>NC_090931.1:139029161-144029161 GCF_040938575.1 Ambystoma mexicanum
TCATGGGGTTTCTGGCATTTCTTCTGACACTACATTCGACATTCAGCCGGTACACGAACCTTGTATTCCTTTATCCCAGGCTACCCTGTCTCAGGACCAATGTCGTAACACTGCTACAGCCAAGGATATTGCACTCATTGTGGCAGACCCTCAACCAGAGTACGCTGTTACCAAAGTGATATGCTCAAGATCAGCTTGGCAAGCTACACAACCTCCCCTTACTGCTGTAAACACTCATTTAACTGGACAAGGCATTCAGTATCCTGAGGTTAGTGCAGCTGGTCCTGTGTACAAAAGACCAATACTGACCATCGGTTGTCTTAATGCTTCCCCAGTAACTACTAACCATGATAACACTAAGGTCAGTCTTCCTATTGCAACACCCACATTTTCTGCTACACCAGATTCTGAAGCTGTAGAACATGCTAATGGAAGATACCTGTTACAAGAACAACTCTTAAGCCTTAAAAGACAAATTGAAGACCTCTATGATGAATTTGTCTATCTGCATTATAAGAATCTAGCTAAGGGACACAATTTACCAGACCATCTGACACTATGTCCAACACCCGACATTCTGTCTTTAGAGTTTAACAGATTAAGGCCTGTACTGGTAACACAGAAGAGGATACAGACTTATACAGAGCAGTTGGAAGACCTGAACTTGGCATATACATACCAGTTAAAGCTTGACACTGCTCATTCACTTACTAGCCACAGTAACACAGGCTGTCGTTCAGATAGTGAAGAATGGACTCCTCCAGTGGGCCAGATCGCTCACACGGCCATTACACCAAAGATCAAGTGTAATCATCGGACTGGACATTTCGCTGAGTCAAAGGATTGTTCCATTCTTGCCCTTGATGTCACTTACTCCCACTTACAGCCTCTACTGAAGTGACCAGATCTGAGATGTACTCTGCTTCTATAAACATTGGCACTCCTGACCATGAGTCAGATCCTGAAACATACCCAGTACCTGTCTGGAATCCAACTTTGCCTACTGTCAATACCCCAGATCCATGTATCAACTTGGGCACACAAGACTTTGCAGGCCAGCCTTCAGAAAGTTTACCCGTTCCTGGTCCTATATCCACCATGCTACTTGTTACAAGATCTGCAAACCCAATCTCTGCTGCTCCCCCTGCTAGTACTCCTGAATCTGCTACTGATGCCGCATCTCAAATCACTCCTACTGCAGTCAAAGCACCCCCTTCATCTCTGCCTGCAAGGACAGTACCTGTTGCAAAGCCAGTTAAAAGTTCTCCTATTAAGGCAACAGCTCCGGTAGATCCTGTTGGTGCCTCTGCAGCACCTAAACTACCAGTCACAACGCCATCAGTCTCAGTTGCGTCCCTGTCTGCTGGTGCTCCTGTGACACCTATACTTCCAGCTGTTACAGCATCTGAACTTCCTACTGCCATTCCTGATCTTCCTGCAACTCATGGTGTTCCTGCAACATTTGTTACTCCTGAAGTCTCTGTCGCAAATCTTCAAGTTGCCATTGCTGCTTCTGACTATTTGGACGACCGTCCTAGAGCAACCAATTCAGCTGAATCTCTGGTTCCACCTTTCAGCACTGTACCATTGCCAGTCCTAAGGAAGACCACTTCTTTCAAAGCAATATATACCATGGAGCCTGCAGCACATCTCCACAGTTCCTCAGTTCATGAATGCACTGTTGGATTTTGGGTCCCTAAGAAGTTGTCTTTTCTGAATTCTACCTCAAAGGTTCGAAACATTGGTAATGTCTCCTCCCTTCAAGACTCTCACCTTACAGCATTAAACAGTTTTTGGTGCTTCATGATGTGCCTTTTTGGTATAAGACTCTCTCACGTTGTGACAGGCCTTGGACGTGCTCTTCTTGTTGGTCAGTCTTCAGGGGGCCTGGAGAGGGGCATACTGTCATGCCCGCGCTGCTGGCACACGCATTGGCAACCATCATGGACTACTTGGTACTCATTTATCCTCCTAATACTCCTTGAACAACTCCTTTTCACGCCTTGGGGCCTCATTACACGGTAGGCGGTGAGCCATGGCGCTATTAGCGCCATGGCTCATGCCGGTAAAATACCGGCACCGCCTTGGTGGAAAGGGGATTTACCGCCCCATCCCAAGGTTGGAGGGGCGGTAAATCCCCTTTCCGCCATTGCCCTTCCCCATTCCCATTTCTGCCCCATGGGGCTCTATGGGAATGGGGAAGGCGGTAATTACGGCACCGCAATTTTGGGGTGCCGTAATTAGCTCCGAGGTCCCTTAGCGGGTTGGTATTTAACGCCTGCAAAAAGCAGGCGTTAAAACTCCAACCCGCTAAGGGACCTCGTAGTAAGGCGGCAGGGATTTACCGGTACCGGTATTTTACCGGTGCCGGTAAATCCCTACCGCCTACCGTGTAATGAGGCCCTTGGTCTTTTATTTCCATTTGCTCAACTTTGGTTCTTTCTTATTTTATTCAATTAACTACATTTACCATAATGCACCTGCATACAGTCCTCAATTCCTGGCTATTCTCATTCATCGTTATTAGGACCACAGTCCCCAGAAGGCCTAGCGGCCAGTGCTACTTCCACCTGCTCAGGACCAGAGAGGGAGGAGGCAGATTGTCTTCAGGTGTGCTGCCCCAGGTGCTGTCAATTAGACTGCCTCAGAACAGGGCAGGGCTGTATATAAGCAGCTGCCTGCAGGAGCACAGTGTCTTGCATCTTGAGATCTCCCCGCTCCTGTTTGCCTTGATCCGCTACTTTGTATGCTGTTCCTGTTGCTGCATTATCCTGTTTTGATCCAGTGCCTTTCCGGGCTCCCTGTGTTGCAGCCGATCTCGATCCGCTGCCTTCTACCTACAGCCCTTGTCCTCTGGGCTCCCTGCAGCCTGCCTCACTCCGGCTGCCTACGGTCCTTGTCCTCTGGGCTCCCTGCCCTGCAGCCTGCCTCACTCCGGCTGCCTACGGTCCTTGTCCTCTGGGCTCCCTGCTCTGTAGCCTGCCTCACTCCGGCTGCCTACGGTCCTTGTCCTCTGGGCACCCTGCCCTGCAGCCTGCCTCACTCTGGCTGCCTACAGTCCTTGTCCTCTGGGCTCCCTGCCCTGCAGCCTGCCTCACTCTGGCTGCCTACAGTCCTTGTCCTCTGGGCTTCCTGCCTACAGTCTGCCTTACTCCGGCTGCCTACAGCCCTTGTCCTCTGGGCTCCCTACCTTGCAGCTTGCAACCCTCTGCTGTCTCCAAGCCCTTGTCCTCTGGGCACCCTACCTTGCAGCCTGCACCTCTTCGCTGCCTACAGCCCTTGTCCTCTGGGCTCCTTTCTTGCAGCCTGCTCCCTCCGCTGCCTACATCCCTTGTCCTCTGGGCTCCCTGCCTTGCGGCTTGCTACACTCCTCTGCCTTACAGCCTGTTTTACACTTAGCTACCTACGGCCCTGCTCCTCTGGGCTCCCTACCTCGCGGCCCTATTCTTTTGGGCTCTCTGTCTGTCGCCTACTACTAATCTCTTTCTGTCCTGTTCTTCTGGACTCCCTGCCTTGCTGCCTACTACAGTCCTCCGCAGTCCACTACAGTTTGCCTGCACCTAGTGCCACTCTTGACTGCAGACCTGCTTTCTACTTTGCAGCCCTTCTGTTTTCTTGACTGCTGCTCCCTTGTTCTCTTCCTTGTGTCCTCTGTACTCCACCTTAGGTTATCTACTTCAGTCTAACTGCCTTTCTTTCATTTCCTTCTGCTAGATTGCTCATTGACTTCCTTTTTGCTGGATATATCTGTTCTTGTCTTCTCATATGTCTTATGTAATCCCTTTGTACAGAGCTTGCCTGTTGGTTTCCGGCAGGCAACCTCTGCCCCTTCCCTTGTCCCGTTTTCAGTGTTACAGACACCCGCAGCTGTTGTTCCCAGCCATGAACATATAGCGTGGGCCTCTGTTATAGCAATCTGTGCAGAAGGCTGGAGTTTCCTAAGGTTCGTGGAACACTCTTTCCCATTTCAGCATACACCCCAAGAGGGAATCCAGTTTGTTTGTACCTTTGTATCTTTTGCCCCTTTTGGCTCACAGCTACAGTTTTCTACTCTTCTTTCTTGTTGAACTTCCTGCTGTGTGTGCTTATCTGCTACCTTACTTCAGCACAGCCACCCAAAACCTACCTGGGTACCCTGTGCCACTCTTGACATAGTGCCATTCTTGACATTAACACACAGCAATTATTTGGGGTGACAACTGTGTTTCCTTTTACAGATGTTTTACCCATTAAAATAGGAGAACACAACCTGTCCATGCCATTATTATAATCCCACAAGACACCATTTCACATATTAGGGAGAGATTTGATGAGTAAATTAAACATGACAGTATCAATTACTACCCGGGCATAATAGCATTTTATGGTCAGAAAGCACACGGAGGAGTACTATTAAACGAAGAAGTATTGTTTTACAGGGTACACATATTGTTAGCATGGCTTCCAATAACACAGGACTGACTATTGCGGGTACCCACAAAATGTATGTTTCAACCAGAAGTACCCATGGACGTGGAGGAAGGCCAAATAATTACAATTGAATTAGAAGCAGCAATATTGTGGGAAGACAGAGTAATTTTACACAGAGTTGAGTAGGAAGGGGCAAATTTGAGAACAGTGATAAAGGGCATAGACTCACTGACTTAACAGATAGAAGCTTGTTTACAGATGATGACTAAGTGATGTTTAATGTATGTCTTACATACCAAATAAACATTGAAAATAGAGAGATTCCTCAGAGAATGTCATTAGTAGAAAAGGTAGCATCCTTACTCCAGGAAGATTTGGCCTATGTACCAAGCACATTGTGGACCAGTAGTTTATATGATGTCGGTCTATTGAAAGGAGTGGGGCAGTCAAAATTAAAATGAAAGGAGCTATTTTACCTCAAGTGAGACAGTAAGACATGTCAAAAGAAGCTGACAAAGGTATCTATAACACTGTTGCTGACTTATTGCGACAAGGGATACGTGTGCCTTCAGAATCCACATCTAACACAGCTGTGTACCCATTAGTTCCGAAACCATCCACAATGATTTGTAACATCCCATCCAAAGCTAAATATTTTACAGTGATTGATTTAAAGAATACTTTCTTTTCCATCCCTTGCATGAATAATCCCAGTATTTGAACTTGTTCCCATTCCGCGGGATGAAACAAAAACATACTCGGTAACCCCAGGTCTATTGTGAATCCTCTTTGGTCTTTAACCGAGTGCTTCAGATGGAGTTGGGAAAGGTACAACTTGACAGCACAGTAACACAATATGTAGCTGAAATCTTAGTGTGTGGCAACACAGAGGAAAAGAGCAGGGGAGATTCAGTATAGCTAATGACAGCATAGGCAGAGAAAGGGTACAAAGTTGACAAAGAGAAAGTGCAATATTACCAGGAAGATGTCCCATATGTATGCCAGCTGATATCAAAAGAAGGAGGGAAGGTGACACCTGAAAGAGCAGAAGCAATCATGAAGACACCCAAGCATGAGACAGTGAAAGGTGTACAGCAATTTCTGAACCTTTGCAATTATTGCAGGGTGTGGGGTTTTGACTACAGCACATTTGTAAGGCCACTTTTAAAAGGACAGAGAGAGGCACAGAGAGATAACAGTGATATAGCCAGACAGGCGAGAGAATAGACACCTTTGATGACTCAAATCAAGCAATTAGCACAGGTCCCTGATGCCTATGCTGTTCTAGGAAGCAAGCTATATTACCAAATGCTCCGCTACACAGCAATGCAATCAGCGTTTTTTTCTCAGAGAAAATCCATGACATTCGTCAAGCAATCATGAATGACCAATCTTGTGATGGGGCTAGTCAGCTTTTGGCTGGACCGGCCGATACAGGTCAGCCCCTTTCCAGCTATGTACATTTTGCCATGATCCTGTGGATGATGAAACTGTACTGAGAGCTTTGGGCAGCCTTAAATCGGGCTCATGATGTGAAGCCATCCCGCTTCGGATTCTTAAAGCACTCACGCAAAGGGCGATCCTTTTATTTACAAACACCATTCAATATTCCTTTGCCAAAGGGATTATCCATGCTTCCTAGAAGCATGCTGTTTCCCCTCTTTTGAAAAAAGCTGATCTAAATCCCAAAGAGGCTGCTAACTATTTCCCCATCTCCCTTCTGCCTGCTATAATGAAACTGATGGAGGCAGTGACCAGTCCTCATTTTTGGGATTTTTAGAGGGCAACTACCATTTACATCCTTTTCAGTCTTGTTTCTGACCCACTATGGGTACTGAATCGGTTATGATAGTGATATTGGATGACCTGGGTATTTGCCAGGACTGCGGAGAGTCAGGAGTTCTCATTCACCTTGTTCTCTCAGTGGCTTTTGATACAGTGGATCATCACACTTTGCTAACCCGACTGGAGCAAGCTGGGGTGGCTAGTTCCATTTTTGGCCTTTTTTGGGTCATTCCTTGTAGGGCAGTCTCAGACCATTTATTTCTGGGCTGTCTGGCACCCACCATGGTTTTGACCTGTGGGGTCTCGCAGGTCTAGGCCCTCTCCCCCCTTCTCTTCAGTCTCTATGTCTGCCTCCTTGCCAATCTCATTGCTGACTTTGGAGTCTTCTTATACATGTACGCTGATGACACACATTTAGTGTTTTTGCTGGACTCCCCTCGGACTGACCCTCCAGGAAAACTCCAGGACTGTCTTGACAAGATCAATAAATGGATGGCAGCGAAATGGCAACAAAACAGAGGTGCTGGTTTTCGGCCCACAAAGGGCTGATAACCTTCAGAACGCCCAATACTGGCCTGACTCTTTGGGCCCATGCCCTGCTGTCTCTGCAACAGTGAAAATTCTGGGGGTGAAGCTACTCCAGAGGAAAATTCTCCCCCTGCTCTCTCCTGCTTGTCACACTATGGTGGTTACTTCCACCATAATGGGGTCTCTGGTTTACTGTAATGGTATCTACCTAGGGCAACCAAAATACCAAATTCAGCAGATGCAGGTTCTATAAAATGAAGCCGCTGGACTGGCGCTAAACACACTCTGGATGACTACATCTACAGAGCTTTTGAGGCATCTCCACTGGCTTCCAGTGGCGGCAAAGATAGAGTTTAAGGCACTTTGCATCACTCACCAGGATGTGTATAATACTCGTGCAGAATATCTCAAGATAAAGATCGAACGATACTGTCCCGCTAGAAACTTACACTCAGCATCTCAGCTGCTTGTAAAAGTATGAAGGTACAAGAAGGCCTGGCTAGGGGGACAGTCTTTCTCAGTTCTGGCTCCAAGACTGTGGAACCCACTTCACCCATCAATACAAGCCATTGAGGGCGACTTCTCTTTTCCTAGCGCTCTGAAAACACATCATTTCTGATTGGCCTACCGGTCCTACATCTTACTGTATCTGGTGTTTCTTGCTGTACTGCCTCCCCTAGTGCCTAGACACCTTTGGGCATTAGTTTGCTCTTTACAAGTGTTAAATAAATAAATCAATAGGGATCCCAATTACAACAATTCATATTTGTATTCTCCCATTTGAATGGAGTAGTGGTGATGGATGATCATGGGACACAAACCATTAGCATTATACAGTGGAATTTTAGATCCAGTCATGAGAGTTCATTATCCCTGCAGCAGACTTTTCGATTGAGAAATCTGCCAGTATAAAGATGGGATGCACAGTTACATGATGTGTTGAGCATGCCCTATTTTCCATACTTGAAAATTCCAAAAGCCCCATGACCACACAGAGGGCCTCCGGTTATGAAGTAATTATATCAAAACATTCATTAAAATTGTCAGGTGCTGAGTGGTAAATCCAGCCAGATTTATAGCAGCACCAGTAAAGGAAGGAGTACACTGAATACTATGATGAAATAACACATGTCAAGGAAAATTCCCTAGGACGGGGGATAATCGTCTTCATTGACGGCTCATCGGCAATAGACCACAGCACTGTTGAATGACACAGATGGACGCAATAGTGAAGGCAAAAGAGAATGACAGCTTTGAGACAGTGCAAGTTTGAGATTGCCTGTGCATTTCTCAGCACAATCGGCAGAATTGGTAGCCTTGATTTTGGCAGTCGGAGTGCATGAAGAAGAGGCAGTAACAGAGTATTCTGGCTCTGCCTCCTTGACATCAACGGCACCTGCAAGACTGTCACGTTGGAAAAAGGAGGGGTTTCCTGTGCGGATTTGATTTCTCATGCCAACAAGGCAGCTGATCTTTAAGTGAAAAAGAAAAAGCTGCATATGGTCCCGGAACATCTGCTATTGTGGCTGTAGAGAGCAAATACACACATGCACGGGACATGGTAATCAAGGAGGGTTTTAATACACTACCCATAGCACATATTACTGAGCTATAGGGAAGGGCACCACCAAAGAGCAAGAGTTATGGAAACATAGGGGGTGCTTATTGTCCACCACAGATGCAATGTGGTGGCAGGACAGCACCGGAAACCCAGTCATGCCCGTAGGGATGCTTTGAGTAGTGTTAGACCAATTGTGGGGTGTAATCAAAGGACCCAAACCAGCAAAACTGAAGGTTCATGTGAAAAAGGCCTACCTATCCATACCATATGAAAAGCAGCATTTTAATTCACAAAGGCAAAAGAAATTCAAAGGTCCCTTTTACATGAAAGGCAGGATTTTAAAACACTGACACCAAAACGGCTTTGCATGTGTGTTTGTGAGTTCAAGCAGCAAATGAGAAAAATATTTCCACTGCCAACATAAAGATGTGAGAGTAAAGACATGGTGTGTTTGTTGACAAAAAGTAATGTATATTATGCTTCACATGCACAATACCGGGAAACATTTGAAAAGAAAAGCCCACTTTGTTACCATGAAAAGTTCTTGTAGGCCCGAGGTATGTGGGAATCTGTCTGCAGTGGAAATCCAGAGAAAGTTGAAACTAAAATGTAATCCAAGGGCAGATTGGAGAAGCACATCATATTACTGGCTGGGAAATAAATGCAGCATTTTCACTGAAACTGCCAAACATGGTGCATTAGGACATTCAGACCCACTTTTCAGCAGAAAAACAAACAGTAAATAATTAAAAGTGTATTTTAATAATGACTGAAAGAAACAGCCCTGCACTTTCAGTGCAAACGCAAAGTGACTTCTGATCAGTAAAACACACTGGGCCTCATTACACGGTAGGCGGTAAGGGTTAACGGTCACCGGTAATGGTACCGGTGACCGTTAACCCTTACCACCTTACTACGAGGTCCCTTAGTGGGTTGGTACTTTAATGCCTGCTTTTAGCAGGCGTTAAAGACCAACCCGCTAAGGAACCTTGGCGCTAATTACGGCACCGCAAATTTGCGGTACCGTAATTAGCACCTTCCCCATTCCCATTATGCCCTATGGGGCAAAAATGGGAATGGGGAAGGGCAACGGTGGAAGGAGGAATTACCGCCCCGCCAACCTTGGAATAGGGCGGTAATTCCCCTTTCCACCAAGGCGGTGCTGGTATTTTACCGGCATGGACCAAGGTGCTAATAGCACCTTGGTCCACACCTACCGTGTAATGAGGCCCACTGTTTGTCACAGAATAATGGATGATGTTAGAAAATACAGTATGTGAGTTCCTATCAGCTAAGGACAATGGGCAAAATTAAAAAATGGCTTCCCCCACTGTCAGTCTGGTTTGTGCATCCCAGCTATTCACAACTGCAACAAAATGTGACCCGAAGGGTGTCAGAAACCAAGATTCCCAGACCTGCTGTCTCTGAAGACAATTCTGAGCAGGCACAAGATTTAGCCATGCATGACAGGAATGTGGAGAGGGTGTCTCTGTGTTGACAAAGCACCAGGTTTTACGACCGGTAGCCACCAACTTCAAACAACAAAGAGACTTGTAAATATGATGGTCATAGGCTGACCGAGAGAGACAAATGGCCTGCAGTAAGGGAAGCTCATATTTGCATACATGAAGATTCTCTTTGTTTAAATGGACTGTCAGAATTGTTGCATTTTCCCTGAAAGTAAATGTCACACTGGTTATATATATGTTTAATGTTTTTGAAAATTTCAATGTGCTTTTGGGGATATATAAATCTTCCATCTGAGACTTAGGGAATTGTAATGACCAGCTAAAAGGTGCTCCTTGTTGGTGTGAACATGTTCCAAATGTGAGAGTTGGCGAATAAGTGGAGGGTAAAATTAGGTATGAGGCGAATAATTGCATATTCCTAACGATTATGCTTTTTGTAAAAGTGGGGGAAATTTGCGAAATGGCCATGAAAAATGGTGCAGACCCGACTGTCATTTTATAGAAGTCCGGAATGAACAATTTTTAGCAATTTAAGGGAAATAAATTGGAACTTTCCTAGATTCTTAAAATAATTGAATGTTTTAGGATGTGTATTAGCGGAATGAATGCATGAATGCCTGACTTTTTAGGATGTTTTTTATAAAATTAATTAATTAAAATTGATCTATGATGTATTTTATACTCAAATCTAAAATAAAATAAGAATTATGATTTGATTCATTACCTTCTGCCTCTGCTCTATCAGTTGCTCTCGCTACCCTGGCACCACTCTCTTGTTTTGTTTCATTTTATTGAAGTCCACCTGATTAGGGTAGAGGAGGTGGGGTGGCAATCATTGCCAAAAACAGTCTCAAACTTTTCAAAGTGACATTAGGACTCAGTGGGTGCGAAACATTGCATCTTAAACTAGTGTTTTCACCCAACAACTGCTTAAACCTAATAGCAATTTACAGACCACCTGCGTTGGTTTCAGAGTTCTCGTTGGAACTCTGCTCTTACTTAAACACCCTGAGTACTGCTAATGCATCCACAGTTGTTATGGGCGACGTGAATTTTTGGCGAGGCAATAAGAAGGATAAGGGTGCCATTGCCTTGGAAAAAGCTCTGAATAACTTGGATTTTACCATTCTTAACAAGGAACCTACTACTCCGCAGGGCAACCAGTTAGACTGGTTGTGCGGTCACAACATATCATTACTAAACTGCAGAACATCCCCTTGCATTTGGAGTGATCACCACATGATATCAGCTAACTTAAAACTACCACACTATGTATATATACCAAACCCCCACATCAAAGTAGCCAAGAGAGATTTTAAAAATTTGAATGTGCTACTCCTTAAAGCCTGCACGGATAAAATAGCGGGTTCTTTTCAGGATCAGGATTCCTGCATTATCCTCCTGGATAAATATAATAAGCATCTCATTGAATTAGTGGAGGCAGAAGCTCCGCTTACCTCGAAATTAATTAGGAAAAATAACAACAGCCAAAAATGGTTTACTCCAGAGCTTCATTCTTTGAAGAGGGAAAAACGGACCTTAGAAAGGAAATGGATTTCAGACAAAGCCGCGGAGAGCAAAATTATCTGGAAAAAAAAGGACAAGGAATATAGAGATAAGATTAAATCAGCAAAGGCCGACTTTTTCAATTGTGAAATTGAGCTTGCAGAAAACAAGACAAGCAAGCTTTTTGATATTCTGAAGAATATTGAAAAGCCTGACTCTCTCACCCCTCCATTTACGCCATCTGAGGAGGATTGTAATATGGTTTTAAATTCCTTCCAAGCAAAAACAGAAAAAGCAAGACAGAATATTATCAAAGCTAGATCCTCTGCCAATCTAGACACCTGCCCTTTAGTAACAGATAATTCTGCCAGAGAGCAGTCTTTTAAATTTAGCTCCATCTCAGAGTCAGAGATGTTAGAGGTACTGAATAACATGAAGCCAACCACTTGTGCAGAAAATATCCTGCCTCCAAACATCATTCTACAACATAAAGACATCTTCGCTCCTATTCTACAGAGAATAGTGAACTCATCTTTTCAAGAGGGCATAGTGCCTAGAGATCTTAAGAAAGTTACTATTACCCCTCTAGTTAAAAGAGCAGGTCTGGATCCCAAAGACCCTGGGAATCTCCGTCCAATAACTAATTCGAACTTTGTTCTTAAGTTATTGGACAAGGTAGCTACACAACAACTGCAGCAGTTTGTTGAGAATGAGGAGATCCTGCATCAACAACAATCTGGATTTAGAGCATCCCATAGTACGGAAACTGCCATGCTGGACCTGCAGAACCAGATGCTCAACTTAATGGATACAAGCAAGTTGGGAGTACTTATGCTTTTGGATCTAAGTGCCGCATTCGATCTGGTGGATCATCGCCTTCTTATCAAGGCGCTTAGAGAGAATGTGGGTTGCTCGGAAGGAGCCATTGATTGGCTCTTGTCTTTCCTCTCGGATCGCCAAGCAAGAGTACATTGGGGCAGTAGTTTTTCCGATCCGTATGACATCTTATTCGGAGTCCCACAAGGGGCCAGTCTGTCCCCCATGTTGTTTAACATATACATGCACACATTGTGCAGTCTACTGGTGAATGCGGGGGTGTCGTTTACTAATTACGCAGACAACACCCAACTCATTCTGGAACTGGGTGGCAGCCACTATGATTCAGACAGTGAAATAATAGCCAGGGTTTATAAGATAATCGACGATTGGATGCAGACAAACTGGATGTGTCTGAACGACTCTAAAACAGAGCTGATGCTGTTTGGATCAAGTCATCAGCTAGCGAACTTGGGGGCTGAGTATAAATCGTTTAAAATCAAGAATGCCACTATCCAGGTGGTCCAGAAAGTGAAGACCCTGGGAATAATGGTCAACTCACAGGTGGATTCTCATGCCCAGACTAGCTACCTACAAAAAAATACGGAATATTACTTAAGGCTCATGAAAGCCATTAGGCCGTTTCTTAATGAGGGTAATATGGCCACCGTAGCCAGGGCCATTATACTATCAAGGCTTGACTATGGCAATGCCCTGTTATTAGGGGCCTCCTCTAAGGATGTTTCTAGTTGTCAGGTGCTTCAGAACAACGCGGTTAGGCTGGTAAAAAATCTGAAGAAAAGAGATCATGTTACTGCAGAGAGAATAGCCTTGCATTGGCTCAGAGTGGAGGAGCGTATTAAATTCAAAGCTCTCTGCCTGGTGCATAAATGCCTGTACGGCTCTGCTCCTGAGTATCTGAAAAAGGGCTTAGTGCTTCATACCCCCAGTAGGAATCTTCGTTCAAAGGGTAAATGTCTGTTGATCGTCCCCAAGTTTAAATTGAAATCTGGGCTGGGCAGTTCCTTTTTGGTGCAGGCCCCCAGCTTGTGGAACAGTGTTCCAGAAACACTCAGAACCATTACCAACCTTACTGTTTTTAGGAAAGGGTTGAAGACTCATCTTTTCAGATGATGAACTGGGATACGGGGGATTATGACCACCTCATGGCTTAGCGCAGACGTTCCTATTGTATTGTTTTGTTTTTCGTTGTTTGCCTAAGCGCCCTGATGCCCACGGGCTATCGGCGCTATACAAAAAATAAATACATACATTAGCTGAAGCAGAATGTATATATATATATATTAAGGCAGTTACTAGTACATCTCAAAATATTTGACACATAACTAGATTTTTGTCAAAATTTGACATGAAATAAAATGGGATTTCAAAGGGAAGTTGCCATATGTCTGTTCCAGACTCCTAAACCGATCCTTAGAGAGAGGCTGGATTTGGGAAGAGAGAGAAGGGTAACTGTCTAATACTATTTGCAAGAACTCTTTCAGGGTACTCCTCTAGATTGTAAACTAGATGGTGTCCTCACTGCTATATAAAGTGGATGCACTATGAGGAAAGGAAGGAGCTCCTAAAACTACTATCAGGAGAGAGCTGCTGAAATTACCATCTGACAGCTGCTAAGAAACACCAAAAGGAAATTTTGCTGAAATTGCATCTGGCTAGAGCTTTCTATTGCTGCCGTCTCTTGAAGGGGGGGCCTAAACGCTGACTGGATTCTATGAGGAAAAGCTGGGGACCATTCTGGAGAGTGGAGTGACCAGACCCCTGCCTAGCCTCCAACAAGAGGTTTCTAAAATGCAGTTGGCTTTCCTGAACTTTAAACAGAGGCTTTCTGTCTAAGTAGAACTGAACCCTGGCAGACCAAAAGGTGGGGGAATGTGCTTTCCTTAAATAAATTCCCTTTGTAGTGGGTGGGGGGCGAATAACTGTGTAGATCCTTAGGCTAATTGACAAAAAATATTAATTTCATTAATTCCCCTTGGCATAACACCACAGGGTGATTTTTGTTAAAATTCGAAATTAACAAAGCTAATTCCTGTGTGCGCTGGAAACTATAGACTGTAATTTAATTGGGTGATTCTATTTGTCCTGTTTAACCTGACTTCTTTAGGAAGAGGGGTGTCTTTATCCCTAAACTAAAAAAATCCCTAAACTGCCAGCATCCCCAACATGGGCCTGTAAGTGGAGGGGTCTGAATCTGAAATTCTCAAATCATCCCAATGTTTTCTCTCCAGCTCCCCCAACACTGGCCTTTAAGTGGAGGTGGGCCTGAAATCCAAATTTCCCGAAACATTCAAATGTACCTGTCAGACTTCCACAACACAGACCAAAGTAGGGGGGTCTAAAAAACAAACTGCTATATCCCCCTGTGTTTATTTTAAAGCAAAACTGTGGGTAAAATAATAATTGCCAGATGCATTTGCACAAATGTTTAAAACTAAACTGCTAGCCCTTTAAGCACGGAGGAAAATCAAAATTGAACAGCACTACATTGGGAAATAGATTGTACTCACTGACCAGAGCTAATTATTTCTTGAAGTAAAATCTGTAGAAAGAAAATTATTGTAATTTGTGTTTTTCCCAACCCATTGGTGTGATTTATTTGTGTAACAAGAAGTTATTTGTGAGCCACAAAGACAGTGTCATGTGTAGCTTGGTGTGATTTATTTTACCTATCATTTAAATATATACAAATATTTTTTCTGTACATCTGATTCTTGGCTCATTGGTAGCTCAGAGGGAGGGCTCCAAGGGGCATTATATGAGGCTTCAATAGGGCTGAATAAAATAACTGACATTAACCATTTATTGTGTGACATTTAGGTTGGTGAGGGAAGGAACTTGTTGAGGGTGGGCTCTCAATAAACTGTTAACAATTGCATTACCCAGCACACACACCAAGAGATTGCCTTGCAGTACAGAATTCAAAGGACTAGCTTGATACGATTTTGGAAAAACACGTCCCTAATTTTGTTGTAAATTGGTTAACATGCCAGAAGTTTACTGGTGGACATACTCTTTGAACAGTGAGATGTTCAATATCGAGTCCTATTGGACCATTTAAGCATGTACATATCAACTATGTAGATATTGTCAGGAATCAGGGGTGGAAGTTATGGAACCGCTGGCAGCACTAGCTGGGAGTTACTCGCTCTAGTCCTCATCCAATATGGCGGCGGACTCTATAAGTTCTGACTCCGCCCCCTTGTGCAGTGCGTTGTATCTGTGTTTACTTCTCGCACGCTAACGCTCCGTTACCCTCTAGCTTTTTCCTTCCATTGGGCTTTCTTAGCCGCCTTACCTTTCAACGTTATCCTAATCTTGTACATCCTTTGTTTTCTAGCTGCATTTCCTTCTTTCCTATTTCAGCCGCGCTACAACCCTACCATCGAGTCTTTGGGAACACGGTGTGTACTCTGCGGTTTCACCGCTTCGGTGCCTTGCTGTCTTGCTTACCTGGGTACGAGGTTCCTCCTACTTCCCTGCTCGGCTTCTTGCCGTTCCTTCCCTGCTGCCTGCAGCCTTCTCTGTGCGCGGCACTGTTTTGCACTGTTTGCTACTTACATTTGCTGTGAAACTTCCAACTTTTGTTCGGCTCCGCTCGGAAGGCGGTACACTCTTCCTATATCTGATTTAGTTTCTACTCGGCGGTATCTTGCCATCTATTCCCTTCACTGGGTATACATTTCGGGTTTCCTGCTTATACCATTAATTCTCCTTTTCTTTCCTCTGTTTCGTCTGTATCCAGCTACTTACTTACGTATTCCTTGTTGCTATTGAAAGGTTCTACCTGCAAGTCTTATTCCGAGCTTTATCTGGTAAACTGGTCGCTGACATTCTGTTACTTTGAGTCAGCCCTCGCTATCCACCTGCAGTGTCTGCCCACAGCGGTTTCCGCTAGGAAAGGTTATTTCTTTCAACGGCCTGGGAGGTCAAGGACTGTCCACCTCATCTCCTACCATCAAGATCTACAGGGTTTTTTCTGCTTTGGCTTTTTCCCTGTAAGTGAGGCTGGCCCCACTGGAGGCACCCGAGACAGGTTCCCACTACTGTCACGGTGGCCTCTGGAGGGGATAGACCTTATCTCCGCGAAAAGAAGGTCCGGATTTATAAGGACAAGTCGTCTAACAACAAGAAGAAGAAGCTTCCAAAGAAGAAGAATCCTCTCAAAGATCTATCCTCTGAAGAATCAGGTGAGGAGATAGGGGAGGTGGAACCGGAGCTTGACAGAATACAACGCCTAACTTTACCTATGGCGTCCTTGGAGCAGTACCAAGAGCTGGTCGCAGCCATACAGAATCTCACTACGGAAGTCCAGTCTTTGAGAACAGAGAACATCGCCCTTCGCCAGCAGGTCGTACTGCACCGAGATGATCATGGGGATTTACCTACTATGCCACTCTCTTTTGGCAAATATGATGGCCATCCGGGAGGACTTAAGGAATTTTTGGACGCCTGTAAGGTATACTTCACCTTCAGACCTCATGCCTATGGAACTGATCGATCCAGAGTCGGATTCATCATAGCCAATCTTCACGGAAACGCCTTGTCTTGGGCTACACCGTTACTCTCTAACGAAGATCCTGCATTGAATAACTTTGACCAATTTATAGCTGCCTTTAAGGCAGGTTTGACAGACCTGAAGTTTTGTACTCTTCTTTGGAAGCTATCCTGGACGTCCGTCAGGGAAACACAGACGTCCAAACATACATTTCCAGATTCCTGAGACTTGCAGCCAAGGCGGATTGGCCGGACTCAGCACAGCAAACGATCTTTCGACGAGGTCTTCAAGACGAAATTAAAGACGAGCTAGCTCGAGTAGCTCGTCCTTCTTCTTTTCGAGACTTGATGACCTTAGTCCTCCAGATAGAATTCCGATTACATGAACGTCGTCAGGAAAGAAGACGGTTTCGCGGAAACCAGCAGGTGACTGGTTTACCCACCCAAACTCCGGTTCAGAGAACACCTCCCTTAACAGAGGAACCCATGCAGATTGGGGCTACTCGTGGTCCTCTTACTCCGGAAGAGAGAAGACGCCGTAAGGAGGCTGGTCTATGCATGTATTGCGGATCTTCGAAACATTTATTACGGAATTGTCCAGAAGTTCCTCCCAGGCGGAAGGAAAACTACAACCCCCGAACGGTGGCAAGGGAAGTTTCGGGGGATTTGTCAAATACCCTTGCTACCATGCTGGAACAATAGAGGACTCCGAAGCGAATAGTCTGATGGTGTTCAAGGTCTCTCTATGGATATCAGATACTAAACAAGTCGAAGTGTTGGCGATGTTGGACTGCGGTGCCGCAGGAAACTTTATGGACCTACACTGGGCTAAGGAGAACCTTGTTCCCACAAGAGCGAAGTCAAGGGCCATTCCCGTAGAAGGTGTAGATGGGACACCCTTGTCCTCAGGACCCATTGTAAGTGAGACAATTCCCCTGCGAATGGCACTGGACCACCACCAAGAGGTTCTGGTTTTTGACCAGATCCGAGCGGCTCATTTTCCGTTGGTATTAGGCATTCCCTGGTTAAGGAAGCATAATCCTCATATAGATTGGACAGCAAATAGGGTCAGCTTTGACTCCCAGTTCTGCAAGACAAATTGTATGGACCCTTTTGCCATCAAGGAAGTAGCCAAAGAAGAGACTAGGGTCATCGGGCCATTAATCGTGTCAACGGTCCCAACTCAGTATCAGGAATATTCTGAGGTGTTCCTAGATACCATTCCTAAAAGCCTACCTCCACACAGGGCCGAAGATTGTTGTATTGACCTGTTACCCGACTCTACGGTGCCCTTTGGTCGAATGTACCCCTTGTCTCTTCCCGAACGAGGAGCTCTCAGAATCTATCTCGATGCCCATCTCCAAAACGGATTAATCCAAGAATCAAGATCATCTTGTGGGGCCTCTTTATTCTTTATACCAAAGAAGGACACTACTGAGCTACGTCCATGCATAGACTACAGAGGCCTCAACAAGATAACCATCCGAGACAGATACCCTATGCCCCTTATAAGTGACATTCTGGAGGCTGTGCAGGGTGCAAGGTATTTCACCAAACTCGATTTAAGGGGTGCCTATCACCTCCTGAGAATAAGACACGGAGACGAGTGGAAGACGGCATTCAGGACCCCTTTTGGGTTGTATGAATACAAGGTAATGCCGTTTGGCCTTGTGAACGCTCCAGCAGTTTTTCAAAGATATATGGACAAGGTGTTTGCAGACAAGTTATTCTTGTCAGTAGTAGTCTATCTAGACGACATCCTGATTTATTCTGAAGAATTAGCCAATCATCGGCAGCAAGTCAAGGAGGTCTTGCACCGACTACAGTTCCATCAACTGTTGGTCAAACCAGAAAAATGCCAATTCGAAGTAACCTCAGTGTCTTATCTAGGATTCATCCTATCACAAGAAGGCATCAAGATGGATCCCAATAAGGTCAAGGCAATCATGGAATGGAGGGAACCAACTAACATTAAAGAACTACAGAGCTTCCTCGGATTAGCCAACTTTTACAGGAGGTTTATTCCCAACTTTTCTAGAATGGTACTCTCACTAACTTCATTGCTTAAGAAGGGAGTTAAGTTCGCCTTCGACAAGGAACCCCGAGAGGCTTTCCTTTTTCTCAAAAAGAAGTTCTCCACCGCACCCATTTTAGCTCAACCAGATCAGTCAAGACAGTTCATCCTAGAAACTGACGCTTCAGTAGGAGCGGTAGGAGCAATTTTATTACAAGGTTCGGACGATGGCTATGAACATCCCATAGCCTATTTTTCCAAGACACTGACCAGTAGTGAGAGGAACTACTCTGTCTTGGAAAGAGAGCTATTGGCCATCAAATTGGCTTGCCAAGAATGGCGTCATCTCCTACAAGGTGCCACTCACTGTTTTATCATCCGCACGGATCATCGCAATCTTAGGGTCCTACAGCAGATGGAATGCTCCAACGCAAGACATGCCCGATGGGCCTTCTTCTTTTTGCAATATGATTTTGTAATTACTTACATTCCTGGGACAGAAAACAAGAGAGCAGATGCATTATCACGAAGCCGTGGAGAAGGATCGGAGCACTGTCAAGGACAAGACTTGATGTTACCTGGAATTAAGATTCTGGCTTCCACCACCTCCTTTCTGGAAGAATGAATACCTAATTATCAAACCTGCACTGAGCTTCCTTCAACTGTGGTTCAAGGAGACGATGGGTTGTTCTATCATGAGAAGGCATTATTCATCCCTACCAAGAATCTTCGAAGCAAGGTTCTTTCCTGGTGCCATGACACTCCTTTGACTGGCCATCCAGGAATCAGGAAGACTTGTGAACTACTGAAAAGGAACTTTTGGTGGCCAAGGCTTAGAGAAGATGTATACCAATATGTGTCGACTTGTGCGGTTTGTGCCTCCAGTAAATACCAGACGGGCAAACCGTTCGGATTGTTGCAACAACCTTCTCTTCCGGAACGCCCTTGGGAACACATATCCATGGACTTAATTGTGGATCTCCCCCAGTCCTATGATATGACTGTAATCATGGTGACAGTGGATTCCTACAGTAAATTGGCACACTTCACTGCATTCAAACGAGTTCCAACAGCCCCTGATACGGCAGTTGCCTTCCTTAGAGACATTGTCCGTTTACATGGATTGCCCAGGACTATAGTATCGGATCGAGGAGCTCAATTCACCTCCCGACTCTGGGCTACCCTCTGCCGTATTTTGAGCATACAAAGAGCTCTTTCCTCTGGTTACCATCCAGAAAGCAATGGCCAGACGGAAAGACTCAACGCCAGCCTAGAGCAATATTTAAGATGTTTCTGTAGTCATCAACAAAAGGAATGGTTTCAATTCCTCTCGCAAGCAGAGTTTGCTTATAACAACACTTTGCAAACTTCGATTCAGATGAGTCCTTTTCTTTGTACTTATGGATTCCACCCACACCATCTACCCCCTGTGATTCCACCAACTACCAAGATCCCCGCTTTGGATGGTACATTTAAAGACCTGCATGAGGTACATGATCTAGCCAAGAAGGCTCTCCTGGCGAGCCGTCTTACACAAAAGAGGTGGGCAGACAAAGGCAGACGGTCTAACCCAGGATGGAAGACGGGACAATTAGTCTGGTTGTCCACCAGATTTCTCCCAAAATGGGTCCATACCGGGAAGTTTTCCCCACGTTTTATTGGACCCTTCGCCATCATTCAACAGATTAACCCGGTGGCTTACAAGATAAAGCTCCCGATATCTCTCAAAAGGGTACATCCTGTTTTCCATGTCTCCTTACTCAAAGAGCATAAGGAGGACCCCTTTCAAAGACCAGCTCGTCGGAGACTTACTCAGGTGGAGGAGATTCCAGAGGAATACGAGGTGGCTCGGCTAATCGATTCCAGGTATCGCCAAGGCAGGTTACAATACCTGGTACATTGGAAAGGCTATCCGATAGCTGAGAGGTCTTGGGAACCTAAGAGCCATCTCCATGCTCCCAGTCTGGTAAGAAGATTCCATCAATTACACCCGAGCAAACCTGGGGGATCTCCGAGAAAGAGGGGGTATACTGTCAGGAATCAGGGGTGGAAGTTATGGAACCGCTGGCGGCACTAGCTGGGAGTTACTCGCTCTAGTCCTCATCCAATATGGCGGCGGACTCTATAAGTTCTGACTCCGCCCCCTTGTGCAGTGCGTTGTATCTGTGTTTACTTCTCGCACGCTAACGCTCCGTTACCCTCTAGCTTTTTCCTTCCATTGGGCTTTCTTAGCCGCCTTACCTTTCAACGTTATCCTAATCTTGTACATCCTTTGTTTTCTAGCTGCATTTCCTTCTTTCCTATTTCAGCCGCGCTACAACCCTACCATCGAGTCTTTGGGTACACGGTGTGTACTCTGCGGTTTCACCGCTTCGGTGCCTTGCTGTCTTGCTTACCTGGGTACGAGGTTCCTCCTACTTCCCTGCTCGGCTTCTTGCCGTTCCTTCCCTGCTGCCTGCAGCCTTCTCTGTGCGCGGCACTGTTTTGCACTGTTTGCTACTTACATTTGCCGTGAAACTTCCAACTTTTGTTCGGCTCCGCTCGGAAGGCGGTACACTCTTCCTATATCTGATTTAGTTTCTACTCGGCGGTATCTTGCCATCTATTCCCTTCACTGGGTATACATTTCGGGTTTCCTGCTTATACCATTAATTCTCCTTTTCTTTCCTCTGTTTCGTCTGTATCCAGCTACTTACTTACGTATTCCTTGTTGCTATTGAAAGGTTCTACCTGCAAGTCTTATTCCGAGCTTTATCTGGTAAACTGGTCGCTGACATTCTGTTACTTTGAGTCAGCCCTCGCTATCCACCTGCAGTGTCTGCCCACAGCGGTTTCCGCTAGGAAAGGTTATTTCTTTCAACGGCCTGGGAGGTCAAGGACTGTCCACCTCATCTCCTACCATCAAGATCTACAGGGTTTTTTCTGCTTTGGCTTTTTCCCTGTAAGTGAGGCTGGCCCCACTGGAGGCACCCGAGACAGGTTCCCACTACTGTCACGGTGGCCTCTGGAGGGGATAGACCTTATCTCCGCGAAAAGAAGGTCCGGATTTATAAGGACAAGTCGTCTAACAACAAGAAGAAGAAGCTTCCAAAGAAGAAGAATCCTCTCAAAGATCTATCCTCTGAAGAATCAGGTGAGGAGATAGGGGAGGTGGAACCGGAGCTTGACAGATATGCTCCAAATCTGTAATGGCTATAGGTATATGATAGTAGTAGTATATCCCTTTTCCTAATGGATCGAAGCAGGTCCATGTACACATCTGGACGCCAGATGTGCTGCAAAGTTCCTTGTACGTGAGGTATTTCCAATGTGGGTAGTGTGCAAACTGCTTCAGCCTGACAATGGACCACATTTTGCAGAAATTAGGTTTTTGAGCACATCACTATCCTGTTGGGTATAAAGCATACATGCTTGCCAGCGTATCACCCACAATCCTAAATGAGCAAATTGACAATCTAAAAAAGGCATTGAAAAAAGTTTGGCTCCAATGCGTTCCTTTAGCCCTATTTGAATTACGCAATCAGCCCATCAACTGGCCCCACATGAGCTTGTGACTAGACATCGAATGCACACACAACTTTCTCCTCCCACTCCAGCTGAAACTGATGCAGAGAATGCTGCTGTTGTGTTAGGGAATTAAATGCACGATTATTTGACAGCTATGAAGGAATGTCTTAAATGTATTTCTCGACAGGTATGAATGTGCCAGAGGTGTTAAAAGATGACTGATGAAGCAAATTAACAAGTTGATCCAGATGCTGTATTAAAACCACTAGTACTGTCTCCAGGGGACAAGGTCCTGTGTAGGAATTTCACATGACAGTGGCACAGGCCCTGTTTCGAGGGACCATTCATAGTGGAGGTGGTTACAAAGACTGCAGTGAAATTTCAAGGAAGGTGTACCTGGTTGCATCTCAGTTATGTCAAACTCTGCAAAGGGCAGACCCCCTTGTTCACCTACATTGAGCGCAAAGGTGGAGAGTATGTGAGCAGAGTCCAAACGAGGTCTATGAGGAGGACCAATCAGTATCAAGAAGAATTAAAACATTGTTTTATCTATAGATATATAGACAAGTCAGTTCAAAATCCTTTCAACAACAAATGCCTCAAATAAATTGTGACACTTCTACAGTAAAAGGAAAATAAAAGATGCTCTATATAGCAATTCTATTTTTCTTGGTTTTTTACTTTTCTATGAACATGTATTGCTTTATAGCTTGGAACCTCTACATAACTATACTGCGATTCAATACAAAGGCTTAAATAGTGTTGGAAAGCCATTTTCGCTCAAAATGGACAAGATCTTTCTCGCAAACACTTGCTCTCAAGGATACAAAAGACCAACTTCTCCTAAAATAAGGATGCATATTTTGATTAAGTCAAGATATTCTCTCTTAGCGCCTAGAAGATAATTTATTTGCAGAAATGTGCAGAAAGTAGATACCCTAACAATAATAATAGCAATGTTTTTTACATTTTGTAGTCTTTATATAATTGTTTTATTGCTGCAAGAGAAAGGATCATTTATAATACTGCTAGAGCAGTAAACATGAGAATAAGCACTGTATCAATGATGAATGAGATGGCACCAGAAGAATTCCCTGTAGTAAACATATATATGAAAAGACTAAAAAGAAATGTGCTGACTCTATGTACCTGATTAAATATATTGATGAGTCGGCCCATGTTGCCAACAATACGTGATATAAGTGCATGAGCAAAGTCAGGAGAGGGACGTCTGATGAGAGTTGTTTTGTGTGTTCCCCCATGCCCTACTCCAAGAGCACCTCCAGAATGTTTGTAGCCACAGAAGTACTACTGAATACAGCATATTGCATCACACACCTTGCACTATGTATAACCCGAGGACAATTTCAGGGGCAGGCAGCCTCCATAGAGTGGGTGACAAAAGTAAATTCTCGACTGGAGGATAATTTTATAAAACAAAATAACTCCATGATAAAAGCTGATAGAAGACACAAGGTAGTAAACTACCTGCCAGTGGCCATCAGTGAAGGAAAGATTGAATTAGAAGAACATAAATTGCTGCAGTGTAATGATGTGCAAGGAAAATAAATACCTGGGTGTTAGAACAGAGGACAGTTACAAATGAAAGGACACATACTTAGGGCAGAAGGATGAAGAGGGGGATTAATAGGTTGTAAAGCATTAGCACTCGTAAAGCAGCCTGAAGAGGTTGTGCATAATACTAATAAAGTATTCTCTCAGGAATGGCCCAAATATATGAAATTGCTTACCTGGGTAGAAGATTAAAGAGGACCAGTACCCATAATACACTTGAAAGATGCCTCCCTATGCTTCAGAAATAATTGTACAGTGCATGTTGGAACACACCCAAAGTCTCAGCGTATTTCCATGTACCAGGCATGAAAGTAGAAACAGCAGTGATAATGGACCACTATTGGGTTTGTGGTTCTAAAGCCTATGTGCAACTTACCCCAAATTGCAGAGGCCTGTGCTCCCTTGTAATTATATGTGCACCAGCCTTGGTAGTACCCCAGAGTGAGGTGCAGATTGTTGATTTTCCCAAAATGAACACACACATAAGACATAGGAGAGCCCTCACACTTCCACGCATGAAAAGGAGCAACTATGACTCAATGAAGATGGAAGAGGCAGATGAAGCCATACAAGATAAGCACAACTTGCTTGGCAGAACTGAGATGTTCTTTGCATCTCTCTTTAGTACCGGGTTGCTAACCAACATAAATGCAAAATGCCTGCAGTTAACCTGCTCTGAGCTGTTTCAGACAATAAACACAAGAGAAGAGCTGAGGGCAATAAGACTCATGACACTCCAGGACAGGTACATTGTTCAACTGATAATGGCCATGGAGGGGGGCGTGTGCACACAAATTGGGCTTTGTTTCTGCACAGACACACCCACCCACGATGAGGAAAATGGAACCCTCACAGAGGACAAAGCACTTTAACAGAAATACACACAAGAATGGTGGAGGAGGTAGATGATATTGTTGATGATGACTGGTTTTATTACCTGTTCTCATGGATCCCCTCCTGGTTGGCTGATGCATTCAAGGTGCTAATGGCTATTTCAGAACGAATACTATTCGCTTTATGCGTTCTAAGTATTACAATAAGCCAATGCAAAAAGACTGCCAAAAAAGCAGTAGGATGAAAATAGCAATCAAATAAGATGCTCACGTACACGGGTATACCCAAACAGATGACCTCCCCTATGCTCAAGCAAATAAAAGCCCTATTGCCCATCCAGGATCGAAATGTATGCATGTATTTATTTTATTTTATTTATTTTCCATTTGTAAGGCGCTTATACCGCAAGACATTGGGCCTCATTACGAGTTTGGTGGTAGCGGCTGCCGCCAAACCGGGCTCCTTTACCGGGTTCCCAGAATGGGGAATTACCAGGCCATTCTGAGTACAAGGGCCTGGTAATACCTTCCTCTGGGAACCCGGGCCCGGGCCTTTCCCATTCCCATCTGAGCCCCCATAGGGCTCAATGGGAATAGGAGAGAGAGCCAACAATGGGCCGATTACGAACGGCCCATTGTTTGCTCCCTCTTCCCCTCACGGGACCCGGTAACAACGTCTGGTTTTGCCAGGCACCCTTACCGGGTCCCGCGTGGGGACCTCGTAATTTCACGGGACGGGTTTAACGGGTCCATCTTCATTAGCGGAGCCCGTTAACCCGTTCCGCGAACCTCATAATGAGGCCCATTGTGTTATAAAGTGCCCATAGGGCAAGGGAAGGGAACATGGGACAAAGGCAATAGAATACAACAATCAACAGAATAGAGGTGGCCCTACTAGGCCTTGTGAGCATTCAGATTGTGCAAGTGCAAAGAGAGAGAAGGGTCACAGGAAGGGGGGAAATGCTTGGAAAAGGCCCTTCTTTCTCTGCTCCACTGTCACTGTGGTCCACCTGCATTAAGTGGTAACTGCTTGCCCATCAGTTCCCATGACTGCATCCAGACGGTTTTATTTTTTACTTTATTTTGCCTTTCTGCAGCTTTTGTCTGCCTTACCCAATCCCTCCCGTACCCACTTCCTGGTCTTCCCTCTTCCTCCCACCCCCATCCTACCCCGAATGCTGATAGGGCTGTGAGGCCAGCAGCATCCCCCACTAGGGTCTAGGCCCTTTGTTTTCTGCTCCACTGCCACTGTGTTCCACCTGCCTTAATTGGTAGATGCTTGTCCCTCAGTGCCTGTGACCTCATCCAGCCTTTGCTTTTATTTTTTACTTTATTTTGCCTTTTTGCAGTGTTTGTCTGCCCTCGCCGTTTCCTCCCTTTCCCGGTTTCTGGTTTCCCCTCTTCCTCCCGCTCCCCATCCTGCCCCCAACCACTGGTTGAGCCGTGACGCCAGCTGCAGCCCTCACTAGGGTCTTGGCCCTCAGTTTGCTGCTCCACTGCCATTGTGTTCTACCTGCCTTCAGTAGTAAGTGTTGGCCCGTCAGCACCTGCGACCCCATTCAGAATTTGCTTTTATGATTTACTTTATTTTGCCTTTTTGTGGCAGACCCCGCTACCTCCCATGTCTACTTGCTGGTTTCTCCTCTTCCTCCCACCCCTATCATGTCCCACTATTGGGCCATGAGGCCAGCTGCATCCCCCATAATGGTGTTTGCCCTTCGTTTGCCTCTCTACTGCCACTGTGTTCCACCTGCTGTAAGTGGTAAGTGCTTGCCCCTAAATGCCTGCGACCCCAGCCAGCCTTTGGTTTTATTTTTTACTTTATTTTGTCTTTTTGCAGTGTTTGTCTGCCCTCACACTCCCTCCCATTCCTGCTTGCTGGTTTCTCCTCTTCCTCCTGCCCCCCAAACCACTGATTGAGCCAGAGGTCAGCTGCAATCCCCACTAGGGTCTAGGTCCTTAGTTCTCACTCCACTGACATTGTGTTCTATCTGCCTTAAGTATTAAATGTTTGCCCCTCAGAGGAGGGATGCCATCCAACCTTTGGTTTTATTTTTTACGTTATTTTGCCTGCTCCCTGCAGTGCCAGCTTCCCCTGTCTTCCCCTCTCCTTTCTGCCTCCCATCCCATGCCCGACCGCTAATTGGCCCGTTTATTGCATTTCTTATTACTACTCAGGGCAGCCTCTGCCCGGGCAGTCACTTGCTAAGGGCCACAAGGCAAAGGGCAACCCCCCACTAATTAGCCCAACCCTGTGTTTGCCCATGTTCACCTAGATCGCCTGGCGCAGACAACTTACAGTGACAAATACGCTAAGTGTGTTGTGGACAGGGAGTACAGCCATTAATGCACTCCAGTAAAACCCCTCCACTCTTATTACCCTATTTCATATAGCAACATGCATTTAGCCTAATTGTGTAAGATATTGTATTTAGCCTAATTGTGTAAGATAGCCTTGCTCTTCATTTAGCCTAATTATGTAAGGTAGCTATATTTTTCATTCATCCTAATTGTATACAGTAACTATATTTGCCATTTAGCCTAATTGTGTAAGAGAGCCTTGTTCTTCATTTAGCCTAATTGTGTAAGGTAGCAGTATATTGCATTTAGCCTTATTTTGTAAGATAGTTGTATCTTGCATTTAGGCAAATTGTGTAAGGTAGCAGTATATTGCATTTAGCCTATTTTTGTTAGATAGTCTTGTTCTTCATTTAGTCTAATTGTGTAAGATAGCCTTTCCTTCACTTCGCCTAACTGTGTATGGTAGCCTTATTTGGCAATTAGCCTAACTGTGTATGTTAGCCATATTTTGTGTTTAGCCTAATTGTGTAAGTTAGCCACGTTTTGCATTAAGGACAGTTGTGTAAAATAGCAAGTTTCCCCTTTTAGCCCACTTGAGTTAGTTAGCCATATCAGGCATTTACCCCCTTTGGGTTTCTTAGCCATTTCCCGTTTTTAGCACTCTTAAAATAGTTAGCTATACTTTTCATTCAGCCCAATTGTGTAAGGTAGCCATCCCTGGCTTTTAGCCCTCTTAAGTATGTTAGCCATACTAGGCATTTCACCTAATTGTGTAATGTAGCCATTTGCCTCATTTAGCCAATTTGAGTGAGTTAGCCATATCTCACATTTAGCCTAATTGTGTCAGGTAGGCATATTTAGCATTTAGCGCAATTGTGCATGCTAGTGATATTTTGCATATATCCCAATTGCGTAAGGTTACCATTTAGTCATTTAGCCCATTTGAGTTAGTTAGTCATATCTGATATCAACCTAATTGTGTAAGGTAACCATGTTTATCATTTAGCCTAATTGTGTAAGGTAGCCATATCTTGCTTCTAGCCTACATTCCATATGGTAGCCACTTTCCTGATTTAGCTAATTTGAGTTAGTTCGCCATACCTCACATTTAGCCTAATCGTGTAAGGTAGCCTCACTCTTCATGTAGCCAAACTGTGCAAAATAGCTATTTTGGGCATTTAGCTCAATTGAGTTTCTTAGCCAAAGTTCTGCTTTTAGCCTAATTGTGTAAGATAGCCATTTCTCTTCACTTGGCCGTTTTGAGTTAGTTAGCCAAATTCTGTTTTGATAGCAATCTCAATTGTATAAGATAGACATTTCCTGCTTTTAGCCATCTTAAGAGAGTTAGCCTATTACATTTGGCCTAATTGTATAAGGTAGCCAGATTGTGCTTTGGGCCCAAGAGTGTAAGGTAACAGTTTTCTGCATGTTGTCCGTTTGAGTAAATTAGCCTTTTTCTGCTCTGAGCCCTATTGTGTCAGGTAGCCATTTTCTCACATTCAAGCCAATGGTGTAACGATGCCTTATCTTACCTTTGGCCTAATGGTTCAGGTTAACCTAATCATACTATTTTTGGCCCAACTGTCTCATTCAGCCATATCTAACATCTAGCCTATTGGTTTAATGTAGCCATATTTTGCTCTGAACCTAAGTGTGTTGACCAGACATATTTACAGCAGATGAATCTTGCAAGGTAGCCATGTTGCCTAATTTTTGTAGGGTATCCTTTTACATAGGGTGTTTCTAAATGTGTTTACTATACTCTCTACATCTGTCTACACTCACTAGGCCCTACTCTCTATCTCCATCCGAATCTAGTCCTCCCTATCCTAATCAAGTCCTCGACCACGCCAACCAATTTCAAGGCTAGAGGAGCCCTCTGATGCATCAGGAACCAGAAGCATACCCCTCCACCTCAACCTCCTCCTCTCCCTCCACCCCACACCTTCACATCTCAGATTGTCCCCTCCCTTTCCCCCTCTGAAAGACCTCCGTCACTCTGCCCTCTCCTCCCTCCACTCTCCCACACCTCCTTCTCTCTGCTCTATCCTAACCCTGTCCAACACCTCCCCTGTCCCCCTGGTAGCCCCTCCTGGCAACCACTCCCCACCATACCCCCATTTCTGCTCCAGCTCCCCCCCATCCCTTCCCAACCTGCCCAATCTCCTACCTGTCCAACACAACTTTCAATTCCCTAAGCACAGCCCGCACAGCCATGGCCAAATCTCCCCCTCAGCTGAACCTACCACCGTCACCCATACACCCATTGCTCCCGCCTAATGGCCTAGGATCAGAAGACCATCCATCCGCAGCTGCCCCCATGCCCCCTGTAATCTTGCCCATCCTTTCCCCTCATCTCCACCTCCTCCCTCTCTCCCATGCCCCTTCCACCTCTCCCCCTTACCCAGCCCTGTCCATAAACTCTCCCTCTCCCCTGATAACCCTCCTTGCACCCTTTTCAGTCTCCACTGTCTGCCTCTGCAACCCCCACCCCCTCACTCCTTTTTTCCCAGCCCAATACCCTCCTCTTAGGGACTTAGCCTTTGCTCCAGTAGAGCAGTACGCACAGCCTTGGCCAAAAAGCTAGACTCTGCGGACCCACCACCCTCACCCACACACATTTCCCCCCATAGGCTCAAGCACACAAAAAGACCTTCTACTCACAGTTGCCACCCTTTTCACTCCTCTGCCCCTGCAACTCCTTTCCTTGACACTCTGCAACACTCTGACCCCCTCCCCCATGCCCAACCCTGTCCATCGCCTTGTCGGCTCCCCTTTTTCACCCTCTCCTTCTTCTTTGCCCACCCATGCCCCCCCCCAATCTGTACTGACAGCATCTCCTGCACAACTCCCCCACCCCTCCAGGACATTGTCCGCAAACTCCCTCTCTTGCATCCTTAGAATTGCCAGATCAGTCACTAGAAACAAACACAGGAAATGTTTACTTATGTTCGACGCAAACCCAAACATCATTTTCATTAAACAAACCTGGTTGTCTGGTGACTTCCACCTCTCTGCACATGTGGCCTTCCCCCTGGCTACTACCTGATCACCCACAACAAAGCCAGCAGAACAGGTGGAATAGCCATCCTCTACAAACCACACCTTACGTCAAGAACCTACCCTTCAATGATGACTGCCATTCCCTGGTAGTCAAATTCCAATCGTCTCCTTCTTTCTCCCTCAGCTTCCTCTTCCTTTATAGACCCCTGGGCTATAACAGAACATTTGCAGACTCCCTGAGTGACTCTGTATTGGCCATCTCGATCTCTCATCTGACTCTCACTGCACTTGGTGATCTAAACATCTGGTTCGACACTCCCTTATGACCCGTCATCTCCTTGACAACATGGAAGCCCTCAATTTCATCCAACTCGTATCAGACCCCACACACATTGCAGGTCACACCTTAGATGTAGTGTTCAGCTCATCCAACCTGATCTCTTCCCCTCTAACCCACCCCCTCATCTGAACTGATCACTCTGCTATCCTTTTCTCAGCCCTTACTCCTGTGCCCCCATCCCTCCCTACCTCCCGCCCGCTGCCACCTCCCTCGGGATCCCTCTCTAGAACAAGGTAACCATCTGCCAAGATCTATCTTCCTACCTACTCCCCTCCCTTCGCAATCTCCCCCTCCAAGGAGGAACCCCCTCCACAGACCTTTTCAACCAATGGCTCTCAGATGCTCTGTCCCCTTAACCTCCACAACCCCCCTGTTCCACAGCACAGGTCCTTCTCCCAGGTGGTTCAGCCCTCTCCTTAAACCCTACAAAACCTTCAACCATCGCCTGGAACGACACTGGCAGAACAACGCTTCTGCCCAAACCTAAGCTGCTCTGGCTAGACAGAGAGAGTCTACAGATTTGAAATTATAAAAGCCAAACATGCCTTCAACACCTCCCACATTGCCAGTACAAACAACCCTTACAAAGAACTCCACAAAATCAAATCTGAGTTCAAGAGCCCCCTCAGCTCTCGCTTTCTGTCCCTCATCTCCCAGGCATTGTGCAACTCCCTTAATGACCAATACTTAAACATAGCCATTGAAATGAACATCGCCACTCACACCAAACTACAACCCTCTTCTGCCCCAATACCCCCAGTCACCATTCTGCCGCCCCCTCTTCCGTACCTTCTATGCAATCTCCCATCCCGAGTTCTCAAGGCTTCTCTCCATTAGATGCTGCTCAGGTTCCGCGCGAGACTCCTGCCCCTGGCCCTCCTCAAAAATATCCTCTCCTATACCTGTGCAGGCACCCTCCCCAGATCTATAATCAACCACACACTAACAGCTGGGATCTTCCCTCCAGCATTCAAAACCTCTCACATCAAACCACTACTAAAAATGCCCTCTCTTGACCCCCTCCTCCCCTCCAATTACAGCCCCATCTCCTACAATCGCTTAATAGCCAGATTACTAGATTGCATCCCATACTCCCAGCTCAGCCACTTCACTGTATCCAAGAACCTTCTCAACACTGCCCAGTCTGACATCAGACAGCTCTGTGGAGCTGAATCCTCTCTGGTCTTTATCGGGGATGACCTGAAAAGAACAGCAGACTTTGAGGGCTGCACTGCTCTCATTCTCCTCGATCTCTCAGCAGCCTTTGACACGATTAACCACTCAATCTTTACAGACTCTTTGACCTATGTATCAGGGACTCCTCCATCAGATGGATCACCTCGTTCTTCTCTGACTGCTCTAACATTTTCTCTCTCCATTCTTTCGCCTCTGCCCAGTCCTCCACATAGTCCCTCAAGAAGCCTCCCTATCACCCCTCCTCTACAACCTCTACCTTCTCCCCTCCCCCACACTCATCTGTTCCCACAATCTCACCTGTTACAACTATGCTGATGACACTGAGATCATCCGCAAGATTCCCAACTGACCCTTCTCATTCCACCCAGACCTGGCATCCTGCCTCTCAGACATTGACTTCTGGATAATTACTTGCTCCTAAACCCCAGAAAAAACTAAATCCTAATCTGCGGCCAAACAGTTCTTCTTCCCCAACCTATCTCATGGTTGCATTCATTAGGACCTTAGTCAAAAACCTGGAATGCACTTTTCGCTCTGACCTGGCCCTTTCCCGCCACTTCAATGCAGTCTCCAGATCATGCAGCTTCCACCTCTGCATCCTCAAGTGCATCTTTCCTTATATCTCCTACCCCCATAGAGTTTCCACAATCATGGTCATCATCCTCTCGTACCCAGACTACTCAAACTCCTTCTACCTAGGTGAGCCTGCATACCAAGTCAGAATGCTCCAACAGATTCAACACTCTGCAGCAAGGCTCCTCCTCGCACTCTCCCCCAGAGAACACATATTCCTCGCACTCAGGACACTTCATTGACTGCCCAGCAGCCAACGGGCCTCCTTCAAAGCCATGTGAATTACCCACTGTGCCATTCATAAGAATGGACCAGAATTCCGTCAAAACAAATTCACATGCTACTGCTCCACCAGCATCCTCAGATCAGGCTCTGTACACCTCCTGGTAGTCCCCCCTTTTAGGTTATCCAGACTAAAAGGCGTCTGTTCCTCCGCCCTCACAGCCACTTTCTGGAACTCCTTCCCCCTCGCTGAGATAAAACCATCCTTAAGAAATCATTACTTACCCCAATGTTCAAGCACCCTCTATACCAACTCTCATTGCCACCACCACAACCACCCATCCACTTTACTCCTGTGTCCCCAGCAGACAAACAAACCATCATCCAGCACTTCAAACCATTAATCTGGAAAGGAGACACCTGCCCCCCGCACATTGTCAAGTGCTGTGCAACCCTGCTCGCACCCATTATCTCCAAATGTATCAATGACTCCTTCACGTCCAGCTCGGTCCCTATAACCATCAAAGAAGCCTGGATTATGCCCGTACTGAAGAAACCATCCGTGGATCCCTCTCTCCCGACCAACTTCCTCCCTATTGCTACAGTGCATTACCTACTCAAAATCCTTGACTGAACAGCATACATCCAACTCCAAGCCCACTTAGAGCACCAATGCCTTCTTGGCACCCGACAATTGGGCATCCCACCATAGACACAGCATCAAAGGCACCCTCCTATATTTTAAGATCCAGCTCAACAGCATCCGAGACTCAGGAGATCTTGCATTCCTTCTGCTCCCTGACCTTTTGGCAGCCTTTGACTTGGTTGACCATGGCATCCTCTGTCAGAATCTTACCTTCAAATTCAACTTCTCCAGAGAAGCCACCAGCTGGATCAAATCATTCCTTAGTGATCGTACCTCTAGGATTTTCATAGGCACAGAGGCTGCAGAACCCATCCCAGTATTCTATGGCATAGCCCAGGGCTCCTGCATCTCCCCCACACTTTACAATATGTACACAAGACCTTTGTTTGACCACCTCGACCAACTCGACATTCCGTACACTAACTTTTCGGACGACGTTCATATTGTCCTGAAGATCGGTGGGAACCACTCCTTAGAATTAGCCAACATCAACCAAGTCTACAGTATCATTCTGTCGGGGGGAAATTCTGCCGGGGTCGGCCGGGCCGTCCGTAGACCTCCGGGCAGGGAGGCCCCAACTCCTCCCGTATATCCCAAAAGAGATAGAGTATGAGACACACGCAAGAAGCAAGGTGACTCTGCTGTTTATTAGACAAAACGGCAGGGATGGGTCAAGGATCGTACGCGTCCGTCCTGACACACACACAATCGTGGGGCTCGCAGGCCCTTTTTACCTTAGTATGACGCGCTACTTGCGTCACCTTAGAAAGTTTAGCAAAAAACCTATTTCCACTCTGGATTGGTTACTCGAGTGGTAGGGTTAGTATAGCATACATATAGAGAACGGTGTTAGTGGTTGAGGGTTAGTCAGGTGGTATACTTGGGCTGTCCTTTCAATTTGATACATGAAAATTGTTACATGAAGACCTCTGAGGATTGGTCAATGTTAATGGCGTCAGTGATAAGGGCCCCATGTTCTGATTGGTCCGCTCGCGAGCCTCCCAGTCTGAGACTATCGCTGTTCCCAGCTCGCGGTGCACCTGTCATTTGCAACAATGTTTTACTATGGGTAGGTGTAAACAATGTGAGGATTTATTCATATGTTGGGAGGTCGACTACTCCCACTGCCGCAGATGTCCAATGAGTCTTTTAATTGTATCTGCCTGTGTCTTGAAACGTGGGATTCAGGCCTATCCTTCCTCCTGGGCTTGGCATCCTGTCAGGTTTGGCTTTGTCACGTGAGGTGGGACCGTGTTTGAGGCAAAATTCAGCACAATTAATATTGTTTTTCCCACTGTGTGCCTGGTTTATCTTACAGGTGCGACCTTGGCGTTGGCTTGCGGCGTGCGAGATTGCAACATCGTGCCCTTGGCGGTGTGCTTTCGCCGGGCTCATTCTGCAGGGTCAGCAACCGAGCTCTTGCTCATTCAATGTTCATGGAAGCTTTTGCTTGCGGCCTACTTGGGCCTGGTGCATAGGTGGAACCATTTGATGCAGAGCGCTTTAGGTTACGGTATCATATTGCTCTATCCTCAGTATCGTGTCTCCGTTATATTCTTCATTATGGTACATGGTTCTTAGAAGAAGCGTGAGCAAGCCTTTTTAGATAAGTTCATTATGCGTCTTGCGTTTCTGCATTTTGAGAGCCTATGTGGAAAATAATAAAGATGCGCGTCCGTGGGTATGTCTGTCGCCTACGTCATAGCACTGAGTATGTTCTTCGTGTGGATTGGTGTGGGAGTGTCCAGTGTGCATGTTTGCACGGGTGTGCTGACCGTTGGCTAGGTCGTCATGGCATCTCTAACGATGTGTTGATTTAGTGCTGGGTGGTTCAGTCGAGTCCATCCATGCCGCAGGTGTCGTCATGTGCAGGGCAGGCTGGTGGGCAGGCGGGTGGGCACATCCGTATGTTCCTGTACCAGGGTATTTGGTCGTCTGGTAGATGGGCAAACTCCTCTCGTGGCGGGTGTCTGGGCCGTGATCCTCTAGGCCAAGCGCGAGAGGGGAAGGGCGGGAGCCTGTTCTTCCATTCTCCCACTTCAGTCCCCCCTCTGGTCGACTTGTCGACCACAAACATATCCTTTTCTTTATCTCCTCTTACTCTCCATATTTTAGTTATTCCTCCCAAATGTCCATAGTGGTTAACATGGTCTTCAAATGACCAATACATATATGCACAGGTTCCTCCAGGAGTGCAGTATACCCATTTCCCTATGTAGCTCCTTGGGTTTCTTGGGTTTTCGAGCTTCACAGATGGTGGGTCCAGGTGGTTGGTGATGATCTGGTTGCGCAACTTCTCTCTCTCTTTTATGATTGTGCCTGTGTGTTTGCCGTCATCTGTTGGCATCAAGAGGTGCATACCAACCATTTCGATCATCTCGTCTGTGGTGCGTGCCTTCCGGGCCTTCCAAAATCTTATTATGATCAGTGTAGCTCCAGCCAAAATAGTACATCCAACTATAATCTTCAGTCCATCTGACAGCCAAGATGGCATCCATGACCATAATATTGAAAACCAGCTCTCATCCTTTTTCACACCTTTACTTTCATCCACCATTTTTGAGTGCATCTGGGCCAATTGTAAAACTGCTTCTGTCAGTGTACCATTGTCAGCATCGTTGGCAGGGATGAATGTGCAGCATGATTGTCCTATCTTAGCGCAAACTCCTCCTTCCATTGCTGTGAGGAGGTCCAGTACATATCTGTTCTGTAGTGCTACCATCCTCACTGCTCGCAGTTCCTCTTTTATTGCGTTGAATCCATTTACTGTAGAGTTAATTGTCATCATTAGTTCCCATCTAGTTATCTGGAGCCATTTTGCGTTTGCGTAAGCCTGTAGTCCCGGATGTATTATTGAGTAGAAGAACATTGCTGCTCTGCTGAATAGTCTGTGTTCTGGCGGAATTGAAGTGAGTGCTTTTTCCGACCTTCCCCATAGGTAATTTCCTGTCAGGGGTTCTCCTTGTCTTTTTTTTCTATTCAGGACAGTATTATTGCTGTCGGTTTTGCTCTCTGGCCCCTTCTGAGGTTGTACAGATCTCTTCTTCCTTTTGTTCCCTTCATCCATTTTGGGGAAGTCGCCATATTGACATGTTTCTGGGGTACCACTAGTGATGGTACATTAACGTGCACCATTGTGCATATACCATTCCACAGAGGGGGCAGTGTGTGGTATGCCTTGTTTCCACAGGCCCAGTAATGGTCCATTACTACTGCTGTTCCTGCTCCCCCCTCAGGTAACTCCATCACACTTTCACAGTTGGTGTTGTATCCTACGTCCACCTCCCCTTTATGTTGGTAGCATACCTTAGGCGCAGTTAGCGGCAGTATTGTTATTGGGTCTTCATCCTTCTCCATCCACGTGAGCATGGGTACATACTTGACCCAAGTCATCCAACATCTATGGTTGTGTCCATCAATAGTTGAAATATTTTCTCTTGTTACCATGTTGCTGCCAACCACTCCTATGTCCCATTTGTTGTTCATGTACACCTTCCCTGTTATTATCATCAGTGGTCTTTCCCAACATCCGTTTTTACCAGGAACTTCAGTGGCGTACCAATCACATGGTAGGTACTGTAGTGTTACTTTCTTTGTTTCTCCTTTTTCAGGACCACTTGTTATGTATCTGAATCCTTCAGCATGTAAACTGCTCTTTTGGTAACTCAAATAAGTCTTGAGGAAGTTGTTTTCATATGGATATGTATCTCGTATTTTCCACACCATTTGCACCACTGTCCTTTGAAATCTTCCTTTCGTCTGGAACAGTGCCAGGTATATTATACATCGTGCTATTTTTTCATCTATCTCCGTGGCAACAAATGTTCGAGAAGCGCTCATGGCGTATGGGATTAATGAGCAAACGTAGCAGCTGTCTTCTGTTGTCTGTTTACCTATATGGGTCATGTGTTGGTACCATATGTTGTTTGAGATGTGTGCTGAATCTTGTATGTAGTTGTCAATACCTTTATTATCTGAGTATGTGCTGCATTTAACTCTATTTTCCTTGTGTGGGATTTTACTAGTATCACCTGACGTAACACCTATTGCAGCTGGGGTTGGGGGTGTATGAGGTTTTGGTACAGCAATAATATCGATAGCATAGCTGTACTGCCATACAGAGGCAGCCAAGAACCCGGTGATCATTAAAATCCCTATCAATTTTATTACAGATGCTAATTTCACCGGCATTTTGCTCTTACCTTGCTGCAGTCCGGCAGCTTATTCTTGCGACGTTACAGTTGCCTGCCTGAAAATTCTTAATATGCTTGTTATTAGTGTTAGTTGTTGTTTTTAAGCTCTCCCTATCAAGTAGTCATTCAGTGCCCAGGCGAAGAGCTGTTCCCACGCCAATCTAAGCGATCTGTCTCTTAGGGCAGGCAAGTATGGTTAGAGATGGGGCATTGAATGTTCTATGGCCAAGAGGAATGCTGTGTAGTAGACACGTACCCTCCTTCTTTTCAGGTATGTTGGCCTTTTTATTTCATATACAAATTGGTGTGACAATTCTTCCAGGTAATTATCGTCTGAGGGTACCATCTACTCCTGGGCAGTGAATTGGTTAGTTATCTACTTTCTTAGTAGTACAATAATACGCTGTACATGCATGTGCGAGAGAAAAGAAAGAGAACATTCAGGTGTTTACATGTGTATATGTGCAAGACAATGTCCTTCAGTTCAGTTATTACTACAGTGGGTAGGGGGTCAATGGGCAGAGGGTTTGGGGCTCAACTGGCGGAAGTCTCTTTACTCTTTAATCGTGTAACCATGGGGTGGGCGGTATGGGGATCACCCTTTTCTTTTCTAGTAGTTGTCTCTGGGGAATCTGAGGGGTGGCAGGGTATGGGGACACTTAGGCCGTTAGTTGTGGTAGAAGTCTCTTCCTCCGTTGGTGATGCTGTTGTTGTTCTTCCAGTGGCCCTGTCGGTGGCGCTGGGGCGGGTCTGGAGTTTGTAGATCTTTACATTGTGTAGGTGGTTCCAGGCACGTTTGTCATGTAGCTTTACTGCTCTCGTTGATACCTCCTCTACCAGATGGGGGCCAGTGAAGCGTGGGCTGTTCCACTTTCTGTTGAAATTGCGAAGTAGTACGTGGTCACCTTTAGCAACTTTGCACAGTCTTTCCTTTTCCAATTCTTTATCCGCGTCTTCTTGTTGATCGCTGTTAGACCCGCCCCGCGTGCGCTCGCGCTGTTGAGACACAAACACTACACTAGTAATCAAAGAAGACACATATTGGTACATTTCATCACCAAGGACATTTGCAGTACTCTCGTGGTCGGTAAATGCTCTTGATGTTGGCGTTAGGGGAAGGCGCATTTGATGTCCGGTAACCACCTCGTGAGGGGTGAGGTGGTGGTCGGAACCTGGTCTATTCCTTAGCTCAAATAGAGCTAGTGGAAGGCAATACAACCAATTCTTCTTTGTTGTTTGCTGTATTTTTGCAATTGCCTCCTTTAATAGGCCATTCAGGCGTTGACATATACCGTTGGCCTGTGGGTGGTATGCACATGCAAATTTATGCTTGATGTTCAGTAAGGATGTGATGTGCTGGAACATTTCGTTTGCGAAATGTGGGCCATTATCTGACCGCAGTACCTCGCACACTCCCCACCTGGGGAAGACCTCCCTCACTAGGAATTTAGCTGCTCTGAATGCATCTGGGTGTGAACAGGGCCCTGCTTCAATCCACCTCGAGAATGGGCATACTACTACAATCATATACCTATTTCCTTGACATACGTTGATCATATCAACATAGTCAATATGGAGATGTTGGAAGGGTCCCTCTGGCCGGGGTATTGTACCTCTTATCACCTTCAGAGTGTGACCGACCGTAAACTGTTGACATGTGAGACAATTGCTGATAAAATTTGACACATGAGAATTTAACTCGGGGCAGAACCAGTCTTCCCTAATTCGTGCTGCAATTACTTCCTTGCCTGTGTGGGCTGGGTGGTGTAGTTGGGTCAGGGCGGTGTTCAATAGTGCCAGTGGTATTACAATCTTTCCAGTGTCACCCTGGCGCGATAGTGCGTCAGTTGGTGACATTGTGCATCCTCTTTTTACCCATATTTCTTTTTCTGCCATTGGTGCAGCCGCTTGTAGCTCCATTATCTGTGTGGCTGGGAGATGGGTGTACCCTTCTCTTATCAACATCTCCTTAGCCATTCCCCTCCCTCTCCCTCTCTTTGACTCTGGGGGGTTCCATATCTCACCAAAATATGCAGCATACTTCGCATGTGCGTCTGCTGCTGCATTCCCTTTTGAAATGTGGTCTTTACCATTGGTGTGTGCGGTGCATTTGACCAAAGCTAATTCTTGGGGGTCATTTAGTGCTTCAATTAGTTCAGCCAATAGGAGGGCAGGTTGCACTGGAGTGCAATCAGCTCTCCTAAACCCTCTTCTTCTCCATTTCGACAGCCCTGAGTGGACAGTGGACGTAACATATGCGCTGTCGGAACATATGGTCACTCGTTTGTCAAAGCTTTCCTTCAACGCCAAGATTAGTGCAATTAATTCTGCTGCTTGAGCGGAATAATGCTGTGGTAGTTGTACACATTTCATTGCCACACACACCGGTACCTCCATCATTTTTACCACTGCTGCCCCAGTCCTCCTTATACCATCCCTTTGGTCGATAGTTGATGACCCATCAATGAACAGGAGCTCACCTCCCTCTAGTGCGTTTTCTTCAATCTTTCTAGTACATGAGTACATTTCAGTTATTTGCGTACAATCGTGGGCATAATCTCCTTCCTCAATTACTTCTGCTAGGAACCTTGCAGGGTTGACCGTGCTACATCTAACAATTGATAGCTCAGCTCTGGATAAGATGATCTCATAACCTGATGCCCTTTGCGTGGTTAGGGTGGACTTAGGTTTATTCAATATTGCAAATAGTGCATGTTCCACAAACAGTGTAGTTGGGCACCCCATGGTGATTGCTGATGCTTTCTCTACCGCAAAAGCAGCTGCGGCGAGACCTTGTTCGCAAGGGAAATGACCTAACATCACAGGATCTAAGTGGCCGCTGTAAAATGCTACTGGTTTGTAGCCCATGCTTGTTTTTTGAGCCAACACTGCTTTCATTACTGCTGAGTCGCAATGTGAAAATATAAAGAATTGTCGCTCATAGTCTGGGGTTGCCAGTACCGGAGCAGTTGATATCGCATCTTTCAGTTCATCAAAAGCCTCTTTCATTTCCATTGTCCACCCCAACTTTTTCTCCCCTTTATTAGCTTCCTTTAACGCCTCAAGCAGGGGTCCTATGTATGAGCTGTAATCAAATACCCATGCTCTAAAGTAGTTGCACAGACCCAGGAACTGCTGCAGTTCCCTCACTGTTTGTGGCACTGGCGTTTTTGAAATGGCCTGTGCTCTTTGTGGTGCAATCTTTCTTCCATGTTGGGATATGAGCTGACCAATGTAAAGTACCTGTTCTTGACAGTACTGTAACTTATCCATGTCTACCTTGTAACCTTCTTCAGCCAATATTGTCAGCATCTTTAATGAGTCCTCTCTGCATGTCCTTTCGTTTGTACTGCAAATTATGATGTCGTCGACATACTGCAACACTGTGCTTTCCACTTCAATGTTACCCAAATCCATCTGTATTACTCTGTTGAAGATTGAGGGTGATTCGCAGTACCCTTGTGGCAATCTGGTGTGTTTCCACTTTGTGTTTCTGTAAGTGAAGCTTGTCAGATCTTGTGAGTCTGGGTGCAATGGTATTGAGAAAAAAGCATTTTTAAGGTCGATCACTGTAAATCGTGATGCTTCTGCTGGAATGCCACACAATATTGTGGCCGGGTTTGCGGCTATGGGGTATTCTGCTTCTACTATGTTGTTCAAGGGCCTGAGATCCTGTATGAAGCGCCAAGACCCCCCTCTAGCCTTGCGCACTGGGTATACAGCCGTGTTACATGGTGATTCTGAGGGGACCAATATGCCATTATCTATAAGGGCCGTAATTTTTTCATATATGCCCTCATCTGCCTCTTTTGATAGTGGGTACTGTTTCACTCTGCGGAGTATTGCACCTTTTTTCAATTTTATCCTTACTCCCCCTATACTTTTTATGCACCCCACGTCATAGGGGCTAGTAGTCCATAATGATGTGGGTACTTTTGTCATATCCTCCTCAAAGAAGGGAACTGGGGTAGATGTGGGTGCCTCAAGTGCCATTGCAATTTTCTGTGCCACTTGTTTGTACGCCACTCTCAGCCATACTTCCACACTCATCATAAACACCATTTCACCTTCCTCCTTTTCTTCTGAGAACAGCTCCTCATCTGACACCTGGGTGAGTCTACATCCTTCTGCTAGTGCTATGACTGCCCTCCATGCTCTTCCTTCTCTGTCTTGGGCATGTACAGCAATGTAATCAGCTGTCGCTATAATGCTCTCAATGTCCACTGGAACCACCTTTCCTTCTGGTTCATTGACTGGTGTTTCTGGTCTGAACAAATAGGCTGCTGGCCTCCTCCAGATCTTTCCCTCTATCCCTGGCATCCATGCAAATGCCATGTCTGTCCCGTACTGGAAGAGTTTGCCATCTACTGGCTCAGCCCTAATCGCTGTCTGTCCGCAGTATGCTTGCATAATCTGTCGTGCTGTGAGCATGTTAATTCCTGGAGTAGAGCAAATTATGCCGTCCTCCGTAAAGGAGATCGTCATATTCAACCTGTTCATGATGTCTCTCCCCAGTATATTTACTGGTGAGGCACTATAATATAAAAGTGGCTCTGACATGTCATAATCTCCTATAGATAAGGGAATGTTATCAGTAAAAGGAACCAACCCTCTAGCCCCAGAGAATCCTTGGGTGTTCATGGCTTCGCCCGACATCTTAAATTTACCTTCCCTTATGCAAGACCGGGTCGCCCCGGTGTCAACAAGGAATGATAATTTTTTGTCACATATCGTTACCTCTATGCGTGGTTCCTCCGCACTATTAGGTGTTACCGACAGGATGGGACACACCAAGGCCGTCTGTGGGCTGTCCTATTGTGGGTACAACGATTGACCATTTCCTGTGTAAGGGTTGTGTCCCAGGACCGTCACCCTACCCAGTTGTGTTTGTTGTGCTTGGGGTTGTTGTTTTATCGCTACTTGTTGTTGTGGCAGTGAATATGTCTGTGGCTGTTGTTGTGTTATTAGTTGTTGCTGTTCATTTACCTGTTGCAACGTCTGCTGTTGCTGTATGCCCTGCTGTTCCTGTGTGGGCCTTGGTTGTCCCTGTTCGCTCCATGATGGTGTTCCTGGTCTCACTCTACACGTGCGCGACATGTGCCCTACTAATCCACAACTCCAACACACCGGTGGTTCCCTACTCTGCCATGGAAAGCTTCCTGTGTTGTCCTGGTATACTGGTTGCCCGGTGGGGTAGGAATTTCTAAGTCCTCCCACCTGCTGTTGTGTGTTATATCCGTATCCTCTCCCTCTCATAATTCCTCCTCTTCCCCTGTTGTAATTATAATACCCAGCTCCTGGCATTGAGTATCCTCCTCCCATGTTGGTCGTGTATGGTTGGAGTGGCGGCACCTGTTGTGTTATAGTCTGTGAGGGTGGTATTTGGGAGGGATCTTGTGCAGCCACTACTTGTGTGGGGCGTTGGGTCATTGTTGTAGGTGTAGTTATTAGTGCCCCTTCATTGTGTATTTAGTAAGTTTTTTCTGTACTAGTTTAGCCTCTTCCATTTTCCTGTCCTCTTCCTTTTGTTTCATTTTTCCTTGCCAGGTCCTGCAATGATGCACTATTGTCAGTTGTATTTCTGGCCATGCTTTTGCTTCCATTCCCACTACTTTCTTCAGTTGTTTCTGAACTCCTTCTGGGAGCCCTTGTACTAGTATATGATAAAATATTGCTGGTGTTTTGTCCCACTGTTCTCTAGTTTCCATGCGCCACTTCTCTTGGATTTCCTGGACATAATCAACAGGATCTTCGTTCTCACGCATCTTGCGTGAGGTAATTGCTCCTATGTCTGATGTGTCTGGGTACTGTACCCTCAGTGCCTGCCATAGTGCATGTCTGCAGTTTGCGAATGGTGCCCCATCGTGCGATGTGTTTACTATTGTTACCCCAGGGAATCCCGCTCTCTTCCAAATGTCATCCGCTGCATCCCCTAATATCGATATTAGAAGGCCCTTTACATCTCCCACTGCCAGTTTCTGTCCTGCGGTGTGTTTTTCCATTTCATATATCCATTTACCCGCACCTCCACTTAATGATGGGAGCCTGCACTTTATATTCTCTTTGTCTGTATGCTTCCAAGGGACGTACTGTGGTCTAACCCCTCCCCTCTCCAGAAGTGGCATTAAGTCTCGTTTTACCCCTTGGGTTCCATAAAATCGAGTCCTCACACCCCTCCTCTTCTTCCCTCTCTCCTAAATCATCAATTTCGTCCGTATTTCCCCTGCTCGTAACTCTTTCTTCTCCATCTTTTCCCCTTCTTCCATCATTTCCTGTATTTAATGTGGGCGTGTGTATTCGTCCTTCCTGCCTGCGTCTAGGGAAGTCTCTAAGCCGACCTGCATAGGGTGTCAGTTCGTTTGTGAAGGGCGCAAGTTTGATTGTACGTAATGAGCGTGAGGTGGTTGAGCATGTAGGGTGGGATGGTGACGGTGTGGCTTCATGTGTCTGTCTTTCCGCTATTCCTTGCTCTTCCTCCTCACTTCTCTCCAGTTCATCCTTTCTCCTACAGATCCATGGTGAGTCTGTATTGGTCCGGGTGGTGTATAGTTTATCTAGGCTTTCCCTTTCACTGTTTCTTCCTTCCTTCTCCATTCCTTCTTCTTCCTCACTACAAAAGTCATTCATAAACGGCAACCCCCACTCTGTCTTTTTCCCCCTGATTGTTACTGTTTTTAAGTCTATTAGGTCCGGTTCTCCCTTTTCTCCTTTACCAACCGCTTCCCTTTGCGCTGATGTTGTTGCTACTTCTGTGTCTCTATATACATACCCCCTTACTTCACTCTCCCTTCTCCTATCTTCTCTTTCCCCTTCATTTCTCTCCTCCATCTCTCTACCAATTTCCTCCCTTTTCCTTTTTAATTCCTCCATTACTTCACTACTCACCTTTTCCAATATCCTTTCATCCTCTTTCTTCCTTTCCCATCTCACCCTCTCCCTTTCTAATATACTCTCTATCACCCTCCCTTCTTCGTATTTCTTAGTCGTTTCTGATAGTAATTTCTTCTTCCACATTGCCATTTCTTTTTCTTTCTCTTCTTCTTCCCTTTTCCTCTCTCGTAGCACTGCTCTTGATACCCTTTCTGCTGCTGCTTTTACCCTTTCAGCTTCTCTACTTTGCTCCTCAGTTCATTCCCTTATTTTTTCCAATTCGTTCTTACCTTCTTTCCTTTCCCTCTCTCTCTCTCTTTCCTCCCTCTCGAGCTGTTTGATCAGTTCATTCTGCTCATCCCTTAACTCTGCTAGTCGTTCCTCCAAAATCTCTTCCTTTTGTCGTAACAGCTCTTCCCCTCTCATTCCACTCTCCCTGGTATTATCCTCGTCTATTTTCCTTACTACCTCCTTCTCTTCTCCTGTTAATGAACCTCGTAATTTTAATAGTATCTGCGCAGCTACCCACTCATCATGTCCTATTTCCACAGTTTGTTCTTCTCCAGTCCTCCCCTCCCCTGCTGGCATCTTCCTATGAGCCACATATGGTGGCGGGCTGTATGCCGGGTTCGAGTACCCCTCAGCCGCCCTTAACTGTCCTCTTTCTATTTCTCCTAATTCTCTTAAAGGGTATAACCCCCCTCCCTCTGTTTTCACTACCTTTGCTAGGGGTATATCGTTGCTCTGTTCCTTTTTTATTTCATTTTCTTTTGAGTTATTATTCTTTTCTCCTCACTCTTGTCCGTTCCCCGTGTTCTTTGGGTCTTCACTCCCCTTTTCCCCATTCTCTCCTTCCTCCTTAATCTCTTTTTCTTCCGGTGTTTCCCCCACAGTGAACATTCCATTTGGTCCTGGTCGGGACCCCTGGAACATCCTCCATAAGTTAAACACCTCCACGTGGTGTGTCAACTTCTTCCCTTTGTATGTATTATGCAGATGGTTTAATAGTGAATGTTGGGTATATGGATCGAAGCTACCATTAGGCGGCCATGGTGTTATCATTTTGTTGTCCGTCCCCTGTGTCCATTCTATGCTATACTTGATCAGTTTCTCCCTATGGGGTGACAGTGTTGTACATATGTGTTGTAGTGGGGTAGTGAGGGTGTTCCCCCACCCTCCCGATCCTGTCCCGTATGACATCGTAGCGCTTCACTTGTTATCCTTCCCCTATTTGGTAGCTATTATCTCACTAACACTTACAATACACAGCCTTATACCTTTACCTGGCCCCGTAAGTTTGGGGACTTGCGATAGTCCGCTAAGGAAAATTATTAAAATATAGTATTTACATTTGTATATTTTCTTCTTTCTTTCTTCCTTTACACAACACCCTTACGGCCCCCTGCGGCCGAGGCGCACGTAGCCCCCTGCGGCTGCGTACCCCTTGTGACGTTCTTATACAGTCGTTCCTATTTTCATTTACTCCTCCTCCTTCTTCTACACTTGCCGTGGCCGGCGTTCTCCGTGCGCAGCCACGTCCCCGTTTCGCCTTTCCCCGATCAACTCATTACCGTTTATCTCAGTTTCCACTCCCTTACCACAGTTCTCTTCCCCACCACTCTCAGAAAGAAAGATGCCTTGTGCTCGGGATATCCTATGAAAGCCCTACTGGTGACGTCACCGATCTCTTCGAACTACTGGTAAGTTCTTCATATATTCTTTAAGTCCAAAATACACTTGCAATCTACCCCCGTTAATCCTCACAGCTGTCTTCCTGTCACTCCTGGAACAAGGTAATCAATAATATAATCGGACTGCGCATGCTGCGTCGCCTTGCGTGTGATACGCCCCCCGACAGGAGGGCTTAACCAGCCAATTATCTTCCGTATTGGGCAACTAACTAGCTACCGCCTACAGGGAAACGTCATCTACCTATCGAGTTTCTTGCTCGAACAATAGGGATCCTCATCTACTCATTGATCAATAAATGCCAAATCGTAGGAAACCGTATACACACACACACCCTTACACGTAGTCGCGACCTAGGCCAATCAGTGTCTACGAGCGGCCGCACGTGATGTTTTCGTGCTCCACCTCCCTCTCTCGCGTAACGTAGCCGACTGGTCTCGCACTCGTTCGGCTATTATTCATTTCATTGCCTACACTAAATTGTCAAACCTTCGCCGCGCACCTGTACAACACCTCCCACCTCCCGTATTTAATTCCTCCCCCCTCCCTCACAATTTCACATTGCTTGTTGTGCGTGGCATGCTCACCAAGTTCTCTTGATGCGGGGCCGCTCGACTGCGTGCACCCCTCCAAGCGGCTCGCCACCTCCCCTCGTCCGGACCACGTCTGGACACTCGCCAACCGCGGGCGGGATACTTCTCAACCGGCTCCCGAAGGCCAATATCCGGATTGCGCTGTCCGGTCTTCTCGCAGTTCCGCGATGGTCCTGTAGTCCTCAGAAGGGGGCAACGGCAGAGGGGGCCGCGCCGCCGGGCCTCCTCGCAACGGGATTACCTGGAAAAAAATAAAAATAAAAAAGCAGATCTTAAACAGATCTCAGCAGTGCCTCCAACTTGTCGGGGGGAAATTCTGCCGGGGTCGGCCGGGCCGTCCGTAGACCTCCGGGCAGGGAGGCCCCAACTCCTCCCGTATATCCCAAAAGAGATAGAGTATGAGACACACGCAAGAAGCAAGATGACTCTGCTGTTTATTAGACAAAACGGCAGGGATGGGTCAAGGATCGTACGCGTCCGTCCTGACACACACACAATCGTGGGGCTCGCAGGCCCTTTTTACCTTAGTATGACGCGCTACTTGCGTCACCTTAGAAAGTTTAGCAAAAAACCTATTTCCACTCTGGATTGGTTACTCGAGTAGTAGGGTTAGTATAGCATACATATAGAGAACGGTGTTAGTGGTTGAGGGTTAGTCAGGTGGTATACTTGGGCTGTCCTTTCAATTTGATACATGAAAATTGTTACATGAAGACCTCTGAGGATTGGTCAATGTTAATGGCGTCAGTGATAAGGGCCCCATGTTCTGATTGGTCCGCTCGCGAGCCTCCCAGTCTGAGACTATCTCTGTTCCCAGCTCGCGGTGCACCTGTCATTTGCAACAATGTTTTACTATGGGTAGGTGTAAACAATGTGAGGATTTATTCATATGTTGGGAGGTCGACTACTCCCACTGCTGCAGATGTCCAATGAGTCTTTTAATTGTATCTGCCTGTGTCTTGAAACGTGGGATTCAGGCGTCTCCTTCCTCCTGGGCTTGGCATCCTGTCAGGTTTGGCTTTGTAATGTGAGGTGGGACCGTGTTTGAGGCAAAATTCAGCACAATTAATATTGTTTTTCCCACTGTGTGCCTGGTTTATCTTGCAGGTGCGACCTTGGCGTTGGCTTGCGGCGTGCGAGATTACAACATCGTGCCCTTGGCGGTGTGCTTTCGCCGGGCTCATTCTGCAGGGTCAGCAACCGAGCTCTTGCTCATTCAATGTTCATGGAAGCTTTTGCTTGCGGCCTACTTGGGCCTGGTGCATAGGTGGAACCATTTGATGCAGAGCGCTTTAGGTTACGGTATCATATTGCTCTATCCTCAGTATCGTGTCTCTGTTATATTCTTCATTATGGTACATGGTTCTTAGAAGAAGCGTGAGCAAGCCTTTTTAGATAAGTTCATTATGCGTCTTGCGTTTCTGCATTTTGAGAGCCTATGTGGAAAATAATAAAGATGCGCGTCCGTGGGTATGTCTGTCGCCTACGTCATAGCACTGAGTATGTTCTTCGTGTGGATTGGTGTGGGAGTGTCCAGTGTGCATGTTTGCACGGGTGTGCAGACCGTTGGCTAGGTCGTCATGGCATCTCTAACGATGTGTTGATTTAGTGCTGGGTGGTTCAGTCGAGTCCATCCATGCCGCAGGTGTCGTCATGTGCAGGGCAGGCTGGTGGGCAGGCGGGTGGGCACATCCGTATGTTCCTGTACCAGGGTATTTGGTCGTCTGGTAGATGGGCAAACTCCTCTCGTGGCGGGTGTCTGGGCCGTGATCCTCTAGGCCAAGCACGAGAGGGGAAGGGCGGGAGCCTGTTCTTCCATTCTCCCACTTCAATTCATACCTGGATGGCCGAACACCATATTTCTCTCAATGATGACAAAACTGAGCACCTGATTGTGCGCTCCCCTCACAAGCTCGGACGACTTGATTCCACCTTTGCATCTTCCTCCATCAAGGATAACACTACCCCTGTATCCAGCCATGTAAAAACTCTGGGCGTCTACTGCAGAAAATCCCTCACACCCGACAACTACCTTGCCCTTGCTGGGGCCATTATTGGAAGCAAGCTGGACTATTGCAGCACCCTCCTCGCCAGTACCTCCACCAAAAACCTAAATAAACTGCAGCTGATCCAAAACAATGCCCTCCGTGCTGCCTGGGGCGTGAAAGACACTGACCACATCTCGCAAGCCAGGCGGAATGCCTATTGGCTTCCAGTCAAAGCCTGGATTGGGTTTAAGATCTTGTAAATCACACACCGCTGCATCCACAATGTCACACCCCCCTTTCCCAACCAGCGCTTAGCCGAAAAATATAGACTCTGCTGTCTTTGCTCATCATCTGCCCTTGCTCCATCTACACCCAGATACAACAGAAAACCAACAGGAGGAGTGAGCTTCACTGTCACTGCTCCCACACTATGGAAGTGTCTCCCTGCCACCATCCAAGATGAACACTCTTACGCTCTCTTCAGGAAACGTCTGAAATCCTGGATGTTCAATAAATACAACTAAGACTATGATCAGTACTCTTAATACCACTGCATGTATCTGCACTTGACTATGACTTTATTGTTTACTATGTTACCTACTCTGTACTAGCGCTGTGATACCTATGGGTCTGTGCGCTTCTAACAAATCCAATAAATAAATAAACATATAAAATAGAGGATCTCCTGGCCTTCAGGAAAGCCCCTTAAACCTGGTGTTCCCCCGACCTCCCAATTCTCCTTGCTTTCCTGTGCCCACCCCCACCACTCACACACAACTTTCATCCAGCAATCCCTCTCTCAACTCGCACACTCCCCACACCTATCACTCTGTCCCTAGCCTCTTCTTTCTTTCAACCGCTTTGCTCTGCCTCCTCCAACCTCTCCCTGTGGGCCGCCATCAACACATGGAGGACGCATGAAGGTATACCAGTAATTTGCACTTGTAGCGAATCCTGACAGTGGGCGGCATATTGCACTCATATGGGCTTGGAGGATGGGCAATTGTATTGCACTTAAATGCACCTAGGGTAAATCACACTGATCATCCGGTAGGAGGACAATCAGGCACTTGGAATCCCTTGCTCGTGGGTGGCACTGCATGTAACTCTAAAGCACAGGAGGGTAGGCCACGCCACCATATGTAATTATGAAATGAGGACCTTCTTTCACAAAAGAAGGAAGTAGGTATGGCGATTTTTCACTCTAAGATCCTCTCAGGGGGTGAGTATTATGCATTTATATACCACCTAGATCTTCTGTGAGATGTAGCACTGCACCTTGAGCATAGATGGAGCCCAGGATGTCGACATTGTTCGTTATACAGCTAACACATTTACTCCTCTTTCACACCACTTCTTCAAAGCTTAGCAGAAGGCACGGGCTCACTCCACATACCCTGCACTCACATATAACACAAATACTATAGCGCAACACCTATGCCATAAGAATTAAGCTACTTTTAACGACAAAAATTAAAATTGTAGCTTCCCACATAAGTCTCCATCTCCTTAAACAGAATCATATGCCTATAGTTCATAGTTTATCTCTGCTGCGCCCATACACACTCCATTTAGATATAGACGACTAGCAGTGTTGTGCCCACCCTCACATACCTTGAATGGCTTAAATGTACACACGCATAATAGCACCTCCCAATTTCTCCCACATGTTGGACTCTGGCTCATCCGAGGGCGTTGAACCAACAGCTCATTGGGACCATAATTATGGTGAAAGGTGCAATAAGAATGACAAAAAGAATGAATGAATACATGAATAAATGAATGAACTATTTGGGTTTTGTGTTCTAAGAATTACAATAAGCCCACTGCAAAAAGACTGCCAAAAAGGCAGTACGAATGAAAATAATAATACGCTTGGATACTCACCTAAACAAGTATATCCAAACAGAAGTCCTCCCGTGTATCCAGGCAACGGAAAGCCCTATTGCCCCTCCAGAATTAAAATGTATTGGTCCTCAGGACCCTCACAATTACACTGAGCACTTGGTATATTGTGATTCCAATGGGGAATGCTGCTATATTATCTGGAGTGTGGACGAACATATTAGACAAAACACGCTGCTTGAGGGAGGTGACTAAGGTATGGACACCCAAACAGTCCTATGTGGGGGAGAGCAGAACGAAGAGTGTGGTCAAGGACTCGACCAGAGAGGGGAATATTGAGAGTCGGATAAATACGTTATCCATAGCTTCTGCCGCTCCCCCAATTTAATACTGCATAGGTAGAAACGTTACTCACTAAGACAACCATACCGCACTTATCCCAGGCAGGTCCAGCAGGACATGGGCACAATTTTAGCTGAAGATGGCACGAGTAACCAAACTAATGTTACAATAATACATGTGCATGCATTAGACACAAAGCAAATGTGCACTCAACTTGAAAAACGTGAACACTATGTAACACATGCATTTAAACATGAAGAATATGAAGATAGCATCCATAAAACCTGAAGAATACTAACAGAAGCAATGTATAAACTGAATGCAATATGAACAACACACGAATGTAGCTCACTAACATAGAAACGCAACAGTAAAACAGTAATGGGCAGCCATCTTTTCCAAAATGGAAGCCATAACACTCTTCTAAGTAAATGAAAGGCCTCAAGGTTGCATGAGAACTCAACATTCTGAAATAACAAAATGCAGATCTGTGCAGTGAGCTCAGACAGTAGGTAGCAGCCCAAGCCAAAGTTACCATGAATAAGGGAGGATAAGAACGGGAGAGAGTAAAGAGCTTAAATGCATGCTATTGAACACAAGATCTCATTAAGCACTCCATGGAGGTAGCCGACTACATTAACACCCATAAAATTGAACTTTAAAACATCCCTGAATCTTGGCTGCATGAGGCCGCAGGGCCAACCCTCTCACTGGTGTTGCCTGCGGGTTTTAACATATTAAGTGCAGACCGCAAGAACACAAAAGGTGGTGGAGTGGTGATGATCTTCCATAAAACTGTACAAATTCGCAAAATGGAGAATATTTTTTAAATTAGAGTGCAAAGTACTATTGGCAATGTTTGAGGTAGATTCTAACTCCACAATCAACATCTTAGTTATTTATAGGCCCCCACATAGCATGCCATATTTTCTCAAACATCTTAGTGATTTGTTATCCCAGAGCCTTAAAAGAATTTTGATTCTTAGTGATTAAAATTTTGGCTTTGCAGAAGCCTCAGATATCATATCCATGATGGTTGGGAATACGCTTTTTGACTAGGCTTCACTCAGCATATTATCCTGCCCATTTACGACAAAAGGAGGACATTAGATTGGGTGCTTACTCAGAAGATCACTATCAGGAATATAGACAATAATCAATGCCAGTGGTCTGATCATCACCTGTTCGAATGGAATATGTCCATACCAGCTCCCGCCAAAATCAGGCATGAGAAATGATGGGTTTCATATAGAAACCTTCACAAGATTACACTGTCTGCTCTGGAACCATGTGTTTCATCTACCATCGAGAATCGGCCTAATTTACACTCTGCAGAGGATCTGGCAGTTGTATATCGACATACACTGAGAAAAGCTTTCAACAGTGTAGCTCCTATGAAATCACGCCTGCTGAAAAAATGTCCAGACATCAAATGGTACTCAGCTAATATTAACAACTTGAAGACAAACAAGAGTAAGGCTTTGAAGCAATGGCAAAAACCTAAATCCATTGATGACTAAAATCATCTATTCCGGTGCAGTTAAAACACACAAGACAACCAAATTTGAAGTAAAGAAAAAGGTCTACGATCAAAGAATCTTGGGAGGAGCCTCCAGCACTAAGGAACTTTCTAGAATTGTTAAAGAGCTGGAGGAACCCTGCCTCCCAGATTGTCAAAGATGCTAAGTGGTGCATGACCATCCAGGACGCACTAACTGATCAAATCAAAAAAAATCAGGAAATGATTATGGTCAAAGGGTGTGGTGGAGACAGAGGTCATGATAAAATGATGCCTTTGGGCAATAATATGATGTGTCCAGAATGTAACTTCCATTCAATATCAGAGAATGACATAGCAGAGTTCTTAAGGAGGCACAAACCTACACACTGTAAAGGAGACATTTGCCCCGCTATCGCAGTCAAGTCTTGTGCCTCACAGTTAGTCCTGTTGATCATTAAATGTGTGAATGCTTCATTCCGAGTGATATGAAACAGGCATGGACCTCTCCCCTGATTAAACATCCCTCCCTGGATCCGAGAATGCCAGGTAATATTAGGCCAATCATTAACAGGCTTTATTTACTTAAAATACTTAATAAGGTAGCTCAGGTACAGATTGGATAGATGGAGCCCAGGATGTCGACATTGTTCGTTATACAGCTAACACATTTACTCCTCTTTCACACCACTTCTTCAAAGCTTAGCAGAAGGCACGGGCTCACTCCACATACCCTGCACTCACATATAACACAAATACTATAGCGCAACACCTATGCCATAAGAATTAAGCTACTTTTAACGACAAAAATTAAAATTGTAGCTTCCCACATAAGTCTCCATCTCCTTAAACAGAATCATATGCCTATAGTTCATAGTTTATCTCTGCTGCGCCCATACACACTCCATTTAGATATAGGCGACTAGCAGTGTTGTGCCCACCCTCACATACCTTGAATGGCTTAAATGTACACACGCATAATAGCACCTCCCAATTTCTCCCACATGTTGGACTCTGGCTCATCCGAGGGCGTTGAACCAACAGCTCATTGGGACCATAATTATGGTGAAAGGTGCAATAAGAATGACAAAAAGAATGAATGAATACATGAATAAATGAATGAACTATTTGGGTTTTGTGTTCTAAGAATTACAATAAGCCCACTGCAAAAAGACTGCCAAAAAGGCAGTACGAATGAAAATAATAATACGCTTGGATACTCACCTAAACAAGTATATCCAAACAGAAGTCCTCCCGTGTATCCAGGCAACGGAAAGCCCTATTGCCCCTCCAGAATTAAAATGTATTGGTCCTCAGGACCCTCACAATTACACTGAGCACTTGGTATATTGTGATTCCAATGGGGAATGCTGCTATATTATCTGGAGTGTGGACGAACATATTAGACAAAACACGCTGCTTGAGGGAGGTGACTAAGGTATGGACACCCAAACAGTCCTATGTGGGGGAGAGCAGAACGAAGAGTGTGGTCAAGGACTCGACCAGAGAGGGGAATATTGAGAGTCGGATAAATACGTTATCCATAGCTTCTGCCGCTCCCCCAATTTAATACTGCATAGGTAGAAACGTTACTCACTAAGACAACCATACCGCACTTATCCCAGGCAGGTCCAGCAGGACATGGGCACAATTTTAGCTGAAGATGGCACGAGTAACCAAACTAATGTTACAATAATACATGTGCATGCATTAGACACAAAGCAAATGTGCACTCAACTTGAAAAACGTGAACACTATGTAACACATGCATTTAAACATGAAGAATATGAAGATAGCATCCATAAAACCTGAAGAATACTAACAGAAGCAATGTATAAACTGAATGCAATATGAACAACACACGAATATAGCTCACTAACATAGAAACGCAACAGTAAAACAGTAATGGGCAGCCATCTTTTCCAAAATGGAAGCCATAACACTCTTCTAAGTAAATGAAAGGCCTCAAGGTTGCATGAGAACTCAACATTCTGAAATAACAAAATACAGATCTGTGCAGTGAGCTCAGACAGTAGGTAGCAGCCCAAGCCAAAGTTACCATGAATAAGGGAGGATAAGAACGGGAGAGAGTAAAGAGCTTAAATGCATGCTATTGAACACAAGATCTCATTAAGCACTCCATGGAGGTAGCCGACTACATTAACACCCATAAAATTGAACTTTAAAACATCCCTGAATCTTGGCTGCATGAGGCCGCAGGGCCAACCCTCTCACTGGTGTTGCCTGCGGGTTTTAACATATTAAGTGCAGACCGCAAGAACACAAAAGGTGGTGGAGTGGTGATGATCTTCCATAAAACTGTACAAATTCGCAAAATGGAGAATATTTTTTAAATTAGAGTGCAAAGTACTATTGGCAATGTTTGAGGTAGATTCTAACTCCACAATCAACATCTTAGTTATTTATAGGCCCCCACATAGCATGCCATATTTTCTCAAACATCTTAGTGATTTGTTATCCCAGAGCCTTAAAAGAATTTTGATTCTTAGTGATTAAAATTTTGGCTTTGCAGAAGCCTCAGATATCATATCCATGATGGTTGGGAATACGCTTTTTGACTAGGCTTCACTCAGCATATTATCCTGCCCATTTACGACAAAAGGAGGACATTAGATTGGGTGCTTACTCAGAAGATCACTATCAGGAATATAGACAATAATCAATGCCAGTGGTCTGATCATCACCTGTTCGAATGGAATATGTCCATACCAGCTCCCGCCAAAATCAGGCATGAGAAATGATGGGTTTCATATAGAAACCTTCACAAGATTACACTGTCTGCTCTGGAACCATGTGTTTCATCTACCATCGAGAATCGGCCTAATTTACACTCTGCAGAGGATCTGGCAGTTGTATATCGACATACACTGAGAAAAGCTTTCAACAGTGTAGCTCCTATGAAATCACGCCTGCTGAAAAAATGTCCAGACATCAAATGGTACTCAGCTAATATTAACAACTTGAAGACAAACAAGAGTAAGGCTTTGAAGCAATGGCAAAAACCTAAATCCATTGATGACTAAAATCATCTATTCCGGTGCAGTTAAAACACACAAGACAACCAAATTTGAAGTAAAGAAAAAGGTCTACGATCAAAGAATCTTGGGAGGAGCCTCCAGCACTAAGGAACTTTCTAGAATTGTTAAAGAGCTGGAGGAACCCTGCCTCCCAGATTGTCAAAGATGCTAAGTGGTGCATGACCATCCAGGACGCACTAACTGATCAAATCAAAAAAAATCAGGAAATGATTATGGTCAAAGGGTGTGGTGGAGACAGAGGTCATGATAAAATGATGCCTTTGGGCAATAATATGATGTGTCCAGAATGTAACTTCCATTCAATATCAGAGAATGACATAGCAGAGTTCTTAAGGAGGCACAAACCTACACACTGTAAAGGAGACATTTGCCCCGCTATCGCAGTCAAGTCTTGTGCCTCACAGTTAGTCCTGTTGATCATTAAATGTGTGAATGCTTCATTCCGAGTGATATGAAACAGGCATGGACCTCTCCCCTGATTAAACATCCCTCCCTGGATCCGAGAATGCCAGGTAATATTAGGCCAATCATTAACAGGCTTTATTTACTTAAAATACTTAATAAGGTAGCTCAGGTACAGATTGAGGAGTTTGTCTTGGAATACGACATCTTGAGTCAGAAACAATCCGGCTTCAGATGTGCACATAGCACCGAATCAATTTTACTCGATCTGAAAAATAACATATTTGAGGTCATGGAGAAAGCGAATACATCCATGGTTGTGCTACTTGATCTATCAGTAGCTTTCAATTTAGTGAATCATGCCATACTGGCAGACAGAGTACGTAGCACAGTTCACTTCTTCCTCTCAGCCACAGAGTGGCTGAGGTCCTTACATGCAGGTCATAAGGCTTGGGTTTTCTTTACTGAGGGCAGGGCAAAGGAGGTCATTGTACCATGTGGTGGGCCGCAGGGCTCCTGCGTGTCGCCTACTCTTTTGAATATCTTCATGCTCTCTCTGTTTGAACAGCTTGAACAAGCAGGCATTATAAATGCCAGTCATGCAGATGGCACACAATGCCTTGTGCCTCCTATGGGGAATTATGCCATCAGCTCCACTAGTCTGAACTCCGTTTATGATCGGTTTTCATCATGGATGCAAGACAATAAGCTTCCACTCAATGACACCAAAACAGAACTGATGCTACTGGGTACCACTATACAAATGCATAAAATGAGCCCTAAATATCGGTCCTTTAATGTGGCAGGTTGTAAAGCCTTGCATTGGCTCCCTGTCTACAGGTGCATCATGTTTTGCATACATTGCATTACGCACAGATGATGTATGGCCAGGGGCCGGGGTATCTCTCCAAATCTATCTACTGGCTTCCAGCTCGTAGAATCCTAAGGTCAAATAATGCCTGTCTCCTGAAAACTCCCTAGACCAGATTTGTTAGTGTGTCTCAGGAATACTTTCCTCATGCAACTCCGAAAATGTGGAATGCACTACCACCAGATCTGAGAGCATGTACCTCGCTAACTACATTTAAGCAAGGGTTGAAAACAGTCCTGTTTTCTTAAACCCGTATTACTCTTCTACTGCCTCTATCTGATCTGACTTTTTGAATGGTTTTTGTTTTTAATGTTCGAAGTGCTATTATGCCTCTGGGCTCTGTCATGCGCTATGCACATAAATTAAATAAATATAATAAAGAGAAAACAAGATAGCGATTCACAAGACGCTAGCCATATAGCATCAGATTAATTACGAGTACAACCAGTCTTTGTAAGCCAGATGCAGGACATTATAAGACAAAAGACTTCATGAAGAATAACTTAAAGGTGTCCCCAGTGGTAAAAGAAACCATAACGCTTGCACCAATATGTGCTAAAATCCTAATAAATGCAAGAGTACCAACAGAAACCCCAGACACGTGTTTCGGTCTGGTTGGACCTCATCAGTAGGGTGGATCTGTGCCTCTCTAAGAATAGTGAGCAAGGGGTCCACGTCTGGATTCCCCTAGTAACTTAGGGTGAGACCCAAAACTACTTAAATATGCAAATTAACAAGGGTGGTCCTGGGAGTCCCTCTGCCAGACATTAGTCCTGGTTACGAGAGACTTACCCAGAGTCTTTAGCTCACTATCTTTCACAGAGAAGAACTATCCCAAACATATCAGTCTTTGTCCTGCTCTGGGCCAGTCCAGCACCGAAATGCTAGGCAATTCTCCTCTGAACAAGAGTACCAACAGAAACCCCAGAAACATGTTTTGGTCTGGTTGGACCTCATCAGTAGGGTGGATCTGTGCCTCTCTAAGAATAGTGAGCAAGGGGTCCACGTCTGGATTCCCCTAGTAACTTAGGGTGAGACCCAAAGCTACTTAAATATGCAAATTAACAAGATAGTGAGCTAAAGACTCTGGGTAAGTCTCTCGTAACCAGGACTAATGTCTGGCAGAGGGACTCCCAGGACCCCCCTTGTTAATTTGCATATTTAAGTAACTTTGGGTCTCACCCTAAGTTTCTAGGGGAATCCAGACGTGGACCCCTTGCTCACTACTCTTAGAGAGGCACAGCTCCTCCCTACTGATGAGGTCCAACCAGACCGAAACACGTGTCTGGGTATGCTGTTGGTACTCTTGTTTAGAGGAGAATTGCCTAGCATTTCGGTGCTGTACTGCCCCAGGGCAGGACAAAAACTGATATGTTTGGGATATTTCTTCTCTGTGAAAGATAGTGAGCTAAAGACTCTGGGTAAGTCTCTCGTAACCAGGACTAATGTCTGGCAGAGGGACTCCCAGGACCCCCCTTGTTAATTTGTTTAATTGCTCAAGCAGCATTGGTCAGGGAACTAGGCGATGCCCTGTACGGTCCAACATTCAATGCCTCCTCCCCAGATTACCATGGCCGAAGGGTAGTTTCCACATAATCCGAAAGGCTCTCCATGAAAGTTGGTATCATCTATGTTGGGGCTATAAACATGCACCAGTAACACTTCCAATAGATTCAATTTCCTGTGCACTATAACCTGCCTCCCCTGTGAGTCTATCTTAGTGCTCAATACCTGAAATCGTTGCGATCTGTGCACCAGATTAATCACCCCCCCCCCCCACCCCGAGCCTGTGTCGAGTACGAAGTATAGAATCTGTGGACACCCCAGTGCTATGCAAAGGTTAAGTCCTGAGTCACAGTCACATGTAACTCTTGCAAAAATAACATGTGAGCACCATGACTTTGAGCATGCAAAAGTGTCTTCTGGGCCTTAACGGAGTAAATGAGCCAACGCACATTCTAGCTGAAGTGCACAATCTCTTCCATACCTTTACTTGATACAGCCATTCAGGCTAAAGGTGCAATTCTTTGCTAAATTATCAAAGGCATACATGCTGCTCTGCCCTCTTCCATATTTTGCCCACCAAGTGCCTTTTTCACGTTTCCTCCCAAATTCCCCCCCTAAAGAAAAGTCTCCCACCCTCAACTCCACCCAAACTGTAGCAGTGTAATGAATTCCCCCCACCCCTGAACAATAAACAAACAACCTACAGGATGCCCTGGTATCGGGGCTACCTGGGTATTTACCCAGTGGCGACCGTCTGAGTACAGAGCAATGAACCAATAACATCAGAAGACTCTCCGCCTCAATACCTCAAACATGACTCTACATTCAGTTATCAGCCAGTCCTCATATACTGCGCCCACAGGAGCCACCTGCTGGCGGGGCAGCAGGCCTAGGAATTTGAGCTGCAATAAATGCTACAGCTGTTTCAGGAACTGTACAAATTATATCTTGTTCTCAAACTAAAATCTGAGCTTTGCAGGGATCAACATTGCATATTGGATGTTCCTTTCCCTGAGGCGTTTCCTGACCCCTAGGAATAATCTTCTTTCATGTTGTACAGCAACAGAGTTGTCTGGGCATATATGCAACATGCTGGATTCGTATCTAAGTCCCTGCATTTCCCATGCCGTTTTGAGTAGAAAATCTGTACGCATGAAATTCAGCATGCATGCAATTATCGGACGTGGAAATCACCAGGTTTGGGCTTGGGGATCAGGGCACGGTGTGCTCGTTCAACTGTGAAGTTTGGCGACAACGGATGGTTCCCAAAAATATCTCAAAAAAAGTATTCCACTGTGCTCTTCATCTTTCCACACAATGCTTTCTAAGGGACCCATGATGTGCACATTATTCCTGTGCGATCACGACTCAAGATCATGACATTTAAATTGCACAGCTTCCTTCCCTGTGGTGAAAGAGGTAATGGTAGCCTGCATTTCCGGTGTGGTGTTCTCCACTGTACTGGCTCTTTCTTCAGCAGTGTTATTCGGTGGGACTCCCTCTGAAGCTTAGACCCTATAGATGATATACTGGCTGCAATGTCATCGAGTTTTCCATTGATTGAGTCAAAGCGCGTCTGCAAGGAGGTGACAAGTTGATGCATGTCCAGGGAGCACACCAACAGCTCATCCAACCCCCCCTCCAGATCCCACAGGCTCCTTCAGCAACGCATTGCTTGGTCTGGAAACTGCATGCATAAACTCATCCATGCCGTCATGCTTCTTCCCAGCGCCTTTTGTAATGGCGGTGTAACCAGATATCAAGGGGCCCCCTGCGGGTTGACCAAACGCACTATGGTCCACCAGTTTCTGGAAAGCGTGTCACTCTGTGCGATGTGAACGAGAGATCAGAAATGAGTCCTGCCACCAGCTGTTTTGCTACCCAGCATGGATTGATGTCCAGGCTAGTTCTCCGGGCCCACAAGCCACCACACCGCCAGTACCTTACCCCGTCAGTCAACCGCCAGAAATAGGTCACAGCAGTTCTTTTTTCTTTTCCTCTTAAAAAAAGATCTCGTGCAGGAGGGCCAACGTCCACTTCTGCTGACGCACCACCCCACGCGGCAGTGCCGAGCCAGCAGGATCCAAGCCTCCTCTCCGCTCCTTCACCTCAGCCTCGTCACCGGTCCAAGAGTCAACGAAGCAATAGAGGCAAACCCTGGCCACCAGCCGCTCCACGGATTTATCATGGGCTGTTGGGTCCAAACAGACATGGTCAATGGAGGCAGAGTGCGCCTCCTATGCCGACGGTCACCACTTGGATCAAAGCCCCACAGGTAAGCTGCCATCTTGTGCAGCTGCTCCCCAGCGCCCCCATCGATTCCCCCCTTAAATGTGGGGTCTGCTTTAATGGCAGGTGCTAGCAGAATGCGGCTTGCACAGAATGTGGAAAGCCACCTCCTCACCTGCAAGTAGGCAATGTCAATGCGACCCTGAACATGACAAATGCCAATTAATTGAAGAACATGTGTTCATTGTCTTGTCAGGGATCGCTGCAGCACATCACAGGCCTGATTCTCAAAGACATGGGGTATAGGGTGTGCGCCCATCACTATGCATTGCCTACGGTGGTCTGCCCTTGCCGCCTGCAGTTTCCCCTTTGGTAAATTGACCATAATTTAGAATGCATTGGTGTTCTAGAGTGTTAAGGGTGCATATGTTGGTCGTGTATTACATCATTGCATGGCCTGCCCTTAATGAATTGCAAAGCTAAGGCTATGATCTTCAGCTACATGAGCAGTTGTTGCAAGCAAGCGTGGATAAGTGTTAATAAATCAGGCCAATGTTTACAGGCAGCCCATTGTTGGCTAATAAAGCAAATAAAGCAAATTAGGGTGAAATTATTTGGCCAGGATCACACAATTATCTTCAAGTAGGGTAGCCAGGATTGTAGTACAGGTAGCACTATCAGCCACTTAAACACTAGAGTTCTACTAAGAGCAAAGATGCATTAAGTCTCAAGCTGCCATGGACACATCGTCCGACAATGACAATCAAATCCATGACAATACATTCCATTGATGTACATGTGCTGTGTGTTGGAATATCAGGTTACCTTTTTAGGTTAGTTTATTGAATCTATATTGCACCGTCACCAAAACCATATACATATATATAAAAAAAACACATGTTACAGATAGCTCCTCATTACAAGTTTGGCAGTATACCGATGGTAAATCTGCCATAATACCGCCAAATGCAATTACCGTTGTACCACTTTGTCTGGTGGATTTACTGCCGAAATTACAAGTGGTGGTAGGTGGTATTAGTCCCCATTTATTGGAGTCTGCGGGACTCCATGGGGATTTAGGCAGAATTACCGCCAGTGGTAATTCCACCAATGTTGCTGATTTTCAGCTTATCATTAGCAAATTTACCTCCACCTTTTTGCTGGGGGTCAATCCTCTACTTCAAGCCTAACTTGTAGTATGGCGGTGCAGTAATGCAGTGGTAATGGCGTTATCACACCGTTACCACCGATTTTTACCATTCTCCCGTACCCATAATGAGCCACGTGTTTTTAATGCCTGTTGGGTCATTTCGTGTCCAGTTTTGGTGGGTAGTAAATTTCGTGTGACATTCTGTGTTTTTACAAGGTCATGCAGTACTTATCATCGTGGGCAGGTTTTATTTCGTGGCCCTATGTGCAACATCAAAGGAATTAACACATTCCAAACTAACCTGAAATAATTTGGTAATAGACTTACCACATTTGATACCACTAAGCAGAATTGCCTGAGGAGGACCTAGGTCGCAGCCAGTTGGAGTCCATACGGATAAACCGACGGTACAAACTCCATGTATTACTGTTCACATGTGTGTTTACCAGCATGCATGAATGCAATGTAACCTCTAGAGTGTTAAGGGTGCATATGTTGGTCATGTATTACATCATTGCATGGCCTGCCCTTAATGAATTGCAAAGCTAAGGCTATGATCTTCAACTCTGCAGCAGTCAAGCAGATGGTCAATCTCGCTGGAGCTGCCCTAATCCACAGGCTTGGTTTTTGCATAATGAGACCGTCGTTTGGCAATGCTTCTTTCGTAGATACATTCTGTAATGTAAAGTAAGTCATGTAATACAATGTTTTGCAGAAAACAATGCTATTGCAAAATTAAATAAAGAATCACAAGGTAACGTACAAAGACTTTTAAAGCCACGGTCCTTTTCTCAGGACTGTGAGAAACGATTAATCGTGCATAATCCTAATTCTTTAAAGCGTTCAGCTGGGTAGGCTATTGAACTTGTTTAGAGCTTGGCGATGCAGTTATCAAGTGTCAATAATGGGATTCTCGCCACTTTTACTGCAGAGCCAATTTTAAAGTTTTAAAATGAAACTCGTGAATTGCATCTGGTTTCGTGTGGAGGAAATGTCTTCTACACAACATGAGAACTGTATGTCATAATTGCTGCATGCGGCAATTGCGCTCACCGTGGAGTAATGTTTTATTATTTTTTTATTTGTTTTTATTAATTGCATATGGTTAAAACAACCTTTTCGCACTATACAATAAAACATTTAAAAACAACATGTCCCATTTTACATCAAATATCTTAATAAAACATACATCAATCAATAAATACATCAGAGTTAAAAATAAAGAAAGCATCAAAGCTCTATTTTCTAATTATTTTCAGCATTGTCAGACTCTAAAATGAGGAAGCTTGTCACTGAGGTTGGAGCAGTCTGTGCAGGAAGCTCTCCACCTAGTGTTTTCTGGCTCCATTTTGTATCCAATCTGCTTTCTATTGCCTTGCTACAGAGTGTGGGAGGACTCCGACACTCTGTAGCAAGGCTGTATAAAGACTGCTGAGAGCCGCGGAGCGGCCGCAGAGCTTGTCGCTGAGGTTATTTATTTATTTGCATTTGTTAAGCGCACTTGCAGCCCAAAAGGCATCGAGGTGCTGTTACAGAGGATACACAGATTTAAGATTACATGCGGGTGCCAGAGGCTCTTAGTTACAGAGGATACACAGATTTAAGATACATGCGGGTGCCAGAGGCTCTTAGTTACAGAGGATACACATATTTAAGATTAAATACGGGTGCCAGAGGCTCTTAGTTACAATTTGATAGGCATATAGGCAGTGGAGGATACAGATTTAAGTCACACAGAGTCTGGTTTTGATAGCCTTACGAAAGGCTAGGTGGGACTCAATGAGTCTTGGATGAGGAAGCAGGGCATTCCAATGCGTGGCTGCTAGGGTAGGGAAACTGGAGCCACCAGAGCGCACTTTCCGAGAGGTAGGCCTAACAATGGTGTTGACGTAGATGGATCTGAGCGGTCTTGTGGCGGAGTGCCTGGTAATTCTGTTAGTCAGGTAGGGGGGCAAGTTCGTGAAGGCATTTGTGGGTGAGGGCAACAGTTTTAAAGACAATTCTTTCTTTAACCGGGAGCCAGTGTACTTGCCTTCTGATTTCGGAGATGTGGTTTCTCCTTGCGGTGCCGGTGGCTGCCTTAGTGCACTGTTCTGGACTAGCTGAAGTTTGGAGAGGTTTTTGTTGGAAGTCCCGATGAGAAGGCCATTACAGTAGTCAAGTCTTGACCCGATGATTGCCCTGGCAATCGTGAGGCAGCTTTGACGGGCCAAGAAGGGCCTGGCTGCGTTGAGGACTTTGGTGTAATAGGCTGAAGAGGCGGCGATGGCATTGACCTGTCTGTCCATTGACAGGTCAGAGTCAAGGTAGACTCCGCGTGTCTTAACATGGTTTGAGACCATAGTGAAGGAGGCGTACTGTTCTCCAAGATTGCCGAGAGTGAAGGGTGAGCCAATAAGGGGGAGTTCTTTTTTTCACTATTGAGGCAAAGCCAATTCTCCACCATCCAGGATTGGATGGTAGAGTAGATAGAGGAGAGGGTGTTGGAGTCTGCTAGGTAGTCGCCCGTGAGTGGGATGAGTACCTGCGTATCGTCCGCATAGTTGGTATATGAGATACCAAGGGAGTCCAGGATGCTAAACAGGGGCCTCGTAAAGAGGTTGTAGAGAGTAGGTGCGATACAGGATCCCTGGGGGACACCGCAGGTGAGGAGGCTGGGGGTGGCGGCGGCAACTTCCAAAAAGACTTTCATGGCCCTTTCTTGGAGAAAGGAGGTGATCCATTGGCAGGCTTTAGGGTAGAAGTTGGCTTGGGTGGCTAAGTGGTGACACAGAGTATTGTGGTCAACCAAATCGAACGCTGCGGAGAGGACAAGGAGCAGTAGTAGGGCAGGTTTACCTGCGTCTCTGAGGTCATCCATTTGGTTTTTGAGGTCTAGGAGGGTCGTTTCAGTGCCATGCCGGGGGCGGAACCCAGATTGCCGTAGGCCGAGAAGACTGTTGTTCTCTAAGAACTTCTGGACTTGCAGGTAAGCTGCTTTGTCCAAGATTTTGAGCAGGAATGGTAAGTCGTGATGGGCCTGTAGTTCCCCGGGACGGTTGGGTCTAGTGAAGGTTTCTTGAGAAGTGGGCGTACCCAAGCTTCCGTAAGTCCTGATGGGACATGGCCTGATTGGAAGGATGAGTTGATAAAGGCCGTAAGGAAGGGGGCTAGGCTGGGTGCAGAGTCTTTGATGAGGCTGGCGGGGCAGGCATCACCTTTGCAATTGGAGGGTTTAATGGAATTGAGCAGGGTGATGACCTCTTGCTTGGTAAAGTTTTTGAATTCGAACAGCGGGGAGGACGTGGTCTTGGTGGGTGGCTTAGCGTGCATGTTCGCTATAATGTTGAAGAGGGCTTTTTGGTGGCCACGAATTTTGCTTTGGAGGGTGTTAAGCTTCTCTAGCATGGCAGATTGAATGCTATTGGTTGGAGCAGTCTGTGCAGTCCGTGACAGGCCGGACAGCCTAGACATGCTACAACCTGCGACTTTAAACAACTCCCAAGCTACAATGACAACAACAGAACTTCAACAAATGGAAGGTGAGACGGACAAACGTTGTCTAAGAAGCTCGAAGGCATCTCTGTCCGCTCACCTAGAGGGCCAGCTAGCCGAGAGAAAACGACTTTTATCAGCACCTTCAAGTTTATCTGTCACAGGTCATCAACATAAAGGGGAACTGCCGCCCCCGGGACTTTCAAAAACAACATCTCTTATTATGGCACAGATAAACGGTGCAAGGCTAGAGGCCCCAGAACAAAGTGAAACTAAGGCGCGACGGCAACAACATGCGTGGAAAGTGACCGCGGATTCCAGCGCCCACCGGAGCAGTCAGCGGTTAGATCCTCCCCGTCGGCGGCCGGAGGGGCGATGACGTGGAGTGATCCCGCGGCTGGGACGCCCGTGGCGCTTGAAATATCCATGGACAAAGAACTTGGGCGAAACAGTGCCCCCACGAAGACGCCAGTGCTATTATCAACAAACACCACTCCTACAGAAGAAAAAGTGGAAAAAATCACGGGGTCTAATGAAAAGGAGGCACTCCAACCTACCCTTCAGGCGATCCCAATTGCCGAGGTGGGGGACCACTTGCCTTTGCTGCCGTACACTAGCGGAGTGGCGGTGGAGCTTGGGGATGAGTGAAGCGCCGCCGCTCCGGGCCCGGAGAGAGGAGCCGGGGAGGGCGGAGCGGGGCCTCCGTTGACGAGGAATGGGTGTGTTGCTGCTCCAGACTCGAGGGTTCTGTGCGACAGCAAGTCGGAAGACGGCAGATGAGACACTCTGGACACCAGCGCCGGTTCACAGGGCTCGCACATGAAGGAAGGGGATGCGAGCATAGAACAATCGAAGGACAAATGCAACCCCGCCAAGAAAGCCGCAGCTCCCGCTAAAGCAATTCAGGTGGAAAAACAAGAAGTCTCCAAACCCCACTCAAGCACTCGGATGCCAGGGCGTATGAACTCTGCCCATAGACTTATGAATAAATATAAGAAGCCGCAATTATCATCAATCAACAAGTTCTTTCAAAAGACAGCACTCTGCATCCCTGCAAATTACGTGTCAAACAACCTTGGAAAAAGAAGTCACAACCATTTGGAAGAACTCTCGGATGCAGAGATCCTTGAAGCTTTAAAAGAACCAACTCCAGTATCAAAAGTGAGGAAAACGGGGCCAGCCGCAGGTGGTAATCAACCTGCTGTAGATCAAATGCCTAACTCTTGGATGGAATCTCCAGCAAAACAACAAAAGGCAAACAATAAAAATAAAACATATCCTACGGAACACTTAACCCCCCCTCAAAAAGATTTGGCAAAGAAAACAATAAATAATTACACAAGCCCAAATAATTCGCTGCCGATTAATACCATACCACTTGAGGCTAATAAGGTCAGTCCCGTGCAGAACTCGCCAGAAGAGATGGTGGTGCTTCTGAGATCACAAACGCGGAAAAAGGGGTGGCTAAGGATGATACAGTTGCTGGTAAACCAATCCTTATTGAACACCATCTACCAAAGGGGGAGCCCCCGAAACGGAGTGAAACTGAAACCCCAAAACGACAAGGAAAGGACAAACCAGAAGAGGATCCACTAGGGAAATCACGTAATAATGTACCAACCACATCAAAATCTTATTCACCGACAAGAGCAAACACCCAAGAAGCATTTCTAAATGTATCGAATAGGCACCAGAGCTACGGTGATCACCGGCCTATGACGCCAAAAGACACTCCAACAAAAAAACATGACATGACCACTGTTATGTAAGCGCTCACGATTGCTCTGCACCCATTCTGCAAACTTTCTGAAACCATCAACGAAACCATAAAAGATCAGGCAGCACTAATAGCAATGATGCATACAAAACATATATTCCTAGAAGGGTATATAAGTGCTGCTGAACAAATTAAACACAAAATGGCCAAAGATAAATCTCTGATCAAACCTGCAGGTGGGGCAGAGGGCTACCAAACCAGAACTACGAATGGCAACACAGCGAATAAACCACAAAAAATGGGATTGATGGCTAAATCAACGCAAACGGAACACATACAGCAAAACAACGCATTGAGTGAGGATCAAAATGGCAGCAACTTCAGCATTTTTAACTTCCACAGCAACAAGGAGGGAGGAAAAGTCAATCTACCGGGGGTCTTCTTCGATAAAGCAACTTCGCCAACAAAGAAAAAAGAAGGGCCAAACTCGCAGAGAATCCAGAAGGCCGGAAGAACCGACCCCAAGGTCCAGACGAATGAGGCAGAAACGAAAAAAACAGTGGCAAAGGGACAAAGTAAAACAAATAAATCGGACACGACTCAAAAAGAAGTGCTATTGAAACTAACCAAAAGGGCAGAGTCCAGTCCCGGGGGCGCAGCAAATTCCACTACAAAGACAACGGAAACAGTGGAGAAAGAAAGGGCAACCAAGAATGGAAGGTCATTTCGCACCGTGGGTACGAGGAGAAATGATTACAAATCAAGTTCACGCCCTCTTTCTGCCAATTCGCCCAAAACAATAAATGACTTTTTAGCAGACAATTCCGCCATGGATCTGTTGCTATACGAAGATAGCGACGAAGAAGAAAGTCAAATAGGAGCTCAGAAGGAGAAAGATTTAAAGAGAAATTATGTGGAAGAGGGAAAGCGCAGAGAACCTTCAAGTGAAAAACAATGCAAGGATCTAGGCTCGGCAAAAAGCACCAAGAACAGTATTACAGCAAAGGCAAATAGCGATGCGAAAGAATATGTAAATAGTAGATCAAAAGTAGCAGAGAGGGTGGCACACGAGCCTCAAGTAAGAACCGACAAACAGCGAGAGGTTGAAAGGAGGGAGAAAGTAGACACCCGAAGGAGACACCCATCGAAGGAAAGAGGGAGACCTTCCAATCACAACAGGAAAGAAAACCCCCAAAGCCTTGTAATCTTGAAATTAGAACAATCTAGCAAAAATCGGGAAAATATGGTCCTGAACAGGAGGACTGTAAGAAACATCTTCAGCTCGACCACGTTATTAAAAAGCTTGAGGGCAGAAGATTACATAAGGGTGGAAACTTTTCATAGAGGAGAAACGGCAAAGGCATATATCCATTTAAAGGCCACGACCATGCCCCTGTCAATCAGCAAGGCGATTACAGAACTTTCCAAAGACGGTTTCCTCCAATCAATACGGGATGACTCAGAAATCAACTTAGCTAGTGAGGCGGATGATCCAGAGCTCTCAAGCAGAACCAGATCACCTCGATACAAATCAAAAACGTAGGAGCTTTTACCAAGGCATATGATAAAGCCGCGAGCCTATACCGCCAAAGAAGCGACTAACCCATCGGAGTCAAGCAGGCAAGGTGCCAAAGAAAGAAGAAACAGTTTTGACCCACCTCAAGATCTCACAACCCCAAAAACAGGCAGGAGATCTGACAATAGAGAAGAAAGAACCCCGGTAACAGTAAATATTGCCAAGGCACGAGACAGCCAATTAACACCTATTATCAAGAACCAGCAAACATTGAAAACAGGAACAGCACTCCCTCAGATGTAGCATTTATGGGCGTGGCTACCAAAAACCATATCGGCATATGCCAGGAAATAGCAGCCAGTCACCCTCGCGGAGGATCCTCGAGTGACGTGTATGCAAAAGAAGCAATTATCATATACGTTGACCATGGGATCATGGAACACGGGAGGCCATCAACACTTATGAGAAAAAGGCGATGTAAATTTGGGCAATTTTGACATCTTAGCCCTACAAGAAACATGGCTGTTAGAAAAACCCCATCTAGATGGCTTCTCAAATGAATTCTCCCCCGCTAAGAAAAGCGAACTGGGTCGCCCGTCATCAGGGATTCTCCTAGCGGTGAGATCAGGTAGCGGCGTCAGAATTAAAAACACGCTGTCATCATCAATAAACCACTTAGCAATACTAACAAAGTGGACGATCTTGAACCAATATACCGAGCGTACTGTAGAACTATCAGTAGCAATAATAGCCGTATACTGGAACCCAAAAAGCATCTCAGATGAGGGTTTTTTGAGGAGCATAAGCAACATATTGGACAAACTACTTATAGAACTAAAAGTAACGTATATCATAATATGTGGAGACCTAAACACAAGATGCTCCTCAAAAGGGGCCACTGGACACCAACCAACAACTCCAGCAGAAAGAAGGGGTGAGAAATGGCTCGATTTAATGACCTCACGAGGATGCCACGATTTTGACAAGGCCTTTCCGAAGCAAGATCGGGTCCCGTCATGAGAAAGAGACACCTCCAGTGCGACCATTGATTTTATCTTCACTACAAATAACATTTTGAGCCTTGCCACAACAATCGACATTGTGAAAACAAAAGCGAGTTATCACAATCTGCTTAAAGCCACATGGGAAATGGGGAAAAGGGAACAACTCCTCTGTGAATCCCATCTTGAACTAAATGGTCAAGGGAATTGACTTAAATTGACAGCGGAGCGAATAAAATCACTGAATCAAATCTATTGTAAAGAGGGACAATGTAAAGACACATTGACAGTCAAAATCCCTGATTACCAACCTCTACTCAGCCATTTCAAAATAAAAATGAAAAGAAAAATGTGGTCGGGAAAGACATGCAAAGTGGCTGAGACAGTACCGAATCTCCCTGTACCAAAAAGACGCAGAGGAGATGCTAAAGAAATTAGGAAGTAAAAACACAGGAGACTTTTGGTCCCTTATCAAACAATCAGGGGCGTACCCTATGCCGTCGCAGGCAAATTACGTGAGTGAAGAAGCGTGGGTGGCACATTTCTCAGTCCTATTTCAAGAGCCGGATGGAAAAAAGGTAAGAGAGGAAACAGCACAATATCAGGAGTGGCATAACTTCTCAGATGAGGACGACATCAAAGGCATCATAAGGAAACTAAGGCCCAGATGGTATTTCTAACATAGACCTTAAATCCTTCTCGGAAGAGTGGGCGCCGTTCATCAGCAAAGTCTTTGAAAACTGCACCACAACTAAAACAGTGCCGGTATCATGGACGTCATCGGTGGTAGTACCCATCTTTAAAAAGGGGAGTAGAACTGATCCGGCCAATTACAGACCGATAGCGCTCCTGGACTGTATAGGCAAAGTTTTTGGCATGCTTCTACTCAAGATTTTCCAAGCCTGGTTAAAGTCTGCTCTATTGCACGATCCCTTTCAAGTTGGCTTCCAAAAAAACGCGGGTGCATTAATTAACATCATGATTCTCAGCCTTCTGAAAAGCAAAGCGCTAGAGAGATCCTCCAACATCTATCTGGCCTTTATTGACCTCACCCAGGCTTTCGACAAGGTGGATCGAGCTTTACTGTGGAACAAACTCGAAGCAGCAAATTGTCCGAACAACATCTTGGCCCCGATAACAGCACTCTATTCCAATACATTGATGAGAGAAAAATTAAATGGTAAGGGCCTGCTATCGACTAGTATTCTAATCACGAGGGGCGTTAAACTTTGTTCACGGCATTCATCGGAGACTACAAAGAATCAACGGAATTGGTCAGGGCTTTCCCGCCAAAGGTTGGGTCTGTACAAGTCCCTAGAATCCTTTATGCGGACGACATTACCCTGATCGATCAGACTCCAATATGCCTCAAACGCCAAATGACTAATCTGGTCGAGTACATAAACAAAAACAAACTTCTAATCAACATTGAAAAAACGAAAATAGTGATTTTGGGCAAAAAGAAAAAGTGTGAAACAATATCATCATGGTCGTTGGATAACATGAAGGTAGAAGTGGTCCCAAAATTCAAATATCTGGGGGTCATGCTGGACAAAAACAAACAGGAGTCAAGCATGCAAAACTTCATTTGGTCCAAAGTCCGTACAATGACCACACAGGCAAGAATGTTGGACAATAAGTTTGGGCGTTTCTCGCTGCTACCAATATTGAAATATTACAAGGCAAAAGTCCTCCCGTGCCTGACATATGGAGTTGAAGCCATGCCTCTGCTGCCGGTAAAGATTTGGCCAAAGATTGAAGCCTTCTTTTGGAGATTGTTGTTGTCAGTTCCAAACTCTACTTCACTACCGGCAATAATAAAAGAACTGGGATTGATCTCATTAAAAGCCGTCGTGGAAAACAACACTTTGTCACTATATAGGAAAATCATCCTACCAGAATCACTAACCCTATATAATCTGATGGCGGTGGAAATCAAAGCAGGCAACTCTAAAACTCTGACAACATGGGTGGACAAAATGAAGGCTCAACTAACTTCAGTCGCTTGCTCGCAAGAGGAGCTGTTGACCAATCCTCTTAGAGTAAAGAGAAAACTGGAGGAACTGGACTGGATTGCTACCTTAGAGATGGTTGAAAAGAACACACTCTTAAGCCATCTACCCCCTTTACAGAGAAAATACAACGATCCAGCCGAAATCTACAAAAAATTCCCTAGCAAGCCACTGAGAGAACTCTTTATGAAAGCGAGGCTAAATTTGTTGCCAACCAACGAAATTTTGTTCATCAGAGGAAACAGTCCATCAAATTCATGTAGACTATGCAAAGAGGAAAAGACGGTAGAAACGATTAGACATCTATTAACTTCCTTTACGGCGTTGAGAACCCTGAGAAAGGCCTATTTGTCAACTGTTCTGGAGGCCTCAACTTTACGGGAAGAGGAGACTTGGTGGCAATGGCTAATTAGCGGACAAAAAACATCCTGGGCAATTGCCACGGCAAAGATCTTGCAACAGGCTTTCATCTTGATAGAACAAAGTAAAGAAGAAGAAGTGAAAAGCTAAGCCATACAAGTGCTCCTCTCTCTACGGCTCTCCTGACGAAAACAGAAGAAATAGACTTTGACAATTTTGTTAAAACCAATAAATTTTTGGTAAATACAATAATAAAAAATAAAAAATAAAAAAATGAGGAAGTGAAGGGACCGCATGTCCCTAAGGTAGGCAGACCCATCCTGTTGCTGCATGCATATCGAATGCTAGATCGTTGGGTCAGTTCAAACGCCTGCTGAAAACACACCTTTTTGCATAAATTATATGTCCCTCTTTAATTTCAGTTGCATGTCTCTGCTCAATGGACCTTGGTTGCATATTGTCCTGCCTTTATTGATCAGGTTTCTTTATGATTATTTGCACCCCTATGCTCATGGTCCGTTAGGCGCATAACAAATAAATAAAAATGTTTTTTTTTAAATGTGTTACATTATTGGAGCTTGACAGTAGATCCATACGAAATACAACCAGACTGCAAAGGAATCCCTAAGTGGCAATGGTTAAGTGCACCGTTACAAACTGCATAAGAGGTGGCACAATAGCCTGGCGCAGTAGGCACAGTATTACAGCAAAGAGATTTGGGCTAGTCTGGATGAGGCCTTGGACATTGCCATGAGACTATAGCACATGATGGCTTGCGTGAAGGAACTAGAGGCCAAGGAAAACAAAGAGTCCATAAATGCAGTGACTTCACACAAAGGCAAGACATCATTCAGAAAGAAACCCTGTGCTCCGCCACCTAAACAACATCTCAAAAGAGATGAACGTGATGATGTGGTGGACTACAAAATGGACAACAACAAGTCTACGGGTCCTAAGAAATGCAACAGATGTGGAAGCTGATAACATTTAGCAAACAATTCTGACAGCTCAGCTCACCAGGCATTCTGGAAAAAATGTGGCAGAAGGGGGCATTTCAGAAGCTGTACCCAGACCCTGTGCCGTAAAGTTGTGATGGAAATATCTGATCATTCTGAAGGTAAACGCTTGGAGGAAGTACGATCTGACAGTGAGAATTGTGGTGTGAGCTGATCAGTGTATGAAATTGGCCCGAACAAGGGGTTGGATAGAAAAAAACACTCCCCTGTTCTTATTAATGGCACAGGTGTGAGAATGTTACTAGACTCAAACTCAGATTATACCATTATCAATAGAGAAACACAGCAAAACAAATGTTCTGACATTAGGTTATAGCCCTCTCAGATTAAAGCAATCACACATGGGGGTGCACAATTTAACATGGTGGGTTGCTTTCTGGCAAACCTTGAATGAAAAAATAAATCCACCTAAGCGAAAATATATATTTCAGATAGGGGTGGATGTCTGTTGGGTTGGTATCAATAAAGTGAAATGGGGTTAATCATTGACCCAAAAATCCCTGATAGTGTTGCCACAATTGCCTTAAGTCCTGAAAGCAATGGTTCTGATGTTTTCAGAGAGAAACTTGGTTGGCTGAAAGGCAGGTGTCATATGATTGTATTAAAGAAGGTCGGGGTGACGGTAGTGGCCAAAATGAGATGTGTACCTCCTGCATTGATGGAACAGGTGTCTAAACAAATTAATAGGATGATTGATGAAGACAAAATTGAATCAGTAGAGAGGCGGCTGAATGGTGCTCTCCCGTTGTGGTAGTTAGAAAATCCAATGGCAGTGCACGCATGTGTGCAGATTTAAGAGTCCACAACAAGAAGGTGTTTATACACCAGTTTCTGCTCTCAAATATTGGTTTCAGTCTCACTGCAGGTGCTTAGGTATTTTCCACCCTTGATTTGGCATCAGTATACCACCAAATTAAGCTTCATCAAGAATTTCGAGCTCTAACTATGTTCATTACCCATGAAGATACATTTAAGTTCAAGAGGAGGCCATGTGGGCTCATTTCTTCAGCTGCTGTTTTTCAACACGCTATGAAGGATGTGTTGGGTGACGTAAATGGTGTTTTTTCTTATCGGAGAATATTCTAGTAATGGGGTTGTCAATGAAAGATCATGATCGCAACCTTAACATTGTATTAAATAAACTTAATGATGCAGGTTTGAATCTACAAAAGTGTTATTTTAGGGTTCCCCAGATCGATTATTTGGGGCACAGATTTCTCTAGTGATGAGGTGGTCCCCAGAGAAGGTTTAGTCAAGGCCATTGTGCAAATAGTACCTCCAAAAGGCAAATATGAGTTCATGTCTTTTTTAGGTGTTCTTGAGTATTACTCAAGATTCATTCAAAATGTTTCTGACAAATATCAAAACATTAGGGCCTTGTGTAAAAAAGGGAATGTATTTGATTGGTCCCATGATTGTGATCAAGAATTTACAAACATCAAACAGTGATTTTCCAATGCCCCGGTCCTGGCTGCATTTGATGCCTCCAAGGAGACTTTTCTAATGACAGATTCCAGTGAAACTGGGTTTGGAGCTGTTCTAATGCCAAACAATACGAATGTTCACAGTGTGGTAGGTAGCCTTTGCATCAAGATCCCTTAAGGATACTGACCTTAGATATTCAGTCATTGAGAGGGAGGCATGTTTGGTAATCTGGGCAATGAAGAACTTTAAGATTTTTCTGTGCGGGAGATGTTTTGCCGTACTTACGGATCATAAATCACTAGTATCAGTTATCACATCAAAATGTTTATATGGCATGTCTAGACGCATAGTGTATTGGGTAACTGCAGTGCAAGGTCATGATTTTGAAAATAAACGTGTCTGGCAAAGACAATGTGATTGCAGATTTTCTGTCAAGAAATGCAGTTTGCAATAATGATGAGGAAGTTGACGAACCTGTACATGATGTATTTTGGGTGTGTGAGGACTCCATACCACGGGACGAATGGAACTCTGCCATGAAGGAAGATCAAGTATTGATTAAAGGTGAAGAGTTCATTCAAAGTAACTGGTCTGGTGAGTCGCCTGATATGGGACTCGGTTCCTTTCCTAGAGTCAGGGATGATTTAGTTATCGAAAACGGTTTTGTTGTTCACACTGGACGCATCGAGCCTCCCAAGGAGTAAGGAAAACATTTCTGGAGCTGGCTCACACTGGTCATCTAGGCATGTCTAAAACCACCAAAGGCAGATTGAGAGCTGATTATTGGTGCCCAGATTTAGATGGTGATGTGTAGGATTAAGGATTGTCCAATGTGTGCATCCTCAACAAAGTGCCAAAAACATATGTACAACCTCTCAAACCCTTTGAGCTTCCCAAACTTCCCTTGAATATGTAGCTTTAGACTTTTTGAGTACATTATGATCGAAAGGAGGTATCAAGAAGAATGTAGTGGTATTGGTAGATTTATACTCAAAATGGGTGGAAGTGAAGTGTGTGTGTGTGTGCGTGTGTTTGTGAAGCAGATTCCAGGGCTGTAGTGCAATTTTTTAATGGAATCTTCGATAGGGAAGGTATTCCCCTTAACATTCTGATAATGGTGTTACATTTACACACAGATTATGAAGAATTTCCAAAAAGGCATGGGGGTGGAACATCATAAAACCGGTGTCTTCCATCACTAAACAAATGGTATTGTAGAAAGATTTAACAGAATTCCTATGCAGGTGGTACACATGCAATTATGGTAGAGGAGGACATAGAGAAATTGGTGGTTGCCTACAGTTTGCACCACACTCAACTGCAGGACTCATTCCATTTAAAGTTTTATGGGGAAGAACATCTGCCAGTACAGTGTGTCCCCCATGGTTGGGAATTATGTGTTTTGTGGACTGAGATGAGAGGCTACTAAAAGGGTAGATTGAAAACAAGAATGTTGAAATTAAAGGAATACATGAAAAGAAATATTGCATTAGGCTCACCAGAGTGGAGACTGTTGGTCAGGTGTGTGTGCGTAGACCGTGTGGTGCTTTGGTGAGAGAAAATGTGTTGGTCCCTTGAGAGTAGATAAAGTGAACAATGATGCAGTAGTGCTAGAAGATGGTCGCACATGGAATTGATGCAGAGTATCATTAAGACCCTGTAAAGACTGGAGGGTGGTTATCTGTACTCCTGCTCTCTATATGGCAGAGTCGAAGCACAGAGCACCTCAGTCAAGATTCTCTATTGTTGGTAGCAATGGACGAGCAATCAAGTCTTAGCTCTCAGAAGTTGACACATGCTGTTTCTTCAGTACAGTGTAGTCCCCAAGCCCCCACAAAGGAATGTGCACCCACTATGTTAGTGAAAACACAGTCTTTATATAAATAGGCTCAAGTTATGTACACAATCACAATAACACACTTTGTGTTCAAGTTCATCTGAAATGGTAAATATATAGTTTCTATATGGTACTACAATTACTCTTTGATTCCATTAAAATGCATCAACTGTACTCAGTTCAAATGTCAGACAAATCAGTTAATAAGGTGAACCAAAAATTGACATAGGCGGAAAGCAGATTGGTTAAAACAATAGGCAGAACACTGGCCCCGCTACCTAGACAGAGTTCTGTGTGTGGATCCCCCCACCTGGGCAACCTGTAAATAAAGATATAATACAAGTCCAGTCCATATATTGTTTATATGAGTCTTATTTCCCCCTAAAAAGGTTGTACCACCCCAATGTACCTGGAATAGCAGAGTTCGATGTCGGGTCGTCGATGAATCCTTCTTGATCGGCTCCCTTTAAGGCAGGAGCCACAGATCGTCGAGATCCCACAAGGAAATGGTGAACAGAGGTGTTGAGGCAGCAGCTTCAGCCCAGGCGGGGCTCGTCGATGATCAGTTGTGGACATCCTGCAAAGATGAGGCATGCGGTGCACCTCGACGACGATGGTTCATTGCCGCAAAGAGTTACTGAAGAACTTTGGCCTAGCAAGGGTGTTGGGTCATTGGCATCTCTGTGGTCCTCTGTGGAAACCCACCGGCGGATTCTCCTCGGTCATCAATGACCTTGACTTTCTCCGGCAGGACAAAATCAGTCGACAGTGATGAGCAAAGGAGTCCTTGTTTCAAAGTGTTCTTTGGCAAAGGAGCACTGCGGCTCCGGTCAGTGATGGCGGTCGTCGACAGTGATGGACTTCAATGTCCGGGCGCTTCACTTTATGATTCGGCGACGGTCCAGGGCACTTCAGCGAATGTTAGCTGGTGCATGATGGTCACTTGTAGCTTGGGGAGAGGTCTCCTAGCCAGGTCCTCTCTTGTATCACAGACCCAAGGTGAGTGGTCAAAACAGATCTTATCAATAAAATATTGTTTTCTCCTCCAATGCAGAGGGGTGGGGGTGTTAGATATATGCATATTTATCAAACAATAATGAAGCAGTGTATCTAACACTGTTATAAATATCTGTTGGCCATTGTGTACTGTTTTGTTTTACAATATACAGTGGTTAACCGTTATCATAAACGTGTTTGGGTTCTGTTAACTGTAGGGGCAAAAATGTTTATGCATATGCATCATTTCATATATGCATTTGCTATTAGGTTGCCAAGAGGATGACCAGTGGCATCATAACATGTTATGGGGTCTCCATCATAGAACCTTCCGATGATCCAAATCAATGTATATAAATTGAAGCTCTGTGAGAGTTCAGACAGAGAGTTCACATCTTGGACAAGAGGGCTTCCATTGAGAATACATCATTTCTACATTGCAACTTACCTGTGGATTATTTAAGATACCTCACCAGGAGCACTAATTAGTGCTATTTGTCCCCTTGCAATGAGGAACTCCCAAAGAGTGAAATAGAACATAATTACTATGGTTATTCTAGGTTTCAATACTGTTCTTTGCTCAGTAAGACACATATAATGTTTTTATTATGACCAAAATAGATCATGGAAATGATCATTAGGAAATGAGAGAGTGACTTTACAATGTTGGTACAATTACATAATTTCAATTTTTTTTATAGCTTGATTTGTAAAGAATACACTTGAAACTGTCACTCAGAATGTTCCAATGATTGTATGTTTTGTAGAAACACCAAGGCAATGTTTAATGTTGCATGCTAGCCGCTGATTAGTTGGTAGTTCTGCTGAAGTTACCTATTTGTTACAGTGAGCATAAGCACATAATTAACAAGAAATAGCAAATTACAAACACAATTTCTGACCCTGCATCATAGACCACCAGTTCTTGGCAAGTTGTGCAGAACCCAGCATCCACACAAAGTCTGGCCATGCTCCTCTCACGCCTCAAACCCCGTACTAACCCCCCGCATGAACAATGTGCTCTCAGTGTAAAGGTGACATCTCTGTAGGCCACTTGCAAATACAATATATGTCACATAAATTATTCAATATATATGTGTCGTGCTGGTGTCAGCCATGGCTACGGTGGCTCTAGGAAATGGGGGATAAGAAATGTGTTAAGGGGCAGAGGTAGAGCAGATGGAGTTGGGGGTCTACCAAAACATCCCCTTCCCCATATAGGTCCCTAACAAGAACTGCTACTTTGCATGACCGACTCCACATACGCCAAAACAGGTCGAAAGAATTATGCAGCGGCTCATTTTGAATTCCATTCAATGCAAACATGCTTTAATGGCATGACGTGCAGTTGGCCAAATCGTTTTTCAGCTTCAATTGACCTCAGACAGCTCTCCAAGTTATGCAATCACTGCGAAAGTCATGACATTACAAATCAGAGAACATCCTGTGCATGAGCGCGCATGGGAGGCTACCGAAGTGCAGTCCTACTTTTGTGTTAGCAGCCCCTGTCACTTTATAGTCCTGCTTTTATTTTGGTGACCTGTCCCGGTTTTTTATTATAACATCTTTTCACCTTACATATACAGCAACAGAACCCCTCTCAACTCCGGCGTTGCAAAAGTCAGTGAGGCTCCTTATCTCATGTCTCACACCACAAACTATTACTAAGCACGACAGTGCTCTCTGGACAGCTTCAGCCCTGCTCCCCTTCTCAGACTGGCATTGGATAATTCCTTTAGGGAGAGGGGAAAAGGGGGGTCAGGGGAATAACTAATGCGAGTGACTGAGAGAGCGAGAGAGAGAGTGAGAGGGATGGGAAGAGGGAGTGAGAATAAGAGAGTCTGGAGAGAGAGAGAGAGAGAGAGAGAGAGAGAGAGAGAGATGGATGGGAAGAGGGAGTGAGATTGAGAGATGGACGAGAGAGAGTGAGAGAAAGAGAGTGAGAGAGAGAGCTAAGGATTAATGGGAAGAGGGCGTGAGAATGAGAGAGAGATTGTAGACAGAGAGAGGAGAGAGATGGAGAGAGAGAGAGAGAGAGAGAGAGAGAGGTAGAGAGATTGAGAGAGAGAGAGAGATGCAGAGAGAGAGAGAGAGAGAGAGATAGATGGATGGGTAGAGGGATTGAGAATGAGAGAGTCTGGAGAGAGAGAGAGAGAAGGAGAGAGAGAGAGAGAGAGAGATGGATGGGAAGAGGGAGTGAGATTGAGAGATGGACGCGAGAGAGTGAAAGAGAGTGAGAGAGAGAGCTATGGATTAATGGGAAGAGGGGGTGAGTAGGAGAGAGAGATTGGAGACAGGGAGAGGAGAGAGATGGAGAGAGAGAGAGATTGAGAGAGAGCGATGGAGAGAGAGTGTGAGAGAGAGAGGGAGAGAGAGAGATGGATGGGCAGAGGGAGTGAGAATGAGAGAGTCTGGAGAGAGAGAGAGAGAAGGAGAGAGAGAGAGAGAGAGAGAGAGAGATGGATGGGAAGAGGGAGTGAGATTGAGAGATGGACGAGAGAGTGAGAGTGAGAGAGTGAGAGAGAGAGCAATGGATTAATGGGAAGAGGGAGTGAGAATGAGAGAGAGAGAGGAGAGAGATGGAGAGAGAGAGGAAGTGAGAGGGAGAGAGACTGGGTAGAGAGAGCGAGAGATAGATGGATGAGAAGAGGAGCTGATAATGAGAGAGGGAATGGCGAGACAGAGCGCGAGCGAGAGAGTGAGAGAGAGAGCAATGGATTAATGGAAAGAGGAAGTGAAAAAGAGAGAGTCTGGAGAGAGAGAGAGAGGCAGAGCCAGAGAGAGAAATGGATGGAAAGAGGGAGCGAGCATGAGTGTGTGTGAGAGAGGCAAAGAGAGAGAGAAGGACGGAACTGAGAGCGACAGTGAGAGGATCCCAGCCCCCACTGATGGAAAGACAAAAATATACCTGAGCGCACCTGACAGTGTGGCTCTCACCCACTGAGCGTGAGAGAGAATCGCTGAGGGAGACATGCAGAGCGAAGGCGAGTTTGTGAGAGAGAGCGACTGTGGATGACGTGTTGATAGAAGGCTGCACTATTTTGATTAAAGGTTAGCTGGAGGGCTGACACCTGTGAGCGTCGCCCCCATGCATCTTGCCAACCCCGCAGACCCAGGTGAACGCATTTAAGTGCAACTGGCCTTCATTTGCATGCGGCACCGAAAGACTCGCCCCAGATTTCCCCCAAAAGGATTATCCCGATTTCCACCCACTCGACTGATCATAGGCTCTCTGCCGGACCCATGGTGAGGCCTCCTGTCTGTGTTGAGACCTGCGCACCCTGGCGTGCCCCTCTGCCCGCTCAATGGTAATGTTGTGTTAGGATGTCACCACCTTCCTTGTTTTGGCGCTGGCATGTGAAAACACCGCCTCATTCGTTCCCATCACTCAGCATTTCATTTGCGTTGTTGATTTTTCTGTCTAATGTTTTCTTTTCTTTGCCTGTTGGGCTTTTGTTCTTGTAAGACAGTATTTTACATTCCTGCCTGAGCTCCGCGATGCTCAATGCTTTTCAGTAATTGTTGCCTGCAGCTCATCAGCTCATGACCTCGGTCTGATATTCTGAATTTGGGAACAGTGTGAGCGAAGCATTTGCCAATCCCATAAGCCCCCTTCCTTTGCAACTGCGAATCGCGCCGAGAAGAAACACATTTTACTCTAACTGATTGTGGACATTTATGCCGCGCCTATCATGAACCGAACGTCAACTAGGCGCTGCAGATACATCCAGTCAGTTCATTTTACAGACCCAAGTCCGACAGAAGGGCACAATGATTTCAATAGGGGAGTCCCATTTTTTTTCAAATTTAGGAAATGCTCTAATTCGCTGTTGCAACAAAAGTAACCAGTAAAAAAAAAAAAACAAATCCCCCCGAAAAGTTTCTCACTGTTTGTCACCCCTTTTAGAGATTTCTTTTGTGGGTTACTTTTCAGTTTTCTGTTCTGGGACTTCACTTGGGGACTTCACTCGAGTCCGGTTTTTTCAAATATTTTCAGAGGATTTGCTGGTTCACAGTATGCTGAATGGAAATTGTGTGTAATACTTTGTGAGCCACTACACATGTGCAACTCATCTGCAGTTCCATGCTCAAGATGTGTTTACCGCACTTCGTAACCCTGAATGTAAATATTTGGGAACTGGGGCCATTGCCGGAAGATGAGAAATATGCAAGTAGCAGCATGAAATGAATATGATTCTTAAATATAGATGAGATTTCAAATCCTAGAAGTAATTAATAGAATGCCTGGAGAATGTAATCTTTCTAAACTGCTGGATCAACGCGAGATATACTGGATAGACACACTGAACTCATTACATCTGAATGGCATGAATGAAGAATTAAACTTTGCCTGCTACATTTAAGACAAGACATACTCAGTGAAATATGATATATCAATAATGGGATCACAGTGACCACTGTGGCCATAAAATATCCCCCACTAGATTATCAACCATGAAAGTTATTGTGAAAAATTGTAAGACACAATGAAAATGAACTCTTTGAATTATATAATAACATGCATATTCAATGTCTATATCTTAAATAGAAGGTCGAACAAATTGTAATTTGAAGGTGATGTCCCGTCACACTTTTGAAGATGAAGAGATAAAGGGCCTGATTCATGGAACGTTTTCCTATGGGATTGCACCATTATAAAACACTTCCATGAATCTGGCCCAACGTTGCTTGCAAATTAATCATCTTATACCAATATTTTGGACATAAATTGAACGCTAGACCAATTGCAATATAGAAAACATCGTCTGTGAAATAAAGAGGGAACAACATTATGTGCTAATTGTAACCATGATGTGAAAGAACAAGTTATAGTGTGATAACTGTATTACATCAATGTAAAACTATGTGAAACAATAGGTTATAGAGTGTTAACTGTATTTCATCAATGTGAAATCTTCTGCAAAATAAAAAGGGAATAACGTTATGTGTAAATTATAACTATCATGTGAAGGAATATGTTATAGAGTGATAACCTTATTACCATTACACCAATGAGAGACCCCGAAAATGTCTTAAGAAGACCATAAGAAGAAGTATTTTTACACAGAGGTCTGTATAGGTGCATTACTACTGTGACCAAACTTAATTGAAATGTGAATATAAAATGAGGAGGAAAAATGTATGCACATATACAACATTATCCATAGAGATGTTTACATAGAGATTTGCGTATGGATATTTGTCCAAACAACTGTTGCAAAGAGCCCGGATCTAAATGGAAATACAATCTATGAGAACCACATTGTATTTCCAATGTTCACACAAATTCAAAATGGCGGCTGTCGCACCATGACATCATCACACCGATGACATCATTGCGTTGCCGCAGCCGGCACCATTTTCAAAAGTATAAAGCCATACTGACACGGAGGATCAGCTTGCCTGAGCAATCCCTCCAATGTCAGATGGCTGAATAATGCGGTAAGTGTAAAGGAGATAGACTGCAGGGAATAGTCCATGAGACTGACCAAATGAGTCTTTTTATTTCATTAACAAAATGACCTTATTACAGGTCAAAACCATCACATATAAGAGAGATCACTCCATAGACCAAGAACAGGTACGGAACCTTCCACAATGGTTTTCCACGTATTTCTTTGTTTGTATAACCATGTTTAGAAAAGAGGAAGTACACTTAGAAGAATACAGTTTCACTACTATTGCATGATCAGAATTAAGGATCTTCATCAAGTAAGCCACATGCTTACCAGAACCTGAGAGGACAAAGACATCCTTTTTTGCTATGACACAGCGGTCAGGTAAAAAAACTTTAAAATTCAAATAATACTGAAATCAAACTTTAGATATGACTTTATTTTTGAAATATAGAGTTACAAAGATGGTCTTATTTGTTTATTTTTGTAGAATTGAGTCCCTGAAGATGGTCAAAAGACCAAAATGCATTGGACAAGCTATGGCCCACATGTGTCTCTGAAAATAAAGTACTTCTTTTGAGTTATACCACAGTCGTCAAGAGGATTCAATATACAGCATGTTTGTATAATTGATATGTATTGCTACGATATATTAATCGAACTGATAGAAAGATTATGTGTTGAATTACACACAAGGTACGTCCAACTTCCTAGGACATCACACCTAGGATCCATCTGTTCAAATATGCAAGTAGCAACATGAAATGAATAAGATATGCAATTCTGTGAAAAACCTTTGCTAATTGGACGTTATGGTTACTAGTTCAACTGAAACCCCCCAGAAATCTGCCAGTTACTTAGTAAGCTAAGTAACCATTACTCATGTCACCACTCTGCATTGCTATAAATGACACCCAGGACATCAAATATGACATTATAAATGTCATTGATGACATCACTGATGACATCACATGCCTGGGCCACTTGTTTTTGTTCACTGACATATGCAGACTAGTTGTTTTCGTTCACAGACAGTGAGAATTTGAAACATTCAAAAGGGGTTATATATGTAGACATTAACCATTCATATGTTCTAAAAGTAGTTTCCTTAGAGTGTGATCTCAGCTCATGGTGCACATGCAAAGGGCAATAAGCAGGCGTCAAACAGACAATGCATTTGTATACGTGAAGGTTAACTTTAATGTTATTGAAATTTCAATGGTAGCATTCATTAATTTACTATTGTAAATTACCAGATAAAAAATATTGTACTTCTATAGTGAATGCAGCAGACATTGCCCATGTGTATGCATGAATAGGTTTCCGTATTACCAACAACACTCCAATATAATGTTTTATTTAGGTAACTTTTGGCACTTGGTTGTGCAGAATGGCTACTCCAGATCATAGTGGCCTTACACACAGGGACGTCTGCACAGATACGGCTGGGCCACAATGGTTTGCTCTATGGGGACATGAATATCTGTAGAGGAGTAAAGCAGGGGAGCATTCTTGCTGCCCTACTTTTCAACCTCTACGTAGCAGACTGTCCATATAAGATGACACTTTGCTCCAAATGCCCTCTGAAGATTGGCCAGTGTATGTTGGCGGCCATGCTACATGCTGATGATCTTGTGTTATGTGATCGCTTATTGTCAGGAATGAAGTAAACGTTGAATACCCTTGCTTGCAACGCTGAAGAACATGGGTTGGCTATCAATTTAAGGAAAACCAAAACAATTCTGGTCACTGCACTCCACGTAAAGGTGCAACCATTGATTAATGACCTTGGGTGTATAGAAGATACCTAGTGCTACAAATACCAGGACTAGAAATGACTAACAATATAGGTTATTGTGAGATTATGACAATGGCAATCTCATAGAGCCAAACAAATTGATTTCCTGGTACTTAGATTTGCACAATATCATGCTGGCCTTACATTGTGCATTCTTGACCTTTATAAATGGTGGTTTTGCCCAGTACTGTTGTATGGGTTGGAAGCAATGGAGCCTTTAGATCTTGAGTGGCTACAAGTGCATGAAGGGTTCTTTTGGCGCTGTGTCCTAAGATTAACTCCAGCTGCTGCCTCTGTCGAATACATACCATACAGCTAGAACTGGGTTTGCTGTCATTAAAATCACTGGTCCTCAAACACAGAAGGGAACATTTTCTAAAATCTAAAACACTTCCTTTATGCCCCTAGTAACACTGCTAGGTGCTAATTATTGTCTAGATCATGCACCCAAAAAAGGTATGGGTTTAGGAAGTTGGTGAAAGACCTGTTCTGCAAGCTTGTTTCAAAACCAGATTTTAAGCAATGTTCACACTATCAAATATTAAAAGGAGTATTAACATGTTGCTTGAAAACATGTGATTGGGTCAACAATTATGAACACTTGCAGAAACTTCATAATCACAGACAAGTCGAGCAAGTTACTCATATGTATATGAAACCACAGGGATACTTGCTACGCTGCCCTGATCCTGACTACTATGCACTAATCAGCAGCCTTCCAGAACCATTTGTGGAGCCTAATGCAAAATACTGAAGGAAGGGAGATTCTGTAGAGTATGTGAGAATCCAAAATGTATGAAAATAGTTAGACATGTTCTCACAGAGTGCTCTAAACTGGGCCATATTTATATGACCCTTCTTGGTTACCTGACCCACGATTATGAGTCTATAAACACCCCTGAATGTTGTGCGTACTGTTTAAACACAGAAAATGGGTTTACCCATATTACCCTGTATAGAGTCAGGTGTCGATTGAAAAAGTACCTTGATAGACCTCATGGTTTATCTACTATGAATAGAATGTTGGTGCACAAAGGAAAAACACACGTTTTTATAGTACTGTAGAATGTTATTTATTTTTAGGATTTTTTGAAATTTTAGAATGAATGAATTACTGTGAACATGGTACATTTATAACATTATAGTTCTTGGCTGATGTATTGATGTTGATATATGTATTTATTACCCATTTTCTTTGGAATATGTTTGACAAATGTTGTATTTTGAATATATTGGCATTAATTTAAACTTGATTTATTTTGTGAAAGTTCATTATTGAACTGAATGCAAATAAATTAAATAAAAGTAACTACATTATTTAATACAAAAAGGTCTTACCCCTTGTAGGTACTTTTCATGAAAATTAAATTCATATCCCTCAGTGCAGGGGTTGCCAGGGAGGCAGTGCAAGAGGAGAGTGGCTGGGCCCAGGACCGAGGTCGGTGAGAGTGGCCCAGTTGCAGATTCGGTGCAGATTCAGTCAAGAATTTAGCAGGGGAGAGGGAGAGAGAAAGCAGAAGCCAAGAGGAAGGTTTTGAGGTGCTTCCGGAACCGGAGATGGTTCTCCTCAAGTTTCAGGGAGGCAGGAAGGCTGTTACAGAGGGAGGCCCCTGCCACGGCGAGAGATCGACCCCCAACTCGCTGCTTCGAGAAGCGGCTGACCCTGAGGGAGTTGGAGATGGATGAGCGAAGGGCTCGGGAAGGAAGATATTTAGGAAGAGAGAGTTGAAGGTATTTAGGCCCCAGGCCCCAGAAGGCCTTGTGGACAATGCAGAGGGTTTTGAACTTAATCCTCACAGCCACTGGGAGCCAGTGTAGAGATTTCAGTCCTGGAGAGATACGGTCCCTGGGCTTGAGGCCAAGGACAAGTCTCGCAGTTCTGTTCTGGATGAGTTGTAGGGGGCGGAGAGTGGAGGCAGGCAGATTAAGATAGAGGCTATTACAGTAGTCCAGCTTCGAGAGAACTAGGGCTCGGGAGACAGTGAGCTTCTGGGGGAAGGAGAGGAAGGGAAGAATACCTCTGAGGAGGTGCAGCTGGTAGTGTGACTTCTTAGAGACGTCAGATATATGAAGAGAGAAGGAGAGTGTGGAGTCGAAGATGACCCCGAGGTTTTTTGCCTTGCAGGTAGGAGCAGAAGGAGGGCAAAGCGAGGCTGGCCAGAGAGCTACAGGGAAGGAGGGAGTGGGTGTGCCGATGAGTAGAATCTCAGTCTTACTGGCATTAAGGCAGAGGTCATTGGCGGCACACCATTCCTGGATGGCAGACAGACAGCCAGAGATGAGGGAACGAAAGGAGGAGGCCGAGGGTAGCCTGAAAATGAGCTGGGTGTCGTCCGCATAGCACTGAAAGTAGGGGCAGAGAGCGGCGATGCGGTGGGCAAGGAGTGCCAGATACTGGTTGAACAGCCAGGGAGAGAGATTAGATCCCTGGGGAACACCACAGGTGGAGAAAAAGATATCAGAGAGGAAGGACCCAAGTTGGACCTGGGAGGGTCGATTGGAAAGGAAAGAGGTCAGCCACGCCAGAGCCTGACCAGTGAAACCCATGTCATCACAGAGACGGAGATGGTGGGTGCCCCTTCCATAATTCCCTTCCCCACCTTACTTCCTGGCCTCTCCTGCAAAAAGAAAAGAAACAAAAAATACAAAATCAAAAAACAGCCAAAAAAAGTTTCATTTAAGAACCACCTTTCACAGTTAAAAAAGTAGTTAGACTCAATAAGATTCTCCAACACCCCCTTAGCATTTTGTACTCTGCTAATGGCAATAATGGACAAGTGAATACTAGAGAAAAAGTAAAAGAACAATTTTCTGTCCCAAACACTTTTCTCTAGCAAACCTGGATGACGATGCCCAATGGATGGGCCTGGGTGATGATGTCCAATGGATGGGCCTGGATGATGATGCCTATTGGAAGGGCCTGGATGATGATGGGCAGCAGAAGTGAGGCATTCCTTCGGGGCTGCCATTATAAAGCCTCCTGCTCGTCTGTTGTGCGGTCTGTTTCACTTTTAATCCTGATCATTTTAAAATGCTATTGTTGGCATTTCCGTGTACTTTTAACTGTGTTTGCTGGCCATGCTCCTATTTGCTGGGCTACTGAAGCTGATACTCTTGAAATGTGCTCCTGCGCAACAGTCTGCTATCTTGTACCGCTGAGGGGCGTTACTAGCCTCACTCCCAGGGCAATCCCGGCATTTATGTGCCGGTATAATCACCCGCACAGGGAAGGAGCGCAGTGGGCATGCCGTCAGCGCGGCAAAGGCGCGCTTAAGGCGAGCACGTCTCTGCCTGTCCATGCACTGGATGTGCAGGCTGCATCGTATACTTGCGGTAACACTAAATTAGCAAGTAAGTCAAAACACAACACCCTGATATCACTGGCACCTCCTACTATGAAATGGCCCACTGGTTTTTTATTACCCTCTAAAGCTATTAAGACAAAACGCCCTATGGCTGGCTCTGCAGTGTAGCCTTTTGAATACACGTTCCTGGTGGCTCACAACATGGACCTCTAGGACCTTTTATCCAATAACAACTGTGAGTTCCTCTTTCTCACTGAGACCTGGCTAAGAGAAACATCAGGCCTTTCTATCGTTCAGTCACTCCCAGCTAACTTTGCTCTGGTCCATTTGAACCGTGTAGCCACTCACCCGGGGGGGGGGGTGGGTGGGGAGTGGCCCTGATTCATGATATTATATATAACGTATCCAGTACGATCCTTCAGCACTCCCTTAAAATGGAATGTATGCTGATTCATATTATAGCATCACCTAATGACACTCTGTCCATTTTGCTGGTATACTGCCCTCCAGGTACTGATGGTGCTTTCTGCACCCTATTTCCTGCGTTGATGCTGGAACTACAAACCACACACCCTAATGTGATGGTCATTGGTGACTTTAACTTACCCACCAACTCTGCTATTGCTGGGCAAGCTGCACATTTTGTGGCCCTTATGTCTGACCTTGGGCTTCCCCAGAGGGTAACTGAACCTACCCACTGCCTAGGAAACACTCTGGATCTTATCTTTGCACCAGAGACAACATCTGACACAGCCCATCCTATCCGATGGCCTGGTCCGATCACTTTCTTGTTCAATTCACAATTTTCCTAGACACCCTACCATTATCAAACGCCACTGGCGTGGGGTGGCTAATCACAAAGTCATTTCCTCTCTGCAAGCTCATTGTGGATAGACACCCAACCGCTCCCTGGCAACTCTGGAAACCACCTTTATAGCAACCGCTAATCTGCTATCTCCCGAAAAAATCTGCAAACTAAAGAATCATCTCTCTGAACCTTGGTTCAGTAAAGAACTTAGATCTATTAAACTGCAGTGTAGACAAGCTCAGATCAGAGGAAATGGCGTGTTTCCTACTTTGATGAAGCCAAAACTATCTACTGCAATGCTCTTTCCTCATACCAAAAATACAAAAATAAATCCTCAATGCTAAGAAAGCCTATTTTAGCCACACGGTTGAGATGGCCTTGAATAAACCCAAGGCCTGATTGGACCTGGTCCAGTCACTTTCTGTTCCTGAGACAGGTCGCCCTTCAGTGCCCCCCTCACAGAGCCTATGTGACTCTCTTTCTTCCTTTTTAGTGGAAAAAATATCCACTATTAGAGACAATATAAAAGTTAAAGCTTAGGCATCTTCTATTGGAAAGGTTCACATTGAACCTCTCCCTCCGTTAGGGACTTGGTCCGCCTTTTCCTCACTTTTCAGATACTAATATTTTATCAGCTAATCAGCATCTCAACTCTGCCTATCCAGCAGATGCCATACGTCTGGCACTCTTAAAGGAAATATCCGCCAACATGATTACTCACATCTCGACAGCAGTCAATCATTCTTTCGCCTCAGGTGATATTCTGCCCTCTCTCAAACATGCTTTGGTCATCCCCTCGTTAAAAAAAAAAACCTCCTTGGCTCCTGAAGTACTGCCCAACTATCGGCCTACCTCTCTTCTGCCATGCATGATGAAAGTAATGAAAGCTCTTGTGTCCCCGCTGCTCTCCAATGTCCTAAAATCCTCCTGCTATTTTGATGTATTTCAGTCTGTCTTCCGGCCGGGGCGCTGCACAGAATCAGTCTTGAACTCAGTGCTTGATGACCTAGTACCCCTGGTGGACCAGGATGGGGTCGGAGCCGTCCTTCTTTTAGATCTATCGGCGGCTTTCAACACGGTTGATCATTCTACCCTGGTCGCCCGCCTGTCTGGCGCTGGGCTATCTAGTTGTATTCTTGAATGTTTCACTGCCTTTCTCGCTGACAGGTCCCAGTCAGCATCTCTTCCCCTTTTCGGTCCCCTCTGGTCTCCCTTGCTTGCGGGGTCCTGCACGGATCAGCACTCTCCCCGATCCTGTTTAACGTCTACATCAGGCTCCTTCTCCTTCTTCTTCAAGGCCGTGGCTTCTGCTATTACTTCTATGCAGATGACACTCAGATTCTAGTCCAGTTAGACCTGACTCAGCCTGAGACTGCTGAGAGACTGAGGAAATGCCAAGTGGGCTTCCACGGTTGCACCGGAAGCCAGCAATTGAGCATGCAGCGATTCACTGATGGATTTTCAGGAGAGTCACCGATGCTTGCAAGTGAAATTGGCAGAAAAAGTGACCAAAGATAATTTGGGTAGCCCAAGACTAAAACCTAAGAACCCATGTGAAGCTTGTTGCATGAGCTAAAATAGCAGGACTTCACTCACCAACAGTAGCCGTGCACATCATTATTTTATTGCATAAAGTGCAAACCTAGCTCGAGAGTAGTTTACAACACGAGGGTGACAGCATTGTTATTGGCATTTTACACAGTAGTGCAGTACTAGAGCTGGAGGAGGGAGATATTTGCATACGTCTGACAGGTATTTATTTATTTATTTATTTCACTTGTAAAGCACGCACAAGCCCTTAGGCATCTGGGCATCAGGTATTGTTGAAAGAGCCATGTTGTTAGTGTTTTGTAGAACTAGAAGATGGTCGCAGCATTTCAAGCCTTTGTCAAGATTAAGTTCCAGATGGTCAGGCGTGGCGGGATAAGTCATTGCTTTGCAGGCTAGCATGGATTCCAATCTTTTGATATATTTCTGCGTTATGTGCAATATCCTCCGGACATGTGGAGTTCAGCTGTCAAGTATGTCAGTGCTGTCACTAATGAATAAAGCAGTAGCTCGTCAGTAGTCTCTGTGGGCCATTCTGTACAAGACAAGGGGATACCCCCAGAGGAGATGCCTGCATGCATTACAGAGATTCAAATGAGTGTGGTAACCCCCCAAGTAACAATATAGAGCACTTGGAGGACCGTGTTTACTTACTGGATCCATGCAATGAGGCTATATTGAGCAATGAGTGTGAGAAACAAACGAGGGGCCAAGCATGGCAAATATGTCACTGAAGAGAACAAACTCCATATATTTCTTCTCTCTCCCAAGCACAGGCTCTTATAGACATATTTCATGAGGGTTTTGCCACAGAAGGTTCTTGTGATTTCCCAGGCTCTCTTCTATAAACATTGATGGCTTCACACCCGAGCTGGCCTCCTGCACCATGCCACTTTGGTTCAATATCGACAGACACCCCCCACATCCTTCAAACTGTCGTTACCAACTTTCTCTCCATTGGAAAATCAAGCCCTTCATCCAAGAAAGCAACTTCACATGTGTTGTCCAAGCCTAGGTCCTCTCTCCGCTGGATGATGGCAATGCGCTTTTGGAGGGCTTTCCAGTCACTACCCTGACAATCCAGAGATGTGTCCTGCATGATGCTGCATGACTCATCATAGGACTCTGCAAATTCGACCACAACACCCCAACCCTCATTGAACTACACTGTCTCCCGCTGCAAGCATTCATCACCTTCAAATTATGCTGCATCATCTACAAGGCTGTCGGCCTAAAGTCCACAAGCTACTCAGTAAGAGAATGAGCATCTCTGGAAACATATGATCTACTAGAAGTAAAGTCATATGCAAATTTGAACTCTGCCAGTGCGGGAAGGAAAATAAAACAAAGACAGGTTTTCTCTGTGTATGCTTCAAGACTCTGGAAACTCCTCACCATCAAAATCAGACTTGCCCCCATACTTCTACATTTTAGGAAGTAGTTGAAGACACTCCTCTTCAAGGAATTGCACCTACCTAAAACCTATGTCCACACACCTTCCACTCACCAGCCAACCTTATACTGGATTACATGCTCCACCTTTCTCCTCCCCTGGTTGCTTGCAGATCCCTTACTGCCAAATACCCCACTCTCCCCTCCACTGTTGTTAGGTCTGCGCTCCCTAGTAACTCTGATTCCCACACTGTGTCCTCCTCCTATGAGTGCACTCTGTTGCTTCTGGAAGCTATGTCTGCCCTCAATAAATACCTGACTTATAATAATCATAACAAGATTATAAAAGTGATTCATTTTCCTGGGGTAATTGAACATGTAATCCTTGTTACAAATAGATAATGGTTAAACTGGGGTGGCAAACATTCATAACCATAATAGCAGGAAGTACTAAAACATTCTAAAAATGTATCATCATTTAATTTCTTTCATTAAGGTGGATCTATACCTATATAAAACTATATAAAACTATGAAACACGGGTACTTAATATTCCAAAATGGCGCCACACATTTACAAACGTGACACTGTGACCAATGTGAATGTGCTAAGCAAGTGTGTCACTTGCATGCAGGATGACGTTATCACTTCACCCACACTGAGGCACCGATATAACAGGATGCATGTGTTACTACTGTAATGGTTGCATATAGGAAAACCCAGTACCAGCTGTACGCCAATAGGTAATTTAGCTTTAAAATGTATTCTGTTTCTCTGTAATGACTTTCTTAACTAAATTTAGAACAGTTTTTGAAAATAAGTTATACAACTCAAACTCAAATTCATCTTATCAAAATTGCTGCACTTATATTTACTTGATACTTCTTCATATGATTACATTTTAGATCAACTTAAGATGTTAATAATATCATAAAAACTAACGTCATTTGCTAAACAAAAACATCACAACTTTTAACACAATTCTAGATTATAGATATTTTTTCTCCAAATAGTTGTGGACGTTTTGATACACTGCAAACATAAATTAAAGGAATTTGATAACCAATTAAAAAAGAAGGGTTGTTTGGTCTTAAAGAAATTAGTTATTCTTCTTTCTTTCCTTATCAATTTGATTAATGTTATCATCCTTCTTTCTATCTACTTCCTATTGGATCTCCTTATCGCACTGGCCATCAATTAGAACAAGCAAGCCAATCAGAAAAAAACTTTTTGTCAGTATTGTAACAATAAGTTGCTTTTCCAACTAATCCTTAATATATGCCATACCTTCTGCAAATGATTATATGTAATATATCACACAGGAAAGGTTTTAAGGAGTACAAAAGCAAAGACCTAAAACCACCCCCATCCCCAACTTACTGCTTGGAATTGTGGTGATTTCATCAAATTCATGAAGTTATTTTAAAATATCTTCCGTAGACCTTCTTTGAACTGTTCCAAGAGCCTGAGTCATTTCAGCCATGTCTCAGTTTGTGCACTAGTAACATTTTTTTTTTAATTGATATAGTTTTGTCTTATTGATCACCAGTCCAGCAGGTACCTAACTAATGTATTTCCCATACCAGATATATGGCTTCTGTCACAAAGCTGAGGAGATGTGGATGTTATGGGGTTTCGCCAAATAAGTAAATGAAACACAATTTCTAGAATAAGATGATAAATTCCCCAGGATTTAACAGTTTGAGTCTTAGCCTGTACATCACAAGCTGGGTCTCCTCCTGGTGTAAATGATCATTTAACAGTCACACAAGCCCCTCAAGGTTTTGGGTGTTTACCACACTTCTTGATTATCACCTTGAACAATGAACTGTGTTCCTCTTCTTTTTGCCCTATGCTCTAGGAAGACTCCTGATCATGGGTCTCTGGGCACGGGGGCCTGAATACTAGGACGGGGTGAGGGTGGAGAGCAGAGCTCAATCTTTATAAATAAAGCTGAAAGTATATATGTGTGTGTGTGTGTGTTTGCTTGTCCAGCTATAAAAAATCCACACATAACCCACATCTACCAAATTTTGCATGGATTTTTCTTTTGTCTGGGAGCCAGATCGTAGTCTATGTTTGGATACAAAAATCCTATATGCAAAAGAAATGTTGTGTGTGTGTGTATGTTTGTAAGGCTACACAAATCCACACTGTTAAACCCACGGCTACCAAATTCTGCATGGAGTCCTCATTTGTCTGGGGCAAGATTGTAGTCTATGTTTGGATGCAAAAGATTTACTCCGTTGACACCCTCATTTACTGATGCTCACCACGTTTCACTACAGTAGGTGCTAGAAGGAGGCACAATTCAGAAAAGTGTCTGAAGCAAAATGTTTGATGTGTTGGTTATTCCTTTAAAATGTATTACTACTGTATACAGTTCAAAAGTGTTTATTAAAGCATTTATAAAGGAAATTAATATACATATATATTTTCATCATGCCATCCCAAATATGGTAAATGGCAAATGTACAGTTTAGTTAGGTTCTTTCACGAGCAGAGAGCACAATCAATCAATATTTCTTGGACATTTTCTCAAATGTGCTGAAGCGATTAAGTGACTGAAATATGCCGCACAAAAAATGAACATCACTTGGAAAAGCTACAGCTGGTTAAGTGGCACAGCGAGTAGAGTGCTTGCTTTGACATCTGTGCAGAGCTTGCTAACGCAGGTCCGAATCCCGGCGGGGCCAAACTCAGCCTTTCATCCTTCCGAGGTCGATAATGCAAAGCGAAAATCAATATCAAGAGCTTCTGAAACACAACAACCAACAGCAGCAAGACTTGGCAACCAGAGGACAAGGGCAACCATCTCCAGGGCAAATGAGATGCCAAAGCAAACTCAAGCAAAGATTTGCTGACATGAGGACAAGAGCAACATCCTCCAGGGCACATGAGACACCACTTGATCAGGACACGGGTAACACTGGACACCCCAGCTATTATTATTTATTTATTTATTTTATTTATTCGCATTTGTTTGGCACACAGGCAGCCCAATGGGCATCGTGGCGCTTGTTACAGATATGAAAAAGACTTGTTGTACATACAGTGAAGTCCTTACTTAGTTGCAGGAGAAGAGTAGTAACTACAGGAGAGGAGGCAAGAGAGGAGAGAAGGAGGAGAGAGTAAATGAGAGGAGGGAAGAGGAGCTAGTTAAACAAGGTGGTTTTCAGCTTTTTTCAGAAGGCAGTGAGAGAGGTTTCTGCCCTGAGTGTGCTTGGTAGTGCGTTCCATAGCTTAGGGGCAATGTAAGGGAAACTTATTCCACCTGCTCTAGTTGGTTTGATACGTGGGACCCTAAATTGGTTGGTGTGCCGTTGCCTAGTTGGTCTGGTGGAGTGAGATCTTTCTAGCGTATCAGACAGGTATGAGAGTGCAGACAGGTTGATACATTTGTGTGCAGTGGTAAGTATTTTGAACGTAATGTGCTCTTTGACAGGTAGCCAGTGTGCTGCCTTTCTAGCTTGTGTGATGTGGTCCCTTGTTGGTATATTATATATATTATATACAAAACAGAGTTACCTCAAAGAGGTTATCAACCTGAGTTTCAATGCTAACTCAATTTCTGCTTTCTGTAAAGGTGTAGAAGTAAGATATCAACACAATGGTAGTATGTTTGTTGCTATTCAGTTTTATTAATGAAATGATGGTTGGGGAAAACCTAGATATCCCTAATATTAAGAGGGTTTTCCCTGCCTCAAAGAATGATCTATGGAGTCTGCCAAGAGGTCCAAAGAAATTAAGGTTCACTGTTGTGTCATGCATATTACCAGCCCTTACACTAGAAACTGAAACTAAGGTGCAAAGTGATCTTCTTTGGCCCAAAATAATGCTTTGTTCTTCTGGACGTGGGTTTTAAAAGTTCCTTTGCAGCTCGGAAAACAAAGTTCAAATGGAGCAAAAACAAACTTCCAAAGGATATGCAACCTGTCTCTTGGCTTTCCAAATTGTTCCCAAACACCAAGGGGGGACGATGCCCTTCCCCTGGCTTCTATTCAGCTTCTTTAAAGTGCTAAAAGAATGCCTCCCTTCTCTTGGCTTGTTATAATGTTTGCAAAACCCTGGGGTAATACTTCTCTTTAACTGCTTCCAGCTTCTCTCACAGTCAACCGTGTTCACAAATCTGCCAGGTACTGTGACTATGAAAATGTCCAATGATGTAATCCTCATATGGGCGCGAGTCCTAGACTCGCCTTTCTGACTTGTGTTCTGTTTTCTGCAACACTTGGTCTACTCCCCTGCCAAGTATCATAGGGTGGTTTTGGATATGTTAAAGTGGTATCGCCTCTGTAAGGGTATCAGACCATGTCTTCAGGATTTTGCTCACCCTTCTGGGTTCTCCACCAACTTCTTGGTGCTTCTCCACACCTTTTTCCCATCTATGATGATCTTGCATCTTCTCTAGCACCTGCAGTCTGCTGTGGGGCTGCCCTGACCTTTGTGGTCGTTTTCAGTCTAAGGCAGCTCAGCAGTCAAAATTTTCTTCTGGGGAATGCAACATTTCCCTCTCTCATTCTTCAGTCTGCTGCAACGCCAGGAGTTTCTTCTCTCAGGTTTGTGCAACTGTCCGTCCATTCCGGACCCGCTCCACTTCTGCTTGCCCTCACCTCAGTGTCTCAGTCAGCGTTCTTCCTTCTCGCCGGTCCCCGCTTGCTCTCGCAGATACTCTAGGGAGGGCTCAACTACATTCACAGTCCTTCCTCGATGTTTATACTCTGTTGTACTTAAGATTGTCCAAATTGACAAGACCGCACTGTTTGAACTTGCACAGTATTCCGTATTACTCTGCATTTCCTATTTGTCTCAGTTTCCCAGTCACAGTATTCACATGGGTAGCCGATGTTCTCCCTCATCTCAGTGTAAGGTAAGGAATTGGTATTTTCTACCTTATGATAATATATAGAGTAGGGAGAGACTGGGTTGCCCTGAATAGGTTAACAGGGTAAGGGAGTGGATATTCGGGTATTTAAATACCATGTTCTCCCTTTAATATCGTCCCTCGTCCCACAAGAGCTTTCCCCATCCATTTGATCCTCACACAGTGCACCACCCTCAGGGAAACTATTGGCATGTCGCCACAACTCCCTGGCCGCATGGGAGAGGTCTTCCCCCATGGGAGAAGGGACAAGATCCAATGACTCATCACATTTCTCTCCACCTTCCCGTTTAAGTATCTTGGCTTTAATCTATACATGCCAGTGCTGACTTTCTTCCTCAATGGGCAGCAACTAGCTTGTGCCTAAGGAAACCTCTTCTGCACCTACTCTATACACCCTTGCAATGTGTATCTCCTTCTGCACATCCTCAACCCTTCATCTCAAGTTTGTACCGCAAACCCTCCCAGGCTCACCCTGATCACGGCCTCTTGACTCTGTACCACTTTCAAGGAATCACTATTATCTGCAATACCCAACTCCTACTCTGCAGTTTCATCTATCACCTCTCTCTCCACTCTCTCTTTCCATCCTGAATAGCTCCTCGAACTTCGCATTTGGGTCTCCTTCCCTCTGCCTCTCCAACCTACACTTTTTGTCTCCTTTCAACCTCCTCTTCCCCCTTTCTGATGTGCCCTTAACTGATTGTTGTCTCTCCTCCTTCCACCTCTACTTTGATGGTATCTCCAACCCTCCTATCTATTCCTCCAAACCTCCTCTCCAATACATTTCTCTGTCTCTTCCATTTTTTTCCTGACCTCCTTTCTAATCTTTTGCATCAACTCTCTCCATCTCCAACAAGCTCTAGAACCAGCATGGCTGCTCTTCACACACATGACTATGTCAAACCGCCTGTCCCACCTTTATGGACCTAGCAACTTCCATTGCTGTGTCTTTCCTTTGAGTGAGAACACCTCGACATAGGCAGCATTGCTGGGTGTGATGGGAGCAATAGTTCCACAAAAAATGTATTCAACTGAGTGGTATGTGCTGTGCTGTAGACCTAGCCGTTTGCATGCATGGTCACCATCTTCCTTGTGGTCTGTCAGTGGCCATGCAGGCTCTGCCCAATTCCTCTGGCATGCCGGTTTGAGGGTTCACTTTCCATGACAATCTTCTGCCTTTAATTAGGGACACAGTGGGATGGTCTGATTAAGCTACATTAACCATCCAGGTTCTTGGAGCACCCACATATCAGGTTTGGCAGTAGATCAGCCTGGAAGGCAGGGATGTTCTGCACAAATTACTGAGTACCTCTAAGGTATATTGCAGACAGATTTACAGACTCTTTCCTAAATTAAGTGAAATACTACCTTCAATGCAATCAGCCTCAGTGCCCTATTTAGTTGCACACAGATGGCCCAAATGGCAGAAAATTAAACATTTAACAGTAGACTAAAGGATACAATTTCTTAGATTCACAGAAAAGCACAGGTCTTTTTTTCATAACGTTGACTTGTGCATTTCCTTTCGGCTAGCCACAGAAATGCTAGTGGGACAGGAGTGGTTTGTACCACTGCTGCTACACTTAAAATACACGAAAGGTCATAAATAACCTTTGTGTTCATTGCACATTCCCTTGCACCTGAGTAGTTGTAGGGGGTATCTTTTATCTTAATGTTAAATTTGACAGGTGGCCCACCCCTTTCCACGCCCCTTTCCACGTCTCTGAACCCCTTTACATTTGATTGACTGCCAACATTTGTTAAATACATATTATTGACCTCCAACATATTTGTTATAAATTTGATAAGAGCCCTGATACAGACTATAAATAATGATATATTGACCCCCCCTCTACATTTAATGGAACCCCAAAAATGGTAACTAAACCCCGACATTTTGTATATAACTGCTATTTTGATATAAATTGGATATAAAATGGGTAAGACCATCATTAGAGTGCATAAATAGGTGCTGACTTGAAGCACATACGTTTGATTGTCCCCAAAAAAACCTTTACCTTTGAATTAACTTCATGACCCAGTAACAGCAAACCTTAGTACACATTTGATTTAAAGTTGATAAGACCATTATCAGTGTGTATAAATAGATTAGGTCATGAAGCCCATTTATCTGATTGCTCCCAATAATAACACTATACATTTGAGTTAGCTTCATCGCCCAGTAACATCAAACTTTGCACCCAGGAAATCATCCCAGCGATATTCAATTCCCAGCTTTCCAGCTTCCGCACTTAACTATACTGTGTAATCTTGTGCAAAGCCCCTTAACTCCCGGCACAGCCTTTTGCTCGCTTTAACAAATGCGAGCCAACAAGCAGGCTTCAAAGGACCCACAGGCACTGTATGAATCCGAGCGAGGGTGGCCGCATACACATATGTAATTTATACTATGTTTTACCTCATAACTCTGGTCCTGCAGCACACATTGCCCTGCTATTTGATGTTACTGGGTGATTAAGCTAACTCACATTTATTGGGTTATTTTGGGAGCAATCAAACATATGGGCTTCATGACATCTATTTAAAAACGATGAAAATGGGCAAACCCGCTTTATACCCATTTCATATAAAATGTATATAAGAAATATAAATGCAATTGGGGTTCTATTAACATTTTTTGGGTTCGATTAAATTTATAGGGGGTCAAAATATCATGTATGTATAGCCCATATTAGGATTCTTATCAAATGTATATAAAGAAAGTTGGCGGTCAATAAAATGTATCACAAGTTTTGGGGGTCAATCAAATTGATATCGGTCCAGGGGCATGAAAAGGAATGGCGAATGGGGCAGGCCATCTGTCAATCTAACATTGAGCTAAGGGTACCCCCTACAACTTCTCACCTGTTATAAAATGGGGCAGGAGAATGTCTTTGTTTTCTGTGCTTTTGTAATCACGATCCATTTGTGAATTCAGGGTCCACTTTAAAATTTACAGAAATATGATGGCTGAGAGAAATAAAGCATTTGCTCACAGATGACGGGGGTCGTGGAATGGAATGTAAAAGCCCACCTAGCGTGCAATGGACAGAGGTTTGTAGAATTTCTAGAGTGGAGTGAAGGGAGGAATCACATAGAATTAGCCTATGTGAGTAGTGTGAGGGAATTGAATATCACAAGAGTGAGTCAACGACTCAAACTCTCAAATGTGTCACAATAGGTGATGGAGACCTCTGTCCAAAAAGGCAAAAATGAGAATTGGTGTTGGACAATAAGATCTGGGACAGGCAATGACAGGGCATACTGCACACATAAAGCAATGATCAAGGGATCCAAAAGGATATCCCGGACAGGCAATGGCAGGGCATACTGCACACATAAAGCAATGATCAAGGGATCCGAAAGGATTTCCCGGACAGGCAATGGCATGGCATACTGCACACATAAAGCAATGATCAAGGGATCTGAAAGGAGATCCCGGACAGGCAATGGCAGGGCATACTGCACACATAAAGCAATGATCAAGGGATCTGAAAGGAGATCCCGGACAGGCAATGGCAGGGCATACTGCACACACAAAGCAATGATCAAGGGATCTGAAAGGAGATCCCGGACAGGCAATGGCAGGGCATACTGCACACACAAAGCAATGATCAAGGGATCTGAAAGGAGATCCCAGACAGGCAATGGCAGGGCATACTGCACACATAAAGCAATGATCAAGGGATCTGAAAGGAAATCCTGAACAGGCAATGGCAAGGCATACTGCACACATAAAGCAATGATCAAGGGATCTGAAAGGAGATCCCGGACAGGCAATGGCAGGGCATACTGCACACATAAAGCAATGATCAAGGGATCCAAAAGGAAATTCTGGCCAGGCAATGGCAAGACATACTGCACACATAACACAATGATCAAGGGGTCTGAAAGGAGATCCTGGACAAGCAATGGCAAGGCATACTGCACATATAAAGCAATGATCAACGGATCTGAAAGGAGATCCTGGACAGGCAATGGCAGGGCATACTGCACACATACAGCAATGATCAAGGGATCCAAAAGGACATCCCAGACAGGCAATGGCAATGCATTCTGCACACATAAAGCAATGATCAAGGGATCTGAAAGGAGATCCTGGACAGGCAATGGCAGGGCATGCTGCACACATAAAGCAATGATCAAGGGATCTGAAAGGAGATCCTGGACAGGTAAGGGCAAGGCATACTGCACACATAAAGCAATAATCAAGGGATCTGAAAGGAGATCCTGGATAGGCAATGGCAAGGCATACTGCACAAATAAAGCAATGATCAAGTGACCCAAAAATACATCTGCTGCAACAAAACATGATTTTGTATGGCAGGCAGTATGTTTCAAGTCGGGAAGAAAGACAAAGATCAAGGCTGGTTTGTGAGTTCCAAAATGTGGGCCTTGGTTACATGTTTTGAATGCGTATTAAAGCGATTTCTGGGCTGCAGTGAAGGAATGAGTCTGAGATTGGAAGCTCACATTATCCTTAGTCCACAGTAGGCAATCACACTCACTTGGTCACTTGGGCAGTAGGCAATCCTATGCTCAGCACACTCACTTGGTCACTTGGGCAAAAGACAGATATTGTGGGCCCTGAGACCTATCACTTGAACAGAAGAGATATGGAAAACAAAGATTAGATCTCAAGAGACCACATGGCTACTGGATCTAGACAGACCCACCAACTAGAAAAAAGAATAGCAATCACAGAAGGTGCCCAAGAAAGACACGTGTATTTGGGCAATATGTGTGCCCTTAGATGCCAGCTGATCAACAACGCCTGAGGCATAATAACTATATGTGATTTATCACCAGCACCCAACCTTCCTTGCCCTGCTCCTAGTGTCCCATATGTCTACACTCCCCCTTTTTCCTGCCCTTCCCTTTATATCTTTCCATTTTTCCTTCCCCAAAATATGGAATCGCAGTCTGTAAAATATAACCCCAAAGATTAGGAGTGTAGTATTCCTAAATCTGCCTGGAGTCATGTAAAAAACTATTCTCCAAAAACTCTCTCCTATTATGAAATAAATAAATAAATAAATACAATATAATGAATTGAAATGCCCCCTGATTTGCAAAGGAGGTGAAGCCTGGCATCGGAATGTGCATATATATAAATATGTAAATCCTGCAGAACTATCTGTGGGGGCGGGGGCTGGAGGAGGGCCACTAGCCAAAAAAGGAGACCCTTTATGCCTTTATGCCTAACCTCTCCACTCTTGAATAGACGCTGGGCCTCATTACAAGTATGGCGGTAAGGCAACAACGGCGTCGGTATTGCTACCAGCACCGTTGCTACCGTACCGCCATACTACGAGTTCTGCTTGCGGGTGCCCTTGCAGCCACCAGGTCCGACCTGGGCAGAAGCAAGCAGAACATGATGGTAGCACGGGTACCGTTATTAACAGTACCCGTGCTACCACCCTCCCTTTCAGCCCTATCGGGCTAAATGGGGATGGGGAGTCCCTTATTACCAGCACCCGCAAATGGGAAATTACCGGGTCCACCAAACTCGGCATGACCCGGTAATTACCCATTCGCGGGTGCCAGAATTTTTCGCAAGTATGGAGGTAGTCTGCCTGTATTTCAGGCATGGCTATCTCCAAACTCGTAATGAGGCCCACTGTGACTTGTTTTATGGAATTCCTCCGGGATAAATCGCCATGTGGATGACTATGAATATTTCAAATGAATTGCACATTTTGATGTTTTCATTTTCATAGAAACTTGGCTAACCTCAATTGTTACACTTAATGGCTTCCAATGGCACTTAGAAATGGCAATATGATCAGACAAGTGGAGACATGGGGCCTCATTACGATTCTGGCGGTAACCTTGCCGGTAAAACTGGCAGGTAGCAGCTGGACCCATAATAAATTACTGGTGTCTGACTTCCCAGTGCCACCGGGCTATTCCGAGTCCAGTGGCCAGGAAGTCAGGTGCCGGTACTTTTGTAATTCCCATTGAGTCCCATGGGACTCAATGGGATTCAATGGGAATGGGGAACACAGAAGCATGGGACTCAATGGGAATGGGGAACACAGAAGCACAGGCACTATTAATAACGGTATCAGCGCTTCAGTTATGGCTTGCCTACCATGTCTGCTGTGCCCGGCAGGGTCTGCCCTGACAGGCACAGCGGCTCCGGCAGGCATACCCGTACTGTGCCAGTCTGGAAACAATGAAATGATATTTTATTCCTATCGCGCTCGTACACAAGTGTTTCAGAGCACGACCAGTCAAAAAAGGGAGGGGAACAAGGGAGAACAAAAACGAAAACAGCGATCTTACTAGGTCCAGTGACATCTAAGAAAGCACAAATGCATGGAAAAGGGAAAAGGGGGAAAGTGCATGGTAAGATGATAGCCTTACCCGCACCATTGTTTCCGGACCGGCACAGTTGTAATGAGGCCCTTGGTGGTGGTTTACTTCATTTATTTATTCTATTTTACTTATTCATATACACAAACAACAATGCACTTTTGGTCGCAAAAGTGTGTACAATAGATAAGAAATCAGATTTGACAGAAAGCACTAGCTTCTTACAATGGGGTGAGTTTGCGGGACATTCTGACCAGGTTGTGCAGGGGAGTTAATGGAACAGTCACTGGGGACAATAAATAAGTAGACATATATAGATTAAGGACAAGGAACATTGGACATTTTTAAGTGCAGGTAGGCGCTACGGCCAGCTGTGCTCAGGATGCGCCCATGATGGGTGTAGTGCTAGAGTGAAGGCAAAGGAAGTGACAGACAGAGGCATGTCAGAGGTGAGGGAAACGTGTTAGCTAGCAGGCAAATGAGAGGTAGGTTAAGCAGGTAACTCGGGAGTGAGGAGGTAGGCTTTTAGTGTGGTTTTGAACACATCCATGTGGACTGTTTCTCGGATGTCCGGGGGAAGAGAATTCCATGCAAGTGGAGCAAGAAGAGAGAAGGAGTCGAAGCGAGAGGAAGCACAGAGATGGTGAGTAGCCACAAGGGTAGTCGACAAGCAGAGCAGAGATTACACAAAGGCTTATAGAGTTCAAAAGAGGAGAAAAGATACAGTGGCGCCTTAAAGTGGATAGAATTGTGAACCCGGATAACAAAATTTAAATCTGGCCCTGCTTTGTATCGTCAGCCATCCAGCCTGGTGACGGTACGAGGAAGTAGGTGTGAAGAGAAGGAGTCATTGTAGCAAAGTTAATGATCTTGTTGAGAGAAGAGGAAGCATATTTGGGGAGACCAAAGAGAAGACAACAGTGGTGTTGAATGGAAGGAGGTGCCTGATTTTCCAAGTATTAAGGAGGATGAGGGAAGCTGCTGTTCGAGATTTGGAGATGAAAGTAGAGAAGGTGTGACAATGGCCAGAGATGACACTGAGGTTTCTAGCTGAGTAGGAGAGAGTGTCCGCTGGGAACTGGAAACGCAGAGGGAGAGACGAGAGAGAGCCTTTGGCAGGGAGGAAGATCACCTCTGTTTTGGTAGAGTTTAACATCAGAGAGTGCAAAGCCATCCAATATTTAATGGCATAGAGATTCTGCTAGAGAGATAAGTGGACAGTTCAGGAAAAGAGAAGAAGGTTTGCGTGTTATCCGTGAAGAGTTGGTATGAGGACCATAAGGAGGAGATTAGTGCCCCAAGAGGTGTAGATTGTAAAGAGCAGTGGACCCAAGACAGAGCTGTGTGATATACCACCAGGTAGAGTAGTGAGCTCAGAGGTGTTGTTGCCCCAAGAGATAGAATTGACAAGGTGCAAGGTAGGGTTTAATCGAGGGAAGGGCTAAATCCTGAATTACAAAAGGAAGCAGAGCATTAAGGAGATCAGAGTGATCGACAGAGTGAAAAGCAGCAGACAGGTCAAGGAGAATTAGGATAGAGGATAGGTTGGAGTGCTTAGAAGAGTTGAAGGTGGGCACATTCATGAGGGCAGTTTCTGTGGAGTGACAGGAGTGGAACCCTGCTTGTAGAAGGTCTTGAAGGTTGTGGATAACTAAGACATTGTTAAGCGAGTTGAACACAAACCTTTCGAGCACTTTAGGGTTGTGCGGAAGAAGAGACACAGGGTGGTGAAAGTAATCCGGTAGATTTGGGTCAGCTCCTTGCTTTTTTAGGAGAGGGATGACCGTGGCAGCGAAGTGAGGGGCCACTAAATGGGCAGTAGGCTTGGCTAGCTGAGGAACAAGAGGGTCTGAAGGGGCACAAGAGGCGTTAGTCTTCATCAGTAGACAAAACACTTTGTCAGTATTAGTGTGTCTAAAGTGAGAGATAAAGGGTGATGGTAATTGTAATTGGTTATTTATAATGCACCTAATACTCAGAGCTTTCTAAGCGTGGACCCGGAAACCAAACCTGTGTTGCTCGCATCGTCTTGCTTCCAAGGTGAGTGCATTGCCCCTGAGCTATCCTCCTGAGCCTGGCAGAGAGTATAACATGTTGGAGAATGGACAGTGAGGAAGGTCAGGAGAGAGTTTCTAATTTTTGAAATTTCTGCAGAGAAGTATTAAGCTGGTCATTAGCTGTGAGAGTGACGTTGATAGTCATAGAATTAGGAGGAGTGAGGTTAGGGTTCCCTCTAGCCGACGAGGATGGTTGGGGTGAGGGTTAGGTTGTATTTCCTTTTCGCTCTATCAAGAGTGGACTTGAGAGAGTTCAGGGCAGAGAGGTAGATTTGCAGGTCTTCATGCTAGTGGGTACATCTCCATTTCCACAGCAGCTGATGCATCTCTGTGCGGAGAGAGCATATACATGGGGTGATCCATGGCTGAGGATGCTTTGACTTTGGGGTGAAAGTAAGCAGTGCGAAGTAAGAGGAGAACAAATCATATAGTAGGGATTGGATGCTGGAGAAGGAAGTATTGGTGGGAGAGGCATCGGGTGTAAAGGAGGAGAGTGAGAACTGTAATTCGGAGAGAAAGGGGGAATGGCTGAAGGTTTACATTTCAATTTAGTAATATGTGAAGCAAGTGGTGAGGAAAGGTCAGAGGGTGGAAAGGAGATGGTCGTGGAAACAATTGAGTGATCAGATATGGATGAAGTGGCAGTAATATTAGTGTCTGAGAAAGAGGTGGAGATGAATAAGAGATCAACAGAGTTACCCCCTGTATTGGTAGGTGGGTTATGGATAGAGTGGAGAGCATGGTCACCAACAAAAGAATGAAGTTCAGATTTCTGAGAAGTTGTTGGAGAGGCAAGGTTAATGTCACCTGTTTAGTGGAAAGAGAATCAAGGACTTGCCCATGATCATCAAAGAATGGTCCAGTGGGACCATGAGGGTGAGAGATGAAGATGATGTAAACCGAGTAAGGTAGAGCAATAGCAGATATGGTGAATTCAAAAGAAGTAGGAGAGGATTTGACATTGGAGATTTGTGCGGTATTGAGGTGGGTAGCGTGAAGGTGTATGAGGCCTCCATCTCTGCTAATCAGTCGACGAGAGTGAAGGAAGGATAGTTTGGAGTCGTGTAGGGCTACCAGAGTTGATGTGGCAGATGGAGAAATCCTGGTGTTGGTGATAGCAAGAAGGTCTATGGGAGGAGAGCTGGATTGAAAGTAGTCAGTAAAACGGGAAGTTTTGTTGCACACGGACTAAGCATTCCAGAGTGCAATGTTCAATAGATGAGGTACAGTATGTATTGCCTCAAAAGAAGGTATTGGGTGGAAAATAATGGCTCACGTTTTTATGAGTGTTAAGTCTAAAGATATCGTAATGTCAAAACTATGTAGGAACAACTCCAATGGGTGCATTACAAGGAATCTGAAAATGAGTAATGGGTCTTATGTTACGCCATACTCTATTAAGCAGACTCACTCTAATAAGACTTAACTCCTCTGTATTTGATGACCCGTTGACAGATCAAGCATATAACTACATTCTCCTAAGTCACCTAGCATTTTATTGACTAAACTCAGTAATAGAGGGGATTTCCTATTCCGGAGGATAGATTCTCTGATGAAGGAATGTCCTAATAGCACATTAACTCAAGTCAGATCACAGTTTCCCCTTGGCAAATCTGATAGTACAATTTATTCTACCTTTCTGTCCTATCACAATTTTGACTTATGTCTGTATTTTGAGTTGGGGTCCACCTAGGGAGCATCCATTTTAGAGAGAATCCATCGTCCTCAGGATATCTCTCCCAATTTACAGACTCTGAAAAACCTGCTCAGGCAAGCATTGGGTAGTTGATAGCCAACATATGCACTCACATTAGTGCAATAATTGAAAGAAGATATTTACGTTAAATAGGAAGTCAACCTCTGTGTGAAATAGTTCTATGATAACTAATCTTTATTTAAGCAATAATCTCTGAGCAGGCAGCATTATCACTTCAGGTAATGCACCAGGGCCCATAGTTACAGGCTCTGAGTGAAGTGAGGGCCTTAACGAAGGCCCTGGGGCATTACCTGAAGTGGTAATGCCCCCCCCCCCCCGGGAGGGGCTATTGCTATTAGTAGAGCGGCTTGTAATACTGGGGTACAAAAAGCAGTTTTTTTCTGTTAAAAAATGCTCTGGCTTTTCAGAACAGAAATAAAAAGTCAAGAAAATGGCCATCGGGGAAGGGAAAACAAGCTTAATTTTCCCTTTCCATTCCGGCCATTGAAAACAATGGAAAAAGTAAACAAAAAAAATGGCTGTCATGCAAAGGAGAGAAGGGACTACGTGTAGCCCCTTCTTCCTTCCCATGGCAGCCTGTTGCAGACTGCGAATGGACGCGCTGGAGACAGGTGTTTCCAGCGCGTTCGCTCCCAAAAAGCAGGTAAGTGTGGGGCAGAGGGAGAGAAGGGTAATGTGGAGAAGGGGGTTAGGGGTTAGAAGACTTAACTCATTCCCCGGAGAGGGGAGATGGTGGGTGTCAGCCCTGAGTAGGGTCAGGGTGGTGGGGTTTCCGCCTGGTAACGCCCACGATCTGAGCCTCCCCATTGGCTGGGAGGCCACCCTCCCATCCCCCCTTCGCCAGGTACTAATAAATAATACAACTCAAAATAGCAGAAGTGTGCAGGTGAAGAGAGCAGAGAAGGCAAAACAGTCCTCGCGTACAAGCTAGATATGAAATGTGGATACAATCTAGGAATTCGCTGAGCTTATTGGATCCACAGAATAGAATGATCACTGCCAAAGAAACCCTAAAATACAATCAAGTAGACATTAGAAAGCCAAAGAAAGCTTAGTTACCTTGCTAGCAAGCACAAAACAAGAGATCATATTAAAGGAAAATCACAAAAAGGATTCAGGCAGGATGTACCACACCCTAACTAAAAATAATCTAAGGCTGCAATCAAGAAGACTCTAATGTTGTTTTAACAATTATTTTTGAATGGTTTGTTGCCAACACGTGTTTCAACCTCCTCCCAAGCCCCTCGCAGGGCTACAATACCATTCATAATTGTGCCATTCATAAATGAGATACATTGCAGTTCCAGTAATAATATGTACATACATATACATCACCAGATCAAATGACAAAAACATTTTTTAAAAAATTGGACAATAGGAAAAAAAACATATATTTGAAATTGATTAACAGTCATAAAAATTGGAAGATCACATGTGTGGTCCCCACTACTAGCCCTCAAACAATGTTTTTCAAATGTACAAAAGTACAGTCTTACGTGTTCTTTAATATTTTCAAAAGTCACCCTGTCGGTACATCAAACTATTAAAAAATAATTGTTAAAACAGCATTGGAGACTTCTTGATTTTAGCCGTAGATTATTTTTAGTTCAGGTGTGGCGCATCTGGCCTGATTCCTTTTTGTGGTTGAATCTAAATGGTGACACGGGTAGGGGACACCTTCAGACCGGTGCTTGCCTCCTTATAACTTGGAAAGGTTTTTTTTCTTTTTTATTCTAATAAGGTAGGAGGAAACTAGGTGGAGGAAGTGCCCACTTTTTGCATAGGACATATTAAAGGAAACGTGCAAAGGGTTTTGGAGGCTGGTGGCTCGGGAAACAAATAACTTTACTGAAATGAACCAGGTTCCAGTCTCATTAAGATTAAGAATAAGTTTATTACCAGTCTTAGAGACAATGTTACAGATAGGACATAAGAAGGTAGACATAAGACAACACCGGCTCCCATCAGGCAGGCAAGATCTAACTGCCACCACAGGGAACCTTCACCATAAACATTCCACCACTCATACATCAACATTCCACATGACATCACCAGCCACAGCACATCACAGACAGGCATTATACAACACTTAGAGAAGACACCAGCACAGAGACTCGGCCCAATCAATTGCATAGAATGTTTTAGCAGAATCGATGCATTTAATAGTGTTCATTTTGAACATCTGAACTCAGCTAGTTTTTCACTGAAAGGTTGCTCTATTCATGAGTTAGAGACGCTATTATAAGACAGCTAAGAACAAGCAGGGCGCACAGGCTTGACCCTTTATAAAGGGTTGCTGAAAATAAATCCAGGGTGCCAGGCTTCCAGGATGCTCCGACTTGACTCAATCCTGCCAAGCGGACCAATCCAGAGCTCTTGCGCGGGGGGGCATTATTGTGCCGATCTATAAAGATGGACAATGCACTGAATCCAAGTCGTACTGACTAATAAGCCTTCTCGATGCCAGAGGCAAGGTTTTCACCAAATGGCTATTGAACAATGTATTAAGAGCTAGAGCTACAATAGGCTCAAGACTGGATTGCTGCAATGTCCTCTTTGCCGGCACTTCTCAAAAAACCTATTGAAACTCCAAATAATCCAAAGCAACGCACTTCGAGCTGCTTTCAACATTCCGAAAAGAGAACACATCTCTGCAGCCAGACACGAAGCCCACTGGCTCCACATCAAAGAATGTGTCTTATTTAAAATTCTCAACATCACTCACAAGTGGATCTCTCACACAGCCCCCCTAGGTTTCCTCTAAGAAGGTTAGAGCAGGCTCTTCCAGACCCATTAGGACACCATACTCCCACCAACTCAAAATCCCTAGAGTCACACGTGCCTCAGCGGGTGGTGCCAGCTTCCCTTTCATTGCTGCCAGACAATGGAATTCCCTGCCACTTACCCTCAGAAACTAACCGTCCCACCCTGCATTCCGCAAAGCACTCAAAACCTGGTTGTTTGACTAACCTCTGCACCTCTGCTTTTTGCCTTACTTTTTAATGTACTCATGTTCCCTGTAACCAAATGAACTGTGTACACTTGATATGTTATGTCCATTACCACTGGAACAAATTGAACTACTAATGTAATATCTTTGATATTCGTTGTATGTAGGAATGTAAATAAGGAGCTTACCTACCTCTGTAACAGCGTTGCGATTGGCAACGGGCTGTTATGCGCTATACAAATAAATACCAATTAAGGTGGGTTGCTGCTGGTATGGAGCGCTGCCCTCACCCCCTCTGCCCTGGGACGCGTCCTGTGGACAGACACCCAAAGCTTTCTATGACCCACCCTGAATGCTCTGATTGGCGGCAACCAGGAATAGTTCTTCAAAGGCCATCTGCCTATGGAAGTTCCGAGGAGGCTGCAGATCAGGCACAGATCAGGCTGTGAGGGCTCAGAGACCAAATAAAAGGCAAACACAAGGCTGAGAGAACAGGGTCCTGTGATTGAGCAGACCAAGTTAAATAGCAGAGTAGTGAACACAAAAGGCCCTGTGCACACTGTTATTAATTTCTAGTTTGTGAATTTTTAAATGTAGTTAGTGGGGTGCTGGGGAGAAAACCAACCTTGGCACGAGGTTGTATTAAACCAATGTAACAACTGCAATCGTCCAATATTTAGTGGAACTCTCCCGTCCCCTGCACACCCAAATGTTATTGTATATAACAAACAAAGGTTTTTTGACATGTAGTTTCGTTTTAAATATAGTGATTGACCCTCTTATTATAAAAGAAAACAATAACTCGTTTTTTTTATAAATATTGTGATTCTTAATAACTCCAAAGATATATTATTCAAACAAACAAAGTTTAGTTGAATGCACAACAATTCCTAACTATGTTCCAAACTCACATGTTAGTAATCATTAGTATACAGTTTCTTCTTAATTTTGCAACGAACCCAAAGTTCTGTTAAGATGAACAATTAAACACACTGTTTCAATTCATCAATCAATTGACAAGTTCATAAAAACCTTGCACATTAAATGATTCCAGTGTGTTTCAGACTCAATGCGTTTCAGGGATTAAATCCCCTCTTCAGGAGTTGTTCACCCTTTCTTTTCTGTCCATCTAGGAAATATAGTTTGATAATATTATGTTTTGATACAATACTCATTCTAACACAATTATTTAGTTATGTCTGTCATGATTTAATCCATAATCACCAGGATGTACTTTGTATAATTTGCCTTATATGTAAGTTGATCATCAATCAAATTCATCGGCCTTCTATTGGCTTATTCTTCAATTTTGGAGTGTGGGGTACCTAAAATCAAGGAAATATATTTAGCATTAGATATTCAAACAGGGAAATCATGTACGTGTATTGGAAGTCAATCATGATGAAAAATCCCCATATAGCGTGCAAAGCTAAAGGGGTATATTTTGGTAATGGAGAAAGTATTACACGGTATCCCATTTACATGTCAAATATGGCTCTGGGTCATTATTAGCCAAAGGTCATAGTATAATGCCTCTGAGTTATAGAGTTTTAATCTCAAGATAATTCTATAGTCGTAAATGTACATAGCGCTTACCACCTATTTGTCACTCTTATCTCAGAGTACTCAGTGCTGTGTTATGGTCTGGGTAACCACCAAAAGAAGCAGCTTGCCAAGATTGTTTAGGTCAGCCCATCCGGGTTGTCTATAATTCTGCAACAATTTTCTCTGTAAATTAAGAGAAATATATGTGTAAACCTGTATGGGTTCCTAAATAGAAACAGTTCAAATTATCCCACTTACTTCTACATTCTAATTATACCTGGTTGGCAGAATCCAAGCCGAGTATCCGTGAGATGCCGTGGCCCGTGTTCGAATAGTGATCAAAATGGCTGCCTTATGTCCAGTGATGTCATCACGCAATAGCGCGATGACGTCACATTGTTTATATAACTCGTCACGTAACATAGTGACGTCATGTTTAGAGTTTGTGTCTCTATAGCGATCGCCATATTGAATTTAGCTTTCAGTTTACATTCAATTAAGGTCGTTCTTTATTAAAATAAACGTGGTGTATATTATAAGAGAAAACAAGGAAAAGTGTTCTTTTTAAGGAAGAACCGAATAAAGTCTGGTGACTTGGTAGGTTGGTTTATTGTCAATTTTCGTTGACGTTCTCCTCTAAAAAAGGGATAATAAAGTAAGAATTATGTGTTTCCTCAAATAGTGTGACCCCAAGTTATAATTCTTTGGTGGTTATACATAATCATAGGGTTCAAGATGTTACCCACTTGGGTCTTATTCGAATACTATGTGGATAGTGGTATAATGGATATTATATCCAGGTGGTTATTGATCATTATCCATGCTCACATTCTCATCTGCATGTTACAATCATAACGCATACATTTGTACTTAATAGAGCAATTTCACATATGAGTTGAAGTATTTGTAATCTCACATATTTCAATGTATGCTTCCTCTATTTCTGTGGACCTTGGGTACTCCCTCATTTGTATATGCTCATTATGTTGCATATGGGTTCTTTTTGGAAGATAAAGAATTTTCTAAAGAAAAAATTGATAAGGCAAAAGAATTAGACAAATTATTTCAAAGAAATACTCCTAAATTAAAGTCCTCATTCATCCCATGCGGGGTGAGGCTGTTTAATCTCTCAATCCAATGTAATTCTCGCTGGTTCATATGTTTCACATGATTTCCCCCTCTTGCTGATCTCTTCACTATTTCTAGTATCACTACTTTTAGTTGGGCAATGTTGTGTTTATTTTGCTCAAAATGTCTTGCGACTGGTGATCGCCCATTTTTTGTCTGGATGTTGCTCTTGTGCTCGTTCCAACGTTCTTTCGCCTTTCTGGTGGTTTGTCCGATGTAAAAAATGCCACAAGGGCAACTGAGTCCATAAATAACAGATTTCGTGTCACATGTGGCATAGTCTCTGAGAGCTATTTTGTTCCCATTCTGTGGATGTCTTATGTAGCTTCCTCTAATGATGTTGTTGCAGTTACAGCAATTTAGACATGCACATTTTCCAGTTTTTTTCTTGCTCAATGTCTGTTGTTTATTCATTAGTGGTCTTTCTGCTCTGACTAGCTGATCCTTAAAGTTCCGTCCCCTCTGATACGCAATAATTGGGGGTTTGGGAGAAAGTCTTTTAAATTGTGGATCCAGATCTATGATTTTCCAATTTTTCTTCATAAGTCTTGTTATGTGGTGACTCTGTGCCAAATATCTTAGTGAATGTACAAAAGGAATCTCCTCTGTATTGTTTTTAGCAATTAAAAGTTATTTCCTGTTTAGTAGATATGTTTTCTCTTTTGCTTGTCTGATGATATTTTCTGGGTATCCTCTTGATCTATATTTTTCCATCATGGTCACATTTTCATTCTCCAAAGTCACGTTGGATGATGTTATCCTTTTTAATCTTAAAAATTGTCTGCAGGGTAAGTTATTGTTTAGATGTTCCGGGTGGTGACTTAGATAATGCAGTGTATTATTGACGTCTATCGGTTTATGATATATGTTGATAATTATACCTTGTGGTCCGATTTCCAGTTCTACATCTAAAAAATATAGTTTTGGTGTTCCGATGTCCATAGTGAATTTAATCCTTTCATGTACTGTGTTGATGTATTTCAGGAAATCTTCTAGGTCTAACTGGGTTCCTCTCCATATTATAAAAATATCGTTGATGAACCTTTTCCATGTTATAAAGTGTGGTTTCCATTTAGGTTCTGTTAGAATCCATTTGCTTTCTAAGTAGAACTGTTACACCTTTTCGGCATTGGCAAGTCCGACATAGCTGGTCACTGTGTGGAAGTCTGCTCCTGGGTCCTCCCAATAGGGTTGTAGGTAACCATTGCAACGGTCTAGTGGTTTCACGTTGCCGGCAGAAACACGTGATTGACCACATGATATCTCTTAAGGGAAGCAGAACATCGCGTCGAGGCGTCGCTTCTGTTGTATGTGATGCTCCGTAAGTTCGGAAGGGTTTATTTAGGACATTCTACTTCTTTGATATGCTTGTTCACTATTTTGTCTAAACCTCTTTTCTTCCCTCGTAGTACCGAACCCCGTCCTTTGTTTCCCGCCTTGGGGCCCTCAGGTTCTCCCATTGATTCTCCCGTTACTACGGGTCGGAAGTTGTTCCACACACCCGACCCGATTCAAGACCAGAGTCCGCTGTATGGAAGTGAGTTCTAAGCCTTTAATTCAATTCCCGTTCATTCCTTCTTGGGCAATTACTCACCCTTCTTTCCTTGTTAAGTGCATTCGTCCTCCTGGGGAGTCCAACGCTCACAGCCACCTGGATGGTTCAAGGCGAAGGGTGCCGTTCTCAGAACCGCTGGTACTAGTGAGCATTCTCTTTCCCTTCAAGCTTTACTTTCAAACCTCTTATCCTTTTCCCACTTACCTCTTATTCTTTCGCCCTGCAGAATTCCTTCCTCCTGCTTCGGCTTAAGAAGAATCCATCTTCCAAGAGGGATCGTCCAGCGTCTCCCGCGTCACCCATCCAAGAAGACCGTTCCCCGGCATCAGGGTTTTTTACCCCAGAGGGTTTCCCTGGGGTTCGTGCTACCCTTCACTGGTCCATATTTCCCAGTGATAGGGGCGAGCAGGGACTTCAGGGTGATCTTTCCTTTCTGCAGCTGTTGTTTCGGTCACGTCAAGGCTCGATCAGGTTAGTGGCACTCTCTACAACAGTCAGCATTAACAGTAAGCAACGCCAACTAAAAGACTGACAGGATCGAGCTGTGGCAGGATGGAACAGCAAATGCAGCAGCTGATGGTTGCTATGCAGGCTATGTCCCTAGAGATGCAGGCAATCAAACAGGACAACGCTCAATTAAAGCAACAAGTTACCAGAGCATTCTCTGAGACTCCTCCCATTACTCTAAGCACAGGCAGATTTGATGGGGATCCACACAAGCTCAAGGAGTTGTTAGATAGTGGCACTGTGCAGTTCACGTTTAAGTCCTGTTTTTTCCCAACAGATAAGGATATGGTGGGATTCTTAATATCACACTTGGCAGGCCCTGCATTAGCATGGGCTACCCCTTTAGTTACCTCAGGAAATGTAGTGTTAGACTCATACCCTGCGTTTGTCAATAGTTTAAGGTCTATGTTTAGTCGACAAGAAATTACTGTTTCTACCCAAGAGAAGCTATTGGACTTACGCCAGGGGAGTAAGGATCTCTTATCTTACATTACCCAATTCAAACAATTGTCTGCAGACATAGGGTGGCCGGATGACGGTCTATTGACCTTGTTCCGTAGGGGACTTTCAGAGGACCTGAAGGATGAGCTCTCCAAGGTCCCTCGACCGGCCAACCTGGCGGAAATGATAACTCTTACAATGCAAATTGACTACCGGCTTCAGGAAAGGGCCCATGAGAAAAGGAGACCAAAGGGGAACCGCTCTCATTTTGATCCTACCCCACATGTGCCTAAGTCTTCTATTGTTGAGGAACCTATGCAAATAGGATCAGTTAAGGGTCCCTTAACGTCCGCTGAAAGAGAAAGGAGAAAAACCTTGTGTCTCTGCATGTATTGCGGATCCTCCTCTCACATACTACGGGACTGTCCAGTAGTACCCCCGCGCAGAACACGAGCTCCGATGCCGGGAAACGCCAAGTCCCTACCGTAGATGGAACCACGGTAGGGAAAGCGAAACTAGGTTCCCCACCTAATTTAGGATTATCTCTTGACCAACCCATTCTTAATTCTTCTATGGTAGTACTTTCGCTGTCCTTTTGCTTACCAGATAGAATTCTCGAAGGCATTCCTGCTTTACTCGATTGCCGGGCAGCAGGGAATTTCCTAGACGATCAGTGGGCTGCCGCCCACGGAATCGCAAGAATTCCTAAGTCCTGCTCCACACCCATTCAAGGAGTAGATGGCAGTCCGTTATCCTCCGGGCCGATTCGAGAGCAAACCAAACCGATCACCTGCCTGCTCGCTTCACATAAGGAGAGCCTAGTGTTCGACCTGATAAGGGCTGCTCACTTTCCTGTGATATTAGGTCTCCCTTGGCTTCGCACTCACAACCCATTCATAAACTGGACAGCAGGGACTCTCTTTTTAGGTTCTGAGTACTGTTTGACCCATTGTGTAGCACAAGAAGCAGTCGGGATTCAGATTCCGTCTGGAGAAGTTAAACATCCTGGGTCGTCATCTATCAGTCAGTTAAAGACTGTGCCCCTCTGTCACCAGCAGTACTATCAGGTGTTCTCTAAACCTCTTTTTCCCACCTTACCACCACATCGTCGAGATGATTGTCACCTCACATTGCTTCCCGACCAACCCATTCCATTTGGACGCATGTATGTGTGATTGATCAAGGAAAAAGAGGCTCTCAGGGAGTATCTTCATTGCAACCTGCAGAACGGCTTGATAACCGAATCTATATCCCCTGCCGGAGCGTCTCTCGTTTTTATTCCCAAAAAAGACACAGAGGAATTGCGTCCTTGTATTGATTATCGGGGACTCAATAAAATTATGGTCCCAGACAAGTACCCGATGCCCCTGATTAAGGATATCCTGGAAGCGGTTCAAGGAGCAGTTATTTACACTAAACTGGACCTTCGAGGGGCGTACCATCTGATCCGAATCCCCCCCGGTGATGAGTGGAAGACAGCCTTCCGTACCCCTTTCGGCCACTTCCAGTACCAGGTGATGCCATTCGGACTGGTGAATGCACCAGCGGTGTTTCAAAGGTTCATGGACCATCTGTTTGCAGACATCCTCCTTCATTTTGTTATTATATACCTAGATGATATTCTGGTATACTCGGCTAATCAAAATGACCATATCCGCCATGTAAATATCGTATTGGAACGTCTCCAGAAGAATCAATTGTACTGCAAAGTAGAAAAGTGTGAGTTCCACCAAACACAAATGACTTACCTGGGGTTTGTTTTATCAGCACAGGGCATATCCATGGACCGGAGAAAAGTATCTGCCATTCTTGATTGGCCATCCCCCACGTCAGTGAAGGAGATTCAACGGTTTTTGGGATTTGCGAACTTCTATCGGAAGTTCATCCCCTGTTACTCTGAAATTATCCTACCTATCACTTCTTGTAACGCTCACCTGGTTCCCCCGGAGGCGCAGGTCTTGATCTGGCGAGGATACTGTCTTCAGTGTTAGACGCAGGGTTCGTTTTTCCCCCGGACTGGGCCCCCTTCCCACCGACAGTTTAAGCTGAAGAGTGAGATGTCTGCAAGGGTAAACCAAGGTATTAGTGTTTGGAAGGTTCAGAAAGTTCCTAGCCCCTCTCGCCCTTTCTTTCCCCGTGGAACTGGGTTGATATTGCGCTTACCTTATATAGGTAAATGCCCGGCTCTCCATCCTGCGTCTTGTGCAGGGGCGCTGGATCCAGTTGCTTCACTGGATGCGAGCTCTGCCTCTTGTTAGCAGAGGATTTGCTGAGAGCGAAGACGTCGTTAATGCACGAGCGTGCCTTGTAAGTATTAAAGTTCCTTTTGCATTGTTCTCTTCTCTTTCAAAAGTCTTAAGTCTGTAAAGTATATGTCTTTCCCTTTTCAGATGCTGTGACGATGAAGATTATCCTTCTAATGGCACGTAAGTAGAACGACTGCACTAGCGCTGGAGAATGCTCCGTAATGTCTCTTTTGTCTTTGCAGGTGCTGAGGTGCAGTGCGAACAGATTGAAAGCGACGGGTAAGCAGTCTTGTAACTAAGCGTTACTAACCGATGTATCTTGCCTTGCAGGTGCCGGAATGCAGCGCGAGCTGAGTTGGAACGGGCGTAACACAGGTAAGCAGAACTTGTAGTTGAATATTACTGACCGATGTTCTCTCTCTTTGCAGATGTCGGATGCCGGAAGAGAAAGGCAGAAAAAGGCGCCTTGGATGCTGCCGTTGGATTAGGTAAGTAGATTCACTGCCTTTACTTTAGCCTAACCTGTGCCTTTGTTTTGCAGGAGCTGCAGAAGACTGAAGAAGACTGAAGATTGGATTCCAGCAGGTTATTTCGTGTTCACAGGATCTGGAGCTGGAGGTTTCCTGGAGCTGACACGGTGAGCGTCCTGCTGCAGATGCAGAATAACGCGAAGCACGTGAAACCAATCGGGTGTGGTTTAAATAGCCTTCTGTAGTGCTTAGGCGTCTCCTTCCACGGCCCCACCCAGGTAAGAAAAGAGTTCCAGATTTCTAGAAGAGTTCCTGTGTTCTGCTTCCAGGGAGTGGCTCCTGCTCCACCCAGACAGAAAAAGTAGTTCCAGGCAGTGAAGGATCAGGAGACCAGTTAGCTGGTAAGTAAGCAGCATGGTCTGCTACAGGTAGGTCCACCAAGCACTCTTATCTAATATGAGCCCGGCGCTTCCTGTGCCGGGACCAGTCACCATCATGAGCCTGGCGCCACTGGCGCCAGGACAAGGTCCAGAGGGTCCCTATAGGGACTGGCTGGTTCCTGGGATCAGAGTCATGGGCCTGCTTCCAAGGTCGTGGGGCAAGTCCTGACCCCTTGGAAGCAGGGATCATGACAGCACCCCCCCTCAAGGCCCCTCCCAAGGTTGACTTCTCCGGAGGTCTTGGTTTGTTAGGAAATGTCCGATGAAATTTCTTGATTAGTCGGGGTGCGTGTACATGTTCTGCAGGTTCCCAAGATCTTTCTTGGGGGCCGTAGCCTTTCCAGTCAATCAGGTAGTGTAGTTTTGATTTGGAGATCTTGGAATCCAGGATATTTTTGATTTCAAACTCAAGTTCTCCGTCAACTAGGATAGGTTCAGGAGATTTAGTCAATCGGGTTTCTGGTTGAACTGGTTTTAGTAGTGAAACATGGAAGACTGGGTGCATTTTCATGCGAGGGGGTAAATCCAACTTGACCGCTACTGGATTTATTATGGCAGTAACAGAGTAGGGTCCCAGGTATCTTGGGTTAAAGGTGCGTGGTCCCTTTAGGGGTAAATATTTGGTGGATAACCAGACTTGATCTCCTATTTGGTATTGAGGGGCTTCCTTTCGATGTCGATCTGCTCCTTTCTTGTATTGTTCCTTGGCCCTTTGAAGGTGGGTAGTAGCTTCCTTGAAGGCTTGGGTGATGGTTGAATGTAGGTGGTCAACTGCTGGTGTTCCAAGATCCTGAGGTGGATCCAGGTTAGAGGTTCGAGGATGATTACCATACAAAAGAAAAAACGGGGTCTTTCCGGTTCCAGAGTGGACTGAGTTATTGTAAGCGTACTCGGCTATCCAAAGGATGTCCTTCCAAGTTCCTCCTGTCTGTTGCAGCATGCAGCGTAGGTACTGTTCCAAAGTCTGATTGGTCCTTTCGGTCTGACCATCGGTTTGTGGGTGGTGACTGGTGGAAAGCCTCACATCAATTTGAGCCAACCGACAGCAACTCCGCCAGAAGTGGGAGATGAATTGACTTCCTCTGTCTGAGATTAAAACTGAAGGAAAGCCATGCAACCGAACGATGTTTTCAAGAAATTCTCGAGCCAGGATTGCTGCTGACGGTAACCCCTTTAGTGGAATGAAATGTGCCATTTTTGAAAATAAGTCTACGATTACCAGGATTGTATTGTATCCGGAACAGGGAGGTAAGTCGGTGATAAAGTCCATGGAAAGGGTATGCCAGGGATGAGGTGGGATTTCAATTGGTCGTAAGAGGCCTGCTGGTTTTTCCTTAGGACTCTTGTTCTGGGCGCACACTCCACAGGACATGACAAAGTTTCTGATGTCTTTTCTCCAAGATGGCCACCAAAAGTGACGCTTGACCTTTTCCGAGGTCTTGGCCATACCGGGGTGTCCTTCCATTAAGGAGTCGTGATAACAAGAGATGACTCGATTTTGTAAGCTGGTACAGGGTAAATAAAGTCGTTCCTTGAAGTATAATAAGTCGTTCTTTACTGTGAAGTCTTCCCCTTGAAGCTGCCATTTTTGTATGTCTGTTGGAGTTACAAGTTGTTTCACCTGGGCTTCAATTTCTTCAATGGATTGCATGCCGATCAGACCCAGGATCCTTTGTTCAGGAATAATAGGTACGAGCTCAGGGTTAACCATGTGGTCATCTACTCCAATTCGAGAGAGGGCATCCGCTTTACCGTTCTTATTGCCTGGTCGGTAGGTGATTATAAAATCAAATTCGGCAAAAAATAATGCCCAGCGAAGTTGTCTGGAGGATTGAGCTTTGGCTGATTTCAGATACTGTAGATTACGATGGTCAGTAATGACAGTGACTGTGTGTCGGGCTCCTAGGAGATAATGCCGCCAGGCCTTAAAGGCGGACTTAATAGCCAACAGTTCCTTATCGGTAATGGTGTAATTGATTTCTGGGGCTGATAATTTGCGAGACCAAAACGCCACGGGGTGCAACTGGTTGGTTTCTGGATCTCTTTGTGAAAGCACTGCTCCCATAGCAAGGCTGGAGGCATCGGTCTCGACGATGTAAGGTAGTTCCGGGCGGGGATGTTTTAAAATCGGGGCGGAGGTAAATTTAGTCTTTAGCTCCTGAAAGGCTTGTTCTGCCTCGGTAGACCATTCAAAACGTTTGTTTTTTCTGAGGAGAGCTGTAATGGGTTGGACTACCCGAGAGAAGTCTGGAATAAACCTGCGATAGAAGTTGGCGAAGCCCAACATACTTTGAACCCCTTTTACAGATGTTGGTGAGGGCCACTTGATGATTGCGTCTAATTTCCTCGAGTCCATGTGAACTCCGTTAGGTGACAAAATAAATCCCAAAAATTCGACCTCAGTGACATGAAAGACGCATTTCTCTAATTTTGCAAAAAGTTTGTGTTTGCGGAGCCTCTCCAGTACTGCGGTGACGTGTTTTTGGTGTTCTGCCTCAGAGGACGAATAAACCAGAATGTCGTCAATATATACAACTACACACACATCAATGAGTTCACGGAGCACGTCATTCATAAAGAACTGGAATGCGGCCGGTGCGTTACACAACCCGAAAGGCATCACTTGATACTCGAATAGTCCATACTTGGTACGAAAGGCCGTCTTCCATTCATCGCCCTCCTTTATTCGCACCAAATGGTAGGCTCCTCTGAGGTCCAACTTAGTATATATGCAGGCGTTTTTGACTTGGTCAAGTAGTTCTGGGATCAATGGCAATGGATACCTGTTCTTAATTGTAATCTGGTTCAGGGCACGGTAGTCTATACACGTTCTTAAGTCTCCCTCCTTTTTTGGTACGAAGAACAGAGCTGAGGAGGCCGGGGACTTCGAAGGACGGATGAATCCATTAACCAGGTACTGGTCCAAATATTGCCTTAGGTGGCGATTTTCAGGTTCAGTAAGGGCATAAATCCGACTGCACGGAGGAGTGGATCCGGGAATCAGGTCTATCTGACAGTCGTATGATCTGTGGGGCGGCAAAGAATTAGCTTGGTCTTTCCGAAAGACATCTTGGAATTCCTGGTATTCAGGAGGCAGTTGTGGACTCTCAGAAACAGTTGCAGCTAGTTTGGTGGAGGGCTGAGGGTAGCAGGTAGAAGCGCATTCTGGAAACCGGATTGTCTTTGCTCGCCAATCAATTTGAGGATTGTGTTTCTCCAACCAAGGAACTCCCAAGATGACTTGAAACTGCGGGGCCTTGATCACATCAAACACGATCTTCTCTTGATGCCCATCTTGGCTTACTAACGTTACTTCCATGGTGGTGTGAGTTATGGGTCCGGAAGCTATTTCCGTCCCATCCACGGTGGTAATGACGTCTTTCACCGTCTTTGGACAAAGAGATAGATTCATCCTGGCGGCCAGTTCACAGTCCAACTAATTCCCGATTGTGCCACTATCAATGTATGCTTTAATGGCATGCATACGATTAGGTTGTTCAGGACTTACGAGGACCATGGGCATGATGAAATGCGAGGTCAAAGAACTGGTTTTAACGCTCGGCAAGCGGACCTCTACACTTGCCGGGCGAGGTCGTTTCCCGGCTCAGAATTCTCGGTACCTTTATCAGACGCCCCTACTATCTTCTTCTTGGGCTTCACTGGACAATCTCGAAGAAAGTGCCCTGAGTTTCCGCAATAGAGGCATAATTGCAGTTGTCTCCTCCTTTCTCTCTCCTTTTGGGTTAAAGGTCCTTTTACACCCCCTATTTGCATGGGTTCCACAGAATCAGTTCCTTTCGTAGAACTTTGTGGCCTTGAAAAAGGTCGGGTTTCAAATCTGGATCGATCGGCTTTCCGATTCTGTAGACGATGATCCAATTGCACTACCAGATCGATATATTCGGAACAGTCTTGTGGAGGATTTACCACTTGAGCCAGAACGTCTTTTAATTCCCCACGCAGACCTCTGTAAAACAGTGTGATCCTCTTATCCTCCGGCCATCCGGTTTCCACCACTAGTCTGTTAAATGATGCAATATAAGTCAGAAGATCTTGATTGCCCTGTCGTAGTGAAAGAAGTTCATTGTCCAAGGCCTGTCCCTGATAGTGCCTTGCGAACAGTTTCTCCATACTGGCTTGGAAGTCCTGGAAGTTATGGAGAATGGGGTCATCTTGAGACACTAAAGGAACAGACCAATCTGCGGCACTGCCACTGAGATAAGAGAGCACGAAGGCCACTTTAGCCTGGTCCGTTGGAAAAGCGGCGGGTCTGCACAAAAAGTGCAAGCGACATTGATTGAAGAACACAGCAAACCTTTTTGAATCACCTGAAAAGCGTTCGGGCGGAGCCAAAGGTATATTTCCTGGTAGATTGATTTGTACCGGATTCGAGGAAGATGGAGGAGCGTGGCCCCCACTTGGGGTTGGTAGAGGAGTTTGTCCAGCTTGGGCTTGCAGCAATTGTCTAGCCAAATCGTCTGTTCGCTCTTTGGAGACCACTAACTCCCTCCTTAGGGCATTTGTTTCCTGACGTGCAGCGTGTACTTCCGCCCTCAACTCCCCGAGTAATTGGGCCAACTGGTCTGTGTCTGAGGTTTCCATTGCGCCTGGGTGGGAATTTTGTGGTAAGGCTTCGCGTTCTGTAACGCTCACCTGGTTCCCCCGGAGGCGCAGGTCTTGATCTGGCGAGGATACTGTCTTCAGTGTTAGACGCAGGGTTCGTTTTGCTCCCGGACTGGGCCCCCTTCCCACCGACAGTTTAAGCTGAAGAGTGAGATGTCTGCAAGGGTAAACCAAGGTATTAGTGTTTGGAAGGTTCGGAAAGTTCCTAGCCCCTCTCGCCCTTTCTTTCCCCGTGGAACTGGGTTGATATTGCGCTTACCTTATATAGGTAAATGCCGGGCTCTCCATCCTGCGTCTTGTGCAGGGGCGCTGGATCCAGTTGCTTCACTGGATGCGAGCTCTGCCTCTTGTTAGCAGAGGATTTGCTGAGAGCGAAGACGCCGTTAATGCACGAGCGTGCCTTGTAAGTATTAAAGTTCCTTTTGCATTGTTCTCTTCTCTTTCAAAAGTCTTAAGTCTGTAAAGTCTATGTCTTTCCCTTTTCAGATGCTGTGACGATGAAGATTATCCTTCTAATGGCACGTAAGTAGAACGACTGCACTAGCGCTGGAGAATGCTCCGTAATGTCTCTTTTGTCTTTGCAGGTGCTGAGGTGCAGCGCGAACAGATTGAAAGCGACGGGTAAGCAGTCTTGTAACTAAGCGTTACTAACCGATGTATCTTGCCTTGCAGGTGCCGGAATGCAGCGCGAGCTGAGTTGGAACGGGCGTAACACAGGTAAGCAGAACTTGTAGTTGAATATTACTGACCGATGTTCTCTCTCTTTGCAGATGTCGGATGCCGGAAGAGAAAGGCAGAAAAAGGCGCCTTGGATGCTGCCGTTGGATTAGGTAAGTAGATTCACTGCCTTTACTTTAGCCTAACCTGTGCCTTTGTTTTGCAGGAGCTGCAGAAGACTGAAGAAGACTGAAGATTGGATTCCAGCAGGTTATTTCGTGTTCACAGGATCTGGAGCTGGAGGTTTCCTGGAGCTGACACGGTGAGCGTCCTGCTGCAGATGCAGAATAACGCGAAGCACGTGAAACCAATCGGGTGTGGTTTAAATAGCCTTCTGTAGTGCTTAGGCATCTCCTTCCACGGCCCCACCCAGGTAAGAAAAGAGTTCCAGATTTCTAGAAGAGTTCCTGTGTTCTGCTTCCAGGGAGTGGCTCCTGCTCCACCCAGACAGAAAAAGTAGTTCCAGGCAGAAAAGGATCAGGAGACCAGTTAGCTGGTAAGTAAGCAGCATGGTCTGTTACAGGTAGGTCCACCAAGCACTCTTATCTAATATGAGCCCGGCGCTTCCTGTGCCGGGACCAGTCACCATCATGAGCCTGGCGCCACTGGCGCCAGGACAAGGTCCAGAGGGTCCCTATAGGGACTGGCTGGTTCCTGGGATCAGAGTCATGGGCCTGCTTCCAAGGTCGTGGGGCAAGTCCTGACCCCTTGGAAGCAGGGATCATGGCACTTCTCTACTGAAGAAAGGAGTCCATTTCGCATGGAACGACAATGCCCAACACGCCTTCGACACTTTGAAGAATCTGTTTACTTCGGCATCCATTCTGGTCACTCCGGATCAAAACCATCCTTTCATTGTAGAGACTGACACTTCCCACCATGCTTTAGGAGCAGTTCTACTTCAACAGTCCAGACTAGGGGATGAAAGACCGGTAGCTTATCTCTCTAAAACCTTCTCTCCTTCCGAAAAGCACTATTCAGTGCTTGAAAAGGAACTGCTAGCAATAAAGAAAGCCTTCGAAGAATGGAGACATCTCTTACTGGGCTCCCGCTACCCGATCACAGTGCGAACAGACCGCCAAAACCTGAAGGTTCTCCAAGAAGCACAAACCACCAATAGCCGACAGGCACGATGGGCACACTTTTTTCTTCCATATCGAATAGAATTCACCTTCCTACCGGGGAAACAAAACCTACGCGCAGATGCGCTATCTCGCAAGGACCCTCAATCCACCCGCTTTTGTCCAGAAAAAAATGTTCTCTCAAGCATGTTTTGTTTCAGTCATCTCCGATTTTCTTCAAGTCTTAAAATCGGAGACTTCAAAGCAACAACAATGGTGCAAAGAACTAGCGGCATCTTATTACCTTACAAGAGATCAAGGGTTATATTATTATGAAGATAAAGTACTTGTACCATCTCAATCTTTGCAAATTGAGGTCCTTCAGATGTGCCATGACTCCCGAGCAGCCGGACACCGGGGCGTTCAAACAACTCTAGATTTGATCAGACGTCATTTCTGGTGGCCTACTCTTCAATAAGACGTTTCTGATTATGTAAAAGCTTGCAGTATTTGCATTCAATCAAAGACACCACGTTCTCTTCCCTTTGGATTACTAACCCGAATGCCCATACCTGAACGCCCTTGGCAAATCATATCTACCGATTTTATTGTGGAACTCCCTCTTTCTTCAAATAACACCACTATCATGGTAACCATTGATTACTTCACCAAACTGGCCCACTTCACTCCATTACCCAAGATTCCGGGAACTGCTCAGATGACAACGATATTCCTTACCTAGATTTTTGCGAGGCATGATCTACCAGACAAGAAAATATCCGACAGAGGTCCACAATATACCTCTAAGTTCTCGAAGGGAGTGTGCCAAGTATTAGGCATCAAAAGAGCCCTAAGCTCAGGGTATCATCCCGCGACCAACGGGCAGACGGAACGTCTCAACCAGACCTTAGAAAGCTACCTGAGATGCTTTGTTTCAGCCGCCCAAGATAACTGGGCAGATCTCTTGCCTTTTGCAGAATTTGCGGATAACAATGCCAAACACTCTGCACTGAAGACAAGCCCCTTCTTCTGCTAGTATGGTTATCATCCTTCTTTTGTACCAAATGGTCTTTCTACTTCTTTCAAGATACCCGGAGTGGACTGTCTACTTGCCGACGTTCTAGAGGGTCACAGAACTGCATGTCTTGCACTACAATCAGCCCAAGATAGGGCCAAAAGGAATGCTGATAAACATTGCCAAAATACCCCGGACCTCAACCAAGGAGACAAAGTTTGGCTGGCCTCTCATTTCCTTCCTAAGCACCTGGTTCCCTCAAAACTCTCTCCGAGATATTTTGGTCCTTTTACTGTTTTAAAACTAGTAGGATCAGCAGCAGTCTGTTTATCATTACCTCCTTCCTGGTCTCGTATCCATCCAGTGTTCCATGTGTCCCAAATTAGACCTATGGTTCAAGATCAATTCCCTCTATCAGTCAGGCCATGGCCACCTCCAGTTATGACTACTTCAGGAGCCGAATACGAGGTTGCGGGTATATGTGATTCGAGATATCATCGAGGACGTCTCCAGGTCCTCGTTGATTGGAAAGGTTACTCACCTGCTGATCGAACTTGGGAACCGGCTTCGGGGGTTCATGCCCCCCTTGGTTTGTTCGACGATTTTTCCGCCTGCACCCGAGTAAACCGGATTCGCCACCTATCAGGAGGGGGCATACTGTTACACCTTTTCGGCATTGGCAAGTCCGACATCGCTGGTCACTGTGTGGAAGTCTGCTCCTGGGTCCTCCCAATAGGGTTGTAGGTAACCATTGCAACGGTCTAGCGGTTTCACGTTGCTGGCAGAAACACGTGATTGACCACATGACATCTCTTAAGGGAAGCAGAACACTGCGTCGAGGCGTCGCTTCTGTTGTATGTGATGCTCCATAAGTTCGGAAGGGTTTATTTAGGACATTCTACTTCTTTGATATGCTTGTTCACTCTTTTGTCTAAACCTCTTTTCTTCCCTCGTAGTACCGAACCCCGTCCTTTGTTTCTCGCCTTGGGGCCCTAAGGTTCTCCCATTGATTCTCCCGTTACTACGGGTCAGAAGTTGTTCCACACACCCGACCCGATTCAAGACCAGAGTCCGCTGTACGGAAGTGAGTTCCAAGCCTTTAATTCAATTCCCGTTCATTCCTTCTTGGGCAATTACTCACCCTTCTTTCCTTGTTAAGTGCATTCGTCCTCCTGGGGAGTCCAACGCTCACAGCCACCCGGATGGTTCAAGGCGAAGGGTGCCGTTCTCAGAACCGCTGGTACTAGTGAGCATTCTCTTTCCCTTCAAGCTTTACTTTCAAACCTCTTATCCTTTTCCCACTTACCTCTTATTCTTTCGCCCTGCAGAATTCCTTCCTCCCGCTTCGGCTTAAGAAGAATCCATCTTCCAAGAGGGATCGTCCAGGGTCTCCCGCGTCACCCATCCAAGAAGACCGTTCCCCGGCATCAGGGTTTTTTACCTCAGAGGGTTTCCCTGGGGTTCGTGCTACCCTTCACTGGTCCATATTTCCCGGTGATAGGGGCGAGCAGGGACTTCAGGGTGATCTTTCCTTTCTGCAGCTGCTGTTTGCGTCACGTCAAGGCTCGATCAGGTTAGTGGCAATCTCTACAACAGTCAGCATTAACAAGAACATAAAGAGATTTGCATAGGCGGGAGCCGTTGACAAGCCTTTTGAGGTGCCTGCAGCTTGTAGGTATAATTGTGTCTTGTTCCTGAAGTAGTTGTTTACTAATATGATTTTACTTAGTTCCAAAATGAAAATTCTATTAGCTTCACAATTGTTATGTAGTAATGTCCATTCCAGGGCTTCCAGTCCGTCCTGATGTGGAATAGATGTGTACAAACTTTGCACATCAAACAAGACCAGTAGATCTCCTTCTTCAATCATAGTTAATGTTTCCAGGTGGTTAAGGAAATCTGTTGTGTCTTTCAAGTAGGTAGAAGTTCCTTGCACTATTGGTTGTAGTGCTTTATCTACGTAAATGGCAAGAGGATTAAAGATACTGTTAGTTCCGGCCACTATGTCTTAATGGGGGATTATTCAGATTTTTATGTATTTTTGGTAGCCCATAGAAAATGGGCGTGATAGGATATTCATTTTTCAAATATTGTTTTGTCTTTTATGATATCCAATCTTGATCTGTGGCATTTGTGATGGTGGTTCTTATAATTTATGCAATTTATTTAACTGGATCTTGATCAACTTTGATGTAGGTGTTTCTCGTCCTCCAATAATTTGTTGATCTTATTGTCGTAGTATGTGGTGTCCATTATAACAAAGGCGCCACCCTTGTCTGCTGGTTTTATTGTCAGGCTGCTGTCATCCACTAGGTCTTTAATTATTTCATTTTGTCGCCTCCTGATGTTGTAGTTCCTGGTTTTGGTTAAATTCACTTTTTTCAGATCCTTCAGTACCTATTTCTCGAACATTCTTATGGTGATGTTGTTCACTTGAGGATCAAAGTTACTTTTAGGTTTTAATTCCAGGTACTGGTGGTCTTTTCTTTGTGTCTCTAGCTCCATTTGTGAGTCAAAAAAATACTTTCAGTCTCATTTTCCGAGTTAATCTGTACAGATTAATTTTTTCTTCAAGAATGTTGGAGTTCTGAGTCGGTATGAAAGATAGACCTATGTTAAGGGTATCAACTTGATCTTTAGTAAGTTGTTTGGATGAGATATTAATGACTAGTTGTTCTGTTAGTTCCTTGGCCGTAGACTTCTTATTACCTTGTTGCATTGTCTTCTTTCTAAAAAAGACGCTGGGTGGTCTTTTGAAGTGGTTGCTTCCTGAGACGTATGTATTACAGGGAGTCTAGGTATTGTGTTGGTTGTATTGATCTCTTCTTCTCCACTGGTGGGTATTTCACTGCTCAGATCACTTGTCTCTTGTCCTGGTGTCTTGGGGGGATGTGGAGGTCGTCTATTTGTTGACGGTCTGGTTTGGGTGTAATGCTCTTGCCAAGTATGTACCATGTCTTGGGAATAATCTAGCGTGTCTCGTCTAAATATACGAATCTTGCGCTTTTCAATGTCTTTTTTATAGTCCTCCAATGTTTTGTTAACTTCTTCTATAATAACTGTCAATTCTTCTTTACTTTTGAATGTGGATAATTGCTCAGGTAGTCCATCGATCTCCTTGTCCAGTTTATTAACAGACTTGGCTAGTTCCTCTATGGTCAACAAGATTAAGTCCAATGAGCACTTATTGAGAATCTTCTCCCATCTCTTGACAAAATCTGGGTTGTCCTTACATAGGGTCGGTCTTAGGTAGACTCTCAAACCTCAGGAGATACATTGCGCACGATACTATTGTGCCAAAGTTGTAGCGTGTAGCTTTTGTGATATTTCACGTCTTATTACTCTCTCTAATTGTGATATTAGCTTCTCTGGGTTGGTAGTTGAGGGTGTTGTGCTTTCGATTTCCTTTATAAGTCCCAATATGCGATTAGCTTCCTCCTCGTCAAATGCCAATGTTGTGGCGTGTTTCTCTGTTATGCTATTAATTTTAGAAAAAGACATCTCTTGATATTATTAATCTGGGTGGGTGCTACTCTTGCTCCAGTGCCACACCCTACTAGTAGGGGAACAATCCAAAGTAGTGAACAAAAAAGGCCCTGTGCACGTCGTTATTAGTTTCTAGTTTGTGAATTTTTAAAGGTAGTTAACGGGATGCCGGGGAGAAATCCAACCTTGGCACAAGGTTGTATTAAACCAATGTAACAATAGCAGTCGTCCACAGTTTAGTGGAACTCTCCCGTCCCCTGCACAACCAAATGTTATTGTATATAACAAACAAACGTTTTTTGACATGTAGTTTTGTTTTAAATATAGTGATTGACCCTCTTATTATAAAAGGGTATCCTCTTGATCTATATTTTTCCATCATGGTCACATTTTCATTCTCCAAAGTCACGTTGGATGATGTTATCCTTTTTAATTTTAAAAATTGGCTGTAGGGTAAGTTTTTCTTTAGATGTTCCGGGTGGTCAATTAGAACAACTCCTGAAGAAGGGGATTTAATCCCCGAAATGTGTTGAGTATGAAACACAAGGGAATAATTTAATGTGCAAGGTTTTTATGAACTTGTCAATTGATTGATGAATTGAAACAGTGTGTTTAATTGTTCACCTTAACAGAACTTTGGGTTCGTTGCAAAATTAAGAAGAAACTGTACTGGTGATTACTAGCATGTGAGTTTGGAACATAGTTAGGAATTGTTGTGCATTCAACTAAACTTTGTATGTTTGAATAATATATCTTTGGAGTTAATAAGAATCACAATATTTATAAAAAACGAGTTATTGTTTTCTTTTATAATAAGAGGGTCAATCACTATATTTAAAACGAAATTACATGTCAAAAAACGTTTGTTTGTTATATACAATAACATTTGGGTGTGCAGGGGACGGGAGAGTTCCACTAAACTATGGACGACTGCTGTTGTTACATCAAGTTAAATAGCAGCCCAGCAGAGAAACCAACCTAACTTCTAACGTAAATAGAGTGTATTACTGACAAATCGGGCAGGCTTGTGGGATCAAGTAGGAAAATTGACTTGTGCAACATATAATTAATTAAAACAAAAACAATATCTGAGTGAAACTAATCGGCAATGTTAACCCTTGCCACCCACGACATGCCTGTGAATCTGCACCTGTGTCTGCCTCTATTTCCTAAGGGGAAATATTGGTAGTAAAATGGAGAATCCCAGCAGCAGTTACACTGCCTGAAGCATACATAACAGAAACCAAATCAGCAAACCCTGGAATGCCTGTGGGAGAAGCTCACTAGTTCCTAGGATCATTCAATACCCAAGTCAGTATGGACCCCTGGGGGTATGGGGAAATGTTGCACACAACATCGAGGCCATTATTAATCCTGGAATGGCTATTAGTCTGCATCTAACCAACAAAGGCATGGAGACGGCGCCACCGCCAACTACTGCTGAAGCCCCCGTAGGATGGTCACAGGGGGGCTATTGACCATGAATCTGGGACTCCTACCTCTACTATTCATACGATGACCACTGGAGCTCCTGTTGTCCTGCCCCCTACTTACTGCCAGTTAGAGGTTCATCACAACTCGACTCCCATAGAAAAATGTGCATCTTGCGGTACATTGCTATTCAAGACATGTGCACCTGATGAGCCCCCATGCTCTACCAAGTCATTCAAGTCAATCTATTGCCCACAGGTTTTTTTTTTTAATGGGCCAGTACCAGGTGGAGAAACCCCTGAGACCGAAAACAGGGGAACTGTGGTAAAGGGGATGCAAGATGAGCCGCTGGGGGTAGTCAGTGATACTCTGCTAGACATTGGTACACAATGGTCTACCATACCACTCCCCTGTGATCAAGCGGCAAACCTTTCATCAAATCAGCCTGACCAAGTGACCAATGTGTGCTTATGCAGTACTCTGCTAGTCGAAATCTTGATGTTTGATTGAAGCGGCAGGAATGGTTGCGTACAAGGGGGATCCATTGAACGACCAAGGGGATGGAAACAGTGACCTAGACAAATTGGGGGAAGTTGGCTTACCAATGCGCAAAATAAGCCCCAACAATATTGGTGCTGCCCAGGGTGGTAGGGGCCTTACCAAAGGGACTGAAGCAAGCATTTATACTACATCTGTATTAGTGGTTGATGAGGTGCTGCCCTTAAAAGTCCTAAAAGACTGTGACCATAGTAGGAACATTCATAGCCTTGCCCCTCTGCCAATGTCGCAGTCCATTAGTCCTAAGGTAGCTAGGGAACCCAGGGAAAACATTACATCCGATAAGGAAATAAGTAGGTTAATCCGATGAGGAAATAAGTAGGTTGGACCCTGCCCCTTTCATGTCAGCTGTTAAAAATAGAAGGCTAATAGCAACCCGAGGAGGGTGGTCAATATATAGTCACATGGTCCCCAAACTGGCCCCAAAGAACCTGGGGAAAGTCTTTTAAATAAGTGTAATCACTGGATCCGTGAGGCGTTATTTATTTATAACCCAGGAACAACTTGTAGTTTGTACCAGGATTCCTCGGGAGGGAGAAAACACACTTAATTCCATTAGAATTGATTTGAGAGATGTTAGACTGGCTGGAGACTTATTGGGTTTCAATGGGAGATATCATCCACCGGCAAATAGCCGAATAGAGCTCAGCGCCCTGCCCAGGGAAAATATGCTACAGCGAACTGTGGTCGCAGGAGCAAATATTGTCCCTTTGTGAAACAGGCCTCTTGGTAACAATTCATGGCCCAGAACGTCAAGGTATACAATGCATTAGTACAAATGGGGCACTATTTTAGCCTCATCTCGAGTTGTCCTGGCCAAAGCTTTAGCCATCTATGTGTTATAATTGGGCCTGTGTTCGATCATCCTCAACCTAATGCTGCCTTCAATTTGCTCTTAATTTGACTGAACATTTTTGTTAAATCTATTTGTGATGTTTGTATACTTGTTTTATACTTGATGTTTCATGTGTTGTGTAAAATCTTTATGGCTTTTCGCCGAATAAAGTTATGATGATGATGATAAGGTGGGTTGTAACTAAGGAGTGTACTACCATCTACCAAACTGATGTATTTAAAGTCTGGGTAAAACAAGTCACTTCTTTATCCTAGCATTCCTGTCTAGTCAGCAACATTGGACGACCAAAGGAAAGCATGTTGACCCCTTTCTATTAGAACGGAAGAAGGTTTCCTAATTAATAAATCTGTGCCCCCTGCACACTTTCTATATGGCCTAGGATTAAATAAGTATTTGTATGGATTAGTCAATTAACAGAATCTGCTGGCAGGAGAGAACTGGCCAGACCATCCTCTTTTTCAAAACAATTTGTAAACTTAATAATAGTTAGCCTCATACATAGAGGGACATTTCAAATGTAGCACATATATTATTTGACAACCTATGAGCTTGGTTATGGAACAATTTTCTTTTATTTGTTGCAACTGGCCCAACGCGTTTCAAGTATATGTCACTCTTCATCAGAGACATAGATTAATTCTCACACAATTTCTATAAAGGAAGAACACATTTGAATATAATTTAGGTGTCTCAAAGGTTACATTTATATCTATTCAATTATCACATAGAAGTCTTTAATCATAACCACAAAACACATTAACACATAACAGGTGCCGAAGCGGTTGTATTGTAGATCATGTAGCTACTAAGCATTTTGTTTGTAGCAACCCTTAATTACTTGTGACCGACCTCAATGCACTTCTAGTTTTAGACATAGTTCTGCTAATCTTTTTTTTTTTTTTAAATGGGACAGGTATTCATTATGATTGAGTAGTACACTCTACACTCTCTCATTGTTATTAGTTATGCGGGTTGAATATTGAATCCTATTCTTATTCAATGACTTATAGTCAGAAAAATTAAATAAACAAGAAAGTCTGTTGTGCAAACGGCAATGAAAGCAGGAAGCTTACCTTTTTTCTACTGGTGTTAATCCTCCACTGTGAGCCTACTGCTGCTAGTGGCCTTGTTTTGTGCATAACAAACTGGTTTCAGATGTTTGATGAACCTATAAATATGGGTTTTTCTTTTATTTACTTATAATAGACGCGGGTAATATTATATTTAAACCAGAAGGCATAGTAATGGGGCTTACCACAAGGAAGGCTTCCAGTCTTTAATTTTTAAGGGATGGGTAGCTGGAAAAGTCCTAGTCGTCCAAATCACCAAGTGGTGAGCAGATTGCTATGCTAAACTGGACGTGAATGGTGTAGCACTATTTTTGGTAAAGTGCTAAGTCCTAAAACACAAGTAAAAGTAAGATAAAGAAATATATTATTGGTGACTTTTTCTATGGAGGCTTAAAGAAGTTGTTCTTTTAAGACTGACTGATTTGTTTTGTCTGTGTTCTGATACTTTGGAAAATAAATGTCCACAGATGGGGTGTCAGCATATCGCTCTGCGTAGAGGAGTGATAGAACCATCGGCTCCTGAACCGGGGTCCAGTCCCTAGTAAAAGATATCAGTGTTAAAAAAAGGGTAAGTATTTGCATGTTGTAAAAATTGAAGAAGTCCCTATTCTACTTACTTTTCTTCTTGTCTTCTATTTTAGGGCCAAAGGAGTGCCTCTCTGGGCGTCCAAGGTCAGGAACACAGGAGCCGAGTATGCCCTGTAGCCAAGCTGGGCTTGTTTATATCCGGTTATGTGTCTGTGACGTCACTCGCACATGCGATGCGCGGACGATGTAACAACATTGTTTGTAAAAGGTTGTAGTAACTGTCTGTGAACATGCCTGTGACGTCACCTGCGAATGCACGAGTGACATCAGGGAAGGGCATGTCCATGCACAAGTGTGTTGAAAATCATGACGTCAATTATGTAAAAGTACAAATGACATTAAGGGCGTTAGTTTTTAGTATACTCAAGATGTCGCTGAGTAAAGGGAGTATTCAATAACCTCATATGATAAAACGGGTTAGCTGACTCTAGGAGCCCAAGCCTAGTTGTAAAATATGCTGTTACGGAGGAGGGATATAATGCTTAATGGTTTATCCACGGTTAATATGGCTATTTAGAGAACCTAATAGTGACGTCACTCACGCATGCGTGAGTGAGGTCAGGTATTAAGTAAGTCCGTAGTCCATATTCTTGTAGATCTGGACATAAATATGCATCCCAGGAATTAATTAGAGTGTGCTCAGAGTGTTGTGGAGTAGAGTTTAGAGGATATTCAAAATTCAAACAGGGATAACTTATTGTTGTGATTACATGGTGGTTGGTACTTAGAGCCTAAGTCTATTTGTATAAAATGCTGTCACATATGTATCATATAGAAACGATGTTTACAAAGGGCTAGACTACTAAATTCCAGGAGGAGGGATATTAATCTGTTTTTCAATTAAGGTCAGTATTAGTAAGAACACTTGGCATATGTAACAAACTGTTTTAACATTACAAAAAAACATTTTCATTTTCCTTAAGTTGTTAGCCGAGGCTAACATAAATAAAAAGACATATGAACTTATTACAGTTGTACATTCACTCTAATGGGATGATAGTAATATCCTTTTGTTAAGTGGCATAATATACAAATAAGATATGCATGTTAATCGCTATCCCCAACCGTGGGGTGTACAATCTAATCAACAGTCTGTAGGTATCAAGATTTATGTATTACACATACCCTTATCAAAAGAGGGACTAGCCCCATTTCCACTTTAGTGGTGTCCTATGTTTAGGTAATTTTAATTGGAATATGCAATGCTTTTAATCCATAGGCTAAATAGAGTGGACTTAAAACATATTTCAAAGGAAGTCCAATTGAGAGGTTTAAAAAACTTGGGGGTTCTTTGATATGGAGTACACCACATCTTCATGTCCTTTTACCGAAGGGTCCTAAATAATAGTCCTCATTGATTCCCAGAGGAGTCATGGCACCCAATTTCTGGATCCAAAAAAGTTTCCTTTGTGCTAACAGTTTTGGTAGATTGCCTCCCGTGTTAACGGGTGTTGTACTTCCAGGATTACTACTCTCATCTGTGTGATATTGTGTTTCTACTCCTGAAGTGCCTGAACACAGGTGATTTAATGTTTTTGTATACATTTAAGCATAACCAACAAAAATCACAGGTCACATGACAGACAGAACCTGCTCAATACTAAAGTGGCTATAATGTCGGCAAATGACTTCTTGCCCTACTCTTCTCTGGAAATCCAGGGATTCCAGCAGCTTATTATTGAAGAAATATTTCCCTGCTGGGGTGTTCCAAGCCAGCACTCTTCTCTTGCGAGGTGACACTGGATGGAATTGTATGATTAAGTAGGGGCTACTGCATGACAGGTTGGTAGTCCCTAGAATATAAAATCCAGTTCACCATGGACATGTGGATCAGTGGTCACAGAAGTGACTACATGGCCATCACAGCACACTGGGTGTACTTTCCTTTGCTTACCAGCCTAAAGAAGCCCCAGAGTAATGCCAGGGGCCTGCAGGTGTATGCAGTTTGGCACAAGTCAGCATTGTGCATGGAAGGACTCAAGGAAAGAAGGCACAGGTGAGGGGACATCTGTGAGAATATGGAGGAGACAAAGTGTCTAAGGCCTCAAGATTTGTATATGGCTGTTGTTGTAGCAAACAGTGAATCACATGTCCTACTGCCTTTTGAATTGAAAAGACAATGAATGTCCCTACTTTCTTCATTCATGTCCCTCACCACATGGTCACATACATTATATGCAATTGTCAGTCTGTGAAAGACATTGCTGTTGTGGCCCCGAAGACCAGCTGCCATTTGATTTGGCTTGCATTACCAACAATACACAGTGCCAACTTCATTTGATCCACATGTTGAAACAGAACAACCTGAAGACATCTGTGACCATCTGTTAGAAATCAATTCTGCACATGTTGGATAGGCTATATTTCAAACCACATTAGTGGCATCTGCTTCGTATGTCTGCTCTGCGCTATTATCTATTGAGGAGGCCAACAAGTAGGATAGTCATCACAATGTGTCCCTCAGTGAGGTTTGTCTTCCGGTGTGCCAACCTCTGCTGAAACTGATGTACATGATGAGGGCTATAGCTTGGCAGGTGATGCTGATACATCAAAAATGGGCATCAACTCACAGTATATCACTAGCACCTGTTGAAAGCTTTGTGAGTAGTGCAGGCTCAGTTTACGGTTAGGTGATGCAGTGGAACACCCTTTTCCGTAACTCGGGTATCTTTCATGCAAACAGGACATCTATAGAAATAAGCAAAAGACCATCAGCCACACACATGCTTTATGCCTAACTACCAGACACGTCACACTTTGGAAGGGAAGCCATCACATACACTGCTGGTACTGCAAGCTATCCATCTGGGCATTGATGCTCATGTAAGCTACTATTGAATTGCTAACTTGTCCCTGCACAAGCAAGTTTTTAGTTTGGATGAGGCTTTTGCCTCTAAACGCTGTAGAAGCTTTGCCGTGTACATGTTGAACAATTGACATTTATAAAAATGAACAGTCACTTAATTGCCAAAGAGTATGGAATGGCATCTACCCCAAGCCGTCACACTAGCATGGATTATAAATTCTGGAAGCTTCTCAAGACCCTCCTTTTCTCTTCTTCCTTCCCTCTCCCCCACCCTGCTAATGTCCCCCTCTGCCACATTTTGACTGGCTGCCTCGTTCCTTTGGAGTCTTGCAAGGCACCAGGCCCTTCTCGTCAAGTCTACCCCATCATTTCGTTCTCCCCTGATCCCCCCTCCAAAACCTGCATTTGCCCTACCGGGCTCCCTCCCCCATTACTAGCCTGCCGGGGCCTACACCCCTACTTAACCCGCTCCATCCCTGTTCTCACACTTATCATGTTCACCCTCATCCCCCCACTCCCCTGTACTTCTTTTACTGCACTTGCATGATCCGAATGACACAAGGCCTAGTAGGACCGTTTCTTGTTATTCTTCACCCCTGCGCCCACCCCCTTTTTGTCTTGTGGAGCCTAGCTCTATGGGCACATTACAAATGATATGATATGAGATGATAGGTTATTTATAACGCGCTTAATACCCAGAGGTTTCTAAGCGTGGACCCAGGGATAAATAAATAAAATAAATAAGTAAATATGTTGCCTAGTACATGTCTGACATAAACAATTGAGCAAGGTTGTATGTGTGGCTTGGAAATAATTACCTGCAGTGTTGAGTAAGATGCCCTAACCAGTTACTGACTTCCACATACCTTCGCCTCTTGTGAAGCTAATGTTTATGAATTCTGCTATTGCCACAAACACATCACAACTTGGCAAAAGATCAAGGGCTTTCTCACATATTGCAACTACTATAGTTCTCAAGCTTTCTCAAAGGGTGCAGCCACTCCTTTAAGTTCTCATGCTTTCTCATAGGGAACAGACACTTCTTAAAATACTCAGCCTTTGTAACATGCCATAGCTACCTCTTAAATGTCTGAGGCTAACAGGGTGCACTCAACTCTTAAAATGCTGGCCACTCTGACAGCTGCTGCCACCCATTACAGTTCTCAGGCTCTCTTATATGATGCAGCCACTCACTATAGTTCTTGCGCTAACCTATAGAAAACTGGCATCGACCACCCACTAAAGCTTAATAGCTGTGCCACAGATCATTTCCTAATGCAAAAATTCTCTCACTATCCCATTGACTGCTGCAACTCTCATGTGAAGGGAATCTCCCTGTGAGGCATGTCCCTCACAAATGGCTGCCTCATTCCTTCGCCCCTGCACAACCACCCTACAGGAAGAATGGATGGTTGCACTGCATGAGTTTTTCCATGTTGGCCACAACTACAGTACAGTCCCGCTCACACGGCTTACAGGCGCCAAGTAATGCAGGAAATGGGTTGCTTCATGCCACATTAACCATTCCAAGGGGTTCCGAATTCAGACACTGACAATGTTTTGTTAACCAGTCATTTGTTGGGGGAGAGGAGGATAGGGGTTGGTGGTGTTGTAAGGGCTGACCACAGATCTCTACACTCTAAAATAGCCCACCCTTCAAGAAGTGAATGCACATTGTCATTAAACCACATGTATGTCACAACTGCTTCTGGGAGAGGGGCTAGACGACTCCTTGTAGATTGAAGTAACCTGAGTCCCCCTGAACTACTGAACAGATACAGAATATATATACATTTTCACAACAGTTAACACACTCCCACATTTCCCTCATGTTCCCTTACAAGTCATTACTCAAAATACAAATGGGCTGGCCCTATACAAGGAAATGTAGTACCAACAATCTCATTGGCTGCCTACACTCTGGCACCATCCCCTTAGAGATTCAATTTTCATGACAAATACAAGCTCAACCCTCTACTTTGGTTTCTTCCTGCAAGACACACAACCCTAACATGGGATACAATGCAATTTTAGTACCGATTCCACTTAGTCACAGACCTGCGACACTAAATCTAACACGCATGGTTTATTTATCGACACTTTATGAGGCTATGAGGCTACAGAGAGCTAACAAAAAGGCTCCTTTGATCAGGCACTAATTCATTTCTCCAAGCACTCTGACATTCTGGATGTTTATTCTTGGTGTCCCCTTACCTTTTCATTGTGTGCGACCACCAGTTCAATCTACTTAGCCTCTGTTGCCATGATAATCTTTTCCCTGCTAATCTATTTAACCTTGTAATAGGCCCATGGTCATCTGCGCTCCCAGTCACCCTTTACAGATTTAGCCACTAACCCCCTATTGACAGTGCCAGGTGGCATATGCTTCTTCAACCACTTGTTTAACAATTCCCAAGCCAAACTCTAGGCCCATGGTCTTCATTCTATTTCAGATCCAAATAACTGTTTCGATGTGGTTGCAGCTGTCTTTCTGCCAACCGATATTTTTTCCCTCGGCCAGCCAGTTTTTCCAAACAAGAATGTGTTCAGGTTTATTTTCATAGACTTGTGTTCAAAACTACTGCATCCCCTCATAATGGGCATCCCATTCAAGAGCCTTTTTCCTCTTAACATGAAACTTCTGTTCTAAATCTCATTGTGCTAAGTGGGACAAGGTGCTCCCACATTATATTCACACAATGTATATTGCTACATATATGCAAATCTAAAATGTATAACAGTAGGCACAACATAACACTAAAAGTAACCTTTAACAACTCTTAATTAACTATCCTAGATACATGCAAAACTACAACTTTGTAACAATATCATATCCCTTCTTAACATTAATATGCACAATGTGAATTTCTCTTTTCTATTGTGATAAAATCGATCTACACCAACAGTGTCAACTGGTTTGGTACCAGGCACAGTAGAGGCGGGGGACTCATTCAGTTGGCAAATATCAGCATGCCACTGGCGAATATGATTTGGTATCAATGTCATCTCCAGGGTGCAGCTCTTATCCTTGCCTCCCCCACTCCAACTTTTTCTGACAGCCATACACCCTGCAGAAGATTTTCAATTAATCCCTCTGGCAGCCTTCCCCAGTAAATCCCTGCACACACACAGGACTGTGCAGGCTGTGTCAGGTGTTTAGAGGTCTTCACTCCTTAGGATGTCTACTGTGCCCTCCTTGTCCTCTAAGCAATTGCAGGGGCAGGGAAAGGCTGCTACTTTGCCACCTTCTCATCCCTTTCCTCTACCACCTTTCCCTTAGTTAGGTTCACTACCAAATCACACACCTGGCCTCTCTTAGAACCATTCAGCATGCCGCTGCATGCCCCAAAACAGGGACTGAGTCATTTGACGTGCCCCCCATTTGTATAAAATGTACACAGCCTGCTAATCTCAGCCACAATACTCTTTAAAACTGCATCAATCAAATAAAGGCAGCTTCTGCTGGACCACCAACCCACTTAATCATAAAATGTGCGGACTCGGGAGGGGTGCACCCCTCTAGGAGCTAGGCCATTGTGTGGCTCCAGACTAACTTGCAACGAAAGAGAAAAGCAGGAAGCCAACCTTCTCTTGCTGTACTCCAGCATAACGGAACACCCCCTCGGCCATAACCAGGACCACTAATACTCCAGCCATTCAAGAAGGAACCCAAGACACCAACCTCTGTTCACCACAACCGACTTGTACATTCTAGCATTACCTCATAGCTAGATATGGTTATATAAACCCAAATACACATATAATATGCATACATCAGTGCCAGTGACAATGACAATTACTTTACGCAGCATCTGCAGTAGTGTTAATACAATTGTACACCTTCAGTTGTACAGTAAGGCCACCCCGGAAGACTCAGTGGTGCCCCCTGTCCAGTATACAACCAGTGTTATCAGTGGGAGCTACACAAGAAAGCATTTTTACCTAAATAGATATGATCCATGTTATATAATTACACATTGCAATATTATGAGGCTTTCAAAATGTATTTATTTAACTCTTTATTTGCCATTTCAAATAATAAACACAACACAATCATCAATTAAAACCAACAGGTTATATCATAAACAAATCAGACAATCCTTCATACTGAGCAAAGATATAAATACATTCCCTTCTTCACTATGAAATCATATAACAAAGAATTGTTAAACATAGCTAACCCATTGCAATATTACTATATATAAAAGAGATAAAAACAACAACACAAACCAATAAAATTCAAAAACACATCTAAACAACACAACACAACTAAACTCACATACTAATACCATATTCACTCACTTCATCACAAATCACACACTGACCCAAATTCATCCAACTGTTATAACGATAGATTATCCTCAATTATACAATTCATTGAATGGCCATGGTATCTCAAAACATTTGTCCTCTCGCTTCTGTTTTTGTAGCATGAGTTTCTCATAACTGGACAGTGTCTGTAAATCAGATAACCATGCCTCGACCTAGGGCTTTTTCCTTGTTTTCCAGACCCTCAAAATTTGCTTAGTGGCCACCACCAACACCTTATTTTCCAGCTACCATAGTGTGAGGCTACCTTACATCTCCCAGCATCTGAGAGAAGGATTACTGAATAAGATGATGTAGGAAACACAATTCCCAAAATTGTGTCCAGCCTGTCCAGAACTTCCCTCCAAAAAACAATCACTCTCGGACATTCCCATAACATGTGTACCAGGGTGCCTCCCCTCTGACCACATCCCTAGCAAGATTCCTCATTTGTCATACCGAAACCAAGCATCTGTACTGGGGTCCAATATTAATGACACAAAACCCCCTAATGAACGAATCGCAGATTCAAATTGATCTTTAATTTCGTACCCACTCTTAATAAAATACCCCATTCTTTTACAGTTATAGCTCTGCCCAGCTCTTTCATCCATGTTTGCTTTAACTTTTCCCAAGAGGCAGTACATGAGTCCCCAAAAGGCATCATTCTCAGGAATGTTGAATACATACGAGGCGGTGAGTTAAATACGTTACAGGCCGTTGGCTTATCTTTCATTGGACCATAGAAGGGACTCTAACTCTGTATAACACCTTAGTTCCTCTTTACCTAAGCCGAAGTCTCTTCTAAGAGAGTCAAAAGGAACCATCCGCCCATCGTTCCAAACATCACACACTCTTAGAATTACTTTCAACAACCAACTCCGCCACACACAAGGTCTTAGTCTCAATTTGTATCCCTGAGTTGTACCACAAAGATGCTCCATAATGAATCCATATATTTTTACCACAACTAGTGAATGTGCGCGTCCCCCAAAAACCCACCCCCCCTTAGTGAGAGGCAATACAGGACACACCCCAGGAGGGGAATGAGACCAGGACCAAGTGCGGGGGAGATCAAAAGGGTCTTTATCTAAATCAGTATAAGGCATGCAAAGGACTCTGCAAACCCTGAGAGCGCTCTGTCTGACAATAGCAAAGACAGGCCTACTTATTTACAGAACAACGTCATGGGTGACACAAGCTATAGGGGGCACATAATCGTGGGGATTGGGTGGTGCTGTCTAGGGGATATACATTGTAGACTGTTGCTCCTTCAGGATTGGTGGACGTTGGTGCAGCGCCACGTGGGGTTGGAAGGTAAGCTGGGCTCATCGGGGTGGAGTGCCGGCCCGGACATGCCTTGTAGTGATGATTGGTAACTAAACTGACATTTGCCTTTGTGGCCACACATTCACACCCATTCGTTACACTTCATGCTTCCGTTGGCTTATAACTCTTGTAGCACTGACCTTAGATCAATAAGCAGGCAGGAACATTGATATGCAATAGGAAGTGTCCCAATACATCAGTTGTAAAGACACCTTAGGTTCAAACAGGCTAGTCCCATGTGCATGCTCAGGGGCATGGGAGGGGTTACTCGATCACCCTGTCTTGTTAGATTCGGTAAGGGATGGTATTACGATCTGTTAGTACAAGGGTGGGCGCCCCGCCTCTTTGAGGGCCATTAACTTGGGGTCGGCGGAGATACCACTGGCCCGTGGGGGGCATGTAACTGGTGCCTAAGAGAGGGCGGGATTTAGGACCAGGTAGCTCGTAAATCATGGAGTCAGGCTGTGGCGGCCTCTGACATAGGGGAGGCGGATGCTTGAAATGGGTCCAGCAGGGTCGGGAGGGGAGGCGAGGCTGTGCTGTTCGAAAACCAGCTATCTCTGGAGGGCCTGGGCGGGAGGAGGGGGAGATGGCCTTACAGCTCAGTGCGCGGCACTTCTGCAAAAGGCGGTGTACTGTGCCTTGGGTGAGGGGCAAATAATAACGCGTGGAGTCTCTCAGATGATTTATATACATTTGCATTAGAAGGGATACCAACTGGGGACTATACCATTTTAGCACAACATTTCATATCTATAGTTGACAAATGAACATGAGGTAGCGTTGGGCAGGTGTATGAGCAAAGAGGGCAATGCATATTATTGTATAGTGTCATAATTTAGCCAGTCTTCGTACATCTTCATATTATAAACAATATCCATTGCATATCACTCTTTACCCATTCTTCTTCACACAAGCAGCAAACGTTAGTCAACACGACATATATTACATAAATGGTTTCTACACATTACAATAATTCTCGGGGTAGGCACGGGGTAGGCAGGGGTTGCTCGCTGCAGCGCCGTGCTTCACTCACCTGTCCTCGGGAGTTCTTCTGGCTCCACCACGACTGTCTGCACCGGTCGCCACATCTCTGGAAATAGTGAAATTAAAGTTCTATGCTATGCAGAGGATATGACCATAATTCTGGCAAACCCAAAAGTGGGAGGAGGGAGACTAAAGAGCATGTTTGAGGAAGTAGGTCTTCTATCAGGCCGCCCAATAAATTGGGAGAAGTCTGTAATTTTCCACTTAATACTTCACATCCACACAGTGACCTGAATGCTTGGAACTGCCAATGGACCAACATGAGTGTGAAGTACTTGGGAGTTCATCTTGTCTGGGATTTGAAGACAATAGTGGACTTTAATACAGTCACATTGATCGAGGTTCTTCAATGAGATGTGCAACAATTGGTACGCTAAACTCTTAATATTTGGGCAAAACTTAACGCAATAAAAATGGTACTTTTACCAAAAGTCCTTTATATCATTCAATTGCTCCCTATAGAATGTTTTATTCTAATCATATGTGAAGGGGTCACCTACCGATTACTGCTCCCCTGAGGCCCCATTCGAAACATTTTCACAAGTGTAACTAACTGCATTAGCACCACTTTAAATAACATTGCATGAGTGCAAACGTATTTATGCATGCGCAAATGCATTTTCTGCATGAACAACATGTATTTGCGCTCTGGCAAGTGTACGATAATGAGAAGCCTTAAGTGCACTCTTGCTTAGCCTATTCTTTGGAGCGTGCCACGAGCTGCCAAAGCAGGGAAGTTTGTCTTGGCTATGAGCTGCATTCTGATTAACAAGCCCATGCCCTGGAAACCACCTGGCTGTGCACATTAACATGTGTGCACTTCTTGGGAGCTGCAGCTTTCGATTTCTGAGAAAGACTGACATTGACTTTCATAGGTTCGGCAGTTCCAGAAGGCACCTGGCAGCTGCCCGGGTCCAATTCCTGAGAACTAATAGGAGAGGGATGTGGTTAGTGGCTCCCAGCTTTACACATGACAGGAAATATAGACAAAAAGGAATTATGCAAGCTCTTGGGGCACTAGCAGGAGAGATAAGATGCAAACATTGATAAGAGCCACAACAAATCTAATTTATTTGCCTATATGTGCCACAAGTAGCAGAAGGCAAATGAGACAGTGGTTTACAGAGCAAGTAGTGAAGGGGGTGGTATAAATTAAATGCGTGTGGTGTGGAATGACCTCGCAAACATTTTAAGCAGCCCTGTCCTCGCCCCTTCCAAGCCTGGACTGGTCAACAGGGCAAAGGGTCGGCACCGGGGCCTTTATGAGTTTTCTAGACGTTAAAGGGCCACCTCATTGACCTTCTGGGCTTTTCAGCTGATACGTTCAACCATTTGTACTGTCCCAACGTGCTTTAAAACTCCCAGTTTGCCACAAATCATTCCAAAAGGTGTTCTCAAATGTGCTGCTCAGTTTGTCATGAAAATGCAATTGGTGAATCTAAGCAACTTTGTGTATGTTGCCTAAGACTGTTTTTGTCTGAATATGACCCTGGCTCCTTTGAATCCCCAGTACAATAGGCTGGGTGGATGGATAGCTCAGGGGTTAAGCTGTAGCCAGTGGCCTAGAGACACCCTCGCTCCAGCCTTGGCCTATTTCTGCAATCACTCTTTTGCCACTGGAACTTCCCCTCTCCCCTCAAACACTCTTTTGTGCACCCCTCTTGGAAAATCCTTCTGCTGATCAATGCTTCCTGTCCGGCAAACTAGTGCCTGGTCTTTATCACTGCTTTCCTGGGCAAACTCCTGGAAAAGCTGGCCATCTCCCAGCGTAATCTTCACATTGAATCTGTTGTTTGTCTCCATGACCATCAGTCTGGCTTCAGAGAAGCTAGAGGCACAGAAACTGCTCTCCTGAGCACACGTGAGGATCTGCTCTCTAATCTTGATTCTATCCTTCCTTCTGTCCTCATCCTCCTTGATCTTTCCTCTCCTTTTGACATGACCAATCATGGTCCTCATCAATCGCCTCCGTGAGAACCTGGGCATCATGGATCAGGACCCGGCCTGGTTGACCCCCTTGCTCCTAGACTGACCCTCCCAGGTCCAACTTGGGTCCTTTCTCTCCACCACCTCTCTCTCCACTTGTGGTGTTCCCCAGGGCTCTAACCTCTCACCCTGGCTTCAATGTCTACTGGGCCCCTTTGGCCTACCTGATCTCTACCTTCTGCTCTAACTTTCAGTGTTATCCGGGTGACACTCAGCTCTCCTTCATGCTCCCCTCAGACTCCTCTCCTCTCTCACTAATTCCTGACTGTCTATCCGCGATTCAGGGATACTGCACCTCCAACGATCTCTGCTTTAATGCCAGTAAGACTGAGATCCTACTCATTGAGAGACCTGCTCCCGCGTTCTCACTCACACTCTGGCCGCCCTCCTTGGGCCATCTCCCTGTGGTTCCTGTGCGGCAAAGAACATTGGTGTTATCTTCAAATCCACTCTATTCTTCTCTCCTCACATCACAGAACCTTGCCAAAAAGGCCCACTATCAGCAGCACATTTTCAGAGGTACTCTTCTGAATAGGGATTACCCACCCAGCCCTTTAAGATGGAGTAGCAATACTTTGAGATGGATGGGGATGCAGAAGATACTCAAGCATCAATAATCAGACTAACTCAGGAAGTTGGGAAAGTTTAACTGTTTTGATGTTAATTATCTAAAACAGAGAGTACAACGGACATCAACGGACGTCACACAGCATGATCTCGAAACATTTCATAAAAAGCATTACTCTTATAGCAAAAACTTGTCTTTACTGAAGTCAACCTACGTGGTTGCTGACGTCATCCTACTTGGCAAACTAAAAAAACTATTGGCGAAAGTGATGGGTCTAAGGGAACATCTAGGTATATGTTCCATGCTGGTCGAGGAAAGTGATAGGGTCTCTAGTATCATGTGGGCAACTAAGCCCTCCCCTCAAACAGGTCACTATGAATGTCATTGAAAGCACAACGTCCCATTGGCTACACAAACTATAGGTCTCCTTAGTATGTGGCCCTCAATACTTGGTTGACACCCTTACATCCATCAGTACTTTTCCACCTACGCCATCAGCACGCAGGCTGGTCACTAGGTGCTGGTGGGTTGGTCTTGACCATAGCTTCCCACCAATTAGCATATCATCTATCATCACATCTGTGGTCTGCACATCAATTAAGGCTTTGAACTCGGCCTTGGAAATGTTCCTTGCTCTGGAGAATAAGAGGGAGAAGAGGCATGCTCTGTCTCTTTGCGTAGGTGTGGTTTGTCATGATTCTCCATTTCCACCCTTCCACTTGACTCAAGAGCATGATTTTGAGCTCTGATGCAATTAAAATACTATTATCTCTGATGTCTTCCTTGTTGTCATGCACGTCTTCTGAACAGGAGTTTGTTCTTTCACATGGTTGTGGCTAATGTCTGATCATTGCAGCCCACAGCGGCCTTGTCTTCTTGGGGCTGGTCCAGCCTCACCCTTCTTAGATCCAGTCCTGTAATTCAATTGCTTTTTAACTGTGACACACTGGAAAAAAGGCTTTCCCTTTCTTGTGCAGCTGTGCTAAAACGCGTAGTGGAATCATCCATAGTTCACTGTCTCCCATATATATACGTTGGTGCATACCGCAATCTATTCACTACATAGCTTGCCTCAAGAATACTTTGTCTACTTGCGTTTCTTTGCATCTGTACACAAGTAAAATAACTTGCTATCTTCATCTTTTCTGTAACATGAACATCTTAATTTCGATCCCAAAATGTTTTTTTTCACACTTCTTCTGGTATTTCATTCAAATGACCATCATACTGTTGTGTATGCAGGTATGGTTTTTGCAATGGGAACCTTGCTTCCAGGATTCTCCTTCGTATTGGTATCTTCACTGGCACTGCGCGTATTTCCTATTCTGGTTCCCAACACATAGGCAACATGGGAGCGCTGCTTGAGGTGGTAGTACTTAGCGCCTTCTCTACACTTTCTTTTCTCACTTTCCCCAGAAGCTCACTGTCTCCAGAGCCCTGGTTCTCTCTAGGCTTTACTACTGCAACAACCTCTTTCTTAATCTGCCTTCCTCTGTTCTCTGCCCTTTGCAACTAATCCCGAGCAGGACTGCGAGACTTGTCCTTGGCCTCAAGCCCAGGTACTGTATCTCGCCAGCCCTGAAATCTCTCCACTGGCTCCTGGTGGTTGCAATGATCAAATTTCAATACCCTCTGCATCGTCCACAAGGCTTCCTGGATCTGGGGCCCTGCACTGCATCCAACTCTCTGTTCCTAAACACCTTCCTTCTCTAGCCCTCCTCTCAGCCACCTCCAACTATCTGAGGGTCAGACACTGCTTCAGGCAGAGAGTGGGGGGAAGATCTCTCTCCTCTGCAGGTGCCTTCCTCTGGAATGGCCTCCTTGCTCCTCTCAAATGTGAGCTGGACCACCTAATGTTCCGGAAGCAGCTCAAGACTTTCCTTTTTGCTTCTGCTTTCTCTCTCTCTCACCCCTGCTGACTGACTTGTCCGCTGCACTCACTGGTTGCCTGGCAACCCTCTGAGTCTCACTAGTACCAGGCTCCCCTTGACCAGTAGCCCTTGTACTGCCTCCGCGCTGACCGCGCCTCGCACTTACCCAGAGCTGTGCTGCCCTGGCTGCACTTACTCAGAGCATTGCTGCCCTGGCTGCACTCTGGACTTTTCCCCTCGCCTTGGCACTTCCCCCCCTCTGCACTTTGCATATTGCGCTTGCACGATCTGAATGACACAAGCCCTAGTAAGATTGTTTGTTTTGTCCTCCCTCTGTCTTCCCTCCCTTGTCTCGTCGCACCTAGAAAAACATGTGTACAGGTGAGTTATAAATGAATTATCCATTTGAACGCCAGCAGGGCTTTCGCAGCCCATCATCCTGCCTTCGTGGGATTAATACATTGAGACGTTTTAAATGGGTAATAACAACAACTATTGTTACAGTGCTTACAAGTGGGAGGAATCCGACAAGAAGTGCTATATCAAAAACCTGATATTATTATTATTATTGAGTAATATCCAATGTATTTCTAGTTCTCAGCAACATTTTCTAAATGCCCGAATCTACTTTCAGTGATATAACTCTCCAGTTGATGGTCCGGTACAGGTTGGCCTTGGTTTAGGTTGGTTAAACGTCATGGAACAATCGTTGAAAGGGTACATTTCAGGAGAGGGAAGTCTGCAGGATGGGAGGGGAGGTGTTGGCAAGCGAGGCTCCATTGGGGGTTTATCAAGAAGGCATATGGAGATGTACCTCTGTATGTTATGCTGACGAGAGAGCACATGAATTGTATTGTATTCAGATAGCTATGTTGGTTAATGCACCTGCTGTAGACATCTGTATCTAACCTGCACTTCTCCTATGAAAATCCTAATAAGAAAGGATCATACGTTTATACTTTTCAAGTTTATTAAAAACAGGACAGTTGAATGGACTGTTTTTTAGATGTCATGGCTGAACGGCACCTGCAGCGTTCCGTATACAAACTGTGGTCCGCGTTTCCTGTGGCTCCCAGGTAATGGGTGCACAGGAAGTGCTTCTTAGAGAAGTCCAAGAATCAAGAGGGGTGAGCAGGACCGCCAGATGGAAGAGGAATCCACGGGGGGGCGGGGCTATCAGGCAATCTGTTTGGGTGAAAGGCAGGCCGGAATGGCGAGGATCACACAAACAAGGGGACTGGGGTTGTGAGGGGGATGTAAGGTGACATGTCCCATAAAGGGAGGGTTTGGGCTGTTGGGGAGACAGGTGAAGGACGAAAAGGTGAGGAAAAGGGTAGGGTGGGATAGAGATACGTGTTATGGGGGTTCATGTTGAGTTTTATGGATATGTGTGGCTTCTTTAAGGAAGCTCTGAGGTGGCCAGAAAAGTGACCTTTACTCGGAGTGACCTCAAATTGACAATAATGAAATGTAGAACCCATAGGTCAGTGGCAGATTTCATTACATTCGAGGCCTACCCTGCTCTGCTTTCCTTCATTAGGAGTTCTGTACTGGGGCAGATTCAATCACATGCCAGAATTACCTTGTACTGCTTTCCTTCATTAGGAGCTCTGTACTGGGCAGATTCAATCACATGCCAGGCCTACCCTGCTCTGCATTTGTCATTAGGAGGACTGAATAGGGGCTGATTCAATCACATGTCAGGCCTGCCCAGCTCTGCTTTCTGTCATTAGGAAATCTGTACAGGGTAGATTCAATCACATATCAGGCCTACCTTGCTCTGCTTTCTTTCATTAAACTTAGGTGGCCCTGACCTATTACGCATTACTGTTTGCTCTGCATTGTGTTAAACTAGGGTGTTTTTCTCCCCTCGCAGGATTCTCAAACTTAGGTGGCCCTGACCTATTACGCATTACTGTTTGCTCTGCATTGTGTTAAACTAGGGTGCTTTTCTCCCCTCGCAGGATTCTCAAACTTAGGTGGCCCTGACCTACTACGCATTACTGTTTGATCTGCATTGTGGTAAACTAGTGCCCTCCACTCACTTCCTGTCTGCATACTCGTGTCGTCCGCCTCCCCTCCTACTCCATGGTGCTCTCTATCTCGCCTATCTACTCTAACTGCTTCTCCATTGACTATCCTGCTCTCCTCACTAAATCCGGTAGGAAAAAGTTTAAAAAGGACATCCTGGTCTCCAACCCAGGCCTCCCTATCGCTGACACCTACACGAGCGCCTGCTCCAAAGAAACTCTCACTGACATTCTCTTCTTCGTGCCTTCACCTGACCTATGGACCCTTCACATGGTCGCTGTGCTCTCTCCTTTCTCCACCTCTCCCATTAATGGTGGCACCCGTTGGGATGTCCTCTTGGCCCCTTTCCACTCCTCTAAAGCCATCATTAATGTCTATGCTAACGGGACCGTCTTGGTCCAAGGCCCTCAGGCCAACCTTCACCTCTTTGATAGACGCTTCCCATGCCTCATCAACTTCCTCTCCGCTCCCGCTGTCCCCCCTCCTCTGTCCTCGGCTACCTTGCCTCTCCCCTCCCTCCCTGCCCCTTCTCTTGCTCCCTCTTCAACTCCTTCTCTAACACCTCTGCAGGGCGTACCTCTGATCTGTACCCCTCCCCGGAAGTTTTTCAAGGGTGGCAACCTTCTCCACATTGCCACTCTAAACTCTCGCTCTGCCATCAAGCACTCCTCTGATATCTGTCGCCTTCTTGAGGAACTGGACCTCGACGTCCTCGGTCTCACTGAGACTTGGTTCACTGCCAGCTCTGCCACCAGCTTCGACACACTCCTACCTGACGGCTACAAGATCCTCTCCGTGCCCAGGCCCAACCGTTCAGGGGGTGGTGTTGCCCTTATCTTCCCTGAGTGGATTCCTGCCACTGTCACTTCTACGCAGACCTACTCCTCTTTTGAATGTCTTGTCTGCCGACTTTCTCTCTCTCCTAGCCATTCCCTTACCGTGGCTACTATCTATCGGCCACCTGGTCAAATTTCCTCCTTCCTCTCTGAGTGGGCTGACCTCTCCTCCTCACTCCTGTCCTCAACCACCCAACTCCTCTTTCTCGGTGACTTCAACATCCACCTCGATGCCTCCTGTCCCCCCACTGGTCTCTTCCGCGAACTCTGCAACTCTCTCTCACTCTCTATTCTCCCGTCTGGGCCTACTCACTCTGCAGGGCACACTCTTGATGCTCTGATCTCTTCTGACCTTCCCCTCTCCCTCCCTCTCTCCACTCCTCTCTCCTGGAGCGATCACTTTCTCCTATCCTCCCACCTCTCCCTCCCTACCCCACAGGCAAAGCCACCCTCTTCACTGCCACCCACCTTCTCGGTCATCCGACCCATGAAGCGCGTGTCAGTTGAGGCTTTCGCTGCTACCTTCTCGCCCCCTTCTCCCCCCTCGGCTGACTCCCACCCTGACACAGCCCTCTCCATGCTCTATTCCTCTATATCTGACACTCTCGATATCCTTGCTCCCGTCATGAGAATCCGCCTGAAGCCCAAAGGCCAATGTAACTCCTGGTATGACTCGGATCTCGTCACCCTAAAACGCAAGTGCAGGGTGGCAGAGAGGAAATGGCGTGCTTCATGTTCATCCTCTGACAAACTGGCCTGCCGCCTGCTCCAAAGGCAATACCGGCTCTCCGTTCTCACCAAGAAGAGAGCACTTATCCAAGCCCGCATCTCTGAGGCATCTAACAACTCGGCCGAACTCTTTAAAATCTGCAAGGAGCTGGCCAACCCTGCTGCAGTCTCTACCTCTCCTGTCCCCTCCCAGGCCCTCTGCACTGCACTGGCCTCGCACTTCATCTCAAAAACTCAGGACATCCTGTCCTCGCTCTCCTCCTCTCTCCTCCCTCCCTCTCTTCCCGGCTCTTCCTCTTGCTCTCTTGCAGCCGCCCCTCCGCCCTCCTTCTCTGCTTTTCCACCTTTTTCTGCTGATGAGGTTTCCAGACAAGTCCGATCCATGAAAGCCTCGTCTAAACAGGTTCACCCCTGTTCCTCCAAAACCATCAAGGACCACATCAACTCCCTGGCTCCTGCCCTGGCTGACTTTTGCAACCACTCATTCGCCTCTGGAGTCTTCCCATCCCCCCTCAAGCACTCCCTTGTGCACCCCCTCCTCAAGAAACCCTCTTCCGACCCCTCCTGCCCGGCCAACTATCGCCCAATCTCCATTACTCCCTTCCTGGGCAAGCTCCTGGAGAAACTGGCCATCTCCCAGCTTAACCTCCATGCTGAATATGTTGGTAATCTTCATGACCATCAATCCGGCTTCAGAGCGGCCAGAAGCACGGAAACTGCTCTCCTGAACATCCGTGAGGACCTGCTCCTGAACCTCGATTCCAACATTCCATGTGTTCTCATTCTGCTCGATCTCTCCTCTGCCTTTGACACTGTCAACCATGCCATCCTGCTCAACCGTCTCCGTGATAACCTGGGTATCACTGGTCAGGCTCTGGCATGGCTGACCTCTTTCCTTTCCGGTCGACCCTCCCAGGTCCAAATGGGCTCCTTCCTCTCTGACATCTTTTTCTCCACCTGTGGTGTCCCCCAGGGATCCAACCTCTCTCCCTGGCTTTTCAACCAGTATCTGGCACTCCTTGCCCACCGCATCGCCGCTCTCTGCCCCCACTTCCAGTGCTATGCGGACGATACCCAGCTCATTTTCAGGCTACCCTCGGCCTCCTCCTCTCCTTCCCTCATCTCCGACTGTCTGTCTGCTATCCAGGAATGGTGTGCCGCCAATGACCTCTGCCTTAACGCCAGTAAGACTGAGATTCTACTCATCGGCACACCCACTCCCTCCTTCCCTGCAGCTCTCTGGCCGGCCTCCCTTGGCCCCCTTCCTGCCCCTACCTGCAAGGCTAAAAACCTCGGGGTCATCTTCGACTCCACACTCTCCTTCTCTCCTCATATATCTGACGTCTCTAAGAAGTCACACTACCAGTTGCACCTCCTCAGAGGTATTCTTCCCTTCCTCTCCTTCCCCCAGAAGCTCACTGTCTCCCGAGCCCTGGTTCTCTCAAGGCTGGACTACTGTAACAGCCTCTATCTTAATCTGCCTGCCTCCACTCTCCGCCCTCTGCAACTTATCCAGAACAGAACTGCGAGACTTGTCCTTGGCCTCAAGCCCAGGGACCGTATCTCTCCAGGACTGAAATCTCTTCACTGGCTCCCAGTGGCTGCGAGGATTAAGTTCAAAACCCTCTGCATTGTCCACAAGGCCTTCTGGGGCTTGGGGCCTAAATACCTTCAACTCTCTCTTCCTAAATATCTTCCTTCACGAGCCCTTCGCTCATCCGTCTCCAACTCCCTCATGGTCAGCCGCTTCTCTAAGCAACAAGCTGGGGGTAGATCTCTCTCCGCAGCAGGGTCCTCCCTCTGGAACAGCCTTCCTGCCTCCCTGAAACTCGAGGAGAACCATCTCCGGTTCCGGAAGCACCTCAAAACCTTCCTCTTCGCTTCTGCCTTCTCTCTCCCTCTCCCCTGCTAAACCTGCTTAACTCCCCACTGAATTCTGCACTAAACCTGCATCTGGGCCACTCTCAGTGACCTCGGTCCAGGGCCCAGCCACTCTCCACTTGCACTGCCTCCCTGGCTCCCCCTGCACTGTGGGACTGTCACTGTATCCCTACAGCCCCCTTCCCAGCACTTGCTCTGCACTTACCTCGCACTTGCCACCAGCTGGCCCTTTTATTTATTATTTATTATTTTATTACGCTACTTACCTTGTACTGCACTTCCCCCCCACCTCCTCCCCCTGCACTTTCTCCTTTTCCCCTTACCTCTGCACTTGCGCGATCTGAATGACACCTGGCCTAGTAGGATCGTTTGTCTGTCTTCCCCTTGTTTCCCTCCCTCCCTGCCTCGTCGCGCCTTGAAACACTTGTGTATAGGCGCGTTACAAATACCATATCATATCATATCATTAGGAGGTCTGTACGGGGGCAGATTCAATCACATGCCAGAACTACCTTGCCCTGTTTTCCTTCATTACGTGTTCTGTACAGGGGCAGATTCAATCACATGCCAGGCATAACTTGCTCTTCTTTCCTTAATCCGGTGGTCTGTACCGGGGTATGTTCAATCACATGCCAGGCATACCTTGCTCTGCTTTCCATCATAAGGAGGTCTGTACAGGGGTCGATACAATGACATGGCAGGCCTACTGTGCTATGCTTTCAGTCATTAAGAGGTCTCTACAGAGGCATATTCATTCACATGCCAGGCCTACCCAGCACTGTCTTGCCATCATGAGGTCTGTCCAGGCATAACCTAGTCTGCGTTCCATCATTAGGATGTATGTATAGGGTAGATTCAAACACATATCAGGCCTACCTTGCTCTGCTTTCTTTCATTAGGAGGTGTGTACGGGGGCAGATTCAATCACATGCCAGAACTACCTTGCCCTGTTTTCCTTCATTAGGTGTTCTGTACTGGGGCAGATTCAATCACATGCCAGGCCTACCCTGCTCTGCTTTCCTTCTTTGTGAGGTCTATACAGGGGCAGATTCAATCTCATGCCAGGCCTACCTTGCTCTTCTTTCCTTAATTAGGAGGTTTGTACAGGGGCGATTCAATCACATGCCAGGCCTAACATGCTCTGTTTTCCTTCATTGTGAGGTCTATACAGGGGAAGATTCAATCTCATGCCAGGCCTAACTTGCTCTTCTTTCCTTCATTAGGAGGTCTGTACCGGAGCAGATTCAATCACATGGCAGACCTACCCTGCTCTGCTTTTCATCATTAGGAGGTTTGTACAGGGGCAGATTCAATCACATGCCAGGCCTTCCCATCTCTGCTTTCCATCATTAGGAGGTCTGCACAGGAGCAGATTCAATCACAAGCCAGGTCTACCCTGCTCTGCTTTACTTCATTGTGAGGTCTGTAGAGGGGCAGATTCAATTACATGCCAGGCCTACCCTGCTCTGCTTTCTGTCATTAGGCGGTCTGTACAGGGGCAGATTCAATCACAGGCCAGCCATATCCTGTTCTGCTTTCCGTCTTTAGGCTGTCTGTACAGGGGCAGATTCAATCACATGCCAGGCCTACCATTCTCTGCTTTCCTTCATTGTGAGGTTTGTACAGGGGCATATTCAATCACGTGCCAGGCCTACCATGCTCTGCTTTCCTTAACTGTGAGGTCTGTACAGGGGCAGATTCAATTACATGCCAGGCCTACCCTGCTCTGCTTTTCTTCATTAGAATGTCAGTACAGGGCAGATTCAATCACATGCCAGGCCTACCCTGCTCTGCTTTTCGTCATTAGGAGGTTTGTACAGGGGCAAATTCAATCACATGCCAGGCCTACCTGGCTCTGCTTTCCTTCATTAAGAGGTCTGTACAGGAGCAGATTCAATCACATGCCAGGCCTACCTGGCTCTGCTTTCCTTCATTAGGAGGTCTGTACAGGAGCAGATTCAATTACATGCCAGGCCTACCCTGCTCTGCTTTTCTTCATTAGGAGGTCTGTACAGGAGCAGATTCAATCATATGCCAGGCCTACCCTGCTCTGCTTGTCGTCATTAGGCGGTTTGTACAGGGGCAAATTCAATCACATGCCAGGCCTACCCTGCTCTGCTTTTCTTCATTAGGAGGTCTGTACAGGAGCAGATTCAATCATATGCCAGGCCTACCCTGCTCTGCTTGTCGTCATTAGGCGGTTTGTACAGGGGCAAATTCAATCACATGCCAGGCCTACCCTGCTCTGCTTTCTTTCATTTGGAGGTCTGTACAGGAGCAGATTCAATCACATGCCAGGCCTACCAGGCTCTGCTTTCCTTCATTGTGAGGTCTGTTACAGGGGCAGATTCAATCACATGCCAGGCCTACCAGGCTCTGCTTTCCTTCATTTGGAGGTCTGTTACAGGGGCAGATTCAATCACATGCCAGGCCTACCCTGCTCTGCTTTCTTTCATTTGGAGGTCTGTTACAGGGGCAGATTCAATCACATGCCAGGCCTACCCTGCTCTGCTTTCTTTCATTTGGAGGTCTGTTCCAGGGGCAGATTCAATCACATGCCAGGCCTACCAGGCTCTGCTTTCCTTCATTTGGAGGTCTGTTACAGGGGCAGATTCAATCACATGCCAGGCCTACCCTGCTCTGCTTTCTTTCATTTGGAGGTCTGTTACAGGGGCAGATTCAATCACATGCCAGGCCTACCATGCTCTGCTGTCCTTCATTTGGAGGTCTGTTCCAGGGGCAGATTCAATCACATGCCAGGCCTACCAGGCTCTGCTTTCCTTCATTTGGAGGTCTGTTACAGGGGCAGATTCAATCACATGCCAGGCCTACCAGGCTCTGCTTTCCTTTATTTGGAGGTCTGTTCCAGGGGCAGATTCAATCACATGCCAGGCCTACCAGGCTCTGCTTTCCTTCATTTGGAGGTCTGTTACAGGGGCAGATTCAATCACATGCCAGGCCTACCCTGCTCTGCTTTCCTTCATTTGGAGGTCTGTTACAGGGGCAGATTCAATCACATGCCAGGCCTACCAGGCTCTGCTTTCCTTCATTTGGAGGTCTGTTACAGGGGCAGATTCAATCACATGCCAGGCCTACCCTGCTCTGCTTTCTTTCATTTGGAGGTCTGTTACAGGGGCAGATTCAATCACATGCCAGGCCTACCATGCTCTGCTGTCCTTTATTTGGAGGTCTGTTCCAGGGGCAGATTCAATCACATGCCAGGCCTACCAGGCTCTGCTTTCCTTCATTTGGAGGTCTGTTACAGGGGCAGATTCAATCACATGCCAGGCCTACCATGCTCTGCTTTCCTTTATTTGGAGGTCTGTTCCAGGGGCAGATTCAATCACATGCCAGGCCTACCAGGCTCTGCTTTCCTTCATTTGGAGGTCTGTTACAGGGGCAGATTCAATCACATGCCAGGCCTACCCTGCTCTGCTTTCCTTCATTTGGAGGTCTGTTACAGGGGCAGATTCAATCACATGCCAGGCCTACCAGGCTTTGCTTTCCTTCATTTGGAGGTCTGTTACAGGGGCAGATTCAATCACATGCCAGGCCTACCCTGCTTTGTGTGTCATCATTAGAAGGTCTGTACATTGAGCACTCTTGCGGCTTATGTTACCACAATATGGACAGTTCATTGCAAACATGTACATAACAAACATGTGCAATTGGCCAGTGGCAGACACACGAACATGTTAATTGTGAATGGCACAGCTTATCATGTGTCCGGGGTTATTTAATGAGCACCATTGAGGTTGCCATTTTGCAAAAGGGAGGGTGCTTGTCAGGCAAGCAGTCGCCTCTCTATTAGTAGAACCCGGCAGCCAGAGACACATCAAGTGTTCATCATTCTGATCAGTGCGATGGCACCTACACGTGTAACACTGGCAATGGCAATATTCTAATAAGGAGCATGTTACCAGGACCGTACCTCTCAGAAGCCTGGTGGGTTGGGAAGAAGTGAATCACAAGCCGGGCCTGCCTGCTACATCCAGGCCCCCCATGGTGCAATAAGGCAATAGGCTAAATCATGATTTCTTTTACTAGGAAGTGAAAACTAAGAGTTCATGTTGCTTTCAAAACGAAATAAAAGGCTGTAACAGCCAGAGACTGCCCAAGCTGAAACCGACACTTGGATTTCTCAGAGCCTCTTCTGTCATAAAAGGGAGTTACATTTTGAACCACGGTTTTCAGAAATATCATGAAATTGTCATGAATGTAACCAAACCTGCACTTACACGTTCAGGAGGATATTCCAACTCCCAACATAACATCTCAGTGATTCAGAGTTCAACTTCTTAGATATACTTGAGTCCACTGCTGGAAAATCCCCCAACACCCCCAACACAAAGACACCATTACACTCCCCCCAACACCGTAAACCCATCTTGGGTTTACCCACTTGCCCTGTTTTACTGTTGATTGAATGTTAAGTGTTAAGACAGTCACAATGTTGTCTGTTGAACGCCCCCCCTCCACGTGTTAGTTGCAGAATAGAAACATTGCTCAATGTACTGAAAGTTCTTTTCAAGTTGTTTTTGTTCTTCTATGCCCTTTTTTCGAAGCAAACAACAAAATACACAGCTCGGTTCTATGTAGCAGTGGGTGAAAGAGTTTATTTCTTTGCATCTGCAGAGAAACAGACAGGGGAAACTGGCTGAGTATGCCCGCTCCGCACATAGATTCAGTGACTTTGGTAATTTAACATCATGATTCCAACTGAAAACACTTTAACCTTCCATATTCCTGCTTATGCATCTCTGCCTATTCCTACCACATATGATATGATATAATAATCTATTTATATAGCGCCTATATACAATGTGTTTCAAAGTGCTTCAAGGCAAGGGAGGGAACAAGGGAAAATACAATGACATTCTCACAGGCCATGCACAGTAAGGATGTAAAATAAACTATCATACTCAAACTGACGACATTTCAGATAGTGCAAAAGCTAAGGCATAGATAAGGAAGGGAGAGGGGGAGTAGGAAGGAAATGGAAACAGACAGGCAACTACCATACTAGGCCTGATGACATTTCTGATAGAGTTAGAGAAAAACAAAAGGTGAGAGAGAGGGGTGCAAAAAGGGAGGGGAGATACAAAACAAGCGACTATCATACTAGGCCTGATGACATTTCTGGTAGAGTTAGAGAAAAACAAAAGGTGAGAGAGAGGGGTGCAAAAAGGGAGGGGAGATACAAAACAAGCGACTATCATACTAGGCCTGATGACATTTCAGATAGTGCTGGAGGGGGGGGGGGGGAAACAAGTAAGGGGAGGGGGGAGGAGACAGACACGTTTGCTATCATACTTGGTCCAGTGACAATTTTGATAGAGAAAGTGCATGGAAGAAAGTAAGGGGAGGAGGGGAGGAGATGGGAAAGGGAAAAAGGGAGAGGAGGAGGGAACAGAGAGTAAGCAGTCAAAAAAATTGTAGAAGCAAGAGGGGAGACCAAATACAATTGCAGAAGTCAGTAGTAACACATAGGGCCTCATTACGACCCAGGCGGAAAACCATTGTGCTAATAGCACCATGGTCCATGCCGGTAACTTACCAACTCCGCCATGGAGAAAGGGGGAATTACCACCCCATTACAAGGTTGGCGGGGCGGTAATTCCCCCTTCCTCCATGGCCCTTCCCCATTCCCATTTTTGCCCCATAGGGCTCAATGGGAATGGGGAAAGCGCTAAGTACGGTACCGTAAAAAAATTGCGGTACCGTACTTAGCACCAAGGTCCCTTTGCGGGTCCCTACTTTAACGGCTGGTGTAGACCAGCCGTTAAGGTCGGTTCCCGCAAAGGGACATAGTAATCAGGCGCTAATGGGTTAACGGTGCTGCATCCTTTTACGGCTCTGTTAACCCATTAGCGCCAGGGTCGTAATGAGGCCCATAATGTTGCAAGCCAGGATACAAGATGAAGATGGGAACAGCATGATTCAGGCCCACCATGAGTACAAGATGCAAAGGAAGTTCAGCATGAGAGTTGATAAAGGGTGACCCACCGTCAATCAATGAAGGCCATAAAAGTCAAATACAGCATTGGCCGCAAGACGGTGATGGTGAAATCAAAATATATCAGGACAGACTCCTGCAGAAGTAGACTGGAGAAGGGGGAGGGGGAGCAGGGTAGAACAATCAAGCAAAACAGGCATTACCTGTGTGCGAGAAGGGAGGGGGGCACAAGGGAATATCAGAGAGGGATGAGAGTTGGTAGGGGTAGCCTGTGGGGACAGAGGGAGTAAACACATGTTGGTGCATGCTTACCTGCTGTCTGAGCAGGGGGTCGGGCCCTGGGTCCTCCTGGTCCGAAAAGGTCTAAACATTAATTGTCTTTTTCTTCATCAGCCCTTCGCTATGGATGCCCGGGCGAGAGACACCCTTGAACTAAGAATTAAGAGTAGGAAGGATGAGGCAGGGCTGAGAAGATGGGTGGTGCTTGGCCAGGTAACCTAGATCCACTTGCACATGCTCCCCATCTGCAAAGGAAAAGAGACTGGAGGTCTCCTTAAGTAGGGAAAAAGAGCGGCAACCAGTCATACACCCGCCCACCCACAGAGATTCTTTTTATTTGTGTGTCAGAATTTTATAGTACTTGTTACATGTTTTAAAAGTTATATTATGATTGTGTGTTCAACTCTTTCAGAATGTTGTGTTATCTGTAATTGTGTTCATTAGTCATTACGGGGCGATTTGAAACAGGGCTGCCCCCTAACCCTTCACGCCACCTACAGCAGGAACTACACTCCCTAGAAGGAGTAGCGGTTACTGGACGTGTTTTTACTCTGAAAACCGGCGTGAATGTGCTGGCGTGGACGAACAAAGCCAGTCTGCGCCAGTCTGCATCGGAAGCTAGGACCAGGCTTACTACTTCTCCACGCACCGGATCAGACAGCTCACTCTGTAGCTTTACGATGGGTTTACTTGAGGTAATGGCCGCCATTGAAGGAGCGAGAATACAGTCCATTACTTGTGAACTAGCATTCACACAACAACTATCAGCAAATGGCAGTAAGTTTGTCTTGGCTCCCCACAATGTTTGTGGCATATCTCCCTCAATGGCTGAGCGCTGCACTAGCAATAGCCGCCATATTATCTGCGCTAACCCTGTCCTGACATCATCCCCTACACTGGGCATAGATTGCATGAACACCGCCAATGCTAAAGCATATTCCATCTCGCTCCCAGATCTTTTCAGCCCAGGCGGAGGGTCCACCTTCCTGGCCCCAGTTAGCACCAGCTCTCCTCCTCTGTTGCTGCCTGATCCATGTCCTATAGCAGCTCAGTTAGCGACGGCTAAGCACATCAAAGATACTTGCTTAGTTCTACCTATCCATAAATTGTCCTGTATGCTGCTCAATTCGCGATCAATGACAAAACATGCCATCGAGATAGCAGCACACATTCAGAGTCCGACAAAGACATCTGTGCTTTACAGTAACCTGGGCTCATAGTGCTGCGGGTCCCACACTGAACCTGGCCATCCCAGCAGGCTATTCCATGCTGAGGGTGGACAGGGTCAAAGGTAGAGGGGGAGAGGTGTGGCTCTGATTTTTAAATCTCAATTAAAAATCTGGGAAACAAAAGGGACAATTATGGAAGGCATTGAGTCCATCCAGGTCATAATCGGACTCAATGCCGAGGCCACACTCAATTACTTGTTGTCTATAGGCCTCTCACTCTCTGGTGGAGGATTTCACTTCTGCATTGTCTAATCACTTGGTATCCTGCTTGAAACCATGCTCCAGTTTTATTGTCATGGGTGATTTTAATTTCTGGCTAGGCCATCAGGATGATCATATGGGCTTGGAACTGGAGACAGCCTTGGCTAATTTGGGCCTGGATCAATTCAATCACCACCCTTCACATTCTCTAGGCCACACCCTTGATTGGTATCTGCCACTAATGTGTGCAAAAAGTACCTATTGGTCACTGCCTGCCCATGGTCGGACCATTATTTTATCAACTTTTTTGTCCTATCAGCCTTCCCAGTGAAGAATAGAAGCAAAGATGTGCTCGCTATTAATGGCAGAAACCCACGCTCTCTCATACTGGAGAAAATTCATCCATTATTAACTAACGTTAATAACTTCCCCCCTTTATGCCCAGTACAGAGCATGTCAAAGGCACTCATTACCACTCTTACAGATATTACAACACTTTTGGCCCCGGGAAAAAATGAGGTACACGAGAGTGCTGCCCAAGAACAATCCATGGTTCACGCCTGCTCTTCATAGACTCAAATCTAGTATGCTTAAGCTTTATCACAGCTGGAAAGTGAACCCCACCTCTAGCCTCCTCTCTGTATACAAAGCAGACGTAAGAGCATACAAAACAGCTCTATTGGAAGCAAAAAATAACTCCTTTAATGATAGTATTGTCCCTGCCAAATCTGAGACGAAAGAACTTTTTTAAATTCTCAAGGAGCTCGAGTCCACCTCAGCGCCAGACGTGGGTACAGTGGTAAAAGACACGGCCTGGTTTCAAGGGATTCAGGATGCGATGGGTGCGAAGTTCCAGGGCATCAAGGCCAACATCCTCAGTAAAAAACTTGCTGCTACCAAGTAGGTCATTCTCGAAGGCCGCAAGGAACTCAAACAATGCCCCACTTTCCTGAATTTAATTTCTCCCCTATCTCTTTGGAAGAGCTGACAGAAGTGGTTGCCCATCTTAAGACCACCAGCTGCAAAGGTGATCCATATACCGCCGTCATTATTAAAACCTTCCCCCCCTCCCTCCTTGATGCCATACTGCAGTTTGTTAATGCATCACTTAGAGACGGCATTGTGCCTGATGACTTAAATGATCCTGGGTAACTCTGCTATGAAAAAAACCCAACCTCCATAAGGAAGACCCACTGAACTATAGGCCCATCACGAACACCATTTTCCTGTTGAAGATATTGGACAGGGTTGCCTACAAACAGGTAGCCTATCATCTCAACAATGTTCTGATTCTTAATTGCCGACAATCAGGCTTCAGAGCTGGGCATAGTACTGAGACGGCTCTGCTGGAACTCAAATCAAGGCTTCTCTCGAAATGACAAATGTTTGGGTGCTATGTTCATGCTTCTAGATCTTTCTGCTGCATTCGACCTGGTCAACAACACTTTGTTGGTCTCCAGGCTCGAAGAAGTGGCCTTCTTTTCACCAGCATCGTCTCGTTGGGTAGCATCATTTCTCCATAACAGGTTAAGTTGTGTCTGATCAGAGTCTGCTGAAGCGGCTGTAAAATCGACTGAATATGGAGTTCCACAGGGAGCTAACTTAGCCCCCTGTTTTTACGACATATTCACTGCCACGTTCTTTGTCATTTTGGAGGAGGAAGGGATCTGGTTTACAAACTTTGCAGATAAACAGTGTATCATCCCGCTGCAAGGGTCCCATGCAGCAGACAAAGCCAGGCTGAGCAAAGCCTATACATGCATCGATACATGAATGGTTGTGAACGGTCAGCCCTTAATAGGTCAAAGACCGAGCTAATGATAGTAGGGTCTACCAGCACACTGGCTAAGTTGGATCCCGCCTGCAGAGCCTCCAAATAGGCGATGTAAAGATCAACACACTCAGGAAGGTGAAATCACTTGGGGTAATTTTAGATCAGCATCTTTCTATGAAAGCCCATTTGGGGAGTGTGGTGTTCGGAGCAGCCTACTATCTAAGACTCCTCACCCATATGCGTCCCTTCATCTCTCAGGCCAATTCAGAAACCCTAGCGAGAGCTATAATAGGCACCAAAATTGATTATTGCTGTAGTCTTTTGGCTGGCATTGATAAAGCCGAAACCATTAGACTTTAGCTGATACAAAACGGGACTGTCATGGTTCTTAAGGGCTTAGTGAGACGTAAGCACGTCTCAGTGGCAAGAAGAGCACTGCACTGGCTCCCTGTGGAAGTGAGAATTTGTTTTCACCTCCTTACGAGCACCTTTAAGTGACTCCTGGGGATCATGCTGCGATATCTGAGTGATCTGATAATGCTCAAGATCCCTACCAGAATGCTCAGATCCAACAAGGCTAAAATGCTGATTATCCCCAGAAGCAGATCTAAAAAAGCCAAAAAGGGAGCCTTTGGAGCAGTGGCTCCCGCTTCCTGGAACAACCTTCTGCTGGATTTAAGGCTCGAGTTTCAAGAAAAAACTAAAGACCTGGCTGTTTGTCTAATTGTCGCCCTGCTCGCATTCTTTTCGCCCCTCAGGTTCTGACTTGTTTTATTCATTTGTTTATACATCTGTTTTCTGTATTGTCCATGCCATTATGCCTCCAGGTCCATTGATGCGCACAATAAATACATTAAAGTAAAGTAAAGTTAACCAGAAAGGCGCCAGGTGGGCAGGGCTTGCTAAGTGGGGAAAAAGTGTGCCAACCTGGAAGGTGCCAGGTGAGCGGGGCTTAGGCCAGGTGACCTAGATGCACTTGCAACTGCTCCCCATCTGTAAAGGAAAAGAGGCTGGAGGGTTACTTGAGTAGGGAAAAAGAACTGCAACCAGGAAGGCACAAGGTGGGCAGGGCTTGCTAAGTGGGGGGAAAAGAGGGGCAACCTGGAAGGTGCCAGGTGGGTGGGGCTTAGGCCAGGTGACCTAGATCCACTTGCACCTGCACCTGCATAATATATACACACAATTGAGTACCAGCTACCCCACTCTTCCACACAGTATGGTAGGCATAGTAGCCAACAGCCAGACTGGGGTGCATATCCCTCTGGCGTATTGATCAGAAAGCAGTCATAGGCTAATAACTAAAATTAACTATCATTGAATCACCATTTTGAATGTTATTTCTTGACATTACAAAACATGATGATACTTTGGAAAGAATTATTTTCACACCCATGTGTGCAAGTAAAAGCATTTACCCTCATCCCAAGGATGCAACAACTCTTTATAACCTGTTCAATTCAGGTTATAGTTTGAACTCTAACTGAATAGAATACTTACTCAAAAACGTGTATCTCAGCGTTCTTGATATCACCTTCAAAGCGAGGATACGGTGCTATGCTTTGATGACGATAGCAAGAACGTTGATCATGTTTTGTAATGTCAAGAAATAACATTCAACATGGTGATTCAATGATTACTCTTGAGAATCATGTTCAATCACATTAAAATTGTCAGATTAATGAGCAGGGAATGGCTTGATTTTTAGATTGTTAGTGGTCTTTTATTGTTTTTAGTTGGTGTAACTCACCCTACTCTGTTAGATGGGAATGACTGAATTCCCCTTCTTGGTCCTGATGAAGGCTGCTTTACCAAGTGGACTAATTTGTTGAAGTCCAATCAAACAGCCGGAACATGTATCGACAACTAGATCTGTGTAATTGATTATACATAGACAGAACCATCTAAGAGTCAAGTTTAGGGCACTTCAAAGTGTATATATAGATATTGGTGACCAAGTGGTCATAGAGATAGGTGTGATTTGTGTTTTTTTTAAGAAAATTATTTTTGAATGGATGGTAGGAGTGACTGTATGTGAGTTGAATTGTGTATGAAATGTGGGGACATTGTTTTTATGAATTGACATTATATATCTGTATATGATAATAATAAAACATAATTTGATACTACAGTGTGACATTTATTGGTGTAATTTAAAAAGATACATGTATTAGAAGTGCCATTCCCTATCCCAGGGTTCCATTATTGTATGTTCTTATAGCTTTCTTACAGGACACTTCTGAAATGCCTGCGGATGAAGGAAAGAGAAAAATGACCACTGACGACGAACAACGAGATAATGACTAAGTTTGGACAGCTGTCTATCCCCTGTATGGGTTCCTTTTTCTGGGTAATTATGCTTTATTTAAAGGAAGGAAAAGGGGGGGGGAAGAAACTCTCTATTTTTTTTCTCTTGCTTCTTTTTTCTTCCTTTCTCTTTTCCTTTTGCTTCTTTTTGACCACATTTTATTTCGCTAATTGTATAGCAATATTTTAAAATTTTAGGAGGATATGTAATTGATAATTATTGTTTGTTCAGCAAAAAAATTTAAATTGTAAACTAAAAATATGCTTAATATTTTTTTTTAAAGAGATTGATTACTGCAATTCTGTCAGATCCATAAAAACTGTCCGTACGGTAAGTTTTCCCTCAAGCTCAATGGATGAAAGCTATCAAAAGCTAACAGTGTGTTTTTATACAAGGGTTTTCTGTACAAGGTAGTACCAATAAGATTTTGCTTGATTTTATACATTTCCAGGTCCAGAAATGGGATACAATGCATATCGCTATGCATATTAAACTTGATGGAACAGTTCTGAAGGTTCAACCATTGTAAGAACTCATCTAATAAGCCCCTCCAAACCAAGAACACATCACGATGTAGTGATGCCAACATTTGAGACAAGCTTTAATGATGTTATTGTCATCATAAACTGATTTTTCCTCTAGATTGTCCATAAATAGGTTGGCTAAATCGGGAGTAAAAGTAGCTCCCATGCGAGTTCCGTGGCATTGTTTGTAGAACTTGTCTTTATACATAAAGACATGCTCTGTTAGGGCTAGATGTGTACATTCTAAAATGAAGTCTGTGGGTACTGTGCAATTATCTCATTTGTCTAAATATGTCTGTAAGACCTCCTTTCATTCTTCTTGGGGAATACTTGTGTAGAGGGACTCGACATCAAGGGTGACTAGAATGCCATCTGTATCAATAGCAAGAATGGCAAGTATACTGATAATTGCTGTGGTGTCCTGTACATAGGACTTCATTTTGCCCACAAAGGCACGTAAAAACACATCTGTATAAATTGACAAAGGTTCCAGAGCTGACCCAATCCCAAAGGCGATCGGTCTACCTGGAGGGCTGGTTTCATTTTTGTGAATCTTTGGTAGACAGTAAAACGCTGGTGTAGTAGGATTTATTTTTGCTAAGAAGGCTCTTTCATCATCAATTATCAATTCTTCTGTCCAAGCATGTGTCATTAGGCTGTCTATCTCTGCCTGTAATCTCACTATGGTGTTGGAGTCCATTTAAAAAAAATGTGTCATTGCCAAGATGTTTTTGTATCTCTTCTTCGTAAAGTATTCTGGACCACAGAACACTGCCTCCGCCTTTGTCGACTGGTTTGATGATCTAATCATGGTGGCAACCTAGATTTTTCAGCACCAAACATTCTTTTTTGGTCAGGTTGTCTGCATATCGATTCTTAGTGTAAAACAAAGTCTCCATTTCCCTAAGTATCTTATTTTCGAAATATTATATTATTTTCAGGACAGATCATTGAGGACACAGGTGTAAAAATAGAGGGAGGTTTTAGCCCTGTGTTATTTGGCATATCTTTCCTCTCTTCAGATGAGTTGCGAAAAAAATATTGCAACCTCAAAATTCTAAAGAATTTTCTAAGCTCCGCCTCTGTCGCAAATCTATCTTGAGCAGTACTTGGAACAAAACTAAGGCCTTTAATCAAGTCACTGCTTTCTTCCTGTGTTAGAACATGGTCATTTAAATTAAAGATTGGAATAAACGCATTGGTGGCGGGGGTGTGCTGTCCATTGCCTGGTGCGCATCCCATGGTGCCCTTGGTGTCATAGCCTGCCTCGTTTGACTCAATTAATTTGATAGTCTTCCTTTGATCAGTTTTAGAGTTATATGTGCAAGCATCAACACTCATTGTTTTATTTGTTTTCAAAATAGACGTGGGGCATCTCCTCATTTTCCTGGTAGTCTATAAATATACCACATCGCGTTAAGCCGTAGTGTCCTGAAGAAAGCTCAGAGGGAACAATACAAATGCGACCTGGAATTGATATCAGTTGACCTCCGAGCTGGAAACACAAAAGTGTCGACTAATGAAGTTCACTTAAGATCAATTTAGTGCACCATCAACTAATTACTAACCACACTATTTTCGTGTTGTACTTCTGATAGACTCTGTAAGAATTACATGAAGCATATGTGTTGTGTTATAATATGTATGATGACGTGTTGTTTTGATACTCATTTTGTAACATTAATAGTGAATACATTTTTTTTATTAGCCTATGACTGCTTTCTGGTCAATATAACAGGGGTGTCTGCACCACAGTCTGGCTGTTGGCTAATAAGCGTACCATACTGTGTGGAAGGGTGGGGTAGCCCGTACTCAATTGTGTGTATATATTGTTTGATTACTCCCTCTCGAGTCGGGCCCCCCTAGAACAGAAAAGAAGGTTCTACCCACATTTGTGTTTGACATACTCTTAACACATGACATTTCTTAGCTGCATTGGAACCACCAAACCATGTGGCATTCCTGACAAGCTCAGAGTGAGGCCATGCCTCGTTTTGATGCATAATGTTCCATTATCCATGTATGGGTTGTAGCCTCGTTCTGAATAGGATCTCACTTCCCAGCCACAGAGCCTTGTGGTCTCTGTTATTTCTGTGCAAACCAATCACAGGTTTTAAAGTCTCTGCCCCTTTAAACATCAATAATATTGGCTGGGATGCTGTTCTGTTGGGGGTGCGTAATGCCTTTATGAAAATCAGAACATTTACTAGGTTCTCACCATATTACTCAAGCACTAACCTTGCTAATCATCTTGTCAGGCAAACCTGTCTAGGAGCTTTCAGGCTCTTCCAATATGTTAATTCACATGTTATCCAAATTAAATGTTAAGCCAAGAGACACAACCAGTTTAGCAGTTTAGGGGAAAACGCCAACCTAACCAATCAAGGAACAAAAATTGATGTATGTGTGGACCACATGGGAATATATTCCCTGGCGAGAGTTGTCAAATATTGTTTGTAGATGGCAGATTGGCAATATTATCTGCTTGCCATCCTGTTAATGAACTATTTGTGTCTAATAATTGCAACATAATGTATGCATCAGTTTGCAGTGAAAGTAAATTACCTCATGGAGATTTAAATATTCTTCTATATTGTGTGATGAAACGAGGTAATTCATCCCTTCTCACTTAGGGGGAGCCACCCCCATGAGGCTAGGGAGGTGAGACCACTCTGCAACAATACACCTAAGGTTGTAGATAAGTGGGGCCTTACTGGGAGAGTCTCCCCCTTTGGGCATAAGGCTCACGTTCCTGTGAGGAACTCCCTGATGCCCTCCCTGTGATGGCCTGTATGGAACTGTCCTTACAAGTTTCATGATGGTGATGAACATAAAGTAAATGGATACTGTGATCATGTTATCAAAGAACAAGTGATTCTGTCCCTTTAACTCACAATCACCAATGCTGCGGGCACCACCCCAGACAGGAAGCACCGGACAACACTGGCAGTGGTATCGAGAAGCCAAACAGGAGACAGAAACGCACATGAAGCGGACACCGCAGAAAGTGAACCGCGAAGCAAACCAAAGGAAGGACCAGATCCCAAGTACCTACGGGCACCAGAGAAGATTGCCTACAATCCTGAAGATAATGGGGAGAAAGGGAATACGAGGAGCCAAACAGGACTAGTAACAGATGTTACAAAACTTGTCCCAGTACAAATAATGAAAGTGTGGAAAACAAGTTCATAACGTTGAACTATATTAATGTAGTAACGAGAAATACAGAAAGCACCCAGAGTGAAAGGAGTAGAATTGGATGTCTGACACTTTGGGAAAAGGGGAGGACTGCTCAATATCCACAATAAAGAGAGACACTTGGGAACTAAAGACCAGAGAGGATCGATCCTAAGAAAAATGTTATACAAGAAAAACCACGTTGGGAAAAGAAGAACCATAAGCATTTGGACAACAAAACCCCCAGAGAAAGTGACACGAAAACAAGTACAATGAGAATCCGATAATAAAGAGAGAAAGATTGTGACGAGAGCAAGAAAGGACCATAACAGAAAAAAGTTAATCAATCCCCTAAGGGAGTTGAAGGAACTAATACAGACAATACAAGAGAGTTTTTATGGATTGTATATCGATCAGATATCTGAAAAGAAGAGAACGTAAGTTCATAAGCACAACTAACAGGACAAGGGAGTCATTTTCCAGACTTTAGTTGATTAAAATAGTGGTAGGGTCAGTTAGGTTTGCTTTGGACAGCGGACTGATTCTTTTGGACATTTATTCTTCACTGATGAGTTAGTAACATAGGCAGGGAACACCCAAGAGGAATACAGAAAGATAGGCCTTCTTTCTATTGTCTAATAAACACATGGCAAACATGTCCTCTGCAAGTCTGTGTCCTTCTGACCTGCCACAATGGACTAATGGATAGAGGGTTGCTATTTATTGTAATTTATGAACTGTGTCTTTCTGTCACCTCAGACTTCTGGAAAAGGGGAGGGGTGGGCAGGGTGCAGAAAGAAGGGCGGAACAGAACTGAATATATTTAGAAGGATATAAAGGAGGGAAGGCTTCCTGTAGCACTTCCTGTAGCACTAGAATATGGGGGAGAGCAGAGCAGGGAGATCACGAGTAGAACAATGGCCGAAACAAGGGATGAATCAATGGAAAAATAATCCACCGAATTTGCATTATACAAATGAGCTCACTCACCCACTGACGCCCTCATGCATTCTGCTAGTAGGTATCTCTTCCTTGGTGTGCTGCATTGATGATGACGTCTGATACGGTAAGTTCCACAGTCTTGCCACTTACTCCATGGCTGAAAGGAATGTGTCAACCTTGGTTGACGGACTGCCAATGTGATACCATGAAAAGCATTTGCGGATCACACTCACTAAGCCCCTGAAAAGAGCTGTGCCTTCGGATATCTATGGAACTTAAGCAAGTCCAACTTTACTGCTGTGTGATAGGATGGACACGGTTCGAGAAGGTGGAATCTTACTTTTGAAGAAGTCTACCCCAAAATGTTTGGGATCAGTACAGGTGGCTGAATATTGAGTTCCGTTTGAGCAACCTCATCATTCTGGGTGGGTAGTAAAGATTAAAGGTGTAACACGCTTAAAGTACAAAATACTGGAGCGAATAAACTACATATAAGAAAAGGCCATGGCGACCATTGTGGACTTTGAATTCTGAAGAAGAGTTAAGGTTCTCATGCCTTAACGCTCCTGCAATACAGACTCATTTGTGAAGGGTTGGTGCAGCAATATATTGACTTTCTCATGTTCACTTAAGCTCATCTTTCATGTCCTTGAGCAAGACAGTAACACGTGTTCATGTAAGTATTCTTTACTGGGTGCTGGAATGACTTAAGAGACTGGTTTTAGTCTATGCTGGCTCAACACACAGTTGCAATGAGCTGTTGTGGTTTTGGGGATTTGTTGTTTTCAGTAGCGACTATAGTGTCCCTCTTTCACTGAAATACAAAGGTCGTTTAACTAAAAGTAACTATAACATCACATCACTTTATTATATTTCTTCAGTGAGCTGTTCGCTTTTTATGATATATGCTAATACTCCTACAGTTGTCCAGTTATTCACCTAGCAGAAAAGCAAGGGTTAAGTTAATGACATAGAAAACAGGGCATAGACAAAATATCTTTCTGTTCTTTTGGGCTTTTTTGTATTGTCCCTTCAAATCAATTTAAACGTATCCATAAACTCTCTAGATTTAATACTGTTTTTCCTTAGTTTGTTTTTTTCCTCATGTCATATATACACTGTGGATACATGCATGTCATTTGTGTTGGCCTATATGGTGTCAAGGTCTGTACCTAATAGGAACTATGATACTGACAGTAGCGATTGGGCATGGTCTAAGACCAGAATTTAGTAGCTTTTACAGTAAAGCTGTTGCCACCAATAGTAGTGAGTTTGTATTTAGGTATGGTCAGACAGTTAGCATTCCCTGTTCTGGTAGGTCTGAGAGAGGTTCTTCTCTGGAATTTATCTGTGAGGTAGCTAGGGGTTGCGTTATTAAGGGCTTTGTAGGTCAAGGAGAGGGTTTTTAGTTGTATTTTATTGAATGCAGATAGCCATTTATGCTGGCGTCTAAAAGAGGAGATATGTTTTTTTTATTTATGCCTAGGGCTGCTCTTAAGGCATTGTTCTGTAGTGTTTGGAGCTTTTGGATGGTAGATTTATTAGCCCCACTGTACAGACCATTACAGTAGTCAATTCTGGAGAGTATTAGGGCTCTGGCCAGGATCAAGCAACTGGTGTCAGAGAGGAAAGGAAAGGCTTACCAGCTCTGATTAGCTTGCAAGTGTAAGCGGTAGAGTAGGTAAGGGATTTGATCTGTTTATCAAATGACAATGTGGAGTCCAAGTAGAATCCAAGGGTTTTTACCTCCTTAGAGACTTTAATGGTGTTCCCGTCAATATTAAAAGAGGAAAATTCTTGGCCTAGTTTTTTAATGTTGGCCTGGAAGCCCAGAATTATTAGCTCAGTCTTATCATCGTTCAAGCACAGGCCATGAGTAGCCATCCATGCTTGGATGATAAGGTAAACTTTGTTCACTAATCCCGTGTCTGTAATGTAATCCCCAGAAAGCTGGAGGAGAATCTGAGTATCATCTGCATAGTTAGATGATACCTAGATGGTCCAGATCGTCAAACAGTGGCTTAGTGAAGATATTGTAAAGGGTTGGCGAAACGCAGGAACCTTGTTGAACACAACATAGGATGGGTGTTGGGTCAGCGGCTGCCGAGGAGGAGAAGACTCTCATAGTTCTCTCACTCAGGAAGGACTCAATCCATTTGATGGCTCCAGTGGAGAAATGGGCCGCAGAATCAAGGTGTCGGAATAGGACCTTGTGATTGACATGATCAAAAGCGGCCCAGAGATCAAGTAGGAGCAAGAGTACTGGCCTCCCTTTGTCTCTCTGCTCGTCAATTTGGGACTTTAGGTCGATTAAGGCTGTCTCTGTTCCGTGTAGTGGCCGGAAACCAGATTGTCTGTTACCTAGGAGTTTGTGCAGTTCAAGGTGTTTTTGAATTTGGATATAAGCAGCTTTATCCAATATTTTGAGTAGAAATGGGACCGTAGTAATGGGCCGGTAATTAGTGGGAATAAGAGGATCTAATGACTGTTTCTTGAGGAGGGGGAGCATCCATGATTGTTTAAGGTTAACAGGGATGGTACCTGTGGCAAATGAGGCATTTATCAGTTTCGCAATGAATGGGGATAGTTCTCTGGCAGCATCTTTTATTAGTTGTGCTGGGCAGATATCACCTTTGCAATTTGAAGGCTGCAATGACAGGATACTTTTTTCTACCTCCAAGGTGGACATTTTAGAAAAATGGAAGGTAGTATTGTGTGCCGGTGGTGAAACATTAGACAAGAGGGTATTGGGCGAGTGCTGCAAGTTCAGTATTTCTTTTTTTGTTGAATTTTATTTTGGAGTGTGTTAATTTTATAGGCTAGGGCATGTTGGATGTCTATACACCAGGATTTGTCCTTGGTGCAGATATCAGGTATAGCAATTGGGGACTCTAGTTCCTTGAGTATGGAGAAGAGTTCTTTCATACTGGAATTATAGTTTGCAATACGCTCATCGTAGGAATTGCGTTTTGCCCAGCAAATTTCCTTCTTATAATGTGAGGAGAGTGAAGTTGATTTAGCTTTATTCTCACTAGAGGGGCATAGTCTCCAATTGGTTTCACTTTTATTCTTTAGGATGCGGAGGTCTTTAAGTTGCGGTGTGAACCATTTGTTTAAGTGGGCTATTGGTTTACTAGGTCTGAGTTTGACAGGAGCAATTTTGTCCAGTGTGGTGAGCATGATATTGTTGAATTCCTGAACTAGGATACTTGGATCAAGATTCTCTGGCAATGCATTGAGTGTGGGCAAGATGGCAGGGATAACTTTCTCTACAGTAAAACTTTTTTTGCTTCTAGTTGAGCATGGTGGTGCTAATGGCTGAGCCATTGGGGTGGGTCTTATAGTGGATAGGTGGAATGACACCAGAAAGTGGTCTGTCCACGATAACGGCAAGACAGAGGAGATAGTAACTGAGCAGTTAAAGTCCACTATCCAGTCCAGTATTCTTCCTTTTAGGTGGGTAGGTTTGTTAACTTTTTGGGAAAGGACTAGTGCGTTGATTGTGTTGACTATATCGGTTGCATTTTTATCCGTTTGGTCGTTAAAACCTAAATTAAAGTCTCCTAATAAGAGTAGTTGCGAGGTAGGTTTAAGGTTGTTCGAGATTATATTCTGCAGATCTTCCTCAAAGGAACGCAGAGGGCCAGGCGGTCTATATATTAGGTGGATCGTAAGTGATTGTGAGTTATTTATCTGGACTTCGGCAGTAAGAACTTCACATGATTGAGACAGATGGGTGGGAGCTAGTCTACGTCCAAGAGCAGTTTTAGAAATAATGGCAACACCGCCACCTCGGGCGTCGTCTCGGTCTTGTCTAACTATAGTGTAGCCATCAGGGATAGCTAACATAAGTGTGGGTCCTGCTGCATCATGGAGCCATGTTTCCGTAATTGCTAGGAAGTCCAAATTGCCTTCAGTGATTAGGTCGGCAATATCGGTAGCATGGGCGATAAGCGATCTTGCATTGAGAAGCGCTCCTTTGAGGGGGGGTCTCAAATGCTTTGTTGGCTAGGATGGGTTTGTCAGAATTATTGTTGCAGGACTTGGGTTTATAGTTATTAAGCTGATGGGTATTCAAATTCGAGAAGGCCAGAGGAGGAGACAACTTTAAATGGCTAGGTCTCAAGCTAGGCTTATGGTTGGTTTTAAGGTTAGTGGCCGGTAGTACTCTTCGCAAAGGTTCGTATAATTTAGTTAATCTAGCATGGAGTCTGTTATTTCTATTGGACGTGGCACATGGTAGAGAGGCGTAGGATACTGTCTCTAGGGCTCTGTCATATATGGATGGGTTTGTGGGCGCAGTATTAGTAGGAATTGGCAAGCTAGGGTCTGGGAAAGGTACTTGCGACTGGGCAATGTGTTCTTGGCTTCTAGAGTTCACATACATGGCAACAGCCACAGTGTAAAGCAGTATTGCTAAGTTTAGCATCCTTCCAATTCCAATATCAAGTAAAATATAGCACATAGGTAACTCAGATACAGCTAAGTGACACAGATTGGTAAGTAAAACTAGAGAATGACTGGCATGAGTTGGTCAGCAACATTAATTAGAGCATAGCATGAAGCAGGCTGATGTCAGGGTAACGATAAGGCGCAGGTATGGAGATTGGCAATATGGTATGCAAGAGGGCATGCTGGGTACTGATATTCAGTTCAAAGTTTTAGTACAGTAGGTAATGGGAGGCAGTCTACTACTTTACCTTGAGAAAACGTGTACATACAATTAGATGTCAAAGTGGTACAGGAACATAACATACATAGCAGATATCATGGGGCAATTCAAGCTAACCTTGGGGACAAGTAGTGGATGCAAGTGAAAGTTATACAGTGTGCATAGTATTGTGGCGCATTTGTAGGCAGCATTGTTTAGTCATACGGGCCGTATTGCAGGAGATGCGGGAGTTACCTTAGAAGCTAGCAAAAGTTCAATCATATCAGGGATCCTAGTAAATTAGCAGAGGTAGTGCAGTAATACAGTATGTATCTGTGTTATCAGAGACCAACACTGAGAATCTGGTCAGGCAGTGTTACATATGGAAGAAGCCTGATAACATCATAACATTTGACAGTGTTCGTTCTAGCAATTGTCAATTAACCAGGTGAATGATTTGGAGCTGGGCCTTATACAGTGTAGCAGTGGGTAGGTGGCTTACAAGCATACAATATCGTTGTCCAAAGATGTCAGGCAGCAGTAGTCGATGATTGCCGAGTGGCCATACGGCAAAGATATGGCAAAGTTCAATATGGGCAGCGTCGCCGCGGCGTCCCCGGGCGAACAGGGGAGGAACAGGGCCTTTTCCCTCGGGCCTTCTCCCGAAAGCCGGCTTCCGCCTACCGGTGTAGGGGATTGACAAAGGTGTTGACTCGTCAATATGATTCATCTTACCCAACAAAAAGAAATCTAGTTGACACTGAGATTTAGATACACATGGAGACAATGCAGTGTTTTACAGTAGCAATACAGTAATTATGCATTATGTAACCTATTACATTTTTAGAAAAGGAATTGAAAGCCTTTAAACAATAAATAACTTATACTGGTCTTTGGCAGACAGGATACAGTTAGCTTATTAACAGTATTATCCCGATTATTTCTGGTTTGCAATTATTTGAAAAATAAAAAATAAAATGTGCGTAGCACGCCCACACAGGCCTTTTGGCACAAGAGTGAAGGGGATGATTACTTCTGTACTTTCTCTCCATTAGCCCCTTTGAACTTGCAGTGAACAGATAAGAGGGTGGAGAGAGCGCTCAAGGCAAGAGAGGAATGCAGGGTGAGCTGTACTTTCATTGAACAGGGTAACTTAAATAGCTAACTTTCCTACACAAGTGCCAATTAAATTAGCAAACCTATAGAATTGCATAACAAATTGCTCCGCGACACTGCTTATTTTATGCCTTGTACATCACTTGATCTGCCTGCCAGATCAGGCACCAGAGGCACATCCCATTGGTTTACATCGCTAGCTCAACACTTGCTCTGCTTGCCAGCTCCGGCATCAGAGGCACATCCCATTTGTTTACATCACTTGCCAGCTCAGGCATCAGCAGCATGCCACCTTTTCCTCCGGCACTTGAGCCACAAGCTCAAGAAACACCAAGTCAATGCCACATTTTCCTACAGCAATCACACAGCCTGTCCAACTCAGGCACAAACATTGCATTCATTTCCCTGCATCATGGGACTTGAGAACTCTCTCATGAATAAGGCACCAGAATTAAAAAAGCTCTCACTTTACTCAGCATTAATTAACATACCAGCAGAGCATGGGTACAGGCTGTGGGCACTGACAGGGAGGGGCCGGAGGAGAGGGGGAGCTGTAGACATCCAGGATCAGCAGAATCCTCACTGTTCATGAAAGTCAAATGCAAACTGGCTGTTCAACCTTTTGAAGGTTTGGCCTAACACCAACGTCCTAAAGTAAACATAGAATATATATTTAAATGTAACCAAGCAGAACCTCTCACTCATTTACATGTAAAGGTACTGACCATCACAGAGGCTCAGTCAAACATTGTTGGTGTTTGGTATAGGAACTGGCGGGTCAGACTTGTTTGGAATGTGGTGGAGAGCAGAGAAGGAGTTTAGAGGTGGTTTGGAGTGAGGCAGGAGTTTGGAGAACGTTGGGGATGAATGGGAGATAAGTCATTTGGAAGAGGTTTGGCTGAATCAGAAGGAGGTTGATGAGCATAATCCGGAGGAGGTTGGGCTGAAGAACAGGTGGTTGATGAGCATCGTTTGGAGAGATATGTTGGAGGCAACTGGATGAGATTGGATCAAAGCGTAAGGGAGAATGTTGGAGTTTCTGGATGTGGGCGGGTCAAAGCAGGAGAAGGTTGATTGGAGCCCTCGGGAAGAGGTGAGACTGAGACAGAAAGAGGCTGAGTGGAACCATCAGGATAAGATTATTTGTAATCATCAGGAAGAGATGTAAATAGAATATGAGAAGGAAAGAGCAGAGGCTAGTGGGGGCATAGTGAGCAAGATGTGCAAGGCATGTCAAGGCACGCATGGCCCGAAGCAGGACATATGTGTGACACCCATAACTGAAGTGGTCAAGCCCATGGTGGGATGAGGAATGACCATGTGGCATGAGGTTGGGAAGGAACCGGAGCAAAACAGCAGTAGAGAGGTACTAAAGAAGTAGGAGTCAGTACCCTTATGCAGGGATGTGATGGAGCACCTCTTAAGCTCAGTTCAAACGATCAGAGCGAAGACAAAATTATTACCTCAGTTAAGAAAAGAAGAGCTGCAGAGTAGGTACACCTCAAACAAGTCACTTATAACTAAGGATAAGAGATTCAGAAAGGACCAGCGAGGAAGGGTGCTGTAACCAGATACGTTTGGAATTAAGAGCTAAGGTGAAGTTATCCTAAATATTCAACAGAAAAGGGTGCAGGAACCCCTTAATCCTAGTAATGACAACCTGGAAAAGATACCCCAACGACACAGTGAAGAAGGGTGCAGGAAAAACGTGTAGCCCAAATTGAGATCTCATGTAGAGCCCCTGATAGGAAGGCAAGGAAGGGTGCCAAAAACATCTCTTTACGCCTGAACTTGTGCCAGCCTACAGGTAAACTCAGAGGATTCCTAGGACTGAAGAAGACTTATTCGCCACCATTTGGTTAAGAATTGCATTCTCCATGTATTGTTTTGTCCAAACTGTGTGTTATTCCCCAAATAAAGAGTAGTGTGAGCTGCATGGAGATCTTGCCCTGGTTATTAATCCCTGTCCCTTTCTTAACTGGCCCCAGAAATGTTCTGGCCATGAGGTCTGAGGTCCAGGCGTACGCCCTCCGTGCAGCATGGGACTCTGGACCAAGTCCAAGGTATACTAGTAGCCCATGTGCCAGGCTCGCAAGCCTGTGGCTACCTTGCCCTTTTTCGGGGGTCATACTCCACCCCTCTGTGCCCCCGTGACTCCACCTAGGGCAAAGACAACCCCCAAAGGGCTGCAATATGTCCCAGGACGAATATATGCATGTGGGTGTGTTTATCTGAAAAAAATACTTTTGATATTCAGTGAAGAAACGTTGTTGAAGATACATTATGCTTGCAGCACATAGCAATACATCTTGCCAGTTATTGTTCGTAAATAAGCATAATTCAGCCACCACCATGTACTGCTTATGTTGTCCCACTCTGTGCTCATTGACAGGAACGATTAGGTCTTAAAAACACTCCTAATAGTTCTTTGTGATCTGTATTGTGTTTGTCCCAAAATCAAACTAAAAGTGAACCTTGCCTATTGTTTTTACTTAGCTCTTTTCTTACTCATTGCCTTAAGGACCTGTGGTTAAATGGACGCCTTTTGTTTTAGTGTATCCATTCTATAGAACAGGGGGATTGTGACAGCTATACTAAAGTATCTTTAAGATGGCAGTGGCCAAGTTATGAATGGGTTGCTATGGTAACTATAACTGAGAACTATAAATGGCCAAGTTGTGGGGATCTGTTGCTTTAAGCAGCAACCATAGAGTCCCCCGTTCACTGAAATGCAAAGGCTTTTCAGCTAGTTAACTATATAACCTCTTTAATATATTTTGTTGGGAGTTATTTGCTTTTTATTTAATATGATAATACACGGACAGTGCCCACTGGCATAGTTGCAAACATGACCCGTGCCACTCTGTAGGTGCTTATCCAGTCATGTTTTCTTTGCATTCTGGGACTTGTGGTCCGAGTTTTGTATTGGGAAAAGTGGAACTACAAGGCCCAGAATGCACAGAAAAAAAGCAGAGCTGGATAAGCACCTACAGATTGGAATGTGTCATGTTGGCAAGTATGCACTGGGAATTGGATGCAGCTATCCACAGTGGTTACAGTGCTTATGACAGGGCTGTCTGCCATGTTTTGGGTTCCTCCATGATCTGAAGCCATGTCTAATTTGACATGTGCATGGCCGTAGAATAACCCACAGGGACCTCCTAGCCACCCTCTGTGTCCACTGGACAAGGCATGTGGCCATGCTCATTAAACATTGTGCCCATGGCATGGTTTTTGTTCATGTCCTGCACACCGAGTGCCCCAATAAGGCAGCAAGGCATTGTTTACGGATATTCACAGTTGGTAATTCTCCTGGCACATTGCCTTCATTAATGCACCTGTTAGCTTAGACACCCAATATGCCCACAAAGCATTGCCTCGCAACTTTCCCAGTCACCATTTTACCAATGCATGCCACATACACCAAAGCACATGACGTGGTCACTGGACATGACACTTGGCCACATCCAATGGACACTTTTCCCAGTGGAGCACCACACAACCACTAGTACCATAGGGCACATCCTGCAGCACATTCCCAGTGAACACTTATTTGATGGAATTACCTTTGGCCATGTCAGGCAACCCAAGCCATGTACTTTGACAATGCCCAGAGACCACCTTTTTGGCCTAGTTCTGCAGCCACGACTCAGGACCTCAGGACCTCCACAAGCCAACCACTATGTCTCCATGCCCAGTGACCCCTTTCCCTTGAACCTGGCCAAGACATCTCATTTAGCCAACTGGCAAAGCCAGCCGCCATGCCCAGTGGCAACTTTGGTCCTTGATATAGGCTACAGCCGTTTTCCTGATCAACTCCAAGCCACCTAACGTGTCCACCATGCATAACCTGCACCTATGTCCAGTGGCCACTTTGTGTGGTGATTTTCCATCTCTTGGGGAGTCCACATCTCCCCCAATTGGCAATGGGCATAACTTACCCAATGGCCACTTGCCTTAGGCCATGCACTAGGCACCTTTTAAACATTCAATGTGCACAGAACCCACCTTGCTTGGGGCATTGCTGTTGGCCATGCCCCAGGCACCCCAAGATACCTGATATTGAAACTGGGATTGGCATTTGGTCATGCTCAGTGGCCACTACACCTGGGAGTAATGAAGCCCTGGGCGCTCCGATAAACCCATTATGGTCATTGGGAATGGCCTGCAGCCATGCTCTGAAGAGAATTGAATGTGACCATGGCCCAGTTACCTCCAAGCAAGCTGCTGTGGCTGTTATAGTTTCCAGTGACAACTCTGCATAGAGTATTGCTAATGACCCAGACATAACACAAGCCACCACAGTGTATGTTTGTGGGCTTCGGGTATGCCCCAGGCACATCCTTGACATCATATGTACCAAATGGCCATAGCTTGCCAGACGTCAACTGAGGCCACCGGCCTTGGCTTGCAGGAATTCCCAATGGCCACTTTACCTAGGACAGGACCAAAGGCCATGCGCCCCATTCAAGACAAGCCACACATTGTGGCCATGCTCAGTGGCCCCATTGCCTCCCTGGGTTCTTCCCAAAGGCGTAGCCCCAGGTATCCTTGAGCTATTCTCCCAGCACCCAAAACCAACCCATTGGGGCCTCCTCGTGGCCTGGTCTGTAGCAATGCTCAGTATACACCTTGTACAAGGCATAGCCTTTTGCCATGCGCAGGGCACTGCCAAGCCACCTGAAGTGTCCAATGTGTCTTGCCCAGGTGTCACTTTGCCTGGGGCAAATATATCAGCCATTCCATAGGCATGCCCGCAGATTTAAAACAAACTGCTGGTTGAATATGCACCAAACCAACACAACCAGGCTTTCGTGGCCTTGCCGGCTCCTTGCAGATGTTAGACACAAATCCGTGCAATGTTCCATGATGTAGGCGAGAGCAAATTTCGCTATATGAGAAATTGCATGGGAAATACAAATTCCTGCACCCCCAATACTTTTGCAATCCTTGACAGAGACGCACACAACTTTCCAGAAAACATGTGTGACTGTATTTTCATAAAGTTTTGGCGAAATCGGCAACAAAAGCTGGAAACGTTGTATAAAAGGCTCTTCATAAGGGAGTCCACATGAATCATTCCTGCACAGTGGTTATTACGGAGCGAGTAAGCACTAGCGGTATGCATGTCTGTGGCAGTGGCATTTTATCCACTTTTATACATAAATGCCATAGGATTTTATTCTCAGATTATCAATGATTTGCTACCTTGGAATTTTCTCTGTCATTGCACCATTTTATCCGAAATTGATACAAGTTAGGTTAAAATATCAGTCTGGAGAATTAATTGTAAGCAGAGAACAGAACACATGCTCTGCTTTAGGAAAATGGGCTGCATGCTGAATTTATTGCATATTGAGAAGAAAGTGTTGGAAATTCACTCTGCTCTACAGAAAGGAATTGTTTTCTTCAAATGTCCACGACAGGAACAATATGATACTCACAGAGCAGCAACAGGTCAAGAGTATAAAGACTTTGACACAGTATCTTAAGAACTTTTTAGGATCTTAGTCTATTTCCTTATCAAAGTAAAGTGGGATATTCTAATCTAAAGCTTGAGTAATTGTGGATAAGGGACCTGCGCCAATGGCTCATTTTCAAAAATAAATATCTACATCAATGATCTAGTATCACCTATGTTCTGAAGCTTTGATTGGTCTTGCACTCAGTCTCTTGCAGATATGCAATATGCTCACCTGTCTAGCACACTACACTCTTGCAAGGGACAACAATGCAGTGTAATTTTACAATTCAAACCATAAACTGGAACGGGAATACCCAACCACTCACTGTAAACAAATCCCCGGGACCTGGAAAAATTGGGCCATTAGCACTTATGCTCTAGCATTAGAAATAGACTGACTTGTGTTCTACCTTCATGGGAATCCCCTCTGAAATCCGGTGAGGAATCTGGCAAGACAAGCTCCTGCAAGAGACATTGATGTGCTGTTGCCTGTTATCGATATTCAAAGCACACACTAGACCAGGATCACTCAAACCTCTGCAGCATGTAATAATGTCCATCAAACATAGCACCGACAGCACAGCCTGGTCTGATGCTGGACCTTGGGGTTCACTGAGTACCAGTCATCATATATAGGATGTACACGTAGGTCCCTTAGAACAGAACTGGATCAGTAAGCAATTGCAGACTCAACAAGACACAGGGATGACCACAGACCTGCAATCACTCAGCCCAGTAAAGGTTTAGAATCGGGCAACTCAACACTGATGAGTCTCCCAAGCAGGGAAAGACACGCTCAAGCTTGGTAATCAGAACAAACACCACACTAGACCGAGAATGTCTCTGGGAGAACTAAAGCTCAGAACCTCTAAAATGGGGAGATACAGTCACCTTGGCAAGCACTGGAAGGTAATCGGGATCAGGGGACTCCATCCAATCCGGACAGATACTCACACATACCAATATGCTAATGCTCTCCTATGCATCAACAAACTATAGATTGCAGCTACAGCCCTCAATGAATTCAGCCTAGCTGCATACATAAATATACACCTCCATGAACACCCCAACAGTCTTTAGAACACAACTATGCCCCATGATATAGTGGTTTAGCTGCAAACATAATCAAATTCACAAACTCCACCACCGCCAGAATGCATCTACCCCAAGTAAAATCAGCCTGTCTGACATATTCTACTGATCTCACACACCCACTTCACCATGCCTAGCATTAGAAAGCAGCTACACACCATGTAAACCACGCTGAATGCACACATACTGAGTGCACCAAAGCACTATTTACTACAGTGACCTGGACTACGATCCCCAAGGGTGTTCATTCCACAGCGCTTTGAAATCATACCAATGGTAAAAGGTGCTGTAAAAATGCCCAATAACATAACATGATGTTAGGTTTCGCGCTCCTTTTTGACTTTTTCTTTTAGGTGGGGCTGAAAGTGCTACCTTTAAAGCCAAAACTATTCTCATTAAAATAAGAGCTTTAACAGAAGAGCATGAAATAGGGGCTCTGAATGTAGGTTTGTAATGCTTTTCAATGCAGATGACATATGAGGATGGATTTATGAAGTTTGGCTATGTGTCCCGTACATTTAAGTCCCATTGCTAAGTAAAATCTACAGGATTTTCCTCCAATTCCCAGCCATTTTCCATCCAATCACACCTCGTTTTGCACTCTTTGGCTGATTTTGTATTGTGTGGTGAATTTGTCAGCCAATTTTTACTTCCAAAATGGTGGCTGCCATCTGTTGATGTAATTTAAAATTGATTTGACTTGATTGTTACTTTAAAATATATTTACTGCAGCTTTCAATTTATGTTACACGTTTCACAGTATTTTTTTATTAAAAATAAACAAGGTAGTGTAATAGTTATGTTTTAGTTTAAAATGGTTCCAAAAATGTCCATCTAGTCACTTGTGGGGGATTGGTTCAGTGTTGTTGATGTAAGGAGCCCCTGATTATCTGTGCAGTTAGTGATTTTATGGGATGCAAGTGGCATTTTGGGTTGACTACTGTTATTAAGCTGCTGCTGGCACCTAATATTTTTTTTTAATGTTTAATGTTTAATGTTGTTAACCCGTGGCCAGTACCTATTTGCAACATTGGTGCAAATAATGTATTGTCGGTGGCGTCTTGGGTTCCCGATGTACTGGACACTTTTGGGATTTTACCCAGTAATTTTTGTTTCAGGTAGTATATAGGCTGGGAACAGGAGTGCGCGCCTCACACTCTCTTGTTTTTCATGTATTTTTCTGGAGATCCGGCCTCTAGAGGCTGCCGCACCGGGGTTATTATGCCCCACATTAGAGAGCCACAATTATAGTTTTTCCCCTCCCCCTATTAAGGGTAAAATGTGTGCTTCTGAAGGAGAGTCATTTCCTGGTCACCTGAATTGTTAAAATGGTTTCACTACAGCTACCATAATCTTTAGAGACTGCAATAGCAATTATATTGGAATCACCTGGAAAGATAGGCAACACAGCCTCCCTGATGAGTGCTGGAGACACCAAAGCGCTAGGAGGAGAACCACAGTGCAAATATAGCTGAAGGGATTCAACCCTGTGAATATGGAGAACAGCAACACAAATGCAGCTGAAGGGATTCAACCCTATGAACATTTTGGAAGCAGTTGGGATTTAACCCTGTGAATGTACTGGACACTTTTGGGATTTAACCCATTCATTTTTGTTTAAGGTAGTATATATTGGCTGGGAACTGGAGTGCGCGCCTTGCCCCCTCTTGTTTTTCATGTATTTTTGTGGAGATCCGGATTCCAGAGGCTGCTACACCAGAGTTATTGTGCCCCACATTGGAGATCCATAATTATGGTTTTCTCCCTCCCCCTATTAAGGGTAAGATGTGTGCTTCTGGAGGGGAGTCTTTTCCTGGTCACCTGAATTATTAAAATGGTTTCACTACAGCTACCATAATCCTTAGAGACTACAATAGCAATTATATTGTAATCACCTGGAAAGATAGGCAACACAGCCTCCCTGATGAGTGTTGGAGACATGAAAGCGCTAGGAGGAGAATAGCAGTGCAAAAATAGCTGAAGGGATGCAACCCTGTGAATATGGAGAACTATAACACAAATGCAGCTGAAGGGCTTCAACCCTATGAACATTATTGGAGCAGTTGGGATTTAACCCTGTGATGTACTGGACACTTTGGGATCTAACCCAGTAATTTTTGTTTCAGGTAGTATATTGGCTGGGAACTGGAGTGTGCACCTTGCCCCCTCTTGTTTTAGTGTAATAGTTATGTTTTGGTTTAAAATGGTTCCAAAAATGTCCATCTATTCACTTGTCGCGGATTGGTTCAGTGTTGTTGATGTAATGAGATCCTGATTATCTGTGCAGTTAGTGATTTGATGGGATGCAGGTGGCAGCTTGTTTTGACTAATATTATTAAGCCACTGCTGGCACTTAATTAATGTTTTAATGTTTAATGTTTAATGTTGTTAACCCGCGGCCAGCACCTATTTGCAACGTTGGTGCAAATAATTTATTTTCGGCGGCGTCTTGGGTTCCTGATGCCGCTGCTGACTTTGGTTTTGTTTTACTAACATTGCAAATATGTGCAGGCGGTGGATTAATATTGTTGAACTGCCCCCAGCATGTATTTGCAACGTTAGTGTGTGGGGTAAAAAGACAGCCGCAGAGCAACAAGGATGGAGAGGCCATGCTAAGCCCCATTGTGAGAGTGAAGCTGGCCCAGCGTGGCGTTCCATTGAAATATAAAAGCCAGTACAAAACAGTGATTTCAACATGAGGCCTAGTGAATAATCGAGATTAGGCCTCCCTCGATTTTGTTACATCATACAGACACTCATCGGAAGAACTGGAATATTGATAAGTGACATGGGGCACTTAAGATGCTGACTTTGTGTAAATGCCCACTTTGACAGATTCAAAACTGCAACAGTGCACATGGAAAGAATAAATACATTTGAACAACTGTGCATCTGGAAGCTAAAAAGGAGGAATGATGCCTTACATTAGGAAAGTAAAGTCAAATGACAGACTGTGTTTTCAAGAATTAAGAGACTCAATTTCAGAACGTAAAGATGACATCATTTATAAGGAAAGGCATATTTAGTTTTTGCATAAATGAACACTCGTTTCTTATGTAACTGTGGCATATTTTGTGAGCAATAGTATATAAAGAAATATTATATTGTGAACAACAGGCCCTGGTGCAGTATCGAAAGTTACCTGTACACAATGGGTAAATGCACTATGCTCATTTTTCAGAATTGTGAACTGGAACTTGTTTTTCACTCTGAGCTGAAACTTTGACCCCAAGACCTTTGGGGCTGGGCCCACCAAGGAAACAGGTCTGGTTGTCAAAGTAAATGCTATTATATACAGAGAAGTAGATTGGAATTATGGGAGGTACAGATAACATGACCAACAGAAATGACTTTTAAGGTCAGGTTTCACATAAAATGTGCATTTGCTCTGAACAAAGACCCTTTGAAGCCAAGCAGAATAGGGTAGGGTGAACATTAGCTCGAGCAGGTGGCTGGTCACATGCTTAAGGAGAACTGAAAACTGGGAGGAGAAACAAAACTGCCTCTCATAGCATTCAGTGCCATTGATTAAACATTGAACACATTTTCCTAAATAAAAAGTGAATCGTGTGTCCTATTGAGCACACCCCAGGTTCATTTTAAAGGGGATAAAAAGCCAGTTGGGGCCATGTCAACATTTTGTGATGTATATAACTTAAGTTATGTTCAAAAGTATGATTCTGGCATTTTCATAAATCTGAGGAATTGGAAATATTGATAGGCTAATAGACTCATTAATGTTGGAAGTATGTAGTGTCAGAGTTGTAACATTTTGGCGCAGGAGCAAACCACCAAAAACAGTGGCTGCACCCAGGAATGGTGTACCAAAATAAAATTAGTATTGTCTGACCTGCCATACAATATAGAACTGAAACATTAAGGTAGTTGCCACATTGTGAGATTTCTCGGAATACAAAATGCAAAACCCACATGTCATTTTGAGATGAAATCTTTAACCTCCCTCAGCCTGCATCATACATATCTCCCAACTTCTGGTCCTATCTGCAGTCAGTGGGAGTCTTGGTGGGAGATGAATCGAGCATGCTAGCCAATACTTACCATGAGAATTATGGCAATGTCGGTGTGTCATCCGCCCTATAAGAGGGCATGTTTGCATCAGAACAGAGCTTTTTTACTTTATTCCGGGAGATAGCCTGCTGCCAGACTCTTGCGAGGAACAACTAGTGAAGAGGCCTCAATCCTTGCATTGGAGACAGTGACAGAAAAATTTAGAAGCTATCTGGCACCCCATGAGAGGAGTAGAAAGAGTCTGGGTGCAGGAGAAAATCCTTGACTGAAAGCTCTTGACCAGGTCTGTGCTCTCCTCAGAGGACCCCTGCTGTTTTCCCTGACCAAAGCCTCCCATGTAAGTAGATCAATCCAAAAGCTATCAATTGTGTGGGGAGATACCTCACTTGTCCCTGTCTATTAGTCGGCAGGGGGTGAAACTGGATAGGCCCTTGGCACATTGTAGTAAATCCAATCTAAATTAATTCTACTATAGAAAATCACCCTATCCATTTAGATTGCATTGTGCTGGGAACAGCCCATTTTAATCCGTTCCACTAAATGGTGGGTAGGGGGCTGTGTAGATCCTTAGAACATTGAATTGAAGTTAAATCAATTAATTCCCATATAGGAAATCATGGAATGAGTGTTGTTAGAATTCAAAACCAACAAAGTTCACGCCCAGTGTCTTAGAGCCAGTATAGACCTTAAAGACTTGGGTGACTCTCCTTCTGAAACCCCTGACTCCTGACCCGAAGGGGAGTGTCCATTATACCAAAATAACTAATCCTTTCAAGTGAATGTAGAGGGTAAAAAACAAAACTTACCATTTATTCCCAGTGATTCCAAAGTCAGAATTACAAAGCCTTACATCTCATTTGTATGTGTGTTGCAAAACAAAATTTCCCATTTAGTCCCTTACAGCCCAAACCAGAATTACCATGCATTGCTTCTCATTTGAAAGTGTGTTGAAAAACAATTTCCCTTTGAGTTCCTTTTCCCAACCTTCCCTTTTAAATAAAAGTTGAAAACCGATTTCCGCATTTGAGTTCCTTTTCCAAATGTGCCTTTCAAATGAAAGTCTAAAAACTAAATTTCCCATTGATTCCCTTGCCTCCAAAACCAAAATCCCAAAGCACTGCCTGTCCTTTAAATGTGTGCTGCAAAACTATTTGTCCATTGTAATGTGAATGCGTACTATTGGATACATTGAAATTCAGTTTGTTGTAAGTTTTGACTGCATGTTTCAAAATTTGACCTTGTTTTAATAACAGAAAGTACACAGGAGTTGTGATATTGGATGTTGCCAAGCATTGGTGGCTGATATTGGCTGCCATTCTACTTTGTCAAACCTTGAATAAATAAATAAATATGTATTCTTACTATACACCAGCCTGGTCCCTAGTCCATTGGTGACACATGGTATTTGTTGGGGTGGGTGCGAGACGGGTTGGAGGCCCCGCCAAAGTGAATCTGAAATTATGCTTAGGGCACGCGCCACCTTGCTTGGGTGAAAAGGAACTCCCTGATTTGAGTGTGACCATCCAATAAACTGTGACAAGTGAAATTAATTCAGAGCCTGTGGCGGCTTACTTTGCCCAATGTAAATCCGCCGCTGCCTGTGATTTTATTTTCCTAACGTTGAACTTTTTTCAAGAGGCACCACTTTTCACACTCAGGACCGGGCTAATTTCTCATGGACAATCCCTCTGAAGGAGTGAGTCCCTCTGATTGGTAATGGCAGCTGCCAGGAAATAACCGATGCCATTACACGTGATCCCTGATAATACAGGATGTTTATTATCACAGGAAAACAGTCAGAATCCATAGGGACAGGAGCTTCTCTGTTGGGAGCCCATCAAAACTGCATGGATGCGCTAAAACAAGCAGAAAGCTTGCCTCTGTGTGTTTTAACGAGCATGTGGCATTTAACCTAGCCAACAACATGGGCCCAAAAGTATGTCCTGAACTGAATTCTCTGCCAAAGGCAATAAAGTAAGAAAGCCAGAAAGTTAACTCTATGGGTTGCGAGAGTCCGAAGGTATGTTCCGAATACTGAGGGCCATTAGGCATGAGTGTGACCTCACACCTCAGCTGTTTAATCGTTATACTGTTGGGGTGGTGATGTTGCCATGTCACATGCCAGCTGATCCTTCCTCAATGGGTGGCAATGCGATCCCTATGCAGCTATATAGAGATGACGCAGTCCTTGCCGCCTGTAAGCCAGTTGGGATGCATAGGTTATTGATAGGATCAAACTCTTGCAGTGAAGGAAGATCGATATTAACAACTTAAAATCAAATGCAATTAATGAGAGCACTGGTGCCTGTAGGATGGGTACTTTTATATTCCTGAGCATCTTCTCACTACTAGGGTTTAACAATTAGCAACTCTGCCTCAGAGGTTTCCTATAAGATCAAAGCCCTCATGCCACTTACCTAGGCAGCCAAGTGTTTTCTGCCTTCATGCTCCATTTACTTGTTCAAAAGCAAAAGGAGCCTTGGAAGTATAAGGCTGCTAAGCAGTGGCTTATGTTTTTATTTTTTTGGGGGGGGGGGCTCGGGGGTGAGGTGTGCGGCAAGGGGAGGAGTCAAACCGTTTCTTAAACTCATAAGGGCCATTTTGTAAAAAGGCTCTGGTGAGTGCATTGAGTAACTTTGATAGGGTAAATAAAAGATTCGCTGGGCATTGAGCTAATTTGGGTTTGGTATAACCTATGCTGCTTCTTAAGCAAGGGAGGGTTACAGGTAATCTGTTCTGAGAAAACAGGGATATACGAAACCTTTGGGAAAGCTATGAAGATGTAGATTTGTTTTTAGTTTTACTATAAATGCGGGTAGGTGTTGTTTGGTTATTCACCCATCCTTTTACTGCCATGGCCATGCTGATACCTATGTCCATTTCCACCCACTTCCTGCCCCATGCTGCCCAAAACACACCCTCCTGGCATCTCTTTGAGCTAACCTTTTCAAGCCTTAAAGTCACACTTTGCAAAGTGGCTGCCAGGGTTTCTTTAAAGCAGTCTTCTAAGAGGTAAATGTTTAATTGGTGCTTTAAATATGCTATTAATGTAATACAAATGTCTTAACCAGATTTGCCTTTAGCCACTTGATTTATAAGCAGTAATCATGTCCTTGTATGAAGTCCTGTTAAAACGTGCATTAGCAAAGCCAACTGTTTTGACTTGTGTATAGGATTATATAGGCATTTGCCAGGCACTGCTATCATGTGCCGAGGTGCATGCACCATTTTCAAGCTACTTCTATTAATGGCGACTTAGTACCATTACGGCAATGCCTGGCAAACACCTTTGACATATCATCACAAAAGCCAAAACTGTTGGCATTGCCAGTGCTTGTTTCAATGGTCCTCTAGCTACCTGAGCGACTTGTTCCTACCCCTTGAACATCGGGAATTATGGAGTCCCTGGTGTTTGTATCTACTGGAGTCCATATTCTTGTTTTAAGCCTGAGGGGGTTGTCTTTTGCAGGTGGATAGCACCTACCTCTTGGTCCCCTTCTAGAGTGCATGGATTCAGGTCAATTTACAAATGTGATGGCTTATAAGGTGCACCTAGTCACGGCAATCAATTTCCTGCCCACTCCTAGATCGCATATCTGTCGTGCTCTCCAGCTCCACCGTTACCTTCTGAGTAGCAAGATTGCCTTATCGATGTCCCGGCTTTCAAGTGGTGCATTATCTGCAGTACAGCTTGATTCATTTATTCAAATGGTGTTTATGTATTTATTTACATACAGGAGGCACAATGCTCTTTTGATCAAGAAAGAACGTACAATAGATAAGAAATCAGATTTGACCTGAAGCAGTGAGCTTCTTACAATGGGGTGAGTTTGAGGGGCATTCTGACCAGGTTGTAGAGGGGAGTACATGGAACAATCCGTCAACAGGGACAATACATAAGCAGACATACACAGATTAAGGACAAAGAACAATGGAGATTTTTAAGAGCAGGTAGGCGGTATGGTACGGTTATCTAAATATGTGGTGTCACGGAACACTTGGCAAGCTTCACCAGACAAGAGATTATTTTCTTATGGGCTGCTCAAGCCGGAAGCTTTGTGCTTCTGGAAAAGGAACATAAATATGATGACCTCCTTAGTCAATGGTGGCATGTATATGAACTTTGGATTGGTGATGATTGTTCTGTCAATGTGAATGGATTATTTGCTGTCTTTCTTCTTCTGTTTTCCACTGTCAGTGCTTTGCTGATCCACCGGTGTACCTTTTTCTACATTGCCCATTACTTCTTAGCACTATGACCTGCCCACCCGCCTGTCATTGGATCCATCAACACCCAACTAATAACTCACTGGGTCCTTCGAGTCTATATATCCCATGTCCATCTGCCTCCGCTACCTTCTGTAATGACAGAAAATGTTGGCTTTCCATCCGTGGGAACGAGCGTTACAAGAGAAATACAAGGTGATGGAGTTCTGGGAACGATGTAACACGGATGGATTTCTTCTCTGACATGAAACTATTTCTTTTTTCTACACGTGTTAATTAATCGTTGTCATTTCTCTAATATGGAGGACTGTGTTTTACTACTTTCTCAAGCAGCTGTTCCTGACAAGGCACCATTCACACAGCACTTGTAAATAGTCCTGGAGTGGCCCCGCTGAACCCTCACTACAATAACAATGAGAAGTCAGCAGCATCCTGGTCATGGGAGCCCTTCCAGTTTGGCACCGGCGAGAAGCCGTAGGCAATGCAATGTCTGCAAGAAACTGATCATGCTGGGACCTGCCTTAATAGTAAGCTGGCAGATATGCTTTTAAACGCAGGTGCCATAGACATACGCCAACTAATGGGGAAGTCTGTGGACCGCTTCCCACAAGAAATTACATCTGGCTCACATCGCCTGAACCATTGCACGATTTCAATTCATTCTCTCGGTACTGAATATTCCAACACCCTCCACATTGCAAGCCAAACACTGTGACTGGGCAACCACACAATCCATTTACTTTTAGCAAAGGATTCAGCCAGACCACTCAGCCCCTGGGTATAAGGTACCTTATTACTGACCCACAGTGCTGTCAGTGTCACCATGCAATACCACATGGCTGAAGAGACACCCATAAGTAAGTAAAAGGGGGAATCCAGAACTGCGAAGAGTAAGTATTGAACTCAGTGTTTCTGGTAGGTACTCATAGCATTATCCACGTGTCTCTCTTGCCTCATCCCAGTTATAAGAGTCTGAGGACTTACCATGCACTGCCAGGTCTTTGACCAATGGCACAGAAGAACATCTACTACAAAGTAAAGCAGTGGAATCACAGGACTGTTACCTGCACTGGAATGGAGTCTCCAATAAGTGGTGTGAATATAGGCACTATGAATGCCATGCTAAAATATGAAGACACTCAAATGACAGTACTCGTTATACACAACATTCATAACAAAGCTCGTGGGGGTCCATTTCAACATGAGGTTGCAGGACACCCCCTTGTTTAGAGCGGAGAACAGTCTGAGGCACACGTGGGGTGCATACATTATAATAGAGACAAAGAAATACAGCCAAGTGGTTAATAGCTGCAGATTATCACACGATGGCCTGTTTGGAGGGAGCTGAAACACTAAGCATCCACTGAAAAGCTATTCATCCTTCTTTGTCAGCAAGGTGCTAATGTATAGAAACCAAAGTAAAAAGGTGCTGCAGAGGTCTGAGGGATGTGTCTCCTTGAAGGGCCCCAGCAAATGCACCTTTTAATGTGCGCTCTGCAAAGCGCACATTTAAAGTCCTAAATGAAAGGCACATATTGCTGTGTCATACGAAAGCTGATTGCTAACATCAGGGCAGTTGTTGGGTGCCCCTATGTGGCTTACGGCCCTTTCAACTGAAAAAGTTGAAGGCCCGGATGACGTCCCTGCATAACAACCAAGAGTAGACCGCCCAAGCAGGGCAAATACAACAGGAACTCAGAGTAGATAGACATCCCACAATGACACACACCTGCCACACAGGCTCTTCACAAGCCACTCAGATAAGAAAAGAAAAGACACTGGGCCTCATTACAGGCTTGCCATCTGGAATTAACATGCCAGTATATCCATTTACTACAGGTTTGCCAGTGGGGTGGCCTGAGTTACCTCCAGCCAAGAGCTGGAGGAAAGTCAGTCACCTCACTCGCATAAAACAGCGGGTATTATCGGCACTGGTATTACTGGTGCTAATGATACCGGCAATCCCTCCACGGAGTCTTATGGACGTCATGGAATGGGGATTAATTTGCCATTGCTGGCACCAGTAATCTGCTGGTAATACCTGTAGATCAGGCATAGGTAATGGTATTACTGTTTGCCGGTATACTGGTGGTATTACCACAAGGATACCAGCAAACCTATAATGAGGTCAACTGAAAAACCAATGCTGTAGCAAAACTAAAAAGAAATCAGACACTGCAGCGAAAGACAAACCATAGCAGAACCTGGTAGGAACCCATCTGCAACTTCCTGAGCAATGACAGGATGGCGGAGAGCAATATACGGATGCCAACAGCAGAGATGTGAAGAGCTAGCAAGACTGCCTGCTTCTGGGCCATGACTGAGTCACACTCACACTGTTAGGACTGTGACGAGGTCCTCATACGGATGCCAACAGCAGAGATGTGAAGAGCTAGCAAGACTGCCTGCTTCTTGGCCATGACTGAGTCACACTCACATTGTTAGGACTGTGACGAGGACCTCATACGGATGCCAACAGCAGAGATGTGAAGAGCTAGCAAGACTGCCTGCTTCTTGGCTATGACTGAGTCACACTCGCACTGTTAGGACTGTGTCGAGGTCCTCATACGGATGCCAACAGCAGAGATGTGAAGAGCTAGCAAGACTGCCTGCTTCTTGGCAATGACTGAGTCACACTCGCACTGTTAGGACTGTGACGAGGACCTCATACGGATGCCAATAGCAGAAATGTGAAGAACTAGCAAGACTACCTGCTTCTTGGCCATGACTGAGTCACACTCGCAATGTTAGGATTGTGACGAGGACCTGCAATGCAAATCACTGGCAGGCAATAAGAGGACTTCTGCTAAAATGGACACAATCATATTCCTTCCTTGTCCATTGCTTCGCAAGGCACCTACTCCCTGATCTGCACTATTTTAATGGTCACAATCACATTTGGGGCTTATGTATCCAAGATTGGTGAAGGTTTACAGGTGCTCTTCAAATCATCATGAAGCAGAACATCAGATCTCTTTTAAGCTTTGCTTCAGAGAGGTGGTGCTAGCCACATGCATGAAGGCAAACTATTCCCACTGAGAGTATTTGTGCGCTTGGAACTTTCTTCTGCCATTTGAGGGGAGATACATATAAGCCTGTATTATGGCCAGTGGATATTCTATGTTTTGCATACATTCTTGTCACATTTATGTGACTTAAAACAGCATTTCTACCTGTGAAATCAGATGTCTGAAATACCATGGATTGATTGAAGCTATGCAGATGCTATTAGATGGGCGTCACATTAAGGTTACTTAGAATTGCCACTTCTGTCTACAGAAGCTCCTGTCTGAAAGGCACTTGCTTAACTTCAGCTATTTAAATGCTTCTGGAGTAAAATAAAAACTCAAGCAAGTGTACGCTCAGCCACGTGATTTCTAAGCAAGACGGCATTCCAATAAGATTCCCCGAATTCATGTCCTCACCTTGTTTCAGTGTTGGTGTTCGAACATATATTAGCACCCAGAGTGGTATAAGCAAACAATCAGGTTGCTGGCTGCTTCCTCCGCCCAGCCATCTTCCCGCCACCCTACATCCCCTTCTACTTTTAATCTCCACGCCCCACCTTCCTGATTTCTGCAGTGGCAGCGGGTGCCAGCTACATGGCGGCCATCTTGCTAAAGTATTTTGTTTGAAGTCCTTTTCATTCAATCAAAATACAATGCTCTCAGTCCCTCGGGTTACCAGTTTGGCAACCCGGGGTGCTAATAGCATTCATACCCTCTCTGGTGTGCCGTAGCAGGTGTTATCGGCTCAGGGACACTTGTTACACTTCCTCACTATGCTTGTGCCTTTCACTCAGGCCCCAGACCGATATGAACGATTAAGTGGTGCGATGCCTACACCTGAGGCCAGAATAATGCTATTACGATGGAGAGAGAGAGAAAGAGAGAGAGAGAGCGAGAGAGAAAGAGAGAGAGAGAGAGAGAGAGAAAGAAAAGAGAGAGATGGAGAGAGAGAGAGAGAGAGAGAGAGAGAGAGAGAGAGAGAGAGAGAGAGAGAGAGAGAGAGAGAGAGAGAGAGAGAGAGAGAGAGAGAGAGAGAGAGAGAGAGAGAGAGAGAGAGAGAGAGAGAGAGAGAGAGAGAGAGAGAGAGAGAGAGAGAGAGAGAGAGAGAGAGAGAGAGAGAGAGAGAGAGAGAGAGAGAGAGAGAGAGAGAGAGAGAGAGAGAGAGAGAGAGAGAGAGAGAGAGAGAGAGAGAGAGAGAGAGAGAAGGGGTGTTGAGAAGAAGAATATGTGGTTGCCAGCGTAATGATTACTTGATTACTGCAGGCATTCATGCATCATATTTGTTATTTTCAGTGCTTATTGCACCTTATTGGCCAGCGTGGATTGCCTTCTAAAATATGGGCGAATCTGGAACTAGCCTGTATGAGTGTAGAAGCGCCCTACATCCAATGTTCTTTGTGCATTGTGGTGCACAGTTTCCTGACAGACGGCCCTTAGAGGACCAAAGGTGGTGCAATAACTCCTCTTGCTGTACCTTCCTGTTGCTTCTAAGGCCAGTTTAAGCCACCTTCGTCCCATTCTCTCCTGAAACCGGCTGTCACCATTTCATGGACTGCATCAATGGAGCTCTTTCTAGGGGCCTGCAGAGGTGGGATAGATAAATCGGTCAGAAGTTATAACATGCTTTGCAGTGGATTAGAGGCAATAGAGTAAAATGAGAACAAGGAAGCCCAGTGTCTCCCAAAGGCGGGGTGGTCCGGCCAAAAGTCTGTCACAATCTAGGGGTAAGACTTAAATATGTGTAGACTCATGAGGGACACATGAGTAAGATGGCTTTCAAAGGCTTGTAGGGCTGGGAGAACAGTCTGTCACAAGCAAGTTGAGTTTACAGCTTCTGTTACACTCTCCAGGAAAAAAACCACCCGATCTCTACACCAAACCACCCACCCTACCTCACTACGCTCTACACCCACTCTCCCAAGATCCCTCGTCTCTACATACACTCACAACTCCCAACTCTAACTCCACATCCAACACCACACTGCACTCCCACACACCCTTCCTAACTGTGCAATGCTGACATCACATCTCTCTTTACCCACCTAACCTCGTTACCCCTGCATACTCCTTTCCAGCAACCTACATCATCTCTTTCTCCCTTAACATTATGAACTGACACCCACCCACCTTTCCTCATCTCGGTTTACCCTCTCCCACCACCCTATGTCACTGCTCATCACCGCCACCCACTCTGCCAGACACTTTTATACTTAAACCACCCACTCAATTTCACCCCTATGTACTCCTATACGATTTATCTCACCCTGCCCACCCTCAGTCACCGTACCTAAATTCTATGTACCCGAGATAAGCCCACCCACCTCACCTATGTCCACCTCCACCCACCCTCTCCACCTCATCTACCCCCACCCAGAAACTGTCCCCACCTAGCCCTGGTGTACAGTATAGTTAAATAATATAATAAAGATTCTCCCAGTCTCCAGCCATCTATTGCAGAGAGCATCTCCTTGTGCCATTGCATTTTAACTGAATTGCAATCTTAGGGCATGGCAACAATGCCATTGTTTGCTTCGGTGTGTCAGCTCCGTGATAGCATTTGTATTCGGTGTGCGTGTCTCTTATGTGTGATAATTGAGCCGAAGCGTGTAGCAAATATTGTCTGGGAACCTCTGCATTATATCACAGAAAAACATGTTCCCGCACAGGTATGTGTTTTTGCAACTTAGCGCATGTGTGTCCATTAGGTTTTCCAATGATGAGGTGTGTGGGCGTGTGACTTGCATGGTTTGTTTTAAAGCAACGTGTATTCATATTTGACCATGTAGTGGAATGAATTAGCGTTTCTAAAGTAGAACACATTGATGTGTGTGTGTGTGTGTTTGCGTGTGCGCGCGTGTGTGTGTGTGTGTGTGTGTGCGCGCGCGCGCGACTTTTGTGTATGGCTCTTTTTATCAGAAACATGGCAAAGTTAATGTAACCATATTTTTTCCACACTATTCAAACCTCTATACTTCTTTTTGCCCATCCAATGTGACAATATAGCATGATTTACAGGAAGAAAAAAAATGAATCCAAAAAACAGGGCTTTGCGGACACACATGCGGGCACACACATGAGGCTCGAGGATTTCTGGAGTGGGCATGGCAGGGGTGGGTCTTAGAAATTAGAGCACTCGTATGGTTGCAAAGCAAGGAGGCACATTGGCACGCCTGCAGACATTATCAAGAGGAAGCACTGGGAATTAGCTACAATGGCAAATACACAATAACACGCATCTGCAAGGGCAACAGGCTCTGCAAATGTAGAGAGCATGCGTTTTCTGTCCTGCAGGGTGCTGCAGAAAAATGGTACCATCTATGTTTATTAGGAAAAATCTATTGGGTTTGCCAATGCGTATATTTTGACCAATGGCATAGGTTACAATGGACTAACACCACAGCAAGCATCTTATGGACTGGTGATGGTTCGGCACTGTTTCATCCACATCCGACCGACTCTGAGGCATCTTTGGGGGTGGGGACCTGAAGTGCAAGTGTCTTCTTTGTGCTGGGAGCTAGAAATGAGGCCAAAATACTGAGCGCCAATTAGAAAGTCTCCCACTTTTCTTCTTGTATGGAAACAAGCTGCCATGCTGTAATAAAGTGAACAGAATGTTATGATTTATTAATCTAAAAAAAAGGCTGGATTTAGAAATATTGATATGTGTGTGTGTGTGTGTATGCACGCACATGCGTGTGTGGTGTGTGCGCACACCTGTGTGTGGGGGAGGGGGGTAGGACACTGCCTTCATATTCACCACAGCCTTCTCCCGTAGAGTAATTTCCACATAACCCTTGTCTCTGGTGAAACAGCTCATTCACATCACTTGAAAAGAAGCAGCACAACACAATCAAAAATAAATATTTAATAAAAATATAAAAACAATAGAATAATTCCAAACTGAACATGAACATTCAATCAACACGGGCAGGCACAAGGCTTACAGCCAAATTACAATTGTCTTGTAGCATATTAATAACTTGATCCCAGTTTATATTTGTACCAGTTTATGGTTCGTATCAGAATCCTGGGTGGGATACAAAGAACTTAGAAAGGGAACAAGATGCTTGCACATTGAGCTTCTTTATCATTAAGTCTAAATAAGACCGGTTTGAAGGATCGCAGGAGGGGGGTTAGGGATTTTTCCTGGATCAATTGACACATTCTCTGGTCACTTCCTAAAGGGACACAGATAAGTATCAAAATAATGTCTGGAATGTGACTCAGCATTTTTATTCCCAGCTCTTGGCAAATACTGCAGACTCACTCATAGCGGTTGCATCAGTTTTTGATGTTCACACTTGTTCCGTGGCCTGTATTGATCATGTTAGATTGCAACTGCAGTTTCTTCTTTGGCAGAGTAAGATCTGTCTGTACTTGAGGGCCTGTCCATCTGCAGAATAGGTGTGCTGTTGGGTGTGTCTTAGATTTTAGGTGTATTTCTTGGCGGGTGTCCTGAAAATAGCAGGTGTGTCTAGAAGTGTGTGCATTGTGGGTGTACTGATGAGTGTATGTTTGTTGTGTGTGCTGGGAAGGACTAATGATTCTAAGGCAATCCAGACACAAGTTGGATCACACCTCAAAGGATACAAATGGGGTAGCCTACCAGCAGGTCAAACTGCTAGCAAGAACCTCCTTAACAGCCCACCCACCAAAGGTGTCAACAATACCATGGCCACATAGCCGGGTGCTGGCTCATGGATTGTGGTGTTGGCCTGCAAATGTGGATGTTTCAGAGAGTGTGTCATTGCAAATTGGAGCCACAGCCCGCAGGTGTAAGTACGTGTATGTGTAAGTATGCTGTGATTAACTAAAGTGTTTGTGGGCAGCCAAAGGTTTTCTCCTATGTTGCACAATAATGGTGTCATTGTGATGCCAGAGCACTTTCAGTGGATCATTTGTTGTGTTATCAAGTTGGGTGTGTGGAATGGTCCATGGATGACTCGAAAAAGTGTTAATTTGTATTGTATTATTATTGTGTTCTGACTCGATGGGCGTAGTTGGGCCGCACAGTTCAAGGTGTTAGCAAGGTGTGTCTGAGGCATACAAGCAATTTCTTAGTTATCTGTTGAGACAATGGGCCTCATTATGAGGTATGCCGGTAGCCATGCTGCTATTGGAGGCATGGCTGCCGGCAAAACCGCATCCGTGTCCGTGTCCTCGGAATGAGGACTTACCGGACCATTCCGAGTTCGGATTGCCCGGTAATTCCTCACTCGAGGACACAGGGCTGAATGGGAATGGGAGAGGGAGCAAACAACGGGCCATAACGAGATGGTTTTCCAAGGCGTGCTTAACGTGTCCCGCAAGGGGACCTCGTAATGTGGCGGAACGGGTTGAACGGCGCCGCAGCCTTTTATGGCGCCGTTTAACCCGTTGCGCCAGGGTCGTAATGAGGCCCAATGTCTCGGAAGAGCCATGTTTGATTGAAAATGGATGTATTATGTCGTATGCCATAGAAAACGTTAATAATTTAGGTTGTAGTATACATTTCTAATTAAGGACATTATAAGTCATGATTTTCAGCATTATTGTGTTTTTGAAAGCTCTATGTCTTTACGAAGAGTGTCTAGCAAATGGGCCATGTAAGGGGGCACATATATCCTGGAAATATACTACAAGTTAAATGTGTTTTACCCTATTACAATGCATGCTGTAACTCCTGTTCATAAGGAATAAGTAATTAAGGTAAGTTATACTAAGTGTTGGCAAGTGTACACGTTTGTAATCGGTGTAAGGTCCCAATTTTGAAAGGGGAAAGTAGTGACATTGAACCGGTCCCTGCTTTTGCCAATACTACACATTCTTTAGAAGGGTACAAAAAAGAGATTAAAGGTAAGGTCATATATTGTGTAATAAACATGCGTAGCAAGCAATGGATAACAGTACTATAAGTTAAGTGTAGACATTTCTTCGTGTACATTTACTGAATAACAATGTCATATACAAACAACAGAATTGAGCAACAGAGTTACATTGTATGAGACTTTAACACATAAACTGCCGGATCTGAGACATGCATATTAACATGTATTGCCATGTACAGCTTATTACATTTTGATACATTAACTTGTCAGTTGATACAATACATATGACATGACAGTTTTAATTCCAGAAACAGACAAGTTTACAAAATCTGAATGGAAGTAGTTAAAATCAGTTGTGCAAATATTTCAGCTTTGAGTAATGTGCATAATATATTGCAGCAATGTGTGCATGACACCTGTCTAATTTACCTTAGAAAATGGTTCTATTAAGCATTATTTGGAGACAACTAGAGGGCAATGTGGGTATGTGTACATTAAATCACTGTGATCTTTGCATATCTTTCTTAGCATCTGTCCACTGTCCATGTGTTGGAGATCCTGCACACAGTATGAGTGTAATTCTCCAGTTCTCAAATAATACCAAACCCCATGCATCCTGGAAATTGCAAACTAAGGCACTGCCATTCCATTAAACAGAAGGTTTCAACTATATCCTGTTTCCAATATACAGTTTTGTAATGAGCAAATTCATAAGTCACCCATAATGCAAATGGTATCACGCCAACTTCTGCACCACCTGCCTTGCTACACACACTGTAGGCCTAACTCCTCCCCACCACCCTGTACAGCTGTACCCCCCTCAGTGCCCCTCTGTATCCTAGCCCCCCCCCTGCTGTCTATCTGTCTGTTGTTGCTTCTGAAAAACGACCGGTTATGCATCTGAACTGTTGTATTGCTCAGTAAAGTGCTCCGTCTTGTATATATATTGCTGAATACCTCTGAAATGCACTCTGTTGCTTCGTGAAGCTATGGCCGATGCTCAATAAATTCAATACTGAAGAGGGAAAATCGAATGTCCCTTACCTTCCGATGGGGCCCCCAACCGGAAGAAGCCCCCCCGACACAATAACCATCAACCATACTAGATTGCACCAGTGCCCACCGCTCCCAGCATAAGCACACACCACGAACAGTACCCAACCACCCGACCATACCACCCTGCGATGGTATGAACTCTATCCAATCCAAGCAATGACAACTAAGATGGAGATGATAATATGGACCGAATCGATTAACATTCCATCAAGCCATGCTACAGGTCGTTAGAGACGCCATGATGACATAGCCGCATTAGACAGGAAGCACACATGAAACCTGCACAGTCGGGACACTCACACACCAATCCACATGAAGAACATATGCGTACAGTTCCATGAGATATTGGTGACAGTGACAAACACACACTGTCTGCATGTTTATTATTTTGCCGCATAGGCTCGCTACAGCACCACAGAAATGCAAGACGCCAGAAGAGCTTGTGTATATGCTTGCAGGTGCTACATGCTATTAACCCTATGGACGACAGGAACACTCAAGGGACCAAACCGACCGTGACATGACCTGACCTATGGACAATTACGTCAAATGAATCACCATGCTGAAGTGGGCCTCAGACAAATCCAGCACACGAGAATCATCTCACAGAAATCCTGAAGCTGCAAGTTGCTGTGCAAGTAGAATAGCTTTGGCAGGGACCACCACTTCCAAGGCCACGATGTTGCAAGTGACATTCCTCACTCACACCGACACAGTGGTCCCAGCACCAGGGGAGAATAGCCCAAGCTACAATACAAATCAAATCAAAGTAATTAGGCCTCACCAGTGGTCTCCTCAAACATGATCCGGCCGATCTGACATGATGCCAAGACCTAGAAGCTGGGAAGACGCAGCCGTCTCACGTCTGCAACCGAGCTTGCAACAAATTGTATCAATCCATCTACAACATGCACTGGGACCGGACCGCCTCATGGCATTAGTAAAAGCCCCCATTATTACACACTGTCACGTAGTCACACCTTGCTGATACACACTGTACGTTAGCAGGTGTCTTGCGGGGTTGGGAACAACGGTAGTCCTGGGCTTGGGAGCCCATAGCCTCACCAATGAGGTCACTGGGGGATAGGGGCTGGTGGCTGGAATCCCCAGCCAATCATCGGGGTTTGTATTAAAACAATATTCAGGTAACAATTTTTAGGGAAGGTCCAAGTATACCACCTGACACTGTATCCACCACTAACAGTGCACACTATATGTCCATATACTGTACCTATCACTCTGGGAGCCATCCCTGAGTGGTGTTAGGTTTGTTCGGGGACGGATTTTGGTAAGTGATGCTGATTGTGATGTCACAAATGTACAAAAGTGGCCTGCAAGCCCAAAATCGTCGAGCTGTGCCTGGACTGGATTTTGCCCCATGCATGTGATCCCTGCTTGTTTGCTATAATAAAACAGCAGTAACCCTTTGCTCCTTGTGTGGACCTCGACTTCTTTGGGACATTGGAAGGAGTTAGGGCCTTCCGAGAGCTCGAGGTCTGCGGACGCTAGGTATGGCTCTGCCGACCCCAGAATTTACCCTAACAAGTTGGAGGCACTGCTGAGATGCGCTTCTGAGACGCCAGCGAGATCGTTTGTGATGTCAGCTCGGCAAGGTGTGGCCCCCTCTGCCGTCGGACCTCAGAGAACTGCAGGACCCTCGCGAATTGCAAAACAACCTGACAGGGCAACTGGAGATTGGCTACAGGAGCCAACTAAAAAAAATCATCCCGCTCGCGGTTGGCAAGTGTCCAGACGCGGTCCAGAAGAGGCAAGACAAGCCAAGTGGGAGGGGAGCCAGCAGCCGAGTGGCACCGGCAGACGAGCGCCTAGAAGTAAGTGTGGTCCACACAACTAGCAACAACCTATTGTATGGGTGGGGGGAGGATGTGTAAATAGGGTTGAGGGTGGTGTAACATTGTCATAACATTCGTTACCGAGGTGGTGGTTGGCACGTGTATGAGTGTAGGGAACAGAGAAGAGGTAGTCCCTTCTTGTGTTGGTGAGCAGTTCGGGGGTGGGAGAGCGGGTCCCCATGTGACAGAAGTATTGTTGCATCGATAGGTCTGGACAGTGAGCACATGTGTGGAGGAATGGTTTCCCTATGAATCGATGTAGTAGTTCGGTGAATAGGTGTGGTCTTACTATTAATTGAGCATTTTAGCTTCGTGAATAGATGTCGGATTCCTGCACAAGTTAGCTGTAGCATCCTAAGATTGCAGAAGGTAGTTGACTGGTTAAGTTTTTCTGGTAGGAAATGTATCACACGTCAGGTGACGCGATGGGTGCAGTCCAATTACAAAAAGAGTTGATTGACGACATATACTCCACTCCGGGGGAGGTGGGAAGACAGCTGTGGGGATTGCAGATTTTTATATTCTGAATTAAAGAGACAGGATTGTTGTGTGTAATGCGTGCACAAATTATCTTGTTGTATATCATGTTTGTCAATAATTAGCTTGGTGACGTCACCCATAGGTCATTGCATAGGAAACAGCGTGATCATCGAGCACGGGGCAAGCAACTCGCTGCTGAAACTACAGGACAGGTGAACTAGCGGCCGGGGGCGGACAGCGCTGGCACATGATCAAAGAGGTGTGCCGGGCAGTGGCAGCCCTAGTAAAGGCGGGGTGGTACCAGAGTTTGCCATGCAAGTGTATGATCGCAGCGGGCCAAACACAATGAAGGGGTGTGCCGGGTGGCGGCAGCCCCAGTGTAGGCGGGATACACAGCATAAGGTGTAAGGCCGCAGGGGGCCATAGACATCGAGTAAAAGCAATGATGTACCAAGGGGGCAAGGGAGGAATACCATATGGGGCCCACAGGACTGCGATGACCCTAATCCAGCACATTTGTAAAACACTGCCCATTTTTAAAGACAGAATAGTAAAATATAGCGTAGAATGGACTAAGGGCACAGATGGGAAAATAACGGAACTGTGGATGCCTAATGGCAGTTTCTGGAAGGATGTACTCCAGTCACTACTTACTTACCTACACAACATGTACAAGGGGAACATGATAGCCAACTGTATGGAAATATTTGAGCTGTGGCGAATGTTCCAGAGGTATCACACTGGGATGTTGAGCATGCAGGAGGTAAAGGAAGAGAGAGGGGTCTCCTGTGCTCCGCCCCTGCACCTCCCAGCGGTGTCTCAGACGATGTGGAGGAGGAGGAGGAGCAGGGATTATAGCTGGTTCGAGAGCTAAAGGAAGCTACGGAGCCCCGCAAATTAACTGCATCAGATGGCTATTCAAACCCCACGTGCAATCCACCACTGTATGCCCCAAACACACACGTCCCCAAGACCCCGCAACATGGGACAAGGGCAGAGGCAGACAGCCCAGACATCGATGAGGGAGGGCTGAGGCAGGCGAAGAACAAATTCACAAGGGTAGGCCCAGATGAATGGATAGCAGCACATGTACTATTAAAGTGACAAGGGACCACTATGGGGGGAGCAGAGGGAGCAACAAAAGCCATAGAGGAACTGGAGCTGGGACAAGGATGCAGAGGCAAGCCGGTGCACAACGTGAGGGAGGAGCATTTACGAGAAGAGTAGGAGTCAAAGTTAGAGGCAAGAATAGCGGAATTGAAGGAAAAAAGGAATGTGTTAGTGAAATAACTAGAACAGAAGGAACGGGAATGAAAAGAGCTTTTAGAATTAGAAAGGCAGGAGAAGGTGGAGTGAGAAAGTAGGGAATGTGAGGAATCAATGGAGAAGGAGCGGAGAGAGATAATGGAGAGGATAACAACGGGAGGGAGGGGCAAGGTGAGTACGAAAGCGAAGGGATGTAGAATACAAGAAAAGGAAAGGGTTGAAGCTGAACTAGAAATGGCATTTTGGAGGCAGAAGATATTGTTAGAAAACACACGTAAGCATGAGGAAGGCAGGTTGAAGGAGTTAAGGTTAGCAATGGTAGGTGGAGCACGAAATAAGAGAGATGAAGATGAAAGAGTGGTACAAAGGTAAGCGAGGAAATAATGGAAGAACTAGATCGGGCAAGGGCGGATGAGATCGAACATGAAGAGCAACAGAGCCGACGGGTACAGAAGGGATGCACAAGGAGTAGCATGGGAACGGCTGGGATGCACCAGACAGACTCCATAGCACAGATCGTAGAGGAGGGAGCAGAAGAGAACGGGGCTAATTTTACAAACATTGATCTCGAAAGCGTAACGTCGCGCTACCCCCTCCCATGCAAATTGACATTCTCAAACAGATTCTGTAGTGAGGAAGAGGAAGACAGCAATAATGTAGGAAAGGAAGGGCTAAGCAAACTTTACATTACACAAACAGGCACGGGAATGTCGTTGGAATGTAGAACTCAAGATGAAAAGAGTGGAGGACAGCACACTGACAAAATGACTGAGGACACGGCAGCAGTAGCAGCACCTCATACACCCTACACGAATATGCTCCGAGACCTCCCCGGGTGCAGAAGAGATGGGGCAGCTGTAACACACAATAGGGGACACACATGTCAGTGGGGCGGGCACACAGGAACACGGGATGCCCCACGCAGGTCACACAACATAGAGATTACAGACATCGGAGCAGACATGAAATATGAGAGAGGACCTATCCAGATACGACAGCATAGACGGTCACCTGAATAAAGGGCTGAATATTCACATATGCAAATATTAGAGAATGGGATGACAAGGCCAGAATATGGCCCTTTCCTTAGAAATCTAGTATGAATAGTGTTGCTCTTCAATCATTGGTCAGGTCTTAATTGGAATACAAGTTGTTTAATGGTTGGCACAGAGCTTTAAAACATGTACCAGTCCCTCAGCACCATTTGGAGCTGCAAACACATGTGGGCACAGTGTTCGGCACTCTGGGAGCCAGCAGGAGTTTCTGTTCCATCTGTCCATGTGCTGTCTGCTCCATGCTCAGAAGGTATAGTGCTTTTCTGATATTCTGAAAGACAAATTCATTTCCGCATGCAGCATTCTGCATTCTTTGCGGTTCCTCATTTCAATATTTTGTTATGTTAAGGGTACGAGGTTAGTGGTATCTGCACTGCATCTGTTCCCCTGCTTGCTGGACTCGTAATAGTCTTCCAATCTTATACTTTAGAGAGAATGTATAGTTGTTATTTTCCATATTATCGGAATATGGCCATTCTGGGGCTTTGTGGGACCTGTAGGCCCAAACTGACTTTTAGTCAAACACAGATCTTTAAGGTTTGAGGAAATACCACACCTCTGAGGGAAAATAGCCCAGTGGATCCTGCTTCATAAAACTCTTGGTCAGGGACATCATTTCACCAAAATGCCTGGGGTAGCGTAAGTGACATCACATGACCCTTGACCCCTGATGACATCACAGAAAGTTATGCAATTTGACCCCACCCTCAAGTGACATCACGGGAAGTGATGGCATACAACCTTCAGATCTTGTATATGTATCTAGCACCTGTGTTTCCAGATGCTCTTATTTCAGCCAGATATAAGAAGCGAGGCACAGAAGGAGGCATGATTTGTCCATGATTATACATTTGGGGAATGCCATTTTCCATATTTGATATGGGGTCAATATGTAAAACATACGTAATGCAGTATTTCTAACAGAGTAACCCGAAATCTGTAACGCAGGCTACAGCTAGTGTATGAAACATCTATACTGTACTGCTGTTTAACCAAGAGAAAAATGCTGCACGAGCAACGCCTGGTCCACAAATATACCAGCCACCATTGGTGGCTGGTGAGTTGTTTTTTTGGAGGGTGTAAATATTTGCCACAAGTATGTAATTGCGACTGAGCATAGCGAGGGAGCCTGAACTAACAAAAATGGGTTTGGGGTGGCCCGGGGGGATACTTCACCCTCCCCAGAGTAAATGTTTTGAATAATGTGTTAAAATGGTGCATAACACAGCACACTTTCTGGGAAAATGTGGGTAAAAGGCCAGCAATGTGTGTACAAGGCAAACAATTGGTTTTGTAGCGTGTTGGGTAAATCATGAAAAATGTACAATAGATGCAATTCTCTAAAAAAGCACAGGGCATTTCCTAATGCATTATAATGCCGGTCCCTGCAATATATGCCACTATAAAAACATTTGTATTCTAGCTGTGCCCATATGTTTCCATGCTGGCTCCCCCAACATATGCTAGTATTCCCATATAAGACCATACCTATGTTCGCTTTAAGACGTTTTTCTGTAGTATCATTACTGGCACTGGGCACAAAACAGTCTGTGCCAATATATGCAAGTACTCCTATGTAAGTACATATTCGTGTTGGTTTGGCTACTAAAAGTGACATGTCACAATAGGAAAACATGCCCAATGTAAGCCAGTCTAGACCCATAAGAACACTTATCTTGCTTGATTCACCATAGATGCTCAATTAATAAAAAAAAAGTCATGCTACAGTGAAGAATATACAGGCCGCTACACCATAGCAACAGTCTAGCAAGGTAACACTACTTATCATGCTTGCTTTTTAAAGATGGCGAATAATAAATGTCATGCCAAAATGCCAGTCTAGCGAGGGAATGGCACACATGAACTTACCTTTGCCCATAAATACCTGTAAACATGTAAAGTCAATCAAGGATGTGGCAGAAATGCTCCAGTGATCCTACGTCTCTCAGGGCCTTACACACATAAATGTACCCGCTTTCACCCACCGGTCACTCACCCATATATCTCCTCTCGTACTCACTCACACTGGAGTCACCACACAGGCACACACCAAACACCTCCCAGAACATTCAAACACACACTACCACATGTATGCTCATTCATCCACCAGTCACTCACTCTCACCTTCTCTTACATGCACTCATTACATTCTCTACACAGGCACACATCCACCCACCCAGAACATTCCAAAACACACCATCACATTCATACTCATTCACCCACCAGTCACTCCCACACACACATTCTCTTACATCCACTCATTGCATTTTCAACACACCCATCCACTCATTGCATTCTCTAGACAGGCACCCACCCACCCAGAACATTCAAACACACACACACATCAGATCACTTCTCATTCAGCCATCAGTCACTCACAACTTCTCTTACATCCGTACATTGCATTCTCTACACAGGCACACATCCACCCAGAGCATTCAAAAACACACATCACATCCAATCACTTCTCATTTACCCACCAGTCACTCACACATTCTCTTGCCTCAACTCATTTGCATTCTCTGCACAGGCACCAAACCACCCACCCAGAACATTCACAAACACACATCACATCACTTCTCATTCACCCACCAGTCACTCACACCTTCTCTTACATCCACTCATTGCATTCTCTACACAGGCACCCACCCAGCCAGAACATTAAAAACACACACATCATATCACAACACTTCTCATTTACCCACCATTAACATAGATACATTTGACATGCACTTCACACATGCAAAACACATATAATATTACAAAAAAAAGCCTTTTAACATTTTTCTTGCAGCTTCGGTCTGTCCTTCCAGGCCCTAGGCTCCTCCGTGTTGCTCACAAGAGAAGTCCCTGTTCTTGGTGACACATACAGTAGCTGCTGTACGATCTGAGAGCCATGCGGCTAACTTCCCTCTTATAAAAGGATTAGGAGTGTCTCTAACTCACCACAAAACTAATATAATGCATTGAGTTGTATGTACCAGTTTTGAACTACTAAAATTACATCTCGTAGCCCATGTATTAAGGAATATAATAGATTACATGCTTTGTATGCAATTCACATTCTACAAATCGGCATAAGAAGTTGTGCATTAACAAATCCAAGTAACGAAGTTCGTGGGTAAAAAAAAAAAAAAAAAAAAAGGAAAACCAAAAACATTACGGCGTGCTCGCATGCCATAAACGAGTCACCATTTTAAGAAAACACTCCATCTGCTTTCTCAAATAACAGTGGAGTAAACTGTTATGCTAGTTTAACAAAACATGTACTCCTATGAATTAAACCTTTAATTAAAAGCAAAAAAACGCCTTAAAACAGTTTGTGCCTTAACCACTATAACAAGACTGCTGATTCTTTCCCAACAATGACCAGTGTCTTATTAACTGATATTCTACGAAGGCAATGCTCCCTGCAAGGTCTGGGCACTTTCCACATCTGTTTTCTTTTTTGAACCTGTTTTGTAATGTTGCTATACTATATTAGATTACAGCCTTTGGGCAGGACTGTGGCATGTCTTATGGTCCCTTGTCCTTGTAGTGTACCCTGGGCTTCACCTCGGGCCATACCCCCGGCCCTTGGTCAGTCCTTGCTTTAAACACAATTTACACTCATAAAGGGACATGTTTTAATAGCATGTTGTTCCTTTGACCTCATGAAATGCCTGTACATAATTATTTTGTAATCATATACTGGTAAAATAGCTCAGTGGGCTGAATGCTCGCTGTTGTGATCTATGTGTGATCTGCAGGTCGCAGGTTTCAATCCCTGAAAGGCCAACTCAGCCTTTCATCCTTCTGAGGTCAATAAATGAGTACCATCTTCGGTTGGGATGATACATGTATGTAAATATGTAAATACCAAAACGTTTTATACAGATGCTGACATCATTTACAGTGAGTAAATGTTAATGCACTGCTATGGTGCAGGGGAACAATACAGGGAGAAGTGGCTCCTTGGAAGAGCTTGGTAGAAGGAGCTATTTGAAGGCGGGGCACGTGGCTAAGTTTATATTTCCAGGGATAGTGTTGTGTCCCAGTGTTGTGGCGCCTGGGGGATGGAAGCAGGAAGGAGTACTTGCGTTTAGGGGACTGTCATAGTAGGGCTTGTGGTGGCAGAATGCAAGGAGCGGAGTAATAGAAAATAGAGACGGCAGGAAGAGGAGGGGTAATCTGGTGAGTGAGTGACAGCTGGATGAGGAAGGAAAGGTAATTTGTGAAGGCAGGGTAGGAGGAAAGGATGTTAGCATGTCCAGTTAGCATTACTGGCCATGTACGAACCACTGACTAGGGGGTGATTGGTATTTGCACCCCAGGGCTCCATCCAGGGTGCAAATATATGTATATATTTTTACTGGGAGATGGGGTCTGCCCGTAATGTGGAAGCCCAATCTTGCGCTAAATGGTGAAACATAGAAAAGGGTATGAATTTGCAATTCGTAATCAGGGTAGTAGGAGTGATGGAGGGAAGGAGGGAAGTGGGGTTGAATGGAGCAGTGCCGTCAGTGGAACTGGAAGTGGAGATGAGAGCACAAGAGAAGAATAGAGAGTCAAACATGTTGCCCACTGTCACTGTGAAGAATAGAAAGTGAGGCAATGTCATGGGAGATGCGGTCACGTCTCAGTTGCTCCAATAATGAAGAGATGCTGGTGATGCTGGTAGGAGTCAAAGAAGCCAGCAAGGAAGGAGGTGTGGTGGCACAGTCACTGGTCATTTCAGAGCCCAAGGGTAAGATTAGAAGTAGGTCTAGCTGGAGGGCATAGGGAGGTGGAAGATCGTGCAGGGAATTAAACGTGGGTAGATAAGGCTGGCATGATTTGAGCATTTACAATACCTTTTGTGAGTGGGCAGGGGAAGTGGTGAGAGTAAGTCGTGTGGTTTAGGAGTGTCGGCTATTTGGGGGCATCTAATGCTTATGTGAAGGGTAAGTAGTGTGCACTAAGTAGGACGCAGGCATTTTCGGGTGCATTGGATAGCCAACTTAGTGGTTACAAAACATGCATTGTTAATGATCAAGACATTAAATTAAATGCCAATGACGACCAACAGGTGACAAGAAAAAATAATTACAGGCAAAATTGTAATTAGAGAGTAGTACCAACGGCATCGCAAAAGGCTAGTTATGAGCAAAAATGTAATAAAATACTGGTGGCAAGCAACAGGATATCACAATAGGCCAGCAAAAAGCAAACATAAAATGTAAGGTCAATAACAACCTGCACAACATCATACTAGACGGGTTACCAGCAACATTTAATAAAAGACTGCTGGCGGCTAACAAGGAATAACAATAGGCACGTTAAAAGAAAATTGAATAAAAGGCCTGCTAGAAACAGGTTTCACAATAGTCCTCTCACTAGTAAACATTGAATTAAGAGACAGTAGCAACTGAAAGGGTAACACATTTGGTTGGTTAAAGGCAAACATTAAATTAAAAGTCAGTGATGCACAGCAGGGTATACAAATAGGATGGATACAAGCAAAATAAATTAGAGGCAATGTCAACAACAGGTTATCACAGCAGGCTGGGTACAGGCAAACATGTAACTAAAGGGAATGTCTAACAACAGGTTATCACAGCAGGCTGGGTACAGGCAAACATGTAACTAAAGGGAATGTCTAACAACAGGTATCACAGCAGGCTGGGTACAGGCAAAGATGTAACTAAAGGGAATGTCTAACAACAGGTTATCACAGCAGGCTGGGTACAGGCAAACATGTAACTAAAGGGAATGTCTAACAACAGGTTATCACAGCAGGCTGGGTACAGGCAAACATGTAACTAAAGGGAATGTCTAACAACAGGTTATCACAGCAGGCTGGGTACAGGCAAACATGTAACTAAAGGGAATGTCTAACAACAGGTATCACAGCAGGCTGGGTACAGGCAAACATGTAACTAAAGGGAATGTCTAACAACAGGTTATCACAGCAGGCTGGGTACAGGCAAACATGTAACTAAAGGGAATGTCTAACAACAGGTTATCACAGCAGGCTGGGTACAGGCAAACATGTAACTAAAGGGAATGTCTAACAACAGGTTATCACAGCAGGCTGGGTACAGGCAAACATGTAACTAAAGGGAATGTCTAACAACAGGTTATCACAGCAGGCTGGGTACAGGCAAACATGTAACTAAAGGGAATGTCTAACAACAGGTATCACAGCAGGCTGGGTACAGGCAAACATGTAACTAAAGGGAATGTCTAACAACAGGTTATCACAGCAGGCTGGGTACAGGCAAACATGTAACTAAAGGGAATGTCTAACAACAGGTTATCACAGCAGGCTGGGTACAGGCAAACATGTAACTAAAGGGAATGTCTAACAACAGGTTATCACAGCAGGCTGGGTACAGGCAAACATGTAACTAAAGGGAATGTCTAACAACAGGTTATCACAGCAGGCTGGGTACAGGCAAACATTCAACTAAAGGCAATGTCGAACAACAGGGTATCACAGCAGGCTGGGTACAGGCAAACATTTAACTAAAGGCAATGTCTAACAACAGGTTATCACAGCATGCTGGGTACAGGCAAACATTTAACTAAAGGCAATGTCGAACAACAGGTATCACAGCAGGCTGGGTACAGGCAAACATGTAACTAAAGGGAATGTCTAACAACAGGTTATCACAGCAGGCTGGGTACAGGCAAACATTCAACTAAAGGCAATGTCGAACAACAGGGTATCACAGCAGGCTGGGTACAGGCAAACATTCAACTAAAGGCAATGTCGAACAACAGGGTATCACAGCAGGCTGGGTACAGGCAAACATTCAACTAAAGGCAATCTCTAACAACAGGTTATCACAGCATGCTGGGTACAGGCAAACATTCAACTAAAGGCAATGTCGAACAACAGGGTATCACAGCAGGCTGGGTACAGGCAAACATTTAACTAAAGGCAATCTCTAACAACAGGTTATCACAGCAGGCTGGGTACAGGCAAACATTTAACTAAAGGCAATGTCTAACAACAGGTTATCACAGCAGGCTGGGTACAGGCAAACATTTAACTAAAGGCAATGTCTAACAACAGGTATCACAGCAGGCTGGGTAGAGGCAAACATTTAACTAAAGGGTATGTCGAACAACACGGTATCACAGCAGGCTGGGTACAGGCAAACATTTAACTAAAGGCATTGTCTAACAACAGGTATCACAGCAGGCTGGGTACAGGCAAACATTTAACTAAAGGCATTGTCGAACAACAGGGTATCACAGCAGGCTGGGTATTTATTTCTTTAATTGCATTTTTGTTTAGCGCTGGAACTATCCAGAGGGTCTCAAAGCCCCTTACATGTTTATATATTGAAAAGTTGGGGGTCGAAAAAAGAAGTTACAAAATAATATGTTTTCAGGAAAGGATAGGAAGATTATGATAGGAGTGATAGCAGTGAAGGAGGGCATGGTTTTGTGTGAGGAAACAGGTATGTTTTGAGGCTCTTTCTAAAAGTGCTGATGGAGGGTGCAGTGCATATGTGAAGAGGTAGGGTGTTCCATGTCCTGGGTGCCTAGTGAGTAAATGCTTGTTTTTGTGTGCATGTGAGTTTGCAGAGTGGAATGTGTAGATGGTGTTGGCTGGCTTATCTTGTGTTTGTGTGGGTGATGTGTTTGAGGTTGCCATTAAGGTAAGATGGAGTTTTGAAATGGATGGCTTTGAATACAATGCAACGGTCCTTTGAAGGCAATTTTCTGGGTTCTGGGGAGCCAGTGGAGCTGGTCAAGAGTGGGGGGCGGTATGTGAATGTTTGGGTAGTGTGATGAATCAAAGGTATTTGCTTCTTCTCCCCAAGGGGCGAGCCCCCCCCCCCCCAGTAAGGCCAGGTATGTTAGTCGGCTCTGCAACACACTCACCAGCAAGTGGGACCTCACTGGGATAGACCCCACATTTGGGGACACGCAATCCGGGTCCTGTGAGGAACTCTCTAGACACACAAATACAATTGCCTACATGGGACCTATCTGGTAAATTGAAAAATAGGACACTGTTATCTTTGGCTGAATGCATGCAAAATGAAGTCAAGTGCACAAAAAAAGGAACCTGCAACTTGTGGAGGATGAAAGAAGGTGGGTGTAAGACACTAGAAGTCCTGCATGTGCAGACATGAGACGAGTGTCAGCAGGACCGTGAGAGCAACCCAGTGGAGGTGTGACACCGAAGTGAAAGTGGTGGACAGGACGACCAAGGAACAATGCAGAGACAGCCCAAAGTGTGTGTCGCTTCCGAGCCTCCATGCCAGAGTGGAGCACGTGTCCAACACGGACTCAAGGAAGTGAAGCAGAGAAGGCAAGAGTGAGAGATAATCATCCTGAGCAAGTGCCAACCCCAACCACCGGCCCCCCACCAAGAGAAAGGTATCTGGGGAACCCAGAGAAACTGGAGGCCCACGGGGTCCCATTATTAACCAGTGAAATCTCGTCCCAACGCTAAGAATTCAAAAGTGGGACATAAATCGTGTTGTAAACAAATAACAAATATCCCTGAGAGCAAAGAGAACTAATGCATGAAGGTTAAGCTTCATCCCAGTTCACAAGACTGGTTCCTAATTAACAGCCAAAGTCAGAATAGAAGTAAAAAACCTGGAAGAGAGGAGCTAAACCCATTTGTCTCTGATTTAAGCAGTAAAGGAAGAGACTGTTACGTTCACCTGGTATCCACAGGGACGCCACCCAGCCATAGGGACTCTGGTATCCTTCTCTGCGGTTCCCAGGTGTGACCAACGGGAAAGTTCTGCCTGGAATACAGGTGGGCAATGTTCAAGACTGGGCAACTGGGATAAGCAGCCCCTCACCACCCCGTATGCCCGCAGCCACTCTGGACCTCTCCTCACCTTGGTGTTAATTCAGGTGTGCTCTCCGTCCTGCCTTCTTGGCAGGGGCGCATTGTCCTTTGTGGGCAAATGCGATCTAGTTAATTCACTGATGCCGGCCCACTTTGAGTCTTTCAGGTAGGTCTTATTGCTGTTGTATATTGTTATTATTCTTGCATTCCTTTCTTAGTTTAATAAATGTCTCTTTCTCTTCCGTAGGTGGGCGGAAGTCCAATGTGATGCATTGGCTGAATTGGGTCTCGCCGGTAAATGATGGCGTATAAAGAGCGCTATGATGCAGTAAGTAGGCGCTATGCACAGCGCTATGATGCCTTGCCTTTGCTAACCTTTTGTCTTTTCTTTCCCATAGATCGCTGTGCTCACCCGGTGTATGAAATCCCGAGGCGATGCTGGTCGAGGGGCGACTTGCGAGGTAAGCTTTTCGGCACAATTCATTATTTTGTAAAAGTGTCTAATGTCTTGTTTCTTCCTTTTTTGCAGATCCGTCGGTCCGGGAGACACACTGATCCTAGGAAGTTGTTTGCAGGAGCTGTGGGCAGCTAACGATGAAAATTACAGGTAAGCTGCTGCTGCTAACAATGTCCTCTTGTCTCTTTACAGATGCTTTTCTTCCGAGGTTCGTGGGTACAGCTGAACACGATGAGCGCCACGTTGCAGGATTGCAAAGTAACGCGAAGCGTGTTATCCAAGTCGGGTCTGGTTTAAATAGCTTCAAGAAAGTAGTCCAGGTAAAGTAGTTCCTAGGCTACCACACCTAAAACACTATACTGCATAGCTTGGTTCCAAGGAGCCAAGCTATGTGGATGCCTCCATGTTGGCTGGCACTTGAAATAAAGTAGTTCCCTAAACTCTAAAGTCTTTATTAAGTATGAGCCTGGCACCAAACGCTCCAGGACTTGCCCGAAGAGGGCCTAGGCAAAGGATGCCTACGTTTGTTGGAGACCCGAGCCAAGACCCCTCCTGGCCCATGGGCTTGCCAGGGGGGTTTCTGGATGTGGGTCGTGACAGAGACATTACAAGGTTGGTAATTGGTGGTGAAGGTAACTTAGAAAAAGTGGAAATAATACCCTGGACAAAGGTATTTGCTTCTTCTCCCCAAGGGCGAGCCCCCCCCCCCAGTAAGGCCAGGTATGTTAGTCGGCTCTGCAACACACTCACCAGCAAGTGGGACCTCACTGGGATAGACCCCACATTTGGGAACACGCAATCCGGGTCCTGTGAGGAACTCTCTAGACACACAAATACAATTGCCTATATGGGACCTATCTGGTAAGTTGAAAAATAGGCCACTGTTATCTTTGGCTGAATGCATGCAAAATGAAGTCAAGTGCACAAAAAAAAGGAACCTGCAACTTGTGGAGGATGAAAGAAGGTGGGTGTAAGACACTAGAAGTCCTGCATGTGCAGACATGAGAGGAGTGTCAGCAGGACCGTGAGAGCAACCCAGTGGAGGTGTGACACCGAAGTGAAAGTGGTGGACAGGACGACCAAGGAACAATGCAGAGACAGCCCAAAGTGTGTGTCGCTTCCGAGCCTCCATGCCAGAGTGGAGCACGTGTCCAACACGGACTCAAGGAAGTGAAGCAGAGAAGGCAAGAGTGAGAGATAATCATCCTGAGCAAGTGCCAACCCCAACCACCGGCCCCCCACCAAGAGAAAGGTATCTGGGGAACCCGGAGAAACTGGAGGCCCACGGGGTCCCATTATTAACCAGTGAAATCTCGTCCCGACGCTAAGAATTTGAAAGTGGGACATAAATCGTGTTGTAAACAAATTACAAATATCCCTGAGAGCAAAGAGAACTAATGCATGAAGGTTAAGCTTCATCCCAGTTCACAAGACTGGTTCCTAATTAACAGCCAAAGTCAGAATAGAAGTAAAAAACCTGGAAGAGAGGAGCTAAACCCATTTGTCTCTGATTTAAGCAGTAAAGGAAGAGACTGTTACGTTCACCTGGTATCCACGGGGACGCCACCCAGCCATAGGGACTCTGGTATCCTTCTCTGCGGTTCCCAGGTGTGACCAACGGGAAAGTTCTGCCTGGAATACAGGTGGGCAATGTTCAAGACTGGGCAACTGGGATAAGCAGCCCCCCACCACCCCGTATGCCCGCAGCCACTCTGGACCTCTCCTCACCGTGGTGTTAATTCAGGTGTGCTCTCCGTCCTGCCTTCTTGGCAGGGGCGCATTGTCCTTTGTGGGCGAATGCGATCTAGTTAATTCACTGATGCCGGCCCACTTTGAGTCTTTCAGGTAGGTCTTATTGCTGTTGTATATTGTTATTATTCTTGCATGCCTTTCTTAGTTTAATAAATGTCTCTTTCTCTTCCTTAGGTGGGCGGAAGTCCAATGTGATGCATTGGCTGAATTGGGTCTCGCCGGTAAATGATGGCGTATAAAGAGCGATATGATGCAGTAAGTAGGCTCTATGCACAGCGCTATGATGCCTTGCCTTTGCTAACCTTTTGTTTTTTCTTTCCCATAGATCGCTGTGCTCACCCGGTGTATGAAATCCCGAGGCGATGCTGGTCGAGGGGCGACTTGCGAGGTAAGCTTTTCGGCACAATTCGTTATGTTGTAAAAGTGTCTAATATCTTGTTTCTTCCTTTTTTGCAGATCCGTCGGTCCGGGGGACGCACTGATCCTAGGAAGTTGTTTGCAGGAGCTGTGGGCAGCTAACGATGAAAATTACAGGTAAGCTGCTGCTGCTAACAATGTCCTCTTGTCTCTTTACAGATGCTGTTCTTCCGAGGTTCGTGGGTACAGCTGAACACGATGAGCGCCACGTTGCAGGATTGCAAAGTAACGCGAAGCGTGTTATCCAAGTCGGGTGTGGTTTAAATAGCTTCAAGAAAGTAGTCCAGGTAAAGTAGTTCCTCGGCTACCACACCTAAAACACTATACTGCATAGCTTGGTTCCAAGGAGCCAAGCTATGTGGATGCATCCATGTTGGCTGGCACTTGAAATAAAGTAGTTCCCTAAACTCTAAAGTCTTTATTAAGTATGAGCCTGGCGCCAAACGCTCCAGGACTTGCCCGAAGAGGGCCTAGGCAAAGGATGCCTACCTTTGTTGGAGACCCGGGCCAAGACCCCTCCTGGCCCATGGGCTTGCCAGGGAGGTTTCTGGATGTGGGTCGTGACAGAGACATTACAAGGTTGGTAATTGGTGGTGAAGGTAACTTAGAAAAAGTGGAAATAATACCCTGGACACATACTACTGAAAGCAAGAACTGGTATAAAGAATGTAAATCAGAATGTAAATCAGAAACTGAGTGTTGAGAAAAGCTACAGGAGAGGGGCCTAGATCCTGGGAAACACAGAAAGCAAGAGAGATAACAGTTTACTTGAAGAGCTACAGGAACTGATCAAAGAGAAGGTATGTCCAACAGCAAAGTAATATATAAAACTTAACTGGTGAATGAACTGGAGAGACCAGGCAAACAGAAGGCTTCACTTGGTCTATTTAAGTTAGTTTCATGTAGTGGTATGGCCAGATATGGCAGTTGGACGGAGGACAATACTCTTTTGGACAAAGATGGACAAGTGCCCTTGGTTTCTTAATTTGGAAGGGTATTCCCTCTAGTGATAGGGACAGTTAGGCCTTTTCATATTTATTTTCGTTTGAGGGGTGATTCAGTTTCTGTTTTTAGTACAGTGGGGATAGAACCATGTGAGAGACAGGAGTTGATTATGTTGAGACAGTGGGGAGCTAGGGTGGTGATGCAATAGGATGTAGCTTGAGGTGGAAGTGCATCATCCAAGAAGTGTACATATTTTGTTGTGGCATTGAGGGTGATGAGGGTGTCGGTGTCAATGGTGTGGAAGGTGACCCATTTATTTATTTATTTATTGGTCATTTGTGATGCACACTAGAAATCAATTTGTATTTCAAGGCACATTGAGAAGGGAAAGGGAAAGGTACAAAGCAAAAAAACAGGAGAAGAAATGTTCTTAAAAGGTCTTGAAACCTTCCGAACGTGCAAGTGCTATAGCAGAAAGCAGGGATAGGGGGAGGAGGGGAAGTGCAGAGGGGCGGATGACACACAAAACCCTCTGCCTAGCTCATGAGACGATTTAGAACGGGCAAGTGCTGACACAGAGAGGGAGAAGGGGTGAAGGGGGTGTAAGTGGCGACAATGTAAAGGGTAAAATAAGTGCAATAAAGATTAAAGAGATGAAAGGAAGAGGGGCAGAGGGAGAGGAGGGGACAAAGTGAAAAAGAGGGGGGCTAAAGAAGGCACGCGAAGGGGGGTAGTTAAAATGAAACAGGAGGATGGGTAGAGGAAGAGACCAGAGGGAAGAAATAGAAAAAGCAAGAATGCAGAAGTGACAAAGGTAGGTAAGAATACGTAGAAACTACAGACTGCTGGATATCAGATTGCTAGATAGCATGGAGGTAAGGGGGGGCCATCAGATTCAGTGCCTGGTGGGCCATAACAGAAAGCAACATGGAGGGGTGTGAGCAGGTGGTGGGGAGAACACGCAGGGAGAGCACCAGGGGTCACAGGCCACGAGGCGGCTACAACTCAGGTTACACACCCTAATATAATGCAGGCAAAAACCACACAGAGCCCTAGAGGGATAGGGAAGGTGCATTCATACACATCTGCCGGGCAATGCAGCATGGGAGACCCGTTGTGCAGAACCCAGTGAGCCATGTCAAACAACAACAACATGGAAAGAGACACACAATGGCAGGGCCGTCACGAGGGGGGTGCAGGGGGGGCAAACTGCCCCGGGCCTCGCGCTTGCTGGGGGCCTCGCGGCCCCCTCTCCTAAGTGGAAGGCAGCACAGTCTCTCGTGTCCTTTATTCAGACGGGGGACTGTGCTGCCCCTGCAATGATTTTGCTGTTTCTTGTGAAGCCGTTTGGCTCCGCAACAAACAGCAAAATAATGGGAGACAGCAGGGCTCAGAAGTGAGCTCTGCTGCCTCCCGTCATTCCACTGAAAACGTGGACATGCTGAACGACAAGAGAGGACTCCTCTCCTGTCAGTCAGTGTGTTCACGTTGCTCAGCGTGACCACACTGACTGACAGGAGAGGAGTTCTCTCTTGTCAGTCAGTGTGTTCATGTTGTCAGTGTGACCACGTTGACTGATGGGAGAGGAGTTCTCTCTCGTCAGTCAGTGTGTTCACGTTACTCAGCATGACCATGCTGACTGACAGGAGAGGAGTTCTCTTTTGTCAGTCAGTGTGTTCATGTTGTCAGTGTGACCACGCTGACTGATGGGAGAGGAGTTCTCTCTTGTCAGTCAGTGTGTTCATGTTGTCAGTGTGACCACACTGACTGATGGGAGAGGACTCCTCTCCTGTCAGTCAGTATGTTCATGTCAGCGTGATCATGCTGACTGACAGGAGAGGAGTTCTCTCTTGTCAGTCAGTGTGTTCATGTTGTCAGTGTGACCACGCTGACTGATGGGAGAGGAGTTCTCTCTTGTCAGTCAGTGTGTTCATGTTGTCAGTGTGACCACGCCGACTGATGGGAGAGGAGTTCTCTCTTGTCAGTGTGTTCATGTTGTCAGTGTGACCACACTGACTGATGGGAGAGGACTCCTCTCCTGTCAGTCAGTATGTTCATGTCAGCGTGATCATCCTGACTGACAGGAGAGGAGTTCTCTCTTGTCAGTCAGTGTGTTCATGTTGTCAGTGTGACCACGCTGACTGATGGGAGAGGAATTCTCTCTTGTCAGTCAGTGTGTTCATGTTGTCAGTGTGACCACACTGACTGATGGGAGAGGACTCCTCTCCTGTCAGTCAGTATGTTCATGTCACCGTGATCATGCTGACTGACAGGAGAGGAGTTCTCTCTTGTCAGACAGTGTGTTCATGTTGTCAGTGTGACCACGCTGACTGATGGGAGAGGAGTTCTCTCTTGTCAGACAGTGTGTTCATGTTGACAGTGTGACCAAACTGACTGATGGGAGAGGACTCCTCGCCTGTCAGTCAGTATGTTCATGTCAGCGTGATCATTCTGACTGACAGGAGTTCTCTCTTGTCAGTCAGTGTGTTCAAGTTGCTCAGCATGACCACGCTGACTGACAGGAGAGGAGTTCTCTCTTGTCAGTCAGTGTGTTCATGTTGTCAGTGTGACCACGCTGACTGATGGGAGAGGAGTTCTCTCTCGTCAGTCAGTGTGTTCACGTTGCTCAGCATGACCATGCTGACTGACAGGAGAGGAGTTCTCTCTTGTCAGTCAGTGTGTTATGTTGTCAGTGTGACCACGCTGACTGATGGGAGAGGAGTTCTCTCTTGTTAGTCAGTGTGTTCACGTTGCTCAGCATGATCACGCTGACTGATAGGAGAGGACTCCTCTCCTGTCAGTCAGTGTGTTCACGTTGCTCAGTGTGACCACGCTGACAGATTGGAGAGGAGTTCTCTCTTGTCAGTCAGTGTGTTCACGTTGCTCAACATGACCATGCTGACTGACAGGAGAGGAGTTCTCTCTTGTCAGTCAGTGTGTTCATGTTGTCAGTGTGACCACACTGACTGATGGGAGAGGACTCCTCTCCTGTCAGTCAGTGCGTTCATGTCAGCGTGATCATGCTGACTGATTGGAGAGGAGTTCTCTCTTGTCAGTCAGTGTGTTCACGTTGCTCAGCATGACCACGCTCACTGACAGGAGAGTTCTCCTGTCAGTAGTGTGTTCATGTTGATTATAGAGGACTCCTCGCTTGTCAATCAGTGTGTTCACGTTGCTCAGCCTGACCACGCTGCCTGATGGGAGAGGAGTTCTCTATTGTCAGTCAGTGTGTTCACATTGCTCAGTGTGACCACGCTGACTGATGGGAGAGGAGTTCTCTCTTGTCAGGCAGCATGTCTACGTGTCAGCTGCGTGGATGCTTTTTAAGGGTGCATGGAGGTAAGATAAGTGTTTTTTATTTTAAATTAAAAGTGTATATGTGTATTTAATTTAATTAGTATGTATATGTGGGTGTATAGTGATAATTTCGACAACAAAAATGTCGAAAGTCAAAATATCGAAAAAAAAATGTCGACTTTTTTTTTCAATGCACCCCCCTTTTTTATTTTTTTTTTAATTTTTCCTTTTTTTTAACTCCCGAACCCCTAAAATAAATATATAATTAAAAAAAACGAAAGTCGACATTTTTTTTTCGACTTTTTTTGTCGACATTTTTGTCTGTCGACATTTTGTTTTCGAAATTATGACCACCCACCGTATATGTGTATGTATGTATGAATGCATGCGTGCATGTTGATGTTTGTGTCAATGCTGTGTTTGGTTTTATGTATACATGAATGTATGGAGTTGTGTAACTGGTGGTTGAATGCATGGGTGAAAGTGTTTTTGTGAGTGTGTGTTCAGCACCACCCCTAAATGTAGCCACCCTGGGGGCCACTTCATTAAGGGGTGGGTTCATGGCATCAGAGGTGCACTTAGGCTAAAATGTCAGGGGGGAAAGGGGACTAATACTTCAAATGTTGGGAGAGGTGCTAACGTCAGTAGCTGTGAGGAAGGGGCAAACTTCCTTGTGTGGGGGCACCTAAAATCTTTCCACTTTTCGAATGAGACTCTTCTGGTGAAGCTTCAATGTTACAAGCAGCTACCTCTTGCCTTCATTTCTGAAACATCACACTTAAGGACTGCTGTGAGAATGAGATGTCTCATGTCACCACTTCCCTTCTAATCACTCCCCTAGCATGCAAGTGCTAACCCCACATCACGATTTCAATTACCTAAAAATGTATGGATATGAATGAAGGTGCTAACAGTGAAATGACTTCTCATGGCCATGCTAATCCCTACGGCAATTCTCACCCAGTTCCTGCCCTCCCCACCCAAAACACCTCCTCACTGGAACTCTTTGGGCTAGCTTTAAACATGGCTAGCCATCAAACTTTGCCCTCAATGTGCCTGCAAGTGTTTCCTCAAAGGAGTCTTCTAAGAGTTCATGACTTCATTGGAGTTGTAAACACGTAACTGGTGTAATAAAAATGTCTTAATCAGGTCTGCCTTTGGCCACTCAATTTAAAAACACCCTGCATGTCTTTCGCTGAAATTCTTTTAAAAATAAGCATTGGCAAAGCCAACAGTTTTGGCTTGTGTATAAGTATTAGGCATTTACGAGGCACTGCTATTAGCTGCTCAGGTACTCAAACCATTTTGCACTATCAATGGCCAGCTAATACCAATACAGAAGTGCCTTTCCCATGCCTACACGAATGCCCAAACTGTTAGCATTGCCAGTGCTCTTTTTGCTTTACCCTTGATGCACAGGACTATGCATCAAGGTTAAAGCAAACATACTACTTGGCTAAATTGGCCCACTTTGAATGTAGGCCAATCTAGCCAGTAATAACACTTATGGTACACAGTCAGCTCAGATATACTTTCTGTGGCATGGCATTTTTACTGGTTGGGAATCCGTACATGGTAATAATGGCAAATATTGATGCAGCCTGCTTCAACATAATTAGAACAACCAGCATGAATATATGTTTATACTAGCATATCCCGCGTGGAAAGGCGGCATAAAATGTATTGGAAAATGTTCCTATGCACAATTTGTGATTTGCAACTATTGGGAATTTCCATGTGCTTCCATACAAAACCAATTACAAACTGTGTGGATTTCTACCCAATTTTGCAAAGAAAGTGCTGTAAAATGCATACTTTTAACCCAATGTTTCATACATTTTCTTGGGAGTGAGAACCCCCCCACCCCCCCAAGCCACCCTTGTTTGGTTTGGGCTCCCTCACTGTGCTCTGTTGATCCTGACTAATTGGAACAAACATTTAAGCCTCTTAAGTTCAGAAATGTACCAGCCTCCACTTTACATCATTTGTCAGTGTGTTCATGTTGTCATATGATTTAATGATATGAAATGGCATTTATAACGTGCCTGTACGCAAGTGTTTCTAGGCGCGACAAGGCAAGGAGGGAGAAACAAAAGAGTAGGACAAAACACAGATCTTACTAGGCCTTGTGTCATTCAGATCGTGCAAGAGCAGGGAATGGGGAGGGGAGAAGTGCTGAGGGTGGGGTAGGATGCAGAAGTGCAGGAACAAAGGAGAAACAAGAGTGCAGCCAACCGGTGGCAAGTGTGAGTACTCATAAGTGCAGCCAAGGGGTGGACAATACGAGCAAGAGCGGGGACTGTAGGGTTACAGATACAGACCACAAGTGCAGGGGAGCCAAGAGGCAGTGCGGGATTGCAACAGGACAGGCAGGGACCTGGGCCCGAATTCAGAGCTTGACCAGGTGACCAGTGCATGGATCAGGCAGGTGATCAGCAAGGGAGAGGAAGAGAGAAGGCAGAAGCAAATAAACAGGTCTTGAGGTGCTTCCGGAACCGGAGATGGTGCTCCTCAAGTTTCAGCGAGACAGGGAGGCTGTTTCCAGAGGGAGGCCCCAGCCGAAGAAAGAGATCTGCCCTCAACTCTTTGCTTGGAAAAGTGATTGACCCTCAGAGAATTGGAAGTGGCACAGTGGAGAGCTCATGCCATCTTATATATATTCATTCATATGATAAAAAAGTTAGTCTGGCATGAACCTTTCTTCAGTAGAGAAAGTAGTAATAAACCATATTTGGGATCCTGCACACAAACTCAAGGGTAGATTTCTCAAGTCTCCTGTGTGCGGATATGCCGCCGCTGGCCGAGTGCATAAAACTGTAAGGGGGCCTCACCAAATGTTTTGCCCCGGGCCTCACCACATCTTCTGACAGCCCTGCACAATGGGAAGGTGGGAGGTGGGAGGGAGGGAGCGAGGCAAAGAGGGAAGGGGGGACAAATCAGGGAGGATACGGGCTGCGTGGTAACTGCAACGCAGTGTAAACATACTGGTATCATGTGGGCAAAACAAAGCTGAGCCCTAGAAGGAGCAGGCAAGGTCCACACAATGCAGCTGCAGGGTTACAAGTGCAGTGTGGGCATTAATACACGTAGTGCAGTAGTAGGCCAAGGAAACATAGCAACAAGACAATTTAGAGTTTGAAATGAGAAAAGAATTCAGGGAATCAGATAGACTGCAGTACACGCAACGATGGGCAGTTCAGGCCAATCAGGGCCGTCACGAGGGGGGTGCAGGGGGGGCAAACTGCCCCGGGCCTCGCGCTTGCTGGGGGCCTCGCGGCCCCCTCTCCTAAGTGGAAGGCAGCACAGTCTCTCGTGTCCTTTATTCAGACGGGGGACTGTGCTGCCCCTGCAATGATTTTGCTGTTTCTTGTGAAGCCGTTTGGCTCCGCAACAAACAGCAAAATAATGGGAGACAGCAGGGCTCAGAAGTGAGCTCTGCTGCCTCCCGTCATTCCACTGAAAACGTGGACATGCTGAACGACAAGAGAGGACTCCTCTCCTGTCAGTCAGTGTGTTCACGTTGCTCAGCGTGACCACACTGACTGACAGGAGAGGAGTTCTCTCTTGTCAGTCAGTGTGTTCATGTTGTCAGTGTGACCACGTTGACTGATGGGAGAGGAGTTCTCTCTCGTCAGTCAGTGTGTTCACGTTACTCAGCATGACCATGCTGACTGACAGGAGAGGAGTTCTCTTTTGTCAGTCAGTGTGTTCATGTTGTCAGTGTGACCACGCTGACTGATGGGAGAGGAGTTCTCTCTTGTCAGTCAGTGTGTTCATGTTGTCAGTGTGACCACACTGACTGATGGGAGAGGACTCCTCTCCTGTCAGTCAGTATGTTCATGTCAGCGTGATCATGCTGACTGACAGGAGAGGAGTTCTCTCTTGTCAGTCAGTGTGTTCATGTTGTCAGTGTGACCACGCTGACTGATGGGAGAGGAGTTCTCTCTTGTCAGTCAGTGTGTTCATGTTGTCAGTGTGACCACGCCGACTGATGGGAGAGGAGTTCTCTCTTGTCAGTGTGTTCATGTTGTCAGTGTGACCACACTGACTGATGGGAGAGGACTCCTCTCCTGTCAGTCAGTATGTTCATGTCAGCGTGATCATCCTGACTGACAGGAGAGGAGTTCTCTCTTGTCAGTCAGTGTGTTCATGTTGTCAGTGTGACCACGCTGACTGATGGGAGAGGAATTCTCTCTTGTCAGTCAGTGTGTTCATGTTGTCAGTGTGACCACACTGACTGATGGGAGAGGACTCCTCTCCTGTCAGTCAGTATGTTCATGTCACCGTGATCATGCTGACTGACAGGAGAGGAGTTCTCTCTTGTCAGACAGTGTGTTCATGTTGTCAGTGTGACCACGCTGACTGATGGGAGAGGAGTTCTCTCTTGTCAGACAGTGTGTTCATGTTGACAGTGTGACCAAACTGACTGATGGGAGAGGACTCCTCGCCTGTCAGTCAGTATGTTCATGTCAGCGTGATCATTCTGACTGACAGGAGTTCTCTCTTGTCAGTCAGTGTGTTCAAGTTGCTCAGCATGACCACGCTGACTGACAGGAGAGGAGTTCTCTCTTGTCAGTCAGTGTGTTCATGTTGTCAGTGTGACCACGCTGACTGATGGGAGAGGAGTTCTCTCTCGTCAGTCAGTGTGTTCACGTTGCTCAGCATGACCATGCTGACTGACAGGAGAGGAGTTCTCTCTTGTCAGTCAGTGTGTTATGTTGTCAGTGTGACCACGCTGACTGATGGGAGAGGAGTTCTCTCTTGTTAGTCAGTGTGTTCACGTTGCTCAGCATGATCACGCTGACTGATAGGAGAGGACTCCTCTCCTGTCAGTCAGTGTGTTCACGTTGCTCAGTGTGACCACGCTGACAGATTGGAGAGGAGTTCTCTCTTGTCAGTCAGTGTGTTCACGTTGCTCAACATGACCATGCTGACTGACAGGAGAGGAGTTCTCTCTTGTCAGTCAGTGTGTTCATGTTGTCAGTGTGACCACACTGACTGATGGGAGAGGACTCCTCTCCTGTCAGTCAGTGCGTTCATGTCAGCGTGATCATGCTGACTGATTGGAGAGGAGTTCTCTCTTGTCAGTCAGTGTGTTCACGTTGCTCAGCATGACCACGCTCACTGACAGGAGAGTTCTCCTGTCAGTAGTGTGTTCATGTTGATTATAGAGGACTCCTCGCTTGTCAATCAGTGTGTTCACGTTGCTCAGCCTGACCACGCTGCCTGATGGGAGAGGAGTTCTCTATTGTCAGTCAGTGTGTTCACATTGCTCAGTGTGACCACGCTGACTGATGGGAGAGGAGTTCTCTCTTGTCAGGCAGCATGTCTACGTGTCAGCTGCGTGGATGCTTTTTAAGGGTGCATGGAGGTAAGATAAGTGTTTTTTATTTTAAATTAAAAGTGTATATGTGTATTTAATTTAATTAGTATGTATATGTGGGTGTATAGTGATAATTTCGACAACAAAAATGTCGAAAGTCAAAATATCGAAAAAAAAATGTCGACTTTTTTTTTCAATGCACCCCCCTTTTTTATTTTTTTTTTAATTTTTCCTTTTTTTTAACTCCCGAACCCCTAAAATAAATATATAATTAAAAAAAACGAAAGTCGACATTTTTTTTTCGACTTTTTTTGTCGACATTTTTGTCTGTCGACATTTTGTTTTCGAAATTATGACCACCCACCGTATATGTGTATGTATGTATGAATGCATGCGTGCATGTTGATGTTTGTGTCAATGCTGTGTTTGGTTTTATGTATACATGAATGTATGGAGTTGTGTAACTGGTGGTTGAATGCATGGGTGAAAGTGTTTTTGTGAGTGTGTGTTCAGCACCACCCCTAAATGTAGCCACCCTGGGGGCCACTTCATTAAGGGGTGGGTTCATGGCATCAGAGGTGCACTTAGGCTAAAATGTCAGGGGGGAAAGGGGACTAATACTTCAAATGTTGGGAGAGGTGCTAACGTCAGTAGCTGTGAGGAAGGGGCAAACTTCCTTGTGTGGGGGCACCTAAAATCTTTCCACTTTTCGAATGAGACTCTTCTGGTGAAGCTTCAATGTTACAAGCAGCTACCTCTTGCCTTCATTTCTGAAACATCACACTTAAGGACTGCTGTGAGAATGAGATGTCTCATGTCACCACTTCCCTTCTAATCACTCCCCTAGCATGCAAGTGCTAACCCCACATCACGATTTCAATTACCTAAAAATGTATGGATATGAATGAAGGTGCTAACAGTGAAATGACTTCTCATGGCCATGCTAATCCCTACGGCAATTCTCACCCAGTTCCTGCCCTCCCCACCCAAAACACCTCCTCACTGGAACTCTTTGGGCTAGCTTTAAACATGGCTAGCCATCAAACTTTGCCCTCAATGTGCCTGCAAGTGTTTCCTCAAAGGAGTCTTCTAAGAGTTCATGACTTCATTGGAGTTGTAAACACGTAACTGGTGTAATAAAAATGTCTTAATCAGGTCTGCCTTTGGCCACTCAATTTAAAAACACCCTGCATGTCTTTCGCTGAAATTCTTTTAAAAATAAGCATTGGCAAAGCCAACAGTTTTGGCTTGTGTATAAGTATTAGGCATTTACGAGGCACTGCTATTAGCTGCTCAGGTACTCAAACCATTTTGCACTATCAATGGCCAGCTAATACCAATACAGAAGTGCCTTTCCCATGCCTACACGAATGCCCAAACTGTTAGCATTGCCAGTGCTCTTTTTGCTTTACCCTTGATGCACAGGACTATGCATCAAGGTTAAAGCAAACATACTACTTGGCTAAATTGGCCCACTTTGAATGTAGGCCAATCTAGCCAGTAATAACACTTATGGTACACAGTCAGCTCAGATATACTTTCTGTGGCATGGCATTTTTACTGGTTGGGAATCCGTACATGGTAATAATGGCAAATATTGATGCAGCCTGCTTCAACATAATTAGAACAACCAGCATGAATATATGTTTATACTAGCATATCCCGCGTGGAAAGGCGGCATAAAATGTATTGGAAAATGTTCCTATGCACAATTTGTGATTTGCAACTATTGGGAATTTCCATGTGCTTCCATACAAAACCAATTACAAACTGTGTGGATTTCTACCCAATTTTGCAAAGAAAGTGCTGTAAAATGCATACTTTTAACCCAATGTTTCATACATTTTCTTGGGAGTGAGAACCCCCCCACCCCCCCAAGCCACCCTTGTTTGGTTTGGGCTCCCTCACTGTGCTCTGTTGATCCTGACTAATTGGAACAAACATTTAAGCCTCTTAAGTTCAGAAATGTACCAGCCTCCACTTTACATCATTTGTCAGTGTGTTCATGTTGTCATATGATTTAATGATATGAAATGGCATTTATAACGTGCCTGTACGCAAGTGTTTCTAGGCGCGACAAGGCAAGGAGGGAGAAACAAAAGAGTAGGACAAAACACAGATCTTACTAGGCCTTGTGTCATTCAGATCGTGCAAGAGCAGGGAATGGGGAGGGGAGAAGTGCTGAGGGTGGGGTAGGATGCAGAAGTGCAGGAACAAAGGAGAAACAAGAGTGCAGCCAACCGGTGGCAAGTGTGAGTACTCATAAGTGCAGCCAAGGGGTGGACAATACGAGCAAGAGCGGGGACTGTAGGGTTACAGATACAGACCACAAGTGCAGGGGAGCCAAGAGGCAGTGCGGGATTGCAACAGGACAGGCAGGGACCTGGGCCCGAATTCAGAGCTTGACCAGGTGACCAGTGCATGGATCAGGCAGGTGATCAGCAAGGGAGAGGAAGAGAGAAGGCAGAAGCAAATAAACAGGTCTTGAGGTGCTTCCGGAACCGGAGATGGTGCTCCTCAAGTTTCAGCGAGACAGGGAGGCTGTTTCCAGAGGGAGGCCCCAGCCGAAGAAAGAGATCTGCCCTCAACTCTTTGCTTGGAAAAGTGATTGACCCTCAGAGAATTGGAAGTGGCACAGTGGAGAGCTCATGCCATCTTATATATATTCATTCATATGATAAAAAAGTTAGTCTGGCATGAACCTTTCTTCAGTAGAGAAAGTAGTAATAAACCATATTTGGGATCCTGCACACAAACTCAAGGGTAGATTTCTCAAGTCTCCTGTGTGCGGATATGCCGCCGCTGGCCGAGTGCATAAAACTGTAAGGGGGCCTCACCAAATGTTTTGCCCCGGGCCTCACCACATCTTCTGACAGCCCTGAGGCCAATAGGGTCACAGGCGAAGAAGTGCTCACGTTGTAATGGAGGCAGAGGGTGAATGTTCGAGAAAAAAAAGAGTCTCAGAGGAAGGAAGACGAGACCCAGTAGAGTAGCAGCAATGGCATCTGCTGACAGAACACGAGGCGAGGAGGGAACATGGAGAAGGAAGCAGGTAGCAGGCTGATGACAGGGGGAACGCCAAGTAGATTGAAAACAGTAGAGAGAGTTAGAGGAGGGAAGGTGAATAGCGGAAGGCCAACAGGGGAAGAGCAAGGCAGGAGGATGTGGCAACAAGGGGTGTTATAGGAGCGGAGCGCTGACCGGAGCAGTAACAATGCACACAGACATGAGCAATGCAAGGAGGCAACACTTACCTTGGAACATGGTAAGAGGGATGCACGCTCCATGCTCCTTCAATACGGAAGAGCTAGAGAACGAATCCAGAACCTGACTTAGGTAGACATGGGCATGGAGGAGGAAGGGGGGTGGGCAGGCATGACACTCCGGTCATGGCCGGGCAGGCCAGACAGGGAACAGGCCTGCATCGCCTACGATCTCCCAGGACACCAATCTTCATGGGCATAGCCCTGGCCAATCAGAAGGGTAGGGAGGCAGTCTGCTGGCCTCCGGGAAGATGGCAAACACACACAACGCACCCCAGCGACCAGGATGGAAGGGCCCAGCCTGGATATAAAGAGAAGGAGCCCCTCGCAGGCTTGCAAGTAGAAGCTGCATCCTCCAATGGGGGTTGAGTAGGAGAGCTGAGGGGAGGGCTATTCTGATGTGTATTTTGGGGTTGAAGTAGTTCATGAGGGAATTGGACGGGGGTGCAAAAGGTGTGGATGGTGATTTAGAGAGGGACTTGACGATATTGATTAGTTTCTGGGTACGATTGGTGGTGAATTGGAGTTCTTGGAAGCAATCTGTGGCTTTACCATTGTGTATGGCTGTTTTATATTTGTTGCAGCAGTGTCTGAGGGGCGTCCTTGTTGAGGGGCATGGGTTATTTTGCCAGGATCTTTCTAGGCATTCGGCTAACTGCTTGATAACGAGGAGGGAACTGTTGCACCATGGATTCTGGTAGTTGCTGTGGGATTTTTGTAATTTGAGGGGTGCAATTTTATTGAGTACCTATGTTTGATGGTGTTGTATTCGTGGAGTAGGATGGAGGGATGTGTGTGCGGGGAGGGGGCTGGTATGTGTGGTGCTAAGTCCATGTCTGTCATTTGTTTGGTTTGTCTGGCTGATGGTGAGGGGAATGTGTGACAGGTGGTGGGATTTTGTGTGTAGTGTCAGCATGAAGGGAATTGCAAAGTATTCAGACCACGATACCCAGATGTGATTACCCATGAAGACATGGATTTTGCTTGCGATCAAACGTTCTGGGGTGTTTCCAGCAATGTGTGTGGGATAGGTGATGAGTTGTGAGATGTCATAAAGGGTCAGCAGAGCGAGGATAGTCTTTAGTATGGGATTGGTATCTGGAAGGGCACTACCGGGGTTGATACCGCCGTGGTAAATGTTGTTGCAGGGGGGGGGGTGTGTTTGTTAGTAGGGAAATCAGTCTGGCAGGTGTGGGAGTTGTGATTGTGTGAGTAAGAGGGCAATACATGAGGTGGAGAAAGGTGGGGTGTGGGTGTGATGGAGGGGAGCAAGTGAGATAGAGTGCTTCAAAGGATGTGTATTGTATGGGGCTGGGATTACTAAGTGTGAGTGTGTGTTTATAATGATGGCAATGGCACCACCTTTTGTGTGTGGGCATTCTGTGTGGTGCATGAGACAGTGTGGGGCAAGCCTGTCAGGGATAATAGGTATGCTTTGGGGTTTCAGCCATGTTTTAGTAAGGACGAGTATATCGGGGAGTGTGTGATAATGAGTTTCATATGTGTGAGCAGGTGCAGAATAGCAGTTGAGAAGAATGCTGGTGTATGTCATTAGTTGTTTCAATGGAGAGTTGTGTTGGAGTTCGATACAGGGTACTGGCAAACATAAAATTAAAGGCAATGTCAAACAATAGGGTATCACAATAGTGTGGTTACAGGCAAAAATATAATTAAAAGCCAATGGCGGTCACCAGCGTAACCCAATAGGCAGTTTATGGCACTTTGCATAGAAGTAAAAGGCAGGAGGGTAGGTCAGGTATGCTGGGGTGTGTGGAGACAGTTGGGTTGGTTGACTCCTCCAGTGGTGACTATGGGTCACGGTGCCTGAAATGCTCTGTCAGCCATTTTGGGAAAGAGTCAGAAACATGCAAACAGGCAAACACAGGTTTGCCTGCCTGCTCTCCACATAGTCATTGAATCATCCCAACGCCCTTTGTGGTACAATAAAAGGACTTGGCTCAAGCAGGTCTGTGGGGCAAATTGGCTGACTTCCATCATGCCCGGCAAGTATAGGGCACTTCCAGTATCTTATTGGAAGCCACTATTGTGTGTTAATGACTCGCTCTAAACTGGCACGAATCACTGATCCATATCGTAGGTTATGTATGCAGATATGATATGTAAAACACGCTTTGGGACGAGGGACTTTCCTATATTACTTGTGTGCATCCTTGGATAATTACATACTGTAACCTTGCAGGTGGACAACTTGTATCCAGGTGTCATGTCATTCTTAATTAGTATAATAATATACATACGGCTTACATTAGAGTAAGCAGGGTGGTTGCCAAAAATTAAAAGGACACAATGTACTGTTTGCGTTAGTTTTAGTTGTAGTACTGTTACTGTAATAATATGGACGGTCCAGCTAGAATCCCTGTATGAGCGCTCTTAAAGGGGCAATGGGATCCTTTATTTGTAGGCAGTGTTCCTCGAGCAAGCACGCTTGAATGGTGCACGTGCCATCATCCCACATGAGCCAGGCAGGGAAGGGGCCTCTCCCTACGGCTGAAGAATGTAGACTACCAGAGATCGACTTCAATGTGCGCTCTTCAAGAAGAGGTTTAAGTAGGGTGAGGGGAGGAGACGGGACCCCTTGAAAATGCAGGTCAGAGATCCTATGGGGAGGCACATACAGCAGCTGCGCTGTGGTAATGTTGAGCTTGCTGGGTGGGGAGCAAGGACTGGGCCCTTCATTTCTTCATTTCTTGCCGTATTTCACATTTAAACGAGGAATCTCTGCTCACCGTAAGCATGCTCTTTTATAGAAAATGCATCCGGTGAGTGCAGAGAGTTGTCCTCCAAATGGGAGATTTGATTTAAAATGTGGGTCACCCATTCCGCAGCCAAGCAGGGTTGTCCAACTTCAGGCCTCGAGGGCAGGATCCATGTTGGGTTTTCAAGACACCCCTAATTAATATTCCTGAGATACATTTGCATACAATGATTGTAAATGTATGCACAGTTTTTCTCATGAATATTCATGAGGGATATCCTGAAAACCTTTCAGGATCCCAGCCCCGAGGCCCGGAGTTGGACTATCCGGGCACTTGGTTGCACACATCTTTTCCCTATGCCAAAGGCAGCTCGCCTTTCGGGTTGGGTCAGTTACAAAACCCACCATGAAGCTGCTCAATGTACCTTTAGAATGCTTCATGGGTGTAGTGGTTATGGTGCACAACCCTACATTGCACCAGGCAGAACAATGACTACAATCGCATTTCACAGGGATCTACTGGCACTCCCCAAAACCAGTGATGCACATATAAAGATGTGTGGATGCAATATTCTAAGTGCATAAGTTTAGCAGATGACTCCTTGTCGCAAGGGGCACTGTGCTCTCGCCTGGACTTTAATTTCTGCATCCATTGCTTTTTGGCAGTGTTGGTTCACTTTAATTGACTACAATGGACTAATACTAAAGAAAAAGCAAAGCCAAGGACTGGAATCTAAGGGGGCATCTGGTAACCGTATACATGTGTTAGAAGCTGGAGGCAGCAGTCTCAGATCCCATGAGCCCGCCATGCCCTCTCCAGCACAGTGCCTGCCACCTTACAGAAATGAAACCGTTTTATGGCACATTACACATCACAAACAATGCGCCCCCAGAATCTTTGAACTGCCTCATTAAAAGTTGGGCGGTGTGGGTAGAATATAGTGATAATACTCTATACCGCTGCATTACGGAACCGCCCCACTACGAGTATTGCTGTAAGGTGGAGAAAAAACCTCAAACAACAAGCTGGAGGTAATTACGCTGCCTAACCGCCATAATGAGGCTATGTTGGCGGTATTACCATTGGCATTATTACCGCCAGTGATAATACCGTTGAGATCCCCCATGGAGTCCTATGGGGACTAACACTGCTTACCACCCCTTGTTATCCTGCGGTAGTATTGCTTGACCAAGTGGCAGTAACGGTAATACAGTTTGGTGGTATCTCATTGGTTTACTGCCGAGATACCACCAAACTCGAAAAGAGGCCCACAATTGTATGGTACACACATAACCTGCATATGGCTCATTCACTCCAGTTTATTTCTAGGCCCATGGTGCTGTGTTTCAGGTAGAAGATGGCATGCAAAAGCAGAGTGATAGGTATTTCCCTGTGTGTACAGGGTTTTAGTCTAGTGAGTGTATGCTGGGCACACCACAACATGGTGCTATGATTGCATTGACATGCTCGTCACGGTGGGTGCAGAAATATAGAACATGGCCATGGTTTATTTTCGAAGCTAAAGAACAGCACTTGATGCCTGCAGGCTTTGATTAAGCAAGCAATCGTCTTCCCCCAGTATGCCACTTTGGAATCCTGTCCCATCATCATGTCAAGTGGCCCAATCACTAGCCGAAACTGCCTACTGCCAGCGTGACGCCTAGAGTTACATATGTCACCTACATGTTTCATGTAAGTTATGATTTTGTGACGCAGGAACAATCCACGCTTGTAATGTCTCAGGGGGGGCATGGGCGCCAACCAGTTGCATGAACAGTGTAAATAATAAAAATAAGTTTTCGTGTTTGCTCTACGGGGTGCACAATGGATCAAATTACTTCGAAAATAATGCCTCGCATCACTAGTTCAAAGGGAATTAAAAGTATTATCGACTCGGAGTCTTTCTTCAAGGTTGGCATACCCTCGAAGATTTGACTCGATTCCTGATGCTGAGTTTAGTTTTGTCATAAGATTTAAAATGTGCTTCATTGATTTGTTGACTCTCAACAGTGTTTCCTTGTGCCTATGAAGACGCTGCTACTTTGCAACATGTTTTCTGCACCAATATATCTTGGTGGTCATCGATAACTTTAATAAGCTATAACTGATGTACCCTTTTGTTTGTCATTGCTGTATATGCCTCTGCTCTATTTATTTATTTATTTGCATTTGTAAAACGCCTAACCCCGGATGCATCAAGGCACTGCTGCGCACCAGATGACCAATAACTGACCTTGCCTTTCATGTAAATATGTACACCTGCAAACTGTATATCACTGTATCCATCACAACTGTATCAACCTATGTACACACTATAAATTACTTTACAGTAAATAATTAAACATAAACATAAACAGTTGCACGGTACTTATCTTGGGGGAAATGACAAACAGCAATCAAAGAAATAAAATATAAAAACGGGGAACTGTGGAGCAAGTATCAGTGTGCCTCTTCTGTCATAGTCTCTGCACGGGCTAATGTGTGATGTCAGAGACGAGCCTCTCCCTGCACATGGACACATTTTCTGGTCACGTGTGAGACACATTTCAGATAGGTGTAGTAAATGCTCTCACAAAGCAAGTAAGGTTAATTTGTCTTCAAGTTTATTAAACGAGCCCCTATAGCGTAGGTCACCAGGGATCAGCTTCTCTCACTGAATGGCTCTGGAATGCTCACATTCCAGAACCATTCAGCAGTGACATAAGCAATAAGAACACCAGTAGCATACATAACATCTCCCCCCTACAATATATACAGAAACAAAAATAGGAGAAAAAACACACAAAAAATATAAAACATTCAAAATTCAAAAAGGATATAATGGCATCCGATGAAGCAGACATCAGGAAGGTTCTTGTCAATACAGGTGCAGTATAATAAAAGATATAGTCCTTGCTAAAGTTTTTAATCACCCTGCGATTTCTCCCTGACAACATGCCTCCTGGTATATCGGTTCTGGATTCAGAACCTTTGATCTTGCTGCCAAAACCACACTCCTGCAATTTCCTTTCTTTATCTTCCGCTGACTCTTGTACACCCTTGCTAGCTCTGTTGAGTGTCTGTATCAGTGCTTTAATGCAGCTGCACCAAAAATCGTGGGCTGGAAATTGCTTTTACACTCTGCACCTGCCAAGCTAGTCAACAGAGCTAGCAAGGGTGTACATGAGTCTACTCTATAACCTTAGAGCATGACATCGAGTACTTCCACGCCAGGAAGCGTTTAGTCCCTAGACACCCAAGAGCAGTGACGCTCTTCAGCTAAGTGCGGAATAGAAACACACACGGAGGGGTGCAAGACAGCGACCCTAGACAGGCAGTCAAGACCTTCTCAATTAAAAGTCCTGATGAAGATGACCACAATAAGTTACGGTTATGAAACCGGTCGACCCTGATTTAGCATAAGCAGGTCTCATGTTTTTTAGATCTATGCAATAAATTGCTGACATAGACTGTGTTATATATAGTTGACATCATATTGTGTATGTTGTCTATATAATAGGTTTTAGGTGTTAAACAGGACCCCTCTTGTGAGGCGCCTGTGGTACTTTAATATTGTGTGATAATAGTACAAGTGTTTGGTTTTTTTTTTCTATATGCTGGCACTATAGTGGCCATTAAAATACTTATACACTGGTGTACAGATACAGCACTAGAACAATCCACTGAAAAGGCATTATCTAATGTAAAATGCCTTATGCATTCACTCGTTTGTGACTTATACACTTGGTACTGTATTTTAACTTTTAGAAATGATTTAATGGACACTTTTTTTGATGTTGAAAAGAATCATTTATACACTGAAGAATTGTCTTTACTGCTTCAATAGCCAGATGAAATGTTTGTGCATATTAAACTATGTTTTGTAAAACCACTTCCTCTATAGACCGTGATTGAGTGTGACAATAATCTTGTAATTCTCGGTAATAATTGAAATTTAACCTTGATTAAGGTAGAAGTAAAATTAACCCTTGGTGTTCTTATATTTTTAATATAACACCTGTCTGGAGTAATTTGTAAGCGTCCTTGCTTTGTGTGCTCATTGCGGGCTTTCAGTCACCCTCACCCCTCTTTAGACCTAGTCTTGACCGCCGCCATCGCTACCCTGATTGGTCTGGCTTATCCAGAGATTACCCTGTTCCAAGAAACTAGGCTGGCCTTCTGAACCTCTGCCCCTCCAGGACAGAGTTCAGAAATCCATCTTAACATTGGGCACTGTGTTTCAGAAAGCTATTGTTTTTCATTATTCTGATTTGTGCCTTGTATGACACGAATTCACGGCGGCAGGTACCGTACACTGGTTGCCACGGCAACTATAAACAGGTTTTTTTAAAAAAATGGCTGCAACACTGACGCACGCACAGAGGTGCCTTTCTCTAGTGCGTATGTAACGGGAGTCTTCAAAAGATGCAGCTGCCGCGTGAGCCTCTCCGCTCATTGCCATGCCCCCAGATTTTTTATTTTTTTTATCGTGGGGTACCTGTTACTTAATGTCCACCCCCTGGGTTTCTCTGCCGCCTCTCACTTGCCTGGAACTGTTCGGCTACGTCGCTTCCTCAAGACAGCCAGCAGTCAGTAACTGTACTGCAGGACAGACATGCTCTTCACTACTGCCGGCGAATGCCACAGGTCATGCTGCACGCCACAGGGTTCCTCCGGGAGCTCATCTTCATCAGCATATGTAGTGAATGCTCTCACAAAGCAAGAAAGGTTAATTAGTCTACAAGTTTATTAAATGAGCCCCCAGAGCGTAGGTCACCAGGGATCAGCTTCTCTCACTGAATGGCTCTCCAGAACCATTCAGCAGTGACATAAGCAATAAGAACACCCGTAGCATACATAACAATAGGGTTATTTAAAGGTTTAGGGACCGGTGTCTGCAATACAATTCCCATCAGCCCTGCCCTCTATATTCAATACTGCTAGTTCATGGGGTTGTAGTCCAAAGCATCTGGAGAGCTTCAGGCTGAAAGACCATGGTTTAGGAAATACACAAACCCCAAGTTCCAGTTCTCCTATATGATTTGGGTTTTGGAAAGTGGATACAGGCCTGCTTGAAATAGCCCTGGCAGTATTGCCCCCTTGCCTGCTCCGTTGCCCCTCTTTGCTCATTCTAATGTGAGCCACTGAGCTCTGGGGCGTCTGTGTTCAGAGTGCTTGCTCCTGTGCATCATTTCTTGTCAAGGCTCTTGTAGCTAGCCTAATATTTATTAATTTATTGTTGATTGGTATAGAGCCAGCTGCAACAAAAAAAAAATACTTTGTGGCACCACCTCTGTTGTCTCTCCTATGTTCTGTTCTTCTCTGTTCTACCATTACTCAGTGCTTTTAAGAGGCTTGTTCCTCCTTCGCACCTCACTCCCCCCTAAGGTTCGCAGCAGGCCTTCTTCTCTTTTGTGTCTGTTCTCACCCCTCCAATGTGATGTTTCACAACCTCTCATCCCCTGAGTTCTCTACCAACCTCCTACACTTCTTTCACTATCAAGCTTAAGGTTCTCCTCCACCCTCTATCTTTTTAATCTTCCTTCTTCTTGGTTGTCACCTTCACTTCACTCTTGTATTCCTCCTTCTCCTGGCTGTGCTTTAATTCCAGATTTAGCATCCATCCCTTTGGCTAACTCTTCTCCATTTCTCCTTGTTCTCCTCTTTGACCTCCTCTGTCTAATTACCTTCTATACTGCCCAGATACTCTTCTTCCTCTAACTTTGCTCCAGTTTTCTTTGCCCCTCTCCAGATTTGCCTCCTTGTCTTTCTTCTTCCTCCAATATGTTCCTGAGCGGCACCTCCACTATCTCCAACTGTCTCCAACTGCCCACAACCTTCTGACAACACTTTCCACTTGAATAGGGACGTGGTCTGGCCTCACGTGACCTCCTTCACATAATCGAACTCAGCTGTTTGGGTATTTTTCAAATGGAAACGTGAATGGATGCTCTCTGCTTGATCGCAGTTTACAAGCTTCCCCATTGACCCCAACTCCTACATATGCAGGAACATGGACCAAGCATTTGTCTTGGCTCACTGCTTCCTTTGATCACTGTTGCATTGAAAACAGCAGGCATAACATAGATAAGCACTATGTGGTCTCCCCTCACTCAGGTCAAACCAGAAAATACAAAGATCTCCACCTGCCGAGCCTCACACCCAGAGGTTTGACATGTTCTTCACTGCTTTCTAGTTCCCCGGATACACAAGCCCCAAAATAGCTCCTTCGTCTAAGCAGGGACAGGTGTATTTACTCTTGCTTGTCATCCCATACCAGGTGTTCTCAGTATTCCACCAGCGTCCTGTGGAGGGAGTATCACTTTGGGAGATGGTCTGCTTCAGGCTTCATTATAAACAAAGATTGGTGTGTTTCCAGTAGGTATTTCCATGCAACAAGGCTTCCTTAAAGGGATCCGGTCATGAATTTCCCTTTTATGACAAGCCCTTGCCGCATTACTGGGAGGTGGTGGGCTAAGGAAGAGGATCCTCCCTGCACCACATCCCGGACGAGCATTGCTTAGCAGGTGGCAGCATCCAGCCCCTGTGGCTACCCCACCCGTTACTTCAAATGGTAGGCTGGGGTCTCAGTGATGCCAATAACGTCAGCACATCTCACTGGTTTACGGTAAAGTCCACAATTCAGGGTTAAGCTTAAACAAGTCCACAGTGACTCTGTCTGAACCTGAGATCCTATGGGACGGCAGCTCATCAGATGGATTTGCTACCTCCTAGCTGGATCTGCCATCTCCTAGCTGGATCTGCCACCTCCTAGCTGGATCTGCCACCTCCTAGCTGGATCTGCCACCTCCTAGCTGGAACTGCTACCTCCTAGCTGGATCTGCCATCTCCTAGCTGGATCTGCCACCTCCTAGCTGGATCTGCTACCTCCTAGCTGGATCTGCCATCTCCTAGCTGGATCTGACACCTCCTAGCTGGATCTGACACCTCCTAGCTGGCTATACTACCTCCCACAGTGTGAAAAATGGTAAAACATTGATTTTACATGGATTCCTTGTAGAAATCTCTGCTTTGGCACCCACTATTCCCCCGATACCATGATGACTGCTAATTATATAATGCTCAGAATGTATTGAATCTCATTTGCTCTTTGATGTCAACATTTAGTAGGGCAGGAGGCGTGACCCTCATAATGAAGCAACATAATTCCAAAACGCTTGTAAAACATTTGTGTCACTTGCCTTCTACATTGCGTCACAGGCTCTTGCTCCAGTATGTTCTTTCCCACATCTATAACAGTTTTAAAATAACTTATTCAGGCTAATAGCAATACCTGTTTGGGTGTGAGGATTTGAAAGTCTCATAATGACCCCCCTGTGCCCTTCTGCATGCCCTGTCAAGCCACCTAAACTGGTGCCCAGACCTTTCCTCATGAATGGGGCTGATGATGCAGAGGGGGTCTTTCCCAGCCACTCATCCAAGCCTGCCTCCCCAGATCTTGGATCCTGTATTAATCCACAGAGAGGAGTACGTCCTTCAGGGCCAATGTAACCTTCTTGATGTGGGTGGTTTCAGGGTAAATTGCTTTTCAACTTAAATTTCATGATTTATTGGTCATCTGGTCATAGTGCACATGACCATAATTTCCTAGTAGATTGACCTCCCACCCTAGAATGTTAGTGGTTCATAACTGGGGTCTCTGTGTGTGGTATACTTTTCACCTGGCTGAGCGGGAGACCGCTGCTGCAGCTGCCCCTCCTGTGCTGGTGAGCCCCTCTTAGGGATTTTGTATCTTTTTGGGCGTATTGCCTGTTTGTGGGTGCCCCTAGGCACTGCTTGTCTCTCTTCCCTCCCCAATCCTCTCCTGCTCTTCCCCGCCTCCCTCCTCCCTCCCAGCCCGCCCTCCTCCGTGATTGGCCAGTGCCATGGCCCTGCTGCCTGTAGCAGCTAGCGGTGCTCCACGCTCGCCATTTTCACCTGGCTGAGCGGGAGACCGCTGCTGCAGCTGCCCCTCCTGTGCTGGTGAGCCCCTCTTGGGGATTTTGTATCTTTTTGGGTGGATTGCCTGTTTGTGGGTGCCTCTAGGCCCCGCTTTTCTCTCTTTCCCTCCACGATCCTTTGCTGTTCTCCCCGCCCTTCCTCCTCCCAGACCCCCCCCACACCATGTTGTCCAGTGCCTTATATTACTGATCTTACCCCCTGTGAAATTTCCCCCTATTTGTACAATATGCACTGTATCAGTATTTAGAATTTCTCTGTGAAACCTAGGCCTTTTCTCCCTCCATTCAAGATTCTTAAACTTAGGTGTGTTCTTGCCTGCTGTTTTTATAATATGCACTGTGTCAGTATTTAAAATGGCATTGTTTAACCTAGGCCTCTCTCCCTCCATTCAGGATTCGCAAACTTAAGTGTGTTCTTTCCCGTTGTTTTTATAATATGCACTGTATAACTATTTAAAATTCCATTGTGAAACCTAGGCCTTTTCTCCCTCCATTGAGGACTCTCAAACTTAGGTGTGTTCTTTCCCGCTGTTTTTATAATATGCACTGTATCAGTACTTAAAATTGCATTCTGAAACCTAGGCCTTTTCTCCCTCCATTCAGGATTCTCAAACTTAGGTGTGTTCTTTCTCGCTGTTTTATAATATGCACTGTATCAGTATTTAACATTGCATTGTGAAACCTAGGCCTTTCTCCCTCCATTCAGGATTCTCAAACTTAGGTGTGTTCTTTCCCGCTGCTTTTATAATATGCACTGTATCAGTACTTAAAATTGCAATGTGAAACGTAGGTCTTTTCTCCCTCCTTCAGAATTCTCAAACTAGGTGTGTTTTCTCTCCTGTGTTATATATTTGCATTTTGTGAGTTCTACAATCCTGAGTTCGTCGTCCTGTTCTATTACTCAACCTGCTTGCCTCTCGCTGTCTTGTCTGCCTACTCTAGTGTCCTTCTCTAGTGTCTCCACCTCTCCCTTTCCACCTACTCTATGGTGCTCTCTGTCTCCCCTATCTTTTCTAACTGCTTCTCTATTGACTATCCTGCTCTCTTCACTAAATCTGGTAGGAAGAAGTTTAAAAAAAACATCCTGGTCTCCAACCCAGGCCTCCCTATCGCAGATACCTACACCAGTGCCTCCGCCAAGGAAACTCTCACCGTCATCCTCTTTGTCGTTCCGTCGCCAGACCTATGGACCCCTCATATGGTCTCTGTGCTCTCTCCTCTTCTCCCATTAATGGTGGCACCCGTGGGGACGCCCTCCTGGCCTCCTTCCACTCCTCCAAGGTCATCATTAATGTTTACTCTAATGGGACCGTCTTGGTCCAAGGCCTTCAGGCCAACCTTCACCTCTTTGATAGACGCTTCCCGTGCCTCATCAATTTCCTTTCTTCTCCTGCTGTCCCCTCTCTCCCTTCCTCTGCTACCTTGCCTTCCCCTTCTGCCTCCTCCTTGGCTACCTTACCTTATCCCTCCCTTGCTGCCCCCTCACATGCTCCCTCTACACCTCCGAAGGGCGTACCTCTGATCTGTACCCCTCCCCGAAAGTCCGTCAAGGATGGCAACCTTCTCCATATTGCCACTCTTAACTCTCGCTCTGCTGTCAAACACTCCTCTGACATCTGCCGCCTTCTGGAAGAACTTAACCTTGATGTCCTCGGTCTCACTGAGACATGGTCCACGGTCAGCTCTGTCACTAGCTTTGACACGCTCCTCCCTGATGGCTTCAAGATCCTCTCAGTGCCCAGGTCCAACCGCGCTGGAGGGGGTGTAGCTCTGATCTTCCCAGAGTGGATTCCTGCCTATGTCACTCCTACACAGGCCTACTCCTCTTTTGAATGCCTCGTCTGCAGGCTCTCTATCTCCCCTAGCTATTCCCTTACTGTGGCTACTACCTATCTGCCACCTGGTCAGATCTCCCCCTTCCTCTCCGAGTGGGCGGACCTCTCCTTCTCACTCCTGGCCTTGACTACTCAACTCCTCCTTCTTGGAGACTTCAACATCCACCTGGGTGCCTCCTGTCCTCCCTCTGGACTCTTCTGTGACCTCTGTGACTCTCTCTCACTCACTATTCTCCCCTCTGGCCCGACTCACTCTGCAGGGCACACTCTGGATGTTCTTATCTCCTCTGAACTTCCCCTCTCTGTCCCCTTCTCCATTCCGCTCTCCTGGATGATCACTTTCTCCACCTAACCCTCGCTACCTTTCAGGCCAAGCCACCTCCATCACTGCCACCCACCTTCTCGGTCATCCAACCCATGAAGCGCATCTCAGTTGAGGCTTTCGCCACCACCTTCTCACCTCCTCCTCCCCCTTTGGCTGACTCTCACCGTGACACAGCCCTCTCCATCCTCCACTCTTCTACATCTGATACTCTTGATATCCTTGCCCCTGTCATGAGAATCCGCATGAAGCCCAAAGCAAGTGTAACTCCTGGTATGATTCAGATCTCGTCAACCTAAAACGCAAGTGCAGGGTGGCCGAGAGGAAATGGCGTGCTTCATGTTCATCCTCTGACAAACTGGCCTGTCGCCTGCTGTAAAGGCAATACCGGCTCGCCCTCCTCACCAAGAAGAGAGCTAATATCCAAGCCCGCATCTCTGCGGCATCTAACAACTCGGCTGAACTCTTTAAAATCTGCAAGGAACTGGCCAATCCTGCCGCAGTCTCTACCTGTCCTGTACCTTCCCAGGCCCTCTGCATGGCACTGGCTTCTCACTTCATTTCTAAAACTCAGGACATCCTTTCCTCACTCTCCTCCTATCGCCTCCCTCCCTCCATTCCCTGCTCCTCCTCTGGCCCTTCTGCTGCCACCCCTGCTCCTTCTCTGCCTTTCCCCTTTTCTCCGCAGACGAGGTTTCTAGACAAGTCCGATCTATGAAAGTCTCGTCGAAACAGGTTCACCCCTGTTCCTCCAAAACTATCAAGGACGACATTGACTCCCTGGCTCCTGCCCTGGCTGATTTCTGTAATCACTCCTTCGCCACTGGAGTCTTCCCATCCCTCCTGAAGCACTCCCTTGTGCACCCTCTTCTTAAGAAAACCGCTGCCGACCGCTCCTGCCCGGCTAACTATCGCCCAATCTCCATCACCCCCTGCCTGGGCAAGCTCCTGGAGAAATTGGCCATCACCCAGCTTAATCTCCACACCGAATCTGTTGGTTGTCTTCATGACCATCAGTCTGGCTTCAGAGCTGCCAGAAGCATGGAAACTGCTCCCTTGAACATCCGTGAAGACCTGCTCTCTAACCTCGATTCCAACACCCATGTGTCCTCATCTTGCTTGATCTCTCTTCAGCCTTTGACACTGTCAACCACGCCATCCTGCTCAACCGTCTCCATGATAACCTGGGTATCACTGGTCAGGCTCTGGCGTGGCTGACCTCTTTCCTCTCCAATCGACCCTCCCAGGTCCAACTCAGGTCCTTCCTCTCTGATATCGTTTTCTCTTCCTGTGGTGTCCTCCATGGATCTAACCTCTCTCCCTGGCTGTTCAACCAATACCAGGCACTCCTTGCCCACCGCATTGCCGCTCTCTGTCCCAACTTTCAGTGCTATGCAGATGATACCCAGCTCATTTTCAGGTTACCCTCGGCCTCCTCCTCTCCTTCTCTCATCTCTGGCTGTCTGTCTGCTATCCAGGAGTGGTGTGCCGCCAATGACCTCGGCCTTAATGCCAGTAAGACTGAGATTTTACTCATTGGCACACCCACTCCCTCCTTCCCTGCAGCTCTCTGGCCGGCCTCTATTGGCCCTCTTCCTGCACCCACCTGCAAGGCTAAAAACCTTGGGGTCATCTTCGACTCCACACTCTCCTTCTCTCCTCATATTTATGATGTCTCTAAGAAGTCACACTACCATCTGCACCTCCTCAGAGGTATTCTTCCTTCCCTCTCCTTCCCCCAGAAGCTCACCGTATCCAGAGCCCTGGTTCTCTCTAGGCTGGACTATTGCAACAACCTCTATCTAAATCTGCCTGCCTCTACTCTCCGCCCTCTGCAATTTATCCAGAACAGGACTGCGAGACTTGTCCTTGGCCTCAAGCCCAGGGATCATATCTCTCCAGGACTGAAATCTCTGCACTGGCTCCCAGTGGCTGCAAGGATTAAGTTCAAAACCCTCTGCATTGTCCACAAGTCCTTCTGGGGACTGGGGCCGCAATAACTTCGACTCTCTCTTCCCAAACATCTTCCTTCTCGAGCTCTTCGCTCATCCGCCTCCAACTCCCTCAGGGTCAGTCGCTTCTCCAAGCAACGAGTTGGTGGTAGATCTCTCGCCTCGGCTGGGGCCTCCCTCTGGAACAGCCTTCCTGCCTCCCAGAAACCTGAGGAGAACCATCTCCAGTTCCGGAAGCACCTCAAAACCTTCCTCTTTGATTCTTCCTTCTCTCCCCTCTCCCCTGCTGAATTCCAGGCTAAAACTGCACTTGCTACATGGCCACCCTTTGTGACCTTGGGCCCAGGCCCCACCATTTGCATACCTGCACTGCCTCCCTGGCAACCCCGCACCTTGGGACTGTATTCTGTATCCCTACAGTCCCCCACCAGCACTTATGTCTTCTCTTACCATGCACTTGCCACCATCATGCTGTTTATTTATCTTATTTATTTTACTATCCCATGTACTGCACTTTCCCCTCTCCCATGTACTGCACGTTCCCCTCTCCCTTCTCACTCGTACTTTTTCCTTTCCTCCTTCCCATGCACTTGCACGATCTGAGTGACACTTGGCCTAGTAGGATCGCTGTCTGTCTTCCCTCTGTTCCCCCTCCCTTGCCTCGTCGTGCCTCAAAGCACTTGTGTATGGGCGCGTTATAAATGCCATATCATATCATATCATATCATACCTTCATGTCCAGCACTTCTCCAAAAATAGGCTCTAGACAGAAGTTATCTACTACACTTGAACATGTTAAGGTTATACAAATTGAGTGGCCTGTTACAGCCATTCAATAAACTCAAGCGTAGCTTGATCTACAAGGCCTCCAGCCTTCACCAATTTGTATCAATTCTTAAGTCCTTAACAAGCTGAAGCATGACATACAAGAATTTATTTTGTGTCATTATGGTCACCTCGAAGACCTCTCCCCAGTTTAATATTAAACCATCTAAATTAAATCTGATGAGATTAAATTGACGAAGAACATATATTAAGAAAAGAAGAATATATCAAATAACTGATTGAATGTTGAAAGGCATCAGCCAGCCATGGAATAAACAGACTTTGGTACTAGAGCAAGTATGCTATGCAGGATGAAGGAACTGAGGAGGAATTTGAGGCTGTGCTGTATGCTCCCACGTTCAAAAGAATATAAAATCTTGACAGCTACAAATGCCTAGTATCATTTCAGCTCAACATGGACCATGGACTCCTTGGACCTAAAGGTTTTGGTTACTGTACCCGACCAAGTAATCTTAGACTCTATGGCAAGCACATGATGGAACAATGAATCCATGATCCAGGTAGTGACTGGCCATACACTGTAACTGGCTATGCGGTGCTGAGCCCACCCACTGAGCAAGATAGGTTCAGATTCAGATTCTATCCCATAGTTCATGAAAAACAGAGTGGTCTGTCCTCAGGATGACGTCCTACTTTGGATTTGTTAATGGTGGTGTCACAGATGGCCTTTAGAATACACCATCTATCAGAGATGCTTCAAGCGTTTTTATTAAGCATTTTAGTAGGGTCCAACTAAGGGCCACCCCTCTCTCTGTTGCCTTCCCAGATTCTCTCTACACCACAGCCCAGACTTTCCTAAATCCAAAGGTTGTTACTAGAGATTGGTAAGTCCGACTGTCTAGGGGCTGGCAGGCTAGTGGTGAGACCCTAAGGAAAGCCACCTTATCTTGTGTACTTCCTCCATGGCCTTCTAGGTGGATCCTTAACTGAGGTCCCACAAGAAGAATGATCTCAGGAGGTTATTCCTTCCAACCTCCTAGGTCTCACTTGATCCTTACCATTCATGATTTCTTACTCCTCGCACTGATGCATTTTCCATCCCTCCAACTTTCCTCTTTCTATCCCTCTTCCTCTCAATCTTACCAGCGATCCCACCTCTCTCTCGTACTCCTTACTTCTGCCCTTTGCTCTACTCTCCACTACTCTCCTCTTCCACTACTCTCTACTGTCCACTTCTTTCTCCTCCCACTACTCTTATCTCTCCTCTTCCACTACTTACCACTTCTTTCTCCGGCCACTACCATTCACTACTCTCTCCTCCCACTACTCCCCACTCCACTCCACACCACCTCTCTCACAGTGACATTCATTTCACCTTTCTATTCACCTTTCTCACTTACTCTCACTTTCTTCCCCTATAATTGCACTTTACCTCAGTCACTCTTTCATACACCAGACACGCAGTCTCACACCCAAGTATCACTTTTTCTCACCAATCAATACTTCACCTTGTACACACGTTCTGTAATTCTCTTCCACACTACGCTCCAACATCTTTAATCCTACTGGTCTCTCAGTCAGCCTTCTCCTCCCTTGGCCTCACCGGAACAACCCACACTCCCACATTCCTCCAGTCCCCTTTCATCCTCCTTATCTCCCATCCATTGGCTCTCAACCTCAACTGGTTCTCTGGACCAATCAGTGTCTTGTTCTTCCTGAAGGGCCGGGTCACAGCAATGGTAAACAATTACGTGGTACTTAGGTCCTGCCCCCTTTTAGCACCACCTAATACCCAACAATACAAATGTGCAGAAAATAATATTCCTCTCGTTCTAGTAAAGCAAACAATATATTGTGCAACATATGATACATATTTCGGCTCTCGCTTGATGTTGACTGTAGACCTTGTTTGGACTTTTTATTCATTGAAAGTGCAAACAGACCGTGAGCAACAGAAATTGTTGGATCTCTTTGTTAGAATTGAACACCATCCACTTAATGAGGTTATTGAACTTAGTCAGTGCCATAAACAGATATTGGGCCTCATTACAAGTACTCCGGTCCGGAATTAACACTGCCGGTAAAACCATACCGGCACCGTTTCCATGTCCGCGCAATCATGACCCGTGGCCCTGGTAATAGCACCACCCTAAACCGCCACCACGGAAATAGGATTCCCGTTAAGTCCGTCTGCACGGAAACCCCTCCGTTACCGTCAACACAAAACACCGTGAGCATCACAACTAGCACGGACACGGAAATACCGGCAAAAAAATGGCGTAAATACCGTGATCACGGTGGCGGAACCGCCGCCACTGCGAACATGGCATTATACACTGCCTGCTGAACTGAATCAGGGCACAGGTGCACCAAATCAGCCCAGCTGGACCTAGCAGGCCACTGGGAGCCTACAAAAGGGCCACACCCAGCCCAACACAACACAGAACCATGCAGGCAGCAGGTCTAGTAGCACTGGGACTGGGCCTACTCAACCAACAGGCAGCACTGCACATGGTGGCAGTAATGGTGCAGAGGAGGAGGCGTAGGCGGAGGAGGCGCAGGCGGCAACCAGCCAACCCTGCAGCTATGGCAAACCCCATTGCCCAGCCAGCCCGACCCCGCCGCCAGCCACCAATACCACGCATCAGGGCCTCACCCTGGAACCTCACCCCAGGACAGATCCACACCCTACACCGGCTGGACCGTGCAACAATCCTGCACATCACCGCCATGATTGTGGACAACATCAGCAGCCTAATTGACACCCCCACCGCCATCCCCCACCTCTTGAAGGTTGTCTCAGTTCTGCATTTCCTTGGCACTGGCACCTATCAACACATGGTTGGTGAGCTGCACGGCATATCACAACCGTGTTTCTCAAAAATCCTGGTACAGGTACTGGATGCCCTGTTGCGCCATGTGTCGGAACACATAGCCCTACCCCGCACCCTCCCCGAGGTCATTGCCACCAAGTTGGCCTTCCATGCCATAGCAGGCATGCCAAATTGCATAGGCGCAGTTGACTGCACCCACGTCGAGCTGACAGTACCACATGCAATTGAGGCGGTGTTCCGCAATAGGAAACAGTATCACTCTTTCAATGTCCAGATGGTTTGTGATGCCATGCAACTGATTACACACTGCTGCGCACGTTTCCCAGGCTCATCACATGACTCAATGGTACTGCGGAATTCCACGTTGCCACAGTACATGGAACGCTATGCCGGACAAAGCACATGGCTATTGTGTGAGTACAGCTGACGATGCTACAACCCTGTCGGAGTGGTGTGCGTGTGTCCAGGCCAATGAGCATTGTGAGTGTGCCGCTGTGACCGCACATGCATCACCCCCCTTCCATCTACCAAATACACAGCGGATGCCAAACATCATGAAGGAAGACATGACAGGGCACCACAATGTGCCCGTGCACACGCTGCCACAGCCAATCCCCTCACTGTCCCATGAACCCTGTGCCACTGCAGACACCCACCCTCAATTGAAAGACTGCCCCAAAAAGCATGAGAGGCATGTAAATGAGACGACGTGTATTTACTACTTCCGTACAGTGGAGTCACTCTGCCATGTGTGGACAGCACTGCACCATGACATGCACACAATCAAATGTCACCCGCAGGGCACAGTAAACATGCAAGTTAATGTGTAGGCCCATATGCAGTCAGCGACATACCTCGTGATGCCCAAGACATACCTCCATACACTGCATGGTACATATGCATGAATGAATGATGATACACGAATGCACAGCAGCAGATGAGGACATGATGCCACAAACACTGACATGTTCCCCCATCTACATCCCATGTAGGTGATGCGGGATATGCACTCACGCCATGGATGATGACACCTGTACGGAGACCAAGGAACAGGCATGAAGAGGCATACAATAGGGCACATATCCGCACACGTGGAATGATTGAGAGGACATTTGGACTGCTGAAGGCCCGTTTCCGCTGTCTGAGCAGATCTGGCGGATCACTGCTGTACAGCCCAGTGAAGACGGGCAAAATCACGCTCGTATGTGCCATGCTGCACAATATATGCCTGCGCAGGAACATCCCAATGCCACCAGACGCAGATGAGGAAGATGGGGATGGGGATGGGGATGGGGATGGAGATGGGGATGGGATGGCACCGCCTCCCCCTGGGGGTCCACATGATGGCCAGAGAGCACGGGATGCCCTGATTCGCATTTACTTTTGAGTCACAGCACATTCACAGAAATGCACAAACATGGTGACGACAATGAATTAATAGTTGCACTGCAAAATAAATGATCAATGTCCACACATGTATGTCTTGATTTGAAATGGTGATGTATTGATGTGATAACAACAGGGAAGAAGGTGCATTGGTTAGGGAAGCTGTACACCCGGGGCCACCCACCACCCAAACGTGCCCACCCCCACCCAGAGCCCATTGTCCAAACCCCCAAAACTACCTACCCCACCACCCAAACGTGCCCACCCCTCTCACACCCTTGTAGTCCACATGTGTCCTGCACTGCCCCACACACATGCCATCACTTCCGCGTGCGCTTCTGTGCCTGTGCAACCTTGCCCGAAGGACCCGTTAGCCTACTCGAGCGCCTCCTTGGACTGGCAGTAGTGGAGCTGGATGGGGTGGTAGTGTTTGATGGGCCAGAATCTGGGATTGAGGGTATCCGTGCCAGATTTGCCTGTTGGCCAACCAACATGGCCTCTACAAGCCTGGAGGTGTGGTCGTTGCCCTCCCGCACATGGCGTGCAAGGGTCACTATGGTACTCGCAAAGCGTCCAATGGACCTCGACAGGCGACGCACTGAGGCGCTGTAGCTCTCCCTCTGCAGCCTGGATTCCTCTAGCTGCCTCTCCACCAGCTGGGTGAGGGTAGCCTGCTGGTCCTCCATCCGCTGCATGCAGGCATTCAGTTCGGCCATGGATGGGGTGGGCGACCTAATGGGACTCCCCAGTGAAGTGGGGCTAAACCCCAGCTCATGGAAGGAGCCCAGGTCTTCCAATGTGGGCATCTCCCCCTGTGGCCCCGTTTCCGAGTGCTCTTGCGGGGCACTGTTATCACTGCAGGCCGCCCCCTCTGCAGTGCTGCTGCCTTCGGTGTTGTGTTGGGTGGCCATGATAGGTTCCCGTGGCACCTGTCTAGACTCAGCCAGTGTGGAGACGGTGGGGATGTCGGTGGTGGTGGTGTGCCGCACATCTGTAGTGGCTGGTAATGTGGCCAGAGTTGCAGAACTGCCGGCAGCATCCTCCTGTGTGGTGGCGGTGGCTAGTGTACTTGCCGATGCAGATTGGCAGGCCTGTTGTGCAGTATCACTGTCACTTGAAACGGCTGTGGGGACACAAAGGGCATGCAATTAGTGTTGTTGTGGTGGCAGATGGGTGCATCACATGCGTCATTAAGATTGTACATTGAATAGTGTTAGTCACATGCATCTGATTGCTGGTGTCTGCATTCAGTGATATTGGTTGCCATACGGATCATGATGGGTCCTTTGGCCCACACATGCACTGCCTGGGGGGGGGTTGTTAATGGGTCCTTTGGCCCACACATGCACTGCCTGGGGGGGAGGGGGGTTTTAATGGGTCCTTTGGCCCACACATGCACTGCCTGGGGGAGGGGTTGTTAATGGGTCCTTTGGCCCACAAACGCACTGCCTGGGGGGGGTTGTTAATGGGTCCTTTGGCCCAGTACTCACAACTGCATATTTACATGTGGCATTCATGTTTGGGCACTTACCGGCATCTGCAGGTGGGCTCACTCCTGCCTCAGCCTGCCCGATCCCATGGATTCCCTCTAGGTGGAGGACGCTGCTGCAACGCTCCTCCCATGCTTGCAGCCTCAGTGGGGAAGGGGGTCCTCCGCCTGTCCCACTGCTGCATTGGCGGTGCGTGGAAATGAGGTTGCGTACCCTCAGCCTAAGGTCGTCCCAACGCTTGTGGCAGTCCTTCACGCTCCTCACTGCCACGCCTACGGCGGTGCACTTGCGTGCAGCTTCGGCCCACACCTCCTTCCTCCGCTGCTGTGTGGCACGCCGTTGGTCGGCGCTGAACAGCATCTCAGCATTGTCCACAATGTGCTCCACCAAGACGGTTAGCTCCGCCTCGCTGAAGCGCTGTTTGCGCTGCCTCTGAGAAGGAATCCTGGCAGACATGCTGGTGGTCCCTTTTGGCTTCTCAGAGTTAGGATTGTGCTTGTGCTGGCTCTCGATGGCAATGGATTGTGCTTTTATATGATGGCCGCCTCTCTGTTTCCTGTTTTGGCGATCATGGTATTTCCGGTTCCATGTCCGTGGTGGCGGAGGCGGAAACGGGTTTTGCGCCACTTGTGGCTTCGTTATTTCCATTTCCGTGGGGTTTTCCGTGACGGGCGTAACAAGGTTTCCGAGTCCGTGTGGTGCGCGCGACCGACAGCGTGTAATCGGACGGTGTTTCCGCAACCGTGCGGACACGGAAACTTTTTTACCGCCGTCACGGATTTTGCACGGTCCCGGACTGGCAGGTTGTAATGAGGCCCATTGTCTTCATAGAGAGAATTTGAAAATCAATTTTATACTGAATAATTCATTGACTATTCGTATGGCAATAAATGTGGACCAAACATTGAACCACATCTTAATAAAAGTCAGTGCACAGAGAAATCAGAAACAAAAAGAAAAGAATAGATCAATTTAGCTGGGCCCTCTTTTAACCTCATTGCATTGTGTACAGAAAGAACGGCACCCGACTGAAAGATGGTCTTGTGCACTGACAAAAGATCATGATGTCAAACACACTGCAGAGCAAAACAAAGAGGTGATGGCCGGAAGGATTAGAATTAATCGTAAACCTCTGGAAATTGACCATCGCTCTGTGCTGCCAAGTCATTACAGAAAGGGTAAAACCATATGCAAGTAAGGCTTGGTCCCACCTCCAAAGGGGCAGTCATGCTCGAACTGCTAGGTCACATCCCTTCTGCACGAGATCACAAGCATCCCCAGGCATGTTTCAGCCTCATTGGGCATCATAAATGAGGAGTAGCTTGGGTCTCTAGGCCTAGCAGGCACGGGCCCACATCTGGACATACCCGTCCCACTTGGGATGACAAAGGAGAAAACAAAGAGGTGAGTGCTTGAAGGTTTGGTATGAATCTTGAACCTCTGGCAATTGCTCTGTGACCTAGCATTTCAGGCTGTAATTTCGGGTTGGGAGCAGCCCTGATTTGCATATGGTCTTTCCCCTTTCTGTAATGGCTTGGCAACTGAAGACCGATGTTCTGGAGGGTTGCCCAGAGCAATTCCCGAGTTTTACAATGACTTCTAAACCTTCCAGTCATCACCTCTTCATTTTACTTTCTCACCTTGTGTGGACGAGTATGACGTAGGTCCCATGCCTGCTGGGCCTAGAGACCCAAGCTATACCTCACTGATGATGCCCAATGAGGCCAAAGCATGTCTGGGGATGCTGCTAGTCTCGTGCAGAAGGGATGTGACCTAGCATCTCAGGCTGGACTTCCCCTTTGGGGAGGGACCAAGCTTGATTTGCATATGGTATTTTCCCTTTCTGTAATGTCTTGGCAGGTGAAGAACAATGGCCTAGAGGGTTGCCAGGAGCAATTGCCAGAGGTTAAAGATGAAATCTAAACCTTCCAGACATTCACTCTCTGTTTTACCATATACATTGTGCATTCATCAAGTTATTTTTCTTTGAGCATCAACAGGACAGAATCAAGTTACAAGCTGTAGAATATCCACCCGACAAACAGGCGTAGGTCAACAGAGGTCAACGACTTTCAATCAAGCTATTGCAAAGCTCCCACAATTACCTGGTCAAGAGGAACTTTATGGAGAAAGACATAGCTCCTAAAGCTATCACTGGTTCGCAATGTTCGCAAAAAGTATGGGTCAAGCTAATAACTTACTCTGAGTTGCTAGACCATGCATGGGAAGAACAATCAGTCAAAAGCTACACATTTAAAGGAAAAAGCATCGAAGCAAAGAGAGAAAGGGGAACAGAAGAACATGTATTTATTCATTACAATTGAGAAACATTGGGATTAACGGTCACCTGGGTATCCACTGAATTCTTAAGAATCTATGGTAAACGATTTAAGGCCTCATTATAAGTACAGCAGTATCTGTAAAAATGGTGGTAATGCGGTGGTAATTCAGATACCGTCACTTTACTGCACCACCGAACTACGAGTTTCGCTATGAAGTGTAGGAATTACCTTCAGCACAAAGTTGGGGATGAATCTGCAACGTTACCACCAAAAATCAACAAAAATCAACATAATCACCATGATGGAATTACCTGCGAGCGTAATTCTGCTGAAATCTCCATGGAGCACTATGGCACACAATAATCAGGAATTACACAACCCTACCGCCACTTGAAATCCCATACTAAATCCACGGACCAAGTGGCAGTAACACTAATTAAATATAATGGTAATTCAGCAGAGTTGCTGCCGAATTACCACCAAACTCGTAATGAGGCCCGTCAGCCTGATTATGGGTTTATAAACTCTGTTTGTAGGAGCCGTCTCTAGGTCTACTCTTGTTTGGACTTTTGGCAAAGCACAAGCACAGCCATTGGTTCATGCCAACGAGATGAGGCTGCACAGGGTGTCCAGGCGACTGAGTGGCAGCTGGCACATCTTCAGTGTGTGCAGGTTATGTCTTCCTTGAATTCATCTCCGAATGGTTATCAAATATTTGAAAACCTTTGCTTGGCAGTAATTTTGCAGGTGCAAAATATTTGCGCAGAAGCAGCACTGGCAGCCAAATAATTCCTAGCTCTTTTCAGGAGTGAGCTTCAGAAACTCAGAACACCTAGGAGCAACCTCTGGCAAATTACCAGATTGATTGAAATCAAGTATAAAGGTTTACCTAACCTACCACAGCGTTGGGTGGATAGCTCTCTGCTTTTGGCTTCTGGGAGCTACATCAGGCTCAAAGTCTTCATACAGTTGGGCCTTCTGTCAAGTGGGTGGTCTAGGTGCCACAGCAGAAAAAAACCTCCCATGGGAATGTGTGTCAGTCAGGAGGCTGGCTGGTCAACCTCCGGGATGAAAATCTCATGTCAAGAGAAGAACGCACATTAAGTGTTTGTCTCAGTAGGGAAGGTAATCAGTGCTATACTTAGACATACCTCAAGCCTTTCTAAACCCCCCTATGATTTTCTTGACCTATTGTTATCACAATGTGGCATTATCAAAGTAGAAGCTCCGTGGTTCGGGGTATAGCACTTTTTCACAAAAATGGGGCATTTTAAAATAAATCATAACAGATCTGATTTGGTGGAGCTATTTGCTACTGGTAAAAGTTCCCTCTTCCTTTGTGTGCCCTCCCCTTGAATTCCAAGGGCAATTTTATAAGTCATTGCAATGGGCGGTCACCACCTTCTGGGTTTTTGCCCATAAGACTTCAATGGTTTTGAAATTGACAATATCCATCACATCTGTTTGCTTCTCGGAGCTGGGAATATTTGTGACAACCCAAGCAGATCTTAACAGGCCAGTTTATTAGCATGTGAGTAGCTCTCGTGAGGCGAGTCCCACACAATGTTTAGTATGTTTTACTGGCCTAATTCAAAGCATAAACTGCTCCAGAGGTAGTAAGATATCAGTGAGGGTGGTGGCGCGGAGACAAAGCTGAAATTGCGTTGAAGGTGAGAGGAAACAAAAGAACCAAGGAGGAAGAATAGGTCTGGAAGATAGAGCAGAGAGAATAGATCAGGGGAGAACAGGAATGGAAAAAGGGAATGCAAAGGATATGGAGGGGAGAGTAAAGGGCAGACAGGGTATCATGGAACAGAAATACACTCCAAAGGGAGAAGAGAGAGCTATTAAGAGAGAACTAAGCAACCGTGTGGAGCAAGGAGAGAAAACAGAACCGTGGAAGGCCGGAGCCACCAGACGAGGAAGACGAGATACAAAGAGGCGAGGTGAGGGCATGGTCATTGCGCAGTGTTAAGGAGGAGAAGAGAGCAGACACGACAGAAAGTAGAAATGTCTAGGAGTTTGAGGAAGGAATATAGCGGTCCTGTGAAAGGAGCGGTTGTCAATTGTGTGCTTGCAATGGCTGTGTCAGATATGACAGCCGGTAATCAGGGAATACCCAAAACACTGGAGGACCAGTGAGATCTGGAAAAAGGTGCTGCAAGACCTGAGGGAAGCTTCAGGTTCAATAGTCCATCATGTGAGGAGGACCACCTAGAAAGAACTCAACATCTTGAGCAGAAAGAACCCAAGCCAAGAAGTACAGAGGATATGCCAATACCCAGAGAAGTGAGGGACAGACTGATGGACTACGGTCCTCAGGCAAGCTGGAATTGCTCCTCTTTAGTTTCCTCAGAAAACACCTCATTCATTCAACCAGTCATCCCAGTGGTGGCTGGCGATTTCTTTAAGTGGAGGTGCATACATATTTCCCCTAAGTATATTTTAGCGACAGGGGGGACCCCGAACCAATTAAGGGAGGTTCTGGGGAGTTCTCCCCCCCCAAGAATTATTTTTAAATAATGGGTTAAATGGTGTATTTTACACCACACTTTTTCGAAAAATTGGGTAAAAAGGCAATCAGTTTACAATTGTAATCTGTTATTTATAATGTGTTATTTGTAATGTGTTATTTGTAACATGCTTAATACCCAGAGGTTTTTAAGTGCAGACCTGGGGATCGAACATGTGTTGCTAGTGTCATCTTGCTTCCAAGACAAGCTCGTTGCCCCTGAGCTATCCTCCCGAGAAACCAAATTTGTTTTGTATGGTAGCTCATTAAAAGAAAACAATAGATGCAAGTCACCAACGTGCACAGGAGCATTTCTCCAACATATTTTCATGATGCCTTTGCCCACAATATGTGCAAGTATAAAACATTTTCAAGCTGGCTGTGCCCATACATTTCCATACTGGCTGTATCGAATATTAGAAAATATGCCCACACTACTTCTGCCAATATGTGGCAATACCCCCACAACATGCTCCTGTTGGCTTTACCAACATGCATGCCACAGTGTGAAAATATATACCAGTCTAGCAACATAATACAACTGATCAATCTTGCTTTATCAAAGATGCCCAATACAAAATGGCATATCACAGTAAGAAATGACTAGACTGGCTGCATTAAAATGCCGGCCTCATAAATAATAACACTTCTCATGCAATCTTTTTTGAAAATTCCAATATAAAATGTCATGACATAGTAAAATATGGCTCGAATAGCTGCACCAAAATGTCAGTCCAGCAACATAATAACATTTTCATGCTTGCTTTATCAAAAATGGCCAATAGAAATTGTAATTATCATGCAACAGTAAGTAATGGCTAGACTGCCTGCATTAAAATTGCAGTCTAGCTATATAATAATACTTATCATGCCTGCTTTATCACAGATGCCCAATACAAAATGTGATGCTGCAGTAAGAAAGGGTTACACTACATACACCAAAATGTCAGTCCAGCCACATAATAACACTTATAATGCTTGCTTTATTACAGATGCCCAGTAAAAAGTGCAATGACTGCACCCTGGTACATCAGTGCCTCCTACTCACACATAATCACATCCATCATGGATGTGATTATATGTGTGTGTGAGGCACTTGGATTCGAGATACAGCCATGTAATCTTTTACTGGGTCTATATGTCGAGTAAATCAATTGTGTGAATGCAAGGTGCTGGGGTGTCCAGGCATAGCAGTATTTACTGGGCATCTATCACGTTGCCCAGTAAAAATGACATTCCCTTTGTACCACAGCTCCTCACATACACACATCAACTTGATTATGTGTGTACGTGAGGTGCTAGAGAGCCCATGGGGTAGGCATGATATTTTTTTACTAGACATCTATCATAGAGGTCCAGTAAAAAACGACCATCTCTGTACCCTGGACCCCACAATGCTTAATATACACACACAATGAACACGAGTATGGTTGTATGCAAGGCGCTGTGGGGTCCATGGGGCAGGCAGAATGTTTTAACTAGAAATCTATAATAGATGTCCAGTAAAAAAATACCACCCCTGGGCTCCACAGTGCCTCACACACCCACACTATCAACATGTGTATGCGAGGCACTGTGGGTCTGTTGATTGGTGGCGCTGGGGGGGTCTAGGGGGCAATCATGGTATTCATTTTACTAGACATCTACTATGCCTGCCCCCTGAGCCCCACAGCACCCTGCATACACACATATAATAGATGCTCAGTAAAATAAAAATACCACCCCTGTCCGCTGGGCCCCACAGCATCTTATACATGCACACAGTCAATGTGTGTATGCAAGGCACTGGGGGTCCAGGCATGGCTTTTCTTTGCTAGACATCTATCATAGATGTCCAGAAACAAAATACCATCCCTGTCCCCTGGGCCCCACAGCTTGTCAATGGCACACACAATCAACATGATTATGTGTTGATTGGAGGCACTGGGGGGCCCAGGGGGCAATCATGGTTTTTATTTTACTAGACATCTACTATGCCTGCCCATGGACCTCACTGAGCCTTGCATACGCACATAGCATAGATGTCCAGTAAAAGAAAAATATCACCCCTGTCCCATGGGCCACACAGCGCCTCACAGGCACACATAATCAATATGATTATGTGTGGATTGGCAGCACTGGGTAACCCAGGGGGCAAGCATTGCATTGTTTTTTCTAGACATCTACTATAGATGTCTAGTAAAAAAACAAAATACCATCCCTGTCCCTGGGTCTCACAGCGGCGCAGAAGGAGAGCTGAGTTTGGCTAGTGGGGAGGGGGATTGTGCAAAAATGGCATTTTTTAAATTCCATTATTGTACAAACCCTCCCCCACTTGCAAAAATCAGCTCCATGGACAAACACACACACAGACACACATTCACACAACATTCACCCAGCATGCACTCACTTATTCACACGAGCATCCATCATCATACACTCACTCACAACACAAACATACGCACATCCATACGCATATTTAAACAATAAAATAACATAAATGCACCTTCTGTTCTAGTCCTGATGTTTCCTCCCCAGTACTCCAGCTCCTGCATAACATGAAGAGGAATCGGGAAGCAAGAGCTTCCCTATTCCTGCACATACATTCAGGTACCTGAGTGTTGGTGATGAAACACCCCGCTCCAGCCTGCTCAGTCTGTATGTGCAAGGAGGTGCAGGAGCACCCCCCCCCCGTACATACAGGCATGCAGTTTTGCAGCCAGCAGTTCTAAAGGGCTATGCAAGGCTGGGGAAGTAAAGCATACGTGGTTGGGGAAATGGACTGTCAAAGGGAAACGTGTTTCATTTTGAAAGTTCAGCCAACCCAGCAGCACTCCCTCAGCTGGAAAAAGCAGCTGAGGGAGTGCTCAGTGTTTCACTATGCTGGCTCCTCTCTCCTTCATATTGGTGGAGTTGGCCGGTGGGTCGACGCCTCCTCGCCCATTATAAACAAGACACCCCTGACTCATCCCCAATTCCTGGGCTGATTGATGTTGTAACATGCTTTTGGTTGAATCGTTTATCTTGAGTCGTTATTTGTCTGTTTATCCCCTGGGCATGACAAAATCTTTCATGACATTGCTGAGTTTCACCTCTTTCAGGTGGTCTTCTCTCTGTTTAAAAAGAATATGGCCAGATGGAGGCTGAGCAGCACCCCCTCTTGGAAATGTGCCTCCTGGGTAGTGTTCCGATTGTGTTTTGCTGGAACTTTGCAGACGTGGTTTCATGACCACAGGCCCAAGGGTGACTGAAAACAGGAAGCTTTTTTTGCCTGATGCTTTTTTTTCCACACACGTGTCTCGCTACACAGTCCCTTTGCTTACCTCTGTGTCCCAGCTATAGTTTGCAGCATGGCTTCTGGGACGAGTTCCCAGTGTATTAAAGTCAGTAAATGTCATGTGGTAGGGTAGCTCACAATCTCTCTCCCAAGGCTTAAGGAATGCCATATTCTGGAAGTGTTGTTCCACTCTATCTCTTTTGTATTATGCATGTGTCTTACTCCACCAGCAAGAATGGCAACATAGTTAACTTGTTTGAGACATTCCCCCAGACAAATGAGCTATGCCCGAAGTGAGGATGTTGCAGAGGACCATATTCCTGGGATAGGGTAGCTCTGCAAGTTAGCATTATGCTCTCACTTCCTGCATCTGATTAGTGTTTGTTAGTGAACCAGTGGCAGTACTGGTCTAGTACATCAATGCAACCATATTACTAGACATTCTGACTCAAAGCCGGTATGCCCTAGTAGCACCCGATGCCTCGGGTACAGCCAATCATCTGGCTCAGATCATTTGCTTGTTTGAGCGATAGTCGTCCACGTACCAAGCAGATTGATAGTTGCTTAACTGAGGGATACCACATGCCCCTGTTCCCCCGATTGTAAACCTATCATTTACCTACTGCCTACCCTCAGGAACCTTCAGTTCTTTCACCTGCACGCTGCCAGCAAGAAAGAAACGGGACTAATCTGTGTGCTCCTCTTCCCATTTTGTGGTGGCCATCTTGAATGTATTTCTAATGCTGTTTTTTTTTATTTTTATTTTGGTGGGAATAAAGAAATATTCTCACTGCTAGCAACTACGAAATTGTTGAGGGGGGTGTTAATGGCTGCCACGGGGCAGATCCTGACTGTAATGCCCCAAGGTCAAGCCCAGGGTTAGGGGATTATAAACATTGGGCTGGTGTGAAATAATTGTCTTTGTCGACCTGCCCCACCCCCAAAAAAAGCAATTGATGCTAAAAACCTTTCTTGTGGGAAAATGTTTAAGAATAAATAGTGTCTGTGAAATAAATACAAACAAATTGGTTAATAAAAAACACATAATAGAAAATTGACTAACTTTTCGGAAATATTTTAACGCTGAGTTCAGAATAATTCAATCTATTCTGCCATAAAAAATGTGTGTGTTGTGGCATTATAACACATCTAACAATAGCACAACATGAAGATGGTGTAATTTAAGGTATTTTTATTTTCATTTGAAGTTTTTGTCGATATTTATGGCTATAGCGGGTGGGAAATTAGCTTACTCGACATGAGGAATTATAAATACAATACCCAGACATGTATCAGAAAACTCAGAAGACATTCATTTTTCACAATCATTGATTGCAATCCCTGAAGAAGTGCATTGTGGAAACACATGTTGGCTTCCCTATACAGTCAAACACTGAATAACTTAAATTAACAAAATACCAAGAGGAAAATAAGAAAGTTGCAACCGATTAAGAATTCTGATTATTAAGATGTAAGTTTCTCAAGAAAAACCACAAACCAGTAACAGGACGTATTTGGGATGAATAGAAAGCTGGTGGTCAAGTCACTTCAGGCAACTGGCATTATCTACTTCACAGCCACGAAAGAGCAGAGAGGAGTCTGGATCCTTCTTACTTAAAGAAGAAGACACATATATTTCAACAACTCTACTAAATTAGCATCCTCATCTAGAAATATCTTATTCATGTGAAGCTTGAGGACTGTGTGGTGAGCTGAAATTGAAGGTCTGATACTGTAAGTGATTTCAATCCGGCACTTCACCTAAGTTAATGCCTAGCGTGGGATGCACAACTGAAACCCTTAATTATTTCTTTGTGTCTATAAGTTATTTTATTCTGAACGATGTACCACTTATATCACGCCCCTCTCTTTTATCCCTCCCCCACCCCCCCCGGGTCACACTGAACCAGGAAGCAGGCTGGTTTGCAAAGTTAAAAATATGTATTTATGGATTTCACAATATATATCACACTATTTTTAATGGTTATACAATAATTACCAATGGGGCGATGGCACACTAAACAATCTCTTTAATCATTTAATCATAAAGAGTAATAATGAGCAAAAATAATGCAGCACAGAAATAATACTTCTGTGTATGTTCCATCAAATGGCAATGTGGTTAATATTTCCCCATGCACACTCTTCAATCCCATCAATATGCAATATAAAAAGATAGAAGGAGAGAAAACAGGTTTCAGGAATGCAGAATTCAAGCAAAAGTATCAGTCCCAATTTCCCCTAGCAAACACCAGAGAAAAACAGAATTGATTGGCAAACTTGTCAAAAATGGTTTTAAAGGTGGCTTTGAATGAATAGGTAAAACATTGAAAATTGTTGTAATTCACTGAAATTGTTGAAATTCTAATGGGAGCCGCTTTGTATGATTTCAAACCAACACTAGCAATGAGTTGGGAGTAACAAGCAAGTTGAAAACTTAATTTTGAGGTCGCGTGCAATGAAAAGCTGTTTTACACATATATTTTTGCCAAATGAAAAATTCACGGCAAACGTTTCCGTGGGCGATAAGCACGATTGCGGAAAAACTATAAGGAGTTGAGATGTGGCTCTGAGTTCATCATAAGGCGTCGGATGTTAGCTTCAAGAAGACACTTAAATTTTGTTTCTAGCATAAAGTATGAACAAGTTATGCACGTTTTCGTAGAGGTCATTTTTTTCAGATAGAGGCAAAATGTAAAACAAGGATGTGCTTTTAAAATGCAGATAAGGTTTCTTTACATTAGGGATGGACTATGAGGAAACAAACTACACGACAGCATAACCACCTGACCAGGATGCCCCCGATCAGGTTGTTACCCGCCAGGACTCTTGTCTTCTTCAGACAAACTATATCAGCGCAAAGATGATTTTTAACAATATTATTACAGAAGGACTATAGGATAACAAAGAGAGTTCAGGCAAGACAAAAAGGATTTCTAACAATACAGTTCTGGATATAAGATAGATTTGATTTGGATAGGGATGACTATAGACAGTACATATGCTAGTGACAATCCTATGCTATGGATACTCACTACCAATGTTTTGAAGGGAAGCGTCAAGGATTCTGGTTCTGGTCAGGGATATTTTCTGGGACAGTCTCCTGGGCACACTGGACTGGTCTGGTTCAGCGATCAGCAAGGTGCTCTGGACACCGCACGGCAGGACTGGACAGCAAGGCGGTCTGGTCTACACTGCTCAGCACGACTGGACTGGATCTGCAATGACTCTCTGGTCTGCACAGCACGGCACAGCACCAGATTGAGATTAAATCTGTCCTGCTGGTTATGAAGATAATTCTTTGGCAGGCAAGCAGTTACAGCACAGCCTGGCTGCTCTTTGATTTCCCCTTTAAATTGAGGGATGGGTTCTGGAAGTTAGGCCCAGCTGAAAGTGGATCAGCTATGCTCTGAGCCTTTCTGCTTGCAAAGTTTCTGTAGTCTGGAACAATGAGTATGGATGGATCTCCTTCAGAATGCTTCAACAAATTGGGGTGGTGGGTGGATCAGTGTCTCCTTTCTAGTCCTAAGCTGTCTCTATTTATGTGTTTGATAAAGGGGTGGGTATGCTGAATTATCGTAGGCGCACACCCTAGCAAGTCTATTGGCTAAAGTCTGCTCTCTTCTTTAATTGGAGGAGAAAACAGAGTGTCATCATGATGATATAGTTTATGAGGCAAAACATCATCCCCTTTGCCTTTTGCACATAAAATCTATTTTTGATATAATACATCTTTACATGTGTACAATCTTTATACCAATAACATACATAGATCCCATATTTCGTAGAGCAAACCCTCTTCCAATCCTCATTGCGGTGGGATCTTGGGTCTGGATTTGACACATTTTTGCACTTTTTGACCGGGACACAACATCTGATTTGTCCACAATTTTGTACAGATGTGCGCATGATGTCTTGGCATAACCGTATGAAGTTTCATGCTTCTGACATAAATACAATTGCTACAAAACCAGCATTTCCACTGTGCCTTCTCAGAATATCGCACAGAGTTCTGGGTCCTTTTAAAATATGCACAAAAAAACACATTAACACTGCTACTAATTCGATAATTTTTACAAATTTGCACAGTCCTTTTTCAGTCTTTTTCGAAAATATGCTTTCTGTGTTTTGGGAATCAACAAAAATATCTCTCTTCCACTCCATCTTGTAGCTCAAGAGCAATCTCTGCCTTCTTCCTCTGGTAGAGGCCTCTCTTGACACTTTACAATCTCCATATCCTTTCAGCCAAGGAAGGTTCATTGTCTCTCCCAGGAGCAGCCCCAGTGCCCGTCCCCTCCTAATCAACACCTGAAGGTGAGTTACTGGCCCAGAGAGCAGAAGAGAGATGACTTGCCCAGTGGGGGAGGTGCTTTGTAGTTTTGGCTTGCATCAGGCTTACTTCAAACATCCTTTGTTAACTTTTTCTTTGTTGAAAATAAACTTTTTTAAAACAGGCAACTAGAACTCTAATTCCAGTCTCTAAACCATGGAGATTAAATAGTTGCAACCTATATTACTTTTCATAACAGGTCACTTAATTTATAGACATTTGATTTCAATTGCACAAGTTTAAGCTTCTGATGCAACTAATGACAGCTGTCATACATGCGGCCGCTGGTACTGCGCCCATATTGTGATAGATTTTCACAGGCAAGCACGCTTTTTACTGTGCATATTTTGATGATAGATTCTGCTTTTCCTGACATTGTGTGTTCATAATGATTCCTTAAATGAAGTGGCGGGTAACGCCTAGCAAAGATATTGGATGTTTTGTGATGTTTTGGTCCGATATTTTGTATTTTCAGCAACCAAGAAAAAGGGATTTAAGAGCAAATTCTGGGTTTCTTGCCATAAAGCTCTGCCTTTCCTCCAGTGTTCATTTTTACTTGGTCGGCAGCCCAGTAACATGTTTCAGCATGAGGTCTCCATTTCACCACTGACAACTGGCAAAGTAGATCTGGCAGCCATCTTTCAGTGTTTCAAAGCGCAATTTTCATTGGTTTGGTGCGCATAGGGCTTTTGCAGCCATTTTTGATAATTCTTTCACCATCAGCACACAGGGATGTCGCAGGGCAGAGCCTAGAGGGTTAAAACATCCACAAAGCCCCCCCCCCCTCGCGATTTGACTCTTGACCGCCTGTCAAAGGGAAGTCATGAGATTGGGATGTTCAGTTTTTTCTTTCTGGTCCAAGTGGCAACATTCGTCTGCTTCTCCCATCAGTGCGGGATCGACAGGTTCTCCTCGCCGGTTCCTGATGAGAGTATGGAGTGATACCCCGGGCCCCTTGGGTTTTTCCTTCCGGTCCCTGAGTGGTCCTCCTCAGTGCTTAGGATCCATAATTTCAAATTCTAGGATGACAAAACAGAGCATATTTGTAGACTTTTTCCATACCACTATTCATGTAGTGGGGCAGACGCATACATTTGACATATAATGACAATCTTTTCTATTTGCAATTTATTACTCATTTTCAACATGTGGAATAGTTTTATAGTTGGAATTCTAGGGGTCTGGAAGGTCCCTCTCTGGGTTTCCAGATGAATACTCTTGTTGCTGCAGAGTGTGCCTAGGGTGGCAAATCTTCAGTTCGTTGATATGGACCCACTTATCTTCCCCTTCTGCCAAACTGCCTTTGGGGATTCGGATTTTGTAGGTGACTGGTGAGATTTTGTCTCCAATTTCAAAAGGTCCACGCCAGCTAGGAAGAAATTTGCGCTGTTTGGCCTGGTTACTTTGGAAATTGTATAGGTAGACCTGGTCTTTACTTGGTATTCTTTTCTAGTAGTCTTTAGGTCATAGTGGGTCTTCATACTGTCTGCAGATCTTTCTAGATTTCGCTGAGCAAAGGCAAAAGCATGTTGAAGCTGTTTTCTCAGATTTTCAACATACTCATGAGTTGTGGAGGCATTTATCAAGGTCTGCTCTTGGGTTCTGTAGAGCAGATGCTGCAGAAGCACCAGCCTTCATCCAGTCATCAGCTCAAACGGTGACATTTTAGTTGCAGATGAAGGGGTAGATCTGATGGCCATCAGGACAAGAGGTAATCGAATATCCCAACTTGGCCCAGAATCTGCCACAAACTTTTTTAATATGCTCACAATTGTCTTGTTGTATCTCTCAACTCCACCACTAGAGGCTGCCGGTAGGCAATGTGTAGTTTCCTTTTGACAACAAGTATCTCCCACATCTTTGTCATCACTTCGCTAGTGAAGTGGCTACCTCGGTCTGACTCAATCCTTTGGGGTAGTCCAAAATGTGAGAAGATGTGGTTGATCATCAGGGCAGCTGCTGTTAGTGCCTTGCAATTTGGGGGCGGGAGACATTCCACCCATTTAGTGAACAAGCATATCACGGTCAACATGTACTTGTTACCCATAGAGGAGCGAATAAAATCAACTTGTAAATCTGACCAAGACAGTGTCATCCCCCTCTTTTGGAGAGGTGCATGATGTGTGAGGGATGTTGGCTGAAACTGTGCACACACAAGACACCCCTTTAAGTATTGGTCGAGGTCCTGCCCCATATGTGGCCAGTATGCAACCTCTCTTAAGATTTCAAGTGTTGTATGAAATCCCCGATGACTGGCTGTGGCCGCATCATGGGCGTGACTTAGCATCAGGCTTCAGAATGAGGTAGGGACCACCCACTGATCATGGCCAGCTAGGGATCTCCTTACTAACAAACCATCTTGGATTCTGAACATTTTTGGACATTTCATCAACACTCTGGGGTCCTTGTTCCCTATGTAATCGGTACCCATCATGGGCAAGTTCTCAGGGTCCTCAATGTGTTGATGAACCTTGCCAATTATTGGATCCCCTTTTTGAGCCGTAATGAAATCAGCATCTGGGTCTCCTTACTCCATGTGCAGTTGAGAGCTCCTTGTGAGCATGTGTCTGGGACCCAGTGATAGCAGTGACCTGGATTTCCCCCAACAGGGACTCGATCACAAGTAGATCCCCTTGGATGCCTCTGGTTTTGGCCAGTTGATCAGCTAGGTCATTTTCAGTTTTGTCTGGTCCCTCTACTTTAGAATGACCCTTGATCTTTTTCCAATAGATGGTCATCCCACTCCAGGTGACAAGATTATCAATATTTTTTATTAATCTTCCATGTTTCAATGGTTTGTTACTAGCACATAGCATGCCTCTGGTTTTCCATTTAACCATGTGCTCCACGAACATGTTCCGTACATAATCCGAATCTGTGATTATGACCAGTTTGTGGAGTTGGTGTTGGACAGCAGTGAGGATGGCTTGATGCACAGCCATCAACTCTGCCACTTGACTACTTCAGGGACCGATTTTGTACCCAGCAGAGGGTTCTGGGGCATCATTCACCCATGCATTCCCTACGACGGCCACAAGTTCTTTTTCCTCGTTGTTGTTAACATGGTAATAGCATCCATCCACATAGACAGTGGGCATTCCCTCACACTTGTCTTCTTCAAAGGCTTTGCTTGGGGAATTAAGGTATGCCTCCATGTTGTCCTTGATTTTAAGACTTTCATCCTCGAGACAGTTTTCTCTGGCAAAATCATGCAAGTCAGCTAGAACTTGCGCGAGGGGACTCTTCTTGTTTTGGCCATATTTGACCTCCACAGGAAAGCCTTGCATTGACAGAATCCAGGAAGTAATTCAGGAATTACTCACATATCCGGCCTGGATTCTGTCACTTTGGAGGTATTGCAGAGGCTGGTGTGGAGTCTCCACTATGATGTGTTCCTCCTGGATAAACAGGCGGTAATTCTTCAATGCCCACACCATTGCCAGGAGTGCCTTCTCACAATTGTTGAATTTTTCCTCCACAGAGGATAAAGTTTTATTCGGATAGGAGATTACTTTATTGACCTTGTCATGCTTTTGATATAATACTGCAGTCAAGCATGTATTTGAGAACCCTGTCTCCAAGAAGAACTCCTTATTTTTGAAGGGTAAGCTAGGCAAGGCGCTTGCGAGAGGCTTCTTTTGAGTTGTCTTACTGCCTCGGCTTGTTCTGGACACTACTCCCACTTGACCCCCCCTTTCAAAAGATTAATCAGTGTTCTTGTGATCTCAGCATAGTCCTCAATGAACTTTCTGCTGTAGTTAGTCAGTCCAAGGAGGCTCCTTAGTTCCCGCAGAGTTGTGGGGTCTTTTCATTTCTGGAGTGCTTCCACTTTCTTTTCCTGGGGACAGAGACCCGGAGGAGAAATCTCATGCCCCGAGAAATTGACACAGGTCCTACACCACTGTGCCTTTTGAAAGGAGAGTTTTGCTCCGGCAGCCCTCAACTGTGTAAGAACATAACAGATCTCCGCTATGTGTTCCTCCACAGTTGAGCTTTTGACTAAAACATCATCTACATAGGCCAGGTTACCCCTTTCACCCAGGTCGGACATGGCCTTATGTAGAAACATGTTAAATACATTGCCGAAGTTGATGTATCCGTAGGGAGTTTGGGTCCATGTGTACTGCTGCCCCCCGAAGGTGAAGGCCAGCTTGTATTGGCCCTCCCTACTGACAGGTACACTCCAGTACCCATTGGTCAGGTCTATTGCAGTGAATACCTGTGACCCCTGGATCTGAGCCAGCCCTTGGTCAATGGAGGGAAGAGGCCATCAGTAAGTATGGACCCGTTTGTTGAGCTCCCTTAGGTCGGCACAGAGTTTCCACTGGCCATTGGGCTTCAAAATCCCCAGCACCGGATTATTGAAGGTGCTGTGGACTGGATGAATTATCCCACGGGACTCAAGGTTCTTATCTATTTCAGTAAGGGACTCCATTGATGCGAGAGGCAAGCAATATTGCTTCACAAACACTGGAGTCATGCAAGGGTCCGTGGGAATTGTTGTGGTGTGGATGTCGGTGCGACCACAGTCATATGAGTCCACCGCAAAGATATCTTGAAAATCTAAGAAAACTTGTTTCAATTCTTGCTTTTGCTCCAGAGTCTCACAGGCATCAGCTAGGTTCACTCTCTCTTCAACCATCTGCCTGAAGCCTGGAAAGACTTCTGGTTTTGCTATCTCAGCGGCCTCCTCCAGCTGGTTGGAGAAGTCCCTGGTCAAAGTGCTGATTTGGACTGGTGGCTTCAGGTGGGGCAGGCAGTCCTCGCGGACTTGGAATATCACCTCATCCCTCCTGAAGTCACAGGTCACATCTGTTAAGTTGCGTATCCCGAGGACGGGGCGTACCTGTATCACCAGAAGTCTTGCGTGCTGAGGTAGCCAGGTCGTGGTAGAGGTAGACTCGTAGCTGATGAAGTCTTCGCAACTGAAGACTAGTAACGTAAAGAACCAACCCCGGATCCGTCCTGTAATACAGGATTGAACTGGGGCCCGCTCCTGACGCCACGGATGACGCTTCCCAAGATTAACGTGGCGTCAGAACAGTGCAAGCACTGACTGGGAAGGTCGTAGATGTTGTTGACAGGTATCGGCAAAGTATCCCAAGCAGTTATCCAGGATGGTATAAGGTAGCTTATACCGGCAAGCTGAGAGTCCAAGGAATCAATGCCGGTAAGCAAAGAGTCTAAGATACAGGTGCAGGTAAGCCGGGGTCCAAGGTAACAAGACGGGGAGCTGGAGAGGCAGTCCAGGGCCACAGGAGACTCAGCAGGAGGCGGGCAATACAGGCAAGGATGGAAGCAGGGAGGGCCCCCAGGAAGGAGACAGGAGTACACAGGAGGACAGGAAGGGAAAGGAAAGGCCAGAGAGGGGAGTAGGGGCAAGAAAGGACAAGGCCCAGGCACTGGATCAGGACCAACGGATCACGGAACCAGGGAGCGTGGCGGAAGGGAACCAACCGCGTTGAGACGCGATGGGAATACCAATTCGGATTGCTTAAATAGCGGTCCTGTGTGAGAACGAGGCTTGAATCGCGCGGCAATGCGCATGCGCGAGTAGGCGTCGCCGCGCGAACGAGGTTTGGAACGCAAACCCGTTCGAACCGATGCGCGAACGACAACCGTGCCCCACACGGGCCAGGACAGAGCAAATCCGCCGGGAAACTGTGCCAGGAGCGACGCGTCTTCCCCACAATCTAAGACGTGGGTACAAACGCCAGGAACCAGTACGCCCCCCAGGGCCCCGCCGCCCAGCACAGGTAGGTGTCCTAACACTATGCTCCCCACCAGAAAGACCCGGAGCACCCGGCTTCCAAGGATTCCTACGAAAAAATTCCCGTAGTAGACGGGGGGCATGAATGTTCACACAGGGTTCCCAAGTCCGATCACAAGCAGGGTAACCCTTCCAGTCCACCAAGAACTGAAGCCTACCCCGGAAGAAACGGGAGTCACAAATCTCTTGTACCTCGAATTCCGGAGTGCCCCCCACATCAATGGCCGCAGGCCGAGAATGTGAACGACCGTACGGATCAGACCGAAACGGCTTGAGGAGAGACACATGGAAGACGGGGTGAATCCGCCAAGACTGCGGCAAATCCAATTTGAAAGCTACAGAAGAGATCCGTCTAACTACCCGAAAAGGTCCCAGAAAACGGGGTGCTAATTTAGTTGGGAGATTGCGTACTGGTAAGTTTCTAGAAGAGAGCCATACCATGTCCCCAACCAGAAAAGCTGGTTCACTACTCCTACCTCTATCAGCCTGTGCCTTCATACTCGCACACGCCTTGGCGAGAGCTCCTGTGGCCTGTGTCTGATTCTTCTGGATGACAGCAACCATTTGATCAGCGGAGGGAACTGTACTGGAAGGAACAGGATGAAACGGAATCAATTTGGGATGTAGACCTGAGGAACAATAGAAAGGACTCATTCCAGTGGCCGAGTGTTTGGAATTGTTATAAGCCACCTCAGCTAGATCCAGATGTTTTGCCCAGTTGGATTGAGAAGCATTGGAAAAACAGCGTAAGTATTGCTCCAAAGTCTGATTTGTCCGCTCGGTCAGGCCATTGGTTTGTGGATGATAGCCGGAACTGAGAGCACGCTGGACACCCAAGTGACGGCAGAGTTGTTTCCAAAAGGCAGAAATGAACTGTGATCCACGGTCTGAAATAATCTTCTCAGGAAGTCCATGTAAGCGATAAACAGAATGTAAAAAGGCCTGAGCCATACTACCGGCTGAAGGTACCTTCCGGAATGGAATGAAATGGGCTAGTTTAGAAAAACTATCGATGACTACCATGATGCATGTATTTTCTTCCGAGGGAGGGAGGTCCACGATGAAATCGGTGGCAATAGTATGCCAAGGATAAGGTGCTCTCTCGGTGGGTTGGAGAAGTCCTATGGGTTTCTTTCGTGGAATCTTGACCTGGGCACACACTGGGCAACATTCCACATATTCTCTTGTCTGCCTGGCCCATCCTGGCCACCAAAATTGACGAGAAACCAGTTCCTGAGTGGATCGAATGCCGCGATGTCCCCCGATCTTAGAGTCGTGTAATGCTTGCAGGACGGCGGTCCGAAGTACTTCAGTGGGGAGGTATAACCGAGTGTGAAAGAAAAGTAGACCACCGTTCTCCCTAATAGAAGGGTGTTGAAGAAATAAGGAATACTTGGGGTCCTTTTGAGTGTCCCGTAGAATGGTATCCAAGCATTGAGTTATGACCAACAAAAAGTGTTTGGAAGGAAGTAATTGTTGAGTTCGATGATCTGGCTCAACGTTGTTTTCCAAGGAGCGGGAGAGAGCGTCAGCCTTCAAATTACGTGACTGAGGGATGTAGGAAATCGTGAAATCAAACTGGGAGAAGAACAAGGCCCAACGAGCCAAACGAGAAGTACGACACTGTAAGGAACGTAGATACTGTAGGTTCCGGTGATCAGTACGTACTTCCACAGAGAATCTTCCTCCCAGAAGATGGTGACGCCATTCCTCGAATGCAATCTTTATGGCCAATAACTCCTTTTCAATGATTGCATAATTCCGTTCGCTGGATGTTAGCTTCCGGGAATAATAGGCAACAGGAACCTCCAATCCTATCTGAGGATCGTCTTGAAGAAGAACAGCCCCAACCGCAAAATCGGAAGCATCCGCCTCCACGATGAATGGCCTGTTCTCATCCGGATGATGTAAAATTGGGGAAGAACTGTATGCCTCCTTCAGTCTCTTGAAAGCATTGGTTGCTGCTGTAGTCCATCTGAACGGAGTCTTGTTGCTGGTCAAATCAGACAAAGGCGCGGCTACTTCCGAATAGGCAGGTATGAAACGCCGGTAAAAATTGGCGAATCCTAAGAAACGCTGAAGAGATTTCAGATCGTAAGGTTGTCTCCATTCCTGAATCGCCCTTACCTTGGCAGGATCCATGTGTATTCCGGATTCACTAATAACATATCCAAGAAATTCGATAGTCCTCTGATGAAAGAGACATTTCTCCGCTTTGGCGTATAAATGATTGTGATGTAACCGACCAAGGACCTCCTTCACATGACGTAGATGTTCCTCTTTCTCTTTGGAGAATATCAAGATATCATCGAGATAGACCCATACGGACACACCAATCAAATCCGAGAAAATGTCATCCATCAGCCGTTGAAAAATGGCTGGAGCGTTGCACAGACCAAACGGCATTACACGATACTCGAAATGCCCTGCTGTGGTCTTAAAAGCCGTTTTCCACTCATCGCCCGGCTTGATACGTACTAGATGGTATGCCCCTCGGAGATCCAATTTAGAAAATATACGGGCATCCCGTAAAGACTCCATAATGTTGCGTATCAGGGGCAATGGATATCGATCCTTTCGTGTGATGTCATTTAATTGCCTATAGTCCACACAAGGCCGTAAAGTGCCCTCCTTCTTTTTCACAAAGAACAAAGGGAATCCCGCAGGTGACTTAGATGGTGTTATATAACCTTTCCGAAGACAGTCATCCAAGTATTCCTGCAGGACCTCCCTCTCGTGGGGTGATAGAGAATACAATTTGCCATGAGGAATTACTGCATCGGGTAGTAGATCTATGGCACAATCAAAGTCTCTGTGTGGTGGCAGAGGTATGGTACCAGGTTCAGAAAATACCTCATGGTAATCGTTGTAGTCGGAAGGTACCGAAGACAAGGTACATACTTGAAGTGGTCCTGATCCTTCTGTCTGAGTAGCAATCGTGGAAGATCCGGTGCTAGGTCCGAAGGTGTTACACTCCCGACTACATCGATTGGAAGCAAAGGTCAGGGTACGGGAAACCCAATCAATAATGGGATTATGATGTAATAGCCACGGTAACCCCAGTATTATCGGGTATGAGGGTGATTTAATCACGTCAAGAGAAATCAGTTCGTGGTGTTCGGCTATCTGGAGTTGTAGAATTCCGGTATGTTGACGAACTGGACCGGAGGCCAACGGGGTTCCATCAATTACCTCCACCAAGGTAACACAATCCTTGTCAAGCAGCGGTATCCCGTTCTTCTTGGAAAATTCAAAGTCCACATAATTACCTGAGGCTCCACAATCCAGAAGACCCATTACGATCACTGATTTACTCTGCCAGGTAACCCGGATCTGAAGAGCCATAAGAGCCACCGGAGTCATGGGTGGATGGGTCGTCACAGGAATGGGAAGGACTGAAGAGATCGAAGGGCCTGTCACTGCCTTCCTCTGTCGCGACAGGCCTCCTAGTTTCCCACCTTCTTGTTTGGTCGCAACGGACAAGCGCTGAGAAAATGTCCAGCTGTACCACAATACAAACAAAGACGGAGACTTCTCCTGCGTCTTTTCTCAGCCTCCGATAATGGTCCTCTGAGTGCTCCTAGCTGCATGGGTTCTAGACCCATCTCTGAACTGACGGGTGCACTTCCAGCCTGAGGAAGAGGTCGGGGAAGGAACCTCTCTAACCGACGTCTTTCGCCTCTTCGTTCGGCCAGGCGATGATCAATACGCAGGACCTGTTCCTGGAGCAACGGCAGAGTCTCAGGTTCGGGTATGTGAAGTAGCTCGTCTTTGTATTCTTCTCTTAGGCCACGTCTGAACAGGGTCTTCTGCGTTACTTCGGGCCATTGAGAGTCCGTAGCCAATTGACGAAACCGACTTATATATGTGATGATATCACTGGATCCTTGTTTTAAATCCATCAACTGATTCTGTGCCGTAACTGCCAAATTGGGAGATTGGAATACCTCCAAAAACGCTTTCTCAAATGCCACGAAATCGTTGAGAATGGGGCTGTTAGCTGATACCAAGGGAGAAGCCCAAGCCAAGGCACTTCCAGTTAGGTTTCCCAATATGTAGCCAATCTTAGCCTTTTCTTGTGTGAAATGTGATGCCCGGAACAGAAAATGTATCCTGCAATGGTTGCAGAATTCCGCCACACGCCTAGGATCACCATCAAACTTCATGGATGCGGTGGTAGCCATGGGTGTCTCCACAGGGTTTCCTTGCATAACCATCTGGCGGAGATTGAGATTCTCCTGACGTAATACCGCCATTTCTGCCCTTAAAGCTCTAACTTCGTCATGGATCACCTGGGATTCCTCCATCTCCGTCACAGAACTGGGGATAAGGCGTCTCAATCTGTTAAGTTGCGTATCCCGAGGACGGGGCGTACCTGTATCACCAGAAGTCTTGCGTGCTGAGGTAGCCAGGTCGTGGTAGAGGTAGACTCGTAGCTGATGAAGTCTTCGCAACTGAAGAGTAGTAACGTAAAGAACCAACCCCGGATCCGTCCTGTAATACAGGATTGAACTGGGGCCCGCTCCTGACGCCACGGATGACGCTTCCCAAGATTAACGTGGCGTCAGAACAGTGCAAGCACTGACTGGGAAGGTCGTAGATGTTGTTGACAGGTATCGGCAAAGTATCCCAAGCAGTTATCCAGGATGGTATAAGGTAGCTTATACCGGCAAGCTGAGAGTCCAAGGAATCAATGCCGGTAAGCAAAGAGTCTAAGATACAGGTGCAGGTAAGCCGGGGTCCAAGGTAACAAGACGGGGAGCTGGAGAGGCAGTCCAGGGCCACAGGAGACTCAGCAGGAGGCGGGCAATACAGGCAAGGATGGAAGCAGGGAGGGCCCCCAGGAAGGAGACAGGAGTACACAGGAGGACAGGAAGGGAAAGGAAAGGCCAGAGAGGGGAGTAGGGGCAAGAAAGGACAAGGCCCAGGCACTGGATCAGGACCAACGGATCACGGAACCAGGGAGCGTGGCGGAAGGGAACCAACCGCGTTGAGACGCGATGGGAATACCAATTCGGATTGCTTAAATAGCGGTCCTGTGTGAGAACGAGGCTTGAATCGCGCGGCAATGCGCATGCGCGAGTAGGCGTCGCCGCGCGAACGAGGTTTGGAACGCAAACCCGTTCGAACCGATGCGCGAACGACAACCGTGCCCCACACGGGCCAGGACAGAGCAAATCCGCCGGGAAACTGTGCCCGGAGCGACGCGTCTTCCCCACAATCTAAGACGTGGGTACAAACGCCAGGAACCAGTACGCCCCCCAGGGCCCCGCCGCCCAGCACAGGTAGGTGTCCTAACAACATCTTCCTTACCATAAGAGCAGGAATTGTGCACCAGGAAATTCCCCCCATGCCGGGTGGAGATCCTGTCTGGTGTTGCGTTATCGTCACTATCACTGTCAAAACAGTCGTTGGGGATTGGTCCTAACAGTTCATTACCTAAATCTATGGAAAAATGTCGGTCATCAACCGCCATTCCAATAATGGTGCCTGCGGCTAGAATGCTACTCTTTAAGTCACTGTTATCCACCTCTATTGGTATGGTGCCATGTTCTATGTTGACTAGTGGTGTTGGGTTCACCCAAACCCTTGCTGTTGGAAATAAGTATTAAGATGAACATAGGCGTCAGGGTTTTCCAGTTTCTGTCCTCTTTTAACATTCAGTTCCAGGGAGAATTGTCGGGTCCTTTCTGGGATGGTGACTTCCTCTCCAATCTGAATTTCAACTGCATAAGACAGCAGTTGAGCTGACCTAAATGCTTTATCTGGGTCTTCAAAGCCCATGGGATTGCCCGCTAATTTGGACCAGGCTTTGAAGTTTATTAGGTCCAAACTAATGGCAAAGCGAATGAGAATGTCACTGCCTAAGTAAAATGCAGCAGGGACATCTCGCACAAACCAACCATTATGGACGATACTCTTGTTGCCAATGGAAATTTTGAGCATACACCTGCTAGGCAGGAGATGTTTGGAATTGGGTGATTCCAGATCCATTTCCCATGTGTCTATCAGTTTAAATGTGGGAATGGCTGGATCTTTTGGGAGCTGGGGGAACATGGCTTCGCTGATGAAGCTCTTATCGTTGTTCACACACACTCGGGCGAGAACAGAGTCCTTCCCTTCATTTAACTGAATAGGGATGAACAACTGCTCTCCAATTTTATGAATATCAGCCAAGCTTTGAGCTGATTTTTCATCTTTCTGGACTATAGGAGTGGGATTTTCTGATTGTGAATTCGTAAAGAATTTCAGAGTGTTTCCTTCCAGTGTGGAATACCACCTTCGACTGGAAGGAAGGTTGATTTTCAGAAATAGAGAGGACCCCCCATCACCAGTTTGTTATCCTACTGCTATTACTGTCATGTCTGGGATTTGATTATTCTGGAAGTGAAATTCTATTTGGTCAGGTTTGTGTTCAACCATGTGGCATGTGCCATTTAAACTAACATGGTTGACACTCTGTTTCAATTTTATTGGTCGGCTAGTCTGGGTCCAGAGGACCTTGTTTACACAATCTATGAGGGGAGACAACCTACACAGGATGTCGTTCCCTAGTAAACAAGGGGTGCCGTCTAGAGTCACAAATATGACCGGGTGCTTCACCTTGTGTCGCCCTATTTTAATGTCCGAATTCGCAGTCCCCTCAATGGGAATTTCCTTCTCGTCGAAGTTCTGAAGTTGTCCAGGAAGAGGGGTGAGAGGAATTTGGTATTTCTCCCCCACTTCCCGAATTCAGTTGATCAAAGGCCCTTTTTGACAGAAGGGTAGCTTGGTATCCAGTGTCCACCAGTGCCAACATTGTACACTGCCCCTGTATTTGGACCAGGGCATAAAACCTTCCCTCCTTTTTCTCAAGGGGGCACAGATAATGTACATTTTTGGCCAACTGGTGGGTTAGTTTCTTAGTTTTGGAGACTGACAGGAAGGTGATTTGGGCAGGATTCTGTTTGGAGTCTTGGGAATCTGAAAGAAAAAGGTGACAGCTAGATATGGGGAAGTTTTGGGTTCCCCTGGTTCTGGGCCGCCCCCCCCCCTTTTTGGAGGCAGTCACCAGGATGGGTTTGAACCAGGGGATTTTCATGCTGTTGATTCTGGGGTTTGATGATGGACGGTGCTAACTCGGTCCCAACATCTACCCAGTCTGGATTTTGATCCTTTGGGACCCATTTTTCTTTGGGAGGAGTTCCCCCATCCCTGAAGGAGAAGATCCTTTTCCCAGGATCATCTGAGGATCCCTCGCATTCAAACTGGAAGACTTGTACCTCCTCCACAAAATGGGTCTTTTTGGGATCTTTATTTCGCCTACCCCCCCTCTGCTCCTTGGGTGGCAGACTTTCGGGGGCATGAGATTTTGGTTCGGGATCCTGGGTTTCCAGGGGCTTTCTACAAATGGGGAAGGAAGCTTCCTCCAAGGCTTTACACCCCCTTCCCCTTGTGCCTCCTCCCTGGGAACCGGTGGGTTGTCAGGGTTCTTCCCCCATCATTGCTCTGGAGCACCAGGTCCCAGGTTTGAGGCATTCTGCGCTGCCAGAGTTCTGTTGAGCCCTCAGCATGTGACCCAGATCCTGTGCCATGTTTTGGACCTGGCACTCTAGTTGGGACACCCGCTCTGGCTGTTACGGGGTCCTCATGTCTCCCCTGGGTTGATCCCAGGAAGGGTAGCTATCCCTTCTCCCAAAATACCCCAGGTTAGGAAAATCTGGATACCCTTCCACCCTTGGCCTCCCCTCTCCCGGATTGGGCTGTTTGGGCTCAGGAAATTGGGGCATGAAGGATGGATTGTTTTGGGGGTTGAAATTTTGCAGGTACCTTGGGAAGAAATTCTGTCCGGTATTTGGGGGATTACTGCCCTCCTGGGGAAAGTGAAGAGGGAATTTCCCTGGGCTAGCTACTGTCTGGTTGGACCCCTCCCCCCCTTGGGCTGGAGGAGTCCACACATAACCCAGGATGGGTCTATTGCCCTTGTAGTGTGGGCTGAAGTAGTCAGGGGAGTTAGGGGTCCCATTTCTGGGGTTGCCTCCCTGGCTCCCTGTTTGTGATTGGCCCGAGGGCCTCCTGGGTTTGGGGTTGTTTTGATTGTGTGCGGGCAGGTTTTTAGGCCCCCCATCTCTAAATCTAAAATGGGGGCAACCTTCACCTCCGCCACGTTAGCAGCAGCAGGGGTGTTGGTAGTTTTGGGCTTTTTGGATTATTTTTGTTTTCCACTGGCTTTTGCACTTCATAAATGCGTGTGGCTTGTTCAATGACCCAGTCTAGTGATCTTTTCTCGTGAAAGTCCCTCACTAGCTGGGTCATGGTTTACTTAGGGAGAGCGTGGAAGAAAGTATTTACAAACTCGTTGTTGTCAGTGCCCACCCTCCTAGTGGTCTGCGCAAAGGCATGTTTCAACTCTTGAAAAATTCTTGTGGGGCCTGGTCTTTCCCACATTGCAAGTTATGGGCTGCCTTACGAGCCTCCTGAGGATTCCTGTGCATACAAAAATGTTTCAAGATGGCCGCCCTATAGGTGGACCATCTGGAATGATTCTGATCCTCCAGCCTCGCAAAGAAGCTGGAGTACTCGGGAGAGAAGGTCCACTTTACATATTGAATATAGCTTTGGCTTTCCTTCAAATGGAAAGTCTCCATCATTTGTTCAAAGAGCTCAAGGTGCTCCCAAACCGAATATTTTGCATTCTTATGGTAGGGTATGATGACGCTCCTAATGGCCTTTATCTGTTTTAGGGGATCCTTGAGCAGGGCCCTCTTGACCTTGTTGGCTTTCTTGGTTCAGGTGACCCTGGTCCACTCATCCTCTGACTGAGAGTCACTGCTACCAGAGGTGCCTGTCCGGTCTTCTAGGCTCTCCCGTATTCTGCGAGCTTGGGAATGGTTGTCAGAATATGGGGGCCTAGTTTCTTGAGTCCTGTGGCGCTCAGGGAGTCTTCTGATTCCTCCTTGCTCCCAGGATTTGCTGAGTACCCCTCCCCCCCACTGTCCTAGCTGGGTAGAGGTTTTCAGGATGCCCTTATTGGGCTTACTCTCATGGAGTTCCCCACTAAATTTTACCATCTGGTCTCTAGGTAAATGGTATTTTTGAGGATCCATTTCTCTGACCAACCCCTCATTGGAGTCTCCCTGATCAGAGAATATGGCCCTAGCACTTGGGAACCCATACCCAGATGCCCACCCATCCATTCCTGGGAGGTGCTGATCTATGAGCCCCATATTCCTCATTGGATTGAAGTCTGCCATCCCCGTGGCCCTTGGCTCATGTGCGCCAGTGGACATGGGGGGGGCAGAGTCCATGGGGTTGAAGAGATGAAAGCCTCTGGTACTAGGGTTCCTGAGGTTATGCTCAGGTGTTTCCCTTTCCCAGCGAACCTCATCTCTCTCAGCCCTTGCTCCCTGTTGCCATGCAAGAACCTGACCTTTCTGTTCCTCTATCAAGGCCTTACTAATCTCTATCAGTTTGTTCCTGCATAGCTACCTGTCTGTGGAGCCTGTCATTTTTCTCACAGAGAGCTCCATTGTCTCTCTGTGCTTCCTGTGTCATTTTAGAGTACTGGGTCAATGTTTGCTGCAGGAGGGTTACCTCCTGAGTCCTGTCCTTACTGGGCTGGTCACTCTTTGCCAGAGCATCTTCCATCCTTCTGGACTGCTCTAACAGTTTTGTGTAATCTTTTTGGAGCTCACCCAGTCCCTGGAGGGCCAGGTGATTTTCTTCCATCTTATCTTTTAGATAACTGACCTCCTGGCCTAAAGTGTCCCTTTCCTGAAGTACCCCTCTTTGCAGCTAGGCCATCTCTTTGTTTTTGAAGTGTACCTGCTTTCTGGCGCTCCTAATCGAATTCTGTCTGGGTGTCAAGGTCTATGAGGATTAATTTATTATTTTCTTCTTTTTCTTGGTCTAGGCGGTTTTGCAGGGTGACTACCTGCTCTGCGCAGGCCCTATTAAAATGTATTTTCTGTCCCAGCTTTTTCTGGCTCTCTAGTAGAGAGTCCAAACTTTCTTGGCACTCCTTGTGCAGCCCCAGCACTTTGGTATCCTGCTCTATCTTCTCCTGCTGCAGGATATCCATATCTTCTTTTATTTTTATCAGGTACTGCCTGGTTTCATTTTCTGATTCATGGCTATTTTGTAGCCTTTGCTCTGCAGAGTCCAGATCAGTTTGGGCTTTTTCTTATGATTGTAGTTGCTTGTTTTCCAGATCTACGTTTTCGTCATATTTGTCCTGTATTGCTCCAAGGTAGAGGTACAGATATGCCGCTATTTTGGCAATTTTACTTTGCTCTTCTTTAACCTTAGGGGCCATATACAGTTCACTCAGTGCCATATGTAATGGACCCTGATCTTGCCATATATTTAATCCTGTTGCAGTGGCATGTTCTTTGATTTCCTGCAACCACACATTCTGATCCTGCTCTGTCCATTCACCCCTGACAAATAATTTGAGCAGTTGGTGTTCCCTTGCCTTATTAATTACTACTGTGGTCGCCATTCCGGAAATATTAATTTCCTGTCTGACTTACAGAAGTTATTTTATTTTTGCAAACAGACCAATTCCTTAGAGCATTCCTATTGAAGGGTGCTTTTCACAGTGTAACACAGTGTGGTAGCCCAACAGGGTCTATGTACCCCATCAGTTAGCATGCTGTATTAGACTGTCACAAATTCAGGATCTCGCGACGAGCCCCCAATCTTGTAAGTGATTTCAACACGGCACTTGACCTAAGTCAATGCCTAGCGTGGGATGCACAACTAAAACCCTTAATTATTTATTTGTGTCTATAAGTTCTTTTTTTCTGAATGATGTACCACTTATATCACACCCCTCTCTTGTAACCCCCCACCCCCTGGTCACACTGAACCAGGAAGCAGGCTGGTTTGCAAAGTTAAAAATATTTATTTATGGATTTCACAATATATTTCACACTATTTTTAATGGGTGTACAATAATCACCAATGGGGCGATGTTACACTAAACAATCTCTTTTGTGTATGTTCAATCAAATGGCAATGTGGTTAATATTTCCCCATGCACACTCTTCAATCCCCCCAATATGCAATATAAAGAGATAGAAGGAGAGAAAACAGTTTTCAGGAATGCAGAATTCAAGTAAAAGTATCAGTCCCAATTTCCCCCAGCAAACACCAGAGAAAAACAGAATTGATTGGCAAACCTGTCAAAAATGGTTTTAAAGTTTGCTTTGAATGAATAGGTAAAACACTGAAAATGGTTGCAAGTCACTGAAATTGTTGAAATTCTAATGGAAGCCGCTTTGTATGGTTTCAGACAAACACTAGCAATGATTTGGGAATAACAAGCAAGTTGAAAACTTAATTTTGAGGTCGGGTGCAATGAAAAGCTGTTTTACACGTTGTATATTTTTGCCAAACGAAAAATTTGTGGAAAACTTTTCTGCATGTGGTAAGCATGATTGCAGAAAAACTATAAGGAGTTGAGATGCGGTTTTGGGTTCTTTATACATTTTAGGATGTTAGCCTCAAGTAGCCACTTCAATTTCGCTTCTAGCATAAAGTATGAAGAAGTTATGGACGTTTTCGTGGAGGTCGTTTTTTTTCAGATAGAGGCAAAATGTAAAACAAGGATGCGCTTTTAAAATATAAACAAGGTTTCTTTACACTAGGGATGGACTATGAGGAAACAAACTACACAACAGCACAACCACCAGACCAGGACGCCTCTGATCATGTTGTTGCCGGCCTAGACACTTGCCTTCTTCATATGAACTATATCAGCTCAAAGATGATTTTTAACAATATTATTACAGAAGGACTATAGGATAAGAGAGAGAGTTCAGGCAAGACAAAAAGAATTTCCAACAATACAGTTCTGGATATAAGATAGATTTGATTTGGATAGGGATGACTATGGACAGTACATAGGCTAGTGACAATTCTATGCTATGGATACTCACTACTAATGTTTTGAATGGATGCGTCTAGGATTCTGCTTCTGGTCAGGGATATTTTCTGGGACAGTCTGCTGGGCACACCGGACTGGTCTCGTTCAGCGATCAGCAATGCGCTCTGGACACCATACGGCAGGACTGGAGACCAAGGCGCTCTGGTCTACACTGCACAGCACAACTGGACTGGATCTGCAATGGCTCTCTGGTCTGCACAGCACAGCACGGCATGGCACCAAATTGGGATTTAATCTGTCCTTCTGGTTATGAGGATAATTCTTTGGCAGGAAAGAAGTTACAGCACAGCCTGGCTGCCCTTTGGTTACCCCTTTAAATTGAGGGATGGGTTCTGGAAGTTAGGCCCAGCTGAATGTGGATCAGCCTTGCTCTGAGCCTTTCTGCTTGCAAAGTTTCTGTAGTCTGGAACAAGGAGTATTGATGGATCTCCTTCGACAAATTGGGATAGTGGGTGGATCAGTGTCTCCTTTCTAGTCATAAACTGTCTCTATTTATGTGTTTGATAAAGGGGTGGGTATGCTGAATTATCCTAGGCACTCCCCTTAGGTAGTCTATTGGCTAAAGTATGCTCTCTCCCTTGATTGGAGGAGAAAACAGAGTGTCATCATGATGATGTAATTTATGAGGCAAAACTACCCCCCCTTTGCCTTTTGCACATAAAATCTATTTTTGATATAATACATCTTTACATGTGTGCAATCTTTATACCAATAACATACATAGATCCCATATTTCGTGGAGTAAACCCTCTTCCAATCCTCGTTGCGGTGGGATCTTGGGTCTGGATTTGACAAATGTTCTCACTTTTTGTCCGGGACACAACATCTGATTTGTCCACAATTTTGTACAGATGTGCGCATGTTATCTAGGCATAATCGTATGAAGTTTCATGCTTCTGACATAAATGCAATTGCTATAAAACCAGCATTTTCACTGTGCCTTCTCAGAACATTGCACAGAGTTCTGGGTCCTTTTAAAATGTGCACAAAAAATCACATTAACACTGCTACTAATTCTATAATTTTTACAAATTCGCAGTCTTTTTACAGTTTTTTTTCAAAAATATGCTTTTTATGCTTTGTGAATCAACACAAATGTCTGTCTCCGCCTCCATCTTGTAGCTCAAGAGCAATCTCTGCCTTCTTCCTCTGGTAGAGGCCTCTGTTGACACTTTACAATCTGCATATCCTTTCAGCCAAGGAAGGTTCATTGTCTCTCCCAGGAACAGCCCCAGAGCCCCTCCCCTCTTAATCAACACCTGAATGCGAGTTCCTGGCCCAGAGAGCAGAAGGGAGGTGCTTTGCCCAGTGGGGCAGTTGCTTTGTAGTTTTGGCTTGCATCAGGCTTACTTTAAAAGTCCTTTGCTAAATTTTTCTTTGTTGAAAATAAACTTGCAATTTTAAAACAGTCAACTAGAACTCTAATTCCAGTCTCTAAACCCTGGAGATTAAATAGTTGCAACCTATATTACTTTTCATAACAGGTCACTTAATTTATAGACATTTGATTTCAATTGCACAAGTTTAAGCTTCTGATGCAACTAATGACAGCTGTCATACAGGCGGCCGCTGGTACTGCGCCCATATTTTGACAGATTTTCACAGGCAAGCACACCTTTTACTGTGGATAATTTGATGATAGATTCTGCTTTTCCTGACATTGTGTGTCCATAATGATTCCTTAAATGAAGTGGTGGATAACACCTAGCAAAGATATTGGATGTTTTGTGGTGTTTTGGTCCAGTATTTTGTATTTTCAGCAACCAAGAAAAAGGGATTTAAGAGCAATTTCGGGGTTTCTTGCAATAAAGCGCTGACTTTCCTGCAGTGTTAATTTCTACTTGGTGGGCAGCCCAGTAACATGTCTCAGCAGTGAGGTCTCCATTTCACCACTGACAACAGGCAAAGTAGATCTGGCAGCCATCTTTCTGTGTTTCAAAGCGCAATTTTCATAGGTTCGGCGCGCATAGGGCTTTTGCAGCCATTTCTGATGATTATTTTACCATCAGCACACAGGGACGTCGCAGGGCAGAGCGTAGTGGGTTAAAACATCCCACAATACTCAGGTTAGGGAAGTGAACTTCTTTACTAAGTTCCAGTGACAAGGTATCTACATCAGGTAAGTCCCAGGGTAAGTATGTAGGAAGGTACACTGGAGACATCACCGGCCTCCTCTCTCACAGGCTGCTTCACTCCAACTGATATTAATGGAGCTTACAGGGGCACTCACACCACAACATTTTATAGACATAACACTCCATCAGGCATTCTATCAGGCAAGCTTTCATGCAGGACCAAAGCAGGGAACACAAGACACAACGTACTGCATTACATTGTGTGTGGAATTTTATAATTGCTATTTTGGTATTTTGGTGTGAACTGCTATTAGTGCTAAACGGGAAGGCCTACCAAACATGATCACATTGTGTATCTCTCTGTGCCTGGAGGGATGCTATGTTTGGGTCGCTGTTGCTATTCATGTTCAATGGAGAATTGCCTTTCATTTATGTTTGGACTGTCCTTATGGGGGAAACCAGAAAGATATGCAAATGGGTGGTTCTCCTCTGGTATGTCACAGTGAGCTTAAATGTGATTGTTGTCCCTGGTGTGCAGACAGTATCAAATAGAACAGGTTATTGTGCCGGAATAGTTTTGAGCAGATGCAATCCCACCCTTTTCGCTAATGTTTAAATGGTTCTATGTTCATTCATCTGCAGTCTTTTTTTGGAAGAATTGTTTGCCTACTTAGTTTTTTTTTTTAACTCAACTAAATCTTTATTTTTTTATTTTTGGGGCTGTTTCCCTTTAAGCCGCCTCACCCCTACTAATATTATAAGCCTTATATACGCTTACCAACACACTCATATATTTTTTGCTGAGTTTTTTCAAAGAATTTCAACAAAAAAACGTTCGAAAAAAAGGCTGTAGCTGAATGAGCGTCGTACCGTTTAAACACTTGGGCTCTCAGCCTGAGTTAGCAAAGTTAAACCAGCTGTGGACACCATGCTCTGAGTGCTTAGTGTGATACTGCACCGTACTGATGAGACCCAGCAAGGCAGAACGTAGGCCTGTGGTGGCTGTCGGTAGTCTTGATCAGAGGAGGATGTTGTTATTAGCCTGTGCTTCACAGCTAACACACACATGTGGACTCTCCTGCGTGGGTCTCATCCCATAGAATTTGCTATTTGACCTTTTTCAGTCTCAGCAGAAGGGTTCTCACGTTTTTGGAAAATTACATTATGTTTGCCTATTTTCTTATTTTCTGTGAAGTAGTCCCAACTCATTTGATCTACAATTGAATTAGATTGGTGAATCCATGTACTTGAAACGCAAATTTGGACATCTTGGGTCAGATTCAGAAATATGTTATAAGAAGATTGCAACAAAAAAAAACCGGCTTCAAGCAGGACCCACACACAGACTCCAAAGGGCATCTGCTTGTAGTGAAATGGTTGCACTGTGTGCACAAGTGGTGGTTACGCCTGCATCACTTTAGAATGCATTGGTCCTTAGGGTGGAAGACTGATGACTGACATCAAGGTGCACATAGCCTTTCATCCATGTGGACATGAGGCTATAGTTTGTCCTCTTTGAAACCCTCAAGATTCACTTGCATCCACCTCCATCAAGGTCCAATGAGGGGCGAAAGGATGCTCCAATAACATTTGGCACAAGGCCAAAGACCATACAGGAAAGCATCAAGGGGAGAAGGGCAGAGCATGATATTTTTCATGATGGCCACCTGTTTTTGCCTGGCTACACCTCAATAGTGCTGAGCAAATGTGTTTGGTGATTTGCTTAATAAATCAAATTCTTTTTTTGTCTTGTTTCCTTGAACTTTTGGAACCTTTCTATAGGTTTCGTGGGGTAGGGGGGAAATTGAGGTTGCTAAGGTGTAAGAGCGGGTGCTCTACAAGGCAGGGCAGGCTGCTGGCACCCGCCTAAAGGTGCTACAACATTCCCCACTGTTCAACATGTGCCTTGAATGCCCCTGAATGGAAGTAGCACATACAGAACCCTTCTTCTATCCCCAGGTCTTTATCATTGAACATTTGTGAGAAATAGAACTTTTGCTTCTGTATCCAACATATTATCAAAGGCCACTTTTGGGAAAGTTCTTCCAGCCTTATTCTTAACCTTTTTGTGAAGATAATATTTGGTCTCCTATAGAATAAGAATATATATAGTTCATCACTTTCAATTATCATATAACCAGTTCAGACATGGCTTTAATGTAATCATGCTCCCCGTAGACTATTTTTTCTAATAAACAGAGTGATGAGGTACAGTATCGGAGGGCATGCACACTAGTGTCCTTGTAGTATAAATAAAGCAGACTGCGTGGTGTTTCCTATTGCTACTTTTCCTAATTACCTTTGGGAATATCTTCCAACCAACACTGCTATTGAAACCAATGGGGCATCTCCAGGCCAATTGAATGTTTCTAGTGACAGATGGTGCCTATGAAACTCTTTTTTGTACAGGTGAAACTCTGGTTGTCACTTTGATGGCTACCCATAATCAATTTCACCATTCTAATTCAATTACTTTACCCCTTCTATTAAAATGTATTGCTTAGAACAACTAAACATTTGAAAGAATAAGCTATTTCTTTCAATGAAGTTAGAGTTTGCTTGTTCCCAATTTTCTGTATCATCTCAGCGGGGTTCCTCGACTCCTTGTGCAATGGTACCCTGACATTCCTCTTTTGGGCTCGGTCCACGAAGAACTGAGTCCTCTGTAAAGTGGTCTCAGTTACTTTGCTGATATGAAATACAGCAAAAGACTCCTTCAGGATTTGTAGCAGAAAAATAATTGGAAAACTCTGATAAAGGTTTGTAATTTTGTATGCTGAAAAGAAATCCTGCGAAATAGTAATGTATTGGAGGTTTTGTTGACAAAATAAGTGCACAACTCGAGAAAAGAGTTTTCACTTAGTTTACACAAAATACCTGAAAAAAGGATTTATGTCAAGTTCATCCCAAAAAAAAGCATATGGAATTATTAAGCAAATAGTTCACAACTATAAACGTGATGAGTACACTTACTTTGCTAGAAAAAAGCATACATGTCTTTGCTTTAGAATTTCTTATTAAAGTGAGTTTAAAACCTTTTACTTAGTTTATTGAGAAATGTTCTAGCAGCTTAATCTTTCTGCTGACATTATTGCAGGAAATTGGCAGATGATGGAAACGACAAAACCAATGTATGTGGTTATCATTTGAGGAGCAAGATAAGGAAATACTGTGTTGTGACCTAATGATTGAGCACTGGCTTTGGCCATTAATATCACATCAGTGGGGGAACCAATTAGGCCTATTATTCACTTAAAGCAAGAAAAATATCACATGACGGTGGGGCAAGCTTATTCAGCACTGTTCTACAGAATGCTGCAGGGAGTCTGTGAGGGCATGGAGCTTTGACACATTTCATTGTTGTTGTCCCATCCCACTGTTCCTGTATTGTTAGATTATCCATTCAGCATGCTACATTGGCAGAGATCTGAGGTGTGCAACCTTTGGCTTCTCAACTACAAAGCCCACGGTCCCTTTGACTATGCTGGCTAGGATTGCTATGATTTGTAGGCGAAACATCTGGAGAGCCAAAGGTTGCAGACCCCTGCCCTAGCCAAGCCCCACCGCCCTCCACACTACCAGTTATTGTGCTTAGAAATGCTTGTGTTTTGCCTGGGCATACTGGCAAACCTGTGTCATAAAGATTCCTATAAAATTGTATTAAGTGATTTGCAACTTCTGGGAGAGAAGTATCGAGAATGTTATCTTCCATTTCCTCATTTTCATAGCAAATATTGCCCTAATTGTGTGGCTTTAAGATCATTAACCTCTTTTTTTCAGCAAGGAGAACATTGTATTTATATTTTCATTAAATTGACAGTGCCGGGCTAAGATCATGCCTCAAGTGGTTCTAACCACGGTACGCCAACTAAAAGGGTTTGTACCTTACTTTTAGAGTCTTTGTTCTTGAATGAGGTCACCATATTTTACCTCCCAGTGACACCCTGAAGCAATACCAAAGGACAGTAGATGTCATTTCATAAGATGCTCTATTGTATACCCTCACCAATTCAGGAATGTTTATTTGCTTCCTGGAGTGGACTATCAAGAAGCCACCAAAGTCTAGTTGGTGGAGGGTGGAGGAGCTGTATTTTTAATGCACGCTTTGTCAGTGCATGCGTGGGCACATAATGCTATTGCCACTCAGAAAGAGATGCCTACGATGGTAGTAGCACTATATAGAGGCCAGCTACATTACATCACAAAGCAATTTGATTAGAAGTGTATGATCTGAGATCAATTTTGGCTCAATAGTGGGAGTAAAAATTGTGGGAAAGAGGAACCTTGTTTAGAGAATCACCTGTAGGCTCCATGTGAGTCTTTGAAATAAATAAGTGAACTCTCCTAGTCAAATGTTAATTGTGTGTGTATATGTATGGAGACTGCACACATGGCTGGATCTCTGATCCTTATGCAGACTGAAACTAGGATTTACATAGTTGCAAGCAACGCTAGCAAGTCACAGTTTAAGACTATCTCTGATAACTAAAATGATCCTGAAGGAAGTGGAGATAATATTCCCGGTTTGTCTAGGAGAAGGGATTGAATCCCATTTAGACTTAGACATTTAGAAGAAGTATTTGAAGAGACCTGAAATTTGGCCACTGACAAACCTTCTACATGTGTCAGAAAATTGCATTTGCACAACCACGTGTACCAATTTGGTAAGATCAGGGGTACATAACTTATTTTGCCAGAGGGCCAAATGTACCTTACATGCTGGCTATAGTGGGCCAAAAAGTAAAGGTGGGGGGGTGTAACGGTTTTTGTATTCTGGCATTGGGTGTGGCAGGAGGCTTTTTTGACTCCCATGTTTCATTTTAAAAACCTGGAAAAAGGACAAGTATTTTAAGGTGTACTTTTCTTTATTTCTATATCCCATGTCCCTTGAGACCCCACCAAACTGCATAACCCCCCACTAAAAAGCATGGCCCTGGTCCACCTCTATTTTCCCCACAAATTACATGACTGAGGTCCCCATCCTCCTTTACCCCCACCTGGTTATTCACTCACACCAAACAGCATATGCTGGTCGCCCTACTCCCCCCACCAAACAGCATAGCCCTGGTCTCCCCCATGCCCTACCACCAACAACATGGCTCTGGTCCCCCCAACCCATCATGAAATGGCATGTCTCATGCCCCCACCACTACCAAACAGCATGGCCCTGGTACACCTATACCTCCCACCTCCACCAACCAGTATATCCCTGGTCTCTCCCTATTTCCCCTTTCCCCCACCAAACAGCATGCCCCATACTCCCCATGGCCAACAAACAGCATAGCCCTGGTTTCTCCCTATTCCCCCCACCAACAACATGGCCCCATTCCAACCAACCCTCACTGAACGGCATGTCCCATGAACCACATCGCCATTAAAATGCATGGCCTTGGTCCCCCCTCAACTCCATCCAACAGCATAGCCCTGGTCCCTCCCTATCCCCCCTATCGTGTCCCCGAGGATCTGTAGGGACAGGAGGAAGGATTCAGAGGGGAGGGTGTAGTGCAGCGTATGCATTGATTCACATACGCACGAGGAAGGAACACACACTGAGCCATAGTGTAATTTTAGCCGTTCTTTATTCTTTCCCACCAACAACTGTTGTGCATGATACATTGCTGTCACGTATGCACAAGTACCACACTGCGTGATTGGCCCAATGTCTATGTAACAAGGCATAGCTTACCTCTCATTAACTATGTCCTCTCCAGGACACGACATCTCCTCTAGGTGGCAGAAATATGTCACTCACTGTTCTTCTCATCAGATTTTTTCAATGAGGTGCACAGGTCTCCGGATACATCTTGTTGTCCTCAAAGGGGGCTCTCTTGGTTCTTCTCTAGTTTCACTTCTTTGATCCCTCACATGATACACTTTCCACTTTCTTCATCACAGCTTTGTTCTTCTCTATCTGTGTATTTTTTTAAATGAGAAATGTTACAAGTGATTATTCGTCCAGGAGAACAGGCCATCACCACCGTGAACTTCAGATTCTGACTTTATTTCCTGTTTGCGACATATGATGACCGTGTCCCCTGTTTGTAGGGAGGAAGTCTTGGCATTTCTCTGTGAATTGGCATAAACTTTCATGCTCTGTTTCCTGAAGTCATCACTTGCAAATTGATATCTCATCTCCTCATTTGGAGTTCCTGAGACATGGGGAAGCCTTGTCTTCACTCTCCTCCCAAACAGCAACTCTGAGGGACATTTATTTCGCGTTGATCCATTTGGTGGGTTTCACTAGACTTGCAGAATCTTACATACTCCTTGATTGAGTGACGGAGCATAGTTCATTTTGCTGAAGAAACTTTTTGAAGCTGCTCAGAAATCTTTAAAACATGCCGTTGGCTCGGGGCAATCTTCCTATGATGGATCCCCATATATTGCATGAAGCGAGCACGCTCCATACTGCTGAATGGTGGTCCATTTTATGATCTGAGTACATCTGGAATACCCCATACTGAGAAAATGCTGTCCAACTCTAGGATGAAAGTGCTGTCCCCCCTCGTAGGAGACCATCTGTACACTATGGACTCAGGGATTTTCATCCATAAGGACCAACCAGAATGTGCTGCCTCCAAAGGGTCCAAAGAAATTAACAGACATTTCACTCCGATGTTGCTTCAGCATCTCTGAGATGCGGCGAGGTCCAGGATTGTTAGGCCGTTATGTGCTCTGACACAGGTGACATGCTTTGATCATGCGCTTCACCAGTGCACCTATTCCCTGGAAACACATGGTGTCTCTGATCTGTCATTTGGTGGCCACCATCCCTCGATGACCTTGATGTGCTAAATCCACGACCTGTTGTCATACTTCTGCAGGAATGATCTGTCTTTTTTCTTACATGATGAGTCCTTCTGCAGAGACAGAGAGTACATCCTCCACGTATTTGAATGTGCATAGTTCCATCATGGACATGTCTCTGTCCTGACTACCTTGTGGGGCTATTTCTCTCCACCTCTGGAATTTGATCAGCTCCCAAACCTACTTCCGCATGTTATCACGTAGACTGTGTTCTTTGATGATGGTTGGCATTATTGAGCTGGACAGCCCATATTGAGTGAGAAAGTTAAAGTATTCTTCGGCCATGGAGATGTTGGTTGATGGGTCCGGGAGTGGATGCCATGACATGTAGTCTGCTAGATTGTACTCTTTTCCTGGTTTGTGTGTAATGGTAAAGTTGAAGTCCTGAAGTGGTAGGCTCGATCTCTCTATGCATGGCAGCATCTTGCACTAAGGATTTCCATATATGGTCACCAGCATCTGATGATCTATGACTATAGTAAACTGTTTCCCAAGGAGGAACATATGAAAATGCTTGCAGGCCCATAGCAATACTTCCTTCACTGGTTGAGCGTAGAGGTTTTCAACGTCTGACAAGCTTATACTGGCATATGCTATTACTGTCATTGGAGCTTCTCGCCCTGGTCGATGTTGAGCCAAAATCGCTCCTCACCCAAAAGGGCTGGCATTTACCATCAGCTCTTTGCACATGGCCAAATCGAAGTATGCCATAAGTTCCGACGATGCAATGTTCTTGGTGAATGCATCTTCACATTCATGAGACCATTGGAAGAGTATCCCTTGCTTGGTAAGTACTCTGAGTGGGGCACTGGTGGCGGCAAAGTCTTTGGTCTTTGAGATACCTGCTACAATAGCTGGACATTCCTAAGAATGACATCACCAACATGTTCGAGGATTAAATCTCTGAAATGGCAGCCACTTTCATTGGGTCAGGACTCATCCCTCTGTGTGATAAAATATGTCTGAAGAATTTGAGGTGCGACTTGAGAAATGCACATTTTTTCGAGATTCACAGTCATACCTGCCTGCATTAAAACGATACATACTTGCAGTAGGGCTTGATCATGTTGTTCAATGGTTGCACCAAAAGTTAAGGTATTGTCACTGTAGTTGAAACAATTTCTCAAAGGACAAATTATCTTTCGCACACTCTCTTGGAATATCTCTGCTGTTGAAGATATGCCAAAACGGAGTCTTTTGTATCAAAATAGACCAATGTGCATGGCAACGTGGTGATGTATCTGGAGTGCTTGTCTAATTAGATCTGGTGAGAGCCCTTGGTTAAGTCGAGTTTTGATAACACTTTAGCACCATTTAGCAGACTGACAATTTCAGCCAGGTGAATCCCAGAGTGTCTTTCGCGTCCAATCACCTTATTGGCATGTCTCATATCGACATATATTCATATCTTATCGATCGTTCCTTTCTTCAGTAGCACTGCAATGTGGGATACCAACGGTGTCAGACCACTAGCTGGTTCAATGATGTCATCCACTAGAAGTCATCATATTTACGTTTCAACCTGGGGCTGAAGGTGAATCGGTATTCTCCAAGGATGTTTTGCCACAAGCGTTATGGACTTATCAAAGTGAAGAGCTACTAGTTACCTTTTTAGGCATCCTATGCCTTTCAATAGGGCTGCACATTTCTGTATTACTAAATCATTGTTATGCATGGCATACATTACTGTGGCAATGTTCGTCTTGATGGCTGTGGGGTGACCTAACAGATTACTTCTGGGGATCTCCATGAAGGACATGAATCTCAGCAAATGGATGTCTCTCTGAGTGTCACAGAGAATTTAACATGATTTCGTACTGGACCTTTTGCGGCTCAGTAGATAGCTTCAGTTTTGATGGCGTTAACCATGGTGTGCAAGCTATTTGCAAAATTTGGACACACAGATGATGTGAAACCATCTCTGGGGAGGTGCGTGGTGAGGATTGGATGGGATATGACCATAAAAAGCACAAAAAACAGGCCTGTTTTTGTTCTCTGATGTCTGCAAGTCTGAGGAAGTCCTGTGATGTTTGCGAACACCAAAGATGTTCAGGGACATCTATGCTTACTTGTGCTTTACAGGGTTGGTGAAAATCCATTTTGGATAGCTTCTAACTTTGAAACTGGCTCTGAATGGTTCTGCAAAGTGTGGTTCTGTTTTGTCAAGAAGGAAAAAAATCAGAGGGGTAGTCCCAAAATATTTTAAAGTCTTATAAATGTGGTGCCATTTGACAAATCTGCACATCAGTTTGCAAAAAGATTGTAGACCTAGATATTAATGTTTTTGCAAAGGTTTGGTGGGATTTTGTGAATTCGGACAAAAGTTTTCAGAAAGATTATAGACCCAACCTTGCATGTTTGTGCAAAGTCTGAATGGATTTTGTCACGTGGCAGCTAGTTATATGACTAGTATATGTGCGTAAATGTTGACACTTCTGAAACCATAAAACATGGCCCTGAAAGCATGGTTTTGCAAATGTGTCCATGTTTTTTGAAAAGTGTTATATTGTAGGTACAAACAATAGTGATATACATTTGGTGAATGAGGGTATAGCCTGTGGCCATGGGCAGTGGCCAGATTGTGTGGGGCATGGCCTACGGTCATGTCCCAGACAATCTGGCTACTGGCCATGACCACAAGGGAACAGCAATGGGGTTAAAGTGGGTATGGCCACCAGGGACTGGATATGTGGTAAACACATTTCGAAATTGGTATAGGTTTGAATGGGAAAAAAATGTGCTTGTGGGTACAGGTTGAAGTGCTGAATGGGATTGCAGCAATGTGCACGAGGAGGCTCAGCAAGAACTTTAAAGCATGGTTTTGCAAATATTTCCTGTGTTTTATTTTTTCAAAAGTGTAAAATGTAAGTACACAACACAGTGTTATAACATTGGTGTCTGGACAAATGGCCTGGCCGTTAGCAAGGAGAAATATGTACAGCAATTTGGTTATTGGGGCATGCGGCATGGCCAAAGTGGTAGATTTGAATGGGAACATATATTCTGCTTGCGGTTTCAGCCTGAAGTGGTGGACTAGATTACAACAAACTCACGCAACGAGCATTACCAAGGACCTGAAATCATGTTTCGGGAAATATGTCTCGTGTTTTATTTTTCAAAAGTGTAAGAATGTAAGTAGACAAACTAGAGATATACATTTGTTGTGTGGGTAGTGGTCCTGGCCCTCGGCAAACACACATGTGTACTCTGATTTGTTTATTGGGGAATGCAGTATGGCCGAAGTCTATGTCACATAGATTTGGAGACTGGCCCTGGCTGCAAATCATGAGCACTGGCCGTTGGTTACAATATTAGGGTATAGTGGACACTGAGCTAGGATGCAGGGTAGGTGCAGTGAATAATATGGTTGGTTTGGTTTGCCTGTGGTCATGGTGGAGCCTTATGCTGTAGGCAATTGAACAATGATTTCCATCCCTGGGATGCGCTGCTGATAACGAGACATAAGTATGTCTTGCAAAAAATATGTTTCTTAAAGGAGGTTTATAGTTCTTTAATATATGTGAAAAGATGAATTATTAGTAACTTATATACAGTGATGTAACACCATGCAACATTTTGATTTATAAAAACCTATTAAATTGACAGAAAAAACGTTGTTAAAGGGGTGTCCCAGTTAAGCATCCCACCCTTGAGACTCCTTTGCTGCAGTAGTTACCCAGTGGCAACCAACCTAGGCATCCTTTGGCATTTCTCTCCTTGGTTCTCATGAGCACTTGCTCATCCGTACTGCCCCTTCGATGTATGCACTTCTCTCTCTGCACAATGCACATGTGCATTTATAGGAGTATTGTGTACATTTCTTTTAGTATAAGTAAGGAAAATGCAGATGCAAAAGATTTGTAGAAGATTGTTAAGTGGCAGTTGGTGTTTGTAAGCTTAGGTCATAGGGTTATATGTACAATTTTTGGAAGTGATTGGTGGATGGGTGTGTGACTGTTTGAAAGCAGGCATTGAGGGAGTGGTACAAATATAAAATGTAAAAGGGTAGAAGGGCCGCCCTGTGCGATGGTGTGCACATGCCATCCGGGTCTTTTAATGATCCCTGGCCTGGAAAGAGCACTGTGGAGACCATGGATAGTTATAGAGGTTAATCGATTATGGTTCTTATTGTATGCTAGAGAAACGTATTTGAGACAGAACATTTTTTCCTGTCCTTTTATATTTTTCTCTAGTATGAAATTGTCCACTTACAACCTGAGTGCGGGAGATAGCCTATGAGGTGGCTAGGAATGCTGGCTTGAACCATAGGTTCAAGCCCCCGTTCCAAGCCGCCTGATGGCTGGCTCTCCCCACTGCCATCATCCTCCCCAGCCTACGCCCCATTTTCTTTCACCCTCATCCCCCTACCTACCTAATTTCAGTGGCGGGGACTGCTGTTGCATTCCCTCCTTCTCTTTCCCTCCTGCAGGCTGCCATGGAAAGGTAAGATGGGCTCCGTACGGAGCCCCACATTCCCTTTCCATGGTGGCCATCTTGGAAAATGTTTTCCCTTCCTATAGCGGGACGCTGCACACATCGCACTGTAGGAAGGAAAATCTTTTTTTTTTTTGCATCCCGAGTTAAAGTTTTCATAACCCGGGGTGCTAATGACCTTCATCCCCCATTACAGGGGCTGGAACCGGGGATAACAGCCGGCAGCCTGTGTTATCCGTCCTCACTTCGCTTGGGCTGATAACTTGGGCTGCCAGGCTATTATCCCCTGTTCCAGTTTTGAAACGGGGGATGGATGCCACATTATTCACATTAGCATAACACAAAATGCTAATGGAAATGTTGCAGAATCTTATTGAGTCTATCTACTTTGTTGAGAAATGTAAAGTAGATGGAGTCTATAAGATTATTTTTTTAGTTCTATTTTTTAACTGTGAAAGTTTGTTCTTAAAGGAATCTTTTTGTTTTTTGCAGGAGTGGTCAGAAAGTAAGGTGGGGAGGGAAATGAGGGAAGGGGTACCAACTACTAATATGGAGGGGCAGGTGGATGGGGAAGATGTTGCGTGTATGTTACATTTACGGTAGGGGCAGTGTTTCTCACGCTCCTTGATTACAGCTTCAAAAGTACTTTGAAACTGCTCCCCCCTTCAGAGTGGTGTGTTGCAGTATGTAGAGTGCAGTTGTCTTTGAAAGATACAGATCAACAGCCTCTTTTATCACTTGCAAGGTAGTTGGTGGGATTTTGTTTCCCACAGAAGTAGGCTTTGTGGTTACAGCATTGGTTGAGGAAGGCAGCCTATTACTTGCTAAGAAAGGAGCAACCTTTCTGAGAGCATTGCAGTGGTTGGATATGGCGTGGTGGCACATGGAGGTGGTTACATAGGAGTACTGTGCAGGTAGTCCGTGACTGAGTACAATGTTGCACTCAGTGCATTTTACTTTGGTAGCTTAAGCCTGCAGTACATTCCAAACAGTGGTAAAGAACTGCCACACCCATGATTCACTGTGGGTGCTAGAGGCTGGCACTTCCTGTACCTCATATTCTTGGTCCTCTTCATTGTCTTTGGAAGTAGTTCACTTTTCTTGTTGTGTAGGTCATCCAGCTGGTGGTGGTGGTGTTGGGGGCTCTTGGTGAGGAGAGATGTAATAGCTGATGCCATTTGTAGTATGTGCTCTGCGCTAGATTGTTAATGGATAATGAGTAAGAATTGGTGTAGGAGCTGTGCACAGGCACATTTTGAGCTTGAAAGTTTCTAAATCAGCAGGAAATGCACTTTCGAATTATCCGCTAAGCACGGACCCGTTCACGAAGTGCGCATGTGTTCGGGAACACGTCATCATGCTGCATGCGTATGTTCTTGTCACACAGTCAGGAATGTCTGCAATGACGCCAGACTTTCGCGAACATCGACAAACACAGAAAAAGTTGCAAAAAGTGTATTGAAGTGTTACAAATTATTCCGGAAGGTGGGGAATGGCAGAGATTTAAGGTGAAACTTTGTAAACTGGACACAAATGTTGCTATATTGAGGTAAGTATGATAATAGTAAGTTGTAGGAATTTAAGGGTGCACTGGTAAAAAACCTATGAAATTCACTGAACATACTTGGTTAAAGGGACGTTATGATTACAAGTAAAACCAAAAAAAACTCAGAAATGTGCCAGTTATGGTAAGCGAAGCAACCATAACTTGTGCCACCACCGTGCACTGATAAGATTAACACCCAGGACATCAAAGATGACATCACAAATATCAGGGATGTCATGGCCCTGTTTCCTTTCACCACCTCCCATGTCCCTATTCCCACTCACACCCACACCAAATGCCATGCCCCAGGACCCCTAGCCCCACCAAAACGCATGGCCCTGGTTCCCTTTTATCCCCTCAAACAGTATAGCCCTGTTCCCTCCCTATTCCGCCACACCAATGGCATGGAACTGGTCCTCCTATTCCCCTCACCCCCACCAATCAACATAGCCCTCATCCCTCCCTGTCCCCCCACCAACAACATGGCCCTGGTTCTCCGCATCCGCACCAAACGACATGTCCCATGCCCCCATCCCCACCAAACCGCATAGCCCTGGACCCCCGCTCAACCCCCTACAACAGCATAAATATTGTTTCTCCCTATGGCCCCCCATTACATAGCTTTGGCCCCCCAACCCTCTGACATGATGAGCCTGGTCCCAGCAATGACATGGGCCTGGTTCTTCCTATTTCCTTTGGCCCCCCAACAAACACAATACACCCTGACCTCCACCTACCACCAATCGGCATGAAGCTTGACCCTCTATCCATCACCAAACATAATTGTTCATGTACACTTGCTGGGTTAGGTCGAGTGGGTTGCCGGGCAGCAGGCAGGCACGTGCCGGGCCAGCAGAAAACTGGGGGACTGCTGGGTTGGTGGAGAGCAGTTGCTGGCTGTCTGGCATTGGTGGGTGCCGGGAACAATTCACTTGTACTGCGGCTGGTGTGGCAAGGCTCACTGCCTTCCTGCAACTAGACTAATTAGCCGCATCATCTGCAGTGCTGGTCCTATGTTGGTCCAGCACATGCGCTGCGAGGCTCGTAAGACGTCGTATGAGACACATAGTGCATCCACTGAACCAATAGAAGGCCAGTATTGTTCTCAGCAACAAAGACTTTCCCAATGGAGGGTGTCCCGTTGTTGTGCACCCATGGGTAAGATAAATGATCCTGTTTCCATTGTAAACAAACACAAATTAAAGAAATAATGTTTCCAATCATTTTCTGAGGTCAGTTGACGAAGAGCCATTGTGCTGTGTGTGTGTGAATATTGAAAATAGTAGATGGGTATGGCTCAGACTCACAGGGAATCCTGGGTCATCAAAAGTTCATGTTAAGTTAAACATTCCTTATATCTTCAAATCTTAATCTTGCGGTAACATGCTCTCCCTTATACTTAAGATAATTCATTAACCATTAAGCTCAGCTTTATTATTACTTTTACTTTCTTGAAAAACACATGCAAAATCAATGTCTCCATAAATTACATCTTGTTATAAAATTGGTCTACTAAAATTATAAAAGCATGCTCAATTAATTTCTGACATGGAACAGAAACATTGGGTTAAGAGGTGCACTCTTGCTGTCTGAAAACACAGAAAAAGGTTCAAAAGTATGAAGGGTACAAGAAAATATGAAAAGGAACATTTGCACAACTTTACACACTTCTTTTAATATATTGAAACTGATGAACAGCGATCTTGCAGAAGGAGCTCAATCAAGATGGGAAATATGGCAGGGCAACACTCCATATACCTTTGTACAGTGTCTGTGACAACCAAATCAAAAGAATACCAGTTTGAGTTCAGAAAATACCCTCCACAATATAAGCAGAGTACACAAAAATACCTGTTGACATTTACAAAATGATACTGCCTTTCTTTGTGGTTTTCTCCTTACCTGCCATTGACACACAATGCCTCTCATCACAGTTTTGCCGGTATCCCGGCATAACCATTTCCAGCACATGATATCCCGGTATTGCAAGGATATTACGGGCAGCAAAGGCGCCGTAAAGTTCCAATTCCATGGAGTACCTACAGTAGGACTGCCAGAATTACCACACCGGTCGTACTGGTGCCAGTGATTCCGATATTTATTTTCCGGCAGGGGCCTAATCTACTGGCAGGTCAGGCATGCTGATAGATCACTGCACCCACCTGCAAACTTGTGTTTCCCTATTCTGAAAAAATGCTGATTCCAGCATTATTTCTGGACCAGGGTCCTCGTAATGAGGCCCAATGACATGATTTTGATTCTATGTTTATTTATGTATTTATTTATTTATTTATTTATTTATTTATTTATATAGTTATAAGGCGCTGAAAGCCTGCAGGATTTAGAGCTCAAAAACTTTTTTTTTTTTTACTTACAACATGAAATACAAAAGAAACAAATACACCTTCATCACAATAAATGCAACATGACAAAAGGTCATCAAATACAGCCTTCTCATCCAGGGATACAGGCTTTCAGACTAATCCACTATATGTTTTAGATTGGATGAACCTCTGGGAAATAATTGCAAATATTCATAGATTCAGTGTTTCATTTTTTGCATCACTATGCTGCCAGATGAGCACCTTGAATTCCCCGCTAGCCATATTCTAGTCTGCTTAGCAGAGAAAAAGTGCCCTTACCTCATTAGTATACATAAAACAAGATCCCTTTCAAGATGGCCGCTTCATTCACAATGGTGGATTTCACTCTTCCATCTATTTTCTATTTCTGTGGTCTCTTATAGAAAAAGAGAGTCTGTGTACTGTCCACTGCCCTGATGTAGATGAATAATTGTGCAGAGAAATCGGCTTTCTTTTATATTGACATGCATCTATGTCTGGCGGTATCACCTAAAGTGTGGTACCTACTGTAGCCACAACTGATTGTGGAGAAAGCCTGGGAGAAAAATGTGAAATGGTCATGCCGGTCACTGGAAATTTTAGAAGTGTGATAGACTGTCAGTGTGGATAGGAAGGAGGTGAGGTTTGTACTAATTACAGCGCAAGAATAGAATTCTGTGTGTGCGAGGGAAGAATAGAAGTTTACTACTGGGGATGCGTATTCCATTTTGAGGCTTAGTTACAGTTTAGGCTCATATAACAGATGGCAGCGTGCAAAATCTGTAGAAAAGCCTGGACATAATTTTCTATTTATAGGCTAGCTGTGACATCACAACTTACCTGTAATAGGAAAAATCACATCACAACTGCTCTGTAATGAATTATTACGCTTTGGTTGATACGTCACAATGCCTGTTGCTTGAGCAAGTGCAGAGAATTCTAGCTGTCACTGCAGCACTTAATTAATGAAAGCTGTGAAAAGCTTTTCAAATTCCTTGCTTGCAGTATAGTTTACTGTGCCACTTTACAGCCATTAATTGACAAGGTACTGCTTATGGTAGAATGTTTAATTTGTTCATTACTGGAGTTTAACACATGTGAGCAATAATCTGCTTGTTATTACTTATTTTAAAGCATAAAAAGGAAAAATAAAATCGACACATTTTATTGAACTATGTTTTTGCAACACATTAGAAGCTGGATTGCCTGCTTTTGTACATCCAAAACAGATTGGTTATGTGTGATTTTACCGAATAAAAAAAAACAAAAAAAAACAATGAAATAGTACCAACAAAAATAAAAATGGAATGTATTGTTTTAAATTGGGGGCTCGTGCCCCAAAAACACACATTTTCCCATGCCATGCTTTTACCTACACCCCCAAACCACCACCCACACTTTTAACCCCATACCCCCACTGCCCACATACTTATTTTTCAGTATTTTTTCATTAATATTACATTTGATTTGTTGTTCTCGCAATAATCATTGCATACCAAAGAGATTCTATATTGATTGTATGGATCAGCAAATGGAAGATTTATTACATTATATTATGCAAGAGGCAAGGTGTTAAAGGGACAGACTAACAGTGTGTGGCTATATATTCCAAGTAATAAAATAACTCCTACATACATAAAAAGGATATTGCAATATTGCAAGTCACCTTGGAATTCTGTGACCTTATAAAAGAGCACAGCCATTGGCCTTGTTCCTGTATTTGGTCATGAAACGTGGAGACTTTCTCTATCCTTGTAACGTATGGTATGGGGTACTTTATCCGATATGTAATAATGATTTACCTTTAGCTCGCAGTCTGTCTCCAGGAAGGATGCCTGGTAGCAGTTCCCGTCCAACCATTGTTTGAGTCCTGGAAGAGGTGTTTCCATCAACGTCCAATTCTCCCAAACATTAATAGTCTGCCTCATAAAACAGTTACTATTTTATAGAGCAGGATATGTTATGTCATGTTATGCTATGTTAATGGGACTTGTACCGTGCGCAACTGACATTTTTCATGGTCTCCAGGCACTCGGGCTGATCTGAAAAGGAGGGGGTTGGGACGGTTAGTGGGTTGAGAGAGGAAAGCGCATGAGAGCTTTGATTTGCTGTTAGTAGCTTCAGTTTGGAAAAACTGGTCACTGTGTGCTGGTATGGTTTGGTTTATTGGAATTTGTGTGTTGTATCTGAACATTAGCTGTGTGTTTTCAGTGTTGTGCGAAAAGGTAGAGTTTATCGATTTTGGTGTATCGCGTCTGAGGTTTGTATCTAGTCAGTTATGTAATAGGTGGTGGATATGCTGAGAGTTGGAGAATTTGAGAAGTAGCAACTTATTAATAGGGTTGGTTGGGGCTCTTTCGATTTACTGGGATGATTTAGCTCGTTCACATAGGGCCTCATTACAAGGTTGCCAGTCCAGATACAACCGTACTGGTAAGCTTACCGTTACCGTTGTATCTGGACCGGCAAACTCCGAGTTGTGCCGTGGGTGCTTTTTATTCCGCCAGGTCTGACCCGTCGGAATGTAAGGCACCTACGAGCACAACAACCCTGTAGCACTGGCACAGTAAGGCACCGTGCCGGTGCTACAGGCATCCCCATTCCCACTGAGCCCTACAAGGCTTAAATGGGAATGGGGATATACTGGCTCCAGCACCCACAAAAGGTCAATTACCGGGTACGGTGTGGCCGGAATACCCCGGTAATTGCCCATTCATGGGTGCTGGATTTTCTTGCCGGTTTGGAGGTAGCCTTGCCGGTTTTACCGGTTTTACCGGTTTTACCGGCAAGGCTACCACCAACTTTGTAATGAGGCCCATAGTCTTGTTCTGTGGTGAGTTTGTGGTTGTTGTTTGAGTGGTCCATTCTGGTGGAGTTCTCTTGCATTGTGGTAGATGAATTTTTGTTGCTCTAAAATGCTCTTCAGTTTTGAATGTTAAAGAGACAAGTTTTAAATAGTTTCCTGTACTTTATGTGATTCTCTTCTGTTTGTATTTCCTTTGGTGTTTTGTTCCATAGTTTCACCACTATGCAGGGAAATGCTGATCCCCCAAACGTTGGTTTTGAGTATTGTTTGTGTTTGAGGTGGATGTTTTTTGTGCTGGATGTTAGTCTTCACATAGGTTTGTAGACAGTGATTTTCTCCTGTATGCATTGTTCTCCTTGGCCATGGATTGGTCTATGTGTTATGTGGAGCATTGTAAAGGAGATCTGTTATTTCACTTAGTCACTGCAACATTCTCAGTGCTAGTCTGATGTGTTCTATTCTTGACAGTTTAAGGAGTAGTCTTGCTGCTGTGTTCTGTATTTATTGTAGCCTCAGCAGATAATCTGGCATCTTGATGTGGATGCTGTTGACGTAGACTATTCTTGGGATGACGAAGGAGATGATAGTGAGCTTTCTGTGTGTGAAGGAGAAGTAGGGCAGTATTTGCATGATCATGTGTAGGTGGAAGAAGTATTTCTTAACTACTGTGTTTACTTGTGATTCTAGTGTTATCTAATTATCCATTAGGATTCCAAGATTTACATTTTGTTGTTCATTACGTCATTCCACATATTTCAATTCTAGTGAGGTATCTATAGTGCAGCTCCTGCTAGCTCACATCCTGGCACTGCAGCTGCCCTAGAGAAACTTGCAGCATTCTATAAAATCTCCTTAGCAAAACATAGCATTGCATGAGGTAACATACTATTACATAACATAGTACAGGGTTCTCCAACCTGCAGCTCTCCAGATGTTGTGGACTGCTGCTGGGTTTAATGACCAACCCAGCATGATTAAAGGAAAGGCCAGGATAGGCCTCTAATGCAAAACTCATTGTTAATTGGAAAACACACTTTGTGAATGACAAAATAAACTGCAGTCCTTCACTTTCAGTTTGCCACATTAAACCTACTGAAGGTACAAAGCAAAGGAAAGACAGAGATCACAAAATTGATTTGCAAATAATGGATACTGCCAAAGAAAACAAGTAAGAAATTGATTTTAAATGAAAAGCAGGGTTTTTCAAATGCTGAAACTGCAATGTGCAGAGGCGTGTGTATTTTGTGAAAAACATGTTTGCTAAGAGTGAATCTATGGTGATGCTAAGATGTACCGACATGTGCAAACATGTTGAAAATAATAGGAAGGCCCAATGTTTGAAGAAAGATATTGCGATTTGCGAAGTACCGAATTTTGGACAGTGGGGCTGACTTCAACTCAGAGCTGCAAAGCCACCTTCCCCCATGTCATCCTCTTCTGTCCCTCTGAAAGATCACTGGTTTGAAGCTCTAGCAGAAGGGATTGGCCCTTGTATGACAGGAATGTATGGTGGGTTGTATAAACAGATGCTGCTATCAAGTGAAGCTGAACTTTGTAAAATATCCCACATTCGAGGAGTTGTGTGGACTATGCCTGCCCCACCTGGGAGGAATGGCTGCCTATTAAGAGGGTTGCAGGATGTCAGAGGGCATCTGGTTAGAGAGATTTAATCTCTACAGTAGCCATTAGCTCAGCTTTCTACTTCACAAGAGTGATTGGTCCATTTATTGCAAGTTGAATCAACATTGAGCTGAGAGACTGGAGTAGATACTTTGGACAACATGGTTTTAAGGAAATGGAGAAATGAAACTGAGCAAATCTATATATAAATATATGGCCATACGCTTAATGTAGAAATTTAATTTTACTCAGTAACCTTTGAAACCGTGATACTTACAGGGTTGGGCCAGATGTCATTTTAAAGCTGATTTCAAGGTGTGGTGTTGATATGGCTTTCATCCAAATGAGATTTGGGGAAATTTAGTTGCAGCATAAAAGGTGTTTCTAGCTTCCCAAGATATGTCCTGAATCTGAAAGTGGAGAAGCTGATGACTTATAAAAATTAGATATCATGGTGAAAAATTCCCTTTCCCAAATATGTTCATTTTTGCGTAAATGGCGAAAAACCATAGCGCTCACATGCAATAACCTGCCAAAATGACAGTTCCTTCCACATATCCATTATGATTAGGAGACCATTAATATCTAAGTATTATGGTATGTATTGGTAATTTACACATTTTTGCCATGTAGGCATTTTCTTATGAAAAAGCTAACATGTAAAAAAAACCTATGTAAATAACAGAAAGTGTACCCTTTCACATAACTTTCATCATGGAACTCCAGTGGCCTATCGACAGAGAGGGGTTGGATCAATGAAAATGTTAGAACTAATAAGCTGACACCTCCTAATTTATAATAAGTTGAGGTGGGGCTTATAGAGTAAAAACCTTTCTTCAATGGAAAAGGGAGGGAGAAAAAAAACTGCCTAAAACCTTGTTGGATAGAGCAAGCCTAACTCTCAAATCATCGTACTTGACGACCTCAACCTAGGTTACCAGGACACGAATGATGCCAAAGCCATTGACTTAGCTAGTGTTCTGGCCGACTTCGGCCTTACCCAACACATCAGGGAACCTACCCATATCAAGGGTTGCACCCTTGACTGGGTCTCAGACATGAACAGTGTGCTCAACGTAACCTCTGTCTCTCCATGTGTTTGGTCTGATCATCACAAAATATTATTTTCCATTAACTCCAGTTCACCTACAGACAAACCCAACCTTGCCCCGCCCACTTATACACGCAGCAAGAGTTTTTGTTCTGATCATCACAAAATATTATTTTCCATTAACTCCAGTCCACCTACAGACGAACCCAACCTTGCCCCGCCCTCTTATACGCGCAACAAGAAGGATATTACGGCTGAGAAACTACTCCCACTTATCCTCCCTTTACTGAACACGGCTTCGTCCACTTGCTCGGACCCTTCTGTCCTAAAAGATACATACAACCGTGTTATGTTAAAAGCTCTCAACACCATTGCCCCTCTCAAACTATGCAAACAAAAACCTTGCAACCACCTTAATTCTTGGTTCACCCCACACTTACGTGAACTGCGCTAAGAAAAAAGAAAAGCTGAGGCCCATTGGAAAAGTTCACCCTCTCCAGTCAACAAAAATAACCTTACCACAGCCTCCTTTACCTACAAAGAAGCCATCCTAGCGGCTAAAAAAGAAGTGTACAACAAAAGGAACACAAAAGCACAATCAAACACCAAGGAACTCTTAAAAATCCTCAAGGAACTAAAGTCTCCATTTGCCCCACTTGATACGTGCACCCAAGACACTGAATGGTGTTCCAATATACAAATGGCACTATTAGACAAAATTGCCTTGCTCCAAGCCAAAATCAATATCAAACAAAGCCACCTTTCAGACTCAGCGGGTAACCCCCGTTCTACAAAACCCCTTCTCCTAAGCACACCTTCAAACCTTTTAGCTTCTCACCCCTTACCATTAAGGATGTTGAAAATATTATCTTGAAGCTCAAGTTTTCCAATTGCCAAGGAGTAGCCTGACCTGCTCCGGTCATAAAGGAAGCTGCACATGATCTCGCCCCATTCATTACCTCTTTCATTAATGCCTCCTTCAAATCGGGCTCTGTACCTGACAACCTCAAGGATGCGTGGGTCATCCCTCTAATTAAAAAACCTAATCTTGATCCCAGCAATCCTGCTAACTACAGGCCCATCACCACGGTGCCTTACCTACTCAAAATCCAGGATCAAGCAGTTTATCTCCAAATGCAGGACTACCTTGATACAAACAACCTATTAGGGCTTAGACAATCTGGCTTCCGTCCCAGACACGGCACTGAGACAGCCCTGATCGATCTGAAAAGTCAAATAGAGGACCTGAAAAACAAGGGCAAACAAGCACTCCTGCTCCTCCTTGATCTTTCAGCAGCCTTTGATCTGGTCGATCATCAAATCCTCTGCCATCACCTCAAGATTGCTGCTCACTTCTCTGACGCAGCTATATCCTGGATCAGCTCCTTCCTGGCAAACAGATCCATGAGCGTCTTCTCTCCCCTAGCCGCAGCTGACCCAGCACATGTCCCATGCGGAGTCCCACAAGGCTCTTGTGTATCTCCCACACTTTACAATGTGTTTACTAAACCGCTCTTTGATATACTTGACTATCTGGGTGTCTCCTACACTAATTATGTGGATGACACCCAGACACTCATCCCTATCGCTGGTGACTATGCAACCAATGTCAAAGCACTAACTGCAGTCTACACTGTCATCTAGGCCTGGATGGCACATCATAGGCTCTGCCTTAATGATGAAAAAACAGAGTTACTCATCCTAGGCTCTCGTTCCAAACTCACTAAACTAGAGCCCAAATACAAATCCTTCATTATTGATGGGAACATTATCAAAGTCACTAACGTCACCAAAACACTTGGAATTTACCTAGAATCTACTCTTTCTCTCAATAGACAAACCAATTCAGTAGCCTCAGCGTCATTGTATACTTGTAAACTTATCACAGCGTGCCGTCCCTTTTTGACAATGGCAACTGTTTGATCCTTGCTAGAACCCTCATCATGTCCAAAATCGACTATTGCAACGCCCTCTACTTAGGGACTAGTCAAAGAAATTATGATAAACTTCAGGTCACTCAGAACAATGCCATAAGGGCATCTCTCAATGTTCCTAGGCGCTCCCACATCTCTTCCACCAGACGCTACCTGCATTGGCTACCCATTACACATTGCATATCCCTCAAAGCACTCGTCCTAACGCTCAAGGCCCAGAACAACGCAGCACCTGCCTACCTGTTCACGCGCTTCACACAACAAAAAGCAACCAGACCCTTGCGATCGGCACAGGCTCACGCTCTAACTATTCCTAGTTTCAAGCTTCAGACAGCCAGAGGCTCGAGCTTCCCAGTCCTTGCAGCTAAGCTTTGGAACTCTCTACCCAATGCTCTCAGAATTGTTCCTGCCATCCAATCCTTCAAAAATAAAACCAAACGGTGGCTTCATGAACAGGATGTCTTGGCCACCCCACTGTAATCCATGCAACTGTTAGCAGCAATCTGGCTGCACATTGAATATACTGTATATGTTGGTCCGCTCTGCTCTTCTTTGCAATGTTCTTATCCTCTTTGTAAATATGTATAAAATGTAAATGCACCTATTACTGTAACCTGTAACTGCCGATCTAAACATGCGCCCAGATGCCCCTGGGCAGGGTGCGCACTACAAATAAACTAAATACAAATACAAATTTGCCTAAACAACATCTTGGAGGGAGAGCTGCCTAACATCTTGAAGGAGACTTGCCTATAATCCATCTTGGTGAATTCTAAGACAGCTGCCTGATCTTACCTGGGTAGCAAGGCCTTAAAATGAATGCAGACATCTCTGCTTGTAAGACAGTAACTGGGAAAGCCTAAAAACTGAAAGGCCCCATGATTAAGGAGAACCACATGAGGGATGGATGCTGGTGACTATCTCTGAATGAAGTGTTGGAACAGACCCCGTGATGCCCCAAAGAGCAGCCCTGCCGTCTTTCCTGGGTGCCGAAAACAGAGGTTTCCAATGTAAGTAGATTCACCCAAATGACACCAAATGTGTGGGGGATCCTATTGACTTAATATCTTCCCTTAATAGTGGGCGGGCAGCAAATTGTGTAGACCCTTATCATATTTGACTGTATATTCATTTAATTAACTACCAGATAGATTGATGCAGGTGGGCGCTTGGAAGAGTTTGAAACCTCTGCTTTCTTTCCTAACGGGAAGTTAAGTTATAGTCATTAAAGTTTTCAGATAAATTTGTTGTTCTTGTCAACGCCAGACTTCTCTAATGAACAAGGGTGTCCTTACCACAAAACTGAATTCCCAACAGTCACCATTTCTTAAACCTTGCCTTTAAACAAAAGGTGTTTTTGTCTCAAAACGAAATTCCAATTTGTCACCACTTCTTAAATCTTTCCTTGAAACAAAAGGGTGCACTTGGTCCAAAAACAATTCATAAACTGTCCCCACTCCCTAGACCTGGCCTTTAACCCCTTCAGTGCCAAGGACAAGCTATCTCGTCCTTGGAATTACTTCGGCAGTGCCAAGGACAAGATAGTTCGTCCTTTTTGGCACTCCATTTTGGTCCACCCTCACTGCCAGGGGGCTGGATTACCATCAGTTTCACATCAGCGTGCGTAGAGCACGTCGACGTGAAAGTGAAAGTAGTTTTCACCGCAGCAGCCATTTTGGGCTGCTGCAGTGAAAATAAAAGGTACGTCTTCAACTTTCTCCCATTCGATCTCCGGCTGTGTTTCAAGCCAGAGATCGAGGGAGGTGTCGTTGGAAAGGAGAAATTCTCCCCTTTCCAACGACACCCTTTGTGACAGCATTGCTGCTCACGGATCGGGCACAGGGCGCTCGATCCGTGGGCAGCAATGCCCACTGGACACCAGTGATGTCTTTGAATGCAGGGGGGAGATGGGGGCTGCTTACAGTAAGCAGCCTTCTCCCCCCCCCTGCCCCCAAAGCATAGGGGCACATATCTGATAAACCCTGGGAGCTGATGGCTGATCATCTGCCCCCAGGGAAGGGGGCAAAATAAATAAAAAATATCTTTAAAAAACAACTGGGATGGGGCGATGGGGGAGGGTGGGGGTTTGCCCCCCTGAAAGGGTGGTGGCGCTTCCCCTCCGACACCGAGTGGGAAGGGGGGGCACCCCTTGTAGCCCTCCCTGGGGGCAGATTTATGCCCCCAGGCAGGAGTATATGAGGTGGCCCCCCATCCAATTTGGGCGGGCAACAGGAATATATGTGTGGGCCCCCCAAAGGATGGGGCCTGCAGGTTAGGGCCCCCCTGAGGGCAGATGGCTGATCATCTGCCCCCAGGGAAGGGGACAAAATGAAAACAAACAAAAACAAAAAAAACAAAAGGGAATTTTGGGTGGGAGTGGGGGGGCACTAGCCACCAGGGATTTATTTTACAGAAAAGGGGGGTGGCCCTCTCCCCCTGACCCCAAGGGGAAATGGGGCACCCCTTGTAGCCCTCCCTGGGGGCAGATATGTGCTCCTAGGAAGGGGCAACTAACCCCAGGGAGGGCTGCATGAGATGCCCCCCTCTTATTTGCCCCAGAGAGGGCAATGGTGCCCCCCCTGCATTTGGTGTGGGGGGAGAGGGTCACCCCCCCATTAGATTAGAAAATTACCTGGTGGTTTAGGGTGCCCCTCAACCTGCCCTAAAGTGTAGTGTACCATTTTCCATTTTTTTCTTTGTTTACGAAACTTGCCTTGGCGCGGAGGGGCACATTGGTGTGCCAATCTGGCCCCACAGTGTTCAAACCTTACTGCTCCACCCAGTGGGGGGCATATCCCACACATTTTTGGTGGCCCTCTCCCCCCACCCCAAATGGACGGGGTGTACCTCACACAGCCGTTTGTAGGAGGCCCAGCGAGGCCTGCATGAGGTGCCCCCGCCACCCATTTGGGGTGAGGGGGAAGAGGGCCCCCAGAAATTATGTGAGAGGCCCCACATTGCATGGGGCAGTAAGGGTTGGGCACCCTGGGGCCAGATTGGCACACCAATGTGCCCCTCTGTGCCAAGGGGAGTTGGGTTACCAAAGGTAAGAAGTGAACATGGTGGAACGCATTTTAGGGGGGGCTGTGGGGCACCCCAAAGGGACAGGGAATTTTCTAATGGGATGGGGCATTGACCCCCATGTCCCACCCACAATGGAGTGGGTGCCATGTCATGCAGCCCTCCCTGGGACCAGATATCTGCTCCTAGGAAGGGACGCCTGAGCCCATGGAGGAGTTCAAGACAGCCCCCCCTTATCTGACCCAGAGAGGGCTACATGAGATGTGCCACCCCTCCAATTAGGGTGAGGGTGGAGAGGTGCACCCTCTTCACACTAGAAAATTCCCCAGTGGTGTAGGGTACCCTTCAGCCCCCGCTAAAGGGCAGCCTGCCATTTTGAATTATTTTCTTTGTTTACTAAACTTGCCTTGGCACAGAGGGGCACATTGGTGTGCCAATCTGGCCCCAGCATGCCCGAAACCTTATTGCTCCACCCACTAGGGGGCCTGTCCCACAATTTCTGTGGGCCCTCTCCCCCCACCCCAAATGGAGGGGGGTGTTTCTCATGCAGCCGTTTGTAGGAGGCCATGGAGGCCTGCATGAGGTGCCCCCACCACCCATTTGTGGTTAGGGGGAGAGGGCCCCCAAAAATTGTAGGACAGGCCCCCGAATGGGAGGGGCAGTGAGGTTTGGGCACCCAGGGGCCAGATTGACACCAATGTGCCGCTCTGCGCCAAGGGGAGTTGGGTTACCAAAGGAAGAAAATGAAAATGGTGGAACAGATTTTAGGGGGACTGTGATGGACCCCAAAGGGATGGGGAATTTTCTAATGGGATGGGGCATTGACCCCCCCACCCCTCCCACAATGGAGTGGGTGCCATGTCATACAGACCTCCCTGGAACCAGATATCTGCTCCTAGTAAGGGACGCCTGAGCCCAGGGAGGAGTGCAGGACAGCCCCCCCTTATGTGCCCCCAGGGAGGGCTACATGAGATGCGCCACCCCTCCAATTGGGGTGAGGGTGGAGAGGTGCACCCCTCTTCACATTAGATAATTCCCCAGTGGTGTAGAGTGCCCCTCAGCCCCCGCTAAAGGGCAGCCTGCCATTTTGAATTATTTTCTTTGTTTAGTAAACTTGCCTTGGCACAGAGGGGCACATCGGTGTGCCAATCTAGCCCCGGGGTGCCCAAACCTTACTACCCCACCCACTGGGGGGCCTGTCCCACGATTTCTGGGGGCCCTCTCCCCTCCCACCACAATTAGAGGGGGGTGTACCTCACGCAGCCATTTGTAGGGGGCCCAGGGAGGCCTGCATGAGGTGCCCCCCCACCCATTTGGAGTGAGAGGGAGGGGACCCCCAAAAATTGTGGGACAGGCCCCCCAGTGGGTGGGGCAGTAAGGTTTGGGCACCCCGGCCAGAATGGCACACCAATGTGCCCCTCTGCGCCAAGGGGAGTTGGATTACTGTAGCATGTTATGCAGGATGATATATAATGTATAAATATATATCACGAACTACGGACTATGTCAAATGCTGTTTATTAGCATAAAAGTAAATATGTATGTATAATATGGGAATATAGGAGGGAGATAGCGTCAGCACCGCCGGTGTTAGCTCCTGTCCGTTGTCATCCTTTAATCTGCATTCCATATTCTCTCAGAACAATCCATACAGCATGACGTAGAATGGTGATTTGGAGCTGACCCATGGGACGACACACAGGTTGCTATGAGACCCGTTCTGTACAGCTACAGGTGTTCATATTAAAGATGATTGTACTACACATCTTCCCTCCTTTGTAATAACATTGAACAAAGTCAAATTCACCAACTGTTACTTGCTGTTGGTGACCAAACAGTTTATACGTAGTCCTCCATTTGTTGTGGTTTCTGACAAACTCTTCCCCACTTGGACCTGCGAGGAGAATCTCTGGTAGTATCTGGCAAGGAAACTTTCTTTGTATTCTTTGTGCATTCACCCGACAAAGACATTTCTTTAACATTCCCAATTCTTGAGATGTTCCTCATACAACTTACAACACCACCCGCATCATTCATGTGTCCACTCACAACTCTATCACCATTACAACCAGATGACTCTCTGACATCTTTGGCAATGGTGCTCCGTGGAGAAAATCGATGTGCCACAATTTTCTCCTCATAGCTTTCCCCAGTTTAATCCATTCGACCATGCCCACTGAATAGTCTCCTTAAGTACTTTATTAAACCGTTCCACTAACCCATTGGTCTGTAGATGATAATTTGCACTCTTTTTTGTTCTATGGAGTTCTTGTTACAGAACTCCTCCATCTCTTTAAAACGGAATTGTGTGCCATTGGCAGTCAATATACTCTTTGGGAACCCTTCTCTCTCGCATATTTCCATAAGAAAATCAATTACTGTTCTAGCTGTGTTACAAGGTGCAATTAGTACTTCCACCCATCTAGTCAAAAGATAAATCACCACTTAACAAAATTGTTGCATACCATTGCTACTCACAGGGCCCAACACATCCAAACCCAACTCGTCCCGCACTTTCTCTGGAATTTACATCACAACCATAGGTTGTCTCACCCCCACACAACCTCTCTCACTCTTATTGCAAAGGAGACAATCTGGAATGATGCCTTCTATTTGAAGGTCACAGCCAGTTCACCAAAAGTCACTTTGTATCCTCTACTTTGTTTTTACTATCCCCTGGTGATCTTCATGACCCAAGTCAATTAGTTTTGGACGTATTTTTGATGGTGAAATTATTTTTTCTCCTCTCATTACCATGTCGTTGCACACATATAATTCATCCGCAATTCTTCAATAGTCTCAGAGGCCAAGTTCTTCAAATCTCGTTTTCGTAAATGACTTCTGTCGTCCGACATGTTCCTTTAAATGTGTCAGTACACTATCCTCCACTTCTGCATCCTTCCATTCCTTCTGTGGAATAGATGCAGTCTCTACATTTAGGACAACTTCCATACCATCTTCTTCTTCACTTCCCACTTCAAATACATTGGTGAGACGGGATAAACAATCTACAGTAATATTTTTAATACCTGGAACATATCATACAGTACAATTAAATTCTTGTAGAAGCATAACCCATCTCCTGATGCAATTTGACACTTTGTCTGATCCTTTAGACATGATGACATGTACTAGTGGCTTATGGTCTGTACGAAATTCCACCTCAACACCCCAGATGAAGCTTCTAAATTTATCTGCAGTCCACTTTATGGCCAAAGCTTCTTTCTCTATGGCCGCATATGACTTTTAAGCTCCTTTTAGTAATCTTGAGGCAAAAGCAATGAAAACTTCCTTGCCTTCAGCTTCCTGGGTTACCACACACCTAAGCCCACATTGCTTGCATCCGTAGTAATGATGGTTTTCCTATCGCTCCTGAAATTCTTCAATGTTGGTGCTTCAGCCAAAACAGATTTTATGAACTCAAACTCCTCTTCACATTCGCGGCTCCATTCAAATGTTTTCAGCTTGAGGAGCTCTTACATTGGAATTGTGTGTATTGCAAAATCCTTCACAAATTTAGAATAATACTCAGCCATGCCAATGAAAGTGTGCACTTCTTCTTTAATGTGAGGTCTAGGCATGCTTTTTATACACTCAACTAACTGTTTCTTCGGCGATATGCCGAAATTCTGTGCCCTAAAACTCAATTTCTAAACAATTAATTCTGCATTTATCCTTGCTCAGAGTCATCCCTTCTTCATGTAGTTTATTGTAAACACCCTTCAACTTTTCATCATGTGTCTTTTGATTATCTGCATAAACCAGGATGTCATCTTGGAAACATATTACACTTGGTTTCCTTTCAAAAAGTTTGTGCATTATTTTCTGAAAGACTGATGCAGCAGACACAAGTCCAAAAGGCATCCTCTTATACTGATATAGCCCATCTGGTGTGATGAAAGCTGTTAGTTGTTTGGACTCTCTGTGCAATTTCACCTGATGATATGCCGACGTCAAATCAAGGGTCGAAAAGAATTTTGATGGTCCAATTGTGGAAATGAGTTCTTGAATGTTGGGAAGAGGATGTCTATCAGGGACAACATATTTGTTTAATTCACGCATGTCCACACATGTTCTGGGTTTGCCTGACTTCTTCCTGAGTACTACTAAAGTAGAAACCCACTCGCTGGCATCAATGCTTTCTATAATGCCCTGGTCCTCCAGCATCTTGATCTCCTTTCTTACTTCATCTCTCATTGATAAAGGTATATTTCTTAACTTTTGTGCGACAGGAATATGGCCAGGTTTCAACTTGATTTCATGCACATATCCACGGAGACATCCAATTCTTTCTTGAAATACGGCATTTGCTATATCACTCATTTTATCTGAATTAGTTCCATCACTGCCAATTGCTAACACAGATTCATCGGCAGTATAATCTAATTTTACTTAAAGTTTGCTTTGGTGCGTCCAATTTAGGAGAGTTGTCTTTGTGATGCTGGAAATGCATCGGAGGGACAGGGCCTCTGTATCCTTGTCCTTTACTGCTTTTTATCATGTATTCTGTCGTGTTTTCCATGCAGGAGTTCATGTGGGACTCCTGGTGGTGCAGCTCTCTCTTTTGGTTTGGTGTACAGACCCATGGGATACCCTTATGGCACCCATGGGTGGGGTTACAACCCTGTGCCCCTAGTGTATGTTTTTGGGCACCTTTGTATGTCCCACAGAGCAGGGTATGGGCTGGTGGAAGCTCCATGCTAAATTTGACAGGTGCCCTGAGTATCATCCATTTTGGGATACCCAGGCCCTGCCATTGGAATAAGTTGATTCCTGATAGGAAACAAGATGGCCCCTGTGGCCTCTTGCTTTCTATTGCCTATTACCTTGTTTTCCCAAAGTCCTGGGAAGCCCTGACTCTGCCCCTTTTTCCTGACCGGCTGTTGGGTGGAAGTTCCACATATGGTGTTGTTGTGAAGTCCAGGCCAGACTGGCTGGAGCCATCCCAGTGACTGTATGTTGTGGGTACACCCTGTGGGTGGGACCTGGGTGAATGGAGTGGGTGACGAATATGCATTCTGTGTTGTGGGTGTCTAGTATCTGGTGTTTGACACAATTACTGAGACAGCCCTGCCCGAAACTAGTATGAATGCAGTGTGGAGTGTTGAATGGCTGGGTACTTGTCCCAATACACATAACTTGTTGTGAGTGTCTGGAGAAAAGTGAATGGCATCAATGCACTATGCACCTGATTGGCTGCCTGCCTGCATGAATGCCCTTCTGACCGATTGGTTGCCTGAGTGTGACCCAGAAGAATGAATGGGAGACCAACTAGTATATCTGGGGCCTCTCACTGCTAGAATTTGTGTTCAGAAGCTGAAGAGTAACTGGAGTGAAACTGAAGCTTAACATTGAAGCCCTGCTGGAAGAGGAGAATTGCTGTTGCTCTCCTTCACAATCTGAAAGCTGCTGTGTCTCCAAGAACTGACCCAGTGAGGACCTGGTAAGGTGCCCTCTTCCCGAGCTACGAGGGACCATCATGCACCAGATGATCTTTGCCAAAGCTCCCTGGTAGACAGACCTTCGACAGGCTGCAGACCCGAGACGGGGACTGCTGCCGAATCCCAAGGAGAAGCGCCTGGACTGTTGTCCGCCACTGTCGACGACTGCCGTCGCCGACCAGAGCCTCCGTGCTCCCATTTGCCTAAGAACTTTCGAATCCAAGGACGCTCTTGTCCACATCGTCGCTGCTGTATCCTCCTGGAGAAGGTCTGACCGTCGACGCACTGAGGAGCATCCACCGGTGGGATTCCCGCCACCTAAAGACCACAAAGACGCTGACGATTCGACACCCTTGCTGGGCCACAGTTCTTCAAACTCTTTGTGGTCCAGAACTATAGACACCGAGGTGGCCCGCACACCTCTTCCTTGCAGGACGTTTACGCTTCCCCGTCAACGAGCACCGCTAGGAACGAAGCAGCCATTTCACCGTCGTAGCTCACCCTGTTCTCTGTCGGACGATCGACGACCCGTGGCTCCTGCCTTAAACGGAGGGCACTCAAGAAGGGCTGTCGATTCCCCGACGAGGAACGCTACAACACCAGGTATGTTGGGGTTGCAGAACTATTGGGAAGTCTATTGTGAACAATATATGGACTGGGCTTGTATCTTTATTCTACAGGTTGCCCAGGGGGGATCTCCACACAGAGCTGTGTTTAACGGTAGTGACCATTATTTCTGCCAATTGTTCGTATCTTGCTTTCCTTCCTCTCTGTACCGCTGGTTTCCTCTTTATTGATCTGTGTGACATTTTGACAGTATAGTTGATGCAGTTTTACAAGATCTGATAATATTGGTGGTACCACTGTAGAACTGTATATTTTTACCATTGTTGACTTCCTGAGCACAAAGTGAGTTATTGTGATAGTGTACATAACATTGAATATTAATTATATAAAGACTGTGTTTTAACCAATACGATGTGCGGACATTCCTTTGTGGGGGCTTGGGGATTACACTGTACTTAAGAACCAGCCTGCATCCCCGCCTGAGAAGCTAGGCCTTGATTGCTCGACTATGTTACCAAAAATAGAGAATCTTGGCTGGGGTCCTCTGTGCCTCTCCTCTACCATATAAAGAGCAGAAGTACATACAGCCTCCTCCGGTCTTTAGAGTCTTACCTACACTAGTTATGTATATTTTGCCATTGGCCATTCTGTCTTTAAATTTCAAAGTGCCCCAGAAGCATCCAATTGCCTCAATCTTAACGCCACCATATGCTCTGGGGTTAATGTCGACCTCATGTAAATATTCATGTTTCTTTTTATCCCACAATTTTTGTGGTACCGGTGTGTATTTCGCACCAGAGTCTATCATCATGTTCATATTTACACCATCTACACAAACAGTAGCTTTAGGACTTCTTCATCCTCATCATTCATTATCATGAAAACACATTCTTCTCCCTCTTCTTCTTCACTGTGGCCACTGTCTGTGTTCCCACCTATCGAATGTGTGGCTGTGCTGCGTAATCTACAGCATATGGAGTAATGTCCTTTACCTTTGCAATTGCTGCATATTATTTTCAAGGCAGGACAATCCTGGTCGTCCGCCCAATGATTAATACTATCAGATCTGTAAAACCTGCCTTGTCGTCTTCTCCTTGGGCTGAATCTTCTCCTCTCTGGACTACCTTTCTTTGCATGACTGCTGGCCTGTCCTCTCGAAGTTGGCCTGCTCTTCCTATATTCCATTTGTGATGTCGGATATGGCTTGCTAAAAGATCTCTGCTTGATGGATGTATTATTTACCGTGGCTATTGTTTTGTTGCCTTCAATACTGTTTCCTGAGTTACTATTAGGTTTCACTGCGTTTGAATTCATTTGAATAGACTTGACTCTGTTTTCTTATTCTTTTACACATTCTTCAGTATGTTCTACTTCCTTAGCCACCCGTAACACAGTCTCTAAGGGTGGATCATCCTCTGACCATAATCTTTCTCTCACATTGATGCATTGTAACATAAACTGATATCTCAGTCTCTCATCCAATTGCTCATTAAAATTGCAGGACTTGGCTAATTTCCTCAGTACAGTAATGTATTGCTCGACACTTTCTCCCTCCTGTGCTCTATTCCCAAATTTATAACGTTCCAAAATGGTACTCAACTTCTTATCATAGTGCTTGTTAATTTTCTTGACAGTACGTTCATATTAATTCAGTTCGATGTCTTCATTGACAGGAAGTTCTGGCAATGTTTCAAACTTTTCTTGGCCAGCTGGCCTAGACAATGCAAAAGTAATGATTTTCTTTTTTCATCACTGTAATTCTGGCCACAAACAACACCTACATAATGTTCAAATTACCTAATCCACCTTTTCCATGGTATTGCAGGTTCACCAGCTTCAGGAAAGAAAATCATGGGTGAAGGCCACTGTTAAAAGACATGCTTATTTTTCCTCTTTGTAATGTAATGGATGTAATATGGTACCTTTGATTCCCGAACACGTATAATGCACTTTGCGAATTCTTGAGTTGATTTATAACCTGTTTCAATTACTTAGTTATTCTTGAATTCTATACATTGCAGAACACATTGCAATGCTCATGAATGTTCTACTGTAACAGCATATTTTCTTTACACAGCAATGTTCCAATGGAAATAACGCTGAAATAACATACAATATGATGTGTATGTACTTTCAAATGTGACCCAGATTGAGTCGTGCTGATATATATATAAATAACTGATTTGCCTCACAGATGATGTTACTAGCGCTTTAAGAAGAATCACTTCCATGTTGACATTTGCAGAGACGTTCGGTGTATGCGAACGTCACTAGTTTGAAACGCATATGCGGCACTCAAAAATCCAAGAAGTTCTGCGTTAACTGGATTAACGCACATATGGAAGCGCCGTTATCTTGTGATGGCAGCACAGTATATCTTTTTTTTCGGGCCGCTACAACTTCGGGCATGAACGGAGCGGCCCAGACTTCTAGGCGAACTGATCCGTGGCTCACTGGCTGTGATAAGAAAGGTGGGTCGGGAAAAAGGATCCACGTCGCTAATTGTAGTATGTTATGCAGGATGATATATAATGAATAAATATATATGACGAACAACAGACTATGTTAAATACTGTTTATTAGCATAAAAGTAAATATGTATGTATAATATGGGAAGATAGGAGGGAGATAGCATCAGCACCGCCGGTATCAGCTCCTGTCCGTTGTCATCCTTTAGTCTGCATTCCATATTCTCTCAGAACAATCCATACAGCATGACGTAGGACGGTGATTCGGAGCAGACCCATGGGATGACGCACAGGTTGCTATGAGACCCGTCCTATACAGCTACAGGTGTTCATAGTAAAGATGATTATACTACAGTTACCAAAGGAAAAAAGTGAAAATGCTGAAATGCATTTTAGGGGTGGCTGTGGGGCACCCCAAACGGAGGGGGAATTTTCGAATGGGATGGGGCGTTGACCCCCCACTCCTCACCCACAATGGAGTGGGTGCCATGTCATGCAGCCCTCCCTGGGAGCAGATATCTGCTCCTAGGAAGGGACGCCTGAGCCCAGGGAGGAATGCAGGACAGCCCTCCCCTTATCTGCCCCCAGGGAGGGCTACATAAGATGTGCCACCCCTCCAATTAGGGTGGGGGGGAGAGGGCCCCCAAAAATTGTGGGACAGACCCACCAGTGGGTTGAGCAATATGGTTTGGGCACCCCAGGGCCAGATTGGCACACCAATGTGCCCCTCTGCGCCAAGGGGAGTTGGGTTACCAAAGGAAAAAAGTGAAAATGGTGGAACGCATTTTAGTGGGGGCTGTGGAGCACCCCAAAGGGATGGGGAATTTTCTAATGGGATGGGGCATTGACTCCCCCATCTCCCACCCACAATGGAGTGGGTGCCATGTCATGCAGCCCTCCCTGGGACCAGATATCTTCTCCTAGGAAGAGACAATTGAGCCCAGGGAGGAGTGCTGGACAGCCCCCCTTATCTGCCCCCAGGGAGGGCTACATGAGATGCGCCACCCCTGCAATTGGAGTAGGGGTGGAGAGGTGCACCCCTCTTCACATTAGAAAATTCCTCAGCAGAGTAGGGTGCCCCTCAGCCCCCGCGAAAGGGCAGCCTGCCATTTTGAATTATTTTCTTTGTTTACTAAACTTGCCTTGGCACAGAGGGGCACATTGGTGTGCCAATCTCCCCCCTCACCCAAAATAGGTGGCAGAGGTACCTCATGCAGGCCTCCCTGGAGGCAGATATCTGCCCGTAGGAAGGGGCAAATGGGTTTTCAGTGGGGGGGGTGAGGTTTAGTAGACCAACAGGGATGGCTTCCAAGGGGTGGGGCATGCTTGAACATTATTTGTTTTTGCTGGTGTGACCATAGGTAACACATGGTTTTGTTTTGTTTTCAGCTTTTTCTACGTGAGCAGCTGCAACGTTATGTGAGTACTGTTTTGATGGCAGCACAGTAAATCTTTTTTTTCAGGGCCGCTACAACGTTCGGGCATAAACGGAGCGGCCCAGACTTCTAGGCGAAGTGATCCGTGGCTCACTGGCTGTGATAAGAAAGTTGGGTCGGGAAAAAGGATCCACGTCGCTAATTGTAGTATGTTATGCAGGATGATATATAATGAATAAATATATATGACGAACTACAGAATATGTTAAATACTGTTTATTAGCATAAAAGTAAATATGTATGTATAATATGGGAAGATAGGAGGGAGATAGCATCAGCACCGCCGGTATCAGCTCCTGTCCGTTGTCATCCTTTAGTCTGCATTCCATATTCTCTCAGAACAATCCATACATCATGACGTAGGACGGTGATTCGGAGCTGACCCATGGGACGACGCACAGGTTGCTATGAGACCCGTCCTATACAGCTACAGGTGTTCATAGTAAAGATGATTATACTACAGTTACCAAAGGAAAAAAGTGAAAATGGTGAAACGCATTTTAGGGGTGGCTGTGGGGCACCCCAAAAGGAGGGGGAATTTTCGAAGGGGATGGGGCGTTGACCCCCCCACTCCTCACCCACAATAGAGTGGGTGCCATGTCATGCAGCCCTCCCTGGGAGCAGATATCTGCTCCTAGGAAGGGACGCCTGAGCCCAGGGAGGAGTGCAGGACAGCCCTCCCCTTATCTGCCCCCAGGGAGGGCTACATAAGATGTGCCACCCCTCCAATTAGGGTGGGGGGGAGAGGGCCCCCAGAAATTTGGGACAGGCCCACCAGTGGGTTGAGCAATATGGTTTGGGCACCCCGGGGCCAGATTGGCACACCAAGGTGCCCCTCTGCGCCAAGGGGAGTTGGGTTACCAAAGGAAAAAAGTGAAAATGGTGGAACGCATTTTAGTGGGGGCTGTGGAGCACCCAAAGGGATGGGAAATTTTCTAATGGGATGGGGCATTGACTCCCCCATCTCCCACCCACAATGGAGTGGGTGCCATGTCATGCAGCCCTCCCCGGGACCAGATATCTTCTCCTAGGAAGAGACAATTGAGCCCAGGGAGGAGTGCTGGACAGCCCCCCTTATCTGCCCCCAGGGAGGGCTACATGAGATGCGCCACCCCTGCAATTGGAGTAGGGGTGGAGAGGTGCACCCCTCTTCACATTAGAAAATTCCTCAGCAGAGTAGGGTGCCCGTCAGCCCCCGCGAAAGGGCAGCCTGCCATTTTGAATTATTTTCTTTGTTTACTAAACTTGCCTTGGCGCAGAGGGGCACATTGGTGTGCCAATCTCCCCCCTCACCCAAAATAGGTGGCAGAGGTACCTCATGCAGGCCTCCCTGGAGGCAGATATCTGCCCGTAGGAAGGGGCAAATGGGTTTTCAGTGGGGGGGTGAGGTTTAGTAGACCAACAGGGATGGCTTCCAAGGGGTGGGGCATGCTTGAACATTATTTGTTTTTGCTGGTGTCACCATAGGTAACACATGTTTTTTGTTTTGTTTACAGCTTTTTCTACGTGAGCAGCTGCAACGTTATGTGAGTACTGTTTTTTATTACTCTATGGTGAGGGCCCACTGTTGTGGGGTGGGTGAGACAGGGGCTGGATTGTTGATGGTGTGGGTGGGAATGGACCATCTGGGCAGATATGTTGGCGGGCAGGGACACAATTACAGGGGTAGGCCACAAATTGCCCCCCTTGCCAGCAGATCATTGGTGTTTCCCTGGGAGCGGATCCCTCCCATGTGGGTTGTCCGTCTGCAAGCTCAGGCTCCACCTCTGGCTGTGTTACGTTACAGATGTCACCTCTGGGGAGGAATGGGGATCCTGCCAGAGCTCCCTGGAGCTACTGCTGTGCTTGGGGGACGGTACACCCACATGGTGCATGGATGTCCAAGGCCAGGGACATCACCTCCAACCATCCTGGAGTTGCGGCTGGGCTGCATTACAGCTTTTCCCTTCAGGGAGGTATTGGCACACTGCCGAGACTCCCTGGTGGGGAGACGCTGTAACACAGGGCAGCCAGGGCTCCTGCAAAGTCGGCAGTAATATCCATGGCCTTGGGCACCCTTCTCCCATGTGTGTCTTTGCCGGGGGTTCTGGGTAACCTACAGATTTGGGCCTAGGGTGTCGATGCCAGCATGGAAAACAGGGAAAACCATGCATTTCCCAAAAGAGGACACCCGTGGAAATGCACTGAGGTCTGACTTGCGGGAAGTGGCCCAGAATTTATTACCCAGAACTCCAGACAAAGTGAACATTGTGTTTTTTCCCCACCAAATGTTACAGTTTGTCAGGGATTCTGGCTAATAAAAACTGGGGCAATTTCGCAAGGCAGTCCTCTGTGGATTCCCACGGGTGTCCTCTTCTGGGAAATGCATGGGGCTCCCTGTTTTCCTTGCTGGCTTCGACACCCTACGCACAAATCTGTTGGTTGCCCACATGAACAAAATGTGCTGGGCCAAAAGGCTTGGGGTTCCCAGTGGGTTACCTTTTTCCTTTTGTACCCCTGGTAGATGCACCCACACATGTGAGGTACCATTTGCATCATGACACAAGTGGGGACACGGGAAGGTAGGCCATGTGTTGTTGCCAGTGTGTTTCGGTGGGTGGCCAATTTCAGAGACATTTCCCTGTGTCCACTCACCGAAACAGGACACCAACAACAGATGTCATACCTTTTCGCGTTTCCACAGGTGTCCCGTCGAAAACGGTACCTCACATCTGTGGGTGAAACTACCGGGGTGCAAAACGAAAAGGGTAACCCACTGATAACCCCAAGCCTTCCGGCACAGCACATTTTGTTCATGTGGGCAACCTACAGATTTGGGCCTAGGGTGTCGAAGCCAGCAAGAAAAACAGGGACCCCATGCTTTTCACAAAAGAGGACACCAGTGGGAATGCACAGAGGTCTGACTTGCGCGAAGTGGCCCAGAATGTATTACCCAGAACCCCAGACGATGTGAACATTGTGTTTTTTCCCCACCAAATATCACACTTTGTTGGGGGTTGTGGCTGATAAAAACTGGGGCAATTTGCGCAAAGCAGACCTCTGTGGATTCCCACGCATTTCCTCTTTTGGGAAATGCATGGGGTTCCCTGTTTTCCTTGCTGACTTCAACACCCTAGGCCCAAATCTGTAGGTTTCCCTCATGAACAAAATGTGCTGTGCCGAAAGGCTTGGGGTTACCATTGGGTTACACTTTTCCTTTTCCACCCTGGGTAGGTGCACCCACATATGTGAGGTACAGTCTTTATCGGGACACGTGTGGAGATGCGGGAAGGTAGGCCATGTGTTGTTGGCGGTGTGTTTCGGTGGGTGGCCAGAGCGAAATGTCTGCGAATCGTCTTCATTTCCAGCCAATTTCAGAGACATTTCCCTGTGTCCACTCACCGAAACACATAGCCAACAACAGATGTCATACCTTCTCACATTCCCACAGGTGTCCCGACAAAGACGGTACCTCACATGTGAGTGTCACCTACCGGGGTGCAAAAAGAAAAGGGTAACCCACTGGAACCCCAAGCCTTTCAGCACAGCACATTTTGCTCATGTGGGCAACCTACAGATTTGGGCCTAGGGTGTCGAAGTCAGCAAGGAAAATAGGGAACCCCATGCATTTGCACGACACGGCCCAGAATTTATTATGCAGAACCCCAGACCAAGTGAACATTGTGTTTTTTCCCCACCAAATATCACACTTTCTGGTGGATTGTGGCTAATAAAAACTGGAGAAATTTGCACAAGCCAGACCTTTGTGGATTACCAGGGCTGTCCTCTTTTGGGAAATGCATGGTGTTCCCTGTTTTCCTTGCTGGCTTCGACACCCTAGCTCCAAATCTGTAGGTTTCCCAAATTAGGCCACATGCACACATTCATTTACTACTCTCACTCTCCAACAATATGGTTGATAGTCTCAAAGCTACGTGGGGATCCTGCCGTGCGTTTCTCCCCCAGGATTCACAAGTGAGTATTTTACATGCAGCGATAACGTTTTCGCCTTTGGCGTGCATTTAAAAGAACCGCACGTGGTTGTCTGCACACAGCTGCCCGCAATGTTTTGTTTCAGGGCGTGCGTTGTTTTTTTGATGGGCCGCACGGGGCTCCTAGAGTTTCAGTTTCCCAGACCCTATGGTTGATCACATACGGGAGCCGCAAGTGGCTTATTAGTAGTCAACACATGCATCTTTAGTTTGAACCCGCACGGGTTAACTCACGGCCAAAATGTTAGTTGCAGATCACTAGGTTATCCCCAGTCTGGTAAACACAGTAACATTCCACTTATCTTTCCGGAGCACAGGGGGGTTTAGGATCTAAGGCGTTACCCCTGCATGTGATCCCCCTGTGGCTCCTTCCCCCAACAGTACCAAGCATGCGCCACTTATCTTAGAGTTTCGAGGGGCCGGATCGACTGGTTTTAGGGGTGTGGCCCCTCACGCTGTCCCCTCAGGCTGGGGCACCGATGAATGTGACCACTCGCGCTGGAGTTCTGAGCTCAAGCTCTGTGCTCGGATGCGTGTTGCCTTGCCACTCCCAATGTGGCTCGTGGAAAGTAGTTCTTGCCTCTAGGGCTGCTGGGAAGTGTGGTCCTGGAAGGCTTCTTCCTGAAAGAAGGGTAAAGAAGCCTTCTGTAGGGCAGAACACTGTTCAGGAGCACTTTTGGCAGTCTTTTCCTTTGCCCAGCCCCTCTTGTTCCACCACACACACTAATGGGCACCCTTGGAACCCTGACAGTAGTCCCCCCCTTGCAAAGGGGCTGCGGCTTGGGTTTCTTGGGATGGGTAGTGTGGAAAATGCTCACCAGTCTTGGGGCATGGCTGTTGCAGGCTGATTCCCAGGAGCAATCCTCTGGCCCATTTCCAACCCAATCCACAAGGTAGTAAACCTGACCATTCTTTCGTAGCTGAGAATTTGTCACGCTCACCTGATTCCCACAGAGGCGCAGGTCTGGCTTCGAGTGCTGATGCTTCTTCAATGGTGAAGCGCAGAACTCTGAATATGGACAGATAGGGCCCCTCTACTCTGGCTTCTCTGGCTCGCAGGAATATTCCCCTGTGCGTGAAAAGGGAGTATTACCTACTGACGGAATAATGCTCAAGCCTCCCACTCCCTTCCAACCCTCCACGATTCCCTTCCACGATTCCCCGTGAAGTCTCACCTTAGGGTCTGGAAGGATGAGTTCTCCATTCTGCTTCTGATGCAGGGGCGCGTTGAAACCCAGTTACTTCACTGGATTGAGGTTTGTTGGAAGTTCAAATAAGCTTGACTATTCAGGTAAGGCGCTGTAAGAGTTCTGTTGCAAGTTCAAAAGTTCAAGCTTAATAATAATGTTCATAGTCTTATTGCAGCAAGCGCTAACGCTTATGTCGTTTTCCCCTTAGGGACCGGGGTTCGGAATGCCGGAGATATAGCGCCGACCTGAAGTGAAACGTGCAGTTCCAATAAATGACAGGTAAGTTCTGGATGAGCATTCGGGTAATGTCTTTGCATTCGCTCATTCAATGTCTTTGTCTTTTTTCCCCATAGGGGCCGGGGTCCGGAATGCCAGGAAGCGGCAGGATCCGAAATGAAATGGGAAAGACCCAACAGGTAAGTCTTAGAAGGAAACTGAGCTTTTCCTATTCCCTTCCTTCTCTCACCTTGTGTTCTTGTCTTTTTCTGTCTAGGCTCTGGGAAGTGGCTGCGGATCCGGATGATCGCTGCTGAAGATGGAGGTGCCCAGGAAAGGTGAGTGAAATGCAGCGCTGCAGCGATTGAAGCGAAATGCTTTTAAAAATGATGTCTGCCCTTTCAGGATCGTCGGTGTGATGTCTCTGTGACACAGCTTTAGCAGGTAAGGTCTTCTTTCTCTCCAATTCTCTCTTATCTCCCTTTGCAGGTGACCCAGGATGCTGACAGGCGTGGCTGAAGTCCAGATGCAGGAGCTGACACGGTGAGCGTCCAGCTGCGAGGAGCAGAACAACGCGAAGCGTGAGTTGCTGATCGGGCTTGGTTTAAATAGCTTTGGAAGAAGTTCCAGGTATGTATTCTTCCACCGATCAGGTATGTATCCTTCTCCGACCACACCCAGGTGGAACGTAGTCCCACAGGTAAAGTAGTTCCATTCAGGCCTCAAGAGGGCCTGGTTGTAGCAGCATGGTCTGCATCAGGTAAGTGCACTTTAAAACACTTGGACACATGTCTAGCTTTATGAGCCTGGCGCTTAAGGCGCCAGGACAGGGGTCCAACATGAGCCTGGCGCCTAAGGCGCCAGGACTGTGTCCAGAGGGCCCCAGCTTGGGCCCGCTGGCACTTCCCTGGGGGGAATGATGCCTGCCTCTGGGGTTGCTGGGTCGGACCTGGCTCCTTGGAGGTAGGCATCATGACAGAATTCAAAATAGCTTGCACCTCATACTCGGGGTGACCTTGTATTATCAAAGGAGGTGGTTTAATTTTACAAATCGAAGGCCTAGCAGGTTTTAGTAGAGATACGTGAAACGTGGGATGGATTTTCATCTGGTTTGGCAAGGCCAATCGAACAGCCACTGGATATATTACCTCAGTGATGGTAAAGGGGACAAGATACTGTGGTTGTAATTTTTGAGGCCCTGGCAGTCGTATGTGTTGGTTGGACAGCCATTCTCGATCCCCCTGTTGATACTCAAGACTGTTTCATTTTTTCTTGTCCGCATAGGATTTGTATGACTCTTTAGCGTGTTGTAAATTATCTTGAATATCGCGCCACACTTGTTTCACATGAGCATGTTGTCCTACCAGTGTGGGCAAGTCGAAGAAGGGAGCTACAGGTGACATGGGCACAATCTGCAGATGATAACCATACATGCCAAAAAATGGCGTATATTTCGTGGAGCTGTGCACTGAGTTGTTGTATGCAACCTTGGCCAACCAGACATACTGCACCCAGGAGGCTTCAGCGGTTGAGGCATAACACCGCAGATACTGTTCTAGGCCTTGGTTGACCTTTTCGGTTTGTCCATCGGTCTCGGGATGGTAACCAGAGGACAGACTAACTTCCATGCTAATTAACTTGCAAAACGCTCGCCAAAATCAGGATGTGAACTGAGGCCCCCCTGTCCGTGATAACACGAGTGGGAAGACCATGAAGGCGCACTACATTATTCAGGAATATCTCAGCAACTTCCCCCGCGGTCGGCACACCCTTACAAGGGACAAAATGACCCATCTTAGTAAGGGAATTGACAATAACTAGGATTGAACTGTATTTATCCACCGGTGGTAAGTCCACAATCAAATCCATTGTTACTGTGTGCCATGGAGCAGACGGCGTAGGCAGAGGTTGGAGTAATCCTGCTGGCTTTTGATGACCAGCTTTTTGTCGGCTACATGTTTCACAGTCAGAGACATAAACTTGAGTGTCCTGTAGCAGAGTGGGCTACCAGAAATGTCACGCCACGTTCCTTTGGGTTTTTGCTATACCAGGGTGCCCTGCCAGAGTGGAGTCGTGACACCATTGCATATCCTATGCCTGTAATTTGGCCATTGGCAGATATAAGGCTTTCGTCGTAATCAGCAAAGAACAATGCCCACCGTAATTGACGATGAATGAGGGTCTTTGCGGTCTTAATGAACTGCAAATTAGGGTGATCAGTCATGATGGTGATTTTCTGATGGGCCCCTAATAGGCAATGTCTCCATTCCTCAAATACAGATTTCACTGTCAACAGTTCTCTATCAGCTAAAGTATAATTCGATTCAGCCGGGAGTAGTTTCCTTGAATGGTAGGCAATAGACCAGTCTTGGGATCACGTTGGGAGAGAATAGCACCCAGGGCATAACTAGAGGCGTCCGTTTCAACCACAAAGGGTAGCAACAAATCCGGATGCTTTAACACTGGTGCGGACGTGAATGCCAACTTAAGTTGTTTAAAGCTGCGCTAGGCGGATTCATCCCACAGGAATACTCGGCCTTTTCATAGTAGAGCAGTTACCGGGGTTACTAGCTCAGAGAAGTTTTTTATAAATCACCGATAAAAATGAGAAAAGCCTAGAAAGGCTTGGACTTCCTTTACAGACGTAGGTGCAGGCCAATCTAGGACTGCTTGAACCTTCTTTTTATCCATTTGCACCCCTGATGGGGTCAAGAAATATCGCAGGAATTCGACCATGGAGCAGTGAAATTTGCACTTTTCAAGTTTGGCGAACAAATTATGTTCTCTTAGGTGTTGTAAAATAGCCTTTACATGCCGTACATGTTCCTGCATATTCTCTGAGTAAATCAAGATGTCTTCTATATATACTACAGCAAAGACATTGAGATACTCACAAAGTACTTCATCGAGGAAGTGTTGAAAAGCTGCAGGGGCATTACATAGGCCAAACAGCATTACTTGGTACTCATATAAACCAAACTTTGTTCGAAATGCCGTTTTCCACTCGTCCCCAGCTCTGACCCGCACCAAGTGGTAAGCCCCCCTGAGGTCCAGCTTAGTGAAGACCGCAGCGTCATGCACTTGATCTAACAGTACAGGTATTAGGGGAAGATTTTTCACTGTAATGCGGTTAATCCCGCGATAGTCCATGCATGTTCTTAATTTGCCAGTCTTCTTAGGGATGAAGAAGAGTGGCGATGAGCCTGGCGAGTTTGAATGCCTAATAAACCCACTACAAATGTTAGCATTAATGTATTCCTTAAGGTGGGCAGTTTCAGCCTCATTAAGAGCGTAGATATGACTGCAAGGAAGTATCGCTTCGGGCTCCAGATCGATACGACAGTCGAAAGACCTGTGTGGCGGTAGCGTCTCGGCAGCTTGTTGATTAAATACGTCTTGATACTCATGGTACTCTGAGGGTAGGTTCTGAAGGTCCTGAACTTCCGCCAACATTATAATTGACTCTGGTGGGGATTTCTGATCGTTCTGTTGAACAATACAATGCTCCCGGCAATGGGTCGAAGAAAAGGTAAATGTGCCCTTAGACCAGGACACCTGTGGGTCATACCTTGGAAGGCAGGGGAGCCCAAGGATAAGACAAAACTGCGGTGCTGCTATGAGATCGAATTGCACCTTCTCAAGGTGAGTTCCCAAGCAGTGCAGTTCCAAGACTTGGGTTCTCTAAGTTATGGGCCCAGAACTTAGGGCCGTGCCATCTACTGCACGTACTGCTTCTGGATGCTCTTTTGGACGTTCCGGTATGCCCAATTTAGCGGAATATGCTATGCCTTTAAAATTACTGGTTGCTACTGAGTCCAATAACAGTGTAACTTGGGTTTCTTGATTCTGAAAACCCAAGTACCTTGCAGTGAGATATGTGGCGCGTAATTAGTGCAGTTTTTACTTGGGGCCACTAGAACGTCCTGGCTCGACTGTATGACCCCCACTACTGTCGAGCTGACGCGTTTCCCTGAATCTTGGGCCTTGAAGGACATTCTCGAACTAAGTGCCCTGAGGTCCCGCAGTACATACAAAGGCCCTCCTTTCGCCGGCGTTCCCTTTCCTCCTTAGCAAGTGGTCCCCGGGTTGTGCCGATTTGCATGGGCTCATCCCCGCTAGCCTTTTCCGGTGCCCATGTTGAATGAGACTGATCCATTCTGGCAATTGGGTGTGAATCTCCACGTCGCTTGTCACCCCGTCGTTCTGCCTGGCGATGATCTAAGCGCAGAGCCAGATCAATCATAGCCGGGCAATTAGCCGGTTGTGAGTCCACCTGGGCGATCAGGTCTTTTAGCTCATCCCGCAGACCTTGGGAAAAAAGGGACATCCTTTTTTCTCGAGGCCAATCGGCCTCTGCTACCAAATGATTGAACTGGGTAACGTAGGTGATCAATTCCCTACTACCTTGTCGTAAGGTTAAGAGCTCTTGGTCCTTACACAGTGCTGCAGCTCTTCGATTAAATATTTTCTCAAATTCTGCCAGGAATTCATCCCAGTCGTATAAAACACCGTCATCCTGTTGCACCAGAGGATTAGCCCATGCCACAGCATCACCACTTAGATAAGAAAACATGAAGGCTGTTTGGATCGGTAGGTGGCAGGTTTGGTGAGGAAATGGAGGCGACATTGCGTAATAAAAGTCTGATACTTTTGGGGGTCCCCAGTGTACCTTTCCGGAGGAGCTAAGGGTACGACAGGTTCAGGTGTGTCTTGTACTTGAATAGGGGTGGGAGTGGGTGCTCCCCCACTAGGCAAGGGGGCTACCTGGGCAGTAAGGCTGCGTACCTGAGCAGCCAAAGTAGCATAGTCTTGCCTAGAGACGGCTAACTTCTCCTGCAAGTCCTGCAGCACTTCGGTAAGTTTCTCCATGTCTCGGTTGGGTCGTTCACTCGGGCGCCTGCCACACGTGGGCTAGTGCTACTGTCAGGCTTCCAGGCGTCCAGGAGCAGGAGAGTGGCATGAACCAACCACCCCCTCTAAGGTTTTGGCGCCTGCAAGCAAGAGCTTATGCAGACATCCGCAACCCCAGCGGGGAAAGAGGGTTAGGGAATGTTGGTTGGATGGGTACGGGAAAGTAGGAACACCGGATAGAGGTTGCAGGGTACAGTATTGGATAGGACACGGGGTAATTAGGGAAAACACATTTGTAAACAAGGTTTTAACATTGCATTCATTCATTCATGCTTACACCCATTGTGGGTGACATTACAAACAACCAAACAAAATGTCGAGGCACTTAGCTTTGAGTGTGAGTGCTGGCCTCCTGCCTGCACACTCCAGGTCCAGTTTTCCTCAGAAGCGATCAAACGCTGCAACAAGAGCAGCAATTAGGCAGTGCTCTGCATTGTTCTGAATTACAACAATTCACATACACACACTCATTTACTACTCTCACTCTCCAACAATACGGTTGTTAGTTTCAAAGCCACATGGGGCTCCTGCCGTGCATTTCTCCCCCAGGATTCACACGTGAGTATTTTACATGCGGCGATAACGTTTTTGCCTTTGGCGTGTGTTTAAAAGAACTGCACATGGTTGTCTGGACGCAGCTGCCCACAATGTTTTGTTTCAGGGCGTGCATTGTTTTTTTGATGGGCCGCACAGGGTTCCTAGAGTTGCAGCCTCCCAGACCCTATGGTTGATCACATACGGGAGCCGCACATGGCTAATTAGTAGTTAACACATGCAGCGTTAGTTCGAACCCGCGCGGGTTAACTCGCGGCCAAAATGTTAGGTGCAGATTCCTAGGTTATCCCTAGTCTGGTAAACACAGTAATGTTCCACTTATCTTTCCGGAGCACAGGGGGGTTTAGGATCTATGGCGTTACCCCTGCGCGTGCTCCCCCTGTGGCTCCTTCCCCCAACAGTATCAAGCATGCGCCACTTATCTTAGAGTTGCGAGGGGCCGGATCGACTGGTCCTTGGTGCGTGGCCCCTCAGGCTGTCCCCTCAGGCTGGAGCTCCGACGAATGCGACCACTCGCGCTAGAGTTCTGAGCAGAAGCCCCGTGCTCGGAGCTTGGCACATGCGCGTTGCCTTGCCACTCCCAATGTGGCTCGTGGAAAGTAGTTCATGCCTCTAGGGCTGCTGGGAAGTGTGGTCCTGGAAGGCTTCTTGCTGAAAAAAGGGTAAATAAGCCTTCTGTAGGGCTTAACACTTTCCAGGAGCACTTTTGGCAGTCTTTTCATCTGCCTAGCCCCTCTTGTTCCCCCACACACACTAATGGGCACCCTTGGCACCCTGACAAATATAACTTGCCGAATATTTCTTGGAATGTGGCTTGCCTTCAAACCAAATGTTTAGATGAGGACCAATTAATCGATATGTCTGACATTGTGCTAGTACACAAAACCTGACCACTGAGTCGACATATACGAAATTGGTATTTTCTGGTGTTTGTAACTGCGTAGCAGAATAAGTGTGATGAAACTTGAGAGGCATGTGGGCTCAGATACATTTCTCTTTGCATTTTCTGGTGGAGACATATCTTTACAAAGAAATAAAACAGACAATTGAATTAAAGTGTAGTGTGGACTTAACATTCTGGTTGGTACATTGCTATAATACTTAATAGAAATAGGAAACATTGAGGGCTTTTAAATAAACTAGCCTTTAAACCCATGGAAATCCCAAGCGATGAAGAAACAATTGTGAATAAGATCAAGAAACTGAACAACTCAAGGGCACCAGGCCCCGATGGGCTAACCAACTTGGAGTTAAAAAAAAAAACACCCTGAACTATGGGCCAAGCACATCAGCAAGATCTTTGCAAACTGCAATGAGAACAAAGCAGTCCCGCAATCCTGGACCAAAGCAATCGTTGTCCCGATTTTCAAACATGGGGCTCCAGATGATGCAAAGCACTACCGACCCGATGCCCTTCTGGACGTGGTCGTCAAGGTCTTCGCCTCCCTGGCATTGGAAACCTTTCGAAATTGGCTCGGGAAAGTGAATTACGAAGACCAATTCCAAACAGATTTCGTCAGGAATGCAGGAACATCGATAAACATCTTGGCAATAAATTCGATCAAGGCAAAGGCACTCCAAAAAGGATCAACTGTATATATGGCCTTCGTCGATCTGGTCCTAGCCTTCGACCAGGTCAATCGGGACCGGCTATGGGCCAAATTATAGGACAGACACTGTCCAGCTGCAATCCTGGTACCAATTCAGGTGCTATATGAGAGGACGTCAATGCGGGTACGTCTGAGCTTTGAGGCTGTCTGTCTGGAGAAATAAGGACGTATAGAGGCATGAAACAGGGGTGTCCTCTGGTCCCCTCGCTTTACAACGCCTATATCGCCGATTACGAAGAGACTTAGGGAGGGACAAGAATCTTCCCACCATCACTAGGCGGAGAGAAAGTATCTAGACACCTTTACGCTGATGATATCATCCTCCTAGACCTTATACCAATTGGGCTGCAACACCAACTAGAGAATTTAGCTTCCTACTTGAAAAATAATGATTTACAGTTAAAAAGAAGAAAACTAAAATCATGTTGATGGGAAAGAACAAAAAAAAGAGAAAGACATTGACCTGGAAGCTGGATGGTTTACCACTCGAAGAGGTCCCGAGTTTCAAATATCTGGGGGTCATGTGCAACCACACGAAAGAGCAAGACATGCAAGAAGCGCTATGGGTGCTAAAGTTTGTGATGATGGCTTTAGTTTGTGATGTTAAATCTTTAACATCACAAACTAAAGCCACCAACCAGAAATTCAAACGCTACTCCCTTATCCCGGTCATGAACTTTTTCAAGATGAAGGTTGTACCATCTTTACTCTACGGCGTTGACGCGATGCCATCGCTTCCGAACAGTATTTGGCAAAAAATGGAGAGCCATTTTTGGAGGTCAACCTTAGGCCTAGCTAAATCTACACCAATGGCTCTAATCAGGAGAGAACTTTGCTTACCATCATTATCGACATCGAAAGCACGATCCTCACTAATGCTATTCAGAAAACTATTGTGTCCACAGAAAGTCAAAGCTCTGGAAATGATCATAAAGGAACTCAACGGCGATTCCAACAAGATGCTAAAAGGATGGAAGAACGAAAATCAGGCATTATTACAAAACTTGGACTGTTCAGAAGATATTTTAATCACCAATCCAAACAAAGTCACAAAGAAAATGTACAAACTGGATTGGATTGACACCTTGGACACAGCAAACAGCTATTTCCTGACCGCATCCATTCCAGCACCAGCGATGAAAATACCTAAAAGAATTTCTGCACAAACGACTAAGCAGAATGTTTTTGAGACTACATCTGAATCAACTGAGAACAAAGGAAATTCAGGCTTTAAGAAAACAGTCTCCAGCTTTTGCCGGTACTGTAATCAGAACGACAAAGTGGAAACCACTAGATATCTGCTCCTGGAATGCATCGCTTTAACCAACACCAGGACAAAATACCTAGCCAAGGCGCTAATTAATTACTCAACCCTGGAGGAAACCGAATTATGGGCACTCCTGACGAGCGGGGAAGACACTAGATGCGTGATAGATGAGACCACGTTCTTGAAACACCTGGACTTAAACGGCGGAGAACCAGTGGGGCAGAAGTGGAAGAGAAGAAAAAATAAATAAAAGCAACACACAAATAAAACAACAAGACTCTCGTCAACAAAACAATGGGAGAAAAACGCTGGACAGTTAAGGGAACAGATGAAACGATCGCAAAGAAACAAAAGCCTTGGATTTAAGCTTTTGCTTGGGAAAGGAGGACTTTTTAAGACAACAATATTTGAAAAATTGCTTTGCGATTAAATATAAATAAATACATACATACATACATACATAAATACATAAACTAGAGAGTGGTGTTAATTACATTTTGGGAGTGAGCCTATGTAGTAAACGATTAATTTGGTTTGGGGTGATTTTAATTTAAAATTAGGAAATGGACCAAAAGAGGCAACTATTGACAACAATGAGGACAGGGCATTTAGTATCCCGCCACCAATTATGGAAGCTGCTTATATGGATAATTCTGGTTGTTACTTAATTAAAATTCTGTTAGATAAGGGCCTGAAGTCGATCAATGGAAGGATATCCTCTGATATCCTTGGAATGCAATTTTTAATGGCCCACGTGGCAAGTCGTCAATAGATCATCTCTTTATAGGTCTGTCATCGTGGAGCCTAAGAGTCTGTTTGGATGTAACACTGAGGGGAACTAGTGATCAATCAGCATTAAACCAACTTTACAAATACATGATTTTATCTCTAAGCAGCAGAGGCACATTTCTAAGACTCTGATTTTGGAAGGTATGGTAAGGCAAAAAGATGCAAGCTGAGTTAGGACAATGTGATTGGTGGGCGTACTTTTTATTTTTTTGTTTATATAGCACCAAAGCCCGCAGTCATCAGGGCGCAGTCAACATACACACATAGGCAGGGAAATTAGAGCCAGACAGGACACGTTGAAGGTTAAGATAGACTAGGAGAAAATGATTCAAACAGCCAGGTTTTCAGTTGCTTCCTAAATGCTAAGTGACATTTCTCTAGGCACAGCACCAGAGGGAGCGTGTTCCACACTTGCGGCGTCAGGACGTCGAAAGAGTGCCCGCATCCTGTAGCTTTTTTAGCATGTGGAACTTCCAAATGTTCTTGAGTACTTGATGACAGGTGCCTGGAAGGAATATATGGTGATATGTGTTTCCTAAGATAACATGGAGCTTTTCTGTGTAAGCATTGGTGTGCCACAGAGAGAGCCCTGAAACTTGCTCTGGCTGACACCGGTAGCCAGTGCAGTCTCTGTCTTCAAAAAATATCCATATTGCTTCATTTTGAATCATCTGTAGCTCAGTGTTACATTATTTATTTGCACCCAGAAAAAGCATGTTACGATAGTCCAGCCGGTGAATGATGATGGCTTGGACTAGTACTTCATGGATTTTTTGTGATATGAAGGGTTAGGCGCATCTTAGCACTGCAAGGTGGTAATGTGAAATGCTAACATCTCCATCCACATGGCCATTAGAACTGAGGGAGGCTTCAATATAGACTCCCAGTGTTTTGACTTTCTCGATGATGTCTGTACAGTTTCCCACCAGAGTCATGGGGCCTCATTCCGAGTAGGGCGGTAAGGGTTAACGGTCACAGGTAACGAGACCGGTGCCGTTAAACCCTTACCACCCTACTACGAGTTCCCTTTGCGGGTCCTTCCTTAACGCCTGCTTTTAGCAGCCGTTGAGGACGGCACTCGCAAAGGGACTTTAGTGCTAATAACGGTACTGTAATTTACGGTACCGTTATTAGCGCCTTCCCATTGAGCCCTATGGGGGCTCAAATGGGAATGGGGAAGGGCCCTGGTGAATGGGGAATTACCGGTCCCTCCAACCTTGGAATGGATCGGTAATTACTCCATTCACCAGGGCGGAATCGGAATGAGTTCGGAAGGCAGCCATGCCGCAAATAGCGGCGTGGTTACCTCCAAACCCGGAATGAGGCCCATGGATTTGTATTTAGTGCTTATGTTAGCCCTCGCTTGCACAGTTCCAAAGATCATCAGTTCTGTCTTCACAGTATTGAGAAACATCCAATTCCTGCTCCTCCACTTTTTTATTGAGTCTTAGATGGAGTTGAGTCGATCTCATTCACTCTTGTGATCCCCACATAGCTCGATCACTAGCTGGGTGTCGTCAGCATAGTTAGCAAAATGCATGCCCAAGCTGGATAACAAGTCACAGAATGATTTCAGGTATAGGTTGAAGAGGGCAGGTGATAGACATGCTCCCTGTAGAACACCATATAGTATTTTCTCTGAGTCAGAGCATGCTCCGCCCCCAACTTACTCGACATTCCCTATTGCTCAAAAAGGAGTGGATCCAGACTCTGGCCTTTTTAGAGCATTTCCCAGTTGTGACCAAGATGTCTAGTAAACAATAATGATCAAGCAAATCAAATGCAGCTGATAAGTCTAAAAGTACTAGGAGACCCACTTTACCGTTTTCCATGAAGTTGAGCATGTGTGACTGCAGGTCTGATATGGCAATTTCTGTACCATGATGAGGACGAATACCGATTGCATGGGGTGTAGGATGCTCATTTGTTCCAAGTGTTGTTTGAATTGGGCAGAAGCCACTTTATCAACTACCTTTAGGAGAAAGAATGAGTTAGTAATGGGACAAAGATTGTTAGGATCCTTCGGCGGTAAGGTTTTTCATTTTTTAACATGGGTGTAATTTCTACCTGTTTAATTGAGTCTGGAACCACACTGTGATGAAAAGAGGAGTTGACAAAAACATTAATGTGGAACATTGAATAACAGATGCCCCACAACATTTAGAAGGATTTCCAATAGACAGGGCCAGTGTAGAAAAGTGTATGAATATATGCATTTTCATGAGTCATTAATGCATATCCCTGATGGCATCAGAGTGCGCCTTTGTGAGACTTTTATGAATATCTATGATGGCATCAGATTGCGTCTTCTTGAGACTTTTATGAATATCTATGATGGCATCATAGTGCTCTTCGTGAGACCTTTATGAATATCTATGATGGCATCATAGTGCGCTTTGTGAGACCTTTATGAATATCTATGATGGCATCAGAGTGCACCTTTGTGAGACTTTTATGAATATCTATGATGGCATCGTAGTGCGTCTTCTTGAGACTTTTATAAATATCTATGATGGCGTCATAGTGCGCGTTCGTGAGACCTTCATGAATATCTATGATGGCATCATAGTGCGTCTACGTGAGACCTTCATGAATATCTATGATGGCATCATAGGGCGTTTTTTTGAGACCTTCATGAATATCTATGATGGCATCATAGTGCGTCTTCGTGAGACCTTCATGAAGATCTATGATGGCATCATAATCCGCCTTTGTGAGTTTTGTGAGACCTACATGAATATCTTTTATAGCATCATAGTGCGCCTTTGTGAGACCTTCATGAATATCGATGATGGCATCATAGTGTGTCTTCGTGAGACCTTTATAAAGAACTATGATGGCATCATAGTGCGTATTTTTGAGACCTTCATGAATATCTATGATTGCATCATAGCGTGCCTTCGTGAGACCTTTATGAAGAACTATGATGGCATCATAGTGCCCTTTGTAAAACCTTTGTGATGATCTATGATGGCATCATAATCTGCTTTCGTGAGACCTTCATGAATAACGATGATGGCATCATAGTGCGTCTTCATGTGACCTTCATTAATATCTATGATGGCATCATAAGGCATCTTTGTGAGACCTTTATGAAGATCTATGATGGCATCATAATCTGCCTTCGTGAGAACTTCATGAATATCTATGATGGCATCATAGTGCATCTTCTTGAGAACTTCATGAATATCTATGATGGCATCATAGGGCATCTTTGTGAGACCTTTATGAATATCTATGATGGCATCATAGTGCGCCTACGTGAGAACTTCATGAATATCTATGATGGCATCATAGGGCATCTTTGTGAGACCTTTATGAAGATCTATGATGGCATCATAATCTGCCTTCGTGAGACCTTCATGAATATCGATGATGGCATCATAGTGTGCCTTTGTGAGACCTTCATGAATATCTATGATGGCATCATAGTGCGTCTTCGTGAGACCTTTATGAAGAGCTATAATGGCATCATAATCCGCCTTTGTGAGTTTTGAGAGACCTTCATGAATATCTATTATAGCATCATAGTGCGCCTTCGTGAGACCTTCATGAATATCGATGATGGCATCATAGTGCGTCTTCGTGAGTCCTTCATGAATATCTATGATGGCATCATAGTGCGTCTTCGTGAGACCTTTATGAAGAACTATGATGGCCTCATAGTGTGTCTTCGTGAGACCTAAATGGATATCTATGATTGCATCGTAGTGCGTCTACGTGAGACCTTTATGAAGAACTACAATGGCATCATAATCAACCTTTGTGAGACCTTCATGAATATCTATGATGGCATCATAGTGTGCCTACGTGAGACCTTTATGAATATCTTTGACGGCATCATAGCATGCCTTCGTGAGACCTTTATGAAGAACTATGATGGCATCATAGTGCTCTTTGTGAGACCTTTATGAATACCTATGATAGCATCATAGTGCGCCTACGTGAGACCTTTATGAATATCTATGATGGCATCATAGGGAGTCTTTGTGAGACCTTTATGAAGATCTATGATGGCATCATAATCTGCCTTCATGAGACCTTCATGAATATTGATGATGGCATCATACTGCGTCTTCATGAGACCTTTATGAAGAACTATGATGGCATCATAATCCACCTTTGTGAGACCTTCATGAATATCTATGATGGCATTATAGTGCATCTTTGTAAGACCTTTATGAAGAACTATGATGGCAACATAGTGTGTCTTCGTGAGACCTTCATGAATATCTATGATGGCATCATAGTGCCTTTTGTGAGACCTTTATGAATATCTATGATGTCATCATAGTGCGCCTACGTGAGACCTTTATGAATATCTATGATGGCATCATAGGGCGTCTTTGTGAGACCTTTATGAAGTACTATGATGGCATCATAGTGTGTCTTTGTGAGACCTTCATGAATATCTATGATTGCATCATAGTGCGTCTTCGTGAGACCTTTATGAAGATCTATGATGGCATCATAGTGCGTCTTCGTGAGACCTTCATGAATATCTATGATGGCACCATAGTACGTCTTTGTGAGACCTTTATGAAGATCTATGATGGCATCATAGTGCGCCTACGTGAGACCTTTATGAATATCTATGGTGGCATCATAGGGAGTCTTTGTGAGACCTTTATGAAGATCTATGATGGCATCATAATCTGCCTTCATGAGACCTTCATGAATATTGATGATGGCATCATACTGCGTCTTCATGAGACCTTTATGAAGAACTATGATGGCATCATAATCCACCTTTGTGAGACCTTCATGAATATCTATGATGGCATTATAGTGCATCTTTGTAAGACCTTTATGAAGAACTATGATGGCAACATAGTGTGTCTTCGTGAGACCTTCATGAATATCTATGATGGCATCATAGTGCCTTTTGTGAGACCTTTATGAATATCTATGATGTCATCATAGTGCGCCTACGTGAGACCTTTATGAATATCGATGATGGCATCATAGGGCGTCTTTGTGAGACCTTTATGAAGTACTATGATGGCATCATAGTGTGTCTTTGTGAGACCTTCATGAATATCTATGATTGCATCATAGTGCGTCTTCTTGAGACCTTTATAAAGATCTATGAAGGCATCATAATCTGCCTTCGTGAGAACTTCATGAATATCTATGATGGCATCATAGTGCGCCTTCATGAGACCTTCATGAATATCTATGATGGCATCATAGTGCGTCTTCGTGAGACCTTCATGAATATCTATGATGGCACCATAGTACGTCTTCGTGAGACCTTTATGAAGATCTATGATGGCATCATAGTGCGTCTTCTTGAGACCTTTATAAAGATCTATGAAGGCATCATAATCTGCCTTCGTGAGAACTTCATGAATATCTATGATGGCATCATAGTGCGCCTTCATGAGACCTTCATGAATATCTATGATGGCATCATAGTGCGTCTTCGTGAGACCTTCATGAATATCTATGATGGCACCATAGTACGTCTTCGTGAGACCTTTATGAAGATCTATGATGGCATCATAGTGCGCCTACGTGAGACCTTTATGAATATCTATGGTGGCATCATAGGGAGTCTTTGTGAGACCTTTATGAAGATCTATGATGGAATCATAATCTGCCTTCATGAGACCTTCATGAATATTGATGATGGCATCATACTGCGTCTTCATGAGACCTTTATGAACAACTATGATGGCATCATAATCCACCTTTGTGAGACCTTCATGAATATCTATGATGGCATTATAGTGCATCTTTGTGAGACCTTTATGAAGATATATAATGGCATCATAATCCGCCTTTGTGAGTTTTGAGAGACCTTCATGAATATCTATGATGGCATCATAGTGTGTCTTCGTGAGACCTTGATGAAGAACTATGATGGCATCATAGTGTGTCTTTGTGAGACCTTCATGAATATCTATGATTGCATCATAGTGCGTCTTCGTGAGACCTTTATGAAGATCTATGATGACATCATTGTGCGTTTTCTTGAGACCTTTATGAAGATCTATGATGGCGTCATAGGGGGTCTTTGTGAGACCTTTATGAAGAACTATGATGGCAACATAGTGTGTCTTCGTGAGACCTTCATGAATATCTATGATGGCATTATAGTGCATCTTTGTGAGACCTTTATGTAGATATATAATGGCATCATAATCCGCCTTTGTGAGTTTTGAGAGACCTTCATGAATATCTATGATGGCATCATAGTGTGTCTTCGTGAGACCTTTATGAAGAACTATGATGGCATCATAGTGTGTCTTGTGAGACCTTCATGATTATCTATGATTGCATCATAGTGCGTCTTCGTGAGACCTTTATGAAGATCTATGATGACATCATTGTGCATCTTCTTGAGACTTTTATGAAGATCTATGATGCCGTCATAGGGGGTCTTTGTGAGACCTTTATGAAGATCTATGATGGCATCATAGTGTGCTTTGTGAGACCTTTATGAATATCTATGATAGCATCATAGGGCGTCTTTGTGAGACCTTTATGAAGATCTATGATGGCATCATAATCTGCATTCGTGAGAACTTCATGTATATCTATGATGGCATCATAGTGCGCTTTCGCGAGACCTTCATGAATATTTATGACGGCATCATAGTGCGTCTTCGTGAGACCTTTATGAAGATCTATGATGGCATCATAATCCGCCTTTGTGAGTTTTGTGAGACCTTCATTAATATCTATTATAGCATCATAGTGCGCCTTCATGAGACCTTCATGAATATCGATGATGGCATCATAGTGCGTCTTCGTGAGGTCTTTATGAAGAACTATGATGGCATCCTAGTGCGTCTTCCTGAGGTCTTCATGAATATTTATGATTGCATCATAGTGCGTCTTCGTGAGAGCTTTATGAAGAACTATGATGGCATCATAATCAACCTTTGTGAGACCTTTATGAATATCTATGATGGCATCATAGTGTACCTTTGTGAGACCTTAATGAATATCTATGATGGCATCATAGCGTCCCTTCGTGAGACCTTTATGAAGAACTATGATGGCATCATAGTGCCTTTTGTGAGACCTTTATGAATATCTATGATGTCATCATAGTGTGCCTACGTGAGACCTTTATGAATATCTATGATGGCATCATAGGGCGTCTTTGTGAGACCTTTATGAAGAACTATGATGGCATCATAGTGTGTCTTTGTGAGACCTTCATGAATATCTATGATTGCATCATAGTGCGTCTTCGTGAGACCTTTATGAAGATCTATGATGGCATCATAGTGCGTCTTCTTGAGACCTTTATGAAGATCTATGATGGCATCATAATCTGCCTTCGTGAGAACTTCATGAATATCTATGATGGCATCATAGTGCGCCTTCGTGAGACCTTCATGAATATCTATGATGGCATCATAGTGCGTCTTCGTGAGACCTTCATGAATATCTATGATGGCACCATAGTGCGTCTTCGTGAGACCTTTATGAAGATCTATGATGGCATCATAGTGTCCTTTGTGAGACCTTTATGACTATCTATGATGGCATCATAATATGCCTTCATGATACCTTTATGAATATCTATGATAGCATCATAGGGCGTCTTTGTGAGACCTTTATGAAGATCTATGATGGCATCATAATCTGCCTTCGTGAGACCTTCATGAAATCTATGATGGCATCAAAAGGCTTCTTTGTGAGACCTTTATGAAGATCTATGATGGCATCATAATCTGCTTTCGTGAGAACTTCATGTATATCTATGATGGCATCATAGTGCGTCTTCGTGAAACCTTTATGAAGAACTATGGTGGCATCCTAGTGCGTCTTCGTGAGACCTTCATGAATATCTATGATGGCATCATAGTGCGTCTTCGTGAGACCTTTATGAAGATCTATGATGACATCATAAACCGCCTTGGTGAGTTTTGTGAGACCTTCATGAATATCTTTTATAGCATCATAGTTCGCCTTCGTGAGACCTTCATGAATATCGATGATGGTATCATAGTGCATCTTCGTGAGACCTTCATGAATATCTATGATGGCATCATAGTGCGTCTTCGTGAGACCTTTATGAAGAACTACAATGGCATCATAATCAACCTTTGTGAGACCTTTATGAATATCTATGATGGCATCATAGTGTGCCTACGTGAGACCTTTATGAATATCTTTGATGGCATCATAGCGTGCCTTCGTGAGACCTTTATGAAGAACTATGATGGCATCATAGTGCTCTTTGTGAGACCTTTATGAATACCTATGATGGCATCATAGTGCGCCTACGTGAGACCGTTATAAATATCTATGATGGCATCATAGGGAGTCTTTGTGAGACCTTTATGAAGATCTATGATGGCATCATAATCTGCCTTCATGAGACCTTCATGAATATTGATGATGGCATCATACTGCGTCTTCATGAGACCTTTATGAAGAACTATGATGGCATCATAATTCACCTTTGTGAGACCTTCATGAATATCTATGATGGCATTATAGTGCATCTTTGTGAGACCTTTATGAAGAACTATGATGGCAACATAGTGTGTCTTCATGAGACCTTCATGAATATCGATGATGACATCATAGTGCGTCTTTGTGAGACCTTTATGAAGATCTATAATGGCATCATAATCCGCCTTTGTGAGTTTTGAGAGACCTTCATGAATATCTATGATGGCATCATAGTGTGTCTTTGTGAGACCTTCATGAATATCTATGATTGCATCATAGTGCGTCTTCGTCAGACCTTTATGAAGATCTCTGATGACATCATAGTGCGTCTTCGTGAGACCTTTATGAAGAACTATGATGGCAACATAGTGTGTCTTCGTGAGACCTTCATGAATATCTATGATGGCATCATAGTGCCTTTTGTGAGACCTTTATGAATATCTATGATGTCATCATAGTGCGCCTACGTGAGATCTTTATGAATATTGATGATGGCATCATAGGGCGTCTTTGTGAGACCTTTATGAAGTACTATGATGGCATCATAGTGTGTCTTTGTGAGACCTTCATGAATATCTATGATTGCATCATAGTGCGTCTTCGTGAGACCTTTATGAAGATCTATGATGGCATCATAGTGCGTCTTCTTGAGACCTTTATAAAGATCTATGAAGGCATCATAATCTGCCTTCGTGAGAACTTCATGAATATCTATGATGGCATCATAGTGCGCCTTCGTGAGACCTTCATGAATATCTATGATGGCACCATAGTACGTCTTCGTGAGACCTTTATGAAGATCTATGATGGCATCATAGTGCGCCTACGTGAGACCTTTATGAATATCTATGGTGGCATCATAGGGAGTCTTTGTAAGACCTTTATGAAGATCTATGATGGCATCATAATCTGCCTTCATGAGACCTTCATGAATATTGATGATGGCATCATACTGCGTCTTCATGAGACCTTTATGAACAACTATGATGGCATCATAATCCACCTTTGTGAGACCTTCATGAATATCTATGATGGCATTATAGTGCATCTTTGTGAGACCTTTATGAAGATATATAATGGCATCATAATCCGCCTTTGTGAGTTTTGAGAGACCTTCATGAATATCTATGATGGCATCATAGTGTGTCTTCGTGAGACCTTGATGAAGAACTATGATGGCATCATAGTGTGTCTTTGTGAGACCTTCATGAATATCTATGATTGCATCATAGTGCGTCTTCGTGAGACCTTTATGAAGATCTATGATGACATCATTGTGCGTTTTCTTGAGACCTTTATGAAGATCTATGATGGCGTCATAGGGGGTCTTTGTGAGACCTTTATGAAGAACTATGATGGCAACATAGTGTGTCTTCGTGAGACCTTCATGAATATCTATGATGGCATTATAGTGCATCTTTGTGAGACCTTTATGAAGATATATAATGGCATCATAATCCGCCTTTGTGAGTTTTGAGAGACCTTCATGAATATCTATGATGGCATCATAGTGTGTCTTCGTGAGACCTTTATGAAGAACTATGATGGCATCATAGTGTGTCTTGTGAGACCTTCATGATTATCTATGATTGCATCATAGTGCGTCTTCGTGAGACCTTTATGAAGATCTATGATGACATCATTGTGCATCTTCTTGAGACTTTTATGAAGATCTATGATGCCGTCATAGGGGGTCTTTGTGAGACCTTTATGAAGATCTATGATGGCATCATAGTGTGCTTTGTGAGACCTTTATGAATATCTATGATAGCATCATAGGGCGTCTTTGTGAGACCTTTATGAAGATCTATGATGGCATCATAATCTGCATTCGTGAGAACTTCATGTATATCTATGATGGCATCATAGTGCGCTTTCGCGAGACCTTCATGAATATTTATGACGGCATCATAGTGCGTCTTCGTGAGACCTTTATGAAGATCTATGATGGCATCATAATCCGCCTTTGTGAGTTTTGTGAGACCTTCATTAATATCTATTATAGCATCATAGTGCGCCTTCATGAGACCTTCATGAATATCGATGATGGCATCATAGTGCGTCTTCGTGAGGTCTTTATGAAGAACTATGATGGCATCCTAGTGCGTCTTCCTGAGGTCTTCATGAATATTTATGATTGCATCATAGTGCGTCTTCGTGAGAGCTTTATGAAGAACTATGATGGCATCATAATCAACCTTTGTGAGACCTTTATGAATATCTATGATGGCATCATAGTGTACCTTCGTGAGACCTTAATGAATATCTATGATGGCATCATAGCGTCCCTTCGTGAGACCTTTATGAAGAACTATGATGGCATCATAGTGCCTTTTGTGAGACCTTTATGAATATCTATGATGTCATCATAGTGTGCCTACGTGAGACCTTTATGAATATCTATGATGGCATCATAGGGCGTCTTTGTGAGACCTTTATGAAGAACTATGATGGCATCATAGTGTGTCTTTGTGAGACCTTCATGAATATCTATGATTGCATCATAGTGCGTCTTCGTGAGACCTTTATGAAGATCTATGATGGCATCATAGTGCGTCTTCTTGAGACCTTTATGAAGATCTATGATGGCATCATAATCTGCCTTCGTGAGAACTTCATGAATATCTATAATGGCATCATAGTGCGCCTTCGTGAGACCTTCATGAATATCTATGATGGCATCATAGTGCGTCTTCGTGAGACCTTCATGAATATCTATGATGGCACCATAGTGCGTCTTCGTGAGACCTTTATGAAGATCTATGATGGCATCATAGTGTCCTTTGTGAGACCTTTATGACTATCTATGATGGCATCATAATATGCCTTCATGATACCTTTATGAATATCTATGATAGCATCATAGGGCGTCTTTGTGAGACCTTTATGAAGATCTATGATGGCATCATAATCTGCCTTCGTGAGACCTTCATGAAATCTATGATGGCATCAAAAGGCTTCTTTGTGAGACCTTTATGAAGATCTATGATGGCATCATAATCTGCTTTCGTGAGAACTTCATGTATATCTATGATGGCATCATAGTGCGTCTTCGTGAAACCTTTATGAAGAACTATGGTGGCATCCTAGTGCGTCTTCGTGAGACCTTCATGAATATCTATGATTGCATCATAGTGCGTCTTCGTGAGACCTTTATGAAGATCTATGATGGCATCATAGTGCGTCTTCTTGAGACCTTTATGAAGATCTATGATGGCATCATAATCTGCCTTCGTGAGAACTTCATGAATATCTATGATGGCATCATAGTGCGCCTTCGTGAGACCTTCATGAATATCTATGATGGCATCATAGTGCGTCTTCGTGAGACCTTCATGAATATCTATGATGGCACCATAGTGCGTCTTCGTGAGACCTTTATGAAGATCTATGATGGCATCATAGTGTCCTTTGTGAGACCTTTATGACTATCTATGATGGCATCATAATATGCCTTCATGATACCTTTATGAATATCTATGATAGCATCATAGGGCGTCTTTGTGAGACCTTTATGAAGATCTATGATGGCATCATAATCTGCCTTCGTGAGACCTTCATGAAATCTATGATGGCATCAAAAGGCTTCTTTGTGAGACCTTTATGAAGATCTATGATGGCATCATAATCTGCTTTCGTGAGAACTTCATGTATATCTATGATGGCATCATAGTGCGTCTTCGTGAAACCTTTATGAAGAACTATGATGGCATTATAGTGCATCTTTGTGAGACCTTTATGAAGATATATAATGGCATCATAATCCGCCTTTGTGAGTTTTGAGAGACCTTCATGAATATCTATGATGGCATCATAGTGTGTCTTCGTGAGACCTTGATGAAGAACTATGATGGCATCATAGTGTGTCTTTGTGAGACCTTCATGAATATCTATGATTGCATCATAGTGCGTCTTCGTGAGACCTTTATGAAGATCTATGATGACATCATTGTGCGTTTTCTTGAGACCTTTATGAAGATCTATGATGGCGTCATAGGGGGTCTTTGTGAGACCTTTATGAAGAACTATGATGGCAACATAGTGTGTCTTCGTGAGACCTTCATGAATATCTATGATGGCATTATAGTGCATCTTTGTGAGACCTTTATGAAGATATATAATGGCATCATAATCCGCCTTTGTGAGTTTTGAGAGACCTTCATGAATATCTATGATGGCATCATAGTGTGTCTTCGTGAGACCTTTATGAAGAACTATGATGGCATCATAGTGTGTCTTGTGAGACCTTCATGATTATCTATGATTGCATCATAGTGCGTCTTCGTGAGACCTTTATGAAGATCTATGATGACATCATTGTGCATCTTCTTGAGACTTTTATGAAGATCTATGATGCCGTCATAGGGGGTCTTTGTGAGACCTTTATGAAGATCTATGATGGCATCATAGTGTGCTTTGTGAGACCTTTATGAATATCTATGATAGCATCATAGGGCGTCTTTGTGAGACCTTTATGAAGATCTATGATGGCATCATAATCTGCATTCGTGAGAACTTCATGTATATCTATGATGGCATCATAGTGCGCTTTCGCGAGACCTTCATGAATATTTATGACGGCATCATAGTGCGTCTTCGTGAGACCTTTATGAAGATCTATGATGGCATCATAATCCGCCTTTGTGAGTTTTGTGAGACCTTCATTAATATCTATTATAGCATCATAGTGCGCCTTCATGAGACCTTCATGAATATCGATGATGGCATCATAGTGCGTCTTCGTGAGGTCTTTATGAAGAACTATGATGGCATCCTAGTGCGTCTTCCTGAGGTCTTCATGAATATTTATGATTGCATCATAGTGCGTCTTCGTGAGAGCTTTATGAAGAACTATGATGGCATCATAATCAACCTTTGTGAGACCTTTATGAATATCTATGATGGCATCATAGTGTACCTTCGTGAGACCTTAATGAATATCTATGATGGCATCATAATCTGCCTTCGTGAGGTCTTCATGAATATTTATGATTGCATCATAGTGCGTCTTCGTGAGAGCTTTATGAAGAACTATGATGGCATCATAATCAACCTTTGTGAGACCTTTATGAATATCTATGATGGCATCATAGTGTACCTTCGTGAGACCTTAATGAATATCTATGATGGCATCATAGCGTCCCTTCGTGAGACCTTTATGAAGAACTATGATGGCATCATAGTGCCTTTTGTGAGACCTTTATGAATATCTATGATGTCATCATAGTGTGCCTACGTGAGACCTTTATGAATATCTATGATGGCATCATAGGGCGTCTTTGTGAGACCTTTATGAAGAACTATGATGGCATCATAGTGTGTCTTTGTGAGACCTTCATGAATATCTATGATTGCATCATAGTGCGTCTTCGTGAGACCTTTATGAAGATCTATGATGGCATCATAGTGCGTCTTCTTGAGACCTTTATGAAGATCTATGATGGCATCATAATCTGCCTTCGTGAGAACTTCATGAATATCTATGATGGCATCATAGTGCGCCTTCGTGAGACCTTCATGAATATCTATGATGGCATCATAGTGCGTCTTCGTGAGACCTTCATGAATATCTATGATGGCACCATAGTGCGTCTTCGTGAGACCTTTATGAAGATCTATGATGGCATCATAGTGTCCTTTGTGAGACCTTTATGACTATCTATGATGGCATCATAATATGCCTTCATGATACCTTTATGAATATCTATGATAGCATCATAGGGCGTCTTTGTGAGACCTTTATGAAGATCTATGATGGCATCATAATCTGCCTTCGTGAGACCTTCATGAAATCTATGATGGCATCAAAAGGCTTCTTTGTGAGACCTTTATGAAGATCTATGATGGCATCATAATCTGCTTTCGTGAGAACTTCATGTATATCTATGATGGCATCATAGTGCGTCTTCGTGAAACCTTTATGAAGAACTATGGTGGCATCCTAGTGCGTCTTCGTGAGACCTTCATGAATATCTATGATGGCATCATAGTGCGTCTTCGTGAGACCTTTATGAAGATCTATGATGACATCATAAACCGCCTTGGTGAGTTTTGTGAGACCTTCATGAATATCTTTTATAGCATCATAGTTCGCCTTCGTGAGACCTTCATGAATATCGATGATGGTATCATAGTGCATCTTCGTGAGACCTTCATGAATATCTATGATGGCATCATAGTGCGTCTTCGTGAGACCTTTATGAAGAACTACAATGGCATCATAATCAACCTTTGTGAGACCTTTATGAATATCTATGATGGCATCATAGTGTGCCTACGTGAGACCTTTATGAATATCTTTGATGGCATCATAGCGTGCCTTCGTGAGACCTTTATGAAGAACTATGATGGCATCATAGTGCTCTTTGTGAGACCTTTATGAATACCTATGATGGCATCATAGTGCGCCTACGTGAGACCGTTATAAATATCTATGATGGCATCATAGGGAGTCTTTGTGAGACCTTTATGAAGATCTATGATGGCATCATAATCTGCCTTCATGAGACCTTCATGAATATTGATGATGGCATCATACTGCGTCTTCATGAGACCTTTATGAAGAACTATGATGGCATCATAATCCACCTTTGTGAGACCTTCATGAATATCTATGATGGCATTATAGTGCATCTTTGTGAGACCTTTATGAAGAACTATGATGGCAACATAGTGTGACTTCATGAGACCTTCATGAATATCGATGATGACATCATAGTGCGTCTTTGTGAGACCTTTATGAAGATCTATAATGGCATCATAATCCGCCTTTGTGAGTTTTGAGAGACCTTCATGAATATCTATGATGGCATCATAGTGTGTCTTTGTGAGACCTTCATGAATATCTATGATGGCATCATAGTGCCTTTTGTGAGACCTTTATGAATATCTATGATGTCATCATAGTGCGCCTACGTGAGATCTTTATGAATATTGATGATGGCATCATAGGGCGTCTTTGTGAGACCTTTATGAAGTACTATGATGGCATCATAGTGTGTCTTTGTGAGACCTTCATGAATATCTATGATTGCATCATAGTGCGTCTTCGTGAGACCTTTATGAAGATCTATGATGGCATCATAGTGCGTCTTCTTGAGACCTTTATAAAGATCTATGAAGGCATCATAATCTGCCTTCGTGAGAACTTCATGAATATCTATGATGGCATCATAGTGCGCCTTCGTGAGACCTTCATGAATATCTATGATGGCATCATAGTGCGTCTTCGTGAGACCTTCATGAATATCTATGATGGCACCATAGTACGTCTTCGTGAGACCTTTATGAAGATCTATGATGGCATCATAGTGCGCCTACGTGAGACCTTTATGAATATCTATGGTGGCATCATAGGGAGTCTTTGTAAGACCTTTATGAAGATCTATGATGGCATCATAATCTGCCTTCATGAGACCTTCATGAATATTGATGATGGCATCATACTGCGTCTTCATGAGACCTTTATGAACAACTATGATGGCATCATAATCCACCTTTGTGAGACCTTCATGAATATCTATGATGGCATTATAGTGCATCTTTGTGAGACCTTTATGAAGATATATAATGGCATCATAATCCGCCTTTGTGAGTTTTGAGAGACCTTCATGAATATCGATGATGGCATCATAGTGTGTCTTCGTGAGACCTTGATGAAGAACTATGATGGCATCATAGTGTGTCTTTGTGAGACCTTCATGAATATCTATGATTGCATCATAGTGCGTCTTCGTGAGACCTTTATGAAGATCTATGATGACATCATTGTGCGTTTTCTTGAGACCTTTATGAAGATCTATGATGGCGTCATAGGGGGTCTTTGTGAGACCTTTATGAAGAACTATGATGGCAACATAGTGTGTCTTCGTGAGACCTTCATGAATATCTATGATGGCATTATAGTGCATCTTTGTGAGACCTTTATGAAGATATATAATGGCATCATAATCCGCCTTTGTGAGTTTTGAGAGACCTTCATGAATATCTATGATGGCATCATAGTGTGTCTTCGTGAGACCTTTATGAAGAACTATGATGGCATCATAGTGTGTCTTGTGAGACCTTCATGATTATCTATGATTGCATCATAGTGCGTCTTCGTGAGACCTTTATGAAGATCTATGATGACATCATTGTGCATCTTCTTGAGACTTTTATGAAGATCTATGATGCCGTCATAGGGGGTCTTTGTGAGACCTTTATGAAGATCTATGATGGCATCATAGTGTGCTTTGTGAGACCTTTATGAATATCTATGATAGCATCATAGGGCGTCTTTGTGAGACCTTTATGAAGATCTATGATGGCATCATAATCTGCATTCGTGAGAACTTCATGTATATCTATGATGGCATCATAGTGCGCTTTCGCGAGACCTTCATGAATATTTATGACGGCATCATAGTGCGTCTTCGTGAGACCTTTATGAAGATCTATGATGGCATCATAATCCGCCTTTGTGAGTTTTGTGAGACCTTCATTAATATCTATTATAGCATCATAGTGCGCCTTCATGAGACCTTCATGAATATCGATGATGGCATCATAGTGCGTCTTCGTGAGGTCTTTATGAAGAACTATGATGGCATCCTAGTGCGTCTTCCTGAGGTCTTCATGAATATTTATGATTGCATCATAGTGCGTCTTCGTGAGAGCTTTATGAAGAACTATGATGGCATCATAATCAACCTTTGTGAGACCTTTATGAATATCTATGATGGCATCATAGTGTACCTTCGTGAGACCTTAATGAATATCTATGATGGCATCATAGCGTCCCTTCGTGAGACCTTTATGAAGAACTATGATGGCATCATAGTGCCTTTTGTGAGACCTTTATGAATATCTATGATGTCATCATAGTGTGCCTACGTGAGACCTTTATGAATATCTATGATGGCATCATAGGGCGTCTTTGTGAGACCTTTATGAAGAACTATGATGGCATCATAGTGTGTCTTTGTGAGACCTTCATGAATATCTATGATTGCATCATAGTGCGTCTTCGTGAGACCTTTATGAAGATCTATGATGGCATCATAATCTGCCTTCGTGAGAACTTCATGAATATCTATGATGGCATCATAGTGCGTCTTCGTGAGACCTTCATGAATATCTATGATGGCACCATAGTGCGTCTTCGTGAGACCTTTATGAAGATCTATGATGGCATCATAGTGTCCTTTGTGAGACCTTTATGACTATCTATGATGGCATCATAATATGCCTTCATGATACCTTTATGAATATCTATGATAGCATCATAGGGCGTCTTTGTGAGACCTTTATGAAGATCTATGATGGCATCATAATCTGCCTTCGTGAGACCTTCATGAAATCTATGATGGCATCAAAAGGCTTCTTTGTGAGACCTTTATGAAGATCTATGATGGCATCATAATCTGCTTTCGTGAGAACTTCATGTATATCTATGATGGCATCATAGTGCGTCTTCGTGAAACCTTTATGAAGAACTATGGTGGCATCCTAGTGCGTCTTCGTGAGACCTTCATGAATATCTATGATGGCATCATAGTGCGTCTTCGTGAGACCTTTATGAAGATCTATGATGACATCATAAACCGCCTTGGTGAGTTTTGTGAGACCTTCATGAATATCTTTTATAGCATCATAGTTCGCCTTCGTGAGACCTTCATGAATATCGATGATGGTATCATAGTGCATCTTCGTGAGACCTTCATGAATATCTATGATGGCATCATAGTGCGTCTTCGTGAGACCTTTATGAAGAACTACAATGGCATCATAATCAACCTTTGTGAGACCTTTATGAATATCTATGATGGCATCATAGTGTGCCTACGTGAGACCTTTATGAATATCTTTGATGGCATCATAGCGTGCCTTCGTGAGACCTTTATGAAGAACTATGATGGCATCATAGTGCTCTTTGTGAGACCTTTATGAATACCTATGATGGCATCATAGTGCGCCTACGTGAGACCGTTATAAATATCTATGATGGCATCATAGGGAGTCTTTGTGAGACCTTTATGAAGATCTATGATGGCATCATAATCTGCCTTCATGAGACCTTCATGAATATTGATGATGGCATCATACTGCGTCTTCATGAGACCTTTATGAAGAACTATGATGGCATCATAATCCACCTTTGTGAGACCTTCATGAATATCTATGATGGCATTATAGTGCATCTTTGTGAGACCTTTATGAAGAACTATGATGGCAACATAGTGTGACTTCATGAGACCTTCATGAATATCGATGATGACATCATAGTGCGTCTTTGTGAGACCTTTATGAAGATCTATAATGGCATCATAATCCGCCTTTGTGAGTTTTGAGAGACCTTCATGAATATCTATGATGGCATCATAGTGTGTCTTTGTGAGACCTTCATGAATATCTATGATTGCATCATAGTGCGTCTTCGTGAGACCTTTATGAAGATCTCTGATGACATCATAGTGCGTCTTCGTGAGACCTTTATGAAGATCTATGATGGCATCATAATCCACCTTTGTGAGTTTTGTGAGACCTTCATTAATATCTATTATAGCATCACAGTGCGCCTTCATGAGACCTTCATGAATATCGATGATGGCATCATAGCGCGTCTTCGTGAGATCTTTATGAAGAACTATGATGGCATCCTAGTGCGTCTTCCTGAGGCCTTCATGAATATTTATGATTGCATCATAGTGCGTCTTCGTGAGAGCTTTATGAAGAACTATGATGGCATCATAATCAACCTTTGAGAGACCTTTATGAAGATATATGATGGCATCATAATCTTCCTTTGTGAGAACTTCATGAATATCTATGATGGCATCATAGTGCGCCTTCGTGAGACCTTCATGAATATCTATGATGGCATCATAGTGCGTCTTCGTGAGACCTTCATGAATATCTATGATGGCACCATAGTGCGTCTTCGTGAGACCTTTATGAAGATCTATGATGGCATCATAGTGTCCTTTGTGAGACCTTTATGAATATCTATGATGGCATCATAATATGCCTTCGTGAGAACTTCATGTATATCTATGATGGCATCATAGTGCGCCTTCGTGAGACCTTTATGAAGATCTATGATGGCATCATAATCCGCCTTTGTGAGTTTTGTGAGACCTACATGAATATCTTTTATAGCATCATAGTGCGCCTTCGTGAGACCTTCATGAATATCAATGATGGCATCATAGTGCGTCTTCGTGAGACCTTCATGAATATCTATGATGGCATCGTAGTGCGTCTTCGTGAAACCTCTATGAAGAACTATGATGGCATCATAATCCACCTTTGTGAGTTTTGAGAGACCTTCATGAATATCTATTATAGCATCATAGTGCGCCTTCGTGAGGCCTTCATGAATATCGATGATGGCATCATAGTGCGTCTTCGTGAGTCCTTCATGAATATCTATGATGGCATCATAGTGCGTCTTCGTGAGACCTTCATGAATATCTATGATGGCACCATAGTGCGTCTTCGTGAGACCTTTATGAAGATCTATGATGGCATCATAGTGTCCTTTGTGAGACCTTTATGAATATCTATGATGGCATCATAATATGCCTTCGTGAGAACTTCATGTATATCTATGATGGCATCATAGTGCGCCTTCGTGAGACCTTTATGAAGATCTATGATGGCATCATAATCCACCTTTGTGAGTTTTGTGAGACCTACATGAATATCTTTTATAGCATCATAGTGCGCCTTCGTGAGACCTTCATGAATATCAATGATGGCATCATAGTGCGCCTTCGTGAGACCTTTATGAATATCTATGATAGCATCATAGGGCGTCTTTGTGAGACCTTTATGAAGATCTATGATGGCATCATAATCTGCCTTTATGAGACCTTTATGAATATCTATGATGGCATCATAGTGCGTCTTCGTGAGACCTTCATGAATATCAATGATGGTATCATAGTGCATCTTCGTGAGACCTTCATGAATATCTATGATGGCATCATAGTGCGTCTTCGTGAGACCTTCATGAAATCTATGATGGCATCAAAAGGCGTCTTTGTGAGACTTTTATGAAGATTTATGATGGCATCATAATCTGCCTTCGTGAGAACTTCATGTATATCTATGATGGCATCATAGTGCGCCTTCGTGAGACCTTTATGAAGATCTATGATGGCATCATAATCCGCCTTTGTGAGTTTTGTGAGACCTACATGAATATCTTTTATAGCATCATAGTGCGCCTTCGTGAGACCTTCATGAATATCAATGATGGCATCATAGTGCGTCTTCGTGAGACCTTCATGAATATCTATGATGGCATCGTAGTGCGTCTTCGTGAAACCTCTATGAAGAACTATGGTGGCATCCTAGTGCGTCTTCGTGAGACCTTCATGAATATCTATGATGGCATCATAGTGCGTCTTCGTGAGACTTTTATGAAGATCTATGATGACATCATAATCCGCCTTTGTGAGTTTTGTGAGACCTTCATGAATATCTATTATAGCATCATAGTTCGCCTTCGTGAGACCTTCATGAATATCGATGATGGTATCATAGTGCGTCTTCGTGAGACCTTCATGAATATCTATGATGGCATCATAGTGCGTCTTCGTGAGACCTTTATGAAGATCTATGGTGGCATCATAGTGCGTCTTCGTGAGACCTTCATGAATATCTATGATGACATCATAGTGCGTCTTCGTGAGTCCTTTATGAAGATCTATGATGGCATCATAATCCACCTTTGTGAGTTTTGTGAGACCTTCATGAATATCTATTATAGCATCATAGTTGCGCCTTTGTGAGACCTTCATGAATATCTATGACGGCATCATAGTGCGTCTTCGTGAGACCTTTATGAAGAACTATGGTGACATCCTAGTGCGTCTTCGTGAGACCTTCATGAATATCTATGATGGCATTATAGTGCGCCTTTGTGAGACCTTCATGAATATCGATGATGGCATCATAGTGCATCTTCATGAGACCTTCATGAATATCTATGATGGCATCATAGTGCGTCTTCGTGAGACCTTTATAAAGAACTATGATGGCATCATAGTGCGTATTTGTGAGACCTTCATGAATATCTATGATTGCATCATAGCGTGCCTTCGTGAGACCTTTATGAAGAACTATGATGGCATCATAGTGCCCTTTGTAAAACCTTTGTGATGATCTATGATGGCATCATAATCTGCTTTCGTGAGACCTTCATGAATAACGATGATGGCATCATAGTGCGTCTTCATGAGACCTTCATTAATATCTATGATGGCATCATAAGGCATCTTTGTGAGACCTTTATGAATATCTATGATGGCATCATAGTGCGCCTACGTGAGAACTTCATGAATATCTATGATGGCATCATAGGGCATCTTTGTGAGACCTTTATGATGATCTCTGATGGCATCATAATCTGCCTTCGTGAGACCTTCATGAATATCGATGATGGCATCATAGTGTATCTTCGTGAGACCTTCATGAATATCTATGATGGCATCATAGTGCATCTTCATGAGACCTTTATGATGATCTCTGATGGCATCATAATCTGCCTTCGTGAGACCTTCATGAATATCGATGATGGCATCATAGTGCATCTTCGTGAGACCTTTATGAATATCTATGATGGTATCATAGTGTGCCTTTGTGAGACCTTCATGAATATCTATGATGGCATCATAGTGCGTCTTCGTGAGACCTTTATGAAGATCTATAATGGCATCATAATCCACCTTTGTGAGTTTTGAGAGACCTTCATGAATATCTATTATAGCATCATAGTGCGCCTTCGTGAGACCTTCATGAATATCGATGATGGCATCATAGTGCGTCTTCGTGAGTCCTTCATGAATATCTATGATGGCATCATAGTGCGTCTTCGTGAGACCTTTATGAAGAACTATGATGGCCTCATAGTGTGTCTTCGTGAGACCTTCATGGATATCTATGATTGCATCATAGTGCGTCTACGTGAGACCTTTATGAAGAACTACAATGGCATCATAATCAACCTTTGTGAGACCTTTATGAAGAACTATGATGGCCTCATAGTGTGTCTTCGTGAGACCTTCATGAATATTGATGATGGCATCAGACTGCGTCTTCATGAGACCTTCATGAAGAACTATGATGGCATCATAATCCACCTTTGTGAGACCTTCATGAATATCTATGATGGCATTATAGTGCATCTTTGTGAGACCTTTATGAAGAACTATGATGGCAACATAGTGTGTCTTCGTGAGACCTTCATGAATATCGATGATGACATCATAGTGCGTCTTTGTGAGACCTTTATGAAGATCTATAATGGCATCATAATCCGCCTTTGTGAGTTTTGAGAGACCTTCATGAATATCTATGATGGCATCATAGTGCGTCTAAGTGAGACCTTTATGAAGAACTATGATGGCATCATAGTGTGTCTTTGTGAGACCTTCATGAATATCTATGATTGCATCATAGTACGTCTTCGTGAGACCTTTATGAAGATCTATGATGGCATCATAATCCACCTTTGTGAGTTTTGTGAGACCTTCATTAATATCTATTATAGCATCACAGTGCGCCTTCATGAGACCTTCATGAATATCGATGATGGCATCATAGCGCGTCTTCGTGAGATCTTTATGAAGAACTATGATTGCATCCTAGTGCGTCTTCCTGAGGCCTTCATGAATATTTATGATTGCATCATAGTGCGTCTTCGTGAGAGCTTTATGAAGAACTATGATGGCATCATAATCAACCTTTGAGAGACCTTTATGAATATCTATGATGGCATCATAGTGTACCTTCGTGAGACCTTCATGAATATCTATGATGGCATCATAGCGTGCCTTCGTGAGACCTTTATGAAGAACTATGATGGCATCATAGTGCCCTTTGTGAGACCTTTATGAATATCTATGATGTCATCATAGTGCGCCTTCGTGAGACCTTCATGAATATCAATGATGGCATCATAGTGCGTCTTCGTGAGACCTTCATGAATATCTATGATGGCATCGTAGTGCGTCTTCGTGAAACCTCTATGAAGAACTATGATGGCATCATAGTGCGTCTTCTTGAGACCTTTATGAAGATCTATGATGGCATCATAATCTGCCTTTGTGAGAACTTCATGAATATCTATGATGGCATCATAGTGCGCCTTCGTGAGACCTTTATTAATATCTATGATAGCATCATAGGGCGTCTTTGTGAGACCTTTATGAAGATCTATGATGGCATCATAATCTGCCTTTATGAGACCTTTATGAATATTTATGATGGCATCATAGTGCGTCTTCGTGAGACCTTCATGAATATCAATGATGGTATCATAGTGCATCTTCGTGAGACCTTCATGAATATCTATGATGGCATCATAGTGCGTCTTCGTGAGACCTTCATGAAATCTATGATGGCATCAAAAGGCGTCTTTGTGAGACTTTTATGAAGATTTATGATGGCATCATAATCTGCCTTCGTGAGAACTTCATGTATATCTATGATGGCATCATAGTGCGCCTTCGTGAGACCTTTATGAAGATCTATGATGGCATCATAATCCGCCTTTGTGAGTTTTGTGAGACCTACATGAATATCTTTTATAGCATCATAGTGCGCCTTCGTGAGACCTTCATGAATATCAATGATGGCATCATAGTGCGTCTTCGTGAGACCTTCATGAATATCTATGATGGCATCGTATTGCGTCTTCGTGAAACCTCTATGAAGAACTATGGTGGCATCCTAGTGCGTCTTCGTGAGACCTTCATGAATATCTATGATGGCATCATAGTGCGTCTTCGTGAGACTTTTATGAAGATCTATGATGACATCATAATCCGCCTTTGTGAGTTTTGTGAGACCTTCATGAATATCTATTATAGCATCATAGTTCGCCTTCGTGAGACCTTCATGAATATCGATGATGGTATCATAGTGCGTCTTCGTGAGACCTTCATGAATATCTATGATGGCATCATAGTGCGTCTTCGTGAGACCTTTATGAAGATCTATGGTGGCATCATAGTGCGTCTTCGTGAGACCTTCATGAATATCTATGATGACATCATAGTGCGTCTTCGTGAGTCCTTTATGAAGATCTATGATGGCATCATAATCCACCTTTGTGAGTTTTGTGAGACCTTCATGAATATCTATTATAGCATCATAGTTGCGCCTTTGTGAGACCTTCATGAATATCTATGACGGCATCATAGTGGGTCTTCATGAGACCTTCATGAATATCTATGATGGCATCATAGTACGTCTTCGTGAGACCTTTATGAAGAACTATGGTGACATCCTAGTGCGTCTTCGTGAGACCTTCATGAATCTCTATGATGGCATTATAGTGCGCCTTTGTGAGACCTTCATGAATATCGATGATGGCATCATAGTGCATCTTCATGAGACCTTCATGAATATCTATGATGGCATCATAGTGCGTCTTCGTGAGACCTTTATAAAGAACTATGGTGGCATCATAGTGTGTATTTGTGAGACCTTCATGAATATCTATGATTGCATCATAGCGTGCCTTCGTGAGACCTTTATGAAGAACTATGATGGCATCATAGTGCCCTTTGTAAAACCTTTGTGATGATCTATGATGGCATCATAATCTGCTTTCGTGAGACCTTCATGAATAACGATGATGGCATCATAGTGCGTCTTCATGAGACCTTCATTAATATCTATGATGGCATCATAAGGCATCTTTGTGAGACCTTTATGAATATCTATGATGGCATCATAGTGCGTCTTCGTGAGACCTTCATGAATATCTATGATGGCATCATAGTGCGTCTTCTTGAGAACTTCATGAAGATCTATGATGGCATGATAGTGTCCTTTGTGAGACCTTTATGAATATCTATGATGGCATCATAGTGCGCCTACGTGAGAACTTCATGAATATCTATGATGGCATCATAGGGCATCTTTGTGAGACCTTTATGAAGATCTATGATGGCATCATAATCTGCCTTCGTGAGACCTTCATGAATATCGATGATAGCATCATAGTGTATCTTCGTGAGACCTTCATGAATATCTATGATGGCATCATAGTGCATCTTCATGAGACCTTTATGAAGATCTCTGATGGCATCATAATCTGCCTTCGTGAGACCTTCATGAATATCGATGATGGCATCATAGTGCATCTTCGTGAGACCTTTATGAATATCTATGATGGTATCATAGTGTGCCTTTGTGAGACCTTCATGAATATCTATGATGGCATCATAATGCGTCTTCGTGAGACCTTTATGAAGATCTATAATGGCATCATAATCCACCTTTGTGAGTTTTGAGAGACCTTCATGAATATCTATTATAGCATCATAGTGCGCCTTCGTGAGACCTTCATGAATATCGATGATGGCATCATAGTGCGTCTTCGTGAGTCCTTCATGAGTATCTATGATGGCATCATAGTGCGTCTTCGTGAGACCTTTATGAAGAACTATGATGGCCTCATAGTGTGTCTTCGTGAGACCTTCATGGATATCTATGATTGCATCATAGTGCGTCTACGTGAGACCTTTATGAAGAACTACAATGGCATCATAATCTGCCTTCATGAGACCTTCATGAATATTGATGATGGCATCATACTGCGTCTTCATGAGACCTTTATGAAGAACTATGATGGCATCATAATCCACCTTTGTGAGATCTTCATGAATGTCTATGATGGCATTATAGTGCATCTTTGTGAGACCTTTATGAAGAACTATGATGGCAACATAGTGTGTCTTCGCGAGACCTTCATTAATATCTATGATGACATCATAGTGCGTCTTCGTGAGACCTTTATGAAGATCTATAATGGCATCATAATCCGCCTTTGTGAGTTTTGAGAGACCTTCATGAATATCTATGATGGCATCATAGTGCGTCTTCGTGAGACCTTTATGAAGAACTATGATGGCATCATAGTGTGTCTTTGTGAGACCTTCATGAATATCTATGATTGCATCATAGTGCGTCTTCGTGAGACCTTTATGAAGAACTATGATGGCATCATAGTGTGTCTTTGTGAGACCTTCATGAATATCTATGATTGCATCATAGTGCGTCTTCGTGAGACCTTTATGAATATCTATGATGGTATCATAGTGTGCCTTTGTGAGACCTTCATGAATATCTATGATGGCATCATAGTGCGTCTTCGTGAGACCTTTATGAAGATCTATAATGGCATCATAATCCACCTTTATGAGTTTTGAGAGACCTTCATGAATATCTATTATAGCATCATAGTGCGCCTTCGTGAGACCTTCATGAATATCGATGATGGCATCATAGTGCGTCTTCGTGAGTCCTTCATGAATATCTATGATGGCATCATAGTGCATCTTCGTGAGACCTTTATGAAGAACTATGATGGCCTCATAGTGTGTCTTCGTGAGACCTTCATGGATATCTATAATTGCATCATAGTGCGTCTACGTGAGACCTTTATGAAGAACTACAATGGCATCATAATCAACCTTTGTGAGACCTTTATGAATATCTATGATGGCGTCATAGTGCTCTTTGTGAGACCTTTATGAATACCTATGATGGCATCATAGTGCGCCTACGTGAGACCTTTATGAATATCTATGATGGCATCATAGGGAGTCTTTGTGAGACCTTTATGAAGATCTATGATGGCATCATAATCTGCCCTCATGAGACCTTCATGAATATTGATGATGGCATCATACTGCGTCTTCATGAGACCTTTATGAAGAACTATGATGGCATCATAATCCACCTTTGTGAGATCTTCATGAATATCTATGATGGCATTATAGTGCATCTTTGTGAGACCTTTATGAAGAACTATGATGGCAACATAGTGTGTCTTCGCGAGACCTTCATGAATATCGATGATGACATCATAGTGCGTCGTTGTGAGACCTTTATGAAGATCTATAATGGCATCATAATCCGCCTTTGTGAGTTTTGAGAGACCTTCATGAATATCTATGATGGCATCATAGTGCGTCTTCGTGAGACCTTTATGAAGAACTATGATGGCATCATAGTGTGTCTTTGTGAGACCTTCATGAATATCTATGATTGCATCATAGTGCGTCTTCGTGAGACCTTTATGAAGATCTATGATGACATCATAGTGCGTCTTCTTGAGACCTTTATGAAGATCTATGATGGCGTCATAGGGGGTCTTTGTGAGACCTTTATGAAGATCTATGATTGCATCATAGTGCGTCTTCGTGAGACCTTTATGAAGATCTATGATGACATCATAGTGCGTCTTCTTGAGACCTTTATGAAGATCTATGATGGCGTCATAGGGGGTCTTTGTGAGACCTTTATGAAGATATATGATGGCATCATAGTGTGCTTTGTGAGACCTTTATGAATATCTATGATGGCATCTTAGGGCGTCTTTGTGAGACCTTATGAAGATCTATGATGGCATCATAATCTGCATTCGTTAGAACTTCATGTATATCTATGATGGCATCATAGTGCGCTTTCGCGAGACCTTCATGAATATTTATGACGGCATCATAGTGCGTCTTCGTGAGACCTTTATGAAGATCTATGATGACATCATAGTGCGTCTTCTTGAGACCTTTATGAAGATCTATGATGGCGTCATAGGGGGTCTTTGTGAGACCTGTATGAAGATATATGATGGCATCATAGTGTGCTTTGTGAGACCTTTATGAATATCTATGATGGCATCTTAGGGCGTCTTTGTGAGACCTTATGAAGATCTATGATGGCATCATAATCTGCATTCGTTAGAACTTCATGTATATCTATGATGGCATCATAGTGCGCTTTCGCGAGACCTTCATGAATATTTATGATGGCATCATAGTGCGTCTTCGTGAGACCTTTATGAAGATCTATGATTGCATCATAATCCGCCTTTGTGAGTTTTGTGAGACCTTCATTAATATCTATTATAGCATCATAGTGCGCCTTCATGAGACATTCATGAATATCGATGATGGCATCATAGTGCGTCTTCGTGAGATCTTTATGAAGAACTATGATGGCATCCTAGTGCGTCTTCCTGAGGCCTTCATGAATATTTATGATTGCATCATAGTGCGTCTTCGTGAGAGCTTTATGAAGAACTATGATGGCATCATAGTGTACCTTCGTGAGACCTTCATGAATATCTATGATGGCATCATAGCGTGCCTTTGTGAGACCTTTATGAAGAACTATGATGGCATCATAGTGCCTTTTGTGAGACCTTTGTGAATATCTATGATGTCATCACAGTGCGCCTACGTGAGACCTTTATGAATATCTATGATGGCATCATAGTGCGTCTCCGTGAGACCTTTATGAAAATCTATGATGGCATCATAGTGTCCTTTGTGAGACCTTTATGAAAATCTATGATGGCATCATAATATGCCTTCAAGAGACCTTTATGAATATCTATGATAGCATCATAGGGCGTCTTTGTGAGACCTTTATGAAGATCTATGATGGCATCATAGTGCGTCTTCGTGAGACCTTCATGAATATCAATGATGGTATCATAGTGCATCTTCTTGAGACCTTCATGAATATCTATGATGGCATCATACTGCGTCTTCGTGAGATCTTCATGAAATCTATGATGGCATCAAAAGGCGTCTTTGTGAGACCTTTATGAAGATTTATGATGGCATCATAATCTGCCTTCGTGAGAACTTCATGTATATCTATGATGGCATCATAGTGCGCCTTCGTGAGACCTTTATGAAGATCTATGATGGCATCATAATCCGCCTTTGTGAGTTTTGTAAGACCTACATGAATATCTTTTATAGCATCATAGTGGGCCTTCGTGAGACCTTCATGAATATCAATGATGGCATCATAGTGCGTCTTCGTGAGACCTTCATGAATATCTATGATGGCATCATAGTGCGTCTTCGTGAAACCTCTATGAAGAACTATGGTGGCATCCTAGTGCGTCTTCGTGAGACCTTCATGAATATCTATGATGGCATCATAGTGCGTCTTCGTGAGACCTTTATGAAGATCTATGATGGCATCATAATCCGCCTTTGTGAGTTTTGTGAGACCTACATGAATATCTTTTATAGCATCATAGTGCGCCTTCGTGAGACCTTCATGAATATCAATGATGGCATCATAGTGCGTCTTCGTGAGACCTTCATGAATATCTATGTTGGCATCATAGTGCGTCTTTGTGAAACCTCTATGAAGAACTATGGTGGCATCCTAGTGCGTCTTCGTGAGACCTTCATGAATATCTATGATGGCATCATAGTGCGTCTTCGTGAGACCTTTATGAAGATCTATGATGACATCATAATCCGCCTTTGTGAGTTTTGTGAGACCTTCATGAATATCTATTATATCATCATAGTTCGCCTTCGTGAGACCTTCATGAATATCGATGATGGTATCATAGTGCGTCTTCGTGAGACCTTCATGAATATCTATGATGGCATCATAGTGCTTCTTCGTGAGACCTTTATGAAGATCTATGGTGGCATCATAGTGCGTCTTCGTGAGACCTTCATGAATATCTATGATGACATCATAGTGCTTCTTCGTGAGACCTTTATGAAGATCTATGATGGCATCATAATCCACCTTTGTGAGTTTTGTTAGACCTTCATGAATATCTATTATAGCATCATAGTTGCGCCTTCGTGAGACCTTCATGAATATCTATGACGGCATCATAGTGGGTCTTCATGAGACCTTCATGAATATCTATGATGGCATCATAGCGTGCCTTCGTGAGACCTTTATGAAGAACTATGATGGCATCATAGTGCTCTTTGTGAGACTTTAATGAATACCTATGATGGCATCATAGTGCGCCTACGTGAGACCTTTATGAATATCTATGATTGCATCATAGGGAGTCTTTGTGAGACCTTTATGAAGATCTATGATGGCATCATATTCTGCCTTCATGAGACCTTCATGAATATTGATGATGGCATCATACTGCGTCTTCATGAGACCTTTATGAAGATCTATGATGGCATCATATTCTGCCTTCATGAGACCTTCATGAATATTGATGATGGCATCATACTGCGTCTTCATGAGACCTTTATGAAGAACTATGATGGCATCATAATCCACCTTTGTGAGATCTTCATGAATATCTATGATGGCATTATAGTGCATCTTTGTGAGACCTTTATGAAGAACTATGATGACATCATAGTGCGTCTTCGTGAGACCTTTATGAAGATCTATAATGGCATCATAATCCGCCTTTGTGAGTTTTGAGAGACCTTCATGAATATCTATGATGGCATCATAGTGCGTCTTCGTGAGACCTTTATGAAGAACTATGATGGCATCATAGTGTGTCTTTGTGAGACCTTCATGAATATCTATGATTGCATCATAGTGTGTCTTCGTGAGACCTTTATGAAGATCTATGATGACATCATAGTGCGTCTTCTTGAGACCTTTATGAAGATCTATGATGGCGTCATAGGTGGTCTTTGTGAGACCTTTATGAAGATCTATAAAGGCATCATAGTGTGCTTTATGAGACTTTTATGAATATCTATGATAGCATCATAGGGCGTCTTTGTGAGACCTTTATGAAGATCTATGATGGCATCATAATCTGCATTCGTGAGAACTTCATGTATATCTATGATGGCATCATAGTGCGCTTTCGTGAGAACTTCATGTATATCTATGATGGCATCATAGTGCGCTATCTTGAGACCTTTATGAAGATCTATGATGGCATCATAATCCGCCTTTGTGAGTTTTGTGAGACCTTCATTAATATCTATTATAGCATCATAGTGCGCCTTCATGAGACCTTCATGAATATCGATGATGGCATCATAGTGCGTCTTCGTGAGATCTTTATGAAGAACTATGATGGCATCCTAGTGCGTCTTCCTGAGGCCTTCATGAATATTTATGATTGCATCATAGTGCGTCTTCGTGAGAGCTTTATGAAGAACTATGATGGCATCATAATCAACCTTTGTGAGACCTTTATGAATATCTATGATGGCATCATAGTGTACCTTCGTGAGACCTTCATGAATATCTATGATGGCATCATAGCGTGCCTTTGTGAGACCTTTATGAAGAACTATGATGGCATCATAGTGCCTTTTGTGAGACCTTTATGAATATCTATGATGTCATCACAGTGCGCCTACGTGAGACCTTTATGAATATCTATGATGGCATCATAGTGCGTCTTCGTGAGACCTTTATGAAGATCTATGATGGCATCATAGTGTCCTTTGTGAGACCTTTATGAATATCTATGATGGCATCATAATATGCCTTCATGAGACTTTTATGAATATCTATGATAGCATCATAGGGCGTCTTTGTGAGACCTTTATGAAGATCTATGATGGAATCATAATCTGCCTTTATGAGACCTTTATGAATATCTATGATGGCATCATAGTGCGTCTTCGTGAGACCTTCATGAATATCAATGATGGTATCACAGTGCATCTTCGTGAGACCTTCATGAATATCTATGATGGCATCATAGTGCGTCTTCGTGAGACCTTCATGAAATCTATGATGGCATCAAAAGGCGTCTTTGTGAGACCTTTATGAAGATTTATGATGGCATCATAATCTGCCTTCGTGAGAACTTCATGTATATCTATGAAGGCATCATAGTGCGCCTTCGTGAGACCTTTATGAAGATCTATGATGGCATCATAATCCGCCTTTGTGAGTTTTGTGAGACCTACATGAATATCTTTTATAGCATCATAGTGCGCCTTCGTGAGACCTTCATGAATATCAATGATGGCATCATAGTGCGTCTTCGTGAGACCTTCATGAATATCTATGATGGCATCATAGTGCGTCTTCGTGAAACCTCTATGAAGAACTATGGTGGCATCCTAGTGCGTCTTCGTGAGACCTTCATGAATATCTATGATGGCATCATAGTGCGTCTTCGTGAGACCTTTATGAAGATCTATGATGACATCATAATCCGCCTTTGTGAGTTTTGTGAGACCTTCATGAATATCTATTATATCATCATAGTTCGCCTTTGTGAGACCTTCATGAATATCGATGATGGTATCATAGTGCGTCTTCGTGAGACCTTCATGAATATCTATGATGGCATCATAATGCTTCTTCGTGAGAACTTTATGAAGATCTATGGTGGCATCATAGTGCGTCTTCGTGAGACCTTCATGAATATCTATGATGACATCATAGTGCGTCTTCGTGAGACCTTTATGAAGATCTATGATGGCATCATAATCCACCTTTGTGAGTTTTGTTAGACCTTCATGAATATCTATTATTGCATCATAGTTGCGCCTTCGTGAGACCTTCATGAATATCTATGACGGCATCATAGTGGGTCTTCATGAGACCTTCATGAATATCTATGATGGCATCATAGTGCGTCTTTGTGAGACCTTTATGAAGAACTATGATGGCATCATGGGGCGTCTTTGTGAGACCTTTATGAAGAACTATGATGGCATCATAGTGTGTCTTTGTGAGACCTTCATGAATATCTATGATTGCTTCATAGTGGGTCTTCGTGAGACCTTTATGAATATCTATGATGGCATCATAGTGCGTCTTCTTGAGACATTTATGAAAATCTATGATGTCATCATAATCTGCCTTCGTGAGAACTTCATGAATATCTATGATGGCATCATAGTGTGCCTACGTGAGACCTTTATGAATATCTTTGATGGCATCATAGCGTGCCTTCGTGAGACCTTTATGAAGAACTATGATGGCATCATAGTGCTCTTTGTGAGACCTTTATGAATACCTATGATGGCATCATATTGCGCCTACGTGAGACCGTTATGAATATCTATGATGGCATCATAGGGAGTCTTTGTGAGACCTTTATGAAGATCTATGATGGAATCATAATCTGCCTTCATGAGACCTTCATGAATATTGATGATGGCATCATACTGCGTCTTCATGAGACCTTTATGAAGAACTATGATGGCATCATAATCCACCTTTGTGAGACCTTCATGAATATCTATGATGGCATTATAGTGCATCTTTGTGAGACCTTTATGAAGAACTATGATGGCAACATAGTGTGTCTTCGTGAGACCTTCATGAATATCTATGATGACATCATAGTGCGTCTTCGTGAGACCTTTATGAAGATCTATAATGGCATCATAATCCGCCTTTGTGAGTTTTGAGAGACCTTCATGAATATCTATGATGGCATCATAGTGCGTCTAAGTGAGACCTCCATGAAGAACTATGATGGCATCATAGTGTGTCTTTGTGAGACCTTCATGAATATCTATGATTGCATCATAGTGCGTCTTCGTGAGACCTTTATGAAGATCTATGATGACATCATAGTGCGTCTTCTTGAGACCTTTATGAAGATCTATGATGGCATCATAGTGCGTCTTCGTGAGACCTTTATGAAGATCTATGATGACATCATAGTGCGTCTTCTTGAGACCTTTATGAATATCTATGATAGCATCATAGGGCGTCTTTGTGAGACCTTTATGAAGATCTATGATGGCATCATAATCTGCATTCGTGAGAACTTCATGTATATCTATGATGGCATCATAGTGCGTCTTCGTGAGACCTTTATGAAGATCTATGATTGCATCATAATCCGCCTTTGTGAGTTTTGTGAGACCTTCATTAATATCTATTATAGCATCATAGTGCGCCTTCATGAGACATTCATGAATATCGATGATGGCATCATAGTGCGTCTCCGTGAGATCTTTATGAAGAAATATGATGGCATCCTAGTGCGTCTTCCTGAGGCCTTCATGAATATTTATGATTGCATCATAGTGCGTCTTCGTGAGAGCTTTATGAAGAACTATGATGGCATCATAATCAACCTTTGTGAGACCTTTATGAATATCTATGATGGCATCATAGTGTACATTCGTGACACCTTCATGAATATCTATGATGGCATCCTAGCGTGCCTTCGTGAGACCTTTATGAAGAACTATGATGGCATCATAGTGCCCTTTGTGAGACCTTTATGAATATCTATGATGTCATCATAGTGCGCCTACGTGAGACCTTTATGAATATCTATGATGGCATCATGGGGCGTCTTTGTGAGACCTTTATGAAGAACTATGATGGCATCATAGTGTGTCTTTGTGAGACCTTCATGAATATCTATGATTGCTTCATAGTGCATCTTCTTTAGACCTTTATGAAAATCTATGATGGCATCATAATCTGCCTTCGTGAGAACTTCATGAATATCTATGATGGCATCATAGTGCATCTTCGTGAGACCTTCATGAATATCTATGGTGGCATCATAGTGCGTCTTCGTGAGACCTTCATGAATATCTATGATGGTATCATAGTGCATCTTCGTGAGACCTTCATGAATATCTATGATGGCATCAAAAGGCGTCTTTGTGAGACCTTTATGAAGATCTATGATGGCATCATAATCTGCCTTTGTGAGAACTTCCTGTATATCTATGATGGCATCATAGTGCGTCTTCGTGAGACCTTTATGAAGATCTATGATGACATCATAATCCGCCTTTGTGAGGTTTGTGAGACCTTCATGAATATCTATTATAGCATCATAGTTCGCCTTCGTGAGACCTTCATGAATATCTATGATGGCATCATAGTGCGTCTTCGTGAGACCTTCATGAATATCTATGACGGCATCATAGTGGGTCTTCATGAGACCTTCATGAATATCTATGATGGCATCATAGTGCGTCTTTGTGAGACCTTAATGAAGAACTATGGTGACATCCTAGTGCGTCTTCGTGAGACCTTCATAAATATCTATGATGGCATTATAGTGTGTCTTCGTGAGACCTTTATGAAGATCTATGATGACATCATAATCTGCCTTTGTGAGTTTTGTGAGACTTTCAAGAATATCTATTATAGCATCATAGTGCGCCTTCGTGAGACCTTCATGAATATCGATGATGGCATCATAGTGCGTCTTCATGAGACCATTATGAAGAACTATGATGGCATCCTAGTGCGTCTTCTTGAGACCTTCATGAATATCTATGATTGCATCATAGTGCGTCTCTGTGAGACCTTTATGAAGAACTATGATGGCATCATAATCAACCTTCGTGAGACCTTCATGAATATCTATGATGCCATCATAGCTTGACTTCGTGAGACCTTTATGAAGAACTATCATGGCATCATAGTGCCCTTTGTGAGACTTTTATGAATATCTATGATGGCATCATAGGGCGTCTTTGTGAGACCTTTATGAAGAACTATGATGGCATCATAATCCGCCTTTGTGAGACCTTCATGAATATCTATGATGGCATCATAGCGTGCCTTCGTGAGACCTTTATGAAGAACTATGATGGCATCATAGTGCGCCTTTGTGCAACCTTTTGTTAAAGATGGCGTCACTAGGGCGCAGCGTACCTGTTCGTCCGGAAGTCGGCTTAGTAGACGATGCCAGAATGCCAGAAGTTCTGTGGTGATGTGAGAGTGACACAAGGAACCAACCCAACTCCCATCCAAATGGATACTGGACTGGAGGTGAACCAGCTCCCGATGCCACAGGTGAGCTCACCCCTGATTAATGTGACATCAGGACAGTGCAAGCACTGACAGGGGGAGCCTGATAGTCTTTGGCTAGAAGTTCTCTGCAGACAACTGGAGCAAGAAGAGTTGCGAGTGGAATCCAGGAGCAGGAATCCAGGAGGCAGCAGAATGCAAGGGAAGGCGGGAAGGCAAGGGAACCAAGGAGGACCAAGAACCCAGAGGAAGGACAGAGAACAACTGAGAAGGGGGGAACCACCCCAGCAGGAAGGGAGCAAGGAGAAGGGAACCAGGGAGACATCCTACCCGGGCAAGGAAGGGCAGTTCTATACAGAAGGGTCTGGAAAGACCAGGCAGGACAGAGCGGAACTCAGGTCAAGGCAGGAGCAAAACAACGATCCGGTCAGACCACGTTGAGACGCGGTTTGATCAAACCGCCGGGCTCCTTAAGTAGGGCCTCCCACACCCGGGAGGCTTGAAACGCAAGCCGTGCTGTTTCCCAGGTGCTGGGAGGCCCAAAGCGAGGCTTGGGCCGCAAACCGGCTGGGAGCCGAGAGCATCGTGTACGCGCGTGCGCGGAAAGCGGGAAGGGGTCGGCCGCGCATGTGCGGAACGGCACGCCCCGGGAACCCGGAAGAGCGCGGGAACCGGAGCGGCCGACTGCGTACACGTGAGGCCAAGCGTCCCGAAGATCGAGGAGCAACTGGTACCCAGGACCGCCCCGTACCCCCCAGGCGAAAGCGGGAGTAAACCCTCCAAGGCGTGGCACGCTGCATCAGGTAAGTGGGCTGGAACAAGCCCGGGTTGGGCGGCGTGACACCTTTATGAAGATCTATGATTGCATCCTAGTGAGTCTTCGTGAGACCTTTATGAAGATCTATGATAGCATCATAGTGCGCCTTCATGAGACATTCGCTAAAGAACAGAGGTGCATGCAACTGGTTGGGGCAATCCATGCAGACATTCATGAAAGCTTTAAAAAAGAGGGTCAACTAATATCAATCTCAGTACTTAGGAAGCAATAGAAAGCCTCACTTCGCAATGAGGAACTATTGTAACGAGTCTGGTATCAACTGCATGAGGCAACCACAGTTCATAATTTGTGCTTTTTTGAGGAGATGGTCCCAAATGTTCAAATTATGAATGTGAGCAGCAAATTGTGACTTTGATCCCAAAAGAAGATTGTTGCCAGCATTTTGGATCACCCAGCAGCCACACAGCCCACATTTGAAGAGTGGGCAGGATAGGTCTATAGCAGCTGTTTTGCCAGTCTTCCTGTTCAATTTTCGGGGAATGAAATGACAAGCAAGTTTAGTGATAAAACTGAGGCAGAGCTCCGTAGCAAATGTTTGCACTTCTGTTTGTTTTAAAGTACATAATGAAATCTACGCTCCGGTTTCATGCTTATCTAATGAAAGGTGCATTCCCAGACAGATGGAATCTCACTCCAACTACAGACCAATTTCAAACATTCCCTACCCGGCGAAACTCCTAGAAACCTACGTATACAAAGTAACCCAAGAATATGTAGAAGAACACCACATGCTGGACCAAGCACAAGTCTGTTTCAGACCCGCCAGAGGAACAGAATCAGCACTACTCTCCATATGGGACGACCTCAAGACAAACACAGATTCAAACACAAACTCAGCCCTGATCCTGCTCGACCTCTCTGCAGCCTTCGACACAGTCAGCCATGACACCCTAACCAAAAGACTGGAAGATATAGGGATAACGGACATGGCACTAGTCTGGACTAACTCATTCCTAACAGACAGAACAGAAACGGTATGGCTTAAACCCTACAAATCGACTCCACGAGTTAACGACTGTGGAGTACCACAAGGATCCTCACTATCTCGCTATATTTCAACATATACCAGACTTAGTAATCAGAATCTTCAAAAAACACAAAATCACATGCTCCAACTACGTAGACGACACCCAAATTATCTACAAAATCAAAGATAATCAAGCCGACCACTCAACCCTAATCAAATGGCTAAAAGAAGTCTTTAACTGGATGAGCGCCAACAACTTGTAAATCAATTCAGGAAAGAAAGAAATCAGGATCATATCCAATACTCAAGAGAACACCACCTGCATTCCATTGCCGAAAGAATTCGGAGCCGCGCCAACGCCATCTAAGGTAGTAAAAAACCTAACCTTCGAACCACAAATAAATGCAATAGTCAAGAAATACTTCTTCCTCCTTCACACAACAAGGAGAATCTTGCCTTTCCTCTCCTTCACCCACAAAACACTCACAATGGTTGCCCTCATCATTTCAAGAATCGACTACGCAAACAGCCTCTACCTCGGGATGCCAGAATACCTCATGAAGAAACTACAACGCATCCAAAATACAGCAACCAGACTCCTCCTCAAACAGTCCAGAAGAGACCACCTCACTCCAGCGCTAAAAATACTACACTGGATCCCAATCAAACAGCGCATCACCTTCAAAACAATGTGCATAACGCACAGGGCAATCAACGGACAGGGAGCTGAATTTCTGCAAAAGAAAGTAACAATCCACAAGCCAACGAGACCTCTCAGATCAAGCAACAAAATCTGCCTAGAACTAAAACCATACCTTAAGAAAGAACTGGGAGGATCATCCTTCTACCACCTGGCTGCAAAAACCTGGAACACCATCCGTAAAGAAATAACAAACACTGAAGACCACCTACAGTTCAGAAAATGACTAAAAACCTGTCTCTTCAATACCACTGACACAACCTAAACAATTATAAAATGGAAAACAGGAAAGAGACAGAACAGGATGACAGAAACTAGGATGATAAATGCAACACCAGAACCGACCAAGGAAAAGCCCACATTAACGAGAGACCAGAAAAATCTCATAAGACACAGACTTCCACTTCGAGGACAAGTATAAAACCCCATGCTAATGCCACCAAATTAGATTGAGACTGAACCACAAACTCATGCTTACCATGGTAACAGACAGATCGGACCGAAATGGGCAGGACCAAACTCTAACATGGTCTATGATTATGGGTGGGCAACTAGTGGGAAGGCCTCAGGGGTGTCGACAGGTCACAGATCTAGATGAAGAGCTGGAAATGCTCACACACCCCACCTTGAGAAATACAAGCCTAGCGCCTTGCTTCCAAGCAGCCAGGCCAAGTCTACCAACCCGCTGACAATTTCACCCCTCTGCATACACCTCTCAAACTCTAAACTAATACAACCAAAACCTATAAGCACAACAACACACACAAACTTCACTACACAGCAACAACAAAACAAACCGCACATAGAATCACACAACAGCACATGACGTCTGCCGACCAGGAAACACCCCAAGCCCAAGCCAACTGTGTTAACCGGGCTGCGGCTGCCAACAGGACATCACTGCTCCCTTGCACTTTTCCCACTTATCCCCACTAACTCTCCCCCGCAACCCCCTGCCCTCTTTATTTCAGATCCACCAGAACGCCAGGGGACCACTCCGGTGGTGATAGTGCACGGTATAAATATCCTTTAACATTAACATTAACATTTACACAAATAAGCTGAAACGCTAAGCACAAGAAGTTACAGACCATCGTCACTTCTTGATAACACATTGTAAATTTGAGGGAAGGCAGTGCTGGAGAGATTACGATGCTGGACTGATGATAATAACATAGTGTCTCCTAATCAGCTAGATTATAGAGCCAGTCTGGGAGCAGAACCCCAAGACCCTGATAATGACTATGGCAGTTTTACTGTTGGTAATACCGCCAAACCCATCCACCATTACCACATGTGGCAATTACCGGGTGCCCGGAAAGGTCTGCTTGATACAAAGTCATGTGGAGTTTTGCGTTACTCTCGATTTTGAAACCCCACGGCCTCCTTGGGGTCCAGTAATTACCACGCACTATACTGCCTTGGTTTGGAAGTAATTACCACCATACAAAAGCAGGCAGAAGAGCGAGCTTTCCAGCCTAGTCCTTAACCAGCCCCCACGTATTGAATCTCTATTGGCTCCCTGTCAGATCCATACATAGTATGCATAAGAATTTAAAGGCGGCATGTATGGATCTTGCTGAAAGTTTTGCTTCTGTAAATCGCTAAATATTTGCTCAAAATAGGACTCTCCCCACCATGAAATACTGTGTATCAGTGCGCTTGCTCATGAAAATAATAAAGTGCATGAGTAGCTACGCTCATATGACTTAACAGGGGGTGAGTTAAGGATGTGTCTTACCCCTCACCCATGGTGTTAAATTTATTCACAAAGTCCCTCTATCAGACACTGTGAAGAGCTGCGGTGGGGCCGTGCCACATCTTTCAGATTCTCATATTGTCATACGTAGACGATAGTGTGTTGCTAGCTAGGATGCCAATTTCCTTTAAAAAATGAATAGGCACACATATGAAGTAGTGAATGTGCTTGGTCTCTGTGTGAATGTGAATACATCAGCTAATTAATTTGTCGGAGAAGACGTAGAGTCTTAGAATATTCAGAGAGGCCAAGCATATTAATATTTAAGTGTTCATTTTTCTGAACAAATTAACCAACGAGGCACATACAGAGGAGGAAACCAAACAAATGTCACCCGCCATTGGGGGTACTTTTTAATTTGCCGCTAAACTTAAAGCACAAACCTCTAAGGTTTATATAACATGCTTATTTGGCCCTATATGGAATGGGGACCTGGGGTTTTCAATGTGTTGATGACCTGCAGAACAACGCTTTGTGAAAGAGACTTTTAGGCCCCCTGATGTAGCCCCAACTCTCATATTACATAATGAGGTTGGTCTGCACTATTCAGAGGATCACATTAAGTTAGCTCCAATTTCATTCTTTTTTTTAAAGATCTATGGTAAACCAGAAAGCCAAACTGACTAATATATTGCTGAATAATTTGTTGAAGATTGACAAGGATCAGCTTATACCTAGGACAAAGTGCGTACACAATAAGTAGAGTGTAAGCTTAAAATATAGTGATGCCTTTTAATAGAATAATACGAACTATGCCACTGAGGATCCTTTATTATCTTGCATGCAAGTCTCTCAACTTGGCCATCATTTTAGTGATACAGACCACAAGCTTACTTAACAAGGAACTCTTTCTGAAACTCTAGATGTGTGATACAGGGTTTACGAATTAAACTTCGAAACACAATACTAGAAGTGTCAGGTGGCTGCATGAGACTGAGAGTAGCACAATTGCACTCTCCATTGTTTCCCTAATACATCAGAAAGTCATGTTCATGTCTTTTTTCTTTGTTGTCAAAAAGATTTTGGGGGTAATTCATTGAATATTTGCACCGAATAAAATGGGATTTGTGCTCCATTATGCACGCAAATCCCTGTTTAACAAATGGGGATTTTCGGGCAGAATGGCGCACACATCCCATTATTTTCGGCGCAAATAATCCATGAATTACCCCCATTATGTTAAGGATAAGAACATATCTGTTGCTACTGAGACAAAGACATTTGAGACTATGTCAACCTAATTTTGTGTATTTGCTTTTGGCTGAAATGCAGGGATGTACCCTGGGTATTAATGTGATTCCTCAGAAGAGCATTGTCAATACGGATGAGAAGTGTATGGGAATACAGTAGCAAGTCTACACAAAGCAGCGTATGTAACAATACAATGAATGTCTTTTTTTAAACAGACTATTCATTTATGTTGGTCTGATATGTTAATGTGATTAATGACAAACAAAGAAAGGGAAAAAAAATATGTCCAGAGTCCAGTGATTTGGACTCTGGACATATTTTTTTCTCTTTCTTTGTTTTCTCCTCATTTCTTTTGATGTCGCTGTTTGACTCACATTTTCTTTACGACTACTTCATTTTTCTTTCTTGTAAAAATCATGTATTTGATTAAATCAAGTAAATAAAAAAAATAAAAAAATTAATGACAAACTAATAGTTTTATGATTCATTTTGTAGGTGATTGTCTTTTGCTAAATATGCCATAGTTACTCATGCCAACACACAGTACTTTCAATAGATCTCCTGCAGTGAGATGCAAACCTGACTACCTTATTCATTGAACAATGCACTTTAAATATGTGATTGAGAATGATAGTAATTTCAAGTTCTGGGGGATCATAAACTAATTAGTTTTTGCACTTTTTAGATGATGTTGATGTATTTCAACCAAGGTGTTTTTTATGTGGTGAACATGTTTTTTTTCTTCCCCTTGTAGAGGAGGAGCAAAGTACCCATACTCCAACCGTTCCACCCATATTACCTGTCTGTTGGAAACCAGAGTATGCGACATACAGCAGGTGAACAGATAAAAAGCAGAGTATGGACTCTGTGCAGTACCAATACCTAAGAGGATCTGGGAGGCATTGTACCCATTACCCATTGTACCTGCATTCAAGAAAATATGATGGCCATTTAAATGAGATTCCAGAAGACGCAGAGCAGATAAATGGCAAAGATGAATGGTGATGTCACACAGAATTGAGCTGACGTCTGTAGAAGAGATGCATAGACCAAAGAATGCAGATATTCTATAAGGCATCAAGAAAGTATCAAGGATAAGTGACATCTTGGGATCAAGGTTAAAAAGCTTATGCCATAGAAGTAGATAAAGATATTATGAGGCCGATTCATGGAATAATTAGCGCGGCGCAAGTGGGCAAAAACGTGCGAATCGCAGTGGAATAGCGAAAATCGCAGTGCAATTGCGAAAATCGCACGAAAAGCAGCGCACGTCGATTCATGGAAGGCCGTGCGCGAGAAAACCAGCGGATGTGCGATAAAAAGTGCGCGGCGCACGTTGGCGCACAGGCCATCTAACAGCGTGCGCCAGGTCACTGCGAAAATCGCACAGGCCACAGCGAAAATCGCACATAGCGCGGCGCACGCAACAAAAGTAGGCGGAACACGGGCGTAACACTCGGAATGGGGAACAACTTGCCAAAACGTGGGCGTCACGGGGGAAGTACAGGGCACAAGTGCGCGGAACGCCCACACGCTCGCCTACAACACGTATTCATGGAATAGAATAGGGGAAAAAAGCGCACGCTCAAACCAGCGCACAGGCACAAACACGACCGCCACAAGAAAGCAGGCGGTAGCGTCTCTGCGGCTGTAAGAAATGTGCGCCAAAAGGTGCGCCAACAAATCGCACCTATATACTGCCATGATGAATGTCCCATACTGTGGCCCTCCAGGAAAAAAGACGTGCAAAGGGGTACCCACAAACACGGACACCCGCTGACAAAAAATACGTGTGCGTGTATACCGGGGTGCGCGGGAAGTCTAACACGCGATTTCAGCAGGGTACGTGCATCACAGGGGTTCGCGTGAAGTTTCACACGCGATCGGGTCTGGGGGAGCGGGCTACGTGTATTTCAGGGGTGCGCGGTTCCACACGCGAATAGCCTGGGCGCGTGTATTTCAGGGGTGCGCGGGAAGTTCCACACGCGAATAGCCTGGGCGCGTGTATTTCAGGGGTGCGCGGGAAGTTCCACACGCGAATAGCCTGGGCGCGTGTATTCCAGGGGTGCGCGGGAAGTTCCACACGCGAATAGCCTGGGCGCGTGTATTTCAGGGGTGCGCGGGAAGTTCCACACGCGAATAGCCTGGGCGCGTGTATTCCAGGGGTGCGCGGGAAGTTCCACACGCGAATAGCCTGGGCGCGTGTATTTCAGGGGTGCGCGGGAAGTTCCACACGCGAATAGCCTGGGCGCGTGTATTTCAGGGGTGCGCGGGAAGTTCCACACGCGAACAGCCTGGGCGCGTGTATTTCAGGGGTGCGCGGGAAGTTCCACACGCGAACAGCCTGGGCGCGTGTATTCCAGGGGTGCGCGGGAAGTTCCACACGCGAACAGCCTGGGCGCGTGTATTTCAGGGGTGCGCGGGAAGTTCCACACGCGAACAGCCTGGGCGCGTGTATTTCAGGGGTGCGCGGGAAGTTCCACACGCGAACAGCCTGGGCGCGTGTATTCCAGGGGTGCGCGGGAAGTTCCACACGCGAACAGCCTGGGCGCGTGTATTTCAGGGGTGCGCGGGAAGTTCCACATGTGATTTGACAGTGTGGGTCCTCCCAGGTGTACCCTGTACACCCTCCACGGCCCCTGCAGGCAGCCCACACCACAGGGGACTACCCTGCATCCCTGGTCATGTCCCGCAGGCAGCCCACCCACCATGGGCATGCCCCCCAGCAAAGGCACATGTCTCCTTGAACTAATGAACACCAACTCATGTCCCCTTGCACCCCCACCCCCCAGCACTGTGGGGCACCTGCCAGCAGGCCCCCACCCATGTCCAACTCATGTCCCCCACCCCCCCACCCCCCAGCACTGTGGGGCACCTGCCAGCAGGCCCCCACCCATGTCCAACTCATGTCTCCCACCACCCCCACCCCCCAGCCACCAGGGTCAACCTCCACCAGGCCCCCACTCATGTCTCCCACCACCCCCACCCCCCAGCACTGTGGGGCACCTGCCAGCAGGCCCCCACCCATGTCCAACTCATGTCCCCCACCCCCCCCACCACCCAGCACTGTGGGGCACCTGCCAGCAGGCCCCCACCCATGTCCAACTCATGTCCCCCACCACCCCCACCCCCCAGCACTGTGGGGCACCTGCCAGCAGGCCCCCACCCATGTCCAGCTCATGTCCCCCACCACCCCCACCCCCCAGCACTGTGGGGCACCTGCCAGCAGGCCCCCACCCATGTCCAACTTATGTCCCCCACCACCCCCACCCCCCAGCACTGTGGGGCACCTGCCAGCAGGCCCCCACCCATGTCCAACTCATGTCTCCCACCACCCCCACCCCCCAGCCACCAGGGTCACTCTCCACCAGGCCCCCACTCATGTCTCCCACCACCCCCACCCCCCAGCCACCAGGGTCACCCTCCACCAGGCCCCCACTCATGTCACCCACCACCCCCACACCCCAGCAGTGCAGGGTCACCCTCCACCAGGCCCCCACTCATGTCACCCACCACCCCCACAACCCAGCAGTGCAGGGTCACCCTCCACCAGGCCCCCACTCATGTCACCCACCACCCCCACACCCCAGCAGTGCAGGGTCACCCTCCACCAGGCCCCCACTCATGTCACCCACCACCCCCACACCCCAGCAGTGCAGGGTCACCCTCCACCAGGCCCCCACTCATGTCACCCACCACCCCCACCCCCCAGCAGTGCAGGGTCACCCTCCACCAGGCCCCCACTCATGTCTACCACCACCCCCACCCCCCAGCCACCAGGGGCACCCTCCACCAGGCCCCCACTCATGTCACCCACCACCCCCACCCCCAGCAGTGCAGGGTCACCCTCCACCAGGCCCCCACTCATGTCTCCCACCACCCCCACCCCCCAGCACTGTGGGGCACCTGCCAGCAGGCCTCCACCCATGTCCAACTCATGTCCCCCACCCCCCCACCCCCCAGCACTGTGGGGCACCTGCCAGCAGGCCCCCACCCATGTCCAACTCATGTCTCCCACCACCCCCACCCCCCAGCACTGTGGGGCACCTGCCAGCAGGCCCCCACCCATGTCCAACTCATGTCCCCCACCACCCCCACACCCCAGCACTGTGGGGCACCTGCCAGCAGGCCCCCACCCATGTCCAACTCATGTCCCCCACCACCCCCACCCCCCAGCACTGTGGGGCACCTGCCAGCAGGCCCCCACCCATGTCCAACTCATGTCTCCCACCACCCCCACCCCCCAGCCACCAGGGTCACCCTCCACCAGGCCCCCACTCATGTCTCCCACCACCCCCACCCCCCAGCCACCAGGGTCACCCTCCACCAGGCCCCCACTCATGTCACCCACCACCCCCACACCCCAGCAGTGCAGGGTCACCCTCCACCAGGCCCCCACTCATGTCACCCACCACCCCCACACCCCAGCAGTGCAGGGTAACCCTCCACCAGGCCCCCACTCATGTCACCCACCACCCCCACACCCCAGCAGTGCAGGGCCACCCTCCACCAGGCCCCCACTCATGTCACCCACCACCCCCACACCCCAGCAGTGCAGGGTCACCCTCCACCAGGCCCCCACTCATGTCACCCACCACCCCCACCCCCCAGCAGTGCAGGGTCACCCTCCACCAGGCCCCCACTCATGTCTCCCACCACCCCCACCCCCCAGCACTGTGTGGGACCTCCCAGCAGGCCCCCACCCATGTCCAATCCATGCCCCCCTGCACCTGGGTCCCAACATTCCCCAATCATGTCCGTAATGCCCATCCTCCCCTGCCAAAAGGCCCAACCAACTATCACACCCACCCACATATCAAAGGCAATTACATGTTACACCCCCAATGTAAATAATGCAATTTAACACATGTCTGTCACACACAATGGCTGCAAGTGAATGACAAAACACCCAACATGACATGCCTGAAAGCAATGAGATGATACGACACATTGAAGATTAAAAAAATAATATGTATTGAACAGCAAATAAGAAAAAACACAAAGCAAATCAAACAAAACAAGATGAATGTCCAAGAAAAAATTCTGAAAAATTAAAATAAGCCAATTAAGAAGATCATCCTGGGTCCATGAGCCCTACCAAATTAAACCTAACTGACTACTAACTAAAAAGTGAACTATATACAAAAAAGTGGTGCATTGTCCAATCGCAACCAAAAAAAAATCAAAAAAACAAAGGAAACCTAACCCTAACTATACAACTATATACAAAGGCAGCGGGCTATTCGGACGGCTCACTGGTTGTTGTCATGGGCCAGGGCATCATCGAACTCCTGGTCAATGGCTTGGAGGCGGGCATGTTCCCTGGCCGCGAGGTCCCGCAGGGATAACGCAGTGTCCAGCTCAAACTCCCTGCGAAGACCCTCGAGGCACTCAGCCCGCCTCAGCGCCCTCCGCATGGAGTCCTCCGCCCTGACCATCGTGAGCCGTTCCTCCTCTGCCCGCTGCCGCTCCGCACCTATCCGCTGGCACAACCTCTCCCAGACGGAAGCCACTCCCATTCCAGGGTTCTCCTGCCCTCCGGCCGATGCCTGCACCCCTGATGTTGATGGCCCCGAGCCATGATGCCTCCCACGTTGAGCCTGCTGCTGCCTCCGACGCAACTGCCTGTGCCAGCACGACGGCATCCAGGCTGATGGAAACCACCGACGCCGTCGTGCACGTGCCCTGCCCGATGATGCCGTCACATCCTCCATCTGCTGGGGTCCAGTTGGTCTGGTGTCCACCCCTGCTGGATCTCTGACTCCCGACTGTGGCAGGGATGGGATCCCCACCGAGCTGGCTGCATTGGTCGGGGCAGGTCCACAGGGGGCCCTGGTGGCATCTGGGCTGGAAGACGGCAAGGAGAACGACTGGTGGATAGCCTGCACAGAGGAGGAGAGGGCCGCCACATTGGCCAACACATGCAGGAAACCCCCGAACATGGCCTATCCCAATTGGGCCACGTCGGCACGGTGCACTTCGTGATGACGTGCGTGCTCCTCCCGGGAAGCACGCACGGCATCACGAATCACAGCCGTGCGCATCGCGACCCCAATCAGGACCTTCTCCGCACGGCCAGGGGTTCCCACGTCCGCAGGTGGAGGGGAGTCAGGTGACATGGACATCCCCTCTACCTGCGGACAGGCCTGGGACGGGGCATCCCTGCTGGTGCATGGTGGTGCACTCACAGGGTCAGGGACAGCGACATGCACAGGCCCCTCCACGGTGACCTGTGCTGCCTCCTGCCCCTGGCCCTGGACTGCACCACTTGCACCAGCAGGGATGCCCCCACCAGGCCCCATGTGTGCCCCAGTGGCGGCCTCCTCCTCCTCTGTGCAAACCACCAACCTGGATGGCTCCTCACCGTCTCCCACCGTAGCAGGCCCCTGTGGGGGCTCACCCACCCCTTCCGCTGCAGCCGTGGGGGCATCCCCGCCGCCTTGCTCCGCAGCGCCGTCTCCGCCCTCTTCTTCACTAGCCGCTGCGTAGAGGGAGACAAAGAACACAAGCATCAGGGCACTGTACAATGGTCCCCTAGACAGGAAGCAATAGCAGATGAGCACCACTGTCAAAGTACACTTCCATCATGTCCCTCCACAACACATGGGTCAGTCCAGGCAAAACACACACAGTAACAGGCATGGTGCATGCCATGGACATTTCCATGCATGTCCAATGGACTCTTGAAACATTCAATGATATGTAACTCACATGCATCATGCCTCATGCCCATCACATGCACACACTTCACCTCAGTCACATCCATCTGGCCCCAAACACACCAAACACAGCGGTTACAAGGGTAATTTGGCTGCTTTACTGAATCTGTGCATTGTCACACACATGTGTCATGCATCCATGGCATGCACAAGTCACAGACACGCAGGTCAGGCACACAGACATGGCTACCATATATGTACCTGGCATCAGCACCCATCCCTCACCCCCACCCATGTCCAGGTACAGAGACTGGCATGCTCTCATGTTCAAAATCTGAATAGGGCTCCCCATGCGGCATTTCAACACATGCAACAACCATGTGCATCACACATCACTGGTCGCACATGCATTACCATGATGTCCCTGCACACATACATGCATACATGGCCTATGGCACACATACAGGCAAGTATCATAGAACCAGCACACCGCAACATGCCCAGTCTCACACAGTAATGCATGGACACTTACCGCTCAACTCCAGACGGGCCTCCCTCTCAAGGATCTGGGCGTGGAGCGCTGGGCGTACGCGTTCCAGGACCCTCATCTGGATGGAACTCATGCGGCCCCGGCCCCCCTCCACGAGGCGCCGGGCCTTCACAAGGGTCCTGGACCTCAAGTCCTCCCAGCGCTTCTTGATCTTCAGGACGTCGCGGGTTGCCACCACCTCCGCGTTGATGGCAACCACACTGTCGGCCCAGATCCTCTGCCGTCCTTCCTTGCTGGCGCGGGACGATCCAAAGAGGGCATCATACTGCCCCAGGACATGCTCCACCAGGACACCAACTTCGGTGACAGTGAAGCTGGTGCCCCTCTGCCCCTCTGGCCTGGGGTTGCCACTGGTGCCAGATGTGGAAGTGCCCGACATGGCAACCCCAGAGGCAGGTGTGGGTGGGCAACTGGGTCCTGGGGCTGGGCTGTGGAGCGATGTAATACCAGTCGGGAGTCTTCAGTTCCAGCAGGGGTGGACACAGCAACTGGACCCCTGCAGATGGCTGATGTGCAGGCACCAAATGGCAGGGCACGGTGGCAGCAGGCAGGCAGTCAGGCAGGCAGCAGCAGATGGCACGTGGGAGGCTGCTCGGGGCACTGGGGGGCAGTAACTCGGCCTTCTGGGCAGGAGCGTGGGCTTCCGTGTGTTTTCGCGTGGCCAGCTTGATACGGAGTGATTTGGCACGTGAAAATCCTGCACGTCAGCGTGAAATCCGAGGAAAGGCCCTTAGCGCGTAAGCGCGTCAGCACGCATACGCGATTCTATTGGACCAGAGTCCCTCAGCGCGTAAGCGCGTCTGTGACGTGACCCGCACGGGTGTTCCCCACTCAGCACGTGATGACGGGGCACACGTGGAGATACTGCACGTCAGAGTGTCATCGCGTGTAATTGGACAAAAGTGCGCGTACACGCGATTGGCCTATGTACGTGTATTTAATGGGTGCGCGGCCACTTACACACGCAAGTACGTCAGCGAACCTGTATCACGTGGTGCGTGTGAATTTCCGCACGCTATTGGACTGGGAACTGGATTCCAGGGGTGCGCGGGTCACACGCTGTATCCCGTGGTGCGTGTGAATTTCCACACGCTATTGGACTGGGAACTGGATTCCAGGGGTGCGCGGGTCACACGCTGTATCCCGTGGTGCGTGTGAATTTCCACACGCTATTGGACTGGGAACTGGATTCCAGGGGTGCGCGGGTCACACGCTGTATCCCGTGGTGCGTGTGAATTTCCACACGCTATTGGACTGGGAACTGGATTCCAGGGGTGCGCGGGTCACACGCTGTATCCCGTGGTGCGTGTCAATTTCCACACGCTATTGGACTGGGAACTGGATTCCAGGGGTGCGCGGGTCACACGCTCGCCTAGAACACGCGCTAAGCATAAATTGCGGACTTTAACAATAACAAGCTCAGACGCCAGGATGAACATACCGTTCCTAGCAGCAGTGGCAGTGGGCTACCAAAGGAGGAGGAGGAGGATAGTCAGGGCCAGAATATTCACACCCAGAACCAGCCTTTTCGGGATGCCTGATGACCAGGTGTATGGGAGGTACAGGTTTCCACCACACATCATACTGGACCTGGTGAGTGAGTGGGAGGATGACCTCACATCACCCACCCTGTGCTCCCAAGCACTCAGCCCCCTGGAGAAGGTCCTCAATGTACTGCACTTCTTAGCCACTGGATCATTTCAGCGGACAAGTGCCATAGTGGGTGGGGTGTCACAGGCCACCCAGTCACGCTGCCTACACCAGGTCTTGAACATCATGACTGCATGCCCATCAGTCCGCAGGCACATATACCTGCCCAGAACACCTGCAGAAAGGCATGCTGCCGCCCTGGATTTTTACGCAGTGGCACGATTCCCCAAAGTGGTAGGTGCCATCGACTGCACCCATGTGGCTCTACGTCCCCCCAGGGCATCTGAGCACATCTATAGGAACCGCAAGCACTGGCATTCCATCAACGTGCAGGTAGCATGTAATGCCAAGGGAATCATCACCTCAGTATATGCAAACTATCCCGGCTCCACCCACGACAGCTTCATTTACCGAATGTCCACCCTAAGCCGGGACCTAGAAGCTGGGCGGCATGGCGATACATGGCTGCTTGGTGAGTATGTATGCCACTGCACATGCATGCATGTTGGATACTGAGCAAGGTCACAACCTCACCAATGATACCAATCCCCACCTCCACAGGGGACAGTGCCTACCCTCTCAGCCCCCACATGATGACGCCAATTCGGAACCCCACCACGCCACCCCAGGTAAGATTTAACACAGCCCACATTACAACCAGGGGCATAGTGGAGCGCACATTCGGAGTGCTGAAGTCACGCTTTCGCTCCCTTGACCGTTCTGGTGGGCAGCTGTTATACGCTCCCCCAGTAGTGTGCAGGATCATAGTGGCAGCATGTGTCCTGCACAACGTTGCAACACGCCGGGGCCTGGCCGTGGACATGGTGGTGGCCCCACATCCCCAACCACATGCACAGCCGCTGCGCATGGGAGGGGAAAGGGCACGGGGGGAGGCAGCCCGTACACAGCTAGTGGCTAATTACTTCACATAGAAATCACACCCCTGTGGAGTGCACACTGCCCTGGCACATTCCATCTGACAATCAATGATGACTCAACCTGACACTGATCCTGAATGTCTGGAGAATGAACCGTGAATACCATATCAGCCTGAGATTGTTCACCTGGAAGTGTCACAATGTGTGCATCCCTACCCACACAGACACCACCAATGCAGTTTTGTGAAGTTACACATTGAAGCAGCTAAAATGAATACCCACTTGCAAAATGCAACAAGAGGACAGTGCCATGTCAGCCAACCCAACCCCAGCACTGCCACACGACACACCGTGCCATGTCATGCTAATTGCAGGTAAACAAAGTAATCCCCACAACATGACATCACTCTCACTATGTACAGTGGCACTATTAGAAACCTGCAACACCTGAAATGCTCACAGCAATGCCGGACCAACAACATACTTGAGCACGTAGTACCATTAACATGACATCAAAAATGTTACATATTAGTAGTCTCACCACCTGGAAATGCCTGCACTCCCACCACTACCAACTGTGCAGTGTTGGCGCCATGTAGAGTTGTAGGTGCACTGCTGCCAACATGGTCCCCATCGCCAGACTAGAGGTCCTTGTGTGGACTTGAGGAAGGGACCTGCAAATTGGGAGGTAGACACAGAAGAAGAGTTACACATCAATGCAACATGCAGTGTACAACACAACAGCAATATGCACTACGAATGTATACACAGTATTGACTACAGACTGGCCACACAGCTCATGGGAGTCCAACGTCACTGTGTAATTCACTGTCACTTGGGCACACCCTTTGCAAGCCCATGGAAACGGGAAGCAGGAGGGGTGTGTGTGACTCAAACCCAAGCATCTGAACCAAATACATTACAAGCCTGCATGTGCCCAGCCACAATGCAGCGTATGCCCACAGGAACCACGGAAGCCAACACATCGAAGCCAACACATCGGAGCCAACAGATCGGAGCCAACAGATCGGAGCCAACAGATCGGAGCCAACAGATCGGAGCCAACAGATCGGAGCCAACAGATCGTCCCAAAAAAATTGGGAATAAAAGAAATCAAAATAAAAATATAAAAAAGAAACAATCAAAAATGGCCATTGATGGGCCCGGGGGGGTTGGGGAGGCCACCCAGGAGGTCTGAGGACAGGATGCACACCAGAACCCACCTGCGTGGATCCTGGGAAGATAAAACACCTCCATGGGCTCATGGCCCACACGGCTACCCTATTGTGGGAGTATCACTGCTGTCGCTATTATCACCCTGTGCAGCTGCATCCGGAGGTGGTTGCACTATGGGAGGCAGCCCACGCAAGGCCCTAGTCTGCTCCTCCATGGCTGCAAGCATGCGGGTGTGGTAGGTCTGGTTCTGGAGGATGAGTGTGCGGAGGTCCCCATGCAACAACTCACGGGATGCCCGGACCTCCGCCCTCGTTGCCTGCATCTCAGCTGAGAGCGTACGGGTGAGACGCTCCAGCTGCTGTTCTGTCCTTTGGTGTGTTGAAGCCTCAAGCTCAACAAGAGTCGTCCTGAGGTGTAGGAGCTCCTGCCTCAGGGCTTCCCTGTGGCCCTGGGACTCAATGGAGATGGCCTCCTGCAGAGTCGCCAGTGCCGCCCGCCTGTCCCTGTTGGACCCCAACATGTCCTCCCTGTGTGACTGGCAGATGGAGTCGGTTGCCTGCTCTAGTCGCTCCATCAGCCTTTCTGGGGGGACAATGGAAGTGGCCACCCTATCCATGGCCTGAGCCATCATCTCGGATGATGCAGCCTGTTGGGTAGCCATACCGTAAATGGATTGCTCCCATGCGGTATTGCCGGGTGGCGTACGGCCACCACGTCGGCGGGCACCACACCTGTCTGGGGCAAGGCGAACTGCGCCTTGCTGTGCCGGCACTGCCTGAGGCTGCAGGACTGCATTCCCCCTCTGATCTGCTGGCCCAGGAACAGGATCAGATGTCGTGGAGTGTGACCCTGCATCCGTAACCACCGAAGGCGTAGCTGCCAACACTGACATCCCCATGGAGGGTACTGACCCTGGTGCAGGTGGGTGAGACAGAACAGAATCCCTCCCTGGAACACTCACCAGCGACGGCACGTAGGTCTCATCCGAATCAACACCTGAGTACAGCTCGGGGGAGGTGCAGCCAGAGACACCCCTTGAGAGCACGACCTGCAGCACTTGTGGGTTCTCCCCCACCACCACACCACGTCCCTCACTGGTGGTTGGTCGGCCCTGGGACACCTCCTGGGTCTGCACCATCTCCACAACCCCAGCAGTATCAGGTGCGTCTTCCCCTGCAAAGACATGAAAACAAAGTAATGGAAACAGGCATTAGCACCATGGCACACATTGAGGGCTGAGAAGCAAGAGAACCAGTACTTGATTGACACATGTCCCACATGACTAAAACCCTCCCATGCATGCACCCTCACTGCGTATGAAGTGCAGGCAAATGGCACACACTGATGACACCAAGATGGAAGATGAACAAATTTTCTGCATGCTGCCTGGCAGTGGCATCACACATTGGCCTGTGATTGGCAGGTGAAACACACATGCCATCACACAGATGGCATGTACCATTGCTATTGAGTGAAGATGGAGAGGAGGGCAGCACCTATTCATTCAGTCCAGTTCCCGCATGTAATGGCTTTTCTGATTCTAACAGGTCAGATTTTTCACCTGGAGCTGCCAGTCTGAAATGGTCAAATTGCACAGGGACATGTGTGTACAAATGATATCCAGGTAACAAAGTCACTCCACTTTACCATACCCATGTCAGACATGTGACTAGTGGACAGCGACATGCCTAGTGAAAGTGGTGGAATGCAAACAAACTGACTGAATGAACAGTGAAAAATAAGCAAATATGTTGTGTCAAGGTGACACTTCAAGGGCAACTGGCGTGCAGTTGTGCTAGATGTCTACTGTTGGCAGAAGGGATACTGCTATGGCCAAATGCAGCTGCGCAGGAAGTATTGCATGAAGCACATGGCTGACCCATACGACTGAGGCGCACACACTCTCACCTGGCACCCGAACAGAAGCCCTCACACACACACCATGCACATGGATGACACACACATGCATGTGCACTCACCGGACAATGCCTCGTAATCAGCCAGATCTCCCACGCCTTGGATCTGTTCCTCCGTGACGTAGGTCCCAGCGACTGACTCATGTGGAGTGAGTTCCATGTCTACTACTGGAGACCCACCTCCAGTCACTAGAGTTGCGGCATGACTTGAGGCCAGCTTACTCTTTGCCCTGCGCTTTAGGTCATTCCAGCGCTTATAGCAATCATTGGCTGTGCGCCTCACGATTCCAAGGGCACTTACGATGTCCGCAACGGTCTGCCAGTGTGCCTGGCGTTCTGCAGGTGTGGTCTTGGATCCTGCAACAATGACCATCTCGTTGTCATGTCCGGACACATACTCGACAAGTGCATTCAGTTCGTCATCCGTGAAGCTGGGCTTCCTGGACGGGCCGGACTGTGTAGCCGTGTCTGCGGCATCAGCCTGTGCCGGACGAGCACTCTTCCTCTTCCGCTTGGAAGGTGGTGGTGATCCTGAGTGTCCTGCGCCGCTCTGGACACTAGGGGCAGGAGCCCTGGTGGACTCTGTATCAGGAGTGTGGGATTGCACACTCAGCATGGGAGTTGGTGCAGGCATTGGCTCTAGTGTGATGGTGTCAGGGGGAATGTCAGCAGCATGGACTAGGACCGACACTGTCCTGGCTGGGTGTGTGAGGGCTGGGGTGGATGGAGCCGCAGCTGCCCCTGCAGCCACTCCGCCCTGCCTCCTTGGTGCAGCAGATGACCTTGCTGCCCCAGATCCACGTGGCATGATGGCATCAACGTGCACCAGCGCACGTGTCGTAGCCCTGCTGACCTGGAAGTCAGCCATGGAGTCAGCCAGGTCTGGTGCCACAATGGGCTGGTCCAACAAGGGCTGAGCATGGATGGTGTCAGCCACTTCAGCCTCAACGGGAGGGGGGGAGGGGGGGAGGGGGGGGGTGATGGGTGCCCTTGACTGGTCCTCCACACATGGGGGGACAGGCTCACCCTGCAAGTTACGACCACGTCCCCTACCGGATCCACCACGGCCACCACTTGTGGCTCTTCCACCTTTGCCACCCTTACGGAATCCTCGCCTCCCAGCCATGGCACTGATATTAATGTGCGTATGGGAGTGGCTGTAGACAATTGTCCTGGGCAATTGGGGGTCAAAGGGGTTGGGTACCAGAGGGTAATTGTACCCTAGTGCTCTAGCACGGCTGATTGTAACCCCTGGGGAAAGATGACGGGTCACGCAACGCACAGGAGGCCCAAAAAAGGGAGATGACGTGCACGCAACCCCTCCTAGACCACGTGTGCAGAAAGAAAAACCTGCACTACGCTGTGGCACCCAGTAACACAAGAATGAACGTATGCGTGTCACACGCAGCCTAGAATGACCTCTGAAGGGGTAGGCTACACACGGGGCAAGAACAGAAGTTGGATACGTGCGTGACTCACCGTCTGCCAGGTAAAAGAGCGTGAAGAATGAGCGCGTTTGGCTGGCTAAACCCCCGCCAAAAGAAGATGTGTACGCTGTCTGAGAAGACAGGACAACAGTAGAAGGGGACACTGTTTGAGGGAACAGGCCCAGGTAAACCAGTAAAAGAGAAAAAAGAGAAAAAGCTGTCAGAGGTAACAGGGAATACGAACTGGAAACGCTGTGAAGTAAATCGCGTGTGAAACGACAAGAAGTACAGAATTCACCCACTCGCTCTCCACGAAAAGCACGTACAAGGAAATGGTGTTCTACATGTACCTTATATACAGGCCCACACGTACAGCGTCACTTACGCGGCGTGTACGTTCACCAATCACACGCTTTGTCACTCCTGCGTGTAGATCCATTTTCACCAATCACACGCTTTGTCACTTCTGCGTGTAGATCCATTTTCACCATTCACACGCTTTGTCACTTCTGCGTGTAGATCCATTTTCACCAATCACACGCTTTGTCACTTCTACGTGTACATCCATTTTCACCAATCACACGCTTTGACACTGGGACGTGTCACGCAACAATTTCCTGCACGTGCAGGTGACTATAGGCGCGCATATGCTGTTGACGGGTTTACGCGCTAAGGGCCTTTGCTGACGTGTGGGATTTCACTCCCTATCAGGCTGTCCACGCGTTCACACACGAGAGACCACGCTCCTGGCCAGGAGGCCAAATTACTGCCCCCCAGAGCCCTGAGCACGCTCCCACCTGCCATCTGCTGCTGCCTGACTGCCTGCTGGCCACGTGCCCCACAGTGCTGGTGGGTGGGGGTGTTGGGAGACATGGGTGGGGGCCTGGTGGAGGGTGCCCCTGCACTGGTGGGGGTGGTGGGAGACATGGGTGGGGGCTTGGTGGAGAGTGCCCCTGGTGGCGGGGGGGGGTGGGGGTGGTGGGAGACATGGGTGGGGGCCTGGTGGAGGCTGCCCCTGGTGGCGGGAGGGTGGGGGTGGTGGGAGACATGAGTGGGGGCCTGGTGGAGGCTGCCCCTGCACTGCTGGGGGGTGGGGGTGCAGGGGGACATGAGCAGGTGTGCAGGGTAGTCCCCTGTTTTGTAGGCTGCCTGCAGCGGCCGTGGAGGGTGTACAGGGAACACCTGTGAGGACCCACCCAGCCTAATCGCGTGTGATGATTCCCACGCAACCCTGTAATACACGTACCCTGGCCAATCGCGTGTTGAACTTCCCGCGTACCCCTGTAATACACGTACCCTGGCCAATCGCGTGTTAAACTTCCCGCGTACCCCTGTAATACACGTACCCTGGCTAATCGCGTGTTAAACTTCCCGCGTACCCCTGTAATACACTTACCCTGGCTAATCGCGTGTTAAACTTCCCGCGTACCCCTGTAATACACGTACCCTGGCCAATCGCGTGTTAAACTTCCCGCGTACCCCTGTAATACACGTACCCTGGCTAATCGCGTGTTAAACTTCCCGCGTACCCCTGTAATACACTTACCCTGGCTAATCGCGTGTTAAACTTCCCGCGTACCCCTGATATACACGTACCCTGGCCAATCGCGTGTTAAACTTCCCGCGTACCCCTGTAATACACGTACCCTGCCTAATCGCGTGTTAAACTTCCCGCGTACCCCTGTAATACACTTACCCTGGCTAATCGCGTGTTAAACTTCCCGCGTACTCCTGTAATACACGTACCCTGGCCAATCGCGTGTTAAACTTCCCGCATACCCCTGTAATACACGTACCCTGCCTAATCGTGTGTTAAACTTCCCGCGTACCCCTGTAATACACGTACCCTGGCCAATCGCGTGTTAAACTTCCCGCGTACCCCTGTAATACACGTACCCTGGCTAATCGCGTGTATAACTTCCCGCGTACCCCTGTAATACACGTACCCTGGCCAATCGCGTGTTAAACTTCCCGCGTACCCCTGTAATACACGTACCCTGGCTAATCGCGTGTTAAACTTCCCGCGTACCCCTGTAATACACTTACCCTGGCTAATCGCGTGTTAAACTTCCCGCGTACCCCTGTAATACACGTACCCTGCCTAATCGCGTGTTAAACTTCCCGCGTACCCCTGTAATACACTTACCCTGGCTAATCGCGTGTTAAACTTCCCGCGTACTCCTGTAATACACGTACCCTGGCCAATCGCGTGTTAAACTTCCCGCATACCCCTGTAATACACGTACCCTGCCTAATCGTGTGTTAAACTTCCCGCGTACCCCTGTAATACACGTACTCTGGCCAATCGCGTGTTAAACTTCCCGCGTACCCCTGTAATACACGTACCCTGGCTAATCGCGTGTATAACTTCCCGCGTACCCCTGTAATACACGTACCCTGGCCAATCGCGTGTTAAACTTCCCGCGTACCCCTGTAATACACGTACCCTGGCTAATCGCGTGTTAAACTTCCCGCGTACCCCTGTAATACACTTACCCTGGCTAATCGCGTGTTAAACTTCCCGCGTACCCCTGTAATACACGTACCCTGGCCAATCGCGTGTTGAACTTCCCGCTTACCCCTGTAATACACGTACCCTGGCTAATCGCGTGTATGACTTCACGCGTACCCCTGATATGCACGTTACCCGCTTTGCGTCCCTTGTTTGGCAGCCCTGTAAACTGGTCCAGGGTTAGCGCAGCCCTTTGCGATGATTTAGCGATTTTGATGGCTTTTCCTTGCGCGAGGGCGTTCTTGGGGGCGTTACTGGCGCTGCTGCAGGGTCGCTGCGATACTCTGCGCCACGGCTGGTTTGGGAGCATGAAATCCATGAATACGCTGTGCGCGGAAATCGGTTTTAGCGCACGTGCCTGGCGCAGTCAATCGCACGCGGACACTCTGCGCCAGCCGCTTGCGACACTTTTCAGCGAAATTCTATGAATTACCCTGTATGTTAATTTAAACATATACAGATGCAAGAGAAATGCAAGCAGACAAAGTAATCGTGAGGGTAGCTTTATAGTTAATAAATTGCGGCAAGCGCCTATATTTATATATATCTATATCTGTATTCAGTGAAAAAACTTTGTTAAAGGGACGTTATGGTTAAGTTGCGCTACTAAAAAGCTATGAAATTCAGTAAAAAAAACTTTGTTAAAGGGACGTTATGGTTAAGTTGAGCTACTAAAAACCTATGAAATTCAGTGAAAAAACTTTGTTAAAGGGACGTTATGGTTCAAAGTAAAACCGAAAACCCCTGAAATTTGGCAGTTATGGTAAAATAAGCAACCATAACTCGCGCCGCCACTGTGCACTGCTAAGACTAACACCCAGGACATCAAAGATGACATCACAAATGTCATTGACACATCGAAAATCTGAGCGTGGTGAATGTAAATTTAAATATTGTGCCCCATTTCCCCTTTGGAGTTGGCTCTGAAAAGAGCTGTTGTTTTTTGTTTTTTTTACAGATGCTTGACAGACACCTGTTATTTTGTATTTTTTTCTTGTTTTTTTTCTTACTTTACTCCTAAAATCTTTACATAACCTTCTCCAAAGCAACCCTTACATTCCAAAATAGAAAGGCATTTCCTGTAAAAGATAAAGAAATGCCATCTTCTTTAAAATTAACAGCATTACTGGCATCAATATTCTCATTGTTACAGAAGAACATTCCAGCTCTAAGCATGAAGGCACACATGCCTCGGTTGATGACACACCTAGCAATGTTTTGCTGAGGACAAAAAACTGAACTATTCTCCCATATTACCCTAGGTAGTAATCCAGAAAAAATTACTTTCGCATTTGGAAGGATCTTCATTACGGCTTGAACCAAGCGTTCCAAATCAGCCAACAAAGTAGGGGCACTGACGTTGCCCAAATGGAAAGCACCATAGTGCAAAAGTACCACATGCAGACTGTTCATCGTGGCCATATCCTCACAAACTTGTACAATTCCCTGTACATTTCAATCAGGCACAGTGCTCCACAGCACCTCCATTCCTTTCACATCAAAGTTCTTTGCAACATGCCTGCATTCAGCGTACTGCTGTAAACCATGCACAAACATATCTCCGAGCACCAACACCCTGACTTTCTCCACTTCTGCCATCTTCACCACACACAGTCACTTTCAACACAAATCCACACCTTGACATCTGATTGGCTGATCCGTACAGTCTTCTTTCCATGTTGGATATACTGGAAAAACCCGGATGTAGCACGCCCTGTCCACGAACAGCCGCGGTGTCCGCGGACACATCGAAAATCTGAGCGTGGTGAATGTAAATTTAAATATTGTGCCCCATTTCCCCTTTGAAGTTGGCTCTGAAAAGAGCCGTTGTGTTTTTTTTTTTACAGATGCTTGACAGACACCTGTTATTTTGTATTTTTTTGTCTTGTTTTTTTTTCTTACTTTACTCCTAAAATCTGTACATAACCTTCTCCAAAGCAACCCTTACATTCCAAAATAGAAAGGCATTTCCCGTAAAAGATAAAGAAATGCCATCTTCTTTAAAATTAACAGCATTACTGGCATCAATATTCTCATTGTTACAGAAGAACATTCCAGCTCTAAGCATGAAGGCACACATGCCTCGGTTGATGACACACCTAGCAATGTTTTGCTGAGGACAAAAAACTGAACTATTCTCCCATATTGCCATAGGTAGTAATCCAGAAAAAATTACTTTCACATTTGGAAGGATCTTCATTACGGCTTGAACCAAGCGTTCCAAATCAGCCAACAAAGTAGGGGCACTGACGTTGCCCAAATGGAAAGCACCATAGTGTAAAACTACCACATGCGGACTGTTCATCGTGGCCATATCCTCACAAACTTGTACTATTCCCTGTACATTGCAATCAGGCACCACGATCAGTGCTCCACAATCCACAACCTCGACATCTGATTGGCTGATCCGTACAGTCTTCTTTCCATGTTGGATTTCCTGGAAAAACCCGGATGTAGCATGCCCTGTCCACGAACAGCCGCAGTGTCCGCAGACGGCGTCTACTTTACTCTCTGTGCCATTCCCTCATTGCATACAGCTAAGCAATCACACAATACGAATAACGTCCTCAGAACACCCCCATTTTGTGAATTTTCGAACATTTCAGGACAATTATCATTTCTTTATTCAACATATTAACATTACAAATATTATACTTTCATCTTCTACTCTGCACACAATGCTATGTTTCTCCATTAGTAGCTCAGTATACTAGATAGAATCCCATGATACAATGCTATTTATATCAATGCATCATTCAAAGCACTAATAACGGTATGATATTTATTGCAATATCCTTGACACTTTTTTCACAACATTATAATAACATTAGCAGTGCACGGTGGTGGCGCAAGTTATTTTTCATAGCTTACCATAACTTGCGATTTTCAGGGGTCTTTCGGCTGTACTGAAAACCATAATGTCCTTTAAACAAACTTGTTTTAATATCACGCAAAAAATATACAAACATGGCATGCAAAAACCAACTTCTCACAGATGGCTTTATACAGAATGTTGCAAAGTAAGAATTTATGCTCGTTCACAGTAAAGGTCAGCTGCTTCCATTTTTTTCCTCGGGCCCCGGAGATTTTATTATTAACATACTCCATTGCACTTCGATAGCAAATAGTTTCACGCCCTAATAAATAAAATGATGATTTTTAATGAAGATCGGCTGGTGAGACTAATTTATGTTTTTTAAAACAGGTATGTGGCCCCATTTTGCCTATGTCACGATTTACAGACTCCAGTGGATGGGGTCTTCAACTGCCAGGTGCAGGTCCAAATATGCAACTTCATGACCCTCACCATTTTATGGGACAATCACCAAGGACCAATATGCCCTTACGAAGTACTAGCGGCTACAAACAACATACCAACCAATAGGGTGGTCTAATGGCTCATTTTTGCACCAACCTTCCGATTATCAGAGCGACCATTTACTGCTTTTATCATAAACCAACAGCCTATCTACCGCAAAGGAACAACGCGTGGCTCCAAATAAACTTTTGCTGATCGACAGCAGAGACAATAGCAAATCGCTGAATATTCGCTAAACATTTCATGTGAAATAAATGTACTTTACCAAATGTACAATCCTGCTGTTTACTTTTAAACCACAGTTTCATATTCCGAATTGTGGTGCACTGAGTTGTAAGCTGATCTGACACCCTGTGTACCACAAAGGAACATCACGTGCCTCAACATGAACTTTTGCGGATCGACAACAAAGACAAATGCAAATTGCTGAATATTCTCTAAACATTTGCAGTCAAATAAATGTACTTTACAAAATGTACAATCTTGCTGTTTGCTTTTAAATCACTGTTTCATATTCCGAATTGTGGCGCGCTGTGTTGTGACATAATATGTGTTGTCTTCCGGGTTCTGTGTAAAGTCACTTAGGACTGGAGAGGACTGGTCGTGTTTGATGACGCACCCTGTAACGTCACGGAGAGAGGCGGGGAATATGAATGCTTTGATAATATCAGGTTTAGGGGCGGGAGATATGATTTAGTGTCGCAAAAGCAAGTCAGCCAGGTCAATAGCACCAGTCATAGGATTATCACATAATGTCGGCGCACACCAGCCGGATTTATTGTTTCTTTAGTGGACAAAAAGTCGGTTGACGCCCATAGGAAATTGTACTATTAGCGGACAGAAGGAGTGGTCTTAAAACACTTTCACCCTGACAACGAACAATACAAACAAAGTTCTCAGAACACCCCCATTTTGTGTAATTGCAACCATTTCGAGACACCGCGAGTGTTCTTAGAACACATTCAACTAGAGAGATTACAATACGGACAGCGTCCTGAGGACACCCCCAGTTTGTGTATTTACGAACAATTAAGTACACTGCAAGTGTTCATAGCTCATTTTTACCTTACTTGCGAACAAAAATGACACATACTCCGTCCTCTAAACACCCCACCATTTAGTTTATTTACAAAATGTCAGAACAGCCGTGTTCTCCGCGGACAAATCAAACGCAACATAAACGTCTAGCACATAAATAAAATACAACTTTGAACCTATCTCATACTCCCCCATCCTCCCCGAAGACTTCTACACACCAACACACTCTACTAAATACACATTTTGAACAAACTTTCACCGCGCTGTCCGTGGACGTCCGCAAATGCAAGATGGCGGGCGCGACAGAAAATCTGACGCGCATCACGCACCACGCCGCCCAATCAGCGAACACGTCGTATGTCCGCGGACATGACGCAAGCCGCTGGGCCAATCGGGGTGCTGTCCGCGGAGCGAACAGGGAAGTCCGTCCGCGAAGCGAACACAGATATCACAAATTTTTTTGCCTTACATTTTGGTCATTTTTAAAAAACCTACTGGACAGATTTACACCAAATTTGCAAAAGCACGCTTTCGGGACCAGGCCGCCGCTCCTGCTACAAATTTGGTGTAAATCCATCCAGCGTTTCCGGCTGTAGCCGTGCGCAAAGTTTTTTCCCATTCAGTCTATGGGAAAAAAAAAGTTTTGGGACCCCCCCTATAATTTTTCCCCCCCTGGACGAATCCTCACCAAACTTTGCAAAAAAAATCAGAGTGGGCCATATACTTTTTTTGCAAAGATTGGTGAGGATTCGTCCAGGGGGAGCGAAGTTATAAGCCGCCCAAAAAGTTCTCTTCCTATGGAAACACCAACTTAACCATAACTACATGGCCGCTACTGCGGCCATGTAATATATATAGATAGATATATATATATATATGCAGATGGACGAGTGAAGGATGGATGTTTCCACTGCACATTGTAGGCAGTGCTGGACATTAGCAAGAAGACCTAATTTCAGTGTGTCGCAGTTAAAAAAGCAAATTAAATTACAAAATGAAACTCAGCAGAAGGAGTTGGATGAGCCAAAGAAGCCAAGGTCTTATCAAACTGGAGTGAACTGCCGTTGGATACAATTACTATTAGAAAATAGTGCATTTTAATACACTAAATGGCTCAACTCCATGGTCTCCAGTCACATGGAAGAATGAAGTTGGAAGAATGAGATGGTCACACCGGTATCCAGGCATTGCTTCGAATATATATTTTCGTATGGCAAAGTTTTAAAAAAAAAATGCATTGAAAAAATGCTTTTTTTAGGTAAAGTTTTTTTTTTACTATGATGGGTTTTCAGGGGTAAAAAAAACGGGTGTTGGGGGTACCCCCCATAAAAAAAAAGTTTTGATGCATTTTTTTTCGAAACTTTGCCATTCGAAACTTTGGGATTCGAAACAATCACTAGGAACCGGTCACATCTACGCACAAGGGCGGAGTGTGACAACACCCCTTAAAATTTCTCAGAGCAGAATACAAACTCAAGGCCAGGCTTCAAAGCTCTAATTGACACTGGACCATTGAGGTGATGATGGATTGATTTGCTAATTGGTGGGAAGCTAGTGTTAAGACAAGCTCACCCGCACCTGGATGTTTAGCCTGCAAGCTGCTAGACGTAGGTGGAAAAGTACTGACAGCAGTTAGAAGTCAACCCATTGTAGAGGACCGCATAATTAAGGGTCCTGTAGTTTGTGTAACCTATGGGACGTTGTGCATTTAGTGATGTTCATAGTGGCCATTTTAAGGGGAGGGCTTTGTTTCCCTGCCTGATGTTAAGTACCCTATCACTTTCCTTCATTGTTATACTGATACAGAACTTATACTTAAAAATTTACTTAGAGCCTATCACTTCCCTCAATAGGTTTTTGTAGTTTGCCACGGAGGATGACGCTGGTAATGACGCAGGTCAACACGTCACACATGACAATTATGCTTAATATAACTTCTGTTTTTTGTAAGAATCATTGAGTAAGAGGATGAAGCGAGTGCTGATGTTCGTTGTACTCCCTGTTTTAGATAATTGATATTAAAACACATTTCCTTTTTCCAAACTACCTGAGTAGTTTTGATTATTGATGTATGAAACAAAATCTGCACCCCCATCCATCTCAAGGGTAATTGCTACTCATCAAAGGGGCTGGGATATCCAGTTCACCCTCCTCTTGTGTATGCTGAATATGTACATAAGCACTTAAGGGGTTAATGGAATGATGTGTTCCGAATTAAGCAACAGACTGATTTACAGAGCTATTTTCAGGTAATCCGCAACATCAAGGAAAATGGATACAATAAATCTTCATTCATGTATTGTAAAACATCCCAATTGTCATTGAAGGATTAACTACATAAACAAATCACATGTATGCACATGTATGCAGGAGGTCAAGTTTTATCAATGCAATGTTCAGGAAATTATATCCAACACATACGTTACAGTCTACAACAATGTCTTATCCTTTCATCGAATGCTTATACACAAAAAGGAATATTATATATTCAATCATGATGAAATGCAATGGAAAAATTAGTTAATAGTTAATATACAACAACCACCAGAAAAGAAGTATGTCCATTAAGGCAAACCAAGGACAGGTCTGGTATATGTAAGAAGGAATATGCTCTAGGACAAGCGTTCTAGAAAAACAGAGCTATTAAATAGCATCTATTATGTTACAGTCTTGCCTAACAAATGTCAGATAACACAAAGATCTGCTATAAAGCTAATACTCCAAATAGAAAGAAGGATTTTGCATATGTAGAGTCATAGTCAATGTCCAATGGTGGTTGTCCTTAATCTATGTATGTCTACGTATGTATTGTCCCTGGTGACTGTTCCATTTAATACCCTCCACAACCTGGCCCGAATGTCCCTCAAACTCACCCCATTGGAAGAAGCACACTGCATCTCGCCATTGATTTCTCATCTATTGTACGTTCTTTTCTGATCACAAGAGCATTGTTCCTCCTGTATACAAATACATAAATAAATATCCGTGCAGACTTGTTGGATCAATCAAAATGTGAAGTCATTAATCTTGACTGCTCTTCCATTATACATACTTATGTCCTTCTTCCGTGACACATCTTCACATCAGTGCATTTGACTTGGTGTTTTTACATCACTTTTGAGTATAGCAAAAAAGAAGGTAGACAGTTACTTGGGAGTTCACCCTGTTTGAACAAAAAGGGACCAATGCTCATTTTCCATCTTTTTCCACAGGCAAGGTGCTGTGGGCTTGCGCTTTGGGTGGCGCTGTTTTTTTTTTTTATTGTGATTTGTTTTTAATTAAACCTTACACAAAAGTAGAAAAAAGAAACAAGATAAAAATGTTCCAAAATACAAAATAGCTAGACATATAAAACAATCAATTCACATAAAACTACATACAAATATACAGTTAATGTAAACTTAGATAGAAAAATAAGCTCTAAAAATGTATAATTAGTACACCAAAATATTAATCATCTAAGTGGACCAAAATCAGACAAAAATTGACACAATCAGAGCATCAGTGAAACATTTTCCCCCCACATCCGACTAGACCCAAATAGTTCCTTTGAAACCGTAGAATCCATGCATACCCCTATATTCAAAGAATCTATCTCTCTTGGGTACATGAGCCTGGCAATCTAGTACCCAGTGTTAAAGGGTTTCAATAGAATCTGTCCCAAGGCAAAACCGACATTCTGCAATTTTTACAGAAGATACAGATTTCGTCCCCAATAGATAGTCTGTTCCTTTGTGGTAAGTTGATTTAACTTAAAGCGCATTAACAGGGAGCTCATTTTTGGACAGGGGAAATGAGACAAATACATTGAAAAATACTCCCTTTTCCTCAAAAAGTGTTTGAATTTTAGCTATATGTGCGATAGGATGGAGTCGAATCAAGAGTACACATCCAATCATACTTGAAGAGTTTTGTTTGTGTTCCCCCGGACAATTGATTAATGCTTCATCATTCGACCCTATGGTATTGAGCAAATCTATCATCATACACACATACTTATTAATAGATAGAATCTGTTTCTTCTTCATAAGTGTGTTTAACCCAACATTTAGTGAATATTGTACAGTTTGAGGAATTTGTAATAGCTGAGGAGCTGTCTCCATTGATATCTGGCTTTAAGAGTGGTAAGAGCTATATGATGATGTATTACAGAGTTCGGAAATGACATTGCAAGAGACACCACCTCTTTCCAAAGTTGGGTCTGTAGCCTATTCAAAAAGCCCCCCAGATCCAGAAGGACAAGATCCAGACCATACAAAAGCACTGGTTCTATTTTCATTAAGTAATAACACAGTGCTGGTAGGATCGAGAGTCTGCAAACCTTGTGAAGTAGGTGTTTCATATGAGGAACAAGGGAAAGAAGCATGTCCCTCAGTGAGTGTTGCCACATAGTGAGGGAAGCCAAATTGACAAGATTGTAACCAAGATAGCTAATGGATGAAACTAATTCAATTGTTTGCCTCCCAAAGACCAGGTCATCGTTTTAGGTTGCTTTTGTCTAGAAAAAACAATTATCTTTGATTTTGAACCGTTGGCCTTAAGATTGCATAAAGATGTCCAATTTGTGCTGAATGCCTATTTGTGTATGGTCAAAAAGGATGAGATCATCCACAAATGCAAGACAATGGAGTTCGAGTACTCAGTCTAGCAGATTTTATCATTCCTGCATCATGCACTCTCAATATCACTCAGATATAGACTAAAGATGGTAGGAGTAAGAGTACACCCTTGTTTAACTCCCACTCGGGTTGAGATGGGTCTAGAAAGGGCACCTTCACTGGTTAAGCAGATTCTGATCGTGGTATTTTTATGAAGTAGGGCAATATGATTAACCATATTCACAGGAATTCCAACATTGATCAATTTGACCCATAGAAGTTCCCGCACAACACGGTCAAAAGCTGCGGCATGTCCAAAGATGCCATGTAAAACTGATCGTGCCATCGCTTTTCACATTATGAAATAGATGCGCCATGACTGTAGCGTTGAGGGTGGTGGCCATGCTTTGCCTGAAGCTTACTTTATATTTGGACAGAAATATGTGACTGAGCAAGAAGCTGAATAAGGTCTCTAAGGAGAATGGAAAAACCTTACTACTAGAGTCTGTGAACGCAATTGGCCTATGCTTTTCTGGAATGGAATGTTAAGGTCGCCCTTTTTTATAAACTGGAATGACTATGGGTTGGGACCATGACTGAGGAATAATGTGGGTAGAAAATATATAATCAAACAATGCCTTGAGATAAGGAACCCAAAGCTGAGCATCCTCTTTAATAACAGAATGTGGAATCCAATCAGGGCCAGGGGCCCTGGACGGCTTCAGTCTGGTAATTGCCCATTCAATGTTCTCGGTATCCCAGGGGCATTGACCCATCATGGGCCATCCCAGAATAGAATCGGGAAAATCAAACTTATGACCCTAAATGTAAATCTTGTGGACATTCACTCTCAAAGCCATTAGCTCCTACAGAGCTATTAATGACACTCCAGAACTGTCTAGCGTTTGCATGAGTTCTGTGATATAGCATGGCCTGGTTATCTTTGGACCGCCTTGTTGTTTTGTATCACTGCCCGGCATCTTTTCCTGCAGGTACTCTGTTGTGGGCTTGTGTTTTGGTTCTCACTGCTGTTTGGTGCCACTGCCCAGCATCATTCCCCACAGGTATGGTGCTGTGGCCTGCATTTCGAAGCCTACAGGGACTCACTGGTACCTATAGCACTATCTCTCAATGGAACATGGCTGTATCCTGTCCGGGGCACAGCCACCCATCCACATACATCTACAGCAATTCACTGCTTGACTTCATAATGCTCATCACCTCTGCCATTAGAATGCAGCTGAGCCCCCTCAAACAAATTCAGTCAGATGTGCACATAATCAGTCTCCTTGACTTGCCTACTCTCCTGACAGCCTCTCACAGCACCCATCCACTAGCCAGATCTTCATGGGTCGCTCACAGGGCCTTAGCTGGCCCCACCCTACCTTTGTGCTGGCTAGGATGCTGACACACATTCTAAAAATGCTCCTTTCAATTCTCATACCTCAAACTTCGGTCCTCCAAGGGCGTTCACTCCACAGTGCTTTCAGGCCTTACCTATGTCACTGGGCGCTATGCAGATGCCATATAACATAGCAATACATAACATTTGAATTGCTTTTTCTCGTTTTCCAGGGAACAAGCAAAACGGATGTGAAAAAAAAGACAAAATAAAAGGGGCAATGGGAAAGTGGTAGTAAGAGTTGTAGTGAACAAAAGGGGGAGCGAGGATTTTGCCCCTGTTTTGAGAAAAAATGCAAATGCACAACGATAGCAGACGCTGCGGTGTAAAGGCATGGTTCCCCTTATTCTAGGGGTGACAGTTACTGTGCATACGTAACTGCATGGTTGTTTTGACTGGCCATGCGTTATTGCTATGGTGGTATGCTCTGTAAGCGCACTCATTTGGTAATACTGTCATACTGGGATATGCTCAGGATTGGGGCAATTGCACAGATTGTGCCCACTCTGTATCTAGATTGTTCACTTTTCTTTTCCCTCTTCCCTTTGATCTGCCAACATGGGCGAGGCCCCACAAACCCGTTTTTTTTTCTTTTCTTGTTTTCATAACAAATCACCCAGCCAGCAGACTACCTACCAGTTAGCAGACCCTCCCATCCCGCACCCTCCTGTGGGTTTATTCTGGCACCTCCTGTTTGCACCTATGGGCCCAATTCATGCCATTGTTTGCACGGTTCAAAGTGACTTTGCACTGCTGTCACCAACCCTGATTCACGGAACTGTGCAAGGTGCATTTTTTCAGTGCAATGTCAAAACAAAGTCATGTTTGCAGTACAAAATGACTTTTCACTGCACAAATACACTTTGCACAGTTCCATGAATCAGAGTGTGTGTCGGCAGTGCAAAGTCACTTTTCAGCAGTGCAAAGTCACTTTGAACCGTGCAAACACTTCCATGAATCGGGCCCTTTGTGTCTTATATGCCCTGGAATGCAGTCCAGCAGAATCAAGCCTGTGCTTTAATCACCTGGTGCTGGTTGAAGTACCAGCATGTTCACATCTGTATATTCCTCTATTTCCATTGGAAAGTGAGCCATGCAACTCAGCAAATGTTTAGTATCCTGGTCTATCACAGAACATACACTGTTGCATAATCACCTCTGTGTGAGATGGAGAATGACCGGCACACCTTCTTTTGAGACCAAAAATCCTATCGACCCTCTTTTTCTTGAGCGGCTTGGGGCAGTTTTATCCTTCACTCTTCACTGGGATGCTATATTGGCCAAAACTCTCCAGTGGTTCAATGGACGCCCCTCAAAGCAATGCCAGGTGACACTTGACAGATGCTGGCTCTGAAGCTGGGGTGCCCAGCCAGCAACCCCCCTCCACAGACCTCTCAATAGAGGGCCGAGGAATCCACCAAGATTGGTGCTATCAGTTTTGGACAATTAGGACTCTTCAAGTCCCTCTTGCCAGTCTGTGGGCAGGTTCCCCATATCCTACCAACGAGGCAGAAGATCACGACCAAGGCGGGTAAGCGCTCTTCAGCACAAGTGCAGCAAGTGCAGCTTTGGTGCACAATGTCAGACTATCATTCTATGACAGGCATGGAGGGATCCTCCCTGTGCCAGGTCCACTTTAATACAGAACACTGTGTGCATATCTCTGGTGCACATTAATCCAGACATCTGTACAAGAATCACCTTTTTGGTTTTCCTGGTTTTCATTGTTCTTTTATTACTGTTGTTCTTACTCTAAACATCAATGCTAGAATGAAATGGTATGTATTTCAGACTGTTCATTAATTACAGCCTTCTTAAATGGGAGGAGTGAAACAATCCAAGGAATATATTTGATTTATTGTTTCATCGGTTTGTTGGCAATGGATGGGATCACAAGACCAGGCACTGAGTTTATGTAAAGAGAAACTTGGCATAGTTAACGTGAAGTTGTTTTTGTGGATTGTCTCACTGTCATTCACTGCAATGTATTTTGCCATGTCTGCATGGGCACAGGATCCTATCACACTAGGCGGTGCTACCACACTAACGCTGCAATACTACATGCCGTGATCATACTCAAGGGCCTGATTCATGGAATCCTTAGCTCAAAGCAAAGTGACTGCCAACAAACACCCTGATTCACAGAGTGATTCAAAGGGTACTTTTGCATTGCACTGCAAAACTACTCTTTGCTCTTTGAATTAGGCCTATTTAGCACAGTGCATGGAGTACTTAGAATGCTTTTGATGCTTTACGTCTAGGGCCCTCAGCCGGTGACAGTAAAAATCACCTGCAATTTCTTAAAATTGATGGTGCGATGGAGGCGGTCATTAAGATCATGGCGGCCATCTTCACAGCAATGGGCACCATCACTGCCAATCCCCTTCGTAAAAATGTGCGCAAATGGCGGTCAGCCATTTCACACTCGAAAATCTCTGTACCCTCGATTCACGGCATGCATGAAGGTATTCCCTATTCTGACTCTACTGCAAGCGGAGCTGCATCAATTTGGTCCTAGATGTGCCAGACAACTTGTGTGGTGTGAAAGATTATCTGACTGAATGTAATGTTCTCCATCAAATAAAGCAAATACAGAATGGCTTTACAATGGAATTAAAAGTTATTATTCATACACAGATATATTGAGAAAAATATGCTACGTTGTAGGCTTCAATGAAAAAAAAAGTGAATTTAAAAGAGTTTTTGCCTGTTTCTTGACATACAAAAATGGAATTTTGGTATTCCAAAAGGCAATGATATTGATATTTTATTTCTATCGCGCTCGTACACAAGTGTTTCAGAGCGTGACAAGGCAAGGGAGGAGAACAGGGGAGAACAAAACAACGATCTTACTAGGCCCGGTTACATTGAGAACGCGCAAGTGCATGGGAGAGGGGGAGGAGAAAAGTGCCTAGAAGGGGGGAGAAGTGGATAGTGCGGTGCAAAGGAGAAACAGATAAGTAATAATAAATAAATAATAAAGGCAACAAACAGTGGTAGTGCAGCCAGCAATTATTAAGTGCTGGGTTTAAGGCAGCAGACAAGGTAAGTCTGATAAGTGCAGGAAGAAAAAAGGGGGGGCTGTATGGGTACAGATACAGACCGCAGTGCAAGAGGTGGCCCAGAGTCAGTGCGGGAGGGTGGCAGGGTGAACATGTACCTGGGCCCAGAGGACAGAGGGTGGCCAGATGCACAGTGCCAAGAGAGAGGGGGAGCGAAGGCAGAAGCAAAGAGGAAGGTCTTGAGGTGCTTCCGGAACCGGAGATGGTTCTCCTCAAGTTTTAGAGTGGCAGGGAGGCTGTTCCAGAGGGAGGTCCCAGTCAAAGACAGAGATCTACCCCCAGCTCGATTCTTTGAAAAATGACTGACCCTGAGGGAGTTAGAGGTAGAGGAGTGAAGGGCTCGAGAGGGGAGGTATTTGTGGAGGGATAGCTGAAAGTATTTTGGACCCAGGCCCCAGAAAGCCTTGTGGACAATGCAGAGGGTTTTGAATTTAATCCTTGCATCCACTGGGAGCCAATGGAGAGATTTCAGAGCTGGAGAGATACGATTCCAGGGCTTGAGGCCAAGGACAAGTCTCACAGTCCTGTTCTGGATTAGTTGCAGAGGGCGGAGAGTAGAGGCAGGTAGATTTAGAAAAAGGCTGTTACAGTAGTCCAACCTAGAGAGAACAGGAGCTTGGGAGACCATGAGCTTCTGGGGGAAGGAGAGGAAAGGCAGAGTACCTCTGAGGAGGTGCAGTAGGAAGTTTGACTTTTTACAGGGATCAGAGATGTGGGTGGAGAAGGAAAGTGTGGAGTCAACGATCACCCAGAGGTTCTTAGCCTCGCAGGTGGGGGTAGGAGGAGGGCCAAGGGAGGCCGGCCAGAGAGTGAGGGGAAAGGATGGTGAAGGTGTGCCGATGAGGAGGATCTCCGACCTGCTGGCATTCAGACAAAGATCATTGGCGGCACAGCAATCCTGAATGGCAGTTAGGCAATCAGAGATGGGAGAGGGAGAGGAGGTGGCCGAAGGCAGCCTGCAAATGAGTTGAGTGAGAAATTAGAGCAGAAATTGGCAATGCAGTGGGCTATAGTTGCCAGGTATTGCTTGAAAAGCCAGAGCGAGAGGTTAGACCCCTGTGGAACACCACAGGTGGAGAGGAAGATAGATGATAGGAAGGACCCAAGTTGGCCCTGCAAGGGTCGATCAGAGAGGAAAGAAGTCATCCAGGCCAGAGACTGATCAGTTATACCCTGGTTATCATGGAGACGGTTGAGCAGGATGTTATGGTTTACCGTGTCAAAGGCAGAATAGAGATCGAGGAGGATGAGGACAGAGGGAATGTTAGAGTCAAGGTTGGAGAGCAAATCTTCACAGTTTTTAAGGAGAGCAGTTTCTGTGCTTCAGGCAGCTCTGAAGCCAGACTGGTGATAATGGAGAACCAACAGAATTGGAATGAAGGTTAAGTTGAGAGATGGACAACTTTTCCAGGAGTTTGCCCAGAAATGGAGTAATGGAAATTGGGCGATAGATCAGCAGTGGGTTTCATGAGAAGAGGATTCACAAGGGAGGGCTTCAGAAGGGAGGGGAAGGATCCTGAGGCTAAGGAGTGGTTGCAAAAATCAGCAAGGGCCAGAGTGAGGGTGTTAATGTGGTCCTTGATGGTTTTAGAGGAACAGGGATGAACCTGTTTTGATGAGGCTTTCATAGATCGGACCTCATCAGGGGCAAAAAGAGGAAAGGACGAGAAGGAGGGTTGGGGGTGGCTGAAGGAGGGTCAGCAAGCACAGACAGAGAGGGGAGAGGTTGAGAGGCTGGACAGGATGTCCTGGGTTTTTTAAATAAAGTGAGAGGCAAGGGCATTGCAAAGAGCCTGGGAGGCAACAGGAGGGGTAGAGACTGCAGGAGGGTTGGCCAGCTCCTTGCAGATTTTAAAGAGTTTGGCCGAGTTGTTAGATGCTGCAGAGACACAAGCTTGAAAGTGGACTCTCTTCTTGGTGAGGACAGAGAGTTGGAATTGCCTTTGGAGCAGGCGACAGGCCATCTTGTCAGAGGATGGTCAAGAATCTGTCAGTTTCTTCTCAGCCGCCCTACACTTACGTTTAAGTGTAGCTAGGTCAGAGTCATACCAGGAATTGCACTTGGCTTTTGACTTCAAACGGATCCTCATGACAGAGGCAAGAGCATCAAGAGTTTCAGAAATTGAAGAGTAGAGCAGAGACACGACTTTGTCAGGATGTGAGACAGCCAGAGGTGGAGGGGGTGGAGAGAAGGTGGTGGTGAAAACCTCACCTGACACACGCTTCATGGGCCGGATGTCCGAGAAGATAGGTGGAAGTGTTAGGGTAGGCTTGGCTTGGGGGGAAGAGAGGGAGAGATGAGAGGAGTGGTCAGAGGGATGGAGAGGGGGAGGTCAGAGGAGATCAAGACATCAAGGATATTGAGGTCACAGAGGAGAAGGAGTTGAGTGATAGAGGCCAGTAGGGAGGAGAGATCTGCCCACTAAGAGAGAAATTAGATGAATTTACCAGGAGGCCGGTAGATGGTAGCCACAGTAAGAGAATGGGTAGGAGAGAGAGAGAGAGAGCCTACAGACAAGACATTCAAAAGAGGAGTGGGTCTGAGTGGGAATGATAGAGGCAAGAATCCACTCAGGAAAGATCAGGGCTACCCCCCACCGGACCGTGATGATCTGGTGTGGAGAGGATCTTGTAGCCATCAGGAAGGAGAGTGTCAAAGCTCACGACAGAGCTGGCCATGAACCATGTCTCCGTAAGACCAAGGACATCAAGGTCTAGTTCTTCAAGGAGGTGGCATATGTCAGAGGAGTGTTTGACAGCAGAGCGAGAGTTGAGAGTGCCAATATGAAGAAGGTTGCCAGCCTTAAAGACCGTCCAGGAAGGGGTACAGATCAGAGGTACACCCTGTGGAGGAGAAAGAGCCCTAGGAGGGGCAGAGGAGGAGGAGAGAAAGGGCAAGTTAGCAAAGGGGAAAGAAGAGGGGACAGCAGGAGTGGAAATTGATGAGGCGAGGGAAGCACCTATCAAAGAGGAGTAGATTAGCCTGAGGGCCTTGGACCATGACAGTGCCATTAAGGTAGACATTAATGATGACTTTAGAGGAGCCGAAGGAAGCCATGAGAACTTCCCAGCAAATGCCACCATTAATGGGAGAGGAGGATATAGGACAGAGCACAGAGATCATATGAAGAGTCCATAGATCTGACGAAGGAACGACAAAGAGGATGTCGGTGAGGGTCTGTCTGGAGTATTGAAGTAGGTGTTGGCCATAGGAAGACCTGGGTTAGAGGCCAAGATATCCTTTTTGAACTTCTTCCTACCAGACTTAGTGAGAAGGGAAGGATAGACAATGGAGAATAAGTTGGAAAAGAAAGGAGAAACAGAACACGCCATGGGGGTAGAAGCGAGGAGAGGATGGAGAAACTGGGGAGGGGGGCTAAGGCAGGTAGGTGTGGGACAAAAGAGAGTGGTGAGGTTACTGGGCTGGCAAGTTACAGAGAAGCAACAGAATACAAGCAAAAAACTGAGAATTTAGCAAAAAAAGCAAGATTTGACTTTCTAGCAAAAATCAAAAACAGCAAGATTTCACTTTCCAGCAAAAAGCAAAAACAGCAAGATTTGATTTTTCACTAAAAAGCAAAAACAGCAAGATTTGACTTTCCAGCAAAAAGCAAAAACAGACATATTTGACTTTCCAGAATAAAACAAAAACAGCAAGATTTGTCTTTCTAGCAAAAACAGCAAGATTTGACTTTCCAGCAAAAAGCAAAAACAGTAAGATTTGACTTTCCAGCAAAAAGCAAAAACAGCAAGATTTGTTTCCAATCAGGGATTCAGATGTTAGCAAAGGGTTTTAAGAAGCACTGCACATTAGGATGGCAACATGGGAGTAACAAGCAGAAAGAACGGTGATAGTCAAAGTGGTAGGAGTGAGTCCAGAAGGAGGGAACTAACCCATTGTTCTGGGGGAGACAATGTCAAGGCAGTCTGGATTTCTTAGAAGAGTGAGGTGGCTGCATCATTGTGGCGAAGGAGCAGGGAGGACCCCAATTAGCGTTCCGGAAGCAGACAGGGGGCAGCCAGGGGCCTTAGAAGTGGGCCTGCTGAGAGGGCTGGCTAAAGCCTGCCGGTTCCTGGTTGGATGGAAGAAAACACTCAGCAACCAATGGTAGTGCTCCACAGGGAGAGGTACTTCAGCCAACCTGCCTACACAACAAAGAAAACCATGGTGGCCATCTTGGAAGGGCTAAAAATCAATCAAATAAGCAGGAAATAGTCAGAAAACTAGTGCCTTCTAAATAGCAATGCAGCTTCAGGTATTCAAAAGCTCAAAAAAATGGCAGCACAATGAAAATGTCCAATAAAACGGTGTTTCTCCAACAATTTTGAGCAGATTTTGTTTTTCTTCTTTTGTTTCAATTATCAATTTTTCATGTTCAGTAATTCCCCTGGAGGTGCAGTAATGCACAGAAAGTGCACCTACCTAATGGAGGGGTCAGCAGGCACCAACTCCACATTTGCAGGAAACAACAGATGGCCAGGAGGGTGGAAACAGGACCTCACTCACAGTGAAAATCAGATGAAAGAAACCAGATCCAGCCAGTGGTCCTTGCTGAGAGTGCAGGCTAACTCCTGCCGGTCCTGGTTGGATGGAAGAAAACACTCAACAACCAATTGGAGTGCTGCACAAGGACAGGTACTTCAGCCAGCTTGCCTACACAACAAAGAAAACCATGGTGGCCATCTTGGAAGGGCCAAAAATCAGTCTAATAAGCAGGCAATAATGGGAAAACGAGTGCCTCTAAATAGCTTCTGGTATTCAAAAGCTCAGAAAATGGCAGCACAATGATAGACAGAATGTTTATTATAAATCATAAAATAGATTGAATTGAATGTGTTGCTGAGACTATATTTCGTTACATTTCCATTACAGGTAGAAATGACAAAAAGAGAACACTTTCACTCTATTTGAAACATCAACATTGGCAACTTAGTTTGAACTCTGAAAGGTTTGTTTGTATGTATGTCATCTCTTTTGAAGCAGGAATGCCCAGACCCTCTTATTCATTCACTTTGATGAATGCTTAGAAGAGTTAATGGCACATCTGTGTTGACTTAAGTCAAGGCCAGTTTTCCAAATTACAAAACCTATAGTTGTATGTAGGCTTTATACTGGGGATTCAGGGCAAATGTATTGGCTGTATTTTTAAGCTAATAACAGATGCCTTGGGAAGGTCATCAATCCTTAGCCTAACAGAGTGTTAAAACCCATGGAGAATGAGTCTGTTTCAGCAATTTGCCTTTTAAAATTATTGTTTTGTTTAACAGAATGTCTTTCTGAGTCAATGGTCTCCACTGATAAAATGGGCTGAGTTTACAAAAATTGACTTTTAGGGAGAATGACACAATGTCAGCTTTAAAAAATATGAGGCACAAAAGAAGCATTTAAAAGTGACAATGGGAAACACATGATTGTGCCTTATTGCAGGTGTTTTAGTATTTTGGTGGTTAGTCCCCAACAATACCACCAAACATAATTACTGTTACTGCCACCTGGTCTCCATGGTGATTTTGGTGGAATTACCACTGGCGGTAATTCCTCTGGCTGCAATTTCACTGATGTTGCTGTTTTTTGGTAGTGAGGTGTAGGATTAAACTCCACCATTTTGCTGGAGGAAAATTCTCCACCTTAACACCAAAGTTATAGTGTGGCGGTGCAATACAATGGCAGTAGTGCAGTGGTAACAGAGTTACCATTGCATTCTTTCTTTCTTTCTTTCTTTCTTTCTTTCTTTCTTTCTTTCTTTCTTTCTTTCTTTCTTTCTTTCTTTCTTTCTTTATTTTTACATTTAGAAAGCGCACAAGCAGCCCTTGGGCATTGTGGCGCTGAACCACTGTTCTACCCCACACTGGGGTATTAGCAATGACACCCATTTTGGAAGGCCCAGTTCCCCATTTGTCTTCACATTTATTGCACCTGGAAGAATTTGTTAACAACACACAAGTATGTTTCCCTTTCTCTCTTAATATAGCCATCAGAGAATGAAGTTAACAGTGTATTTATGATTTGTTTGAGTTTGCAGTTTTAAATGTGATCTTCATGTTTGTATAAATGTGAGCCTTTGAATTGTTTTGTGTTCTCATCCAGTCATTTTGCATGCATCACTCATTATTAATGTCTGCCATCTGTTTGATTATACTTATTACATGTGTATTGCACTTTTTAGCAACACAATGTTGAACTTGTATTGTGCGCGGACTTGATAAGTTCCTATGGTGGAAATGGATATTCAGGAACACTGGTGGGAGGCCGGGGGTTTGAGGCAAGTGGCTTTAGTCTAGAGCACCCGGAATCCTGGAGATTGGTGATGTCATGAAGGACGAGACATATTGGTATCTACAGATGGCTAGGTATTACCGCCATCAGGTTTGTATGCAATATAAAATATGCACTGCAATAACCCAATAGTACAGACAAGGACATGCGTCAAATGTATCTTTGACACATCTCACCATTGCACATGTCATTTTCATGTGACTGCATGCCATGCAGGGCGCATGTGTTGTGTGTGTCAAGTACAGCAGAATCCTGAACTGGAGACAGTTGCCATAGGGCTTAATAGACTATTTATAATGCGCATTACCCCTTTTGCGCTGCAACCCAAAGACTACAGATAAGTCCCATGAACAATGCGGTCCAGCTATCACAGAGTCCTGACAAAGCAGTCATCTCTATGCCAGGACACAACGCTATGCATCATTTTTTATCATGTTTTAAACTAGCCATCTTTGCCAGTAATGGAATAGTCATCCAATTCTTATTATCATTTTCATGCAATGTAAAGCTCTTTTTATTTTAATGTTTGGCCAGACTGCAGTTTTTCAAAAGGGCTTTCCACCACACAGTGCTTCAAAGCCATAACAATGGCAGTAGGCGCTATACGCATAGCAAATAACACAACATAACATAACATACCGTTTGAGATATGCCTAGCAGGAACCCCATCTGTTCTTAGGTAAATATCATAGAGCACATTTTCTAAAGCGTGCAGTTATTTATTTGGCTTGCATTTTTGGGGATTTAGATGGCGAGGACCTTTTTTACAAGAAACTGTGTACATTGGCAAGTATTATTGCCTGGCCAATCACATGGAGGGGAGCCATGGTAGAGGAAATGCAAGTACAGGCTCAATAATCATGTGTAGTAAGGAGACAGGAGGACAACAAGGAGTCCTATTGCATGTGTGCAACTGTTTGAAATCGCACAGATTACAGGATTAACAAATGCGGGTTTTTTGCATTGCACGATTAGTCCTCACAGAATGTACAACTGTGCACAGTGGCACAGCAAACCTGCGAAGATCGTGTTTTTACAGACAGTAACGAGAACATCACTGAAGAGGTTTTTTTTTTTTTTTTAAGCAGCAGACAGAGGAGTTGGCAAGTAGTAAAAATCGTTTTGCCTAAAGATCTGTACCATGCAACAGGAATAAAAGCCAATATTCTTTCCAGCAAACAGACGTTTGAGTTGCATCAGGAAAACACAGCTTCTCAGAATTAATTGAAGAATAATGCCCACGAATGTACATATAATTACATATGATTGTCGCAGTTACATCAATGGTAGGCTGAGAATTGGACTCGATGCAAGACTTGAAGATGCCAACAGTAGACGTGGCAAAAGTTCAATTGCATCAAACAATGTCCCTTGCCACCTGCCACCTGTCCTCCAACCTAATTACTAACAACAGATGCGAAGCAGGGATTCAGCTGACAGTAAGAAATACATGTATGCAAGTATGTTTTCTTTCAAAGATGTATTCGTTTTACAATAGGCAGATTTAAGCATGCGATAAGAACACCGTTTCAGAAAATGGCACAGGGCTGCACGGATGTTTAATGAATGATAACCTCGCTCAGCACTTGGGGGACCCTAGGACTACAAAGCACGAGGAGGTATGCTTGTACGTGTCACTTTTTTATTTGTCTAGTTTAATCGACCCCACTAACTAACCTCCCTGCACCCTGCGACCCACCCCGTGAGCCCTTCTTCCTTTACAGATCCGCCTGGCCGTGAAAAACTTAAAAATGGCAGCGGTGCGCAGTATGAATCACAATAACACAACATATCGTAACATAATACAGCATGCAAACATATGCTTCAAGGAGGACTTTTCCATTAGCAGAGTCAATAGATAGCACATGTCATTAAGCATTAATACCTTGTTCTAAGGGCTTCACCGGTCAGTAACGGCTCGGGCCCAAGTTATACTTAACACTGGCCTCGGTGCCGTTATCGGCAGGTGAAGCCCTTAGAACACAGTATTAATGCTATTAGTACCCCGAGGCAAACCCTCCAGCTGCTAGTAGCAATTTGAAGGACAACAAACTCAGACGGAGGAGCCCCTTTCAGGTAAGGAAAAGGGGGCTGGGGGTCTGCAAGTGATGGATTTCGGTGTGGGAGGCAAGGGATGAGCTTTGCTTTAAGTTGGCTAGGGCCAGCCGGGGCTGGGCCCTGGCACTCTCCCGAAAGTGGGACTGAGCCAGGGTCCTGCCGGGCCCCCCGGGTCCCACCACTCCATGGCAGGACACATCATCCCACCACGACCGTAGCTGCATCGGGAGATGCTCCCTCCATTTTAATGTCAGGCAAGCTGACAGAAGTGCCAGCCAGCGCTGGCTGGCACTTCTGTAAGTCACTGTAACTTGCTCTTGTGACCCCTCACGTGAGAGGTCACAACAGGAAGTTATGGTCCCTTTGTTTGTCCTCCCCGGACCAGGTCACTGACCCTCAGCGAACCCCCTCACGGAACCCGCGGGCTAGCAGAGGGTCAAAGACGACTCGGGCTCTGTGATCTATCTGCTCTGCACTCGAACCCAGGCTTGCCTCAGAAGATACAGCCTAGGTTTGGAGCAAACTTATTGGCTCCCGCAGCCGCCAGGGTGCAAATGAATGATAACAGGAAACCCTACAAACGGACATGAAAATATTGCTTTCCTGTCCATGTAGAGTCTTGTTGAATGCATTGTTCCTTAAGTGTAATTTAAGGAACACAAATCTCTGCGAGGTTCCCAAAAGAAGTGAAAAACTAGATTTCTTAGATTCTCACTTTTTGCACCCCGTTAGCCTTATTATGCAGAGAAGCACAGAAGTGTCATTACTGAACCTCCTGTGCATTAGTTGACATGGCACATTGCCACTATGATCTGCTACTGTGGTCATCCCTCTTCCATCTTCCAAACTTTGATACAAATACATTTTGAGTAGTGGAATCACGTATCATTTCAAAATAAAATTTGGATTCATCAGTGGCATCTGAACAGAAACAGAAACAGAAATAGAATGCATATAAACATAGATTTTTCAAAATCCTTCAAAACAAGCCCTCAAAGTGACCCAGTTGGGAGTAATTTTAGGAACGTGTTAGACAATAAAGACTTGATTCATGGAATCATTTGCATGGAAAAACGCGGATTTACGTGCTATTCTGCACGCAAATCCCCATACATCCAATCATGGGTTTCCCTTCACGGCACTCTCCCAGGACTTGCATGGATTTCGCACCGGCCTGGCATGTCTCTGCGAGTGGCCGAGTGCCTTGCGCGCAAGACACCAGGCAGTGCGTGAGCATGGCTTGCACAGAGGGTTAAAAAGGGGAAGAACTCTGAAAATGGGGAAGAACACAGGAAAATGTGGACGTTACGAGGGACGACTCAGAGGCAGTCCCTTGCACGCCCACAATTGTGCTGAACGATATGTATTCATGGATTCAACCATGCAACCTCTCAGCAGGGAACATGCCATGCAAAGCAATTGTTCTATCCGCCACCTGAAGGCAGGCATGCAAGCACTTGCACGTGGGATTCGCTGTGCAAAGGTAAGAACGCATGTCTGACAAAGGGGTTGCCTGCACGCAATCAGAGTTCTGATATAACTTAGAGGTGATCGTATGTGGTGCATCGTGATGCAGGAGCGTTTAGCAAGGGTTCACATGCATATTTACCTGCAAATGTCGACTTTTACGTTAAGTGCTCTGCATGCTGGTGGGCCGCTATGCTTTGTTTAGGGGGACACCACACACCCCCGCCGGGATGCTGGATTGGTTGTGGGGGTTCACAGGCAGTCTTGTCAGGGTGCACTGATTTCGCGTCAGAGGAGTGTGAAGAGGTCCCTCTCCATGGCTGGTATGGCTTTGCGTTTGGACGTGTCGTGGGCGTTTCGCAGCCTGCGCATTGGGTAGTTCTGTGCAGATATTTACATGAACATGCAGAGTGCGCAGATTTTCTTCTGCACAACGGGCCGCACAGTGTCATTCTTGGTGCAGGGCCTTTGCGGCATAAATACGTACTTTTCCATGAATTGGGCCCTTAATTTTCAGATATTTTTTCTACGGTGCAGTTCGGTGTACTCCCTATCAGACAGAATGTTGCCTCTGCTGTACAATGTCATGCGTGCAGTCATCAGTCTATTTTTGCTAATTTTTTAACAGAGTAATACATATAATACAGATTAATTTTAAAATTGTTCCTCACAGCTCACCACCCGAATCAATTTGAGGGCTAATTTACATTATCAGATAAACATCTCATATTGAGTAGGGCAGAAACAGTAGCATTGGTGATATTTCCCAATATCCAATACCGACCAAAATTAACCACACCATTAGAGTATTTGATCAACAGCCCACATGTTAAATCATTCCCCCTGTTCTGACATGGAGGTGATAAGAGTGATTATGGGCCTCATTATGAGTATGGCAGTAACCGGCCAGTGCTACCGTTGGTTGCCACAGTCCTCGTAATACTGAATCCACCACCTGATATCCTGGCACCAACGGGACATTACAAGTCCCAGGAGCCCGGGATGTCAGGCAGCAGATACGGGAAGTCTACATTCCTGTCGGAGTCCCATGGGACTACACGGGAATGGGATCACGGTAAAACCGGGCTGTTGTTAACAGTGCCGGTGCTTCCATGAAAAGTCTGCTGTCTGGGTCCATTGCGTCCGGCAGGTCAGACCGGCTGGGTGAAACAGCCCTGCAAGGCATAGTTGGAGTGTGGTGGTCGTGAAGGGTGCTGGTACGGGATGACCGGCACCATTATTTCCTGAATGCCACACTTAGAATTAGACCTACGATACTAAGTGATAGGGAGTAACCAAACCCTATACATTTGTGGATTTACCATGATTACAATGGGCAATAACCCTATTTTGGAATTGCTAGTATTGGCACTGCTAATATTTCCACACTCGTAATGAGTTCCTTATGCTATTGCTGCTTTCCAAGGAGTCACTGAAGATCGTCTTAATGTTTAAAAAGGAACATGATAGAATGGTACAATTGTTTTCAAAAAATGAAAAAAATACAACCAGTGCAGTCCATTGAATTTCACGCTACCAATCTTCTGACAATAAACTCCAAATAATGCAGTGATCCAAAGCTCACCTCATGTGTTAATGTAAAATATTGTATATAGTAATCCAGGGTGAAAACCTGCCAATGGGTCATCACATTATATTAAAGCTCTATTCCTCTCTGTTTCTGTAGACTGCATATTGAGGAGTTTGCTTCTTCAATATTCAATTTTTAGTGACGCATTCCACAGCAAGGGGTGCTCTTAGCACCCCCTTTCTTATAGGAATGAGGTTGCCTCACTTGCTGAAATCCTCACAAAATAAATCAATAAACATGTGTGCATTGTTCCAACAGAAAGTAGCATATTTCCTCCTATGAAAAGAGACTTGCAATAAAAATGTAGGTCTTGGCTTGCTAGAAAATCACTCTTTTACTGCACTGCCATTGCTCCCAAGAGGGTCTGGATACTAAGTTCAAACCTTAAAGGCTAAATCCACTGCATGCTTTCTGGATATCCCCACTCAAACTCTTTGAATTCAGGGAATCCTAATGGATTAATTGCCTACTCAATGGTAAACCTAAAAACCTGGAGCACTTCTGGTTCTCAATCACTGAATCTGGAGATTTACTCTCTAGGCTCTCTAGGGATTCACCACGATGGCTCCAAGTTGTCTGGCTAGCCCGCGAGATCATCAGCTATTGAATGGTTTGTTTACACTTGAAATTTAAAGAGATGACAAATAAAATGAGACAGCTCAGCTAATGGAAGTTAACGTGGATATATAACATAACAGACTAACACTGGCTAACACTGCCCTACAAAGTCCTTTTTATTTTAATATTTTTTAGGATTGATAAATCACAGCAAATTTTTTGTTGTTGGACTAAAGCTATTTTGAGGGGACGAAAGGGTCGGTCAAGAATGGCCATCAAGCAAAATGAACCATCCAATGTGGAATTACATTGTTTCAGAGAAAATGTGTCAGGGTGCATGAGTTTAACTAGCTTGAGATGGTATGCAGTGATTTAAACAAATAGAAAATAATGAACAACATTTATATCTAAACATTTATAACGAAAACAATACCAAATATGTATATGGGGATAACGGGTTAAAATGGGTGGGGAGGGTGTTGGGATGGGATTATAAATGGGATTATAAATGAACGGAAATGGGGGGCTTCACGGGGACCAACCCAAATGAAAAAAAAAATATTGGTATTATTTTCATTGAAAATGCTTAGATAAAAATTGTATTTGTTATTATTCTGTTCATATGTAACCACTTGAGACATCCTCTTGGTGTGCAAAAACTCATTGAAAGAGATGGAAATGTCATAAGTGGGGATGAAGACACCCAAACATGCACTCAATCTTACCGGGAAGTGGTAAACTAGCTCTAGTCCTCTGACTCTAGTCTAGGAGCCTGCAGCTCTGGTCTCCGGATGTTCTGGACTGTGAATCCCATGATCCCTCACCATTAGCTATGCTGGCTAAGGCTGATGGGAGTTGCTGCTCCAAAACAACTGAAGAGCCAAAGGTTGCAGACTCCTGCTTAAGATTCAAGTTATGAGCTGAACAAGACAGAGTATGCTAGTACGGGCAGTTTGTTTATGTGGATTTTATTTTTTTATCGATAGGGCAAAACCTTGCTCTGCTCTCTCTAGCCCAGGAGTCTTCAGATGTTTTGGACTACGGCTCCCATGGCCCCACACCACTGTATATTTTGGTAAGGACTGAGGGGAGATCAAAATGTCTGGAGAGCCAAAGATCCTAGACCCTTGCTCTAATATTTGAATGATCTTTTTCAGGAAGTCCAGTGCAGTCACTTTGCAATAGTCCTGTTATGCTGTTATAGAAGATATGTTCATCTACGTATCAATTTTAGATTTAAAAATGCAAAAGTGCTTAAAAAATGCTGCTTCCTGTGAATATCTGCTACAATGGCTTAGATGTGTCGAGATCATCTAACATACAACTCAGAGAACAGAGTTATAAAACAATCTGGAGAAAGCAAGACCACACATCACCATGTAACTTAATCTTTTTCTGTCTTTTTAAAATTGCTCTTTCGCCCCATGATATTCTACGTACAAATGCCATGTTTAGTGGTGCCTTAAATGATTCCCAACTCATCAATATTAACTTGTTGGCTCTAAATAACCAACATTTCTCCCCAAATGAATGCCTGGAAACCAAATTCTATGTGTGTTCTTAAAATTATGTTTGCTGTTACTGAAACGTTCCTCCCAATCTGTGCTTCACTCCCATATCATGTGTTCCTGTGTCCCTTTTCTATGTTTGCACCCCCAACACACATCCGAGGTACACATTACTCAATCTGCTATCCTGGCATGTGTCCAATATGTCCTGTTGAGGAGTTTAATCTGCCTGGTTCTGTCACTCTAGTTTAGCGACTTAAGTTGCATGGTCCCAGAAAGTTCTTCCAATGTCCTGCAAGTATTTTCTAGTCTATTCCTTGAGGCTATTTCACCAATTGTGTCGGATTGCATGATCTCGTCCTTTGGAGGAAAGAGTAAACCGCTGAAACCATATGATCTTGAGATCCTTGTTGCATTAAAAGATGCCTAAATCCTTAGTTGCATTCATTGAGTCTTCCATCAGTTCTACCTTCATAATTTTACCTTTCAGTGTTCGGTATTTTGTATAAGAAGATACATCCATCCATTTATTCTTCCATGGTATGCCAAAGGGTGTTGCAGGTTTAAATCCTGGCAGGACCGACTTTGACCTTCATCTTTTCAAATAGGTTTGTTAAGTAGAGTTGGGTAAAGAAACTTATATGCATTTTATTATTGTAGACCCTGAAAAAAGTGCAACTAGGGGTCTGATTGTTAAAGATTTCCAGGGTGAGTCAGATGCCTGTGAGCATTTCTGATTTGCACCCCCTACCTTATATGCGATTCACATCCATAGAACTGGACCACACCTGGAGATGTCCAGATCATCTTTGATATGCTTAAATGCAAAGGTGCTTCTCAAGGATTTGCTCCAGGCACCTCAGGGGTGCTCCAGGAATCTTCAGATTTGCTTCAGTTTTAGGCTATGTGATTTTGGCATAAGATAGCAGAAGCAGGGGGGCATTGCCAGTATGTGAGGGATGAAGACGTGAGCCCTCGGGAGCTACTGTGGCCGCCCGCACATATCCTGTGCAAACATCCTGTTTTACAAGGCAGAGTGAGAAGATAATTGCAGCTGCCATGAGCAGAACACAGAGAGAATTCCCAGTGATAAATGGCAGCTGCCAAATCCCCCTCCCAGCGGAGAAATCGATGTAGAAACATTGTGGCAGAGTGGCACGAACGGGCTCTCCAAAATGGTTGCCGTCAACTAAGGACGACGAGGGAGAGATGGCGCAATGGGGTAATGGCCCAGAGGCAGTGCAGAATACAGAGTTCAAATATGTACAGCTAGACACACCCGCATAAAACAAGGTTGCCTCCACACACCCTGGTGCCGGGGGAGAACACACTAAATATAACCTGTTGGCAAGTGCGGTTCTACTTGTCCGGGCCGCTGTGGACTGCTGGCAGCCAGACCACCATTGCTTGTCGGGTTGGGTGAATGTGGCGGAGGAGGCAGAGAGAAGTGAGACCTGCTGCCAACACAATAAATGCATCAACAGTGCCCCAATCCCTATGTACCACCAGTGGACCCAACAGGTGAGAGACACCAGGTACTGACATCATCCATCACCTGGTGGGGAGATGGTGGTGGGAATTGTCCGTGTCTGGAAAGAAGGGACACGTCTGCTAATGCATCCTACACCGGCGTGAGACAAGAGGCCTGCAAGTCGCCCGTGACACCGGATGGAGAGGGCTGGTTAGACGGGAACTGTGGAGGCAATCGTCGGGGACCCTGCTGGGAAACACTGAGGAGAGGAGGACAACAGGGAGTCCCCCTCAACTGCCCTACCACAGCCCGCTAGCCATCTCCCCATATTCAGCCCTGGACCAGCATGGGCGGTGAAAGGGGATCAGTATACTAACAGCAGCACTGCAGATATAAAAGGCCCAGATCCATGTAATGTGGGGTAAATAGTCCAACATCCTAGCTTACCTTTCTAACTCAAGGCCGAGGCGATTAGGACATTGGAGGGGCAACAAAAACTGGTATAGCCTCCACAGGAATAGTCTCCTAGGCCCTGCAAGCCAGTACACAGAGTGTTATACTCTGGGGAAAATAAACCAGCCGCCTGCCCCCACTGAATCAAGGAGACAGACAGGAACATATATCAGGGAAGACAATATACGGCCAACTGCAGATTGAGGAACATATCCACGGCCCGGAGAGAGAACACTGGGTCAGAACCGCAGCAGATAGCACACAGGTGGTAAAGCTCAGGGCAGAAGCAGATGGGTTATAGACAGGCCATGCTACAGGTGGCCCAGATAACAAGACACACTGTGTTAGGAGCAAAGTCATTGGGGAGCCAGCCCAAAGGGCCCACACCATGAGGCGACCAAACAAACAGACTCCCCTCCCCTACCATGCCCTCGGCTCGCACAACAGAATATCCATACATCTGGGACTGTAACCTTAGGCACAAAGATATCCTGAGACCCCCCAGGGGGACAACGAAATGGTGGAGTAGTAGGAGGAACTCTTGGTAACATCAGAGGCAGCAGATCCGGTCCCTCCAGCACTGTTTTACACTACTCTGGGTCCCCTCCCCTCTGAGGAAATTTGGATAATGGGAGGCAAAGGTAGGCAACCAAAGATGGACTCCTTCATAACACCAGCAATGCGTCCATGTACCTCAAAGACCACAAATCCCCATGAAGATAAGGGTGACCAGGCGACGACTCTGGAGTCACGGATGGCGAACGTCCTCTAGGCGGTACAGAGCTCTAGGTCGGCACTGGAAAAGCAGATCGGGGACATAGGGGAAGTCCTGAACCTGCTGTGAGCAGATGTTCACAAAGTAACAGAGAAACAAAAGGAGACTGAAACCAAAGTAACAGGAATAGATGCAGATCTACAAACACTTTAGACACAAGTATCCCAACTATTGGAAACAACAAAGACACTGACAGCCCATGCAGAAGATGCAGAAGGGCGATCCCATCGGAATAATGTATGCATCATAGGATTGCCAGAAGGGGAGGAAGGTGGCTCAATGGAATTATTTCTGGAAGACTGGTTGTAACATGAATTTGGTACCAAGGGCCTCTCGAGGTGGTTTGCAGTTGAACAGGCCCACCGATACCCTGCACGCAAACCCCCTTAGGAGCCTGCCCCGGCCAGTGATTGCATGAATATTCAATTATAGGGAATGGGACGCAAAATACCCCAGATGGCGAAACAGCGGGCCTGATAACCACTGACCAGGGATCCGCCCTCATATTTTCAGATTGTACAAAGCTGGTACAAAGTCAGAGGGATCACTTTGATGAGATCAAGCACAAAAAGAGGGATAATAGTATCTAATATATGCTCCTATACCCAGACCGCTTAAAGATCATAATAGGGGACAAACAATTTTTCTGTGAACCACCTGAAGAAGCCTGGCAATGATGGGTAACAGAAATAAACTGGACTATGGCCTGAGTTGCTCAGACCCAGGGAAAGGATAAATTACAAACACACAGGTGACTGCTGGAAAAAACACAGAAATAACAAAGACCATGTGTCGGAGGATGGCCCACTTCCGTTGGCATCGGAGGAAGAGGCTGAGGCACTGAGGATGGACAGCCAAGAAGATGAAGTGATCTATGGAAAAGAATCCTTAAACCAAGGGGAATGCACACAGAACTCGAATACTTGACTCTGACCTTTACAGGAGGTCCTAACGGACTGAACTTGGGGCAGCAAAGGGAAGGTGGAGGGGTGACGAGAGGCCTGGCCACACAACATCTACTCTACAAACAACTTGGGCCCCTCCCTCTCATCCAAAGGAGTGGAAGGGAATGTGTGCCCCCCCTCTCGCACAGGTTGGCAGTTACTCTAAAAAAGGGCGACATGTGATGGAAGGGTGCACAAAATGCAGGTACTACATAAAGACACCCGTGTTTGGATGGGTGGCATAGTTTGAAAAGTTGTAAGTTGTTTAATAGTTATAAAGTTGGGGGACTGGGAAAAGGAGGGAAGGTATGGACTCTGGAGTACTCAGGCATTTAATACACAAGTCAACAGGAAGGGGACGGAGAAGATAAGGTGAGGACATGGGGGATGGGGTGTCACAGAAGAAAGGGAAGGGGGAAGGGGGGAGGACGTGCTATAACTCAGGGCAACACACAACGGATGGATGAAGGGGGTGACAAGTGAGGTGACAAGAGGGGAGAATCAGGAGGCGGGAGACACACATCCACAAGGGGGAACCTGACAATAATAACATGGACCGTGCGAGGGATGGGACATGCCAAGAAGGACAGGGTAATACTGAACTCGATGAAGCGATGGAAGGTTCAAGTCTCAATGCTGCAGGACACACACTTAACAAAGGCAGCATTTGGGAGCATGAAAACAGCATGGGGAGGGGAAATGTATGGCTCACACTCCACATATTCTAGAGGTGTTGTGATTTGGATAGCCAGGGGAACCTCGCTGCAGGTTTCAAAGGTCCTCCGAGATGAAGACGGGAGGACACCCATCCTCCTGTGTCCTATACAAGGAAGGAAGGTTAACATAATCAATTCTTACACTGTGAACGTGGATACAAACTCCTACTTCCCGAGGGTGGTGTCACTGGTGGGAGCTTATGTAGAGCTCATGTACCCAGGGAAACTATATGCGGAGGAGACTTCAACTGCCCACCCATCCACTTCTGGATTGATTGGGAGGAAGCACGTCACACACACCACTGGCAACAAAGTCATTGGGCCTCATTACACGGTAGGCGGTGGACCAAGGTGCTAATAGCACCTTGGTCCATGCCGGTAAACTACCGGCACCGCCTTGTTGGAAAGGGGAATTACCGCCCTATTCCATGGTTGGCGGGGCGGTAATTCCCCCTTCCACCATTGCCCTTCCCCATTCCCACTTTTGCCCCATAGGGCATAATGGGAATGGGGAAGGTGCTAATTACGGTACCGCAAATTTGCGGTGCCGTAATTAGCACCAAGGTCCCTTAGCGGGTTGGTTTTTAACACCTGCTAAAAGCAGGCGTTAAAGTACCAACCCGCTAAGGGACCTCGTAGTAAGGCGGTAAGGGTTAACTGTCACCGGTAATGGTACCGGTGACCGTTAACCCTTACCGCCTACGTGTAATGAGGCCGATTATATAAAGCTTAAAGCTAAAAAGCTTGGAAGACAAAATTCAAAAACTGGAGAAGGAGTTGGCGGGATGGGGGGTGGCTTTTTGTGGAGCAGAACTAATTAGGGAAAGGGAGAGATGGGAGGAGACGCAAGAGAATCTGTGGAGACATGATTATGTGCAGTACATGCAGCGAATGCATAGGGAAGGAATGGCCTGGCTTCTCAGAAGTGAAAACCGAGACACTATGGTCACCTGGATTACTACAGATGGTGGGGAGGACCTGCTCACACAAGAAGATATAAATGCAGAGTTTCACAAATACTTTACACAGCTATACTCAAATTTGGGCCCACTAGACATGTATCTGACATTCGCGATCAAGTTTGCCTACCGACACTCACGGCCACAGCAATAGAGGAATAAGAAAGCCCAATCTCAGAAGAAGAGATGCAGCGGGTGTTTACATCCATGAAGACTGAGAAGTCCCCAGGGAGAGACAGGCCCCCGGTGGAATTCTACATGACATATGCAGATGTATTAACCCCCAAACTAAAGAAGGTGTTTGACATAGCCTTCCAGGAGGGGACATTAGCTGTATCCATGAGTGAAGCAATAATAATAATATTAGCTAAACCAGGGAAATACCCAAACAGCTGCAAATCTTATCACTCCATCTCGCTGCTCAATGTGGATGGGAAAATCCTAGGTATGGTCCTGGCCAAACGTCCAATAAAACATATGGGGGTGTTGATCCATCAAGACTAATGTGGATTCGTGGAAGGTAGAAATACAACCATGAATTTGATGAATTTACAACATGTGTTATAGAGAACAGAGAAGTCAGACAGGGGGCTGGCGCTAGTAACTGTTCATGATGTTGCTGTATATGCTGTCAAGGCCTTCGACTCTGTAGAGTGGGAGTGGCTTTTCGAGGTCTTGTCCAGAACGGGGACGGGTCTGAAAATACAGCGGTGGATACGGCTCATGTATTAAGAAAAGATAGCGAGAGTAAGAACGGGTAGAGAGTTCCCCCGGGTGGACATTAGAAATGGGAACAAAGACAGGGCATCCCCTTTCCCCAATCCTTTATACCCTTGCTTCGGAGCCGCTGGCCAATATCCTCCGGGATCAGTATAAAGATGCAGGCTTTGTGGTGGACGGGCAGAGACAAGTTATCTCCCTTTAGTCGGGCAATGTTCTTTTGTATGTGCAGAACCTTGCCCTACACATCCCATATATACTGGAAGTAATTGTCAATGTTGGACAGTGGTAAGGGCTTCACATTAACAAGGAGAACTCGATAGCCTTTCCAATAGGATCCCTGCAGAGGTTGGTCTGAGGTGGGAGACTGAATCATTCAAATATCTGGGCATACAGATGTACCACTCTGCAACAGACACATTTCAGCACAATGTGGGGAGGGCAATTACAGAGATAGAGGTAAAATCAAATTCTGGAACAAGCTACCCCTGTTACTCATGAAGAAAATAGCAATCTCAAAATAGTCATCATGCCCCAATTTATACCTATTCTCAAACATAACACACGTGTTCCATGCCCCCTTATTTCAACAGCTGGACAGCATGAGCTCTGGGTTCCTGTGGGTGGGTGGCAAAAGAAGAGTGTCCTTAAGCATGCAGCGAAGGAGACAATTAGACAGGGGACTCTCCTTGCCAAACTTTGAATTCTACTGCAATATGTGCAGCTGCAACATGCAGCGAGGTGGGACGGCCAGGCGGAAGGGACAGACAGATCCTTGTTAGGCCCGCCCCGGCAATATCACACCGGGTTAGAGGAATTGTGGGGGATAAGGAAAGATCCCACAGCAGCGAGAATCACAACAGTAGTACAATGGTGTGGAGGAGGGCGTGTCGTAGGTTGAGAATGGGGGAGGGGGATAGTCCGGAAATGCCATTGAGCACCCTCCCTGGGGGGGTCCTGAATGACAATAGAGCCAAAAAATGTGAGGAAGTTGGATTTCGCATCCTGGGAGACTTGTTCAAAGGGGGAAGGCTACTGACATTCACAGAGTGGGCACAGAAATCCCAGATGCCAAAGGGGCAATTCTTGAATTTCGCACGACTTACTAGATCCATGGTGTCCACATGGGTTTCTATTCCAGAGGAGCCGCCGATTTCCCCAGTACTCCGCACCATCCTTACAATAGGCCTAGAAAGACGCTCAATCACTCAAATATACAAGGCGCTACAAGAAAGCGAGAAGAAGCCCTCCCTCCCAGTCAAAGAGAAATGGGACGGGATTTAGACGCACATCTAGAGGGAAAAACAAGGGTGCAGGTTGGCATGGGGATCTCCAAGGCTTCACAAAATGCTAGATTTAAGCTAATATAATACAACATTGTACACAGGGTATATATAACACCACATACATTTCACATGATAGGCAGGAAGCTATTTCATAATTGCCCGAGATGTGGAGGCGATGATGCATATTTCTGGCACATGACTTGGACTTTTCCACACATAGCAGGCTACTGGCAGGAAGTGATACAGAAAATCAACACTCTGTTTGGAAGACAACTGGAATGCACACCCCTGGTGTAACTACTGGGGCTCCTCCCGGTTGGGGTGGGCGGGAGAAGGAAAGAAGACAAAAGCATAGAAAACTTCCTGAGTACGTTGGCAGCCCACCGCATGGCAATCAAATGGAAAAATCCACAGCTGCAGCAATGGGTCCAGGACATAATAAAGTGGGCAGCGGCTGAACCGTCCATAATCAAAGACAGAAGGATGTGTGAGGATGTAGAATCACTGGGGGGTGGGGCACCCCACTTGTCGACCTGCACACATCGCTGGGTGACCTTCCCCCATGAAAGTTACAAGACATTGAGACTAAGATGAAATGTAGAAAACCAAGGCCAGGTCAGGAGGGCGACAAGACTTGAAGGGATTCCTGCTCCTCACATGTCACTCATTCTAAAAGGTTGGACCCCCGCCAGAGTTGGCGGGTTAGGGGGAGAACTTGGGTAGGGAAAGGAATGGAGTTCTGGGACGGGGCAAGAGAATAATTGGCAAAGTCACAAAAGTAATACGGAAGAAGCACACTGGGAGGGGAAGGAAGGGTGGGCGCAAATGTGGATTATCACGTTGCAAACGGTTTGTTTCCCTTGTTTATAAAACTCAAAAAACATATTTCAAGAAACAAAAAAATGATAGCAGAAGCACATCTGAAATGCTCAGAGTCTCCAGCGATTTCTACAGTTCAAACCTTTATGAATCAGACCTATGTAACAGCATATTATTCTTGCAAGCCTGCTGGGCGCATTTAATAGGCTACCAGCGGTGGGCTGGAGTATCTATGGCTGAAATGTGTTTGCCGGCCCAGCCTTTTTGCCCTTCCAGATCCGCCAGGCAGTTTGGGGTTTTCAAAAGAGCAACATTGTCCAGACCGCCGTTTAATCACCATTCTGCCTTTGACTTAAGACTTTGCTAAATTGCAGCCGAATTCTCTCCATTAACTCTGGCAACTTTCCACGTTCCTTCTCCGGGGAAAAGAGAGCCCTGAGTCCCTAACGGATGTGATTGTCTGATCCCTTCCCTCCTAATCGAAAGTGGCGAGTTCATTCCACAGCGTTAGATGCAGGTCTTCGGCAAAGGGGCCATTGTTTTATAACTCGAATTCCTGGCAAGGGGAGCAGGCAGCACCGGCGCTGGAGGGCTTTGGACATGCCAAACTTCCCTCTTCCCAGGAGGAAATGTTAAGGACAGGCCCTGGTAACAAGTCTCTCAGATCACAACCCGAGGAGGATGTATAGTAATTATGCTGTTCAGTCTTTCAACTGTTTTGGGCTATCACTAAAAGTCCGTTTATGAATGCAGGCAAACAAATTGTGTATTCTTGATGTAGGATAAGGGCGGCATTTCAAGCTGTCTGTAAATATTACATACCAAAGCCCTTCCAAAAAGCAACCGATTGATACAGGAAATGTACACCTTGGACAAGCCTAAACACATTATGGTTCATTTTATAGCAGATGCATATTAGATGCAGCGGACCACCCATAGTAGCACTTATATGCCCTGTATTCTCCTGCATGCAATTTCAACTTTTTCAAACCATAGTTCAAAGGTTAAGACTAATACCAGGTTAAATCACATTCACTCGACAGTATCACTCTCTGTCTTATGCCGGCTTTGCAGACAGCATTTATCAATGGTCTCCAGTGGAATCTGCCTGCTTTTTGCAGGCACTAAATGAACGTGTATTCCATAGGAATCCATTCGGTTTGTGCCTGCACTCCTCACAAGGACCCTACCGACAGTCTCCTCCCAGCTGACCAGAGGAAGGCAGCCGCTAACTGATCCTGACCCTGGTGGTGGTATTTGCTGGGAAGATCACCTGGGTGGAGAAGGGAACAGGAGGACTTTGTTGGGTGAGACACAGTATTTGTCTTCCTCAAAGAAGGAAATACCAGAGCTACCGGAATATGTAATGGCTTGATGTCAGAGTGAGCTTTTATCCCCCAAAGCTAACTATCTTAATGAAGACTATCACAACCAGTCATGTACTGCGAGTAAGAAAACCCCTTTCGAAGTCACTTACATTCATAGAGGTGAAAGCTCACATAACCCTCAGGGAACATTAAATATACATTTCTAAATATTAACCATGTGGATTCTGAACATTTAAATCCCTCTGTAAAGCAAACACTTTCCTTAAATCCTTATAATACTCATTTTGGCAATACAATAAACACTAGAAATTAATTTGGTAATATTTCCATTAGAAAAGTTGAGTTTAACATTGTGGACTCCAAGTCCCACAATGCCCAAAGTACTGGGACGAGGAAGAGGGCTGCAGAGGCACAAGACTGCAAGTTGCAGCCTAATAGTGTTAATGACGCACACCTGGTGGAGACTGGGAGGCATAAAAGGCCCCCTGCAGAGTAGGTAATAGGGAACAGTAGTAGGAGGTGGAGAGATTTCGGTAACACCATGGTACAGCAGAAGTAGAAGCTGGAGGAGAGCAGACAGGCGGGTCCACCGTCATGTGCGAAATGGATGCTGGTCCTGAGTGGGTCTCTTCCTTCAGAGACCTTGCTTGCAATGGTCACACAGCAGGAAGCGTTGGATTTGGAAGCCTTTCCCCCGAAGATAGGAGCTGCAGAGATCGCGAGTCAGGAAACGTTAAGTTTAAAAGCTTTCCCCATAGTAAGTCGGACTCTGGTGGCAGGTGAGCACTGGAGAACCTTTGGAGTGAAGAGCACTGCTTTTCCGACTGGTGCAGTCCGCGGATACTGATAGAAGCAGTCTTCCAGGCCATGCAGAGAAGCAGAAGTAGAAGACCCAGAGGCAGAAGACCAAGTGGATGTGCACCCCAGACCTGGTGAGTTCACTAGTGTATTGTCACAGCGGAGCGCTCAGTGATCGCCAGCTGGCCAGGTCTGGGCACATTAAATACATAACTGATTTAAGGGAAGTTAAATGGCAAAACTTTGAATACTGACCCAATGTAAAGCAGAATAATAATCCTTTTGAAAATAAAGCTGATGCAAAGTGGCAGAATAAGAACTTGACAAAAAGACCGGAAAGGTGTCATTGTATATATGTGGGTCAGAATAATTGCCAGCAACAAGAAAGGGTGCTATTAAAAGAAGTCAATACAAACAATTTTTGCCAAATAAAATAGAGTAATATCAAGAGAAGGTAGAAAGAACTAGCATTGCCAAAGCAAAGAGGGGGCAATTAAGGATCAACACATTTGTAAATCTTATTGCCAGAGTGTACAAGAAGCAATAGGACGAACTGACCTAAACCCACATTGCCATAGCCAAATAAGGGCTAAATTAAGAGATAACCATGATCTGCATTCTATTAACACAATAATGGGGAAACAAGAGTGACGGGAAAGCTGCCCTCCTGACAGAAGATATTCAGGAGGAGAGGAGCATAATCTGCATTGCGTGTGGCAATTCCAAGTGCGTAACAAACAGCACCAATGTATTTCTTGTCTGTCCAAAAGAAGTAATCAAACTTGATGTTGTGGAAAAGCAAAAGACATTGTTGAATTGTTTGAAGCAAACCTTTACCACAGAAGTACTTGTAGTATTTAGTAGTTTCATTAGTTGTGGCAGGAGAGTACACTGGGATAAGGGACCTTGTTGTGGTAGACCTGGCATGTGAGTGGACCAGGTGGAAATTATTGAAGTACTATAGTGTGATTAAAACCATTAAAGAAGAAGTGGCAGAACCACTAAGGTATCTTTGTGAATCGTTGCAGAATAACCCTGACAAATTAATATTGTTGAAAAAAGTATTTTAAAAACTGTTGCAGAATCATCCTGACAAAGAAATTTCTGTTAATCCTAATGAACTATGAAAGTAGTATTGGTCTATGAGAACGAATTGATTTGAACTCTTTATCACAAGGGCAAAGGTGAAAACTTGTTGAACATTTTTAACTGTTGGTTGAGTTCAAGTTGGTACAAAAAGAACTGTATTGGAACTTTGTTGCAAGACAGGATTTCATTATCAATTTGGAACTGTTTCATAACCTGTTTGAATCTGGGGAAGGGGAACTGACCCAGATTACAAGGAGAAACATTTACCAGGTTTTGAACATAAGTGTTATTTCTGTTTTATTTGAACTGCCATACATAATACCTTGTTAAGTTGTTGTATGTATACGTGTGAGGGACAGAAACCTTTTGTTAGGTAGTACAATCCTATCAAGGTAGGAATAGTGAGGCGTTTATCCAACCTTTTGAGTTAATAAAATGGTATCTTTTGAAAAACCTTCACAAAGTTGCCCGCCTTACATTTCTGACCAGTCACATATGGTATCAGATTGGGATCGCAATCAGTTGATACAAACTGGGGATCCAACACAAATGTGGCAGACACTAGCCCTGCCATTGTTATAGATATAGACAGGAAAAATGTTCTACCGGTGGATTGGAATATCTAAAAAGAATTCATATGGTCCTACGTTATTTACCTTCTTGGATGTCACTTTTCAGCCGCTAACCAACCAAGCCATTCTCCCCACTAGGAAACAGATGGAGGGTAAAACATATAACCTTTTCTTTCCCCATATTTATGAAATAAAACAGTAGGGACAACATAATCATCTCCCTAAAGCTGAAGTTAGAGGTTCCATCTGGCTCAGTTGTCTTTCTCCTGTCCCTGGGAAGAAAAAGAAGAAAAGGGAAGTTAAAGGTGTTGCCTCTTCGGTTCAGTGGAAAATAAATAAAGATTGCCCATTTGAATGTGTCAAATAAACCAAAACAAATGAAAAGGGGCCAGCTGGTAAGACTCTTGGTACATGAAATCCCATGGGAATCTTTGTCCAAGTCTGACATTAGGCAAGGAGATGAAGGGAACCTGGGAAAGCAGCTCGGAGGGAAGTGGGACCCAGAAATCATTTCACATGAATTAAAGTGGAAGACAGAAAAATGGTGACTCGAGTGATGAACAGACAGAGTCAAGTCTACAAAGGGGAGAGAGAAAAGCGCCAGATATTCCGATAATACATTGGATCCCTCTTCCCGGTAAAAGAGAACATTGTAACACTCTTGAAACTATAGTCACTCCATTATGTTCTTCAGAGAATGATAGAACATATGAACAGCTAGTAAAGGACTCGTTTTTAGGGATACATGACAAGGGAGATAACAGCATTCCTGATTCTTTACTACCTTAAATAGTTTGATGTTACTTGGAGACAGAGTACTGCACAGTCTCTCAGTCCAAAAATAACATTGACATTACTTAAAACATTAAAAGCCCTAACAAAGAGGAGACCCTCGAAGTAGGAGGAGAAGATGTAGAGCCTCCTTTGACAGCATAGGAAAGGGAAGATGAACTTGATCCCTCATGGCAGAAATGTGGGTTCCCTGTCGGATACTGACCCTCAGAACAGGAGTGTTATTCTTGTGGGAAAGTGGGTCATCTCACAAAACATTGTCCATTTAATAAACTAGAGAGAGCAGAATTTAGAGAGGAAAGACAAACCGAGCCCCAGGTTTTACTATGCCAACATTATCTGTACCCATTCTAGTGAAAGTACCACTACTTTTCAATTAAAAAAGATCAATTCTGTTGAAAAACCTGATGTGATGTTTTGTATCAGAGAAAAGAATAGTTATCGAATTCCTGTGGTACTGCAAGCAAAAACAATTTGTATTTGGTTTATTTATAAAGCGCAACGAGGCCCAGGGGCATACGGGCGCCTACATTTTTTGATCATGTTACATAAGAGTACAGTTACATTAGCAGGCAGTAGGCAACAGTTACAATAGTTGCGGTTACAAATAAATACATACATTGGTATTACAGGTACAAGCATACATGTTGCAATTAAGGCGGTGGGCCAAAGGTGAGACAGATAGTAATATTATTTACAATATGTACAGTGGAAATTAAGGCGGTGGGCCGAAGGTGAGACAGATAGTAATATTATTCATAATATGTACAGTGGGTAGGCAGTAAATCTAAGCTCTAGGATGTTAAGCTGTCAATGTGTCCAGGTCATGAAGCCAACGTTTGGTGTTGCGTTTAAATAGGTTGAAGGAGGTTACAGACCTGATTGGAACAGGTAGTGTGTTCCATAGCTTTTAGGCTTGTACAGGGAAACTAACTCCTCCCGAGTTATGGAGTTTGAATCTCATTATAAACATAGTGTTAACTTGAGCTGTTCTAAGTGGTCTTGTAGATGTGTGTGGGGTAAGTTGGTTAGAGATGTAGGATGGCGCGAGGTTAGCCCTGGCTTTGTGGGTAAGGGCAAGAACTTTGAGGGATATTCTGTGCTCTATTGGGAGCCAATGCAGATTACGTCTAGTCTCAGAGATGTGCGACTTCTTAGGGATGTTAAGGGCTGCCCTAATGGCGTTATTTTGAGTTACTTGTAGTTTGTGAATATTTTTGCGGCTGGTGCCTAAGTAGAGGGCATAACAATAATCTACTTTGGACAAGACTAACGTTCTAGCAAGAGTAATGCAGTTGGGAGTGGAGATAAACAACCTACATGCGGTAATAAGTTTACATGAGTAGGCGGCTGAAGACACTACTGCATTGGTTTGTTTGGTGAAGGATAATGTGGCATCGAGGTAGATACCAACTCAGTTTTTTCGTCATTGAGACAAAGTCCATGGTGTGCCATCCATGCTTGTATTAATGCATATATTTCATTGAGGGTTTTGCTATCAGTTTCATAGTGGCCAGAGATAGGAATGAGTATCTGGGTGTCATCCGCATAATCTGGGCTACGTTAAACGCAGGGTGTAGGGGTGAACCAAACTTTGGCTTCGAGTCACTATTCGGCCGAACTTAGGCTGAAAAACAGCTATTTGTCTTCAGCAGAATAGTTTCTGCCATAGTGACTCGAAGCCGAAGTTCACTTTCTATGATTAGCTGTCTTCTCACTGTTTGGAAGATGACAGCCAATCATTGAAAGTGTGGCAGTGTCTAGGCTGCAGAAGCCAAAAAAGCTGTTTGCTTATTGTCTACTGCATCCTGACAACAAAGGAACCATCCTCTGCACATGTTGAAATAGGAAGAGAGAAGGGAACAGTTCTTCCCTTCCCTCGCTTCCTATGCCAACAACGACCATCAGACGCCAGCACCCAGAGAGACCACTAACCAGGTAAATTCATAAGTCCCCCCACCCCCTTCAACACGGTGAGGCCACTGGGGTGTCCAGCACCCCTGCAGCCTTACCAAAATGCCCAATATTTCCCTGTGGCCACCAGTGCAAAGACAGTGGCCCGACCTTCTTTGTATTATCCAGGGGCCACTCCACTCTCTGGGGGTGGCTCCCAGACTCATAAGGCCGCCCCAGCAGCCTTGAAAAGTGTTATGGTCCCCCCCTCCCCTTTCAACACGGCAAGGCCACTGGGGTGTCCTGCACCCCCATGGTCTCACCAAAATGCCCAATATTTCTTTCGGACTACCAGTGCAAAGCCGGTGGCCTGACCCTCATTGCCGTATTCAGGGCCCCTCCACTCTCAGGAAGCGGCCCCCATACTCATGAGGGCGCCGGGGCACTTTGTCCTCCCCAGCGGCCTCAAAATGTGTTAAGGTCCCCCCTCCCATAAAGTTCACAGGGGTCTACTTCTGCTGGACTCGGACCCTTCTCACAAAGTTCACAAGGGTTTCCCTCTGCCAGGCTCAGACCCCTCTCATAAAGTTCACAAGGGTCTCCCTATGACAGGCTGGAGCCTCTCTCACAAAGTTCACAATCTTCAAAAGTATGTTTTTGGACTCCCAGAATGCACTTCTGATCATTTTGCTCCCACTTCACAGCTACCCAAAATGGAATTCCATGTTTTGGGAGCTTTAAGAGCCACAAGGGGGATGTTTCAATGAGGTCAGGGTCTTACCTGCTGCCCCTCATGTATCTGGGTTCACCTGTCTGGTCCCATGAGAGGAGTTCTGCTACGGGTACTGCCAGGCAACCCCAGCTGCCCCTGGTCTTACCTTCTGGATGTACAGCTCCCTCCTCCACACTGCAGTCTCCTATCAAATAGCAAGGCCAGTGTTTGGGTAGTTTTCTCCTCTTCCAGGTCTTCCAAGGCTTCTGCAGCTCACAAGGGATTTCTCTTTCTCTCCAGCACCTTCCAGCATCCCTGACTCGCACAAAGTGTACTTTCCTGCTCCGCCTATTATGCTGCCTGGGAGAGACAAGTCGAGTCAAGTGCGAATAACTGAAGAGGAAGCCCTGAGTTAGCCTGGCCTCATTAATGGGACAGTCTGCTGTAGAAAGGGGAGAGTCTGTTTTCTGTGTCTGTGGTTCCTTGTTGATAATCTTCATCCTCCCAATCTCTCGCCTCCTAGTCACAGTGATTTTAGACAAGAACAGAGGGGAGGAATTATGGGAATTGTAGTTTTCACTAGTACGTTTAGGACAATCTTGAAAAACACTGCAGAGAAAGTGGGGGGCAGTCTTGTTGTCGCTCACGGTGAGTTGTCTTTGAGAAATTGTCTTTGTCAGGAAGGGGGGGGGTGGGCTGAGTTCCTAAATATCCTACCTGGTAGGATGGGGAAATGGTGTTAAAGGGAAGGGGGTACCGCGTCTCACCCTTAGGTGTCCCATTTCCACTTCTACTCCCTGTGCACCCCTCATCCAGGTGATCCTCCCACACTGGTCCACCCCCAGGAACTGACTCCAATATTGATGGCTGTGTCCTGGCCACCTGGACAACAGATCGTTGGGGACTAACGGGTGAGACACCTCCAGGTTTCTCACAGATGGCACTGGGGTTGAAGTAGTGGTACCTGTTGTGCTGCTGCCTTCCTGTTCCTCCTGGCTGCCATGGCTACCTGAAATAAGATAAGTGGCATGCCATCAGTTTCAATTTGCAAAAAGGGTTGCTTGTGGATTGCATTACAGCATTGTTTTATAGTTAATGATAATGCCATTACGGTTTCTGACTCACTAAAAACAACAGGAGTTTTCTTATACTCACACCTTTCATTTAAGAAACACGTCTCATACCTCAAATCGTCTTGTACCTACTTCATCAACTTTCTGTGGCAGATTTGCCTGTATTTGTCAGAGGATAATTGAGCTTTGATTGCAGCAGCTATTGTAAACTCAAAGTTGGATCAGTGCAATAGTCTTTTGGTTGGTACCTCTAAATCTACATATGAAGAAGTTACAAGTGTCACAGAGTGGTGCAGTTCATGCTGTATGTGGGCTGGGTCGTTGTTCCAAGATCTCAGCATCTCGTAGAGCCGCAAATACATTTCAAGGGCTTTGCCCTGGTGTTCAAATGTCTTTCAGGCGAAGCCCTTCTTTACCTATGCTCGGGAGTAAAAGAAAACTCCCTTTAGGTGAACTCTCCGCTCAAATAACAGTGTGATGTTATACCAACCACATGTCATTCTAAAAAAGATTAATTGTGCAGGCTTTAAGGAATGGGCACCTATCATCTAGAACACACTTCCCCCGATCTCAGGGCCTGTGCATCAACTATCCATTTCAGAAAGCAACTGAAAATGCTTCTTTTTGATAGAGGTATCGATTAAATAAGCACATGATCCCTGTGGTAACTCAATAACACCAAGACCAATGCACACCGTTTTTTTCTGTTTTGTGTCTGTCTGTCTTGAGAGTGCCCTGAGGCCTTTGGGCGAGTGGTGTGATAGAAGAAATAGATAGATAGTTCTTATCCCACTTCTTATCCCACTCAATACAGTGCTTATGGTGAAGGCGGTAGGTGTTCCACATGCGACGCCAGGAACTTCACAGTTTCGTAGCATGCAACACGTGAATGCATATTGACAGCCTGAATGCAGTACATGGTGTGGCCCTGAAAGAATTGTGTAGTGGCCACGGACTGTGGTCATAGTGGTGAGACTGTTTCAGCATTTCATTGAGTAGGGTTTCACTGATGTGGGCAGAATCCCTACAGCCCTTTGTAAGACTTGATGTTGCATGTATAGGGGTCATATGCCCCCTATATGTCTTTCTGACTCATTCCATTGCATGTTTGCCTATGCCCCTGTGTGTGAGGGCAATGCTGTATGCCCATACACCGCAGAGTTGTTGGTCCATTCAGAGTACATATGGCTACTTATATGTTACAAGTATTGTACGTTTTTACACTTTCCTCTCACGGCCCATCAACTGTTCTTGTGCGTGAGCTGGCAGGTGGCCTGCTCATTGGTGTGTACAATTGTGAATTTTACTGCCAGCCCCATAGTCAGCAGGTTGACAAGCAGTGGAGGCCTTGTGCCTCATGTTGTGAGTCTGATGCTTCACATTGCTCTTACCAAGCACAGGTTGGCTGCCAGCTGCGCACTCAGCTGCTCCTACTCCTCCCAGCCATGCATGGATGAGTATTGTGCTGACCGTCTCCTCCCACGGTCAGGACCTGGGGAGCCATGGTGCCTCCTCCTATGAAAGCTGTCTACCTGTGGTGTTAGGCAAGGAGACTGCGCACCTTTGCCTTCAGGTCATTCCACCTTTTTTATGCCAACCACATCCCTGGGTGCAGACCCCACTGCCACCATCTTGCCACAGACCTCTGACTAAATGGTGGACTTACGCTGCAGTGTGGTCTTCCTGCTTTTGGCCCCGTACAATGCATCATAGTTTCCCACCACCACGTTGGCCAGGAAAGTTCGCTCTGCCACCGTGGATTTGGGCTTGCACTGCCTCATTTCCATGACACAGGTTTTGTATTTCACCCCTAATGTTACAGATGACTTTAGTTCCTTGGATAGCTGTGGCAACTTGAGATATTCAGTGGATTGTTTTTGTCTTCCAAAATGACCACCAATCAGCTTCCCCTTTTCAAGAAGAGGCTATTTCCACTGGATGGTTGCAATGCTCCCGTCAACTTGTAATATGCGGTAATGGTAATTCCACCATGGTGGACTTATTGCAATATTACCGCCAAACTCGTAACGAGCCTCATTGTTTAATTGTGTGTGTGTGTGTGTTTGTTACTGATTGGTTGTTAGTACTACTGAACTAGCACGTTTGTTACAGCATGCACAAACACTAATAATTAACAGACAATGGGCCTCATTACGACCCTGGCGGAGGACCATGGTGCAATTTGCACCATGGTCCATGGCGCTAAGCTGCCAACTCCGCCATGGTGGTTGGCGGACTTACCGCCCCATTCCGACCTTGGCGGGGCGGTAAGTCCCCAATCCCCATTTACCCTTCCCCATTCCCATTTTTGCCCCATAGGGTATAATGGGAGTGGGGAAGGCGTTAATTACGCCACCGTAAATTACGGTGGCGTAATTAACAACAAGTCCCGTAGCGCCATGGATTTTTCCGCCTGCAAAAAGCAGGCGTAAAAATCACCATGGCGCTACGGGAACTCGTAGTCAGGCGGAAAGGGGCACCATGGTTTACGCCGGCGTAAACCCCTTTCCGCCAGGGTCGTAATGAGGGCCAATGTAAAATAACTCAATTGTTAGCCTTGAAACCTCGTCCACATTGCAAAGTCCATCAAAACCCCAGCCAACCTGGCACAGACTATCCCATTACCTCACCTTTACCCCAGAATGATCAGAATGATAATACACCCACAATGTGATATCAAAATTCCTACCGGGAACATGTATTGACAATGTATATATGATATGATATGATATGATATGGCATTTGTAACGCGCCTATATCGTGTTTCAAGGCTCTACGAGGCAGGCAGGGGGGAACAAGGGGAAGACAGACAACGATCCTACTAGGCCAGGTGTCATTCAGAGCGTGCAAGTGCAGGGGTAGGGGGAAGGGAAAAAGTGCAAGGGGAAGGGGAGGGGGGAAGTGCACTACAAAGTAAGTAGAATACTTAAATAGCTCAGGGGATGCCTCTGTCACCAATGCTCCCATTGTACCAATAACGATAGAAAACACAGCTCCACACTGCATCATAATATGTGTGACTTTCCCCTGGTCACACTACTGTCAGCAACATCCAGGTCGGTTCTAGAAAAAAACATGCATCTAACATGATGACTCTAGCCGAGAGAGTGAGGGAGAGAGAGACAGAGAGAGAGAGATGGCGAGAGAGAGCGCTAGATCAGCCTATGAAATCTAAGCTACAGCTAGACTAATTGTACTACGGAAGTATTACAAACTGACTTATCCTGCCATGTCATACATACACTTCTGAGGTGATTGAGAATGTATACGAACAGCCCCTCAAGCGTCATTCCTCTAAAACATGTCAATTGCATCATATTGACATTTCCAAAACAAAGGCTAAATACACATGCCCTTGTCAAATATATTTGTGACTTGTCCATCCATGCCTGGCAAGGATGCTTGCCTTTGGAAATTAGAAAGTAAGTATATGTCCTAAGGAATGGAATGTTCATGCTAAAGATTTACACAAAACAACTCATTAAAATCAATGGTGGAGAGAGTTTGAGTTGGTAGTATATTAACCTACTTTACAATGGTCACCAACTTGATTATCAAACAGGATTCGGAAAAGAGAGGCTGAGCCAAGTGTAATTACTAATATCTTGACATGTGCAGGCAACTGCTGATTCGTGTTTACCTACAAAAGAGGGGGAGCTGTATTATTTACCTTATTTGTTTTTACTTCACATTTCATGCTTATGCTTCGTGCATTGTTTAAGGAGTACTAACCTAGCGTGCCAAGATAATGGCTGTTTCCCAGCATGCTAAGATAATGGCTGGTTCCCAGCAGGCTAAGACAATGGGCCTCATTACGAGTCCGGCGATATCCGCGGCGGTAAAACCGCCTGGTTACCGCCGGACTCGTATTACCATTCCGCCTCTGTGATTCCTGGAATTACCGGGGCATTACAACCCCGGTTTTCCGGGAATCACAGAGGCGGAATGGTGTTAATCCCCATTCCCATCGAGTCCTATGGGACTCGATGGGAATGGGGATCATGGAAACACTGGCATGGAAACACCGGCAGCACCGGCAGCATCTCGTAATGTTTCCTCGTCCGCCTGCAGGCGGGCGGTGTTAAACCCGCCAGGTCAAACCTGGCGGGAACATCACCTCCCGCCTGCAGGAGTCGGGATCAGGCGGTCCGGAAACAACAGTGGCGGCGGGTTTACGGCCACCGTTATTTCCGGACCGCCTGATTTGTAATGAGGCCCAATGTCTGGTTTCAGCATGCTAAGATAATGGCTGGTTACCCGCATGCCATGGTCGCGGTCTGCAACGCCCCTGAGAAGTAAAATGCTTTCAGATTTTCGGAATTACTCCAACCACTGAGTACCGGTATACAAAATGATTTAGCGCCTGTGCTAAAAAGATAATTCAGGGCACGCTTTTCCACAGGCTCATGCGCTGTGTGGGGAGCATGGGGTCTTCAATTGTGGTGCATCTGGACTTGAAGTAATTTGCAACGGCAGATTTTGAACTGGCTTCCTTTGTCAGAGGCAAGAATGGTGCATGGCATCTTGCTGCACCTTTTTTGTTAGGCGCAGTGTGTCCGATTTCAGCTGAGAATAAAACTAAACAAATTTACATTTAATACAGAGATCACAAATAATGTATTTGTCTCTATGTGAAATACATATGTTTTCCTTTGCCTCACAGTTGAACCCTGATACAACAGGTCTAACGCCATCATCAGAAACCGTGGCTCGCTGGTGTGCACGTTTGATGGAGCAATGTAAGGCATATTTCTTCAGTTGAACCACTTTTAAGTGCACTTTTGCAAGTGATCAAAATATAGCTCTACTGCAAAAGAATCTTTAAACAAAACTCCCTGAAATAGGACCACTCATTTTGGAGGTAAATCTACCATATTACAAGTTGGCGGGGAGGCAGTGTTATTCCTAATTATGAATTTGTGTTAGACAACATTGTGATTTGGAGGTAATACCACCAACAACAATCCTACATTTTTCTGGTGGAAAAACCTCCAGCCGAGTGTTGGATGTTTTTCTTCCAGTATGCCACCAACATTGTAATATGGTGGTATACAAAAATTGCAGTAAATCTTTTACCACCACTTTTTGCCATAGCTGGGTCCATTATCTGTTGTTTATGGATACAAACACTGATTTTCGTGGTAAATTCATTACATCAGTAGTGGTGGTTATTCGGTGTGATTTCCAATTGTAGAGTCCCATCGGATTCCATCAGGGCTTGGAGGAATTACCACCAGAGAAATGACTGTCCCGCATCATCCATTGTTGATTCTAAATCAATCCAGGGGCATTCACCACAGCAAACAAGTGGAGAGTTACACCACTTAATCTCGCCACACCACCAGCCTTGCATACTATACAATGGCCATGTGACAGCAACAAAGAATGTAACCACCATTTTAGCTTGGGAACTCTCAAGCCAGAGCCAGCAATGTAAGTGAAAGATAAATAAAGCCGGTAGACATCTTGGAGTGATTTAACCTATTGATGACATCATCAGATGTAATTTTTTTGTACCCTGATCTTTGTCCTGACGGTCTTGTTGATGGGGTATTCTGCATACCTTTGGGAAAAAGTTCACAAAGTTCAATTGAAGCACAGAAGTGAATGGTGGTGTTAAGAGTATGACACTCGGTATCTCACCATGAAAAGTCTGCATTCTGCAGGGTCTCCATAAAATACCCCTTAATTCACAAAAGGTTTAGGTGTTTTTCTGCACCTGAAAGGTATTGAATGTCTTCAACTGATTTAGGGCATACCTTCAACCCCAGCAGTCTAGAAGTGCAGCAGTTATGCATATGCTGCACTTCTAGACTGCTGGAGTTGAAAGATTCTGAGTCACTCTTTCCCAAGGTCTGACCTTGAAGAAAGATGTTCAGTCAACCATGTGTGCTGTTGACTTAAAACACCGTTGAGCACCTTTACAATACCAAGGGGCATAATTACAAGGAATACCATCAAACCTGATTACCATTATAGCAGGTGGTAAATACTGATTACCACCTAAATGTGTTAGGATTACTCCACTATTGGAGTCCCATTGGACTCCATTAGGATAGGCAGTACTTTGAATGCAGTGACACTTCAAACAATTACTGCCACCATAAGACAAAGGGTTTAGTTGTTAGTCCACCGTCTGTGCCCCATTGGTGGACCCTGGACTTTTGGCCTTCTGGCCCAGGGACTATTCCCTCACTGGTGGACTGAGTGAAAACTCTGGGTGTAAATATCTCGGTATCTTTATCTCCTGAACTCCAAGTCAGTTCTATTTGTAACACAGGCTTCTTTAAGCTGAAAATCTTGAAGAACATATTACCACTCTTACCCCAGCCACTCCGTGGTATTGTTGTTGCCTCAACAATAACGGGTACGTTGGATTACTTAAATGCTGTCCTTCTGGCCCCACCTAAACACCTTATGAAAAGATTACAAGTCCTTCAAAACACTGCTGCTCGCCCGGCTGTCAGCCTGCCAAATTGTGCCCAAATTTCACCTGTGCTGGCCCAGCTCCATTGGCTGCCAGTAGATCTTAGAATTACGTTTAAGGGCTTGTTTCTTACCCATTTACTTTTGCATAAGCAGGGTACCTTATTTTGTCAGGGAAAGATTTTTATGTATGGCCCTCAACAAATCTTCATTCTGCCAATCATGGTCAAATGGGGGTAGTACCAAGGTTTCAGAAGGAATCATTTAGTGGGAAAGCTTTTGCTGTGATAGCCCCTTTGCTCTGGAATGTTCTTCCTGTAGCATTAAGGCTGATGCAAGATCATGGACAGTTTAGAAAACAGCTTAAGATGTTTCTCTTCCCCTGCAGATTTGTTCTCCCCTCTGCCGGTTCGTCCTTGAAGGTCTCTTTATGAGTGCCAGGATACCTTACGTGGCAGTGCGCTATATAGGTAACATAACCTTGATATCATCAATGCCACAATTGCCTCCTGTTTTATCTCCACTCATAAGAGGCTGATTTTACTGGGTTTGGATTCCCAAATCAAAACTCAGCAGAGCGGTAACACAGGCAGTATTGACAAATACTGCTTGTTTCACCACTTCCAGCAGACATTAAAAGAGGCATGGAGAGCTACAAGCATTGATTCACAGGGAATGGTCTTGGTATCCTCGTTCTAGGACAATGTTGATCAGATATGCCTACTATCCTTCTGCTTAGTGTTATAAAGTGACCTTCTTCCGAAAAGGACATCAGGACAGATGGCTCCAGACTCCATGGTAGAAATGTGCATAACTTTATTTACATAGTTACAGGTTCCAGTTACTCTTGTAAATTGGTAGCATGGACACCCCATCGGCCATCCTCAGGGATCTCAGCTCAGGTCTCAACTAACACTTCCCAGAACATGTAATGATTCATTTAACATTCCTTGAGCTGTCAATCTCCCACACTCAACAGCATTCTAATAACAATGAGCAATAACCAGCAGTTGATCTGCAATATGGCATTAGTAACCCATTCCATGGGATCCACTGTGGGGTAATGGCCTGGCAGCCTGAGTTAATGGCCTGGCCTGATGCAATGTTACCACTGGTGTAGCCTGTACAATGGGTTACTAATGCCATTAGCACCCCGGGTGACCAAAGCGGTAACCCAGGGCGCTGATAGCCTGGACTTTTCTATGAATGAACGGGACACTTTGTGGTGTCCCATTCATTCAAAGAAATGACAGCTCCAAGATGCCCGCCACGGAGATGGAAGGCGGGGCTCCTTAAGGAGCTCCTCTTCCATTTCTGTTGCGGCCTGCAAAGGGAGACAGAGAGAAGCAGTGGCGGGCCTCACCGCCGTCACAATCAGGCTGGAGAGGGGAGTAGGGAATATAAATATAAAAGCAAAAGGAGAGTGGGTGGGTGGGGAGAAGGTGGCAGTCCGGGGTCAGGGGAGCCAGCCTGTGGGTTCTGTGTAACGTGGGCTGAGATCACTGGTTTCAGCCTGCGATCCCCAGATCCTGATTATCTGCTCCCCCCATCCTGGGTGCTAAGGGAACATATAATTGATTGCCACAAGGACAAGACACAACACACCTCCCTCCCTTTATTTATGAAACAATTAATACGAATGATAAAAATAACAACTATAAAATGGCAAACATAAAATCTACAAGTATTATTGCAGACACCACACACTTTCTTTCCATTATGAGCAGGACAGATGCCCAGACGCATCCACAATGTACCTCGGGGAAACAATACACAACACAAACGATGCGCACACACCTCCTCCACTATATAGACCATCACACAGTCTTGTATGAATTTGGGATGTGCTTAAACAGAACTTGACCATTTGTGACGCTTCACTCCTAGATCGGTTCACGCTCCCTAAGCACAACGTTCGACAACTTAACTACAGAGAATGTAATGTCTTGGGTGAAGACATCCCTCCATTACTGTGCTCCAAATGCCATGTGCCACTGGAAAGACTTCACAAAGTTCCCTCCCTGGAGTAAACTGCTATTAAACATCTCCATATGATGGCTCTAAGCATGAGATGCCATGATGAACAGCCCTCCATGATTCCACAGAAAACTTAAAGTAATTACTTCTCATTACTGGAAACCTAACAACAGACCTCCCTTCTTGAGGTACCCTTACGACCACCACAGTAGACACTCCTTGCAAATCCTGTATTAGAGTATCTCCTTCACTCCAAACATCCGCCTTGAATCAATGTCTGTTTGTTTGTTTATTTATTTGTATTGTGCACCAGACCGAGGGTATCAGGCTGCAGAGGTTACAAGGAAATTCACAACTTAGATTACAGAAATAAATTACATATATACACATGGCAAACAAATCAGGAACATGGTCCGTCATTATGAATCTTTACAAACAGAAATGGGCACACAAACAGGGTGTACATCATAGCGGACTGAGTACAAAGTGGTGAGGGAGGCCAGGCCTTAATGATCTATTGACTTAAGCCAGTTAAGGCAGTTCAATCTAAAGTTCTGATAGGAATGATCGGTATATTGGGCCATGTGCAGGGGGTGGGGGCTTTTTTGACTCGCTGAAGGAGATGCTTGGTGATATGGGGGGTGAAAGGATTGTTTTGGGAGGGGATTTTAATTGTGTGCTTGATCCCAAAATGGATAGGTCAATTTTACTGGACGAATGTCGAGTAATGAATTTCAGGACTTCCTTGAAGTTTATGATTTAGTAGATACATGGAGACATTTTCATTGGAGGGATAGGGAATTTTAGTTTTATTCATCAGTGCATGATTCTTATTCTAGGCTTGACTACGTATTAGTGTTGGATAGTGTAAAAGTCCGAGTAACGAGTAAGTATACTCTGCTTGTCATGCCACTCCTATTTCATGTTCTTCTACTATATCCAAAATTACATCTACATATCATTGTAACGCATGTAAGTCGTTCAATAGTGTGCATTGTCTAGATAGCATTTGTCTGTGTAAAATGCCATTAGTTACAAGAATTGTCATTGACAACAAACGTTTATTAAACTTATCTTGGTCATTTAAAAACAGTTTGTTTCATTCCTTTTCACAGGTGGTACAGGCTGGTGGCCTATCGTTCCTTTACATGGTGGCTTCACAGGAGGCTTGGACACCGCGTTCGAAGAGTGATACCCGCCTGTGCCGTTCGTGCCATTAGAGAAACGTTCCCGAGTGACAGCGGTCAGTACAGGGGATTTTCTCTCGCTGTGCTGCAACCTGACCTGTATAATCTTTAAAGTCTTGTATTTTTGTGTCATGAAAATAAGATACAAAATAAAACACCACATATATTTTAACAACGGTTGTCTCGATTTTTTAAATGAATCAAGTGTGTCTCCATTCAAGGATGGACGTCAGACATCTGTGCTCCGAATGGGTGAAGGTCTGGTTGCTGTGAAGCAGGGTGGTCACTATCTATCTAAGCTAAAATAACATTCTCGATAATGCATGCACTAAAACACACTTGTTCAAAGTCTTTCAGTAGGTTATGTCTCTATAAAAGTCACACATATATCTATACTAACATTTACCATTGGATTATACAGTCTTGACCACTATAATACACCGGTTGAAGTGTGGGTCTGTGCTCACAAGAATCTCTGGTATGTGGCATTTGTTATTGATAAGCAACGATATACTATCATTGATATAAAGGCGATATACTGTATATTGATATAAAGGCGGTTCGCGCCGGTGGATGCCCGCTGGCATGGGGGGCTGTGACGGGCGCAAACGGCCAAGGTGCCAAACTACATGTACACTTCAAAAGGTGTCCCACGCCAAGGGGCCATTGTTCACATGGTCTCCTCAGACCCCGTGTCTCCAGGCAGGCCTCCCCTGAGGCACGCCGCCCCCCTGCCATCCACATAAGTGTGTCTCCATTCAGCAGTCTTCCTGTGCCTTATCTGCACACCCCAGGGCCATCCATCCCACCCCCCTCTATCAAAGGCAGTTCGCGCCGGTGGATGCGCGCTGGCATGGGGGGCTGTGACGGGCGCAAACGGCTAAGGTGCCAAACTACATGTACACTTCAAAAGGTGTCCCACGCCAAGGGGCCATTGTTCACATGGTCTCCTCAGACCCCGTGTCTCCAGGCAGGCCTCCCCTGAGGCAGGCCGCCCCCCTGCAATCCACATAAGTGTGTCTCTATTCAGCAGTCTTCTGTGCCTTATCTGCACGCCCCAGGCCATCCATCCCGCCCCCCTGTATCAAAGGCGGTTCGCGCCGGTGGATGCCCGCTGGCATGGGGGGCTGTCAGGGGCTCAAACGGCCAAGGTGCCAAACTACATGTGCACTTCAAAAGGTGTCCCACGCCCAGCGGCCATCGGTCACATGGCCTCCTCAGACCCCGTGTCTCCAGCCAGGCCTCCCCTTGAAGCAGGCCGCCCCCCTAAAACCACGACATACATACGTCATTCATTCACAAACACACCCCAGTTTCTAATACTTTAAAAACCACTCGATATGTCTCATGAGAACATCTTTGTGCTTTGCAAGTCTACTCCTGAACGTGCTACCTGGGAACCACTGAGATCTATGCTAATCTGCTCGTCGTCGTGCTATCCGTGAACTTCTGTGACCGCTTCGAGCATACCCATCAGTGGGCTACCTGTGGCCATCCACCTATTCTCCCGCAACATACTGCTCTGCTTGCTGAATCCAACTGTTTGTTGGTCAAGATAAGGCCATGTATCCTGGTCATATTTCGCAGATTTTTAAAGTTCTATCTATTTGGGAGTAGAGTACCCAATAGTGCTATTTTCATTGGTCTCATTGCTATTGACTTGGGTTTCCATTGCTATGCTATCAATAGATCTATTTATTTTCATCTTTGTCTATTGTCATTGAATTGCATCCTTCGGGGGTCCAGTCTATAATGTAAGCATGTTTCCTTCTCGTGCAAGACAGAACATCCAAGGGACGGGTCACATGTTCAGAGTTTAGTCACATAATTTAAATAATTTCTGTAATTTATGCAAATACTAAGCCGCACATAATGAACTGGTATAGTTCCTGCGACTAAAACAAACCTTGCATTGATCATTGTATGATTCATTTACTTTTGTATCAAATCTTTACTCTTGAAGATTGTATAATAATGTTGATATTTACTTTTCAGATTTATCAACAATGCATGCCTGTTCGATTAGCGGTTGCCCTTCGAAGACCCATGCGAAATCTGAAGGAACTACAATGCATGTATTCCCGAAAACTGTTGATCGAATAAGAGAATGGGTAAGACATTGCGGATATCCACTGGATGAGCTGGAAAGTAGAGTCCAACAAGTCTTACAGGACAAGAGGGGTGATCGATACCGCATCTGCAGCCGGCACTTTTCCTTGGACATGTACACAACTTCTTGGGTAACAAAGAAGAATAAACGGCGAAGAACACGGAAATTGCGCAAAAACGCTATTCCCACTCTATTCGTCCACATTCCGCCACCGGTGAGTCAAGTGTCCGGATTTAGCTTTCGGCCTTGCGGTAGTGTGTAGGTAGCCGAATGGATTAATTGATATTGTAGGTGTTCTATCCCTTGTAATAATTTCGATATTGATATGAGTGTATAGTTTTTTGAATAATGACATTTATCAATATATTCTTTTTCGATTTCATAACCCACAAATGCAATGTATATATATATGGGGACAGGGAACTGTGCTGTATTGAGAATTTTTCAAGTATTCTGTCGGCTTACATGGCTATTTTTAATATTGGCATTTCATTATCAATCATTAATTGACCTTTACAACTTCTTGACTATCCCTTGAATCTGAAGCAAGAACATTCTACATCCTTGACGTGGTCGCAGTTATCAACCACTTCTAGCGCGTATCAGGTAATCTTACTAGGCTAATCCGCTACATACTTGTTTTATGCATGTCAAGTAATAGTTTTATTCTATCGTGTAATTATTTTACCGAATGTTTGGTTACTGCTTTCCAATTGATATACACCTTAGTTATCGTCCACTGGTGTTTGTTTTCAGTTATAATTAGTGTTATCCATACTAATGCAAGTACTGTCTTTCAGGGAGATGCTGAAGCGTCCGCCACATGTACAACATTTCTAGATGTTTTTCAACAGCAGGAGGTATGGATACTGACAGCTCCATCGAGCGTCATCATCAGAGCTGGAATTCTTGTTGTTAGATTGTTCTACACAATGTTTCATTCGTGGTTAGCCGTTGATATGTACCTGTGCTGTCGACCCCAGGTGTGTGTTATGTTTTCACAATTGTAATGCTCACTAATGCAAGTACTATGTTTCAGGCAGTTGATGGAGCGTCAACCCCTGCACTTGATGCAGAGCCTGACATTCAAGTATACGAATCGGCGCAACAGCTTTCGGAAGTGCGCACTACATTTGCAACATCCATAGATATTCTTCAGCAGCACGAGGTATGGATAATGACAGCTCCATCATGCGTGATCATATAACGTGATTCCATTTGCTATACTTTCTTCCCTATTAACGCAAGTGCTGTGTTTCAGGGAGACAACGAAGCTTCCACTACAATCACAACATCCAATTTAGATGATGCAGATGTAAATAATTTGTTGAAAAAAGTTGATGAAATGTGATCATATTTAGATTTTCCTTGATTCTTTTGGACAATGCATCATTTGCGGTTATCTCTTTATATGTACCTGTGCGTTCGAACCCGTGTGTGTTATGTTTCCAATATTGAAAACCATACTAATCCAAGTACTGTGTTTCAGGGAGACGACGGAGCTTCCACCACAATCACAACATCTCATTTAGATGATGCAGATGTAAAGGAATCGTTGAAATAAGTCGATGAAATGTGATCATATTTGGATTTTCCTTGATTCTTTTGGACAATGCATCATTTGTGGTTATCTCTTTATATGTACCTGTGCCGTCGACCCCAAGTGTGTGTTGTGTTTCCAATATTGAAAAGCATACTAATGCAAGTACTGTGTTTCAGGGAGATGCGGATGCCTCCTCTCCAATACAACCATTCAAGGCAGTCCATGCAGAGCCAGAGGTATGGATACTGACAGTTCCATCGAAATAGATCATCACTGGTCGAATACTTGTCGTTTGATTGTTGCACACAATGTTTAAATCGTGTTTGGCTATTGAGATGTACCTGTGTGTTCGTCCTCATGTGTGTTTTATGCTAACAATATTTTGATACATAGTAATGAAAGTACTATGTTTCAGGGAGACAATGGAGCCTCATTCCGTGCTGTCTATGCGGATACAGAAAATATAGTCGTTGCAGCGCAAGAGGAAGGGAGGACATGCGGAAACGAATCGGAGCTACAGCGTGCAGATGTTGAAGGTCGAGTCAAAAAAGTTGCAAAGAAAAAAAAACAGAAAAAGGTTAGTTACAAACAGTTCATAACTTTAAAAAAATGTTTGTGATAGGGACTATTTTATGTTTTTTTCCAGTCAATTCTACTACACTCCATCTTGTGTTTAAACTGAACATCCCTTTTCCAATCTCTCCTCCAGTTACCCGTGGGTGTCAGAACTATACACACACACACAGTGAAGCGAATGAGAGATGTGGCCTGCCAGACCGTGTACACTATGGAGGAACTATTAATTGAGGCGAGGCGTGTTCAGGCTCGAGATGCTCATGTCCAATGGCCAGAACATGAATTAACTGTGTTTGGAGACTACAGCAAAGTTGCATTGGACCATAGCTACAGTGCGACCGCACCACCACAAGAAGATGTTATTGAATGTATTGAAGATAGCTCTGAAGTAGTTGCAGATCAATTTACACAATCTACACCCGCCAAAAATTTGCCACCAAAAAACCTGTCGACATTGTTGTGTTCTCCCATCAATGTTGAAGTAATAGATGTTGAAATGACAGAGAATGAACCAGCCGCAGCATCCATAGACGCATCAGAACTTGATATCAGCGATATTACTTTCCAATGTGTTGAAATCTCCACAACGTCAAAGGCCGAAACAACGTTGACGCAGGATGACAGTCTAATGAAAGACAGCAAATACATTGTATTCGACAGTTGTTTGATGGAAATTATAAGTATGCTGAAATGTGTGCATTCCATTAAAGGGAATGTATGTGGGAAGCCATTGATTAATGTGACTCGTCAAATAAAAGGCAGTAACGTCAAAATAAATGACGCCTGTAGATTAAATCATAGGTTCTCATGGTCTGCACAACCGATGCTGGGGAAACTGCCACCAGGCAAGCTACTGTGTGCAGCTGCATCACTTTTTAGTAGCTCCAGTTTTAGAAAGTTAGAGGCTTTCTTTCAGTTTGTGGGACTCCATTTCATTTCTAAAGCGCTGTACTACACATACCAACGTGATTATCTGTTTCCGGCCATTAGTGATGCTGGGAAAATTGAACAATTGTCTCTAGCAAGTACATTGAAAGGCAAACGATTCAGGCTAGTCGGCGATGGACAGTGCGACAGCCCTGGATTTTCTGCCAAGTACTGCACCTACCACTTTCAGGACATGGATAGTAAGAAAATTGTGAGTTCGGTGGTCATGCAGGTAACACAATGTACATCCTCAGTGGCCATGGAGAAACTCGGTTTTATAAAATCAGTGGAATATCTACAATCGAGGGGAATGCACATCGACCTCATAGCCACGGATAGACACGTTTCAATTGCCAAGACAATGAGAGAGCAGTTCCCACATATTAAACATCAATTTGACGTATGGCATCTTGCTAAATCAATCAATAAGAAAATCTCGGCTGCAGGGAAAAAAAAAGGTTTTGAAAGTATTTTGCAGTGGTCACATTCTATCACCAACCATCTTTGGTGGAGCTCAAAAACTTGTGAGGGGTCAGTGGAAATACTACTTGAAAAATGGTGGTCACTGATGCACCACTGTACCAACGTTCACCGCTGGACAGAAAATGAACATTTCCACCAATGTGAACATGGCCCTTTGTCCCCAGAGGAGGCACGGAAGAAGAAGTGGTTGATTCCATCTTCACCGACACACAAAGCCATTGAGAAGATTGTTTTCGACAAAACTCTATCAAGAGATTTGAGAGGACTGACAGAATTCTGTCACACAGGAGATTTGGAGGTGTTCCACAATATGTGCCTAAAGTACAGGCCAAAGCGCTTGCATTTTAGCTTTCGGGGCATGAAACATCGCACTCTACTAGCGGTCTTGGCCCATAACAGCAATGTCGGACGTGAACAATCTAGGACTAGGGGTAAAGTAAGGATGCCTCGCTACACTAAGGTGTTTTCAAAACGAAGTAAGCAATGGGTGATCAAACCAGTCTATGATGAAATGCAGTTCGACTTTGTGAAAGGCCTTATTGTTGCTGTGTTAGAGAAGCACAGATATGGAATTTTGGACGTTTCTGTGCAGAGCAGTGATCCATTGCCACCGAACATTGCGACTGTGCCATGCCCACCCGAAGCACAGCTGATTGTGAAGTACAAATCCCGGTTTAAATAATTGCAATACGATTGTCTTTTTGTAAATAAATGTTATTGTACAGTGTACCTTTAAACCTAACCCCTACCTTCACCATCATGGGTGGCGAACAAGCTGGGTGTCATCTTTGAATTCTCTCTATTCACCTCACATATGTGTATGTATATATTTTTCTCATGTCTCATCTCATGTAAATGTAAATGCTGCGCACTGTTAACGGAGGGGAGGATTGCGTATTGCAAATAATAAAACAAACAAACAAACAATAAATCTCACTTTTAACTCAACTCCTGTGGTACTTTATACTTTCCCTGACCTTCCGCCAAAAATTAAATGTCTCAATTTGGGCTGCAAAGCTCGCAGATAACGGGGACAAAATTGGGGCACTTAGAACGCGCCAGCCAAGCGGGCCGTGGCATTTGGGAGAGAAGCCAGTTCGCATTTGTACATTGAGGCGCACTACATAGACGGATTCTAAACTTCAAGTTCTCACAGATGCCTATACTACGTGATGTTGCAAATAAAGAATGCGAAGGACAGCGCCCAGATGAGGCCCACAAGTCGCACTGGAAGTATAAGGGTCTATTGTTTTTTCACCTTGAGACAGGGACCATGCCGAAAGAACTACATTTGAAGGGAGTGCGCAACAACGTAAGAGACGATAAGGCAGAAAATTCAGAAACTAGACCGAGTTTCAGTTTTAGGTCAGTATACAAAAAATCGTTGTCAAGAGCACGGTCCGTTTTACAGACTGCATTACGAAGAGACACAATGGAAATTTCAAATATAATGTAAGTAAATCTTTACACGCTTTTATACCGGAATGAAGATTTAATGAATGGATGCATGAATAAATGAATGAATGAAGAGCTAGGAAAAGCAAGTAAAACTGTTCGTAAGGGCACATGGGCATGCAGGTCCACTGATCTCACCGATCTCGGTCCTTGGCCCAGCCACTTTTCCCTGCACTGCCTACCTGCACTACGGGACTGTCTCTGTATCCTTCAGCCCCTTCTCCCGGCATTTACCTTGCACTTGCCACAAGCTGGCCCTATTATTTAATTTCTATTCAACTAACCATGTACAGCCCTTCCCCATGCGCGATCAGAAAGACACCTGGCCTAGTAGGATCATTGTCTGTCTGCCTGTGTTCCCCACCTGCCTCGTCACGCCTAGAAACACTTGAGTATAGGTGCGTTACAAATGCCATATCATATATCATATCATTCCTCACGCATGTAGACTGTCGTTTATCATTGTGTGTTGGCCTCGATTTATCTTGTTACTTTTCGCATTGATTTTAGAGACGAACATACTCCATTGAACTATCCTTGCAAGCAAATAGTTTCTGATCGGCCGTAATAAATAAAATGAGTAATATTAATGAAGTTCGGCTAGCGAGACTAATTATCATTTTTTTGTTTTCATAACAGGTATTTGATCCCTTTCTGCCACTGCCATCTGTTTGAGACACCGGTGGATGGATTCTTCAGCAGACACCTGCAGCTTTGTGTCAACAACTGGAGCACGATCACCATATTATGGGACGATCGCCAAGGGCCTACATGCCCTTACGCTGTACTAGTGGCTAGAAGCAACATATCAACCTTTAGGCTGGACTAGTGCCTAGTTGATGGAACAGCCTTGCGGTTCACCGTGCTTCCAAAGTGATTCTTTTTACGAAAATGAACACCCTGTGTACCATAAAGGAACAGCGCGTGACTCAAGATGAAACGGAACAGTTATTGCGGATACAGATAAAAGAAAATAAATGGCTTCCGGAGTTCATATGTCAATTGCTGAATATTCTCTAAACATTTAATGTCAAATAAATGTACTTTACCAAATGTACCGTGTTGCTGTTTCATTTTAAAGTACAGTTTCATATTCCGAATTGTGGCGCGCTGTGTTGTGAGTTGATCTGTGTTGGTTTCCGGGTTCTGTGTGGAGTCGCGCAGAAGACGACTGGGCGCGTTTGCCTACGCAGCACAGTAACGTCACGGGGAGAGGCGGGGAATATGAATGTTTTGATAATGTCAGGCTCAGGGGCGGGGGAATTGTTTTAGTGCCGCAAAAGCAGGTCAGCCAGGGCGATCGGGGAAAAGATAGGATTATCAGAAAATGGCGGCTCCCTGGTGCTTGTTTTCGCATGCGTTTAATGGACGAAAACTCGGGTACGGTCCATAGGAAAGTTTTCTAAAATCGAGCCACTTAGGCTTAAAAAAACATAGCCGAACCGTAGGGACAATAAACATTTTTACTAGACCATGCCTTTAAGAAAGGTAAAATTGGTGAATGTTTTCGCTCCTTTTATGCTAAATTGTATACAGAAGATATTGCACCACAAATAGGTGATTTTGATAGATTCTTTGGAAAAATTTAACTCCCAGTGCTTTCTGATGAAGGTAAATGTTTTATGGAGGCACCGTTACAGTCCCAGAGGTTTTGTCGGTAATTGAGGATATGAATAGGGGTAAATCTCCGGGGATGGATGGTTTGACGGTAGAATTTATCAAAAATTTGGTGAAGTGTTGGCACCGAGTTTATGTGATTTATATAACTATTTTTTGAGGGAGGGGAGATTATGTGATTCAATGAAGGAGGCAATCATCACGGTGATCCTGAAACCTGGAAAAGATATTACTAAGTGTAATAATTATCGGCCTATCTCCTTGCTTAATGTAGATTTGAAAATGTTTACGAAATTACTGACAGTGAGGCTTAAAAAATATGTGGGTGATTTGGTGAAGCGCTCTTAGACTGGATTTATGGAGCGAAGGTATGGATATGATAATATTCGGACTCTGTTAGATATTTTGAGTTTGCCGGCCTCGGAAATAAAGGATATTTTGTTGATATTCTTAGACACCGAGAAGGCCTTTGATAGGGTGGAGTTTTTTTAATTATATGCTGTCAAAGTTGGGTTTTGGTCCCTGCTTTATTGAGGCTATTAAGGCTCTTCAAAATGGCATCTCGGCGAAGGTGTGGGTGAATGGGGTGTTTTCTATATGATTTCCGTTGTTTAGAGGCACTCGCCAAGGTTGCCCCTTGTCACCGCTGTTATTTAATTTAGCGTTGGAACCTTTGTTGGCATATATACGTCAGATGGGAGGTATCAGAGGGTTTGCAGTGGGAGGAGGAGAAGTGAAGGCTTTAGCTTATGCAGATGATGTGGTGGTCATATTGAATGATCCTGTTGTAGGGTGTCAACTATTAAGAGAGGTCTTTGAGGAAGTGGGTCAACTATCTGGGTGTCGGATCAACTGGGATAAGACGGTAGTATTTCCGGTGAGGGCTTCGCCTGATTGTGAACGGCTGCTGGGGTGGAACTGTAACTGGGAATATTCTAGTGTGAAATATTTGGGCATTCATATTACTCAAGATTTTGGAAAGTTAGTCAGTTATAATGTGGATAAAATCATTGAGGTGCTTAGACGGGCTATCATGAGATGGGGACGTGTTAATCTGACTCTTTTGGGCAGTTAATGCCATTAAAATTATTTTGCTGCTAAAGATTCTGTATGTAGTTCAATCTTTGCCTTTGCATTTTACAAGGAAAGCATTGGCACGCGTAGATAGAGTGTTTCAAGATTTTTTGTGGTGAGTTGGTAAGAGAGCTAAGATTCCCCGTACATTATGGTCAGGAAAGTTAAAGATGGGGGATTTGAGAACCCGGTATTGAAAAACTACTGTGTGGTTTTTTGTTAAAGAAAGTGTTTAATTACTTTGGTGCTGATCTGAACCGGGTGCCGTGGTGGGTACAAATTGAGATGCAGCGTTTTTTTCTTTATGATATTAAATGTTTGTTTTCTTTTGGAAAGTTGCCTACAAAGGCACAGTGTTAGAAATCAGTATTAGCTACCAAGGAAGCGTTGTCATCGTGGATTGTGGGTACTGGTCAGGGATTATATCTTTATGAAGAGGCTTCACTTTGGCATAATACTGGTCTGCAGTACAATAATAAGGTATTGGCTTGGAAGAGTTGGCTTCAGAGAGGAGTTTTGTTAATTGGCGACGTGTGGAATGATGCGGGGGTAGCCTTTTGGGAGTCTAGTTGAGAAATTTGGTTTGAGGAGCAGGGAATTGAGGAGGTATGATATTCGGGTAACTTTTCTCTTGGAACGGAGAGACATGTTGGGTGCACCATTCTTGAAAAAGCCGGAGAATTTTGATATATGGGGAATGGGTTTGCAGAAAGTATCTACATTTATGCAATTTATGCAACTGGATGGACAATGGTTAGACTCGTGGGAAAAGTTGAGGCTATCGTGGATGGAGGAGTTGGGCAGGGAGCTGACGTTGAGAGAATGGGATAGGATTTGGAGAGTGCCGACGACTGCCAAGGTGGATTTGCAATTACGCTACATACATCAACGGATATTGGGCAGATTGTATTGGACTCCAGTACATATGTGTAAATTGGGTTTAGTTGATGATGATTTGTGTTGGGGTTGTGGGAAAGAACGGGGTACTCTGTTGCATTTATTGTGGCATTGCGAAAGGGTGGTAAGCTTTTGAAGGGAGGTTATTGACAGAATTGATCGGGTTTGGGACGTTGTTTACCCACGTAATCCCTTAGCAGTTATATTCTTGTCATATGGTGGTGGGCGTCATGTGAGTTGGGTGATATTGAGTGGGGTGCGTAAAGTTTTTTTGGTGGCAGTTAAGCAAGTGTAGAGGGTCTGGTAGACACGAAAAAAGTCGACCGTAGAAGAGTGGATTTTGGATGTTAGAGCTTTATCAAAGTTTGAAAAAATGATGTTAAGCAAACAAAACAAGGCAGAACTTTATGATGAAATGTGGGAGTGTTTGAATGACTTTTATGGATGATATTGGGTTGGGTTGTGGAGTGGAGTAAAGTACTATGCATATGGGGGGGTTGTGTTGTTTATGTGGTTGTCTTGTGTAGTCTTGTTTGTCTGTTGTTCTTTGTTTGATGCATCTAGTTTGGTTTTAATTTTGATTTACAGTTTAATGTAGTGGGTTACGGGGTTGTGGTGTGAAATTCTGTTATACTGATTCCCGCTATTGTATATTTTGCTTTTCAATGATTTATGATGATTATGCTGTTGTTTGTTGACTATTGTTGGAAATGAGAAATAAAGACTTTAAAAAAAAAAGGAATGATCTTCTCGGAGTAAAGGCGGCGGAGTGTTCCATAGCTGGGCCGCTTTGATGGTAAAGCTACTGCCTCTCACCTTAGATAGTTTAAATCTGGGAATGGAGAGGCAAATAGTGTTGACTAGTCTAGAGGGTCTGGTAGATGTCCGTCTGTGGATTTTCTCAGAAGGGTAGCTAAGAGCGGCGTTATTCAACAATTTATGAATGAGTGACACCGTTTTTAGCTGGATTTTGTTTTTAGTTGAAAGCCAGTTATTTTGTCGCCTAATCTCAGTTATAATCTCAGTTATATGATCTCTCCTAGCTATGCTGAGGGCCGCTCTGAGGGCATTATTTTGGAGAGTTTGGATTCTCCTGATGATATCTTTATTGGAACCAATGTAAAGGGCTTTGCAGTAATTCAACCTGGACAGAATGAGGGTTCTGGCCAGGATGATGCAACTGTTGTTGGAAAGAAATGTTTTGCCGGTTCTGATAAGTTTACAAGTGTAAACGGTAGCAGAGGCCAGGGCATTCACTTGTTTAGTAAAGGAGATGGTTGAGTCGAGGTAAAAACCTGGGGTTTTTACCTCGTTGGCAACTTTGATACGGTTGCCATCAATTGTGAAGGAGGAATATTCGTGTCCTAGTTTTTGAGGTTAGTGGGGGTACCCAGGATGATGAGCTCTGTTTTGTCATCATTCAGGCATAGACCGTGAGTTGCCATCCATGCCGAGATGATGAGGTAAACTGTATTCACCAAGGCCAAATCCGTTTAATCCCCAGAAAGAGGGAGGAGAATCTGAGTATCATCTTCATAGTTAGTGTAGGTGATACCACGATTGTCCAGATCATCGAAAAGGGGCTTAGTGAATATGTTATACAACGTAGGAGAGACGCAGGATCCCTGGGGCACACCGGAGGTAATGGGAATAGGGTCTGCAGCTGCTGAAGGAGAAAAGACCCTCATTGTCCTTTTGCTTAAAAATGACTCAATCCTGACTATAGCCTCCTTGGAAAAGTGGACTGCTGAATCTAGGGGACTGCTTAAAACCTTGTGGTCCACAAGGTCAAATGCAGCCGAGAGGTCAAGGAGGAGAAGGAGAGCTGATTTCCCCTTGTCCCTTAGCTCATCGACTTGGGCCTTCAGGTCGATGAGGGCAGTTTCTGATCTGTGTTGGGGATGGAAACCTGATTGGTGTGCTGCTAAGAGGTGGTGTAGCTCCAGGTATTTCTGAATTTGTAAGTATTTTGGGTTCCTGAAGAACTTGACATCCACCACTTGAATGTTTCTGTAGGAATGCATATGATGATACTTCCCTAAACCTTAAAACTTGAGAGCAGCCTTATAATGGTGCTCTTAGCGGAAAACACTACTTGCTGGTGAATACCAGGCACATTTATGTGCTTGTGATCCTTTGTTCATGGACTCCTATCTTGAAATCTCCAAAACCGAGATGACCAAGACATACTAAACATGTTTTAATATTCTCACAATCCCTTGCAATTCTCGTAAGGGATTAAGGGGGTAATTCATAGAATTCAGCGCACAAGTGGCGCACGCGGCTGACGCACAGTGTGCGCGTGCAAATCCCTGCGCCAGCCGCGTGCGCTAAAATCCATTTCCGCGCACAGCGTATTCATGGATTCCAGCCACCAAAACCAGCCGTGGCGCACAGTGGTGCAGCGACCCTGCAGCAGCGCCAGTTATGCCCCCAAGAACGCCTCTCGCGCAGGGAAAAGCCATCAATATACCCAATCCAGCGCAAAGGGCTGCGCTAACCCTGTACCAGCACAGCAAGCGGGCTACGTGTTTCATTGGGGTGCGCGGGAAGTACCTCAGGCGATTCCATCAGGGTACGTGTATTTCAGGGGTGCGCGTGAAGTCCTACACGCGATTGGCCTGGGCACGTGTATTTCAGGGGTGCGCGTGAAGTTCTACACGCGATTGGCCTGGGCGCGTGTATTTCAGGGGTGCGCGTGAAGTTCTACACGCGATTGGCCTGGGCGCGTGTATTTCAGGGGTGCGCGGGAAGTTCTACACGCGATTTCCGCAGAGTACGTGTATTTCAGGGGTGCGCGTGAAGTTCCACACGCGATTTCCGCAGGGTACGTGTATTTCAGGGGTGCGCGTGAAGTTCTACACGCGATTGGCCTGGGCGCGTGTATTTCAGGGGTGCGCGGGAAGTTCTACACGCGATTTGCCTGGGCGCGTGTATTTCAGGGGTGCGCATGAAGTTCTACACACGATTGGCCTGGGCGCATGTATTTCAGGGGTGCGCGGGAAGTTCTACACGCGATTGGCCTGGGCGCGTGTATTTCAGGGGTGCGCGTGAAGTTCTACACGCGATTGGCCTGGGTGCGTGTATTTCAGGGGTGCGCGGGAAGTTCCACACGCAATTTCTGCAGGGTACGTGTATTTCAGGGGTGCGCGTGAAGTTCTACACACGATTGGCCTGGGCGCGTGTATTTCAGGGGTGCGCGTGAAGTTCTACACGCGATTGGCCTGGGCGCGTGTATTTCAGGGGTGCGCGGGAAGTTCCACACGCGATTGGCCTGGGCGCGTGTATTTCAGGGGTGCGCGGGAAGTTCCACACGCGATTACAGCAGTGTACGTGTACTTCAGGGGTGCGCGTGAAGTTCCACACGCGATTCCATCAGGGTACGTGTATTTCAGGGTGCGCGTGAAGTTCCACATGCGATATCAGCAGGGTACGTGTATTTCATGGGTGCGCGGGAATTTCCACACGCGATTGGGCCCGTGCGAGCAGGGTACGCGTATTTCAGGGGTGCGCGGGGAGCACCACACGTGAATTGCACGTGTGGGTCCTCCCAGGTGTTCCCACTACACCCTCCACGGCCCCTGCAGGTGGCTCACACCACAGGGGCCTACCCTGCACATGTCCTGCAGGCACCCCATCCACCATGGCCATGCCCCCCAGCCAACCCATATGTCAACTTGCACTACTGCCCACCAACGCATGTCCCCCTGCATCCCCAGCCACCAGGGGCAGCCTCCACAGGCCCCCACCCATGTCTCCCAGCACCCCCACCCCCCAGCACTGTGGGGCACCTGCCAGCAGGCCCGCACCCATGTCTCCCAGCACCCCCACCCCCCAGCCACCAGGGGCACCCTCCACAGGCCCCCACCCATGTCTCCCAGCACCCCCACCCCCCAGCATTGCAGGGGCACCCACCACCAGGCCCCACCCATGTCTCCCACCACCACCACCCCCAGCCACCAGGGGCAGCCTCCACCAGGCCCCCCACCCATGTCTCCCAGCACCCCCACCCCCCAGCCACCAGGGGCAGCCTCCACCAGGCCCCCACCCATGTCTCCCACCACCCCCACCCCCAGCCACCAGGGGCCAGGCCCCCCACCCATGTCTACCAGCACCCCCACCCCCCAGCCACCAGGGGCAGCCTCCACCAGGCCCCCACCCATGTCTCCCAGCACCCCCACCCCCCAGCACTGTGGGGCACCTGCCAGCAGGCCCCCACCCATGTCTCCCAGCACCCCCACCCCCCAGCCACCAGGGGCACCCTCCACAGGCCTCCACCCATGTCTCCCAGCACCCCCACCCCCCCAGCATTGCAGGGGCACCCACCACCAGGCCCCCACCCATGTCTCCCACCACCCCCACCCCCAGCCACCAGGGGCAGCCTCCACCAGGCCCCCCACCCATGTCTCCCAGCACCCCCAACCCCCAGCCACCAGGGGCAGCCTCCACCAGGCCCCCACCCATGTCTCCCAGCACCCCCACCCCCAGCCACCAGGGGCAGCCTCCACCAGGCCCCCCACCCATGTCTCCCAGCACCCCCACCCCCCAGCCACCAGGGGCACCCTCCACCAGGCCCTCGCCCATGTCCCATCCATGCCCCCCTGCACCTGGGTCCCAACAATCCCCAATCATGTCCGTAATGGCCATCCTCCCCTGCCAAAAGGCCCAACCAACTATCACATCCACCCACATATCAAAGGCAATTACATGTTACACACCCAATGTAAATAATGCAAATGAACACATGTCTGTCACACACAATGGCTGCAAGTGAATGTTAAAACACCCAACATGACATGCATGAAAGTAATGAGATGATACGACACATTGAAGGATGAAAATAAAAATGTATTGAAAATCAACTTGAATGGAAATGAAATGAGAAAAACCACAAAGCAAAACAACAAAAAGAAGATGAATGTCCATGAAAAAAATCCAAAAAATAAAAAAATCCATTGAAGAACTATTTACAAGATAATCCCGGGTCCATGAGCCCAACCAAATGAAACCTAACTATGACAACTAACTAAAAACTGAACTATATACAAAAATGTGGCGCATTGTCCAATCGCAACCAAATAAAAAAAAAATATCAAAGGAAACCTACCACTAACTATATAACTATATACAAAGGCAGCGGGCTAGTCCGACGGCTCACTGGTTGTTGTCATGGGCCAGGGCATCATCGAACTCCCGTTCAATGGCTTGGAGGCGGGCATGTTCCCTGGCCCCGAGGTCCCGCAGGGATAATGCAGTGTCCAGCTCCAACTCCCTGCGAAGACCCTCGAGGCACTCAGCCCGCCTCAGCGCCCTCCGCATGGAGTCCTCCGCCCTGACCATTGTGAGCCGTTCCTCCTCTGCCCGCTGCCGCTCCGCACCTATCTGCTGGCACAACCGCTCCCACACGGAAGCCACTCCCATTCCAGGGTTCTCCTGCCCTCCGGCCGATGCCTGCACCCCTGATGTTGATGGCCCCGAGCCATGATGCCTCCCACGTTGAGCCTGCTGCTGCCTCCGACGCAACTGCCTGTGCCAGCACGACGGCATCCAGGCTGATGGAAACCAGCGACGCCGTTGTGCACGTGCCCTGCCCGATGATGCCGTCACATCCTCCATCTGCTGGGGTCCAGTTGCTGGTGTGTCCACCCCTGCTGGACCTCTGACTCCCGACTGTGGCAGGATGAGATCCCCACCGAGCTGGCTGCATTGGTCAGGGGGCCCTGGTGGCATCTGGGCCGGAAGACGGCAAGGAGAACGACTGGCGTATAGTCAGCACAGAGGAGGAGAGGGCCGCCAGATTGGCCGACACATGCAGGAAACCCCCGAACATGGACGATCCCAATTGGGCCACGTCGGCACGGTGCTCTTCGTGATGACGTGCGTGCTCCTCCTGGGAAGCACGCACGGCATCACGAATCACAGCCGTGCGCATCGCGACCCCAATCAGGACCTTCTCCATACGGCCAGGGGTCCCCTCGTCCGCAGGTGGAGGGGAGTCAGATGACATGGACATCCTCTCTACCTGCGGACGGGCCTGGGACGGGGCATCCCTGCTGGTGCATGGTGGTGCACCCACAGGGTCAGGGACAGCGACATGCACAGGCCCCTCCACGGTGACCTGTGCTGCCTCCTGCCCCTGCCCCTGGACTGCACCACTTGCACCAGCAGGGATGCCCCCACCAGGCCCCATGTGCGCCTCAGTGGCGGCCTCCTCCTCCTCTGTGGAAACCACCAACCTGGATGGCTCCTCACCGTCTTCCGCCGTAGCAGGCCCCTGTGGGGGCTCACCCACCCCTTCCACTGCAGCCGTGGGGGCATCCCCGCCGCCTTGCTCCACAGCGCCGTCTCCGCCCTCTTCTTCACTAGCCGCTGCGTAGAGGGAGACATAGAACACAAGCATCAGGGTACTGTACAATGGTCCCCTAGACAGGAAGCAATAGCAGATGAGTGCCACTGTCAAAGTACACTTCCATCATGTCCCTCCACAACACATGTGTCAGTCCAGGCAAAACACACACAGTGACAGCCATGGTGCATGCCATGGACATTTCCATACATGTCCAATGGACTCTCGAAACATACAATGTAATGGTACTCACATGCATCATGGGTCATGCCTATCACATGCACACACTTCACCTCAGTCACATCCATCTGGCCCCGTACACCCCAATCACAGTGGATACAAGGATGACTAGGCTGCATCAGTGAATCTGTACATTGTCACAGACATGTGTCATGCATCCATGGCATTCACAAGTCACAGACACGCAGGTCAGGCACACAGACATGGATACCATATATGTACCTGGCATCAGCACCCATCCCTCACCCCCACCCATGTCCAGGAACAAAGACTGCCATGCTCTCATGTGTACAATCTGCATAGGGCTCCCCATGTCGCATTTAAACACATGCAACGACCGTGCGGTTCACACATTACTGGTCGCACATGCATTACCATGATGTCCCTGCACACATACATGCGTACATGGCCTATGTCACACATACAGGCAAGTATCAGACAACCAGCACACTGCAACATGCCCTGTCTCACACAGCAATGCTTGGCCACTTACCGCTCAACTCCAGACGGGTCTCCCTCTCAAGGACCTGGGCGTGGAGCGCTGGGTGTACGCGTTCCAGGACCCTCATCTGGATGGAACTCATGCGGCCCCGGCCCCCCTCCACGAGGCGCCGGGCCTTTATGAGGGTCCTGGACCTCAAGTCTTCCCAGCGCTTCTTGACCTTCTGGATGGTGCGGGTTGCCACCCCCTCCGCGTTGATGGCAACCACACAGTCGGCCCAGACCCTCTCCCGTCCTCCCTTGTTGGCGCGGGACGATCCGAAGAGGGCATCATACTGCCCCAGGACTAGCTCCACTAGGACACCAACTTCGGTGGCAGTGAAGCTGGTGCCCCTCTGCCCCTCTGGCCGGGGGTTGCCAATGGTGCCAGATGTGGATGTGCCCGACATGGCAACCCCAGGGGCAGGAGTGGGTGGGCAACTGGGTCCTGGGGCTGGGCTGTGGAGCGATGTTATCTGAGTCGGGAGTCTTCTGTTCCAGCAGGGGTGGACACAGCAACTGGACCCCTGCAGATGGCTGATGTGCAGGCACCAAATGGCAGGGCACAGTGGCAGCAGGCAGGCAGGCAGGCAGCAGCAGATGGCACGTGGGAGGCTGCTCGGGGCACTGGGGGGGCAGTAATTCGGCCTTCTGGGCAGGAGCGTGGTCTTCCGTGTGTTTTGCGTGTGGCCAGATTGATACGGAGTGATTTGGCACGTGAAAATCCTGCACGTCAGCGTGAAAATCGAGGAAAGGCCCTTAGCGCGTAAGCGCGTCAGCACGCGTACGCGATTTCATTGGACCAAAGGCCCTTTCAGCGTAAGCGCATCTGTGACGTTTTGCGCACGGGCGTTGCCCTGGCAGGGCTTGGAGATCCCACGTGCCTTTATGTTCTGTACGTGCTTTTCGTGTGGTGCGTGTGTTTTCCATCGGTTGGGGGTCACACGCTATTACTTCACAGCGGGTGTTGGCTACGCGTTCTTCTACATGCAAGGCAGACGGTGAGTGGTACCCCACTCCCCCAGGCCCGATCGCGTGAAAAACTTCACGCGAACCCCTGATGTACACGTAGCCCGCTCCCCCAGGCCCGATCGCGTGAGAAACTTCACGCGAACCTCTGATGTACACGTAGCCCGCTCCCCCAGGCCCGATCGCGTGAGAAAGTTCACGCGAACCCCTGAAATACACGTAGCCCGCTCCCCCAGGCCCGATCGCGTGAAAAAGTTCACGCGAACCCCTGAAGTACACGTAGCCCGCTCCCCCAGGCCCGATCGCGTGAAAAAGTTCACACGAACCCCTGATGTACACGTAGCCCGCTGCCCCAGGCCCGATCGCGTGAGAAAGTTCACGCGAACCCCTGAAATACACGTAGCCCGCTCCCCCAGGCCCGATCGCGTGAAAAACTTCACGCGAACCCCTGAAATACACGTAGCCCGCTCCCCCAGGCCCGATCGCGTGAAAAACTTCACACGAACCCCTGAAATACATGTAGCCCGCTTAATCGCGTGTGTGACTTCCTGCGCAACCCCGAAATACACGTGCCCCGCTCCCACAGGCACAATTGCTGTATGTTGCCACTTTTGTAATGCGCAGGGACGCTACCGCCTGCCTTCGTGTGGTGGACGTGTTTCGGCTTGTGCGTGTCTTTCGCTGTGCGTGGCTTTGCCCTATTCGATTCCATGAATACGTGTGGCTCGGGTGCGTGTGGGCGTTCCGTCTGCTTCCCCACAGTACATCCCCAGTTATGCCCTTGTTTTCGCGAGTTGTTCCCCATTCCGCGCGTTACGCCCCGTGTTCCGCCCACTTTCTAGTGTATGCGCCGAGGTTGTGCGCTTTCACTGTGCGCGTCGCGCACGTCTTTCGGGATGTTGCAGTGACGTGTGCGCCATGCACGGGTTTGGCGGACATCCCGAGGAGAACACGCGCAGGGACTTCCATGAATCGCACGCGTGCGCGTGCGCCTGTTTTTTTGCGCTTGCGCCTGCTTGCGCCTGCTTGCGCGAAGATTTTCGGCGCACGTTTGTTCCATGAATCGGCCCCAGAAGGTTTTACCCTGAATTTTATAGGTAAAAAACATGATGATCTCCAAACAAAGGGTGATATAGAAAATACCAAAGAAAAACATGGATTTGTAGAGATGTTCACATCATTTTTACAGATCTTCAAAAATCTAAGAAATGCAAGTTCTTTAAATGTAGTTTATAGGCCTGCTGTTTTATAGGAATTGACTCACCACAGAGGCGTAACACAAAATGTGTTGACCCCCCTGCGTGCTACACTCTGGGCTGGCCAAGAGGATTGCTCAGGGGCAACGCGCTTTCCTTGAAAGCAAGAAGACACATAGTAACACAGGTTCGATCACCAGCTCCGCACTTAGAAATCTCTGGGTATTAAGCGTGTTATAAGTAACCAATTACGATTACAGTTAATCCGTCATCATGTCCCACTAGTGAATTCCATCAATAATAAAACAGCCAAAAACTGCACGTTCAAATACTTCTATTTGTAAATGCATTGAAACCTGGGTAACACCTGAAAAACTAGAGTGCTTCCTTTCACTCCGGAACTTCCTCATTGAAGAAGAATTCACCCCTGCTCCCTGGGCAAGATTAAAAACAACTCCTGTGCTCCCTCCTTAGAGTAATTAATGACCACCAATCAGAGCATGCCTTTAGACATTGGAAATAGTCAACTCGCTACTGCTAAGGACCATAAGACCATATCATACATTGCCACGAAGACAGGACGCAACACTAAGCGCGAGAGTGAATTATCTCTAGACGAGCAAATGAGAGAGTGATATGAAATAGGTGCAGCACAACCAAAGACTAACTTCAAATTGTGATGCAATTTCAGACCTGTTGAGGGTAGATGAGAGGAGCAATATGCATGCTTGCCCACTTACAGAAGTAAACTAACGGACCTGGGTTTGGCACCCCACTGGGCTGTCATTAATCATGAAAAAGGCGGCGGATGCTGCAAGAAAACGTGTACACAAATGAAAACCGTTCAATAGATAATGAAAATAATATCCAGGCAGTCTTAAAAGCAATAATAACAAGGAAAAAGTAACTAGAAAAATATTACAGTCAAACTAAAACCAGTGCTGCCGCTACAGGTTTCAGAACTGGCCCACAACAGTGTTAGAAAATGAATAAGTGGGCTAGGGGGGCGCGACATGTTAAATTGTGGTCATTAATAGGAGTGCAAGATGCACCTATTCATACCTTAACTGTAGGTACATACATTACATTATTTCAGGTGTGTATGGGTCAAACAGTCCAAGGGCCACCCAAGACTGTAATGGGAAACAAAAGTGAAACAAAACCTGTTAATCGCTAAGAGGAGACCCACTAGCGGACTCTTGTGGGGATATAAATCCTGTGGTAACTCTTACAAAGGTATTCTGGGACAAGAAATCCACATAACCAGTGTTGATATTACATGAATCAAATAATCACATTCAATATGTTTGTTGAATAATCATTACATTTTTAGCAATAAATTGCGAACAACTGTAAGTATGTGAAGGTATCTATTGCCAAAAGATCCACTGGTTTCAACTTTCATTTTTTAGTATACATAACATAATAGTAAATAAAGAGGAACGTCAATTCTAATACACCACTGACATCGCAATTTCCCAGTTCAAAATTAATACATAGTCCACTTAAAATACATTGGTTAAGTACATGGTTGTGTTGTTGTCACACAAAGGTATAATCACATTTCTGTAAACATGCAAAGTCTGTAGTCTGACTCTAATAGGCTCCTTTGTGTGTATGCCGAAGCGTTTCGGATAAAATCTGTCTTCAGGGCCTGATGCCTATTGTTCCTTATAAAACTCAATTCTGTTTTCAATGTTGTCACTCATATGAATTCTGAAAATAAATGTTAAAGGGTCTTTTAGTACTCCATTGCTAAATGTATGTCTTAATATGTTGCTGGACGTGTATCACAAAACATTACTGACCTTGGCGTATTGGCCATTGCATATGTTTAAATTCAAGATATCCTGGTCCCAAATCTCTGGTCTGGATTACGATGGAGGGTAGGTTTCCCGTACTGGGTAGAGTGACACTGCAAAGCATGTAGCTGCAGGGCGAGGGAAGGAGCAAGCGTGGTCATTCCACCTACTACCTGCAAGTAAATATGGTGTATTAGGTAGTGTAACATGAATATAGATCTATTTGCTGAGGTACTACCGTAACAATGGCTCCCCATGAAAGTTAACAACTGCATTGTTGTAACGAGCTTGTGCTCCGTGATGGATGTTAATAGCTGATTAAATGTGTGTACCACATCCCGCTAGGGGGACCCACTGTTATAGAAAATGTTGGGTGCATGAAGCAACCCTACTAGAAGTATCTAATCATATATAAGTTGCAGCGCTCACCTGTAGGCTCCCCCACCGCTCATCTGCAGCATTGAAGCTGCCCCGCGAATGCTGTACAGTTTGTGTACCCTGCGGTTGCCGAGTGATGCCCGCGCATGCGCAGTGTGCCACGAGGCAACCATCTTGGTGTGGGATTTCATTGCTATGGCAACGTCTCACTAAAATTCGACTTTGCAGATTGAAGATTGTGTAGCCACTCGAGTGTCTAGTGGGTCATGATTGTGTATGTTGAAATCTTAAATGATAATTATGGGTACATGACTGATGACAGGGAGTGGGCCTCGCTCTCGAACAAAGTTGGTCGGGAGCCCCTAACCCTGTCTGATTCCAAGATGCAAAATGTGTTGTCCGTAGCACGAGTGTCCTCGGGGACCAATAAGAGCCTTAGTGCATATTTTATATATAAAGCCTGATGCCGACCTGACATACATCAGACTGCCTGTTACATGGATTTACAGATTCATCAATACAGTGTAGTAGTTGTTATTCATTCAAGTGAAACCAAACCATGTCCTGTGAGGACTCATAAACCTATCAGTATTCAACAAAACATATTAGATATCAAACACAACATATTAGAATTCAAAAAGACATATTAGGTTCCAAATAGACCTTTTACCATTTTTGCAAGACGTGTTGAGGGATGGAGACTTAACCTTAGCACCAAAATGCTGAACCACAACTCAAGTGTATCCTAAGGACCACAACCCATGGTGTAAGGACCATAATGGTAAGAAAGCATCAAATACAAAGATAAAAAAAATGTTGCAATCAACTAAAAGTCATCATAAACAAAAATGATCAAAATTCCCAATAGTTCTCTAAGGTCATGGGTCTGTTTATACTTTGCTCATGAAGTGCATCTGCATACTTGTATAACAGGTACATATCCTAGGTTTCGTAGAAAGACAAAGAGGTAACTCAAACAAAACACATGAAGTGGGAGTCACAAATCATCCCTCTTGGGTATATACAGTCACGTTGGTCGATCCACAGTACTTCTCTGTGCAAAAGCTTCCTGTTCAAATCCCCACCCCTACTTCCCAATGTGACCTGTTCTAGAATGACACATTTAAGTTGTGCAATTGTGTGACGGGCCTCAAGAAAATGCATGGCCACAGGTGATTTCTGATTCTTGGTCCTTATGTTGGACTTGTGCTCTGTCCATCGAGTCTTTGCCTTCCTCATGGTCATGCCAATGTAATAATAGCCACAGGGACATTGCAGTGCATAGATCACGTTTTTAGAGTCACATGTAGATGAATGCCTCAGTGTGATGGGTTTCCCAGAATGTGAATGCATGATTGTATTGCCCGTAATTATATTACCACAGTGCTGACAGTTAAAGCATGGTGTGTTCCTTTAAAAGTCCTCCTACTGGGATCAGCTGTATGTATTCCTGCTTTGATCAAGCTGTTCCACAGTGTTAGCACACATTCCAATCTGTACTCAGACCCAGAGGTTGAATGCAGACATTTTGATTTTCTAAGATAGACTTGGAATGAGGGCTAGGAACTGGGTTAAATAGAATCCGCAAAACGAAGACACGGAATTAGTATACAACAGGGGTGGACTGTCCCACAGGGAACTCTGGAGATTTCCTGGTGGGCCTCTGCACCCTGGGCCACTTTTGTGTGGTATTTCCAAATGTTCCCATAGGAAAAGCATTGGACTTGCTGAAATGTGTGTAATATGGGGCCACTTTGAAAATTAGTTCCAGGGCCTCTTTTGGTTCCCAGTCATTATGTCCAGGGCCTCTTTTGGTTCCCAGTCATTATGTCCAGGGCCTCTTTTGGTTCCCAGTCATTATGTCCAGGGCCTCTTTTGGTTCCCAGTCATTATGTCCAGGGCCTCTTTTGGTTTTCAGTCCACCCTCGGTAAACAATTTGGCGAACATCATTCACTAGTTTGCATCCAGAATAAAGAATCTCAGCTTAACTGACATCTTTAACAGAAAAGAGTCAATGAAAGTACAAATATGCCTAATGTGTGACGTCCTTTTCCTGAATTTGTGGACCTGCGATGAAACCTTTACCACATTAGGTTTTCTGTGAGAAACCACAATCCGGGCAAGTACTCACATTCTGCAACGCTTCACTCATTAATAACAATGTGGCTCGGAAAACAAATGTACACATTTCGTTCGTTATCTTGCAAGTTTTTAGATAAAAGTTATTGAATAAGTGTATTCATAAAAACAAATAGGTGCTCTTGGGAATCAGCCTGCGGGGTCATGGATGCCATTTAAATTGCAACCTATTAGCATTATTAAAAATGATAGAGTTGACACTGTTTTTTTTAAAATAGAGCCTGAGTCCCAAATCACCAAAGTTAGGCAGGATCTCCACTAAATCCTGTCCAATGAGCGCCTGGGCTTCAGTCACAAAGGAAATGCACGGCTCTTACAATTGGAAAGTCTTAGTTCATTCATGATTGTACAACTATATGACAAAGAGACGCTTCTATTGTCTTTCCACTCAACATCTCCTACCAAAGCGTCTGAGATAAGCAGCGATTAAACCCACATTATTGGTTGTGGGTTACTTCCAGCCCATTCTTCTTTAATTAAAAAAGGGGGGGGTGGCAGGGGACATTTTGTGATGGGTGTTGCTGATAGTGCAGGTGTAAAATCAAGGTGTAATGATGTTACACTTTCATTTTCAGCTCAAGCCATTTTTAAATGTATATAAGTCAGAGAAGGGCCATGAAAACCATGAACCCATTGTACAGTCACATTCACCATAAACTGAAATCATTTTTATTCAACGTTGAATAGTTCAGGGGCCTGCAACCATTGGCTCTCCAGATCTTTTCAAATACAACCCCCATAAATCCTAGCCATCCTAGTCGATGGTGAGGAATCATGGACTTTATTTGTATTTGTATTTATTATTTATAATGCGCACCTAACCCAAAGGTAGCAAGGCGCAGAGGCAGCAAGAGGATTGCGAAGCTTAGTTGCATAACAGCAAAAGTTGGGGTCCAGCTGAGGTTACATTGCTGGAGACAAGAAGAACAATAAGAGACGATCAGGCAGCACACAAAATATACAATATTTACAGGTTATAAAATATGTTATCTCGAAGAGAAGCAGAAGATAAACATTGATGTACACAATTTACAGTAGTTATAGTGTAGCACAAGAAGGGAGGACATTATGTATCATGTTCCTTAAGCCAATAGATAGTCTTAAATCTAAATTGTAGGTACGGGAGGTCCAGAATTGTGCAGCTTTGACAGGAAAGCTTCAGTCTAAGACATCTGGAGAGTGACAGGTTGCGGACCCGTGGTTTGTTTATGTGCTTCTTTCTGAATGCCATTCAACATTCCTTGGCATGCGAAATGTCATCTCTAGCACAATCTTTGACTGCGACTCTTATTTCTGGTCTTTGACTTACTCAACAATGATCCAGCCCTTACAGGCAATGCACAATAATGGCCCTTAGGATGATTGCAATTCGTCATCATGAGCACGGGCTCTGTCCCTTGCATGAACAGAGCATTCCAACTAGGAGAGATGATGATCCAGTAGGGCTTGGGCGTTAGTATATGAGAATCATAGGGCCACATGTATCCCTATGGAGACTTGTAGGCCTGGAATGAGCCCAGCGGAGGCACAGACAGTGTGTGGTAGAGAAAGTTCAGAAGCCCCATGGATGGATGCAGAGCGTGCGGGTGTGTGTGATCCCAGTCATGAGTGATGATGTCAAGGAAACGAAGAGCAGGACCACAGAATGATAGAGGCAAAGAAAGTATCTTAATTCCTCGGAAAGATCCAGCAATTGCTCTTGGAGAGACCTTTTGTGACATCAGTAGAATGTACTGTTGCAAGCTCCTCTCAGACACTGATTCAAGTTCCAAGATGATGAATTGTCAATCTCAGAACGTTGCGGAATGTTGTAAAGTGGCATAGGAACAGTTAGTATGCGCAGCTGTAGAATGACATTGCACACGTTTGTATATGGCTTACGGTGGGTGGGCACAGCTGTGGTTTGTAGCTCCAGTGCTTCATAACATCAAATGATAAAATAATGTGAGTGGGGTTCAGACCCTCTGAAAAGTGGTTCCGCTCTGGATACTAATATAGACCGAGGGGAAAACGGGCCAACGGCTAGATAGCTGTCTGTCCTTTTTCCCCTTATTGCACAGGTTTGTCCCGGGCGGGTAGTACACTATTCCGGATTGCAGGATCATTGACTAGGAGGCTGTTGCAAGCATTGACTCAGTGCCAAAACAATTGGAGTTGCAATAAAAAAAAGACAAAACAAGTTCCTGCCAAGTGATACCTAAATCTCTGTTCAGGTAGGTCATTGGAGCCGCTGGGCAAAGGCATCAAGGGGCTTTGCCAAGGCTATTGTAGGAAACTCCCACGGGCTGGAAAACCTTTTACGCTCTTGATTACTTGGCTGGGCACTCAGATGGCAGTCGCTTCAACCTAAGGGTGGCACTTATGTTTTTTATGTACAGAGGTTGCGGTAGATTTTCAACTACACTTCAGCGTTCTCTGATAGGTTCCTGTCGACCAGCTCTGAAGGCAAGTTTTGCCCTGAAAATGTTATCAGACCTTTAAACCCCTTAAGAGCAAAGGGCATATATTTATCAGTAGAACACAGTGATTAATTTGTTTTAATAAAGTGCCAGGGCCCACTTTTCTTTTAGCACTCCTGTGACACTGTGGCTAGGCAGGCCCCCACCAGTGCTGCTACCACCCAAAGCTGCTCCCCACAGTGTTCACATATTTGAGTTAAACTAAAGCTCACACCTGCTGATGGTGGTTGATGGATGCACTGACTATCACAACTGCTTCACAATTAAAGTGTGTCTGAAACAATAAGTGCCGGGGCTCAAAAACAAGTGCCTGGGCTGAGCCGTGGCAAACACCCCCACAAATTAAGCATTGAACATCATTGCAAGCCACGGGCATTACATCTCTGAAATGACTCATGGGAAAAATAAATCTTGCTGGCATTGCAGTCAAGATACCCCCATTGGAATCAAAGTTCATTGCCGACTGTATGGACATTTTTGGGGGGATTCGAGTTTAGGGTTGAGATGGTCTTTCAGCCAGCAGCAGAATCCCCAGACATCTCTCAGCAATGGAACTGTGGGATGAGATACATCTACTCATTCAGAAAAAGAGTTCACCTCTAGACCAATGTCCCCCCCTTGCCTAAATTCCAAGGCTCCTGCAAAGTAGAGATCTGCGGTGACATCTGCCAACTTTCCTCTCACCAGCGGAGATGTCAAAAGTCTCACCTAGTTGCAGTCCATCCAGATTAGGGATCTTAACTCCCAGATAGACAGTGGACCTCTGCATACCCAGGGTTCTAAGGTGTATTTCTATCAGGAATATTAGCAGGACAACTACACAGAAGATGTCCTCTCCCATTCCATTGACCATATGAGGGTCCATCCCGTGTATTGCACTTATCCCAGGCCGGGGGACACACACCGTTGCAATTACTAGATGGATCGTGAAATTGGCGTGTTCATAAAATTAGAGGGAGGGGCACTCCCATGGCCTTACCTTAATCCCCCAATCACAATAGCTCCCTTCCTACTTCACATGTGACCCCTGTTGCTGTTTGATTTTATTTGCAAAATCATAGGTCAGGTTTTTATAAACTAAGTTCGTATTTTCGGGCTCCACAAATATGGAACATGTGTGATAAGAGGGTGCAGTCTGAACTTTTTACATGCATGGTCCTTGCTACTGGCAAAGCTATCTTAGAAAACAGACAAAGGGTGCAAGTGAGAGAGTGAGCGAGAGAGAGAAAAAGGACAGTCAGAGAGACAGAGACAGCTGTAGTGAACGAGAGAGAGAGCACCCTAAAGTGAGTAAAGTACTTTATTTCGAGATATGCTTGTAATCCCTTGGTCAAAGTGAAATATCACAAACATGACGTCCAATGGAACAGCACCTCACTTCATAGTGATGCATATGTGTTTGCCAACGAATGTTTTCCAGTTCTAAGAGTGAAAACCTTCCCCCTAATTGCTATACTGCAATTGGGGTGCTTTTGAGGGAAACCTTTTGAGGTGCTAAAGCTGCATTGCATATGCCATGATGTGGAAGCATAACAATAACATACGCTTTACTGTGAGCCCAGGGCAATATGGTCATCATAATCGACGCAGCTCAGTCACTGCGCTGGCCCTCAGGCGTGTAACAGTTTCCTAGACACACATTATGGAGGGCAAACCAGCACAAACAACAGCAGTGTGGAAGCTATCAACATGTGCAAGAAAAAGAGAAGACAATTAGAGAATGTGCCACAGGTGAGACAGTGAAGCTGCTTCAGCCAGAAAGAGATCATTAAAGGAGAGCACTGGGCAACGATTCGAAGCAGGGAGAGGATTCAGGGAAGGAAGGTTAAGGGAGATCAATAGAAAATGGTACCCTGACGTTTACAGGCAAAGACATGCTGATCTCCAGTCAAAGGGTGACACACAAAATACCAAAGAAACGTATGGACTTGTAGAGATGTTCACATCGTTTACACATGTTCAAAATGCCAGTTCTTTCAATGCAGTTGATAGGCGGCTTGCTGTGTTATAGGAATTGACTCATGTTGACCCAAAGAGTGGCATATATAGGACATGGCCCAATTTGCTCAGTATAACAACTCTTTCAAGCCATTAATTCAAAATGAATCCCATTGTTTTTTATTTAGGAAAATCCACTCCAAATGTTTTCTTGATGATTACTACAATACATCCGGGTTAGATGGTGGCGACAATTACTGGTGCGTTAATGCTAATCCATTTACGACGTCTCCCACCTTGAATGTAATCTCACGTATTGCTGCTAGCAAGCATATCAAATTCTGCAACAAGTGTCATATGGGCTCAGCAGAAACACGACATTCAAAATCAGAGAAACAAGTAGTGTCAAAGCCACTATTGCTGGTCTTGTGTTTGTCATAGGATGGATGGGGTAACAGGTTTGAATTGGAGTCACATCTATATAAACAGTGACCATTAAAATCAGCTTGGATGATCATCCATTGGATTTGATCCAAGTTATGGTCTCTCTGGAGAAATGTGTGGCAGAGTCTAAGTGGCTGCAAAGTACCCCATGGTCCACGAGGTTGAATGCCGCCGAGAGGTCCAGCAGCAAGAGGAGAGCCATTTTTCCTTTGTCTCTTAGTTCATCGTTTTGAACCTTTAGGTCAATGAGGGCAGTCTCTGTGCCGTGTTGGGGACGGAATCCTGATTGGCGCTCTCCTAAAAGTTTATGTTGTTCCAGAAAACTTTGGATTTGATTATAGGCAATCTTGTCCAGGCTTTTAAGCAGGAAGGGGACTGTCGTAATGGGACGGTAGTTCGTGGGTATTAGAGGGTCTAGCGTTTGCTTTTTGAGCAGTGGTAGTACCCAGGATTGTTTTAAGTTGGTGGGCACCGTGCCGGACGTAAATGAGGAGTTGACAAGTTTGGCAATAAACGGGGAGAGATCCCTAGCAGCATCTTTTATAAGCTGGGCAGGGCAGGAATCGCCCTGGCAGTTTGACAGCTTAAGAGAGAGGATGACTTTCTCCACCTCAAGGATAGAGGTTTTAGTGAACATGAACAATATAGCTGGGTCCTGAGCCTTTTGGGGCACAGTCTATGGTGGAATTGTTGGTCTTAGGTGGTTGTGTAAGGGAGACTTTCTTTGTGGCTATTTCGTTTGTAGTAAGGACATTTTATTTGATAAGGCTTGCTGAATGTCGGAGCACCACGTTTTGTCTTTGGTGCATATATCCGGAATGGGGATGGGTGACTCTAGTTACTTGAGGATGGTGAATAGTTCCCTCATACTTGAATTGGCGTTGGAAATACTCTTATTGAAAGAGTTCTGTTTGGCCAAATGGATTTCTTTTTATATTGGGAGGAGATTTCTGTTAGTTTTGTTTTATGATCTACTGAAGGGGTAAGCCTCCATGCTGTTTCGCAACTCCTCTTAAGTAGTCGCAGATCCTTTAGTTCAGGGGTAAACCAATTGTTTAGGTGAGATTTGGGTTTACTTTGTCTGAGGTTCAGAAGTGTGATGTGTGTGATGTGTGTGAAGTGTGTGAAGTGTGTGAAGTGCGATGTGTGCGAAGTGCCATAACTTGGATCGAATCCTTTCTTAGTGACAGGACCATGAGGGTGTTCTCCCCATCAGCAGCGGTGGACCCAAACCCTATCCGGTGCGGAGTCCCTCAGGGTTTGTGTGTCTCCCCGACTCTTTACAACATATTCACAAAGCCGCTTTTTGATGATCTGGACCATCTCGGTATCACCTACACTAACTATGCAGATGATACCCAGATTCTCCTCCCACTTTCCGGGGATTACAACAAGGATTTGGCCTTGGTGAATAGGGTGTATATCATCGTCCAGGCATGGATGGCAACCCACGGTCTATGCCTGAACGATGATAAAACAAAGTTTATCATCCTAGGGACACATTCTAACATCAAAAAACTTAGCCAGGACTATACCTCATTTGAAATTGATGGAAATATCATCAAGGTATCTAAAGACATGAAGACACTTGGCTTCTATCTGGATGCCACACTTTCCTTCGACAAGCAGGTGAAGTCATTGGCTTCGGCCACCGCCTATACATGCAAGCTCATCAGAGCAGGTAAGCACTTTCTCTCTGACAACAACTGCCTTATCCTAGTGAGAGCACTCATCCTCTCGAGGCTTGACTATTGTAATGCCCTCTACATTGGAGCAAACAAATCTATTACCCACCAAATCCAAATTCTTCAAAATAATGCCCTACCAGCCGCCCTCGGTGTATCTAAAAGATCGCATATTTCAAAGATCAGGCGTCAAAACAACTGGCTGTCCACCCAAAACAAAATCCATTTAAAAGTAGCGTCCCTGGTTCATAAAGCCCTGAACAATGCCGCACCAAGCTATCTCTGTAATAAACTCACTAAAAGAAACCACACGCGCCCTGCCAGAACTTCAAATGCACATAGCCTCATTATTCCTAGATTTAGGTTATCTAAGGCGGGGGCAGCAGCTTCCAAGTTCAAGCGGCCCAATTATGGAACTCACTGCCAAACCCTTTACATGAGGAGCAGCCTTTTCCGAAATTTAGAAGCAACTACATTAATCTGCTGAGGTCTGCCAATGATTAGCCCATTGGCGCCTACTTATCCTTACACAACACTAGCTTATACGCATCACTATCCTGTTCTCCTTGGATCTTATGGACCTCCTCACTCTGCCCACCTCGCCGATGAGCTTAGCGCCTGTATATATACTGCCTTTATTGTATTCTGTACTCATTTTTCATGTATTTTGTGTGTAATTTGCAATTTGTCGCATACCTGTGATGTATTGTATTTTGTATTTGTATACTGTATGTAACCCATGACCCCACCCTGTAACTTAAGCTTTGCATTTTCAGTACTGTTGCGCCCGGCTAACTTCGGGTCTGGTGCGCATTATAAGTGAATAAAACAAACAAACAAACAAATAAATGTATCCGGCAATTGCCATACAAGCATGATAACATTCATACAACAAAGTCAATCCTCACTACAAAATGATAAAACATAAATATAATTCAAAATGAAATATTAATTACAATTCAAATTGGTGCTCTGAAATCTAAAACAGTGTGCTATTCTACTACACATTTCTTCCAATTTATTTTGAACTTCACACGCTCTGCAATAATTGGTTGAGTCTCATTTCATCAATGATGCACAATACCACTGTAGTTGTAGCTGTGTTGCCCTTCTTAACCATGGCAGGTCTACCCATGTAACAATGTAAAAAAACTGTGTTCACATCGCTACTGTTCTTGAAAAAATCCATTGCCACATTTATACTCCCTTAAGTGCCAGGCTATTATTGAAGTCTATGCAAAATGGACGAGCATACTCGTCCTTGGCACTTAAGAGGTTTTAATGTGCCTCAGCGTAAGCAAAGGGATGGGATACTTCGTTCTCAAATCGGCATAACCAGAACAAAGAATTAATTAATGATTGACTGTCTCTTCCATCTCTCCGCACATCGGGCACTTAGGATCGCTTAAAGAATTCCATTTGGCAGTATAGGAGCCAATGATTAGGGAGTTGGTTCGCATTTGGATATAAAGGGTGCATGCGTACCCGGGATTGATCACATCCAATTAAGCCTCATAACCTGGATCTGGTTTTATACTTAAATAAGAATAGCCCGTGCTAAGCTTCATGCAGTTCTGCGGCATTGACCTATAATTGTTCTTGTGGCTCACTTGCTTCACTAGATCTTTGGCACTGGTACTCATATACTCGGGACAACTCCACAGCTCCCTCGTGTGTAGTCTTTTGCACTCATCGTGCACAAATCTAAACCAAGGGAGTGACTGTGCACCATTAACAGACAACGCACTTTCCAGGGTAGGGTGATATCTAAGTACATTTGGATTGGTCCAAATGCGTATTCAACACAGCAATGGTTTTAATCCCATGGTTACAGCAATGGGATACGTATCACACTCCCATTTTATATAAGCCACCGGCACACCCGGAGGAAGCATTAAAAGGGCCCTTAAAAAGTTGTGTTCGGCCAAACCCAGGGACTGCACCCTCGTATGTCTCCAGAACTTACTGCCATACAGAGCTGATGATTTTGCTTGTGCTCTGTATAGATGTGAGGTGGGGGAGGTTGCTCCACTGCCATGGGAATTGCAAAACCTATGAATGCCTCCCCAATATTTATCTAGGGATACTGTTGCTTTATGAATGTTACTAGTCGAGCCCATGCACACTGTGTATCTTATTCCCAAATAATCATATGCAGTTACCTGCTTCAGGAGAAGACCATGAACTTGGATGTTCAGTTTGGGGCTTTTCACAAGGATGTGCCGGAAGACCACAGATTTCGTCTTACCAATATTTAATTTGCGGTGCATCTCTTTGCATTGCCTGATAAAAATAGATAAATTATGTCTGAGACTTATGGATGAGGTAGATAGGATCACAGCATCATCCTCAAAGAACAACATGGGGAATATGTCTAATCCCAAGTTTGGGGATCAGAGCATTTAACCATTAGCACTTCAATAATCTTGTTAATATAGAGGCAAAATAAGAGGGGGGCCAGCACGCACCCCTGCCGTACCCCCCTTTTGATATTCAGAGACTCAGTTAGCTCACCCCCGCCAAGCCCCACCTTACTGCAGCCTTATTATTTGTGTACAAAGATCTGGTGTGTTTTATTAGATACCCTGGTACACCCTTTTCCGAAAGAAGATCCCATAAGAACCTATCTGGGGAGCAGTCAAAACCTGACTGTAGGTCAAGGAATATACCATAAACCTTGACCCGGCTAAGAATGACATATTTAGTGAGGATTAGGCCAAGCCTGTATCACCGATCTCCTGTGCTCACACTGCACTGCAATCCAGCCATTGGATTATTACTAGCATCACTGTCACTAGCCCATTGTGTTAAATGCACAAGCAACACCTTTGCAAATACTTTCCCCAACGAATCTAGCAGAGAGATAGATCTATAATTTCTACGGTAGGTCGTGCCACCTTTTTTTACAAAAAGGGACAATTTCTGCCTATCTCTGTGTTGTGGGAATCTCGCCGGTTTCAAGAATCGAATTAAAAACACGGCCAATATTTGGTGCCCAGACTGAGATCTCTTCCTTGTAGAGGTCGATGGAGATTTTATCAGGACCGGGGACTTTTTCAGCACTCAGTTCTTTGATTTCATCCTCGACCTCCCCAACCATTATCGGTACAGCAGCTTCCTTAGCTGGGCTATTACCTTTGTTTAGGCACATCTCTATTAGATTATCCTGTGTATCCTATACAGTTCACTGAAATGTGACCGTCATATGTTAGGAGTTATTAGACATGTTGTGGTATCTGTTACACTCAGTGTTCAATGTCTTGCCTTTACCTAACTTCCAGAGTGACCAGAACTGGAGGATAGCATCAAATGTGACCATTGATTCTTTGCAAACTCGTTCTTTTAACCAGAAAAATGTCCTTATACTGGCTTCTCAGACTTAATGTTGCTTGTTAACTGTTATTGGATTCTTAAGGTAATCTATTAACCTATTTCTGGCAATGATACAATCTGCATCAAACCAACCTTTACTCATCATTGTTTGTTACTTTATCACCCTGGTTGGTTTGGTAAAGATGGTAAATAAAACACTGACCAACTCTTTATAAGCTATCAATATCTTACTAGCATCCGTTTGCTCACATAAAATGATGGTCAGAAAGGTTTGACAATGGCATATATGCTGGGTTTAGCAATAGATAGATCAATATTGGACCATTTTATGATAACCCGATGATCTAATGTGGACAGCTCTCTCTGTGTGCACATTATAATCTCCATGTATTCCCAATTCCCAGATGATACAATAAATCGGGGTAGTGGTCACTTTCTTTTTTTTGTTTGTATTTATTTTCATTTTATTTATAAATACATATAACATAGGCAGATCAAAGAAAATATAAAAATGCATAGTAACAAGAAGTCTTCACAGAAACGGTGCAAAATATAAAAAACAGCTTTACAAATGAATACAGTTCAAGTCCAACACCCCCCACCCATCCAGCGATATATTACAAATAATAAATGAAAATAGTACTGATAAAAAAAATGGTAAAAAATGCTCAGCAACAATACATCTTTCCATAAAACAGTACAAGCTAAAAACACCAACTTTAAAATATATACAGTTCAAATACACCCCCCCGCCCTACCAACGATATATTAAAAATACTAATGAGACTAGTACAAATCCAAAAACCTCCCCCACACTTTCTGAAAAAAGATTAACTTTCCTGACCCTCCTGTAGATTGTCTTTTTCATGTTTGCAAGCATATTCATTTCATCAATCCAATCATCTATAGATGGACAGACCCTGGATATCCACCCACGTAAGATCATTTTCTTTCCAATCGCAAAACACCTCTGAGAATCCATTTCTTCTGAGAAATTGTCAAGTCTTCCAACAACTCATTCCCACCCAAGATCATTGTCTTAAAGTGAAAATTAATTTTTCTCACTAAGCACCTCCTCACAGATTCTGCAAATGTCCTGCCAAAAATCAAGCACTCTTATGCAATTCCACATCCTGTTCTCCAGAGTTCCAACCTGGTGGAAACAACCCCAACATTCATCAGAATGAGAAAGACCTCTTTTATACAAGCGTTCAGGACTCCAATAGACCCTCTTTACGATTTTAATTTGTCTTGATCTATCCCCTAGTTTAATAAAACAAAGACTGACATTTTTGCACATGCTCTGCCAACCTTCAGCATTAATCTCACAAACCTATCCTCTTACCCCAGACTTCCCGGAGATTGTCATTCTCCTTATACCTTGCCGCAATCATCTTGTAAACCCTACTGGCCAGGTCACCCTCTCCCTTTTTGGATTTGATTGTAAAGATATCTAGATCCAGATCGTTTGTCCAATCCACCTTTCCAACAGCCCTTTTCAATTGTCTATAAGCTCTATTCGAAAAGCCAGGAATAATCCATTTTGCTGTAACTTCCTTAGCCGTAAGCCATTTCCCATCTTTTTCATAATCTCTGATCCATTTGACCACTCCCAGGAACCAGTCTGACCAGAATAGTGTTCTCCCATTGTCTTTGATCGCAGGATTATACCAGATAGAGGTATTTGGTGCCTTTATAGCATCCACACTTAACAGCCCAAGTACATCTCTGCAACTGCTATGCAGAAATTCAGTTTTTTTTTTTTACCTCCCGGAATTGCTGTCGTAGATAGGGTTTCCCTAGGGGTCAATGGACCTGCACAGCCCACCTCAGCAATCGGCCAGTCGTCTGGATTGTCATTAAGAAATGGAACCAGGAATTGAGCTGTGAAAGCCAGATGGTATGCATGGAAGTTAGGTACCCCAGTCCACCTTTATACAAGGGTAATTGAAGCTTCCAAAGTTTAGGTCTTGGTGGCTTTTGATCCCAGATAAAATTCTGTATCAGTCTGTCTGTCTCTTTCCAGTAATGTGGGGCAACCTTAAGTGGAAGCATACCAAGTATGTAATTCATTCTCGGAGAAGAGGTCATTTTAAGGGCATTTACTTTAACCCATAATGACAGATTTAGTATTGCCTATCTCTCTAAATCCAACCTGAAATCCTTACAAAGTTCCTTTAGGTTTTCATCAACCATGTCCTCAACCATAGGTGTCACCCAGATGCCCAGGTATTTTAATGTTTTCTCACACCACCTGAAACCCAAAGCCGTAATTGATGATTTACTGCATGAAAGATTTTAAGGCATTACCTTGTATTTTGCCCAATTAATTTTATACCAGGATGGTCCATCAAAATGGGCAATGAATTCCCGAGATCTTGCAGGATCAACAATAAATTGTCTGCGTAGAACCAGATCTTCTGTTCTACTCCCCAGCAATTCATTCCACTCAACCCACGCTCACATCTGAGAGCGATCGCCAAGGGCTCAATCGCAATAATGAACAAAATCTGTGAAAGAGGGCAGCCCTGCCTCATGCCTCTCTCTAAATTGCAAGACTCTGACTGTAGCCCATTGGTTTTATCATCCGCCCTCGGATTAGCATATAGTAAAGTAACCCAAGATATGAAACTCTCACTCAGGTCCATTTTGTGTAATACAGAGTACAGGTAATTCCAGTTAACACGGTCAAAAGCCTTGTCCTGTGTCGCTGGATAGCACTGCAATATCATCCCCAGAGTCCACGGCCTGAGACATTGTCAGGATTAGTTTACGTATATTACTCGAAGTTCGCTGATTTTGTATGAAACCGGACTGGTTTTCATGGATTGATTTTGAAAGAAGGTTATAGCGTCTCATAGCAATGATCTTGGCCAGTATCTTGTTGTCAGTGTTAATCAGACTAATAGGGCGGTAGCTCGAAGGTCAATTCTCGTCCTTCCCTTTCTTGAGGAATACCTAAATCATGGCATGGTTTGTCGTGGGAGGCAAAAGACATCTCTCCACGATGACTCGAACATATCTTTCAATAAAGAGAAGGTGGACTCATGGAGATTCTTACAAAATTCTACTGGGAGCCCATCTGGTCCCAGTGATCTCCCCGTATTCATCCTATTTATTGCTTTCTTTAAGCCATCAACTGTCAATTCTGTTTCAAGAGACAATTGATCTGCATTTGAGATTTTAGGAATATCAGGGTTCCCAAAGAAATGTTCTTCCACACCAGATATCCCAGGTATATCGCAATATAGGTTCATGTAATAATTTTGTAAATATGTCATTCATCTCTTTGGGATCGAAACTGGTCAAGCCATTAGGACCTTGGATCGATGTTATGGCTCTCTCAGAGTTCATGTTCCTGAGTCGGTGCACTAACCATCGATCACACTGTTCCCCTTTTTCAAAATATGAACAGCTCAAATAATATGGACTTCTCTCAGGCCTTTCAGTCAAAATAGAATTAATTTAATTTCTCTGTTTCCGTAGTTCTTTCAACTTATCCGGATGACCTTGTTCTGCCATCAATTCTCTTGAAAGATCCCGGATCTTCAACTCTAAGTCTTGTCCTGCCCTCTGGAGACTTTTTTTCTTACTGCTGGAAAAACAAAGTAGCATACCCCGCACAGTGCACTTAAAAGCTTTGCATACAATCATAGCATTTAGCTCCCCAGAGTGATTGTCTCTCACAAAATGATTTACTTCCGAAATCATATAGAATTGATGTGTTCATTCTGCAAGTAAACGTCTTATGAAGCTCGAAATCTAGCTTCAAATACATAGACACCGGTGCATGGCCTGTTAGTGAAATATTACCATTTCTGCTAGAATGATAATTTTCAGTCAGTTGACCAGCAGTATGAAACACATCTAGTCTTCAGTAAGTGTCATGGGCACCAGAATAGAAGCTGTATTCTCTCGCGAATGGATGCGCCAGTCTCCAGTTATCCTTCAAAAGATGTTCCTGAATGAGAGCCTGACCCGACATGTGATTGTTGTCATTTTTCTTATGCAATCTCTACCTACACTTAGCCATAGTGGGGTCCAAAACCACATTAAAGTCACCACCCGAAAGATCAAATCTAAAATCATTTGAGCTACCTGTCTGAAGAATGACCCATCGTCCAGAGAAGGTGCATAAATATGACATAGGGTCATAACTTCCACCTGAATTTTTACAAGTAAAACATTTACCCTTCTTTCTCAATCCAAACATTTTTTCAAAATCTGAAAAGGCACATTCTCTTAACGCCTCTAGATCTAGCAATGAATGATGAACCAAAAGCTTTCCCAATCCATTCTTCCTCCAAGCTGCTAATTTCATCTTTCAATAAATCAGTTTCTTGCAGAAAGCAAATGTCGACTTTCATGTTTTCCAAATGGTTAAAAAAAATCCTTTTGACCTGATTGTTAATTCCATTTACATTCCAAGTCACAAAACACAATCCACTCCCAGACTTTCCAAACATTCCCCGATCCATACTCACACATCCAAGAAAAAGCACTAGTTTCAGTATAAAAAAAAAAAAAAACCCACACCCTCTTAAGAAAACGCTGGAGTCCAGCAGAGCCCTCAATGTATAAAATGTACTAAACATCTAACAAACCCTATTTCCTAGGCACCTCTCGTAATCATTAATAAAACTCCATCAAGGGACTAAAAATTTGAATCTGAAAGTGTACTCCTTAAACACTCCTTGTTGGAACCTATCTATGCTTACTACCTAAAGAAAGACAAATATCTTAATGGATATAAAGAACCGAAGTGATGGCCCGAAGGCCTGAAACCAGAACATTTAAAGAGTCAATAAATGGAAGATCAAGATGAAAAGATGCACCAAAAAATTATATCGGAACGAAGAAAGCACATTCTGAAGTCGGTAGTGAGGACTGAATAATATTTGAAAAGGTCAAACCAAATAATTGTCATTCCATAAATCTTCAAAAAGTATCTTAAAATGTCATTGTTGAATTTAGATTTTAAATTTCAGAACTGCCCTGTCCGTTTAAAAATGAATAATGTGCTGGTGAACTAGTAATTATACCCCAAATACAGAAGTGGTATCAACCAGCATGCATCAAGAGCTATAGACTTGATATCTTCATGCATGATTATATAAGAACATTCGCCATTTGGAGTACCCAGCATCAGCCGGACAAGCGAAATGTGAAACAGGACAATCATCGCCATCAACACACAAGTGATCTGTTAATTATATACCAGCAATGAACATGACTGCAGATGGTCCCGACCCTCAAAGACATCATTTTCATGTAAGGTCATAAAATACCATACTGTACAGTTTTGGATCTAATGTCGGAATGTAATAGGATAAATACCAAATTACGAAACAATTCGCTGGAATTCAGGGATTAAAATAACCGTTAATATGACCAATGAGTCAATTTGTAAAGTAAAGAAAGACGAAACAGAACATGGAGGTATATAGATCAGTTACAGCACATTAAAAACAAATCTTAGAGCCAGATAATGTGTCGTGGTGTTGGGCAAGAACGTATCCAAAAGGTCCAGGCAAAAATACAATATGATCGCTATTCAGAAACAAAGTAGTCTAAAGCCTGGAAGGTGCATCCGCATATTTCAGAAAAAAACAAAAATATAAAACAGTAAAAATCTATGTACATACAGATCCTCAAACGAAAGAGAAATCAGAATAAACCCCAATGAGCATTCCCTCAGAACCCACATTCAGGCCATAATAGGCCGAGTAGTACATAAAAACCTGCCCACCCATCACGGAATTCCACAGAAATCAAATAGATTGTGAGGACTAGTATACAATAGTGTAAATCAATAATCCTGAGATGAAACCCCACACTTGACAAATTATGAAGCTCAAACTGAACCATATCATAGCCTTTAGAAAAGATAATACATATCTGTAAAAGATGAGACGTTGCATCTCAGATGGTTCTATACATACAAAGTATGCGAGGCTTTGAGATCACAGACCAACATTACAAAATGAGATATACAAAAGGAATAAAGAGATTGAAAATCATATGTTCCCATTTCACAGAAAACAACAGAGCATAATAAACATAATAGGGCATCGATCAACCAGGTAATACATTACGTGAATTCAGAGCTGGGGTCAAACCTGACCTCTCACTGGTGTTGATACAAGTAAGGGAAAAACCTCTTGTCTTCTTTTATTTATTTTATTCTCCCATTGTTTAGTGAGGTAAGCAGATGCCGTAACAACAAGGTACACAGAAAGGGGCATACTCTGCAAAGAAAAGAAATAAGTAATTACGGATCGGCATCCAGTTAACACGCCCTTCTGCTATACATGAGTAATGTAATACTGGTTCCATTATTAGCTTATTTGTAAACAAGACAATGGCGTTATAGTGATTCTGACATGCGTCAGAGTTCCAATACGAGAGGGCTAAATATTGGGCAGGTAAACCGATGTCATGGGTTCCGCAATGCAAAAATAAATGGTTCAATCCTGACTACAGCTCCAACACTATCGCACACATACAGCGGACAGTACAGACAGGGGAGCCACACCTCATGACCCAGCGACCAGACATTTATTGAGCGGCCGGGTCGACCAGTCTCGGAAATGTAAAAGGTCACCGCCAGAAAGAACGCATGCCAGAAAAGTAAATGGCCGCTTATATTCACAGCGCATAGATATTTCATATCTAGATCGTCCGGCGTGGCATTCGGAGCGAGGAAGACACATTTCATACGTCGAGTGGCTGTATAAAGTGTGTATAACTAGAACATTAAAAAGATAAACATAAAATAGTATTAGCAAGTAGTCAGGAGAGGATGATCCAGTTATAAAATGAAGGCAGAGTCACTTTTAGCAATTGCAGCCATTTAACAGCATCCTTATTGTCCGTAGTATTTTTTTCTCCAATAGGCAAGCTCAGAGTCAGCACATTGGGTACAGGAAAATTGGATTCCCCTTATAGCTGGCACTGCCCTTAATCCTAGCTGCTTTCATTAAATTGTCCTTTGTCCAGAAGTTTGCAACAGTAATCAAACTATGTCTGGCTCTAGGACCCAATTTCTTCCCAACTCTGAAAGCATAGTCAATATCATTTGTATTGATTGAGCTAAAATGAAAGCAGTCCTTACAAACTTGTAGCACCAAGGAAATCAAGTTCTCACTGTTGGATTCAGCCATCTCGCCAACCCCAACCAGCCTTAGATTTTTACCTCTCACCTTCAAATCCAATTCAAGGTATTTCTCCTTCTCCTTTTGAAGTTCATCCTTGAGGTTGTTGTAAGCTCTGAAGCTTCCAGAAATTTCAGTGCACATGGAAATTGAGTTTTTTTTTCTCCAAATCGATGACCCTTTTCTCCAGCTGGGATATTTTTAGGTTGAGATCAGCCATGGAAGCCTTGACTTTGCCAACATCTTGTGCAACCTGCAGCGGGAGGGTATACATGTCTGGAGAGTTGGGAGCTTTGCTCATCTACAAAACCTCCTTAGGCTTCTTAGGGATTGGGTTCTCTGCCACTTCAATTTTTTTCTTAGAGTTCACAATCTTCAAATATAAATCTTCAAGGAGAGGACCCAGGAGCTTCAGGATCATGCTGCTGCTTCAGAGGCCAGCATTCCAGAATCTAGTTATTTGTTAGTGGTCACTTTCTGTGCACCTTAAGACCTCACAGTGAACTACAGCTTTCCAATCCTTAATGTTAATAAGAACATAATCCCTCCTAGAGTTACTTGCATAAGTTGCCTTTGCAAGTTGGTCTGGTTTAATTCTTCCATTACAGGCTGGCAAATTTGCATCAAAGAGCATACAGGCTGTCTCAATAGTGTGCTTGTGGGTTCCAGTTGGTATATCACTCATAAGCGGGGGATATACCAGACGCTATCCAGATTTCCCGCAAACCCTCTAGATCTCCCAAAGGCTCTATTCTAGGTTCAGGTGGTATCAGAGCCCATTATTGTAACTCGGAATTATCTCCTGCATTAGCTGAAGGCTCTAAAAAAAGTCCAATTTTAAGAATTTGGACTTTCATGAAAATAGCATTTAGCGGGCGTGCCCGGGCACCGATGTACCCGTGTAGCGCACTTGGGGGCTATTATGTGATTCTTCGCTATTATTCCCATGTACTTCATTACCCAATGGCAGCTCGGTTTGCCGAGTATCACCATCCTGAACACTCTGAATGTTTGCATCATCGTCACCATAGGTTACATTAATGGCATTAGTAGCATTACCCGGTTGGAGATGACATTCGATAGTTTCTCTCCCCGAGTCAGTGGCAGGGCCAGACACTGGTATAACAACATTCTTGCCAGCTCCCGTATCCAATTCTGCATTCACCCAATGCACTTGCAATGGGTCAAGTGCAGATTTTACATTGCTACATTTAATTGACCCCCGCAGTGGGATCTTCTCAGCAGGTTGGCCGATGCTGATGGTGTCCAGTAGATTGGAGGAGCTGGGACATATGACACAGTTTGTATTGGCTCTCGTCCCACCTCATCTGCCCGGTGGATCTTGTACGTGGGCTGCAGGAGCTTCAGGGCCTCGGTTAGGCAAATCAATGTCCTCTGACAGATCCTGGATTTTGCTAATTACGGCATTCACATCCTTGATTGGTTTCAAATATTTATAAGGGTTTTTCTTTCCGCCGACCGGAGGGATAGTTGCTGCAGCTGTTCTTTTCAACATCTCCATCCCTTTGACAACTGATTGTCTGAGGGTTGGTGACAACAGTGGGGTGTGTTCTTGATGCGCAGTATGTGCTGGTGAAGAGAGAGCTAATAAGAAAATCTGTTAAAATTTCTACTCCCAAACACAAACAATGTTGTGGCCCGATAAAACAATCTACGCAGAGCATATCCTGTTAGTAGGAGACAATTAACGCATTTAGCAAAGGCTGTGTCACGTCATAATCAGTGTAGCATCCGCTGCTCGCTCCGAACAGCTCCAAACACCACAATGGGCTTTTCCCGAGGGCTTCTGAATCATTTGTAGTGGAAAATCAAAATGATATGAATAAGGAGTTTCCTAAATATTAAGCGACTCAATAACAGAGGTGTCCGCAGAGGCTTGACCCATTAAACCTCTGCTACCTTTTCTATTTTCATTAAAATTCTTTTCATTGTATTATGTTTTTGCTTTTTGGTTTCACTTGATTTTATATGTTTTCATATTTTATTTATTCGGAGGGTAGGTCTTTTTCCAGGTTGAATAAGGTTACACTTGCTTTGGAGGAGTGCTTCAAAACAGGTGTTTTAAAACTTTGTTTTAGTCCTCTCGCTAGAAACCCATGGAGGTTCCTGACTGATTTCCACGGACCCAAATCAATATGTTCATTATCCACTTCACACTTTAACACTCATCACTCATTCATGAATTAACACATTTTAGTCATAAAGCCATTTTGTATCTGTTTTCTTGATGCTTGCTTTTCACGGTTTGAAGTATTTGTTTGAACAGAAAAGGCCTATGTGTAAGTGCAAGACATAGGACTCATTGATTAATAGTTGTTCTGAGAGCTATTTTTTAAAAAAATCACAGTGTTTCTTAAAGTTAACTACAGTATTTATTGTATGAAAGGAATGACAGTGAGAGACTGCGACGAGATTATGATTGTGTAGCCGACATGAAAGTGACCGACTACAAGGCTCTAGTAGCTTTTGCCCAACTCAGTTTACATTTAGCTATGTATCACTTCTCATGTATTCAATGCAGTCCTGTGAATTTTTCAACAAACATGCTCTCTGTATATGGTTTGTGATCTTTTAAAAATAAGGCATTCCGAAGACGCATCACCCCATGCACTCTGCTCCCTAAACTGTATTAATGCACCCCCTACATTTTTCAAGCCAGCTGCTCTGCAGCCACTTCGCAAGTATGCATTGTTCTTTGTAATGTCTTGCTCGCAAGGCATCCTTGTTCACATGATGAATTTGGCTCGAACCAAGAAGTGAAATATCCAGTGGACCCTGAATGCAGATGAAATGCAGTTCTCCTGGTCAGAATTTCCATACCAAAAGGTCTTTTGTGTGAGAGAGCTGAGGTTATGAAATGCTGCACCTAAACATTGAGTAGATACTGTTTATAGTAATGGTCCAGCAGGTGGCACATTTCACTCAGAAATACCCAATGTGATTTGAAAATGTGTCCATGAAAGTTCAAGTACTAAATACAATATATTTTAAAAAGGCAATTTCATTATCTTGGCTTGGCCTACGTAATAATACATATAATTTCCAAACATCTTATTTAAAGCTTTTGTTTTGTACTCCTTGTAATACATTTACATTTATGAGTGAAATATTATTTCTTTTTCTTCTTTTTACTACTAATAATTATTAAACCTAGCACTTGCCAATTGCTGGCTGCACTACCACTGTTTGTTGCTTTTATTATTTATTTATGTATTCATTATTATTTATCTGTTTCTCCTTTGCTTCACACTTTCCACTTCCCCCACTTCCATGCACTTTTCCCCTCCCCTTTTCCCATGCACTTGCGTGTTTTCAATGTCACTGGGCCTAGTAAGATCGTTGTTTTGTTCTCCCTGGTTCCCCTCCCTTGCCTTGTCGCGCTCTGAAACACTTGTGTACGAGCGCGATAGAAATAAATATCAATTCATTTGAATTCAAAGTAGCTATTAGAAAATGTAAATGTCAGTGTGTTTCATGGTGGAGGTAAAATGTGTAATGTAATGCATTGCAACCAAGTCTAGAAGTGTACCTACCAAGAGGCCTAGCAGATTAGCTGCAGTGCACTTGCGATTGATTAATTTCCTTTGCACTTGCTGTGACTGATTGACAAAGATTTGCACTGAATCGAATGAGAAGATTCCCATGAGCATCTCAGATTTGCACGGGCTAGCTCATGCTCAGATTCACAAAGCATAATACTGGAGCAAATCTGGAAATGCCTGGGGCATCTCAGGTTTAGACTTGCTATCTAATACCAGATTCACAAAGCAAACAACTGGAGGAAATCTGGAGATTCCTGGAACATCTCTTATTTGGAACGGCTATCTCCTGCTCAGATTCACAAAGCCTTAACCTGGAGCAAATCTGAAGATGCCTGGAGCATCTCGGGTTTTCACCTGCTATCTCATACCGGAATCACAAAGCCTAAACCTGGAGCAGATCTGGATTTGCCTGGAGAATCTCAGGTTTACACCAACTATCTCATACCAAATTCACTAAGCGAACAACTGGAGTAAATCTGGAGATGTCTGGAGCATCTCAGGTTTAGACTTGCTTTCTAATACCAGATTCACAAAGCAAACAACTGCTGGAAATCTGGAGATTCCTGGAACATCTCTTATTTGGAACGGCTATCTCCTGCTCAGATTAACAAAGCCTTAACCTGGAGCAAATCTGAAGATGCCTGGAGCATCTCGGGTTTTCACCTGCTATCTCATACCGGAATCACAAAGCCTAAACCTGGAGCAGATCTGGATTTGCCTGGAGAATCTCAGGTTTACACCAACTATCTCATACCAAATTCACTAAGCGAACAACTGGAGTAAATCTGGAGATGTCTGGAGCATCTCAGGTTTAGACTTGCTTTCTAAAACCAGATTCACAAAGCAAACAACTGCTGGAAATCTGGAGATTCCTGGAGCATCCCATATTTGCACCGGCTTTTTCATGCTCAGATTCAGAAAGCCAAAACATGGAGCAAACCTAGAGAGGCCTGGAGCATCTCAGGTTTGCACCTGCTATCTCATACTAGATTCACCAAGCAAACAACTGGAGAACATCTGGAGTTATCTCAGGTTTGCACTTGCTCTCTCATACCAGATTCACAAAGCAAACACCTGGAGAAAATCTGGAGATTCCTGGAACATCTCAGGTTTGCATCTGCTATCTCATACCAGATTCACAAAGCCTACGCCTGTGGCATATCTGAAGATGCCTGGAGCATCTCTGAGATGTTCAGGGGCATATGTGAGTTATAAAGATTTGCTCAAAGGCATCTCCAGATTTTCTGCAGTGTTAGGCTTTGTAAACCAGGCCTAAATTAGCAGGTGCACATTTTAATTTCTCATGGGGTTGCCTGAATTCCTGGCGTGCAAATGTTTGTGAATAATTCTGCCTGTTCTTCAATGCAGACGGGTGGGAATAATGTGATGGCGGCCACACTAATGCACTTGCGCCAGAATCTCTTTCTTCCCTCAGTGCTATGAAACATGTGCTGCCACAGCTTCCCATTCCCTGACTAATGTGCGCCTTCCAGCAAGACTGAGGCAAGCGGTCATAGATTTGCATCCAAAGTGTGGCTCTCTTTTAACGTCACCGCTCCCCTACACCTAAAAGGAGGCAATGTCACATGCCAAGTGGGCCAGGCAGGAGCACTTTATTAAGATCAACCTCTATTAGGATACACTTAAAAGGTTCCTAGTGATAGCCTCGACATCCAAAGCATCGAATGCAAAAGCCTCGAAACAAAATGCATTAAAAAAATCATTTTTTTTTTCTTTTTTTTAATGGGGGGTCCCCCAAAACCCCTGTTTTCTTACCCCTTAAAACCCATTTTAACAAAATAAAAATCTTTACCTACAAAAAATGCATTTTTTTGATGCATTTTTTTCTAGGCTTTTGCATTCGATGCTATGTATTCGAGGGAATGACTGTATACCCTTTAAAATGAACCCTTTAGACTGAACAGCGCCAATGGCAGAACCTATTCATATACATCTGTAAGAATGCGTGTGCATGGGCTTCCCCTCTCAGCCTTTTCTCTTGTAAAAGTCAGAGGAAAGGCCCGCAGATGTCAACACGAGTAAGAGATGTCATAACCAAGCATCCTTAATACATACCCTGATGCTGTCTGCATGATTATATAAGGTTCATGCTTACATGCTCTGATTACTTACTGGTAATCTTCAATACTCCTAGTCCTACTCTTCCTTGTCACAGTACTTACCTCATGGGCCCCTGCCTCCAACACAGGACCTTCTTATATTTTTTTAAATTCCTATAACTCTTCCCCCACATCCACATCAATCCGTTTCATATTACCAAGCCGGAGCATGGGACCTACCCTGCAGGGAGGGTGAGGAGGGTCGTCAGTACTGTGACGAGGAAGAGTAGGACTAGGAGTAATGAACATTACCAGTAAGTAATCAGAGCATTACCTCCACGTCCACTCTTCCTCATCCCAGTACTTACCTCATGAGGTATACCAAAGCAGCAACGGGGAAAAAGTCCCATTGAGACACAGAGCCAACAACTCTTAATTCACATCCCCAAAGACAAAACTCCAACCACGAAGAAACCAACGCCCGAGTGGAAGAAACTCAACCCATAGCGGTTGATGAAAATGCCTAGACCAGCCAAGGTGGCAGCCATACAAATCTCTTGCAGAGAAAACCCTCCTAATCGTGCACGTGCACGGACCGACCCTGATCGTGCGCAGGCACAGGCTGGCCATAAGCTACATAGGCCCTGGAGATCACAACCTGGAACCACCGGAAAATGGAAACCACAGATGCGTTATGCCCAGCCCCAGCCGGACCACAAGCAATCAGAAGACTATGGTGGAAAAAAGCAAACCTAGCCAAATACTCCAACACATCCCGCTGGACATAATGTTAAACCAAGCCACCTCTTCAGGCATTCTCGGATCATGAAAGAAGTCAGGGAGGACCAGATCCTGAGAGGTGTGAAAACTGAGTTACAACTTAAGAGAGGAACTCCAGACCACACCTCAGTACGACTGAGTCTGCAGGAAAGGAGGGTGACATTACGAGAGCCCCAATCTCCCCAAGCCTACAGGCAGAAGCGAGTGCAATAAGAAAAGCAGATTTCAGTGTAAGATGTTTGATATCAATCTCGGGTATGGGTTCAAAAAGCGCCCCTTGAAGGAACCGTAATACAAGAGGGAGATCCCAAGGGGGAAGCCCTTTATCAGCACAAGGACGGGAAGAAGAAAAACCCTGGAGCAACTTCCCTACCAACACCTCCCCATCCAGGTGACCATCACAGTCCCCCAAAAGCAATTACATGGAGGCCCACTGAGAGCGAAGCCTGGAAAAAAACTGCCAGGCCCCTGTCAAAACCCCTCCTGGAGGAATCTAACGATAGCAGAGAGGCTAGAATGCAGGGGAGGGATACCAGTCTCGGAAATGGCCCCAATGCCTGCCGAACACTTTCAGAGTGGAGGGTCTAAGAGCATCCAATTTGGACTCAACTACAGGATCTGAGAACCCCTGAGATATCAACCTAGACTGAGCAATAGCCACACTGCCCATTGCATCCGGTGGACTTCCAACCGCAGATCCCCTAGAAGGGGACACAGCCACCTCGGAACCAGCCAAGGTTCCTAGGACCGAAGCTCCAACAGAGAGGGGAGCCAACTCCGGTGGGACCAGAACGGAGCTAATAACAACAGAGTCACCCTGGACACTCTGATGAGCCAAACCACCCGGGGCAGAGGGGGAATAGGCAGAAAGGCATAAAGGAAAACCCCAAGGCCACTGTACAGAGAGGGCGTCCATCCCACAATCCCCTCATCCTGAAACCGAGAGTAGAAGACGGGATGTAAACAGGTCTAGAACCGGGTGACCCTAATCTGACACAGGTCACCGCATAGACCTGGGCCGACAGGACCAGTTCCGCAGAGGAGTGAAACCGGCGACTGAGAAGATCTGCTTGAACATTGTCCACCCCTCTGATACGTGAGGCCACCAGAGACGCCAGATGAGATTCCTCCTAGGTGCCTATCAGCGCTGCCAGAGCATTCAAGGAGCGGCCGGAACCCCTTTTGAAGTTGACAGCTGCCAAGGCCGTCGTATTGTCCGATCGGACCAAAACCGCTGACCGTCCAGCAACTCCTCGAAGTACACCAGAGCTTGGATAATGGCACAGCTCTTGCCAATTGGATGATCGCTGGCTCTCCCCAGATCTCACAACCCTTGAGCTGAGAGGACCCCCAATGTAGACCCCCCACCCCATTCTGCTGGCGTCGGTAGTAATAGAGGTCACAAGAGGAAGGACCATGCACACCTCAGCATGTAGACCTGAAACCCCCTGCCACCATAGCAGGGAGATTTGCAGCGCTGGGGACACTGAAAACAAAACTACGAAAGCCGAGATGTCGGGAGCCGGTGGGAGAGAGTATAAGACACCAGGGGACGTAACTGAAGACGGGCACAAGGAACTCAAAAACACGCAAGATGCCACGTGCCCCGTAACTTCAGCAAACGGTGAGCCAAGACATACTGCCTTCTGAGAACCCAGCCCAGAACAGCCAGCAAACGCCCCCCCGCACAACATCCAGAGTACGTTCCGCAAAGCCCCCACGTTGAAGCATTCCGTCCGGACAAGCAGTGCAGGGCCTTTGACCCATAAGCAGGTGACACATACTAGAAGGCATAGGGACCAGGAAAACCCGCAAGTAGAAAACTTGACCCTGAACAGGGAGAGGAACGGGCAACACGGTAACCCACAACCACCATTTGGAGAGAAAGGATCCCATGGCCAACTACTTGGACCGTGAGCTGCGTACCAAAGTCCTAACCATGCAAACCTGGATAGGAGGAGACAGGAACGGCAACTGATACCCCCTCCGGAAGGAGCCCATTACCCAGGAAGCCGAACCCCACCAGTCCCATCGGTTGTATACGAATTGTTCGAATGTCAATTGTTCGAATAACAATTGACCTTCTGCACAATTGACCGAATTTAAACGGTCAATTAGGATATATATGCGGGGGGAAACCCCCCGCAGTCCCCCACCCAATCCAACCCCCACATCAACCCCCCTCCCAATCCCCTTATATTATTATTACACCAACCCAACCCATAATATATATTAAAATGACCATGCGGTCAATTGTGCAGAAGGTCAATTAGGACCCCTGATATACCGTCCCATCCACTTCTGAGAAGATAGAGACGAGGAGCCAGGGAAAACCGCCAGGTGCTGCACTTGCACCAGAGGAAAATCACAGGACGTTGAAGCAGGCCTGCGCCACAATATAACAGCATGATTGTCAGCCCACAAAAAAGATCCGACTTATCAAAAGGAAGAAACAGGACAGGCCAGAAGTCCAGCAGACCATGGCCCCCTCAGCCGACAGAGGAGCCACCAGGCTGGCGTCAAAAGGGCAGAGTACTGTCACAAAGCGGGGCAAAGCAATCCATCCTGGATAGCAGACATCAAAGGCAACCCCCCACCTGGGGTATGCCTACACTGGAAAAACCCACTGAGGTGACATCCCCCTCCACCGGCATCAGGGGCTCTGAGAACCCCTGTAAGCAAAGGCATGTGCCACCATGTGCCATATCACTTCCCACAAGTCTGAGAGGAGGCGTTAAAGCAACACGTCGGCACCGGAGGACATAGGCCCTAAAAGAAGAGACACTGGGAACCCTCTGCATGGCTATTACTTCCATGATGCATTTTCTATAATTCCATGCCGGACAAGGGAAAAGAAAATCATCTCTTTTGACCTTCCCTCGTGCAGTTCAGAGGAAGAGGACAGGACAAGGAGTCTGCGTCCATAGCTAGCACAGACCCAAAAGCACCACTAACTCGCCACAAGACTGAGAGGTGGCTTGAGCCCTGTATCCAGTAGCTGGTAGTCCCGTGCTCTAAATCGTTCCAATGTGTCGGTCTAGGAAGGATGAAGGGCCGAGTCAGCACCGCTGAGACTCAAACCCGAAGGGTAGACTATGCCAGGCCGGTACCCTTCCGGCCGCTTGCAGACATGTCCAAATCCGCGCCGTTTTCACAGGCTGCATGCAAAGAATGCAGCCAACATCCGGTGCATCCTCGGCTGTGTGTGTCTGAGGAGTGGGTGGTATGTGACATGCCTGTGACAGAACAGAGCCCCTGCATTTTCAAAGACTCTCTGCCACTGTCACCCCATGACAAGAAGCAGAGAGGCCTCACAACAAAAAGGGATGGCTAGCCCATACTGCCAAGTGCTTGCCATCATTTCCAATAAAGATGTGTACACAAAGCACAAGGAAACGGCATATTGAAGGAGTCAAGATGGCCATACCAGCAGGAGAGGGGAAAATATCAAGCACAGTCCTCCCCTCTCCTTACCTTCCCCCAGAGAATGCAGCTAACATCCGGTGCATCCTGGGCTGTGTGTGTCTGAGGAGCGGCTGGTATGTGACATGCCTGCGACAGAACAGAGCCCCCGCACTTTCATAGACTCTCTGCCACTGTCACCCCATGACAAGAAGCAGAGAGGCCACACAACAAAAGGGAAGGCTAGCCCATACTGCCAATTGCTTGCCATCATTTCCAATAAAGATGTGTACACAGAGCATGAGGAAATGGACTGTCGAATCAAGATGGCCAAAACAGGAGGAGAGGGGAAAAAACATCAAGCCCAGTCCTCCTTTCTCCTTACCTTGCCCCGGACCGTGCAGGACCCTGGACACAATGCTCACGCTGCGGTCCGGTGCCCAGCAAAGAACTGAGCGAGGCAATCTGGCTCAACTGTGACCCCAAGCCCCGCAGGTGGCCCAGGAGCAGCTCTGCACCTGAGGAATCAGAGGACCCCGCCACACAGCCCCCCCCCCCAGGGGGCCAGCAATCGGTGCTCCCCAGTGTCCCGCACCAGGAAGAAAAAGTTCAACCTACCAGAGGCAGGAAAAATTAAACTGAGTGATGTGGATGTGGGGGAGGAGTTATAGGAATTTAAAGAAATAGAAGAAGTTCCTGTGTCAGAGGCAGGGGCCTCATGAGGTAAGTACTGGGACGAGGAAGAGTGGACATGGAGGTAATACATGTTAATGCTGGCATGGGCGTGGTGAACAATGAAATGAGCACAAAGCTAAGCGTGCATTAAGTACTCAATGGTTCAAGCATAGGACCCTTTTATGACAGACATTTCTGTCAATTACCTGTAAAGTCGTCATTCTGATGGTCAAAAATTCCCTTTGAATTTATACAAAGCAGCCACGAACCAGCAATACTGCTACTTGTCCCCTTCCCTCCATTTGGGTATTTTGAAAGAGTACAACAAAAAACAATGTATATGGTTATTCTACATTTTAATAAACGTTTTTTTTTCAATAAGAAAAGTGTAACATTCCTATTATGACTACAACATATACTGACATGTTTATTGGGACAACCAATTTGCAATATTAGTACAATTAAATGATGTCCATTTTAATAACCTTCTTTGCTGATAAAACACATATGTTTTATCGCAAAATGGCTTTAATTCCTGGAAACGATCAGGCTTAGATGAATACCAATGATCTGTTTCTACTGTGAAGGTCTCAAAATACCAGACCAGTCCCAACACATGGGAAAGCATCGGTTGCTGTTACTCTCATTTACATTTTAACCTTAAAATGCACAGCACCCACTTCAGGATATGTGTGTGCTGGTGTGTGTCTAGCAAACATTAGGCTTGGGAGGAGTGTAATATAGAGTCGAGAGGAGACAAGGTTTGCAGAAATCTGCCTTCCTCCATATGGGACTCTACCTGAGAAGAATTGTTACTCCAGATTAACGGGACGAGTGGCTTTCTGTGTACATATCTACCCAAATAACAAGGTGAAATAATTTTGTACCGGGACAATTTAAATTCACTTTTCGACAATAAAAATGTAATGGTATGACTTGCTGTCAGTCAAATAGTTATTTTTTTTTTCAAATTCAGTTCTCGATTAGCATTTTAAGTTATGTGATCTTTGCCATAGTCATCACATTACAAACTAGAAAACATATATGTCTGTCCCGCCCCCTGTGCTACTGAAATGTAGTCCTACTTTTGTGTCAGTGGCCACTGCCAAATTGTAGTCCTGCTTTTATATTAGAGACCTGTCCCTGTTTTTGAAAAAAAACTGGTCTCTCTACTTACAGCTCTGCATCTCAGCACCCCCTTCCAAAAAACAGCAAGGTTCCTAACCTCACACAACACACCACAAATGGGAGGAGGAGGGAGAGAGTGAGAGAATGAAAAGAAGAGGAGAGAGAGAAAGAGAGAGAGAGAGGGAGAGAGAGAGAGAAAGAGAGAGAGAGAGAGAGAGAGAGAGAGAGAGAGAGAGAGAGAGAGAGAGAGAGCGATTCATTGTTGTTAGAAATTCATTCCTCAGCATGTTTCGTCGAGTGCTACTTGGTGACTTTTGGCCACTATACGCAAAGCAAAATGTGATGGTCCAATGGGAAGGGGCTAATTTACATTGCTATTGTTCAATGGAAATCAGCTCCGCCTCTGCCATGGGGTGGGCTGGCGCACCCAGTGCACCAGAAAAGTTGCTGTTATACAAAGGCCTGCAAAGCCCACGGGCCAGATTCAAAAAAACATTTTCCAATGGGATTTAACATTATAAAACACTTCTGTGAATCAGGGCATCCCTCTCTGTTATAGGAAATCTGTGTAGCGCAATAATGCATGGAAAGTGCGGGTTTGAACAGCTGTGATTTCATTATTGGAGAAGAGGGCCTCCAGTGCACGAGTAAAGCATTAAAACTCTTCTATAATGCAACCACTAGGTGCACGTGGAGGGGCGGGGGAGGGGGGGCGGGGATGTGTCAATCCATGAGGCGTTCTCCAGAGTGATTCATTTCGGTGTCATTCATTCTTTTGAAAGTATGACTCATGCTTTCTTGTTTAATCTATTTTTATATTTGAAAAACCAAGTGCGTTCCAGCACTGTGGGAGTCCAGCACTCTAGTGACTCTCGATAGTATCCGCTTCCCTCCATATTAAGTGTATATCTGGTTGGAAACTGACATGCCATTTATCAGATCTCTTTGGAAATGAAAGCCTTCCCACGTGTCCTTTCTAGAAGTTTCCCCCTGAGTTGTGGTTGCATGCATGACATGGTATTCTTGGCGCCGTCCCTTGGAGCGACGCTCTCGGAGAAGCAATAACTGTCAATCACTCAGGGCGCGCAGATGCGGTGGGGTGCAGTTTCACGTGCCGGTCCATCACGTGATCACCAGAGGCGGCCTCGAGTCGAAGGCTGGGAACTGTGCACATCAGAAGGGCGTGCGATATGAAAGCAATGGCCTCTTTTGGTTCAGAAAGGATTCCACTGTCCAGTGGGCAGTGGTCGAAGTGTACGAAAAGAAGTAGTGGAACTATGCTCCCTGCTACCTGCCCCCACTACCAACAAACACCAAGGCCCCTTCCACGCGCAATCCAAACCCCCAAAGAAACACATCTGCTGTTTAAGGGAATGTTCAGTGGAGTGCACTGAAATGCGCGTTTCAACTTATACCTACACTTAAAAAAAAAAAAAAAAAAAACATTCCAGAACGGTTTATTTTTAAAATAAAACTATAGGAACTGTATAAAAAAAATATTTTACATAGAGGAGCACGGCTCCCAACTGCTCCCGCACACTTTAACCACTGCCAGTGTGCATCTGTTACCGCACCATGACTATCAATGATTTCTGATTTCATACATTCATGTTTTTCATTGTATCTGCATATATAATTAAACAATTCAGTCACATACCTTCTAGCAATGCTCAAGGAGCTGCAAATAAGGTCCCATACTGAACAGAGGTGTAATTTATATGGGCAATGTAGTATTACCCTACTGCGTCATGTTGGAATCTGCTGATATCATGTCTGATCATGAGGCCAAAGGGGGAGTAGTTCCCTTATGTTGCTGAAACCCAGAGATGACGATGATATTAATCAGAATGATGTGATCTCATTGGCATATAGTGCTTCATGCTGGGTGCCTACTGCAAAACAAAAAGGTTGATGGCTGGAGTGTTTAGAATCAATCTTAACCGCTGGCATTGCTCTTGGCATCCCTTCAGACCATCATTATTCACCTGCACAGCCTTTACAAAAGGAGAAAGACCATATGCAAATCAGGCTTGGTCCCACCTCAAAAGGGACAATCCAGTCTGAAACACCTTGGTGAAATCCCTTCTGCACAAGACCACAAACAGCTCCAAACATGTTTTGGCCTCATGCAAGTGGTCCTTCACATTTCCATAATGGCTTGGCAGGTGAATGAATGATGGCCTGGAGGGTTACCCAGAGTAATACCAGAGGTTAAGATCAAATCTAAACCTTCTAGCCATCACTTAGTTTGGTTTGCTTTAGTCACCCATGTGGTATGGGTGTGCCCAGACGTGGTTCCCATGCCTACTGGGCATAGAGATCCAAGCAATTCCTCACTGTTGGCGGCCAATGAGGTGAAAGATGTCTGCGGATGCTTGTGGACTCATGCAGAAAGGATGTGACCTAGCAGTTCAGGCTGGACTGTCCCTTTTGGGGTGGGATCAAGCCTGATTTGCATATAGTCTTTCCCCTTTCTGTAATGGCTAGGCAGGTGAAGAACGATGGTCTGGAGGGTTGTCCAGAGCAATTGCCAGAGGATAAGATTAATTCTAAACCTTCCAGCCATCACCTGTTTTGTTTTGCCTCATGCTGGGTTCCTCCAGTTTCTAAGTACTGTAATGATGTGAGCTACTATTCGCCCTGTACAACTAGTCCAGAACAGGACCGCAAGACTTATCCTTGGCCTCAAGTCCAGGGACTGCATCTCTGTGGGCCTGAAATAATTCCACCAGCTCCCGGTGGCTTCAAGGATCAAGTTCAAGACCCTCTGCATCGTCCAGAAGGCTTTCTGGGGCAGTGGCTCTCGTTATCTCCAACTCTCTTTCCTAAGTACATTCCTACTAGAGTCCTCTGCTCGTATGCTTCTGATATTCTGTGGGTAAGTTGCTTTCCAAAGCCGAGATTGGGGGTTGATCTCTCTCTTCTGCAGGTACCTCCCTCTGGAATGGCCTCTCTGCCTCTCTCCGCCTTGAGCCGGATCTCCTTAAGTTCCAGAAGCTGTGCAAGACCTTCCTTTTCTCCCCTTCCGTCCCTCTTCCTCTCCCCTGCTAACCTTCCCTGGCTCCTGCACCACCTGCTGCTGGCCTTCCTGCTCTGCTGCCTGGCCTCCCGTGCACTAACGGGTTGTGATTCCCCTTGGAGTCCCAGCCTTCCTTGCACTTACTCAGGGCCCTGCTGCTCTGGGTGCACTTTTCCCCTGCACTTCTTGTCTGTGCACTTGCACAATCTAAATGACACTAGGCCTAGTAAGATTGTTTGTCTTGTCCTCCCATTGTTCCCCCTCCCTTACCCGGTTGTGCCTTGAAACACTTTTGTATAGGCGTATAATAAATATCATATGATATCATATATCATATCATATAATTAAGCAATGTATTGATACTCAGTGTATCGTCCTTGCAAGAAAAAGGACTGAGTCAGCGCTGAATGGATTTGAACTTGTGAAATGCAGACTTGCCTCGTATTAGGACAGCGCCCGGCTTGATGAGAAATCCTGAGTGTATTTTTGGAAATGTAAAATTAGATTCATGATTTCTTTTTTGATGTTATGGTTTAAGGTAATTGAGATTGAAACAACAGTATATTAATAATAATTGTAGTTAAAATAATGCAATCACATACTTGTATCATTAGGTGTTTTTCTAATTGTGCATTTTTAAAAGCATGCTACATTAGATCACGCTTCCCACCAACACCCTCCAATTGGAACTGTGCAATCCGACGCTTTAGCCCACCCTTGATGTCAAATCAATTCTCGAATCCAGAACAGGATTTGCGAAATGCGATCCATCTTGCGACACAAATCTCCTTTTATCTACTTTCTATGTTTGCTCATGTTCTACTTCTTATACGAGTATTTCTCAGGCCTGATTCACAGGAGCGTTTTATAATAGCGCAAACCCATTGGAAAACTCTCTGTGAACCAGTCCTTATATTCGGCTCGCATTGTATTCACCGTGCACACTGTTACTCTGCACCAAAAAGCAACAGACACTTCGTCATTTCACTGAGCACTGTGCACAGGAAGTGTATTGTTCATGGGCAGACTTCCACTGGAAGATCGGCTTTCTACTTTCCAAATGGAAGCCACAAAATGGTGTTTCATTCATAACCATCTAATGGCGCTGAACGCGGGAATAGCTGTCTAGTCCTTTTCCTGTCCTGGATAGGTTCTTTCTACCGGGTTTCCAATTACGAGTGCTTAGAAGGTTGCTCTGTTGCCTTGAGCACGATATAGCTTGGCATGATATGACAGCAATTGACATTACACTAGCTACTGTTTCATTGTTCGGCAGCAACTTCTAAGCCTTTTAACCACAGAAACTCCTATTTCTGCACTGGTCGCCCCGAGGGTTGGCGCTCGCAGTACCAAGCTAGGCCGGGGAGGAGTGCGTGGCGGCAAGATTCCGTCTCTGCCCATATATCTTTGTGAGATGAGAGGAACACACGTGTTGCATCCCAGCACGTTAGCAAGTTCACAGGTTGTACACAGTACAATTCTGACACAGGACATCCAAGGAGTCATTGCGTAAAAATCATCGGGATGACGCCACACGAACGTGACCCCTCCATGACAACACAGGACATTACCTCACCATAGCTCTCAACTCACACGCATTTGGCGGGTGTCACCCGCCTTGTAAACGGCTGACTCACCCGCCAAGCCTCCTGCACGCCCATTCATTTCAATGGGCGTCTCACCCGCCAAAAACAAAATCGGGCCTCACGTGACCTCTGATCACAATGTATGGTATAACTGGAAGTGGCATCACGTGATCTCTAACCCCAGTGCAAGATATCAGAGGAAGTGACAGCATATGACCTGTTACCTCAATGTCAGGCAATTACACCTTGTTCAAGTCATTTATTATTGACAACTTGAAGTTTTCTCGTGTTCAGAAAACAAAGGGATTGAGAAAACATCCACATACTAAACGTGAATTAGGTTTTTTTGAGTCAAATCATAGGGGTCCCAAGAGTGTCTATAAAGGTTGAAAGCCATCTCATATGTGTGAAGTTTACAATTCATTTTATGTTATTTTGGTAATTTATCGAGAGCAAATCTACCTTTGAGAAATAAAGAGAGCTGCTTATCGGAGTGGGTTATGGACATACAATATATGGTTTCAGGGGCTTGCTCAATACTTTTAGTATAACCAAAGTTTGATGGCTGGAATGTTTTGAACGAATCATAACCACGGGCAAAGCTCTGGGCAAAGCTGCAGACCATCGTTTTTTCACCCTGTCAACCCATTAAAAAAGGGGAAAGACCATATGCAAATCAGGCTTGGTCCCACCCCAAAAAGGAGCAGTCCAGCTCAAACAGCTAGGTCACATGATCCCTTCTGCACAAGACCAGAAGCATACCCAGACATGTTTCGGCCTGGTTGAGCCTCATCAGGGAGGAGTAGCTTGAGCCTCTAGGCCTGGCAGTCCTTTCAGCATAGCATTTATTACAGCCGGACCATTTATGGCAGCAGAGATTAGTCAACATGTGCAGTTAGTGGGGAACGTGCAGCTATGCTGAGAGGAATGGATATAACGGGTGCTTGTCAGGAATAATACTAATCTGTGTGGGTTTGGGCGATTGAGGTGTCAGGCGGAGAGTCAGGATTTTGTTTCTGGATTGCATATGGGTGGGAGCGATTTTTCCGTGGGTAGGAGGTTCCACAGTCACCACCAAATGATGCCCAAAGATACATACAATATATATATGCCCTGGCTGGGCTCTGATTTACAGCTACATGCAATAATCCTGCATCTATTGGGAAAGGAAGCCACTTTGCAGTGCATCACGCTGACTTGCCCTTTTTCAAAATGTTGGGCACGATGCGGCCCCCGAACGAGGCTTGGCATCCCCTCTGTTGTTAGGCAACGTGGGGAATACGATCTGGGAACATCCGCCGGCCGGCGCAAGCCGGCCGCAGCTAAGGCCAGCATAAGGCCTGTTAGCTGCTGTTAGTGCTCTGATAGCGCCACTGCCTAAATTAACCTCCTTATCAGGAGGCAGTACAACAATTTATGATCAGATGCCGTGCACATACCCACTTGATGTCCATCTCTACAGCACGACAACCACAAACTTTCCCATCGGACAAAGAACGCCAGTCCAGTGACCCTGACGACACGAGGTACACCGGTAATTTGCTACTTTGTCGCTTTTTCACCAAGCCTGCCACAGTAATCACACAAACATCTATCGAGTCTGTAACCTACCAGCAATACTCGCGTGTCAACAGCGCTGAGACCACGTTTCAGAAATCTCCCACATTGGGCCTCATTCCGAGTACGGCGCTAACCAATGGCGCTATTAACGCCTTGGTTGACGCCGTACCCGGACCGGCAGCGCCTTGGTGGTTGGCGGAATTACCGCCCCATTCCAAGGTTGGCGGGGCGGTAATTCCCCAATCCCCATTTACCCTTCCCCATTCCCATTCTTGCCCCATAGGGCATAATGGGAGTGGGGAAGGCGTCAATTACGCCACCGTAAATTACGGTGGCGTAATTTACATCAAGGTCCCTTAGCGCCATGGTATTTAACGCCTGCTAAAAGCAGGTGTTAAAAGCACCATGGCGCTAAGGGAACTCGGAGTATGGCGGTAAGGGATTACCGCCACCGCTCTCGTTAGCGGTGGCCGCTATCCCTTACCGCCATACTCGGAATGAGGCCCAGTGTCTCCCGTTACGCAGCCATTTAAATAATGGTTCACATGGCCACTATATGACACACTTCTGTTTTGCTTCGATGAGCTGTCCCAGTCGTTCTGCCAATACACAAGCTGACTTTGCACTCTGCACATGACTCAATGTTTTTTAAATCCTGAACTAGCCCACTCTTAATTTGCATTCAAACTACATCACGCCACCTTCGATGTGCGCCCTTGCTGCCCTATGTCAACGTGTACCTAGCCTTTTCTTGTCCATTAATGTGATTTTGCCGACATGCAACAATTTGAAGTAGCCTATTCTTGTCTACTAATATGATTTTGCAGACTTCTCTATTAATGTCATTTTGCAGATTTACAACAATTTGAACTAGCCTATTCATGTCTATTAATGTGTTTTTGCCGACTTGCAACAATTTGAACTAGCCTATTCATATCTATTAATGTGATTTTGCAGACTTGCAACAATTTGAACTAGCCTATTCGTGTCTATTAATGTCATTTTGCAGACTTGCAACAATTTGAACTAGTCTACTCTTGTCTATTAATGTGATTTTGCAGACTTCCAACAATTTGAACTAGCCTATTCTTGTCTATTAATGTGATTTTGCAGACTTGCAACAATTTGAACTAGCCTATTCGTGTCTATTAATGTCATTTTGCAGACTTGCAACAATTTGAACTAGTCTATTCTTGTCTATTAATGTGATTTTGCAGACTTCCAACAATTTGAACTAGCCTATTCTTGTCTATTAATGTGATTTTGACGACTTGCAAACAATTTGAATTAGCCTATTCTTGATCCAAGTGCGGATCTGCCGCCCTGTTATAATTACTTGAACTAACCCACCCGGCAGAGCTGGAACCTAGCTTTACTCTATGCAGGTGATTTTATGTGAATGTTTGCCTGGACTAGCCTATCCTATTCTTGCTTTTACCTGCTCCACGATCCATTGAAGTGAATCTTTGTCGCCCTGCGAGATCGCCCACTCTTGAGCACTAACAGGAAATTGCAGCCCTATGTCAACTTGAACTAGCCTATTCTGCTGAGCTGAAATTTAGCCTTGTACTTTGCACCTGTCCTCACAACTAGGCATGTGCAAGTTCATTTAAACTAGCATCAGCCTGCTCGCACTAACTGACTGACTATTGTTTTAATTACCACTGCTGCACAATTACAGACCACATTACAGTATCTCCAAGCATATTGTGTGCCCTGGACTGCAAACTCACAGTTCCAACGCCTAAAATGAGCATACTAAGGCACTCTTTGCTCCTCTTCAATACACTAATAGCCATAGCGTCTCTGTATAGAACTCCTTCAGCACCTTACCACCATATTGCTCCCGTCGCTATAACAGCCCAGCCCACCTCCCTTACAAACAACATGATTTATACACAATGGCTAGTTAAACTCAACAACACTGCGCCTTAGCAGCCTCCCATGCATGACTCCCTGTCATGATCTCTGCTTCCAAGAGGTCAGGACTTGCCCAACTCCCTTGGAAGCAGACCCATAACCCAGGTTCCGAGCGCCAGCCGGTCCCAATTGGGACCTTTTGGACTCTGTCCTGGCGCCGGTGGCGCCAGGCTCATAAATGTGCCCAGTCCCAGCGCTGGAAGCGCCGGGCTCATAATGCTTGGGTGGACTTACCTGCGGCAGACCATGCTGCTTACTTACCTGCCAGTTGAGCCTCTGATCCTCTTCTGTTCGGGACTACTTTTCCTGTTGGGTGGGGCAGCAGCCACTCCCTAGGTTCAGAACCCTGGAACTCTTCTGGAAAGCAGGGACTCTTTTCTTTCCTAGGCGTGGCTGTGGAAGGAGACACCTAAGCACTACAGGAGGCTATTTAAACCACACCCGATGGATGAATCTTGCTTTGCGTTATTCTGCATCCTCTGCAGCAGAACGCTCATCGTGTCTTCTGCATCTGATCCTGGGCCTAAGGAAAAAGGCTTACCATCCTGAATCCAGTCTTCAGCAACACCTACAAAGACAAGAAAGAACAGGTTAGCATTACGGTCTTCAGTGACAGCTCTCCTTTTACCTGATCCATCGGTTGTCATCAACGCTCCACTGCATTCCGGCATCTGAAAGACAAAAGCTTACCAATTCTGCGCACGCTCCGGAGGCCTTCGGCGCTGCATCCCGCATCTGAAAGATAAAACAAGGTGCGTTTAAAGACTTTGGGGAACTTAAATACTCACGAGCCATTACTCCATTCACATCTAACCCAGTGGGTATTCCGGCACCCTGCAGCCACTCCGAACTTATACCTGCAAAGAAAAAAGACAGTTAGAGCGCGCCGTGAAGCAGGCAGCAAGCGCTTACTTACGTGCTTCAAGGCGCTTCTATTCATCACACGGGTTCCATCTTCGCCATCGCCGGAACCCTGCAAAACAAGATACAACATTACTAAAGACTTTTAAAGACATTTGAATTACTCGAAACTTACCGTGCGTGAAGAAAACGACGGACAGCAGTCCTCTGAAGTCAAGAGGCCTGCTTCCCTTATCCAGTGAGGAAACTGGTTTCAGCACCCTGCTCCGAAGCAGATGGAGAGCACGGCGTTCACTTACCTAAGGTGAGCGCGTTAACCTTTGGGGTCCTACAGGAGAAGAGAAAGGGAAGAAGAGAGAGACATTCAATAACCCAGTTCATTAATCCCATATTTTCTATCTGCAGACACCTTACCCTTCAAGTCAGCCATACAGTGCAAAGGGGTCCAGCCCAAAGAGCCAGCCGTGTGTTACACATCACCTTAGAAGATACGGTATACGCCCAGTCAAGACCGGCGCCTCTACGGGAATCAGGTGAGCGTTACAGAACGCAAAGCCTACCACAAAACTCCCGTCCAGGCGCTATGGAAACCTCGGATACCGACCAGCTAGCCCAGTTGCTTGGGGAACTAAGGGCAGAAGTGCATGCAGCCCGTCAGGAAACCAACGCTCTAAAAAGGGAACTGATTATTTCCAAGGAGCGAACAGATGATCTCGCTAGGCAATTGCTACAGTCACAAGCCGGACAGACCCCGTTACCCGCATCTGGGGGAAATCTTCCTTCTACATCCTCTATGAGTCCAGTGCAGATCAACCTACCTGGGAATGTACCTCTGGCTCCGCCCGAACGATCTTCTGGTGACCCAAAGAGGTTTGCAGTATTTATCAATCAGTGTCGGTTGCATTTCTTATGCCGGCCAGCAGCATTTCCAACGGATCAGGCTAAAGTAACTTTCGTGCTTTCGTACCTTAGTGGTAATGCGGCAGACTGGTCGATCCCTCTAGTAAATCAAGATGATCCGGTCCTCCATGATTTTCAAGCTTTTCAGCTCAGTATGGAAAAACTTTTCGCAAGACATTCACAGGGGCAGGCTTTGGACAATGAGCTTCTTTCGTTGCGACAAGGTAATCAAGACCTTTTGGCTTATATTGCATCTTTCAACAGACTGATAGTGGAAACTCAATGGCCTGAGGACAAAAGGATTACGCTGTTTTATCGAGGTCTACGTGGAGAGCTCAAAGATGTGTTAGCCCAAGTAGTGAATCCCCCACAAGATTGTTCGGACTATATAGATTTAGTTGTTCAAATAGATCACAGACTGCAGAACAGGAAGGCTGATCGTTCCAAGTTTGATGCTCGAGTATTTTCCAAACCGCCAACTCCTTCCAAAGGAGTAGACTCCGGGGAACCCATGCAAGTAGGGGGCCTAAAAGGTCCTCTAACACAAAAGGAGCGGGAAAGAAGAAAACAGTTGCAATTATGCCTCTATTGCGGAAACTCAGGGCACTTTCTTCGAGACTGTCCGGTGAAACCTGCCAAGAAGGCAGTAGGAGCTGCAGTTACCAAAGTTACAAACTCAGAGCAGGGAAACGACCTCGCCCAACAAGAATAGAGGTCCTCTTGCCGAGCGTGAAAACCAGTTCCGTGACCTCGCATTTCGTGATACCTATGGTCCTCATTAGCCCTGATAATCCGGATCGATTACATGCAATTGAAGCTTACGTCGACAGCGGTGCCATCGGCAATTATGTGGATCATGCAATGGTTTTGAGGATGAATCTAACTCTTTGTCCCAAGGCTGTAAAGGACGTCATTACTACGGTGGATGGAACGGAGATAGCCTCCGGACCAGTAACGCATACCACTCAAGAAGTGACGCTCGTAAGTCAAGATGGACACCATGAGAAGATCGTGTTCGATGTGATCAAGGCCCCTCAGTTTCAGGTTATTCTAGGAATTCCTTGGTTAGAGAAACACAATCCTCTGATTGATTGGCGAGCAAGAATGGTCCAGTTTCCAGAATGTGTCTCTACTTGTCATCCTCCACCTGGTGTTGCACTGGCAGCTACTTCTTCAGAGACGACTCCCCAGTTACCTCCCGAATACCAAGAATACCAAGATGTTTTCCGGAAGGATCAGGCTAACTCTCTACCTCCTCATAGGTCTTATGACTGCCAGATAGACCTGATACCTGGATCTACTCCTCCTTGTAGTAGAATGTATGCCCTCACCGAGCCTGAGAACCTTCACCTTCGTCAATACCTGGATCAATACCTGGCAAATGGGTTTATTCGTCCTTCCAAGTCCCCTGCTTCTTCAGCTTTGTTCTTCGTTCCAAAAAAGGAAGGAGACCTTAGAACTTGTATAGATTATCGCTCCCTGAACCAGATCACCGTCAAGAATAGATATCCGTTACCTTTGATCCCTGAACTCCTGGACCAGGTTAGAAAAGCATGCATATATACAAAGTTGGACCTTAGAGGAGCCTACCATTTGGTTCGAATAAAGGAGGGCGATGAATGGAAGACGGCCTTCCGCACCAAATATGGGCTATTTGAATATCAGGTCATGCCCTTTGGACTTTGCAATGCCCCGGCAGCCTTTCAATATTTTATGAACGATGTCCTCAGAGAGCTCATAGATGTGTGTGTTGTTGTTTACATTGACGACATCCTCGTTTATTCTTCATCGGAATCTGAACATCGGAAACACGTAAAAATGGTCCTCGAAAGATTGCGTCAACACAAACTTTTTGCTAAGTTGGAAAAATGTGTTTTCAACGTGACTGAAGTTGAATTCTTGGGATTCATATTATCACCTAGCGGAGTACGTATGGATTCAAAGAAGGTCGATGCAATTCTCAAATGGCCATCACCATCCTCCGTAAAAGGTGTGCAAAGCATGTTAGGCTTCGCTAACTTTTACCGTAGGTTTATCCCCGAATTTTCTCGAATAGTCCAGCCCATCACTGCCTTGTTAAAGAAAAACAAACGTTTTGAATGGTCTACCGAGGCGGAACAAGCTTTCCAGGATTTGAAGACTAAATTTATCTCTGCACCAATCTTAAAACACCCTCGCCCCGAACTCCCCTACATCGTGGAAACTGATGCTTCAAGCCTTGCCATGGGGGCAGTTCTATCACAAAAGGACCCGGTAACCAATCAGTTGCATCCTGTGGCATTTTGGTCCCGCAAATTCTCGCCTCCTGAAATCAATTACACGATTACTGACAAGGAACTTCTGGCTATCAAGTCTGCTTTTAAGGCTTGGCGGCATTATCTGCTGGGGGCCCGACACACCGTTACTGTGATTACGGATCACCGAAACCTGCAATATTTGAAAACTGCAAAAGCCCAATCCTCTAGACAACTCCGTTGGGCATTATTCTTTGCCGAATTTGACTTTATAATTACCTATCGACCCGGTACAAAAAACGGTAAAGCCGATGCCCTTTCTCGAATGGGAGTGGAAGAACACTTGATCAACCCTAAACCTGTACCTATCATTCCCGAACAAAGAATCCTGGGTGTAATCGCCACACAATCCATAGAGGAAGTTAAGGATAAAGCCAGGCAACTTGTAACTCCAGCAGACATACAGCGTTGGCATTTAAAAGGAAAGGACTTTGCAGTAAAGGACAACTTGTTGTATTTCCAAGAACGATTATACCTGCCCAGCACAGATTTACAGAAAAAAGTAATCTCTTGTTATCACGATTCTTTAATGGAAGGACATCCCGGTATGACCAAGACTTCAGAAAAGATCAAGCGCTACTTCTGGTGGCCGTCTTGGAAAAAAGATATCAGAGACTTTATAATGTCCTGCGGAGTATGCGCCCAAAACAAGAGTCAAAAGAAAAGACCAGCAGGCCTCTTACGCCCTATTGACATCCCACCTCGCCCTTGGCATACGCTTTCTATGGACTTCATCACCGATCTACCTCCATGCTCCGGATACAATACGATTCTAGTAATCGTGGACTTATTCTCCAAGATGGCGCATTTCATTCCGCTCAAAGGCTTGCCAACAGCAGCAACTCTGGCCCGTGAATTTCTGGAAAACATCGTCCGACTGCACGGTTTTCCTTCGGTTCTAATATCGGATCGTGGTAGTCAATTTATTTCTCATTTTTGGCGAAGTTGCTGTCGGTCGGCTCAAATTGATGTGAGACTATCGACCAGTCACCACCCTCAGACCGACGGACAAACCGAGAGGACCAATCAATCTCTGGAACAGTATTTACGCTGCATGCTGCAACAAAGTGAAAAAACTTGGAAAGACATCCTTTGGATAGCCGAATATGCCTACAATAACTCTGTCCATTCGGGAACTGGGAAAACCCCGTTTTTTCTTTTATACGGCAGTCACCCTCGAACCTCGGAGTTGGATCCCCTCCAAGATCTTGAAACACCAGCAGTAGAATACCTGCATGCTACAATCACCCAAGCCTTTAAGGAAGCTGTTTCTCACCTTCAAAGGGCTAAAGAACAATACAAGAAAGGAGCAGATGAACATCGGAAGGAAGCCCCTCAATATCAAGTAGGGGATCAAGTCTGGTTATCTACCAAATATCTACCTCTAAAAGGGCCACGTACATTCAACCCAAGATACCTTGGTCCCTATTCCATCACTACCATAGTAAACCCAGTAGCGGTCAAGTTGGACTTGCCCCCGCACATGAAGATTCATCCGGTCTTCCACGTCTCTCTATTAAAACCCGTGCAACCTCAAACCCGACTAACTAAATCTCCAAAACCTATACTAGTTGATGGAGAACTCGAGTTTGAAGTCAAAAGCATTCTGGACTCCAAGATCTCCAAATCTAAACTATTTTACCTAATTGACTGGAAAGGCTACGGCCCCCAAGAGAGATCCTGGGAACCTGCTGAATATGTCCACGCTCCTCGCCTAATCAAAAAATTTCATCGAACATTTCCTGACAAACCCAAACCCCCGGAGAAGCCCGGTTTAGGAGGGGCCTTGAGGGGGGGTACTGTCATGATCTCTGCTTCCAAGAGGTCAGGACTTGCCCAACTCCCTTGGAAGCAGACCCATAACCCAGGTTCCGAGCGCCAGCCGGTCCCAATTGGGACCTTTTGGACTCTGTCCTGGCGCCGGTGGCGCCAGGCTCATAAATGTGCCCAGTCCCAGCGCTGGAAGCGCCGGGCTCATAATGCTTGGGTGGACTTACCTGCGGCAGACCATGCTGCTTACTTACCTGCCAGTTGAGCCTCTGATCCTCTTCTGTTCGGGACTACTTTTCCTGTTGGGTGGGGCAGGAGCCACTCCCTAGGTTCAGAACCCTGGAACTCTTCTGGAAAGCAGGGACTCTTTTCTTTCCTAGGCGTGGCTGTGGAAGGAGACACCTAAGCACTACAGGAGGCTATTTAAACCACACCCGATGGATGAATCTTGCTTTGCGTTATTCTGCATCCTCTGCAGCAGAACGCTCATCGTGTCTTCTGCATCTGATCCTGGGCCTAAGGAAAAAGGCTTACCATCCTGAATCCAGTCTTCAGCAACACCTACAAAGACAAGAAAGAACAGGTTAGCATTACGGTCTTCAGTGACAGCTCTCCTTTTACCTGATCCATCGGTTGTCATCAACGCTCCACTGCATTCCGGCATCTGAAAGACAAAAGCTTACCAATTCTGCGCACGCTCCGGAGGCCTTCGGCGCTGCATCCCGCATCTGAAAGATAAAACAAGGTGCGTTTAAAGACTTTGGGGAACTTAAATACTCACGAGCCATTACTCCATTCACATCTAACCCAGTGGGTATTCCGGCACCCTGCAGCCACTCCGAACTTATACCTGCAAAGAAAAAAGACAGTTAGAGCGCGCCGTGAAGCAGGCAGCAAGCGCTTACTTACGTGCTTCAAGGCGCTTCTATTCATCACACGGGTTCCATCTTCGCCATCGCCGGAACCCTGCAAAACAAGATACAACATTACTAAAGACTTTTAAAGACATTTGAATTACTCGAAACTTACCGTGCGTGAAGAAAACGACGGACAGCAGTCCTCTGAAGTCAAGAGGCCTGCTTCCCTTATCCAGTGAGGAAACTGGTTTCAGCACCCTGCTCCGAAGCAGATGGAGAGCACGGCGTTCACTTACCTAAGGTGAGCGCGTTAACCTTTGGGGTCCTACAGGAGAAGAGAAAGGGAAGAAGAGAAAGACATTCAATAACCCAGTTCATTAATCCCATATTTTCTATCTGCAGACACCTTACCCTTCAAGTCAGCCATACAGTGCAAAGGGGTCCAGCCCAAAGAGCCAGCCGTGTGTTACACATCACCTTAGAAGATACGGTATACGCCCAGTCAAGACCGGCGCCTCTACGGGAATCAGGTGAGCGTTACACTCCCAACCTTGTAACACCATCGCCAGAAATGAAAGGCTCCGTTCTAGACTAGCAAAACTATTTGAACCATTAGCAAGAACCCTCAACTTCCCAAATATCAGGAGGGTCAACTCATATACTAAACCCCTAATATCAGAGAAACCAGCCTCCAACGCCCCGTGACAGCATACGGGTCCTTCTATCACACCACTGCTAAGATCCAGTCCTGAAAGCCGCTTTAATACATGCCAGATCTCTGGTTGCACACGCAACTGAAATATCTGACATTATCCAGTCAGAAAACCTTGACTTTCTAGCAGTCACCGAATCATGGCTACACGCAGCAGCAGGCCCAGCCCTCTCACTGGCTATACCCAATGGCTACAATATTCTAAGTTCTGACAGAAATGAAGCGCGAGTGGAGACATAGCCCTTATTGCTAAATCTAATTTACCAATTAGACTAGCTCCACCCCTCGACATCAAATCCTGTGAAAATCCCACAGCCAAGCTCACTATTAACAACTCCCAGACCATTACCATCCACATTATATATAGACCTCCAGGCCATATCAGAACCTTTGAGGAAGATATCGCCAACATCCTCTCTAACAACCTTAAAAACTCCTCACAAGTCCACCTTTTTGGGGACATGAACTTAGGATTCAATGACCCCAAGGACACACATGCATCTAGCGTGGCCAACACCTTAACCGAATTAGGCCTCACCCAGAGAGTGCTCCACTCTACACTCAACAAAGAGAAAATACTTCACAGGGTGGCAGACTATAACTGCAATGCCTCCATCACATCCATATCACCCCACATATGGACTGACCACCACCTCGTAGCCTTCTCCTTAGCTACTGACAAACCTATCTCCAATCCCATACTGCCAGCACCACCCATACCCACAAGGAACAAAACAAACATTACCTGTGACAATTTACTCCCTCTCATTCTCCCCACACTCAATGCACTCCCTGAAAACCTGGGGCCTGATGCTTTGGTCAAGGAGTATAACAAAGTCATGTCCTCCTCACTTGACCTTAAAGCACCACTTAAAATGAGACAAAGTAAACCCAAAGCCCACCTCAACTCCTGGTACACACCACATCTGAAAACTTTACGAACTAGACAATGCGACGTATCACTACCCTGCGTAGAAAACTTACAATTCCAGAATATCACAAGCTAAATCAAGCATGAAGGAGCTCTTTGTCACCTTAAAAGAGTTAGAAGACCCCATCCCAGTGCTGGACAACTGCGTACAAGATAAACCTTGGTGCTCCAACATCCAGCAAGCTTTTTCCAATAAAGTCACGAACCTACAATCGGAAAACGCCAAGAAAAAAGTCCCCCCCTCTCCTCCCAATAACACTGCCAATCCTCCTTGCTTTAAGTTTTCTAAAGTCTCCATTATTGAGACAGAAAAAATTATCTTATCACTAAAACGTCCAACTTGTCAGGGCGGTCAATGCCCTCCCCAACTCATAAAGGATGCAGCCAGGGACCTGGCCCCCTTTATCTCGAAACTCATTAATACCTCATTTCCTTCAGACATTATCCCAACCAACCTCAAAGAATCATGGGTGCTCCCATTAGTTAAAAAAACATACTTTAGACCCAGCTATACCCAAACTTGGATGTTTTCCTCATGTTGTTATAATATGCGCTGTATCAGAATTTAAAAGATTGTATTCCCAAACGTAGGTGTGCTCTCCCACCTGTCTCAAACCAGCACATCCTGAACACTCTTATCCAGAGTGGCATGGTCTGTCCTATTGCTCAACTCGCTTGCCTCTCGCTGTCTTGTCCGCCTACTCCAGTGACCTAATGTAGTGTCTTCCCCTCTCCATTCCACCCCCCTTCTCCTTCCTACTCTATGATGCTGTGTCTCTCCCATCTTTTCAAACTGCTTCTCCATTGACTATCCTGCTCTCCTCACTAAATCTGGTACGGAGAAGTTTAAAAAGGACATACTGGTCTCCAACGCAGGCCTCCCTATCGCTGCCACCTACACCAGTGCCTCTTCCAAGGAAACTCTCACCGACATACTCTTGGTCGTGCCTTCGCTAGACCTATGGACCCTTAACATGGTCTCTGTGCTCTCCCCCTTCTCCTCTTCTCACATTAATGGTGGCACCCACTGGGATGCCCTCTGGCATCCTTCCATTCCTCTAAGGTCATCATTAATGTTTATTCTAATGGGACTGTCCTTGTCCAAGACCCTCAGGCCAACCTTCACCTCTTTGATAGATGCTTCCCGCGCCTCATCAACTTCCTTTCTTCTCCTGCTGTCCCCTCTCCCCTTTGCTTGACTACCTTGCCTCCCCCTTCTGCATCCTCCTTGGCTATCTTGCCTTCCTCTTTCATCCCTGCCACCTCTCGGGCTCTGTCTACATCTCCACAGGGCGTATCTCTGATCTGTACCCCTCCCCGGAATCCTTCAAGGATGGCAACCTTCTCCATATTGCCACTCTAAACTCTCACTCTGCTGTCACACTCCTCTGATATCTGCCGCCTTCTGGAAGAACTTGACCTTGATGTCCTCAGTCTCACCGAGACATGGTTATCGCCAGCGCTGCCACGAGCTTTGATACGCTCCTGCCTGACAGCTACAAGATCCTCTCGGCACCCAGGTCCAACCGCTCTGGTGGGGGTGAAGCCCTGATCGACCCCGAGTGGATTCCTGCCTCTGTCACTCCTATGCAGGCCTACTCCTCCTTTGAATGCTTCATCTGCAGGCTCTCTCTCACCCCTAGCCATTCACTCACTGTGGCTACTATCTATTGGCCACCTGGTCAGATTTCACCCTTCCTCTTTGAGTGGGCTGACCTCTCTGCCTCACTCCTGGCCTCCACTACTCAAATCCTCCTTCTTGGAGACTTCAACATCCACCTGGTAGCCTCCTGTCCTCCCTCTGGACTCTTTTGCGACCTCTGTGACTCTCTCTCACTCTCCATGCTCCCCTATGGCCCAACTCACTCTGCCCGGCACACTCTGGATGTTCTGATCTCTTCATACCTTCCCCTCTCTGTCCCTCTCACCACTGCTCTCTCCTGGAGTGATCACTTTCTCCTCTCCTCCCACCTCACCCTCCCTTCCCCTCAGGCCAAGTCACTTCCATCACTGCCACCCATCTTCTCGGTCATCCGACCCATGAAGCGTGTGTCAGATGAGGCTTTCCCCACCACCTTCTCACCCTCCTACCCTTCAGGCTGACTCTTATCCTGACACAGTCCTCTCCACGCTCCACTCTGCTATATCTGATACTCTGGATATCCTTGCCCCTGTCATGAGAATCCAATTGAAGCCCAAAGCCAAGTGCAACTCATGGTTTGACTCAGACCTCAGTATTCACAATAGTAGATCCTGGTTGGGGGATCTGGAACTCAAATCTTCTCTATTATCATATGACAATTTGATTTGAGTCAATTCTATTCAATATATTGGTTATTTTTGGAATTGATCCACAGTGTTGAGTTCTTATTTGCTTTATCCTTCAAGATTTTTCACATTATAAGTTCTTTCAAAAAATAAATATTGAGATTTATTTAGTTTTTTGGAATGCAACCAATTAAAATAGAGGTATTGATCTAGTGTCTTTCGGCTGGTAAAAAGATTATATTAGTCGAAAGGCAAACCTCATGACTTCACTTCACAAGAACTTTTTGTTAAAAACAAAACTTTTTTGGAGTGTTGGACCTAGGCTAGTCAAAGACAACTCCTATTGCTTTGGATTCAGAGATATATTTCTTGTTATGAACTCCGTTCCTAGGGTTATTGAATACACAATCCCTCTTAGTGTTGGGATCAATGTGTGGCCTGATATGTGGATGTCTCTGATCCATATTTATCCATTCAGGTCACATAGAAGCCGACCGGTTTCAGTGGTATTAGGATTGCTAGGACCACTTTCTTCGGGTGGTTTTGACAGTGGTTTTCACGTTCGCACCCCTCATTAACAAACTAAAACAAAAGGTTTTGAGACGCTGGCCTATTTTAAACATGGGGGATTCGAATTTGGCTACCCCACGATTCGCCATGAAAAGGACCTGCTGCAAAGGCAATACCGGCTCTCAGTTCTAACCAAGAAGAGAGCGCATATTCAAGCCCTCGTCTCTGCGACATCTAACAACTCAGCTGAACTCTTCAAAATCTGCAAGGAACTGGTCAATCCTGCCGCAGTCTCTACCTCTCCTGTCCCCTCCCAGGCCTTCTGTACGGCACTGGCTTCTCACTTCATCTCTAAAACTCAGGACAACCTATCCTCTCTTTCCTCCTATCCCCTCCCTCGCCCACCCCTTGCTCTTCCTCTAACCTTTCTGCCGCCTTCTCTCCTCCCTTCTTCTCTGCCTTTCCCCTGTTCTCAGCTGACAAGGTTTCTAGACAAGTCCGATCTATGAAAGTCTTGTCAAAACAGGTTCACCCCTGTTCCTCCAAAACCATAAAGGACCACATTGACTCCCTGGCTCCTGCCCTGGCTGATTTCTGCAATCACCCCTTCGCCACTGGAGTCTTCCCATCTGCCCTGAAGCACTCCCTTGTGCACCCCCTTCTTAAGAAACCCTCTGCCGCCCCCTCCTGCCTGGCTAATTATCACCCCACCTCCATCACTCCCTTCCCGGGCAAGTTCCTGGAGAACTGGCCATCTCCCAGCTTAATCTCCACACTGAATCTCTTGGTTGCCTTCATGACCATCAATCTGGCTTCAGAGCTGCTAGAAGCACTGAGACTGCTCTCATGAACATCCGTGAAGACCTCCTCTCCAACCTCAACTCTAACACCACTTTCGTCCTCCTCCTGCTTCATCTCTCTTCTGCCTTTGATACAGTGAACCATGCCATCCTGCTCAACCGTCTCCGTGATAACCTGGGTATCACTGGTCAGGCTCTGGTGTGGCTGACTTCTTTCCTCTCCGACCGACCCTCCCAGGTTCAACTTGGGTGTCCTCTCTGCTATATTTTTCTCTACCTGTGGTGACCCTCAGGGTTCTAACCTCTCGCCCTGGCTGTTCAACCAATACCTGGCACTCCTGTCCCACCACATAGCTGCTATCTGCCCCAACTTTCAGTGCTATGCAGATGGCACTCAGCTCATCTTCAGGCTACCCTCGGCCTCCTCCTCTACTTCCCTCATCTCTTACTGTCTGTCTGCTATCCAGGAGTGGTGTGCCACGAATGACCTCTGCCTTAATGCCATTAAGACTGAGATTCTCCTCATCGGCACACGCACTCCCTCCTTTCCTGTAGCTCTCTGGCCGGCCTCTCTTGGCCCCCCTCCTGCACCCACATGCAAGGCTAAAAATCTCGGGGTCATCTTCGACTCTACACTCTCCTTCTCTCCTTACATCTCTGACGTCTCTAAGAAGTCATACTACCAGCTGAACCTCCTCAGAGGTATTCTTCTTTTCCTCTCCTTCCCCCAGAAGCTCACTATCTCCAGTGCTATGGTTCTCTCCAGGCTGGACTATTGCAACAACCTCTTTCTAAATCTGCCTGCCTCTACTCTCCGCCCTCTGCAACTTATGCAGAACAGGAATGTGAGACTTGTCCTTGGCCTCAAGCCCAGGGATAGTATCTCTCCAGGATTGAAATCTCTGCACTTGCTCCCAGTGGCTGCAAGGATTATGTTCAAAACCCTCTGCATCATCCACAAGGCCTTCTGGGGCCAGAGGCCTCAATACCTTCAACTTTCTCTTCCTAAATAACTTCCTTCTCGAGCTCTTCGCTCATCTGCCTCCAATTCCCTCAGGGTCAGTCGCTTCTCCAAGCAACGAGTTGGTGGTAGATCTCTTTCTTCGGCTGGGGCCTCCCTCTGGAACAGCCTCCCTACCTCCCTGAAACTTGAAGAGAATCATCTTTGGTTCCGTAAGCACCTCAAAACCTTTATCTTTACATCTGCTTTTTCTCCTCCTCTCCCTTGCTGATTTCCTGGCTGACACTGAAACTGCACTGGTTACCTGGCCACCCTATGATCTCGGGCCCAAGTCCCCCGCCAGTCGCACTCCTGAACTGCCCTCCTGGCAACCCTGCACTTTGTGACTGTTTTCTGTATCCGTACGGTCCCACTTCCAGCACTTGACACCGGAAGTCTGCACTTACCCTCTCACTTGCCACCTGCTGGCCGTACTTTTACTTATTGTTTATATATTGTCTTATCCCATGTACTGCACTGTCCTCTCCCCTTTCCCCCCACTTCTCCTCCTTCACCTTCCCATGCACTTGCGCGATATGACTGACACCTGGCCTAGTAGGATCATTGTCTGTCTTCCCTCTGTTCCCCCTCCCTTGCCTCATCGCGCCTTGAAACACTTGGGTATTGGCGCGTTATAAATGCCATATCATGACATATCAATTACCGACCGATTACAACAGTGCCTTTCCTTCTGAACATATTAGACAAGATGGCCTATACACACATCCAAAAACACCTGCAATCCAACCGCTTACTAGGAGCACACCAGTCTTGATTTCGGCCTCAGAATGGGACGGAAACAGCTCTATTAGATTTAAAGGCCCAGATTGACGAGCTCAGGGATAATGGTACATCGGCCCTCCTTCTCCTCTTGGACTTATCAGCTGCATTCGACCTTGTGCACCACGGGGTCCTATGCAGCCATCTGGACTCTGCCGCTCACTTCTCAGCAGAAGCCATAGCATGGGTACAATTGTCTCTAAGCAATCAGACTATGAGAGTCTTCTCCCCCACTGCAGCTGCAGACCATATCCCTATCATCAGCGGAGTGCCACAGGGATCCTGCATCTCACCTACCCTATACAATATCTTAACAAAGCCACTTTTCGATGATCTGGGTCATCTTGGTATCACCTACACTAACTATGCAGACGATACTCAAATCCTCCTACCATTTTCTGGGGATTATGAAAAGGAGTTGGCCTTGGTGAATAGGGTATATCTCATCATTCAGGCATGGATAGCTACCCATGGACTATGCCCGAAGGATGACAAGACTGGGCAAGACTGAGATCATCATCCTGGGCACTACCTCAATCCTCAATAAACTAGGCCCTAAATACTCTGCCTTTAACATAGACAACAACACCATCACTGTTGCCAAGGAGGTGAAAACCTTGGGGTTCTACCTGAACTTTGCCTTATCTCTCAACATGGAGGTCAACACCATGGCCTCGGCCACCGCATATACCTGTAAACTGATTAGAGCAGGTAAACCCTTCCTGTCCAACGACAGCTGTATCACCCTGGCTAGAGAGCTCATCTTGTCAAGGTTAGATTACTGTAATGCGTTGTGCATAGGGGCTAACAAACAAACCATTAGGAAAATCCAAGTCCTCCAGAACATTGCCTTGAGAGTAGCACTCAGAAACCCCTGGAGAGGGCATATCTCCGAGCTCAGAAGATCAAATAACTGGCTCTCGACACATGACAAAATCAAGCTCAAATTTGCTTCACTTACCTACAAATGCCTCAATAACACAGCACCCTCCTATCTAACAGAAAGACTCATCAGAAAATCCTATACAAGAACCAACAGATTATCCAGCACCAACTGCATCTTAGTCCCAAGCTTTAAGCTGTCTAGAGTCTGGGTAGTAGCTTCTCGGTCAAGGCAGTTAAACTCTGGAACTCCTTACCCCTCCTATTGAGAGCAAATGAGCTCTACCGAAACTTCCGCCAGAACCTTATAAATTGGCTCAAAGACACTGATAAGTAAGGCCTCCTCCAGGACACTATTAACTAACCTCCCTTCTTCTATGTAAATAATTTAGAGTATCTTCCTGAATGATCGTGAACATCACCAGCTATTTCTTTGACTGTCAGTTGCATTTCTGCATATTTTTGACTATGCTACGTTGTTCCCATTCAATCTTTTCTATTACCACACCCTGTACATTGCTGTGACCTGAATAATTCCTATGTACTGTATTTTTGAATAATTATTATAGATTGTATTACCCTTATGTGCAACTAAACTGTGAATCTTCTTATGCAATGCGCCCTGATACCCTCGGGTCTGGTGCGCAATGTAAGTAATAAAACACTTTTTTTGCAAAATTTTGTGAGGATTCATCCTGGAGGCAAAGATATAAGCCACCCAAAAAGTACTCTTCCTACGGGTTGAGCAACTTAACCATAACAACAGGGTATATATATATATATATATATATATATATATATATATATATATATATATATATATATATATATATATATATATATATCTTCTGAGCATTAAAACATAGATGGATTTCATTCTGCTTGATTAGCATAACTAGCTTTTTATTTTGAAAACTCAATGTTATTGTAACATTCAATGGATCGATAAGCCAAGCCATACCCTTGATTTCTCTGCATCTTTCCAAGTCCAAAGATCAGTTTTGCTTTCCTGTTTATTTTTATTTTTTATTTTTTTAAAGCAGCGCCCAAGACTCTCAGGTCTCACGGCGCTAGTTACAGTGGGTGCATAATGGAAGATAATGAAGTGCAAGAAAATGCATAATAATTACAACATGCAGGTAGGCGTACAAGTGTAGTGTGGGTCTATGAGTGTCAGACTAGTAGTTACAGGTAGGTAAAAAGCAAACACAGCACAGGGCTGAGCAATTTCCAATCCAGTAGTTACAGATATGTAAAAAGCAAACCCATCGCTGGGCTGAGCAATGTCAAATCCTGTAGTTACAGGTAAAAGGCAAACACAGCACGGGCTGAGCAATTTCAACTGCAGTAGTTACAGATAGTTAAAAAGCAAACACAGCACAGGGCTGAGAAATTTCAAATAAAGTAGCTACAGGTAAAAGGCAAACACAGCGCAGGGCCGAGCAATGTCAAATCCAGCAGTTACAGGTAGATAAAAAGCAAACACAGTGCAGGGCTGAGCAATGTCAAATCCAGTAGTTACAGGCAGATAAAAAAGCAAACACAGCACAGGACTGAGCAATGTCAAATCCAGTCGTTACAGGTAGTTAAAAGGCAAACACAGCACAGGGCTGAGCAATGTCAAAACCAGTAGGACATGCAAACTGGTAAAGCAACATCTTATGAAGTGTGAAGCTACGTCAGGTGCACCCATAGGTGTAAAATACAACATAAGTGGTGTTACTGAACTGGCCTGATCACCCCATATGGCGTGGGAGGTTGAACAGGTGTGGTTTGGTCAGGTAACACTGAGGGAGGCTGGTATTCAAGATGATGTGTGAATCGTGAAGCTTGAGATGGAATTACATGATGCAGATGGAACAGCAGCCATTACTTGAGCAACATCGTAGGGCATGGATTAAGAGCACATCAGACCTGGTGGGGATTGATAAAAGCAGTAGCCCTGAGGAAGCCGGAGAAGCCTCACCCCGTGTGTCAGGGGGCTACGTCGGCAGCAGCAGGAATTAGCATAAGGAGTCGGTCGGAGGGAGTGCCAAAGGTGCTGCAGTGGTAGTAGTTAAGTAGATGCATGAAGTAGGGTTAAAATAACAAAGCAGGTGATGCTCAAGAAACCGTGGTAGACAGGATGGAAGAGTGAGTGTGTGAACATGACGATCTGATGGGTTTCAGAAGTTAGATGGACAAAGAAATTAGTATAACACAACTACCCTAGACTGTGGTCAATCATGTGGCCTTCCTGGCCCTGACGGACCTGCACTGGGGATGGCCTTAGGTGTGGTCCTTTGGGGTGGGACGCCGGCTTCGCCTGCCAGCAAGAATCGATTCTGGATAAGTAGTTGGCCATCAGTCAATCAGGAGGTGCTACAGCCATATAGGCTGCATCGCAGACACAAGCGACATAGGGAAGGTAAGCCCCATGCTCAATGAGGCTGGCCGATCAGGAGACAAAGGTAGTGGCCATCTGGAATGCTCCATACCTTCTTTTGGGATGGTGGATGTGGCTTGGGCAGTCAGGCTGGCTGTTGCCTCAGGGGGTATCAAGGTGGTCTCTCCTCTGTTCGATCCTGGAAGACAGGCCTGGACAGGGGATTTCTTTAGTTTTGATCCTTTTGGGTGGGACGCCAGCTTCCTGTGATAACCATTATAGACCCGTTGTTCAAGCGGATACAAGAGAAAGCTTCTATATAAAGTCCATTACAGATCTGTTACGCTCACCTGGTATCCACAGGGACGCCACCCAGCCGGGTTACTCGCTGGTATGCTTCTCAGCTTTGCCCTGATGTGGTGTGCAGGGAAGGTTCTGCCTGAAAATACAGGAGGACTGTGTTCAAGACTGACCGACTGGGGTAAGTATCCTCCCTCCACCCCCGTATGAGTTCAGTCCCTCTGGCGCCCTCTCCTCACATTGTGGTAGAATTAGGCGTGCTCACCGTCCTGCCTTTTTTGCAGGGGCGCGTTGTCTTTCATGGGCAAGTGCGGTCCAGTTACTTCACTGACGCTGGCCCGTTTGATATTGTTCAGGTAGGTCTTATTGCTGTTCTTTAGTTTGGATGCTATCCTGTATGCCTTTCTTTGTTTAAAATGTCTCTTTTTTCTCCCTTAGGCATGCAGAGCTTCAGCGCGGCGAACTGGCTTGGTTGAGCCCCGCTGGGAAATGATGGCGCATTAAGAGCGCTATGATGCGGTAAGTAAGCGCTAAGCGCAGCGCTGCAAAGCCTTGCCTTTGCTAACCTGTGTTTTCATTCCTTGCAGGTCGCAGTGTTCTTCAGCGCGAGTGGAATGTCCGGAGTGGTGCCAGCCAAGAGGCGACCAGCCAGGTAAGCCTTTTGAGCAGTTCGTAACTTGTAAATGTCTCTACTGCTTTCTTTAATGTTGCCTCTATCTTCCCCTTTCAGGTCGTTCTGTCCGGGAGGCGTGCATATTGGAGGAAGCTGTTCTCAGGAGCTGCAAGTGTTTAAAGATGAAGACTGCAGGTAAGATGCTGCTGCTAATGATATTCCTTTTGTCTCCTTGCAGGTTCTGTCTGCTTCTCTGAGGTTCGAGGGAATAGCTGGACACAGTGAGCGTCAGGTTGCAAGCTGCAAAGTAACGCAAAGCGTGTTTTGTTGCTCGGGTGTGGTTTAAATAGCCCTAACAAAATAGTCCAGGTAGAGTAGTCCCTAGGCTACCACACCCAAAACACTATACCGCATAGCTTAGTTCTTAGGAACCAAGCTATGTGGATGCCTCCATGTTGGCTGACAATACAATGAAGTAGTTCCCAAGCACATTGTTTTTCATGGTGTATGAGCCTGGCGCCATAGGCGCCAGGACTTGCCCCATGAGGGCTTTTGAAAAGGATGCTAGGCTCTAGAGGCCCGAGTCTTGGCTCCACCTGGCCAATGGGTTTGCCAGAGGGGTTTTGGGTAATGGTCGTGACAGCACTCCCCCCTAAGGCCCCTCCCATGGTGCTCTTTCTGTCTGGCCCAGGTTTGGTTGGGAAGTTCAGATGGAATTCCCTGATTAGACGTGGTGCGTGGATATTCTCACTGGGCTCCCAGGATCTATCTTGTGGTCCAAATCCTTTCCAATCAACGAGATAATATAGCTTGGTCCTAGACTATTTACAGTCCAAGATATCTTTGACTTTGAATTCTGGTTCTCCGTCAACAAGTATGAGCTTAGGTGGTGTCCCAATCCGTTTGCCGGGTTGCATTGGTTTCAGGAGGGACACATGGAATACCGGGTGGATGTGTAGATTAGGTGGTAAATCCAGTTTCACGGCTGCTGGGTTGATAATTGCCTTAATGGTATAGGGTCCTAAGAATCTGGGATGAAAGGTCCGGGTTCCCTTGATGGGTACAAATTTAGCGGCTAACCAAACCTTGTCTCCTACTTGATAATCAGGGGCCTTTTTCCGGTGTTGGTCGGCGAATCTCTTTTGTTTTTCTTTGGTATGAATAAGGTGTTCCTTTTCCCTTTTGAAAGCCTGAGTAATGGTAGTGTGTAGAGTCTTTACCGCTGGCATTTCCAAGCTGGCTGGAAGGTCTAGTTCAGAGGGTGTAGAAGGGCGTTTGTCCCGTGCTTGAATGCAAAGAATTGTTATATGCATATTCGGCTATCCATAGCAGGTCTTTCCAATTCCTTTGTTTGTGATGCAGCATGCACCGTAAATATTGTTCGAGTATCTGATTGGTTCTCTCGGTTTGGCCCTCCGTTTGGGGATGGTGACTGGTAGATAGCCGAACGTCGATCGGCGCCATTGCACAACATTTTTTCCAGAAGTTTGAAACAAACTGGCTGCCTTGATCAGAGGGAGAGATACAAATAGTTAGAGCTAAGGTGTCCTCTTTTTTAGGGGGCTGTGTGGCTGAGGACTGATTTAGACAAGTAACAAAAAGTGCCACAGCAAACAGCTACCCACCTATACACGCATTAGCAGGCCGATTCATGGAATGAATGTACGCTGAAAAAACGGCGCACGCGTGCGAAAACGTGCGATTCGCAGTGAAATAGCGAAAATCGCAGTGCAAGTGCGAGTATCGCATAGAAAACAGCGCACATCTATTCATGGAAGTCCGTGCACGCGCAAAATGTGGGATGTGCGCTGAAAAAGTGTGTGGCCCATGCTGGGGCACGCTGGCGCACAGGTCATTGAACGGCGTGCGATAAGGCAACAGCAAATTTGCACATAGCGCAGCGCACATAACAAAAGTAGGCGTAACACGGGGTGTTACACGCAGAATGGGGAACAACTCGTGAAAATGTGGGCATCACGGGGGAAGTACAGGAGGCAAGTGCGCGGAACGCCCACACACTCGCCTACAACACGTATTCATGGAATCGAATAGGGAAAAACAGCGCACGGCCAAAGACGCGCACAGGCCCATACATGTCCGCCACACGAAAGCAGGCGGTAGCGTCCCTGCGCAGAAAAAAAATGTGTGCCAAATTGTGTGCTAACATAAAGCACTTATATACAGCTCTGATGAATGTCCCATACTGGGCCCTCTTGGACAAATGACGTACAAAGGGGTACGCGACAAACACGGACACCCGCTGTGTGAATAATAGCGTGTGCGTGTATTTCGGGGGTGCGCGAGAAGTTGTACATGCGATTGTGCTGAGTACGTGGATTTCAGAGGTGCGCGAGAAGTTTCACACGCGATTGGGCCTGGGGGAGCGTGTGCGTGTATTTCAGGGGTGCGCAAGAAGTTTAACACGCGAAAGGCCTGGGTGCATGTATTTCAGGGGTGCGCGAGAAGTTTCACACGCGTTCGGGCCTGGGGGAGCGGGGTACATGTATTTCAGGGGTTCGCGGGTGGTTTTACACGTGATCGGGCCTGCGGGAGCATGTGCGTGTATTTCGGGGGCTCGCGGGTGGTTTTACATGCGATCGGGCCTGGGGGAGCGTGTGCGTGTATTTCAGAGGTGCGCGAGAAGTTCCACACGCGATCGGGCCTGGGGGACCGTGTGCGTGTATTTTAGGGGTGCGCGAGAAGTTTTACACGCGAATGGCCTGGGTGTGTGTATTTCAGGGGTGTGCGAGAAGTTTCACACGCGATCGGGCCTGGGGGAGCGTGTGCGTGTATTTCAGGTGCTCGCGGGTGGTTTTACACGCGATCGGGCCTGGGGGACTGGGGTACGTGTATTTCAGGGGCTTGCGGGTGGTTTTACACGCGATCGGGCCTGGGGGAGCAGGGTACCACTCACCGTCTGCCTTGCATGTAGAAGAACGCGTAGCCAACACCCAACCGCTGTGAAGTAATAGCGTGTGAACCCCAATGCCTGCAAAAGACACACACCGCACCCCACGAAAAGCAACGCCCGTGAGCGATACGTCATAGACGCGCATACGCACTAAGGGCCTTTGGTCCAATGGAATCGCGTATGCGTGCTGACGCGCTTACGCGCTAAGGGCCTTTCCTTGAATTACACGCTGACGTGCAGAATTTTCATGTGCCAAATCACTCCGTAACAAGCTGGCCACGCGTAAGCACACGGAAGACGACGCTCCTGCCCAAAAGGCTGAATTACTGCCCCCCAGAGCCCAGAGCAGCCTCCCACGAGCCATCTGCTGCTGCCTGCCTGCCTGCTGCCACCGTGCCCTGCCATTTGGTGCCTGCACATCAGCCATCTGCAGGGGTCCAGTTGCTGTGTCCACCCCTGCTGGAACAGAACACTCCCGACTGGGATACCATCGCTCCACAGCCCAGCCCCAGGACCCAGTTGCCCACCCACGGCTGCCTCGGGGGTCGCCATGTCGGGGCAAACACCATCCGAGACCACTGGCGACCCCCAGCCAGAGGGGCAGAGGGCCACCAGCTTCAGTCAGAAGGAAGTTGGTGTCCTGTTGGAGCTTGTCCTGGGGCATTATGATGCCCTCTTCGGATCACCACACGCCGACAAGGAAGGACAGGACAAGATCTGGGACGACTTTGTGGTTGCCATCAATGCGGAGGGGGTGGCAACCCGCAACATCAAGCAAGTCAAGAAGCGCTGGGAGGACTTGAGGTCCAGGACCCTCATAAAGGCCCAGCGCCTCGTGGAGGGGGCCCGGGGAAGCATGAGTACCATCCAGCTGAGGGTCCTGGAACGCGTACGCCCAGCGCTCCATGCCCAGATCCTTGAGAGGCAGACCCGTCTGGAGTCGAGCGGTAAGTGGCCAAGCATTGCTGTGTGAGACAGGGCATGTTGCAGTGTGCTGGTTGTCTGTCTGTGTTTCTGACCTGCATGTCTGTGACTTGTGAATGCCATGGATGCATGACACATGTCTGTGACAATGTTCAGAATCACTGATGCAGCCTAGTTATCCTTGCATCCACTGTGTCTGGGGTGTACGAGTCCAGATGGATGAAAGTACGTTGAAGTGTGTGCATGTGATAGGCATGACCCATGTTGCATGTGAGTCCAAAAAGAACATTGTATGCTTCAAGAGTCCCTTGGACATGTTTGCTTATGTCCATAGCATGTGCCATGCCTGTTACTGCATGTGTTTTGCCTGCACTGACCCATGTGTTGTGGAGGGACATGATGGAAGTGATCTTTGACAGTGCTACTCATCTGCTATTGCTTCCTGTCTAGGGAACCATTGTACAGTACCCTGATGCTTGTGGTGTATGTCTCCCTCTACACAGTGCAAAGTGAAGAACAGGGCGGAGACGGCGCTGTGGAGCTAAGCGGCAGGGATGCCCCCACAGCTTCAGCGGAAGGGGTGGGTGAGCCCCCACAGGGGCTTACAACGGCGGAAGATGGTGTGGAGCCATCCAGGTTGGTGGTTTCCACAGAGGAGGAGGAGGCTGCTACTGAGCCGCACATGGGGCCTGGTGGGGGCATCCCTGCTGGTGCAAGTGGTGCAGTCCAGGGGCAGGGGCAGGAGGCAGCACAGGTCGCCGTGGAGGTACCTGTGCATGTCACTGTCCCTGACACTGTGACTGCACCACCATGCACCAGCAGGGATGCCCCATCCCAGGCCCGTCCGCAGGTAGGGGGGATGTCCATGTCATCTGACTCCCCTCCACCTGCGGATGAGGGGACCCCTGGCCGTATGGAGAAGGTCCTGATTGGTGTCGCGTTGCGCACGGCTGTCATTCGTCCCGTGAGCTCGACATATCTATATGTTTCACCTCTGTTGCTGCTAATGGTCGGCCATTTTTTACTTAAAGATGGCTGCACAGTCTTGAAAAACAAGTCGGAAGCTGCGGTCTAGTTGCGCACAGCCTCTCTTTCAAATCACTTCCGGATACGACAACTATTGATTCATTTTGATTCAACACAGCGTCTAGTTACACCGAATCGAAAAGCGGGTTTTGATTTAACAACGCTAACATTAACAGAAGGTAAGCGAAGCCGCAGCACGCTCACTCGCTCTAAGTTTCTCATACTTAACACGAAGTCCGGTAAAAATATCTAACTTTTCTTTCTGTTACAGCCCGGCATCATGAAATGCTAAACAACACGCTGGTCAAGCGTTCAGACTTGCTACCGCCTCGTTTGTGGAATCACCAATACGAGGTATTTATATACAATATGTCATCTAAATGCCATTTGCTTCTGCATGTGGTTAATAACATCTTTTTCACATGCTGGCTCTAGGGTTGCACATGTTAGGTGCCGGCATGATACCACTGCAATATCAGTGGCAAATATGCACTGATTTGCGTACGAGCACTTTCAAATACAAATAACATACTAATGTGCTGAATCTTGCATGATACTCATGAAAACAATACTAATTCACTTACAGGTAAAATAATAAGTAATATCTTGTAAAGTGTAAAGTCCCCTAAAGGTACTTGCATTTTTTGTTTATTTCAGCCCCAGTCACTGTTAATCTACACAGTGATAGAAGCCGAATCGGTTAAATCATTCTCCCTATTCGCGACCATACACGTTATCAAAGCAATTGAAAGGTTAGTGCAAGAAGTTGTAAGTGCACTCAAATAGAGATATGTCACCTTCAAATTCGGTTTTACATTTTTACGTTACCAATTCGCCGTTTTTTGTGCCTCTTGGTTTTTAGATTGTTATAACAAGAAAAGTTACCTGACGGTGTCTCACCCTCAATTTTGACACTATTGATGTGATGCCACCATCTTTCGTCCTGAAGACGGGATCAGTATACTTCTATTAGCGGTTAAAATCGGCTATAGATTTTCTCCAAGCATCATCACTGTTTCCCAGAAACACATTCCTCTGTGTCGACGGAGTCAAGGACTAGCAATTATCATTTAAAGATTATGAAAATCATTATGTGTTCACCACACATTATTACTAACATCACAATGTTGCCACTCTATGAAATTTGTGGTTTTGTTCAATTATTGAAAAACATGACCGTCACATGAGTTTGCTTTTTATGTGATATTCTTTCTTTGTTCGTTATCAAAATGCATTTTTGCCTATTGTCTTACATGGAAAAGGTTCCAAATGTTTTTATATATATTGATTAAAATGTTCATCTCTATTCTCTATGCCTGGATCTATTGACCGAAATGTTAAGTAGCACTTTTTACAACCAAGCACATCTAATGCTTGTATAGGTGGGTAGCTGTTTGTTGTGGCACTTTTTGTTACTTGCCTTGATCAGAGACCAGAACCGAAGGGAAGCCATGTAGCTTAACCACGCCCTTCAGGAACAGCATTGCTAAAGTGGCTGTGTCTGGGAGGCCTTTGAGAGGAATAAAATGGGCCATCTTCGAGAATAAGTCCACAACTACAAGGATGGTGTTGAACCCTTGGCTTGGAGGTAGATCAGTGATAAAGTCAAGGGAAAGAGTGTCCCATGGAACTGGAGGAATGTCCAATGGCTATAGGAGACCAGATGGTTTTTGTTTCTGTGATTTATTTTGTGCGCAGACACCGCAGGACTGAATATACTGAATGATGTCCTTACGCCAGGTAGGCCACCAAAAGTTCTCTTTCACCTTAGCTAGGGTTTTGGCGATCCCAGGATTCCCTTTGATCAGTGAATCGTGATAGTTTGAAATAATATGCTGTTGTAAATCCTTTTTGGGTAGATATAGGCGATCCCTAAAAAAGGGTAGATGGTCCTTGAAGGTATATTGTTCTCCTTGAGTTTGCCATGCGAGGTAGGCATCAGGATTCATTGTCCATTGAATTTCTTTTCGTAGTTCTGCTTGTGTTAAGGCTGTCGTGATACCCAAGAGTTTGTCTTCAGGTATAATAGGTACTGGGTCTGGAGTTGTACATACTATTTCATCTATGCCCATGCAAGATAAGTCATCCGCTTTTCTGTTTCTGACTCCTGGTCGAAATGTGAATACATAATCATATTCAGTGAAGAAAAGGGCCCCCTGTAATTGGCTCAAGGACTGCGCCTTGGCTGTTTTGAGATATTGCAGATTTCAGTGGTCAGTGATCACTGTAATGGTGTGTCTGGCCCCCAGAAGGTAGTGCCTCCAGGCTTTAAAGGCGAATTTGATAGCCAGGAGTTCCTTGTCCGTGATGGCATAATTAATCTCTGGAGGCGAGAACTTTTTCAACCAGAAGGCCACAGGATATAGCTGGCCGGATTCCGGGTCTCTCTGTGAAAGGACAGCCCCCATTACGAGACTGGACGCATCAGTTTCAACGACATAAGGGAGGTCAGGACGAGGGTGTCGCAGGATTGGAGCGGAAGTAAACCTTTGTTTAAGTTCCTGAAAGGCTTCTTCTGCTTCTTCGGTCCAAGCAAACTTGTTATTGTTTTTACATAATAGTACTGTGATTGGGTACACAACCTGAGAGAAGTCTGGGATGAACCGGCGGTAGAAGTTCACAAAGCCCAGCATGCTTTGTAACCTTTTCAGAGACGTCAGTGAAGGCCATTTCAGAATGGCATCTACCTTGTGCACGTCCATTCTGATGCCTCCTTGAGTAAGGATAAAACCAAGAAATTCTATTTCTGTGACGTGAAAAAAGCATTTTTCAAGCTTTGCAAACAAGCACTGTTGACGGAGCTTGGTGAGGACTGAATGAACGTGCCTGACATGATCTTGTTCCGAGGCTGAGTATACTAAGATGTTGTCTATGTACACTAAGGGGCACACATCAATTAACTCCCTTAAGACGTCATTCATGAAATACTGGAATGCCGCAGGAGCATTGCATAACCCGAAGGGCATGACTTGCTATTCAAACAAGCCGTACTTAGTACGGAAGGCGGTTTTCCATTCATCTCCTTTTCTGACTCGGACCAGGTGGTACGCTCCTCAAAGGTCCAATTTGGTATAAATCTAGCCATCTTTAACTTGGTCTAGCATCTCAGGGATACGTGGCAAGGGGTAGCGGTTCTTCACGGTGATCTGGTTCAATGCGCGGTAGTCAATACAGGTTCTCAAGTCTTCTTCCTTTTTCGGTACGAAGAACAAAGGACTGGCTGTGGGGGACTTCGAAGGACGGATAAATCCATTTGCAAGGTACTGGTCTAAATAGGATTTCAAATTAAGGTTTCTGGTTCTGTGAGAGCGTAGATCCTGCTGCAAGGGATTTGTGCACCGGGAACAAGGTCGATCTGACAGTCATAGGGCCTGTGCGGCGGCAATGTATTGGCTTGGTCCTTTCGGAAAACATCCTGGAAATCATGGTATTCACTTGGCAAGGTATTATTTGCTCCCAGGGTTGATACTGTCGCTCCGGGAGTCATGGGGATACAGATGTCGGGTTTCTCCTCTTGGTAATAGCAGGCATGGGAGCAATCAACGGGGAAGGTTAATTTTCGTGCCCGCCAGTCTATCAAAGGGTTGTGAGCAACCAACCATGGCATCCCTAGTATTAGCCTGAACTCAGGTGCCTTGATGAGATCGAATGAAATAGACTCCCGATGTCCATCCTGGCACAGCAAGGTTACCCTGGCTGTGCACTTACTGGGTTACTGGTCCAAAAGTGATTTCTGTCCCATCCACGGTGGTTACCTTGTCCATAGTTGGCTTAGAACTCAAAGGAAGCCCCATCTCTGCTGCCAGTTTTTGATCAATATAATTTCCAACTGCTCCGCTATCGATGTATGCTTCAACGGCATGCATTCTTGACGACTTTTGGTGGTTAAATAAGATCACTGGTATTGCAAAGTGCGAGGTCAGCAACTCTTTCTTCTCACTCGACAAACTGACCTCCACATTTGTCAGGCTTGGTAGTTTTCCGCTTCCTTAGCTTCATCCTTCTCTGTGGCCCTGACTGTTCTTCTTGGGGGTTTTACTGGACAGTCCTTCAGGAAATGTCCTGGTTTCCCACAATAGAAACAGAGCTGTTGTTGTCTTCTTTTGTCCCGCTCTTGTTTTGTTAAATGAGGCCGTATCTCCAATCTGCATGGGTTGTACAGCATTTTCAGGTACACGGGGTGTGTTTTCTCTTGGTCGAACTTACACGGTCCGAGGGTCTGTCTTAGACCGGTCTGCCTTTCGGTCCTGCAACCGGTGGTCTAGCTGCATGACCAGATTTATGAATTCTGCACAGTCTCTGGGTGGATCAACCACCTGGGCTAAGACGTCCTTTAATTTGCCTCGTAAACCGTGATGGAATAACGTGGTTCTTTTGTTTTCTGGCCACCTAGCTTCGGCAACCAGTCTGATTCCCCTGCCGGAGGGACAAGAGTTAATTGTCTACTGGTTGTTCCTGGGTATGGCGAGCAAAAAGTTTTTCCATTTCTCTCTGGAACCCCCCAAAATCATGTAATAGAGGATCGTCATGGGTTATCAACGGCACCAACCAATCTGCTATACTACCACTCAGGTATGATAAAACAAAAGCTACCCGAGGTTGGTCGTTTGGAAATGCTCCAGGCCTACAAAGAAAATGAAGGCGGCACTGATTGATGAATTCCGCATACTTCCGTGGGTCGCCTGAAAACCTTTCTGGTGGTGCCAGGGGCACTTTTACAGGTAACGTGATCTGTACCGGAGTGGGTGGTATGGCAGGGTTTTGAATCGTTGGATTACTTCCAGGTAGATGCGTCTGTTCTGCCTGTGATTGCAAGTATTGCCTGCTAATCTCTTCAGTGTGTTCTTTGGTCACTATTAGGTCTCTTCAGAGGGCATTAGTCTCTTGTCGGGCAGAATGAACCTCAGCACGAAGCTCTCCTAGTAATTGGGCCAATTGGTCCATTTCTGATGTCTCCATGGCGCCCAGGTGGATTTGTTATGGTAGTCTTCGCGTTCTGTTACACTCACCTGGTATCCACAGGGACACCACCCAGCTGGGTTCTTCGCTGCTACGCTTCTCAGCATTGCCCTGATGTGGTCTGCGGGGAAGGTTCTGCCTGAAAATACAGGGGGACTGTGTTCAAGACTGACCGACTGGGGTAAGTATCCTCCTTCCACCCCCGTATGATTTCAGTCCCTCTGGCGCCCTCTCCTCACCTTGTGGTAGAATTAGGCGTGCTCTCCATCCTGCCTTCTTTGCAGGGGCGCGTTGTCTTTCATGGCCGAGTGTGGTCCAGTTACTTCACTGACGCCGGCCCGTTTGATATTGTTCAGGTAGGTCTTATTGCTGTTCTTTAGTTTGGTTGCTATCCTGCATGCCTTTCTTTGTTTAATATGTCTCTTTTTTCTCCCTTAGGTATGCGGAGCTTCAGCGTGGCGAACTGGCTTGGTTGAGCCCTGCTAGTAAATGATGGTGCATTAAGAGCACTATGATGCGGTAAGTAAGCGCTATGCGCAGCGCTGCAAAGTCTTGCCTTTGCTAACCTGTGTTTACCTTCCTTGTAGGTCGCGGTGTTCTTCAGCGCGAGTGGAATGTCCAGAGTGGTGCCAGCCAAGAGGCGACCAGCCAGGTAAGCCTTTTGAGCAGTTTGTAATTTGTAAATGTCTCTACTGCTTTCTTTAATGTTGCCTCTATCTTCCTCTTTCAGGTCGTTCTGTCCGGGAGGCGTGCAGATTCGAGGAAGCTTTTCTCAGTAGCTGCAAGTGTTTAAAGATGAAGACTGCAGGTAACATGCTGCTGCTGCTAATGATGTTCCTTTTGTCTCTTTGCAGGTTCTGCTTCTCCGAGGTTCGAGGGAATAGCTGGACACGGTGAGCGTCACGTTGCAAGCTGAAAAGTAACGTGAAGCGTGTTGTCTTGCTCAGGTGTGGTTTAAATAATCCCAACAAAATAGTCCAGGTAAAGTAGTCCCTAGGCTACCACACCCAAAACACTAGACCGCATAGCTTGGTTCTTAGGAACCAAGCTATGTGGATGCCTCCATGTTGGCTGACAATACAATAAAGTAGTTCCCAAGCACATTGTTTTTCATGGTGTATGAGCCTTGTGCCATAGGCGCCAGGACTGGCCCCAGGAGGGCTTTTGAAGAGGATGCCAGGCTCTAGAGAACCGAGTCTTGACTCCACCTGGCCAATGGGTTTGCCAGAGGGGTTTTGGGCAAGGGTCGTGACAGCGCTCCCCCCTAAGGCCCCTCCCATGGTGTTCTTTCTGTCTGTCCCAGGTTTGGTTGGGAAGTTCCGATGGAATTTCCTGATTAGACGTGGTGCGTGGATATTCTCACTGGGCTCCCAGGATCTATCTTGTGGTCCAAATCCTTTCCAATCGACAAGATAATATAGCTTGGTCCTAGAGTATTTAGAGTACAAGATACCTTTGACTTTGAATTCTGGTTCTCCGTCAACAAGTATGGTCTTAGGTGGTGCCCCAATCCGTTTGCCGGGTTGCATTGGTTTCAGGAGGGACACATGGAATACCGGGTGGATGTGTAGATTAGGTGGTAAATCCAGTTTCACGGCTGCTGGGTTGATAATTGCCTTAATGGTATAGGGTCCTAAGAATCTGGGATAAAAGGTCCGGGTTCCCTTGATGGGTACAAATTTAGCGGCTAACCAAACCTTGTCTCCTACTTGATAATCAGGGGCCTTTTTCCGGTGTTGGTCGGCGAATCTCTTTTGTTTTTCTTTGGCATGAATAAGGTGTTCCTTTTCCCTTTTGAAAGCCTGAGTAATGGTTGTTTGTAGTTGTCTTGATCGGATGTGGTTTAAATAGTCCCAACAAAATAGTCCAGGTAAAGTAGTCCCTAGGCTACCACACCCAAAACTCTAGACCGCATAGCTTGGTTCTTAGGAACCAAGCTATGTGGATGCCTTTATGTTGGCTGACAATACAATAAAGTAGTTCCCAAGCACATTGTTTTTCATGGTGTATGAGCCTGGCGCCATAGGCGCCAGGACAGGCCCCATGAGGGCTTTTGAAGAGGATGCCAGGCTCTAGAGGCCCGAGTCCTGACTCCACCTGGCCAATGGGTTTGCCAGAGGGGTTTTGGGCAAGGGTCGTGACAAGATCCAATTGAAAATGTCAGCCATCTTGGAAAAGACAATCATATGCTTCATGGAGAGAAACCTTTCGAGCAATATGGAAACCATTTGTTCGCTAAACAATCTCAAAGCCACTTGAGCTTTTTCCTAGCACTTTTACTTAATGTTTGAGTGGTCATTATAACATTTTTATTAAAAAGTACATATGTTTGTGCTGTGCATGTTAGAAACCATTGAGCTGAGTAGATGTGTCGCATAATCTCAAGAACGTCCGTGCCTCATAATAGTAGCTCAGTATTCGTTTTTGCTCTTTAAAAAAGAACCTGATGCAAGCTGAATGCCCAAAGATCGAGCCAATTCACTCGTAGGTTGTATATGGCAAGAGAAAGGCAATGCAGTCATTCCTTTGTGAATTGCTGGTGCCCAAAAATATAAGAAGTACATTGCACATTTTTTCCTGTCTGTGTTCCTTTCTGTGATTATGTTTGTTATCTTCTCAGACATATTCCACGTTGTTTTCCTGTTTTATTTTTAACTTGATTGACCCATTTCCTTCCCTTCATGGGGAGGGATTCCCCTCATAGCCCTTATCCTATTTTACCTTCTCCCCTCTCCATCCCAAATACCCTCATGCTCTTTTTCCTTTTTTTAATCAGCAAAATTCAATGTCACTTTAAGGGAGTTTTGATCATTTTCAGGAATTTTGTTCAGCTATATCCCTTTCCACACTTGCGCATCTGCCCATCCAAATACAAAGAATTTGAAGTCATAGGAATTATGTCAGGAAGTGTGGTCATCAATTGTATGATTGCTTATGTCATCACCAGTTAAGCCAGTTCAGAGGCTGCTTGCAAAGCACAGTCTGACAAAGAGCACAATCCATTGCGGGAGGTGAGGCTGTACGAGTCCTTTATTGCTACATCTCAAGACTCTCAAGACTTAGAAGTTCTGGAAACAATCCTAAAATCACCTCAATGTACGTCTTTTCAATGTGTATATTGATATATGACAGCATATAAAATGTGCACATTAATATTTACATCCATTAAATATTCCACACGTTCTCTGAAATATACACACATATAAAGTGCGAATCTGTCATCTGACCCCTTGCCATGGGAATCATCCTTGGCCCGTCCTGTTTTTTGTGTGTTTTCTTTACCTCACTACTCTCTGCATCCTGTGAAATGGGGGTTCATAAGAGGGAAAGTTAAAGTGCAAGTTTCAGAATCTAAAGCACTGTTCACTGCAAAGCCAGAATTGGCTATTCACACCCGGGAAAGGCAGATTGACCAATCACAATCCGCCTTTCTCGGGCGCGATTGTGCATTCACTGTTTGCAGTAAAAAAAAGTCAATAAAAAGGCCATCACCTTTAAAATAGAAAATGGAGTAGGTCCCTTTTCAGATGATGGTGGCCATCTTGGAATCTGTTTTCCATGGCTGCTGTAGAGGAGGTCCCAAGCACGACGCGCACTCCAGCCACCCATTTTGAAGTACTAGGAGCGTTTGCGCCTAAATATGTCACGTATGATGAGCAAATAAACTAGCAGAGAGCTGCAGTTGGGCTCTGTCCAGTACCTATTAGAAGAACAGCACTTGTTGAAGTACTGCCACCTAAAAAAACATGGACAGTAAGGTACCAGTGAGAAAGCCATATCGACAAATGAAACAGAATGAAGATTGTCAAAACACAATCCCTGAAGAAGCTAAAAAGATACTGAAGGAATACAAATGGTGATGTCACAAGAACCCGGACTGACTCCCATATAGAAGATATGACGACCTGAGTATGATGAAAAGAGACGAAACACCATGGATAAGTGACATCCTGAACTTAAAGTGAAATAATCAATGTCAAAGATGTCAGAAATAATGTCACATGCGCAATGAAGATATTCAGTTATTTTACACGTGTACATATGCAAGGAACCGCAAGAAGCAAGAATTTGTGAGGCTTGCTTATGCTTAGTAGTAAAATAGATTGCGGCAAGCACCACCTGTACATATCTACCTCAAAAGGAGTATACTTCCACTATGCACAAGAGCAGAATCAACCAAAGGTTACTAAAGGTCTCAAGAGAAGAGCTTTGCAGTGAACAAGTCAAAAATTAAAGACAGAGAGAAAATCAGACATATTCAAATCATGCCAGGAAGCCAAGGGCGTATCGGCTGAAATAGGACAACAGTGGATACAATTTATGAAAGAAGAACAGAGTATCCTGTTCGGAAAGGTCAAGATAAGCCACAGAAGGCAGATGGCTGGCAGAATTAAATCAAATACACACATTACATGAAGAATAAGAAGTTTTCACTGTGTCAGAATCACGTGACCAGCCAAGCGAGATGGGATGAAACTTTCACACCTCTGCATGGCCTTGTGCCATGCACAGATATATTTATTTTTACAGACCAAGAAGCAGTCTTAAGGCCAACCACAAAGAAATAATTGGCACATGACCACTAAGGTGATGAGTTATTGTAGCAATAATTGGAAGGGAAGCTTGGGGTGCAGACAAGCTCCCTGTACCTGGCCGACTATTCAGCATGCTGCTAGGCAAGTGGAAAAGTATGAATGGGGCTGTTGCCATCCCAATCATAGTGGACCAAGTAATCTAGGGACCTATATTAAGTAAAACCAATGAGATATCATACTTTTAGTGACGTTTACAGTAGCCATTTTGAAGGTAGGGCTTAGATGCCCCACCTGACAGTGTTTGTCCAATCCCCTCCCTCCGTTACCATATACAGATATAGTACCTATATTAAAGTTACCTTCCTAGAACCAATAGAATTGCATGACGGATTTCAGTGATGACGAGTTTTTAGTATAAATGATGTGTTTTTTATGAAGTTCATTGTAGTTGTTGAAGCGAGAAAGAAGATCGAGCGATTGCTGATATTAATGAACTCCCCGTGTTTTGTACTTGTCATTAAATGGACTCCCTTTGCCAAACCATTGAGTTGTCATTATTGATTTGATGTGAGAGTATTAATCTGCATCCCCATCCATTTCATGGGTGCTGCTGCCTCATCTTAAAGTGCTATTGGGAAACCCCCTGCTCTATGGGCCGGTTGGGGTCCTAGTGCACACTGCGGTCATCTGAAAAGGGACATAGTCCCTTTTCTATTTCAATGGCAGCAGCCATTTCTTTTTTCTCCGATGGAAAATGTGCTCATGTTGAGGGGCGGACATGTGGTTCAATGGCCCGCAACCTGAGCTGAGCTGAGGCCCTCTCTTCACTCTGCCCTGTCAAAGCTCAGGCCGGCGAGCTGTTAAACATCATGTCCGCCCCCAGTTGGGATATGAAAGCTGTAAAGTGACCCTTAAGTTATGGGAACTGTTGACATCAATGGATGCAGGAGACAACAGTGCCAAACAGCCAGATCAATCTTCACCACAAAGCCCCAAAATTCACCCCACCTTAAAATGATTTGCAGGAACCGCAAAATCGTCAATTTGGCTTCCTGTATATAACGGATCACAATCAAACCCATTTTAGTTTCTACAGCTCGTATTGGGGCAAGAATCATCATTGGCTGAGTGGAAGAAAGGCAAATGCGGCTTAGAAATAAAATCAAGATATTTTTGTCACAAAAAATAAATTTGACACGTCACTTCTGGCTTCTCTTTTTTATTGGCAATGTATTATTATCATCCTTGTTTGGGCACAAGCCTCATAGGGTGCGAGGAATGTAGGCTGTGTTTGCTTGTCCGTAAACCTGCATTGAAAGCTTTCTGTCAGCTATCTGCCCTCACCCCTCCATGCTACTCCAGCCTTTTCTCCCTTTGCCCTTTGCCCTGCAGCCACTGCAGCCACCTAAGCACCCTCAATGTCCACAGGTGGGTGCTAGAGAAGAGTATGTTTTCCCTGCAATGACAGGCTTCTGATGGTTGAAGTCTGTTTTCATTGTTGATGACAATCACTAGAAAAAATCAAAACAAACTCCATCTGTTAGCAGCGCTGCATCGCTGCCAGAAAGGTACATTAAAAAAAAATCACCCTAGCATGCAGGCTCTTCCCACCGGTAATGGCACTGCTGTCTGCATCAAAGGACCTTGCTTTGTTCAGGCCCGTAACTTAAGAAATTGGCAGCTAACAGTAGAAATTGTTCCAAACTTCCAAGCAACCAACCGCAACAATTAAGCAATTATCGATGGTCCAAATGACTCAACAGTTCAAATCAACTGTGTGGTTCTAACATTCGCTTTCTCCACCACATTTGATTTCATTGATGTTACAGAGCGAATTTACAATACCTTTTTTTCATCTTTTACAAAATCCTGGTATAGTCCATGGTTAATCTTCTTCAAAGATTGTGAATATGCTCTGTGAAATCAGTGAAATCAAAAAGTGGTGGAGAAATCGAATGTTAGAACCACACACCTGATTCAAACTTTTAAGACATTTGGGCCATTGATAAACACATGATTAATTGGTGTAACCCCTCAGGAATGTCCTGCATTGATTAGCGCAGACTGGGCAGAAACATGTAGGGTGATTGTGTACAGGAAAAACATAACTATCCCTTTTTGATTCTTCATATCAAACAAAGGACGACCATGAATCTTCTGATCTATGTGTTCCAAATGCACAACAATTTATGTGGGGGTTTGTTCATAAAACTGTGTGGAATGAGTGTATCTATGTTAGTTTTTGTATATTTGTGAATGTTGTCAATATAGTTTTTATAGAATTAAATAAAGATATATAGTTCTTTATATTACACAGCCACCCTAATGGTTGTGTAGTTATGGTTATGTTGCTGTTTCCATAGGACGAGCCCTTTTTGGGTGGCTTATAACTTCGGTCGCCCTGGACAAATCCTCACCAAACTTTGCAAAAAAAGTATATGGGTCACTCTGAAAATTTGGTGAGGTTTGGTCCGGGGGGGGGGGGCGAAGTTATAAGGGGGGTCCCAAAACTTCTTTTTTCTCATTCCCAAAATTTTGCTCACACCTACAGCCCAAACCGTTAGACGGATTTTCACCAAATTTGGACCAGGAGCAGCGGCTTGGTCCCAAAAGAGTGCTTTTTGGTGAAAATCCATCCAGTAGTTCTTTTTAAAATGACCAAAAAGTAGGTCACAAAGAATTTGTGATATCTATGTTCGGTCCGTGGACACACTTCCATGTTCGCTCCGCGGACAGTGTCCTGATTGGCTAATCGGCTTGCGTCATGTCTGCGGACATGCAACGTGTTTGGTGATTGGATGGTGAAGAGTGTGAAGTGCGTCAGACTTTTGGAAACACCCGCCATCTTGAATTCGCGGACAGCGCAGTGAAACGCGGTGGAAAAATACTATTTCGTAAAGTCTGTTGGCGTGTAAGACTGTTTGGCGAGAGTGGGGGAGTAAGAGAAGGGTTAAATGTTGTATTTATTTAGGTGGCAGGCACCCCTGTTGTGTTTGTTCTGACCGTGGACAACACGGGTGTCCTGAAATGTTCGTAAATAAACAAAATGGTGGTGTCCTGAGGACGCTATACCTGTTCGTACTGTTCGTAGGCAAGTTGAAATTGTTCTAAGAACACATCATGTGTCCTAGGATGTTCGTAAATAAATTAAATGGGGGTGTTTTGAGGACGGTAGACCTGTCCGTATTGTTCTCAAGCAAGCTGAAACTGTCCTAAGAACACAATTGGGGTCCTGAAATGTTCGTAAATGAATAAAATGGGTGTGTCCTGAGGACGCTATGACTGTCCGTATTGTTCGCAGGCAAGTTGAAACTGCTCTAAGAATACATGCAGTGTCCTGAAATGTTCGTAAATAAACAAAATAGGAGTGTCCTGAGGACGCCGTCCGTATTGTTCGTAGGCAAGTTGAAATTGTTCTAAGAACATGTGTCCTGAGATGTTCATAAATAAACAAAATGGGGGTGTCCTGAGGACACTACACCTGTCTGTACTGTTCATAGGCAAGTTGAAAATTTTCTAAGAACACATCAAGTGCCCTGGGATGTTCGTAAATAAACAAAACGGGGGTGTTCTGAGGACGCTAGACCTGTCCGTATTGTTCTCAAGCAAGCTGAAACTGTCCTAAGAACACACGTGGTGTCCTGAAATGTTCCTAAATAAACAAAATGGGTGTGTCCTGAGGACACTATGCCTGTCCGTGTTGTTCGCAGGCAAGTTGAAACTGTTCTAAGAACACACGTGTTGTCCTGAAATGTTCGTAAATAAATGAAATGGGGGTGTCCTGAGGATGCTGTCCGTATTGTCCGTAGGCAAGTTGAAATTGTTCTAAAAACACATCATGTGTCCTGGGATGTTCGTAAATAAACAAAATGGGGGTGTCCTGAGGATGCTATACCTGTCCGTACTGTTCGTAGGCAAGTTGAAACTGTTCTAAGAACACATCAAGTGTCCTGGGATGTTCGTCAATAAATTAAATGGGGGTGTTCTGAGGACGGTAGACCTGTCCGTATTGTTCTCAAGCAAGCTGAAACTGTCCTAAGAACACAATTGGTGTCCTGAAATGTTCGTAAATAAATAAAATGGGTGTGTCCTGAGGACGCTATGACTGTCCGTATTGTTCGCAGGCAAGTTGAAACTGTTCTAAGAATACAGGCAGTGTCCTGAAATGTTCATAAATAAACAAAATAGGGGTGTCCTGAGGACGCTGTCCGTATTGTTCGTAGGCAAGTTGAAATTGTTCTAAGAACATGTGTCCTGAGATGTTCATAAATAAACAAAATGGGGGTGTCCTGAGGACACTATACCTGTCTGTACTGTTCGTAGACAAGTTGAAATCTTTCTAAGAACACATCAAGTGCCCTGGGATGTTCGTAAATAAACAAAACGGGGGTGTTCTGAGGACGCTAGACCTGTCCGTATTGTTCGCAAGCAAGCTGAAACTGTCCTAAGAACACACGTGGTGTCCTGAAATGTTCGTAAATAAACGAAATGGGTGTGTCCTGAGGACGCTATGCCTGTCCGTATTGTTCGCAGGCAAGTTGAAACTGTTCTAAGAACACACGTGGTGTCCTGAAATGTTCGTAAATAAATGAAATGGGGGTGTCCTGAGGATGCTGTCCTTATTGTCCGTAGGCAAGTTGAAATTGTTCTAAAAACACATCCTGTGTCCTGGGATGTTCGTAAATAAACAAAATGGGGGTGTCCTGAGGACGCTATACCTGTCTGTACTGTTCGTAGGCAAGTTGAAACTGTTCTAAGAACACATCAAGCGTCCTGGGATGTTCGTCAATAAACAAAATGGGGGTGTCCTGAGGATGCTATGCCTGTCCGTATTGTTCGTAGGCAAGTTGGAATTGTTCTAAGAACACATCAAGTGTCCTGGGATGTGTCATGATGCCTACCTCCAAGGAGCCAGGTCCGACCCAGCAACCACAGAAGCAGGTATTATTTCCCCCAGGGGAGTGCCAGCGGGCCCAAGCTGGGACCCTCTGGACGCAGTCCTGGCGCCTTAGGCACCAGGCTCATGTTGGACCCCTGTCCTGGCGCGTTAGGCGCCAGGCTCATAAAGCTAGACATGTGTTCAAGTGTTTTAATGTGCACCTACCTGATGCAGACCATGCTGCTACATCCAGGCCCTCTTGAGGCCTGAATGGAACTACTTTACCTGTGGGACTACTTTCCACCCGGGTGTGGTCGGGGAAGGATACATACCTGATCAGTGGAAGGATACACACTTGGAACTTCTTCCAAAGCTATTTAAACCACACCCGATCAGCAACTCACGCTTCGCGTTGTTCTGCTCCTCGCAGCTGGACGCTCACTGTGTCAGCTCCTGCATCGGGACCTCAGCCACGCCTGTCAGTATCCTGGGTCACCTGCAAAGGGAGACAAAAGACCTTACCTGCTAAATCAGCACCACGGAGACATCACACCGACGATCGTGAAAAGGAAGACATCATTTTTAAAAGCATTTCGCTACGATCGCTGCAGCGCTGCATTTCACTCACCTATCCTGGACGCCTCCATCTTCAGCAGCGATCATCCGGATCCACAGCCACTTCCCAGAGCCTAGAGAGAAAAGACAAGAACAAGGTGAGAGAAGGAAAGGAATAGGAAAAGCTCAGTTTCCTTCTAAGACTTACCTGTTGGGTCCTTCCCATTTAATTTCAGGTCTTGCCGCTTCCAGGCATTTTCCGGACCCCGCCCCCTATTGGGAAAAAAGACAAAGACATTGAATGAGCGAATGCAAAGACATTACCCGAGCGCTCATCCAGAACTTATCTGTCATTTACTGGAACTGCACGTTTCACTTCGGGTCGGCGCCATATCTCCGGCATTCCGAACTCCGGCCCCTAAGGGGAAAAAGACAGAAGCATTAGCGCTTGCTGCAACAAGACTATGAACATTATTATAAAGCTTGGACTTTTGAACTTGCAGCAGAACTTTTACAGCGCCTTACCTGAAGAGTCAAGCTTACCTGAACTCCCATCAATCCTCAATCCAGTGAAATAACTGGGTTTCAACGCGCCCCTGCATCAGAAGCAGGATGGAGAGCCCATCCTTCATGACCCTAAGCTGAGACTTCACGGGGAATCGTGGAAGGGTATCGTGGAGGGTTGGAAGAGAGTGGGAGGCTTGAGCATAACTCAGTCAGTAGGTAATACTCCCTTTTCACGCACAGGGGAATATTCCTGCGAGCCAGAGAAGCCAGAGTAGAGGGGCCCTTCTTGTCCATCTTCAGAGTCCTGCGCTTCACCATTGAAGAAGCACCAGCACTCGAAGCCAGACCTGCGCCTCCGTGGGGATCAGGTGAGCGTTACAGAACGCGAAGCCTACCCACAATTTCCCACCCGGGCGCTATGGAGACTTCCGAGACTGACCAGCTGGCCCAGCTTTTGGGGGAATTACGGGCAGAGGTGCACTCAGCCCGCCAGGAGACTAACGCTCTCAAAAGAGAACTGATCCTATCCAAGGAAAGAACAGATGACCTAGCCAAAAGGTTATTACAGGCCCAGGCAGGGCACACTCCTTTACCTAATTCCGGAGACATTTCCACATCAATGTGTTTGAATAACTCGGTACAAATCAATCTACCTGGACACATGCCTTTGGCCCCGCCTGAACGTTTTGCGGGGGATCCCAAGAAATATGCCGTCTTTATGAACCAATGTCGTTTACACTTTCTATGCAGACCTGGAGCCTTCCCTAACGACCAGACTAAGGTAGCCTTTATACTATCTTACCTCAGTGGCAGTGCTGCCGATTGGTCTATTCCATTGGTAAATCAGGATGATCCCATTCTCCAGAATTTTCAGGGCTTCCAGGCCAGCATGGAAAGATTGTTCGCTCGACACTCTCAAGGACAGGCCCTTGATAACGAACTGCTATTCTTACGACAAGGTAATCAGGATCTTCTGCCCTACAGTGCCACCTTTAACAGACTGGTTGTGGAAACTGGATGGCCAGAAAACAAAAGGATCACATTGTTTCATCGAGGTCTGCGCGGAGAGCGTAAGGATGTTCTAGCTCAGATAGTAAATCCACCCCAGGTCTGCACAGACTACATAGACTTGGTGGTTCAACTTGATCATAGACTTCAACACAGAAAAGCAGATCGGTTCAAGTGCGAAACCCGAATACCGATCAAAACCCATGCTAACTCCAAGAGTACCGACGTATCCGAACCTATGCAAATCGGTGGAGTTAAAGGACCATTAACGCAGAAAGAACGAGAGAGAAGACGGCAAATGCAACTTTGTCTGTATTGCGGGACTTCCGGTCACTTTCTTCGGAATTGTCCAGTTAAACCACCTCAGAAGGTGGTTGGAGCTACTGATAACGAATTATTGACACCTGATTCGGGAAACGACCTAGCCCGACAAGCGTAGGGGTCCGCTTGCCGAGCTTGAAAACTAACTCTTTGACCTTGCATTTTGTCATGCCAATGGTGCTCGTGGACCCAAAACAGCCTCAGCAGTTGCATGCTATAAAAGCATACATCGACAGTGGAGCTATTGGAAATTACATAGACCGTGAATTGGCTTCCAGGATTAAGCTTCCTCTCCGTCGGAAAGTAAGCCAAGATGTCATTACTACAGTAGATGGAACCAAAATAGCCTCTGGGCCATTAACGCATTCCACTGTTGAAGTGACACTGATAGGTCAGGACGGACATCGGTAAGCAATCGTGTTTGATGTGATCAAGGCCCCACAATTTCAAGTAATTCTTGGAATTCCTTGGTTAGAAACACATAATCCCAGAATTGACTGGCGAGCAAAGAAGATAAGTTTTCCTGATTGTGAACCAACTTGTTATCCAAGAAATCCAGCTATGGGTCTAGCCTCAGCAACTTCCACCCCTGTACAGTTACCGTCAGAATACCAAGAATTCCAAGACGTTTTTCAGAAAGAACAGGCTAACACGTTACCTCCCCATCGGTCTTATGATTGCCAAATCGATCTGGTACCCAATGCTCAACTACCTTGTAGTAGGATTTATGCTCTTACGGAACCTGAGAACCTGCATTTGCGTCAGTACTTAGATCAGTACCTAGCCAAAGGTTTTATTCGCCTGTCCAATTCTCCTGTCTCTTCAGCTCTGTTCTTCGTGCTGAAAAAAGAGGGCGACCTTAGAACGTGTATAGACTATCGCGCCCTAAATCAAATAACGATTAAGAATCGTTATCCTCTGCCCTTGATCCCTGAGCTTATTGACCAGGTGAAAGACGCTTGTGTGTACACCAAGTTAGATCTCCGAGGAGCTTATCACCTGGTGCGTATAAAAGAAGGCGACGAATAGAAGACTGCAATCCGCACCAAGTTTGGGCTTTTCGAATATCAGGTGATGCCTTTCGGTTTGTGAAATGCACCTGCCGCCTTTCAGTACTTTGTGAATGATGTTCTTCGGTAACTTATCGATGTCTGTGTCATTGTTTACATTGACGACATCCTGGTGTACTCTTCTTCAGAATCTGATCACAGAAAACATGTTAGGGCAGTTCTTGAGAAATTGCGCCAGCACAGACTATTTGCAAAACTCGAAAAATGCGTTTTTCATACCACAGAAGTTGAGTTTCTCGGATTCATCCTGACACCTCAAGGAGTCCGAATGGACTCGCGAAAGGTGGATGCCATCCTCAAATGGCCATCTCCTAGCTCAGTGAAGGGAGTTCAGAGCATGCTCGGCTTTGCCAATTTCTATCGAAGATTCATCCCGGAATTTTCCTGAACAGTCCATCCCATCACAGCTCTCCTAAAGAAAAACAAATGCTTCGAATGGACTCTTGAGGCCGAACAAGCCCTTCAGGACTTGAAAACCAAATTCACCTCTGCACCTGTATTGAAGCACCCGCACCCAGATCTCCCGTACATTGTGGAAACCGACGCATCCAGTTCGGCCATGGGAGCTGTCCTGTCGCAAAGAGACCCAAAAACTAACCAACTACACCCAGTGGCCTTTTGGTCCAGAAAATGTTCTCCTCCTGAAATCAACTACGCAATTACCGATAAAGAGTTACTGGCCATCAAATCTGCTTTCAAGGCTTGGCGTCACTACCTTCTCGGGGCAAGACACACAATCACCGTAATTACGGACCACAGAAACTTACAGTATTTGAAGACGGCCAAGGCTCAATCTTCACGACTACTCCGCTGGGCTCTAATCTTTGCGGAATTTGATTTTGTAATTACCTATCGCCCTGGCTGCAAGAATGGAAAAGCGGACGCCTTATCCCGGATTGGCTTGGAAGAACCTAATTCAAGCTTAGAACCTGTGCCCATCATACCTGAGCAAAGAATCTTAGGCTTAACTTCATTGCAAACTATTGAGGACATCCAAACGCAAGTAAAACAACTTCTAGACTCTTCAACCTTACTGGAATGGAGTCAAAAGGGTCCTCATTACACCGTTAAGGATGACTTACCCTACTTCCAGGAGCGGTTGTTTCTGCCAAGTAAAGAATTGCAAGAACTTGTTATTGCCCATCATCATGAATCTTTAATGGAAGGACACCCTGGTATCGCTAAAACGGAGGAAAAAATCAAACGCCACTTCTGGTGGCCTTCTTGGAGAAAAGATATAAAGTCTTTTGTCCTGTCTTGCGGAATTTGCGCCCAAAACAAAGCTCAAAAGAAAAGGCCAGCCGGCCTACTTCAACCCTTGGATATTCCACCGGCACCATGGCACACCCTGTCAATGGACTTTATAACCGACCTGCCTCCTTGTGCTGGTTACAACACAATCCTTGTAGTTGTGGACCTATTCTCCAAAATGGCCCACTTTATCCCTTTAAAAGGTTTGCCTTCAGCTTCCACCTTGGCCAAGGAATTCCTGGAGAATATAGTTTGCATACATGGTTTCCCTTCCGTATTAGTCTCGGATCGTGGAAGTCAATTTATCTCCCATTTTTGGAAGAAGTGTTGCCGATTAGCACAAATAGATGTGCGGTTATCCACCAGCCACCACCCCCAGACCGACGGACAAACCGAGAGAACCAATAAGATTCTCGAGCAATATCTTCGGTGCATGTTAAACCAATCTGAGTTGAATTGGAAAGACATTCTTTGGATCGCAGAATATGCATACAACAACTCAGTGCATTCTGGAACCGGACAAACCCCTTTTTATACTTTGTATGGTCACCATCCTCGGACCTCTGACCTAGATCCACCTCTGACCCTGGAAATGCCCGCAGTAAATCATCTGCATTCCACAATAACCCGAGCCTTCAAAGAAGCTGCAAGTCATTTACAGCAAGCCAAGAAAAAGTATAAAGAAAACGCTGATTTGCACCGAAGTAAAACTCCTCCTTACAAAGTAGGAGACCAGGTATGGCTAGCAACTAAACATTTACCCCTCAAGGGCCCGTGAACCTTCAATCCCAGATTCATATGACCTTACCCCATCAAGGCTATAATCAACCCAGTGGCCTTTAAACTGGATCTACCGTCCAACATGCGTATTCATCCAGTTTTTCATGCATCACTTTTGAAGCCACTACAACCAGGAACCCGATTGTCCAAGCCTCCAGATCCAGTTCAAATTGAAGGGGAATTAGAATTCGAAGTTAAAGACTTTTTAGACTAAAAGGTGGTAAAGTCGAAACTCTTCTATCTAGTTGACTGGAAGGGATATGGACCTCAGGAGAGATCGTGGGAGCCTAGTAACCATGTCCACGCACCTCGATTAGTACAAAGGTTTCACCGGAGATTTCCGAACAAGCCAAAAACCCCCGGAGGAAAGAACCTTGGGAGGGGACTTGAGGGGGGGTACTGTCATGATGCCTACCTCCAAGGAGCCAGATCCGACCCAGCAACCCCAGAGGCAGGTGTCATTTCCCCCAGGGGAGTGCCAGCGGGCCCAAGCTGGGTCCCTTTGGACGCAGTCCTGGCGCCTTAGGCGCCAGGCTCATGTTGGACCCCTGTCCTGGCGCCTTAGGTGCCAGGCTCATAAAGCTAGACATGTGTTCAAGTGTTTTAATGTGCACTTACCTGATGCAGACCATGCTGCTACATCCAGGCCCTCTTGAGGCCTGAATGGAACTACTTTACCTGTGGGACTACTTTCCACCCGGGTGTGGTCGGGGAAGGATACATACCTGATCAGTGGAAGGATACACACTTGGAACTTCTTCCAAAGCTATTTAAACCACACCCGATCAGCAACTCACGCTTCGCGTTGTTCTGCTCCTCGCAGCTGGACGCTCACCGTGTCAGCTCCTGCATCGGGACCTCAGCCACACCTGTCAGTATCCTGCGTCACCTGCAAAGGGAGACAAAAGACCTTACCTGCTAAATCAGCACCATGGAGACATCACACCGACGATCCTGAAAAGGAAGACATGATTTTTAAAAGCATTTCGCTACGATCGCTGCAGCGCTGCATTTCACTCACCTATCCTGGACGCCTCCATCTTCAGCAGCGATCATCCGGATCCACAGCCACTTCCCAGAGCCTAGAGAGAAAAGACAAGAACAAGGTGAGAGAAGGAAAGGAATAGGAAAAGCTCAGTTTCCTTCTAAGACTTACCTGTTGGGTCATTCCCATTTCATTTCGGGTCTTGCCGCTTCCAGGCATTTTCCGGACCCCGGCCCCTATGGGGAAAAAAGACAAAGACATTGAATGAGCGAATGCAAAGACATTACCCGAGCGCTCATCCAGAACTTATCTGTCATTTACTGGAACTGCACGTTTCACTTCGGGTCGGCGCCATATCTCCGGCATTCCGAACCCCGGCCCCTAAGGGGAAAAAGACAGAAGCATTAGCGCTTGCTGCAACAAGACTATGAACATTATTATAAAGCTTGGACTTTTGAACTTGCAGCAGAACATTTACAGCGCCTTACCTGAATAGTCAAGCTTACCTGAACTCCCATCAATCCTCAATCCAGTGAAGTAACTGGGTTTCAACGCGCCCCTGCATCAGAAGCAGGATGGAGAGCCCATCCTTCATGACCCTAAGGTGAGACTTCACGGGGAATCGTGGAAGGGTATCGTGGAGGGTTGGAAGAGAGTGGGAGGCTTGAGCATAACTCAGTCAGTAGGTAATACTCCCTTTTCACGCACAGGGGAATATTCCTGCGAGCCAGAGAAGCCAGAGTAGAGGGGCCCTTCTTGTCCATCTTCAGAGTCCTGCGCTTCACCATTGAAGAAGCACCAGCACTCGAAGCCAGACTTGCGCCTCCGTGGGGATCAGGTGAGCGTTACAGGATGTTCGTAAATAAACAAAATGGGGGTGTTCTGAGGATGCTAGACCTGTCCGTATTGTTCGCAAGCAAGCGGAAACTGTCCTAAGAACTCACGCGGTGTCCTGAAATGTTCATAAATCAACGAAATGGGTATGTCCTCTGGCCGCTATGCCTGTACGTATTGTTTGTAGGCAAGTTGAAATTGTTCTAAAAACACATCATGTGTCCTAGGATGTTCGTAAGTAAATGAAATGGGGGTGTTCTGAGAACGGTAGACCTGTCCGTATTGTTCTCAAGTAAGCTGAAACTGTCCTAAGAACACAATTGGTGTCCTGAAATGCTCGTAAATAAATAAAATGGGTGTGTCCTGAGGACGCTATGACTGTCCGTATTGTTCGCAGGCAAGTTGAAACTGTTCTAAGAATACAGGCAGTGTCCTGAAATGTTCGTAAATAAACAAAATAGGGGTGTCCTGAGGACGCTGTCCGTATTGTTCGTAGGCAAGTTGAAATTGTTCTAAGAACATGTGTCCTGAGATGTTCATAAATAAACAAAATGGGCGTGTCCTGAGGACACTATACCTGTCTGTACTGTTTGTAGGCAAGTTGAAATTTTTCTAAGAACACATCAAGTGCCCTGGGATGTTCGTAAATAAACAAAAGGGGGTGTTCTGAGGACGCTAGACCTGTCCGTATTGTTCGCAAGCAAGCTGAAACTGTCCTAAGAACACACGTGGTGTCCTGAAATGTTCGTCAATAAACGAAATGCGTGTGTCCTGAGGAAGCTATGCCTGTCTGTATTGTTCGCAGGCAAGTTGAAACTGTTCTAAGAACACACGTGGTGTCCTGAAATGTTCGTAAATAAATGAAATGTGGGTGTCCTGAGGATGCTGTCCGTATTGTCCGTAGGCAAGTTGAAATTGTTCTAAAAACACATCATGTGTCCTGGGATGTTCGTAAATAAACAAAATGGGGGTGTTCTGAGGATGCTATACCTGTCCGTACTGTTCGTAGGCAAGTTGAAACTGTTCTAAGAACACATCAAGTGTCCTGGGATGTTCGTCAATAAATTAAATGGGGGTGTTTTGAGGACGGTAGACCTGTCCGTATTGTTCTCAAGCAAGCTGAAACTGTCCTAAGTACACAATTGGTGTCCTGAAATGTTCGTAAATAAATAAAATGGGTGTGTCCTGAGGACGCTATGACTGTCCGTATTGTTCGCAGGCAAGTTGAAACTGTTCTAAGAATACAGGCAGTGTCCTGAAATGTTCGTAAATAAACAAAATAGGGGTGACCTGAGGACGCTGTCCGTGTTGTTCGTAGGCAAGTTGAAATTGTTCTAAGAACATGTGTCCTGAGATGTTCATAAATAAACAAAATGGGGGTGTCCTGAGGACACTATACCTGTCTGTACTGTTCGTAGGCAAGTTGAAATTTTTCTAAGAACACATCAAGTGCCCTGGGATGTTCGTAAATAAACAAAACGGGGGTGTTCTGAGGACGCTAGACCTGTCCGTATTGTTCGCAAGCAAGCTGAAACTGTCCTAAGAACTCACGTGGTGTCCTGAAATGTTCGTAAATAAACGAAATGGGTGTGTCCTGAGGACGCTATGCCTGTCCGTATTGTTCGCAGGCAAGTTGAAACTGTTCTAAGAACACACGTGGTGTCCTGAAATGTTTGTAAATAAATGAAATGGGGGTGTCCTGAAGATGCTGTCCGTATTGTCCGTAGGCAAGTTGAAATTGTTCTAAAAACACATCATGTGTCCTGGGATGTTCATAAATAAACAAAATGGGGGTGTCCTGAGGACGCTATACCTGTCCATACTGTTTGTAGGCAAGTTGAAACTGTTCTAAGAACACATCAAGTGTCCCGGGATGTTCGTCAATAAACAAAATGGGGGTGTCCTGAGGACGCTATGCCTGTCCGTATTGTTCGTAGGCAAGTTGGAATTGTTCTAAGAACACATCAAGTGTCCTGGGATGTTCGTAAATAAACAAAATGGGGGTGTTCAGAGGATGCTAGATCTGTCCGTATTGTTCGCAAGCAAGCGGAAACTGTCCTAAGAACTCACGCGGTGTCCTGAAATGTTCGTAAATCAACGAAATGGGTGTGTCCTGAGGACGCTATGCCTGTATGTATTGTTTGTAGGCAAGTTGAAATTGTTCTAAGAACACATCATGTGTCCTAGGATGTTCGTAAGTAAATGAAATGGGGGTGTTCTGAGAACGGTAGACCTGTCCGTATTGTTCTCAAGCAAGCTGAAACTGTCCTAAGAACACAAGTGGTGTCCTGAAATGTTCGTAAATAAATGAAATGGGTGTGTCCTGAGGACGCTATGACTGTCTGTATTGTTCGCAGGCAAGTTGAAACTGTTCTAAGAATACAGGCGGTTTCCTGAAATGTTCATAAATAAACAAAATAGGGGTGTCCTGAGGACGCTGTCCGTATTGTTCGTAGGCAAGTTGAAATTGTTCTAAGAACATGTTTCCTGAGATGTTCATAAATAAACAAAATGGGGGTGTCCTGAGGACACTATACCTGTCTGTACTGTTTGTAGGCAAGTTGAAATTGTTCTAAGAACACATCAAGTGTCCTGGGATGTTCGTACATAAACAAAACGGGGGTGTTCTGAGGACGCTAGACCTGTCCGTATTGTTCGTAGGCAAGTTGAAACTGTTCTAAGAACACATCAAGTGTCCTGGGATATTCTTCAATAAACAAAATGGGGGTGTCCTGAGGATGCTATGCCTGTACGTATTGTTCGCAGGCAAGTTGAAACTGTTCTAAGAACACACGCGGTGTTCTGAAATGTTCGTAAATAAACGAAAACGTACGGCCATGCACCCAAGACTCTCTGCCCTGGCCACAACCACTGCAGCATATCACATCCATAGTGGCTTATAACTTTAGGACCCAAGAACAAATTTATAAGCAACAAAGCTATAAGCCAGTATGAGTGTGATATGTTGTGGTGGTTGTGGGCAGGGCCTAGAGTCTTGTGTGCATGGCCAAGTCCAAATGTATAAGCACAGAAGTTATTAGTCACTATGGGTGTGATTTGCTGCGATGGTTGTACTTATTACAATATACTTACTGTTTGGTTTAGTAACTGGAGTACATATATTCCTTGTTAATTTCTCTGATAAAAGAAAAGATCATGTTAGTATTGGTATTTTGTAACGACTTATAACATTGAATAATCAACATCTTTTTTTTTTACCCTCATATTTAGTAGATTACAAACCAGTGTACTGTGCAATTTGCTCAGTTTCTGTGTTTGTTGCTAAAATCATTGGGACTGTGGGAACAAAAAAAATCCATGTTGGATTAAAAAAAAAACTTTTGTTGTTATGCTACAGTCTATTTGTGTGTTTGTTTTCAGTGTTCACTTGTTGTTTCTGGCTAATGTTCTATATGTTGGCTTGTTGCAGATTTATGGAGCAGTTAGATACCTGTTGGCATATTCTAACTGTCTATTTTTTGTTAAAATTAAGTGTTATTGATTTATCTGTTTGGATATTGTAAAATCTTGGGCCAGTTAGATACCAGTTGGCGTATTCTAACTGTTTATTGTTTGATATAATTTAGTGGTATTCATTTATCTGTTTAGTTGTTGTAGAATCTTGGGGCAGTTAGATAGCTGTTGGCATATTCTAACAGTTTATAGTTTTTTAATAGAAGTTTTGTTAATGTTTAAGTACAAATTAGTTAATCAATTTTGGTTTTAAGAAGATTAAATAAGAGTTTGTAAGATTTGCTGGTAATCTCTGCTTTAGAATAATGGTACTATCATTGCATTCAAACCATCCACATTTTTTTAAAATATATGCAGTATGGTGACCTGCATTGGTTGTGGCTCCTGCGTGGTAGATTATACCTATTGTTGTGAAGGTTTTCTTACCAAGTGATACTTGACCATGTGTGAATCCAGTCAGCTTGCAGTTGTTTTTGGTACTATCTGCATTGTAACGTAGAAGCATTAGTATTATCTATTTACTATGTGTTTGTATTGGTAAGGTGAAGCAGTTATCCGAATTGCAGGTAGTACATAATCTACCATGGTTTGCATTTTGTACAAGTTGCTGAAATGGAACGGATTCACAATTAGGTATGGATACATATATGAAGCGCTCATTAGGGATTTGTTCTTGTGTCACTTTGTTGCAGAGAGTGCTTGTTTCCACATGTATGAAATCTGGAAGATTTCATTCATAGGTACGTTTTTGTTTTCCAGTACTTGTAGTAGGTACATTAAAATTTTTGTGGATCTTCCTGTGAGTTTTTAGTGAATTTCACCATTCCAGCACAGAAGTCCAATTGTTGTCGTATTCCATGAACACTATACGCGTTTTCAGGATTGTTTGTTGCGTTTCTATGAAGTACTAACATTTGCAAACACAATTGGTCTGTACTATGTAAGTAAATGTTGTCAACAGTTGGTGGTAATTGAAATAGAATATTCATTGCTACATTTGCATAGCAATTTACACTAGTTATATTTGAAAGTTCAAATAGACCAGGTAGTTCTGTATCTGAGTGCTTTTTTTGGAGTTTGTCTTCCTTCTTTGAAGAAGTACCTGGTTTACTTTCCCTAATAGGTTATTTTTTGCTTGTGGTACTTGATGAAGTATCAGTTTCTTTTACTCTCTTTGGAAGATTTGCAGTAACATCCTGTTGCATTTCTGTTTGATTTAGTTTTCTTTTACAATGTTTTACTTTTTGTGGAACAGGATATGTTTTTAGATGGGGGTGTATACTGAACAAAGTCTTTTGTATTCTAAAATGCAAGGAATGTCAGCGTTTACTTTACTTGCATCAAAGTTGATTAGAAATAGACCGTCAAGTTTACTTAAGCATGATAGAGCTAAGTAGCTCATGTCTTCTTTAAAGACTGTGTTACCAATATCTATCAATGCTTTGTCTAGGGGAAGACCTTGTGATTTATAAATGGTGATTGCGTATGCAAGAGTTAGAGAAAATTGTTCTCTGCGTACATACATGTCTTTGAAGAGAAGGAATTGAGCTGTTGAGCGTCCAATCCTTTTCACTTCTGAAAGTTTGTCAAAGAGAATATTGACAAACTGAATGTTATTGTCACGTGGGTATGTTTGAAAGCCAACAACTTTACTCAGTACTCCATTAACTAGTCCTCGATCCACGTCAAAGTTACGCTCAAGCATTACTCTACAATTTAAGGATAATTTTAATATTTTTTCCAATCCAGCTGTGTTGGAAATTGAATTTTCTAAACTATTTAGTCTTCTTGTGGCTTGCTCACACATGGGTAGTGTCATGCCATGTACGTCAAGTTTGTCTGTGGCGCTAATTTCAATTATTGGTTGCATTTCTTTTTTTAACATTGTTTCATTGAATTTGAAACAGCTTGCAAGAGTTGGCATTAAGGCCACACAGTTGACATTTTTGTGTTCTAATTGTTCCATAACATCCGTAGCACATGCATTATCGCCATAAAGTGCATGTATGTGCCAGGTTTTCAATATTGCTTGTGCTTCATGAGATAGTATACCAACTCTAATACTTTTTAAGATGTTGGCATAAGTGATATCTGCAGATTGCAGCATGTTTTCTGTTAATTCTCTTTATTGGAAATGTTGCCAAAGGTTGACATTTCCTATGTTGCCAACAGTTTTATGGCAGAGTTTGTGTCCTAAGGTTTTAAAAATAGGCTCACCTTTCACTGGTGTCAATTGAAGAAGATCTCCGAAAACAATAATGGGTTTTCCTCCAAAGAGCTCTTTGTAGTTTGTTTTGAGCACTTCTTGTTATCTGAGGTGAATCAAAGCCAACATTAGGCTGGAGACCATGCTCACTTCATCTATTAGTAGCATTTTCATTTGTTTTAATACTCTGCGTAGTTCCATTGCAGCTTCTGTAGAAAGTTTGTAATAGTTTAATTTGTTTTGGTGTTCTACTGGCAGGAGTAGTAATCGGTGTAAAGTGCCACCGCCTATGTTGTAGGAAGCTAGACCTGTGGGGGCAGTGACAACAGCTGACAGTTTGTTGTTTGTCAATTGTTGAAGGAATTTGCTGATGATTTTGATTAAGAATGTTTTGCCAGAAACAGCTTCACCACTGATGTACAGTAGTATAGGTTTGTAATTTTGGCAGGTGCATTCTTTATTTTCATGTTGTATACCATGTGCAATTCCTTTTGTTACTTCTTGAAAAATGCTAGGCTACTCATTGTTTAGTTTTGATTGTAGTATAGTTAAATCTTCTTTATCTTCATACTGACACATGGTGTTTTCTACTTCCGTCATAGCTAATTCTGCCTCATTTGCTATTAATGGCTGTCCCAGTGGTTCTTGGCTTCCTGTTACAGAAAGTTGACTACTGTCAGGAGTGTCCTTATCTAGTTAGGCCTGGAGTTCTTCTTCGTGTTGCTGTTCATTGTGCAACATTGTTTTGTAGTGTGTAAAGTTTACATCAGTTATAGTGCTTTCATTTGCTTTAAAAGCAGCTTCGTAGGAGTCATAGTTATCTAGTATTTCTTCTTCTTTTCTCCATGGTTTAAAGAGTTGTAGCAGGGACATGTAATATAGTTCTTTATGTTGAGTAGTCTTTAATGAAAATTTGATATGATTAATTAAATTTGGTTTGGTGAGTGTTACTAAGCTGCCTTCACAATTTGTCACTCTGTATCTACCTTTTTTTCATCAGGTTTTATATTATTTTTGTATGTGAAGTTTTGGGCTATGTGGTATAGACACATGATTTCCAAAGTGGTACTTCTGTTTGGGTAGTATTTGTCCAGCAAATTGTTTTTAAAAATGTCTTGGCTGTTGGGATCATTTTTGGCTATTGTTTCTATGTTGTCGTATGATTTCAGAACTCTTTTTCTAGATTTAGCAGGACCAAGACTTAGCCATACTATATTTTCAGATTTTCCATACAAAGCAGTACCGATTAAACGATCTGCTGCTTCACAGGAGCCACATTCTCTATGGGAGAGCATTTTTATGCCCAAACTGTACAAATTCTGAGACAGTGTTTTGTCTGATGACAGGTCATGCCAGAGGTCTTGAAGCTCTGTTTTTTCTGCTTTGGTTAAATATGCTGTAACATATCGTGCAACTGCAGTGGAATTGTCTGCAATGTACTGCACGTCTATGCTTGCATTCCATAAGAGGGCAATTATTGCATTGTAATCATTGATATATTTTTCTTCTTCTGTTCTTTTTTTGTAATATGTATTTTTAGGTGATTTACCTTTAACACTATGGGCCTCATTACGACTCTGGCGCTGATGGGGTAACGGCGCAGTAAAAGGCTGCAGCGCCGTTAACCCATTAGCACCTGATTACGAGGTCCCTTTGCGGGACCCGACCTTAACGGCTGGTCTACACCAGACGTTAAAGTAGGGACCCGCAAAGGGACCTTGGTGCTAAGTACGGTACCGCAATTTGCGGCACCGTATTTAGCGCCTTCCCCATTCCCATTGAGCCCTATGGGGCAAAAATGGGAATGGGGAAGTGCCATTGGTGAATGGGGAAATACCGCCCGTCAACCTTGGAATTGGGCGGTATTTCCCCGTTCACCAATGGCAGACTCGTTATGATTCCGGCAGCAACCATGGCGCTAATAGCGCCATTGGTTGCCGCCGGACTCGTAATGAGGCCCTATGTCTAACTGAAGACATGAAGTTGTTCACTTGACCTGTTTTTGTAACTGGTCTAGGGAAACCAAAGCAGCATTTGGTGTAGTATTTCCCTTTGTTTTTGTATTTGCGACGACAATATTTGCCACATTTGTGTCTTTGAAATTGTAAAATGGCATATTATTGCTTGAAAGTGGTGCACTGTTTGACTTATGATGCTCTCATATACATTGAGTTGTTGTGGGGTTTTTGGTAGTGGGATTAATTCCAAATTATTTGTGATAGCACGTGAAGGAGTTTGGTTGTTGTCAAGTTTTATAGTGCAGTAACTGCAAAGTATTAAGGGGTCAGTTATTTCGTATTTGTTTTCTGCTATAAGGTAGAGAGCTAATTCAAACCATTTAGAATCTTCATTGTCTTCTATTGTGTATGTTAGGTCTACAGTTTTTGTGTTACTATTATAAAAAAATCTGCAGCAACATACACACAGATGGTTTGGTACTTCAGCAGATGTACTTTTAAATTTCAGTATTTCTTTTTTGTATGCGTGTAGTAGAAGGTTGCCATGCGTAGAATTGTTGCTAACTTGTTGTAAAGCTATTGCATTTTGTAAGTGGCTTTCACTTCCAAAATATTTTTTCTGGATATAGTCGATTTCTTCAAGTAAGTCTTTTTCTGTACCATGTAGAAGAATGTTATTTAAATTGGCTAGTGCTAAAGCAGGACTTCTAGCACAGTACAGTTTATAGTCTAGATTTCTTATAGTTGAATGATGTGTTGATATCATTTTGATATGATGGAAGGTGGTTTTGCAAATATGTCCTGGAATGCAGGCCAATGAATGTCCTTGTAGTCCTGTGTACTGTAAGCAGTATTTCATGTTCCATTATGGTATTATTAACTTTTTCATAACCTCGTCCACTGATATGTATGTATTTGTTTGCCTTTGTTTGTATGCTTCTTCATTAAAATATGGTTCTGTGCTTGTGTTGTGACTCCACTCACCTCCACAGATATTTAAGAAGTTATTTTTGTTGACATTTCATTTATTGAGAAGTCTTTTTTGTAATTTAGTCATTAGTTTTGTTAGTGGTTTCATTTTGTTTAACACTAAAATAAATAACTTTCTTTTGAGAAGGATTGAACTGTCTATCAAAGCTTCTACGATTAATTTCCTACGGTAGGTTTTAAGGGTTGTGCATGATTTCTCTCCTGTTTTTATAAGATTTTGAAGGACTCTGTGGTGGAACATTTTTGCTAAAATACTTTTTTTGGTATGCTTACTTGGCACTATATCAAGATTTATAGGAACAGTTTTAAAAGTAGTGTTAGCTGAAATTTAATTGTTTTCTGTTTTGTTTTACATTTTGATAGAGGAGGCGAAGTTTCTGTACTTGAAGCTTGTTTTGTTTCACTAAATGACTGCATTACCTGTTTTGTTTGAACTTTTTGTACAAATTCTGCTAGAGATGGATGCTTATTTTGGACATGTCTATTTTCATTTGCTCTACTTCTGTGTTACTTTCTACGGACTTGATTTTTGGTAGGCATTCTTTAGGGTCTGTTGAAAAAAATAAAGAAGGTATGGGTTGGGGTGTTCTGCAATGTATGTGTGCTGTGTGCATGAGTGTCTGAGTATGATGATAAAGATGTATGTGATGGTGTGTAATTGTGCATTGGGCAACTACAACTAGTTGGGATGGGTATGCTTGAATTTATGTGCTACTAAACTGGGGTTCAGATGACAGTAGAAAGTAAGCTAGTGGTGAGGAGAAGCACAAATAGTAAATCAAATGGTATAGAATTAAAACAGTTGTTTGTTCTATAATATTAAAATTCTAGGGGCTGAGTTATGTCATTTGTGCGCCGAAAAATGGGGATGTGTGTGCCATTCTGCCTGTAAATCCCTGTTTAACAAATGGGGATTTGTTGACAGAATGGTGCACAATCTCTGTTTTTAGGCGCAGAAATAGCATGAATGAACCCAACAGTGTGTTTAAGTAATAGTAGAAATATTATGGTAGTATTTAACTTACTTTTTTTGTGGAATGAGCAGGTTTCTTCTGAATTGTTGTTTGTACTTCAAATTCTGCTGCTGCTTTTCAGGATAGTGGTCTTCGCTGCAATTGTAAAGGAAATAAATTAGTAATTGTGTGTGTTTATAGCACTGATGTTAATTTAGACATTGTTTTTTATGTTTTTGTACAAGTATTCTTGTTTGATATCTGAACATAGTGTGTGCATGCAATTTTGTTTGACTATGTGCAGTCTTTATATTTTACTTTAAATATGTTAGTTCAACATGCTTTGCAAATGTGCTTGTAAAAAGAAATTAAATAGCAGATAGGTTTGGAAGTGACAGTTGATTATAGCAGATGGGAAAAATGACAGTAAATTCATTTTATAGGTTATCCAAGTTAAAAGTCAGTTAATCTGTTTATATGAATGTATAAGAATTGTACATGTACTAAACAGAGAATATGCATGCCTGTAGTTTGTGTTCATGCATATGGATATGCATGCAGCTGCAAGTAGAAATCTTGGAGACTTGTACAGTATTTCTTGTAGTAGGTGCTTTCCAATGATATGACATTTGTCCTCAGATTGATTCACAGTACATTTGAAGTGCTGATCTATGAGGAAGGAGTTAGATGTAGAGGTCTTGGATGTGATTGGTGGATGGACGTGTAACTGTTTAGCTATATCCAATGAGGGAATGGTACAGAGAGTGAAGTGGAAATAGTACAAGGGCTGTCCATGCTATGATATGTCCGCGGACATGGCGGTAGTCCGCGGATGTCGCGTGTTACATACGAGAATTTTGGGGTGGGGAGGCATGCAAATGAGAATGAGCAGAGCAAAGGATTGGTCAGTAAAGTTTAGTGGGTGTGCCAGGAGCGAGTTTGTCAGATAGTCTTTTTCCTGAGAGAAGAACAGACAGCTATGGCTGTGTGTTTCAGAAAACAGATTGTTTGGATTTTGGGAGACTCGTGGATACATTGGTTGAGGTGCATGCAGAAAGCTGTGGAGTAGCTGTAGATCTTGGATTCCCACATGTGGAAGTGCACTGGCATGGAGTACGTGGAATGAAGTGGTTGGACTTGCTACCTCTCTATGCTACTTTGGAGACAGAGCATCATCCAGACATAATAATAATTTATTGTGGAGGGAATAGTTTAGGACATGTGTCTGGAATTTCTTTGCAATTTGCAATGAAAGGAAGACTTGGGAAGGTCATGGACATGTTTCCAAATTCTCAAGTAATTTTTTCTCGGATTGCGCAGAGACAAATGTGGCTGCGTTCTTCTTCATTTGGTCCACAAATGGAGAAAGCGTGGCGCAATGTCAATAAGGCTGTTTGCGCCTTTCTAAGAGATGTTGGCATGTCCTCTTTTTACAATGAAAATATTATGTTTCGTAGCACATATAGTCCATCTTACTTATGCTGGCAATCAGATTTTTCTGAGAAATGTACAAAATGCATTGCAACCTTTTTTGGAATTACAGCCATCCATTTTGCAGTAGGTGTTGACCATTTCAATTTTTTCAAACACAAACAAACACCACCAAAAGGCTCTTTTCAGAGCCACCACTTCCTCCCAGAGAAAAGTGCAATGGTTATGATAGCGCAGCACCCCAAAATTTTAGATGTCCGCAAACTGTCCGCGGACTTCTAAAAAATACACAAGGCCCTGCTCCATTTATTTTCCACTTCTATTTTTAAACTGTGAAAGGCGGCTCTGAAAAGAGCCTTTTTATTTTTTTATTTTTGTTGTTTTATATTTTTTTTGGTTTTTTACACTTGACACACTAGGAGAGGAGGGAAAAGGAGGGTAAGGATTGACACCAACCACGGGGATAAGAAAGGGCAGGTGGAGACACGAAGATGTAGGGTGGGCCTTACTTAGGTAGTGGGCAGGTCTTCTCGCGCTGTGAGACCGTAGTCTTGAATGCACTACGAAGTCTCTCCCCCTGCAGAGTACTGTGTCACAGTACATACACACAACTGTGACCCTCGAAAGGTAAGGGTCATCAGCATTATGAATGGCCTGTGAGGCAGCTGGAGGGATGCGCTCTCCCACAGGAGTGTCCCTTGTGGTGAGAGGAGCAGAAACAGAGGATGTAGTAGAGGAACTCAACCTACTACGCACCTTGCAAGGTACAACCTTGCAAATGGTCACACCGTGGAAAGACTTTAGGTGTCGCTTCATAGTTGTCATACCAAAGCTGTACGAACCAGGTCTCCCGCGACTGAGCACCATTTTGCACTCGCTGCAGGTGACTTTGTTCGCACGCGCCTTGGGTACGTTACCATGAATGGTAAATAACCACCACACCCAAGAGTCACGGCGTGTGCTGGCACTAGCGACTTCCACTACCTCATCCTCTTCATCCTCTTCATCCTACTCAACATCCTCACTCCTGTTCCCCTCTTGGGGATGTGGTGGTGGTGGAGGGGGTGGGGTGGTGCTGAAGCAGATGTAGCACCAGGTGGCAGTGGAGGAGCCATGAGTGCCATCAGGTTTCAGATGAAAATCTGGAAAGTTGGCAGCAAAATGCACTGTGTTCTGGAAGGTAGCCAGAAACACAATGAGAATGAGTTCTGGGGTGTGGCCCTTTATAGGGGTGCTGGGGCCAGTCCGCGGACACCCGCTCTGTCCGCGGACAGATCGAAAACCAATAAAAGGCTCAAAAAGTCCCAAAAAGTATGTACAAAATCTGGATTATTGTCTGGGACTTGTGCTATGGTGATTTATTATTATAAAAAAATGTGGATTGCCTGAAAAAGTAGTTTAAACTGTTCGCAGACAAGAACAGTGTCCATAGTCAGAACACACGCTCAGCGTGGGCGCGGTCACATGATGACGTTGCAAACATGTCCGCAAAGGGAACGGGTGTCCACAGGACACCAAATGCACTGAAACTGTTTTGCGCATGCGTGTTGGTGTTCTACAGACAGTGTTCGGGTCCTGAAACTAATTAAAAGTGCGACACACGTGAAACAAACAGTTACGGACAGGCGTTTGTTCTTAGAACAGTTTCAACCTGCCTACGAACAATACGGACAGGCCTAGCGTCCTCAGAACACCCCAATTTTATTTATTTTCGAACATCCAAGGACACTTGATGTGTTCTTAGAACAATTTCAACTTGCCTACGAACAATACGGACAGGCATAGCGTCCTCAGGACACCCCCATTTTGTTCATTTACAAACATTTCAGGACACCGCCTGCGTTCTTAGAACAGTTTCAACTTGCCTACGAACAGTACGGACAGGCATAGTGTCCTCAAGACACCCCCATTTTGTTTATTTATGAACATCCCAGGACACCACCTGTGTTCTTAGAACAGTTTCAACTTGCCTACGAACAGTACGGACAGGCATAGCGTCCTCAGGATACCCCCATTTTGTTCATTTACAAACATTTCAGGACACCGCCTGCGTTCTTAGAACAGTTTCAACTTGCATACGAACAGTACGGACAGGCATAGCGTCCTCAGGACACCCCCATTTTGTTTATTTACGAACACCCCAGGACACTTGATGTGTTCTTAGAACAGTTTCAACCTGCCTACGAAGAACAGCACGGACAGGTATATTGTCCTTAGGGTACCCCCCATTTTGTTTATTTACGAACATTTCAGGACACCACCTGTGTTCTTAGAACAGTTTCAACCTACCTACGAACAGTACGGACAGGTATATTGTCCTTAGGACACCCCCATGTTGTTTATTCACAAACATTTCAGAACACCTGTGTTGTCCGCAGACACCAGAACTGACTTTAAAAAAAAAAAACACAAAGGACTAAATTAACACATACATAACATTTATTTTTCATTATATTATACATATGTACAATTTATGATCGAGAAGGGGTAGCAGAAACGGACACAAACACAGGGAAATTAGGGTTTTCAATAGGATGGACAGGAGAAGATGAAGGGATGGAAGTCTCATCAAAACGTTTTTGTTCGTGGAGAGGGTTTGGGGATATTTGACTGTATTTGACATTTCTGTGAGGTAAAAACAAATATATACATTACTTTTATTGTATCTAATATAGACATTTTAGAAATATATATATAAAAAAAGTTGACTTACTAGATTGTGGTAAGTTGTCTTCTCACTGTTCTGTAGATGTGCTGCTGCTCCTAGTTGTGTAGTTTCTGTGAGGTAATTATGTTAGAAGCATAACTTTCTTGTTTTGGTATATTCCATTTTACTATATATGGTATTTAAATGGATGTTTGATGTGTTAGATATATAAATTCTACTTCTTATTTATTACTATATATAATGTGTTTGTATGTTGGTTTTTCTACTTGTATAGTGTTCATGTGGCATGATATAACAATTTAAGGTACCCCTGAGTTTTTGGGTAGTATTGGTGTTGTCCGCGTCCGTCCGCGAACATGCGCACAGTCCGTGGACATCAAAATCACTAGGTGGGAGTTCAGTATGTTCTATGTCACAATTATATAGAGTTAGGGATATTATGGTTAACTTGTCCTACTAAAAACCTATGACATTCAGTAAAACAACTTTGTTAAAGGGACGTTATGGTTAAGCTGCGCTATTAAAAACCTATCAAATTCAGTAAAAAAAACTTTGTTAAAGGGACATTATGGTTAAGTTGCGCTACTAAAAACCTATCAAATTCAGTAAACAAAAACTTTGTTAAAGGGACGTTATGGTTCAAAGTAAAACTGGAAAACCACTGAAATTCGCCAGTTATGGTAAGCTAAGCAACCATAACTCGCACCACCGTGTACTGCTACCACTAACACCAGGACATCAAAGATGACATCACAAATGTCATTGATGACATCACTGATGACATCACATGCACATTTAGTTTTCATGAAAACTCTGTACAAGGGATTCTTATAATGTTGACCAAAAAGTGTCAAGGAGCATTGGAATAAATATCATGCGCTAATTAGTCACTAAGCAAAGCATTGATATAAATAGCATTCTATTCTGAAGTTCAATCCAGTATACTAACCTACTCATGTAGAAACATAAGCAGTGTGTGCAGCATACATGATGAAGGTGCAATATTCATAATCTTGCCATGTTGAATAGTGAAATGAATATCTGCTTTTTATTAGAGTTTTGTGTAGTGTTAAACATGTAATAAGTAGCTAATAAAACTCACTTATTACATAATTGCATTATTACAGACAAAACACAAAGAGACAACACATACAAATATGAATATATGCAGAGAAATTATTGCTCTTTTTCAAAGCTGCTACTTACTGTATGTATGTGTATCACATGATGTGACTAGACTCTAAGGAAAGAAGCGTGAGTACAATGTATAGAAATATGGTTATATACAGGAAAGTACATTATGAGAAAGTGCTGATAATCCTAATGAGTATCTTCATGCACAGAAAGGATTACTTTCTTTCAAGCCTATGTCTTCCGCTATCTATATGTTTCATATGATGTGACTTGAACCCAAGGGAATTATTGTAAGAACTTAATTGAAGGATAAGTCTACAAATATAGTATATTTTCAATTTTTAGATTTTCACTGTTACTGAACAGAACCATGTGGCCTAGATATGTCAGTAAAGGAAAAAAGGGGGAGCCAGACATGTGATGTCATCAGTGATGTCATCAATGACATTTGTGATGTCACCTTTGATGTTCTGGGTGTTAATGTTAGCAGTACAGGGTGGCGCGAGTTATGGTTGCTTAGCTTACCATAACTGGTGAATTTCAGGGGGTTTTCGGTTTTACTTTGACCCATAACGTCCCTTTAACAAAGTTTTTTTTACTGAATTTGATAGGTTTTTAGTAGCGCACCTTAACCATAATGTCCCTTTAACAACGTTTTTTTACTGAATTTGATAGGTTTTTAGTAGCGCAACTTAACCATAATGTCCCTTTAACTGGTTATTGACTTTCATGGGCCTTAGTCTATTAGAGGAAGATATTAGCAGTGATTAGAGTGGTGCTGAATTATTGGTATTATTTCCTTTATTTTGTGTATGTATTGTAAAGGGCAGGGTGTCATCCCTGAGAGAGCCTTAAAACATATCCCATTCCTCTGCAGAGGAGTGCAGGTGCCATCCAAGATAGAGCCCTAGAACAAGTATCACTACTGTAATGAATCCTGCAGAATCCTCACAAAAGCTTGTACCTAAAGTCTCCTCCCAGGTGGCCAGGGGAAGGGAGCCATTACCTGATCCTAACCCTGGGAGTAGTATTAGCTGGGAGGATCACCTGGGAGGAGAAGGGCCCCAAGGGAGTGAGAGGATTCCGTTGGGTAAGACGCTGTATTTGTCTTCCTAAGAGGAAGAAATGGCAGTGAAGCCTGGATGTATAATGGCTTGTTGTCAAAGTGAGGTTTACTGTTCTAAACCTATTTATTCTGGGGATGAAAAATTGGTCCAAAGCACTTATTTATTAGGCATTGAGCTTTCGCTCATAAAGCTTCCCATATCTATAATGGCAAAAACTCTTGTAGTCAAAAAGAGGACGTTAAATGTGGGAATCATAATAAGAACACCTTAAATTCTGATAAAGCTAATACTTGTTTGATTTCAAAACAATCATTGATTAAATCTCATCTTTAAAATATGATTAATAATGGAAGTGAAGTAAATCTATTTAAACATAAGGGGCAGAAAGGAAAAGCTCATTGGAACATTGGGCAATTCAAGTCCCACAATGCCCAGAGTACTGGGACAAGGAAGAGTGATTTGGAGGCATTAGACTGCAAGGTGCAGCCTATTAATTGTAATGATCCGCACCAGAGAGGGATTAGTAGAAATAAAATATCCCCACAGTCATAGGCCATGAGAAGTAGCAGCAGGAGAAGCAGAAGGTGGCGTAATGGTTGGCACTCCACGTTGCAGTGGCAGCAGAATTTGCAGGAAGGTCGAGATGTTGAGGCCACCACTGTGTGTGAATCGGATGCCGGCTTCGTGAGGGCCTCTGCCCTTCAAGACCTTCTCTGCAGAGGTTGCACAGTGGGAAGCATTGTTCCGGAGAATTTTCCCCCTGAAGACCTTGCATGCAGAGGTTGCGCAGCGGGAAGCGTTTATTTTTAAAGTTTCCCCCCGAAAACATATGCTCCGGTGTCTGGCGAGCACCAGAGTGTTCGTGGAGCGAGGAACGCTCGTCTCCTGTCCGGCATGGGCGATGGAAACCAGAAAGCAATATCTTAACTTGTAACAGGAAGCAGAGGAAACAGAAGACACAAAGGCAGCGGAATGAGCAGAAGCATATGCAGCACCCAGTGGGTTGACTAGCTGTATATGACCCTGGAACGCTCCGTAATCGCCTGCTAGACTGTGTTATCACTTTTGAATACCGAACTAATGTAAAGAAGCAAATTTGGCAGACTAAGAATACCTTTGCATATCACACTGATGTTTACCATTAAAAGTGTCAGAATAAGAACATTGGGGGATTATAATTGCAAAAGTAACAGAAACCACCATTGCCAAAGCCTAGAAAAGGCATTATTAAAATACCTCAACAACAACCATTACTACCAAGACCTGAAGTGGGTAATTAAGAAGTAGACCAATTGTAAACCCCATTGTCATAGAGAAGAAGAGAAAATAGTTACTAAAAATCCAAACAAGCATTGTCCAAGCCAAAGAACAGCAAGTGTGATAAAAAGCCATTATCAGCATTTGGTTGGTGTGGGAGTGTGAAAACAAGTCTAACAGGAGAGCTGCCCTCTTGATAGCTAACATTCAGGAGGAGATGAGCATAATCTGCATTTAATGTGGCATAAACAGCACCAACGTGGTTAATTTCTTTCTAGAAGGAGTGTTCATTACTGAAGTTGTTGTAAGTTAAAAGACTTTACCAAATTGTTTGAAACAAACTTTAACTCATAATTACTTGCAGTTGAGTTAGAAGCTTTTTGTCCTGGCAGGCGAGTGTACCAGGGCAAGGGACCTTGTAGTAGTAGACATGGCAGGTGAGTGGACCAGGTAGTAGACATGGCAGGTGAGTGGACCAGGTAAAAGATATTGAAACACTGTGTTGTTGTTAAAGACTGTGGAGAAGAAGTGGCAAATGCATTACATGGTTTTGTGAAACATTGTTCAATCATCCTGACAAACAATTTCTGTTGCTATTAAGGCACTATGAAAGGGGTTTTGGTGACTAAGAAAAAGTTGTGTTGAAATGCCTTGTTGCAGGTCAAGTGCAGAAAACAAGATTTGTTATTTCCTTTTTGAACTTTTGAAAAGTCTGATTGAGAGACTTGTTGGAGCAAGAAGCATCTTACTACCAGAAAATTGTTATAAAACTGAACTTTCCTATTTTGAACTGTTGCAACAACTTCCTGCTTTGAATCCGAGGAAGGGAACATTAGCCAGGTCACAAGGAGAAACAGTTAATACATATATGTTTGAAGTAACTATGATTTTGTTCTATTTTGAATTGCCATATATGTCCTCCATATATTTATTGTATGTATAAGTGTGAGGGATAGATTCCTTTTGTTAGAGTGTTTCCTTCAGTTTATTTTGATGGGCAGGGAAATCCTCCTCAAGGTAAGGACAGCGAGGCACTTATCAAACGTTTTTAATTTGATAAAATGGCATTTTATGAGAAACCTTCACAAAGTGTTCTGCCTCTCTTTTCTGACCCCTCACACTACCCTGCAGTAGAGGGCAGGGTGCCATCAATCAGGAAACCTTAAAACATGTTCCTCTGCCCTGCAGAGGGGGGCTCACTGAGAGCTCTCTCTAAAACATGTCCTGCTGCTCTTCAGAGGAGGACAGGGTGCCACCCATGAGAGAGCACCAAGTTTGCAGCAATACAGATGAGGGGTGAGTGTCACACCTCAGGATGCCCACATGTCCCACTGCCCTCCAGAGAATACAGCCTGTGGTAAGGTGTGTCTTGAAAAGAATGGCATGGTAAAATTCTCGCCAGCACCCCAGACACCAGACAGAACCTCATGTTTTAGATGCTTTGTCTGCAATAAAATATTGTCTGCAAAGCACTACAGAGTTTTATGGCGCTAGATCTGGGGGTTAGGGAAACGGAGCGCAATCTCTTTTGGGATGGGGGAGGGTGGTGAGGCAACAGGAAGAGGCTCCCTGTTGCCTGCCACAAACAAGATGGTAAAAGAGGGCAGTACTCTGTGTTTTCCCCAGATTGGCTGAGCATCCTTCCTAGTGTAGGAATGCTCATTAAACGCAACGATTCCTAGCACTGTTTAATTTCTCACGCTTAAATATTTCCGTTTCTAATAATTACGTGCCTCAATCGAGAAATCTCAAACGTATTTAAAATATTATCTTAATTCGTGCACAGAGACTATTTCGCACTAAAGTGCAACACGATACAGGATACAATACCACCTGGAAGAACGTGATGCATGAGTCGCTGGCCAAGCAGTGCAGATAATCAGGGCCATCGCCTTCCAGCTGGCACTTCATCCCGAGCGAGTTGGCAGATGTGTGACACCAGGACAACAACACTCATTTTATCCACCTTTTAAAGTTTGAGACACAAGATGAGAATCTGCCAAGAAACTGCTGAAATGAATGGTTCCAAAACGACTAAGTAAGACGTGCCTAAGGCAACAAACGAGTTTATTGTATGCCACTCGTTCACTCGCTTCTCTAAAAGAAACTGAGATTTTTAATATGCCAGGAGACTGAAGCTTAAACCACCAGAGAAGATTTTAAGGACATTATACAGACATCTCAGCTCACAAGCCCTCGGTGGTTGTCACCCACGATGGTGGGGCTGGTAGGTTAACTCGTCTACCAGGCCCATCACCCATCCATAGACTTTAATGGGAACTCACCTGCAAAAAACAGAATCTTCTATTTTCACCGACCCTGGTGACTCAAAAGGTTGAGAGGTGTGCAGTGTTACAATAAGCACCCATGCTGGGGACTTCAATGGGTGGTAACAGCCCGGAGTACCAAGTTATACACTTGAGCAAAGCGAGAGCCTTAACGCTGGGCCCCAGCGCTGTTACCCCCCCCCATAAAAGGTGCTTCTTGCTATTAGCACCACAGGTTTTCAATTAGGAAACTCAGGGTGCTATGCAATTTATTTTGTTTAATTTAATGGGATGCCTCGTGGCAAAATACTTACCCAAGATGGCTATCGTGGAGCTAGAAGAAGGGGCTCCATACAGGGCTACTCTTCCCTTTGCATGGTGGTCGGCAAGGACACAGAGCAGGTAAGTGGGGCAGAGGATGGGAAGGGAGGATGGAACACTGTGGTGGGGGTGGGGGGGAGAAGCCATCAGGCTGTTTGATATGATATGATATGGCATTTATAACGTGCCTATACACAAGTGTTTCAAGGCGCGACGAGGCAAGGGAGGGGCAACAGAGGGAAGACAAAGACAATGATCCTACTAGGCCAGGTGCCAGATTGATTAAGTACATGGGAAGGGGGAAGGGGAAAGTGCGTGGGGACGGAGGGGACAGTGCAGAAACCTGGAATGCGGGGTGAGATTGTAGGATTCAGCCCACAATTCAAGCAATCTGATTGGTTGGCTCTCCCGCCCCAGGTGATAATATATCTTATGGAAAATCCAAAATATTCTCATCGGCTCACTGGCAATATTACCACATGTTATGAAAGTGAATTACGTTTCTAAGCACTGCTCCATCAAGAAGGTGGATGCAATTTGTTTGGTGGAAGACTTAAATGAATATCCATGTTCTCATCTTTTCTTACGCAGTGTGATTAAGAGTGAAGTGAAAAAGTGGAGGCTGCGAGATCCAGAATCATTAGGTTGTTGTGGAGAGGGCTAGACCACCAAGAGTGGACACTTGAAATCTGGGTGTATTCGAGTCCCCTGTTGTAGAATGAAAAGTCAGAGAAGATTAGCTTTTGAGCTAAACGTTGGGTTGGGAAATTAATGTTCAGGACTCATAGCTGTTTTAAAATAGGATGGTTGGGCATGACTGAGAATGACTGAGATCACTGGATCCACCCAAAAGTAAATTGGCTGGATTTCGGATCACAATTTGCCTTTTTGGCTAATTTCACATGCCTTCATTTTGCTTAACATGTCTGGCTTGACTCCAAAACTTATACTTTTTACAAAACAAATGAATTTGTAAAAACATGAGTTGAATTTGTATTTAAGAGGGCAAAACTTTGCAAAAAAAAATCACTTGATTTACTAAATGAAAAAATCGATTGTCTACAAAAATGTACACTTTTTAGTGATTTATGAAACAAGGAGAGTGGGAACAAGTGCACGAGGACAAGCTAAATATTAATATAACGATGCGGGCGAGAGGCCCAGTATTTCCATATTTTTCATACATCAAGAGCAGTCACGAGGTATGGGTGCAAGAGCGGTGGGTTAGTTGATGATTTAGAATAGAATGGTGGAGCCGGGGTGCTCCTTCCATCACTTAAAGGTGGAATTTGAGCCTTCATTTCAAGATTTCTATTGAAGTGATGGTTTGATGTTTGGGGTAGGGCACTGACTTGGCTCGAAAATTCCAAGTGGAATGGAGCGAGTAGGAAAAACCAGATGCCCAGGGAGGTGGGCAACAGGAAGGCTGCAGAGACACGCGGCCTGGAGAGGAGATTGAGAAGACAAAGAGATTGAGGCAAAAAGTTAAATTGAAGACAAAGCCACGGATTGATTTGAAAATGAATCGTAGAATTTAAAGAGTGAGTGATTTGGCATGGAGGGCGTGCTGAGACTGGGTAGAGGCCGGGGAGAATCTGGGTAGATTTAAATGGTGTGTGGTGCAAAGTTTAGAACTTTGTTCAGGGGGACAAAGACGTAAAGGTGTAGACAAAGGCGTGAAGGTGTATACAAAGAACTAAGCTTGTGCTGCATTCTAGTTTACTGAGCACAGGACTGCAGATAATGGTTTTAGGTGAGTGGTGTGTAAGCACATTGTTCTACTGGTTAGGAATCGGGGTGAAGGTTGAAGAGTCAGTGGCAAAAGATGGAAGAGTGGAGAGCAGGAATGACACTGGATTCAGGGAGAAAGATGCCTCCATCTTAGAAGATTTCAGCATGAGGCAGCGTACAGCAGGGATCTGCAACCTTTGGCTCTCCAGATGTGTTGGACTACCACTCCCATCAGTCTTTCACAGCATAACCAATGGTGAGGGATCATTGGAGTCGTAGTCCAAAACATCTGAAGACACAAAGGTAGCAGACCCCTGGCGAAGAGCCAACCACTGGTTTTTGGTAGTCAGGCAATTTGTTCAACTTTCACACATTGCAGGTGGGAAGGGGGGGCAGAACATCTGTGCATCATCAGAGAAGAGGCATGAGTTAAAACTGAAGGATTAAAAGCATTTTCCAATGGAGTAGATCTAAAGGGTGAAGAGGAGGGGGTTGAGGCCTGACCCTTGATCTATAAATGTCTTACCAGTAGACAGGTGCCACTTCTTGAGAATGTAAATGGTTGACTGGACCAACCCAGGGGTTTCTTTTGACCGGAACAGTGCCTTGGGGGGCTGATTTCAGTGGTAGTGGTCGTGCATCCCAGAGATCTCTGCAGGGGACTTTGTTCCTGATAAGGTTGACGAACAAGGAGCAACTTAACTAAAGGTTCTTAGGTTGTTTGTAGTAATAAACTAGTCATGATAAAGATTTGTCTTTGACAAACAACATATGCTTTACTTCCAAATAAGGACAGTGTTACGTCGACCCTCTTCTCGACACGATTTATAAATGGAACCAATTTATGTAAAAACCCACTGGGTTTATTTTTCGAGACATCACTCTTGGAGGAAGAAATGAACAGGACGAGATCATCCTAGTGGTGATTTTTTATTTGATCTGCCTAGATAATGCCAATTAGAAAAGCAGTTTTGAATCAGATGCTTCTTAGTTTAGCATTACACAGGGCTAGACCGACTCACCCTGGAGGCAGATGTGGGTGCAGGATACTGCTGCCCAATGACCCGGCTAATGTTGAAGGCCTTCGGAAACATTTCCAGCTGTTTCATGTAAGTGCTGTTGCATGGCAGCAAACATAATCTGAGGCTTCTCTTTTCTTCTGACAACATTAGGGCGCCGAATGAAGCTGCAACCAAAATCCGCCAAGGTCCGCCCTTTGCCCAGACGTAAGGTGAAGATCTGCTTGCCCATTGGAAATCAAGGGTGAGCCTTTCTGGAGTCTGAACTACATTTATGAGCCAAAGGAAGATGGAAAAGCCTTAGTTATCAGTCAATACTTGTCATACATTGGCTCTGCTTGTGAAAGGGTAGTACATCAGAAATGCCAATTCCCAGTCTCTGTGACTCCCTGAAAAATTTACACTTTCTATGACCTTCTCGTTTTTTTTTTCTTTGTGGGAGCTTCTCCCCATACACTCATTTGCCCTCGATAGCTTCCCAATGTCCCCCTTTTACCATATTTGTGTCTCGGTTTGACTTTTTACCAATTTCCCTTTCCTTTTTATTCCTACCATGTATCCTACCATGTATATATAAATATGGTTGGTGTGGACTGCCTGTCATCAGAATCAGGTCAATAATCGCGTTGTTTCGAGTTTATGAGTGCAACCCAATGGCACACCTCAGGATGAGCTGATGGGACACGCCATGAGGCCCAGTGAATTTGACAACCCAAGATCTTCTAGACTGGCACCCTGGCCTATCATAAAGCAAACAGATTGACTGCCTGAAAATGTCCCCACGTCTCCCTAATTGCAGGTCGAAGAGCACATCTTGGTGGTTTGCAAAGATTCAGCATGAATGTAGAAGTGGCATAAAGCAGAGCTCCCAAGTTTCCTCTAGCCATGCATGAGTAGGCCAGCCATGCGTGAGTAGGCCAGTCATGCATAAGTAGGCCAGCCATGCGTGAGTAGGCCAGTCATGCATGAGTAGGCCAGCCATGCGTGAGTAGGCCAGCCATGCATGAGTAGACCAGCCATGCGTGAGTAGGCCAGCCATGCATAAGTAGACCAGCCATGGTGAGAAGGACAGCCATGGTGAGAAGTCCAGCCGTGCGTGAGAAGGCCAGACATGCATGAGTAGACCAGCCATGCATGAGTAGACCAGCCATGGTGAGAAGGCCAGCCATGGTGAGAAGTCCAGCCATGTGTGAGAAGGCCAGCCATGCGTGAGAAGGCCAGTCATGGTTAGAAGGCCAGCCGTGCATGAGAAGGCCAGTCATGCATGAGTAAGCCAGCCATGCGTGAGTAGGCCAGTCATGCATGAGTAGGCCAGCCATGCATGAGTAGGCCAGCCATGCGTGAGTAGGCCAGTCATGCATGAGTAGGCCAGCTATGCGTGAGTAGGCCAGCCATGCATGAGTAGACCAGCCATGCGTGAGTAGGCCAGCCATGCATGAGTAGACCAGCCATGGTGAGAAGGACAGCCATGGTGAGAAGTCCAGCCGTGCGTGAGAAGGCCAGCCATGCGTGAGTAGGCCAGTCATGCATGAGTAGGCCAGCCATGCGTGAGTAGGCCAGCCATGCATGAGTAGACCAGCCATGCATGAGTAGGCCAGCCATGCATGAGTAGACCAGCCAGGCGTGAGTAGGCCAGCCATGCATGAGTAGACCAGCCATGGTGAGAAGGACAGCCATGGTTAGAAGTCCAGCCATGCGTGAGAAGGCCAGCCATGCATGAGTAGACCAGCCATGCATGAGTAGACCAGCCATGGTGAGAAGGCCAGCCATGGTGAGAAGTCCAGCCATGTGTGAGAAGGCCAGCCATGCGTGAGAAGGCCAGTCATGGTTAGAAGGCCAGCCGTGCATGAGAAGACCAGGCATGGTTAGAATGCCAGCTGTGCGTGAGAAGGCCATCCATGTGTGAGTTGACCAGCCATGGTGAGGAGGCCAGCCATGCATGTGATGCCAGTCATGCGTGAGTAGGCCAGCCATGCATGAGAAGTCAAGCCATGCGTGAGAAGGCCAGCCATGGTGAGAAGGCCAGTCATGGTTAGAAGGCTAGCTGTGCATGAGAAGGCCAGTCATGGTTAGAAGGCCAGCTGTGCGTGAGAAGGCCAGCCATGCGTGAGTTGGCCAGACATGGTGAGAAGGCCAGCCATGCATGTGAAATCCAGCCATGCGTGAGTAGGCCAGCCGTGCATGAGAAGGCAAGCAATGAGTGAGAAGGCCAGCCATGGTGAGAAGGTCATCCATGCATGAGAAGGCCAGCCATGTGTGAAAAGGCCATCCATGCGTGAGAAGGCCAGCCACGGGTGAGAAGGACAGCCATGCGTGAGAAGGCCAGCCATGATGAGAAGGCCAGCCATGTGTGAGAAGGCCAGCCAAGGTGAGAATGCCAGCCATGAGTGAGAAGGCCAGCCATGAGTGAGAAGGCCAGCCAACGTGTTTTTGTTTGCTTTCGATTTTGGGGACATGTAGGTTTTTCTTTCCCATTTAAACTTCAGGAAAACTTCAAATCCCAGGATTCCTACCAAAACCAGGCCTCTGTGCCCTTCTCATGCACGAACACCTGAGACCCGATAGCTCTGTAAAAATGATCCATGGATCACAGATTTGTTAAAGGGATTCTTCCCTCTTGCGGATCTTTAACAGAAACACCTCTCAATGTTGCACAGATGGTAGCAGGACTATTTGAATCTATCAGTAGGGTGTAGCGTTCACAACCAATAAACTCCTCGTCTTCCGGCATCACAGATATTGGAAGGAATGAACGATTTGCTCATCACTACAGCTTCCAAAGTTTCCATTTAGGAAGTTACCCTTTTCCTGGGTATTACAAGAATGTGATGATTGAAGAGCTACAAGAGGGTTCTCTGTTGAGTACTTTGAATATCAACTTCCAACCTCAGGTTGGGCCTGCGGGCTTTCGGCGCGTTACAAGCATAAGTAAAGTAAAGTAAACGGTGGAAGAGATATATTTGCCTACAAGATACAAAGGGCAGAAACAGAAACTAATTCTCTACAGGTTTCTTGGGGAACCCTCCTCCCACTGGGTAACTTGCATTTTACATGATTACCTCTAACATGGGTAAGTTTGCAGTTTGACCGGTTCAAATTCTTGCAGGGAAGACTCAGCCCTTTATCGTTCTTTGGTGTTTAAATTTGGTTCCATTGAAGTAAGTACATGTAACAGCTATTATTACAGTGCCTGGATGCAAACTGGCATAAAGCGCTCTATACAAACATAATATTGTTCAATTGTTGATCCCTGTGCAATGGAAGATGGCAAGTTGGGGGAAGGAAGGAGCTCTGTATCCGTAACTGGCAAGCCAGCCCATCTCCCACAGAAACATGTAATCATGTCCCCTAAACAAATGGAAGTGATCCTTTTCTAAAACCAGAGAAGATGATCCCTCAACACCAACAGCATCTGTGCACAACTCCTCATGTAAGTGCATGCATCGAGTGCAGACTGATTCCACCGGGTGGACATGTTGCATTGTGACGGGTGCAGGTTAGGATGTGGGTCCAAGATTAATTTAAAACCCAAAACACCCAGACATACCATTACTGTGTGGTCAATAGTCAAATGTCAAATATTAGACACACTGAAAATTCGATTTTGCTTTTCATTGTTATTATGGGAATGCATACTGCGGTGCTTCACAAAGGCATGTTGACAACTTGGTGCAAACTCTATTTTCAGGTGCAATGTTTCGCTATAAAACATATATATGCGTCCTTGTTTTTGGAAAATGTATTGTACAACTATTAACGGCTGGAGGCCTACGGGCGAATGGTGCTATACAAGAAACAAGATGGATGGATGGATGGATGGATGGATGGATGGATGGATGGATGGATGGATGGATGGATGGATGGATGGATGGATGGATGGATGGATGGATGGATGGATGGATGGATGGATGGATGGATGGATGGATGGATGGATGGATGGATGGATGGATGGATGGATGGATGGATGGATGGATGGATGGATGGATGGATGGATGGATGGATGGATGGATGGATGGATGGATGGATAGATAGATACTGGAATGCCAGCCTCATTGTGTCTGACTTTACTGTAGCCGGTTGCCTCTTTTCTCTCAGACTGTCTTTCTTCAACTTCACCTCATCTCTCTATATTTCTCTGGTTCTATGTCGTGAGGTAAGCGTTTTATTTTTTTATTTTTTCCAACGAGTTCTTTGCTGAATTTTTTAGCCAAATAAATTCAACTTTTTTATATTTGTTTTCATTTGCGGGGGTTCCCCCCATGCTCCCTGCCTTTTATCTAATCCTAATTCCCCAAAGCCCCGTACCCCTTAAACTCTGCACCCCCATCAACATTTTTTTAATGTTTCGGTTGAAACTTTTCAGGAAAAAAATTCCACAAAAATAAGCCCTTGCGATGTAACAACGTCAAACCATGTCTCTTTATCTCACTATGGCTGTAGTAACCTTCCTTCTTCGGATGTTTGCCTCTCTTTTCTATGGGTGCTTCATTTTCTTTCAGGCTGACTCCTTTTCCAGATGCCTCAGTCTTATATAATCTCACCAATGAGCCATTTGCCCAAATTGCATCTCAATGGCCTGGTCTTTTTTCTGCCACCACCACATCCTTGAATGTTGTCCATTCCCATGATTCCCTCCTCACTAAGTCTCTAATCACCACCCCTCTCCCTTCTATCACCATTACCCAACTCTCTTCTTTACTGAAAATTATTTGCATATCCGTTATGTGTATTTCTTTGCTGAGAAACTCAGATGAGCAGGCAATACCGAGGGTTTGTGCATGGCGCCTACCGACTTTAAGGTAGATGGTCAGGGGTTGGTAGAGAGTGTAGAGAGTGAGACATCAAACACCTGTTACATTAGTTGGGGCAAACGTTGTACAAAAGAGTCAAACAAAGGAAAGTGATCAGGGTGACTGAACGTGGTGTACACACTTCATACAATGTTCACTTATAACTATAAGATAAATTGGTTGGAATGCACAAAGATTTTCATTTTTACCAAGTGCTTTAATGCATTAAAGTTGTTTTAAAATTGTTTTCAACAGGACACATATTAATGAAAAAACAATATCTGTGAGTGATACATTGATGTTTCTCAAGATTGGTATGCCTGGAAATAAATACAGAATAACATGTACAATCTGTTGCAACATTCAGTAATCATAATGATACAAATTACATGTAGACAAAGTGCATCAGATTACAACATTTGCAGTTTTGTCATTCAACACGGGGGAGTTGGCACAGCAGGGTTTCGGCCATTCATTAGCTGCTCTCTGTTGCTGAGGAGTGAGTGGCCTTCATCAGGATGGGAAAAGAAATGCAATGAAAAGGTTGTGTTTCTCTCTGTCAAGGAATGACCAGAGATATATGTTTCAGAGTGTGTACTAGTTCAGGGACTAATTAGAATACATTTTATAGGCATTAAATGCATGTCTTATTCAGAGAAAACAGATCTCACTCTCACACGAGAGAGATCATTGATCTTACCAGTTTTACTCTTTCCACAGAGTAATTCTAATCATCATAACTTCGGGTTTGGTCTAGAAGATCACCGACAGTTGTGGTACTTGTTTACCAAAGTTCCTATAGGTAGAAAATAAATAGGTCTTCAGGGCAGGTATTTACCTCTCCCTTGACTTAAATAACCCTATGCTGTGGCCTATTTATACATTGTGCTACCTTTCAAATCTTACCCCGTGTATGCATCATGCTGGAAAATGACTAGGTAGCCTCCAAACCAATGTTGAGGTTCATTGTATGCACTGTTCAGCTGGAGCTGGTACGATCACTGCGGAAAAAGATATATCGAATTACCCCAAAACAAAAGTATGCCTGATCATGGATAACGAGCCAGGCAGTACTCTTCAACTGTACTCCATACAGAGTATGGAGGCCTAAACCCAGTAGACCTATGCAGGACCGGATACCATTAGACCCTGTAAAACTGGACATTAGGCCTCAGTATGAGTCCAACAGTAGCTGTGCCGGTAAAACCAGCAGGCTGCCGCCGGACCCGTAGTGATTTACCGGCGCCGGACTTGCTGGATTAACAGGGTCATTACAGCCCCGGTGGTGCGGTAAATTCCAGCACCGGCAATGCTGACCATGGAAGCACTGGCACCGTTAATAATGCGGCTGGTGCTTCTCTGAAATTCTGCTGACAGGAGCCATTCTACCCGCCATGGTCAGACCTGGTGGCCGAAATGGCTCCCGCCAGCAGACTCGTTGTTTGGCGGTGCGGAAACAATGGTGCTGCTAAGCTTACCGGCACCATTGTTTCTGGACCACCAAACTTGTAATGAGGCCCATTGTTTCACAACTACCATGGTGGACCACGTTGGGCCCCCATGCGTGTCTGTATAAAGCCCGCTGGGTAATGCTGCTGTTGTGTTACCTCATGTGGCCTTTTGTAAAAACGAGTGAGCGCTAGGCCCACATATTAGCTACACGCTCTCTGCGAGGATGATTCATCAAATAACTTATCTCAATATATATAACTTAATTTGTGTCTGTATATTTCTAAAAAACCCAAACTGCTAAAGTATGGAGTTATCATTGCAGATAAAGAACTGCAGCCGCTGTGCTCACCGTGGTCCTGCTGAGAGGAACTGGTGCTTTCATTTAATGTCTGTAATATGCACTTGTTTGTTCGGAAAAATCTGTGTGTGTCCCTTGCATGAAAGACGTGCGTGGTGAAACTGAATGTTTAGATCATTACCTGGATCGAATATTTTCCAGTATCGGGTGAAAATGAATTGTACAGCCACCGGATGTCATGAACGTTACCTTTATAGAAGAGCAGACATTTTGGAATGGCAATGTGTCCTTGGATACCATTAGCCTTAAACTCTTGGCATACATCTTCTATAAAAGTAAACATCATAATGACAACAGTGTACAGTGTTCTGCTTATACGGACAGACACACAGCAGCACTGTTGTTAGTCGCGGGGGAGGCTGCATGATTCCTTTTTGTCCGATACTGGAAAATATTAAATTCAGGTAAGGATCTAAATATTCCATTTCACCACACACGTGTGTCATGCAAGGGACACACACAGATTATTACGAACAAACAAGTGCATATTACAGACATTAAATGAGAGCATCAGCTCCTCTCAGCAGGACCGCGGTGAGCTCAGTGGCTGCGGTTCTTTATCTGCAATGATAACGCCATACTTTAGCAGTTTGTGTTTTTTAGAAATGTATAGCCACAAATTAAGTTATCTATATGGATATATGTTATTTGATTAATCATCCTCGCAGAGAGCGTGTAGCTAATGTTTGGGCGTAACACGCTCTTCTTTTCCGAAAAGCCACTTGGGTTAGCACAACGGCAGCATTACTCAGCGGTCTTTATATTGACACGCATGGGGGCCCATTCTGGTCCACCATGGTAGTTATGACATAATGTCCAGTTTTAGAGGGTCTATTGGCATCCGGCGCCTGGTAGGTGTACTGGGTTTAAGCATCCATCTGTATGGAATACAGTAGGGGAGTACTGCCTGGCTCCTTATTCATGATCAGGCATACACTTGTTTTGGGGTAATTCAATGTACCTTTTTCTGCAGTGATCGTACCAGCTCCAGCTGAGCTGCACATACAATGAACCCCAACATTGGTTCAGAGGATACCTAGCCATTTCAGAGCGTGATGCATACATAGGGTAAGATCTGATATTTTCTAAGCTCCTGAAGGGAGCACAATGTATAGTTAGGCCACAACATAGGGTTATTTAGGCCCAAGGGGCGGTATAGACCCGCCCTGAAGACCTATTTCTTTTCTACCTATACGAACTTTGGTAAACAAGAAACACAATTGTGTGGGATATATTGACACACTCTGCTATACTATGCAGCCTCCATCTGCTATCTATGGTGCGAGAAACAGGAAAATAGCGGCAAAACACTTGATCGTGCCAAAACCTCCAAAACCGTGTTTTCCACAAACGAAAAGATGGCTTCAGATCCTGCCACCCATGGTGCATGTGTGGTGCAACAGAGCATACGCTGCAGAAAAAGTGCCAGTGGGCTCCATGACAAGTAAACATAGAGCGCCGATGGAGCAGCAGCGCTTTGCAAGTGAAACTCAAATATTTTGCCTGTAAATGCCATTTACTTTGCTGCTGAACCTTCAAAATGCCTGTGCATAACACTTTCCAAAACTCAAAATCTTGCTTGGCGCTAAAATTCAGTTAATCTAATGAAGCACTGTGAACTTACAAGGTCCTGAAATGTTCAAAGCAAAACATTTTCTCAGCAAAACTGGATTGCCTGTGAATGACAATTCCTGCCAAAAATCTGTGGGCAGCCACACTGTGAGTGACAGTCCCTGTCAAATGGGCTTTCCTGATTAAACTTTAAAGTTGTCTAAAACTAAAGATCTGCCGGATTAGCAAATATAAAAGAACTGTTGCTGAAAGAAACACAGATCTCAGTTGTTTTGATCCCACAGGTTTAAATCTAAGAATATAATGTATCTATGTCATCTGATGCAACCAGTTTGTTTTATGCTGGATTTCAAGTCAAGAAATTAAGAATTAACTTAGGCCGGCTGAGCCTGCAGGAGGTTGACAAACATGTTTCCACCCAAGGGGAGGGCATGGCTCTCAGCAGATACTCACGGACATATGGTAATTGTGGGGTAGGCCAGACTTTTGTCTGCTACCAAGGACTGTACAATGGCAGATTCTCCCGGCCAGGAAATGGATGTGTGAAGAGGTCATAAACAAGGCTTACAAAAGGAAATCCTAAAGTTGGGGGCTGCTCCTTAAAGGAAATCCCAATGGTGGGGGTAACTCCTTGCCTCCAGAGACAGACAAAAGGCTGACCATTTGCTGCTAAGAATATGTAATGACATTTTTTTAGAGACATATAAGTTGCTATCAAAAGTGGTGAAAAATATAAAAAGGGCAGATTTGTTGATCTCATTTTTGGTCCTACATTTCAAAACATGGTGGAAATGTGTAGCATATTCTGAACAGGAATGGCAAAATATGTGGTTTTATGGAAACTGTATTTATGCTAGAATTGTTAAACTTTGCACACACATTCACATTCCTATGGTAAACATGCATATTTGTGGAAATTTGGAGAACGTTTGGAAAATATGTCCATGGAGAAATGGACAAAATGCTGCAAAAAGGCGAAACAAGGTCTCAAAACTGTGGGGTTTCGATGAACAGATACTCCAGAAAATATGTAATCCTTGTATGTAATTTTCGTAGGGGTTACAAATGTATAAATATGTATTTAGGACAAAATTTGATTTTGATACTAGGTGCTAGGGGAGGTTTCTAAGGATTGTAAAACTAAACCATAAACTTGACATCATCTGTCTTTGATCCAATCACTCAGATGCAAAGTGGAGATGAGGCTCTGATCCAATCCCAGTTCATAGGGGCAGTTTAGTTAAGCCGGCCCATGCACCCATTCTTGTGATGTCATTTGAAAGGATAAATAGAGACATCTGACAACACATACACATGCTCTCTTCTGATTCCAGCGAAGCACTCTGATCCAGTGTTCAACATCCAGCCTTCCAGATCCTTCTAGATCCAGATGCCAATCACCAGGTCCAGCAGTAGCTGAAGCATTTTCAGCTAGGCCTCAATCCTAAATGAATCCTCAACTAATCCTTACAACCCAGTGAAGTGCTGTGGTGTGGGGAAGCATCCTGAACCTATCTGGCTTGCTACCATAATGCTTTCCTGATGAACTCGCTATCCCGCCGATCTGATATATCCAGAAACAAGAAGGGCAGATCCCGTGCAGTTCCGGTGAGCAGCCTAGCTGATGTGCTGTCCTTCCCTGATAGACCCGATCCATTAACCAGAATCTTGACAGGCCAAAACTCTTAAATCTCAGTGGGTCGTGAGTATTGACAGGACACTAGAGAACTACTGTATACCTTACCTTATCTTGTTCCACCCTAATATCTGAACTATCCTTACTTTCATAACCAGTAACAGTGTCAAACAATTTAGTGCTATCCTACCCTGCCTATTTGCTAAAGCATAATTTTCATAATAATTTTTCTTTATGTACCTCTCATCCAAAAATCCCACTTTGAGTGTTTTGCCTGGTTCCGCCGGGGAAGGCGCTGGGGATCTGTTACTGAAGTCATGAATCAGTCTCAGAGCTTACTTCGCCCCAACCTGGTTGTCCGCCTGCAAGCTCTAGCCTTGAGTAAAATCTTAATCCATAGTTTCTGGTTTTAAACTGAAGTTCTTGTCCAAATTTGTGTCTTTATTTAAAAAACATCTCCCACTAAAACCTCCATAACTCCCTTAGTTATAATGATTGAAACGACATTTCAACTCCCACTGATACCTTATAACCTTAGCTACATCCACAACCCAACAACACATTGCAAAACAATGTATTTGACCTGTTTTTATCAAAAATCGCAAAGTGAAAGTTTGCTGCGAATTTACATGTTGCAAAGGTTTTACACGTGTGAATTGTCTTTAAATTATTTCCCACTTTGCCTTTGAGAGTTCAATTGTTTCCTTTTGATTAAATCATTGCTTACATCTGTTCAAAGTGGCTCCCATAGAAATGTATAATAATTTAAGCATTTTTTTAACTCACTTAGTGATTTTGCTCAGCCAGTTTCAAAGCCATTCTGACAGTTGAAAAGTCAAATCCATTTTTCTCTTGTGTTTACGGGGGGAAGGTGGGAGTGATATTCTGTTTGGTCTATATTATTCCAGAGTACCTGCTCTCTCCTCACATCTATTTAAATTGCCTATTGGTGGGTTGAGGGGTGTTGCAGGGAGAACCTCTAACCACATTGCTATCTGTTCCAAACCAACCCAAAAGTAGTCTTTTCTTTGCTGCATTCTTTTTGTGTTCATAACCTGATTCCCAGTGCATTAAAGATATTATTCATTGTTCTTGTCACCCCATTGGTGAATGTTGTTACCTATTAAAAATATATTGTGATTTTAAATTCTTAATACATAAATAAATATTTACTGTTACAACTAGCCTGATTCCTGGTTCAGTGCAACCTGGGAGATATTTTGAGAAGGCTGTGATATGAGTGGTATATTATTCAGAATATTGAATTTATAGGCAAAAATAAATAAGGGTTTCATTTGCGCACTACATGCTGGGCGAGACTTGGGTGTGTGTCTGATTGAAATCTCTTACAATTGTCAGCCATCTTCTAGACTCAACCAGAAGTTATGATGATTCAAATTACTCTATGGTAATAGTAAAATATGGTAATATCAATGATCTCCCTCGTGTGAGATTGAGATCTGTTTTCTCTGAATTAGACATGCATTTAATGCCTATTACATTTATTCTAATTATTCCCTGAACTAGTACACACTCTGAAACATATATCGTTGGTCATTCCTTGACAGAGACAAACAGGTTGTTTTCATTCCATTTCTCGTCCTGTCCTGATGAAGGCCACTCACTCCTCAGCAACACAGATCAGCTAATGAATGGCCGAAACACTGTTGTGTCGACTCCCCCAGTGTTAAATTTCAACCCTGCAAATGTTGTAATCTGATGCACTTTGTCAACATGTATTTTATATCACTATGACTCCTGAAAGTTGCAAGGGATTATACATGTTATTCTGTATTTAGGTCCAGGCATACAGGCCTGAAAAACATCAATGTATCACTCACAGATATTGTTTTTTCATTAATATGTGTCCTGTTGAAAACAACTTTGAAACAACTTTCATGCATTAAAGCACCTGGTAAAAATTTTAATATTTCTGCATTCCAATCTAAAACAATGTCATGTATCTTTTTAATTTAAATTGTATGGAAGTGTGTACACCACAATCAGTCACCCTGATCACTTTCCTTTTTTTGATTATTAACCCACCTGGGTAGATCAGGGCTTAGCCAGGAGCCCTATTGTTCATTAATTATACAAAAGAGTACAGAGTGGTTTTATACATGAGGAACATCTAACATGGGGGTCCATTTCACGGGACACGGGAGAACTCAGTTCACAAAAGTGCTTTTGAAGGCCTACCGCAGGGTGCTTCTTGTGGTGGCTCATACAAGGAGATGGAAAGTGCTTCAATTGAAGATTCTGAGGAAGAAATAGTGCTTGAATCTTGACAAATGGGGCTTGGTGTCCCATTCCTTTGTCGAAGTAAATTAGAATATGGTAATTTACTTTGACAAATTACTTTGAAGGGTGGAAATATATGTCTAATAAGGGTAAAAGGTATAGGGTTGGTGGGGGATATGGTATGGGGACGGGGTGGTAGTGGTGGGGAAAGGGGTATAGTGGGCTGGACCCCCATTAATAAAACAAAATCGTTAAAAAAAACAGGTAAATCAAAGTAATTTTGTCAAAGATAATGTCTGCATAGTAAAAAGAGTGTAGAGCTGTGGGGCTTATGGGTAATGAGGCGGTGATGGGTTGATGGTTGCAGGGGGCAGCCATTGCGATGAAAGAATATGGAATGCACAAGGAGGCTGGGAATTATTTGAACACTAGAATCAGAAACCAGCATGGGGGCTTCGGCTACACCATGAGCCGGCCTTCTTGTTGTTGTTCCGCGAGGTTGACTTTGATGCGGGAAGATTAATCACAGCACCACTGGCAAGGTGGGGGACTTTACAAAATGCACAAAAGTGTAGCTAGAAGTAGCTTTTATATTTCAAAGTCTTGTTGCTAGATTCGTACAGATACTGGCCTACTTCAGAGTTTGGTGATAATAATTCAGTGGTAAATCTGCAGAATTACCACCAAAATCGGTTACTGTTACCACCACTTGGTCCCATGGGTTTATCATTGTTGTAGTACATAGGACTTTATGGGAATTTTCGTAAGACTTAACGATTGTGAAATTACTGCGCGGTATATCCACTGATTTTTTGTGGTAAAGTGGACGATTTACCAACAGCTGAAGGTGAATCTGCCACTTTTCATCAAAAGAAATTGCAGATTTACTGCACAGTAATTGTGCAGGCAGTAAATCCAGCAAAAAATGTAATTTGTGGGGCAGGAAGAATGGCAGCAATTTCGTTACTACCAACAAAAGTGGTGGTAACGGAATTGCTGCCACTTCTTTTCCACACTGCCAAACTTTGAATTAGGCCCATTATATTTTATTAGTACCCGGTGAGGGAGGTGTGGTGGCCTCCCATCCAATGGGGAGGCTCAGAACACGAGTGTTACCAGACTGAAATCCAACTCCTCTGACCCTCCTCAGGGCTGGCAGCCTTCATCTCCCATCGCCAGTGAATCAGGAAAGTTTTTCCCTTCCTCCTCCTGCATCCACAGAATTCCCTCCCCGCCTTCTCACCCCCACTTACCTTCTTTTTTGCCATTTCAGGATCAGACGCGCTGAGAACACTTCCGTCCCCAGTGCGTCCACTCCCGGTCTGCGACAGGCCGTCATTGAAAGGAAGACAGGACTACACGTAGTCCCTTCTCTCCTTTCCATCGCGGCCATTTTTTGTTTACTTTTTTTCCTATTTTTTGAATGGCTGCCATGGTAAAGGTTTCCTTTTTTTAACTTATTTTCAATGGCCACCGCAGCATTTCGGAACAGAAAAAAATGGTATTCGTACCCCAGTCTTACGGGCCAGGTTACTAATAGCAATAATCTCCTCGCACGGGGGACATTACCACTTCAGGTAATGCCTCGGGGCCTTCTTTCAGGCCCTCCCTTCACTCGGGCCAGTGACTATGGGCCCAGGGGCATTACCTGAAGTAGTAATGCCCCCCTGCTCGGAGCTTATTGTGCAATTAGCTCACTCTCCACATGGACTGAAACATAGATTAAATCCTGCTTTCAGAGCCAGCTGAGCAGTCCTCACACACACCTTCCATATTTTAGGGCACAGTCCCTCTTCTCTTCGTACCCTTCCCCAAATACCATTTACCATCCACTTACAAATCTCCTACAACGTATCTCCTCCCCCAAACAATTTATAGCCTCCACTTGCTGGTTGCTATCACTCCTTTTCCCAGAACATGACCGCCACAGAAATAGACCTGGCACAACAGGTAGCTCCCTTCTTCTTTTTTACCCGGCAGCCATTTTATTTTGTAGTCCCCTACATATAACATATGAAATGGCTACTCTCAGTTCCACAAGTTAACATATATATATATATATATATATATATATATATATATATATATATATATATATATATATATATATATATATAAGCACAATGGGGGTTATAGCCACGGTTCAGATATCAATATTATACAGTTCCCATATCTGTCCCTAATGGTATCAATCCAGGGCCTAAGTTAACAGGCCGGAGTGCAGACCTTGGAACTGTACATTATTTAGGCAACAGGCCCCGAGACTGCGGGCCATTACCGAATAAGTTAATGCCCCCGGGCCCATCGTTACAGGCCTGAGCATGTGCCTTAATGAAGGCCCCGGGGCATTCCCTTATGCGGTAATGGCCCGTAGTCGAGGGGCATATTGCCATTAGTACCCAGCCCATCAGACCGTGGTACTAATGTTTTTTCTTTTCCCAGATGCCAGACGCGTTGTGTTTCGCAGCCAGAAAAATAAGAGTAAAACAAGTTTAAAAAATGGCTGCCGCGGACACAACACGTAGTCCGTTTTCTCTTTCTGTGGCTTCCATAGTAAACAAAGAAAATGGCCACCATGGAAGTGGAGAAGCGACCACACGTAGTCCCTACTCCCCTTCCATGGTGGCCATTGAAGTAAATGGAAAAAAAGTAAACAGAAAAAATGCCCACCATGGAAAAGGGAGAAGGGACTACGTGTGGTCCCTTCTCCATTTCCACGGTGGCCTGAAAGGAAAAAAAAATAACAACGAAGACCAGCGCGAAGGACGCGCAGCAACGTGTGCAGGCTTAAGTTACCATCAGGTAAGGGTCGCAAATGCACCAATCGGTGCGTTTGTTTTCATGAAAGTAACCCGCGCCGGGTACTAATGCTTACGAATCTAAGTTCTTGTTGGATTCTGGATAAGAAAGAATCATGTTGTTGCATTGCTCTCTTTCACTGCTGGATCACGCCACAAAGAGAAAAACACATGATCTCTGAGCATGAAGCACATTCAACTTCCGCCACTGGGCTTCCTGGACAGGCACAATGCTGGCAGGAGGCCGTCCTGGCAAAGTCACAATTATATTTAAGGATTAACCAACTGTGGGTTCTTACTAATTTACAGAGGACCTTTAGAGAAGGCCAGCAGCCAGTACCTCGAGAACATCATATGTCAACACTGCGTCACTCAAAACTAAATCTGCTATATCTAGCTATATATTAAGACATGATTTTTTTTTTTTGTAAACAGGAATGTTTCCTTCCGTGTTGCCTGTTCATCTTGTGTATTGCTGCAGGCCAGTTCACACACCTGAAAGCACGTTTTTCGTGAACGCCGTATATCGCCTGCGCATTGTTGCGTGTCAGCACTCTTGCTGACATGCAGACATTTTATCTTCGTTTACGGACAGCCATCGAAGCAAGACAAACGGTATTACGCTAGCTGTATAGCTTTGACACATTTTTGGCACTTGGTTCTTCCCTTTTCCGGAACTCCTTTCTGATGGTTCCATGCTGTCTCTCAACATCATCTGCAAGATGACACATATCCCAGAGGGGAGGGTCTGTGCAGAGAACACACTGCCTACAGACATCCGTCCGTCAGAACTCCTATACTCAGAGCATAAATAAATCACCCTTCCACCTGTTGAGTCTATCTGAGTCCAAGCGCTGCAAGGACTAGGGTCACAAAGAAGAATTGGCTCTCTGAAGAAGGAATGCTACTCCACCCATCCACCAAGGCGTCCCTAGGAGTGGCAAAGAGGGGCAACTGCCACCCCCCTTTTGCTGCTTTGCACCCCCCCTCATCCCTCCACTCCAGTTGGAGCAGCGAGACCCCTCTGGAAAAGTACACTTTCCGTAGTCTTAAAGGTGCTTCTTTGACCAGCAATCAGTCTGTTTATTTTTTTTCTTTCTTGAGATCTGAAGCAGTGAATATCATTGCGGTGGGGGCCATTTACATTACAAACAGGACTCCCAAATGTTGTGCACACCATTGTTTTGTAAACGTGCAGCTTACAGTGCCATAGAAGTGGTTCTACTACAATAGAAGACATTTCCCAAGTGAAACCATCTTTCTGAAATTTAAATTCACCAGTTTTCATTAAATTGTAGTGTTTTGTTTTTTAAACTATAGCGTTTAGTTTTTTTGTTGGACTGGCCCCACAAATACCCTATGACTTTGAGCCCTTTCCTTTGAGTTGTATTACATGGTATACTTCTAAAGATGTAATATGCTTGCCCAACTGCTCAATACAACTGAGTGGTGTGTTTCATGATTGCCAACTTTTGGGCTTCACTCTGGGGAGGACAACAATTCCTCCACCCCCACTTTAAATATGAGCAAGCCATCAGCCCAACCCTCACCCTCCCACCCCTGGTCGAATGGTGCATTTTACAGCATTTATAATGTATAGGTCATTGCAAAAAGCCATGCGATTTACAGCTAGCTTTAAACATAACATCGGTACAACAATCAGTCAACCTGCTGAGCCACCTCAGTAGCTTTCTACTTTAGGACGTATCACCCTACCTTTAAAGCATTCAACCTCAGATGTAGATCTGTAATTGTGCTCAAAATCACTGCATTACCAACAGTGCAGTTCATGTACATGACTTTAAATCCAATAGTGTTTCATCTCCAGACACACTGACACTGCACACAGCCTCATTTAGGATGAGCAGGCAGAAACTCTACTGAAGCAAAGTGAGGTTCCTGTCCCTATTGATAAAGCACTAAGTGGGCAGTCACCTCTTTATTCCATATACCCAGTGCCTATGTGTGATATTTCATCTGTTAAGCAGACTATCTTTGGCCAACTATCATTTGAACTGAGCCACAAGTGATATTTTTATCCGTTAAACTGACTGTTTTGACTGCATATTATTTGAAGTTAAGCTGGGAGTGATGTCTATTCTACTAAACACCACCTCTAACTATATATTATTTGAAGATATGCCGAGAGTGATCTCTGTTTTAGTTACATGCATGCAGTCTCTTGCTGAGTGTGGTTGAACTAGCAGTGACACTTTCCTTTAAAAATGTGCAGTCTCTTGCTTGTATGTACATTGTGCATAACAAGCTGAATGCTTTCAAACAATGACTAAGAGCATGTGACTATCACATGTATAACCCAACGGGAAGATTAAAGACCGCACATATTAGGGCATGTACAATATTTGATGCAAAACCAGTTCTAATCATCGCATTACATTCTGGTATTTAATTACAAGCCTGTCTTTGAAGTCGGAAAATAAACTACAATTACTGATGAAGAATACCTAATGAAGCGTGCTGAAAGAAAGGACTTGAACATCTGAGCCCTTACAGGGCACAGCTCTTGACCTTTCTTTCTGTATATTATCATATATCGTGTAAAGAAGCAGCAGTAGGTTAGTCCTCTGCCCCATAGTTATTCCTCCACAGGTTATGGATATTTCCAAGACTAAAATGGGTCTGGAAACAAAGATGTCTCAGTGACATGGAGTTATTTGGTCACTAGTCATCCGCCACATTGCCATTCCTCTGACACACAGCTAAAAACCTTTCAAGATAGTGTGCGGGTAGAATGGCCCAGCAAACAAATTACAATATTCATTGCTGCACTGGCAGGATTATTGCAAGTACCCTTCCCCCACAAGAAGAAATGCAGGGCACAGGAAGAGGTACAGAAATGTAAAGCTACACCTAAACCTGCATCTTACCCTTCTCACCCTCGTTCATCCTCTGCTCCCGCTGACACCACTCACCTCACCCAACTCTATTGTAAATTTAATCTGTCAACGTTTTTTTTTTCTTGCAGCTAACCAACGTACGTCAAAGCCATAGCCTACTAAATGTGTATGCATGAATGATGTCAGAGTCGTTTTTCTTCCAAGGTAGACCGCTGTGTTCTCTGAGTTATTCAAGCCTAAAGTTTGAAAGCTGACCCTTCACTGTTTATCGGGAACCAATATAGGGGTTACAGTGTTGGGTAGTGTGGGCAGACCATTTTCAAACTAAGGAAACGGGAATCACATATTTGAATTCTGCTGTCCTCGATTTTACCCTTCACCCTTCAGAAGTTGATCATTCAACTTCAAGATCCTCCTTGTATTTCCCATCAAGCAACCCATGGAACTCTGTGCACAGATGAGGATCACCTAGTCTTCAAAAAATCTCTCACACCCCAGCTGATTGCAACATACAAACTAACATGACACCCTCTACTGTCCGGACCAGGCAGAATTTCCATCCACCCGAGCATGCAGCTGTAAGACTCAACGGAACCATGCAGACAAACCAGTATGGTCCCACATCTCCCAAGGTATTGACCTCTCATTCTGAGAACATAAAAGTCATCACAAATCTAGACACAAAGGCTCATCAGTGCACCACCCTCGCTAAAAGGATGGAAAATAAACTGTCACATTCAGATCAGCCTCACTACAGTAGGCCTGTGCACAATACTTATATTAAGAACACATTGGAGATTGCGACACGTTCAGTCTCCCCAACTTTTTCCCCTATTGCACATAAGACACTGACATCACCCCATGATCATCATAAAATAGAACCCAGAACAGTAAAAACATCTCATCAAGATGGATAAAAACACAGATTGAACTCTACCAATTCAGTATAACCCTAAAATTCCAATAGGACTCCTCAGCAGCTCCAGAAAACCTGACCCTTCTCCAACCTTTCAATCTACTATCACATGTAAACTACACAGAAGGACTATATAACACACAAAGGAGATGTATGCCTTTAACAACTCGACCAAAGGCAACTTGTGGGGCAGATGAAAGCTCATTGTACGGCGGCCTGGTACACCTTTAGCTCTTTCGCTTCCTCTGCTCTGTCAGGGGCTCTCCAAGGACCCTCTTCTAGTAGATCTTGGGTGTTTCCTTCTAGATAGAACCTATCCCCAAGTATCAATGCCTCAACCCACATAGTCATACCAGCACTCACGATTTATTAGCATGTTTTTTGCAAATGTTGAAGATGAGGTAACATTTTAGGGTGTATATTAACGTGATGCAAATTTTTTGTATAGACTTAAATCTATCCTGAACTTTCATAATGTCTCTTTCCTAACCAGCTTGGTGAAATATATGTTTTCTTAAACCAGGTTGGCCTATTCACTCTCATTTTATGTGCCCCTCCCCGCTCCCCTTGTTTAATTTGTGCCCCCTATTTTGCCCCCCCAACCCTCTAAATAATGATTTTAAGAGAGACCACTGTTATAACAATGAACGTAGGTCAGGGAGGGTGAGGCCGTCCTTGCCGAACAATCATCGCTCTTGAATGGACATCATCAGCATTGCCTTGCTCCAGGCTACTGTTTACACCTTTACACATGCCTGAATCCCAAAGACTACTGATCATTTATGGATGGTGTAACAGATGTCATGTCCGGAGATATGGCCTAGTGTTGGGTTAAACGTCCGGAGGTGTGGCTCCGATGTGAGTCCCTTGACATTTACGCTAATCCTGATATGAAATCTCAACATTTTCCATAGTGAGACCTCATCCAAAGCCTCACCAAGGAGTCTTCCCTGTACAAAATATCCCAGAGAGACCTTCAGCCCTTCAATGTCGACCTGAAGGACCCTCAACAACAAAAGGTATTGCATGTTGTCCTGGGAAAGTGAACTTGCTTAGTTGCCTGTGTGAGCACTGAAAAATGGAGGTACGGAGGAACCATGGCAAGTCGCCCAAACACTTGCAAGACATGTGTTATTAGAGAACATATATTCTCATGACACATGGCCTCTAGGTGGTGTTTTTGCATTTGTAACTTTCAAGTGGCTCCACAGCTTAAAGGAATGGTTCGGTCAAAATTTTTTATTGCCCCTATGGATCGGCCATGTGTTTTTAAGCCTAAGTCGCTCGATTTTAGAAAAAATTCCTATGGACCTTACCCGAGTTTTCGTCCATTAAACGCACGTGAAAACAGGCACCAGGGAGCTGCCATTTTGTGAAAATCCTATCATTTTCCCCATCGCCCTGGCTGACCTGCTTTTGCGGCACTAAATAATATCCCCCGCCCCTGAGCCTGACATTAAAAAAACATTCATATTCCCTGCCTCTCTCCGTGATGTTACTGTGCTGCGCAGGCAAACGCGCCCAGTCGTCTTCTACGCGACTTCACACAGAACCCGGAAACCAACACAGATCAGCTCACAACACAGCGCGCCACAATTCGGAAAATGAAACTGTACTTTAAAATCAAACAGCAACACAGTAAATTTGGTAAAGTACATTTATTTGACATTAAATGTTTATAGAATATTCTGCAATTGCAATATGAACTCCGAAAGTAATTTATTTTCTTTTATCTCTATCCGCAAATCCGTAAACTTTTATCGTGAGTCACGCGCTGTTCCTTTATGGTACACAAGGTGTTGTTTTTCGTTCAAATAAGCACTTTTGTCGCACGTTGAACCGCAAAGCTGTTCTATCAAGTAGGCACTAGGCCAGCGTAAAGGTTGATATGTTGCTTCTAGCCGCAAGTACCGCGTAAGGGCATATGGGCCCTTGGCGATCGTCCCATAAGATCATCAGAATGGTGCAGTTGTTTACATTAAGCTGCAGCTGGCGGTTAACAAATCCATCTGCCGGTGTCTGAAACTGGTGGCAGGGGCAAAAGGAAAGGATGTACCTATTTTGAAAACATAAAATTTATAACTAGTCTCGCCAGCCGATCTTTATTAATATTATTCATTTTATTTATTACGGGCCGAGCTGGAACTATTTGGTTTCAATGATAGTGCAATGGAGTATGTTCGGCTCTAAAATCAATGCGAAAACTAACGAAATAAATCGAGGTTAGTACACAATGAGAAACGACTTTTTGTCTACATGCGTGTGGAATGTGGACCTGCATGCCCATGTGCCCGCTACAAGGACGATCCCACAAACCTTTTCAAAGCTCTTCATTCATTCATTTATTCATGGATCCATTCATTAATTCTTCATTCCGGTATAAAAGCGTCTAAAGAGTTACTTACACTATATTTGCAATTTCCATTGTGTCTCTGCGTAATGCAGTCTGTAAATCCCACTGTGCTCTTGACAACGATTTTTCGTATACTGAACTAACAAGAAACTCAGTCTAGTTTAAGAATTTTCTGCCTTATCGTCTCAAACGTTATTGCACCCCCCAAACCCCCCCTTCAAATGAAGTTCTTTCTGCATGGTCCCTGTCTCTCAAGGTCAAAAAACAATAGAACCTTATACTGCCAGTGCGAGTTGTGGGCCTCTTAAGGGCGCGAGCTAACAATCAAAGCCGCTGACCTTCACTAGAAATGAGCATACATTCTTTCTTTGCAACATCCCGTAATAAAGCCATCTGTTTCGAATCCATCTATGTAGTGCGCCTCAATGTGCAAATGCGAACTGGCTTCTCTCCCATCTGCAACGGCTCGCTTGGCGCGTTCTAAGGCCCCAATTTTGTCCTAGTTGTCTGCGAGCTTTGAAGCCCCAAAGAACCATAACTATTGAGACTTTTAATTTTTTGGGGAAGGTCAGAGAAAGTATAAAGTACCCAAGGAGTTGAGTTGAAAGTGAGATTTATTGTTTGTTTGTTTTATTATTTGCAATACGCAAGCCTCCCCTTGGTTAACAGTGCCCAGCATTTATAAGAGATTGCAAAAATTAGTTACATCAACAAAAATATATACATAAACATATCGACAAGGTCAGCAATACAAGATGAATAGAGAGAGAATTCAAAGATGACACCCAGGTAGTTCGGCACCCAGGGGGGTGAAGGTAGGGGTTAGGGTTTGCGTACTTTGTATGCACACTGTACAATAAAATGTATTTACAAAAATACAATCGTATTACAATTATTTAAACCGGGATTTGTAGTTCACAACCAGCTCTCCTTTGGGTGGACATGGCACAGTGGCAATGTTGGGTGGCAATGGATCAGTGCTCTGCACAGAAACGTTCAAAATTCCATATCTGTGCTTCTCCAATACAGCAACAATAAGGCTTTTGACAAAGTCGAACTCCATTTCCTCATAGACTGGTTTGATCACCCATTGCTTACTTCTTTTTGAAAAGGCCTTATTGTAGCGAGGCATCCTTACATTACCCTTAGTCCTAGATTGTTCACGGCCGAGATTCTCATTATGGGCCAAGACGGCAAGTAGAGTCCTATGTCCCATGCCCGGTATGCTGAAATGCAAGCGCTTTGGCCAGTACCTTAGGCACATATTGTGGAACACCTCCAAACCTCCTGTGTGACAGAATTCTGTCAGTCCCCTCAAATCTCTTGATAGAGTTTTATCGAAAACTATGTTCTCAATGGCTTTGTGTGTCGGTGACGATGGATTCAACCACTTCTTCTTCCGTGCCTCCACTGGGGATAAAGGGCAATGTTCAAATTGATGGAAATGTAGGTTTTCTGACCAGCGGTGCACGTTGGTACAGTGGTGCATTAGTGACCGCCATTTTTCAAGTAGTATTTCCACTGACCCTTCACAAGTTTTTGAGCTCCACCAAAGATGGTTGCTGATAGACTGGGACCACTCTGAAACACTTTCAAAACCTTTTTTTTTCCCTGCAGCGAGATTTTCTTATTGATTGATTTAGCAAGATGCCATACGTCAAATTGATGTTTAATATGTGGGAACTGCTCTCTCATTGTGTTGGCAATTGAAACGTGTCTGTCCGTGGCTATGAGGTCGATGTACATTGCCCTCGATTGTAGATATTCCACTGATTTTATAAATCCTAGTTTCTCCATCGCCACTGAGGATGTACATTGTGTTACCTGCACGACCACCGAACTCACAATTTTCTTATTATCCATGTCCTGAAAGTGGTAGGTGCAGTACTTGGCAGAACATCCAGGACTGTCGCACTGTCCATCGCCAGCTAGCCTGAATCGTTTGGCTCCGGATGTACTTGCTAGAGACAATTGTTCAATTTTCCAAGCATCACTAATGGCCGGAAACAGATAATCATGTTGGTATTTGTAGTACAGCGCTTTAGAAATGAAATGGAGTCCCACAAACTGAAAGAAAGACTTTAACTTTCTAAAACTGGAGCCACTAAAAAGTGATGCAGCTGCACACAGTAGATTGCCTGCTGGCAGTTTCCCCAGCATCGGTTGTGCAGACCATGAGAACGTATGATGTAATCTACAGGCGGCATGTATTTTGACATTACTGCCTTGTTTTTGACGAGTCACATGAATCAATGGCTTCCCACTTACTTTCCCTCTGACGGAATGCCCACATTTCAGCATACTTATAATATCCATCAAACAATTGTCGAATACTATGGGCCTCATTAGGACCCAGGCGGTAAGGGGTTTACGGCGGCGTAAACAGCGCCGACCCTTACCGCCTGATTCCGAGGTCCCTTAGCGCCATGGAGGTTTTAACACCTGCTTTTAGCACTTGTTAAAATCCATGGCGCTAAGGGACCTTGTTGTTAATTACGCCACCGTAATTTACGGTGGCGTAATTAACGCCTTCCCCACTCCCATTATGCCCTATGGGGCAAAAATGGGAATGGGGAAGGGTAAATGGGTAAATGGGTAAATGGGGACTTACCGCCCCACTCACCTCGGAATGGGGCGGTAAGTCCGCCAACCACCATGGCGTAAACATAGTTTACGCCATGGTGGTAAAGGTACGACCCAGGCGGTAACTTACCGCCTGGGTCGTAATGAGGCCTTATGTCTTTGCCCTCTTTCATTAGACTGTCATCCTGCATCAAAGTTGTTTCGGCCTGTGACGTTGAGGACATATCACCACATTTGAAAGAAATATTGCTGCTATCAAGTTCTGATGCGTCGGTGAATGCTGTCATTCTCTGTCATTTCAACATCTGCTACCTCAACATTGATGGGAGAACACCCAACAGCTTTTTTGGTGGCAATTTTTTTGCGGTTGTAGATTGTGGGAATTGATCTGCGAATACTTCAGTGCTATCTTCAAAACATCCAGTATCATGTTGTTGCGGCGGTGCGATCGTACTGTAGCAATGGTCCAAAAAAACTTTGCTGGATTCTCCAGACACATTCATTTCATGTTCTGACCATTGGACATGAGCATCCCGAGTCTCAACATGCCGCGTCTGAATTAATAGTTCCTCCATACTGTAAATGCTCTGGCAAGCAACATCTCTCATTCGCTTCACTGTCTGTGTATGTATAGTTTGTAGGCCCACGGGTAACTAGGGGACAGATTGGAAAAGGGATGTTCAGTTTAAACACAAGATAAAGTATAGTACAATTGACTGGAAAAAACATAAAATAGTCCCCAGCACAAAAAAAATTCTAAAGTTATGAACTGTTTGTAACTAACCTTATTTTGGTTTCTTTTCTTTGCAACTTTTTTGACTCGACCTTCAACATCAGCACGCTGTTGCTCCGATATGTATCTGCATGTCTCCCCTTTCTCTTGCGCTGCAACGACTATATTTTCTGTATCTGCATGGGCAGCACGGAATGAGGCTCCATCGACTCCCTGAAACATAGTATTTTCATTAATGTGTATCAAAATATTGTTAGCGTAAAACGCACGTGAGGACAAACACACATGTACATCTCAATAGCCAAACACGATTTAAACATTGTGTGGAACAATCAAACCACAAGTATTCGAGCTCTGATGACCTAGTTCGATGGAGATGTCAGTATCCATACCTCTGGCTCTACATGGACTGCCACGAATGATTGTATTGAAGAGGAGGCATCAGCAACTCCCTGAAACACAGTACTTGCGTTAGTATGGTTTTCAATATCGTAAAAATAACACACACTTGGGGTCGACGGCACAGGTACATATAAAGAGATAACCACAAATGTTGCATTGTCTAAAAGAATCAAGGAATATTTAAAAATGATCTGATTTAATCAACTTATTTCTCCGATTTCTTTACATCTGCTTCATCTAAATGGGATCTTGTGATTGTAGTGGAAGCTCCATCATCTCCCTGAAACACAGTACTTGCGTTAATAGGGAAGAAAGTATAGCAAATGGAATCACATAATATGATCACGCTCGATGGAGCTGTCAGTATCCATACCTCATGCTGCTGAAGAATATCTAGGGCTGTTGTCAATGTGGTGCGCACTTCCGAAAGCTGTTGCGCCGATTCGTATTCGCATGGTCCCGCTTCCACCGGAATTACTTGAATGTCAGACTCTGCATCAAGTGCGTGGGTTGACGATTCAACAACTGCCTGAAACATAGTATTTGCATTAGTAAGGATTACAATATTGAGAACACAACACACGCTTGGGGTCGACCGCACAGGTACATATCAACGGCTAACCACAAATGAAACATGGTATAGAACAATCAAACGACAAGTGTTCCAGTCCTGATGATCACGGTCAGTTGAGCTGTCAGTATCCATACCTCGGGCTGCTGAAGAACATCTAGGGCTGTTGTCAATGTGGTGGACGCTTCAGCATCTCCCTGAAATACGGTACTTGCATTAGTATGGATAACACTAATTATAACTGAAAACAAACACCAGGGGACAACAACTAAGGTGTATATCAATTGGAAACCACTAACCAAACAATTGGTAAAATAATCACACGATATATACAAACTATTACTTGACATGCATAAAACAAGTCTGTAGCGGAATAGCCAAGTATGATTACCTGATACGCGCTAGAAGTGGTTGATAACTGCGAGCATGTGACGGAAGTAGAATGTTCTTGCTTCAGATTCAAGGGATAGTCAAGAAGTTGTAAAGGTTAATTATTGTTTGATAATGAAATGCCAATATTTAAAATTGCCATGTAAGGAGACAGAATACTTGAGTAATGCGCAATATAGCACAGTTCCCTGTGCCCATATATAGATTTCGTTTGTGGGTTATGAAATCTAAAAATAATATATTGATAAATTTCATTATTCAAAAAGCTATACACTCATATCAATGTCGAAAGTATTACAAATTGGAAACAACACCTAAAATATCAATGAATCCATTCGGCTACCTACACACTACCGCAAGGCCTAAAGCTAAAAATGGACCCTTGTCTCACCAGTGGCGGATTGTGGATGAATAGAGTGGGAATAGGGTTTGCGAGCAATTTTCGTGTCGATCGCCATTTCTTCTTCTTTGTTACCCAAGATGTGGTGTACATGTTCGAGGGAAAGTGCCGGCTGCAGATGCGGTATAGATCACCCCTCTTGTCCTCAAAGACTTGTTGGACTCTACTTTCCAGCTCATCCAGTGGATATCCGCAGTGTCTGACCCATTCTCTTATTCGATCAACAGTTTTCGGGAATACATGCATTGTAGTGCCTTCAGATTTAGCATGGGTCTTCGAAGGGAAACCGCTAATCGAACAGGCAGGCATTGTTGAAAATTCTGAAAAGTAAATATTATAAAACCTTGATGAATGAAAATGTCATAAATGAACCATACCATGCTCAATGCAAGGTTTGTTTTGGTCGCCGGAACTATACCAGTTCATCATGTGCGGCTTAGTATTTGCATAAATTACAGAAATTTCTGTTTTGTCTTGAATGAAAAGGAACCATGCTTACATTATAGACTGGACCCCTGAAGGATGCAATTCGATGACAATTGACACAGATGAAAATAAATAGATCTATTGATAGCATAACAATTGAAACTCAAGTCAATAGCAATGAGACCAATGACCATAGCTATATTGGGTACTGTAATTGCAAATAGATTGAAATGTAAAAATGGCCGAAATATGACTAGGATACATGGCCTTACCTTGACCAACAAATAGTTGGATTCAGCAGGCTGAGCAATATGTTGCAGGAGAACAAGTAGATGGCCACAGGTAGAACACTGACGAGTTTGCTCGAAGCGGTCACAGATAGCACGGCGACGAGCAGATTAGCATAGATCTCAGTGCTTCTCAGGTAGAAGGTTCAGGAGTTGACTTGCAAAGCACAAAGATGTTCTCATGAGACATATCAAGTGGTTTATAAAGTGTTAGAAACAGGGGTGTGTTTGTGAATGAATGACGTGTGTATGTCGTGGTAATATGTTTATTGCAGAGGGGTGGCCTGCCTCAGGGGAGGCCTGCCTGGAGACACGGGGTCTGAGGAGGCCATGTAAGGATGGCCCCTGGGTGTGGGATACCTTTTGAAGTATACATGCTGTTTGGCACCTTAGCCGTTTGCGCCCGTCACAAACCCCCATGCCAGCTCTCATCCCCGGGTGCGAACCGCCTTTGATAAAGGGGGTGGGATGGATGGGCCTGGGGCATGCAGATAAGGCACAGGAAGACTGCTGAATGGAGACACACTTATGTGGAATGCAGGGGGGAGGACTGCCTCAGGGGAGGCCTGCCTGGAGACACGGGGTCTGAGGAGGCCATGTGAGCGATGGCCCCTGGGCATGGGATACCTTTTGAAGTGTACATGCTGTTTGGAACCTTGGCCGTTTGTGCCCGTCCCTTGCCCTTATGTGATGTTAACTTTGCATGACATTTGCGTAGATGGGAACACTGAGCAGGACACGGGGCATCCATTTTTGTACCCCATTTCCACTCCATTTTGGTGACCAGGCCTCACTGCGATAGTACAGCGTGCAGAGCACATGACCCAAAGCCTCGTTCCCACTCTGACTGGAAAACTCCAGAGGTATTTGCAACAGCTAATAAATGTAACACATCACTCTCTGAGATCATGGTCCTGCATATGAACCGGCCTGAACCAAGCACATGGCTCGTTCATCTCCACAAACGTGTCCTTGCCCACGCACCCTCACCAGTGGAAAGTTACTGCCATACTGCCATTCTGACCCATTGTCCCTGCAAGGTATTCTCTTCATGTGCCAGACCACTGACCACGCCATGATGGCCACCTAGCAGATCCCCAACTAACATTAGACCCCTACTGCAGTATATTGTTGCCTATCAATAACAAATGCCACATATCGGAGATTCTTGTGAGCACAGACCCACACTTCAGTGTATTATAGTGGTCAAGACCCTTGCCCTAAGGCCTTGATAGTATTGATATATGTGTGACTTTTATAGAGACATAACCGACTGAAAAACTTTGAACAAGTTTTATTTAGTGCATGCATTATTGATAATATATTATGTTAGCTTAGATAGTGACCACCCTGCTTCACAGCGACCTGAACTTCATCCATTCCGAGCACAGGTGTCTGACGTCCATCCTTGAATGGAAACACACTTGATTGATTTAAAAAATTGAAACAACCGTTGTTAAAATATATGTGATGTTTGATTTTGTAGCTTATTGTGATGACACAAAAATACAAAACTTTACACATTGTACAGTTCAGGGTGCAGCACAGCGAGGGAAAATCCCCTGTACTGACCGCTGTCACTCGGGAACGTTTCTCTTATGGCACGAACGGCACAGGCGGGTATCACTCTTCAAACGCAGTGTCCAAGCCTCCCGTGAAGCCACCATGTAAAGGAACGATAGGCCACCAGCCTGTACCACCTGCGAAAAGGAATGAAACAAACTGTTTTTAAATGACCAAGATAAGTTTAATAAACGTTTGTTGTCAGTGACAATTCTTGTAACTAACGGCTTTCTGCTCGGACAAATGCTATCTAGAGAAAGCACACTATTGAACGACTTTCATGCGTTACAATGATATGTATATGTAAGTTTGGATATAGCAGAAGACCATGAAATAGGAGTGGCATCACAAGCAGAGTATACTTACTCATTACTCGGATTACGAGGACGAACAGTTGCGCGAAGTTCGTGCTTAAGCACCATCATTATCCTCAACACGGACCATGTGAGGCAGGCTGCCCTGAAGTCTGGCAGCTCGGTGATGCATTACGGTCGTGGCTCGCCATCCGAAATGTAGGCCACGCATCCCGAGTTTTCACAGCAGCAGCAGTTCTCCTCCTCGGTCGGCATTAGCTCGCAACAGGTGGAAACACCGTCCATGCGACTAGGTCCAGTGTCTTCATCCGTTGATTCGTCCTGCCAACAGCTGTCCGAAGCCCCATCGTTTTCGCGTGTTTCCCTTTCCAGTAGTTTCTCCTCGGTATAATCGGGCTCGTACATGTAGGGCATTATTGTAGCCATTGTGTGTTGCACAAACTAAAATAATTGATAGCGGTGGTACTGGTATCTGTCCACACGGGCTACAAGCAACGAAGGTAGCTGACCAGAGCTCAGAAACGAGTCACAGAATACTCCAAGTAACACAGAGAGAGGAATGGAATCGTAAATCTGCTGCTGTGTGTTGTGAAACAGTCTGTTTATACTCGTTGAGGAAAGAGGCGTCCTGCCATTTCCATGGCGACACGTCATTAGCTGAAGCACAGCGAATATTGACACGAGACGTGCTTTGGCGTTGTGAAATGGGCGGTACGCGTCTGCTGATGACAGGCTCAGGGGCGGGGGATATGAATTAGTGCCGCAAAAGCAGGTCAGCCAGGGCGATGGGGGAAATGATAGGATTATCACAAAATGGCAGCTCCCTGGTGCCTGTTTTTGCGTGCATTTAATGGACGAAAACTCGGGTAAGGTCCATAGGAATTTTTTCTAAAATCGAGCGACTTAGGCTTAAAAACACATGGCCGTCCCGCAGGGGCAATAAAAAATGTTGACCGAACCATTCCTTTAACTTGACTTCCTTTATGCACCCATATATTATAGTGTCAACCTTAAACCCCGGGATGTCTGCGACTATTGTACAAAGACCAGATCTGCTGAGAATTTGCAAAAGGATGTCTGGAGTCAAGGCTGAATCCACATCCTGTATGTTTGCCGCAAACAACAGCCCGGGAAAGTTTGAATGTTTTAATCCACAATTATTGGGTGGGTGCCAAATGCTTGAAAGAATGAATGATGTGATTGGGAGCCGTACACCATGAAGGGTGGCGGTACAAAGGGTTTTGACGCAGCGCTTTTGGCACCGGCCGTTGTGGCGCAACACTTTGCGCACAGGCCACTTTTAGCCACGGCCAGCAGGGCGCAGGAACCAGCGCTCTGGGATATTTATGTATGGCTAAATATATTTTCAACCAGAGCACGTTGACAGTATATTTAAGAAACATTGGGCGCTCAATACATCAGAGCTCAAGTCGAGGGTACACATGGGTGGACGGTGTCCCCCCACTTTTTTTAGGATTCCCTCCCCCTTTTTTCAGAGGTTACCTTGATATGCTAATTTCCGCTGATGCCACATTCAAGTGGTATGTTAATGAGTCCCCCCACTTTTCATTTTAGGACTTGACCCATGCAGTACATGGAGCGGCCCTGTGAGTGTACGCTCCATGCACTAAGGTTTTCTGTATCTCACAAAGATGCGGAACAAAGCTACCTATCTGTGCATGGAACATCGACTCACAGGGCCACATCATGTACTGAGAGGCTAGTGTTTGCTTACATATGCTGTCAACCAAAGCAATCCATTTTTCAGTGCTTCAGTTGACAATACATTTAAGCAAACATGCATATCCGCCACACAGTTGTCTGCCCGCGGCCAACAGGGGGCCCCTAAAAGCGACCTGCGCCCAAGGTGCTGCGTCGAAACGGCCGGCCCTGAAAGTGCCACGCAGAATGTCTGGCTTTGCACGTTGGTGCAGCCATGCTTTCACAACCGGGATGCGTATCAGCGATGTGCACAGCGGCTCCCTGCCAGGTAAAGGAGTTACTGGCTGATGTTGAATAGATGACTCTGCCCCCATTTCTGAGTTTTAAGAAATGCTGCACATCTTCAGACCTGGGAATTCTTGCTGTGTTTATGAATTAGCTGGCACTGGGGCAGTGTCCTGAGCGGATACAGATTAGAGGGCACTGGTGATAGTGATAGGGTGATCTAGATTGTCGACTGAGTAGTAGTGACAGTGTATTAAGAAAAGATTAAATAAAGTTGGAAAGTAGATACCTGCTTAGATTGGGAACATGAGAAGGGATGTCAGAGGCTCAGGGCTGTTGATAGTAGTGTGAAATAGTGTGACAGATGGGGGCTTGCAGAGAGGCAGTCATTTTTGGACTAGAAAGAGAACAAAAGAGATGTTGAGTGGATACCAAGCATGAGAGGATGAGGGCTGAGGATAGAACAGTAATGGATTTTCAATTTGAATTTTGAAGTATTTATAGGGTGCACACAACGAACGTAATCGTATCCTGGCGCAGATGGTAACTTTTCATAGTAAGGAAGCATACTCATACTGAAAACAGCTGACACAGAAATTAGAACACAGCTAGATAGATAGTCATCAGACATACTTAAATAGGTACGTCTTGAGGCCTGCTCTAAATTTCAGCAGGGAGGTTGCCTGTCTCAGGGTCAGCAGAGGACTGTTCCATAATCGGGTTACATCCACTGAGAAACATCGATCACCTCTGGATCTATAATTTGTCCTCGGAATTTCAAGACTTTAGATCTAAGGGCTCTGGTTGCTTGGTATTGCTTCAATTTATTGATCAAATAGGCTGGTGCCAGCCCATTCAAGCATTTTTAAACCAAGCACCCTATTTTGAATTTGATCGGATCATCCACCGCTAACCAATGCAGTGATCGGCGGAGACCAGAAGTTTGGGTGTTTTTGGTTGCACCAAAAATCAGTCTTAAACCCGCATTTTGAGACTTTTGAAGGCAGTGGATCTGGTTGGCTGGAACTCCATTCAGATGTCTGTTGCAATAGTTTAGATTGGAATTGTCTAAGGCCCCAACAACCACAGCATGATCCGTAGTTGGTACATAGGGTAGTGCTTGACGCAAAAGGCAGATATTATAAAAGACTGATTGGACTTTGGCAGAGACCTGGGCATTGCAGCCCAGGTCACTCTGCCAGATACAGCCAAGATTATTTACTTTAGAAGAATACTGTAATGTAGTAATGTAGCGCATCAACTGGTAACAGACCGGTAATCTGAGCATAAGGCATGAAAGAAGTCAGAGCATTAACCATGTCATTTGGTTGTTACCAGGCCAGTATAGGACTGAAAAATACATGAGGGATGTGGGTTGGTTAGCAAAAATTATTGTGGGTTATGCCCAAACACTATATAGTAACACAAAAAAGTGGGTGGTTGGGGGGCAGGCAAACTCCAAAACCAAAATGTGCTCATCTATGATGTTTTAGGAGTTAAGGGGAGATGAGAACACTGCTAGCCTGTAACACTTGTAGAAAACACTACTGACTTTCTAAATGGTCTGCAAATTTGGACGAGTTGCCGGGCCTGTCGTCAAGCAGAAATACACCAAGGCAAAAAAGGACAAAGAGGGTTCTAACTCTGCCTACTCGTCTTAAGCATTATCCCTAGTCAGTGCTGGTGTGCCACCAGTCTAAAAGTGGATAGAAGAGGAGGAGAACAGTTTACTAATATTTCACATTTTCTTTTCTCGCTCATGTGTTAATGCTTGATTGACTTATGGCCCAGGCACTGTATTGTTGGTGAATACTTGTGGTGTGATCAGGGTAATCAGCACAGATCAAAAACCTTGCTTCTTAAAAAAATTTAAATAGGGGTAAACCTAATTCACAATATTGGCCACTACTGAGGGTGAATGGACCCAAAATAAAAAGTTAACTCTGATTTAAAGACAAAGACCATCATGTTATGAAGACTAAGCCAGAGAGGTAGATACTAGAGTTTATTTGTCTCCCGTTGGCTCCAACGTGGTGTGCGGAAGGAGCCTTCCTCCCATCTGCATGTGTGTCAACTGGTTTCGGGGGTCTGAGTAGTTAATGCCACCTTCTTCAGGACTGTCTTCCTAATTAGCTTGTAAGGCTAATCTGCTTCTAGAGGGTGGCTATACATTTATAGGTCACTCATATTCTGTATCCAATGTTCAATTGTAACAATCGAACAGTCTCACCTCAGACTTGTTTGAGGAGGCATTCATACTGACCCTGTAACTAAGCAAAGGGAGCAGTATCAATGCTGGTTGTATTTGACTAGAATTTGATCAGTTTACATATTATAAGCTATTAATACGACATTTGGACTATGTACATATATGATAAAAGTACTCACAGATCACGATGAGTCACACAGATTTCTGAGTTGTGGACCGCCTGGAGAGAAGGCAATTTACTGCATTGTATTTGGACCATTGTTCAAGTCGTGGTGTGTATGGCAACATGAACAAATGACAGGGGTGGGTGTATTATAAACATTCTGGTGTAGCAACCCCTTGCCCTGGTGTATTGGCTTATTACATATTGTGACACAACCTGCTCACAGTTAGTGAATTCTATATAGTTGTTGTTACAGCTGGAACGGTTAGATTTGACAAAGGTACAACATCCAACTGCTTATCCATATTTGGCTAGAGTTAGAACATACCAGTAATGTTTAGGATTGCATATGGCATTTCAGTTACGTGGAATATGCTTATTTGCTTATGAATGTATGTGTATTCCATTACGATAGACTTGAATGGTTACTTCAAATGTAAAAGTAAAATTAAGAAGATAGTGCAGGGCACCTGAGCCTGGCCGATTATAGGCATGGCTCGATATCTCTCCCTAACCGCTTCACTTTCCTAGCACGGCCTACCGGTGTGGTCGCTTGTGAATATGCTTTGTGTAGGGGGTGGCTTGTCAATGCAATACTGCTGTTGTATAAATGCCTCGCGCTGTGTTTGCTTGCGCTTATCTCTTGCCAGCAGATTCGTAATGTCCTTGCCAAGCTCTCGCGATTGGATGCAGAGCCTCGTAATACTAGAGTCGGACATAACTTAATGTTTTTACTGTGTTCATAGTTACCAGTTGCCTGTCATGAGCACTGACATGCATGCAAACTGATGGTACGAGTGCTGTTGTAGCCCGCGCCATCTTGGAGTGAGTTTTGGAATTAATCTACTGTCCGCTCCAACTGCTATATGTCACAGTGTTTTCCTTAAAATGGGCCAACACTTATTACCTGATAGGACTATTACTAAAGAAGCTGATGGTTGTGACTATAATATGCCAAATTGGTACAGTGATGCCGGTAGTCCTAATTCGTATGTCATGTTGCAGCCGGACCGCCATCTTGGAAGGGGCTTCGAATAGATGTGCTCTCTGCGGCATAGATTATCTAACAATGAGTTAGGCATTAATTCTAATATTATGCTTCAACTAGAAAGTGTTAGTAAATCGTATACATCCAGGGGTATTAAGAACTGGTCTTAATGTGTATAGTAATGCCCAGCCCAGTTGGCAATACATATATATATCTATATGTGTGCTCTGCTTGCCTGGTGTATTTGCTTCTTGGCCTCAGATTGGACAATAACAATAGCAGGAGGACCAAAAGTGCATATTCTTCCGGGACCGTTTTGGAAGGAGTACAATGTCAGTCAGACAGTCTAGTATACCGTGCATATCTCATTATAAGGGATAGGCTCTCATGGACATTATTACAGTCATATATCAGATTAGAAGATAGTGAGAATTTGCAAATTTATCGACTCATTTAGACCTTGTTGGTTAGTTTTGAGATGGAAGATCTACCTATGTTCACTTTTGACTAGGAGGGAGTGTATATCACCACCCTGAGTGGGACCCTCACCTGTTCTACAATTGCCGGGACCAGATCATTCTCCTTGTGTCCTTTCAGCAGGAAATGTTCCACCAATGGTGCGCTCAGTCCTTTTGTAGATAGATATACAGGATTGGTGTTCCTGTATTCTTTTCTTTATTTGCCTAGCCGTCATTCTGATGTATTTAGATTACATGGGCATTACTGGAATTGCAGTTTGTAAATGTAAGTTGTCTCCAAGGGGTATGCAGGCTCAGGTCCAATGTGGTGGACCTTGAGGTTAGGGGGCATACTGAGCATAGACCACAAGGCGAATGGGCAACCGGTCTTGTCATATGCCTAAGGGTGAGTTGTAATTTAGGCCCCGCACCCGGATAGTAAGATCTCACAAGAGAGTCTCTTATTTTTCTCCTATGTTTGATAGCAAATCGAGGTGGCAGAGGTGTAGTGCCCACATTCAGAATCGGCCACAGCTTTAATATTTATTTTTGACTCTGTTCAGTTGTGAAGAGTAACTGTAAAAGCGTTTTGCTCTAAAGTAGTTTCTCGAGGGATGTTACATGCACGCTCCCTTGTGTGTCTCAGGAGTTTTCTTGGGTATCCTCTTTCTTTTAGTCTATTTGCGAGGGCTGTTGACTGGCCATCATATTCAGCAGTATCAGAGCATTTGCGTCGACATCTCAGATATTGCCCAAAGGGGAGATTTGCCATAACTGATTTGGGATTGAAACTATCAAACTGCAGTAACCAGTTCCTATCCATAGGTTCTCTAAAAAAAGTAGTTCACAGTGTGCCGTTGTTTGCTTGTATTTTTAGATCCAAAAAGTGTACTTCTTCCTTACTGCAGGAAAAGGTACATGTTTAGTGCCTTTTTCTGTTGTTCAACCAAATAACAAATGTCTCTAGATGTTCTTGATCCCCTGTATAGCTCAATAGTAGAATCATCTATGTACATTGCCAATTGCCAATCTGGTCTTGGAACTGGTTGTTACTGTAAATGTGTGTTCTCTCGAAGTCGGCCACGTTTAAATTGGCCAATCAACGTCCAAAAGTAGCCCCCATTGTGGTAGCTTACATTTCTTCATATAATTTGTCTTCATACCTAAAGAAATTCTTTTAAGGGCTATTCCAGAAAGTTGTAGTAATAGCAAGCAAGGAATCTCCAGGGGAGGTATTTGCGCTTTCAAGTTTCTTTGATCTTCATGAGTGTCTCCATCTGGGGGATGATTGTATACAGAGACTCTACATCGAGAGTGACCAACGTCTGCCTCTGTGGATCAAACTGTTTGTCTTTTATCAAATTAAGCACTGCAGTAGTGTGTTTGATATACAACTGCATTCAGGGTATCTTTGGTCGCAGAAATTGACACATTGTGATAGTGGTTCAAGAATGGAATTGATACCTGCCACTATTGGATGGCCAGGGAGAGGCGACACACGTTTGTGTATCTTAGGTAAGGTGTAGAATGCTGGGATGCTTGGGAAAGGGGGGCATAGACATTAACCATGCCATTTGGTTGTTACCAGGCAGGTATAGCCCAAGCCCACAACCATTGTCTCCATGAGCACCCATAGTGCTGGTGAAATGTCGGTTATTGGGAGTATTGGTGAAGCCAACAGTTTGGATTTTGTGTATGCATTTGCCAGGCCCCTGTCATGATTCCTGCCCCTCATGTCCCCAGCCCTCCAAGATGTCAGGCTGGAGCCAGGCCCCAATAACCTACATGGCCCTCAAGGGCCTCTCCATCCCTCCAAAGACCCACTTGGAGTTAGACTTGGCGCTTGTGGCACCAGACTCACTCACTCCCATAGGATAACATTGGGGTTTGGACTTGTAGTGCATTGATGGGGACAAAATGGATGCCCCCACATATTTCAGTTCCCAGAACTGGATGTGCAGTCTAGTCTTTTGGGTGTGGTTCAGCCCAGATACACCTGGGATACCCAGAGACTATTTAAGCCATGCCCAGGCTGAGAAACATGCTTTGTGTTTTCTGCACCTGCAGCGTGACACTCGCCGTGTTCGGATCGGTCTCCAGTAGGCCTGCATCTTTCTTCTGCTCTCAGCTCCTGCAAGAACAAGAACACCTTTAGGAACAGCCTTACCTTGCGGCACTTCTGCCCATCATTCATCACTCCTTCTGTTCTGCGGGCATCTTCGGCGGTGTCATTCCCATCCCGGCACGCCGCTTCCTAAGGAAAAGGGAAAACAACAGAAAAAAGGCATTAGTAAGCATTCAGCAAATCTTCGCTCATTTTTAAAGACTGTATGAGCTTCAAACGCTTACCTGAATCCCAGCCGCTCTGGGGGAACTCTGTCTCCGGAACTTCTCATCCATCTGCAAGAGGGAAAAGACACTCCAGCTTAGCGTGGAAACATCTAGAGGCGCTGCATACCGCGCTTACTCACCCCATTTCTTCTTCATAACCGGCATCCACGCTGAAAACATCGCAGCACCTAAAAGACACAGAAAAAGAACTCAGTTCAATACAAATACGAAAGGGTCGCATCGCGCATCGCACTCTCACTCACCTTCAGCGCTACTCATCTCAGCAGCACATCACCATCCCATGACGCCGGCCATCATCTAAGGAAGGAAAGGAACGAAGTTAGAGAACTGTTCAAAAGACTCATTATACTTACCTGTCGGACTCTTGCCAGTGAAGCAACTAGGCAGCAACAAGGCCGCATCAATAAACGCGCGCCTGCGCTGAAAGCAGGATGGAGAGCACACTTTCCAAGTAAACAATGTGAGCTGTGGATCAAAGAGAAGGGTTGGACCCCGGGGAAGAAGGGGTTCAAACACACAGAGACAATAGGGAGTTAAACTCTACCAATCCTGTGTATCAGGCCCAGTCTCCAGTCGAGTAGACTCGAGGCAAGAATTTGAGGTCGTAAGAGGTCAGAATAGGCTGAGTAACGTCCCCGTGGATACCAGGTGAGCGTTACAGCACCAACTTAATTGCACTACCAGGCTATAAGGCACCAGCAGCTCAAAATTGGTGAGTACCAGCACATATGATGTCAGAGCCTGGAAAATGCTTATTTAACGCTTGTTTTTACAGGACTTCAATGCAAGGACCAGATGTGAGGGCACACATGTTGCTAATAAATCAAGTAGCTGAAGGCGCACATTGTTATTACTCCAGGGACTGATTTTTGAATGTGATGCAGGATGATGGGGTGGATAGCAGAGTGCTGAAAGTAGTAATGAAGATAGGCTTGTTTGGGCAGGTAATGCCTGTTTTTCCCATACTGTGATGGGCTAACGTGTTTTTACGGGGTACTTATTGTCTTTTTTTTTTCTGCAAGGGACTTCTGGATCTCCGGACTTGGGTGGCCACATTCTCCAATGGGGTGCATATCATTTACAATTATATGACCAGACCACCGGCTGCACTTTGTTCCTCCCCTCAGAAATGTTGCATTGGAGGCCATCTTGCACTGAGACCTTTATAGCACATACTGAGGTATCATCTCTGGGACGTGAGTGGTTAGATAACATATAGTTTTGCAACTAATCATCCTGTTAAGAACCACGCTTTGTGTAGAAATAGTAAATTCTTCTAAATGGTGGTTGTACAATGGATCCTAAAGGCACATTGCATTGTCTGTTGTTTTCTGGGGAGAAAAAACTGTCCAAAACTTTAATTTGTACCGTATTGTAACATACTGTTCTATCTTGATTTACATTGATTTATCTTGATACAGGTCTGGGTGATATTATTGCCTTGTGTGTGGTGGGCGTTGCAAGGTTTTGTGTCTTAGGCTCCTGTCAAACATGTTCCATGTATTGAAGGGGGAAAGGCGAGGTAAGGTCATGTGCTTTGGTTGATTACTTGTAAGAAGTGAGGGGCTATGGAAGTCCTTGGGGGATTGTTTAAGTGGGTGGCGGAAGAGATTCTTAGACCAAATTGTTTGCAGTCTACTTCTGATGAGGCTTCCAAAGAATATGTGATTTCCAATCATCTGTTGGTTTCACGGCATTGTTCCAAGATTTTGAGTATAATGTCATGTTATCTTATCTTGCATTGTATAGCTCCTGTTGTCATCTGACCCACCCCTTCTCTCTCTCTCTCTCTCTCTCTGCCTCTCTCTCTCTCTCTCTATATATATATATATATATATATATATCTTATCTCCCTCTCTTCTCTCTCTCGCTAACCCATCTCTCTCTCTAGCCATCTCTCTATATCTCTATCTCTATCTCGCTTCATCTCTCTCTCCATCTCCCTCTAGCATTATTTCTCTCTCTATCCATCTCTCTCTCTTTATCTCTATCTCTCTCTCTCTAGCCCATCTCTCTCTAACCATCTCTCTCTATGTCTCCCCATCTGTCTCTCTCTCTCTTTCTCTCTCTCTCTCTCGCTCTGGCCATATCTCTATCATCTTTCTTTCTCTAAGACATCTCTCTCTCTCCTACCGCACCTCTCACTTTGCTCCTGAATCCCTCTACCTAACCCATCTTCCTCACTTCCTCCTTACCACCCACATCTCTCTCTCTCTTTCTCATCTGTCGCCCTGTTATCTCTCTCTCTCTATGTCTCTGCATTGCTCTTTCAATCCATATCTCTCTCTCACTATCCATCTCCCTATCAATCTCTCTATCTTCCTATCCATCTTTCTCCCTCTAACCCAACTCGTTCTAACCATCTCTCTCTCTATGTCTCTCTATCCACCTATCTCTTTCTCGATCGCTCCATAACCCACCTCTCTCTCTAACCCATCTCTCTCTCTCTAACCATCTGTGGGGGGAAATGGGAATTGTTAAATGTGCCAAACTCTTCAGGTACTCCCAGTTACTCTACTAACTAGGTGTAGACACTCACCAACTGCAGTGTTCAACTGTGCCTTACTACCATGACTGCATTTGCCTCATGTTGTAGTATACATGCCTTAACCACAGATACGATTTGCCCCCCACTGCATTAAAAAGCCTGCTTATATAGTCCTCACTTTAAACATATTTCCAGTTTGCCATATCAAAGCATGTTTTAGAGAGCCTTCAGCAGGTAGAAGTAGCAATAGTAGCCATGTGAGACCTGTGAAAGTAGCATGCACGGCAGTAATTGTTAAATGTATCTTGAAATGCCCTCTGCTAGTATAAGGATTGCGCTGTCCCAGGCATGAGACGATTGTGGCTGCCTTAGAATTGTATGCTGAGAAACTGTGAACATCATCCAGAAACATTGTTGTTTGTCCATAGCATGCAATGCCTGACCAACCCTTCAAGTGCAATGAATGTGCTGTGTTCTGTATAAAAGTGCTGTGCACAGAGGGAGTGGGGTTACTGTGTGGAGTCCCATTCCGTCGTTGAGTTGCTGTTTGTCCTGTATATGTTGGCTTTGCTGACTGCTATTAAAGACAACAACCAATCCACCTGAAGAGTAAATGATTGGTTTTTCGATGACACATCTCTCTCTCTCTCTCTCTCTCTCTCTCTCTCTCTCTCTCTCTCTCTTTCTCTCTCCCCTCTCTCTCTCTCCCTCTCTCTCTCTTTCTCCCTCTCTTTCTCTCTCCCCATCCCCCTCAATCTCTAGCCATTGCTCTAACCCAACTATCTCTCTCTAATCCATCTCTCTCTATTTCTCTCCATCTCTCTCTATCCATCTCTATCTCTCTAACCACCTTTCAATCTCTAACCATCTCTCTCTCTCTAACCATCTCTCTAGATATGGATGTATGGATGAACAATTGACCTACTCATTAACTTTCTGTATTATAACATAATGTAACATTCTCATTTCCATTTAATTTTCTTGGCAAATCACATTTGCAAATGTTGACTAGCAAGAAACTAACGTTTCGACCTTGGATGGTGGCTTTCTGAAACAGTCTTCACGTAGAATTCTGTCCCTGGGATTTCAGGGAGTACACAGTGTTATGTTGGCAAATTCTTATGAAAGTGACCAAATCATTAATATTATGTTGCTAGAAACCAAACAGATGGAAATAGAATTATTATTTCTCAATTGCTCTTGAAAGAGAAGCAACACTCTTACAGATTTGTGATGGACGCACTAACATACACATACGTAGGATTGTATTTTAAATATCTGGTTTTGAGCAAAGCATGAAATAAAAGTAATGAATAATAGTTTGAAGCTGTGCATGTATTGACGAAGTAATGAACAGAGAGCTATTTTGTATGAAAAATATAACATGTAAAAAGATATTTAATATTGTGAACAAATCACAACACAACCGTAACCGAGAAACACCTGTAGACCAGGCATGGTGACAGATTAACAGAACCCCTTTATAGTTGTTCGATCCCATCAACAACCATCTTTGATCTAGTAATATTATGCTCATCGTCAGAATCTATACAAGTAATGTAGGTAATAATGTGACACATCGATAATGAGAATGACCTAAATTCCCCCCTTTTCCTTGATCCGTAGGTATGTCACAAAAATGTGCGTGTGTCTTGGAAGCCATATTCACATAGATTGTTTCTTCTCCCAAAACTGGAGCATCACCATCAAGAATGGGACTGTTATAGCTACATTCTGGGACGATCGTACCACTCCTGTTTGCCCATCTGCTGTACCCGCCTTTAGGAACAAAATGCCCGGATTTCATCAATGAGGACAAATGGAGAGCACTTCTTATTTGCAAAAGGTGGACCAAACATTTTTCCTACGCAAGCAAACTCAATGTAGTGGGCCAAGTTAAATTAAAAGACAGAGGTTTTCTGAATATGAATTCTTATGCAAGTCAATTGAACTTTACTTGGTTTAAAACATTGAACAAATAATATTAAAAGAAACATTTTTTTGGAAAAGTATCTTGAATAAAACATAAATAATGTAACAACGAGTGCAATTAAAACTCAGAGTGTGATAGTCTATTATAACATGATTCCCACTTCTTGCACTTCCAAAAATTCTATTGATGGAGGATCTGTTTGTCAATGATTATGTTATTAAACAGTTTGAATGGCTCAGTTCAAGTGGTTAAATATTTTTGTTGCAATACAAAATATAAAGGTATACTAAATTCTCGACTGCGTGCAATTAATGCAATTACTGAAAAGTAAAACATGTTATCTTCTTTCTGTGACAATACTAAGTGTGTGTGTACATTTAATGTGTCCCTTCTGCATTTTGTGCCCAGAAATGTGATTGTGTAGATGCCGACAGTGCATTTTTCTATGCTGTGCACTAACATCATGACAAGGGGCATAGCATTGTCCCGGGAGGATAGCACAGCGGCAGCGTGCGCGTCTTGGAAGCAAGACCACATGAAGCAACAACAGGCTCGATCCCCATTATAAATACGTAACTAAGACAAAAAAAAAAACACAGTTACACAACTAAGAAAAACAAACAGTTCCTGTAACAGCGCTTCCATGCCTGCGGGCTGTGTGAGCGCTTTATAAATAATAAATAAATATAGGTCTGATATGCCGGTGTCAAGTGGAGGGGTGAAAATTATGATTTACTGTCACCAGGACACTTGAATTTAGGGTGATAGATCAATGGATTAGATTATCACAAGATGGCGGTTTCCAACCCGTTCATTTAGCATGTGTAAATGTCTGGAAATAAAAGGTAATGTGCATTGTAAGCAAACATGTAATCAATAGATATATTCTCAAAAATACATGCCTTATCTTTTGGGCCAATAACATTCCTAAAATAACCTCTCCTTTAACTAAAAATATCTTGACAGCCAGTGCACAGTGTCGCCATCTGTTGGTGTGTGGTAATCTGGTGCCCTCCAATGGTGGTGAGAAAGAGAGTTAACTATTTTTGGTCTGCCAGCCTTCTCTGAAGGGGAGGCTGTCCATTAGTACTTGAGTAACTACATCTGAAGCATAGACACCTGGAATACACATTGCACAATTTCATCTTAGTGGATACCTTGTGATTATACCCCGTGGAAATGAAGCTATGTCATCAGAATCTATTCAGGCCACAAAAAGTAAGATAGTTGAGCATGCCCCTTTATGAAAAGTGGACGATGGAAACAGACAACACCCCAAGAGGGACTCATGAATGCTGGGAGGCATTGCAGTGCCTTGCCCCCCACTGTGGAGGAGTTAAGAGTGCTAGCCCATGGAAAAATGAATGCTCCCTCAGCAGCAGCGAGCAGATGAGAGACCACTCCTTGGTGGGCCAGTGTAGTCGAAAACCTGTTTTTTGTCTTATCTTCAGTACTCCAACAAATGCATGACTAATTTTCTATAAAAGACTTGGAGAAATCTTACTTGCCCATCCTTGCATGCCAGTAAAAGTACTGCAGGCCCATTCTAGTGTAATGGGTGCAACAGGAGCAGGTCCCTGTGCTAAAGGCCTGTTAGAGGTGGCACAATCCAGGTGATCGCAGGAGCAACGACTGCAGAGGGGTTCCCCCTCTCCCACTGCATCCTGCTTCCTGACAGTGTGCATTGGGTGTAAACCTAGCCCCTGGCCATTTATCCTGCTGCCCTTGCCGCCAGACGACCACGCGGCATCCCGTTGCTTTTCTCTCTAATTTTTCACTAAATTCGGTGAAACGCTCTGCATCCGCCCATTTTCGAACAGAAACAAAGCTTTCTTGCCCTTCTGACCGCACCAACGCGTCTCTGCCTGTGTTTACAATGTGGCTGGCCCCTCTCAAAGATGGCCGCCCGAGACCAGACAACCTCACTTCACGGGAAGCAACAGTCACTGGTCTGATCGGATTGGCTGGGCTTCATAGCCAATTCACACTCGCTGGCAGGCGAGAGCCGGCCTTCGGAGGTAGGCTAAGGAATTAAGGCTGCTGCCAGAGCCCTCCAGTCCCAGACCGTCATCAGCAGAGCAGGAGCTCTTAGCTGAGACCATATGACCACACTAGTTGCAGGAGCAACTCCATCACACTGCTAGGTGTAAACCTAGCCCGTGGCCATTTATCCTGCTGCCCTTGCCCCCAGACGACCGCGCGGCATCCCACCACTTTTCTCTCTAATTTTTCACTAAATTCGGTGAAACGCTCTGCATCTGCCCATTTTCGAACGGAAACAAAGCTTTCTGGCCCTTCTGACCGCACCAATGTGTCTCTGCCTTTGTTTACAATGTGGCAGGCTCCTCTCCAAGATGGCCGCCGAGACCAGACAACCTCACTTCACGGGAAGCAGCAGTCACTGTTCTGACCCGATTGGCTGGGCTTCATAGCCAATCCACACTCACCGGCAGGCGAGAGCCGGTCTTCGGAAGAAGGCCAAGGAAAAAGGCTGCTGACAGAGCTGACCGAGCGTGCCGTGCTGTGGGCTGCGCCAGGTCTCTATGAGCTCTGCCCCCTTCACGTGCCTTGTTGCATACTCATCTCTACCCAAGACCAACTGCTGCCGGTACTGACCGATGCAAGGTGAGATTGGTAGGCCACTCAAGACTTGTTTCATCTGTAACCCCCCTGTTGCCTTGCCCCTATGAGACTTGCCTAAATATCCCATTATCCAGAACTGCCGCCTGTGTTAATTGAAGCATAACACCAGTCCACTGGTAGGCTATACTACACCCCAGCTGAGCGCATACTCTCCTAAAAGAGCAACTGTGTCCCCCTTTTAACGTTGCATGCTGCCACATGGTAACTGCACCTTACCCTCTCCCAGGCCTATTCCAATGCCTGTTCCCTGTCTGCATTGCATATCTACTCTTCCTGTCTAAATCCATAACTGTAAACTGTAACCTATGTCACTACAAATGTATGCTTACTCCCACATAGAGCACAATGTGCTGAAACAGCCCAACAGGATACTATACCCCTGCCAATACTAAAGCCGCAGTCTGCCCTCAGTGGGTGCCCTGCAGCTCACATTCAGAGCTAACTAACTTCTCATGCCTATCCACTTGAAACTGCTCGCTGTCTCTTATAACTGTAAACTCATTGTGCTACATTCAACCACGCATCGTGCCATCTCACCTATCCTATTGTCTGCCATTGTTGGATAGTCAAATCTAGGCACTGTCATTTTTTGACTGAACTGCTACTTACCTTTGTCCTGCCATCACCTAGTCATTTGATGCCATTGTTGGATAGTCGAATCTAGGCACTGTAGTTTTTTGACTGAACTGCTACTTACCTTTGTCCTGCCACTGCTCAACACTGCTACCCAACTTCGTTGCCATCTCCTGGCGCACACCAGATGCACAACCCCACACAGCTACCCTCTGATACCATGTTGAGCAGGAGCTCACCCTCCACTCACAACATTGACTCACACTCCCACACACTCTCTGACTCACGTCACCCAGCCAACCCAACAGTCCTTCTTGTAGTCCTTACAATAATCGCCCTCACACCTCCCAACTTACATCCAGCACATCACACCCAGCATCTGGCACTTAATCCACTTGCTAAATCACCAGCCTATAACAACACAGTCTCACCCACCTAACCTAGCTGTCAGACGCCATCATCTCAGAAATAAAACGCTTCCCAGATACTTACCCTGCTCACCCACACCCACTGCATCAAGAAACACCAGACTAGGCACCCGCACCGCACCACCACCCACACTAAGTTAAGCAATCTCACTGCCCTCTCTCCCCATCACCCCAACGTACGTCAACACCTCCTCGCAACAAGTCCCTCTCTACCACTCACCACAACATAAACACTGCACCCCATACCAGCACAAACAGAAAGGCTAAAGGTACACAATACCCACATCTCAAATGTTCACTATTGAACACACAATCCCTACCTGCACATGCCTTAGAAATAAATGACCTGCTGTCCACACTGGATCTCCTATGCATCACCGAAACGTGGCTCAATGTTGTCTCCTGCCCAGCCATCACACTAGCCCTACCCCCAGGATACACCATCCTTAGGCAGGAAAGACTTTATAAGACTGGAGGGGGAGTCACCCTCATCCACAAAGACACATTATCCTTGAGACTGGCAGAACATAGCACATGGGCTGGGAATGCCAACATCTTATCAGCCAAGCTCACGCTCTCCCCCAACAACCTAATCAATATCCACATGCTATATAGACCCCCCCAGTCTCCCAGCAGACTTCCAAGAGCACCTCTCCCATAGGCTCGGCAACAACATCAAAAAATCCTCCGAAATGCTCCTATTAAGAGACCTAAATCTAGGATTTAATAATCCCAAGGACAATCCTGCCACACTCTTAGCCAAAGAACTCGCAGACCTAGAATTCTCCCAAAGAGTCACCACCCCCACCCACTCCAAAGGCTGCACCCTTGACTGGGTCATGGATCACAACTGTGCTTCCGTCATTACCTCAAACACCTCTCTCCCATGGACAGACCACACGTGCATAGAATTCACTATCCCCACCAACCCCACCCCTAAGATTACTACCCACTCCACCCGCCATAACAAAAAGTTCCAAAAAACTCAGTGCAGAAAATCAGCGACCCTACCTCAAAAACCCCAGCCTAGCACCACCTTTCTCTCAAGACCCAAATATACTATCAGCAATCTTTAATGATACTCTCACCAATGCCATAAACTCCATAGCCCCATTAGAAAGCAAAAAAGAAAAAAAATAATTTCACTGCAACTCTTGGTTCTCGGATGAACTCCAAACCCTCCGAGCGCAAAAGCGTCAGTCACTAAAAACATGGCAGGCGGATCCCTCTGACCTAAATAAGACTCTCTTCAAACAAATAGCCCTCCAATATAAAAAAGCCATCTTAAAAGCAAAATCTAACTCTTTCAATGACAGGATCTCAAAGGCCAACTCCCAAGCGAAAGAATTATTCGCAATCTTCAACAAACTCTTCACACCCCCAGCTACCACAGACAAAATAAATAAAGACAAAGCCTGGTGCGCGAGCATCCAGTCCGCCATGCTTACAAAATAAAATTCCTCCAAAATAAAATTCAAAACCATTGCAAAGCCCTCCCGAACCCAAAAACTAACAGCCCCACACCTGATAAGGGTATTATTTTCAGCCACGCCTGATTCTCATTCAGAGACATCACTGTACCAGAGGCCCTTCATCTTATCAAAACACCTCAAACCATCTCTCTGTAAAGCAGACATCTGCCCTCCTAAATTCATCAAGAATGTGCCAACTGCCTAGCACCCCTTATTACTGCTTTCATTAACACATCATTCCAAACAGTTATTGTCCCAAACAGTCTTAATGAAGCATGGATGCGGCCTCTACTAAAAAAGGCCACACTTGACCCAGCACAACCAAACAACTACAGACCGATAACAACTGTCTCATTCCTCTTGAAAATCCTGGACAAAGCAGTCCTCAACCAGATCCAGTCATACATAGAAGCAAACTCCATACTAGGCAAAAGGCTATCTGACTTCCACATCGGGCACGGAACAGAATCAGCCTTACTAGACCGTAAAAAACAAATTTCACACATCATGGACAAAGGCAAACCCGCCCTGCTCCTTCTTCCTGACCATTCAGCAGCTTTCGACCTGGTAGATCACCAAACACTCACCACCCACCTCACTCACGCAGCACACTTCTCTTAACATGCAGCAACCTGGATCACATCCTTCCTCGAAGGTAGAGCCATGAAGGTCTACTCCAACACTGGAAAACACAGACACTACCACTATAAACTGCGGTGTTCCCCAAGGTTCGTGTACAGCCCCAACCCTCTATAACCTCTTCACGAAACCCCTCTTTGACCTACTTGATTCCATGGGTGTTGCATATTCCCAACTATGCAGACGATACTCAAGTACTTATACCCCTATCTGGACTCTATCACCAAGACGCTAAGGCCCTCCACAACATCTATGCCACTATCTAAGCGTGGATGGCACTCAATGTCCTCTGTCTAAACGGGGAGAAGACTGAAATTCTCATCCTTGGCCAGTAAAACATTATAACGAAGCTTAACCCCCAGTACGCCAACTTCAACATAGACAACTCAACCATCCCAGTATCATCTTCCGTCGAGACACTAGGGGTTCACATTGATACAAATCTATCTATGAACAGACAAACCAGCACCATAACCTCTGCCTCAGCGCTCAGCATCAAACTCATCAACGCCATCAAACCCTACTTATCCGCGCTCAACCGCCTAGCCATGGCTAGAGCAACCATAGGCGCCAAACTCGACTATTGCAACGCTCTCCTAGCTGGCACCTCCACCAAGAACATTAATAGACTGCAAACCACTCAAAACAATGCCCTAAGAGCTGCACTGAGCATCCCCAGAAGAGACCATATATCTCATGCCAGACGTGAAGCACGGTGGCTTCTGGTCAAAGACCGCATTACCCTGAAAATCCTTACCATCACACATAGATGCACTAACAACACCGCTCCCACCTACTTAGCCGAAGCTATATCAAGAACCACTTCCACTCGCCCCACCAGAGTACACAAACCAGCTACACATACCTTACATCAAGAGAGTCACAGCTGGAGGGCTAGGCTTCTCTTACATTGCACCAAAACTATGGAACTCACTCCCTGCCACCCTCAGAGCTGAAACCTCCATCTCCGTCTTCCGCAACAACCTCAAGACCACTCTCCTCTATGAGTAACGTGACCTCCTACCCTACCCCTGTCTTGTATATTGTAACATAAACACAAATGTAATATAACTATATTATAAACCTGTATATATACTGCTATCCCTGCTCACTATGTAACATATGTATGATTCTTGACCCTGTAACTAAGCTTTGTACTGTAACAAGTGCCACGATGTCTTCGGACTGCTGTGCGCTATATAAATGCGAATAACACAAAACAAACCTAGGCGAGCACTGTGAAACCATAATTTAGTCAGTCGAACAGGTTAGCATTTTGTGTATTGTGTTACTGTGTATTAGACTGTGTGTCTGTCTGTGTGTGTGTGTGTGTGTGTCTGCGTGTGTGCGTGTGTGTGTGTGTGTGTGTGCGTGCGTGTGTGCGTGTGTCTGTTTGGGTGTGTGTGTGTGCGTGTGTGTGTGTGTGTGTGTGTGTCTGAGTGTGTGTGTGTGTGTGTGTGTGTGTGCGTGTGTGTGTGTGTGTGTGTGTGCGTGTGTGTGTGCGTGTGTCTGTTTGGGTGTGTGCGTGCGTGTGTGCATGTGTGTGTGCATGTGTGTGTGTGGGGGGTGCATTTGTGAACGTGTGTGCATGCACAACGTGGAAATGCAGTGTGTATGAGGATTTAGGCTTGAGGATGGGGTCAGATATGGTCTTGGGTAATGAAGGTTCTGGGAAGTGCTAGCAGAGCTTTCTAATGGAAGTCCTGGCAACTTTGAACACTGGCTGAAAGAATATATGCCATGTATTAAAACATCTAACATAAGAGTTATTTCCAACTTTGGAAATAACGCCATTATTGAGCACAGTGACATAAGTGGATTATTATAGTGGCAATACTGACATTATTGGGCACAGAACAAATGACACAGATATGCAAAGTTACCCTCATAAAGATGGCACACGCATCATGCCAGACACACAGGAGGACTGCGAAGAGGAGTTACTGCAGGCCCATCATACAATGTGGACGGGGGGCATGTTTAAAGGCACACAGCATGCGTCTAAAGCATGCTCACTGTCAGAGTCTAAATAACTATTTATGAATGAAATAATCCCAACCAAATACAAACATTGATTTAACTCATCACAGTAAGTGGATCCACGTGTGGGCAACGAAATGAAGTTTATGTTGTTTGCTGCTTTAAATTGCGCGTAACATTAACCAGTATAATGTGTGTGCCCATTTCTACTTTGATGCAATAACTATTGTCAACGTTTTTGTAGAAAAATAATAAAAACGTTGAAATGTTTGGAGACAGAACTCATCAATATTACCCCCTCCTCAGTTCTGTGTTGGACATCATGCCGGCATGAGTCATGATTATCTCGCATAATGCACATTTTTCTTTAAACTAAAGAGTGGAAACCTTGATTTGTTTCTGCCAGTAAACAATACATTATAGTTTCTTCAGTTCTTGAGGTTGGACTGGTTATCACCAGAAAACAACAGAAGTGCCTTGCTTCTGTTCCCTTTAGTTTTAGAGTGACTTCTATGAGCAAGTAACATACATGACTGATGGTATATGCTTTTCATTTGGTTTGGTACTTTCATTCACAGCGTGTAACATAAATGACTTGTGTCACTTTCTTTGGTGGCCATTCGTTTCCCGGTGTGGGAAGAATGGCAGTAAAAGTGGCGGTAATATCGCCACTGCCACTTTTCCTTCACTGGGAAACTACATGTCTGCGGTTGGGGGTGACTGAGTTACCTCCAGCCAATAGCTGGAGGTAAATCGGGCCCTGCCCGGCAAAAGAATGCCTGAATTATGGGCACAGTTAATACCACTGGCAGTAATTCTGTCAATCGCCTCCATGGAGTGCTGTGCGGAACTCCATGAAATGGGGAAAGACCGCCCTTTCTGCAACCTGTAATATCCCAGAAATTCCAGGATATCAGCTGGCATAAACTGGTTTGTCATCTGTTAGACTTAAGCTGGAAACTTAGCACCGCATCTACCATTGCACAACATTATTAGCATGCGTCTTGTTCTGTTTTTTTTATTTATATTTTTTTACCAGTAATGAGGCTCACATGTACCATCCAAGTCCTTCACATGTACCATCCAAGTCCTTGCCTCACATTCCCCCGCTTCATCCCTTGCTTCTCAGTTACACGTCTTTGGATGCACTTTTCTTTTTCCCTCTCACCTCTTGAACCCCTTTGCGACTTTCCTGTCCCACTTCTCAGTCCTTCTTTTTTCTCTCTCTCTCTCTCTCTCTCTCTCTCTCTCTCTCTCTCTCTCTCTCTCTCTCTCTCTCTCTCTCTCTCTCTCTCTCTCTCTCTCTCTCTCTCTCTCTCTCTCTCTCTCTCTCTCTCTCTCTCTCTCTCTCTCTCTCTCTCTCTCTCTCTCTCTCTCTCTCTCTCTCTCTTCTCTCTCTCTCTCTCTCTCTCTCTCTCTCTCTCTCTCTCTCTCTCTCTCTCTCTCTCTCTCTCTCTCTCTCTCTCTCTCTCTCTCTCTCTCTCTCTCTCTCTCTCTCTCTCTCTCTCTCTCTCTCTCTCTCTCTCCTTTCCCTGACCCCCCAGTGGTGTGATCGTACTGTATCCCTCTATAGTTTCTCCGACTCTCAGTTGGGCTTCCGCCCCTCTTCACACAATCTGTGATGGATTTGTCTCTCTATGGAGTCCACTCTCTTACATCAAATCGGCAACTTTTTGGTCACACGAACCTGGATGAAACACCATTCATTCTTCATCTGGTGAGTCTTCAACTGGGGCAAAGCTCCTCTGTGGCGCTCTTGCCTCCCCCTCCTGCTTCTCCCCCTCCTCCTCTCCTAGGGAATTCCAATGCACTCACGCTTCAGAAAAGCAGCTGACATTGTGTTCCTTATGCAATCTGTGATTTGTCATGGCTACAGCCATTTAGGACTCCCAACATCTGCCGAGCTTTCCCAGCATTCTCCTGGTGGTCTGGAACATTTAATTCCAAGGTGTTTGTAGGTGGTAGGGCCTTCTCAGTAGCAGCCCCCTCTCTTTGGAATACTGTTCCTCAGACTCATAGAAAGACCATGCTAAATTCCAGAAAGCACTCAAGACCTTCCTCTACCCAAACAGCTAGGATAGTTGGACCTTGACCTTGGAATACCGTCGGCTCTCCCAGGATCCTTAGCGCCAGGATACCTTCTGGTGACAGCGCTCTACAAATATCTGTTAACGTAACAAAGCATTTAGCTTTCTTGTTCTTGGAAGCACCAGTGGCACTTCAGTCCAAGGCAGGTCCCAGCAGACATTAATGAAAGAATGTGTGCTCCCTATTAGAGCTGCTCTGACTGGGTGCTTCACCGTGAATGGCAGTAGCCGTTAAACTAAGTAGTCAAAGATGGCTTTGTAATTTGTATAGTAAATTCAAATGGGTGTTCCAATCCCACCGAAACGCTCGAGAGATTAACACGAAATTAAAATTAATATCAATTGGTACAAGGGCACACACTGCTCTGATGTCAGTGCCTATGTTGCAATGCGCAACAGATATGATATGATAGTTTATTTATAACGCGCTTAATACCCAGAGGTTTCTAAGTGCGGCCCCGGGGATCGAACCTGTGGTGCTCTGTGTCATCTTGCTTCCAAGCCGAGCAGGTTGCTGCTGAACTATCCTCCCAAAATGTGTGCATCCCATCTCTTCCTCTCACTCTACATTTTGACACCTATGATTGAAGCTTCTGCTTCCAGATCCACCCATGCTGTGGCATAAAGCCGCCGATAACAGACATCGGGCCTATTTTCTTATTTTCATTGCTTTGAGTGGAACTGTTTTTATGGGACATCAGTTAATTAAATCCAGCAGCTGTGGCAATTATTAGCCAATAGTTTGGGTTTATGGCTTTCCTAAATCATTGTCGAGAATTATACAGGGTCTCTCTGGCCATCATCTATTGGAAGAGATATTGTCCAGACCTCGGTTGTGGAAAAAGACTGCAGGTGTAACAAATGAACACACTCTACAGGCTGTGAAGGCTGCGTCTCACCATGCCACAAAGACCTGTCCCTTTAAAGTGGTAGGTAATTTTGGAGCCAGCCACGCCACCGCTGATCCTTGGCTCAGAGCTACTCGGGCTTGGCTCCCGCTGTTGTATTTTCCGGCCGAACCACTTACGCTTCCAAGCGGAGCTTATTGCAAACATGTTCTGTCACCTCTTGCCTGTCTTTTCTTTCTTACAATGAGTGCAAAACGAAAGCTTCTCTTAGAAAAGTTGAACACTATTTGTCCATATTTTCCAACAGAAAACCGTATTTTCTGGAGATAGTTACTGGGCATAACGCGTGCTCAGTCGTTACGCTTTGTGTGTTAATATATGCGCCACCTGCACGTCATAATGTGGAGGTCCAAACTAGCCTATCATCACAGAGATCGCTAAAAACAGGGCCATTGATTGGCTGCTGCTCATTTCTCTAATCTATTTTCATGCACTAAGGAGCACCACCTCTGGCACCACGTGCTATATACTAGAGGTGTGTTTGGGAACTACACATGGATATTCTGATTGGAGGAAAGATTAATCAAAGCCCTTGGGTTCCTGCCCTACAGGTCTTGTCTTTTTTGGGTGGTGACAGTGGCCCTCATTACGACCCTGGCGGATTTCGCGGTGCAAAATGCCGCCGATAGCGCCATGGGGGTTGGCGGATTTACCACCCCATGCCGACCTTGGCGGAGCGGTAAATCCCCAATCCCCATTTTACCCTTCCCCATTCCCATTCTTGCCCCATAGGGTATAATGGGAGTGGGGAAGGAGTTAATTACGCCGCCGTAAAGTACGGCGGCGTAATTAACAACGAGGTCCCTTAGCGCCATGGTTTTCTCCGCCCGGTAAAACCAGGCGGAGAAAACCTCCATGGCGGTATCCCACTCCGCCAGGGTCGTAATGAGGGCCAGTGTCTTTCATCAAATGGAATAGGCCTGCAGCCCTGAGTGGACTATTATCTCACCTGCAAAGTGTAAGCCTTAAATTATTATTTTTTATCAAATATAACATTAACATATACTTTGTTGATTGCATTCATTTATTTTGATATACTAATGAGGTCAATTGTCTACTTACTTCAGGAAACCATTGAGCAAAGGCAACTTACAGATGAGTTTGTTTAGCGAAATCAGATGTGTGTTTTTTTTTTTGAGGGGGGGGGGCTTTATGTTTGTTTCACAACACTCCGGGGACATACATCTGAATATGGTGCAGTCGAAGACCCCAGGGATCGAGGGGACCATGTGTGGTTATAGAGGCTCAGTCATCGCCTGCCCTCAGTTTCGGTCTGGAACTCCTGTTGACTCCTTTGCACTATATTTGAATCACTCAATCTGATTTCTGACATAAAAGTTACCCTATCTTTCCCTGTTCCTACTTTGTGTAGAGTGGTATGTGTGTGGGTTATGCCAATCATTCATTATTAATATGCTGCACCCTGTTACGAGTGCAGGTGGAGACACGCGACCTGGCTCTAAATCTCAAACGGGGAGATGTGTTCTCTACGTTTTGGGAGGGGACACATCAGGGAAATGCAACGAAAATCAATAGGCATATTTGGCAGCGCCAAATGAAATAAGCTCAGCTCCATCCGCTTCCCCTTCTTGAGGCCTTTCTAGGTCAGCAAAAGAGGGGTTGGCTCTTGCCACAGGTCTCGAGGAGTCCCAGTTCTTCATAGTAAAACACCATAGAAGAAAGGATTCCAGCAAATGTTCAGGCCCTGGACGTCTCCAGGACACACATGTGTAGCAACAAAAATGCATTCTTGAAAACGTCTCTGCAGAAGTGGGTAGCACATCTACAACTCCCAGGGGCCGATTCTTAGGTTCGTGCAAACGTAAGAAAGTGTTCTTCCATGGAGGAGGAACACTGTACTTACAAACACCATATTCTGATAAAGGACACATGTGGTGCGGGGACATGAAAGCTTCTGCTTGTGCATGTGCCAGATGTAATGCTTGACAACAGCCCTAGAAACCATCAGGAATACAAGCAGCCACGTGGAGGGGATTCTCCTCCCAGCAGCACAGCAAAAAAGGAGTTAAAATGCGGGACACCTTTGAGGTGCTGTTAAACTCCACTGCACACGTTTTCCCTTAATAAATAAAGCATTTCCTAGACGGCAGCACCACTGTTCTAGTTTAATGCGAGTTTAAGAAAGCTTTCTTAAATTAGAAAAGTGGCAGAGCCCCCCTAATGAAGGTTCAGATAGCCTGTTGAATGGGATATATCCCATGCAGGAGTCTGCAACCACGTTTTCGATGCTTCACAGCCTTTGTGGCCATTATCATACTTACTGGAGGAGAGAACTAAATAACAAATGACCATAGTGACTTCACTGGCTGGCTCCAAGGAATGAAGATTGAAAAGGGGGTGCACCAAAGGCCCCTATGAAGACTCCCTGGTGAAATTCCAGCCCACAAGGGGAGGAGAGGGGAGAAATTGGGATTAGTTTATGCAGAGATTCTGAGTGAATGAGTGAATGATTGACTGAAGGCAATTTTGGAGGGAAAGCAGGTTTGGGGTTGAGAGTAGGAACAGAGGGAGAGAAAGAGAGGAAAAGGGATGTAGGTTGTCAGACCGAGTCCCAAAAGATAGAATTACAAAATTGCTACCTCCACTTGTTCGCATGTTTTAACTCAATCTATTTGGCGGGCGGCGGGGGGATTTGTCCCACATCACACATGTAATGTATGCGGGGGACACCCCCAATACCCTCAAAGCCCATAATACCAAACTAGGGGAGCGGAGGACATCCCTGCGAACCCCGCTCCCCTTGCTCTGTATTTTAGGATGCATTCTTTTTAACCAGGCCGAATGCACACTCATTGTGCATTCAGTATTATTTTTCGGTCTTTTGGCCAAAACCCAAGAAAAGGAGAGCGATGGAGAGGAATTGGAAGGGAGAGGCAGAATAGAGCAGGGGAACAGAGGCCAGGGTAGTGTAGGGAGGAGTGAGATCGGGACAGTGCTAGAGTGTGAAGACAGGAGAATGTAGAGTGGTAGATAGGACCTGTAGATAGAGACATCAAGAGTGAACTGAAATTAAGAGCAGGAGACAGAGTGTGAAGAGGTGGGCGGGACCGAGAGTGAGAGAGTGAAAGAGAGAGACAGAGAGAGAGAGCGGGAGAGAGAAGAGACAGTCATAGGGAGAGGGGAGTTAGAAAAAGGTTGAGAGACAATCATCAGGGTTAAAGGCGTGACAGGGCAGTCAGACCTCCGGCAAAGGTCACTTAGGAAGTCCCTGAGCGAGTGACTTGCCATAGCCTTCAGGCCTCCGTGGGATAGGGAAAGACCAGACAGTAGGCATACTCTGACTATTGCAAGTCATCACTGGTTGCAAAAAGATCTTCAGAGTAGGAGGCCTGGTCTGGGGAGATGGGATCCCCTTCAACATGGAAGAACAGCGTTCAAGGCACGTCTAGATTCAGTGCCCAATTGTCTCTGTTTGTAAATATTTTTACAATAGACACTGAAAATGTATTGCACTTATCTTGTGACTCGTTGAAAACCTTTTGACACCCTCTGAACCACCAACAATCAGGAACACTGACAGGGACATTTAAGGACATGGGGAATTCCAGAAGGGGCTAGTTTAGCTCTAATGTTTTTCACATGCTTCATGTCATCTCTGCCTGAAGAAGTGGCCAAGAACACGAAAGCTCACAAAAAATGAATGCATAATTAAGGTATCAAAATGTTGCTTTCTTTGCCTCAAACTGTATTATATCCTTGTGTAACACAGTACAAGCAAATGATACAAATAAAGGGACCTTGTAGTTATGGTTAAGTTACTCTACCCACATAACTGGAGCACTTTTTGGGCTGCTTATAACTCTGGAACTGTTTACGACCCAGGCGGTAAGGGGTTAATGGCAGCGTTAACAGCGCCGACCCTTACCGCCTGAGTACGAGGTCCCTTAGCGCCATGGCGCTTTTAACACCTGCTTTTAGCAGGTGTTAAAATCCATGGCGCTAAGGGACCATGGAGTTAATTACGCCACCGTAATTTACGGTGGCGTAATTAACGCCTTCCACCGTAATTTACGGTGGCGTAATTAACGCCTTCCCCACTCCCATTATACCCTATGGGGCAAAAATGGGAATGGGGAAGGGTAAATGGGGATTGGGGACTTACCGCCCCACCAACCTCGGAATGGGGCGGTAAGTCCGCCAACCACCATGGCGTAAACGTAGTTTACGCCATGGTGGTAAAGTCACGGCCCAGGCGGTAACTTACCGCCTGGGTCGTAATGAGGCGAATCCTCACAAAACTATCCAACAAAAATATAGACACAACCTAGCATGTCTTTGTTTTAGTTATGTATGGCTTCATTCAGGCGTTGCAGAATTATAGGTGAGGTGCCAAAATGTTTAAAATCCAAATTGACTAAAATGGGAAAAAATGTCATTCATGCCTACAGCATGATCTTCTGGATTGAGGTCAGAAAAATATGTGCAAGGAGCGGCGGTCCGATGCCAAAACCATGCATGTGCAAATTTGGGGTTAGTCCGTCCAGTGGGCCTCATTACGAGGCTGCCGCCGGTATCCATTTTATGCCAGCATCCATGAATGGGCAATTACCGGGTCATGCTGACTTTGGCGGACCCCGTAATTGCCCATTCGCGAGTGCTGGTAATGAGGGACTCCCCATCCCCATTCGGCCCCATAGGGCTGAATGGGAATGGGACGTCAGATGCACCGGTGCCTGTACTACTACTACAGCTCGTAGTTCCCAGACCGCCATGCTTGTAATGAGGCCCAGTGTTTTTTAACAACAATTCAGCAAAAAACTGTCAAAAGCAATTAGTGATATTTGGGCCTGGTACACAGATTTTCTTCATGGTGAAAAATGTATCTGACCCCATGGACCACTTTCCGAGCCACAGCAAGAACTACATTGTAATAGATTTTTCATTGATATGACATAATAGGTTATTTATAATGCGCTTAATACACAGAGGTTTCTAAGCGCTGACCTGGGGATCGAACCTGTGTTGCTCTGTGTGGTCTTGCTTCCAAGGAAAGCACTTTGCTCCTGAGCTATCCTCCCGAAACAGAGGGAGGGCCGGGAGCTACATGATTCAATAACCAGTCAAGGGCACCATGAAGTCAAATACATTTACTGGTAGGTCCTGGTCTTCCGAAACATGAAAAATCCAAAAATGGGAACTTTGAAAGGCTTTCAAGTTGTGGTAGTCCGTGACCTACTATCAGATGCATTCAACCTCATGAACAGGCTAGCAAGATTTTGAGGTCCCAGTCACTTGCGCAGCTGTTGCTTGTCCAGGGCTCCATGAAGTTAGAAACCTCTACTTGAAGGTCTGGGTCTTCTATAAACTGCACAAAGCATGATGGGACTTTAAATAACATGTTTTCAAGTTCTTTAGTACTGCTACCAATCAGCAGCAGGATATGACTTCATAGAGCCCTAGCCCAGCCACAGAAGTGTCAAGGTAGCGGTAGCGAAGGCTGGCGCAGAGGGCTCCATAAGGTTAACTGCTATTTCTGGCAGGTTCCGGTCTTCATTAACATTCACAAATGTCAATGTCCAAAAAAAATCAGCTTAAATTGTTCTTGAGTTATGGTAGACTGGCTCAAACCCACAGACGTATCTGACGTAGGGATTCATGCGGTTGGATGCATTTACTGTATTCCACAGCAGGTAAACATTTAAAAATCTGAAAATGGGGTATTTAAAATGTTTTCCAGTAATGGTGGATCGAGACTACCCAGCAGAGGTATCCGACCATGTGGACCCTTTGCCTACTCAGAGACATTTGGAGATCCTAGTGACGTTCGCGTTATTTCTGGGACCAGGCCAGGTCTCAACGAGGTAGGATAGCGTTGCTGGTTGTTTCCGGCAGGTCCAGGTCTCTTATAAGTGTCAAATATTTTAAAGTCCCAAAACTTGACAGAGCTTTCACATTTCTTTAAGTTATGGAGGACCACGACCTACCAGCAGAATTATTCAGGCTCATGTAACATTGCAGGAATTTGAGGTCCAGGTTTTGAAGGTTTGCAATTGAACTTATTTGCATATCCACAATGCCTTGGGCATGTGGTTATGAACTTGAGGTGAACTTCAAGTGAAGGCTCCTATGTTGGGCTTAGTTTAAGTTCACATGTCAGGTGGTAGGACATGTTTCCAACTTTTATAAACCCACAATAAGCATATTCATGGTGCTAAATGCTTGTCAGCGGACAAATAAAGTGTGTCGTAGGACCACAGTCATTAGAGCCTGTTCACGAACAAGCCATAGATTGCAGGCGTCCTTTGACTCTGGACAAAGTGCATACAAGGAGACGTGTCTTGCCTTAAAGCAGACAGGTCCACAAAGAAACAAAACTAAAAATAGTTTGCTAGGAATTTGGTAAAATAAAGGCAGAGATAGGTTTATGTGGTAACATGTATGTTGAGATAAGCTACTATTTAAGTATAAATAGATAAATATAAGTACATGATTTAAATGTAACATTATACACCTGTGTGATATGTTTTGGCATTCTTTCCATTTGCGTGACACATCATGCATCAGCAAATGAAAGTAAATTATATTGCTCGTGGCATTACCCACCACATGTGTTGCGCCTACTTTCTCAGCATTTTAGTTAATGGAAGTAATAGCAGATTTGCAAATTCCACACCTCAGATTATTCATCTGGTGTTCATTCCAGGTGATAGCACAGATGGCAAGGCTTTCATATAAAACAACACATTCCGCCATGCCGTGTCTGTGATCCTTTGCAAATTCTTCCATTTACAAATAATTATTCTCCTTGCTGGAGCCAAGACCATTCCTAATTAATTTTGCCTGAGTCTCTCGTGCGAGCTCTGTAAAGCAAGTAGACCAGCTATGACAACAAGCCAAGTGAGCAGGTTGTCAATTTCCAAACTGAAACTGGAGCAAATAGCCCTCCAGAACGAGGTTCTGCCACTCTGGCGTAGAATACTTTCTGAAATCTTGCAGACCCAGCATAGCATATAATGCTATCTAATACTTTCTGCTTGAACAGTTACTCCTAGAGGGTGCATACAATCCGAGACTCCCACAAAAACATGAAATGAGCACCCCAGTAAAGCTGAAGGGCAGTGTATTATAGTTGTTTGTCTCTAAAGACATCTGAATGCCAAGCTGTGATCTGGTCTCTAGTAATACTCAATTTTTAGTGGGGCCAAAGTCTAGAACCATCAAAATGGGAGTGTGGTCAGATTTTGGGCACATGCCTATGTTTTCCTCGACTCACTGTGCCAACAAGATCTTGCTGAGGAGGAGATAATCGCTGTGTGAATGAGTTTAACATGGATATGAGTAAAAGGAGACCCCTAACGGGGTGCAGGTTTTTCCAGGAGACCATCACATTAAGTGAGGATGCATTAAGAAGGATTTAAAACCATGTGGATGTACATCTCATGAATTAGATTTCCAAAGTGAAAGTCCACTGGGAGGTTCAAGTCTTCTTCACAAATCATGGGAATTCCTGTGAATCCGAGTACCATATATTTTAGGTCTACCCAGAAGTCCTGCTGTGGGACCATGTACATTAAGCATCATGAGTTTCTGATTTTGTACTTGAACCTGACACTTGGTGGAAATGAGTTTCTCCTCCAAGGATGTATGTAGCAGTATCGATGCACCATGTATGTGTTCGGTTGTGTGTGCCTATGTGGACACCCAATGTTGTTATCATTTAGTGACTTTTCAAGGTTTAGGTGTGTTTCCTGTAAAAGTGTGATATTGCACCTCAACAGCTTTAGGGCTCACAACACATTGGTGTGTTTATGAGACTAAATATGCCCTGAACATTCCATGGAATTATCTTAATGAAGCCCATGTTATCTTGTGTGAAAGGTGGGAGCTGTAATTAGTTAACCAAATAATTAGTACAGTATAATATTGCCACCAAAAGCATTCACCAATCGCAGTTTCTATGACAGTACAATAAAAAAATAACCTGCTAGCACTTAGAGCTTTCTTTCTGGCAGTCAAATGTATTTATTTATTTATTTATGTGTTCATCTACTGCATTTATATAGTGCTTTTATTTAAAGCGGTTCACAAATTAATAAACTGTACAACAATAAAAGGTATTGCAGAAAATGAATCAGCAGAGAGTTCAAAACATTATTCAGGGAAGGGAAGGTGAAGGAGATGGATTTTTAAACATTTTTTAAACTGTGAGTGGTTAGGGCAGGAATGGATATCCAGAGGTAAAGCATTCCACGGTTTGGGAGCAAGTCATTGAAAAGAACGAAGGCGGGAGGCAGCACATGGCAGAGAAGGAACAGCAAGAAGAAAATAAGAGGCCGAACGAAGATTACGTGATGGTTGGTAAAGTGAATTCAAAGCACGTAAACAGGGAGGAGCAAGTGCATGACTTACACTTTAAGACTAAACAAAGAAAGTGAAATTCACAGTGATGCTCAACTGGTAGACCCCAAAGGTGAGCAAAAAACAGGGAGATGTGGGAATACAGAGGAAGACGAAAAAGAATCTGAACTTCAAAATTAAAAGCAACCGTAGTGGAGGAAGAGCACATTTTGGAAGACCACAATAAAGTGAGCAACAATAATACAGGTGAGAAAGAATTAAGGTTTGTTGCAACGTTTTTACAGAGGAAAATGTAAGCAGGGGACTACGTTCTTAATATTAAATGAATGAAAACGACAAGAACGAACAACATAACAAATTTGAATCTGAAAAGAAAAGAAGGGTCAAAAAGAATACCAAGAGTACGTACCTGAGATTATAAGGGAAAACACAGAGGAGGGTATTGAATCGACAGAGGGGGCGAGATTTTAGAAAAGATCGAAAAAATCAGTTTACGGTTTTATTGGTATTTTAACAAAGAAAAGAAGAAGACATCCAAGAAAAAATAACCAGAAGGTAGTAAGTCAAGAAGGAGTGAATAGAATCATTAAAAGAAGGGAAAGAAAAAGAGATCTGGACATCATCGTCATACAAGTGTACCTGAAAGCTAAAATCAGTGATAAGAAGAGTGAAGAAGTGTACAGCGTGAATAGAACCGGACACAAGACCGAACTTTGATGAACACTGTAAGACATGGAGGCAGAACAAGAAATCAGGCCCTTCCTCGAAACAGAAAAGGAACGATTTTCTAGAGAAGAAGAAAACCATTTTAGAGCACAACCAGCAAACCCAAAGGAAGAAAGAGTCGATAATGAAGTAAGATAATTCACAGCGAGTATAGGAAGAGAACATGGAATGAGGAAACGTGAAAATACATGACTAAGGTCTCCCCAAAAATGCAAGCCAGGATCACCCAGTATCAGATAGTGTTGAGGTAAACATCCAGCATCCGAGCCAGGCAAAGAGGTTCAGGTTGAGGAAAACCTATTAGAGAACAACATTACAGAAGCAGAGTGAAGGTTACGCCACAGACAGCACATACATTTCATTAGTTAGGTCTAACATATAGCAACACAGAAAGAGCAACAGATCTATTAATGTTGCAGTTGCAGAGGTTATAGATAAGACAGTATTATAGGCCCAGCGTTTAGCTGATGTTTTGAAGGGAAGTAGGATCGGGTGATGTGTGGGAAGGATGGAAATAATCAGAAGTTGGAGTCAGCAAGATAGTATTGTAACAGCGAGGATGGTGTGTCAATAAGATAGAAAAAATGCCATTTTGACGTTAAGGATCAGTACACAATGAAAATACGAGAACCCAAGCCTTGGTGTGGAGCTGTGGCTATGTTAGTTCAGTTCCAAAAACAAATCCCCATTCCCATCCCGAAGGAGGTCAGAGGCACCGTGGGGCACAGAAAAGCACCAACTGTATGCAGCTGCATTGCCTGAATGTGTTGGGAATGGAATGTTAGTAAAAGAGCAGGAAGGGATGTATGCTTTGTAGGACGAATCCATGAGAATAGGGCACAAGGCTCTGCAATGCCAATTAGCCAGTCAAAGATTTAGCACACTACTGCCCTCACCCCTGAGCAGACACCTCATATGAATCACAACCAGACACAAAACTTGAGCAAACAAATCCTTCAAATTCAGACTCAAGAGTGGTGTCCTGTTCACATCACCCCTGGGCACCTAGGGAGGAGACAAGTAGGCAGCTGTGTCTGATACATTTTGCAATTCGGGACAGGAGGATCAGAGGTGATGCCAATAAATTTAGTAAATGGTCAGGGGTGCAGCTTGTGTGCGCGATGCATTCTGGCTTAACGAGGAAGCCTATTGTCCAATCAAAAGAAGGGTTGGCCTTGCCAAGGTTCTTTGATCGCGCTGGAACGAAGGGTGAATATCACGTGACAATCCCACATTTAGGACCTTATTGATAAGAATCCACAAATCAGCCGTTGAGTCTGGCAGTGATAATGTAGGGGACCACATGTCTTGGAGAATGGGAGTAGTGTACATGTGGCCAATCGTTCAAGGGACTTTAGGGGGTATTAGCATGTTCTATTGGTGGTAGCCAATGAGGGAGGTGGGATTATGCTGTACTCAATATGATGCGTAGTATTGTTAACTCTGGGGTGTTTCCATTATAAATGATGTAACGTCTTGAAATAAGACAAGCTTCATGTCAGTTTGGTTCTATGCAACTATCTGTGACCCTTTTTGTATGTAATATTGTGCAGTGATTATTTTGTTTATTTCAATTGTTTTTACTTTATGGTTTTGGGCTGCCATCATTTCCATTTCGGGACCCCAACGTGATGCCAGACTCTCTGTGAAGTCGGGTTGTGTCCCAGCTGCGCATCTGAGGTGCGGCGCCCATCTACAGTGACCAGTTTCCCATTCATGACTTCAAGAGAAGTTCACAGGCACTATGTTTCCAGAAGCTCAGTCTGCTCTCTGGAGTGGGGCACTGCTCCCAGAGTATGTACGCTGTTGACGGAGCCCCAAATTGGAGGGATTTGGGAGAATGCATAGATGTAAGAACACCTTTGCGGGAGAAAACAATGAGGGGAGGGTGGGTATGTGTAGAGTGATTTGTGGTCAATAGATGGAGTGTGTAAAGCCATGTGTTAATATATAGTGGTTTTTATAAGGTGACATTACAGTATATATTATGAGGTAAAGGATGAAGAGAGAGTAAACAGGAACTTCTCATGTTGAAGAGGAAAGGCAGGGCTGCAGAATAAAATGATAGGTGATGTCCAATATATGGAGGACTTATGATCCCTCCATCCGGCATAAAGGGAGTGTGCCGAGGTACATTCCCTGTTCCAGAGGCAATGTGAAAGAGGAAGGGTCTACACTATTTGTAAATAAGTGTGTTTTATTGTGTAGGTCCATTATATTGCAGACCTGGGATCCCGTCGCCCGGCAGAAGAGGGTGTACAGAGGTATATACCCTTGTCTCGAACTGGAGATTGAGGAAGGCTCTAAAGCAATATATATATATATATATATATATATATATATATATATATATATATATATATATATATATATATATATATATATATATATATATATATATATTTGTGTTTTATTGAGTTGTGGTTTAAGGTGTTATTGAGGGGTATTAGAGTGTGCTGTGAGGGGATGATGAGGATTGATACTGCTGGGTCGCTGATTAGGAGGTGAAATAGCATTACGAGGTTAGGCAAGGATGCAACATGAGTACCTTGACTGCACTCGAGTATATGCGTACAGCACTTCCGCTGTCGTGGGAAAAAATGATGAAGTTCCATATTGAGTGATTGGTGGAAATGAGACGGGGAATGTACAAGCCCTTTCCCGAAGAAGGAACAAACACCAGCACCAGAAAGGTTGTAGGTCATACGTATGCTTATTTGGTGGTGAAATCTAAGGGGAATAAGTTGAGGAATAGGAAGGGAATTTTCAAGCTTTGGAGAATGTAGAGGATCTACAAGATGTCTCTGATGATCCAATGAAGGGGGACATAGTAATCCAAGTGCCTTATGTCACTCCTCTACCTAGCATGCCACTTGTGCCCAGGGAACATCCGACAGCACCCGCAACTCGCAGAGCCCCCACAGTCCCTCTACCCCCACAGGAGTGTTTTCCCATGCAAGCACCTGCGGGGTGTACCAACCTCAATAGTATAAGTAATGCTCCAGTACTATAAAGTTCTCATTGCAAGAAGGAATTTTATCTATTTTCACATTCAAATGGTAATCACTGCTGTATTTGCTCAGAAATCATCCCTAGGGCAAAAGCCCCTCGCATATTACAGTGGTCATTTAGATTCAGTAATGCAAGTTCAATTTCCTTGTGAACAGGCATTGGTAGCAGCAGCATTTGTTATTAATAAAAGGTTGACCATCACTATGGGGTGCTCAGCTACATTATAGCAATAACACGCTGTGTTCACCATACTTGAATGGTCAAAATCCACATTAGCAATAGAGAGGGCCTCTGCTATGAAGTAATTTGATTCAGCTATTCATTCATATTGTAAGATGCCGCACAGTGAACCCTGCTTCATGTATTGCAATACCTGGTGAGGAAGGGGAGGCGGTGCATGATTGTGTGATGTATGCATGCCCCAAAGATGATTAAGTGCGGGCACGGGAGGACACATTGGTGGAGGGGGAGTCTTTTCCGTTGATGGTTCAGCGACAACTGATCAGGAGACTGGCCAGAGGCACAGAGTGGCAGTGGTGGTGCACCTAATAGATGGACTATATGAGATTATGATCAAGAAAAGATTACCAACACACTATTATAGTCAGACAGCGGAACTGATCGCTTTAATTGAAGCATTAGCAGGATCTCAGGGATGTCTGGTGACTGTTTACTCTGATTCGGTATACATCACCACTGCTGTACATTCAGGGTTGTCCAGATGGAAGAGGAGGGGGGTTTGCAAGTTAAATAGTACCCTTGTGCAACATGGAGCACCATTGGGAAGATTAATGTATGCATTGTCCCGCCCAACCATGGTGGTGGTTGTTAAATGCTCTGCCCACACTCAAAATACGGACCCAATTTCACTCAGCAACGATGCCTCAGACAGGGTTAAGAAGCAACATATATAATAGACCCAGATGTTGCCACATATCATGAGGTGGCAAATCAGCAGATACAGTTAATTTTTCCATACACTGCAATACTAATTACGCAAATAATTGAGTTGCAGGGAGCGGCACCCAAAGAGGATAAGGAGTTAATGGTAAAGAGGGGTTGCACCCAGTCCCTGACTGACCTAATTTGGAGTCAAAATATTACACGTAAAGTATTAATGCCCCCAGAGTTGCTAAAGGTTGTTTTTGAACAGCTGCAATACCAGGCACATATTTCAAAATAGCACATTGCTGCAGATATTCCAGAGGACTGGTTAGTCCCCAATCTACAGGAGTTTCTCAACACATTTGTGGCAAACTGCACAATGTGCTACCTATAAAATACTGACCAGTGTCACGCCACATTGGAGACCGGGGTCTGCCGCGCTTGCTCGTCCATTCACCTCCTGGCGAGTCTACCCACGCTTCCGCGCTTGGGGCCTCGCCAGAGGGAGAGCGTTGGGTGTCGGGGCCGGAGGGCTACGGCGCATGCGCGGAAGACCTCTGTCTCGGTTCCGCGCATGCGCTGTGGACTGGGCTCGAGCCCTAGGAAGGGCTTGCCTTCCAGGATTCACTTTGGATACGCCGGCGCCCGGAGGTGAAGCGGCTTGGGTTCCAAGCCTCACGGGCACCTGTGACCCATAAAAGGAGCCGCAGTTCGAGGCAAGCCACGTCTCAACGCGGTTTGCTTCGTTCTGCGAGCTTCCTACCTGGGCTGCCTGCCACTCACCTGAGCCTGCTCTGGGCTGCCTGCTACCTTACCTGAATTCCTCCCTGGGCCTGCAGTCTTCCTTACCTGAGTTCCTCCCTGGGGCTGCCTGCTACTTTTACCTGAATTCCTCCCTGGGCCTGCAGTCTGCCTTACCTGAGTTCCTCCCTGGGGCTGCCTGCTACTTTTACCTGAATTCCTCCCTGGGCCTGCAGTCTGCCTTACCTGAGTTCCTCCCTGGGGCTGCCTGCTACCTTACCTGAATTCCTCACTGGGCCTGCAGTCTACCTTACCTGAATTTCTCCCTGGGCCTGCCAGCTTACCTTACCTGGGTTCTCCCTGGGCCTGCCAGCTTACCTTACTTGGGTTCTCCCTGGGCTGCCAGCTTATCCTACCTGGGATCTCCTGGGCCTGCCAGCTTACCTTACCTCGGTTCTCCCTGGGCCATCCAGCTTACCTTACCTGGGTTCTCCCTGGGCCTGCCAGCTTACCATACTTGGGTTCCCCTGGCTCTGCCAGCAACTTACCAGAATAAACTCAGGATTTGCCGGCATACTTTTACCTGGACCTCCCTGGGTCTGCCAGCATACACTGACCAAGGTCCCCAGCAATTGCTGCCTTAGAGTAACCTTTCGGGCTCCTTCAGTTAGATCTCCTACTCAGCCTTGGTTCCTTCCTTTCCTGTCCGGCCTTACCCTCTTCATCCGTTCCTGTGGACCAAGAATATACCTGCCACGCCGGAATCTTAGACCTCCGCTTCAGTTCACGTACTTTGGACTTTATTCCAATGGACTCCACCCCAGCCCGTGATCTGCAACAAGACCGTAGCCTCTCCTGCCTGTGCTTGCACAGTCCCTTCGTCACGTTAATCAGGAGAGTGCTTTCCGTGACATTGGGAATCGGCCCATCCTCCACCCAGTATCAGTTTTTGGGTGGCGGAGAGGCTGGTCTCTCGTGCCACAAGCTCATCTTTCGACTGGATACAGACTGGCGACCTCGGCAAGATCAAAGACCAAGAAACCAGGTACGCAGCCCTCTCGTGCTTCCCAACTTGACAACCAGATGCTCAGGACGGTGCATAGCACAATGCCCCGTCTAACTGGGCCCTTCTGGGAGCTGCACATTGACTATGCTTATATCTCTAACAGGTGCAGTAATTTCTGTTATGTAATTGTTGTGGTATGCTCATTTTCCCACTGGGTGGAGGCTGGTACGTGTGCACATCCAGATGCAAAATCTGTGGCAAAATGTCTTATGTGTAAGGTACTTTCTCTTTGGGGGTTGAGGTCCTAAATGCTGATAAGGATACTCAATTTATTAATGACTTATTTAAGCAGATAGCATCTCTGTTGGGGAACTGGCATAAGATGTGCTCCATATAACACCCAAAGGCCAACGGGATTTTTGAAAAGATCCACAGGCTCTTGAAACTGTCAAAATTATGTATAACATTAAGGAGGAACTTGGTGTAATGTCTCCCTCTGGCTTTGTTTAGCCTAAAAACGCAGCCCAGAAATGATCAGTACTTGTTGCTGCACAAGATACTGACAGGGAGAAGGATGCACACACCTCTTACTCCTACACCCACAGCATCAGATGCTAACAGGACAGCAGGTTTAGGGCAGGGGTTTCATGGGTATTTGCATGAATTAAGAAAATGCATAAAAGTGTTCTCTCTACAGATCCCTCCCAGAGGAGAAGCTGTAGCAGCAACATCGGCAACTGGTGAACAGAATTTACCACTGCTCCATTTGTTCCCAGGTGATCAAATATATATACACGACTTCGGCCGTCACTGGCACCAGCAAAGCATCCTGGGGTCCTTCACTGTGGTTTTTCCCACGCATTTCGCAGTTAAGGTGAAGAAGTTGCAGTTCTGGGTTCAGCTATCCGATGTACGGAAGGCACCCGATACAGCCTCACCTTCTCATTAAGCATACCTAAGTATTTACCCAGAATAAAGAGGCATATTGTCCTATTAAAATTGAATTGGGCCAGTTATGAACCCACTTTGAGTTGTATTGTGCACACAGGTATGGATGGCCTATAGGGAACTCTGGAAATGTCCCAGTAGGCCTCAGCATCGAAGGCCTCTTTTGTATAGTAACCTATTTTGTTTCCAAATGTTCTCATAGGAAGAGGGTTGGGCTTGCTGAAAATGTGTAGTATGGGGTCACTTTGAAAATTATTTCCAGGTCCTCTTTTGATTCCCAGTCTACCCCTGTGTGCATAGAGTGCCTTATTGATTTGCTAGTGAGCATCATGTTCCCTTTTAACATAGTAACTCATTAAAATAAAAGTGCATCAGTGACCAGGCTCCTTTTTTCTATATTAAAACTTATTGCAATACTTTTTTTAAATTATAATGTATATGCAATTGTTTGCATGGATGTCTGCTTTTTCTCTCCCTCTGGAGGTGCAACACCACAGACTTTGTGTACTATATATGTTATGCTGTATATGTTTTCTTTTGTTTGGAGGTTGTATATTTTTTTTTTTTTATTTGAACTTTACTCGGTAAAAACCAAGTTTTGTCAAAAATAGACAGTAATATGTGGTGCAAATGTCCTTTGATAGCAATGGAAATGCGGTGTTGCTGCTATGCATCCCCCACCTAGCAAGGACACATTGAGCAGGGCTCCTCCACTGGTCACAAGCCTGCTACTGTGACAGACCATCTTTGAGGACTTGCTGTCTAATTTGGTCAAACACCAGGTCGATGAGTTTAGCTAAGGCTTGCGACCACTTGTTGTTTTCACCGGAGATCAGTCTGTTCCACAGATCGTCTGTTTGGAATATCCATAGATTGCTGTCAAGCGCAGGGAGGTACAGATTTCTAGATTCCTTTGTGTTCACGCATTCCATCACCAAATGTTTCAGTGTTTCCGTGGAATCGTTCTTTTTACATAGTCTGCAATGTTTATCCCCTCCACCTCCTCTAATGGCTATGATCTCTCTGGTGGGCAGCAGGTTGAGCCTTGCTCTCATAATCACCATTCTCAGTCCTTTTTCGGGGAACTTGGCGCAGTACTGTAATGGTTTTTTTGCCTTGTTGAAAGTAGGCGGAAGGTGGTTTAGCAGTTTATTCCCGGTAGCATGTATATTGTTATTATATGTGATTGTTTTATTTGACCGGGGCCTTTAAAAGAGTTTAGGGGGATTATGGAATGTTTTTGAGAATTGAACACACGTGGGGCTAAAACGAATTAGGAATGAGACTAAGGAAGAGATAGAATACAATCAGTATACGGGTGTTATATTTGACCCCTTGGCTGATGTGCACCACCCTGAATTGTATAACATGTAGTGTAATCACATGCGTGATGTTTGGAGGGAGAGGTCAAATGAGAGCTGCTATGTATGCTCTTTGATAACTAATGCGACGGCCACACCCAAGTTATATATACCCCAAGAAATGCCATCTCTTATGGACCAGCACCTGGTTCATTCAAATCTGTGCATAGTACAGAGTCTTTTCCAAGGGCACGCTGACCAGGCAGTCATTGTGGACAGAGACAATGAAGGGCCTGATTCACAGAATGTTTTCCTATCGGAGTCTGCCATTATAAAACGCTTCGGTGAATCAGCCCCAAAGAATGTGCCAAGAAGAAAGAGCAAGAGTGGGCAAAGTGCGCCCATTGTTGGAGATGGAAGGAGCATTGTTTTCCAACAATAGGTGGGTGGCAGGAGTAGTGAGCTGTGCAGCAGGGGGATTACTGGGTTTTCCTAAAGACGTGGTGGCAATTGCCAATAAGAAATGTGGCAAAATATGAGTTAAGTCTTTGCAGAAGCTGACTAAATGAAACCCCAGCCAAAGTACAAAGGCCAGCAGAGTACTCTTTTTGTTTCCGAGAAAATGTTACTGTACCCATAAGAATGAACAGCTGTTGCAATAAAACAGTATCCCTGATTTAACTGATTTAACTGAGGGCAGAGCAGCGTTAATGGATGTGCAATGGGTGTGTGAACAATGTGCATATCTACAGATATTTTCTGGACCTGCTCACAGCTATGGAGGGCAGAGTGTGCAAGAACATTGGACTGTTACGCTGCACATACATAGCTCCAAACACTGATCATTGTCCCATGCGAGAGGGGCCTTCACAATTTGAGGATTGCTATGGAGAAGGACGCTGTATTAAATGCAGATGACTGATTTGATGCCATGTTTTCATGGGCCCTGTCGTGGTGGGAAATAGCAGTAAAAATGTTGGTTCCCATCATAGTGTTTATGTTAGTATTTTTTTTCCTGTCAAATGATCCTGAGGTGCTGCACAGAGACACTGCCGAAGAGTGCCATGATGATTATTTCAATAAGGGTGGGTAAAGCTCCTCCCCTCACAAAACACAAGTATACCCAGATTGATAGGTAGGATGGGGATGTAAGGCCAAGAATGGTAAGAATAGAGTGGCTGTTGAACCTTTGAGGACAATGACCATGCCCCCAGCAGATCCAGAGAATTATATTGAATGCTGGGTCGATTTAGAAGGAAATGGAGGGTGTGGTTTCAACTGGCACCCAAGAAGAATATGCCTGTTGGGGTGGGGGGGCATTTCATGTGTGTAGAGCATGGGTACCCAAGGATGATGATTATAGAAGGAAGGAAGAAGGGTTATTCAATATATGTGTGTTAGTTATTCCATTGTCTTCCTGCTAGGGTCAAAGAGAGTGCAGAAGACCTCATGCCGTGTCACCACCACACTTAATACCATTCCATTCCTACCACCTCGTGGTGAACCCTCCACCAAAACCATGGTTCACCTCTTTCATCTATGTCTATTCCCTAGTGCATCAAACAGCATCGCCAAACTGTGTTTCTTATTTCTCTCCTCAGTCAATCCCATACAGGATGGTGCAAACCGTCTCCATCTAGACCAAAAACAAACAACAATACCGGCAATTGTGGGGGGCATCTAACTCTTGTACTCATCTATACATAGCCCCCTTAATGGGCTTCCCATATCCCACATCATCCCTTGTCATGCCTGCAATATCCAATTCATTTTACCCTGTTGTCAACACCACATGAGGCAGAACAGCTCAAATAATCTACTGCTTAAATCAAGGTATCAACTAATATTCCCGAAATTTCTAGTCAGACAGGCGTCCTTCAGTCCACACCCTAAATAGACCAATTATACATATGAGCCATCTGAACTCTCCAATGCCCCACATCAAATGATCACCAGCCAATCTACCCAATTACTCAAGTGACTGTAGATGTCCCACCACTACAATCGTAGTGCAACATTGAAACATCACATCCTCACTACGTTTGTGCCAGTCTTCAAGACTTTGCAAATCCCTGCTTTATTGTGGGCAAAACCCCTCGTTCACGCTCACCACAATTTCACACGCCAAATGTGCAGCCTCTCACATGGATCAAATAATGAAGATAGACAAAGAGCTGTAACTACTAATCCTATCTCCCTAGTGGAGACCATCTATTCCTACTGGATTCAGCACAGTGGAGGGGGAACAGCAGGCAAATATACAGAACAATAATGCCCTGATGCATCTAGTTACTACAGTGGTTACAAGTTACATGTTTGCAAGATGCAAATAGGATAGGTCATTCAGAAACAAACAAGATCACAAATATGATGGATTGAGTGACATGCCATGACCGGGCCGAGCACGGTGGAGCAGCAGGGACACAGCAAGCAAATGTAGGGAACAGTAATGCCTCGAGGCATCTAGTAACAGTTACAGAGATTACAAGTTACAGGGTTGTATGACGCAAATAGGTTAGGTTGTTCAGAATCAAACAGCATCACAGATACGATGGAGGGAGTGACATTGAGATTAGTGTCTCTAGGAAAGAGAATGTGACATGCTCAGACTACTGGGTCGAGCATGGTGGAGCGGCAGGGGCACAGCAGGCAAATACAGGGAGCAGAAATATATGGCACATGCACTGGCAGTACTAGCCAAAGGAGTCAAGAGTCAAAGGTATGGTACTGCAAACACAGTTGAAGTTACAGGACCAGCGATTAGAATACACTGAGCGAAGATCATAGAAAATGTTTCATGGTGTGACAATCAGGTGCTGCTGCCATGCAAGTAAGTATAAAAACCAACTTATGGATGGTTGCCACCCCGTTGATGAGCGTTGTTCATGCAGAGGGGCCAGGCACAGAGTGGCATACTGAATGCAAGTTGGCTGATATAGGGTGTGTCTTGTACTGCCAGAGAAACAGGCAGTATGGCGATAGCGCTGTCTGGCTGCTGTAAGGGAAGCATGGTATCAAAGCAAGACAGACACAAAAGATACATTTGGAAAACCTCTATTGTTCTCAAAAAAGGGGCTGGAAGAATGCCTATCTTGCCCTACTTCTATGATGGGATCATGCACAACCATCAAATAATAACAAAACCTAATGTCAGCCCTTACTGTAATGTAACAAAATGTCTGTGGGAAAAATGTGTATGCAAAAGGAATAATGTGTAAAACTATAAAGAATCAATGCGGCTGAGTCAGCTCTCCTCCCCACGTTGGACAGCAGGGGGCAAGGCAGACCCCGTAGACAGGATGACACACTTTGGCTCACGTTCTTCAAAATTAAAGGCAGTTCATAACGTGGATTGAGGCCCACCTGACCTCCACGCTAAAGTCTCTCTTTTCAGCTTCAATATATAGTTAAACAAAAGGTTCACACTGGTCTCCCTCAGTCGGGCTCGACCGTTTCAAAACACAAAGTTCACGCCAGTCCCCATCAGTCAGGCTTGGACCGTTTCCAAGTGCAACGTTCACGTGGATCCCCCTCTGTCAGGCTCAGACCTCTTCAAAAACAAAAGTTCAATGTTGGTCCGCCTCTGCTGGGTTCAGACCCATTACAGTTCAACAACACTTGCCGGGGCTTCCTTCCCCAAGCTTTTTACAGTTCGATTCTCCCTCAGTCAGACACAGACCGCTTTTCAGATGTCAAAGACTTTCAAATGTGCAGACTTTCTTTTACAGACCACAACGGGACCACTCAGACTCAGAATTTAATGTTCAGCTCTCCCACGATCGAGCTCAGACCCTCCTCTTTAAAGTTCACACACAAGTCTTCCTCAGCCGGGCTCTAACCCCTCCAAATGTTCACAGATGGGTCTCCTTCAATCGGGCTAGGACCCCTTTGAAGGTTCACAGATGGGTATCCCCCAGAATCCTTCATTCAATTTTGCTGCCAATATGCTAGCTCCCCCTTTTGCCACTTTGGCGGTTTTGGGAGCTGCAGGAGTTTATGGGGATACTTGTTGAGGTCAGGGTCTCACCACCTGCCCCTCAAAGGCTTGCATGTTTTGTGCAGGGGAGGAGCTCTGTTGTGGGCACTGCCAGGTAACCCCAGCTGCCCCTGGTTTGGCATCCTGGAGGTACAGTGCCCTTTCCACACTGCAGCCTCCCCTGTACTCATAGGCCCCTCAATCAGACAGTCCTTCTTCTTCCAGGCCTTCTGTTATCCTTGCAGCCTTAGTTTTCTCCCTCTGTCTTCCATGCACCATCCAGCATCCCCAGCTCGCTGAAAGTGTGCCTTGGTGCTCTGCCTTTTATAGTTAGGGGGAGGATTAATGGGTCTCAGGTGAGACTGATTATCAAGGGAGGCCTGACCTTGCTGTCCTTCTTAAGGGGACAGTCTGTTGTTAAAAGGGAAGAGCCTGTTTTCTGTGTCTGAGCATGTTTCTTCTCAGTGATCTTCATTCTCTTAATCCCACTCTTCTTCGTCTCAGTGTTTGTATAGAAAAGGGGGGGAGTTGGGAAGTCATAGTGTTTTCTGATAATTATGGGAAAATTGGGTTCAATATATCCCATGCAGACTCAGGAGTTGTATGTTAGGGGTATGTCAGAAATGGAGGAATACCGTATCTCTACCGAGGGCATTCCTCCAGCAGTGTGCAAGGGCCCCCTGTCGAGGTGATCCTCACGCACTGATCCAACGCCAGTGTCTGGTTCCAAAGGTAATCTCTGTGACCTGGCCACCTGAAAAAAAATTCCTCAGGGTCTGTCCTTGAGAATCCCCTCAGGTTGCTCACAGAGCGCAGAGGTTGCAGCCAATGCAATGTACCAGAGCAGGAGTGGGGGGTGGGAGTGTGGGGCAGAGGCCATTATGGGATCTGCAAACAGCGTGACACAATGCAACATGAAAAGAAGTTGTAATAAGCCGATGCGACCACCAGAGGTGGCGTGCAAGGCTTACCTTTTGTTGAGGAGTTTGCACGGGGACCACTTAGTGTAGAGAGAAGAGGACGAAGCATGGTGGCCTGGTGGCATCTCCGGCTGAGACCGGCAGAGATATCAAGCGCAGGCCTTAGTGACTGACCTTGTTCACTGGCTGGCATCACCTGCCGGCCCCGAAAGGAGGGATGGATATTCCTTCTATGTGGCCATTAGAAGTGCAGCAGGCCCAGGAAAGGCTGTGGGCTCTGCGGAGCGCCCCTCATGGTGGCAACCATCTTCAGGTGGTTAATTGGGATTACTAACCCAATGGTTGTGCTGAGGCTGCCAGTGCAGGTCTCCATGGATGGATGGTGGTTTTGTGTTTTTGCAGAGCTGGTAGAAGACATCAAGCGCCGGTTTTAGTGACTGGGCTTGTTTACTGGCTGGAATTGCCTCCAGGCTCGTATAGTAATACATACATTGCATTAGTTAGGTCTGACACATATTAGATACCCACATATAGCAACAAAGAAATAGCAACAGATGTATTGATGTTGCAGTTGTAGAGGTTATAGAAAGGACAGTATTTTAGGCCCAGTGTTTAGTTGATGTATTGTAGTGACGTGGGATAGTGTGATGTGCGGGAAGGATGGAAATAAGAAGAAGATGGAGACAGCAAGGTGGTATGGTAACAGTTAGGTTTGTCAATAAGACAGAAATAATACATGTTTTTTTATTTTAAGGCCTAGTACACGATGAACAGACGAGAACACAGTCCTTGGTGTAGAGCTACAGCTCTGTTAGTTCAGCTCCAAAAACAAGTCCACTTTCCCATTCCCCAGGATAAAGAAGCGAGGTTAGAGGCACCGATGCTGCACAGCAGCCTGGCCTGAATGTGATGGGAATTTAATGTTAGTTGGTAAAAGAACAGGAAGGGATGCACCCTTTGAAGGACAAGATTATGCACTAGGCTCTGTGATGCCAATGAGCCAGGCATAGATTTAGAACACTACTGCCCTCAGCCCTGGGGAGAAACCTTATTTATTTATTTATTTATTTATTTATTTAGCATTTGAAGCACGCGCCAAACCCGTAGGTATTTGGGTGCTGGAGAGCAGGTAATACACATTACAGGGTTACCACAGGCAACCATAGAAAACAATGATTTGGCATAAATAATATTACACATATTTACAGACATAAGATATTTACATATACATTTTTCAGTCTGTACATAATCAGTAATATTTACATGTGCAACCTTATTAACATAAATAATAAGCAAATGAGATAGAACAGATATATTCACATGAGCAGATTGTGTAGGATGAGACTATGATCATTAAAGCACAAAGGCTACACATTGTAGTTGAGGAACCAGGCTTTATGTTTTCTGCGGAATGAGGTGTGGGACGGCTGATATGACGGCTCATATGAATCACACCTAGACACACAACTTAAGCAATTAAATCTTCGAAATTAAGACTCAAGAGCAGTGCCATGGTCACGTCATCCCTGGGCACCTGGTGTAGAGAGGAGACAAGAAGCTAGCCATGTCTGGAACATCTTATGATTCTGGACATGAGGAGCAGAGCTGATGCCAATACATTTAGTACATGGTCAGGGGTGTAGATTGTGTGAGCCCTGGAATCGGTTTTGGCCAAAATTACTGAATTAAAATGACCTAACCAACCAAAAGATCCGAAAGAAGGTACCACTAAATATTCGACCTTCAGACTTTTGGTTGTGTAGGTCATCTGGATTTGGGTTAGGGCTGCAAGGATTGCGGCGCTGTCCCCCCAATCTCACTTACTATACTGTGAGCGGGGATTGCGCAGGTGTCACCTGCAGCTGTCCCTCAGTCCAAAAAAATAAAAACAATTAAAAAATGCTGCAGGGGTGTTCCCCGCAACACCCCCTCACTATACTTTACTATACTATACTATACTATACTATACTATACTATACTATACAGTATAGTGAGCGGGTGTTTGCGGGGGACACCCCCTGCAGCTGACCCAAAAAAGAAAAGAAAAAATAAGAAAAAGAAAAAGGCTGCAGGGGTTGCGGGGGACACCACCGCAGCTGACCCGAAGAAATGAAAAAGGAAAGGACCCTGTAGGGCCTGTTCCCGATCACGGAAGTGAAAGGGAACTGGTGTCGCAGGGACCAGGGAGACGGAATTGATTTTAGGTAAGGGCATGGGGATGTTTTGGGGGTGTGTTGGGGGTGTGGGTAGGGGTGGAGGTGTGAGTAGGGGTTTGACCACATCAGGAATGCTCAGGGGAGAAAAGACCAAAGATTAATCTTCGGTCATTTCTCCATGGAGCCTTTCCACCTCGGTCAAACAACGCCAAAACGTGGAATTTGGGTTAATGAAGAATCCTATTGTCTGATCAAAAGCAGGGTGGCCTTGCCAAGGTTCTTTGATTGCTTCTGAAACAGCAGGGTTCACATCCTATGATGATCCCAAATGTATGAGTTCATTGATAAGAATCCACCAATCACCCATTGGGTTAGCCAGTGCCGAAGTAAAGGACCTCGTGTCTAGGGGAATGGTGGTAGTGTAGATGTGGCCAGGTACACATATCATGTTTTAACTGTTGCCATATTATGGCCAGTTAGTACCATTAAGTAAGTTCCAGGCACATGCCTATCCTATGCCTACACAAAAGACAAAAATGTTGGCTTTGCAAATATTTGTTTTCAACAGAAATTCCATGCAAGGGGCAGATGTAAGGACACACATACTGCTTATAAATCAAGTGGCTAAAGACACACTTGGTTGAAAAAGTTGCGTCACCGCATTAGCTTGGTTAGCCGGTTTAGCTGCAATTATGCCATTCCCTTTCAGAAGTCTGCTCAGAAAGCCCAGAGGCAGACTCAGACAGATCCCAGGGGATCTATTTTCCACAGGTACTGGGTGAGAATGGCCTTAGAGACTAGCACAGTCATACGTGGTTACTAGGTAAGCAAAACCTCCCCACCCCCCGGGCTCTGTGGCCCCTTCACATTTCATTTCTTTCCTACCTTCAACATCCATGACAATAGTTTCAGCAGATAGGCGGCACTTTCAGACCCATATAAATGCAACTAAAAAAGAGTGTCCCTGGCTGGCTGTAAGTCATTTGTAAATTCTGTTGTTGGTCTCAAAACGTCCAGTGAAAAAAATTTGAAACCCGCGTACCAGAGATTTTTGATCTTGCCAAAGAGAGGATGAAAGAAACTCATTACGAGTTTGGTGGTATCGAGGCGGTAAATCCACCCAGATACCATCAAACTGAATTACCGTTATCGCCACTTGGTCTGGCGGAATTTCCACCCAATTACAAGTGGTGTTGACTGTATAATTCCCCATTTAATTTGAGTCCATTGGACTCAACTGGGCCTTTTTGGTGGAATTATCGCAGCAGATTTTCTTCAGCGGATATTCCGTCGATTCTGCCGATTTTACGGCGGTGAGTTGGAGGATTTACCTCCAGGATTTTCCTAGAGGCAAAACCTCCTCTCCAGACGAAACTCGTAATTTAACATAGTGTTAAAATTGGAGGTAACAGAGTTACCGCCAACTTTACCACTTACTGCCAAACTCGTAATGACGCCGATAAATATTTTAGTTTTTGCAGCACGGACTATATCCTGGAATATCTGTGATTTCATGCACAAACAAAGTCACCCAACTAAAAGACACGCCCAAAGACAGGAATGACCAAACCCGCCTTTTTTTGGCTTATGGGCGGTTGCAGGAGGTAGAAAAAGCACCAACTCTCTCTCAAAAATAAAAATCCATTATTCATATAGTACCTTTATTTCATTGATCTCACTAGAACGAATGGCTGACTGGCTTGAAACATGCGACCTGCAGGTGACGGACCCCGACAGCAAGTGCTTGACTCACTGAGGTATCTTGCCAGCTTGAACAATTCCGAACAGTCTTATGGGATGTTAGCCATTGTAGACCACAATGAAGGCGCCATCGGAGCAGCAACGCCACAGTAGAACGTTTGTACTGGAAAATGGAAAGCTGCGAAGTGGGCGAAGGAGGTGTAGGCCAGACTATTGACCTAACATGTTGCAACAGTATGGTGGCATCCATGCCCGCATTCAGAACAGAGGTCGTGTTCCTCATGGCTGTAAAATCGTGTGTTAATATGGTTTTTACATTTTGACAGATTTTCTTTGTTTTATTTAGAGGAATGGGGGCAGAGAGTAGAATTACCGATTCCCCATCCCCTCCACCGCACAAGTTTGCTTTTGCATTCCTGGAGGACCCACCTGATTTTATACCTACTAAAGGCAGGTGTATTTTACAGGAGTCCACTGTAAATGCGACCTGCCTTGCACTACCGCCTGCCGTCATTTGCATAATTTGCACTACAAGGTGCAAAAAGAAGCTGTGAATATCAGTGTGTCTGCTTATTTCCAGTGATAGAAGTGTACCAAAAAAGTAGTGGAACTATGACTCCGGCAGGGAAGGGGCAACGTGCAACACATTTTTTAAGAGTGGCAGTCATGCTGGTTGACAGCCAATTGAGTTGAAACAGATTTCAGTTTAGCTATAACTGATATTCGATGGTGAAATGGAGAAGTGTGCTTTAACTTCACAAAGAAAGGTTCCGGAATGGTGAAACTGGTTGCAGTAAGTAGTGGAGCTGTTAACAGTAAAAAATAAAAGTAGTGGAACTCTGCTCCCGACTGTTCCTGCTCACTTCGACCACTGCATATTTCCTGCTTCCTTTTGCACCTCGTAGTTCACATGACAAAAATTGTACAGAGGGAACCTGTTTGCACGAACTGCATAAATACCAGGTCCCCTGGGCCTTATTCCAGGTCGGGCGTTCCAGTAAAAAAGTTTCGGCATTTCTGAATACTGGCACTTTACCGGACTGGCCGACTCCGAGTTTGCAGGTGGGGCACCTGGGTTACCTCAAGCTAAAAGCTGCAGGTTAGCCAGGCCCCCTACCGGCAATTAAAGCCACCATTACCGCCACCGGCATTGTCGGTGGCTGTAATGACGGCAAATCCCCAGATGAACACAGTCCCGCCAACACTCGTAATCCAGAGACAATGCCACCGGATAGATTGCTGGTAAAGGTAAGTACCAAATGCTGATATCCTGATACCGTCGTACTCTTAATGCAGGCTTTGAAAATGACTGGGAGAAGGCAGGTATGCAGGTATGTCCCCATTCATTTGGCTGGGGCACCTTTTCTTCAGATTTCATGTCCTCACTCAACATTTTCAGCAAAGTTACTCCACTGAACAGGGCCGCAAAGAGTGAGCTTTAAATATGGTTGGCAGGACATACCTGCCGTCTCCCAGCTCTATAGAGCAGTATGCCAGCAGCATGATATGATATGTAATTTATAACGCACTTAATACCCAGAGGTTTTTAAGTGCGGACCCGGGGATCGAACCTGGGTTGCTCAGTGTCGTCTTGCTGCCAAGGCGAGCACGTTGCACCTGAGCTACCTATCCTCCTGTGCATGCCATGGATCAGTGCTAAGCTACACCGCCATCATTGCCTGCGTGATCAAGGTTAACCCGGAGACGCTGACCCCTTTAAATGCAGGAACAAGGTCTTGGGATAATGTCTCTGTTACTTGCCACGTGCTGTGCCTTTAGGGTCTGAAATCCGACCTGCCTCAGCCCCCACCGCCCCTCTCCCCATTCCCTATTGAGGACTGGAGGCTACCCTGGTGCCAGGCTTTAATGAAGGGTGGTTTTGTGTGAAACAGCCCCTGGCAAGGCTCTGTCTCCAGATATCCTAAATCTCCTCGTCAGAAAGCCGAAAAAAACCCGTAAAGTTCAGGTTATATTATGCAAACTGTTAGAATGCAGCTTGAGGCGGAGTTGGTGGTTCTCGAGTGGCAGCCTTTCCAAGATGCGATTGTTAGATGTCTCCGCCATGTGACTTGGACCGGTTCACGTGCTCATATTCTAAGCTGGCGTTCTGCTAAATTCATTAATTTATCGACTAAACGCTCTATTTCTAAGGCAAATGTTAGGCATAGATGGATCGATCTCTTTAAAATACAGATCTGTCTTTCCATCACCAGAGGTTTATGCAAAAATACTATGTTATAAGGCCTGCTGTTTCCAAAATTGATTGGGATTTGAGCAAATATAAGCGAGGTAAGGAGTGAAATTGACATTGCCTCCGGGAGCTTAGCCGTGCATTGGAGGGGCTGCTGAAGCCTGGCGCCTCTTTGTTTGAATGCTGTGTTCCACGTGGAGGAGGAAAAGGAGATGAAATCACGTGGGGATAAATTTACAATCGTGCATGATACCCCCTGCCAGGTGGTGATCTCGTAGATACCGTCCTTACGTACTGCAAGCAGTGGTATTTTATGCTTCCCAGTGGAACATGCTTCTAGAGGTAATATGCAATTACAGTAACATCCTGGTGAGAGGCATTCTCTGTGGATTTTAAAGACTGCCTGTGGTAACCTATCATGGCACGTGTACCGCCGGCGGTACAGTGTGTAGACAGAGCGGAGTGGGCTCTAGTAGCGGGTGCTTTACAAACTATGGGCTTCATTCCGAGTATGGAGGTAATCATGGTGCTAGTCGCGCCATGACTACCTCCAATACCGGTACCGAGTCCACCCTGGTTCATTGGGGACTTACCGATCCATTCCGACCTTGGAGGGACCGGTAAGTCCCCATTGAAAAAAAACATTCCCGATTCCCATTTCAGCCCCCATAGGGTTCAATGGGAATGAGGAAGTAGCTAATAACGCTACCGCAATTTGGGGTACCGTTATTAGCTCTCTGGTCCATTAGCGGCTCCCGCTAAGGGTGCCTGGTAAAACCAGGTGCCCATTGCGGGACCCGCTAAGGGACCTCGGAACAGGGCACAAAGGGATTACTGGCACCGATGTCCTTAACAGTGCCCGGCATTCCTTCGCGCCCACCTCGTAATGAGGCCCTATGCAATAACCCAGGCCCTCATTACAACACCGGCGCTAAACCATGGCGCTATTAGCACCATGTTTGGTGCCGGTGTTGTAACGGGTCCGCCATGGTTCAATGGGGAGTTACCACCCCATTCCAAGGTTGGCAGGGGAGTAATTCCCCATTGAACCATGGCGCTTCCCCATTCCCATTTTCGCCCCATAGGGCTCTAAGGGAATGGGGAAGGCGCTAAGTCCGGTACCGCAAATTGCGGTACCGTACTTAGCACCAAGGTCCCTTTGCGGGTCCCTACTTTTACGGCGCCGTTAAACACTTAGCGCCAGGGTCGTAATGAGGCCCCCAGTCTTTTAATAAAGACGTCCAGAAAATGGATTATTCATTTTCCCCATTTATTTTGCTCTATGGTTACATGCAAACCTTTAGCACAAACCCATAAAATGCATGTAAAAGACATCTCAAGTGTGTAACACATGATTATGACTAGCATCAATGCAATCACCATTGCATTTCAACAGCAAGGTCAATAACATAGTTCCAATTATTGCGGAAGAGGACTATACAAACCTATCAAAACTTTTCCAGATCTTTCCAAATAAAATATGCTGCAGCTGTCAACAAATCCCCCGAAAGATGCCACTCCAAAATTGATAAGAGCGAATCGATCCCAGAATACTAACAAATGTATGTTATCATGTAACATACATTCCCTGCAACCCATAACATCCCATCAGAATATGTCTAGTGGTCTCTACCATCACATTGCAAAATCTCCGTATAGGATTTTTTCCATGCTTCAATGTTTTCATGGGTTTCTAATAAGTTAAACCTCAGCCTTGTGATGAACCTCCTTAAAAAGACACATTGGGTCCGATTCATGGAAAAGTGCATTTTGATCCCCCAAGAAAGACTGCTCAGCCCTACGCGTAAAGTTTCAAATGCACTCTCCGCGCATTCATGGATTCAAACGTGCATTACAACCTGATCCGCAAAGTAAACCGAGCTGTGTGAGGAATGCCGACAGCACGCTCACCCCGCAAGCCAAAAACATAGCCATAAGCCAACCATTCCGTAAGCCTCTGTGTCCAACAGTGACACAACATCCAGAAATCCGGCGACACTGCGCAAGGTCCCACATAACGACAGCTGCACCCCTGCGATCCTGCACAAGCACCTCCGTAAGTAATGGCTGCTCCCCTGAAAATCTGCTTGAGACCCCACATATCTAATGGCTGCACCCCTGCCAATCTGCTTGAGGTCCAATATTACTAACAACTGAACCCCTGCGATCCTGCACGAGCACCCCCCTAAGTAACAGCTGCACCCCTGCCAATCTGCACGAGGCCCCAGGTAACTAACAGCTGCACCCCTGCCAATCTGCGTGAGGTCCCATGTAACGAATGGCTGAACACTGCCGATCCTGCGCAAGCACCCCGTAAATAATGGCTGCGCCCTTGCCAATCTGCACAAGGCCCCATGTAACTAAAACCTGCAGCCCTGCCAATCTGCGTGAGGTCCCATATAACTAATGGCTGAACCCCTGCAATCCTGTGAAAGCACCCAACGTAACTAACGGCTCAACACCTGCGATCCGGCACCGGCACCCCTGTGAGTAGCAGCTGCACCCCTGCAATCCTGTGTGCCCTCCACCCTACTCCCAATGTACCAAAATTGCTGCCATATACCCCAACTGCACAGCAGCCCCCTCAAGGCCACACACCACACACCACACACAAGCCCCCTACACCTCTGCAAATACCCCCAAGCAGCCCCCTCAAGCCCAGACACCACCTACAAGCTCCCCTTGTGCCCAGACACCACCCACCGGCCCTCCTCAACTCCACCAATACCTCCAGGCAGCCCATCAAGTTCAGACACCAACCACCAGCCCCTTCAAGTCCAGACACAACCCACCGGCCCTCCTCACCTCCCCCAATACATCCAGGCAGCCCCATCAAGTCCAGACACCGAACCACCAGTGGCCTCAAGTCCAGACACCACCCACCAGCCCCCTCACCTCTGCCGATACCCCCAGGCAGCCCCTCAGGTCCTGACACGACCCACCAGTCCCCCTCACCTCTCCCAATACTCCCAGGATACCCCCTCAAGTCCAGACATCACCCACCAGCCTCCCTCACCTCTGCCAATAACCCAAGGCAGCCCCTCAGGTACTAGCACCTCCCACCAGCCCCTCTCACCTCCGCCAATACCCCCAAGCAGCCCCCTCGAGCCCAGACACCACCAACCAGCCCCCCTCACCCCAACACCATCCCAGCCTGGCCCTGCCACATAACATCCCCACCAGTCCAATGGAGACTAACAATTTACCTCTACTCCAGTGGCCTGCCAAGAACATGAAGCACACCAGCCACATATCCACCCTTCGACTGAGCAACTGGGGGCACTGAAGCAGAATCCATGTCCGTAGCGCATCCCAGGACTGCCTGGTACATCACAACCAGTTGCATGGCAACAGGACATCAGAATGTAGCACCAGAAATGCTGTGAATGCACCATGTACATGTGACATAGTAAAGCAATATCACGTATCATTGTGCCCAGGTGCCATTGCAATGGCCTTAAAGTGCTGCAGGTGAATGACCGAGGAGGGCACAAGTCCAAGACACCACTTATAGGACAGAGTCACATGACATGTGTGTGCATAGTAGCATGTAAACATCAATGAATGAAGGAAGTCAGGTAGGAAAGCATAGCAGACAAAGGCCCTGCAACAAACACAAGTTGAACAGGCATGTGTTTGGCTGATCTGAAGGATGTCTGAGAGTGTGTGAGCCAAAGAGATGGATGATGTGCACAGCCTGATTTAAAAAACTCACATGTAAAGAAGAATTTCAGTGGCACATATGCAGCATGACATGTGAGCATCCAGTGGGTGGTAGCTGATGTGCATAGGTGGGTGGCCATAGAATTGGAGGGACACACCTACTGAATAACGACTGCACAAGTTCCGAGTGTATCCCACACCTCCACAGTGAGGCCCCCAACCCACACGACAGTCACAGAACAAATGCATAACCAAACCAAGTGAAACAAATGCAGCACCTGAACAAAGAGACACCAACAACTTTGTGATCAAGAAAGTCAAATATGTATTTGAAATATTTACACTATCAAAAACTAATATGTAGAAGCGGGAAATGTCCAAGGGCAAAGAATAAACATCAAAAAAGAAAATCCACAAAATTATTTATATACATAGGCAGCGGACTCAATAGTCTCTCATCGCCACCTCCAGGGCAGAGTCACATTCGTTGTCCTCCACATGGAGGCGGGCCACCGCCCTCTCCTGGATAGCCTGCAGGCTCTCCAACATCCTCCTCTCCACCTCCTCCCTGCCTCAGTGTCCTCCTCTCCACCACCTCTGCTTTGGCCCTAGCAACTTTTGCCATCCTGGCCCACTGCCTCTCCACTATCAGCTGCATTCTAAAGTCCACTCGGACGCACACTATCTGACTGATTCTCCTGCATTCCTCCTGCCATGTGACTGAATGTTGTTGCCTCGCTTGCTTCCTAGATGTTGATGGGCCCTGTGGGGATTGCCTCTGGTCGCTCCTAATCTGCTGCTGCCCCGCCGAGAGCAGTCTGTGCAGGTACCCCCGTCGTCTGCATGCCGTAGATCATGGGGCACAGTACCAGCACTGTCCTGAGATGCCACATGTCCCACTGATGCCTGTTTCTGTGTTGCTGCCTGGGCACGCACAGTGATCACCTCTTCTGTACTTGCTAGGACTTCCACCGGATGCAGGAACGTGCTTGTCACCAGACTGGGCTGAGTGGGTGGGATAGGAGTAGAGGGGGCCATGATGGAACTGGCAAGTAAGACCCCCCGGAGGATGACTGGGGCAGTGGAGGAGGGGGTGGATGAATGCGCCAGCGCACAGAGACCACCTGAGAGTAGCACACATGCTAGTTGGCATAAGTAGAGTAGAGGCACATCGCTTTGTGATGCTGTGAGGGCTCCGTACCAATAGCTCTAACATCTTCACAAATCGTGGCCATCCGCCTTGCAATACGAGCCAGCAGGTCATGGTACATTTTAGGTGTGATCTCCCTGGGGCCAAGACGCGGCTCAGTCTGGGTTGAGGCATCCACAACAGTGGTCAGTGCCTCAGCAGATGGAGCAGGGACAGGAGGTTGGGCAGCTTCCTCCATGGTGCACTGCCACATCATTTGGTCCCTGGCCCAGGGGTGCAACCTGTGCACCCTCCTGGATGCCCCCACCAGACCCTGTATGCCGGCCTTCATCTGCCTCTTCCTCCACCACAACCTCCATCTCCCTTGATGACTCCAGAGAGCCTTCCTCCCTGGTTGGCCTCTCCATTTCTACACCTTTACCCACAGACACTGAGGAGTCCTCCACAACAACACCTCCTGGGATGTACCCACAGCAGCTCCACCCAATGTTCCTTGAGCTGACCCAGCCAACTCTCCCTCAGATGAGGTGGTCTCACCTGTGGCAAGCTGGGGTATGCGCTTTGGTCTGGTGACTCGGTACTGCCCTTCTGCTACACAGCAATGCCTCCACCCTATTCATGAGCTGCAGAAACTGTGGAAAATAACACAAAACACATCAACATTAGTAATCATCTTCAATGCATGTGTATCATACACAACATTAACATCTCCAAACATGCAGCATGTTTAATATAGGAACTTACACACACAATGCACACACACACATGTAGGTGCCCATGCAAACTGAATGTCAACTGCTGCATGAGTGTAGTGTGAAGGCTGAATCACAGTCATGACACATGCACATGTCAACCAAACACAGAGCTGAGTTGCCACCAACACATCACCAAAAACTTGCAAGACAACCATATTAATGACCAATTAACACAAGTATGATATGCAGCCATGAGCATGGGAACAGCAGATGGGCACCTGCCCAGACAAACACACTCACCAATATGCACATGTGACAGAATGACCTGCAAGTAAACAGCATATACCGCAACCCATATCAGGTGACAAATTGCACATGTAATGTGGCGCAGCATACACATATTGCATGTTCACAAATACACGTGTGCTCCAAATGCAGTGGGATGAGATGTCACATCCCTTTCCCGGATATGTCAATGCATCAATTTGACAAAGACAGACAGCCATACACATGTGTCACACTAGGCAGGTGTGTCTGGGCAGATGCACTGTCAGGTGTGCCACACATGGAGTTGTCCATCATGCATGTCACTCACATTCCCACAATATAGCATGTCTGCATCAATACTGTTCCAGCACGTGCACCATGATATCACACAGCAAGTTCCCCGAGTACAACAAGTAATTGTTGAAAAATGTGTCAATACCCATGCAAATTGCAGTAAACAATCTCTGACGCCACATATGACCAGAATTGGCATCAGGCAGCAATCTGCAGCCTCTCACACCACACACAAACTATATAAAGTATTTGACATCTGCAAACATGCATGCCACACATACGCTGTAAAGCATAGCTCCACATGGGTACTAACAAGCAGTCTCTAGACCACTTGCCCAGACCAAGATCTGGGAGTAAAGGTCCAGATAGAACCTATATAGGACCCGCAGCTCTTCCTGAGTGAACCGGTGGCAGCCTCCATGGTACACCTCCATGGTGGGCTGCCTGGCGAGGGCTGCCACCACCTTGGAATTGCTATGGACCTTAAAGTCGTCCCAACACTTCTGGACTGTGGTCTTTGTGCGGTTTGCCACTCCCTCCGCATTGATGGCAGCTGTTATGTCGTCCCAGATCTTCAGCCTTGTGTCATTGCCCAGCTGTGTTGCTGGGTTGAAGAGGGTATCATAGGCTCCCAGGATCCGATTCACCTGGATGCCTACTTCAATGGTGGTGCAGTTGGCAGCCCTCTGCCTTGACGTGAGGGTGCTGCACTCTTGAGAGGATGAAGATGGACAGGTATAGCTTCCCTGGGTCCTGGCTAGGTGCGGTGGAGCTGTGGTGGTGTTGTCAAGTGGCAGTCTCATGTACAGAAGGGGTGGTCACAGGCCCAACACAGGAGTACAGGCAAAGTTGGGGCAGCTGACACTCCAAGACAGTACTGGAAACAAGCAGGCACTCAGACTCAAACAAGCAGCAGCAGATTAGGAGCGAGTGAGGCAAAGCAAGACCGCAGGAGGCACAAGAACAGCACTTTGCATGCAGGAGGAACTGGGGTGTGCATCTCGCATTCGCAGCAGCCGATAACAGAGTAAATGCCCTCAACACTTAAGTTACGTCCTAAATCTGAGGATGCAGCTTGGTGATGCAGCACGCCTACGTGGCTCACGGCAATGATGGTGTAATATAAGGTGCGTGACACACATCATTGATTGTGCGTTTGAAGGTTCGATCCGGACAAGTATCGCATTTGTATTTGGAGTACTTCTCAAGACGTTTCTTTCAAGTACTGAGTACCACATTTTTTGGGGGGTTGCCTCTCTGCATACGCGTATTTGCTTTATTTGTACTTTCCAAGGCCTACAGTGTGTCGTGTAAACATTTCTTGAGTATCAGGGTGCCTCTGAGTATGGTGTACAGCATTATTCGCATTTCCGAAGCTTTACGCTATTGCGTACACATTTTTTGAGTTTAGGGGTGCCTCTGCATATCGCGTACAGCATTATTAGCATTTTGGAAGCTTTATTTGCTTTTTTGAGTTTAGTAATGCCTCTGCATATCGCGTACCATATTTTCTGACTTTGGGGTACATTGGAGCCTTGCTGGATCATACATCTACGTCACTCATCATGTAGATTTTTCCCATCTGCATTTTTCCCAGAGCAATATCTTGGTGCCCTTCCATTTATCCTTCACACCTGAAACATGAGTGGAAAGGCCCAGAGAGGGAAAGGGAGCAGATGGGGTTGGGGTCGGGGACATTGTGAGGACACATCTGCCCCAGGTGTATGTGGTGGGTCCCAGGCTACAGGTGACCTGGCAAATGGACGCCACCACCTAAGGCCCCGCAGGCCAAGAAAGGACGCCCTGCAGAGCAGGAAGAGGCTTCAACCGAAGACACGGGACAGAAGATGGGTCCGCAGAGGAAGAGGTGCTTCACTGATGAAGAGCTGAAGACCCTCATTGACTACCTGACAGATCACTATTGTGAGATTGAGATGTGGCAGTATGCGGGGACCACCCATGCACCTGCAGAACGGATGGTGCATTGGCAGTAGGTGGCAGACCTGGTCAATGACATTGGTGTGGAGATGTGCACTGCTGAACAGGTTCAGAAGCGGTGGACTGATCTCACACCTAGGACCAAGCACTGGCCACTGGAGGGCGGCCACCAGAGGAGGAGAAGCTGACGCCTCATGAAGAGGCCACCAGTCAATTCATCACCTTGAGAAGGTGCAAGGTGTGGGAGGTCTGGAGAATTATGAGGACGCATCTGGTGAGTTGCATTTCTTGTGCATCATATTTTCCGCCAGTCATGTAATACACAATATATGTGTGTAGTGGTACATCAGACTGCAGTTGTCTTACTTCCTGAGGTAATGCATGTTTGGTAACGTTAAGACTCATGTCAAATGGCAGTTATTCTGGGAATATCCTGTGTGGTGAACATGTGCGGCACATGCCCATGTGACAGTACACATCACACACAGGGTACTCCTCTCTTTCATGGGCCAGAAATGACACACCTGCATATACTGTTGTCTGCTACATTGTTGCAACATGCCACTTTTCACTGCTCAACAGGTACGCGCAATAGATGTTGACCAATCACATCATTTCATGCTGAGTTGCATTTTCAAATTGCCACCTAATCCTATGGGATGTCTTGTCATGTTGCATATCAGAGCTGTCTGTCCTCATACCCTGTGGGGTTGGCCAGAGTGATGGTGCACCGGTGCCCAAAGAGCACTGCCCAGAGTAGCAGGTGTGATGTTGATGCAATAACACTTGTATGGTCTAAGGGGTTACAGCATTCCCTACATGGTATAGAATAGCTGATGGTGGGTCGACATGCAGGTTTCCATTCTTGCAGTCTGAAAATGACATGTCAGTAGACGGCATATGTTAAATGTTTCAGGCATTATGAATGGCAATGAATGTGCCTGTCTGCATACCATATCATGTGTGTGCATTGTAGATGTTCACACATACCAATCAACTTCAAAGTAGAGTCACCTGTCTGATATTAAAGGCCTGTATGTGTCCGTCAGTTGACACATAACAGGCACATGACTAGTGTGAGAAACCTGAAGGTTTCTCTCCCGCTAGTCCCTGGGGATTCGTCATCCATGTGGCCAGGACACGGCCATCACTTTTGGATCCTGTTCCTGGGGTGGACCAGCGCGGGAGGATTACCTAGGTGAGGGGTCTTTGGGGAGTGGGAGCGGGACACCATATGTCGAGTTGTGGTATCCCCTTCCCTGTAACACCTTTACCCCATCCTACCAGGTAGTATACTCAGGAACTCAATCTCCGCCTTTCACAAAACAAACACTTTCTCGCGGATAGCTCACTATGAGAGGAAATGGACGAACACACGAGCTGTATACCTGACATGTCTCAATACAATGGTCAGACAGGGTCAGGCAATAATGACACCTGACTTCCATTACACTTCCCCATACGGATAAAAGGCGGAGCACGAGAGCACACTCTGAGCGAGGCAAAGCACACAAGGAAACAGCAGTTCCAAGATGGCACTTTAACTTGAGGAGAAAGATAGCAAAACAGAAGGGGATCACAATGAGGGAAGTGCCCTTGAACTTTTCGATGAGGAACCGTTACTTCCACGAAACCTTGAGAATAGAAAGCGTAAGATCGGCAAACCAGGCTGAAGAATCCTGAATTGTGTGTTGCAGGTACCTGCAGACCTCCTGCGTTGATGATCAAGGTGGGGAGATTCACCTGCTGCCGTGATACTGTCCTTGGCTCCTACAACAAAACAACACCAGTGAAATCAACACAGCCGGTGAATTGGGCAGACCGATACCAGACCGGTCTGTGTTGAATCCAAGGTTGCAAGCGGGCAACATTGTACGGTGAGCGATGAGGCGAACAAGTGTATGAAATGCATGTGATAACCAACACGAGTAAAATTGAACAACAGCTGAGTGATTGAACTTTGAAACCAAGATACGATACCTTTGCAAGAGTGGTGCTTATTCAAAGGTATCTGTAAGGTATCCAACTGAGAGTTGACAAAGGTGAAAAAGTGGCAAATAACTATCTATCGAAGTGGCCCTGTGGTGGGTCAAGCAAAATCCTGTGCACAAATGAAAGTCTTCAATGTTGATACTGCCAAGAAAGTTGATGACAAAGTAGATAAAGTTGGTGCAAGTCTGAACGGGGGAGATCAATTGAAAGCTTTGGGTTAATGCCAGTTTGTGTTAAAGTGAATGGGAGACTGACTGAACATTATGTTGAAACGGATCTGAGCCCGGCTGAGGGGAATCCAGGGTGAGCCGTGAATCACCTGAGAAATTGGATACATGAAAATCCTACAAGAATTGTGTTAAAGGGGATCTGAGCCCGGCTTAGGGGGATCTGAGGTGATTAGTGAATCACCTGAGGAATTGAGTATGTGGGATATCCTGAGAGGAAAATAACATATTATTTGTCTGTCGCATTAGGCCCTCTAATGAAAAAAGAGACTTGGGCAGGGGAGGCCCTGATGCTAATGTTTGAACTGCACCTTCCATATAGAGAAGCCAGAGACTGTGCTAAGCTTGAGTGTGCCTCCTTGTCCCGTGCTGAAAATGTGGGGAAGGTAGGCCAACGGCCTGAATATACTGACATATCATTTCTTGAACATGTCTTTCTTTTACATAACATTATTTCCTACACTATTTGTATTTAGTGGTAAGGATTGGCAATAGGTTTTTAAGTACATGCTCTTTTGTTTTTACAAGATACCACTAGGACTCGTTATTAATATTTGGTGTTCATAGCTTGCTCCCATCTTTAGATTTAGGATAAGATAGGTGTTTTCAAACCCTTTTTGAAGTTCAATGAACACCCTTGAACTGTGGTCACTTGTGTCAGTCTTACTGTTGATGCCATGCCTTCCTTATATGTCTTCCTTACATGTGGTGTCAGCAGTGGAATGTGACTCAATTGAGACAAATTGGGGAACCCTAAAATTCCAGAAGCTTAGTCTGAGAGCCTCAGATCTCTCTATCATCACAAAAGAATCCATAGGCTTTGATACCTGTAGCAGCAGAGAAGCTACTATCCCTCCAGGGAAATAAGGAATGATTCCCACATACTTATTTTTGATACCCCCTCCTGTGTGTTTTGTAAGATTAGCTTCAAAGTCTGGCCTGGCCTAGAAGTTCAGTCTAGATGTCCTAGCAAGTGTCGTAGATCTTGAATTCCGGGGCGACATAAAGGTTCTCATACAGAACCATGGCGAAATTTCATTTAAAGTACATTGTGGGGACAAAATTGCACAAGGAATTCTTGAAAACGCTTTATTTCCTCGTTTTAGAGAGAGTAAACTGGAAAATACTGGCAAAGGTACCTTAGGCTTTGGGGATGCTAACGAACCATCTACCAATAAAGCAAATATGGAAGAAGAACATATCATCCTTCACTACCTAGCTTTTCCCCAGCAAAATGACCCAGCACTCACAGATACTTTCTTGCAGGTGATTCCTGAAGGGGAAGGTTTAGAGAAGGGAAGACAGGGATAACTTTACAGAAAGGAAACATCCATAGAAGGCCTGAGTAAAACTCAGTTTGTAATCCCCAAAACCCATCAGAAGATTGTACTAGATATTACACATTCTCATTTGACAGGGGTGACACTTAGGACAATCTAAGACCCAGGCACACATCAGTGGGAAGTTTTACTGGCCAGGTATCCATTCTGATATAAAGAACTTCATTGAGACATGTGAAATATATCAGAAGACCAGTACTCATATTCCCTTGCCTGCCCCTCTGAATCCTTTACCAATATTGGAAGTGCCTTTCTCAAGGATTTGGATGGATATAATTGGACTGCTGGAAACCTCTAGATTGGGTAACAGATATGTCTTTGTCATTGTTGATTATGCTCTCAGATACCCTGGGGCATTCCCTATATGGAACAACACCACCCAACAGATTTTAAAACACATATTACCATATTTTTCCAGGGTTGGTTTTCCAAAGGAAATTCTAATGGATCAAGGATCCAATTTTATGAGCAAACTTGTGGGTGAAATCAAGGAAATGCTCCATATCGCCACTTTAAGAACCTCAGTTTACCACCCTGAAACAGACAGATTGGTAGAAAGATTCAATAAAACACAAGAAATGATCCTAAGAAAGTTGGGAGATAAGGACGGGAAAGACGGGACTGCAAGTATCCCCTGGGCTTTATTTTTAGTAAGAAAAACATCTCAGGAGTCCACTGCATTCTCTACTTTTTAACTACTTTAAGGTAGATAACCTTGAGATCTCCTGGACATGGTCCGGGAGACTTGGAAAGAAATAGAAGAAGCACCCATTCCCCTTTCACAAACAGCTACCAGATTGTGAGACCAAATGAACATTGTTCGAAATCTAGTCTATACTCAATGGAAAAAGCCCAAGCACAGCAAAAGTCCAGTTATGATAAAAAGGTAAACTTAAGATCATGTTCAATAGGACAAATGGTATTAGTCGTCTAACCTACCTCAGAAAACAAACTTGTCTCAAAGTGGCATGGGCTATATGCAATATTAGAATTAACAGGGACTTGTACCTATAAGGTAGCCTAACCTGACAGGAAAAAAAAATACCCATCTCTACCACGTAAATCTCTTAAAAGAGTGGAAGGCAAATCCTTCAAATCAGCAATGCCACAATACTATCTTGTTTGGTCCCAGAAGAAACAGATAACTTAGAATTAATTCCCCAAGAGCTATCTAGTCAACAACAAGAAGATTTAAAATATTTAGTCACAACATTCCCTGGTGTATTCTCTGAGAAACAGGAAGAGTGCAAGGCACTTATCACTATATAGGAACTCCCAAAAAAAAAATCCATCTGAAACCATACAGACTCCCAGAAGCCGGTAGACAGATAGTGGTTGAGGAAGTGAACAAAATCCTAAGGGTAAATATCATTGAACCCTCTTCAAGCGCATGGTGCTCCCCTACAGTATTGGTCACAAAACCTGACCATTCCTGGAGGTTTTGCATAGACTTCCAACAGGTCAATGCCATCTCCAACTTTGATGCCTATCCCATGCCGCACATCGACAAATTGATTGATAAAATCAGAAATGCCTAGATTTAACCAAGGGGTACTGGCAGGTCCCAGTAAATGGACCTGATAAGGAAAAGACAGCTTTCTCAACTCCCCTGGTACTATTTCAGTTCAAAGTCCTCCCTTTTGGCTTACACAGGGCCCCAGACACTTTCAAATGACCTATGGACAACATATTAGAGCCCTACTCTGATTTCTGTGGGGCTTATATTGAAGATATAGTCATTTATAGTAAAACTTGTGAGTACCATCTTTTCCATCTCTTTACTATTATGAGAGGCTTTAGAGAAGCTGGCCTAACTGCCAATCCATCCAAATGCCAACTGGCTAAATCAGCCATGAAATACCTTGGCTTCTTTGTAGGGAATGGTAGTGTCCAACCTCAGCGTGAAAAAGTGAAAAGCCGTCCTAGATATTCCCACACCTAAAACTAAGAGAGACCTAAGAGCATTCTAAGGATTAATCGGTTATTACCGCAGGTTTATCTCTAACCTCTCAGATAGGACAGATAGTGAGAGTAATGCCCTTTGGAACGTGCATATTTAATGGATGGGATTACAGCAGAATAATTCTGAGTCCAAATAACCGGAAAAATTCAAGAAGATGGAAAGTCTCTGTTTTATTCACAATTACCTAAAGCAAGGATGTTACAACGAACATCAATGGATGTCTGCTCAGTCTCTCACTGATCTCCACAAAACATTCTTATACTCAATTATGCATCAGAGTGACATCATGCTACGTGACAATAGTGAAAAACCTATCAAGTGTCGGGATCGGTTAAGGAAACATCTATATATACACTTATATAGGAGCTAACATTGTTATCGCTGTCCTTTATCAGGTGGACAACTTATGCCGACCTCTAAAAACAAGTTATTTCTGAAACATTAGATACACAGTTTCTTATTGGTCTTTTTGGTTTTACAAGCTATAAGGTCCTTCGTTATATGGACTAATACAGTTGGTTGGCACGCTGTGCCGTGTCTGGAACTTTTGGTTCATTTAGCAGCACGTAAGCCCAGACCCAGGTGCAGGAAGATAGGACATGAAGCTACCTCACCACCCAATAAGCCCAGCATCTCTCTTAACTCATGCCTTCTGCTATGAAATTGTCTTTGTACTTGGCCTTGGAGAGTATTCTTGTCTTTGGTAAAGCACTGGAGTGAGGGCACTCTCTGTCGTGTCTGTCATGTCTGTAACTCAAAGTTCAAGCTCTATTTCCATCCTTGGCTCACATGACAGAACGTGACCATGATCTCGTCCATTTTGCAGCTCTTAAATGCTCAAAATAAATTAAAACCTGGCATCCTTTGTGTCTTTCTTGCACCTTAATGTGAGAAGATTCATTCTCTGCACACTTGTTCGTCTTCAGAGCAGATAGCTGACCTCGATTTCTACGATCTTGCCTTCAGGTCAGCTAGCCTTGCCACGCAGCTCCATGAGGCTCACATTCTGCTACGACACAGTTTTTCCATTCCCTCTTCATGGATTCTGGCTTATTTATTTCATGATACCAATTTCCAGTTTCTGTACAATGGCAGCTTCGCCTCCATTCTATTTTCAACTCATAGCTAGCTTATAAAATGACTTGATCGACCTTGCATTTCAGTGTCTGTAAATTCATTGAACTTATATTTTCTGCAACACTTTATTAACCTGTAATCTTTCTCTTTTTCACGTTGATAGTTCACTCGATTCTTTACTTCATCATTTGTCCTTTAGGATCCATACATTGTCTTCAGTCAGTATCTCAGGACATCGTGCACACTTTCCAATGACGTCATCGGTTAATTTACTGAGCTCTTTCTCATATTCCTTCAGGGACTTCCTCCTGCAGGTTGTCATCACTTCGGGGGGTACATTCGATAGCGTTATCTCAATGGGTATCCACTTCCAAATACTTGCTGCGGTATTGTTAAGATAGCTAGTGTCAGGCAGGGCACGGTCTCATGTCTCCAATACAGAGGAGGTAGGGGGCGGGATCTCCTGCAGATTTATACAGCTACTCCTCTACATTCCCCCCTCTGGTCTAGCCCTTGACCACCTCTTCAATTTTTCCTGCACTTGATGAAGTGTTTCTTGGGTGTCCATATATTTGTCATCCCCCTCAGGGTGCTCACTGTTTTAAAGTTTTTATCCACAATCCAGGTCATGTTATTGCATTGCCCATTCAGGGTACAGTAGACCCAATGTCTCAGATAATTCTTATCCTTCATATACCAGAATTTTGTTCCTTATGGTGCCACAATACTTCCTTTTATGTAATCTCTGATAGCATCATCGGTCAGCACCTTGACTTCTGGTCCATCCTTTGCGTCATTCATAATCTTCATTCCCACTGCTTTCTTTGCCGTTTTCTTACATTGCCCAATTATTATCCTTATCATACAGAAGTCTAATATTATTATCACCAATATTGCTTCAATAACTTGAATACCTTTGCTATCCGATAAGGAATCCATGAAAACAGGAGTGCAAACCAATTGTCATCTCTCATGGCCTCTCTCTCATCCACCATTTTTATGTGTAGATCTGTCAACATTTATATATTATACATCAAGGTCCCGTTCTCATTGTCATGTGATGGTATGATTGTGCAACATGATGGCCCGCTCTTGGCACAAACACCTCTTTACATTGCTGTAATCATGTCAAGGATATATCTATTCTGGATGGTCATCAAACTTGTGGCCCCAGCTCTTCTTTTATGATATGACATGATATGGCATTTATAACGTGCCTATACACAAGTGTTTCAAGTTATGACATTAGATCCTTTTATAGTAGCATTCATTGTTTGCAGCAGCTCCCACCTGGTGATCTGTAGCCTTTTGGCATTCACTGCTGTTTGAATTCCAGGCATGAACATGGATGTGAACATCAGCAGAATTCTGCAGAACAATTTGTGCTTGTCTGGAACGTTTTCATTAGCCGTTAGTGATTTTTGAGAGAAATAATTCATCCGCTTATAGTGACCTCCTTTTTCTCAGGTGATCATCCACCTTTTGACATTCTTCAATGTTCAGGTCACTTTGTGGAATCACCAATGCTGGAACATTGATATATACCAAGGAACACACTCTACCCCAGTTCCTGAGCAGTTTCATATAGGCTCTAGATCTGCAGGCCCAATATCGATCCATTAAGACAGCCGTCTCTCTCCTCATTCCTGGAACATCATCTGTATTCTTGCACCCCTTATTATGTCCCATATAATTGTTTCCTTTGCTCTGAAAGCATAGTGTTGCATTAATCAGTGGGACTACAGACACCAGGCATGCTTCATCTTCCACTCATGTCAGCAGTTTGGAGTACTTGGCCCAAGACTTCAAACACTCATCATATACCTTTTGTGCTGCTTGCATTGCTTCATTCTTCAGCAAATGAGCTGGACAGGATATCATTCCATCTTCCCATCCTTTATTTGTACTCACTTGTCCATATATCAGCAGTTGTGAACATTCCCAGCATCCAGGCATTCCAGTCTTCTCTGTCATATCAGAACAGTTCATTCTTTTAATTTCTTCTACAATCACCTTGTCCTGCAGCCGGATACATGAGCATCCTGTCTGTCCAGCCAGGCTCTTTCTCCTTTTGTGTTGTCTTGATATAATCATTCTGGTATGGAAATGACTGTCTTGATTGCCATTGCAAGGTTGCCCAATTCACTTGAAACTACTCTCTAGTAGTACATACTGCTAGATGACTGAGGCCCTTTGCATCGTCTGCTGGCATCTCTTTTGAAATTAAGTTTTTTACTGTATTCATGGTATAGGTCATGAGAGAGCAGACATTCTAATCAGATGCTCTCCCTCCCACCTTTTTTCGTGTACTGGTAACACATATTCCGCAAAGCCATGGAAACCACACTATTTGCATGATCAACACCATAATCATCTACTTATTGCATTTCCTGTTAACCTGCTAAGTGTATGCACAACCTATGATCAATTATGTATAAATGTACAACATGTGTATGTCTAACACACTTGTACGCTCCCTGTAACTAAGTTTCTCCTCAAGTAACAGCGCCACGATGCCCATGGGATGTTTGTGTGCTATACAAATGTAAACAATAAATAAAATAAATAAATATTATTCCCCAGGTGAGCTGCATTATCAAGATATGTATTTATCCCCTCGCTATCTTCTTTTGCATCTCTCTAATGCCACCTGACATGCACAAAGAAGTCACGGAGATTATCATCATTTGTACTTATACTAGGAAAAATCATAGGAGTTATTTTTTTAATGGGACCATTAGGAAAATAATGACTTTGGAATGTAAGATACACAAAAATAAAGAAAATACAAAGGCATGTGTATATCAAGCATAGAGGTCTGGAGAAACCTTTGCTGTGCCATCACAGTACGTGTTGACCTTGTGCTGTCTATAATCACATTATCCTCTTCACAAATCATTTTTAATTCAGGTGTTCAATTTTATATTTGTAGTTGCACAATCTGCTCAATTATCACTTTTAAGAGTCTCCTTATCATGAAACCATTTTTTAGGGTCACGTAGAAAGGTATGAATATTAACATCTCTCCTAACAAGAGCAGGGTGGGACTGAAGTATAAACACAAAAATAGCAACTACAATCCGATGTGTGTCACTGTTGACAGGTATCGTATATTTATCATTGAAACAGATTTTCTCCTTAAAATTAATCTGGGTATTGATCTCTCTTCCAATTTCTAATCAGAAACTGTCATCTAGGAATAGTACTGATGCACTTTTTACTCCTTCAAAGAATTTCTAGAAATTACATTTTTCAGCAACTGGAATTCTCTGCAAGTCCACGCACTTCCTGCTAAAAATTGTAAGGAGGGTCCACTGAATTCCAGTCCAAAAGAAATATGTGCTAACCACACAGTGTTTTATCGTCCTTCTTCTTGGTCATCGATTGAGTCTGCACACGCGGAAATTCTTCTTCTATTCTTGCTTCTTGGTCACCAATTGCTGGATGGAGGGTCTTGCCTTTGTAGATTTGTACATCTCCTAAATGCAACCAAGCTCTTCTTCCTATACCTAAACTGCAGAAGGGGAGACTTCCTCAACACAAAAGGGACCATTGAATCTAGGCTCATGCCATTTAAGGGTGAAATTCCTAATAAGGATCTGGTCGCCAACATATACCTTTGAAGGTGGCAATATTTCACTTGGATTGGTTACTGGACTGTCCTCTTCCGTGTTCCTTGACTCCTCCCTCTGATGCTTGACTTGATCTGTGATGAAAGAAACATTGGTAGTCAGACATGTCAAATAATTGTGCATTTCATCACCTAGAGCCTTTGCTACACTCTGGGCATCACTCCTGACTCAGATGGAGGTGTGAGAGGTGTCCTTATTTAACACCCTGTCACTAACTTGTGGGGAGTAAGGTGGTGCTCAGAACCTGTCTGATTTCGAAGGGCATATAAAGCTAGGGGTAGGCAATATATCCATCCCTTCTTCAGAGTTAATTTTATCTTGGCTATCCTCTTTTTTTCGGAGACTTCTGAGTCTCTCACATATCCTGTTTGCTTGTGGATGATACACAGAAGAAAACACATGCTTTATGCTAAATAGAAGCCTTATTTATTCAAATAGCTCATTGACAATATGTGGCCCATTGGACCTTAGTACTTCACATATACACACCATCTTGGAAATACTACACACACTAAAAACATTGCTGCACAAGTGCCATCAGGGTGTGTACAAGGACCGGCTTCAATCCCCCTAGAGAATGGACATACCACCACTGATATGATATGATATGATATGGCATTTGTAACGCACCTATACACAAGTGTTTCAAGGAGTGACGAGGGAGGGAGGGGGGAACAAAGGGAGACAGACAACGATCCTACTAGGCCAGGTGTCATTCAGATCGTGCAAGTTCATGAGTAGAGGGGAAGGGAAAATTGCAAGGGGGTAAGGCAGAGGGGAAAGTGCAGTATAGGGTTGGTACATACCAGATAAATAATAAGGGCCAGCTGGTGGCAAGTGCAAGGTAAGTGCAGACAAGTGCTGGGAAGGGGGGCTGTAGGGATACAGAGACAGTCCCGCAGTGCAGGGGTTGCCAGGGAGGCAGTGCAGGGGAGAGTGGGTGGGCCAAGGACCGAGATTGGTGAGTGGCCCAGCTGCAGATTCAGTGCAGTTTCAGTAATTTAGCAGGGGAGAGGGGGAGATAAAGCAGAAGCAAAGAGGAAGGTTTTGAGGTGCTTCCGAACCGGAGATGGTTCTCAAGTTTCAGGGAGGCAGGAAAGCTGTTCCAGAGGGATGCCCCTGCTGCGGAGAGAGATCTACCCCAAACTCGTTGCTTGGAGAAGCGGCTGACCCTGAGGGAGTTGGAGACGGATGAGGGAAGAGCTTGAGAAGGAAGATATTTAGGAAGAGAGAGTTGAAGGTATTTTGGCTCCAGGCCCCAGAAGGCCTTCTGGACAATGCAGGGGGTTTTGAACTTAATCCTCTCAGCCACTGGGAGCCAGTGTAGTGATTTCAGTCCTGGAGAGATACGGTGCCTGGGCTTGAGGCCAAGGACAAGTCTTGCAGTCCTGTTCTGGATGAGTTGCAGAGGGCGGAGAGTAGAGGCAGGCAGATTTACCTAGAGGCTGTTACAGTAGTCCAGCTTTGAGAGAACCAGGGCTCTGGAGACAGGGAGCTTCTGGAGGAAAGGAAGGATACCTCTGAGGAGGTGCAGCTGGTAGTGTGACTTCTCAGATGTGTGAGAGAGTATGGAGTCGAAGATGACTGCAAGGTTTTTTGCCTTGCAGGTACGAGCAGGAAGAGGGCCAAGAGAGGCCGGCCAGAGAGCTGCAGGGAAGGAGGGAGTGGGTGTGCCGTTGGGTAGAATCTCAGTCTTACTGGCATTAAGGCAGAGGTCATTGGTGGCACACCATTCCTGGATAGCAGAAAGACAGTCAGAGATGAGGGAAGGAGAAGAGGAGGCTAAGGGTAGCTTGAAAATTAGCTGGGTATCATCCACATAGCACTGAAAGTTGGGGCAGAGAGTGGCGATGCGGTGGGCAAGGAATGCCAGATACTGGTTGAACAGCCAGGGAGAGAGGTTAGATCCCTGGGAGACACCACAGGTAGAGAAAAAGATGTCAGAGAGGAAGGAACCCAGTTGGACCTGGGAGGGTCGATTGGAGAGGAAAGAGGTCAGCCACGCCAGAGCCTGACCAGTGATACCCAGGTTATCACGGAGACGGTTGAGCAGGATGGCATGGTTGACAGTATCAAAGGCAGAAGAGAGATCGAGCAAAATGAGAATACACGGAGTGTTAGAGTCAAGGTTCAAGAGCAGGTCCTCACGGATGTTCAGGAGAGCAGTTTCTGTGCTTCTGGCAGCTCTGAAGCCACACTGATGGTCATGATGGTCACTAATAGATAACTTTATACATTACATGTCTGCCGCATTACAATCAAATTTATATGCAAATGTTGAAATGGACCATTCGGTAGAGGTATTACTCTCTGATTGTTCTCAGTGTATACCCAGCAGTAAACAGCTGACACACGATGCAATTCACCATGAACTGTGCAACGTGTTCCAATAAATTGGGAATGAACCAGTCATCTGCAATTGTGGCAGCAAGACCTTCTCTGGTCATATGCGTGGCATAATGAAAGTGCGACTTTCAGCAATGCCGCCGGTATCACTGGCCTTCCAGTGCTCTCCTGTCACCAAAATGCTTCCATGGGGGATAAAGAGCACCCCTACATTTTCATAGCTCTTGCTCTTCTTTTGGGGCTCTACCCTAAATCTCTATTATTTGCGTAATTCACAGCATATTAAACCCCTCTCGTACTAGCATGATTCTATTCAAAATGTCTTCAGTATCTCCAGTATCAAAACTCAGAATTTCTAAAGAATATGCAACTCTTTTGGTATCTACATCTGCAGCTTCATTTCTACAAGAGATGAAGTCTGTTCATTTAGAATGTGCGGAGCATTTTAGGACTGCTCTTGCTACTGGGAGTTGTAGTGCCTTAATGAGCCTGTCCAATAAAGACGCAAGTTGCACTGGAGTGCCGTCTGCATGGAGATAACCCCTCCTTTTCCAACGTGACAGCCCTGCGTGTACGGTTGCTGTCACAAAGACGGAGTCACTGCATACCTTCACTTTCTGCCCTTCGTGTTTCTCGAGCACAACAATAAGCACTATCAATTCTGCAGCTCACGCTGAAAAATTAGAAGGTAGTCTTGCACTCGACATTTAATTTGTGCATTACAACTGCAGAGACTGAATGCCTCTCTCCACTAGTTTGGTCAATTTTCGAGGAACAATCGATAAGGAGAATGCCCCATTCAGGTAGAGCATGTTCTTTCACACAGGGTATATCATCATCGAATTCAACATCATTTGAACAGTCATGCACATGATCACCTTATTCTACAGGTTCAGCTACAAACTATTAAGCAATGCGTCTCACTGGCACTGCATACCTGGTTTTCCTGAAGGTTGTGTGGTTGACGCCCGACTGTCTTGAGTTGTGAAGGCTGTGTAATGCGAGAAACCAAACCAGGACCAAGAAGGGTGCACTGGGGAGTCATGAATCAGCATCCCATGCCACAAGACAGCTCTTCCCAGGATTTATGTGGCACAGGAACAGTGCAAGCACTGACTGGGAAGGCCAGTTGGTACCTTTAAGTTTGAAACCTCCAGGCAGGTTGTAGGTAATAGCTGGAACTTCAGGAGGATGGTGTGGTCTGATGAAGTCTCCACTGACAAGCAGAAGTACAAGCAAGAGTACCAGAGCAGGTTAAGGAATGGCAAGAAATGGGCTGGGCTAACAGGAGGAGAAAGGAAAGAGAACCAAAAGGACAGAACAAACAAACAATAGGAGGGACAACAGGGCAGAACCAAGGCAGGAACAATAGGGCAGGACCTAAGGTGGAGGCAGCAGAAATGACTGCAAGGAAGGAAATAGGGGCTAGGCAAGGAGTGCAAGGCAGAGGGCACTGGCAAGGAACACAAGGCAAGAGCACAAGACAGGAAGCACAAGGTTTCTGGAGCGCAACAAGGAGGAAAACGATCAACCTTATTAAGACATGAATATGCTGGGCACTACTTGGGAATAAATAGCGCCAGCACCAGAACAGGCTTGGACCACAAGCCGTCATTTCCAAGTGCTTGAAACACAGCAAATGTGCATGCGCGGTGTGCCCAACATGGCTGCGCCCACGGAATGCCTTGACCCTGAGAAGCGGAGCTGAGGAAAATGCCAGCAGTGGTAGAGGCACCATACCCCAACCGACAGGGATGGGGTGGAAGACCTCTTGAGGTAATTGGTCTCGGGTGGGAGGCTCCTCACAGGGTGTGTAACACTATGCCCCCTCCCATGAAGACTGGGTGCACCTGGTTTCCATGGATGTTGAAGAAAGAACTCATGCACCAGATGTGGGGAGTGCACATGTGAGCGAGGTTCCCAAGAGTGATTACAAGCTGGGTAGCCCTTCCAGTCCACCAGATACTGGAGAACCCCATGCCTGATACGAGAGTCACAAATCTCTTGCACCTCATATTCCAAAGAGCCATGAATCAATAAAGGAGTCTGGCACGGACATGCTCTGCCAAAGGCATCTGGGACATAGGGCTTAAGAAGTGAGACATGAAATACAGGATGTATGTGCCAGGATGGGGGAAGCTGAAGCCGGTAAGCCACAGAGGACAGTTGCTTGGTGATCTTTAACATACCCAGGAAGTGGGGAGCTAACTTTGTGGGTAGGTTGCGAAGAGGGAGGGTCTTGGATGACAACCATACCATATTTCCAACTGAGAGTGCAGGTTCATAACTGCTGAACCCATATGCATGCATTAGTATTGGCCAACCCCCAAACCCTCTCCCGTAATAATAGGCTCACAACTTGTGTCAAGTGTTGGCAATAAAAGGCCGTAGGATTTTATTGTACCAATATGGTTATGGCAATACACAATATCACATATCATAATAGTATCATACTTTTGGGCACCGGGTCCTGAGGTTACCCCCTCTGGCCCGTGCCCGCCTTCTTGTGTCCCACGACTTGTTGTGGGCACCGTACAGTGCACTGTACTTCTATTTGTTCTTCTCCCTTTTTTGTAGGGTGGGAGGGTTCTGCGGTAAAGAAGCAAAAAGGATTTGGAAGACACTGAGTAAACAGTGAACCTCTTGTTTGTTTGGGTCCCCGTTCAGGGTCCACAAAGAGATTGTGCTTACTCAGAGCATGCTGCTCTTATTTGTAGGACCCAGGGAGGCCCTGGGTCTTTGTTATGTATGTAGTGGGGGCTGCTGTTGTCACAGTCCCCGGCCGGATAGCTGACTGTCTGGCCCCTGGTGGGGGCAGGTCTTTGAACCTGGGCCCTGCCTGACGGTTGGTTTCCTTATGGTGCTTAGCACCTTGGTGTTTGGAGGAAGGGTGAGGTGACTGTTCACACCTCACCCTTCCATGGCTTTGTGCTGCGGAGACCGCATGTCTCTGTAGCTGGGGGGAGGAGAGGAGCAGAATGAGATAAGGTTGGGGCTGCCCTTCTCCCAGTCTGCTGATGGTAACAGCAGTTACCCTGCCTCGCTTTTGGGATGCCCTGCAGCATTGCCCATAACTGCTGAACCCATATGCATGCATTAGTATTGGCCGACCCCAAAACCCTCTCACGTAATAATAGGCTCACAATTTGTGTCAAGTGTTGGCAATAAAAGGCCGTAGGATTTTATTGTACAGATATGGTTATGGTAATACACAATATCACATATCATAATAGTATCATACTTTTGGGAACCGGGTCCTGAGGTTACCCCCTCTGGCCCGTGCCGCCACACGTGGGCAGCTTGGGCGGCTGACTGTGTTCCCCCAGAAGTATGCCCTAAAAACAGCCCCTGTAGGCGAGGGTGGCATTGATTTCCCGAAAGAAATGCTCCATGCCCCGGTTAGATAAATGGGTGCTGTCGTGGAGAAAGAGGTCTGGGTTGCCTAATGTAATGGCTGGGTGTTTTATGAATCGCAGTCCTCTTGTCGTACAGAATCTCTCTATTCCCCTGTTCAATTTTCTTCTGTAGATGTCTACAGATGTATAGCAGTTGGCCCCTAGCCATTTTGTTTCTTGTTAGGATGGCTGAGAAATATATTTCTGTACCCCTCCAGTTGTGCGAAATGCCTGCCAGGGAGGAGCAGATGTCTTCGCATAGGATTCGTCTACCTGTGTTGACTAGGTTGTTGCCCCCTAGATGGATGATCAGGAATTCTGGGGGGTCCCTGTATGCCACTAGTTCTACTAGTGTGTCGTGGATGTCGGCCCACCATAGGCCTCTGTATCCCCACCATGAAGCGATGGTATTTCTGAAAGGTGGCCCTTCTTTGGTCTCTTCTGCCCATCTGCCTGTCCTGAAAACGAATGAGTAGCCCACTATCCATGCTGATCGGAGTGCGGTCCTCACTTCGCCTTTTGTTTCTGTAAAGGGGGGTTAGGGGGCATGGAAAGGGGAGAAAAAGGAAAGAAAATTGTGGGAGGATGGCTATATCAGTTGTGGTCTGATATATCTTTTGTAACAGTCTGACTTCCATCCCCCTATGGTTTTTAGTTGTTGCGGTGCTAGGCCTCCCTGCCATGCTGCAGTGGCGGCACCTATCCTGAAAGAATGGGTGCCAAAGCTTTTGGGGTCCCACCCTGCTTTGGTGATTGCTTTCATCAGCACCCCTTTAAATTGGTAGCGGCTTAGTGCCGATGAATCCTTGTGGATTGAGAGATCCCCCCTACCTTGGGTCGTTGTGCGTAATAGAGGTTAGTGATGCAAACCGGACAGTTTGTTGCTTCATCAATGCAACAAATGTTGATGGTTCTTTTGGCACCCGGTTTTGACTGTTGCATTTCTATGTTAACATTCTCTTGTCTCACCCTGACCTCCATGACACCTAGGCCATTTGTGGCCTTGGTGTTGGAAGCGATTGGTTCTCCTACCCGGAAAACCCCCAACAGTAGGCTAGAAAAAATGCTGTTTTGAATAACACTATCTCGTAGGGGTAACAACATATGACTTCCAACTGGTTTGTTATCTGCACAAGCTTGTTGAAATCAAGGGGTCGGCGGGTGTCCACTTGGGGACCCTCTATTCTGCCCCATCCTTTCATTGCATAGGAGATGAGGGCGTTCTGTGTGGGATCTGAATCGCCCTGTATTTTTGTAAAGTATGAAATTGCCACCAGGTGTCTTTTTGCCCAATCTCTTTTGAACCCTTGTTCCCGAGCCCATTTTAAAAATACTTCTATGTCTTTAATTGCTATTAACTCTACATGGTATAAACCTGTGGCTTTAAATACTGTTTGTAGACACTTACTGTGCTGTGCTGCGGTAGTGCTTGCCACTGCTTTCTCTGCCATTTCCATTAGGAATCCTGTGAGGTTGTTGGCACCCGTTGATGATGTGTCTGATTCTTGTTGGGCATCCCAGCCTGGGCTCTCTGGCGCTGGCGTTGATGCCAATGTGTTGTTGGCACCTGTTTTAGTGGTACCTGGTTTCTGTTGGTCATCCCGGCCTGCGCTCTTTGGTGCTGGCATTGATGCCAATATGTTGTTGGCACCCGTTTTGAAGGTGCCTGGTTTCCGTTGGGCATCCCGGCTTGGGCTCTCTGGCGCTGGCGTTGATGCCATTATTCTTGTCTTCCCATTATTGCCCAGCATTCTGCTCGTATTGGCGTCATCTGTTCTTGGGCGTGTGGCGCTAGCTCTCGGAATCTTGTCCACTGGAAGCGAGATACAGCATCAGTAGTGTTATTATCTGCCCCTGAAATGTGTTTCGCTTTGACCACAATGTTTTCTTGTAGTGTGACTGCTGTAATGGCTCGTAAGACTTTCAGCACTAAAGGGCATTTTGTCGACCTTCTGTTTATGGAGCCCACTACAGCCATGTTATCGCACCAGATCAAAGGTTCTGTGTTCGCTAGCTGCCTGCCCCAGATGTGTAATCTTAGCCAGATGGGAAATATTTCTAGGAGGGTGATGTTTTTTGTCCACCCTGCTGGTTGCCATGAATTGGGCCAATGTCCTGCCACCCATTCAGAGTCTAGTATGGCTCCAAAGCCCTTGCTCCTGGCGGCATCGGTGAATAGGACCCTGTTTGTCCTGGTATTTAAAGGCGTTCGCCAAAGTAAAGTCCCATTGAACTCTCTGAGGAACTTTGCCCATGTTTCCAGGTCCTGTTTAACCTCTTTGCCTAGCCGGATATGTAAGTGGGGTTTGGTGAATGATTTGATTTTGAACTCTAGGCTTCTGGAAAATATCCTCCCTTGGGGTATTAATCTGGATTCGAAATTGTGACTACCTGCTAAGGATTGTATTTCTTTTACTGTCCCCTTATCTTTCGTTATCAGATTTTGTATTTTTAACATGAGTTCTTTTATTTTTTTTGGGGGGATTCTGCAGAGCCCCTTTGCTGAGTCTATTTCTATACCCAGGAAAATTATGCTGGTGTCTGATTTGGTGGTTTTCTCCTTCGCCAGGGGAATTCCCCATAGGGCGGCCATGTGCTCCAGTTTTGCTAAAGCCCTGCCTCATTCACCAGAGTTTGGTGGTCCCATTACCATGAAGTCATCAAGGTAATGTACTATTTTTGTCCCAGGTTTCTGCTTTTGGAAGGCCCATTGAAAAAAGGAGCTGAATTGCTCAAGTAGTGCACAGGATACAGTGCATCCCATGGGGAGGCATCTGCCTACATAGAATGTGTTGTTAAAAGTGAAACCTAGCCACTGCTGTGAGTCTGGGTGGACTGGCAAAAGTCTAAAAGCGGATTTGATGTCCAGCTTGGCCATAACAGCGTTTATGCCACATTCCTGTATGAGTCTTACCGCCTCTTGGATATGTGTGTAAGATACGGCGGATTCCGTGTGTGGGATGCCGTTGTTTAAAGATTGGCCTTTGGGGTAGGAAAGATGATGGATTAGCCTCATTTTTCCGGGTTCTTTTTTGGGAACCAGGCCTAGAGGGGATATTAAATAGTTATTTAATGGCATGCAATCCCAGGGACCTGCTATCCTGCCTAGTTGCAGTTCTTTCTTGATTTTGGATTCCACTATCTGGGGGTTGTCCCTGGCTAACTTCAGGTTCATCGGGACGGTTTGTGACCCTGTGCCCCTAAATGGGATGGAAAAACCCTTGGTGAAGCCCTGCCATATTGCCCTGCTGGTTTCTTTGTCTGGGTAGTTGTTACAGGCTTCTCGAAAATTGCCCGGGTTGATGGTTGTTCTTCCTGGTTCTAAAATTGGGGTATCATTCTTTCTTGGCTGGTAGACTGGTGCAGTTGCTTGCTGCATGGTCACGGTTGCAGTTTGTGCAGGTGTGTTTGTACCAGCATTCTTTGCCCCATGTACACTGGTTTTTCCCAAAATGTCTGCATGGGATGTTGGATTTGGCAGCATGGTGTTTGTTCTGTCTGTGGGCATTATGTTTAGCCACCCAAGGCTGGTTCTTCAGAAAGGGCTGCTCCCGTTTCTTGTTTTTATCATTATCATTGGACCTGTTACCCTGAGTGTTTTTGTTATTTTTGGATGAAGATTGCGTGGTATCTTCCTCCAGAGGGGGCTCGGCGTTGAGGGTATATAAGTCGTTCTGGACCTCATCCCACTCAATGGCTGGCCTTTCTGACATGCTCCTCCTGAATCTGTTATCGTATGTTAGCCATGTCTTCCCCCTCTGTGTTACTTTTACTTCCCTTATTTTTCCACGTATGCCCAGATTTTCCTTCAATCCATGGGGAATTTTTGTTCGTATATTGTTGCTAAAATGGCAAAAGCTTATAACCAGTTGTTCCAGTTTTGTTCCACCTGGGCATTTCTGGGAATAGCTTTTTCTTCTATTTTTTTGGGATCTCTGAAAGCATCTTTCCCTTTGCACTAGGCTTCTATTAATTAAAAGATTTCTATGAATCCTTGGCCCATATGGCTTCTTTGATTGTGGTGTCAATGTTCCATGCCAGGCATCTTTTGTATCTATTTAATATCTCTGTTTGGAAAGATTTAATTTTTTGCTCTAACTGTGTGTTACAGATTGTTACAATGTCTGTTGCACTGTTGCCGGGTGCCCCGTCACGCCCGTGTTGTCTGCAATAGGAGTTGCCCATGCTTTTAAAGCACCTGCTGGGTCTGTTGAGGCTGTTGGAGTTATTGCATTTATTGCTGTGGGTGCTACTGGCACCTGCTGTACCTGTTGTGGGGGGGTTGCTGTAGGTGGCGTTACCAGGGTGTTGACTATCGTTATAGCAGGTTCTAATGCCATGGTGGGGTTTGGGGCCCCAGGTTCCCTTGTGGGTGGTTTTTGTTTCCCCCTTACTTCTAGCATTAATTGCTGCAGTTCTGCTACATTCTCGCATAGTTTTGACAATTTTTTGTTACCTTTTTTGGTGCCTTCTGATAGTTTTCTCTTTTTTGATGATGCAATGCCCTCCTCTTGGCTGGGTGGCCTGGCAATTCCTTCCCTGGGTAGGCCGTACATGTTTTCTCTAACCCATGCCCATCCGTAGTGCTCTGCTGCTTCAATGGCTGCCAACAGCTGTGGTGATTTGGGCTTTTGTACCGGTGTTGCGGGCACCTGTGTTTTCCATTTGGGCCCCATGCTCCTTTTTGGTCTGTTGTAGGGAAAGGGAAAAATTGTGTTATCAAAGTTTTAGGGCTGTCGTTATCGGCGCGCTCCTTTGAGCTTGTTGTATTTGTTGCCCGTGTTGGGTTACTGGTGGCTGTTGCCCCCGTGTTGCTAGCATATGTTTTCTGCTCGCTCTTTTCCTACAGAAAATGTATCTCCATTTGTTAGATCTATGGAGAGTTCAGCGAAATGTCTCCTGTTGCCCACAATGTGTGGTGCTTATTTTAAATTAAAGAGGGCAGCTGCCGGAATTGTTTCATGTGTCTCTGTTATTTAAATAATGGTTTTGCTGTGGGGGCGCCCATGTAAAAATATAGAAAATATTTCTTAGTTGGCTGTATTTGGGCCCTGCCGGGATTGAACTTACGTTTGTCAAGAGGAGCTCTCAGCTCGCTGTGCTTCTTGACGGACTGTAACTCTGTCTGTGAAAATCACAGGGTTGTGTTTATCCTGCACAGCCTACCTTGCGGCGCGGGGGCTCAGAAATAAAATGTATCTCTTCCCGAACACTGTGATTACTTTTTCCTCCCCTTTAGTCCCAGCACGGCGGCTTACCTGAAAGCTGTTGAAACTGACACTGTCCGCGCTGGGTTGCTCGGGTGCCTCTTTATCCTTCGTTGGGAATGGGTTTGAAAAGTTTCACACGGCACGCGTCCTTGTTTGTTTTCTTTGTTTTGGAAACGCTCGCCGCTCGCTTGCCCGTTCTGCAAAGATGTTGAAACTGCCACCATCTGTGTCGGCTGCTCGGATGCCTCTTCTTCTTGCGGGGGATAGTTTTGAACAGTAACAATGTTCAGGAAGGAAAAAGATGCTGCGGGTACAGCGAACCTTCAAAGGATTTGCTAAAGAAGCAAAAAGGATTTGGAAGACACTGAGTAAACAGTGAACCTCCTGTTTGTTTGGTCCCCATTCAGGGTCCACAAACAGATTGTGCTTACTCAGAGCATGCTGCTCTTATTTATAGGACCCAGGGAGGCCCTGGGTCTTTGTTATGTATGTAGTGGGGGCTGCTGTTGTCGCAGCCCCCGGCCGGATAGCCGACTGTCTGGCCCCCTGGTCTTTGAACCTGTACCCTGCCTGATGGTTGGTTCCTTCTGGTGCTTAGCACCTTGCTGTTTGGCGGAAGGGTGAGGTGACTGTTCACACCTCACCCTTCCAAGGCTTTGTGCTGTGGAGACCGCGTGTCTCTGTAGCTGGAGGGAGGAGAGGAGCAGGCTGAGATAAAGTTGGGGCTGCCCCTCTCCCAGGCTGCTGATGGTACCAGCAGTTACCCTGCCTCGCTTTTGGGATGCCCTGCAGCATTGCCCAGAAGTGTGATGTCTGTCAGCCTGGTTTTTCATACGTTTCTTAGACTCCACAAGGTTTCTCGAGGTGTGCCGATGTTGTGCCTGAATCCTGGAGACGAAATCATCAGCAGACAGAACAGGACTAGGCAGAATGGGTCAGAACGGGACTACTTTGGGGTGTACCCTTTAAGAACAGTAGAAAGGACTAAAAGTGATGGTCGAATGCAAGAAGTTGTTGTTGGCGACTTCCACCATGTCAAGATTGGAACACCAGTTGTCCTGAGAATCATTGGCATAACACCGTAGGTAATGTTGAATTTTTTGATTCATCCTCTCTGTTTGGCCGTTGGTTTGTGGATTATATAAGGAGCTTAAGGCATGATGTATCCCCAAGTGTTGCAGACTTGGAAGCAGAAAAGGGAACGGAACTGAGATCCACAGTCAGAAATTATCTTTTCGGGCAGTCCCTGTAAACGATAAATGTCATAGGGAAAAGCCTGTGCCATCTGAATAGCCGATGGTATCTTGGGAAAAGGAATGAAGTGCACCATCTTTGTAAAACAGTCGATGAAAACCATGATACATGTGTGACCCCCCGAGGATGGCAATTCTACAATGAAATCCATGGCTATGGTATGCCAAGGAAAAGGTGGCAGTTTAGTTGGCCGTGATAACCCCAAGGGTTTCATGTGTGGGATCTTGGTTTGAGCACAGACATGACACATCTCTACATAGTCATGGATTTCACAAGCCCATCCAGGTCACCAGAATTGTTGTGCAATTAGTTCCTGGGTCGCTTCACACCACAATGTCCTCCAATCTTAGAATTGTTTAACCCTTTCATTATAGCATTATATAGATCAGATGTTGGTACATATACACTTCCTAAATAAAATAGAATACCATCTTTCTCACTGACATCGCTGCTTCCCAACAAAGCGCTCCGGGCAAAGTAGCATGATGCAGGGTTCCCAGATGTTGCCATAAAGCTGATAGAAAGTGTTTGGGAGCGATAACGGGTGAGTCCAAATGACAGGGCAGCTTCTCATATCCCAAGGAACGTGCTAAAGCATCCGCTTTCAGATTCTGTATACCAGGCACATAGTAGATGGTGAAATCAAACTGAGAAAAGAGAAAGGCCCACCAAGCCTTTCTGGTATTATGACATTGAAGGGAGCGCAGATACTGAAGATTTATGTGATCTGTATAGACCTCTACAGACAACCGACCACCTAAGAGATGATACCTCCATTTTTCAAAAGCAGCCTAGATCGCCAGCAGTTCTTTCTCGATGATGGTATAACTCCATTCACTCAAGGTCAGTTTTCGGGACAAGTAGGCGAAAGGATGCTCAATTCCAGAGGAGGGCTCCTTCTGTAAAATAACCGCTCTGACAGCATATTCAGGGGCATCGTCCTCGACTATAAAGGGCAAATCCGCTGTTGCAAGATGGGTGAAATAACAAAGGCCCTCTTTAATTCCTCGAAAGCTTCAATGGTGTCAGATTCCCAGACATATGGCAACTCTGTGCTGGTGAGTCGAGTCAATACAGTGGTTAGACGGGAGAAACCAAGGAAAAGCTCCAGTAAAAATTGATGAAACTCAAAAAGTGCTGCAGAGCCTTGAGATCTTGAGGTTGTGTCCATTGACATATCGCTTTCACCTTGGCTGGATCCATAAGTATCCGCAAACTACTGAGAATATATACAAGGAATTCAATGCTGTCTTGGTGAAAAGCAACTTCTTGGCTTTGGGACATAGGTGATTGCTGGCCAACCGGGACAACACCTCCCACATGTGCCGAACATGATCCTCTTTGGTGGTGGAAAAAATGAGAATGTCATCCAGATATATCCGCACATAGAGGTCTATCAAGTCGGTGAAGATGGAATCCATGAAACGCTGAAAAACACAAAGGGCATTACAAAGGCCGAACGGCATCACCCGGTACTCGTAATGCCCACTGCGTGTCTTGAAAGCGATCTTACATTAATCACCTGCCTTGATCCAGACCAGATGATACGCCCCTCTGAGGTCCAGCTTGGCAATAATCGATGCAAGGGCAAAGAGTCCCCTCTTTCTTGTGTACAAAGAATAGAGGAAAACATGCCGGTGACTTGGAAGGAGTGATATACCCTTTAGCCAAACAGTCATCAATGTAAATCTGCAGGGCTTCCTTTTCAGTTAGAGTTAAGGGGTAGACCTTACCATGTGGTATAATCTTGTCTGGCAACAGGTCGATGAAGCAGTCAAAGTCCCTATGAGGGGGTAGAGGAATTAACTCTGGATCAGAAAACACATGGTAAAACTGCTGGTATTCACGTGATATGGTCTCAAAAAGACAGAAATGGTGAATCCTGTCAGCCTTTGAAGACTCCAGAGTAGTGGGGGAAATATGGGACACTGGTGTGGCACAACTATTTAGGGTACATTGACTGAATGCAAATATCAATGTCCGTGTCTCAAAGTTAATGAGAGGATTGTGAAAGAGTAACCAGGATAAGCCCAAGACTGTTTATAGTGATGGCATTGAATGCCAAATCATCTAAGACAAAGCAACGAAAAAAAAAACATCAAATGTGTTTTTTTTCCATTTTTTTTTTTAATGGGGGGTCCTCCCCCAACCCCCATTTTTTCATCCCTTAAAACCCATTACAAATAAAATTAAACCTTTACCTTTGAAAAAAATGCATTCAATGTTTTTTTTAATGCATTTTTTCTATGCTTTTGTCATTCAATGCTTTGTATTCGAGGCATTGGGCCTCATTACACGGACGGCGGCGGACCAAGGTGCTATTAGCACCTTGTCCATGCATGTAAAATACTGGCACCGCCTTGGTGGAAAGGGGAATTACCGCCCTATTCCAAGGTTGGTGGGGCGGTAATTCCCCCTTCCCCCATTGCCCTTCCCCATTCCCATTTTTGCCCCATAGGGCATAATGGGAATGGGGAAGGTGCTAATTACGGCACCGCAAATTGCGGTGCCGTAATGAGCTCCCTGGTCCCTTTGCAGGTTGGTTTTTAACGCCTGCAAAAAGCAGGCGTTAAATTCTCCAGCCCGCAAAGGGACCTCGTAGTAAGGTGGTAAGGGTTTACTGGTACTGGTAAAATACCGGTACCGGTAAACCCTTACCGCCGTCCGTGTAATGAGGCCAATTGACTAGATACCGCCCAAGACCAGTGGGTAGGAAGGCATCTTAATCTTTTTAGCAATGCCTCTCACTGGCGCTGTGTACCTGGTTCTCCTGAAGGTTGTGTAGTTGACGCCAGACTGTCTTGAGTTGTGAACACGAGAAACCAACCCAGGACCCACCCGTATGCGTCTGAGGAATCCTGAATCAGCTCCCCATGCCACGAGAAAGATCTAGACATTGGGTCTCATTACGGGTCCAGCGGTAACCGTACCGGCCGAAAATCAGGCGCCGATAAAATGTTGTTTCCTCATTCCCTTAGAACACTATGAGAATGGGAACCACGCAAACACCGGGTGGGTGCCGGTCCGCCCTTCAGGTCATACCCACTCAGCAGAGTTGTACTTTACCGGTCCAGAAACAACAGTGCTGGTAAGCTTACTGGCACCATTGTTTCCAGACCGGCAAGGATGTAATGAGGCCCATTGTCCTCAGTCAGTATCTCGAGATGTCATGCACACTTTCTTATGATATCATCAGTTCATTCTTCAGGTGCACCTCATCTGATGTATTCTACCTTTCCTTGCCTTCACCGAGCACCTCAATGTCTCCAGAGCTCTCGTCCTCTCTACGCTGGACTACTGCAACAGCCACTTCCTCAATCTGTCAAACTCCCTCTTCGCTCACTTCTACGAATCTAGAACAGTACAGCAATACTTATCCTTGGCCTCATGCACAGGGAGCACATCTTTCCAGCCCTGTCATCTCTCCAATGTCTCCCAGTTGCTGCGAGGATCTAATTCATGAGCTTCTGCATCATTTGCAAGGCTCTCTGATGTTTGGGCCTGTCTAAATCCAACTCTCACTCCCTAACAAACTCCCTGTAAAAGTCCTTTGTTCGTCTATCTCTGACTCTCTGGAGATCTGATGCTTTTTAAAGCAGTTAGTGGGTGGTAGGTCTCTTTCCTGCACAGGTGCCTCCCTCTTGATCAGCCTACTTTTCCCTCTCAGTCGGATCTCCTACTGTTCCTGGTGCTTCTCAAGACCTTCCTTTTCTCTTCATCATTCGCTCTCCCCCTCCACTGCTAATGTGCCTGTCCTGTTATTGATTGGCTGCCTGGTACCTTCAGAGTCTTACAGGGCACCAGGACCCCCATAGTGCAGTCTACCCTAGACTTGGTCTCCCCTGAATCTGCAATTTCCCTTCCAGGCCCCTAACCCCACACTAGCCTGGCTGGTCCACACCCTTGTTGTTCTTACATCCCTCTACCTCCCACTTGGCTCGTGGAGCTTCCTTCAACTGCACTCTCTGCTTTCCCTGGCTCTGTCCACCTGGCCTTCTCTATTGCTCAAGGACCGTTCCACCCTGCCTGGCACTGCCGCCCCCCTGCAATCCTTTCACTATACTGTAGAGGAGGTCCCAACTAAAGCCTCCACTCCCATCACCCATTTTGAAGTACCAGGAACATTCACACCAAAATATGTGATGTATGATGAGCAAATAAACCAGCGAGGCCACAGTTGGCCTCTGCCCAGTACCCATCAGAAGAGCAACACCTATTGAAGTACCAAGAACCAGACAACCGTGGGCAGTAATGTAACCATTGAGAAAACCATACCAACAAATGAGATGAAATGCAGATTGCCTAAGTACCGTCCCGAAACAAACCAAAAAGGTCTTAATGGAAGACGAATGTTGACATCACAAGAGCCCGAACGGACTCATAGATAGAACAAATGATGACCCAAGAATGACACAAGGACACAAAACGCCATGAGAAAAGAGATTGTGAACTTAAAGCGATAGAAAGCTATCTAAATGTAAAAGAGTGAAGCTGTTAGCAAAATGAATACAGTCGATCAGTTTACGCCTGTACATATGCTTGAAACCGCAAGAAGGCTAAGAAAACAGTATGGCTTGCTATGCTAAGTAGAAGAATATCGCGGCAAGCACCATTGTACATAATCTACCTCAAAACGAAATACAGTATTATAAGTGTGATTCCACTTTACACGAAAAGCAGAATCAACTCAGGTTACTAAAGGCCAAGCAAGACAAGATTAATATTCTAGCAAAATGAAAAGAGACGGCTGAAACAAAACTCAGCAGATGCAACTCATGCCAAGAGAGCCAAGATCATACCAATAGAAGGAACGTGCAGTAGCTACATTTAACTTAAACTTAAGAACAGAATATTCTGTCTCTGAAAGGTCAAGATAAGGAAGCGTAGGCAGGTGGCAAGCCGAATAAGAATTAAATGCACAAATCGAGAGAACTAGGCAAATTCACGGTGTCTGCATCACGTGACCATCCGAGCGAGGAGGAGTATGATATCACACCTATGCGTGGCATCCGCCCAGGAGAAGATAGCGGAACTTTCCCAAGCAGAAGATGCAGTTTCCAGGCCAGCCACAGTAACATAATTGACACATTGTTGTTGAAGTGATGATTGAGTGTAACCAAAATTGAAGGAAGGCTGGGTAGCTGAGGGGGGTACCCTGCACCTGGCTGACCATTCTGCGTGCTGCTAAGTAAAGTGGAAATTTATGCATGGGGTTTCTGCCAACCCAATCACAATGGACCAAATAATCTAGGGTCCTATAGTTAGTAGAATCAATTAGACGTTGTACTTTAAGTGATGTCTACAGTAGTCATTTTGAAGGAAGGGCTTAGACGCCCACCTGACAGTATTTACCCAATCCCCTCACTGCGTTAACATATACAGATATACCAACTATATTAAAGTTACCTTTTCCGAACCAATAGAAATGCTTATTAACTTTTGAGTGTTACACGTCACTTATGACGAATTTTCAGAATAAATGATGTGTTTTTTATGAAGTTCATTGGAGTTGAAGCGAGACGGACTATCACATCACTGCTGATTGCCATGACTCCCCGTTTTTTTGTACTTGTCATTAAACAGACTCTCTTTTCGTAAACCATTGAGTTGTCTTTATTGATTGGTGTTGGAGTAATAAATCTGCCCCCCCATCCATCTCAAGGTGCAGCTATCTTGTCTTAAAGTACTCTTGGAGCAAACCTCAGTTATATGGCTCAGTCAGTGGTCTCCTGAGTACACTTGGTAGCAGAGGATGGCTATTGATTATCGATTATTAATTTGAATAAGACACCTATTGACCGTCAACATAAAGTAACTCTAGGTCTTCGGCAATATTACGAGTAGACTGTGAAGCTCCCCGTAGACAATGGTAACTTAAAGAGACTGCAGTCAGGGCCTTAAGGGACCTGTGTTCTCCACGCATCACTTCCCATTCCTACGGGCAGCTGAAAGGGCAAAAAACCAAAGAAGGCGGTAACAAAGGCAGTGATCATGAGGGTCCAGAGAAGAACCATGCGAACGGTGAGTGAAAAAGACTAATGTGCTGGCAAAAGTGCATGCTCTAGAACAAGTAACAGAAAAAGGTAATGGAGGGAGGCGAGAGAAAAAACTAAATATAGTTAGAAGTAGAAAAGACTATATATATATATATATATATATATATGTATACATACATATATATACGGGATAGTGACTCGAGAGTAATACAAGTAAAAAAAAGGTTACCTGGGGAGACACCCGAGAAGTGAGAGGATTCGCCTTATTCCTACGCTTTAATATAGCGGCTAGAAGAAACGTGTCCCAAAGTCCCACATAATGGGCAACAGATAGACTACCACAATGTTTAAAGACGTTGTGAAAGGGATATGTTTACACTCCATGAAGGGGTAATGATTAGAGGCAGAAATATCTGTGTCCAGCTGGGGTCTATCTAGTCTGTCAAGTGTCTGTATTACATGTTTTTGTTGTGACGTCATATGTAAAAAAAAAATTCTTAGAGAAACGTATTCAAGTTTTATGCAATTCAATAGCTGAGATAAAATCGCATATGAATTGATGTTTTTTGAATAAATCCGAAGGTATACAATTTTGTGAAATATGGATTGGAGCTTGCAGTGTTTGGTGCTCGCTCATATTGTTAGAAGTTGTTTAAGCTCCACGGAAAATGTTGACAAGTGTTATATAAGACGAAAGGGAACAGATTTAAGCATGGAAGATATGACTCCATTGGCACACTTATGCAAGCAATTGCCAAAACACGCACCCAAGCTAAAGGAATAAAGTACCGAGTGGGTTAATGGTACCGCCCACAAGATGTTTATGCCATGGCCACAAAATGGGTCTTTATCTAAAGCCGTCTTAAGACATATGACGACATATTTGCATGCCACATATACAGGCAAGAAGTTAGAAAAACTCCTTGCTGTTCTCGAGTTGTGAAAAATGTATGAACAGGGAAAGGAGTAAGAGCTACCAACAGAGTGGATACTTAATGTATGCAAGATTGGTTACTTAATGTATGCACAGAGGGGGTGAGATGCCTACCGCGCCAACTGCTGCACCCAAAACAAAAATTGAAGAAAGTAAGGATGAGGGTTATACTCAGCGAGAGAGTTTAAAGCAGCCACGGGGTATAGCAACCCTGCATATAAGTCACCCACACATAGTAGTGATAAAAATCAAGGAAACAATAAGGACAAGAATATTACCTCTGCAGTCCCAAGGGACAAGGAGAGACGTGATGACGAAAGAAGAGATCAGGCACAGACAAGTGCATCTCTCGACAAAGAAAGAGAAGGGAAAAGATGGAAGGGAAGCAAAGATAGAACTGATGAGATAGCAGTGGCAAAAGACGAATGGATAGGAGGACACATTTTATTGAAACTCGATGGCAAAGGCATTTATGACACGAAACAAAAGTGAAGGTTGGATGAAACATGGAGAAAGGGGAAAGAGAAGCAGTTAAGAGATGAAAGGATAAGAAAGAAAGACAGACAAAGGTGAGAACAGCTATATCGCGAAGAGCAAGAGAGACAGTTCGATCGCAACCCAAGAGCAGCTGATGACCAAGACAAACAGAAACAGCAAAGGTTAGAGGAAGAGCAAAGGATATGTGTGAAAAGAATAAAAAGATGAAGAGATGAGAAAATTCAAAGGGCAGATGAACGTAGAAATGAAAAGAGAAAGGAAGAAGATATGGTCAGAGAAGAAGCGAGGAAACGCAAAGTATTTGATGATGATGTAGAACGTAAGCGAAGACAGAGAGCACGCAATCTCGAATATCAGGGGAAATAGGTTAAAAAACCTGCTCCAGTTATAGACTGGGAAGACATCGAAGAATTCTTTCCTGAGAACGATTTAGTACCAGGCACATTTAGAGCAAATATTGACGATGACTTCGACACCAGAAGCATTAGAGAAACGATTGATAGAATATATGATGAAATGGGGCTAGAACAAATACCCCAAGGGGAGGGGGAAGACGAGTGCCTGGAGAGCACTCAGCTGTATGACACTGAGGATGTCTCCCGAAGTAGTGGGACTAGAGAGCTATCCCTGGATAGATTAGAAATAAGTAGGAACAAAGAGGATACGAGAAGTTGCACTAGTTGGGGACAGACAATATCCGACTCCGAAAGGGAGGAGCGTGAGGAAAATGAGGAAGAGGGAAGGAGCAAAAGACGACTCACAAGGCAAAAAGGAATAAGGTGGTCAGACAATGGTGAATCTGCACCGAGAGCATCAGAGTCTGCCACGCAGCCTGACCGATATGAAGAAGTATCTCACAGTCAGAGGGGGGTGTCTTCGCCGCCCTATGTGGACAGACTAAGGGCATTGCCAGGTAGACGGCAATGCGGAAATATTACCCCTGCAATAGAAAAAGAACAATGAGAGAAGAGAGAGAGGGCTACACATTCCAATTCCATTGCTTGAGAAGGGGGAGTAAGACCGCAGTATATTCCATGGCCACACATGGATCGAGAACATTTGAAAAACAAGCTTCCAATGTTGACATCGGGAGTCGGAAAATGGATACACAAGTTAGAAAAAATGACAGGAGGGAACATGTTAGCTATTGGGGATATCAAGGGTCTCTTAATTGCCATAATTGGTGAGAGAGCAGACAATGTGTGGGCACGAGCATGCTACCTTGGTGTAACCACAATTAATACCACGCACGACAGAGCTCCATTCAACAATTGTAGAGCCGCAGTATGGAAAGCGATACAAGTACTTTACTCAGATACTTCTGATATGTCAGATATAATGACGCGAAAGATGAAGGAGTCTGAAGATCCGTTAATTTACATACAGAATTTTCAAGACGCATGGGTGCACGAGACTCATGAATCTTGGACGAAATCTATACCTGTGTTTTACCATATATTGTGCCAAAGGCTGCCAGAGTCAATACCGAAACAACTCAAGAAATTGGTGGGAATTGAAGCCAAGCCTTGGGCTGAAATACAGTTGACCATCACACATTATTGTAGATTGCTGCAAGAAAAGAATCGCAAAAAGGAAGCAACTCGAAAGGGTGGGGAAGTGAAACTGGTGCAAAAGAAATTGTCAAAATATGCTCTTGAAGGAGCCATGATAACTAGCACAGCTGAATCAAGCATGCAGCAGGTGGCTAGTCCACAGTAAAATAATCAGGGCAATATGGGGTTTTATCCCGGGGAAGAGGATTTAGGGGAAGAGGAAGGCAGAGCAATCAGGGAGGTTTCAAAATAATCAAGGAGGTTTCTAAAATATGCAGAATGGTAACCAAGATATGTCAAATGGGCAAATGATCCGACCACCGCCAGTATGTTGGCTGTGTGGAATGACAGGGCATTTGGCACGCATATGCAGAAATCAAGGCATGATGCAGAACGGCCAAGGAACAGGAGCAGGCATGGCAAATCCACCTGTAGGTTTACAGCAGGGTGGTGCACAGAATCACACAGTGCAACAACAAGCACCAGGAGTGCAAGAAGGTGTGCAACTGCAAAGCATGTGGAATTTTTCACACGGACAATCCCAACAGGTACCGCTGCAACTATTGCAGACGATGTGCACAGTGCAGACCACGAACCCTGGAATGGGGAGTAACGATGGGAATGGGGGAAATTTCCCAGCACACAGTGGGCCAAATTCATATATAAACTAGGACAGCTCACTGGGAACCCTGATGTGTTCTGTCCTATCAGTGACACCAGACCCTCACAGGGAGCCTTGGGTGGATGTTGTTATAGGGGATAAAGAATATTTCTTCTTAGTTGACACGGGTGCAACACGCTCCTGCATACGTACAGGCAAGCTTTCCTTGTCCGGCGAGGCCATAGATACTCAGAGTTTTGCAGGAGCTACCAGTCATGTTCCCTTCATAAATGCACTTCCAATCTCCATAGGAGAATGTGAAATGAATGTACCTTTGTTATATTTTCGGCAGACCCCAGTAAAGATTTTGGGTTGAGATTTAATGACAAAGTTAAACATGACAATCTCGTTCACGGAGAAAGGCATAGTATGTTCAACTCCAGGAATGCACTACGCAAATGTATGCAAAATGATAAGAGCATACTCAGGACATATAGCCATGAGGGCCATACCATTAGAGCTAGAAATATTTGCATTTGGTATGCGTGTGCTTATGGCAGGATTGCCAGGCCTTGCAGACAAAATCATGAGAACCCCTGATGAGTTCTTATTCAGACCCAGAATACTGATTCATGAAGAGAAGGGACAAGTATTTCCCTTGATGATATATACAGCTGCAGTGAAAGGGAGAGTGGCCTTGATTGACGGTTATGATGACGAGGGCCGACAATGGTGCACAGTAATCGCCATTGAAGAAGGATATCGATTGACTGACGTCACCGATGACGATCTGTTTGAAGAACAAGCAGATATGGGAGAGATAAGGGTGGAAGTGAGTCTTACCTATTGGGTAAAAATGATTAAAAGAGAAGTACCTCAGAAAATGATGTTGGCACTAAATTGTCCTGAATATTTTGATGATGACATAGACAAGGTGCCTATCTCAGTATGGACTACAGGGCCCTATGACATAGGCCTCTTAAAGGGGGTTGGAGAAGTGAAGATTAAACTGAAACCAGGAGCAATTCTACCAAGAGCCCAACAATATCCCATGTACAGAGAGGCAGATGAGTGGATTTTTAAGACAATTTCCGCTATGATAGAGCAAGGCATTTTAGTGACATCAGAGTCGTCATGTAATACGTCAGTATACCCTGTTAAAAAAGTAAAGGGGGGTCGTGGAGGCTAATTCAAGACCTAAGGCCAATAAATTATATTGTTGAGTCCAAGTTCCCTAGTCTCGAATCCATCTACAATTCTATGTAATATACCTGTTGAGGCAAAATATTTCACAGTGATTGACTTGAAAAATGCATTTTTCTCAATCCCGATGCACCGTGACTCACAAGATCTGACGTCATTCATGTTCAGACAAATGCGTCTGAAAAGCACAAGGCAGCCACAGGGGTACTGTGAGTCTCCTTCATTTTTCACTGAGTCCTGTAATACGTGGAATATTGCACTAGAAAGTGTTGTCCTGTAATACGTGGATGACATCTTAATTTTCAGCACCACAGAAGAGCAATGCAGGCACAATTCTGTTCAGCTATTGACTATACTGGCTGAGAAAGGATGTACAGTTGACAAAGAAAAGTTACAATATTGTCACCAAGAAGTGCTGTACATAGGCCAGCTGATCTCACATGCGGGAAGGAAAGTGACCCCAGAAAGGGCTAAAGCCATATTTAACACAGCCAAGCCACACACAATAAAGCAGATGCAGAGCTCTTTAGGCCTATGCAACTATGTCAGGGCATGGGTCTTCGACTACAGCTCTTACACCAAGCCTTTACTCCAGACCCTAATAAAGGCCCAAGTGACGAAGAAAAAGATTGAACGGTCTGAGACCATAGATACAGGGTTTGCTGAACTCAAAAGAGCCATTTGACCAGTACCAGTTTTAGGGAACCCCAATTATGCAGAGGAATTTTACATGTTTTCACACACAAATGGCAGCGTTATGACAGCAGTACTCACAAAGAGAACCACGTTGGGGTACAAGCCCGTGGCGTACTACAGTGGGAAGTTATGAGGGGTCATTTCCCGTGCAAACAAAGTTTAGCTGCCACAGTGTTTGCCATAGAGAAGGCTACAACCATTGTAATGGGATGCTCAATGGCGTTGTACGTCGAGCACTCACTATTTGCCATTCTAGAGAAACCAAAGGGCACATTGACATCTCAGAGAGCTTCTGTTTATGAAGTGATCATATCAAATCCATCAATCAAAATAGTCCGATGTAAGATAGTGAACCCAGTTATGTTCATAGCAGAGCCAGTCACTGAAGGAGAGCCAATATATGACTGTGCAAATTATGAATAATTCTATGATGAAATCCCCAGGGTGAAAGAAAATGCCTTGGCAGGAGGAGAGATCGTCTTTATTGACGGGTCTTCGAGGATCGACCAAAATGATGGGCAAAGATACAAAGGCGTTGCTATAATGAAACACACAATGAATGGAGAGTTTTGAGTGCTTCTTAATCACGCAGATCAGGAAGTAATGGTGTATAGTGACTCTGCCTATGTATCTCAACAATGCACAGAGGCTTAGCCCGCTGGAAAAGGAGGGGCTACCTCCAAGCAGACGGCACGCCAGTGCAGCACGAAGCCTTATTGGACAGGCTGATCAAAGCACTACAGCCGCCAGTGGGCATAGAGGTCGTGAAATGGGCCGCCCACACGAAGGGGACAGATTTTATCTCACCCAGGAATCAAGCAGCAGACACAGAAGCCAAGCGTATGGCATCCAAAAGTGAAACGATCATGGAAGTGGAACTTATCCATACCATTGAACAAATGATGGTTACACAAACTGGAATTTAAAGTAATTTGGGGCAAACACAGCTAATGGAACTCCAAGGGGAGGCACCACAGAAAGAGAAGAACCTGTGGAAACGTTGAGGGTGTTCTTTAAACCCTTCTGACAGCTTGTGACGACAAGACAGCACAAACCAGTAATGCCTGTAGCCCTATTAGAAATAGTGCTGGAGCAGTTACATTACCCGGTCCACATGACAAAAGATAACTTAGCAGCAACACTCACAGAAGACTGGTTCATACCGAATTTAGCAGAGCACATTGCATTCTTTATGGTAAACTGTATAATTTGTCAGCAATTTACAGCGGGGCACACATTAAAAGTGATGAGAGGAATCATCCCAAGGCCAAATGGACCTTTTCAACACTTGCATGTCGATTAAGTTGACATGATTCAAGTATGTAAAGGGTACATATACTTAATTGTTGTGGCGTGTCTATTCTCTAGATGGATTGAGGCAGGTCCATGTACACACCCATACTCTACCTGTGCGGCCAAATTTTTTGTTAGAGAAGTGTTCCCCAGGTGGGGGTTGTGCGAGGTCATGAGGTCAGATAATGGCCCTCCTTTTGTCAATGCAGTGTTTGAGAAGATTAGCTTGCTGCTTGTTATAAAGCACAAGTTCTCGTCCACAAGATAATGGGATCTGTGAGAAGCCCAATGGCTTGTTAAAGGAAAGGATAGCCAAGTTGAAGCTTACTGTAAAGAAGGGATGGCTGTACTGCCTTCCACTGGCACTGTATGCACTTCAGAACCAACCTGGGTCCGACCATCATCTTATGCCACACGAGATAGCCACAGGAAGAAGAATGAGAACTCCCTTTACACCCCGAGATGTGATGCCCAATCAAAAGGAGAGGTTTTAGGGTCTGAAATGCAAAACGTAACTGCATGACATCTTGTCTTACTGTAATTTCAGACCAGCTGCAGCGACGACGAAAAGGGTGCAGAGCAGCACAGAACACAGAAGGAGACGCTACAATGGACCAAGTTTAAGGTTCACGTGTTCCACCCGTCTTCCCTGGAGATGCCGTCCTTGTAAAGAATCATACAATGAAAAAGTGGGACGAGCCAAGGTTCAACAGTCCTTTTACAGTGGAGGACTGCACTCCGTCCGCAGTGAAACTACAAGGCAATAGAGCTTGGATTTTTCTCGGCGATATAATACCCTACATCAGAGAAGGCCCCCTGCCTGCACCCCAATGAGAGGAATCGATGAGCGACGAGGAAGAACTACAGCATGTGCAGACGAGATCCATGGCGCAGAAGACGGACGCATGACCAGCCAGACAAAGGCAAAGAACCTTTTGCAAATTGTGGCTTAAACTGGACACTTCCTCTAAGCAAAAAATGGGATAAGGACATAAAAAAGAGACACTCTGTGCATCCTAGTTTCAGAGTGAAGAAGAAAATTGCATGCACAAGCCACAACACAGTCTGATGACTTTGAACTTTGGACTGAGGCACACTTAAGCCTTGAGAAAAGAGTATGCCAAATTTTGACTGAGGACACTTACATTGGAGACAAATACATTATCCTGATTCGTTTAATACTGAGACACTATTCAGAATCACTTATGGTGTCCCACAATAGAGACATCACAATGGACATAATACATTATTTTTATCTAGTGCTAAGATCATACCTGTCATTGGTAGGGAGGCTCACCAGTGTCACTGACTTCCTACAAGATCCCTAAAACGAAAATACAATAATACAACTCCTCACTGCCATTACCAAACAATTTATCCTACTCCCTGAGTTCAGTGAGAAAGAATCAAAAGTTTCCATCATTGGCAGAAATAGATGAGCTCATCAACACGCTGTTCTTTCGCATAATCGAAGACTGTCCAACTCTTATTGGGAGAACAACAGATACGCTCACATTCCTCAGAGATCCAGCAAATGCAGAACATTAAGCCATCTTTTAAATAAAATTATAATTCTGGTTGCAGTCCATGCAACTGGACAGTGCAGACATTGTTCACATCTAGGAGAAAATATATGATCTTGAACCTCAGCAAGACAGGACGGATGTCCCTGTCAACAGAAGACACCAGATTGGCCCATAATGTTCTCTTTCACCTAATCACTGACTTTCCAGAGCTAGTGGGGAGACCAATCGATGTTGACGTCCTCACTTTCATCAGAGACGACGCTAATATTGCACAGATGGGAATGCTCTTACACGAATCATACTCCAAGTAGAACTTTCTAACCATCAGAGGAGCTATCTGAGGAGATTCTAAGAGCCTTCCACTGAGGGACAGATCGAGAAAGCGATGCCAAGTACTCCACACTTCATATTTCTTGTTATTTTGTCCCTAATCCTTCATACTGATCTATGTACACTATGTCCTCAGGACTGAAGCGAATCCGTGGAGTGGACTGGGAGCTTACCTATTTTGAACCTGCACAGTAAGGGGACTTACTAAAATGTTATTTTATTTCTGATTTTTCCCATAGTCTAGCAAAGGGAGTGTATCCTGACAAAAGAGACAATTTGAAACTCGCGAGAGGGGGGGCACTTGTGTAGTGCCGGACACTCTTAAAACACAGAAACAATAAACACTGACATTTGTTGAAAGATCGAAATGTGGGTCCAGAGCAGCAATATGGTCCTCCCACGAGAAGAGAGGCAACCCCGCTTCTCTGGAAGAAAATGCTGTCACTTGGCCTACAGGGGCATATGTACCTATGCATCATATTCATTATTTTTTGCTGTCATTAACGATCAGAACTGCCTTCTTTATTGGTGCACAAAGCATCCCAATTTCAGTGCACCCACCTACTGATGCACGCATAAAACCCACAGAGGCACCCAGACCTTACATAGTCATTCTAGTCCCTAGAAGATCTGACGGTGGAGTGAATGAACTCAGAATGAATGTAATTAGCAACGATACACAAACACTTGTGGTAACGAATGAAAAGAAAAGCCGGAGACAGGTCAGCAAGGAATGAATGAAGTAACATCACTGATAACTACACACACGCAAACATTGAATGCACACGAAACAGGCCTAGTGTTAATGACTGCAGAACCACAAACCAAAGTAGCGGAGAAGAAGAGACTGCCTGACAAAAGAACCTCCACAGCAGATGTTGTGAGAAAACAAGAATTAAAGAAAAAGCCAACAGAAGCAGTTATATCAGAAACTCTTAAGAAAACAAGAGCCAACACTGAGAAACTCTCTGCACAGACACAACTGATAGTAGACTCACTTGTTCTGCACATAGCCCGAGCTAGGGAACTACAAGAGGAACTGAAGAACAAAATCGCAGAGACTGTATTACCAAAGGATATACATTCCAACACCAATGACACATAACTTGACTGACACCCAGCCTACCTCTACCTTGCCCATACCGAACTATCTGCTTCCATGAACTATCCCGTACTTGAGACAGCTGAGCATACCTCACCACCTACCTACCTAGCCCATATATGATACCTAGATTTATGAGCCTGACTTATAAACCTGATTATATATCTGGCTGCTTAGACAACTTGCTAGAGTGCCCTGGACACCTCTAAGATATGCCCTGTACTGGTACTTATGTTTATATATATTCCTGTGCATATTTTGTTGCCTTAGTGTGTTATTTACTCATGCCAAATACTGTAATAAGCTTAAGATTTCTTGTACACTGTTGCGCCCGGCTACCCAAGGGTTTGGCGCGCATTACCAAATAAACAAACAAACAAACAAACAAACAAACAAACAAACAAAGGGACAAGTACCAGTTCCACAGTACAACCATATACTAGACCAATGCCAGAATGGATATGAACATTTATAGCCCAACAAAGAAAGATGAAGAGAGGAAAAGAGCTGCTAGACTCTTGTCCACTCAAATGGCACAGCTGAGGAGGCCTGCACCATGGACCAGGATTCCTGAGAATCCTCCAGCAAGAAAAAGCCATACAGATGCATTCAGGGATGTAGTCATAGCCAACTACCAAAAAATCAAGAGAAGCATGGATGAAGATGACAATGAACTCAACGACTACCCGGACAGCACAGCACATCTGGGAAACAACATTTGGTACCAGCACATGAAAGAAGTTGGAAGACGAGGTTCAGAAGGAGAATGCTTTGTTTGCACACTCCTACCATACAGCATGGGGAAGTCCAAGATCTTTGTAGCTGTAGAAATCGATGTCCAAACAGCACACTCTATGTCACACGTACCAATGTGCAAAACCAGAGGCCAGTTCATGGGTAGTGATGCCTCTCTGAAATGGGCAACTGAAGCAACTGATCCAAATGAAGACGATTATGTCCAGGACATAAAGACAAGAAACAATGGAAAGACGAAACACATTGTGATCAGATATGAGAAGCGTGGATTTAAAGGAGCAGAGATCAGAAGAGAAGCAAATCAGAAGCTAAATGTCCAAGGAAAAATTCAAGAAGAAGCTCGAAGATGGAAGAATAGAGGCCAAATGCAAATTTGGGGAACAGTGTTTTCACCAGACGGATGGGTGAAAGGAGTATTGATATGCCGAGCATGGATGGTCTTCGGTCACTACGAGCCAACCATCAACATAGTGCGAAACGGATGCAAGCCATTATGGCCAAAACTTACAAAACTACTTACATGGGTCAAAGACAGAGGAGGACCCTTACAGATAGTGCCACTAGAAAGCCCAAAGTTCTGCTTCAGGAACAATGGCACAAGAAAGACGGGAGAGAATCAGAACTGTGGACGAGTTTTCGACGCTCCAGGAATGGTACATGGAACCGCAATGATTATGGACCATTATAGGGCGTGTGGATCCAAAGCGTACATCAGACTGCCAAGAGACTGAGGAGGCATATGCATGATAGTGAACGTCCACGTTCCAGCATTGGTAATCCCGATAAGTGACCTGAATATTGACAGTTTCCAAAAAGCAGATGCTCACCTGAGGAAGAAGAGATCTGTGGAACTGATAACTCGGACAAAGAGAGAGAATTACTTCTCTGCTAAATCAGAAGAAGATTTTCATGCAATCCCATATGAACACAGGCTGTTCAGCCTCACCTCATCAGTGTTCGCAACAATTTTCATGCCAAGATTCCAGGTTGGAGCAAACACTAAATGGTTACAGATAACCAGATGGGAGTTACTGCAAACCATCAACACGACAATAAAAGGATTCAATGCAATAAAGGAAGAGTCAGGAGCCATCCGACTGATGACTCTCCAGAACAGATATGTGCTTGACATGATCACCGCCATGGATGGAGGAGTTTGTGCAAAAATAGGAGAATCATGTTGCACATTTATACCTTCTCACGACAAGTAAAATGGAACCTTAACAGAAGCCATAGGTATGCTGACGAAGCTACAGAACCAGGTGATCAACGAAACTGACAAAGTAGATGATGACAGCTGGTTTGGATCACTATTCTCTTGGATCCCACAATGGATGGCACACATATTTAAGTTTCTAGGAGCCATGCTAGTGATGCTAGTACTAGGATTTTGTGTTATCAAGATAATAATCTTGCAATGCCAGAAAACTACAAAGAAAGCCATGGGGATGAAGATCATGATTGATGTCAAGCCAGAATGGAAGCCAAAGACCTGACTGATGAAGAAATAAGAGACTTAGTGAAGGCCAGCAGGCTCGCGCCTGAAGGTACAAAGTTTCTATATCCCAGGAAGCACAGAATCTATGTGGGAAGATGGGTTTACTGTAGCCCAAATGGACAGTGTCAACTAATGACATGGAATAAAGAAGAACATGTAAGGACAGCAGGATGTTTGAAAGGAGTAATCAAAATATGGACTCCAAAGAGACATTTCTTCAAACCATCATGTATAGATCCAGAAGATGAAGAAGGAATGAACCCAGGCGATGGAGTGAATATAAATATAGAGGAATTGAGTGAATTGCATCCAAAGGAGGAGGTGAAAGTGGTTGATGAATTGCCCAGAGGGGGGAGTGTAGAGGAGGTCCCAAATAAAGCCTACACTCCCATTGCCCATTTTGAAGTACCAGGAACATTCACAGCAAAATATGTGATGCATGATGAGCAATTAAACCAGCAGAGAACCGCAGTGGGGCTCTGCCCAGTACCCATCAGAAGAGCAAGACCTATTGAAGTACCAATAACCAGACAACCATGGGCAGTAAGGTATCTACTGAGAAAACCATACCAACAAATGAGACGAAATGAAGATTGCCCAAGTACTCTCCCGGAAGAAACCAAAAAAGGTCTTAATGGAAGACGAATGGTGATGTCACAAGAGCCCGAACAGACTCACAGATAGAACAAATGATGAACCAAGAATGACACAAGGAGATGAAATGCCATGAGAAAAGAGATTGTGAGCATAAAGCGATAGAAAGCTATCAAAATGTAAGAGAGTTAAGCTGTAAGATAAATGACTACAGTCAATCAGTTTATGCCTGTATATATGCTTGAAACCGCAAGAAGGCTAAGAAAACAGTATGGCTTGCTATGTTAAGCAGAAGAATAGTGCAGCAAGCGTCATTGTACATAATCTACCTCAAAACGAAGTACAGTATAATAAGTGCGATTCCACTTTACATGAAAAGCAGAATTAACTCAGGTTACTAAAGGCCAAACAAGACAAGACTCATATTCTAGCAAAATGAGAAGAGACGGCTGAATCGAAACTCAGCAGATGCAACTCATGCCAAGAGAGCCAAGGTCACACCAACAGAAGGAATGAACAGTAGCTACATCTAATTGAAACTTAAGAACAAAATATCCTGTCTCTGAAAGGTAAAGTTAAGGAAGCTTAGGCAGGTGGCAAGCCGAATAAGTATTAAATGCACAAATCGAGAGAAACTTGGCAAAATCACAGTGTCTGCATCACGTGACCATCCGAGCGAGGAGAAGCACGAGTTCACACCTACGCGTGGCATCCGCCCAGGAGAAGATAGCAGAACTTTCCCAAGCAGATGCTGCAGATTTGAGGCCAGCCACTGTAACATAATTGACACAATGTTGTTGAAGTCATGATTGATTTTAACCTTAATTGGAGGAAGGCCGGGTAGCTGAGGGGGGCACCCTGCACCTGGCTGACCATTCTGCGTGCTGCTAAGTAAAGTGGAAATTTATGCATGGGGTTGGTGCCAACCCAATCACAATGGACCAAATAATCTAGGGTCCTATAGTTAGTAGAACCAATGGGACGTTGTACTTTTAGTGACGTCTACAGTAGTCCTTTTGAAGGAAAGGCTTAGACAATCACCTGACAGTATTTACCCAATCCCCTCACTCCTTTCAAATACAGATATAGCACCTATATTAAAGTTACCTTTTCCCGAACCGATAGAAATGCTTATTAACTTTTGAGTGTTACACGTCACTTATGACACATTTTCAGTATAAATGATGTGTTTTTTATGAAGTTCATTGGAGTTGAAGCGAGACGGACTATCACATCACTGCTGATTGCCATGATTAACCGTTTTTTGTACTTGTCATTAAACGGACTCCCTTTGCCAAACCATTGAGTTGTCCGTATTGATTGGTGTTGGAGTAATAAATCTGCACCTCCATCCATCTCAAGGTGCAGCTATCTCATCTTAAAGTACTCTCGGAGCAAACCTCGGCTATATGGGCCGGTCGGGGGTCTCCTGAGTACAACACTTGCACGATCTGAATGTCACAAGGCCTAGTAGGAATGGTTTCTTTGTTGTCCTCCATGTTCCCCCACCCTTCTGTCTTGTTGCACATCAGAGCACATTGTGAATAGGCGCACTATGTATACCCTATTTGAATTAAAAAATGAAAGCTTTTAGTGACAGTACTGGCATTTTTATCTCCACTCAGTGCTGGCCTGCTGCATCACAATGCCCCATGTGCAGTACTTATACCTGGGTTGTATGATGACATGACAGTTGCATGGCCCATCACTCATTGTGTACACCACTTTTGTGAGTCAATGTGCTCGCTGACGGCATGGACATGACTAGGAAGGGTGCTGGATGTCAACAAAAGCCATGCCTCCATGGGTTACAGCTCCTGGTATGGCAACTCATGATGTCAGATGCATGTGTGCCCTGGCATTTTGTGTTTGTCTGCACTTTGATGCACAGGTTCAACTTTTGGCTGGAAACACATGGCTCAAAATGTCATTCTCTGACCATGTGCAGGCAAGGAAGCACCAGCTGCGGAGGAGGAGGAGGAAGAAGAGGTGCTGGTACGTCCGTCCACCAGTGGAGGCCGTGGTATCATTCCCCCATGAAAACCCACTGATACTCCAGACGATCATTAGTCATGCTCCAGCCTCTTCAGACTCTCCTGACTCTGGTGATTTGTAAGATGAGCCACATGTGTATGCCTCACAGAGGGAGAAGGCTGCAACTTACAGATAAAATGGGGCGCCACTGAGTCTATGGCTGTGCAGCAGGCTTCACAAGGCCAGTCAGTGATGGGCCCCCTGTCCATGGTGTTTATGGCTGCAAGGCCACCCTCCCACAAGTTGGCATCCGGTTCTGGGGCTGTTGTCCAATGGAGGGTTCTATACCTGTAGCCAATGACAGGGGCACCACAGCAACAGGCATAGTCCCTTGCATCAGGCCTCCGTGGGCACGCACATGCGGTGGACGTGTGCATACCAGAGGGACAGTGTGGGAATAGAAAATGTGCCGCCATCCAACATGGCAATGTGTGGGGTAGAATTGCAGAGGACATGGATTAAATGGACGAGAACATGACACCGCCAGCAGCCCGGGAAGTGCAATGGCTGCAGGTCATGCAGTCCTCAAGCTGTACCCACAGACTGGGCATGGAGCCCAACATCAAGGGCCGACAGGCAGATCTGAAGTGTCTGCAGGAGTCCCTGCATGCACATGGAGGCCCTGAGACATGAAATAAAAGCATCTTGTACTACACATCGCCAGGAGATGGAGAGCTTGAGGACTGCCCGGCATGATCAACTCTCAGTCACAAGGGCACTGCATCTGGTGCATGCAACCATGTCACGGCTGGCCCTTGCCAACGAAGACCAGGCCTTGGCAATGCATGGATTGGATCGACCAACACAACCACCAGAAGGTCAGCCACAGGATGGGGGGGCAGCACAGCCACTCCTCCTAAACCAACATTGCCTTGATGTCCATGAACTCATGGAGATTTTTTATTTTATTTATTTTTTCACTCATGTGGATATTGACATGTGCCCTCCCCCTGACCCCTCCAGGTTGGACTATTTTTTTTTCTTCACATGACCGATGTGGTCTGATTTTTCATTTATTTTTTCCCCTTTTTTCTTATTTTTCGAGACCGCATTGCAGGTTCGAGGAATGTGTTTTTTTCACTCAATCCTAGATGGACTAATTTTCTCCTCTTTTTTATTTCCTTGAGAGATGTGCTGTTGCCTTCTCAAAGGTATGATGAGTGCAGTAGAGGACATGCAGCCATGCACAGTGTGGTGTCAACTGCCATGGTTGCCTTGAGGACAACAGGATGGCATGTGCAGTCAACAATGGGTTGATGGAATATTGACACATATGTGCTGCATGCATTCTTAGCAACTAGGGCTGGTGTATTGCTATGCCCTATGTTGTTGAAGTGATCCCGATTCATTCACTGACTGCACTCAATCGGAGGTTCACCATGCACCCTTTCACGTCCCTAGTGCCCATGCCCTTTGCCAGGCACTGATCCCCCATTCACGAAATTGGAGTTGCAGTTTCCAGTGCAGGTGATGCGGGAATCACATCAGGCCAGCTCTGTCACCAGGTAAGGATGTACACTGTCTGTTGTACAGTCTTTGCATGCATTCCACATATTTGGTAGCTGGGGTTGTGATCATTGAGCCACAGTAAATGTCACTGCAGATGTGTGTCTGTCCACATGCATGTGTGTGTATGTGCACTTCCACTTCAATGTGTGTGCATTGTATTAGAGGATGCACTTACACAATTTACAAAAGGTTTGGAAGAGATTGTACAGCACTTGTCACACAAGAGTCAATACCCTCACCTGGCACTGACCGCACATCCGGAGTGGGAGAGGGCAGGAGCCCCCACCAGCTACCCTGCTTCCCTGCTGCATAGCGACCTTCAGCTACATTTACTGTGACAACCACACATGGCATCCAGAAGGCCACCGTGCTCCTCTGGTGAGGATCAGCCCCTCAGCCCTGACTGAGCTCCAGCCTGCACCCCATTTTGCCCCAATCCACCTCATGATCACCCAAACACGCTCAGAACTGCACACGCTGACTTTCGAAGCATCCAAAATGTCGGGCGCGATGCAGCCTGAAAACGAGGCTTGCCTTTGCTGCCGTTGCTAGGCAAAGTTGCTCCCTTTAAGCGGAAAAATCCGCCGGCAGGCGGAAGAGCCGGCCACATTTAAGGCACTCAAGGCCCTTTTTGACCCTGTTTGCGCTTGGGTGTGCCATTACCAAGACACTTTTTAACTCTTAATGCAAGTGAATGCACATTGCTGCTTGTTTTTGTTTGTTTTGAGTCAAATGATGTTGTGATGACAAATGCCATAGCCTCACATTGTACTTTTGTCTTGGTCAGATGTACATGCTACCTATGCTTATACTACTTAGCGTGCTAACTGCTGCCATTGCCTTGTATTTTGACCAAATTGTCATTTGCCAACTGTTATTAATTTATAGCCACACTTCCTATCCTAGTATCTCTAATTTTACTGGCTACTGATTTTCTTACCACTCACAATATGCTACCCAAAGTCATAAGTGAGTTCCCCTCTAAGATCCTCAACTGTCACCATACCACTATTAATACAGTATTTGCTCTCCTACTCACTGTATCCACATTCCACCATATCACTACATTCACCAACTCCCCCTACTATTATCCCCCACTGCACCACGCCACCCCCACATCCCCGTTTCACGCCACCATGCTGTCGTTCACCTCCACTCAACAGCCTGCTCACTCGCACACAGCTACCTCATGTCTACTATTCATCAGACGCACCAGACTTAGAGCCAGAACCCAACCATTTCATCTCAGTCACCTTCCTACCTCAACAGCCCACCGTGATCTTCGCCTAGGCTCCCGCTCCATCCACAATTGCACCCCACACATCGAACACATTTGCACACAAATACATACACCAACGCTGCTCATTTCGCCTCATGCAGGTAGTATCCCTACCACCACCGAGACTAAAAATAAAAATGTTCCCTCTCCACATATTAAATGTGCACTCCTTAACATTCGCTCACTCCCTGCTCACGCCCTTGAAATACATGACCTCCTAACCAACCACAACCTTGACGTACTGGCCATTACGGAAACCTGGCTACACGAAGCTTCCGGCCCTGCTGTCGCCCTTGCACTACCACCTGATTATACAATCTTCAGACAAGACAGACCAGCTTGCATAGGAGGAGGAGTAGCCCTCATCTTCAAAGAATCCCTCTCCATCAGACCTATCAGTCACCCATAGGATAGCAACTCTGACATCCTATCTGTTAAGCTTACACTATCCCCAAATAGCACCATCAACATACACATACTTTATCGCCCCCATGGCCTCCCATCAGACTTCCAGGGACACCTCATCCATCTACTTAGCGATAACATCAAAGGCTCTACTAAGAGCATTCTCCTTGGAGACTTAAAACTAGGATTCAATGACTCCAAAGACAAAGCTACTACAAACCTCATTAAAGAGAATAACAATCTTGGATTCACACAAAAAGTCTCAAGCCCCATACACACACCAAAGGCCGCACCCTTGATTGGGTTGCAGACCATAATTGTCTCACCACTATCACATCTAACACAGCCCTGCCATGGACCGATCACAACTGTATCGCATTCACCTTACCCACCACTTCCACCCCTAAAATCCTCACACCAGCCCCAGATGCTCAAGTGAGAAGCTCCAAAAAACTCACACAGGACAACCTTCACCCCTACCTTGATATCCCAGCATTAGCCCCCCCGTTCTCCAACAATCCTAACACCCTAGCAGATATTTACAGAGAGACCCTCTCCAAAGCCATCAATTCCAAAGCACAACTTGAATGTAAAAATAAAAAAAAGTTGCTACACACCAACTCCTGGTTCACTGAAGAACTGCAATCACTGCACTCCAGCAAAAGGGAAGCACTGAAAAATTGGCAAACCAACCCTAGCGATAACACCAAGAACTGCTTTAACCTAATCTCTGGACAGTACAAAGATGCTATCACCAAAGCTAAAGCCAGTTCCTTCAATGCCCAAATCACTAATGCCAACTCACAATCTAAGGACATCTTTGCTATCTTCAATGAACTCATCTCTCCTCCCAATACCCCAGATGAGATCATCAAAGATGAATCCCTGTGTGTTAGGATTCAATCTGCCATGCTAAATAAAATTGATCTCCTTCAAAAATAAATTCAGGACCACTACAAAGCCCTACCCCACCATACTGGGCCCTTACTACCTGATCCCACCCCCTCCACCTAACAATACTAAACCTCTTCTCTTTCAGAGACATCATTGAACCCAAAGTCCTCAACCTCCTGAAAAACCTTAAACCTTCCATGTGCAAAGGGGACATCTGTCCACCTAAGCTGATTAAGGACTGTGCTGACCTCTTTGCCCAGTTACTGACAGCCTTCATTAATAGCTGTTTCAGAATTGGCACTATCTGTGCACGCCTTAAAGAAGCCTGGGTACGCCCCTTCTAAAAAAGCCTACATTAGACCCTGCACAGCCTTGAACTATCGACCCATAACCACTGTGCCTTTCCTCCTTAAGATCCTGGACAAAGCTGCCCACTGCCAAATCCAACATTTCCGTGAAACTCACTCCATTCTCGGGACTAGACAATCTGGGTTCTGCAAAGTTCACGGCACCGAAACAGCTTTGGTGGACCTCAAAAATCAGATCACCCAAATCATGACAAAGGCAAGCCAGCCCTCTTCTTACTCCTAGACCTCTTGGCGGCTTTTGATTTGGTGGAACACAAGACACTCTCCTCACACCTCACCCAATCAGCTAACTTCTCCAATGTAGCAGCTCTGTGGGTCACCTCCTTCTTGGAAGGCAGGGCAATGAAAGCATTCTCCAACATAGCCAATGCAGCCCCCACCACCATCCACTGTGGAGTCCCACAAGGCTCTTGTACAGCACCAACTTTATACAATTTATTTACGAAGCCCCTCTTTGATAAGCTTGACGCCCTGAGTATCACGTATATTAATTACGCGGACGATACTCAGGTACTCCTACCTCTCACTGGCTCATACAAAAGAGACTCCAAAGCACTCCATACCATATACACCACCATTCAGGCCTGGGTGGCAGCCAACAGCCTCTGCCTCAATGGGGAGAAGACCGAAATCATCATACTCGGTCATAAAAATACATGAGCCAAACTTGACAAACTGTACTCCAACTTCACCATTGACAATACTATCATCCCTGTCTCCACATCTGTCAAGACCCTTGGGGTATACACAGAATCAACACTATCCATGACTAGGCAGGTTAGTGCCATCACTCCCGCCTCAGCTCATACCACTAAACTCATCAACCCTATAAAACCATACCGATCCAAGACCAATTGTCTATCAATAGATTGAGCTACCATTGGTGCAAAATTAGACTATTGTAATGCCCTTCTAGCAGGTACATCTACAGAAAACCTAAACCAACTCCAAGTCACACAAAATAATACGCTAAGAGCTGCACTGAGCCTCTGCAAAAGGGAACATTTCTCCCTTGCCAGACAAGAAGCTCACTGGCTCCTGGTTAAAGAGCGCATCACATTTAAAATCCTTACCCTCACCCACAAATGCCTCAACCTTACAGCGCCATCATATCTATCAGAGACTCTAACTAAATCAACCTCTACTTGACCTACCAGGACTCGCTACACCAACCAATGGTTGTAGGTCAAATGGTCGAAAAACAAAATGATCGAATGACCATTTGATCGAAGTAAAATGGTCGGAAAAAAAATGTCGAATTTTTTATTTTTATTTTATTTTATGGGGGGGTTCCCCCCAACCTCCCTTTTTCTTTATTAAAAATATTTTTTAACCAACCAAAACTAAAAAAATATATATAAATAAATAAATAAAACATTTGACCTTTTTTTTCCGACCATTTTACTTCGATCAAATGGTCATTCGATCTTTTATTTTCGACCATTTGACCGGACACCCCAACCAATTACACACTACACGCATCAACAAGGCTAAAGCTGGAGGGTTAGGCTTCCCCCACATAGCTGCCAAGCTATAGAACGCGCTACCCTCAGAGATCAGAGTAAAAAACTCTCTCCTTGTCTTCCGGAAAAAACTCAAAACTTCCCTTTTCATCTAACCCATTGAATGTTGTTTCTCCTGTAAAATGCCTGTATTCAAAATTGCTACTGTTCACTTCCTGTAACTAAGCTTATGTCTGTAACAAGCACCACGATGTCCCTAGGCTGCTGCACACTCTACAAATTTGAATAAACAAATAAATAAATATTTCACACATTCTGGATGTACATGCTAATTTAAGACATACATTTTCTGCTCATCTATGTTCTGTGTATTTTGGAGCTCCAACACTTGCCTCAATGACTGTGATCATGTCTCCTTACTGACACCATTGTACTCCATCTAACCCATGTGCTCTACGGGGCCCTATAGTTGTACTCCCTGTCCACTCTACTCTTTCACCTGCCCCTCTGCCCAATCCACTCCCTTATCCACTCACATGACCTGCCCTGCCACTATTCCACATGTAACACACACATCCATTGTCAGATCTTCACATCCTCTGCTTCTCGGCTTCATAGCGTAGCCTCTGGTGACACAGTCTTGGGCATTTGTACACAGTGGCTCATCGGGACATGTTTGTAATGTTAGCTGCATGTAGGGTTGTACAGATATGTGCATGTGTACCCCTGACGGACTGCTCCTGTGTTCCACAATCAGGTCACCTGTTGTACATTGTTTGTTTCTGTATGTCCACCTGGTTGCATTACATGATTATTTCTTGACATTACTTGTTGAACAAATCCAACACTGTGAGTGATTGCATGGTGTGTGCACATTGTGGGCCCATGCATGTGGTACATTGTCCACTCCCCCCAGGTTGTCTTCATCTGTTGTTCGTGTAGGTGTTGCTAGTGCACCCTGGGATCCATGCACACTTACTGGACTGTGCTGCAGAGTGTGTGGTCTGTTGGCGGATGAGTGAGCAGCTGCATATTGTCCTGATGTCCATTTACAGTTATGTCCAACAGGGGGGGGTTGGTGATTGGTTCACAGTATGGGTATGCGGTTGTAGGCACTTCTTTGCAGGGATGTTTTGTGCATGGGTTTCTTTCTGTTTTGCATGCCAGTGTGGGTTGTGCATGTTGTTTCTCTGATGTGTAGCTTCTGATTGAAGTTTCACCAAATCTTGGCTCTATTGGTCCAGTCTAACATGGCAACATGTCAAATCGAACTTGATAATGCAGTTCAATTTACTTGAATTTACTAACGTCGCGTCTCTCTGGGTTGGTGGCTTAGCCAAGAAAAATACCACATGTAAGAATTAGTATAGAAGAGAAGACCCAGGGTGAGACTACGCTCAGTTTCAAAAGAAGATTTAATATATAGAAATTCCCTTTTGGGATGACACGTGTTTCGGTCCCTTTATAGACCGTTCTCAAACCAGGGCTAAATTCAAATACATGTTAAACATATGAAAACAGAAAACATTATGTTAATTCACATTATTATACGTACATGTAATGCAATTGAAACAATGCAGTAAGTTTGATTGAAGAAAATCATAATGCAGAAATACAAAAGTAAGAAAAGCAAAAAACGTAAAAAAGTAAATAGCCAGACAAAAATAGGTAGGGAAATGGGGAGGACAGAAAGGGTCAAGAGAAAGGTACACAAAACTAAGTTAGTTTGCACTTCATCTATGGTCACACTCTTAATTTAGAAGTATAGTATGAATAATGTTGATATCAACTAGGTTTCTCTAGTTCCCCTTTAATTTAGTTTAGCAGAGATTTTCTGCTCTTCCAATTTTCGGGTTAGATGCCTTGAAGAAAGTAAATGCTCATTTAGCAATATTGCTACTAAGGATTGCATGTCTAATAATCAAGTTTGGGTAAAGCAGTTCCACCCTCTGCCCAGAGGTCCATTAATATAGTTAAGTCTAAACATATTAATCGGTGCGTGTTACTAAATTCGCCTCTAGCAACGTCCTGCTGTAGTTCATTTTGCAAACATTCCGTAATCCACAGTCTTACCAACTGATTCTACAGACGCCCTTGGTCTGTCTGTAGAAACAGTTATTGAAGTTGAAGATATTATATTCGAATGTTAGTTCCAACATTTCTTTTACCATTTGGATTTGCTGGTACATCGATGCTGAGTCTTCCTTGAAGGTGTGATCTATTGCTCTTAGTGCCCTGGTATGGTCGATAGATGTATAGAGGGCCCTGACATCTAAGGTAGCTAGTTGATATTCTTTTTCCCTAGTCTGTCTAGGATACAGGACAACATTTCTTCAATGCCTTTGGGTTCTATTTAAACCAACTTTTCAGTAGACAATATGAATAGGACCATCAGTTTGGCGCAGTAATGGTACAATATATAAATTTAGGTCTCTATCTGGAGCATAAATGTACTCGACAGTTGTTGGGTCTTTAATTTGGTATCAGCACCATTCAACTTCGCTAACATACCATGGATGGTACATACAACATGGGATATATGCCATCTAACAACCAGATGAATATGAAAATATACGTTGTTTTTAGCACGTAAGTTTCACTCGAAAGTACCTACCCTACATTGGTGGCAACATTTATTTAAAGTGAAATTTGTGGAATTTCACTTTAAATAGCCCGGCAATTGCCTTGCTTTGATACTTGTAAATGTAATGAATCAGTAACTTTTAGCAGCACCTTAATGAATTAGTAACACAATTTGGACAACTTGGACATACAAAGTTATGGTATAATACATTGCTCTAAAATGTCCGCCGCATTACAAGAAGTAAACAATGGCCCTCGTCATGTAAAATGGATTTACTATGTAGTCCGTTGCCATGACGACCGAGCCTCTGAATAACTAGGAAGGGGACGCCCCCTACGGACTTCAGGTTACACTCGATCAAACGCGAGACAGATGGTGAGAGGTGAGAGACCGTCACATTAGTGCAACCTCTTTGTTTTCAGTACATTGTAAATGCCGCGAGCCCGAGTGCGCTGTACTAAAGCAGCACGCGCTTGGTCCAAGACGGCTTATATGTGAGCACTAACCGTTCAATAAGAAGGGGAACACTGAGAATGAGTTAATATAAGTTACACACGAGGAATGTTATACTTATGTAGAGCTTTAAATAGAATTAGTTGGCAAGACCGTGGATTACGGAATGTTTGTATGTGCAGAGCTTTAAATAGAATCAGTTGGTAAGACCGCGGATTACGGAATGCTTGCAAAATTAACTAAAAACAGTAGGACGTTGCTAGAGGCGAATTTAGTAACATGCACCGATTAATATGTTTAGACTTAACTATATTAATGGAACTCTGGGAAGAGGGTGGAAATGCTTTACCCAAACTTGATATCAGCCGGTCAAGTGGCATAGCGGTTAGAAAGCCTGCTTTGACATCAGTGCAGAGCCTGCTAATGCAGGTTTGAATCCCGGCAAGGCCAAACTCAGCCTTTCATCCTTCCGAGGTCAATAAATGAGCACCACACACCGTGGGAAATAATAAGCAGCGCTCATATACCTGAGGGTTCATAGCACTATATAAATGTGAAATTATTATTATTATTAGACATGTAATCCTTAGTAGCAGTATTGTTAAATGAGCATTTACTTTCTTCAAGGGATCTAAAACGAAAATTAGAAGAGCAGGCAATCTCTGCTAAACTAAATTAAAGGGGTAGAGAAACCGAGTTAATATCAACATTTTTCATTCTATACTTCTAAATTAAGAGTGTGACCATATATCAAGTGCAAACTAACTTAGTTTTGTGAACCTTTTTCTTGACCCTCCCTGTCCTACCATTTTCCTACCTATTTTTGTCTGGCTATTTACTTTTTTACATTTTTTGCTTTTCTTACTTTTGGATTTTTGCCTTATGATTTTCTTTAATCAAACTTACTGCATTGTTTCAATTGCATTACATGTATGTATAATAATTTGAATTAACATAATGTTTTCTATTTTCATAAGTTTAACATATATTTGAATTTAGCCCTGATTTGAGAAAGGTCTATAAAGGGACCGAAACACGTGTCATCCCAAAAGGGCATTTCTATATATTAAATCTTCTTTTGAAACTGGGCGCAGTCTCACCCTGGGTCTTCTCTTCTATACTAGCTTCTGATTGACCTTACATGGGTGGCCCTTCTTTGCCAGTCTGCCCTTCTCCATCACCCACTTGTGTCCTTGAGCACAGAGTACATGTGCCACTTTTCCATCTATGTGCCTTCAAGGCTCTCTGACCATGCTTCTTCTTTCACAGGTGTTCATGTATCTGTCTTCCTCTCTTGGTCACATTCGCTCTTCCCTCGCCCATTGTGGTGTCAGACATGTCCATCCGCATCTCACCACCAGACAGTTTCCTCTTTGCACCGCTTTTACCCTATCTCTCTCTCTCTCTCTCTCTCTCTCTCTTCCTCTCTCTCTCTCTCTCTCTCTCTCTCTCTCTCTCTCTCTCTCTCTCTCTCTCTCTCTCTCTCTCTCTCTCTCTCTCTCTCTCTCTCTCTAACTCTCTCTCTCTCTCTCTCTCTCTCTCCCTCTTTCTCTCTCTCTCTCTCTCTCTCTCTCTCTCTCTCTCTCTCTCTCTCTCTCTCTCTCTCTCTCTCTCTCTCTCTCTCTCTCTCTCTCTCTCTCTCTCTCTCTCTCTCTCTCTCTCCAGGCAATCATCACTCTGTGTCCTGTCTCCCTCTTGCCCACTTTCATCCTTCAACATTGGGTGGTGAATTCCTATTTCCTTGTTGCATACACGAGCTGTCAGGGCGGTCCAGTATTTGTATGCTGATGCAATGCATGTCTTTGTGATGGTGGGATGCAGTGTATGCAAGACGGGTGGCTACCTTGTGCAGGTAATTCTAAGGCATTCTGGCAGGCACTCATGTTGTTGTAAGTGGCAGGGAGTCTGGCACTGTGTGGGGTTAGTTTTCTTTCCCTTGTACAGAGGTGAGAGGGTCTTCATGGGTGCATGTGACACATGGTGATGGTAGGATGGTGTGTCTATGCATGCTGTTTTATCAAGACAATCAGGGTGGCACTGGTTGCGGGGTGATTGTTGTGAGGAAGGATGCCTTGTATATTGGTGAGTTGTCATGAGGGTGGCAGGTCCAGCTGTATGTATGTGTGCTAAGACACATGGTGATGGGAGTGATGGGGAATGTTTGTTACAGTTGTTGCATGTGTCTTACCTGCCGCGTGGCATCACGTTCATTGAGTTTGTCTATTCCTGTCTACCGACGCAATCAGTACAATCTTGGTCCTTGTGCCCCTTCTGGGGGTGCTGTCCAGAGACATATCCACACACAGCACATAATTGATTGCCATTTGGAGATGCCATGTTCACCACAGACACCAGGCACACGCCATTGGCCAGGTGTTGTTGTTTGCCATGGTGAACATGTACAATGCACAGTACACCGGCAAATAATTTGCAGCATGTTGACAGCTGCTCAATGCATCTCCACACTCCCTTCAGTTATGAGCACATTGGTGCCCATTCACTTCAGTCCCTGTGAAGTCTGCCTTCCCCTGCTTTTGTGTGTTGCCTGCTCCCTTTGATGTGGCAGAGTCCTGGGTCTCTGTTTCTTATTACTTTTTCATGTCTGCTTGTCTCTTTCATGCCAGTTGCCTGTGTGCCCTGCCTTCCTAAATGACTGCTGCCGCGGTGAACAGCTGCCTTCTGCCGGTTCCTGTCTTTGATGAAATTCTGGTTTGTTTGAATCCCATCGTCTTGGGCTTTACATCATTGGCTCCCCTGCCAGTGTTTACTGCACTGCCCCACTGCCACGTTAATTAGGGGATGCCATCTTGTAGGTTTGGGAGTACTTCCAATGAGATCCTGGGTTTCCTTTCCAACCTCTCAGTGATCTTTTTTTGGAGTCCTTTCAGTGTCATACCAACTGTGGCCACTTCTGAATGTTCACAATGTCCCATCACCATGACAAGCGGTAAGTGGTACTAAGTTTTTAAAAATGTATTAAATGTGTATACACAAACATAGGACAAATGTATTGAAGTAACTAGTTTTCACAGATTAATTGTCATTCACTGACCTTGCACAGGGCTGGATCATAGGTGAATGCCTAGTGGCTTGTAGTTGGAGATGGATGAAATATAACTGTCTATGCGTGCCATAGGTGTGCAGCAAGGAGCACTGGTATGTCCAGTAAAAATGCAGTGCCCTCGGAGTTAGTTGGTAATAAAAAGTACCTTTAGGCCATTGTATGCAGTATACTGGGGGAAAGTATTCTTGTCTGTAAGGCACTTGTGATGGGCACCTGCGCAAATGCTGTGTTAGTTAGCTGGATGCATGATACACAGGCTGGAGTTTCGGCGTGTATTTAAATGCAAAATGAGAGGGGGAAGGAGAGGGTAAGGGGAGAGAGTAAACGAAATGAGCCATAGTGATACATGACGTACCACCTAGACATGGAGGAACTATAACCTGGTGGGGCTGGATTGCGCTTTTACCTCGATCTGTGGCTTGCTGTGAGCACCGTAGCTGGCGTCTGTCCAGGAGCTCTAAATCGCACACAATGGAGCTGTGTGTGTTTCCGGGAACTGCGCATGTGCAAATAGGGAATAGTGGTTTCCCATTGCGCATGCGTCCCACCCCGCACTCATCCCGTAGTCATGGGGACGTGTGTAAACCAATAAAAAAATGGTTTTAATCAATGTGATTACACCCGTGGTTAAGGAAAAAGTGTAGGATTTGGATTGGGGATAGACTGAGCACGAAGGACATATGTACAGAAGAAGCCTCATTACGAGTCTTGAGCTCCCGTAATGAAGGGTCCCGGTACGGGACCGGCACCATTCATTACAGGATGCCTGAGTATGAGGTCCCCTAGCGGGACCCGGAACAGATGTCTGGTCAAACCAGACATCCTTTCCGGGTCCCGCGAGTGGACCAAGGAGCTAATAACTGGCCCGTTATTAGCTCCATCCCCATTCCCATTGAGCCCTATGGGGGCTCAAATGGGAATGAGGATTGGTTTTGTGAATGAGAAATTACCGGGTCCTCCAAGGTTGGAATGACCCGGTAATTTCACATTCACAGAACCCGGTAATGGAACCCTGTATGGAGGCCCCATGCCCTTATTAAGAGCATGGCTACCTCCATACTCATACTGAGGCCCATAGTGTGAGAAACAGCCTGAAATGTTTTGATATAAACGGATACAAGGCTTTGACATCCTTAGGGTGCACTCGATGCTAGCAGTGGGAAGGGCTATGAAACAGAATGTTGTAACTAAGACAGTTCGAATAAGCCAAGGGCTTAGGCTTGATCATGAGAAACTGTCTATTATGGGCGTGAAGAGCTGTGCTGCATGGGTAAGGTGGCCCTTATAGAGTAGCTGTTCCTCAGGCTGCAAGTCGACCACATTATAGGAATGGGTAGGGACAGCTATGATTGACTCAATGGCAGTCTTTTACTGCAGGATGGTTATATGTCTGACTACGTCCCCAGTGTGTGTACGCTGCTAGCCTCTGGATCCCCATTTTACAGTGAAACTGAATGGGGCAGGCAGTATTTTGTAGATTTGAGTCTCAGGTTGGCTAAAAGCATGTATAGGTGCAGTAAGTTAGACGAAAGTTGGTCTGAAAAGTGCCCTTTGGCTGCCCTCAAAGTGCTGTTCCATATATCCCCTATAGGGAGGTTTGGTGGTTCAAAGTTCTGTAGAAGAAATCAGGTGATCGGGCCAGTTGGTTATGCCTCATTAAGTCCAGTGGATATTGATTTGAGTTTAAACATCCACCAGGATTCCTTAAAGTTCAAAGAGTTTGCAATATTGCTCATGTTAAACACTTTATCAATGACCCACCAGGTGAAATTGTCTGGACCATGTTGGAATTCGAGGAAGTGTGACATAAGTGGAGCTGAGAGAGGTTTACATCGAATCCTAGACCTGTGTCTGCCAATTCTTTTGTGGATGGGTCTGGAGGTCTGTCCCACGTAACGTAGGCCGCAAGGACATTCAATGATGTAAATGACGTTACATGATTTACAATTTGAAAAGTGCCGTAGTTTCCATTCCTTACTCCCTATGTAGAAGGAGTTATTTTTTCTCGTCAATTTACAAACTTCACAGTTGCCGCATGGGTAATGGCCATTGATTTCTCATAGATTCCACATGGAGGATCTGATGTTACTTTTGCTCATCTTGGCATGGGTAAGTGTGTCTTTCAGATTTTTGGATCTTTTCAATGCCATTCTAGGTATAGGTTCATTAGGCAGAGTTAATTGTACCAACAGCCAGCATTTTCTTATTATACATTTGGGTTTAGTAGTGTTGGGTCCAAATGTTGTCACACACGACATGATGTTTTCTTTGGGGGCGTCCTGTGTTTTAGGTGAGAGCAGTGTTTCTCTTGGCATGAATCTTGCCCTCTTTTGAGTGTCTTTTAACAATTTCATCGGCTAGCCTCTTGATTTCAACTTGTCCTGTAGTGCTGACGCATTGCTTTTGAATTTTGTAATGGCTGTGCAGTTCCTTCGCACTCTTAAAAACTGGCTATAAGGGAGATTAGCCCTCAGGTTTTTCGGATGATTGTTTTATAATGCAACACAGTGTTTCGGTCTGTTTCTTGTTTGAACATGGTACATTCCAGCTTGTTATTTTTGGGTCTGATTGTAAGGTCCAGGAAATGTATGCCCACATTACTGCTGTTTATAGTGAACTTGATCTCTTCTGTACAGTTGTTGATCCAGTTGAAGAAATCTGTGAGGGTGTTGTTCTCTCAAATATAGATAAAGTCGTCGATATATCTATGCCATAACACTATGTTATCAAGACATGGGTTTGAGAAGTACATAGTTGTATTCATATTCTGCCATAAAGATAATGGCCATGCTGGGGGCAAAGGCTGCCCCCATTGCTGTACCACAGGTTTATAGGTAGAAAGTTTAATCAAATTCAAAGAAGTTTTTGGTGATTGCCAATTCCAATAATTCCACTATTTGTGGGGACTCTTTTTTGCATCATATGATGAGTGAGATGGTGTCTTATGCGTTCAACCGCTGAGCCTTGTGGAATACTGGTGTAAAGGCTGTTAATGTCCATGTTGACTAATAGATCTTCTACTGGATTGAAGGGTTAGTGTTCAAACTTCTTTATAGTGACCATAGTGTCCCTCAAGTACGTACCAGTTTTCTGACTCCTAGGTTTAAGGGAATGGTCAATACATTTCCCGACTGGTTCTAAAATTGAGCCACATCCCGAAACAATGGGTCTCCCTGCTGGAGCCATCTGGTTCTTATGTAGTTTGGGGAGGGCGTAGAAAGCAGGAGTGCATCCCTCATGCTATTCAAGAAGACTTCTTCTTTGTCTGAAATCCAGTTGTTGCAAGCAGCACATTTGCTGTATTCTTCTCTTGATTTCCACTGTGTAGATACTTGTTGTCAGGGAATGGGTTGGCCACTCGACCTGTATATTGAGGTGGAACACGCAAAGGGAGTCAGGGCACTCCTCACATGTGTGTGTTGCTAAGGTCCATTTTGTACTGTGCCTTCCTACTTGTTTTCTCGTGTATGTAGTTAGCGGTGTACAGGGAGAATTGCGATAGGTGTCCAGGTGACATTGCTCAGGAACTTTTGTTGTTTGTGTTGTGTGCTTTTCAGTTTAATACATGAAGACTGTTGTTTCCAGTTGTTGTGACTGTGTTGGCGATTTGTAAACAGCCCTACAGATTAGTCAGCCACTTCCATTCCATCAAAATTGGCACATACTCAAATCAAATGATAATAGGCAGTGTGAACACCCTCAAAAATATATATGTATGCAACAAGGCATGTGCAATATTGCACCCCTGCATTCACAATGACATGGATTTGTTTGCCCCAGTCGTGCACATAGTGCCACAGGTGTCCTTTACTATTTTAACTGCCAAAATGGGAGAGGTAAACATGTATCTTTTGATATGCATATATGACCAGCTGCAGAGAAAAGTATCTTTCCAAAGGAATTGCAGCTTTTAAGTTGTGACATGTTTTTACTCGCTTCTGCATTACTCTCATTTGGAATTGGACTTACATTTTTACTCCATGTGTAATCATTTTGCTATCTTCTTTTGATATTAGGAGTACACTACTACTTGAAAATCTTATCTGGTACACTGTTTGTGCTTGTTATTTTATGTCAAATGTACACACACATTTTGCCTATCCCAGACACACTTTTTCTGGGTGTTGTTGTGGGCACTGAGGATAGGCCCTGATTAATCATTGAATGGTACCTGGATTGGGGCCTTGCTGTGTATGCTCCACAAGGGCAGATGTTTAGGTGAAGTAGGTTTGCACCAGCTGGGTGCATGCAGCCTTTCCACATGCCCTTTGGCCAGCCAAGTGTAGGGCTGGTGCCTGTGGGTGAAGCCAGTGTCCCATCTGCATTTCCACTGGTATACCAGGAAAAGTCGCAACATTCTACAGTACACATGCTGTCACTTTGATTTTGCAGACTAGTTGTGGGGCATAAAGCAAAACCCCATCAGAGTGGCCAAGAGAGCATGAACGTGACTTCAGTACCCTGAATCTGTGCACTACGGCCCATGTGGCTTCATGTGCTAATTTGTATCTGCTGGTTTGGCAGGACTATGAAACAGTGTCATCATGTATGGTGACAGCGGGTAGGCACAACACCCTGCATATGTGTATGGGTTTTTATTGGCATCTATTGCCATGGTCTGTTGTTCAGTGTGTCATATGCATGAACATGCATGACAGCTGATGAGCCATCTGTTACCATATTTTCCAGATGCCAGGGCACGGTGGAATGGTGACTGGCGGTAGATGTAGCTATCATGCGTGCTGCCAGGGAAATTGGCATACACTTCCATGATTAGTCCATTAGCATCACACACTACCTGCACCTTAATAGAGTACCAGTGCTTGCGGTTGCAGAAGATGTGTTCTGTCAGTCAATTACACCTAGTACACGTGGGAAATGTGCTACTGCGTAGACTTCCTGGCATTTTTCTGCCTGTCCTCCACTGCTCAGGGCATATATATGTGCCTGCACACACATGCATGTGCTGTTATGCATGCCAATACCTGCTGGAGACAGCATGATTGGGTGGCCTGCGATATTCCACCTGCTATTGTCGTGGTTAGCTGGAAGGAACCAGTTGCAATGAAATGGAATGCAGTTAGCACTTTCTTAAGGAGGTAAGGGCCAGGGAGCAGATGGTGGGTGATGCTAGGTCATGTTCCCACTCCCTGACAAGGTCAACGATTACATGGGGAAACCCGTATCTGGCATATACCTGGTCATCAGACATCCCAAAAAGCATGGTGCGTTGTGCAAAAATCCAGACCTTGAGCCTCCTCCTTCTTCGGTGTCTGTGAACGATAGCTCCTGCTATTTCTGGGTTCATCGTAGGTGTGGACGTTGGTTTGGTGTGCATTGCGTGCTTTATAGGCATTGGTTCCTATGCGCGTTCAACTTTACGCATGCTATCATTTGGCGGATGGATCACAGGGTCTGCATGTGCTTTTTCCCGATGCGAGGTTGTGAGTTGTTATCCATGCATTTGGTTGGTTTTGCAGTGGACAGGGCGTGGAATTTTTAAGCCGGGACTGTTTCTCAACATGCCCACATTTTGCCCAGTTCTTCCTCATTCTGCATGTTCCGCTCCCTATTTGTGTCTCTGCATAGGCCAGGCCCACACTCTGTGAGGTGTCTCATGGTACCGAGCCTACGCGAACTCTGCTCAAGACCCGGAAAAGACTTGCATAGTTGATTCCATGAATCGACGAACAAGGTTTTTTGCGTGCAGAAAGGTGTGCAAAGTCACAATTTTCCCCGTAATTAATTCCATGAATGAGCACCATTGTGTTTTTATAATGTATGAGCATGGTCGAGGGAAAGGAAAGCATTGCCTAGAATATGTAGATAAATACTAGCACCTGTTTTTAAAGGCAACTCCACTTTAAAATCAATCCAATGAAAACAAATGGCACTTCATCAATACATTTAATCTATCTAATGTATACGAGACATTGAGCTATGAAAAATAAGAATAACAACGACGTGCTCTGATTCAATCTTGAAAATTCATATCAAAGACCTTGAATTGTGTGATCTTCGCACAGGGCAAACTTGGGCAGCCTTTCCCACACCAGCATGGATGAAGAACATGTTGGTTCTATGAGGATAGCACCTGGGGTGACTGCCAGAACCAATCAGATTGCTTGGTATGTGTGCCAACGCTATCAGTACAACATGATATCCTGAGAAAGCTGTCAACTACTCATGTCCTTCCTCTGCCTCACTCTGCCCACTGTCCACTCCATCTCAAGTAGCCATTATTCTCATTTTTTTTTTAAATAAATACACTTACCTGCTCAGCAACCACATCCCTCGTTCCATGATCCTTCCCAATAACGACGGCTACCATTGTAATGCACGAGGGCTCCTCCAGGTGGTAAAAGCCCACTGCACTCAATGAAGACCCTGAGTGGGGCTGGGCCTCTTAAAGTGGGTGGTGGGCCTTTATGCCTGGGTATGCCCTCCAAACACATGTAGAAAGCTAGATGAAATGGCTCTGTACCAAAAACGTGACCTTGATACCAGGTGAGGGTTCATTTTAACGCCCCCATCTCCCACCCCCGATCACTAGCTATTCTGTACCCACGTCTCAAACAAATAGTACATGGTGGCTCTATGAATTATACACTTTGGGGTCCTTCCGAGTATGGAGGTAGCCATGGCGCTTTTAGCAGCATGGCTACCCCCATACCTGGTACCGGGTCCGGGTTCCCTGAATGGGGAAATACTGGGCCATTCCTACCTTGGGGGGCCCGGTATTTCCCCATTCAGGGAACCCAGACCCTGTGCATCCCCATTCCCATTCGAGCCCCCAAAGGGAACAATGGGAATGGGGGAGCATGCTAACAATGGGCCCGTTAATGACTGGCCCGTTGTTAGCAGGGTTAACGGCGCCAGCAGCTCTACCGGTGCCATTAACCCCCTACCGCCAGGGTCGGAATGACCCCCTTTGTAGTCCTCTGAAACCCCAACCTCTGATTCACCAACAAATAAATAAAATAACTTAAACCTGCCACTACAAACTTCATATGGCCATTACCCCCTGCACCCCTGTCTCTCTGCGAAACTTCACACAAGATAAAGGTGATGAGTGCATTCGTCTATATGCTGGCCTACTAAGAACATTCCTGGGGGGCGCGCGTCAATTCATACATAGCCCTGTGGTCCACGTGGTCTTCATCTTGAACAAAACACTATCACGTCACAGGATCCCCTCCAACCCTTCCCTATCCCTCCATTGTACACATACTTGAGTACCAACTCCTCTGTATCATAAACTAATACTACCTCTACTGCCTCAAGACATCTGCTAAGGTCATGTATTGTGTGAAACCAAATGAAACTTCAATGACACGTTGATACATTTCGGCTAACCCAATGTTACAAAACCATCCAAACAAACATCATCCGTGTGTAACACTGTACTGAAAGACCAGCCACAACCTCGGGTACAAATTCCCCATCCCCCCTGAGGGAAGCATTTGATCCAATGAATTCCAAAAGCCATGAGAGCTCTTCCCTTAAACAAGCACCTGGGAAATGTCTCCAAGAATCCTATGTCATGGACCTATTCACGAGACCCATATACCTCGGACTTTGCTTGCTGGCAACTGGAAAACAACTGTGGGTGTAGCAAAGTTGTGCACCTCCCTCTTTCCCTTCCCTCTATCTTTATCCAACCGACCGTACTGCCCTTTCACCATATAGTGCCCCTTATTTCCCTTAATGCTCTTCAAGAACAATCTTACAACACAAATTAATTAAAATACATGCAGATCAAATTCACAAGGATACTGCATAGAGTCACCCTCTAAGGAGTCCTATAATAGGTGGCATTATTATTTTATTTTTAATAGTACATGATGTATCGACCTCGGAGGGTTGAAAGGCTTGGTAAACCCTGCCGGGTGGATTTAGGGCCTTGGTAGTGCAGGCTGCTCTTATGTCGGAGATCAATGTTTTACACCGGTAGCCACCCACCCATGGCTATGGTATAAAGACTTGCTTCCCCTCCTTTTTATTTATTTAATATTTAGCAGTGAATTATTTGCCGCCCCGCTTCAGACGACGAAAGGTATCTGAAGAACACGGGCCCCATCACTGACGTTTTCCCATTGCTGTGGTAAGGTGGATATTTTAGTTGAATGTTATCCCATATGTAATGTTTGAGTAAAAAGGTGTTGAAAATTCGACTGTAGGCTTTTTAAAACAGAGGGATTCTATAGGTTATCGAAAGTCACTACCTGCATTTTATCGTAAAAAACAAAAAGGCAATTACAAAATGAAGCCCTTTTCTTATGCTTAAAACCACCCGTTGAATGCTCTTAATGGCCCTCATTCCGAGGTTGGAATAGTGCCATGACTAGCACCAATACCGGTACTGCCACCGACTTGGTGGTATGGGGACTTACTGGTCTATTCCGACCATTGCGGGACCGATAAGTCCCCATTTGAAAAGCCATTCCCCATTCCCATTTGAGCCCCCATAAGGCTCAACGGGAAGGGGGAAGGCGTCAATAATGGTACCGCAAATTGCGGTACCGTTATTGACCCTGGTATCCCTTTGCGGGTCCCGTCCATAACGCCTGGTAAAAGCAGGCGTTAAAGGAGGGACCCGCAACGGGACTTCGGAATAGGGCGCAAAGGGATTACTGCACCGGTGTCATTACCGGTGCCCGGTATCACTTTGCGCCCAGGTCGTAATGACCTCCAATGTGTTTATAGTTCTTTGTGGGAATGTACCCACAAATACCTCACACTTTTGTTTATTCTATGCTTTCTTTTTTTTTTTTTAATTTAACAAAAATGCTCTTAGTTTGGTAAACCACTCACTTGAAATGAAATGTTTCCGTTGTTTTGGGAAAGTGATTATTTGTTCCTGAGTTCTGGGTAATGGTGCTTCTGGTAAACAGATATTCTTTGACTGCAAACAATTTGAAGTCCAAGTTTCAGTATTGTCTCTTCAAGTAAACACTGTCACTGACTCCACATTTTTTAGGCTGACCTCTGCGTGATGTCTTTTGCTGAGTACATAATTTGAAGTAGTGGAATTGTAAGTGATGCCTTGTCTCATCTCAGCATTCTGTCTCTTGCTCGCATGCACACCATACATAATAACTAGATGCAAGTCTACATCAAATAATGACTAAGAGTTATTAACCATCAATCATATATGTTGGGATATATGTGAACAATTCCTCTTGCTCTATCATTTTATATTTTGAAAAGGCAGGTTACAACTGGTGAATTTTGAATTCTAAGTTACTGCCCCGAAGACAAATTAATTATAATTTTGTGTATGGTGCAGTTACAATTCAAATCACACATACAATATGTATTTGTTCATTTTGAAAGTCTAATGATAAAGGGTTAAATATTACTATGAATGACAGAAAATTGACTTAAGTGAACAAAGTTTCAGTAGGTTCCAGAGAAATTAACTTAAAAAATATTTATTTTAGATTGTAAGGTAAGGACTTAAGATGTTCATTAGACAAAACTAATGTTTGTTAAATGACAATTTACATGTGAAGCCTTTTTTCCTGTATACAAGATGAATATGCGTTTGTTTGGGTGATATGTGCCCTGCACACCTGATGTACAAATACAGGATAATGCATAGAATACATTTAAAGTCAAAGAGCTTCTGTGATCCTCCACAGAAATGTAGCCCTTGAGTGCACTGATGTGTTGATGGATTTTATAAGAATATCACAATCATTGTTTGCTAGAAACAAATGGCAAAACTTTGTGGTTGCATTTCTTCCCATAACCATTAGCCAAAGATTAATTAATATGCCATGACTTTCAACTGTATTGCAGGCTTGCTAATACAGGGGAACATATTCACCAGCTAAAATAGACTTTTTAACAGATATGTAAGTGTCCATTAGGAGACCATATAAATGCATCTATAAAGCACACAGCTACCAAACAAACAAGTTAAGAATACAAACTATAAATGCACAGGAATATGTCATCTTTAATATACAATCATTACAAAAATACACTTAATTTTGACCCTTTATATGTTAGGTACTTAGTGTGTATATTTTCTGAACCTGCATAATATGCCTGTTTCAATATACAATGAATATTTCAAAAATTAATTTTTCCTTATAGTCTACAATTATGGATGAAGTCAGTTCTTTGTGACCAACCAATTCCAGAGTTGTTAGAATTCTTACCTGAATAGCAGTCTGAACATTTTACGTATCACAATCTTAAGGTAAGTATTTTGATAAATAAACATTTTAGAGGGGATGAAGAAGTCATGCACAAAGGTGGAGCTCTACATAGAAGTTAGGATCTCCCTTTACTGCGCTCTAAGCATATAGAACAATACAGATTGGAAGGGTGAACTATGCAGCTATTTCATAGAGATAGCAAGGCAATCAGAGGGCCAAGCTAATAGAATATTGCTGTGTCAGATTACATTGATGTGGGAGATACAGTAGGAATAAAAACCTAATGGGAAGGACAATCATCAGATTGTATTCTTGCAAGCCAACAATACAGATGATTTGACAATTCATGCCCAATTTTCAGACATGGCTATAAAGGCCAGGCCTATTCATCTACTGAGCAATACAGGGGGTAGAGCTTGAGATTCTTTGTTAGCTGGATCCAAGGAATGAGTAGGAAAATCATACTGCCAAACCTGTTAATCATACTGCCAAACCTGTTATGAGGGCCCAAATTCCTTAAAAGATGACTAGTAAACGGTTGGTCATTTCTCCCACGAGATGAAACACATTATGTCATTTCCCGTTTTTGTCTGCATCCTCTAAATCATCAGAGTCACAACTATGGCAAAGGGATTAAAAGGTCCTGCTCATTGCAAAACACATTGTACAGTAACTATCTGTAAGTATAATCTCCTGCCATACTGTTTAGAATGTTGGGGGTGGGCTTTGTCAAGAATCATTATTTGAAGTACAGCTCTACAATGTTCTCTTAGGAAACAATTCTCTCACATGTTCTAATTATGTATATTGGGATGTTTGTAAGTCTAATAATTCACGACATTGAAGCCTGGGTGCTCATTGTCCTGCACCCCTTCTCTTTGGAATATCTTGCTCTGTTTGGGTCAGGTCATTGCTTTTCTGCAGCATCATTTCTAGCTGCAACAAATGGTATGCCTTTAGCCTGTCCCCTATACACGCAATAGAAATGATAGCACTTGATGGTCCAATATGCAAAAAGGATTGTAACACTAGAGAGGCCACTGGGCAGTGTGCAGCTTGTAGCCAAGAACCTGAAACAGAGAAAAAAGAAAACGAGGGTTCAAAAGCCTGTGTCCCCCTCCTGAAAAATGTGTGATCCTACACAAACTACTCTCAATAATTGATTGTATTGTCCTTGGCTGACACAATTGAAATCACTTAGAAGTGATAGTATTACAAATTATCTATAAAAAAAGCCCCAAATAAAATGCTACAATAGACTATATTGCACTGCCACATGTAATAAACATGTGAATGACACTTTATGCACCGCACATCATGGGCTGCATTTTCCTTTAGCTCACTCATAGCCCAATCTCCTGTGAGACTGGTTCTCTCCTAACAGAAAAGTAAAATGAGCAATGATGGTTCCACTACAGAGTGTGAGCCCTCTCCTGTTGTGCGATTTTTGACAAAGCATTGTTATTTTCTGTATTTAAACATGGGGGTTGGATTAATTTAGAAATACACTGTTCCCACAGTCCCTGGGGCCACCAACTACGCATTTTTTTTAATCACAATCAATGTTCAATATTGTGAGGACATAACAAAATGGAATTACACACTTTAAGTGGATTTTGGGCTTAGAGCGGATGGCTTAAAAACAAGGTTTGTTCCAGTACAGGCAAAAAGAGTGCAACCTTTGTCCCCCTTGGAAAAGGGACAGTATGGGCAAGCTCTACACAAACACACACACTAGCTGACTCACTCACACATTCACATACACACTCACTCATGCACTCTTGTTGTACTCTGTGTGTTAGACAACTCTTTCTCCACATGCCACACCAAATACACCAAACCTTTGACTCTTTGTCTCCCAAAGGTTTGTGTCTGACTGATGCTGGGGTTATTTTTCATTGTATGGTGGATCTTAGATTCTGAGTTTCTAGAGGTATTCGGGGGCCACACGCCCAGTATTCCAAGTGAGTTAGTCCAGCCCAAAGTTTGACAGGCAATCCTTCTCCCCACCTGGAGCCATTACAGGGATTTCCAGGCAGTAAGGGAGTGTTCCGATTTTTTTCAAGTGCCGGATAAGTCTGACTGCTTGATTTACGGCTCATTAAACACTCCGACCTAATATCTTTGTGCAACCGACAGTCACAGATTTAAATTCAGGCATATCGATAAATCACATACCACACATTAGATAGTTAAAACGCTTTTCACAGAGAACAGGAAAGGCAGATTTCCACTTTGAAGCACTAGATCAAAATGTGAAATCATCATCATTATTATAGAACTTGTAATGATGGAGAAGGGTTTGATGGGACACGTTGTTTAGGGGTTATGTTATGTTATGTTACTTGGCATTTATATAGCACTCTGTATATCATTGGTATGATCTCAAAGCGCTGGTAGGTTGAACCCCCTTGGGAACCGCAGTTCTGGTCAGGAGAGAGAGATGGAGTCGTAGGGTGTGTGGATGCACCAGATATGTGTGCAGCTGATGTAATTGCTGGATGGTAGCTGCATCCTAGCGTCGGGTGTGGTGCTAACAATGTATGCAGTCTGGTGGATGGACACCCAGACTGGGTTCTGGCTGCAATAGGCCTGAAGGATGCTTATGTGAGCAACTAGGCCGGAATGTCATTGGATAGCTGTGTTTTATTAGGGTGATGAGGTGTTCATGGGGTAGTATTTGTATGTGAACAGCTAGGCCAAATTTGCCAGGGGTATCGGTGTGTTTTAGTTGTGTGATGGATTATAGTAGAGAGTAAGCGTAGTGATGTGATATGATGGTTATCTTTAAAGCGCCCAAGACCAGACAGCGACACACAGCAACACACAGACACACAGTGACAGGGGGCTGGGCTTACAGCGACAGGAGGGGGCATACGGATATATAGCAACAGCATGGGGAACAGTGACAAATGTGTGGGGCATGCGAACATTTACATTTGCATTTCTATCTAGATGCGATTCAGGTTACTGTTCGCGATTTCATCTAAGTGAGGCACATGCTAACATTCACCAATTCCATCTAAGTGTGGGACATGCTAACATTCACAATTCCATCTAGGAGTGGGACGTGCTAACAATCTCATTTCTAACTAGATGCAACTCAGGCTAATGTTCACCATTTCATCTAAGTCTTGTACATGCTACCATTCCCCATGCTACTATTCTGGTACACCATTACACCATTCAAAATTCCATATAAGTGTAGGACATGCTACCATTCACCATACTACCATTCTGGTGTGCCATTCACAATTCCATCTAATTGTGGGACATGTTGACAATTGTATTTCTATCTAGATGTGACTCAGGCTAATGTTCACGATTTCATCTCTAAGTGTGGCACATGCTACCATTCAGAATTGCATCTAAGTGTGGCACATGCTACCATTCACAATTCGGTCTAAGTGTGGCACATGTTACCATTCACAATTCTATCTAAGTGTGGCACATGCTAACATTTACAATTCTATCTAAGTGTGGGACATGCTACCATTCACAATTCCATCTAAGTGTGGCACATGTTAACATTCACAATTCTAAGTGTGGCACATGCTACCATTCACAATTCTATCTAAGTGTGGCACATGCTAATATTTAAATTCTACCTAAATGTGGAACATTATACCATTCACAATTCCATCTAAGTGTGGCATCTGCTACCATTCACAATTCCACCTAAGTTTACAATTCCGTCTAGGTGTGGGAGATTCTACCATTCACATTTCTATCCAGGTGCGACTCAGGCTAATGCTCATGGTTACATCTAAGTGTGGCACATGCTAACATTCACAATTCCATCTAGGTGTGGGATGTGCTAACAATCACATTTCTATATAGATGCGACTCAGGCTAATGTTCACAATTTCATCTAAGTGTGGTACATGCTACCATTCACTGGTCTACCATTCTGGTGCACCATTAACAATTCCATCTAAGTGTGGGACATATTGACAATTGTATTGCTATCTTGCTGCGACTCAGGCTAATGTTCATGATTTCATTTCTAAGTGTGGCACATGCTACCATTCACAATTCCATCTAAGTGTGGCACATGCTACCCTTCACAATCCTATATAAGTGTGGCACATGCTAACATTTACAATTCCATCTAAGTGTGGCACATGCTAACATTTACAATTCCATCTAAGTGTGGCACCTGCTAATATTTACAATTCCATCTAAGTGAGGCACATGCTACCATTCACAATTCCATTTAAGTGTGGCACATGTTACCATTCACAATTCTATCTAAGTGTGGCACATGTTAACATTTACAATTCCTTCTAGGTGTGGGAGATGCTACCATTCACATTTCTACCTAGATGCGACTCAGGCTAATGTTCACGATTTCTTGTAAGTGTGGGCCATGCTACCATTCGCCATGATACCATTCTGGTGCACCATTCACAATTCCATCTAAGTGTAGGACATGTTAACATTCACTATTCCATCTAGGTGTGGGACTTGCTAACAATCACATTTCTATCTAGATGTGACTCAGACGTTTACGGTTTCATCTCTAAGTGTGGCACATGCTACCATTCACCATGCTACCATTCTGGTGCACCTTTCCCAATTCTGAGTGTGGCACATGCTAACATTTAAAATTCCATCTAAGTGTGGGACATGTTACCATTCAGAATTCCATCTTACAATTCCATCTAAGTGTGGCACATGCTAACATTTACAATTCCATCTAAGTGTGAGACATGCTACCATTCACATTTCTACCTAGATGCGACTCAGGCTAATGTTCATGATTTCTTGTAAGTCTGGGCGATGCTACCATTCACCATGATACCATTTTGGTGCACCATTCACAATTCGATATAAGTGTAGGACATGTTAACATTCACAATTCCATCTAGGTGTGGGACGTGCTAACAATCACATTTCTATCTAGATGTGACTAAGACGTTCACGGTTTCATCTCTAAGTGTGGCACATGCTACCATGCACGATGCTACCATTCTGGTGCACCATTCACAATTCTGAGTGTGGCACATACTAACATGTAAAATTCCATCTAGGTGTGGGACATGTTAACATTCAGAATTCCATCTAAATGTGGGACATGCTAACATTCACACTGCTACCATTGTGGTGCACCATTCACAATTCTATCTAAGTGTGTGATGTGCTACCATTCACAATTCCATCTAAATGTGGCACATGATAACATTCACAATGCTACCATTCACAATTCTACCTAAGTGTGGGGCATGCTACCATTCACAATTCCATCTAAGTGTGGGACATGCTACCATTCACAATTCCATCTTACAATTCCATCTAAGTGTGTAACATGCTACCATTCACTGTTTACCATTCTGGTGCACCATTAACAATTCCATCTAAGTGTGGGACATATTGACAATTGTATTTCTATCTTGCTGCGACTCAGGCTAATGTTCATGATTTCATTTCTAAGTGTGGCACATGCTACCATTCACAATCCTATCTAAGTGTGGCACATGCTAACATTTACAATTCCATCTAAGTGTGGCACATGTTAACATTCACAATTCCATCTAAGTGTGGGACATGCTACCATTCACAATTCCATCTAAGTGTAGCACCTGCTAATATTTACAATTCCATCTAAGTGAGGCACATGCTACCATTCACAATTCCATCTAAGTGTGGCACATGCTACAATTCACAATTCCATCTAAGTCTGGCACATGCTACCATTCACAATTCTATCTAAGTGTGGCACATGTTACCATTCACAATTCTATCTAAGTGTGGCAAATGTTAACATTTACAATTCCTTCTAGGTGTGGGAGATGCTACCATTCACATTTCTACCTAGATGCGACTCAGGCTAATGTTCACAATTTCTTGTAAGTGTGGGCCATGCTACCATTCACCATGATACCATTCTGGTGCACCATTCAGAATTCCATGTAAGTGTAGGACATGTTAACATTCACAATTCCATCTAGGTGTGGGACGTGCTAACAATCACATTTCTATCTAGATGTGACTCAGACATTCACGGTTTCATCTCTAAGTGTGGCACATGCTACCATTCACCATGCTACCATTCTGGTGCACCATTCACAATTCTGAGTTTGGCACATACTAACATGTAAAATTCCATCTAGGTGTGGGACATGTTAACATTCAGAATTCCATCTAAGTGTGGGACATGCTAACATTCACACTGCTACCATTGTGGTGCACCATTCACAATTCTACCTAGGTGTGGGGCATGCTACCATTCACAATTCCATCTTACAATTCCATCTAAGTGTGGCATATGCTAACATTTACAATTATTGGTATGCTACACGGCTGTTTCAAAGCACTAGGCTGGCATTATAAGGAAGACTGCTAAGATGCCATGTGCTGTTGTAGTTGCAACATGCAAATGTAGCTAACCTGTAATTCAATTTCTGTTCGTGGTGAAATTGAAGGTACCGGATTAAGGGCAAGAGTGGGAGTTGATTGCAGATCGTTAATGTTTTTATGCATTATTCAAAACTAGATTAAAATCTACAGCAGAAAATGCTGATGAAATATGTTCCATAAAAAATGCACCTTAAAACATGTGTAAGACCAAATGACTTAGACTGTCTTTTGATGGACCTTTCCTACTGTTGGCAGTAGCTTTCTCACTAGCCTGAACATAAACGTTGTGTGCCCTTGTTTGTCTTAAACCTATTGTGAACTTGCATAGTGGCACCTTTTAATAACTACACACTGCTTGGTAAAATATGTTTGCAAAAATCAATTTCCACTGTTGACCATTATCTCCCAGTTGTACACATACCTCCCAGTTTTACTCCTCTCAGATTGATGTCTAGAGATACCACCGGTGTAGGCTTACCAGTTGGCATGTATCATACCTGATGCAAATTGGCATTGCAGACTTTGAGCAGACTACCATGGTACAAACAACATGTCAGTGTTTCTGTCTCCTACTCACCAGTAACCAATGGACCATTGGGCTATCTCCTATGCATGATGGAACCCTGGAGCCCTCACCTGATCAAACTGTATAGACCGGGGCTAATCACTTTCCCCTACCCAGCCTTTTTCTTTAGTGTTCTCATAAATTTGCAATGGCATGCAATGCTTAACACTGATCTTTACCTGCATTCAGTTGTACAAAACTGTATGAAGAGAATGGTTTGCAAGTCAGGCATGCACCTTACACGTTAACAGTGTTGTATTAAGTAAGACTCCTGTGTGTCAGTCTCTGACCATTTCTGCAAAAAGCACTTTGTTTTCTGGCTGCAGTGGTGGACTGGTCTGCCATAAACCTCACAATTCTGAAGCAGCCCCGCCCAACTATAAGAGGCGCCTTAGGGAAGCAGTGTGCCTTACCCTATTCGGCTGTCAATTGGTTAAAATATGCAGAACTCATGTCTAGTTAAAAGAAACAATTGGATGCCAAGTCAAATGGTATGTTAGCTTCAAATCAAAGATCAACTCTTTCAATCAGTGTATGTCCCACACTTCGAGAATCTTTAAATAACACCAAGCATCATCCAGGCAGGGGCACATGTTGCAAATATCTGCAATTATCAGGAAGCCTCTACACCCCTAGGATACAATGAAGCCCGGGGAATGAAACCATGCCAGCCCCTACTCATTACCACATCTTCCTGATACAAACCACAGATTCTCAACATTACTATTATATTCGAAAGAAAATGCAACTGCTTCTGCGACCTGGCTTGGTCTGATCACAAGCTGTAAACATTTCAATGCCTCCCTTATTCAGTATAGCTGCTGAAAAGGATCTACATGCTTGGGAGGGCACCAACACAAGATGGGCAAAACTGACACACTTTGAAATTGACCATATATGATATGATAAGTCATTTATAATGCACCTGTTCACAAGTGTTTCTAGGTGTGACAAGACAAGAGAGGGAAGACAGAGGGGGGATGAAACAAATGATGTTACTAAGCCTTGTGTCATTCAGATCATTCAAGTGCGATAATGGACACTACAAACTATAAAGCTGAAGTAGTTAAGCAACTAAGTGACCAAGATACATACTTGGAAATTTTCCAAGACCCAACTGAACAAGTACGGGAAATCATACGGAAAACATTAGAAGAAGCTGAGGTGGAAGAGATTATCACACATAAAACCAAAACTTTCCTTACCAATACACATCCGTTGACACCAGTCATCTATATTTTACCTAAAATACACAAGAATCTGATGGAACCCCCAGGTTGACCGATAATTGCAGCAAACAACAGCTTACTCGAACCAATTGCTCAATACATTGACAAGATTATCCAACCTCTTGCACAGAAATGTACAACATATACTAAAGACACAAATCAATTTCTTAAGAAGCTGGGAGAAGTAACTTTTGATACAAATACAGATATCCTATTTTCTATGGACGTGACACGTTTATATACTAACATAACGCACCAACCTGGATTAGAAGTTGTGGAATGGATGCTACTAAATTCAGAAGTGTCAGTCAAAAGTGACCATCTCTTCATCTTGAAACTCCTGACAATTGTACTTAACAACAATTTCTTCTGTTTTGAAGATAGATATTTTGTCCAAATATCAGGGACATCAATGGGGGCTGTAATGGCCCCAAGTTACGCAAATATTTACATGTCATATTTGGAAGAGACACAAGTAATCAATAATGCAAGATGGAGAGATAAACTGAAATTTCTCACAAGATTTATTTACGATCTATTTGGCATTTGGAGAGGGGGAGAAGAAGAACTTCTAGAATGTTTTGATTTTATGAACAATCTAGCCCCAAGAATCAAATTCACGTACAAATATAGCAGGACCACCATGGAGTTCCTAGATGTTCAGATATACCTAAAAAACAGCAAATTAGAAACAACGATCTTTACAAAGGAAACGGATAGGAACAGTCTTCTTTTGGCAACAAGTTTCCATCCAAGAAAAACAATATCAAGCATCCCTCTAAGTCCGTTTTTGAGATAGAGGCAAATTATCTCAGAAGAAGGTGAATATGATTTAAAATCAAGTGAACTCAGTGAGAAATTTATCAAGAGGGGATACGATAATGAAATATTGAATAAACATGCAATGACTGTTAAGAACATCACAAGAGAAGAATCACTTACGACAAAAGCAAAAAATACCAAGACTGATCTGGTATATGTTACAACCTACTCACAACAGAGCAGTACAATAAAGAAAATAGTCAAAAAGAATTGGGAAATCTTGTCCCAGGATGCGACATTGGTTAAATTATTTCCATCACCTCCATTTTTCGCATATAACAAAAGCAGATCATTGAAGGGTCATTTGATTAAATCTGACTTCAGTCAAAGGTACTGTTCTGCAAAAGAAACATACAGAGGAACCATACCATGCAATAACTGCAGTTCTTGTAACAATGTGATAAAAGGTAATTCCATCAACCATCCCTATACGGGACAAAAAAATTCTTTAAAACACACTTCTACGTGTGAGACCAAGAATGTTATATATGGTATAAAATGTCCATGTGGACTATACTATATTGGATTAACAACTAGGAAAGCGAAAATCCATTGGGGTAAACACAAATCTAACATTCGTAATCATGCAGTTAAATCCCCAGTAGCTCAACACTTTGATGCTGCAAAACACACTATAGAACAGACTCAGTTCATCATCTTGGAACATGTGAAACTACCGAAAAGAGGAGGCGACATCACTAAATTATTACAACAAAGAGAAATATTCTGGATTGAGAAGCTTGACACAATGAATTCCAGAGGGTTGAATTTAGATTGGGACCTTAATTGCTATCTATAGACACCCTCATTAGAGAGGGATGAATTTTACTGTGTGACCAATTGAAATGTGATGAATTATTTATACAAAGACTTTCGGTGAGCCACACACCAGAGATTATATAAGGACTCTAGTAACATTCTTGGGATTGTTATAAAAACACACTGACCTGCTGGTCACAAATAAGAATCATGCATGCGAAAATGTTTGTTCAAATTCTGAAATGTTTTTCTAATTGCAACGTTAAGTGATGTTCAATAAATGCAGAAATGTATAATTGTATGATATAACATCGAATAACACAATAGTTATAATAGGCAGAGATTGAACAAGGATTACTAGCCCATTAATTGTAGGTTTTATTAGCATCAACCTACGCAATTACGTAGTACCACGTAATAAATCGATGGTGATTAATTTGCAATAATGATACTTTCCGAAATTAGGCTATAAGTGAATTCTAACTATATCTCCATGGATATAAACTGCTATGACAGAAGCTTGGATTAAGCTAAAAGAAAAACATTAGTCCACTCAATATGGCGTCCAAAACGGCACCCGACAGTATAGTCTAAACTAAACAAACTACAAGCTCTCGTGGTTGCCTAGCGACTCACGCCGCAGCTCGACAACCGTGAACATCACAGCGAGCGGACAGCTTGTGCGATGCAGATGCAAGAACAAATAGCTCCGTTCAGGTAAGATTTTCTTTTCGCGTGCGATCGCGGACATAGGAGCTAGTTTATAGTTATGTTAGAAGCCATGATTCCGGGAACGAAACTAATCCCTGTCACCACAGATTATCGGGGTAAGCGCAAGTGAAAGCAAGAAGTATTACGGGTCGTCGAGTAATTCCTCAAAAGCTCATGACCGTAGCGGCACGGCTACTGTGAACTATTCCGTGCACACCAATAAGGTAGGAATAATAAAAACAAGATAGATGGTTAACAGAATGTATTAACTAAAATAAGAGAATCACATTTAGAGCATTCTAAAAGTGAATTGCCTGATTTGGTTTCAGGTGTTGTCTAGAATTGATGCCATAACATAGATGAGAGTGGCAGTTACCGATCGATTCTACAACTTATCTATTGGTGAGTCAAACATATTTTTTCTGGAAACCATGTACTGGTTAACAACTCTCACAAATTAGGTGATGGGCAGGGGGACCCAGCGCTTAAAAAGCGCCTGTTCCCTCTGCACACCACCGTTCATCACAATTAATGTTACTCACTAGAAAAACATAACTTATCCTGATTTTACAGCTTTGAAACTTCCCCTATTTTGGCGGCAAGCTTTTCTTGAAAGGGAGATACAAATTCTAAGGTTAGCACATATGAATTGAGCCAATTTTAAGTTTGATCTTCAACATATAGATTACATATTAAATAATGTAGACAAATTAATTTATGTTTTGCAGAGAATATCAAAACGATCCAATACTCTAAAAAACCTGAAGAAGGGCATCGCCCGAAATGCGTAGTTTAAAGATAGGAAACACATTGGGAAACCTATCAAGATTATTGGATCATATGAACAAAAGCAGTTGGAAACATATGAGGGAAATATGACAAATAAATTTGTATTGTGAAAAACATATGAAGAAATATGTAAAATACCTTGTTTATGATGTAAATTGGGATTTCTTTTTAATGAAACAATAACTCTAACATGCAAATAAATGCTCTTTTTTGCAAGATAAATACTGAATATGAACTAATTTGCACCAATTGAATTGTTGCCTACTTGCAAGTATTTCTAATAATTGTGTTGAATCTATAGCAACATGTGTTTTGCCCTATGCTGTGCCTCAATTTGTACAACGAGTTTTTCGTTGCACCACTCATTTTAACACTTATCTTTGCCTGCATTCAGTTGTACAAAACTGTATGAAGAGAATGGTTTGCAAGTCAGGCATGCACCTTACACGTTAACAGTGTTGTATTAAGTAAGACTTCTGTGTGTCAGTCTCTGACCATTTCTGCAAAAAGCAGTTTGTTTTCTGGCTGCAGTGGTGGATTGGTCTGCCATAAACCTCACAATTCTGAAGCAGCCCCGCCCAACTATAAGAGGCGCCACCATGGCAGTGTGCCGTACCCTATTCGGCTGTCAATTGGTTAGAACATGCAGAACTCCTGTCTAGTTAAAAGAAACAATTGGCTGCCAAGTCAAATGGTATGTTAGCTTCAAATCAAAGATCAACTCTTTAAATCAGTGTTGGTCAATGTACATCTAAGAAATGGGACGCTCTTCTTATGTCCCGCACTTCTACAAATCTTTCAATGACACCAATCATCATCCAGGCAGGGGCACATGTTGCAATTATCTGCAATTATCAGGAAGCCGCTACGCCCCTAGGATACAATGAAGCCCGGGGAATGAAACCATGCCAGCCCCTACTCATCACTTACCACATCTTCCTGATACAAACCACACATTCTCAACATTACTATTATATTCGAAAGAAAATGCAAATGCTTCTGTGACCTGGCTTGGTCTAATCACAAACTGTAAACATTTCAATGCCTCCCTTATTCAGTATAGCTGCTGAAAAGGCTCTGCATGCTTGGGAGGGCACCAACACAAGATGGGCAAAACTGACACACTTTGAAATTGATCATATATGATATGATAAGGCATTTATAACGCTCCTGTTCACAAGTGTTTCTAGGTGCGACAAGAGAAGGGAGGGAAGACAGAGGGAGGACGAAACAAATGATGTTAATAAGCCTTGTGTCATTCAGATCATTCAAGTGCGATAACACAAAGTGCAGCGGGGGAGAAGGAGGAAGTGCCAGAGAGAGGAAAAGGGGAAGTGCAATCAGGACAGCATTGCTCTGAGTAAGTGCAAACAAGGCAGCACGGATCTGGGTAAGTGCAAGGAGGCAGGGGACTGTAGGGTTACAGTTACAGCCCCTAAGTGCCCGGTAGGCCTGGAGGCAGTGTAGGGGCGACTGGTCATGGACTGGTCATGGAGGAGCCTGCTATCAAGTGAGACTGTGAGTGTAGCCAGGCCACCAATCAGTGCAGCAGACAGGGTGGTCAGCAGGGGAGAAGGAGAGAGAAAGTAGAGGGGAAAAGGAAGGTCTTGAGCTGCTTCTGGAACTTCAGGGGGTCTGGCACAAGTTTGAGAGGGACACGGAGGCCATTCCAGAGGGAGGCACCTGCAGAAGAGAGAGATCTACCCAACCCTCTCTGCTTGTAGAAGCGTCTGACCCAGAGAGAGTTAGAGGTGGCTAAGCGAAGGGAAGAGAGAGTTGGATGTAGTGTGGGCCCCGGCCCCAGAAAGCCTTGTGAATGATGCAGAGGGTCTTGAACCTGACCCTTGCAGCCAGTGGCGAGATTTCAGGGCTGGAGGGATACAGTGCCCGAGCTTGAGGAAAAGCACAAGTCTTGCAGTCCTGTTTTGGGTTAGTTGCAGAGGTCAGAGAGTAGAGGAAGGCATATAAATGAGCATTTGTGTAGCTATACCATCGCACTGCGCCAATCAACGACCAGACTCTATTCTTTCTAAACGCTGCGGTAAGCAACCCTATCTACGACACTAAAGCCTTTGGGCGTATCCACCCGTTGCCTGCTCTGTTGAAATCATGCCATGTTATGCTCTTGCTAGGATGCGTTTGATTCGTTGTTCCTCCTAAATGTGTAACCTTGTCACCATTGCTGCATCGCGATACCCTGCTAGCCTAATGCATTACGCCTATCTAATGCTGCCTACTGTAGGTAACTGCTCAAGGTATAAGTTCGCCTGAACTTATTTCCCTCACTAGAATACCGTATTTTCGATTCTATCGAATATGTGCTGCTCCTAATTGCTTAGCCATATCCAGTCTACAACATTACAGCATTACTGTGTTTTAGCCTCACATTTTATGCTGTGCTCGATGTCCCTATGTGCGTATTTACTACGCAAGATGACTGTACTTTGATTTTTGTGTGCTGCTCCTAAATGTTTAGCCATATCCAGACTAGAACTTTACAGCATTTTTGTGTGTCATTCCCGTTTGTCAAGCTAACCCTTCTTGCTACTGTGAATAGCATCTAGCATGAACGCCACACTTAGCCTGTCAGAATATTTTGTGTGGCTCCCAAAGGCCTTTCTTGATTACAATATCACTACATACTGCACACACTGCTATCCACACCCAGCCTGCTCCAACCTTGTGCATGCCTTACACTCTGCCTTGACTATGCATCGCTTCTGGCTTGCAGTGTTCCTTACGATCCCATTTACCTATCTATTCAATGGCTCACAAATAACTAACGTTCATCAATCCTTATGGCGACCACGTTGAGTGCCCTCTACACCATTTGGAGCCTCCTCCACTTTGGGTCTCTAGTCTTACGGCACCTTATCACCCCCATAGCGTTAAGAAGCAGCTATATACCTACGCCTATGCCAGTGCAACAGGACGCAGTTACCCTTTGCCATAATCCAAATGCTCGCCTCCCCCTGTGCCACAGCCCTACCATGCTTGACACTGTCCACTCCTTGAACTTACCCTGCTCAATGTCCAGTAGAAATAAAAGATTTGGTTCTCGTACATCAACAAAACGTGGTTTAGAACAGAATACCCCCACATTCAAGTGTTCTAGTACTGCCTCCAATATTTGGACATTTATTACTACCAAACAAACTCCTCAGCCAGATTGGTCAACCATAAAGGGGGCCCTTATTAATGCAAGATCATTAATTGCTCATGCCTTAGACATCGCAGATCTCATACCTCTATCAATCTAGATTTTATAGTGATTACAGAAAGCTGGCTCTGCCCAGCAGCAGGTCCTGCCCTTATGCAAGAAATTCCTGATGACTTCAACATCATCAGAGCTGACAGAACTACTCCTGTAAGAAAAATGCCCTGTGGTGCACCAGCATCCAAAACACCTTGCTGAATAAAATGACACTACTTCAATATAAAATTGAAGATAAACGAGCCAACCTATTAACTACAGCCAAAACGTATAATAATTCTAATCAGCCTAATCTGAGCTCCCAAAACGTCACATCCACCACTCAAATCAAACCTTTTCAATTCACCCATGTCACCACATTAGAGGTAGAATCCATCATTAGAAGCCTCAAGCCATCCAGGCGCCAAGGGGACATATGCCCAGTCTCCATCATAAAAGAAGGAGCAAAAGAATTTGCCCCCTTTATCACTTCCTTTATAAATGCGTCCTTTGTCTCTTGTATCATGCCCAAAAATCTCAAAGATGCTTGTATTATGCCCCTTAAAAAGAAACCTAATCTGGATCCTAACATCCCCAACAATTTCAGCCAAATCACCACTCTGCTGTTTCTCCTAAAAATCTTAGATACGGTCATATATATCCAGATTCAAAATCATCTCAAGACCAATAATCTCTTAGGCCTCAGACAATCTGGGTTCAGACCAAGACATGGGACGGAAACGGCTCTCTTGGATTTCAAAATCCAAATGGATGAGGCCAGGGACAATGGAAAGCCAGCTTTACTCTGCTACTGGACCTGTCCGCAGCGTTCGACTTGGTTGACCACAATATCCTAACCAACCACCTAACCACAGCCGCTGCCTTCACCAATAAAGCTGCAGCTTGGGTCAATTCCTTCCTGGCAGACAGATCCATGAGGGTTTTCTCCACACATGTCAGCCATCCCGTCCCCTATCACATGTGGAGTCCCTCAGAGCTCCTGTGTATCGCCCACCCTCTACAATATTTTCACCAAGCTCCTATTTGATGACCTAGACGAGTTAGGCATATCATACACATTACGTGGATGATATGCAAATACTTATCACTCTGTGAGGCGACTACCAATCAGATGCCACCCTTATGAATGAAATCTACAGAAAAATACAAGCTTGGGTGGCCAAAAATGGCCTTTGTCTCAATGACAACAAAACTGATCTTCTTCTCATAAGATCCAAGTTAAAACTCAACAAGTTAGGCCCTAAATACACCTCCTTCAATATTGACAGCAAACTTATCAAGGTTGACAAGGAAGCAAAAACCTTAGGCTTTTATCTCGACTCTGAATTAACGCTCCAAAGACAAATTAACGCTACCTCTTTCTCAACAGCCTCCACATCAAAACGTATAAACGCCTGCAGGCCGTTCCTGACATCTGATAGCTGTATCACCCTTGTAAGAGCTCTCATATTGTCCAAATTGGATTATTGTAACACTCTCTACTTCGGCACAAGCCAGATAAACCTCCACAAATTGCAAGTTCTGCAAAATAATGCCCTTAGAACTGTTCTTAATATTCCCCGCTCTAGCCACATCTCACAAACCCAACGAAATACTAACTGGCTCCCTATCAAAGACAGGATCACCTTCAGAACACTCATGGTCACCCATAAGTGCCTCAATAACTCAACCCCGAAATACTTGAACAAATTCACTAGAAAGGAACCCACCATACCTATGAGATCCAACTATGCCCACTGCCTCAACATCCCAAAATATAATCTCATTAAACAGGTGGGTCCAGCATTCCGGTGCTTGCAGCTAAGACTTATAACAAGCTACCCCCAACATTAAGGTCCGAACCTTTGTTGCTATCCTTCCGGAACAAAGTGAAAACCTGGTTGTTCCTGCAGTCGAACTAAGCACCACGGCACACGAACATGACCATGACCTAGCACCCTCACTGACCTTGCCCATAGCTTCGGTATGCTTCACATATAGGTCACCTCGACTTGTCACAACTTGCTACCTTAACTATGCCTTGAACCTGCAATTTCTGTACATTTCCTGCTCTTCTGTATATTTCTGTACATTTTGTATTTACATTGTATGTTTGTATTGCTCGCCCAGAGTGCACGGACAGTCATTAATCACCAGTGCAATTGCAGAGCCAATACTTTAAACGCAGGTAGACGACGCAATGACTTACAACCAAACACTCGCTTAGAAAATAATGAGCACTTATACGGCTATTTATTCAAAGCTTGGAAGCAACAAGTGATAACACAGAAATAAATCACAGAAAAGACAGAGAATTTAAAAGAAAATACATCACTGTGGGCGTAACTGAATCCCTCATCTCGCCAGAAGTGGCTGGAAGACCCTGATAATAGCCAGGCCGAGAGCACAACAGACCACAGGTATGCCGGACAAAGGCGTCCCCCTTCCGACTGAGGTCTTTGTACTTGTCCCGTCTGACTGTTGAGGGGTTCCGCATATATGCACTCCTCAAAAAAGGGGTGGTAATTTCTCGAACCTTCTGGCAATGCACCTGCGCATTGATGGGTAACCGTTGGTTGTCAGCTGGGTCAACCGACAGTAACATCAAGGAGCAAAGCGCTTCCCTCTCCTAAGAACAAACGCCATGGAAAACAGTCCCATAACTCATAACAAGACATAACAAAAACAGCTTTCCCAGCAGAATGTCCTTGACTGCACACCAGGTTTGGAAAGCATGTTTTCTTCAGCAAAGTAAATTCAGCTCTCAGCAAAATGAGTACAACTTTTCACTGAGGCATGAAGTAAATATCCATTATGGCTCTGAGTGCCCCCAGAATACACTGCGCACCACCGCCATGTTTTAGCTCAAGCATAACAATTCCACCCTTGGATATTTATCTTCCATAGCCCAGTGGCAGAGGAGCCGGTCTCTGAAACCGACAAAATATTAAAACTAAGTTGTGAATGCATTGAATACAAAAACAACAAGCTATTATGATAGCTAATATAATGCAAATACAAGCAAAAGCATAACGCAGTGTAGCCCCAATATCAGGAATCCATGAAAATAACCAATCCCACCAATTCCCAGTATGATCTTGGGACACTTGAGAAATGAGATCCCTCAAACCTCGAATATGTCTTTCAATGGATCGTGAATGGTCACTTAGATTGAAACAACACATACATTCAACTGCATTACAACCTAAATTATGCTTTAGCAATAGATAATGAACAGCAGCCCTGTTTTGAAAGGTTGCTTTTCTAATAACCTTGCTATCAAGGAGTAATTCTTCTAATGCTTGAGAAGTATGATTCAGTCCTTTGACTACTAAACATGCTAATTTGATTAAAGATTTGTAACCCCAGCAGCTAAACCCCAAACTCCCACTAATGAAAGGGTTAATGCTAGAACCTCAGCTTCTGATAGCAAATGCACATGTGAATCACAATCGGGGGATAGACCCACAGACTCAAAAGTTCACCTTTTGCCTCGAGATATCGCTGGGTGTAAAGGGAACATCATTAGTCCTAATCGAGTTAAGGCACATAGACCTCCGGAAATGTTAGCTGGAATATAAGTGTATGTGATGTTGCCAAATGAAAAGAGCCATCCTGGTGGAAGTTTCACATGATCCAGATGACTGGCAGCTATCACTGTATGATTACAAGACATAGTGTTATTCACACTGGTACATGTGCGTGGAATTCGTGAACACAATTGTTTCTCGAACACAGTTTGATTTTGCTGTTTGGTTAAATTGAGCTGTTGGCATTTGCCAATTCCTTTTGCATTGCATGTCATAAGGTAACACACATCACCTTGAGTTATATTATAGGTTATAATACGTGTCAGATTTCTCCATTTGCGATCTGTTTCCTGGCAAAACCTGCAGTACTCATAGACGGAAAAGGGTTGCCTGATATCGGAATCTTGAACCAAAGAAGCATTGTGCGTGATGCTGAAAATATGCTTTAGAACCAGAACTGGCGTTGGCACTGCTACTATGCATGTAGTCAGTAAGACTTCAGCATTGGGCACGTCAGTAAGTAAGGCAAAAGTGCGTAATATTGAGCACCTGTTGTGCCAGGTATGTCCACATATTCTCCATTTGGGTTATCATTGGAGAATGTTTTTGCTGTCCTGAAGATGCGTCTTGCATGACTGATATCAATGTTGTTTTCACTTGCGCCTGACGTGTTTGCTGCATTTCACGAATCCATGTCTTCGGTCTGGCTGGCTTTTCGGCATCGGCATAAGGCTGCTTTTGGACATCATTACTCATCATTATCAGTTTATCCTTGATCGCTGGCACAGAGGTGACATTTTTCATTGGTAGCAGCATGCCGTTTAACTCTCCCGAACGGAGTCCATTTAGTCCCACAATTACACCAGCCAGACACAGGATCTACAAGGCAAACCCAGAAAAGAGACATCAGTGTTGTAAATCACTCTCTCAGGTAACATTTGTCTACGGGCACATATTGCCATTTCTTTCTGCCGGGCTCCATTACTAAAACTACTTGGTCTTTGCCTGATGCAATGACATCTGCGGGCACTGGTGGGCCACATGGCCTTTCCACCCACACCTTCGCACCCAGTACCATACTGTCTGAAGAGCCAAAACCACGATCCCCACGGGTACTTAACACTGCAGGAGGCTCCCCCTTCTTAATCATGGACAACTTAACGGGGATAATAATTAATTGGGCCACCCGATCGCCCTTGTGGATCGGTAACAATTGGTCCCCATTATTCATCAGGATGACTTTGATCTCGCCTTGGTAATCGGCATAAATTACCCCTCCCAACACTGTAATGCAATATGATCTGATCTAACAACCTAATGGTGTTCAGTTGTGTGGCACGCTTGCATGGCAAAACCATCATGTATCCTGAGTAGGTATCCACAATAGTGCATGCACACTGACAACCTTTACTGATTGGCAGGGGACCAATATAATCAATCTGCCAAATCTGACCTGGTAATTTTCCTCTTCGCAATGTACCCCGAACAATCTGAGGCATAGGCCTATACTGTTGGTGTTGGCACACTGGACATTGCAAAATGATCATTTTCAATACCTCTAAAGGAATACTGATTCCTCGAGCTTGTGCCCACCTGATAGTAGCCTTTTCTCCAAGGTGCCCACATTTCTGGTGAGCCCATTTGGCCAAACCCTCAAAATCGTCTTCCTGAGCCTCCGCATCCACAGATGAAATCTTGGTGTGTTCATCTGTAACAGAATTAAACCAACGTTCTAATGAGTCTGTAGCACAATGCACGTCCACATGATACACAGTGACTTCACTTTGTGATAACATTTCTGCAATATCTTGCCACAGTTCTTTTCCCCAAAACTCTTTTGAATGAATCTTCCACCCATTCTTTTGCCAGGTTGGCAACCACACCGCCAACCCATTCGCCACTGACCATGAATCCGTGTACAAATGACATCAACCAGGGGTCTCTTGTTTCAATGCATGGTAAACCATGCAAAGCTCTGCAAACTGACTGCTCTTCCCTTTCCCTGACGTTGTCAAAATCTTTTTTGTCTTGGGATTGTACGACACTGCTTTCTAGTATCGCTCGGTTCCCACATACGGGCTGGGCCATCCGTGAACCCGGCATGCTCTGTCTGCTCCACGGTCAAATCACCATAAGGTACTCCCCATTTCACGGGAGACTCGCGTTTTTCAGGCACTTCCGGTGGTATGTAATCTGAGGACGGTATGTTGGCTACTTGCTCATGTAATTTTGCAACTCCACCCTTCCCTGATTTGGCTCTGTCTTGAATGTACCATTTCCATTTAATTATGCTGGCTTCTTGAGCATGTCCTATTTTATGTGTTTTAGGAGAGCTTAGTACCCATTGCATAATCGGTATTTCTGGCCTCATCAATACATCATGGCCCACTGTCATTTGCTCGGTATCAACAAGGGCCCAATAACATGCCAGCAACTGCTTCTCTCTCAAACAGAGTGTATGAGTTACCAGCATCGGGTGACTTACGACTCCAGAACTCCAATGGCACACGTTTCCTGTCCTGTTTCTGCCACACACTCCAGTTAGCATAATTGTCTTGTACAGACACATTCAATTCCACTTCGCCTTCCTTCAATGGCCATAGATCAAGCACCTGCTGCACAGTGTCTTTTCGCCAAATCAAATGCTTTCTGCTGCTCTTGCCCCCACTGAAGCCCATATTTCTTTTGTGTCACTTTGTAGAGGGGGGCCAGTATCTGCCATAAATGGGAAATGTGCTATCTCCAAAACCCAAACAGCCCTATGAACTGCTGAGCTTGCTTTTTGTTCATTGGATTGTGAACTCAAGTATTTTCTGTCGGGCCTTCGGCACCATTTCTCGATGCCCATTATGCCACTGAATCCCTAGGAATATTACTGTTTCAGCTGGGCCTTGAATTTTATTCGGGTTAATCTCCCACCCTTCCTTCTTCAATCCTTCCATAATTACTTCTAACTGGTTTTGCACACTGCGCTCATCCTTGCCCTGAATCAAAATATCATCAATGTAGTGAGAGATTTGAATGTCAGGTTTACACGGTATCTTGTCTAAGTGCTCTGCCACCAGCCGGTGACAGATAGTCGGGCTATGTATGTACCCCATAGGTAACCTTGTAAAGGTGTACTGATGCCCGCTCCAAGAAAATGCAAACTGCTCTTGGCACTCTTCAGCAATTGGCACAGAGAAAAATGCATTGGCTAAATCTAGCACTGCATACCAAGTCCCCTCAAACTTGTGGACATTCTCAATCAAGGTAATGGCATCTGGGACCACGGGCACTAAGGGAGGAGTGTGTTTATTCAACTCACGGTAATCCACTGTCATCCTCCAAGACCCATCCCCTTTTTTGACAGGCCAGAGAGGATTGTTCCATGCGGTAGTAATAGGGCGTAACACACCCGCCTCCACATACCCTTTGATGGTGTCTGAAATTTCCTTGTGCCCCCCAGGAATGCGGTATTGCTTCATTGCTACCCGCTTGGTTTCCACAGGCACTTGCACTTGGGGCATCTTCAATTTGCCTACTGTAATGGGTGTGCAGGTCAATGCAATCACCCCAAACTGGTACGTTTTACCTCCCAGTCCCAAAGTCAACCCTTCCAGAATGTCAAAGCCAATTATGTACTCAGGTATCGGGACAGTCAACACTTGGTATTTCTGCCTATTCAAATTGCCTATTTTCATCTCCACTTCAGTTTGTACTGCGGGGGTCTCCTTTTCCGCGAGACCTGTAATAGTAAATTGTCTGCCTTTGAATCGTGCTGGATTGCCATGAATCAGAGAGGCCTCCGCTCCGGTGTCTATCAATGCTCGCACCCCTTGCGTATTTCCTGGCCCCCAAAAAATCTTAACATTAACATGGGGCCGCCTATCAACTTTTATGCGAGCAGACTCTGCCGGAGCTTGGCTGTAACCCTAGTCAAATTTTGAATGAGTGTGACTTGACTCTGCCTCTAGCATTGCACTCACCACCTTCCTCAAATCAACGTATGTTGGCTGGTACGGGGAAGGGTCCCCATAGATCCTTCTTCTTGTTCTTCCTCAGGAGGAGCGGAAGGTGAGGTGTCCCCCTGTGGCTTGGTTACTACCTGTTTCTTAACCTGTTTATAATGCTCTTTGGCTGCAAGCCCTCTCTTTTGTATAATTCATACATTACCCTAGTTTCAATGCCATCAATTTCTTCTCGTGGCACACCATCTTTTAACAAAGCCAAAAACATGTCCTTTCTGGACACTCGGGAGTCTCTACAATCTTGCCTCCTGCCTTCAGTTCTTCTCTAACTACGCCCCTCTCTCTCCCGTGGCTTGTCATCACTCTTGTCCCACTCCCCTAAATCTGCCAGTTGCTGAATGGCATCCACTACCTCATCAGTGGGTTTGCCCGTCATACCTACGAGCAAAGTCATAATGACACTTTTGTATGCGGGTGGTGCAGTTCTGATCACCATGTTTCTAGCTGAAACTGAGAGCGGCACAGCCCCCATGTGTCCTGGAGCATCTACGTGAATTGCCTCTTTCATAGCAAGCTCTCTGACCTTTTTAATTGCCTCTTTCAAAGTATACCACTTTGTTTCTTCACTAGGCCAATCTGTGGTAATGGGGTATTTACGGTTACATGCTTGGGATGGTAGGTGCAACAGAGACACCTGTGAATCTTGGCCATTCTCGTCAGGGGGCGGCCCTGCCCTTAAGACCTCCTGTACATTGGTGTCAGTTGACAAAGGTAGAAAACGCGGTGAGTCCGTGGAATCTACCAACAACCCCGCAGCGCCCCCATCTAGCAACCTCACCATCCATGTCAATAAAGGTTCCCCTGATTTTTGCCTCAAACGGGTAATAATTTCCCCAACCTCCTGCTGGGTGTAATCCTCCAGTGTGGTTAAATCCACAACCCCGCCCGCACGATTCTGCGGGTGGGGCCCGGCTCCCCGTCTTCTAACTGGCTTAGCCACCACTGTCTTCTGTTTAAATTTTGTTTTGGGATCTGACGCATTTGCTGAACTACTCTCTGGACTGGTTGAGTTAAAAATGTCACCATCCCAATTATCCGGATCCAAGTCCACACCGGCGGTAGCGATTACAGCTGCCACCTTTCTTTGGTTGACCCCTCCCCGTCTTTTCCTATACTTATACCAGGCTGCTCTGACTGCTGCCCTCTCGGACACGGCCTGGTATGTGTCGGCTTTATCTTTAAAAAGTTTAATTTGAATCTGCTGCATTAATGCAATCTGCCTTTCTGCTGCCAGCTCTCTTTCAAATCGCAAAATATAATTTTTCATTTCCAAATTCCTTTGATGTATTTTCCTATAGGCATGCAGGAGGACCCAACCCCGCCTACCCAGCGCAGTGCATTCCCTTTCCCTTTCCACTGAAACTTGTTGTAAGCACAACATTACATCAGACGGATCAGCATCTCCCAATCCCTGATGATCCCATGTTTCACTTAGCCTTGCACCGCATGCCCACACCTGGGCCAATTTATCATATGGGCTCCTTGCCCAGCCTGGAATGATAACATCAGAACATTCACCGTTAGCGGGAACGCTCTTTTTCCTGAACAAACTATTCATTATTGCAATGATGTACAAAACCTCTTTATATATATATATTTTTTCCTTTCCAAACTGCAGTCACTCGCGCAGGCACGCATACACCAAAAAAAAACAGATTAACACAGTCCAACACTCGCTACCAAATTACTTTCGCTTACAATGTAAACAAAGCCTACCTGTGTTAAAACAGATTCTTTAATATTTGGAACAATTCATCACAAATAGCCTGCTCACAGCGCCAAAATGTATTGCTCACCCAGAGTACACGGACAGTCATTAATCACCAACGCAATTGCAGAGCCAATACTTTAAACGCAAGTAGATGATGCAATGACTTACAACCACACACACGCTTAGAAAATAATGAGCACTTATACAGCTATTTATTCAAAGCTTGGAAGCAACAAGTGATAACACAGAAATAAATCACAGAAAAGACAGAGAATTTAAAAGAAAATACATCACCGTCGGCGTAACTGAATCCCTCATCTCGCCAGAAGCGGCTGGAAGACCCTGATAACAGCCAGGCCGAAAGCACAACAGCTCACAGGTATGCCGGACAAAGGCATCCCCCTTCCGACTGAGGTCTTTGTACTTTTCCCTTCTGACCGTTGAGGGGTTCCGCATATATGCATTCCTCAAAAAGGGGTGCTAATTTCTCGAACCTTCTGGCAATGCACCTGCGCATTGATGGGTAACCGTTGGTTGCCAGCTGGGTCAACCGACAGTAACCTCAAGGAACAAAGCACTTCCCTCCTCTAAGAACAAGCGCCAGGGAAAACAGTCCCATAACTCATAACAAGACATAACAAAGCGAGCTTTCCCAGCAGAATGTCCTTGACTGCATACCAGGTTTGGAAAGCATGTTTTCTTCAGCAAAGTAAATTCAGCTCTCAGCAAAATGAGTAGAACTTTTCACTGAGGCATGAAGTAAATATCCATTATGGCTCTGAGTGCCCCCAGAATACACTGCGCACCAGCGCCATGTTTTAGCTCAAGCATAACAATGTTCTTCTTGTATTATTTACTGTCCTTGTATATCATTGTAACAATGTACCTAAGTAAAGTGTCCAGATAGCCTTGGGTTTGGTGCGCTATGTAAGCAAATAAAACAAACAAACAATCAAACAAACATTCCTGAGGCTTCATAAATCCCTTCATGGATTTACACAGCTAAACATGCTGAAAGAGGAGAATATGTGAGGGAACATTGATATGGAGGGAATCTTCAAATTAACAACAATGTCATCTTGCCAGGTCAGGTAGGTGGAGGGGTGTGCAATCTTCAGCTCTCCAACAGCCCTAACCAGCATAGTCAATGAGGAGACATCATTGGATTCATAGTCCAAAACATCTGGAGAGCTGCAGGTTGAAGGCCCCAGGGCAATCATACACATGCTCCAAATGTGTAAGATAGTTTCACACCTTTAGAGTGAGACCTGTGTACAGCATTCTAGACACTGGTTGGAATATTGGGGAGCCTTTCATCTGTCTAATATTGCTTACATGAGTAACATGTGATGATGATAATTAAGGCTGCAAGAGGCTTGCATATGCAACGCATGGAATGCACATAACAGTATGCATTACGTTGCAACCGAAGATAACATGTCAACATAAAGCTAGACTATTCAAACAGGTCCAGGGCATTCAAGGACTATCATAGCCTGCAAATACTGCCAGGAAGGCTGTCAGAACCCTGGGGAAGGCTGTTGCATGAGGTTATTGTACAAGAGCACACAAGCTTGCACACTGCGATGTTGCATTCAGGGAGGAAACTGATGCTACGCAGAGTGTGATCATAAAAGGTAAAAAAAAAGGTCATACTGCTGTAATCATACCATGAACATCTAAACACAAAATAAAGTAAGACTTTACAGGCCAGAGTAAGCCACAGTGGCACCACAGTATATTATAGCAGCAAAGCCTTCCATGCTTATGGGGAGTTAAGCATAGGCCTTGGAGAGCAGCTGTCTCTTGCAAAGTTTTCTAATAACAAGCAGGAGCTCATGGTGATAGAGCACCCTCAACTATCCTAAACATGTTGACAGGCCTATGTAACGATGGGCAGGGCAGTGAAGGAAGGCATGTCCCCAGGCAGGAGGGCTATGATGGATGGCATAGCGTAAGGAAGGAGGGGTATGATGGGTGGCATAGCCCCAACTAGGAGGGCTATGATGGCTGTTATAGACCTAGGGAGGAGGGTTACGATGGATGGCATAGCCCAGGCAGGAAGGCAATGATGGATGGCATAGACCAAGGTAGGAGAGCTATGATAAATGGCATAGCTCAAAGCAGGAGGGCAATAATGGATGGCATAGCCCCAGGCAGGAGAGGGCAATGATAGATGGCATAGCCTGAGGAAGGAGGGGTATGATTAATAGCAAAGTCCCAGGCAGGAGGTCTATCATGAATGGCATAATCGAGGCAGGAGGGCTATTATGGATGGCATAGAACAAGACAGGGTGGCTATGATGGATGGCATAGACCAAGGCAGGATTGCAATGATGGATGGCTGGCATAGCCTAAGGCAGGATGGCATTAATGGATGCCATAGCCTAAGTCCGGGGGGGCTATGTTGAATGGCATAGTCCAAGATGTGACGATTTATTGAGAAGCCACCCTCAACACAGGGTGTTCCTTCCCTCCCCACTCCGGGTGTATTGCAGCAAACTGTTTAACAGATTATTTTATTCAGCCCTACTTCAGAAACATATCATGCCACAGGGATGCCCGCTCACCCTCTGTGCTAACAATGAGCCAATAACAGGACTGTGTACAGGAAATATATTTGTATTTATTGAAATTAAAAATATATTTGCACAAAAAGGTCAAACACCACATTATCCGTGACACAGACAATAAACTTCTCTCAACATAAATAAATCACAAAGGTGAGGTAAAAAGAACACAAATAACAAATATTTACTTTCTACAAATTTCACTTCAAGAAATAATTAGCGCTGGTCAGTGAACACATTTATAGAAGTAGTGCAGTACAATTTCGATTTTCCTGCATGCTTAAAAGGCTAGAAGATGATTTTTTTTTACAAATTGTAAAAATGCACATGGCAATTATTATTTCAGCCAGACCTTTATTGAAAATAAACATAGGGTGATTTAGATTTCTGTTCATTAGACCCCATTCCTCCCGACTATGATCTCGGTTTGGGAAGTCAGACAGAAAAATTAGAATGAGTTGGGAATTTTGGATGTCAGATCCCTCTCCACTGAAAGGCCGGTACTGGAGATGCTGGACAAAAATATTGCACTGATTTAAGAACAAAGACACACCTTTTCCTTCAGGAAGTCGGGGACAAAAGGAAAAATAAATTACCCACTTAAAGTATAGGCTATAGTTTACAGTGCACAATGGGAAGTGAGCTTTGTTAATTTTGAATTTTAACAAAAATCATCCTGTAGTGTTCTACCAAATGGGGAATTAAGTAAATTCATCTTTTTAGTTAAATAGGCTAATGATCTACACAGTTTTGACACCCAGCTCCCCCCCACTATAAAGGGAAAGGATTTAAGGCAATCAAACTCCCCCACCTTTTGGTTTCCCATAGCTCAGTTCTACTTACCCAAAACGCCTCTGTTTAAAGTTCAGGACAGCCAGCAGAATGTCAGGACCCTCTGGAAAGATAGGGCATGGTTCTGGTTACTCCACTCACAAGAACGGCCACTCGCTCTCCACCATAGGACCCAGTCAGCATTTAGACCTTCCTAGCATTAGACAGCTCCACCCAGATGCACTCTCATCAATCTCCTCTTGTGTTTTCTTGATGCTGTCAAATTGTAAGTTGCAGCAGCACTCTTTTGATGGTACATTTCATCAGCTTTGTCCCTTCCTCCTAGTGCAATCCCCCTTATATAGCAGCAATGACACCAACAATTTTACAGTCTTGGGGAAGTATGCTGCCCAAGTTCTCACAACTAGGATTGGTCAGTTACCATTCTCTCTCCTTCCCTCTCCAACTACTCTCTACAGATTGGTTTAAGTGTCTGGAGCAGACATATGTCAGCTTAATGTATAAGCCCCATTTGTTCTCATGTCATATTTTTGGCAAAACAAGTTATGTAACAAAACTTAATTTTACTAGCAACTGCCACAATATATATATTTTCTTTTTCAGTTAATGATGGGGAATTAAATAAAATGACACCCAAGTCTGCACCATGTGCACGCCATTTGGTAATTTTCTGCTTTATTCACAGAAAGCATAACAGATAGAAACATGTAATTTCCTACCCATATTTCAAATGTTACCCTACACCAGTTCGCCAACTATTGCATTCGGTACATTTTCAGATCAGCCAGAAACCTAGTTTAACTGGCCATTACAGTTCCCTAACTCATAGGTGCATGAAATTTAATTTCTCCCAAATCATCTGTAAAATAACAGGACAATGTCATATCAATGAAGAACATCCAACATGGTTGCTAGGAAAAAAGTCCTAGGTTATAATCCATGTTAAATTAATTGTAAATATGTATGTACAGCCCACGGGAGATCTCTTTCATCCAGCCATCTGTCTCCCTGGTCCAGCCTCGATCAGAGTTGTTTATGAGTCTCTTTGAAGTTGGTTGTTTGCTCTTTGAAGTCCCATTTTCACACATTGTGGTCATGCTCCAGCCAAGGGGAACAGTCCTGCTATCACTGCCTTCAGAGCCAGCAAGTCTGGGGAACACTGAGTTTTCCACACCTTCCGCAGGACACACTTGCTTGCAGATGTGATTAGATGGGGGATGTAACATCGGGACTTGCAGTAGGGAATTTCTTTTTGAAGTTTCCTCACCCATAAACCAAAATAGTTTGCCTTGGGCCGACACCATTTTCTTAATGGAAACAAAGTGGGATTTGCTTTTTAAATGTTAGCAGGGGTAGGTTATTCACATTTAAGCAGCAAATACACATGCCAAGCTATTTCTTTTAGTGTTTATAAATCCTGTTTGTCATGTGAACGGGACCTCTTATTCCTTATTCTTTTGTGCATTACGATGTTTTTGTTTTTCCCTTTAGTAGTGACGGGTAAGACTTTTTCACATGGTTCTTCAATTTTGCTTGAAAACACATTTTGGGTCACTGTTTAAAATCCTGCTTTTCATGTGAAAGGGAACTTCTGTTTGGAGCCTTTGTATGCACTCCACATGCCACCTCCTACCCCTTGTTCTTCCATGACTCTTTGATGGGGTAGAGCAGGGCAGATGGGGTATAACTAGGCACAATTTCCTTCATTAGGGAGAAGGCACTACATTCTCCCCTTCCGTGTCTGGGTTGGCTGGTATAGCACGGCACCCCCTTTCTTCCTTCATTAAGGAGTGGGCACTACAGACTCCCTTTCCATCTTTGTGTTGGAGGTGTGGCATGGCACCCCCTTTCTTCCTTCTTTTCTGGGGTCCCTGGGGAACTCACTGGACTCCCCTCTTGCCTCCAGGCTGGAAATGAAGGAAGGTAGTTCTCTAAAAATAGAAAGAAAAATAGGTTCCATACTTTTTACACACATATTTCCCTGGATGATTTACTTAGAATTGACAACAACAACAGCATACAGATTTTAAAACATACGTCCACCATTTCACAAATCATGTTTTATCTATTTTCTTTCTTTTCACAGTGAGCGCTAAGTAAGTTACTCCCTGTTATGTAAATATATTTGTCTTAGTTTCCATCTGATTTTTCATCCTTCCTTTTCATTCTCTGCCTAACTTTCATTTGGCCCCTCAATCAGTCTTAAAGCATGTCTGAGAAGACAGCTTTTCAACTGATTGATGTGGACAGATTTTTCTTCTATCTGTTCTCCTTTTGGGATGCACATCTTGCTTGTAGACAACAGGTGATATTTTATCTACAATTTCAAATGCACCACACCAAAATGTAAGGAATTCCTGCTCCTTGGCCTGATTATTTGAAAATTGTACATGTAAACCTTATCTCCTACTTCATACTCTTTCCTAGTAGTCTTTAGGTCATAATAGGTCTTCATTCCTTCAGCCGACTTTTCTAAATTGCACTGAGCAAAAGCAAAAGCATGCTGGAAGTGCTTCCTTAAATTTTCAATGTACTCAAGCATAGTGGAAGCATTTATCAATGTCTGCCCCTGAGTCCTATAGAGCAGATACCGCTGTAACACATTTTGCCATCTGGTAATGAGCACAAATGGTGCTATCTTTTTGCAGAAGATGGTTTAGACCTAATAGCCATCAGTGCAAGCGGTAATTGATTGTCCCAACTGGGACCAGAGTCTGCCACAAACTTCTTTAAGATACTGTTATGTTTTGTTATGTGTTTCGGCATTTATATAGTGCCTTATATATCATCCGTATGACCTCAAAGCGCTGGTAGGTTAAATGCCCTCAGGAACCGTAGTTCAAGTCAATTGGGAGCGAGAGTGTCGTATGGTGCCTGGGTGTACTCGATATGTGTGCAGCTGGTGTAGTTGTTGGATGATAGCCGCTTCATAGCGATAGGTGTGGTGCTGAGGATATCAGTTGGATGTGTTCAGTCAGGTGGGTGGACACCCAGACTAGGTTCTGGCTGCGTTAGGCCTGAGGAACGCCTATGTGAACAGCTGGCCGGTATGTGCTCAGCTAGTTGCGTTCTATTAGGGTGATGAGGTGTTCATGGGGTCGTATTCGTATGTGAACAGCTAGGCTGAATTATCAGGGGTATAGCTGTGTTCCAGTTGAGTGATGATGTATTGTAGAGAGTAAGCATAGTAGTGTGATATGGTGGTTATCTGTAGAAGCGCCTTAGATCTTAGACCTTAGACCAGGATTGTGAAGAGGATGGTGGGGAAATACAAAGTGACATATGGATATATAGCGACAGGGGTCGATAGAGGCAAATGCGGGGATACATATATATATGGGGATACATATATATAGCTGACAGGGGTCGGTACAGGTATAAATATAGATACAGATATACATGGGGATACAAATATATAGGATGTATAGGGGAAACATGTGTATGGCAACAAGATGGAACAGGTGTACAGTGATACAACGTGCAGTACATCCACTCTTTCCAATTCCATCCATTCTGCCAGGTTCCATCCATTCTGTCTTGTTCCATCCACTCTGTCTGGTTCCATTGACTCTGTCCAGTTCCATCCACTCTGTCTGGTTACATCCACTCTGTCCTGGTCCATCCACTCTGTCCGGGTCCGTCCACACTGTCTGAGTCCATCCACTCTGTCCGGTTATGTCCACTCTGTCTGGTTACGTCCACTCTGTCTGGTTATATCCACTCTGTCTGGGTCCATCCACTCTGTCCGGTTCCATCCACTCTGTTCCGGTTCCATCCATTCTGTAGAGTTCTATCTATTCTACCCAGTTCCATCCACTCCATCCTTTCTTTCACTCTATCCAATCCATCCACTCCACTCGCCTCATACTTAATAGCACCCATTTCCATCCATGTCATCCATTTCCGTTACTCTGTCTACTCTGTCACTCCATCCACATTTTATCCGCTCCACCTGCTTCAACTACTTTCTCTGTTTTGTCCACTCCATCCATATTGTGCGCTCCGTCCGTTTCGTCCCCTTCATCCGTTTTGTCCGCTCTGTCCGCTTCGTCTGCTCCGTCCGTTTCGTCCATTTCATCCACTCTGTCCATTCCACTCCATCTGTTCAATCCACTCCACCCGTTTCATCCACTCCACCCTTTCCATCCAAACCATCTTTTCCATTCCCTCCATCCTTTCCATCCACTCCATCTGTTCCATCCACTCCATCCGTTCCGTCCGCTCCATCCGTTCCATCCTTTCCATCCACTCTGTCCGTTCCATCCGCTCTGTCCATTCCATCCACTCTGTCTGTTTCATCCACTCTGTCCATTTGATCCACTCTATCTGTTCCATACATCTGTCTGTTCCATATATTCTATCAGTTCCATCCTTTCTGTCCGCTCCATTCACTCTGTCTGTTCCATTCATTCAATCTGTTCCATACTTTCTGTTTGTTCCACCTACTCTGTCTGTTCCCTCCATTCTGTCCATTCGGTTTGTTCTCTCCACTCTAACCGTTCCATTCACTCTGTCCGTTCCATTCACTCTGTCCACTCCGTCCGTTCCATCCACTCTGTCAGTTCCATCCACTCTGTCCGTTTCATCCACTCTGTCCGTTCCATTCACTCTGTCTGTTCCATCCACTCTGTCCGTTCCATCCACTCTGTCCATTTCATCCACTCTGTCCGTTCCATTAATTCAATCTGTTCCATACTTTCTGTTTGTTCAACCTACTCTGTCTGTTCTCTCCATTCTGTTCATTTGGTCTGTTTTATCCACTATAACCATTCCGTTACCTCTGTCTGTTCCATTCACTCTATCTGCTCCATACATTCAGTCCGTTCCATTTATTCTATCTGTTCCATCCACTCTGTCTGTTCCATCCATTCTATCTGTTCCATACATTCTGTTTGTTCCACCTACTATGCCTGATCATCTACTGTTTCAGTTCCATCCACTCTGTTCGTTCTGTTCATTTTTATCAGTTCCATCTATTCTATTTGCTCTGCCCATTCTGATTTCTCTTTCTACTCTGTCTTTTATTCATTCTATCTGATCAATCTGTTCTATTCATTCGATTCGTTCAATTTATTCGATTTGTTCTATCTGTTCTATCCATTCTATCTATTCCACCCACCTTAACCGTTACATCCAACCTATTTGTTCCATCTATTCCATGTAGACCATCAACTTCGTCCAATTCCAAACCCTCCATCCACTTCCTGTTGATATTAATGACTCCATCTACTCCATCGATTCAACTCAGTACACCCCTTCGCTCCATTAGCTCCATCTGCTCACTTACTCGTTGCACTCCATCTACCTCATTCCACTCGTTCCACTCATTCCAGACATTCCACTCATTCCATTTGACCCACTCTACACAACTCTATACATTCAGTCCGATTCCAGCCAACTCTGTCCACTCCATTTGATTCCATCCACTCCACGCACTTCCATTCATTCATTTGATCCACTCCATATATTCCATACACTCCATCTAACTCCGTCTACACCATACATTACATCTACACCATCCAATTATATCTATCCACTCCATTTACTACTTTATTCCCTCCACTCTATCAACTGTGTAATCCTGTTGACTCCAATCATCCCATCCATCTCATCCAACCACTCCATCCATTCAATCCCCTCCCTCCACTCTATCTACTCAATCCATTCCATCCACTCCATCCTATCCTGTGGGTAGGATCAGAGGTTTTGAACACTGTGTAGAATAGTCTCGTAGTGTGTTTCGTCATTGGGTTGCTGAGGGATGCAGACACATCATTAGGATGGTCATTGGTGTTAAGGGAAGAGCCATGTTTTTAGTAATTTGCGGAATGTCAGATAGTCCTCGGTGTGGCAGATGTGAAGTGGAAGTGAGTTCCATAGAGAGGGGCTAACGCTGAGAACGAGGATCCTCCAATCCTGACCGAGTTGGTGGTTGGGATCACTAAGTGGAGGGCGGAGCTTGATCTTAGGGTACAGGGTGGGAGGTAATGTTTTAGCTTGTCTTGCAGGTATAGAGGGCCGGTCATGTGCACTGGATGGTGAGTAATGCATAGGGTCTTGAAGGTGGCCCTTCGTCCAACTGGCAGCCAGTGGAGCGTTCTGAGAGCTGGAGAGTTGTGGTCTCTTGGGCCCAGATCTAGTAGCATTTTGGCGACAGCGTTTTGTGCTCTTTGCTATTTAATAAGGTGGTATGCTCGGACTCTGAGGTAAAGGGAGTTAGCATAGTCCAGTCTTGACATTACAATACAATAGACATGACAGCGGCAAGTCTATTAGGAAAGGAGAGGTAAGGGAAATTCAGTCTGAGAATTTTGAGATGGTAATGACAAGACTTAGCTACGTTGTTGATTTGATGAGAGAGGGTTAGGTCACAGTTGAGGATGTATCCAAGGTTTTTTACTGTGGCAGAGTGGGTGGGTGGTTGGCCCACGCATGGGGACCAAGGTAGAGGGTGGGGGAAATGGTCAGTGATGCCGCCCACCATGATTTCAGTTTTAGTGGGGTTTAGGAGGAGGTGGTTTGTATCATCCAATGGTCAAGGTCAGGGAAGCAGGCTGCAAGATCGGGCTGGGAGTTGGGGTCTGAGTTGTGGAGTTTCAGAATGATTTGTGTATCATCGGCGTAATTCTAGCACAGGATATTGTGCGGGCGGATGATTCCAGGGAGGGTGGACATATAGAGGTTGAATAGGAGGGCAGATGGGCAAGCTCCTTGTGGTACTCCAGTATTGACTGGGCGAGCGGCGAGGCAAAAGTGGAGAGGAGGGTTATTTGTTTTCTGTTGTTGAGGAAGGAGGCGATCCATTTGAGAGCTGTTCCACGGATTCCTATGGAGTGGAGGTGGTCAAGTAGGATTGAGTGGTTAATTGTGTCAAACGCGGCTGAGAGGTCTAGGAGAATTAGAGCAGGGCATCCTGCATAGACAGTGGTGATCTTAAGATCGTCCCAGATTGAGGCCAGAGTGGTTTTGGTTCCGTGTCGTGGTCTGAAGCCTGATTGGGTGGGGTCCAGGAGGTTGTTGGATTCGATAAAGGAGTTTAGTTGGGAGTATGCTGTTCGATCAATGAGTTTTGCAAGGAATCTGGTGTTTGAGATGGGGCGGTAGGTTTTAGGGTCGAGGGGGTCGAGGGAAGGTTTTTTTTAGAAGAGTTTTGACATGTGCAATTTTGAAGGCATCGGGGAAGATTCCAGAGCTGAGGGAGTCATTTAGGATGCTCTTGCTTACTCTCCTGCACAGGAGGATGAGAATATCTCTTTGAGTACTGAGGCGGGGCAGGGATCAAGGGGTGAGGCAGAGGGTTTTCGAGAAGAGAGAATGTCGAGAAATTTGTCTCTGGAGAATGATTTGAAGGAGTCGAAAGTGGGTGGAGATGTTGTTGTGGTGGCAGGCGGGCTGGTGGCTGGTAGGGGTGACTGATTTTGTGGAGGTGATAGGAGGGCCAGTTTGTTGTTAAGAGAAGTCGTTCTGTTTAGAGCAATGGTGTAGAAGTGGAGGAAGAGCGAGTCGCAGAGTGATTGAGATGGGGTAGATTGGACTGAGGTACAGGTTGGTTTGACAAACTCAGACATTATTTTGTGGAGTTCCTTGATGGGGTTTCCACAGTTAAAAAGTCCCATGTTGTAGTGGGCTTTTTTGGCTTTTCGAATTTCAGCTTTTTAGTGGCGATGGTGCAAGGCGAAGGTGGATCTACTCAGATTGGTTTTTCTTTTCCACCATTTGGTTCAAGGGATTTATTTAGTTGTTTCGTAATCTTGAGCTCGGGAGTAATCCATTTGGGATAAGGACCAAGGTGTGAGGAGTCGCGGCAAGAGGGGGTGAGTGGGATTAGTGAGTTATTGAGCCATGAGTCGAAGGAGTCTATGGTTAAGTGTTTATCTCGGGGGGATGGTTGTGGGGGTTTGGAAGCAGGGCTTTGGCTAGGTTAGGGAGGATCTTTAGTTTCTTCCAGCATTTGCGGCGGATGGGGGTGACTGGTTCAGGGACGGGTGCGGAAGTAGGGGAGCAGATGGAGAAGGGGACAATGAAGTGATCAGTCCAGATGAGAGGTACGGAGGGGGGTAGATGTATCTGGTGATGGGAGCTGAAGCCATCTTCAGGATGTACATCAAGGGTGTATCCTTTGGAATGCGTTGGTCCATTCATGTCAAGGGAGAGGGTAAGTGCATCAAGGCAGTCACATTTGTTTTATTATATCTCTCCACCCCCGCTTAAGGCCAGAAGGTAGGCAATGTGGAGTTTTCTTTTTCCCCTTTGAATCTCCCACATTTGTGTCATCACCCCCCTGGTGAAATGGCTTCCTCAGTCTGACTCAGTCCTTTGCAGGAGGACGAAACGAGAGAAGATGCGGTTGATCATTTGTACAGCAGCTGTCTCCATCTTACTATTCGGGGCTGGGAGACAATCTACCCACGTTGTGAACAAGCATGTCACAGTCAACATGGACTTGTTTCCAAAAGAGGATCAAATCACTGGCCTGATAAAATCAACTTGCAAATCTGACCAAGGCAGTGTCATTCCCATTTTTGTCGGGGAGCTCTGTGTGAGAGTAAACTGGGTTGGAATTTATCACACACAAGACACCTCTTAGGTAAGTGTTGAGGTCCTGGCCTATGTGTGTCCAGTAAGCAAATTTGTGTTAGATAATTAATGTTGTGTGAAACCCCCTATGACCAGCAAGGGCTGAGTCATGGGTGTGGTTCAACGTCAGGATTCAGAATGAGGTAGGTGCCACCCATTGGTCACAGCCTGGTAGGGCTCTCCTTACCAGCAAAATGTCTTTTATCCAGAACATCTTGGAAAACATTTCAACACCAAGAGATCCTCTTTACCAGTATAATATGAAAGCTCTGATGGTCTTCGATGTGTCGATAACATTTCCCAATGATTTTGTCCTCTTTCTGTGCCGTGATCAAATCTGCATCAGGGGTGTCTTTACTCCAATTTACTCCACTGGGCAGTCAAAAGCTATTCAACTGAGTTTGTGACCTGTTGACAGCAGCAAGGTGGATTTCCCCCAGCAAGGATTCTGTTTTTCTGAAATCCCCCTGCATAGCTCCGGTTTTAGACAAATGATCAGCCAGCTCATTCCCAGCTCTTCCCAGTCTTATCTGGCCCCTCTATCTTGGAATGACCACTTATCAACTCTGCATGGTGACTAGTTTGGGGTCCTATTTTATAACCAGCTAAGGGTTCCTGGGCTTCATTCACTCAAGCATTCCCAAAACCACCCACCAGTTCTTTTTCCCCATTGCTATCAAGGAACACCCATCCACATAAACTGTAAGTATCCCCTGACACATGTCATCTTCATAGACCTATCGTGGGGAAGTTAAGTATACCTCCATGTTGTTGGTGATTAGACTTTTGTCCTCAAGACAATTTTCTTGAGCACAATCATCTAAGTTCATCAACTATTGTGCTAAGATACTCTGCTTGTTTTGGCCATATCTTATCTCCACAGGAAAGTCTTGCGTGGACAGAATCCAGGAAGTACATCTGGAATTAATAACATTCCCCGCCTGGATTCTGTAACTTTGTGGATAATGCAAGGGTTGGTGCAGTGTCTCGACAATTATGTGCTTCCCCTGTATGAGCGTTCATTTTTCAATGACCACACTGTTGCCAGGAGTCGGCAGACCCAATCCCAATATATAATAACCTTTTGATTTTGGGATACAAAAATAACTAATTCATTTGTTTTATTACAATTGCACAACAATAAGGGGCATTTGTTTTCCTTATGATCAACTAGTAAGAACATAGCTTATCAGTAACAAAATTGTCTTTTCAATTCTATATTTTTACTTGTTAAGACTTTATGTGTAATCCAAAAAGTGACGAAGAATAAATTTATGTTAATGTTCCCCGCTAAGTGTTCTCATTTTTCTACACCAAATAATTGTATGTACCATTTATATCACTGATTTTTTATGTTTGTACATGTTAGATTTCACCATGTATGTTATTCTTGGTTTTTTGACATAAAGCTTTTACTTTGCATTTTCCATAATGCTTATGCCTCATTTGTGAAGGAATGACTTCTACTTCTACCGCATGCAATATGTATAAATTACACTAGTTATACAGGTTTTGGACCAGATAAGCAATTATAATTCATTTATACCTTACACAGGCCAACCTTCTGATACACCAGGACTTCGTTTTGTTGTAATCTACAGATGATTTTTGACCCCCCTGGTGTGTCACTCCTGGGTCAGACCACTGCTGCTACATTGTGGCACTCTTTTTTGTATATATGCCAGGAGTGCCTTGTCACAGCCATTGAATCTTTCCTCAACATAGGACAAAATCTTGCTTGCGTATGAGAGGACTTTGGTGACCTTGTGATGCTTTTGGTACAATACCGCTGTTAGGCAAGTATCTGAGAACCCTGTCTCCAAGATTAACTCCTTGTTCTTTATGGGGTAAGCCAAACAAGGAGCTTGTGGAAGGCTTCTTTTCAGTTGTTTAACTGACTCAGATTGTTCCTTTAATAAATGGACCATGGGTCAAGTGACCTCTGCATAGTCTTCAATGAACTTCTGAATATAATTAGTGAATCCAAGAAGGCTTCTTTATCCTCGCAGAGTAGTAGAATCTTCTAATTTCCATAAGGCTTCCACTTCTTTGCCTGGGGATGACGACCCTCATGGGTAATCTCGTGCCCTAAGTTCACTCAGGGCTCACACCATTGTGCTTTCTGAAAGGACAGTTTTGCTCCAGCTTTCTGCAACTTGGTTAGAAGATAGCAGATTTTTGCTACATGTTCTTCCACGGTTGAGCTCTTGGTCAAAACATCATCCACATAGGCTAGGTTTCCCCTTTTGCCCAAATCGGGCCTGGCCTTATGTAGGAAGATGTTGAACTCATTGCTGCAGTTTATGTATCCAAATGGGGTTCCGGTCCATGTGTACTACACTCCCCCAAAGGTAAAGGTGAGCTTATGTCTTCCTTACTGTCCTGTAAATGTTGGTCAGGTCAATGGCGGTGTACACCTTTGACCCTTGGATATGGGCTAGTCCCTAATCGATGTAGGGAAGGGGCCATCTTGACATGTGGGCCCATTTGTTCCACACCCTCAGGTCTGCACATAGTCTCCATTGGCCATTTGGTTTGAGTATCTTGAGTACCAGGTTTTTGAAGGTACTATGGACAGGATTAATTATCCCACAGGATTCTAACTTCTTAATCATCTCTGTGAGTGATTCCAGGGACAGGAGAGGTAGCCAGTATTGTTTCACAAACACTGGAGCCATCTTGGGGTCCGTGGGAATGGTGGTTGAATGAATGGATGTGTGTCCACAGTTGTATGAGTCCACTATAAAGATATCTTGGAATGCCAGGAAGACCTGTTTTAGCTTTTGTCTTTGCTCCTCTGTCTCATAGGCATCAGTCAGATTGATCCTTTCCTTGACCATATGCTTGAAACCTAGCAAGACCTTGGGCTTGGCAATTTCAGCGGTATCCTCCAGTTGGGTGGAGACATCTCTTATGATAGTGTTGACCTGGACTGGGGATTCGAGGTAGTGGTCCTTGGCTCTGAACACTATCTCCTCCCTCCTAATGTCACAGGTCACCTCTTCCACACAACAGGGGCAGGAATAGTACACCATGTAATTCCGCCCATGCCTGGTAAAAATCTTTTCTGGAGGAATACCTTCACTGATGTCGACACAACCATTTTTGGATTTGTCCCATGATTGCATCACCTAAATCAATAGAATATTGTTGGGCATCAACTGCCATTCCATTAAAGGTGTCAACGCCCAAAGTGATACTTCGAGGTTCACTGTTATCCATCAATAGTTGAATGGTGTCATGTCCTAGGTCTCTTAGAGGTGTCGGATTTAAATACAAACATTTTTGTTGGAGATGGAAATTTAGATTTATATAGGCGTCCATCTGATGTTAGAGGTTGTGTCCTCGCTTAATTTTAAGGAGGAGAATAAATTATCGCCCCTGCCCTGGGATGGTAACCTCTTCTCGCACTTGTACTTCAACGGCATAAAGCAGTAATTGAGCTGACCGGAATGCGTTTTCAATGTTGTCAGAGCCCATGGGGTTACCCTAGAGTCGGGAACAGGCGTTATGATTAATTAGGTCCAAATTGACTGTGAATCAGTTGACAATGACACTTCCCAGATAAAAGGTGGGACATCTCACATGACCCAACAGTTTTGTTGTATGCTTTTGTTGCCAATGGACATTTTTATCATACACCTGGTAGGCAGGAAATGTGTGGAATTTGGAATTTCCAGACCTACTTCCAATTTGTCGATCAATTTCAATGTGGGCAAGGTCTGATCTTTTTCAGAGTTTCCTGAATCATTCTTTGCGGATAATGCTCTTCCATTATTCAGGCATACTCTGGCGAACACTGCGCCTCCTCCCCTCATTTAACTGAATGGGGAAAAACAACAGCTCACCCTTTTTCTGAATGTCCATCAGACTTTGAGCGGATTCTTCCTTGTCTGGTTTCATGGGACTCAATGTTTCGTCTCATTTTGGACTGGGCTAAAATGTTACAGTGTTCCCTTCCAGTGTAGATTTCCACTTAAAACTGGGAGGAACATTGGTTTTCAAGAATGGAGAATGGATCCCATCGCCAGTTGGTTCTCCTACAGAGATGACAGTGATGACTGGGACTTGGCTATTCTGGAAATGGAACTCTTCCTTCTCGGAACATTGATCAATTATGTCACAGGTACCATTCTTGCTCACATAATTGGTGCTAATTTTTATATTTTTAATTTCATAAGACGGTTTGTCTGAGTCCAGATTACCTTGTTTACACAGTCAATCAGAGGTGATAACCTCCTCAGGAGATTGTTCCCCAGTGAACAAGGTGTACCCTCTGGTGTCACAACTATCCCTGCATGTTTCAACAATGCTGTCTGTTTTTTATTTCCAGATCCACAGTCCATTCGACAAAATATAATTCCCATCAAAATTTTGGAGTTGTCCGGGAAGTGGTGTGAGGGGAATTTGGTGGCCCTCCCCCAGCCCTGAGTTTAGTTGGTTGAAAGCTTTTTTGGACAGGAGGGTGGCTTGGGATCCAGTATCCACCAGTGCAGATATTTCACACTGACCCTGCACCTTGACCGGTGGATAAAATTGGCCTTCTTTCTCCTCCAAGGTGCAAAGAAAGTGTGAGTTATTTGACAGCCCGGTGGTCATTTTCTTATTACAATCCGACACTCGATGATCTTGGGAAATTTTCTGTGTCTTTGGGTTCGGTAATCTGTAAATAACACTTTGCAACTCGCAATGGGAGTTGTTGGGGAATACTCCTTTTCCCTGACTCCTTGGTTGTCCCCATTACCTGACAACAGTTCACAGAACCTGTTTGGAGAAAGCACACCGCCTCTGTTTTAATTTTGTCTGGCTTATGTGTTTGGGGTTGAATAGTTTCTGGTTCTGAGTCGGTCTCCATACTTACCCTGTCCCACTCAGCGTCTTTTGTGACCCATTTTTCTTGTGGAGGGATTCCCCCATTTTTGAAAGAGAAGGTCTGCTTACCTGAATCCCCCAGGGATTCTTCTCTTTCAAAGGGGATAATCCAGAGTACATCCAAAAAGTAGGTTCTTTATTGGCCTCTCCTACTTACCCTTTGCTGTTTGGGTTGTCATTTTTTGGGGATAGAAGATGCTCTTTCAGGCTGAGAGGTTTTAAGGGGTTCTGTTTGGGTGGGAAAGGAAGCTTCCTGTATGGCTTGGCATCTCCACTCCACCTGGGCCCCCTCCTCAGATCCAGTGGGTTGTTGGACGCTTCCAACCCGTCATCCCCCCCGCAATCAGACTTGGGGTTTGGGAAATTCTGGGAAGTAGGGTTAGGTTGAGAGTTAAACTGAACCCTCAGCATGTGCCCCAGACCATCGGTCAGTTGCTGGGCCTGTCGCTCCAGTTGCAAGACCTTGTCTGGGTGGTAGGAAGGTCTTGAGAAAAGGGTAACTGTCCCTTCTCCTGGAGTAGCCTGGGTACTGGAAATTCCCACATTATTTTCCATCCTGAATCTCCCTTCTCCTGGGCTCAGGGATCTATTGTCCTGGAACCAGGGAGAGTGAGGATTGTTTTGAAAGTTCTGGTTTGGGGGATATCTGGGGAAAATGTTCAGATTGGGAGGTGGAGTGATACTTCTCTCCTGAGGGAAGTTTGAAGCGAAGTTTCCTGGGGCAGTACTTACCCGATTGGTCCCCCCCACCCTTGTGCCGGGGGAGTGTATACATACCCCAGGATTGGTTTGGTACCCTTGTACCTAGGTCTTATACAGGTGGCAGGGTCAGAGGGATCATTGTTCTGGGTCCCTGCCTGACTACCAATCGATTAGGCCAGGTTTGGGGGTCCCTTCTGCCTTCCATTTTGCTTGTTGGCAGGAGGGTTACAGGAGGGTTACTTTTAGTCCTCCCCCATCTTCAGACTCAATGAAGGGGTGGTATATGAGGTTTTTGTTTTGGACCTCATATACCCTGGTGGCCTGTTCAATCACCCAATCCAGGGTCCTATGCTCATGAAACTCACGCATCAACTGAGTCAATATGAATTTGGGAGCACATGGAAATATGTACTTATGAACTCCCTACTATTGGTATTCACCCGCTTGGAAGTCTGAGTAAATGCCCACTTTAAATCCTGCACAAACTCCCTAGGTGCCTGATCTTCCCCACACGGCAAGTTATATGGAGTCTTACGGGCCTCTTGTGGGTTCCTATGTGTTGAAAAATATTTAAAAAATGGCCGCCTTATAGGTGGACCATTTATAATTATCCTGGTCCTCCAGTCCCACAAAGAATCTGGAGTATTCAGGTGAGAAAGTCCATTTAGCAAATTCTATACAATTTCTAATCTGGAATAATGCCCTAATTTGCTCATAAAGCTCTACATTCTCCCATACTGAATATTGTGCATTTTTAGGGTAGGGAGTCAAAAAGCTCTTTTTGGCATTTGTCTGTTGAATCAGGTCTTTAACAAACCCCCTCTTCTGTTTCCTTGTCTTTTTCTTCTTCTGCACCAGAGTTAATTCACCTTCAGACTGAGAGCAGCTGCTGGTACTCCCTGGCTTGTCTTCTAGGCACTCTATATCTCTATTAGACTGGGAATATCTCCCAGAACCACAGGGTCTGGACTCCTCTCGCCTGCACCAAAGTGAACTCTCAGGGTCACTCTCCCTGGATTTCCTTTCAGGCCCAGGATATAACCCAGTTTTCTCATTACTCCTACAAGGGAGTCTGGGGAATTCCCCATCTTCCCCTGAATATACAGAGGTTTTAAGCCCTTCCTAGGCTGAGCGTCAGGCTTTCCTCCTTCATCGAAGCGGGCAAGGTTTTTCTCTTTGTAGTCCTATATTCAGCCAATGCAACTCCCTCACTTTCTCTTCATAAGAGTTTTCATGGTCTGAAGTACTATCCCTTCCTTCCCTGGACACACTGGTCCGGCCCTTTCCCTTATGTGTGGTATAGATAAATATTCATCCTTATCAGACAAGGACTGGCCTTCTGGATCTGTCGGGCTAAACCTGGTTAAGTTAAACTGTCTCATTTTCCCCTGTTCTTTGTCGGTGGCATACATGAGGTCAGTTCCTATTTGTACTTGGGAGCCTGCAAATTATGGGATTGAGGCGCCTGATGTGATGGGAATCTCACACTGATCGGTGTGCCTTGTGTCATACTCTGATTGGTCAGAGTGCCTCAGAGCCTGTTTGTAATTCTGAATTTCATTTGTGAGACTCTCACCCCTGCTGTTCTCTGTCCTTATTTCCTGTTGGTATTCAGAGAGCTGGCTTTTTAATTCTGACACTAAGGCCTGATTAATCTCATGCACCCTGCTCTGAACTACCAAACAATCTTTTGTTTGCTGCTCCTCATCCTGAAGTAATTAATTCTCCGTCTGTGAGTATTGTAGTCAGCGTGCATATTCAAGGTGCTTCTGCTTGAGAAGACTAATCTCTTTCTCTTACTCATCCCTACAATTCACTGATTCTCTTTGTCTCACACGCCTTTATAGCATATTATGTTGTTCTCTAATTCTGGTCAGTTCCTGAAAACCTTACTGCTCCTTTTCTACCTCCATTTCCAATTGATTTATCCTCTGTAATAGGTCGCAGTTATCCCCATTCAAGAGGTCTTTTTCCTGAAACAGCTGAATCCTCTGTTGTTTCCGAGTAGTTATAACTTGGTGCATTTCGTCAAGCTCCTTTTGTGAGTCCATTTCTTTAGTGATAAACTGAGTATTTTACCTTTCTAACATCTTGATATGTTGCTTGAGGGCCACAATGTTGTCTAACAACCCTCTGTTATGATTAATTTGTTCATTCAATTGACCTTGAAGGTGGTTTATGGTGTATGCACGCTCAGTGCCTACATTATGCAGTGCAGCAAACTCTGTCTCTCTTTCTGCACTGGCTTGCTGTTGTGTTTTCAGCTAATTTCTGAGTTGTTGACAAGATCCTGGGCCTGTGACAGGTCTCCAGCATGATTTGTCCTACTAGCCTCACTATTTTGCCAACGCTCTTCCACTAAAAGCAAATGAAAATATAACTGAGCAGGTAGCTGAGCCATTTGAATCTGTTCTTCACAAGCATTCTGGGTCATGTAAAATTCCACTAGTTCTTTGTGCAATAATATACCTTTAACCCAAATATCATTGCCTGGTGAGGTAACCTCCCACACAGTTCTGGTTTGCCACTTTTCAGCATCGCTTCAACCCATTTTGTTTTAAGAAATATTTAGCTAGGAGATGCTCCCTGGCTTCACCAATTTGTACAATAGTCATTTTCACAAATGCTTTTTGCACTTTAGTAAAACTTTCTTTATGCATGGGAAAATCACCCTGTTCCTGCTTGATTTCCTCACACAAATCAATGTTTACACAATCTTATCTTTTTACCTATACACCTCCCAGGAACTCAGATGACTTTACCTCCACCATAATGCAATATCATCAAAATGAACCACCTGTCACAATGTACTTGTCATAGTTGAAAAATGGATAGCTAAATCCCGGCCACGAGTCCCCAATTTGTAACAGTTTATTGAGAAGCCACCCTCAACACTGGGAGTTCCTTCCCTCCCACTTCTGGTTTTACACAACAAACTGTTTAACGGATAATTAACAGATAATTAACGGATACTTTTATTCAGCCCTACTTCAGACACATATCATGCCTCTGGCACCCGCCCTGCCCTGAGCTAACAATGAGCAAAGAACCAGGTCAGTGTAGAGAAAATATATATTTGTATTTATTTAAATGTGCAAGAAAATGTCAAACGCCACCTCATCCATTGCATACACAATAAAGTTCTCTCAACATAAATAAATCACAAAAGTGAGTGGTAAAGAACACAAATCACAATTCTTTACTTTCTACAAAGTTCACTTCAAGAAATAATTAGCACTGGTCAGTGAGCACATTTATAGATGTAGTGATGTGCAATTTTGATATTCCTACACACTTAAAAGGCTAGCAGTTTCTTGTTTACAAATGTGTGCAAATGCATATGACAATTATTATTTCACACACATATTTGCTTTAAAATAAACACAGGGTTATTTTGCAGTTTGTTTTTCAGACCCCCCGCCCCCATCTATGGTCTGAGTTGTGGAAGTTAGACAGAAACATTTGAATGGTTTGGGCAATTTGGAATTTCAGATCCCCTCCAATGAAAGGGCTGTGTTTGGGAAGCTGAACAAAAAGTTTGGATTAATTTAAGAACAAAAACACTCCTCTTCCTTAAAGAAGTCAGGGTCAGCAGGACAAAAAGGATTAACCAATTAAACTATATGCTATAGTTTCCAGTGCATACTGGGAAGTGAGCCTTGTTAATTTTGAATTTTAACAAAAATCACCCAATAGTGGTCCACCAAATGGGGAATTAATTAAATTAATCTTTTAGATGCATAGGTTAAGCATCTACACAGCTTTTCCCCTACCCACTATAAAGGGAAAGGATTTAAGGCAAGCAGACTCTCCCACCTTTTGGTTACCCAGGGCTCAGTTCTACTTGCATTCAAAGCCTCTGGATAAAGTCCAAGGCAGTCAGCTGCATGTCAGGGCTGTTTGGAAAGACACAGCAATGGTCTGGGCACTACACTCTCAACCTCCCACTCTCCACCATAGGACCCAGTCAGCATTAAGGACTTCCTAGCAATAGAAAGCTCCACCCAGATGCACTCTTAGCAATCTCCTCTTATGTTTCCTTGAAGCTGTGAAGCATCACTCTTTTGATGATACATTTCAGCAGCTCTGTCCCTTACTCATAGTGCAGTCCCCCTTAAATAGCAGCAATGACACCAACATTTTTAAATCTTCGGGAAGTACCCTGCCCTAGTTCTCGCAAATCGGATTGGCCAGTTACCCTTCTCTCTCCTCCCCACTCCAACCCCTCTCTACAGATTGGTTTAAGAGTCTGGAGCTGTCATATATTAATAAATGAGACAAGTTATATGCATATCCAATCAATCAATTGGCAGGTTATCCCAAGGACTCACCGTTACCTCTTCCTCCGACAGACCCCCTTTCGGTAGTGGAAAGCTCTTCTTGTTCCAAATGGAGAGAAGATAATGAAAGCCTCCCAAGTACCTCTTCCCCCTCCCGGATAAACCAGGTAGAAGAAGAAGTCCCAGGGAAACCCTCTGGGGAAGAAAACCCTGTTCCGAAGGTAGCGGTGTGTTGTCCTCCGTTGCAGTCGGGGATTTCGGCGAAGTCAGGAGGGCGTTCGTCTTTGAGAAGAAGAAAGAGACTGGTAAGTATCAGAGTGTAACTGAGGGATAGAATGTAAGGTAAGAGGAATGTGGATTACCCTTAAACCGGAACAATAGGGGGAAGATGGTGGTAGTCAGAATCTTCCGAAAACCTCTGAGAAGCAATCGAGGCGCAGCTAAGATCTGTTTTGATGGTGCAGAGTCTTGCCAGTGTGTTCGAAATGCCGGTGCGTGATGTGCCTGTTACACAGTCCGGAATGGGACCGGATGGCAAAATTGGTTGATGAAGAGGAGGAGGTAGTTGGAGAGACAGTAGCATTGTTAATGAGGAGTAGCAACGCAACGCCGTGTTGATCTCCGGGACTGATATACCCACCCTCGGATAGGGAGGCAGTACTTCCGGGAAATCAAGGTGTGCTGAGGCTAGACTCGCAACTCCAGTTACGGCGGCCATCTTGGTAGTAGAAATGGCTGACACCCGCCGTCCTATGGTCCATCGATGCCACAAAGCCCAGCGTCTCCGAAGGGGCGTGACAGGAGCAGACATATGGCAGCTTAATTTACAAGCCGTGTTTGTTCTCATGGCACATTTTTGGAAAAAAAAATAGTTATGTAGCAAAACTTCATCATTTTACTAGCAACTGCCACACTATATATATATATTTTCTTTTTCAGTTAATCATGGGGAATTAAATAAAACGACAGTCAGGTCCACACCATGTTGTGCAGCTGTTTGGCAATTTTCCTCTGTTTTCACAGAAAGCATAAGAGTTATGAACATGTCATTTCCTACCCATATTTCTAATTGTACCCTTCACCAGTTTACAACTCTTACATTCAGGACATTTCCAGATCGGCCAGAAACCTTGTTTAACTGGCCATTATAGTTCCCTAACTCGTAGGTTCATTAATTGTATATCTCCAAAATCACCTAGAAAGGTCCTTAACAATGGTACATACATTTAAAAAATCCACTTTATGGTTGCTGGAAAAAAGGCACAAATTATAATAGTCCTTTTGAAATTAATTGTAAGTCTGTATGTCCAGCAAATGGGAGATCTGCTTCATCCAGCCATCTGTCTCCCTGGGCCAGCCTGTGACCATAGTTTTTATGAGTCTCTTTGAAGTTGATTGTTCATCCTTTTATGTTGTAGCACACATTTTAACACATTTTGGTCATACTCCAGCCAAGGAGAACTGCCCTGCTATCACTGCCATCAGGGCCCAGAAGTCTGAGGAACACTTGAGTTTTCCACACCTTCAGCAGGACACACTTTATTGCAGTTGGACAATTAGATGGGGGATCTACAATCCAGACTTGCAGTGGGGGATTTCTTTGTCAAGTTTGCCGACCCACAAGCCAAAAGGGTTTGCCTTGGGCCAACAGAAACCTTTTCATGGAAACAAAGTGGGCTTTTCTTTTCAAATGTTAGCAGGGGCAAATTTTCACATTTAAACTGAAAACACATTTGCCAAGCTGTTTTTTCAGAGTTTAAAAATCCTGCATTTCATGTGGAAGGGACCTTTGATTCCTTCTTCTTTTGTGGATTAAAATGCTGCCTTTCCTTTGGTAGTGATAGGTTGGCCTTTTCTACATGGCTCTTCAATTTTACTTGAAAAAACACATGAAAAGCTGTTTTTGGGTCAGTGTTTCAAATCCTGCTTTTCATGTGAATGGGACCTTCAGTGTGTGGTCTTTGTATGCACACCACACGCAGGAGGGCTATGGTGCATGGCATAGCCCAAGGCAGGAGGCCTATGTTGGATTGCATAGTCCAAGGCAGGAAGGCTGTAATGGATGCGTAGCCCAAGTAAGGGGGGGGGGCTATGTTGGATGGCAGAGTCTAAAGCAGTGGGGCTGTGATGGATGGCATAGTCCAAGGCATGAGGGGCCTATGTTTGATTGCATAGTCCAAGGCAGTGGGGCCATGATGGATGGCATAGTCCAAGGTATGGGGTCTATGTTGGATGGCATAGTCCAAGACAGGAGGGCTATGATGGATGGCATAGCCACAGACAATAGGGATATGGTGGATGCCATAGCCCAAGGCAGGGGGAGCTATTGTGAATGGAATAGCCCGAGGCAGGGGGGATATGTTGGATGGCATAGCCCAATGCTGGAGGGCAATGATGGATGGCATTGTTACATTCGTCCATCCTGCTCACACGATACTAGTGCTCAACTAGCTCCCTCACACTGTCTCAGGCATTCCAGGCACTCAGCACTTGGACACAAATAATATGCAAGGCCCGAGGTTTGGGTGTAAAAGCTGTAATGTTAACACACACACCAGGCTCTCGAGGGCTGCATCGACTCCACCCCATCCCAGGCCTGGCTCATACTTATGTACAATACAAAGCTACATATTAATCTCCTCCCATTAGCCATACGTATTCATAACAACAGGTCATTTCACCGAATATAGAGGGAATCAAGTACATTTCAGATTGTCTTTGCAAAGCAGGCTCTTATCGACCTTGGGACTTCAGCCAGCAGCTTGAGCTTCAGCGCGGTGTACTTCTCAGAAGGGAGGGCTGTTGATGCCCATCTGTGAGGCCTGGCTGGCAGACGTTCCACAGCTAGCTCGGCTGGTTGTGCTCTGGTGGTTCTCTGCAACATCTGCTTTCATGGCTTAGATGTTTAGGCCAGTCCTTATGCCAAATCATTAGGCCAGCCTTCCTGCTTCAGATGTGATGTATCTCAAACCAAAAGAAAGTGCAGAATCAGAAATGTGCCAAGTAACAGGCATAGCCTAAGATGAGAGGGCTATTATGGATGGCATAGCCAAATGCAGGAGGGCAATGATGGAAGGCATAGCCTAAGGCAGGATGGCAATATGGATGGTCTAGCCCCAGGCAGGATGGAAATAATGGATGGCATATCCCAAGTCAGGGGGGGCTATGTTGGACGGCATAGCCCAAGGCAGGAGGGCAATGATGGATGGCAAATCCTTTAGCAGGATGGCAATGATGGATGGCATAGCCTAAGGCAGGGTGGCTATTCTAGATGGCATAGTACAAGGTAGGAGGGCTATGGTGGATGGCATAGCCCAAGTCAGGGGGCTATTTTAGATGGAATAGCCCACGACAGGAGGGCTATGATGGATGGCATAGCCCAAGGTAGGAGCGCTATGGTGGATGGCATAGACCAAAGAAGGTGGGCAATGATGGATGGCATAGTGGAAGACAGGAGGGCTATGATGGATAGCATAGCCCACGGCAGGGGGGGTATATTGGATGGCATAGTCCAAGGCAGTGTGGCTGTGATGGATGGCATAACCCAAGGCAGGGTGGCTATGCTGGATGGCATAGTCAAAAGCAGGAGGGCTATGATGGATGGCAAAGACCCAGGCAATAGTGGTATGATAGATGGCATATACAGGGGGCTATTGATAGATTGCATAGCCCAATGCAGGGTGGGCTATGATGGTGTTGGAACATGTCACACAATGAGGGTAGATCCTTGAATTTATAAACAAGACGTGGTAAAAGAGAAACATTGGAACATTGCGCGAGACAATTTAAACCAGATGTTATTGCCTTCTGCCATTGCATTGTCTGCATTGGAAATCTCAACTCCCCGGTGTTCTAATCTAGCATTATTTCACACATTAGTGTGCTGGCATGGCCATTAATGACCACTAATTTATGCCATGGTAACCCTGAGCCAAGCAGGAGCTTTCGGCGAGGGGTTGAAGACGTTTATAGCAAAGCCTGTCCGTGAGCACATTAACACTATTAATGCCCTGGCATGATGCTTAGGGTACCAAAAGTGTGTTTGAGAAAAGTAAATAATAAAAGTTCCCTTTGCTAAAGGGGTGCATGTAGCTGTGCATGCACCCATGCAACATAGGGGAGATTTACCTCATCTTAAAGTCCACAGTGGGCATTGATTGGGGCGCATGAGCAATGCTGTGGTGCATGGTGGTGCGGAGGAAAAAGAACACAGTGGGGCTCATTCTGAGCCTTCCTGGACCGAAAACAACAGTGCCGGTAAACTAACCAGCACTGTTGTTTCCAGACCGACATATTACAGGTTTGCATGCCGGAGCTGCTGTGCACGACAGGTCGGACCCTGCTGGCACAGCGGCAGACCGGTTACGGAAGCACCAGCACCATTAGCAACCGTGCCAGTGCTTCCATGTCCCCACTCCCATAGAGTCCCATAGGGGAATTAAAATGTACCAGTGCCTGACTTTCGGGACCTCCGTGCCCAATTACTTCCTAACCACCATCCAGCACTTTCACCAACTTTTCAAGGAACGGAGTATGATTATCAGTGTAGCCCAGTCCTGAAGATGTGGGGAGTGTTTTTGACATCAGGATTTTCTTTTTTTTTCTTAAATAATGGATTTTATTCAACAAATATCAAAACACCAAACCATATAGTCTCTGAAGGGGTATCTAATACTCTCTCATTGCACCATAACTTCCCGAAAATAAATAGAAAGGTAATCTTCTTTGGTTCATGCAGGGATCAAGTCAAGGGTACACGCGGGTGGACGTAGTCCACCCAATTATTTAAGAGGGTGGACGCTGTCCCCCTGGGTATTTTGGAGGCCGTATGTAAAATAAGCAAAAATGACTCGTCAAATGACAGTCCTTGTTACTGGAACCGTGGTAGCCAGCTTCACCGGTTGGGCACTTCACCACTCCACCAGATAAGCTGATGAAAATGAGCACACAACTAAAGCTGAATTGTCACATTTCTGGACTGGAAGTTCCAGGGAACACATTGTTAGTGATTCTTGGAGTTTAAAACATGCACACCTTTTAACGTTTTCAAAAAACTATTTGAAGAAAATAGCCTCTCGTTTTCTTTTGTATGTTGATTTTATGAAAGGCAAATGCCATTCGTCCTGTGCAATTTTCATGGTAATGCACAGTGAACTGGATGACATTTGCACATTTCACATTGGTATGCTAATTTCTGGTGACGTCACACCCGATTGTGTATGTCAATTGGTTTAGGACTTCACCCCTGCGCTCATGGTTTACTCCTGCATACATTCCAAGCAATTACTTTCTTCATAGTTGTAGCAGGCCCCTCAGCCACACGCATGTGATGTGAGACATGGCATCAGGTCAGACCAGCAACACCACACGTGCTGACAGGAGGAGATGTAGGGCTATCAGAATGTCAATGTCATTGCATAACTGTTGGGTCCTGCATCCCCACTGCAACATTCTCACACGGGAGTGACCTAGACATCTCTGTACAGGAATTTGAAAAATGGTGCACCCAGTTTACAATGCTGGTTGGCAGCACATTTAGGTGTGTATTATGCAGGATGCCCTGCGCAATCATTCTGCAGAACACCACGCTCTATACTTTAGATGAATGGCATTTAGACATAACCATGTGTCTACTGTGTAACCGCCATTACATTGCAACATATCCCCACTATGTTGGCGCTGATTTATCCGCAAGATGCAGTCAAAACAGCAGCTTGCGGCACTGTCTATCGTTCTGACACTCAGGGCCTCCTGGCACTCAACAGAGAGGATCACTCCTTGAGATTCGTGGCTTGTCCACATTGCACACAGATATCTTAGGCTGATAGCAGGCTTATATGTGTGTTGAGGCATAAGACATTGGAAGAGTGCTGGTGGAGTAGAGGTGAGACCACTCCCATAGGAAGCAAGCAGCGCGAGACCTGTGAATTCTATCCTCTCCATCAAAGATATTCTACTATTAACATTATTAATTGACCTCCTCCCATTCTTAATGCTTATAATTATGCGTGCAATACGGAGAGTTATTGTGAAATCTTCAAAGCAAAGTGCTTTATGCACAGTGAACTAGCACTGTCAGTGACTACCTAGGAAAACCCAACACACGTATCGTATGCAATTCTGAAATTCCCAGTGAACACACAAAGTGTAGATGTGAAAACCCCACCACAAGCAGCACATCCCACACTGCCTCTGGCTCACGTGTGTGCTGATCCTAGGTTCTCACAATTTATCATTCACTCCTTGACTGGTACAACACGAACCTCCCAGAATCTCTGCTACTTTCTGCCACCAAATCCACACCAGCTTGACACTACCATAGGCTGCCCTCGGGAGGACTCTGCCTTCTTGCTCCTCCTCCTAGGTATCACCTGATGACACATATCTTGCCCACTAACGTCAAGAGATGGACACTGACTGGTGTAACACCCACTTTCCCGAATGTCTGCTGCTTCTCACCCCACCCCCAAAATTACACAAGAGTGAATCTCCCACATGCAGCCCTGAGTGGTTCCCATCTCCTCCCGCTCCTTGTCCCAGGTACCGCACAATGGTCTTGTCCACTTTAAGAGGCACTTCCCTCCACAATTACATGAGCGTGGCTCTACCACTAGCTGTCCTCTGGGATTTGCTGCTGCTCCTCCCTGTTGCTACTCAATAACATGTGTCTTGCCCACTCTCTCCAAGAGACAGGAACTGACTGCTGTATCACGGGCCTCCAAAATTCTCTGCGGCTTCCTGCCCGCAGGAACGAGACTCTTCCACAAGTTCCCCCACCCTGGAATCACTGATTCCCACTTACCTCCCGTCACACCCTGCCCCTCTGCCACCCTGCACGTACAAAAAGCTGGTTCCTGATCCACACGTGCTCCACCCCCTTGAGCTATACATTTCATCGGGCTGTGGTTAATTGATGTTCAGTGAGCTCGCAAATCAGAGGATGGGGGACACAACGTAATGGATATTTGTGCAAATTATTAGAATCAATTCAGCTCTCAAGAAGAAAGTTCTTCATTACTTCGCTCCAAGATGCAGAGATTTTTGGCAATGGCCGCAGGCTCTGCAAGCAGATCAAAGACTCAGATTCGGTTGAGTTCTTGGAGGTCACCCCTCTTGGCTTCCGGGAACCTTTGCTATGGTATGGTTCTTGTGTGCTCTGGGACATGCAGCGTCACAGCGAGCTAATATGTACTGTTACTAGGTTTGGGCACGCAAGAAGGAAAACTTAACAGTCACGATGCCAGTCAAGAAGTCCAAATCTGATAGCAATTCCAAAATGTATACAAATATAAAATGCTGGTCTAACAGGTCTTCTCATCTCCAAAAATGTGACAGGAATACCTTTCCACAGTAGCTCTTAACAGGTTGCGTTGTCGCCAAAACATGTATATGAGAAAGCCATAACCCTATTGGTGGTTGTAGCAAGAATAAAATAGACCGGTCTTCACCTTTCCCAGAGGCTGTACGACAACACATGTATCAGATTGTATCTTCACTACATCTCGGGTGACTTGGTGTGGGCAGTCCCAATTCCGAAATTTTCCAATACACTAAAGGTAGTATTTCGTCTGTCGTTGCTTCTTATGTTCACCTCCCCTTGCATGTTAATTCAAGACAGTTTGCTGCCTGAGGAAAGTTGCTGTACACAGTGGGTTGAAAAAGTCAGGTACATCTCTGCCAGCAGGGTCATAAACAGAGTGGGGGTGATCTAAAGGAAATGGTGATAGTCCTCAAAGACTGGCCACACTGGTCAGAGTGGGCTATGTTAAATGTGCAACTCGTATAACCAGCAGTGCTTGACCAATGTTGACCAATGTCAATTGCTCATTTTCACTTAACCACCCCGACAGGTACTTCTCACAGTTTATTGTTCAATCACAAAGATTTGAAGCGAAGCAAGTTAGAAATGCCTGTCAACACCTCCCATTTGCTCCGCCTACCTTATTAAACCTGATACGCAAAGCCTGAAATTGGAAGTCAATTTAAAGATGCCTGGAGCAAATCTTTGAGATCGCCATGTGCACGTGCCCATTTCAGAGATGCTCCAGGTATCCCTAGATGTGCCCCAGTTTCAGCCTTTGGGGTTCAGGCATAAGGCAGCAACAGCAGCAGATCAGAGCTGGCGCTGGCATCTCTGATTTGCTCAGGTGCACATCTTGGAGAATCAGGCTTGATGACACTCCCCGGCAGGATGAATTGCTTGCAAATGACTTTGCCAGTGTGCGTTAAGTAGAAAGAAAATGTGACTCTGATTTCATATCAGCTGTAAAATATCTTTCAAAATAGTACCCACTGCAGAACTGTGCCTCACTGTGTTGTACTCACATGTCACAGGTACAGGACTGCCAAAATATTACTCATCAAAATGAGTTTCCTTTAAGCAAAGACAGATGAGTGCCTGCAGCCTGCATACTCAACATGTGACTGGCTTCATCTTCACACTGTTATGGTATGGTAATGTTTATTTGTATAGCGCCTATACACAAGACAAGTGTTTCAAAGAGCTCAAGGAGGTGGGGGGAGGGCAAGGGGAGAAAAACAACAGTCATTCAGAGCCCTTGAATTTCTGAACAATACAAGTCTGCCCACCAAGGCAGAGTAAGTGCATAAATACATATAATAGGGTAGATAAAAGCAAATAGGTCTGTCGATGATTCTGCAGTTTCTCCAAGAGCATAGAGCACAACCATGCAGGAGGGGGGACTGGGGAGAAATGATAGTCGATCTTCAGGCATGGTAGGATCAGGTGGTATAAGGGCACAGTAGGTACAGGAGAGAGGAGGAGGTGGGTATAAGTGGAGGGGGGAACAAGCTGGACTGGTTGGTCAGAAAAACTGCTAAATGCTGAGAGAAGTCGTTCTCATGGGTCATTGACCAAGTGCAGTAGCAATGGGGCAAGTGCAGGCCCTGAGTCAAGTGCGGGATGACTGGAGAGGGAGCCAGGGTCCTGTGAGACTCTGAGGTACACCCGGCAGCCAGACAGCATGCTGTGTGGAAGGGGAGGCGGAGCAGCGAGAGGGGTTAGCAGGGCAGAGGGAGAGAGAAGGAAGAGGAGAAGAGGAATGACTTAAGGAGGTTCCAGAACTTAGATCTGGCTCAAGACAGAGGGCGGCAGGGAGGCTGTTCCAGAGGGAGGCCCCTGCTGAGGATCAAGATCTCCCTCCAAATCTCTGCTTAGAGAAACGGCTCACTCGCAGAAGGTTGGAGGTAGATGAGCGGAGGGCTCGGAAGGGCGTTTATGCAGATAGGTGGGTCCCAGACCCCAGACCCCAGAAAGCAGTGTGGACAATGCAGAGGGTCTTGAACTTAATCCTTGCAGCCATGGGGAGCAAAAGCAGGGGCTTTAGCACCAGAGAGATGTGGACCCAGCTCTTGAGGCCAAGGACAGAGCAGCGCAGAGGCGGGGAGGTTTAGAAAGAGGCTGTTGCAGTTGTCCAGTCTTGAGAGAACCAGGGCCCTGGAGACAGTGAGCCTCTGGGGGAAGGTGAGAAAAGGAAGAGTAGCTCTGAGGAGGTGCAGCTGGGAGTTGGACTTTTTAGAGATCTCTGAGATGTGAGTGGAGAAAGAGAGATTGGAGTCAAAGATGACCCCAAGTTTTTTGCCTCGTGGGTGGGTTTGGGCACGGGGCCGTGGGAGGCCGGCCAGAGTGAGAATGAGAAATCAGGAGCAAGAGTCCCAATGCAAACTATCTCAGTTTTGCTGGCATTGAGACAAAGATTGTTTGCAGCACCTCAAAATTGAATAGCGGACAGACATTCAGATAAGTGCAAGGTAGAGGAGGTGGCTGAGGGTAGCCTGAAGGAGAGTTATGTGTCATCTGCGTAACACTGGAAGTTAGAAGTGAAGCTGGCATTCACACGTACCAGGGCTGCCATGTAGACATTGAAGAACCAGGGGGATATGTTAGAACCCTGGGGGACATCACAGGTTGAAAGAGTGATAGTGGAAAGGACCCAAGTTCTACCTGGGATGGGTGGTCAGAGAGGAAGAAGGCTGACCACGCGAGAGCCTGACCTGTGATTCTCAGGGTGTCAGGGAGATGCGCAATCAGAATGTTGTGGTTTACTGTGTCAAAGGCAGAGGAGAGGCCAAGAAGAATGAGGAAAGAGGGAGTGTTAGTGTCAAGATTTGAGAGCAGGTCTTCACGGGTGTTCAGGAGAGCAATTTCCATGCCTCTGGATGCTCTAAAGCCAGACTGATGGTCGTGGAGGCAACCAACAGATTCAGTCTGCAGGGTGAGCTGAGAGATAGCCAGCTTCTTCATGAGTTTGCCCAGGAAAGGGGGATGGAGATGGGGCAGTAGTTTGCCAGAATGAATGGGGCAGCCGAAGGTTTTTTAAGAAGAGGAGTACTTGAGAGAGGTTGTTAAAACTCCAGTGGCGAAGGAGAGATTGCAAAGATCAGTCAAGGCTGGAGCAAGAGAATCAATGTTGTCCATAATGGTTTTGGGGGACAGGGGTCCACCTGTTTGGATGAGGCCTTAATAGACAGGACTTGTCTGGCGACCTCATCAGGTGTGATGGGAGAGAGAGAAGAGAGAAGTGATGGAGGGACCAAGGGAGGCTGCAGATGTTCTGGCATATGTTGTGGTGTGAGAGTGAGACATGAAAGGATGTTGTGGGTTTTGGCAGTGAAGTGAGAAGCCAGGGCCGAACAGAGGTCCTGGGTAGGTGTGACAGAAGAGGAGACTGCTGTAGGATTGCCCAGTTCCTTACAGACTTTGAAAAGTGTGCATGTTGTTTGATGCCACATAGATGCAGGCTTGAATAAAGACTCTTTTCTCGGTTCTGATGCAAAGTTGATATTGCCTTTGAAGAAAGTGGCAGGCCAGTTTGTCAGAGGATCCGCCAGATGCATTCCATTTCTGCTCAGCTACCCTAAACTTGTGTTTGAGGGCAGCCAGATCAGAGTCATACCAAGAGTTGCACTTATTGTAAGGCTTCAGATGGACGTTCATGACAGGGGCGAAAGCAGGGGCGTTGCTAGGGGGGGTTAAGGGGCTATAGCCAATGATCTTTTCTTTTGGTTGTAGCGCCGGATAGAATCTCAGGAGCTACAGCCAAAAGACTAGCTAGCCCCCAGTCCCAACAGTTCCGACATCAGCTTAGCCCCGGGTCTTTTCCAGACCTAGCAACTCCCCTGGGCAAAAGTGTCAAGGGTGTTGGAGATAGAGAGATTGAAGTTGGGGAGGGCTGTGTCAGGGTGGGAGTCAGCCGCAGGAGTAGGAGGTGGAGAGTATGTGGAGGCAAGGGCAGCCACTGTCACTCTTTTCATGGGTCTGTTGACTTTGAATCCGAGTGGCAGCAAGAGGTGTGCTGTTGCAAGGGGGAGGAGAGCTTCAAGCGTGAAAGAGAAGAGAGTGATCTGTCCAAGAGAGAGCAGTGGTGAAAGGGATAGAAAGAGGGATGTCGGTGGAGATGAGAGCATCCAAAGTGTGGCCCGCTGTGTGTGTGGAGCCAAAAGGGAAGATAGAGACGGAAAGGGAATTGCATAGGTTGCGGAAAGGTCCTGAAGAGTCAGGAGAGTCCGGATGGGTGTTGAGGTCAGGAGGAGTTGAGAGGAACGAGGAGTGTCGAGAGGAGGTTAGGGCAGCCCATTATGAGAGGAAGAGAGTGGGTTGTCCCAGTGGCTGATAGAAAGGTGGCCATAAGGCGAGAGGATTTAGGAGTGAGAGCCTGCAGACAAGGCATTCGAAAGAGGAGTACACCTGAGTGGGTATGATGGACACAGGTATCCATTCTGGGAAGATGAATGCCACTTCCCCTCCTGACCCCTTGGGCCTGGGGACCAAAAGGATCTTGTATCTTTCAGGTAGGAGTGTGTCAAAGCTTGTGACAGAGCAGTCCTTGAAACATGTCTCTGTGATGGCGGGCACATCAAGATCCATGAGTTCAAGAGGTTGCAGATGTCAGACAAGTGTTTTACAGCAGAGCGAGAGTTTAGTGTGGCAATATGGAGCAGCTTGCCAAATTTGAGGGTCTTCCGAGGGGGGGCACAGGGGACTGTGGTCCCCCTGAGGGTGGCAGGAAAGCTGGAGGAATAGTGGAGGATGGCGGCGAAGCCAAGGCTGACAGGGGAGCTGGGACAGTAAGGCAAGGCCAGGGTGCCTGTGTAGAGGAGGAGGAAGGCACAGCAGACAAATGAGCCTGTGCAGAGGAGGAGGAAGGCACAGCAGGCAAGGGTGCCTGTGCAGAGGAGGAGGAAGGCACAGCAGGCACGGGTGCCTTTACAGAGGAGGAGGAAGGAACAGTAGGCAAGGAAGCCTGTTCATGGTGAGAGGTAGGCTTTGAGAGGCGAGGTAGGAGCCTGTCAAAGAGAAGAAGGTTGGGTTGAGGGTCCTGTACCATGACGGTTCTATTCAGATCGACATTGATGATGACCCTGGAAATGGCGAAGTAGTCAAGGAGGACCTCCCAGCAGGTGCCACCATTAATGGGAGAAGCGGCGATAGGAGAGAGAAAGGCGACCAAGTACCAGGTCCATAGGTCGGGTGAGGGAATGACAAAGAGGATGTCTGTCAGAGTCTCTCTGGCGGGAAGCCGTGACATGGGTGTCTGCAATAGGAAGGCCTGGGTTGGAGCCCAGTATGTCCTTCTTCAGTTTCTCCCGGACAGATTTATTGATAGGAGAGGGATAGGAAATAGAGAACCAGTTAGAGAAGATAGGAGAGATAAATAGTGACATAGCTGGCTGTAATGGTCAAGAGGACACTTACCAGGCTGATGCACTGGGGCACTTGTATGGGGGGTGAGGGTGGGGACAATGGGTGTAGGAAATGGAGGGTGGCAAGGGTGGCTTAACCAGTCAAACAGGAACATTCTAAGCAGCAGAGGAGTACAACTAAAACATGATGTTCATATGAGCCGGCACTTTCTAAGCAGCAAGGTGGAACGGCTAAACACGATTTTAATACAAAAAGGCATTTTCTGAGCAGCAAGGGGGCACAGCTAAAAACAATGTTCATACAAACAGCCACTTTCTAAGCAGCAAGGTGTCAAATCAAAAAATGATTTTAATACAAAAAGGCACTCTCTAAGAAGCAAGGGGGCAAGGCAAAACACAATTTTCATACAGGCACTTTCTAAGCAGCAAGGGGGCGAGGCTAAAACTATTTTCATACAAACAACAGACTTTGAGGGGCACAGGGGGAGCAGCACGAGAATACAGTATATGGTCAAGTGGGAAACGATGAGTGCAGGCAGAGAACAGAGTCACCTTAGAGCATGGGGCATTATTGAAGGTGACGACTTGGAAGGCAGAGAAAGAAATTCTATGTGCCCGAGGCAGCCAATTAACTCACTTGATGATGAGGGATCGAGAAGAAAACAGTCAAGCATAATGCTGGGTCCGAAATATGTTTTTTTGAGAGCATGTGGACTGAAGGTCCAAGAAGTTTGGCTCTGGAGCATGTCCACGCACTAATAGGGACAGACAGGGCCTTTGATGCAGGTCTTAGGTGAAGCAGGCTGGCTTTGGGTTCCTGTGATTGGTTGATGAATACCAACCCAAGCAATGGGAGGGGAGCAGGCTCAGGCAACAGGGTGCACACTGCAGCCTAATGTGCAGGTGGCCATCTTAACACCCCCACAAAGAAAGGTGAAGAAAGTACAAGGAAAATAAAGAAATCCAGCGAGAAAAAGGTGCTTGCAGAGGAAGGATTATTTTGAATGGATGCTGGTATCTTCAACATTCAATTGTGCGATTACATTTTGGTAACATGACGATGCCCACATCATCCAAAATGCATGCGGGCTTACCACAACAGCAGAGGGGCCATGTGTGTCTCTCGGCAAAGCAGGGCTGCCAGAGTGCCGGCCCACTGTATGCCCACCAGTGATAGATGTCAGCTCATGTCTCCATGTATATATTATATTGTACTCATTTTACTGACCTTAGGAGGAGAAATAGTGCACGATGGGCCTGACATGTTATTTTAAATGCTTCAGACCTAGGGAGGTGCAGGTCTCTCAAAAAAGTTGAACATTCCCCACGAAGACTTAACTTATTTGTTGAACTTCAGAAACTGGAATGGCAGGTAAGTGCCTTTCTAGGTTGAGGCCTATGTGTTGCATTGCAGACACAGACCTATGCAGCACTGACATATATCTTCAGGCGTTACTGCAGATCTGAATGTGCTGTCTTACAGAAAAAGAAAACACGACATTCACTGGTGCAAACACTCTATTTCATTTTCCTAACACCACTTTCCAGACTCAGCCCCACCTCTCCCTTTTCCTTACACCTATTCTCCATAGCTACTTCCTTCCGTCCATTTGGCGTAATCATCTCTTTGCGTTTTTGCTACACTCTTCTGACATGATTCCAGGGACACCCCAAACCTTCAAACATTCCCTGGAGTTTCGCAGCTCTGCAAGAAAATGCACGCCGGTTTGCCACTCACAGAGCATGAAAGACACCTTCACTTTTCATGAGCCTTGTTTGGATTCCACGGCCTAGACCCCAAATGAGATGTCGTGCATCCCCCAGGCTCATGAGGCTATAGTCCCTTAGAAGGGTATCCCCCCTATACTTCGCCTAAAACACTTATGTACACTTACTCCAACATTACCTTCATCAGACATTTCTTCTTACCTTTATTTCGTTGGAATCTTGTCATTGTCAAGGTGGCAATGGATATGGTAAGGTTAGCTGTAAGGTCAGAGTTGGGGTCGAGGAGGAGTTAGGGGGGAATATAGATGAGAAAAGAAGTGGAGTGGTGGGGGTGTCCCCTGTAATGATGAAGTGAATGTTAGAAGTGAAAGGCAGAAGAAGTAAAGGTATGAAGAAGTAAATGTGACAAAGTAAATGTATGGCAAAGTGAATGCACAAGAAGTAAAGACAGGCATCCCCAGGGATAATACTGCAAAGAGCCAAGCTACCTGCGGGGATGTGACCAGCAGTGTCCACGAACCCCTTGGTTTGGAGTGTGAAGCATGGGTTTCTGAAACACACATGTCTGTGAGTATAGCCCATGCATCCAATCGCAAACCCTGCCTGCCACCATTCACAGGCCCCCCCCCCGAATCAGGAAATTAACACATAACCCAGACTTGCAAGAAGAGAGCACGTGGTGATGCCAGAAAGCAGCACCAGCCCCTTCTACAGTTGCAGTAGCCTTGCCCAGCAGAGCAGAGTAATCTTCCAATAACCAGCTGTGCTGTGCTCATCTGTTTGCATGTCCTAGATCAATGTTAGAATCGTGACACATGGGGCGAGAGTAACACTTCTTTTCATGTATTCTTTTACAAGGGGCACTGGGATGGATTCGGCAGAAATCCACATATACTATTGACCTTGTTCAATTTGATTACATTGTATCACTTCCTCATTCAGTATCTTCTGCCACAGGCCCTGCTGGGAAGACCGTCAACATTCTAGGCCACGCTGCACGTGAGCGCCCGCTGAGTCACACCCAAGTCACTTACACTCTCATTGGGATCCCTTAGTTCACAATTGCCGTCCACAGAAACCTCAAGCATTTGCAGTCTTCAGCAGGAGCAGCCTGTGCCACTACCTGGACTGGGCTCAACTGGTGAACCAATTCACCTAAGAACTAGCCTAACCTAACCGGCTCAGCTAACGCTAATGTAAAGATCCTCTGTTGCTTTTACTAATATTGTTCCACAGACTTTTAATACTGCCTGGGACAAGCCTTTAATGTGGAGGTGGGACACCTAATTCTCATTGACCGATTGATTATTTATGATTCTCGCTGGAATATGATTGCTTGATTTTGCAAAGTGCAGTATATAGTAGTATGCTCATTTAACATGTTTAAATGTTCTTCCTTTACATATTATACTCTCGACCTCTTGAACTTGACTTGTGTTCTACTGAATCACCCCCTTTTTGGTTTCAAATATTAGAGGTTGCCTAACTTACCAATCATTGAGCCAAGCATTCCCTAGGAAGCCTAGAATCGTTTATGTCTGCTTATATGTGTTGTTAAATTTCAATGGCAACTTGTGTACAGACGGTTAAGCGTTCCCTCTCTCTTCCCAGTGACCATACCAGCGACCTCTCAACATGTACATTGGGCAAATCATCTCAGTGCATATTTAAACGGATTTTGTTCTGCATTGGCCCCATGACTTCCATGACTTTTTTACTTGGAAATATGTCCCGGTGGATAGCTCAGCAGCAACGTGCTCGCCTTGGAAACAAGACGACATTCGGGCCATGCTTAGAAACCTCCTGGTGTTAAGCGAGTTATAAATATGCAACTAAGAGATATATTCCAGTAACAGCGCCTCAATGCCCCCGGGCTGTGTGAGTGCTTTAAAAATGCAACTAAATGAATGATCTATCAAAACCTGCAAAAGTCATTTAGAACTTGACATGTGGAGGATTTAACGTAAACAACAGAGCAAAGTCATTATTGCCCCCTTCTAAAACAATAAACAAGATCCCCATGAACTTATTAGTGTTTCTTATTGATCTCAGACAACGGAGGCACATCTTTTTAATTTGCAAAAAAACAAACAAAAAAAAAAACAATTGAGGATCTTGCAGAGAAAATGAATGTATCAAGCCAAATCATTTCTTTGTATCATAGCTTTCAAGGCTCCGTTGGTCTCTTCAGAGCGCGACAAAAGAGACTGTATAGTCTTGAAAACTGGCCGACAAAAATATTAGTTAGCTTTACAAAGTTACCATCTACGCAACATACTCATTACGAGTTTGGTGGTGCAGTAAACAAATAAAAATTGCAGCATTTCCTTTACCGTCTTTTTGTTTGGCAGGAACAGAAATGATCACCATGTTTATTACACAAGAGAATTCTGAGTTTGGAGGCAAATCCTGCACTAGACCTCCAAAGATCAGCAGATGTACCGCAGCAGAATTACCACTCATGGTAAACCCACTAAAATTCCAATCGAATTCTATAGACTCCCAAAAAATGATTGCATCATTAACAGCAAACTTGTAATGAGGCCGAAATGTGCTGTTTTTTGGTAACATAAAATGAAAACAGGAACCAATTCTGTTTAGTTGGCTAAAACAGCATTCCATCCTGTCTTTGCATCATCTGCCTTAAGAAGCAGCCTAAAAGCCATCATTGCATACAACATGCAAAGGCATTTTTACCACTAAGTGTTCATAGCTTTACAGACTTAGGGAGCAGTAATTATCAGCAGTGCCCATTCCCGACTTAACTTTGGGGCAGACATTATCCTCCAATATTGACCCTGGTCATTAATGATGGCAGTTGTACAATTTTACAAGTAGCTCGGCATGTAATAGCAGTGCCTGGCAAATGCCAATCTCATTCCTATACACAAGCCAACAACATTGACCATTCCGATACTTTTGTTTAACAAGACTTCAAGGAAGGACAGTGCTGAAGGCACTCTAAGGGCAAACATTGTATTTCAGCAGTAGCACATTTACAGCCCCAATTAAGTCAGAAGACTGCTTTGAAGCAACACTGGCAGGCACTTTGTGCACTAGCGTTGATGTTACTGCTTGATAAAGCTAGCTCAAGGACACCTCAGGAGGATGTGTTTTCGGATTGGAGGGGCGGGAAGTGGGTGTGAATGGTCATAGAAATGTGCATGGTTATGCCCCTCATCCCATCTCCATCCTAGCTCGAACTTAATGAAATAGTTTGGGCTTACAGGTGGCGCTTTAACACCGCCTAAAAGCAAAACTAAATAGCGTTCTGCTGCATTCGGGAACTTTCTACTTCATTATCGGTAGATGAGAATGGAGGTATTATGTCTGTAGTTACATCACAAACATGGTGTTCGTATTCATTCCAACGATGAGATAACTCCTTCATGCAGTTGCCTGAATCCTGTTTGTGAAATCGTTATATGCGACTTTCCAGCAACATATGCCAGCATCAAGCTGACAGGTGCTCTGCAGTGGCAAATGCATGCATGCATTGTCATAACATCAGGCGCACGCACACTAATGAAGATCGATGATGAGCGACGCGACTTGTTGGCCACGAGCCCTGTGAAAAGCACGCTCCAGTGCCGCTTCCTCCTTTGGTGAATATAAACAACAGAGCCCGTTGAGAGAAAGCGGCTCTACAAATGACTGATCATTTATGAGTTGTTTGCCTTGAGGTAATCGATGGAGGACGGCGAAGGCCTACCTTTTAAAAAGCTATGCCATTTGATAATCTATACTGATAGGAGGGCATATTTATATGATGTAGGGCTCTGCAATATAATCTCATCAATAATGTCGTAATACAACTGCTGTGTGTTTCGGTTATAATTTGCATTCTTTGTTGTTAAACGGTCAACCTTACATTCGTCTACACAGCTGGGAAGTCCTTCCTTATTGCCTTGCCCAGGTCAATAAGATAGCAGACAACTGCGTGCAACAGACGCCTAGCAGGGACAATTCAGCAGGTCATCTTTGGGACCCCTTTAAAGAAAGCTACATGTTGGTCACTTACTGCTGCACCTGCCACCAGCTGGCCCCATTCTTACCTATGATTGTATTTATTCTTTACTGTTATCCTATGTATTGCACTGCCCCCGCCCCCTTACCTCCCACACTTACCCTCTTCCCCTCCCCTGTGCTTGCACGATCTCAATGTCACCTGGCCTAGAAAGATCATTGTCTCTGTCTTCCCTCTGTTCCCCCCTCCCTGCCTCGTTGCACCTTGAAACACGTGTGTATAGGCGTGTTATAAATGCCATATCATATCACTACGTAGATGGCAATATGCAAGTAAATCTGTGGAATTACCATCAAACTCAGTTATCTCTGCCGCCACTCAGTCCTGTGGCGCTACTACGGGATTATGGATGGTGGTATGGTGATGGGAATGCCCGCTTTTGGAGCAGAGCGGAGCCCGGGCGGATTTTCAACTGTTATACTGTGAGCGGTGCCATAATGCAGTAGCTCCGAGTTTTAGAAGTTGTAAGGGGGAGGATTTACCGCTAGCAAAATGCCTGGGGTACATCATCCAAGTTATTGCCAAACCTGTGGTATGGTGGTGCGGTAATGCAGCAGTAAGCTGGAAATAACTGAATATAGATCGCATTACGGCTATTTTTACAGCACCGCTGTACTTGCTTCCAAGAGACGAATGAGTGTGCAGTGTTTGCTGTATCAATGTTATAAGTTATTATTATAATAATAATTATTATTATTGATATATTATTGTTAGATCCAAAATAAAATTGTTCACTGTGAATACCTTTCTTTGCTCCTTTTAAGTATGCACCAACACATACTCACTACGCATAGCCCAAACTTGCCAGCCATATAAGCAGATTCTCAAAAAATCTGAGCATACAGAAAGCAAGGTGCAGTTCTCACAGGAGTGGGATTCACAAAGTGTCTTGCCAGTAGCTGTGGCGGCTGGCTATTGGGGTACCGCAACCATCACCAGTCCCTTTTGGAATACACTGACACGCCCACAGCTCTCAATATTATATTAATTGGGTGTGGTCACCAACACAGGTGGAGGGCAGCCATCAGGCCTCCACCTACCTCATCTGCCCCTTGCAATCACAGTGGTGGGGCCTAAGCAGCACTGTGAGTGCGTTTTATCCCATTCCCAGTTCCATCCGGGCTGTTCGAATTTACAAAGGAACACAAGCACAGAAGCAGTGCAGTAGTTCTATTATTGGAAGGAGAATGTGGTCAGGGGTCTGCATTGAGCCCTATTAGCTTTGTGCCTTAATTCTCCCTTCACATCTGATCCAAGGATGGGTCCCCGGGGAATGGGGTCGAGGCACTTAACAGGCCACTTTAAATCCCAGTAGGAAGTGAAATGAGTTTTCAAATCAACCTGTCACCAGCCTCTTGTCCCAGGAGCTTCAAGCATTTGGCACTTAGTCTCAGAAATGCATGCGTGACACGTAGATGCATGTGTGTGTTGCAAATGTATTTTGAGAATGAGGGTCAGGCAGTTTTTGTGTTCTGTGTCAAATTTGACATTCAAAATGTGTGAGAGATTTTGGGGCATGATGACCTGTAAAGGGACTACTAGTTTTTTACTGTAAACAAGAAGGAGGACAAATCCAGAGAATGCTGTCCAGAGCATGGACGCCCTCAATCTCTCCAGGAAACGTATTCACATTCTCCCTGGCTTGCCTCACAATTAGCCTGTAAGCTAAAGTACCCCTACCATGAGTTATACAAATATCAAGGCACTGAGGAGTTCGGCGAGCAAACAGAGGAAGGATGCTTAAGGCCGAGCTCCTTTACAGGATCACGGATCTCCGACAGGACTTGCAATATCTTTTAACGTATGGTACAGGGTATGTTATTCTTAATACGTAGCCAAACACTGTCAACCCGTTTAAAAAACCTCACTTATTGGTTAATCTGATGTAAGAGATCTTCCATTTGCTGATCCATCTAATTAATGTAGAATCTGTTTTGGTTAAAAAAAAAGCTAATATGCAACTTCTCATGTGTGCAGAAAATAGTTGCAACAGTTTAACAAAATTCATCAGAAAAACGTTCTAATGTTGTGTAATGTCTATAAGAAAAGATGAGATCAGTAATATTAGGTCACCTAAACTAAGGGTAGACCAATTACAGGCAACATTTTACATATAGTAGCTACATATTAGCAAGTTAATCACACCTCTGCTTTAGTTTAAGAAAACGTTTTAATCTATAAATATTAACAAACAATTAAACATCATGAATATACACAACATAAAAAAAAAAATCATAAAGGTGATAGTACACAGTTAACTTCTTACTCTAAAAAACCCCCATAAAAAATGCAAACTATTAGAGAATTAAATTGATAAGTAGTGACGCTGGTCCAATCAAATTAGACTCCAAATATTCAAACCCGGGTCTGAAAAATGCAATCAAATCATTAGGAGACGTATCTCCAATGTAGTGCCAAATATTTCCCACAACAATCACATGTCAGTATTGATGTCAGAACTAGCCTGCAATAAGAACATTATTTCCAGGCTTTTATACGGCTATTGCAAGCTGCCATGTAATATATATGGAATATATAATGATGGTCATAACACTGAAGGTGGTTATCTGCAATATAGGGGGGTCAACTGATGTAGCACAGAGGATTGTGAAATAACTTGTTTTTGCCAATTGCTGATAAAATAGGCACCCCGATGCTATGGTGCATTACTATGCTTGTAAACAGTGCCAAATCACCACCATAGTAGCATCTGAATTCCAGGCTTGGCCTTGAGTGGCATACTAGGCCCACGCGACGGGTATCCAGACGTTAGTCTACTGGAAAAAAGGAAATTGATGGAGCGGAAGAGAATAGAATGGGACAGCAGGAAATAGATGCTACAACTGAGTAATGGAGCGATGCAGAAGGGAATACGTTTGTTGTGATAGCATGAGTCTGTGTAAGTCCTCTTAGATGGAACATGGTTCTGCAAAAGGCGGGAGGTGGATATGCACTAACGTGTTGTGATGATTAGAATGAGCTTCCAAGGCAGAATTGTAAGCTAGTTCACAATCTAATGTTGGATGCATGAGGGGATCAAGAGTGTGCCTGGGCACTATTGGAGGCTTTTTGTCTTATTTGCTTGGGCATCTCTAAACTTTCTACCTCCCGTCAAACTTCCAAAATTTAATTCTGTGACTGTCAAGCCTGAGCCAAGAGTGGCAAGGATAGATTGTGTGTGAAGGTGAACGTTCTTAGTAACAGAAGGTAAGGGATTGGAGTATTCATATTAAAAAGGACTGGCACCTGGGCATCATAAAGCTTATTATTATGAGTTTGTTCTATACCAAGTTGTTGTAACACTTTGGGGACAAAAGTGCATTAGGAGTATACAACTACTGTTGAGCTGGCAAGCATGATTTCTATTTGACCATGTCCAGGAAAGATATGCAAGTGATGGATTGCAGGCACTAGTTGTCAGCCATTGACACTACCCACATGTCCGTCATCTTCGAAAAGGCATCCAATTGATTAGGATGCCCCTTAGCTCCTTATTCAACTTTAAATAGGTACTGCATGAACCTCTTAGGTCATTTTTACCCATGCACTTAAACTCCAGTTAGAGAGAAAAATAACAAAAGGTTGTACAAGAAATACCAAACCCCTTAGGTAAATACCATGCATAATAAAGCAGAACATTGACCAGCAACCTCAAAAGTGGTTAACCCTCTGCATGCTTCAGTTAAAACCAACACACTGAGTTAGTGTTTGCATATGCACCTAGTGCAGGTACTACCCACACACAAATTAAACTACAGCATTTTCAAAGAATGCAAGACTAAAGAGCAATACCTCTGCATCCCCATCCATCCAAATAAATAGTTACCTCGCTTAAAGGCCTACAGGTTCAATGCTATTACAGAAGGGCAGACAATATATGAAAGTGAGGCTTGGTCTCACCTGTAAAAGGCCAGTCCAGCCTGTACTGCTAGTTTTCATGTCTTCTCCATGAAGCAACACGCAACATCAGGCATGTTTCTGCCTCACTGTGCATCATGAGTAAAGCATAGCTTGTGTCTCTAGCCACAGTAATTTCAGGACTAGGTCTGTACGAACTCCCTGCAATGCATTCAATTCACCTGAAATGTGGGTGATTCATAAAGGATGAACCTCTGTGGAACCTTTTGGACAGTGTGTATGAAGTTTGTCCACATAGCTAGAAGAAGGGCATGTGGTTGGAACTCTGATTCGGTCCCATGCAGGAGGACATTGGTGGAGAATGGCTTAGGCTGTTTAGACAAGCGTAGGAATATTTAAAGTATTTATAGGAAGATGGGTAGGTAGTGGTATTGACTGAATTGACCCAGTCAGCAAGTGGGAGTTAGGGTTGGATTGGCTTAATCATCATTGCATGACATGTTGATTGAAATGGGTTGTAGAGAAGCATATGTACATGTCACTCATGGAGCCCACACCCTCACCTCTGGCATATTGGATGAATAACAAGAAAGCACTATGCATGACACTTGGTATCATCCAATACCACATTGAAGATATGAGAGACGTTATGCCCTGAGACAACCTTATCCAATGTACCCTCAAACTGATGTGGTAGAAAGAAGTCTGCAGACACCACTGGACATAGAAGAGCTATTGGTTAAGTCTGACAGATGCAAGGTGACATCTTTAAGAGAAAATACGAGGACGCACTAAACCTGATGTAAGAATATCTAGAAAATGAAGATGTGACTAAAGTAGTGAAGTAAATATATGCAAAGATGAAGACAAAACATATACACATGAAGACAAAACATCATATACACTTAGAAGATAAGTAACAAGAGATGCAGTAGATGTATATACGCAGAAACACAGGGTGGATAAGACAATGTACAAGCTTGCTAACATAGGAAATATAACTTGAATAAAGCAGCCATGTTACGAAAATGGACATCGGCCTTGTATAATAGTAAGTGTGAAACCTCAAGAAGGGAAGCCAAAGCTGCCAAGCTGACAAGTGCTGGAATACAGATTTGTGCAGAACAAAGGATATTTGTTTGGCTCAAGATAAAGGATGCCACAGCAAGAAGCAACTGAAAGGCATGAAAGGAGTCGAAGAGGATAAGCCATAAGCGTAAGACATATTTTTCTTATATTAAGTAAAGGAGTGAATAATTATGAGTACTGTTATGATGTTGTTGCTTACAAGAGCAATCTGAGCCATTCAACATAGTGAAGCTGCATGGGATGGAATGTTAAGCACCTCCAGTTCCGATGAGGTCATACAGCTGGAGATGATTCTTCAGTGTTCTTAATTTGTCAGTTGATAGTTCTCTGGTAAATGTAGGGAGCCCTTGTTGTGTTGGGGGTCTTTGTTTCCCATTAACTTAAATAAAGACTTGTTGATAAACTTACCTGTGCCCTGTATGATGCCTCGCAACAATGGCGACGAGGATGGGATTTGGTGAGGACCCCCAGCAACTTTGATGAAGGTACTGCCGCTCCGCTGTTCCCCCCAGCGTGGTAGTGGCAGTTAAGGGCAGATCTGAAAATACACGGTGTGCTGGCTGCTCCGCTTTGCCCAGCGTCGAGCGGCCACCAACATGAGAAAAATTCTCAACGGCATCTACCCGAAAGAAGTAAGTGCTCGCCTGGCGTTGCGGCTGTTGGTTTGTGGTCCGGGTGCCCCGGCTATAGTGCGCCAGCTGTGTCGGCTTTGCCGCGGGCGTGTCGAGACTCGGAGTGGCGTTTTCGAAGCGTTGTCAAGTGGGGCACGGACGCCGAAAGGAAGGAGATTGCCGTGCAGCCTAGCGTGTCAGCTAATGCGCAGCCGACGAGCGGAAAGGGAAAGGCGCTGTTTGAGCGAGGAAAGAACCGCGCAGCGGTGTGGGGAGCCGAAGGAAATTCCTTCCAGCGTTTTGGAGGGCAGCCGCGACATCGCGGGTATTTAATACGCAGCGTCTTGCCGAGGCGTGGCGTAAATGATTTGAAGGAAGTTACCACGCAGCATATAATAGAAGCACTACAGAGAGAATTAACACGCAAGGGAATTACCACGCAGCTTGAAATAGAAGGGCATTCGAAAGAGAGGTAATACAAGCGTGTTCAGGTGGAGGAAGACCAAGAAGGGTGAAAGTGGTGACAGCTAATCACAGGAGAGGCACAAGCAGCGAAGCATCATATGTGCAGCGAGGCGTAGGTGATAAGTCTATTTGAGAAGTGAGAAGCCTGTGGAAGCAACATGGCAGGTTTGCCAGGGATAGCTGGACCACCGATTTTTATGCCGACACCAGGATCTGCGAAGATACCATGGGCTCAATGGCGAAAGGGATTTGCGTATTACTTAAAAGCTGCTGGCGGAACGTCGTATTCTAGTGAGAGACAATTGGCACTATTGTTGCATTTTTTAGGGTATGAAGGCCAAAGAATCTATGAAACTTTGCCACAGCCGACGGGAGGAGGCAGCGAGGGCGATGCTGGGAATGAGTTTGACGTGGCTTTGGTGAAGCTGGACAAGCACTTTAATCCTAAAACCAGTACCATACTGGAACGATATAACTTCCGCATGAGAATGCAGGCACAGGGGGAATCAGTCGAGGAGTACGTGACGGCCCTACGACATCTAGCATTAACGTGCAAATTCCAAGGGACATTTGATGAACACATTCGGGACCAATTCATGACGCACTGCAGGGCAAATAAAATACGCGAAGAGTTGTGGTTGAAAGATGATCCCAACCTGGATGAGGTGTTGGATTTGGCGAAGCGAGTCGAACACTCATTAGCATGTGTTGCCAAACTATCAAAAGGTGAAACTAATGACCATAAGGAAAGCAAAAGTGAAGTTTTGAATATAGGGAATGACAAAAGCAAAAGGCGAGGAAGAAACAAGCAGTCGAACAGGATTGGGGGTGAGGAGAAGAAAAACCAAGAAACAGTGCAGAGATCTGAAAAAAAAGAAGAGAGACTGTGCTTTCGATGTGCCAGCGGAACGCATTTTGCTTCATCGATTGTGTGTCCAGGACGTAAGGCCACGTGCGCAAAGTGCAAGAGGACGGGTCATTTTGCAAATTGTTGTAAAAACTACCAGTTTGGACAATCAAGTCAAAGGAAAATACTATATGTAAATGAAGATGATGGAAGCAGATCGTCGGATGAGGAAGTGATGATTCCAGTGCCAAATGTCATAGTTAATACTGTTAATGTTGTGATGGACGGTAATCCAGATGACTGTGAGCGACCGTATGCAATTGTGAATGTGAATGGTCATGATGTGTCCATGATGGCAGATTCAGGCTCGAAAATAACCTTAGTATCGAAAAATGTGTTTGAGAAGGAGATGGGTGGAGTGGTAAGCCGCTTAATTTGCCCGGATATATGTCTCGGTGGATATAATCAAGACAGAATTGATTTACTGGGTTATGAGTGGAGTGAATTTAAGATCAAGGGAAGGAGCTGTAAGGGCAAGGTATATGTCACTAAAAAGGGGCAGTCTCTATTAGGATGGAGAGAACAGAAGAGTCTAGGTATACGTTTGGATCCCAATCATCCTGAACAGGTGCTACAAGTATCAGGGTCATGCACAGGATCGAACAAATATGTTTTGAAACATAAAGGAGTTTTCGAGAAAAACTTGGGGAAAGTGAAGGTATTTCAACATCAAATTGTACTAAAGGAGGGGAGTGTGCCGGTCACGGCAAAACTTAGGTCGGTACCATTCGCTTTGAGAGAAGGGGTAAAAGATGAAATCAGGAAATTGTTGCAAATGGGTGTGATTGAGAGAGCAGGAGGTGTGGAATGGGTATCGCCAGTTGTCGTGGTGAAGAAGAGTACGGGTGATTTGAGGCTGTGCATTGACATGCGGGAGCTCAATAAGTGCGTTATGGTTGACAGGCATCCTTTGCCTAACATGGGTGAGATGTTAACCATGGTGGGCAAGGGGAAAGTATTTTCGAAACTTGATATGGCGTCGGCATACCATCAGGTCGAGCTGACAGAAGATTGTAGGAAAATTACAGCTTTCATAACGCATGAGGGTGTTTTTCAGTTTAGAAGAATGCCGTTTGGTTTAGCATCAGCTTCATCAGTATTTCAGAAAATTATGGATCGGATACTTGAATGTGTAGCGGGTGTGTTCTGTTTTCAGGATGATGTGCTGATATGCGGTGAGACGTTGGAGGAGCATGACCGAAGTTTGTATGCGGTCCTAAAGATATTTGAAAAGAAAGGCATCACCCTGAGGGAAGAGAAATGCAAATTTGCAGTATCCAAGGTAGAATACCTGGGTCATGAGGTATCAGGTGAAGGAGTGAAGCCCAAGGAAAGCATTATCAACTCCATAAAAGAGATTGAGAGACCAACGACCAAGAGTGAACTGCGTTCATTCTTAGGTATGGCAGAATTTTACCAGAAGTTCGTAGAGAATTATGCTGCAAAGGTTGTAGAAATGAGAAAGATTCTGAGAAAAGGTGCGGATTTTGTATGGAGTCGTGAATGTGACGTAGAGTTTGGTAGGATCAAGGAAGAAATTGATATGGCGAAACCTTTGGGGTGCTTTGATACCAGGAAGTTGACGATTATTACGGTAGATGCGAGTGAGGGCGGTTTGGGTGCTGTTTTGGCACAGAAACAAGATGATGGATCAGAAATTATAATAGCTCATGCTTCACGAGGGTTGAAAGGTGCTGAAGTACGTTATTCGGTCCTGGAAAAGGAGGCCCTTGCATGTTACTGGGCGGTGGAGAAATTTAAAAATTTTGTATGGGGGATGGAATTTGTGATTCGTACGGATCACAAACCTTTGAAAGTTATTTTCGAAACGAAAGGTCTGGACAAAATATCTCGCAGGGTGGCTGGATGGGTCACCCGATTGCAGACCCACAGGTTTGTTATGGAAGTAATCCCGGGAAAAGAAAACATATTAGCAGACAGCCTGTCGAGAGTAAAAGTTCATTCGCAGGACGGAATAGAGACTGATGAGATGGAAATGGTGTTTGTAGGTACAGAGGGTATCGTATCCAAGGGAGAGTGGTTGGAGGAAATAAGAAAGGATGTGGCATTGTGTAAAGTGATGTCATATGTTGAATCCGCAGTTTGGCCAAGCAAAGCGGCGTTGATGGAGGAAGAAAAACCCTTTTGGGAAGTCAAAGATGAATTGTCAGTTACTGACGGTGTTTTGTTTAGATGGGAAAGGGCTGTAGCTCCCAAGGGGATTCGGGGAAGGATTATAGATTTGGCGCATAGTGGTCATATAGGTATTACAAAAACCAAGGGAGTGTTGAGAACGGATTACTGGTGGCCTGGTTTCGACAGGGAGGTCGAAGCTCGATTAGGTAAGTGCCAATTTTGTCTCCAAAGTGGTAGGGGGGCGGAAGCTAGGAAGCAACCCCTGGTAGATGTGGGAGTTCCGTCAAGAGTTTGGAAGGATATAGCTATGGACATACTAGGACCTGTTGAATTGGGATATGGTCGGGGAAGATTTGTTGTAGTAGTGGCTGACCTATTCTCTAGGTGGGCGGATTTTAGAGTTGTGAGGGAAATAACGGGAGAAAGCATGGTAAAAGTGCTGCAGGAAATATTTGCTAGTGAGGGTCTTCCAAGTAGTGTTCTCACAGACAATGGAACGCAATTTACTGGTGGGTGTTTTCCCAAGTACTTAGAAAAATGTGGTGTGAGTCATAAAAGAACAGCTTTGTACCATCCGGAAACTAATGGTGTTGTTGAGAGACTCAACAGATGTGTAATGGAAAGCATTCGTATGGGGGAAGAGTGTGGATTTGACAAGTTAGCAACTATTCAGAATAGGATGTGGGCGTTACGGATGGCACCCCATGCTACTACCGGACTATGTCCATTCGAGCTAATGAGAGGTCGGAAGCCTTATTCTATAGCGTGTCCGCCTTGGTTGGGCAGAAGCAGGGAGTCTGATGTGGTTGTCGATGAGGTGAGAAGATCTCTCATGAAGAAGAAGAGCGAATGGGTCATGCGGGAAAACAAGAGGAGAGGCAGGAAGGAGTTGCGTGTGGAATGTGGTGATTTGATAAGAATAAAAAAGGGAGTAGTGAGAAGGAAGGGTGAGATGTTATATTCAGACCCAGTAAGGGTGGTGGCTGTGTTGAAGGGTGCTGTGCGGGTGACCGGTGGTCAGGTTTGGAACATGAATAGAGTTGCAACAGTGAGGAGAGGTAATGTGTGAAACATATTATAGTAAAAGAAAAAAAAAAAAAAGGAAGATGTTTATTAAAAAGGAAAAGGAGATGTGTTATCATGTTGTTGCTTACAAGAGCAATCTGAGCCATTCAACATAGTGAAGCTGCATGGGATGGAATGTTAAGCACCTCCAGTTCCGATGAGGTCATACAGCTGGAGATGATTCTTCAGTGTTCTTAATTTGTCAGTTGATAGTTCTCTGGTAAATGTAGGGAGCCCTTGTTGTGTTGGGGGTCTTTGTTTCCCATTAACTTAAATAAAGACTTGTTGATAAACTTACCTGTGCCCTGTATGATGCCTCGCAACAAGTACCAAGCATTGAACAATCAAAGATGCAGAAAGCACATGCAAGACGGAGCAACCAAGTCTCCAGAGGCTGAGAAGAGTAATAGCACCCAATATAATTGGATCAAATAGCACCCAATAAAAGGACAGAAAGGATAAAATCATGGTCTCCTCACACGTGGTACAAGACTAGAAGACAATGCCTATGCATAAAGCTCCAGACGAAGATAGCAATGTACCTTCACTCCCTTTCAAGTTCTGAGGAAGAGAACAGTCAGCAAGGTCAACTACAGAGAAGTCGCCTTTACTTAGGGCCTACCTGATGAGATATAGTGGGATAATTAACTAAGGAGGGCTGTTCCCCTGCACCTGGGTTTCGTTGCTTACGTGCTGCTAACAAGCCGAATGTCCAAGGTTGGAATAGCAGGCCAACTAATCACAAAGGCATATGTTATGGGTGACCATACATTGTTGCAGAAGCCTATCCACTGCTGTTGTTATGCCGATATCATATTTTACGTAGTTAGAGTTTGTTCAAGGCGTGCCTATCAGATAGGGGAACCCAATGATGATACTAACACTTATATGAAATATAGGTATATATGTTCCCTAAACCAATTCCTCCGCCCGGTAGGATTTTACTATTTGCCACGTAGGATGACATCATAGCTAACATGCAAAGAGGTATAAAGCCTATTTGCGTACTCAAAATGTGTTAAGAGTGTGTGAGCTACAATCTGTTTGTTTGTCAGGTTTCCCTACTTTATTGAAGTGATAATAAAGTAGTAGTTTGCCATATTCATTGAGTTTGTTCGGTTATTTGGGCCGAGGATAATTTAGTTGGTAATCCCACTCAGCACTGGGAACGCTCCACGTACTAATGCACAGGGTGAACAGCCCACATGCCCTCTTCAGAGATTTGCTAAACGTGCCATCAGGAGAAACCTGGCAGGAGGAGGTGGATGCCTGAGGAGAGTTTGCAAAAGAGTCATGCTCACTTGATTTACCTGAGATGGAGTAGCAGATATTCAGGGAGATGGGCAGCATGCCGGTCAGTGTCTGTCTCTTGACACCAACAAGTTAGACATGTGCCATCAGATGACAACTGGGAGGAGAAATTGAAGGTGCCAAGGAGTCCAGAGGGCAGCTTTTGCGGCAATCAAACCCTCCTGATTTACTTGGGAGGGAGCAAGAGGTTCAGGTGGACGGTGAGATATGCTGCTCATGATGTTTTCACTCCTGAAATACCACTTGTTGTGTGCAATTTTCTAGATTTGATGATCAAAGTGGACATGGAAAAAAGACTCATTTATCTTAAACCATACAACAAACCCACAGCTAAGAACTCTCCATTGCACTATAACAGCTTTCACCCATGTCACGTGCAAGATAATTTACCACTGGGGCAATTCATGTGGCTGAAAAGGAATAGCACTAATTGTTGAAAATGACAAAAGAGAGGCTAACATACTTACACAAAAACTTCACGAAAGAGGATACCCTTTAAATTTAACACAGACAGCAAAGAAACGAGCAAAACATAACAATCCAGAAGCACTCTTAGACCACCCAAAGTCAAAAAGAAATGACCATGAAGAGAAGTTGGTGTTTGTGAACACTTATACTAACCTCTCAAACCAGATTTAAAAAGTCATCGGCAAAAATTGGAAAATATTGGAAAAAGAGTACCCATTGAAAAGACCAACAATAGCATTTAAAAGAAGTAAAACCATAAAAGATCAAATAATGCAAAACAATATCAGAGTCTGAATGAAAAAACAACCGACCATTACGGATAGTTGGGGATTACAATGCCCTAAAGGACACTTCCCATGTGGAACTGTACATGCTGTAATCAGAATAAGAAAAGTACAGAAGTAGATCTAGGCCTTGAAAGACCATGGAACCAGCAAAATGTAGCAAATTGCAACTCAAATATTGTAATATATGATATTTGGTGTCCATGTGGCAAGCTATACATAGGGAAAGGGAAAGGAACATAAAAACACCCATTACTGAACACAAGAGTTGCATAACAAATAGGATACATACTGCACCTCTAGTGAGCCACTTCATCAAATTCATACATAAAGCCGATGATCTGAAATGGACTATTTTGTACCAATTTAAACAAAGCAATGATACTAATATGGACAAAAGAAGATAATTACAAAAAGAAAAATAACTAATTTTTTTAACCAAGAGTGTTGAAAATGGATTTAATGAGAAGGTGGGATAATTACGCACTGATGCAAGATCACTGTGATCTAGAAGAGGTTCACAAAACAGACAAAACCTTAGGATAAAGAGACCAGCCCTAGAACACATCAGGGAACATAGAGATAAATGCACCCGACAATGAGTCCACTAATATTTTAGACGTGAGAACACTAATCGACAATGCATACAAATGGGAGTTACGTATGCAGACATAAAGTATGGATCATTTTTTTATAGGAAACAAAATGAACATATTAATGAAGGGTTGTAAAAACATCGGAATACAAGAAGATCTGGATGCCATGTTAATGTGGATAAACACATAATATGATGATTAGAGGAAAGTACCTAGTCATGTTAAAACGCATTGCTGTCTCTATAGCAATAAGATTGAATAAGGGGAGACACGTAGTGGAGCTGTACAATGAGACGGGACACCCGTATTAGAACCGGATAAGGAGACTGAAGGAAAGTACAAATGTACATGTAAGAGAGCCCCCTGCTTCTAATTAGATTAACATAAGTACAAATGTGCTTGCATTAGAGAACAACAAGCAAGTTACCATATATATATAGAAAATCGAGCAAATGCCCTACTACAACCTATTCTTTCTCTTTCTATGATCCACCATAGAACAAGAAATAAAGTGAGGAAGCTAGAAAAATATGCACTGTGAACAAAAAGAATGGATACAATTAATGCGCTAATCCATGCCCCCGTGGGAACCAAGGCTTATAATAATGGTGAGTTAGAACAAAACATGTTCAGTAATGAGCAAGCCCGTAAAATGTGGAAATGAGAAAGCTAAATTCAGAGTAAAACAACATATTTTTAGCAGTTTCTAAAAAAAATTTGCAAACACTACAATAGGAATGCCTAAATTGAAAAGTTAACAATCCCTCATTCAAGACCCATGTGTTTTCTTGTCGCCCATTTCTTAGAGCGCATGATAAAGAAAGGAAAACCAAATTGAGAGTTGTTCCACATTTGTCTAAATACGAAGACATAACGTTGATAGAGGCAAAGAACCAAATAGTAAAACACTTGGATGGTCTACAACCGTCTACAGTCGATGGATGTAAGTACAGATGCAGTTCACAATAAGCCATAACCATTTATGAGAATTAACCTCCCAACACAAATGAGTAGTGATGAATATGAGGAATAATCCGTACCGTAGAGAACGGAAATTGAAAACCGTTGTTAATGCCTTTGCAGCTAAAGACAACAATGGCTAGATAGCTTACAAAAGGAAGACTCAACAAAGTGGAACTCTACAAGATTGGACAACCCAATTCTTTGATACTGGGCTGACTAAAGGAAAAGAATCCAGAAGAACGAATCAGGGACTGTAACAAATAGTGTAATGCCAACCCCTGAAGAATTTCCTAACTATTTTGAATTGCAATAGTATGAGAAGGAAAGAAACGTGTTGGGTAAAAGAGGAATGAATGTGAAATCCTGATTTAATGCATGAATGAAAGATGGTATGGAATAGAGATTAGAGATGACGTATCTATTTTTATGAAATAAGAAAAGTATGTTTTAAACAGATGAAGTGATTATCTATGTATATGCACTACAGAGGGAAAGTCCAACTAAACATTTATATGTTGTAAATAATCATAGTATATCCATGTTTTAAATGATTTGCAGCAACTAATTAAAGTATGTTTCTATTGACAAAGTATATAGAAAAGAGTGTCCTTGGTGTCACTGAATCTAGTGAGAGTACAATATTCATCTCGAATTGTTATTTGTTGTTAGCTAACCAATACAGTGTGAACCTAAAACAGCATAGGACCACCCACACACAATTGGTGTATCAAATATGTATGCACAAGGGAGGCCAGAAATAAACCTGTTTAATTGAGGGAATTAACATACTCAAGTTCCACTACCCTGCCCGCATCACAAGTCATTCACAAGTACATGCACCATAAAAGAAAATAAATGCACAGGCATTGCACCATGACAATGAAAATCCACCAGGACCAATAGAGGAGGGTGCATTTTCAGTTCCTCCCAACACCTCCAGAGCAGAAGGGTGAGGTGTGCAGTTCTCATCTGATGAAGATCAGGGAGAACACCAGACAGAATACTTGAACAGTGGTGGAGACTGAATATCTGAGGTTGCTTCTGCCACTACCGTCAACTTCATAAGACAGCAATGATGTTGAGTTGGATGATGATGAGATAAGATAAACATTTGATTATGATCCATTAGAGCATAGGTGGGAGACAGCATTGCTCTTGGGATGCAGTGATAGATGCAGACTCTTAAGTAAAGCTCATCCCTCCATCTGGTTACAGCCTCTTTGTAAAGCAGACCTCTTGTTGCAGAACAAAAACTGCATCACGTCATTACATTCCATACACAACTCTACCAGTACCACCATCCCCAGCCCTATAATGCCCACATCTGCATGAATCCAGCATCTGCACTGCTAGTGAACTGAAAAAGTCAAAAGTGTGGCAGTACTACACATGCCACATGGACACTTCAACAGAAAAAGAGTTCCAGAGGAGGTACCACATCTATGTGGCCTCGTATGCAGCAGCACCACCCATAGACATGGCAAGTAGTCAAAGGATCTGAATCATATACCAACTTGTACCATCAGACTAGGAGCATACCACCAACTGTCTGCACTATGACCCTGGAACATTCTTTAACTGCACTGGGAGTAGCACACCAAGCTCTACGCAATGCATCAAAGCAGCCCATAGCAGTGCTAATAACACCTCACCCCTCCAGTGCAGTGTTATGAAAGTGGTGGGTCATGGTCAGAAATATTAGTCCCATGACAGACAGCACCTGCTGATGCTAAAGTGGTTGTTAGGTTGGCAACAGATCTCCTGCCATACTTGTTTGTGAAGTAAACTGGATTCTGGTTCTTTGTTGAACAGTTTATCACTGCTATTTCCAGCCAGCATTTCTTCTCTTGGAAAGCGATACAGGAATTGGTACAACAAGGTTATAGCAACAGTGGAACGGGCCCTTATTTGGCCAAAACATACACTTTACCATGGACACGTGAACCATTGGTCAGAACATTGGCTATATATCCATATCAGCACATTGGGTGGTATTTCCTTCCTCCAACAGCAAAGGGTGGCCTTATACTAATTTAAGGGGGCAGCAGGTGTTTGGAATTCAGCACCAGGCAACAATGTGCAGTGCATGCAATCCGCAGGGAGGGTTGACATTTAGGAGACGTAGTAGGGAATGTAGTTTGCATGTGGCCTTTGTGAGAGGAGACAATTGGACCTCATTACAAGGTTGCCGGTTCGGTAACAACCACCCAGCCATTGCCACTGCTAATTGGGCAGGCTGGGTGGGTGCGGGTGGTTTGGCCAAAGATAGTCTGATATTGCGTACATGTTTTACTAGGATGCGCTAAGACCCACCCACTCTTCCTCTCATTACCACTGGAAGGGTTGGAAGTGGAGATTGCATGGTTGCTACCTCTGAGGCACTGGAACCTGGTACAACCTTCTGTGCCACCGACACATGTAGTTCCTCATTTCCATGGTCAAAAGGGTGCAGGCCCTCTTGGCACTTGCCTTGAGCCCCCACTTTACCAACTTCCAACAGTTCTCCTCCATACAGACCTCATGCTATTCTACTCTGATGATCTTCTAGGGTAGCAGAGCAAATATCCCCACACCTTCAATTCATTGGGATATGTGAAAGCGGTTGAGGTCACCACTGCCTGATGCTCCTCCTGGCTTTCCACCTCTGCCAGGGCAGGAAGCAGCTCCTCTGTCAACACTGTGTTCTGTACCTGCCCCTCCACCTCTTCTTCCAACCTCAAGTGAGTCTGCCTCCTACTACACCATCTCCATAGGCTGGTAATTCCCCTGAGCTCTCTTCTGACAGAATTGGCCCCACCCACAACTGTACCCTCACACTGCAGGATGGAGACAACGTCCTCCTTTGTGATCTCCACACGGACAGGACCTAAATTCAAACATCTCCTCCAAGGTGCTTGCTGCAGCCACTCCCCCTGCATGATGCACAAGATGGCCTGCTCCTCCTCTGACTCTGTGGGGCATCTAAATGATGCCCTCTCTTCTGACCCTTTGTGCTTGTCTCTGCCAGGGGCTCATTCAATGCCCCGGCCCCTGCCTCCTCTCCTGCTCCTGCGGCCTCTCAGAATACCCCCATATCTTCCACCAGTTCAGAGCTACAGTAGTGCTCAGTGGCCTGGGCCCACAACATGGCACCTACATTAAGCATGGGAAGCCACACCCCATAATTCATGGGGGAATCCCCTTCTCCTGTGAGGATAAATGCAGCTCCTCCTCTCCCCCAGGCTTCTTCCTGTTCCCCTCCCCAGATGGCAGTCGGAACACATCTGAAATAGCCTCAAAGGTTGAGGACCGTGTGAGCCGAGTGATTAGTAGAACTCTGAGAACCCGGACAAGCACTGGCCCAGCCCCAAGCACAGAAGTGGACAAACATGGGAACAAAAAGGGGAACAAAACAAAAACGAAACAATCCCACAGCTACAACTTGCAACTAAAACCTACAACTACAATCTACAATCTGCAATTACAATGCACAATCTGCAACTACAACCTAGAACTACAACCTACAACTAATACAATACATTACATTGCAATACAATAAAATAAAACAACAGACAACAAGCACACAGTGGGGAAACATTAGTGTTGTGTTCATGGAGAAACAAATACATGTGGGAACATTTTTACCCTAACATTTTTTAGGTAGTGATACAAAACGAAAAAGGCGCAAAAGGAAAAGGCATTTAATAAATAGAGACTCTTACAAGCCACTAATACACATTGAACAAACACTGTGAAAAAAGGAATATAGATAACATAGATTAAAAATACACACAATTACAAGATAACACAAAATGACAAACAAGAAACCCCAAAAACTCCTAGTTTAGTTTAGTTACTTTATTTATACCACGCGCCGAACAGTGAGGTAACTGGGCGCCGGAGACTGCATGTCTATGAGTATAGACATACAAGATATTAACAGTAAGTGCAGTTGACCGGATTACATGGTGGTCGACAAAGGAAACAAGTACATTAATTAGTGTGTCAAATAGTGGTGGAATTCTTGTTGATGAGCCAGGACTTTGTTTTTGCTCTGAAGGTCCAAAAGGAAGGTTCGGCTTTAATGTTCAGCAGCATGCGTTCCATTGTTTGGCGGCTAGGACCGGGAAGCTGGAGCCGCCTGCTTTTTTTAGGGAGAATTTGGGGATGGATAGGCAGTGTGAGTACAACGGTCTGGGTGGTCTGGTTGAGGTGTGTTTAAAGAACTTGTTTGCCAGGTATTTGGTGGCGTCATTGGAGAGGCATTTGTGGACGATGATGAGGGTGATTCTGTCTCGTACAGGGAGTCAATGGGCATCTTGTCAAAAGTTGGAGATGTGTGAGTGTCGCGGGATAATCAGAGCGGCTCTTAGGGCATTTTTCTGTAGCACCTGCAGTTTGTTCAAATTGCGTTCTAGGAGCCGAGAAAGAGAGTATTGCAGTAGTCCATTTTTGAAAGCACTAGCGCTCTGGCTAGTGTAATGCTACTGGAGTGCGAGAAGAAGGGTTTGCATGCATTGATGAGTTTATTTTTATAAGTTGTGGAAGAGGCTGTGGTGTTCACATGTTTTTTGAGCGAGAGTGTAGAATCTAGATAGACCACTAGAGTTTTACTTTCTTTGGCCACATTGATTAGATTACTGTCTATGTTGATAGATGCTTAACGGGGGTCCAGTTTGTTTAGCCGTGGTTGGGAGCCGAGATGAAGGAGCTCAGTTTTCTCGTCGTTGAGGCATAAGCCTTGTTCTGCCATCCAGGCTTGTATCTCCAGGTAGAGGTTGCTGATCCATGTGGAATCCTCTTCATAGCAACCTGATAGGGTGATGAGAACCTGGGTATTGGCAGCTTAATTTGTGTATGTGACACCCAGGTTGTCAAGGCGGTCGAACAATAGCTTACTGAAGAGTTTGTATAAGGTCGGCGAGATGCACAAACCTTGTGGAATGCCGCAGAGGATGGGGATGGGGTGGGCTGAAGCGTTCAGAGAGAATACCCGGGTGGTTCGGTCGTCTAAGAAGGATTAGAACCAGGCAGTCACCTCGTTAGAGAAAGCAGCTGAGGCCATCAGATGATCCATGATGTTCTGATGGTTGACAAGGTCAAAGGCTGCCAAGAGGTCAAGCATCAGGAGAATGGCTAAATTTCCCTTATCCTTTACCTCGTCCATCTGGATTTTTAAGTCCAGGAGGGCTGTCTCTGTTCCGTACCTTGGTCTGAAGCCAGATTGTCTAAGGCCCAGGAGGTTGTTCTCTTCCAGGTGCTTCTGGATTTGTAGGTAAGGCACTCTGTCTAAGATCTTTAGGATGTAGGGGACAGTGGTAATTGGCCTGTAGTTGGTTGGGTTATTGGGGTCTAAGTTGATTTTTTTTTAGAAGGGGCATGACCCAGGCCTACTTGAGGCTGCTAGGGACTGAGCTTGTTTTGAAGGAGGCGTTGATTAGGGCTGTTATGAAAAGGGCCAGATTGTTGGCGCCTTCCTGGATGATCAGAGCTGGCATCTGAAAGGCTTGAGGCCTTTGAGGATATGTTCCACTTCTTTTGTTGACACTGGGGTAAAGGAGAGGGGGGCATGTTGGAGTTTCAGAGGTGGGTGGTGGTGGGGGGATTTTGCTTTTTTGTCTAGACAGACATTTTTCTGTTCAATTCTGGATTGTAGCATGGCAATTTTGTCTGCCAAGGCTTTTGGATCCTCTCACACCAATCTGCATCTTTCTGTGGGTGTGGAGGGGGATTCAAGTTCCCTAAGGATGGTGAAGAGCTCTTTTGTTTTAGATTTGGCGTTCTCAATTCTGTTGTCATAGGTCTCTTTTTTGGCCCTGAGGATAGAGGTTTTGTACGTGGTGACTACTACGTGAGTGGTGTTTTTTTGGGCTTGTTAGGTGTTTTTCGCCATGTGGCTGCTGCTGCTCGTTTGGCGTTCTAGAGGGTTTTAAGCTCTGGGGTGAACCATTTGTTCAGGTGGGCTGCTGGTTTAACTTTAGTGAGTTTGAAAGGAGCGATGATATCTACTGCTGACTTGAGTGTTTTATTATAGAGGTCAGCAAGTTTATCCGCTTCTAGGTTGGCGTAGTTTGCGGGAGTAAGGATGTTGTGGATTAGAGGGTGAAGGTTCTGCAAGGTGATGTTGTTCGGTTGCGTCTTCCCTTGTATGGAGAAGGAGATGGCGTGATGGTCTGACCATGCGATTGGCTCATTTTTAAGGATGGTTGTGGAGCAATTGTGATCCGCTAACCAGTCCAAGGTTCTGCATTTGTTTTGTGTTGGGGCTGTGATGCTGAGCTTGAACCCTAAATGGGAGATGGTATTTTCCAGGGAGAGCACATTGGAATCATTGGGATCACCGAGGCCCAGGTTGAAGTCTCTTAGTAGGATGATTTGAGATCCTATTTTGGTATTAGTGGTCAGGAGGCCGGATATCTCTTCCTCGAATCAGGAAATTGGGCCTGGGGGTGTGTAGATGAGGTGCAAAAGGACGGTTTGTGTAGCAGAAAGTTGGAACTTAGCAGACAGTTCAGCGGACCGGAAGCTGGATGTAGGGGTTATTCCAAGGCCAAGGGATGTTTTGGCGATAAAGGCTACTCCTCCTTTACCTGAGTTCCTGTCGTTCCTTAGTATTGAGTAGTCCTCTGGGATGGCGAGGGATAGAGCTGGGCCTGCTGCCTGATGTTGAGGTGGGAGTGATTGAATTAGTGGTTTTGAAGGGAGGAGGATAGTGTTGTTGGGGCGGAGTAGGGAGAGAGTTGCCGTCAAGGTAAGAGTGGTTAAGTAAAGGTTTGCCATGAACAAACTGTTTGTGTCCAGGAGTACAGTCAGGCACAGTTGGTGGGCACAATGGGCTAGCTTGAGTTGGGGAGAACAGGCTGGTTCAGAATAGGCAGGGCAGTTAAGGTTTAGGCATAGTGGGCTGCAATAGGCCAATTCAAAATAGGCACAGGGGGCTGCATCAGAGCAGATCAGAATAGGCACAATGGGCTGCAACAAAGGAGTTCAGAATAGGCACAGTGGGCTACAATAGGCTAATTCGAAATAGGCACAGTGGGCCTCAACAGGCTAATTTGAAATAGGCACAGTGTGCTGCAACAGAGCAGTTCAGAATAGGCACAGTGGGCTGCAACAGAGCAGTTCAGAATAGGCACAGTGGGCTGCAACAGAGCAGTTCAGAATATGCACAGGGGGCTGCAACAGAGCAGTTCAGAATAGGCACAGTGTGGTACAATAGGCTAATTTAAAATAGGCACAGCGGGCTGCAACAGAGCAGTTCAGAATAGGCAAAGTGGGCTACAATAGGCTAATTCAAAATAGGCACAGCGGGCTGCAACAGAGCAGTTCAGAATAGGCAAAGTGGGCTACAATAGGCTAATTCAAAATAGGCAGTGTGCTGCAACAGAGCAGTTCAGAATAGGCACAGTGGGATGCCACAGAGCAGTTCAGAATAGGCACAGTGGGCTGGTGCTGTCAGGCACATTAGGCAAGTTAATTGAGGGCACAATGGGCTCATATAGTGGAGGCAGGCATAATTATGGCAAACAGGGTTAGGGCATTCAGTGGTGCACTGGTTAGTATACTGCCGGTATTGCCTGACTTGCAGTTGACCTGACTCTTTAGTGTAGGTCATGACAGGGTGTCCGCGTGATTGCCTGATGGTGAGAGACAGGGGATGGGTTTGAATGCGTGGAGGGCGACAGAAGAAGTACATGCATGTAATGGCAGTTACTTACAGTGAGTCCATACTTGCGTAGGAGGCTGCTTGAGTAGGCGTAGATGCAACGCTGGGGGTTTGGTAGTTCGTGTCCACTGAGCGGCAAGAGATCATGGGCAGCAGCTGATCACCGCGGCAAACAGAGGCAAACAGGGAAAGTGGCCTTATAATGGCCTTAGGTAATCTCACCCACACTCTCCTAAACCCTCAAACACCATGAAAGTGCGGCCTGCCATGTGTTCTCTGAGTCTAGCAAAACCAACAAAGGCACAAGAAGTGAGCAAAGCCTTATATGGAGACATAGAAATGTCCTTTAGGAAATGAGTGGCCTCTGATTGGCCACATACATGCAGACATATTCGATGTATCATCTGAGAGGGTCCTTATTGCAAGATGAATCAGATGAATAAACCCATTATTCTTGAATACAATGCGGACTACCCAATCAAATCAAAGCGATTCACACAACATTGTAATTTCCTAATTATTGAGCAATATGACATCAAGCAAAGGAAAAAGACAACACTAGGAGGAAACCATTCGTATCTGAATGACATTATAAAATATATTTAAAAAATGAAATGTATTATAAATGTTTACAAATGGAAAAAAATACACAATAATATTATCACAATTATGAACACAGAACTGCTGAAATCTTGACACCAAATCAGGGGATTGCATACAACATCAAATGGATATTATATGGATCATAAATACATGTGATACATTGAAAAACATATAAGATCATAAATCTTATTCATTCATTTAATATATGTGTTATGGTCATTAAGGTACTAATTGTTCCGTCCTATTATCGTCTTTTTTTATTTCCTGTGCAAGATGCTATGAACCCATTATGTAGCACGTGATATGCCACCTTGAATTGAATGACGAATCGGCACGCACGACCCACAAATCCACTGCAAGTTCGTCTGGGTATCTTCAGTGCCCGAAAGCCCGTCCCTGTCTCGCAGTAGGGACGACTCTCTTTCAAAAGACTTGCCTACCACTGCCCAGATTTAGATATGCTCATGAAGGCCTTCTCATGATCCACACCTGTGCATACCTGTCACCATTAGGGTGACGTGTAGAAATTAAGAGTGATGGTTCAACGGCACCTATCCAGATCATCATGTGTCAGCCTTCCATGCTTCTACAGGAGGGAAGAAAACACATGCTTTGGTCCCAAAAGGGGAGATATAGCCACAAAAAAGGTCCAATGTGAATCTTTTAATAAAAGAAACACACACACACACACACAAGGCCGTGCTACGTATAGTAAAGATATGACTTGCATGGCCCTTGAATTTCCTTGGGAACACACTCCTGCTGTCCGGTACTGCTAGAACGACCTGCCAGTCTTCAGACACTATTGCCAATGGTAAGCTCTGCGTGAACCTGTGAGTTTGGGTTGCCATATAGTAAGTGCTGGGTATCCTCGTTTGCACATCACTGGGAGCTGTTTCGCAATCCTCTGTAGAATTTGTAAAGGCCTGGCACTATCTTCATGACTTCTCAAAGAGCAAGACTTGAAAGCACCACCAAGCTCACTGCTGTCTCCATATGCTCTCCTGTGCTATTGTGGGGTTGTAAAGCACTTCACTGCCATGGGTGTGGCATTGTGTCGCTGGGTGGTAGTTTATTAATAATAAGCAATAATGTGGGTTCTTATGTACGGCTTCATGCCCGATTCCTCTAGCTCCAAGTTCTGTCACAAGATTCAAACTGGTTAAGGCAAGCTGCCCTCATGTCAGATCCCAGTGCTTTACTCATCAGCTATCCTTCCATTTCCTCCCATAATAGAGCCAGATTACAGCACATACTGCATTCCTAATGGCGTGAGTAATTACAACGTTGAAAGCCTGTCCTGAAACTAGTGCTTGGTTATCGGCTTGCATATTATGCAGGAATATGGTGTACTGTGAGGATAAATATGTTGCTAGTGTTAGTTGCATGAGGACTCAGAATGGGTGTGAGGCCACAGAAAGGTTTGATGTCTGTGTAGCTGTCGTGAGTGCCGAGTGCAGGAGACCTGCGCAGACAATCCCTACCACCCAATCTCCCTCCAACTCAATGAGTGACTCAATCAAGTGGGTAAGAAGGAGGACGGAGGAGTATGTTGCAGTGCTGTCGACGGACCACCCCCAGGCTGTAGAAGAGAACTCCAAGAAAAATGAGTGCAGAAATAGATAAGACCCCTTTCCCCTATGCCCAGAATACTGTGCCCACCTAGGGCAAATGGTGACCAGCAGTAAACCTAGGCACAACCAAAGACTCCTCCTATACCTGAGTCCATAGGCCAGAAGACCTGCCCGACTACCTGAAGCATGACAAATGAAAAGGAAAAATGACCTGACACAGCGATACGGGGACAAAACTACAGGACTTTAGGCGGGAGAACAGTACTACAGTATACCAACTCCCAGTCCAACAATCCAGGAGTAACGAAGGAGGAAGATCCATATGCAGAGCACACAACAGGCCAATCCTTGATCCTTCTCGAAATGGTCCACATGGAAAAATACGTATGAAAAGGACGCCACAACAAAATGGAAGAGGGACTCATAAGGTAAACGTCTGTGTAAGCAAAAGGTAAGGGTCCATGTGTAGGTATAACGTGGGTGGGAAAGAAGAATTCAGGGGAGAGAGGGAAACCAACGAAATGGGGAAACAAGATAGGCAGCAGCAAGGAGCGCAGGAAAAGCACAAATCCCAAGGAGACGGCAGTAACCTGGGCAAGACGGCTTCTGGAAGAGAGACCCATGCTGGGTAGCGCTGGTGATAATGTTCTGGGAAAAGCAAGAGCTAAGGCAAGCAACACAAGACAGCGCAAGGTAGTAAGAAAAAGTGGGGGCTCATTGTTGAACCTTGAGGAGGAGCAACCACCCATTCCGGCATGCCAGTTTAGGTATGACTGGGACACAGGTTACTTTCCGCATTTGAACGTGGCGTAGGCATAGTGTAGCATGCAGCCCTACGTGGCCACCCACAGTTTGTCGGGAACTGAAGTCTGCTACTGTCCGCTAGCCACCCTGGGAAATGCCAGCGGCGCACTCGCAGAGGTGGGCATCTGACAGTAGCTTGATGCATGCATTGTGTAGCTATTTTGATTCACAGAGTTTACTTAATGTATTGCAAGACCTATTAATTATGTCGCTACAATTAATAATTACATAGCTTCATTAATTAATTGTTGTGTTGCTAGATGAAATTGTTGCATAGCTTTATTAATACACGGAGCAGGTACAATATTTAATTGCATAACCTCTTTAATTTATAATATAGCTAGATTAATTGTGAATCTAGATTAATTCATTGCATAACCTTATTATTTAACTGCAAACTGGATTAACTCATTGCATAACGTGATTTACTTCACTGTACAGCTAGACACATGTTTCCTTTTGCAGCTAGATTATTTCAATGTGTAGCCAGATTAATCATTGTGTTGCTAGATTACGATTCACCTTGCAGCTATATGATTTCATTGTTTACCAATAATGCATTGTGTTTAGCTAGATTAACTAATAGGTCGTGTTATTAATCATTGTGCATCTAGATTAGTTCATTGTGTAACTAAATGAATTCAGTGTATAGCGAGTTAATGTTCATTTTTCAAGTAGATTATTTAATTGGGTAGCCCGGTTAAGCCCTGTATAGTTTACATAATTCTTGGCATATAGATTATTTCATTGCACTGCTATATGAATTTCATTTTGCAACCAGACTTTTCTTGAGGTGCAGCTATACTGATTGTTGCTGCACATCTCTTTCATTTATTTTTCAAATTAAAAAATGTGCGCACAAAAACATGGACCGGTGCCACTAGATTAATCCAATTTGAAGCTATATTAATTTATTGCGTAACCAAATTAAAGCATGACAAAGCTAGATAAACTCTTAATGTAGCTAGATTATTTATTTTTTTATCAGATAGCTACACTAGATTTTTGCAGATCTAGTTAACCTATGTGTGTAGGTAGGATCATATCAATTTTGTAACAATTTTAATTTCTTTTACATTTGGTTTAAAGACATGGTATGGCTAGAACACATTTCACTTGGGTAACTAGAATATTTTATTTTCACAGACAGATACATGTTCAATGTCTATCTAAATTATTTCATTTGAAGCTGCCCTAAATTCACTGTGGTGCCGGATTACTTATTTATTCTGCTAAATACATTACTTGTGTGGCCAGATTGCTACATTTTGTGTAGCTAGATTAATTATTTTGGCAGCTAGATACAAGATTGGGAAGATAGATCATGATGTTGCTGATGGACAAATCCACTGTGTAGCTAGAATAATCCTTTGCTGCTGATCTAATCCATCCTGCTACTAGATTCATTTATGTTGCTACTAGAAAATGTTCTGTGTAGTTGATTTAATATATAGCTCGATTCATTTCTTTCTGCAACTGGATTAACTTTGTTTGATTTTCAACTAGATTCAGTCATTTTTTGCAAAGGTTGCAATGCCCAAGTATAACTAAATTAATTTTCCTGGGTAGCAGGATTAGTTTTATTGTTGCTGCTAGATGAATTCATTTCATAGCTAGATTGAAATCAGTTTGGGTCTGGATTAAACTAATTCTGCTCACATATTATTTTTTTCTGCTGGTAGATGTACCAATTATGTGACTAGATAAATTCAGTGTGTGGAGCTAAATTAATTTATTTTACTGCTAGACAATTCATTGTATGGCTGTATAATGTATTTTCCTTTCTTGTAGATAAATTCACTGAATGGTTTGTACAAGTGTGTTGCTGCGACATTACCCCACACTGTAATTAGAGTATTTGATATTGCTGCTAGACACATGTCCTTGCGTAACTTGTTTAATTTGATGTGTCCACCTCAGTAACTCATTCCTGCGTCCCTATTTAAATATCTTTTCTCGTAGATACATTCTTTGGGAAGTGACAACCTTTTATTTTGCTGCTAGAGCAACCCATTATGTTGCTAATGTATGTACCTCTTTGCTAGATCAACTTCCTACTGCTGGATGAATGTCCCGTGCTGATAGATAATAATGTTGCTTCTAGATTAATTCATCAAGCAACCGGATTATCACATTTACTGATGCAGGATTGCAAAGTCTATGCAACAAGCTCAATTCCTTCTGCTACTAGACAAATACTTTGCTTAGCCAAGTTACCTCATTTGTATACTTCAAGTGAGACTAATTCATTTGGTTGTTAGATCATTCACAGGCTCAGTACACATTACAGCCTCAGAATGCAACCGACCTCTGGCCAATTCCTGATCAAAAGCCACCGGCATACAAGTGAAAGCCAATTTATCGTAGCTACACATTCAAAATGACCCACTCAAGAAAAGACAGCCAGTAGAGAAGAGATTCATCAATTGTCTGTTACTTCAATGTGAAAAAACAACAATCAATGAAACATAGACGACCTCAACTGCACAATAAGTAACAACTTCACAAAGGGACATTTTGAGAGGGAAAGGCTGCAACTGAGACCTAAAGCTCTCTCAATATTGCATTACCTTTCAACCTTACAACACTCCCAACCCACATTGCAAATGAGAGGGCAGGTGAAATCGAGCAGGAAAACAACAACGCAAGCAGAAGTAAAATCAGCTGATGAAGGGCCCACACACCATCCGGATGGTGACCATTTCATACAAAAGAGAATCACAAAGACCACACTTTCTCCAGAGAGGTATGGATATTTTCCTGTGCCAGAGGCAAAAGGGTTGTGCTGCATCAACGAAAATCTAGGACCAAAACACACCCTTTGTCACAAAAGATTGGCAGGCCTGGTTACCAGGGACATCACAGGAGGGAGGCCCAAACAATATTAAACTCCTGCAAGTCGAATCAGTAGGTTACAGAGAAGGAGGGGTAGCCATGGCACATAAACAACACCTCACAATCTAAACAGCCCCACCAGTGGATATTGCAGACTGCATAACACTCCAAAACAATCTTATCCTTAACCATCAAACCAACCTCTCTTAACTGCTCTTCTACAGGCAGCCTTCAAATCATCCCATCTTTGCAGAAAAGCTTTCATATGCAGTAGGTAGTCTTGTGGTAGTGCACAAGCAGACCATAGTGTATGGGGATTACAATATTTGGTTCAAGGAAGAACATGCAAACTATATAAAATCTTTGAGCTCCTACAATGCCAATTTTTTACCATCAACAAATTGTCAATTTGTCAATGGAACAACACATTCTGTTGGCCACAGATCTCAGTGCAATATTCTGTGAAGGAGGCCTAGTAACCACTGCCCCTCCACACACATTCTGTTGAGCAACCACCTGGTGGTACCTTTTTCTGTCAATCTTGACATTTCTGAAATGTATCATCCATTCAGAAAGAAATACAGTTGACCTTCACTCAAGAACCCTCAAGAACAATTAAAGGCTAACCAGAACAATCTTGGAGAAAACACTACAAGCAGCAAGGCAGAGCAGCATGTGAGGGACAGATTCAACAATAAAAAATGGCAAAACAAAAAGCAAAACAATGGAATAGAAGCATCGGATCATCAGCTCATTCAGACAAGGAAGTGTTCAGAATCATCAATTAAATGAGACACCATAAATCATACAACACATCATCTATGACCTCACAGAAATAACATCATCAAACACTTCCAAAATTAAAGGAAAAACATTCAAAAAGTCATACCAGCTGCACAGGCTGACAGAATTTGATCACAACTTTCCCAACAAGAACCCAATCACAACACCAATACTTAACCAATTCAACCAAATCATGGAAGAATATTTCAAAAGACTGATGAAAGAAAGTAACAATGCAGGCTCCCCAATAGGCCACTGCCCACAGACATCTGCAAAGAAATCCTTGCCAAAGAAAGCTTGTCCCTTTATTGGTGTAAGCTGATGCCCTTCTCAATAGGAGCAGGAATTCTACCGAAATCCATGCATCAAATAACATCTCAAGTATAACACTGGAAACCTGGACAATCCCATTAAATAACAACCTATATTAAACCTATATTAAACATATCTTATTCAGACAAAATCCTTGAAAGCTTGGTATACAGTCAAACGCTGAAACATATAGAGTGCAGGGCTATCTTATACCCTGCACAAGTAGTCAGATATAAGAGAGTAATAGTTGGCACTTGTATCTATCTAGAAGCATCTCAATATCAATGCATACACTCACACTCATGGATATCTAAGCAGCCTTTAACACTATCTGACACTGATCATTCATCTGGAGACTAGTAGAAGTTGCACTATGCAACACACACTTCAGTGGATAAAGCCCTTCCTTATGGGTAGAATTGAAAGGACCTGCCTTTCCTTCTTTAGTTCCAACTGACAGAAAATAACCTGTGGAGTCGTGGACAGGTCAAGCCTATTACCACTACTTTTACACATCTACACCGCCCCACTTATGAGAGTCATAACAAAACGTTGACTCATCCTATACAACCGTGAGGACAACACCCACGTAATCTTCAAAATGACCAGCAATGATGAGAGCAACATGGCCCCACCAAGAGCCTTGCACAGGCGAACACATAAATATCCAGGACCCAGGTAAAACTCAACCCAGACAAACAGAATTCATTATTGTTTCACCCAATGTGGCACCAGGAGGATCTACCATGGCATACAGTAATTGGTCCCTTCCAAATATCTCAAAAGTAATCAAGAACCGTGGGTTCCTTATGGACAATGGACTCACCCTTGGACCACGAATCAATGCCTGAGTAAATACATGTGTCTGCCATCTTTGCTCAGTCAGATGGATACTGCTATTACACTCATCTCAGCATTGTACCCTGGCCATAACAGCACTGCATTTATCAAGAATCCTCTATGCCAACATACTAAACCTTGCATGCCGCGCTACCCCACCAAGAATCTTCAACACGTATGGAACACAGCAGCAAGACTATTGTGCAGGCTTGGCAGGAGGGAACGCATAACAGCAGCACCGAGGACTCTATACCGGCTACTCTTTAAGAAAGTAACCCAACTCAAAGCACTCTGCATTGTCGACAGAACTCTCCTGAGTCAGGCAGCAGACTTCAGTTTAGGAAAGATTCACCAATGCCAAGAAGGCCGCCAAAAGCCATCAACAATGTATTACTAGAGACCAAGTGCCACACTAGTGAAAGACACACTTTGGTAGCCAAACTCTGGGAAACTGCTCCAGGATAAACCTGCACAATCCATGGCAAACTTAGATTCAGGAAAATCTTAAAGACCTGAGTTTTCACTGACTAATACACTAAGAAACTGCCCTGCAATAGGAAGCCACCAGCCTGTTACCACATCCGCAAACACAGAGTGAGGACAAAACAGCAACCCACCGTTTAACATTTGACTAACATTCAAGGGGCGTCATACAGGCTCTCCCCAAACCCCCACTTCAAGGGATTGCCACTGGATGGCCCCCTGCCACTACACAGCATAAGACAAGAGGACCTTCACACCCAGCTGTCCTTGTTAACCCTACCCACTAGCCACTCATATGTCCATGCTGAATTCAAAGCAGGCAAACCAACTAAGCCACTTGCACACCACTACTTTGTACCCTTCTCACAAAAGGGCACACAGCAGAACATTGCTTTACACCTATGTGCATACCACCCTCCCAGACCATCGGCCAATGCTTCATAGTACTGTGGGCACACAAGGTCTCATTTCGTAACATAGATGCCACAATGCTTTTAACAAAAAAACAGCTAGAAACTCAAACCCCTGTAGAGCACGGTGCACTTCTAGTCTGCAGGCACCAGCATAACAGCACATGAGAGCATGAGGGCGCCTTCAGACCAAGCCAATGGCAATGGCGACCAGTATAACTCCTAATCATCTCAAAGAGCAAGTGGTAGTTAGGTGGTTGGTGCTTGATACCCGGTCATTCGATTGTCTGATTGTGGGTGCTGCCATTCTTTGCTTCTGAAAGAACATGAATCATAGTTGACACCATGGAAATTGAATAGGGCTTACTTTGGCCTGGTCCATCACACAAGGTTCCATCAAAAGGTAGGTAAAGTGGGGTGCAGTCCTGGATCTTATGTTGGGTGTGGGGTTTATGGGAGCAGAGAGGAAGGTTTGGTCCCTGGCAGGATAATCACCACCAAGGGAGGAGGGCAAGGGGAGCGTTCGCTGCAAAATATGCAAAACAAAACATGCCCCTTTTAGCAAACACTGCTTCACTGTTGCCTAACATGGTGTCTGTGCGCACAGAGATATGCAGGGAAATTGAAGGTTCTCCTGAGGGAGCTGCTTCTCTCCTTCCTTCCTCTTCCCGTGTCTGTTCAGATGTTCCAATGATCGGTGATGCTCTGTACAGGATGGTCACTTGATTGCCTACTTCTTCTGCTCCTGTCGTGCACATGGCCACGTGTGAATTATCGCCGCACAGTAATGGGTTCTACCACTTATCATACTGCATCACACAACGGGTTTGACATTTTTGGGAAAAACAATTACATTTCTTTGTGATATGTGGTTTTGCCATGTGATATGCCTCTTTGTGTTTCTATTGGAATCTAGTACAAATGGGACGTTATTAGACCGAAACAGCACTCTCGCATAGTGTGTCTGCCACAATGCCACATCACACACACACACACAAACGACTGGTAACCTGGATAGCACCTACTGCCACATAAGATGAACACACCTGTGATTGCTGATCACCTGTGTGTGTGTGTTTTAGGCCACTGGGATCTCTTTTCACACAGCCCTGACTTTAGATCATGGCATTAGGTGCAGGCGTCTTTGAGAAAAGTATGTTAAAATATTGGCGCCCCTTGATGGAAATTTGCATAGCAACAGAGAGAGACAGAGAGAGAGAGAGGGGGAGAGAGAGAGAGAGAGACTTTGTATTTGAAGAACAGGAAACGTGGTGTCAATTTCGAGCAAAAATGACTTACAATAATGTACAGGTTGATGCATTCCTAAGGTGCCTGCACAATACCACAAAGATGAGAAGAAGTGGTGAGCCAGTTAATGAGGGCGTGTACAAAATGGGACATAGCCCAGTGTCAAAATAAAATAAACAAATCAATATAAGTAACAGTTGACCTGCAAAGGTAACAATAGAGTAGGGGTGGAGAGCTACAAACTAAGGGTGTGTGTGTGTTTGTGTGTGTGTGTGTGAACCCAATGTCGAAACAAAACAGAAACAATATAAGAAACAGTTGCCTTACAAATGTGACATTAGATAATGGAGGCACACGCTTCAAACTAAAGAGATGTGTGTGGGTGGGTGGATGCGTGTGTATGTTTGTGAATGTGCTGGCATGTATATGTGTTCAGTAGTGTGTGTGTGTGTGTGTGTGTGTTTCTCTACTTCTTGTGTATCCTATATGTCCCTTTGTTAGTATGTTTCTGTGGGTGTATTAGGATGTGTTCGTGCGTGTGTGCGTCTGTGCACGTGCCATGTTTTGGAATGCTTTTTTCGACTTCAGGATTATCAACCCAATGTGTGGACCCCTTTGCCTAAATCAATTTCAGCGCGCGCGGCTCATTGCACCCCTGTCTTCTGAAATCTGCATTTTTCAGTTTCGCTGGAAACATCTTTCGAGATGAGACACCGTCGTGGGTAGATGGCGGGCAGATGTATGTTCCATCGGCCCGCGTCCTGACACCCTCCCCCCAATAAACTGCGTTACTGGATAATAAGTCACGTGTTGCTCATCAAGCAGGGAGCAGTTATGAGCTGGAGCCAGGCTTAAGAATAACCGAAGGGCGAGAAAAGGCCGAGGCGCGTCAGTGGCGCGTGAAGACTCTGCTACAGGTGTTTCCTGCAGGCACCGCATGAAGTGACCCTGGGGAATCGGGCGTCCGATAAACATATGCACAGTTCTGCATTCATTTTCAACGTTTATACACTTGTTTAAGAAAAATGCGCCTCGAAGGTGTATTTATTTATTTATTTGTTTAAATGACCATGTTAGTCATATTTTTTAAAATTTCTTAAGGAAGGTATCGAACTTCTGGCCCTTATATGAAATCCTGCACCCTGTAGTTTGAGGGTGCACAAAGCAGCAGGTGCTTTAGGAAACCTCCCAGCTTGCGCGAGGTTTCAGGATGTGATGACATCACCCTCTGCTAAGGCGACCTGGGGCTTTAAAATACGCCGAAAAGGGGATCAGGCAGCCAGTTCTTGGTGTAAGTGGAAAGAGAGCGGTGCAGTACCCCCCGAGCGTGAGACTGTCAAGAGCAAAACTGCCTTCCAAAAGAAAAGACTGCGGCTCGCCACAGGACATGCACTGGCAAACACGTAAGTTACATCATTTCTTCTCTGCTTTCCTTTTTTAATTTTGTGTATTAAAAAAAAAAAAAAACAAAAAAAAACATGATAAACTAAATGAAAACCACAGGCATTATGAAACTTACAACACACACGCGGATTGTAAGTCTGAGCTATCCCTTCACTGGGTTTAGGGCTCAGGTATTGCCCCATATTCACCAAAGGCATTTACTATTTTAACTCGCCTTCATTCAAGCAATATTGCAAAAGCAGTCGATGACTTGTCGGAACATATTAGAAGGAGAACGTGCATTTAGCATGTTTTACAGCCATTTCTCTCAGCATCCACACATGCATTTCCAAATCCGGCCTTCATTTGTATAGCTTTGTATTGAAGTAGTCATTTATATAGCGCCTTTCCCCATTTGTATGGTCTCAAAACGCTTTGTGATAGGAACACCCTCTGAGACCGAAGTCCAGGTATGGGAAAGTTCTCAGATGAGGCTTAAACTGTGTGTGCGCATTTGGCCAAGATTAGGATTTAGGGGGTCTGGCTAGTTTTCAGTAAGACCCAAGAGGTCAGAAACATGGGCAGGTGCTGTGGGGCGGTCGTGACAGGGCGCTAGGGCAGTAGACTCGATATGTAGCCAGCTACCCCAAATTTGTTGTACGCTGTCAATGTATTCCAATGGCAGAGGTATTGACTTTGATTAGGGTGGGCCCAAATTCAAGAAAGCACTGCATCTTCTTAGACTTCTCTGAAACTTGTTTGTCCAATATTGTGAAAGTTTTAATGCAGATTTCATGATCTTGCATACACTTTTTTTGACGAAAGTTCTTTAAAAGATGTGCTTTTAGGGAAATGAGCACCAGCCTCCAGTTTCACTGTCATCTCCTCCTCCCAGTGCACACCTGACCTGAATGTTACAAGGCAGTCAAGGGCAGTTACTCTCTAGCACTCCCAGCCAACATTTGAGGATCCACAAATTGACTATGTTTCACCACTGGTGCCTTCAAAATAAACTATAAGATTTTTTGCCCGCATAATATTACGGGAATTTAATCAATGGATAGCTAGAGCTGATTTGAATGATCCATTTCAAACTGGATTCATCCCAGGTGTTGGCACAAGTATTAACTTAATCACCTTAAATTCCATCATTTCAGATAATCGTCAAAAGAAACAACATGTTGTGGAGCTTTTCTAGATTTGAAAACAGCATTTGACTCTGTTCCAAGAGAATTATTGTTCAACAAGTTAATGAATCGAGGATGCCCATGGCATATTTTGAAGTGTTTGATGGAATTTCACACAGATACATCAATACAGATAAGATTGACTCGGGATGGCACATTGTCTCACCCTATACCCACCTTGAGAGGGAGTCATCCTTGCTTCAGCCCTCTTCAATTTTTTTTTATATGATGTGGGTGTTGGATTGGAGAACTGCATTTGTGACTCACCAAAATTGGGTAATCACACTATAAAATGGCTCCTGTATGCGGATGACCTCGATCTAATATCCAAAACTCTTGGAGGTCTACGTAATATGCTAACTGTTTGGGACAATATGCTCAAGATAACATGCTTGTGATAAATTCTAAGAAAACACAGATAATGCAATTTGGAAATGCTAAGGAACAAATAGCCAAGAACTGTTGGAAATTGGATAATACGAAACTACAGATAGTCTCACATTATGTTATTTGGGTTTGAACATAAATAATCATCATGCCAATCTACCCTATGACATGAGTTTAAAAATGAAACTTGTAACAGCTGTATCACAGGCACGCATTATTAGCAACAAATACTGTAAATTCTCAATCTCCCCGATAGTGACCTATTACAAACAGAATTTATTACCAATACTTTTATGTGGATCAGAAATCAAATGTTGGAAGACCAAGCTATATTGGGACAGGTATGAGGGCAGGTTTTGGAAAACATTACTTAACCTTCCTTTGACAGTTCCGATATCAATAATCAGATATAAATTAGGCTTGATCTCAATTAATGCGCATTATAAATGGAACATATGCTCACTATATCGGAAGTGTCTGGAAGTAAAACAATAACAATGGATTATTAAGAATCTTAGCAGACTATGTTAGATTGTCACTAAATACTTTTATTAATGCTTCGAAAGCGAAGTCCCAGAAATATTTTCACGGTGCTTACATTTCCATTGAATTACTTCTTAAGAATCCCACTAGAGCTAAAATTAAACTGTGGGAGTCAGATTGGATTGCCACCGGACACAATGTCCTTGTCATGAGTTTGTGAAAAATCCATTTGCGGTAAAATGATATGGCATTATTGCTCCATATCTAGTAAAATCTCAGAATCATTATCACTGTGGAGGGCTCCTGCGCTTTAGGCTGAATTTGTGGCGAACAAGGGAAATCTTGGCACGATGGTACCCGACTAAGAAATATATTATATCAAACTACCGAGACGCTACAACACTTGATGGTCCAATGTCCAAAATTATTAATGAGTAGAATTATGTACTTTAGAAAACATCTTGAAGGCTACAGTATTGTAGATGGACAAACATTGTGGCATTACCTCTTCTATATACAGACGAGAAGCATTGGCTATGCGATTGTGACATTTTTAGAAATGCTAGATTTGGAAACTAATAACGAGATAAATTGAGATGTGTTAAATTGACCAGCCGTAGCTGAATTGCATGTAAATCTGAATTTTAAGAATTGATTATGGTAGCCTCGGTATTTATTAATTGGTTATATTTATGCATGCAATTTTTATATGTTATTTTATATGAAGAGTCTTCAATTTCCCTTCCTCTTTTCTTTACTTTCTATATGAATAGACTCAAATTAATTTAATTGTTTTATTTTGAACTAAATTTGAATTGGAAATTGGTAAATTTTGTATTGTAATAGATGCATTTTTTAAATTGAATTTTTTCCACTGTTAAAAAGAAAATGTATATCATTTTTAAAGTTGAAAGGTTGAATTTTTCAGCCGTATCAATAATAATAATAATAATAATAATAATAATAATAATAATAATAATAATAATAATAATTTTAAAGGGATTCCATCCGGCCAGAGTCAGGAGACTGATTGGGAGGTGGGGGGTTCATTGCAGGCTCTCCTTTCGCGGCTGAAGCAGAAAATGATCATTCTAGAGAAGGGGTCCCTCTCCACTTGTACTTAAAGAATGTGGTGCTCCTGGCCTTCGGGAATTCGAAAGGATGTGCATCACTGCTCCACCTAGGGCACACAGTGTTGAACTTTCCATGTTGCTGTGAGTTGTGGGTGGTTGACAGATGCCGTGACTGAGGATTCAAAGAAGAAGGTAAGCGTAAGAAAGGGTGTTCAAAGACACAAATTGTAAATTTGATACTGAAATCTTTATGCAAGGCCAAAGGCTCATGTAGTAGGAGGTTTAGCCTATGGATTTATGGGCTTTCAGGACTAATTATTGCTTGACATTAAATAAAAGGTGTCTGAAGCAATATACAGGTTCTCTGTATTCGCTGGGGCAGAAATGCCAGTGTAAAATCATATTAAGCTCTGGTAGGCCAACTGTGGTTCACATGACAACAACAGTATTATTACTATTGTATTTTTACTATCTCTATTGTTTGCTGACCAACTTTAGAAAATGTAAAAGAAAATGTTTGCAATAAAAATTGCATTTGGTAAAGTTTTTTTGCAATGGAAAACAAATTAAATGTATTTGTCAAATAGGTAGGCCTTACGCCAGACATGTACTGGACTGCAAACATTTGATTTTTGACCTTATCGCAAATGGAACCCCTGACATCCTTTCATCACTGAAACCTGGTTCTCTGACACTTCCTCCCCACTGTACATGAGGTCATCCTAAGGCTACTTCCTTATCACACAAAACAGAGCCAGCGGAGCAGATGGTATAGCCATCCTCTGCAAAACTCCCCTCACACCCTTACAGGTCTAGAAACAACCCTGCAATGTTGACTGCAAATCCCTGCTAGTCAAATTCCAACCCTCCCCTTCGTTTTCCCTCAGCGTTCTCCTCCTTTAAAAAAACCCAGGCTATGACAGAACCTTCGCAGACTCCCCGAGTGACTCTGTCTCGGCCATACTGCTATCTCACCTGACTTTCACTGTTCTTGGGGATCTCAACATCTGGGTCGGCAAGCCCTCCAGCCCCCCGACCCACCATCTCATTGACAACATGGAAGCGCTTAATCTGACCCAACTCATATCAGGCCCCACCCACATTGCAGGTCATGGCTTCAACATAGAGTTCAGTTCATCCAACCTGATCTCCTCTGCCCTTACTTGCCCCCTCATCTGGACTGATCACTCTGCTATCTTCTTCCCAGCCCTGACCCTGTGACCCCTTTACCTCCCTGCCGCCTCACCCCTTCTGGCTCCCCAAGGATCCCGCTCTGGAACAAGGTAACAATCTGCCCTGATATTTCCTCACCCTACTCTCCTCCCTCCCCAATCTTCCCTTCCAGGGAGGAACCCCATACTTAGACATTTTCGGCCAATGGCTCTCAGATGCTCTGTCACCTTAACCTCCACAAAACCCCTACCCTCCATATGGGTCCTTCCCCCAGGTGCTTCAACCCTCACCTCAAATTCCTCAATACCCTCAACCATTGCCTGTAATGACACTGGCGGACCAACCCTTCAGCCCAAAACAAAGCCATTCTGGCTAGACAGACGAGAGCCTAGAGATTCAAAATTAGGAAAGCCAAACATGCCTCCTACAACTCCTGCATCGCCAATGCAAACAACCGAAGCATAGAGCTCACCAGGATCATCTCTGCTCTTCCTCTCCAACCATCATCTCCCAGGCACTGTGTGAACCCTCTCTGACTATTACTTCAACATAGCCATTGAGAGGAACCCCAGCATCCATGCTAAACTAGCAAACCTGCCCCCCTATGCTGACAGCCCCCCTTCTTCTGTCCCCAACTCAGACCCTCTTCAGCTCCTTCTCTGTAATCTCCCAACCTGATTTCCCAAAGCTACTCTTCAATAGCCACCCCGCAGGTTCCCCAGGAGACCGTGCCCACCGGTCCTATTCAAAACATCCCCTCATCTGCCTGTGAGGGCTCTCTCACTAGATCCACAATCAACCACTCACTAACAGCAGGTGTCTTCCCACCTGAATACAAAACCTCTCATGTCAAGCCACTTCTAAAAAAATCCTCTCTTGACCTTCTCCTCCCCCCTCCAATTACCACCCTTTCTCCAACAACTGATTCATAGCCAAATTATTAGACCGCACAGCCTACTCCCAGCTGACCCTCTTCACTGAGGCCAACAGCCTCCTTGACCCTGCCCAATCTGGCTTTAGACCCCTCCATAGAATTGAATCCTCCCTGGTCTCTAACTGGGATGACCGGAAAAGAACAGCAGACTCGGAGGGCTGCACTGCTCTCAACCTTCTTGACCTCTCAGTAGCCTTCAATATGATTAACCACTCCATCCTCACAGACTCTTTGACCTTGGCATAAAGGACTTTGCCCTCAAATGGATATCCTCTTTCCTCTCCAACTACTCCCCAATCGTCTCTCTTCATCCTTTCTCTGCTGCCCCCTCTCAGTTCCTCACAGAGTCCCCCAGGGAGCCTCCCTCTGCCCCTCCTTTTCAATCTGAACCTTTCACCCATCCCCAAGCTCATTCGTTTTCACAATCTCACCTTTTACAACTATGCTGATGACACCCAGATCATCCACAAGACTCCCGACTCCACCTCCTCATCCCACCCAGACCTTGCATCCTGCCTCTCAGGCATTGACCTGTGGATGAAAATCGTAATCTGCAGCAAAACATCTCTCCTTCCTGTATCCATGCCTTGGTCACATTCATTAGGACCCACCCCCACTGGACCTCCCTCAGTCAAAAACCTTGGTTGCACTTTTAGCTCAGAGCTGAACTTGTCCTGTCACACCAGTGCAGTCTCCAGATCATGTACCTTCCACCTCTGCATTCTCAAGTGGATCTTTCCTTATCTCTCCTACCCCAACATAGTTTCCGCAGTCATGGCCATAATCCTCTTGCGTCTAGACTACTTTACCTCTGTCTACTTAGGCATGCCTACATACCAACTGAGAAAGCGGCAACGGATTAAAAATTCTGCAGCAAGGCTCCTCCTCGAACAAACCTCCTCAAAAGCCATGTGCATTACCCACTACGCAATCCACAAGATAGGCCCAGAATTCCTCCAAAACAAGCTCACTCACTACCACCCCACCAGAATCCTCAGGTCAGGCTCCACACACCTCCTCTAGTCCCTCCTTTCAAGTTCTCCAGACTAGGAGGTGCCTGTTTCTCTGTCCTCGCACCCACATTACCCGAACCCCCTCACCCTCACACTTGCCTCTTACAGAAACACCTGGCCTTCAGGAAAGCCCTCAAAACCTGGCTATTCCCCCAACTTCATGATTCCCCCTACCTCCCTGTGCCCTCTCCCCACCTATCGCACACACCTTTCATCCAGCAGTCCCCACTGACCCCCTGCACACTCGCCCCACCTGCCACACGGAAGGACTCTCAATCTCAGATAAAAGAATGTGCAAAGGTAAGGTAAAGTCCGGAACTTCAGGGTGTGGGCACGCAGTTGAGGTGCCAACTGAAGTTAGGGATGTGGTGCGCTTATGCAGATTAGCCGGGTGCAGCCATCATTTACAGGGGTTCACACAAAGATTTACCGGGGGATGCCGACTTGAGTTACTTGACATGTAACGCATTTTATCAAGGCGCAGTTAGGAATTACGGGGGGCCGTAGTCAGTGTCACCGGGGTGCTCCGTTGATTGTGGGAGACGGCCTGCAGTATTGACTGGGTGCATGATGATAGTATATAATCTAGTAAAACTGCTAAAACATGCTTTCCTATTTCTGCAAATTTGCCATCACTTCACTGATAGCCTGGAGATGATTGTGTGTTTGCTGAAGCAATTACTTATATGCTTGGAATTTGTGGAAAAGTAAAAGAAAAACTGTTAATTCCAAATACCATCAACTGCATCAGAACAAAGGAGTGCAGTTGAACATCGCTATATAATTAAGTTAAATAATGTTGCATAAATGACTGATTCATGGTATGTGAACCAATGGGAAAGACACTTCCATCTAAACTTCACAATTGCTTAGTGCTGTTAAAACACGTTGCAAAGCAGGGACTGACATATCCAAAAAATGTTCATCTTTGCAGCTCTCAATTAACAGGGCTAACTAAGAAATTGGGATGTGTACTATGTGCCCTGATGCAAGGTGGCTTGCTGTGCATTATTGTGGTTGTAAAACTGAAGAACAAATAAATAGTAGTACAAATGCTAGGGAATTCCATGTTATGATAGTCAAGTGTGACTGCAGTAAATCTATGGAGGAATGGCACAGCAGCAAATGTTTTTATGGTGAAAGTAGGGGCAAGGGATTCTGTATTGGTGACCAGCTGTAGGTGAGAGGGCAGCAGTAGAGGTTTTTTTTCGGTTTATCCCACTTCTGTTCATAGTTTTGGACCACATGGACAATTCCCTGGCACACAGTGTTCTTTCTTAAACCGTGGGTGGCAATATGCTATCATTCGTTGTCCTGTATGAATAACTATCACTTTCTGGATTTTCTTGTTGGGCCAAGAACACATTGGGCCTCATTATGAGGTCGGCAGTATAGTGCTGGTGCTACTAGCAGTTTGCCGCCAACCTTGTAACACCGTTTCTGCCGCCTGATACCCCAGTGCCACTGGGATATTACAAGTCCTGGCGGCCTGGATGTCAGGCGTAGGGAACTGTAAGTCCCCATTCCTGTGGAGTCCCATAGGAATCGCACCATTGAAAATGGTGCCGGTGCTTTTCTGAAAATCATGCCTGCAGGGGCCGGTGCTCCCGGCTGGTCAGACCTGCCAGGCGAACTGGACCCTGCAGCAATTTTCATAGTCTGGTGGTCTGGAAATGGTGCCGGTACGTTGCTACCGGCACTCTTATTTCCAGACCGCCAGACTTTTTATGAGGCCCATGGTCTCCCACTCTGATCTGACCACAAAGGGGGTGCTGCAGTTGGTGGTACGGTTGCCAAACACTGACCTTTGCACAAAAGGACCTGCCATGCTGCCTTTCATAGACATAGAAAAAGGTAAAATTGTACCTTTGTCTCGTTAACTGTGGATTTCTCCTCCTCCTTTTTCTCCTCCATCACACTAGTTTTCCAAAAATCACGTGTAGCTTCATAGACGTGGATGATGTCAACTCTACCTTGCTTGTTATCTGTCACGACTCGCTCCCTTCGCTCCCGTTCCCGCCACTTGGGGGCATGTTTTGGGGTTTATTCCCTACTGGACATTTCCTCCGAACCTAATCCTACGGTGCTGTGATGAATTGGGAGCGCTAAAACCTTATTTTCCAAGTTACTTCCCTTCCGGATCCATTCCAGGTTTTTGGCAGCCAGCATGCTACTTTAATCAAATGACTATGCTTCCCAGAATGCCTGGCTCACTGCTTCACCTCCTCCCTTGCAGGACAAGGTTGGGTGGAGGATAGGCAACACCTGTGGCTGCAGGTGCAGCAGGCGGCACACCTGATGGGTGTGCTCGTTAAGCAGCTTTAAAAACCTCAGTTTGCTTCAGTCCAGCGCTGGTCATTGTTGCAGTGTTCCTGTTGTGACTAGTCCCTTGTTCCTTGTTCCTAGCTTTTGTGCCTAGTTCCTAGTTCCTGTTTCTTGTTCCTCCACCCTGGATTTCAGATTCATGTGCTTAATTGATTTCTGCTTTCTGGATTTCCCTTTCTGTCTTCCTCTGTCTGCAGGCAGCCTTTCTCTGTGCTTTACCCTTTGATGCAGCCCAATTTGCCTGTGTTTTCTGTTTCTTTGATACTGTCCTTTGCTACTGAAAAACTTGATGCATTAGTCTTTCCTTTTTTAGATTTAGTTTCCTGCCCTTTCTCCTTGGATGGGTGGGTAAGGTTTCCTTTTGTGATATCATTTTCCCTGCTCCTGATCCTTACTTCCTACTGGGATCCATCCCATGTTTTCCATTTCACTTCTGCATTTATTTCCCATTTGATTATTTAGGTGTGGGGTGCTGTTGTAACTAGTCCCTTTGTGAATGCCTTTTGTTTTCCTCACTATTTCTTTAATCACAATTCCTACTTGCTCCTTCACTTAGGTCTTAGGTATTTAGTTATCCTCCACCCATTACTGTTATAGCCTTCTGGGTCCCTGTTTGATCAACTGGGTTTGTGGGTTTACTGACATTCAAGTGGTCTTTCCGGTTCTCGTGAGTACTGTTTCTAAGTTCCTTATTCAGTATCATCCAGAGTGTCAGCACACAGATCCTGTCCTTGCTTGCCCTCTACGTGGGCTTAGCGCTGTCAGTATCTGTAATAGCATAGTGGGTAAGGAGTTCGCCGACTTTCCTTTCAGTCATAAGGAGGTTCTAAGTGCTTACCCCACATCCCTTTTCATATACAGGTATTTTTGTTTCACTCTATCTGCACTCCTGGGTTTTAGTATATATGAGTCGTGGTTCTTGTGTGCACGTTGTTTGATTCAAGGTTATTCACTGTGCGATTTTGTGCACATTTCCCTTGCCATATTCGCTGCCTTTGTCCTCACCTGATTAATCCTGACATTATCATTATTATTTTCACAATCAGAAGTGGATGTTTGTTGATTGAGCGGGAGAAAAGGAAACTTCCATACTCCGCACCTCTGAATTCTGTGTTGCATCTCCTGGCTCATAAGAAGTTACAATCTGTAATCCTGTCTCCCTTCTGCCTCAGAGACAGTGAGCCTCACCTACTCTTCCTTGGACTGCCATACCTGAGCATCTGGAACAGCTTATTCCACCCCAGAGGGATGTGTGCCACATGTGCTGCTCATCAATGCAAAACTGATGACTACAATTTAGCACGCACACTTCTGAAAACCCTGATACACACAGCAACTGCTGTGCCAGATGTACAATTCCCTTTAGCCACACCAGTCAAAGTGCTCAGGATGTGTTGGCACTTCACTGTAGCCACAGGAAAATGCCATCTGAGTTAAAGCCACCAAATATAGACACCCTGCCTCCAAAGAATTCAGTAACTCATTCTCTGCATCTAGTATTTTCCCTCATACCTCACAAAAACAGAGCATATTGGATTACAGCCACTGACTATGCTCTCCTCCAGACTCCAAATAAATATAAGTCTTGAGCTCTTCAACTAGTGTTGTCTCATGTTCATCACAAAAAATAAATGGTGTACTGAGTAACAGCGACTGAATAACATCTCCTCCTGCTCCTGAATAATTCTATAACTTATTCTCTGAAACTAGCATTTTGTCTCGTATGCCACAAAAACATGGCAAGCTGGGATACCGCCACTAAATATAATATTCTCCTTCTTCTAGAGAATTCTAGGACTTACTCTGTAGAACTAATACTACCTCTTGTTAATCACAAAGAACTCACTGATTTACAACCACTAAAACTAATATTCTGCTTGCTCCAAAGATGTTTGGCTTGGGTTCATTAGATCAAATCTATTTGCTCGAATCATATTTGTTTGAGATTCTTTTCTTCTGTAAGTCGATTTGGCCGCAGATATATGTGGGGTATACTCCTTGCAGCTCCACCTCTGCGGCAGGGGCCTCCCTCTGGAACAGCCTTCATGCCTGCCTGAAACTTGAGGAGAACCATCACCGGTTCCGGAAGCACCTCAAAACCTTCCTCTTTGCTTTTGCTTTCTCTCTCCCTCTCCCCTGCTAAATTCTACACTGAAATTGCACTGAATCTGCAACTGGGCCACTCTCACCGACCTCGGTCCTGGGCCCAGCCACTCTCCACTTGCACTGCCTCCCTGGCATCCCCTGCACTGCGGGACTGTCTCTGTATCCCTACAGCCCCCCCTTCCCAGCACTTGTCTGCACTTACCTTGCACTTGCCACCAGCTGGCCCTATTTATTTATTTATTTTTATTCTACTTACTTGTACTGCACTCCCCCCCTCCCCTTCCCCTTGCACTTTTCCCTTCCCCTCTACCCTTGCACTTGCGCGGTCTGAATGACACCTGGCCTAGTAGGATCGTTGTCTGTCTTCCCCTTGTTCCCCCCTCCCTGCCTCGTCGCGCCTTGAAACACTTGTGTATAGGCGCGTTACAAATGCCATATCATATCATATCATATCCGACCACCCACTATATTAATATTCACTATTTCCTCCCAGATACATATTTACAGTCAAATTCGATACAAAAATGCGACCAAATCGGATTCGACCAAATAGGATGCACAGTGTTCTTTCTACCAATAGCAGATGTGTTAGATTCCTCCTCTGCAGGTACTATTTCCTCTTGTTCATCGCTTAAGCGAGGGATGCTGAGTTGCAGACACAACCTCCTCCTGCCTCCATTGATTTCAGAGACTTTTTCGAGTGAGAAAGAGAGAAAGAATGAAAATGGGAATGAGAAAGGGAAGAAATTAAACAAGGGCAGAACGGGCAAAGTAAATGAGAGTGTAACAGAGCGAAATAAAGAGCATTAGGGAAATATAAATGCAAGACATCAAAGCAAAAGAATATGGAGTGGGGAAGGAAGGAAGGGGAAAGAGAGATGCGAGGCAAAAGAAACAGATTGGTACTAGAAACAGAACACAGGATTGAAGGAAGGAAATAGAGAAAAATAAAAGCAAGGAGTAAAGAAAAGAATAGCAAAGTAAGATGTGAAGTATGGAAGAGCATTGGAACAAAAGAAAATGTAATAGGAAGCAAGAAATGGGAAAACAGCATAAATTAAAGCAGATTGGAAGATAGTAAGTCATGTGTTTGGTCTGTGGTGTACTCCTCGGCCACTTCTATCTATGTGAACAGGGGGTATTAGAGCATATTTATGAATTTTGCTATGGGCTGCACAAACTATACAGTCAGCACTGAACCTTTTGACAGACCCCTGGGTTTATCTGTCCAGATTATTATCACAGGTATTTCTGTGAACATGTCATACTTTGAAACTTTGATTACAAAGGCTGCACTGGCAGCTTTAGGTGTAGGCTAAGCATGGGAGGGTCCAGCATTGCCAGTGACATCTGTTTCCATTGGTGTCAAGGATACATTTCTGGAAGAAAAACTGTATGACCATATTCAGGAAAATAACAACCCCCTACTTTCACTTCTAGAGACCAAATCTGATCCTTTTTATCGGGATCGGTTCCCATGCTTTCAGTCACCCAAAAGTAGTATGTTTATTTGCTAGATATTGGCCGCTCCTAGCTCTTTAAGAAAAGCTGTGAAGACCTCTGTCCATCAAGATGAGCTGTATATTTGGAGTATATCTATCCACCCCTCCATAAGACTATTTGCCAAATTTGCATATATTCACCATAAAGTAAAAAAGGCTTAAACGATTAAGGTCAAACCATTCTTATCGTAATGGTTCAAACCAGTCTGAGCCAGTAAACCCCCCACAGAGTTTACTTAGTAGGGGAACAAAGCAAGTTTAAAAATGCATGATTTGCCCTGCTTGTGCTTTCAATCAGCTGAAGCTAGTTCGAACCATAAGGCTGATTTGAATGGGTTCAAAATCAACAAATGTCTAATATCTTAATTAATTCAGATATGACCAAATTAGAGTTAAAATGAAATAAAGTATCAAGTGAAAAACAGAACATTGCTAACAGCTTAACACAAGTTCGGCCATGATTAAAAGACATTGGGAATGTAATCTAGAGAAAAACGCTAGACCATTTGGCTCTCCAGAACCTTTGGACTACACCTCCCAACAGCTCTATTCAGACTAGACAACGGTGGGGAATCGTGGCATGTTGAGAGCCACAGGTTGCAGACCTCTGATCGAGAGAGTGCCTTTCTCACCCTGAAGCGCCCCATAGTCAAAGGTGAGGAATCGTGGCATGTTGAGAGCCACAGGTTGCAGACCTCTGATCAAGAGAGTGCCTTTCTCACCCTGAAGCGCCCCATAGTCAAAGGTGAAGAATCGTGGCTTGTTGAGAGCCACAGGTTGCAGACCTCTGATCAAGAGAGTGCCTTTCTCACCCTGAAGCGCCCCATAGTCAAAGGTGAAGAATCGTGGCTTGTTGAGAGCCACAGGTTGCAGACCTCTGATCAAGAGAGTGCCTTTCTGATCCTGAAGCGCCCCATAGTCAAAGGTGAGGAATCGTGGCATGTTGAGAGCCACAGGTTGCAGACCTCTGATCAAGAGAGTGCCTTTCTCACCCTGAAGCGCCCCATCGTCAAAGGTGAGGAATCGTGGCATGTTGAGAGCCACAGGTTGCAGACCTCTGATCAAAAGAGTGCCTTTCTCACCCTGAAGCGCCCCATCGTCAAAGGTGAGGAATCGCGGCATGTTGAGAGCCACAGGTTGCAGACCTCTGATCAAGAGAGTGCCTTTCTGATCCTGAAGCGCCCCATAGTCAAAGGTGAGGAATCGTGGCATGTTGAGAGCCACAGGTTGCAGACCTCTGATCAAGAGAGTGCCTTTCTCACCCTGAAGCGCCCCATCGTCAAAGGTGAGGAATCGCGGCATGTTGAGAGCCACAGGTTGCAGACCTCTGATCAAGAGAGTGCCTTTCTGATCCTGAAGCGCCCCATAGTCAAAGGTGAGGAATCGCGGCATCTTGAGAGCCACAGGTTGCAGACCTCTGATCAAGAGAGTGCCTTTCTGATCCTGAAGCGCCCCATAGTCAAAGGTGAGGAATCGTGGCTTGTTGAGAGCCACAGGTTGCAGACCTCTGATCAAGAGAGTGCCTTTCTCACCCTGAAGCGCTCCATAGTCAAAGGTGAGGAATCGTGGCTTGTTGAGAGCCACAGGTTGCAGACCTCTGATCAAGAGAGTGCCTTTCTGATCCTGAAGCGCCCCATAGTCAAAGGTGAGGAATCGTGGCTTGTTGAGAGCCACAGGTTGCAGACCTCTGATCGAGAGAATGCCTTTCCCATCCAGAAAATGCATTCCCCATCCAAACTGCCCCCGGAAATGTTTCTGGTACAAATACGTATGGTTGAGCAATTTGTTTGTGAGTTGTGTATCAATGATTGCCTTCCATTGCTGAAAGCTCTCCTCCAGATGGCCTTTTTTGTGTTGTATTAGTCATTTCTGCTTATGCTGCTTTTATATTTCTGTGGCTTTTTTTTTTATAGATGAACTATTTGTATTTTGTGCGGCTAACGCATTTTGTTCACCCTGAACTGATTTTCAGGAACGTATCAACATACAGAATACAAAAATATATCCATGAAAATATCTCTAAGGATAGGGAAGAGATGAGAGTAACTGAAAGAATAGAATGACTACCTTAAATGTGATGGGCCCCCAACTCATGCTTACATACATGAACTGTTGCACTGATGACAAACTCGGGCCATAAGTGAGGATATGAGCAAAGAACAGACAAAGAGTCTGTCTTTAAAAACCCTGTAAGGTTGACAATCATAAGGATTATTTTTAGAAGACAATTGGTTCCTATTAATACTCAGTTGGTAGTCCAGAACGACCAAAGCAGTGCAAATCTCTATACAAAAACTCCACAAAGGCTGCTACAGATGATAGAACATGAAATCCACAGGTAATTTGCACAACTACGAAACATATCACACATTCAATTACCAGGATCAGCAGTTGATCACATGAATATTTGGTCTTCGCCTTTGGTCGTACAAAACTCCTCCTCTAGTGGAAAAAACTTTTGCTCAACATGTGTTGGCTCAGTAATAACAAAAAAATAGGCAGAGTACAGGGGCCTGGGGGGGAACACCCAAAAATAATGTAAAAAATTGTCAATGAGAGTTTTTGGCAAAAACTCATAAAAACACCCGTCGCCAAAACGGGTGTTGATGAAATGACATAGAATTGAGTCCTCTTGGTACATGTGAACTTTAAGATGTCTGATGGGAACGGGGAAGACGCTGAACAGGAACTATGTTAGGGGAGACCTCCACCAAGAATTCAATGATATCTGGGCACTCAAATATCCTGTGACTCAGAGTGCTCCTTCTTTAAATTTAACTGTGGAAGTGTGCAGTGCCTGCAATGATTTTTGCCTGGGAATTCAGGACCAACATAGACGCCCATAGCACTTAAGCTGAACACAGTGTCATCAACTAGGGGAACTGCACATTTTGGCAATGTAAAGCCTACTAGTGTCCACAAATCTCAACGTAACACAAAGTGGTTAATCACATCCCCTTTGAAAGGGACAAGACCAGCATAGCACCATACTTTGCCATATCCTCCAGGAAGAATTTCATTGTTCACTGTGGTGTCTGGACTAATGTGGGAATAGTTGCCTTCAAATTCCATGTGCAGAGCAAAGAAATGCATAAGCGGAATTGCTACCCGCATCCCGCTACATGTAGGGAATACAAATAAAAATATCACAGAGGTGATAAAACAGACATAGAATTTGTCTCTTCATGTTTTTGTACTTCCTTCACATTTTGTGGTCTCATCAACGTGTCAATTGTTCAACTTCTATTTTCTCTCATCTCGGTTTGTACGACATTCCTCTAATGGCTGTCTGACATCTGTACTCAAAATCCAAGTTCCATATATCAAAATCATCATCATGTCATTTATTTTGGTAAAGTACCACAAAACGAAACACAAAACTAATACCACATAGACATACCAAATAAGAACATAAAAAAGTAGAACTTGGCTCTAAAATGAACTGCAATTGCTAAAAGAACACACAGCTTGATTTTATAAATATATATATATATATATATATATATATATATACACACACACACATACACACGCACACACACACACCCCCACACACACACACAGTATGCCTGTGTCAGAAATCATGAAAACAAAAATCATAATGCCCGATACAATGGACACAATAACATAACATGAATTTCATTGTCCTGCTGATCTTGGCATTTGTATCATTTCTCTGAATTTGTACCATTCCAGGTTTTGGTATATGCCTCTAGAGGTAAAATAACCAAGCTTAATTTCAAATACAAATGTTGATAATACCAGGGTCCAATCTGGTCAAGACAAAATTCAGGGCCAATGGAAGACATTCTTTTGACCTAGTCTCTTGAATGGCAACCAAGCCATCCCTTAAGGTGTGTTGGATTTATTTTAGGGTTATACCTTTTGCTTCATGGGGCCTCATTACGACCCTGGCGGAAGACCATGGTGCTATTAGCGAATACCAGTGATTTGGCCGAAGCCAAAATTATCGCGGCTGAAATGACCGAAACCAAGGTGTTCGAATAACCAAAAGTTCGAACACTATGTTTTCGGACATTACAGCCGCGATAATTTGCAAAAACACACACACACACACACACACACAACACCCCCCCACCCACACCCCCAGCACACCCCCACCCACACCCCCAACATACACAAACCCCACTTACCTTCATCTTCACGCTGGTTCCTGCAGCGTCAGTTCCCTTTCACTTCCGTGAAAGAGAACCAGGGCTGCAGGGTCCTTTTCTTCTCTTTTTGTTTAACAGAAGGCTGCGGGGGTGTCCCGCAGCCCCCGCTCACTATACCATCAAGTATAGTGAGCGGGGCAATGCAGGGGACACCCCCGCAACCCCCGTTTGCTTTTTTTTTTTTTTTTTTTTTTTTACACGGACGGCTGCCGGGGTGTCCCGCAGCCCCCGCTCACTATACGATCAAGTATAGTGAGCAGGGCAATGCGGGGGACACCCCCGCAGCCCTCGTTTTTATTAAATGCTACTACCAAAGGATCGAACTTTTGGTGTTCGATCCTTTGGTGGTAGCATTTTTCGAACTTTTGGTCATTTCAATGGGAATGGGGAAGGCGCTAAGTACGGTGCCGCAAATTGCGGCACCGTACTTAGCACCAAGGTCCCTTTGCGGGTCCCTACTTTAACGGCTGGTAAAACCAGCCGTTAAGGTCGGGTCCCGCAAAGGGACCTTGTAATTAGGCGCTAATAGGTTAATGGCAACGCAGCCTTTTACGGTGCCGTTAACCCATTAGCGCCTGGGTCGTAATGAGGCTCATAGTATTTTTTTATTATGGGGGTATGTGTGGTAATTTGTTAGGGTGCTCTTATCGTGGTGAGAATATTTTCAAAATATTACTTAACAATTGTTTTTACCAGGGTCACTCAGCATAACAGAATTCTGGACTTGATACACTCTGGGTAGATATTTTATACCCTCTTCTCGCAGTATTCTATGTGCAATACTGCAGTATGCCCTTGGGGCTGTATTTCAAAATACATTGATCATTCCACAACCAAATAGTTGTACTCACACACATGCCTAGCACTTCTGAAATCTCAGCTCATAAACAAAAATGAATCTTATGTTTTACCACATGTGGTAATGTGAATTACCGCCTGCAGTAAAATAGGCGTACCACCTGTTGGACCTCAGTCTCTGCTAACAATAATTCAGATTCAGACACATAATAATAAGAGTACAAATCCAATTTGTTTTTCTCTTTTGTGGCTTTATAAAATGTTAAAATTCAGAAAATGTCCAGTTGCATTATGCTTTACTACTTTGCAATGGCTTACACTTGAACATGGATAAAATGCATTTCATTAGAGAACTCGCACACATCAAATAGCTATTCTAATAATAAGCTTCACTTACACATTTGTTGCTGGCTGACCAGCGCACAGTCTGACGAGGAAACCTTGAATGTTTCTCTCACAATCTTTGGTTAGGAGCCTGTTATCTTTACAAAAGCTCACTCCATAAATGGGAATCACATAAAATAAAGATTGTGAATTACTTTAAAACAAACATATTTCTATTACACAACCTGTAAGCATTTCCTACGTATACTACACTCCCCTCAAGTACTTCATATTTACCCACATCTGTGGGGATATTTCTGACTCAGCTTTAAATGGAAATCTTCCTCAGCCTCCTCACATTTCAGCCCTGACCTGAGTCAACTAGATAAGGGCTGCTACAACATCAAATGGCCCCCAGCACAGGATTCTGTCTGCCTGCCAGCTCCCTGTCACCTCTATCAGCACCCTAAGAAATCTTTGAATGAACACCCCCACTCACAGCCCTTTTTAATAGATTTCTCTGTCAATCAAGGAAAATACCTCCCTTTGCCGATCATTCCACTGAAACAGCATGTGATTTCCTTGTTGGAGAGATGCATCTCTCCATGGATTTCCTGCTTCACACAATAGCCTACTTTCAGTGAAACAGATCTTCACATTGTTATCACCCAGCACAAACCCAGCCTGCAGGTTTACTTTCCGATTGAAAAAGAGCTTCATGCATTTTCCAAATTTGCCTTCAGGTTATATACACATAGACTAATTTGCACTAAATGTTGTTAAGGGATTCAATTATGTTAACTGGGTTTGGATCAGTATGTTAATATCTGTGTTAGTATTAGGTTCAGTGCAACTCAGTCAATTGAAATATCAACCTGAAGTAATATGCAATTTTTAAGCATGTGCTCGGTGCATTTCCAATCATGTGCCTTGTGCATTGGCATTCATGTGCCTTATGCATTTCTGCATTTCATCATTTCTGAGACTCAGAGTTCAGCCCCTGATTCCATAATGCAATTCAAACCCACGCTAACATGTGTATGCTAAAATGATGAAACTACATGTACATGCTAAAATGATGAAGCTAAAACGTAGAGTCATATTGCAAAAAATCTGAGTTCCTACCACTACTCCTACAGATGAATGCTGCACTCTGCCCACTTGGGCTCTGCCTCTTTAACAAATGCAAGAAGATCTTTTGTAATGGTCTGAGGGTTGGTTGATATTGAAATAAAATGAAGCCTAGTCAACATCTGTTTAATATGTTTCGACCATGGCCTAGCTGAACTACGTGAACTTTTAATCAAATCAGCTGAAGCACCTTCATACAGTTGCAATTCATCTGTAAACAGGTATCTTAGCCAAAAGAGTATTGTTTTTATTTGCACACCATATGTAGGGCCTCATCATGAGTTGGGTGATAGCCCTTAAATGCGACAGTAAGCTAATACCGCTGCATTTAAGGACTGGCCTGATCACAAGTTGGGCGCTTAATGTGCTGTGTCCCCTCCAGCTTTTTTTTCTGGAGGTGAAAATCCCATCTAGCAGCTCATTTTAGGTGCTTTTACAGCCAGCTGTATAGCACACAGTATTTGATCCTGCACTAATAGCGCCCGGACTTGTTGGCGCTAACACAATTAAAGTTAGGCGGTATTACCACCAGGATACCGACCAACTCGTGATGAGGCCCTTCATCTGTTTCAGCCCAATTTCCAATTTTAGTGAGATTATTGATGTCAGTTTAGGTAGGGACAAGTGTGGTCTTAAAATGTATTCTCTCCAAATAGCACCCGGGTAGGGGGAAGCATCCAGTCAGGTTGCTCGGAACGCAGGTCGAATCCCATGATCCAAGCCTGCATTCTGAGCAACCTGGTGGTTGCTTCCCCAAGCCTATCATCTTACCCCCGGCCTCCCTTCCCTTAACTTCTTTTTTCCCATCCCTATCACCTCCACTTACCTGATGGTGCTTCGCTCGGACCTTTAATTCGGGACCGTGGCGTTACCCACGGAATAGCCCGTGGAACAGGTACTTAACACTATATTATTAAACAATCAATCTTTCCATAAATAGTCAATGCTGACTGCATTACATCTTCCAAAAGTATCCACTTTTTGGCATTGACACTTTAGATTTTTGTATTCTACATCCGCTTTATGAAATGCCAAGCAAGAACAAAACGTACTGCATTTCATCCAGACCCTGTGATTATTTCTTCAGTGTTATATATATTGAGAGCTCCATATCCTAAACACATACCTGTCCCATATGGACAATGACCACTACCAATTTTCACTGTACACTCACTTGTATGCTTTTGTTATCGATCACAATGATTATTTAGTCTATATTTTACTAAGTCAAGTGTTAATATCGATATTTGTTTTGTATCTGATTTTCTGGAATTGCTGCTTCTGGACACACATGTTTCAATGTCACCCTGTCATGTAAGGTCTGTGTCTATGTTGATGATCATGCAATTAACTCTAAAGCCCATATGAAAAGCTGAATATCAGAACATACGCATGGGTTTTTCAATAATTACAGTATTTATCCTCACAATGCCAATCCCACATTGATTAATTTTCTTCAACCTTGAATGGTGAAAATTGAAAATATAGAATCATGATTTGATCTAAAATTCAGATTCCAAGTTATGTTACCAACGTTTATCATTTACTAATTTCTGTCAGTGAATAATGTGCACTGTCATCGCATTTGAAATAACAATTTCTTAAGGCAATTAGGAAATCTGTGTACAATGAGGCTCTCTTGCTTAATGCAATGTGCACTCTACAAATCTATCTTATCTCTGACACAACCCAGAACATCTGTTTGCTTGTCTCCTTGATAGCCTAGGACTCTCACAATGCTTGATTCCACCATAACACTTGGTCAGGCACAAGAGCTTAATATTTCAGAGCATTTTCAGGATGGCCTACACCTTTGCTCTTCCCCCATTTCCACTCAGAGTTTTCACATGTTAAAATAGACAGGATGGTTTGTGCAACTCAATTTGTAACATTCCCTTACAAACAGCTGCATGTTAATGTTATGCTCTCAAGACCCCCTGACATTCAATGCATGCTGTTTGGCAAGGGCAGACATCGGAGATATTAAATGCAGATCTGAACTGGCGTGCCATTGTGATGCCCTGGTTAATGGCTACTGACTTACCACCATCTCGTGTACAATGGCTTCTAACATGTCCAGGTGCTGAATGAAACGCCTGTTTGGATGAAGAAGGACTCTATGAAACACTAGCCAAACAAGGCTGATGCTAGGATTCTCAGGGCCATGACTAAAATCTTGTTTGTCCTAGCCAGCTCCTAACAGATTGTTAGTATACGTTTGCTTCTTCTGCCCAACAACACAGCATTAACTAAGGGATTTATATAGCCTAAGCCAGGAGTCTGCAACCAGTGGCCTTTGTGGTGGGCCGGAAGAAGGATTCAGACGCACTGTGGACATTTCTATATTCGTCAAATAAATTTATAAAGAAAAGGACTATGGGCTTCATTACAAGTTTGGCGGTAGCCTTGCTGGTAAAACCGGCAGACTGCCGCCAAACTTGCAATTTATTCCAGCACCCGCGAATGAGCAATTACCAGGTCATTATGGCCCAGCCAAACCCGGTAATTGCCCATTTGCGGGCACAGGAATGCATTACTCCCCATACCCATTTGAGCCCCATAGGGCTCAATGGGAACGGGGAGGTTGGCTGCACCGGCACCATTGAGAATGGTGCCGGTGCATCTGACATGCTCTGCTCGCGGGTGCCGATACGGCCGCCAGGACAGACCTGGTGGCCGTAAAGGCACCCACGAGCAGAACTCGTAGTTTGCCGGTCCGGGAACTGCGGTACCGGCAAGCTTACCAGTACTGTAGTTCCTGGACCGGCAAGCTTGTAATGACCCCCTATATCTCCTATCGCTATAGGGATTTCCCTACATAACTAAGGAAACTAAAGGTGCTTGTCTATTGTCAGGGAGTCCAAAGTAAATGTCCTCAGTCCAAACCTAACTCTAACTGACCCTCCCACTAATATGAACAACTAAAGTAGGCCAGAATAATGTATCTTTCCTTCTGGTCATTTTCTTTTTGCCTTCTCTCTTGAGGCTTTCTCTCAGGGTTTTTCTTAGTCCAGATATATCTTTTATATACAAAGGGTTCTCTCTCGAGATGTATTTCTTATACTGATCTCCTCTGACAATCTCTTGTGGTTTTATCGAAGGAGCTGTTCTAGCTCCTCCCAGCTATTCTTAGCTTCTGGTTTGTTGACAAGGTTATACTTATAATAGTTCTCCTTGAGATATTCTCTCACACGTTTAGCTTTTATTTGATGTCCCTCACATTTTTGATTTTCAACCTGTCTGTTATGTCTTTATCTGAATTATGAATCCCCTTCTCTTGGGGTTTCTCTACGGGATTCCTTTTCAGGTAATTTGGTTCAATTTGGAGTCTTAATTTACAATCCTCATAATTTCTTGGGGGTATTCTCCCCATTCTTCAACGATTGGTTCTGTTTTCTTTTTCCCCCTTTCCCAGAGTATTCATTTCCACTTTCTATCAGTTTCACATTCAACTTTATTTGTCACATTCTTTCTTCTTTCCTCATATGTTCAGTGATGTGTGTCACTGTTTGAATGCCACCCTCGTGGCTTTCTCAAGTTTCTCTGTTCATACCACATTGTCCCAGTGGTCTCCCGCTTCTCCTGTTCACCCCGGTACCTTTGTTCTTCAAGGATGACCTTGCAGGGCTTCACCTCGCTTGGGTAAATTGTTTTGCTTTCTTGCTTCCAGGTCTCAGGCTTTGCATTTGTCGCGCTCGCTGCGTCTCTCCAGGAAGCTTTTAGCCCTCCCGGCTGAACTGGTCTTGGCATTGTTAGACAGGTGCCTTGCCCAATGCAGTAGTGCCGTGGTCACGACACCATGTCAGATGGTTCCTCTCTCCCCGTCCTCCAAACAGTTTCTTTTTGATCTGCCTCACTGGCCACACTTGTCTCAGATTGTTGGCCTTCTCTGACTTTTGAATTTCTGTGGCCTCTGCAGCTTCTCTCCGTTCCACCTCTCCAAGGCATAATTATGTCAGGAGGCTTCCCCTGCACACCATACTCTCTCTTCCTCTGTGATCAACTTGCCCCACTTAAATATGAATCTCTCCTTAAAGAAATATTCCCTCTTACTGCAGATGGCGTGGTTGATTCCACATTGCCAGAAGCCAAATAGGAGTAGGACGCAGTTTTCATTATAGAAGGCAATCCCATATATGCAGATAAGGTGGCTGGTCTATGGAGTTCCTTGTGGGAATGGGAGCCCTTTTCCCCTAAGGGGGAGTCACTCACAGTGAGGTCCCACTTGCCCAGACCCCTATAGAGGGTCTTGCGGAGCGGGCTCACCTCCCTAGCCTCAGAGGGGAGGCTCCCCCTTTGTGGAAAAGGGACGAATACCCTCGATTCATCACACCTTCCAGATATTTAAGACTATTGGTCATCACAAGTTTGGTGGTATCCTGCCGGTAATACCGGCAGGATACCACCAAATAGAATTAGCATTGCCGGTGCCTGATATCCCAGTGTTACTGGGATATTACAAGCAGCAGGAATGGTGGTAGTTCCCCATTCCATAGAGTCCCATAGAACTTCGTGGGGGGAATTGCCATAATTACTAGCACCAGTATTAACGGTGCTGGTAATTCCAGCCGTATTTTTGCTGGAGGTAAATCAGGTAACCCCCACTGGCAAACTTGTAGTTTGGCGGTGCAGTAAAAGTGCCTGTATCAAATTTACCAGCATTTTTACCATCACTTTTACTGCATTCCCAAACATGAAATGGCCTCCATATGGCTTCCATGATCCCTCCAAATTGACTAGCATGGGTGGCACCAATGGGCACTGTAATCCAAAACATCTGGAGACTTAAAGTCTGCTGAATGCTGGAGACTGTGGTATAATGTGTGCACTCAAAAAGTGGGCAGGAGCTGTTAATGTCTATCTTGATCTTTACGACAATGCTCTGAAACGGCTTACTCTGGTTCTCAGCCCCCTTAAACTTCCTATTATCGAACAATCTTTTGGCTGTAATGACCACTGAACTTGTAATAGATTGCTGTTCTGAGCAGTACAGTTCATAACTCAGCTATGTACCCAACCCTTGAATATCCGACACTTATTTGTCATTGTTTATTTATTTTATTGGGCATTTGTAAGGCATCAGGAAATTGTCTTTCAAAGCGCCCACGGGAAGGGAATGAGGGAACAGAAAGACAATGGAACATGATAACAGTGATGAGCAACATACAATAGCGGTCCTACTAGGCCTTGTAAAACATAAGCAATTGTGTTGGCCGGGAATCGAACCCGGGTCAACTGCTTGGAAGGCAGCTATGCTCACCACCATACCAACAACGCTCACATCAGTTAGAAATCAGTGGCACCTTCTGAACAACACTTGTGTAGGGAGCCACATCTGCACACTTTACTAGTACATCGCATTACAATCTCTATAAAAAGGACATAAAATAAAAGCTATCCCAGAGAAATGTTTCGGCTTCTATCCGCTACCAAAGGCATTGACAATTGGTCTGTTTTTTTCATACCTGGATCTTTTGTGGGATCTGTTAATTCTGTCCTTCGCTCCATCTAATAGAATTATACTGCTTTCTGTGCAACTATTTCCTTGGGTAACAGGAGAATCCCAGGCTGGAGCAAAGGGCATGATCCCTGATTAAGCAAAGTCTATGCCACTTTGGTCATACACTTTTGTATGTTTATAATCTCTGCTCACAACGACTTGCAATCGGTCCTTCAAATCTTGGGTCAATACTTCTCAGTGCCCGTGGGATTTTCCAAGCCCACTATTTATTTGTCAATGCTTGATGGGTTCATCTTTCCAGGTGACCCTCCAAGGATTTAAAACCTCGCACAACTTTGTATGGAAAAACAAGTTTCTATACAAAGTTGCATATTCTGGTCTGAGCAATTAGGCTTCAAAGCTTGAGAACATATTTGCACTGTTTGCACTGTTTGTAGGTCAGGGGAACAGAAGTGGGGAAAGGAAAGGTAAGTAGAATTGTGTTAGGTAGGACTGGTTAAGTAAATCATGGATTAAGTCATGTAATGTCAGATATTTTTTGGTGAAAGCTTAATTGAGTTCAACCCATAATATTCAAGTTTTTTCGTTTGATTCCAAAATCATATTGTCTTAGCTCTTTATAGTGCTGATTAGCAGGGATTCCACAGAATCCTAGTATTGTGACTTTTACATCGGTTTCTAGGGAAATGAAAAGGCATTTTGGTCAGTGTAATCATTTAACTGGGAGGTGATTGTACAAAAATGCACACGGTTATCTATGAATTACCTCGTGTTTAGTCGAATCACAGGGTCTCATGCGTAACTTTAGTAATTCTAATTTGCAGAAGTTCATCCACACATTGGATCTGTACAAATTGTAGGATTAAATTGGGGTAAGTTTTCTAACATCAGAGAAGATTCAAAAAATGGCAATAGCGTGCTCAGCTACTTAGCTGCAGCTTACCTTCAATAATTAGTGCAGAGCTTGTTGAGGTCTCCCTCTCATACTTCCTGACATAGTATCCCTCTTATAGGGTGGGTCTGCAATGAAATGTGGCCCTGTATTAACATTTATGCCAAAGGTTAGCTTTAAAGGCAGTAAAAAATCCTATGTTTTGCAAATTAGACTAAAAGGGGCCATTGTCATTGTCATTGTTTAGTTGATGTTTTAAACATATATGGGACTGGTAAAGTGGTTTACATCCAAAGACAAGCCAAGTCCTAGGTCTGGCAAGTTAAAGACTATATAGTAAAGTGATTTATTCGGTAAATTCCCATATATAAATAAGTTAAACTTTAAACAGCAAGTTCCATTGTTGCATTGAGGCTGTTTTACCTAATAAAAGGTGCTTAGCTCTTTGTAGGGCTGGAATTCTTTCACGGTAGCGGCGTTCAGCTGGTTGCTGGTTCACAGCTATCCTGAAAGTGGCTAATAACAGGATGTAGATGTGATGACATCACCCGTTGTACATTGGTGACGTCATCTTCATCACTGGATGTGTCTAAGTTGCTGCGATCGAGGGTAGAAATCCTGGAAAATGATTCTAAAAGATTCTTTTTTTAAATTATTGCAGGTGCTTTGAGGGGTTCAGTATCTCCACATAATGTAAGGTCTTGTGTCTAGAAAAATCGTCGGTTTTGAACAGCTCAATGGCTTTAGATAAATGAAATGGTGTACTTCAAGGAACCTCATTAGGGTTAAGCGAAGACCTGATAGCCTATCAATTAAATTGGAGGGAGACTGGCATAATCTGAGCTAGAAGTGATTCCAGCTACTTATTTCATTTCATACAGTTGTCCAAAATTCCAAGAATTTTTGAACATTGTGAAGCTCTTAATGGCACATAGTAATTCATCGCATGAGTCCCATTTATAACTAGTAATTTATTGTGGTAGAGAGTTGGTTCCAGCTAGCTATTTAATTTACACAGGTGTTCAATGAACTCTAAGGCATATTATATCACCCTTGTTGGCATCAAGTGAAACTATTGTATGAGTCTCATTTCTAATAATTCATTAGTTATGAACTCAAAGCGGATTCTGGTCTGTGTACTTGGTGTTATTGAGTTCAGTCCCATAATTGTATATTGTGTGCATTCTTTGAGTTTCCATAAGTGCTCATTGGGTTCCTAGTCCAGTTTAGCTTGGTCTGAGTTACGGTTCAGTTCAGATTGGGTATACTCATGCCAAATATGGCCCAGATATTTTGTTGACATAGTGATTATGTCAAAGTATGTTGTTGTGCTGTTGGTTGTAGTTGGTTGTAGTTGATTGCATTGTCTGTGAGTCCATGGAACTTTGATGTGATATGGTGTAGTACTTTAATGGTGTGTGAACATCTTTGATAATTTAAGTTTTAGTACATAGTGAGTAGCATTCTTATAGTCATCATCTGGTATGTATAATGTTTGCCGTGCTCTAAAATTTAAGTCATTCTCTTGGGTGTTGTCTATACATTGTTAAGAACCGCACAGGAAATAGTGCATTTCATTATCAGGGTTGAGGCCTTCTCATATTGATCTTAGCTTATGGATTAGCTTTGCTTCTTGCTGGCGTAGAGTCCTCCCTCACTCTCCCAGTCTGGCATCCAGTCTGATTTGTTTCACCCCAAAGAACTTGATATCTTCTTTTGTGTTTTTGGTGTGCTCCTTTTGCCAGTGTTATGCTAGTGCTGATTTACATTCTGGTGCGGTTATGTTCCCCAAGTGCTCCCTAATCCTGACACGAAGCTCCTGAATTGTGCTGCCCGCATATATTCTGTTACACAGGCATATAAAATTGTAAACTACATAGGACGTTCTACAGTTAATGAATTCCTTTATTTTAATGGTCTTTCCACTGGTGGTATTATAAGCGTGCATGCTGTTTAGGGCATATCTGCACATACTATAGTTCCCACATTTGTAAAAGCCTTTAATAGTGTTTCCAGTTAGTAAACTAGACTGAAATTTGGGTTTGGTAGTTTCCATAAAACTAGGGCTTAGTTCATTCTCAGTGTTGGGGATTTGGTGTGAGTGATCTTTGGCTTCTCTGAGATATAGCGCCTTAGGTCCGGGTCCAGTCTCAGTAGATGCCAACTTTTCTGGAATATATCCTGAATTGTTTAGTGGCTTTTTCAGTATTGAGTGTTCATTATCACTTTATCCCTCTCATCATTGGTATCTTCACATTTGGGGGTTAGATATTCCAAATGTTTGCTGTAACCTTGATTTTAGCACTGTTTATACATTCTTTGGCATAGCCTTGGGCTAGCCCAATTAGCACACTGGGTGGGGGAGCCAGCCAATAAGGTGGCTAGGAATGCGGGCTTGAACCGCCTGTGTAAGCCTGCATTCCAAGCAGCCTGACGGCTGGCTCCCCTGCTGCCATTTTCTACCCATCCTCTGTGCCTGTTTTCTTTTCTTTATTAACCCTGCCCCACATATTTTGGCTGTGGTGGCCCTCACACCCCTCCACACCTTCCACTCAGCTTCCCACAGCTGCCATGGAAAGGGAGGAGGGGCTCCATACTGAGCCCTGCTTTCTCTTTCCATGGTGCCCATATTAGTAATGGATTTTCCTCCCTACAATGGGATGTGCGCGGCCGTTATAGAAAGGAACATCTTTTTTATTTTAGCACCCAGAGTTGCTGCTTTGGTAACCCGGTGCGCTAGTGGTTTTATGTACCCATTCCAAGGGTAACACCGGTGGTTTATGGCCCTGGGCCTAAGTTAATGGCTCGCACTTCGTTTTCCCCCGGTGTTGTCCGTGCAACAGGTACACAACACCACAATAGTTCTTTCAAAATTGCAATGAATAAGTAATGGGATGCAGAGATATTCTTATAGGTAAAATCAATAGTTTTGAGTGCCAAGGTGTGCATTTTGGATGTATATAAGGCTTGCACATCCATGGTGGCCACCATGTAGTGTTCATTCCATTCTACTTGCCCTATGATTTTTGGCACATGCATAGTGTCCCTTGTGTATGAGTCTAGTGTGCATACTTCTGGTCTAATTATGGTACAAACACATTTGGTTAAGTTCTCAGTGGCCCAGCCCATGCGGCTAACAATGGGTCTTACTTCTGGAAGGTTGGTATGTTCTTTCAGTACTTTTGGTAGGAAATAGATTGTTGCTATCCTAGGTTTGTCAGTTATAAGGAACAATCTTTCGTCGTCATTGATCAGTTGTCTAGTGTGCCATTTGCAAACTAGGATTTTCAAGTCTTTTATGGTGTTTGTTATGAAACATTTGTTAACTTCCATGTAACATCCTGGAGTTGACATATGTTCATTAGCCATTTTGATATAATCGCTTCTGTTTGGAATCACAATTTTACCTCCCTTTTCTGCCTCTTTGATTATTATTTCCTTTTCTGATTTCTAGTTTGTCAATAGCCTCTCTTTCTTTAGTATTGAGTTTGTAGATGCTTTCCCTAAGGGCAGTGTGATTCTTGTCTGCCATTCTTTCTATGTCCTTTGTAACCGCTCTATGGAAGGTGTCAATGCAGGTCCCCGGCTGAATAATCGGGATAAATTTAGATTTGCATTTTAGTTGTCTTTCCTGTATTGCACTGCTGCGTATGCCTCTGGTATCTCTAAAGTCTCTTCCATGTATAGTAGAATTCTAGTATCCATTAGATGTGTTGTGAAAAGTACACTGATTGATGTTTCTGGTGTCTCTTCTTCTCTCTGTGGGTCTATATTGTGGAATAATTTCTTCAGTTTAAGTTTGCGTATGAATTTGAATGTGTCAATCTGTAGATTGGTATAATATGTATCGACATTTGGTGCATGATAACAGTCATTGCTGGGTTCTGCTTCCAGACTAGTCCATCCAATCACAAACACCAAATACTAACGATTAGGCACACAGAATATTTTCCACTCCCTTCTTTCCAATAGATATAATTTGCCAGCTATCTAGAAACCAATCAGTATTAACATTATTTATGTATCTCAACATTTCAAATTGAGGAGAAAGTCTGATATGACACACTTTTAAAACATTGATAAAGATTTCCATAGAACAATAGAAGCCATTGCCTGCAGACCCAGTTCATATCTGACTGAATCCATCAGAAGTCCCTTAGGGAAATTGAATACTTTCTTCCAGGACCTCCCAAATTAACCATGAATGATTTAAGGCCACGACTGCTCCATAGGTTAGTATTTGCACAACCTTGTGTTGATAAAAGGTCAGGACTGGAAAGATGGTAAACTTTCCGTATCGCTTGTGCAATATAAACCTTTGGGTTGCCAACCTCTTGACTTTAGATCTTAACATTCGGTGCCATGCCTTCTCATGTATGCTTTGATTTATAATGAGCCTTAAAGTACATGATAGAATCCACCTGTGTTAATCTTTCGACTCCCACATACCAGTTAGAGGCCTATTGTGTCTTCTCTTGTGGTGTACTTAGAGTCATTATTTTAGATTGTATGCATTAATTCTCATTCCTGCTAATGTTAGCCAAGAATTTGGTTTAGCCTCCGCTGCAGACCTGTTGGTATTTGGTCAATAATGACCAAATTGTCTGTGTATAAAATCCAAGGAACAGGGCAATCATGAATTTTCAGAGGAAAGGCATTTATACCTCTCTGGAACTCCCATAAACCAGACAAATATAGATTAAATAGTGGTAATGCCAAATGATAGCCTTGTTTAAGGCCTTTATATGTGTTGATCTTTTTTGAGCAAGTGCCTTTTGTTGGAAGTCTAACTTGAATTGAATTGGACAAACATTATGCCTTGCTTGCCTCAACAAGGTCATGGGGACATTTCCAGCTTCATATTTTCTCCCAAAGTCTCTCTCTGCTGACACTGTCAAACTCTTGTTCTGGGTCCGTAAAAATTAGGTAAATCTTTGACTTCCTAGAGCTCTTCATTTTTACAGGTACAGCAGAAAAAGATTTAGGCTGGGGCCCACCCCTTTGACAAATCCAATTTGTTGTGGATTTAGTCAGCCTGCCTTAGTTACCCTGGTGTTTAAAATGTGTAAAAGCACTGATGCAAATATATTTCCCAATATATTCAGAAATGCGATAATTCCCAGGACCTTCTCTATTGCCTTTCTTGAACACAGGTATGATCAATGCCATTTTCCAGGAGCTTGGCACCTCTCTGAAAGCCATCACCTGGCTGAATAGTAACCTAAAAAAGTCCGCCCATAAATCCGGAGCGTCTTATTAATCCTTCAATATCGTCTTTGTTGAATTGAAAGGACCATTTCCTTAGGGGGTTATGTACTTCTTGCTTAACTTTTTGTTCAACCAAACAAACCTGTATAATGGTTTATCCATCGCTCTTCAGAAACCGGAGAAGATAGCAGGGGTGATTGTGACAACCCATTGCTGTTTATTAAGTCCCATATATTACAGGTGTTGTTTTTAAATATCATTTTAAAATGTGTTCAGCGTCATGTTTTAGTATCATGGCCCTTGGTGCCGTCAACCATTTTCTGTATTGTAGCTTTCGTTTTTTTAATTCAAATTTTTGTCTCGCCCCCAAGGACTCGCCTTTATTTCCTTAAATCTGTGTGAAAAATTCTGCTTATCTCCACTAGATCTTTATTGTAAGTATGTATGGGCCTAACATCCGCTTTCCTGTGGCTACGTCTCACTTCAACAAAGTCTACTAATAGCCATTCACAATTTAGGCCCACATTGATCTTACTCAAGTCATCACTGTAATTTGATATGATAGTTGGGATGTCCCTCCTCCTTGTTCCGCCCCTGGGAAACCTGTGTTATACCTGAAGCTATACATCTTGATGTTTCTTGTTTCCCCTTGCACCTGACTTCCAGCAGATTGTGATCGCAATCTCCATTGGGATCACCAGCAATAGCTCAACCAGATTCAGCAGGTGCCTGAAACCAAAAAAATAATCCAGGTAAGCTTTATGGTCAACCCTAGACCAAGTTGAGTTACCTGGGATATCACTATTGGTTTGACCGTTTAGCATTTGGAACCCACGATCATTCACTTCTCTGAGCCACAATGCTGCCCTCTTTTGTAGAGAGCTCTCAATTAGCAATTTGCCCTAGTCATCTAAACATTTAATATTCAGGTCTGCACAGATCACAATATGGGGATCCTTCAAACTGGTGTAAGCCTCATCGATCAATGTCAATGCATTTCCAACAAAAGCCTCCCGCCCAATCATTGCCACATTCCAATACAAATTGAGAATTACCATCAAGTTAATTTCATCTGGGCTCTCTTCTCTCTATCTAAGATTAACATTTGTATGAACGTGATTGGGTTCTTCACTTCTCTCACAGAAAGTCCATGCTCTACTTTTACCAAGGTCAGCAAACCAGAGTATGGTCTTCCTGCAGCCACTTTTTTAGCAATATTCAAATAAATTGTAAACCCATCACAGATGTGTATAAATCGAAGACATGTCTCCTGTAGACATAGAATGTCATAAGTCGCTAGTCTACAATGCTTAAACAGATGGACGAAGCCTCGTGTGTTCCAGGAGCCTATTCGTAATTGACTTTGTGTATCTTCGGCCTGATGTTAATTATTCATAGGGACTGTCAATGTGCCCGCAAGCTTTTAAGATCTATTTCTAAACTCTGACCTGGTGGGCAGAAGTTTAGGAGACAACCCTACTTTAGTGGAACAGGGTTACCTTCTGGACAAGCCAGACCAATCAAGGTAGCTTGGCGGGCAGTCGAGACTCGGTTTCAGGTGGAGTGAAAGTGATCAGAAGCCGACGATGAGCACAGACTGAAATGAGCCACAGAACACTTTTAGACAGGTGTATATCAAAATGCATATACATGTATTATAGGCCTTATAATCAAACATAAATAACCACAGTAATAGAGAAACAGTTACCACACAAGCATATCACTATTTAACATATATACAATCACTTTTAGCCTAATGCAAGATGGGGGAAAACACATCCACAACCTGTAACAGAAGGGAGGGTTAACACAATTATTGCATTGGGCAAACTTCAGGATCCAAACCCTAACTTAAGCAGTCCAACCCTACGAAGTGGGCAGCCTCATGCTCAAAATTACAGCAGTGCATTTACAACACACAGACATGCGTAAGGAGTGAAAATTGTACCTTTTCAGGGGGCTGTCGCAGTTTAGGAAGGGGCTTGAGGTGACGACGGATAAAGTCCTAATATTCGAGGAGGGCCTGCTCTTCCAGGCAGAGCAACTTTTGAGGTTCGGGAATAGCTAAGGAGTGCAGACTATCACAGCCAAAGTGAGGATATTTTAGGTATCCTCATGGTAAAAGTACAATGGATGTTCCAAGGGTCACCAGTAAGTCAAGCAAATACTCACCACACCATGGCACACTCTGGACCAAACTTGGCCAGTTCAGTTGTGGTCGCTGGAAAGTTCAAACCCTGCCGTTGCTCGTTGTTGTGGCTCTCAGTGTCAGGCTTTATCTTCAATCAGGATGTTGTCCGCGGAAACTGCTGAACCCCTGCAGTCCCCTTTGGATGCTAACCTCTTAACTGGTAACAAACAGTTCAGTTGAGAGCATCCCCAAAGGAAAGGGGGAAAATGGGACAAAATAATAAACTTCAGGTTTTGCTCAGCTTCTTTATATCTCTTAACCTGTAGATAAAATAACAACAAATACACTTTATTCACTAACCTTTCTTTTCCTAGGCTCTGACTTCTCTTTATCAAATTGAGCAAATAAACACACCACCATACCTGAATAGCCTCTATTGATAATTTAGAGGAAGTGTTTGTTTTCTTACTGAAGAAAAAATAGAGTCTCTGATGCTCTTACTAACTTCTTCAATTCAGAATTGGAAAACTGCTATCTTTAGCTCACTCTCTCAGTTCCATGAATTAATCTTCTAGCAGTTCAAATTCCAAAACACACACACGCCTATCTGGAAATGCTAGGTCTGTCTTTTGTGTGAATCTCTAGCTTTAACACAAATTCCAAATATGACACTCTTGCTTCTTCCTTTGAGATTTGTTTGTGCATGTGGAAAGAAAGGAGTGTTCACTAATTGGATCTTTTGCTTGCGTAAAAATATCACTCTTCAAGGAAGCGTTCACTTGACTAGAGTTATGCGCATGCGTGAAGATATTCCTTTTCCTTCTAAAATGGTGTGCGCATAGGAGCAGAAAATAGAGTTCAAAAATGGCATATGCACATGCGTAGTAGATCAGTATTTCTCCCTCCTTAATCTTATTTGTTCAAGTAGGAAAGAGGAAATTACTGAGCTCCGGACACTGATCCTTGAAGAGGCAGCTTAATGAGGTATGCGCGCCAGGTTATAATGTTAGTAAATAAAACATAACGTTTCAGGATCGCGTATCTATAACACTGTCAGTTGCGCAGACAGTGTAAGATTTCTAGCGCTAGCCCGACGTTAAAAGAAAGCACTGTTACCGTAAGAAGGAACAGTGCTCAATAATTTTTATACGGCCGAAAAAACACACAACGCTGAAAAGATGAACAGGCTTCCACACACCAACTTGCCACACGCTAAATATGTTGCTCAGTTCATTAAATAAGAGTCCTTTTCAAGAATTCCAAAAATAAAGTCTTAAAAGCACAAAACAAACTACTCTTTAAAAAAAGTATAAGAAAACAGAAACTAGTTAATAAATTGTATAGAAATATAAATCCTTCTTGAATTTCACAAAGTTCAGTTAAAAATTATAAAGTCACTTAACTTGCTTCTTTCTTTTACCGGAACGTTTCTGACTTTCTTCTTAAATTCTCCAACACTTTCCTGATCCAAATAACAAATCCTAGGCACAGGGCCTAGCAAAAGTTTATAAATCTTCAGAGCTTTAAACATAAGACCTTCCTGCTGGGCTGCTGACAATGAAAGGCAGTTTAGAATGTTCTAACAATGCCTTTCTTTTACTTCTGACCAATCACTGATCCTTTTGGAAGTCTCCATTTTGGCTTGGTAAGTCTCCAAACGCTGCACTAAAAGTTAAGGCCCAAACCATAATTTATGTTAATCATGCACGCATTCCAGCACATTCAACCAAACCCCATGAAACCTGACAGTACCCCCCCCTTAACGCCCTGTCCCAGGGCCAACTTTAGAAGGATACTTTCTATGAAATGTTGCCACTAATTGTGGTGCTTGTGCATTCAAATCATCCTCCCATGTACATTCCTCAGCTCCAAACCCTTCCCAGTCTATCAAATATTGTAGTTTCCCTCTTAGCCTCCTGGAATCTACAATTCTCTTAACCACAAACTCCTCAGATGAATTTTCTAACTGAATTGGGGAAGGTGGTGGTACAACTCTAGTCCCATGAATCACAGGTTTTAATAGACTAATGTGGAAGGTTGGATGTATTTTCAAGGAAGTGGGTAGTTTTAACCGTACTGCCACTGGATTAATCACCTTTTCAACTTCAAATGGGCTTACAAAACGTGGACTAAATTTGTTTTTACCCTTCATTCTGAAATGCTAGTCGAAAGCCAAACCAGGTCACCAACCTTATATTCAGGACTCAATCTCCTTTTTTGATCTGAAAACCTTTAGTACTTCTGCTTACTATCAAAAAGTACCTTTTTAGCTCTTTCCAAATTCTTCCTCATAATTTGTAATCGAACCTCAACTCCAGGATTCTTTGACTCTTCAGTAATTTCAAAACTTAAAAACCGTGGGTGAAAACCTCTTCCAAGATAAAACTGAGACATGTTAGTTGAATCTTTAGCACAATTATTATAAGCAAATTCGGCAAGCAAAATCAAATCCACTGATTCTTCACCTGTCTGTAGATAGCACCTCAAATACTTCCCCAGTTCTTGATTCACCCTTTCTACTTGTCCATTGGTCTCGGGATGATAACATGATGATAAACTTACTTCCACTCCCAAACTCTTACAAAAAAGCCTCCAGAATCTTGAAATAAATTGAGGACCTCTATCAGAGATAATTTGGTTAGGAAAACCATGCAGTCTAACTATTTCCCGCAAAAATACTTTGGCCAAACTGTCTGCAGTAACCTCTCCCTCCATTGTAACAAAATGAGCTTCTTTTGACAAGAGATCCACAACAACTAAAATAGACGTACAACCCTTGTCACAAGGAAGATCTGTAATGAAGTCCAGGGAAATTGTATGCCAAGGACGAGGTGGAATGGGCAACGGCTCCAACAACCCAACTGGTTTTCCGGTTTGATTCTTCATTTGGGCACAAACAGCAAAGGTCTTTACAAAATTTAAGATGTCCTGACGCAGCTTTTCCCACCAGAAACTCCTCCTAACCAACTCTGGTGTCTTTCTGAAACCTGGATGTCCGGACAGCATAGATTCATGCCAGTCTCTTATTACTCTCTCTCTCAACTCCAAAATAGGTAAGTAAAGTTTATTTTCAAAATACGTCAATCCTTTCTCAATTTTCCGAACCGGATCCTTTCTGACCCACTCCTCCATCTGTGCTATTGACATGGACTTTCAAACTTCTTCCTCAACATCCTCAATTTTCTGTATTCCAGCTGAAATAAAACGACATGGATCGATAATTGATATCATCTCCTTCTCTGATTCCCTCTCACTTCCAGGGAATTGACGTGATAAAGCGTCAGCCTTTCCATTAAGCCTACCTGGTTTAAATGTCACTACAAAATCCTAATCAGCAAAGAACAATGACCATCTTAACTGCCTTCGTGTGAGAGTCTTGGCTGATTTTAAAAAAAGCAAATTTCTATGGTCTGTTAACACAGTCACTGTATGTCTTGCTCCTTTTAAAAAATGCCTCCACTCTTCAAAAGCAAGCTTAATTGGCAATAATTCACGATCTGAAATTGTATAATTTTGTTCTTCCATAGAATTTTGTTTAGAATAGTAAGGAACTGGATGAAGTTGTCCCATATCTCGATGTCTCTGAGAGAGAACAGCGCCCATGGCAAGATTCGATGCATCAGCTTCTACATAAAAAGGCTGAGATGGATCTGGATGAACCAAAATAGGGGCCGAACTGAACCTTTTCTTTAATTCTTGAAATGCCTCCTCTGCCTCTGTAGACCACACAAATTTGGCACCTTTCTTTGAAAGTTTTGTTATGGGAGTAACCAACCGAGAAAATCCTTCAATAAATCTTCTGTTGAAATTTGCAAAACCTAAAAAGCTTTGAATTTCCTTAACTTTCGTTAGTGTTGGCCAATCCGTGATGGCTTGAACTTTGTTCGTATTCATCTCCAACCCCTTGGGTGAAACAATGTATCCCACAAAATTCCAGAAAATTAGTATGAAACTGAGATTTCTCTATTTTAGCAAACAAATGATTCTCTCTGAGTCTTTGTAGAACCTTACTAACATGAATTTTGTGAGACTCTAAATCCTGAGAATAAATCAAAATATCATCGATATATACTACCACAAATATATCTAAATAATCTCTTAAAACTTCATCCATAAAAAATTGGAAGGCAGCTGGTGCATTGCATAAACCGAAAGGCATTACCAGGTACTCATAAAGACCAAATCGGTTTTGAATGCCGTTTTCCACTCATCACCTTCCTGGACTTGCACCAGATGATAGGCACCACGTAAATCAAATTTGGAAAAAATCGTGGCTCCCTGGACCTGATTCAAGATTTTCGAAATTAGAGGGAGAGGATACCGGTTTTTGATTGTAATCCTATTCACAGCTCGATAATCAATGCATGTTCTAAGAGACCCATCAGGCTTTGGTACAAATAATAATGGAGATGCGGCTGGAGATTGAGAGTGCCGAATAAAACCCTTAGCCAAATTTTCTGCTACGTACTCTTTAAGATAATCATTTTCCTTTTCCGTTAATGCATACACTCGACTACTTGGTAAAACTGTCCCAGGCTCCAAATCAATTTTACAGTCAAAACACCTATGTGGCGGTAATTCTCCTACTTCCTTTTCATCAAACACCACCTTGTGACCTTGACAATACTCCGGAAGATGTCGTAGCACCACTCCGATATTATCGCCTGTAATTCCTGCGTCTGTCAGAAAAGAAGAAACCAAACCTTGTGTTTCTTCCCTCCCAGGATTACCTTTCGAAAAACAGTTTTCTAAGCAGAAACTAGACTGTAACTCTACCACTCGCCTACTCCAATCAAATTTAGGATTATGTAGGTTAAGCCATTGCATGCCTAAAATTATTTTCAAAAGTGGTTTCTCAATCAAATCAAATGAGATTTCTTCTCTATGACCTCCAATTAAATCCATAACCAGGACACCAGTTTCATGAGTTATAGGACCTGAAGAAAGAGAAGTTCCACCACTTCTTTCCTCACAAGTGGTATTCCCAAAGCCTTAGCTACTCCCCAATCCATAAAATTCCCTGTGGCCCCTGAATTAATCACTACCGGTCCATGCCCTTTCTTTTCCTCCTTCAAATACAAGGATACATTTACAGTTATGTGTGGAACCGCTGACTGAACAGTATTTGCAATCTGCTGTCCTTTTCCACCGTCTGATGAAAATCTTTTGGGTGTAAAGGGACAGTTTCCTAAAAAGTGACCTCCCCTACCACAATATAAACACAAATGAATCTTACGCCTCCAAGCCTTTTCCTCTTTAGATAAAGGACCTTTAATTCTAATCTGTTGATCATTTACCCTTGGTTTCACTTCTTTACTACCCACCTCAAACTTTGAACGATCTCCTCTAAGGACTGACCTTACCACCCCCTGAGTACAGCGACGCCTTTCTGCTCTCCTTTCACTTATACGATAATCCAACTGAACCACTAAATCAATTAATTCATCACAAGAGGAAGGGCGCTGAACTACACTGGGCAAGGCATCCTTCAACTCCTCCTTGAGACCTCGATAAAAAAGAGAAGACCTCTTTTCTTCTGGCCACTTAGATTCTAAAACCAAAGACCTGAACTGTGTGATATACATGACCAAGTCTCTGTTTCCTTGACGCAAATCTAACAATTCTCCATCTACTTCTAAGGAGATTTGTCTTTTATCAAACATTTTCGTAAATTATTCCATAAAAAGAGGTAAATGTTTAAAAGACAAACTCTTCTGTCTGACCAGTAACCCTGCCCAAGTAGACGCCGCTCCAGATAAATAAGACATCATAAAAGTAACCCTGGAAGCATCTGAAAGAAATAATTCTGGCCGACTAAGAAAGTGCAACTCACATTGAGTTAAAAATTTCTGAAATTTACTTGAATCACCATAGTAACGCTCTGGAGCTGCCAAAGGTACTGGCATAACTAATGCCCTAAAACCTCCTTCTGCCCCGTCACCTCTACCTGCACCTCACTCCTCACCAGCACTTACAAATTCCGGGGGGAATTCTTCTGAAACTTCTCTCCCAATTCCCTGAGTCTGTGCCATCTTTTCACATAACTCGTCTACTCGTTTTCCTAAATTCTTATTCTCTTGATAAGGCACCCTTAATTCCTCCTGTAATTCCCTCACTAAAACACTGAGGACTCGGGGTTCATGACAGCTTGGGTGGACTATTTTTTCTGGCCTTTCAAACTGTCAGGCTTTATTTTTAATCAGGATGTTGTCCGCGGAAGCTGCTGAACCCCGCAGTCCCCTTTGGATGCTAACCTCTTAACTGGTAACAAACAGTTCAGTTGAGAGCATCCCCAAGGGAAAGGGGGAAAAATGGGACAAAATAATAAACTTCAGGTTTTGCTCAGCTTCTTAATATCTCTTAACCTGTAGATATAATAACAACAAATACACTTTAGTCACTAACCTTTCTTTTCCTAGGCTCTGACTTCTCTTTATCGAATTGAGTAAATAAACACACCACCATACCTGAATATCCTCTATTGATAACTTAGAGGAAGTGTTTGTTTTCTTACTGAAGAAAAAATAGAGTCTCTGGTGCTCTTTCTAACTTCTTCAATTCAGAATTGGAAAACTGCTATCTTTAGCTCACTCTCTCAGTTCCATGAATTAATCTTCTAGCAGTTCAAATTCCAAAACACACACACGCTCATCTGGAAATGCTAGGTTCGTCTTTTGTGTGAATCTCTAGCTTTAACACAAATTCCAAATATGACACTCTTGCTTCTTCCTTTGAGAATTGTTTGTGCATGTGGAAAGAAAGGAGTGTTCACTAATTGGATCTTTTGCTTACGTAAAAATATCGCTCTTCAAGGAAGCGTTCACTTGACTAGAGTTATGGGCATGCGTGAAGATATTCCTTTACCTTCTAAAATGGTGTGCGCATAGGAACAGAAAATAGAGTTAAAAAATATCATATGCGCATGCGTAGTAGATCAGTATTTCTCCCTCCTTATTCTTATTTGTTCAAGTAGGAAAGAGGAAATTACTGAGCTCAGGACACTGATCCTTGAAGAGGCAGCTTAATGAGGTACGCGCGCCAGGTTAGAATGTTAGTAAATAAAACATAACGTTTCAGGATTGCCTATCTATAACACTGCCACTTGCGCAGACAGTGTAAGATTTCTAGTGCTAGCCCGACTTAAAAGAAAGCACTGTTACCGTAAGAAGGAACAGTGCTCAATAATTTTTATACGGCCGAAAAAAGAAATCCAAAAATAAAGTCTTAAAAGAACAAAACTAACTACTCTTTAAACAAAGAATTAGAAAACAGGAACTAGTTAATAAATTGTATAGAAATATAACTCCTTCTTGAATTTCACAAAGTTCAGTTAAAAATTATAAAGTCACTTATCTTGCTTCTTTCTTTTACCGGAACGTTTCTGACTTTCTTCTTAAATTCTCCAACACTTTCCTGATCTAAATAACAAATCCTAGGCACAAGGGCCTAGCTAACGTTTCTAAATCTTCAGAGCTTCAAACATAAGACCCTCCTGCTGGGCTGCTGACAATGAAAGGCAGTTTAGAATGTTCTAACAATGCCTTTCTTTTACTTCTGACCAATCACTGATCCTTTTGGAAGTCTCCATTTTGGCTTGGGAAGCTCTCCACACTCTGCACTAAAAGTTAAGGCCCAAACCATAATTTATGCTAATCATGCACTCATTCCACCACATTCAACCAAACCCCATGAAACCTGACACTCAGGTGCTGCGGGACAGGACAGTTGTCAGTGACGGGGCAGAATCCTTTACTCCACTCACAAAGATCATCAGCACAGCGTAGTAACACAGGGACCAAACAGGCTCACAGTGTCTCACACTCTCCTAATTCTCGACCCAGAGGAGCTAGGCCTTTGACATTTGACAGGATAGGGCTGAGGACCACAAGCTAGCTATTCCCAAATCACAACTCGGGACGGCGGCTCTGCTTTGCGATATCCCAAGGTAGAGTTTGTCAATTCACAGGATGGCCCAGGAACACTTCAGAGAAGGCTCTTTTGGTAGGAAATCAGGAGGTGCAGAGAGTAGTTTTTACCACTACTCCAGAGGGTAGAAGCGCCCTTGCAGGCCTTCTAACATTGATGACAAAGAAGGAGTCCGACAGGACAGAAGTGGGCTCAGGGTGCCAAACGTTCTCTGGTGGGTCCACAGGTCTGCTTTGGCTTACAAGATACTTGGTTCCTTTTGTAGTTTAGTGTGAACCATGGTCGATCGACCTGGAATGGATGCAGAGCCCCTCCTCTCATCCAAAGTTCGAGCAATGCTCGGATTTGGACAGCCAATGGAAGATCTGCTCTCTTGAATGCACACCAGTCATGGAACAATCATGGCCCACAGTGGTCTCAGTCATTCAGGAACATCAGACGAAATGGGGTTGCTCTGTTGATATTCATAGAGTCATTCATTCTCGAGTCATTTAGTTTCTTTCACCATTCATTGTTTGTTTTAATTTCAGCTATGTCTCCAGAGAGACGAGCTGCCAGCATTGAGTGCTGCCCCTCCAAATCATCTGCATTTGAAGTTGAATCTCTCAGCGTTGGATTTATAGGTTGTATAGGATTATGTGCTAATTCATGAGCAGGGGAGTTTGAAGATGTAGAACTGCGCTCTAAAGAAGCGCATTCTTCCATTAAGACTGTTTATTCATATGGCCCCTCCACGCACCCCATTAGCAAGTGGTTGTATTGGGGTGAGTGTGCCGAGTTCATTAAGGACCCCCAGTGGACCCATAAGTGCCACTATAACAGTTTATATTGGGACCACTCCTTGCATTCTCTGGGCGTGTCATAGAAGTCTGCTGCGGCAGAACCATCCCGGTTACACTGGTAGAGTTGGTAGAAATGCCACTACCGGCGCAGACTTCATCGACTGGAGACAGACATCTTCCTTGCAAAGGAGAATTTTCTACATCCACACACCCCACCTCAAGGGAAACAGCTGTGATCCCTTCAGTCGCATACACATCAAGAACCAAAAAGTTAATATTCATGGCTGTATTACATACAGTCCACTTCTACCCGGGGAGGGGGGGAGCGCTCACCTCTATAGGAGATGTGGGAGTATTTGCTGCTGCATCCAATAGCTTAGTTGTCAGCTGGTGCAGGGACCGCTGGGCTCCATCGTGGTTCAGAACTGCCATCCAGCAGGTCAAACTTACCACTGACTTCAGCAGCTCAAGTCTTTCACCAACTTCCTTAGGACCCTTGCACCGCCGTGCCCAGCAGACTGCCACTTAGCCCACTTCACTCTGCTTCGCAGACATAAGGTGTTTTAGTGACGTTGGAGGGAGGAGTTTCCCCGTTCACATGGCGGTCATCAGCAGGGAGTTCAGCTTCTAGCAATCCTTCACCGCCAAAATGTAACTGCAGACTGCCACTTAGTCCACTTTGCCTTCATTCACCTTCAAACATGTCGGTAGGACAATGTAATTAGGGGAAATTTGAGGATCATAATTAAACCACAAGAATTATGCAAACTCATATAGCAATGCTAGTCTTTTATTATTTAAAAGTAGTTGCTAGGTTAGTCTGGCCTCCTTTCTCACTAGGGCAAGAGCTCACTCAACCATGTTCTTGATTCACACCTGCAATACAGATTTGTGAGATAAAGACTTGCTGGTGAGATCTGAATGCAATCTTCACCCCATCGCGTTCTTTCCTAGAGGGTCCCCTCCACTATTTATCCCACTATTCGTCCCACCCCAGCCATCCGAGACAGAAGCGTAACCAGAGAAAAAAAACACATACCTCGAATGGGAGGCTGTGTTTTATTCATGGTTAAAAGTAAAATGAAGGAAGCATTTAAAGTGGATCCTCCGAGGTGGGAGATCTACGAGCTATTTGGGGATACTTTCCAAAAAGGAAGGACATTTTGAGAGACAGAATTGCATATCTCGACAGAGGACCTGGTAGAAACCATGGTCACTCTCAAAGTCACGTTGCATACAGACAACATGCTCCCAGCATCCATCCTCAAGACCCTCCCTGTGGAAAGCTCTCCTTCCCTACATGGAGATTATCAAAAGCTCCCTAACTCAAGGTTCCTTGCCATCGACCATAAAGACAGGACAAATCCTCCCTCTTCTAAATAAACCCACTCTACATCTCGAAGACCTAGGTAACTATTGCCCCATCACCCATCTTCCCTTTCTAGGTAAGATCATTGAGAAGGCGGCAGCCACACAACTGCAGCAACACATCAACACCAACAATCTCCTCCAAACATACCAATCTGGGTACATACCCAGATGCAGCACGAAGACAGCAAATACACAGGTGGTTGACAACACCCTCAACAACCTTGACAATGTCCACCCCTGCCTCCTGCTTCTACTCGACCTCTCTGCCTCTTTCAACACATTCAACCACCAGGTACTCACAGACACCCTACATCGACGCATGGGGATAAGCAACCTATGCTGGTTCAAGTTCTACCTCGCCAACCGCCAGCAGTTTGTTCAGATGGGCTCCTCTAGATTGCCAATGCTACCTGTCACCTGTGGAGTCCCGCAGGGTTCCATCTTCTCCCCAGTGATCTTCCATCTATACATGGAGCTGCTAGGAGCCCTCCTAGCCACACATAATATCCGCATCCGAAACACAGCTATACAAGATCGACTCCATCAAGGACATCCACTTGCTCAAAACCTACCTCTCTCTTATCCAGTGTTCGATGTACAGTGCATGCTTGAAGCTCATCCCCTCCAAGACCAAATTCATACCCCTCACCAACAACACTGAACACCCAGACATACAGACCTGTCTATCAACATGAACCCTGAGGGCTTCAGACCTGAGCTCACCTCCTGCGCTAGGTCCCTCGAGTTACACAACAAACACCTCTACTTCAAGACACACATAGCTAAGAAAACTCAGGCAGCTTGGTATCTGTCCTCCCTCCTGAGGAATCATTCAAGCCTGTCCTGCCTCCAGACATCTTTAGATCCACTGTTCAAGCACTGGTCCTATCCCACCTAGATTGGGGCCACGCACTCCTTGAAGGCCTCCCAGCATTCTCCCTGTGCTCATGATAAGTGTCCTACATGCAGCAACACACCTCATAGAAGGGTCTACGGAGATATGTCCAGATTACCCAGCACTTATCGACCTTCTCTGGCTCCAACTGCACTCAAGGATCACCTTGCAGCATCATCTATAATGCAGTCACGCTCAAGTTACCCAGCTACCTCCCTTAGAAACTCAGCAGCTCCGGCAGACAGCACACCACCAGAAGCTGGAACACATGCAGACTTGAAATCCGCCACAGCAAAAAGGATAGGACCAGAAAGCAACCCTTCTCTGGTGATGCCCTAAGACTATGGAACCTCTTCCCCTTCAGCATCAGACCTGCCCTCACGCTCCTACAATTCAGAAAAGAACTCAAGACCCACCTCTTCAAGGATTCTCTCCTCAACAGCTACACGGTCACATCATGCCTCATGCCACCTGACTCGCTAGATGCCAGCTGTCTCTCTCCTCCCCACCACCCTGTACAGCTGTACCCCTCCTCTGTGCCCCTTTGTGTCCTAACCCCGCTGTATATCTGTTCTTTTGTTACCTCTAAAAAGCGTTCTGTTATGCATCTGTACTGTTGTATACTGCTGTAAAGGGCTGGGTTGTGTATCTGTATTCTTGTGTACCTCAGTGTGCTAAGTTCCCTCTCAAAACTAGGTAGGCACTGAATGAAATTTACATAAAATAACGATCATAATAACATTTTCTCAGGAAAAGAAATGATTGAAAAAGAAAAGTATTTGTTATGCTAACATTGTAAACCAAATCTTTAAAATTTTAGATATGCAAGCAAGCAAGCAAGCAAACATGTTTATTCGGTTGTATAAAAACAGCCATTAAACGACAGAGATACACATTATTACACAAATCCAGGTTACAATTTCATAAAATTGCAGTTCCATACAAGATAAGGGAACAAAAAAAGGAGAAACATAGGACCACATCACCCTCTGAATAACTCCCCATGCCAGGGCCTGGCCCACAAAAAGCCTAACCGAACACGGCCCAGGGGAGTGAGGTTTGCCCCAGACAGGGGGAAGGGCCTCCTGACTGGCCTCAAGGGATATTTGGAGCCTAAATATGAGTGTAGGCTGATTACAATTCCACTCCCAGGCGTCCCTCCCGTCCCCCTCCATTGACCCAGGACCCTACTCGCCAGTCTCCAGTCAGAAAAGGCCAGTTCCACTATGTCCTCCGAGCTATTGCCCAAACTGGCCATTCTCCGACAGCCCACCAAGGATTCCCTGGACACAAAGGAACAACCTCTCACGGATCGTAACCAGTGAACGCTTTTATTTACGAGGGACTCCCTGGACTCCAGCAAGTTCCTTTCCATTTTTGGTACCCCGTGGAGATACACTGTAGCTCGGCCAATCTGGCCTTGAACAGGAGGCTGAGATGGACCGTCTCTGTGTCGTTGACCACAGTCGATCATCCCCCCATGATGAGGGCTTATTGAACCTACTGGATTTGGGGCAGATTCTACCGCCCCACTGGGTTCACTATGCTTGGATCCCCCTACCCGGGGAACTTTTTCAATGACCGAATGTATCATCCCAGACAACAAGCTAGGGCCAGAAGAAGTTGGGGCTATAGTCTCGGGACAAGGAGGGTCGAGGTTCTTAGGGTGTACCAAAGGAAAGTCAGAGAGACCCTTACAGACAATTGGAGTGGGAAAGGACTCCCCCTCCACTTTCCCCTTCCCCTGAATGGCTATTAGTGTTGTAAGCAGAGTTCTAATAGCAGCCAACTCAGCCAAAACTTGTTTACACTTACACCCCCTGAGTGACATGTCCACCTCGACTGATGGGTTGATAACCGGCCCTACAGCCGGGGAGGTATCACAGTTTGGTTGTTTGGACACCTTGAATGGGGATGGATGAAAAGAGGGGCTAGCCAATAGGCGCACTGTAGACACAGGTACACTCCCGAAACTTCTATTGCCCAGGGGGAGGTTCCATACAAGGGCATCGTCAGAAGAAGGGCTGCCCCCCGCAGTTGGGCTGGCCAGAGCAGAGTTGGAAGGAGTCTTTCCCGGGTTGGCACGTATGTTAGAGCCAGATGGCGGGGTGGAGGCCCTGATGTTGCTGGTAGGAGAGGAGCAAGCTGAGGAACAGCTGCTGACTGGTGCTCCAATTCCTGCAGTGACTTCCTCATTGGACACCGGCATCTCCGTTCCGGGACCAAGAATTCCAGAAAAGGATAACACCTTGGGGAGGCTGACGCTCAAGGTGGAAACATGGGGAGAGAGCACGACTGCAGTGGATGGGTGGAACAGCGGGCTAGGAAGTCTTCCTCCGATGGAGTCTGTGGTAGCCTGAGGCTTAGAGAAACATTCCCCTCCTTCACAAGGATCAGACAGACTACCAATGTTGATAGGTATTGGACCTTCCCTGATCCCTTGTCCTGCGACTATACTGTTCCCCTGCGGTAACCGACAACCCCCTTCTTTCAACTCTAGTGGGGGTTCGGGGGAACAAGTAAAGTGCTCACCCGCATGTAATAGAACAGAGTTTTGTCCATCCAGATTTAGGGCTTTGACTGGCACTCCCTTCTGATCCCGGGAGTGAAACCTCTTCACAGCCAGGACCTTACGCTTGGAAATGGGGCCACTCTTTTGGCGGGCGAGATGAACCTCTGAGCAAAAAGGAGGAAGGTGGAAGGGTGAGAGCGCTGGTGACGGAGGGGGAGGTTTCCTAGGGGGGCCGTGGGTTTTCAAGGATCTCAGGGACTTGAGGAGTGACATTACGGGTTTAGTAGGTCCACAACAGTTTTCACCAGTTTTCAGCCCTTATGTCCAGAACAAACAGACAACAACTCCTCTTACAGTCCCTCGCCAACACTTACTTTCACCCTTTTTCTCCAGGCGGCCGGGCCTTCCTCTTCACCTCCATAACACTGCGTCCTTGCGCCGCCTTAAGGTCAGAGTGACTAAGTCCTGAAGGTGCACCTCCACGGGACCGCAAACACCCTTCGCGGGACGCCAACACCCGCGCCCTTGCTCCCCCGCGGGCTTCCTGCCCTGCGGGGATGATAAGGAGAGGAAATAGGGAGGGGGCGTGGCCTCCCCTCCGAGAATACGGTGGCCCTCCTGGGCTAATCCAGACACCCTTCGCGGGACGCCAACACCCGCGCCCTTGCTCCCCCGCGGGCTTCCTCAGATATGCTAATTTCTAATGATCACTTCAAGTATATAGTGAAAAGTCACACTTTTCTTACTCAGCAAAGTAGATTATCAAAACTCAAACTAACCATATACATTATTTCCCAATGTACTCCCCATACGAGAAAGGGAAAGGGGGCAAATAGCACCCACGAGGGTTCCTCGCTGTGTTGAATATAATCAAAGATCATTTTTGAAATATAAGAATGACCACAGATCCTTATATTTTTTTAGTTGTCTGTGATAAAGAAGGTTGTATGCATGAATTATTAAGTACATACCGAAAACTCTGCTCGGTGTACATTTCCTTTTTCACACCACTCACCCTTACAGTGTTAAAAAATGTTACTGACCATGAAACACATATACTTATTTATAGTGGTTAAAGATTGAAATGTGAGGATACAATGTCTGGGACACCTGCACCCTCCTTTCCTGTCACTCTCTGGCCAGTCCCCCTTGGCCCTCTTCCTGCTCCCACTTCTGAGGCTGAGACCCTCAGGGTCGTATTCGAATCCACACTCTCCATTTCTCCTCACATCTCTGACGTCTCTAAGAGGTCAAACTACCAACTGCACCTCCTCAGAGATATTCTTCCTTTCCTCTCCTTCCCCCAGAAGCTTACTGTCTCTAGAGCTCTGGTCCTCTCTAGGCTGGACTACTGCAACAGCCTCTTTCTAAATCTGCCTGCCACTACTCTCCCCCATCTGCAACTCATCCAGAACAGGACTGCAAGACTTGTCCTTGGCTTCAAGTCCAGGGATCATATCTGTCCAGCACTGAAACCTCTGCATTGGCTCCCTGTGGCTGCAAGGATTAAGTTCAAGACCCTCTGCATTGTCCACAAGGCCTTCTGAGGCCTGGGTCCTCAATCCCTCCAACTCTCTCTTCGTAAATACCTTCCTACTCGAGCTCTTCGCTCCTCCACCATCAACTCCTTCAGGGTCAGTCACTTCTCCAAGCAACGAGTTGGTGGTAGATCTCTTTCTTCGACTGGGGCCTCCCTCTGGAACCACCTCCCTGCCTCTCTGATACTCGAGGAGAACCTTCACTGGAAGCACCTCAAGACCTTCCTCTTTGCTTCTGCCTTCTCTCTTCGTCTCCCCTGCTGATTTCCTGTCTGACACTGTACTGGTCACCTGGCTACCCTCTGATTTCGGGCCCAGGTCCTTGCCCGACCAGTTGCACACCCGCACTGCCTACCAGCATCCCTTGCACTTGAGTCTGTATCTGTAACCTTACAGTCCATCTACCTGCACTTTTGGACACCTGGTATCTGCACTTACCCTTGCACCTGCCACCTTCTGGCCTTGCTTCTTGTTATTGTTTTGATGACATGTACAGCACTGCTCCCTCCCCTTTCCAATGGCACTTTTCCCCTCCCACTCCCCTGCACTTGCCTGATCTTAATGTCACTTGACCTAGTAAGATTGCTGTCTCTGTCCTCCCTCTGTTCCCCCTTCCTAGCCTCATCGTACTGTGGAACACTTGTGAATAGGCGTGTTACAAATTCCATATAATATCATATCATATCATATCCTTCTTGTTACTGTCCCCAAATGGGGATCAGAAATTATAGGAATGTGTGCATGTCGAGTCTCCAATGCAAGATATTGCTAGCATTGGCGTAGCAGGTGCCCCAGCAGCCCTCACAGTGCGATGGGCCTTGCAACCACATATACAAAGGGGGGACCCTCGGACTTCAAAAATAAATAAAGTATTCTTTTAGCCACTCTGACTTCAGAACGAAATTATTTATGTTACGGTTTCCATAACGGAAATAATGGGCCTCATTAAGAGTTTGGCGGTTAACCGTTGGTACTGCCGGTGGGTTGTCGCCAACCCTGTAACACTGATTCTGCCACCGGGATATCACAAGTGGCGGCAGAATGGTAAATCCCCTTTCCCATGGAGTCCCATGGGACTGTTGCTAACAGTGCTGGTGCTTCAGTGAAAACAATACTGGTAGGGGCCTGAATACGTGGCAGGTCAGGCCTGCCAGGGGATTTGTGCCCTTTGTGGCATTGCTGTAGTATGGCGGTCCAGAAAGGGTGACGGTACCTAGTTACTGGCACCCTTATTTCCAGACCGTCATACTTGTAATGAGGCCCAATATCTTTCTGAAGTCAGAGTGACTTTAAAAAGAAATGATTTATTTTTGAAAGTTGAGGGGCTCCCCACAGGACATGGAAGCCTCCAGCTCCTCTGCTTTCTGCATGACAGAAACGAGTTCTGGTTCCTGCTCTCCAGATGCATGGAGCACTGAGAGGAGGTCTGCTGCAAAGGAGTTCCTCTGGGCAACGGATTCAGGAAAAAGGTATGAAAATGTATTTTTTGTAAATTTGGTGCATGCATGCATCTAAGGGTGTTGGTTCTGCATATGTATATGTTGTAATGTGTGTGAATGAGTGAGTGCATGATGTATGGGTGGCTGTGTGCGCATGTGTGTAGAGTGAATGGTGAATGGGTGCAGGTGTAAATTAGCAAGTGAATGGTGTGTGAGTGTGTGTTCTCTTGTGTTTCTTGATTGCTTGGATTACTTACTGGTAATCATTATTTCTCCAAGTCCTGCTCATCCTCATGCCAGTACTTGCCTATGAGGGAAGGTGCCTCATACATAAGTACTTAGATGAGGAAGGGGGATGTTGAGTTAAGATTGGGCAGAAGCGATTATTTTGGGGATGAGGCATGCAAGGTTGGTGCCTGTTAGGCAGAATTACAGGCAGTACCCTCTGGGACCACTACACACAATTAGGACTACAGGTGTTAGCCAAACCAACCTTTGGTATAAGTCTGTACCACACAGTTTTTGATAGCGAGCTGAGCAGCCAGGCTTATCTCAAGAGTGAATGCAAGCAGTACGAGTAGTTACACAGAGGACTTTCAATCACAGTGGTTGAAGTAGACACTTATACTCAAGGTTTCTTGGTAAAAACACTTATATGCTGATTCATGGAATTAATGTGCGCCGAAAATTCCGGCGCAGAGGTGCCAAAACGTGCGGTTCGCAGTAAAAGTGCGAAAATCGCAGTGCAACTGCGAAAATCGCAGGGAAACCAGCGCACATCGATTCATGGAAGTCCGTATGTGAGAAAAATATTGGATGTGCGCTGAAAAAATGCGCGGCGCACGCCGGCGCACAGGTCATCCAACGGCGTGCGCCACGCCCGCTGCGAAATCGCACATAGCGCGGCGCACATAACAAAAGTAGGCGGAACACGGGACGCAACACTCGGAATGGGGAACAACGCGTGCAAATATATGCGTCACGGGGGAAGTACAGGAGGCAAGTGCGCGGAACGCCCACACGCTCGCCCACAACTCGTATTCATGGAATCGAATAGGGCAAACCTGCGCACGGTCAAAGACGCGCACAGGGCCAAACAAGTCCGCCACAAGAAAGCAGGCGGTAGCGTCCCTGCGCCTGAAATAAATGTGCGCCAAAATGTGCGCTAACAAAAAGCACCTATATACAGCTATGATGAATGATCCATACTGTGGCCCTCTAGGACAAATGAGGTGCAAAGGGGTACCGACAAACACGGACACCCGCTGTGTGAAAAATAGCATGTGCGTGTATTACGGGGTGCGCAGGAACTTCCACACGCGATTGGCCAGGGTACGTGTATTCCAGGGTGCGCCGGAAGTTTCACACGCGATTTCAGCAGGGTACGTGTATTCGAAGGTGTGCGGGAAGTTTCATACGCAAATTCTCAGGGCACGTGTATTTCGGTGTGCGCGTGAAGTTCCACACGCGATTTCAGCAGGGTACGTGTATTTCGGGGGTGCTGGGGAGTCCTACACGTGAATTGGCCATGTTGGTCCTCCCAGCTGTCCCCTCTACACCCTCCACGGCCCCTGCAGGCGGCTCACACCACAGGGGACTACCCTGCACCCCTGCATATGTCCCGCAGGCAGCCCATCCACCATGGCCATGCCCCCCAGCCAACCCACATGTCACCTTGCACTACTGCCCACCAACTCATGCCCCCCTGCACCCCCACCCCCCTGCATCCAGGGGCACCCTCCACCAGGCCCCCACTCATGTCCAACTCATGTCCCCCTGGGCCCCCACCCCACAGCATCCAGGGGCACCCTCCACCAGGCCCCACTCATGTCCAACTCATGTCCCCCTGCACCCCCACCCCCCTGCATCCAGGGGAACCCTCCACCAGGCCCCCACTCCTGTCTCCCTGCACCCCCACCCCCTGCATCCAGGGGCACCGTCCACCAGGCCCCCACTCATGTCCAACTCATGTCCCCCTGTACCCCCACCCCCCAGCATCCAGGGGCACCCTCCACCAGGCCCCCACTACTGTCTCCCTGCACCCCCACCCCCTGCATCCAGGGGCACCCTCCACCAGGCCCCCACTCATGTATCCCTGCACCCCAACCCCCCAGCATCCAGAGGCACCCTCCACCAGGCCCCCACTCCTGTCTCCCTGCACCCCCACCCCCTGCATGCAGGGGCACCGTCCACCAGGCCCCCACACCTGTCTCCCTGCACCCCCACCCCCCTGCAACCAGGGGCACCCTCCACCAGGCCTCCACTCATGTCCACCTCATGTCCCCCTGCGCCCCCACCCCCCTGCATCCAGGGGCACCCTCCACCAGGCCCCACTCATGTCCAACTCATGTCCCCCTGCACCTCCACACCCCTGCATCCAGGGGCACCCTCCACCAGGACCCCACTCCTGTCTCCCACCCCCCCACCCCCCAGCAGTGCAATTTGCCTGGGTACATGAATTTCAGGGGTGCGCGGGTGGACTTATTTCATCAGGGTACGTGTATTATGGGTCGGCGTGAACTTCCACACGCGATATCAGCTGGGTACGTGTATTACATGTGTCGCGTGAACTTCCACACGCGACTGGGCCTGTGAGAGTGGGGTGCGTGTAGTCCTGGGGTGGGCGGGAATATTTACTTGCGACTGGGCCTGGGAGAGCGTGTCACGTGTATTCCTGGGGTGGGCGGGAAGACTTACACGGTCGCCTACAACGCGCCCAAACAAAAGGTCCAATCCGGAAACACGGTGCACGTCCCCCGCAGCATAAAAGAGTGCGCAAACAACAAACAAGCTCAGACGCAAGGATGAATATACCGTTCCTAGCAGCAGTGGGCGTGGGATACCGCAGGAGGAGGAGGAGGAGGATAGTCAGGGTCAGAATCTTCACACCCAGAACCAGCCTATTTGGTATGCCTGATGACCAGGTGTATGGGAGGTACAGGTTTCCACCACACATAATACTCGACCTGGTCAGTGAGTGGGAGGATGACCTCACATCACCCACCCTGTGCTCCCAAGCACTCAGCCCCCTGGAGAAGGTCCACAATGTACTGCACTTCTTGGCTACCGGATCATTTCAGCGGACAAGTGCCATAGTGGGGGGGTGTCACAGGCCATCATCACTGCACGCCCATCAGTCCGCAGGCACATATACCTTCCCAGAACACCTGCAGAAAGGCAGGCTGTCAGCCAGGATTTCTACAGGGTGGCACAATTCCCCAAAGTGCTAGGTGCCATTGATTGCACCCATGTGGCTCTACGTCCCCACAGGGCATCTGAGCACATCTATAGAAACCGCAAGCACTGGCAGTCCATCAATGTCCAGGTAGTATGTGATGCCAAGGGAATCATCACCTCAGTTTATGCCAACTATCCAGGGTCCACCCACGACAGCTTCATTTACAGGATATCAACCCTAAACCGGGACATGGAAGCTGGGCGGCATGGCGATGTATGGCTGCTTGGTGAGTATAAATGCCACAGCACACGCAAGCATGACAGATACAGAGTAATGTCACTACCCCACTAATGATCCCCATCACCACCTCCCCAGGGGACAGTGCCTACCCTCTGAGCACCCACATGGTGACGCCAATTCGGAACCCCATCATGCCTCCCGAGGTAAGATACAACACAGCCCATATTGCAACCCGGGGCATAGTGGAGCGCACATTCGTAGTGCTCAAGTCATGCTTTTGCTCCCTTGACCGTTCTGGCGGGCAGCTGTTATACGCTCCCCCAGTAGTGTGCACGATCATAGTGGCAGCATGTGTCCTGCACAATGTTGCAACACGCCAGGGCCTGGCTGTGGACATGGCGGTGCCCCCAAATCCCCAACCACATGCACGCCCGCTGCGCATGGGAGGGGAAAGGGCACGGGGTGAGGCAGCCCGTACGCAGCTGGTGGCTAATTACTTCACATAGAAATCACAACCCTGTGGAGTGCACACAGCCCTGGCACATACCATCTGACAATCAATGATGACTCAATCTGACAATTCTGATGAATTAAGGGAAAGTCAACTGTCAGAACCATAGCAGCCTGAGATTTTTCACCTGGAAGTGTCACAATGCGTGCATCCCTACGTACACAAACGACACCAATGCAGTGTCATCAAAAGACACACTTCTATGCTGCAAAAATGAATACCCACTTGCAAAATACAAAATGAGAACAGTGCCATGTCACCCAACCCCTCCCCGGCACCGCCACACAACACACCATGGCATGTCATGCTATGTGAGAGCAAACAAATTAATCCCCACAATATGACACAAGTGTCACCAACTACAGTGTCCCTAATGGAAACTGGCCACACATGAAATGCTCACAGTAATGCAGGACCAACAACACACATTACCAAATATTTACCAATAATACTAATCACCTACACAACCTCCAACCGACCATAAACATGACAGTACGGACTTAAAAAATTGGTAGCCTCACTACCTGATAATGCCAGCACTTGGAACACTTCCAACTGTACAGTGTTAGCGCCACGCAAAAGTGTAGGTGCACTGCTTACAACATGGACTCCATTTCCAAAGTAGACCACCTTGTGAAGACATGAGAAATGTACCTGCAAATTAGGAGGATGAGATGGATGCAGAGGCACATTTCAATACACCATGCAGTGTACAATACAACAACAATATGCACTAGGAATGTATACATAGTATTGACTACAGACTGCCCACACATCAAATGGGAGTCCAACGTCACTGTGTAAGTCAATGTCACTTGGGCACACCCTTTGCAAGCCCATGGAAACGGGAAGCAGGAGGGGTGTGTGTCACACAAACCCAAGCATCTGACCCAAATTCAGGACAAGCCTGCATGTGCCCAGCCACAATACAGCGTATGCCCACGGGAGCCACACAAGGCAAAAAACTGTCCAAAAAATCAAAAATCAAAAATGGCCATGAATGGGCCAGGAGGGGTGGGGGAGGCCACCCAGGAGATCCGAGGACAGGGTGCACACCAAAACCCACCTTTGTGGATCTTGCGAAAAAAAACACCTCCATGGGCTCATGGCCTCCACGGCTACCCTATTGTGGGAGAATCGCTGCTGTGGCTCTCCTCACCCTCTGCAGCTGCATCAGGAGGTGGTGGCACCATGGGAGGCAGCCCACAAAAAGACCTAGTCTGGTCCTCCATGGCAGCAAGCATGCGGGTGTGGAAGGTCTGGTTCTGGAGGATAATCGTGCGGAGGTCCACATGCAACAACTCACGGGATGCCCGGACCTCCTCCCTAGTTGCCTGCATCTCAGCTGAGAGCGTACGTGTGAGCCGCTTTAGCTGCTGTTCTGTCATCGTGTTAGCTGAAGCCTCAAGCTCAACCAGAGTTACCCTGAGCTGACGGAGTTCCACCCTCAGGGCTTCCCTGTGGCCCTGGGACTCAATAGAAATGGCTTCCCGCAGAGTCTCCAGTGCCGCCCGCCTGTCCCTGTTGGACGCCAACATGTCCTCCCTGTGTGACTGGAAAATGGAGTCTGTTGCCTGCTGTAGTTGTTCAATCAGCCTTTCTTGGGGGACAATGGAAGTGGCCGCCCTATCCATGGCCTGAGCCATCATCTCAGTTGATGCTGCCTGTTGGTTTGCCATACCGTATATGGATTGCTCCCATGCGGTATTGCCAGGTGCCGTACGGCCACCGCATCGGCGGGCACCACAAAGGCGGACCTACCAACACTGACATCCCCATTGAGGGTTTTACCCCTGGTGCAGGTGTGTTGGACAGTACAGAATCCCTCCCAGAAACACTTACCTGCGACGGCACATAGGTCTCATCATCTGAATCGACACCTGAATAGAGCTCGGGGGAGGTGCACCCAGAGACACCCCTTGAGATGATGGTCTGCAGCAAGTGTGGGTTCTCACCCACCACCACACCACGTCCATCACTGGTGCCCGGTCGGGCCTGAGACCCCTCCTGGGTCTGCACCATCTCCACAACCCCAGCAGTATCAAGTGCGTCATCCCCTGCAAAGACATGAAAGAAAAGAAATGGGAACAGGCATTAGCACCATGGCACACAATTAGGGCTGCGAAGCAAAAGAAACAGTACTTCATTGACACATGTCCCACATGACTATAATCCTCCCATGCATGCACTGTCACTGCGTATGAAGGGGAGGCAAATGGCACACATTGATGACACCAAGATGGAAGACCAACAAATTTGCTGCATGCTGGCTAGCAGTGCCATCACACATTAGCCTGTGATTGGCATGTCCAATACACATACATGACACATGCCATCACACAGATGGCATGTATCCTAGCCATGTCACACATGTGACAATAGGACTGAGAAATGCCTAGTGAAAGTGGTGGAATGCAGACAATCAAGAAATGCCTAGTGAAAGTGGTGGAATGCAGACAATCAGCCTGAATGAACACAGAATAATATGCAACTATGTTGTGGCAAGATGACACTTCAAGGGCAACTGACGTGAGGTTGGGCTGAATGTCTACTGTTGCCAGAAGGGATACTGCAACGCCCAAATCCTGGTGCGCAGAATGTATTGGATGAAGCACATGGGTGACCCAAACCACTCAGGCACACACCCCCCACCTGGCACTCAATCAGAAGCACTCACACACACACCATGCACATGAATAACACACACATGCATGTGCACTCACCGGACAATGCCTCGTACTTTGGCAGGTCTCCCACGCATTGGATCTGTTCCTCCGTGATGTAGGTCCCAGCAACATACTCATGTGGAGTGAGTTCTATGTCCTCTGCTGGAGACCCACCTCCAGTTACTAGAGTTGCAGCATGACTTGAGGCCAGCTTTTTCTTTGCCCTGCGCTTCAGGTCATTCCAGCGCTTGTAGCAATCATTAGCTGTGCGCCTCACGAATCCAAGGGCACTTATGAGGTCCGCGATGGTCTGCCAGTGTGCCTGACATTGTGCAGGTGTGGTCTTGCATCCTGCAGTAATCACCATTACGGTGTCATGTGCGGACACTTACTCCACAAGTGCATCAAGTTCGGCCTGATTGAAGCTGGGCTTCCTTGGTGGGCCGGACTGTGTAGCCGTGTCTGGGGCATCAGCCTGTACTGGACGAGCACTCTTCCTCTTCCGCTTGGAAGGTGGTGGTGATACTGAGTGTCCTACGCCGCTCTGGACACTAGGGGCAGGAGCCCCGGTGGACTGTGGACTAGGAGTGTGGGAATGAACACTCACCATGGGACTTGGTGCAGGCATTAGCTGAAGTGTGATGTAGTCAGGGGGAATGTCAGCAGGATGGACTAGGACCAACACTGTCCTGGCTGGGAGACACAGAGCTGAGGTGGATGGAGCCGCAGCTGCCCCTGCAGCCTCCCCACCCTGCCTACTCGGGGCAGCAGATGACATAGCTGCCCCTGATCCACGTGGGCTGGTGACACCAACGTGCACTGCCACACGTGGCCTAGACCTGCTGACCTGGAAGTCAGCCATGGAGTCACCCTGTGCCAGGTCTGGTGCCACAATGGGCTGGTCCAACAAGGGCTGAGCAGGGATGGTGTCAGCCACGTTACCTTCAACCGGGGGGGCATGGGTGTCCCTGACTGGTCACCCACACATGGGGGGCTAGGGGCACCCTGCAAGTCCCGGCCACATCCCCTACTGTATCCACCACGGCCACCTCTTGTGGCTCGCCCACCTTTGCCACCCTTACCGCATGCTCGCCTCCCAGCCATGGCACTGATGTTGTTGTGCGTATGGGAGTTGCAGTAAACTATTGTCCTGGGCAATTGGGGGTCAAAGGGGTAGGGTACTAGATGGAATTCGTACCCTAGTGCTCTAGCAAGGCTGTATGTGACCCCTGGGGGAAGATGACGGGTCACGCAAGGCACAGGCACCCCGAAAAAGGGAATGTGCACGCAACCCCTCCTAGACCACATGCGTGGAAAAATAAACCTGCACTACGCTGTGGCACCCAGAAACACAAAAATGAACGTATGCATGTCACACGCAGCCTAGACTGACCTCTGAAGGGGTAGGCAACAAACGGGGCAAGCACAGATGTCAAATACGTGCGCGACTCACCGTCTGCCAGGAAAAATCGCGTGAAAAATACGCGCGTGTGCGCGTTGGCAACACTCCCGCCAAAAGAAGAATTGTACGCTGTCTGAGGAGACAGGACAACAGGAGAAGTGAACGCTGTTTGAGGAAACAGGCCCAGGAAAAAGACAAGAAGAGAAAAAGCTGTCAGAGGTAACAGGGAGTACGAACTTGGAACGCCGTGAAGTAAATCGCGTGTGAACCGACAAGAAGTACAGATTTCACCCACTCGCTCTCCACGAAAAGCACGTACAAGGAAATGGTGTTCTACACGTACCTTTTAAACATGCCCACACGTTCAGCGTCACTTCCGCGTGTACGCGCTAAGGCCCCATCCTCCAATTACACGAGCTGACACTCTGACGTGCAGTCATTGGACGTGTAACATGCACCCATGTACAGGGAAACACCCGCACACGCACGTCACAGACGCGCATAGGCGCTGGTGGCCTTTGGGCCAATGAATTCACGTACGTGTGCTGACACGCTTACGCGCTAAGGCCCTTTCCTCGTACGGAAGACCACGCTCCTACCCAGAAGGCCGAATTACTGCCCCCCAGAGCCCCGAGCACGCTCCCACCTGCCATCTGATTGCTGCTGCCTGATTGCCTGCTGCCCACGTGCCCTGCCATTTGCTGCCTGCACATCAGCCAGGGGTGCTGTTGCTGTGACCACCCCTGCTGGAACCAAAGACTACCGACTGGGATTCCAGCGCTCCACAGACCAGCCCCAGGACCCAGTTGCCCACTCACTCCTGCCTCTGGGGTTGTCATGTCGGGCACTGCAACATCTGGCACCACTGACAACCCCCGGCCAGAGAGGCAGAGGGGCACCAGCTTCACTGCCACCGAAGTTGGTGTCCTGGTGGAGCAAGTCCTGGGGCAGTATGATGCCCTCTTCGGAGGTTTGCGCGCCGACAAGGAAGGACGGACTCGGATCTGGACGGACATCGTGACTGCCATCAACGCGGAGGTGGTGGCAGTCCAACTATTCCATCATGTCAAGAAGCGCTGGGAGGACTTCAGGTCCAGGACCCTGAACAAGGCTCTTGCCTCTTGAAGGCAGCGGATGCTAAGGGGCGCCGGGGCCACTTGTCGGACGATCAGATGAGGGTCCTGGAACGCATATCCCCAGCGCTCCACGTCCAGGTCCTTGAGAGGCAGACCCATCTGGAGTCGAGCGGTAAGTGTACATGCATCATGATTGTGACCTGTGCGCGTGGTGATGTGCCAGTAGTGAAGTGAAACAGGAGATGGGAGAACCTCTACTTCGCTGACAAAGAGGAAGTAACAACAATAATAAACGTAAAGTGTGTCAGCGGAAAAAGGACGCACGGCACCCCTTCTTCTTTTTTCTGTTGGTCTTAACTTCAGAAGTAACCAACATTATTTTGTCTAGCAAGCTACGGCGGTTCTTATATTGTTAAATGTGGCCGTAGCCTCTGACCGCCAGCTGGATGATCCCCTTCAACCGACATGACGTTCAGACTGCTTGGCTACATCAAGTTAGCGTTGACTGAATTATCAGTCGTGTTTTTAGAAAAGTACTGTGTTTTTCAATTTTCTAATTAAATGGTATTATTCAGATAATGAGCTCGAAACATGATTCAATATGTATATTTTAAACATATAATGAAATACAAATAAAACATTTATGGTTTCTAAATTTCTTTGCTCTTGGTATGGTTTGATCTGTGGTTCTGAATTTGGGTGCCCCCCTCCTAGTTCCATAGACGGGTTCCTCCATAACTTGTTGTTTTTTTTTTCGCTGACACACTTTACGTTTATTGATGTGCCAGTAGTGTGCAGGTTGCACATGTGTTTTTATGGGGCCAAGTATGGGTGGGTGTACAGGGCCGTGAGGCTAACACATGCGAGGGCTGTCATGTGTGAGACATGGATGGTGCTTATGTGTGTAGGCTTGCATGCCAAATGCAGTTGTGTGGGCACACATGTTTGGATGAATGTGTATGTAAGTAGGCATGTTCGTGATGTCACACATGGATGTTGTTTTCAGCTGCATGTATCAGCACTGTGTACATGTGCATGTGTGTGTTTTTGACAAGGGTGCAACAGTGATGCAACATGGATGCATGTGACAGTGGGATGTGGAAGCCTGATTGGCAGATGTGACATGGATGCCAATCTGAACACTGCGACATTTGGCAGAGGTGTACACATGCATGCAAGTGTGGTGGTGTGTGTGCATGTGCAGTGCACTCCCTGTGTTGCATGTGATGTCTGGCTCACCTTTGCCTGCTCATGCTGTTGTATGTGTATGGATGGTGCTGGCTGTTGCGATATAGCTGTGGTATGGCTCATGTGTGCGAGTTGAAATGACATGTGTGTTGGCGATTGTGATGCCATGTCTGAGGTTTGCCAATGCCACTCATGTACAACTGTCATGTGTGTATGTGTCCATTGTACAGTGCCCTGATGCTTGTGTTTTATTTCTCCCTGTCTGCAGCGTCAACTGATGAAGAGGGCGGAGAAGGTGCTGTGGAGCACAGCGGCGGGGATCGCACCGCCAGCCGGAGACACAAGGCCCGGCTCCCCTCCCAGGTTGTGATCTTGTCAGGGAGTGAGGAGTCCGGTGCCGCATCCCAGGCCGCAGCTGCCGGGGGGAGGTCCAAGAGGCGGAGGTCGGAGTTGGACTCCTCGGCAGCAGAAGGGGCAGCTGGGACCCCACAGGGCCCAACAGGGGAAGATGGCACAGAGTCATCCAGGTTGGTGGGGGGTTTGGTGGAGGAGGAGGCCGTGCAAGCGACAGAGACGGGTCTGGAGGTGGGGATTCCACTGGTGCTAGTGGTGCAGTGCAGGACCAGGGACAGGAGGCAGCACAGGCCGCCGCAGAGATGCCTGTGTGCAATCCTGTCCCTGATCCTGTCACTGCATCATCTTGCACCAGCAGGGATGCCTACGTCCAGAACCGTTTTCAGGCAGGGGATGAGCTCACAACAACTGGCCTTCCTCTGCCTGCGGACGTGGCTATCCAGGTACGGGTTGAGCCTGTCCTGACTGGTGTGGCGTTGCGTCAACGGGCCATGCGAGGTGACCTGCAGTCTTTTCATGAGGAGACTGCACGTCATCTCGAATGGCTCGTTGACCGCGTCGGCCTACTGGGACAGGTCTCCCAGGCCGGATTCCTCCGTTTGCTGCAGCTTGCTCCGACCCCCTCCTCAACTGAACACCCTATGCGCCAGTCATCCTCCGTGCCATCTTCCCACCCATTTGTCACCTGGGTGCCCTGTGGAGCTGCCTCTGACGGTGCGGCCAGGCTGGTGGAGGAGGCATCCCTGCCACAGTCGGGAGTCGGACGTCCAGCAGGGGTGGCCACATCAACGACTGCACCCCAGCCGGTGGAGGATGTGCAGGCAGCAGGAGCCAGGGCACGGGCACAGGCACAGCAGCATCAGCAACGAGGTGGGAGCCATGATGGCTCGGGGCCTTTGACATCGGAGGGGCGGGCATCGGCCGGAGGGCAGGAGGACCCAGGACGGGAAGTGTCTTCCATGTGGCAGCGGTTGGGCCACGCCATAAATGCGGAGCGGCAGTGGGCGGAAGAGGCACGGCTCACGATGGTCAGGGCGGAGAACTCCATGCGGAGGGCCTTGAGGCGGGCCGAGTGCCTCGAGGCAATCCGCAGGGAGTTGGGGGTGAACATGTCGTCGGGCCTGCGGACCCTCGGGGCCATGGAGGAGGACCGCCTCCGGGACATTGAGCAGGAGTTCGATGATGCCCTGGCCCGGAACATCCCGAAGTGAGCCGTCGGACTGGCCCACTGCCCTTGTAAATAGTTCTGTAGTTAGTGTTAGGTTTCCTTTGCTTTTTTATATTTTTTGGTTGATCTTTTGGACAATGGACCACATTTTTGTATATAGTTTTTTTTATTAGGTAGTGTTATTAGATAGGTTTCATTTCTTCTGTTGGGATCATGGACCCTGGATTGTTTATCTGTATATAGTTGACTGTTGGAATTTTTATTTTTTATTTTGATTTTACCCATGGAGCAATGGTTTTTGGTTTTAATTTTCCATTGGATTTACTTTTGTGAACTGTGACTTTGGACACCTTTCCTTTGGATTATGATTTGTGGTTTTACATTATTTTACGGACATGCTGCTTTTTGTTTTTAATTCCCATTTTCGTTTGTTTATTTTTGATTCCATTTATGTTGCTTTTAATATATATTTTTTCATCATACTTCAATGTGTAGTATCATCTCATTGGTTTCATGCATGCCATGATATGGGTTTTGACATTCACTGACACCCATTGTGTGTATGTGAGGGACATGTCTTCATTTACATACTTGCCATTGGGGCTGTATCATGTAATTGGCATTTCTAAGTGGGTGGATGCAATACTTGGGTGGGTGTTTGACATGTGGAGGCTGCCCATAAGGGCCAGGGATCTAGATGGTGATGACGTGTTGGCTGGGGGACATGTGTGGGGGCCTGCTGGCAGGTGCTCCTGACTGGTGGGGGGTGGGGTGCTAGGAGACATGAGTGGGGCCTGGTGGAGGGTGCCCCTGGATGCAGGGAGGTGGGGGTGCAGGGGGACATGAGTTGGACATGAGTGGGGGCCTGCTGGCAGGTGCCCCTGACTGGTGGGGGTTGGGGGTTCTGGGGACATGAGTTGGACATGAGTGGGGGCCTGGTGAAGGGTGCCCCACAGTGCTGGGGGGTGGGAGTGCAGGGGGACATGAGTTGGAATTGAGTGGGGGCCTGGTGGAGGGTGCCCCATAGTGCTGGGGGTGGGGGTGCAGGGGGACATGAGTTGGACATGAGTGGGGGCCTGGTGGAGGGTGCCCCACAGTGCTGGGGGGTGGGGGTGCAGGGGGACATGAGTTGGACATGAGTGGAGCCTGTTGGAGGGTTCCCCTGGATGCTGGGGGGTGGGGGTGCAGGGGGACATGAGTTGGACATGAGTGGGGCCTGGTGGAGGGTGCCCCACAGTGCTGGGGGGTGGGGGTGCAGGGGAACATGAGTTGGACATGAGTGCGGCCTGGTGGATGGTGCCCCACAGTGCTGGGGGGTGGGAGTGCTGGGAGACATGCGTTGGTGGGCAGTGGTGCAAGTTGACATGTGGGTTGGCTGGGGGGCATGGCCATGGTGGATGGGCTGCCTGCGGGACATGTGCAGGGTAGTCCCCTGGGGTGTGGGTCGCCTGCAGGGGCCGTGGAGGATGTAGAGTGCACAGCTGGGAGGACCCACACGGCCGATTCACGTGTAGGACTCCCCGGCACCCCTGGAATACACGTAGGCTGCTGGATTCGTGTGTGAAACTTCACGCGCAACCCGAAATACACGCTCCACGGACAACCGCGTGTAGACCTTCCCGCGCACCCCGAAATACACGTACACAGGGCAATCGCGTGTGGAACTTCCCGCGCACCCCGAAATACACGTACCCAGGGCAATCGCGTGTGGAACTTCCCGCGCACCCCGAAATACACGTACCCAGGGCAATCGCGTGTGGAACTTCCCGCCCACCCCGAAATACACGTTCCCAGGGCAATCGCGTGTGGAACTTCCCAAGCAACCCTGAAATACACGTACGCAGGGCAATCGCGTGTGGAACTTCCCGCGCACCCCGAAATACACGTAATCAGGGCAATTGCGTTTGGAACTTCCCAAGCAACCCCGAAATACACGTGCCCAGGGCAATCGCGTGTGGAACTTCCCGCAAACCCCGTAATACACGTGCCCAAGGCAATCGCGTGTGGAACTTCCCGTGAACCCCATTATACACGTACCCTGCTGATATCGCGTGTGGAAGTTCACGCGGACCCATAATACACGTACCCTGATGAATTTGTGTGTCAGACTACACGCGCACCCCTGAAATACACGTACCCAGGTGAATCGCACTGCTGGGGGGTGGGAGGGGCGGTAGACAGGAGTGGGGGCCTGGTGGAGGGTGCCCCTGGATGCTGGGGGTTGGGGGTGCAGGGAGACAGGAGTGGGGGCCTGGTGGAGGGTGCCCCTGGATGCTGGGGGGGTGGGGGTGGAGGGGGACATGAGTTGGACATGTGTGGGGGCCTGGTGGAGGGTGGCCCTGGATGCAGGGGGGTGGAGGTGCAGGGGGACGTGAGTTGGACATGAGTGGGGCCTGGTGGAGGGTGCCCTGCACTGTGGGGGGTGGGGGTGCTGGGAGACATGAGTGGGGGCCTGGTGGAGGGTGCACCACAGTGCTGGGGGGTGGGGGTGCAGGGGGACATGAGTTGGACATGTGTGGGGGCCTGCTGGCAGGTGCCCCACAGTGCTGGGGGGTGAGGGTGCTGGGAGACATGCCTTGATGATCAGTGGTGCAAGGTGACATGTGGGTTGGCTGGGGGGCATGCCCATGGTGGATGGGCTGCCTGCGGGACATGAGCAGGGGTGCAGGGTAGTCCCCTGTGGTGTGGGCTGCCTGCAGGGGCCGTGGAGGGTGTAGAGGGAACACCTGGGAGGACCCACACGGCCAATTCACGTGTAGTACTCCCTGCGCACCCCTGAAATACACGTGCCCTGATGGAATCGCGTGTGATACTTCCCGCGCACCCCAGAAATACACATACCCTGCTGATTTTGCGTGTGATACTTCCCGCGCACCCCTGGAATACACGTGCCCTGATGGATTCGCGTGTATTACTTCACGCGCACCCCTGATGTACACGTACCCAGGAGAATCGCGTGTGAAACTTCCCGCGAACCACTGAAATACACGTTCCCCGCTTGGCGTTTGCTGTTTGGCAGCCCTGTCAACTGGTCCAGGGTTAGCGCAGACATTTGCGATGAATTGGGAATTTTGATGGCTTTTCCTTGCGCGAGGGCGTTCTTGGGGGTGTAACTGGCGCTGCTGCAGGGTCGCTGCGCCACTCTGCGCCACGGCTGGTTTTGGAGGCTAAAATCCATGAATACGCTGTGCGATGAAATGGATTTTATCGCACGCGGCTGGCGCAGTGTATCGCACGGGGACACTGTGCGCCAGCCGCGTGCACCACTTTTGTGCAAAATTCTATGAATTACCTTGTTAGTAATTTATTACACAAGTGGTCAAGTGGCACAGCGAGTAGAGCGCTCGCTTTGACACCCGTGCAGAGCCTGTTAACGCAGGTTCGAATCCCGGCGGGGCCAAACTCAGCCTTTCATCCTTCCGAGGTCGATAAATGAGCACCACACACCGTGGGTAATAATAAGCAGCGCTCGGATACCTGAGGGTTTGTAGCGCTATATAAAAGCCTAATTATTATTATTATTATTATTATTATTATTATTATTATTATTATTATTATTATTATTATTATTATTATTATTATTATTAATCATTTAGAAAACATTTCACTAGCAGAAGACAACTTATTAGTATAAACCAATACAGTTCAATACAAAATAATTCTAAGGTTTTGAGGCATTTTGAGCTCCCCTGAAATAGGAGCCAAATGGCAGTTCAGTTACATAGAAAGGAGCAAAAGGCACAAGGTAAGGAAAATAAATTATATATACTTTTTAGACAGTGCAAATAGTTTCAATTCACCAGAAGAGTTCAATTCAAGTCAATAGGCCAGGCCAAAGTCGATGGGCTAGTGTCCTGGATAGGAAAGAGCAGTTCTGGTATCAAACAGAAAAGTCTTAGCAAAAGCTCTTAGAAGTAGTTTAGGCGAAAAAGAATCATATGTCGGGTCACACCCTGATTAGGCCTGTAAGTTGGGAAAGTTTCACGAACTTTCACCGCGAGAGTGGCGTTCTCTAAATCGGGTTGGCACAGTGCCTTTTTATGAAGAAACAAATGCTGCTGAAGTCGTGGTTCCTGGCAGGTCCTGCAGATCTCGCTGTTGCTGATCCTCAGTCATCGGGACAAGAGGGAGGACATCGGGGGACTCCTGCACTGCACTGGATCATTGAAGAAAGCAAACACGATGGAGTCACTTCATTTTCCAGTAGCTTTGGATTCAAGAACACAAACTGAAGTCCCTCTCCTTGGTTAATCCTAACCAGCCTTGAGAATGGTATCCAGGTGTCTTATGAGTTGATTGGTCCCACCAACTCAAAGGAAGAAGCCGTCCTTGAAGGAGCTTCTTTGGCGAATGGAGTTTGGCAATTCGGACCTGCAGCAGGCTTCTCGGGGCAAACCAACGGTCCAGGAGTTGCAGCAGCTGTCCTCTTCCAGCTCGTCTTTGGTTCTTTCGTTCCAGTGGTCGACTCTGCCTTCAAAGCCAAAAGACTCGCCTTTTAAACAGTTTTCTCCCTTTCCTTCCAGCCTAGCTGTCACTCACGCAGTAGGGTGGCTGTCCTTGCCAGTCAGTCAGCTGGCCAATCACGCCAGAGTGCATTTGGGTCTCCTTGGTGACTAAGCACAGGGAGTTTCGGGTACCACCCTCACGTCCTGCCCACCCAAGATACTCAGATGTCAGAGGCGGTCTTCAGTCCTGAAGCCTGCCAAAGGCACACAAACAAAGGGACCAAACCTTGTTTGGTGCGCAGTGACAAACACTAGAAGGACCTTTCCAAAAAGAAATGGCGAAAAAAGAAGACAGGGACCTGTTTAAACAAAGGGGCTTAAGGCGCCATCTTGAAAAACATGGCTCCCGTGATTTTTAGCTACCGGTGTTCGTGGTCGGATAAAATCATGGTAGTTCATTGTAAAACCACTGCCACCAGCCTTTTCAATAGGAAAGGGTAGCATTTGACTGCTGCATGAGTATTTAGACACAGGGGATACTATGTAATCCCTCCATTGTAAAATGGTGTGTGCTGGGTCTCGGAATTTGGAAAAACTAGTAAAGTCAATTTCAATTTACATTCTCTGGGCAACACTAGTTTATCCCAGAGAAGGTATTTAAACCTGTGGGAAGTCTAACAGACATCCCTGTTTCTCTGCACTGAGGGTGCTGTGTGACACACCTGAAAAGATGATGCCTATGGAGTTATGTAAAACTCCATAATCAAGGAACACAAATGTAAAACACACATCAAAATACATGAAAGAGAGGGAAAAAAGGCTCACACTCTTTCCAGGTAAAAAAAAATCAAGTCCTCATAAATCCAGCAAAGTTGCTGGGGGTCTCTAAGGTGAGGGGAATTAGCACATTTATGAGAATTCTCCCTAACAGGTCCTGGGCATGGTAATTGGAACATTGGCATTTTCATACATACTTTACTGGCATATTTGGGCCAAGTCAACATGATGGATGTTATAACATGGGGAGATGCTTGGGGTGGGAGGTTTATAGTGCAAGGGGACAGGAAGACAGGACATTTTCTGTGGCATGGCATTTTATGCTCGCATACGGTGCAAGACCACTACGATGTGTGTACTTGCATGGTGGGCGGGGGAATTTGTGCAGCCAAAAAAGGAAATGATTCCTTACTGTAGCATTGCATGCTTTACTGGTGTTGAGGGCAAAGTCAACTTGAAGAGTATTCTTAGATGGTGGTGCGTTAGCTGGTCCAGTATTTGTGCAGCCAGCAATAGAATGTGGTCTTCCTGTTGCAGGAGATTTTTACTGGCATTAGGAGTAAACCAACAAGAGAATATTTGTATGTGGGGACACTGGCATATACAAGCAGAGTCAGCATGAACATGTTTTGTTATGGTTTCATGACTGTGCATAATATTACTGGACATACATAGAGTTGGCTGTTACATTTTGGTGCCAGGAGCCAGGCACAGCCCTCTTGCTTCTATGGTAGGTGAAAGATTTAAGGTTTGACAAAACCCATATTGTATCTTTTACTGAGTGCCGTGTGTGGGGTGCCCATGCAGCAGCATGATCATCATGCATATTTTTGAGAGGCAGATGAATATGTCATCCATAGCTTCTGCCCCGCCCCTGATCCAATATCGTACAGGTGAGAAGTGCTACTCACTAAAACAACCATACCGCCCTTATCCCAGACAGGTACAAAAAGTCATAGAGACATTCTAAGCTAAAGATGGCAAATGCAGTCAAGATAACATTGCAACGGTACCAGGAACAAGCATTAGACACAGCGTGCTCAATTAATGGAATGTTTTGCAGGGAAAATAGGGGACTTGCGTGCCAAACCAGATGCAAGTCCACGTTTGGTGATTCATGGAAACAAATGCTCGGGGCTTACCAGGAATTGTGAGGATTTCACGCAGGCCCGGCACATCAGTGCGAGGAGAGCCTTGCGCGAGACTCTGAGCAGAGTGTGGGCTGGGTCTATGCAATGAGCAAAATAGGGGGCGGAACATGTAGAATGGGGAATAACACGTGTAAATGAGGGCGTGTTGAGAGACGGTCCACGGTCAACCAATCACATGCCCATACGAACGCAAATATGTACGTATTCATGAATTCGAACTCTGAACGTCGAGTCACAAAAAAGTACACACAAAGCCCGGTATACTCAGGCCACCCGATAGCCAGCATAAACGTCACCGTGCATCATAACAAATGCATATAAAGCATGCAATACACACCAAACAAACGTATCCAGCCACGATGATTCCAGCATTTGTCAGTGCGATCATGAATGGACACTGCAGGAGGAGGAGGATGGCCAGGAGGATTTAACCCACGTACCACCCTTTTCAGGATGCCAGATGACCAGGTCTCTGGCAAGTATGGGTCCCCCCATATCATCCTAGACCTGGTCAGAGAGTGGGAAGATGGGCTAACATCACCCACCAGGTGCACCCAGGCCCATAGCCCCCTACAAAAAATGCTCACTGCCTTACATTTCATGGCAACTGGATCCTTCCAGCGGACCACTGCCATAGTAGACTGTACCTCCCAGGCCATACAGTCATGCTGCCTACACAAGGTGCTGGTGTACATAACTGCACAACCTTATGTGCACTGCCACATCTATATGGCAAAAACACTGGCAGAAAGGCAAATAGTCATGCAGGACTTCTATGCTGCGGCGCCCTTCCAACGAGTGCTTAGTGCAATAGATTGCACCGATGTTACGATACGTCACCCCAAATTGACAGAGCATATATACAGTAACCACAAACATTAGCCCTTAATCAATGTTCAGGTTGTGTGTAATGCCAAGGGCATCATAACTGAAGTGTATGGAAACTATCCAGGAAGCACACACAACCGTTATATATTCCAGATGTCACCACTACACCGGACCCTGCTAGCCGGCAAACATGGGATCGTATAATTCATTGGTGAGTATGAATCGACACGCACATTCATGCATATTGCACACTGACCAATAGACACTGCCAACAAATGTTAATGACAACCATGTACACATTTACTCGGGACAGTGCCTACCCGCTGAGCACATTCATGATGATGCCCAAGAATTGGTGACTAGGGGCACAGAAGAGCGCGCATTTGGAGTGCTTAAGTCATGTTTCTGTGCCCTTGACCACTCTGATGGTGTGTTGCTATATGCACCGCCAGTTATGTGCAGGATAATTTTGGCAGCATGTGTCCTGCGCAGTGTGACATCCAAGTGTACATGCAGGTGTGCCACCGCCCGCACACACAGGCATGACCCTTGCGCATGGCTGATCAAAAGGCATGTGGAGAGGCTGCACGTACCCAGCTGGTGAAATTCTACTTTATGTAAAATCTTGCCCTTGTGCAGTGCATCATTGAATGACACCAGGGATGTGCCCATGTGCCATTCAATGATGAGCATGGGCCAATCCTCCATGGCCACAAAAACTCCCTGAGAATGTGCCCCTGGGAGGGCAATATTGTGTTCATTCATTAGACATAAAACAACATGCACAAAGTGTGGCCAAATGAAAGAAACATAAGTGTGAGTATACCTCCATCACCACAGTAAGCATTGGGTGAAACCACACATGAGGCACAAAAACATCAGTAATGTCCCAAAAAATAATAGCCAAAATATGTGTTTCCACAGATAAATTCATCTACTTGCCAACTATCAATTCTGAGCAGCTAGGCATTCATGGACTCCAAAGGTATCATTTTCATCAATCCCCATGCGCCCAAGGAAATAGGGTTGCACACCTGTGTGAGAATGTGCATGACAGGCACAGATATATTCTTGTTGCTGTGAGCACGAAAGCAGTGGTGTAAGGATCCACATGTGACATACATACATCCAATACAGAGAAAATGAACCCCATATAAAAAATAAAAAAAACACTGAACAGGACATAATTGACAAGTGAGACAAAGTGGTTGACACACCTAAATAGCCACAGTCACAGATGCAGCAAGTAACGTGCCATTCCATAGAAAACTCATCAGGGAGTCATGCCCATAAGAAGCATAGCACTGCACCATTGACCAACACAGCCACAGCAACTGCAAAGACCAGCGTGCATGTAGTACACCAAAAATGACAGACCACAATAAACTAATTCTCTAACGACTGTCACAGTGACAACAACTGTACTTTATGTAGACAATTGTACTGCATGTAGACGGAAAACAACACACATGAGACCACAAGTAGTAAGGCATAGTACTATGTTGAAGCAAATTAACGCATGCGGGGAAAGCCCTGGACCCACAATGCGTTTTACACAACAAAAAACACGTTTACTGCTGGCCAACCCATTCCTTGACCGCAACAATGCACACAATACTCAGTCATGTCAAAGTAGTCATGTTCAATATGAACAACAAAAGAGCAACAAAAGTTCATTGAAAGAGAAATGCACAACTTATCTGTTCCCTATGCATGCATACGACTGCAAGTATCCCCTCAATCCCATCACCCATCACACCATAACAACTAGATCTGAAGAGAAAGACAAATCAATGTGAGCGCAGCCAACACATCCATACACCCAAATATACAGCGACATATGCCCCCCAAAAAATGCAAACAACAACTTACATGCCGACCATCCACAGTTGTCCTGGCACACATGCAACCAGATCTGCACACTGCATGCAAATCCAACACACAAAATACACACGCTGACAGACACCCACCCACAACCCAGATACTGCCTGAACCCTGAGTGCCATACATTGAATGGCCATGTCACACCTACCTCATTATCAAGCTGATGGCACATACTCAACACACGCATTTGGCAACAGTCAGCATGACAATGATAGGGTCCACAAAAAGTAGGTCACTGAGATAAATAAAAGGCTGGATCATCCTGGCAGTATTTCCTATGCCATGACATGGCATGCCATCATCAGTGTAGCACTGGGACAGTGCAGTGAACACTGGCAGGCGAGCCGATGATGTAAAGCCCAAGAACGTCTGAACCCAAATACTCACCAGTTGCACTGAAGACAGGATTGTGCAGAAGGCAGCACTTCACAGAGGCAGATGTCAGACTGGAGATGGGCACCGAGGTAACTGGCATGAAACATACAAGCAGACATGACAAAGCAATGAGAAACAGAGACCAAAGACAAATACACACAAAAGGGATCAGGCAACTGGAAAGTGCAAGGTAATGCAGAGTTCACTCTGATTGGATCGAATCGGGTCAAATGTGCATTGACTAGAAGGTGGCATTCACATGCACCCAGCAGCTGTCAACATTCTGCTGTAATCCTCATGGTGCACCATGCTTGGCACATGTATGGGAACCAACAAACCCTGCTCAATCTAGTGTGCCAGGTGTCTGTTGATAACATTGCATCCCAAACATGTGCCTCAATGTTGTCATGTGTGTTGATTATTCTTTGGACTGCACACCAAGAATGTTCAACTCTGACAAAGCAAGGCTAAATAGTGTCCTCTGTGTGCATGAATCAATCTTTGCGAACCATTGTATTGGATGCCATGTGTCAGGAGAAGTGCAAGGAAACACACACCACCAAAACCATCAACACATGTCACAGCCCACAAACAGCTGCCCCTGTCACCCTCTTGACAACTCACCAAGAAAGGCCCTACAGAGATCACCCACCCACAACTAGGACCCTGCAACCTGTGGCAACATGATACGAGTGCAAAAACAGCATGCACAGACACATGAGCATAAGAACACCATGTGACAAATGCATCCAGGAAGTTGGACCAGTGTCCCAGAAAAAAATGTTAAACCAAAATAATTCCACACAGTGCCAGACTCTCTGTCAAACACAACACCACAAGTGACACCCTGAGTGCACCTCACTTACCTGCACAGTGTACCCACCTGGCCTACATACATTACATCCAACCCGGAAACACATCCTCAAATTGTAAATACATGCATTGCAACAACCTAAAAACAGTGGACATACATGACAACCATTTAGGGAACCAGAAAAGAGGCATAGACCTCCCAGTGCAGAAGGACCAAGGGGTGCAAGAGGGAGACAGGACACCGATTGAGAATTGCCTAGGAGTGGAGAGTATCACAAAAGAGAGAGAGGGAGTGACAAGTGAAAAGCATAGCAAGGAGCACACTGTCCGGAGTGGAGACAGAGATGGTCATGCCCAACATAACTGTGGGTGAGGGCACAGAATATTCGACCTAGGGAGGAAGATAGTGATATGAATACCTTTCAGAAGTACCATCATGGCATGAGATCATTGAAGGCACATAGAAGGTTGTTCTATGAGGCCATGAAGGACAAAAGTATTGTGCGGTTAAGGGCAGACAGGCAAATAATAGGCACATGTGTAGGGTCAATTACTAGCCAAATCTCACAGAAACCAAGGCAAAACCCCACCATGGCATGCATACGCCAACAAGACCCAAGTACCCCACTTTTTGGCAACTAAGGCACTGAAAGCATATACCCATACCATACATCAACCAACATATTCTCCTGTTGGACAACTAAGCAAATGGACATGCAGCTGTACATTCACCCCCCCAACACACCACACACCAGCAGGGTCAGACTGGGATGAGAAATAGGCCGGGACACCCAAAAAGAAGTGGCCCACCCCTCGCCTCAAAAAAATGGGCCACCCCTCGCCTCATCACCCTTGACCTCTGATGACATCACCGGAAGTGATGTCATTTGGCCCCACCCCAAAGTGAAATCCTGGGGAGCGATGAAACACGACCTTTCACCCCATGACAAAACAGGAAGTGGCATCAAATAGAATTGTTCCTAAGTACACTACGAAAAATATGGTTATGATTTCACTAATGTGATATACATTTCATACAAGAATGGATCACCATATGTATCATTAACATCTGTGTGTATAGATCCATATTGTCAAATTACTGTGAATGCAAGCAGACGACCAAGGCCAAATGATAATATGTTATTATATAGCACTTATGCTGAAGCTCTTTTTTATAGAACAAATATGCATACAATATCACCCAACCTGTGCTGGTACTCATTTATAGACCTAAGAATGATGAAAGGCTGAGATGGCCTTGCTGGGATTCGAACCTGTAGATCACACACACATCACAGCAGCAAGCGCTCAACCCACTGAGCTATCATATCGGCTATAGTAAAATGAGCAATTATTCTGTAGTGGATACCATTAAACTGGTAACTGAGATTTAACAGCAGACCAGTTAAGTTAATCTGCAGGTCTGGTGCAAAGTTGGCTGCATGTCAAGCCTGCATGCATCTACTTTCAGGCTTCAAAGGTTGGCAAAATAGGGAAAGCAGTGCACTCACAGGACATCCCATACTCTGAGCACTTGTTACCTCATACACGCAAACAAACACCCTGAACAGCATGCCAGGGAGATGGAAAAAATACACATTACAACAAAGCATTCATTGTGGCACAATGAAGACAATGGCCACTTGATGTACTATGGTCAAATATTTCTACACTGTGCAGAAGCTTTTAGGCACAAGGATTTTGTCAAGTGACCGAGGACACCGAGATGGAATGTCTTGTGATGATCGTAACAGAGACAACGGCAGAAAAAACACATGCTACTACTGCAACTTGCAAAAGGCAAAATACATAGTCCGAAATGGATGCTTATTCTACTCTAAAATTGGTAGTTTATCACTAATATCACTGATACATATTTATCACTAAAACAACAGCACACCCACTCCAGGGCAGGTGTTTTTTTTCAATATCTTTTTTGTTTTTCCAGAAACCAGGCCCCACTCCCCAGGGACAATTCCGGCCCAGCCATGGGCTGAGAGGCCGAGGGGGCCAATCCGACCCTGCACACCATACTGAGTGAGACTGCCCCAGTAAGTGTGCATGGATTCCAGGGCTCTCTTGCAACTCTCACAGGAACAACAAATAAAGCCAAGTGGTCGCAAGTCGAGGATGTCCGACATTCATGCAGCTACATTGTGTAGATGCAATGTCCACCCACAGACTGTGGCACTCAACATGAAGACGAAATTAAAACCCAAAACAAGGAATACACCCCAGTGATGATAACCAACAGTACAAAAGCATGTACAAAAAGTCCCCACACTGGGTAACACAGAAGCAGTCAGTTAAGGGTACACATGTGCATAGCTGTACAAACCAACATACATCAAGTGTGACAAACATGTCCTGTGGAGTCAATGACACAAATGTCCATAACAGAGTCACCAAAGCACATGTCATGAAGCGCTGCAGTGTAGGCAGTGCATTCATTCTTATCAGTGTGAATGGGACATGTCGACCAGTGGCCTGGCTGGGCGGGACATGCAAGCGGAGAAGGAAGTGGATTTGGAATTGGCCCCGGTCAAAGAGTAGTGTGCACAGGGGAAACACCTGTCGGGTATGGTATGAAACATAGGGACTGTGCGAGTAAAAGGGTGGCAGTAATGAGACATCCCCATGGTCAGTGAGCCAAGTGTTGGAGAACAGAAACACCCACAGTGCAGATGCACCAATAATGCATGTGCCAAGCAGTACGTTCATCCACACTGAACAAAACACTGACAATGAGGAATGTGACAATAGTGCTGCACAATCACTTACAAACATGGTTTCAGCATCATGAGTGCATCCACGGAAACAATGCACTGGCATAGAAGTGCTACTGCACATACACATGCATGTGTACAGACAAGCATCAGCACAGACATTCACCGTGACAAAAGGTGAACACCACCAGCTGCTCAAGATGTGTACTGCATTCAGAAACCAGGGGGAATAATTACACAGGCAGAACATGCAAGACAGTGCACATGCTTACCTGCTGACTGAGCCAGCAGGATGTGATTCCCACATCACCTCCACCGGGATATGTGCCCCAAATGCGTGACAGGAGGTCCAGTGCCTGGCAGAGGGCATGGGGAGTAGGGATGTCTCCCCGGGAGTGCAGTTACCGCCTCATTCTGGAGCACTGTAACAACATGGGACAAGGCATTAGAACAGCCATAGTACAGCACCATTCACACAGCACACATCTGTCAATAGTCAACCCAATGTTTCCTGCACATGCATCCTGTCCACCACGATGCAACCATGGGAGTTGACGTCACTGTGCATGGCTGCATGTCCACCACTGCATACGTCATGGCCTTGAGAGGGCAACTGCACAACACAAGGGAAATGGAAAATAATAACAAATAAAATAGAAGGTATAAACAAAAACACATGCCAACATCTGGGCCAGGGTTCTTGAAATAAAAGAAAAAAGTCTCCATGGCAAAGCAAGGGACGGGAAAAAAAGCCCATGTCCATGGCCAGAAAAATAAATATATTTAAGACAAAGTATCCATCACGGACCGGGGGGGAGTTCTCCCTAAATGGGGAGGGATAGGGTGCATATGAATGTCCATGAGTGGACAAAAAAATGTGAGTATGCAAACATTAAAAAAAATGTAAAAACCTTCCATGTGCCAATGGTCCTCACAGCAACGGTGGACCAGGAGGCTTGTTTGTGCTTGTCTGTGCTGGGACCCCCATCAAGCAGTTGATCTGTAGGTGGTGGTGGGCTGGAGGCAGACCACACAGTGCCAAGGCCTGGTCTGCCTCCAACCTACCCGTGCCGCGAGCGGGGTCATGGATTTGGCCATTTTATCATGCCCTCAGATATCTTATCCAACACATATCCATGTTGGAGGGCGTCACGCAACATCTGCTGCTCCCACTCTGTCTTTCGGCATGCACACGTCCCCCACGTGTGCGAGGCCCATGGCGGCCTGATACAAGGGATATCCTTTGCTGTGGTGCCCCTGTCGTTGGCTGCAGGTCTGCCTCCCTCCCTTGGACATCAGGACCAGGACCTGATATCAATTCAGGGGAGGGTGGCCGTGCAGCCGTAACCACCGCAGACGGGGGTGCCACCACTGGCTGGCCTTGTGAAGCCAGCCATCCTGCCACAGACTCATGGGCCCCAACTGATCCGCCCATTGGGGCACTCACCTTTTCCCTCTTTGAGGCATGCACATCCAGTTGAGCAACAGAGATGTCTGAGTCCAAAAAGTCTGTAGCATGACTAAGGATGGTCTGGAGCACCAGTGGGTTCTCGTGGCCTACCACACCACGTCCCCCACTGGTGTTATGCCACACAATGGACTCTTCCTCCTCCTCCTCCTCCTCCTCCACCTCCTCTGCATCTGGTGCATCCTCACCTGCACATGGACAGAGAAAGACATATTGATGCATGTCAAAAGAGACAACAATGTACATCTGCTTCAAGGAGTACTCTGACACGAAATGGCAGGATGCTCCCATCAGACATTGTGCATTCACAAACTTTGTCCAGTAAGCAACTGATGCATGGCATTTGCTGACAAGTGATCCCCCCCATCATGTCCATGCCAGCACTGGGCACATTGATATTCAACAGTGTTGTAAATGCACAATGAGGGGACATTCAACTGTCAAGTCGCCAGCCACACATACCAGGGGAAAAGTAATGCACATGTGACATTTGAATGTTCACTAACATCACATGGGAACAGCCAGACATCCATATAAACAGACAACACCACGGACATCACATGAAACACTTATCGGGTCTGGGATAGGGAACTGGACTCAATGTGGACCTGCAGGAAGGGAAGAAACCCATGAGTAGGTACACCTGAAAGTGTGACTTCTGGTCAAGGTCCATGAAGTGCAGAGAGACGAATAGTGGATTGGGCGAGGCAAACAAGGTCCACCAATCCACAAGAGGGTGAGGGGAGTGGCCACATGGAGTCAGCCAGAGTGTGGGAGGGTAAGAAGGAGCATGCGTCAAAATGAGCAGGCTCTCTGTGGTACCGGAATTGAGTCAATGGGCCTCATTACAAGGTTGGAGGTAGCCTTGCCACTAAGATCGGCAAGGCTACTTCCATACTGGCATTGAAGTCCAGCACCTGCAAATGGGCAATTACCGGGGTATTCCGACCCCACCGGACCGGGTAATTGCCATTTCGCGGGTGCCAGTGCCGGTAGATCCCCATTCCCATTTCAGCCCCATAGGGCTCAATGGGAATGTGGATGCCTGTAGCACCGGCACAGTAAAAAACGTTGCCGGTGCTACAGGCAATCTGTGCTCGCGGGTGCCTTTCATTCCGCCAGGACAGACCTGGCGGAATGAAAGGCACCCACAGCACAACTCGGAGTTTGCCGGTCCGGATACAACTGTAAGCTTACCGGTACCGTTGTGTCCGGACCGGCAACCTTGTAATGAGGCCCAATGTGTATGTGGTCTGTGGACATTCATGCAACTACAGTTTGGGAACACAAACATGTGCGTTGACAAACAGCTTAGATATGCATTGTAACATGGAAACCCATAGGAGCAGGTGACAAATGAAACATGCAATGCTGCATGACATGGTGTGTAAGTTAACCTTTGTCTGCATGCACCGGTCTAGCAGTGCAGATTGTAACACAACAAGAATGTAACAATGAACACTACTTGTAGGTGTCACATGTTTCACATGTGGCTGCGGGAGTACCCTGTGGGCAATGTGTCCTGTCACACAGACATGTTGCCACAAATGGCTGCCACATGGGCTATGCCCACTATGATGGCAAATTGACATGAGTCTGCAAGTCACAGGACATGCTTTACCAAGGGCTGTCCTAAAAATGCAGCCAGATGTGCCAATACACAATTGATGTGGGTGTGGCAAAACACAGGAGGCGGAATGACGGACACTCACATAATTATGCAGGCCTCCCATGCCTTGCATCGGCTCAAATCGTTTGCTTCACAATCCGAGGGATAAAGAAGCTATAGCATTGGAAGAACTACTCTTAGAAATGGGTCGTAAAGTGGAGAAAAATGAATCCACTGTCATTTCCGGAAATATTTTAGACTGGGTGATTTCTAGAAATCTCGAAGTCGTTATGAAGAGTACCACTCGATACATCTGGTGCGACCATTGTATAATTGATTTCACCATCAACCTATAAAATATACCAAAAAGAGTCCCAAATCCAACCAAAGCGCCATAAAATTGCAACTATAATAAGGTGAAGCCCCACCTTCTTCAGAGTTGCCTGCAGAAAATCATGCTCTCCACTGATGACTATGATATCCCGGAGACACTTGTGGAAATCTATAGTAAGGTCCTGGCTAAAATGTTGGACAAAGTAACCCCTATGACAAGGTAACTGGTGAGACAAAATGGAAATCTTAAAACATGGTTTTCCCAGGAACTCTCAAACCTGAAAAAGCAAAAGAGAAGTGCAGAACATGCTTGGTTAAAACATCCTATAGCCCCAAATATGAAGAAATGGGAATACTTCAGGGAGCTTACAAAGCTAAAATCACCTTAGCAAAAAATAATTTCTTCAATGAAGAAATTACAGGAGCAAAGAACAACTCAAAGAAGCTCTTTGAGATCTTGAAGCTGTTAGAGAAACCGAATGCATTAGTGCAGCTGATCCATCCAACAGATCAAGACTGTGAGCATGTTCAGCGGGTCTTCGCAAATAAGATTAATGCAGCTTGTAGAAAAACTGATAAAGATCTAGGGGAAGGACTAGGCAAGTAGGCCCAGTCAGCCTCCGTCTACAAACAACAGAATGTACAACCTCTATTTATTTTCAAACATGTGACCATTCTCGAGATGGAGTCAACGTTGTCCACCATGCACCGTACCTCATTCCCTGAGAATATCATCCCAGTGAAATGTATCTTTTCTCTCTAGATTGGTCAACTCTTCCTTTGACCATGTTTCGGTTCCAGAGAAAATAAAGATAGTCACTATCACCCCCGCTGTTGAAAAAAAACATGCCTGGACCATAAGGATGCTAAACCATTAAGGCCCATTACCAACACACATTTTCTGCTGAAGATCCTAGAAAAGGTGGCTACAAAACAACTACAAGCCCACTTTGAGCTGTCATCGATATTTCACAGCAGACATCTAGGTTCAGAACTAATCACAGCAGAGAGACAGTTCTCCTCAATTTACAGACTGACATGCTGGTGATGGAGGACCAAGGAAAGAATTGGCTCTTGGTCTTTCTTGACTAATCCATGGCCTTTGATCTGTGGGACTATGATCGCCTGCTTGACACTATCGGATACGGGGAATTGTGCCCCTCAGCAACAAACTTGATTAAATCCATTCTGTGGGTTAGACAATCCTCAATTTCGTGGGATAACGCCATCTTCAACTCAGCTCTGTTTCTTTATGCAGTTCCACAGGGAGCTTGCATTTCACCAACACGTTTCAACCTGTATATTAGATGCAGTTGCATCTAATATAATATATTAGATATATTATAATATAAGTTTGCAGTTTGCTAGAATCCTGGGAGTCATGTTTACCGATTACACAGATGATACTCAGCTGATTCTGGAAATCAGTGGGGACCATGAAACTGACACCAGAAATCTGAATGCAATATACAGGATTATTGAACAGTAGAAGACAGACAATTGAATTGGCTCTGTCTAACTGGAGCAAAAACCGAACATCTTGTGTTTGGCAGCCCAGGAGCAAGAGCAAAATTGGGGAACAAATATCAATGTTTTTGTGTTAACGATTTCCCCATTATAGTTGCCTAAAAAGTCAAAACCTTGCAGGTATTTTTCAATGCCACTGATAGCTCCGAGACACAGACCAACTACTTATCAAGAAATTGCAACTACTATCTAAGACTTCTTAGGAATATTAAGCCATTCATTTCAGAGATGAATTGTGCTTCTATCGGCTGAGCCATTATACTTTCTTGTCTTGACTAATGTAATTACTTACTTCTGCAGGCCATCACAAGGTTCTTACAGAAATTGCCAATGCTCCAAAATGATGCAGTTCTGATCATCAAGGGCATCCCTAGACAGGAACATATTTCCTCAGGGAGGTTATCACTATATTGGTTGCACATAGTTGCCCGTATTCATGTCAAGACAGTCATCCTAGTGCATAGGTGCATTCACGGAACAGACCTAGGATACCTGAAGTCCTGCATTGCTCTCTATAGTCCAAAGCGTGCCCTGAGGTCAGCTAATTTGGGAACAATCTGCTCCCTCAGGTTCACAAGGCTGGGGGCTTGGTGGAGCCTTTCCCATGAGACCAGTTCAGATGTGGAATTCTCTCCCAAGCTCGCTTGGTCTGGAAAAAAAACGTTAACATCTTCCGGGCTCATCTGAAAACATTGCTTTTCTAATAATTTAGGGTTCAAACTGGTATGTAGCAGTTGGTTGACCTGAATCGATGATTTATTTATTTTATTTTATTTTTCTATTTTATATATTTGTAGTGCGCCGACAGTCCGCAGGCATCAGGGCGCAGAGAGACAGGACCAGATACAGGATGGACAGAAGGGTGCTAGTGAAAATCTATTTGAGCGGGACTTTATTTAAAAAGGTGAGTCTTCAGGTTCTTCCTGAAGATTTTGTAGTTCGGTTCTACTCACATTGCCACAGGGAGATTATTCCAATGGCGGGCCGCCTGGACCGGGAAGGATTTCCCGGCACCCATAGCTCGATTTGCCAGTGGTACCTGCAGCTTGCCTAGTGCTTGTGATCTCAAGGTCCTGTTATGGATGTTTCGGGTGAATTTGGATCTGAGCTACAACGGAGCCACCCTGTATAAACATCTATGCGCCAATGTCATATATTTAAATAGGATTCTCTCCTCAACCCTGTGCCAATGAAGATATCTCCTGCCCTCCGTCACATAATCTCTTCTGTTGATGCCTTTTACTACCCTGACCGCATTGTTTTCCATTATCTGGCATTTCTTGATGCAATTTTTAGATGCTCCCAGCAGTAATGAATTGCTGTAATCAAGACGCGACAGTATGATGGCCCTGGCTATCGTAGCTGAGTTGTTCTCACTTAGGAGTGGGCGGATGGCTCTCAGGAGCCTTATATAGTAGGCATTATTTTTGTAGAGGTAGTTAATCTGCCTCCGTACCCAGAGTGGATTCCATCATCATCCCAAGCGTTTTTACTTGGGAGACTACCTTAATATGTGAGTCTTTGACCACAAACTCTTCATATTCTATTCCAACCTTGTCTCCTGCTTGACTAGAGCCGAATATCATTAGCTCAGTTTTTTTGCTATTTAAGCACATCCAATTTTCTTCCATCCACTTGTCAATTAGGTCATACAAGGCCATGATCTTTTCCTTGTCTATTTGATAGTCACCCTCTAGTTCTAACACTAACTCTGTATCATCGGCATAGTTGGTAAAATATACACCGATGGATGATGGGTGTCACGTTTCCTTATGTTCTTCTGGTGTTTGTGCTGGCACCCCAATATTGGTCATGTGTCCCCTTTGCACATGCTTGTGATTGTTTATGTGCCCACACTCTATTGGCTGTAGTGTGTATTTGGCATTATGTGTGCTCAGGTGGGTGGTGGGCTCACTGTGTGTGGATGTCCTAGTCATATCACTTTCATTTTAGTCACCCAAATCCTGCTCTCATGTCTTGCTCACCCTCTGCCACTGTCATGTAGTTTTGTGCCATATTTGCTCTTTCTGTGTGCCAGTCACCATTTCCTGTGTCAGTGCGTCATGCAAGAGTGGTTGTATTGCTTTACTGAGTCATGCTTACAAGTTCCAGTGCCTGTTTAAAGAAACTTCTCAATGGTGCAACTACCTTTGTGCTGGATATTGACAATAGAGTGAAAAGTGCACTAGCACAACAAAAAGTTATTCTTTCACTGTAGTTGTTGCACCAGTGCAATGTTTGCCCTGGTGCTGATGCAGAATGGTGTTAGGGCTAGGCAATCATTTCCATGGTGCAAAGGAGCATTACAAGAACCAATGGACACGGGCGCTCTTTCTCTCCTAAATGGACGCTCGTCTCGGGAGGATAGCTCAGGGGCTCACTTTGGAAGCAAGACGATGCGGAGCAGCACAGGTTTGATCCCTGGGTCCGTGCTCTGGGTCCGTGCTTAGAAAACTCTGGGTATTATGCGCGTTATAAATAACCAATTACAATTTCCCTGTAAGAGCCGGATTGGCCTGGAACAGCCTCTCGGCTCTTTAAGATTAGAGTCGAACTACATTCAAGTAATTAGTTAGTGCCACCTCAGGAAACAAATCTGTATGTCCCGTTACTAATTGTTGTCTATGTCTTTATGTATGCGCCCTGATGCCTGCGGGCTTCCATGCTTTATAAATAAAAAAATATATATATTTTTTAAAGTATGTTTAATTTTTGCCTTAATGCAAATATATTTAGATAATAGAGATTGGGCCAAGACCTGTTTGCTTCATTCAATAACAACAGCTCAGTAAAACTGGTGCAAAGTGCATTTGCTCATTTTCTAGCCGTGGTGCAAATGTTTGCTCATCTGCTCTATGGTATTTACCGAAGGTTAAATATGCTATTCGGTAGCACGCTAGTGTTATATTTCATTCCTCTTTAGGGCAGAGATCCATCACCTATAGATGTCTTATTTAATTTGCAGTAGCACATTAAAGACCCAAAAGGTACTGGAACATGTGTTAGCAAGTTACGGATCTCCACTGACTCCTGGTGGCTGAAAGAGCTGCTTATGCATCAATAACCATAGGCAGAGCTGCCATCCTGTGCCAGAACACCAAGAAGCAACACGCCCTGCGGTCTCCTGGCTCCCCTTCTTCACCTTCAGGTCACCTGCCAAGTTACACTTCCCAAAGGCTTGTGAAACATAAGTGAGTCATTGTCTCTCCTTTCCCCCTTTACCCTGCTTTCCTCTGATTCATTCATTTTTCCATTTCCTTCTCATGCAGAAATTGTGTTTTGCCTCTTGTAATTGAACTCATCCCACATGTGCGCTCTACTAGTCATGTGAATGTACGTTCAAATCATTTCTTATTCAATGTCGGATATATTCTGTCTTGAGTTTTCATGTACTTAGGGATGGGAATGGGAGTGTTTTGCCACAGTACATTTCATCGAAGGATAATTAGTCTAGTTCTTTAAAATGTATTTTGCTGCATATTTATGTGGTGGGTGGGTTTAGGGAGATGTTTAACGCAGGGGGTAGACGGGGGATTGCGGGGGATTTCCTCCTGCATATATATGCGGCGCTATCAACCTGTAAAAAAAAAAAAGAAATTCAATCAATTCTCCTTCGACAAAACTTTTTTTATCAGATCACATAGTACCTTCAGGGATCTGTGCAGCATCACACTGATGAGGCACAACATGGCCGAAACATGTTGTTGGTCTTTGTGTTTGGGTGCATACGGAATGTGGCATAGTGATTTGGGAAGGACTGCTCTCTCTGCGGACAGAGTCAGAACATAAGTGTGTATATTGTCTCCCATCCTGCAGCAACACAAAGTATGGGATCGATGAATTTACAGTGGATTTACTGGTTGTAAAGAAGCACTGATTACCGTTGTGATATCCTTTGATTAGTTTCAGAGATATAAAATGTGACTTGCATTGATTTTAGAAGGCTAAGAGGCGTCATTGTTTGCAGGGTCTTTTGGAAGAATAACTGGCTGGAGCCTTGTGGTAGAGAAATGTTCACTGGTGGAGCTTTGTGGAAACTATGTATTCAGATAAGAGTCTCTTTCTTGGATCATAGTTTGACATTTGAGAGGCAGCTTGGTCTTGGTCCATTGCAGGGTGGCTTCAAGGATGACTTTTCTTGTGACAAATAGGAACTTGATTGGCCTTGAAAGAGTGGAGGCAACTCATGGTGTATGCTATTAGTTTTGCACATTTACTCCAACAGCTAAAATGGCACTTCAAATTGAGCTGTGATACATTTTGGAGGATATGTGGTATGATCAAACTCTTTAAAAAAAAAACTAGTTACAATATTTTTTTGACTTCCTTCCTCATCAGTAACTAGTTATAAGGTATCATAAAATGTCAGTTTTGGTTGCATACTTTAATATTTTTTTTATTTCTTGTATTGGTGATTTATATCTCACTCAATGCCGGACTCCTACAGATTCTCTGTGCTGGACTGTGGATCAAACTCATTGACTTGGCCCAACGGAAAGTGTGTTGGCCGAGCTATCTGCCCTAATCACATCTGTATCCAAAAGGACACGCCCTTGCTTCTACCTTTTCACTGTCTCTAACACACACTGCTTCATATTCCCTTATAACACGGTATTGTCGCCTTGCTGAAAGGGGTTGGACGGCTGTCTAATGTCAATGCCAAGGGAAACCTACGAGCAATAGTTGGGCTAGGTTTGCTGCATGGGGTTATTGGTAGAACCAAGTTCCCATTGTCTATATGTCAACCCCCAGATAGAAAGATATATTCTATTTTTCAAAAAATACCAGAGTTTCAAAAAAACAAGTGTGTTTTCTGCTAGTAATTTTTTTTGTTTTGTTAGTGACCACATAGCAGATAAAAGGCGTTCAGAGCTGCCATTTGAAAAGTTTCATAAGATTAAATCGAAACATGAAACTACTGTGTACATCTATTTTTAAGACTTACTGAGAAGATTTGCTAGATACTGTTTCTATACGACGCATGTGATCAAGTTGAAAAACATACAGACATGGCCATAGGAGTGAAAATACAATTTGCTTGCGTAGATAAGTTCTTAGTTATCTTTGATGGTAGGAGGAGATTCTATGTAGTGACTGTCACTGATTGTGCTATAATTCTGTTATAAAAAATCTCCTACCTGGCGACATTTTGCAGATGAGTTTATCGCATGGAACCAGAGCCCGTTATTGGGCGTGATATTGTTTGTTTGTTTGTTAATTATTTATAATGCGCGCCAGACCCAGATGTATCAGGGCGCAGCAGTTACAAGATAATGCAAATCTTAGTCACAGAGGGTCAAAAGTGTAAGGCATGAATTACAGAGCAAGGAAAAAAATAGTTGTTATATACAGATATTACAGTCATTATGTACAGAGTTATAGTTATCCCCACGGGTAACATATGTTAAGTCATGAGAGTGAGATGCATTTCTTACAATAGCAGAATTTAGAAATATTTGCACATATTGTATGCAGGGAGCAACAAATAATGGTAGCAGCTTGGGATGATCGTTGGTAATTACAATACAGTTGACATTGTGTAATAGTTAATAGTCATTGGCTTTCAGCCACATAATGGTGTTGTTTCTAAAGTTGAGATAGGACTGGTCTATTCTCAGTGTAGGAGGCAGGGAATTCCAAAGTTTAGCCGCTTTAACAGGGACACTATCACTTCCGATGGTGGTTAGTTTGAATTTCTGGATGGTCAGATGATCCTTATTTGCTGATCTGGTGGGTCTTAGGGATGTGTGTTTGTGGAATCTCTCAGATGGGTAGATAGGGGTGGCGTTATTGAGAGATTTATGGGTGAGCGACAGAGTTTTTAGAAGGATTTTGTCATTGGTTCAGAGCCAATTATTCTGTTGCCTGTGGTTTCTTTTAGAAATGCCTAATGCCACTCTAAGGGCATTGTTTTGTAGTGTTTGAAAATGTCTAATGATGGCTTTGTTAGAACCTATGTACAAGGTATTGCAGTAATCCAGACGGGACAGGATTAGTGCTCTGGCCAGGATGGTACAGCTATTATTGGAGAGAAATGGCTTGCCTGTTCTTATAAGTTTGCACGTATAGGCCATAGAGGACGCCAGCGTGTTAACTTGTTTGGCGAATGAGAGTGTAGAATCGAGATAAAAACCTTGTGTTTTTACCACCTGAGCTACCTTAATGCAGTTGCCGTCAATTATAAATGAGGAGTAGTCAGGTCCCAGTTTTTTTTTTTTTTAAGTTAGTGCGGGTACCCAAGATGATGAGTTTTATCATCATTCAGGCATAGACCATGCATGGCCATCCATGCCTGGATGATGATATACACTCTGTTCTCCAAGGCCAAATCCTTGTCATAATCCCATGAAAGTGAGAGGAGGATCTGGGTACCCCTCATGGGTCTGCCACTTAAGAATGATCTAATCCAAGGTATAGCTTCCTTAGAGAAGTGTACTGCTGTGTCGAGATGGTTGCATAATATTGAATGATCCACCAGGTCGAACGCAGCTCAGAGGTCCAGGAGGAAGAGTAAGGCTGATTTGCCATTGTCTCTGAGCTTGTCGATTTGGGTCTTGAGATCAATGAGGGCAGTCTCCGTTCCATGTTGTGGGCGGAATTCTGATTGTCTGGCTCCTAGTAAATTGTGCAATTCTAAGTATTTTTGTATTTGCGTGTAGGCCACCTTATCTAATACTTTTAGAAGAAAAGGGACTGTTGAAATTGGCCTGTAATGAGTGGGAATTGAAGGATATAACATTGTTTTTTTAGTGAGTGAGGCGCTACATCCATTCAATAGTGAGAGGCACTACATCCATTCAATAGGGAGAAACCCTAAAACATTATAGTTTCGTCAAACAAACACCTTTGGTTTGTTTACCTTGCTCCAAGATAGGACCTCTGTTTCACTTATAAATAAATCTCCCACCCCATTGCCAGTTATGCCATATTATATGCTAGGTTATTTATATTTTGTATTTGTATTTATTGTGTTTATATAGCGCTTTAATCCAAAGCGCTGTACATTATAACAACAAGGTACATTTATAACGTGCTTAATACTCAGAGGTTTCTGAGCACGGATCAGGATCAAACCTGTGCTACTCTGTGTCATCTCACTTCCACGGTGAGCACGTTGCCCCTGAGCTATCTTCCCGATATACCTTTTAACGTCATTAAGACAAATTGAAATATAGCCTCGGTGTCACATGTGTCGACAGTCTGTCACACAATAAAACCCTTTGATTTTTCGGTGCTCAATAGGAGTAGAAAAACACATCCAATAGCCTATCCCCACTCCATTTGAATGTCTAAAGGGGATGAGGTGGCTAAGGGTAAGAAGTGTGATGCATCACTGCTTTCCCTTTTAGGAAGAAGCTGCTCTCAGACATTCTTTCTTCCTGGCTTAGTCAGTGGTGATCCAGCTGGTGGCACTAACCCTCCGTGGAAACGGTTTTGCTGGGGGAACGTTGGGTCATCCCACTGCAAGAGGAAGCTGCACGCGGAGAGACCATGGGAGGAGGAACAGCACTTGTAACTAGAGGGGGGACCCAACATAACTGACCCGTATGTCTGCCATGAAGGGGATATTCCAATGAATGAAGGTCCAGCCTGTTGGCCTGCTGGATGTGAGACACTGAGGCTTTCATCCCAGAGGAGGATCGAAAGAGCGCATGTGCAAAGCAAAAAGAGGTCAGAAAGAGTCTGACTGCTTACAGGTCACCAACTACTGACGGAAGCGCTTAGCAAGCAAACTACACAGAGGAAACCTCTCCAAACTGCTAATCTATGAGGGAGAGTAGAACCAGGCGGTCACCAGCAAGCAGCTGATGAGTGTTGGGGGTGAGAGCATTAAGACACAACTTAACCCAGTGTGAGATGAGGGAACCAAGCCAGGACTACAGGAAGGAAACAGCAGAGCACAAGAAGTACCAGGGATAGCGCCCAACGGATCTTGACAAGGCAAATATGGACCTAGCACACCAAGACGGAGCCAGTGGAGGCCAACCAGGCACCGGCATCTGCAGACAGAGGCCCTGAGCACCGTGACAAGGCCAACATTGAGATATGCAACAACTATGCAGGAAAACGGGCAATACTGGGAAACATTGAAGGAACAGTTTAACTGGGTGAAACAACTCTAAGGGGAAACTGATAAAGCATTCGTGGACTGGTGTGCTGGAAACTGATTCTTAAAGCTTGCCCGAATTTGGGAAAGTATATGTTGCCTGATATTTGTCAAACTGGGACATTGAGTTTTCACACCCAGAGTGAACTGAGGAAGTAATAATTGCCTGAAATGCTACAAGCCTGCAACCGAATAAGAAACTCAAAATAGACTGAGAATAACCCAACTACATCCTGGAAAACGGAGTCTTAACTTGCAGGGCGAAATGGGAAAGAATGGATATAATGCAATGAAACTCTACATGCTGCGACTTTGTGGGCCTCATTTTGAGTTTAGTGGTAATTAGGTGGTAAATCCACCAAATGACCACCATAATCGATCACTGTTTCAGCCACTTGGTCTTGGGATTACAAGTAGTGGGAGGGTTGCACTAAACCCCATGTTGGCAGAAGATAGGACTCCATGGGACTCTCAGCTGAATTACCACCAGTGTTAATGTTGCCTAAGTGTTGTCTTAAAGTTGTGGGTTTGCCTAAAGCATGGTGCAGTAGGAACATCCCCAACTTTATGGTCAAAGTTGTAGTTCAGCAGTGAGGTAAAAATAGCAGTAACACTGTTACCTCCCACAAAATTAGCGATAACAAAATGACCACAGGTTTTATTTCCAGACTGGTGAACGTGTAATGAGTCCCTGTGTCTTCTACTACTAATACTACTTCCACAACCCCTACTACTACCACTATTACTACTTCTTATAATGTTACTACTGTTACTTCTGCTATCCGTCATTGCTAATTCTATCACCACTATTACTACTATTAGTACTACTACCGTTATTATTATTACTAGTATTAGTACTACTACCAATATTGTTACTTATGCTGCACTACAACTACACTACTACAACTGCTATTACTAGTAGTAGTATTACTACTGCTGATACTACAACTACTACTGATACTAGTAGTACCAATATCATTACTGCAAGAATAGAATGGACACAATGAGCCATTTGTGAAATACCTGAACATTGTGAAATGATTGCTCATGGGGGCCTTGGGGCCATTTTATTGGACACTCTCTGGGGTCCCCATTGCGGGTGCACCTAGTTCACAGTCTGCCCAAGCGCCGGCAGATCAGCTCTCCTGCTTCAGGAAGGTTATTGCATGGAGACAGTGATCAGACTCTGGGGAAGGAGGGCAACATATCAATCATCCCAAAGGGACTGCACCGCAATGACAAGGCGCACAGCATGGGGCATTTAGGCAGATAATCGGGCATTCAACAGCAGCAATGTGTTGCAACGTGTTGATGAGAAGTTTCTGGAACATCCTCACCACCTGAGAGACAGGGTCAGCGCTTTGACAGGGTCAGCGCTTTACTGCAGCATCCTCAACACCTGATTGACAGGTTCAGCGCTTTGCTGCAGCATCCTCAACACCTGATTGACAGGGTCAGCGCTTTGCTGCAGCATCCTTAACACCTGATTGACAGGTTCAGCGCTTTGCTGCAGCATCCTCACCACCTGATTGACAGGTTCAGCGCTTTGCTGCAGCATCCTCACCACCTGATTGACAGGTTCAGCGCTTTGCTGCAGCATCCTCACCACCTGATTGACAGGTTCAGTGCTTTGCTGCAGCATCCTCTCAGCGCTTTGTGGCTAAAAAATATTTTTATTTCAACATGTTCTATCAATACTTGTCTGTGGTCTTTATCTCCTCTATCTGTAATTTACTAATCGCGAAATTGTGCTCATACCATTTGGCATCATAATGGCAGGAGTCAATGCATCATTTTACCAGTGCACTTAGCAGCATAATACAACACAGAGATGTCCACTGAAATTTTCTTTTCTGGCCTATATTCTAAATGTTGTAGTGGGATCCCCAGTCAAAGGTAGATCGAAGAATATAGTACAACACAGGGAAAATAACACATTATTAAAATGAAATACAGTAACACCATACCAATACAGATTGGCATGCCCTATTTACACTAAAAACTAAAATCCAGAAAGAAAAAGATGAAAGTTATATTATTTTTTACAAAATTGGAAAATGAAGAGAGAGCGACATGGAGAAAGGGAGAGAAAGAAAGAACACGGAAGAGAGAGAGTGTGTGTGAGAGAGAGAGAGAGACAGAGAGAGGGCGAGCGAGAGGGTGGGGGAGAAAGAGAGGGTGAGGGAGAGAGAGAGGGACAGAGAGAGGGTAAGGGAGAGATAGAGGGCGAGAGAGAGGGAGAGAGAGATGGCAAGGAAGGGAGAGAGGGTGTGGGAGCGAGAAAGGGCAAGACAGAGGTCAAGGGAGAGAGATGGTGAGGGATAGAGAGAGGGTGAGGGATAGAGAGAGTGCAGGGGAGAGAGAGGGTCGAGGGAGAGAGAGAAAAGGGTTAGGGAGAGGAGAGGGCGGGGGAGAAATAGAGTCTCAGAGACAGAGAGATGGCGAGGGAGAGATAAATGGTGAGGGAGAGTTAGATGGTGATAAAGAAAGGGCGAGGTAGAGAGAGGGTTAGGGAGAGAGAGAGAGAGCAAGGTAGAGAGAGAGGGCGAGGAAGAGAGAGATGGTGAGGGAGAGATAGAGGGTGAGGGAGAGAGAGAGGGTGAGGGAGAGAGAGGGTGAGAGAGGGTGAGAGAGGGAGAGAGAGATGGTGAGGGAGCGAGAGAGAGAGGGTGAGGGAGAGAGAGAGAGGGCATGTTCAGCTAAGGGCTTCTTAGGAGTCTTTGCCATTTGAAATGTTAGGACTTCATGTGATCGCTTGATTAGAGAAATTAGATCATATTTCTCAACCTGATTTCAAGTCAAACATTTTTTTTTAAAAAAACATTTGTATTTATTTGTTATTACTAGGATTATCAAACAAAGAATACAATAATCAACTATTCCCGTTCATTAAAGAATAATGGTTCAGTATACTAGAACTCTAGACACACATAGCGAACAGTAGCATTTTGCAATGTCAACCCACACACGAAATGTCAAAACTATAGTTCAAACATCTTCTTTCATCTTCTTTCATCTAGACCTCTGGTTCTCTCTAAGCTGGACTATTGCAACAGCCTCTTTCTAAATCTGCCTGCTTCTTTTCTACGCCCTCTGCAACTCATCCAGAACAGGACTGCGAGACTTGTCCTTGGCCTCAAGCCCAAGGATCGTATCTCTCCAGGACTGAAATCTCTGCACTGGCTCCCAGTGGCTGTGAGGATTAAGTTCAGAACCCTCTGCATCGTCCTGAAGGCCTTCTGAGATCTGGGGCCTCAATACCTTCAACTCTCTTTTCCTAGATATCTTCCCTCTCGAGCTCTTCGCTCATCTGCCTCCAACTCCCTCAGGGTCAGTCGCTTCTGCAAGCAACGAGTTGGTGGCAGATCTCTCTCTTCGGCTGAGGCCTCCCTCTGGAACAGCCTCCCCGCCTCCCTGAAACTTGAGGAGAACCATCTTTGGGTTCCGGAAGCACCTGAAAACCCTCCTCTTTGCTTCCGCTTTCTCTCCCCCTCTCCCCTGTTAAAGTCATGGCTGTTACTGAGATGGCACTGGTTACCTGGCCACCCATCTGATCTCAGGCCCTAACCCAAATGCACGCCTGCACTGCCTCCCTCACAACCCCTGCACCTGGGGACTGTTTTCTGTATCCCTACAGTCCCCCCACTAGCACTTATTTCTGAACTCACCCTGCATTTGCCACCTGCTGGCCATTTATTAGATCGTTGTCTGTCTTCCCTCTGTTCCCCCTCCCTTGCTTCGTCACGCTTTGAAACACTTGTGTATAGGCGTGTTATAAATGCTATATCATATCATATCATATCATATCATATCATATCCCATTATGAAATGTGTAGTATTTCCAAGCATCTGCAGGAATTGTAATTGTGCACTTAGGACTGCACTGCTTCTCTGCACCAGAGAAATGACTTGGTGTCTACAGGGCAGTGGTATTCAAACTTTTTTTGCTGACTCTCTCTTGAGTACAAATGTTGTAGCCGGTCCCCTCTCCCCCTCGAACCCTGACCCTTGAGTAATAATATTGCTGTTGCGGCAGCACCACAGTTTGAAGAGCACTGCCATAGGGGGATTGCGCTGTGCTTGCTGCTGTGAAAAGGTTTCAGTATGTGTTTTATGTATTTTATTGTTCATTTATAATGCCCTTAATACCAGCGAGTGGTTGATAAGCACAAGATCGGTTTCGAACCTGTGTTGTGCCACAGTGTCTTACTTCCAAGACAAATGCGGTGCCCCTGAGCTATCTTTCCTTCCAGTCCCATTCATGAGCAGACCTTCCACCCAAGACCTTGTAATGGTGGGTGTGACCTCCCTCCCTTCTGGTTTTTAAGGGGCAGATGGTGTCCTTAACGCAGAAGTTGCAATCCCAGATCGCACCCTCCTCGTGGGGCATAACAGGCTCGCACCCAAAAATGGCTGCCTGGTGCATAGGCACGTGGCCACCGTCCCACGCTTTAGCTGCATGGGTCAGTGCAACCGAGACTAGGAATTATTTTAAGGCTGGGGACAATGCTCTCCTGGGGAAAGGGGACCTGCAGTAATTGAAGCCTGGAGTAGTGGCCCAGCAGGGTCCTCATCGATGGGGACGAATGATGTTCAACAATCTCTGTTGGATTACATTGTCCACCTTTGTTGGTTGGCGGCCAGACAAAGCATTATAATGGCACTCTAGTGGCATCATGGGCAGGCCCTGCAGGAGTTCACTGATTTGAATGGGGGACATCTACATTTAAAATGGTGGGTTATGTTAGTTATTATATGTTTCTATGCATTTATACTGTATCAAATCACCACTGTGGTAGTTTCAGAGCGTCTAGACTTGTGCGTGGAGTGGTGTATGCCACCTCATCAAGTAATTCAATTCTTAGGGCACCATCATGAGTCTGGCGGTAATCATTAAATGCGGCGGTAGCGCTATTACCGCCGCATTTAAAGGTCTGCCAGATCATGGCCTTGGCAGATTTCCCCCCAGCTCTGAGCTGGGGGGAAATCCGTGGTAAATTTGCCAATTTTCGGCGCTATTACCGCCATCGGGAAATCCGCCATCAGTAATAGCACGAATTTTCCCCATTGAGCCCAATGGGGAATGAGGAATTCCCAAATGGGCCCATTGAGGAATGGGCACTAACCAGTCCGCCAAACCCATTATCCGGCGCTAATAGCACCGGGGGGGTTTCGCGGTAGGGCTAATAGCGCTGGCGGTAATAGCACCGGCATTACCGCCCAACTCGTGATGAGGCCCTTAGTCTGCTGGAGGAGTCAGAATGAGCAAGGGAGAGATAGCAGTATTGGAAAGCGCCACTAGACATTGCCTTCAGGTATAGGCGCTTCTCATAGTATTGTCAGCCGCAATGCAATCACCTGCTACGACCTGGTGTGTTTGTCTGTGTCTCAAAGATATGAAATACATGAATCCCTATAGTTGCCCAAGACCCACCCTAAATCTAGAATGATTTCAGTGTCTTCACCTATCATCAGAGGATGCATGAAAAGTGCATGAGGAGGAAGGACCTAGTCTGCCCTGGGTCCAATGATCTGGAACCGTTGTTTGCATCACCTGTGACTATAAACCTGCTTGCTTTAAACCCTTAAGTGCCAAGGACGAGTATACTGGTCCTTTTTGCATAGACAAACACCTGCTTGAAACTGCTCCTTCCAGTCGATACATCCGGCCAGATGCCCTGTGTGTCTTTCTTTCACCATTCAAGACCTCTTCCTATCACTTTCCAGCAGGGCTGTCAGAAGATGTGGTGAGGCCCGGGGCAAAACATTTGGTGAGGCCCCCTTACAGTTTTTTGCACTCGGCCAGCGGCGGCATATCCGCACACAGGAGACTTGAGAAATCTACCCTTGAGTTTGTGTGCAGGATCCCAAATATGGTTTATTACTACTTTCTCTACTGAAGAAAGGTTCATGCCAGACTAACTTTTTTATCATATGAATGAATATATATAAGATGGCATGAGCTCTCCACTGTGCCACTTCCAATTCTCTGAGGGTCAATCACTTTTCCAAGCAAAGAGTTGAGGGCAGATCTCTTTCTTCGGCTGGGGCCTCCCTCTGGAAACAGCCTCCCTGTCTCGCTGAAACTTGAGGAGCACCATCTCCGGTTCCGGAAGCACCTCAAGACCTGTTTATTTGCTTCTGCCTTCTCTCTTCCTCTCCCTTGCTGATCACCTGCCTGATCCATGCATTGGTCACCTGGTCAAGCTCTGAATTCGGGCCCAGGTCCCTGCCTGTCCTGTTGCAATCCCGCACTGCCTCTTGGCTCCCCTGCACTTGTGGTCTGTATCTGTAACCCTACAGTCCCCGCTCTTGCTCGTATTGTCCACCCCTTGGCTGCACTTATGAGTACTCACACTTGCCACCGGTTGGCTGCACTCTTGTTTCTCCTTTGTTCCTGCACTTCTGCATCCTACCCCACCCTCAGCACTTCTCCCCTCCCCATTCCCTGCTCTTGCACGATCTGAATGACACAAGGCCTAGTAAGATCTGTGTTTTGTCCTACTCTTTTGTTTCTCCCTCCTTGCCTTGTCGCGCCTAGAAACACTTGCGTACAGGCACGTTATAAATGCCATTTCATATCATTAAATCATATGACAACATGAACACACTGACAAATGATGTAAAGTGGAGGCTGGTACATTTCTGAACTTAAGAGGCTTAAATGTTTGTTCCAATTAGTCAGGATCAACAGAGCACAGTGAGGGAGCCCAAACCAAACAAGGGTGGCTTGGGGGGTGGGGGGGTTCTCACTCCCAAGAAAATGTATGAAACATTGGGTTAAAAGTATGCATTTTACAGCACTTTCTTTGCAAAATTGGGTAGAAATCCACACAGTTTGTAATTGGTTTTGTATGGAAGCACATGGAAATTCCCAATAGTTGCAAATCACAAATTGTGCATAGGAACATTTTCCAATACATTTCATGCCGCCTTTCCACGCGGGATATGCTAGTATAAACATATATTCATGCTGGTTGTTCTAATTATGTTGAAGCAGGCTGCATCAATATTTGCCATTATTACCATGTACGGATTCCCAACCAGTAAAAATGCCATGCCACAGAAAGTATATCTGAGCTGACTGTGTACCATAAGTGTTATTACTGGCTAGATTGGCCTACATTCAAAGTGGGCCAATTTAGCCAAGTAGTATGTTTGCTTTAACCTTGATGCATAGTCCTGTGCATCAAGGGTAAAGCAAAAAGAGCACTGGCAATGCTAACAGTTTGGGCATTCGTGTAGGCATGGGAAAGGCACTTCTGTATTGGTATTAGCTGGCCATTGATAGTGCAAAATGGTTTGAGTACCTGAGCAGCTAATAGCACTGCCTCGTAAATGCCTAATACTTATACACAAGCCAAAACTGTTGGCTTTGCCAATGCTTATTTTTAAAAGAATTTCAGCGAAAGACATGCAGGGTGTTTTTAAATTGAGTGGCCAAAGGCAGACCTGATTAAGACATTTTTATTACACCAGTTACGTGTTTACAACTCCAATGAAGTCATGAACTCTTAGAAGACTCCTTTGAGGAAACACTTGCAGGCACATTGAGGGCAAAGTTTGATGGCTAGCCATGTTTAAAGCTAGCCCAAAGAGTTCCAGTGAGGAGGTGTTTTGGGTGGGGAGGGCAGGAACTGGGTGAGAATTGCCGTAGGGATTAGCATGGCCATGAGAAGTCATTTCACTGTTAGCACCTTCATTCATATCCATACATTTTTAGGTAATTGAAATCGTGATGTGGGGTTAGCACTTGCATGCTAGGGGAGTGATTAGAAGGGAAGTGGTGACATGAGACATCTCATTCTCACAGCAGTCCTTAAGTGTGATGTTTCAGAAATGAAGGCAAGAGGTAGCTGCTTGTAACATTGAAGCTTCACCAGAAGAGTCTCGTTCGAAAAGTGGAAAGATTTTAGGTGCCCCCACACAAGGAAGTTTGCCCCTTCCTCACAGCTACTGACGTTAGCACCTCTCCCAACATTTGAAGTATTAGTCCCCTTTCCCCCCTGACATTTTAGCCTAGGTGCACCTCTGATGCCATGAACCCACCCCTTAATGAAGTGGCCCCCAGGGTGGCTACATTTAGGGGTGGTGCTGAACACACACTCACAAAAACACTTTCACCCATGCATTCAACCACCAGTTACACAACTCCATACATTCATGTATACATAAAACCAAACACAGCATTGACACAAACATCAACATGCACGCATGCATTCATACATACATACACATATACGGTGGGTGGTCATAATTTCGAAAACAAAATGTCGACAGACAAAAATGTCGACAAAAAAATGTCGAAAAAAAAATGTCGACTTTCGTTTTTTTTAATTATATATTTATTTTAGGGGTTCGGGAGTTAAAAAAAAGGAAAAATTAAAAAAAAATAAAAAAGGGGGGTGCATTGAAAAAAAAAGTCAACATTTTTTTTTCGATATTTTGACTTTCGACATTTTTGTTGTCGAAATTATCACTATACACCCACATATACATACTAATTTAATTTAAATACACATATACACTTTTAATTTAAAATAAAAAACACTTATCTTACCTCCATGCACCCTTAAAAAGCATCCACGCAGCTGACACGTAGACATGCTGCCTGACAAGAGAGAACTCCTCTCCCATCAGTCAGCGTGGTCACACTGAGCAATGTGAACACACTGACTGACAATAGAGAACTCCTCTCCCATCAGGCAGCGTGGTCAGGCTGAGCAACGTGAACACACTGATTGACAAGCGAGGAGTCCTCTATAATCAACATGAACACACTACTGACAGGAGAACTCTCCTGTCAGTGAGCGTGGTCATGCTGAGCAACGTGAACACACTGACTGACAAGAGAGAACACCTCTCCAATCAGTCAGCATGATCACGCTGACATGAACGCACTGACTGACAGGAGAGGAGTCCTCTCCCATCAGTCAGTGTGGTCACACTGACAACATGAACACACTGACTGACAAGAGAGAACTCCTCTCCTGTCAGTCAGCATGGTCATGTTGAGCAACGTGAACACACTGACTGACAAGAGAGAACTCCTCTCCAATCTGTCAGCGTGGTCACACTGAGCAACGTGAACACACTGACTGACAGGAGAGGAGTCCTCTCCTATCAGTCAGCGTGATCATGCTGAGCAACGTGAACACACTGACTAACAAGAGAGAACACCTCTCCCATCAGTCAGCGTGGTCACACTGACAACATAACACACTGACTGACAAGAGAGAACTCCTCTCCTGTCAGTCAGCATGGTCATGCTGAGCAACGTGAACACACTGACTGACGAGAGAGAACTCCTCTCCCATCAGTCAGCGTGGTCACACTGACAACATGAACACACTGACTGACAAGAGAGAACTCCTCTCCTGTCAGTCAGCGTGGTCATGCTGAGCAACTTGAACACACTGACTGACAAGAGAGAACTCCTCTCCTGTCAGTCAGCATGATCACGCTGACATGAACATACTGACTGACAGGCGAGGAGTCCTCTCCCATCAGTCAGTTTGGTCACACTGTCAACATGAACACACTGTCTGACAAGAGAGAACTCCTCTCCCATCAGTCAGCGTGGTCACACTGACAACATGAACACACTGTCTGACAAGAGAGAACTCCTCTCCTGTCAGTCAGCATGATCACGGTGACATGAACATACTGACTGACAGGAGAGGAGTCCTCTCCCATCAGTCAGTGTGGTCACACTGACAACATGAACACACTGACTGACAAGAGAGAATTCCTCTCCCATCAGTCAGCGTGGTCACACTGACAACATGAACACACTGACTGACAAGAGAGAACTCCTCTCCTGTCAGTCAGCATGATCACGCTGACATGAACATACTGACTGACAGGAGAGGAGTCCTCTCCCATCAGTCAGTGTGGTCACACTGACAACATGAACACACTGACAAGAGAGAACTCCTCTCCCATCAGTCGGCGTGGTCACACTGACAACATGAACACACTGACTGACAAGAGAGAACTCCTCTCCCATCAGTCAGCGTGGTCACACTGACAACATGAACACACTGACTGACAAGAGAGAACTCCTCTCCTGTCAGTCAGCATGATCACGCTGACATGAACATACTGACTGACAGGAGAGGAGTCCTCTCCCATCAGTCAGTGTGGTCACACTGACAACATGAACACACTGACTGACAAGAGAGAACTCCTCTCCCATCAGTCAGCGTGGTCACACTAACAACATGAACACACTGACTGACAAAAGAGAACTCCTCTCCTGTCAGTCAGCATGGTCATGCTGAGTAACGTGAACACACTGACTGACGAGAGAGAACTCCTCTCCCATCAGTCAACGTGGTCACACTGACAACATGAACACACTGACTGACAAGAGAGAACTCCTCTCCTGTCAGTCAGTGTGGTCACGCTGAGCAACGTGAACACACTGACTGACAGGAGAGGAGTCCTCTCTTGTCGTTCAGCATGTCCACGTTTTCAGTGGAATGACGGGAGGCAGCAGAGCTCACTTCTGAGCCCTGCTGTCTCCCATTATTTTGCTGTTTGTTGCGGAGCCAAACGGCTTCACAAGAAACAGCAAAATCATTGCAGGGGCAGCACAGTCCCCCGTGTGAATAAAGGACACGAGAGACTGTGCTGCCTTCCACTTAGGAGAGGGGGCCGCGAGGCCCCCAGCAAGCGCGAGGCCCGGGGCAGTTTGCCCCCCCTGCACCCCCCTCGTGACGGCCCTGCTTTCCAGTGTAAATGTTACATCAATCCGTGCAAAGGAACTCTGTCCATAATGCAAACAAAGTCCATCCCATTATAGCACAACTTCACAAGCCTCGCTTTAAATATTCTGGACCTTGCAATCACACTGGAGGCATCTCAATATTATGACCAGAGGAAAGTACCGCATTTAGCAATGTTGAGGGATGCTACATTTCATTTCGGCATTTGTATAGCGCCTTTCAACATGGTCCCTGCACGCTGTAGGTTGAAAGCCCTCAGAGGGACAGAAGTCCGAAATATGGCAACGTTAGGATGCGCTACTAGTATGTGTGTGTGCATAATGGCCGTTACAGGTTATGAGGGCTTGGGCGAGTACCTGCTAGCAACCCATGTCTAATTGGTATGTGTATGGGTGGCGAGATGTACACTAGGGAAATAAGCTGGAGGGGTGTGTAAGAGGATAGTCAGGTATGTGTTTTGCTACAGTTCAAACTTCTGTCCTGAAAGGTATTGATATTGATATTTTATTTCTATTGTGCTTGTACACAAGCGTTTCAAAGCGCGACCAGGCAAAGGAAGAGAAACAGGGGAGCACAAAACAACAATCTTACTAGGCCCAGTGACATTGAGATTGCGCAGATGCATGGGAGAGGGGGAGGGAAAAGTGCATGGAAGGGGGGAGAAGTGGAAAGTGCCGGAGCAAAGGAGAAACATATAAATAATAATACATAAATAATAAAAGCAACAGTAGCCACAGTCTTATGGCAGAAGTGTTGTGCAAAGTGCAGTTCGAGTTGAATGTGAAAGCAGATGTGTGCAGGAGTGTGGTTGCGTGTTTGGCTAATTCCGAAAGCGTGGAGAGCTAGAGGAAAAATGCATTGGTTATAATCAAATGAAGGCCTGGAATTGGTAGATTTATCACAATTCTAAAACACCTGGCGTGATAAATTATGGTGGCTATATTCTGCATGCTTCCAGCTATCTTTAAGTGGCTACATTCAAGACCCCACTTAACCGTCAAGGCAGCATTCTGCCAACACCTGCATTCCCTGTAGTGAAATCGCCTAGAATCCATAGCATGGTCGCCCCCATGGACTCGACTATGTGCAACATGGTCAACTGCCCCACATCCTTAAACTGAGTACAACCATCTCCCACCTCCTCCCTGATTGACACTGTCTACAAGAAGTCAATCCTGAGTGGCAGACACAGCAGCAGTGACGATAGTGCTTTTTTAATAGCAGTCACCGGGAACCCGGGAAACAGAGATCATCGGTTTATGCTCCGAGACTGTGGAACCTCATATAAGTTAACACTAGACTTGCACCAACAGTCTAACAATTGAGTAAGAAGCTCTAGACACTTCGCTTCAAGGGGCACCTTCTCCACGCACCATATACTGCTCCTGTTGCTTAGCTGTAATGTAACACAACCTATCGTACATGACTCCACTGCTTCTTTAAGACAGACCTGCACTCAATAAATACCCAAAATAAATAAATGCATAAGTCATAGGGCCAAATGGCTGCCCGCATTAACTAAGAGAACCAGCCGCATTCCCTGCCAATGTCCCTTTCTCGGGTGGAACAGTGACTTCCTGGCAATAATGAAATGCCAGTTCCACATGTTCATCTGAACGCAGGGCACATACAGGCAGGTGATAACTGCACTTGGAACATATTTAGAAATATACAAAGGCAAGAACTCAGGGCTGCTCATGCAGCAGACATCACTCACTGTATTCCATAGCCTTTCTCATGAGCAAACTGCAAGCAGTTACTTGCAACACCTGCACAAGGCTGAGAGGAGAATGTCAGCCAAACAGTAACTCCCTACAGAGGCGTTGCTAGGGGGGGCTAAGGCGGGCTATAGACCCTGGTCGCTTGGTTGTAGCCCCAGATAGAATCTCAGGAGCTACAACCAAAAGGCTAGCTAGCCCCCAGTCCCAACAGTTCCGACATCAGCGTAGCCCCGGTTCTTTTCCAGACCTAGCAACACCCCTGACTCCCTGCATATAGACTATTGAGAGAATAGAGCATAATGGTCGGAAACAGAGAAGGGTGGAGAATATCACTGTACTCTGGTGTCACTTTACCACGGGGGCCAATTCTGGCTCTCCAGATATTTTGCACTGCAAATCCCATCAGTCCTAGTCAGCATGGTCGTTAGAGCCGTAGTGGGAAACAGCTAGCAGAAACCTGCTTCATCAGTCAAAGCTGCCTGTGCAGCCTCTGAAAACGCTGACCTTGTATTTCATTTCCTGGCTTATACACGTATCAGATCTGATGGTGACTATGTTCATGACTGTCAGAGTGCAATCTAACATACTCTTGCAATGTCCACAGCTCCACCGGTTGATTGTTGTAGCTGAGCCACAGGCCAGCTCATTAACTAAAATTAGAAACTACACACAAGCCCACAATGTACAATGAAGGATTGCAATGGACGTCCTTATTGTCGAGACAAAAAAAAGCTCTTCTTCAACAAGTCCTTCTTTCCTTTCAAATGTTGGTTGATAAGCTTTAGTTATGCCATAGAATAGACACGATTCCGCTTATCACGACTCAAAGATATGCCACTCCCAGGGGCTGATTGCTATCAGTGCCCAGAGGCCTTCAATCGGTGTGCCGATAGTATTGTTTTCCTTTTTTTTATTATTATTTTTAGGGGAAAGTGGCTCTCTGTGACTTGCAAGTGGCACATTTCCATGAAAAGAAACTACAATCGAAAATAGTGTATGCAGAAAACGTAAAGTGAGATTGCCTCTTTACTATATGCAGGACGTGAGGGTGGGCTGGGCAGCCAGACACATCGTGCAGACTGGTGTGCCAGAAGTGCACTTCGGCAGAGGAAGTGAGGTGTGGGTATGCGGTGGGGGTAGGATGCCATGGGATGGGGTAATGCCGACCGGGGCACCAGATAACATAAACAGCAATGGCAGCCCAGGGGAGAGGCGCAGGGGGCCAGCATTGAATTGCAATGTCCATTGGTTCCGCAAACGCCCAAGTCCTTCAAAATAATGCGCTACGGGCAGCACTAAGCATTCCCAGGCGTGAGCACATCTCTGTCACTAGGACTACATGCAAATGGCTCACCATCCAACATAAAATCGATCTAAAAACCCTCTGCCTTACTTTCAAAGCTCTCAACCATCTAGCCTCCCCCTACCTTACTAACAAATTCACCATGAAATCTTCCATCAGAACCACGAGATCTTCCAATACCTTATGTCTTACAGTACCTAGATTTACCTCTAAAAGAGCCAGAGGCTCGAGCTTCACTGTCCTCGCCTCCCAACTCTGGAACACCCTGCCTCTGAATATTAAGTCTTCCAAATCCTTCCAGTCGTTCAGGAAACTTGCCATTGGGTGGCTTCTGACAAAAACTCAACCCTTAAGTTAGACCTAGCTATAAACTGTACATATTGCACATGTCTCATTTTGTCATTATTGGTTGCTATCACCTCTATTGTCTGTCTATTCTGTATATATCTGCTGCTCTATTATTACTGCTTATTACCATGTACTGTGCCTTGTAACTTGTACTAAGCGCCCTTATACTCCCGGGTCCGGAGCGCTATAGAAATAAAATAAACAAACAAACAAACAAACAAACAAACAAACTAACACGCTGTGGTCCTCCTGAATGGTGATTGCCTCTTCCCAGGTGTTAATGTGAAAGTGTGCATTGTGACCTATTTGAGGAATGTGCGTACTTCATGCCTCTGAATTAGATTTTGGAAATTGGCGGCATCATCCTACTGTTTTCCTATTGATGTAGACTGCTACTCTGAATATTTAACATAAAATACAATCCTTTTGCAACTCCACAGCAGAGTGGAACGGAACGCGAGCCCACTTAGAATCAGATTAACTTCTGATTCTCTCTTCATTTACTATTTGAGTAATGCGAAACATCCATCAGGATATATAATCTAAAGAGATCATGCAAAGATGCTCGAGTTTTAGGTTCCCTTGGACACTGACTGCATGAGTTCCTGTTGGAAAAATGTTGAGAGCCTAGTTAAGGTCTCCACAAACACAGAGCAGAGGCAACCAGGTGCTTCCTCAGCTTTGAGGTTGCGCATGAGAACTGAGGTCAAATACTTTAAAGCATATATCACAAGTACTCTACATTGAATTCCTCCAGTAGAAACTCTTAGTGCAACCCAACAACCCTTAGGGCAGTTTTATGTCAGCAAAGCCTTCACCTGGCTATAATGTTAAAATAACCACCACACTGGAAGGAACAGTCTGTGAATAATCATAACATGTGTGTGCTCATGTGTGCTATAATTTATATCCGTCTTCATAGGACATGTATCTTTCTGAAGGTAGGATTATTGCATTTTGTTTTCTTAAGGCAGAGAAAGACTAACTCTTAATTTAAGGCCACTCATGTTTCAGATATATAGTGCACAAGGGTCTAATCAATGCCTACCATACCAGGTTCCCTGAGCTCTCATTCGTTTTGGCATACCTTGTATTCTCTCTAGAAAGGGGTCAGGTACACGCACCTTCCAAATGTAATTGGTCAGCTACACAAAATTGGTTAATTGCTTTAACAAATGCAAAGTAAAATGTGTGCTTTTTCATTTTACCTTTAACCTAAAAGACATGTTATTTGTACAGGACCTTTTACCACTGGTATGGTCCAACGCGCTGTGGGTTGAACGCCCTCGGGGAGCACAGTCCAGGTCAGTGGGGAGTGTAATGTAGTAAACGTGTTTGGGTGCCCTCGGTATGTGTGCGGCCAGTGTGGAATAAGTGGTGTGTAGCTGCATAGTAGTGCTAGGTGTGGTAAGGTGGTTGTGTGATATCAGTAGAATGTGCGCAGCAAGGCCAATGGACTTGGGCATCTGTATTCTGGTGGCGCTGGAGTTTGTGAATGAGATTATGTGTGCAGCTAGGCTGATTTCGAGGGGTTTAGCTGCTTTCTAAAGACTGTTGAGTTGATCGTGGAGGTGTGTAAGTAGGTGTGCAGCTAGGCTGAATTAATCAAGGGGTAAAGCTGCATTCCATTGCTGCATTCTATTGCTTGCATTCTAAGCTGCATTCTAAGCTGCATTCTATTGCTTGTTGGTGCATAGGAGAAAGTTACCATAATGCTGCGTTTAATTAGCAAAGAATAGGAGCTAGACGGTGCGCAGTATGTAGTTCGGCTCAGGCATTTCCAGATTTGTAGCATTTCAAAGCAAGGGCATTTCCTGGACTGATGGCGTAATGCATATTTGCAGGGCAATGATCAAGTTCATAAGTGCTATTAATGCGTGGGTTGATAGTTCTGCTATATAGATTCCTGGGAGGTAGTTCTGCTAAATGCATTTCCAGATAGGTGCGATTAGCAAATAAGCGTTAGGCAGCCCCCGGTATCTAGTGCAGCTTCTGGGTTTCCAGATGGGTAGGATTAGAAAGCATGTGCATTTTTGAACTGATAGCGGAGTGCATAATTGCATGGCATTGATCAAGTTCATAAGTGCTATTAGAGCTTGGGTTAGAAGTCTAGCACAATCGGTCCAGATTAGTGGAGATAGCAATCTCTAGACCTCAGAGTGTACTGTATTCCAGTGGAAGAAGGCAATGATTCAATTCCGGCGTGTACATAGGTGCTACTACGATTTGGGTTTCAGGTCTGGGCAAAGGCTCCAGATAATGGGGGTAGATATCGTCTGGCCTGCGAGTCTAAAAAAAAGGGCCTGTATTGAGCAGGTTACCATGCCATTTCTTGGGCGTGGTGGTAAGTCAAGTGGTCCGGGCGTTACCTTACGTGTTTTTAGGCAAAGAGCCAGGTTTTGAGTGCCGAGTTATGTACTCTTTAGAGTTAGGTTAGCTGGTAGGCCAGTGCACTCATTGGCAACTGGTAGAGGGAGTTTGCATAATCAAGTCTGGACATGACAATGGACATAATTGCAGCCAATCTGATAGGATAGGCGAGGTAAGGGAAGATACGCTTCAGGAGGCTATGGTGGAAATTACAGGATTTGGATGCATTGTTGGTGTGGTTAGACAGAGTTAGGCCAGAGTCCATTTTGGTGGCAAGGTTTTTGACAGTTGTAGTGGTCGGGCGGTACTCCGTTGAGGGTAACCAGGGAGTCGAATGGGGAAATAAAATAAGGCAGTTTTGCTGCATACCATGATCTCGGTTTTCCCTGGGTTCAGAAGGAGATGGTTATTCATCATGCAGAGGTCAATGTCAGGGAGACATGCTGCTAGGTCAGGCCGAGTGTAGGCGGTCGATTTAGGAATTTGCAAGATGATTTGTGTGTCATCCGCATAGTTATAGCAGGTGAGGTTGTGTGAGCGGATGATCTTGGGCAGGGGGTGCATGTAAAGGTTAAAGAGAAGGGGAGAGAGGCAGGCACCTTGGGGTACTCCAGTGTTCACTGGGCATGCAGAGGAGAGAAAAGGGGGAGATGGGTGATTTGCTTTCTATTAGTGAGGAAAGAGGTGATCCAGGTGAGGGCTGAATCTCGTATTCCTAGGGAGTGCAGTCTCTCAAGGACGTTCATGTGGTTAATGGTGTCAAACGCTGCCGAGAGGTGAAGAAGAACAAGTGCTGAGTCTGCTGTGACTTTGAGGTCATGCCAGATAGAGATCAGCGTGGTTTCTGTTCTGTGGCGCGGACAGAAACCTGCTTGCATGGGGTCTAGGAGATTGTTTGATTCCACAAAACCATTGAGCTGTGAGTATGCAGTGCGGTTAATGAATTTTGCCAAGAATCAGGTGTTGGAGATCCGCCTGTAGTTGATTGGTAGTAGAGGGTTGAGGGGTGTTTTTTTAAGCAGAGGTTTGACATGCGCAGTTTTGAAGGATTCTGGGAAGTTGATGGAGGCGAGGGAGTCATTAAGAACGCACCTTGCCCATTCTCCTGTGCAAGCAAAGGTGAAGATTTCTTTGAGGAGAGAGAAGGGACAAGGTTCGAGAAGGGAGCCAGAAGGTCGGCTGTCAGATAGTAGTTTGAGGAACTCCTCGCTCGAGATAGGGTTAAAAGAGCAAAGCGAAGGGTTCTCGGTCAGGAAGAGTTTTGGTTCTTGTAGAGTGGGAGTTGGGCAGGTGGACAGGATGGACAACTTGGTCGCTGTCCTGTCCAGGGCTGTTTTGTGGAATTGTTCAGAGAGGGAGTTGCATAGCGTTTGTGATGAGGCAGTTGGGGTTGCGATGCAGGAAGGGTTTAAGAATTCTGTGACGAGCCTGTGGAGCTCTTTTCTGTTGCTACAGCTACTGAAGGTCCTTTTATCATTATAGGTTTTTTGGCCTTTTGGATCTCTGATTTGTAGTTTTGATGATGGTGGGCGAGTACTGATTTGCTTTCCGTGGGTTCTGGAGGCTCATCATTGTAGATTAGAGGATGAGTGGTGGCCTCTACCTCTGGGTTTTGTGTCTTTGGGTGCTGAAGGAGTGTGCATGAGAGGGGAGTGTGTGAGGGTGGGGCTGGAGGTGATGGTTCAGGAAAGGGCAGGACATGCCATGCTGAGAGAAGGGAAGTCAGTGGCCAGGGATCATCTACTGGTGTTGGTCGGTGTGATGTGGAGGAAGGGAGGTCGGGGGACCTGTTACTTGATGTGGGTGTGTTTGGTGCAAGGGAGGTGGAGGTAGTGACCAGAGGTGGTGGAGGGGGTAGATCTGTACAGTGGAGAGGTTTTGCATCAGGATTTCTCAAGTGTGGAGTTGGAGAGTGTGTGGCATGGGTTGTAGATGTTTGTGAGGGAGGTTGTGTGGTTGGAGGGTGTGGAAGGTGAAATGTGTCATAAGGGCAGAAGGCAGGCTCCCCTCATGTTAAAGATGGATGGAGAGTGATGCAAGGCAGTCCCTGGGGTTCTGGCTGTGGGGTCAGGGGACAGGAGCGGGGTGAGAGAGGTGCAGGGTTAGTTCCGGAAGGTAGGTGCAAGGGTTGTGTTGGCAGTGGGGCAGTATTTTTTGGAGCGTCTGAGGGATCCTCTGGTCTGAGAGTTGGACGCTGGGTGTTGAGAGGCTGTGGATTGGAGAGAGCCTCCTGCCTGTGAGGGTGGGGTGAGAGGTGGCAGGGTGGGAGGGAAGAGATTGCTGAGAGGGGTGCAGGGTTCAGTTATTCTGGGTGTGCTAGAGTGCCCTTCTTGTCTGCGAGTTTGACAGTCAGCACTGAGAGGTTGTGGGAGGTTGTGAGTTATCTGAAAAGTTGGGTGGGAAGGAAAGTTTGTAGATGAGTGCAGGGTCTGCAGAGGAAAATGGGAGGGGGTTAGGGAGTGGGCAGGTCTTGGTGGCCCCAACAGCTCCTTTGGTCTGGGAGTTGGAGGTTGTGTGGTGCGTGGTGGTGGAGTTGGGTTGGTGTGAGTGTGTAGGTTTAGAGTGGAAGGGATGGTGGTGCGAAGGCCTTGCAGCATATAAGGTTGGTTCAAGAAAGATGGTGCAAGGGTGAAGGGTGTAGGGCAGAAGGGGTGTATTACGGAGTGCCTGAGAGCTCATCTTGTATGTGAGTGGGGAGGTGTGTGGTAAGTTGCAGTGTGTGTGTGTGTGAGTGGTTCTGGGTGGGTGTCCTGCTGGATTCAGGAAAGAGGGTTCGAGGGTAAAGGGTGTAGGATGGAAGGGGTGTATTCTGGAGTGCCAGAGAGATCCTCTTGTATGTGAGTTGGGAGATGTGTGGTGAGTGGCAGCATATGTGTGAGTGATTCTGGGTGGGTGTGGTAATGGGTTCAAGAATGAGAGTGCAAGGGTGAAGGGTGTAAGGCAGAAGGGGTGTATTCCATAGTACCTCAGTGCTCCCCTTGTAGGTGAGTGGGCAGGTGTGTGGTGAGTGGCAGTGTGTGATACTCGGTGAGTGTGGTACTGGTGGATGGGAAAATGTTTTGAGAGGTGGAAATCCTGGGGTTGGTGTGTCCGGCTCGAGTGTGTGTTGGTTGGCATGGTCGTGTTAGGTTCTGGCTCGAATGTGCGTGGGATTGGAGGGGGCTTGGAGCATCTAAGGGTGGGAATCATGGTGAGTGGGACCGGCTAGATGTGAGAGAGCTTGATTAGTGTGTGGAGACCCCTAGATCTAAGGTACCTAGGTTTGAAACATAACAGTCAGTGACAAAACACTCAAATTTGGGATACCAGGATAAAAGGAGATCTCCTAAAATTTGGACTCAACAGCAAATACAGTGACACCTAGGATTGAACCACAACTGTCAGTGATAAAACGCTCACATTTGGGGTGCCTCGATAAATGGAGAAAAGCACCAGAAATGTTGGATGCATCAATAATAGCGGTAGCACGTAGATTTGGGACTAATTAGCAATTTAACAAGTAGCTTGATTTGAGACTATTGGGCAGCTGGAGAGGATGTCTACATTTGAGAGTCAGCAGTCAGCAGAGAGACACTGTACTTTACTGTATAGCAATTATAGAGAAACAAATACATTGTGTGACAAAGGACGGTGTGCTTAGGGTAATGATAGTGGTAGGGCTTCACTGGAATACAGTGATTGCTGTACACCTCACCCAGTGTAATTCAAATATTTGCAAGAAAGTTTGGATGCAAGTTTGTTTGAACCCTTGTGAATACCCATTTAAATGGGGCATTCACCATTTGTACCATAAGCAAGGTACTTATGAAAACACATAACATTAATATGTAGTACCACAACTTTTTTATTAATTAGCTGATACTTTGGCTTTTTAAAAAAAATGTAATTTTCTTTTTTTATAGAGAACAATTAGTAATATGCATAGTTGTGAGACATTTAGTGTTCAACTCAGTTTTACCCAAAGTACAGTACATTAGCATGATAATTACAAGGTGTGATGAATATGCTAAAACATTTGGAAGACAGCTCATAAGTAAGTGAAAAACATCATGAAGCTGAATTCGGTGAACACAGAATATTAATGAGAGTTGAGAGACTTTGACTTATGCTTAAGTTCTCCTATGTCCGGCTAGAATCTGACCTCGTAGTTTCCTTGCCAGTCACTACTGGTTGAGGGCTGGCTTCACATGCGAACACGGTCAAACACGGTCTGGAGCTGCCTCCTCGGGAGCTGCCTTTTTCCTTGGTGCCCTTAGCTGGCGGGGCTGCATGGGCAGTGGGCTGCCCTGGGTGGTCGTACTAAAGAGGATTCAGGGTGCCAATGGGGGTGCGAGGGGAGGGCTATGGGGTGGGTAAGTGGACCAAAGCACGCAGCAGAGGAAGACACAACTACACAGTGCATGAAGCACCAAAAACAGCAAAAAGAAAGGTAGGCACATAGAAACATTGCTAAAATGGGGTCTCTGGAAGCAGGGGAAATTAGGCACAACACTCACCTATACTCCAGAGCTAAAGTGGAGTAGTGGGGTGGGCTCAGTTTGGGCGTGAGGGGAGGGCTGTGGAGTGGACAAGTGGACCAAAGAAGGAAGCAGGGGAGACTGCAGCTACAAGAAAAGAGAAGTCTATGACCAAAACTATGAATTCCTTGTGTGTCAGTCTCATTCCTGGCACCTCATCCGAAAAACAGTTTCAATGCACAGAGACTGAAACTCAGGCATCATCTGTGGCATGTCACATTTAAGTTTCGATGACCATGGGCTCTCATCAGGGCTTAAAAAGAGAATGCAGCTGTGGCAATAGTCCATTCTATGAAATCTTCTGAATAGATTAAAAAGGTAGAAAAGTCAAGAAATGTATGAAGATCCATTTACGTTTCTTACATTTCTTGTCCTGCCAGACAAATACCTGATGGGCATGTTGATTATTTTCTGTAAAAAGGGAGCTGTGAGAATGGATCGATCTCTTTTTTAGAAAATAGATCAAAATGAACACTTGTTGTTCTGTGTCTGTACTTGTCATGCTTTCAGGCACATCCATGTATCTGGATTTTATCACAGTGATTCTTATATAAAGCAGAGGTCTGGAACATGCCTAAAACCAGATGTTTTGGGCAATTTCCCTATGATCCCAATGTAAACACACACTGACACACAGACCTCAACTCACAGTACTTTGCTACTGTTCAAAGATTGCAGTCCAAAATATCAGTTGCTTAGGGCCATTTGGTTCAAATGAAGTTGCCAATTACTTCAAATCCCAGGATTTCTTAGGTGGTTATAAGAAAGCCCTAAAAATGGGATATCTTGGTCACAAGTAGTCATTTGAGCAGACCATTCACTTGACATCCACCACAAGTCATAAGTGCGATAGTGTGCTAGTTCTTCTTTTCTTAATTTAATTTTAAGAAATAGGAAAGGCTTAAAAATAGAGACTACTAAAAGCATACCTTGCAGAGCACGAGTGTGATTATCGAAACTTTGCACTGATGCAAGTGCAATTGGAATTAGGGCAACAATTTCCCTATTTTGAAAACATATCTTTTAAATGTATTTTTGCATTAGGGCAAAGGAGTAGGAATATGGCAAACGTTGCTCTGGTGGAAAATGCATCGGATGAATATGTTGTTTAAGCTTGGGCAATGTTAGCCTGTGTGCTAATATCACTTGCACCTGTGAAATATTTCTCAGTTCATTTCATAAAGCTTTATTAAACAGGAGGGTGTTTCGCACACAACGGTATAATAACACAAAGCAATGTATCAGTTACCATGTACATTTGGATACAAATTCATCTTAGAAAAGGATAAAATGGTCACAAGTGTCATTTAGCATCAAACACACATCTGATCAAGTCATTCCTACGGGCCCCAGCTCGATAGATATGTTTTGCCACGAAAAATACAGTGTTTAGATCAGTAGTCATTTGGCATAGCAATATTCCTTCTGCTACTCTGTGGCCACTGGCCTTCTTAAATAGCAGGAGCAGGTACAATGCCCTCAAATCCTTAAGTGAGTCACAAACAATGGTATCCAGTCGTTTTACTGAAAACAAAACAGAGAGGAACGTTTTAACGAGAACCATAATACTGAAAGAATACCGAAAATATTAATTAAATCATTCAGCCTATACGAGGAGGAAGTGTGGTGGAGCCGCCTGATGAGTGGTTCAAAGACTTCTTGGGCCTTAGCAACGGCAAAAATCTTAAAGGCCGCTTTAGACGAATGTGCTAAACAAACAACAGTTTAACTAAATCCAGAGACAGAATGGTCCTCTAGACAAGTGAAACTGAAAGTTGTCGGACGACAAATCAAGAAGAAACTAATGAATTCAACAAACAAAGAAAACGAAGAAAGGAAGGACGAATAAACTGGAAAACTTAAAAAGAGACTCGTAAAACAAAACTTGCAAAATCATTGAGTTGATAAACGCAAATAAAAAAAAAATATATATATATATATATATGGCAGTTGGGTAGGGATTTACATGGCTGGGGATGGGTTTAAAAGGATAGAAAAGCGGGGGCTTGGTGGGGGACCCACCGAAATTAAAAAAATAAAATAAATTTGCTATTTATTCAGTATTTTGGCTTTTTTGAAATTTACCACTCTGATTTTACCTTTGGTAAAATCACATAAAACCCAAAAAATCATAAAATGCAAAATGGTTTCGGTATCACTACAACATGCCAAATCCCATTACTGCGAGGTACAAAACCTTGCATGCAAAACAGGGATTTTGCGCCCACCAAATAGACAGGGGATTGTGTAGGAATATTTATTGACGTGGGGGCATATGGGAGGGCTGCAGGGAGTCTCCCCTGCATTAAAAATACCCAGCATGTGTTGTTTTATATGCAAGGTTTTCAACCTCGCAGTACTAAATTCTGAATTTTAAAGTAGATCCATTGTTTCAACATCAGTGCCACACATTGACCAAATATCATAGTTGAAGCCCTTCCACTTGCAATTACATTTGACAACCTTGAGAGTGTCTGTCCTAAATTCCATCTAAAGTGCTTGTGCATAGGCCAGGGAGATAAAATCAAGATATTCTTCAAATCTGAATTCATTTTTCACAACCAGACAGTGTAGCCCTAGTTTCAAGTGCAGACAGGAATTTTCTAGTTGTTTACACATAACTCGCTGAGCTGCGAGCTTCACAATATGATTACTGCATGTGATTATCGTCACTGGGTTCAGCTTCAAATTGCTTAAATTAAAGGCACTGATCTGCTATTTATATGCTGTACCCAAGGACGCAAGTGCCCTCCTGGTGACTAACGAATGTGGGTTAAAGCCTCTCTAAACTTTAATACTTCAACAGGTGCCCAAAGCCTGATCCAAGAAATGACCGGCTTGAGGGATATCAAGCTGAGAATTGGCTTCAAACCACACTCCATATGCAGCGGGCCAGACGGAAAACTCTTCAAAAGCGTAAGGAGCAACTTCAAGAACATGTTTTCAATAGGGGCCTGTTTTTGGCAATCGTTAGGGCCCCATAACTCCACACCATACAAGGCTGCTTAAGTATTAATATTTTATTAATATCGGTTGCTGGTGATAGGGCCCCTTATTCATGGTTCACTGCTATTTACCCACAAATTATGGAAGATTTATCAAACTCTGCAGACTAAGAGCCGGTATCTACAAAACTCACACTAAGATAGTCATACAAGTTGACTTCTTCCATTTAGTTCTGCCCACCTCAAGAAAGCAGTCACAAGGTGTTAATCCCTTGAGCCTTTGCTTTTTTAAAGGTGTGCCCAAGATCACACAATCAGTCAAAATAATAATCAATGATGGATGACTGAGGTTCATGTCAAAACCCAGCTTTATCCAAACAACAAATCTAAGCCAGGACAGCATATAAGCATCATTGTTCTCATAGCTCTTAATTCTTCAATGTTTTGTACCAAACCTACGTCAGCATTGATGTCACATTACAATATCAGTTTGCAAAACCTACAGAGAGCTACATACAGAATGTATATGGGTTAGTCACATCATTGGTCACTGCCTATCTGATGACTCTGCCTTGAACCATCCCACTTCTAATACATAATTACTGGTAAAGCTAATTAGTTGGTGTTGTCCATCATAGGAGGTGTGGCAAAGGGATTTTTCATTGGTTGACATCTAGCTTACCAACCTTGGACATTTTGACAAGGCATCACAATATGTGCAAGGCACAAGTGGGGGTACCAAACTCAGAGGACTACCATAATTGCAATTAAAGAAAACTGCTCATCATCCCAAGGAGATCAAGCCTTCCCTCTCCTTTGAACATAGTCTTGAGTGCTGTCCGGTGTCTGCATGTGCTTTGAGGGAGTTCTGCAATGTTTGGCTTGCAATGAATAGCCAGTATTTTCATGTTTGAATCACGTGTTAGGGTACCCTGTTTTAAATTGGATTTTCTTCTATTTATTAGGATTTTAGCTAATTCTAATGTGCATGTTGTGTTCTCTGTGACCACTTGGGAAACCCCTTCCCTGCTCTCAATAGAGTATCTTGATATAGTTTTCTTGTAATCCTGGACATCAAGGGCTGGTTGCTTGTATTAATTCAATTAACTTGAAAGGTTACTACTATGTCTCCTGGCAACTATTACCTTGTCTTTGCGTCCATTCTGCATGGCCACAACACTCTTCTGTGTTTAACCATGGTGCCTGCTATGACTGCAGTTCTGAGCAACTTCACAGCTTCTCAAATAAATGTATTTTGTACGTTCAGCATATTTCCAAGGTCCTGTTACTTCTAGGCCCACTGCGGCCTGTGTGCTAGGAAAATGGATGCACCCTGGTTCATCCTTTAACGTGTTACCCTGCGTCTTTTTTACATGTTAATGTTCTTTGGGGTTACATATACACAAGTACAGATATACTTCTATATGTCCTTCGTGTGTACGTGCATGTGTTTTTCATGTCTGTGTGTGAAAATTCTGCATGTCTGTGTGTGCTTTAATTCAACGTCTACTAATGTCCACTACACATACTACATTTGTATGTCTGTAGCCATCTGGTTACTCCCTATCTTTGCATATATTAATAAATACCTGTTACTGTACTTTTGACACCATCTATTCTATTCCTTAATCCAACTTCATGGTCTTAGTTTGTTTCGCCTTTCAACCCCAGACTCTCGGGATTGTTCGGCTGTCTTAACTTGTAACGTTTTTCTCACCTGGATGATGCTGGCGAGGGGTGTGGAATGGAAACGGTACTTGCATACTCATCTGAGTCAGGGCAGTAGATGTTACCTGAATATGTGCCTGTCCCATTACGATCCCCCCTCTGGTCCAGGCATGGACCAGACCCACATTTCTGCCCATTCTGTTGTAGTCATCTTTGGGTATACATATTTTGCTCACCCCCCGCCACCAAGCTGCCTCCCTGCACTAAATATTATTCAGGACCACAGGTCATGAAGCAGCAATCCTCATCGGCTTCACAATCCAGCCAATGTTTGGTGTAATTATGGGGATCAACAGAACACTTAAACAATGTCTTGGGAGGTCTAATGAGATGGTCTAGAGGGTACATTTTGGGCAATGTATCTGTTTGTGTACCCTCATTCACTTGTGTCACCACATTTATTATCATAGTCATTTCGAGTGCCTTCTTGCTTACCATTTTGCATTGGTTCAGTGCTATGTTCAGGATACAAATAGTCAGGACCAGTACTAGTATGGCCAATATGATTTTGAATGTTTGACAACCAGGTGGGTACCCATGAAAACAGGTATTCAAACCAGTAATCATTTTCTATTTCTTCCTCCTCTGGCACCATCTTAGTGTACAGTTTCTGTAAGTCTTTGATGGCCTCTGTAAGGGTCTCTTCTCATCATCGTTGATGGTATATACCTGCTGTAAGATGGGCCAATTTTGCACAAACGCCTCCCTCCCTCCATGGCTGTTATAAGGTCAAGAACATACCTATGATGAACGTTCATTCGTCTCACTGCTCTGAATTCTTCTTTAATGGCATTGAACCTTGTATGGTTGCATTTATTGTTTGCAACAGCTCACATCTGGTGATGTATAACCATTTGGCATTTGTGCTTGTTCACAAACTGGGAACAATTTAGAAGGTAAAGAACATTGCTGTTTTACCAAATAGTTTGCGTTCATCTGGTATGTTGTCATAGGCTTCTGTTGATTGTACCAAAAAGTAATGTCCACTTATTGTGCGTTTCAGGGTAAGAGACCTTTTATTTCAAACATTTGTACTCATCCGTGGTAAACATTCAATCTGCACCACACTGTCATGATCTCTGCTTCCAAAAGATCAGGACTTGCCCGACTCCCTTGGAAGCAGACCCATAACCCCGGTTCCGAGTGCCAGCCAGTCCCAATTGGGACCTTTTGGACCCTGTCCTGGCGCCAGTGGCACCAGGCTCATAAAGATGCCCAGTCCCAGCGCTGGAAGCGCCGGGCTCATAATGCTTGGGTGGACTTACCTGCAGCAGACCATGCTGCTTACTTACCTGCCAGTTGAACCCCTGATCCTCTTCTGTTTGGGACTACTTTTCCTGTTGGGTGGGGCAGGAGCCACTCCCTAGGTTCAGAACACTGGAACTCTTCTGGAAAGCAGGAACTCTTTTCTTACCTAGGCGTGGCTGTGGAAGGAGACACCTAAGCACTACAGGAGGCTATTTAAACCACACCCGATGGATGAATCTTGCTTTGCGTTATTCTGCATTCTCTGCAGCAGAACGCTCATCGTGTCTTCTGCTTCTGATCCTGGGCCTAAGGGAACAAAGGCTTACCATCCTGGAATCCAGTCTTCAGCAGCACCTGTAAAGACAAAGAAAGAACAGGTTAGCACTACGGTCTTCAGTGGCAGCGCATCTCTTACCTGGTCCATCGGCTGTCACCAACGCCTCGCGCTGCATTCCGGCATCTGAAAGACAAAGGCTTACCTACTCTTCGCATGCTCCGGAGGTCTTCGCACTGCATTCCGGCATCTGAAAGACAAAAGCTTACCAGCTCTTCGCACGCTCCGGAGGCCTTCGGCGCTGCATCCCGCATCTGAAAGACAAAATAAGGTGCGTTTAAAGACATTGGGCAACTTTATTACTCACGTGCCATTACTCCTTCCCACGCCGAATCCAGTGGGTATTCCAGCACCCTTCAGCTTCTCTAAAGCTCCGAACTTGTACCTGCAAGATAAAAGGGACAGTTAGTGCGCATCGTGAAGCAGGCTACAAGCGCTTACTTACGTGCTTCCAGGCGCTTCTATTCCTCACGCAGGTTCGATCCTCAACTCTCATCAGCCCGCCATCCGCCTTCGCCGGAACCCTGCAAAACAAGAGATATCATTACAAAAGACTTTTAAGACATTTGAAGTGCGCAGAACTTACCGTTCGTGCAGTTAATGACGGACAGCAGTCCTCTGAGGTCAAGAGGCCTGCACCCTTATCCAGTGAAGAAACTGGTTACGGCACCCTGCCCCGAGGCAGATGGAGAGCTCGGCGTTCACTTACCTAAGGTGAGGGTGTTAACCTTTGGGGTTCTACAGGAGAAGAGAAAGGGAAGAAGAGAGAGACATTCAATAACCCAGTTCATTAATCCCATATTTTCTATCTGCAGACATCTTACTCTTCGAATCCGACATACAGTGCACAGAGGTCCAGCCCAAAGAGCCAACCGTGTGTTACACATCACCTTTGAAGATACGGCATTCACCCAGTCAAGACCGGCGCCTCTGCGGGAATCAGGTGAGCGTTACAGAACACAAAGCCTACCGCAAAACTCCCACCCAGGCGCTATGGAAACCTCGGATACCGACCAGCTAGTCCAGTTACTTGGGGAACTAAGAGCAGAAGTGCATGCAGCCCGTCAGGAAACGAATGCTTTAAGAAGGGAACTGATTATTTCCAAGGAGCGAACAGACGATCTCGCTAGACAATTGCTACAGTCACAAGCCGGACAAACTCCGTTACCCGCATCAGGGGCAAATCTTCCTTCAACATCCTCTACGAACCCAGTGCAGATCAACCTACCTGGGAATGTACCGCTGGCTCCGCCCGAACGATTTTCTGGTGAACCAAAGAGGTTTGCAGTATTTATTAATCAGTGCCGGTTGCACTTCTTATGCCGGCCAGCAGCCTTTCCAACTGATCAAGCTAAGGTAGCTTTCGTGCTTTCGTACCTTAGTGGCAATGCGGCAGACTGGTCGATCCCTCTAGTTAATCAAGATGATCCGGTTCTCCATGATTTTCAAGCTTTTCAGCTCAGTATGGAAAAACTGTTTGCAAGACATTCACAGGGGCAGGCCTTGGACAATGAGCTCCTTTCATTGCGACAGGGTAATCAAGACCTTTTGGCTTATATTGCGTCTTTCAACAGACTGATAGTGGAAACTCGATGGCCTGAGGACAAAAGGATTACGCTGTTTTATAGAGGTCTACGTGGAGAGCTCAAAGATGTGTTAGCCCAAGTAGTGAATCCCCCGCAAGACTGTTCGGACTATATTGACTTAGTCGTTCAAATTGACCACAGACTGCAGAACAGGAAGGCCGATCGTTCCAAGTTTGATGCTCGAGTATTTTCCAAACCACCAACTCCTACCAAAGGAGTAGACTCCGGGGAACCCATGCAAATAGGGGGCCTGAAAGGACCACTAACACAAAAGGAGCGGGAAAGGAGAAAACAGCTGCAATTATGCCTCTATTGCGGAAACTCGGGGCACTTTCTTCGAGACTGTCCGGTGAAACCAGCCAAGAAGGCAGTAGGAGCTGCAGTTACCAGGGTCACAAACTCTGAGCAGGGAAACGACCTCGCCCGACAAGAATAGAGGTCCTCTTGCCGAGCGTTAACACCAGTTCCGTGACCTCGCATTTCGTGATACCTATGGTCCTCATTAGCCCTGAACATCCGGATCGATTACATGCGATTGAAGCTTACGTCGACAGCGGTGCCATCGGCAATTATGTGGATCATGAAATGGTTTTGAGGATGAATCTGACTCTTTTTCCAAAGGCTGTAAAGGACGTCATTACTACGGTGGATGGTACGGAGATAGCCTCCGGACCAGTAATGCATACCACCCAAGAAGTGACGCTAGTAAGTCAAGATGGACACCATGAGAAGATCGTGTTCGATGTGATCAAGGCCCCTCAGTTCCAGATTATTCTAGGAATTCTTTGGTTAGAGAAGCACAATCCTCAGATCGATTGGCGAGCAAGAACGGTTCAGTTTCCAGAATGTGTCTCTACTTGTCACCCTCGACCTGGTGTTGCACTGGCAGCAATTTCCTCGGAGGCTCCTCAGTTACCTCCTGAATACCTAGAATTCCAAGATGTTTTCCGGAAGGATCAGGCTAACTCTCTACCTCCTCATAGGTCTTATGACTGCCAGATAGACCTGATACCTGGATCTACTCCTCCTTGTAGTAGAATTTATGCCCTCACCGAGCCTGAGAATCTTCACCTCCGACAATACCTGGATCAATACCTAGCGAATGGGTTTATTCGTCCTTCCAAGTCCCCTGCTTCCTCAGCTTTGTTCTTCGTTCCAAAAAAAGAAGGGGACCTTAGAACTTGTATAGATTATCGCGCCCTGAACCAGATCACCGTTAAGAATAGATATCCGTTACCTTTAATCCCTGAACTCCTGGACCAAGTCAGAAAAGCATGCATATATACAAAGCTGGATCTTAGAGGAGCCTACCACTTGGTACGAGTAAAAGAGGGCGATGAATGGAAGACGGCCTTCCGCACCAAGTATGGGCTATTTGAATATCAGGTCATGCCCTTCGGACTTTGCAATGCCCCGGCCGCCTTTCAATATTTTATGAACGATGTCCTCAGAGAGCTCATAGATGTGTGTGTTGTTGTTTACATTGACGACATCCTCGTTTATTCTTCATCGGAAACTGAACATCGGAAACACGTGAAAATGGTCCTCGAGAGATTGCGTCAACACAAACTTTTCGCTAAGTTGGAAAAATGTGCTTTCAACGCGACTGAAGTTGAATTCTTGGGATTCATATTATCACCTAGCGGAGTGCGTATGGATTCAAAGAAGGTTGATGCAATTCTCAAATGGCCATCGCCATCCTCCGTAAAAGGTGTTCAAAGCATGTTAGGCTTCGCTAACTTTTACCGCAGGTTTATCCCCGAATTCTCTCGAATAGTCCAGCCCATCACCGCCTTGTTAAAGAAAAACAAACGTTTTGAATGGTCTACCGAGGCGGAACAAGCTTTCCAGAATTTGAAGACTAGATTTATCTCTGCACCGATCTTAAAACATCCTCGCCTAGAACTCCCCTACATCGTTGAAACTGATGCTTCGAGCCTTGCCATGGGGGCAGTTCTATCACAAAAGGACCCAGTAACCAATCAGTTGCATCCCGTGGCATTTTGGTCCCGCAAATTCTCGCCTCCTGAAATCAATTACACTATTACTGATAAGGAACTTCTAGCTATCAAGTCCGCCTTTAAGGCTTGGCAGCATTATCTTCTGGGGGCCCGACACACCGTTACTGTGATTACAGATCACCGAAACCTGCAATATTTGAAAACCGCAAAAGCTCAATCCTCTAGGCAACTCCGTTGGGCACTATTCTTTGCCGAGTTTGACTTCATAATTACCTATCGACCTGGTACAAAAAATGGTAAAGCTGATGCCCTTTCTCGGATGGGAGTGGAAGAACATTTGATCAATCCTAAACCTGTACCTATCATTCCCGAACAAAGAATTCTAGGTGTAATCGCCACACAATCCATAGAGGAAGTTAAGGATAAAGCCAGGCTACTGGTAACTCCAGCAGACATACAGAATTGGCATCTGCAGGGAAAGGACTTTACGGTGAAGGACAACCTATTATATTTCCAAGAACGGTTATACCTGCCCAGCACAGATTTACAGAAAAAGGTAATCTCTTGTTATCACGATTCTTTAATGGAAGGACATCCCGGTATGACCAAGACCTCGGAAAAGATCAAGCGCTACTTCTGGTGGCCGTCTTGGAAAAAAGATATCAGAGACTTTATAATGTCCTGTGGAGTATGCGCCCAAAACAAGAGTCAAAAGGAAAAACCAGCCGGCCTCTTACGCCCTATTGACAACCCGCCTCGCCCTTGGCATACGCTTTCTATGGACTTCATCACCGATCTACCTCCATGCTCCGGATACAATACGATCCTAGTAATCGTGGACCTATTCTCCAAGATGGCGCATTTCATTCCACTCAAAGGCTTACCAACAGCAGCAACTCTGGCCCGAGAATTTCTCGAAAACATCGTCCGGCTGCACGGTTTTCCTTCAGTTCTAATTTCGGATCGAGGTAGTCAATTTATTTTTCATTTTTGGCGAAGTTGCTGTCGGTCGGCTCAAATTGATGTGAGACTTTCGACCAGCCACCACCCTCAAACCGACGGACAGACCGAGAGGACCAATCAAACTCTGGAACAGTATTTGCGCTGCATGCTACAACAAATTGAAAAAACTTGGAAAGATATCCTTTGGATAGACGAATATGCCTACAATAACTCTGTCCACTCGGGAACTGGGAAGACCCCGTTTTTTCTTTTATACGGTAGTCACCCTCGAACCTCGGAGTTGGATCCACTCCAAGATCTTGGAACACCAGCATTAGACCACCTGCATTCTACAATCACCCAAGCCTTTAAGGAAGCCGTTTCTCACCTTCAAAGGGCTAAAGAACAATACAAGAAAGGAGCAGACCAACATCGGAAGGAAGCCCCCCAATATCAAGTAGGAGATCAAGTCTGGTTATCCACCAAATATCTACCTCTAAAAGGACCACGCACATTCAACCCAAGATACCTTGGTCCCTATTCCATCACTACCATAGTAAATCCAGTAGCGGTCAAGTTGGACTTGCCCCCTCACATGAAGATACATCCGGTCTTCCACGTCTCTCATTAAAACCCGTGCAACCTCAAACCCGACTAACTACATCTCCAAAACCTATTCTAGTTGATGGAGAACTCGAGTTTGAAGTCAAAAGCATCCTGGATTCCAAGATCTCCAAATCTAAACTATTTTACCTGATTGACTGGAAAGGCTACGGTCCCCAAGAAAGATCCTGGGAACCTGCGGAATATGTCCACGCGCCTCGTCTAATCAAAAGATTTCATCAAACATTTCCTAACAAGCCCACACCCCCGGAGAAGCCCGGTTTGGGAGGGGCCTTGAGGGGGGGTGCTGTCATGATCTCTGCATCCAAAAGATCAGGACTTGCCCGACTCCCTTGGAAGCAGACCCATAACCCCGGTTCCGAGTGCCAGCCAGTCCCAATTGGGACCTTTTGGACCCTGTCCTGGCGCCACCAGGCTCATAAAGATGCCCAGTCCCAGCGCTGGAAGCGCCGGGCACATAATGCTTGGGTGGACTTACCTGCAGCAGACCATGCTGCTTACTTACCTGCCAGTTGAACCCCTGATCCTCTTCTGTTTGGGACTACTTTTCCTGTTGGGTGGGGCAGGAGCCACTCCCTAGGTTCAGAACACTGGAACTCTTCTGGAAAGCAGGAACTCTTTTCTTACCTAGGCGTGGCTGTGGAAGGAGACACCTAAGCACTACAGGAGGCTATTTAAACCACACCCGATGGATGAATCTTGCTTTGCGTTATTCTGCATTCTCTGCAGCAGAACGCTCATCGTGTCTTCTGCTTCTGATCCTGGGCCTAAGGGAACAAAGGCTTACCATCCTGGAATCCAGTCTTCAGCAGCACCTGTAAAGACAAAGAAAGAACAGGTTTGCACTACGGTCTTCAGTGGCAGCGCATCTCTTACCTGGTCCATCGGCTGTCACCAACGCCTCACGCTGCATTCCGGCATCTGAAAGACAAAGGCTTACCTACTCTTCGCATGCTCCGGAGGTCTTCGCACTGCATTCCGGCATCTGAAAGACAAAAGCTTACCAGCTCTTCGCACGCTCCGGAGGCCTTCGGCGCTGCATCCCGCATCTGAAAGACAAAAGAAGGTGCGTTTAAAGACATTGGGCAACTTTATTACTCACGTGCCATTACTCCTTCCCACGCCGAATCCAGTGGGTATTCCAGCACCCTTCAGCTTCTCTAAAGCTCCGAACTTGTACCTGCAAGATAAAAGGGACAGTTAGTGCGCATCGTGAAGCAGGCTACAAGCGCTTACTTACGTGCTTTCAGGCGCTTCTATTCCTCACGCGGGTTCGATCCTCAACTCTCATCAGCCCGCCATCCGCCTTCGCCGGAACCCTGCAAAACAAGAGATATCATTACAAAAGACTTTTAAGACATTTGAAGTGCCCAGAACTTACCGTTCGTGCAGTTAACGACGGACAGCAGTCCTCTGAGGTCAAGAGGCCTGCACCCTTATCCAGTGAAGAAACTGGTTGCGGCACCCTGCCCCGAGGCAGATGGAGAGCTCGGCGTTCACTTACCTAAGGTGAGGGTGTTAACCTTTGGGGTTCTACAGGAGAAGAGAAAGGGAAGAGGAGAGAGGCACCCAATAACCCCAGTTCATTAATCCCATATTTTCTATCTGCAGACATCTTACTCTTCGAGTCAGACATACAGTGCACAGAGGTCTAGCCCAAAGAGCCAACCGTGTGTTACACATCACCTTTGAAGATACGGCATTCACCCAGTCAAGACCGGCGCCTCTGCGGGAATCAGGTGAGCGTTACACACACTTTGAGGCACCACCAAAGACGGTGTGCTTATTATTGCTATGGAGCAGAGACCTCCACAATTCTGGGAAACTGCATCTAGGCCTTTGAACCACAAGCCCAGAAGGGGTCCATTAGTACAGCTGTACCTACTTTCGTGCCTGGCATGTAAAAATGCACCCACAACCTGTATTCATTCCAACATTCACTGTGCCATTATTTCAAAAGCACAGAGTAGCATTTTTCAGTGGCATTATCAGTAGTGGTCCTACCTCATATTTTAACAAGGTGAGCGGTTTTGTATATTTGGGCCACGCTTTAAGGTACTCTTCATTCGCATTCTGTACAAACTATTTAGGCTGTTCTAGGAGTGAGAATGATTTGCAACCTTTGAATCCGACAATCCATCCCTCTGTGGTCAACACCCTTCCTTTTATCTGTAACTGGCCTCTATTCCAGTAACAAGGTATGTATTTCCCTCGCGCATCGCTGCACTGCATCATTTTATGGTCTTCTATTCAAATCCCTCTCCTATTCAGGCTTACCAGTATATGTGTCATTATCTTGTGTTGTCTTCTGTAAATCTGCCGGAATATGGGCCAACATTTCTTCCACTTGGTCCAGCAGATTTACCACTGTATTACAAGTGGTGGTGGCGGCGTTACTCCCCATTAAATTGGAGTCCATAGGACTCGATTGGGGATTTCAGCAAAATTACCACTGGCGGAATTACCGCCATGGTAATTCTGCCAATTTTGCAAATGTTTGGGGGAAAATGGGAGGATTTACCTGCAGCATAATGTTAGAGATACATCCCCCACTCCAGGGCCAAACTCATAGTATGGTAGAGCAGGAAATGTGGTGGTAATTCTGTTATTGTCATTTTTTTCTGCACCTTCATACTCGTAATTAGCCCATTTACCTTTTATTGTTGTTGCTGTTCCTGCTGCTGGTTGGCTCATCACCCAGATCTGTGTTTTTCAAACATCTTCTTCACCTTAAATCTCTGTATCGTTGGACATGGGGGCATCCCGAGACTATTTCTTGACATCACTCTGGTGGATCCTGGCTTTCCTTCCCTCTACTTTAACTGCGGAAGAGTTTGCTGCTTCTACTATGTAAGGTCCTTCGCATCTAGACTTGTGCCAACATCTCACAAAGTTTCTACATAAAACGTAATCCTCCCGATAGAGCAGATGGGGCTGTAATATCTTATCGATATCAATATGTCTGCTGGTTTCTTTGATCACTATTGAAGCCCCCTGCCTCAACTGCACCTGTTTGGAGATACATTTCAGAGATGTAGTCATAGCCATCAAATAGTCTTTAATTTCCTCTCCAAGTACAGTGGCTGAATTCTCAGCATCAGTTCAAGCACGTGTGGAATGAGCAATTGGGCCACTCATTCTATGCCCCATTACCACCTCATGAGGCTTGAGATGCTGGTCAGAACCTGGCTGATTGTACTAGGTAAAAAGAGCAAGGGCAAGACAGTGTAGCCATCTCTTATGTAGGGTATCTTTTATTTTTGTGATGCGTTCCTTTAAGAGGCCATAGAGGTGCTTATAAGTCCTGTTTGCTTGCAGGTGGTAAACAGATGAAAATGTGTGTCTTATTCCCAGGAGGGATGCTCTGTGCTCAAACACTTCATTTACAAAATGTGGTTGGTTGTCAGAACATAGTACTTCACAAACCCTCCATCTGGTAAACACCTCTCGTAGAAAGAACCTTGCAGCCGATATGGCTTCTGGATGTGTGCATGGACCTGCTTTGATCCAGCAGGAAAATGGATATACAACTACAATCATGTATTTGTGGCCCTTACATTTTTGTAACATATCTATATAGTCAACATGCAAATGTTGAAATGGTCCAGTGGGATGGGGATATTGCTCCTCTCACTGTTCTAAATGTGTGGCCAGCAGTACAATTCTGATATGCCATGCAATTTATAATAAAATGCTCATTTAGATTGGGGACAAACCTGTCATTCAAAATTGATGCTGCAAGGCATTCTTTAGTGATGTGTGCTGGGTAATGGGGTTGCTCCAGAGCTACTGTAAGCAATTCAAGAGGAATAATGGGGTCCACTGTGCTATCATGGTGCCACACTAGGCCAGAGGGGGCTAATGATTACCCCCTTTTTCTCCATAAATCCACTTCTTCTTTCGAGGGGCCCCCCTGTAACTCCACGATCTGTGTTATAGCCGATGTGTGAAATCCTTCTGTCATCACCATGTTACATGTGTGCGTGTGTGTGTGTACTTGTTCTGGGACATGGTAATGTATAATATCTCAGGGAAGTATGCTGTCCTCTTGGCTTCTGCATCTGTAGCTCAGTTGCCAAAAGAAATCGGATCTATGCCTCTCGTATGTGCTGAGCATTTGACCACGCTGATCACCGTGGAACATTCAAGTGCTTCCATTAGCCTCTTTATCAATGGCATCTCAAGTGTTAAAATCATTGCTACCTATTATGCTGCTTGCTCTGAAATATGTGCTACTAATCTTGTGCTTTTTATGACTTGGAATGTTCCATTGTCAATTGCTTTTACTGTTTCTGTCCCACTATGTTGTAATACACTTCTTTCGTCTATCTTCAATGACACATCAATGAAGAGTATTATACCTCCTCCTAGGGCATTGTCCTTGACATGTGGCATGTCATCATGGAAATCTGGGTAAGTAGTGCAATCATGAACATATTCACCCTCTTCCACTGGTTCTTCTATGAACCTTGCTAGGTTACTGTGCCATACCTAACAATCTTTATTGATGGGTTTGATATTATCACCTCATATTCTGATGCTCTCTGGGTAGTCAATGTACTTTTGGGTTTCTGAAGAATGGCAAAAAGAGCATGTCACACATATATTGTAAATGAACAGCCTGTGGTGATACTTGCTGAGTTCTCAATAGCAAATGTGCTGCAGCCAATGCTTGTTCACATGGATAATTACCTCTCATTACTGGGTCTAGGATCCCACTGTAAAATGACAGTGATTTGTATCCGATTGGATTTATCTGTGTGAGAACAGTCATCATCACAGCTCCATTTGAATGGCAGAAAAAGAAATAATCCTCATTATAATCTGGGATCTGCAGCATGAAAGCTGTGCTGATTGCTCCATTAAATTCATCCAACATATCTATCATCTCACCTGTCCATGCCATCAGGGATGTCATTTAGGATCGCCAGGGGTCGCATTTGCGAATCTTGGGGTCTTACGTGCTACCCCTAAAAAAACATATTTAAAAAAAAAAAGTGTTTTCTAAATTAAATTGGGGCTCAGCAGCATGTGGCCAGCAGAATGTGGCTCTTTTATTCTTGAGTGGCTTTTTTTTTATAGCAATAGTCACTGAGATAGCTCAGTGGGTTGAGCGCTCGCTTTTAGTTTTATTTTTACTGCTCTACTTCTATTATTTGGCCAATGTCATCTCCATAAACACAACACACCCTTGTTTAATTCATAATTTATGTCTGCTCCACCCATCCACATGCCATTGAGAAATGTGTGACTAGCAGGGTCTTACCAACCTCACATTACTTTAATGGCTGAAATGCACACACGCATAATAGCACCTCCTAACTTCTCCAAATTTGGATTGCGCTCTCTCCGGGGGCATTCAATGAATGAATGAATATACATACAAAACAGGAACGGGGCAAGGACATAGGGCCTCATCACGACCCAGGCGGTAAGTTACCGCCTGGGCCGTGACTTTACCACCATGGCGTAAACTACGTTTACGCCATGGTGGTTGGCGGACTTACCGCCCGATTCGGACCTTGGCGGGGCGGTAAGTCCACAATCCCCATTTACCCTTCCCCATTCCCATTTTTGCCCCATAGGGCATAATGGGAGTGGGGAAGGCATTAATTACGCCACCGTAAATTACGGTGGCATAATTAACTCCATGGTCCCTTAGCGCCATGGATTTTAACACCTGCTAAAAGCAGGTGTTAAATTCGCCATGGCGCTAAGGGACCTCGTACTCAGGCGGTAAGGGTCGGCGCTGTTTACGGCGCCGTAAACCCCTTAACGCCTGGGTCGTGATGAGGCCCATAGTCTTGTGGCATGCCTATGCCTACTCTAAACAAGTCAGTGGTCACCCCCCCCCCAAATCCTCATCTCACGATGGCACTATTATCTGAATAGAGTTGGCAGATTACAGTCAATAACGAATCAGGCACCCCTACTCACCAAGACCTGTCAAAGTTGATCTCGAGGGACACCGTCAAATGTGGTCTTCAAATCACAAAGGCTGCATAAACCCTCTTTTTTTAAAAAACTGTATATTTTTGCAAAATGAGGGATAAACGGAAACATTGATCAACAGTGCTAGTCCCCTGTTGGAATCCCGCCAAGAGATGTTTGAGGAGATCGGCTGAATTTGCCCAATCCGTTAGCTGTTTAAGGATTACCTTCTCGAAAACATTTCCACAGTCAACGAGCAATGAAACTGTCCTATAGTTGCAAGGGTTCTCTCTTCCACCATTTTTGTAAATTGGCACAGTTCAGCTTTGCGCCAAGAATCAGGCACCTTATTTAGATTAGATACAGCTGTAAGTAAGTTTCTGTAATACCACTCCTCGTGTTTTTCATTAATTGAAGACTATTGTGCACGTAACTTATGTGACCCCGGAATAACTTCAAAACAGCAGGTGGTTGCCATTGTGGTTTTATTTTCTCAGAAACCTGGTTGGTTGTAACAGGTCAGTCAGGATGGGAAACGCACAACACAGAGAGAAAGAGAGAACGAGAGAAAGAGAGAGACAGAGACAGAGAGAACTTTAGATGCTGCCCAGGACATCCTCACTTGAAGAAATACAGATGATTTGAAACTTAGAACAACACTGAGTCGCAAATCTTTTTCCCACAAGGGAAGGGATGTGCCAGTGAGAAAATCCTGTCACTCTCATTCCCACAGTCTCACTGTGCAAAAGATTCGGGCTAGCAGGGTTGTTTTCTGAAACGAAAAGCACACCATCTACTCAAGGTTTCGGGAAAAAAATTCATGCATTCCCTCACGCAGTTTTGAAACAGGTACAGGGAGATATGCAATGCAAAGCAAGGTAATGACTGATTCTTCTCTGTACTAGGTGTCACTACACACACTGCACCCAACCAACACTGCACTGAGCGCACACTGCACAGAGCACGCACTGATTCAAGAAAATGAATGCAGCACTTCTCAACACACATAATACAGAACACACAGCCCATCACATACCACACAATGCATATCCCACAACACTAACCCACGCAGTGCACTCACTACAAGACCAATCAAAAACAACACTCATAGCACACTGTGAAAAAGCAGAAAAAACAAGCAACACACTCATCAAACCCACAACCACTTTTCACCATGTCATTAACATACCAAACTATGCAGATCACACCCTACACTAGGCACATTTCACACCATGCACACTCTACAGCACCACAAACATATCACAACACGGCAAAGCATGGCACAACACACACAACACACACAAAGCATCCAGCACACCTTCCACCACCCTCCACCAGCACACACTGCATCAAACACTATGCACATACCACACTACACATGCATTTATATTTCTATTTGTTTTTTGGATGTGTATAGCGCATACCTGTATCTGGGCACAGATGATACTACAAATGACTCCGGGGCAAATACTCACTGAAAAAGGAACGTTTTTATTTGTTTTCGAAACTATCTTAGAGAATTGGTGTGGCTGAAGTCCAACAGAAGCAAGTTCCACCACTACAGCCCTGCAACTGCAAATCGTCTATCACCACAAGAATGGAATCGAGAACGAGGCACCATCAAATGAGTCTTATTTTCAGACGTAAGCCAATGGATTGGACAGTATCTGAATTATGTTTTATATAGATAAGGAGGAGCAAGACCATTTAAGCACTTGAACATAAGGCAGCGTCATTTAAACTTGATCTTCTGCTGGACAGGTAGCCAGTGGAGTTGTCTACGGTAGGTGGAAACCTTGGCAATTTGTGAAGTTTAAAAATGAAATACACAACAGCGTTTTGGACAGATTGTATGTTGGGTAACAGGTTCACAGTGATACCCGTGTTAAGGCAGTTCGCATAGCCAAGATGGGCGTTTATAAATGCCCCTGCCATTTGGGCATGTAAAACTCGTAGTAACAAACTTGAGAGTAGTTCTTAGTGGCCGTCACCTCACAAAAGACACTGTAACAACTTCATTGATCTGCACAGCGAGGGTCAGCTCTGCGTCCCACAGAAACCTCAGATTATTCATTTTGGCGATTGGGGGTGGGGAATGTCTGAGGACCTTTAGGAAGATAGGAAGGGCCGAGCAACTAAACCTCTGTTTTCGAAGGATTCATTGACGGTCATTTATTGTCTTATGGCTCTTAAACACTCATCAAGGGTCCCAAAAAAATCAGAAGAGCCGTCTTTTTTCACATAGAGCTGCATATGAATGAAATTCAATTTTAAAACAACAACGAGTGGTAACCAGAGGCTGTACATATTAATTAAACAGCAAAGACAAGAGAGAAGACCCTGTTGTACCCTGTAGTTAGTTGATAGTGGTCCAGAGGTATACGGTCCCAATTTAACTACTTGCTGTCTCTTTATAAGGAAGTGTTTAGACCCTTCTAAAGTGTAACCCCACAATCTAGTCAGGGCTTCCAGCTGGGCTACCAAAATACCATGGTCCACAGTATCAAATGCTGTACATCACCAAACACTCCCCTCACTTCCAAGAAAGCACCATATCACCACATACACTCCACACACCACAGAACCATCCACACTAAACAGGTCCACAAATACTGTGCAGAATCATGCACACGCCTCAGGACTGCACATACTTGGTGGGATCAAGTGTACGTGCATGCTTCTTCTCTAAGAAAGAATGTATGGAGAATAGGATCATTCATGACAGGCTGCATGAAGGATGGCTTCCAAGGAACACTACTGCAAACAATCCTAAATAATTATGTGGTTGGTGCCAATGGTCTCTCTTCCTGATTATGCCCTATGTTTTCCATCAAAACCAAATGTTGATGGCTGGAAGGTTTTGAGCAAATCGTAATCCCAGACACTTCATAGGTAATTCTAAATCTTTGAGCCATCAAGTCTTTTGTATTGCTGGAGTCACCCCGAGTGGGATGGATATGCCCAGATGTGGGTCTGTTGCCTGCTGGACATAGAGACCCAAGCTATTCCTCACTGATGAGGCCCAACAAGGCCGAAACATGTCTGGGGAAGCTTGTGGTCTGGTGCAGAGAGATGTGACCATGCAGTTCGGAATAGACTGCCCCTTTCGGGGTGAGACCAAGCCTGATTTGCATATGGTCTTTCCCCTTTCGTAATGGCTTGGCAGGCAAAGTACGATGGTCTGGAGGGCTGCCCAGAGCAATGCCAGAGGTTTAGATTAATTCTAAACCTTCGAGCCATCACTTCTTTTGTTTTGCTGTTTTCCATCACCTTCTTAATGTCACCTCCATATGACTACTCCCTCATCTCTCTACTGTTATGGGAATTGTCGGAAAGTTCTCTAGAAGGTAGGACCTCACAAAACTATCCCAATAGTTTGTAGATCCCCAACTCTTTGCATCAGTCTGTACTACTCATGGAACCTTGGTAGAGTGGCAGAGCAGTCACCTGTTTCATAAGAGAAAGATGTGAGCTGTAGGTAAGTACACTGAACATAGTAATGCACATCAAAGAAGCACTTACACATTAATTTATATTAATATATAGATTTATTATAATCACACGCGAATCACTTTTAAATACTTAGCACAATAAACCAAAACACTTTAGAATACCTTTCAAAGGCCACTGCTTAGTTTGTAGTTGCTTGTGGTTACATTTGTTACAGCTTCTGAAAGTAATTACCGTTCTATCGTATTATTGGTAATAATGCGAATTCGCGAATATTAGCAGAAATACAGTGAAGACATTTTCTCTGCATACACATATAAGATAGTGACTTTTGGGAAGGGAAACAGCTGGTTAGTGTTACACTGGCAAGGCTTAATGTTCAAGAAGCAGCTTCTTCACACAGCAAGTTTTTTTAATTTCCAAAACGCAACCCTAGCTAAAGGCATTTCGTAGATGGTTTAAAGTCCTGACAAGCAGCAGAATATGAAAAGTTCTTCAGGATACTTTAGAGTCTGTAGTCTTTAAGATTTAGCAAGATTAAACCAATGTTGGAGACCCTGTTAAGGACTCACTAAAGGGACACAAGCAGCAGCTTGAGTCAGAGTTGGGAAGGGGATACCCTGCACACCTCTATTTGCACTCCAACGCTCTGGAACAACTTCAAGGATCAAGGTAAGCAATACCTTTTTCCCCACAGTACCTTAGGTGTGAAGAAAAGATCATGGCTGGATTCTCCTTGGTTTGGCAGTGTTGGACCCAACCTTGGTCTGATGACAAAAGGCAGAACAATAGACGGGATCTCTTAGCAGCAGTCTCAAGGAAGGACCTCTGGCATGGCTTTCATCAACTTCTCTGGTCACTTTGTGGCTTTGGCACCTTTTGTGCAGGCACCAAAAATGGATGCAATTCGCCGGGACTATCGTCTTCAGTTCCTGAAGTCCTGCATTCTGTTGAGGGGGGACTTGGATGGGTTGGATTGTCTCTGTGGATGTTCACCTGGAGCTCAGTGAAGACTTGGATGGATTCAGCTGTTACACAATGATGCACTTTAATTATGTTGGAGGTCTCCTGGTATTGGGGTTCTGCAGCTCTGGAGAGGCACAGCACCTCGGAAGATGGCTCAGATTAAAGTGCGTATTTGGACTGGTTGTTCCCACCAGTGAAAGGGAAGGATTCATCCGGTTTGGAGTTCCTCTGTCACCTAGAAAACAGGGCCAAGACAGCAATGGTGACTTCACGTTGTTGCAAAGGGTCTTTAGGCATCTCAGATCATCTTTGTTTACATCAGTTTTCAGTGGTCGACTTTCCTTTCACTTCCGTATCCTCACCTTTTATACAGTTTCAGCATGCACTCCTCTGCAACCTCTCTCATCAATTTACAGAAAGGGGCGGGTGCCTGTCCAATCAGAGCAGCCAGACCGCCAATGGGAGTTGGTTCCATTCAGGCAGTCAGGCAGACAAAGTTTAGGGGAGTGAAAAACTCCCCCCCTACTTCCTGCCTGCCCAGACACACTGGAGCCTAGGCGGGGACGCCGAAGGGTTTTTGCCAAAGGCAAAACACACACGCAGGCCTCCGCCTCCGAGGACGATAGAAGAAGGGCTGACAAAGAACAGCCATGCTAGTAATGGCGAGAAAGGAAAGGAGCCGCCAAGTTAGTACTTGTGTCACCCTACTGTGCATAAACGGGGCTATAGACATAGCCTGCGGTAGAACATTCACACAATAGTTGGTAGAACACGTCCATCGCCACCAGCCATAACTAGGTTGTTTATTTGACATAAAAGTCACAGGACCAGAGAGAAAGGGGATACTAAGTATCCTTTTGGCATTTCACATATGGTGGTGTGTACCAGTCTCTCAGACTATAAAGTTTTAGGAGAGATACTAAGTATCTCTCTATCCTTACAAACTGTAGTTACTCTAGGATGCGAAAAATAATCTCAAAGGAGGACACAAAGGGTTCCCAGCAACACTGCCCATAAGGAGCTGTGTGCTGCAAAAGTAAGACACAGGTGCCTTAAAAGAGATATGGAGGAAAGTAGACTTCATAGGACAGTAATACACAAAGAACAGAGTTCCAAAAGACAGAGCCCATAAGAATGAATGAGTGGAAAAAGGCTCCACTCATTCAGGATTAAATAAAAAGGACCAGAAGTCCAGCAAAAAGTGCTGGAGTTCTCACTAGGAGAGGGGATGAAGCATAACAATGATGAATCTGCCTAACATCTACTAATCTACCTCCCTCTAAAATATCACCCTACTTTTCACTTCAAACACAACTCCCCCCACCCCAGAGCCGCTAGAGGCCTCTCTGTGACCACATCAACATTAATCAAGCTATCACAAAGCTCTTCTCTTTAGCTCTACTATACTTTCCATACCAGTAGCAAACACAGAGCGCTACCATCTATCAGATTGTGGGTTTTGCCCTTTGGATAATCATACTCTCAAGTCTCACAGCTAAACACATAGTATCCGAGTAGCACTCCAGAAGCAGGTACTTCCGACCTGCACCCATCAACACCACAGGTTCCGCATCCGACTCTTCTCCCACTATCCCACTAACAACCCCCTCCCTCTTTTCCTACAGTGCTGCTCGAAGCAAGGTCTCTAAAATGGAAGAAGGGGGCTTTACAAGATCCCTTTACGTTATATTACAATAAACACCAAATCTAATGTCCAACCTTGAGTCTAAGGTAATGGGTAGGCCCACCTGGTTTCCGACTACCGGCCATGATCACTCCCCACTAAACAAAGAATTAAATGTGACAGGCAGGATTGACAGGTGTCTCATCCCTTTCACAACCATCTCACACTCTCAACGATCACCCAAGCAACGAAGACTCTCAGTCCTGCAAGCGCATTTAAACGATGGAGGTACACTATACAAATCCTACATAGATGAAAAGTAAACATTAATTTCTCATTTTAGAGGACTTGATTATGAGAAACCCTATAAAGACTGTGTATCAGTCTTTTGAATTGGGCTTTATTTTGATGACGAATGCCTTGATAACGACGAACATCGAAACACGTGTCGGCTGACATCCTGTATAATAAAGATATTGAAGATATATCTTTCTCTCAACAAACATACAGACTTGGATTTTCTAGTGCTTGAATTTGCTATTAGGGCACGAGCGTGACGCGCCTGTTACACTCAAATTACACTTTCCCTGTTTGTAGGTGCTAATGGGTGCACCTAGTTTGTTACACTGGCGACCCAACTTGGCCCCCTCTTAATATCTTTAAGTGGACATAGCGCACATCCCTAGGTCCTTTACCCACCCATTAAAGACGGTCTTTGAGAATCTCACACCGTGCTGGGGGGCAATGGTAAATTAGTTTTAGGGTATAAGCAGCGCATCATTTACACTAATGTACGGTCCCCAAGAACTGTTCAAGGCACTCTTGTGAATATGGTGGCCTGAGCATCTCTCACATTTGGACTTGGAAAAAGTGCATCCTCTGTGCTTTTAATTTAAAATTTCCTATTCTTTATGAATGAAGCCTACGGGCTACGCTAGGCAATTCATAGTATTTTCCATGGCACGTTAATACTGTAAATACCCCTGCACTACTGAGGTGGCCTGGCTAATAGGGAGGAAAGGAAATGTCACCACTGACCATTGCTGCTTAAAAAAACAATAATTGGTACAGCCCAACCACTCACATTTAAAGAGTGCCTTGATCATAACCTTTTTCTACGTAGAAAAGGAGCTGGCAACTTGCAGCTCTCTAGTTGATTTGAAGTAGGACTCACATGATCCTGTAGAGGAGCAGGTGGACACCTTCTCCTCGGTCTCCACCCCCTTAGCACCGTCCCATATGAATGACAGATGAAGAGCCACAATTGGGAACCCATGCATGAATCCTTGCAATATTCCTGTACCACGTTCAGTAAATGAGAGACGATATGCACTCAGACAACCATTTAGAGTGTACCCACAAGCTGACATAGTGGAGGAAGGATGCTCCATGGCGAGCTGTCGAAATCCAGCCAAAAACAGAATGGCTATACGTTAAAACAAAGTCTGACGGCAGCAAAAGAATGTCATAAAGAAGATGTAAAAACCTATGCTGAAACAATATGAAAATACTTAAGGATGATGATGTAACTGAAACACTAAGAGAAAAATGTACCCAATGATACACTAATCATGAACACAAAGAAGAATGAAGTGACTCACTGGTCAATAACTGTAAATACGCTGTACCACAAGTTAGAAAGAACATATAGAAGCTTGCTTGTGAGAGGTAGATATTCAACATTTTGGACGACCATTAGAAGAAAATGGATGTTGGCTTAAATCAATCGACCCAGCTACCTCAAAATACGAGCCCAGGATCCTGAATTGAAAAGACGATGAAGAGGCTGTTTTTCCCTTGCAAAATAAAGGAGTTCATTGGTCTAGGACCAAGGATGATATTTTGAGAGATGAAGGCAAAGTATGAAGAGACTCCAACGAGCATACCTTGTGTAAAGCACATATTTCTCAAGATTAGAAGGAACAAGAACATTTACAGTTGCCAAGTATTGGACAATTAAAAGTGTATGAAGTTTACACGGGATAGAGTGAGCAGGTCTCTAAAGACCAATAGGAGCAACTGCACTCTGTGTAATTGAATCAAATACCCTGTTGAAATGGACATATTCGTGCTCTCTTAACACGTGATGAAGCGCTCACAAGCAAGGGCTATTCATTAGGCTTGAAACTGAGATAAAGGTGTGCCTACACTCGCTTGAATGTTCTGATACAGTGGAGTCTGGCAAGGTCAGTCTTCAAACAGAGGACACTGGCTTGAGGCCTACCGATGAGAGAGGGTAGACTAATTGGGAAAACAAGGGGAGAGCTGACGTATCTCCTAGCACTTGGGTTTTGTTTCTATCTATGTGCTGCTATCGACCAAAATGTACAAGCTTGTATTTGGGATGCCAACCAATCAGAAAAGCCTGCCATGCACTTTTACATACATTTTTGCAAGTATTAATCTGCTGCCATATTCTTTGCTGTAATCAGTGTGCTAAGTGTGTAGACGTAGCTCAGGGTGTGTCCTATAGATAAGGGACCGCCAATGGGAGATTACTATTCATGCATTCTATATGTAGACATGTTCCCCTAATCTAATCCCACCCCTTGACAGGTTTTTGTAATATGCCACATAGGATGACGTCATAGATGACACATCTAGCATTATATAAACTAAGTATAATCAAGAAGACATTGTGATCCTGCATGAATCAATTTGATGAATGACGATTAACCTGCTTTCCTTCATTGTGATAAAAGCAGTATTTTACCATCTTCTTTGAGTTTGTCCAGTTATTTGGTGTGAGACACTTTATTGGTAATTCCATCTAGCACAAAGACACTTCAAGGCGCTGGAGCACATTTAGTAGCATTGCTGATGGCTTAGGTCTAATTGACCTAGAGCTCAGACCCAGATTCCCAGATGGTCGACGGCTCCCGCCATGAGGTCAGATGATCGCAGAGTTTCCTGCGGAGAGAGGCGCGTAAAGAATCACGTGATCAACATACAGTAGACAGGTCTCCCTTTGACGAAATTCCTGTCCAGTCCCTGCAGGTGCCCCGTGGATGAAAGGTGAACTGGTCAATTGTGGGAGAGTCAATGTCAAGGGACTCAAGCTGAGCCACGGATGTAAGTAGACTATTGCATTAGTAAAAATATAGAGGGAAGGGATTGTATTTCTGGTATGTTGTATATATAATTTTGGGGATTGCAAAAGGAAGAGAGATAAGAATACCTTGGATTTATAGGCCTGAAAGCGGCGAAAAAAGGGCACAAGCTATAGCTCCACATGAAAGCATCATGGATTCCTAAAGGCAGAGCCAATTATAAGAGCAAGTGTCAAAACTCCCAGAGAGAGTAACACAAAGAGAAGGGTTACATTTACTAAGACAGTAAAGGAAGACGTATGTAAGGGGAATAATATTGGAAGTGCACATATGTAAAAGGTATAATATGTTTGTATAAAGGATAACGTGTTTAAAACGAATGACAAACAATACGAAATTATTGCAAGATGAATAAATAAAAAATTTTTCCTTACAATTTTTGGACAAAGGGTTGATGTCAATCAAAAAGTCAGAATTAGACAAAAAAATATAAATAAAGAAGACAATTTAAAGATATTAAAAAGAAAAACAAAGAATGATAAAAATAATTAACAGAAAATGTAAATGAAGGAACAAAAAGAACAGTGTCAATAGATTTAAAAAAATAAAAAGGTAGGTAAAATATTCTGATTTTCGGGAATACGAGTTGCGATTGATGGTGCCTGCTCAAATATATTGAAACAATATATTTAATAAACTTGAAGGAAGAGGAAATCATTGAGTAAGTATTGGCAGTCTGAATTGACTTGTCATCATGATCGAAACACCTCTCCACATGTATGCAGAACTTTACCATGATATGCAGCCAGAATTAGGTAGTATGATTCCGAATGGATTAAGGGCACAACCAAAAAGACATTTATGCCCTGGCCTCCAGGAGGTTTGTTATCAATTATGGTATTACTTAATCTGGCAACATAATTACAGGCTACATTTAAGGGAAAGAAGCTACAGAAAAGATTGGCAGTATTAGTTCTTTGGAAAATGTACCAGAATGAGAAAGAAGAACCAGTCTATAGGGAGTGGGTGCTTAATCAGCATAAAGGGGAACATGTAATGGCTCCAGCTCCTCTTTCCCCTCCCAAGAAACAAGAAATAGAGGATAAAGAGAAGGGATTTTATACTCTAATGGAATTAAAAGCAACAGTTTGGTATGTTAATACAGATTAGGAACCCACTGCCTATACTAGTGAAGAGACAAACAAAGAGGGTAAAGGCAGAGAACGCAAATATATACAGACACACAACTAAAGTAAACAGCGTGATCAGAAAATCAATAGACAGAATAAACAGATATACATAGAGGAAGAGGCATGACAAAAGTATAGAACATATGGATGGGCAAATATTGCTTAAACTAGATGATAAAGGTATTGATGGATTTCGGGAAAGAGAGGAAAGGGAAGAGCGAGATAAGAAAGTGAAAGAGAAGGAAGAAGAGAGGCTATACACACAATAAAGGCACAAGGAATGTAAGCGAAGGGAAGAGGAAGAAAGCATGAGGCAAAAAGAGAAACAGAAAGATTAGAAGAAGAGAAACGAGAAGTAGAAGCCCAAAGATTGAAAGTACATAGTTTACAAAGAAGGAGATAGGAAGAGGAATTAAGGGAAATAAGCAGAAAAGAGGAAGAAATTAACAGAAGAAGGGGATTTAAAGATGATGAGATTGAATATCTATGCCCTGGAAGCATGATATCCATTGACATGCAAGAGTGTACAGAAGAAGAGAAAGGGTCACAACCATCCCGTGGAGGGTTGCAAGGATTATCAGACATATCAACATGGGGAGAAGAAGACACAGACACCATAGGGACAAGGATGGGGACATTGTATAGACAAATGAGGTATATGGAAGGATATAGCACACAAGAGGGTGGAAAAAGAGCCTCTTTTAAAGAAATAGGAGGAAGCTTGGATGACATCAGAATAGACGATCATAGAACATTATCTTTAAACTAGTTAAATTTTCATGACGCGGAGGAGGACAATAGTCATACAAGTTGGGCTGTAATACAGTCAGACGATGAAAGGAAAAAAAATAAGAAGACGCAAGAAGAGGGTGAATATGGATTTTCAAGTGAATCAAGTGTAGATAAAGGGGTAAAATGGTTAGATTTAGAGGACCCTATAAGAAAAACACCAGAACCGATACCATATACTGAACGACCACAAGTACGATTGCACAGTACAGAGGATGCATCCCTGCCCTATATGAGCAGACTAAGGGTATTGCCAGGAAGAAAACAAGTAGGCAATGATAATGCTGCCTGGAGAACAAGGAGTGTGGGTAGGAATGACCAAGGACAGGGGTTTTCAAAGTTTCCACTATTACAGAAAGGAGGGGGTCGACTACTACAATATATATTGTTGCCCCCGATGTATAAGGAAAATTTAAAGTGCACACTGCCGATTTTGACTTCCGGTGCAGGGAAATGGATTAAAGAATTAGAGAAAAGGACGTCAGGAATGAGTTTAGCTATAGGCTATATAAAAGGCCTATTATCAGCCATCCTGGGGGAGAGAGATGATGACATTTGGAGAAGAGCAGGGTACCCAAAAGTAACTGTGCAAAACACAGTGCACTATGGAGCGCCATTCAATAATTGTAGAACAGACAAATGATGAGCACTTAGAGTACAATATCCAGATACATCGGATATTGGGGCGATAATGATGAGGAAGATGAGGGAGGATGAAGATCCCATTGCGATTATTTAGGACATTAAGGACAGATGGAGTTTGCCGACGAATGAACCATGGGATAAAACGGTAGCGTTATTTTACCACATGTTATGTCAGGGACTACCAGAACAGTAAAAAGGCAGTTAAAGAAACAAGTGAGAATGGAAGCAAAACCATGGCCATAGATACAATTGGCAATCGTGCATTATTGCAGAATGTTAAAAGAAACAGTTAAGAAGAAAGCCGTGGGTAGAAAGCAAGAAGAGGTGAAGTTAGAACAAATTATCAAAGTTCGCTATAGAGGGAGTGGTGTTGACAAGTAATGAGGGAAGCATGGCGCAAGTTGTGCCACAGCAAAATAATATATCCAATGCTCAAGACCAGAATGGGTATAATTATATGACAAGAGACAGAGGGAATGGGCCTCAAGGAGGAGGATGAGGAGTATTTAAAAACCTCCATGAAGGGGAGTATCTAATGACGGTCCGCCCTTAACATGTTGGAATTGTGGAAAAATAGGACATATTGTAGAAGCAGAGAAGGCATGCAACAACCGAATTGGCAATCTCAAAGGGGGGCGGGGGGGAGTGGAATATGGTCCACAATACAATACGGACTCACAAGGATATTATGCCTAAGATCACATAAAATATCAGTAAGTGCCAGTAGAGACACAATTACCACACCCCAGCAATTCCAACACGCACCAATGCAGACACAGTCATTCAGTGCAGTAAAACACCTATGCAAATGCAACAGGCACCCACTCAACTAATACAATACATCCCAATGCAACAAACAGGCACAGCACAATGGCAAATGGACACAGGAGCTACACAAGTAGTAAAACCCAAATTAGGGAAAGTGACTGTGGTGGGAGAGAATCCTTTCCCAGGTACAGGGATGAATTTGTACCCACAATAAGATAGCCCACATGATGATCTAATGTGTTCAGTACTATCTTTAATACAAGAGCCCCAAAGGGAACCAAGGGTCAAGTTGACGATAAGAGACAAGACATTTTAATTTCTTGTAGACACTGGAGCAACTTGCGCCTGTGTCCGTGAGGTAAAATATCCAATGTCAGGCATTGCCATGATTGTTCTGGGATTTTCTAGGGCAACACATTTTGTTCCATTTACAGACAAATTACCCATTTCTATAGGGGAACATAACATGTCTATGCCCTTGTTATACTCTAAACAGATGCCAGTGAAAATACTAGGACGTGATTTAATGACAAAGCTTAACATGACAATATATTTTACTGATGAAGGTATAGTGTGTTCAACCGATACATTATATGAATGTGAACTTATATTAGCCTTTACAGGAAAGGAGGTCTTAAGGGGAGTTCCTCTAGACGAGGAAGTATTTTTATATGAAGTGACGTTTTATTATCATGGTTACCTACCTTGGCAGGTAAAATAGTAAGGATACCTGATACATGTTTGTTCTGGCCAGACATTCCTATGGATGATGAAGAAGGGCAATGTATTCCTTTGGAACTAGAAGCAGCAGTGGTGAGAGAAGAAAGGGTGATGCTTCATGGGACAGACATTGAGGGAAGGGGATGGGGCACAGTGATAGCCTTCAATGAAGGATATAGACTGACATACTTGACAGATGAAGAACTGTTTAGGGATGACTATTCAGATGATGAGTTAGTATTCCTGGCAAATCTCACTTATTGGATTAAAGGTGAGAACATAGAGGTGACACAGAGAATGGCATTGGTAAAAGTGAAACTGCCACCCTGTCAAAAATGAAAAGGGGGGATCGTGGAGATTCATAAAAGATCTCCGCCCCCTAAACAATATAGTCGAAACAGAGTTTCCTTTAGTTCCAAACACTGCGACAATAATGTACAATATGCCATCAAAAGCCAAATATTTTACTTTTGTCAATTTGAAAATGCATTTTTCTCATTTCCCCTACTCACAGGATTTGAATTCCTTTTTATATAGAATGATTTGACTGAAACATACTTGTTTGCCTCAGGGGTACTGTGAGTCCCCTCCTATTTTTAATAGAGTTCTTCAGATGGACTTGGGAAATGTTCAGCTCGAAAGCACCATTATTTAATATGTGGATGACATTTTAGTGTATAGTGAGATAGAAGACAAATTTAGAGAAGATTCTGTCAAACCTATGACGATACTCACAGAGAAAGGGTACAAAGTAGGCAAATAAATATTACAATATTGTCAAGAAGAAGTATTACACATAGGACAGTTAATCTCACATGAATGAGGAAAAGTGACACCTGAAAGAGCAGAAGCCATTATGAGAACTGTACAGCCAAAAACGGTGAGAAAAATGCAGCAATTTTTAGGTCTATGCAATTATTGCAGGTTCTGGGTCTTTGACTGCAGTACATATATTCAACCACTTTTAAAAGCCCTTAAAGAGGCACAGATGGCTAAAACTAAATGAGTGTGGATAGAAGACATGACTGAAATATTCAATGAATTTAAAAATGTTATTAGTAAAGTTCCTGTATTACAGATTCCAAATTATAATGAAGAAGTTTACTGATGTTCAGCAGTCCTTACACAGAAAATGGCATTAGGATATGGTCATAAATAATTAGCTTATTACAGTGGGATTTTGGATCCAGTTATGCAAGGACACTATCCCTGTGAACAGTCTTAAGCAGCTGCTATATTTGCCATAGAAAAGGCTTCAAGTATAACTATGGGCGTTCCATAACTCTATTTGTAGAGCATGCATTATTTGCAATTTTAGAAAAATCCAAAAGTACATTGACTACTCAAATAGCATCGGGGAATGAGGTAATTATATCAAACTGTGAGATCAAAATTGTTATGTGTAGCACAGTGAATCCAGACACGTTTATAGCTTAACCAGTGGGAGAAGGTGATGATGTGCATGACTGTGTTACATACACTGAATGCTATAATGATATGTTCCATGTTAGAGAGAATGCTCTAGGAAGGGGGGAGTGGTTTTCATTGATGGTTCATCTAGAATCGATCAAAAAACACAGGTGAGACATTCAGGATCAGCAGTAGTAAAGCTCATCCAAGGAGGTACATTTTGATAAGTAGAAGATTGTTGCCAACCTAATCAGCGCAGGCCACAGAATTAGCTGCACTTATTGATGCACTACGGAGTTTTGATGATGAGGAAGTGTCAGTGCACTCTGATTCCACCTGCGTGACTTCAACTGTACACACAGGCCTGTCATGTTGGAAGAGGAGGGGCTTCCTCCATGCAGATGGCACTCCAGTGCAACATGTGTGGTTATTAGATAAACTCATTGAAGCTGTAAGCTTTCCAGCAACCATAGCCATTGTGAATTGCACAGCGCATTCAAAAAGAACAGATTTAATCTCTCGCAGGAATGAAGCCGCAGACTTTGAGGCCAAACGTGCCGCATAATATTCAACCATATTTGAAAATTAGATAAAAGATATAAAGAAAGTGGCAGGGCAATGCATCTTGGTTAAAGAAGGTTTTAATATGACGTCCATTGTACAGTTAATTGAGATACAAGGAAGAGCATCAAAAGAGGAAAAGGAGATATGGAAAAATCAAGGGTGTTACTTATCCCCCACTGAGGCAATTTGGAGGCAGGACAGTACATGAAAGGCAGTTATGCCTCTACATTGTTGAGAGTAGCACTGGAACAGTTCTATTACCCATTGCATACGACTTGAGAGAGTCTAGCTGCTACAATTGCAAAAGACTGGTTTGTACTGAACCTCAGTGAACATGTGGCACAGTTCATCGTAAACTGTATTGTGTACCAGAAGTGTATGGCAGGACACAACCTGCAAACGGAGTGAGGAGTAATCCCTAGACCTAATTGCCCATTCCAACATCTGCATATAGATTATGTGGATATGTTGCAAACATGTAATGGTTATCGATAAATGTAAGTTGCATCATGTCCCTTTTCTAGATGGATTTAAGCAGGTCTGTGCACGCATCCTGATGCTGCATGTGCTGCAAAGTTTCTATTCTGCAACGTTTTTCCAAGATTGGGGGGGCGTGTAAAGTTTTTTTTTTTTCTCACTCATAGGCATCAAGCATACGTTTGCTTCAGCCTATAACCTGCAAGCCAGTGGAATGAGTGAGAAATTAAATGGCCTTCTGAAGGAGAGAATAGCTAAGCTTAAAATGACATTGAAGAAGGGATGGCTACATTGCCTACCCCTTGCATGGTATGAAGTATGCAATTAACCTGGTTCAGATCACCATTCAATGCCCAATGAGTTGGTGACTGGATGCCGAATGAGACCTCCTCTCACTCCCCCCCCCAACAAAGGCAAATACAGATGCCCACAGTGTAGCGAAGGCATAAGGCGATGAGATGCATGATTATTTGAAAACGATGGCTCAAAGTATTTCTTTTATTTCTCAAGAGATCAAGAACCAACAGGAGGGGTCAAAAGTGAACAAAGAGGACAATTTGCCCATTCGTTTGGAAGACTTATTATACTCCAATAGTTTGCCCAGGGGACCAGGTGTTAGTAATAAAATTTGGTCATACCTGGAATAACCCTCGACTCAATGAACCCTATGAGGTGGAGGATGTAAGCCCTACAGCAGTGAAGCTAAAAGTTTGACGGGTGTGGAACAATCTGCATGATATCAAGCCCTATAAAGGTGGAGCATTGAACTCTCTTGCACCCACCTCCAGTGAAGCAAGTGCCCACAGTGAAGCAAGTGACCAGAGTGAAGCAAGAGAAGAGTGACAATGAATGACAATGCAATCTATGGTCAATAACACAGAAAAAGAACATGAAACATTTCTAGATTACAGTAATTGTGGAACACTATCCCTAGGCAAGCCAAAAGAGACATTAAGAGAAGAGTTTGAGCTCTAAAAGAAAAAGAAGGAAAAACATTTCTGATCTGCGTTCATGATACCTATCACTACATTGGTATACACATTCTACCTTATTTTTCCGTCTTACATTTCTCAAACGTATCCAGCTTTGATTCAAAAAGAAATAAACTTTGTTGCATTCCAGAAGAACCCCAAGAACAGTTGGATCATGTGGAGAGTGATAATTGAAACAGTATTCCAATTTCTGATATAAAATTGATTAAAAACAGGAGGTAATACATTTGCATGTTCATACAATGGAGAGGCGTCAACATTTTAGAGATTCCGTACGATCCAAAAAATTGATAGGGTTGCATGTAATATTGATGGTGATATCAGCTGGTATTATGATTTCTGTTTTTCTCCTTATCATTGTGGCATTGCAAAATGTTGCAGAAACTGGCCCTACCATAGAGGGTATTAATGACACTAATATAAACTATATTAATGAAACACGTATTGTCCCCACTATAAATACTGGTAGTGGGTTATGCAAAATAGCTAGAAGAATATTTCGATTTAAAAGAAATACTGAAGAAAACCATGAAGGTATACATACATATCTTGAAAATGTGGTTCATTTAAAGAATAATCTATGGTTCCAGCACATGAAAGAGGTGGGCGGAAGAACATCAGACGAAAGTTGTTATGTTTGTTCCTTAATACTGTATGCCATGAATGCAGCAAGAACCTTTATTGCAAGATAAATGTCTCCACATGATGCAAAATGCCTCAGTCATCTAGCAGCATGCACAACCAGTGGACAATTTGAAGTAAAATGGGATATGTTATGATGCTGAACAAAAGTGGCATTCCCATATGAAGATATGTATGTGAAAACAAGAAGGATGAAAAATGAATTAGGATGGACTAACCAGAAACTCATGCATCTATCCCGGACAGGAGACCGAATAAAGGTTGTCCAGATGAAGAAGCTTAATTGCTCAGACATGTCTGAAAAACAAGGAGAGCCAAGATGTGGAGAAATACCTCAGTTGGTGATATGTGAACGTGTTTCTCACTAGTAGCAATTGGGAAGAAGGGCTATTGGCCTCCGTGCATATCTATTGAAGAGAGAATCAGCAAGTATAGTGCAGATAGTGAGTGACAAATGTCTGGAATCATGGGCCAAGTATTCAAAGTTACTCACATGGGTCAACAATAAAGCAGGACCAGTTTCTATAATACCACTGAGAAATGCAACAACATGCTTCAGGAATGATAGCCTGAACCTGGTTGGGGAAAAAAGAATGTGAACAGATAATTGAAGTTCCAGGAATGAATGGGGGAACTGCATTATTAATGAATCCATATTGGGCCTGTGGATCCAGAGCCTAGATGCATTTGCATAAGAACTGGGGAGGATTATGCTCTATGGTAATGCTACATGTACCAGCATTGGTGATTCCCCAAAGTGACCTCCATATTGACGAATTTCCAAAAATGGATGAACATTTAAGGAAGAAGAGATCACCTGAACTCCGCCGACTAAAGAGAAGTAATTATTTTTCAGCAAAATCAATGGAGTCTTTTGACAGTATCCCAGATGAGCATAAATTGTTCAGCAAAACGGCAATGATTGTTACGCTCACCTGGTTCCCACGGGGGCGTCGACCGGAACTGGGCCGCTGTTGTTTCCACCAACGTGATGTGTAGCGCCAAGATGACTGACTGGACTGGCCCGCTCAGCCTAGTTTGTCTGGCTCGCAGGAATATTCTTCTGCAAAGGAGAAGGGGAATTAACCACCCGTGGAATTGAGTGTCAACCCACCTTCCCCACTCCCGTTGTCTTCCCACAGATCACTCTTGATATCCCCTCCTTAGTCTCACCTGATGGTTTGGAAGGATGAGCTCTCCATCCTGCGTCGACCGCAGGGGCGCGTTGATGACCAGTTACTTCACTGGCGTAGAGGAATTGGTGAGTTCCAGTATTGACTCTAAAGTCCAATTGTTCATAAGAGTTCAAATGTCTGATCTGCACTCTGTCTGATTCCTTGCAGGTTGCCGATTAATCCACTCGAAGATTTCCAAATGGCAATTGGTAAGATTCAGGTAAGTCTATTGTGGTTTTCCCCTTAGGGGCCGGGGTACGGCGATGAAGCAGAGTTGACTGCGCCGACCCGAGATGAGGTGAGACCCCCGTGGTAAATTAGGTAAGTTTTGTGGGGGGTAACTTGTATTGTCTTTGCTTTCTCCCCTTAGGGGCCGGGGTACGGCAATGAAGCAGAGTTGACTGCGCCGACCCGAGATGAGGTGAGTACCCCCCGTGGTAAATCAGGTAAGTCCTTGGGGGTAGCTTGTATAGCCTTAGAGAGTCCCCTTGCTCAACTTGCTGTCTTTGTCTCCTTAGGTGTCGGAGGGCGGCCGCGAGATGGAGAGAGCGTGATGGAATGCTGAAGTACCGCCAAGTAGGTGAGTTCAGCGCGGCGCCGTCGGAATGTGAAGCGATGCTTCAAAGACTTCTGTCTTTCAGCTCCGTGGCGAAATGGATCAGGATTCAGGTAAGGATTAAAGTTAAAACTCCTGTTCTAACCTTTATCCTTCTTTTCTTCTTGTTTCAGGAGTCCCAGGACTGAAGCGGGCGTGGCTGAAGACTGGAGCTGCTGAAAACACGGTGAGCGTTACGCTGCAGCAAGCAGAATAACGCGAAGCACGTGTGGCTGTCCGGGTGTGGTTTAAATAGCCTTGGAAGAAGTTCCAGGTAAGTATTCTTCCACAGCCCCACCCAAGTAACAAAATAGTCCCTTCAGTAAAATAGTCCCTCCTAAGCCTCATTTGGCTTGAGTCTTCATGCAGCATGGTCTGCCTCAGGTGAGTATGCAGCATGGTCTGCTTCAGCTAAGTTATCAATAATGAGCCTGGCGCCCATGGCACCAGGACTGACTTTATCTTTATGAGCCTGGTGCCATAGGCGCCAGGACTGCACCCAAACAGCCCCTAACTGCGGCTTTTGGGCATGCTCCAAGTGGCATGATGCCTGCTTCCGGGGCTGCTGCGCCTGGTCTGGTCTTCCGGGGGCAGGCATCATGACAGCACTCCCCCTCAAGGCCCCTCCTAAAGTCCTTCTCCCCCTTGGCCGTGGTTTGTCTGGAAATTCCCGATGGAACCTCTTCACTAAACGAGGTGCATGCACGTGGTCACTAGGTTCCCAAGACCTTTCCTGCGGACCATAACCTTTCCAGTCAATTAGGTAAAAGAGTTTTGATCTCACTCTTTTTGAGTCCAAAATATTCTTGACTTCGAACTCGGCTCCCCGTCTATGAGGATAGGTTCAGGTGGAGTGGTTAGCCTAGTTCCTGGTTGCACTGGCTTCAAAAGAGACGTGGAAGACGGGATGGATTCGCATATGAGCAGGTAGATCCAACTTGACGGCCACTGGGTTAATAATTGCCTTGACAGAAAAAGGTCCCAAATACCTGGGGTTAAAGGTCCGCGTCCCCTTGAGTGGTAAGTGCTTAGTGGCTAACCATACTTGGTCCCCTATTTGGTATTGAGGAGCTTCACATCTGTGCTGATCCGCATCCCTTTTGTATTTTTCCTTAGCCTTTTGCAAATGGATGGTTGCTTCTTTAAAGGCTTGTGTAATAACAGCGTGGAGATGGTCCACTGCGGGCATCTCTAAATGCTGGGGTGAGTCCAAATCCGAGGTTCGAGGATGGTGCCCATAAATGGTAAAAAAAGGACTTTGTCCAGTTCCTGAGTGTACGGAATTATTGTACGCATACTCTGCGATCCACAGAATGTCTTTCCAATTCCCCTTAGACTGATGTAGCATACAACGGAGGTACTGTTCAAGAGTCTGGTTGGTCCTCTCCTTTTGACCGTCGGTCTGAGGGTGGTGACTGGTCGAAAGCCTAACATCAATTTGTGCCAGTTGGCAGCATTTCCTCCAAAAATGTGAAATGAATTGACTGCCCCGATCTGAAATTAACACTGAAGGAAAGCCATGCAGGCGGACAATATTTTCAAGGAATTCCTTGGCCAGGATTGAAGCTGAAGGTATCCCTTTTAAAGGAATGAAGTGGGGCATTTCATAAAAAAGATCTACAATAACTAGAATGGTTATTGTAGAATCGTAGAATCGTAAGTCCGTGATAAAGTCTAATGACAAGGTATGCCAAGGGGTAGGTGGTATGTCTAATGGTTGCAATAATCCAGCAGGTTTTTTCTTTTGCCCTTTATTTTGTGCGCAAATGCCACAAGACATGACAAATGACTTGACATCCTTTCGCCAGGTGGGCCACCAAAATTGCTTCGTAATTTTAGCTTCGGTTTTTGCAATACCCGGATGCCCTTCTATTAAGGTGTCATGGTAATGGGAAATGACAAGTTCCTGTAGTTGTTTTTGCGGTAAAAATAGCCGGCCTTGGTAATAAGGTAAATCATCGATGACAGAGTACTCTGGACCTTTCTTTGCCCAGTCCTGTAGGGCAACGGAATCAAAGAGTTGGTGGATCTTGTTTTGAATGTCCTCCAGTGTCTGTATGGATGTCAGGCCAAGGATTCTCTGTTCCGGAATTATGGGTACGGGTTCTAAAGTTATTTCTGCTTCGCCCATTCCAATCCGGGACAAGGCGTCTGCTTTACCATTCTTACAACCTGGTCGATAGGTCATTACAAAATCAAACTCGGCGAAGAACAATGCCCAACGGAGTTGGCGCGAAGATTGGGCTTTGGCTGTCTTTAGGTATTGTAAGTTGCGGTGATCGGTGATGACCGTGATGGTATGTCTGGCACCCAGTAGATAGTGCCGCCAAGCCTTGAAGGCGGACTTGATGGCCAGCGGCTCCTTGTCGGTTATGGCATAGTTCAATTCAGGGGCTGAAAATTTTCTTGACCAAAACGCCACTGGGTGAAGCTGGTTAGTTTCGGGATCCTTTTGGGAAAGGACTGCTCCCATGGCTGAACTGGATGCATCTGTTTCCACTATGTAGGGAAGCTCGGGGCGCGGGTGTCTTAATATGGGAGCAGATGTGAATTTAGATTTTAACTCTTGGAAGGCGTTCTCGGCTTCCTCTGTCCACACAAAGCGTTTGTTTTTTCGCAAAGCGTTGTAATGGGATGTACAATGTGCGAGAAGTCCGGGATAAACCTGCAGTAGAAATTGGCAAAGCCAAGTATGCTTTGAACTCCTTTGATTGAACTTGGCGAAGGCCAATTAAGAATGGCATCCACTTTTCGTGTATCCATCCGTATTCCTCTCGAGATCAGAATAAATCCAAGGAATTCCACTTCCGTAGTGAGGAAGATGCACTTTTCCAGTTTAGCATATAATTTATGCTGGCGTAACTTCTCTAGAACTGCTCGGACGTGTTTTACATGCTCAGATTCTGATAAAGAGTATACTAAGATGTCGTCGATGTAAACGATCACACAAACGTCGATAAGCTCTCGGAGGACATCGTTCATGAAGAACTGGAAGGCTGCTGGTGCATTGCATAGTCCGAAGGGCATCACCTGGTACTCAAATAGTCCGCACTTGGTGCGAAAAGCAGTCTTCCATTCGTCACCCTCTTTGACACGTACCAGATGATATGCCCCCCGAAGGTCTAGTTTCGTGTATATACAAGCGTCCTTCACCTGGTCTAGTAGTTCTGGGATCAAAGGCAGTGGGTATAGATTCTTGATGGTTATCTGATTCAGTGCGCGGTAGTCTATACATGTTCTAAGGTCGCCTTCCTTTTTCGGTACGAAGAACAAAGCTGAAGATGCAGGGGACTTGGACGGGCGTATGAAGCCATTAGCAAGGTACTGGTCTAGGTACTGGCGCAAATGGAGATTTTCGGGTTCCGTAAGGGCATAGATTCTGCTGCAAGGTGGTTGTGCTCCAGGTACAAGATCTATTTGACAATCATACGATCTGTGAGGTGGTAAGGTGTTTGCCTGTTCCTTTTGGAAGACATCCTGAAAGTCTTGGTATTCAACAGGTAATTGTATGGCTACTGGAATTACTGGGGCCAGGACTGAGTTTTGAGTTTTCCTTGGGTAGCAGGTGTGAGCACATTCTGGGAAGGTTAGTCTCTTCTCTTGCCAATCAATACAGGGATTATGTTTTTCCAACCAAGGTATCCCCAGTATCAGCTGAAACGGTGGGGCCTTGATTAAGTCAAACACCATAGCCTCTCGATGCCCATCTTGACTCAGCAATGTCATCTCTGCAGTGGAATGAGTTACGGGTCCAGAGGCAATTTCCGTTCCATCTACAGTGGTGACAACATCGGCCATGGTCTTGCGGGTGAGAGATAGATTCATCCTGGTAGCCAATTCCCAGTCCAAGTAATTTCCTATGGCTCCACTGTCTACGTACGCCTTTACCGCGTGCATGCGTGATGGCTGCTCTGGATCTACAAGGACCATGGGTATGGTGAAATGCGAGGTCAGAGTGTCCTTCTTTAAGCTCGGCAAGCGGACCTCTACGCTTGCCGGGCGTGGTCGTTTCCCGAGTCAGATTTCACATGGTTTTCGTCTGCTGCTCCTATAACTTTCTTGGGTGGTTTTACAGGGCAGTTCCGAAGAAAATGACCAGTAGTTCCGCAATAAAAACATAATTGCAGTTGCCGTCTTCTATCTCTTTCCTTCTGGGTTAAGAGTCCTTTAACCCCCCCGATTTGCATAGGTTCTGAGACATCTACTCTCTTGGAACTTACGTGGGTTTTAACCAACACCCTGTTCTCAAACTTGGTTCGGTCAGCATTTCTGGTTTGAAGTCTGTGATCGAGCTGGACCACTAGATCTATATATTCAGCACAGTCTTGAGGTGGGTTCACGATTTTGGGCCAAAACATCTTTGAATTCTCCCCGAAGTCCTCGATGGAATAATGTGATTCGCTTGGCTTCAGGCCATTCGGTTTCCACTACTAATCTATTGAAAGTTGCAATGTAAGATAAAAGATCCTGGTTACCTTGCCGTAGGGATACAAGTTTGTTGTCCAAAGCCTGTCCTCGGGAGTGTCGGGCGAATAGTCTTTCCATGCTTGTTCGAAAACCCTGGAAATCTCGAAGAATCGGGTCATCCTGGTTAACTAGTGGAATGGATCACTGCCGCTGAGATATGACAGTACAAAGGCTACCTTGGCCTGATCGTTTGGGAAAGCTCCAGGTCTACATAAAAAGTGCAAGCGGCATCGATTCATGAATGTTGCAAACCCTTTTGGGTCTCCGGCAAAGCGTTCAGGTGGAGCCAAAGGAACGGCTCCAGGTAAATTTATCTGCACCGGGTTACTCGATGGTACAGGAGCTGGACTTGCCCCAAGTCCTGGTAGAGGTGTTTGTCCAGCCTGGCTCTGTAATAGTTGTCTGGCCAACTCATCAGTTTGTTCTTTTGACACTATCAGTTCCCTCCTGAGGGCATTAGTTTCTTGGTGGGCGGAATGCACTTCGGCCCTTAATTCCCCTAATAATTGGGCCAACTGATCAGTTTCCGAGGTGTCCATGACGCCCAGGTGGGTATTTGTGGGTAGGCTTCGCGTTCTGTTACGCTCACCTGGTTCCCACGGGGACGTCGACCGGAACTGGGCCGCTGTTGTTTCCACCAGCGTGACGTGTAGCGCCGAGATGACTGACTGGACTGGCCCGCTCAGCCTAGTTTGTCTGGCTCGCAGGAATATTCTTCTGCAAAGGAGAAGGGGAATTAACCACCCGTGGAATTGAGTGTCAACCCACCTTCCCCACTCCCGTTGTCTTCCCACAGATCACTCTTGATGTCCCCTCCTTAGTCTCACCTGATGGTTTGGAAGGATGAGCTCTCCATCCTGCGTCGACCGCAGGTGCGCGTTGATGACCAGTTACTTCACTGGCGTAGAGGAATTGGTGAGTTCCAGTATTGACTCTAAAGTCCAATTGTTCATAAGAGTTCAAATGTCTGATCTTCACTCTGTCCGATTCCTTGCAGGTTGCTGATTAATCCACTCGAAGATTTCCAAATGGCAATTGGTAAGATTCACGGAAGTCTATTGTGGTTTTCCCCTTAGAGGCCGGGGTACGGCGATGAAGCAGAGTTGACTGCGCCAACCCGAGATGAGGTGAGACCCCCGTGGTAAATCAGGTAAGTCCTTGGGGGTAGCTTGTATTGCCTTTGCTTTCTCCCCTTAGGGGCTGGGGTACGGCGATGAAGCAGAGTTGACTGCGCCGACCCGAGATGAGGTGAGTACCCCCCGTGGTAAATCAGGTAAGTCCTTGGGGGTAGCTTGTATAGCCTTAGAGAGTCCCCTTGCTCACCTTGCTGTCTTTGTCTCCTTAGGTGTCGGAGGGCGGCCGCGAGATGGAGAGAGCGTGTTGGAATGCTGAAGTACCGCCAAGCAGGTGAGTTCAGCGCGGCGCCGTAGGAATGCGAAGCGATGCTTCAAAGACTTATGTCGTTCAGCTCCGTGGCGAAATGGATCAGGATTCAGGTAAGGATTAAAGTTAAAACTCCTGTTCTAACCTTTATCCTTCTTTTCTTCTTGTTTCAGGAGTCCCAGGACTGAAGCGGGCGTGGCTGAAGACTGGAGCTGCTGAAAACACGGTGAGCATTACGCTGCAGCAAGCAGAATAACGCGAAGCACGTGTGGCTGTCCGGGCGTGGTTTAAATAGCCTTGGAAGAAGTTCCAGGTAAGTATTCCTCCAAAGCCCCATCCAAGTAACAAAATAGTCCCTTCAGTAAAATAGTCCCTCCTAAGCCTCATTTGGCTTGAGTCTTCATGCAGCATGGTCTGCCTCAGGTGAGTATGCAGCATGGTCTGCTTCAGGTAAGTTATCAATAATGAGCCTGGCGCCCATGGCGCCAGGACTGACTTTATCTTCATGAGCCTGGCGCCATAGGCGCCAGGACTGCACCCAAACAGCCCCTAACTGGGGCTTTTGGGCATGCTCCAAGTGGCATGATGCCTGCTTCCGGGGCTGCTGGGCCTGGTCTGGTCTTCCGGGGGCAGCCATCATGACAATGATAATGACAGCTATGTTCTTGCCAGGACTTCAAGCTGCAGTAAACGCCAAGTGGCTGCAGATTACCAGATGAGAGCTGCTGTCATGATCATAGCCCCTGGCCTTGGGACTCGGGGTCTCTGGCCCTCACCACAGTGTTCCTGCAAGGCCCCAAGGGCCCAATCATGCCCCCCTCGGCTGTCCTGGAGCCAGTCCTGGCGCCTTTGGTGCCAGGCTCATATGGCAGATGGAGTTCCCATTGGGGAATGGATGAACATGGCTGCCCCCACAAGGTCCAGTTCGGAACTGAACCATGTAGTCTAGCATCTAGGGTGTGGTCCGCCCTGGAGGCACCTGGGATACCTGCAGGCTATTTAAGCCACGCCCGAGCTGAAGCACGCGCTTCGCGTTGTTCTGCACGCGCAGCGTGACGTTCACCGAGACCTGCTCGCAGCATTCCAGGCCTACATCTATAAGGGAGAAGAAGAAGAACACCATTATTCCTCCTTACCTGTTCAGCAATCCAGCTCCTCGCTCCGGAGTCTTCCCTGGAGCCTGACCTCACCAGCAAGCAACATACTAGGGAGAAGAAAAAAGAAGAGGACAATTTAGTAAGCGTTCGTCTTCTGATGGCCACGCCTTTCTGACTCACGCTTACCTACCGAAGCTCTCTTGGAATTCGACAGTGATCCGGACACCTTCCACTCTATGTCCCACTTCCATCTGGCCGCACTTCTTCCTGGACTTTACGGTGACCTGCAAGGGAAGAATAGCACAGGTTAGCCCGATTCAAAAGACGCTCATAGCGCCGGGCTCAGCGAATTCACATTTACCTTCTCGAGCATCGCCCTCACCATCAGCTCGATGTCTTCATCATCCCTTCCGCACCTACAAGAGAAGGAGAGGATTAACAGGGCAACTATTATTATGAATACACACTCTTTAAGAAGTAAAGACTTACCTCAGAGAGCAGAGTCGCAGCAGGACTCCCGGGCCCACGCCAGTGAAGTAACTTGGCTGTGCACAGAACAGCAGGTCGGAGAGCGCACCTTATCGACATACAAGGTGAGGAAGACTCTTAGGGGGTCGCTAGGGAAACACTTGAGAGGCAGGCCCCGAGAGAAGGTGATTGTGGCTAAAACAGAACTCCTGTCTTCAGAATAGATCCACGGCACAGCGAGTCTCCAGGGGAGGTGAATCCAACTCAGGAAGAAGCGATCCAGCCAAGTCGGGTGGCGTCCCTGTGGATACAAGGTGAGCGTTATAGCTGCTGCAGACAATCAATGCAACAATAAAATAATTCAATGCAGTCAGAGAAGTCTAAAGAGCCATCAGGCTGATGACTCTCCAGAACAGGTATGTCCTGGACTTGATTACAGCAACGGAGGGAGGCTTATGCGTCAAGGTCAGTCCTTCTTTCTGTACATTTATAGCTTCTCACGATAGAGAAAATGGATCCCTGATAGAAGCAATAACCATGCTGCCAACTGTGCACACAAAGATGCTGGAGGAAGTAGACGAAATTGAAGATGATGATTGGTTTACAACTCAGTTTTCATGGATTCCAACCTGGCTAGCAAATGCTTTCAAGATGCTTGGAGAAATGCTAGAGTTTTTATTTCTAGGATTCTGTCTCATAAGGATCATTGTGGGACATTGTAAAAAGGCAGCCAAGAAAGCTATTGGAATAAAGATAATGATTGCCATGATGAATCAGTGCAAAGTGAATACAGTATTTGTGAGAACATAAAGAAAAGTACCTTTGCACCTCCAGGAAATAAGTTCTATTATCCTAAAGCGCAGAGGAAATATGTGGGACGATGGATATTCTGTGCACCAGCAGGAAATTGGGTAGAAAGAACACATAGAAGCTTGCTTATGAGAGATATATATTCAACATTTACGATGACCATTAGAAGATGATGGATGACGGCTTATGTCAATCAAACCAGCTACCTCAAAATACGAGCACAGGATCTTGAATTGAAAAGATGTAGAGGTTGTTTATCCCTTGCAAAATAAAGTACATTGGCCTAGGACGAAGCATTCTATTTCGAGAGATGAAGGCAAAGTACAAAGGGAGTCCAAAGAGCATGCCATGTGCGAAGGATATATTTCTCAAGATTAGGAGGAACTAGAACATTTACAGTTGCCAAGTATTGGACAATTAAAATTGGATAACGTTTAAACGCGATACAGTGAGCAAGTCTCTAAAGGCCAAAAGGCCAAGAGGAGCACCTGCACCCAGTGTAATTGAATCAAATTGTTTTAAATACACTTTCGAAATGGACAGTTGTGTGGTTTCTTAACCCGTGACGCTCACAAACAAGGGCTAGGTTTCATTAGGCTTGAAACTAAGATAATGGTGTGCCTACACTCCCTTGAACGTTGTGAGAAAGTGCAGACTGGCAAGGTCAGTCTTCAAACAGAGGACACTCGCTTGTGGCCTAACAATGCGAGCGGGTAGACTAATTGGGAAAACAAGGGGAGAGCTGACGTATCTCCAAGCAACTGGGTTTAGTTTCTATGTACATGCTGCTAGCAAGCCGAATGACCAAGTTTGGAATGGGTTGCCAACCAATCAGAAAAGCCTGCAATGTACATGTATATGCAATGTTGCAAGTATTATTCTGCTGCCATATTATTTGCTGTAATCAGTGTACTACGTGTGTAGAAGTAGCTCATGGAGTGTCCTACAGGCAAACGACCGCAAATGGGAGATTAAAATTCATGCATTGTATATTTAAACATATTCCCCAAATCCAATCCCATCTTCAATAGGTTTTTGTAATATGCCACATAGGATGACATCATAGATGATGCATCTAGCATTACATAAACTATGTATTATCAAGAAGACATTGTTGTACTGCATGAATCAATTTGATGAATGACGATTAACCTGCTTTCCTTCATTGAGATACAAACAGTATTTTACTATCTTCGTTCAGTCTGTCCAGTTATTTGGTCGGAGACATGTTATTGGTAATCCATCTAGCACAAACACGCTTCAAGGTGCTAGAACACAAGCCCTCATCAATTACTGATGGCTGTTGGGAGTTGTATTACAAAACATATGGAGAGCTAAAGGTTGCATACCCCTTACTATGACAAATGGTTGTGGTTGCCATCTGGCACCATGTCATCACTAGCAACGGGGGGGAAAATGGGAGGTAATCTCTATTGATTTCGCTCTTCACAAAGAAAGGAAATCCACCTCATATGCTTATTATTTACCACACAGAAGGGTGTCACAAGCAGGGCAATGGATTTGCCAGAATGCCCTGCCTTTCTGCCAGTCAGAGTGGCCTGCTAATTCTGTACACACGATTGACCAAATGACAGGACCTTTCTGGTTTATCAGAGCAGTTGAAATACATCATTTTCATCAGAGGGAGCATTGCTTTCACTCTGATAGGCTGGAATGTTCCAGCCTCTCCCATTGGGAAGACCATCATGCATCCTTTTGCATTTTCTGACTGGGGGTGACATCAGCGCTGTTTTGCACCACCTGAGAGCACAGCAGAGTGGACCAAGTGCCCCTCCTTTCTCACTGCTGCTTTACGGTGAAGCGGGTGAGCATCCTACCATCTCCTAATGAGAAGTTCTTATCCAGAAATATAGGCAACACATTTTTGCATGATGTGGCAGGCCTGCCTATACTTATAATGGGAAAAGCAAAACTACAAGTCCCAGCATATTTGTCGACTTAAAAATCCAGATTGGACAAACATTCTATAGGGGACATGCGGCCAGCTGTCACCTCTGCAGCCCGCCTTTGTGAATGTGTGGCACTAAAGAACACTATAGAAAACTCTTATGGACATACATACACAGAGCCGCTGATGCAGGGCTCGTCTATCAGGACTCCCTCCCCTCCTACTTTTCCCCTACTCCGATTCTGTGCCCACCCCATCTTTGCAGAGCATTCCTTTGCTTCTCGGGTTCATAATATAGAAATCCATTCCATAGCAGCTCACGGCTTATACTCACCGGATGTTAGCTTTGCCTTAATAGAATTGACTCTGTCCCAGCAGAAGGTCTAGACCGTTGACAATGAAATAGCTCTTTTGAAATGGCCGTTTGGTTTATGGCATTAAGTTGATTATTTTGTGTTTTGCTTTGCAGCATATGTATGGCATGATTGATTTCTGCACACTCTTCCTCACTCCACTCTGTTTGTTCGTGGCTGAAACATCTGCCACAGCGGCACTGACTTTCCACCTGGCAGCTGCTTATTTACTGTAGCCATTTCCATCTGCTGCCAGGCCTGATGTGGCCTGCAATTGTAAGAAGGCACATGCCGGCTGCTCTGTATCGATGTTAATGTTATTGTCATTATAGGCGTGATTTAACATGTCCGGTACGGGCTATATATATGGAGAATTTGGTCGCGCTTTCCCGATTAGGGCAGCACAGATCTGGAATAGGCTCAACAACTTCTGCGCCCAATTAGAAACGTTACTGTTTAAAGGGGTTAACTAGCACCACCTAGCATTCTCCTGAAACTACCACATAAATGTTCAGACCCGTCTAATAAATGTTTTTTGTATCTATGTGCGCCCTGATGCCCGATGGTTCCCGGGGATATATAAGTGCATAAACAAATAATATCTGTGTTAAGTGATGCAAAACCTAATTATGGAGGACTAGAAGGAGGAGATTAGCTTGTCCACCCACCACCCATTCACACTCGATGCTGCACAATCGAAGAGATACTTCGAAGAGTTCTTGATGACAGTGTCAGGCACCGAAGAACCACTCATTTGGTTCAGCAGTTCGCTGAATACACACAAACACAGGCATCTTGTACAGTATTGCATTCACATTTTTTTGGTTTATATAGTGCAAACTTAGCTAGGAACCAATGGTGCATTATCCAAGTCATTTGGGGTTCAGAGGTTGGTGGAAGGGGAGTTTGAAAGTCATAAGAGCTTAGATATCCCATCCTATATGGGCCTAGGAGTAGCAGGTCTTAAGTGAAACCTTCGTTTCCCCTGAAGTACGAGGTGTTGAGTTCCTTCCTGAGCTGCAGGAGGATCGGGGTGGTCCTGATTTCCACCAGGATGGTGTCCTTGTAGGATGGGGTACAGCAAGAGAAATGTTGTTTCCTGGTTTTCTCTTTGTGAGCCAGTCTAAGCGTAAGGAGTGCATCCAAGGTCACAATGACACAGCATAATCAAGAGACAGTGGGTCATTGTTTAAAAGATTATAGTCAGTCAGTCAAATCACTTTATTTTTCGGCTTTATGTGATAAAATTATACAAAATACAACAATTCTGTATACAACATAAAAGAGTGTGAGTGGATAGCTCAGGGGAAACACGTTTGTCTTGGAAGCAAGACAGCACAGCGCAACACAGGTGCGAATCCCGATCACCCGCTTAGAAACCTATCTCTGGTATTAAGCATGTTATAAAAGCACAATTATAATTATAAACAAAATCTCAACACATACACACAAATGATAAGATTGAGTTGAAATACAAAAACAGTGGCCAAATTGATAAAAAGTGTCATAAAATTTGGCTGAGTTTAAAAAAATCCATCCTTTTAATTAGCAGCATGGCATGAGCATGAAGAATGTCCAGTTTACTGTCACTTTAAATACAGCAACATCTTCCAAGTGGGCAAGTGCAAATATAAAATCATTGCTATCTTCCAGGTTTCAACTGGGCTGCCCTTTTTTTAACACACTCCATGTCAAAATGTGGAGACAGCAAACCCCATTTCTGGACTATTAGACCTTCTGAAAAGTAACATTGCATCAGTTCTACTTGTTTTACCTGCAGATAACATAGGCTTCAGATAAAAATGCCTGTACTGTGTATAGGTTGGACAACCTAAAACAACCTAAAACAAGGTGTTCATCATTTTCTATCATATTCCTGCACGCCGTACACATATTTGATGTATTAGGGTCCCACATATTAGTTCTATTTGCAACAGTGACATGAAATCTGAACTTCATGTACAGTATACCAGAAACCTTGTGCGAGGCGACTCTTCTTGTTTTGACTATATCTGACCTCCACAGGAAATCCTTGCATGAACAGCAAGTAATTCTGGAATTACTAACGTTCCCCACCAGGATTCTGTCACTTTGGAGATATTGCAAGGGATGGTGAGGAGTCTTGACAGTGATGTGCTCCCCGCTGGATGAATGGGTGGTAATTTTTCTATGCCCACAGCCCACACCCTTGCCAGGAGTGTCTTCTCACAGTCATTGAATTTTTCCTTCACATTGGACAAAGTCTTACTCACGTACGAGATGGCTTTGTTGACCATGTCATGCTTTTGATACAACACTGTTGCTAGGCAATTATCTGACAACCATGTCTACAATAACTCCTTTTTCTTTATGGTGTAAGCAAAACAAGGAGCCTGGGAAAGGCTTCTTTTCAGTTGTTTAACTGCTTAAGTTTGTACCGGACCCCACTCCCACTTAACTCTGGCTTTTAATAAATGGACTATGGGTTGAGTGACATCTGCGTAGTCTTCAATGAACTTCCGGCTATAATTAGTGGGTCCAAGAAGGCTTCTTAATTCTCGGTAGGGTCTTTTAATTTCAACATGGCTTCCACCTTCTTCGCCTGGGGATTAAGACCGTCAGGGGTGATGTTGTGCTCTAAAAAGTTCACTCGGGTCTTGCAGCACTGTGCCTTCTGGCTTTCTGCAACGGCTTTCGCTCTTCGCATTCTTGTTGTGATGACCTGTAGGAGTGTTTTGTGTTTTTCCCTTGTTTCCTCCCTAGTTGTGGAGTGCATTGGGGCACATTGTGTGTGGGCACTGTATGAATGGACTATCCTATCATATAAGTATGCTTACTCTCTACTCTACACCATCACACAATTAGAGTGCAACTACACCCCTCAATCAATTTGGCCAAGCTGCTCACATACGAACACCATCCCATGAACACCTCATCACTCTAATAAAACGCAGCTATGTCCCACAACAAACCGGCCTAGCTGCACACATAAGCGTCCCACAGGCCTAACGCAGCCAGAAGCCAGTTTTGGTGTCCACCCACCAGACTGCACATATAGAACTGATATCAATACCACCACACCTAATGCTAGGATGCAGCTACTATCAGACAACTACATCAGCTGCACACTTAACTGGTGTACACAAGCACCCTTCATCACCCTACTCTCTCAACTAACCTGGACTACGGTTCCCAAGGGCATTCAACCTACCAGTGCTTTGAGGTCATACCAATGATATATAGAGTGCTATATAAATGCCAAATAATATAACATAACACAACATAACTGGGTTAGAACATAGCAGATTTCTGCCATATGTTTCTCCACATTTGAGCTCTTGATCAGAACATCACCTACATAGGCCAGGTTCCCCCTTTTGCCCAAGTCAGGCATGGCATTATGTAGAAAGATGCTAAACTCATTGCCAGAGTTTATGTGCCCAAAAGGGGTCCAGGTCCATGTGTACTGCTGCCCCCCAAAGGCAAAGGCATGCTTGTACTGGTCTTCCCGATTCATGGATACTGTCTATTAACCATTTGTCAGGTCAATGGCGGGGAAGGGGCCATCTTGACAGGTGGACCTGTTGGTTGAACTCCCTCAGGTCTGCACATAGTCTTCATCAGCCGTTTGGTTGGAGTTTACCCAGTATTGGGTTGTTGAAGTTACTGTTGATTGGACAAATTATGCCATGGGATTCTAAGTTCTTAATAATCTCTGTGAGTGTCACCATGAACACGAGAGGTAACCGGTATTGTTTCACAAATACAGGAGCTATCTTGGGGTCCATGGGTATGGTAGGTGAATGAATAGAGATGCGTCCACAGTAGTATGAGTCCACTGAAAATATATCTTGGAATTTCAGGAAGAACTGTTTCAGCGTTTACCTTTGCTCTTCGGTCTCACAGGTATCAGCAACATTGATCCTTTCCTGGACTGAAACCAGGAAATATTGTAAAAGTATATTTTGCATGAATAACGCCTGATAGTAAATAATTGACCTTAGCACATTCGCATCGCACTATAAATTACATTGAATGAACCTGAAACAGGCTGACTATGCCGACATTTTGAGTTATCTGCTATTTTGATCGCCTCTAGCTTTCTGTCCCATGTTTAGAATTGTGTTTTTTGGCTCCAGCACAGCAAAATGAACTTTGGACTGTTTCCGTGATGTCAACCTAGATAAGAATGTTGAAGCTGCTAAAGTGGATTGTTTGTCCTACACTGAGAAACCTTGGAGTTAAGCAAAAGCCGTACTAATCAGTAATTTAGATACCATCTGTTCCAATAGTGCCTTCTCCGTTCAAAAAGTAGAATGATGAATAGTTGAACGTGCTCTTCTTGCAGAAATCTTTTTTGTTTTCGCACCTTGAAACTAAGCTGACTTTAAACTCAAGAAAAAATGATAGACGAATATAAGCGAGCAAAATAAGGAATGTTACCTTTGTGTCTTATATTTGGAAAACATGTGAAATGTTTAAAGGAAAGCAACAAACTATTCAAAGATGTTTAAGCATGACTTAGTTATGTGGATAGGCCATGAACCCTAGGTAAATGTATTACATGAAGAGGGGCTGGACGATGTGTCCAGGATTGTGGAAAACTTGTATAAATACTTGTGTATTTGAAATGTCCAGCACTCTCTCATCTCACGGTGTCTGCTTGCACACATTGCTGGGTGTTGAGAGCCAGACAGCTGCCTGTTAATGAATAGTATATTGTACCTTTGGACTCAGGACTGGTGTATTTCTATTATGTGGTATTAAGCCTCGATATCTTTTAATCTTACAATACCTTGGGCGTGACAATTTCAGTGGTATCCTTCAGTTGGGTGTAGAGATCTCTTTTGATGGTGTTGATCTGGAGAGGGTATTCGAGGTAGTGGTCCTTGACTCTGAACACTACCTCCTCCCACCCCGTACTGGCAGGAAGAAATTCCCCCCATGCCTAGTAAAAATATTTTCTGGAGGAATACTGTGGCTTATGTTGAAACAGTCATTTGGGATTGGTCCCATGATTTCATTACATAAATCAATAGAATAATGTTGGGCATCAACCGCCATTCCAATAAAGGTGTCTGCACCCAAAGCGATACTTCAGATGTCGCTGTTATCCACTAATATTCGAATGGTGTCGTTCTCTAGGTCTAGTCGAGGTGTCAGATTTTAATACCAACCTTGTTGTTGAAGATGGAAATATACATTTATATAGGCGTCCTGATGTTTGAGTGCCTTCGCTTAATTTTGAGGGGAATAGTGAATTGTCGCACCTGTCCTGTGATGGTACATCTTCACGCACTTGAACTTCAACGGCATACGGCAGCAATTAAGCTGACCAAAATGCTTTTTCAGTGTTGCCAAAGCCCATGGGGTTACTCCCCACTCGTGACCAGGCTTTATTATTAATTAGGTACAAATTGATTGCGAGTCGGTTGAGAATGTCACAGCCCAAATAAATGGCAGAAGGGACATCTCTCATGACCCAACAATTATGCTCTATGCTTTTGCTGCCAATGGACATTTTTTGCATACACCTGCTAGGCAGGAGATACTTGGAATTTGGGGTTTCCAGACCTACTTCCCATTTGTCAACCAATTTAAATGTGGGAATGGTCTGATCTTTGGGAATTTCCAGAATAATTCTTTGCTGATAAAACTCCTTCCATTATTCAGGCATATTCTGACAAGCATTGGGTCCTACCCTTCATTTAACTGAATCGGAAAAAACACATATTTGCCCTTTTTCTGAATGTCCATCAGACTTTAAGCACATTCTTCCTTGTCTGGTTTCAATGGACTCTATGGGCCTCATTACATGGTAGGCGGTAAAGGTTTATCGGTACTGGTATTTTACCGGTACCGGTAAACCCTTACCGCCTTACTACGAAGTCCCTTTGCGGGTTGGAGAATTTAACGCCTGCTTTTTTCAGGCGTTAAAAACCAACCCGCAAAGGGACCAGGGAGCTAATTACGGTACCGCAATTTGCGGTGCCGTAATAAGCACCTTCCCCATTCCCATTATGCCCTATGGGGCAAAAATGGGAATGGGGAAGGGCAATGGGGGAAGGGGGAATTACCGCCCCACCAACCTTGGAATAGGGTGGTAATTCCCCTTTCCACCAAGGCGGTGCCGGTATTTTACCGGCATGGACCAAGGTGCTAATAGCACCTTGGTCCACTGCCGTCCGTGTAATGAGGCCCTATGTTTCTTCTGATTTTGGACTGGTGTAACATTTTGGGGTGTTCCCCTCCCATGTGGATTGCCACTTCCAACTGGCAGGAAAATTGATTTTTAAGAATGGAGAAGGGTTCCCATCACCCATTTGTTCTCCTACAGAAATGATAGTGATGTCTGGGACCTGGTAATTCTGGAAATGGAATTCTACATCCTCAGAATGTTGATCAATTAAATGACAGGTAACATTCATGCTTACATAATTGTTACTCTTTTTCAATTTTATGGGCCGGTTAGTCTGGGTCCAGATGATCTTGTTTACACAGTCAATCAGAGGTGAAAACCTCCTCATGAGGTCCAGTAAAACAGATGTGCTCTCTGGAGACAAGACTATCACTGGATGTTTAACTCAATGTCGCCAAATTTTGATTTCTAGATCTGCAGTTTCTTTGACGGAAATATTATTCCCATTGACATTTTGGAGTTGTCCGGGAAGTGGTGTGAGGGGAATTTGGTAGCCCGCCCCCCGTCCTGAGTTTAGTTGGTCAAAGGCCTTTTTGGACAGGAGGTTGGCTTGGGATCCAGTATCCACCAGAGCCGATAAGTCACACTGACTCTTCACCTTGACTGGTGCATATAATCGGCCTTCTTTTTCCTCCAAGGTGCAAAGAAAGTGTGAGTTATTTTGCAGTGGTAATTTTCTTAATATTTAACTTCGACACTGTGTGATCTTGGGCAATTTTCTGTGTCAGAGTTTGGGAATCTGTAAAGAAAACTTTGAAACTCACAATGGGAGTCGTTCTCTCCAGCTCCCTGGCTGTCCACCTTGACCTGGTGACAGTTCTCAGAACCTGTTTGTAGAAAATACACTCCCTCAGTTTCAATTCTGTCTGGCACACCTTTTGGGTGTTGACTTTCTTGCTCTGAGTTGGTCTCCGTACTTACAGTACAGTTAGGGTCATATGGGACCTATTTTTCTTTGGGGGGATCCCCCCATTCCCGAAAGAGAGTTATTACTTACCTGAATCCTCCATGGAGTCTTCTCTTTTAAAGGGAATGATCTGGGGCTTCTCCACAAAGTGCGTTCTCTTTTGACTTCTCTTACTTCTCTCTGTTCTTTATGTTCCAACTTTTTTGGGGAGGGATATTCATATTCAGGCTCAGAGGTTTCCAGGGGTTTTGGTCTGGTGGGAAACAAGCTTCCTCTAGGACCTTGCATCTCTCTTCCACCGGGGACCCCTCTTCAGGAGAATGTTGGCTGTTGGATATTTCCTACAGTAATTCCCCCCCCAACCACCGGGGAATCAGACCCGAGTGTTGGGGTGTTCTGGCCAACAGGTTCCAGTTCAGGGTTTGACTGAGCCCTCAGCATCCATTGCAGCTCGTTGGTCAGTTTCTTGACTTGTCACTCAAGTTGGGAAACTTTTTTCTGAGTTGTAAGGAGTTCTCTGGTTATACCTCTGTTGCTCCCAGAAAGGGTAACTGTCCTTTCTCCCGGAGTAGTTTGGTTATTGGAAGTTTCCCTCATCATTTTCTATCCTTGGTCTCCCTTCTCCCGGGTTCAGGGATCTATTGTCCTGGAAGTGGAGAGAGAGAGGAGGATTGTTCTGGAAGTTCTGGTTCAGGGGAGCACCTGGGGAAAAAGTTCCGGTTGGGAGGTGGAGTTATGCTTCTTGCCTGAGACCATTTTGAAGGGATGTTTCTTGGGGCAGTACTTACTGGGTTGGGCCCCCCTCTGGCCAGGTAAGTTCATACATACCCCAGGATTGGCCTATTACCCTTGTATTTCGGGCTTACATAGGCGTCAGGGTCAGATGGGTCACCATTCTGGTACCCCACCTGACTACCATTTGATTGGGCTGGGTCAGAGAGTCTCCTCTGCCTTTTATTCTGCTTATCGGCAGAAGAAGTATTTTTAGCCTGCACCGTCTCCAGATCCAATGGAGGGGAGGTTTTCACCTCTGCCACCTTCGCAGCAGCAGGTGTAGTAGAGGGTTTAGTTTTTTTTTTTACTCTCAGTGGGCTTCTGTGCCTCGAAGATCCTGGGGGCATGTTCCATCACCAAATCCACGGTCCTGTGCTCATGAAAATCTGCACCATCTGATTCATGATGTATTTGGGGAGTGCATGGATGTACGTGGAAGTACGTGGTGACAAACTCCCTACTTTTGCTGTTGACACATCGGGAAGTCTGCGCAAACACCCATTTTAAATCCTGCACAAACTCCTTAGGCACCTTGTCTTTCCCACATTGCAAGTTATATGCTGCCTTACAGGCCGTTTGTGGGTTCTGGTTGGGGGAAAGAAAATTCAATATGGCCACCTTAAAGGTGAACCATTTGTAGTGACCCTGATCCTCCAGCCCTGCAAAGAACCTGGAGTACTCGGGGGAGAATGTCCACTTGACAAACTCTGTAAAATTCTCACCATTTTGCATTCCAAATAATGTTACCAATTACTCATAAATCTCTAAGTGCTCCCATGCCAAATATTTTGCATTCTTCTGGTAGGGAGTCAAACTGCTCTTTATGGTCTTTATCTGTCAAATCGGGTCTTTAACACAACCCTTCTTCTGTTTGACAGCCTTCCTTTTCCTTTGCACCTGAGTCCACTCACCTTCTGACTCAGAGCTGCTACTGTTTGTAGTACATTCCCTTTCCTCTATGCACTCACGATCTCAGTGAGATTGGGAATTCCTCCCAGAGTCAAAGGGGATGAACTCCTCTCTCCTATGGAGCTGTGAACTCTCAGGGTCATTTCCTCTGTAGCCTGCTTTTTGCCCAGAAGTGCCCCCATTCGCTTCATCCCCCCCTTCCAAGTAGGCTGGGGAAATCCCCCATCCCTCTGAATGTGCAGAGGTTTTTTGCAGAATGCTCTTCATGGGCTGAAGCTTTGCATCTTCTCTTTCTACCAAATGGACTAAGTGATCCCTCTGTAAATTAATTTCTGCCAACCCAACTCCCAGATTTTCTCATGATAGGAGTCTTCATCGTCAGAAGTACTCCCAGTGAAATTTGGTATTTCCCAGGACACACCGATCTGGCCACCATCCCTTCTGCTTAGTAAAGATAAATATTCATAAATATCAAATAAGGCCTGGCCTTCTGGCTCAGTTGCGCTAGGCCTGGGTGAGTCCAGCTGCCTCATGATTCCCTGTTCTTGGTAAGTGATGTGTATGAGGGCAGATGCCATCAGGACATACAAAGTTGTGTCTAATTGGCATGAGGTCCCTGGTACAGAGGGTATCATCCCTTTATCAATGGGCGCTTTTCCATACTCTGACTGGTCAGGGTAACTTGAAGCCAATTTGCATTTTTCAATATTACTTGTCAAACTCTCACATCTGCTTCTTTCTGTCTTGATTTCCTGATGGTATTCAGAGAGCTGGCCTTTTAACTCTGAGACCAAGACCTGTGTAGTCTCGAGCACCTTGCTCTGAGCCATGACTCAATCTTTCAACTGCTGTGATTCCCCCTGAAAGGCTTTATTTTCTTTCTGGGAGTCCTATAAGATGCATGCATATTCCAGGCACTTGTCTTTCAAGAGACTGATCTCTTCCTCGAACGCGCCCATGAAATTCACTGCCTGTGACAAGTCAGTCTCTTCTTACTTCACATGTACCACAAGTTCTCTGTTTTCCTCTCTAATTCTGATCATATCCTGATAGTCTGACGATTGCTTTTCTGCATCATGGTCTTACCAGCTGCAAATTCCGTTGCTTCACAGTATTGACATTTTGATGCATTTCATCAAACTCCTGTTGAGAGTCCATCTGTTTGATGACCCAATGTGTGTTCTATATACAACCAAATATTCAGTTATTCAGACATCCTAAAAGGGCATAGTATCATCTAAAAGCCCTCTATTATAAATAATGCATATTAAGGAGGGTAAAACCGTGGGGTTGGTGCGGTCAAGCTCTTGAATCTTTTATTAAGGCTGGCTGTGTAGCCATCAGAAGGTGGTAGAACCCTCAAACACCCAAAATCACAGAATAGGAAGTAAGTGTGATGCAATTCACGCTCAGCCAAATAGTCCAAGTCGGATGGTAATTATCCTCGAAATATTGAAACAAAGTCAATTCAAAGTTGTGCTGCATGTTTTAATCATATGTTACAGCTGACACGTCTTTCGAACGTCTGGTCGTTCTCAAGGTTAATGTCAATATTTCAGAACCCACGATGCAGCCTTAATATTGGAGTCATGGGGTTAACTGCGCAGGGTCATATCGACATCCGGTGACAGGGATTTAACCCAGTGAATGATATTTGATATCTGGATATTTACCCAGGACACGGATACAGTGACATGACCCAGGGCAGTTAACCCAATGACTCCTATGTTAAGGCTGCATTGTGGGTTCAGAAATATTGACATTAGCTTTGAGAATGACCTGAGGGTCAAAACATGTGTCGGCTGTAACATAAGATTAAAAGCACAGAGCAAAACGTCGAATTGACTTTGTTTATATATTTCAAGGATGTTTACCATCTACCAGTATCTCTATACTCTGGACTATTTGGCTGAGCGTGAATTGCACCACACTTACTTCCTACTCTATTATAAATAGTCGGATCATTTACCATATGTTGCAGTGTGCTTAAATTGTCCACACACCCTTTATGTGCATCTTGCAGTGCAGAAAAATGCATTTCCTGCACTGCACTCTCCTGTTGCTGTGTTTTGAGCTCATTTTTGAGTTGCTCAATGAGACTTTCTTGTTTTACTTCTAAGGTGTGGCTCTGTTGAACTTTATCTTCTAACCGTTTAAGTTCTTGCTGGGTCTCTTTCAAAATTCCAGTCTGATTCTGCACAGAGACCTCGCTCTGCCAAGTTAAAATCAGTAATATTCAATCTTAGGTTTTCCCTATACACCTCCCTGGAACTCCAGGTTCAAATCCCCATGACACTTTAACAAAGCAAAGATGACTTTCCCTCCACCTTAATGTACTTACATCAAAATGAATGGTCTGTCACCATGCACTTGTCATGAGTCAGAAATAGCTAGCCAAATCCCAGCCACGAGACCCCAATTTGTAACAGTTCATTGAGAGGCCACCCTCAACACAGGGATATCCATCCCTCGCCAAGCTAAGTATCACATAATAAATGGTTAATATTGGTTCTTTTTATTCAGCCCTATGTCAGCCTTATATCATGCCCCTTGTACTCCCCCAACCCCCTGAGCTACCAATGAGCCAAGAACCAGGCTGGTCTACATATTTGTATTTAATTAAATTTAGAAGTAGTAGAAACCGCAATAAACTACACACACCAGCTTCTTTGTGGCTCACAATTAACTTCTTGTTACACAAATAAATCACTCAAATTACAATACCTTTCTTTTTACCAATTCTACTTCAAGAAATAATGAAACTGGTCAATGAACAAAAGTCATAAATACGTTAATACTGTGCAATTTCGATTGTCCTGCATGCTTAAAAGGTTAGCAGTAGGGTTTGGAGATTGGCACAAATGCATATGGTAATTGTGTTTTCTCCCCTCACCTGAAGCAGACACCACTCGCATAGAAGTCCTTTTGCGACCACGAGGACCACCATTGCTGCAAACTCAGACCTTCTAACATGGCTGCCGGGTTCTTTGTCCTAGACTTATGCTTCAATTTGCCTCTCTGAAGCAGCCTGATAGGCAGCTCTTAGCCCCATTGTCCCGGGAGCCGGCAGGCCAACGCCAGCCTCCTTCCCAAGGGGCTCGTCCTAAGGGCGGCATCCCACCCTGTTCGGGCATGGAGGACCGTGGGAGTCCCCCACAGCCACCACCTGAAATTATCTGACTGCCTCTCGCCGCTGCGGGTTTGAGCTCCCACGGGTAAGTAATCATCACTCTGTATCGTAGTCCATGCGTGTGTATTATTTGTGCTCGCTGTGTTTGGTGCTTTATATCTGCGCATCCTCATTTCTGTGCTGTACTGTGCTCACTGTGATCTCAGAATTTGGTGCTTTATATCTGGGCATCCTCATTTCTGTGCTATACTGTGCTCACTGGAAAATTAGAACTTAGGTGCTTTAAATATGCGCATCCCCATGTCACAGTTATACATTACTGCTGTGTTAAAATACTAGGCCTTTTTTCCTCCTTTTAGGAAAGTTGAATCTGGGTGTTTTTGCATTACTGCTGTGTTAAAAACGAGCCCTTTTTCCTTCTTTTTAGGAAAGTTGAATCTGGGTGTTTTTGCATTACTGCTGTGTTAAAAACAAGGCCTTTTCCCCTCTTTTTAGGAAAGTTGAATCTGGGTGTTTTTGCATTTCTGCTTTGTTAAAAACTAGGCCTTTTCCCCTCCTTTTAGGATAGTTGAATCTGGGTGTTTTTGCATTACTGCTGTGTTAAATACTTGCCTTTTTCCCCTATTTTTAGGAAAGTTGAATCTGTGTATTTTGCATTGTGATAACTGTTGAACTGTTAATTGTGTCTCATTAGGCTCTCTCCCACTCTCTCTGTCCCCACCCCACTTTGAGTACCTGTACTGTTGAATTTTGCCGTCTGCTCCTTCTGTGTGTTCCCTACTGTGTCCCCCCCCTTCCTTTAGCGCATCCTGTGCTGTGTGGTGCTGGGCAGTGCATCCCTTCTCCCTTTTCATTCCCTCCTCTTCCTACTCCCTTCTTGCACACTCTATGGTGCTTTCCATCCCCCCATCTTCTCTATCTGCCACTCCATCGACTATCCTATTCCTCTCCCTAAGTTAGGAGGGGCGAAGTTTAAGAGCGACATTCTTGTCTCCAACTCAGGCCTCCCTATCGCTGATACCTACATCAGTGCTTCCTCCGAGCAGACTCTTACCGACATCCTCTTTGTCATTCCCTCTCCTAACCTATGGACCCTTCCCTCCTCTTTCTGTTCCTCTCTCATTAATGGTGGCACTCGTGGGAGGTCCTCTTGGCCTCCTTCCACTCCTCCAAGACCATCATTAATGTTTAACTGAATGGCACTGTCTTGATCCAGGGCTGTCAGCTCAATTTCATACTTTTCGATAGGAATCTCCCACTTCTTATCAATGTCCTTCTCCTGCTACTCCTATTAGCACCTCTCTGGCTCCTCCACCAGTTTCTTCTTCTGCTGCCTCTATGGCACCCTCCTCCTCCTCTCTGGCTACTGTGACACCACCTTCTACCACCTCTGCCCACTCACAGGTTCCTTTACCACTTCCGCAGGGCGTACCTCAAGCCTCTACCCCACCACAGAAGTATTTCAAATGTGGGAACCTGCTCCATGTCGCTAGTCTCAACTCTCTCTATGCTGTCAAAAACTCCTCTGACATTTGCCACCTCCTCGAAGAACTTGAACTGGGTGTCCTCACTCTCACCGAGATGTGGCTAACAGCCAGCTCTGTCACAAGCTTTGACACCCTCCTCCATGACGGCTACAAGATCCTGTCCTAACCTAGAACCAACCGGACCGGAGGTGGAGTAGCTCAGTTCTTTCCGGAGTGGGTCCTATGCTTCTGTCATTCCTTCGCAGGCCTACTACTCCTTTCAATGTCTGGTCTGCAGGCTCTCTGTCTTCCCTGGGGTCTCTCTAACTGTGGCCACCATCTACAGGCCACCTGGCCAGGTCGCCCTCTTCTTATCTGAGTGGTTGTCCAAGAAGGCCAATTACCAGCTGTATGTCCTCAGAGGTATTCTTTTTCTCACTTTCCCCCAGAAACTCACTGTCTCCAGAGTCCTGGTGCTCTCTAGGCTGGACTAATACAACAGCCTCTTTTTCAATGTGCCTTTCTATACACTTGGCCCTCTGCCACTAATCCAGAACAGGACTGCAAGACCTGACCTTGGCCTCAAGCCCAGGCACCGTATCTCTCCAGCCCTGAAATCTCTCCACTGGCTCCCGGTGGCTGCAAGGATCAAGTTCAAGACCCTCTGCATCGTCCATAAGGCATTCTGGGGCCGGGGCACATGCTACATCGAACTCTCTCTTCCAAAAAACCTTCCTTCTCAAGCCCTTTGCTCAGCTACTTCAAACTCTCTGAGGGTCGGACGCGTCTCCAGGCAGAGAGTGTGGGGGTAGATCTCTCTCCTCTCTCTACAGGGGCCTCCCTCTCAAACTTGAACCGGACCATCAGAAAAAGCTCAAGACCTTCCTTGTCTCCTCTGCGCTCTCTCTCTCTCTCTCTCTCTCTCTCCCCCCCCCCCCTGTTGACCTACCTGTCTGTTGTGCTGACTGGTTACCTGGCTACCCTCAAAGGCTCACTGGGTCCATGCTCCTAAATGATTAGTCTCCCTCGTACCCCCTCCTTGCTTGCCAAACACCTAGGGGCTTTAACTTAACCCTATAGTCTGCCGCCTCCTTGCACTGTTCCCAGAGCTGTGCTGCACTGGCTGCACTTATTCAGAGCAATTCTGCCTGATTGCACTCCCCCTTCCCTCTCCCTGGCACTTCCCCTCTCTCCCTTCCCCCTGCACTTTGCGTTGTCACACTTGCACGATCTGAATGACACACAGCCTAGTAAGATCATTTGTCTTGTCCTCCCTCTGTCTTCTCTCCCTTGTCTTGTGTGCCTAGAAACACTTGTGTAAAGGCGTGTTATAAATGACATATCATATCACCCACACTTTTGGTTCAAAATAAACAGGGTGATTTAGCGGTTTGTTTTCAGACCCCCATCATAGACCTTTCAGCGAGTGGGGGTCTGAAAATAAACCGCTAAATCACCATGTATTTATTTTGAACTAAAGGTTTGTGTGAAATCATAATTGCCTTTTGCATTTTGTACAAATCTATAAACCCAACTGCTCGCCTTTTAAGCGTGTGGGAAAATCGAAATTGCACAGCACTACATATCTAAATTGCTTATGTTCATTGACCAGTTTGATTATTTCTTGAAGTGTAATCTGTCAAAAGAAAAACATTGTAATTTGTGTGATTTATTTGTGTAACAAAAAGTTAATTGTGTGACACTTAGCTTGGGGAGGGAAGAAACTCCCTGTGTTGAGGGTGGCCTCTGGACAACCCGTTACATCCCTCAGTCGGTTTATAATGACTTTTTCTAATGGCATTTTTTCGAATGCCATTATGTCGAAAACATTTAGGCGAAAAAAAATATTTCAAATGTTTTATGTCTTTTTTTTTATGGGGAGCTTCCCCCGCTAAACCCCCCATTTTTTTTTAAACACTTTTTTTTACTTTCAAAACCCCAAAAAAACATATAAAAACATTAAATAAAAAATATTACATTCGAAAACATTTTTTTCGACAAAATATTTTCGACATAATTAAATGCATTCGAAAAAATGACTGGATACCCCCTCAGTCATCTGTCTGATGAGAGCAAGTTCCAGTGCTCTCTCATTAGAAAGAAATACGTGTTTGTACTAAGAAGGAGGCATGGGGAATATCATTGTCTTCTGCAAATGTCAAACCAGTGGAACATTGTTGGCTTTCCTGGCGTTTCAGCTTGGCACGCTTTTTTTCCATTGGGAAAAATGTGAGTCTGAGCAGTGAATTACATATATGGGCCATGTATGTAATTCACAGCTCAGACTCACAATTTGAGGCGGACTGTCTGTTATTCAAATTGAGACTCAGACAGCAAATTGCTAGACACGAAACTACGCTTTTACGCTAGGTTCTTCAGCAGAGAATTGGCAACTTAACTGGCCAATTGGGCATATTCGTTTAGCTACAGAACCAGATACAAAATGAACAATGAATAGAAGCGCCACCCCGTACTAGCCAGCTGCACGTGCACTGCGCTTGAGCCTGGCACGCTATTCACTATTCAGCAAATGTTTTCACAAATGGTAATTCACCAAGCCATACCGCGAAACCGACAGTGGCTTTTCACTACAGGCAGTATCACAGAAACGTTGCACTGGTGTAAGTGCAATGAGCACGAGTGCAAACATTATTTCAAGGTAAAAAAAATAAATCTTTGAATGTGCTTTTGCACCAGGACAAATTTGCTGTAAAAATGCCTTAAAATAATATTAGTTTTCACTGGGGCATTTTTTTTTTTTTTGCCCAAGTTGCAATGATGCACAGTTTCTGCAATACGGCCTTAAAAGCGTTGCCCTCGGTAAGCGAACCTTGCACAGTTCCACGGTCGGACTGGGGCATAACATCGTCTCGGGCACCACCGAAAAAGTGGCCCACAGTTGCGAATGGGAACTCGTTCCTTTTGTGACACTGTTTGAATAGTACCCAAGGGGGAGTTTTGTGTTGAAATTTGATGCAAATTGTGCATTTTAAAGAATATGTATTCAGCAACACTGATCAAGACTATTAGCCGCATAGTGAAGTAACTCACCAAACTGGCCCACATTGGCCAAAAAAAGTGGCCCACTTTGACCCAATAGATGTGTCCCACAGCAGCATTTTGCATTTGTGGTTCGGCCATAGGCCTATTGCCCTATAGGCCAGTCCGAACCTGCCCAGTTCGCCATGTCTGCTTGGCGTGTTGCACCTTGGCAGCCTTTCTTGCAACACTGCGCCCGTGCGCAGACAGTGTGGCACTGTTGGTACTGCACGCTGGCATGATAATCATGCTGCAATGTTTGCCCTGGTCGCAGCACAGGAAATATTTGTGAATGTTATCTGCAGAAGGGCCTCAGATTACAGAGCTAATATTTATGCTGCCGTGCATTATGAAAGATTACCGCATGAAGTGGCGGAATGGTACAAAACAGATTACTTTATCAGATGCCTTTTGGCTCCAATCCCATCCTCGGTGAATGGGCCTTCCTTGGTTTAAATGCTACTTAGACGGAGATGTATGGCTCTTTGCAGCCAGCCAGGCATATGTGTCCTGTCCACTTCCCTGTCTGTAGCAATATAACAGTCTGTACGCGGTCTCCATCCTCTTTTTTTTCTTTTATTTATCTGTCGTTGGTGTTTTGTATCACACCACATTCACATGAGATGCTTTAGAGTACTGTGGCTGAAAGTAGTGCAAAGGGGTTAGGAGAGGGGAAGGAGAGGAGACAAAGGGGCTGATTCATGGAATGTGTGCGCCGAAAAACGGGGATTTGTGCCCCATTCTGCCTGCAAATCCCTGTTTAACAAATGGGTATTTGCGGGCAGAATGGCGCACAAATCCCCATTTTTCGGGGCACAAATTCCATGAATCAGCCCCAAAGTATCCGCACTAATGTCAGAGAGAGGTGTTACCTGACCACACAAAGGATCAAAGGACAGGCACAGCCGTGGAGTCTCCTGCCCTGTCAGTTGGCAGAGCCAGGCTATGTGACTGAATGCACATATATCCATCCAGGGTCGGATTGGACCTTAAAGATGTCTCGGGCACCAGAAAAAGTGGACCACATTTGCAAGTGGCAATTCATTCCTTTTGTGACACGGTTTGGATAGTAACCAAGAGGGAGTTGTTTGACAAAGTGTGATGCAAATTTTGCATTTTAAAGAATATTTATTCGGCAACACTGGCCAAAATAAGTAGCCGCATAGGGAAGAAGCTCTTCAAACTGGCCCACATTGGCCAAGAAAGTGGCCCACTTTGACCAAGAAAACGGGTCCACACCAGCATTTTGCAGTTTTTGGTTCAGCTGTGGGCCTATGGTGGGTTCACAGTGAAGACACATGTATGATATCAAATGTATGAGAGTGTAATAAGTATGAGTGATGTTACCACTCTACTCTAACTCATGTATAGCTTATATTTCAAGTTTCCAAATGCCTCCAGGATAGTAACTCTCCTAGTTATCGTTTTTTTTTTTTTTCACCCGGGGTGCATATCATAAATGCAGCCCCTGTGCTGCAAAGCAAGGCTGTCACTGCATCTGGCAGGGGATACCTGTGCCCAGTGAACCCGCTCTGTGCCTCTGGGGAGAAGGTGCTGCAGATCAGGGTACTGATTCACCAGGGCAGAGGTGTACACTATGCTTCTGGCATGGATGTGTGGCGGGGGACCGGGGGTCTGGTCAGCAGACCACCCTCTCTGAGAGAGAATTGCCCGAATCTTTTTATATGTAATCAACATCAATAAAAGACAGGTCTTCTGCATCCTTGCCCGATGGCATTCCTTCCCTGGCACCATGTTTGTTGCAGTGTGTGACGGGCACCATAACTCATAAGGTAGAGAAGGAGAGGGCAAGAGAAACCCCCTGGGTGAGTAGTGCACCATATCCATTAACAAAGGCGAAGGAGGAACACCCCCGATAGTGGGATGGGCAGAATGCCTTTACGCAGAGGAAAAATAGAATGAGGGAGGCAAAGAGAGAGAGAACGTGAAAGAGAGAGAGAGAAAAGGGGGCGTGAGGCACCCCTTTAGTTATGTTATGTCATATCTGTATAGATCTTCATGCCATATCTAATGGCATCCAAGTACTGTAGGGTGCATGGCCCTAGTCTGAAAAGAGCAAATAAAGGAGCCGCGCAATGCATGCCACAGAAATGGTAGTTTAGGCACTACATTGAAAGCAGAGAGGTCCAGTGTGGAGACATTGGAAACCTAAGAGAGGATGGAGAAGAGTGATGGAGCCTATAAATGATAATAGAAAACAGGTGACTGCGGCACTGCATTTTGTTTCTGGGACTCAGCTGTATGTTTTGGGGCACAGTGCTGTACGAGGAGTGTACCTTAACTCAGCAGTGCTGTTGCAGCACTCCTTATTGTGTATTGGGAAAGCAGGTCACACTGTAGGGAAACTGTGCATGTGTGAACAGTATTGGCAGTAGGCTCAATGCACACGTATTGACATGATTGCAATTGTTCTTGTATAGCGCCCTCCTGCCACTATTGGAGGCTTTGCTGCCCTTGACTCTGAAAGAAGATGGGTGGGGGTCATTAGTGGGACAGTGGTAGAGGCAGGTGTGAAACCTGTGGTGTTGATGGGCCGGCGGTGCACAGTTCCTGGGTGTCAATCTGCTTCTACGGTTTTGGCATTATGTCATCCAAAGGGAAGAGCTGAAGCTCTGATAAGACTACAGCACAATGGGTCTGGTTAGCTGCTGATGCCGGAGAGTGTGATACGGCTAAAGAGGAGAGCTTACTCATGGTTCGGTGCTTATGTGCTACTGGCTAGGCCTTTTGCAGTCATCTTTGGGGGGCATGTGTGCATAGTGTATAGACATAGAAGATCTTAAAGTTGAATCGGTTAGTCAGCAGACGGCGGGAGTAGGCTTTAAAAGGCAAAACAACCTGCACAGACACACTCCCACCACTGGCCTCTTACAGACAGGTCCCATTACTTCACTTGCTCACATTGCCACTGTCAATTCCTCTCTCTTGCCTTCTATCTCATACATTGTATATTGTGTGCAACAAAGCCGGCATCTGCGAGTTGGCAGGTGAGGTGGATAAGGTAATCTGGAATCTCCACTTAATTACCATATACTACTTGCTAATAGTTATGGGAGGCAAGACCCTTTGGTTCAGAGAAAGGGCTACTTTACATTTGATTCTGCAGTCACCCATTTTGCATTTCGCAGAGGCTAGTTCAAATGCTGAGACATGCATCAAACCTCACTCTAGCATGTTCAAGTGCTGCACACAGTGGCCTGCTGTGGATACTGCCCATCAAGCAAGGGCCTAGCACCTATTGGGCAGGGCAACAAGGTGTTTGACAGTCATTGGTTGGGCCGGAGCCAGAATCCCTGCTTGTTCCTCCTAGTGGTCTACCCGTCTTCCACAATCCCAAAACCTCTTCGATCACAGTCCAAAATGGCATTCCCTCTGCTCCAAAATGCCACAACCCACCACATTTTGAGGCGGCAACCCAGCAGGGGTACTTTACGATGAAAGGAGGAGCAGAGAAGATATGTGGAGTGTGGAGAGTTCTGAAGAGTGCAGCACCTTGGCCTGAGGGGGCAGGGGGAAGGTGCTGTGTGAAAGAGAAGAGCAGCATGCTGGCCGTGACAGAAAGGGCATTTCAGTAGGGGCTGTGATCGGATGGAGGGGTCCAAAACACTGAAATCTCAGGTTTACAGTATTTCTGGCCCCTTGCTGGGTAGGTGTCTCTGGCTGATGTCCCTGCAAAGTTAGTTCATCTTGCACAACATCACCATAAGTTATTTCAGAGGGTGATGCATTAAAAGTGCCATGAAATGGGTACATGATAATAACTGTTATTATGGCATGGCATGTTGTTGTGAGAGGAATGTTATGTTATGCTATTATGCATTTGTATAGCGCCTTATAAACCATTGGTATAATCTCAAAGCGCTGTGGGCTGAACGCACTCGGGACCATTGTCCAGGTCAATGGAGAGAGCAGAGTAGTAAATCGTGCTTGGGGGCACTCACCGTGTGTGCAGCCAGCATGGTTTACATGGTATGTAGCTGCATTCTAAAGCAGGGCATGGTGCAGTGGTTGTGTGAGGTTAGTAAAATGTGGGCAGCAAGGCCGTTGACCTCAGAGTTTGCATTCTGGCGGGGGTGGAGCTTGTTTATGAGATTATGTGTGCACAAAGGCCGATTTTATCATGGGTCATAGCTGTGTTCTAAAGACTGTTGAGGTGTTTATGATGGCGTGTAGGATTGTGTGCAGCTAGGCAGAAATTGATTGAGGGGTATAGCTTCATCCTATTGTTTGTTGGTGTAGAGGAGAGAGTTAGCTATCGGTATGTGTGAATGTCTGTGCAGATTGGTGTGAGACCCCTATTCCTGATTACTTCCAGTGCCCGCTGAGCTGACCGTATCTAGTCTAGAGGTTTGGAGCACTGGTTCCTCGAGAGAGATTCTCTCTCTAGTGCAGAGTTTGTTCTGATTACCAGGCTTGAGGTTGTCTTTACCTGCTTGGCACTGTCATCGGTGTTGAGTTGCCCTATTCCTAATCTTTATTGGGTTAAGCGAATTGCAGGTCTATGGTCGCCCTTGTGTCTCTTTGAGTCTGCCATTGTTCATTGGAAGATACCTTCTCATTGTGCAGGTACATCCAATTCTGTTCTATTGGACCTACGAGTACTAGTTAGCTTCAATGACTGATGTTCCATGGACCCAGGGACCAGCAACTGCAACTATGGTCATCCCTGTGTCTCGTTGAGTCTGCCATTCATCATTGGAAGATACCTTCTCGTTGTGCAGTTACATCCAGTTCTGTTCTATCGGACTCACGAGTACTAGCTAGCTTTGATGACTGGTGTTCAATGGACCCAGGGACCAGCAGTAGCCACTATGGTCATCCCTGTGTCTCGTTGGGTCTGCCATTGATCATTGGAAGATACCTTCTCGTTGTGCAGTTACATCCAGTTCTGTGCTATCGGACTCACGAGTACTAGCTAGCTTTGATGACTGGTGTTCAATGGACCCAGGGTCCAGCAGCAGCCACTATGGTCATCCCTGTGTCTTGTTGGGTCTGCCATTGATCATTGGAAGATACCTTCTCGTTGTGCAGTTACATCCAGTTCTGTTCTATCGGACTGACGAGTACTAGCTAGCTTTGATGACTGGTCTTCAATGGACCCAGGGACCAGCAGCAGCCACTATGGTCATCCCTGTGTCTTGTTGGGTCTGCCATTGATCATTGGAAGATACCTTCTCGTTGTGCAGTTACATCCAGTTCTGTTCTATCGGACTCACGAGTACTAGCTAGCTTTGATGACTGGTGTTCAATGGACCCAGGGACCAGCAACTGCCACTAAGGTCATCCCTGTGTCTTGTTGGGTCTGCCATTGATCATTGGAAGATACCTTCTCGTTGTGCAGTTACATCCAGTTCTGTTCTATCGGACTCACGAGTACTAGCTAGCTTTGATGAGTGGTGTTCAATGGATACAGGGACCAGCAACTGCCACTATGGTCATCCCTGTGTCTCGTTGGGTCTGCCATTGATCATTGGAAGATACCTTCTCGTTGTGCAGTTACATCCAGTTCTGTGCTATCGGACTCAAGAGTACTAGCTAGCTTTGATGACTGGTGTTCAATGGACCCAGGGATCAGCAGCAGCCACTATGGTCATCCCTGTGTCTTGTTGGGTCTGCCATTGATCATTGGAAGATACCTTCTCGTTGTGCAGTTACATCCAGTTCTGTTCTATCGGACTCACGAGTACTAGCTAGCTTTGATGACTGGTGTTCAATGGACCCAGGGTCCAGCAGCAGCCACTATGGTCATCCCTGTGTCTTGTTGGGTCTACCATTGATCATTGGAAGATACCTTCTCGTTGTGCAGTTACATCCAGTTCTGTTCTATCGGACTGACGTGTACTAGCTAGCTTTGATGACTGGTCTTCAATGGACCCAGGGACCAGCAGCAGCCACTATGGTCATCCCTGTGTCTTGTTGGGTCTGCCATTGATCATTGGAAGATACCTTCTCGTTGTGCAGTTACATCCAGTTCTGTTCTATCGGACTCACGAGTACTAGCTAGCTTTGATGACTGGTGTTCAATGGACCCAGGGACCAGCAACTGCCACTAAGGTCATCCCTGTGTCTTGTTGGGTCTGCCATTGATCATTGGAAGATACCTTCTCGTTGTGCAGTTACATCCAGTTCTGTTCTATCAGACTCACGAGTACTAGCTAGCTTTGATGAGTGGTGTTCAATGGATCCAGGGACCAGCAACTGCCACTATGGTCATCCCTGTGTCTCGTTGGGTCTGCCATTGATCATTGGAAGATACCTTCTGGTTGTGCAGTTACATCCAGTTCTGTTCTATTGGACTCACGAGTACTAGCTAGCTTTGATGAGTGGTGTTCAATGGACCCAGGGACCAGCAACTGCCACTATGGTCATCCCTGTGTCTTGTTGGGTCTGCCATTGATCATTGGAAGATACTTTCTCGTTGTGCAGTTACATCCAGTTCTGTTCTCTCGGACTCACAAGTACTAGCTAGCTTTGATGAGTGGTGTTCAATGGACCCAGGGACCAGCAGAAGCCACTATGGTCATCCCTGTGTCTCGTTGGGTCTGCAGATTGCTTACATTGCTATACAATAAAATGATATCATTACTGTATGCAAGAAGCAAGAGATTATATTTGATGGGGTTAGATACGTGATTTCCTTTAGTTGCACTACAGTTTTAAAGAAGGCTTTTGATATGTTATTTAATGTAATTTACCTTTTGAATAGCGCCTTTTCCCATTGTTATGGCCCAAAGCGTTGTACGTGAACGCCCTTGGCGGACCTGCGTCCAAGGCACAGGAGAATCATCAGATAAGCTTAGAATGTGTCTGTACATTTTAGCGAACATGAGGATTGGGAGGGATGGCCACGTCCTTGTTAGCTACCCATGTCGAGCTGGAATGCGTTAGGTGCTTTGAGGTAGGGGGGCCGAATCCGAGTGTAAGAGACTCAGGTGTCCAGCTGGACTATGTATTAATAAATCATGTTGCATTGACTTTGACTGTATGAGGATATATTTCATTTAATCTGACTGAATAGGTGGATGCAGGCCTGGTAATAATTAGGCATGGTGAAGGCAAAATAGCTGCTGTCAGTCCTGGGTGTGTTGTGTTAAAGCAAGTATTTATTTACTTATTTATTTACATAAATACATACATAAAAGTCGCAGGGAAAGCAATGCATTTTTGGTACAGAAACGCTTACAGAGTTTATCATTTCTAACAAAGCGGAGGGCATGAGTACTTTGCAATGGGGTGAGAGAATGTGGCTTAAAGACCCGATGTTGCAGGTGAAGGTGGAAACATTAGCCAGGGACAAGGACAGGACAGAATGCTATAGGAACGGGATGGTGGAGGAAGTGTTGAATTAAGGCTGGAGGGGTGACGGGAAAGTGCTGTATGGTTGTGTATGAATTGTATGGAGAGAGGAAAACAGGGTTGTGCATTAGCGTAGAGTGCTAGGGAACAGGTTCCTCAGAACAATACCCATAGAGGGTGGTTGGATCGACTGGTAACGGCCGAGGACTCCAGTTAGTACTAGGCTCTTGGTGGCATTAAGAGGTGGTCCAGGCTGCTACCATGGCATAATTGCTATAAACATTGCGGGGCTAAGCCCCAAAGTGTTAATAGTGTTCTTTTCTTTTTTTTTTTTTTAGAAAACCCTGACCCATTGCAAGCTCTTGGGTCGTGATATTCATGGATGCCAGAGAAATTGAACTCGGGGCTCCCAGCAGAGACCCTCTTCCATTTCAAAGGTGAGGTGAGTAGTTGGCATGAAGGGCACAAAGAAGATGAAAGCAATGAGGGACAACTGGAAAGGAGAGAGCCGAGGACGGGGGCAGGGCAGTGGTCAAGGGCTAGGTAGGGGCGATCTCCAGGCACAGGTAATGACATGGCAGGTGAGTGCAAGGATCTCTCTTACCTCGCTCCAAATATGTGCTTGAATCAATCCTTTCAGCCCTCGTTTGGAGCAAGCTGATTGGTCCACGCACGCACCCCTTCGAAACACAATGGAGTCAATATAACCACCCTGTGACTATCTACATAATATGAATAGATTGTTTCGTGTTTTTTTTTTTAATTTTTGTTCATTCTTTGAATGCTTTAGGAGTGTGATTGTATTCAGGTGTGTTTATCTGTACCTTCAAATAGATTTTATCAAAATCAGTGAACAGTCGTAGCAACAAAACATCCGATTCGTGGAGACTTTATCAAGACACGTATTGGTTAATCTCCTTCCTTGAAGGCGACGCAGTGCACCGCAGCGCAGGTCACGCCAGCGGCTGCTCTGCGCGTAATCAAGGGCTCCTTAACTTCGATTCATTAAGAGCTCACCTACGCCCTGCAATCTTTCTTATTTCCTCGTGTCAGATTAGTCATCCAGGGCGTGACTCAGATAGCGCAGGCAGAGCTCTGTAATTTCAGACGTGTTGAAGGCATTGCCTCATTACAACCCTGGCGTTGGACCATGCTGCTATTAGCACCATGGTCCATGCCGGATTCCGCCATGGTGGATGGCGGATTTACCGCCCCAGTCCAAGGTTGGCGGGGCGGTAAATCCCCATTCACCATGGCCCCTTCCCCATTCCCATTTTTGGCCCATAGGGCTCAATGGGAATGGGGAAGGCGCTAATTACGGCACCGTAAATTACGGTGCCGTAATTAGCACCAAGGTCCCTTAGCGGGTTGGACTTTAATGCCTGAAAAACGCAGGCGTTAAAGTGTGAATCGGGCGTTAAAGGTTTAACGGCGGCACAGCCTTTTACGGCGCCGTTAACCCCTTAACGCCAGGGTTGTAATTGTGTTCTTTTGTAGCTTGCTGAATTTCAACTGCACATGTTAAACTGCTTAATTGTTCGACCAGGGAACATATCTGAAACTGTCGCTGGCTTCACTGGGAAAATCTCTGCTGGGCCACAGGGACCGAGAGACGTAATGTGATATAACGCGCTTAATACCCTGAGGTTTCTAAGCGCGGACGTGGGGATCGAACTTGTGTTGCTCCGCGACGAGCGCATTGCCCCTGAGCTATCCTCCCGAGATCCCACCAACATTCAATACCTAGACAATTAGGACAGCCCCCAACCCTCTAGCTCCCACAGGTGTCCCTAAATGTGGAACCACTGTAATCTGAACAAGCAATGCCAATAGTTTTGGAGTTAACTGTTATTCTTTGCATTTTGCATTTACAGGCACCAGGGTGCAAAGAGGAGAGTGTAAAGTTTTAAAAGATGATGTGATAAAGGGGTGCAGGTGTGCAATGGAATGAAAAGGGGAATCCAGCAACAGAGAAAAAAACCTAAGGTTCCAAGTTTTACCATTAAGGTCCAAAGTCTTACAGTTGTTTGTCAGAGAACAAACTGAACAGTGCCCACATTTATAGTGGCCTAGAACTGGTGGAAGGTTCCAGAGGGTGGTTTGTGTCGAAGGGGTCGATTCCTTGAGGTACGCATGGACCAGCATGTCCCTCATATTTCTTTGGCGTTTGAATGCGAACCTCGGTTGTATCGGACAGAAATCTTCGGTAGCTAAAAGATGCCAATGTTTCTTTATTGTTCTTCGTAAGGCGTTGCTGATAGGACTAAATGTACTTACGCATGTGATTCTTTCTTCTGAGATGGTAGGCTCTGGGTGGAGACATCTGTCTCTATTCGTGTGTTTGGCTCTTTTGTATGCTCTGTTGATGAATTTTCTTGGGTAACCGGAAGAAGCGACAACGTGGTTGGATCTGCAGGGCTGCCCGGATCAACACACGGAGGAGACGCGAAAAGTGACTCAGACACGGTATGCATTTTGCTATGGCGGCGAGCGAACATCCTAGGTGAAGGCTGAGGACGAAGGGCCTGGCTGTAGGAGGCTGATATTCGATAACATATTGCGGATTGTGAGAGACTTGATGGACTTGAATATAGTGGCGGTTACATATATTAAAACTTTATAGCAATGTGTAGTTCTTTGATGTGCTATTGGAGCGCCAGGGCGGTAGCACCCTACCCCTCGAATTGTAGTTGTAGTTATAGTAGGTTGGCCACTAGGGCGGCCTCACCCTGCGGAGCTTTGAGTACAGGCGAAAGCCGGAAAGAGCTAGATGCGGGGAGCCTGAGATCCAGGGATGGAGCTGGGCAACAGTTGGGGGGGAGAGTGTTGGGGAAGGGTTGGGAGGTGGGGGGAGAGGGAATGGGAAGTTTGGTGTGTTTTTGGTTAACAGGGTTTTAGAAGGGGATGCAAGCCTATATAGATTGGAATGGAACTCAAGGTTACACTGAACCTGGGGGGGAGGGATGGGGATCATACCAGGCCATGGGGGACCTTAAAATACTCACATGCAATGTGCGGGGGCTTAATAGCTATTTAAAAAGGAACAAGGTTATGCTGTATCTGCGCAGGCAGAAAATAGATATTGCATTGCTACAGGAAACCCACCGTACACGTGAGAAGATGGATCCGATTGCGGGAAAGTGGAAGGGGGTGTTGGTGGGCTCTTCGTACTCGGCCTACGCAACAGGAGTACTTATATGGGTGGCGCCACATGTCCTGTTTCAGCGGTTGCAAGTGGTGGCTGAAACAGACGGGAGGATGGTTATGCTGAGGGGATTGGTAGAGAATAGGGAGATAAGTATTGTTAACACGTACGCCCCGAACCAGAACACAGCGGCATACATTAGGACACTGAGTGCGAACCTGAGCGTGTGTGTGGGTAGCGCGGTGATCTGGGGAGGGGACTTCAACTGTGTATTGAACCCGAGGGTGGATAGATCAGACGGGAAATTGGATAGACCGGCCCCTGCAGCCAGTGCGCTACAGACACTGCTTGATGACTTTGGGTTGGAAGATGCATGGAGAGTGTGGCACCCTGGGGAAAGGCAATATTTACATGATTCTGCCCCACAGCAGTTATCAACAAGGCTGGACTATGTCTTTGCATCACCAGAAATGATAGCGGACATTGCGCACATAGAGTACAGGGCCAGGGTCGTCTCGGACCACTCGCCCCTGATTCTTGCATGGCAATATTGCCCCCCGAGGGTGAGGATCCAGACATGGCGCCTACGAGCGGAGGCGTTGAGAGACCCCTTCATTAGAGAAGATTTACAGGAGGAGATAGTAAATTATTTTGAAACCAATTCTGGGAGTGTGGACTCGGCGGGGACACTATGGGAGGCCTTTAAAGTTTTTATGAGGGGGGCGGCCATGACGAAATCCAAGGGCCTAAAGAGTGGGGTTTCAACAGAACTGAGGGAGACGGAAGCAAAATTGGAAGAGGCAACGATACAGCGGAGAAACTAGATTTGATACTTAAGCTGCAGCAAAAATGTGCGGATTTCTGGGAGAGGTTGTGTAACCTTAACTATAAAAGGTACATAGAGAGACAGCATGCGGGAGGTGACAAACCGGGGAGACATTTGGCGTGGTTATATAAGAGCGAGACCCCCAGAGCCACAATCAGAACTATAGAGAGGGAAGATGGTAGCATAGAGGACACCCAGGGGGGGGGGTAATCAAGTGTTTGTGGATTATTATAAAGTGCTATACGGGGAAGACGGGGAAAGTAGCCGGGCAATGACAGAAGAAACGCTTGAGGATATGAGGCTGCCCAAGATAAGTGAGGAGGAAAGAGAGGAATTGGACTCCCCGATTACCCTGGAAGAACTGGGGGAGGTGGTGAGGCAGTTGTCTACTAGTAAGACCCCGGGGACAGACGGGCTCCCAAGCGAATTTTACAAGTTATATATAGAAGAGGTCCTCCCCCCACTGCTAGAGATGATAAATGAGGCTTTCGAGACGGGCCGCCTGCCGGAGTCACTGAGAGAGGCAGTTATAGTACCTCTCCCTAAACCAAATAAACCAGGGCACAGCTGTGGTTCCTTCAGACCTGTGTCAATGTTGAACCAAGACGGCAAGATATTAACTGCGGCCTTGGCGAATAGACTGAAAAAGGTCATTGGTAAGTTAATACATCCGGATCAAACGGGCTATGTCCCCCATAGAAACATCACCCATAATCATAGGCGACTTCAGAGGATCATTGAGTTTGGCAGCAGAAGTGAGGAGGAAATGGCAATCGTGTCCCTGGATGCGATCGGAGTCGTGGCTGCTGGCGGCCCTGAAACACTATGGGTTAGGGCCTGGCTATGTAAGGTGGGCGGAGATTTTGTATAGTGAACCGCTGGCCAGAGTAAAGACGGGATCTGTGATATCAGAGAGGTGGCAGCTTAGTAGGGGTACTAGACAAGGATGCCCATGGTCCACTATGCTCTACATTTTGGCCCTGGAGCCTCTTGCGATCTATTTGAGGCAGCAATATGACACCATAGGCATCGAGGTGAACAGGGAGCGGCATTTGGTCTCCCTATATGCGGACGACATGTTGCTGTATGTGCGGTACCCGGAGGAGAACCTCCAGTATATTTTGGAAGTGCTTGGGAGATACGCTGTGCTATCAGGCATAGCGGTGAACCCCCAGAAGTCTAGTCTGTTCCCGTTGGGGGGGTATACAGGGGTTCCAGCAGAGAGGTTACTGGTCTTACAGGTACCGTGGGCGGTTAGTACTTTTCGGTACCTGGGGATAGATATATATCACACTGTGGGGAGGAGCATAGGTGTAATACAGAGGCGGCAATCCAAAAAATTGAGAAATGCATGCGGTTTTGTGCGAAGCTGCCTTTGGCGATGATGGGGTGGGGAGCGATGCTAAAGATGGTGATCCTGCCAAGGCTCCTACATTGCTTCGGGAATATTCCGTATCTGATACCTAAAGGGTTTTTTGCCAAACTGAATAGCATGTTTAGGGACTTTCTGTGGCACGGCACGCGAAACAGAGTGGCGTTATGGAAGCTCCAGAACTTCCATGACAAAGGGGGTATAAAGCTGGGTATAAAGCTGCCCAATTACGAGGCGTACTATGTGGTGAGCCAGTTGCAATATGTTGCCAAATGGCTATCTGATGAAGAGACCTCCGAATTTAGGCTGTTTGGGCGGGATTGTGCACCCTTTTATTTGAAAGAAGTTATGTGGGCACCCAGGGCGGAGATGGTGGGGCGCCCTAAAATGATGCTGCTGGGGTGGAAGGTGTGGCGCAGGGCATGCCAATTGATGGGGAACCCGTCCCCATGCTCGCCGCAGATGCCATTGGTTGTATTGACAGAGGCAGACGCTCAGCTGCGACTGATACTCCGGACCCACTCGGAGCCGGCTGGGGTGGCAACGATTGGGGATATTTGGCAGGGGGGCTCTTGTGTTACCTTTGAGGGGCTGCGGGAGGAGGCTGGGTTGCACAAAGGCCAGTACATCACGTACCACAGAATGGTACAGAGGATTAAGAGAATGTGGCCCGAAACTGTGTTGGAGGAAGAACTGGACGCCACCATCAACGTTATATATGATATAGCTGAGGGGGGCCATGAGGTCTCCAGACTGTACGAGATGTTGATGTCTAAACTGGGGAAGGAGGTCACGCAGCTGAGATTGGACTGGGAAACGGAGGTTGGGGCCCAAATGGGTGATGGGATGTGGGAACGGGGGCAAAGGTATCATAAGAAGGTGTCTAGAAACGCGAGACTGAAACAGATACAGCTTTACATAACACACAGGGCTTATATGACGCCTTGGAAGATATCGAGGTACAAGAATGCAGGTCGGCAAGCATGCCCCAAGTGCGACGAAGAGAAAGCAGGCATGGTGCACATGTTTTGGTCTTGCAAGATCATAGAGAGGTTCTGGAGGGGTGTAAAAGAGAAACTAGAAGGAAGAGGGGTCAAGATAGTAATGGACACGGTATGGGCCTGCCTGCTGGGGGGTTCCCCAGACCACAGAAACTCAGGCATGTAAGCAAACTAAGGGACCTGGCTTATGTGCTTGCAAGGAGAAGAATTGCCATGGGATGGAAGTCATACCATGTGCTGAGGATAGAGGTGTGGTGGTAAGACCTGCAAAAATGGGCAGAAGCCGAAACCATAGCATGGCAAGAGGCGTGCAGCAACGGGGGGAGGAGGAGAATGAGTCCCTGATGGCCTGGAAAACACTGATAGCTGGATTGTTTGGGTCGTTAGATGACCCGACTGAACCTGTTGAGGAGGAGACTAAACCACAGGGTGTGGAATCTGATGACTCAAGGTGATAGACTCGCAAGGGGGGTGGGGTAGTGGGAGTAGTGGTTAGGGAATTTAAAAAGTGTAATGAAACTGTTGAACATACACTGTTTGTTTGGTTTTATTGTTTGTTTGTTCAAAAATTAATAAAAACTTTAAAAAAAAAAAAAAAGGGAAAAGCAGATCAGGTTTGAGGGTTAATTTGTATCGGTGTGCCAGCCAAGTGAAACAATTTAGTCTTTATGGTCACTGCGATGACGTGTTTGCCCAAGGCAGTTATGCAGGTGGGAAGGTCGCTATTACTTCAAATATTTGCATGGGAATTTGGCTTGTGTGTTCTGCATCGGCTGGGACAGATGGTTGAGGAACTTTACACCTGTGCCTGAGCGTCAGCTTGAACCCTGGCCTTTGCCAGCGGCAGACCCATGCACTCCCCGTTGAGTTTATGGGGAGCAACCCAAGCACCAGGCTCTCTAGACACGCACCACGCCTCACCCCGCATCTTTATCCATATTGCAAGGACGCTGTGCGGGCAAACACAAACCATTCAGCGTAAAGGAACAAAATTCACCCCCGCTGCAGCCCACATGGTCCTGTCAAACCTACCCTTGCCCTTTAAACTACAGGCCTGCATAGAAAACAATTCTCTCCCTTCAGAAGAGACGAAAATGTACTTTAACATGGCAGCTAATTTTCCCGTTTTCGTTTTCACACAAATGCTGCACTGCTTAAACAAAAGGCACAGATCCTCAGTGAAACCCCACCAAGGAGGGCACGGGGGCACACTGAACATCTAGCTGGACGCTTCTTCACCGCATGTATATTAAATAATAAACAAAACCCTCACTAATATGAAGCGAGTTCCTTTCATATTGTCCAGTAACCTGAACAAAGTGTTGCATCGCATTAAAGAACAGCAGTTCTGCACTGTTTCTCAGTACGCATCACACACATGCTCCATTTGCCAATGCACCACACCTCATGGGATGCTTGCAGCAGACATGCGCCCATGCTAACTTACTCGAGAAACCAACCCTCTCTGCACTGCGCGTCTCATATGACACTCACCGCCTCACCCACAGCTGAATAACTTTGTTTACACACATTGGGCCTCATTAGGACCCTGGCGGAGAGGGTTTTACGCCAGCGTAGTGCATGGCGTACCTCTCCGCCATACTACGAGTTCCCGTAGCGCCATGGCGGCCTTTTCCGGCTGGTTTTACCAGGCGGAGAAAACCATGGCGCTACGGGACCTCGTTGTTAATTACGCCACCGTATTTTACGGTGGCGTAATTAACTCCTTCCCCACTCCCATTATACCCTATGGGGCAAAAATGGGAATGGGGAAGGGTAAAATGGGGAATGGGGATTCACCGCTCCGCCAAGGTCGGAATGGGGCGGTGAATCCGCCAACCCCCATGGCGCTATCGGCGGCTTTCCGCCATGCTTCGCGGTGCATTTAGCACCGCGAAATCCGCCTGGGTCGTAATGAGGCCCATTGTCCTACGCTCACACCACAACAAACGCGTACACAGTACAATTTGCTTTTAAGGCTTTGTATTTTCCTTCAGACCGTGACAAGGTGGGATATATGATCTCCAACCTGGTGGGCAGCGCATTAACATAGGCCACCCCAGTTGTCACTACCAGTAACCCTATGTTGGATACACTTCAAGGGTTTGTCAACAGTCTCAGAGCAATATTTGGCGGGCAAGAGGTTGTGGTGTCTGCCCAAGAACAATTATTGGACATCAAATCAGGTTCCACTGATGTGTTGTCCTATGTAACTAGGTTTAAGCAGATGGCGGCTAAAACCACTTGGCCCGACAATGCCTTAATTTCCTTATTGAGGATGGGCCTTTCTGAGGAACTCAAGGGCGAGGTTCTAGGGTGGCTAGACCTGCTAATTTAGCAGAAATGTTTCCCCTTGTGATGCAGCTGGAGTATCGCTTACAGGAACGATACTTAGAACGGAAAAAAAGGATGGTCAGGTCGCCAAGCATCTGAATTGCCTGTTCACATATTACTGTCACCGAAGGGGATGAACCTATGCAGTTAGGGGTGGGTCGGCGTCTCCTTTCTGTAGAAGAGTGGGCCAGAGGAGCTCTTAAGGATTATGTATGTATTGCGCCTCCAGGGAACATCTTGTTCATGATTGCCCCATTGCTCCCCCAAGGAAGTCAGAAAATTCTAGTACTTGGACGTAAAAGGAAACTGTGATCCGAGAAGGACTGCTGAGTTACCTAGGATCTATCTCTTCTCCCACTGATAAGTCCATGGTGGTTCTCTCTTTCAGTATTCACCTCCCCTACAAAGAATTGATTAATGTACCAGCTTTCATTGATTGTGAAACTGCTGGTTTATTCATGGATGACAGATGGGCACAAGATAAAGACATGCCTTGGATTTCCAAGACGGTTACAGTACCCTTGGGAGGGGTTGATGGTACCCCTTTAGTATATGGCCTTATCACCGAACATACTTCGGCCATAACTTTATCCATAGGGTCTCATGTGGAAAACATTTCCTTTGATCTCATCAAGGCCGCCCATTACCCTAAGGTCTTCCTTGGTTGCAACTAAGTAACCCTTTCATTAACTAGTCTGCAGGGTTGTTGTTTTTGGGTTCTGAACATTGTCTCACCCATTGTTTATCAAAGAAATCAAGTTGCCAACAGTGTTCTGCCAAAGAAGTATACCTGAAGCCTACTTTTCCTGTAGCACTAATCCAATCCATTCCTGAAGCATAGGGTGTCTTTCAGGACCTGTTCTCAGACCTCCAGTGTAAAGAACTGTCACCTCACCATAGGGATGACAGCGCTATTGATATAATCCCTGGGAAATCCATTCCATTCCGTTGCATGCACATTCTCACTGCTGTAGAAATACAGGCCCTGGAGGCTTATCTGCAGACCAAACAGAAGAACGGCCTCATAACAAAGTCTAAGCCTCCTGCTGGTGTCTGAGTATTTTTTATTCCTAAGAAGCACACTGCAGAGTTGACGATCTGCATAGACTATCACAGTCTTAATAAGATCATGATCCTGGACTGAAGGGGTGCGAACCATTTCATTCGGATATGCCTGGGCGATGAATGGGAGACCGCCTTTCATACCTCTTTTGGTCATTACAAATACAGAGTATTGCTCTTTGGTCTTTCAAACACTCCTTCTGTCTTTCAGCAATTCACGGATCACATGTTTTATGATCTTCTTCACACTGTGATCGTCTATTTAGATGATATATTGGTCTATTCTAGATCTTCCAACATCCACAAATCCCATGTTAAGACAGTTCTTCAAAGGTTATGGGATAATCACCTCTTTGTCAAGGCTGAGAAATGTTTCACCAGCCTGAAGTACGATATTTGGGTTACGTCTTACCTGTACACATGGGGAACAAGAATGGATCCGGAAAAGGTACAGGCAATTATGGAATGGCCCACTCTGGTTCCATGAAGGACCTCTAATGCTTCCTCGGGTTTACCAACACCTATAGGAAGTTCATACCTGTGTTCTCTCATATCCTTTCACCCCTCAAGCTCTTTTAAAGAAAGCTGTGAGATTCGTATGGATTCCTGCAACTTCAGATTCTTTCAGAACTTTGAAGAAGGCATGTTCATCTTCTCCTATTCTCTGAATCCCAGATCAGAGCAAAGGCTTATTTGTGGAAACAGATATCTCACACAGCGCAATAGGAGCTGTTCTTAAACAAAGTAATGCAAACAGAGTTGAATTCCCAGTGGCTTATCTATCTAAAACATTGTCACCATAAGAACTAAACTATTCTGTGTTAGAAGAGGAGCTACCTGCCATAGAAAGGGGATTTCTGGAATTGAGGTATTTACTCTTGGGATCACATCATCCAATAGAATTGAGAACGGACCTACAGAATCTCAAAAGTCAAAAAGTACGCCAAGACCCAAAACAGCCGACAAACCTGCTGGGCATACTTTTTCTCTCCCTACAACATCACCTTCATGATTATCCCTGAATCATCAAAAGGTATGGCTGATGCCTTGTCCCGCATATCTGGTGATCCCATTCCCTATTTCCATTCCAAGAAGATGTTTCCTTCGGCCACTTTTCTGTTCTATGGCTCCTTATTTCTCCAGGAACTATGACAACAGTCACAAATCAATTTAGAAATGTTTAGAACTGAAGCTAAATGGTATCCTCTTGACAGGAGGGTGACTTGTTTTTCCATGAACGCCAGGTTTTCATACCCATGGCCCATCTACGTCAGAAGGTATTGCAGATGTGTTATGATTCTGTGATGGCAGTTCATCAAGGCACCAAGACAACTAGTGTCCTCATCCTAAGACATTTCTTGTGGCCAGCTTTGGCAAGTATGTCCACCATTATATTTTGGCATGCACTACATGTCTCCAATCCAATGTCCTGTGACAAAAACCCTTGGGTTATCTCATTCAACCTCTTCTGCCTCCACATCCCTGGCAAGCCATATCCACAGTTTTTATCGTGGGCCTACCCACCTGCAAAGGGAATACAGTGGTGATGGTGACCATTGATTATTTCTCCAAGTTGGCTCACTTTGAGGTTTTACCTAGTATTTCAACAGCCCTGCAAATGGCCTGTTTAGTCATACAGACCATTTTTCTGCTGGCATGTACTCCCTGATTCTATACTGTTGGATTGTGGTCCACAGAATTTAACCAAATATTGGTCAGACCTTTGCAAAACCTTGGGGATATAACAAGATCTCAGTTCTGACTACCATCTCCAGACCAATGGCCAGACTGAGAAGCTCAATCAAACACTTTAATGCTAATCACATTGCATGTCATCTGTCATCCAAGACAATTGGAGTCATTGTTGTGCCTGTTTGCAGAATTTGTCTATAACAACTCTCCACAGTCCAGCATAAACTGCAGTCCTTTTTGCTGTACTTTTTGATTTTACCAATCCTGTTTACCCTCTGTGACTGCATCTTCTGTTAAATTTCTGGCTGTGGGTGCCTTGATATGTGATATCCAGAAAGGCCACCAGATTGCTCTTAATTCCCTCTTGTCTGCATATCTTTGGGTCAAGGATCAAGCAGACCTGAAATGCACGAAAAAACGGTCTTATTGCCTGGTGGGAAAGTTTGGCTGGCTTCCCATTTTCTTCCCCTCATTTGGTTCCTTCCAAACTATCTCCCCTATAATCTCATCCCACCCTGTGGACACTTCAATGGGCTGGAATACGAGGTAGCAAAACTCTGTGATTCCTGTTACATTTGTGGCAGGTTGCATTATCTGGTGGGCTGGAAAGGCTATTGTCCCTCAGATCATTCAAGGGAACCTGTTTAGAATGTGCATGCCTCTGGTTTGGTGGTTATTTTCCATAGGTTGTGTCCTTGGAAGCCTGGCCATCTCTATTCAGGGTGGGGGAATATTGTCATGACTCACTGTAGGCAATGGTTGCTCTTGCATTTGTGGCGACGAATGCCTTGCAGCTTACTTATTCCTATTTCAGGGACCTCCTTCAGGGCTCCCTTTTCTGTCTGCATCGTTATAGTATCCAGGGAAGCACGTCTGATGTCTGACTTCATCACACGACATGCCATACAGCTAGAGTTGTCAAAGAAGAATGAATGCTGCTCCCGAACACCTTGCTACTGCCACTGTAGCTCCTAAACTGCCGTAAATTCTGTGATACTTTCCTACGATGCATTGTAAATGCTATCTCTCGCTCTGCTTTCCATTTAATCCTTCTCCTTTCTGTAGTCTTCCACCTGCACACTGCGTTCCCCACTGTTGCCCGCTGTGTTGCATAACCACTGCCTGCTGCCACTATCTCCTCACTGAAGCTTGCCATCAGAGACTGCCATATGCTCCAGTCGACTGCCAAGAGACCAGCTAGGGTTTTCTTCCCCAGAGATTTTCCCTAGGGCCCCTGCCTTTCTCTGGAATTACCATAATCAGGAGGTCAGGTGCCTTAAGGTGATTCTACAATCAACTGGTGTGGTCCTTCTTAATCAGGTTAGTGCATTGACCTGTAATTCATTACAGTAGCAAGAAGAAATCATCATTGGATCCAAGCTGAAGGCACAGTTTGCCCTACATTTTCTGCCAGTGAAGGAAGTCAAGGACCTCTGAGAGAAGCAAGAACCCTCCCCTAAACATCACCCATGGAACAGAGGGAGATACCAAATTCAGAGGACCCGCTAGCTTCTCCAGAACCGGTACCCACCCAGCACACAGCATGCCCTGCTATGCTCTGCAGCAAGCTTCCTAGGTAGGAAGGTCTCTGAAACTGAATCCAAAGACAAGGCAGCTGCCAGCAACACACTCCCCATCTTTGGGTTGTCCCCTTTAAAGGATGATACAAGCCCATTAAAGAAGCTGGGAGAAGTGCCTTGATGAGCACCTACTGAAATCCACCATATGGGACATTTTCGAGCCATTCCAGTTCCTTGAGCTGCTTCCGACTGCAACACTGACCATTGTCATGTCTGCTGTCACTTAAACACATTTGAGACGTCTCAACCAGTGCTTCAGAACCACAGAACAGCACTGAGACAATGAAACTTGACCCAGACTGCTGTGTAGGCCAGTCTGCAGCCATTCGTCCAGCTTTACTCACCGAACAGTCTTGCCGCCTGATACCAGCAGCTGACTCTTGTCTTGAACTCTGTCACAGAAACCTGCAAAGCACCCAGAAGCAGACTCAACCCCCTCGAACACCAAGAATACATAAAGCACTTACAGCACAATGGTACATTGTGGTTCTGTCCCACTGGTCCCTCCCAGAATGCCCTTAGAGACATTTTGAGACCCATTGCTCACTTGGTGCTGAAGCAAAGTAACCTTAAACTGTTGTGGTTATTAATCACACTGACTGTCAGTATCCAGAGTGCATCCATTTTCCTTCTTTGAAACGGTCTGTCTTCTGCATTCCTTTACAGGGTATGTTGTATTTCGTAGTGTTGCTAGAACTGTCTGTTGTGATATAAATAAATTAGATATTTTTATACAACACTGACTGGACCGTCCCTTTTATCATTGGGTAGTAATTGTATTTTTGCTGTGTTGCAACTAATCAATGACCCACTGCCTTTCGGAGATACGCCTTCCGTTCCGTCCATGTTACCAAAATTGGACAATGAGCTTTATAATTTGCTTGTTATTCCAATCTGTTCGGACCCCTTCTGGTGTGGGGCTGATTGATGGTTTAGAAATCGATATTCATCCCTGGACCACTGGTTCCCCCGGAAGTTGATTTGTCACACTTTGACATCCATTCTCACTGTTTATGTTTATGATTCTTCCCATTTTTGTTGTTGTTGTAGCTAGTAGGAGGCGCTTAAGCACCACCTATAACTCAAAATGATTGGCTTGGAGTACCGCTACGATGGGTGGGGAGACACACTGCATGTGGGTGTTGCTGGATTACTTACCCATTCATAGACTACTCTGGGCCATGCTGATCCCAATGGCTATTTCCATCAACAATTTGCTCTCCCGGCGCAAAACACATCCTCCTGGGCTCTGTTGAAGCTAGCCCTGTCAAGCATTGCCATCAAACATTGGCATGCTAATGTTATTTCGATGCAGTCTGCTGAGATTGAATGGCTTAAATGCAGCTGTAAATGTGCTGCTTGTGAAATTAAAACGTCTTAAGCAAGTGTGCCGTCAGACACTTGATTGCTTGCACTAAAATCAGTGCAGCTTTTACGCCATGGCCCCGGGCATATGGCAACCTCAGAGTTAAAAACACTAACAAAACATAAGGCGCAGCACAGAACAGCTACATCCGGAGTTGAGATTGAAAAACATTGCTCCCATCGGAGTCAAACGTGCATTTGACTCGTGTGACAGGAAGACACACTGCTGTATTTCCGATCTAAGGAAACCCACGTTACTTGGCAGTGAGTGCATCGGACCGCCCCTGGTGAGCATATCTGCATACGAGTGAAATACAATTGGACCTGCAGATATGATAATACAAGGCACAAGTCCTTAAAAAACAGTGCTGGCAAAGCCAATATTTTTGTCTTTTGTGTAGGCATTGAATAATCATTTTCCAGACACTGACCTAATGGTACTGGCTGCCCATAAAATGGCAACAGGTGTAACTTGATATGATTAGTGGGGCATGTAATAGCAGCTCCTAGAAAATGCCCAACATGTATAAACAGGACAGACGTGTTGGCTTTATCAACACTATTTTTAACAGGATGGGTGGGGACACACACTGCATGTGGGTGTTGCTGGATTACTTACCCATCCATAGACTACTCTGGGCCATGCTGATCCCAATGGCTATTTCCATCAACAATTTGCTCTCCCGGCGCAAAACACATCCTCCTGGGCTCTGTTGAAGCTAGCCCTGTCAAGCATTGCCATCAAACATTGGCCTGCTAATGTTATTTCTATGCAGTCTGCTGAGAATGAATGGCTTAAATGCAGCTGTAAATGTGCTGCTTGTGAAATTAAAACGTCTTAAGCAAGTGTGCCGTCAGACAATTGATTGCTTGCACTAAAATCCTGTTAAAAATAGTGTTGATAAAGCCAACACGTCTGTCCTGTTTATACATGTTGGGCATTTGCTAGGAGCTGCTATTACATGCCCCACTAATCATATCAAGTTACACCTGTTGCCATTTTATGGGCAGCCAGTACCATTAGGTCAGTGTCTGGAAAATGATTATTCAATGCCTACACAAAAGACAAAAATATTGGCTTTGCCAGCACTGTTTTTTAAGGACTTGTGGCTTGTATTATCATATCTGCAGGTCCAATTGTATTTCACTCGTATGCAGATATGCTCACCAGGGGCGGTCCGATGCACTCACTGCCAAGTAACGTGGGTTTCCTTAGATCGGAAATACAGCAGTGTGTCTTCCTGTCACACGAGTCAAATGCACGTTTGACTCCCATGGGAGCAATGTTTTTCAATCTCAACTCCGGATGTAGCTGTTCTGTGCTGCGCCTTATGTTTTGTTAGTGTTTTTAACTCTGAGGTTGTCATATGCCCGGGGCCATGGCGTAAAAGCTGCACTGCTTCAAAAGGCCACTTCTATATGTGTTTTAGTGGAAATAGGCTGTAATTGTAGAGGAGTCAGATACTCGGAAGAAGTCCAAAATGCGCTTCGGAAACATATTGAGTTATGGGATTGGTTGGAGAACTATTCCCACCTCAGTGCGTTAAAGAGCTATCAGTTTGTTCAGTACAGACTATACACCTTTATGAAGCCACAGGCGTATTTGAACCTTTGTCCATCTATCTAAAAGGCTCTGAGGCTTCATCGTCTTACTTAGAATGGAACAACTACCAACAAGGATGGTTATGGGGAGCAGAGAAAAGATTCCTACTAAAGAGCAAGCCTGTCGCCTATGTAAATCGTCAGAAGCATTGGAGACAGCTAAAAACGTACTAACCGAATGTCAAACCATGGTCAGTACTATCCAGGTGTGTATTGGTAGGTATGTACATAATCTGGAAAGCATTCGGGAATTGTCCTTTTGGTGTTATTGCACTAATTCCGCTGGCATGCACCTGCTAATTGCCCTTTACAATATAGGGCTAAATATCGAAGCCGGGTTGGGTCCAATGATATGAAAAATAGGAAAGGTGGTGACAATATTCCCCACGTTAAATGGATGTTGGGTCGGCTCTGAGAGAATAATTATGAATACAATCTTTACCCTCAATCATTCCCGCAGACATCCTGAGTAAAGACTGATAAAAATACTGTATCTCCATTCTAACTATCTGTGTTATTCCGGGATTATTGGCCCTTGAGGTAAAGAGTACATGGGGAAAGTAATAATGAGAGGGATTTATTTTATTTATTTTAATTTGACTATATTCTGTTGAGGTTCTATGAAAAATTATAGTTAAATGGTTCTTACATGTATTATTGTTATTTGAATGTTTTGATTTGAAAGTTAGGATTTGATGGATATTATGATATTAGTATGGTATTGTTTTATATTTGTATAATATATGTGTAAAGTTTATTTTGAAAACTAAATCACATTAAACATTAAATTACATGTGTTTTTTTGACATACACTTGCATAACCCTGAAATGATGGCGCCTTAATTGGCATCTACTTCCTCTTGCGTGTGCACCTGCGATTTTCAAACGGACCAGAAAGACCTTAAAACCACGCTTTTCCATTTAGCGTGTGGGTATAGCCCCTACCAATGGAGGGAGCCAGAGAATTCATTGCTAGACCCGAGCCACAGTGGAGTGAAAGGGTGTGGTTTTTCTCTTAGAGCCAACCAGGTGCCAAGCCTTGAAAAGACCCATACCTGAGTACTGCGCATCGACATCCCACGACACACAACCCATGCTTGCAGTTGTTCCACCCATCTTCATGGCACACAATCGATGCTTGAAGTCCTGCCTCCATCTTCACACACACACAATATTCACATCTTGCTTCCAAATGTTGGCAGATTTAGTAGAGCGGTGCATGTATTTGTTCAAGAGCAGACACTTTCAGATTTGAAACCGGGATTGAAGCCCAAACTGACAGCAGTCCCAGTTGATACAGACTTGTGCTAATGTCTGCCTTTACAAGCTAAAATAATAATGTTGACGTTCAGAAATCACAATATTAAGCAATCTGACAGTATACAGATTAGCATGGACATATTTTAAGCAGCTAATCATTTTGTAGCGTTACCTATCAAAGCCTATATGGAAAGATGCAAGTAGCAGAATGCAAGGCCAGTCATCTTAAAAATGATCCTCTGGCACTAGGTGAACTATGTGACAAGTACAAGCAAGTGCCCCTCCCTGGGCCATTTTCTGAGTCAACGAATGAACGTGTGTAGAGACATGTGGGGAGGCAGAACTGGCATCGCCTGTAACCACCCCCTTCCCAGAAATGTTCTCCCAAGCAGCAGAATGGCGGTGTCAGCACCAAATAAAAAAGTGATACATTCATTGGGATTTTCACGAACGAAAAGTAAATGTTTTGCTAATGTTTAGTGTATTATTCTTTACTGTGAAACATGAGAGCTATCCGAGTGGATGGCTCCTGGGTAAAGTGCTGGTCTCTGATGCGGTGGAAGCCTGTACTTTGCAAATTAGAATTGCATGGCAGTACCAACTCAGCCTTTCATCTTTCGGAGGTTGATACATTGAAAAGCATCAATAAAGCTAATAATAACACCTGTTATTAAAGCACTTAGAAGCGAGATAAGCGTAGAATGAATGGCTGTACAAGAACACACATGTTATAATAAATCTCGTATTTTGGATACGTTTATTAATATGCTACACCCACAATTGGAACCCTCCCTCTTCGTGTCTTTCCTCTTAATTTCAAGCATAGTTTGACTGCATAGTCATATTACGAGTTGAGTGTTTGGCTTACAACAGACTCACTTTATATAAATTCTGTGATTCAGTGTGCAGCATTTTTACAATTGTACATATCTCCTGACCATAAACAAGACAGAACAAAGTATGAACAGAGTGTCACTGATCCAGAGGGGAAAACATTTGCGCACACACAAATAACTTCGTTCACTAGCTTTTTAATGACTATTTCTGAAAACAGAATGTCTCACCTACCGAGTGAGGTTGCCCAGAGTTGTTCTCTCTGTTTTGCATAATGTTTGCATCACCCTATGATTCCAATACATTTGGTTTCACTTGTATACTCCAAGGTTCCTCATCTTCAAGAGTCACTAGACACTCGGAGTGCCACATTCTCCGAATGACCCCAGATCTTAACAGTGACTTCGAATTCGCATCATTCGTTTAGGATTTCTGTACATTGTGAGTGGGCGTGGCCGTTGCGATTCAAAGATTTTGCGATGTTTTCCTGATATAGGAGCAGAAACATCTCAAGAAACAAGAAGCAGGAAGACCCTCAACGCATAAAAGGCTGTTTTGTTGTCTGGGTTAATCGTTCGGTTCAGCTATGGAAGATCGTCACTTTCCAAATGTGCCATTTGTTTTCCTCAGTCTTTAGAATCAAGACAACAAGTTGTTGAGCGATTCTTTACAACGTGTGCCTGTAACTCACTTCTCATCGTGGCTCTCATCCTGTGGACCAGGAATGATCTTGCACTCTTTCTGGAAGCTGTGGATAATTCTTCAACAGGATTCACTTGATGTGTCCTTCTTCCTCACCAATAGGCAGTTCCTGGAAAAGAGAAACACATCTTTAAAGCAAGATTGGGTTGTCCAGGAGGCATGTGTGCAGGATCCTGGGATCGCACCATCTAACAGTGACTCCGAACGTATGTGCCTTTTGGAGCTCAGACTTCCGATCTCCCTGACCATGCTCTTCAGCAGGTCTATGGCATATGTGTAGTCCCAGAAGAGGTGGCACTCCATCGTGTAAGCTGTGGAAACTCTCAGGCAGCTCTTGAAGGGCTTCAGTCCTCTGGCGTGCATGAAGTCTCTCAGCACCTGTGCTTCCTTGATGGCCATCCAGTCAATTCTTTGCCCTGGTTGGACGGTCTGCTAATGCAATGTTATCTCACACATGCTCCACTGTTGCAGAGGGTTCAACACCACTGATCTGCTTGCATACCTCCTTCTCTTGGATGTGTGTTTATAGATCCCTTTCTTTGCCCGCTGGTTTGAGTTTGCCAATGGTAGCCCCTTAAGAACCTAACCGTTTATACCTAGTGGCATGGCATCGAACAGCTATCGGGGATCCTGGTGTTCCACTCTGCCCATCCCAGCATTCACCACCCTGGCAGGTGGAAGAAGCAGGCTATCAGGAACCCTGTGCTGCTTTCATCACTGCTATGCTGTGTGGTGCTAATGTATTTGATGGTGAAGACATCTCTCAGGTTGGTGTGTACGTCCAGCACGCCTGTCCCCCACTTGTTGTGTTCCTTATACATGATGCTTCTCTTCACTCTGTCCATTTCTGAGTTCCAGATGAAGTAGAACATCATCTGGGTGATGGTCGTTGCCATCTTCTTCTGCATGGGCCAGGCCTGTGCCATGTACTGCAGCAGTGGTAGCACGTCATTCCTCAGGATGAGCATCGGCTACCTTCGTGGCAAAGCTTTCAGACGCGCCAGAATCACCGCTTCGGCAATCTTATGATATCACCGTCCTTTCGGAAGTGTTCCAATAGGAGCTCCATCCCACCCAATTCCCAATGGCGCCTGAATGTGCATACGTGGTTCATGGTTAAAAACACTTTCATTGTAGTGTGAGTTTAGTGAGAAGGAAGTGACACCAAGTCCAACATGCATCAATATAATTATGATTTAAGAATACAACCCTTTTATTGCATACGTATGTGTCCAATATAAATCTCTGTGGTAATTCTTACATTCCCAAAATGATATGGGATTTTATGAAAAGTACAAGTTGGCGATACTTGTCCTCTTTCCCTTTTTATAGAAGTAGTTTGAAATTGTGAAATGGGAGTGTACCAGATTGTTCACCTTAGAATGATAGCCGTCTATCAGAAATATATGTATATGCTTATTGTAACTTTTGATAATGTGCTCAATAAGACAAGTGTAATGTTCTTAATTATAACTATTATATATAAGAACTGTTCATTAGAAATTAACATGGTGAAAAAGAGGCAGTTGCCAATGTTCATCTAATAAAATAATTTCCTCTTTGTATTTTTGACTGTAAATTTGCAAAGGTGGAAAAGCCAACTTTGCCTAAGTATTCCTTAGCATATGGTCTTTCAGATTGGCATACAAATACATGGTATGTCATCATTCTCTTTCCTTCTGTCACAATTTATTAGGCGGTCAATCTCAACTCAGATAGTTCCTTTCCCCCTCAAGCAAAGTGGCGCGCACCCAAAGCGCTTATACATATTCAACTACAGTGAGGCATCCAACCTGTCTTGCACCAACCCAGCAAATACCCTTTGTACCAACAATGAGCTAGGTGCCAGGCCGGTGTATAGTAAGAGTAAGAATATATATTTATTTAAGGTTTGACAAATAATAATAGCAACCAAAACATCACCCACCAAAGCCATGGCTGCCTCGATAACCCAGGTCCGGGTCCGGTCTCACTGAATGGGGACTTACCGGGTCATTCCAGCCTTGGAAGACCCGGTAAGTCCCCATTCAGTAAACCATTCCCCATTCCCATTTGAGCCCCCATAGGGCTCAATGGGAATGGGGTAGGAGCAAATAACGGGTCGCTAATAGCGGGCCCGTTATTTGCTCCAAGGTCTTCTAACGGGCCCTGCTAAGAACGACTGGTCAGACCAGCCGTTCCTGCTGGGACCCGCTAAGGGACCTCAGAATATGGCAGTAGGGGCTTTACGGCACCGCCATGTTAATGTTAAAGGGCATTTGTACCGCGCACTATCACCACCGGAGTTGTCCCCTGGCGCTCTGGCGGCTCTGAAAGAGGAGGTGAGGTTGAGTTAGTGGGAGGCAGCAGGAAAAGTGCAAGAGAGCAGTGATGTGCAGTTGGCGGCCTCAGCCCGTTGGGTCCGTTGGCTGGGCCTGGGGTGTTTGCGGCCGGTAGTCGTCGTGTACTGTTGTGCAATACTATGTGTGTTTTTGTTTTGTTGTTGCAATGTAGTGAAGTTTGTGCAGTTTGTTGTGCTGTAGGTTTTGGTTGTGTTTGGTTTGTAGTTTGAGAGGTGTATGCAGAAAACGGAAATTGTTAGTAGGGTTGGTTAGTTTGCGTCTCTGCCCTGAATTGAGGCGCTCGGCTTGTGTAGTCTCCCCTGATGCGGCTCTGTCCTGATCTGGGTCCGACTGGCATATAAGTTTCCTTACTTTTCTGGCCCCCACCTCTAACATGCTCTCTCATAGCTCCCCTTATCCTCCCTTCACACTCCTGTGGTCAGTGCACCTGTCAATGTCAACCTCTCAGGTCATGTGGTGATTGTCAGTATCTCGACAGTTCCACATCACTGTGGTGCCTGGCGGTAGCTAAGGGGCGGGTGAAGTGATGGTGGGATTGTCTGGGGTAGTTGACTCAGATTCCGTGCGTGCCGCCTGTGTTCCAGTCTATCCGGTGTTACCCATCCAGGTGCTGTGGGAGTTACCCTCTCGGGTCGGGGATGTCCGTGTCCTTTCCGGTTAAGTCATCCTTTTTCTGGTTTTGGTTTCCATATTTAGTCTGTGGTGTTGAAGAGCCAGGTTTTTAGTGATTTCCTGAATTTTAGGTGATCTTCAGTGTTTCTTATTTCTTTTGGGATGTTGCTCCAGGTTTTTGCGGCTAAGTGGTAGAAGGAGGTGCCTCCAAGTTTTTTCTTAAGGTATGGTTTGAGTTCCAGGCGGATTTCGTTGCTTGATCGGAGGGGTCTTGTTGGTTTGTAGACTGTTATTTTCTTTTGTAGGAATTCTGCTCCTTGTCCGCTGATGCTCTCTGTGTTATGCACATTGTTTTGAAGGTGATGCGTTGTTTTACTGGGAGCCAGTGTAGTGTTTTTAGGGCTGGAGTGATATGGTCTCTTCTGGATAGTTTGAGGAGTAGTCTTGCTGCTCCATTTTGGATCCGTTGCAGTTTCTTCAGGAGGTATTCTGGTATTCCGAGGTAGAGGCTGTTTGCATAGTCGATTTTTGACATGATTAGGGTGACGATAGTGAGTGTTTTGTGCGTGAAGGAGAGGAAAGGTAGAATTCTTCTTGCTGTGTGGAGGAGGAAAAAGCATTTCTTCACTGTTGCATTTATTTGTGGTCCCAGGGTTAGGTTGTTGTCCATTTGGACTCCCAGATTTTTTACTACCTTCGATGGTGTTGGTGTGTTTCCCATTTCCGTAGGCCATGGGATGGTGGTTTTGTTCTCCTGGTCTTTGGATATGATCATGATTTCGGTCTTTCCTGGGTTGATTTTCAGGTTGTTGGCATCCATCCACTTGAATACTTTTTTTAGACAGTCGGTTAGGGCTGAGTGGTCGACATCGGTGTCTTTGATTGTGTAGATGATCCGAGTGTCATCTGCGTAGTTGTAACATGTAATGTTGTATTTTTTGAAGATTCTGGTGACCGGAGTCTGATAGATGTTGAAATATAGTGGAGATAGTGAGGATCCTTGTGGCACTCCACAGTCGTTAACTCGTGGAGTGAATTTGAAAGGTTTTATCCATACGGTTTCTGTTCTGTCTGCTAGAAATGATTTGGTCCAGCGTAGTGCTGTGTCTGTTATGCCTATGTCTTCTAGTCTCGTGTTTGGTTTCCTAGATTCTCTTAGGATATCCATGCATCTCTGTGGCAGGTTGAGATGTCCAAACTCTGACTTCAGGAGCCATGCTGCCAAGTTCATTGAGCTGGGTTGAGGATGCACTGTTTGACCTTGGTGCTGGAATAGTAGGTTGTGCCAGCACGGGAGTCTGATGGATTCGAACACTGCTAGCCTGCGCATGAGTGGAAACCACGGTTGTCTCGCCCACATGGGAGCAACTAGGATGAGCGTCATTGATTCCCTGTTCATCTTGTTGACCACCTTCCTCATGAGAGGAGTTGGTGGAAAAGCGTAGGCAAACATCCCTGACCAGTTCATCCACAGGGCGTTCCCCTTGGAGTCTGGCTGGGGGAACCTGGATTTGAATCCTGGGCACTGTCTGTTTTCGCTTGTGGCGAATAGGTCTATAGTAGGGAAACCCCACTGTGAGAAGGTGTTTTATACAACTTCTCTGTGCAGACCCCATTCGTGTTCTTCTGGGAGGGGGTCTCTGCTCAAAGCATCTGCTAGTGAATTGAGATCCCCTGGAACATGTTGAGATGACAGGTAAATGTTCCGTCTGAGTGCCCATGTCCATATTTTCTGGGCAAGCCTGGACAGATTTGGCGAACAAGTCCCTCCCTGTTTGTTTATGTGAACTTCGCTGTCGTGCTGTCTGTTAAGATCTGCACTGACAGGTTTTACAGCTGGGGTTCGAACGCTCGAAGCGCTCTGAAGACTGCCAGAAGCTCTAGCAGATTGATGTGATTCTTGGCCACTGTGTGAGACCAAAGACCCTGAGCTGTGTGCTGAAGGAGCTGTGCTCCCCACCTCGATAGGGACGCGTCTGTAGTGACTACAGCTTGTATCTCCGGATCGAAAAAGGGCTTCCCCTTTGACAGGTTCTCTTTTGTCCACCAGTGAAGACTCTGTATTAGTGTTGGCGAAACGACCACTAGATTGTCCCACTGACCACTTGCCTGAGACCACTGTTTCGCCAACCATTCTTGCATGGGTCGCATGCGCAGGCACGCGTGGGGGACCAGGTAAATACATGACGCCATCATGCCTAGCAAACGCATCGCTTTGCACACTGTTATCTGGCGACCGGACTGATATTGAGGAATTTGCAGTAGTAGATTCCGAATTCTTTCCTCTGATGTAAAGGACAACCCCTCTTGAGTGTTTAGGACAGTTCCTAGGAATGTTTGGAGTTGCTTGGCACCAGGCTTGATTTTTTTCTCGTTGATCGAGAAACCCAATTCGTAGAGGAGGTCGATAGTTCTTTGGATGTTGGATCAGCAAATTACTGGGGTTTCCCCCGTGATGAGCAAGTCTCCCAGATAAGGGTACACTGGGATTGCCTCCCTGTGTAGGTGTGCTGCCGCCACCGCCAGTACCTTGGTGAATACCCTTGGAGCCGAGGCTATACCGAAGGGCAGCACCTTGAACTGGTAGTGCTAACTGTCCACCTTGAAGCACAAGAATCTTCTGTGCACTGGGAACATGGAAATATGAAAATAGGCATCTTTCATGTCCAATGTTGCCATGTAATCCCCTCTTTTTAGGAGTGGGATAACCTCTTGGAGAGTAGTCATGCAAAATTTTTGGGGATTGACATACTTGTTTGCAGGGCGCAAGTCGAATACTGGGCGCACTGTCAAATCTTTTTTTGGCATAAGGAAATAAGTTGAATAAATACCCGTGTTTACCTGTTTGCCCGGGACAAGTTCTATCGCGTCCTTTGCGAGAAGATTGACAATTTCCTGGAGGAAGATCTTTGGTCCAGGGAATGTATCTTTGTCATGGAGGGTGGTGGCGGGGGCGCTCCAGCAGTTCGATGCAGTATCCTGCGGACACTGTGGAGATCACCCATCTGTCTGATGTGAATGGGCCGTTCAGCCCCTACCACCATACTCGTAATGACCCCCAATGTCACAATTTCAAATTACTTTCACCAATTGACTGACTTGTATTTCTAATGAACTTACAGATACTACACACACGGGCACAATTTAGAGACTGCACATCAAACACACACATAGGATTTTTTGCACATTAACAATTATGAAATGTGAACATCCCCCAGTGATTGCTTGGGTTATCACAATGCTCCCAGCAACCCCCACCCCCAGGCATCAGTCATATATGATCCCTTAATTAAAGGCAAGGTAAAGGGAGTGGTAATACAGTAGCAACATCGTTTTGGATTTTTATTAAAAGACAGGGTTTGACAAATAGGCACAATAAAAACAAAAAGTTTTTTTAAAAAAAGGGAAATTCAAGAAAGGAACTCAATGGGAAAATCATTTTGGGCTTTTTATTTGAAGGGCAACGTCAGGAAAGGAACTCAAGGGGTAAAATGTGTTGGACTTTTTATCTGCATGAAATACAGGGCTTTGGGAACATTGTTTTGGGATACAAGTAAATGCATGGGAAATTTTCTTTTGCACACTTTACATTTGCTTGAATGGAAGAGTTTTAGGGTTCCATATTTTGAGGTTATGGACGACCCGCTTCTGTACAAAAGACAGGGATTTCAGAAAGGGAGAGTCACCCAAGTACTTTTTGTCTATACCGGCTGTAACACGCTGGGCCTGATCTTTGTTTGTTTCGCACTGAAACAACACTCATCCCATGATTATCTATATGGGAATTAATTGGTTTAACGTCAATTCAATGCTTTAAGGATCTACACAGCTTCCCCCATCCCACATTTCAATGGAAAGGATTAATGTATTTATTTTATATTAAGGCAGGCAGTTCCCAACCCAATTCAATTTAAATGGGTAGCACTATTTTGTATAGTGGAATGAGTTTGAGTTGGATTTGATAAAATGTGCCATGGTTCTCCTCCAGTTCCACAACCCACCCGCTATGCGAGGTGGAGATTAAGGCTAGTAGGTTGCCCCCAACAATTTTGTTGGCATATGGATTGATCTACTTATATGGTCAGCCTTGGTTATGGGGCATCCAGGGAAACAACAGCTCTCCTCTGAGGACAGCACCGATCTGGTCAAAAGCTTCAAACACGGGTAGTCCTCAGCACCCAGGCTTCCTCTGGCTCCTCAAAAGGCAGGCCCAGCTACCGTCTAGATTTCCCAGTCTCTGCCTCCCATGCAATGTTTAAGGCCCAACAATAGAGTGGGAAAGTCAAGGGAAAAATCAAAAGTCCAAAGAAACATTTCCAAGAGTCGAAAAGGTAAAGAAAGAAGATCCCTCTCAGATTGAAAACTGATCTCTTATAGAGCTGGTGACACTCCATTATTATCAAACTTCCCATGCTACGGATTGCCCATCTATCTCCCTCACCCCAATATGCCCAGTGCCTGGTAATAAGACATGGAGTTAGGGGGGGGGGGGTGAATGTTGGAGGCTAAGGGAGGAGAAAGTGGGTTTAACTTTTTCAGTGACCATAAAATCTAACAACACGGCTGCTACCCTAATTTTTCAGATAACTGGAGGCACATATATATTTTTGAGTTCTATATTTTATGGCGAGTCGGAAAATACTTATCATATCTCAGCATGCCCTTCCTGGGAGGAGCTACCATTTTTATTGAATTACTCCTGAGCCGCAATAGTCACAAATCTGCCCCTTCCTGATTCAAATATACTTCCATAACCTATCACCTATCATCACACCAACTTTCTATTCCCATGGAATTATGGGAAAGCCTAAATCATAATTGTCTTTACATGGTTCTGACGTGCTTGTGATCCCGTTTAATATGAACCCGGGATGAGCTCAGTGGAACACACAATGTGCTTTTCATTCAAGAAAATGTATTCAATGTTAGTCAATGGCAAGCCACCACAAGTGTCCCTGAATTTCACACCAGCAGCCACCCTTTCTTATATTTAATTTCTCCCATGTGACCTTATTAGGCCATCTGGCTGGCCGATGTGATCATGCCCTCCCCTCCTGGGCTTCAAAGGTTTTTTGTTCGAAGCTAATGGACAGTTAATGTGGAGACCTAACCTTAAGGTCACTTCTCCTGGCTGGCTTATCTGCCACCTTCACAATTCGATCTACTCATCTGTATTTGTTAGCATTTAATCTGAAAACCTAACCTTCTTCTCCTAGAGGTCCTCAGCCAAAGGTCTTGAGGTCAACGTTTCAGAAGCCCAGACCTTCCAGTTCAATGGGAAAAAACAAACGACATGCATAGTTCTAAAAGAATAGCTTTTTACACTGACATGATGTGTTTAACACGTAACATTTTGTATTACACCTAGGCCTGCTCTTCATAAATACAATCTTTCTTTTCTACTATATTAGAACAGCAGTAGATTCATTATTAATCTTATGAACACAGATAGGCCATAGTTGACATAGGAAACCAGTGTTCACTTTTACAAAAACGAGAAAGGCCTTTCTCTTTACATGCTGTGATTTTATATGATTAAAATGAAGTCTCTTTATTCCTGATAACGCAATCTGTCACTACTTTTTTTCTAAAATGGCAGGCATCATTCCTCCTTTGTATCTTCTTAATGCACTGCATTTCAAAGGTTCCTTTTTCCAATTTAAACAATGTCAGCATCTGCAGCACCACCTGTTTCTTTTTGTTTGACTCCATTGGACACAGTTAGCAATATGACAGTTCTAAGGCACACTCTCCTTAAACTCAGTGTCTTTGTATTTTACTACAGTTGAGATAGGGCCATTTGTGTTCATTCACTATTGCTTATATCGGAAAATAATGTTTTGAACTGGCCTACATTTTCCAATGGGTCTCAACATGAGCCAGCTTCACTCTCACAATAAAGGCCTACCATGGCCTCTCTATCTCTGACATTTTGGGGGTGTACTTTCACCCACACATCCTGGCATGCATGCATCAAGATTGGTGTAAGAATACTTTCTCTCTGTTTGTGTTTTTGGCACAAGTGGTAGTAATTTAGAGTTGTCTTGTATCTAAAATTATTATTCATAGAAGAAAGAGAAGGGGCAACGTATTGAGAAGCAGAATATGTGGTTGTTATGGCAACTGGTAATGCTATTGATATGCATTGACTGGCCTAGATGCAGATTGAAGAAGGTACATACTGGAGCCTTCTTCGCCGCTGCTACCAAAACTTGTAATTTCCTGCCACCTGCATTGAGAGGTCAGATCTCCCTGGCAACCTATAAAAGAGATCCGAAGATGCTGCTGTTCCACTGACCAGACTGGCGGACCCTGTCCTAAGTCCTTACATGATCTCTCAGCCATAAACCTCTGCACCGCTTTGTTTCCTGTTGTCCTTGTCTGCACACTAACTCCTGAGGGTTCATGGTTGCGCAATACAAATAAACTAAAGTAAAGTAAAAGCATTGGTCACATCATAAACTTTTTTTGGTGTATTCTTCCACTATAAATATATTCTTCTAGTCCTTCATCATATTTCGTCTGCTTTGTCACAGTTCCTCTTTCTCTTAATCACTCATCATTGTCCTCCTCCTTGTTCCATTCCTCCATCTTCATCATAGTTTGTTTTATGTCTACTTTCTCCTTCATCACATTCCTTTATCACAGATCTTCATCTTTGCCACTGGCCTTTTCCTTCATCATAATCCTTCTACGTCTTTGTAGTCCTTCATCATGGCCCTTCACCTTTCTGCGTATCCATCCACTTAGTCATAGCTGTTCTCCTTTTTCAGAGTCCTTCTCCTTCATCATGGTCTATTCTTCATTGGCCTTCCTCTTCGTTATAGTCCTGTTTTATCACATTACTTCATTTTAGACCATCTCCCCCTCCACAGTACTTTTTCTCCTCTATCACAGTCCTTCTCCTTTGTCATAGTCATTGTCTCTCGTCATAGCCCTTCTCCTTCATCACAGTCCGCCTCCTTTGTCACAGACCTTCTTCATCAGAGTCCTTTGTCACCACATTCCTGGATTGCAGTCATTCATCATAGTCCTTCTACTTTGTTGAAATCATTCGCACAGTCCCTCATTCATCAAAGGCATTCTCCTTCATCACAATTCTTTTTTCCGTTGTCACAGTCCTTCTACTTGGTCATAACCAAATAGAAGGACTTCTTGACAGATGCTTACCTTCTGTTTTCAACTTTCCCCCCTCCTGCTGCCCCTCTGTCTTCCTTCTTCCATCCAGTGGTGGTACACCACCCCTCTATCCCTCCTGGGAAAACATTTAAAGGGGGCAACCTGCTTCACTTAGCTACCTTCAACTCTCACTCCACTTCCAAATACCCCTCAGACGTCTGTCTGCTCCTAGAAGACCTTGACCCTGATGTCCTTGCTCTCACTGAGACGTCGTTCAAGGCCAACTCTGTCACTGCTTTTGACACCCTCCCCCTTGAAGGCTACAAGATCCTGTCCAACCCCAGGGCCACCCGTTCTGGTGGAAGGGTTGCCCTAATTTTCCCTGAGTGGATACCAGGTGCCATCTTTTCCACTGAATCCTATTTCTCTTTTGAAAGCCTTGCCAATAGTCTGTCTGTCTCTCCCACCCTCTCCCTCTCCCTCACTCTCGCCTCTTTGTACAGGCCCCCCGGATCCGCACCCATTTTCCTCTCAGAATGGGAAGACCTCTCCTCCTCTCTCCTGGTCTCCTCCCCCAATTGTCTCCTCCTTGGAGGCTTCAACATCCATCTTGACTCCCAGGATTTGGCCTCTGTTCTCTTTAGCAACCTCTGTGACTCTCTTTCCCTCAAAATGTTCCCCTCCGGCCCAACCCACTCTGCCAGACACACCTTTGATGCTCTCATCTCTACAGACATCTCTCTGTCCAACCTTCTAACTACTATTCTCTCATGGACTGACCAATCTCTCCTCTGCTCCCACCTTGAGCTCCCTGATCCGCTGACAATGCCTTTGCCCACACTTCTAGTCTCCTTCTCCATCATTCGACCGATGAAGCGGGTGTCATTCGCTGCATTTGCTGCCACCTTCATCCCTCCTCCCTCGTCTGCCTTTGTCTGTCGTACTGACTCTGCTCTGGCTAACCTCCACCTCTCCATCTCTAACACCCTGGACACCCTTGCCCATGTCATGAGGATCCACATGAAGCCTGCTACCAAATGCAACTCTTGGTATGACTCAGTGTTGTCAGCTTTGAAACGCAAGTGAAAAGCTGCTCAGCGGAAATGGCAGGCATCAAGTACATCCTCTGACAAACTGGCCTGCCACCTGCTCCAAAGGCATTATCATCTTATCATACGCTCCAAGAAGAAGGCTCATGTCCAAGCCCGTATCACTGAGGCCACCAATAACACAGCTGAACTTTTCAAAATCTGCAAGCAACTTGCCAATTCTTCTGCACTATACTCCTCTCCTCTTCCCTCCCAGAACCTCTGCAGCGCACTGGCCTCACAATTCTTCACCAAAACTCAGGACATCCTGTCATCACTGTATTCTACCCCTCCCCCACCACCTGTCTACTATTGCTGCTCTTGGCCACCCTGCCTCTCCCATATTCTACCTCTTCTTTACCATTGCACCGGATGAGGTCTCCAGAGTAGTCTGATCTATGAAAGTCTCTTCCAAAAAGGTGCCCTCTGCTCTTCCAGAACCAACAAAGACAACATCTCCACTCTCACCCCTTCATCAGCTGACCTGTGCAATAATTCCTTTGCCACTGGCTCTTTCCCACAACCCCTCAAGCACTCTCTTGGCCACCCTGTCCTAAATAAGTCATCTGCAGAACCTGTATGCCCGGCTAACCATCGTCCTATCTACCACTTTCTTGGGTGAACTCAATGAGAAGCTGGTCATCCCCCAACTGACCCACCACACCAAATCATCTGGCTGTCTCCAAGACCACCAGTCTGGTTTCAGGTCATCCAGAGGCACAGAAACTGCTCTCTTGAACACCCGTGAGGACTTCCTGTTGAACCTGTATTCAAACTCTCCCTGTTTCCTGATCCTTCTCGATCTTTCTTCTGCCTTTGACACTGTCAATCATGCCGTCCTGTAAAGTTGGACGGGTTCCTCCAAAAGTCACCCCAATTATCAGCAAAAAACACTTGGGCCATTCAAAGAGTCCCCGGCACAAAAACGGAATACTCAGAAATGGGGCAAAGTTACTCTCTTTTATTAGCAAACAAAATAACAGGGATCACACCAGAGAAACAATCCCGATGTGACATCCCAAATTCAGGTTTCATCCCAGAAACCTATCAAACATTCACATTGGTCAGTTTGGGTAGAATGTATATGGAAACTATATGCGTTAGTTCTACAATTGGATAGCCATGCCTAGGAACCGCTCTTAGGACCACCTCTACTGGTATCAATCTACAATGTTGCAGGGTCGCAGAGAGACCATTGGCCCTTGCAAAAAATTATCCCCACAAGAAAGGTGAATCTTGATTGATCATAATGTGTCCTCCCATCCCAGGGACTCTGGACAGCTACCTGACTGAGTGTATCTTTTCAAGGAAATAGGAATGAACATGGAGGTGAAAAGTGTTCCCTAATGTTCCAATCTCTGATCACCTAACCCTGGGAGAGAGCAGTCAGTTAGCAGCTCGTAGCCAAGACTTGGAGCCTATTTCCCTTCTGGTTCCACAGGGACGGCCCTCTTCGTCTAACTTGGTTGAATGGGTATTGGCCTGTTTGGCTGTGTCACCTGTCTGGAGACCACAAAATGAAGCTGTCCTGCTTGTAATTATTAGGAATTTAGCCTGATTTGCTGCAGGTAGCTCATTGGGCCTCATTACAGGGAAGGCGGTAGGGGATTACCGGCACCGGTAAGGGCACGGATGCCAGTAATCCCCACCGCCCTACTATGAGGTCTCTCAGCGGGTCCTGTCCTTAACGTGTGGTCAGACCACACGTTAAGGACAGGACCCGCTGAGGGACTTCAGTGCAATTTGCGGTACCGTTATTTGCTCCTTCCCCATTCCCATTGAGCCCTATGGGGGCTCAAATGGGAATGGGGAATGGTTCCCCGAAGGGGGACTTACCGGTCCCGCAAAGGTCGAGTAGGCCGGTAAGTCCCTATTCCGGGAACCCGGCCTCCGATGGCGGTAAGGGGGTAGCCATGGCGCTAATAGCGCCATGGCTACCGCCTTCCGTGTAATGAGGCCCATTGTCTTGGTAACTCAAACTTTTCTGTCTCCACTTGTCTTTGGCTGAGTGCCTCGAGTCTGCTCGCTTCTGGCTGCAGTGATCATGTCAGCTTTTCCCTGTACTTGAAGCCTGTCTCTCCTTGCCATCCATTTATGACACCTATAGCTTTTATATAATTCCCTATGGCTTCTCAATGTTAATAGCAGTTAAGCATGTGCAAGCTAAATATATGAACTCTTTGCATCTTGCGGTTTCAGCTTTTGCGAAGGATATGAATATAAAGAGATATGTATGTGTGTCCGTTCTCTACCTATGTGAGTCGTATGCATATGCTTCATGCCTATGTGCAATAAACGAGTGCATGTTTGTGTAACTTTATGAATGCATGAATATGTACTTCATGTATAATGCGGTTACGTGGTGATCTCGTAATTGATTTCCGGCTTTGCAGTCAGTCAACTTGTTTGATCAATGCCTTTTCCATGTCATCCAAGTAATTGATTGGGTATGGTCTGAATGGCTGTCTGACCGAATAACGCCTCTCACACGTGTGATACATTGAAGTTTGGGTTGATGCGCCCATAATTGAGTCACACCTGTCCTTTCTATGCCTTTGTGCTGAAGGTTGTGTGGGGGGCTTGAGGTTTAGATTTGGCCATGCAGCTACAGTCCTCATAAATCATCTCTTTGATACCATAGGCAGCATGGACAGGGCACTGGCTTGGCTGACCCCCTTCCTTTCAAATCAACCCTCCCAAGTGCAATTGGGCCCTTTTCTCTCGTCCACCTCACTCTCCACCTGTGGCGTCCCTCAGGGCTCTATCATATCGCCATGGCTTTTCAACATCTACCTTGCCCCTCTAGCCCACATGACCTATGCCTACTCTGCTCAATTTCAGTGCTATGCTGATGATACCCAGCTCTCCCTTAAGCTTCTATCCCCTACCAGCTCTTCCCCTCTCATACCTGATTGCCTGCCTGATATCCAGGTGTGCTGCTCTGCTAATGATATCTGCATTAATGACAGCAAGACAGAGATCCTTCTCATTGGGACACCTGCTACCACTACCCGCTCCTTCTTGCCACCCTCCTTGGATCCTCTCCCCTCACCCTTTTGTGAGGCTAAACTCCTGGGAGTCATCTTTGACTCCACACTCCTCTTCTCTCCTCATATCACAGACCTTGCCAAGAAGTCCAACTTTCAGGTCCCCTCCTCAGGGGCATTCTCCTTTTCCTCGCCTTCCCCCAGAAGATTGATGTCTCCAGAGCTCTTGTTCTCTCTAGGCTGGACTACTACAATAGCCTCTTCCTCAATGTACATCTTTCTTCCCTCCAACCTCTTCAACTAATCCAGAATAAAACTGCAAGACTTATCCTTGGCCTCAAACTCAGGGACCATATCTCTCCAGCCCTAACATCTCTCCACTGGCTCCTGGCGACTGCAAGGATCACCCACAAGGCTGTTTGGGACCTCTTTACATCCAGCCTTCTCTCCGTAAATTCCTCCCTACTAGAGTTCTTCAGGGCTCTAACTCCCGATCTCTGCAGGTCAGAAGTTTCTCCAAGCAGATAGTGGGAGGTATCTCCCTTTCCTCAGCAGGAGCCACCCTCTGGAAAAGCCTTCCTGACCCCCTCAGATTTTAACCCGATCACATTAAATTATGTAAACTTCTCAAGACTTTCCTTTTATCTTCCTCCTTCCTTTTCCTCCTCCCTTGCTAATGCCCCTCTGCCGCTGCCACTGGTGCCTGATCCCTTGTGAGCCTTACTGGGGCCAGGCCCTCCTTAACCTGTGTCCCCAGCATCCCTTATCAGCACTTGCCCTTGAGCACCCTTTCCTGGACTAACATGAAACTGGTCCACCCCGTCCTTTGCACCTATTCTTTCCTCCCCCACTCCCCTGCCACTTGCCTACATGGTTCCACTCATCACTTGTGCACCCCCCTCTCCTGCACTTCTCCCCCTCTTCTCCCCTCCCAAGCCCTGCAGATCCACTTCCACCCTGCCCTGCACTTTTTTGTATCTGCACTTGCACAGTAAGAACGACACAAGGCCTGTTACAACTGTTGCTGTTACTGTATTATAATATGCCGCCCCCCCCTGTGTTTGTTTTGTGGCGCCTGGAAACACTTGTTTATAGGTGCCATAAAAATGTCCGGCAAAATAAAAAATAAAAAAAACTTTCATCACAGTCATTCATCAAAGTGCTTCTCCTTCATCAAAGTCATTTATCACAGTCCCCCTTCATCACAGGCATTCTCCTTCAGCACAATATTTTCCTTTGCACAGATCTTCTACTTGGTCATAACCTTTCATCATAGTTCTTCATCAGAATCCTTCTCCTTCATGACAGTCTTTCTCGTTCATCTGAGTCTCGTACAACAGCCCGTCTCCTTCATCATATCATCACAATCCTTCTTCCTCATAGCGATCCTTCTGCTTCATCACAGTCCTTCTCCTTCGTCACTGTTCTTCATTGCAGCCTTCATTCACCAGGCTTTTGCCTTCATTATAATCCATCTAATTTTTCCACAGTCCTTTGTCACAGTCCTTGTCCTTCATCAGAGCCCGCCTTTATTACAGGCCTTCTCCTTTGTAAAAGTACTTCATTTTAATCAGAATGGCTTAGGCACATTCTCTGCATTAGTAACATTCTTCCTCTCTCTGTCACTCTTCTATAGCAATTGTTCTATCTTTTCTGTTTTCCCCACACAAAAAGTCCCTGTTTGTCTCTCTATATCTGCCCGACTTGTTTGGAACACATGGTACTACCTCTTTTTATATAGAGGTAGAGTTATAAGTCCACTGGGTTCTCTTGGTCAGGCAGAGGAAACGAGACACGTGCTCTTGAAACTGTAACAAAGCTCATGAGAACTTAGCGTTTTTGTTGATCATTTTCTGCTTCTCCTCGAAGTACATGGTTTAAAATGGATGTCAGGCAATCAATGGGCCTCATTCCGAGTTCGGAGGTAACCACGCTGCTACTTGCGGCATGGCTGCCTCCGAACTCGTCCAAACTCCGGCCTGGTGAATGGAGTTATTACCTGCCCATTCCGAGGTCAGAGGGACTGGTAATTCCCCATTCACCAGGACCATTCCCCATTCCCATTTGAGCCCCCATAGGACTCAATGGGAAGGCGGCAATAATGGTACCATGAATTACGGTACCGTTATTGACCCCGGAGTCCCTTTGCGGGTCCCGTCCTTAACGCCACCTGGAAGGACCCACAAAGGGAACTCGTAGTAAGGGGGTAAGGGTTTAACGGCACTGGTCTCGTTACCGGTGACCATTAACCCTTACCACCCTACTCAGAATGAGGCCCACTGTCTTTAACCCTGTTGCCATGAACCGGCTGCTCTGTATTAATTTGGCAAAACGTCTTTGGTTGCTCTGCACTGACTGGAAATTGGTCTCGCACCTGCAGCAATGGCAGCGTTTGGGGTACTACCATTACTGGCTTACCCATCACCTACACACTTCATCAGGTGTAGCATGCCTTCAACCAGTGATCAGCAATTCCACCAACTGCAGAGGTGGAAGTAAAAAATTAAAAATAAACAAATAAGTGCCATGGCACTTCTCGCCAGCTGTCCTGGCGGTTCTGTGTGGTGCCAATTCATTGCTTCCAGACCCCATCATCAGATCTGTAGACATACAGCCTGTCCTTGACCTGCCCTGTGCCACTGTTTTGATCTTGCTTGCTCTTTACTCGAATTTTATCCCCAGACTGCTTTTGGATTTCTCCAATGGCTTCATTGGATTTCATGCATTTCTGACCTCCGCCTGCTCTATCTACCACTTCTGGATTACCCTTATGGCATTATTGTATTTCACTGTTTTGGACCCTCATCTCCTCTACACATGATTTCTGGATTTCCCTTTGGCATTGTTGTATTTCACTGTTTTGGACCCTCATCTTCTACACACATGATGTCTGGATTTCCCTCGTGGCATTGTTGTACTTCACTGTTTTGGACCCTCATCTCCTCTACACATTATTTCTGGAATTCCCTCATGGCATTGTTGTACTTCACTGTTGTGGACCCTCATCTCCTCTACACATGATTTCTGGATGTCCCTTGTGGCATTGTTGTACTTCACTGTTTGGGACCCTCATCTCCTCTACACATTATTTCTGGATTTCCCTTGTGGCATTGTTGTACTTCACTGTTTTGGACCCTCATCTCCTCTACACATAATTTCTGGATTTCCCTTCGTGCCATTGTTGTACTTCACTGTTTTGTACCCTCATCTCCTCTACGCATCATTTCTGGATTTCCCTCGTGGCATTATGTTACTTAACTGTTTTGGAACCTCATCTCCTCTACACATCATTTCTGGATTTCCCTCGTGGCATTGTTGTACTTCACTGTTGTGGACCCTCATCTCCTCTACACATGATTTCTGGATGTCCCTTGTGGCATTGTTGTACTTCACTGTTTTGGACCCTCATCTCCTCTACACATCATTTCTGTATTTCCCTCGTGGCATTGTTGTACTTCACTGTTTTGTACCCTCATCTCCTCTACACATCATTTCTGGATTTCCCTCGTGGCATTATGTTACTTAACTGTTTTGGAACCTCATCTCCTCTACACATCATTTCTGGATTTCCCTCGTGGCATTGTTGTACTTCACTGTTTTGGACCCTCATCTCCTCTACACATCATTTCTGGATTTCCCTCGTGGCATTGTTGTACTTCACTGTTTTGGACCCTCATCTCCTCTACACATGATTTCTGGATTTCTCTTGTAGCATTGTTGTACGTCACTGTTTTGGACCCTCATCTCCTCAACACATTATTTCTGGATTTCCCTTGTGGCATTGTTGTACTTCACTGTTTTGGGCCCTCATCTCCTCTACATATGTTTTCTGGACTTGTGCCATTGGTGCGTCTTGCTGGCTGCTTACATCCCATTTCTTCTGTGTACTGTCCTGGATTCTCCTCCAAGTTCTGGATCTGGTTGGACCTGTTTTCCGTATTACCTGCTTATGAACTGACTGGAAACCTAACCCTAATGCTCTTGTTCCCTCGCGGTTTAGGCCCCAATTAAAGTTTCTCCCCATACCTGTGTTCTTCTTCGGTAATGTTCTATAAGTTAGAACACATCCAGGAAGGTGATGTGAGCACAACATGTCACTGTACATGTGTGATATTCACTGTCTGCTATCTCTCTTGAGATTGGTTGACAGGCTGGTGGCATTCCGCCTGCCCTTTCAGTTCACCGCATATTTCGAAGGAATCATGTTTTTCTCACTGTGCTGTTGGGGAGAAATCGTGTTACCCTATAGTGTGTTCATACATCAGCAGCGTTATTTGCCAAGATTGCTCGTAAGTCTTGATCAGATTTGTAAACAAACATTTTCCTCAAATAGAACACAGTACAAAATGGTCACACTGTGGGTAGAGAGGTCCCATAGCTAGTTGTATTAGAGTAGTGCAGCGCTGAAGCAATACATGATACAGTAACCTTTTGTGCAGGGTGATTGATGGTAAACACTAAAGGGATTCACTGAGCAAATCATAGTGGGCATATGAACGATATACAGTTGCACATTGTTTACAAATGGCAGGATTGGGCTGGGAATCCAGGGGGAGGTACCGTGAGAGTGCTCATCTCAGGGGATCCAATACAGACAGGGGTAGTAGTTTAGGGTGATGTTAAACCTCATCACTGTGGGGTTTGAACTTGCATTTAGGGGGTTCAGAGTTCCAGTGCAATGGAGCCAGGAGTGTGAATGAGGGTACGCAGGAGGATGCACATTGAGAATAGAGGTGATGAGATTGCAGAGAGCACGGGAGGAATAGCTGCAAATAGTCAGATTGGGGGAGGAGTGGGAGGCAGCCAGTCTGATGAGAGATTTAAAGACCAGAAACAAGAATTATAAAGAAGTCGTGGTTGTGCATGTTGCATGTTGAACCACCCCAGAGGTTTATGAGAATAAAGGGAGTGGATAGTGGGTGCAGGTGGCAAACCTCAACAATAGGTAGCCCTAAGAAGAGGCTTGTGCAGTAATCAGCTGCCTGCTGACAACGTGTAGATCAGAGCCTTAGTTGTGTGGTAGGTGAGGCAGGATGGGTTAGATAGCTATTCAGAAGGTGGAGCACATCAGCTGTAGAAGTTGATGGCATAAACAGTTGATGTATCTGGTCACTGTTGACGATGGCCCCCTGGATGGAAGTGTAAGGTAGGCCCAAAAACCCTAGTTGTACAACAAATATTTCAATGAGCCAATAAAAGTGCACAAGAAGCAGGAAAATCAAATGTTTATTAAATGCATTCTCGGCTGAGAATAATCCAAAAATCATTCGACATTACATCATTAAATGGCAGTTTATATAGGAGTGTGTGACATTATAGCTTTGACAATGTTTCAATATACACGTAAATGTGCATTTACTGATTGGTCAACAGCTGCTGTTCTATAGGGGATTCTGTAAAATACCTAGGCATATTGGCCTATCCCATTCCTGGTGACCATGCTAATGACTTCCTCTTAACAAAGATCTAAAAATGGTGCTATCCAGCTTCTGCAGTTTTAATTGGACAATAGACATGCAATATACAGCTCAGTTTTTCATTGGCTGTCCCACCTCAAGTGCTTCTGGGTGGGTTACCTTCACCTTGATTGACCAATCACTTTGTGAGGTGTATACAGTGTGGCAAGAAAAAGAACACTTCATCAAGTTCCCGTTGGACCCAAAGGTTGGCACCATCTGACCGTTCTCAGCTTTGTGACTGTTCAACTGAAAGTTAATATTGTGACTTCTCATTTGAAAACATGTGTCACCTTTTGGTTCATTTCCTTCATTTTCCCATTATGGAACTACATGACTTCATAGGGCGTTCTTCTTGGCCCCTTGCTTGGAGACCATGTGCAAATATAAAATCTGCATTTGTATGTGGGTGGGTGTGAGTGTATTCCCCATTATACTTCCTGCATTGATCAAGCCTCTACTTGCGTCTATCTTAATTGGATATCTATTTCTTTATAGTCTTAGTTAAAATACGCATGTGCTTTGTACTCATAACTCTACTCCTAGGTTCATGTTTTCTGGTAGGGGGCAGTATGAGTATTTTGCCTGACCGACTTTGTCTTGTGCGCATCCCTGCACATTACCTCATTCTCACCAAGCTGTGGCCTTTGTTTTGCTAGTTTTTAAGTGATGGGTAAGAACATTATTTGTTGTATGTTTCACTCGTTCCAGGCTTGGGAACCTGCTGCACCCTCTGCTCCTGTGCAGCTTTTCGCATCTTCCCTCGTGGAGTACAACCTTGTCCTTTGTCGTGTCTGGGAAAAGCCAGAATAGGCTGTGTTTAACCACTGAAAATGTGAATGTTTCTCTGTGCCTGATTTTCTAACTACTGTGAAGGGCTGTGTTGTGTTTTACTTACTCTGGTCTTTCCCTGTTATGTATGTATGAGCCCTGATGGAATGTTACTGTGGAATGTTATGGATGAACTGTGTCTGTGTGTTCCACAAAGTCAGTTGGGGCCTGAGCTTAGATGATGAGGGGGCCGGTGGATGTCTCTCCCTGCCTATGTATTTTACTTGACTGCCCTAATGTACTTACCTAAAGTCTGTACCTAGTAAAATCTGTCGAACCCATGAACGGCTTCACTTGCCTACTTTGACTCCAAAGCATGAACTTAACATTGGCGACGAGGATCTTGGGAAAGTACACCAAAGGAAGGAGTAACACGCAACAGAAAGAAAAGGAAAACGGACCAGAAAAAGGGACAGAAAGTAGAAGAGTTCCATAGGAGACATCCACCGGCCACCCCTGGCCTTAAGGTGAGCATGCCCCTTTGCCAGAGCTGGCAATATTCTGCGCCAAAGTTTGTTTTGTGGGCTGGCTTGCACCTTGAGGGGCAGTGAACCTCAGAGGGCCCGTGTTCCTGGGAAGGAGGCGCTGTCGAGGATGGACGTGGCGCGGATGCTTTCCCCTGAGGGAGCGGCGTTTAATGAGTGTGCACTCTGGGATAGTGATTGTCCCCTCGACCTGGATGGAGAGCCGCTCTGGAGAGCGCCTGTGCACCGATGGCCAGAGGTGCACAGCATGTGGCGATCCCGGCGCCCAGTTTGTGAAATAATGCTGGGCGGCCGGTGCTCTCCTTACATGGAGCAGGGTGTCTATGGACGGAAACTTACCTCCTTACTTGCTGCCTTGATGTTAGGCCGCGGAGCGTGCGGTCCAGGGGGCCGCGCTGTTGATCCTGTCCCAGCGGCGCTGAGGTGGTCCCTCTCTGCTTCCTCATCGATGCAGCTTTTGGATGACGGTTGGGCCGGAGCTCTCCGTCCATGCCCGCTCTCTCAGGCATAATGGTGACGTCAGCTGGATGCTGTGGGAGTTGGCGATTGTGCCTCTAGTGGAATGTTTTCTCCAGCATTCCAGGACCCGGCAGCGCTTTGAGCGCGGCGAACAGTGTTACAAACATTAGAAAAAAGAACCTTCTAACGTGAAACCAACGTGCCCTATTTCCGGGTCTGCAGGAGTTTTGCAGTGTATACGGGCCATGTTTATGGATGTGAAGGAGCGTTGCAGCGGATGAGGAGCTCGCTGAAAAGAACGTGGCAACTTGCATTGGATTTCAGATGCCAATATTTGGATTAATGACAAGAGTAAAATGGATCAGAGTTTTTTTTTTCCGTTTCGTGTTAATTGTAAAGGTACTGCAATATGGAACAACGGAGCCAGCCATCAAAGTGGACCCTTTGTTTTCTTTCGTTTTAACCAAAACAACATCGGCTTTTACTGTTTTGGTGATGCAAGGTACTTTTCATGTTTATTTTGGTGGCGCTCAAAGTGTTCTGACATCAGTAAAGGTGGTGAAGCTGCTTGTGAGGAAAAGACCACAAATGTGGTGATTTACATTACATTATTTTCTGTGGGTGGTTGGCTGCAATGCGGCGCAGTCTACTGTCAGTTTGGTGTTTTATTTATTTATTTTTTCTCATTTCAAATCGCCCGATGTCATATGAAGGATGATGAGATAGTGGAGAAAAGCTTGGTAGGAAGGGTGTTATCTAATACCCATTCATTGTCTAAGTGCTGCATTTTTTTTTCGCATTTCGACAATTTCAGAGAGGCTCTGCTGATGGGGTTTTTGGTTATTCTGGTTAATAAGAAATGTTGATGTATACTTACACTAAACCGTAAATGGGGCATTTAGATTGCAAAAGGATTAAAATTGTCATGTGAGGTCTGGTAGAGAATTTCGTTACAAAAAAATGTTGCTATGAATTTCAGGGTTGGGTGACTGTGAGAGGTTGGATGTTATGGTTGTCGTGGCCTCTGTTTCAGTTTCTCATGTGTGACATAATGTGTTGCATTATGTATGTTATTTTGGCTAACCACATTTTCATTCACAGGTTCATCAAACACAAAGGACTTTGTAGGGTAAAGATTATGGACTCGATAGTAGTGTTGAACTCTCGCTTACCATTCTTGTACTCTCAATTTATCTTTGCTTGTTTTGTAAGAGACGTGTGATGAGGAAGTGTATGTGGTGGCGGTAACTAACATTTTTGGCACCTATGGTGGTGTAGGTTTGAATACCTGAATGAGCATATGGTTGCTCAGTTGTGGCACCTATTGTGGTGTAGGTTTGAATACCTGAGTGAGCAGATGATTGCTCAGTTTTGGCACCTATGGTGGTGTAGGTTTGAATACCTTAATGAGCATATGGTTGCTCAGTGATGGCACCTATTGTGGTGTGGGTTTGAATACCTGAATGAGCAGATGGTTGCTCGGTTTTGGCACCTATGGTGGTGTAGGTTTGAATACCTTAATGAGCATATGGTTGCTCAGTGGTGGCACCTATTGTGGTGTGGGTTTGAATACCTGAATGAGCATATGGTTGCTCAGTTTTTGGTACCTATGGTAGAGTGGGTTAAAACCAATAGAGCATATGGTTGCTCCAGTATTGTACCGACTTTTGGTTGGTGTCATACGCAGTGGTAGGTGGTGCCGATATTATTATTATTTGGTGCCACAAAGTGATTTGTAAGTGTTGCTTTAGGCGGTCAGTGGGGTAGAACCCTGTTTGTTTGTGTGTTGGCACAACCAGTTGATGGCGGATGATGAAGTAGGGTACAGTAGTGATGTAAAATTGGAGTAAGAATTGCGTTAGATGGTGGGCTGGTCCCCGAGTGTTAGTTCCATAATAGGCCTGTTATGGTACTGGTGATAGTTCAGGAGTGGTGTGGCTTCATGTAGCTACTGCAAGGGTCTCTGTAAGGTAACAGTTTGGTTGTTTGGATGGGCACATTTTAGGAGGATGTTTGTGGATTGTTTTCTCTAAGTGTTTAACCCCAAATTGCATAGTCTCACCACCCCCCTATATTTCCATCGTTCCATTGTTATGTAAGGGGGGAGATGTGTTGTGTTTTACTTACTCTGGTCTTTCCCTGTTATGTATGTATGAGCCCTGATGGAATGTTACTGTGGAATGTTATGGATGAACTGTGTCTGTGTGTTCCACAAAGTCAGTTGGGGCCTGAGCTTAGATGATGAGGGGGCCGGTGGATGTCTCTCCCTGCCTATGTATTTTACTTGACTGCCCTAATGTACTTACCTAAAGTCTGTACCTAGTAAAATCTGTCGAACCCATGAACGGCTTCACTTGCCTACTTTGACTCCAAAGCATGAACTTAACAGGCTGCTTCTAAGAATGCATTTTTGACTTTAGAATAGCACAAATTTCATGTGCCTTACATTACCTTACCAATATGAATTTCTATATGTTCCTTACTATTTCTCTTACTGTTGTCTAGTATATTTGTCTAGCTATTATTTTCACTCTAAAAAGTGTCATGTGTCTCTTTCTGTTACTTGTACATGTACCCTATTTATACTGGGCTATTATATGTTAGTCAACGCCTTTCTTATTTCACACAGTTTTCACTATCACTAATAGATGCCTATAGGTGTCTTATGTATATTTCATCATTGATTATTCTAAGAAACGTGTCTATTCCTTTGTTTGTTTGACATGAGGCCTATATTTCATGCGAATTAGCAATGTGACTGCCCCTCTAGATGGTTCTTGTCTTATTTTAGAGAGATGTCCTTAGCCTGTACTTTCATCCCAACATTACCCACTTTCCTTCCTTCCGGAACAAATTATTTCATAAACTCTTCGTCTCTTAGTTCTTGCTCTCTTGCCCAATCGTATAAATGTCTTTGGGGAGCCATATCTTGCTTATATTTCTCAAATGTCTGCCCTGCCCCTTCGCATAATCACATGGGCTACATCTGAAGAGGCTACAATCTCCTTTTGCTGTGTGGTCTACATAAAATTTGAGATAATTTTCTGGATCTGTGGGTGTTGACAAAGGGTTCCCAGTGGGCCTATTGGTTGTTCAATTCATACAATCTTTATCTTTGCTTTTATTAATACCTCGTCTGTCTGGGTATTTTTACATTTACAAAAGAAGAGTCATCACTTGTTCTAACTACAAGTAGTTTTACATTTTTTCCTTGGGACACAACACGCACCATTATTATTTGGTTCATGCTCCAAATCATGCTCCAAATCAAAATCAGGAAGGCGAGAATGGGAAAAAGGAGTCCACACATGTCTGTTAGCCAGTTTGGCATCCAGGAAAACATTTCAGCAAACCAGTCTTGTTCTTTATTAATCCCTCCTTCCATCTCCATACCCTCTGCCAATTGTGGAGAGCTTTGATTGCTATGCCTAGACAACTGTTCTCTCTGTTTTTTGGGGGTTTATAAGGGCAACCTGTTGCCCCAATAATTCTGCAGTCCCCTCCCTCCATGGCTTTGAGCAGGTCCAGTACCATACAATTTTGTAGTGTCATTATATACAGTACTTTCAGCTCTTCTCGAACATAATTGAGGTCATGCTAAGGAGCATTCACCGGGTTCAACCATGTTTCATCTGACAATCTGGAGCCATTTGGCTTTCGTGGCTGTTTGTATTCCAGGGGCTACGAAAAATAGTTCTGTCTTCAAGAAAAGTCTATATTAGGTGGGTATTTTCTCCAGAGCATGGTCAGCTTCCTTGCTTAAATAGTTTCATCTCCTCCTGTGAGATTTAATGATTTATTTCTTTATTGTTACATTTATAAAGCAAGCTAAGCCCTGATGCATCAAGGTGCTGTAACATGATCAGTTACTTTCAGGATAGCACAAGCGATATGTTACATGCATAGCGGGTTCTGGACCTGTATTGTTCAGTTTTACAGTGTACTTCGGGTGGCAGTTTTAAGAGCTCTGCGGAAAGTCCAATATGAATGTTCTGCCCTCAGAATGGGAGTGAGAAGGTTCCAGTAATTAGCTGCAATGGCTGGGAAGCTGGAGCCTCCAGTTTTGGCCCGTTTAAGTTAGGGCTGAGAGATGAGGTGGGCATACGCTGAGCTGGTGGGTCTTGAAGAAGATGCTTTAGTGAACATCTGAGATATATATGGCGGGGCATCCTGGACAAGCATGTGGGTGCGATGGAAAATGTTTTGAAGATAATCCGTTCACAAACCAGGAGCCAATTGGCTTTTTTCTTGTTGCAGTGATATGTTCAGCTTTGGGGATGTTTAGAGCTGCTCTCAGAGCAATGTTCTAGATCACCTGCAATTTCCGAATGTTCTTGTCGAAGGTACCTGCGAATAGGGCGTTACAATAGTCAATCCTCAAGCCTACGGTGGCTCTGGTTATGTTAAGGCAGCTGTCCAGGGATGAGAAAGGTCTGGATGCGTTGATAAGCTTTGTGTAAGCGGCAGAGGTGGCAATGGCGCTGGCTTGAGGTGAGAAATATAGGGTGGTGTAAAGGTAGACTCCTAGGGCTTTCACAAAAGGAGAGACAGAGATAAGGATACTATCATTGTTAAAGGCAGCACTTTGAGGATCAAGCCGCTTGACCACATAAGGGGGGCCCACCAAAAGTAATTCTGTCTTCTAGTTATCCAGGCATAGATGGTGTGTGGCCATCAGGCCTGGATGGTCATGTAGACTGAGTTGAGGGTAGTGGAATATTTGTGGTAGTTGCCCAAGAGGGGGAGTAGAATTTGAGTGTCATCGGCATTGTTTGTATATGATATACCGATAGAGTCCACAAGGACAAATAGAGGAATCGTGAATATGTTATGCAAAGTAGGGGACATGCAGCATCCTTGAGGCACACCAAAATTAATAGGTACTGGGTGGGGGTACTAGCATTTTCTGCAAATATTCTAAAGGTTCAATTTCCTAGGAAGGAGGCTATCCAGGAAGTGGCCTCAGGAGAGAAATTTGCTGCTGAGGAGGATAGGTGCTGACCCGGGATTTCGTGGTCCACTAGATTGAACACTGCTGATAGGTCAAGGAGAAGAAGCAGCGCAGGCTTGCCTTCATCCCTGATTTCGTCAATATGGATTTTAAGGTCCACTAATGCACACTCCGTCCCATGGCCTGGGCGGAACCCAGGACTGATGAATACCCAGGATATGATCGGCTTCCAGGTATGTTTGGATTTGAAGATACGCTGCTCTATACAGAGTTTTAGCAAGAATGGACAGTGGTGATAGGGCAGTTGTTGGTGGGGATAGTGGGGTCTAATGAGGGCTTTTTGATGAGGGGGGTACCCAAGCTTCCTTTAGGCTAGTAGGGACTGTGCCAGTGGAAAAGTATGCGTTGAGAAGGGGTGCTAGGATGTCCGAGCATTCTTTGATTATGCTCGCTGGGCAGGTATCTCCTTTGAATTGAGAGGATTTGAGGACTTTTAGGATGGCTTTGACTTCATCTTCAGACACATCAGTGAAGTGGAAATGGGGACATATGGGGGACTGCTGGCAGGGGGTAGGTTAGGCTGAGATGCTTGCAGGGGTTGACTCCGAGATTGCTTGGTGTCAATTTATTTGTACAGGGTGTCAATTTTGGTGAGCATGGTATTTTGGATATTGGTGCACCACAAGTCATCTTTGATTATGGTGACCGGGGCGGTGGTGGGGGTTTCCAATTCTCTGAAAATGGAGAAGATCTCACGGGTGTTGGATTTGGCATTGGCTGTTCGGGAATTATAGGGGGCTGATTTAGCAGAGAGGATGGTTTTTTTATAGTGTTTAGCAGCTGCAGAGAATAGCAGCTTCTTGGTGACGGTTGGTGATTTCTTCGATCTAGCTTCTGGTAACTGTTTGTTAGAGCGGAGTTTGTGTAGTTCTGGGGCAAACCACGAGTTTCTGTGAGTGGATGACTTGAGTTTATGTGGTTTTAGAGGGGCTAAAATGTCAATGGCTGTTGTTAAGGATGCGGCATACGATCAGCAAGTGAGTTAGGGTCATTGGTGAAGAGGGGTTTGGGTAGAATTGAGCTTATACACATGTTCGAATAAGATCTAAAGGTGATGGTTGGGTCGCGGTTAGTCTTGGGAGTTGTTAGAGTGTAGCCATGTGAAAATATTTCGTCTGAAGCTATAGTAGGATTGGTCTGTTCTAATGTTCAGAGGGAGAGCATTCCAGTTCTGGGCTTCCTTAACTGGGAAGCTACTGCCACCCATTTATTTCAGTCTAAATTTGGGTATCTGTAGACAGTAGGAATTGGGAATTCTGATGGGGCGGGTCGACGTTTTTCTCACTATTCTTGCTGCCATGTAGGGGGGGCTGCGTTGTTCAGGCATTTAAAGGTAAGTGATGCTGTTTTAAGTGAGATTTTAAATGTTTTAAGTGAGATTCTGTTGCAGATTTTGAGCCATTTGTGTTCTCTTCTTTTGTTCGAGATGTGTTCTCTGGCGGGTAGGTTAAGGACAGTTACTTGGTTACAGTTAGGTTGTTTAACTTTATTGTTGAGTATATGGCGGTTGCATTTGGTTTAAATTTATTGGAAACACTTGATTGGTTGATGATGAATTATATTTTTATATGCAATAAAAGTTAATAATCTCGTTTTGGTCACAGACTTTTACTAAATGAAAAAGGGGTTGGAAAAGCCTCACTATCCCTACGCTAAGAGGTATTTTCCCTACTTCAACCAAAACTAAGGGTCTGTCTGTTGTCAAGATGTCCCAATCAAAACATGTGTCCTGTGTCTGAAATCCTATCCTAGCCCTCACACTTTATAAAGTAACTCTAAGGTGTTATGAATATTGTCTCTGATGATTCTCAAAGTGCACAAATGTTCAGCTTCAGCAAAAAGGGTATGAATCCAACAATATAAAGATCTCCATGAACAATATTCACAGTTCCAGGGAAATACTCGCTTTCCCAAGTTTTCTCTTCTCTCCAATGAAATAAAATAAGAGAGTTCCAACAAATAATAGCCAAGTTCCTTGTAGACCAAGAGGGTTACTGCCTCCCGCTGTTACATTCACAGTTCCAGGGAACAACTCTCTTACCCAGATTCCTTCTTCTTTGCAAAACATCTCACAATCCCAAAGGTATAACTCTTCCTTGGGTTTCTTTTCTACTACTTGAAGTTTGGATGTGAGTCCCAGACTCGCAGGTCGCCTGGTATACTCCCCTGCCAGGTTTTACTTCACTGTAACAGACAACTCACAACGTCAAGGGCATGGTCTTCCTTGACATATCCTTTTGCTGTTGGCCATCACACACCCTTTTTTTTTTACTTTGCCTGGTATACTCCCCTGCCAGGTCTTACATACAGTCTTTCACAGACTTCTTCCAATCATTTGATGACACAGTCTTCCACACACTTATGTTTCGCTGGTGTACTCTCCTGCCAGGTCTCGAATACAGCCTTTTGATCTCTTGATTTACTGTCTCTTTCAATTGTTTTACTTTAGCTGGTATGCTTCTTTGCCAGGATTTATATGCAGTGTTCCTCTCGTTTAAGCAGAAAGAGATATTTGTGCAGTGTTGGATTCTTACTGCCGATTTCCTAAAGTTTGATTGCAGATGCGTTCTACTATTTATTATATTTCCTCTTTTTAAGTATGGGTCTAGTGACCCATTCATGGTATGGTTCAAAATCCCTTTAAACCCTTCACATGTTTCATTCAGCATACTTTCTGTTACTTTCATGGAGCAGTATGCATTCTTAGGCAACCCGGTAACCTGTTTCACTTCCCTGGGCTTACCGGGTGCTTTGAACGTCTCTCGCACCTCTTTGTTGCTTCTCTGGGCCGCCTCCTGGCTCAGCGTGCATCCCATTAACCACTGCAGATTTACCATGTATGGTTCCGGTCTGCGCGGCTCCCACAGTCTCTCCGATACAGGCAGTGGGTCATCTGCCACTCGACTTCCCTTCACACAGTAAGGTTTCACTTTGGTCTCGCTTTCACCTGTGGGCTCTACCGTAGCTTGCTGTCCGGCCCCCTCGCTGCTTCACTGAGATTCCATGGGTCTCCCTCACGTTGTCTGTCAGCTGTTGGGAATTTAAACTTCCTGGCAGCTCAAAGCAGTTTCCAAAGACTAGACTGCACAGTTTGCTAGTTGGCTCTAATCATCTTAATGGCTCTAGTTCCTCCTTCTCGTCTCAGTGGTTGTTACAATATGAAGTTGAAGATGACAACAAAGCTTGTTCGGAGTAATCACTACTGCTCCCTGTCTCTTCCTCATCTCAGTTATCAACTCCTCACTCACTGTTGGATATTGGGAACTGTATGAAGCAGACATAACAGGGGTTTGAGGAAGCAAATTACAATGTGCCAATTAGGCATTAGGAAGAGAATGAGTATCCCTTAAAGGAAAAGGGGGATATGCGTCTTACTCTAATGATATCTTGTCCTCCCCCTGAGGGATGCCCCCCCCGTGGCCCTCCTCATATCGCCACCCCTAGGGTCAGGATTAGGTAGACACTGCCATCCCCTGGCCACATGGGAAGAGGTCGCCACCGGGAAATCAGTGATGACATCCTCTGATTCATCACATAATGTACCCCCTCTCTTTACCCATAATGCTTTCTCATGGTGCGACACTCTTTCCTGCAATTCTACAATGTGCGCCATGGACATTAAGTTGTACAATTCTGGTAACTGCTCTTGTTATCCTGCTATGATAGGTGTATTGCTTTCTCTTGTATGTAAGGGCAAAGCTGCCTGTTTGGCAGCTGTATTCGCAGCTTTACTGCCATGTGAAATTGCATCTGTTTCTCTTGTGTTCGGGTGCACACTTCACGATTGCTTCATTTCAATGCATCTATTAGTCTATATAACAATGGTGCATGCTGTACTGGAGACCCATCTGACCTTCTGTACCCTCTCATTTTCCATCTTGACAGACCTGAATGGAGTGTTGATGTTACATATTCTCAATCAGTAAATATTGTGATGTCATCACTTGAAGACAACTGAGGTGATTCTATGCGTGCTTTGAATTCTGCAGCTTGTGCTGAATTTTGTCAGGGGAATATCTTTTGCATTATTGTTTGATATTCTAATTCTAATGATTAGTTTGGAATTGCTTTCGGATTTCTGTTCTGGTCTGACCTCTGGTATTGGCCCTCTTTCTTGTAGCGCACTGAGGCCTTCTGGTGTGTTATGCCATATAAGAATTAAATAACATAAAACAACATCACATTTTTCTTCTTGACCCTTCACATATCTTACCACTACTGCTCCTGTGTGCTTCTGACCACTCTCCTGATTAATCGTTGATGACCCATTAATATGAAGTACCTCTCCTGTATCGAGTGCATCCTCACTCACTCTGCTGCTTTCTTCATGAGTTCTTCATACACGGCACAGTTGTGTACCTGAACTTGTGACTCAGCTGGTTTTGCTACAAATTGTTGGATTCACAATATGGCATCTAATTTTGGTATTGGCTAGGTTTGACAATATTACCTCATACCCAGATGCTCTCTGTGTGGTGAGGGATGACTTGTTTTGTTAAAGAATGGTAAAAACGGCATGCTCAACATACAATATTATAGGGCATTCCATTGTGATTGTAGCAGATATCTGAATATCAAATACAGTGGCTCCCAGAGTGTACTCACATGGGAAATGACCTTGCATTACTGGGTCTAAAAGCCCACTATAATATGCTAGGGGCTTATGTTTTGGAGATGAACGGTGTTTGAGAACTACTGTCATTACCTCTCCATTCGAGAGAACAACATTGTTTGTTGTAATCTGGTGTTTCTAACACTGGGGAATTGCTGATTGCCATTTTGAGATCTTCAAAACATTCTGACATTTCCTCTGTCGATTTTAGAGTTCCTGTAATTTCTTGCCTATTTTACTGCTTGCAGTAAGGGCCTGATATATGTGGAATATGTCAAAATCCATGTTCTATAATAGTTACACAACCTTAGGAAATGCTGCATTTCCTTGACTGTGCTGGGCTGTGGTGTGTTCTGCACTGCTGTAGCTCTGCCTGGGTTACTCTCTCCCTGATGAGGATAGTATCTGCCCTAGGTAGACTACCTAGTTTACTACTAATACTGTAACTTCTCTTTGTCAACTTTGTACCCCTTGTCTGCGAGTAGTTTTAGGAGCTGGATTGTGTCTTCCCTACACTGTTCTTCTGTTGTGCTGCACACTAACAAATCATCTACATACTCCATTACTGTGCTTGGTATTTGTGTGTTTCATAAGTACATCTGATGGACCCTATTGAAGACACTGGGGGACTCACAATATCCTTAAGGTAAAACGGTTTGTTGGTATCGCTAGTCGTGGTAAGTGAACAATGTGAGCTACTGAGAATCTGAATGTAATGGCATCAAGAAGACGTCATTTTTTAGATCAATCACAGTGAAATAAGCTACATCTGTGGGAACATTGCATAGTATTGAGGCAAGATTGGGCACTAATATTCTGTCTCTACTATGTTATTTAAAGGTCAGAGTTTGTATGAACCTCCACAATAAGCCTTTTGTCTTTTTCACACGATAGAAAGTCGTGCTGAATGGGGAGTGAATGGCACTATGATGCCTTGCTGAATTAGTGCTGTAATGGTGCCATATAGTTTAGTTTAGTTTAGTTTATTTTGTATATAGCGGAACACACCCATAGGCCTCAGTGCACTGACAAAACAGAAAAAACACCAATACAAAACATAACATAGAAATACATAAAATAATAGGCATATAAAAAGCATCTAAAGGATGGAAAAGGTACCGAAACATATATAACCATAAAGAATCAGTTCACAACAACTCTTATCTTGGTAAGGGAGGATATGTTACGCAGGTTTGTGTTTTTGTTCAGGAACAGGGGTAAACTACTTAGACCACATTCAATAACAATACAGTCTGTGTTATCATGGGAACACCAATTTTCAATCTGTAACCTTCAAAGGACTTTCAGGTCTTGAGTTCTAACACAATTATGGCCGACTTTTTGATTGAGCCAGGCTAGATTGTTATTTTTAAGCGCCTCACTAGATTCATGTTCCCTTGGCTTGTCAACATTAGTAAGAATGATGTTTCTGGAATCCATGGCAAAACTTTTTAGAATAGGGTCAGCAATTCTAGCCATACCAGACTTATTAAGGTGAATATCCTTCAAAGATCACGTGGAATAGCTGATGTTGTGGGTGTAGAAGAGCCGCCAAAAGAAAATTCATCCGCTGAGCCAGAAACAGGCTTAGCTACAGAGACCTGAGAACTTGTTCCTTTATAAGAAGACTTTTCTAAATGGGTTTGAGAGCCTTGATGAGCCAAATTCTGGGAATAAAGGGTTTTACAAGACTTTTCCTCACCCATAGATTCAGATTGACAGGATTTATCCAAGCTCGGTAGGTGTAGCGTAGACATTTTGGGGACTAAGGAGCCAAACCAGGCCCAGAGATCCTCAGCATTTAAACATACATCAAGATCCTGCATGATATGATCCTTGAGGAGCAACCAGTTTCCTGGACTGTTTAAATCACCGTGCCCCTTTCCAGGCTCTTGGGGGGTGGCTTCCCCTGTCCACTCCCCTGTTTTTACCAAGAGGGATGGGGTTGTCAGAACATACATGGGTACAAGGCCTTCGAGGCTATAAGATCCCCTACCCTCTGATACGTCCCTGTTAAACTCATGGGAAGATGACACCAAATTCAGTGGCTGCATATGAGAGGGGGAAGAGGACCCCGCTAACGACAGCAACTGCTTCAGTGGTGTCTCTCTTGGTGGTTTTGTTGGTGGAGAGTGGGGTGGGTGGATTTATGGAGCTTTTGTCTCCTTTTTACACTTGGTGCCAGAATTTGAGACAAATAACTGCCGTTCTCACAGAGGGACGGAGATGTAAGCAGTGGAGAAGGTTCCAGCCTGGCCAAAGTACCACGGTAGTTAACGTTAGGCGGTGTCCCAGGGACAGCCCCAGTAGGCAAATTCATATCATTAACCAGGTTATTCATAGTGTTTGCTCTTGTAACTGGCATCATTCAGTAGAATTGTAAATAGAATAGTAAAAGGCAAAAGCACAAAGGAATGCCGTGGCTGAGAGTTGACAGAGATTAACAAGAAGTAACATGGACAACACAGCAGACCAATAAGCCATCACAATCAGCTCAGCAAGGCACCGCAGAGGTTTCGGCAAGCATAAGGTCACCAGCGCCATCAAAGCCTCCAGTGTTCTGCAACACTTTCCCTCCAACGGCAGAATATTGGATATTGTTTCACTCTAAGGAGTATTGCACCTGGTTTGAGTTTGATTCTCACTGCCCTCATGCTGTTTAATAACCCTACATCATGAGGATTGTCAGTCCATAGATGACTGGGCAATGTGCTCATATAATCGTGATGGTGGTGCTTTGGCAGTCAATACTGTTTGTGGTACCTCTCTTGTTGTACTTCCATGTGACAGGGTATGCATATCTAGAACACTATCTCCCCTTCAGCTTCCATATCTGTGAATAATTGCTCACCAATTACTTCTCTTAGTGGCAATGTGGGGGTCTATGCATAATACTGTGTGCCATTCTATTCCCTCTTCATCTATGCCTGCTAGAATAATTGCTTGTTTTCTGGTGATCACTGATTCCTTATGTAGGGTAAACATCTCTCCTGGTGCTTTCTCTTGTGGGACTGCTGGTCTAAATAAAAATTATGTGGACAGGCGGAATATCATGTTTTGCATCCCAGGAAGCCATCCTATCAGGACAGTCACTCTGTATATGAACACGGGTAATGCTCGAACCACACTGGTACAACATGGCACTTGGACTAATACCGCTATTCTGGTGTAATGCATGCCTGGTGTAGAGCACAATATCCCTTTGGCTATGAATGAAATAATAATATTCAATTTGCTCAAGATATCGCTTTCCAATAGGTTTACCTGTGTTTCTGTACTGCATATTAATGGCACTAACACTTCCTGTGTCCCTATGATGATGGGTAGATTTTCTGTGAATGGAACCTTGGTAATAGCCCCAGAGAATCCCTGCGTGTCCATGCTTCTGTTGGCCAAAGGACTCCACACTTCCCTTATACAGGACATGGTGGCGTCTGTATCCACCATAAAGGTGAACATCCTGTCTTCTAACCTAACTCTCACTTGGGTTCCTTTTCTGGGTCCGGGTTGAATGATAGGACTAGACGTGTCAGGGTTCACTATGGGCTGTCGTATTGTGAGTATATATTTGTCACCAGAAGTGGGAAATGATTGCCTCCCATGACAGGTGCTCCTGTGAAAACTGTCACTGTTTCTTGAGATAATGCATTCTGTTCCCATGGCGGTGTGATGGCTTGGGAAGGTGCTTGCTGTGTGACAATCTGCATGACCTTTGGGGTTGGATATTTTATAGGCCTGAATTTTGTGGCTTGCGGACCCTGGAGCATACATCGGTCCAGATGCTGCTATGGGACCTGGGGCATATGCAGTGTGTGTGGTACCTTGTATGGTGACATATAAGCAGATTACTGGTTTGGGAGTGCACCTGGATGATACTGCATTTGAGGCCTGCTTCGACAATCTTGTGCCACGTGTCCTACTTTCCTACATGACCAACAAGGCCCTCCAAATCGTGGTCTTAATCCTCCAAACCCCCCTCCTCATCCTCTCTGGGATTTACTTCTTGCTCCCTGTACCTCTCGCATTTCCCTTGTTTTATCCACTGAATCGCCAGCACAACTGTGTGGTGGTTTCTGTTCCTGTCTCCCATCTGTGGCACTAGTGACTACTGCAGCTTCCATACTCACCTTTGCTAACTGTTTCTGTACAAACTTTGCTTCTGCTTCTCATGCTTTTACTTTCAATAAAGCACCATATGTGCTTGTGTCTCACCCCATCTTTTTGCTTTGCTGCCCACTATTTTGTCCAAGTCTGTCCGTACCTCTACTGGAAGACATCTGCCTTACATGTGATAAGATATTGGTATACTTTTATCCCAGGCTTCTCCTGTCTCTTCTCACCACATCTCCTGAATTGAATGAATGTACACGGCTGGGTCTTCATCTGGTCTCATTGTGCATTTCATGATTGATCTTATATCAGGTTTGTATGGGTATGTTCTTTTCAAAGCATTCCAGACACAGGTTCTGCAATTATTAAATGGATCCCCATCCTACATGTCTAACCCCTGGGTATCCTGCTTTTTCCCAGATTGTGTTTGTTTGTTCTTCTAATTTAGTGGCAAATAGGCTCTTCATGTCTCCCACTGCTACGGTGACTCCCGCAGTCTATTTATCAAAATCAGAGATCCACTTCCCTGCTGTGAGCACAGACAATCTTTATTAGATTATTTGTATCCATGTGTTGCCAGGGCACATCCTGCGATCTCACTATTCCATTCTCTATTAATGGAATTGGTGTCCCCATCTTGCCTCTGTTCGGTGTCTTCGCCCTGTTATTCCCTCATGGTACTGCCATTGACCTTGGATGTGGTCTGAGCCTTTCCCCCATGGCTTTATCCCCCTCTTCTTCTGTCTCCCAACAGTCCTCATCATCCTCCTGCACTCACTTGTTCTCTGATGCTTCTGACTTGTACTTGAAACTCTATTGGTTGTGCTCTCTGTGTAGTGTACCCTCTTAATTTCTCCTTCCCGCCTGCATCCCTTCTTCTGTCTCTATATTTGCATCTTTAATCACTGCACTATTCATTTTCAACAGGATCTCCCCTACTGTTCATGTATCAGTATTTATCATTAGGCACGGTCCTCCTCTCTCCCATCTCTTAGTTACCCTCTGAAGCTTCTCTTCTTTCTACTGGATAGCTGCTTCTAGTTCCCTAAGCACTTTATTTTCAACTTCGTTATAATCAGGTCTCACCCTTCGTTATTTGCTGCAGCACCCCATGATGCTTTTAGTTCTGAAACTGTTTTCTGTTTATATTGAGGGTTTGAATTTCCTGTGGAAAGCTGTACAGGATATGTCCCAAGTGTTGGCTGGGCTATCGGCTTAGCAGGCACTGCATCCTGTGCTGAACTGAAGCCTTCTTTGAATAGAGGCAGAATTGGAGACTGTTCAGGCATTGGGGACTGAGTCACACTAGTGCTGTCTCTAGGAAGGGGCATGGTGGATTGTGGCCACAACAGGTGTCTTTTCCCCTTGTTCATTTCTGGACTCTGACTCCCCTTCTACTTCATCATATAGTTTGCAGAGTTCTAATATATACTGTCCTATTCTTAATATTTTCCTTTATACGTTGACCGCAAAGCGTGAATATATGTTCGATTATTCACTTATTGTGCGTGCCTTTCATGGGCTACACAGTAAACATCTTACCTTCTGTCCCTGTCACCCACTCTTTATGATATTCCAGAATCTTCTCTGTATATGTCGGGAGCTCCGTACATATATGCTCAACCGGTGTACACATTTTAAACAACAAAGGAGTCACAATGGCGTGATGCCAATAACAAATCATCACAACAAAAACCGTTTGCAACCAAAGGTCTACAGAGGCAGCCCCTCACGGCGTGCCTCTGTTTGACACTAATAAACACAAAGGTAGACACAAATTCACTGTGTGTCTTCACACAAAAACAGCCAATAATTTCCACTCTCCACTCATACAAATCAAACAACACTTTTCTATCTATAATTCATAAAACTAAAACACAAGATCACCACTTATATAGAGAATGGTTTATTTTCCCTCCGCTCACCCCCTACCTCTGGACAGAGGGATAGAGTGCGCGCTGTGCTGTCCTCCCTCCTCTATCAAGGGACGTTTCACCACAATATCTCTCATTTCACTACTACTATACTACTACTACTGTGATGTCACCGCTACTCTCTGTGGGAGCCCCTTTCTTAATTTCTACTCAAAGTTAACATCTTTATGCACCACATGGTTCACTCTCTCTCACATTCCTCACTCTTCCCAATTCTTATTCACCCACTTGTTCTTGCATCAGGTGCCCTTTGATTCTCTATGTTCTTCCAAGAACCACTGATGCCGTTGCTCCCCCTAAAGGGCCTGTACACCTGGGGGTGGCACCATAGCCTCGAGTGATCTGGCAAGCCCCTGGGTAATCCGGGCACTTGATGGCCTTCTCATGGTGTGCACAGTTTCTGCTCTCTGCAGGCAGGGGCTGCTTGCCCAGGAGAATGCGGCAGAGGAGCTCCTAGCCCCTTGGATGTACCTAGAATAGCTTTGCGAGTCACCAAATGTAAGGTAGCCCCAAAAACCCCAGTTGTATTAAAAATAATTGAATGAGACAATAAAAGTGCACGAGAAGCAAGAAAAAAAATGTTTATTACATTCAGCCTCGGCTGGGAATAATCCAAAAAATCATTCAAATTGTCATCATTAAATGGCAGTGGTTATCGGAGTGTTTGACATCATGGTTTTGACAATGTTAATATGTATATTTACATTCACTGATTGGACAGCAGCTGGTGTTCTATCGGGGATTCTGACAATACCTAGCCCTATTGGCCTATCACATTCCTTGTGATCATGCTAATGACTTCCTCTTAACAATGATCTAATAATGGGGTTATCCAGCTTTTCCAGTTCTAATTGGACAATAGACATTCTAAACTTTTTGCAAGATACAACTATGTTTTTCATTGGCTGTCCCACCTCAAGTGTTTCTGGGTCGGTTACTTTCACCTTGACTGATCAATCCCTTTGTGAGGTGTGGACAGTGTGGCAACAAAAATTAATACTTCATCGAGTTCCCATGGGACCCAAAGGTTGGCATCACCTGACCTTTCTCAACCTTGCGACTATTCAACTGACAGTTACTGTGGTGACATTTGTTGGAAACATGTTTCACCTTTTGGTTCATTTCTTTCCTGATGGAATTACAGGACTTCATGGGGCATTCTTCTTGGTGCCTTGCTTCGAGACCATGTGCAAATATAAAATGTGCATTTAACTGTGGGTGGGTGTGAGCGGCCCTAACTCTTATGAACATATTTGGTTTGAAGAAGTATCTGAGCATTTAATCTATTCTCCTCATTGATCAAGCCTCTCCTTGCTTCTATGATCTTTGGATACCTATTTCTTTATATTCTTGGTTAAAATACCCATGTTGCTTGGTACTCTTTACTCCACTTCTAGGTTGATGTTTTCTAGCAGGGGCAGTGTATGTCTTTTTCCTGACCAACTTTGTCGTGTGCACATCCCTGCACATTGCCTCATTCTCACCAAAGTTGTGGCCCACGTTTTGTTCATTTTTACGTGATTGGCAAAAACATTATTTGTTATAGGTTTCGTTTGTTCAAGGCTTGGGGACCTGCTGCACTCGCTGCGCCTAGCCAATCCCTATGCATCTTTTCGCATCTTCTCTCTTGTGGTACAACCTTGTGCTTTGTTGTGTCTGGGACAAGCCAGAAAAGGCTGTGTTTAACCACTGAAAATGTGAATGTTTCTCTGCAGCCTGGTTTTCAAACTACTGTGAAGGGCTGCTTCTAAGAATGCCCTTTTGACTTTAGAATGGCTTAAAAGTTATTTGCTGCATATTACATTACTAACATGAATTTCTATTTGCTGCTTACTATTTCTCTTACTGTTGTCTAGTCTATTTGTCTAGCTATTATTTCCACTCTGAAAAGTGCAATGTGTTTCCTTCTGTTACTTGTATGTGTACCTTTTTTCTACTGTGCTACTATATGTTAGTTGCCTCCGATCTTATTGTACACAGTTTGCTTTCTCACGATTAGATGCCTTTAGGTGTCTAATTTATATTTCATTGTTGATCATTGTCAGAAACTAGTCAATCCCTTGGTCTGCTTCACATGATGCCTATATGTCGTGTGGATTAGCAAGGTGACTGGCCCTCTATATGGTTCTTGACTTATGCTAGAGAGATTTCCTTAACTTGTACTTTCTCTCATGTTTGGGACATTGGACTTGCATCCCAACAAGTGTGTTGGGGGAAGGGGTGAGGAGATTGAAAAGAAAATATGTGTTGAAAGAAGAGTTGTTGGATTGGAGACAGACAGAAATATCCCTCTGGTCTTAGTGAAATTAACCATCTGCCAAGTATTTAATGCAATTGTGAAATGTTTTTTTTCTAGCTTCAAAATCAGACCCACAACCACAGCGGCCATATCAAGGCGTGCGGGTCAAAGAGCCTGTGAAGGAACTCTTAAAGCGGAAACGAGGGAATTTGAGCAGCACATTCTGCTGCAACAATAGTGCCATGCCAGCCCCTACCGTAAGTTAGCAATTAAATATTTAATTATTCCAAATCAAGAATATCTGTGGATAAACTTGGATTGTCATGATTTTAACATTTAACTTTAATACCTAATTGGATGATATGGGACACCATTCTCTAAGTGCTGTTGTCTGGGATCCTTGGGGACTCCTAAGTGTGTCTGCAGAATGCACAGGGCATTCACATGGATGTATCCCATCTAAGACAAAACACAATCTTCTCTCCTTCTCTTCTAATGAAGCCATATGTGAGGCCTTGTTCCGTACGAGTGGTGGTGTCGTAGGTGGTCGCCCTCGGGATTGCTTTGCTGTTGGACCTATTGCTTTCGGTAAATAGTCTACACTAAGAATTCTCACTTGATCGATGCCACAGAGATGGGTGTGTAACATGCGGGCTACAGGTTTTAATTCCAGCAGGGCTGTCTCAATCTTTGATGCATTTGAAGTTGCCAATTAGAGCATAAATAAGTTGGGTACAAATATTAACTTTTTTATCCTGTTGTAAATTTCAGCAAATATTGATTGCCAGTGTATGGTGGTTGGAAAGACATCAATGGTGTTGCAACTGGAAGTTTGTGTCCTTCACACTTTTCTCCAAGCGCAAATGAAGTTTACATTTTCAGTCAACAAAACGGGTTGAGTATACCTGAAGGGTGTGAAGCAGCTTTGAAATCAGGCAGACAACTACAAGGCTTCATGCAGATTGTAATGCTAGGGCTCAGCATGACAAAGGCCAACATTAATCATTGAGTTTCATTCCGAGTTTGCCAGTAATACCAGAGGAATTGCCACCAAGCTTGTTTACCAATACCACCACTCATACAGTTAAATTGCCACCAGATTACAGGTGGCCGTATGACAGAGCTGTTCCTAATTCCTGGAGTCCAGACAACCCCATGGTGATTTCGGAGTAATTATTGTGGATTCAACTTAGTCATTCTTCAGTTCCTTGGTATTTAAATAGTGTTTTTACATCCACCACCCTGCTGGAGGGACATCTTCCACTATAGGGGCATGGATGCAATTTGGTGGCACGGTAAAATGGCAGGAATTGTGTTATTGCAAACAAATTCTGTAACAGAATGACCACTATTGTTTTGTCACACTGACAGACTAATAAGGAGCCCCATTGCGCCCAGCTAAGAAGGGTGAAATAGTGAGTCAGATGTGCCCATATTAAAATCTCTGGCTTGCAATCTACATAACTATTGTTGCAACAGAGACACAACCAACAGAGCCATGCTACTGCAGAGGTGTGATGTGCTGTGCTATCAGCACATCACATTCAACTGCAGTAGAACTCTTCGTTTCTCTTCCCTTTGCCCTCCTCATCCTCTTCCCTTCTTCCCCCCACCCAGCCTCAAGCATTCTTCACTAGTCATGCAGACCCTCCATCATTTGAATATTTCAACCTATCAGTTTCTAAGCATTTCTGTCTGGAACCCAAATATTTTTTGAAATGTATAAAGGAGTGTGGAGCCCCTCTACTGTGAAAGGCCATGGGTCAAATACCCTTTTCTATGGAATGTCTTCCACTCAGGAGGGTCTACAAACACATTTTAGCTCACTGCACCTTTCACAGAAGAGAAATGTCCATTTGCCTATCAGTCTTTGTCCCACCCACAAGTGCAGTCCAGCACCTAAATGCTAGTTAATTCTCTTCTGAACAAGAGTACCATCAGCAAACCCAGACACATGTTTCAGCCTAGTCTGGCCTCAACAGTCAGGTGAAGCTGAGCTTCTCCAAGCACAGTGAGCAAGGCGTCCACATCAGGATTGCCCTGGGTTACTCGGGGGGAAATCCCAAGTTTTATAACATTGAAAGGAGTGTGGGAGCCCCTCTTCTGAGAATGGACATGGGTCAAATACCCTGTTCTATAGAATGTGTACCACCAGCAAACCCAGACACATGTTTCGGCCTAGTCGGGCCTCATTAGTGAGGTGAAATGTGGTTTGTAAGGCCTTAAAATTCTGTTTGTCGCACGCAGATGCTTGAAATGAGCTCTGCTCGGTCCTTCTACGACCACCTTGATGTTTCACCACTTCCAGGCAACCGTCTCATGTATACAGGTGCTGTAATCTGGGGAACAAGTTGGGGTGTCCGCATTTAATATAGCCAATGATATCCAGAGGCTCCTAACATGTAACTGTACAGAATTTGGTGCAGATTAGTGGAACTGCTTGGAATTGTATGAGGAACAAACAAACAAGCAAACTAACAGATTTTCAATTTCCTATATATAGATATTCAAAATGTGATCATGCTTGGATTTACAATTGTGATTAGTGCAAATATAGTATAAACAGTTTAACATTTTAAATAGCTGTGTTTGTCATATTGTCATCACTATCAGTATTCACTCAGTTGGGGTGTAAATAATTGCAAAGGTCTTCCCAGATATCCTTAGGGCGACACTTAGCTGGAAGCAATGTCATATATAGTTCATAGCCCAAAGTACATTATTTTGCCACGTCCCCACCTTGGGGGGCACAGTGCTAGTCCATTTCTGTAACCTGCATCTTTTTCCAGCAGCAGGCTTATACTTAGAAATATTTGTTTTGTATCAGATGTCGCAACCCACATCCCACCGGCAGGCAACCAGCTGGGTTGGGTTGAATGACTGTGTTCAGTGTCTTAGGTAAAATAGCACAGACCTATGTATAGTAATTAGACAATTTCGGGCAAGACCACAACATGTGCAGGAGATCAGCATTCAGGTTTTTACACCTAGGCCAATTAGCCCTCCCAATCTGATTTAAACAATTTAATCCGCCGCGGAGTGTAGCGCAATCTATTAGTGATCTTGAATTGGATAAGCCTGAATCTGGAGCTCAACAACACCTCCTTTGTCAATCTGCACATAATTAGCCATTGCTCATCCATATTGTCTGTCTGTAAATCTCAGCACCACTGAGCTCTGGCTCTCGTCGTCCCAAGAGGACTATTCTGCTGCACTAGCTTATATATCGACAATGCTGTAATGCTCACCTGGTATCCACGGGGACGTCACTCAGCCTGTTCTGACCTCTTACGACCTCAAACCCTTCCCTGGAGTCTACTCGACTGGAGACTGGGCCTGAAACACAGGATTGGTAGAGTGTAACTCCCTATTGTCTCTGTGTGCTTGAACCCCTTCTTCCCCGGGGTCCAACCCTTCACTTTGATCCACAGCTCACCTTGTTTTCTTGGAAAGTGTGCTCTCTGCCCTGCTTTCAGCACAGGGGCGCGTTGATTGATACGGGCTCGTTGCTGCCTAGTTACTTCACTGGCAAGAGTCCGACAGGTAAGTGTAATGAGTCTTTTGAACAGTTCTCTAACTTCGTTCCTTTCCTTCCTTCGATGATGGCCGGCGTCCGGGGATGGCAACGTGCTGCTGAGATGAGTAGCAATGCGACCCTTTCGTATTTCTATTGAACTGAGCTCTTTTTCTGTGTCTTTTAGGTGCCGCAACGTTTTCAGCGTGGATGCCAGTTATGAAGAAGAAATGCGGTGAGTAAGCATGGTATGCGGCGCCTCTAGGTGTTTCCACGCTAACCTGGAGTGTCTTTCCTCTCTTGCAGATGGATGATAAGTTCCGGAGACAGAGTTCCCCCAGAGCGGCTGGGATTCAGGTAAGCGTTTGAAGCTCGTACAGTCTTTAAAAATAAGCAAAGATGTGCTGAATGCTTACTAATGCCTTTTTTCTGTTCTTTTCCCTTTTCCTTAGGAAGCGGCGTGCCGGGATGGGAATGACACCGCCGAAGATGCCCGCAGAACAGAAGGAGCGATGAATGATGGGCAGAAGCACTGCAAGGTAAGGCTGTTCCTAACAGTGTTCTTGTTCTTGCAGGAGCTGAGCGCAGAAGAAAGATGCAGGCCTTCTGGAGACCGATCCGAACACAGTGAGTGTCACGCTGCAGGTGCAGAAAATGCAAAGCATGCCTTTCAGCCTGGGCGTGGCTTAAATAGTCTCTGGGTAAAACAGGTGTCTCTGGGCTAAACCACACCCAAAATACTAGACTGCACATGCAGTTATGGGAACCGAAATATGTGGGGGCATCCATCTTGTCCCCATCAATGTACTACAAGTCCAATCCCCAATGTTATCCTATGGGAGTGAGTGAGTCTGGTGCCACAAGCGCCAAGTCTGACTCCAAGTGGGTCTTTGGAGGGATGGAGAGGCCCTTGAGGGCCATATAGGTGATCGTGGCCTGGCTCCAGCCTGAAATCTTGGAGGGCTTGCGACATGAGGGGCAGGAATCATGACAGCACTCCCCCCCCCCAAGACCCTCTCAAGGTGGCGCTTCTGTCTGGTCCTGGTTTGTTTGGATGGTTTTGATGAAATTGTCTAAGCAAGCGAGGTGGATGGATGTACTGACAAGACTCCCGTGTCCTGTCTTGGGGACCACACCCCTTCCAATCTATTAAGTAGTATAATTTGGATCTGACGTACTTTGAATCCAGGATGTCCTTGACTTCGAATTCTGGCTCCAAGGCGACTACTTTTGGCTGCGGTGGCGTTGCTACCCGGGTCCCAGGTTGAACAGGTTTAAGGAGAGACACGTGGAACACAGGATGAATGTGCATGTTTGATGGCAAAGCTAGCTTGACCGCCACAGGATTTATCACAGAGGTGACGGTGAATGGACCCAGGTATCTTGGACGGAAAGTTCGGGTTCCTTTAATGGACACGTGTTTAGACGCCAGCCAGACTTTGTCTCCCACTTGGTAGTTGGGGGCTTTTGCTCGGTGTTGATCAGCAAACTTCTTTTGGCGATTCTTAGGCGTTCAGCTGCCCTTTTAAAGGTTTGAGAAAAGGTTGTGTGCAAGGTTTTGACTGCTGGCATTTCCAGGGTTGTAGGACCGTCCAACTCAGAAGTACGCGGGTGCCTGCCGTACATGGTATAAAAGGGTGTCTGCCCAGTGCTGGTGTGTAGGGAATTATTATAAGCATATTCAGCTATCCATAATAGGTCGAACCAGCTTCCTTCAGCTTGGTGTAACATGCAACGCAGATACTGCTCGAGCGTCTGATTTGTCCTCTCAGTTTGACCATCTGTTTAGGGATGGTGACTGGTGGATAGCCGGATGTCGATCTGGGCCATAGAGCAGCATTTTCTCCAGAAATTAGATACGAATTGAGTACCTCGGTCTGAGACCAAAACTGAAGTAAACCCATGGAGCCGTACAATGCCTTCAAGAAATACCTTTGCCAGAGTGGAAGCATTTGGGAGCCCCTTAAGAGGAATGAAATGTGCCATTTTTGAAAATAGTTCCACGACCACAAGAATAGTGTTAAACCCTTGACTGGGTAGTAAGTCAGTAATGAAATCGAGGGACAACGTGTGCCCTGGTGCTGGTGGGGTTGCAATGGTTGAAATAGCCAAGCCGGTTTCTGCTTGGATGACTTGTTTTGAGCACACACTCCACAAGATAGGATGAATTGGATAATGTCTTTACGCCACGTGGGCCGCCAATAATTTTGTATTACCTTGGCTAGGGTTTTAGCGATTCCGGGGAGGCCCTCGAACAAGCAATCATGATAACCGGACATGACTTGTTCTCGTAGTTCTTGATTTGGTAAGAATAAACGATTCCTGAAGTAGGGCAACTGATCTTTTATCATGTAATGTTCTCCTTGTGCACTCCACGCTTGTAACTGCTCGGGACTCATCAGGTTTTGGATTTCTTCATGTAATTCTTTATGAGTTATGGTTGCTGTGATTCCTAGGAGCTTGTCACTCGGGATGATTGCTATTGGGTCAGGTGTCTGATACCCTTGCTCTTCCACCCCCCTACGGGAAAGGGCATCGCCTTCCCTTTTTTCACCCCTGGTCGAAATGTAATCAAGTTGTCATATTCAGCAAAAAAAATAGCCCAACGTAGTTGTCATGAGGATTGGGCCTTTGCCGTTTTTAGGTACTGGAGGTTCCGGTGGTCAGTTATTACGGTGATTGTGTGTCTGGCGCCCAAGAGGTAGTGCTGCCATGCCTTGAAGGCTGATTTAATGGCCAGGAGTTCTTTGTCTATGATAGCGTAATTGAGTTCAGGAGGTGTGAATTTACGTGAGCAGAAGGCAACTGCATGTAACTGGCCTGTTTTGGGGTCCTTTTGTGAGAGGACGGCTCCCATAGCCATGCTTGAGGTGTCCGTTTCCACCAGGTATGGGGGATCAGGGCGATGGTGGCATAAGATTGGGTCAGATGTGAATCTTGCTTTGAGTTCCTGGAAAGCTTCCTCAGCTTCGGTTGACCACTGGAACTTTTTGTTGCTTTTCCTTAGCAATGACGTGCTGGGATGCGCGATTTGTGAAAATCCTGGGATGAACCGCCTTTAGAAGTTTGCAAAACCCAGCATACTTTTAACCCCCTTCAATGAATTTGGGGATGGCCAGTTCAGGATAGTGTCTACCTTGTGTACATCCATTCGGATTCCATTCAGGCTGAGAATAAAGCCCAGGAATTTCACCTCGCAGACGTGGAATGAGCACTTTTCAAGCTTGGCGTAGAGCTGGTGTTGGCCGAGTTTCTCCAATACGGATCGGACGTGTTTAACGTGGTCCTGCTTTGATGCGGAATATACTAGAATATCGTCGATGTACACTAGAGCACAGACATCAATGAATTCCCGTAGGACATTGTTCATGAAGCATTGAAATGCTGCAGGCGTGTTGCAAAGGCCAAAGGGCATTACTTGATATTCGTACAAGCTGTATTTGGTGCGAAAAGCGGTATTCCATTCGTCCCCCTGTTTTACGCAAACAAGGTGATATGCCCCTCTCAGGTCTAGTTTTGTGTAGATTTGGGCATCTTTGACTTGATCAAGCAATTCAGGGATCAGTGGCAGGGGGTAGCAGTTTTTTACGGTAATCTGGTTCAGTGCTCGATAGTCGATGCACGTTCTCAAGTCCCCCTCCTTTTTCGGTACGAAGAATAGAGGACTTGCTGCTGGAGACTTTGAGGGACGGATGAACCCGTTGGCCAGGTATTGTGTTAAGATAGGCCTTCAGGTGCTGGTTTTCTGATTCCATGAGTGCGTAAATTCGCCCACAAGGGATTTGTGCTCCGGGTATCAGGTCGATTTTGCAATCGTATGGTCTATGCGGTGGCTGGGTATTAGCATGTCTTTCTGAAGTCATGCAGCAAAGGATCATCTTGGGCCACAAAGGGTACAGTCCGCAGCGCTGCCACTCAGGTAGGATAGCACAAAAGCGACCCGTGATTGGTCATTCGGAAAGGCCCCGGGTCAACAGAGGAAGTGCAGGCAGCACTGGTTCATGAACGTTGCAGACCTCTTGGGATCCCCCGTAAATCGTTCGAGCGGGGCCAAGGGAACTGCCCCAGGAAGGGTTATCTGAACAGGATTGGCTGATGGTGCTGGCATCGAGGGCACGCTTCCTGGCAATGGTGCCTGCCCTGCTTGTGACTGGAGACTTCGAGGGACGGATGAACCCGTTGGCCAGGTATTGTGGCAAAGAATTCTTTTACTATACAAGACCCAGATATATGGCAAAATTCAAGCCCCAGAACCAAGAATATTTTTCTTTTTTGGAACTAGCACTAACTTTGGCCTCATTTTCCGTACAGAATAGCTACACGGAAAAGATGCAGGGAGCCTTTCTCTAGACACCCACTATAGGGGGTCTTATTAGGGAATTTAATGATAAGTTTTCCCTTTCAAAATTCATTTTTAAATGTCACACTTTGAAATTTTAATTATTGTTTGTCAGATTGTTGAATGTCTTTTGTGATGAAGCATGAAGATAAATGCTTCTCATTTGATTATGATATGTTTATTATGGAATACATTTTGGTTGAACACTGAGTAATCTTTGTATTAATGTTCTTTGTTTTTTTGAACAACATGAATTAAAAAGCACATGTTATTTGAAAATGTTTTCTCTCTCCAACCAGCTCAATTATTCTAAGATGTTCAGAAGTAACTCAATTAGATGATTGGTGCTATTTAAAGGTCACCTGGAAAATAACAACTGAGTGATCACCTCGAAAATTGTTTCCATAGAGATTATTTTTGATGCAGGGTGGGATATATCTTTATGTTTACAATTGTGTCAAGATAGGCCTTCTGGTGCTGGTTTTCTGTTTCGTGAGTGTGTAAATTCGCCCACAAGGGATTTGTGCGCTGGGTATCAGGTCGATTTTGGCATTCGTATGGTCTATGCGGTGGCAGGGTATTGCCTGTCTTTCTGAAAGACATCTTGAAAGTCCTGGTATTCACTTGGTAGGGTGCTGATTGCCGCAGTTGCAAGCATGGAGGTTCTGGTGTCTATTGGTTGTTTCTCTTGGCGATAACATGGGTGGGCGCAAGTCTCGGGAAAGGCCAATTCTTTCGCTCGCCAATCGATTCGAGGATTGGGAGCTACCGACCATGGCATTCCCAAAATCAACCAGAACTGTGGTGCCTTAATGAGGTTGAAAACGATAGATTCTTGGTGTCCATCCTGGCACAGAAGGGGGAAAGCTGCAGTGCATTGGGATACTGGACCAGAAGCTATTTACGTGCCATTGACAGTGGTAACAGTGTCAGTGGTTGATTTAGGGCATAACGGAAGTCCCATCTTTGCCGCAAGATCCTGTTCGATGTAATTCCCAACGGCTCCACTGTCAATGTACGCTCTTACTGCGTGCATCCGAGATGGTTGTTGGTGATTGATCAAGACCACAGATAGTGCAAAATGGGAGGTCTGTAGTTCACTTTCTTCTCTCGACAAGTGGACCCCTACACTTGCCGGGCTGGGGAGTTTTCCAATTCCTTGATGGTATCTTCCTTGTCTGTGTCCCCTACCGGCCTCCTCGGTGGCTTCACAGGGCACTCTTTAAGGAAATGACCTGACCTTCCACAGTACAGACATAACTGCTGCTGTCTCCTTTTATCCCTTTCCGCCTTAGTCAAGGGGGATCTGACCCCCCTGATTTGCATTGGTTCTCCTGAACCTTCCGTTGTGTGGGCAATATTATCCTTTGAACGCACAAACATGGGGCGAGGGTCCAGTCTGGTTCGATCTGCTCTTCAGTCCTGCAACCTATGATCCATTTGAACAACAAGGTCAATGAATTCTGAGCAGTCTTTCGGGGGGTTCACTACTTGTGCGAGAACATCCTTGAGCTCCCCCTGCAACCCCTGATGAAATAACATGGTTCTCTTCTCCACTGGCCATTCTGCTTCACCTACGAGTCTATTGAATGTGGCTATGTATGTTAATGGGTCTTGATTCCCTTGGCGTAGGGACAGAAGTTTGTTGTCTAATGCCTGCCCATGAGTACGACGGGCGAACAGCTTTTCCATCTCCTGCTGAAAGCCCCTGAAGTCATGCAGCAAAGGATCATCTTGGGCCACAAAGGGTACAGACCAGTCCGCGGCGCTACCACTCAGGTAGGATAGCACAAAAGCGACCCGTGATTGGTCATTCGGAAAGGCCCCGGGTCAACAGAGGAAGTGCAGGCGGCACTGGTTCATGAACGTTGCAGACCTCTTGGGATCCCCCGTAAATCGTTTGAGCGGGGCCAAGGGAACTGCCCCATGAAGGGTTATCTGAACAGGATTGGCTGATGGTGCTGGCATCGAGGGCACGCTTCCTGGCAATGGTGCCTGCCCTGCTTGTGACTGGAGACTTCGAGGGACGGATGAACCCGTTGGCCAGGTATTGTGGCAAATCATTTTTTTACTATACAAGACCCAGATATATGGCAAAATTCAAGCCCCAGAACCAAGAATATTTTTCTTGTTTGGAACTAGCACTAACTTTGGCCTCATTTTCCGTACAGAATAGCTACACGGAAAAGATACAGGGAGCCTTTCTCTAGACACCCACTATAGGGGGTCATATTAGGGAATTTAATAATAAGTTTTCCCTTTCAAAATTCATTTTTTAATGTCACAATTTGAAATTTTAATTATTGTTTGTCAGATTGTTGAATGTCTTTTGTGATGAAGCATGAAGATAAATGCTTCTCATTTGATTATGATGTTTATTATGGAATACATTTTGGTTGAACACTGAGTAATCTTTGTATTAATGTTCTTTATTTTTTTGAACAACATGAATTAAAAAGCACATGTTATTTGAAAATGTTTTCTCTCTCCAACCAGCTCAATTATTCTAAGATGTTCAGAAGTAATTCAATTAGATGATTGGTGCTATTTAAAGGTCACCTGGAAAATAACAACTGAGTGATCACCTCGAAAATTGTTTCCATAGAGATTATTTTTGATGCAGGGTGGGATATATCTTTATGTTTACAATTGTGTCAAGATAGGCCTTCTGGTGCTGGTTTTCTGGTTTTGTGAGTGTGTAAATTCGCCCACAAGGGATTTGTGCGCTGGGTATCAGGTCGATTTTGGCATTCGTATGGTCTATGCGGTGGCAGGGTATTGCCTGTCTTTCTGAAAGACATCTTGAAAGTCCTGGTATTCACTTGGTAGGGTGCTGATTGCCGCAGTTGCAAGCATGGAGGTTCTGGTGTCTATTGGTTGTTTCTCTTGGCAATAACATGGGTGGAAGCAAGTCTCGGGAAAGGCCAATTCTTTTGCTCGCCAATCGATTTGAGGATTGGGAGCTACCAACCATGGCATTCCCAAAATCAACCAGAACTGTGGTGCCTTGATGAGGTTGAAAACGATAGATTCTTGGTGTCCATCCTGGCACAGAAGGGTTAAAGCTGCAGTGCATTGGGATACTGGACCAGAAGCTATTTACGTACCATTGACAGTGGTAACAGTGTCAGTGGTTGATTTAGGGCATAACGGAAGTCCCATCTTTGCCGCAAGATCCTGGTTGATGTAATTCCCAACGGCTCCACTGTCAATGTACGCTCTTACTGCGTGCATCCGAGATGATTGTTGGTGATTGATCAAGACCACAGATAGTGCAAAATGGGAAGTCTGTAGTTCACTTTCTTCGCTCGACAAGTGGACCCCTACACTTGCCAGGCTGGGGAGTTTACTGATTCCTTGATGGTATCTTCCTTGTCTGTGGCCCCTACCGTCCTCCTTGGTGGCTTCACAGGGTACTCTTTAAGGAAATGACCTGACCTTCCACAGTACAGACATAACTGCTGCTGTCTCCTTTTACCCCTTTCCGCTTTAGTCAAGGGGATCTGACCCTCCCGATTTACATTGCTTCTCCAGAACCTTCCGTTGTGCAGGCAATATTGTCCTTTGCACGCACATACATAGGGCTAGGGTCCGGTTTGGTTCGATCTGCTCTTCAGTCCTGCAACCTATGATCCAGTTGAACAACAAGGTCAATGAATTCTGAGCAGTCTTTCGGGGGGTTCACTACTTGTGCGAGAACATCCTTGAGCTCCCCCCGCAACTCCCGATGAAATAACATGGTTCTCTTCTCCACTGGCCATTCTGCTTCAACTACGAGTCTATTGAACGTGGCTATGTATGTTAAAAGGTCTTGGTTCCCTTGGCGTAGGGACAGAAGTTTGTTGTATAATGCCTGCCCATGAGTACGACGGGCGAACAGCTTTTCCATCTCCTGCTGAAAGCCCCTGAAGTCATGCAGCAAAGGATCATCTTGGGCCACAAAGGGTACCGTCCGCAGCGCTGCCACTCAGGTAGGATAGCACAAAAGCGACCCGTGATTGGTCATTCGGAAAGGCCCCTGGTCTACAGAGGAAGTGCAGGCGGCACTGGTTCATGAACGTTGCAAACCTCTTGGGTCCCCCGTAAATCGTTCAAGCGGGGCCAAGGGAACTGCCCCAGGAACGGTTATCTGAACAGGATTGGCTGATGGTGCTGGCATCGAGGGCACGCTTCCCAGCAATGGTGCATGCCCTGCTTGTGACTGGAGAAGTTGCCGGCTTAAATCATCAGTGTGTTCTTTGGTTACTATCAGCTCTCTCCTCAGGGTGTTGGTCTCCTGCCTGGCTGCATGTACTTCGGAGCGTAGCTGCCCCAACAGGTGGGCTAACTGGTCGGTTTCTGACGTTTCCATGACGCCCAGGTGTATTTTGATGTGAGGCTTTGCGTTCTGTAACTCTCACCTGGTATCCACGGGGACGTCACTCAGCCTGTTCTGACCTCTTACGACCTCAAACCCTTCCCTGGATTCTACTCGACTGCAGACTGGGCCTGAAACACAGGATTGGTAGAGTGTAACTCCCTATTGTCTCTGTGTGCTTGAAACCCTTCTTCCCTGGGGTCCAATCCTTCTCTTTGATCCACAGCTCACCATGTTTTCTTGGAAAGTGTGCTCTCCATCCTGCTTTCAGTGCAGGGGCACGTTGATTGATGCAGGCTCGTTGCTGCCTAGTTACTTTACTGGCAAGAGTCCGACAAGTAAGTATAATGAGTCTTTTGAAGAGTTTTCTAACTTCGTTCCTTTCCTTCCTTCGATGATGGCCGGCGTCCAGGGATGGCCACGTGCTGCTGAGATGAGTAGTGCTGAAGGTGAGTGAGAGCGTGATGCGCGATGCGACCCTTTCGTATTTGTATTGAACTGCCTTCTTTTTCTGTGTCTTTTAGGTGCCGCAACGTTTTCAGTTTGGATGCCGGTTATGAAAAAGAAATGCAGTGAGTAAGCGCAGTATGCGACGCCTCTAGGTGTTTCCACGCTAACCTGGAGTGCCTTTTCTCTCTTGCAGATGGATGAGAAGTTCTGGAGACAGAGTTCCCCCAGAGCGGCTGGGATTCAGGTAAGCGTTTGAAGCTCATACAGTCTTTAAAAATAAGCGAAGATTTGCTGAATGCTTACTAATGCCTTTTTTCTGTTCTTTTCCCTTTTCCTTAGGAAGCGGTGTGCCGGGATGGGAATGACACCGCCGAAGATGCCCGCAGAACAGAAGGAGCGATGAATGATGGGCAGAAGCGCCGCAAGGTAAGGCTGTTCCTAACGGTATTATTGTTCTTGCTGGAGCTGAGCGCAGAAGAAAGATGCAGGCCTACTGGAGAACGATCCGAACACAGTGAGTGTCACGCTTCAGGTGCAGAAAACACAAAGCATGCTTCTCAGCCTGGGCGTGGCTTAAATAGTCCCTGGGTATCCCAGGTGTCTCTGGGCTGAACCACACCCAAAAGACTAGACTGCACATGCAGTTCTGGGAACCGAAATATGTGGGGGCATCAATCTTGTCCCCATCAATGCACGTCAAGTCCAATCCCCAAAGTTATCCTATGGGAGTGAGTGAGTCTGGTGCCACAAGCGCCAAGTCTGACTCCAAGTAGGTCTTTGGAGGGATGGAGAGGCCCTTGAGGGCCATGTAGGTGATTGTGGCCTGGCTCCAGCCTGACATCTTGGAGGGCTGGGGACATGAGGGGCAGGAATCATGACAGATGCTAACCATCTCCTGCCAATGGAGATCAGAATATATGAGATACGTACATGCAATGATGGTTCAGCAGGTAATTTTGACCAATGCTCCTGAAATGGTGGCCATATGTGGTTGTAGTGAAGTGCCTGCAATAGACCATTCCCAATCTTCAGTTTGAAAGACCAATCTAAAAAATGTACCATCAAGAAACATCACCCAGGGTGTTAATGCCAGCAGCTGACCATTATAGCTTGGATGCATTGTCAATGGTGGGGCTCAGATCAGGAAAACGCCATAGTGAAATGTTCCTCTAATATAAATCTGTTGCAACAATTATACAGGAAAGCTTTCTCAGAGCACCAGATGTGGACCCAATGGGTGTCAAGAGGTAGATCCCCATTTTCATATCTAAAAATTAAAAATACATTTAGTATCCATAGTTATTTGTTCCAGAACCAGCTTTTGAAAAAAGAATGGTGACATTACTTTGCTCCTAATTTTGACCATTGAGAAGTGTTGACATGAAATTCAAAATGTATGCAAATCGGCAACATCAACGAAGCTGCATGATTATCTTTCTGAAACCTGTACTACCTGAAAGTGTTGAATTAAATTGGAGTATAGCTATATTTGAGCAGATTAAGCAGAAAGAATTGGAAAGGCCATTTTGAAAAGGTAATGACTAAGTAATGACATAGACAAACAATGCAATGGAGCAAAGTCTAGATTTGAGTGGTCTGGTGGATTTTGACGATTCAGACCTATACAAGACAAAGGGCCTCATCACGAGTCTGGCGGTAACCCTTAAATATGGCGGTAGCGCTATTACCGCTGAATTTAAAGGTCCGCCAGATCATGTCTTTGGTTGATTTCCCCCAGCTCTCAGCTGGGGGGAAGTCTGCAGCAAAATTGCCGATTTACAGCGTGATTACCGCCAGCGGAAAATCTGCTGGCAGTAATAGCGTGAATTTTCCCCATTGGGCCCAATCGGGAATGAGGCATTCCCGAATGGGCCCAATGGGGAATGGGCAATAACCCTTCCGCCAAACCCGTGATCCCGCGCTAATAGCTCCGGGGGGCTTGGCGGTAGGGCTATTAGCGCCAGCGGTACTGCCCAACTCGTGATGAGGCCCAAAGTCTTTGAAGAAAGGTCTCACTTAAACATATTTCTTTCCATTGATATCAGCTGCAGCACAATGTAAAACAAACTCAGCCTATTATTGTTAAATGTATTCCTACATGCTTAGCAAATAATATTAGTCTGGGCACATTACACACAGAATTAACATGTTAAACAATTAGATAAGCATTAGCCTAAGATATAGTCAATCAACAAGTAAACTAGAAATGTATTCTACTTAGTTCTGCCCCTCTTTGCAACCATCAATATCCAGAGTTTATTCACCAAAAACAGCTACAATATTTCCCAACCTTACATATGTTCATGTTATCCTGCCTACATTTTAAATACCACAATGATTGCTGACCACAACACTTATTTTTGATAACACTGTCTTAATAGCACAACCCCCTCAGAATTAATAAACTAATAGAGTTCATCTATCTCACCTGGATTTAAGTAGAGAGCAATAGAAAATGGCAAAGACATTATAATAAGTTCTGTAATATATGGGGACCATATATGTCTTATCAATGGGTGTGAGCCATCAAATTAGTTACTGATTATCATTAAATCAGCAATATTCTTTAAAATCTCTTTGACTTAATGATGCCATTTTGTCTTGATTGAAATGTACTCAGGTTACAAAGAACTTTAATTTTTGAATATTGTCTGGGATGAAGAATTCCCATACTCAGATATTTTTCATTGAATCCTCACCCAACATCTTCCCACAGCTTTAGAATCAAACTATAGTCAGACATCGGACTACGTCAAATTAAGAATTGATACTAAACAGAAACATATATTTGTGTTAACTAACTATCAAATCTGATATCCCACTTTTATCCTCATGAAAATGTTGGATGGTGAAAGTGTGTTCAACCAACTCTGTACCATATGGTGGTGCAAAAATAGACTAGGGTTGGTATAAATTGAGCAGATCAAAACTTTGCTTGAATAAACATAATCTTTCTTATTTTGGGTCTATAAAGATAAACGTTACTTGTAAGTATACGAGTGAAGGTTTTGAGCATTCTCCCTTAGTTGACAATTGAGACAGTGGATCAAAGTTTTCAAATTTGCAGCACAATTGGCATGTTTTTCACAAATGTTTTAAATGCCTTAAATGGGCCATTCATACAGGATATCATGCACATTATAAAGAATACGCTTCAGTAAACACAGATTTTCTCTATTCTTTAGGTGATACTGCCACATCAGCCGATTTCAGGATATTCAACTATTGGTAACAGTGAACATATTTGCTTTATTTTTCATTAATGTCCTTATTCTTATGTAAATACTAATACTAGTCTATCTTTATGATCTCTCCAGACCCACACTGTTTAGATTTATCTGTAACAAGTTCCTCATTGCCAATTACAGACGATGGGGGTCTGTACACTGGTTGGATCACCCAGCCGTCGTCTGCTAGTCTACAGCCCTTGACGCAATGGGCAACTTGCACGGATTACATCCCTCATGAAGCTATCGGCTGTCCGTTCACTGGAGACATGTATGTGCAGCCAATGTGTCCCAGCTACACCGTCGTTGGTCCTTCTTCTGTGCTGACATACACTTCACAGCCACTTCTCACTAACTTTATGGTAAGAAGTAATAACTTAGCACAATGATTATTCTGCCTTGCTAAAATTGAATACATAAAAGTGGAAATTTGGAAATTGTAGTGATAAGCAATGCATTCAATTTAACATGAAGGATTAATAATGTTCTTCTTAAGGGAGGATGATGCAGCATTTTCTCTGCAAGGATGTTTAAGTTTTATTTTGGTTGTTCAGGGAGAGTGAAGGCAGAAACTGGTATGCTTATGGTATGTTTATGTTGTGTATATTACTCTCAGGCTTCCACACTAAACCCACTGCATTCCAGGTATACAAGAGGCAACACAGCGGATGAAAAGTGGTGGAATGATTATTTTTAAATTAAAACACTGTAGATGGTAGCTTTCAAGTATGGTATGAATTTCACCTTATAGTTCCAAGTGACACAATAGACATTTTGAGCTTCATTCCTTTTTTTCTATTCTTACTTTGAACTCCTGAGTGGAACATATCCCGATAGATGATAGCTATCCATCTGTAAATCTATATATGGACCTGACAACATTTTTTATCCTAGTTTTGCTTTGCAAGCTTCAACTCACTCTGCTTTCGCAATTATATATTCTAGGATTCTGCACCCTCTTTTGAAATATATCCTCTATTCTTTTACTCAGACAACACTCCTCCCCAAATGGCAAAAACATGGTGATCAACATGACTGCCTGAGATGATCTCTATCACAACATTTCCTGTGCCTGCCTCTAATGCACCTCAAGTTTACCATTGACATTTTTTCACAACTACAATACAATACCTTCCATGCTTTGAAAAGACAGTAAATCTTTTAGGAGTGTCCACTCATGTAGGCTCAGAATAGCTAGACAATGTATTACCAAACTTAACAACACTGAAACACAAAGAGTATTCTCTCTCTTACAGCATTTTTTAAATTCATGGGACACCTTGTGTTTCCTCTCCAACGCCATGGCTATACCTTGTCTTCAATCCCTCCTGATTTAATCATCTTTTCTCTAAAATCCCTTGGAACTCCCCTAGTCCAGAAAACTATGATAAATGTGTTGCCACAGAGCAACTTTGAAAGGGTCCTTCCATTTAATGACGTAAATCCATTCTATTCATAATTAACAATACCATACCATACCAAACCATCAACAGTGTGTTAAGCAAAGCCTTTTTTCAGAAACACAGCACAATGTACAGCTAACTATTGTTCAATAATGTAACCTATGATGGAATACTCGTGGTACAAATATGAAGTCATTGCTTGTTTGGAATGCTGCAGATGAAATGGTCAAAATATGAATATTTTTAATTGAGTTTGCAGTTGAAATTGCAGTCATGGATTACCTTGTATTACAGTTGTCTGCTATCTTTGCAAAAATAATCCTTTACAACCTGATTCATCCTTTCCATTAGCCCAACTCCCTGAGGATGATACACACCATATTTATGGCAAATGCCTACATTAAGTTAAAGTATTTGTGTAATTGTATGAAGATGTTATACAGCACCAACTTTCCACGGTTGGTTGTCTTTGAGAACCTAAAGGCTTGTCATGCATTGTGTGCCTGTTCGTGACCACGAGATATTAGCATGCAGAGGAAAAGGCAAAAAAAAAAGGTTAAGAGAACGGGGAAAGGTGATGCAGGTGAGACAAACAAATATAGCGTGTATAAAAAAAGGAATGCATATTTTGTGATAGATTGCATGCTTGTGGAACCAGGTGCCGTGAACCTCCAGTCAAGGTTTCAAAAAATTATGAAATGTATTCTAAATGTTTGTAGGAATAGACACTTTCTAAGTGATGCAGTTCTCAAAGAGCAGTAGACAATTGATAGCAACTTTTCCTAAGGGGGGAAAAAAACAGAGCAGAATGTGTGCAAGGTAAATGCAGTTAGAGAACACAACGAGCATAGAATAAATGATTTATCTTATTAATTAAGAATTCCTCTTTGAAAATGTTTTCGATCTTTGCAGTGGATGGGATGTGAAAGCAGACATAAACTATTTCAAATTCAATGAATATCCTGCCATGACCAAAGTTTATCTGTATTTGTCACTGTATGGCAAAATCGTTAAATAACCTCAGCGTCCACCTTTCTAGATAAAAAAACAGTTTTCTAATTACTGCAGACGAATCATAAGAGAAAATATCATCTACATCGTGTCTCTGTTACTGCACACCGTACAATTCTTCATAATTTTTAAAAAGTAGCACTCAATTCCAGGCCAACTAAATATCCATACAAAATGTCCATTGTTTCTCTAAAACATCTTCACTTTTCTGGTCAGAAGCTAATAGGATGCTTAGGAGCATACACGGTCACAGCCATGGAGAGATGAGATAATGCAATGGGTAACTTCAATGAGTTAAAGACCACCTCTTGGGTCAATGGCCATGTCATAGCTCGATGGAGGAGGAATGAGTCCCCTTGCACCGATTCCCCCTTTAAGCTACATACTTTAGAGAACACTGGTGTAATCTTCTTCTTCTGATGGCCTGTGTAACTTTTTCCTCCTGCTGGCCTGTGTGGACACCTCACATGTCTACTACTTCTCACTCTTCCTCTTTCAGTGTCTCTCTCTCTCTTTTCTCCCATCTTTCTCTCAATAGATACATTGTGCTGCTTGTGCTGCAAGGATTGAAGGTTTGAAAGGTAGTGGTTCCCAGAATGTGGAAACATCGGTCACAAGTACTCCACCTTAGGGATGTGGGGTGCAGCGTCAGACTAGTATTATGTCTTACATTATCTTGCACGGGTTCTGTGCGCAGTGGGGCCTCGTCCGTTCTGTCCATCAGCAAAATGCTTAGTGGTCAAAGAACATTGCTCCTCGGGTGGTCAGAATCCCTGGTCATTTTCCCAGGAATCTTCTGGTTCTTCCAAAACAGCGGTTTAGGACCCCAATTCCTTTACCTATTAGCCCCTCGGTGTGTGGCCAGTAAAAGGACAGAGAAATTGCTGGATTTTACCCTGCGTCCTGAAATTACATACAAGGTATTGTATGAATAATAAAGAAAAGCATTCACAGGAAAAACAAATGCACTCATCTACTCAAGCGCAAACTATTGTGGGCCAGGGGACCACTCCTCTTTCTCCACATTTCCATGTGATGTGAGCAGAGTGAAAAACACAGAGAGATAAAAACCAAGCAGGGGCTATTGTGCTATGCTATTTTGTGTTTTATGCCATGTTACACTACCAACTGCATGATCTTTTGGTATTGTGAGCAACTAAAGTGATGTGGGCTGGAGTTGGTTAGTAGAGATAGAGGAGAAATGTGAGGTAGTTTTGGTGTCGGTGTTGATGCATAGACTCTGAAAGTAGCTGGGTACAGTGTGTGTGAGTCTGTTTCTTAGTGGTTTGTGTCAAGAGAACACGAGATATCTGTATCCAGAGAGGAGCCGTGTGTGCCCATAGTGTGAGGGTGTTGGTCAGGACTGTCATATATGTTTTGGCAGCAGGGCTTTAGTGTTCTGAAGTTCAATATGTGCTGGGAGGGAATGTTCAATTGCCATGTCTGGGTGACTTCATCTTGTATGCTTGTGTGTTAGAAAGTAGGTTTTGAGTGTGTTAGTGTTGGTTGAAGAAAGTTGAGAGATTGAGTCTGTTAGTGTGGGGGGAGGACAGTGGAAATGTTGAGTCTGTTAGTGTTGGCTGACGACAGTGGAGATTTTGAGTGGTTTGGTGCTGGGTGAAGGGAGTAGAGATTATGCGTGTGTTAGTGCTGGGTGAAGACAGTGGAGATTTATTCTGAGTGTGTTTGTGCTGGGTGAAGACAGTGGAGATGTATTTTGAGTGTGTTTGTGCTGGGTGAAGACAGTGGAGATTATGAGTGTGTTAGTGCTGGTTCAAGACAGTGGAGATGTTGAGTGTTTTAGTACTGGGTGAAGACAGTGAAGATTATGAGTGTGTTAGTGCTGTGTGAAGATAGTGGTGATATATTTTGAGTGTTTATGTGCTGTGTGAAGATAGTGGTGATATATTTTTAGTGTGTTTCTGCTGGGTGAAGACATCGGAGATCCCTTTGACCTTTTGGAACATTTAACTGTTGTATCTGTGAAGCCATCCTTGCAGTTTTGCTCTTCAGGTAGTGCCATTGTGAGAACAAGTCTTGACAAGCAGCTAAGTGGGCTCTTATCCCTGGCAGTGAGAATCGTGCAGCACAGCATCCTAAATCAAAGGGGTGGACATCGGGGAAGACACACAGGAGCAGACAGCAGTGGGTACCAAGCAGGGTGAAGTAGCAGAATATCCTAACTCGGGGTAACATGCAGTGGGAGAGCGCCTGTGAGCCTGATAACAGTGACAAACCTGCATGAGAACAGATAGCAGTAGCAACCCCATGAGGGGCAATAGAGGAGTCCTCCACAGCCGACAGCAGCGGTTCCCAAGTAGCGGTGAAGGGAATTGCTGGCAGCGTGGAAGATGGAAATGTAAAAATATATTTGAAAGCGCTATGCAGGGGCAGACAGGGTAAACCCATTTCATAATGAATTGCCATTGTTCTGATAAAATAGAAAATTGCATCATGACAGGGCTTAATGGGAGAGCCCAGGCTTCCAGACATTGTAGGTGTGGAAAGTTGGTGGTGGGAAGTGGATATGGAGATTCCAGAATACTGTATCACTCGCATCTCTTTCAGTGGGTTGGTTGTGATAAGGATGCAATATGGCGTTAGTAACCCATTCCACGGGCATACCTGGGGATATGGGCCCGGACGTTACCCTCTGTGTAGACAGAGGGTAACGGGTAACTAATACCATTAGCACCCTGCGTTACCAAAGCGGTAACCGGGGGGTGCTGATAGCAGGGTCTGTCGTGTTCATTTATGGAAATCACAGTTCAAAGGTGGCCACCACAGAGATGGAAGGCGGGGCTCCTTATGGAGCCCCTCTTCCATTTCTGTTGCGGCCAGCAAAGGGAGACAGAGAGAAGTAGAGGCAGCCACAATCGGGGAAGTGAGGAGTGAGGAGTAGATGGAGGTCCAGGGAGGGGGAGGCAGCCTGCGGGTTCCAGGGAACGCAAGCTGAGATCAGTGGTTTCAGCCTGTGATCCGCAGAACCAGATTGGCTGTGCCACCTTCTCAGGGTGCTAATTGATGAGAAGATCAAGAACAGCAGTCTTCCAAGTTCAAGTACATATTCTTAGAATAAACTAAATAACAGAAAAGTCAAATTTTGCGTCCTATGTAGGTGAAACATAATCTCACCATTGTTTTCGTTTCTTCTTAACAGTCAAGAAACACGCCGACTGGAGTTGTGACGCCTCTTGAATTTTCAGAACAGCACACACCCGTCACTTACTTTCAGCCTTATTATCAGTCTATTTCAACTCTCCCTGCGGCAACCCTGCAGTACCAAGCCCCTCCCTCCACAGCTGCGGAGACACAGCTCGCCCCCTTCCCTTTTTCAGTACCTGACCCAACAATACCACAGCAGGTGGACGAAGAACGACAAGAAACCAGCTCTATAGCCATCGAAAAACTGCTCCAGCCAGAAAATGAAGAGAATGAAAACTTTGTTTTAAAGAGCGCCCTCTCTTTGGGAGGGTTTTAGGGCTATTCTTTGATTGGGACATTTGGCATGAGGCAGCCATTTTGAAAAAAAAAACACATTGTTTATCATCTTGTGATTCATTTTAACTGCATCTGGTTCACACGTGGTTCCCAAAGAACACTGGAATATGTGACATAACTGTTCCTTCTTTTTATGTTAGTTTTGAGATTAGTTTCAATTTGCTCGCCCGTGTGATGAGTTATTTGGATACAATGATACCACGGTGGTATTTTATTTTCCAAAAGGTGATTCATGTACTCAGGAAAACTGCTTTTTCATTTATTATTTTAACATAAACTCAATAAAGAAAGGGCTATATTTGAAGGGAAAGTTACCAAGATAGTTATTTGTTTTTAGGAAGCTTTCGTGCAGTAATGGGTTGGTTGTAGAGATTTATGTGTACACTGAATTAAATTTTATTTTATTTATTTGGTTATGCCTTTAGTAAGACAGAAGGACAACAGAGTCCTGTACACAACTAAATAAAAAGTGATAGCCTGAAAATATCAGAAACAGTTTCTGATTCTGGCAGGGCCTCACTCTATAATAATGATGGGGACGTGATTGTGAGATTTGCCAGCAAGCAATGCAACTAAAAAGGATAGGGCCTCATCACGGGTTAGGCTGTATCCCGGCAGTAATACTGCTGCAATACCGCCAGGGCAAATAGCATTAGCGTTACCCGGTCTGGCGCTATTAGCTATTAGCGCCGGATCACGGGTAGCGTGGTAACGGTTATTGCCCTTTCCCAATGGGGTTAGGGGGGGCCCTATAGAGCCGGCGCTAATAGCGCAGAAAATGCGCATTGCTCCGGCGCATTTATCTCCCGCACTGAGCCCATGCTCAGGATTGCACGGACACTTAAATGTGGCAGTAATAGCATTAACGCTGCATTTAATGGTTACCGCCCAAACCGTGATGAGGCCCATAGTGTGAAGTCAGGAACGGGCCCATTATTGAATACTTTTAAAAATAAGATGACCATTCCATCATATTGTCCATTATACTGCACGGCATTTGCATAATGCATTTCTGTCATAATTATTCATGCTTGAACCAGTTTGAGATTATTCAAAACACTCCAATTCCACTTGGTTGGAAGTTCCTTTCAAACATTTTCAGCAATTCGCAGACGCAGAAATGTAAACGGCAGATTGCCATCGCTCGCTGACCTAGATTTTATTCTATGTCAAACTAGTGCTCATGCTAGAAATAGAAACATACTTGCTTCTATATACATCTTTACCCCCCCTATTTCCAGAACAGGTATACCCTGGTGCTAGACTCTTTCTGCATAAGTGAGTTGCTTGTACTGGTAATAGAAACAAAAAAGTGCTCCTATCTCCAGCACCTGCCCATGCTAGGAACAGAAAATATATTTTGTTTTCTTTCTCTAGCTCTGACGATATTCTAATTCGAACGAGGTTGCCCACGAGTGCTAGAAGACGTATTTTTCCATTTCTATGTGCCAATTAGCACTGGCACCATTCCTCAAGGCAAAACAGTAAGTATTAAAAAAGGATGGATGGTTAGAAGGCAAGTTTGGCACAGTTCGCCCGCTCTACAAGTGATCCACAAATATTCATAGGCCGCCAAAGCTGCCAAATTTTCGAATGGCTGTACTGTGGATATTTAAGGGTCGTGTGGTTGAGGCTAGGATTTTGTTTAAATATATGTGTGTGGTCCACCAGGCTTTTTACGGCATTGGTCCTGAGTATCTACAACAAAGTTTGTGCACTATATTCCTACTCGCACTCTTCGTTCCCACTCTGCTCTTCTTCTAGTTATCCCCCGGTTCAGGCGCATTCGCACTGGCAGACGCACCTTTTCTGTTGTGGCAGCAAAGGCTTGGAATAAATTTCCTCTTGCCCGTCGCAAGATTGTTGACCACCTTCTCTTCCGATGGACGTTAAAAACGTTGCTATTTTAGAGCTCTCCTCCACTGCTTGTAACCTACTGTCCTGGTTCTTGTTAGCGCCATGATGCCCTCTGGCGTGTGTGCGCTTTACAAATCCTGCTAACATAACATGTGTGGGGTGGTTCTAAAATGGAACTTTCTTAGCCCGATTCACCCACCAAGAAGTATAGTGTTATTTAATTTACTTGTCTGTGTAAAGAGAGCAAGCAATGGCAAGTGACGTTCCATGAGTAACCTGTTCTATGCACAATCTACCAAGGTTCTCCTACTCCGGGCCTCAGGGCCAGAATCCTGATGGGTTTTCAGGCTGTCCCTCAGTAATATTCATGAGGAAAAATGTGCATACATTTAGAATCATTGTATGCAAATGTTTCTCAAATGGTCAATAATATATCATATGGCACACTTCTGTAGTACATTAAACTGTGCATGAGTGAGTCCTTTCCAATAATGCACATTTAAGAAAAATCACTTCTAGGTGACCCACAATTGACTGGATGCACTAAATCTCAAGGTAAATCAACCCAACAATATATTCAGATTCTTCATAGAAATGTGTTAGGCAAAGCAAGTATCATTCAGTCTGAAAGGATTCAAGACCACACAAGAGAGTGTGTGTCTGCAGAAGGATTACATGGTAATTTAGCAAAGGAAGTGACTTAAAAATTAAGGGTGTCACTACGAGTTGGGTGGTATTATGGTGCTAAATCTGCTGGAATACTACCCAATGGAATTACTGTTAATGCCACTTGGTCTGGCAGATTTACCACCAGATTACAAGTGGCAGAGTTAATCTCCATTTGTGGAGAGTCCAGTGAACTCTATGAAGTATTTTTGGCAGAATAACCATCAGAAAGTGGGAGTATTGACCTCCCATACACGTAGTAAGGCAGAGCAGGAAAAGTGGTGGTAATTCCATTGCCACCCATTTTTTCCGCACCTCATACTCCCAATGAGCCCCTAAGTGTGTCATTTTCCATAATACCCTTTCAAATACAAGGAAGCTAAACAACTGTTTGCATATGTTGACCATGCGTAACCATTCGAGAATGTTTGTTAATATGATGTTACCAGTTTTTCATAATGTGCATATCACCACCATAGTGGTCTTAAAGTGGTAAAACCTTGCCTGTGGATAAGCAAATTGTGACCCAGCCCCAGTTACTACTATACCCTAGTTTGCATGCAGAAATGGAAATGGGAGAAGGTAAGCAGGAGGGGGCAAATGGCAAATAATCTACTTTACATTTTGTTCTTTAAGTTAATCAACTGCGGAATAGAATGTTAAAATGCAGATGTGGATTTAGCATGTAAAAGGGTCAGTGAGGGTGGTCTGGCCCTTACAGCCATTCCCCTTTAATTGCTTCTTCGTGGGCAGCACTCGACAAACAAACTGCTTAGAAAGGCACATTAATTGGGCAAACGAAAGTCACGCCTGCTTCCCAGAGAAATTTTAAAAAAAGGGCACATGGCTAAGCCCTGATATGGTTGATCTAATGAGTGGATCACATCCTGTGTGGAGCAATTTCGTCTCTGAAAGTTGCCATTCGCTTTGTGTTCCCCGCAGCCGCCAGACTTGCTTTGCTGGCACCGGGACTTGTTAATTGTAAAACAATCCAGCTCGACGACGTTGCTCCACACGGGATGTGATCCACTCGTTAGATCATCCATTAAAGACATTACATCAGGGGATTCTCCCACGCAAGGCAAATGAGAGTCCGGGCAATTATCATTCACTTGATGGGGCGCCTCAATGACAGATCCTCCCACCAATTAAGAGAGGCTCTTTTCCAAGAATTAATTTCTAAGAATTTACTGCAGCAAATATTAACTGACGATACCCTTTGGACACAGATTATACATCATTCCCCGTCCTGAAGAAGGCCTATTCTATTCAAGCACCAACAATTAGCTTCACTTGGCCGACACATTATATTATCGACAACCTCCTTTTTATGTTCAGTATTTAATGTCACACTGCGGTTTTTTGTACTCCAGAAATGTACAATTCTCTGGGTAGCATATGTTTTTCTGTACATGTATTGTTGAAAATGAAGTGAAAATATGTGTTGTATTAGTTGAATCCTGTTTTAGTTGATTGGATGGTACACATTTGTACTACTAATTTGTAATTAAAACTCTGTCCTTTTTTGGGTTGTGATAGAATTTTTATCGTTTGAAAAAATCAATATGTTTAATAAATAACCAATGGTCAAATACTTTGTTGACCTGACATCGAAAGTTTGCATCCTATGGTTATATACAAGCACATTTAAGGACTGCACGTGTGATCTCTCACTCTGATTGTTCTTGCTTCCCAGAGGAGACATTGATCAGCTCACACACACACAACCAGAGCGAGCCCTCCCAAACCTTACAGATCGCCCGAACCCAGAAAGGCTCTCCACTGGAAGCAGCACACAAGTACTGATCAGCCAGCCTCGCCCCTGGGATCAGGTCACGCCTCCACAATGAGGCGGCAATATTAACACTTTGCACGTATTCTGGCAAATAACAAATGATGCACATTTTGCAGAGATTTTGGTGTGACTCAACCCATTAAAGCATTTGATTGTGACACCTGATACAACTACTAAGAAACAGGCGGTCAGAAAAAGTGCAGAAGCTTCATGTAACTTGTGCCCCAAAAGGGTTACATTTCTGTTGCACACATACAGAATCTCAGAGAGATCCCAAACTTGTTATATTGAGTCCAAATCCTGTCTTTAGGTTAACTCGCATATTGCTTATAACTTATACATGAACAATATCTGGTGAGATGTGGGAAATATATGTGATATGTTAGATATATGTAATGTAAAGTCATAAAATGTGTATTTATTCTAGCTGTCGAAGGCCGTCATCTCCCCTTGCCGGGGAATCGGGTAAGTGTTCCCTTACCCTTCACCTCTCCCCCTGCGGCTACACAGATTTCCCTTCCCCCTCACGCCCATCCCTCCACTTACCTCTTTTTTGGCTCCTTTTTGGTAGAGGGCAGCTGGGCACACGTCTGTTTCCAGCACGTCCGCTCCCGATCCGCGACATAACACCATGGAAAGGTAGAAGGGACAACACGAAGTCCCTTCTCCTTTCCATGGCAACCATTTTTTGTTTACATTATTTCATATTTTTTGAATGGTTGCCATTGAAAGGGAGAAGGGACTACACATAGACCCTTCTCCCTTTACATGGTGGCCATTTTGTTTGTTTACTTTTTTAATATTTCCAGTGTCCACCATGGAAAGGGAGAACGGGCTACGTTCTCCTGTCCTTGGTGGCCATTTTTGTTTTTGTTCGTTGCAACACACGCAACCAAGAACATTGCTTTTAATACCCTGGTCCAAAGGGCCGGTGTACTAATAGCAATAATTCTCTCGACGGGGCGGGGGGCCTGTAACTATGGTCCCAGGAGCATTAACTGACTCTGTAATGCCCCTCCACCCCCAGCTCTGGGATTATTGCTTAAATAGTGCAGGAGGGCGGACCTCAAATGCTCTTTATTTTTTAATGTCAGAGCATTGGCAGTTATTGCATAACGTAATGCTAGCTGAAGTTATCTGAATTCAACAAACTATTTTTCTGACTGCAAGTCATGCTATTAATGTGCGATGGCATTGGCTTGAACATACAATGTGGCTTGTGCAATTAACTGGCGTCTTTATTGGGGACAATGAGCAGGAAGAAAGTCACTCAGGACAGAAATACAGAGTCCCAGTTCTTATCAGGGTTTCACATGGAGAAAGGGGGATTTCCTCAGACTGCCTCTACCACGCCCGGCCCTTCTCACCTCCCCTACCACATGGTGTGATTCCCATTTGCTAGAAACAAACTAGCCATGGCTGACAGCAAAACGACCAGAGAAGACACGTATATCTTGAAGGGGAAGGTGCTGCACGACCACGAGCGACAGATGCTTCTTCTGAGGAGAGGGCCTGATTAATATTTAGCGATGTTGCAGAATATTTTAAATAATACTAGACGTGTTTTTTTTGTTGAGGGAAACGTGGATACTATGAGGGGTGCTAGGATTCTGACAGACCCTGTATTGGGTGAGAAGATGAAGTTGTAGAGTCTAAAACTGTGTTATTTTCTAGGTTATGTGTCTTATTTGTGTTTGTGCATATGGTAAGCCATCTTTGAGTTCAGCAGAACTACCAACTAATCGCTAGCCAGGCAAGCAAAATTAAAGATGGCCTTGGTACTCACAGAAGAAACAGGTCATTGGTTTAAAGTTGAGCGCGACCCTTTCCAGGAGGCATGTAATTTTTGAGAGACACAATAGTTTTCTCGGGAAAAAGAAGCTATTTTAAAAAATGAAATCAATTTACTAACATTATGAATTTGCTCATTTAAAAAATTACAATTTTAATTCATAATGATCACTTCCAGTATGTATTGTAATCATTATAAGACAGTTGCACTTGGCTTAGACAGCCAAGTGCATTCTGAAAACCTAGACATATACATTACTTCATAGTGTTACTCTTTCAAAATGCACATTGCATTCTTTCAAAACACCCCTTTGAGGAAGAGGAAGGCAACAAAGAGCAGACAGCAATGAACATTTTGGAACAATAAGAATTACCAGAGACCCTTATTTTTGCCAAATTCGTCTATGATAAAAGGTCTGCATGTTTTCATCCTAAATACATAATGCACACTGGGTTTGGCGCTGATTTAATTTACGACAACACTCACAATAACATTAAAGTGTTTGGGGGTCATTACAAGTTTGGAGGTAGCCATGGTGCTATAGGCGCCATGGCTGCCTCCAAACTCGTGTCCGTGTCCGGGTTCCTTGAATGGGGATTTACTGGGTCATTACAACCTTGGAGGACCCGGTAAATCCCCATTCAAAATATCCATCCCCATTCCCATCCGAGCCCCCATAGGGCTCAATGGGAATGGGGAGGGATTGTAAGAGGATTCAATTCAACACTACAGCTAAGTCAATGCCTAGTCTGGGATACTGAATGGAAACCCTTATTGATATATCTTTACGTCCAGTTCATGAGTTCTGGGTGACTACCCCTATATAACACCCCTCTCTTGGAATCCCCCTGACCCCACTGAGCCAAGAAGTAGTTCTGTTTTGCAAGTTTAAACGGTTTATTTGATAATTTAAACAATATATATATATATATATATATATATATATATATATATATATATATATATATATATATCACTTTATAATAAATTAATAATTGAATATCACACTTAATCTGAGCAGTAATCAATAATGGATAGTCTGGCACTAGCACACTTCTTTATAATCAATGATGAGAGGTTATAGGATGGATAAAATAGCAACAATACCTTTATGGTTCCAAATGGATGCAATGTGGAATGAAAATGCAATACAGAAAATAACTTGATAGGGTTTCAGCAAAACAATGTAATCACTTTTCTCTGGCAATCCACTCCCCCCCTTTATGCAATGCAAGGAAATGGAAGGAAAGCACACAGTTCTCAGAAATGCAATCAAATGTAATTCAGTTCACCCCAGCAATCTTATACAACAGGTAGGAGTTTTGAAACACATGCAAAATGCTTTGAATATGGTGACAATGAAGTGAGGAAGATGCTGAAAATGGTTTTAATTCCCTTTAGGAGGTTCAGGGTAAGTGAAACATACTTGGGATGAGTTCAGGCTCACTTTAGCAAGGATCTAGGATGGTTCTTAAGAGGCAAACGAATTTTTAGCAAGGAAAGATATGACTGCTGATGGTTACACGTGGCTGGATTTTTAACCAAATCGCAAATCGCGGTAAAATTCGCGAGTGCGAGAATCGTAATTACGGAGAAAGTGGAAGGAGTAGGAAGTCGGTTTCTTGAAAAGCTGAGATTCTAAGCTTTCAGAGGAAAGTTAAACCAAGTTCCTAGCCCAAACGGTTCCAGAGATACGGACGATTAAATAAAGGTAGTTTTTCAGATTTGAAATTTTAAAAGTTCAAAGCGACAGGTTACAGCTTGCAGCTAGAAAATGACAGGTGACAGCTTTGCAAATGACAGGTGACAACTTCTAGGTTTAGATTAAAATAGATTGAATTATATTATTTTAACTAAGAGATTGGTTCTGCACAGTTCTGCTAGGTACTCACAATATATTTAGAAATAGGCCTCGCCACGGATCTGGTCAGATTTTCGGACTGGACTCCAGTTCTGGTCTCGGCACTTCACAGTGATCTGGGTCAGATCTCTGGTTCTGCTAACATCGGTCTGGGTCACTCTGGTTCTCTGGCCTCTGGTTCTGGATACTGCTCTGCTTTCTCTGGGTACAGCACTGCTTCTGGATCTTTCTGCACAGCTTTCTCTGGATACAACACTGCTTTCTGGCAAATGGCAAGAGTTCTTGCAAAGAATTCAAACATCTCGCCTGGCTGTGAATAGTTTACAATGATTTGAGGCCTGCAAAAGAGGGATTTAGCTTGTAGTTGACCTCTCTGCTACCAATTCTGAAGTAAAGTCTTGGTCTCTGAAGGTGGATAGATTGGAGTCTCTGTGTTGGCTCTCTGGAGGTTGATGGAGGTAAAGTATGTATTTTCCCGGCAGAGCGTCCCGCAGCAGATGGAATAGAATGTCTCTAACTGTCCTGACTGTCTGCTTTTATGTGTTTTGAAAGTGGGTGGAGAGGCTAGCTTTCTAGGCCCTACCCCTCTCCACTTGTCATTGGCCACTTCCTCCTCTTCCCCTTGATTGGGGGAATGAAATGAAGTGTCATCATGATGAGGTCTGTTTATGATACAGAGAACCCACCCCTGTCAACTTTACACCCAAATCTATATCTGATCCAAATACAAACTTCCCCGATAGACAGTTGTTTGGCATTGCATACACACATCATGCCTTTACTGATGGTAGCCCCTGTTCCAATTCTGTCGTTTCTAGGAGCTTGGGATCAAAAATGGCAACATATTTCACTTTTTGGTCGGGTTACCAATATTGGATTTGTCCCCGCATTTACACAAATGTTCGCAAAGCATGTGGGCATTAGGTGGTGGAGTGTCAGATTTTTAACATACATACATTTAGAGTAATATCCTCTTTTCCGCTAAAAACCCCCCTGAACATACCACCGGGTCCTAACACGTCTTCAAATGTGCACAGAAAAATCACAAGAATAATGATATCACTTATAAAATTTTCACAAGTTCGCTCTATGAATGATCCATCTTTTTAGATTTATGTTCTGGCCCCAAAGGGGTGTGGTTTCCCCCCAGCACAAGGTTGAATTTCTGGTTTTTCCAGTTCTGCCAAGCCAGCTTGCTCTCACAGGCAGTGCTCCTCCCCTTTCCTTCCAGGAGGAAGCCACTTTTACGACCCCCCCATTAAAACATTTGCCTGAGTCAGGACAGGGCTTTGTTCAATTTCCTGCAGAGCCCAGGTAATTCAATCAGAGAAGTGTCATATCCCTTTTGGTGGGAACAGCAAAAGGCAGCTAGGCCTGGGAACACAGCTGTTGTGCAAGTCTCAACTCCTGTTGGGGGTAGCTGGTGGGCAAAATTCCCTCTCTTTTTAAGCCAGGCCTCAGCTAAATGTCTCTTTGGCTGCCAGTTTTCCTGTCCAAATCAAACTTCCAATTTTTACGCATGCAGCTAGAATGCTGATTCTAAGTTTAAAACTATGACATTTAAACAATTGCAACCTATGTGACACTCAAAAGTAGGTCACTCATTTCTTGTAAACATTTAGATTTTTAGTGTCTTTCAGTCCAAATTTACTTAAACTGCTGAAATCCACAGCTCAGCCAGTTTTGCTATGAACATTATTTTAGGCTCATCATCTTTCCAGATTTTGTATGCCCACAAGACTTTATTCTGTCAAATGCCTGCTGGTGTTCAGTGAGATTGTTGGATATTCTGCAATGTTTGAAATGGGCATTCTGAGCTTGCCTTCAGAGAAACAAAGGGTGATTTTTAAAATGCTTTCTAGCGAACAGGCACTGCTGTTTTTCTCCTTGGCACCCCATTTCACTCATGGCTCTTCTGACCCAGCACACCCGCACCGGGGGGTGGCAAGTCAGGCGACCATTTTGGTGTGCGCACAAACTGCGCGGTTTTCATAGATTCTGGCGCACATGTGGGCTTTTTCGGCCATCTTGGATTTCCTAAGCCCACAGCACCAAATGTTGTAGCATAATAGTCCAAACGTGGGTCAGAACACCCAACAAACCCCCCCCCCGCCCGACTGCACTTGGATTGAGTCGAGGGGATGTCGGGTGCTAAGGATGTTGACCCACGTGCTGGGAGGTCCGCATCATCTTCTTCCAATTCCGCAGATGACAGAGTTCAGCATCCTTTCCTCCATCAGGGGTGGATCAGTCAGTTCTCCTCGCTGGTCCTGATGGGAGTATTGGGCGGTACACTGGGCACCTCGGATCTTTGCTCCCGGTCCTTGGGTCGTTCTCCTTGGTTTCATCTCTCCTAGGACGACAAAGGAAGAGCGGCAATACCTATTCATAGACATTTTTCCCCCACCATTGATATAGTGGGGTGGCATATACATTTATAGTCAAAACATATGAACATGCACATTTCTTTTTGCATTCAAAAACCAAAACACCCACATTGAGAAACTCAGAATTTGATAGGCGATATGTAGGATATTTTAAGTTAGAACTGAATTAATCTGAGACAGTACCCTCTAGGATTCCAGAGGATTCCTCCAGTTGTTGTAGAGTGTGCCTGGGATGGCAACACTTTAGCTGATTTATATGTACCCACTTGTCTTCCCCCTCTGCCAAACCGCCTTTGGGGATGCGGATCTTGTAGGCCACAGGGGAGATCTTGTCTATAATCTCAAAGTGTCCCTTCCATGTAGGCAAAATTTTTCGCTGTTTGGCCTGGTTCCTTTGGAAATTGTATAGATAGACCCGGTCCCCCACCTGATATTCCTTCCTGGAAGTTTTCAGGTCATAGTGGGTCTTCATACTCTCAGCTGATCTTTCTAGATTCCGCTGAGCATAGGCAAAAGCATGTTGAAGGTGTTTCCTTAAATTCTCCACATACTCATGAGTTGTGGAGGCATTTATTAGTGTCTGCTCTTGGGTCCTGTAGAGCAAATGCTGCGGAAGCACCATCTTGCGTCCAGTCATCAACTCGAATGGTGATATTTTGGTTGCAGATGAAGGAGTAGATCTGATGGCCATTAGGACCAGAGGTAATTGGATATCCCAACTTGGCCCAGAATCTGCCACAAACTTTTTTAATATGCTCACAATGGTTCGGTTGTATCTCTCCACTGCTCCAGAAGAAGCTGGCCTGTAAGCAATGTGTAGCTTCCTTTTAACCCCCAGTATCTCCCACATCTTTGTCATTACTTCACTGGTGAAGTGGCTACCCCTGTCTGACTCAATCCTTTGAGGTAGACCGAAACGGGAAAAGATGTGGTTACTCATCAGGGCAGCTGCAGTTTCTGTCTTGCAATTTGGGGCTGGGAGACATTCCACCCACTTGGTAAACAAGCATGTAACGGTCAACATGTACTTGTTTCCTCTAGACGAGCTAATCACAGGGCCTACAAAGTCGATTTGTAAATCTGACCATGGCAGTGTCATCCCCCTCTTTTGGAGGGGTGCACGGTGCGTGAGGGATGATGGCTGAAATTGTGCACACACAAGACACCCCTTCAAGTATTGGTCAAGGTCCTGCCCCATGTGTGGCCAGTGTGCAACCTCTCTTAAGATTTCCAGTGTTGTGTGAAACCCCCTATCACCGGCGGTGGCCGCATCATGGGCGTGACTTAACATCAGGCTTTGGAATAAGGTAGGAACCACCCACTGATCGTGGCCAGCTTTGGATTTCCTTACCAGCAAATCGTCTTGGATTCGGAACATTTTTGGACATTTCATCAACACTCTTAGGTCCTCTTTCCCAATGTAATCGGTATCCGTCAGGGGAAAGTTCTCAGGGTCCTCAAGGTGCTGGTAAAATTTACCAATTATTGGATCTCCCTTCTAAGCGGTAATCAAATCAGCATCAGGGGTCTCCTTACTCCATTGTGCAATTGAAAGGTCATTGTGAGCATTTGTCTGGGACCTAGTGATAGCAGTGACCTGGATTTCCCCCAACAGGGACTCAATCTCAATTAGATCCCCTTGGATGGCCCCGGTTTTGGCCAGCTGATCAGCTAAGTCATTTCCAGTTTTGTCTGGTCCCTCTATTTTGGAATGACTCTTGATCTTCTTCCAGTAGGTGGTCATCCCATTCGATGTGACCAGATCATCAATGTTTTGGATCAACTTCCCATGTTTCAAGGGTTTGTTGTTAGCACATAACATGCCTCTGGTTTTCCAATTAACCAGGTGCTCCACGAACCCGTTCCGTACATAATCCGAATCTGTGATTATGACCAGTTCGTGGAGTTGATGCTGGACAGCAGTGAGGATGGCCTGATGCACAGCCATCAATTCTGCCAGCTGACTACTTCGGGGACCAATTTTGTATCCAGCGGAGGGTTCTGGGGACTCATTCACCCATGCATTCCCTACGCCGGCCACCAGTTCTTTCTCCCCGTTGTTGTCAACATGGTAAGAGCATCCATCCACATAGACAGTGGGCATTCCCTCACACTTGTCCTCTTCAAAGACTTTGTGTGGGGAATTAAGGTATGCCTCCATGTTGTCCTTGATTTTTAGACTTTCGTCCTCGAGACAGTTTTCTCTGGCACAATCATGCAAGTCAGCCAGAACTTGCGTGAGGGCACTCTTCTTGTTTTGGCCATATCTGACCTCCACAGGAAAGCCATGCATTGACAGAATCAAGGAAGTAATTCGGGAATTACTCACATTTACGGCCCGGATTCTATCACTTTGGAGATATTGCAGAGGCTGGTGTGGAGTCTCCACTATGATGTGTTCCCCCTGGATAAACGGGCGGTAATTCTTCAATGCCCACACCGTTGCCAGGAGTGCCTTCTCACTATCGTTGAATTTTTCCTCCACAGAGGATAAAGTTTTGCTCGCATAGGAGATTACTTTATTGACCTTGTCATGCTTTTGGTATAATACTGCCGTCAAGCATGTATTAGAGAACCCCGTCTCCAGGAAGAACTCCTTGTTTCTGACAGGGTAAGCTAGGCAAGGCGCTTGTGAGAGGCTTTTCTTGAGTTGTTTTACCGCCTCGGCTTGTTCTGGACCCCATTCCCACTTGACCCCCCCTTCAGGAGATGAATCAGGGGTCTGGTGATCTCTGCGTAGCCCTCAATGAACTTTCTGCTGTAATCAGTCAGTCCAAAGGGGCTCCTTAGTTCCTGCAGAGTTGTGGAGTCTTTCAGTTTCTGAAGTGCTTCCACTTTCTTTTCCTGGGGACAGAGACCCTGAGGAGTAATCTCATGCCCCAAGAAATTAACACGGGTTCTACAGCACTGTGCTTTCTGAAAGGAAAGTTTTGCTCCGGCGGCCCTCAACTGCGTCAGAACATAACAGATCTCCGCTATGTGTTCCTCCACAGATGAACTTTTGATGAGGACATCATCTACATAAACCAGGTTACCCCTTGCACCCAGGTCGAGTATGGCCTTGTGTAGGAAAATGTTGAATTCATTGCCGGAGTTGAGGTATCCGAAGGGAGTCCGGGTCCATGTGTACTGCTGGCCCCCAAAGGTATAAGCCAGCTTGTATTGGTCCTCCCTACTGACAGGCACAGTCCAGTATCCATTGGTCAGGTCTATTGCAGTGAATACCTGTGACCCCTGGATCTGTGCCAGCCCTTGGTCAATGTAGGGCAGAGGCCATCGGGAAGTATGGACCCGTTTGTTGAGCTCCCTGAGGTCGGCGCAGAGTCTCCACTGGCCGTTTGGCTTCAATATTCCCAGCACCGGATTATTGAAGGTGCTGTGAACTGGACGGATTATTCCCCAGGACTCAAGGTTCTTAATTATTTCAGTAAGGGACTCCATGGATGCGAGAGGCAAATGATATTTCTTCACAAACACTGGAGTCATGCCAGGGTCCGTGGGGATTGTTGTTGTGTGGATGTCGGTGCGGCCACAGTCATATGAGTCTACCGCAAAGAGATCTTGGAAATCCAAGAAAACTTGTTTCAACTTTTGCTTTTGTTCCAGAGTCACACAGGCATCAGCTAGGTTGACTCTCTCTTCCACCATCTGCCTGAAGCATGGGAAGACTTCTGGTTTGGCTATCTCAGCGGCCTCCTCCAGCTGGGGGGAGAAGTCCCTGGTCAGAGTGCTGATTTGGACAGGAGGCTTCAGGTGGGAAAGGCAACCCTCATGGACCTGGAAAATGACCTCATCCCGTTTGAAGTCACAAGTCACATCTTCCTTACCATAAGGGCAGGAAGTGTACACCAGGAAGTTCCCCCCATGCCGGGTAAACACCCTGTCTGGTGTTGTATTGTCCTCACTGTCACTGTCAAAACAGTCCTTGGGGATTGGTCCTAACAGTTCATTTCCTAAATCGATGGAAAAATGTCGGTCATCAACCGCCATTCCAATAATGGTGCCTGCGGCTAGAGTAATACTCTTTAAGTCGCTGTTATCCACCTCTATTAGAATGGTGTTATGTTCTATGTTGACTAATGGATTTGGGTTTACCCCCAACCCTTGCTGTTGGAGAGAAGCATTTAGATGTATATAAGCATCAGGGTTTTTCAAATGTTGTCCTCTTTTAACTTTCACTTCCAGGGAGAATTGTCGGGTCCTTTCTGGGATGGTGACTTCCTCTTTGATCTGAATTTCAACTGCATAAGGTAGCAATTGAGCTGACCTAAATGCTTTTTCTAGATCATCAAAGCCCATGGGATTATCCGCTAATCGGGACCAAGCTTTGAAGTTTATTAGGTCCAAACTAATGGCAAAGCGATTGAGAATGTCACTGCCTAATAAAAGGCGGCAGTGATGTCTCGCACGACCCAACAATTATGGACTAGGCTCTTGTTGCCAATGGAGATTTTGAGCATACACCTGCTTGGCAGGAGATGTTTGGAATTAGGTGCTTCCAGGTCCATTTCCCATTTGTCTATCAGTTTGAATGTGGGAATGGCTGGATCTTTAGGGAGTTGGCGGAACATGGCTTCGCTGATGAAGCTCTTACCGTTGTTCACACACACTCGAGCGAGAACAGAGTCCTTCCCATCATTTAACTGAACAGGGATGAACAACTGCTCTCCATTTGCTGAATATCAGCCAGGCTCTGAGCTGATTTCACATCTTTCTGGACTATAGGAGTGGGAGTTTCTGAGTGTGGATTGGTAAAGAATTTCAGGATGTTTCCTTCCAGTGTGGAATACCACCTTAAACTGGAAGGAAGGTTGATTTTCAGAAATAGAGAGGACCCCTCATCACCAGTCTGTTGTCCTACTGCTATTACTGTCACGTCTGGAATCTGGTTGTTCTGGAAGTGAAATTCTACTTGGTCAGATTTTTGTTCAACCATGTGGCAGGTGCCGTTTAAACTAACATGGTTGACACTCTGTTTTAATTTTATGGGTCGGCTAGTCTGGGTCCAGAGGACCTTGTTTACGCAATCTATTAGGGGTAACAACCTTCTCAGGAGGTCATTCCCTAGTAAACAAGGGGTGCCCTCCGGAGTCACAACTATGACTGGGTGTTTCAACTTGTGTCGCCCAATTTTAATGTCCAAATCTGCTGTTCCCTCAACGGGAATTTCCTTCCAGTCAAAGTTCTGGAGTTGTCCAGGAAGTGAGGTGAGAGGAATTTGGTAATTCCCTCCCCTTCCTGCATTCAGTTCATCAAAGGCCCTTCTGGACAGAAGGGTAGCTTGAGATCCCGTGTCCACCAGCGCTGAAATCGTGTCCTGCCCCTGTACTTGTACCGGGGCATAATATCTTCCCTCCTTCTCCTCAAGGGGGCACAGATAATGCACATTTTTGGACAACTGGTGGGCTAACTTTCTGGTTTTGGACATTGCAAGAGAAGAAATTTGGGCAGAATTCTGTGGAGAGCCTTGGGAATCTGAAAGAAAAAGTTGGCAACTGGAGATCAGAGCCATTGTGGGTTCCCCTGGTTCCGGTTCTGGGCCGCCCCCCCCCCCCTTTTGGAGGCAGTCACCAGGATGGGTTTGAACCAGGGGATTTCGGTATTGTGGGTTCTGGGATGAGATGATGGGCGGCGGTAGCTCAGTCTCCATATCTCCCCAGTTTGAATTGACATCCCTTGGGACCCATTTTTCCTTGGGAGGAGTTCCCCCATCTCTGAAGGAGAAGATCCTTTTCCCAGGATCTTCTGAGGATCCCTCTCCCTCAAATTGGAAGACCTGTACCTCCTCCACAAAGTGGGTCTGTTTAGGTCCTTTGTTTCTCCTACCCCCCCTCTGCTCCTTGGGAGGCGGGCTTTCAGGGGCAGGATATTTTGTTTCCGGTTCCTGGGTTTCCAGGGGCTGTTTACAAGTTGGGAAGGAAGCTTCCTCCAAGGCTTTACACCACCCTTCCCCTTGTGCCTCCTCCCTGGGAACTGGTGTGTTATTGGGGTGCTGCCCCCGTCATTGTTCTGAAGTACCAGGTCCAGAGTTTGGGGCATTCTGCGGTGGCATGCTCATCTGAGGGTTCTGTTGAGCCCTCAGTATGTGACCCAGATCCCGTGCCATATTTTGGACCTGGCGCTCTAACTGGGAAACCCGCTCAGGCTGATACGGGGCTCTATTTTCTCCCCTGGGCTGATCCCGGGAAGGGTAGCTATCCCTTCTCTGGTAGTACCCCTGGTTGGGAAGATTTTGGTACCCCTCCACCCTTGGCCTCCCCTCTCCCGGATTAGGTTGTCTGAGCTCAGGGAATTGGGGAAAGAAGGATGGATGATTTTGGGGCTGGAAATTGGGTGGATACCTGGGGAAAAAGTTCTGCCCAGGATTTGGAGAATTTCTGCCCTCCTGGGGGAAGTTAGGAGGGAAGTTCCCCGGGTCAGGTGCTTGGTTGGATCCCTCCCCTTGGGCTGGAGGAGTCCACACATAACCCAGGATTGGTCGGTTTCCCTTTTAGCGGGGACTTACATAGTCAGGGGAGCGGGGGACCCCATTTGTGGGACTACCTCCTCGATTCCCTGTCTGTGACTGGCCCGAGGGATTTCTGGGCTTAGGATTATTAGGTGCAGGTAGGTTTTTAGGCCCCCCCATCTCCAAGTCTAAAACGGGGGCAACCTTTACCTCTGCCACCTTGGCAGCAGCAGGGATGCTGTTGGTTTTGGGGTTTTTGGGCGCATTATTTTTATTTTCTATGGGCTTCTGCACCTCATAGATCCGGGTAGCCTGTTCAATGACCCAGTCTAAAGATCTTTTCTCGTGAAAATCTCTCACAATCTGGGTCATGATGTATTTGGGCAAGGCATGGAAAAATGTATTGACAAATTCTCTGCTGTCTGTGCGCAACCCTTTGGTGGTCTGCACAAAGGCACGTTTCAGTTCTTGCACAAATTCTTGTGGGGCCTGATCCTCCCCACATTGCAAATAGTAGGCTACCTTGCGAGCCTCTTGGGGATTTCTGTGAACAGAAAAATGTTTTAATATGGCCGCCCTATAGGTGGACCACCTTGAATGATTTTGGTCCTCCAGCCCCGCAAAGAAACTGGAGAACTCTTGGGAGAATGTCCACTTTACATATTCGATACAGCTTTGGCTGTCCTTCAAATGAAAAGTCTCCATCATTTGCTCATAGAGCTCCAAGTGTTCCCAAACAGAGTACTTGGCGTTCTTATGATAAGGCGTGATGACACTCCTGATTGCCTTAATCTGTTTCAATGGGTCCTTAAGCAAGGCCCTTTTTGCCTTATTGGCCTTTTTGGTTCGGGTAACCCTCGTCCAATCATCCTCTGACTCAGAGGCACTACTCCCAGAGGTTCCTGTCTGATCTTCCAGGTTTTCCCGGATTCTGCGAGCCTGGGAATGGCTGGCAGAATGTGGGGACCTGGTCTCCTGTATCCTGCGCCATTCAGAGGAGTCTTCGCTGCCAGGATTTGATGGGTACCCCCCCCCACTGACCTAACTGGGCAGAGGTTTTCAGGATGCCCTTAATGGGCCTACTCTCCTGGGGTTCCCCACTAAATTGCACTGTGCTTGGGTGCCCATACCCGGGTGCCCGCCCATCCATTCCTGGGAGGTACTGGCCTATGAGCCCCATGCTTCTGGCTGGATAGTAATCTGCCATCCCTGTGGCCCGGTGCTCATGTGCGCCAGGGGACATGGGGGTGGCAGAGTCCAGGGACTGAGAGAGATAAAGGCCTCTGGTACTAGGGCTTCTGAGGTTATGCTCAGGAGTTTCCCTTTCCCAGCGAACCTGGTCTCTATCCGCCCCTGCTCCCTGTTGCAATGCAAGAGCCTGCGCCTTCAGTTCCTCAGTTAAGGACTTACTAGACTCTATCAGTCTCTCCTGCATCGCTACCTGTTGTTGGAGCCTATCATTGTGCTGGCAGAGAGCCTCATTCTCTCTCTGCATTTCCTGATTGGTCCTGGACCACTGGGCCAGTCTTTGCTGCAGGAGGGTTACCTCCTGAGTCCCCTCCCTACTGGCATGCTCCTGTATTGCAAGAGCCTCCTCCATCCTCCTGGTGTGCTCTAGCAAGTCCTGGTGTTCTTTTTGGAGGTCACCCAGTCCCTGGTGGGCCAGGTGATTTTCTTCCATTTTTCTTCTTAAGTGGCAGACTTCCTGGCCTAAGGTGTCCCTTTCCTGACCAAGAGCTTGAATTTGTGACGCCAGGTCGTCCCTTTGCCTTTGGAAGGCACCAGCTTTCTGGCGCTCCTGATCAAACTCTGCCTGGGTATCCAGGTCTTTCAGGATCAGTTTATTGCTCTCCTTCTTCTCTCTGTCTAGTTGGATTTGCAGGGTGGCTACCTGCTCTGTGCATGCCCTGTTGAAATTGATCTGTTGCTCCAGCTTTTTCTGGCTCTGCAGTAGAGAGTCCAAACTGTCTTGGCGTTCCTTCTGCAAAAGCCAGTATTCTGGTATCCTGGTCTGTCTTTTCCTGTTGCAGTATATCCATGTCCTCTTTTATTTTAATGATATACTGTCTACTATTATTTTCTGACTCCTGGCTCCCCTGCAGCCTCTGCTCAGAAGAGACCAGGTCAGATTGGACCTTCTCTAACGCCATCTGTCGCTTATTCGCCAGATGTTGGCTTTCAGTACATTTATCCTGCATGTCTCGCATATATAGGTAAAGGTATGCCGCTATCCTAACCATCTTGTCTTGTTCATCCTTAGCTTTAGGAGCCATGTATAGTTCACTCAGGGCCACATGTAAGGGACCCTGATCTCTCCATGTATCTGACCCTGTTTCAGTGACCTGTTGCGTGATGGCCTGCAACCAGACCATGCGGTCCTGGTGAGTCCACTCACTTCTCACAAATAACTTATGTAAGAAGTGCTCTCTGGCTATTTTCATGTCTACTAAGGTCGTCATTCTAGAGATTGGTCTCTGTCCTGACTTACAGAAGTTTGTATTTTATTTTTTGCAAAACAGACCTTTTCCTTAGAGTGTTCCTTTGAGGAGTGCTTTACAGCGTAACACAGCGTGGTGATCCGACCAGATATGTGTATCTGGTCAGCTGGCACACTGTATTAATCTGCACAAGTGATAGATCTAACCCAAACGTCCGGCTCGAGCCCCCAATTTGTAAGAGGATTCAATTCAACACTACAGCTAAGTCAATGCCTAGTCTGGGATACTGAATGGAAACCCTTATTGATATATCTTTACGTCGAGTTCATGAGTTCTGGATGACTACCCCTATATAACACCCTTCTCTTGGAATCCCCCTGACCCCACTGAGCCAAGAAGTAGTTCTGGTTTGCAAGTTTAAACGGTTTATTTGATAATTTAAACAATATATATATATATCACACTTTATAATAAATTAATAATTGAATATCACACTTAATCTGAGCAGTAATCAATAATGGATAGTCTGGCACTAGCACACTTCTTTATAATCAATGATGAGTGGTTATAGGATGGATAAGATAGCAACAATACCTTTATGGTTTCAAATGGATGCAAGGTGGAATGAAAATGCAATACAGAAAATAACTTGATAGGGTTTCAGCAAAACAATGTAATCACTTTTCTCTGGCAATCCACTCCCCCCCTTTATGCAATGCAAGGAAAAGGAAGGAAAGCACACAGTTCTCAGAAATGCAATCAAATGTAATTCAGTTCACCCCAGCAATCTTATACAACAGGTAGGAGTTTTGAAACACATGCAAAATGCTTTGAATATGGTGACAATGAAGTGAGGAAGATGCTGAAAATGGTTTTAATTCCCTTTAGGAGGTTCAGGGTAAGTGAAATATACTTGGGATGAGTTCAGGCTCACTTTAGCAAGGATCTAGGATGGTTCTTACAGGCAAACAAATTTTTAGCAAGGAAAGTGATGACTGCTGATGGTTACACGTGGCTGGATTTTTAACCAAATCGCAAATCGTGGTAAAATTTGCGAGTGCGAGAATCGTGATTACGGAGAAAGTATAAGGAGTAGGAAGAAGGAAAGTTAAACCAAGTTCCTAGCCCAAACGGTTCCAGAGATACGGACGATTAAATAAAGGTAGTTTTTCGGATTTGAAATTTTAAAAGTTCAAAGCGACAGGTTACAGCTTGCAGCTAGAAAATGACAGGTGACAGCTTTGCAAATGACAGGTGACAACGTCTAGGAGGCAGTTCTGGTTAGATTAAAATAGATTAAATTATATTATTTTAACTAAGAGATTGGTTCTGCACAGTTCTGCTAGGTACTCACAATATATTTAGAAATAGGCCTCGCCACGGATCTGGTCAGGTTTTTGGACTGGACTCCGGTTCTGGTCTCGGCACTTCACAGTGATCTGGGTCAGATCTCTGGTTCTGCTAACATCGGTCTGGGTCACTCTGGATCTCTGGCCTCTGGTTCTGGATACTGCTCTGCTTTCTCTGGGTACAGCACTGCTTCTGGATCTTTCTGCACAGCTTTCTCTGGATACAACACTGCTTTCTGGCAAATGGCAAGAGTTCTTGCAAAGAATTCAAACAGCTCGCCTGGCTGTGAATAGTTTACAATGATTTGAGGCCTGCAAAAGAGGGATTTAGCTTGTAGTTGACCTCTCTGCTACTTATTCTGAAGTAAAGTCTTGGTCTCTGAAGGTGGATAGATTGGAATCTCTGTGTTGGCTCTCTGGATGTTGATGGAGGTAAAGTATGGATTTTCCCGGCAGAGCGTCCCGCAGCAGATGGAATAGAATGTCTCTATCTGTCCTGACTGTCTGCTTTTATGTGTTTTGAAAGTGGGTGGAGAGGCTAGCTTTCTAGGCCTTACCCCTCTCCACTTGTCATTGGCCACTTCCTCCTCTTCCCCTTGATTGGGGGAATGAAATGAAGTGTCATCATGATGAGGACTGTTTATGATACAGAGAACCCACCCCTGTCAACTTTACACCCAAATCTATATCTGATCCAAATACATACTTCCTCGATAGACAGTTGTTTGGCATTGCATACACACATCATGCATTTACTGATGGTAGCCCCTGTTCCAATTCTGTCGTTTCTAGGAGCTTGGGTTCAAAAATGGCAACATATTTCACTTTTTGGTCGGGTTACCAATATTGGATTTGTCCCCTCATTTACGCAAATGTTCGCAAAGCATGTGGGCATTAGGTGGTGGAGTGTCAGATTTTTAACATACATACATTTAGAGTAATATCCTCTTTTCCGCTAAAAACCCCCCTGAACATACCACCGGGTCCTAACACGTCTTCAAATGTGCACAGAAAAATCACAAGAATAATGATATCACTTATAAAATTTTCACAAGTCCGCTCTATGAATGATCCATCTTTTTAGATTCATGTTCTGGCCCCAAAGGGGTGTGGTTTCCCCCCAGCACAAGGTTGAATTTCTGGTTTTTCCAGTTCTGCCAAGCCAGCTTGCTCTCACAGGCAGTGCTCCTCCCCTTTCCTTCCAGGAGGAAGCCACTTTTACGACCCCCCCAATAAAACGTTTGCCTGAGTCAGGACAGGGCTTTGTTCAATTTCCTGCAGAGCCCAGGTAATTCAATCAGAGAAGTGTCATATCCATTTTGGTGGGAACAGCAAAAGGCAGCTAGGCCTGGGAACACAGCTGTTGTGCAAGACTCAACTCCTGTCGGGGGTAGCTGGAGGGCAAAATTCCCTCTCTTTTTAAGCCAGGCCTCAGCTAAATGTCTCTTTGGCTGCCAGTTTTCCTGTCCAAATCAAACTTCCAATTTTTACGCATGCAGCTAGAATGCTGATTCTAAGTTTAAAACTATGACATTTAAACAATTGCAACCTATGTGACACTCAAAAGTAGGTCGCTCATTTCTTTTAAACATTTAGATTTTTAGTGTCTTTCAGTCCAAATTTACTTAAACTGCTGAAATCCACAGCTCAGCCAGTTTTGCTATGAACATTATTTTAGGCTCATCCTCTTTCCAGATTTTGTATGCCCACAAGACTTTATTCTGTCAAATGTCTGCTGGTGTTCAGTGAGATTGTTGGATATTCTGCAATGTTTGAAATGGGCATTCTGAGCTTGCCTTCAGAGAAACAAAGGGTGATTTTTAAAGTGCTTTCTAGCGAACAGGCACTGCTGTTTTTCTCTTTGGCACCCCATTTCACTCATGGCTCTTCTGACCCAGCACACCCGCACCGGGGGGTGGCAAGTCAGGCGACCATTTTGGTGTGCGCACAAACTGCGCGGTTTTCATAGATTCTGGCGCACATGTGGGCTTTTTCGGCCATCTTGGATTTCCTAACCCCACAGCACCAAATGTTGTAGCATAATAGTCCAAACGTGGGTCAGAACACCCAACAGGAGCTAATAACAGGCCTGTTAATAACAGGCCCGTTAATAACGGGCCCGTTATTAGCTCCCTGGTCCCTTAGCGGGACCTGCTAAGGGATCTCATAATGCGGCGGTAAGGGGTTAACGGCACTGGCATCCTTACCGGCACTGTTAACCCCTCACCACTGCACTCATAATGGGCCTCATTCCGAGTTTGGAGGTAGCCATGGCGCTATTTGCGCCATGGCTGCCTCCAAAACTGGTTCCGACTCCGACCTGGTTCAATGGGGACTTACCGGTCTAGTCCGACCATTGCGGGACTGGTAAGTCCCCATTGAAAAAGGTAATCCCCATTCACATTTGAGCCCCCATCGGGCTCAATGGGAATGGGGAGGGAGCAAATAACGGTACTGTTATTTGTTCTAGGTACTCGAAATAGGGCGCAAAGGGATTACCGGCACCGGTGTCCTTACCCGTGCCCGGTATCCCCTTGCGCCAACTCGGAATGAGGCCCAATGTGTCTCATTTAGAAGGCGTTGGGATTTACATGTGAGGGACAAGCGCCTGTGAATGCTCTAACTCCATTCTGTTTGTTTCCAGCGATAATGTTTCTTCTTCCCAAAAGAGTGCACCGAGCTAAATTTAAGAAGACAGTCTGAGAAACAAAGCTGGATTTCCGGTTAAGGAGTATGATGCTGTACAGGTTTCCAGTCTCCAGTGTACACACAAACCCTAGAGCATTAAACATATGGGCTACTGGGCCAGTTACTACGGTATTGAGGCCTGTCTGTGAAACAAGTATGAAATGTCACATAATTGACATTTCTTTACATCATGTATATATTCATGAAAGTTCATCTTGTAATAACACATGTCAGCATCTTCTGCTGATTGTGCTACGGAGAAGTCTTAAAGACACTGGACCTGATTTATAAGAGTGTTGTTCAATAGGAATACCTCTCTGCAAAACACGTTATAAATCAGGCCCAATTAGGCTTCCTCACAAGTTTGGTGGTGCAGGAAAAACTGTTGGTAATGCGGTTGCTGCCATATTCTTTTGCAGGGACGGAATTGCTGCTGTTTCTATTGGTCTGCCGGACTACAAGTTTGATCTTGAAGTAGAGGACTTTCCTCCTGCATCATGCTGAATGGAGATCTTCCACTCTAAAGGACAGTGGCACCTATAACATCTGCCGTTAAATTCCTCTTGCAGACCAGATGCAGTGACCCAGCTTTCAACCTGTGAGAACTATTCACTTGGGGACGAGAATCATCTAGTCTCTTATTTACATTGCTTGGAGCATACCTTGAACTGCTTTTGTTTGAGTATAAATATTGAAATAATGTTTGAAATAAAATCCCAGCAACATTGATACACACATTACAAATACAATCATCCCCCCTGATTAGCAATAAAGTGTCATTATGCAATATTCTAAAAAAAAATAAAAACGCATAAAACCATTTCATTCATTGAAATTCACCCTTTATGTTTAAAACAGCTTTATCTAACAAATACATATATGGTAACCCTGGAGTTTGTTTTCAGAGCAAAGCAGCTCTAGGCCTCAGTGAAGAAGTGGCCCCAGAGAAGTCATGTGCATTGGACAGGCATGTCCTCTGTTTGGGCTGTACCTTGGAACAGGCATTTGTCTTAGAGCAGGGATTGGCATTTTGACAGGGATTAACCTTGAGACAGGCATAGGTCTTGGAGCAGAGATTTGCCTTTTGCCAGGGATGGACCTGACAACAGCCATGGGTCTTGGAGCAGAGATTTGCCTTTTGCCAGGGATGGACCTGACAACAGCCATGGGTCTTGGAGCAGAGATTTGCCTTTTGCCAGGGATGGACCTGACAACAGCCATGGGTCTTGGAGCAGAGATTTGCCTTTTGCCAGGGATGGACCTGACAACAGCCATGGGTCTTGGAGCAGAGATTTTCCTTTTTCGGAAGACATGGTCCTCTGAATGTGCATTGGTCTAAGAGCAGGGATAGATTTTGCAACAGCCATTGGTCTTGGAGCAGAGTTTCTTCCTTTCGGCAGGGATGGTCCTTTGAACATGCATGTGGCTGAGAGCAGAGATTAGCCTTTCAGCAAGGATGGACCGTCAAACATGGATTGGTCTTGTAGCACAGACTGACCTTTCAGCAAGGATGAACCTGGCAACAGCCTTGGGCCTTGGAGCAGAGAGCTGCCTTTCAGCAGGGATGAACCTTTGAGAATATATTGGTTTTGGAGCAGATATCTGCCTTTCGGCAGGGATGAGCCTTCAAACATGCATTGGTCTTGGAGTGGAGGTTGGCCTTTCGACAGGGATGGAACCTGCAACAACCATGGGTCTTGGAGCAGAGATTTGCCTGTTGGCAGGGATGGACCTAAGAACATGCATTGGTCTTGAAGTAGAGATTGACCTTTCGGCCAGGATGGACCTTGCAACAGCCATGGGTCTTGGAGCAGGGAATGGCCTTCGGCAGGGATGCTCCTTTGAGCAAGCATTGGTCTTGTAGCAGCATGGATTGGCCTTTCAGCCGGATTGGGCCTTCCAAAAGCCATGGGTCTTGGAGCAAAGATTGGCATTTCAGCAGGGTTAGACCTTGCAACAGCCATAGGTCTTGGAACAGAGATCTGCCTTTCAGCAGGGATGGACCTTCGAACATGCATTGGTGTCGGAGCAGAGATTGGCCTTCAGCAGGGATGAACCTTGCAACAGCCATGTGTTGTGGAGCAGAGATCTGCCTTTCAACAGGGATGGACCTTGGAACAAGCATGTCTCTTAGAGCAGAGACTGACATTTTGGCAGGTATGGACCTTCCAACAGCCATATGTCTTGGAGCAGAGATCTGCCTTTCGGCATTGATGAACCTTGGAACAGGCATGTGTCTTAGAGCAGAGATCTTCCTTTCAGTAAGGATGGTCCTTTGAACATGCATTGGTTTTGGAGCAGAGATCTGCTTTTGGCAGGGATGTACCTTGCAACAGGCAAGAAACACTTTAGCAATCAAATGGCTTCTCAGGTTTGTGGGCTACAACAGTGGCCAAAGGACTAACATGTTCTAGCACCTATTCATGGTTTAAAGTGCTTCTCAGTGTGAAAGCAAAAGAATATATCGAGGCTGAGTACTTTCAAAAAGAAATACACCAAACGCAGGTTATAAAGATACACAGATCTTTACAAACAGTTTTCAAAGAAACAGAGTATCGGATAGCTATTAGGCCCTCAGTTCACCACAGCGAATACCAGCCCATTCGGTGTGGGAAGTGAGTGGGACTGTACATCAGAATAGTCGCACCTTTTATACACTCCAAAACTTGATGTCCAACCCACTTGCAGGTTAATAAGTCTAGGATCTAGGATCTAGGGTTTGTGCCGAGTTAGTTCCCTAATTTATGCAGCTATACATTTAGGGGTTATCCTTAACATATTCGCAAACAAGTTACAATAGCAACAGTGTGTCTTCGGCTTTCGCGTTGAGCCTCTGCACATTACTTTATACAATTTAGTAAAACAAGTGTTCACATAAGGTGCTCAAACAGTATTGTGCATGATATACGTTCATGGATTAGTCTCGTTGGTACAGGTAATCCTTTATACACTGGTCAACGAAGGACAAGGTCTCAGTACATGACCCTAACATTTGGCCTGCAGGCAGTTTACACATTAACTTGCACACAGATATCAAGACGACCATGTTACATTCAAAACGACACTGTCCACCATCTTAGAACACAGGGTGACTTTAGAGAGAGAATCTAAAATGGCGGATGAACCTAAAATGGCAGCTTACATGGATCTAAGGTCAGGACCTTCCAACACGGATTTCCTCGCAGAGCGACTTGGCCTAGGCCAATATATATACACACGATCTAGAGGGTATAATATGATTTCCCGTTCGACATCAGGACCAACAGCCATTTCAGGGTTCACAGCAACTATTAGGTACAAGCGTCACTTCAGCTTTCAAAGAACCACTCAGGTTCAAAGCCACTTCAAAGCACCTCTCAGGTTCAAAAGACACTCCAGGGTTCAAAGCACCGCTCAGGTTAAAGCACCACTTCAGGACCCAAAGCACCTCTCAGATCCATGCTCCACCACAAGATCCAAAGCAGGTCTCAAGTTCAAGCACAACTTCAGATTTCAAAGCACCTCTCAGGTTCAAAAGACACTTCAGTGTTATAGCACCTCTCAGGTACAAGTGTCACTTGAGGATCCAAAGCAGCTCTTAGGTTCAGGCACCACTTCAGAATTCAAAGCACCTCTCAGGTTCAAGCAACACCTCAGGGTACACAGCACCTCTCAGGTGCTAACGCCAGTTCAGTGATCAAAGCACTTCTCAGGACCAAGAACCAGTTTAGTGTACAAAGTCCATTCAGTTTCAAGCACCACATCAGGGTTCAAAGCACCTCCCAGGTTCAAGCACCACTTCAGTGTTCAAAGCACCTCTCCCATTCAAGTGCCGCTCCAGGGATCAAAGCACTTCTCAGATGCAAGTGCCAATTCAGTGTTCAAAGCACCTTTCCGGATCAAGTGCCACTTTAGGATTCAAAATCAGGTTCAAATACCAGATCAGATCAGTGTTAACTTCCTCTTTCTATCTCGTTAGGTAGTCAACTTTGCCTTAGGGTTTGTGGAAAGTCTTTTAAAGATTCTTAGCTCCTCCCCCTGATGCTGTCTTATTGCGGGATAGGTCGGAACCTCTCTTTCCTCCCTCAAGTTTGATGGCATTGGTAAACTAGTTTCAAGTCCCTACATTTTCACAATAGGCCATAATGGGGGCATTAAGTTGTATAATGGGCAGTCACCATTTTAGATCTGCCTCGATCGTTCAGTCTTTGCATGCCTAGTGCGATTATCATTCTAATCCCTGCCCTGGTGAGGCTGAGCAAGTTCTTCAAGAGTTGTAGTCTGTGTTCACCGGCAGCCTTCATCTCACAAGTCACACCTTCCCGATTTCCTGAGACATTGGGGGTCATTCCAAGGTGGGCGGTAAGGGATACTGGGCACTGGTAAGGAGACCGGTGCCAGTATTCCCTTACCGCTCTACTACAAGGTCCCTTAGCGGGTCCCACCAGGAACGGCAGGTCTGACCAGTCATTCTGGACGGGACCCGTTAAAGGACCAGGGCGCTAATAACAGGCTTGCAAGTCGCAAGCCCATTATTAGCGCCCTCCCCATTCCCATTGAGCCGTATGGGGGCTCAAATGGGAATGGGGAATGGCATTTTCAAGTCCCCATTTAACGATACCGGTGCCGGACCCATTATTGGTGGCAGTCATGGCACAAATAGCGCCATGGCTACCTCCAATCTCGGAATGAGGGCCATGGTCACAGTGAACCAAGGAATGGTTAAAACCAGTGCTAAGGGTGACAGACTGGTCTGTCTCTCAGGGGCTGATTCGAAGGTGCATGTAATAAGAAAAGTGCTGTGTCTCAGCAGAAAGACACTTTACCATGATGCAAAGGATTCTGAGCCAACCCAAGACTGGTGGTAATAAATCAAGTCTGCCACTCCAGGAAAGCCCTGATTTGTGGCATAGCCACATCCTTGCCAACCACGTGTTAGCGTCTGGCATCTACTGTATTCTACAGCCAGAACACCCTATTTTCACCAGCCTAAAGAGGCGTTCATTAAGGGTTCCCTGCGAGGTGCCGTCACACTCTACTGCACATTTTTTCCCTTTATATACATAGCATTTCTTAGACTGCAGCAATACTTTTCTAGTTTAATGAAATTTTAAGAAAACTTTCTTAAATTAGAAAAGTGGCTGTCTTCTAAGACATGCTTGCAATGCCACTGCGAGAGATTTTAGTAGCTTTTGCTGCTGGAAAGCACAACATCCCCCCTCCAATTCTTCCACCCACTTCAGAATGATGGTGCTGGAAACTGGAGGGGAGAATGTTGGCTTTCCATGCTATATTATAATCAGCACAAGTCAGAATCAGCCCATGAGATTTAGTTATGGTGGGGCTAGTTTGCCATATAACAGAATCACCTCAGAATCACTGAAATACTCATATTCATTGATTAACCTAACGGGGTCTAATAAATAAATAATTAACTATGGCCTGCAGTTGAAGTGTAGGAGTGTGGTGTCTACTTCTCCAACCTTCAGAGGTCATTGCGAGGATACACACTCAGATAGCCCATTTGTTCTCTCTATGTCTGTTTGTCTGTTTTGGATGGCTGCGTTCTTCGCTACATGCATATCTTAGTTTTAGTTTCATATGTGGTGTATCCTACTTCCTAGGTGCATATTTCATCACCAGCAATACAGTTTAGCCTCAGAACAGGAGTGGGTCTCAGACCAAGAATGGTGCTCAAGGTATGGAGAAGGTTTGGAGCTGGGACTTGCCTGAAGACAAGGATCTCGCTCATGGCAAGGATGGTCCATGTGCGAGTAGCCGGGATCGGCCCTTGGTGCACGGTAGGTTGTTGATATCAGGTGACGAGCGGGAAATAGCCCTCGAGTGAAGATCGTGGAGGGACCTAATAAAACATGTGGCAAGTGTAACTGTGGCTTGTAGAAGATTTGTTTACTGGTTTATAAAATAGCTGAGGAAATATTCACACCGAAAATATAAAGAGTGAATGTTGGTAATAGTTTGCTTTTCCCAAAGCTACATATAGGTGCTGGTGCCAAATACCTGCGGGGCAGAGAAGCAGCTAACTGTGACAAATCACAATAACTCAGTGCATGCACAAAGGTGCTCAATACATGATTTGCCAATTAGATTTTGGTGAGAGAACTTTCAGTGTTTGTCGATTCAACAGAATTTCAGCTTTTCACTGCTCGTTTTCAAGTTATTTCAGGAATCCAAAACAATTGCAAATTTGCCCGGCCCTAGCTTTTGTTATTTCATAGTGAATAGTTGATGCATCAAAGGAGAATCGGCACAAGGCTGTGTCTCAATCACGAAGAATGTTGACAAATAGGCCATATATCTTGTCAACAGATTCAACAATTACATCTCTTGAAGGAGCCTGCGTTGCTTCCGGCATGAATAGTCTCATCCAACCACCTTTTCAGGGGAAAACGAGTTTTGTGGCTGAACATCCTCCATCAGGGGCCTGGAGCTTCGGAAACAGATTCCTCAAGGTTAAGACTCATACCTAATCACCTTAAATTGAGAAAGGCTCTCAAAACTCTATTGGTCCCAGAAATGTTCTGGGAAGTAATGATTAGATATTGCCTAAGACAGTGCCAGGGACGAGTGTGCTCGTCCTTTTTGCATAGACTTGTATAATAGCCTGCCGTTTAATGGGTTGTTACAATTGGTGAAAAACGTACCTGTTTAGGATTGTGAAAAGCAATTTAATGAATTGCATTTTACTTTTGCTTTATTGCAATTCTTCATCTTGCCCTCAAACCGCTTTTCGTTGTTGGCTCTGTGGAGTGATTTTGTATGCATGCTGATGGATCCTTCTAATCAATTAGTTAACAAATGGACAGGACCATTTAAACAACTGAACAGACTGGATTTCCTGTCCTATGAGTTGATCTTCTGTTATGTGGTGGGAACCAAATCGTCTCTCTTGCAAATCTGGGAAGAGGTTATGTCAGTGTCTATTTTTGTAATCTTAAAATGATTGGAGTCATTAACTGATAAATGAGCAAAGTGCAGAACAACGAATAGTCCCAAATAAATGAGTGCACCCAGCCCCGTGAGGGCATCTTCTAGTGGGACTGTTTCCATCAAAGAATTCAAAGATTTGTAGTGGGCCTTCCTACTGCGTCAAAAGGATAATCGATGATTTAGACAGAGAGCAGCTATCTCCAATTGTGAATTCTGATGATCATCATCCAATCACCCCAACATTCCATGCCACCTGCTGGCCTGGTTAATAAAAGAAATCTTCCCTCATGAATTTACCAGTCGATCTCCTTGGCATTTTACTCCAGGCGTTGCGCCTCTATGCCCCGTGGATAAATCAATTGTCCTTGTCTGTATTCTGATGCCAAATAACGATCTAGGGTATTTCGCGTAATTTCGTTCTTTCAACGAGAAGGCATCTGTGATTAGCCCAGGGACAAAGAATCTTTAGGGTTATCTTCCAGTCGGCTTATCCAGGGGGAGTTGCAAAAAGCACTTCACTTAAGAGTCTCTTACCATCAATCGATTCTAATCATTGTGTAATACATTTTCTTCCCAGGTGACTTGTAGGTTCACAGCAGTCCATTAATCATGGGGCTACCAGAGTCCAAATTATCCAAACATTTATCTTGTGCGAAAAAAGGAGCAAATTAATTTAGCCCCAATTTTCCTGGTTGTATAATAAGGAATGGTGCAAACCAGTTTTGCCCCAATCACTATTTTCTAAAATGTTTTCACTATGGAGCAGATTCTGTGTTGTATCTTATTTGCTATTTAAAATAAAAGGAACTTATGTAAAGACATTTGTTTTTATATTGCACAGCAGTGGCAGCTGGTACATTTTTATAATTGGAGGGGTGTAAATATTCCCACATATATGCCAGAGCGACCAAGCGTAGCAAGGGAGTCCAAACCAAACAAGGGGGATTTGGGGGATTTTCCCCCTGCAAAAACGTTTGGAATAATGGGTTAACATGGGGCTTTGTACAGTACACATTCTGTGAAAAATTGGATTCCAAAAGTCAGTTTGCAATTGGGTTTGTAGGGTAACTCCAATCCAACCACCCAATAGCTGTTATTGACCATGTTTCCCTTTGACAGTTTAAGCCAGCCAAGGCGCAGCCCCTCATCTTCGGCTGGGGCCTCCCTCTGGAACAGCCTCCCTGCCACTCTAAAACTTGAGGAGAACCATCTCTGGTTCCGGAAGCACCTCAAGACCTTCCTCTTTTCTTCTGCCTTCGCTCCCCCTCTCCCCTGCTGATCTGTTCTCTCTTGGCACCATGCACCTGGCCACCCTCTGTCTTTTGGGCCCAGGTACCTGCTCATCCTGCCACCCTCCCACACTGCCTCCGGGCCACCCCTTGCACTGGGGTCAGTATCTGTACCCATACAGCCCCCCCTTTTTCTTCCTGCACTTATCAGACCTACCCTGTCTGCTGCCTTAAACCTAGCACTTGCAAATTGCTGGCTTCATTACCACTGTTTGTTGCCTTTATCATTTATTTATTGTTATTTATCTGTTTCTCCTCTGCTTTGCACTTTCCACCTCTCCCCCTTCCATGCACTTTTCCCCTCCCCCCTCTCCCATGCACTTGCGCGTTCTGAATGTCACTGGGCCTAGTAAGATCGCTGTTTTGTTCTCCCCTGTTCCCCTCCCTTGCCTTGTCGCGCTCTGAGACACTTGTGTACGAGCGCGATAAAAATAAAATATCAATCAATCAATCAATCAATCAATCAATCAACTGAAACGAGCAGCTAGGTCTTCCACTGGGCTGGTGCTGCTCTGCTACGAAGGGCGATGGTTCTGATGGGTCGGCGCCCCGTCAACTATTATGGACGAGCCATCCTGGATGCCCAGCAAACACAGTCAAAAGAACAGCGTTATTATGTTTTGCACGAAAACAAAGTAAGTTCCTAATAGAATGCTATTTGCTATTTGCTATTTAACATTTATCCAAATATATAAACATCATCAATAGGAGTGCATGGTGAACACAATTGTGGTTTTTATTATGTTTTGCACACATGTATGTTTAGCGCACCTGTTATAAGAATACTGCAAGCAGGTTCTCCGGAAGAAAGAAAGGCAAATGCTTGTGTCCAATGGACTTTCTGTTGCCGTTGACGTACGGAATTGTGAAGCAGGTCAGACTAGCTCTGTCCTCTTTCCATCTGGCTTCTCAAGCGGTCCTTACAAGTGTTTTGTTTGGAAGTTTTCAATTAATATTTCTTGACACCGTAATGAAATATAGAGAAATAGCATATAATTAACAGGCATTGCACATCATTATGAATTTGACGGTGGGGTAAAACAGTGGCAGCAACTTTGTTACTGTCACTTTTTTGTTGGTAGTATCGGAATTACCAACACATTTACTGCACCACTGAATTCCAAGTATGGCTGTAAAGTGGGGGATTCACGGCATGGAAAAACACTGGACACAAATCCTTCAAATCCACCAAAAAACCCATGCCGTCCATCGCCAGACCACCACCCGCAATCATGTTGTAATGCCATGGGACATAGTGACGGTAACGGTAATCGGTTTTGGTAGCAAATTGACCCCTATTTACTGCCAAACTAATAATGAAGCCCTTTGTTGTATTGCCCTGAGGTTGCGTCTAAAACAGCAAAAAAGCGCAGCACTCCAAAAGGTAGGAAGTACAGAAATTACATTAAGACGTCCAATGACTACTGGAGTATTCTTGGCATCCTTCTCTGTTGGTGAAAGGCAACTTGTGATAGGCAACTTGTCACGCCTTGAAACACTTGTGTATAGGTGTGTTATAAATGCCATATCATATCATATCATATTATATGTTCTGGATGGCTTTGTAAAGCCTACAGTTGTTTCTCAGTACATCACAGTGAATTACCAGGAGCCACAGAAGCACCATTGATCTTGTAATCAAGAGCCCCAAGAAGCTTGCAAACATCTATGGCATCTTCTTATAATCCAGACAAAAGAATACTCACATTAAATATTAGGCAGGATATGGCCATACCATTGATCAAGTGTGTGTTAGGGTTGGATTTGTATTGGTATGGAGTGAGTGATTATACTTTGAGTTTCATAGTTGAATTTGTTTTGTTATAAAGTGAATGTTTGGTGGGGAAAGACACCAGAGGGAATAGAGGATGGCAGCAAAGGAGCAATATTTAGCGCGAGAAATTAGCATAGTAATAAAGAGGGAGGGAGCTTAAAGGAAGTGCACTCTGGCATTGGCTGAAGGACACGGCTAGTGGGCACCAGAAAATCAATATGATAACAAAACACTTCAAATTCTGTGAAGAAAAAAAAACGTTAGTGAAGAGAGATCTATTTTATCACAACAGAACCCTTGATATGCATAGGATGTGGAAGTGATGATCATCTCAAATCGGTCTCCCCCACGTTGCAAAGCCCATCGGCACATACATGATTTCACAGAGGGGATTCAAAAGGATATCATGGGGGACAGCTACGGGGGAGGGGGGGGCTGAGTTAAGATGCTCATCAATTCCCACACCGGCTGAATTTCAAATTTTCTTTTTGCCATAAATCAGATCACCTTTTTAACCCTTGCTTAAATAAGGTGTTTTATATATATATATATATATATATATATATATATATATATATATATATATATATATATATATATATATATTTAATGAAAATACTTTGTTAAGGGGACGTTATGGTTAAGTTGCACTAATAAAAACCTATGAAATTCAATGAAAAACCTTTGCTAAAGGGGCGTTATGGTTACAAGTAAAACAGAAAAACCCCTAGAATTCGCCAGTTATGGTAAGATAAGCAACCATAACTTGCGCCAACACCGTGCACTGCTACGACTAACACCCAGGACATTAAAGATGACATCCCCATTCAGTCTATGGGACAAAAGAATTTTTGGGAACCCCGCTATAACTTTACCCCCCCTTGATCAAACCTCACCAAACTGTGCTAAACAATTCAGAGTGCATATACTTTTTCTGCAAAGTTTGGTGAGGATTCGTCCAGGGGAGCAAAGTTATAAGCCACCCAAAAAGTGCATTTCTATGGGTTTAGCAACTTAACCATAACCACAGGGCCGCTACCACAGGCCATGTAATATATATCACTACAAAAAAAACTTTGTTAAGGGTACGTTATGGTTAAGTTGTCGTACCAAAAACCTGTGCACTTCACTAAAAAAATGTTTCCAGCCTGCCATTACGGTTCACATTACAACCTAAAAATCCCTGAAATTTGCAAGTTATGGAGGGCTAAGCACCCACTCCTGCCATTAGCACTGTGCACTGCTACCACTACCACCCAGAACATGAAAGATGCCATCACAAATGTCATTGATGACATCACTGACGACATCACATGTTTCGCCCCTTTGTTTTTCTTCACTGCCATATATATATATATATATATATATATATATATATATATATATATATATATATATATATATATATATATATATATATATATGTATATTCAGTGAAAAAACTAAAAACTTTGTTACTGGGATGTTATAGTTCACAGTAAAACCGAAAAACACTTGACAATCCCTAAGTATGGGAAGCTAAACAACCATAACTCACGCCACCTACGTGCATTGCTAAGACTAACACCCAGAACATCAAAGATGACATCAGAAATGGGAAAAAAGACGTTTTGGGACCCCTCCTATAACTTTGCCCCCCCTGGACCAGACATCACCAAACTTTGCAAAAGTAATTCAAAGTGCCCATACACTTTTTTTGCAAAGTTTGGTGAGGATTCGTCCAGGGGTAGCGGAGTTATAGGCCGCCCAAAAAGTGCTCTTCCTATGGAAACAGCAACTTAACCATAACTAGTGTAATAGAGAGAGAGAGAGAGAGAGAGAGAGAGAGAGAGAGAAAGCGAAAGTGAGAGAGAGAAGAAAAGCAAGAAAGGGAGACAGAGAGAAAGAGAGAGAGGGAGAGAGAAAGAGAGAGAGTGTTAAATAGGTGAAACCTAGGACAGTGCTTCTTGAGAGCTGGCAGTAGTAACATTTGGGTTGGACAGATCCATTAGATCACTAAGCCATCCCTAGGGAATGTTGTGGGTGGTTCACCCAACAGACGGCTCACTCAGTTTGTGTTGCTTTGAAAACTTGTTAATGCTTCCAAACAAGCCGATTAAACCAGGATTAGAAATATAGCAATAACAGCATAAGGGAAAATATCACATTGACAGATTTATCCTCATTTTAAACATGGACATAAATCAAATTGAATTCTCTAGTGTTTGAGTGACACTACTAGGAGTAGCAAAGTTCATTAGCAAAAGAAAAAAGGAGATGCATTGCAAGGATAATACGTTTATTAGGCTTCTGGATAATTTGGTGGCTCCATGTTTTCGAGGTAATACCAGCCTTCCTAATGGCTCTTATAGGAAGTAAGTACTATACCTGCCTTGAGAATGGGCCTATGATGTCTTGAAGTTGGCACCCTCTCCTTCTCTCCTCACATCTCTGACGTCTCTTGTGAGGAATTCCACCATCCGCACAAGGAGAGTGCGCTCACCTGGGCTTTTTTGATTTTTTAATAATGAAAAGGAATGGTGGGAGACCAACCTCTGAGGACTGTGTGAGGCCATTCCACACACAGTCCATCTGCTTCCGGCTCAGCTGTAATGTGACAGCGCCCGGTGCATTAAAGCATCTCTAGCAACGTGAAGGCACACCTTCCTCCAGCCATGAGCAGCCTAATTTAAATATCAAAGCTCAATGGATCTGCATTCCTTTTGTCCTCCAGCTGGTGGCAGTGCATGCTAATGAGAGATAATTGAAGCAAGCCTGAAGGGGCTTGGTTGCTGAATAGACAAAAGGAAAGGTGGGGCAAACACCCCTTTGGTATGCAAAATGTCAATTTGAAGCTAGTTCCCACCCCTCTGTATGAAAGGCAGTGAAATGCATGTCGGGGTCCACTATTTACCATAGGCAAAGCTCTGCAGAGCTGACCCCTTTCAGATGGGAGAAGTATGTGGTTTGGGGGAGACAAGTAGTTTGCTCCCAGCCTAAACTTTAAGGGAACCATGTGCTTTAATCAAGAGTCTCAGAGGGCTCAGTTAACCAGAGAGACACTTTGATCTACAACAGACTGGGAGATGGGTAGGACTTAGGTATAAGCGTTCACCCCCTTGTCTGTCCTGTTACAGAGCACTCTGATCCTACCATCATGCATAACAGAAGATTGTTGGTTGGGACCCAGGAGTGGTTCATTAATGTAGGCTTAGCCTGCACCAATCATTGGGGACTATTTGGCTTTAAAAGATGGCTGAACCCCTCACTTAGCAGATCAACGGAAGACTTTGAAAGAAGTAAGAAGGACTCATTTGGACCCGAGCTGGAGGTACAGTCTACCTTACATCTTCCGCTAGTGAAGGAAGGCCAGGAGTTCCAAGAGGGAAGCAATATCCCTCCCCTTAACATCTCCCTGGGAACAGAGTGAGATACCAGACTCAGAGGACCCATACAGTAGTCCCAGAACCGGTACCCAGCCAGCACACAGTGTGCCCTGCTAGGTTCTGCCAGCAAGCTTCTTAGATGGGAAGTGCCGGAGATTATCTGATCTAAGGACAAGGCTGCTGCCTGCAAACACTCAGCATTGGGCCGTCCGCCTTGAAAGGACACGAACTCTGTAGGAGGAGTGCCACACAATCATCATCCAGTGTCCATCTTTTAAGGATATTTTCCAGACAGTCGAGTCCTCAAAGCACATCCGGCTGCAGCCCTGACTGTTGTCACATCGCAGTCAACAGAGCCGTCTGAGCCACCTCAACTAGCATTCCAGATCTGCCAAACAGCACAGAGACAATGATTCAAGGCCCAAGCCGCCGTGCCGGACACCCTGGAGACGTCCATCCAGCCTCGCTTGCCGAACTGTCTGTCGTCTGATACCCGCAGCTGTATGCCACTACTAACTCTGTCTCACGGGCTGGGAAGCACCCTGGAACCGCCTCGACACTGGCGAGCACCAAGAACTTCTTCAGCACCAGGTACATTGTGGTAAATCCCCCCCACCCCCTGGTCCTTCTTCCGAAGGCTCCTATAGACAGTTACAACCCTTTGCTCCCTTGGTGCTGAAACCAAATAACCTTGAACTGTAAAACTAATTACTAATTGCAAAAAGCAGGCGTTAAAATCACCATCCCGCAAAGGGACCTTGGAATCAGGTGTTAAGGGTCGGCGCCATTTACGGCGCCGTAAACCCCTTAACGCCTGGGTCCTAATGAGGGCCTGTATCTGCAACCCTACAGTCCCTTTTCTCTGCACTTATGAGCCACCTGCTGACTGCACTTGTGAGTTTATTGCAGTTCCCCATTCACCTCCCCCCTGGCTCTTCTCCCCTTCTCTCTTTCCCGCACTTGCGTGTTCTGAATGACACAAAGCCTAGTAAGATTGTTATTTTGTCCTCCCTTTGTTTCCCCCTCCTTGTCTTGTTGTGCCTAGAAACACTTGTGTACATGCACGTTATAAATGTCACATCATATCATGAGCACAACATATGATTTCTTCTAATCATGCCTTTCCTGCAAAATCAAATATTGCCATGTTTAGTTGTGAAACTACATGTTGAGTCTGGCCAACTGAGTAGCATGTGAAACATCTCAGATGGCAAAAGAAGTTGAGCCAAGTAGGTTACTCAGGAGGGTCACTGTATCCAGGAAAAATAAAAATTTCAGGCATCCCCGTACAAGCATCAATATATTCAGGCAAAATACTAGAGACATTGGTACACCATTATGACTGTATCAGCAAGCGAGATGTCTAGGGCATCTCTACCTCAGCATAACTGTATCCGGACAACTAGATTACTGAGGCTTGCTTTCATCAACCATACTCTGCTCAGGCAACTAGGTTTTCCAGGTTTCCAAGCATCAGCCTCACTTGATTCAGACAACACTGTGGGGATATGGCAGCAGCAGCATCACCGGATACAGCGTCAAATGTTTGATGGTTATGTGATGACAGGCAAACACAAATGGAAGCTACAAGTGTTATCCTTGGAAACCTGAAAGTGGGCTAAATCATAAATAAGTGTAGTCATAAAGTGCAATACTGATGTCAGGATAAGTGTGATGATTCCTCCAGGTGGGGTGTAGGGGAGCTAAAAACCTCAAAGCATTGTGCAGAGTGTGGCTGAGAAGTGTGGTGACAAGGACAGTTACTGCATGGTGATTCCAGTTGTTGTCTGGAACAGTACTGTAGCCACAAACTTCCTGCTACAGAATCTCTCATCGTCACGTGGAGAACGATCGCTACTGAGAAGTGTGGTGACAAGTGCATTTGCTGCAGTTGGTGCAGGACTGTAGGATTGTGGACTTTGGACTCAGCCTGGACTCCCTCTAGCCTGATTGACAGGTTTCCTGGGTAAGCAGTATATATCGTTTTATATACTTAAACTCTTTGGATTATATTCAATATGTCTACTTGTGTGCTGCCTCGCAACAATCTAAGAAGTGGCCCCAGTGGCAGTTGACTGTACATCTAATACTGTGACGGTGCCAGAGGAGTAGCGACTATCATGAGAAAAGGGCTCTTTTCCTATTACTGAAACTTATGCTTTATCCTTCTACCTCAGTAGACTCAGCTACACCATCCGCACAGGCTAATACAGAAAGGGCTTTCGAAGAGATTGAAAATTCCTTCCTGCAATTGTGTCACATTTTGGAAACTGACTCGAAAGCTTGTGGATCAAGTTCATTATCTAATACACCTGCATTGTTTGGAAATTCATCTCCATCGATGCCTCATTCTTTAGGCAACAAAGGAGGGCTGACTTAAAGGATTACTGTTAATAGCCCCCCCCCCCGCAAATACGACTCTGAGTAGGATAATGGATAATAAAAATGTGTTCTGTGACTTGAACTCTATTGCAGCATTACATCTAATTCTTCATTCGCTGGTGAGACTCTATGACAATCTGTGAGAGGAAACAAAACAACATGGCATCCTGTTGAATGACATTAGCAACTATTTGAAATTAAATAATAGTATAGAGGGAGGTGGTTTCGGAGGGGATCAGATATTGGATCTTTGATAGGATAATTTTGTGATGATCCTAATCTACAAAAATCTCCCCATCCTTTCTGTGACAAGTTTGTTATAATTGAACTGCAATCACAACCTATAGGTTGTACCTTCTTGCAAGACCCAGATGAAGGGGATATAAGTAAGAAAAAGAGTCACTAAATCCTACAAAAAAGGCCCCAAACTCACATCAGACGTCAACCAAAGGATCCTGAACATTCTTAAGGAGCCTCAACAGTGATTCTAATTCTGTTATGGTAATTCCAAGAGAGGCAGATTCTGAACCTGCCCAGAATAATATGACTCTAAAAAAACAAAAATAGTAGAAAGCACAAAAAAGGGAAAAGTAAAGAATTCCAACTACTCGATCTGAAATGTAAGGATAATACGAACATACCTTATTTATTAAAGAATGTGACAGAGGGGAGTGAAGAAGATTCCCTTTTACAGACAAACCCTACTGTCATTTCCCCAAGGTCGCAGCACCTTAAAGATGTTGCTGATATACCAGATATTTCGAATAATGGCCTTGAATCAACTGAAGATAATCTGACCCCTCGGCCTTCAGAAGCCAAGAGATCGGGAAATTATCTGCCTGTTGAAATCCTGAAATCAGGAGAATCAATAAAGATGTAGGATTGGCATAAGTTTGATAAATTGTAGCATCTTACAAAGGGAGACTCTAAGGCTCCTTCTATACAGCTACTAATTGGCTTTGAAATCATTTTTCGAGGTGAAGGCCACTCGTTATTAAATAGGTAATCTGAGCCATGCTTTGCGATTGCAGTTCTCAAATGATATCATCTTGGAAGAGTTTGTGAATGACAATAGGGAAGATTGTGTCGTGGCTCATATTCATTTGAAGCCTGTGTCTAATTTGATCTTGAATTAAATTGATGCATGGTTAATGAATGGTATCAATGAATTTGCTTTAAAAAACATATTAATTGTACAAAGTATCCGGTTGAGCCTAGACCATCGATTTCGGAAGGTAAGCGACTCAGAACTAATCCATCACGTAGTGAGTCTACCTCCAAAGATGTAATTTCGTGCACTTAGGTTTAGGGTATCAGGTACGTTCAGGTCATTACAAATGAAGACAAAGCAATAGAGATGAAAGCTGATTGTTCTTGGCTGCCGTTAGCGCTGACTTTAAAAAATAATTCAGCAAAGCGAAAATGTTTTTACCAAAACTGAGCTGAATAGAATCTCATGGAATTCTAAGAGTTTTATTGGTTTTCTTAGTAGTGACTCCAAGATAATATTGTATCATGCATTTTATTTTAAGGGAGTCAGGTTAACAGCCCTACATTTTCAGGTAGGTTATTCCATACTGGTAAATAAGGTAAAAAGGGGGGGGGGTGAAGGAATGCCTTTCTGGGGGTCTCTAATTATTGTGTTGATAACTCTCTGGGCTGACCGTTTAAAGAATGGAACGGTAACTCAGATGCTGCCTTCACACCAGTTTGATGTGGGGAAAAATTCAGCTCCTTTTGATTCATATTTATTGGAATCCTGCATGCACTAATGTTGAGGATTTGCCTTTGTTGATTGCCACGCTCCTATCTGATTTGTATAATACTACAGGGTCTGACTTTATCATTTTGGTGGGGAATTTAAATTGTATATGTCCTAACAGGCACTTCTGCTATAGTACTGTCCTAATGCAGCAACAAAAAGGTGTTCACATATAAACTGTACCCTGGGAATACCAAGCAAGGCAACAATAGGCATGTTATTTCTTGTCAGAATTGGGTAAGTGTGTGCAATGTAAAGGAGGAAAGCATAAGTAATATTTGCTCTGGGTTACTATGAGTTTACAAAAGTGCTTTTCTTCAATAGGGCTGGTTTGAAACTGCTTGTTGAACTCCGTTCACAGATATGCAGGGATTACCTAGTGTGAAAAAAGCCAATGTGCCTAATCTAGCTCTCTGTGTGCACTTGTCCAGCTCTGTTCTTTGAACATGTTTGAATATGTCACTATTCCTCAAATTCTTCTTCCGCTTGCGGTGGATCGTCTACATGTTGGGTTAGGGGGTTCTCATCTAGGCAGTGCTTGACGTCTCCCATGTGGTCCCATGCCTTCCCTATTAGTTTGATGGCCTTGTCTGTTGCTTGCTCTACTATAAAGGGGCGATCAAAGCACGGGTAGTGCCTCGCTCTAACAAAATATCTTTAAAGTACTTTGCACCCTGGATAAAGAAGCGGTGGTTTAAGCAGTTCAGATTGTTATACTTGTGTTTTGTCTTCATCACTCTTTTTCACTCTTCTTCAACCTCCCCATACGGTACTTCAGTTGTTGAGAGATAAAAGAGGCACTAGCCAACAATGAAGCAAGGTATTCATGCATTTCATCACCAAGAACAGTAGCAATATTTTGGGCATCTGTCAGCGCTCTAGTGGGAGGATCAAGTGGGAGGAGCATGCGTCATCCTGTCAACACCTCATGAGGAGTTAGATGGTGGTCAGATGCAGGCAGATTGCGCAATGTGAATAATGCTGAGGGCAGGCATTGAAGCCATCCCTTTTCAGTGTCATTTTTATCTTTGCGATTCGTTCTTTGAGTAAGCCATTGAGGTGTTCAGAAATTTCATTTGCTTGCAGATGATAAGCTCAGGAAAACGTATGCTTAATACGAGCATGTCTGTGATTTGTTCAAACACTTAATTTATGAAGTGAGGTCCATTATCTCAATGTAGGACCTCGCACACACCCAACTGTGGGAACATCTCTTTGATGAGGCATTTCGCCGTACTGATGGCATCGGGATGTGAGCATGGACCAGCTTCGATCCATCGAGAAATGGACACACTACTACAAGCATGTACCTGTACCCATTACAATTTTGGACCATATTCACGTAATCTATGTGGAGTTGTTGAAAGGGCCCATTCGGGTGTGGTGTTGCTCCTTGCACTATGCGCAGCATGTGTCCCACATTGAAATTTTGTCAGACAATACAATTGTGCATAAAGGTAGCCATATATTCTGTTAGGTTTGAGCAGAACCAGTCTTCCCCTATATACACTGCAAAAACATCTTTGCTAAGGTGGGTGGGATAGTCCAGCTGTGTGAGCGCAATCTGCAATCATGCAAACGGAAGGACTGGCTTTCCAGTGCTTTCCTGTCACCACATTGCATCTGTGAGGGATATGGAACACCCTCTCTTTATCCACAACTCTTTCTCATCTGCTGGTGCTTGGCCTTAGAATTCTACTATTTGAGTAACGGGCAATGATCTATATCCTTATCGCAGTAGCATTCTGAGCTCTGGTATGTGTTTATTAGGTGGGGTGTCAAACTCATTTATTTCTGTGAAATATGCTGCTCGCTTTGCCTCTGCATCTTCAGCTTTGTTGCTGTGGGAAATCACATCCTCCCCCTTGTTTGGTATTGCCACTTCACTACAGCTATTTTCCTATTCTGCAACCTATGGTCAAGTTGCACTGTGAGGTCTATGTAGTCTGCACACCACTCAGGTGGGTTCACAACTTGCGCCAAAACATCCCTAAGTTCCCCATGTAGCCCTCGATAAAAGAGTATAGTTCTTTTCTCTTCTGGCCAGTTGGTTTGAGCTATGAGACGATTGAAGGATGCAATGTAGGTTAATAGATCTTGATTTCCTGTCTTAGTGACAGTAGTTTGTTGTCCAGAGCTTGTCCCTGAGCATGTCAGGCAAACAATTTCTCCATTTCGTGTTGGAAACCCCCAAAGTTCCGAAGCAGAGGATCATCTTGGGTTACTAATGGTATTGACCAGTCCGCCGCATTACCCCCTAGATATGAAAGTACAAATGGCACTTTAGCTTGATCATTGGGGAAGGCTCCCGTCCCGGCCTGCATAAGAAATGTAAACAACATTGGTTCATGAATATGGCAAACTTGTTTGGGTCGCCATTGAAACGTTCGGGTGGGGCTAAGGGTACTGACCCTGGAAGGACTACCTGAACCAGTGTGGATTATTGTGGCGGAGCAGCATGGCTTATCCCATGCAAGGGAACCTGTCCTGCTTGTGCTTGCAGCACCTGCCTTGCTATATCATCGGTCCTCTCCCGGGTTATGATAAGATCCCGCCTTACTGCACTGGTCTCTTGTCGTGAGGCGTGTACTTCAGCACATAATTCCCCAAGTAATTGGGCCAACAGATCTGTCTCAGAGGTTTTCATAACGCCCAGGCAGAGAGTTGTTGAGGCTTTGCGTTCTGTTACGCTCACCTGGTCTCTGCTGAGGCGTTAGGGAACAGTTGCAGCCCTCCCTGGTGTTAGACCTCCCCCATCTGGTTTTGTCCCCTGCGGATCAGCACTGGGCGGCGACAATTGGATCTGTTCCTGCGTGGAGATGGGAAAATGTGAATGCGCTGGTAGGTGACTGTGGTATCTCCCAACCCCTTCAAACCAAGGTGCGATTTCTGTGGGCATGTACCATCCCATAAGGCTCACCTGATTAATGTGAATGATGAGCTCTCTGTCCTGCTACTTCTGGCAGGGGTGATTGTTGGTGGAATCTAGTTCCTTCACTGATTCTTGAGTATTAGTCCAGTCTGGCTGTGACTAAGTACCTCTTTCTGCTTTTCTCTCAATGTCTTTGTCTTTTCCCTTCTTTCTGCTTTCTTTCAATGTCTTTGTCTTTTCACTCTCAATGTCTTGATGTTATTGCTCTCAATGTGGTTGCTTCACACTGAATAATGTTTCTCTCTGTTTTCTCCCAAATAGGTGGAAATGCGGCCTAACAAAGGAGGTGCTGAACTCGGCTGAGCTGAAGATGGATGCGACCGCGATGTACCTCAGCAGATGAGTGATGGATTTAGGGAAGGTGCAAGGCTTTAATGGCAGTGAGCCCCTTAACGTAATGCCTGTTAAGTGTCTAACCTTGTCTTTTGCCTTTTCTTTGCAGGTACTGCGAGTTCGGATGGAGTGGGTTGTGCCGTGGTGCATAGATGATGCTGTCTGCGTTCCACGGTGTTTGCCGGTGAGCCGCTGTGTCAGGAAGAAGATGTCTGCACTCCGAGATGCTTGCAGGTGAGCCGCGGTGGCAGGAGGAAGATGTCTGTGCTCCGAGATGTTTGCATGTGAGCCGCAATGCCAGGAGGACGCGTGCAGGTAAGAGCAGGATTCTCCAGTGTCTAGCATGGATGAAGATGGCAGGATAACTCCAGGTAAGATGACATCATGGGCAACGGTGAGTGTTACGCTGCATGGAGGTGCAGAATAATGTGAAGCGTGTAAAGTTGCTGTTGTTTACTGTAGGAGAGGGGACATGGATTTATGAGTTAGAAAGACTGACAGCAGGGACAATACTGGCAGAGGGTGATATGAAGAGCTTACTCTCCCTCATCCTTAGGGAGGTCGCTGATGATGTTTGGAAATGGTCAGGCTATCCGGGAGTGACAGCACAGAACACAGTGCATGATGGGGCACCTTTCAATAACTGCAGAGCAGCCGTATTGCAGTCGCTGAGGGTACAGTACCCAGACGCATCTGACATAAGTGTAATTATGACATGCAAAATGCATGAGAATGAAGACCAACTTCAATATATTCAGGACATACAGGAACGTTGGCTCCTTGAGACAAGGGAACCATGGAACAAAACAGTGGGTGTATTTTATCACATGCTAAGCCAGGGGAAATCATAACAGGTACAGAAAAAATTGAAGAAATTAGTGGGGACAGAGGCAAAGCTTTGGTCAGAAATTCAGTTGACTATAGTACATTATTGTCGGCTAATGTAGGAGTAGGCAAAAAAGAGATGCAAGGAAAGAAAACAAGATGAAATGTAGTTGCTTCAGAACAAACGGTCAAAGTATACAATGAAATGGGCGATGCTGATGAGCCTAGAGGCAGTGGTTACACAGAAGGCACAGAATCATCAGCAGATGGCAGCAGACATTTCTCAGGAAGGGGAGACACTAATTTGTGGCTGCTTGGAAGCAGAGGGGTGCCGAGGGGGAGAGGAATCGGGTACCCTGTGCAGCAAGGTGGAGTTGGGTTTAATGGGGGACAACCTAGACCCATGGTAGGTCCAACACAATGCTGGGCATGCAGAAAGATAGGCCATATATTGTGAGCGTGTAGGAGCAGAGAGGGAATGCAGCAGAATGGGAGAGGAGACATTCCAGAAGACATACCATGCCGAGCAGACTGATTATTATGCCCAAGATCACACGAAGACGCAGGCACATGAGCCATAATTGGCACCAGCACAACATGTACCAGCACAGTTGTAAACACTCCATGACGTATACATCGCAGGCAGAGGTGTGCACACAGCCACTGCAAACAGCATTGCAAGCACCGGCACAGCAGAATGCTGTAGCCACAACACACGCAAATACCACAATGCAGACTCCCATACAGAAACTAGAAGGAGCAACTATAGTGGGAGCGATGCCTTTCACTGGAACAGGGATGTCTTTATATCCACAATGTGTCAGCCCACAGACTGACGTGATGTATTCCAATCCTATCAGTTGCACCCGATACTAACAAGGAACCATGTGTAGGGGTAACCATAGGTGACAAGACTTTCTCTTTTCTCATAGATACAGGGGCAACCAGATCCTGTATTAGGGGGAGAGATACCCTATGTCAGGCATTGCATGAAAGCTCAAAGCTTCTCTGGTGCTCTGGTGCTACCGATTTGGTGCCATTTACTGACTAACTGACAATTTGCATAGGGAAGCATGACATTACCATGCCACTGTTATATTCTCAACAGTCACCAGTTAACATAAAGGAAGGGACATGCTGTCATGGCCACATGCCAAGAATCACAAGAGTGGTACCATCAAGTGGAGGGAGCAGGAAGCATCATGGGTCATGCACGTCCCTTTAGCACATTTATGCATGGGTGGCCTGGTTGAACACAGTCCACGCACCTTTGGCGCCAGGCTCATGGAAGGATTTAAACAGGACATTTCCATTATGGGCAGAAGTGCTTAGAATAAACAGGAACTATTTTAACATGAGCAAGAATATTCTCAAGAACTCTCATTTGTGTAACTAGTCTGGGTGTGGTCTCCATTTTCATCTGCATCTGCACGTGCATCTTCTAACTTGTACAAGTGGCAGGGTGTGGCATGCAGAACTTGTTAGGGGGCGTGGCCTTAAGAGCTCAGCTATGCAGGGTATTTTGTGTAGATTTGGGGCCTAGCGGTATTTTCTTACCGCCAAAAATAAAATAATTCAGTAATAATCACTCATTGCAGATTGTGTTTGGTATTATAGGAATATAGTGGATATGCATTATTTCAGTACACAGATATATTTAGTTAGTATATCTTTTGTTGGTGGTATGCGTTGTTGGTGGTATTTCTGGTGAGCATTATTCCTTTGTTTTATATGTGGCCCCAATATCCAGAACCCCTTATTTTTGTTTGGATTGTTTGTGTGATCACTAGAGGGACCTCAGGCCTACATTTCAGAAACACCACATTTTCATATGGAGTGCCACCTAGGGCTGTTCTCACTGATTTATCTACACCAGCGAGCTAATATGTGGTATATCACTAATATATTTACATTAGTGAACTATATCCAGAAGTCTCTCTTTCTGCTGACTCATTTACCTCCAGCAGACTCTGTTGTTATGTTCCATTCAGAAGCCACACACACACTTATACACTGAATGGAACCGTGCACACAGCTACCGCCAAGTCTTATTTTTTTTAAGTTTTTTAGCTACCTTATTCTTTCTGTTGTTTTATCGACATGAAAAATGACAATTGCACTGCTTAAAACTCTTCCCCATATTACCAGTGCTATAATGGTAGATGCACTAAGAAAAGAGAAAAACAAAAATACACTACACATCTGATTTCATATATTTTTGTGTATTATAAACAATTGCATTTCAACACCATCTTACCCTTTTTTACAGAAATACATGGAAATTGCACAGCAACAGCATTATCTGTACCAAAATGAGGAGATGCAGCAAGAGAATATTCAATTTGCAACATTAAACATGTTGATTAAACCCAGGAATTTCCTCTTCTACTCTGCCTGAATAGGTTTCGCACACACACACACCGCCCCCGCACTCTGCAAGATAATTACCGAGCTTGTTCTGCATGCGAATTCTTCAGGCTGGTCGCCTTCTGGAAATGGCTCAGTGCTCCCTCTTAAAGCACCCCAGCAAGGACCTGCATCTGCCGTCACTCAAGCCAGGGCTCACCGACTGGAATTTCCCAGCCTGTGCAGCAGTGCACTGGGACCTCCCTCCCAACCAGGAAACTCCCCAGCCACACAGGCAAGTCTTTCTCTGAGCTGTGCAAAATGTCTTCTAACTTTCTTTCTCCCCGAGATTCTTCAGGAAAACTCTGTTACAGCCTACAAAACAAGTTCAACCAATAAAATTCTATCATGTCCTACCCTCCTTCTCTTGAACAATGGCTTGGTTTATACAGTTTAGAAACTGTATCTACTCATTTCCTGGTGCATATGTTGCATCCTGCAAATACTGTGGACAGAGCACAGAGAGAGAAAAAAAAATCTGCACACAGTCTAGTGGGAGTTTCAGCCTGCCTCATTTTGCACTTGAGAACACATTACAATATTAAAAGTTAGAATTATGTTAGTACTGTTAATGGTGTTAATTCATTAATTATCTAATGTGTCTCCTGCAACAGAGGCATTTCAGATGAGAAAATAAAAATAAAAATGTGCGTTTTACATGTAACAAAATGGTTTGCATTTTAGATGTAGAAATCGTTTTTGACTGAATAGCCTGTCTTCATATACATATCCATGTCACACTGGCAACACATGCCTTGCTGTACCACATTATAGCAGTGCATTAAACCCATGCAGTGGCGCTGCATAAAAATGCTAAATAAAATAGTCTTACATATTCCCTCCTTTCTTTTTTTTTTAAATTCGGCTATAATCCAAGCCAATTGGGAAAAAAAACATTCTCTTTTTCTTCTTTTAAACTGTATCAATCCAACAAAATCAATATTCACATGTAAAAATGAAAATTGAAAAAATCACTGTTCAATCATCACAATGTTAAAATTCATCAGTTCTTATAACATTCTCTACATTTTTCCTCCCAATGGAAGTGTCCATAGTTCAGTGTCTTACTTTTAAACTTGAGTTCAATCACAAAACAATAAAATAAAAAAAAAATAACTAAAACAAAGAATTAACATAACAGATTAAAATAATTAATTAAAACAATAAAAACGTGGAACTCCACACTCCAGTACACTTGTCTGCCTCTGATATGTCCCGACCGGCGATGTCACATCATTTAGTTCATTCGGGTGCTCTTCCATCTGGTACTCTTGGATCCTTTTCTATAGAAGTCATCTTTTCTTTGGCATTCCAGTTATTTTGTCTTCACCTCCACCCGGTGGCAGGCATCATTCGATCTTTATCCAGGGGACTCCAGGACTCCATCGTCTCCTGTGACCTCCGGTACAAATATGTTGATATTCTAAATCAAATAGAAAAGAAACAAATTAAGTATATAGCACAATACTAATTTCTCCCTTTTGCCAAAAATAGAACATGCTTTGTAAAACATTTCGCCCTTTTTCTTTCGCCTTCTGAAATTAAGCACAGATTAAAAAGAAAACAATCATACATAAAAGAGCATTCAATATTTAATACATTTTCATTCTGCACACCAACTCCATAAACTTCAGCTTCTTATTTTTTTATTGTTTATTTTATTTATATATATATATATATACATATATTACAGTGTTTATGTGCCATTATAATAATCAACCATCTTTATTTAAATTCTCTGTTGCTACCTTCTGTCTGGACCCACTTATTTCACTTTTTATGTTCAAGGGACTTTATCTGTTTCTACACGCTCAAGGCGTTTAACTTCATGTCTGGGATGGCATGGCTTAATCTGATTCACATGCACAAACCGTTCTGTTGCTGTTTCGCCTTCAGTCTTTAAAAATTTATAAACTACAGGAGAGATTTTATCTATAATTCGGAATGGCCCCTGCCAGGCTGCTAGGAATTTGGAATTTTTCTGTTTACTTTTTCCAAAATGAAATTTATACACCTGATCCCCTACACAATATTCCTTTACTGTTGACTTTTTATCATAATATGATTTGGCACTGTCAGCAGCTCTTTCTAGATTTCTCTCTACAAAAGCAAATGCATGTTGTAAATGCTTCCTCAGTTCATCAATGTATTCATGAACTGTGGATGCACTCACAAGTGTCTGCTCATGTGTTCTGTATAGCAGGTGTTGTGGCAACACCATTTTCCTACCTGTCAAGACCTCATGGGAGCTAATACCTGTTGCTTTGGCAGGTGTTGAACTGATTGCCATCAAAACCAAAGGTAAACGTAAATCCCAGCTGGAACCTGCTTCTGCCACAAATTTCTTTAATATGTCCATAACAGACCTATTGCCCCATTCAACACCACCTGAAGAAGCTGCCCGATATGCAATATGTAGTTTTCTTTTCACACCCAGTATTTGCCATACCTTACTCATTAGAGCACTAGTGAAATGACTTCCTCTGTCTGATTCAATTCTTTGTGGCAACCCGAACCTTGAAAACACATGATTCACTAGCAATGTGGCTGCTGTTTGCGCACTACAATCTGGTGCAGGAATACACTCAATCCATTTCGACATCAAACACACCACACTTAAAATGTAACGGTTCCCTCTGCTCGACCTCTTCACAGGCCCCACATAGTCTATTTGCAAAACTGACCATGGAAGAGTTAGGCCTCTTTTCATTAATTGGGCTCTATGCATTGGTGAAGCAGGTTTAAATTGGGCGCATACTAGACATCCTCTAGTATATAATTCTACATCTTGGGACATATGTGGCCAATAAGCATAATCTTTTAGTATTTCCAATGTTTTCTGTGAACCTCTGTGGCCTGCAGTTATAGCATTATGTGCATGGTGTAGCATTAACCCTCTAAATGAAAGGGGTACCACCCATTGTATCTGTCCTGTTATGGACTCTCTAACCATGAGTCCATCCTGTAATCTAATTCTTTATTTTTTAATAGCACCCTCAATTCTTCTTTTCCCACACAATCATTTTCTGTTAAAGGATTTTGTTCAGGATCAAGCAAATGATTATAATAGATTCCCAAAATTTGATCATTCTTTGGTGCCTCAATCAAATCTTGGTCTGGTGTATTGTAACTCCATTGTACCACTGATTGCTCTGTCTCCTTTGGTGCTTTAGAACGTGTTACTGCATCAATCTGTATTTCACCCAGTAAATGTTCAATAGGTAGTAATTCTCCCATCACAGCCCCAATTTTAGCCAGGTGATCTGCTTTATCATTTCCCTCCTTATCCTCTCCTGGAGTTTTTAAATGCCCACAAATTTTTCTCCACTATATTGTCAAATCATTTTCTGACACCAATTTATCTATGGCTTGTACATTTTCCCATGTTTAAGTGGCTTTTTGTTGTATGTAATCATGCCTCTCGCTTTCCATTCAGGTAAATATTCCACAAAACTATTTTGTGCATAGTCAGAATCAGTCACTAGGACAATTTCACTGAATTTATTATCAACTGCAGTAGCAATTGCTTTATAAATGGCTGCCAATTCCGCTACTTGACTGCTCCTAGCTCCAATTCTCATCCTAATGCTGGGGATGCCTTCACATTTCAACCAGACATTTCCTATTCCTGACACTAATTGTTTATTACTGTCATTTTCAATGTGAAAAGCACAACCATCAACATATACAGTTGGCAACTCCTTGCATGTCTTTTCATCAAAAGCTTTGTGTGATGATTGTTCAAATTCCTGTAAATTAGGTTCCACTTCTAGTTTGTTTGATACTTGTTCAGCTGCACAGTTGTGTAAATCTGCTAAAACTTGAGCGATTGGGCTCTTTTTATTTTGTCCATATCTCACTTCTACAGGAAAACCCTGTAATGCCAGCGTCCATGAAGTGATTCTGGACTGCGCTAGATTACCTGACCTAATTCTTTTACTCTCTAAAAATTGCAAAGGTTGATGATTTGTTTCAATAATCACCTTTTCTCCCTGAACAATGGGATGGAAATGCTGTAGCGCCCACACAGTGGTTAATAGGGCCTTTTCACATTCATTAAATTTCATTTCAACTTGGGAAAATGCCTTACTTGCATAGGCAATAGTTTTGTGATTCAAATCATGTTTTTGCGATAATACTGCTGACATACAATGTTCAGAGAAACCTATTTCTATAAAGAAATCCCTATCCTTTATGGGGTATGCTAAACATGGTGCCTTTACAAGACATTCCTTCAGTTTGGCTATTGCCTCAGACTGCTCTTTTTTCCCATTTCCAGGGTGTATTCAGTTTTAGCAGTTTAGTTAATGGTTGAGTGATTTCAGCATAATTGTCAATGAACTTTCTGTTATAGCCTGTCATTCCTAATAAACTTTTTACCCCTTTCACATTTTTAGGGTCTTTTAGTTTTTGTTTGGCCTCTATTTTCTTCTTTTGTGGATTTAGTCCATGTTCAGTTACTTCATGGCCTAGAAAATTCACTTTTTTCTTGCACCATTGTGCTTTTTGTAAAGATACTTTGGCGCCTGCTTTCTGCAAGTGTCCAAGAACACGTCTTATTTCATCAAAATGGCTTCTCAAGCTTTCATTTTTTATTAGGACATCATCTACATAAATTATGGTTCCTCTTTCTGCTGCATGGGGCATGGCCTTCCTCAAAAATATTCCAAAATTCACTCCCACTATTAACGTACCCGAACAGAGTTCTAACCCATGCGTATTGAGTCCTGTCAAATGTAAAGGAAAATAAATTCTGTATCTCCTCCGCCAATGGCACGCGCCAATATCCAGAGGTGAGATCTAATGTGGTAAACACTTTTGAACCATGTACCTGAGCTAGGCCCTGATCAATGAATGGCAGTGGCCATCTGGACACTGGTACTCTTTTATTTAACTCCCTGAAATCTGCACATAGCCGCCATTGACCATTTGGCTTTAACACACCTAAAATGGGCGTGTTGGATGTGCTATGGATAGGCCTGATGATTCCCCGCGATTCTAAATTTTTTATAATTTCTGCCAATGATTCTAAACATGCCAGCGGTAGTCAATACTGGCGTACAAATACTGGACTTCTGCTACACCCTTCCGGAAGTGTGGCCACATGTAAATTAGTTAGCCCGCAATCATAAGCGTCTTTTGCAAATACATCTTTAAATTCCATAAATATCTTCCTCAATTAATTTCTATCCTCATCGTTGTCACACGCATCCGCAGATAAGATCTGCTTCTCTACCATTTTGGAAAATTCTGGAAAATGTTCTGGTAGGGGAATCTCTGCGCTTTTCTCTAGCTGTGTGGCTGTGTCTCTTTGTAAAGCTGCCACTTTTACATGTTTTGGCATGTCAGCTTCCATTTCAATGGGCTGATTTTCCATTTCATTTTCACTTAAGTCAAATGTTATACAATTCTCTTGATAACAGCACACTGTCTCACTTGAATCATAAGGGTACACAGAATGAATTTTAAACATTCCTTTGGGCTGAGAGTCCAGGTATTCTGGCAAATCACCCTTGGCCTCTACATACTTTTCAGGGATATTTCCAATCGCCATGTTATTTAGATGTGCAGTATAATGTGATTTTTGTATGGCCATCCCTAATGGGGAATTTTCCTCTAAATGAATATCTTGGCAACTTTTATTATTAATCATAATTTTTACAGACCCTTCACCAATATCTACCAATGGAATGTATTCATAATCCAGGCCTTGCTGTTTTATGGATTCATTCATGCACACAAATGCATCAGAATCTTTCATCTGCTGTCCGTTTTTACATTTCAGTGTTATTGCAAACTGTTTGGTAAATGCAGGGATAATAGTATCTTTCCTCATTTGTAATTCAATTGCATAAGGGACCAGTTATGCACAGTGATAAGCCCTTCTTTTGTCTTCAAATTCAGGTACCGGCCCACCTAGGCGTGACCATATTTTTTGATTAAGAAAATCTAACACCATACACATTCTGTGCATGATGTCATTGCCCATGTAAAAGTCATTTTGTGCTCCACTCACTATCCATACATTATGGTAAATTGTTTTCTGCCCAATACTAATTTTCAGCATGCATCTTCCTGCAATTCGGTTTTCAAAGTCTGGACTGTCCAACCCAGAAACATACTGGTTTTTAATCCTAAATTTCAGGATCTCCTCCCTCTCCATTATTTTTTGCAACAATTTCTCATTAATGAAGCTCCTTTCCTGTTCAAGCGCTAAAGTGGCTTTTATTGTTTTAAAACAGTCACTTATACCCACATGAACCCGTGGTTGCTCATCTTCCATGTGTATTTCAGCAACAGTGGTAATGTGTTTTTCTGAACCTGCTTTAGGAGCAGTATCCTGTTTGCATGTCCTTTCCTTTAAATAAAAACGTAAGGTGTGCTCATCTATGGCAGTCTGCCATTTTTTCCGTGGGTCCAAGTATATTTGTACAGGTAGTTTTTCATTGTCGCTCTGCATTTTGTCTTGACACATTAATATAAAAGTGACACTAGGTATGCAACTATTCTGGAGATATACCTCCACTGCATCATTTGTTTTGGCAACGGTGTGACATTCATTTATGTTGCTGTTTTGTGATTTTAGTTTCTTAGGTCTCAATGGTTTTTTGGTTAAGGACCACAGCACTCCATTCACCCCATCTATGAGAGGAGACAATCTTTTCAGGCAATCTGTCCCCATCAGAAATGGAATTTCACAAAGAGATGTGATCAATACCTCTTGTTTCATTCTGTGTTTTCCTATTTTTATGTCAACCTCAGTTATACCTATAATGGGCACCTCCTCCCCGTTAAGGTTATGCACTGGACCTTGATTTTCCTTCACCGTGATCTGATTCTGTGGGGATCTCCCTTCATTGATACTCTTTACCAGCTCCTTAGACATAATTGGGGCCTGTGCGCCAGTGTCAATCATTGCAAATGTTTGGCATTTTTCTTCTACAGTGATGGGAGCATAATACCTGTCTTCAACTTCCTCTAACACACATAAGAAGTGTGAATTCTTACTGATTTCGGAGCTCACCTTTCTCAGGCCTTTTTCACTTTTGGCTAAACACATTGGTAAATGGAAAGACATTTTTCCCTCCTTTTTGTCCATTTCTGAGTGATAGACTTTATTCATTTCTCCATGTTCAGAGGTTTTTTGAAGTGTGGCCACTGTTCGCCTATCCATCCAGGTATCATCAGGGGCCACATTACAACCTTCCAATTGAACATGTGTAACAACATCATTCAGCAATCTGTCATTGTTTAATTCTATGCATTTGTGATAATTTAGTGTGGTACCAGCCCTTTCAGCCTCTTCAAAAATATGTGGCTCAAAGAATTCTTCAGGTGATTGACCTGTACCCTCCTTTTGAGTATGTCCTTTTTCTGCCTGTGTTTGGTCATTGTTCTGAGTGTCCAGGGAAGAAATTATAGCATCCCCACTTACTCCCTGTTTACTGGTATTCCCCATGCAAGAGTCATTTTTCTTAAATCTGTCTCTTTGTTCTTTTGGAGTTTCAGGTTTTCTTATTTCATTTGTACAAATCTTCAATGTTTGATTTAGCTCTAGGTTAAACCGTACCTCTCTTTCAGAAGTATTTGCACTTTCTGTTATATGTTCACTTACTGGCATTTTCATTTTTAAATCGACATCTAAGAGTCATTATGCAAAATTACATCAGAGCAATCTGTTTTTTCGGCGCTGTAGGTATCCTGAGTACTTAGTCACTTTTCAGATGCTCCCTGGTCATTGCTATGGCCATCTGCCCCCTCCTTTGATGGCTGTTTTTGTACTGTACAGAGCCTTCCTATTTGTTCAGCCAACATCTTCACTTGGGCCTCGAGACACTGGAATCTTTCATCTCTCTAGAATCCTCTCTCTGTGGCCTAGATCGATATTGGTTGTTTTCTCCCAGATTGGATCTATTCTGATACCTCTCAGGTGAGTGATTTCTATTGGGATGGTTTCTGAACTCTTGATTCATTTGTGGAAGGGAGCGGGGTGCGCCCATCCTTTAATTATAGTCCCCTGGTGGGGAATCATTGTACTGCCGTGGGGTGTAATTCATGTTCTGTCTCATGTCCTGTCTCTCATGTTGTGGGTACTGGCTCCTATGTTGATTCCCATTATCAGCAAATCGATCCACATATCGGGGTCTATCCTCATTACCATATATCATGGTGTTGGGATCAAATTTGCTTTGTGTCCCCAATGTCTGGTAGGGACCATCATTTCTTTGATCTTGATTTTGTCTCTGGTTATTGTTCATATTGGACATATCAGGCCGATAGCCTGCCCGGGGCCTATCTCCTAAAAACCTAGGGCTGATGTAGCTCTCCCTATTACTAGGATCATGTGATTGAAACATTGGTGCAGAGTGTGATGACCTTTATTGATTAATCCTTTGTTCAGGTGCCGAATTATTTTTACCTAGACTTTGAACAGACTCATGGGACATTTTGGCTGACCTGATTTCCATCACTGTTGCTGAGGGTTCTTTAGATTTAGGTCTAGTATCTTTCATTTTATCACTTTCTCTACCTTGACAATAGAGTACCTCATATAGTTTTGTGCTTTCATGCACAATCCACTCAAGGGACTTGTCATGATCAAATTTCTGGACCAATTGAGATATGATGTCTTTCTGTAGCCCATAGAAATAGGCAGTTTTAAATTCATTAGAATTGGGGTCAAAAGATACATCAAAGCGAGAAAATGCTCTTTTTAAGTCTTGTAAAAACTGGCGAGGGGATGTATTCGGCCCAGCAGTGATTGTGTAAGCAACTTTCTTTGCCTCCTGTAATGACTGGAAAGGAGAAAAATGACGCCTAATTTCTTTTTCAAACTCCGCCCATGTCATGTGCTGCTGTTCATTTAATCCCCTTATGATGCTGGCCGTCGGAGCATCTAAGGTTAAATGAAAATACTGCCTGTACTGTTCCTTAGGGATCTGGAGGGCTTCAAAAATGTCATGAACCACTTCTAAGTGATCCTCAATGCAGCATTCCCCTCCTTTTTTAAATGGTTTGATCAGGGCGTTAATAGATTTCATTATCTTTATGAGGCTACTTGTTGCAATGCATGGAATTGCACTACCTGGTGACTCAACCCTGGTTCCAGGTGTATGGGATTGGTGGCGGCCCCCAATGGGAGTATCAAATCCCCCAAGGTCGCTGCAACCAAGTTCAGTCACCGGCCCAGTCACTGGAGCACTAGCTCTTTGGGTAGAAATAGAATTCACCTCCACTCCATTGAATGTAGTACCCTGTCGCCTCTCCTGGGACCTGGGAATGCACATTTGCTGTTCTAAGTCCTTACACTTTTTAAGGAGCCTGTCTGCTTCGTTTTGCAAATAGTTGTTTTCATCACTCATTTTATTAATTACCTCCTGCATGTTGCACATTTGCATTTGGCATTCATTAAATTCCGTATTTCGCTTGTCTCTTTCTTGAAGCATTTTAATCACCTGTTGTTCTACATTTTGGAGGTCACTTTCTTTTTCAAAATTTTCTTTGTGTAAAACTTGCATCTCTGAAACCACCTCATCTTTATCTTGTCTAATGTGGTCCACTAATGCTTTTAAGTGTACCAATTCTTGCTCACTGTCCTCAAACTGTTTCTTGCTTTTGGGCAATTGAGCATCAAAATCTCTGCATTTTAACTACATGTGTTTTTGGCATACATCCAACTCTGTTCTTAACATTTCCTCTTTCTTATTTGCCCCATCTAAGTCAGTCTTTAGCCTGTTAATTAGCTGGGTATCATGTTCCTGCATTCGCAGGGACCTATTCAAAATAAACCAGATCTTGGCGCATAGCCGTATTAGACAATCTTTCTCTGCATTTTTATCGGCTGCGTTCAATAACCTTGTAAGGCAGACCTGAATTATGCTGCCTTCTGCAAAATATTGTCTAGTTTTTCTTTATGCACCTCACACTGAATGCGGTCATGCCATTCTGAGGTACTATTCGATGACCACGTCCCATGTGCAAATAACTTTGCCTCTAAATATTGCACTAGGTCTGAGAATGTGGTTTCCCTTTGTGACATTCTGAAATTCGTTTTTAGTGACACACTGCTATTATGAAATGGATTCCCTTTTATGTACAGATGGCAGTGTGAGGCACACTTGCCACGCCCAGTAGGTGCTCTGTGATCACTTTCCTGGCCTGCAACACACCATAAATATGTTGGGTATTTTGTGTAGATTTGGGGCCTAGTGGTATTTTCTTACCGCCAAAAATAAAATAATTCAGTAATAATCACTCATTGCATTCAGATTGTGTTTGGTATTATAGAAATATAGTGGATATTCATTATTTCAGTACACAGATATATTTAGTTAGTATACCTTTTGTTGGTGGTATGCGTTGTTGGTGGTATTTCTGGTGAGCATAATTCCTTTGTTTTATATGTGGCCCCAATATCCAGAACCCCTTATTTTTGTTTGGATTGTTCGTGTGATCACTAGAGAGACCTTAGGCCTACATTTCAGAAACACCACATTTTCATATGGAGTGCCATCTTGGGCTGTTCTCACTGATTTATCTACACCAGCGAGCTAACATGTGGTATATCACTAATTTATTTACATTAGTGAACTATATCCAGAAGTCTCTCTTTCTGCTGAAACATTTACCTGCAGCAGACTATGTTGTTATGTTCCATTCAGAAGCCACACACACACTTATACACTGAATGGAACCGTGCACACAGCTACCGCCAAGTCTTATTTTTTTTTAGCTACCTTATTCTTTCTGTTGTTTTATCGACATGAAAAATGACAATTGCACTGCTTAAAACTCTTCCCCATATTACCAGTGCTATAATGGTAGATGCACTAAGAAAAGAGAAATACAAAAATACACTACACATCTGATTTCATATATTTTTGTGTATTATAAACAATTGCATTTCAACACCATCTTACCCTTTTTACAGAAATAAATGGAAATTACACAGCAACAGCATTATCTGTAACAAAATGAGAAGAGATGCGGCAAGAGAATATTCAATTTGCAACATTAAACATGTTGATTAAATCCAGGAATTTCCTCTTCTACTCTGCCTGAATAGGTTTCGCACACACACACACCGCCCCCGCACTCTGCAAGTTAATTACCAAGCTTGTTCTGCATGCAAATTCTTCAGGCTGGTCGCCCTCTGGAAATGGCTCAGTGCTCCCTCTTAAAGCACCCCAGCAAGGACGTGCATCTGCCGTCACTCAAGCCAGGGCTCACCGACTGGAATTTCCCCAGCCTGTGCAGCAGTGCACTGGGACCTCCCTCCCAACCAGGAAATTCCCCAGCCACACCAGCCAAGTCTTTCTCTGAGCTGTGCAAAATGTCTTCTAACTTTCTTTCCCCCCGAGATTCTTCAGGAAAACTCTGTTACAGCCTACAAAACGAGTTCAACCAATAAAATTCTATCATGTCCTACCCTCCGTCTCTTGAACAATGGCTTGGCTTATACAGTTTAGAAACTGTATCTACTCATTTCCTGGCACATATTTTGCATCCTGCAAATACTGTGGACAGAGCACAGAGAGAGAAAAAAAAAATCTGCACACAGTCTAGTGTGAGTTCAGCCTGCCTCATTTTGCACTGGAGAACACATTACAATATTAAAAGTTAGAATTATGTTAGTACTGTTAATGGTGTTAATTCATTAATTCTCTAATGTGTCTCCTGCAACAGAGGCATTTCAGATGAGAAAAGAAAAAAATGTGCATTTTACATGAAAAAAAATTGTTTGCATTTTAGATGTAGAAATCGTGTTTGACTGAATAGCCTGTCTTCATATACATATCCATGTCACACTGGCAACACATGCCTTGCTGTACCACATTATAGCAATGCATTAAACCCATGCAGTGGCACTGCATAAAAATGCTAAATAAAATAGTCTTACAAACTTTACACCTCAAATTATATTTGTTCATCTGTTGCCACGGCATATATTGTGGTTGTCCTCTGTCCTTTTCTAGCGGTGGAAACTATGTCAGCCCCAAACCTCTGTCATATTTCCCTACGTCTTTCGTGGTTGCAGACAATCTCATCATGCTAGTTCTCTTTCGTCCCAGTAATGCTCTCAACCTTTGTGTATATCGAGTAAGTTTGTCTGCACTATGCGATCTGCCTTTAAAATGCTCAAGGTATCCCTCAAGTTCTAGCTTCCCTCTTTCGGTATCTTCCTCTTCACCCCACAGTGTATCACGCTCTTAGTTTACTCCATCGGTGGGCGACATGGCCTCCTCCCTTCATCATCATCACTGTCCCCTAGGTCCCAGTCTGACCTCATTGTCTTCAAACTGTCATCACTGCCTTCACCCCCTTCATCCTCAAAATTAAGCCTCCTCCACATGCCTTTCCCCTTTCATCGCCCCATTGATCTGTCCAGTGAGTCGCTCTCCTCCCTCAATGAGACCCTGCTACACTCCTGCTCGCAGAAACTCTATCCTGCCTGTTCCTATCCAATATCCCTATTCTCCTCTGTATTCCTGCTTCCTCATCATCATCTAAAGGTTTTTGCTCTTTCATTATGTCCTCTACCTCCTTGAGGCATCTCTTCCTGCTTCTCTCTCTCTCACTTCTGTCTTTTGTCCCTCTCTTCTTTCACTCTACATCGATGTTCTTTATCAACTGTCTCAATCTCCATTTTCCTCTTCTCTCTTTTCAATTGCAACTGCCTCTCTTTTTCTTCCTCAGCGTTTCTCAACACCTTCTCCTCAATTGCCTTCTGTCTTCCTTTTTCCCTTTCCTCTCTCTTCTTCTCTTCTACTTTCTCTGTTTCCTTTCTCAGCCGTTCATGTTTCTTCCTCTCTTATCTTTCTCTTCTCTTCCTCTTCTCCTCTGCCCATTCTCTGTATTCCTTCTCCGTTTGTTTCTTAGCTTCCTCCCAAATGTTTCTGTGCTCTGTTACACTCTTTCCTTCCAATTTAAGCAATATCGGTCCTCCAGCCCCATTCATTCGGCAGAACTGTTGTTTCATTGTCCCCGACGTGTCCCTGAGTCACTTTGTTGCCCCCAGTGAACTTTACATGCAGATTGTTGTGCTCTTTAGTCTCATCAATCATGGCCCATGCTTTGTTATTCTCCAGCTTACTTCCACTAAGTGCATATTTGCTACCATATGCAGGTGGTGTGTGATGCTGGAAATACCTTATGGAGGGAGAGGGCCTCCCGTTCTTGTCCTACCACTTCTCTGTGTGTGTTTTCCTTATGTTTTCTGCCATTGAGCCCCAGCCTGGACCTCTGGCAGTTCAGCTGCTCATTTTATCTTTTGGCGAGCAACACCCATGGGATACCCTTATGGCACCCATGGGTGGGGGTACACCCTTGTACTGCTTACGTGTGTTTTGGGCACCTGTGTGTTGCCCACAGAGCAGGATATGGGCTGGCGGCAGCTGCATGCTGACTAGGCAGTAACTCTGAGTGCCCTCCTTTTTTTGGGATACATAGGCCCTGCCATAGGAATCAATGTATTCCTACACAAGGGCAAGATGACCACTGTGGCCTCTTGGTTTCTATTACCTTTTACCTTGTTTTCCAAAGTCCTGGGAAACCCTGACTCTGTCCCTTCCTCCTGGATGGCTGCTGGGTGGAAATACCATATATGGCTCTGGGGCTGCCTCCTGCCAGACTGACTGGAGCCTACCTAGGTGTTGTGTGTTGTGGGTACACCCTAGGGGTGGGACCTGTGTGTGTTGTGGGTGTCTGGTTTCTGTCTGTGTGACACAATGAATGAGACAGCCCTGACTGAAACTGACATGAATGCAGTGTAGTCTGCTGAAAGACTGGATACTTGCCTCAAACCACATCCTTTGGTATGGGTGTCTGGGTGGGGTGAATGGCCTGATTGGCTGTCTGCATGAATGCCCTTCTGTGTGATTGGCTGAGTGAGCCTGGCTCAGCCAGAGTGAATGGGGAACAGATGTATATGTCTGGGGACTTCTCACTTACCAATTTGTTCAGAAGCTGAAGTCGAAACTTAGCAAGAAGAAGCTGTTCCTTGAAGTCCAGCTGGAGGAGAAGTCTGCTGCTGCAATTTCTTCAAGTAATCAAAAATCTGTTGTGTCTCCCACAGACTGATCTACAGAGAACCTGCAAAGAAGACCGCTGCTCGAGCTCCAAGGGACCATTGTGCAAAGCTTGTGCATTGTGCAATGCCTCTGCTCTTCATCAAAGTATCCAGGAAGCCAGTCCAGTGTCAGGGGTCTTCAAAGACCAGAAGATGAGTGCCGGACATCTTGACCCAGAGAAATCCATTGGTGTCACCCAGGGTCCGGAGGGGGTACCCTGAGATAGTGCAGCTGGACACCTGGAGCTGCAAAAGTCCCAGACTGCCCATGAACATTTCAAGGGACCTCCTCACCATCATCAATGGCTGCTTTTTCTCGCAGGAGAGAGTCCAGAGTCGGTGAGTGCCTAGGAAGGTCCGTCAGTGAGTTTCCCACCACCAGAAGCTAACAAAGACGTCCCAAGGATCAGACTTGGTGAGATTCTGAGGTCCACTCCAGTGGTCGAGTCCAGGTCACCAGAGCCACCCAGAGGTCTGTGTTGTGGCTGCAGCACCGAAGTACCTAAAGTCGGAAAATCGCTGTATTCCGAAACCCAACACCAAAAGTTACCTATATGCACCCGACATTGCCCGAAGTCATCCAAAGGTGCCAGGGGTCTTACTTTCATCTGCCAAACCTTTAAGGAGCCCACACCAAGTTTCATCGTCAAATGACTTCTACCATCAGAGAAATTGTCAACAAAAAGAGAGCACTGGAAAGAGCTAAACTGCTCCACTTCAGAAAGACTGTGGTTCCTTTTTTTCATGGACTCAGCATCCCAGTGGTTCTGTCTTCTAAAGGGGTTGCATCCTCCTAGGGAATCGTCGTGGAGATTGCTTAATATGCTGAAGTCAGACTAAAATAAATACTACCTATTTCCATCAGTGCCTTAATCTCTAGTTTTGATCCGTTTAAGCTGCCAGGAGGTCTGCTTCCCCCTGACTTTGCATAGATTTCAAGAATTAACAGTGCACAGTTCATCATGGTCTTTATCTGAATCAACTCCTCAAAACTGTAATCGTCTCTCCTCCCAAAAACTAGGCCAGCTCACAGAAAAAACTTAGACCAACCACCATCAAAACCTAAAACCTTGCACTGCTATGTTTCTCAGAGACTTGCCAATGATTGCAAAAATTAACAGGCAAATGACAATCATGTCAGAGCCTAATCTAGGGAGAACCTAGAACAGCGAGAACCCCCACATAACCAGAGCAAATTGACTTCTTTCCTCATCGGATTAACATTTATGAATCAGTGGCGTTTTTTTTCTCTGTACAGTTGACTTCCAAAATGTACAGAACGTAAACAGAAGTTTAAAATACCTCCTGCTCAATGGAGAGTCCCAACTCTTTTAAAGTTCATCAAGCGGGCACTTCATGAAATATAAGTAGTGTTTCTTCGATGTAAGATTACCAGACTGAGGTGGAATTCTTTCTCGCTGCAAACACTTTGTTTTATGGAAAAATAATGTCATTTGCTTTGTTGATCGTGGCAGTGTGTTTTGGGAAAATGCATTTGATGACGTGCCTAACTCTTTACAATTAAAATGGAGCACATTATAAATAAATGAAACAATCTAATACTATGGGGAAATGCCCAATTTCTTGCAGGTGAAAATCCGGGCCAGTTTAGCTTTGATTCTGTGACCATTCTGTTGCCACTCTGAATGCTTTGTTTACAGTGTATGCTGCTTTAGTTAAGGAATGTATGGGCAGAGCAGTGTGTAAACAACACACTCCACATCACTATGTTTGCTTAGCAAAGCTTGTGTTAAATAAACATATTTTTACTTAATAGACCATTTTCAATAGAGATGCACGTCTATGTGCGTGCAGCATATGCAACTCAAAAGTGTTCAATGCAACAGAGAGCACATTGCATCCATTCACTCAAATAGCGTACATTGGTGTGTAAGGAATTCTCACTCAACCAATATTACCCTACCCATCTTGTATTGCACCAAGCATTTGGAATATTCCATTTAATATGGTATTACGCCGTTCATGCAGTATTGGCACACTCATTGGGCACTAGCACATGGGTGTAGTAATTCGACTCATATAGTATTACTTCAACCATTTGTCAGTAGTCCATCTCTATGGTATTAACCAAATGGTGTTATACCAAATCCATATGATATTAAAGCAGCCATGTTTTACTACTTCGCTCATTTGGTTATACATCCCAATGTGGTATTAGCACGACCACGATGTTCATTAACCAACTGATGTGGCACTAATCCCTTCATTTAGTAATATCTGCCTGTGTTGTATTAGCTCCTTCGTGTTGTATTAACCAACTCAAGTGCTATTGCCCCATCAAGTGGTTACTACACAGCCCATGTTCTATTATACCTTTCATGTGACATTACCACACATATCTGGTTACATACACTGATGTAGTATTAACCCACCAATGCGTTCCTAAGTATTGTGTTTGTTATCACTCCATCTATGGGATATTACCTCACCATTACACTACCCCACTATGTGTATTAGCCCATACATAAGGTATTGTTTCATCCATGAGGTAGTATTCCACTTGTTGAGTATTATTCCTTTCATCGGTTATCAACTCTCCCACATAGTATTAGCCTATCTTGCGGTCTTACTCCACACAAGTAGTATTAGGCAAGTATGGTGATACTATAACATACATACATACTACCTCATCTATGTGGTACTACCCAACCCATGGCCATGAACTAATTTAAGAGGTATTACCCCAGCCAGTGCAGGTTATGCCCATTAATGTGATATTACTTCACACATAATTTTTATTATTTTTTATAAGCTCGTTCCATGTGGTATTATCACATACATGTGATATTAGCACATTCATTCAATATTACTCTATCCATCTGGTAGTCCATTGTTGTGGTATAACCCCACCAATATCGTATTACACAAGAATTGGTACCAACCACTGGCACATAGGGCACCTGGGATCAAGAAGGGAACAAAGCCCATATATGGTTTCGTCAGTACTTTTATTCTGGGGCTTTGGGCGTAGAAGCAGCCTGGAAAGACAAGAAAAGGGTGTGAAGTATGGTCTTCTTCCAAAGAAAATATTTATTTGGCCAAATGCAGGAAATCAGGACTTTGGCCCTCACAGGGCCAAAGACTTGGTCTTTAAAGTTCATTGGAGGATGACTCCCCAAACCTCTTCTGCATCACTGGTTTTTGGGTTTGCAGATCCTCTTCTTTATCTACTCTAGATTTCGTTTTTTGAGGGTACTGTACCAGTTGACTGAGTCTAATACCAAGACTTTTGGATGGAGTGGGATAATCTCTACATGAGCCCTCTCCCTGCACTTTTCCACTCACTCAAACTCACTTGCTACAACTACGGATGACACACAAATCACATGCTGGTCAATACAAGAAAAACAACAGAATGTATGCTCTGCTGAAAGACAGCCCTCCTCCCTCAACCCACACTCTGGCCTCCCTCCCTAGCTCCCTCTGCACCTCACTGCATCCACCACAGTCAAAAACCTGGATTGTATGATGCAAACCAACTTGACTCTATCACACAACATTAACTCTGTGTCAACATTCTGCTACCTTCACCTCAGCTTACTCAGACACATCTTCCCTTACCTCTCCTAACTCCACAGAGTGACTGCAATCATGTCCATCTTCCACTCCCATTTAGATTACACCAACTCATTCTAATGGTCTAGAACCCTGCAGCTAGGCTCCTCCTCTGCATTGGTGCCAGAGAGAACATCACCTCCACCCTCCAGGTCCTCCACTGGCTACCGGTTGGACAATGGGTCGCTTACAAAGCCATGTGCATCATTTTCTGACCCCTACACAAGACAGGCTCAACATACTTTCAACAGAAAATCACCCACTACCACCCAAATAGAAACCTGCATTCATGCACTGCCCTCCTCCTGGTCATTCCCTCTTTCAAATCAACCTGAATTGGAAGCTCCACCTGCTCCATCCAAATCCCACAATCTGGAATTATATGCTGTTTAGCATCCAATACATAGAGGACCACCTGGCCATCCAGAAGACCCTCAAGATCTGGCTATTCCCCTCAGCACCATGTGTGAGGAATTCGACCATCCGCACAGGGAGAGTGTGCTTGCCTGGGCTTTTTTGATTTTTTTAATAATGAAAATAATGATGGCAGACCAACCCCAGAGGACTGTGTGAGGCCATTCCACACACAGTCCATCTGCTTCCTGGATAAAATGCATAGTCACATGTACTCCGGGAAGACAAAGCCTACAGGCTCCGTCTTCATCTGTCATATTCAGCTGGAATGTGACAGCCCTGTGTACATCAAAGAATCACAAGAAGTGGAAAGGCACACCTTCCTCTAGCATGGGTAGCCTGATTTAAAGATCAAAGGCCCCATGGATCTGCTTTCCATTGTCCTCCTGATGGTGGCAATGCACACTGATGAGGGATAAAGCAATACTGAAGGAGCTTGGTTGCCGGAATAGACAACAGGAAAGGTGGGGATAACACCCCTTTGGTATGCAATGTGTCAACTTGAAACTAGTTCCCACCTCTCTGTATGAAAGGCAGTGAATGGCCTGTCTGAATCCAGCAATTAACACAGATGTCCCTGCAGAGCAGACCCCTTTCAGAAGAGAGAAGTAGGTGGTTTGGTGGGGATAGGAAGTCTGCTCCCAGCACAAACTTCAAAGGAACCCTGCACTTTAATCAAGAGTCACCGAGGGCTCATTTAACCAGAGAGACACTTTGATCTACAACAGACAGGGAGATGGGTGGGACTTAGGTATATGGCATCACCCCTTGTCTGTCCTGTTACAGAGCACTCAGGTCCTAACCTTATGCTTAACAGAAGATTGTGGTGGGGACCCAGGATTGGTTCATTAATGTAGGCTTAACCTGCACCGATCACTGGGGCCCATGTGGTTTTAAAAGAGGGCTGAACTCCTCACTTAGAAGATCATCTGAAGATTTTGAAAGGAGTAAGAGGAAGGACTCATTTGGACCTGAGATGAAGGTATAGTCTACCTTACATCTTCCGCCAGTGAAGGAAGGCCATGAGTTCCAAGAGGCAAGCAAGATCCCTCCCCTAAACATCTCCCAATGAACAGAGGGAGATACCAGACTCAGAGGACCCGTCCAGCAGCTCCAGAACTGGTACCCAGCCAGAACACAGCATGACCTGCTACGTTCTGCCAGTAAGCTTCCTAGGTGGGAAGTGCCGGAGAGTCTCTGGACAAAGAACAAGGCTGCTACCTGAAATCACACCGCAGTCACAAGAGCAGTCTGAGCTGCCTCGACCAGCATTCAAGATCTGCTAACCAGAACAGAGACAACGATCCTTGGCCCCTAGCCACCACACCGGACAGCCCGCAGACGTCTGTCTAACCTCGCTTTCTGAACCGCCTGGCACCTGGTAACCGCAGCTGTCTCCCGCCACTAACTCTGTCTCAAGGTCTGCAAAGGGCCTTGGAACTGCCTTGACGCTGCTGAGCACCAAGAACTTCTTCAGCACCAGGTGCATTGTGTTTCTGTCCCCCTGGTCCTTCTCCAAAGGTCCCTACAGACAGTTATGACCCTTTGCCCCATTGGTGCTGAAACCAATAACCTTGAACTGTAAGACTGATTACTTTACCAACTACCCTCCTGTCAGTATCCAGAGTTCATCCCTTTCCTTCGTGAAACTGTCTGTCCTCTGTGTTCCTTTGCAGGGTTGGTTGTATTTGTAGTGTGCTGGAGCTGTCTGTTGTAGTAATAATAAAGTAGATATGTTTATACAACCTTGACTGGACAGTCCCTTTTATCATTGGGTAATAATTGTATTTTCGCTGTATTGCAACTAACCAATGATCCACGACCTTGCAGAGATAAGCCGCTGTTCCGTCCACATTACCAAAATTAGACAAGGAGTTCTTATAATTCACTTGTATTCCAATCTGTTTGGATCCCTTCTGGTGTACTAGAGGTGTGTGGTTGATAGATGGTTTAGAAACCGATATTCATCCCTGGACCACTGGTGCCCCGGAAGTTGATTTGTCACACCATGACTAACCCTGTCCTCTTGAGCTAGCTATTCAATCCAGGATGACCGGGTCCGGAATAAACTCCCATACATTCACCAAAAGACAGTAAGATCTTTTTTGTATTTTTAAGAATTAACCTGATTAACACATATCCAGTAGAAAACAGGAGGGAGTCAACGTCGCCGATACGAACCCAAGAAGCCAGCAACAGCAGCTGGGTATGCATCTCACTCCATACTTATGGAAGTTAGCCAGAGGCAAGGCTACTCACTCGCATACATCTGCAACCATATGCCTCCCCCAACAAGATACTGCACGTGTGAAGTGCCCTTAAGTGCCTGATACGCCTGGAGGGACTGGAGGGACCTTCTTTTGCTTCCTTGCTTCCCCGCTACGTGCTTCAAGCTACAACCCCTTGGAAAAGAATTTCCTATTTAAGAAAAGGCTCCATGTGCCCATACGTGCCCGCTCGTGTGAAGTGCCTGGAAGTGCCTGATACACCCGGAGGGACTAGAGTGACCCTCTTTTGATTCCTTGCTACGTGCATCAAGTAAAGTGGACTTATATGCGGACTATACATAGGCCCTCATTACAACACCAGCGCTAAACCATGGCGCTATTAGCACCATGGTTGGTGCCGGTGTTGTAATGGGTCCGCCATAGTTCAATGGGGAATTACCACCCCATTCCAAGGTAGGTTGGGCGGTAATTCCCCATTGAACCATGGCCCTTCCCCATTCCCATTTTCGCCCCATAGGGCTCATTGGGAATGGGGAAGGCGCTAAGTACGGTACCGCAAATTGCGGTACCGTACTTAGCACCAAGGTACCTTTGCGGGTCCCTACTTTAACGGCTGGTCTACCAGCCGTTCAGGTCGGGTCCCGCAAAGGGACCTCGTAGTAAGGCGCTAAGGCCCTCATTACGACCCTGGTGTTAAGTGTTTAACGGCGCCGAAAAAGGTGTTGGCGCCGTTAAACCCTTAACGCCTGATTACGAGTTCCCTTTGCGGTACCCGACCTTAACGCCTGCTTTTAGCAGGCGTTAAAGTAGGGTGCCGCAAAGGGACCTTGGTGGTAAGTATGGTGCCGCAATTTGCGGCACCGTACTTAGCGCCTTACCCATTCCCATTGAACCCTATGGGGCAAAAATGGGAATGGGGAAGGGCCCATGATGAATGGGGAATTACCGCCCGCCAACCTTGGAATGGGGCGTTAATTCCGCCATTCACCATGGCGGACCCCGGCATGGACCATGGTGCTAATAGCACCTTGGTTTAGCGCCGGGGTCGTAATGAGGCCCTAAGGGCCTCATTGCAACTCAGGCGTTAAGGGTTAACGCCGTCGTTAACCCTTAACGCCTGATTCCAATTTTAACGGGTGCTTTTAGCAGCCGTTAAAATCCATGGCGCTAAACCGCCTTGGTGCTAATTACGGCACCGTAATTTACGGTGCCGTAATTAGCGCCTTACCCACTCCCATTATGCCCTATGGGGCAAAAATGGGAATGGGGAAGGGTAAATGGGAAATGGGGATTTACCGCCCCACTCACCTTGGAATGGGGCGGTAAATCCGCCATCCACCATGGTGTAAACATAGTTTACATGCTTTTTGCAGGCGTTAAAGTCCAACCCGCTAAGGGACCTTGGTGCTAATTACGGCACCGTAATTTACGGTGCCGTAATCAGCGCCTTCCCCATTCCCATTGAGCCCTATGGGCCAAAAATGGGAATGGGGAAGGGGCCATGGTGAATGGGGATTTACCGCCCCGCCAACCTTGGAATGGGGCGGTTAATCCGCCATCCACCATGGCGGAATCCGGCATGGACCATGGTGCTAATAGCACCATGGTCCAACGCCAGGGTTGTAATGCAGCCCCTTGACTTGAAGCATCCTCTCTAAATGTTTCTGGCTTTTATAACAAGTGGACAAAGTCTTTATCACAGTTTCTTTTACTCTCATCTTAGGCCATGCCCCCTTGGAAAAGCGTTTCCTATTTAAGACAGGGGCCCTCATTAGGACCCTGGCGGAGAGGGTTTTACGCCGGCGGAGTGCATGGCGTACCTCTCCGCCAGACTACGAGTTCCTGTAGCGCCATGGAGGATTTTTACGCCTGCTTTTTGCAGGCGGAGAAATCCATGGCGCTACGGGACTTGTCGTTAATTACGCCACCGCATTTTACGGTGGCGTAATTAACGCCTTCCCCACTCCCATTATACCCTATGGGGCAAGAATGGGAATGGGGAAGGGTAAAATGGGGATTGGGGACTTACCGCCCCGCCAAGGTCGGCATGGGGCGGTAAGTCCGCCAACCACCCTGGCGGAGTTGGCAGCTTAGCGCCATGGACCATGGTGCAAATTGCACCATGGTCCTCCGCCAGGGTCGTAATGAGGCCCAGGGTCTGCACTCCCCTTCGCGCGCTCCTGTTTGAAGTGCCCTGAAGTGCCTGATACTCCTGATAGGCGTGAGAGGCGATGAGGCAGTAGGGGCGACTGTTGAATCAGCCTTCCGCTTACGGCGTTAATGGCCTGCACCGAACGTTGTGTATTTCATCTTAAAGTGAGCGTTACCTTTATTGGGTTGCCAGGCAACATACTTTGCTTCCAACGTCAACTCAGGTACTCAATGCACTAGGTACAATAAGTGAATAGTTATAGTAAAATTGTATTGTTTTGCTAAGCACCTGTCGCAACAGCTTTAAGGCATAGCTTTAAGGTACAACACACCTGAGCGTTTCTGTTAATAAGCTATTGGTTTACCGTCATTTTGAACTCCCATGTTGGCGGCAAAAGGCGGTCTGAGCGCTTGCAGATGTTCATGAAAGCATCAGAGTTTAAACCTAACCAACTGTCAAGCACGCACAACGTGCTGCATCTAACGAAAAAAGTACAGCTTTTGTGTTTTGCTTTGCTGTGTGGAGCACATTGCAGTGTGGAATTTAGTATTAACAAGATACTGCACAACACCTTTGCCATTCGAATGCAGCTATCCCCCACGACAAAAATTCGGTCTGGCTGGAATCATAATGTATTTCTACTACTATCCCACGATCTCTTATCTTTTTCAAAGCACCCATCCACATGCCTGCTTGGCATGGGCAGCAAGTAGGATTCGAGATGTCAATTCCCAACTTCTTTTTTTGTCTAAAATGCACACATGCATTCTAAATTCCTGATACAGTTTCCCATACTGGGACTCTGGTCCCCAGAGAGAGTTCAACCTACAGTGTATTGGGAGCATGACAATGGTGAAAGGTGCTATACAAATCATTGATCGTGGACAGTACAGGGAGCCAGGGAGGGGTTCTTGGGTCAGACTGGAGCTACACTGGGTTCCGTCGCTAAACTGCCCATGACCTCCTTGACCCTATCTCATTCCTCCTTCACTGTCTGGTCCTGCCTAAGCACAACATTGCCAGTCTTTAACTGGAGATGTCCAGTCCTTTCTTGCTGACTAGGCTCTGGCCTTCCTCATTCCTTGGTCTTCTCCACTTGAAATGGTCGCTGCACTGTTCACAACTTATACAAACTCTTTGCACCCTGGATGGCATGGCTGGGTACCAGGGGTCAAGTCCGAAAAATGTTAGTGGTGGGACTCATCAACAAACGCAATGGGATGTGACGTCGCCACACATTTGCATATCAAGGTGAAAGATGCACATTTCATTAAATTGGCTTTGCATAACCACCCACATTGCACAGGATGAATGGCATTTGCCTTTCATAAAATCAACACACACAAAACCAAGACAGGATATTTTCTTCTAATAGTGTTTTTGAAAACGTTAAAATGTGTGCATGTTTTAAACTCCAAGAACCAATTCAAATGTTTTCCCCATGACTTGCAGTACCAAAATGGGAAATTTCACCTTTAGTCGTTTGTTGTTTTTGACCAGGTTATATAGTGCAGCGGTGAAGTGTCCGGCCTGAAAACTTGATAACTGCTGTTTGATCACTGAGGTCTGCTTTAATTCATAAATTCAAAGAGGATATTCAGTGCATCTGTTTTAGCTAAGGGGGACTGAGTCCACCCTCTGAATAAACTGGGTGGACTCCGTCCCCCGCGTGTACCCTCGAATGGAGCCCTGCTGTTTACTAATAGCTGTAATCCCCTCTTAGTAAGAATGCCCCCCACCTCAAGGTGTTCCCCTACTAGCATGAAATATTGCCTGTGCAAGAGCTCGGCTGTCATTTACAGTGGAGTGCTTTATCATCTGAACGGTTCTGCTGTACTTTCATTAGAACTTAACCATACCTGCTCTGGGGAATGTAATTGTAAAAGATGTTACTGCACAGAATGTCATTCATTTTGCATATATTCCCGGCAGGCTTCCATTTGAGCAACCTTCTACCTTAACAAGGTACTAGATAGTTGACTTTTTTCACTTTAAAAGGTCAGGGAAGATCCATAATTCACTTGAGCTGCTCTGTCGGGCTTCCTTACCAGCCGTGAATACTCGTTCTCGGGCAGGCAATTCATTATAAGTGCTTTAGTGCATCTGTCCCCCAGCTGTGTGTATGTGTTTCATGGGCCCTGTGTCTCTATTCACTTCTCACGAGTAGACGCGACAATGCACCCCCTGCCTGCAACACAGCACACATACAGCCATCTATTAACCCCTTAACTGACAGGCTATTATGCGAGTCTACGCAAAAAGGACGAGCATACTCCTCCTTGTCACTTAACACTGCATCGAGGGAGTGGGCGGAGCCAACAATCATTGCTCATGGTATTTCAAGATGAACATACTCGGCCTTAGCACCCAAAGGGAGCAAAATGGAGGAACTGGATGCGTGCTTTTGGCAGAGCTCTGACATTAGGCGGGAGTGTGTTCAACAGTCCTCGTGCATTTGCACTCTGTGGCCCTCATTAGGACTCCGGCGGAAAACCATGGTGCTGTTAGCACCATGGTCGATGCCGGAGTTCGCCATGGCGGAATGGGGAATTACCACCCCATTCCAAGGTTGGCGGGGCGGTAATTCCCCATGCCACCATGGCCCTTCCCCATTTTTGCCCCATAGGGCATAATGGGAATGGGGAAGGCGGTAAGTACGGTACCGCAAATTGCGGTACCATACTTACCTCGAGAGTCCCTTTTGCGGGCCCCTACTTTAACAGCTGGTCTAGACCAGCCGTTAAGGTCGGGTCCTGCAAAGGGACCTCGTAGTAAGGCATTAAGGGTTTAACGGCGCCAACACCTTTTACGGCGCCATTAACCCATTAACGCCAGGGTCCTAATGAGGGCCTGTGAGTTGTAGTCCTACTTTTATGAGGGAACACCACAAATACAAGTTGCAGAAACGAAGAGACAAACAACAGGCCTGGGGGAGCTGCTCGCACTTTGGGCATCTAGAGAGCTGTGGTTTCAATTAAAGAAGTACATGTGTTTCGAGGGCCACTGTTGGGGAGGGGAAGATAAACATAGGTCTACACGAAGTGTACACCCACGAGGACAACACCCAGGAACAGCAGAGAGTGCGTCAAGTGTAAAAACACAGTGAGCATTATCAGGTTGCTGTGTATTCATATATACATGCATAACCACAAGGAAAATCAGGCATGCAATATTACATTAATGCTATTAAAGCAAATCACCATTAAAAATCTATCACCAGCAAAGGCTCCAAAACTCTACATGCAATAATAATACACAACAAACATAAAACATGAAACAAACAAAAACAAAAATATGGGCTCAAGGCAACACATCAAGTTCAAGTCAATTCAACCCACACCCTGAAATGACTCCATCTTCATGAGCCTACATGCCTACTCGGCCATGCCACCCTAGAAAGTTGGCCAGAAACACATGGTGTGTCAAAAAGTTTACATAGTATCAGTGCCACTGTCCTAGCTCGAATAGCATTGATTACTTTGGTAATACTATTATCATACTTCAGATCCCAGTGGACGACTGAGCCCCCCACACCTCCAAAATTCAGAGGTGCATGAAAAAACACAGAAGTATTCATCCATGAAGGATGCACACTTTCTTCAGAAGCACCTCATCCTGGTGAAGTGCTGATGCGGTGCTCAGCATGAGCCTGATTTACTGCTGAACATTTACTGCAGAGGATTCTGCTCTCTAGAGCACAGCTTTAGCGCGGCAGTACGCAGGGCTGGCACTGCCAGGGGATTCTGCTCTCTAGAGCACAGCTTTAGCGTGGAAATACGCAGGGCTGGCACTGCGAGGGGATTCTGCTCTCTAGAGCACAGCTTTAGCGTGGCAGTATGTAGGGCTGGCACTGCCAGGGGATTCTGCTCTCTAGAGTACAGCTTTAGCGCGGCAATACGCAGGGCTGGCACTGCCAGGGGATTCTGCTCTCTAGAGCACAGCTTTAGCACAGCAAAACGCAGGGCTGGCACTGCGAGGGGATTCTGCTCTCTAGAGCACAGCTTTAGCACGGCAAAAAGCAGGGCTGGCACTGCGAGGGGATTCTGCTCTCTAGAGCACAGCTTTAGCACGGCAAAAAGCAGGGCTGGCACTGCGAGGGGATTCTGCTCTCTAGAGCACAGCTTTAGCACAGCAAAACGCAGGGCTGGCACTGTGAGGGGATTCTGCTCTCTAGAGCACAGCTTTAGCACGGCTTTAGCACGGCAATACGCAGGGCTGGCACTGCGAGGGGATTCTGCTCTCTAGAGCACAGCTTTAGCACGGCAATACACAGGGCTGGCACTGCGAGGGGATTCTGCTCTCTAGAGCACAGTTTTAGCACAGAAAATTGCAGGGCTGGCACTGTGAGGGGATTCTACTCTAGAGTACAGTTTTAGCAAGGCAATATGTAGGGTTGGCACTGCGAGGGGATTCTGCTCTCTAGAGCACAGCTTTAGCACGGCAATACGCAGGGCTGGCTGGCACTGCGAGGGGATTATGCTCTCTAGAGCACAGCTTTAGCATGGCAATACGCAGGGCTGGCACTGCGAGGGGATTCTGCTCTCTAGAGCACAGCTTTAGCACGGCAATACGAAGGGCTGGCACTGCGAGGGGATTCTGCTTTCTAGAGCACAGCTTTAGCACGGCAATACGCAGGGCTGGCACTGCGAGGGGATTCTGCTCTCTAGAGCACAGATTTAGCACGGCAAAACGCAGGGCTGGCACTGCGAGGGGATTCTGCTCTCTAGAGCACAGTTTAGCAAGGCAATGTGTAGGGCTGGCACTGCAAGGGGATTCTGCTCTCTAGAGCACAGCTTTAGCACGGCAATACGCAGGGCTGGCACTGCGAGGGGATTCTGCTCTCTAGAGCACAGCTTTAGCACGGCAGTATGCAGGGCTGGCACTGCGAGGGGATTCTGCTCTCTAGAGCACAGCTTTAGCATGGCAAAATGCAGGGCTGGCACTGCGAGGGGATTCTGTTCTCTAGAGCACAGATTTAGCAAGGCAATATGTAGGGCTGGCACTGCGAGGGGATTATGCTCTCTAGAGCACAGCTTTAGCACGGCAGTACGCAAGGCTGGCACTGCAAGGGGATTCTGCTCTCTAGAGCACAGCTTTAGCATGGCAATACGCAGGGCTGGCACTGCGAGGGGATTCTGCTCTCTAGAGCACAGCTTTAGCATGGCAAAACGCAGGGCTGGCACTGCGAGGAGATTCTGCTCTCTAGTGCACAGTTTTAGCACGGCAAAATGGAGGGCTGGCACTGCGAGGGGATTCTGCTCTCTAGAGCACAGTTTTAGCAAGGCAATATGTAGGGCTGGCACTGCGAGGGGATTCTGCTCTCTAGAGCACAGCTTTAGCACGGCAGAACGCAGGGCTGGCACTGCTAGGGGATTCTGCTCTCTAGAGCACAGCTTTAGCACGGCAATACGCAGGGCTGGCACTGCCAGGGGATTCTGCTCTCTAGAGCACAGCTTTAGCACGGCAAAACGCAGGGCTGGCACTGGGAGGGGATTCTGCTCTCTAGAGCACAGCTTTAGCGCGGCAAAACGCAGGGCTGGCACTGCGAGGGGATTCTGCTCTCTAGAGCACAGCTTTAGCACGGAAATACGCAGGGCTGGCACTGCGAGGGGATTCTGCTCTCTAGAGCACAGCTTTAGCACGGCAACACGCAGGGCTGGCACTGCGAGGGGATTCTGCTCTCTAGAGCACAGCTTTAGGACGGCAAAATGCAGGGCTGGCACTGCGAGAGGATTCTGCTGTCTAGAGCACAGTTTTAGTACAGCAAAACGCAGGGCTGGCACTGCGAGGGGATTCTGCTCTCTAGAGCACAGCTTTAGCACGGCAAAACGCAGGGCTGGCACTGCGAGGGGATTCTGCTCTCTAGAGCACAGCTTTAGCATGGCAAAACACAGGGCTGGCACTGCGAAGGGATTCTGCTGTCTAGAGCACAGTTTTAGCACAGCAAAACGCAGGGCTCGCACTGCGATGGGATTCTACTCACTAGAGCACAGTTTTAGCAAGTCATTATCTAGGGCTGGCACTGCGAAGGGATTCTGCTCTCTAGAGCACAGCTTTAGCACGGAAATACGCATGGCTGGCACTGTAAGGGGATTCTGCTCTCTAGAGCACAGCTTTAGCACGGCAAAAAGTAGGGCTGGCACTGCGAGGGGATTCTGCTCTCTAGAGCACAGCTTTAGCACAGCAAAACGCAGGGCTGGCACTGTGAGGGGATTCTGCTCTCTAGAGCACAGCTTTAGCACGGCTTTAGCACGGCAATACGCAGGGCTGGCACTGCGAGGGGATTCTGCTCTCTAGAGCAGAGCTTTAGCACGGCAATACACAGGGCTGGCACTGCGAGGGGATTCTGCTCTCTAGAGCACAGTTTTAGCACAGTAAATTGCAGGGCTGGCACTGTGAGGGGATTCTACTCTAGAGTACAGTTTTAGCAAGGCAATATGTAGGGTTGGCACTGCGAGGGGATTCTGCTCTCTAGAGCACAGCTTTAGCACGCCAATACGCAGGGCTGGCTGGCACTGCGAGGGGATTATGCTCTCTAGAGCACAGCTTTAGCACGGCAATACGCAGGGCTGGCACTGCGAGGGGATTCTGCTCTCTAGAGCACAGCTTTAGCACGGCAATACGAAGGGCTGGCACTGCGAGGGGATTCTGCTTTCTAGAGCACAGCTTTAGCACGGCAATACGCAGGGCTGGCACTGCGCGGGGATTCTGCTCTCTAGAGCACAGATTTAGCACGGCAAAATGCAGGGCTGGCACTGCGAGGGGATTCTGCTCTCTAGAGCACAGTTTTAGCAAGGCAATATGTAGGGATGACACTGCGAGGGGATTCTGCTCTCTAGAGCACAGCTTTAGCACGGCAATGCGCAGGGCTGGCACTGCGAGGGGATTCTGCTCTCTAGAGCACAGCTTTAGCCCGGCAATACGAAGGGCTAGCACTGCGAGGGGATTCTGCTCTCTAGAGCACAGCTTTAGCACAGCAGTATGCAGGGCTGGCACTGCGAGGGGATTCTGCTCTCTAGAGCACAGCTTTAGCACGGCAATACGCTAGCACAGCACTATGCAGGGCTGGCACTGTGAGGTGATTCTGCTCTCTAGAGCACAGCTTTAGCGTGGAAATACGCAGGGCTGGCACTGCCAGGGGATTCTGCTCTCTAGAGCACAGCTTTAGCGTGGCAGTATGTAGGGCTGGCACTGCCAGGGGATTCTGCCCTCTAGAGTACAGCTTTAGCGCGGCAATACGCAGGGCTGGCACTGCCAGGGGATTCTGCTCTCTAGAGCACAGCTTTAGCACAGCAAAACGCAGGGCTGGCACTGCGAGGGGATTCTGCTCTCTAGAGCACAGCTTTAGCACGGCAAAAAGTAGGGCTGGCACTGCGAGGGGATTCTGCTCTCTAGAGCACAGCTTTAGCACAGCAAAACGCAGGGCTGGCACTGTGAGGGGATTCTGCTCTCTAGAGCACAGCTTTAGCACGGCTTTAGCACGGCAATACGCAGGGCTGGCACTGCGAGGGGATTCTGCTCTCTAGAGCACAGCTTTAGCACGGCAATACACAGGGCTGGCACTGCGAGGGGATTCTGCTCTCTAGAGCACAGTTTTAGCACAGAAAATTGCAGGGCTGGCACTGCGAGGGATTCTGTTCTCTAGAGCACAGCTTTAGCACGGCAATACGTATGGCTGGCACTGTAAGGGGATTCTGCTCTCTAGAGCACAGCTTTAGCACGGCAAAAAGTAGGGCTGGCACTGCGAGGGGATTCTGCTCTCTAGAGCACAGCTTTAGCACAGCAAAACGCAGGGCTGGCACTGTGAGGGGATTCTGCTCTCTAGAGCACAGCTTTAGCACGGCAATACGCAGGGCTGGCACTGCGAGGGGATTCTGCTCTCTAGAGCACAGCTTTAGCATGGCAATACACAGGGCTGGCACTGCGAGGGGATTCTGCTCTCTAGAGCACAGTTTTAGCACAGAAAATTGCAGGGCTGGCACTGTGAGGGGATTCTACTCTAGAGTACAGTTTTAGCAAGGCAATATGTAGGGTTGGCACTGCGAGGGGATTCTGCTCTCTAGAGCACAGCTTTAGCACGCCAATACGCAGGGCTGGCTGGCACTGCGAGGGGATTATGCTCTCTAGAGCACAGCTTTAGCACGGCAATACGCAGGGCTGGCACTGCAAGGGGATTCTGCTCTCTAGAGCACAGCTTTAGCACGGCAATACGAAGGGCTGGCACTGCGAGGGGATTCTGCTTTCTAGAGCACAGCTTTAGCACGGCAATACGCAGGGCTGGCACTGCGCGGGGATTCTGCTCTCTAGAGCACAGATTTAGCACGGCAAAATGCAGGGCTGGCACTGCGAGGGGATTCTGCTCTCTAGAGCACAGTTTTAGCAAGGCAATATGTAGGGCTGGCACTGCGAGGGGATTCTGCTCTCTAGAGCACAGCTTTAGCACGGCAATACGCAGGGCTGGCACTGCGAGGGGATTCTACTCTCTAGAGCACAGCTTTAGCCCGGCAATACGAAGGGCTAGCACTGCGAGGGGATTCTGCTCTCTAGAGCACAGCTTTAGCACAGCAGTATGCAGGGCTGGCACTGCGAGGGGATTCTGCTCTCTAGAGCACAGCTTTAGCACGGCAATACGCTAGCACAGCACTATGCAGGGCTGGCACTGTGAGGGGATTCTGCTCTCTAGAGCACAGCTTTAGCGTGGAAATACGCAGGGCTGGCACTGCCAGGGGATTCTGCTCTCTAGAGCACAGCTTTAGCGTGGCAGTATGTAGGGCTGGCACTGCCAGGGGATTCTGCCCTCTAGAGTACAGCTTTAGCGCGGCAATACGCAGGGCTGGCACTGCCAGGGGATTCTGCTCTCTAGAGCACAGCTTTAGCACAGCAAAACGCAGGGCTGGCACTGCGAGGGGATTCTGCTCTCTAGAGCACAGCTTTAGCACGGCAAAAAGCAGGGCTGGCACTGCGAGGGGATTCTGCTCTCTAGAGCACAGCTTTAGCACAGCAAAACACAGGGCTGGCACTGTGAGGGGATTCTGCTCTCTAGAGCACAGCTTTAGCACGGCTTTAGCACGGCAATACGCAGGGCTGGCACTGCGAGGGGATTCTGCTCTCTAGAGCACAGCTTTAGCACGGCAATACACAGGGCTGGCACTGCGAGGGGATTCTGCTCTCTAGAGCACAGTTTTAGCACAGAAAATTGCAGGGCTGGCACTGTGAGGGTATTCTACTCTAGAGTACAGTTTTAGCAAGGCAATATGTAGGGTTGGCACTGCGAGGGGATTCTGCTCTCTAGAGCACAGCTTTAGCACGGCAATACGCAGGGCTGGCTGGCACTGCGAGGGGATTATGCTCTCTAGAGCACAGCTTTAGCACGGCAATACGCAGGGCTGGCACTGCGAGGGGATTCTGCTCTCTAGAGCACAGCTTTAGCACGGCAATACGAAGGGCTGGCACTGCGAGGGGATTCTGCTTTCTAGAGCACAGCTTTAGCACGGCAATACGCAGGGCTGGCACTGCGAGGGGATTCTGCTCTCTAGATCACAGATTTAGCACGGCAAAACGCAGGGCTGGCACTGCGAGGGGATTCTGCTCTCTAGAGCACAGTTTAGCAAGGCAATATGTAGGGCTGGCACTGCGAGGGGATTCTGCTCTCTAGAGCACAGCTTTAGCACGGCAATACGCAGGGCTGGCACTGCGAGATGATTCTGCTCTCTAGAGCACAGCTTTAGCACGGCAATACGAAGGGCTGGCACTGCAACGGGATTCTGCTCTCTAGAGCACAGCTTTAGCACAGCCGTATGCAGGGCTGGCACTGCGAGGGGATTCTGCTCTCTAGAGCACAGCTTTAGCACGGCAATACGCTAGCACAGCACTATGCAGGGCTGGCACTGTGAGGGGATTCTGCTCTCTAGAGCACAGCTTTAGCATGGCAAAATGCAGGGCTGGCACTGCGAGGGGATTCTGTTCTCTAGAGCACAGATTTAGCAAGGCAATATGTAGGGCTGGCACTGCGAGGGGATTATGCTCTCTAGAGCACAGCTTTAGCACGGCAGTACGCAAGGCTGGCACTGCGAGGGGATTCTGCTCTCTAGAGCACAGCTTTAGCATGGCAATACGCAGGGCTGGCACTGCGAGGGGATTCTGCTCTCTAGAGCACAGCTTTAGCATGGCAAAACGCAGGGCTGGCACTGCGAGGAGATTCTGCTCTCTAGAGCACAGTTTTAGCTCGGCAAAATGGAGGGCTGGCACTGCGAGGGGATTCTGCTCTCTAGAGCACAGTTTTAGCAAGGCAATATGTAGGGCTGGCACTGCGAGGGGATTCTGCTCTCTAGAGCACAGCTTTAGCACGGAAATACGCAGGGCTGGCACTGCCAGGGGATTCTGCTCTCTAGAGCACAGCTTTAGCACGGCAAAACGCAGGGCTGGCACTGCGAGGGGATTCTGCTCTCTAGAGCACAGCTGTAGCGCGGCAAAATGCAGGGCTGGCACTGCGAGGGGATTCTGCTCTCTAGAGCACAGCTTTAGCATGGAAATACGCAGGGCTGGCACTGCGAGGGGATTCTGCTCTCTAGAGCACAGCTTTAGCACGGCAACACGCAGGGCTGGCAATGCGAGGGGATTCTGCTCTCTAGAGCACAGCTTTAGCACGGCAACATGCAGGGCTGGCACTGCGAGGGGATTCTGCTCTCTAGAGCACAGCTTTAGGATGGCAAAATGCAGGGCTGGCACTGCGAGAGGATTCTGCTGTCTAGAGCACAGTTTTAGCACAGCAAAACGCAGGGCTGGCACTGCGAGGGGATTCTGCTCTCTAGAGCACAGCTTTAGCACGGCAAAACGCACGGCTGGCACTGTGAGGGGATTCTGCTCTCTAGAGCACAGCTTTAGCATGGCAAAACACAGGGCTGGCACTGCGAGGGGATTCTGCTGTCTAGAGCACAGTTTTAGCACAGCAATACGCAGGGCTGGCACTGCGAGGGGATTCTACTCACTAGAGCACAGTTTTAGCAAGTCATTATCTAGGGCTGGCACTGCGAAGGGATTCTGCTCTCTAGAGCACAGCTTTAGCACGGAAATACACAGGGCTGGCACTGCGAGGGGATTCTGTTCTCTAGAGCACAGCTTTAGCACGGTGTTGGGTGTCCTGACCCACGTTTAAGCTATCATGCTACAACATTTGGTGCTGTGGGCTTAGAAAATTCAAGATGGCGGAAAACCCACATGTGCGCCGAAATCCAGGAAAGCTGCGCAGTTTGTGCGCACACCAAAATGGTTGCCTCACTTGCCACCCACCAGTGCGAGAATGAAAGGCCGGGTTGCCATGAGGGAAATGGGTTGCCAAAGGAAAAACAGTAGCGCCGGTTAGCTTCAAAGCGCTTTAAATCACCATTGGACTACCCGCACAGTAGTCTGAAACCATTGGGAATGGCAATGCTGATTGCCAAATGCAACCTAGAATTGTTGGGAATTCATTTTCTTAAATCCCAAAAATGGGTGCAGTACCAGTACTCACCACTATCCAAAAGCCGGCAGTTTAAAACCACCCTGTGTTTCTCTGAAGGCAGGCTCAAACTGTCTATTTTAAACATTGCAACACATCTAAAAACTCACTGGACACCAGCAGACATTTGGTAGAATGGAGTGTTGTGTGCCTACAAAATCTGGGAAATGAAGAGCCCAAAACAATGCTTATAACAAAACTGCTATGGAGTCAGCAGTTTAAGTTGCACTGGATTTAAAGACACTAAAATCGAAAATGTTTAGATTAAATGAGTGACCTATGTTTGGTGTCACATGCCTTTGTAACTGTTGGAATGTCATAGTTTTGCACTTAGAATCAGCATTCTAGCTTCATATGTAAAAATGTTTAGTTTTATTTGAATGCAGGAACTGGGGAACAAAAAGTGACATTTTATCTGAAACCTGGCTTAAGGAACTGAATTCTGCCTGGCAACTACCCCCATCAGGAGTGAAACTTGAGTCACAGCTGTGTTCCCAGGCCTAGCTGCCCTTTTGCTGCTCACACTAAGGATATGCCATCTATCTGATAATTGAATTACCTGTGCTCTGCAGGAAAGTGAACAAAGCCCTGTCCTGACTCAGGCAAAGGTTTTATTACAGCGGTCGTAAAATGTAGCTTCCTCTTGGCAGAAGCTGGGAGGAGCACTGCCTGTGAGAGCAAGCTGGCTTGGCAGAACTGGATAAACCAGTATTTCTACCTTGTGCTGAGAGGAAACCACACCCCTTTGGAGCCAGAACATAACTTTAAAAAGATGGATCACTCATAGTACGGACATGTGAAAATTTTATAAATGACACCATAATTCTTGTGATTTTTCTGCCCACATTTTAAGAGGTTTTTCGACCCGGTGGCATGTTCAGGGGGGTTTTAGCGGAAAAGTGGATATTACTCTAAATGTATGCATGTTAAAAATCTGAAACTTCATCAGTTAATGTCCATACTCCCTGCGCACCTGTATGTAAAGTTGGGTCAATGTCAGAAATTGAAAAATCAGTTAAAAAGTCAATTATGTGCCATTTCTGAATGCAAGCTCTTAGAAACAGCAGATTTGGACAGAGACATGGCTAAATTCAGCCACACCATGTATATGTAATTTCAAGCAACTGTGTAACTGTGAAATATGTCTTTTATTATCAAATATAGAATGTGTGCAATCTGACAGAGGAGTGTCCTATCTGCAAGCCATAAAATGACATCACTCTGACACAACTTAGCTTCGCCAATCAAATGATAAATGGAAGTTTGACCAATTAGAAGCTGAGAGAGAGGTAGGGTCAGTGATGCTAGAACACACCCACATTCTAAACACATAAAAGCAGACAGACAGGACAGATAGGGACCTTCAATTCCATTTGCTGCAACGCGCTCTGCCGGACCATACAACATCCAGAGATCCAGACTTCAAATTCATCAACCTCCAGAAAGCCAAACTAGAGACCAGACCAGAGAGAGAAAGCAGTGCTGTACCCAGAGAGAAAGCAGTGCTGTGCCCAGAGAGAAAGCAGTGCTGTGCCCAGAGAGAGACCCGAGCCCAGTCCAAAACCCTGACCAGATCCGTGATGAGGCCCATTTAATTCAAGAATATAGTGTGAGTACCCAGCTGAACTGTGTAGAACCAATCTCTTAGTTTAAATTCATCTAATTCAATCTATTTAATCTAAGTAGAACTGCCTCCTAACTGTCACCTGTCATTTGTAAAGCTGTCACTTGTCATTTCCTAGTTGCAAGCTGCACTTGTCTTTTTGAACTTTAAAATTTCAAATCTGAAAAACGACCTTCACAAAATCGCTTATATCTCTGCAACCGTTTGTGCTAGAGACTTGCAATAACTTTCATCTGAAAGGTTAGAATCGTGGCTTTCCTACGAACCTAGAACCGCATTCCTACCCCTTATAGTTTTACCGCAATCGCGGAACACGCATTCGCAAATTTTACCGCGATTTGCAAATTTCTTCACATGTAAAAACTGCTGCTGCTTGCCTTCCATTTGCCAGAAATTCGTTTAACCTGCTAACTATCCCTGCATCATTGCTAGTGTGAGCCTGGACTAATATTAACTAGATACCACTCACCCTGAACCTCTGAAAGGGAATTAAAAGCATTTCCAGCATATTTCTCATCCATTGCTAGCACATATCAAAGCATTTTGCCTGTGTTTTCAAAACTCCTATCTGTTTTCTGTAGTGTAAGCTTGCTGGGGTGAACTGATTTACATTGATTGCATTTCTGAGAACTGTGTGTTTTCCTTCCATTTCCTTGCCTTGCATCAAGGGGGGGGAGGGGATTGCCAGAGAAAAGTGATTACATTGTTTGGTTGAAATCATATTGAGTATTTTCTGTACTGCATTCATTGAATATTGCATCCACCTGAGCTTACATAAAGCATCCTCTACCACATTATACTTTTGTTCCTATTTACCAGTGTGCTACCTTATCCATTTCATGTCAACTCATTAGTGATTATAAGAAGTGTGCTAGTGCCAGATTCTCCGTTGTTGATCTTTATCATATCAGATTAAGTGTGCTATTCAATTATTAATTTATTATAAAGTGGGATATATATATCTATGGTTAAATTATCAAATAAACCTTTTAAACTTGCAAAACAGAACTACTTCTTGGCTCAGTGGGGTCAGGAGGATTCCAAGAGAGGGGTGTTATATAGGGGTAGTCATCCAGAACGCATGAACTGGACATAAAGATATATCAATAAGGGTTTTCATTCAGTATTATAGACTAGGCGTTGACTTAGCTGTAGTGTTGAATTGAATCCTCTTACAAATTGGGGGCTCGAGCCGAGACGTTGGGTTAGATTTACCACTTGTGCAGCTTAATACAGTGTGCTAACTGACGGGATACATACATCCGGTCGGATCACCACGCTGCATTACGCTGTGAAGCATTCCTCAAAAGGGACACTCCAAGAAAAGTTCTGTTCTGCAAAAATAAAATACAAACTTCTGTAAGTCAGGACAGAGACCAATCTCTAGAATGACGACCTTAGTAGACATGAAAATAGCCAGAGAGCACCTCTTGCATAAGCTATTTGTGAGAGGTGAATGGACCGAACAGGGCCAGGATGTGTGGTTGCAGGCCATCACACAACAGGTCACTGAAACAGGGTCAGATATATATAGAGATCAGGGTCCCTTACATGTGGCCCTGAGTGAACTATATATGGCTCCTAAAGCCAAAGAGGAACACAATAAGATTGCCAGGATAGCAGCATACCTGTACCTATATATGGGAGACATGCAGGATAGATGTGCTGAAAGCCAAAATCTGGCAAATAGGCAACAGATGGCATTAGAGAAGGTCCAATCTGACCTGGTCTCTTCTGAGCAGAGGCTGCAGAGGAGCCAGGAGTCAGAAGATGATAGTAGGCAGCACATCATTAAAATAAAGAAGGATATGGATGTGCTGCAACAGGAAAAGGTAGAACAGGATACCAGATTTCTGGCCTTGCAGAAGGAATACCAAGAAGGTTTGGACTCCCTACTGCAAAACCAGAAAAAGCTGGAGCAACAACTGGACTTCAACAGGGTATGTGCTGAGCAGGTAGTCACCCTGCAAGGCCACCTAGATAGAGTGAAGGCAGAGAGCAACAAACTAATTCTGAAATTATAGTTTTACCGCAATCGCGGAACACGCATTCGCGAATTTTACCGCGATTTGCAAATTTCTTCACATGTAAAAACTGCTGCTGCTTGCCTTCCATTTGCCAGAAATTCGTTTAACCTGCTAACTATCCCTGCATCATTGCTAGCGTGAGCCTGGACTAATATTAACTAGATACCACTCACCCTGAACCTCTGAAAGGGAATTAAAAGCATTTCCAGCATATTTCTCATCCATTGGTAGCACATATCAAAGCATTTTGCCTGTGTTTTCAAAACTCCTATCTGTTTTCTGTAGTGTAAGCTTGCTGGGGTGAACTGATTTACATTGATTGCATTTCTGAGAACTGTGTGTTTTCCTTCCATTTCCTTGCCTTGCATCAAGGGGGGGAGGGGATTGCCAGAGAAAAGTGATTACATTGTTTGGTTGAAATCATATTGAGTATTTTCTGTACTGCATTCATTGAATATTGCATCCACCTGAGCTTACATAAAGCATCCTCTACCACATTATACTTTTGTTCCTATTTACCAGTGTGCTACCTTATCCATTTCATGTCAACTCATTAGTGATTATAAGAAGTGTGCTAGTGCCAGATTCTCCGTTGTTGATCTTTATCATATCAGATTAAGTGTGCTATTCAATTATTAATTTATTATAAAGTGGGATATATATATATCTATGGTTAAATTATCAAATAAACCTTTTAAACTTGCAAAACAGAACTACTTCTTGGCTCAGTGGGGTCAGGAGGATTCCAAGAGAGGGGTGTTATATAGGGGTAGTCATCCAGAACGCATGAACTGGACATAAAGATATATCAATAAGGGTTTTCATTCAGTATTATAGACTAGGCGTTGACTTAGCTGTAGTGTTGAATTGAATCCTCTTACAAATTGGGGGCTCGAGCCGAGACGTTGGGTTAGATTTACCACTTGTGCAGCTTAATACAGTGTGCTAACTGACGGGATACATACATCCGGTCGGATCACCACGCTGCATTACGCTGTGAAGCATTCCTCAAAAGGGACACTCCAAGAAAAGTTCTGTTCTGCAAAAATAAAATACAAACTTCTGTAAGTCAGGACAGAGACCAATCTCTAGAATGACGACCTTAGTAGACATGAAAATAGCCAGAGAGCACCTCTTGCATAAGCTATTTGTGAGAGGTGAATGGACCGAACAGGGCCAGGATGTGTGGTTGCAGGCCATCACACAACAGGTCACTGAAACAGGGTCAGATATATATAGAGATCAGGGTCCCTTACATGTGGCCCTGAGTGAACTATATATGGCTCCTAAAGCCAAAGAGGAACACAATAAGATTGCCAGGATAGCAGCATACCTGTACCTATATATGGGAGACATGCAGGATAGATGTGCTGAAAGCCAAAATCTGGCAAATAGGCAACAGATGGCATTAGAGAAGGTCCAATCTGACCTGGTCTCTTCTGAGCAGAGGCTGCAGAGGAGCCAGGAGTCAGAAGATGATAGTAGGCAGCACATCATTAAAATAAAGAAGGATATGGATGTGCTGCAACAGGAAAAGGTAGAACAGGATACCAGATTTCTGGCCTTGCAGAAGGAATACCAAGAAGGTTTGGACTCCCTACTGCAAAACCAGAAAAAGCTGGAGCAACAACTGGACTTCAACAGGGTATGTGCTGAGCAGGTAGTCACCCTGCAAGGCCACCTAGATAGAGTGAAGGCAGAGAGCAACAAACTAATTCTGAAAGACCTGGATACCCAGGCAGAGTTTGATCAGGAGCGCCAGAATGCTGGTGCCTTCCAAAGGCAAAGGGACGACCTGGCGGCACAGATGCAGGCTCTTAGTCAGGAAAGGGATACCTTAGGCCAGGAAGTCTGCCATTTAAAAAGAAAAATGGAAGAAAATCACCTGGCCCACCAGGGACTGGGAGACCTCCAAAAAGAACACCAGAACTTGCTAGAGCACACCAGGAGGGTGGAGGATGCTCTAGCAAGAAAGGAGCAGGCCAATAGGGACACAGCTCAGGAGGTAACCCTCCTGCAGCAAAGACTGGCCCAGTTCTCCAGGACCAACCAGGAAGTACAGAGGGAAAATGAGGCTCTCTGCCAGCACAATGAGAGGCTCCAGCAACAGGTAGCGATGCAGGAGAAACTGATAGAGTCGAGTAAGGCCTTAACAGAGGAACTGAAAGCACAAATGCAGGCTCTTGCATTGCAACAGGGAGCAGGGGCGGATAGAGATGAGGTCCGCTGGGAAAGAGAGACTCCTGACCATAACCGCAGGAGCCCTAACCCCAGGGGCCTTCATCTCCCCCAGTCCCTGGACTCTACCACCCCCATGTCCCCTGGCGCACATGAGCACAGGGCCGCAGGGATGGCAGATTACTATCCAGCTAAGAGTATGGGGCTCATAGGCCAGTACCACTCAGGAATGGAGGGGTGGGCATCCGGGTATGGGCACCCAAGTACAGTACATTTCAATGGGGAACCCCAGGAGAGTAGGCCCATTAAGGGCATCCTGAAAACCTCTGCCCAGTTAGGTCAGTGGAGGGGGTACCCATCAAATCCTGGCCGCAAGGAGGAATCTGAAGACTCCTCTGAACTGCGCAGGACACAGGAGACCAGGTCCCCACATTCTGCCAGCCATTCCCAGGCTCGCAGAATCCGGGAAAACCTGGAAGAACAGACGGGAACCTCTGGGAGCAGTGCCTCTGAGTCCGAGGAAGAATGGACAAGGGTTACCCGAACCAAAAAGGCCAATAATGCAAAAAGGGCCTTGCTTAAGGACCCCTTAAAGCAGATTAAGGCGATCAGGAGCGTCATCACGCCTTACCATAAGAACGCTAAGTATTCTGTTTGGGAGCACTTAGAGTTGTTTGAACAAATGATGGAGACTTTCCATTTGAAGGACAGCCAAAGCTGTATTCAATATGTAAAGTGGACCTTCTCCCCGGAATACTCCAGTTTCTTTGCGGGGCTGGAGGACCAAAATCATTTAAGATGGTCCACCTATAAGGCGGCCATCTTGAAACATTTTTCTGTTCACAGAAATCCTCAAGAGGCTCGCAAGGCAGCCTACAATTTGCAATGTGGGGAGGATCAGGCCCCACAAGAATTTGTGCAGGAGTTAAAGCGTGCTTTTGCACAGACCACAAGAAGGGTGCGCACGGATAGCAGGGAATTTATTAATACGTTTTTCCATGCCTTGCCCAAATATATCATGACCCAGCTCGTGAGGGATTTTCACGAGAAAAGATCTTTAGACTGGGTCATTGAACAGGCTACCCGGATCTATGAGGTGCAGAAACCGGTAGATAGCAAAAGTAATGCCCAGAAAAACCCCAAAGCCAACAGCACCCCTGCTGCTGCCAAGGTGGCAGAGGTAAAGGTCACCCCCGTTTTAGATTTGGAGATGGGGGGGCCTAAAAACCTACCTGCACCTAATAATGCTAGGCCCAGAAGGTCTTCGGGCCAGTCACAGACAGGGAGACAAGGAGGAAGCCCCACAAATGGGGTCCCTCGCTCTCCTGACTATGTAAGTCCTCGCTACAAAGGTAACAGACCCATCCTGGGTTATGTGTGGACTCCTCCAGCCCAAGGGGGGGGATCCAGCCAAGCACCTAACCCAGGGAACATCCCTCCAAACTTCCCACCGGAGGGCAGAAATTTACCAAACCCTGGGCAGAACTTTTTCCCCAGATATCCACCCGACTTCCAGCCCCAAAACCATCCATCCTTCTTTCCCCAATTCCCTGAGCCCAGACCACTGAATCCGGGAGAGGGGAGGCCAAGGGTGGAGGGGTACCCAAATCTTCCCAACCCGGGGTATTACCAGAGGAGGGACAGCTACCCTTCCCGGGATCAGCCCAGGGGAGAAAACAGGGCCCCGTATCAGCCTGAGCGGGTTTCCCAGTTAGAGCGCCAGGTTCAAAACATGGCGCGGGACCTGGGTCACATACTGAGGGCTCAGCAGAACCCTCAGATGGGCGTGCCGGCGCAGAACGCACCCAACTCTGGACCTGGTGCTCCAGAACAATGACGGGGGCAGCACCCCGATAACACACCGGTTCCCAGGGAGGAGGCACAAAGGGAAGGGGGGTGTAAAGCCTTGGAGGAAGCTTCCTTCCTCACTTGTAAACAGCCCCTGGAAACCCAGGAACCGGAAACAAAATCTCTTGCCCCTGAAAGTCTGCCTCCTAAGGAGCAGAGGGGGGGTAGGAGAAACAAAAGACCCAAACAGACTCAGTTTGAGGAGGAGGTACAGATCTTCCAATTTGAGGGAGAGGGATCCTCAGAGGATCCTGGGAAAAGGATCTTCTCCTTCAGAGAGGGGGGAACTCCTCCCAAAGAAAAATGGGTCCCTAGGGATGCAAATCCAGACTGGGGAGATGTGGAGACTGAGCTACCGCCGCCCACCATCTCATCCCAGAACCAACAGCAAGAAAACCCCCTGGTTCAAACCCATCCTGGTGACTGCCTCCAAAAAGGGGGGGGGGGCGGCCCGGAACCAGAGCCAGGGGAACCCACACTGGCTCTGATCTCCAGTTGCCAAATTTTTCTTTCAGATTCCCAAGGCTCTCCACAGAATTCTGCCCAAATCTCTTCGCTAGCAATGTCCAAAACCAGAAAGTTAGCCCACCAGTTGTCCAAAAATGTACATTACCTGTGCCCCCTTGAGGAGAAGGAGGGAAGATATTATGCCCCGGTACAAGTACAGGGGCAGGGTACAATCTCGGCACTGGTGGACACTGGATCTCAAGCTACCCTTCTGTCCAGAAGGGCCTTTGACGAACTGAATGCAGGAAGGGGAGAGAATTACCAAATTCCTCTCACCTCTCTTCCGGGACAGCTACAGAACTTTGACGGGAAGGAAATTCCCGTTGAGGGGACTGCAGACTTGGACATTAAAATTGGGCGACATAAGTTGAAACACCCGGTCATAGTTGAGACCCCAGAGGGCACCCCTTGTTTACTAGGGAATGACCTCCTGAGAAGGTTGTCACCCCTAATAGATTGTGTAAACAAGGTCCTCTGGACCCAGACTAGCCGACCAATAAAATTAAAACAGAGTGTCAACCATGTTAGTTTAAACGGCACATGCCACATGGTTGAACAAAAATCTGACCAAGTAGAATTTCACTTCCAGAACAACCAGATTCCAGACGTGACAGTAATAGCAGTAGGACAACAGACTAGTGATGGGGGGTCCTCTCTATTTCTGAAAATCAACCTTCCTTCCAGTCTAAAGTGGTACTCCACGCTGGAAGGAAACACTCTGAAATTCTATACCAATCCACAATCTGAAACTCCCACTCCTATAGTCCAGAAAGATGTGAAATCAGCTCAGAGCCTGGCTGATATTCAGCAAATTGGAGAGCAGTTGTTCATCCCTGTTCAGTTAAATGATGGGAAGGACTCTGTTCTCGCTCGAGTGTGTGTGAACAACGGTAAGAGCTTCATCAGCGAAGCCATGTTTCGCCAACTCCCAAAAGATCCAGCCATTCCCACCTTCAAACTGATAGACAAATGGGAAATGGACCTGGAAGCACCTAATTCCAAACATCTCCTGCCAAGCAGGTGTATGCTCAAAATCTCCATTGGCAACGAGAGCATAGTCCATAATTGTTGGGTCGTGCGAGACGTCCCTGCCGCCTTTTACGTAGGCAGTGACATTCTCAATCGCTTTGCCATTAGTTTGGACCTAATAAACTTCAAAGCTTGGTCCCGATTAGCGGATAATCCCATGGGCTTTGATGATCCAGAAAAAGCATTTAGGTCAGCTCAATTGCTACCTTATGCAGTTGAAATTCAGACTAAAGAGGAAGTCACCATCCCAGAAAGGACCCGACAATTCTCCCTGGAAGTGAAAGTTAAAAGGGGACAAGAGTTGAAAAACCCTGATGCTTACATACATCTAAATGCTTCTCTCCAACAGCAAGGGTTGGGGGTAAACCCAACTCCATTAGTCAACATAGAACATGACACCATTCCAATAGAGGTGGATAACAGCGACTTAAAGAGTATCACTCTAGCCGCAGGCACCATTATTGGAATGGCGGTTGATGACCGACATTTCTCCATTGATCTTGTAAATGAACTGTTAGGACCAATCCCCAAGGACTGTGTTGACAGTGACAGTGAGGACAATACAACACCAGACAGGATTTTCACCCGGCATGGGGGGAACTTCCTGGTGTACACTTCCTGCCCCTATGGTAAGGAAGATGTGACGTGTGACTTCAGGAGGGATGAGGTGATTTTCCAGGTTCATGAAGGCTGCCTTGCCCACCTGAAGCCTCCGGTCCAAATCAGCACTCTGACCAGGGACTTCTCCACCCAGCTGGAGGAGGCCGCGGAGATAGCCAAACCAGAAGTCTTTCCAGGCTTCAGGCAGATGGTGGAAGAGAGAGTCAACCTAGCTGATGCCTGTGTGACTCTGGAACAAAAGCAAAAGTTGAAACAAGTTTTCTTGGATTTCCAAGATCTCTTTGCGGTAGACTCATATGACTGTGGTCGCACTGACATCCACACAACAACAATCCCCACGGACCCTGGCATGACTCCTGTGTTTGTGAAGCAATATCGCTTGCCTCTCGCATCAATGGAGTCCCTTACTGAAATAATTAAGAACCTTGAGTCCCGGGGAATAATCCGTCCCGTCCACAGCACCTTCAATAATCCGGTGCTGGGAATATTGAAGCCAAACGGCCAGTGGAGACTCTGTGCCGACCTCAGGGAGCTCAACAAACGGGTCCATACTTCCCGATGGCCTCTGCCCTACATTGACCAAGGGCTGGCCCAGATCCAGGGGTCACAGGTATTCACAGCAATAGACCTGACCAATGGATACTGGACTGTGCCTGTCAGTAGGGAGGACCAATACAAGCTGGCTTTTACCTTTGGGAGCCAGCAGTACACATGGACCCGGACTCCCTTCGGATACCTCAACTCCGGTAATGAGTTCAATATTTTCCTACATAAGGCCATGCCCGACCTGGGTGCGAGGGGTAACCTGGCTTATGTAGATGATGTCCTCATCAAAAGTTCATCTGTGGAGGAACATATAGCGGAGATCCGTTATGTTCTGACACAGTTGAAGGCCGCCGGAGCAAAACTTTCCTTTCAGAAAGCACAGTGGTGTAGAACCCGTGTTAATTTCTTGGGGCATGAGATTACTCCTCAGGGTCTCTGTCCCCAGGAAAAGAAAGTGGAAGCCCTCCAAAAATTGAAAGACCCCACAACTCTGCGGGAACTAAGGAGCCTCCTTGGACTGACTAATTACAGCAGAAAGTTCATTGAGGGCTACGCAGAGATCACCAGACCCCTGATTCATCTCCTGAAGGGGGGGGTCAAGTGGGAATGGGGTCCAGAACAAGCAGAGGCAGTAAAACAACTCAAGAGAAGCCTCTCACAAGCGCCTTGCCTAGCTTACCCTGTCAGAAACAAGGGGTTCTTCCTGGAGACAGGGTTCTCTAATACGTGCTTGACGGCAGTATTATACCAAAAGCATGACAAGGTCAATAAAGTAATCTCCTATGCGAGCAAAACTTTATCCTCTGTGGAGGAAAAATTCAACAATTGTGAGAAGGCACTCCTGGCAACGGTGTGGGCATTGAAGAATTACCGCCCGTTTATCCAGGGGGAACACATCATAGTGGAGACTCCACACCAGCCTCTGCAATATCTCCAAAGTGATAGAATCCGGACCGGAAATGTGAGTAATTCCCGAATTACTTCCTGGATTCTGTCAATGCAAGGCTTTCCTGTGGAGGTCAGATATGGCCAAAACAAGAAGAGTCCCCTCGCGCAAGGTCTGGCTGACTTGCATGATTGTGCCAGAGAAAACTGTCTCGAGGACGAAAGTCTAAAAATCAAGGACAACACGGAGGCATACCTTAATTCCCCACACAAAGTCTTTGAAGAGGACAAGTGTGAGGGAATGCCCACTGTCTATGTGGATGGATGCTCTTACCATGTTGACAACAACGGGGAGAAAGAACTGGTGGCTGGTGTAGGGAATGCATGGGTGAATGAGTCCCCAGAACCCTCCGCTGGATACAAAATTGGTCCCCGAAGTAGTCAGGTGGCAGAATTGATGGCTGTGCATCAGGCCATCCTCACTGCTGTCCAGCATCAACTCCACGAACTGGTCATAATCACAGATTCGGATTATGTACGGAACGGGTTCGTGGAGCACCTGGTTAATTGGAAAACCAGAGGCATGTTATGTGCTAACAACAAACCCTTGAAACATGGGAAGTTGATCCAAAACATTGATGATCTGGTCACCGCGAATGAGATGACCATCTATTGGAAAAAGATCAAGGGTCATTCCAAAGTAGAGGGACCAGACAAAACTGGAAATGACTTAGCTGATCAGCTGGCCAAAACCGGGGCCATCCAAGGGGATCTAATTGAGATTGAGTCCCTGTTGGGGGAAATCCAGGTCACTGCCATCACTAGGTCCCAGACAAATGCTCACAACGACCTTTCAATTGTACAATGGAGTAAGGAGACCCCTGATGCTGATTTGATTACCGCTCAGAAGGGGGATCCAATTATTGGTAAATTTTACCAGCACCTTGAGGACCCTGAGAACTTTCCCCTGACGGATACCGATTACATTGGGAAAGAGGACCTAAGAGTGTTGATGAAATGTCCAAAAATGTTCCGAATCCAAGACGGTTTGCTGGTAAGGAAATCCAAAGCTGGCCACGATCAGTGGGTGGTTCCTACCTCATTCCGAAGCCTGATGTTAAGTCACGCCCATGATGCGGCCACTGCCGGTCACAGGGGGTTTCACACAACATTGGAAATCTTAAGAGAGGTTGCATACTGGCCACACATGGGGCAGGACCTCAACCAATACTTGAAGGGGTGTCTTGTGTGTGCACAATTTCAGCCATCATCCCTCACGCACCGGGCACCTTTACAAAAGAGGGGAATGACACTCCCATGGTCAGATTTACAAATCGACTTTGTAGGCCCTGTGATTCGCTCGGCTAGGGGGAATAAGTACATGTTGACTGTGACATGCTTGTTTACCAAGTGGGTGGAATGTCTCCCAGCCCCAAATTGCAAGGCAGAAACTGCAGCTGCCTTGATGATTAACCACATCTTTTCCCGTTTTGGTCTACCTCAAAGGATTGAGTCAGACAGAGGTAGCCACTTCACCAGTGAAGTAATGACAAAGATGTGGGAGATACTGGGGGTCAAGAGAAAGCTGCATATTGCTTATAGACCAGCTTCTTCTGGGGCAGTAGAGAGATATAACCGGACAATTGTGAGCATATTAAAGAAGTTTGTGGCAGATTCTGGGCCAAGTTGGGATATCCGATTACCTCTGGTCCTAATGGCTATCAGATCTACCCCTTCATCTGCAACCAAAATGTCACCATTTGAGTTGATGACTGGGCGCAAGATGGTGCTTCCTCAGCATTTGCTCTACAGGACCCAAGAGCAGACACTGATAAATGCCTCCACTACTCATGAGTATGTAGAGAATTTAAGGAAACACCTTCAACATGCTTTTGCTTATGCTCAGCGGAATCTAGAAAGATCAGCTGATAGCATGAAGACCCACTATGACCTGAAAACTTCCAGGAAGGAATATCAGGTGGGAGACCGGGTCTATCTATACAACTTCCAAAGGAACCAGGCCAAGCAGCGCAAATTTTTGCCTACATGGAAGGGACCCTTTGAGATCATCGACAAGATCTCCCCTGTGGCCTACAAAATCCACATCCCCAAAGGTCCTTTGGCAGCGGGGGAAGACAAGTGGGTCCACATAAACCAGTTGAAATGTTGCCATCCCAGGCACACTCTGCAACAACTGGAGGAATCCTCTGGAATCCTAGCGGGTACTGTCTCAGACTAATTCTGTTCCAATCATAAAACATACCACATCTAGTCTCTAAAATATTGTGATTTGCATGAAACTGTCTCTTAGTTATACTGTTTTTATCAAAATAAGAATGTAATGTTTCGTCATGATGAAATGCATATGCTGTCCCACCATCTCAACAGTGGTGGAAAAACGTCTATGAGTAGGTATTGCCGCTCTTCCTTTGTCGTCCTAGGAGAAAGAAAACCTGAAGACGGGCCAAGGAGGACGATCCGGAGACCGGGAACGAAGATCCAATGGGCCTAGTGGACCGCCCAATACTCCCATCAGGACTGGCGAGGAGAACCGATCGATCAGTACCGGATGGAGAAGAAGATGCTGAACTGTGCCATCTACAGAGTAGGAAGAAGATTATGCGGACAGACCGGTGTGTGGGTCAAAACCCTGGGGCACGCGACTCCCCATCGACTCAAATTCAAAGTGCAGTCGCGTGGGGGGGCTTGTTGGGTGTCCTGACCCACGTTTAAGCTATCATGCTACAACATTTGGTGCTGTGGGCTTAGAAAATTCAAGATGGCGGAAAACCCACATGTGCGCCGAAATCCAGGAAAGCTGCGCAGTTTGTGCACACACCAAAATGGTTGCCTCACTTGCCACCCACCAGTGCGAGAATGAAAGGCCGGGTTGCCATGAGGGAAATGGGATGCCAAAGGAAAAACAGTAGCGCCGGTTAGCTTCAAAGCGCTTTAAATCACCATTGGACTACCCGCACAGTAGTCTGAAACCATTGGGAATGGCAATGCTGATTGCCAAATGCAACCTAGAATTGTTGGGAATTCATTTTCTTAAATCCCAAAAATGGGTGCAGTACCAGTACTCACCACTATCCAAAAGCCGGCAGTTTAAAAGCACCCTGTGTTTCTCTGAAGGCAGGCTCAAACTGTCTATTTTAAACATTGCAACACATCTAAAAACTCACTGGACACCAGCAGACATTTGGTAGAATGGAGTGTTGTGTGCCTACAAAATCTGGGAAATGAAGAGCCCAAAACAATGCTTATAACAAAACTGCTATGGAGTCAGCAGTTTAAGTTGCACTGGATTTAAAGACACTAAAATCGAAAATGTTTAGATTAAATGAGTGACCTATGTTTGGTGTCACATGCCTTTGTAACTGTTGGAATGTCATAGTTTTGCACTTAGAATCAGCATTCTAGCTGCATATGTAAAAATGTTTAGTTTTATTTGAATGCAGGAACTGGGGAACAAAAAGTGACATTTTATCTGAAACCTGGCTTAAGGAACTGAATTCTGCCTGGCAACTACCCCCATCAGGAGTGAAACTTGAGTCACAGCTGTGTTCCCAGGCCTAGCTGCCCTTTTGCTGCTCACACTAAGGATATGCCATCTATCTGATAATTGAATTACCTGTGCTCTGCAGGAAAGTGAACAAAGCCCTGTCCTGACTCAGGCAAAGGTTTTATTACAGCGGTCGTAAAATGTAGCTTCCTCTTGGCAGAAGCTGGGAGGAGCACTGCCTGTGAGAGCAAGCTGGCTTGGCAGAACTGGATAAACCAGTATTTCTACCTTGTGCTGAGAGGAAACCACACCCCTTTGGAGCCAGAACATAACTTTAAAAAGATGGATCACTCATAGTACGGACATGTGAAAATTTTATAAATGACACCATAATTCTTGTGATTTTTCTGCCCACATTTTAAGAGGTTTTTCGACCCGGTGGCATGTTCAGGGGGGTTTTAGCGGAAAAGTGGATATTACTCTAAATGTATGCATGTTAAAAATCTGAAACTTCATCAGTTAATGTCCATACTCCCTGCGCACATGTATGTAAAGTTGGGTCAATGTCAGAAATTGAAAAATCAGTTAAAAAGTCAATTATGTGCCATTTCTGAATGCAAGCTCTTAGAAACAGCAGATTTGGACAGAGACATGGCTAAATTCAGCCCCACCATGTATATGTAATTTCAAGCAACTGTGTAACTGTGAAATATGTCTTTTATTATCAAATATAGAATGTGTGCAATCTGACAGAGGAGTGTCCTATCTGCAAGCCATAAAATGACATCACTCTGACACAACTTAGCTTCGCCAATCAAATGATAAATGGAAGTTTGACCAATTAGAAGCTGAGAGAGAGGTAGGGTCAGTGATGCTAGAACACACCCACATTCTAAACACATAAAAGCAGACAGACAGGACAGATAGGGACCTTCAATTCCATTTGCTGAAACGCGCTCTGCCGGACCATACAACATCCAGAGATCCAGACTTCAAATTCATCAACCTCCAGAAAGCCAAACTAGAGACCAGACCAGAGAGAGAAAGCAGTGCTGTACCCAGAGAGAAAGCAGTGCTGTGCCCAGAGAGAAAGCAGTGCTGTGCCCAGAGAGAGACCCGAGCCCAGTCCAAAACCGTGACCAGATCCGTGATGAGGCCCATTTAATTCAAGAATATAGTGTGAGTACCCAGCTGAACTGTGTAGAACCAATCTCTTAGTTTAAATTCATCTAATTCAATCTATTTAATCTAAGTAGAACTGCCTCCTAACTGTCACCTGTCATTTGTAAAGCTGTCACTTGTCATTTCCTAGTTGCAAGCTGCACTTGTCTTTTTGAACTTTAAAATTTCAAATCTGAAAAACGACCTTCACAAAATCGCTCATATCTCTGCAACCGTTTGTGCTAGAGACTTGCAATAACTTTCATCTGAAAGGTTAGAATCGTGGCTTTCCTACGAACCTAGAACCGCATATAGTTTTACCGCAATCGCGGAACAGGCATTCGCGAATTTTACCGCGATTTGCAAATTTCTTCACATGTAAAAACTGCTGCTGCTTGCCTTCCATTTGCCAGAAATTCGTTTAACCTGCTAACTATCCCTGCATCATTGCTAGTGTGAGCCTGGACTAATATTAACTAGATACCACTCACCCTGAACCTCTGAAAGGGAATTAAAAGCATTTCCAGCATATTTCTCATCCATTGCTAGCACATATCAAAGCATTTTGCCTGTGTTTTCAAAACTCCTATCTGTTTTCTGTAGTGTAAGCTTGCTGGGGTGAACTGATTTACATTGATTGCATTTCTGAGAACTGTGTGTTTTCCTTCCATTTCCTTGCCTTGCATCAAGGGGGGGAGGGGATTGCCAGAGAAAAGTGATTACATTGTTTGGTTGAAATCATATTGAGTATTTTCTGTACTGCATTCATTGAATATTGCATCCACCTGAGCTTACATAAAGCATCCTCTACCACATTATACTTTTGTTCCTATTTACCAGTGTGCTACCTTATCCATTTCATGTCAACTCATTAGTGATTATAAGAAGTGTGCTAGTGCCAGATTCTCCGTTGTTGATCTTTATCATATCAGATTAAGTGTGCTATTCAATTATTAATTTATTATAAAGTGGGATATATATATCTATGGTTAAATTATCAAATAAACCTTTTAAACTTGCAAAACAGAACTACTTCTTGGCTCAGTGGGGTCAGGAGGATTCCAAGAGAGGGGTGTTATATAGGGGTAGTCATCCGGAACGCATGAACTGGACATAAAGATATATCAATAAGGGTTTTCATTCAGTATTATAGACTAGGCGTTGACTTAGCTGTAGTGTTGAATTGAATCCTCTTACAACGGCAATACGCATGGCTGGCACTGTAAGGGGATTCTGCTCTCTAGAGCACAGCTTTAGCACGGCAAAAAGCAGGGCTGGCACTGCGAGGATATTCTGCTCTCTAGAGCACAGCTTTAGCACAGCAAAACGCAGGGCTGGCACTGTGAGGGGATTCTGCTCTCTAGAGCACATCTTTAGCACGGCTTTAGCACGGCAATACGCAGGACTGGCACTGCGAGGGGCTTCTGCTCTCTAGAGCACAGCTTTAGCACGGCAATACACAGGGCTGGCACTGCGAGGGGATTCTGCTCTCTAGAGCACAGTTTTAGCACAGAAAATTGCAGGGCTGGCACTGTGAGGGGATTCTACTCTAGAGTACAGTTTTAGCAAGGCAATATGTAGGGTTGGCACTGCGAGGGGATTCTGCTCTCTAGAGCACAGCTTTAGCACGCCAATACGCAGGGCTTGCTGGCACTGCGAGGGGATTCTGCTCTCTAGAGCACAGCTTTAGCACGGCAATACGCAGGGCTGGCACTGCGAGGGGATTCTGCTCTCTAGAGCACAGCTTTAGCACGGCAATACGAAGGGCTGGCACTGCGAGGGGATTCTGCTCTCTAGAGCACAGCTTTAGCACAGCAGTATGCAGGGCTGGCACTGCGAGGGGATTCTGCTCTCTAGAGCACAGCTTTAGCACGGCAATACGCTAGCACAGCACTATGCAGGGCTGGCACTGTGAGGGGATTCTGCTCTCTAGAGCACAGATTTAGCAAGGCAATATGTAGGGCTGGCACTGCGAGGGGATTATGCTCTCTAGAGCACAGCTTTAGCACGGCAGTACGCAAGGCTGGCACTGCGAGGGGTTTCTGCTCTCTAGAGTACAGCTTTAGCATGGCAATATGCAGGGCTGGCACTGCGAGGGGATTCTGCTCTCTAGAGCACAGCTTTAGCACGGCAAAACGCAGGGCTGGCACTGCGAGGAGATTCTGCTCTCTAGAGCACAGTTTTAGCACGGCAAAATGGAGGGCTGGCACTGCGAGGGGATTCTGCTCTCTAGAGCACAGTTTTAGCAAGGCAATATGTAGGGCTGGCACTGCAAGGGGATTCTGCTCTCTAGAGCACAGCTTTAGCAGGGCAGAACCAGGGCTGGCACTGCCAGGGGATTCTGGTCTCTAGAACACAGCTTTAGCACGGCAATACGCAGGGCTGGCACTGCCAGGGGTTTCTGCTCTCTAGAGCACAGCTTTAGCACGGCAAAACGCAGGGCTGGCACTGCGAGGGGATTCTGCTCTCTAGAGCACAGCTTTAGCGCGGCAAAACGCAGGGCTGGCACTGCGAGGGGATTCTGCTCTCTAGAGCACAGCTTTAGCACGGCAATACGCAGGGCTGGCACTGCGAGGGGATTCTGCTCTCTAGAGCACAGCTTTAGCACGGCAACACGCAGGGCTGGCACTGCGAGGGGATTCTGCTCTCTAGAGCACAGCTTTAGCACGGCAACACACAGGGCTGGCACTGCGAGGGGATTCTGCTCTCTAGAGCACAGCTTTAGGACGGCAAAATGCAGGGCTGGCACTGCGAGAGGATTCTGCTGTCTAGAGCACAGTTTTAGCACAGCAAAACGCAGGACTGGCACTGCGAGGGGATTCTGCTCTCTAGAGCACAGCTTTAGCACGGAAAAACGCAGGGCTGGCACTGCGAGGGGATTCTGCTCTCTAGAGCACAGCTTTAGCATGGCAAAACACAGGGCTGGCACTGCGAGGGGATTCTGCTGTCTAGAGCACAGTTTTAGCACAGCAAAACGCAGGGCTGGCACTGCGAGGGGATTCTACTCACTAGAGCACAGTTTTAGCAAGGCATTATCTAGGGCTGGCACTGCGAGGGGATTCTGCTCTCTAGAGCACAGCTTTAGCACGGAAATACACAGGGCTGGCACTGCGAGGGGATTCTGTTCTCTAGAGCACAGCTTTAGCAATGCAATACGCATGGCTGGCACTGTAAGGGGATTCTGCTCTCTAGAGCACAGCTTTAGCACGGCAAAACACAGGGCTGGCACTATGAGGGGATTCTGCTCTCTAGAGCACAGCGTTAGCATGGCAAAATGCAGGGCTGGCACTGCGGGGGGATTCTGCTCTCTAGAGCACAGCTTTAGCACGGCAATACGAAGGGCTGGCACTGCGAGGGGATTCTGCTCTCTAGAGCACAGCTTTAGCACGGCAATACGCAGGGCTGGCACTGCAAGGGGATTCTGCTCTCTAGAGCACAGCTTTAGCACGGCAAAATGCAGGACTGGCACTGCAAGGGGATTCTGCTCTCTAGAGCACAGTTTTAGCATGGCAATATGTAGGGATGGCACTGCGAGGGGATTCTGCTCTCTAGAGCACAGCTTTAGCACGGCAGTATGCAGGGCTGGCACTGCGAGGGGATTCTGCTCTCTAAAGCACAGCTTTAGCACGGCAATACGCAGGGCTGGCACTGCGAGGGGATTCTGCTCTCTAGAGCACAGCTTTAGCACGGCAAAACGCAGGGCTGGCACTGCTAGGAGATTCTGCTCTCTAGAGCACAGTTTTAGCACGGCAAAATGGAGGGCTGGCACTGCGAGGGGATTCTACTCTCTAGAGCACAGTTTTAGCAAGGCAATATGTAGGGCTGGCACTGCGAGGGGATTCTGCTCTCTAGAGCACAGCTTTAGCAGGGCAGAACGCAGGGCTGGCACTGCCAGGGGATTCTGCTCTCTAGAGCACAGCTTTAGCACGGCAATACGAAGGGCTGGCATTGCAACGGGATTCTGCTCTCTAGAGCACAGCTTTAGCACAGCAGTATGCAGGGCTGGCACTGCGAGGGGATTCTGCTCTCTAGAGCACAGCTTTAGCACGGCAATACGCTAGCACAGCACTATGCAGGGCTGGCACTGTGAGGGGATTCTGCTCTCTAGAGCACAGCTTTAGCATGGCAAAATGCAGGGCTGGCACTGCGAGGGGATTCTGTTCTCTAGAGCACAGATTTAGCAAGGCAAAACACAGGGCTGGCACTGCGAGGGGATTCTGCTGTCTAGAGCACAGTTTTAGCACAGCAAAACGCAGGGCTGGCACTGCGAGGGGATTCTACTCACTAGAGCACAGTTTTAGCAAGGCATTATCTAGGGCTGGCACTGCGAGGGGATTCTGCTCTCTAGAGCACAGCTTTAGCACGGAAATACACAGGGCTGGCACTGCGAGGGGATTCTGTTCTCTAGAGCACAGCTTTAGCACGGCAATACGCATGGCTGGCACTGTAAGGGGATTCTGCTCTCTAGAGCACAGCTTTAGCACGGCAAAACACAGGGCTGGCACTATGAGGGGATTCTGCTCTCTAGAGCACAGCGTTAGCATGGCAAAATGCAGGGCTGGCACTGCGGGGGGATTCTGCTCTCTAGAGCACAGCTTTAGCACGGCAATACGAAGGGCTGGCACTGCGAGGGGATTCTGCTCTCTAGAGCACAGCTTTAGCACGGCAATACGCAGGGCTGGCACTGCAAGGGGATTCTGCTCTCTAGAGCACAGCTTTAGCACGGCAAAATGCAGGACTGGCACTGCAAGGGGATTCTGCTCTCTAGAGCACAGTTTTAGCATGGCAATATGTAGGGATGGCACTGCGAGGGGATTCTGCTCTCTAGAGCACAGCTTTAGCACGGCAGTATGCAGGGCTGGCACTGCGAGGGGATTCTGCTCTCTGAAGCACAGCTTTAGCACGGCAATATGCAGGGCTGGCACTGCGAGGGGATTCTGCTCTCTAGAGCACAGCTTTAGCACGGCAAAACGCAGGGCTGGCACTGCTAGGAGATTCTGCTCTCTAGAGCACAGTTTTAGCACGGCTAAATGGAGGGCTGGCACTGCGAGGGGATTCTACTCTCTAGAGCACAGTTTTAGCAAGGCAATATGTAGGGCTGGCACTGCGAGGGGATTCTGCTCTCTAGAGCACAGCTTTAGCAGGGCAGAACGCAGGGCTGGCACTGCCAGGGGATTCTGCTCTCTAGAGCACAGCTTTAGCACGGCAATACGAAGGGCTGGCATTGCAACGGGATTCTGCTCTCTAGAGCACAGCTTTAGCACAGCAGTATGCAGGGCTGGCACTGCGAGGGGATTCTGCTCTCTAGAGCACAGCTTTAGCACGGCAATACGCTAGCACAGCACTATGCAGGGCTGGCACTGTGAGGGGATTCTGCTCTCTAGAGCACAGCTTTAGCATGGCAAAATGCAGGGCTGGCACTGCGAGGGGATTCTGTTTTCTAGAGCACAGATTTAGCAAGGCAATATGTAGGGCTGGCACTGCGAGGGGATTATGCTCTCTAGAGCACAGCTTTAGCACGGCAGTACGCAAGGCTGGCACTGCGAGGGGATTCTGCTCTCTAGAGCACAGCTTTAGCATGGCAATACGCAGGGCTGGCACTGCGAGGGGATTCTGCTCTCTAGAGCACAGCTTTAGCATGGCAAAACACAGGGCTGGCACTGCGAGGAGATTCTGCTCTCTAGAGCACAGTTTTAGCTCGGCAAAATGGAGGGCTGGCACTGCGAGGGGATTCTGCTCTCTAGAGCACAGTTTTAGCAAGGCAATATGTAGGGCTGGCACTGCGAGGGGATTCTGCTCTCTAGAGCACAGCTTTAGCACGGCAATACGCAGGGCTGGCACTGCCAGGGGATTCTGCTCTCTAGAGCACAGCTTTAGCACGGCAAAACGCAGGGCTGGCACTGTGAGGGGATTCTGCTCTCTAGAGCACAGCTGTAGCGCGGCAAAATGCAGGGCTGGCACTGCGAGGGGATTCTGCTCTCTAGAGCACAGCTTTAGCATGGAAATACGCAGGGCTGGCACTGCGAGGGGATTCTGCTCTCTAGAGCACAGCTTTAGCACGGCAACACGCAGGGCTGGCACTGCGAGGGGATTCTGCTCTCTAGAGCACAGCTTTAGCACGGCAACATGCAGGGCTGGAACTGCGAGGGGATTCTGCTCTCTAGAGCACAGCTTTAGGGCGGCAAAATGCAGGGCTGGCACTGCGAGAGGATTCTGCTGTCTAGAGCACAGTTTTAGCACAGCAAAACGCAGGGCTGGCACTGCGAGGGGATTCTGCTCTCTAGAGCACAGCTTTAGCACGGCAAAACGCAGGGCTGGCACTGTGAGGGGATTCTGCTCTCTAGAGCACAGCTTTAGCATGGCAAAACACAGGGCTGGCACTGCGAGGGGATTCTGCTGTCTAGAGCACAGTTTTAGCACAGCAATACGCAGGGCTGGCACTGCGAGGGGATTCTACTCACTAGAGCACAGTTTTAGCAAGTCATTATCTAGGGCTGGCACTGCGAAGGGATTCTGCTCTCTAGAGCACAGCTTTAGCACGGAAATACACAGGGCTGGCACTGTAAGGGGATTCTGCTCTCTAGAGCACAGCTTTAGCACGGCAAAAAGCAGGGCTGGCACTGCGAGGGGATTCTGCTCTCTAGAGCACAGCTTTAGCACAGCAAAACGCAGGGCTGGCACTGTGAGGGGATTCTGCTCTCTAGAGCACATCTTTAGCACGGCTTTAGCACGGCAATACGCAGGGCTGGCACTGCGAGGGGATTCTGCTCTCTAGAGCACAGCTTTAGCACGGCAATACACAGGGCTGGCACTGCGAGGGGATTCTGCTCTCTAGAGCACAGTTTTAGCACAGAAAATTGCAGGGCTGGCACTGTGAGGGGATTCTACTCTAGAGTACAGTTTTAGCAAGGCAATATGTAGGGTTGGCACTGCGAGGGGATTCTGCTCTCTAGAGCACAGCTTTAGCACGCCAATACGCAGGGCTTGCTGGCACTGCGAGGGGATTCTAGCTTTTGCACGGCAATACGCAGGGCTGGCACTGCGAGGGGATTCTGCTCTCTAGAGCACAGCTTTAGCACGGCAATACGAAGGGCTGGCACTGCGAGGGGATTCTGCTCTCTAGAGCACAGCTTTAGCACAGCAGTATGCAGGGCTGGCACTGTGAGGGGATTCTGCTCTCTAGAGCACAGCTTTAGCACGGCAATACGCTAGCACAGCACTATGCAGGGCTGGCACTGTGAGGGGATTCTGCTCTCTAGAGCACAGATTTAGCAAGGCAATATGTAGGGCTGGCACTGCGAGGGGATTATGCTCTCTAGAGCACAGCTTTAGCACGGCAGTACGCAAGGCTGGCACTGCGAGGGGTTTCTGCTCTCTAGAGCACAGCTTTAGCATGGCAATATGCAGGGCTGGCACTGCGAGGGGATTCTGCTCTCTAGAGCACAGCTTTAGCACGGCAAAACGCAGGGCTGGCACTGCGAGGAGATTCTGCTCTCTAGAGCACAGTTTTAGCACGGCAAAATGGAGGGCTGGCACTGCGAGGGGATTCTGCTCTCTAGAGCACAGTTTTAGCAAGGCAATATGTAGGGCTGGCACTGCAAGGGGATTCTGCTCTCTAGAGCACAGCTTTAGCAGGGCAGAACCAGGGCTGGCACTGCCAGGGGATTCTGGTCTCTAGAACACAGCTTTAGCACGGCAATTTGCAGGGCTGGCACTGCCAGGGGATTCTGCTCTCTAGAGCACAGCTTTAGCACGGCAAAACGCAGGGCTGGCACTGCGAGGGGATTCTGCCCTCCAGAGCACAGCTTTAGCGCGGCAAAACGCAGGGCTGGCACTGCGAGGGGATTCTGCTCTCTAGAGCACAGATTTAGCACGGCAATACACAGGGCTGGCACTGCGAGGGGATTCTGCTCTCTAGAGCACAGCTTTAGCAAGGCAACACACAGGGCTGGCACTGTGAGGGGATTCTGTTCTCTAGAGCAAAGCTTTAGCACGGCAATACGCATGGCTGGCACTGCGAGGGGATTCTGCTCTCTAGAGCACAGCTTTAGCACGGCAAAAACACAGGGCTGGCACTATGAGGGGTTCTGCTCTCTAGAGCACAGCTTTAGCATGGCAAAATGCAGGGCTGGCACTGCGAGGGGATTCTGCTCTCTAGAGCACAGTTTTAGCACAGCAAAATGCAGGGATGGCACTGTGAGGGGATTCTACTCTCTAGAGCACAGTTTTAGCAAGGCAATACGCAGGGCTGGCACTGCGAGGGGATTCTGTTCTCTAGAGCACAGCTTTAGCACGGCAATACGAAGGGCTGGCACTGCGAGGGGATTCTGCTCTCTAGAGCACAGCTTTAGCACGGCAATACGCAGGGCTGGCACTGCAAGGGGATTCTGCTCTCTAGATCACAGCTTTAGCACGGCAAAACGCAGGGCTGGCACTGCAAGGGGATTCTGCTCTCTAGAGCACAGCTTTAGCACGGCAAAATGCAGGGCTGGCACTGCGAGGGGATTCTGCTCTCTAGAGCACAGTTTTAGCACAGGAAAAACGCAGGGCTGGCACTGCGAGGGGATTATACTCTCTAGAGCACAGTTTTAGCAAGGCATTATGTAGGGCTGGCACTGCGAAGGGATTCTGCTCTCTAGAACACTTCTTTAGCACGGCAATACGCAGGGCTGGCACTGCGAGGGGATTCTGCTCTCTAGAGCACAGCTTTAGCACAGCAAAACGCAGGGCTGGCACTGCGAGGGGATTCTGCTCTGTAGAGCACAGCTTTAGCACAGCAAAAGGCAGGGCTGGCACTGCGAGGAGATTCTGCTCTCTAGAACACAGTTTTAGCACAGCAAAACGCAGGGCTGGCACTGCGAGGGGATTCTACTCTCTAGAGCACAGTTTTAGCACAGAAAATTGCAGGGCTGGCACTGTGAGGGGATTCTACTCTAGAGTACAGTTTTAGCAAGGCAATATGTAGGGTTGGCACTGCGAGGGGATTCTGCTCTCTAGAGCACAGCTTTATCACGGCAATACGCATGGCTGGCTGGCACTGCAAGGGGATTCTGCTCTCTAGAGCACAGCTTTAGCACGGCAATACGCAGGGCTGGCACTGCGAGGGGATTCTGCTCTCTAGAGCACAGCTTTAGCACGGCAATACGAAGGGCTGGCACTGCGAGGGGATTCTGCTTTTTAGAGCACAGCTTTAGCACGGCAATACGCAGGGCTGGCACTGCGAGGGGATTCTGCTCTCTAGAGCACAGATTTAGCACGGCAAAACGCAGGTCTGGCACTGCGAGGGGATTCTGCTCTCTAGAGCACAGTTTTAGCAAGGCAATATGTAGAGCTGGCACTGCAAGGGGATTCTGCTCTCCAGAGCACAGCTTTAGCACGGCAATACGCAGGGCTGGCACTGCGAGGGGATTCTGCTCTCTAGAGCACAGCTTTAGAACGGCAATACGAAGGGCTGGCACTGCGAGGGGATTCTGCTTTCTAGAGCACAGCTTTAGCACGGCAATACGCTAGCACAGCACTATGCAGGGCTGGCACTGTGAGGGGATTCTGCTCTCTAGAGCACAGCTTTAGCATGGCAAAATGCAGTGCTGGCACTGCGAGGGGATTCTGTTCTCTAGAGCACAGATTTAGCAAGGCAATATGTAGGGCTGGCACTGCGAGGGGATTATGCTCTCTAGAGCACAGCTTTAGCACGGCAGTATGCAAGGCTGGCACTGCAAGGGGATTCTGCTCTCTAGAGCACAGCTTTAGCATGGCAATACGCAGGGCTGGCACTGCGAGGGGATTCTGCTCTCTAGAGCACAGCTTTAGCACGGCAAAACGCAGGGCTGGCACTGCGAGGAGATTCTGCTCTCTAGAGCACAGTTTTAGCACGGCAAAATGGAGGGCTGGCACTGTGAGGGGATTCTGCTCTCTAGAGCACAGTTTTAGCAAGGCAATATGTAGGGCTGGCACTGCGAGGAGATTCTGCTCTCTAGAGCACAGCTTTAGCACGGCAGAATGCAGGGCTAGCACTGCCAGGGGATTCTGCTCTCTAGAGCACAGCTTTAGCACGGCAATACGCAGGGCTGGCACTGCCAGGGGATTCTGCTCTCTAGAGCACAGCTTTAGCACGGCAAAACGCAGGGCTGGCACTGCGAGGGGATTCTGCTCTCTAGAGCACAGCTTTAGCGCAGCAAAACGCAGGGCTGGCACTGCGAGGGGATTATGCTCTCTAGAGCACAGCTTGAGCACGGCAATACGCAGGGCTGGCACTCCGAGGGGATTCTGCTCTCTAGAGCACAGCTGTAGCGCGGCAACACGCAGGGCTGGCACTGCGAGGGGATTCTGCTCTCTAGAGCACAGCTTTAGCACAGCAACACGCAGGGCTGGCACTGCGAGGGGATTCTGCTCTCTAGAGCACAGTTTTAGCACAGCAAAACACAGGCTGGCACTGCGAGGGGATTCTGCTCTCTAGAGCACAGCTTTAGCATGGCAAAACGCAGGGCTGGCACTGCGAGGGGATTCTGCTCTCTAGAGCACAGCTTTAGCATGGTAAAACACAGGGCTGGCACTGCGAGGAGATTCTGCTCTCTAGAGCACAGTTTTAGCACGGCAAAATGGAGGGCTGGCACTGTGAGGGGATTCTGCTCTCTAGAGCACAGTTTTAGCAAGGCAATATGTAGGGCTGGCACTGCGAGGAGATTCTGCTCTCTAGAGCACAGCTTTAGCACGGCAGAATGCAGGGCTAGCACTGCCAGGGGATTCTGCTCTCTAGAGCACAGCTTTAGCACGGCAATACGCAGGGCTGGCACTGCCAGGGGATTCTGCTCTCTAGAGCACAGCTTTAGCACGGCAAAACGCAGGGCTGGCACTGCGAGGGGATTCTGCTCTCTAGAGCACAGCTTTAGCGCAGCAAAACGCAGGGCTGGCACTGCGAGGGGATTATGCTCTCTAGAGCACAGCTTGAGCACGGCAATACGCAGGGCTGGCACTCCGAGGGGATTCTGCTCTCTAGAGCACAGCTGTAGCGCGGCAACACGCAGGGCTGGCACTGCGAGGGGATTCTGCTCTCTAGAGCACAGCTTTAGCACAGCAACACGCAGGGCTGGCACTGCGAGGGGATTCTGCTCTCTAGAGCACAGTTTTAGCACAGCAAAACACAGGCTGGCACTGCGAGGGGATTCTGCTCTCTAGAGCACAGCTTTAGCATGGCAAAACGCAGGGCTGGCACTGCGAGGGGATTCTGCTCTCTAGAGCACAGCTTTAGCATGGTAAAACACAGGGCTGGCACTGCGAGGGGATTCTGCTGTCTAGAGCACAGTTTTAGCACACAAAAACGCAGGGCTGGCACTGCGAGGGGATTCTACTCACTAGAGCACAGTTTTAGCAAGGCATTATCTAGGGCTGGCACTGCGAGGGGATTCTGCTCTCTAGAGCACAGCTTTAGCACGGAAATACACAGGGCTGGCACTGCGAGGGGATTCTTTTCTCTAGAGCACAGCTTTAGCACGGCAATACGCATGGCTGGCACTGCAAGGGGATTCTGCTCTCTAGAGCACAGCTTTAGCACGGCAAAACACAGGGCTGGCACTATGAGGGGATTCTGCTCTCTAGAGCACAGCGTTAGCATGGCAAAATGCAGGGCTGGCACTGCGAGGGGATTCTGCTCTCTAGAGCACAGTTTTAACACAGCAAAATGCAGGGCTGGCACTGCGAGGGGATTCTACTCTCTAGAGCACAGTTTTAGCAAGGCAATATGCAGGGCTGGCACTGCGAGGGGATTCTGCTCTCTAGAGCACATCTTTAGCACGGCAATACGAAGGGCTGGCACTGCGAGGGGATTCTGCTCTCTAGAGCACAGCTTTAGCACGGCAATACGCAGGGCTGGCACTGCGAGGGGATTCTGCTCTCTAGAGCACAGCTTTAGCACGGCAGTATGCAGGGCTGGCACTGCGAGGGGATTCTGCTCTCTAGAGCACAGCTTTAGCACAGCAATACGCAGGGCTGGCACTGCGAGGGGATTCTGCTCTCTAGAGCACAGCTTTAGCACGGCAAAATGCAGGGCTGGCACTGCGAGGAGATTCTGCTCTCTAGAGCACAGTTTTAGCACGGCAAAATGGAGGGCTGGCACTGCGAGGGGATTCTACTCTCTAGAGCACAGTTTTAGCAAGGCAATATGTAGGGCTGGCACTGCGAGGGGATTCTGCTCTCTAGAGCACAGCTTTAGCACGGCAGAACGCAGGGCTGGCACTGCCAGGGGATTCTGCTCTCTAGAGCACAGCTTTAGCACGGCAAAACGCAGGGCTGGCACTGCGAGGGGATTCTGCTCTCTAGAGCACAGCTTTAGCATGGCAATACGCAGGGCTGGCACTGCGAGGGGATTCTGCTCTCTAGAGCAGAGCTTTAGCACGGCAAAACGCAGGGCTGGCACTGCGAGGGGGTTCTGCTCTCTAGAGCACAGCTTTAGCGCGGCAAAACGCAGGGCTGGCACTGCGAGGGGATTCTGCTCTCTAGAGCACAGCTTTAGCACGGCAATATGCAGGGCTGGCACTGCGAGGGGATTCTGCTCTCTAGAGCACAGCTTTAGCACGGCAATACGCAGGGCTGGCACTGTGAGGGGATTCTGCTCTCTAGAGCACAGCTTTAGCAAGGCAACACGCAGGGCTGGCACTGCGAGGGGATTCTGCTCTCTAAAGCACAGCTTTAGGACGGCAAAACACAGGGCTGGCACTGCGAGGGGATTCTGCTGTCTAGAGCACAGTTTTAGCACAGCAAAACGCAGGGCTGGCACTGCGAGGGGATTCTACTCTCTAGAGCACAGCTTTAGCACGGCAAAACGCAGGGCTGGCACTGCGAGGGGATTCTGCTCTCTAGAGCACAGCTTTAGCATGGCAAAACACAGGGCTGGCACTGCGAGGGGATTCTGCTGTCTAGAGCACAGTTTTAGCACAGCAAAACGCAGGGCTGGAACTGCGAGGGGATTCTACTCTCTAGAGCACAGTTTTAGCACGGCATTATCTAGGGCTGGCACTGCGAGGGGATTCTGCTCTCTAGAGCACAGCTTTAGCAAGGCAATACACAGGGCTGGCACTGTGAGGGGATTCTGTTCTCTAGAGCACAGCTTTAGCACGGCAATACGCATGGCTGGCACTGCGAGGGGATTCTGCTCTCTAGAGCACAGCTTTAGCACGGCAAAAACACAGGGCTGGCACTATGAGGGGATTCTGCTCTCTAGAGCACAGGTTTAGCATGGCAAAATGCAGGGCTGGCACTGCGAGGGGATTCTGCTCTCTAGAGCACAGTTTTAGCACAGCAAAATGCAGGGATGGCACTGTGAGGGGATTCTACTCTCTAGAGCACAGTTTTAGCAAGGCAATACGCAGGGCTGGCACTGCGAGGGGATTCTGCTCTCTAGAGCACAGCTTTAGCACGGCAATACGAAGGGCTGGCACTGCGAGGGGATTCTGCTCTCTAGAGCACAGCTTTAGCACGGCAATACGCAGGGCTGGCACTGCAAGGGGATTCTGCTCTCTAGAGCACAGCTTTAGCATGGCAAAACGCAGGGCCGGCACTGCAAGGGGATTCTGCTCTCTAGAGCACAGCTTTAGCATGGCAAAATGCAGGGATGGCACTGCGAGGGGATTCTGCTCTCTAGAGCACAGTTTTAGCAAGGCAATATGCAGGGCTGGCACTGCGAGGGGATTCTGCTCTCTAGAGCACAGCTTTAGCACGGCAATACGAAGGGCTGGCACTGCGAGGGAATTCTGCTCTCTAGAGCACAACTTTAGAACGGCAATACGCAGGGCTGGCACTGCAAGGGGATTCTGCTCTCTAGAGCACAGCTTTAGCATGACAAAACGCAGGGCTGGCACTGCAAGGGGATTCTGCTCTCTAGAGCACAGTTTTAGCAAGGCAATATGTAGGGCTGGCACTGCGAGGGGATTCTGCTCTCTAGAGCACAGCTTTAGCACGGCAGTATGCAGGGCTGGCACTGTGAGGGGATTCTGCTCTCTAGAGCACAGCTTTAGCACGGCAAAATGTAGGGCTGGCACTGCGAGGAGATTCTGCTCTCTAGAGCACAGTTTTAGCACGGCAAAATGGAGGGCTGGCACTGCGAGGGCATTCTACTCTCTAGAGCACAGTTTTAGCAAGGCAATATGTAGGGCTGGCACTGTGAGGGGATTCTGCTCTCTAGAGCACAGCTTTAGCACAGCAGAACGCAGCGCTGGCACTGCCAGGGGATTCTGCTCTCTAGAGCACAGCTTTAGCACGGCAATACGCAGGGCTGGCTTTGCGAGGGGATTCTGCTCTCTAGAGCACAGCTTTAGCACGGCAAAACGCAGGGCTGGCACTGCGAGGGGATTCTGCTCTCTGGAGCACAGCTTTAGCGCGGCAAAACACAGGGCTGGCACTGCGAGGGGATTCTGCTCTCTAGAGCACAGCTTTAGCACGGCAATATGCAGGGCTGGCACTGCGAGGGGATTCTGCTCTCTAGAGCTTAGCTTTAGCACGGCAACATGCAGGGCTGGCACTGTGAGGGGATTCTGCTCTCTAGAGCACAGCTTTAGCACGGCAACACGCAGGGCTGGCACTGCGAGGGGATTCTGCTCTCTAAAGCACAGCTTTAGGACGGCAAAACGCAGGGCTGGCACTGCGAGGGGATTCTGCTGTCTAGAGCACAGTTTTAGCACAGCAAAACGCAGGGCTGGCACTGCGAGGGGATTCTACTCTCTAGAGCACAGCTTTAGCAAGGCATTATCTAGGGCTGGCACTGCGAGGGGATTCTGCTCTCTAGAGCACAGCTTTAGCAAGGCAATACACAGGGCTGGCACTGTGAGGGGATTCTGTTCTCTAGAGCACAGCTTTAGCACGGCAATACGCATGGCTGGCACTGCGAGGGGATTCTGCTCTCTAGAGCACAGCTTTAGCATGGCAAAAACACAGGGCTGGCACTGCGAGGGGATTCTGCTCTCTAGAGCACAGTTTTAGCACAGCAAAATGCAGGGATGGCACCGTGAGGGGATTCTACTCTCTAGAGCACAGTTTTAGCAAGGCAATACGCAGAGCTGGCACTGCGAGGGGATTCTGCTCTCTAGAGCACAGCTTTAGCACGGCAATACGAAGGGCTGGCACTGCGAGGGGATTCTGCTCTCTAGAGCACAGCTTTAGCACGGCAATACGCAGGGCTGGCACTGCAAGGGGATTCTGCTCTCCAGAGCACAGCTTTAGCACGGAAAAACGCAGGGCTGGCACTGCAAGGGGATTCTGCTCTCTAGAGCACAGCTTTAGCACGGCAAAATGCAGGGCTGGCACTGCGAGGGGATTCTGCTCTCTAGAGCACAGTTTTAGCACAGGAAAAACGCAGGGCTGGCACTGCGAGGGGATTATACTCTCTAGAGCACAGTTTTAGCAAGGCATTATGTAGGGCTGGCACTGCAAAGGGTTTCTGCTCTCTAGAACACTTCTTTAGCACGGCAATACGCAGGGCTGGCACTGCGAGGGGATTCTGCTCTCTAGAGCACAGCTTTAGCACAGCAAAACGCAGGGCTGGCACTGCGAGGGGATTCTGCTCTGTAGAGCCCAGCTTTAGCACAGCAAAAGGCAGGGCTGGCACTGCGAGGAGATTCTGCTCTCTAGAGCACAGTTTTAGCACAGCAAAACACAGGGCTGGCACTGCGAGGGGATTCTACTCTCTAGAGCACAGCTTTAGCACGGCAATACGCAGGGCTGGCACTGCAAGGGGATTCTGCTCTCTAGAGCACAGCTTTAGCACGGCAAAACGCAGGGCTGGCACTGCAAGGGGATTCTGCTCTCTTGAGCACAGATTTAGCACGGCAAATCGCAGGGCTGGCTGCGAGGGGATTCTGCTCTCTAGAGCACAGCTTTAGCACGGCAATACGCAGGGCTGGCACTACGAGGGGATTCTGCTCTCTAGAGCACAGCTTTAGCACAGCAATACGCAGGGCTGGCACTGTGAGGGGATTCTGCTCTCTAGAGCACAGCTTTAGCACGGCAAAATGCAGGGCTGGCACTACGAGGGGATTCTGCTCTCTAGAGCACAGCTTTAGTACGGCAAAATGCAGGGCTGGCACTGCGAGGGGATTCTGCTCTCTAGAGCACAGTTTTAGCACAGCAAAACGCAGGTCTGGCACTGCGAGGGGATTCTGCTCTCTAGAGCATAGCTTTAGCTCGGCAAAAAACAGGGCTGGCACTGCGAGGGGATTCTGCTCTCTAGAGCACAGCTTTAGCATGGCAATACATAGGGCTGGCACTACGAGGAGATTCTGCTCTCTAGAGCACAGCTTTAGCGCAGTAAAGCGCAGGGCTGGCACTGCGAGGGGATTCTGCTCTCTAGAGCATAGCTTTAGCTCGGCAAAAAACAGGGCTGGCACTTCGAGGGGATTTTGCTCTCTAGAGCACAGCTTTAGCACAGCAGTATGCAGGGCTGGTACTGCGAGGGGAATCTTCTCTCCAGAGCACAGCTTTAGCATGGCAATACTCAGGGCTGGCACTGTGAGGGGATTATGCTCTCTACAGCACAGCTTTAGCATGGCAAAATGCAGGGCTGGCACTGCGAGGGGATTCTGTTCTCTAGAGCACAGCTTTAGCACGGCAATACGCAGGGCTGGCACTGCGAGGGGATTCAACTCTCTAGAGCACAGCTTTAGCACGGCAAAACGCAGGGCTGGCACTGCGAGGGGATTTGCTCTCTAGAGCACAGTTTTAGAACGGCAAAATGCAGGGCTGGCACTGCGAGGGGATCCTACTCTCTAGAGCACAGCTTTAGCAAGGCAATATGTAGGGCTGGCACTGCGAGGGGATTCTGCTCTCTAGAGCACAGCTTTAGCACGGCAGTACGCAGGGCTGGCACTGCGAGGGGATTCTGCTCTCTAGAGCACAGCTTTAGCACGGCAAAATGCAGGGCTGGCACTGCGAAGGGATTCTGCTCTCTAGAGCACAGCTTTAGTACGGCAAAACGCAGGGCTGGCACTGCAAGGGGATTCTGCTCTCTAGAGCACAGCTTTAGCACAGCAAAACGCAGGGCTGGCACTGCAAGGGGATTCTACTCTCTAGAGCACAGTTTTAGCAAGGCAATATGTAGGGCTGCCACTGCGAGGGGATTCTGCTCTCTAGAGCACAGCTTTAGCACAGCAGTATGCAGGGCTGGCACTGCGAGGGGATTGAACTCTCTAGAGCACAGCTTTAGCACGGCAAAATGCAGGGTTGGCACTATGAGGGGATTCTGCTCTCTAGAGCACAGCTTTAGCATGGCAAAATGCAGGACTGGCACTGCGAGGGGATTCTGCTCTCTAGAGCACAGTTTTAGCACAGCAAAATGCAGGGCTGGCACTGTGAGGGGATTCTACTCTCTAGAGCACAGTTTTAGCAAGGCAATACGCAGGGCTGGCACTGCGAGGGGATTCTGCTCTCTAGAGCAAAGCTTTAGCACGGCAATACGAAGGGCTGGCACTGCGAGGGGATTCTGCTCTCTAGAGCACAGCTTTAGCACGGCAATAGGCAGGGCTGGCACTGCAAGGGGATTCTGCTCTCTAGAGCACAGCTTTAGCACGGCAAAATGCAGGGCTGGCACTGCAAGGGGATTCTGCTCTCTAGAGCACAGCTTTAGCATGGCAAAATGCAGGGCTGGCACTGCGAGGGGATTCTGCTCTCTAGAGCACAGTTTTAGCACAGAAAAACGCAGGGCTGGCACTGCGAGGGGATTATACTCTCTAGAGCACAATTTTAGCAAGGCATTATGTAGGGCTGTCACTGCGAAGGGATTCTGCTCTCTAGAACACTTCTTTAGCACGGCAATACGCAGGGCTGGCACTGCGAGGGGATTCTGCTCTCTAGAGCACAGCTTTAGCACAGCAAAACGCAGGGCTGGCACTGCAAGGGGATTCTGCTCTGTAGAGCACAGCTTTAGCACAGCAAAAGGCAGGGCTGGCACTGCGAGGGGATTCTACTCTCTAGAGCACAGCTTTAGCACGGCAATACGCAGGGCTGGCACTGCGAGTGTATTCTGCTCTCTAGAGCACAGCTTTAGCACGGCAATATGCAGGGCTGGCACTGCAAGGGGATTCTGCTCTCTTGAGCACAGATTTAGCACGGCAAATCGCAGGGCTGGCTGTGAGGGGATTCTGCTCTCTAGAGCACAGCTTTAGCACGGCAAAACGCAGGGCTGGCACTGCAAGGGGATTCTACTCTCTAGAGCACAGCTTTAGCATGGCAATACGCAGGGCTGGCACTGCGAGGGGATTCTGCTCTCTAGAGCACAGCTTTAGCATGGCAATACTCAGGGCTGGCACTGTGAGGGGATTCTGCTCTCTAGAGCACAGCTTTAGCATGGCAATACATAGGGCTGGCACTACGAGGAGATTCTGCTCTCTAGAGCACAGCTTTAGCACAGCAAAACGCAGGGCTGGCACTGCGAGGGGATTCTGCTCTCTAGAGCATAGCTTTAGCTCGGCAAAAAAAAAGGGCTGGCACTGCGAGGGGATTCTGCTCTCTAGAGCACAGTATTAGCACAGCAAAACGCAGGGCTGGCACTGCGAGGGGATTCTGCTCTCTAGAGCACAGTTTTAGCAAGGCAATATGTAGGGCTGGCACTTCGAGGGGATTCTGCTCTCTAGAGCACAGCTTTAGCACAGCAGTATGCAGGGCTGGTACTGCGAGGGGAATCTGCTCTCTAGAGCACAGCTTTAGCATGGCAATATGCAGGGCTGGCACTGTGAGCGGATTCTGCTCTCTAGAGCACAGCTGTAGCACGGCAAAATGCAGGGCTGGCACTGCGAGGGAATTCTGTTCTCTAGAGCACAGCTTTAGCACGGCAATACGCAGGGCTGGCACTGCAAGGGGATTCAACTCTCTAGAGCACAGCTTTAGCACGGCAAAACGCAGGGTTGGCACTGCGAGGGGATTTGCTCTCTAGTGCACAGTTTTAGCATGGCAAAATGCAGGGCTGGCACTGCGAGGGGATTCTACTCTCTAGAGCACAGCTTTTCCACGGCAATATGTAGGGCTGCACTGCGAGGGGATTCTGCTCTCTAGAGCACAGCTTTAGCACGGCAGTACGCAGGGCTGGCACTGCGAGGGGATTCTGCTCTCTAGAGCACAGCTTTAGCACAGCAAAATGCAGGGCTGGCACTGCGAGGGAATTCTGCTCTCTAGAGCACAGCTTTAGTACGGCAAAACGCAGGGCTGGCACTGCGAGGGGATTCTGCTCTCTAGAGCACATTTTTAGCAAGGCAATATGTAGGGCTGGCACTGCGAGGGGATTCTGCTCTCTAGAGCACAGCTTTAGCACAGCAGTACGCAGGGCTGGCACTGCAAGGGGATTCTGCTCTCTAGAGCAGAGCTTTAGCACGGCAAAATGCAGGGCTGGCACTGCGAGGGGATTCTGCTCTCTAGAGCACAGCTTTAGTACGGCAAAACGCAGGGCTGGCACTGCAAGGGGATTCTACTCTCTAGAGCACAGTTTTAGCAAGGCAATATGTAGGGCTGGCACTGCGAGGGGATTCTGCTCTCTAGAGCACAGCTTTAGCAGGGCAATATGCAGGGCTGGCACTGCGAGGGGATTCTGCTCTCTAGAGCATAGCTTTGGCATGGCAATACATAGGACTGACACTACGAGGAGATTCTGCTCTCTAGAGCACAGCTTTAGCAAAGCAAAACGCATGGCTGGCACTGCGAGGGGATTCTGCTCTCTAGAGCACAGTATTAGCACAGCAAAACGCAGGGCTGGCACTGCAAGGGGATTCTGCTCTCTAGAGCACAGTTTTAGCAAGGCAATATGTAGGGCTGGCACTTCGAGGGGATTCTGCTCTCTAGAGCACAGCTTTAGCACAGCAGTATGCAGGGCTGGCACTGCGAGGGGATTGAACTCTCTAGAGCCCAGCTTTAGCACGGCAAAACGCAGGGTTGGCACTGCGAGGGGATTTGCTCTCTAGAGCACAGCTTTAGCACGGCAAAATGCAGGGCTGGCACTGCGAGGGGATTCTGCTCTCTAGAGCACAGTTTTAGCACAGCAAAATGCAGGGCTGGCACTGTGAGGGGATTCTACTCTCTAGAGCACAGTTTTAGCAAGGCAATATGCAGGGGCTGGCACTGCGAGGGGATTCTGCTCTCTAGAGCACAGCTTTAGCACAGCAGTATGCAGGGCTGGCACTGCGAGGGGATTGAACTCTCTAGAGCACAGCTTTAGCACGGCAAAACACAGGGCTGGCACTATGAGGGGATTCTGCTCTCTAGAGCACAGCTTTAGCATGGCAAAATGCAGGGCTGGCACTGCGAGGGGATTCTGCTCTCTAGAGCACAGTTTTAGCACAGCAAAATGCAGGGCTGGCACTGTGAGGGGATTCTACTCTCTAGAGCACAGTTTTAGCAAGGCAATACGCAGGGCTGGCACTGCAATGGGATTCTGCTCTCTAGAGCACAGCTTTAGCACGGCAATACAAAGGGCTGGCACTGCGAGGGGATTCTGCTCTCTAGAGCACAGCTTTAGCACGGCAATATGCAGGGCTGGCACTGCAAGGGGATTCTGCTCTCTAGAGCACAGCTTTAGCACGGCAAAACGCAGGGCTGGCACTGCAAGGGGATTCTGCTCTCTAGAGCACAGCTTTAGCACGGAAAAATGCAGGGCTGGCACTGCGAGGGGATTCTGCTCTCTAGAGCACAGTTTTAGCACAGCAAAATGCAGGGCTGGCACTGCGAGGGGATTATACTCTCTAGAGCACAGTTTTAGCAAGGCATTATGTAGGGCTGGCACTGCGAAGGGATTCTGCTCTCTAGAACACTTCTTTAGCACGGCAATACGCAGGGCTGGCACTGCGAGGGGATTCTGCTCTCTAGAGCACAGCTTTAGCACAGCAAAACGCAGGGCTGGCGCTGCAAGGGGATTCTGCTCTGTAGAGCACAGCTTTAGCACAGCAAAAGGCAGGGCTGGCACTGCGAGGGGATTCTACTCTCTAGAGCACAGCTTTAGCACGGCAATACGCAGGGCTGGCACTACGAGTGGATTCTGCTCTCTAGAGCACAGCTTTAGCACGGCAATACGCAGGGCTGGCACTGCGTGGGGATTCTGCTCTCTTGAGCACAGATTTAGCACGGCAAATCGCAGGGCTGGCTGCGAGGGGTTCTGCTCTCTAGAGCACAGCTTTAGCATGGCAAAACGCAGGGCTGGCACTGCGAGGGGATTCTACTCTCTAGAGCACAGTTTTAGCACAGCAATACGCAGGGCTGGCACTGCGAGGGGATTCTGCTCTCTAGAGCACAGCTTTAGCAGAGCAATACGCAGGGCTGGCACTGCGAGGGGATTCTGCTCTCTAGAGCACAGCTTTAGCACGGCAAAATCCAGGGCTGGCACTGAGAGGGGATTCTGCTCTCTAGAGCACAGTTTTAGCACAGCAAAACGCAGGGCTGGCACTGCGAGGGGATTCTGCTCTCTAGAGGATAGCTTTAGCTCGGCAAAAAACAGGGCTGGCACTGCAAGGGGATTCTGCTCTCTAGAGCACAGCTTTAGCATGGCAATACGCAGGGCTGGCACTGCGAGGGGATTCTGCTCTCTAGAGCACAGCTTTAGCACGGCAATACTCAGGGCGGGCACTGTGAGGGGATTCTGCTCTCTAGAGCACAGCTTTAGCATGGCAATACATAGGGCTGGCACTACGAGGAGATTCTGCTCTCTAGAGCACAGCTTTAGCACAGCAAAACGCAGGGCTGGCACTGCGAGGGGATTCTGCTCTCTAGAGCATAGCTTTAGCTCGGCAAAAAACAGGGCTGGCACTGCGAGGGGATTCTGCTTTCTAGGGCACAGTATTAGCACAGCAAAACGCAGGGCTGGCACTGCGAGGGGATTCTGCTCTCTAGAGCACAGTTTTAGCAAGGCAATATGTAGGGCTGGCACTTCGATTGGATTCTGCTCTCTAGAGCACAGCTTTAGCACAGCAGTATGCAGGGCTGGTACTGCGAGGGGAATCTGCTCTCTAGAGCAAAGCTTTAGCATGGCAATACGCAGGGCTGGCACTGTGAGGGGATTCTGCACTCTAGAGCACAGATTTAGCACGGCAAAATGTAGGGCTGGCACTGCGAGGGGATTCTGTTCTCTAGAGCACAGCTTTAGCACGGCAATACGCAGGGCTGGCACTGCGAGGGGATTCAACTCTCTAGAGCACAGCTTTAGCACGGCAAAACGCGGGGTTGGCACTGCGAGGGGATTTGCTCTCTAGAGCACAGTTTTAGCACGGCAAAATGCAGGGCTGGCACTGCGAGGGGATTCTACTCTGTAGAGCACAGCTTTTCCAAGGCAATATGTAGGGCTGGCACTGCGAGGGGATTCTGCTCTCTAGAGCACAGCTTTAGCACGGCAGTACGCAGGGCTGGCACTGCGAGGGGATTCTGCTCTCTAGAGCACAGCTTTAGTACGGCAAAACGCAGGGCTGGCACTGCGAGGGGATTCTGCTCTCTAGAGCACAGTTTTAGCACAGCAAAACGCAGGGCTGGCACTGCGAGGGGATTCTACTCTCTAGAGCACAGTTTTAGCAAGGCAATATGTAGGGCTGGCACTGCGAGGGGATTCTGCTCTCTAGAGCACAGCTTTAGCACGGCGATACGCAGGTCTGGCACTGCGAGGGGATTCTGCTCTCTAGAGCACAGCTTTATCATGGCAATAAATAGGGCTGGCGCTACGAGGAGATTCTGCTCTCTAGAGCACAGCTTTAGCAAAGCAAAACGCAGGGCTGGCACTGCGAGGGGATTCTGCTCTCTAGAGCATAGCTTTAGCACGGCAAAAAACAGGGCTGGCACTGCGAGGGGATTCTGCTCTCTAGAGCATAGCTTTAGCTCGGCAAAAAACAGGGCTGGCACTGCGAGGGGATTCTGCTTTCTAGGGCACAGTATTAGCACAGCAAAACGCAGGGCTGGCACTGCGAGGGGATTCTGCTCTCTAGAGCACAGTTTTAGCAAGGCAATATGTAGGGCTGGCACTTCGATTGGATTCTGCTCTCTAGAGCACAGCTTTAGCACAGCAGTATGCAGGGCTGGTACTGCGAGGGGAATCTGCTCTCTAGAGCAAAGCTTTAGCATGGCAATACGCAGGGCTGGCACTGTGAGGGGATTCTGCACTCTAGAGCACAGATTTAGCACGGCAAAATGTAGGGCTGGCACTGCGAGGGGATTCTGTTCTCTAGAGCACAGCTTTAGCACGGCAATACGCAGGGCTGGCACTGCGAGGGGATTCAACTCTCTAGAGCACAGCTTTAGCACGGCAAAACGCGGGGTTGGCACTGCGAGGGGATTTGCTCTCTAGAGCACAGTTTTAGCACGGCAAAATGCAGGGCTGGCACTGCGAGGGGATTCTACTCTGTAGAGCACAGCTTTTCCAAGGCAATATGTAGGGCTGGCACTGCGAGGGGATTCTGCTCTCTAGAGCACAGCTTTAGCACGGCAGTACGCAGGGCTGGCACTGCGAGGGGATTCTGCTCTCTAGAGCACAGCTTTAGTACGGCAAAACGCAGGGCTGGCACTGCGAGGGGATTCTGCTCTCTAGAGCACAGTTTTAGCACAGCAAAACGCAGGGCTGGCACTGCGAGGGGATTCTACTCTCTAGAGCACAGTTTTAGCAAGGCAATATGTAGGGCTGGCACTGCGAGGGGATTCTGCTCTCTAGAGCACAGCTTTAGCACGGCGATACGCAGGTCTGGCACTGCGAGGGGATTCTGCTCTCTAGAGCACAGCTTTATCATGGCAATAAATAGGGCTGGCGCTACGAGGAGATTCTGCTCTCTAGAGCACAGCTTTAGCAAAGCAAAACGCAGGGCTGGCACTGCGAGGGGATTCTGCTCTCTAGAGCATAGCTTTAGCACGGCAAAAAACAGGGTTGGCACTGCGAGGGGATTCTGCTCTCTAGAGCACAGTATTAGCACAGCAAAATGCAGGGCTGGCACTGCAAGGGGATTCTGCTCTCTAGAGCACAGTTTTAGCAAGGCAATATGTAGGGCTGGCACTTCGAGGGGATTCTGCTCTCTAGAGCACATCTTTAGCACAGCAGTATGCAGGGCTGGCACTGCGAGGGGATTGAACTCTCTAGAGCACAGCTTTAGCACGGCAAAAGGCAGGGTTGGCACTGCAAGGGGATTTGCTCTCTAGAGCACAGTTTTAGCATGGCAAAATGCAGGGCTGGCACTGCGAGGGGATTCTACTCTCTAGAGCACAGCTTTAACAAGGCAATATGTAGGGCTGGCACTGCGAGGGGATTCTGCTCTCTAGAGCACAGCTTTAGCAATGCAAAATGCAGGGCTGGCACTGCAAGGTGATTCTGTTCTACAGAGCACAGCTTTAGCACGACAAAAACGCAGGGCTGGCACTGCGAGGGGATTCTGCTCTCTAGAGCACAGCTTTAGCAATGCAAAATGCAGGGCTGGCACTGCGAGGGGATTCTGTTCTACAGAGCACAGTTTTAGCACAGCAAAACGCAGGGCTGACACTGCGAGGGGATTCTGCTCTCTAGAACACAGTTTTAGCAAGGCAATATGTAGGGCTGGCACTTCGAGGGGATTCTGCTCTCTAGAGCACAGCTTTAGCACAGCAGTATGCAGGGCTGGCACTGCGAGGGGATTGAACTCTCTAGAGCCCAGCTTTAGCACGGCAAAACGCAGGGTTGGCACTGCAAGGGGATTTGCTCTCTAGAGCATAGCTTTAGCTCGGCAAAAAAAAGGGCTGGCAATGCGAGGGGATTCTGCTCTCTAGAGCACAGTATTAGCACAGCAAAACGCAGGGCTGGCACTGCGAGGGGATTCTGCTCTCTAGAGCACAGTTTTAGCAAGGCAATATGTAGGGCTGGCACTTCGAGGGGATTCTGCTCTCTAGAGCACAGCTTTAGCACAGCAGTATGCAGGGCTGGTACTGCGAGGGGAATCTGCTCTCTAGAGCACAGCTTTAGCATGGCAATATGCAGGGCTGGCACTGTGAGGGGATTCTGCTCTCTAGAGCACAGCTTTAGCACGGCAAAATGCAGGGCTGGCACTGCGAGGGAATTCTGTTCTCTAGAGCACAGCTTTAGCACGGCAATATGCAGGGCTGGCACTGCGAGGGGATTCAACTCTCTAGAGCACAGCTTTAGCACGGCAAAACGCAGGGTTGGCACTGCGAGGGGATTTGCTCTCTAGTGCACAGTTTTAGCATGTCAAAATGCAGGGCTGGCACTGCGAGGGGATTCTACTCTCTAGAGCACAGCTTTTCCACGGCAATATGTAGGGCTGCACTGCGAGGGGATTCTGCTCTCTAGAGCACAGCTTTAGCACGGCAGTACGCAGGGCTGGCACTGCGAGGGGATTCTGCTCTCTAGAGCAGAGCTTTAGCACGGCAAAATGCAGGGCTGGCACTGCGAGGGGATTCTGCTCTCTAGAGCACAGCTTTAGTACGGCAAAACGCAGGGCTGGCACTGCAAGGGGATTCTACTCTCTAGAGCACAGTTTTAGCAAGGCAATATGTAGGGCTGGCACTGCGAGGGGATTCTGCTCTCTAGAGCACAGCTGTAGCAGGGCAATATGCAGGGCTGGCACTGCGAGAGGATTCTGCTCTCTAGAGCATAGCTTTAGCATGGCAATACATAGGACTGGCACTACGAGGAGATTCTGCTCTCTAGAGCACAGCTTTAGCAAAGCAAAACGCATGGCTGGCACTGCGAGGGGATTCTGCTCTCTAGAGCACAGTATTAGCACAGCAAAACGCAGGGCTGGCACTGCAAGGGGATTCTGCTCTCTAGAGCACAGTTTTAGCAAGGCAATATGTATGGCTGGCACTTCGAGGGGATTCTGCTCTCTAGAGCACAGCTTTAGCACAGCAGTATGCAGGGCTGGCACTGCGAGGGGATTGAACTCTCTAGAGCCCAGCTTTAGCACGGCAAAACGCAGGGTTGGCACTGCGAGGGGATTTGCTCTCTAGAGCACAGCTTTAGCACGGCAAAATGCAGGGCTGGCACTGCGAGGTGATTCTGCTCTCTAGAGCACAGTTTTAGCACAGCAAAATGCAGGGCTGGCACTGTGAGGGGATTCTACTCTCTAGAGCACAGTTTTAGCAAGGCAATACGCAGGGGCTGGCACTGCGAGGGGATTCTGCTCTCTAGAGTACAGCTTTAGCACAGCAGTATGCAGGGCTGGCACTGCGAGGGGATTGAACTCTCTAGAGCCCAGCTTTAGCACGGCAAAATGCAGGGTTGGCACTGCGAGGGGATTTGCTCTCTAGAGCACAGCTTTAGCACGGCAAAATGCAGGGCTGGCACTGCGAGGTGATTCTGCTCTCTAGAGCACAGTTTTAGCACAGCAAAATGCAGGGCTGGCACTGTGAGGGGATTCTACTCTCTAGAGCACAGTTTTAGCAAGGCAATACGCAGGGGCTGGCACTGCGAGGGGATTCTGCTCTCTAGAGTACAGCTTTAGCACAGCAGTATGCAGGGCTGGCACTGCGAGGGGATTGAACTCTCTAGAGCGCAGCTTTAGCACAGCAAAACACACGGCTGGCACTATGAGGGGATTCTGCTCTCTAGAGCACAGCTTTAGCATGGCAAAATGCAGGGCTGGCACTGCGAGGGGATTCTGCTCTCTAGAGCACAGTTTTAGCACAGCAAAATGCAGGGCTGGCACTGTGAGGGGATTCTACTCTCTAGAGCACAGTTTTAGCAAGGCAATACGCAGGGCTGGCACTGCAAGGGGATTCTGCTCTCTAGAGCACAGCTTTAGCACGGCAATACGAAGGGCTGGCACTGCGAGGGGATTCTGCTCTCTAGAGCACAGCTTTAGCACGGCAATACGCAGGGCTGGCACTGCAAGGGGATTCTGCTCTCTAGAGCACAGCTTTAGCACGGCAAAACGCAGGGCTGGCACTGCAAGGGGATTCTGCTCTCTAGAGCACAGCTTTAGCACGGCAAAATGCAGGGCTGGCACTGCGAGCGGATTCTGCTCTCTAGAGCACAGTTTTAGCACAGCAAAACGCAGGGCTGGACTGCGAGGGGATTATACTCTCTAGAGCACAGTTTTAGCAAGGCATTATGTAGGGCTGGCACTGCGAAGGGATTCTGCTCTCTAGAACACTTCTTTAGCACGGCAATACGCAGGGCTGGCACTGCGAGGGGATTCTGCTCTCTAGAGCACAGCTTTAGCACAGCAAAACGCAGGGCTGGCACTGCGAGGGGATTCTGCTCTGTAGAGCACAGCTTTAGCACAGCAAAAGGCAGGGCTGGCACTGCGAGGGGATTCTACTCTCTAGAGCACAGCTTTAGCACGGCAATACGCAGGGCTGGCACTACGAGTGGATTCTGCTCTCTAGAGCACAGCTTTAGCACGGCAATACGCAGGGCTGGCACTGCGAGGGGATTCTGCTCTCTTGAGCACACATTTAGCACGGCAAATCGCAGGGCTGGCTGCGAGGGGTTCTGCTCTCTAGAGCACAGCTTTAGCACGGCAAAATGCAGGGCTGGCACTGCGAGGGGATTCTACTCTCTAGAGCACAGTTTTAGCACAGCAATACGCAGGGCTGGCATGCGAGGGGATTCTGCTCTCTAGAGCACAGCTTTAGCACAGCAATACGCAGGGCTGGCACTGCGAGGGGATTCTGCTCTCTAGAGCACAGCTTTAGCACGGCAAAATCCAGGGCTGGCACTGAGAGGGGATTCTGCTCTCTAGAGCACAGTTTTAGCACAGCAAAACGCAGGGCTGGCACTGCGAGGGGATTCTGCTCTCTAGAGGATAGCTTTAGCTCGGCAAAAAACAGGGCTGGCACTGCAAGGGGATTCTGCTCTCTAGAGCACAGCTTTAGCATGGCAATACGCAGGGCTGGCACTGCGAGGGGATTCTGCTCTCTAGAGCACAGCTTTAGCACGGCAATACTCAGGGCTGGCACTGTGAGGGGATTCTGCTCTCTAGAGCACAGCTTTAGCATGGCAATACATAGGGCTGGCACTACGAGGAGATTCTGCTCTCTAGAGCACAGCTTTAGCACAGCAAAACGCAGGGCTGGCACTGCAAGGGGATTCTGCTCTCTAGAGCATAGCTTTAGCTCGGCAAAAAACAGGGCTGGCACTGCGAGGGGATTCTGCTCTCTAGAGCACAGTATTAGCACAGCAAAACGCAGGGCTGGCACTGCGAGGGGATTCTGCTCTCTAGAGCACAGTTTTAGCAAGGCAATATGTAGGGCTGGCACTTCGAGGGGATTCTGCTCTCTAGAGCACAGCTTTAGCACAGCAGTATGCAGGGCTGGTACTGCGAGGGGAATCTGCTCTCTAGAGCAAAGCTTTAGCATGGCAATATGCAGGGCTGGCACTGTGAGGGGATTCTGCTCTCTAGAGCACAGATTTAGCACGGCAAAATGTAGGGCTGGCACTGCGAGGGGATTCTGTTCTCTAGAGCACAGCTTTAGCACGGCAATACGCAGGGCTGGCACTGCGAGGGGATTCAACTCTCTAGAGCACAGCTTTAGCACGGCAAAACGCATGGTTGGCACTGCGAGGGGATTTGCTCTCTAGAGCACAGTTTTAGCACGGCAAAATGCAGGGCTGACACTGCGAGGGGATTCTACTCTGTAGAGCACAGCTTTTCCAAGGCAATATGTAGGGCTGGCACTGCGAGGGGATTCTGCTCTCTAGAGCACAGCTTTAGCACGGCAGTACGCAGGGCTGGCACTGCGAGGGGATTCTGCTCTCTAGAGCACAGCTTTAGTACGGCAAAACGCAGGGCTCGCACTGCAAGGGTATTCTGCTCTCTAGAGCACAGTTTTAGCACAGCAAAACGCAGGGCTGGCACTGCGAGGGGATTCTACTCTCTAGAGCACAGTTTTAGCAAGGCAATATGTAGGGCTGGCACTGCGAGGGGATTCTGCTCTCTAGAGCACAGCTTTAGCACGGCAGTACGCAAGGCTGGCACTGCGAGGGGATTCTGCTCTCTAGAGCACAGCTTTAGTACGGCAAAACGCAGGGCTGGCACTGCAAGGGGATTCTGCTCTCTAGAGCACAGTTTTAGCACAGCAAAACGCAGGGCTGGCACTGCGAGGGGATTCTACTCTCTAGAGCACAGTTTTAGCAAGGCAATATGTAGGGCTGGCACTGCGAGGGGATTCTGCTCTCTAGAGCACAGCTTTTGCACGGCGATACGCAGGTCTGGCACTGCGAGGGGATTCAACTCTCTAGAGCACAGCTTTAGCATGGCAAAAGGCAGGGCTGGCACTGCGAGGGGATTCTGCTCTCTAGAGCACAGCTTTAGCACGGCAAAATGCAGGGTTGGCACTGCGATAGGGATTCTGCTCTCTAGAGCACAGCTTTAGCATGGCAAAATGCAGGGCTGGCACTGCAAGGGGATTCTGCTCTCTAGAGCACAGCTTTAGAACGGCAAAATGCAGGGCTGGCACTGCAAGGGGATTCTGCTCTCTAGAGCACAGTTTTAGCACAGCAAAACGCAGGGCTGGCACTGCAAGGGGATTCTACTCTCTAGAGCACAGTTGTAGCAAGGCATTATGTAGGGATGGCACTGCGAGGGGATTCAGCTCTCTAGAACACAGCTTTAGCACGGCAATACACAGGGCTGGCACTGCGAGGGGATTCTGTTCTCTAGAGAACAGCTTTAGCATGGCAATACGCAGGGCTGGCACTGTGAGGGGATTCTGCTCTCTAGAGCACAGCTTTAGCATGGCATAACGCAGGGCTGGCACTGCGAGGGGATTCTACTCTCTAGAGCACAGCTTTAGCAAGGCAATATGTAAGGCTGGCACTGCGAGGGGATTCTACTCTCTAGAGCACAGCTGTAGCACGGCAGTACGCAGGGCTGGCACTGCGAGGGGATTCTGCTCTCTAGAGCACAGCTTTAGCACAGCAAAACACAGGGCTGGCACTGCGAGGGGATTCTGCTCTCTAGAGCACAGTTTTAGCACAGCAAAACGCAGGGCTGGCACTGCGAGGGGATTCTGCTCTCTAGAACACAGCTTTAGCAAGGCAATATGTAGGGCTGCCACTGCGAGGGGATTCTGCTCTCTAGAGCACACCTTTAGCACAGCAATACGCAGGGCTGGCACTGCTAGGGGATTCTTCTCTCTAGAGCACAGCTTTAGCACGGCAGTATGCAGGGCTGGCACTGCGAGGGGATTCTGCTCTCTAGAGCACAGCTTTTGCACGGCCATACGCAGGGCTGGCACTGCGAGCGGATTCTGCTATCTAGAGCACAGCTTTAGTACGGCAAAATGCAGGGCTGGCACAGCGACGGGATTCTGTTCTCTAGAGCACAGCTTTAGCACGGAAATACGCAGGACTGGCACTGCGAGGGGATTCTGCTCTCTAGATCACAGCTTTAGCACGGCAAAACGCAGGGCTCGCACTGCAATGGGATTCTGTTCTCTAGAGCACAGCTTTAGCACGGCAAAACCCAGGGCTGGCACTGCGAGGGGATTCTGCTATCTAGAGCACAGCTTTAGCATGGCAAAACGCAGGGCTGGCACTGCGAGGGGATTCTGTTCTCTAGAGCACAGCTTTAGCACGGCAATATGCAGGGCTGGCACTGCGAGGGAATTCTGCTCTCTAGATCACAGCTTTAGCACGGCAAAACGCAGGGCTGGCCCTGCAAGGGGGTTCTGTTCTCTAGAGCACAGCTTGAGCACGGCAAAATGCAGGGCTGGCACTGCGAGGGGATTCTGCTCTGTAGAGCACAGCTTTAGCATGGCAATACACAGGGCTGGCACTGCGAGGGGATTCTGCTATCTAGAGCACAGCTTTAGCACGGCAAAACGCAGGGCTGGCACTGCGAGGGGATTCTGTTCTCTGGAGCACAGCTTTAGCACGGCAATATGCAGGGCTGGCACTGCGAGGGGATTCTGCTCTCTAGAGCACAGTTTTAGCACGGCAAAACACCGGGCTGTCACTGCGAGGGGATTCTGCTCTCTAGAGCACAGCTTTAGCACGGCAAAATGCAGGGCTGGCATTGCAAGGGGATTCTGCTCTCTAGAGCACAGCTTTAGCACGGCAAAACGCAGGGCTGGCACTGTGAGGGGATTCTGCTCTCTAGAACACAGTTTTAGCAAGGCAATATGTAGGGCTGCCACTGGGAGGGGATTCTGCTCTCTAGAGCACACCTTTAGCACAGCAATACGCAGGGCTGGCACTGCGAGGGGATTCTGCTCTCTAGAGCACAGTTTTAGCACGGCAGTATGCAGGGCTGGCACTGCGACGGGATTCTGCTCTCTAGAGCACAGTTTTAGCACAGCAAAACGCAGGGCTGGCACTGCGAGGGGATTCTGCTCTCTAGAACACAGTTTTAGCAAGACAATATGTAGGGCTGCCACTGCGAGGGGATTCTGCTCTCTAGAGCACACCTTTAGCACAGCAATACGCAGGGTTGGCACTGCGAGGGGATTCTGCTCTCTAGAGCACAGCTTTAGCACGGCAGTATGCAGGGCTGGCACTGCGAGGGGATTCTGCTCTCTAGAGCACAGCTTTTGCACAGCCATACGCAGGGCTGGCACTGCGAGCAGATTCTGCTATCTAGAGCACAGCTTTAGTACGGCAAAATGCAGGGCTGGCACAGCGACGGGATTCTGTTCTCTAGAGCAGAGCTTTAGCACGGCAATACGCAGGGCTGGCACTGCGAGGGGATTCTGCTCTCTAGATCACAGCTTTAGCACGGCAAAACGCAGGGCTCGCACTGCAATGGGATTCTGTTCTCTAGAGCACAGCTTTAGCACGGCAAAACGCAGGGCTGGCACTGCGAGGGGATTCTGCTCTGTAGAGCACAGCTTTAGCACGGCAAAACGCAGGGCTGGCACTGCGAGGGGATTCTGTTCTCTAGAGCACAGCTTTAGCATGGCAATTGTTAGGAAAGATTTCGTAATTGTAGGGAATTTTCCTTCCATGTGGCAACCCCTAAACTTTTTGCTATTGTTTTTAACCTTGTTCTTGACTTTGCCAGAGAAGTACAGCCTTCTGCCGCACTCCTCTGGGCTTTCGCTCCTTTTCTTACGGGGAAACTGACATGCCCTTAAAACAGTCAGTACCGGGGAACGCTGTTTCCCGTAGTTTCTTTTATCATGTTGCGGCTTTAGTGCAACATGACACAAGAGGGCACTGTAAGCTAAGTTACAGCTCTCTTGGGTCTCTAGCCTTCTACAGACCCTAGATACTCTTTTAGGATGGTATTTGATCGGTGCAAGTAATTCAGGGACTCGAATGGTGGCAGCGATCGTTTTGTTTATTTTGAGCTCCTTTTGGCGTTCTGAGCACGGTTTTGCCCTGAACCCAAAATGGTGGCCTGGCTCCCAAAATGGCCAGACCACGAGGCTCCTTTGTCCTGTCCACTGACCGTCTTGCTCCCTTCACCTTCCCCAGGTCGGGCGACCCGGGGCCTTCCTTATTTGGGCATGTACTTTCCCGCGAAACGTGGTTGCTTTCGCGGGCTTCTACATGTCGTTTGTGTGCCTCCAGGGTGTGGGCTGGGATGTCTGGTCCCAATACACATCCTGGGTGCCAGAGAGTCTGGGGTGGTGTGAATGCCTGGGACCACCGTGGTCCGTGATTGGTCCACGTATGGTATGTGTGTTGATGAGCGGATCTCCCATTGGCTCCCCTCCATTTTGGCGCGAAGGGAACCGTGGATAAGAGGGGGCTGGAAACACCACTACCAGGTCGATCTCCTGAGTTCTCACGAACGAAGGAATACAGGAGCCAAGTATCCTGCAACCAAGAGGCTGGACCGAGGAATCGCTGGTGACCTGCTGAAGGAATCCTCCTTTGCACTGCTGTCGTCCTGTGAAACCCTTTCCTCCTTGGATCGAACCAGAAGGCCTGCACGGGTGCTTCGACCTTTGGAATAGCAGGAACAGCTATTCCCGGCGACTTCATCATCTCCTGCCAAGTAAGCCTTCGGAAGTGTCTCTGGGCCATCCAGTTCACTGACCAGCTTACAAGGGAGTCCTGCTCTGCAACTGCCGCCAGGTTGTGTTGTATTTCGAGTCCTTGTCACTCTCCCACGCTTCGTACGCTTGGCGTCCCCAGGTCTGAAGGGAGGAGTGTACATTTGGCTTGAATACACACAGCCGCTCCGTTGTCCTGCTGCGGCAACAAAACTGTGCTGGTTTCGTCGATTGGGACGTCTTTTTGCTCTACACGACTACGAGGCGTTCCCTGCTCTTCTGAACCTGCCAGCTGCTGAAACTAACGTGGAGAAGCCTGGGTCTGCTTGCTTCGGGGACCGGTGAGTAGTTTAGCTAGGATCTGGTCGCCCTCCTGCAGTATCCCATTGCTTTTCCTTGCTGTGTAAAAACAGCACCCTTTTGGCCGTACTCGCGCTCTGCTTCTGCCCGCTGTGGAGGCTGCGCTTGAGTTGCGGAACCTGTTCTCCTTCTGCTGTGCACTAACCCGAACTGCCTGACTTCCTCCGAAGAGCTTCCCCTTTTGCCCGTTGGCACCGGCGTGGCAGGTACTTTGAGCACAAGGCTCCACTCTTCGCAGGGCTCGGACTTCCATCTAGTTAGGTGCCTCTAAAGGCGAACTGAGTCTAAAGCGTTATCGCACTGCCTGTTTTCCTTTCCTTTCAGGTGGACTACATATTTCGTGCTTTAAACGCTTGCGACTGTGTATTTGTATATATATTGTGTTGATATGGTATGTGTTGGTTTAATATTGTGATATTGTGATTTTCTCGCTACGGTCGTTGTTTTAAAGGCCTTAAAATAAATGTGTTTATATTTTTGATATAACACCTGTTTGGAGTAGTTTGTAAGCGCTCTTGCTTTGTGTGCTCATTGCGGGCTTTCAGTCACCCTCACCCCTCTTGAGACCTAGTCTTGACCGCCGCGATCGCTACCTTGATTGGTCTGGCTTGTCCAGAGGTTACCCTGTTCCAAGTAATTAGGTTGGCCTTCTGAACTTCTGCGCCACCAGGACAGAGTTCAGGAATCCGTCTTAACAAATTGGTGTACAGCGGTGGGATACGACTGAAGGTATCCAGTGTTGCGCTCGAACTAGGGCATTTCAGGTTATTCCAAACAGTACACGTAGTGAATTGTTGTAATATAACTTTAAAAAGGCCATAGTCCTATCAAACAGTATGGAAGCAAATACCTTGTTAACTTTAAATGCTTCCAAATCAGAAACGCTGAAAAAGATGTGTGCGGAGAGAGGTGTTTCCTCTCAAGGCACAAAATTGGAAATGATCCAGAGAATCGTGGCGTGGCAAGAAGCGCAGCTTGACGCTATAACTTCCGAGGACAGTGCAGAAGGTGGTGGGGCTGCTCTCACTGGTAGAACCGACGGTTCTGCCGCTGCACTGATCCATCGCGACCACGAGGACAGGGAGGATGTAATGTCTAATGTTTCCTCTGCCAGTGTTGATGGGGAGGCTATGCTTGAATTCAAGAACCAAGAGCTGCGGTTTAGGCAGCAGGAGCTTGAATTCAGCATAGCCAAACTCAAAATCGAACAGGCAGAAAAACAGAAAGACAGGGATCACCAGTTGGAACTGGCCAAGCTTCAGGTTGCAAATGGATCCAAGGGTCCTAGACATGGGTCTGGGGCTTCCTCTCATCCACGGTTTCCAAAGGATCTGCTCAGTGTGTATGAAGAAAGGAATGACATTATGGACTGGCTGAATGCGTTTGAGTATGCATGCGAGGTTCAAGAAGTTGACAATGCTGATAAGATTGCGTGGTTGCTCAGTAGACTGCCCCATTCTGGCTGCAGTGCCATTATGGAAATGTCGAAGGCTGAGCGGGCTGATTTCGCAATGTTAAAGCAAACTCTCATTTTAAAGTTTGGGAAGACTCCGGCCCAATATTTAAAGCGTTTTCGAGAGTATAAGAAAAAGGAAGGTGGTACTTGGGTATCTTATGTCGCTGAATCTTTGAAAAACTTAACTGGCTGGGTCGAAGGTTATAAGGTTTCTACCTTCGAAGGCATGATCAATCTGGTCATGCTGGAACATATTTTTGCTTCTTCTTCCCCGGAGCTTAAGCAGCATTTGGCCGATTCGAAGGAGATAGATCCTAAGAAGCTTGCCATTGCAGCAGACTTATGGGTGTCACATCGAGTGTCCCATAAGGACAAGACTCATCCTGGTAAGCAGGAGGAAGGGAAAAAGTCCAAAGATGTGGAGGGTGGGGAATCTGCTAAATCTTCTTCCCATAAGGGCCACAAAAAGAAAAACAAGGGTAAGACACAAGAGAACTCACAGGGTAGTGGAGGTCAGCCTCCAAAACAGAACTCTGGTTACAATAAGCCTCCCTATGTAAACAGACCCACTGGGGCTTGTTTTTCTTGTGGAGCAACTGACCATGTGAAGGGGGATCCCCGTTGTAAGGTTAGACCTTTGGGGGTCCACTCCGCGAATCTGGCCTTCTCCTCCTACGAGGAAGAAGAGATTACAGGAGCATCCTTCTCCTCAGACTCATTTCCCAGCGGAATAGAGGCTGAGGTAGTTTTAGTGTCCCTGGGTTCCTGGGAGCCTAAAGTCGCAGAGGCTTATGCTAGGATTCCGGATAATACCAAGCACTACTTTAAGGACAGTGTGCTGATCAATGGAGTGGATACTCCAGCTCTTAGGGATAGTGGGTGCAGTCGCACTGTAGTGGATTCTACCTTGGTAGACTCAGAGGAAGTTGCCAGAGCTACTCTGATGCCCACTAAGTTGGCTGACGGCCCCCTCCGTATGTTTCCCGTGATCCCTGTAAATCTTACTTTAAATGGTACAGCAGTCAGGATTCCAGTGAGCATTCAGAGAAACGTCCCGGGAAAGGTCTTGTTGGGCAATGATCTCAGAGCTTTAGGGCTCGTAGGAGACACTGCCGAAAGACCCTACACACGGTCTCAAGCACGGGCAGCATTGGCCAAGTCCAATACGCCGCCCCAGCCGAAGGGGAAACCCAAGGCGAAAGGAGTCTACAAGTCAAGACGAGGGAAAGAGAATATTCCCCCGAGCTCGCCTACCACTGCGGTGGAGGAAGTTGGTCAATCGCCCGGGCCTGACGAGGAGGTGGCGATGCCTGAAGTATTCGACCCCAACGATCATCCTGAACTAAAAGACTTGTTAGTTGAAGGAGGTCCTGATAGGGACGAATTCAGTAAAGGCCAACGTGAGTGCCCATCTCTGGAAGGCCTAAGGAGACAGGCCTGCTCCCAGCTTGAGGGTGAACCTCCTGGGAAGCATAGGATTTATTGGGAAGGTGGACTCCTGTATAGTGAGCCCACAGAGTCTACAGAGGGAGACCATAGGAGGTTGGTGGTTCCCCTTGCTGTTAGGCCCTTCCTCCTGCAGTTGGCGCATGAAGTTCCCCTTGCTGGTCACCTTGGTATGAAGAGGACCAAGCAAAGGTTATCCATGCACTTCTACTGGCCCAAGATGGGGGTGCAAGTAGAAAGTCACTGCAGGAGTTGTGCCTCCTGCCAGTTGTCTGGTAAGGTTGGCGCGACAATCCAAGCTCCGTTGGTACCGCTCCCAGTTGTGGGGGTACCATTTGAAAGGGTAGGGATCGACATTGTTGGTCCCCTTGACCCGCAAACATCCTCGAGCAATAGGTTTATCCTGGTGCTGGTCGACCATGCAACCAGGTATCCTGAGGCCATCCCATTGAAAACTGTAACTGCCAAGTCAGTTGCCAAAGCTTTACTCGGCATATTTACTAGGGTTGGCTTCCCTAAAGAAGTTGTGTCAGATCGTGGCAGCAACTTTATGTCGAAGTATATGCAGGCTATGTGGAAAGAATGTGGGGTCACCTACAAGTTCTCTTCTGCATATCACCCCCAGACCAATGCTCTGGTGGAACGTTTCAACAGAACGTTAAAGAGCATGATTGGGGCTCTGGAGGAGCCCCAGAGAAGAAAATGGGATCTTCTTTTACCATGCCTACTGTTTGCCTACCGACAGGTACCACAGGAGGGTGTTGGCTTCAGCCCCTTCGAACTTCTGTTCGGTCATCCCGTACGGGGACCCTTAGCCATCGTCAAAGAGGGATGGGAGATGCCCACTCCCCCTGTTACTACCAATGTAGTTGATTATGTGCTAGGGCTCAGAAAACGGATGGTACTTCTGATGGGCTTGGCTAGTGATAAATTGAAGGCAGGGCAAGCGCTGGTGAAACATTGGTACGACCAGAAAGCTTCCCTCATCAACTTTACACCTGGTCAGCAAGTCCTGATCATGAATCCGATAAGGCCTCGAGCTTTACAGGACAAATGGTCAGGCCCTTACACAGTGGTGGAGCCCCTGGGTGAGGTGAACTATTTAGTGGACCTTGGAAGGCCTGGACAGGCTCCAAAAGTGTTCCACGTGAATAGGCTGAAGGCTTTCGTCCCAAGAGTCGAAATCGCAGCACTGCTACTGGCTTCAGATGTTGAGGAAGAGGAGTCAGAACCTCTCCCCGACCTGTTCCAAAGCGGTCCTTCAGATAGCTCCGTTGAGGGTGTCCGAGTGGCCCCTCACCTGACTTCTGATCAGCAGGCTGAGGTGAAAAGTTTGCTTAGGCAGTTTTCCCCCCTGTTTTCACAGTCCCCTGGTTTGACACCTTGGTGCAAACATAACATTGACACAGGAGACAGTGTACCTACCAAAAGTAGGGGATACAGGATGTCAGATAAAGTACAGTCTTATATTAAGACCGAGGTCAACAAGATGTTAGACCTTGGGGTAAATGAACCCTCTAGTAGTCCTTGGTCCAGTCCTGTGGTTTTGGTTCCAAAAGCAGGCACTTCTGAATTGAGGTTCTGCGTGGATTACAGGGCTCTGAATGCTGTCACCAAGACAGACGCACACCCCTTGCCTCGAACAGATGAGCTGGTGGATACTTTGGGTGCCTCCAAGTACCTCAGCACGTTTGACCTCACTGCTGGCTATTGGCAAATAGCTTTAGCAGAACATGCCAAGGAGAAAACAGCATTTTCTACTCCAGACGGCCTTTACCAATTCCGGGTAATGCCGTTCGGGTTGAAGAATGCACCTGCCACTTTCCAGAGGCTTGTGAATCATGTGTTGAATGGGTTGGACGAATTCTGTCTTGCATATCTGGACGATATAGCAGGTTTCAGTGCCACCTGGGAAGACCATGTGAAACACCTCAGGATTGTGCTCCAGGCTCTTCAGAAAGCCCACTTGACCATAAAGGCTAGTAAATGCCAGATTGGACAAGGCTCAGTGGTTTACCTTGGACATGAAGTAGGTGGAGGGAGGATACAGCCTCTACCCAGTAAAGTACAAGCAGTACAAGACTGGCCTACCCCCACTACGCAAACCCAAGTGAGAGCCTTCTTAGGACTCACGGGGTATTACCGCAATTTTGTGGCAGACTATGGTACCATAGCTGCTCCTCTGACTGCCCTCACAACTCCGAAGAAACCCAAGAAGGTAACTTGGACTGACGAGTGTGAGAAGGCCTTCAATGGCTTAAAAGACTCCTTGTGCCAGGCCCCTGTGCTCAGGGCCCCTGATTATCAAAGACCTTTTATCGTGCAGACGGATGCCTCTGACACTGGGATAGGAGCTGTACTATCACAAGTAGATGAGAAGGGTAAGGAACACCCTATCGGTTTTATTAGTCGCCAGCTTAAGGACAGAGAGCTCAGATGGTCCACGGTAGAGAAAGAATGTTTCTCTGTTGTGTGGGCCCTAAGAAAGCTGAGGCCCTACCTCTATGGGACCCACTTCAATGTGCAGACTGACCATAAGCCGTTAAAGTGGCTAATGAACATGAAGGGGGAGAATCCAAAGTTGCTTAGGTGGTCCATAAGTCTACAAGGCTTCGACTTCACTATTGAGCATAGGCCAGGTGTCCAACATAGCAATGCTGATGGGTTGTCCAGAATGTTTAACCGACCTGAACAAGAGACTCATCCAGGGGTGGATTAGTTCCCCCTGTCCATAGTCTGGGAGGGGCGAGTATTAGGAAAGATTTCGTAATTGTAGGGAATTTTCCTTCCATGTGGCAACCCCTAAACTTTTTGCTATTGTTTTTAACCTTGTTCTTGACTTTGCCAGAGAAGTACAGCCTTCTGCCGCACTCCTCTGGGCTTTCGCTCCTTTTCTTACGGGGAAACTGACATGCCCTTAAGACAGTCAGTACCGGGGAACGCTGTTTCCCGTAGTTTCTTTTATCATGTTGCGGCTTTAGTGCAACATGACACAAGAGGGCACTGTAAGCTAAGTTACAGCTCTCTTGGGTCTCTAGCCTTCTACAGACCCTAGATACTCTTTTAGGATGGTATTTGATCGGTGCAAGTCATTCAGGGACTCGAATGGTGGCAGCGATCGTTTTGTTTATTTTGAGCTCCTTTTGGCGTTCTGAGCACGGTTTTGCCCTGAACCCAAAATGGTGGCCTGGCTCCCAAAATGGCCAGACCACGAGGCTCCTTTGTCCTGTCCACTGACCGTCTTGCTCCCTTCACCTTCCCCAGGTCGGGCGACCCGGGGCCTTCCTTATTTGGGCATGTACTTTCCCGCGAAACGTGGTTGCTTTCGCGGGCTTCTACATGTCGTTTGTGTGCCTCCAGGGTGTGGGCTGGGATGTCTGGTCCCAATACACATCCTGGGTGCCAGAGAGTCTGGGGTGGTGTGAATGCCTGGGACCACCGTGGTCCGTGATTGGTCCACGTATGGTATGTGTGTTGATGAGCGGATCTCCCATTGGCTCCCCTCCGTTTTGGCGCGAAGGGAACCGTGGATAAGAGGGGGCTGGAAACACCACTACCAGGTCGATCTCCTGAGTTCTCACGAACGAAGGAATACAGGAGCCAAGTATCCTGCAACCAAGAGGCTGGACCGAGGAATCGCTGGTGACCCGCTGAAGGAATCCTCCTTTGCACTGCTGTCGTCCTGTGAAACCCTTTCCTCCTTGGATCGAACCAGAAGGCCTTCACGGGTGCTTCGACCTTTGGAATAGCAGGAACAGCTATTCCCGGCGACTTCATCATCTCCTGCCAAGTAAGCCTACGGAAGTGTCTCTGGGCCATCCAGTTGACTGACCAGCTTACAAGGGAGTCCTGCTCTGCGACTGCCGCCAGGTTGTGTTGTATTTCGAGTCCTTGTCACTCTCCCACGCTTCGTACGCTTGGCGTCCCCAGGTCTGAAGGGAGGAGTGTACATTTGGCTTGAATACACACAGCCGCTCCGTTGTCCTGCTGCGGCAACAAAACTGTGCTGGTTTCGTCGATTGGGACGTCTTTTTTCTCTACACGACTACGAGGCGTTCCCTGCTCTTCTGAACCTGCCAGCTGCTGAAACTAACGTGGAGAAGCCTGGGTCTGCTTGCTTCGGGGACCGGTGAGTAGTTTAGCTAGGATCTGGTCGCCCTCCTGCAGTATCCCATTGCTTTTCCTTGCTGTCTAAAAACAGCACCCTTTTGGCCGTACTCGCGCTCTGCTTCTGCCCGCTGTGGAGGCTGCGCTTGAGTTGCGGAACCTGTTCTCCTTCTGCTGTGCACTAACCCGAACTGCCTGACTTCCTCCGAAGAGCTTCCCCTTTTGCCCGTTGGCACCGGCGTGGCAGGTACTTTGAGCACAAGGCTCCACTCTTCGCAGGGCTCGGACTTCCATCTAGTTAGGTGCCTCTAAAGGCGAACTGAGTCTAAAGCGTTATCGCACTGCCTGTTTTCCTTTCCTTTCGGGTGGACTACATATTTCGTGCTTTAAACGCTTGCGACTGTGTATTTGTATATATATTGTGTTGATATGGTATGTGTTGGTTTAATATTGTGATATTGTGATTTTCTCGCTACGGTCGTTGTTTTAAAGGCCTTAAAATAAATGTGTTTATATTTTTGATATAACACCTGTTTGGAGTAGTTTGTAAGCGCTCTTGCTTTGTGTGCTCATTGCGGGCTTTCAGTCACCCTCACCCCTCTTGAGACCTAGTCTTGACCGCCGCGATCGCTACCTTGATTGGTCTGGCTTGTCCAGAGGTTACCCTGTTCCAAGTAATTATGTTGGCCTTCTGAACTTCTGCGCCACCAGGACAGAGTTCAGGAATCCGTCTTAACAGCAATATGCAGGGCTGGCACTGCGAGGGAATTCTGCTCTCTAGATCACAGCTTTAGCACGGCAAAACGCAGGGTTGGCACTGCAAGGGGGTTCTGTTCTCTAGAGCACAGCTTTAGCACGGCAAAACGCAGGGCTGGCATTGCAAGGGGATTCTGCTCTGTAGAGCACAGCTTTAGCATGGCAATACACAGGGCTGGCACTGCGAGGGGATTCTGCTATCTAGAGCACAGCTTTAGCACGGCAAAACGCAGGGTTGGCACTGTGAGGGGATTCTGTTCTCTAGAGCACAGCTTTAGCACGGCAATATGCATGGCTGGCACTGCGAGGGGATTCTGCTCTCTAGAGCACATTTTTAGCACGGCAAAACACAGGGCTGCCACTGCGAGGGGATTCTGCTCTCTAGAGCACAGCTTTAGCACGGCAAAATGCAGGGCTGGCATTGCGAGGGGATTCTGCTCTCTAGAGCACAGCTTTAGCACGGCAAAATGCAGGGCTGGCACTGTGAGGGGATTCTGCTCTCTAGAGCACAGTTTTAGCACAGCAAAACGCAGGGCTGGCACTGCGAGGGGATTCTACTCTCTAGAGCACTGTTTTAGCAAGGCATTATGTAGGGCTGGCACTGCAAGGGTATTCTGCTCTCTAGAACACAGCTTTAGCACGGCAATACACAGGGCTGGCACTGCGAGGGGATTCTGTTCTCTAGAGCACAGCTTTAGCATTGCAATACACAGGGCTGGCACTGCAAGGGTATTCTGCTCTATAGAGCACAGTTTTAGCACGGCAAAACGCAGGGCTGGCACTGTGAGGGGATTCTACTCTCTAGAGCACAGCTTTAGCAAGGCAATATGTAGGGCTGGCACTGCGAGGGGATTCTGCTCTCTAGAGCACAACTTTAGCACGGCAGTACGCAGGGCTGGTACTGCGAGGGGATTCTGCTATCTAGAGCACAGCTTTAGCACGGCAAAACGCAGGGCTGGCACTGCAAGGGGATTCTGTTCTCTAGAGCACAGCTTTAGCACGGCAATATGCAGGACTGGCACTGCGAGGGGATTCTGCTCTCTAGATCACAGCTTTAGCACGGCAAAACGCAGGGCTTGCACTGCAATGGGATTCTGTTCTCTAGAGCACAGCTTTAGCACGGCAAAACCCAGGGCTGGCACTGCGAGGGGATTCTGCTCTGTAGAGCACAGCTTTAGCACGGCAATACGCAGGGCTGGAACTGCGAGGGGATTCTGCTATCTAGAGCACAGCTTTAGCACGGCAAAACGCAGGGCTGGCACTGCGAGGGGATTCTGTTCTCTAGAGCACAGCTTTAGCACGGCAATATGCAGGGCTGGCACTGCGAGGGAATTCTGCTCTCTAGATCACAGTTTTAGCTAGGCAATATGTAGGGCCGCCACTGCGAGGGGATTCTGCTCTCTAGAGCACACCTTTAGCACAACAATACGCAGGGCTGGCACTGCGAGGGGATTCTGCTCTCTAGAGCACAGCTTTAGCACGGCAGTATGCAGGGCTGGCACTGCGAGGGGATTCTGCTCTCTAGAGCACAGCTTTAGCACGGCAATACGCAGGGCTGGCACTGCAAGGGGATTCTGCTATCTAGAGCACAGCTTTAGCACGGCAAAACGCAGGGCTGGCACTGCCACGGGATTCTGTTCTCTAGAGCACAGCTTTAGCACGGCAATACGCCGGGCTGGCACTGCGAGGGGTTTCTGCTCTCTAGATCACAGCTTTAGCACGGCAAAACGCAGGGCTGGCACTGCAAGGGGATTATGTTCTCTAGAGCACAGCTTTAGCATGGCAAAATGCAGGGCTGGCACTGCGAGGGGATTCTGCTCTGTAGAGCACAGCTTTAGCACCGCAATACGCAGGGCTGGCACTGCGAGGGGATTCTGCTATCTAGAGCACAGCTTTAGCACGGCAAAACGCAGGGCTGGCACTGCGACAGGATTCTGTTCTCTAGAGCACAGCTTTAACAAGGCAATACGCAGGGCTGGCACTGCGAGGGAATTCTGCTCTCTAGATCACAGCTTTAGCACAGCAAAACGCAGGGCTATCACTGCAAGGGGATTCTGTTCTCTAGAGCACAGCTTTAGCATGGTAAAACGCAGGGCTGGCACTGCGAGGGGATTCTGCTCTCTAGAGCACAGTTTTAGCAGAGCAAAACGCAGGGCTGGCACTGCGAGGGGATTCTGCTCTCTAGAACACAGCTTTAGCACAGCAATACGCATGTCTGGCACTGCGAGGGGATTCTGCTCTCTAGAGCACAGCTTTAGCACAGTAAAACGCAGGGCTGGCACTGCGAGGGGATTCTGTTCTCTAGAGCACAGCTTTAGCACGGCAATATGTAGGGCTGGCAATGCGAGGGGATTCTGCTCTCTAGAGCACAGCTTTAGCACGGCAGTACGCAGGGCTGGCACTGCGAGGGGATTCTGCTCTCTAGAGCACAGCTTTAGCACGGCAAAACGCAGGGCTGGCACTGCGAGGGGATTCTGTTCTCTAGAGCACAGCTTTAGCACGGCAAAACCCAGGGCTGGCACTGCGAGGCGATTCTGCTCTCTAGAGCACAGTTTTAGCACAGCAAAACGCAGGGCTGGCACTGCAAGGGGATTCTGCTCTCTAGAACACAGTTTTAGCAAGGCAATATGTAGGGCTGGCACTGCGAGGGGATTCTGCTCTCTAGAGCACAACTTTAGCACAGCAATACGCAGGGCTGGCACTGCGAGGGGATTCTGCTCTCTAGAGCACAGCTTTAGCACGGCAGTATGCAGGGCTAGCACTGCGAGGGGATTCTGCTCTAGAGCACAGCTTTAGCACGGCAATACGCAGGGCTGGCACTGCGAGGGGATTCTGCTATCTAGAGAACAGCTTTAGCACGGCAAAACGCAGGGCTGGCACTGCGACGGGATTCTGTTCTCTAGAGCACAGCTTTAGCAAGGCAATACGCAGGGCTGGCACTGCGAGGGGATTCTGCTCTCTAGAACACAGCTTTAGCACAGCAATACGCATGTCTGGCACTGCGAGGGGATTCTGCTCTCTAGAGCACAGCTTTAGCACAGTAAAACGCAGGGCTGGCACTGCGAGGGGATTCTGTTCTCTAGAGCACAGCTTTAGCACGGCAATATGTAGGGCTGGCAATGCGAGGGGATTCTGCTCTCTAGAGCACAGCTTTAGCACGGCAGTACGCAGGGCTGGCACTGCGAGGGGATTCTGCTCTCTAGAGCACAGCTTTAGCACGGCAAAACGCAGGGCTGGCACTGCGAGGGGATTCTGTTCTCTAGAGCACAGCTTTAGCACGGCAAAACCCAGGGCTGGCACTGCGAGGCGATTCTGCTCTCTAGAGCACAGTTTTAGCACAGCAAAACGCAGGGCTGGCACTGCAAGGGGATTCTGCTCTCTAGAACACAGTTTTAGCAAGGCAATATGTAGGGCTGGCACTGCGAGGGGATTCTGCTCTCTAGAGCACAACTTTAGCACAGCAATACGCAGGGCTGGCACTGCGAGGGGATTCTGCTCTCTAGAGCACAGCTTTAGCACGGCAGTATGCAGGGCTAGCACTGCGAGGGGATTCTGCTCTAGAGCACAGCTTTAGCACGGCAATACGCAGGGCTGGCACTGCGAGGGGATTCTGCTATCTAGAGAACAGCTTTAGCACGGCAAAACGCAGGGCTGGCACTGCGACGGGATTCTGTTCTCTAGAGCACAGCTTTAGCACGGCAATACGCAGGGCTGGCACTGCGAGGGGATTCTGTTCTCTAGAGCACAGCTTTAGCACGGCAAAACGCAGGGCTGGCACTGCGAGGGGATTCTGCTCTCTATAGCACAGTTTTAGCACAGCAAAACACAGGGCTGGCACTGCGAGGGGATTCTGCTTTCTAGAACACAGTTTTAGCAAGGCAATATGTAGGACTGGCACTGCGAGGGGATTCTGCTCTCTAGAGCACTCCTTTAGCACAGCAATAAGTGGAGTTAACATGCAACACCAGTGAGGGGCCATTAAAGCTGCTTCACACTTTTTCCTTTGTGAACATGACACCCTTTTCTAGTTTAACGAAAGCTTAAGGAAACTTTCTTAAGCTAGAAAATTGTCAGGGCCTCATTACACGGACGGCGGTAAGGGTTTACCAGTACCGGTATTTTACCGGTACCGGTAAAACCTTACCGCCTTACTACGAGATCCCTTTGCGGGCTGGAGAATTTATCGCCTGCTTTTTGCAGGCGTTAAAAACCAACCCGCAAAGGGACCAGGGAGCTAATTAGGGTACCGCAATTTGCGGTGCCGTAATTAGCACCTTCCCCATTCCCATTATGCCCTATGGGTCAAAAATGGGAATGGGGAAGGGCAATGGGGGAAGGGGGTATTACCGCCCCACCAACCTTGGAATAGGGCGGTAATTCCCCTTTCCACCAAGGCGGTGTCCACCGCCGTCCATGTAATGAGGCCCTCAGTCTTTAAGGAAATGCTGGTAGCGCCATTGGAGCACATGTTTCCATGTAGACGGTATATTTATACAGCTCTTGCTGCTGAGAAACACAGCTTTTCCCCTCCAGTGTTTCCACCCACCCCAGAATGGTGGTGCTGGAAAGTGGAGGGGAGAGTGTCAGCTTCCAACTCTTTCATTTGCACGAGGTCTGAATCAGGCCCTCAATTGACTCTTGGCATGTGATAATAGATGTTATTAGAACCCAGCTCAAAGGCACTGCATTTATCAACCTCAGAAGGATAAAGGACTGAGCCAGGCCACTTGGGACTTGAACCTGTAACTACAGCAGGTTGCATACAACGCTCTGAGGCAAGTACTTTACTCGTCAAGGTCTCCAACAAGGCTATTGCATGTGCTGTACATTTTCACAACATTATTGTTTTTATTGTTGACTTCAAGCAAATGTAGGGCAAACAAGTTGTCCAATTTCAAACTTTACTAGTTTATCCTGTTCCGGTTTTTATTTGTTATTTGAAAAGTTTAGATCATTTTACATATATTCATGCAAGACTACAAACCCCAGAATGCAAGGGAAAAGCAAGGCATGATGAGCTGCTCGTGGCTGACCGACGCTGAGCGTCAGAGCTCTGCTTTTCACAATCATTGATGAACCAAAGGCTCTATGGTGCACCCTTTGTTAAGTCCATTACGATGTCAGCTGTGCTCAAGGAATATCTGGAAAGAAGTTTTGTGGGAGTACATTAATACATTTGATTAACGCAAAGCCAAGAGAGAAAGAATGCAGGGGCCAGACAGCGTTGCAGACAATGGGAAATGGTCAATGGCAGCGGTTCAAAGGTCATCTGGGCTGGACGTCGATGCAGCTGATGTTTGATGAGGTCAGGTGAAGTTGCCTTTGCACTGCAGAGATTAGGCTGTGCGCTTGGAAGCCGCATGCATTGCTGCACTTAACTTGCACATCAGGATGGAGCAATGGTTCTAGCGACCTCGGGACAGTGGCAGCTGGTGGAATGTTTCACTGGACAGGCGTAATTAGTCCCCACTAAAAAGCCTGAGCGGCCATGTTAAGCTATAGATCAGAACCAACCCAAAAGGATTAGTGGAAGTTCTCCGCACAAGATATGTTTTTAAAAATAGTGTCTTAAAATAGTGTACGATACAGCATTTTCTGTATACAAAATGGCAAAACGGTCTACAATTTAGAATTGTCTCTGTTGGTAGCACAAAATAAAATCCAATATAAGTGAGAACACCAACTATAAACAGGAATATTTTCCAACATGCTTTCGTGATGCTAAGGCCCACAATAGATGCCAGCCTTTTCCCACTGTAAGGACATTTTAAGGCTGGCTGTGCCGCTATATACTGTAAGAACACGCATTTTGGCTGAGCCCTGTAATGCCAGTGTTTGCACTGTAAGAACACTTGTGTTGATTGTGCACATCAGTAGCGTCCATATTTGCCACAGTACGAAGACAAGTGCTGGTTGTGACTAATAATCCCAGTACTTGCCACCATAACACATGCTTACTGTGTGCAGCAGTAATGGCACTATCTGTCAGTGTACTGTTGGGAACACCCAACACTCATGCAGGCTGCATTGCGAAGTAATTATAGTGTTTACTACTATAGTAGCATCATGTTGGCTGTGCTTACTAATGCACGTGTGTGCCACTGTAAGAACCTTTATGTTGGTTGTGCCCACTAGTAATCACAGAATGATGCTTGCTTTAGCCACCAGAGAGGACAGTATCTACCACTGTAAGAATAGTAGTATGGCTGTGTCCATTGGCAATGGCACTATATGCCACTTTCAGAATACTTGGAATGGCTCTGCCTAATCAATCATGCTTCTCCCGCTGTTAGAACACTCATGTTTGCTGCTCCCATTAGGGACAGTGTTTGTTTCTGCAAGGACACTGTGTTGGCTGTGTCCTACAGTGCCAGTATTTGCCACTGAAAAAGCAATCCTGCTTTTTGAAACTGTAAGAACATTTTTGTTGGCTGTGGCCAGTGATGCCAGTATTTGGCACTACGAGAACAATGCAATTCAATGTCATTGTGAGGTTCAATGGCGCTACTGGCGAAATAGGTAGCACCGCCCTCAGGGTTTACCAGAGCCACCCAAAAAGCTCCAGGAAATTACTGATGATTAACATGCCTCATTGAATACCCTAGACTGAAGTTATTTCCTAAAAAAGACATTAATCAGTAATTACTCAAATGAGCCATGGAAGAATATTCCAGAAACTGGAACCTAACACCAGCCAGGAGCTCTCAAAGAACCTGCTTCTCCAAAAGCTCTGAGGTGCAATGTTTAGCCTCGTGGAAGATCTAAGTGGTCTTGAGGGAGTATGATGCCAACAGTGTTCTTTGAAACACAGAGGGACTAGACCGAGGATGTTCTTGTGGATTCGTATCAGTAGCTGAAAGATGATCCTGGCACTTGCAGGGAGCCAATGAAGATTTTGGAGTAGAAGAGAAATATGATCCTTTTTTATCAACTTTTAATAATGAAGGATGTGCATTCTGGAGACTCTTTAGGCACTGAATGTCCTGTTTGGAAGAGCCAAAAAAACAAGCTGTTACCGTAGGTAATTCTAACTTCAATTATGGCCCTAGCTAGAGTATTGTACCCCTTGAGGCCTACGGGCATGTGACACGAAACAAGAAAGAAATAAATAAATAATAAGAATAATAATAATAATAATAATAAATAATAATAATACTAATAATAATAATAATAATAATAATAATAATAATAATAATAATAATACCAGAGTGGCCCTCAGATAACACAGTTCTTAATTGTCTCGCAGTCATTAGATGGAAATTAGTGTTTTTTACAGTATTAGTCATGTCTCCTGATATAGAGAGAGATGTACCCAGCACCAACCCTAATGATTTGACCGTATCTAACAATCAGAAGGAGAGGAGCGATCAGAGAGAAGACTCCTATTGGGTGTGCCCATTAATGACAGAATGTGCCACTGTAAGGACGCCCTTGTTTGCTGATCCCAGTAATGCCAGTATTTGCTATTATAAGAACTCTTCTCAGTTGTGCCCAGTATTGCCAGTATTTGCTGCTGTTGGGGCATTTTTGTTTGGTGTGCCAGGTACTTCCAGTATTTGCCACTGTAATAACCCTTGTGTTGGTTGCACTCTTTGCCACTTTAATAACCCTTGTGTTGGCTCTACACCGTAATTTCAGTATGTTCTACTGTAATAACCCTTGTGTTGGTTGTACTTTGTAATCCCAGTATTCTCCACTGTAATAACCCTTGTGTTGGCTGTACTCTGTAATTCCAGTATTTTCCACTGTAATAACCCTTGTGTTGGCTGTACTCTGTAATTCCAGTATTTGCCACTGTAATAACCCTTGTGTTGGCTGCACTCTTTGTCACTTTAATAACCCTTGTGTTGGCTCTAACCCGTAATTCCAGTATTTGCTACTGTAATAACCCTTGTGTTGGCTATTCTCTTTGCCACTTTAATAACCCTTGTGTTGGCTGTACTCTGTAATTCCAGTACTTTCCACTGTAATAACCCTTGTGTTGGCTGTACTCTGTAATTCCAGTATTTGCCACTGTAATAACCCTTCTGTTGGCTGTGCTCTGTAATTCCAGTATTTTCCACTGTAATAACCCTTGTGTTGGCTGCACTCTTTGCAACTTTAATAACCCTTGTGTTGGCTCTAACCCGTAATTCCAGTATTTGCTACTGTAATAACCCTTGTGTTGGCTGTACGCTGTAATTCCAGTATTTGCCACTGTAATAGCCCTTCTGTTGGCTGTGCTCTGTAATTCCAGTATTTGCCACTGTAATAACCCTTGTGTTGGCTGCACTCTTTTTCACTTTAATAACCGTTGTGTTGGCTCTAACCCGTAATTCCAGTATTTGCTACTGTAATAACCCTTGTGTTGGCTGTACGCTGTAATTCCAGTATCTGCCACTGTAATAACCCTTGTGTTGGCTGCACTCTTTGTCACTTTAATAACCCTTGTGTTGGCTCTAACCCGTAATTCCAGTATTTGCTACTGTAATAACCCTTGTGTTGGCTATTCTCTTTGCCACTTTAATAACCCTTGTGTTGGCTGTACTCTGTAATTCCAGTATTTTCCACTGTAATAACCCTTGTGTTGGCTGTACTCTGTAATTCCAATATTTTCCACTGTAATAACCCTTGTGTTGGCTGTACGCTGTAATTCCAGTATTTGCCACTGTGATAACCCTTGTGTTGGCTGTACGCTGTAATTCCAGTATTTGCCACTGTAATAACCCTTGTGTTGGCTGCACTCTTTGTCACTTTAATAACCCTTGTGTTGGCTCTAACCCGTAATTCCAGTATTTGCTACTGTAATAACCCTTGTGTTGGCTATTCTCTTTGCCACTTTAATAACCCTTGTTTTGGCTGTACTCTGTAATTCCAGTATTTTCCACTGTAATAACCCTTGTGTTGGCTGTACTCTGTAATTCCAGTATTTTCCACTGTAATAACCCTTGTGTTGGCTGTACTCTGTAATTCCAGTATTTGCCACTGTAATAACCCTTGTGTTGGCTGCACTCATTGCAACTTTAATAACCCTTGTGTTGGCTCTAACCCGTAATTCCAGTATTTGCTACTGTAATAACCCTTGTGTTGGCTATTCTCTTTGCCACTTTAATAACCCTTGTGTTGGCTGTACGCTGTAATTCCAGTATTTTCCACTGTAATAACCCTTGTGTTGGCTGTACTCTGTAATTCCAGTATTTGCCACTGTAATAACCCTTGTGTTGGCTGCACTCTTTGCAACTTTAATAACCCTTGTGTTGGCTGTACTCTGTAATTCCAGTATTTTCCACTGTAATAACCCTTGTGTTGGCTGTACTCTGTAATTCCAGTATTTGCCACTGTAATAACCCTTGTGTTGGCTGCCCTCTTTGCAACTTTAATAACCCTTGTGTTGGCTCTAACCCGTAATTCCAGTATTTGCTACTGTAATAACCCTTGTGTTGGCTGTACACTGTAATTCCAGTATTTGCCACTGTAATAACCCTTCTGTTGGCTGTGCTCTGTAATTCCAGTATTTGCCACTGTAATGACCCTTGTGTTGGCTGCACTCTTTGTCACTTTAATAACCGTTGTGTTGGCTCTAACCCGTAATTCCAGTGTTTGCTACTGTAATAACCCTTGTATTGGCTGTACGCTGTAATTGCAGTATTTGCCACTGTAATAACCCTTGTGTTGGCTGTACGCTGTAATTCCAGTATTTGCCACTGTAATAACCCTTGTGTTGGCTGCACTCTTTGTCACTTTAATAACCCTTGTGTTGGCTCTAACCCGTAATTCCAGTATTTGCTACTGTAATAACCCATGTGTTGGCTATTCTCTTTGCCACTTTAATAACCCTTGTGTTGGCTGTACTCTGTAATTCCAGTATTTTCCACTGTAATAACCCTTGTGTTGGCTGTACGCTGTAATTCCAGTATTTGCCACTGTAATAACCCTTGTGTGGGCTGTACGCTGTAATTCCAGTATTTGCCACTGTAATAACCCTTGTGTTGGCTGCACTCTTTGTCACTTTAATAACCCTTGTGTTGGCTCTAACCCGTAATTCCAGTATTTGCTACTGTAATAACCCTTGTGTTGGCTATTCTCTTTGCCACTTTAATAACCCTTGTGTTGGCTGTACTCTGTAATTCCAGTACTTTCCACTGTAATAACCCTTGTGTTGGCTGTACTCTGTAATTCCAGTATTTTCCACTGTAATAACCCTTGTGTTGGCTGTACTCTGTAATTCCAGTATTTGCCACTGTAACAACCCTTGTGTTGGCTCTACCCTGTAATTTCCGTATTTGCTACTGCAAGAGTTTGCACCTTGCAGTAAGGGCAGTATTTGCCATTAGAAACATTTCTACATTAGAAGAATGTCTACTTTAAAAAATACATCTAAAAAAGAGTTTATTTGAATAACAAGATACACATCTGTTAATAATCATATACAATATTTGCAAAAACTCAAGAAAAGCCTCTTTCTTCTTAATCCTTCAAACTTTGTATCAGTCTGAAGCCTGTTAATGAAAATACAGGTTTGAGTTGTTCATTTTAAAGTTATGCTTTAATGCTATGGATTTCAACTATTTTAATGTTGAGACCCCAACCCCTTTTGTAATCTATCCAGGTCCTTGTGGGTTTTAGATCACTTGTCATTTTGAGCATTGTGTCACACTCATTACCCACATTTAGCTTGATCATCTCCCACCCTCCGCCTGCAGATGACGCGATCCTGCAGCGCTGTCTTTCAATTGGTATTGGGCCATCCCCGCTGGCTAAAACGCATGCCTAATTGTGTTACTGACACGCACACACCTTAGAATCACACAACACTCATGATTTGGGTTATTTTGCATTTTACTCATCCACTTCTCAACTTTCGCACCTGCCTGTCCCTCTATCCCACTAGCACCCCAAACCAAAGCTTCCCCTTTTCATGCAGGACCATGCTCAACATGGACATCACAATGGAATGGGTGTGCTATGCAAGACCACTTTCTATTGCATCAGATTCCACCATGGAAGAAACCATTTGAACAGTGTTTCTATCATGAGCACATACAGACAGCATTGAATATCAGGTATGAATAAACACATCTGCCTGTGATGTTATTTACCACTACTAGGACAAGGCACCTGCTTCATATTAACAATGACAGCATTTAATGAATTCTGATGTTAGAGTTTTGCAAGGAACTTTTAGTGCTCTCTACATTTATTGTAACTTTGGTACACTACGTTGTGCCTTTTAATTGTTAACTCAACTTAAATTTGTATCCTGGATTATTGGTTAGCAAGTATTATAATGGTTAATTATTGATGATTATATCCTGTATTTATCCATTACAAAGCCTAATACAAATGGCAAAAAAAACGAAAAAAACAAACAATGACAGCATTGAAAATAAATAAATATAGGGAGCATCATTGCACCTTCCAGAGGCTCGGAGGCTGTACACCTGCTGTGTTTTAGATTTACACAATCGGTAAAGCTGCCCAGCGACCAACAATCCCTCCTTCAATGTGCAGTCCACATCTTCTAAAATATAAAGATACTCAGCGATTGTGTTGAAAGGAACCAGTGGCTTGGAGCTGATAGGATTTATTAATAAAAATAATAGCCAAATCAACAACCACAGAATAAACGGATCTGAACATGTATTCGCTGCCAATATTGACATGAAAGGCGTAACGTTCGCCAAGTTATTTTAGCAATGTTCGACACACCCCTATGTTGACATTGAAGTTATTGGTTGACTCAGTGTTCAGTCACTGATAATCTTACTTTCGCATTGATTCGTTTTTTAAAGCCAAGCGACATTGTCCTGCTGGCATGAACACATGTAGGTGCTATGCAGTCTGAAAGAAACCTGTTTCATGTCGCCGCCGGTTGTTCCGAAGACCAGCGTATCATTTTGCTATTTGTCCTATCATTTCATTGAAATTCTACTTCGGCAGACATGCTCTTTGCAGCCAAGGCTAGCAATCAGTCGTTGGCCAATATTTGCTCAGCATGCATTCCATTCACACCGGGGAGAAGCAATCCTACTCGGTCAAGTGTTTTTTCCAATATTTGCAAAGCCCAGCATATATTGAAGGACTGCGTACCTACTGTGAAGCAATAGACACACACAAATAGAGGGGTATTTTGAGTGTTAATATTTTGCCGTTTCCATAGTGATGAATCTGCTGAATGTGTCTCTTTTGTGTTTAGCTTACTTATGTATACATGTATTTATCTATAGTTCACGGCCTTACGCTTTAGGAAATAATCCCTAATTCATGAATTTCATTGGAAGGACCAAAGACTATGGGCCTCATGTGGGCCTCATTATAAGCATGGCAGTCCGGGAACTATGGTACTGGTAAGCATGCCGGAACCGTAGTTCAAAGACCGCCATACTACGAGTTGTGCTTGTGGGTGCCTTTCTGTCCGCCAGGTCGGACCTGGCGGGCAGAAAGGCACCCGCGAGCACAGCATGTCGGATGCACCGGCACCTTTATAAAAGGTGCAGGAGCATCTGACTTCCCCGTTCCCAATGGGCCCTACCGGGCTCAATGTGAATGGGGACTGACAGGCACCGGCATCCGCCAATGCAGGAATTACCAGGTCCGGCAATGTCAGAATTACCTGGTAATTCCTCATTGACGGGTGCCGGAAAAAATTCAACTCTTGCGGCTACTGCTAGGGTTATAATGAGGCCCTAAGTGTCAACCAAATAAATGGTGGCTGAATTTGTTATTGAATGACCTGCCCTAATTTGCTTAATATTAAACAAATGTGAAGGATATAGCCATGGTATGTTCCTTCCTCAATTAATATACAGGCAATTAAAACTGTTTCCTGCTCACCACATCCATCTTGTCCGTCCACCCCCAATGCCTTGTTCTATTTCCCTGACCCTTACTCATCACTAGTCGAAATAAATTGCTATGGGACTAGTGACATGGGTCTTGTAAAGCCCAAGTGACCAAAAGCATTCAGGGTCAGAGCTTGGGAGGGATTCTCTGCTGTAGCTGCTGTTTTGCTGAATGTATGTTTACCCGAGCTACGGAAGCCTATATGTGTAGCGGGTAACAGGAGCTTTGTATGAGGGGAACTCTGAAGGTCCACTTCTTCTCTAACTCTACAGCAGGGTGAGCATGTGTTTTGGAAGACTTCATCGAAGCTCTCCCGGACAACTTCCTCAGTGCTGACAAGCAATGAATTGTGAGCAGGACCCATCAGTGATGAGCTTGTCCTAAAACCTTTGATATTTTGGGCCGGAATATGAGTCACGCAGGGCCCTGCAGATTATAAGGTTCACGTGAAGGAGAAGTGAGAACAAGCAGGTCGTGGCAATCTTTCCTAGTTCTGAGCTATAAAACAGGGATTTGCTGTACTGGGTTAGCCTTGGCCACACCCACCTCAACGTCATGCAGCCATGTATGCGAATATTGTCATACTGGTATATGGATTCCAGAAATAGGTTTATGGAGTGCATTTATTTTCCTTTCCTTGTCTGGGTAACTTGTTATAACCATACGTTGCTCCATTGTACACCCTTTCAAATCTGCATCTCTCCTATGGGTGATCACCATTACAGAATGGTTGTGCAGGATATTTTAGACTTGGTAGAACACCAGAGGTGACCTGAAATGTGTGCGGTTGAATAGGGTGTACTTTATTACACTTGTTGCCGTTTACGCAGTGACATGTCACTATTTGCGTTTGGTAGGGGTTGCCCCTGATCACACCCTTTGCTTAGGGAGTGAAGTAAGATATTGCGACTTCAACCGAGTTCCTTACCATCACACATGTGACATATGGCTAATGTACACAGCTACCCACATGTAACTGAAGGTGTACTTCACATACATGTGTATACAATGGTTGTTTTACAGGCATGCTATGGAAAGAAAACATATCCCTTTATAAGACAAGGAACACTTTAGAATGAGCTTGTGCTACATAATTGGTCATAGAAATATGTTCAGACAAATCAGGATGGTGTTATTCTTTACTCCCCCATCCAGCATGAAAGGTATAGCAGTATTAAACACACTACTGTGGGAGAAAAATGAACAGTTCACTCTGAAAACTACACTCTTATTTGCCAGACACCATGCTCCACTGTCTCTTCTATTCACTCCAAGTGCACATTTCTCAAGGGACAACAGTCCTTGCAACTATCCCTCTCTGGCCCCTATTGATCTTTATCTGCTGCCATTGCAGTGCTCTGTTTGCACAGAGCAACATCTTCAAATGCTGCACATCCTCAGAGAGCTTCCCTACCGCCTTTGTGCTTTGGCATTCAATTATCACACAGATGTGTGAGCTCAGGGTACAAAAGATTTTGCGCAGACAGGGGTTGAAGGCAAAATTGGCATGTTTAGAGGTCCGCAGACATTGCCAGCAAATCACCGTACAAAACCATCTATGCAGGTAAGTCCCGCAAAATACAGGACGGGTGGCTCATACATGGCAACATTCTGTGACCAAAAATCGGTAGGAATCTTAACGTTCCAAAAAATAGTAATTAGTATAGTGATGAGATCCCAGGAAATGATGTCACATCAGCTGGACCCGATGAATTGACAGGAGATGACATCACAGGCAATTTTGTCACGAGAGCTTTGAACTTACAACATCACAGGAAATGACTTCACTTGCCATATGGCCTTGAAGAGATCGCAGGAAAGGACTGCCTGTCCTCTGACCCAACATGAGAAAGAAATGGACCAAATGTGTGAGCTGTGAGCACTGTGACCAGCTTCGTCCTCATTAAGACATAGGACCTCATTACGAGTTTGGAGGCAGCCATGGTGCTATTAGCACCATGGCAGCCTCCAAACCGGGCTCTATTACCGGGTTCCTGCAATGAGGACTTACCGGGTCATTCCGACATAGGAGAAACCGGTAATTCCTCCTTGCAGGAACCATTCCCCATTCCCATTTGAGCCCCCATAGGGCTCAATGGGAATGGGGAGGGAGGTAATAATGGGCACATAACAACTGGCCCGTTATTAAATCCAATCCCTCTTCCCCTCGCAGGACCCAGAGAGGATGCCTAGTTTTACCAGGCGTCCATACAGGGTCCCGCAAAGGGAACCTCGTAATCAGCGCTCCAGTAACGAAGGGAGCCGGTACGGGACCGGCCCCCTTCATTACAGGAGCGCAAGGGTCGTAATGAGGTCCATATTCTCCTCTTCAAAAGTACATTGAGGTGATAACAAATCTGTATTCCCCAAGTTAAGTGATGGACACAAAGGAAAATGCATATTGTAAAGCGAGTGTTGCAAAGCGCACTTTTGAAGCCCCAGAACAAAAGTTACATCGAGGGAAATATATTGTTGCTTTATTACACTGCTGACTTTCAACATGAGGTAGTTGCTGCAGGCCTCTCTGCGCCTCATGGCCACTTTCTAGTGGAAAAGCCCTGATGACGTCCCTACTTTTGCCATATGAATTGCCAAATACTTTTTTTTAAAGTATGGCCGTGTGAAAAGGCAATGAGGTGATAACACTTCTATATACGGAAAGGGAAGTGACAGCTGCTAAGGCTCCAGAAAATGCAGCTTGTAAGACGGGCACTTCAAAGTGCACATTTAATGCCTCATAACGAAAGTAATATAGAAAGAAATATATTGGTCTGTTATGAGACTGCTGGCTGAGAAAATGGGACAGTTGCTGCTCCCCACATCCCTCAGGCTCAGGCCTCCTTTGAACAGAAAGAGTTGAAAGGCCTGATGCTGTACTGCCACAGAGTACTGTAAGTAAGAGGAGTTGAAAGAAAAATGCTGTCTGACATTACGTAACCAGGTATCTGGAATAGTATCTGGAATATTTTTAGACTTGTTAAAATATTAGTTCATGTGGTAGTAGCCTTCTATCACTTTCCACGTCTCAAGCCAAATCTATTTTTCAAATACATTTTAGACCATTCGGTCATGTAAGAAAATCTGTCCCAAAACATAAGCATTGCTACTTCACTTTTCCATTTTTGAGGGTGACTTGGAAAAATCAACTGTGAATGTAAAGTTTGTAAAGAATCCAACATTATAGCAGTGTATATATTCTTGCCAGCTGGTTATTACAGTAGCCATTACAAAGCGTGGGCAGGTATTTGGACACGCATTGGGAATGAAAGCCCATGAGTTTAACTCGCCCCCAATACCCTCTCTGTTGCCTCCTTTTTGACTGTCAATAAAGAAACCAAAACAGGTTGCTAGTAACAGTACCATACTAAATGGAATGTATATTTCCAATGTCTGATGTAGTAATCACAAAGCACTTGTGCAGTGGCGCTGCCATATCTCTGAATCTGTCAACACGGCAACAGATTCTCGCAGATATTGAACTGCAGCATAATTTATGACATCTGTCACGCCAAAAAACTGGTAATGGTAAGTCTTCAAATATAGCAATATGTGGATCAAAGGCAAAGGATAGTTACTTGAGGGCACGGAATTAGCTGTAAGACCAGTATTTACGTACATGAGTAAATTCTGAAATACAATAATGCTTTTAACAAGGAAAATGCAGCTTCATTACGTGTAACAAGAAGGTAATTATTCAGGCAGCCCCACGTGACCACAGTACAATTGAAACCACCACTGATATTCTTTGAGATCCGAAGATTCAGCTGTTTACTTACTGTCCTTAGATTAAGTTGTATGGGAGTAACCAAGCAGCAACAGCGAAGCCATTTTCCAGACTGACTAGAGACTGTCACACTTGCAGTGAAATCCTTTGTCCAACTCTACAAACCACAGGCGAGAAGTTGCCAGTTTACCTCACGGTGATCAGTGCAGAGAAGGTGTGTCTGTTTCACGGGTCATGCAAGGGTAAACAGCACATCAATCAAATTAATGGGCCATTTAACATGCCCACCATAGAATGGAGGATGCTTTTTGTTGCTCCCACTGGGCCTCAGGCAGTCAGGCCTGCTGCAGCCATAAATGGGTAGGTTTGGACAGCAAAATCCGTAGGTGGCAGGACTGTTTGAAATAGGGTAGCCTACCACATGAATGGTATGGTTCACAATTATGTACTATTAGCTTTCTTTTGTGTACTTTTTGAGATGCTGAAACAACGCAGTCGGCGTTGTCATTCTGTGCTATTGTTATGTGTGCATCGCTTGCACTAACTTTATTTGTGGCTGCGCCACAAGGTCCCCACACTCACCTACATAGCTGACAGTAGTTGCTCAAACCGTGAAGTGCAGTTATTTTCATAATGTGCGTGCCCAGCGTAGACCAACCTGTCATACGAGGAGCTAGTTCCGGAAACCAGCAACATAAACAGAAGCTAAAGCAGACATGCACATACACAGCGTACGGTTGTGGTGTTCTTGTATACAGTGGTTGCTTAGAGAACATGTGAATAATTTACAGACAACGCTATGTACAGTTGCAATTGGCTTTATTTTTCATACAATGTTCACAAGAAAGTGCAAGATGCCTGCAACCACCGCTTTTTTTCATTTTGCGAACAAATTCCAGTGTAGAATGCCGTCTGTGCTTTTCTGCCCTTCTTTCGTCGTCTGGCAAAGTAGAAAAAGGATTACTTGGTGATTCTTGGTGGTTTGTGTGGGAGAACACACTTTCTTAGAAATTTAGCAAAGCTACCAGCTGTTATCTCTGTGATGCCTTACATCATAAAGGTTTGCAGGTTGCTTCTTACTGCCAGAACTCAAATGGACACACAGGCCATTGGTGGTCATCCCAGAGAAGAATGAGTGAAATGATTGCTCCACCACCCATCTCTTGGTATGTGAAAGCTGTGGCACGGGCATTAAGGTGCAAGATATCTACAAACAAACAGGAATAAGAATACATTTAAGTAGCGGTTATCAGTGGCAGAGTAAAGGACAAGGGTCTGCGGCAAGTATGTTGTAAACGGGCACTAGGTGGCCGGGTTATGGACCTTTGGATGATCTACTGTGTGTTATTGAGTAGCATTGTATGTTCACCCACTGCCTTGCTCTCTGTTTTGTACTTGTCACTCTCATTCTACGGCTACACATGTGAATCGTCTTTCAAACGTTGCCAACACATGCTACTTTTATGTGTTTGCTTTGAACACATAGCGAGTGTCGTCAGACCCATGGCACATTCTCTCTGTATGTGTGCAAAGAAACATTAAAAAAATAAATCTTCATGGACGTCCCCTCCAATTGCAGGACTATGCAGGAGCTGTTTTGCAAAAACATGCAACACTTCAATATTACCTGTTGTCGTTTGTGTGCCGGTCGAGTGCTATATGGGTCTCTGGGCATTATTAATTTTAATAAAATGAAGGGACGTACAACTCTTAAGTGTTTCAAAGGTCATTCTAAGGACAATAAGGCAATCTAGTAGCACATGATTGAGAATATGGTGTGCTGTTTCAGTGCACGTGATGCGTTTACTTTCAGTGTTGCACTTTATGTATACATTGGCATGGGCTGGAGAAGTGTGTCAACAAAACAAAGAACACTCATATCTACCATTTACGTAAAATGGTGGAGACATGGTACATTTGTAATGCAGCATGACCACTGCGGTTACAAATCCCTGTACAGTACACACAGACAAAGTCTACGGTCTGGTAACTTCATAATTATGCATACAGAACTGTATACTACTAAATTGTACGTACATAACTTCTGCAAATTCCATGTTTATACTGTGTGGATGGGAAATTGTTCTGTGTGGCATATTGAACAGTTGCAGACTAACTTTGCAGAACATGTGTGCAGCTACTGTACTGTACGTTATCTTTGACTTTTTGTAACATTTCATACAATGTCTGCCCTTGGAGCAAACCATGCGTCCCATTCAAGGCTGTTTTACAATGAGCATTTCTCCTGTTGACAGAAAGGTATGTTAGATTTCGCTTTCCGGCGACCCTACGACTACAAAAAAATAAAATCTGGCAGCAGCGTGTTTCGATTTCACTGTTCATTTCTGAATGTCAGTAGTGTGATTATGTTGAAGTTAGTATAACGTACATGGAGATTATGGTATCTTACACATGCTGCACTGAATGCACAGATGACAAAATACATAAATGTTCATTTACAGGCCCTATGTACTATTTATATGTGCAGTGTCTTACGAGGCAACAGTGTACAATAACAAATTGTGTGTGCAATGACTCCACATACGTGGGTGGCAGGTGCATCTTACGCAGTATGGTGTCTTGTAGCACAAAGTTATTTGGGGCTAGCATTCTTCAAACAAAAGGAATTACTTAATACCTTCTTCAGACATTGTAAGGGGGTTATGGTTTTCAAATAGCATCTCCATTACACATTAAAAAAGAGAAGCAGAAGTTTGAAATTTTAGGGAGTACCATAGACTTTACAATATGGTTGCCGAGGTGTGCACCAAGTGCTGCACTGTATTCTGTGTTCTATACCTTCCAGGTAAATGGTGCACATAACAGCAAAGATGAACTAATGCTCTAACAGGTTCTAGTGGCATGCGAGGAGGCAAACCTTACAGAACATGGGACAGTAACGTAAGACATATGAATGAATTTTGCTGTTTGGGTTGTTGTGAATGTGCACATTAGTGGGTAGGTTAGTGTACTATAGTGCATTGAAGAATGTGTCCACTTATTACAGGCTTAGGTGAAGAGGAAATTCAGCAAAGAGGTTGTCCATTGTGTGGAAGTCATGTAATACAATGTGAACTGAAGTGCCTAATGGGTAGGTGGCTGTGTTATGGGTCAGGTTTGTGGTAAGAGGATAGATGTTTCTATGTATGGGTCTACTGTGTAGTGGTAGTTGTAGCCAGGTTCTACAATAGTGAGTGCATTCCTGGAGCATGCACACTGTACGGTGTGTAGTGAAGTGTGTAGGCCGGGGGCACAAGCAGCACAGTGTAATATAGCTCTACATTGAACATTGTGGAATTCCTATGTGGATTGCAGAAATATGTGGACACATTACCCTTTGCAGACTATAAAGAAGTATGATACCAATCATTTCATACTTACTGTTTCTATTGTGGGAAGTCCCGTGCAGTTGTTTGTGTATGGGATGTGAAATGTTATACTAAACATTGTTGCATTATCTGTAGAAAAAGAGAACATAATATTTTAGCGCAGGTATGTCGTCATGTTGCAGTTCATGACATTGCAGACATTTTTACACTTTGTGGACCCTCATAATGAGTACTTCATAAGTACTATGCTTAAACTATGCAATGTGCACAGTTCCTGTGTTTCTTTGCATAATCATTGGGTCTGTGGAAAAATAAAATCCATGCTGGATTAAAAAAAAAATCTTCCAAATGTATTTGCTGTTACGTTGCCCAGTCAATTACAGTAACGTTTGCACTCATTATAGCAATGTTTAAGGTGCAGTGTTGTAGTAGGAGGAATTGCAATGGGGTACGATATCTGTTTTGTACGTGTTGGTAGTATGGTTGCAGTTATATAGCAGTTGGTGTATTGTAACTGTTTACCTGCTTTCTTTTTTTACCACTGTTTCTGTATGCGTTTCATTGCTGGTCACTTTTTGCAAGTATTGTGCCATTGCACTGTGCAACTGCAGAAATGTGAGGGCAGTTACGTACCTGTTGGCGTACTGTAACTGTTCTTACTTTGGAAGTGTTTGAGGATATGTTTGTAGCACAGTGGTTGTTGAAGGTTGTGTTGGCCTGTTGCACTGCTGTAAGTAATATTGCAGTATTCTGGTTGCAGTTAGATACCAGTTGGCGTATTCTAATTGTTTACAGTGTCTCATTTCTGTAGGACACGTTTTGAAGCTGAAGCATTCCTGTTGTTAGTTTCACATCTATCCACATTTTGAAGTGGTGATGCACCGTTATGGGTTTTTGTATTGATATTTGTATATGAATGGAATTTGTTTGCCCATTGTTAGGGAGGTGGTGATGCATTTGCGTAGTTGGTGGTTTCAAAGGCTACTGAGGATAGTTTTAAACCCTCATACTTAGTAGTTTTTGTTTTACGTATCATGTAGGAAACAATATTAGTGTCATTTTTGTACCCTTATTGTTTCTCTGACTGCAATCATTGGGTTCATTGGGGAAAGAAACTGTACAACAGACACATTGATGTATTTGTTGGATACTTACTTTATGCTAAGTTGTTCTAGTTCCACAGTGTAGAAGGTAATTCTTTTTTTTCCGTAGGTACTGGTGGTTGTTGGGGAGTAGGGTATTCTAATTGTGTACATCAATGAGTACATTTTGGCTTCAAGAATATTAATTAGGCATTTGTAAGATTTGCAGGTAATCTCTGCTTTGGAATAATGGAAGTATCATTGCATTCCCACCATGAGGATTGCTTTCTAATGTATGCAGCATAGTGAGTGGCCTGCACCGGTTGTGTTGCCTGTGTGGTAGATTATGGCTACTGTTGTGAAGGTTTTCTTGCTAAGTGATACCTGTCCGTGTGTGAAGGTAGTGAGTTTGCAGTTGTTTTTGGTTCCACTTGTATTGTATCTTAGAAGCATAAAATTACATATTGATTATGTGATTCTATATGTAACGTGTACGATTATCGAAATTGCAAGAAGTACATAATATGCTATTGTTTGCATTTTTAACCAGTTTCTGAAATGGAATGGATTCACAGTTAGTTATTGATACATAGACAAAGCGTTTGTTAGGAACTTGTTTCTGAATGACATGGTTGCAGAGAGTGCATGTATGTTTCCACATGTAGAAAATCTGAACAATTTCAGTTATAGGTATGTTTTTGCTGTCCAGCATTTGTAGTAAGTACATTAGAAATTCCTGTGGATCCTCTTGTCTGTTTAACGTGAATTTCACCATTCCAGCACAGTAGTCCAATTCCTGCCTTATTCCTGAGACACTGTAAGTGTTGTCAGGATTATTTGCTGCATTTCTGTGAAGGATTAGCATTTGTAAACACAACTGGTCCGAGCCATTTAAATCAATGTTTTCAACAATTGCTGGCATTTGGAATAGAACATTCATTGCTATATTTCCATAGCGATTTACACCAGTTGTATTGGAAAATTTGAAGGGACAAGGTAGTTCTGTGTTTGAGTACTTTGATGGATGTGCACGTGCTTTCTTTGAAGAGGTACTTTTCTTTGTGTTTGGAGTTGGGTATGTATTGTCCTTTTCAGTCCACTTTTCTGTGTTTTTGGTAACTGATGAAGTATGAGCTGATTTGAATTTCTTTGGTGTAACAGTTGGGAAATCAAGTAGAACCTCTGATTAAATGAGTTTTCTTTTAATTTAAAGCCTTTCCGTTTTTGAGGAACAGCGTACATTTTGATATGGAGTGTGTAGACTGCACTTAGTCTATTGTACTCTATGATGCAAGGAATGTCAGTGCTGACTGCACTTGCATCAAAATTGACTAAGTATAGGCCTTCAAGTTTATGTAGGTGTGACAGTGCTACGTAACTCATGCCTTCTTTAAAGACAATGCTGCCAATATCAATTAATGCTTGATCTAAGGTTAGACCTTGCAATTTATGAATAGTCACTGCATAAGCTAGCAACAGAGAAAACTGTTCTCTGCTTACATACATGTCTTTGAAAAGAAAGAATCGAGATATTGTGCGTCCTATCCATTTAACTTCTGAAAGTTTGTCAAACTGGACGTTGACAAACTGAATGCTGTTGTAATGTGGGTATGTCTGGAAACCAACAAATGTTCCAAATGCTCCATTTGCTAAACCTTACTCTACGCCAAAGTTACCTTTTAGCATTACTCTACATATAAGATATAATGTTAACATTTTCTCGAAAACCAGCTGTGTTGGAGATAGAGTTTTCTAAGGTATTCAATTGTTCTATGGCTTATTGACACATAGGTATTGTCATACCGTATATGTCCAGTTTGTCTGTGGAGTGAATTTCCACTAGTGGTTGCATTTCTTTTTTAAGCATTGTTGCATTGAATTGTGCACAACTTGCCAGAGGTAGCATTAAGGACATATAGTTGACATTTTTGTGAGCTAATTGTTCCATGATATCAGTAGCATATGTGTTATGGCCGTACAGCTCATGGAATGTTAGGCTGCACTTCCGTTGATAGTACACCAATCTGCATGTTTTTTAAAATGTTGGCATAGGTGAGGTCTGCAGACTGATGCATGTCTTCAGTTTGTTCTCTGTATTGGAAATATTGCAGAGATTTACATTCCCGATGCTTCCAAGACTTTTACGGCACGGTTTGTGTCCTAAGGTTTTAAAGGTAGGTTCACCTTTCACTGGTGGTAATTGAAGGAGATCTCCGAAAACAATGACATGTTTTCCTCCAAAGAGTTCTTCGTAGTCTGTTTTGAGGACCTCTTGCAATCTGCGGTGAATCAAAGCTGATATTAGGTTGGAAACCAGGCTCACCTCATCTAGTAGGAGCATTTTCATTTGTTTCAAAACTCTGCATAGCTCCATAGCAACATCTGCTGAAAGTTTGTAATACTCTCATTTGATTTGGTGTTCTACTGGAAGCAGTAGCAATCAGGGTAAGGTGACACCACCTATGTTGTAGGCAGCTAAACCTGTGGTGGCAGTTACAACAGCTGAAAGGTTGTTGTTTGTTAATTGTTGGAGGAAACTACTGATCATTTTTATTAAGAATGTTTTTCCTGAACCAGCTTCACCACTTACATATAGTAGTACAGGTTTGTAGGTGTCATAGGTACAAGTTTTAGTTTTGTTCTATATACCATGTTCAATTGCTTTACTTATTTCTAGAAAAATGGAACACTGCTCATTGTTTAATTGTAATTTTAGTGCAGCAAACTCTTCTGTAGATTGCTCATTTTGACACATGGTGGTCTGTTCTTCTGTCATGGCTAATTCTTCCTCAATTGCTATGAGTGGCTTGGCTTCCTATCACAGCAGGTTGACTGCTCTCAGGAGTGTCTTGATTTAGTAGTGCTTGAAGTTCTTCTTCTTGGTGGCGTTCATTGTCCAATATTGTTTTGTACCGTGTATAGTTTATATCCTTTATGGTACTTTCACTTTCATTGAAAGCATCTTCATAGGAGGCTTGGGTGGCTAATAACTCTTCTTCTTATCTCCATGGTTTGAAAAGTTGTAGTAGAGCCATGCAGTACAGTTCTTTGTGTTGAGGAGTTTTTAATGATAATTTCATTTGATTAATCAGGCTGCATTTGGAAAGTTTTACCAGGCTGCATTCACAACTTTCGACTCTGTATCTACCCGTTTTCTCATCTGGTACAATGTTATTTTTGTATGAGAAGTTTTGGGCTATGTGGTGCAGTCACATAGTTTCTAAAGTAATACTCCTGTTTGGGTAGCATGTGTCCAATGAGTTGTTTTTCAAAATGTCCCGGCTGTTGGGATCATTTTTGACTATTGTCTCTATGTCTTCGTACGATTTCAGAACTCTTTTTCTGGATGCACCAAGACCAAGGCTTAGCCACACTATGTTTCCGATTTCCCATATAATGCAGTGCCGGTTAAACGGTCAGCAGCTTCATAGCTGCCGCATCCCTATGGGACAGCATTTTTATGCCAAAGCTGTACAATTTCTGTGCCAGTGTTTTGTCAGATGATATGTCATCCCAAAGGTCTTTCAGCTCTGTTTTCTCTGCTTTGGTAAAGTAGGCTGTGACATATCGTGCAACTACAGTGGAATTGTCTGCAATGTACTGTACATCTACATTTGCATTCCATAGGAGTGCAATTATTGCATTGTAATCATTGATGTACTTTGAAGCTTCAGTTCTTTTTATGAAGTATGTGTTCTTAGGAGATTTCCCTTTCACAATGTATCGAACCGAAGACATGAAGCTGTTCATTTGGCCTGTTGCCGAAACTGGTCTAGGGAAACCAAAGCGGCATTTGGTGTAATATTTGCCTTTGTTCTTGTATTTGCACCGACAATACTTGCCACACTTGTTTCTTTGAAACTGCAAAAAGTGTTCATGTAGCTCACTATGTGTACTTTCTGAAGGAATGTTGCAACTCACATATTTGTGAATGAGCTGCAAAACAGTTGCATCAGTGTCCTCACCAAATTTAGTTACATTTTTAATCCACAAAAGCATGTAGATATGTGGTGCTCCTCTGGCTCTATATTATTTTCTCCAAAAGAAGTGTTCCATTTCTCCGAGGGGATGAAGGGCTTTATTGCAAATGAAGTGGAGCATGGCAATGAAGCGGTGATGGAAGTACCTTGATACATTTACAGGATCTAGAGAGCAAAGTTCTCCTGGTGTTTTCATGTCTACACCTGTTTTGGTTTTTGTTTGCTATGCATAGGAAAGTGTGCAAGTCTTCCCATGCCTACTCTGCACAACTTAACGTGACAAACCATGTGGGTGGGCCAAGGTTGCGCAGAATACACTCTACATCTGCGTGCCATCAGAACCAGTACTCTTTCGTACCACTCATGTTTGCCAAGAGATTTGTAATACTTGCCTGTAAAACTTTGTGCTTGTGTTGCAACTTTTGAAGTTGCTGTGTAGCAGGCATGTTTTGAAAATGGGAACTGGTTTTCAATGTGTGTGCAACTCTATAAAATAGTGTTGCTAGTTTATTTTCAAAAAGGAGGTGAAATATGTATTCCACGTTTTGTCGAAATCTGGGGTCTTCAGAAAACATGTTACGCTCACCTGATATCCCGGGGGCGTCTGGAAGGCTCTGAGATCTGGAACCCTGGATGCGTAGTTTCCCAGTGCTGAATAATGAATCTGCAATTACAGAAGGGATGATTTGTGATAACTGTCACTAATGGGTGAATCTCCCACCTCCCTCTGACTGGTTCCCTTCCCACTGGGTTCTTTTATCACCTTAGTTATTTGTAGGGTGAGCTATCCGTCCCCCGTTTCTTGTGCAGGGCGCTGGACGTTTGTTGGTGAGCTGCCCGAGTTGCTTCACTGCCTTCTTTGGGCCCAGGCCTGCTGTGGCCCCGAATCTGTTGGTAGGCAGGTAGGTTTGTTGATTGTAAGTCTTTGTTCTGTTTATGGTGGGAGTTCGTTAATGTCTTTATCTCCTTCTTTTCAGATGCGAAGGTCTTGATGCTGCCGTGCCGGATGGAGAGGCACGTTTTCTAGGTAAGAGAAAGCACGAAGCGCATCGCCTTTATTGTCTTTTAAAACTAACCTGTGTTTTCTTCTTCTTCTCCTCACAAGCTGCTGTGGTGCTGCGAGTGGATGAGAGCACGATGAAAAACAGGCCCCCGGAATCCGTTAAGATAAGTACAGAGCTGTGCGGTTGTTTAATATTGAAAGCGAACCTGAATATGTCTCTTTTCTTTTGCAGATGTTGCTGTGGTGCTCCAGATGGAATTGTGACGTAGCACGATGGAATTCAGGTAAGACTGATGGAATCCGATGTTTTGGAAGCACGTGTTCTAATATTGTTTTTCCGTTTCTCGTTATTGCAAGTCGCAATGTTCAAACAACAGCTTTGTAGCGGTTCGCCGGAAGTCCTTAAGCTAGTACTCACAGCTGAGTGAACTTTCTTCTTCTCTCGGTTTCCACAGATTGCAGCCCAGTTGAGATGCTGAGTGCTGGATGGTGTTTTCTCAGGTAAAACAGAATAATCTTGTTCTTGTTCTTGCAGGATTGCAGGAAGATGCTGAAGACCAGGAGCTGGACATGGTGAGCGTCACGCTGCGGGTTGCAGAATAAAATGAAGCGTGTTCTGCAGTCAGGGTGTGGTTTATATAGCCCAGGTAAAGTAGTACCAGGGAAAGTAGTTCCAGGTCTGCCACACCCAAAACACTAGACCGCATGGCTTCGTTCTTAGAACTAGACTGTGTGGGTGCTTCCATGTTGGATTTAAAGGCCCATGTACATAAATGGGACCTAGTTTGAACAGCCCTTCCTAACCTACATATGAGCCTGGTGCCAAAGGCCCAGGACTGGATCCAGGAGCCCTTTTGCAGTGGTTTTAATGCCCTCAGGGTTCTGGTGGGAGCCTGCTTGTGGCACAACTTGTGCCAGCTCACAGTGGTCATGACAGCCATTCGTAAAGAGCGGTATTCTGATGCTGTTATTTGTGTGTATCTTTCATCGTATCTTCCACCTTTTCCAGTTGGGAAGAGTAGAGGGAAGGCTCATGCTTCTATGCTTTTTCCCCATATACTAATTGGGGATCCTTTGGCTTGCCGCATTTGATATGTTCCCAGCGCATCGTCTATAGTGTCTTTGGAGTGCAGTGGGTGAATTGTATAGTGATATAAAATAATGGAGGCTTCAGTAGGATCTAGAAGTTCAAATTGGCCAGTTGTTGAGGAGTCCTGAATTATTTTGGTGGTTTGTCTTTTGTTTTCTTCAATGTTTATTTCTTTGTAGTATACATTGTTTTCTTTAAGGGATTGCAAGGCTTCCCTAACTTTATTTAAGTCTACTAGTTACTGCCACATTTTTCTAAATCTTTTGTAGGTACACCATTTACCAGGATAATCAAAGATTGTTCAATTGGCCTTTGCACTCATAGAGTGTCTACATTTTGTTTCAGATCTAGTGGTAAATAAACTACTTTCCCATGAATGCCTTTTAGTAATTCGGTGGGAGGCAATTTTGCAGTTTTTGGTTGAAGTCGTATTATTGCTTGAAATGGGTTTACTGTTTGGATTATAATGCTCTCATACAAATTAAGCTGCTGGAGTGCATTTGGCAGTGGAAATAATGCTAAATTATTACTGATTGTCCATGAAGGCATTTGGTTATTGTCAGGTTTTGCAGTGCAGTATGTGCACAGTATGGAGGTGTTAGTAATTTCATATTTGTTTTCAGCTATAAGGCACAGAGCTAATTGAAACCATTGGGATTCCTTATTGTCTTCTATTTTGTGCATTATGGCTACAGTTTCAATGCTTTTTTTATAGAAAGTTCTGCGACAACACACACATACTTGGTGTGGCACTTCAGCAGATGTGCTTTTGAAGTTTTGTATTTCTTTTTTGTATATGTGACATAGAAGATTGACATCTGCAAAGTTGTCACTATTATTGCCTGAAAGTGCTGGAGTTTGTAAGTGATCTTCAGTTCCAAAATATTTTCTTTGGATGTGCTCTATTTCTTCGAGCAGTTCTTTGGTTGTACAAAGCAGGAGAATATCATTTAAATGTTGCAGTGCTAAAGCTGGAGTTTTGCATAGTACAGTTTGTAAATGAGATTTATTACAGTAGAATGGTGAGTCTCTAACATTTTGATATGGTGGAAGGTGCTTTTGCAAGTAGGTCCAGAAATACAGGCTAAAGCATGTCCTTGTAGTCCTTTGTTTTTGCGAACTGGACAGGAGTCCGTAGTTTGTAGTGTTTTCATTTTTCCTTTGTCGGTGGCTTTCACATAGTGATTGAGGAACTGCTGCAAAGATTTGATAGAGTATTGCCGAACATTACACATTGATGTGCAAGGCCCTTTGTAGGTGAGGCATATTGGTTCGGTGGAATGGACAGTGCCATCTAAGTTTGATGGGGATATTTGTGAGAACAGTGTTTCTTTTTCCATGTTTGTATTGTGTAACTTTTCATACCCTCGGCCACTGCTATGTATGGCAATTTGGTTTGTCTACTCTTGTTTGTATGATTCTTCATTGAAGTATGGCTCTGTACTGGTGGTGTGACTTCACTAACCTGTACAGAGGGTGTCAAAGGTATCTATGCTGACATTGTGTTTGTTTCGAAGTAGTGGTTGTAGCTTGTCAATTACTTTTGTTAGTGGTTTTATTCTATTTAAAATTGATATAAACAATTTCCATTTCAGGACCATTGTACTGTCTACAAGAGCTTCCAGGATTACTTTTCTGCTGTAAGTTTTAAGGGTTGACGGTGATTTCTCCCCTCTATATATAAGGTTCAGAAGGACTCTATGGTGGAACATCCTTTGTAAAATTAATTTTTAGGAATGGTTCCTTGTGGTGACAGTACCATTTGTACATGCTCTGTTAGCAGTAGTGTGAGATGCATTTTTTTAGTGCATTTCTTTTCATTTCTACATTTTGATAGAGGAATTACAGTTTCCTTACTTCCTTACTGGTAGGTGATTCGCTTTTCGTTAGTGACTATATTACCTCTACTGTTTGAACTTTCTGTACAAGTTCTGCTAGGGGTAGATGGCTACTTTCTATGCTTTAGGTTGTGCTGATCTATTTCTGCGTTGTTCTACGGAGTTGCTGTTTGGTAGGCATTCTGTAGTAGCTGTTGAAGAAAAAAAGGAAAGTGTGGGTGTGCAGATTTTGAAATGTATATGTGTGCAATGTGCATGAGTGTTTGAATATGAGGGTAGGCATTTAAATAGAAGTGTGTCACTGTGTGACAACACACAGTGAGGAACTGTAGAGGTGGCATGAGTAAGAATGAAGCACATACCGGTGGGTTGACGCAATTTTGTCGCTTACAATGCATGAATACTATACTCTTTTAGTAAAATGCTATGATGATACAGTACTTACTTGGTTTATTCTAGGGTGTATTTTCAAGGACACACGCCAGTGGTTTCAGGATACAGGTGTTTACTGCAACTGTATAAGAAGATGGTAAGAAAATAAGTTTGTTAATGGCATAGTGATTGCATTTGGAGCATACGTTCTTTAAAAGTGTAGGGGGATGTCTTGGCAGGAAGTTAGTGTGTGTGTATACGTGGATGGCTTACTATATGAATGGGAATTGGGAACATCAGCATGTTTGGGAAGGGGGTAAGTGGGTTATTTGTAAGTGTGTTGTATTAAGTGCTCTTTAACTAGTGTCTGCATTGGAGTAGGAGTATTTAATTTGAAAATTGAATACTTTTTATTGTAGAAGGGTGAGAAAAAAATTTGGAAACATGTACAGATTGTAAAGGAGAATGTTTTCATGTGTGAAATTACATTTACTTTTCTGCAAATATATATGCTTGCTACATGAGTGGAGCAATTGTTTCAGTTGTTTCAATTATGTATGCAGATTCATGAAAGGTACTGGTGTCAATGTACTCATAATTGTTTTTGTTTCTTGAAAAATGTTGCAATCTGTGACGTGTGCAAAGTAAGTGGCAGGCACCCGGTTGTCATGCATGCAATGTATGTAGCGGGCTTACTTTGGTAGGATGTATTCACAGATACTTTTATGTGAAATTGTTATGAATTTCATAGGTGGGTTAATGAGGGACAAGGTCGTAAATTTGACAGAAAGAAATAAGAAAGCGTTTTCATATTCAATGGCTGATATGGGTAAATGCCAACTTTGCAAGCACATAGCACTGTAGATGGAATTTCATGGTAGGTGATGGGAGAAATTACAGTATGCTTTTTGAGTACGTTATGGAGGTTCAGTGGCAGGTACTCTGTTGCGAGACACTTATAACAGAGTTGCAAATGTGCTGTATACAAATTATTGATACCTGCAGGTCGTGGTGATGGGTGGCAATGTGGATGAATCTGGATGCAGAAATCGTAGATAGCTTAACAGTACTTTCCAGTTGAGATGCTATTCATTCACAGGACACTTGTACGCTGAGTGTTTAACTTTTAATATGGAGTGTTGAATAGAGATGAACTGTTAGATGCAGAGGTCTTGGATGTGATTATTGGATGCGTGTGTGACTGTTTAACAGTACCCAATGAGGGAGTGCTGGAAAAAGACTACTTGAAAGGGAAGAAGGACTGCCCCTGCTTTATTAGGGTGTGTCCCTCGCATTAGTTGGGGAAGCGCACGTGCTATATGCTGCCCATCTTACTATGCTTGGCATGGAAATTGGACTGTGGATTATCCAATCAGGTGTTGAGGGTGTGCATAGCAGGAAGTGGTGGTAAAACGAAATGTGTATTGCTGTGTACCGTGATGATGGCAGAGATGCAGAGAGTGTGAGTGCTTACCATCAGTGATTCATTAGTGGGTCACCTGCACACATACGCCTGGGGTAACAGTGTTGATGAAAATGTTGGTGTGGAAGGAGTGCATGCTTTGTGGCACAGTGTGCCTCTGCTGAGTTTGCATGCTGCGCTTACAGCATGCAGAGATGTGGCCACTTGGACTACTATTGACATAGTAGTTCTGCATTGTAGAGCACTGTATGTTGCTTTTCACACCGCTGCAAGTTTGCTTGGTGAACTGAAGGAGGTGCTGAAAGCAGAAGTTGTGCCTTTTTCACACTGCAACAGTGATTTTCTCATGAATACCACCACGACTAGTGCGGAACAATCCCAATGTACTTTCTTCTGAGGTAGAGAAGGAAAGGTGTCTTGCAAATGGCGGCATGTCTGCTTTTCTGTTCGATGCAGGAATGTGCTTTCGTGGCCATGAGAACCTTAGTGCTTAAAATGTGAGCTGATTTTATTTTGTCCCCCATTGAAAATGCTCTTGTGTTTGTGAATCTAATGCAAAAAAAGATTTTGTTTAGAAGCACCTTTAGAAAAAAAAAAACACTTTTCACAGCTACCAATAAAGAAGGGATCCTCTATCCAGCTTAAAATGTGTTCCCGTACCTGTGCACAAAGGACAATATGTCCGTTGGAACCACAGCATTTGGAGGTGTGCACATGCCAAATGCGGCTCTTTTCAGGGTGGCTGACATGGAAATGGGACTGTGCAGCTATGGGGATTGGCCAATAAGGTTTCCTGGGTGTGGTGTGTAAAGAGAGATTGTGCCAGAGGTGTGTTTGCAAATAGGAGTGCACATGGCTATGTCTGTGCGGTGCAGGAGGCAGAGTGTAGGGCTTTTGAGCAATTCCTGGATAAATTGGGTGAACGTGTACGCAGAATGCTCTGGAGTAGCTGGACACCTTGTGTTCCATTATGTGGATATCCAATGGTATGGAGTACGTTGGATGCAGTGGTTACATGTGGCTCCTCTGTGTGCCACTTTGGTGACACGCAATCATCCAGCCATTATTATTATTCATTGTAGAGGGAACAGTTTAAGATATGTTACCGGCATTCACTGCAGTTTGCGATGAAGGAGACACTTCGGCAAGTCATGGAAATGTTTCCAGAGTCACAAGTAATTATTTCTCGCATTACCCACAGACAGGTGTGGCTGCGTTCTTCCTCATTTGGGCCCCAAATGGGGAAAGTGAGGCGCAATGTGAACAAGGCTGTTTGCGTTTTTTTGTGCGGCATTGGCATGTTCTCCTTCCACAATGAAACCATTATGTTTCGCAGTACCAACATTTTTCATTCCGATGGAGTCCATCTTACCGATGCTGGCAATGAGCTCTTTCTGGCTAATATACAAAATTGCAATGCAGCGCTTCTTGCAAGTATAGCAAACATCTCCTCATTAGGTGTTCACCACTTCAAACCTTCCAAACACAAACAGCACAAAAAGGCTCTTTTAAGAGCCAACACTTCCTTTTAGGAATGCATGCAATGTTTGTGAGGGAACTACGCCTCGCATTTTTGGTGGAGCTTGTAGGTTACGTGGTGATGTGGATCATTTCATTGGCATTCTATTTTTGAACTGTGAATGGTTTCTCTGAAAAGAGCCTTTTTTATTATGTTTTTCCCTTTTTGGATGTTTTTGCTTTTCTCTTGTTCTTATAACACACGACACAGAAGGAAAGGAAGGGAGGTTAGGGAAAGAACACCAACCACAGGGATAAGAAATTTGATATGTTCCCAGCGGGATAAGAAAGGGCAAGTGGAGACAGGAAGATGTTGAGTGGTCCTTACTTAGGTAGAGGGCACTCCTTGTCATGCTCCCGGACCAAAACCTCAGAAGCACTTCGAAGTTGCTCTCCCCTGCTGAGTACCACATTGCAGTACATGCACAATACAGTCACCTTTGAAAAGTATGTGTCTGCTGCGTTGCGTATGGCCTTCAAGGCTGGTTTAGGGATCTGTTGCCCCACTGAAGTGTTCCTAGTGGTGACAGGAGCAGACGTGGAGGATGCTGTAGAGGAAATTAACCTACTGCCTTGTCGGAATGGAACAACCCTCCAAACTGCTGCCTTGTGGTTCGATTTGAGGTGCTGTTGCATGGAGCTGGTACCGTAGCTGTACAAGCCAGATTTTTGGTGACTGAGCACTGTCTTGCACTCAGTGCAGCTCACCTGATTCGCACAAGATTTGGGCACAGTGGTAAATAGTTTCCATACCCATGACTCACGCTGGCTGCAGACAATGGGGAATTCCTCTACTTTATCCTCGTTTCCTCTTGATCTTTATCTATATTACCACACCTGTTCCCTTGTCCAGACCCTTCTGAAGGAGGTGGTTGTGGTGGTAGTGAGGGTGATGTTGTGGATGCTGCTGAGTTGGAGGCAATAGCAGCAACCATTGCTGGTATTAGTTGCAAAGGTAATATAGTAGAGCAAAATTTCTCACAAAGCAATTTCACCACAAAGCAATGTGCTTCACTGCTGTGCCCCGGAAAGCCAAACACAGAATGCAGAGAACTTGACCTTTGGCGTGGGGCCATTTGTAGGGCTGCTGTTGGGCACTTGGAACCGGAAAGCTGCCCAAAATCATTCCCCAAAAAGATTAATTACATGTACATGGGCATCTGTAAGGGTACACTTTCATAGTTACACTCCATACATTGCAGAAAACAGTACTTTTTCAATGTCCAGGGGTCCGGATCATGTCAGGCAAATAAGGGCCCACGCTCAGCGTGGGTACGCTACCATGGTGATGTTGCAAATGTTCTCTATTGGGATAGCTGTCCGCAGAACGTGTATTGGGTGGAATAAATTGTGCACATGTGCATAGGTGTCCTGCAGATACCGTTGGAATCCCCAGACTAATTCACAGTGCTACACATGTGCACCAAACATTTTGGAACAAGCTGGGTGTTTGTAGGGTATAGCAGGGGGATGTTGAGGTGCACAGCTACCTGCAGGTTGTGGGTGGCTGCCTTGAACTACTAAATGTATGTCAGAAGTTTCTTTGGATATGTTGCACAGGGGCAGTGTTACCAGTACACAGATGAAGAGATACACATGCACCTAGTTGTGCAATGGACAAATGTGCATTCCAACACCTAATTACAGGTGGTTCACAAGATGCAGACATTCGGCCCATAGTGATGTCCTACGGAAGCCTCAATTGTGATTGCGGATAGGCCAGGCAGGTGTGGTGTACAGAAGGACACTTCCATTTTCCTTACTTGCGGTCATCCCATGAGCACTGTGCTCCTCACCGTCATAATGGGAAAAAACACATGTACACTCAGCAACAATTTACATATGACCCTTTATTTCCACACATTCATTGATATTATTAGGAAAGGGTAGGGGTAGCAGAAACGGATACATACACAGGGGAATTGAGGATTTGTAGAAGTTGGTCATGAGGGGAGGAAGGGATTTAGTTCTCACCGTAACGTCTCTGATGACATGGATTTTGCGAGGATTGTTGGCTGGGAAATGGGGAAGGGGTACACGTGTAGGTGGGGCAGTGGTATCTTATTTTCTCCATTATATGTTCTTGTAGGAATATTTTAAGGTGGCAAAATTGTTCAGCAATTTGTCCATTTTGCCGTCTAAGCTGTCCAGTTTAGTGTTTGCAGCATTTCCTTCACTTCCGGTGGCGTATGGTGTTGTGGAAGAGGTGCCTCTTGTGGTGCATTCCTTTGCATTCCAGTATGTTCTGTTAAATAAAAAAAAATCTGTTAAGTGTACATGAAGTATATATATTATTTGTTTTACTTTCCACACTGCAGATCGTACCAATGGTGTTACTGTCGTCACTCATTTCGTCATGAGGGAAATTCTCTTCCAGCCACTCTAGGGTGCTTGCCATTACTGCATAAAAAAAAGCATCATGCTTTTTTACTATTGTATGCTGCACGCACTGTGCAACTATAAGACAGACTTTACTGTATTTACTACGTTGATGTGACGTTCTGTTCTCTGTACTTTGCGGTCGTTGATCTGGCAGTTTGTTCTTCGTTCCTATGTAAAGCATCAGTGCGGTAAGATTGTTCAAGGCAGACATTATTTCTCTTGTTGGCACATTCCATTATGTTGCATACCCTATGCCATTGTTCTGTTTCTTTTAAAAGTACTCAGTTGGCAGCCCTACTCTATTCTCCCTTGCAATTTCTGTACATGGTGCTGTTTGTATATGTCCCTTGACTTATCTGCATGGTACCACTATGTAAAACATCCTCTGCCTTTCTGAGCAGGTTGGATGACACTCGATGTCTGTGAACAGGCGCATATTTCACGACCACTGTGCCCATTAACATGGAGCCAGCGGGTTTCGTATGCTGTACGGTACATCAATACAAACTAAGGGTCTCCTGGTAAAAACCTATGAAATTCAGTGAAAAAACATTGCTAAAGGGACGTTATGGTTCAGTTGGCCTAAGAAAAACCTATCAAATTGAGTGCACATTTTTTTTAAAGGGACATTACAGTTATTTTGCGCTAATAACAACCTATCCATATTAAGCTAACAAGTAAAACCGAAAACCCCCAGAAATCCACCAGTTATGGTAAGCTAAGCAACCAAAACTCATGCCACCACTGTGCACTGCAAGGACTAACACTCATGACATAAAAGATCACATCACAAATGTCATTCATCAGTAGTTTTTTTTTTTTAAACGTCCAAAATGTAGGTAAATAAAATTGTGATATCTGGGTTCGCTCCGCAGACTCACTTTCCTGTTCACTCTGCGGACAGGACTCTGATTGGCTAGAAAGGCACCGTCATATCCGCAGACACATAATGTGTTCACTGATTGGTTGGAGTGAAGCGTGAGGTGAGTCACAATTTCTTGATGCATCCACCCTGTTGGATTTGGGGATATCCGTGGAAAGCACAGCATTGAACAGAGCTGAAATCCAATTTTGGGGAGTGTGTTGGTGTAGAAGAGTGGCTGGAGATGGTGGGGGAGTGAAAGATGGGTCAAATGCTGCATTTGTTTAGGTGGAAGAGGGCTGTGCTGTCTTTGGGGTGTCCGCGGTCACCCCGACAGTCCGTGGACATAATACCCACTGGCCCAATTGTTGGGTATTTTACTATGTTTTATGTTTTACTTTTGAGTAGTTAGTTGAGTATTGGGTGAAGAGGGCATGCATTGAAGAGTTTGTGCATTGGCATTGGCTGCAATTACTGTTTTTGTATGTTAAGTGAAGTGGATAGGTCTTGAGTTGGTTGTGTTATGTTATTTGGTTGTGGTCAGTGGGTAGGTGTTTGCTTACTTGGGTGTGTTATGCTGCGGTGGTTGTGACCAGGGCCTAGAGTCTTGGGTGCATGGCCAGAGGCTGTAGGCCAGTGTCCATGCACCCAAGAGTCTAGGCCCTGGCCACAACCACCGCAGCATAACACACCCATGCAAGCAAACATTTTGACAGTGGCATGTGGGTTGCATAGAGGTATGTTCTCAAGAGTTTGCCCACTTACTGCCAATAGTGTAATAGTATTTGTAGGAAAGTGGACATGGTGTGTGGCAGTAGGTTTGTTGGACTGTGTTCAGAATGTTAGGTGTATGATATTGTATCGCTGGCTAAAACTATTGTAGTATAAAACATGTATGCACTGAGTGATGCGACTCCAATCATTGTATACTTACTGTTTGCATTGTTGAGGCTGTATGCAGTCCTTTGCATGGTATGGGAAAATGTAGCAGAAATATTTTTTTCATTCTCTGTGATAAAAGAGAACTTCACATGTTAGGGTAGGTAGTTTTTAATGTGTTATTGCATAGCATAGCAAACATTTATGTACTTTGTGGACCCTCATAGTTAGTACTTTACAAGTACTAAGCTTCAAACCAGTGCACTGTGCAATGTGCTCATTTCCTGTGTTTGTTTGTATAATCATTGAGTCTGTGGGATAAAAAATCCATGCATTAATTGAAAAGGTGTATGGTTTTTGGTTTGGAAGTGGTGGTACTATTGTTGCAGTTAGATACCTGTTGGCGTATTCTTACTGTTATAGTTTTGAAGTTGTTGAGGGTATTTTTATACGTAATATGTGTTGCAGGGTTTGCTCCAAAAAAACGTATATTGCAGTATTCTGGTTGGAGATAGATACCAGTTGGCGTATTATAACTGTTTACAGTTTTTCACTTCTGCAGGGGATGTTTTCAAGCATGTTTTCTCTTGTTGATGGATATATATTTGCACTGTTAGATAGCTGCTGCCTTATTCTATTAGTTTGTGGATTTAAAGGTTATTGAGGACATTTCATACACACTCATACTCAGATTAGTGAATACATTTTGGTTTTAAGAATATTAAATAAGCGTTTACAAGATTTGCTGGTAATCTCTGTTTTTGTTTTTGCTCATGAATGAATCTAGTCAGCTTGCAGTTGTTTTGAAACCATTTGCATTGTAACGCAAAAATTACTATTACGTTTTCTTTATGTGACTGTATATGTAAGGTGGAACGATTATTGTAATTGCAAGTAGTACATACTAGGCCATGGTTTGAATTTTGTACTAGCTGCTGAAATGGAAAGGATTCACAGTTAGGAATGGGTGCATACAGAAATCGTTCATTAGGGACTTGTTCTTGCATTGCATGGCTGCAGAGAGTGCATTTATGTTTCCACATGTATGAAATCTAGAAGATTTCATTTATAGGTATGTTTTTGTTTTCCAGTACTTGTAGTCAGTACATTAGAAATTATTGTGGATCTTCTTGTTTGTTTATAGTGAGTCTCACCATTCCAGCACAGTAGTCTAATCCTTGCCCATTTCCAGAAACACTGTAAGTGTTGTCAGGATTGTTCTTTGCATTTCTGTGAAGTACTAACATTTGCAAACATAACTGGTCTGTCCTGTTTAAGTAAAAGTTTTCAACAATTAGTGACAATTGGAATATAATATTGATTGCTACATTTGCATAGCAATTTACACCAGTTGTATTGGAAAATTTGAATGGACCAGACAGTTCTGTGTCTGAGTTGTTTGATGGAAGTGTATGTTGTTTCTTTGACAAGCTAGTTGGTTTTGTTTGTGCAGTTTGGTATGCATTTTTTTCAGTAGATCCTTCTTTGGTTGTGGTAATTGATGAAGTACCAGCTGCTTTTAATTTCTTTGGAGGTATTGTTGTGAGATCCTGTGTAAATTGACTCTGCACTAGTTTTCTTTCATAAAAGGGTCGGTTTTGAGATGGGGTGCGTAGAGTGCATGTAGTCTATTGTACTCTACAATGCAAGGAATATCAGCGTTTACTTTACTTGCATCAGAATTGACTAGAAATAGTTCAAGTGTACATAGGTGTGACAGTGCTACATAGCTCATGCCTTCTTTAAACACGGTGCTTACAATATCTATCAATGCTTGATCTAGGGTGAGACCTTGTGATTTATGAATGGTGACTGCATATTCTAGAGATAGAGAACATTGTTCTCTGTGTACATAAATGTCTTTGAAAAGAAGGTATCGGGCTGTTGAGCGTCCTATCCATTTAACTTCTGAAAGTTTGTCAAATATTGACAAACTGAATGCTGTTGTCACGTGGGAATATTTGAAAGCCAACAACTGTACCAAGTGCTCCATTAACTAATCCTTGCTCCACATCAAGGTTATGCTTTTGCATCACTCTACAGTTTAAAGATAATTTTATCATTTTCTCTAAACCAGCTGTGTTAGAGATAGAGTTTGCTAAGGTATTTAGTCGTGCTGTTGCTGTTGCTTGTTCAAACATGGGTAGTGTTATACCGTGCACGTCCAGTTTGTCTGTGCAGTAAATATTAACTATTGGTTCATTTCTTTTTTCAGCATTGTTTCATTGAATTGTGCACAGCTTGCAAGAGTTGGTATCAAAGACATACAGTTTACATTTTTGTGTGCTAATTGTTCCGTGACATCAGTAGCACATGAGTTATGCCCGTAGAGTGCATGGATGTGTCTGGTATTTAATATAGATTGCGCTTCTTTAGATAGTACACCAACTCTAATACTTTTCCAAATATTGGCGTAGGTGAGGTCTGCAGATTGATGCATGTTTTCAGTTAGTTCTTTGTATTGGAAACGTTGCTAAATATTTACAGTTTTATGGCATAGTTTGTGCCATAAAGTTTCAAAAATAGGTGCACCTTTCACTGGTGTTAATTGAAGAAGATCTCCGAAAACAATAATGTGTTTTCCTGCAAAGAGTTCTTCATAGTCCGTTTTGAGAACCACTTGTAATCTGAGGTGAATCAAAGCCAACATTAGGTTTGAGACCATGCTCAGCTCATCTATTAGGGGCATTTGAATTTGAATTTGTTTCAAAACTCTGCATAGTTCCATAGCAGCTTCTGTTGAAAGTTTGCAGTAGTCTAATTTGTTTTGGTGTTCTACTGGAAGGAGTAGCAATCGGTGTAAAGTGACACTTCCTATGTGGTAGGCAGCTAAACCTATGGGGGCAGTTACAACAGCTGACAGCTTATTCTTTGTCAATTATTGGAGGAACTTGCTGATGATTTTTATTAAGAATGTTTTCCCTGAACCAGCTTGACCACTTACATATAGCAGTATAGGTTTGTAGCTTTGACAGGTACAAGTTTTAGTTTGATGCTGCATACCATATTCAATTTGTTAAGTTATTTCTAGTAAAATGCTACGCTGTTCATTGTTTATTTGTGATTTGAGTATAGTAAAGTCTTCTGTAGATCCTTCATGCTGGCACATGGTGTTTTCTACTTCAGTCATTGCTAATTCTGCCTCATTTGCTATGTGTGGCTGTCCAAGTGGTTCTTGGCTTTCTGTTAGAGAAGGTTGACTGATGTCAGGAGTCTATATATTTAGTTGTGCCTAGAGTTCTTCATTATCTAAGATGGTTTTGTACTGCGTAAAATATATATCTGTTATAGTGCTTTCATTGGCTTTGAAAGCATCTTCATAGGAGACCCGGGTATCTAATAAATCTTCTTCTTTTCTCCATGGTTTAAAATGTTGCAGTAGGGCCATGTAATAAAGTTCTTATGTTGAGGAATTTTAATGATAGTTTCATATGGTTAATGAGGCTGCATTTGGTAAGTTTAACAATGGCTCCCCTCGCAATCTTTTATTATATATGTTTTCTCATCTGGTTTAATATTATTTTTGTATGTGAAGTTTTGGGGTATGTGGTAAAGACACATGGTTTCCAAAATAGTACTCCTGTTTCTGCAGTATGTCTTTAGTAAGTTGTTTTTTCAAACTGTCCTGGCTTTTGGGATCATTTTTGGCTATTGTTTCTATGTATTCATATGATTTGAGAACTCGTTTTTTGGATTTAGCAGGTCCAAGGCTTAGCCATACTATGTCTTCAGATTTCCCATACAAAGCAGTGCTGGTTAAACAGTCTGCGGCTTTGTAGCAGCCACATTCTCTATTGGACAGCATTTTTATGCCAAAGCTGTACAATTTATTTGACAGTATTTTTTCAGATGTAATGTTGTCCCAGAAGTATTTCAGCTCTGTTTTCTCTGCTTTGGTTCAGAAGGCTGTGACATATTGTGCAACTGAAGTGGAATTGTCTGCAATGTACTGCACATCTGTATTTGCATTCCAAAGAAGGGCAATGATTGTATTTTAATCATTGATGCACTGTGATCCTTCTGTTCTTTGTATGCAGTATGTGTTCTTAGGTGATTTGTCTTTGACATTATGTCTAGCTGAAAACAAGAAGTTGTTCACTTGTCCTGTTGCTGAAACTGGTCTAGGGAAACCAAAGAGGCATTTGGTTTCATTTCCCTTTGTTTTTATATTTGCGCCGACGATACTTACCACACTTGTGTCTTTGAAATTGTAAAATGTGTCTATGTAGGTCGCTCTGTGTAGTTTGTGAAGGGATTTCACAAGTGACATATTTGTGAATGAACTGCAAAACAGTGGCATCACTGGCCTGACCACATGTAGGAGCATATTTAATACACAAAAGAATGTGGATGTGTGGTGCTCCTCTGGCTTTGTATTCTTTTCACCAAAAGAAGTGTTGCTCTTCTCTGAGGGGGGAACTGTTTTATTACAAATGAAGTGCAGCAGGGCAATAAATCGATGATGGAAGTATCTTGATACATTTACCGGATGAAGAGAGCAGAGTTCTTCTGTTGTTTTTATGTCTATATGTGTTTTGTTTTTGTTTGCTATGCATAGGAAATCGTGCAAGTCTTCCCATGCATACTCTGCACAACCATGTGGGTGGGCCTAGGTTTTGTATCATACAGCATAATTCTGCATGTCATCGGAACTAGTATTCTTTCGTACCACGCATGTTTGTTAAAAGATTTGTGATACTTGACTGTAAAACTTCATCTTTTTCTTCTACCTTTTGCAGTAATTGTGCAGTAGACATATTTTGAACATTGGTACCTGTTTTCAATATGTGTGCAACACCATAGCATAGAGTTGCTAGTTCACTTTCAAAGAGAAGGTTGAAAATGTTTTCAATGTTTTGTCTGAATCTGGGGTCTTCATAATACATTCGTAAAGAGCGGTATTCTGATGCTGTTATTTGTGTGGGTCTTTCATCGTACTTTCTTCCTTTTCCAGTAGGAAAGAGTAGAGGAAAGGCTTGTGCTTCTACACATTTTTCCCATATTCTGATTGGAGATCCTGTGGCTTGCCGGATTTGGTATGTTTCCAGTGCATCATCTATGGTGTCTTTGGAGTGCAGTGGGTGAATTGTATAATGGTCTAAAATATTGGATGCTGTAGTAGGATCTAGAAGTTGAAATTGGCCAGTTCCTGATGAGTCTTGAATTATTTCGGTGGTTTGCCTCAGGTTTTCTTCAATATTTATTTCTTTGTAGTATTCATTGTTGTGTTTTAGATATTGCAGGGCTTCTCTAACTTTAAATAAGTCCACTAGTTGCTGCCAAATTATTTTGTCTTTTGTAGGTATGCCATTCACTAGGATAATCAAATATTGCTCTGTTGGCCGTTGCACTCCCAGATTGTCTACATTTTCTTTGAGATCTAATGGCAAATAAACTACTAAATGCCTTCCAGTAATTCAGAGGGAGGAAGTTTTGCTGTTTTTGGTTGAAGGCGTATTATTGCTTGAAATGGGTGCAGTGTTTGAATTATAATGCTCTCATACAAGTTAAGTTGTTGCAGTGGTTTTGGCAAATGGAATATTTCCAAGTCATTAGTTATATCACATGAAGATATTTGGTTATTGTCAAGTTTTGCATTGCAGTATCTGCAAAGTATTGGTGGCTTAGTAATTTAGTATTTGTTTTCTGCTATAAAATAGAGAGCTAATTGGAACCGCTTGGGTTCCTCATTGTCTTCTATTATGAACATTATGTCTACAGAATGTGTGCTCTTTTTTATAAAAAGTTCTGTGGCAATCCACACAAACATGGTTTGGTATTTCACCAGATATTCTTTCAAACTTGAGTTTTTCTTTTTTGTATGTCTTTAATAGAAGGTTGACATCTGTAAGGTTGTTGCTACTCTGTTCTAAAGATATTGAATTTTGTAAGTGGGTTTCTCTATTTCTTCAAGTAGTTTTTTGGTTGTACCATGTAGAAGAATTTTATTTAAGTGGTCCAATGCTAAAGCAGGACATTTTGCATAGTACAGTTTATGAACAAGATGGCCTACAGTTGAATGTTGTGTTGCTAACATTTTGATATGGTGGAAGGTGCTTTTCCAAGTAGGTCCAGAAATGCAGGCTAATGAATGCCCTCGTAGCCCTGTGTATTTGCGCACTAGACAGGAGTCTTCCTGTCTAGTAATGTAATATTTTGCCTTTCACATACTGATTGAGGAACGGGCATAAAGATGTGAAAGATTTTATGCGTATGTTACACATTAATGTGCTCAGCCAATTGTAGACTGGACGTATTAGTTCAGTGCAATGGATAGTTGATGCTTTGGTGCCTGTTGGAGAAAAAAAGAAATTGTGGGTTGGGAGGTTGTGCAATGTTTGTGTGCACTGTACATGAGTGTATGAGTATGAGGGTAGGCATACATGTAAAGGTGTGTTATTGTGGAATTAGCTGTCACTTCAGGTTGTAAAGGCTGTACTTGTATCTGTGTGTTACTAGACTAGTGTTCAGATGACAATACAAAGTGTAAATCTGCTGATGATCAATCAGTAATACTGAATCCAATGCTGTAGGGTTGATACAATTGTTTGTTCTACAATGCAAGAACACTACACTGTTTGAGTAACAGTCAGAACTCTACGACAGTATTGCACTTACTTTGTTGGATGCAAAGAGTAGGTTTCTTCTGGGTTCTGTTGTACTTGAGACTCCACTGGCTTTGAGGAGTGTGGTCTTCACTGCAATTGCGAAAGAAGGGAGTTAGTACATATGTGTGTTAATGGCACAGTAATTTCACTTGAAGAATATATTAGTTACATTTGAAGAAGGATTTCTTTCCAGGAAGAGGTACTGTATGTGTTAAATTGCGCAGCTTTGTATATGAATGGGGATTTTGGAGCATTGGCATCATTGTAAGGGTGTTAGTGGAGTATTGTCCTATGAGGTGCACTTTTTTGAATTTCATAATTGTTTGTTGAGGGGGAAGTGGTTGTGAAAATGATAGAAGGAAATTAGAGAATAACAGTTTTCACATTACAATGAATGATATGGGTAAATGAAAACTTGGAAAGCAGACAGATTTGCAAGATGTGAGAAATGACAGTATGCTTTTTTGCAGATTATGCAGGGTAAGTGGCAGGTACCCTGTTCAAATGCATTTATAAAAGATTTGCAAATGTACTGCACACACAATATTCATACCTGTGGTTTGTGTTGATGCATGTAGATGTGGATGAATCTGTAAGGAGACATTTTGGAGAGTTTTACAGTTGTTTTTGATGTAGGTGCTTTGATATCACAGGAGACTTGTTCTCAGACTGATGAACAGTACATCTAAAGTGCCAAACTGTGATGACATAGTTAGATGTAGAGTTATTGGATGTGATTGATGGTTTGTTGTGTGATTGCTTATGTGTAGCCAATGAGGGAGTGGTTCAGGGAGTGATGTGGAAAGGAAAAAAGGGCTGCCCCTGTGTTACAGGGTCAGCGGACACCGCAGTAGACCGTGGACAGGGCGTGCCTCATCTGGGGCTTCTCAGCATGTCTGGCATGGAAAGGGACTGTGGGGATTAGCCAGTCAGGTGTTGAAGTTGTGCTTTGTAGGAAGAGATGCTGTGTGTAGTGAAGATGGCAGAGGTGAAGAAAGTGGGGGGGGTTGGTAGTTGGAGATCTGTTTGTAAATGTTTTAGAGAGGTATGCTAAGTCTAAAGAAATGGCTGCTAATTTTGGTTTTGAAGGAGTGGAGGTTTTGTGGCCCACTGTGCCTGGCTCCAATATTCAGGCAGTGGTTGGAGTTTGTAAGTGTATGTCAATTTGGAAAACTCCAGATGTAGTGGTACTGCATTAGGGTCCTGTCCATATGGGATACATCAGTGCTCCAACTTTGTTGTGTGCTCTTGAAAAATTGGTTCATGCAGCGATGGTGGTCCTTCCAAAGGGCATGGTTATTTTCTTCTGAAATGCTACCTAGGGTAGCATGGGACAATTGTAATATGTTTGCCCCCAGCAAAATGGTGCAAGGTGTTTGGTTAATAAAGGCAAGCCTGTTTTCTTATTTAGAACTGGGATGTTGGCTTGTAATAATGAGAATATTGATTATGTTAATGTTCATTTTTTCAAAGCAGATGGCATTTCTTTATCCATACTGGGAAATGCCATGTTATTTCAAAATATAAAGAATGTTTTACAGAGGATATTGTAAATAAATCTGGAGGAAAATAAGTGAAAAAAAACTAAAACAAATACAAAATGAAAAGTGTTTCTTTAGAATCTTTAGAAACACCTTTTAAAAAAGAAAAACACTCTTTTCAGAGCCACCATCAGAGAGGAAATTGAGTACCCTGGTGGCAGTTTCATGTCACACCCTCACAGATTGCACGATGTGTCCACAGACACTGCAGTAGTCCGCAAGCGCACGTGTCACATCTGGCGATTTTGAGGCTTGCGGGCATGGAAATGGGACTGTGCAGGCCATGGGATTGGTAAATATGGTTTACTGGGTGTGATGTGTACGGAGAGACTTTGGCAGAAGATATGTTTGCTGAGAGGGAGCATATGGCTATGGCTGTGTCTTTCAGATGGCTATGTCTGTGTCTTTCAGGAGGCAGAGTGTCTGGATTGTGGGCGATTCCTGGATAAATTGGTTGGAGGTGCATGCAGAGCACTGTGGAGTGGCTGCACATCTTGGATTCCCTCATGTGGATGTGCACTGCTATGGAGTGTGCAAAATGAAGTGGCTGGATTTGGTTCCTCTTTGTGCCACTTTGATGACGTACCGTCATCCAGACATTATTATTATTCATTGTGGAGGGAACAGTTTAGGACATATTACTGGAATCTTCTAGCAGTTTGCAATGAAAGAAGGACTTCGGAAAGTCATAGACATTTTTCCAAACTCCCGAGTAATTCTTTCTTGTATTGTGCAGAGACAAATGTGGCTGTGTTCTTGTTCATTTGGTCCGCAAATGGAGAATGCGAGGTGAAATGTCAACAAGGCTGTTTGCGCTTTTTTGAGAGATATTGAGATGTCCTCTGTTCACAATGAAAATATTACGTTTCGTAGTACAAACATTTTTCACAGAGATGGAGTCTATCCTATTGATGCTGGGAATCAAATTTTTCTGCAAAATATAAAAATGCATTGCAACCCTTTTTTCCAGTAGATGTTGACCAATTGAACTTTCCGAAACATAAAAAAACACTACAAAAAGGCTCTTTTCAGAGTCACCAGTTCCTCACAGAGAAGAGTGCATTGGTTTTGAATGTCTGCGGACTGTCCGCGGACTTCTCAAAATACTTACCGTCCTGCACCATTTCATTGGCACTCTATTTTTAAACTGTGAAAGGTGGCTCTGAAAAGAGCCTTTTTTTGTTTTTATTTTGTATTTTTTTTGCTTTTTAAGATATGACACATAAGGAAAGCAAGGAAAGAGGTAGGGCAGGGGCACCAACCACAAGGATATGAAAGGACAAATGGAGAGAGGAAGATGTTGGGTGGGCCTCACTTGGGTAGGTGGCACTCTTTCTCATGCTCCCGGACCAAAGCCTCAAAAGCACTCTGAAATTGTCCCCCTTGCAGATTACTGTGTCGCAGCACATACGCAATACAGTGATCCTCATAATGTAAGGGTCAAGTGCATCACACAAGGCCTGTGAGGCTGGTTGAGGGATGTGTTGCCCCGCAGGAGTGTCTCTTGTGGTGGCAGGAGCAGATTTGGAGGATGTTGTAAGAGGAACTCAACCTACTACTTTGTTCAAAAGGGATGACCCCCTGAATTGCCCCTGAATTGCCACCTTGTGGTACAACCTCAGGTGTCACCTCATGGAAGTGGTCCTGTCCTCTATGTGGCACTCAGTGCAGCGCACCTTGTGTGCACATGCAATGGGTGCCCCGCTGTCATGGTCATGAAGTCAGGGCAAAGGTATTCAGGTGTCGCATGCACAGGAGACCTGGGTGGACAATGTTCTGGCACCTTTGGCACCAGGTTCATGAACAAAAGTAAACAAGAACATCCATTTAACACCAAAAAGCTTTTATTATGGACATAGCACTTCAGATGCATTAACCTTGAACATGCCATCCATTAAGCAGAATGCATTAACCTTGAACATTTCATCCATTAAGTAGCCCCAAGTTTATTCTTGGGTGTGGCTACTAATGGATTGCCTTTGCATGTGCTCACTCTCGAGGAGTGGCAGGGTGTAGCTGGCAAGCCGGCCCTAATGGGCGTGCACACGATCTCGGCTATATAAGCTGCCCCGATCCTCAAGTCAGACGCTTCGCGTAATTCTGCACTTACAAGCAGCATAACGCTCACCGTCGCCCGAGGTCAGACTTACCTTTGAAGATCCTGCTTCCTGGACATCCTGCTTCCTGCCAGCATACTTACCAACTGGGGGAAGCTGTTTTTAACCTGTACATTTCTTCGGCGAACAAAGTATTTATCTTTAGACTTTCCAGAACGCTGAAATCTTCATCTTGGCACTGCAGCGCGACACGCTCCATCGTTGACAGCAGCGCTTAGACATTGAAAAAACAGTCAGTTTAAGGTTACGCTTCGCCATACTTGGCACTTTTCCTTAAACCATCACTTACCTACTGTCGAACATTGCGGTAGGATCCATCTTCCATCCGGCCGCGTCTTGCGTCTCACAGCTGCATTGAGGCCGCTTTTCCATCCATGGGAAGAAAACCGAAGAGAGACATTATTGCGGGCATAAATAGGAGCAACATATAAAGACATTAAACAGAACGAACAGCATCACAAGAGCTCAAGAATGACTTACCAATCATAAGGAGAAGCATAGTCGCAGCTGGACTGGACTTATCCTTATCAGGGATCAGTGAAGGAACTATATCCCATTTGACGCGCCCCTGCCAGAAGTAGCAGGACGGAGAGCTTATCTTCCATAATTCACAGGTGAGCTTTATGGGCCAGCGTATGCACACAGAAACCGTATTTTGGGGTGAAGAGTTTGAGAGGTACAACAATCACAGATTGGCGCACTCACACACTCTTATCTCCACACAGGAGCAGTATCACCACGTACCACCGCTCACTGGTTACGCTTCGCCATACTTGGCACTTTTCCTTAAACCATCACTTACCTACTGTCGAACATTGCGGTAGGATCCATCTTCCATCCGGCCGCGTCTTGCGTCTCACAGCTGCATTGAGGCCACTTTTCCATCCATGGGAAGAAAACAGAAGAGAGACATTATTGCGGGCATAAATAGGAGCACATATAAAGACATTAAACAGAACGAACAGCATCACAAGAGCTCAAGAATGACTTACCAATCATAAGGAGAAGTATGGTCGCAGCTGGACTGGACTAATCCTTATCAGGGATCAGGGAAGGAACTATATCCCATTTGACGCGCCCCTGCCAGAAGTAGCAGGGCGGAGAGCTTATCTTCCATAATTCACAGGTGAGCTTTATGGGCCAGCGTATGCTCACAGAAACCGTATTTTGGGGTGAAGAGTTCGAGAGGTACAACAATCACAGATTGGCGCACTCACACACTCTTATCTCCACACAGGAGCAGTATCACCACGTACCACCGCTCACTGCTTTTCTACTGAGTTAGAGGCCTAAAGGGGATGATTCAAGTTCAGGGAGGGCTGCAACCATGCCCCAACACCTCTGCAGAGACGAGGTGAGCATAACACCCTCCAACGGTGGTAAAGAGTCTTCGCACCGAAGACTCTCACTGGCTGGCAGTAGTAAGGAATTCCACTACCTCCTCCTTGTCTTCCTAGTCATCCCTCTCAACATCCTCATGCCTGTTCTGCTCTCCAGGCCCTTGGGAAGGTGGTGGTGGTGCAGGGGGTGGGGGTGGTGCTGAGGCAGAAGTAGCACCAGCAGCAGCAATGGATGCCATCTTCAAAGCTGTTAGGTTCCACCAGGATGTCAGTAAACTGCAGGCAGGAAAGGGCAATCCAGCAATGTGCAGCAGTGTCTGTTCATGAACGAGCAATCCAGCAATGTGGAGCAGTCTCTGTTCTGGAAGTCCAAAAACAGAATGAAGAGCAGCTCTGGGGTGTGGCCTTTTATAAGGGTGATGGGGAGTGCTTTGCGGACAGCCGTGCTGTCTGCGGACACTTTGAACACCAAAAAGGGGGCAAAAAGTTCCAAAAAGTATCCAGACCAGTAGGGGCATAGTCTGGTACCTCTTCAAGGGTAAAGTTTCATATACAAATATCTTGGATTGCTCAAAAAAGTGTTTTATCGGTGTCCAGGGGCCCAGACAGTGTCCGCGGTCAAGGGTTTACGCTCAGTGTGGGTGCGGTCACATGATGATGTTGCAGACACGTTTGCAAATGGGACGGCAGTCCGTAGGACACCTATTGCGTGGGATCGGTTGTACACAAGCGTGTAGGTGTTCTACGGACAGGCTTTGGGTCCCCAAACTAATTAAAAGTGCAAAAAACGTGCAGCAGACAGTTCCAGACAAGCGCAATGTTCGTAGGACCCCGTGGTTGGAATGTGCATGTGCACAAGTGTCCGCCGGACAGGGCTAGGGTCCCACAACTAATTAAAGGTGCATCACAACTTTGCGGACATGCGGACAGGGCAGGTGTTCTACAGACACCTCCATTTCGATTGTGGACAGACCGGACAGGTCAAGTGTCCGTAGGACACACCCAGTTTGATTAATTATGAACATTCCGGACACACGCCTTGTTCATAGGACCCCTAAGGTAGAATGCAAATGCGGATAGGTGTCTGCTGGACAGGGCTAGGGTCCCCAAACTGATTAAAGGTGTGTCACAACTTTGCAGACACACGGACAGGTTATGTGTCCTACGGACACCTCCATTTTGATTGCGGACAGTATGAACAGGGTAAGTGTCCATAGGGCACCCCCATTTTGGTTAATTGCGGACATTCTGGACAGTCGCACTGTCCACGGACTCGCAAAAGGGGTTTTAAAAAAAAGCAGATATATACATCAACAGTATACAAATAATTTCATTCATATACAAAATGATACACATTATTAAAGAGTAAGGGAAGCAGTAATTAAGACATATACAGGGGAATTGCTGTTTTCTACAGGTAGGGTGTTGGGGAGGAAGGGATTGAGGTCTCATCGTAACATTTTTGGTGATGGGTAATTTTTGGGGATGGTTGACTGGGACAGGGAGAAGGGATACAGGTCCACGTGGGCAGCGATATTTAATTTTCTCTATGATATGTCTTTGTACAAAGTCTTTCAAATCAAGGAAATTGTTTAATAATTGATACATGTTTTCTTACTTTTCTGCACTGGATGATTTTCCACATTGTCAGTTTGTTGTTCCATATGTTTTTGGAGTACTACATGATGTAAATGTTTTGGAGCATTGTTGTTATTGTCTGTATGTACTGTTAAAAAAAAGAAAATGTGTTAGTTACATGTACAATAATGCATGTTAATTGGTTTACTTTGGAAACTGCAGTGTGTACCAGTAGTATCAATGTCTTCACTCATTTCATCCCGGGGAAAATGTTCTTTAAGCCACTCCAGGGTGCTAGCCAATTCTGTGTAAAAAAAGATACATTCTTTTTTAGTTTATCCTACTAAACAAAGTGTATAGCTATGGGAATTAATGTAGTCTTCTTACCAGTTTCTTTTTCAGTTTTGCTGTTCGTGCTTTGTAGGTTTTCTGTTGCTATTTGGTGTGATGTTTCTGTATAAAGCAGCAGTGAGGTAATTCTGCTGGAGGCATAGGTTATTTTTGTGTTTGGTATGATCCATTGTGCTGTACATCCTATAGAACTGCATTGTTGGTTTCTTAAGTAACTACTTCTAGTTTATTTTTGTTTGTAATTCATTTATGTGCTGTTCTTTGAACATGTTTAGTGTGTTTGTTGTATGCTACAAGAATGTAAGATACCCCCTGAGCTTTTGGACAGTGTGGATGTTGCTGAGTTTGTGTACAGTCGCATAGTCCGCGGACCATATGGCTAATAGCAAGGCTTAGGGGGTTCAGTATGTGGTATGGTATATGTACGTAAAATACGGGTATAGTGGTAAAAACCTATGAAATTCAGTGAAAACATTTTTGTTAAAAGGACCTTATGGTTACAAGTAAAACCGAAAAACCCTTGAAATTCGCCAAATATGGTAAGCTAAGCAACCATAACTCGCGCAACCACCGTGCACTGCTAAGACTAATGCCCATGACATCAAAGATGACATTTAAAATTTCATTCATGAGAACACTTTCTTTCTCATGGGAAGTTGGTCAATTCCTCTCCCACTCTACAAAGGTAATGCATTGTTGTTGACCTGCACTTCTTGTGGCTCACTTTGTCTATTGGGAATTTCATCAAATTTTGCTTGACAAAGAGAAATAGTCTTGGTGGTAGGACATTGATCATTCAAGTTGGTTGACTTATCTGATGAGAAGTTTCTATTTTATGATTACTTGGCAGTTCAATTTTCTGCCTCTGGCGGGCAGGCTGATCACTAAGTAGAAGCTGATGCCTCACGAGCTCAGGGTATTACAGAAGAACTCAAGATGTATGGAAGGATTGAAGGCCCCATATTAAAGCTCTGCTCTCAGAGAAGAAAGGCCAGGCCAAGGCTTTAAGTTACCTTTGAGGCTGACGTTTGGGGCACCCATCCACCACTCTGTTCAGGAATGAAGAAAACAAATCATTTTGTTGACTGATGAGTGTATTTAGGGTTACACATTGGGAGACCCGTCGGGTCAATTCACAATGAGGTGTTGCTCAGACCATTTTTCTACTGGGCACGATTGGGTACGGCCCCTCTTTATCCTTATTGAAATAATTTGACTTATCTCTTGGCAACAGAAGTAGCAAGTAAAGTCCCATAGTTTGAATGTATTTACTCAAGTGCTGTGAACAATGGCATTGAAGATTTTTGGCATAGTCGCAGGGCTCTCATGAGATCATCTGGTAAGATTGATAAAGTTCAATATTGGAATGCAATAAGAATTAGGCACCTCTTGAGAGTACTGCAATGTAAAGCAAGGAAATAGATTTCACACTTTCAAATGGGCTGGGTGTGATTCACTGTGTGAAGTCTAAACAGGATGAGTGGGGCTGAGTCTCCGATAAACAGCCCTAGGCAGCCTGGTCAACTGGGCCCTGGAAACCCTACTGTAGAAAAGGGCTCTCCAAATCCAGAACTCAAGAGACACATCCAAGCCATGCCCATGTGCATATTTTCAGGACCTCCACACAAAATACATTTGAATATAGCTAATCTCTATGGTAGTTGCTTACCTATGTTTTGTAATTTATTTGATTTCATTCGAATTCTTGTTTATCTTTGGGCCTACTGAGAGGGTCTCAGAGCACCATCACAGGATTCAAAGTTCGAAAACGTGGGAGTTGAAAAATAAGAAGGTGCAAAATATTTTCAGGAAAGGATAGAAAGATTAGGATATATTATTGATTGCAGTGGAGGAGGTGAGGGTTATGTGTGGGGGCACTGGTATGTTTTGAGGCTCTTTCTGAAAGTGGTGATGGAGGATGCAGTGCGTAATTGAGGGAGTTCCCTTGTGCTACATTATTCTGTTGTGATTCCCCAGGACGGACAATATTGTGGCCTGAAAGCGTCATCTCTATGTTCTGATCATTTCTATTGGGTGGTTTTGAAAAGTTTCTTTTTTAAGTGGTATAAGCTGTCTTTGTGCACATCCTTTCCTCTGATGAAATATAACCTTTCACCTTAAACAGGAAACGCGATTTTTAACAAAGTAGGCAGTTGATTCGTCAGAAACAGGTTAGACTGGGTAGCCAACTCAAACATTTATTTATTTATTTGTATTTTTTTTAAAGCGCTCACACAGCCGGCAGGCATCGAGGAGCTGTTACAGGAATATTTTTTTTTTGTTGCGTAATGTTTTTTAGTTGCGTCTTTATAACGCACTTAAATACCCAGAGGTTTCTAAGCACGGACCTGGGGATCGAACCTGTGTTGCTTCATGTCGTCTTGCTTCCAATGCGAATACGTTGCCGCTGAGCTATCCTCCCGGGACAACATGGTTTAGGGATGCTAAAAAATGTGATTGATATGTATGCTGATGAGAATGGTGCGAAAAATGTTTCAGTTTGGCTCGACTCTTCCATGGCTCCGTAGAGATGTCTCACGAGGGAAAGTGAGCCAAGCCACTAAAGGTCAGTAGCCAATCGAACACAGCTTGAATCGCCTAAATCCAATTCAAGCCAACTCGTCATCATGGTTCAAAAATGTTTTCAACAGCAAGCATGTATTGCTACGAATCAACTTAGTCTTTATGACTTTACTGTAGTTTCTTCCATTCACTTTGAGAACTTGGACTCAGTTTCCCAGTAAGCTGTGTAACAAATAATAGGTATTTGTCCCTTCTCCCCAAGAGGGAGACTTCCCCTTTTAGGCTAGGGAAGTGAGCCCACTATGCAAAACCCTCACTAAGGTTTTAGGCAAGTGGGACCTCACCGGAAGAGGGTACCTCCCCTGCACCCAAATGTACTCCTCGATATATCTTTCTTCATTGTTGTTAATTAGACCATATCCAGGTGTGCAACTATACACAGTTTACCTTATACTGGTGGTCATTACGACCCAGGCGCAAAGGCATACCGGGCTCTGGTAATGACACCGGTGCCGGTAATCTCTTTGCGCCCTATTCTGAGGTCCCTTTGTGGGTCCTTCCTTAATGCCTGGTTTTAGCAGGCGTTAAGGACGGGGCCCGCAAAGGGATACTGGGGTCAATAACCGTACCGCAATTTGGGCTACCGTTATTGCCACCTTCCCCCTTCGCATTGAGCCCTATTGGGGCTCACATGGGAATGGGGAATTGCATTTCAAATGGGGACTTACCGGTCCCGCAAAGGGCGGAATGGACCGGTAAGTCCCCATACCGCCACGTCGGTGGCGGTACCAGTATTGGTGCTAATAGCTAATAGCGCCATGACTAGCACCAACCTCGGAATGAGGGCCACTGAGTCCAGCCTACCTTGTGTGAACTAAAAGTGTTCAGTAGTAAAGGCAACAATGAGCCCACCACCACTGTACAAACAGTGCACCACACATGTGGAATATGTGTTGAATGCTGGGAGATTGACGTGTGTTTTTTAGCACAAACTAAATAAGATTGATTCAACCATTTACCCACTGAGGCTCTAGCCAGCTTCACAAAGCAAACCCCAAAAGCCCAACCTGACCAACCTTCAACTCAAATTACTAGAGTAGTCTTTATAATTTCTCCAAATCATCTGCCATTTTTCCCCATGATGGCCACATAAGGCAACTCCTTTCTTTATTTTTAATCACATGTATTCAGATATTTTATTTATAAGTGTATGCTTTTTCACTGCTCTATATAGGTGTAATACAATTCCCTTCCCTCCACATGGTGCCAAAGGCACCCCTTGCCGCTACTCTATTGATCTAATCATTCCAGGAAAAGTCTCCCCAAAGTTCAGTCATATCTAGATCCAGGATTACATCATAGCCTTCTACACTGCTACAGAAAGGTCATTATTTTGGGATAATTACCTGCCCCGAGCTTTGACCTGAGGTGACGGTGGGGAAAGCTAATTTTCATAACTGATAAAGCCCCCTCCAAATGTCCGTAAGGCTATTATCACATTGTGGTAATAGCAATATAGGTTTTGGTGCTGTGTTAGTGGATTAAAAAAACATTTGCTGAACAGGTAGTAAATGGACAAAATGCTGGAACACTATTCTTTGATGGGCCCTTTAAGTGTTTGCGTTGGTGGCAAGGGGGCCTGCACCCGACCACCAGTTGCATGATGTGGGACCTCGGCTGCATGAGGATCCCATGGTCCACCCCTCACTACTGAGGGAATGAGGCAACAGGTCCTCACACGGGCATGCTGCCAATATTGCCCCTTTAAGAGATCATATCCAAAGTATTGTAAAGTAATGCAAGGGCTCTGTAAACCAGGACCCACAGTGCCTCACCCTTTTTGATAACATGCAAAAGCTCACCAGAGTAGAACCAATCAGAGACATGCCCCCGAAACAGGGCATGGAGAAGATACAGGGTCCCATTGGCCCTGCTCATGGGACTAAGACATGTGTCCTGAAGGGTATGCTCACCTCCGACAGAGAAAAGAACTTGGACGGGCCTTGTAGAGGAAAGTCAGTAAAGCTGAATTAGGCACTCAAGAAAATATGAATCCCTTGTAGCCCAGCCAACCAGTGAAAAGGGGGACATTATCACCCCCAGCAGAAAGTCCTTACTAAAGGCATGGCCCAGGGGAAGGGAGAGAACTGCTTTAAAAGCCATGTAGGGAAACCTGTAACATGGGATTTTGGAGACACAGAGCTGCAGGTGGAGGAGCTGTGATGTTGGAGATGCACGGGGAGTTGAAGGTACTGGGGGAGGTAGAGATGCAGGAGAAGCTGACGTTCTAGCAGATGTTTGATAAGCTAGAGGTGCAGGGGGAGTTGGAGGTAGAGGGGGAGGTAGAGTTGCAGGAGAAGCTGAAGTTCTAGTAGATGTTTGATAAGCTAGAGGTGCAGGAGGAGTTGGAGGTACGGGGGAGGTAGAGGTACAGGAGAAGCTGAAGTTCTAGTAGATTTTTGAGAAGCTAGAGGTCCAGGAGGAGTTGAAGGTACAGGGGGAGGTAGTGGTGCAGGAGAAGCTGAAGTTCTAGTAGATGTTTGAGAAGCTAGAGGTGCAGGAGAAGCTGAAGTTCTAGTAGATGTTTGAGAAGCTAGAGGTGCAGGAGAAGCTGAAGTTCTAGTAGATGTTTGAGAAGCTAGAGGTGCAGGAGAAGCTGAAGTTCTAGTAGATGTTTGAGAAGCTAGAGGTGCAGGAGAAGCTGAAGTTCTAGTAGATGTTTGAGAAGCTAGAGGTGCAGGAGAAGCTGAAGTTCTAGTAGATGTTTGAGAAGCTAGAGGTGCAGGAGAAGCTGAAGTTCTAGAAGATGTTTGAGAAGCTAGAGGTGTAGGAGAAGCTGAAGTTCTAGTACATGTTTGAGAAGCTAGAGGTGCAGGAGAAGTTGGTTGATCATGAAGAGAGGAGAAAGCATGAAAATGTGAAGGACGTGCACAGTCAGAAGGAGTGAAGACTTTGGAGAAGGTGAAGAAGAGGGAAAATAAAAAATGGACAGAAGGTAGGAAGACAGAGACAGCTGTAGAGGAGAATAAGCAGGTCCCAAACATTGGGATCAGAACCGAAGCTGCTATTCCATTACTGAAAGCCATTTCATCAATGGTATTCAAACCTTTTTATGCTGAGCCTCCACTTGAGCAAAAATTATGTTTCTGAGGCCCCTTGACGAAAAATATTGCAGCTGCCCCTCCCCCACCGATGTAATTTCTGCTTATATATTCTATTAGAAGCAGTCTCCATACTCCCTTTTGGGAGAGCCTCACACCCCCCTGGACAGCCTTGGCCCGCAGATGGGTCCAGACCCACAGTTTTAAGATCACTTCTCTACACCCATCTCTTTGATTAACCAAACCAGACTTCATTCTTATCTTGCTTTCAGTGCGGCTACAGCCCACTGAGATGACATCAATCCAGCTCTAGCACATTTACATTAGAGTTCAAAGACCTGCTGAGTTCTCAAAAAGTACAGCTTGTCATACCACACTGGGTCTGAGGAAGTCTTTCCTTCCAATACAAACTAGCTCAAATGAGTAGTATTTGCTATAGAAAATGGTCTTTATCTTACAGGGCAGCTCTAGTGTATGCATAGCTTTACTAACTCAAAGCAGACATCTCTCAACAACATAGGTAAACACATACTGATAACACCCTCATTACGGATCATCAGTGTGGTATAGTATGACAGCATTAGATTATGCAGCATTGGATTATGTTTAGCAAACACCAGCATACTTATGGCGGGTTTAGAAAGCATGAACACACTTTCTACCTGATTTGTGTGAGGAGAAGAAGCCATTTCAGCTTATAAGCCACACATACTACAGCACCGCCCACTAGACATCCTTACTAGGCATCCTTGGACGATCACCTCCCGTTTAGAGGCACTGAGCAATGCATTATGGGCATGCTTTTTGTTGTAGATTTCCTTCGCCTCATACAACAGCACTATTTCATAGGTAGCTTTACCTCCCAAGCCAGACAGCTTGCAAAGACACAGACAACCACATACATGTTTATGCATCATTAGGGATCCTCAGTGCAATATAGTCTGATATTTTTCTGGTTGGTATGTTTAGCAAACACCCGTAAAGTGATGGCCCCTCATTACAAGTGTGTCTGTACCCCGCCAGTAATAGCGGTGAGGTACTGGCAAACTGGCCGAACTGTCTGATATTACGGGCAGCAGAGATGATGGTAAATTCCCATTCCATGGTGTCTCATCGGACACCATGGCAAAGGATTGACTGAATCACTGGTGCCAGTATTACCGGTGATTCAGGCATTTCTTTGCCCGTAGAGGCCTGATCTACCAGCAGGTCCGGGCTGACGGGAGATCCGTGGCCCCCAGTGGTAAACTTGTGTTTTACCAGCATTTTTTCAGGCATTTATTCCAGACCGGCAAAGTCATAATGATAATGAGGGGCATGGTGTCTTTAAAAAGGCACACAAAAAAAAACGTCTACTTGTAATGTGAAAGTAGAATAGGTCATTTCAGCTAACAAGCTACACGTTGGCCTCTCAATTACCGTAAACCACAGTTGATGTAATATACTTCTGCTTTGAAGAAGCATGGCTTTATTTGAGTGTGAAAAAACTTTGCAAACGGAAAGCTTTGTTTACTCCTCTATCATGCCAGGAAATTATAATGGCATGTTTCTTTCATAAGGCAACTATAGTTTCCCGTAAGACGCCGGCATAATGCAGCGACAGTAACGAGGAACCACGCTCCAAGAGTACTTTGCAGCTTGGCAGTTGAAAAACAAATTGGGGTGTACTGCCAACAACAGGGGTGGAAATACTCAATTATGGACAGAAAGAGGCATAGACATTTGTAAAAAGATATGCTTGTGATAAATACCAGTTTTTACTGGTATGTCAGATTTCACTGCCTGTTAAGAGAGCATAATGGTAAGTGTACAAAGCATTAAATGTAACGGCTATTGGCTCGAGCTCTGTGGCGCCTAATTGGGGAGTAAATCTCAGACGCCTTCTTGTTCTGAGCCATTTTCCTTAAGGATCAGGTCACCTGTGACTAGCATACTCTTTTCGCTGTAAGAAGAAGCCAGTGGCACTGTGCCAACCACTCCAGAGAGAGATCGAATCGTAGAGACAGAAAAACACAAGAACATAAGTAGAACTTCAGTTTAGCGAGGATGGTTCTATGCGCTATGCTCATGAAGAGTTAATTGAAGAGATATTTGAAAATCCTTAGGTTGATGATACAGCAGGCCTGATGCCAACGATTTGCACAGGAGCAAGTCAGAGTGCATGTGAGCATTTCTGATTTTCACGTGGTACACACATGCTAAATCTGGAGCCGGACAGAGGTGCCTGTATGCATCTATTAGATGCTCATGTGCAAATGTGATTCTGAAAGATTTTCAGAGATGCTCCTGACATCTCCAGATTTGCTCCAATGTTAGACGTTGTGAATCATGTACAAGGAAGCAGGAGCAGTTCAGAGATGCTCATGGGCCTCTGCAGGGTTGCCCCAATGTTAGGCTTTGTGAATCAGGTATATGGTAGCATGCTCATAGGCATCTCTGATTATCCCCAATGGTAGGCTTTCTGAATCAGGTATAAGATAGCAGGATCAGTTTAGAGAAGCTCCAGGCATCTCCAACCTTTCCTCAATGTTAGGCTTTGTGAATAAGGGATAAGGTAGCAGGAACAGATCGGAGATGCTCATGTTCATCTCTGGTTTGCCCCAATGTTAGGCTTTGTGAATAAGGTATAAGGTAGCAGGAACAGATCGGAGATGCTCCAGGCATCTCTGATTTGCCCCAATGTTAGGCTTTGTGAATAAGGGATAAGGTAGCAGGAACAGATCGGAGATGCTCCAGGCATCTCTGGTTTGCCCCAATGTTAGGCTTTGTGAATAAGGGATAAGGTAGCAGGAACAGATCGGAGATGCTCATGTTCATCTCTGGTTTGCCCCAATGTTAGGCTTTGTGAATCAGGTATGAGGCATCAGGAGCAGTTCAGAGATGCTTCAGGCATCTCCAGGTGTTCCCCAATGTTAGGCTTTGTGAATCAGGTATGAGGTATCAGGAGCAGTTCGGAGATGCTTCAGGCATCTCCAGGTGTTCCCGATGTTAGGCTTTGTGAATCAGGTATGAGGTATCAGGAGCAGTTCAGAGATGCTTCAGGCATCTCCAGGTGTTCCCCGATGTTAGGCTCTGTGAACCAGGTATATGGTAGCATGCTCATAGGCATCTCTGATTATCCCCAATGGTAGGTTTTCTGAATCAGGTATAAGGTAGCAGGATCAGTTTAGAGAAGCTCCAGGCATCTCCAACTTTTCCTCAATGTTAGGCTTTATGAATCAGTTATAAGGTAACAGGAGCAGTTCAGAGATGCTTCAGGCATCTCCAGGTGTTCCCCAATGTTAGGCTTTGTGAATCAGGTATGAGGCATCAGGAGCAGTTCAGAGATGCTCCAGGCATCTCCAGGTGTTCCCCAATGTTAGGCTTTGTGAATCAGGTATGAGGCATCAGGAGCAGTTCAGAGATGCTTCAGGCATCTCCAGGTGTTCCCCAATGTTAGGCTTTGTGAATCAGGTATGAGGCATCAGGAGCAGTTCAGAGATGCTTCAGGCATCTCCAGGTGTTCCCCATTGTTAGGCTTTGTGAATCAGGTATGAGGTATCAGGAGCAGTTCAGAGATGCTTCAGGCATCTCCAGGTGTTCCCCGATGTTAGGCTTTGTGAATCAGGTATATGGTAGCATGCTCATAGGCATCTCTGATTATCCCCAATGGTAGGCTTTCTGAATCAGGTATAAGGTAGCAGGATCAGTTTAGAGAAGCTCCAGGCATCTCCAACTTTTCCTCAATGTTAGGCTTTATGAATCAGGTATAAGGTAACAGGAGCAGTTCAGAGATGTACATGGGCATCTCTGATTTGCCCCAATGTTAGGCTTTGTGAATCAGGGATAAGGTTGCATGGGGCAGTTCAGAGATGCTCCAAGCACCTCCATGTTTGCCCCAATGCTAGGGTTTGTGAATCAGTCATAAGGTAGCAGCAGCAGATCGGAGATGCTCATGTTCATCTCTGATTTGCCCCAATGTTAGGCTTTGTGAATAAGGTATAAGGTAGCAGGAACAGATCGGAGATGCTCATGTTCATCTCTGGTTTGCCCCAATGTTAGGCTTTGTGAATAAGGTATAAGGTAGCAGGAACAGATCGGAGATGCTCATGTTCATCTCTGGTTTGCCCCAATGTTAGGCTTTGTGAATAAGGTATAAGGTAGCAGGAACAGATCGGAGATGCTCCAGGCATCTCTGATTTACACCAGTGCAAATATTTGTCAATTAGGCCTGATGTGTATTCATTCATGACACAATTTATTATAGCGCCTTAGCAAAGGAAACCAGATACCTACTACTCCATAATTTCTTTTATTATAAATAATTGCTAAAACAGACCAAAATGTGAAACACATGTGCGATAAAACTTTTAATAGGAGATGCAAGATATGAACAAAAAACGATTATGAAAATTACATTGCCACTAACAGCTATGAGAAAGTACATTGCTAATTGGGGCAGTGCAGGAAAAATCTGTGGTAATGCAGTAGTAACTCTGTTACGCATTACTGTCACAATATCGCACCACCAAATCACAGGCTTGCCGGTGAGGTGGAGGAAAAACCTCCCGCACAATGCTGGAGGTAATTCCATAGCCTTACTGCTAAAATGCACCCATTTTTGCGGTATTACCGCCGGTGGTTATAGCGCCGAAATCCCCTTTGAGTCCTATGGACTACATCAATGCGGAATAACACCACCACAATGGTGGAGCAAGTGGTGGTAACGGTAACACCATTTGGTGGTATATCAGTGGTGTTACCAAGCCAAATTCGTAATGAGGCCCCTACTATTGACATTGCAAGTAAACTCAAGAAAACGTTTAAAATGAAATTACAATGTATTTCAAATGTTCCTGTTTTTTAACCAACCACTTGAATATCTTTCAAGAGGTATTTCTCTAATGTGGTATTTAGAATAGAATAATACTGCATTCATTAATTACTGTGTGATTTCAAGTTGGAAATCCACATAGGATTTCTGTATGTATATCTGTAAGCCTGTAGGGGATTTAAAAGTGGGAACATAACTACAAAGTGCAAAGCACATTATTACCTCCATCCTCAGATAACATTTTTAAATCCCCCACCATCCCCCAACATATATCAAACGTGTTGTCCCTGAAGGGAAAGTAGGCACCAGTGCATCCCTGTCTTAAAATAACAAAAAGGCGCTGGAGAGAAATTAACGCAAGTGAAAATGTGGTAATCTCAAAGGGCAATATCCCCACCTGCTTTGACATTAAATAGACAGCAGGGTCATTTTACACCCGTCTTTGCATTATTTTGCATGGTGCAGTAATGGCGATACACATCTTTCTACCAAATCCACTGCCATGCCCCAAAGAGGAATGGAGATGCATTTCTATAGGGTGAGAAAACATGATGTTGACTTCCTAAAATATCTCATGTGGTAGTTCATAATAAAAATGTGTAATATTGTCAGCTGGGCGACAATACCCAGATACTGCAGAGGCTCTCAGAATTCTGTATCCATCATTGGCAATCACTGCATGTGAAAACCAAAGGCTAAAATCTGCCAAACTCCTTATGCGATGCAGGATGCCCAAACAGTGCAGTCAGGCTGGACATCCACTGCTTTTCTCTGAATTGCATAAATCTACAGACACAAAAAGAAACCTCCAATAAACCAGTCAGTCTAAAAAACTGCATCCTGGTGGATCTTTGCACCCCTCCAGCACTCTCTTAGATCACAGAGGATACTATCAGGCCGATTCATGGAATCAATGTGCACCAAAAAAACGGTGCACGCGTGCGAAAACGTGCGATTCGCAGTGAAATAGCGAAAATCGCAGTGCAAGTGCGATTATCGCACAGAAAACATTGCACATCAATTCATGGAAGTCCGTGCACGCGCAAAATGTGGGATGTGCGCTGAAAAAGTGCACGGCGCACGCTGGCGCACGCTGGCGCACAGGTCATCGAACGCCGTGCGATAAGGCCACAGCGAATTCGCACATAGCGCGGCGCACATAACAAAAGTAGGCGTAACACGGGGCGTCACACGCAGAATGGGGAACAACTCGTGAAAATGTGGGCGTCACGGGGGAAGTACAGGAGGCAAGTGCGCAGAACGCCCACAAGCTCGCCTGAAACACGTATTCATGGAATCGAATAGGGAAAAACAGCGCACGGCCAACGACGCGCACAGGCCCATACATGTCCGCCACACGAAAGCAGGCGGTAGCGTCCCTGCGCAGGAAAAAAATGTGCACCAGAGAAGGCCCACACGCGATCGGGCCTTGGGGAGCGTGTGCGTGTATTTCAGAGGTGCGCGAGAAGTTTCACACGCGATCGGGCTCGGGGGAGCGTGTGCGTATATTCCAGAGGTGCGCAAGAAGTTTCTCACACGCGATTGGCCTGGGTGCGTTTTTTTCAGGGGTGCGCGAGAAGTTCCAGACGCGATTGGCCTGGGCGCGTGTATTTCAGAGGTGCGCGAGGAGTTCCACACGCGATTGGCCTGGGCGTGTGTATTTCAGAGGTGCGCGAGAAGTTCCACACGCGATTGGCCTTGGCGCGTGTATTTCAGAGGTGCGTGAGAAGTTTCACACGCGATTGGCCTGGGCGCGTGTATTTCAGGGGTGCGCGAGAAGTTCCACACGCGATTAGCCTGGGCGCGTGTATTTCAGAGGTGCACGAGAAGTTACACACGCGATTGGCCTGGGCGCGCGTATTTCAAAGGCTCTCTGGTGTTTTCACACGCGATCGGGCCTGGGGGAGTGGGGAACGTGTATTTCAGGGGCTCGCGGGTGTTTTTACACGCGATCGGGCCTGGGGGAGCGGGGTACGTGTATTTCAGGGGCTTGCGGGTGTTTTCACACGCGATCGGGCCTGGGGGAGCGGGGTACGTGTATTTCAGGGGCTCGCGGGTGTTTTCACACTCGATCGGGCCTGGGGGAGCGGGGTATGTGTATTTCAGGTGCTCGCGGGTGGTTTTACACGCGATCGGGGTACCACTCACCGTCTGCCTTGCGTGTAGAACGCGTAGCCAACACCCGCTGTGAAGTAATAGCGTGTGAACCCCAACACCTGCAAAACACACGCACTGCACCCCACGAAAAGCAACGCCTGTGTGAGATACGTCACAGACACGCATACGCGCTAAGGGCCTTTGGTCCAATGGAATCGCGTATGCGTGCTGACGCGCTTATGCGCTAAGGGCCTTTCCTCGATTCAAACGCTGACGTGCAGAATTTTCACGTGCCAAATCACTCCGTATCAAGCTGGCCACGCGTAAGCACACGGAAGACCACGCTCCTGCCCAAAAGGCCGAATTACTGCCCCCCAGAGCCCCGAGCAGCCTCCCACGAGCCATCTGCTGCTGCCTGCCTGCCTGCTGCCACCGTGCCCTGCCATTTGGTGCCTGCACATCAGCCATCTGCAGGGGTCCAGTTGCTGTGTCCACCCCTGCTGGAACAGAACACTCCCGACTGGGATACCATCGCTCCACAGCCCAGCCCCAGGACCCAGTTGCCCACCCACGCCTGCCTCGGGGGTCGCCATGTCGGGGCAAACACCATCCAAGACCACTGGCGACCCCCAGCCAGAGGGGCAGAGGGCCACCAGCTTCAGTCAGAAGGAAGTTGGTGTCCTGGTGGAGCTTGTCCTGGGGCATTATGATGCCCTCTTCGGATCACCACGCGCCGACAAGGAAGGATGGGACAGGATCTGGGACGACTTTGTGGTTGCCATCAACATCAAGCAAGTCAAGAAGCGCTGGGAGGACTTCAGGTCCAGGACCCTCATAAAGGCCCGGCGCCTTGTGAAGGGGGGCCCGGGCAGCATGAGTACCATCCAGCCGAGGGTCCTTGAACGCGTACGCCCAGCGCTCCATGCCCAGATCCTTGAGAGGCAGACCCGTCTGGAGTTGAGCGGTAAGTGGCCAAGCATTGCTGTGTGAGACAGGGCATGTTGCAGCATGCTGGTTGTCTGATACTTGCCTGTATGTGTGACATAGGCCATGTACGCGTGTGTGTGTGCAGGGACATCATGGTCATGCATGTGAGACCAGTAATGTGTGAAGCACACGGTTGGTGTATGTGTTTGAATGTAACATGGGGAGCCCTATGTGGAATGGACACATGAGAGCATGCCAGTCTCTGTTCCTGGACATGGGTGTGGGTGAGGGATGGGTGCTGATGCCATGTGCATGTATGGTGTCCATGTCTGTGTTTCTGACCTGCGTGTCTGTGACTTGTAGATGCCATGGATGCATGACACATGTCTGTGACAATGTTCAGATTCACTGATCCAGCCTAGTTATCCTTGCATCCACTGTGTCTGGGGTGTACGAGTCCAGATGGATGAAAGTGCGTTGAAGTGTGTGCATATGATAGGCATGACCCATGATGCATGTGAGTCCAAAAACAACATTGTATGCTTCAAGAGTCCCTTGGACATGTTTGCTTATGTCCATAGCATGTGCCATGCCTGTCACTGCATGTGTTTTGCCTGCACTGACCCATGTGTTGTGGAGGGACATGATGGAAGTGATCTTTGACAGTGCCACTCATCTGCTATTGCTTCCTGTCTAGGGGACCATTGTACAGTACCCTGATGCTTGTGTTCTATGTCTCCCTCTACACAGCGCAAAGTGAAGAAGAGAGCGGAGACGGCGCTGTGGAGCTAAGCGGCGGGGATGCCCCCACGCCTGCAGTGGAAGGGGTGGGTGAGCCCCCACAGGGGCTTGCAACGGCGGAAGACGGTGTGGAGCCATCCAGGTTGGTGGTTTCCACAGAGGAGGAGGAGGCCGCTACTGAGCCGCACATGGGGCCTGGTGGGGGCATCCCTGCTGGTGCAAGTGGTGCAGTCCAGGGGCAGGGGCAGGAGGCAGCACAGGTTGCCGTGCATGACACTGTGACTGCACCACCATGCACCAGCAGGGATGCCCCATCCCAGGCCCGTCCGCAGGTAGGGGGGATGTCCATGTCATCTGACTCCCCTCCACCTGCGGACGAGGGGACCCCTGGCCATATGGAGAAGGTCCTGATTGGTGTCACGTTGCGTACGGCTGTCATTCGTGATGAGGTGCGTGCTTCCCGGGGGGAGCACGCACGTCATTACGAAGAGCACCGTGCCAACGTGGCCCAGTTGGGAGCGGTCATGGTCGGGGGTCTCGTACATGTGTCAGGCACTCTGGCGACCCTCTCCTCCTCTGTGGAGGCTATGCGCCAGTCGTACTCCATGCCGTCTTCCGGCCCAGATGCCACCAGGGCCCCCTGTGGACCTGCCCCGACCAATGCAGCCACCTTGGTGGGGATCCCATCCCTGCCACAGTCGGGAGTCGGAGGTCCAGCAGGGGTGGACACACCAGCAACTGGACCCCAGCAGATGAAGGATGCGACGGCATCATCGGGCAGGGCACGTGCACGACGGCGTCGGTGGTTTCCATCAGCCTGGATGCCGTTGTGCTAGCACAGGCAGTTGCGTCGGAGGCAGCGGCAGGCTCGACGTGGGAGGCATCATTGTTCGGGGCCATCAACATCAGGGGTGCAGGCATCGGCCGGAGGGCAGGAGAACCCTGGAATGGAAGTGGCTTCTGTGTGGGAGCGGTTGGGCCAGCAGATTGGTGCGGAGCGGCAGCGGGCAGAGGAGGAACGGCTCACAATGGTCAGGGCGGAGAACTCCATGCGGAGGGCGCTGAGGCGGGCTGAGTGCCTCGAGGGTCTTCGCAGGGAGTTGGAGCTGGACACTGCATTATCCCTGCGGGACCTCGGGCCAGGGAACATGCCCGCCTCCAAGCCATTGAACAGGAGTTCGATGATGCCCTAGCCCATGACAACAACCAGTGAGCCGTCGGACTAGCCCGCTGCCCTTGTAAATAGTTATGTAGTTAGTGTTAGGTTTCCTTTGCTTTTTTATTTATTTTGGACCTTTTGGACAATGGGCCACATTTTTGTATATAGTTTTATTTTATTAGGTAGTATTTTTATGTAGGTTTCATTTCTTCAGTTGGGATCATGGACCCTGGTTTGTTTATCTGTATATAGTTGACTGTTGGATTTTTTTTTTTTTTTTTGCATTTACCTATGGAGCAATGGTTTTCGGTTTTGTTTTTATCTTGGATTTACTTTCTTGAACTGTGACTTTGGACACCTTTCCTTTGGATTATGATTTGTCGTTTTTCATTATTTTACGGACATGCTGCTTTTGGTTTTTGATTCCCATTGTCATTTGTTTATTTTTAATTCCATTTATGCTGTTTTTAATACATTATTTTCATCAAACTTCAATGTGTAGTATCATCTCATTGGTATCATGCATATCATGATATGGGTTTTGAGAATCACTGACACCCATTGGGTGTATGTGAGGGCCATGTGTTAATTTCCAAACTTGCTATTGGGGTTCTATCATGTCATTGCCATTTCTAAGTGGGTGGGTGCAATACTCGAGTGGGTGTCTTGCATTTGGAGGCTGACCATAAGGGCCAGGGATCTAGATTGTGATGACATGTTGGCTGGGGGACATGTGTGGGGGCCTGCTGGCAGGTGCCCCGCAATGCTGGGGGGTGGGGGTGCAGGGGGACATGAGTGGGACATGAGTGGGGGCCTGCTGGCAGGTGCCCCGCAAAGCTGGGTAGTGGGGGTGCAGGGGGACATGAGTGGGACATGAGTGGGGGCCTGCTGGCAGGTGCCCCGCAATGCTGGGGGGTGGGGGTGCAGGGGGACATGAGTGGGACATGAGTGGGGGCCTGCTGGCAGGTGCCCCGCAATGCTGGGGGGTGGGGGTGCAGGGGGACATGAGAGGGACATGAGTGGGGCCTGCTGGCAGGTGCCCCGCAATGCTGGGGGGTGGGGGTGCAGTGCGACATGAGTGGGACATGAGTGGGGGCCTGCTGGCAGGTGCCCCGCAATGCTGGGGGTGGGGGTGCAAGGGGACATCAGTTGGTGATCAGTAGTGCAAGGAGACATGTGCCTTTGCTGGGGGGCATGCCCATGTTGGTTGTCTGTTCTGAGGAACTTCTCGCGCACCCCTGAAATACACGCACCCAGCCCGTTCGCGTGTGAAACTTCTCGCGCACCTCTGAAATACACGCACACGCTCCGCCCAGGCCAGATCGCGTGTGAGACTTCTCGCGCACGCGTGTTCCCGAAACCCGTAATACACGTTCCCCGCTTTGCGTTTGCTGTTTGCCAGTCCGGTAAACTGGTACAGGGTTGGCACAGCCCTTTGCGATGGTTTTGCGATCTTGATGGCTTTTCCTTGCGCAAGGGCGTTCTTGGGGGCGTAACTGGCGCTGCTGCAGGGTCGCTGCGCCACTCTGCGCCACGTCTGCTTTTGGAGGCGAGAATCCATGAATACGCTGTGCGCGGAAATTGATTTTATCGCACGCGGCTGGCGCAGACATTCGCACGGGCATGCTGTGCGGCAGCCGCGTGCGACACTTTTGTGAGGAATTCCATGAATCGGCCTGTAAGTATTTACCTAATCGAGTTCCTCCACAGTTTTGCCAAAATTACCAGCCTTTTTTTCCTGATCGGCAACGTCATAATGAGGGTCTGGTGTCCATATTCTCACATGTGTAAGTCAATTGCACAGGATCCTTGTCTTGACAATGGTGCAAACATTCTCTAAGGCACCTGTCTCTGTGCAGCGGTGAACCATACATCATTCCTAAGCAGCAGCAGCAGCAAACAATTTTTGGAGCCTAAAGGACACTTGCTAATTACATTTAAGTGGGTCTTTAAGAAAACAGAAATGTTAGTCTGTATGGCCCAAAGAGTGGGTCAAGAGCACATGGTTTGGTCCTGCAGAAAAGTGTCAGACTTTTGGGCTGAGGTTGGTGATGGGATTGCTATGGAATCTTGGGCTGGGCTACATCTGGACCCTTTGCTGGTGGCCCAGTGCTCCTCATATTCCTTTCACACTCTTGAAAGGGAAAGGATTTAAGGGATATTGATGGCAACCACTTATGTTAAAAGACTCATCCTAAGACTAGGCAAGGTGGCATGCAAGCTGGGGGTAGAAACAGGGCTAACAGAGTTTGACATGTAAACTCATTTGGAGAGTATGCAGAAATGTTACCAAAAATAACTGAACATTTCTTTGTCATACATTTCCTACCGCAATGGTCCCACAAAAAGTAGTTGGTAGGTTTGAGTGATGCAATAGTGGATGGTGAGATGGTGGGGAAGGAAAGCCGAGTTTACCCCCAAATTTTGTGGGGAACAACAGTGAGACATTGTTGGGTAGAAACAAGTAGGACAGGGTGGAGTGGAGACCAAGGGAAGCCAGAAGCAAATATGATCAGGTTTTTTGGACTCATATGCTAATTGAAGTATTTGAACAGAAATGTGTACAGCATTTGGGGGGGTTTACGAGTGACCCCATCTCTTCTACATTCCTATCCTCTCATCTTGTTCCTGTCTTTCCAACATCTTCTCATCCTTTCTAGCCTGTCCCGCCTACTGGTGTCTGTCTTTTGCCTGGTTGAAGTATTGCAGCCTATTTGCATTTCATGACTTTTTGTAGTTATGGGCTGTGATGAGACTGTTCTTTCATGCTGTGGGTCTATCCTCGAATAAACCTGAAAAATACATTTTAAAAACTACGTCAAGTATGTAAACCTAAGTGGTCTGATTCTAAAAGAGCAGCACCAACCATTACAATACACAAAGAAGAAAAGTTCTGTCTGCATTATTCACCTTTATTTTCATTTCTGGTGTTGCAATTGTTTTTTTTTAAAAGGATACTTTGGCAAACGGAAATGATTGACTTAAATGATTGATGAAACATACGTATTCAATTGTAGATTGATTTTTTTTTATATTCTTAATAATGCTTGTGATTCAATTTGAAGGTGAACGAAAATGATATTGGCCCTCATTACGACCTTGGCGGAGAACCATGGTGCAATTTGCACCATGGTCCATGGCGCTAAGCTGCCAACTCCGCCATGGTGGTTGGCGGACTTACCGCCCCATTCCGACCTTGGCGGGGCGGTAAGTCCCCAATCCCCATTTACCCTTCCCCATTCCCATTTTTGCCCCATAGGGCATAATGGGAGTGGGGAAGGCGTTAATTACGCCACCGTAAATTACGGTGGCGTAATTAACAACAAGGTCCCTTAGCGCCATGGATTTTAACACCTGCTAAAAGCAGGTGTTAAATCCGCCATGGCGCTAAGGGAACTCGTACTCAGGCGGTAAGGGTCGGCGATGTTTACGCCGGCGTAAACCCCTTTCCGCCAGGGTCGTAATGAGGGCCACTGATTCGTGAATCTCTTCGTGTTGATTTCTATTACAGGTCTGGTCAATTTCAGAGGGTAAATGCTTTCAAACTGTTAAAAAATGTGAAATATATAATTCTCTAAGAATATCTGTGCATTGGGAGCAGAAATACTCACCTCCAACTTATCTTGAGAATTGGCTTTCCATTTAGTGCCTTCCTATTCCAAAATATGTTTCCCCATCCAAATCTGGAGGTTTGTGATTCATGGTTACAAAAACTTTAATGTTAAGGTGAGTGTTGAGAAAAAAAAAACAGCACACAGTGATTCAAAATATGCAATTGTTTCAACACAGATATATTTGTCAAACATATAAATCTATTGACTTTTTTTATGTTCTAACAATTGTTTTTGATTTCATACCAGGCAGCCAGGAGAACTCACTGGTGCTATTTGCCACGTTTGCAATTTCTTATTCGGGTATTTTTTCATTAGAGTACAATAGGAGTGTTCCAGACTCTCCATCTTGGATTGATAACCTTCTATCAGAAAATAAGGTGTGTGTCGATTTTAGGTTTAGTTTTATAATGGAAGTGATAATTATAATAACCATTGTCACAAAGTTACTATTCTACAGTAACTCCAAAGGGGTGAGAGGCAGTTTCTAAACATGATGTGTGTTAGGGAGAATTCTCAAGAATGGCTAATTTCCCTTACCTACTGAGTCCCTCAGCAGCTTTGCTGGAGTTCTAGGATTTTTTTTTTCACCTGGTACGTGTGTGAGCTTTTTTTCCCCATTCTTACATGTGTTTTGCTGTGTGTGTTCTATCTTTTTGTGTGATCTTGGGCTATGGAGCCTCACCTACTCCATAGGTATCATCTTTTTAAATGTGTGTTACACAGCACCTTCAGTGCAGTGACACAGGGTTGTCTTTCAGACTTTCCACTGACTCCATTTTTCTGGGACTGACTACTTTCTCCCACAAACATGTAAAGTTGCCATTGACTTTACTTAGTCTCTTTAAACCACAGACCCAGTACACCCATCTTACATGGAGTATTGGAAAGGGTTAATATTATCCCTTTTTGTTTGTTTCTCTATGAGCATTGTTTTTCTCCCTTTCCATTAAGACTTGGCTGGTGGCAGTGGTAACTACCCTATTTTTCCTACAGTGGTTATCTTAAATAACCATGGTATTGTTTTAGGCTATCTTGGTAGCCTCAAACTTAAATCTGCTTGAGCATATTGTTTTTAATATTGTTCTGGCTGGGTTTAGTCACCCTTTCTTTTTGGAAAAGTCTTTCTCGTGTTTGTCTCTATGCACCAAACCAGGTTTGGTTCCTTTGTTCACCGTCTTTTCGCGGGCTTCTGCACAGAAGCCCTACTTTAGGCACCTCAAAGTCTGGGTAGGCAGGATGTGAGGGAGGGGTTTTAGGACCCCTGCCAGGGGTTCCCTTGGTAACCCAAGTCACACTCCTGTTTGATTTGCTAGGTGACTGTCCGTCCAGGACAGCCACCCTGGTGTATGATTGACAACCAGGCTGTGTGAATTGGGGAAAACTGCATAAAAAGCAGGTCTCTGGGATTGGAAAGGCAGAGTCGCCACTGGAACGAAAGAACGGACGAGTAGCTGACCGAAAAGGACCCCTACAATGACTGAACTGCCCAGTGAAACCCTGCTGCAGGTCCGAATCTTCAGACTTCAATGACAGAGAAGATCCTCCAGAAATCTTCTCCCCCTGAGCTGGTGGCACCAACCAGTTCGCCCAAACTGTAAGCTAGGAAACCCTCCTCTGGTCGAATTCGCTGTACAGAGCTACAGTGGGCCGGATAGCCAGGAAGGTCGGACCCTGCTTGGGTTTTAAGGAGAGCACCTTTGTTGCTTTGCTCTGCTGCTGGTTTCTTCCCTGGGTAGTGCAGGACCCTCCAGTCTTCCTACTTCGTGTCAGTCCAACAGTCGCTTCAGGAACCATGAGCCTGCAGGAACTACCAGGAACGTCTGCCTCAGCTACAGCTTCTTCTCCATTTAAGGTACTGTTCAACATCCGGTTGTTCGTTTCGTTCAGCTGCGGTGAAAGCGTGTGAAACCTTTCGCCAATCTGAGGCCTTGTCCTTCTCTTCTCTTTAAACTAACTTTTCTGCTGACCAACTTCGTCCGGAACTCTTGGCAAATACTTAACCGCGAACTCCCCTGAACCATGTGATCTTGAGAAAAAGACATTTGTCCTATTGACTTTGGCCCTAAGCCTATTTGATCCTATCACTGGAGTTCCTTTTTCTAGATTGCCCTGCTTACTTACCTGTTGGTAGTGCTCAATTTCTCCCTAACTTTGTCTTTCTCTCCCTTTTAAGTTAACAGAGTGCCATTTTGCTCCCACTTCATTTTGTGAGCTTAACTTGTCTGAAAACTATTGGGAGTGTTGTGGTGTATTAAGAGTGTGATTTTTTTTAACTGCTTTACTTTAGTGAAACATTATACAACTGAACAGTAAATAAATGTCAGGGTAATTCATAGAATTTCGTACAAAAGTGGCGCACGCGGCTGGCGCACAGTGTGCGCGTGGGAATGTCTGCGCCAGCCGCGTGCGCTAAAATCGATATCTGCGCACAGCGTATTCATGGGTTTTAGCCTCCAAAACCAGCCGTGGCGCAGAGTGGCGCAGCGACCCTGCAGCAGCGCCAGTTATGCCCCCAAGTACACCCTTGCACAAGGAAACGCCATCAAAATTCCCAATTCATCGCAAAGGGCTGCGCTAACCCTGGACCAGTATACAGGGCTGCCAATCAGCAAACGCTGAGCGGGGAACGTGTATTACTGGGGTGCGCGGGAAGTGCCACACGCTATTTCAGCAGGGTACGTGTATTACTGGGGTGCGCGGGAAGTTCCACACACGATTTCAGCAGGGTACATGTATTTCTGTGGTGCAGGGAAGTTTAACACGTGATTTCAGCAGGGTACGTGTATTACTGGCGTGCGCGGGAAGTTCCACACGCGATTTCAGCAGGGTACATGTATTTCTGGGGTGCGGGGAAGTTTAACACGCGATTTCAGCAGGGTACGTGTATTACTGGGGTGCGCTGGAAGTGCCACACGCGATTTCAGCAGGGTACGTGTATTTCTGGGGTGCGGGGAAGTTTAACATGCAATTTCTGCAGGGTACCTGTATTACTGGGGTGCGCGGGAAGTGCCACACGCGATTTCAGCAGGGTACGTGTATTACTGGGGTGCGCGGGAAGTTCCACACGCGATTTCAGCAGGGTACGTGTATTTCTGGGGTGCGGGAAAGTTTAACACGCAATTTCAGCAGGGTACGTGTATTAATGCGGTGCGCGGGAAGATCCACATGCAAATTCAGCAGGGTATGTGTATTTCTGGGGTGCGGGGAAGTTTAACACGCGACTTCGGCAGGGTACGTGTATTACTGGGGTGCGCGGGAAGTGCCACACGCGATTTCAGCAGGGTACGTGTATTTCCGGGGTGCGGGGAAGTTTAACACGCAATTTCAGCAGGGTACGTGTATTACTGGGGTGCGCAGGAAGTGCCACACACGATTTCAGCAGGGTACGTGTATTACTGGGGTGAGCGGGAAGTTACACATGCGATTTCAGCAGGGTACGTGTATTTCTGGGGTGCGGGGAAGTTTAACACGCGATTTCAGCAGGGTACGTGTATTACTGGGGTGCGCGGGAAGTTCCACACGCGATTTCAGCAGGGTACGTGTATTTCTGGGGTGCGGGGCAGTTTACCACGCGATTTAAGCAGGGTATGTGTATTACTGGGGTGCGCGGGAAGTGCCACATGCGATTTCAGCAGGGTACGTGTATTACTGGGGTGCGCGGGAAGTTCCACACGCGATTTCAGCAGGGTATGTGTATTTCTGGGGTGCGGGGAAGTTTAACACGCGATTTCAGCAGGGTACGTGTATTACTGGGGTGCGCGGGAAGTTCCACACGCGATTTCAGCAGGGTACGTTTATTTCTGGGGTGCGGGGAAGTTTAACACGCGGTTTCAGCAGGGTACGTGTATTACTGGGGTGCACGGGAAGTTCCAGACACGATTTCAGCAGGGTACATGTATTTCTGGGGTGCAGGGAAGTTTAACACGTGATTTAAGCAGGGTACGTGTATTACTGGGGTGTGCGGGAAGTTCCACACGCGATTTCAGCAGGGTACGTGTATTTCTGGGGTGCGGGGAAGTTTAACACACGATTTCAGCAGGGTACTTGTATTACTGGGGTGCGCGAGAAGTGCCACACGCAATTTCAGCAGGGTACGTGTATTTCTGGGGTGCGGGGAAGTTTAACACGCGATTTCAGTAGGGTACCTGTATTACTGGGGTGCGCGTGAAGTGCCACACGCGATTTCAGCAGGGTACGTGTATTACTGGGGTGCGCGGGAAGTTCCACACGCGATTTCAGCAGGGTACGTGTATTTCTGGGGTGCGGGGAAGTTTAACACGCAATTTCAGCAGGGTACGTGTATTACTGGGGTGCGCGGGAAGTACCACATGCAATTTCAGCAGGGTATGTGTATTTCTGTGGTGCGGGGAAGTTTAACACGCGATTTCAGCAGGGTACGTGTATTACTGGGGTGCGCGGGAAGTGCAACACGCAATTTCAGCAGGGTACGTGTATTACTGGGGTGTGCGGGAAGTTCCACACGCGATTTCAGCAGGGTATGTGTATTTCTGGGGTGCGGGGAAGTTTAACACGCGATTTCAGCAGGGTACGTGTATTACTGGGGTGCGCGGGAAGTTCCACACGCGATTTCAGCAGGGTACGTGTATTTCTGGGGTGCGGGGAAGTTTAACACGCGATTTCAGCAGGGTACATGTATTACTGGGGTGCACAGGAAGTGCCACACGCGATTTCAGCAGGGTACGTGTATTTCTGGGGTGCGGGGATGTTTAACACGCAATTTCAGCAGGGTACGTGTATTACTGGGGTGCGGGGAAGTTTAACACGCGATTTCAGCAGGGTACGTGTATTACTGGGGTTTGCAGGAAGTTCCACATGCGATTTCAGCAGGGTACGTGTATTTCTGGGGTACGGGGAAGTTTAACACGCGATTTCAGCAGGGTACGTTTATTACTGGGGTGCGCGGGAAGTTTCACACGCGATAGGCCCTGTGCGAGTGGGGTACGTGTATTTCGGGGGTGCAGGGGAGTCCTACACGTGAATTGGCAGTGTGGGTCCTCCCAGGTGTTCCCTCTACACCCTCCACGGCCCCTACAGGCAGATCACACCACAGGGGACTACCCTGCACCCCTGGTCATGTCCCGCAGGCAGCCCATCCACCATGGGCATGCCCCCCCAGCCAAGCCACAGGTCACCTTGCACTAGTGATCACCAACGCATTACCCCCTTGCACCCCTACCCCCAGCAGTGCAGGGCACCTGCCAGCAGGCCCCCACTCATGTCCCCCAGCACCCCCACCTCCCAAACAGTGCAGGGCACCTGCCAGCAGGCCCCCACTTATGTCCCCTTGCACCCCACCCCCCGAGCAGTGCAGGGCACCTGCCAGCAGGCCCCCACTCATGTCCCCCAGCGCCCCCACCCCCCAGCAGTGCAAGGCACCTGCCTGCAGGCCCCCACTCATGTCCCCCAGCACCCCCACCCCCCAGCAGTCAGGGGCACCTGCCAGCAGGCCCCCACTCATGTCCTACTCATGTCCCCTTGCACCCCCACCCCCTAGCACTGAGGGGCACCTGCCAGCAGGCCCCCACTCATGTCCCCTTGCACCCCCACCCCCCAGCAGTGCAGGGCACCCGCCAGCAGGCCCCCACTCATGTCCCACTCATGTCCCCTTGCACCCCCACCCCCCAGCAGTGCAGGGCACCTGCCAGCAGGCCCCCACTCATGTCCCCTTGCACACCCACTCCCCAAGCAGTGCAGGGCACCTGCCAGCAGGCCCCCACTCATGTTCCCCAGCACCCCCACCCCCCAGCAGTGCAGGGCACCTGCCTGCAGGCCCCCACTCATGTCCCACTCATGTCCCCTTGCACCCCCACCCCCCCAGCAGTGCAGGGCACCTGCCAGCAGGCCCCAACACATGTCCCCTAGCCAACACGTCATCACAATCTAGATCCCTGGCCCTTATGGCCAGCCTCCACATGCCAAAGACCCACCCAAGTATTGCATCCACCCACATAGAAACGCCAATTACATGATACAACCCCAATGGCAAGTATGTAAATGAACACATGTCCGTCAAACACACACAATGGGTGCAAGTGAATGTCAAAACCCATATCATGACATGCATGAAACCAATGAGATGATACCACAAATGGAAGTATAAAAAAATACATATTAAAGATAACATGAACGTAAATCAAATTAAACACACAACAATGGGAATAACAAAAGAAATGGTCCATGTCCGATAAATTATGAAAATCAAGAAAACATCAAGCAAAAGAAATCCAAAAAGAAATGTTGTCCAAAGTCACATTTCAAAAAATCAAATCCAAGGGAAAATAAAAACCATTGCTCCATGGTGAACACAAAAAAAATATTAAAAAAGATGAATCCAATGCAGAACTATGTACAATTGAAGAATCCAGGGTCCATGAGCCCAACTTAAGAAATGAAACCTACCAAAAACTACTACCTAATAAAAAAACTATATACAAAAATGTGGTCCATTGTCCAAGCGGTCCAAAATAAAGAAAACATGAAAGGAAACCTAATACTAACTAACTAACTATTTACAAGGGCAACAGGCAAGTCCAACGGCTCACTTGTTGATGTCCCGGGTCAGGGCATCATCGAACTCCTGCTCGATGTCCCGGAGGTGGTCCTCTTCCATGGCCCCGAAGGTTCTCAGGGACGATGACATCTGGAACTCCAGGTCCCTGCAGATGGCCTCGAGGCAATCGGCCCGCCTTAGGGCCATACGCATGGAGTTCTTCGGCCGGACCATCGTGAGCCATGCCTCTTCCGCCCGCTGCTGCTCCGCATCTATCGCATGGCCCAACGCTGTCACACGGAAGACACTTCCCGTCCAGGGGCCTCCTGCCCTCCGGCCGATGCCTGCCCCTCCGATGATGAAGGCCCTGAGCCATCATGGCTCCCACCTTGTTGCTGCTGCTGTGCCGCTGCCTGTGCCCTGGCTCCTGCTGCTTGCACATTCTCCACCAGCCTGGCCGCAGGGTCAGAGGCAGCTCCACAGGGCACCCAGGTGACACATGGGTGGGAAGATGGCACGGAGGACGACTGGCGCATAGGGGGTTCAGTTGAGGAGGGGGTCGGAACAAGCTCTAGCAAACGGAGGAATCCGGCCCTGGTGAGCTGTCCCAGTGGGTCAACGCGGTCAACGAGCCATGCGAGAAGACGTGCAGTCTCCTCATGAAAAGACTGCAAGTCAGCTCGCATGGCACGTTGACGCAACGCTACCCCACCTAGGACAGGCTCAACCCGGTGCCGGATAGCCACATCCGCAGGGAGAGGAAGGCCAGTTGGTGTAATCCAATCCCCTCCCTGAGAATGGGTCTGGACGTAGGTATCCCTGCTGGTGCAAGATGATGCAGTCACAGGATCGGGGACAGGATTACACACAGGCACCTCCACGGCGGCCTGTGCTGCCTCCTGTCCCTGCCCCTGCACTGCACCACTAGCACCAGTGGAATCCCCACCTCCAGACCCCATCTCTGTCCCTTGCACGGCCTCCTCCTCCACCAAACCCCCCACCAACCTGGATGAATTCGTGCCATCTTCCTCCGTCGGGCCCTGTGGGGTCTCAGCTGCCCCTTCGGCTGCCGAGGAGTCCAACTCCAACCTCCGCCTCTTGGACCTCCCCTCGGCAGCTGCGACCTGGGTCGCGGCACCGGACTCCTCACTCCCCGACGCGATGACAACCTGGGAGGGGAGCCGGGCCTTGCGTCTCCGGCTGGCGGTGCGATCCCTGTCGCTGTGCTCCACAGCACCTTCTCCGCCCTCTTCATCAGTTGACGCTGCAGACAGGGAGAGATAGGAGACAGGCATCAGGGCACTGTACAATGGACTCATACAAACATGACAGTTGTACATGAGTGGCATTGTCAAACTTCAGACATGGCATCACAATCCCCAAAACACATGTCATTGCAACTCACACACATGAGCTATTCCACAGCCATATTGCAACAGCCAGCACCATCCATACACATACAACAGCATGAGCAGCCAAAGGTGAGCCAGACATCACATGAAACACAGGGAGTGCACTAGACATGCACACACGCCACCACACTTACATACATGTGTACACCTCTGCCAACTGTCACAGTGATGAGATTGACATCCATGTCACATCTGGCAATCAGTCTTCTACATATCAGTCTCACATGCATCCATGTTGCATCACTGTTGCACCCTTGTCAAATACACACACATGCACATGTACACGGTGCAGATGCATGCAGCTGGAACCAACATCCATGTGTGACACCACAACCATGCCAACTTACATACACAGTAATCCAAACATGTGTGCTCACACATCTGCATTTGGCCTGCATGCTTACCCACACATACACCATCCATGTGTCTCACACATGAAAGGACTTGCATGTGTCAGCCTCACAGCCCTGTACATACACATCCATACATGGCGCTACAAAACCACATGTACAACCTGCACACTACTGGCACACCACCACACGCACAGCTTCCAATCAGTATGCATGTACACTTACCGCTCGACTCCAGATGGGTCTGCCTCTCAAGGACCCTCATCTGATGTTCTGACAGGTGGCCCCGGCACCCCTTAGCATCCGCTGCCTTCAAGAGGCGCCGGGCCTTGTTGAGGATCCTGGATCTGAAGTCCTCCCAGCGCCTCTTGACATGTTGGAAGTTGCGGACTGTCACCCCCTCCGCGTTGATGGCAGTCACGATGTCCGTCCAGATCCGAGCCCGTCCTTCCTTGTTGGCGCGCGAACTTCCGAAGAGGGCATCATACTGCCCCAGGACTTGCTCCACCAGGACACCAACTTCAGTGGCAGTGAAGCTGGTGCCCCTCTGCCTTTCTGGCTGGGGGTTGCCATTGGTGCCAGATGGTGTAGTGCCCGACATGGCAACCCCAGAGGCAGGTGTGGGTGGGCAACTGCGTCCTGGGGCTGGGCTGTGGAGCGATGGAATAGCAGTCGGGAGTCTTCGCTTCCAGCAGGGGTGGTCACAGCAACAGCACCCCTGGCTGACATGCAGGCAGCAAATGGCAGGGCATGTGGGCAGCAGGCAATTAGGCAGCAGCAGATGGCAGGTGGGAGCGTGCTCGGGGCTCTGGGGGGCAGTAATTCGGCCTTCTGGGCAAAAGCGTGGTCTTCCATGTCTGAACACGTGGCCAGCTTGATACGGAGTGTTTTGGCACGTGAAAATTTTGCACGTCAGCGTGTAATTCGAGGAAAGGCCCTTAGCACGTAAGCGCGTCAGCGCATGTACACGATTTCATTGGACCAAAGGCCCTTAGCGCGTAAGCGTGTCTGTGACGTTACACGCGCAGGTGTTTCCCTCATAGCACGTGATGACAGGGCACACGTGGAAAAGCTGCACGTCCGTGTGTCAGCGCGTGTGATTGGAGGAAAGGACGCGTACACGCGTAAGTGACGTGTACGTGTGGGCCGGTTTAAAAGGTACGTGTAGAACGCCATTTTCTTGTACGTGCTTTTCGTGGAGAGCGAGTGGGTGAATTCTGTACTTCTTGTCGGTTCACACGCGATTACTTCACAGCGTTTCAAGTTCGTACTCCCTGTTACCTCTGATAGCTTTCATTTTTCTACTTTTTTGGGCCTGTTTCCTCAAACAGTGTTCACTTCTCCTTTTGTCCTGTCTCCTCAGACAGCGTACAATTCTTCTTTTGGCGGGGGTGTTGCCAACGCGCACATGTGTGTATTTTTCACGTTCTTATTCCAGGCAGACGGTGAGTTCCGCGCGTACTTAGCAACTGTGCTTGCCCCGGGTGTCGCACTCCCCTTCAGAGGTCATTGCAGGCTGCGTGTATTACGCGTACACTTATTTTTGTGTTTCTGGGTGCAACAGGGTAGTGCGGGTTCATTTTTCCACACACGTGGTCTACGAGGGGTTGCATGCACGTTTATTTTTGTTTTTGGGCTGCCTGTGCGTTGCGTGACCCGTCATCTTCCCCCAGGGGTCACAGACAGCCTTGTTAGAGCACTAGGGTACAAATTCCATCTAGTACCCTACCCCTTTGGCCCCCAATTGCCCAGGACAATAGTTTACTGCTCCTCCCATACGTACAACAACATCAGTGCCATGGTTGGGAGGCGATCAAGCGGTAAGGGAGGCAAAGGTGGCCGACCTTCAAAAGGTGGACGTGGTGGGCGCGATAGGGGACATGGCCAGGATTTGCAGGGTGCCCTTAGACCCCCATGTGTGGAGGACCAATCCGGTACACCCATGCTCCTCCCCCCATGGTTGAGGGAAACGTGGCTGAGACCATCCCAGCTAAGCCCCTGTTCGACCGGCCCATTGTGGCACCTGACCTGGCACAAGATGACTCCCTGGCTGACTTCCAGGTCAGCAAGTCTAGGCCACTTGTGGCGGTGCAAGTTGTCACCAAGGCATGTGGATCTGGGGCAGCTATGTCATCTGCTACCCCAAGTATGCAGGGTGGTGAGGCTGCAGGGGCAGCTGCAGCTCCATCCGCCCCAGCTCTGACTCTCCCAGCCAGGACAGTGTCGGCCCTGGTCCATCATACTGATGTTCCCCCTGCCAACATCACACTTCAAACAATGCCTGCACCAAGTCCTATGGTCAATGTGCATTTGCACACTCCAACAACCCAGTCCACTGTGATTCTGCCCCAAGCCACTCTGGCTCCGCTCCACCTTCTAAAAAGAGGAAGAAGGGTGCTCTGGCACGACAGGCTGAGACCCCAGGCACGGCTACACACTCCGGCACGTCAAGGAAGCCTTGCTTTAATGACGCGGAGCTTAATGCACTTGTGAGCTATGTGTCGCAACATAGCCACGAAATGGTGGTGACTACAGGGTCCAAGACCAAACCTGGTCAACGTAAGGCACACTGGCAGACCATCGCCAACCACATAAGTGCCCTTGGATTTGTGAGGCGCTCAGCTGATGATTGCTACAAGCGGTGGAACGACCTGAAACGCAGAGTAAAGGACAAGCTGGCCTCAAATCATGCCGCTACTCTGGTGACTGGCGGTGGGTCTCCACAAGAGTACAACGAACTCACTGAACATGAGTCTGTTGCTGGGACCTTCGTCACAGAGGAACAGATCCGAGGTGTGGGAGAACTACCTGATTATGACACATTGTCCGGTGAGTGTCCATGCGTGTGTGTGTAGTGCATGTGTATGTTATTTGGGTGACGGGTTCTGATTGAGTGCCAGGTGAGGGTGTGTACTCCAGAGTGTTATAGGTTACCCATTTCCTTCCTCACATGGGATCACGTGCCTTGTATTTGGCTATGACTGCATCCCTTCTGCCCACAGTATCCTATTAGGTCCACAATTGTGCAGTTGACCTTGTACTGCCATCTTGCAACTACATTGGTCAGAATTTGTAAGTGTGCCTTCAGGATAATATTTTCCACTCTCCCCTTTTTTGCTAGACATTTATCAACCATATTGTGACATATGTGATATGCTTCGGTCATTGTTTACTGGCTACACTGGGGCAATGCTTTACCTGGTTACATACACAATGAGACCATTCAGGCTGATGGAGTATTGGCCAGCACAAATGTTTAGATGAGTGCCTGTTTATTTATTTATTTATTTTATTTATTTATTTACATTTATAAAGCGCTCACACAGCCCGCAGGCATCGAGGCGCTGTTACAGGAATTGTTTGTTTTTCTTAGTTGCGTAATTGTGTTTTTTTTTGTCTTAGTTACGTATTATAACGCGCTTAAACACCCAGAGGTTTCTAAGCGCGGACCCGGGGATCGAACCTGTTGCTGCTTCGTGTCGTCTTGCTTCCAAGACGCGCACGCTGCCGCTGAGCTATCCTCCCTCCTGTTTGCATGTGGAAAATGACAGATGTTTCCTGTGATGTCAATGTGACGAAAAATAGATCAGCCAACTATTACTGTATTCTTGTACCTTGCATGTGTTGCAGTGAGTGGCACATGTGTACTTAGTCACAGTATGCAGCATTTTTCATGTCATCATGTCCATCTCACATGGATGGGTGACAGTACTCAATCACTGACATATGGCTGTACTTGTCAAATGTACCATGGCTATGCTAAATGCCATCTGTGTGCTGCCATGTGTCATGTATGTGTATTGGACATGCCACTCACAGGCCAATGTGTGATGGCAGTGCTACCCAGCATGCAGCAAATGTGTTGCTATCCCATATTGGTGCCATCAGTGTCTGCCTTTTGCCTCCCCTTACTACTCAGTGACAGTGCAGGCATGGGAGGGTTCTAGTCATGTGGGACATGTGTGAATCATGTACTGGTTCTGTAGCTTGACAGGCCTATTTGTGTGCTATGGTGCTAATGCCTGTTTCCATTTTTTCTCTTTCATGTTTTTGCAGGGGATGACGCACTTGATGCTGTTGAGGTTGAGGAGATGGTGCAGACCCAGGAGGAATCCCAGGCACGACCGGGCACCAGCGGGGGACGTGGTGTGGTGGTGGGTGAGGACCCAATCCTCCTGCAGACCATACTTTCCAAGGGTGTCTCTGGGTGTACCTCCCCAGACCTCTATTCAGGTGCTGATTCGGATGATGAGACCTATGTGCCGTCACAGGTAAGTGTTTCTGGCAGGGATTCTGTTCTGTCCAACCCACCTGCACCAGGGGTAGATCCCTCTATGGGGATGTCAGTGTTGGTAGAGGCGCCTTTGGCGGTTACGGATGCAGGGTCACACTCCACAGCATCTGATCCTGTTCCTGGGCCAGCAGATCAGAGGGGGAATGCAGTCCTGCAGCCTCAGGCGGTGCCAGCACAGCAAGGTGCACATCGCCTTGCCCCAAACAGGTGTGGTGCCCGTCGACGTGGTGGCCGTATGCCACCAGGCAATAGCGTATGGGAGAACTCCATGTACGCTATGGCAACCCAACATGCAGCATCAGTTGAAATGATGGCTCAGGCAATGGAGAGGGTGGCCACTTCCATTATCCCCCCTGAAAGGCAGATGGAGCAACTACAGCAGGCAAGACTCCATTTGCCAATCACACAGGGAAGACATGTTGGCGTCCAATAGGGACCGACTGGCGGCACTGGAGACTCTGCGCCAATCCATCTCAATAGAGTCCCAGGCCCACAGGCAAGCCCTGAGTGAAGAACTCCATAACCTCAGGCAGACTCTTCTTGAGCTTGAGACTTCCGCTAATTTTAGGGCAGAACAGCAGCTGGAGCACCTCACAAGTACGCTCTCAGCTGAGATGCGGGCAACTCGGGAGGAGATCCGAGCATCACGTCAGGTGTTGCATGGGGATCTCCGCACTATAATCCTCCAGAACGAGACCTTCCACACCCGCATGCTTGCTGCCATGGAGGACCATACCAGGGCTTTGCGTGGGTTGCCTCCCATAGCACCACCACCTCCTGATGCAGCAGCAGAGGGTCATGAGAGCAACGGCAGCAGTTCTCCCACATTGGCATAGCCGTGCAGGCCATGAGCCCATGGAGGTGTTTTTTTTCCCAACATCCACACAGGTGGCTGTTGGTGCGCACCCTGTCCTCGGACCTCCTGGGTGCCCCCCCATCCCCCACATGGCCATTTTTGATTTTTGATTTTTGATTTTTGATTTTTAATTTTTTTATTGACAGTGTGTTGCCTTGTGTGGCTCCCGTGGGCATCCACTGTATTCCGGCTGGGCATATGCAGGCTTGTCCTGAGTTTGGGTTAGATGCTTGGGTTCATGAGACACACGCCCCTCCTGCTTCCCGTTTCCATGGGCTTGCAAAGGGTGTGACCAAGTGACAGTGATGTACACAGTGACGTTGGGCTCCCATGTGCTGTGTGGGCAGTCTGTAGTCAATACTGTGTAGACATTCCTTGTGTATATTGTTGTTGTATTGTACACTGCATGGTGTATTAATGTATGATTTTGCTTCCATGTCTCCCTCTGAATTTGCAGATTCATTCCTCATGTCTTCACAAGGCCGTCTACTTTGGAGATGGAGTTCATGTTGTATGCAGTACACAGACCAGTTTTGAAGGCTGCAGGACTACAGTTTGAAGGGGGTGATGTGGTGGCATATTCAGGTTGGATGACTACGACTACTTTAACTTAGTACTGTCATGTTTTAGAAATGTTTGAACTTGTCTAGATGCATTGTTTAGTTGGTAAGTATTTGGTCATGTGTGTTGTTAGTTCAACATTACTAGGAGCATATTGTGTGTGGCCAGTTCCATTAGGGACACTGTACTTTGTGACACTTGTGTCAGGTTTTTGGGATTGCTTTGTTTGCTCTCACATAGCATGACATGCCATGGTGTGTTGGGTGGTGGTGCTGGGGAGGGGTTGGGTGACATGGCACTGTTCTCATGTTGTATTTTGCAAGGGGGTCATGCATTTAGCAGCATATGTGTCTTTTGATGACACAGCATTGGTGGTGTTTCTGTAGGTAGGGATGCACACATTGTGACACTTCCAGGTGACCAATCTCAGGATGGTATGGTTGTGACAGTTGACTGTCCCTCGACAGCTGGTATGTGGCAGGGCTGTGTGCACTCCACAGGTGTGTGATTCTAAGTGAAGTAATTAGCAACCAGCTGTGTTCGGGCTGCCTCACCCCGTGCCCTTTCCCCTCCCATGCGCAGCGGGCGTGCATGTGGTTGGCGATGTGGGGGCACCACTATGTCCACCGGCAGGCCCCGGCGTGTTGCAACGTTGTGCAGGACACATGCTGCCACTATGATCCTGCACACTACTGGGGGAGCGTATAACAGCTGCCCACCAGAACGGTCAAGGGGGCAAAAGCGTGACTTGAGCACTCCGAATGTGCGCTCCACTCTACCCCAGGTTGCAATATGGGCTGTGTTGTATCTTACCTCGGGTGGCGTGGTGGGGTTCCGAATTGGCATCATCATGTGGGTGCTCAGAGGGCAGGCACTGTCCCCTGGGGAGGTGGTAATGGGTATCATTAGTGGGGTTGTGACATTACTCAGTATCTGGCATGCATGCATGTGCTGTGGCATTTATACTCACCAAGCAGCCATGTATCGCCATGCCGCCCAGCTTCTAGGTCCCGGATTAGGGTTGATATTCTGTAAATGAAACTGTCGTGGGTGGACCCTGGATAGTTGGCATATACTGAGGTGATGATTCCTTTGGCATCACATACTACCTGCACGTTGATTGAATGCCAGTGCTTGCAGTTTCTATAGATGTGCTCTGATGCCCTGGGGGGACATAGGGCCACATGGGTGCAATCAATGGCAACTAGGACTTTGGGGAATTGTGCCACCCCGTAGAAATCCTGGACAACAGCCTGCCTTTCTGCAGGTGTTCTGGGCAGGTATATGTGCCTGCGCACTGATGGGCGTGCAGTCATGATGGCCAAGACCTGGTGTAGGCAGCGTGACTGTGTGGTCTGTGACACCGCCCCCACTATGGCACGTGTCCGCTGAAATGATCCAGTGGCCAAAAAGTGCAGTACAATGAGGACCTTCTCCAGGGGGCTGAGTGCTTGGGAGCAGAGGGTGGGTGATGTGAGGTCATCCTCCCACTCACTGACCAGGTCGAGTATTATGTGAGGTGGAAACCTGTACCTCCCATACACCTGGTCATCAGGCATGCCAAAAAGGCTGGTTCTGGGTGTGAAAATTCTGGGCCTGACTATCCTCCTCCTCCTCCTGCGGTATCCCACGACCACTGCTGCTAGGAACGGTATGTTCATCCTGGCGTCTGAGCTTGCTTGTTGTTTGCGTGCACTTTTATGCTGCGCGAGTCCACGTATGCCTGCTTCATGCTGGCGTACGTGTTTCCGGATTAGCGCGTCTTTTTTGGCGCATGCGTTGGGCGTTCCGCGCATTTGCCTCCTGTTCTTCGACGCCGACCCCAGATTTACACGTACCCCGCTCGCACATGCCCAATCATGTGTAAAACTTCACGCGAGCCCAACTTCCCGCGAGTCCAACTTCCCGCGAGCCCCTGAAGTACATGTAACCCGCTCGCCCAGGCACAATCGCGTGTGAAACTTCCCGCGCACCCACAAAATACACGCTATTGTTGACACAGCGGGTGTCCGTGTTTGTTGCGCACCCCTTTGCACGTCATTTGTCCTAGAGGGCCACAGTATGGGAAATTCATCAGAGCTGTATATACGTGCTTTTTGATAGCGCACATTTTTTTAATGCGCAGGGACGCTACCGCCTGCCTTCGTGTGGCGGACATGTGTTGATGTACATAGTTGACTTTTGGTTTGTGTCATGGAATTGCCATTTCACTGCTGGGGGGTGGGGTTGCAGGGGGACATGAGTGGGACATGAGTGGGGGCCTGCTGGCAGGTGCCCCTGACTCCTGGGGGGTGGGGGTGCAGGGAGACATGAGTGGGACATGAGTGGGGGCCTGCTGGCAGGTGCCCCTGACTGCTGGGGGGTGGGGGTGCAGGGGGACATGAGTGGGGGCCTGCTGCCAGGTGCCCCTGACTGCTGGGGGGTGGGGGTGCAGGGGGACATGAGTGGGACATGAGTGGGGGCCTGCTGCCAGGTGCCCCTGACTGCTGGGGGGTGGGGGTGCAGGGGGACATGAGTGGGACATGAGTGGGGGCCTGCTGGCAGGTGCCCCTGACTGCTGGAGGGTGGTGGTGCAGGGAGACATGTGTGGGATATCAGTGGGGGCCTGCTGGCAGGTGCCCCTGACTGCTGGGGTGGGGGTGCAGGGGGACATGGGTGGGACATGAGTGGGGGCCTGCTGCCAGGTGCCCCTGACTGCTGGGGTGTGGGGGTGCAGGGGGACATGAGTGGGGGCCTGCTGGCAGGTGCCCCTGACTGCTGGGGGTGCAGGGGGACATGAGTGGGACATGAGTGGGGGCCTGCTGCCAGGTGCCCCTGACTGCTGGGGGATGGGGGTGCATGGGGACATGAGTGGGACATGAGTGGGGGCCTGCTGCCAGGTGCCCCTGACTGCTGGGGGGGTGGGACTGCAGGGGGACATGAGTGGGACATGAGTGGGGGGCTGCTGGCAGGGGCCCCTGACTGCTGGGGGGTGGGGGTGCAAGGGGACATGAGTGGGGGCCTGCTGCCAGGTGCCTCTGACTGCTGGGGGTGGGGGTGCAGGGGGACATGAGTGGGACATGAGTGGGGGCCTGCTGGCAGGTGCCCCTGACTGCTGGGGGTGGGGGTGCAGGGGGACATTAGTGGGACATGAGTGGGGGCCTGCTGCCAGGTGCCCCTGACTGCTGGGGGGTGGGGGTGCAGGGGGACATGAGTTGTTGATTATATTGCAAGGTGACATGTGCCTTGGCTGGGGGGCATGCCCATGGTGGATGGGCTGCCTGTGGGACATGACCAGGGGTGCAGGGTAGTCCCCTGTGGTGTGGGCTGCCTGCAGGGGTTGTGGAGGGGGTAGAGGGGACACCTGGGGGGACCACACTGCCAATTCACGTGTAGGACTTCCCGCGCACCCCCAAAATACACATTCCCAGCTCTGACAGCAAAATCGCGTTTGAAACTTCCCGCGCACCCCTGAAATACACGTACCCAGGCCAATCGCATGTGAAACTTCCCGCGCACCCAAGATTTACACGTACCCCGCTCGCCCAAGGCCAATCGCGTGTGAAACTTCACGCGAACCCCTGAAATACACGTACCCCTCTCGCCCAAGGCCTATCGCGTGTGAAACTTCACGCGAACCCCTGAAATACACGTACCCCGCTCGCCCAAGGCCTATCACGTGTTAAACTTCCCACGCACCCACGAAATACACGCTATTGTTGACACAGCGGGTGTCCGTGTTTGTCGCATACCCCTTTGCACGTCATTTGTCCTAGAGGGCCACAGTATGGGAAATTCATCAGAGCAGTATATACGTCCTTTTTGTTAGCGCACATTTTGGCGCACATTTCCTTCATGCGCAGGGACGCTACCGCCTGCCTTCGTGTGGCGGACGTGTTTAGGCCTGTGCGCGTCTTTGCCCATGCGCTGGTTTGCCCTATTCGATTCCATGAATACGTGTTGTAGGCGAGCGTGTGGGTGTTCCGCGCACTTGCCTCCTGTACTTCCCCCGTGACGCCCACATTTTCACGCGTTGTTCCCCATTCCGCGTGTCACGCCCCGTGTTACGCCTACTTTTGTTGTGTGCGCCACGCTATGTGCGCTTTTGCTGTGTGCTTAGCGCACACGGTTTGAAGACGTGTGCGCCACGCAGTATTTTGGCGCACATCCTGGAATTTCCTCACGCACGGACTTCCATGAATCGCTGTGCGCGGGTTTCTGTAAGCGATATTCAATCGACACTACAGCTAAGTCAATGCCTAGTCTGGGATGCAGAGGAAAACCCTTATTGATGTATTTTTATGTCCAGTTCAGTACTCTGGACGACAACCCTTGTATAACACCCCCCTCTTCGAATCCCCCTGACCCCACTGAGCCAAGAAGTAGGTTTGTTTTGCAAATTAAAAGGTTTATTTGAAAATTTAAACAATATATATATATATCACACTTCTATAAATAAATTGATAATGGATATTACACTTGTGAATATGAGCAGTAATCAGCAAGAGGTAACTTATGAATAGGAACAGAAGAATAAGGTGGGAAAGAATGCTTTATATGGTTCAAGGAAACGCAATGATGAATGAAATGCAGTACAGAAAATAACTTGATATGGCTTCAACAAAAGACAATGTAATCACTTTTCCTTGACAATTCACTCCCCCCCCTATGCAATGTAAGAAATGGAAGGAGAGCACACAGTCTTCAAGAATCCCAACAAAATGCAATACGAAATGCAGTTCCCCCCCAGCAAGCTTAGAGGAAAACAGGTAGAGGTTTGAAACAAAGGCCCAAAATGCTTTGAATGTGATGACAATGAAGTGAGAAATGTGCTAAAAATGCTTTTAATTCCCTCTAGAGGTTCAGGGTGGGTGATGTCTAGTTTATATTAGTTCAGGCTCACTTTAGCAATGCTCTGTGTAACCAGCAGGTTAAAACGAATTTTAGCAAATGAAAGCAAGAAGCTGCTGATTTTTACACGTGGCTGAAATTATGCAAAATGTCAAATCGCAGCAAATTTACTTGCACGCTTAGAGCGTAATTACGGAGGCACTATAAGGAGTAGGAAGTCGGTTCTAGGTTCGTTGGAAAGTTAAATCTCGTTCCTAGCACAAACGGTTCCGGAGATACGGACGATTTTGTGAAAGTAGTTTTTCGGATTTGAAATTTTAAAAGCTCAGAATGACAGATGACAGTTCTCAGTTTTAAAGATGACAGAATGACACGATTCTAGGAGGCAGTTCTAATAGGCTAAAATAGTTTGGATTAGATTATTTTAAACTAAGAGATTGGTTTTGGCACAGTGAGTACTCACACTATATTTTTGAAATAAGCTGTCAAGGTCTGGTCAGGTTGGACGGGATTTCCGGCGGGTGGTTCTGAAGTCCCGGCTATCTGGGTCAGCTCTACTCTCTGGGTCTGTCATGCACTGGTTCTGCTCACAGCACTGCACAGTTCTGGTCTCTCTGGATCTCTGGTCTCTCTGGATCTCTGGTCTCTCTGGATCTCTGGTCTCTGGAGGTTGATGGATTTGAAGTCTGGAGTCTCCCGGCAAAGCGTCCCGCAAGAATGTGGAAAGTGAATCCCCTACCTGGGTTTCAGTGGCCCTTTTTATGTGTTTTGAAAATGGGTGTGTGCCTGGGCCTAGCTATGCCTGCCCCTCTCACTCGTCATTGGCCCAATTCTCCCCTCTCCCATGATTGGTGGAAGGAAATGTGAGTCAGAGTGATGCTGTAGGTTTTATGGTCAGAGGAACCTCCCCTTGTCAAATTGCACACAAATCTATTTCTGATCCAAATACATATTTATCTATGTACCATTTCTCTCATATTATAGGTCCAGTTAACATATTTTCTGTAGCACCAAACCATCCGATCCCTGTCTTTGTACGATGTTGTGTCCACTGATGACAGAATTCTCCCCTTTTCATCCAGATAACGACCTCTAAACCTTTCCAGATTTTACACAAATGTGCACCAGGGATATGGGTTACAGATGATAACGTGTCAGATTTTTAACATGCATACATTTGGAGTAACAACCTTTTTTCCACTACTATCCCCAAGAACATCCCACAGGGTCCTAACACCTTTTAAAATGTGCACGGAAAAATCCCAAGAATAATGATATTATTTGTATAATTTTGACCAGTCCACACTATGAGTTATCTGTCTTTTTAAAATTATGCCCTGGTCAAAAAGGGGTGTGGCTTCCCACATCACAGGGTGGAATAACTGGTTTATCCACTTCCCCCAAGCTCAGCTGCTAGCAGAGGCACTGCCCCTCCCAGTTTCTCCCAAGAGGAAGCCACTTTACGGCCCCCCAATATAACATTTGCCTGAGCCAAAGAAGGCCCATTGTTCAGTTCCCTGTAGTCCCTAGGGGCCACTCCCCTTTCAATCAACAGGGCCATGTGATCTCCTTTTGGTGGGGCCAGCAGGATGCAGCCAGGCCTGGGAAGAGTTGTTGAGCCAGTTCAACTCCTGTCGGGGGTAGTTGTCAGGCAGAATTCAGCTAAATGTCACTTTAGTTCCCAGTTTTCTACATTCAAATCCAATTTACATGCAGCTATTTTTTATATATACATTAAATAATTACTTCCTTCAAGTCAATTCAGAATATAGTTTTACATTGTATCCACCTCTTAGCAAGTCTTTCCTTGGCCTGGTTTCGGTTCATTGGTTCAGTTTTACACAAAAGTCGGGTGGTTTTAAAACGCCGGCTTTCTGATAGTGGTGAGCACCGGTACTGCATCCATTTTTGTTATTAAGAAAATGAATTCCCCACAGTTCTGGGTTGCTTTTGGCAATCAGCATTGCCATTCCCCATGGTTTCAGGCTACTGTGTGTGTAGCCCAATGTGGTTTTAGGCAGTGCCCTCCTGTGCTCACAACATAGGCAAAAATGGGTGGCATGTTTTCCCTGTGCACTCTATGGGGAGTTCTGGCCATCATGATGTTTTCCATGCCAGTACTGCACAGTTTTATGGTAGGGCTTGGATGCATGGGTAAAAACATCCCACATTTCACTGCGATTTTGGCAGTGCGATTCGCACGCTTTCGCCGAAAATTTCAGCGCACATTATTTCCATGAATCGACCCGTTTATGTTTAAAGCTTAGGCCTGGCATGGGATTCCTGATTCGTTCATATCAATGGTTAAAGTATTATATTCCAATCCTACAACATCAATCTTTATAAATAATCACATGTCCCCATTATTTCCTCTTCATAGAGGCACACGTCAGAGCTGTCCTTTCTCACCTCTTCTCTTTATATTGGCATTAGAACCACTTTAGACGCGATTAGACGAGAAGATAATATAATTGGTATTCAGTTTAAAGATATTAAGACCAAAACAGTTGCACATGCCGACAATGTACTACTTGTATTGAGGGCATCAGATATTTGTCTACAACATCTAAAACAAATCATTACACAATTCTCCCTTGCATCAGGGTACAGACTTAACACGGATAAATGAGATGTTTTACCTACTTAATATGCATTATACTAATCATCATTGTTCAAACCTTGGTATTAAATGGTGCCAATAGGCATTAAGTATCTAGGTATCCAAATCTCATCCTCAATTAAGAATATTATCAATCAGAATACAGCTAATACCATTACTAGAGTAAAGGAACTAACACATAAATGGTCACCTCTCTATCTTTCTTGGTGGGGGAGATTGGAAGCTGTCAACATGATGATTTCACCTATTATATTCTATTTTCTTTATATGCTTCCTATTCCTATTCCAGCATCTTTTTTCAAATCTTTAGACTCCTGAATCCTCAAATTTCTATGGGGGAAGGAGAAAAGAAGGATCTCATTGTGCAAACTTCAAAAACCCAGATCTGAGGGCAGAGTGGGGTTTCCAGATTCTAAAAAATATCATGTTGCCTTTGTTCTACGACAAACACAGATATGGTTCTCCTCAAATAGTATCAATTTACCTAACTGGCTGCTTTTGGAGAGAGCAAGGGTCTCCCTTCATGTTCTCCTAGACTCTCCCATTTATTAATAATAATAATAATAATAATAATAATAATAATAATAATAATAATAATAATAATAATAATAAAAATAATAATAATAATAATAATAACAGTAATAATAATAATAATAATAATAGATGATTTACTAGTGCTAGTATTAATATCTCCATTAAGTACTTACGTTCATATCGAATCCTTCCTCATACAAAAAGGTCTCAATTTATTTCTCGGTATATTTGGTTGTACCCCCTAATAAAAATTAACAGGATAGCTATTTGTTGGAGACCATGGCAATCTCTTGGCATTAAGTATATAGGACAGTTGTTTACTCAAGGCACCTCATTGGCTTTTGAGGAATTTACAACCAAATTTACAGCGTCTATGTTCTACAAAGTTTGTGTCACACTCACCTGATCTCAACGGGGTGTTGCACGAAGATGCACAAATGATTTCTGCACTTTCGCTGCACGGGGCTGAGTGATGATGCTTGCACGCATCTTCTCCCTCACTATCACTTCCCAGGAAGCTTTTGCCTAAAATGTCAAAACAAGATATTAGCCAGCCGTGAGGAGTGGGTTTGGTTCCCACCTCCCGTAGGCTCCTAATGCCCCTCTCCTCTTCTGCCTCACCTCGGGGTTTTTAATGGTGGGCTCTCCATCCTGCGATCTCTTGCAGGGGCGCGGCATGCTCAGTCTTTACCTGGATCAAGTTACTTCACTGATCCTGCGGGCCTGTAGCAGAGTCTTGAATAGCTTGACTCAGCAGGTAAGTCTCTATGCCAAAAGATGATTGGTATAGTTGCTTAATATCCTTATTGCCCAAGGTTTGGCTTTTGTTACTCTTTTCTTGCAGGTGCGGCCTTGGCCGGTTTGCAGATGAAGATTTGCCTCTTCTTAAGACGCTGAGCAGATCTCCTGCGGGTGAGCATTAGCGCGAGTGTGTGGCGCTGAATGTCTTCATAAATGGTTTCTTCCCGTGCGCGACTGACCTGCTGTTCTTTTCCTTTTCTGCAATGCAGGTGCGGCGAGGCTCCGGAGCGGCAATTGGATGAACCGCTTCAATGAAATCCTAGAAGAATGCAGACTCCGGGTGATTATTGGCTATTCATATGGATGCCTTCTTTTCTGCAGGTGCGATGATCCGGAGAGCAGCTGAAGGCGCGGCCTTTTGGATGGAATGCTTCAGGTAAGGCCTCAATTGCTGTACTAATTCCTGTTCCTTTCTTTCGCTTCTTCTCAGCTGCCGATGGATCGTGATCTCAGGATGGGCGTGGCTGTTGAAGTTCGAGTACTGGAACTAAGCAGACACGGTGAGCGTTACGCTGCAGGAGTGCAGAATAACGCGAAGCGTGTTCTGGCTGTAGGGTGTGGTTTAAATAGCCTTGCAAGTAGTCCCAGGTAAAGTAGTCCCTCAGCCACACCCTGCAATCTCAGGTAAAGTAGCCCCTTAGCCACACCCAGGGTAGGCAGGAAGGTTCTGCCCCATTAGGCTGTGTATGTAGTCCCATGCAGTTTACCACATATTATGAGCCTGGCACCAACAGCGCCAGGACTGAGTCCAGGAAGTCCTAAGACAACCTTTTGGGGCTTGATAAGCTCTTATCGGTGTCAGTGACTGGGATAGGCCCGTCAGCTCCAGAGGTTTGGGAGAATGCACCATGACAGTATGCTCATCTACATCAACAGATGAAGTTCTACTTGGATGTTCTAGAAGCGTGCACTCAAGTCTACTCCCTAAACACTACACAATTTAGATGGCCTGGTATATGGACCAATATATCTAAGGTTTTTGTCTCAGCTAGTTTGCTCCAAACGCTATATTTCTTTCACCATAAGACTTTCATTACCCCACTCATGCTCTTTAAGAGTGGACGGTCCCAAAATGGCAACTGTTCGAGCTGTCTACATTCTCCAGGATCCTTTAAACATTTAATTTTTAATGTCTGTGTGTTAAAGCTTATTGGGAAATGATTGGTGTAATGTTGGGTTTTACTTTTTCTGGTCTTTCCCTGATATGCGTGATTGAGATTAGAGTGTTCAGTATGGAGTGTTGGCTGTGGAATGTTATTGGGTGAAGCTGCTCTCATTCCATAAGAGATCAGTTGTAACTGAAACCTAAGAGCAGGGGGACCGGTGGATGTCTCTCTTACTAAGAACTTGTCCTTATTATATGATATATGTTCCTGTTGTTCTCCCTGTAACCTCGAACCCAGTAAAGCAGTCTGTGTACCTGAGGCTCCTGTGTAATCTGTGTAAACCTCCAAACTCTAAACCTAACATTGGCGACGAGGATCTGGAAGACGGTTGAGAAAAGAATGCACAGGAAAGGAGCAGGACCAAAGTATTGAGCAAGCTGGAATGAAAGGACAATAGGTGGAAATGAAATAGCCACCAGGAAAAGCAGAAGAAATATGAGGCATCCACCGCCCTCCCCCCCGGCCCCTAAGGGCAGCGCGCCCAGTTGCTTGCTTGAAAAGAGGCAGGCTCATCTGTTCTGCCAGGGGGCTAATCATCATTTACAGCGTGCTAAAGGGGCTCGGTAACTAGATAAGGAAGATATATTTGCACCTCGTATTAGCAGCTTTGTTAGCGCTCCTGCAGACACCAGACATATGAACTGTGCCCTGAAATGATTACTGTCATGATAGTTGAGGTGCAGCAGCGCTGGCATTTTAATGCTGTGTCCCTTCAAGTTGAGCATCGGTCCTGTGTGCGACGGTTGGCCTGGAGAGCTCCGTTCGTGGCTCCACTCATCTTTGTTCTGGTGACATCACTGAGTGGCTGGAGGGATTGGTGACCATTGCGAACACAGAAGGTGTATTCCAGCGTTCCGAGTGCTCACAACGTAGAGCATTTCCTAACAAGAAACACATGGGAGTTTTGAAAAGCGCACCTTTCAACCTGCTAGTAACGTGTTTTACTTCCGGGTCTGCTGCATCTGTTCTTCTGTGTAGCATGGATGATTCATCGAGGAAAAGAACGCCAACAAAAGCTAGATGCTGTCCAGCGTGTATTACACTTCTATGGGGTAGAAACAACATTTGGATCAACGCGCTCGTTTTATGGCACCAGTAAAAAAAAAGAAAAGGAAAGGGAGATTGTGCAAGTTTACAAGTGGATCAGCTGTGTTAGCTGCCAAAGCGGAGGAGTTTTTTTTTTTTTCTGCACTTAATGCATATTAAGCCATCGGAGACATGAGGTACTGTGCTAACGTTTATTTTGGAGGATCGGATGGCCAGCAGCTAACAAGTTTATTTTTTTTCTGCACTTAATGCATATTAAGCCATCGGAGACATGAGGTACTGTGCTAACGTTTATTTTGCAGGATCGGATGGCCAGCAGCTAACAAGTTTATTTTTTTCTGCACTTAATGCATATTAAGCCATCAGAGACATGAGGTACTGTGCTAACATTTATTTTGCAGGATACGGCAGATTTGTTTTTTCATCTAGTTGCATTGACATTACTATTGTACATGGCCTGTTATTTTTTTTTGGTTGAAAGCAGCATGTCTTGAGCTCATGGAATTTATATCAGCAATGCAAAGGCCATTATAAAAAAATAATGTCAGGATTTCTGTATTGTTATGATGGATGTTTGGATTATTTTCTTGTATGCACCCAATCTTGCCTTTCCTTTGGTCTGGGAGTTTCCCTTTGGTTGTGCTAAGGTAATGGGCAAGCGTGCTGTTCCATAGCGTTTATAGGTTTTGGTGTTTATTATTTAGATTCAAAATAGTTGTTGGTGGGTGCCAATTGTAGGCTTTGTTGTTGCCAATTGTGGGAAATTGTATTGAGGTAGCATCCTGTTATTCAAGGCCATCTTCATCATAGAGCCAATGTTGTTAGTGGTGAGTTCTGCAATAAATGTCAGTCTATGAAAGTTGTGGTGCCAAATTTGTAGGCATGTGAGTATTCAAAAGTGTCTTGTGCGATGGAGACATCAGATGAACTTTAAACAAATGCTCAAAGTATATATTTCAATATGCATTGTGTTGTTTAATTTGAACTTTCTTCCACAGGTACACAACCAAGATGGACTCTTAAATTTTGAGTCTTGGGACTCTAATGTGGTGCTTAATTTTTTTTTTTTTTACTTCACATTGTTTCACCATGTAATAATACTAAATGTGATACAATTGGTTTGTGCGAGTCATCGCGTGTGAATTTAGTGCATCTTGAGTGAGGGTGGAACAAATTGTTTCTCAGTTCAGTGGTGAATAGTTGGTTTCCATTGTTGTGTGGGTGTGAACACCCGGTGGAGCATATGGTTGCTCAGTTTAGTACCTGGTATCTATTGTGGTGTGGGTTTAGAATACCCGTTTGAGCATATGGTTGCTCAGTTTTCTTATTGTGGTGTGGGTACCGATGCCCAGTGGAGGTTATTGGTTGCTCTATGGTGAGCATGGTATGTTCAATGATGAGCATTTATTAGCCCAGGCATGGTGCCTGGAGTGGTGGAGTGGAGGTTATTGGTTGCTCTATGGTGAGCATGGTATGTTCAATGATGAACATTTATTAGCTCAGGCATGGTGCCTTGAGTGATGGAGTGGAGGTTATTGGTTGCTCTATGGTGAGCATGGTATGTTCAATGATGAGCATTTATTAGCTCAGGCATGGTGCCTGGAGTGGTGAGGTGGAGGTTATTGGTTGCTCTATGGTGAGCATGGTATGCTCAATGGTGAGCATTCATTAGCTCAGGCGTGGTGCCTGGAGTGGTGCAGTAAGGTGAGTTTTGGTTGCTCTAAGGTGAGCATGGTATGCTCAATTGTGAGCATTTATTAGCTCAGGCATGGTGCCTGGAGTGGTGGAGTGGTGGAAATAGTAGTGCGTGTTTTGGTTGCTCTATGGTGAGCATTCAGTAGCTCAGGCATGGTGCCTGTAGTGGTGGAGTGGTGAAAATTGTAATATGCTCAGTTGTGAGCATTTGTTTCTCTAGAGGGTGTTTTGAGGATGCCCTTGCTGGAGTTGAAATATTATGCTTTAGGCAGATAGTGGGGTCATCCCTGTAGATTGTGTTAGCACAACCTGTTGTAAGTAAATGATGATGCAGGGATATTGTTGTGAGGTAGGTGGTAATGGTTGTGCATGAGCTTGAGGGCTGGTTCCCTTGTAGAGAGTGCCATAAAAGGCCTGTTATGGTACTGGTGATAGTTCAGGAGTTGGTGTGGCTTCTTGTAGCTACTGCTAAGGTCTCTGTAAGGTAATAGCTTGCTTCTTTGGATGGGTACATTTTAGGAGGATGTCTGTGATTGTTTTCTTTAAGTGTTTAACTCCAAATTGCATAGTGTCCACTATCCTTCTTCCTTCCCATTATTTAATTGTTATGTAAGGGGGGAGATGTGTTGGGTTTTACTTATTCTGGTCTTTCCCTGATATGTGTGATTGAGATTAGAGTGTTCAGTGTGGAGTGTTGGCTGTGGAATGTTATTGGGTGAAGCTGCTCTCATTCCATAAGAGATCAGTTGTAACTGAAACCTAAGAGCAGGGGGACCGGTGGATGTCTCTCTTACTAAGAACTTGTCCTTATTATATAATATATGTTCCTGTTGTGCTCCCTGTAACCTCGAACCCAGTAAAGCAGTCTGTGTACCTGAGGCTCCTGTGTAATCTGTGTAAACCTCCAAACTCTAAACCTAACACATAAAAGCTTCAAGATCCTTTATTCAGGTTAAGACTATGGCGACAGCAGGCACTGCCTTTCAAGGCAGAACTCAACTGAAGCTTAAAGAACACACGCAAATAATAACACTCTGAGAACCCATATACATCACTGTGGAATCAAGGTCATAAAGCAAGTGAATGGAACACTGTTATTGATCTACATCCACATCTTGAACTATGTTACATGTAATTCATTGCCCAATGCGTGCTTACTAATATAAACATAAATAAGTAAACTCAACACATCTCCCCCCTTCCAATGACATAGAGTTACTCTAATACATAGTCTCTCAACCAAAGAGGTCTTCCTCTCCTGCTTTCTGCACTGGTATCAACATCTCTGTCTTGTTGTACACTTTTATCAACTCCTCCGGAGTCTTATACCAACTCACTGTTGTTGCCGTTGTCATTATCATTAACATTTTCTTCATCCTCTACTGCTTGACCATTGTTATTACATTTTACTAATCTGGACATGGACCAGCATTCTCCACCTTCCATTATGACCACATTTCCTCTTATTAGAGCTATTTTCTTAGGCCCAATGAATTTGCTTTCGATGCATTTAGGGGACAACCTAGGTTTTTTTACATATACAAGTTCACCTTCTTTCCATACCAAACTCTTGGATTTCTTTTCCATGTCAAACCTTTCCTTGTATTCACTTTGGGCTTCTCTGATAAGTGTCATAATCTTATTCCTGTCAACATTCACACTCTTGGCCAAGTTAAGCCACCCTGGACAGAGTTTTGTGCCCGGCTGTCTGCCCTTGAGAGACATAAAAGGTGAAACTTTGGTAACTGTGTGGGGTGTCGTGCAATAGTTCCAAACCATCTCTCTCAACACTTTCTGCCAATCCAAACCAGCTGCCATTGCTAACTGCAAACCTCCCTTCACAAATCTATTAGCCCTCTCTACCAGCCCATTAGCCCTGGGTTGATAAAGTGCCGTTCTGTAGTGCCTTATGCCAAATTTTCTGAAGAACTCCACCATCTTGTCAGAACAAAATTGGACACCATTATCTGAGACTAGCTCCGTGGGGAAACCTTCCCTGTAAAATGTTTCTTCAAAAAATGATATCATTTGGGCCGTGGTAGCCTCACCAATTGCCTTCCACTCTATCCACTTCGAGTGGTAATCTACTAGCACAATCAAATACTTGAGATTTTCCCCCAAATTCTGCAGTGGGCCCATCAGATCCACAGCCACCTTTTTCCAGTGTTCATCCGGAACACTCACAGGTCTCATGGGAGCTTCCCTAACCACTTTACTTTTGTTACTCCTCTCGCACTCTCTGCAGTTCTTAACACACCTCTCTACTTCACTGTCAACTGCCGGCCACCAAAAGAATTCAGTAATGTATCTCTTGGTTCCTCCCATCCCTAGATGGCCTTGATGAGCTATACTCACCAATTTGGATCTAACGTTACTGGGTGGGACCACTTTAGTACCCTTCCTGAGTTTTAGACCGTCTTCTGATAGGCTCAGCTCATTCTTTATACCATAGAAGCAGTCAAACTTCTATTCCACAACATCTTTGTGAGGCCATCCTGTCCTGGTCCATACTTTGACCTGTTTTAATACAAGATCCTCACCATCAGCAATCTCCCACTCATCTTTACTTATGTCATTGTATTCAATCTCAGAAATACTCAAACCTTGCTCTAAAGGTACTTCCTCAACATCTTTACTCTTCACCGGTAGTCTAGACAAACATTCTGCTACTACATTGTCTTTACCAGCTATGTATACTACCTTGAAATCATAGGCTAGAAGTTCAATCATCCATCTAGATATTCTAGGTGATCCTTTGGCCCATTCCACACTACCTAGTAGTTGAACCAAAGGCTTGTGATCAGTTTTTACCATAAAAGTTTGACCCCATAGATAGAACTTGAAATGTGCCACAGCCCAAGAAACTTCCAGTGCCTCCCTCTCAATAACAGAGTAGTTTTCTTCTGCTCCCTTCAATGGTCTAGAGGCAAAAGCAATTATATGTTCACTTTTACCAGAGTCCACCTGAGACAAAGCCGCACCTAGGCCCATATTGCTTGCATCAACCGATAAAATAGTTTTCCTTCCTGCTACAAACCCTCCCAAAGAGGGTGCTCGTACTATGCACTCTTTTATTTTTTTAAAGGCTTCTTGGCACTCACTCGACCACACAAACTTCACGTTCTTTTTCAACAACTCTCTCAATGGAGTGGAAATGGTGGCAAAGCCATTTACTAATTTATGGTAGTACTCTGCCAGCCCCATGAATGAACGTAACTGATCTTTGTCTTGTGGCTGGGGAGCACTGCTAATGCTATCAATAAGAGACTTTTTAGGAGCAATGCCATCACCAGAAAATCTATGACCTAAATAGTCTACTTCTTTAACAGCAATTTTGCATTTTTTTCTTTGTACAGTCTAAACAGCTTCTCTAAGTCTGACTAAGACAGCCCTCAAAATCTCATTGTGTTCTGCTTCATTTTCAGCAAACACTAGTATGTCATCTTGGAATACCGTCACTTTCCTTAACCCTCTAAGAACTTCCTCCATGACACTTTGAAAAACAGATGGCATGCGACTGTATTTAAACACTCCCTCAGGAGTGATAAAAGCAGTAAGATGCTGACAATCCTTGGACAAAGGAACTTGATGATATGCTGCTGACAAATCAATGATGGAAAATATCTTTGGCTCCCCCAGGGTGGAAAGGGTCTCGGATATGTTGGGAAGAGGATGTCTCTCCACAACAATGTTCCGATTGAGGCTGCGCAAGTCAACACATAGTCTCAGGTTCCCATTTGCTTTGACTACCAGAAAAATAGGTGATAACCATTCAGTTGCTGTTACTGGCTCAATTACTCCTTTGTCCACCAAATCATTTAACTCATCACGAAGCTTACTTCTCATCTTCAATGGCACTTGCCTTAGCTTGTGTACCACCGGTTGTGCACTATTTTTAAGCTTAATGTGGTGTTCGAAATCTCTGAGCTTCCCTAATTTCTCAGAAAACACCTCAGGAAACTCTCTGGTCCAGATATGTTCCACTTCAGCAATAGTTACTGGTTGAGGGGCATTCGCCTGTATTCTTACACCCAAGTTCTTTTGTTCCTCCCAACCTAATAGAGAGGCTCCCTTTTTTGCTACCAGAATGTTAGCCTGGCATTCTTTTCCTTTGTACCGTACACTTGCGGAAAATTCTCCCAATACTTCTATTGTAGATTCTCCATATCCACAGGCTCTAACATCAGTGGGGCTGATTACGGCATCACTCTTGTTCAATAGTTCTACTTGGATGTTCTAGAAGCGTGCACTCAAGTCTGCTCCCTAAACACTACACAATTTAGATGGCCTGGTATATGGACCAATATATCTAAGGTTTATGTCTCAGCTAGTTTGCTCCAAATTTGCTCTATATTTCTTTCACCATAGGACTTTCATTACCCGACTCATGCTCTTTGAGAGTGGACTGTCCCAAAATGGCAACTGTTGGAGCTGTCTACATTCTCCAGGATCCTTTAAACATTTAATTTTTTAATGTCTGTGTGTTAAAGCTTATTGGGAAATGATTGATGTAACCCTTAGGAGTATTTTCCAGATACAGCTGACTATCTCATTTGATGTTATATTTTAGGGTAATGAAGTGATCCAACCTGCTATAGATAAAAATAAAGGTTATTTGTTTGACTCATTTATCGCCATTACCTTCCAAACTATTACTTCGAATTGGAAAAATCTTAAAAGTGTACACTTTAATTTCATGCTCATTGCTATTGACGGGAGTTGTCCCATAATGAACATCATGATTCTTATGCTGTAACCAACATAAATAAAAGTTGTTAAAAAAGATCTACACTTTCAATTGTGTTGTAACTCAGTCTGTAATATTCATAGGATGGAAAAGTATAATGCCGTATCTCCACACTTGTTGCACAAGCATCTGTTAAAATGGCAATCTTTCTTAGATTTTGTGAATATTGTAATAGCCAGTTAAGATTAGAGAATATGGTTAAGTATTATTAGTTCTTATTCCTATACATAATGACCCCTCCTTATGTACATGTTAGTCCAGTGTGTCTTGTACGTCCAGATATTTATCCTACAAATAAGTTATACAACTATTAGTTTATTGGAAATTGCATTTTATGCACTAGAATAGAACATTTTTACATATAATGTAAGGCTCCATTGCTGCTCAAATGTGTTGTTAATGAACTTTTTCTACACTAGCCATTGTGGCATGTTCACTACTCTTTTTATGTTATGTTGTTTCAATTGTTATATGAACCTTATATACTCACTGTATTTAATAAAATATTTAAACACATAAAAAAGTCTGGTAAAGACATACATCTCATCATCAATAAGGGGGACGGTCAATGAATTGTGTGTTCACCCCAAACCACTTCAGAAATAGGATTTATGTCTCTGGCCGCATTATTAGTGAAGGATATACGATAAAGGCGCCAACATTTTTTGCTGTTTTTGGTACGGAGTATGTTAAAAATCATGCGCATGTGAGCATTCTTGATACCATATTGTGGACACACAGCCAATTTTTTTATTGAGTGCTAAGAGATCTTATCTGACTCAATTTTGCCGCTTAAGTGTAAGAGGAAGAGTGTGCAATGCGATGTATAGTAGCAAGTCATCTTTTTTCCCCCCATGTATCACTGTAGTAAAAGGGATTAATTGGATTAAACGACAACGCAGGACAGTGTTTCTGATTCCTAAAGTGGGCCAAAGGTTGCAGATCATTCCCTTGATGTCACCCTGGTACATAGACAATAAATCCTTGACAGTGTAACCACATGTCTTAAGTAACACATATGCACATTACTCTCAGACCATACAATTCTAGTGGCCTGTGAGTTGACTTCTTTACCAGGGACAGTGTGTGCTATTTGCCTAACGTTTGTCACATTAATAGACAGAGTTAGCGTTGCATGATCACTCAGGGTAGTAAAACGAGCGCTAAAGCACTAAAGTCAAGATCTCAAATGAAAATGTGCAAAACAATAGTCAGTTCAGGAAAAACTCTTCACATTTGTCCATGCAGCATTGTTTTGAGTGCTATTGTCATTCTCTGAATTGATAATCAAATCCTTTGCTAACAAAACTTTGTGCCATTTATAACCTTTATCTGCCTTTCTGGTCTGTTAGAAACCCTGACCTAATACCTGTGTGGATAGAGCATGTATTTCAACCTTATCTGGATGATCTCGATAATTGTGATAATCCCAACTTGCATTAAAGTCTCCACCAACGATAATACCCACTTTGGGATATTCTAGGGTCCAAGTGTTAAGCAAGGCCTCTATGTGATTCTGAATCCCAGATGTAAGTGGCCTGCCCGAAGGGTCATATGAGGTGACTATCAGGAGCTGATTCATAGAGGCAATAGGACCTTCTACTATAGCACACAGGACATTAGTCTGAAAATAATACGGGAGTTTGCATAGTTTTATATTTGCTTTAGTGCCAATGCACAAACCGCTAGAAGGTTTACCCCTATTACCCTGGGTCGTCAATCGCCAGATCACAGTGTAGCCATCAAGAGAAAATCCTCTACTCAGCCAGTTCTCCATAGACATCAAAATCACTAAATCAGCAACATTGCTTGGAAAAGAACAAAATCAGTGAGTGTTCCAGGAAGTAATTTGTAAAGAAGATTTTACATTAGTGCGTCAATGATGGCCACCATTAAACAGGATGGGAACCCAGATACCATATCTTTCTGTTTCGTCAGCATATCAGAAGATTTGAAGAACGTCTCTTTTTCTGTAGTTTGGCCTCGCGTAGGACAAGTGCGTAGGACAAGTGCGTAGGACAAGTGCGTAGGACAAGTGCGTAGGACTAGTGCCTGCAAAACCATCATAAACCTGAGGTTTATGTTAATTGATTTGTAATTACAGGACTTTCTGAACAACAACTACATTGAAACCCAACTGTGATAATTAGCGAAAATATTGTAAAAAAAAACCTTCACCAATAAAAGCTGATATGCAACCAATTATCACCCAGTTACTGCTGCTGTGAAGATCTGGCAACTCCACATAAACAATGTCTGAGGATGTAATTGTTCTAAGAGTTGAAATGTGATAAATAAAAAAGTTTCAGAATTGTGCTTCTATTTAAAAAAGGGCTCTCTGCAGTGGGGGATATTTCAATCAATTTGAATGATTTTGCCATTGAGAAGTTTCCGCTGTTGGAAGTCTGATTAAACACACATGTGCCAAGAGACTAATTTAAAGTGCCACAGGGTTTCTGCAAGTTGTCCAGCACTTGACACACTAAGTCACTTTGTGTTGTTGACTCTGTTGAATCTGTTGATTGCGGCACTGTGTGCATGGCTGCAATCGTTTTATTGTAGGGCATAGTAGGTATTCAGCTCCTCCTATCCCAATGGCAAGACTGCCATTTTCAACTTCTTTTTAGTTAGGTTGGCCAGCAGATCCTGCATCAGAATTAGTGCCTCGATGCCTTTGGGCTGTAGTGCGTTCTACAAATACAAATAAATAAATAAAATAAGAAGGCGATATATATATATATATATATATATATATATATATATATATATATATATATATATATATATATAAGGTTGGCAATTCCGTATTAGAGTTGGATGACTTTCTAGCTGGACACCCACCTTTAGATGTAGCCGGGGTTCGACTTAATGAATGAACTTTGAAAGTGCCTGAAACAATGAGACAAGGGAGCTGTGCAGAGCTGCTTCCCGAGCCGAGGCAAGGCCTTTGGTCGTACCCTGAATCCAAATATCAAGGGTAGCTTGAGCGCCCTGATCTCGTTTACTGATTTCAGTTGAAACACACTTGTCTTGAACAGGGACAAAGAAATTGACTAAACCCACGCACTGCACCTTGTTATTATGGAAAGCAGCTAAAGAGGCAGAGCTTTTACTGGGAGGTCTTTGATGCAAATTAATATTCCATGAAGAAACTTTCTTGTGATATCGTGTTTTATTGCATTTGCGTCTACTCCTCGTTTTTCCAGCTTGCGTGATAAATATAGACACAGTGACAGATACATGGAATATTTGACGGCTTCAAAGTGACTTTGCACTGCTGAAAAGTGGTTTTGCATTGCCGACACAAACCCTGATTCATGGAACCGTGCAAAGTGTATTGTTGCCCTGCAAAGTCTGGGCAAAGTCAGCGCCTAGTCATGTTTGCAGTACAAAACGACTTTACAGAGTTCCATGAATCAGGGTTTGTGTCTGAAGTGTAAAGTCCCTTGACAGCAGTGCAAAGTCACCTGGAGCTGGGCAAATATTCCATGAATCGGGCCCACAGTCTCAGTTGTTACACCCAATGAGAGTCCTGAAAAGTGCTGCACGGCAGCGAGCGAGGCTCTGAGTTCGTCACCCCCAAGTATGAGCTATCAACAGCTGCAGCAGGATCATTAGGCTGATTGAAACAAACGAGGAATTATCGTTCCAGCTGCAATCTGCAGCGTTACAGGTATTAGCTTGACAACAATTAGCCAACATAATATCCACCACGCGAGCTAATATCCGCTTCGTGTCACATAGTTCTTTGACTAGAGTGGAAAACAGACTACATATTGCGTCCACCGCCCCCAATATGCGGCTTTGTTCCCAAAAGGATTTGCATCTGAAGGCGGTAAATGTTGGGTAAACGATAATGAAATGGAACTTTTAATAGTCCAGTTGACGTGGCTTCAAGGCCTTCCCGCTCCCGTGCAGCATACAACCAGAAGCAGGAAGAAAGCGAGGTGGAGCCTAAGCCCCTCTAGCACTCTGCCCCAGGACCCTGTGTGTGCAGGGGGGCACAAGTTGGTTCCCTGTCCCCATTATGGAGTAGCCACGCCTGGCAAGCACATAGCCCAATTACATTGGAGCTAAATATGTGGTGTAAGAGGCCTATTGGGAAACATTTAAATAAATACAAAGCTGCATCAGGCAAGAGGTACATGTGCTTAATGGGGCCTGGTGCTAATGTAGTTGGGCCCACTGCACTGACAGAAATATCTGTAAATGCCCACACAGCGCTGCTCAGTGGGCATTTACAGATTTTGGGTGGGCCTTGCACCCCAGGCCCTACCCTGTCTACACCTCTGGTCCTACTTTTTCATGACTGTTGCCTTGCAGTCAAAAAAAGTACTGACTTTCGTTGAGTCATAAGCCAGAGATCTCGGGGTAAAGCATGGTATTACAATTTAAATGCACATTTACATTAAAAAAGATAATGTTCTCGTTGAAAGACTAATTGATTGTACTACCTGGCTAGACTATGACACATCTAGAAAATATAATTTGTAGAGCCTTAAATGAAATATCATTTTACCATTTAAGATCGTCATATATTCGAATTTGCCTTTTCCTTCTCGTTTCTCTATATACCTTATCCTCTTTGTAAACTCATACCCCAATCCATCACTCAGTGATATCTAAACAAATATTTAATTAAGCATATCATAAATCAGTCAGTGCTGTCACTATGTTTCAACCCAAAACTTTGCTCGACTGCATTACATACTTGAAATGACTATCAAGCGTCATTTATTTCATGCCCTTTGGTGCTTAGAAAGTGACTATGGGCCTGATTCATGGAGTATTTGCACAGTTCAAAGTGAATTTGCACTGCTGAAAAGTGACTTTGCACTGCCGACACAAACCCTGATTAATGGAACTGTGAAAAGTGTATTTTTGCTGTGCTAAGTCCGGAAGGCTTTTCCCAGTCAACAGCAAGCCCCAGTCCCTGAAGGAGATTCAGGACCATCTGTGAATGAACACTAAAGTGGTGGACGGGCCATAATCAATATGTCATTGAGTTACATTAGCAGGCATATACCCTGCCTTGGAAGAGGCACGGCCACTGGTTTCAAAAACCTGGATAGAGGGGGAACTGAAGGCATGTGACGCAAAAACCCCTAGCGCACCAAAACAAACTGCAGAAAATGACGATGATGGGAAAAAATGGGTTTCAGCAGGTATGGGTCCTTCAGGTCCAACCAGACCAAAAAAGCCGCCTTTTGGAGTACTTCTTTTGGCATGTGAACGGTCTTCATCCTGACGTGCCGCTAGAGCAGAAACTTGAGGAGCTCCAAAGCCTCTCTCCATTTTCTCGATGATAAACTGACTTCTGATGAAGCCTGAAGAAGAGGGAAGGAGTTCACTCTATGACAAACTTTTTTCATAGTTCTTTGATTTCATGAAACATGTTTCAGAGTCCCAACAGAGAAAACAGGACCCTTTTTGGACCATTTGAATAACCCCAGGTTATTTTGTTATCTTTACAAAAGTGTGCAAATCATGTTGAATGCAACCTCTGAATTGTGGTAGGAAAACCAAGGAGGACAACCCGCCTGCATAATTTTGTGAGAGATTGTGCCTCTTGGAAGGGCCGCCCCTGTAGAGCGTACCCCTCTGGGGAAAAAGGGTGTGTTGGTCTGCGTTTGGCCCAAGAAAATCCCTGGCCCATGACAATGTCGGGAGCTCTGTGCACCAGATGAGGAGCCGGATGAGTGGTTCCTGCCTCTTATGGCTGTGGGTAAAACCCTATCAGAGTAGAAACTATTTTTAAGGTAGACTGGGCACGGTCCATGGAAGAGAAATTAGAACCATGAACCACTTCTCTGACAAAATCATGTAAGCCTCTGAACATACTGTAGTATCTGACATGGCATCTAATTTGTGAATGATGTTCAATTCCTGGCATATGCATCTTTTGGAACACAGGGGGGCATTAGAATGTGTTAGTAGACCTGTTGTCCTCTAGGACCAACTTCTCACTACCTCTGAATCAACTCTCCAGCTCTCCATTCTGGCCCTGCCTGCAATGTCTAAAATCTTCAAAAGGGGAACACAGATACCCAGTAATTTAAGCTGGCTGCAAATCCTGATCCCTTGCACCCCTTTTGGGAAATTCTTCACAAATTTAGCCAAAAACACGCCTGTTATTTGTCCACCACAGGAGGAACCAGGCGTTGAAATGACCTTGCCAATCCTACTGCTGGATGGGTGTACATATATTGTACAACACGTGGAAGGCGTCCCATTGGTTTTGGTCAGGGTGCATGGAATTTGCCCCAAACTTAAATACCCCAGAGGGATCCTGAATTACACTACAACCTGGTTCCCCCGAACGCCCAGTAACAAGGCCATAATCACCAAAAACTACCTTGTCTGAGGTGTCATTAGCAGGAGGACAAAGTTGCCCATCGCCCCACCTGAGGCGACACCAGAGCGTGTCGTGTTACATGCTCTCTTAGCTGGAGCAACCACTTTGTTCGGGTTCAATGAAATTCTGGGCTCGTGATGTGAAGAAACAGAGGAAGAAACACTGCTGTCTCCTTTTCGACTTCAAGCACCTAAATGTGCACCCGTCATCATGGGGAGAGGAGGGGAAAGGTGGATGGGAGGGTAATAGACTACAGAGGATAAAGCTGCAAGAGGCGCCTAATCTGGAGGTTTTTTTCCCCAATTCAAAGACAATCGCCTCAATGAAGAAGCCATTCTTAAAGTGCGATTTCAAAATGGAGGTCTCAAAAAAAGAAAGGGAAAGTCCTCTGCCCGTTCACCCTGAGGTGTAGTGAGATCAGGTACATCAAAGTATTCTGCTTTAAAGGAGGACACGCGTGCCCCTCCATGAACCTATAGAGTGCTGCTGTATTTATAAAGGGCCTGGGGTGCACTGCATCTTTACACCCTCTTATGAATTTGATCTGGGTGTGAGTCCTTCAGTTGCCAACATGACCCATTCCAATCTGCAGCTGCTTATCCAGTCCTGTTTTTTCTTTGAATTCTGGGACTTGTAGTCCGAGTTTTATAATTGGAAAGTGGGACTACATGTCCCATGTAAAGAAGAAGAAAAATCAGGACTGGATCAGCACCTAAATTCCCAGCGAAACCATCAGAAGCAGCAGTAAGTTAAACCTGCTTCCGTGTTCGCATCCTCAGGCTAGGTGTAACACAGAGCACGGAATGCGTTCCCAAATTGCGAATAAACAGCTGCGCGAGTTCACATAAGCACACTCAATGCACAGAAAGCAAAGACACATGCAAGACGTTTAACTTGTGATGCAGCAGCAAACAAAAAGATCACTTGATGTGGACATGCGCAAACATTAGGGCAATCTATATAGAAGAGAAGGTGCATTTGGGAAAAGGGGTGCAGGGAATTGTAGTTCTCGTCCACATATCTTTTTTCATTGCTGCTGTGGAGCGATAAAGTGGACTTGGACGCATAGTAGGAAGCATACCTGCCCTTCCATTAAATAGCAATAGGCTCAGCTGAGACGACGGGAACTGGAAACGACACTATCGCCTTGGAGCACTTTGACATGTAGACAATATTAGATTTTATTGACGGATTTTTAAAATGTCCCTTTTGGGTTGTTAGTCATTTGCGTTTTTTTTATCTCCAAAATGGGCATATTTTGTTGAACCCCTTGTTTTGTTTTCTTTTTTTAAACAGGTTCATTCCATCCTACACAGCTCCCTCTCTATTCCTTTACTACCCCTTCCTTTCCCCTCTTTCCCATTTCTAGTCCCCCTTCTCTATAACTCTCCCAATCTTAATGTTAATCTTCATATCTTGTTTTCATTAAGAAATTGTAATCAATGCAGATGTGTCACTTGGATTTCAAATGATTGCCTGATAACATCGTTTGTGTTTGTGTAACAATTTCTCTTGAAATTATTTTCGTCATTGGACTGTATCACTCACAATACTCTCTCGCCCTTATTAAAATGATGTACACTGCTCAATCAGCCATGTTTTGGTAACGCCCACTCTTTAAAATACTATAAAAAATTAATATAATAAACTAGTCCACTTTTTCTTTTAAATAAGGTGGCTTTAAATACGTTACTTGTAAAGAGCAATGTACATATACACACTGAATATCAATGTCACAACTGCAAAACGTATGGCACATTGGACCTCATAAGGAGTTGGGCGGTGTGGTAAAAATTGGTCAATATTAGCGTTACTGCCGCATTACCGCACTGCCCAATACAGAGTTTGGGGGAAAGTCGGAGGATTTTGTAGGTGAATGCACCAATTTTCTGCCCATATTCGACGCAATTACTGCAGCGGTAATTACGACGCAGTAATTGCTCCGAAAATCCCCCATTGAGTCCTATGGACTCCAAAAAAAATGGGGACTTACACTGTCACCACCACTTGTGATCCGGCGCTAATACCGCTGAGCCAAGTGGCAGTAACAGTAATTGCGTTGGGCGGTATTCCAGCAGATTTACCAGTGGGACACCGCCCAATTTACAGTAAGGCCTATTATGTCCCAACAACATGTGTGTTATCTGATCTGAAAGGCATTGCTGATGCACAGGCACTTGTCAAGTCATTGGGCCTCATTACGAGTTTGGCGGTAGGCGTGCCCTAAAAAAGGGCACGGCTATCGCCAAACTCGCTACCGGCACCGGCACTCGCAAATCGGCCATTACCGGCCCATTACGAGTTGAATGGGCCGGTAATTGCTCATTCGCGGGTGCCGGTATGGCCGGGCTCCCGATCCCCATTCTGCCTCATAAGGCAGAATGGGGGTGGGGAGCATGGTTGCACCGGCACCGTTTATAACGGTGCCGGTGCAATCACAAGTTCTGCTCGCGGTTGCCGCTCTGCACGCCCGGTCTGAGCAGGCATGCAGAGCAGCACCCACAAGCAGAACTCGTAATGTGGTGGTATGCTAACAACGGCACTGGTAGCACTACCGGCACCATTGTTGCCTTACCGCCACATTCGTAATGAGGCCCATTGTCTTTTGGTTTCTTTAGTCTATATTTACATAATGCTGATGCAGTCGTGACAGATGTTTATTTTGGCCATGATTGATTGTTAGACCATGCAATATATTCTCCTTTGCTGTGATTGCTATGCTCTGTATGTATTGAAAGCATGCAAACTGTAGCTAATGTATGGATCCACCCACTGATGGTATATGAAAGGAGCAGACAGCTTTAATAAGCAGTTGTGACAGACGGTGCCAGTCGCCCTGGAGGCCTGACATATTGATGGAAGAAAGGCAGCATTTAGCATGCCTTAGCCTATTCTGAATAACATGTGTTCTGCTTACATTCATTGAAACTTGCCATGATTTATTAACGACATGATGTGGTTGCACATCTAGATGTTTGCTTGATCGCAACTTTTTTGCTGATCAACAGTCAAAATATTTTAGACCTACATTTGTGATAGGTGATTGGAGAAAATCACAGAAGATGTTTCTGAACGGCCACGAATAGCCAAAGCATTGAGTTCAGTGGTTTCTATGAAAACCATAACCAATATACTCCTTGTGGCTACTAATATTCAATAAGTTGTAGAAACTTTGGAACTAGCTCCCAAAGGAAATACGAACAACAGATCACCTAAAGTTCAGAAAATTGCTAAAAAATTGATCTTTGACTCCCCGAGGTAAACAGAAAATATAATCAAAGGGAAACTGACAACACATTGCAATGGAAACATCAAAAACGACTGAAACCTGATGAACCAAAACATAGCTACATAACGAAATTAAGCAGTCTACCGCAAATCACCATAGAATAGTTTGAACTTGAAAAATCAACAGAACCATGGTGGTCTCTACACTAACCATACTAAAAACTCTCCAATATCCTGCATGCTCACCCTCAAACACCAAACAAAACACACTCATACCTTTACCGAGGCACACACCTAAAATCACCCAAAACTGCACACAGCACCCAACAGGAAATTAAACCAATTACACACAAATGCCCACTCACATACCAAACACCACACACCGTTTACCAACTAAAAAATAAACCAGCACACAGTGACTGCTTTTTTCCAAACTGAAGCTACCAACAGCACATCAAAGCCCTATGGCGCTTTTCCTTCTCAATCCCACTAACTAAGCCCTCCCTGGCTTCCTCCCTTTTCACATCCGCCAGAGTGCCTAGAGACCATGAAAATGGAAGCGGTACACGGTATAAATCACAACTTGACACAGCATAACATTATTTTAGTAGATTCCACTTGTTTGCATTTTGCAATTCAAATTTTTGGGATATTGGTTTTTCACCCTGCTGGCCATTTAATGTATGCAAGGGATTCCCCGCTCCCCCCATAGTTAATAATACGGATCCAGGGGAGCAGAGAACACCTCAGAAACCCCCACTCCCCTTGTTAGGTATTATGGCCTTTGATCTTTTATACCAGGTCTAATGCACAGTGAAAGTGCATTCATCCTTTTTATTTTATTTTGGGTTAAACCCTCCATGAACCACATGAGCATCACAACAGATGACCCCCAGTGACTACTGATTGTCAATAAGTTAGCTCAATGGGTTCAAGGTAAATGATAACATATGTACCCGTAGTGATTAAAAGTAGTCAAGTGATTTATCTCAGTGGCCTCAATAAAAGCCCATCACATGTGTCCATAGAGACTACCGATTGTCAATAAGGTAGCTCAATGGGTTCATAGAAAATCACAACTGGTGTACACAAACCGACTTATTTTCAAGATGATAGCTCAGAGGGTTCTATTAAAATCTTCAGAGATATACCACTACTAACTACCAGTAGCCAACAAGTTAGTTCAATGGATTCAAGGGAACGTGCAGCAGATTTCCCCAAAGCAGTTACTTGTAATCAGTAAGTTAACTCAGTGGTTTGAATGAACATGATAAGATCTGTTTACTAAGTGACAACTAATAGTCAATAAGTTAACTCAATGGACTGAACAAAAATCCCAACAGATGTGCCCATAGCGACTACGTATACTTAATAGGTTAGTACAGTCGGTTCTATGAAAATCATAACAGATGCACCTCTATCTTATCTTACCAAGAAACAGGTTAGCTCAATGGGTTCAATGAAACTGATAACGGATGTACCTCTAGCAATTATCACTAGTCAATCATTTAGTCCAGTGGGTCCTACAAAAACCCATAGCAAATAAATAGTCATTAAGTTAACAAGATGAGCTCAAGTTACATCTTAACAGATGTACCAACATCAACTACTGAAAGTCATAGGTTAGCAGAGTGGGTGCAACGAGACTCATAACAGAGGTACCCTTAGTGAATAATAACAGTCAATAAGTTAGCTTAGATCTACGAACATCATAACAGATGGACGCTTGGTAATACTAATAGTAAACAAATGAGCACAGATGGTGCAGAACTGCAGAGAGCCCCATTTGTAATCTCGAATGTTCTGGATTAGCCATGGAATTCTGCCATTGCACTTCTTAGGGTTCACGTGACAGAGGGTGAACAGTAGATATAGAGCGGACAAAGTGATAGCACAGAAGGGCAAGAGAGAGAGAATGGATGGCAGAGAGAGACCGAGAAAGTAGTCTGTTGGACAGCGAGGGATGATAATGGAAAAGAGGAGGACATTGGAAAATAGTAAGAGATATACCGTTAGAGAGAGAAAGAGATGACAAAGAGGGTGAAAAAGAAAAGAAATGCAGGGAAGAATTGGAGATTGCCGTTGGGCACCACTGCTTGGCATCAGCCCTCTGAAACCTTTGCTTTCAACAAAAGTATATAGAAGAAAGTCTACTGCCAGCGTGTTTGCCAATTTAGCATTGAGCAGCTGTGCTTGTGGATGATTGCAGCGATATTTCTGACTGCGCTCATATAACTCGGTGAGGCTGAGCTGACTCATAGACATTGTTCCCCTAGCACTACTTTGTGTTTGTTGATGATGCCTCTAGAAAATACACTATTTTTCTGCAGGACAGACAAACCTCCCAGTTCTGGGTTCACAGCGGGGGACAGTGCTGAACTGTATATTTCAGCCCCTTTGTTGAGCAGCAATTACCCTTGAGATGGATGGAGATGCAGATCCTACACATACATCAAAAAATCAAGCCGCCTCAGGAAGTTGACAAAAAGGAAGACTGTTTTAATGTAAATTTTCTAAAACAGGGAGCATAACGAACATCAGTGCAAACGCTCTATCTTCAGACTGAAAGCATTTAAGAAAGAAATGTACTTTTATAAGCAAAATGTGTCATCACTGATGTTGACCTACGTCACTACCACCGTCATCCTACGTGGCAACCTACAAAAACTTATAAGCATGGATGATTGGCTCTGAGTGAACATCTAAGTATCTGATCCATACTAGTCTAGAAAATTGTACCTATGCGATTGGTTACTTAACATCAGGTGGGTACCTAAGCCCTCTTCTAAAAATGACCACTATGAACGTCACTAAATACACTACGTCGCATTGGTTTACACACTATAGGACCCCTGAATACGCAGATCCTCTACAATTGGTTGGCACTCCATCCATCTTCAGTACTTTTCCACCTACGTTAGAAGCATGCAGGCTGGTCGTCCAGATGCTGGTGAGGTTGCCTTTACTTTAGCTTCCCCAATTAGCATGTCAATCCATCATCACCTCAGTGGTCTACTGTCAATCAGGCCTTTGAACTTCGTCCTTGAGAGTGTTCTTAGCTCTGAGAAAATTAGGGAGTGAGCAGCACAGTCCGCCTTCATGCGTAGGTGCGGCCATCTTGCTCATCCAACTTCATGCTTCCATGTGAATAGAGACCATTAAATTAAGCCTTTACATGTATTTAATATTTTATTCCAATATACTTCTGATGTCTTCCTTGTTATGTTCACTCCTTCTGGAAAGGAGGTTTGTTCTTTCACACAATTTTATATCCAATGTCAGTTTATTCCAGTTTGATAAGACCTTGGCTTCCTGGGGCTCATCCATCCTCGCCCATCTGAGCTCTGCTTCTGCAATTCAATGTCTGCTTTTCTAACTGTGACACACTGAACTGAGGCCTTTTTGCTAATGTCCAACCTGCTTTAATACGTTTAGTGGAAACATCCATAATTCTCTCATTCCTATGTATGTACACGTTGGCGCTTGCCGCGATCTTATTATAAGCTTAGAGCTAGCTTCACGATTACTTTGCTGCTTGAGTTTCATCTGCATCTGTACACGTGTAAAATAACTTGATATCTTCATCTGTTTCTGTGGCATACGCTTCTTCACCTTGAGCCCAAGATGTCACTTTCCTTATTGCTTTCTTGATGCCTTATGGAACATCCGCATTCTCTGATCACTGCATCTTTTAATGTACGTCATCTTCAGCTCCATATAACATATACTTGGCAATGGTTATAGGTCAAAGGATCGATTCAAAAGGATCGAATGACAAAAGGGTCGAATCAAAAGGACCGAAAACAAAAGGTTTGAAAAAAATGTTTTTCTTTTTTACATTTTTTTTTTTGGTGGGGGGTCCCCTCCAACCTCCGTTTTTGCGGTAAAAAACACTCTTTTTACCTAAACGAAAACCCCCCAAAAAATATATAATAACATTATTTTTTTCGCACCTTTGGTTTTCAATCCTATTGACTCAGACCTTTTGCATTCAATCCTTTTATATTCGATTCTTTATCTGGACACCATTGGCAATGGTTAGTAATATTACCATTCATCCTTGCCGTTTATTGGTTCTGCTTTTTCAGGGATCTCATTCAGATGGCCATCATATTTCTTTGTATGCAGATAAGGTTCTCTCAATGGATACCTTGTCTCCCAGATTCTCTCAGGTACTGGCCCTTTCACTGGCACTGGACTGAGTCCATATTCTGCTATTTGACGATTCAGATGTTCTGTATACGTCACATACTCTGGTTTCCAGCATACAGGTAAAAGGGGCGGGTCCATTGAGGTGGGGGAAATTGGCTCCTTCTCTACACTGTGAACAGGCTGCTAAGAGATTGCTGGCACCTGCGGGGGTATGCTGTGTAATGTATGTTGATCCCACTCTTGTGCATAATGTCACATCATATGACCCAGCATTTCCGTCACACATGACATGTGTGTACAGAAACTGCTTTTGACACTATACAAAGATCTTGCACACTGTAGATATGTACTGCACACTGACAATATGGCCTGTGGCTGTTGAGCAGAGGAAGAGGGAACATGGTGCTCTGCAAGGCACAAAGGTACAATAGGTGGTACTAGCTACTGTGATGATCTGGTCAGTGCTGTCCTTGATTGACATACATCGCTGCCATCTCAGCAGCTCTTTAGTGCTGCAAATGGAGCATACATAGAATATATATTTTGTGGGGGCATTTCTATACTCTGCACCCATGCAGTGGTTGTGGCTGTAGAAGGTCACCAGTCTCCAGTTGGCAGATATCCCAGGAAATGAACACAGAAAACAATACATTTTAAAGTTCAATATCAGAGTGGTGCATGTGTGAGTGCTGATGTGTTTATGCATGCATGGTACATTGGTAGAAATTACAGACTTACCTTGTTCTCCTCTGTGAATGCAGGTCCAGAACTGGTGCCTCTGGGGTGTCACTGCGGATGTCGTCGTGAAAATTCCCCATTCAATCACCTCACAGTGGCACAAACTTGAGTGTGGGGGAATAACTATTTAAGTAGGATTGTTATGCAAGAACAGGTTTATAGACAGCATCGAACCGTGATTGGACACTGCATTGATTACTCGCAAGTTATTATACATAATATATTTTCTTCCAAAAACCTTCCTTTATCTGTGCGACAGGATTGGTGTGTGTGGAAAATCCTCCATGTTGGTGTGCAGGATGTTGTGTGGTAAACTCTTTGGAACTCATTACAAGTTTGGTGGTAATACAGTGGTAATTCTGCCCTGGGGGAATTACTGTTACTACTGTGTTGCTGGCGGAATTAGCACCATATTATGAGTCACTGGGAGTGCGTACACACCATTGGCGCTAACAGTAATTTTGCACAGGGGAATTACTGCCATAAATGGGCTCCAGGCGGTAATTCCGCCCAGATTTGGTGGAATTACCATTACTGCCAGCGGAAATAGCATCATCGCTAGAACGGGAAGCCTGACCAGGGCCATCTTTAAAAGTACAATCCAATCAGGATCACCCATTTCCTGTTGCCATCTGGAGACAAGACCTGTCAGAATCATGTTCCAGGAAAAAGGGAATTTAGAGGTGCCAGAGATGAGGCTATGCAAACGAAAATACACAGAGGATGAACTGCAGGTGCTGGTGGATGAGGTAGTCTCCCATTCTAAAGAGCAGTATGGGAGTAGACAGCGGAGGACCTATGGCCAGAGGAAGGCTACCATCTGGGACACCATTAGGGACAAGGTCGTGACAGTGAGCAGTGTCCCATGGGACAGTGAATACTGCGGCAGGAGGTGGAATGACTTGAATGCCGGGGCCCGCAGCCTCATCACCAGGCAGAGGCGAAAGACCACATGGAAGGGATAGAGGGGATCGGCAGTGCCAAAGTTGCAGCAAACTGTCAAGGGGATGGCAGTGAGTATGTCAGCACCTATTCCCATGTGAATGCACTGGCCAAAAGTATGGCTCCCCCAGCATAGATGAGCACAATGGTCAGGGGAATGAGCAACCACATGGCAACCTGTACAAAAGCACAGAGACTACATGCATGTGCCAGCGAAGGTGGGATACTATTTTAATTCACATACACAGAAGGGGACATGTGCATGTGAAGCCATGTAACCATGAGAAGCACCCATGTGTGCTGTGACAGTTCATGTTGAAAATGAACCCCCTGTGCCACCACAACAACAATTAATGTTGGCAGGCCAGCAGGCAATGTGCACATGCATGTGTTGTGTGTGCCGTCCGCAGACACTACTCCCACCTAACATTAGCTGTACTCATTGGTCTGAAACTGACAATGCACATCATACCAAACTTGTGTTGGAAGGTTGTAATTCATGTTACACGAGTGCAGTAGTATGCATGATGACTGCCTGCATGTCATTATCCAACCTACAGGTTCATAGTGAACTCAGAATGAAGAGGCCGAGCCCTACACTGCCCAGAAGACTTCCACTGCTGGCAGTGCATCTACCTACACCCCTGCACAGGCTGGCCATGGGGGTAGCTGGAGGAAGAGCAGGAGCGATGCACCAACGCCACATGAGACTACACTGCTGTGCTACACTGTCTCAACATCTGTGCCCAATGGCCCCTCGGCCATCTCTGCGGATGGCACAGGAGGCACAGAAAATCCTGCTGCAGGTGCTGCACCCCCAGCAGCTGTGACAGTCACTCACAGCCGTGCCCTGTGGAGATCCCAAAGGGGCTCTTAAACAAAAACTAGAGACTGGAGGAGTTTAACGACCCAGTTAAGTAACTCCTCTGCAGGGAACTAGCCTAATTTAAACTACTGTACCGCTGGGTTAAATCATATCAGAAAAGTCTGGGTCACACCTTACAGAGCTCTATTTCATACAGTATTACAACATTATCAAAAGTGGCAATCAATTAGGTAGCTTTACAAAAAATATAAATGTGATTCATGTATTTAAGAATCTAAGCAGCAGGAAAATCAGCATAGCAATACAACACAAACAAAGTTACAAAAGTGATTTGTGCTCTACAAAACATAAAATCTATTTCATGATACTATTCATTCACTCTAAAGACCAATTTATTCAATCATACCACTCATACTACATTCACCAAGGGGCAACATGGTGCCACTCACACACCTGCACCCACCCATCTTCCTCCTGAGATCCCCTTGTCAGCTGTGTCAGACAGGCATCACCAGCACCAGGCTCGGGCCGACATGGGTACTAATGGCACTCCAGAAGAGGAGCAGGAAGACACTGACTTCATGTTGCCCTGCTTCAGCCAAGCACCTCTCCCGAGTCCACAGCCTATGGCACAGCACTCGCTGTCTGCAATATGGGTGAGGCTGGACGCCATGGAGTTGGCAATTGGAAACCTTGCTGAGCTGCAGGTACAGTACCTGCAGACCATCAGGGACAGTGTCCAGGGATCATCCCAGAGTATGTCCAGGTCCCTGCAGCACCAGTGCCATCAGCTCTCCATGTCAACTGCTGCCATCACTACTGTTGGGCAGAGGATGAGGGAGGACATTGCGGGCATGTCGGTAGTTGCTGAATCGATGCATTCATGCATACTCCTCAAGTTGCAACACATTTGGGGCCAGGAATCCGAGCTCTCCACCTCTATCACCCCCATGGAGGGGTCATTGCCTGGGACCCCAAATTGAGCTCATTGCACAATCTGACTCAACAGTGCTCAAGCAGGCTGGCAAGGGCAAGAGACCACCGAAGTGGCATGTTATGACACTATTTTATAAGGGAGGTAGGAGGGCCTGGGTGTTGGGGGTGTTTGAGTAAGGAGGGGTGTTGGGGGTGGTCCATTGGGGATGGGGAGAAGGAAGGGCATGGGTGGAGAAGTGGGTGGGGAGGGGTGTTGGGGTTGGTGTGGGGATGGTGTGTTGCGGATGGGTAGGTGGAAGTGCATGGGCGCAGGGGAGGTGGGTGGGGGGGTGTTGGAGATGGTGTATTGGGGATGTGGAGGTGAGTGGGGAGTTTTTTTTTGGATGGTGTGCTGGGGATGGCAGATGCCAGGGGGTGACCATCGCCACATGGGTGCACTCCAGAGTGGCAATTACATTGGGCAAGTAGGCTGCTGCAAAGCAACGTGACTTTATGGCATTAATCTGTGCCGGTGTGATGGGCAGGGAGATGTAATAGGAGGCATGGCAGAGGCGTGCTTCCTGCACCTGCCCAAGCACAAATTAAATGTGGCCAGAGACATGGCATGCAGCAAGCACACAGTGTGCTGATACAAGTTGTAAGGTAATGAAGGACTGACACAAGCTTCAGCAGCAGGGATAAGGCAGTTCTATTTTAATTCTGCTCTCTGCAATCATGAATCAGGAAGAGTAGCTCTACGATGTACTCCCTTTTCAGCCGGTTCATAGTAATCAGCTGGATATCAGTCAATGTCCCGGATGAGGGCCTGACCCAGGGAATGTGCACTTGCTTTGCATGGCATTTCCTCCTCCTCTCTGCACCCTGTGCCCTGTGCTGCTGTTCCTGTCTCTGCAGCTCACTGTGTAACAGGAGGAGCTTCATGTCCCAGTTAGTGATAGCTAGTGGCAGCATGGTGCTGGAAAGTGTGTTAGGGTCAGGTGCAGGCCTTTTGTAGTCTTTCAAAGTGGATTGGGAGCACCTGTGGCTTGTTTTCCATCACCTGTATGCATTTACCTACACCTGTTTACTGAACTGTGTTTTCTGCGGAATTACTGCACATATTTGCTAGTACTTTGATGGCATTTCATCTTGTGATAGTGTTCGGCAGAATCACATGCAGTACCATTTGGGAACACTACATGCAATTAAGACCCCAAAGGTCAGTACAATTTCACCTTTGGTACAGGCCTGTACTACACAGTTATGTGGTAGCAGTGGCTGAGCAGCCAGACTTATCTCAAGAGTTGAGTGAGCAGTAAAACAAGTTACACAAAGGACCAACAAATACTGTGGTTCAAACAAACACTTACTCAAGGTTTCTTGGTAAAAGAATATACATTTATTTACACAGTCAGTTTGAAAACATCACTCTAGCAAGATCAGCCCAATACCATTATCAGGATAAACCTGTTTCCTGGAGATGTTGGAGGGTATAAGTGACCAACAATGTTGATTCCTACCCTCCCAAAAGGGACTCCCACCACTGGGAGAGGCACCAAGGGTGCCACATTCTTGGCTCCATTCTTGCCAGAGGTTTGGCAAGTGTGATAGCTCCTACAGAACATATTTATGTATTTATTTATTTATTAATATTTTTAAAGCGCACAACAGCCCGGGGGCATTGTGGCACCGAATCTACATCAGACCCCAATTTAGGCCAGTAGAAATATAAAGAGAGCCTTTCCTTGGTATTCTTAAAACTTAAGTGACCAGCCAAAGGTATCTCATGGGCTAACTGTAGGAACTGGAGTCTGCTTTCAAGAGGCACTACAAGTCTTCTGTAGTCCCCTGGGATAGACTCAGTCGGTTCACTGTAGAAGAGGCCATCTTCCCAGAACAACCTATATTTCGCTGGCTCTTGCCCATCCAGCTCGAAAGCTTCCAGTTGGCGAAGACCTTCAAGAGAAGGACACTCTCTTTGCTGAAATCTGCCCTACAGGGTCCACCTTCTGCCAGTAAATACTGCAGCTCAGGATGGTCTGCAGGATACAGATCTCCAACAGGAGCAAGGTCCTCTTCCAGCTCTGATTCCTCAGCAGCTGATTCAACCACACAAGGTTGTTCCACATACTCAGCCTCAGCTGGTGGAGGAATCACAGGTTTGACTATGGACAGTCCTCTCGGGGATGTCCTTGTTGGTAGCACAGGAGTGCTGCCTGGTTTCTTCCTGGAGGTTTTAGTTTCCGCTTTTCCTCTTTCTTCTTTGAAATTGCAGTCAGTAAGACCTGTAGACTGGGAGTTATAGTTTCCTCTATAATCTTCTCTTGAGAGCCCCTTAAGGTACTCTCTCTGGCCTTCCTAATCTGTTCCTATTTTCTTTTGCTGGGAGGCATGTGGATGCTTGATACAACTCCAAGAGTTTTTAAGTCATTCAACAACATGACTCTCCCAGGTACTTCACTCTGAACACTTTCAGGTATCTTGACAGTCATGTCATTACACTGGATGAGACCTGGTAACTGTGGAAGTATTTGGACAGGGACTCCAGCAAGCTTAGTTAGGTATTTAGGTGCCTTAGCAACATCTTCTACCTTGAAAAATAATTAATCAACTACAGTTATGCTGGCCCCAGTGCTCCTGATGGCAGGGGTCTCCTGACCATTCATAAGAACACTAGTTCTCATTATAAGTGTTGCGGTAAGGCAACAACTGCGCCAGTAGTGCTACTGGCACCGTTGTTACCTTGCTGCAACTTTACGAGTTTGCTTGCGCGTGCCGCTCTGGATGTCTAGTCAGACCAGATGTTCAGCACGGCACCCGTTAGCAGAACAGGATGGTAGCAGTGGTCCCATTATTAACGGTAACGTTGTTACCATCCTCCCCATTCCCATTGAGTCCTATGGGGGCTCAAATTGGAATAGGGACGTACCAGGTCCGGGTCCCGCGAATGGGAATTACCGGGCCCGCAAAGGTTGGAATGGCCCAATAATTCACATTATTCGGGACCCGGACCTGAGTTTGGGGGTATCCAAACTCGTAATGAGGCCCACTGTCTTTGTAATACACTTTAGTGTTGTCTGGAAAGGAATTATAGACATCTAAGTTATGTTGTTCCCACAGACCCAGTGATACTAAAGAAACACTGGCTGAGACTTTCATGGCTTCCTCAGCCAGTAAGTGAAAGTTTCCACTTGCCATTGGTACTTCATCCTCTGGGGAGAAGGCTAAGGAGACAGTGTGGACCCCTGAAGGTTTACCCTTACATCTGAGATCCCCTTTCATATGGTCAGGTGACCCACAAGCATAACATTTTCCAAATGTCTTCATAAATGGGGGTTTGTTCTGACCTCCTTCTGGTTTGGCACCATGAGGTACACTAGCCTGATTCGGTTTCCCTTGTGGCTTACCCTTGTTATGTTTGGGGCCCCCTTTTGGAGTGGAGGTATTGGAATTCTTTTTGGTATCTTTCTTAAGCTGCTTTCCCTCATCCTTCTTCTGAGTTACCCCAGAATCCTTGTGAGTAGCCCTGTTGGCAACCCACAAGGCAGCAGCCCTTGCTAACTTCTTTGGATCAATTTCCTTAGAGTCAGCCAAGTACTGTCTCAGCTCAGTAGAGCAGGCATCATAAATAGATTCCAACATAAACAGATGTCTAATACCTTCATAAGTGTTAACTCTGTAACCCTTAACCCATCCATCTAGGTTTTTCAAACATTCAGTCACCCAGGCAGCCCAAGGGATACCATCATGCTTTTTGAGAGTTCTAAACCTCTTAATATACTGAGAAGGGGTCTTCCCAAACCTAGCTATCAAAGCTAGATTCGCAGTTTCATACTCCTTTCTGTCCATATCCCCCAAATTCATTACCACATCAGTGATGCAACAGGAAAAAAGCCACAGATTCTGATGATTCCCTGTAATGTCTTGAATCCCACGGTTATACTCAAAAGCAGCCAACCAATCCAAAATATCAAGCTTAACCTCATACATACTTACTGCATCTTTGGGCATGCAAGGCCTCTTCGGACTGGAAGACCTATAAGACTCTGGGAGAGAACCAGTTTCAAGAGACAACTTTTTCAAGTTTAAGTTCTTGACGTTTGCTTTCAGTTTCAGCTTGATTTTTTAAATTCTAACTCAAGTCTCATTCTTTCCAAAGAGACAAATTCAGGACTTAGTGTTGGACCTGATCGTGTCCCTGTGGTGAAAGGTTGAGGCCTATGAGCAGGTAGAGGCAAAACAGGGCCTACATTGTGAGACTCTTCTGCCTCATCTAACTCATCCATAACATTAGAGCTGGGCTCTGACATATCATTATCCTCATCAACATTTTTCACATTTGCTCCAGGTGTGGGGGTTTCAGACCCACTCCTCAGACTTTGATATTCCAACAACTTTTCTATCAATTCAACCTTTTTGCCTTTTCCAATGAGATTCCTAGCTTTACACATGTCTCTCAATTGATAAACTGTTAAAGTGACTAGGGTCTCCTGTCTGTAGCTTTCCATATCAGTCATGATAAAACAATTGCTTCTCTAGTGTTACTTAGCCTTGTGAGGGTTATTTGAACAAAGGTAGGAATATAACTCTAACTGTAACAAGTATACTTTATCCTCACCACACAGTGTTAGGCAGAATCACATGCAGTACCCTTTGGGAACACCACATGCAATTAAGAACCCAAGTGTCAGTACAATTTCACCTTTGGTACAAGCCTGTACTACACAGTTATGTGGTAGCAGTGGCTGAGTAGCCAGACTTCTCTCAAGAGTTGAGTGAGCAGTAGAACAAGTTTCACAAAGGATCAACAAATACAGTGGTTCAAACAAACACTTGGTCAAGGTTTCTTGGTAAAAGAATATACATTTATTTACACAGTCAGTTTGAAAACATTACACTAGCAAGAGCAGCTCAATATCATATACTAAAATGCCACAAATACACAACCAATAAGTTACTGAACAAATTCAAATCCCCTGAAGTGGGAGCAAAATGGCACTTCAGATACTTTTAAAAGGGATAAAAAGACAGGGTTATAAGAATCAATAGCACAGATACTTTCCTAGGCAGTGCAAAGGGTTTCAGTTAACTACAATCAGCAATTCAGTTCATAGGCCTGGGCTAAAGTCAATGGTTCAGTGTCTTTGTATAGGATAGCACAGTTCTGGTAGTAAAAGGTTAAGTCTTTGCCACGGATCTCAGAAGAATTTGGTCAGACGAAAAGTTAGACGAATATTTAGGGAAGGACAAGTCTTCAAAGTCGGGAAAGTTTCACAACCTTTCACTGTGGCCGAAAAGATTTCCGGACCACGTTTGCACAGTACCTTTAAAGTGAGGAAGAGCTGTAGCTTAGGCAGTCGTTCCTGGCAGTTCGAGCAGATCTCGCTGTTCCTGAGCTTCACTCGTGGGGACACGAAGGCGGATGAAGGGAGGTTCCTGCACTGCCCAGGGAAGAGGCTACAAGTTTGGCAAAACGTTGTTTAAGGTGTGAGTGCCTTAAAGACCACAAACTGGTATCCTTCCCACTGGCTTTCCGGTTTTCCATAGCACTCTGCAGAAAATTCGACCAGGAGGTGACAATGCCCAGGCGGCTTACGAGTTGGTTGTTCCCACCAAACTCAAAGGAAGGGCTTCTCTGTCGATGGTATTTCAGGCAATTCAGACCTGCAGCAGGGCTTCACCGGTCGACCAGGAGTTGCAGCCGTGCTCTTCCTTCAGCTCGTCTTCGGTTCTTTCGTTCCAGTGATCAACTCTGCTTTCCAAGTCCCAAAGACCTGCTTTTAAACAGTTTTCCCCCATTCAGTCCAGCCTGGCTGTCAATCACACAGCAGGGTGTCGGACTGCCACCCAGCCAATAACACCAGAGTGCATTCAGGTCTCCTAGGAGACTAAGCACAGGGAGTCTCGGGCACCTCCCTCACATCCTGTCCATCCCAGACACTCAGGCGCCAGAGGAGGGCTTCAGCACTGAAGCCTGCCAAAGGCCAACGAACAAAGGGACCAAACCTGGTTTGACGCGCAGAGACAAACACAAGAAGGACCTTTCCTAAAAGAAATGGTAATAAAAGTTGACCAGATCTGATAGGTCTTAGGCGCCATATTGAAAAACATGGCTGACCCGATTTTTAGCTACCGTTGTTCGCGGTCGGGAAAAATCATGGTAGTTTGATCTAAACCACTGCCACCAGTCATTTAAAGTAGGAAAGGGTAACATTTGACTGTTATATGAGTGTTTTGACCCAGGGGAAGCTAGGCAACCCCTCCAGCACTCTATAGGAAGATAGTGTGTGCTGGGTCTGTAAATTTAAAGAGGCTAGTAAAGCCAATTTAACTTTTCATGCTCTGGGAGACAGTAGTCAGTCCCAGAGAAGGTATTTAAATCTTGGGAAGTCTGAAAGACATCCCTGTGCCACTGCACTGAAGGTGCGGTCTGACACAAAGATGATGCCCATGGAGTTGTTTTAAAACTCCATAACCAAAGAACACAAAAGTAAAACACACATCAAAATACACGGAAGAGTGGACAAAAAAGGCTCACACTCTTCCCAGGCAGAAAAATCAAATCCTAGAAATCCAGCAAAGTTGCTGGGGGTCTCAAAAGGTAAGGGAAATTAGCAGATTCTTGAGAATTCTCCCTAACAGACACGATGAAAATACTGTTTTCAGTCTTGGCAGTAATTCCCACCAACGGATTTAATGCTGGCGCTAATTCCGGTAGATGTTGGCAGCAATTTTGCTGGCGCTAATTCTGTCTAGGCTAATTTGGCTAGCAGAAATATTTATTTATTATTTATTTATTCACATTTGTATAGCGCACTTGCAGCCCATGGACATCGAGGCGCTGTTACAAGTAAGTGTTGGATTCTTGATTCAGCGGATATGCATGAGACCGGAGGTCTTATGGATACACAATTACAGGCATAGTTGCAGGTGAAGCATGATATTCGTAATACAGTAACAGAATGCAGTCAGGTACGTTTCATACAAAGAGCTTGGTTTTAAATAGCGTCAAGTGCTCCTTTGGCAGCAAGATTAAAGTGGCGGTAATTCCATTACCGTGGCTTTTACCATGTACCGCCAAATTCCTAATGACCCCCATTTATTTTGTTTGGCCTTAGCCATTCAGTAGTGTCGATATGAGGGAGGATTGATTTGTGACTGGTCATTCAATTCCCTATGCATGTCGCATTACATTATTTGCTTGATAGTGTCTTGTGTATTGGATTCTGTTCCAGCAAGCCTTAAATTGTGGGTTTTTTTTTAGAAAGGATGGGGTAAGTAGGTGTTGTGCGCAATTTAGCTGTGGTTACTTGTGTCTGCCCTACCGTACTGCACATGCTTTCCACATTCAGTGAACTGGTTGAGGCTTTTTCTATGGGTTGGCTGACGTAAAGTTATTTCTGTTAATCTCTAGTTTGGCCCTAAGTACCTACTATGCATGTCTAAAAAATGTCAATAAATGTTTTGCCTTTAAACACTGAACTTCTTGAGTTTGACTAGTGGGGTTTTCTGAATTGTGTGGTGTGGACTTCTTCAGCTTTAGGAGGCAGCGTGTGCCACATATCTCACAAATCGAAGCAGACAATTTTTCAAAGTTTCTCTGGAATTCCCGAAAAAAACGTCCCCCTCATGTGGCATGAGTATTTGGATTTGGTCAGATCTGTGGCCTTCCAAATTAAGCAAAATTTGATGTTTCTGAACAAAAGGTATAGTGGAAAGCATCTTTGCAATTTCCTCTCTGGCATTCAATGTAAACTTAACTTTAAGGCTGTTAGAGAGGACAAGAGAAGAAGAAGAAGAAGAAGAAGAAGAAGAAGAAGAAGAAGAAGAAGAAGAAGAAGAAGAAGAAGAAGAAGAAGAAGAAGAAGAAGAAGAAGAAGAAGAAGGAGGAGAAGAAGAAGAAGAAGAACAACAACAACCTACAATGATGAACCCTAACAAGGGTAAAATGTCAGTGTATAGGGTAAAAACCATGCAGCACACCTATGCCGAATATGGTATCCTCATTATATGGCAAGACCAATGATCAAAGAATAAATGCAGTTATACGAGAATAATTCAGCCAACTATGCAGCCACTGCACAAATTATAGACCATCACATGGGTCCACAACAATGACAGGATTGAAACATATACTATGAGCATTGGTGTACAGATGTAAATGGTTTTCTGTAGCAGTCTTGCCAGAAAATAAACTAAACCAAAATGGTCTCTAGGTACTAACGCCATGAAACATACAGAGAGCAGGACAAATCACGCTGACAGTGGAAAAGAGAGAGCAATAAGATCATGCGAAAGGTTAAAAAAAGGTGAAGAAGATGCACAAGAAGCATTGCCATGTTTCCTTTAAATACCTGAAATCAACAAGAAAAAAAAAAAGAACATTTGCTCAATGAAGAATTGCTTTTTCTGACAACATATTCAAGACATGGGCCACAACAATTATGTAATTTTGATTCTCCTAATGAGCGAACCTGGAAAAACATGTGTAGAGGAATAACTAAAGAGAGAGCCATAAGAGACACTATTCAGTAGGACCCAATTTGACAAAAGTCATAAGATTAATAGGAAAATTGAGAGATTTAAGACATAATATCGAAGAGGACACAAGTTGACAATAAGTTTAAAAAAAGATGAAGATGACAATCACTAATGTTTAAACTGTTGAAAAAAATCAAGACATATCCTTGAAGAGAATAAACTAATCATCTCTGTAGATATTGGTAAATATGAAGAAGACAGGCTTTGAAACTTGCAAATTATAAATCACAAGAGAAATTCAGTTATATTATTACTTGTTTGAAGATGTGTGAACTACCAAAACATGTTTTTTGTAGTGATTGAAATTCATCAAACGTTGCATATTATTTTTTTATAAGTTGTGTGAATAAACATTTCCTTTTATTGAAAGGTATCATGAAGCACAACTATTTTTTCTTTTTCTCAGAGAATTAGCTAGAGTGGTACAGATGGAACTCAATGGAATGAGCGTGCAGCCTATGATTCCAGTGCATACGTTATAGCGCCTCTTCACTCATTCACATCTAATTTCCATGAGCGTCCGTGCGTGTTGTTTATCTGCATTCTTCAGAGCAGTTCTTCATGAGACAAAGAACATGTATTTAGCAAAATACAGTGAATTGCTCAACGGCTGTGAACTGGAAGCAAACTTCCAGGGATGGTGTTTGGGAGGGTTCAATATTGTATTGTTTTGCTTACCTTGTAGAGGTATACCCTGAGGCTGTCCCTCTGAGGAGCATCAAAGCCCCCGTGGTTGCGAAGGCTCTGATTGGGATATTCTCCTGTGTTGGATTCCTCATGGAAGTCGTTTCTGACAGGGGTTCGAACTTCAAATCAGGGCATATGAAGTCTATGTGGGAAGAGGGTGGAGCCACCTACTGGTTCTCTACCTCCTTCCACCCACAAGCCAATGGGCTTGTTGAGCGGTTCAACAAGACCCTGAAAAGCATGATGCATGGCTTGGAAGAGCACCTGAGGAGAAAATGGTATATTCTCCTGCCATGCCTTCTGGTTGCCTACAGGGAGGTGCCACAGAAGTAGCAGGGTTTAGCCCCTTTGAGCGTATATTTGGATACTCTCCATGAGGTCCCCTCAGTCTAGTGAAGGAAGGATGGGAAAGCAAACCCTAATCCCCATCACATGATGTGGTGGACAATGTACTCAGCCTTTGGTCTAGAATGCCAAAGTACATGGAACCGTCAACAAAGAATCTAAAGGCCAGTCAGGAGCTGCTGAAGCACTGGCAAAAGCAGAATTCCACAGTGGCAGTCTATTCTCCAGGCCAGTGGGTGTGAATTACTGAGCCTGTCAAACCCAGTGCCCTTCAGGACAAGTGGACTGGGCCTTACTGTGTGCTGGAAAAGGTCAGTGAGGTGAATTATCTCATTGATGTGAAAGGACCAACACAGATGTGCAGGGTCTTTCACATCAACCGGCTAAAACCCCATTATAGCTGGGATGACTTGGTCACGGCGTTAGTGACTGATGCAGAGAGTGAGGAGGAGAATTATCCCCTCCCAGAACTCCTGCACATTGAAGCCATGGATGGGTCAGCAACTGACAGACTGCCGCCGTTTACTGGCTCCAGGATGGACAGATTGGTGCACCCATGATATGGACACAGGCGACAGTAAGAGAGTAGGATTCACGGGATCCCCGATAAGGTCACAGACGCCATTAAGGAGGGAAGTTTCCAAGATGTTGTCCCTAGGAGCAATAGAGCCATCCCACAGCCCATGGGCTAGCCCACTGGTACTGGTCCCTAAAAAGACCAGTAGTGGGAAAACTGAATTTCGCTTTTATGTGAACTACAGAGGGCTCAATTCTGTCACAAAGACAGATGCTCACCCCATTCCTCGGGCAGATGAGCTTATTGACAAGCTCTGTGCTGCCAAGTACATGAAAACTTTTGACCTCACAGCAGGGTATTGGCAGGTCGGCCTGACAGATGGAGCAAGAGAGAGGTTGGCATTCTCAACCCCGGAATGACATTATCAGTTCACTGTGATGCCCTTTGGATTGAAGAATGCCCATGCCACTTTTCACAGAATGGTTAACCAGGGTTTGTCTGGACTGGAAAACTTCAGTGTCACCTATTTAGTTGACATTGCTGTGTTCAGCCACATCTGGGAGGACCATGTATCCCACCGGAAACAAGTGTTTCAGGCACCGAAGAATGCAGGCCAGCCTATCAAGGCCACGATGTGCCAGATAGCGCAGAGTACCATGACTTACCTAGGCCATCTGGTCGGTGGAGGTAAGAAACAAGCTCTGGAAGTGAAGGTACAGGCAGTGAAGTATAGGGACAACCCCAGCACACAGACACAGGTGAGAGCCTTTCTAGGTCCTACCACATACTATCGGTCGTTCATCAGGGGGTATGGGATCATTGCAATGCCCCTGAATGATGTAGCTACCAAGAAGATGCCAAAGAAGGTAACTTGGACCCCGCCTGTCAAACCTCCTTTCAGGAGTTAAAGGATGGATTTTGCAGGGGCCCCAGTTCTGAAAGTGTCAGACTATCGTCAGGAATGTATTATCCAAACAGAAGCCTGTGATTTTGGGATTGGAGCAGTGTTAGAACAGCTGAACTCTGAAGGGGAGAGCAACCTGTCACCTACATTAGCAGGCTTTGACAAAAAGGGAAAGGAACAGGGCTGTCATTGAAAAAGAGGCATATGCCGTTGTGTGGGCTGTAAAGAAGCTGAATCCCTAGATCTTTGGGTCTCACTTTACAATTCAGATGGACCACAGGCCTCTGCGATGGTTAATGGCTATGGAAGTAGAGAACCCTAAGCTTTTGCTTTGTGCCATATCCCTACAGGAATTAGATATGGACATCCAGCGCATGCCAAGCTCCCAGGATGGACATGCTGATGGATTACGCTGCTACTTTTACCTTGATGATGAACCGGAGGTGGTGGTTCACATGTTGAGGCTGGGGCGTGTGAGGAATTCAATCATCTGCACAGGGAGTGTGTGCTTGCCGGGCTGTTTGATTTTTTTAATAAATGAAAAGGAATGATGCAAGATCCTCCTATGGAAAAGTGTGAGGCCATTCCAAACACATTTCCTCCACTCAACACACAAACAACATAGTCATGTGCACTCTGGGATGACACAGCCTACAGGCGCCATCTTCCCCTGTCATATTCAGCCGGAATGTGACAGCCACAGGTACATCAAAGCATCTCAAGAAGGGGGAAGGCAGAGCCCTAATTTAAATATCAAAGGATAAATGGATCTGCTTTCCCTTTGTCTAATCCGGCTGGTGGCAGTGCATACTAATGAGAGAAATTGAGGCAAGCTTTGAAATGGCTTGGTTGCTGGAACAGACAACAGGAAAGCAAATCCATGGAACCTATGATATTTAAATTTGCCTGCCCATTCCTGGAAGAAGGTGTGTCTTAACCCTTCTTGAGATGGTTTGATATACCCGTGGCTGTCACATTCCAGCTGGGTATGACAGGGGAAGACTGCACCTGTAGGCTGTGTCTTCCCAGAGTACATGTGACTTTGTGTTTTGTGCGGTGAGTGGAGGAAATGTGTGTGGAATGGCCTCACACATTTCCAGAGTCTGATCTCTCATTCATTTTCATTTATAAAAAAATCAAAAAGACTAGGCGACCGCACACTCCCCCATGCGGATGGTCGAATTCCTCACATAGTACATTTTAGGCAGTTTTCCATTTGGCAGAAGATGCTTACCCATTCTCATGGGAGCTCAATGTCTTGTTGTCCAACATGTAGTGTAGTCTCTGTTGAACCGTCTCTTTCCCTCTGTTCCTATGTTGACAGCCCATGACCTAACTGTGTCTGCAAGCACACCCTCCGGTGATGTACTGTCCCACCGCTCCTCCTATTGACAGCCTCTTCACAGCAAGTAAATTCAGAATACTCTGCTTTTAAGTTTCTGCTGTGCTGCAACCTGCATCTAATGACAACCATCAATGAAAAAATACTTCCCTGATTGAATTCAGCGTTCACTCTTCCAAGGTGATTTATCACAGGAACACAACTACCTAGCGGCCATCTCTCCAGGAGTAGTAAAACAACACCAAAAAAAGCTCATCAGAAAAGATATTCTCAAAGTGGCAGGACTAACCAACAGTGGGGCTAATTTTCCTTGTGGAGTAGAGGTAAATCCATGCATAAAAGGCATTCATAAACACTGTATGCATGGAGTTTCATCTACTTCACATTTGACTGCCTTCGTGTGAGTTAGAGGGGGCACAGAACAAATTATCTGTGTCAGCTTCCCCCATCCACTATGCCATGCAAATTCAACAGCATTTATGCTAGCATGACATGTTCAAGCTAGCTTACAGGAATTCCATTACGATGCAATCTAGCTACCTTTTACACCAGCAAAAAGTGGGTGGATTTCAGAGGAATCCATTTGAGACGCTGCCTGCCATGCCCAAATGGCAGGCAGCGTTTACAATATTTGCAATGGCAAATGTGGAAACAAAAGCGCACAGGCGGTTACATCTGCATTTACACTTCTGGTTTGCACTTCTCTGAGCTAATGACATAAATTGCACAGAGGAGACCTATTTTCATATAGGCGGTCCCCTCTGCGAAATCTACTGAGATTTCAAAAATGATCCTGCAGGTAACGAAATTGAGATTGGATAAGCAGAAGATAAAACTAGCTCCTGGGTATCCAACATTAACCATTGACCAGGAGCTACCACTGGAGAACCAGGAACTAGTGCATAGTGTTACTGCAAATCTAACTTCCACATAACATGCGCACCTATACTTTTGTCCCTTATTCATGACCCATCCTGCTTTAAATGTCATATAAATGTGTCCTAATATTTAGTCATTGTTGTTACAAATAGACAGAGTTAAATTCATGTACGTGTGTTCATTCAGCATCAGTTGGCGTGGGGAGCCAAACGTGACTCACGGGAGCTGTTAGTGTCAAGCTCACCCGGCTCTCCTAGGCCACAAGCAGAAGCTAAATATCTCCCAGCTCCCCTCAATTTCAAACCCTATACTGAGAAGGTTTTGATCCTAAGAGACCTATCAGCAGCCAATGGCAAGACAAATGCCAACGTGCTCATTGACCACCTAATTGACATCTTCAACATGCAGCAATCATAGGGGCATGACCATTAACATGGCCATATCCAATCCGCACCACACCTGTGGTTCCACAGGGTTCTACCCTTTACTATGACCATGTATTGCATATATATTTTCACACCGGCAGATGTGATTACTAGATTGTCCACATCCTTCCAACTGTACACAGATGATGTGCAAATATTGTTTAGGCTACCTGCAATAACACTGACAAAGACGCCATCACAAGTTGCCTTTTAACTATGTAAGACTGTCTTTCTAAACATTCCTTTGCTGGAAAATGGTGAAACAGCAGGCAACCTATTCCTGGAAAATCACGCCCAGAGCTGCTGCCATTCAATCAGCATCAAATCCCCAAACCATTGAGCGAAGCTTAAAACATGTATTACATGTTATTCTCCTAACATCTTCAACCCACAAACAAACGTGGTGACGAGTAATGGCCACCTCCAACTTCCACTACTAAAAGCACTCTCCCCATGATGAGCACGAATCATGAATTGTGTTTCTTAGATTGCCAAGAATGTTTAGAACTTGGTCTACCTTTGGATTCTGTAATTGTTGAACATTTTCCCCCAATTCGTTCCGCACCCTAATATCTCTAATGTGTCTCTATTTATTCATGTATTTATTTTCTTTTTATTTAAAGGGAACAAGACACTGGAGTGTATTAGAAGGCTGTACAGATGAAACAAGTATAGCGTTTGTAATGTTCTACGCAATCTAAACAATAATAACAAAAAACACATATTAGCACCCTGGTGGGGAGCCAATCAATCAGGTTGGTTGGATCACGGGCTGAGTCCCACAATTCTATTCCACGTTCTATGCAGTCTGAAAGCTGCGTGCCAGCCCCACCATCTAACCCCCACCCTTCCCTCCTCTCCCCTCCGGTTTCATTTACTTCCCTCCGTGCACCTCTACCCCACTTACCTGATTTCCTGCGTCAGAGGTTGCACCGCCACTGCTCTAGTCTCCTGGGCCACCATGGAAATCGAAGAGGGGCTCCGTATGGAACACTGCCTTCCAGATCCAGGGTGGCCATCTTAGGTAAGTATTTTGTTTGAATGAATGGAACACCGGGAGGCGTCATTTATTCAAACAAAATACATTGCTGTCCGTACTCCGGGTTTATGGATTCAAAACCTGGGGTGCTAATAGCAATAAGCGGGGCCTGGGGCCCATCGTTAAGGCCCTCACTTCACTCGGGCCTATAACTTGGGCCTTGGGGCTGTCACCACCCGATGCAGCCTGAGGGATCAGGTATTATTGCTATAATAAAATAACAATGAAAAATTCCTATGTCAAACAAGGCCAGTGAAAACAGACATAGGGCCTCATTAGGAGGATGGCGGTAACACCGAATCTGCCACCTGACTTCCCAGTGCCACCGGAAAATCCTGGTGGAGCGGGAAGTCAGGCAGCGGATTTGATAAGTCTGGGTTCATGGAAACACCAACACCGTTGTTAACGGTGCTGATGCTTCCTTGACAACTCTACAGCCGGGTGTCAATGCACCCGGGAGGTCAGACCTGCCAGGCGTAACGGCCCCCGTCCGCAGAGTTGGAGTGTGGAGGTCCGGAAAGGGTGCCGGTACATTCATACTGGCACACTTATTTACAGACCACCGCACTCATAATGAGGCCCATAGTGATTTAACAAAAAATGTCAAGGATAACTTGTAACTCCAAATAAACCTTAAGTATGAAAATAGTTTTTCAATAACCATGTGTTCACATTTAAAAAATAAATGTAAGTGGGTCCATAATCTGTGGGGAACAGTGTTCCAATAGGTTCCTGCACAAACAGAGAATAGTGCTTCAAAGTGGCCAACCTCCAGAACCTAGTGTCTTCCAGGCCGACAGTCTCCTGGCTCTGCAAACCACTCTTACCAGCCGAGATCACCAGTTTAGTCCTAAAATAACTGGAAGAATAGGAATGCAAACATTTTGTAGGCAAACAGGGAACCATACATTGAATTCTGTCTCTTAGATGGAGCCAATAAAATAAACATAGCTTGAGGGTATTAGCCTCGCGCGTTCTATCCCCGGCAACTACTTTGGCTGCAGCGTGGAGGGCGGCATTCAGGAGAGCGAGAGTGGAAGAAGGCAGTGCCAATGAAATCACATTCTCAGTGTCTACACGTTAGAGAACCAAAGATTGAACTAACAAACTAAAGTGAACTGAAGAAACAAGAGGATTGATAGAGTTAAGAGGATAAAGTGGCCGTCAACTAAGTATTAACAAAAAGGAGGTATAAAGTTTAAAATGCAAGAATTTTATAAAGGTAGCAAAAACTGAGGGCGCACCAGATTTAGATGATTCAGATAGCCAATAAAGGACAGATTTGCTGAGCGATAAAGGAGAAACTAAGAGAAACACAATCTTCAACATATTATTTTTAAGGAATTGTGAAAACATCTAACTCTTGACACCCGGAAGGCAGTCATGGATAATATGACTCAGCCTCTCCATATATGAGCCAAAAAGCATGTGTAAAGAATCAAACCCTGGGGGACCCCAATTGGCACCAAGAGAGGGTCTGTGAACTCCCAATACCGAGCAACCAGCTGATTATGGCAGCCACATATGACCAGAGACTCTCAAGGACACTTCTTCTGGTGCCCACCCGGTATAAGGGGATGTCCAGTAGAGCCCTCTATGGTTAACTGTGTCAAATGCCGCTAAGCAGTAAACAGGAGCCCCTGCCCCCCGTCCATCATGCAACAGGCATCATCCAGGTCCTGCAAGTGGTGGTTTCAATGCTGCAAACAGGTCAGAAGATAGATTGAGAAGGGGTCAAGGGATGTTGATCCCCACCCGTCTGCAGAATTACAAAAAACTAGCCTTTCTATTAATCTCCCTGAAAAAGGGAGACCACATACCGGTCAATAGTTGAAAGAATATAAGGATGACTTTTTTAATAGAGGGGTCATGTGACTGATTTCCATTGAATCAGAAAAATAACATGATCCAAAAGAGAGATCAACTAATTTTAACAAAGATGGGACTTAAGAAATTACAACAATCTTTTATCTGAACTGCAAGATAACGGTCACTGGCAGAGGCGTTTGTCTGAATAACACATATCAATAAAACCACAAGAAAAATACTAGACGTGTGTCTTCCAAGTAATAAGTAAGATTGGATGAACACATTTATGTTGTCAGTTCCTCCAAGTCAGAAAGTACACTTGAAACTCTCATGACCATAGTGCTGACCTGGCTTTCTGGAACCATGAAGTGCATATGCAAAGGCGAAAAAGGAAGATCCTGACAAGTAGAATTTCAGTTTCTTAAAGTAGTCTTCCCAGGTCCTCCATCATCCCCTTAAAATATATTTTCCAGACTTATGTGGACATAGTTATTTAGGGACTCATTTTCAACCATATAGAAAGATTGACCATGACAGAACAGGGTCTGGAAAGGATTGAGGATTAGCAGTGTCATGAGTCTCCCAGATGAAGAGTGCTGGGGTCCTAGGTTTTCACTCGGCTTTGCATTATAGTGGTCCACAACTTGGCTGGCCCAGATGCCTATGGCCCAGGCGCGCTATATAAATAAAAAAATACTAATATGAAATACAAATACATGTGGATGGATTCTTCACTGGGCTCAAGGTGTGCGAGAGGCCCTTTAAAATCAAGAGCATTGATATAGTGTGCCATTAAAGCACTCAGTGGAAACAAAAGTAGCAAGGAGGGTTGCCACGATTTGCTGCTGATAGTAGAGAGAGCATGTATCTACAGACCTCTTTCTGAGTTTAGCATGCTCAGATTAAGCAACGACATTCGCCTAGAACCAAAACCATACAATAAAAGAAAAGTCAGAGGATCATCTTTCTCTCACCTGGCATCAATAACCTGGAATGAGCTACCAAAAAACATATGCAACACAAGGGACCATCTGGAATTCAGAAAGCTACTCACAATTTGGCTCTTTGCCCCAGAACCAGAAGGAAATGACTAGGAAGCATAGACCCAGTGGGACACAATCTCCCTAACAGGAGGATGGGGGGAGAACGCCCAGTCCACTCATGTCCACATACTGCTAGTCCACAGAATAAACCTAGATGGATAAGGACTCCAGGCGGGATGGGCAGGAGGGACTAGAATCCTCTATCCTAAAAATTGCCAACCCGAGGCCGGGGGAACACGCCTGCATCAGCCAGGTACACATACCACTATAGTACTATGGACAAAACTGCCACTCCTCAACGTGCCTGCCAACTAGGTGGACAAACTACAATACCAAACACACAGGGTGGACATAGACGTTGAGCACAGAAGCACAAAGATAAGAGGTAAGGAAAACCTGCTAACCGAACCCTAAAAGCTCAACTTTCCACATACACATCTCATACAAAAACTCACACAACCACTTCTCTGAACAGCAATGCGCACATACTTCACTATACTGCAACAACAAACAAACAACGCATAACCCGGCACAACAGCACATGGGAATTCACACCTTCCTGAATGCTCCACTTAAGCTCAGCTAACGGTACAAACCGAAATGAAGTTGCCAAGACATCGCAACTCACTTTCCATTTACCACTACACCGTACTAACCCCTCCTCCTTTTTTTCACACCCTCCTTTTAAGATCCACCAGAGCGCCTGGGGACCACTCCAGTGGTGACACTGCATGGTACAAATACCTTTAACATTAAAATTATCATACTATGGAAATACTGCTAATTTTGATGACTGTGACCACACTCGAAACAGTGTAATATCTGATACATTATGATTGGCGGCAGGGTGAGGTAAATCACCTTTTCTATGTTTCATAGGAGTCCTTTGTGGGTTTAGCAGAGTTTTTGAAGGCAGTTATTCCGACGGCAGGACATCTGTCATCTTTTTTTCAGTTAAGTGGACAATTGACCTCCAAGATGATGCTGGAGGTTAATCCTCCAATTCAAGTTCAAACATGTTTTTTGTGGAGTGCTAAAACTAGCATATTTCTATTACCACTAAAAAAAGGGGTGTTGTAATGGAAGTAACACCTTTTTTACCATACCGCCAAACTTGTAACATGTCCCATATGGTTAAGTCACTGAGAACATAAGGGATTATAAACATAGGTGCTTAACTTGTGCCCATTATCTGGACACTAGCCAACCCAGATCTATCCTCTTGCTGCACCTGAATGCACCATTTTTAGTTTTGTGTTTAATCGTGGTTAACAGTGTTTTACAAACTTAGTGTGTTTTTTTTGTATTTTTTGTTTTGTAGTGTCTTTTTCTTTCTTTACTTAAAGAGACTTTGGGGGTCATTCCGAGTATGGCGGTAGCCATGGAGCAGTTAGCTGTATGGCTGCCTCCCATACCGTGACGGTGTTCGGTGTTGTACAATGGGGACTTACCGGTCTAGTCCTATCCTGGCGGGACCAGTAAGTCCCTATTGCACAAACCATTCCCCATTTGCATTTGAGCCCCCATAGGGCTCAATGGGAATGGGGAGGGCGCAAATAATGGGCTCGCGAATGGCAAGCCTGTTATTTGCGCCCTGGTCCCTTAGCGGGACCCGTAAGGGACGTGTGGTCCGACCACACGTCCCTTACGGTTCCCGTTAGGGGACCTCAGAATCGGGCGGTAGGGGATTACCGGCACCGTCTCCTTACCGGTGCCCGCTATCCCCTACTGCCCGACTCGTAATGACCCCCTTTGTCTTCAAGCCACTTTGTCCTCTCCATATGGGGATTGGTCTGTGGCCTTTCCGTCCAGATCCAAGCTGTGGAGACATTTTGCTGTTGCTATTGTCAGAGATGTGGAATCCCCGCTCATCATCTGGTTCCACCAGACTTCGTCAGTTGTCGTCTGACGTTTTAGTCTGTGTGGTCAAAGGTAGATTGTTCTTAATGTATCTGTTCCTGGGCAGAGAAGAAGGAGGTGTCACACTGTCTCCATGTTAAGTTAAACTGAGCAATAGTGGCAGATATTATTTTCAGATTGCTTTCGGAAATGTAAGACTTCATTTGTCTTTAGTACGTTCAGGCGTGCTCTTAAGAAGATTGTTCGAAGTTGTTTGTTCGGAGATTTCATTAAGTAAGTTCTCACCTCGTCAATTTTTTGAGTGTTGAATGTCAAATGTGACAAGGATGTCTATTCACTTGCTTTATCCAGTGTTTCGATCCAATCTTGAGTTTTCAGTCTGTCCTTAATTTCTCACGGGATTCTTTCGATATTCCATTCTGAGCACCTGATTTTTTCTGCCAGTTCGAGTTGGTTTTTGTACCAAACGGTCAGCATCTGGGTCTTTTCACTAGTCATTTCTCTGTAGGTAATGTCTAGGATTTGTGGACGAGGCGTTCTCAAAATTCTCCCCAGGAATAGGAGACTGTTTCTGTCGATCACGTATTTCATTGAGGATAAACTTAGCTCGCCTCTGGTTACTGCTATTGGTGTTGAATTTGGCAGCTTCAGTACTTTGGGCCAAAAAAGGGCCTCAAGTCTGACCCATAGTGAGGCTTGTAGTTGTAGCATCGCCTCGGCCCTGTACGTTATCACCGGCGTGGCTTTTGTTTTAAAATAAATTATCACTGGGAGAAGTGACAATTTCCCGTACTTTCTGTCCCGAGTCATCATTTGGGCTGCAAGAGTTTTTGTCCTTGCAAAAATATGTTCCTCCATAGAAATTTCAATTTTACTGCGGCTGATTTTGACCTCCAGATATGTGAACCTTTCTACCGTTTACAGTTTTTTCTGAGTTTATGAACCAATGGTGTTTTTTTGTTGATGTTTTTTGGTTTTTCGATGAACATGATCTTCGTTTTGTTTGTATTGATGTCCAAATTGTATTTTTTTAAGTAGGCTCAGAGGCTGTCTAATTGGCGTTGCAGTCCGATGGCAGTTTAGTCCAACAAGATTATGTCGTCGGCACACTAACAATACACAATATTGGCCATATAAGCTTTAAACAGTGCAGCGGCCAAAGGGCAACCCTGCTTGACCCCTCTTGCTGTTTTTTATTGATTTTGACAACAGGCCAGCCGTGTTTAGTCGCAGTCGCACCAAGGTTTCACTGTGTTGGGCTCTGATTGGTGCTGTAATAGAAGGAGGGCATTTTGATCTTTCGAGTTTCATTCACAGTCTTTTTCTGTTTACCCAATCAAACGCTTGCAACAGGTCTATTGAAGCTATGAATGTTTTTAGCTTCCCTTCCCAAGCTCTTGCATTCAAGATACTGATCATCATGATGTTGAAGGATGTTATGAGGTTCTTTTCGAATCCAGATTGGAACATGTCTACTGTTTTAGCTTCTTTCTGCCATTCTTGTAGGTCATCCAGGATCAGAGATCCAAATAGCTTCCCTATGACATCCAATAAGGCTATCAGCCTGTAATTCTTTGGTTCACTCTTCAGACCCTTTTTAAAAATTGGGACGATGTTAGCCGTTTTCCAAGTTCCCGGGATTGATCTTGTTTCGAGGCATCTCTTGAATATCTTTGTGATCAGAGCTGCCCAGGTTTCAGGGTCCTGTTTTAGTTGGACAGTTGAAATTCTGTCGGGGTCTGGAGTGCTTGAGTTTTTTAGGTTTTTTATCTTTTTAGGCATTATTGGTTTGTTGAAAGTGATTGACCAGACAATCTCAGCATTAATTATCACTTCATCTTCTCCACTGGTTTGCGAATAGGTTGGTGAAATGTTCCACCCATTTCTCCTCACTGACACTGTTTGAGATGATTGTGTCTGTTAGCGATGTTGAGTTTTTGACTAGAGACCAAAAGTCTTTTGAAGATCTTCTGCATACTGCTCTTAGCATAGTCTCCGCGTCATGTTGATATAGCTTCCTCCGATGGTTTTTCAGCCACGATTTGTAGCCTTTTGTTTGCTCCAATGCGAGGGCTATGTTTTCCTTGGTTGGATTTTTTTTAGCACGTCTTGAGGCTTTTCTTTGCAAGGCTTTCCTGACCCTGAGTTCCTCATTAAATTTGTGGAGATGTTGGTGGTCATGACCTTTTCTCAGATGCCTTGGTTGTAAGTAAGGAACTAGGAGAGGACGGTAGTTCAAGAATACTTGTCTTTGTTCTTCCGTTTTTGGTTCCTTCTTTTGGTTGTAAGCCTTTGTGATGGAAGTAATAGCTTCTTTTGTCAATCTTAGCCGGTTCTCTTGGGTGTTTGTTTCCAGCTGGTGTTGCATTTCTTTTGGCCTCTCTTTGAATGAGGACCAAGTTGCTGTGAGTAGGTTGTGGTCGCTTCTGGTTGTTTTTATTACCTCGAATGATTCTGTTAGGGAATGCAGTTCCCTTGAAGCGAAAATATAATCGATGGTACTTTTGTGTCCTGATGTTTCCCAGGTCGGTACAGGTGGGAAAACTGTGTCCAAGGAGTTAAGGTTATACAGATCACGAGAGTCTATTAGTTGTGACCAAGCACAACCTCTTTTCTTCACTTGTAGACTGTGATTTTATTGCAGAGTGCTCGCTGGGTGTCCTCCTTCTGGACCTGCACAGATGGCATTGAGGGCACCACAGATCAATGGGTGATTCACGTTGGAGTTGGTTGTAGCTTCGGTTAGGATTGTTTCAACCTCGTTTATAAAGTCTTTAGTGGAGATCGTTGCAGGGTGCCAGTAGATGTTGAGAAGAAGTATAAGCTTGCACGTTTTGCTCACTGACGGCCTGCTCTGTTTGTCCCATTCTAAAATTGTGGCATGTATGTAGGCAGATGATGCAAGAATTTTGTTTATTTGCAGGGTCCCTCCTGTGCGGACTGCTGTTAGGTGGCCCGATATAGGACGACCCTTGGTTCCTTTATGTGCTGGTGAAAGTTGGGTCTCGAAGCTGTCTATGCTAAGAGGTAGTTGAAGCCAAGTCTCTTGAAGGCTTAGTAGATCAATTTGGCCTATGTTGATCTCTCCAGTCTCAGTGAGGTGGATATGTCCTCTGGTATTCCATGAGCTGATAGTGAGTTTTTGAGGAGCCTTCTTTTCCGCAGGTTGTTCTATGTTGGTGCTCCTGGCCACGTTAGTTAGTTGCTATTTCCTTGAGTATCGAGCGAGCGCGGTAGGGATCCATGCCCATCTTTTTGTTTCTTTCTCGTTCGCTTTTTGTTGTCCTTCTGTTAGCAATGTCGGAGTTGTGATTTCTCTGTTCTTTCCATTGTTTTCAGGTAGGTTGGACCGGCCGGTTTTCTAGATCTATTTTTCACCGTGTTGCTGGTCACCTCTTCTTTTCCCGGGGTTTGATTTTTCTTCTGTTTTTTCTCGTGTCTGTTTTTTTTCAATTGTTGGTGGGTTAGTCAGATCTTCACCCCACTGGGTCGTGCTCCCGGTGTGTCTAGCTCTCTCTGTCTTCTTTGTATTAGAAAAATCAAGACCTCTTTCTTCAGCTGTTGTTTCTCTGAGCAAGTATCGCTCTCTTCAGGAGGTCACTTCTGACCAGACGGAAAAGCCTTCATGAGCAGCAATCAGTGACTTTAAAATTAACCTGTTCCTTCCCGGAACATTGATCACCCTGCACTGTGGCATGTCAGAGGGATCTTCACACTACCCCTAACTACTCTACATATGCACCCACTCTTTAACTCTCAAGGACCTTCTTTAATATCGCCTTCAACCCGGGGAAGACTGTAATCCTACGATGAGGGCTGGCTGAAGTTCAGCTGTGCATAGCTTGTGGTCCCATGTCTATCTCTGTTAATCTTACTCTGGGATTTAATGCGCAGAACAAAAACTCAGAGCCTAGTAGCATTTATGTTCAAAGAATATGATTGGGCCTGATCTTGTCGTCCACCGGGTATGAAATGTGGCCTCTGATCAAGTGATGCCTACCCAGCAATTACTCCTCTGAACTATTTTACCCAGGACCCAATATCACCTATGCTCGTAAGCTTTTGGGCCTGCTCTTTTGTCTCTTGCGGATATGCACAATGCTCTCCTATCATATGGCCTCACTAGCACGCTCAGCCCTCGCAAATGAAATTCATGCTGCTTAACTCCACACTCAAACCATAAACCTGTTGTAAACCAATACCCTGGAACCAGGAAAATGGGCTCACTAGCACCTATATTTGAGCACTAGAAATGAACAGACTTTATGACCCTCAAGGAAATATGCTTGTAACGCAGGCCAGGAATATGGCAAGACAGGTTCCGACAAAAGTGATATCGGTATGCTTTTGCCTGCTATCACTTTCCAAACCACTCTCCAAACCAGGAACAGTCCAACCTCCATTGCATGTGACAATATCATTCAGACACAACACAATAACATGGCATGGTCTGCTGCTGGACCTTTGGGTTCACTGAATGCTTGCCATCTTGTTTAGGATGTACCCATAAGTCCAATAGAACAGACTGTTATTGCAGTCTGTTCTATTGAACTTAATTGCAGACTGTGACGGTGTCATCCAGCAAGCAATTCCAAACCCAACAATAAAAGTGAAAACCATAAACGCTGATGCTAGAACTTTGGAGTCCCTGAGCACCAGTCATCGAATCTAGAATGTACTTGTAAGTCAGATAGAACTGAACCGGGTGTGACGGCACAATGAGAAGTCATCATCCAATAAAAAATTGCAGACTCATTGAAACACAGGGACGAATGCATCTCGGCAATCGTTTAACCAAGTGAAGGTTTAAAATCGGATAACCCAACACTGATGACAGTGCCAAAAAGGCAAGACACGCTTAAGCCTGGTAACCAGAACAAACACCTCACTAGACCAAGAATATATCAAACAACTAAGACTCTGAATGTCTGAAATAGATATGGTCACCCCAGCAGGCACTGGAAGGTTATCAGGAACAGGGGTCTCCCCACAATCCACACAGATACTCACACATATCAATATGCTCACTCTCTCCTCTACACCAACAAAAAATAGAATTCAGCCAGGCACGTTCTGGCCCATAGGGCAATAGGCCCATGACCAAACCAAAAACACAAAATGCTGGTGTGGGCCTGTTTTTTGGGTCAAAGTGGGCCACTTTTTTGGCCAATTTGGGCCAGTTTGATGAGTAGATTCATTCTGCAGCTCGTAGTTTGGACCAGTATTGCTGAACAAATATTCTTCAAAATGCAAAACTTGCATCACACTTTATTAAAAAAAACTCCCCCTATTCTAAAATAAAGTGCCACAAAAGGACGGAACATCCATTTGCAACTGTGTGCCACTTTTTTGTTGGTTCCCGAGACCATATTTTGGCCCAGTCCGACCCTGAATGCAGCTATACCCATCGATCAATTCAGTCTAGCTGCCCACATACCTTTACACCTCCATGAATACCTCAACAGCCTTCAGAACGCACCTATACCCCACGAAAAATCAGCCTAGCTGCACACATAATCACACACAAGATCCACCACCGCCAGAATGCAGATACTGATGTCATTCGGCTTCCTTACACAGATTGCACTGATCCCACTCAACCACAACACTATGCATAGCATTAGAATGCAGCTACACCCAATTAAGCCACACTGGCTGTACACATAATGAGTGCACCCAAGCACTATCCACTACCCTACTTTCTACACTGACCTGGACTACAGTTCGTTCCTGCGGGTGTTCAACCCAATGCGCTTTGAGAACATACCAATGATAAAAAAAGTTCTATACAAATGCCCAATAACATAACATAACATATAGGAACTTCCCTTATCCCAAAAAACAAAGCCAGCGATATCAGCATCACCTACGACCAGGAGGACCTCAGCTTCTCCCAGCAAATCTGCTGCCCAGTCAGCAAACGTCAATTCCTCCTCAATCTTCTAAGACGCATCCTCCCTTCCTTAGATATGTGCCTCAAAATAAAAATCATGCACGCTGAAGTGACCTCGAGGCTAATCTATCGTAATAGCTTCAACCTTGGCCCTCCAATAGAAAGAAATTGACAAGGTGCAAATGATACAAGACAGGGCAGTTCTACCAAATTTTGGACATGAGCGCCTAGAGACTGCCTGTGGGTGGTAGCAGTGCATGGTATAAGTCAACAGAACATAACAGAACATAACATAGAAATAAGACCATGGGGACACATTACGAGGGTGTCGGTCCGGTAAAAATGCTGGAAAGATTGCTGGTAATACCGGCACCAGCATTTTTACCGGACCAGGCAAACCAGAGTTTGCCGGTAGGGGCTGTGATCTACTGACAGGCCTACCTCTCGGTAGATTAGGCCCCTACCGGTAAAGAAATGTCAGAATCACTGGCACTGGTACTATCGGTGCAGGTCATTCCGGCAATCCCATCCCATGGAGTCCTATAGGAATGGTAGCTTACTGGCGTCTCTGCCTCTTGTAATATCCCAGTAATACCAGGATATCAGGTGGCGGAGACGGTAGGAGCAGTTTCCCAGTATCCCACCGAAATGACCTGCAGGATACCAGGAAACTTGCAATGAACCCCCATATCTTGACAGCTCTTCAGATGCTGCACTGGCTTCCAATGCAACACTCAAGTGACTTAAAGAACCACTGCTCCAGAAGGAAAGGAGTGTGGAACCAGGGTCTTGAAGAGCTCTCACTCCTCAGAGACTGTTTCACTTGTGTGCAGCTAACAGACTAGCCTTGAAGTGGAAAACCAATGCATCAATACGCCTGGGGGTTTTCTGGGCGGCAGCTCTGCGACCCTCTCCTAATCTACTTAACATTGGAACCCAAGCACCTTAACTTCAGAAACAAATGTCAACACTCTCCTCTTCAGGAAGACGTACTCAGACAGAGGAGTGAGATCCTCTGGTGCTAAACCCTCAGGCCTAAGCCAATCAAACTGTTAACCAATGAATCCACTTGCTACTGACTTCATACTAATAAATGTTGTTGTCAAGGCTGGAATGGACCGTAATAACAATAGGGGTATTTTTCCAAGTCTCCAGAGTATTAAAAAAGGTGTAAAAACATGTTGTGAAAGATTTACACTTCGTTTTGCGCCTGTTTTAACACTCTGGACCTTTTCACTTTTTGAGAGGCGTAGCAGGGATGAGGGGGGTTGCTGTTATCCATGCCTCATGCACTCCACCTGACAAAAGACCTGCTTTGATGCCAAGATCACATTTTCATGCTGGTGTTCATCTATAGAATTCCCATGGAATCTGCCAACATTTCATTGACCACCGTCAAACAGCATATGGATTCCACAGAATGCATAGTGCATGCTTTCCGCAAGAATGCATGGCAGGGGAATTTACACTTCTGAGCACTACGAAATGCAAAAAATGGGTGTTAACCCTGATCTACCTGGTTTGATGCAAAACTGTTTTACCGCGCAGAGCATGACAGTTGCATGCAAGGGACTCAAGTGCGCACATTGGAAACCCTGTTTTAACATGGCAAAGTCCCATTGGAAACATGTTTGTAAAATAGGCCCATTGGCTATCCCCTCTATGCAATTAACACCTTGTCAAAGAACGGCTCCCCTGTGTCTAGAAGTGAACAGGGGTCTGTTTGCTGATTGCATTGCTCATCAGGGTTCACTTTGGGTGGAGCTCTGAGGCGCACTGCTCCGGAGCAACGCCTGACATCAAATCCCAATGGACGGAGATATGTATGAAGAGACATGGAGTAACCAGGTGGACAAACTGCAAACAGCACGAGAGGTACACGAAGAACACCTCCTACAGCTACACAAACACAGGGCAACACAACCTTGTACAACTGCAGCCCATAAAACCCGACCCCCTTTCATCCAGGCTGATTAAACAAGACTCGGCCTGAAGATGAACAAGCGGCCTGGAAACAGCACCGGATCTGAAGTACCGTGAACAATAGTCATATTATTGTCTCATTGGCACCAGCATTTTCATCTGGAAAGCAGTTGTGTACTTAGAATAATTGCCCAGAACTCATTTTAAAAGGAAAAAAAAAAGTATTTGTTTGGCATGTCACTTATATGACGTGAAGTTAAAAAGAAAGCGGCCTCAATGAGTGCCTTTGGAGACTGCGTCTGCTGTTTGTAGGGTGTCTTATTCGTACGAAATCAGCTGTTTTGACAGTATTCGAACATAAAAAAAGTAATATTTTCATGAAATGTTTGAGTAAATTAAATCCTGGACGCACAATTATTGTTAAAAATTCCAAACAATCAATGCCCTTGAGACGACATCGATTAAGGCATTCCCGTTAGTGTGCTGCTTATAATAATCATATTTATTGTGATATAGATTAAATTATAAAATGTACACAAACTTTACATATAATAATATAAGAATTCATATTACAAGTAAAAACATAGACAAACATAACATATAAAACCATAACTTGCACAAAACATATAATCATATGTCCGACTTTCAATTAGAAAGTGTGTGCTTTCAATAAGTGTGCTGCTTATTCCCAAAGAGTTAGGTGGACTCCCCAGAAGTTCTATTTACTTTTCTTGAAATTCATTTTTGATGGATTTTATCTATACACTCGTGTTGTGAAACAAAAATGTATGGAAACAACTCCTTAATGCAATATTTAAATGTAATTGAAGATTTCTACAAATCATTTAAAACATTTTTTTTAAACACAAACCTAGATGTTGGACATACAACTTTTGTTATCAATGTCAAACAATCATTTGTATAGAAATGTTATGTTATGTCATAACATTTTTATGCTGCACCAAATATCCGCTATGGTGGCCTGAAAGCGCCTAAGCCTGTCTGACATTTGACGCGCTCAGTCCCTGCCAGAGATTGCAGGACTGATTCGCAAATGCTTGGCAGCTGCAGATCAAACTTAAATAGATGCATTAAAGTTTTTAACCACACTGCACTACTCTATTGTTGCCAGAAAGTCATTTATCGCAAGTACATTATGGAGGGCTTACTCCGCACGCTGGATGAGGGTCAACAAGTACAGGGCCCTCCTCCACGTCTCTCTGTTGCCTACACTTATGTACAGTACAGAAACCTTTTAAGGCACCTGCACCATTGGACAAGTGCACCAGGAGTCGCTTCAAAATGGATGTAGTCATTCCACACTATGGGGGCTCATTTGGGAATGGGGAAGAGCCTTGGTGAATGGGGAATTACCGCCCCGCCAACCTTGGAATGGGGCGGTAATTCCGCCATCCACCAAGGCGCTGCCGGTCCGGGTACGGCGTCAACCAAGGCGTTAATAGCGCCATTGGTTAGCGCCGTACTCGGAATGAGGCCCATTGCGTACATGAGCCTCTTGTTCCCGGTAATTGAACAACGCAAATTTTGATTTCAGACATACGTCAATGTCGTACAGATCCTCTTCCGGTGCTGGTCTGGAAACCATACCACCATCACCAATTGTCTGGACTATAGGGCATCATTACATGTCGGCTGGTGCGGAATTAACCTGCCGGTATTACCATATACCGCCATGTGTCTGCACCAGCCAAGTACAAGTTTGCCGGTGAGGTGTCAGAATTACCTCCCTAGCTGGAGGTAATTCTGGCACTTCACCGGCAACAAAGGATTTTTGAAAAAGGATTTTTATTCCTAAATTCGCAGAATGGCCGCGCTTTGACCCGCGCTGCACCGCCTGAATGTGTAACTCAACAGCAGCTCACCCGCAGCACTTCCCCTGCCGATATTCAGCCGACCTCCATTGCCTGCCATGAGGCAAACACACTCCAAGATGGCCGTTCGCCGATCCGGCGGACCAGCAGCATACTGAGTTCCTCGCTGCACCAACCCGACCACCGATTGGCCGCTGCCCCATACTTCTTGCCCAATGAGAGCCGTTAGGCAAGAGTTGGTCTCCACATGAAGGCAGTCACACAAAGGCTACCCCTGTCTGAGCCTGTCTGGAGCCGTAGGAGCCTGGGGCCTCGAACTCTGCCCACCGCTCTGCTCCAGGTAAGCTGACCTTGCCTCACTGTTCCCCGTAGAACTAACTCCTTCTGTCTCACCCAATAACAATGCACGTGGATTAAACTCTCCATAACAACGTGATTGATTTACTCAAATGGAACTTTGCCTCTGTGTATCCACACATCGGCACTCCCCTAGTAAAGCCTCAAACGCATAACTAATTATGGTTTTATACCATACAATGTATTGCAATGCATAATCTGAATATCTCCTCATAGTATGCAAAAATACCGTACAATGTACTGCCACTGTATTCTGTGCTTCCTGCCTTGATGTAAACAAATACAGCGTCTGTAAGTGTAGACAGGTTACTGTCCTAGATACCTAACGCTCACAGTAATCTGATTGCTAGCCACAACTACTGTTCAGATATTCTCAGCACTGCCACTACTGTGTCCTAGCCTCTACTGTTTGCATTACCACTACTGTGTTCTAGCCTCTACTGTTTGCATTGCCAGTACTGTTTCCTAGCCTCTACTGTTTGCATTGCCACCACTGTGTCCTAGCCTCTACTGCTTGCACTGCCACTACTGTGTTTTAGCATCTACTGTTTGCATACTGCCCATAGAGCTATCGGCTTTTTAAGGTGATTACTGCCCTAGGGAGTATACGCTGGTTAGACTGTTCCATCATAGATTGTGACATCTACCCAACATGTACACCCTGCCCCTAATCATATGCATGTTAGGCACCCTGCACACACTCGATCACAGTCTAGACACAGACAACCACACATACAACAGCAGCCTTAACTCTAACACCATGGACTTCCTGCCTAGTCCTTTCCAACGTACCATGCTTGCAGCCATGCACACTACTACACTGCACTCCAGACAACACAGATTTAGGACCCGCACTCACCGATGAACTTTGCTACCATGCCCTCCTCTGTCACACTCAGAAACAACCACCTACGATCGAGGACCATCTTTAGAGCAAACACCAGTCTCCGCTGCCCGACAGACACTAGCATTAGCAGCACTAAGGTGCACCACCAGCTTCCCATCTGCAATACTTCCAAACAATCCTCCTCGCCACGTAAAAAAGGAACCACAGCTCCCACTAAAATGAACAACCAACCCCTTCTCTACAAATGCGCTTTACTCAATGTCCGCTCGCAAAACGCCCATGCGTTAGAAGTTAATGATCTAATCACCAGCCAAGATTTAGACATAGTGGCCATCACAGAAATGTGGCTTCACGAGGCCTCCGGCCCAGCCATCACAACTGCACTTCCCAAAGGTTACTCTATCCTCAGACAGGACAGGCTAGCTAAAACAGGAGGAGGAGGAGCTCTAATATTCAAAGATAACATATCCATTAGACCTATACCCCACCAGGGAGAAGGAAATATAGACATCCTATCTGCCAAAATAGCTAGTACAATAAATATACATGTTGTTTACCGCCCACCAGGAACCCTGTCTGATTTCATAGGGCAAGTCACCCACCTTCTAGGAAACAATATAAAAAAAATCTACTAAAACACTACTCCTAGGAGACATTAATCTAGCTTCAACGACGCCAATGACAAAACGGCTACATCTTTCACGAAGGACCTCAGTGACCTTGGCTTCTCTCAGAAAGTCACTTCTCACACACACGCAAAAGGTCGCATCCTAGACTGGGTTATTGACCATAACTGTGACACTACCATTGTGTCCAATACTGCCCTCTCATGGACAGACCACATCTGCCTACAATTCACCATCCCCATAACTCCATGCACCAAGCTTACCACACCAGCATTTAGCCAGAAGTGCAAACAAATTCACTGCAGAGAACATCAGTGCCTATCTCAACCGCCCATGCCTAGCACCACCATTCTCACCGGACCCCGTCATACTAGCGGAATTATTCAAAGACACACTGACCAGTGCCATCAACACAGTCGCCCCGTTAGAAAATAAAAAAGGAAAGAAATCATTCCACTCCAATTCCTGGTTCACAGAAGAGCTCTTAAATCTGCGCAACTCCAAACGGCAGGCGCCAAAAACCTGGCAGGCTAACCCGTGTGACACCATCAAAGATATCTTCCGATCCATTGCAAAAAAATACAAAGACTCCATATTCAAAGCTAAATCGGAAGCCTACAACAATAGAATCTCCTCGGCCAACTCTCAAACTAAAGAACTCTTTACCATCTTTAAAGAATTAACAGTACCTGCCACTTGCACTGACGAAATCGTTAAAGATGAAGCCTGGTGCTCCAGCATACAAGCGGCAATGCTAAAAAAAAATAGACCTCCTCCAGAACAAAATCTCACACCATTACAAAGCATTACCTAAACAGAACCACCAGAAGCAAATCCATCACAAATTCTCAGGTATTAACCCTCCTAAATTCTCTTTCTATGAAATATCTGAGGCAGATGTTTTAGACATTCTTAAACATCTCAAACCTTTGCTATGCAAGGCCGATGTATGCCGCCCAAAATCATCAAAGAATGCACGGAGCAACTCGCTCCTCTTATCACCGCCTTCATAAATGCATTCAAAACAGGCATAGTCCCCGACTGCCTCAACGAGGCGTGGGTACGTCCACTCCTAAAAAAACCTACACTAGACCACTCTCAACATAATAACGACAGACCCATAACAACAATCCCATTTCTTCTTAAAATACTATATAAGGCTGCCCACAGACAAATCCAACTCAAACCCAACTCAGTACCTCGAACCCAACGCAATCCTAGGAAAGAGACAATCAGGGTTCTTCAAAGGACATGGAACGGAAACCGCCTTACTAGATCTTAAAAACCAAATCACCACCATCCTTGACAAGGGCAAGCCTGCCCTACTTCTGCTCCTAGATCTCTTAGCAGCATTTGATCTCGTCGACCATAACACCCTCACCAACCACCTCACGCATGCAGCGCACTTCTCCAATCACGCAGCAACCTGGATCGCTTCCTTCTTAGAAGGCAGAGCCATGAAAGTGTTCTCCAATATAGCCAACGCAGAGCCCACTATCATACACTGTGGCGTCCCCCAGGGATCTTGTGCCCTCATGCTTTATGACCTATTTACAAAGCCTCTTTTTGATAAACTGGATGCACTTGGGATCACATACACAAACTATGCTGATGACACCCAGGTGCTCCTTCCCCTCACCGTGAGCTATCTCCAAGACGCCTCAACCCTTCAACAAATTTACTCCACAATCTAAGCCTGGATGGCCACTATTGGCTTATGCCTCAATGGGGATAAACCCGAAAATCCTCATTCTTGGTCAAAAATCCACGCTAGCCAAACTGGATCCGACCTATCTAAACTTCTGCATTGACAACTGTGTCATCCCAGTCCTATCCTCAGTTAAAACGCTTGGAGTCCACATTGATGCTACTCTATCCATGGATAAACAAGTTAGCACCATTGTATCGGCCTCCGCTTTGAGTACCAAACTGATCAATGCCATAAAGTCATTTCTAACAAAAGACAACTGCCTCTCCATTGCTATACCCACCATATGAGCCAAATTGGATTATTGCAATTCCCTCCTAGCTGGTACATCTAAAAAAACCTAGCCAGACTCCAAACCACACAAAACAACTCTCTCAGAGCAGCTCTCAGTATTCCTAAAAGAGAACACATCTCTCAAGCAAGAAAAAATGTACACTGGCTACCAGTGAAAGACCGAATCACTTTCAAGAATCTGTCCACCACACACACATTTATCAACCTGACCGCACCCTCTTACCTATCGGACACTCTCGCTAGAATACAATCTACAAGACCCACAAGACTAGGGTACAGCAACCAATTTACAGTGCCGCGAATCACCAGGGCCAAGGCAGGAGGAATAGGATTCCCTTATCTGGCAGCTAAGCTATGGAACACACTACCTACAGCCCTCAGAGCGGAAACCTCTCTCCTTGCCTTCCGCAAAAACCTAACAACTGCACTCTTCAATTAGCTAATAGCTCATTGTCTGTACATTGCTTGCAGCTATGCTTTCTGCAATTATTGTAACAAGCGCCACAATGCCACTTTCTCCTGTATGTGATACGTGACTGTAACTAAGCTATTAACATCTACTGTAACCAGCGCCACAATGCCCACGGGCTGCTGTGCGCTTAACAAATGTGAATAAATAAATAAATAAACAAATGCTTATATTACTGGCTGAGCATTACCCTTGCCAGTAGTACTGGAAAATCCCCCATGGAGACCAATGGGACACCATTGAATGGGGATTTACCACAAACACTTTCTTTTCTGAACAATAAAAAGTGAATACGTTACCACAAAGTACAAAATAAAAAATGGGTTGTGTTACAGAAATGAATCCAGGGATGCGTGCTGAGATTCTGTATTGCTTAGTGATAAAGTGGCAGATGGCACACTTGGCTAAGAATTTAATCACAGTCAGTATTTCAGAAAATCTTAAATCCAACCATATACATTTAAATTAAATTTTAATGAGAAGGATGTTAAACATACACACCCTTGTTATAGTTTCCAGACAATGTGTTGTTCAAACAAAATCAAATACATATTCATGAAAACTTTGACAAAGAAATGCATTGCCAAATCCGTCATTCACTTTATACATAAGTAGCGTATTTCACCTCAAATCCATCATTGATACAAATGTCTTAAACATCCTAAAAACACACAACATATCGTATTTAGAACCATATGCTAAATTGAAAGTCACACTCTCAGAATCTATCCTATTTCAGTGTTTCCCAGCTTCTATTATGTATGCTCCAGAGGTTGTCTTTCACATGAAGCAACTTCAAGCCGACAGGTTTCGGAATATTTGTCCTTCTTCAGGGCACTAGGAGCTAACTTTTAATTCTTCCTGTCTTTAATAGTAATTCTATATCTGTAAAGTATAAAGGGTACTCAATTAGTTTATCGAAGGTATGTCCCAATTTCTAATATATTGTTAATGGTGACGCAATTCCTTCTCTTTTGCACTGACTGGTGTGTAGTATTGTCCTAAATGTCGTTCCAATCATTCCGACTCTGCAGAGAAATGGGGAAGATCATTTGCCATTGTAGATATGTCACATATTTCCTGAAAGAAAAAATATATCTGACTTTCAGATATATTTTTTGTTTGCTTTTTAGATGTCTTCCACTTGCTCTTTGACTTACTTTAATTCCAATGCACTATTTTGAAGTAAATGCTTCATTGATATTGAAAAGGCAAGAACTGAGAGTGGTAAATGATGATAAAGTGTTTAAAAAATTCAAAAAATCCGTTAACATCCTTCTCAACCAACAAAGCTTGTTTTAGTAAAAAGACACAATTTAACGTAGTCATTGGGGCTCATTATATCTTCTGTGGTATCCCGCTGGTAAATCTGGCGGGATACCACCAAACTGAATCACCAGTACCGGCACTTCGTTTGACGGAATTACCGGCAGATTCCAAGTGCTAGTAAGGGTAAGTTGATCCACATTCCATGGAGTCCCATATGACTGCATGGGGGGATTGCCAGTATTACCGGCACCAGTAACACCAGAGCTGGTAATTTCAGCAGTTATTTTGCCAGTGGGGCACCAGACTTACCTCCAGCTCTTGGCTGGACGTAAATCAGATCACACCACCGTCAAATTCAGAGCATGCCAGTGCAGTAACATGCTGCTAAACGGAATTACGGACACGTTAACACCGCACTGGCATACTCCTACGGAGGCCCAACATGTTCAATCTTCAATACTCTCTCAAGTTCAAACATTATCAAGCTATATTATAAATCCCTGCATTGCTAACACCTTGTTCTTAAGATGTAGTGTAGGACTTGAATTATTTCCTATTTAAATTAGGAAGTATATATAGGTCCTCAGCACACAAAGGATTTTGCTGAAAGAGTTGAGGCAGGCCGCAGCGTGCACACTCAATGGGATTATAAAATTCAGAATGGAATCGCAAAATTGACAAATTGATATGCGACGATTCTTTATCGCCTTAGTTTTGTCAACAGGAGAGCGTGTTTATGCATGATTCAAAGTGAATATGTGTGTAAGACTTGTCACCAGTAACTGGAATATACAAAGCAAGAGTTCTATACATGCTAGAGGGGACTGCTCAGGGTTGTTTGAAGTTCAGACAGGTAACCTCACATGCTGTCCAATTAATGTCAGTTCAGAGTAACTGAGCTGGTACTAATTAATGTAGTCTACTTGTCAGCGATATATGCCCCCGGGAGTGCATCGAGTGATATAAAATATCAAGGCGGGCCATGCCGAGTCGAAAAAAAATATATATCTGTTTTAAAAGTTGTTAAGTAAAACAATCATCAGTGAAAAAACAATAAAAATAAAAATGTTCTTTGCAATTTTGTAAAGTGTCCAACTTTGCCTCTATGTTCTGCCTTTGCAGAAGGCTAAGTAATTGTGCCTGCACCATTCATTTAGCAGACGAAGTCATTGTCTGTATGTATGTTGTTCACAAAAACACAGTCTTACTGAAGAATTGATAAACACAACCCCAGTTTATTACTTGCTAAAGTGTGTTCATCGGAACAGAAACTAAAAAATCACATTTTTGAGCTTTAATTATGGCTGAAGTACAGATAGCGGAAAACAAAAGATGAATAACTGCAAATGCAGGGGTTCATTCACGTGTGCAGGTCATGATGTAAGCAGAAGCGTACCTTTGTTTACGCAGACAATAAATGTGACGTTCTGAACCACCTGCCTACTCGAGCTCTGCCCCTGAGAGTTTAGTCCTAGTGAAGAAAGACTCAGGGCCTCATCATGAGTTGGATGCTAACCCCGACGTATTACCGCCGGGGCTATTAGCCATACCGTCAAACTCCCCAGCGCTATTAGTGCCAGATCACGGGTTTGCCGGAACGGTTAATCCTAATTCACCATTGGGCCCATTCGGGAATTTCCCACTCCCCATTGGGCCCAATGGGGAATGTTCGGCGCTATTACCGGCCGCAGTAATAGCACCGAAAATCAGCAAAATCACAGCAGATTTACCCCCAGCTCAGAGCTCGGGGTAAATCCGCCCAGCCCGTGATTTAGCGGACCCTTAAAAGTGGCAGTAATAGCGTTACCACCGTATTTAAGGATTACTGCTAAACTCGTGATGAGGAAGTTATTTTTGACCTCAGGTGGTTGTTCTACTCTCGATGATTTGCTGTGATGTTTGTTGTCAGGATAATTCTTAATTTCCATGGATGAATCAAGTATTTTCTAAAAGGTAAATGTGTCATATCTACCTACTATTTTTGAGGAATTAATTTTAAAGCTACCCATCTTGATTAATCTTCTAATGTATATTTTTGAATGTGTGTGTGTGTATGTGTCTGTTTGTCTACTATAGAGCTGGAAGAGGAACTATCCAGAGGACTACAAAGGAGTTTAACAGGGGAAACATTTCAAAAGGAATCTAATGGTGTGGTTGAAAGTTGCTAAAATGGTGCCCCTGGTAGATCAAAATCAAAACAAATGCTTATTTTTCTGGTTTTGAAGTTGCTTAAGTGGCGCCCCGGGTGAATGAAAGTGGAACTGATGCTTATTATGCTTAATAAATGGCCATAGCTATAACAAAAGCTAAGCATTTGCATACCAAATGATCATAATAAAAGCAAAAAAAGCACGAAACATTAGTGCACGTAATCCAGGACAATGAATACAAGAACATCTGGGAAATACTTCTTATCAACACTCAAGAAGTACACACACACCCCGGTGACAAAAAACATGCAATACAATCACCATGACAGCCAAGAGACGATCCACTTTTGCAAAGATGTCTGATACCAGGTGTAAAGAGAAAGCCAGGGCTTCAGAGACAGTTGAACAACACCATCATGGAACCGCAAGCACAATCAAGTAAAAAGGCAGCACTGAGACTGCAAGACACACCAGAGCAGAGGCAGGCCAGACAAGATACAGTTGTCGGATGCTTGGCGTAAAGACGCAGCCAGTGCAGCAGTGGAACACCATATTAAAAGTTGAAAAAATAGTCCATAGGGGCCCCTCTGCGAATACCAACATGGCTAAATGACCTGTTCTTTGGGAAGGTACCCACTCGAGAGTCCACAGCCACACTTTAGCTCACTGTACCTTTCACAGAAGGGAAATATCCATTTGCCATGTTCGTGCTGGTAGAGAGACTCCCAGATCCCCCTTTGTTTTGCATATTAAGTAACTTTAGCTCTCACCCTAAGTTACATGGGGAATCCAGGCGTGGACCCCTTGCTCACTGTTCTTAGAGAGGCACAGCTCCACCTCACTGATGAGGCCCGACTAGGCCGAAACACGTGTCTGGGGTTGCTGTTGGTACTGTTGTTCAGAGGAGAATTGCCTAGCATTTTGGTGCTGGACTGCCCCTGGGCAGGACAAAGAATAATATGCGGGGATATTTCTCCTCTGTGAAAGGCACAGTGAGCTAAAGACTTGGTTGAGACTCTGCCATGGTCCATCCACCTAAGTACAGGTCAAAGGGCTGTGTTCGTGCTGGTAGAGAGACTCCCAGACCCCCGATCCCCTTTGCATTCCATATTAAATGTTTACTTACTTTGGAGCCAGGGCAATGGCGGGTATATCTGCTAGTTTAATATAGGTGGTAAACATTCCCAATGTATTCATCATACCCCGTACCACAGTCCCCTGAGATCCAGGCAGTATGAGTGGATGATGGTGCAGCCCCTTTACTGTCGCCGTGTAAATTAGCAGCATGCTCATGTTAGTCTCTCACATATGCTTGCTCAGCAGCCTCACCATCTGAAACAGTACTTATTGTGGGCATGAAGTTCTGTTTGATCTTCAGTCTTGTAAGGATTCCTATATTAGCAACTGGCAGACTTGTCCTCCTCTCTCTGATGATGGCACCGGCTGCACTATAAACATGTTCAAATTTCACACTGGCAACAGGCTGCAATAGGCTGCAATAGGCATGTCCTTGCCTGCCTGCCCACCTGCAGTGTTGTCCACTGCTCTACTTTGTTGTGCCAATAAAGCAAAGTCAATGTCATGTTTGGTCAGAAACTCCTTGGCTCTGGGATACTGCTCATGCATTTCCTTTGATGCACTTTTTGATGTTGACAGTAGTCTTTCCAGAATAGGGTTCTGTGCTTTTGATAGAATTTAGGAAGGTGATATACAAGAAGACCGAATTGAACTGGTGCTGCTTTGCTCACTGGTAAAAGATGGAGGAGCCGGTGGAGAGGCCAGTGATCTCCACTGTTCTTCGATTGTGCTGGCACTGGCTGTAGTGGTAGTATTGCCACTGGGCCTGCTCTTCATTCAGGTGAAAAATAAGGGCATTTTTGCATTCTTTTCCAGGGAAGTGGCAAGTAAGAATTCGCCCTCTCATGTGCCGCAATTCAGTCCATGATCCATGTCTTGCACTTTGCCATATTGCCCTCCAAAAGAGGCAAATAACACACACAACGTGATCCATACCATACATTAGTATTATCGCACATGTGAACTTATTTGAGCCAACAATACCTGTCTATATCATGGATTCTTTTTCCTAAGTGCTGATATATGCCATTGGCCGGACCCACAGTTTCAAAATACTCTTCTTCACTAATTCCCTGTCCCATTTCATGATCTGGTCTTTGAGTGCAAGAACCCGAGGGAATCACATCACTGATGGTAGTTTTATAATTGCTGACAGCCTTAGCACTATATTCAAAAGGTGCAAGAATCGGGATGAACAGTTTCACACAACGCCATTGCCTAGTAGTCAAACACATTGATGACACGGATTCACCTGTGTGCTTCATCACCTAATCATTGATAACTTCGTGCTGTTCAGGTAGGTGTTCAAGCATGCATAGGGTTAAACTCCATCAGAGGGAAGCCTTCTATATTAGGCTGAGCTTTTAAAGGCCATCTGTATTATGTTATCTCAGCATCTTCAGGGCTTTGACAGAATGGCAAGGTCCTGCCGTTGCATTTTGAGAAGATCAAAAAGTATCACAACCAGTGGTTGACTGAGACTAGAGGAGGGGGAATGCCCCACTCCTGGCCAGATGAGGGCTCTTTTGACAGAAGTGTATTGGAACATATGTCTACCTTTCTGACAGCAAAATATAAGGGAAGGCCGTTGAAGAATAGAAGGGAAGTATTGGACCTACGGCAAATGTTTGAGGATACAGGGAATCTAAAGGGAGAAGGGGCGACACATGACAGTAGTAGAGATGCCGGCTCAGGATTAAATGAGAAGTACGTGGATGGGAAAAAATGAATATATCCGCTAGTAACAGGCCCAGCAAAGGGGTACACTAATCCTACATATGTAACAGCAGGCACAATGGTAGCAGCACCAGCCGTGGCCGCACCTCCCACTTATGTCTCGCCTCCGGCGGATACTGCCCAGACCGTGGTGAGCGCATGAGACCTAGAAATAGCACTGGCATCGACACGGACAGAGTTGAATAGACTAAGGGCAGCATGTCATGCAACAAAGGCAAGATATACCCGTGCCACCCATGAGAACACCAGTGCAACTGGTGGGGGATGATTGGAATTCAGTAGACTTCTTATTTAGAATAGACAACGCACCCATAAGTACCATTCACGTAGCGCGTGACAGAAAGACAGACAGCTTGGCTTATGAAAATGTAGGGTCACAGAGAGGAGATGAGAAAGACTGGAGTGAATTTGACGAGGCTGAGGATGATGAGGAAGGGGACGCAAAGCAACACCCAGCGCACACAGATTAGAGAGTTTGTGGGATCGAAAATTGAGGGAGAGGTTTGGCAGGATAGCATTAGCAAGAAAAAAGGGAAGTGTGACTAAAGGCAGATAAAATAAGATGAAAATGCAAATGCCTCTGATACACAAGGGAGCAGGAAGGCCTCACTACATACGTGGCAAAGATGGACAAGAATAACCTTCTTAAGGCACTCCCATCACTCACGGCGGGAGTGGGGAAATGTATATATGCTTTTGAGAAGAACACCACGGGGGTGCCCTTAGCAATGGGGGATATTAAAAGTTTGTTGGTGTCCGTAGTTGGGGACCAAGCTGAAAATGTATTGGTGAAAGCGGAGTATCCCAGAGTAACACTGAGTAATGATGTCCATGATAGTGCCTCATAAAACAAGATTAGAGCCAGGGTATGGGATGCGCTGCAGCGGGTGTTCCCAGACACTCCAGATGTACAATCTATCATGCAGTGTACCATGGGGGATGATGAAGACACCGCTCAGTTTATTCTCAGAGTCAAAGAGATGTGGAGGGCAGAAACAGGCAATGCCTTGGACCAATCCACCCGCTTTTCCTATTTTATAGTGAATCAGGGCTTACTCAAAGTAGTCCAGAAGGCGCTCAACAAAATAGCTGAAAAAGTACAGAGAGCAAAAAGCGATGGCTGCAGACTCTCAAAGTGGGAAGAAATCACAGAACAAGATATCATGCCATGTTCTTCCTAGAGAGGGGTGCCTGCTACGTTTTTGTGTTTTTGCAATGAACTTGGGGTCATTCACCCTATGTTACCTGGGGGACCCCAGACGTGGGCCCCTTTCTCACTGTGGTCAGAGAGGCACAGCTCCACTTCACTAATGAGGCCCAATAAGGCTGAAACACGTGCCTGGGGTTGCTTTTGGTACTCTTGTTTAAAGGTGGTTTGATTGGCATTTCAGTGCTGGACTACCATTGTGGGCGGGACAAAGACTGATATGCAAATGGATATTCCTCCTTTATAAAACATAAAGTGAGCAAAAATCAATGGCTGCAGACTCTCAACGTGGGAACAAACCACAGAACAGGTTATCAATCCATGTTCTTTCTAGAGAGGAGCACCTGCTACCTTTTTTGAAGAATAAAAGAGCGCGAAAATATAAACAATCCAGAGGCGACAGGCTGAGGAAGCGAAACTGGTCCACAAGAAGTTCATCAAAGTAGCTGTGGTGGTGACAGGGCCGACACCGGCACAGACAGAGGAAGGAGGGTACGCCCCTATTGTGGCGAATGCCAGAATAGCGGCAGTGTGCGCTGAAGGAGAACAAGGACTGTGTTGCAGCAACCCACAATTCCTGGGACCACAGTGGCAAGGTGGACAGCAACAAGGATGAGGTGGCTTTTGAGGATCAATGGGGTGGGTTTGGGGGAATGGGGCCAAGAAGGGGGGAACAGGGCAATGCTGGACATGTGGGAGGTGGGGACATTTTTCAAAAGAATGTCGGAGTAGACAGGGTGTGGGGTACAACTACAATCAACAGAATTACGGCCCTCCACCGCAAGGGAACTGTCAATGACCCTAAATCCAGAAGAGGAAACTTTGGAGGGGTAGATATAGGGAACAAACAAGTCATCTTTTTGGTGGACTAAGGAGCCGAGAAGTTGTGCATCAGCAAAGGTGACTTGCCATTATCAGGCAAAACTCTCGACATGCAGGGACTCTCTGGGGCTGTTTTAACAGTTCCATATACAAATGTCTTAGATGTAAAGGTGGGAGGGAAAGTTTTAAGGGCCCCACTCTTCTACTCTGAGAGCTCTCCTGTCAACTTGCTTGGTAGGGATCTGCTAAGCAAACTGAACATGACAATCTCATTTACAGACAGCAGTATCACCTGCACCACATATGGCATGTGTTCAATGAGGGCAATGCTTGTAATACATGCCATGGCATGTGATGTAGTTGTACGAGACATCCCTGTCAACCCCGATGTGTTCATTTACGGCATTTCGGTGCTCGCACAAGCCATGCCCCAGATTACCAGAACCTGCTGGAGAGTACACACTGATATTATTTTCCCACCCGTGGTGTCCCTAGAGCTAGTTGCAGGTACAATACTCTCCCTGGACCTATAGGGTCTGCTGGTGTCGGTCAAAAAAAGTGAAGTCCTATTTACAGCGGCTCAGGGATGGCAGCGATGAACCGTTTTATGTATTGATACTGTGGGTTGAGGCTTCTAGGAATGGAACCTGCCTGTGCTGTGCAACAGTTATATTTAGTTTGTGAGTTTAGGCAAGATCACAGGAGCCGATTTGGGGTTAAGCCTGAGCCCCTGTTTGGTACGTGAAAAGGGTTTTTTGCTCCCGGTTATCTTGGTTGTAAAGATTAGAAATGATATCCATAACACTTTGGTTAGTACAAAGTGATTCGTTTATTTGTGGTCAGCCGACACGTGTTTCGACCCGTACGGTCTTTCTCAAGGCTGAACAGTGTTCAATGGTGACAAGTGTTTATGTGATTAGTGACAATTTTGTGAAAGATTATATTATGTTCCATTGTGGTGTAGGGGTGATGTGCAGTAAGTGACAAAAAATAGCAATAAGTAGCATCACATCAAAAAACATTGACGTGTTAATTTATAAAAAGCATTGTTGTATGCAAACAAGGAGAAGGGGAGGAAAAGAAAAAGGAGAAGGTTAGCAAGTGGGCAGAGGGGGAGGAAATGGGTTTTTCTTTAATGAGGTGGAATCCTCTTACCTAGTCTGTTTGCTGATTGCCCTCAGTGGGGTGTTTGTTCAATATGGAAACTGTCCTTACGGCAGTCCTGGCTCCTATTGGGCCCTGTAATAAGGAAGTACAATAACGGTGGATGAAAAAGCATTGTGGTACAAATTACCTGATTGATTTCTAGTTGGTGCCCAGCTAGTGAGTGTTCTTGGCGGCGTCGAAATCACATCACGTGCAAAATCCGGCTTGTGTGTGTTTCTTGGCCGTGTGGGTCGTCCTTAGCGATTTCTTTTGTCCATTATGGGGCCCCCTGGGTGGGTGCTGTGAGCTGGAACAGAGACGGACAAGGTCCCAGTCACAGAAAATTGGGGGCCAGAAACAGAACAAAATCTAATTATGAATCTGTCAAACAGAGAATTCACAAATCCTGAAACGAAAGTACTCAACAAGGGTCTTTCCTTCTCACCATCCAGCAAAAACAACTTTGTGGACATACAAATAGACCTATTTAAATTTACAAGACTTCTCAAACTCAAGAAATTCTTTGCCACCAAAACATCGGTATACAAACCAAAGGAAATAACACCAAAACCTAGCATACTCACGATAGGGGATGTTGAAGACATCCATCTCCTCAGTACGCTAGTAGAAAATGACAAAAGCAAGCAAGAATGCTTAGAAGAACTGGGTATCCAGAACATGGCAATGACAATTCCGGAACTTAAAAGCAAATCATGATTTACGCCTCAACTGTTTACCGAAAACTATATAGACACTTTCCACCAAGCGGTAATCAATGACCTCCATAAGACCAACGCACCAAAGGAAAAGAGGCCAAGGACAATCTGACTAAGGAAGAACAGAACGTACTTAGAAACTTACGAGAAGAAACTAATATCATAATCAAGGAGGCCGACAAGGGTGGCAACATAGTAATAATGAATAAAGCTGACTACCTTAAAATGGCTTCTAACCACCTCGAAACGCCAGGCAACTACGTCAAATTGGAGAACAACCCGCAGGCGAAGATTCTTAAAGAACACCAGGAACTGCTCACCAATTACAAAACAGCAGGACTGATAACTGACGATGAATACAGCTACCTTAGAACAGACCACCCGATAATGCCAACTATCTATTTTTTACCCAAAGTCCACAAAGCCTTCGACACCATTCCTGAAGGAAGACCAATCCTCAGCGGTATTGGAGGAATCACGGAAACAATGGCAAGATACATCAACAATGTCATACAACCCCTCGTCACAAAAATACCAAGCTACTTAAGAGATACAATGCACACTTTGGAGATACTAGCCAGCATCAAATGGGAACCTCACTTTCTAATGGCCACGCTCGACGTCAAAGCCCTATATACATCAATAAACCATGAACTTGCGATAACTAGTGTGGGGTTTCTTCTCAGACAAGAATCAGCCTCACACCTAGAACAGGTGGAAATGACTAAGGCCTTCCTTAAATTCTCGCTCACAAACAATGTATTCATATTCGATGGCGAATACTTTAAACAAACGAAGGGGATCGCAATGGGAGCCAGCTATGCTCCAGCTCTAGCGAACTGCTTCATGCACTCCTACGAAATTAAGCATGCAATGAAGGAAGACAGATACACCAGGCTCATTGTCAACTGGGCCAGATTCATAGATGACATCATCCGAATTTGGAAAGGAACAGAGGTAGAGCTCACTGAATATATGGATTATCTCAACACCAATGACTTTGGCATCGAACTAATCAGCCACACCAGCAAGACTCGAATTGACTTTCTGGACTTAACAATTGAGATAGAAGAAAACGAAATCACTACCAGAACCTACCGGAAGCCAACGGAAGTAAACTCCACCCTGCATGCCGAAAGTTGCCATAGAAAGAGCGTTATACGCAACATACCCAAAGGGGAATACATTAGGGCAAGAAGAAACTGTAGCACAGATAGATCCTTCACAGATGAGTGAAACCTACGAGATCGAAGATTCAAAAGTCGGGGATATCCCCAAGAAAACCTGACACAAGCAAGAAAACAGGCCTGTCAATTAGAAAGACCAACTCTACTCCAGCCCAAACCCAGAAGACAAAATAACAATCCTATGATCAGATTCGTAACCAGATACAATAAGGACAGCTATGCATTCCAAAAAATCTTGACAAAGCACTGGGGATTACTCCGCATGGACGAACATATTAGGTCACAACTGGAAACATATCCCTGTATGTCCTACAGAAGAGCACCTACTCTAAGAACTTTATTAAGCCCCTCTTTCCTGTCAGACAAAAACATTACAGCACAAGATTGGCTCAGTAAACGCACACTAATGGGTTTCACGAAATGCGGGACTTGCGCCATGTGCAAGTATGCAACCCAGACCAAATGTGCAAAATTCTCAGGCTGCCCAATCTTCAATATCAATGAGCACATCAACTGCAAAAGCAAATATGTGATATATGCAATAATCTGTGTTTGCAACAAGATATATATAGGCAGCACTATTCGTGAGACACGTTTTAGGATTAGAGAGCACATCAACAGCATACATTCACAAGATCCGAAACTGCCACTGGCAAACCACTGGCAAAAGTATCACCAAATGGACAATAAGAGTGACATCAGGTTCATCGGACTCAAGATGGTACGGCTGGGACCAAGAGGAGGAGACAGAATTCAGAAATTAAGACAAGAAGAAGCACGGCTAATTTGTCACTTCAGATGTGTTAAAAATGGCCTGAACAAAGACCACGATCTAAATGTCTTCCTGTAAACATTTCCTCTCCTCTCCCTATATTTTTCTAACTTGAGGGCAACTCTATGCCCAACCCATGTCCTGGACACACATACTAATTGTATCTATCCCCACATCACATAGAATCCTTATGTGGCCCGGGGTCCAACAAACTCCCCTGCACACACAAACTGGAACATGAATTTCCCACCAAGCCTAAGTATCCTCACGGCTCTCCACATATAGTAACACTTTCTCGTTTATGCGCCTCCCAACGCTAATTCCCCCTTCCCTGGCAACCAACCAATTGCCATGGGCCAATGGCCACATACAACCTCCTCTCAGATCTCACCACTCCGAACACTACAGTGCCAGCAGTGCTCCACTGAGCATGCGCAGACACGACAGGACACGCGCATGCACAGTGACATTCGCAGAACGCTATGCCACTGAGCATGCGCAATTGTCACATAACGTGATTCAGCTAGCTCACAAGCGCCTTATAATGGCGGCCACCAGAGCGGTGGAGTAAAGGAGCAGACCGCTGCCCTGGAACGCAGACAGAATACAAAGGTAAGCCTCCCCGCCCGCCCTCATGGTTAGCAGACTTTCTAACCAGCAGGGTCATTCCCATAGACCAGCTCCCCACTCGAGCGACCCGGAACAACACCAACCCCTCGAGTGGCTGGCCACACACAAGAGCGTCTACCAAAGAGCTCTTGATGTTATTCCAGACCAGCTCACAGCACCCACCCAGGGGGCCCCATAATGGACAAAAGAAATCGCTAGGGACGACCCACATGGCCAAGAAACACACACGAGCCGGATTTTGCACGTGATGTGATTTCGACGCCGCCAAGAACACTCACTAGCTGGGCACCAACTAGAAATCAATCAGGTAATTTGTACCACAATGCCTTTTCATCCACCGTTATTGTACTTCCTTATTACAGGGCCCAATAGGAGCCAGGACTGCCGTAAGGACAGTTTCCATATTGAACAAACACCCCACTGAGGGCAATCAGCAAACAGACTAGGTAAGAGGATTCCACCTCATTAAAGAAAAACCCATTTCCTCCCCCTCTGCCCACTTGCTAACCTTCTCCTTTTTCTTTTCCTCCCCTTCTCCTTGTTTGCATACAACAATGCTTTTTATAAATTAACACGTCAATGTTTTTTGATGTGATGCTACTTATTGCTATTTTTTGTCACTTACTGCACATCACCCCTACACCACAATGGAACATAATATAATCTGTCACAAAATTGTCACTAATAACATAAACACTTGTCACCATTGAACACTGTTCAGCCTTGAGAAAGACAGTACGGGTCGAAACATGTGTCGGCTGACCACAAATAAACGAATCACTTTGTACTAACCAAAGTGTTATGGATATCATTTCTAATCTTTATAACCAAGATAACCGGGAGCAAAAAACCCTTTCCACGTACCAAACAGGGGCTCAGGCTTAACCCCAAATCGGCTCCTGTGATCTTGCCTAAACTCACAAACTAAATATAACTGTTGCACAGCACAGGCAGGTTCCATTCCTAGAAGCCTCAACCCACAGTACCTTGACACTAGGGAACCAGCCAATGCTATTGCACCTGGAGAATTCCAATACGAATAAAACAGAAAAATAAATCGAAGGAATGGCAGAATATATGATGTCAAGGAACAAAGACATCAGGGCACTCTTTGCCCCACGAGGATCAATGGACAATGCATTCAGAGACAGCAAGTTAGAGGAAGACCTCAAACATAAATTCATGAGGCTAGAGAAACTATCAAAAAAAGAAATTAACACATTTTGGGAGAAAACAATGATGCAGGAATATGCAGAGCAAAAGAAAATACCGAGAGGCCTCAGGATCCTGATTTTTCCTGACTTCGATGACCCACTGGATTCAGACCTAGCAGACGCATGGGAAGAGAATCTCATATTAGGATCAACTAGGATGATAGAACTACTAATAGAACACGCAAAAAGAAAACACGATAGAGTGGTGATTCTACTTGAAGAATTAAAGAAAGAAATAGAAGATTATGATGCTCCAAAGACGACTAAAGAGAAAAACTATAAAACAATGTATAGAATTCTGAAAATTCACCAAGATGAAGTCAAAATGAGAAAACTCCACAAATGTTTCAGGGATGATAAAGACTACAGAGAAGACAGGGTCTTCACCTATCAACCCAAATATGACCAAAACCAACAAAGACCCAAATCCAGAGAAAGCACCCCAAACAGCTCAGGGGCCAGCTCAGAAATTGATAGTGAACCAGATGAAACATCAGACCTACCAGAGAAAACAACAGATAAACCACCAGTAAAACGCAGTTTTTTAGATCAAATCAAACTACACAAGAAAGCAAGTCGTCTGAAACTTCAACCCAAAAGCAACAACAAAAAAACAGTATCCTTCGCAAAACCATTAACAGATACAGGAACACAACAAGAAAGAGCAGTGGAGGAAGAAGAGTCAGAAGACGCAAGACAGTTGGAGGAAGAAATGGAACAGAGACGGACAAGGTCCCAGTCACAGAAAATTGGGGGCCAGAAACAGAACAAAATCTAATTATGAATCTGTCAAACAGAGAATTCACAAATCCTGAAACGAAAGTACTCAACAAGGGTCTTTCCTTCTCACCATCCAGCAAAAACAACTTTGTGGACATACAAATAGACCTATTTAAATTTACAAGACTTCTCAAACTCAAGAAATTCTTTGCCACCAAAACATCGGTATACAAACCAAAGGAAATAACACCAAAACCTAGCATACTCACGATAGGGGATGTTGAAGACATCCATCTCCTCAGTACGCTAGTAGAAAATGACAAAAGCAAGCAAGAATGCTTAGAAGAACTGGGTATCCAGAACATGGCAATGACAATTCCGGAACTTAAAAGCAAATCAAGATTTACGCCTCAACTGTTTACGGAAAACTATATAGACACTTTCCACCAAGCGGTAATCAATGACCTCGATAAACTTGAAGACCAACGCACCAAAGGAAAAGAGGCCAAGGACAATCTGACTAAGGAAGAACAGAACGTACTTAGAAACTTACGAGAAGAAACTAATATCATAATCAAGGAGGCCGACAAGGGTGGCAACATAGTAATAATGAATAAATCAGACTACCTTAAAATGGCATCTAACCACCTCGAAACGCCAGGCAACTACGTCAAATTGGAGAACAACCCGCAGGCGAAGATTCTTAAAGAACACCAGGAACTGCTCACCAATTACAAAACAGCAGGACTGATAACTGACGATGAATACAGCTACCTTAGAACAGACCACCCGATAATGCCAACTATCTATTTTTTACCCAAAGTCCACAAAGCCTTCAACACCATTCCTGAAGGAAGACCAATCCTCTGCGGTATTGGAGGAATCACGGAAACAATGGCAAGATACATCAACAATGTCATACAACCACTCGTCACAAAAATACCAAGCTACTTAAGAGATACAATGCACACTTTGGAGATACTAGCCAGCATCAAATGGGAACCTCACTTTCTAATGGCCACGCTCGACGTCAAAGCCCTATATACATCAATAAACCATGAACTTGCGATAACTAGTGTGGGGTTTCTTCTCAGACAAGAATCAGCCTCACACCTAGAACAGGTGGAAATGACTAAGGCCTTCCTTAAATTCTCGCTCACAAACAATGTATTCATATTCGATGGCAAATACTTTAAACAAACGAAGGGGATCGCAATGGGAGCCAGCTATGCTCCAGCTCTAGCTACCTGCTTCATGCACTCCTACGAAATTAAGCATGCAATGAAGGAAGACAGATACACCAGGCTCATTGTCAACTGGGCCAGATTCATAGATGACATCATCCTAATTTGGAAAGGAACAGAGGTAGAGCTCACTGAATATATGGATTATCTCAACACCAATGACTTTGGCATCGAACTAATCAGCCACACCAGCAAGACTCGAATTGACTTTCTGGACTTAACAATTGAGATAGAAGAAAACAAAATCACTACCAGAACCTACCGGAAGCCAACGGAAGTAAACTCCACCCTGCATGCCGAAAGTTGCCATAGAAAGAGCGTTATACGCAACATACCCAAAGGGGAATACATTAGGGCAAGAATAAACTGTAGCACAGATAGATCCTTCACAGATGAGTGCAACCTACTAGATCGAAGATTCAAATGTCGGGGATATCCCCAAGAAAACCTGACACAAGCAAGAAAACAGGCCTGTCAATTAGAAAGACCAACTCTACTCCAGCCCAAACCCAGAAGACAAAATAACAATCCTATGATCAGATTCGTAACCAGATACAATAAGGACAGCTATGCATTCCAAAAAATCTTGACAAAGCACTGGGGATTACTCCGCATGGACGAACATATTAGGTCACAACTGGAAACATATCCCAGTATGTCCTACAGAAGAGCACCTACTCTAAGAACTTTATTAAGCCCCTCTTTCCTGTCAGACAAAAACATTACAGCACAAGATTGGCTCAGTAAACGCACACTAATGGGTTTCACGAAATGCGGGACTTGCGCCATGTGCAAGTATGCAACCCAGACCAAATGTGCAAAATTCTCAGGCTGCCCAATCTTCAATATCAATGAGCACATCAACTGCAAAAGCAAATATGTGATATATGCAATAATCTGTGTTTGCAACAAGATATATATAGGCAGCACTATTCGTGAGACACGTTTTAGGATTAGAGAGCACATCAACAGCATACATTCACAAGATCCGAAACTGCCACTGGCAAACCACTGGCAAAAGTATCACCAAATGGACAATAAGAGTGACATCAGGTTCATCGGACTCAAGATGGTACGGCTGGGACCAAGAGGAGGAGACAGAATTCAGAAATTAAGACAAGAAGAAGCACGGCTAATTTGTCACTTCAGATGTGTTAAAAATGGCCTGAACAAAGACCACGATCTAAATGTCTTCCTGTAAACATTTCCTCTCCTCTCCCTATATTTTTCTAACTTGAGGGCAACTCTATGCCCAACCCATGTCCTGGACACACATACTAATTGTATCTATCCCCACATCACATAGAATCCTTATGTGGCCCGGGGTCCAACAAACTCCCCTGCACACACAAACTGGAACATGAATTTCCCACCAAGCCTAAGTATCCTCACGGCTCTCCACATATAGTAACACTTTCTCGTTTATGCGCCTCCCAACGCTAATTCCCCCTTCCTGGCAACCAACCAATTGCCATGGGCCAATGGCCACATACAACCTCCTCTCAGATCTCACCACTCCGAACACTACAGTGCCAGCAGTGCTCCACTGAGCATGCGCAGACACGACAGGACACGCGCATGCACAGTGACATTCGCAGAACGCTATGCCACTGAGCATGCGCAATTGTCACATAACGTGATTCAGCTAGCTCACAAGCGCCTTATAATGGCGGCCACCAGAGCGGTGGAGTAAAGGAGCAGACCGCTGCCCTGGAACGCAGACAGAATACAAAGGTAAGCCTCCCCGCCCGCCCTCATGGTTAGCAGACTTTCTAACCAGCAGGGTCATTCCCATAGACCAGCTCCCCACTCGAGCGACCCGGAACAACACCAACCCCTCGAGTGGCTGGCCACACACAAGAGCGTCTACCAAAGAGCTCTTGATGTTATTCCAGACCAGCTCACAGCACCCACCCAGGGGGCCCCATAATGGACAAAAGAAATGGCTAGGGACGACCCACACGGCCAAGAAACACACACGAGCCGGATTTTGCACGTGATGTGATTTCGACGCCGCCAAGAACACTCACTAGCTGGGCACCAACTAGAAATCAATCAGGTAATTTGTACCACAATGCCTTTTCATCCACCGTTATTGTACTTCCTTATTACAGGGCCCAATAGGAGCCAGGACTGCCGTAAGGACAGTTTCCATATTGAACAAACACCCCACTGAGGGCAATCAGCAAACAGACTAGGTAAGAGGATTCCACCTCATTAAAGAAAAACCCATTTCCTCCCCCTCTGCCCACTTGCTAACCTTCTCCTTTTTCTTTTCCTCCCCTTCTCCTTGTTTGCATACAACAATGCTTTTTATAAATTAACACGTCAATGTTTTTTGATTTTATGTATTGATCCTACTATGCCCCTCTAAGAATTGACAGATGCTGAACTTTTTGAGGATAACAACAATTACGGGGAAATCATACTCGAAATATATATACCGTGTGAGATTATGGTACAGTACCCAACAGTCCAAGCCCCCTCGTGGCTGCTGTCACACCACCCCCATCCAACCAGGAACAGGTTCCCTCACACTTATGGACAACCAACCCACATGATGTAGGGATGTTGAAAAAAATAACCCCAGTAAGAATCACACTAAAGGCTGGGGCAGTATTACCGTGGGTGTAGCAGTACCCATTGTCCAGGGAGGCAGAAGAGGGGATCAGGGAGACGATACAGGCCTTAATACACATAAGATCACAGTATCCTCCACCTCTCCTGTAATACGGACATATACCCCATTAAAAAGGTATCAGGGGCAGTTGGAGGATGATTCAAGATCTCTGCCCCCTGTCCTTTCTGCTGCTCCTTACCTTGCAGAGATTTCTGATGAATCATCATCCTTTCTTGGAAGGCTTCATCTTCTCTTCAGTGTTTTTCCCCTATCAAGGTTTTTTTTTCCTGAGAGAGACCTGGCTCTCTGGGTGGCCTCGGTGCACACCTGATCCACATACCATGGTTGCACACTGGATAACTGGAAGGACAGGCCTTACCTCTTCACCCTAAAGGACACCAAACCTAAACAGGTAAGGGCTGTCACTGACAAAATGCAAAAATTACTCATTCTAGAAAATATTTAAAATAATGTAAAAAATGTAACTGTGGCTAAGTGTCAAAGAGGCAGAACTCTCTCTCTCTCTCTCCCCCTCTCTCCCTTTCTCCCTCTCTCTCTCTCTCTCTCTCTCTCTCTCTCTCTCTCTCTCTCCCCATTTCAGTCTTACCCCTTTTCAACCTCCTCCGCGCACCCACCCATCACTTTGCTTTACCCGTTCTTGCTCCCACTACAGGTATTACAAAGATGAAGACTTCAACGTCAAATTGTTCATTGCCTAGTGATAGAAATGTAATTAGCAGTACTAAAATGTATTCTTACCAGTGCAGCCTTCATTTTACAGCCATTCTGTTTACTTTCCTCTTGTTCTTGTTGGGAATATAGTGGGGGTCATCTTTTATCTGTGCGAAAATCTAGAAGAGGAGGGGGGACTGGAACTTGAATGAAAGCACAGCCTTTAATTGAACTAAATTGACCACAAGCCTGAACCTAAATGAAAGCCTGAATGAAAGCATATCCTTTAGTTTAACTGAACGAGAAAACACAACCACATATATGTATAATACAACCCTAACGAATGAAAGCAATGCCCATATGACTGTGTGTACAAGTTTGAATGGTACAAAAGAATCATGTAAAAATTATGAGCAGCAGAAATAGATTGACAAAAAGACACATATTACACCATAACAGAATGAAAAGCGAAGCGCGTTGACTCAAATATGACGCATACCATGGCCTAGGCCTGGATGTGGTTGAAGATATCTGTCATCCTGAGTACTCAAACAGTTGGTACTCCAACAGAATGCAGTGGGAGGTGAACAACTAATACCAGTGGCAATGTATGCTCCTTAATATGGCACGCATCAGGGGCACCCAAGGCTCTAGTACCACAAGAAGTGCCAATTATAGAAGCACAACTACTAATTCATCTTGCCCTATATAGGCTCAGAGGCACTTACCAGCCACGCAACATGCATTCACAACTTGTCAATTCAGATGCCCAGAAATGCAAAACCAGTGTAACCAGCACCAACTGTCTAAAGCAACCCTACTTGGTGATCAAAGTAGCAAAGTACATTAACAACACGTGGCAGGAAACAACGCTCACTTGCTGAAGGATTCCTAGGGTTGAACAAACTGTAGCTCTCGTAGAACAGGCGTGCGCACAAACATGGAAAGAGCACGTTTCAAAGCTGATGTATATTGCAGCCATGGAAAATCCGGCGAAAGTGCACCAAGAAAAGAGTTACGAACTGTGTTTTTTTTAGCGAAGGAACTGTGTTTGTTGGCTCAGATGAATGATTCAACAGAACAGTGTTGATTCCAGACCTAAAGAAGGGCACAGAAATGCTGATGGACTACTACTGGGTGTGTGGCCAACAAGCGTACTTGCACCTCCCACCATCCTGAAGGGGCTATTGTTCTCTAGGTATGCTACACTCAGCCCTATTAGTAGTCCCAGAAGAACACCTGAAAGGGGGCCACTGCCCGATGAAGCACCCACAGTGCCCCCAAACGATTGCAGCACAGCACACCTTGCCACCACCAGACCTTCACATCCTTCTTGAGAAAGAACCCTACAAAACACTCATCAGAACTGCACAATTGTCTGATGAGTATAAATTGTTCAACTCAGCAGAGGCATTTTTGCATCCTTATTGTCATCCGGTGTGCAAGCACGCACCAATGCCAAATGGTTCCAGATTGTGAGTTGGGAGCTGGTCCAGTTGGCTAAGGATACCGAGCAAGGGTCCACGTTATAAGGGTCGAGCTGCATGCCTTAGGGCTAATGGCAATGCAGAAACGCTATGTCCTCGATATGCTGACAGCAATGCAAGGTGGTGTTTGCAAAAAGATTGGAAGTTCATGTTGGACATTCATACCTCCTGAGGATGCTGAAACTGGGACATTTTCACACATTATTGCTGCACTGCATGATCTAGGGTCCAAGATGAAAAAGGTGGCTGGCGTCCAGGAGAAAGATTGGTTTGCGCTAGCCTTTAGTTGGGCCCCATCCTGGCTCAGAACATTGGTGAAGATGCTGGTGCCCATCATCGTGTTTATCTCGGTCATCATTTGCACGTGCAAGTTGGGTCTCCGGTGTTGTGCTAAAGCAGCGCCTAATAGCGCAATGATGATTATCTCTATTGGCTTTCCAAAAGTACCTCATAATACAAAGGAAGTAGAAGTGCAAACTGAACAGCTGTGGATCCAAAACCACTGTTCCTTTGAAGGAAATCCATGATTTGCCTGCATTAATTTTATTAACTCATTGTAATAATAAGACTACAATAGACTTATGCTGGCAAAAATCAAGTGATGTATCGTCAATATTATATATTCCCGGCACAGTGTTGCAGATCAAATAATCTAACTCCAAATGTCTGAGAAGCATCATCTGATTCTAAACATCAGTCATAGTGGCATCCGCTGCTTAAGAGCAATATTGTCAACCACTACTTTCAGCATTGGGAAATCAGGCCAGGTAGGCCCAAAGTAGTAAGGCAACTGGGCAGAGAGATTGTTAATATTACCCTGTGCAAAGTCTGCTTAAGTCAGAGCCACACTCTGCTCACTGCAGAAAAAGTATTGCAATTGAAGCAATGAATATATTTTGTCAAAATTAAAAATGTGTCCCATTTTTAATGAATTGTGAACGTAAGTCGGTTCACTGGTGCTCATTCCATTCTTATGGGTGATGGGTTAGAGAGAATGTGTGAATGGTGGGGTTTCCCCGGAACACAAAGCGCTAAAAGGATATTACAGCACGGGAAAGCTTCTCTCTTCTCTATATGCTACCATAACAATGCCTTTTTCTGTCAAAGCCATGGGCATTTGATGTGATTTTAAGACACTTATTGGAAACATTGGCCGAATTTGCAGAGCATTTGTATATTTTCGATGTTCACATAGACCAGCCCTGCAAATTGAACAGGACTGATTTTTATAAATCTTTCGATCAGCAGGTATTTGTCAGATAGTCAGAATTTGAAGGTACCATGTCCCCCAGTGCAGGGCTGCCACCGAGAAAGAATCTGCGGCCCCTTTACTGCCTTTTTTGCAGTAAAGTAACAACTTTCTGACAATCATGATTGATAGATGGACTGATAAGTAATACCATTATAATGTTGTTCTCTGGTCTTAGTTAAGACTTGATCATTTTACATGAGCCAATGATCACAAACGCCACATCCATGTATGCATGGCATTTACATGGCAAAGAGTGAGCTGGGAAGGGGTGAAGTGTGGGGAGCATGAGCAAAGGGGTGGGCTACTTGGGAGAGGGCAATGGGAGTAATGGCACATCAGCAGCTCAGCTGTTCCTTGAAGAACCAGTGTTATAGCTCCTTTCCTAAGTATAGGACTTGATATGCTGTTCCATAGCCCTTTCGCTTTTCTTAGATTTTCGTTCTGGTACTGTGGAGGCTTCTGGAGATGGTGAGTGTTTCAGGCAATTAGGATGAAGCGGTGATTGTCTTTGCCTTGTGCTGTATGTGATGCAGGCTGCTTTGAAGATGATACAGGTTTGTTAAAGTAAACAGTGTAGCTCCTGGCAGGTGGGGTGATGTGGCTGATTTACTTCAGTCTTGTAATGTGGACGGCCAAAATGCGAGGACGGCCAGGATGCACTGGACAGCTTTCATTGGTGCTATAGAGGAAGTCAGGCATCTGTCAAGAAGGCGTTGTCCCCACCAAGGTAAAAACAGATCCAGAGCTCGAAAAACGGTTCTGACGTCTCTGATCGGGATTGCAGAGTTTGGCTTTGTGCTTGTGATGTGGGACTTGAAAGATAGGCAACGGGAAATGACCATCCTGAGGGACTAAGCACTGGGTGTGAAATGATGATAGCGTAGACACAGGGGGTGACTTTAGCAGGAGCAGTAGGCACGGGTCTTAATTATACATAAAAAAAGAATACATTGCCATTGGCCTGGATGTTGGCAGTGTTGGTGCTGCATCCTACCAAGAATCCAGACTGGTTGTTCCACCTAAAGTTGTGTTCAGTGAACCTTTCATGCAGCTTAAGGACCACTGCTTTTTGGATGTTCTTTCTGGAGAAGAGAAGAGAAGGGAAGGGTTGCTTTCACAGAAGGTGCTTTGATGATTTTGTCTTCAGAGGTGGTGGCCTCAATGAACAAGGGTGTGGTGGTAAGTTCTTGAACTCTTATTTTCCTGGATATATTGATTTTTGGGATGACCCAGAGTGTGCAGTTCAGAACACCTAAGCCATGTTATGTAACGGTAATATTTTGTCTGATCTTGTTGTCTGATCTAGTCATTGAATCAGTTGGATTTGTTTGCGAAAGGCTTTGGTAGGGGGTTGATGACACGCTTGACAGATTTGAAGGCGGATCTGCTCCTGCTATAGTCATTGGGTATTGATTTTTTTTGCCTGAAGTGTTCATTTTCCTTAGTGATGAGCAGAGAGGTTTAAGGGGGTGAGATCTTGTGGAAATCAGGATTTTGTCAAGTACTTTTTTGCTTTCAGATGGATTTTTGTTCTAGATAAACCCTTGCCTGTATTCTAGGGAAGATGGCTGTGCTTTCTGGGATTACAATTTAGTAAGATTTGTGTCCTGCAATTTCCATCCAGGAGTGTTTAAGTGCACAAAAATGGGGCTGCTTGGGAAATAAGATGCTCTTACAGGGCACTCATCATAAACATCATACAAGGGTGCTACAGAGTCTTAGTGGGTTTGTGTTGTCCAGGACGGGACGGAAGTATGTGATGCCATTTGTTAAGGTTTCTTGGTCTACCCAGTCCAATGGTAGAGGAACTTGATGGCTGTGTAGGTTCTGTGAGCAAATATTTGAGGAAAGCTGTGTCGAGGATGGCAAAAAAGGGCTTAGTCGGTTTTATGGGTGGCTGAAGTTGCCAGGAGTATGTAATACCTCAGAAGGTATTATTGGAGTGAATAGTGGCTGGGGTTGTGATGAGATTTGTGATCTCTTCATAATAGTCATTCTTAGGCTGAGGTGTCTATAGAAAAAGTGGATGGTAGATGTCTTTCAGTATATGCATTGTGTGGTTTCATTAGCAAGTACCCCTATAGGGCACACTGTATAGAGGGGACTGCATAAGAATGTTTGCATACTGAGGTGTACATAATGAGGAGAGATCTAGATGGTCACAGGATTCACTGCATCATTACAGCTTGGCATGTGAACCATCATAAATGCCTCTCTCCATGCATGTGCATGACGTGCAGTATAGCTCAGTGGCAACGCGCTCGACTTGGAAGCAAGAAGACGCCGCGAAAAACAGGTTTGGAACTCACGGTCCACGATTATAAACCTCTTTGGTACTAAGTGCATCATGAAAAGCCAATTACAATAATAATAATAATAATAATAATAATAATAATAATAATAATAAAGCATTGACATGGTTGTGTGTGGATTCCACCTGAATGCAGCAACTGCAAACAACAGGCAGATTCCCCAAAATCAAAATTGCATGCATCGGTAGATTCTGCCAGATTCCTAACAAGCTGCAGATTATGGTGTCGGAATCATACATTCCGATCTGTGTCATTGCTCCTTGTTAGGAATCCATTGGTTTACAAATGCTTTTTGTAAACAGTTCGTAGAGACTGCAGGGTCCATATTCACCCAGCAAGTATTTATATATATATATAGATATATCTATTGACCAATTCATCACACTCGGCAAATAGTGGGAGCGGTGAAACATATTGCGCAAGGATGGATGAAGAACTTACAACTTCTTAATTAATATGCACCCTAATGCTATCGGAACCCAGAATTGCCCTCATGCCCTCATCCTCACTGTATTTGCCATTAAAAAAAAGAATGGATTTGAGCTATGCAGTGGTTTAATATCTGTAAGGAGGCCACACAGCCTTTCTGGTGGTCTGTGAAACTGATGAGCAGCCATCTTTCTCCCTAAATATATGTGAAAGGTGTACTCCAGCTCTGTGTCATTCAAATGCTTCAAGTCACATGGCTGCAATGATCTTCGAGGAGAGCACGAATTGCATTGAAGCCAATACATTGGCTCCTAAACTATAATGCAGAATGAAGTTCGTGTTATGTATAGTTTCAGGTCCATTTGGCTTCGTTGAACTAAACCCTGAGGGGCAATGCATATTGGTTTGTGTGAGGGCAATGCAACTATCTCTGCTCGCCAGTCTCTCAACAGATGCTCTCACAAATTCTATATCAGATGCACTGCAGGGCAATACTTGCTATAAACATTTCTTGGATATTAATGGTAATCATATGTCAGTTTCTAGCAATAATATTACTATTGTGTGTCTGCTAACCAGCTTAGCACGAGGTGCTAACTCAAGATACATTGTCCTATTACATGTTCCAGGTGACCTCTACAAAGGAAACGGCTAACCTTAATTTGAATACCCAATCTTACGAAGGATAGCCGTTGCGGGTGGTGGAGACCCCTCGGATAGCCTTGAAGACTACATTGATCTGTATGGCAAGCGCCCTAGGGACACCAGACATACACAAATACTACTGGCCTTCTCAGTCATTTGGTCAGAACAAATGGATATTTGGAAGATGCAACAGGGTCCATGTGACATTAGAAATGAAATTAATGGGTGAACACTTTCGCCACAAATCGTATATGGGGAACCAGGCGGGTAAACGCTAATATCAACAGGGCTGAGAGTAATTTAGGTGAAAAAGGAAGTCACAGATGGAATGGAAAGGAAATATCACACTAAGGGGTTCCCAACCTGTGGCTCTCCAGATGTTTTGTATTACAACTCCCATTAACCCTCACCATTGACTATCCTGGCAAGGGCTGATGAGAGTTGTAGTGCAAAATATCTAAAGAGACGAAGGTGGCAGACCCCTGAAGTAATGTTACCACTTTGGGAGAATCCAAATATGCCAGACGTTAACTGAAAAGTATAATATACCAGCGAGGAAACTATAAAACGTTACCCATCTAAAAACGTTCCTTAAAAGAACAGCTCAAAAGCATTTTATATATTTTTTTTCGGCACACACCCCTCAAAATAAATCTGCTAAGAGACGAGCTAGGGAAAAAAGCTATTGTGGTACTGTATCAAGTAATTACCAGCTTCACCCCTCCATCATTGACAGATAAAAAGAGAAAAAGAAAGTGGCATAGGACGCCTAGAGGAGGGCGAGTGTACAGAAGTCCTAGGGCTTCATTACGAGCATGCCGGTATAGAAAAAGGTGTTGGTAACAACGTATACCGGCACCTTTTCCAGACCGGCACACTCAGGGTCTGCCAGTAGGGGAAATGAACTACTGGTAAGCCTGACCTACCAAAAGTTCAGGCCCCTAGAGGCAAAATATTCACTGAAGCAACGGCACCGTAAACAATGACTATGCTATTCAAGGGAAAGTCTACACTGCGTGGAATGGACCTCCGATCAGAAATGTATCAGATGTGAAGTCAACCAGTAACCTGCTTCCACTTAACATGGAGTTGTTCCAAAATACAGTAGCAAGGTTAGCAAACAAGGACAGCGAGGCTCAGCGCAAAAGACCTGTGTTGTTGGGAGTGTTGTGGGAAACACAGCAGGTGAGTGTAAGTGTGGGGACTTGCCAAGCCCGCCAGCAATGAGACAGAAGCAGGTTGTTTTTACATACACACTGTGCGCACACACAAATTAAATTAACATACCACACGCTGACTAAAGTGCATGACACATGAAACGTGTTAAATAAATGCAGCCTAACTGGTGAAGTAAAATATATTAGCGCTTCACGAGAGGATCATCCTCGTAACATTAATTTGCAAATTCTATAAGACATAGCAGAATTGGCAGACTGTAAACATTTAAGTGCCGTAATGGAGGAATATACCACGCATGCACTCTAGTGCACATTACGAAATAAATGCATAATAATGTAACATACACAGATATGCAAAGTGTATTATTACAATTGACGCATATAGTGACAATTTGATAATTGATTCATCTGGTCAGGAATAGGATATATACTCTGAAATGTAATGGCCTGGAAAAGGAGCTAATAATGTAACGTAGGGGAATTGCAATAAGAATGTAGTACTACACACAGCACATAGTCAATCTTGGAACTGAAAGACAACGTTATACTTTTCTTCTTTTTTGATACACGACAGATAGCAACGGGATCTAACCCATTATATTTTCCATGAATAAGAAGTCAATGAGCCCCATTGTGGGTACGTTTTGGCCTGTAATCGCTGTGGTTTATGTACTGTAAATAGTAAACAGGTAATAACCGTTACTAATTTGACATTTGTCTCTTCTCTCTCGCATTGTTTGTATGTCCTCCCTCCCCACTACTCTCTGGGTAATTATGCTTTTTAATTTATTTTCAACTTGAACATGTATGATGTAATACATTGTTATGCATATGCTTTTCGGTTTAACATATGAGCCCTAATTTGAAAAAGGCCTTCAGTGGCCGAAACACGTGTAATTAAACAAGGGCACTTTTTTGAAAAAATTGTAAAATGAGAATAAATATAAATTAAAACTGAAATAAGGCGCAATGTCCTGGACCTTCCTTCATGCTTTTGCATGCCATTTTTACAAATTAAATTAAAGTTGGTGTATATTTAATAGTTCCCAAAGAAAGTAGCCTGACACGTGTTTCGAGCGACTTGCTCTTCTACTGATGCTGTGCAGGGGAAATTCTGTATTTCTAACACAAGGTGTGTGGTAAGCGACATAAAAATAGAAGGATCGGGGGGCGTGGCTAGGCGCCGAGGCAAGATGGCCGCCTAGAGGATCGGCTCCGCCTCACATTAAAATAAAATAGCATTAGGGAACATAATATTTTATTAATACTTACCTTATCTTCATACCGAGCGTCTTAAACATCCCGCTCGCACTCGGTGAAACTTCTCCGCGGCTCCGGCGTCAGGAAGGACTTCACACGCTGCAGTTCCAATCAAGGGCTTCCGCATCGGAAGGACGTCGGAACGCGAACCGCCCCTCGTGAGGAGAGGGGCGGCGTCCTTCATCAGCTGACACCGCTGGCTGGGCCTAAACCTCAAGCACTTTTTCACGAGAACGCCACCTACTGGAGAAAAAAAAACAACATCTTTAAAGTAAGAAACTGCTTTTAAGCGCACACGCTAACATTTCATATAAAAGCATTCTGATGAAAAAGGCTTAGGGAAAAAAAAAAAAAAAAAAAAAAACGTTTAAAACAAACAAGAAAGACTGAAAAGTTTGAAGTATAATAGAGGCAACACAGGTCTCCAACCTTATTAAGGAAGATAAAAGTTATTAAAGGGGCGAACAGGCTCACAATACTAAGCACGTCAGTCAATCTCCCTTCTACAAAAACCCATTTCTCCGTTAAACCTTATATTACTACCATGCCTTCTAGTTGCAACTTACCGATATTGGTCTGTCAAGCAGGATTATAATCACACAGCCGGTTTATACCTACAGCTCCACTAGTCCAAACCCTATCTATGGACAACAGCTATAAACAACAAATCTATTGCAACCTTCAGTAGTATATTTCTTATTATTCAGGGCTTTTCCACGTTTTGGTCTCTCCAGGTCAGAGGTAAGCTTTGGGAATAATATGGATGTAATAATTATATACTACTCGTCAGCATAAATATCTTCCACAAAAAAAAAAAAAAAAGAAAAATTACACGCCATAACTACTCGCACATATTATCATCTTCTCAGTTATGGCAACCAGCAAGGCAAATCTAAAAAATGGCACCTCTACCAAAGACGCCACCGCCTCCTCAACTACTCTAAAAAGACCCAAAAATGACTCCCCACCTCCAATTGGATTCTCAGACTCCGCGATTGAAACCATTCTAGCTGAAATAAGGGCACTCAAACCCTTTATGGAAACCACTAACACAAAGTTACAACAACTTGATGAAAGGTGGATGGGAGTTATCAACAGAGTAGATGAGGCAGAGAAAAGAATTGGCGCGCTTGAAGATTTATCACCCAAGGTTGCACAAATGGAGAAATCCATCAAAGAACTTCAAAAGCATAACGAAGATTTGGAAAATCGGAGTAGGCGTAACAACCTACGCATCTCGGGCCTGCCTGAAGGAGCTGAGGGCACAGACCCCATTGCCTTCCTACAAAAATTCCTACCGGCCATACTACATTTGCCTTTGGAAACCACTTTTAATATACAACGTGCCCATAGGATTGGCCAACCCTCAGCCTCTCCCTCAGCTCGTCAGCCACCAAGAACGCTCATTTTTTACCTGTTAGAATACTCTCAACTGCAACATATCATCTCCACAGCTAAAGAACGTAAATCTCTAATCTGGCATGGTAGTAAGTTATTTATCTCACAGGATGTGGCTAGAAGTACAGCCCAAAGAAGAAAGGTCTTTCTGGCGTTCCGGCCTGCCCTTAAACAACTTAATGTCCGATACGGCCTGTTCCACCCTTGCTCCTTTAAAGTTACATACGAAGGACGCTCTGCAGTCTATGATGATCCCGCTGACCTAAGGCTCTTCATACAATCCATCAAAAATGAAAACATGGACATCTCTTCTCCAGCGGCGGCCTCTAATTCATCTACTACTTGAAACTGGTTCCCCATCACTTGACTTTTACACTCATAAGTATCTAATTACCTAATGCTTTGAACTTACATTGATATTAACTATGTGGGGTGGGCGCTCTTTTGGGTCCATCTTCCACAGGAAGTCGCTTTTTCCTAGTTAGCGACTCGGTAGGCGTTTCCTATCCCCCATATATATATCCCCTTAACTCCTTATCCCATGTCCTGTTTGATCCCCAAATTCATTCATTCGTCATGGTATACTATCGGTCAAGATGTGATCAAACCCCTATCTCCCTTCCCTGACCCTCAATGTTCCTTCCTTCAGCACAAATATTGGTGTATACATTATTTCAATCGAATGACAATGGTATATGTGTATTTTTGTACGATAGCTATAAGATGTATGAATATCAAATTTCCGCCAGCTAGATGATATTTAAATGCATAACATGGAATATTAAGGGTTGCAAGAATCCAATGAAAAGATGTAAAGTACTATCTCACTTAAATAAATTTAAACCAACAATAGCTTGTCTACAAGAGACACACTTATCCCTCAAAGAATCAATGAAACTCAAGTCTCTTTGGGTGAAGGAAGTTGTTGCTAGCCCAGCTTTATCCAAGAAAAATGGTGTCGCGATACTTATTAGCAAAAAACAACCCTACAAAATCCTTGCCCAAGATGCAGATACAAATGGTAGATGGGTTTGGGTGAAACTGCAAATTGACACGACACAATTATCAATTCTCAACATTTACGGACCTACACTACCAGATCCCTCCTTTTGGAATAATATCAAACAAATGATTTTGAAAAATGATTTCGTCAACCTGATAATGTGTGGCGATGTCAATCAGGTTCTTGACCCCTTTTTAGATCGAAAATCCAGTTGCATATTCAAACCCAACAAAACTCACAAATCCTTTATAAATTGTCTAGGAGAGACAGGACTAATTGATTCATGGAGGATATCTCATCCTTCACATTTGGATTATACCTACCATTCTCCCCCACACAACACATTGTCACGTATTGATTATATTTTTGCTACAAAAACTCTTTCGGGATCCATTATAGACTCAAAGATTGCCAATATCATTATCTCTGACCACGCTCCTGTCATTACTTCCTTCTCCCTTACAGATATGAAAAAGGGTTCTCCTAGATGGAAACTTAACAATTTTCTTTTAAATGATCCTAAATCTATTCAATCCATCAACGCTTTCATTCAACAATACTTTAACGAAAACCAAGATCAAGATACCTCCACTGTCAATAATTGGGATGCTTTCAAAGCGGCCCTTCGTGGCCACATAATGGCCCTATCAGGCAAGAATAAAAAAATCAGGAAAAAACATCTCGATGATCTTTACTCTAAACTCACTATTGCAGAACAACATTATTATACTGACACTAACTCAGCCAATCTACGACAAGTCATTAAGATACGCTTTGAAATCAATAAAGAAATTACCGAGTTGGCGGCAGGAACCATTCTTAAGTATAAAACTAAGATCTATCATACTTCTAATAAAGCAGGTCAAATGTTAGCCTCTTATCTAAAAACCAAAAAAGAAAAAGTTCAAGTCTCTCACATTCAAGATAAGCTGGGCAAGATGCATCATAGGCCTGATGAAATATTGGAATGCTTTAGAAGATTTTATACGGAACTATATACTCCAGAATGCGCTATTCCCAGAGAAAACATTGATTCCTTTTTGAACAACATCAGTAGAACCACCTACCCTGACATTGATCTATCTCATCTAGAAAAAGACATCACGTCTATCGAGATTACCAAAGCCATCCATGGCCTCGGAAAAGGAAAAGCACCAGGCCCTGATGGACTATCCACAGAATTCTATAACACATTCTCTCAATCCTTAACACCTAAGCTCAAAAACCTTTTTTCATATTTTATCTCACAAAAATGTTCCTCGGGATCATTTTCTGACGCTTTGCTTATCATTTTTCCAAAACCTAACAAGGGCCCTACTCTTCCTAGCAACTATCGACCCATTTCCCTTATCAATATTGAAAGCAAAATTTTTGCCAAAATACTTGCCAATAGAATCGAATCCTCACTCCCAAGTCTAGTTAAACCAGACCAAACAGGATATGTAAAAGGACGTAATATATCCTCTAATGCAAGACTCCTATTAAACGCCATCAACCTTGCTGCCAATGACAAAAAAGACACACAAGGCTATGCGGCCATTGCATTAGATGCGGAAAAAGCTTTCGATCGTGTCGAATGGAATTTTATGTTTCAAACTCTACGGTGGCATGGTTGTGGTGAAAAATTTATTTCACTGGTCAAACTGCTTTACTCTGCCCCCAATTCGGCTATTTACTTAAATGGTCAAACTTCCTCCTCCTTTCACTTACTAAGAGGAACGCGTCAAGGTTGCCCCTTCTCACCATTACTATATATCCTCTCTCTTGAACCACTTCTAGAATCAATAAGATCTACCACAAACATCCCAGGAATTCAAGTCGGTGCTTCAATAAATAAAATAGCTGCATATGCAGATGATATTCTTATATTAATTAAAAACCCCAAACTTCACATTCCCAACCTCTTGAGTATTTTATCACAATTCGGTCAAGTATCAGGATATAAATTAAATACACAGAAATCAGAAATTATGCCCTTAAATCCATACTGCCTTAAACATGATATCGTCACTTTTGGCCTCAAATGGTGCAATAGCTCAGTCAAATACTTAGGTCTTGGTTTTGCCCCAACTATCCCAAATACGATCAAACTCAACACTGAAACACTACTGGGCACCCTCAAGGATCTAACATCCAAATGGTCTCCACTATACCTCTCCTGGTGGGGGCGCTTAGATACTATCAAGATGATGCTTACTCCCATAATACTATACTATCTGCAACTTCTCTCCGTCCCATTATCCCTTTCCTTTTTCAAATCCATTTACTCTATACTACTTAATTTTCTATGGGGAAAAGGAAAAAGTAAGAGAATTGCCCTGACAAAACTGAAAGCCCCCTATGATATGGGGGGAGTTAGATTCCCTGACTTTAAATCATATCATCATGCATTTCTTATAAAACAATCTCGTCAATGGTTCATTGATCCTATATCCGCTGATATCCCAACCTGGTGTACATTAGAAAAACAAGTAGTTTTACCACACGAAATCACGGACTACATATACATTTTCAAACATTCAACTAAAAAGATTTCAGACCCTATTAAAGCTTCAATATCTGCTCTACAAACCTTTCTTTTTCCTCACACTATAACTCCTAGTAAGCATCTTTCCCCACTATTATGGCATAATAAGAACATAGTAATTAATAACAAGATCCTTAACCGCAAAACATGGATTCAAAAGGGTATCAGATTCGTCCAACAGATTATAGATGACACGTATGTCCTTTCCTTTCAGCAATTCTCCACCACTTTTAACATTACTAAGAAAGACTTTCAATTTTATAACAACTTAATTAATTCCTGCCTTGATGCACTTGCCCAATTTTCCAATGAAATTCTTACTCCTGATGCCCTTAGACTAATGCACCTTACCACAGGTGGTGAAGTTCGAGCCTCAAAAATTTACAATATGCTCACCTCAAATTTTAAGATTTGCCCTATACGTCTGAAATGGGAACTTGATTTGGGCTTCATGTTTGAAGATGAAATATGGCATTGTCTGTTTGCTAAAATTAAACAAATATCGGTATCAGCAAATATATCACGACACTATTATTTCTTCATGCACAGAGCATTTATTACTCCAGCCAAATTGGCTAAGTCTAATCCGAATTATAATGCTAAATGTTGGTCATGTGGCATATCTCCCGCCACGTATATGCATATGTTTTTTGAATGTTCATTTACTGTTAAATTTTGGCAGGAAATCTGGAAGCTTCTTAAATGTATCTTCTGTGTTGATGTGCCCTTTTCCTTTGTTAACATATTTTTAGGAAGTATAGCCATTACAACTTATTTCCCATCTGACTCTGCAAGACTTTATGACTTATTCATCTGTATAGCTTTAAAATGTATTACGGCTAACTGGAAAGACTCTAGTTCACTTTCCACCAAAATCTGGTGGAACACCATTTGTAACACTCATAAACTAGAGATGTGCATGGCCAATAATCACAACACAATTCCTAAATATAATGCTAAATGGTATTTTTTCACCAGGTATCTTAACTGTTTTAATGCAACTGCTCATGGTACATAAATTTACATTCTTATATTAGCATCATTATTCATATTGCCATACTTATTCAAAAATGCTAGAACTTGATAATGTTTGAAATGATTAGATTATTTTGATGAAATAATCCAATATACCCATTCCCCCCCCTATCCTCTTCCCTCCTTATCCTTATATGTCTCTAGTCTGTCTCCCTGTACGTCTCCCCCCAAATCTCTATTTTCACTACATATAAATCACTCGTTGCAGACCTGTGATATAATTAATTCTAAACTACATGTTATATTAATGCGGTTTATATCTATTATAGTTCATATTACATTCGCAAGTGAATTTAACAAATGATTTAGCCTTATAGAAATACTATTATAAAGGATCAAAATCAATTACTATGTCATTTCTCTGTTGTTCTTGTTTTATTCAAAGTCTGTAACCTGTTGATATCTGTATCAAAATCAACATTTTAAAAATAAAAATCATTAAAATAAAAAAAAAAATAGAAGGATCGTGGGCTCCACTTAAATTGCAGTTGCAAGGTCAATTGAAAGCGTGATCGCATGGAAACAAGACCAAGAATAGGCTCACACTGTGCTCGAAAGGGGAACGTTGGTGGTTGTATAGACAAACTGGATTATTTGCTACCACCTTTGATATAGAGTTTGAAAATAGGGTCAAGGTTCTTCAGTGTGCAGGGGAGGGGGAGGTGGGGCATTGGGATGAGACCTGTACATTTAAGATGTATTTGTTGCATAGTAATAACATATCTAAAAGGTGGGGAATGTAATCAATAAAATAGAAAACAATGTATTCAAACATAATGGGCCTTTCTTTATTTCTATGAGATTATCGCTGAATGTATTAACATATGTCTGTGTATAAGGTAAGTCTGGGAACCCTCTTTTTTTATAAGGGGGCTTGACTCCAGAGGCTAAGGCGAAAGTTTTGAGAAAAGAGTGGAGTCAGCAGCTACCCCGGTCATTGACGCTTTGGTAGGATTCATTTTGGGAGGCAGTGGAGCTAAACTAGCACATATCTATTAGCTCTTAAAATGAACACAAAGAAGTTAGATTCTTTTTCAAACATAAAAGGTTGAGATTTATTACATTTTCAAGAGTAAAAAAATGAAATATGCCATCCTTGGCACAAACAAAAACATTTTCCACAAGGTTATGCAATGATTGTGCATTTAGGTGGGTTAGTACATCAGTAGTGACTGTAATTACATGTACTGCTAGTGTTGCGGCAGTACGTAAAAATTGTCGACACACATAGAGTTCTGGTGTTTTTAGTTCAGTGAGTAGATGGAGCGGCCAGCGGTTGAGAATGTGGAACCTGCTGGTAGATGCACCGGACTGTCTTCAGGACTGGGGTACTTTTGAGCACAGAAGTGTTTGTTAAGTGCCAGGCACCTGAAATTGGTGAGACAAAGGTAGGAGTTTTATAGGGGAAGATTTAAAAACATGGGGTGTTCGGAGAGAGACACTGCGGAAAAAGGAAACTACCTAGGGTAGTTGGAGCGTCATGGCTAGCGTGGTTTGATATGGGCCAGAATCTGGGTAAGTCGCTGGCGAATAGTTGAGTCCAAAAATGGACCGACGGTCTGTGAAACAAGTTGGAAAACTGGGTTGGTTGGGATGTAATGAATTACAATGAGCAATACAGGCAATGGTGCTAGGTGAACAGTTACCTGATCTGGTCAGAAAATTGAGTCCCAGGCGGTGCTAGATGAGAAGATGTCTCTATCTAGGGCGCAGGGTAAAGCCACGGTCTGTTGTAGACAAAAGAGAGAAGGGGAGTTGGCCATTAGGCAGCTAGTTACAGAGGTAAGAAGTGATTTGTGAGGCGTCAATATCGAGTGGCAGTGATCAAGGTAGTTGCCTGGGTAATGAAAAGGCATACTGGTGCAGGCATCAAAATATCTTGGTGCTAGTGTCCAGCGGTCTATTCAATATTGAATGTCTGTGGTCAACTCGTTGTTTGTGATTGTGGTTGTTCTTTTATTACTATTTATTGTTGCGGCTTGAATGTGAGACTAAGAAATCAACAAGAGGCCAGTGCCCGTGCAGATGCAAGTTCCGGTTTCAATAGAGAATCAAAGGACTGGTGTCTCACGAGGGTTGGGTCTCCCGTGATGTAGACGCTAAGGCTGGTAGTTCCCATGTGTTAGTGGACATGGGAGCGGTCTGAAGGAAAAGCTTACTTCTGCAGTCGAGCTGTGTCGGCGACTGACGGAGCTGTTTGATACGCGCGCATGCGTATATAGATCGAATTAGTTAAAGGCGCGCTCAAGTGGCGCATGCGTGGGGCGAGTAGTGTTACTGTATCTGCGCATGCTCGTTGTGGGGAACCGGACTAGGAGTCTTTGGGAATGCCGTGAACCTCCAGGGCGTCGGGGAAGGGGCACGTAAAATGTAGTAAGTGTCCATGACGATCAGGCTCAACAAAAAATAAATCAATGGAAAAACAAGCTGCAGATCCATAAACTTCTTGGTTTGTAGTAACTGGGGTTTCTGAGAAAGACCTTTTCGATATTTTCCAGGTACTTTAAACACAGCATGAAGGAACAGGAAATACTGTTAATACTATAAGTACTTCAAACATAAATATGCATGTGATTATTGTGGCATACAGGCACCATGTCAAACAGTGGTCCAGGTTTTGTTTGGACGAACAGCTTTGATTCTATAAGTTCTTCAAACATAAAGTTGCATAAGTTGCATAAAGGCAACATTTCAAAAAAGTACATACATTTGCTGGTTCACGATAAAGTAAGTTCTCAGCAAGCAGAACACTATAGACTTTTCAAAGAGAGCATTGAAAAACAGGTGTTTCTGCTAATCAAGGATGGTATGGAGATCTGTGGGTAGTTATGGGTCTCGGGAGGCTAATGGTCTGGACAAAACTCAGCTGGGAGCTGTACAAGGCCCTTAAGTGAGGAAACTGAGTCATTTATTAAAGAAAAGGTTCCACTCGATGGATATGTTTAGAACGTTTTTGATGGAGTCAAGGCGGTATATCCATTTCTGCTCAAGTCTTCGGAGTGCCAGATCGCGATCACCTCAGCGGAAAGGGTTGTTGACGGTCTGCAAGATGACCCAGAAAATGTCATTATGAATGTGTTTCTTCGGCTTGAAGTGAGCTACTAGGGGTTTGTCATCAACAAGATTCTTGACACAGGAGCGGTGGTCACAGATTCTTTGTTTAATTTCTCTTTTACATTTACCAATGTAGATCAGGTTGCAGGGACATTTGATGGCATATATAGACCATTTTGTTTTGCAGTTGCTGAAGTTAGGAAATGTCCATCTGGTCTCTTTTAAGTCGATGTGTTTGATGTTTTTGGTTAAGCAGCACACTGAGCAGTTGCCGCATTTGAAGTTGCCTTTGATGAGGGGGAGATCCCACAGCGTGGTCTGCCTTGTCTTTTCTTTTGTTTTGTCTTCATATGTGTGCACTGGGCAATCTTTTAGATTTCTATTGCATTTAAATGCAAATCTGGGTCTTTCTGGTTTGAAGACGTCTGTGTTCAATTTATCCCAGTGGCTTAGAATGCTCTTCTTGATAGAGTTGCTAAAGGACATGAAGGTGGTTACGCATGTCATCCTTGTTGTTTGTATTTCTTTGGCTGTTGGAGTGAGGCACTGTTCTCTGTCAGTGTGTTTTGCTCTTCTGCGAGCTTGACATATAACGTGTCCGGGGTAGCCTCGTTCTTTAAGACGCATGCTGAGATTGCTACTCATGGAGTCGTATTCGTTGTTGGTGCTGCAGTTTCTTCGTAGTCTGAGGAATTGACCAAAGAGTAGGTTCATCTTTAGGCCTTTAGGGTGGAAGCTGCTGTAGTCCAGAAGGGTGTTCTTGGATGTGGGTTTCCTGTATAGGGTCGTGGCTAGACCGTTGTTAGGATCCTTGTAAATGTGAAGATACAGGAAAGGTATCTTATTTTGTTTTTTTTAAAGTGAATTGGATACAGGGATTGCGTTTGTTGAGCCAGTCTACAAAAATGAGCAGTTGATCATACGAATCATTCCAAGTCATAAAGACATTGTCAATGTATCTATACCAACAACCGATAGAGTTTTTGAAGGGATTGGAGGTATGGTAAATGGAATGCTGTTCAAAAGAGTCCATAAAAAGATTTGCCACGTCCGGGGTGAAAGTTGCCTTCATGCTCGTACCGTGACACTGCTGGTAAAAGGTTTCTTCAAAAATGAAGTAGTTTTCTGTTAATGCTATCCTAGTGCATTCTAGCAGAAAAGAGGTGGGTGGGTCTAGGCGGGTTCTTTTATCCAAGTAGGTTGCCAAGACTTCTATACATTCCATTTGTGGAATGCTAGTGTAGAGTGACTCCACGTCAAGGGTTACTAGTAGATCATTGCTGTCCACAGTTAGGGTGCTTAGCTTTTTGATCATTGCAGTAGTGTCTTGTATGTATGATGGAATACAACTGATGAAAGGTCTTAAGAAATGATCGATGTAGATCGATAAAGGTTGTAATATTGAGCCGATCCCGGCTACTATCGGTCGTCCTGGTGGGTTCTCTGTGTTTTTTTGTATTTTTGGGAGCAGGTAGAAGGCTGGAATAATCGGATGATGGTTTACCAGGAATGCCTTTTCATCGTCATCTATCCAACCCTCTTGCCATGCATGGCACATTAGGCTTTCGATTTCGTCCAGTAGTCTGGTGGTTGGATTGGCAGGAATCTGTCTGTAAAACTTTGTGTTGGACAGTTGTCTGGTCACTTCGTTGTTATAGAGGAGGCGACTCCAGAGGACAATGCCTCCCCCTTTATCAGCTGGTTTGAGAAAGAAGTTGTGATCTCCTTCTAGTGATTTGAGTGCCTCGCGTGTGATTTAGTAAGATTGTCTTTGTAGTGGATGGTATTAGATCTAAACATTTCTCGCATCTCCAGTAAAATGCGATTTTCAAAACTGAGGATCTCCGGACATACCATCGATGACAGAGGTGTAAAGGATGACGGAGGTTTTAGACCTGTTGTTTCTGGTGGATCTTTTTCCAGGCTGTCCCGGAAGAAATAGCGGAGGCAGATGGTTCTGGAAAATTTCCTAAGTTCTACTTTTGTGCTGAACTGGTCGGGTTTTGTGTTTGGTATAAAGCTGAGACCTTTACTGAGAAGATTGATTTCGTCGGACGATAAGATATAATCGCTGAGATTGAAAATTGGAATTACCATGTTTGCATTGGCGGGACCCATTGTTGGGTTCGCATTTGATGGGGCCCTTGGTGTCTCCGCCATCCGTGCGTGCCTTGCCCTTGAAAAAATTGCTGTTGTGGTTGGTTAGTTCCTTGGTTTGCCCCTACTTGTCCACTTGTTGTAGAATCTGAGCCGCTGCTGTGAGAGCTGTTTGAGAAAGTTACGAATTTCTTGTTCCTTCTTGGGTTTCGTCTATTATTAGATGTTGTTTGGTTTAGTTGGTCGTAGAAACCGTGTACTAAGTAAGGATAGGTTTTCTCTTCTTTATAGTTTTTTTATATAGTTTTGTAATTTCCAAAGTTTTTTATCAATTGTGAATTTTTTGAATTTGGCTATCTCTTCTTCTATTTTCTCCAGGTGGGTTTTGATTTCTGTACTTAGGCAGTCTGTTTTGATTTTGTCTTCAAGGGTTTTCAATTCTTCTTGTTGTTTCTTACTTTCCTCGTCTGCTGTCATGATCACTAAAATAATCCAGTCGTGTGAACATTTGTTACCGACTCCACTGAATTTCTTCATGAACCGGGGGTTATCAAGGAAGACTCGTGGGATATTCTTGACCTGTAAACCATTGGGTATCATGCCGGCTTTTAGATATTCTAGCATCAGTGGCCATGAGACTCTGTCCGGATTTGTTTTTTCTTTTTCTGTAGTAGGATGTCTACATTATTTGGGCCAGGATTGTTGGCTGGTCCTGTTGGTGTTGTAGTAATACCTAAAAGTGATGGGGTGTCTAGCAGTTTTTTATAGAGTTCGTCAGAAAAATTAACAATATTAACATTCTCCATTGAGTGTTATTTGATAAATAGATAAGCCCAACAACCAAAGGTAAGGCAAGGAACCCTCTTTTTTTATAAGGGGGCTTGACTTCAGAGGGTAAGGCGAAAGTTTTGAGAAAAGAGTGGAGTCAGCAGCTACCTTGGTCATTGACGCTTTGGTAAGATTATTTTTGGGAGGCAGTGGAGCTAAAATAGCACATATCTATTAGCTCTTAACATGAACACAAAGATGTTAGATTCTTTTTCAATCATAAAAGGTTGAAATGTATTAAATTTTCAAGAGTAAAAAAACATTTCAAGAGTTTGAAGCACTTATAAATTCAAATCTGTTCGTCCAAAAAAAAACCTGGACCACTGTTTGACATGGTGCCTGTGTGCCACAATAATCACATGCAAATTTATGTCTGAAGTACTTATAGTATTAACAGTATTTCCTGTTCCTTCATGCTGTGTTTAAAGTATCTGGAAAATATCGAAAAGGTCTTTCTCAGAAACCCCAGTTACTACAAACCAATATGTGTATGGACCTGCAGCTTGTTTTTGCATTGATTTATTTGTTGTTGAGACTGATCATCATGGACACTTATTACATTTTAGCTGCTCCTTCCCCGACCACCTTGAAGTTCACCGGCAATCCCAAAGACTAGTAGACGGTTCCCCACAACAAGCAGGCGCAGATACAGTAACACTACTCACCCCACGCATGCGCCACTTGAGCGCGCCTTTAACTAATTCGATCTATATATGCATGCGCGCGTATCAAACAGCACCGTCAGACGCCGAAACAGCTCGACTGCAGAGGTAAGCTTTTCCTTCAGACCTCTCCCATGTCCACTAACACATGGGAACTACCAGCCTTAGCGTCTACATCACGGGAGACCCAACCCTCGTGAGACACCAGTCCTTTGATTCTCTATTGAAACCGAAACTTGCATCTGCACGGGCACTGGCCTCTTGTTGATTTCTTAGTCTCACATTCAAGCCGCAACAATAAATAGTAATAAAATAAAAACCACAATCACAAACAATGAGTCGACCACAGCCACTCGATATTGAATAGACCACTGGACACTAGCACCAAGATATTTTGATGCCTGCACCAGTATGCCTTTTCATTACCCAGGCAACTACCTTGATCACCGGCACTCGATATTGATGCCTCACAAATCACTCCTTACCTTTGCAACTAGCTGCCTAATGGCCAACTCCCCTTCTCTCTTTTGTCTACAACAGACCACGGCTTTACCACGCGCCCTAGATAGAGACATCTTCTCATCTAGCACCACCTGGGACTCAATTTTCTGACCAGACCAGGTAACTGTTCACCTAGCACCATTGCCTGTATTGCTCATTGTAATTCATTACATCCCAACCAACCCGGTTTTCCAACTTGTTGCAGAGACCGTCGGTCCATTTTTGGACTCAACTAATTCCCAGCGACTTACCCAGATTCTGGCCCATATCAAACCACGCTAGCCATGACGCTCCAACTACCCTAGGTAGGTTCCTTTTTCTGCAGCGTCTCTCTCCGAACAACCCATGTTTTTAAATCTTCCCCTATAACACTCCATCCTTTGTCTCACCAATTTCAGGTGCCTGGCACTTAACAAACACTTCTCTGCTCAAAAGTCACCCAGTCCTGAAGACAGTCTGGTGCATCTACCAGCAGGTTCCACATTCTCACGCGCTGGCCGCTCCATCTACTCACCGAACTAGAAACACCGGAACTCTATGTGTGTCGTCAATTTTTACGTACTGCCGCAACACTAGCAATACATGTAATTACAGTCACTATTGATGTACTAACCCACCTAAATGCACAATCATTGCATAACCTTGTGGAAAAAATGTTTTTTTTGTGCCAAGGATGGCACATTTTGTTTTTTACTCTTTAAATGTTTTTTTACACTTGAAAATGTATTAAATCTCAACCTTTTATGTTTGAAAAAGAATCTAACTTCTTTGTGTTCATGTTAAGAGCTAATAGATATGTGCTACTTTAGCTCCACTGCCTCCCAAAAAGAATCCTACCAAAGCGTCAATGACCAGGGTAGCTGCTGACTCCACTCTTTTCTCATTAACATATGGCTGCAAACATATTAGTATCTTAATTAAATATCCTGTTTTCATTTTGTTGTTGTTCATTGGTATATTCAAAATCAAATAAAAGAGTAAAAAACAGGGGCAAGCCATGATTTCCCAAAATGATACAAACCTATTTTGCTATAGCAACAAAAGATGTGTGGTGGGTACTGTACATATTTCTATATGTTCTAGTCATTCCTGTTGTAACATATGGCATTCTAGCAAATTTTAAAGATCAACATGGGTGGGTAAGTCATAGGGTCGCTTCCAGGAAGGGGGTATAAGTCCCTGTGACTTATTAATGGTCACAAGGAATCACTTCCAGGTAGAGGGCATAGGTCCCTGTGACTTAATAATGATAATTAAAAAGGCTAAACGTATAGGTAACTGTCTTCTTTTGAATTTGAAAGGCATATATTTCTATCAGATGGAGCGAGAGGTATGCGCTGTGTAAGATCAGTATCTAAGTTCCATCGATTACACTGGGCTCTATGATGTGTCTTTGTAGATGCTTAATTGTCAACCTTACTCCATTGCAGAGTCCCCGTGATGACATTAGCTAGCGTAGTAGCATAATTGCAGCGCCTACTTTCAGTTTTAGCTCTTGAGGAGGTATTCGTCCTATAGCATTGCTCTTTAGAAACTGAAATGCTGAGGCAGTAATTAACTGTTCATTGATACTGGAACCACTGTGCCCTGTGTGAAGAGACGTGGGGGTGGAAAGAAGTAACTTGAAATTATTCTGAATGTTTGCGATAGGGGAAGGTGAAGGTGACTGAGTATATTAAAATGAGAGCTGTGTTGTTGATTTGGAAGGGCACACAGAGGTGCACTTTAACATTTGGACAGCAGAGGGCAACCTAATACTGATAAATTGCATCAGCTGAGTGTAGAAATACTAGCTCTATATTTGATAGGCTCGCCTCATTTCGATGCTTACAATGACGTCATAATCTTTTCCCAACAATTACTGTTGTTACCCTATGTAAGTAGGTAGCCTGCTAATGTGAATCAGGTTTACTATGTGTGTAGTGTACAGCGTTGAAAGTTCAGAATCGGAGTAGTCTAGATGGGGACGAGGAGGTTAGATGTCAAGCATTGGCTTCTGGATAGTTAATCTAGTATTTCAGTACTTAATTGTAGCCAATGTTTGCAAGGTTTCTTTCTTACCTAATTTTAGATAATTGTTGTGGCGAGATCAACTCAAAAGACGAGGCCTCCCAAGGTTCTGGTGTGGGTTTTCTTTAGTCGAGCTTCTTCGGCCCCCTCAAAACGAGGCCATCAGGAAACACCCAGAGAAGACTGTGACGTGCCCGTAGGAAAGTCAGGGAGGGACCATGCATCACGCACCAGGGAAGGAACACAAAATCAGTTTAGCAGTTAAGTATTTTTTGCAAGTTTTAAGGGGTGCTAGGAGAGCTGAAGGTGGCCGGGGAAGGTGCCGTGAACTGGGGTACAGTGGGGCAAGCCATGTATGAAAGTTTGGGGCAGGGCTGTGCATGAATAAAGAGAGGTGAGGACAGGGTCAGGTGGAAGTGAGGCCAGGCGGGGGAGGGGGGTGGGTGGAGGTGTAGGGGATACGAGTTCAGGATGTTAAAGCCCTCAATGATGGCCACATCCCACCCAAAGGATGCCACGGCAAGATGGTCTAAAAAAGGGGGTGTTTTTAGAGGGAACTCCAATGGGCAGTCAAAAGACACAGAAACATGATTCTCTGCTTGTGAGTTGCATTCATGGTATTTTCCTAAGAACTAGGCAAACTAGTCACTGTGCAAATGCTCCTGCTCGTTGAATTTTGTTATTGTCTTAGTTGAAATTTCTGCCCTAGTGTCATTAGATTATTTGGTTGCAAGTGTCCTTGACATTCTAGTGTAGCTGGAAGGTTGTGGGAAGATCTGCTCTGATTAATCATATATTCCATATGCCTTTGCTGATGCATTTTGTCCTGGTTAGTTACATGTTCCGGCAGTGTTGGTTCTATTTCCTTTAAGGCTAAATGAGATTCATTAACCAAAGGCGTCTGTTCTTCAATGGTGCTTTGCTGATGGTTTGCTGATGGCTTGCTAGTATATATAACTTGGGTCTGGGAGTTGCCTGAGGTTGATTTTATCATGAATCAGCATCTTGTTGCTGTGGTTGTAATGCTGTACTCCGTTGAGTAATCAGATATTGAGCTGTGTTTCGGGGATCAGGTGGTCCTCCTCTCTGTGCAGGTGTTTTATTTCGAGCATGTGAGTGTTTGGTTGAGAGTAAATAGAAGGAAGATCCTCCATGCCATTTCTGGTTGAAGGTTCGGACTTTTAATAGGGCACAGTGGCTGGACTAAATCACTCTTGAAGGTTGGTAGAAAATGCATTTTTTTGTGGTGGTGGTTAAACGTAATATGGGATTTTTCAAGAAATACTGCAAGTGATGCTTAAGGCATGAAATACTACATACACATTTTTCTCCATTGCTGATGCCTTTTATATGGAATGGGATAACCAATTTTCTATTAGCCAGTCAATTAAAAACAGTCAGTAATTGCAAAACCACCTGTTTTCTTATGGAATTGAGGCTCCAGTTGTGCATTTCTACCGTGGAAACAATGCATCCAATTGTTTTAAAATATGAATTCTACATGTTTGCTGTTAGTCAAAACTGCATGACTTACTTTGATCAACTGCAGATCTTGTGGTATATCTGTCATAGAAACCCAAAAAAAGGCTCATTTTATGTGAGGCAGTTTGAAATGTGTGCTGTCATGAAATCCTCGGAAGAGCTAAGAATAAAATACATTTGTTTGACCTCTGAGTCTTTGCAGATAAAAATGCTAAACTTAATTCTTTCATTCTTTGTTTTATAGCATGTCATTATTTGCTTTTGAAACCAGACAGAACTTTGCAGTCTGGATGTAGCATATTTGAATTCCAAAAATCTCAAATGACCCAAAGTTCACCGCGGTCGAGGTAAAAGTCTTCAAGTTGTTATTGATCCATTTGACCGCTGCCTACCAAAAGGAATTGAAGCTTGAGGGTATTCAGATCCTAACTTGTCCTAGCATGATGCTAAAAGCACTACAGAATGACCTGCCAGTTGAATGTAACTCCAGCCCTGCAGCGGCCCGTAAACATAAATGAATAATGCACACGCAGGGCGACATGCCGTAAGGCTTTGCAATACCATCTCGGGAATCTAGAAGGTCATTTCTTAAACCAGAATAAAACTGTCAAGGTTAATGACCGGGAATGCATTGTTTAATGAATCACCCCGGCTGTAAAGCATTGCTAAATGTTTGCATTTAGTAATATCCTCCGAGATGCTGCGGTATCATACGGACACAACCACAAATCATACAAATCATGTGACCGACCAAACACAGTGATCACCTGTCTTGAAATATAAGTACATTTTCTAGAGATAAACTCAAAATTTCTGGTGCAAGGTTTGAATTGTAAATATGCTGTTTGCCTGCTGTTTTCTTTTTTATCAAATGTGTCTTCATTTAGCAAACGTAGCCTGCATCCAGAGTCAAGTAAAATAATTGTGTTAAAAAACACATGCATCTTTGGATCTTTGGGTGGAATATGGAAAAATATAGTGATGAAAATAATCAGAAGGATGAGAACATATGATACTTAAAAAGAACATGTCTGAAATATTGAGGGAATGACTGTGCAAGGCAAGATCTCATGTTAGAAACTGCGCTCTTTGACTCACACACCGGTGGCCGCATCATGGAAGGCATCACACAGTAGGGTGCGCATTTACTTATGTTAATGTTAGCACCGTGTACAAACTACCACTGCGTGCTGTGGATAAAAAGATAAGCCAAGTGAAGATGAACCTCGGTACATGCTCACATGTGTCAACAGAGCAAATAATATTGATGCACTCGTTTGTCAATCCTTTAAGCAAGAACCTTTTTAAAATCATAATTTACTAGTCCCAAAAAATCATTAACATAAACAATGCATGGACTGCACAAATACAATGGGCCTCATTATGAGTTAGGCGGTATTTCGGCAGTAAGCAGGGTCGAACTGGGCTATAAAATTGTCTCGGAAACCAATGAAGAAGTGGCCCACAATTGCAAATTGCTATTCATTCTTTTTGTGACGCTGTTTGAATAGTAACCAAAAGGGAGTTGTTTTATGAAGTGTGTTGCAAATTGTGCATTTTAAAGAATGTTTATTCAGCAACACTGGTCAAAACTACTAGCCGCAGAGTGAATTAACTCCTCAAACTGGCTCAAATTCGCCAAATAAGTGGCCCACTTTGACCAAAAAACTAGCCCACACCAGCATTTTGTGTTTTTGGTTAGGCCATGGACCTTTTGCCCTATAGGCCAGTCCAAACGTGGCTTCTGCTGAAATATCACCAAAATTGGTTACTGGTACAATCACTTGGTCCTGCGGATATACCTTGGGATTAAAAGTAGTGGTAAGGCGCTGTAGATCCATATTTTTGGAGTCCATAGGGATTTTGTTGCAATGATTGCAAGCAGTTATTCTGCCGTTTTTGGGAAGAAAAGTAGAACATTTACCTCCAGAATGATGCTGGGGGTAACTCATCCAATTTTCCTCCAAAATTGAAAACCAGCAGTGTAGTAGAAATGGCAGTAATTACATTACCAACAAAAAATAGATTAATAGAATCTCGTTGCTGACACACCGTGAGTGGTGTTTTTGTCAATTAGTGCATTTTGCACAGTGTTTGTGAATACATTGTTTTTTTTAAATATGGTATAAATGAATGAAATAATATTTTTACATTGTTGATGTCTATTGAATTAGTACAATTTACACACTTAGGGGTTCTGGTGTTTTTTTGTAATTATTTCTTGGAGGAGTAGCCCTAAGTGTTTTGTTCTTCCACTTGTCTCTCCTGGTTTCCAGTATGGTCTGCAACTGTGAAACTTGAAATGTGTACTCATAAGAGAAAGTAACCTACGTATCCTGAAATTATTATGGCAATTGAATGTTGTAAAAGCTATGATGACCGGTATGTCACAGAGTTATTGGAAAAAAACTCCCTTTTTAAGGAGGACCTAGAGGGAACATCCACTACCTCCTTAACCAACGGGGACGAGTTATCCCAGATTAAAAAAACGTTTCATTCGCACTGAATTACAGGGCTCAATAATGCTTCAGTATCTGCGTAAAGAAACCCTTCCACAGGGCCTTGTCGTAAGGAACAAACCCAGACTGTTACCATACAGCAAGAGATGGATTTTACATTGGAGCTACATCACCAATAAATGCGGTAGTGATTGAAAAAGTATTATTATATCTACTAAGAAAGAAACGACAGAGAACATTTTGGTGGATTTACAAACACTTGAAGAGGAAATTATAAAACTAGTACCTATCGACTCATATAGGAAAGGTCTTGAAGAGATCATTGGTGAAATGGATGATTTCAAAGAATACGCGACTAAAGAGTGAGTCAGACATATGAAAAATATCTTGTGAATTTTAGCCATGAAAAGGCTTTACGAATTATTACCCCAGTGTTATGAGAGCCTCCAACCCACAAGAAGGTACAATTAAATACAGAGTACGGTTTAGGGATACATCCTAGAGCTCAAGTGAGGGTATTACTAGTGATGATACCGGTTTAACAATCGAAACTACTGTTCAACAAACAATACGAGTAGAGGGTCAGCATGGACCCAAAGAGGCAAGAGAAGATGAGGTAGGGGGAGAAGAGTTTTTTTAGAGTGGGATGAAACAAAGTAGGACTGGGAATACTAAACCCATAGTATCTCGGAACATGACGACCTTGTGGGGAATCTGTCACTATACAGGTTGAGTACAGAAGAACACAAAGTCTACAAAATGAACTAGGGTTTGTAACTTCAATTCTACATAACACGTTCAAATTTAGACAATAATTGTTTGGGCTTATGCAGGGAATACATCTTAAACTATTTTTCAGTGATACAGAATACGAGACTCTGCCTAATGATTCAGGTTTAAGAAATCGCTCAAATTTGTATCCACCTCCACAAAGCCATCACCCAGAGGCAGGTCTTTTTGAAAGAAGAGTGTTAAATGACATTGAGATTTTAGAAGATAGAAGCCACAGTTCTAAGACCTTTCAGAATGTTAGTAACCAAGAGAAAAGGATTCTCTTCAGTTTAGCTCAAAATGAGAAGCTAATCAATTGAAAGGCAGATATAGGAGGAATTACAGTCATCTTAGACAGAGATAAATACATTAAATTATGTGAGCCATGAAACCTTCCATGTGCAATTGACCCATGACCCCACAGAAGAACTGCAGAAAGTTAATTAAAACGTTGAAAAAGCTAAGTCTAGAGAATGGATATCTAAGAAAGAAGCAGAGTTTTCGATGGTAGAGCAACCAAGAATCCCACAGTTCTACATCCTTCCTAAAATCCATACGTCCTTGCAAGACCCTCCGGGACTGCCTATCGTCCCAGGTATTGCTTCTGTTCTTGAACCTTTATCAAAATGTGTGGATGTGTACCTCAAACCACTAGTATATAAAATTAGATGTTTCGTAAAAGTTACAACACACATCCTAAAGCTAGTAGAGGGGCTTGACTTCAATCCTGCAGAGGATTTGTTGATTGGATTGGACAGTTTAGCTTTGTACACTAATATCCTATAGGTCAGTACTGTGACTATGTTAGAAGAACGATTATATTTGCAACATTGAACAGGCATGGCAACTAATTCTTTCATCCTTCGGTTCGCCGAAATGGCGCTCACAGAGAATTACTTCAAGTTTTACAATAAGTTCTATGAACAAATCCAAGGGATCGCTGTGGGAGGTACTTTAGCTCCGAGTGCGGCCAACCTCTATGTGGAGTCTATGGAGGAATAGGGCGTGGTCACGATATATAGATGCCGTCCTCATAATTTGGAAGGGCTGTGTAGTGGAGGCTGCAGCATTTGTCAATTGGATAGGTTCCTGTGATAGATATTTGAAAGATACCTCAATGATCAACACTGGCAGCATTGATTTTTAGGATATCACAATCATTGTGGACTATATGAGAAATACCTTAAAAGTCAAACCATTCCACAACACCACTGATTGAAACCCGCAATTAGACTATTAAAGTTTCCACCTAAAAGAGGGATAATTTACCCCTAGGACTATTCCTGAGTTTGAAGAGGAATACATACTTAATCTAAAAATGACTTCCTGTATGAAGCAGAACAACTGCAGAACAAACTGATGAACAGCGGATATCCCTGGAAACGTGCCCGCCAAGCCTTCAAAAGGGCCCAATATAACAATAGACATGCCCTGATAGGGTATAAAGACACGAAATGAGATTTAAAAAAATAACATGATGCCTAGATATTTGCCAGCACGTTTACCAATCAATCATATAACATCAGTAAAATAAATTTAAAACGCTGGCATATGATGGAAGGTGGTAAATGTCCATTACCACGTCCAATTTTGTGTTTAGAAGAAGCAGAAATATCCAGGATCCAATTATGCATAAAGATGTAAATCTTCGGACTTAAACGCAACCAACTCGGACTGAATCATGGGGCATGAATATGGTCCTTGCAGAATGCGGAAAATGCTCAGTTTGTGAAATTACGACAAGGAACACTGAAGTTGATGTTGGTTCAGCAAGACCATTAAAACAGACATTTTCTACGAATTGAAAATCAACTTTGGTTGTTTATGCGAGTTGGTGTCCCTGCAATAAAACATATGTGGGAAAAATGGAAAGGAAAATCTAAACTCGCATTATAGAGTGTAACATTTGTATTATGAATTGGGTACACACTGGGGAATTGGTTCCCCATTTTATTGAGCAAATACACAGAGCAGAAGATTTACAGTGGCTTCTGATGTACAACATAAAATCAAATAGTGATCTCAAAATGCATAAAAAGATACTTTTTTTAAAAAGAGAAGGAACTTATTTGTATCCTTAAAAGTGCTGAGAACGGCCTCGATGAACAAATTGAGTGGATTAAACTTTTAAGATACTTTCCCGCCGATCAGGAAGAAATGTCACCGATGTTCAAGGACCTTTGAATTGGAGACATTCATATCCGGTGACAATATGTGAGACTGAATAAACTGCTGTGGTTTAGCACTGTGACGAGGAAGATTACTCAGGCACTCTCCACCAATTCATATTTACATTACATTGATATATGTGACATAATTAGGTAAGTGACAGTGTAAGCGATACTTTAGAGGCGAGTATAACAACAATAGACGCCAGTCAAGGAAGGGTTTTTGCGGATGTGTAAAGATAAGTAATTTCTAGCAGTACGTTTACACATGAAGAGGCATCTGAGTAAGGAATAATCTTCTAAGGGCCATTGTTTATTGCTGCGTTAACATGCGCAACGTCATCATGTTCAATCTAAAAACATTCCTTTTTTTTTTTTTTCTTTTTTATTTGTATGAATCAAAATAAAAAGATTGATTTTTACAAAGAGCTTGTCACTGTCAATGTCTGTTAAATGTCTTTTTGTTGATTTTGTTTACATAAGAAGCAAAGTTGCTAGGGTTTTCAGCCTTCTACGGCCTCTTCAAACTGGTATTAGTGAGTGGAAGATATGATTAATCATGATCTCTATTCACTTGCAGCTGCTACCTCTAGGTTTCGCGAAGTTGAGAGGGCAAACGTTGCGTCCTGACTTTCTGCTGTCATTTCTGGAGAGGTCAAAATGTCCAGTTTTGCCATGATTTGGTGAACTATTTGCGTGGTAGCCGTTAGCCAGGTCGGTCTATCTCCACTAGTCATTCTTGACCACCAACAAAGTTCACTGTCTAAAGAAGGGTCCAATGAGAAGTGTTGCATGTAGGCGGTCCTAATTGGTTTGGTTTCTGGGCAACCCAGTAGGAGATGTCGAACTGTCTCTTTTTCGTTTGTATTGTGACATAATCTGCAGTGTGATAGAGTTGACATACCCCTAATGGCTCTAATTTCATTTGTAGGCAACAAATTCAATCTCACTCTTAGAATACAGTTTCTTGCTTTTCTGTTGGGAAATTGTTTGATGTATCCCTGTAATTCATTCAGTTTCTTTGTATTCGGTGGCAAGTGTTGAGTTAGCTTGTTTTCTGAAGCTTTTGCCAACGTCTTAATCCAGTCTAGCTCTTTAGTTTTTTTCAGAATTTTTCCCGGATTTGTGATCAAGTCATTCTCGTCACATTCAATTTCTTTTAGCAGTCTTGAGATGTAGGTCTTCCAGGATTGTAGAATTTTGTTAGACTCGGCTGCTAGTTCGATTTTGATCAGTCTGTATAGCAGTGGACTTTCAGGAAGTAAGATTTTTCTGTAAAGCCTTAGTGAATTACAGTTCAACGTCCCTTGCAGGGACAGAAGACTCAGTTCCCTTCGAATTGATGCTACCGGCGTAGACGTCGGAAGGCCGAGAACAGTTCGCCAGTAATAGGCTTCAAGTTTTGGCCAAATTTCACGCGGGAGCAATATCATTGCTTCAGTACCGTAGGTTAGAGCAGGAACCACCTTCATTTTGTAAAAATCAATTGCCGGGATCGTAGAAAAGTGACCCAGTTTATGATCGATAGCTTTTCCTTGTGAGGCAAGTTTCCTGGTTTTTGTTCTCAGATGATCTTGCATAGCTGTTTCTTTTTTGGTGTTGTCCAGCACAATACCCAGGTACTTGAAGTTTTGAACTTTTTCGATCTCCTCTGATTGAAAAAACCACTTTAGTTTTTCAGTTTTCTTCGTTGATTTTCCCAAGATAAGTATTTTTGTTTTGGTGTTGTATACTTCCAGGTTATTTGCTGTAGTATACTCGTACAGGTTGTCCAGGAGACGCTGTAGACCTATGGGTGTTTGATCGATCAGTATAAGGTCATCGGCGTAGAAAATTCTGCTAATGGTGTGTTGACCCACCCGGGGTGGGAAGGCTCTCACAGAGGCTTCTGAAATTTGAAAATCACCGAGGTAGGCCAAAAAGAGGGAGGGAGCCAAGGGGCATCCCTGTTTGACACCTCTTTGGGTTGCTATTGGTTTTGATAGCAGGCCTTGGTAGTTCAGTTTAACACGGACTGTCGTGTTCATATATAGTGCTTTAATGGGGTTCAGTATGGACTCAGGGCAAGACCAGGTTTTCAGTTTCCTCCAAAGCGCAGACCTGTCGACTCTGTCAAATGCTTGGGAAAAGTCTATGAAGGCCAGATGTAACCTAGGCCCTCCTTCGAGCATTTTGATTTTCAGTATACTTATCAGAAGAATATTGGCTGTAGTTCCCAAGTTCTTTTTAAATCCAGATTGAAATGGATCATTACATGCGGCGTTCAAGGCCCATTGTTGGAATCTTTTCAGTAGCAAAGCGCCGAATAGCTTTCCTATTGGATCAAGAAGCGCTATGGGGCGATAGTTCACTGGATCGTTGATGTCTCCCTTCTTGTATATGGGTACAATTGTGGCTGTGGTCCAAGAAGCAGGAATTGATTTTGATTCTGCGCATCTTGAGAAGACTTGACAGATAAAAGAGGACCAAGCTTCTGGGTTGGATTTCAGGTCTATATTTGTAATACCTTCGAGGCCAGGAGCTCTTGAATTTTTCAGGTTGACGATTAGGTCGAAAATTTCTTCTTGATCGCTGATTTTTACCCAGGGTAGTTCTTGACTCTCTAGTGTAGCGGGTTTCTGGCCCCAAGGTAGACCAAAAGTTTTCTTTATGTATTTGTCCCAAGTTGCTTCTCCAATAGCGTTTTCAATGCGTGCACTACTGGTAGATGATTTGGAGTTTATTAATGTCCAGAAATCTTTCGAATTTTTTGTGCAGATGGCTCTCAAAATAGCTTTGGAGTCTTGTTGATATAGAGTTCTGCGATGAGATTTTAACCAGGAGCGGTAAGTGGACTTCACTTTCCTTTTCTCCCTCTTTGCTTGGTTAACTTCAAGTTTTCCGGCAATTCTAATTGCTTTGCGGTATTCTCTTTGTTTTTCCACTAGCCGTATGTCATACGAATGCCTTGATTCTAGGGGGAGAGATCTCGTAGTAACAGGCTTCCTATATGTTGTTAGCAAGGGGCCGTAATCGGTTTCAAACTCCAGGTTACTTGTTTTGGCCTTACTGTACTTATTGGATAGTTCTATAATATCTTTTGTTGTAAGGCGTAATCTGTTTCCCTGAGGATTTAGTTCCACCTGGTAGTTCAACGATTCAACTGCTTTGTTGGAGCTTTGCCACGTTGTAATTAGAGGGTTGTGATCACTTGCCGTTGTTTGTTTCACCTTGAAGTCTAAGATCAAGTTCAAGAAAGGGCGTGATATGAATATGTGGTCAATTGATGACTCGGAAACCCCATTTGACCAGGTCGGTGGACGTGGCTTGTCTAGAAAGACAGTGTCTAAATTCTGGAACTGTCTAGACTTCATAAGGTCGAGCCACTGACTTCCTCTTAAGACGGCAGGGGTTATGGCTTTTTTTGGTTTTTGTTGGGGACATGCTGCATTTAGATCACCACAAATTAGTATATGCGTCACTTGGTGGACTGTCAGAATCTCGTCTATTTCTAGTTCCATTTCTCTAAGGAAAGTAGTCACTTCTGGTTTTGCTGGATTCCAGTATATATTTAAAATAGCTAAAGATGTGTTTTGGTCTTTCTTGTCGTGATTGCTTTGTTGGGACCACTTTAGAAGAACTACTAGAAGGTGTTGGTTGGCTCTTAAGACTTTTTCCAGTTGTAAGCCGTGCCCCATGCGGATGGCTGTCAAAAGGCCAGAAGATGGACGGCCTTTCGTGCTTTTTAAAGCTGGCGCCAAGACAAGTTCGTAGCCATCTAAAGTCGGTAGTTTTGTTAGCCACGTTTCTTGTAGACATAGTATATCATAATCCCCTAGATGGATTTCGCCTGGGTTGGTCAAATGGTAGAAACCCCTCGTGTTCCAAGAACATAGACGGATTTCATGTCTACCCACGTCTGTTGTCTGGTTGTATATATGGCTGTTTTCCGAGTACTTGAGTTGCTATTGGATTTTCTTTGATGTTAGTGTTTTTGGAAGCCAAGCCATAGGCTTGTTGCTGTAGACTTGGTTAAAGTTCCAGTTTTGTCCAACGTTGAAGGTTGTTCCGGTTGGCTGAAGGTCTTGCGTAAGTTTTCTCTAGTTGGAGTGTTTGTAAAGGATATTCGAATATTCAGGTTCGTTTTTGGTCCTGTTGCATCGTACTTCGAGATAGATTTGACTCGCCCATTTGGACTGGGTAAAGCGTGGGTTTTAGTGTCGCTGTTCTCACTCTGCTCTATTCTGGCCGTCGACCGTTCCCCATTTCTTTGGCATGTTTGGGTAATTGAATTAGTTTTTGAATAGTCACCTTGGGATTTTCCGTTTCCCCTCGGGGTGAGGGGTTTAGTGCGTGAGTGATCTCTGCTGTTTGTTGTTTCTGTGAGGTCGTATCCCATCTTTAGTAGATTTTTTGCTTCTCTTCTTAGCAGGTCTTTGATTGTTGTTGAAGAAATGTGCAGATATGTTTGCGCCTTACCTTTCCTGTGGCTTGGATCAACTATCCTTAGGTCATTCGTATTAATTATCCTCAGCTTGGGCACATGATTGAATAGTATTAGTACTGAGCTTCTATTCAAAATCACGTCGTCATGGTTTCTTGGAATTTGTTCCAGTTTGAGGACCCACAGTCGTTCTTGAGGGGCTTTGGAGATCTTTTTGTATTTTTCTGTTTTGGATCTGTAATGCAGAACCTCGATTTTTTGTTTTCGGTTACTTTGTTCAGGTCTTTCTTCGTTACACTTTTTTCCTTGTGATTGCACCTCTTTCGAGGCTTCATGGCTCCGACCGTGATATCTTTGTGAGTCAAACCTTGAACTAGTGTCCCTCACCTTGTAGGAGCTCTTTGTAAGTTTTTGTTGGGTTGTTGGCTGAAGTTCCGTTGCTTTCGGTTCCAGCTTCTTTAAATTTTGAATTGTTTTGTTACAACGTTCTTCTAATGTGAGGAAGGGTACAAGTTGGTTTAGGCGCACTTCTTCTAAGGTGGCATCTAAGCTTGAATGATGGTACACTAGGATTTCTGTTTTTCCTTGCGATTTAGCTATTTCCTCGATGGTGTCTGATGGATAGCCTTCCTCTAAGTGCAGTCTTCAGTCGTTTTGGGAGAATAAGTGGCTGTGTTCTGGGGGGTGGGAGTGCTCTGGGTTGCCGAGGGAATAGTCTCCACTCTAGCACATTCTGGGACGACTCTGTTCGGTTTAGTTCTGGGTTTAATTGAGGGTTCCTGTTGTTTCTTGGGGTTGGAAGGTTGGACATCGCTCCTTTTGCTTTGGTCCTTATCCGTTTTCTTTTTGGTAAAGATCTTGTAGGCTTGTTCAGTGCTTTGGCTCTGGAAGGGGTATCCAGTGTCTGGGGTGAAGGTGTCGTCTACTACCAGCACAACTTCCTTTTTCTCATCTTGGCCTCTAGGTTTTGTTATAGATTTCGTTTGGCTTGTGTCGGTTTGGGTTTGACAGTTTTTGATGGTAGTTTTCACTGTCAAATCTATGAACGTGGAGGTTTGTTCTCCCACCTCTCTCATGGTTTTATTATGCAGTGAATTGGCAAGTGTTGGATTTTCCTTTCTCGCTTTCTGTTGTGATGGAGTAAAATAAAGGTTTTGATCTTTTGCTTGTTTCAGACGCTCTTCGTGGGCCATCACATAGCCCTCCAGGAAAATGAGTTTAGTGTACATCATCGCTTGAATTGAAGTGTGGTCTTTGAGAGTCTCATTTAAGGATTCATAAAGTTTGGTGAATGGGGTGAGGCCTATTGAAATTGCAGACATGATGGAAAAAATGTCTGTTTTTTTCGCTGATGGAGTTTTTGAAGGCGATTTGGCTTGGTTGCTAGGACTTCTTTGAGGCGAAAAAACAGTAGAGGCCGTCTTGTAAGATTTATGATAATGTCTTGTGGAGGGATGGTCGAGAGAGTGTCTTCTGTGAGAAGGCCTGGCTGGTACTGTAGAAATTGATGTTGGGCTTTCCGTCTCACGACCAGTGCTTCTAAAATGTTCTTTGTCCACTGTAAGGGCGCTATTTGGCGTTAGAGGTTGGGCCAAATCCGCCGTCGGAATAGAATCATGCTTTTCTTCGTCTGGAGGAGGTCCAGAGTCTGACCAAGAGATTTGGGGATCTGGCTGAAGATCGTCCGATCTGGGAATTGTTAAAACTTGCTCTTTTGTGGTCACCGGTGTTGAGTTCTTGACGGGTTCATTTGTATTGATTGGTAGGCCAACGTTGTGCTCCTTGTCTTTGCTTTTGTTGGAAATTTCCCCGGTTGGTGCTTTTGGTTGTGCGGGGTGGTTTGTTTGGAGCTCTCTCCCCTTCTCCGTCTGGGGCTGAGGTTTCTGTTTTAACGGTGGTGGCGTAGCCTCTGAGGTGTCAGAAAGTTGCTTCTCCTTTTGGTGTAAAATAGCAGTAGCTAAAGTCGCCAATGTTTGTGGGTGGTGAGTCAGTTGCACAGTCTTCCTGTATTTTGACGGTGGGGGGTTTTCTTCTAGTGCTTCCAAAATTTCAGTGTCCGTAAGCTCTAGAGTGCGATGAGAGTATTGAGAATATTGAGAAGTTTTTGGATTGAAAAATCTGGTGAGCAGGTTTTGTGAGGCAGTGTTTTGCATTGCCTTACCTGACCTTTTCGAGTAGGCTGTTAGGCCGTTGTTATTAGTTATCATTGTGACTAAGCCCTTATTTAAAAGCAGCCTTCTTTTTTTGTTGTCTTTTTTACTGCCTTTAAGGCGTTTCTTTTCTGTTGTTTTATGAGCTGCCGGTGAGTGTCTAGGGCGTTTACTTTGTTTTGACCTGGCCGGCGTTGAAGTAGTGCACAACTTATCTGGATTTTCCTGGTCATTGCAAGCGAGTTCCTCATCCTGGTGGAGAGACTCGGCGGGAAGTCCTCAGTGCCGAGGCAGATGACGGTGGGTCGCGCCCCCGCAGGGCGGGGTCTTCTTTTTCAGCGGCCGCATCGCTGTGTATGAAGCCTACAACTGTGACGCGGTTGCAGGGTTCAACCACTCCGGACTCGGCAATTACTGGGCCTTCTTCGTGCGGCTGACTTCGGTTTTTGCCGGTCCCCGAGGCTGCATCGGAGGCTGGGGCCTTGGACGACGGCAACGTACATCCTCGTGGGCCTGGATCCTCTCCCCTGGACGGCACGGACCTAATATCTCCTCCGGGACCAATAGGTGAGGGCGCCAGAGGGACAGTGATCGCAGGGTCCACGAGGTACCCAGTGAGTCGGGCCTCAAGATGTAAGTCCTCTATGATTGATGTTGCAGAAACTCCTGGCTCTGGTTCCGGCATCGTTTCTCGTTGTTTTTCTTCCGTCGAGAGCACCGAGGGGGCCGTAAGACGGCTGCTTTCCTCCTTTGCTGTTTATAGTTGAGCAGTGTTGTTGCCGGCTTATCAGTTTTTCCTGTTTTTCCATATGAGCTACAAGCTGTGGAAAAACAGTAGACTTGATTTTGTTTAGTGTTTGTCAGTTCTTTTAAAATAGAGAGAGGACGCGAACTGCGCATCCAGCGTTTTGCTTCCAAGTCAGTAAATGGTGAGGTTGGGGAGGTGGCAGTCCTCGCAGCCTCGCCTGCCATGACTGCAGGACTGCCACTCGCCGCCACTCCGCGTCCGCTCCGCGGACTGTAGAGGTAGTTATAGAGTAGTTGAGAATTGGCTCCACCTCCTATGAAGACAGGGAAAGCAGACTCTTCAGGCAAGGGATACTGCAGGACTGCCACTCGCCGCCACTCTTTAAAAAGACGTCAATGGCTAGATCCACAATGGACGGTAATCCAGGAAGGGTTTGGGGGGGTGTATGTAAATAGTTTTCAGCATTAGTCTACATTTGAAGAGTCCTTTGTATAACACCGAAAGAAATTGTGTAAAGCTTTAAGCAGGGATGTCAATTGAAGGTCATTAGGGGTCACAATTGCAACCCTGGCATCTCTTGTTCAACCCCTGGCTCTGCCTCTGCGACCCCTGGGGTCTGCAGAGGCAAAGAGAACCAGAGAGTAAAGACTGACTATAAAAAGAACTCTCTCCCTCCACTCCCAACAGGACACGGAAGGCTCTGTCTCCCCTGCTCTGTGCGTGACAGGAACCTGAGCGGGTTCTATGCGTGCATGCAGCATGGGAGAGAGGCCTGCTTGCAGATGGGTTCCTCAGAGCAGCAATGGATTTGGAAAAAGGTAAGAAACTGGTTATTTGTAAATGTGTATGTGTGCATGCATGAAAGTGTGTGTGTGCATGTGTACATATATATTAGGTAATATGTAGTGCATAATGGATGGGTGGCTGAGTGTCTGAATGAATGGTGGGTGGGTGCAGTGTAGATGAGCATGTGAATGGTGTGCTTGTGTTCAATACCAAGATTAATTACCTGTAATCGTCATTAATCCTAGTCCTATTATTCCTTGTCCCAGTACTTGTCTATGAAGCACCTTGCCTCATACATAAATACTGTGATGAGGAAGAGGGACATGGAGGTAATGCTAGGGCAAAGGGTGGACATTGGGGTTGTAGGAGGAGAGAGGACGGATAGGGGACCTGTCAGCAGGAGGATTGGGCAGGTGGATTGTGCTCTATCACATAATTGGCATCCATGATAAAGCAGGCATAATATGTGTTATTAATGTCAGACTTGCATTTGTGTGCAGCCAGTCTAGTAATTGCTTACGGTGGCATGACTTTTGTTCATGGCACCTATAATGAAGGAAGCATGATGAGGGTTATTACCTGTCGAGACTGGCATTTGGGTTCAGCCAGTCTAGTAATTTCTTACGGTGGCATGACATATTTTCAGGGTATCTCTAATAAAGTAAGCATCATAAGTGTTATTAAGTATCTAGACTAGCATTTGGCTGCCGCTACACTAGCTATTTCATGACAGTTTGTTCTGGGCAGCTATGATAAAGTAAGCATGATAAGTGTTATTATATGTTTAGATTGGCATTTTGGTGCTGCCAGTCTAGGTATTTATTATTGTGATGTGGTATTTTTACTATGCATCATCAAGGCTGCAGCAAACATGATACATTTTATTGTGTGTCTGGTCTACATTGTGCAGCCAGTTTTGACATGCTTTTTTATGGTGGCATTGCAATTTTGATAACAAAGTGGTAAGATAGCTCAGCAGGTTGAGCGCTCGCTGCTGTGATCTGTGTGTGAACTGCAGGTCGCAGGATCAAATCCTGACAAGGCCTCCTCAGCCTTTCATTCTTACGGGGTTGATAAATGAGTAACAACTTCAGTTGGGATGAAAATTGTATGTAAATATGAGCCAAGTCCAGTGCTTTTTGCAAAGTTCTATATAAATAACAAATCATTAGCATTCATTAAAGCATTAATGCTCCTGTGCACTGAAAGTGACTTGCATCTTTTGGTATTTTTGGTACTGTATTATTGCAGCAACTGACAATTTAGGGGGATCTACTTTTAAAATTATGACAATACCCGACAAGCAGCTGTAACTGGCATAATATGGAAGTAACTGGCCAAACAATGCTGAAATGGCAAATCAATGGCAGCGTCTCTGCCTATTTATAGTTTATTAAAAACCGTAACACATTTTTAAACATATACTTCACAACTCTTAGTTCATTATAAATGGCAAAAAATGACTTCAGGCACAACATTGTAAAACAAACATGTATTCATTCAACACAATACAATATAAAATCATGTACTATATACCTATTAAGGCCTCCGTTTCTGATACCCAAGAATACATCTTCCACCTATCTGACAAATTACTCCCTGCTTCATTATGATGGACTTACCGAGAAAAATATTTTCCCCCAACGTTTTGCGTATCACTATTAAAATATTCACTAAACCAACTGTCATTATGATAGAGTATCCATACAAGAGCCTGGACTACACAACCTCACTCTTTAAACCCTCTAATCTCATTATGAACTTTCCCAACCACATTTTCCTCGGTCCTAGTGTTGCGCCAATCAGCCAATGTTTTAGCATTGCTACCTCCCGGCTTTTTTGCAGAGCCGACAATTTCTTTCTTGCCAAGGGATCGATCTTATGGGACCACACCTTTGTAGGGATCCTCGTAAGTTAAGACCGAAAGCACATATAAATGTAACAATATTTCGGCCCTGGAAATCTCATCACAGAGGACTGAATTTTCTTATATTTCCTCATGTGTGTGGTTAGCTCTCTTAGTAGTTTATACAATGACAAACTCTGTATACCTTTCCACATATTCAATTTTCATTTTGTTGGACATCTTCACTGGGCTTTCCATCAATTTAAGTTTGTCTGAGTCCATTTCAGCAAGAATTGGGTCACAGCACTCCCCACAATTGTTCAATGCTTGGTCAGAATTCTTGCTTAAAGATACTTGGAAAACTTCAAATACTGAACCCAATGGTGGAACCAATACATGGTCCAAAGTCTAGATTCGATGAGCAGGAGCTAAAACCAGCTTCTAGGTGTTGGGCATCACCCAATAGGCATCAGCTACTAATGAGGAACCAGGAGATACAATGAGATGCTACTTTGACCTTCTGTCCATTATGTATGATCCATTGCATTAACATGTTTATTAGATTTGCCCTAATTCTTCTTTATTAACATTCTCAAATGTTCAAAGTTAATGTCACGCATACATTTGTGTAAGGCACCAGTTTTCCTGAGGAGCCCGATGTAGCTCCTGGTAGCTATTGGATTCAAGCTAACCTGGCACTCCTAGGTTAGAAGCAGGAGCTTAAAAGCTCCCAACAATTTCGAACACTGCAATATTGACTCTGCCTCTGTTGTACTATTGGGTCTAAGCCCATTATATCATGACACCATCCATGGCATATGAAACCAGCACCCTTCTTAAAATGTGATTGGTATCTAAAATATTCTTGTCTGCTTCAGTACGTTTTTGGTATTTTACATTTTTTACAGTTATGTACTTTTCTTAACTCCCACAAAGCACGTTCAGTAATGTCACCAGGGTTAAAGAGAAACTGATGCCATCCGGGCCAAGGGTCAAGTGGCATCACTTCTTGTGATGTCATTGGGTCTGTAATTTCACTTCCCCTAACTCTGGCATTTTGGTGCATTAACATCCTTAGCTTTGTAGTGTGCAGTGCAATATTCGACAACATGGTGTTTCTGTCAAATGACTCGAAGTTGGTAGTGACTTTTCCCTGCTGAATGGTGAACCCTGTGAAGCAATGTTAAGCGTTACTGTTTAAATTATGACGGCAACGGTACCTCCTTGACTGCTAGACGTTTTTAAGCAAGAATCTGTTTTCTCTTTAGATGTAACATCTTGCTATCTTTGTTATAAACCATGTGAACTCAGCGAACTTAAGTCCTCCCCATGGCAGCAGAGAAAAATATAAAGAAAAAATACTTCAAGGTAAAAAGTATTGAATCTTTCAGCCTCTCATTTATAATCCGTTAGTACCACGGGTACTTGAGCACAGTGGCAGATTTAAGGCAAAGGGCCCCGTGGGCAGCACCTGACAGAGGGCCCTAGGTCGGCGGGTCAAGGAGGTGGAACTTAGGGTGGGCGTAGTTAATTGTGGTCACGAGTGCACAATGGTGAACTTTAGGGACAAAAGCTAATTTTTATAAAGTTGTATTTTCTACAGTTACCTGTGTCTAGGGGTTGGACTAACTGGAAACAGCTAGACCTCCCCAGCAGGCTTTGCTATCAATGGTAATATTGGAGGATCAAGCCTGAAACCAATATTGGAAATTAACATGTTTCAAGGCTAAGGGCAAAAAAGAATTACAATTTATGAAGATCAAACAATTTCCTAGAAAAATGTCTCCTAGAAAGCTAGTTGGATCCTATGTAAGTAATTACAACTGTGGAAATGTTTCACAAAAGTACAAAACCATGTCAAAATATGTCTTTAATAAGAACACATCACAGTACAATACATTCATTATTGTGCAAAAAAATTAAAACAGTTCCTTTATAGACATTCTTGTGCAATAGGTGAAGTAAAAACACAATTGCCTGCTAAGCTTCATAAAATAATGCAATGAGAAGACGTCAATAATAAACTGTCAAATTATATATTGCACACAACAAAATTATCTTTGTTTACACAGGAAAACCTGGCATCCAGGATGGAGAAAAATGTATATTCACATTCTTTGATGTACCTGTTTCTATAATGTATATATTCTGTAAAGTGTTTTTATTATGTGATTTGTGCACTTTTCAAGGCATTGCTAGACAAATAATGATTTACCCTTTTGATTGCCAAGCCTTATAAATGCTGGGCAAGTCATGCAATCTCATCGCCCCTGATCTATCAACATTGGGAACCCATAAAAGCAAAATCAGTTTTCAACTTTTGTTATGCACTCTCAAGAGTTAATGATAATTATTGGTATGTAAATAGCGATTCGCCAAACCACTATCCCTAGAACATATTTACATACAATAATCACCCAACTAAAGTTGGCACTGATTTATCGACCTTGGAAGGATGAAAGCCCGAGTTGGCCTTGCCAATATTAGAATCTTCGACCTGCAGATCACACACACACACATCACAGAAACATGTGCTCAACCCACTGAGCTACCTTGTTTCATAATAATATACTGTCCATTTACATAGCACACAACATACACTTTGCTTGGCATATACGGGAACACCTTGATTCAGGATGAGCGAAATCAACATCTCACATTCTTTTTGCTTGACCCATTTCCATAATGTATATATGCATTGAGAGCCCATAAAAGCAATTCAGCTACTTTTCTGAATGGCCACCTCAGGTGCCACCCCATTAACCTAAACTATGATCATTATGTGTGTGTGCACTCGTACTTCATGCCACCCCAGCAGAAGCCAGTGCCCCACTTGGGGTCCCCCCAGCCAAAAGCGCCTGGACAGCCACTTCTAAAGCCCACTTTAAGTATTTGTGAGGCACATTTGTTGCTTGGGGGGCTAAAGGGAGAGGAAAGTCAGCTGTCAAAACTGCCAACAAGTAATCTGTGGACCAAGTGAAGCAACACTTCTGTTTTTGCCCCTCATGGTGCCTCAATGATCCTACTGACCCCTGCTCTTTTACCATTCTATCACTGCCTGCGGCCTGATAGCCATTGCTGTGGACTTACGTGGTATATAGAAGACATCAAGATTCTACATCAATTATACTGGGTGCATTGTAAATGCAAAAAAACCCTGCTTCCTGCGTGCATTTCATCAACACCTGGGTGTGCACTAATTGGCTTAAATTGCCTACATCACAAAGCTGTCACAACCAAACACCACTCTTTACACCCACTCTTCTCGCTTTCAGGGGAAATTTGAACATTTGGTTAATCTCTTTCCCAGGGCCCTCCCTTTTTGCCCCCCTCTTGCTCGTCTGCTTTCAAGCCACTCGTGGCATTCAGCGTTTTACAACTCGAAAATATATAACTAAATACAATTCATAGCTTCCAAATGGATCCATGTCATGAGGGTCTCCTTTGTCCAGTCCAACCTTTTTAACCAACAGCATGTTGAATGCTGGGAATTGAAGTCCTTTGTTTATAATAAAAGGTTGAACTGACGTGACAACGTGAGATATGATTTTGCCCATTCAAGACGGAAGAGGGTGGTCCCCAGGATATGAGGAGGGTTGGGGGGGGTAGCTCATGCGGCACCTCATGGAGTCATCCACTCGGCCCTCCTGACTTCCATTGTCGGAAGAAACCCTAATGACGCCTAATGCACCTGCGACCCCCTCCCACAGTGACGCCACTGGCTGGAGACACACAGCAGAAAGGGCCTTGTGTCCTCTATCTCAGAGAGAGACTGGGAAGGAAAAGGACGAGGCAGGGCAAAGGGGCCCGCTCGCCATTTGTCCACCTGGCAACCGTTAAATCCACCTCTGCTTGAGCAATATTGGTTGCTTTGGATGGTTTACAAGTATATTGGAGGTCAATTCAAGTGCATACGACTTGTTCCATTGATTGGGAAATATGGAACAGGTGTGTAGCACAGGAGCTGGGTTTTTTGTGTGAGTTAGCTTATTACCCTTAACCATCAGAACATACATGCTCTTGTGGTGTTTGTGAGTATAAACTTATACCAGACTCACTGAAACCATGTGCTGGTGATTCCCACAGGTGCCGTTTCTGATCACCATGTTGAAGGGAGTGCCAATGGAATACGTTATTTACAACATTCAATAGGAAACCATTGACTTGTTTGCAGGGATTGCTTTGCCTTGGTGGCATGCGAATCACAAAACAGAACAAGGCAAGTGGCTGTGGCCAATCAAATCCTAACAAGAAGGAGATCTCCCTGAAGAATTTCCGAACAACCTTTTAAAATGTTAGCACAGAATGAAACATGTTGGGATGATGTTGTATGAGTGAGTTGACTGGAGTAAATGTGTGATGGAGCATGAGCGGAGTATGAGAGGCCAAAACAGCTGTTGCAATATAGTGATGGATTAACAGAATCTCCAACCTCGGAATTTGACGGTTCAGTGAAAATGGCCGAAGTTCCATTACCTCCAAATAAACGGAACAACGCCTCGTTGCTGCCACACCTAGAGTGGTGGTTTCGCTCAGCGTTTTTGAATACTCTAGATCTGATATAAATGAATAAAATTATATGTTTGCATTATTGATATTTTTACATTCTTGATGTCTATTGAATTACTACTATTTCGGTTTAGAATTATGCCCTCTGTGAGGTTACACCCTTAGGAGTTCTGGTGTTTTGTTTGTAATTATCATTTTGTGGCGTAGCCCCTGTGTTTTGTTCTCCCTCCTGTCTATCCTGGTATGAAAGGTAACATAATTACAAGCACTTGTTTTACGGCCCCACCGAGCTCATAATGAGACCCAATTGCCCTCATTCCAAGTATGGCGGTCCAGAAATAAGGGTGCCAGTCGCAGTGTAGCAGCCCTTTCTGGGCCGCCTTACTATGAGAATGCTGGTAGGGGCCACGGATCCCCCAGCCTGTTTTTAGGCTAACACTGGCATGTCTCTTATTGAAGCACAAACACTGTTAGCAACGTTAGCAGTGACCCCATTTTCATTGAGTCCTATGGGACTAACCGCTACCGCTAACGCTTGTAATATCCCAGTGGCACTGGACTATCAGGCGCGGTAAGGGTGTTATGGGGTCGCCGGTAACCTGCCGCCTACTTGCAGGTCTACCGGTCAACCCGTAATGAGCCCCAATGTCTGTACAAAATTCATTGACAATGCTAGAACAAAAAGTGCAAACATTCATCATCACAATTATAAACCAGAATTAATGCTGTTTTTACACGTACACGGATGTAATGAAACCATTGTCAAACAATTCCGCACAGTAACAACTCTTTCCTGAATCTGAATTCTAGGTTACGTATTACTGGTGTCTCAGGAAATGACACAACGGGGTCATGAAAAGAAATGAAAATGAAAAAAGGGTGTGATTTTTTTCATTTGGCTTCATTTTAGAAATGCACAATTCACGTTATCGACAATGTTGACGTCTGCATTTTAGCGTGGACTGTGTGGCAGCGCGAAGGACGCGCTGGCCAGCCCACTTGCATACATAAGTGTCGGGAGCGTGCTCGAGATACGAATGTATGCCAGGTTCCCAGCACTCGCTTGGCTGTGGGTGCAATGAGCAAGTTTCACAGGGGCTGGACCCGAAAAGGCCTGTCATTACGAAATGTACAAAAATAAAAATAAAAACATGTGTTTCGCTATAGTAGCACATTCAAGGGGGGGAGGGCAATAGTTTATAGTACTGTTGTTTCATTTCAAAGAAAATACATGTGTGTTGGCAAAAGCCCTGTCATGCATTACACATCCCATTGCACCAACTCTAAATAGCTACAGGGGAAAGCGACCATTTTCTGCTCATTTCAAGGAGGATTCTGGTTTCACTTTAAAGTGCTCAGAAGTGCAACCTTTTTTGCGCAATTGCGGAAAAGGGGTGAAATTGGGCATCTGAACATGTGTATCTGTGATGCACACATTCAGACGCCCTTTGAGAAGAGAGCACATATGTTTTTGGCGCAAGTGATGAGATGCAGACATTTTTTAAGAATCTTCGTCATCCTTTCATAAAATCTAGATGGATTTTTGATGTTTTTAACCCAATTCGATGAAATCTAGGTGTAGAGGAGCACTCCCTGATTCAAAAAACCTTAATGTAAACTCAAGTATTTGCTTATGTTAAATACAAATTTAGGTGCTGAACAGAGTTTGATTCTGGGCTACAGAATCCAGATAAACAAAGGTTTGAAAAGATCACTTCAGCAAAAATGATCATACTCTGTGCACACTTTCAGGCATGAACATGCTAAACACATTATCTTAATGCAATTTATGATTTCACATTTTATTCAATTTTGTTGGTCATTCAAAAAATATATCAATTTTTCAACAAAAATGTTACATGTAGTTTTGTATTTCAAGTGATGTTCAATAAACCAAACAATATATCCGTATTTTCATCATTATTTCGAAACGAAAGTATTTCTAATGTCCCTTTAACATTCTTTTACTCATTAATCTTATTCAATTTAGAGTCCATAGTTCTGAAATGAAATAAAGGACCATTGAGCAAATAGTCCCATGTCTTTCCGTTAATGCACAACGCGTTTCGGGCTCTCTCTCAGCCCTTCATCAGGTGCGTCCAAATTCTGTACTTCAATCTGATTTATCTGCAAGTTAAATACATTTCTATTTAGAACCTCAGTTCATGTTCCGTATAACTTCACAATTACTTTTAACCAAGTTAACCTATGTACCTGTAATGCTGTGGATCTCTCCCATCCGTCAGTCTCTAATCCTTGTAACTTTCTTTCCTGTATCGTATTGTTCATCCACTCTAGTGTTTGTCTTCAGTATTTCATCTAATCTGTAAAAAATGTATATGACTTGGTTTGTTCTACGTGGATTTTGAGTGTTTATGAGCGGGTTTGGTGCTGGGAACAGTCGCTACATCATAGCGCTGTGCCCCAGTCACCCGACCCTAATTCAGCGTTTTTTTTCCATGCTTGACTTTTATATCATGTCCCCATTGTCTCACCTAACTGTGCGGATCGCTGTCGACTGTTTTCTTCGGCTTGCCGTGCGTTTGTGCTCGTTGTCGTTGGCTCAACACTGCCACAGGCCTCTCAAGTTGATGCTTCGTGCCGTTCACGATTATTGATTTTATGATGTAGCGACTGTTCCCAGCACCAAACCTGCTCATAAACACTCAAAATCCACGTAGAACAAACCATGTCATATACATTTTTTACAGATTAGATGAAATACTAAAGACAAACACTAGAGTGGATGAACAATACGATACAGGAAAGAAAGTTACAAGGATTAGAGACTGACGGATGGGAGAGATCCACAGCATTACAGGTACATAGGTTAACTTGGTTAAAAGTAATTGTGAAGTTATACGGAACATGAACTGAGGTTCTAAATAGAAATGTATTTAACTTGCAGATAAATCAGATTGAAGTACAGAATTTGGACGCACCTGATGAAGGGCTGAGAGAGAGCCCGAAACGCGTTGTGCATTAACGGAAAGACATGGGACTATTTGCTCAATGGTCCCTTTATTTCATTTGAGAACTATGGACTCTAAATTGAATAAGATTAATGAGTAAAAGAATGTTAAAGGGACATTAGAAATACTTTCGTTTCGAAATAATGATGAAAATACGGATATATTGTTTGGTTTATTGAACATCACTTGAAATACAAAACTACATGTAACATTTTTGTTGAAAAATTGATATATTTTTTGAATGACCAACAAAATTGAATAAAATGTGAAATCATAAATTGCATTAAGATAATGTGTTTAGCATGTTCATGCCTGAAAGTGTGCACAGAGTATGATCATTTTTGCTGAAGTGATCTTTTCAAACCTTTGTTTAACCCAATTCGAGCCATAGGGATCAGTGACTCAAACCGATTCAAGCCGAATAGAACATTTACTGGCTTTATTTGGCTCAGGAGTCATCGCCCGGGAGGCTTGAGTGGCTCAGAAGCCATCCCTTGGGAGAATTGAGTGGCTCAGGAGCCATCCCTCGGGAGGCTTGAGTGGCTCAGCAGCCATCCCGCGGGAGGCTTGATTGGCTCAGCAGCCATCCCTCGGGAGGCTTGATTGGCTCAGGAGCCATCCCTCTGGAGGCTTGAGTGGCTCAGGAGCCATCCCTCGGGAGGCTTGAGTGGCTCAGCAGCCATCCCTCGGGAGGCTTGAGTAGCTCAGGAGCCATCCCTTTGGAGGCTTGAGTGGCTCATGAGCAATCCCTCTGGAGGCTTGAGTGGCTCAGGAGCCATCCCTCAGGAGGCTTGAGTGGCTCAGCAGCCATCCCTCGTGAGGCTTGAGTGGCTCAGCAGCCATCCCTCGGGAGGCTTGAGTGGCTCAGGAGCCATCCCTCTGGAGGTGTGAGTGGCTCAGAAGCCATCCCTCTGGAGGCTTGAGTGTCTCACGAGCCATCCCTCTGGTGGCTTGAGTGGCTCAGGAGCAATCCCTCTGGACGCCTGAGTGGCTCAGGAGCCATCCCTCTGGAGGCTTGACTGTCTCAGGAGCCATCCCTCTGGTGGCTTGAGTGGCTCAGGAGCCATCTCTCTGAAGGCTTGAGTGGCTCAGGAACCATCCCTCAGGAGGCGCGAGTGGCTCAGGAGTCTCGTATTGTAAGCCCCTGAGCTATTGTACCCCACGCGTGAGACACAGTGATGTCGGTAATACAAAAAAAAACAAAAAAAAACATACTGAATCCGGTTTGAACTCTAATGCAGGCTTTAATACCATGCCGAAAAGCATGTGCTTCCAAGGAACGGGTGTATGGTCATGTATGCAGCATCGATGTATATCGCGCGTGTTTGGAGTGCGTGGAGAGATTCTGAACGGCCTGTGTTAGGCTCCCACGCTCAAATGTTGCTGTCCACAAATCTGCTGTAATGTAATCTCTTTGTTTGCCTTCACATTTCCAATGTCATCGTTCATATTTATTGCTGTCCTGGGTCTTTACCTTCCAACTATTTCTGTAATGTGTGGGCATGCATGCCTAAGCATGCTGGCCAGCTGGCCCGGAAGAAACAGTGAACTAGGCAGTTGAGGGATGGGGGCAGGAGGGGTTGTTAATACTCAGATGTACAATATATAGACTGACACAGTCACAGTACTTGAGTGACAGTTGCATACAAGGTACACATGTGAAGAAAGTTCAACAGTACACACCAGACAAAACATATGTGATTCAAGACCTGTATTTACAAAATGCGATAGATTGGATGTATGCCTATTCAAATGTAGCTTTCCAATTAAACACAAAAGAAGGTCCTTTCATAGAAAGTGTCAGGTTTGAACTACTGAAACTGGTGTAAGGGCCCAGCTAAGTGGCCACCTGCTCTTTTTAGGTTTCCCACCTCCAACACATATTCTCACAAATATATCACCCAACTCAAGTCTTGGCTCACAACTCTCAGGCATATAGCACCCCACTCACTACTTGCTTCAAAACTCACGGTCTCAGTGATATAGCACCCAGCAAGCTCTTAACTTCCCATTCCCAGCGATATGGCGCCCACCACGTGTCTTGGCTTCACAGTCTTAGCGCTATAGCGCTCAGCAAGCTTTCTGGCTTCACAGTCTCAGTGATAGAGTGCCAGGCAAGCTTCTTGACTTCACAGTCTCAGCAATATACTGCCCAGCAAGCTTCTTGGCTTCACAGTCTCAGTAAAATAGAACCCAGCAAGCTTCTTGACTTCGCAGTCTCAGCGATGTAGCGCCCAGCAAGCTTCTTGGCTTCACAGTCTCAGCGATATAGCGCCCAGCAAGCTTCTTGGGATATAGGGCACAGCAAGCTCCTTGACTTCAAATTCCCTGCGATATAGGGCTCAGCAAGCGTCTTGGCTTCACAGTCTCAGTCGATATAGCGCTGCAAGCTTCTTGACTTCACAGTTTCTGCGATATAGCACCCAGCAAGCTTCTTGACTTCAAATTCCCAGCGATATAGCGCTCAGAAAGCGTCTTGGCTTCACAGTCTCAGCGAAATAGCGGCCATCAACCTTCTTGACTTCACAGTCTCAGCAATATAGCACCCAGCAAACTTCTTGACTTCACAGTCTCAGCAATATACTGCCCAGCAAGCTTCTTGGCTTCACAGTCTGAGTAAAATAGAACCCAGCAAGCTTCTTGACTTCGCAGTCTCAGCGATATAGCGCCCAGCAAGCTTCTTGGCTTCACAGTCTCAGCGATATAGCGCCCAGCAAGGTTCTTGGGATATAGCACCCAGCAAGCTCCTTGACTTCAAATTCCCAGCGATATAGCACTCAGCAAGTATCTTGGCTTCACAGTCTCAGCCGATATAGCGCCCTGCAAGCTGCTTGACTTCACAGTTTCAGCGATATAGCACCCAGCAAGCTTCTTGACTTCACAGTCTCAGCGAAATAGCGGCCATCAACCTTCTTGACTTCACAGTCTCAGCAATATAGCACCCAGCAAACTTCTTGACTTCACAGTCTCAGCAATATACTGCCCAGCAAGCTTCTTGGCTTCACAGTCTCAGTAAAATAGAACCCAGCAAGCTTCTTGACTTCGCAGTCTCAGCGATATAGCGCCCAGCAAGCTTCTTGGCCTCACAGTCTCAGCGATATAGCGCCCAGCAAGCTTCTTGGGATATAGCACCCAGCAAGCTCCTTGACTTCGAATTCCCAGCGATATTGCACTCAGCAAGCGTCTTGGCTTCACAGTCTCAGCCGGTATAGCGCCCTGCAAGCTTCTTGACTTCACAGTTTCAGCGATATAGCACCCAGCAAGCTTCTTGACTTCACAGTCTCAGCGAAATAGCGGCCATCAACCTTCTTGGCTTCACAGTCTCAGCAATATAGCACCCAGCAAACTTCTTGACTTCACATTCTCAGTGATATTGCGACCAGCATGCTTATTGGCTTCACAGTCTCAGCGATACAGCGCGCAGCAAGCTTCTTGAGTTCACAGTCTCAGCGATATAGCACCCAGCAGGCTTCTTGGCTTCATAGTCTCAGTGATATAGAGCCCAGCAAGCTTCTTGGGATATAGCGCCCAGCAAGCTTCTTGTGCACAGTCTCAGAGAAATAGTGCCCAGCAAGCTTCTTAACTTCACTATCCCAGTGATATGGCACCCAATAAGCTTCTTGGCTTCACAGTGTTGATGATATGGTGCCCAGCAAACTTCTTGGCTTCACAGTCTCAATGATATGGTGCCCAGCAAACTTCTTGGCTTCAAAGTCTCAGCAATATAGTACCCAGCAAGCTTCTCGGCTTCACAGTCTCAGCGACATGGTGCCCAGAAAGCTTCTTGGCTTCACAGTCTCAGCGATATGGTGCCCAGCAAGCTTTTTGGTGTCACAGACTCAGTGATATAACGCCCAGAAAGCTTGTTGACTTCACAGTCTCAGTGTTATAGCAGCCAGCAAGCTTCTTGGCTTCACAGTCTCAGCGATGTAGCGCCCAGCAAGCTTCTTGGCTTCACATCTCAGCAATATGGTGCCCAGCAAGCTTCTTGGCTTCACAGTCTCAGCGATATGGTGCCCAGCAACCTTATTGGCTTCACAGTCTCAGCAATATGGTGCCCAGCAAGCTTCTTGGCTTCACAGTCTCAGCAATATGGTGCCCAGCAAGCTTCTTGGCTTCACAGTCTCAGCGATATGGTGCCCAGCAAGCTTCATGGCATCACAGACTCAGTGATATAACGCCCAGCAAGCTTCTTGACTTCACAGTCTCAGTGTTATAGCAGCCAGCAAGCTTCTTGGCTTCACAGTCTCAGTGATATAGCGCCCAGCAACCTTGTTGACTTTGAGTCCTAGGGATCTGGCACCCGGCATATGTCTTGTCTTCTCAGTCACATGGACATATCACTCAGGATGCTTCTTTTCCAACTCCAACCAAGAACCATTTCTTGCTTGTTGTTTTGGGCTTTTATCAGGCTGCGACATTCCAACCCACCAGCCATGAATTTCCCTACTGGACAAAGCTTTCAACCCTTACAAGGCTGTTGGTTCTCCTCATGGTCTCCATAGGTTTGAAGCAATCCTTCTCCATTTGGTTCTGGTTTCAGCCATTCTCTAGGTTACAGCCCTCCGCAGATTTACAGTTCCTTTTCTTTATCTTCGTCCAACAGCTTTCCTTATCCCCCTGTGCTCCTTCTCTGCTTCGCTTCCTACTAGATCAGTAGCTTGGACTGAGGTCTGTTGGGTGTCCTGACCCACGTTTAAGCTATCATGCCACAACATTTGGTGCTGTGGGCTTAGAAAATTCAAGATGGCGGAAAACCCACATGTGCGCCGAAATCCAGGAAAGCTGCGCAGTTTGTGCGCACACCGAAATGGTTGCCTCACTTGCCACCCACCAGTGCGAGAACGAAAGGCCGGGTTGCCATGAGGGAAATGGGTTGCCAAAGGAAAAACAGTAGCGCCGGTTAGCTTCAAAGCGCTTTAAAAACACCATTGGACTACCCGGACAGTAGTCTGAAACGATTGGGAATGGCAATGCTGATTGCCAAATGCAACCTAGAATTGTTGGGAATTCATTTTCTTAAATCCCAAAAATGGGTGCAGTACCAGTACTCACCACTATCCAAAAGCCGGCAGTTTAAAACCACCCTGTGTTTCTCTGAAGGCAGGCTCAAACTGTCTATTTTAAACATTGCAACACATCTAAAAACTCACTGGACACCAGCAGACATTTGGTAGAATGGAGTGTTGTGTGCCTACAAAATCTGGGAAATGAAGAGCCCAAAACAATGCTTATAACAAAACTGCTATGGAGTCAGCAGTTTAAGTTGCACTGGATTTAAAGACACTAAAATCGAAAATGTTTAGATTAAATGAGTGACCTATGTTTGGTGTCACATGCCTTTGTAACTGTTTAAATGTCATAGTTTTAAACTTAGAATCAGCCTTCTAGCTGCATATGTGAAAATGTTTAGTTTTATTTGAATGCAGAAACTGGGGAACAGAAATGACAGCTTAAAGAGATTCCAATTTGCCTGGCAACTACCCCCATCAGGAGTGAAACTTGAGTCACAGCTGTGTTCCCAGGCCTAGCTGCCCTTTTGCTGCTCACACTAAGGATATGCCATCTATCTGATAATTGAATTACCTGTGCTCTGCAGGAGAGTGAACAATGCAACTCCCTTCACCCAGGCAGAGGGTTTATTGAGAGGATCATAAATGGCTTCCTCTTGAACAATGAGCCTCTCCTGACTCAGGCAAAGGTTTTATTACAGCAGTCGTAAAATGTAGCTTCCTCTTGGCAGAAGCTGGGAGGAGCACTGCCTGTGAGAGCAAGCTGGCTTGGCAGAACTGGATAAACCAGTATTTCTACCTTGTGCTGAGAGGAAACCACACCCCTTTGGAGCCAGAACATAACTTTAAAAAGATGGATCATTCATAGAGCGGACATGTGAAAATTTTATAAATGATACCATAATTCTTGTGATTTTTCTGCCCACATTTTAAGAGGTTTTTCGACCCGGTGGCGTGTTCAGGGGGGTTTTAGCGGAAAAGTGGATATTACTCTAAATGTATGCATGTTAAAAATCTGAAACTTCATCAGTTAATGTCCATACTCCCTGCGCACATGTATGTAAAGTTGGGTCAATGTCAGAAATTGAAAAATCAGTTAAAAAGTCAATTATGTGCCATTTCTGAATGCAAGCTCTTAGAAACAGCAGATTTGGACAGAGACATGGCTAAATTCAGCCACACCATGTATATGTAATTTCAAGCAACTGTGTAACTGTGAAATATGTCTTTTATTATCAAATATAGAATGTGTGCAATCTGACAGAGGAGTGTCCTATCTGCAAGCCATAAAATGACATCCCTCTGACTCACAGTTCATTCCCCAATCAAATGATAAATGGAAGTTTGACCAATTAGAAGCTGAGAGAGAGGTAGGGTCAGTGATGCTAGAACACACCCACATTCTAAACACATAAAAGCAGACAGACAGGACAGATAGGGACCTTCAAATCCATCTGCCGCTGGAAGCTCTGCCGGAAAAATCCATACTTTACCTCCATCAAACCTCCAGAGAGCCAAACTAGAGACTTCAATCTATCTAGAACTAGAGACCCAGACCAGAGAACCAGAGAGAGCTGACCCAGATCACTGTGAAGTGCAGAGACCAGAGGCGAGTTTAAAACCTGACCAGATCCATGGCGAGGCCCATTTCACTCAAGAATATAGTGTGAGTACCTAGAAAACTGTGCAGAACCAATCTCCTAGTTAAAATAATATAATTCAATCTATTTAATCTAAGTAGAACTGCCTCCTAACTGTCACCTGTCATTTGTAAAGCTGTCACTTGTCATTTCCTAGTTGCAAGCTGCACTTGTCTTTTTGAACTTTAAAATTTCAAATCTGAAAAACGACCTTCACAAAATCGCTCATATCTCCGCAACCGTTTGTGCTAGAGACTTGCAGTAACTTTCATTTTGAAGCTGAGATCCCAGGCTTTCCTAGGACCCCAAAACGATAGAGATAGTCCTTGTGGTTCCTCTGTAATAGCGCTCGGCGCATCCGCGAATTTTGCCGCGATTTGCAAATTTCTTCACGTGTAAAAAGACAGCAGTTTTGCTTTTCCTTGCCAAAAACATTGTTTACCTGCTAGTTACTACTAAAGCATTGTTAAGGTGATCCTGAATTCATAGAGAGTAGCTATCACTCACCCTGAACCTCTGAAAGGGAATTAAAAGCATTTTAGCATATTTTTTAATTCATTGCCAGCACATATCAAAGCAATTTGGGCCTGTGTTTTCAAACTTCTGTAGTCTAAGCTTGCTGGGGTGAACTGAATCACATTTGATTGCATTTCTGAGAACTGTGTGTTTTCCTTCCATTTCCTTGCCTTGCATCAAGGGGGGGAGGGGATTGCCAGAGAAAAGTGATTACATTGTTTGGTTGAAATCATATTGAGTATTTTCTGTACTGCATTCATTGAATATTGCATCCACCTGAGCTTACATAAAGCATCCTCTACCACATTATACTTTTGTTCCTACTTACCAGTGTGCTACCGTATCCATTTCATGTCAACTCATTAGTGATTATAAGAAGTGTGCTAGTGCCAGATTCTCCGTTGTTAATATTTATCATATCAGATTAAGTGTGATATTCAATTATTAATTTACTATAAAGGGTGATATATATCTATTGTTTAAATTATCAAATAAACCTTTTAAACTTGCAAAACAGAACTACTTCTTGGCTCAGTGGGGTCAGGGGGATTCCAAGAGAGGGGTGTTATATAGGGGTAGTCATCCAGAACGCATGAACTGGACATAAAGATATATCAATAAGGGTTTTCATTCAGTATTATAGACTAGGCGTTGACTTAGCTGTAGTGTTGAATTGAATCCTCTTACAAATTGGGGGCTCGGGCTGGACGTTTGGGTTAGAATACCACCTGTGCAGCTTAATACAGTGTGCTAACTGACGGGATACATACATCCAGTCGGATCACCACGCTGCCTTACGCTGTGAAGCATTCCTCAAAAGGGACACTCCAAGAAAAGTTCTGTTCTGCAAAAATAAAATACTAACTTCTGTAAGTCAGGACAGAGACCAATCTCTAGAATGACGACCTTAGTAGACATGAAAATAGCCAGAGAGCACTTCTTACATAAGTTATTTGTGAGAGGTGAGTGGACTCACCAGGACCAAACAGTCTGGTTGCAGGCCATCACGCAACAGGTCACTGAAACAGGGTCAGACTTATGAAGAGATCAGGGTCCATTACATGTGGCCCTGAGTGAACTATATATGGCTCCTAAGGCCAAAGATGAACACGACAAGATTGTTAGGATAGCGGCATACCTGTACCTATATATGGGAGACATGCAGGATAGATGTGCTGAAAGCCAAAATCTGCAAATAGGCAACAGATGGCGTTAGAGAAGGTCCAATCTGACCTGGTCTCTTCTGAGCAGAGGCTGCAGAGGAGCCAGGAGTCAGAAGATGATAGTAGGCAGCACATCATTAAAATAAAGAAGGATATGGATGTGCTGCAACAGGAAAAGGTAGAACAGGATACCAGATTTCTGGCCTTGCAGAAGGAATACCAGGAAGGTTTGGACTCCCTACTGCAAAACCAGAAAAAGCTGGAGCAACAACTGGACTTCAACAGGGTATGTGCTGAGCAGGTAGTCACCCTAGATAGAGTGAAGGCGGAGAGCAACAAACTAATTCTGAAAGATCTGGATACCCAGGCAGAGTTTGATCAGGAGCGCCAGAATGCTGGTGCCTTCCAAAGGCAAAGGGACGACCTGGCAGCACAGATGCAGGCTCTCAGTCAGGAAAGGGATACCTTAGGCCAGGAAGTCTGCCATTTAAAAAGAAAAATGGAAGAAAATCACCTGACCCACCAGGGACTGGGTGACCTCCAAAAAGAACACCAGAACTTGCTAGAGCACACCAGGAGGGTGGAGGATGCTCTAGCAAGAAAGGAGCAGGCCAATAGGGACACAGCTCAGGAGGTAACCCTCCTGCAGCAAAGACTGGCCCAGTTCTCCAGGACCAACCAGGAAGCACAGAGGGAAAATGAGGCCCTCTGTCAACACAATGATAGGCTCCAACAACAGGTAGCGATGCAGGAGAGACTGATAGAGTCGAGTAAGGCCTTAACAGAGGAACTGAAAGCACAAATGCAGGCTCTTGCATTGCAACAGGGAGCAGGGGCGGATAGAGATGAGGTCCGCTGGGAAAGAGAGACTCCTGACCATAACCGCAGGAGCCCTAACACCAGGGGCCTTCATCTCCCCCAGTCCCTGGACTCTACCACCCCCATGTCCCCTGGCGCACATGAGCACAGGGCCGCAGGGATGGGAGATTACTATCCAGCTAAGAGTATGGGGCTCATAGGCCAGTACCACTCAGGAATGGAGGGGTGGGCATCCGGGTATGGGCACCCAAGTACAGTACAGTTCAATGGGGAAGCCCAGGAGAGTAGGCCCATTAAGGGCATCCTGAAAACCTCTGCCCAGTTAGGTCAGTGGAGGGGGTACCCATCAAATCCTGGCAGCAAGGAGGAATCTGAAGACTCCTCTGAACTGCGCAGGACACAGGAGACCAGGTCCCCACATTCTGCCAGCCATTCCCAGGCTCGCAGAATCCGGGAAAACCTGGAAGAACAGACGGGAACCTCTGGGAGCAGTGCCTCTGAGTCCGAGGAAGAATGGACAAGGGTTACCCGAACCAAAAAGGCCAATAAGGCAAAAAGGGCCTTGCTTAAGGACCCCTTAAAGCAGATTAAGGCGATCAGGAGCGTCATCACGCCTTACCATAAGAACGCTAAGTATTCTGTTTGGGAGCACTTAGAGTTGTTTGAACAAATGATGGAGACTCTCCATTTGAAGGACAGCCAAAGCTGTATTCAATATGTAAAGTGGACCTTCTCCCCGGAATACTCCAGTTTCTTTGCGGGGCTGGAGGACCAAAATCATTTAAGATGGTCCACCTATAAGGCGGCCATCTTGAAACATTTTTCTGTTCACAGAAATCCTCAAGAGGCTCGCAAGGCAGCCTACAATTTGCAATGTGGGGAGGATCAGGCCCCACAAGAATTTGTGCAGGAGTTAAAGCGGGCTTTTGCACAGACCACAAGAAGGGTGCGCACGGATAGCAGGGAATTTATTAATACGTTTTTCCATGCCTTGCCCAAATATATCATGACCCAGCTCGTGAGGGATTTTCACGAGAAAAGATCTTTAGACTGTGTCATTGAACAGGCTACCCGGATCTATGAGGTGCAGAAACCGATAGATAGCAAAAGTAATGCCCAGAAAAACCCCAAAGCCAACAGCACCCCTGCTGCTGCCAAGGTGGCAGAGGTAAAGGTCACCCCCGTTTTGGATTTGGAGATGGGGGGGCCTAAAAACCTACCTGCACCTAATAATGCTAGGCCCAGAAGGTCCTCGGGTCAGTCACAGACAGGGAGCCAAGGAGGCAGCCCCACAAATGGGTCCCTCGCTCTCCTGATTATGTAAGTCCCCGTTACAAGGGAAATCGACCCATCCTGGGTTATGTGTGGGCTCCTCCAGCCCAAGGGGGGGGATCCAGCCAAGCACCTAACCCAGGGAACACCCCTCCAAACTTCCCACAGGAGGGCAGAAATTCTCTAAACCCTGGGCAGAACTTTTTCCCCAGATATCCACCCGACTTTCAGCCCCAAAACCATCCATCCTTCTTTCCCCAATTCCCTGAGCCCAGACCACTGAATCCGGGCGAGGGGAGGCCAAGGGTGGAGGGGTACCCAAATCTTCCCAACCCGGGGTATTACTAGAGGAGGCACAGCTACCCTTCCCGGGATCAGCCCAGGGGAGAAAACAGGGCCCCGTATCAGCCTGAGCGGGTTTCCCAGTTAGAGCGCCAGGTTCAAAACATGGCGCGGGATCTGGGTCACATACTGAGGGCTCAGCAGAACCCTCAGATGGGCGTGCCGGCGCAGAACGCACCCAACTCTGGACCTGGTGCTCCAGAACAATGACGGGGGCAGCACCCCGATAACTCACCGGTTCCCAGGGAGGAGGCACAAAGGGAAGGGGGGTGTAAAGCCTTGGAGGAAGCTTCCTTGCTCACTTGTAAACAGCCCCTGGAAACCCAGGAACCGGACACAAAATCTCTTGCCCCTGAAAGTCTGCCTCCTAAGGAGCAGAGGGGGGGTAGGAGAAACCAAAGACCCAAACAGACTCAGTTTGAGGAGGAGGTACAGATCTTCCAATTTGAGGGAGAGGGATCCCCAGAGTATCCTGGGAAAAGGATCTTCTCCTTCAGAGAGGGGGGAACTCCTCCCAAAGAAAAATGGGTCCCTAGGAATGCAAATCCAGACTGGGGAGATGTGGAGACTGAGCTACCGCCGCCCACCATCTCATCCCAGAACCAACAGCAAGAAAATCCCCGGGTTCAAACCCATACTGGGGACTGCCTCCAAAAAGGGGGGGGCGGCCCAGAACTGGAACCAGGGGAACCCACAATGGCTCTGATCTCCAGTTGCCAAATTTTTCTTTCAGATTCCCAAGACTCTCCACAGAATTCTGCCCAAATCTCTTCGCTAGCAATGTCCAAAACCAGAAAGTTAGCCCACCAGTTGTCCAAAAATGTACATTACCTGTGCCCCCTTGAGGAGAAGGAGGGAAGATATTATGCCCCGGTACAAGTACAGGGGCAGGGTACAATCTCGGCACTGGTGGACACTGGATCTCAAGCTACCCTTCTGTCCAGAAGGGCCTTTGACGAACTGAATGCAGGAAGGGGAGAGAATTACCAAATTCCTCTCACCTCTCTTCCGGGACAACTACAGAACTTTGACGGGAAGGAAATTCCCGTTGAGGGGACTGCATACTTGGACATTAAAATTGGGCGACATAAGTTGAAACACCCGGTCATAGTTGTGACCCCGGAGGGCACCCCTTGTTTACTAGGGAATGACCTCCTGAGAAGGTTGTCACCCCTAATAGATTGTGTAAACAAGGTCCTCTGGACCCAGACTAGCCGACCAATAAAATTAAAACAGAGTGTCAACCATGTTAGTTTAAACGGCACATGCCACATGGTTGAACAAAAATCTGACCAAGTAGAATTTCACTTCCAGAACAACCAGATTCCAGACGTGACAGTAATAGCAGTAGGACAACAGACTAGTGATGGGGGGTCCTCTCTATTTCTGAAAATCAACCTTCCTTCCAGTCTAAAGTGGTATTCCACGCTGGAAGGAAACACTCTGAAATTCTATACCAATCCACAATCTGAAACTCCCACTCCTATAGTCCAGAAAGATGTGAAATCAGCTCAGAGCCTGGCTGATATTCAGCAAATTGGAGAGCAGTTGTTCATCCCTGTTCAGTTAAATGATGGGAAGGACTCTGTTCTCGCTCGAGTGTGTGTGAACAATGGTAAGAGCTTCATCAGCGAAGCCATGTTCCGCCAACTCCCAAAAGATCCAGCCATTCCCACCTTCAAACTGATAGACAAATGGGAAATGGACCTGGAAGCACCTAATTCCAAACATCTCCTGCCAAGCAGGTGCATGCTCAAAATCTCCATTGGCAACAAGAGCATAGTCCACAATTGTTGGGTCGTGCGAGACGTCCCTGCCGCCTTTTACTTAGGCAGTGACATTCTCAATCGCTTTGCCATTAGTTTGGACCTAATAAACTTCAAAGCTTGGTCCCGATTAGCGGATAATCCCATGGGCTTTGATGATCCAGAAAAAGCATTTAGGTCAGCTCAATTGCTACCTTATGCAGTTGAAATTCAGGTTAAAGAGGAAGTCACCATCCCAGAAAGGACCCGACAATTCTCCCTGGAAGTGAAAGTTAAAAGGGGAAAAGAGTTGAAAAACCCTGATGCTTTCATACATCTAAATGCTTCTCTCCAACAGCAAGGGTTGGGGGTAAACCCAACTCCATTAGTCAACATAGAACATGACACCATTCCAATAGAGGTGGATAACAGCGACTTAAAGAGTATTACTCTAGCCGCAGGCACCATTATTGGAATGGCGGTTGATGACCGACATTTCTCCATTGATCTTAGAAATGAACTGTTAGGACCAATCCCCAAGGACTGTTTTGACAGTGACAGTGAGGACAATACAACACCAGACAGATTTTTTACCCGGCATGGGGGGAACTTCCTGGTGTACACTTCCTGCCCTTATGGTAAGGAAGATGTGACTTGTGAATTCAGGAGGGATGAGGTGATTTTCCAGGTTCATGAAGGCTGCCTTGCCCACCTGAAGCCTCCGGTCCAAATCAGCACTCTGACCAGGGACTTCTCCACCCAGCTGGAGGAGGCCGCGGAGATAGCCAAACCAGAAGTCTTTCCAGGCTTCAGGCAGATGGTGGAAGAGAGAGTCAACCTAGCTGATGCCTGTGTGACTCTGGAACAAAAGCAAATGTTGAAACAAGTTTTCTTGGATTTCCAAGATCTCTTTGCGGTAGACTCATATGACTGTGGTCGCACTGACATCCACACAACAACAATCCCCACGGACCCTGGCATGACTCCTGTGTTTGTGAAGCAATATCGCTTGCCTCTCGCATCAATGGAGTCCCTTACCGAAATAATTAAGAACCTTGAGTCCCGGGGAATAATCCGTCCCGTCCACAGCACCTTCAATAATCCGGTGCTGGGAATATTGAAGCCAAACGGCCAGTGGAGACTCTGCGCCGACCTCAGGGAGCTCAACAAACGGGTCCATACTTCCCGATGGCCTCTGCCCTACATTGACCAAGGGCTGGCCCAGATTCAGGGGTCACAGGTATTCACTGCAATAGACCTGACCAATGGATACTGGACCGTGCCTGTCAGCAGGGAGGACCAATACAAACTGGCTTTTACCTTTGGGGGCCAGCAGTACACATGGACCCGGACTCCCTTCGGATACCTTAACTCCGGTAATGAGTTCAATATTTTCCTACATAAGGCCATGCCCGACCTGGGTGCGAGGGGTAACCTGGCTTATGTAGATGATGTCCTCATCAAAAGTTCATCTGTGGAGGAACACATAGCGGAGATCCGTTATGTTCTGACGCAGTTGAGGGCCGCCGGAGCAAAACTTTCCTTTCAGAAAGCACAGTGGTGTAGAACCCGTGTTAATTTCTTGGGGCATGAGATTACTCCTCAGGGTCTCTGTCCCCAGGAAAAGAAAGTGGAAGCACTTCAGAAACTGAAAGACCCCACAACTCTGCGGGAACTAAGGAGCCTCCTTGGACTGACTAATTACAGCAGAAAGTTCATTGAGGGCTACGCAGAGATCACCAGACCCCTGATTCATCTCCTGAAAGGGGGGGTCAAGTGGGAATGGGGTCCAGAACAAGCCGAGGCAGTAAAACAACTCAAAAGAAGCCTCTCACAAGCGCCTTGCCTAGCTTACCCGGTCAGAAACAAGGAGTTCTTCCTGGAGACAGGGTTCTCTGATACGTGCTTGACGGCAGTATTATACCAAAAGCATGACAAGGTCAATAAAGTAATCTCCTATGCGAGCAAAACTTTATCCTCTGTGGAGGAAAAATTCAACAATTGTGAGAAGGCACTCCTGGCAACGGTATGGGCATTGAAGAATTACCGCCCGTTTATCCAGGGGGAACACATCATAGTGGAGACTCCACACCAGCCTCTGCAATATCTCCAAAGTGACAGAATCCGGGCCGGAAATGTGAGTAATTCCCGAATTACTTCCTGGATTCTGTCAATGCAAGGCTTTCCTGTGGAGGTCAGATATGGCCAAAACAAGAAGAGTCCCCTCGCGCAAGGTCTGGCTGACTTGCATGATTGTGCCAGAGAAAACTGTCTCGAGGACGAAAGTCTAAAAATAAAGGACAACATGGAGGCATACCTTAATTCCCCCCACAAAGTCTTTGAAGAGGACAAGTGTGAGGGAATGCCCACTGTCTATGTGGATGGATGCTCTTACCATGTTGACAACGACGGGGAGAAAGAACTGGTGGCCGGCGTAGGGAATGCATGGGTGAATGAGTCCCCAGAACCCTCCGCTGGATACAAAATTGGTCCCCGAAGTAGTCAGGTGGCAGAATTGATGGCTGTGCATCAGGCCATCCTCACTGCTGTCCAGCATCAACTCCACGAACTGGTCATAATCACAGATTCGGATTATGTACGGAACGGGTTCGTGGAGCACCTGGTTAATTGGAAAACCAGAGGCATGTTATGTGCTAACAACAAACCCTTGAAACATGGGAAGTTGATCCAAAACATTGATGATCTGGTCACATCGAATGAGATGACCATCTATTGGAAAAAGATTAAGGGTCATTCCAAAGTAGAGGGACCAGACAAAACTGGAAATGACTTAGCTGATCAGCTGGCCAAAACCGGAGCCATCCAAGGGGATCTAATTGAGATTGAGTCCCTGTTGGGGGAAATCCAGGTCACAGCTATCACTAGGTCCCAGACAAATGCTCACAACGACCTTTCAATTGTACAATGGAGTAAGGAGACCCCTGATGCTGATTTGATTACAGCTCAGAAGGGGGATCCAATAATTGGTAAATTTTACCAGCACCTTGAGGACCCTGAGAACTTTCCCCTGACGGATACCGATTACATTGGGAAAGAGGACCTAAGAGTGTTGATGAAATGTCCAAAAATGTTCCGAATCCAAGACGGTTTGTTGGTAAGGAAATCCAAAGCTGGCCACGATCAGTGGGTGGTTCCTACCTCATTCCGCAGCCTGATGTTAAGTCACGCCCATGATGCGGCCACTGCCGGTCACAGGGGGTTTCACACAACATTGGAAATCTTAAGAGAGGTTGCATACTGGCCACACATGGGCCAGGACCTCAACCAATATTTGAAGGGTTGTCTTGTGTGTGCACAATTTCAGCCGACATCCCTCACACACCGGGCGCCTTTACAAAAGAGGGGAATGACACTGCCATGGTCAGATTTACAAATCGACTTTGTAGGCCCCGTGATTCGCTCGGCTAGGGGGAATAAGTACATGTTGACCGTCACATGCTTGTTTACCAAGTGGGTGGAATGTCTCCCAGCCCCAAATTGCAAGGCAGAAACTGCAGCTGCCTTGATGATTAACCACATCTTTTCCCGTTTTGGTCTACCTCAAAGGATTGAGTCAGACAGAGGTAGCCACTTCACCAGTGAAGTAATGACAAAGATGTGGGAGATACTGGGGGTCAAGAGAAAGCTGCATATTGCTTATAGACCAGCTTCTTCTGGGGCAGTAGAGAGATATAACCGAACCATTGTGAGCATGTTAAAGAAGTTTGTGGCAGATTCTGGGCCAAGTTGGGATATCCGATTACCTCTGGTCCTAATGGCTATCAGATCTACCCCTTCATCTGCAACCAAAATGTCACCATTTGAGTTGATGACTGGGCGCAAGATGGTGCTTCCTCAGCATTTGCTCTACAGGACCCAAGAGCAGACACTGATAAATGCCTCCACTACTCATGAGTATGTAGAGAATTTAAGGAAACACCTCCAACATGCTTTTGCTTATGCTCAGCGGAATCTAGAAAGATCGGCTGATAGCATGAAGACCCATTATGACCTGAAAACTTCCAGGAAGGAATATCAGGTGGGAGACCGGGTCTATCTATACAACTTCCAAAGGAACCAGGCCAAGCAGCGCAAATTTTTGCCTGCATGGAAAGGACCCTTTGAGATCATCGACAAGATCTCCCCTGTGGCCTACAAAATCCACATCCCCAAAGGTCCTTTGGCAGCGGGGGAAGACAAGTGGGTACACATAAACCAGTTGAAGTGTTGCCATCCCAGGCATGCTCTGCAACAACTGGAGGAATCCTCTGGAATCCTAGCGGGTACTGTCTCAGATTAATTCAGTTCCAACCATAAAACATACCACATCTAGTCTCTAAAATATTGTGATTTGCATGAAACTGTCTCTTAGTTATATTGTTTTTTTTTCAAAATAAGAATGTAATGTTTTGTTATGATGAAATGCATATGCTGCCCCACTATCTCAACAGTGGTGGAAAAAGTCTATGAGTAGGTATTGCCGCTCTTCCTTTGTCGTCCTAGGAGAAAGAAAACCTGAAGACGGGCCAAGGAGGATGATACGGAGACCGGGAACGAAGATCCAATGGGCCCAGTGGACCGCCCAATATTCCCATCAGGACCGGCGAGGAGAACTGATCGATCAGTACCGGATGGAGAAGAAGATGCTGAACTATGCCATCTACAGAAGAGGAAGAAGATTATGCGGACAGACCGGTGCGTGGGTCAAAACCCTTGGGCACGCGACTCCCCATCGACTCAAATTCAAAGTGCAGTCGCGTGGGGGGGCTTGTTGGGTGTCCTGACCCACGTTTAAGCTATCATGCCACAACATTTGGTGCTGTGGGCTTAGAAAATTCAAGATGGCGGAAAACCCACATGTGCGCCGAAATCCAGGAAAGCTGCGCAGTTTGTGCGCACACCGAAATGGTTGCCTCACTTGCCACCCACCAGTGCGAGAACGAAAGGCCGGGTTGCCATGAGGGAAATGGGTTGCCAAAGGAAAAACAGTAGCGCCGGTTAGCTTCAAAGCGCTTTAAAAACACCATTGGACTACCCGGACAGTAGTCTGAAACGATTGGGAATGGCAATGCTGATTGCCAAATGCAACCTAGAATTGTTGGGAATTCATTTTCTTAAATCCCAAAAATGGGTGCAGTACCAGTACTCACCACTATCCAAAAGCCGGCAGTTTAAAACCACCCTGTGTTTCTCTGAAGGCAGGCTCAAACTGTCTATTTTAAACATTGCAACACATCTAAAAACTCACTGGACACCAGCAGACATTTGGTAGAATGGAGTGTTGTGTGCCTACAAAATCTGGGAAATGAAGAGCCCAAAACAATGCTTATAACAAAACTGCTATGGAGTCAGCAGTTTAAGTTGCACTGGATTTAAAGACACTAAAATCGAAAATGTTTAGATTAAATGAGTGACCTATGTTTGGTGTCACATGCCTTTGTAACTGTTTAAATGTCATAGTTTTAAACTTAGAATCAGCCTTCTAGCTGCATATGTGAAAATGTTTAGTTTTATTTGAATGCAGAAACTGGGGAACAGAAATGACAGCTTAAAGAGATTCCAATTTGCCTGGCAACTACCCCCATCAGGAGTGAAACTTGAGTCACAGCTGTGTTCCCAGGCCTAGCTGCCCTTTTGCTGCTCACACTAAGGATATGCCATCTATCTGATAATTGAATTACCTGTGCTCTGCAGGAGAGTGAACAATGCAACTCCCTTCACCCAGGCAGAGGGTTTATTGAGAGGATCATAAATGGCTTCCTCTTGAACAATGAGCCTCTCCTGACTCAGGCAAAGGTTTTATTACAGCAGTCGTAAAATGTAGCTTCCTCTTGGCAGAAGCTGGGAGGAGCACTGCCTGTGAGAGCAAGCTGGCTTGGCAGAACTGGATAAACCAGTATTTCTACCTTGTGCTGAGAGGAAACCACACCCCTTTGGAGCCAGAACATAACTTTAAAAAGATGGATCATTCATAGAGCGGACATGTGAAAATTTTATAAATGATACCATAATTCTTGTGATTTTTCTGCCCACATTTTAAGAGGTTTTTCGACCCGGTGGCGTGTTCAGGGGGGTTTTAGCGGAAAAGTGGATATTACTCTAAATGTATGCATGTTAAAAATCTGTGACTTCATCAGTTAATGTCCATACTCCCTGCGCACATGTATGTAAAGTTGGGTCAATGTCAGAAATTGAAAAATCAGTTAAAAAGTCAATTATGTGCCATTTCTGAATGCAAGCTCTTAGAAACAGCAGATTTGGACAGAGACATGGCTAAATTCAGCCACACCATGTATATGTAATTTCAAGCAACTGTGTAACTGTGAAATATGTCTTTTATTATCAAATATAGAATGTGTGCAATCTGACAGAGGAGTGTCCTATCTGCAAGCCATAAAATGACATCCCTCTGACTCACAGTTCATTCCCCAATCAAATGATAAATGGAAGTTTGACCAATTAGAAGCTGAGAGAGAGGTAGGGTCAGTGATGCTAGAACACACCCACATTCTAAACACATAAAAGCAGACAGACAGGACAGATAGGGACCTTCAAATCCATCTGCCGCTGGAAGCTCTGCCGGAAAAATCCATACTTTACCTCCATCAAACCTCCAGAGAGCCAAACTAGAGACTTCAATCTATCCAGAACTAGAGACCCAGACCAGAGAACCAGAGAGAGCTGACCCAGATCACTGTGAAGTGCAGAGACCAGAGGCGAGTTTAAAACCTGACCAGATCCATGGCGAGGCCCATTTCACTCAAGAATATAGTGTGAGTACCTAGAAAACTGTGCAGAACCAATCTCCTAGTTAAAATAATATAATTCAATCTATTTAATCTAAGTAGAACTGCCTCCTAACTGTCACCTGTCATTTGTAAAGCTGTCACTTGTCATTTCCTAGTTGCAAGCTGCACTTGTCTTTTTGAACTTTAAAATTTCAAATCTGAAAAACGACCTTCACAAAATCGCTCATATCTCTGCAACCGTTTGTGCTAGAGACTTGCAGTAACTTTCATTTTGAAGCTGAGATCCTAGGCTTTCCTCGGACCCCAAAACGATAGAGATAGTCCTTGTGGTTCCTCTGTAATAGCGCTCGGCGCATCCGCGAATTTTGCCGCGATTTGCAAATTTCTTCACGTGTAAAAAGACAGCAGTTTTGCTTTTCCTTGCCAAAAACTTCGTTTACCTGCTAGTTACTACTTAAGCATTGTTAAGGTGATCCTGAATTCATAGAGAGTAGCTATCACTCACCCTGAACCTCTGAAAGGGAATTAAAAGCATTTTAGCATATTTTTTAATTCATTGCCAGCACATATCAAAGCAATTTGGGCCTGTGTTTTCAAACTTCTGTAGTCTAAGCTTGCTGGGGTGAACTGAATCACATTTGATTGCATTTCTGAGAACTGTGTGTTTTCCTTCCATTTCCTTGCCTTGCATCAAGGGGGGGGGGGGATTGCCAGAGAAAAGTGATTACATTGTTTGGTTGAAATCATATTGAGTATTTTCTGTACTGCATTCATTGAATATTGCATCCACCTGAGCTTACATAAAGCATCCTCTACCACATTATACTTTTGTTCCTACTTACCAGTGTGCTACCGTATCCATTTCATGTCAACTCATTAGTGATTATAAGAAGTGTGCTAGTGCCAGATTCTCCGTTGTTAATATTTATCATATCAGATTAAGTGTGATATTCAATTATTAATTTACTATAAAGGGTGATATATATCTATTGTTTAAATTATCAAATAAACCTTTTAAACTTGCAAAACAGAACTACTTCTTGGCTCAGTGGGGTCAGGGGGATTCGAAGAGAGGGGTGTTATATAGGGGTAGTCATCCAGAACGCATGAACTGGACATAAAGATATATCAATAAGGGTTTTCATTCAGTATTATAGACTAGGCGTTGACTTAGCTGTAGTGTTGAATTGAATCCTCTTACAGGTCCTTCCTGCAAAAAGCTATGTATAAATATATATATACATGGACAGCATTGGGGCCTTTCAATCTTTTCACATAAAAGGGGCCTTTAACATGGGAGGCTGCCACTGCCCCTACATTGCCAGTAAGCAGCCCAATAACACATCAACATGTTCCTTTTTGAATTACATACATTCTGGAGCTTACAGTGTGTGCTTTGCAGTGCTTGCCTTTCAAGTTACGTTTGCTGGATCCCGTCCGGCCACCACTTTCATTTTGGAAAACAGAAGTGATATCATCTTGTTGCCTTTCAACACTGGTTCCTCCACGTTAGCCAGTTACAAAGAAGGATTCTTAGCCCTATTCATAGCTATTCAGTGTGCATACAGTGTTTCAGCTTCCTTCTGGCTCGCCGTCTAGTGATATTTGGTGGCTACCATATCTTCATCTCATTATAATGTATGCACCCCCTGGGTGCCCCAGACTGCTTTTCACTCTAGGCAAGGGGGCCCCCAACCATAATGTTGAAATGGGCCTCCCACTGTTTAAATAGTCCTCTAGATAAGAGTCCTGACTGTATCCCCTCTAACATCTTTCTCTGCGGGATCTGGGATTGGCTAGGGCTCGTGCCTAAATGTCAAAAGGTGTTCCATGGTTGCCCCTTTGATGCCACAGCTGGTGTGGATCATTTCCTCTTCACGAGCAATCAGTCTAAAGCATTCCAATCCGTGTGGTGGTTTATGGATTAAAATCCCTTGACAGGGGAGTTGCTAGGTCTGGAAAAGACCCGGGGCTAAGCTGATGTCGGAACTGTTGGGACTGGGGGCTAGCTAGCCTTTTGGCTGTAGCTCCTGAGATTCTATCCGGGGCTACAACCAAAAGATCAGGGGCTATAGCCCCCTTAGCCCCCCCCTAGCAACGCCCAGATGTGTCGCATACCATGAAGCAGTGCTGGAGTAGCTTCAGGGAGCTGCACAGTCCTACTTGCCTGTTGCCTGTAAGCGCTGGGGCTAGGGGCTGCCGGCTTCATGCATGGGAGGTGTGACTTGCCTGGGAGATTGTGAGCCTCTTTGCTAGCGCACGTTACTCAGGTCTCTGCTCTCTGGACATCACTCATCATGGAGGGCGGGGGGCCCCCTGGGGTTGCTTTATTATTTGGGTGGTGAAAAGAGGCCCAGTTTTCTTATGAACTGAAACCATTATCTTGTAAACCTGGGCCGTGTTTTCCAAGCGCTGTGCAGTGTCTCTTTTGGGAATGCGCGAGGTGCATGTTTGAGACTTGTACGGTTTTGCTTTAATAGAGGGGCGGGGGGTGGGGGTGTTAATTTGGGGAGGAAAGTAGCCCTTTCCACAGCCTGTAATCCCAGGTACTAAGGAAAGTCTGGCTGGCGGATATGCCTGTAGTTACGAGGCATGGTGTTTAAGGAATGGTGGAAAGAAATGGTGGGGTTCCCCTGAATACCACCTTTGGATAGCACTTTATCAGGTTGACGTAGTGCTGGAAATGGAAAACAATTACTGGGGGAACCCTCTCACCCTTATAGGTTCAGGGCTGTGGGGATGAGGCGGTGGGGCCTAGGGGCATGGCCCCAGGCCAGCTCACGCAATGCAGTATCTGCTCATGGAACCCAATCCTGGTGATTTGCATAAAAGCAAAGAGCATCATGGTAAAATAAGAATGTCCGCAATTTAAAATTTGCAACATGTCTTAGTGATTCAGTAAGAAACATTAAGCGAATAATGGAAATTGGGCTCTGCAGTTTTGATTGATAAAACTACTCACCTTAAGAAAATCATGTCTGTACATTGCAGGACATATATACCACTTTGGACAGCTGCAACAAGTATGTAAGACTTTGGTTGATTCTATTCAGTTCCTTTGCTGTGTCTGCTTGTCAAAATGTGGGATTCTTGTGTATCCTGTTCTGAAGCTGAGTTATCACATATATGACCAACCCACCTTCAAAAAGCAGAAGACTGACAGAGTGATAGTGTCTTCTGAAAGGCTCCTGCTAGTGTAAAGCACCGTCTTTAGAGCAGATCCATGATTGTCTTGGACAAGCCCCTGTGTCTGTCCCCTTTCCAGGGCAGAATTGATGGGAAACCCCCACCACCTCAGAGATGGCCCATTCAATGTGTGCTTAATCACACTTACTGGTATGTTTGTTACACAGGTGACTTAACTAAACCTATGTAGAACTTCATGTATTTTATGTACATTTGTACCAATGGGGTGACTAACACCACACCTTGAATGTTTCAAGAAGCGATTATTTTTGTTGGGCTCATCCATTTTGTCAGCTAGTCGTTCCCACCTATCACTATGGCATAGAGAGCATGGGAACACATTTCTGTAAAGGTTCTGAAAGCACATTATAATCTCTATTGCAATTGCAAAGTTATCTTGATTTGTTGTGGAGGGGGTGTCTGCCCTGTTTTGCACAAAGTTGTACAATATGTATGTGCAATAAACAGTCGATGGCGGAGGAGAACAACTTTCCGGGAAAGTGACCATTGAATATTCACAGTTTTTTTGTTTTTGTTTTGATCACTTTATTTATTGTTTCAGGATAATCATACAAAAGATGGGTAACATCAACATATCCATTAAATCAGGGATTCACAGTAAAAGTGGAAAATACATAGTCTTGCTAAGCTATTAAACATAACAGTCTATTACATATGAAAACCTTAATGAACCACTACAAACCTCTATTCCACAGTAAAATTTCAAATACCCAACTATAATAGACAATACAACATCATTAAACACAATACACAACACCACATGAAAGTCATGATAAACCCCAAACTATCCCATACTGAAAATAATGCATGCGATTAATAAGCTTCAGCTGTACAATTGGATAAAAGAACCCCAAATTTGAAGATAATACTACTCTCACTTCTGCTTGATTAGCATCACTTTCTCATAGTTAGACAAGGTGCAGACATCTAACAACCAATCATCTACAATCGGCTTTTTCCTCGATTTCCAGAATTTTAGTATTTGTTTAGCTGCTATTATAAACACCCTGTTGATCCAGTCTCTTCTCGCATTAGCCTTGTCTCCCCTCTCTCTATTTGATAACAAAATTGTCGAGTATGATGTACGTGGGAGAGAATCCCCCAGAATAATGTCTAATCTATTTAAAACTTCACCCCAAAAGGTGGAAACACTTGAACAGGACGACAGGATATGAATTAAGGTACCTCCTTGAAGACCACAGCCCCAACAGTTATCAGTATCCAAAAGCCCCAGTTGAGCCATTCAAGCAGGAGTCCAATATAACCTACAAAGAGTTCTCTGCCTAATATACCTTAGTCCTAGATCCTTTTTTGACTCTACTCCAATACGAAGTAGGTTTTCCCATTCCTTATTAGGAATGTCCATATTAAGTTCCTCTACCCAGGCCTGGCAAAGTTTTTCCCGTGCTTCCACACATAAGTTTTCTATTGGTATTAGCTTCATATACGTTGACACAGAACATGGGAGAGAACGGATAACCTCACAGACTGCAGGTCTCTCTCTCAAGACATCCCCTGCCGTTCTGTCAAAAGAACCTTCAGGTCCCTATAACGTGTACGTTCCCTAACCCTATCCTGAATGACTCCCTAAGGCGTTAGAAGGAAATCATATGGACATCTTCCCAAACATCACGTATCCTAAATATACCATTTTTAATCCAACTTTGCCAACATAAGGTCTTGTTCGATACTTGTAGCCCTGCATTGTGCCATAGGGATGAGTCATAGTGCATCCAGATGTTTTCCCCTCTTGCTGCCTTAAATTTTGTAAGGCCCCTCTAGTAGTACACATAGGGGTAACCTCACCGTAGAGTTTGGCATCTTAGACATCAAGTACCTATCACGTAGAGCATAAGGCGAGAATTTACTCTCAATAATCTAGGGAACATATTTACTTCAGAAAAATAGAATGTAGATTTTTTAAGCACAAATCCAGTGCAATAATTCATTAGAATAGGATACCCAAATCTCCCTTCTTTCACAGAGTGTGTTAAAATGTGCTTTGGGATTTTTGGCCTATTACGCTCCCCCCAGAGAAATTCTTGAAAGACTTTATCAATACTGCCAATGACCCTCTTGGCGAACTTCAAGGAAACAGATTGGATAATGTAGAGTACTTTCGGTAAAATAATCATTTTAATAGCATTCATTTTTGCCCAAAGTCCCAGCCTTAATCGACCCCATTTTAATATATCTCTCTGGATATTCTCTAAAGTCCTTGAAATAATATATTCTGCCATCTTCTTAAGGTCACGAACCAAGTAAATTACCAGATACTTCATTGTTCCTGTCTCCCATTTACAATTCCAAGAACCCATATCACTCCCCGACTGTCTAGTATGCAGAGGAAAAACCACTGTCTTCTCCCAGTTTATCTCTTGACCAGATAATAAACCCACTTCCTTAAACATGCTTTTAAGTTTTTCACTCCCTTTCAATGGGTTTGTCAAAATAATAGTCATGTCATCTGCATAACACAAGATCTAACTTCGCTATCCCCAAATTTGAGTCCATGAATACTCTGTTCTTGTTTTATATATGCGATCAATGGTTCTATTGCTAAGTTAAACAGGTATGGTTATAACGGACAACCCGCCCTAGTCTCTCTTGACACCACCAATAGCAAATACATGACACAATTGACCCAGACTCTAGCACTAATAGAGGAGTTCAGCATCTTAATGACTCTTATAAAAGTGTCCCCAAAACCCATTTTTTTAATGTATAAACCAAGAAGGTCAAATTGACCAGATCAAAGGCCTTTTTCGCATCCATAAACATTTGAAGCATATTCTGAACCTTTTCCTTCGGGAGTCCCATTAAATCTATTAGTGTCCTTATATGGTCATACCCGTATCTACCCCTTATACATACAACCTGGGAACGACTGATCAGATCACCGATACACTTATCTAGCCGATTAGTCATTATTCTAGTGAATATTTTAATATCTACATTTAATAACGATTTTGGTCTATAATTGGCACATTTTTTATGGTCTTTGCCCTGTTTCGGTATCACCACAACACAAGCCTCTTTCATCGTTGGACATGCAACCCCATCAGTCATGAAACCATTGTATAGGGAGCATAAAAACGGTGACAAAACACGAACCAGTGCCTTATAAAACCCAACCGGGAGACTGTCTAAACCTGCTGATTTACCTATATTAAGCTGTTCGATGGCAACCAGTATTTCGTCCTCCGTGATGGGCCTGTCAACAGTGGTGGCCTGGTAGTCAGACAGCCTTGGCAGAGTGATTTTGTCAGAAAACCTATCCATATCCTCAGATGTTGGCAGTTGATCTCCCCTATATTGTGATTTGTAAAATTTCCTGAAACTTTCACATATCACATCTTTCTTTACTTTGTATTCTCCACCTTCACTCTCTGCTTTCTGGACAAATGAGTTATCAATTAAACCACATAACCTACTTGCTAACATTCTACCATTCTTGTCTCCTTGTTCCCAGAATTTCTGCCTCATGAAAAACTTGCCTTTCTCATACTGGGTGTCCAACTCCTGTTTAAGGTGCTTCCTCACTCTCTCCATATCAGCCTTATCCTCACTACTCTTTGTCATTTGGTATTTTTTCTAGCATGTGTCTAATTCATTCTCCAGCCTCTTAAGTTCAGTTATTCCCTTTTTCCTCATACAGGCCCTAATGTTCATCAGCTCCCCCCTGATTGTTGCTTTAAAACTATCCCAAACCATTATGTTCGATGCAGACCCCTCGTTTATATAAAACAATTCTTAGTGAACTCCTGTAGAGACTCAATCACACCTTGATCCCATAATATAAAAGCTTTTAGGTGCTACTTAGGGGATCCAGTCAATTCCGGTCACATATTCAATCGCATCGTTATCAAGGAATGATCCGAGATTCCACAGTTCTTGCTCACCAATTCTCTGCAAACACAGTGATTTGACTCCATGGGCTACACCTATACCATAGCAGTGGCATTCAAGAGCCCATTGGGAACCTGCATGCTCATGGCTCAGGTAAGACATCTTTCAATGGCCTCCAGCATGCATAGTATTTTTTCTATGTCTTGCATTGGTGCGGTGGAGTGGGGTCAAGATACAATTGTTCTACATGTTTTGGATTATTTCCGAGGCAAATGTTTTTACATCATTTCAAAATGAATATTTTATTGATAAATTAGTGATCTAGATTCAGGACAAAGAACTGGGAAACTCAAAGATCATACAAATAGTTATCCAATACATTGATATGTCAGTTACCATTTCCCTAGGAACTAACCACATTGTCCATTCTAATGGAAATGTTCTTATGAATTACGTTATGCCACCGAAAATAACAATCTTCAGAATTTATTTCAGTCCTATGCTTCTCTAAAAAAAAATTGACGTAGGCATTTAATGTCTGTGGTTTGTAAATGGAAAGGTAGAAAAAGGAGTGTTGCGGAAACACGGAATCAGCTGATAAACTTAATTCAAGATTGTATTTCATTTTCAGTTTCTGTGCTTTTGTTTTGTTTTGACTATCATATAAGCCACACATATTCTGGGATATAGAGAAGAGGAATATGGCAGATGAGAAAGCACTAAAAACGTGTTGTGTTGTTTGCCTTTTTACCCACTTATTGGTAACAGATTGTCCTGCGCATCACTATGAGTATTTATACACACTACATACGTAGTGGGTGAGAATGCATAACTACAAATATGGTAATGTATATGGCCTGCCAGTATAATTTATAAGCAGTCCTCTGTCTGTTAATGCCTCATTTTCTGCTGTAAATGTGTTCCTGTGATGAATCAACTTCCGGGGCACCAGTGGTCCAGGGATGAATATCGGTTTATAAACCATCAATCAACCCCACACCTCTAGTACACCAGAATGAATCCGAACAGATTGAAATACAAGTGAAATATAAGACCTTCTTGTCCAATTTTTGGTAACGTTGAGGGAAGGGCAGGCTTATCTCCATAAGGTCGTGGATCATTGGTTAGTTGCAACACAGGGAAAAACAATTATTACCCCAACGATAAAAGGGACTGTCCAATCAAGAATGTATAACAATATCTACTTCATTATTACTACAACAGACATTTCTAGCACACTGCCAATATGACCACCCTGTAAAAGAACACAGAAGACAGACAGATTCACAAAGGAAACGGTTGCACTCTGGATACTGACAGGAGGGTAGTTGGAGAAGTAATTAGTCTTACTGTTCAAGGTTATTCGGTTCCATCAGAGAAGAACCAGAGGGACAGCACCACAATGAACCTGGTGCTGACAGTGTGGAGGCAGTTCCAGGGCACTTTGCAGTCCTTGAGACAGAGTTAGTGGTGGGCGACAGCTGCGGGTACCAGGCGGCAGGCAGTTTGGTAAGTGAGGCTGTCCAGCGCAGCGGCTCGGGCCAAGAATCGTTATCTCTGTGCTGGTTGGCGGATCTGGAATGCTGGTCGAGGCATCTCGGACGGCTCTGGTGACTGCGGCGTGACAACAGTCAGCGGTGCAGCCGGATGTGGTTCGAGGACTCGACTGTCTCGAAAATGTCCTTAAAAGATGGACGCTGGATGATGCTTGTGTGGCACTCCTGCTAGCTTCTTTGCAAGGCTCGTGTCCTTTCAAGTCAGATGGGCCAAAGCTCAGGAGAGTGTTTGCAGGCAACAGCCCTGACCTTAGTTCAGATACTCTCCGTCACTTCCCACCTAGGAAGCTTGCTGGCGGAACCTAGCAGGTCGCGCTGTATGCTGGCTGGGTACCGGTCCTGGAGTTGCTGGATGGGTCCTCTGAGTCCGGTATCTCCCTCTCTTCCCTGGGAGATGTTTAGGGGAGGGATCTTGCTTCCCTCTTGGAACTCCTGGCCTTCCTTCACTGGCAGAAGATGAAAGGTAGATTATACCTTCAGCTTGGGTCCAAATGAGTCCTTCTTCTTACTCCTTTCAAAGTCTTCAGATTATCTGCTAAGTGAGGGGTTCAGTCTTCTTATAAAGCCAAAAGGGCCCTAGCCTACCTTAATCAACCAATCCTGGTTCCCAAACAACAATTTTCTGTTATGTATGAGGGCAGGACCAGAGTGCTCTGCAACAGGACAGACAAGGGGGTGACAACATATACCTAAATCCCACCCATCTCCCTGTCTTTTGTAGATCGAAGTGTCTTTCTGGTTAACTGAGTCATCTGTGCCTCTTGATTAAAGTGTAGGGTTCCCTTGAAGTTTGTGCTGGGAGGATACTGCCTGTCTCCCTCAAACCACATACTTCTACCCACAGAAGGGGGTCAGATCTGCAAGGGTTTCCCTATGGTAAATAGTGGACCGAGACATGCATTTCACTGCCTTTCAAACAGAGGGGTCGTATGCGCCTTTCCTTTTGTCCATTCCAGCAACCAAGCTCTTTCAGGCTTGCTTCAATTATCTCTCATTAGTATGCACTAACACCAGCCGGAGGACAAAAGGAAGGCATGGAGCCTTTGATATTTAAATTAGGCTGCCATTGCCGAAGGAAGGTGTGCCTCCCCCTCCTTGAGATGCTTTTATGTATCCAGGGCTATCACATTCCAGCTGAATATGACAAGGGAAGACGGGGCCAGTAGGCTGTGTCTTCCCGGAGTACATGTGACTATACGTTTTGTGCAGGAAGCAGATGGACCGTGTGCAGAATGGCCTCAAAAAGTGTAACGCTTACCTGGACTCCTTGGGAGCGTAATGTCTTCTCAGCCTGTTGACCTGTTACTTGGGCACTTTTAGGATTCCTTTTTCTGTGTAAACAAAAATAACAACAATAGAACTGATATAATACCTGATTTCTGAGAAGTTACTGTATAACTGTGTTCTTTCGGTAATCCCACCCTTCTCACCTGTGTTTATGTTTTGTGGAGCTCTCCATCCTGTTATTCTACAGGGGCGCATTGGAATGAAGAAACTTTAAACTTGGAAGGAGGAGGTGTTCAAAAGTCAATAATGTCTTTGCTTTTCCAGAATTTCTCTTGCTTCAGTATCTGGAGAAAATACTATACTCTTTTAGATTTGGAATAGTCCCTACATTGGAGAGATCTCTCTTTCTAATGTTTCCCCTTTTTCTTGCAGGTTCTCGGAATTCGGAGAGGCTAATGGCTGCGGAATGACTGCGACGTTATTCGGGATGGAGAAATGTTTAACCGGCGTAAATTTGTCTATGCGGAGTAACTGCAGCCTTTAGGGAAGAGCTCGGTAATAACTGAGGGGTGAAAACTTGAAGAAACTTCAGGTACGTAAACTGATTTAAACTTCTTCTTTCTTATTTTCTATTAAGTTTGTTTGTTAATTAAATACCTTATTTGTCTGCAGGTTTTCGGAAAGCTGAGGAAAAATACCTTCGGAAGATGCAGTGGCTGTCGAGGAAACTTCTGAATGAATGTACCGCGACTGCGAACGATGAATGCTGTTTGAAGATGGTGCGGCTGTGAGAGAACTTCTGACAGAAGATGCTGCAGCTACGAACAAACACAGCTGACTGGAAAACAACTTCGGAGATAACTTCAGTTCGGTAAGTCTTTTCTAAAACTAGGGAATTCTGTTGTTTTTTCTGTAAAAACGAATGCCTCTGATTTTTCCGTTGACAGGTTCTGTGAGGAGAGACGCCGGTAGCATTACCCTCTGTTAGCTGAGAAGACGGGGAGCCAGCGCTCCAGCAGAGGCGGGGCTTAAGTAGCTCCCTCTGCAGTAGTTATAGAGCGTGCTGTAAGTTATAAATGGATCTGGCAGCGGCCATGTTTAGTGTATGAGACCACTGTAAGCACTATGAGAGACTCTGGGAGCATATGCTATAAATGATTCTAATGCCATGTTTGCCCAGCTTGCACCCACTTTTGACCTGCTGACTGATGTGATGTCCCTTCATTTTCCTGCATGCCTGAATGGGAACTGTGCTCACTTACTGGGATCATGACACAAAGTCCTCGGAGGTTGATCACCCATCATTAATTTTCATTTACGAATAATCAGAAAGCACAGGTGAGTGCACTCTCCCTGTGCGTGTGGATGAATTCCTCACAGTTCCTCCCTTAATAAAAATGCATTAGCCATTTGTGCCTTCAACTACTTGATTTATAATCTATGTGTGGCCTCACATATGTTCCTTGCACACAGATCTTGTAAAAACAAGCAGTGACAAAGCCAACAGTTTTGGCTTGTATATAGTTAATGGATAGGGATTTGCAAGGTACTGCCAAAATATGTGTTCAGTAATGCAGAAGTCTCACTCCATTTTTAATTTGTGCTATTAGGTGTTGCTTGCAATGCCTATAAGCCAAAACTATTGCATTGGAATACAGACAGGGAGAAACAGGGTGGACTAGGAACTAAATGAGCCCTGCCTGGAATGACATTTGAGGGGGGACAGAGAGTCTACAGGTGTTACTTGGTTATTTGCCTACCCATTACCTGCCCATGGCCAAGCTAACCTCTATGGATATTCCCACCCATTCCTGCCTCTACCTCTCATTGATCTCGCTTTAATCAAGCCCTTCCATAAGACTTTACATTCAAAGTGTCTGCCAGTTGTTAGGTGGAATCACATGCAGTACCCTTTGGGAACACTATATGCAATTAAGACTACAAGTGTCAGTACAATTTCACCTTTGGTACAAGCCTGTACTACACAGTTATGTGGTAGCAGTGGCTGAGCAGCCAGACTTATCTCAAGAGTTGAGGGAGCAGTAGAACAAGTTACACAAAGGACCAACAAATATAGTGATTGAAATACACACTTGCTCAAGGTTTCTTGGTAAAAGAATATACATTTATTTACCTAGTCAGTTTGAAAACATTACACTAGTAAGAGCAGCTCAATATCACACACTAATATACTACAAATACAAAACCAATAAGTTACTGAACAAGTTCAGCTCCCCTGAAGTGGGAGCAAAATGGCACTTCAGATACTTTTAAAAGGGGTAAAAAGACAAGGTTATAAGAATCAATATCACAAATACACTGGCAGGGCAAAGGGTTTCAGTAAACTACAACCAGCAATTCCACTCATAGGCCTGGGCCAAAGTCAATGTTTCAGAACCTTTGCATAGGATAGCACAGTTCTGGTAGTAAACCGTTAAGTCTTTGCCACAGAGTTTAGAAGAATTTGGCTAGGTGAAAAGTTAGACAAACGTTAGGGAAGGACAGGCCTTTGAGGTTGGGAAAGTTCCACAAACTTTCACGATGGCAGAAAAGATTTCCGGACCGTGTTTGCATAGTACCTTGTAAGTGAAGTAAAGCTGTAGCTGAGGTATTTCTTCCTGGCAGTTCGAGCAGATCTTTGTTCCTGAGCTTCAGTCATGGGGACAAGAAGGAGGATGTCGGGAGGTTCCTGCACTGTCCAGGGATGAGGCCAGAGACCTGCTTTTAAATAGTTTTCCCCCCGTTCATTCCAGCCAGGCTGTCACTCACACAACAGGGTGGCTGTCCTTGCCGGACAGCCAGCCGGCCAATCACGCTACGGTGCATTCAGGTCTCTTAGGAGACTAAGCACAGGGAGTTTTGGGCACCTCCCTCACATCCTGTCCACCCCAGACACCCTGGTGCCAGAGGAGGGCTTCAGCACTGAAGCCCGCCAATGGCCAATGAAGAAAGGGACCAAACCTGGTTTGGTGCGCAAAGACAAACACATAAAGGACCTTTCCTAAAAGAAATGGTGAAAAAAGTTGACCGGAGTCTGTTTTTACAGATTGGTCCTGGGCGCCATATTGGAAAACATGGCTGACCAGATTTTTAGCTACCGTTGTTCGCGGTCAGAAAAAATCATGGTAGTTTGATCTAAACCACTGCCACCAGTAATTTAAAGTAGGTAAGGGTAACATTTGACTGTTACATGAGTGTTTTGACTCAGGGGAAGGTAGGCAACCCCTCCAGCACTCTATAGGAAGATAGTGTGTGCTGGGTCTGTACATTTAAAGAGACTAATAAAGTCAATTTAACTTTACATGCTCTGGGAGCCAGTAGTCAGTCCCAGAGAAGGTATTTAAACCTTGGGGAGTCTGGTCTGAAAGACACACCTGTGCCACTGCATTGTGGTTGCTGTGTGACACATACAAAAAGATGGTGCCTATGAAGACGTTTTAAAACTCTATATCCAAAGAGCACAAAAGTAAAAACACATTGAAAATGAAAAGTTCAAAGTCCCAAAGTATAGCAAAAGAGCTGGAGGGTTCTAAGGTAGAGGGAATTTAGCACTTGGGTGAAAATTCTCCCTAACACCAGTGTTTGTTCAAAGCAGTCTTCTGGGAGTTAATGACTTAATAGGAGTTGCAAAAATACTGTTTTACCAGGCCTGCCTTCTGCCAGTCGATTCATAAACACTCTGCATGTCCTTCACTGAAATCCTGTTAAAAATAAGCATTGTCACAGCCACTGAAGTCCTGTTTAAAACAAACATTAGCAAAACCAACATGTTTGGCTTTTGCATATGTTTCAAGCTTTTGCCAGGCGCTGCTTTATACCATTTGGGAAACTGGCAGCATGTCATAAATGTAGTCTTATGGGGCAGAAAGGTTTATGTTTAAGTAAAGCTATGTAGCACCCCTTGCAAATCTGCTACTTGGCACTAGCATCTTGAGGAGACAACATAAGCGTTTTTTAGGTAACTTATGGGGCTTGTACTAGTACCTTTGGGTGCTCGGTAGCAACATGCAGATGAATGTTAAACTGTCACTTCGAACAGTGGGTGTTATATTATGTTATTATACTGGGTCTTGCAATAGCACAGCGTTTGACATTTACATAGCATGTTTGGTGGAAAAATCAGGGTACTTTGTTTATTTTAGGACTAATGGCTGGAGTGAGAGCGTGTCGAGCTAAGTACCCCAATACAGACTTGTGCTGGGTTGCACTTGGTTCTTATTATCCAGTTCCTGTTCTTTTTACGCTGCATTTGTCATCTCCATATATGCATTGGAAAGGCAAACCCCACATTGCCCACAACTGGCTTCTCAATATTTACCTGAATTCGAGAACATAAAACTAAATAAAAGAAGTGAACGGTTCAAAGTGGTATGTTTCATTTGTATGGTGCCTTTTTGTTTACAGTTGAAATGCAGATTTGGTCTCATCGGGAATAACAGCAAGTTGCATCCTTGTGATTAGAAAAGATTAAAAACAGGGGATACCCTGCAGGGTCCTTTGGAATGACTTTATATCTTTTAGGTAGTAGCCAGTGTGCTGAGATCTCAAGTTGCTCCTTGTCAGGCTTAAGGTGTTCAGCTAGCTTTGCAGATGAATCTTACAACACTTTGCATTCTAGTACGTGTACTTCCATGAAAGGAAACTAACACTACAAGTAGATTAATACACCATACCAGAATTGAAACATGTTCTACTGCCAATCAAATGAATGAATCGCTTCGGCTGAGTACACACCTATGTCCTAAAAGAGACTGGTATTATGTTTCTGTGTGTTTGTGTTCTCCCTTGTCACTTCCGGAAGGTGTTGTACAGTCTTTATGCTGATTTGTCACCCCACATATTCGTTTTGGCTATTAGTTGGTGCTATACACTGAAATTATGGCATTTGAATATGAGAGGAGCGGGATGGGATGTGAGGAGGAACACACAGCTTGTGGACATTGTTTATTTACTCACCTGTTGATTAGCCATGGCCATGCTAATACCTAGAGCCATTCCCATGCCCTACCTTCCATTCCCTACCAAAAATTCCTCTTTGAGATAGCTTTATCACACATTAACATCACCCTTTGTGCTGCAAATAGCCTGACAGTGTTATTTCAAAGCAGTCTTCCTAGAAGAAATGGCTTAATTGCAGGTGTAAATATAAGTGTGTTACCACCATCCCCATGCATCTTTCCAAAATAACCATGACCTTCCATGCCATGCCCTTTCCTTCCCTCTCTCTGCTGATGACATTACCTCCTACATCTCCACTAAAACATGAAAATATGATACAGCTTTTCCACCCTTCTATCTTTCCCACACCATCCTTGCTTCTTCCCTTCTTTCCCATACTCTCCTCTCTATCCAGCTTCTGTTCTACCTCCACCACCGAATGTCTACCCATCTTTAGCTATGTCAATCCTGCACTCTAACCGAGCCATTTACAGCACGCATTGTTAGGGAACATGCGCTCATCACCTCTGCTAACCTTTATATCGTATTCCAAATATCATTCTCAACTGAAACGTTCTTATCCTGTTACACACCAATCACAGACATAGCTCTGTTAAGAAACCAAGTGCTGACCACAGTAAACCCTAATTCTACAGGCCTGTACCTCTCTTTCTCTACCACTCTAAAATCCTTGATTGGTAGTCCTCACCTGCATACTCAACTATCTCTATCTGCACTTACTTGTGGAAACCCATTCATCTAGATTCTACTACACACACTCCACTGTCACTGCGTTCATCCACGTCACCAATTATCTTACCACTACTCACCACTCTCACCCATCCTGAATTGTCATCCTTCTAGCTATTTCAGCTACCTTTTATACTGTGGATCACCCCTCCCTCCCGCTGACTCTTTCCCGCGTTGGCTCCAAGGATTGCATGCTTTACTGAGTGTCCAGATAGTTCTCCGAACACTTCTTCTCATCACGTTGGTCTTCAGCAGCTCTTCCACAGAACCACTCTGCGGGTGGTCCTCAAAGATCCCCCCAGGCCCACTCCTCTTCACCATATATGCTCCTCCCTCAGTAGACGTATTTCCTCATTTGGCTTTAGCTGTTCCCTCTTCATCCACAATACTCACCTATTCTTCTAGTTTGCCTTCTTTACCCCGGCTATCTCTGAATGCAAAGCCAACTGCCTAACCACCATGTACGACTGGCTAGCTCAACACTGCCCAATGATAAACTCTTCAAATAAGGATGTCATCGTTCTCCTTGATTCTAGCACCAACACCATTCTTGCCTCTATTCCATCTCTCATCTGTGCCCCCAACAGCCAATCCCCTCATATATGGCTTGCAAACTTGGGGTTCTCTTTGTCCGAGACTTGACATTCTACGAGATCCTCACAGCTGCTACAACCACAACCAGACTCAACATCCACTACATTAGAAGAAACTGCCCACAAGCTGCACACCACTCAACAAAAACACATATCTATACCCTTGTTCAAAGAAAAGTGGACTAAAGTGTGAGCTTACTTTTTGGACTAACACTGTACTCCTTTGCTCCACTCAACAAAGTCCTGAACTTGTGACATGCACCATTACCAACCTACCCAAATCCTCCCCCTACCGTCTCCAAGCTGAATTGATCTCCATATAAAATCACTCTCTCTATACATTCCTGCTACTCATTTGTAAAGCCATCCATTGTCTTGCCCCCTCACCACCGCACTGAAAAAATCTAACTTTAACCTGCTTCTTGAACTCTCTGCTTCTTGTTTCTTCACCATCTGCTGGTCCCCTACCAACCCTGCCCCGCCCATGATTCTGCTATGTTTCCCTACTTGCCCCACTCCTTTGGAATGCCTTCCCGCTGGTCATCAGCGTCATTTCTTCAGCGGAACACTTCTGATCGTGCATACAAATCTACCGGCTATCAGTGGAAGGAGCCCTCAAACTCCTCCCCCCATCATATCGAAATTAATTGCCAAACACACATCTTGGAGTTCTGTGATCTTATAAAGATCTTGGCTTTCAGCCGTGTTCCTCTATTTGGTCACACAACTCCTTGGTGACCTATGTGAGAAATCCAAACTATTTGTCCGTTTTTCCCCAGAGTGGAGCCACCCCCATTTGAGGCTAGGAAGGTGAGCCCACTAAACAAGACCCTCCCTGGGGGTCTGGGCAGGTCAGATATCACAGGAAGTGACTCTCCTTTTGGGGACATGGACTCCCATTTTGGTAAGGAACTCCCTGCCAAGAACACATTATCTGCTTAAATGGGAATGGGTAAGACTGTTATTATTTCTGGTTTGGATTCTCCAAATATTGACATTTCTTCATTCTCTTTGGCTTCAGGCAATGCTGGATGAACCCTGAACTCCACGGCCAAAGAGGAATGGAACACCTCCTTTGTTTGCAATGACACAGATAAATCCACGAGGAACGTGGAATGGAAGAGAGAGGGCCAGAGCCACGGTAGACTGCAGAGCGTGGAGAGTGAACAAATTGCTAGTTGGATGCCCGAAGGCTGGCATCCTGATTGACCAAGAAGCCAAGGCCGGGAGAGAGACAGAGACAGTAAATAGGTCATCTCACCTGGTGGCACGACCACATGGAAGCTGTGGTGGGCAGGGGGTCAGTTAACTGATGCCGAGATCAGACCACAGCAGAGTAGTGAGATCCCAGATCCCTGCATTAGAAGTGTGTTAGCTGCTGAGCAGGGCAGTGAAAGTGAAGCAAACTCTCCTGAAGAGGTAACACTGCTTTGAGGGGTGAACAGAAGGACCAGAGACTGGGAGAGCCACAAGGGTTACATGAGCCAAACGGGCAGATGCCCTACCAAGGCCCTGCAAAAGCAAGCCTAGCAGAGGGTCAGAGGCCTTTTAAAAGCCCTGAGACATCAATAGACATTACTATTTGCGGATGGGAAAGCCTCATGGGTTATGGGATCCAGATAATCCCAAACAGGCAGACACCTCACCGAAACCGAGCTAGAGAAAATCTGTCAGAGAACCAGAGGGCTTTGAAGAGCCTTGAGCAACTGAGAGACATTACTAATCGAGCCTGGGAAAACCACAAGGGTTACGGCAGCTAGGTAAACCCAAGCGGGAAGCCACCTCAACAAAACTGATCTAAAGTAAGCCTGTCAGAAGGCGAGAGGGCTTTGGAGAGCCCTGAGAAACCAAGAGATAATGATATTAGAGGCTAACAAATTCAAAAATGAGAAATTAGAGAAATTAGCAATTGTAAGGCTCATGCAGTGTGAGCCAAAACCACAGTATTGTCTGAATAAATTAGTGCTGGGTGTTAGGCAGAATTATATGCAGCATCCTTTGGGAACACCACACACAATTACGACTACAAGTGACAGTACAAATTCACCTTTGGTACAAGCCTGTACTACACTGTAAAGTGGTAGTGTTGGCTGAGCAGCCAGACTTATCTCAAGAGCAAGTGAGCAGTATACATAGTTACACAAAGGACAACAATTACTATGATTCAAACAAACACTGACTCAAGGTTTCTGAGTAAAAGAGTATACATTTATTTACACATCAGTTGTAAAACAGTTCACTAAAGTAAAGCAGTTGAAAAATCACACTCCTAATACACCACACCACTCCCAATAGATTCTGGACAAGTTAAGCTCAAAATGGAATGTGAGCAAAATGGCACTCCAATAAGTTACAAAGGGAGGGAAAGACAAAGTTAGATAAAAATTGAGCAGCACCAACAGGTAAGTAAGCAGGGCAATCTAGAAAGAGGAACTACAGTGATAGAATCAAATCAAAAAGGCTTAGGGCCAAAGTCAATAGGACAAAAGTCTTTTGCTCAAGATCACACAGTTCAGGGTAGTTCGCGATTAGAGTTCCGGACGAAGTTGGTCGGCAGAAAAGTTAGTTTAAAGAGAAGAGAAGGACAAGCACTCGGATTGGCGAAAGGTTTCACACACCGCCACCACCGCTGAACGAAACCAACAACTGGATTTGCACAGTACCTTTAAGTGGAGAAGAAGCTGTAGCGGAGGCGGACGTTTCTGGCAGGTCCTGCAGGCTCACGGTTCCTGAAGCGACTGTCGGACAGACAAGAAGTAGGAAGACTGGAGGGTCCTGCACTCCCCAGGGAAGAAACCAGCAGCAGAGCAAAGCAACAAATAAAAGGTGCACTCCTTAAAACCCAAGCGGGGTCCGACCGTCCTGGCTATCCGGTTTACTGTAGCTCTGTACAGCAAATCCGACCAGAGGAGAGAGTCCTGGCTTGAAGTTTGGGTGAACTGGTTGGTCCCACCAGCTCAAGTGAAGAAGACTCTTGGAAGATCCTCTCTGTCGTTCGAGTCTGAAGATTCGGACCTGCAGCAGGGCTTCACCGGGTGGTTCAGTCATTGTAGGGGTCCTCTTCTGTCAGCTCCTCTTTGGTCCTTTTGTTCCAGTGGAGACTCTGCCTTTCCAGCCCAAGAGACCTGCTTTTTTAGCAGTTTTCCCCCATTCACACAGCCTGGCTGTCAATATCACTGCAGTGTGGTTGTCCTGGCGGGACAGTCACCTAGCCAATCAAACAGGAGTGCGACTTGGATTACCAAGGGAACCCAGGGCAGGGGTCCTAAAACCCCTCCCTCACATCCTGCCTACCCAGACTTTCAGACGCCTAAGGAGGGCTTCTGTGAAGCCCGCGAAAGGACGGCGGACAAAGGAACCAAACCTGGTTTGGCGCGCAAAGAAAAACACGAGAAAGACTTTCACAAAAAGAAATGGTGAATAAACCCAGCCTGAACTAAATTAAAAAAAAATATGATCTAGCTGGTTTAAGTTCGAGGCTACCAAGATAGCCTAAAACAATACCTGGTTATTTAAGTTAACCACGGTAGGAAAATAGGGTAGTTATCACTGCCGCCAACCAAGTCTTTAATGAAAAGGGAGCGAAACAAGGCTCCAAGAGAAACAGATAAAAAGGGATAAGTATTAACCCTTTCCAGTACTCTATGTAAGATAATTTGTACTCGGTCTGTGGATTTAAAGAGACTAATAAAGTCAATGGCAACTTTACAGGTTCTGGGAGACGGTAGTCAGTCCCAGAAAATAGAGTCGGAGTTGGGAAGTCTAAAAGACAACTCTGTGTCACTGCACTGAAGGTGATGTGTAACACACAGTAAAAAGATGATGCCTATGGAGTAGGAGAGACTCCACAGTCTCTGAACACAAAAATGCTAAACACACACAGCAAAACACATGTGAGAGTGGGAAAAAAGTCTCACACTCTTAACAGGTGAAAAAAAAGAAATCCTTGAAATCTAGCAAAGCTGCTGAGGGACTCAGTAGGTAAGGGATATTAGCCATTTTGGAGAATTCTCCCTAACACTGGGAAATGCTAAATTCCAATCATGAGCATGTCCGCACCATTGCTAAGTAGCGATTGCTGTAGCTCATTGATTTACAGTTTAAAAAGAAGAGGCATCAGCACGCATCCCTGATGGATGCCTGTATTTACCAGAAACTCAACAGTACACTGTCCATTCATGCCCTTCTTTCTACATGCCCTATTGCCATGATGGATTTCCCATAAAAGTGTCACCAAACCCTACAGGCAATTCATGGTCCTGACCCCATTCCATAGTTTCCATCTGTTGACCTTATCAAAGGCTGTGCTCAGATCCATGAATGCAAGGTAGATGGATTCCTGTCTGACGTACAGCGATTGGGCTATAATGAGGTACACATTGCATATCTGTTCACAGTTTCCCAAACCATGGTGGAAGCCCAACTGAATGTCGCTCAATATTCTATTTCCCATCACCCGTCACCCATTGTTCTAGCTTTTGAACAATTCCCTGCCCACAGATTTAGAATTTGGTATTGATGAGGGCGATAGGTCTATAGGAGGACAGTGATTCATGTCAGCCTTTTTTAAATATAGGGTAATTGATAGGTTGGATAATTACCATCAGTAACTACTGTGTTAAAATAACTCGAAATCACTGGGACCCAGATGTCTGGAAAGGATGTCCACTTATTTGCCATCAGGCCAGGGGCAGCAGCCCAGAATTTTCTTCTGGATTGCTGTGAGAACATCTGAGTTTGTGATCATAACAGGCCTAATAGTGTGGTTGTTCCTTTCTGCCAACAGCATCTAGGTGCCGCCATCCTCCGCTAATTGACAAATGTCATAGCACTCAGTGCCTATAGAGTGTAAGGAAGCAAAATGGGTAATCCTTACATGGTCTTCAAAGACCGGTCTGAGCCGTTCCGGGCATGCTGCTAAATGGGGGCTTTGATTATTAATTCCCAGAAGTTCCTCAAGTCTTTCTGGCTTGATGCATCTAGTAAATCAGACCAAAGGGCCTTACCTAGTGCTTGCTTCTGTGCATTGGTTGTTTGTTTCTACATGGCTCAGGCAGCAATTCTATAATTTCTCTTAGGTGGAGATTTCTCTAATGCAGTAAGTAGTCCATGTTTTGCACTTCTACAATCATCATTAAACCTATCTTGTTCCTTCCATGTTGCATAAGGCTTATAATTGCAAAAGCAAGGGTCTGAGATTGTGTAATTAGTTGTGTGTAGGTGGTCATGACTGTTGCATCATTTAAGTCTCTTTCCCGTATAGCATTAATCAAAGACAAGTTAGTGCTTATACGTCGTCGTTCCTCTGTTTGGTCACAAAACTCCTCAGTGACAGGCTGCATTCTTATAATGTACGGTAGGGGGCACATTATCTCATAATGTTTTATATTGTTTTGTTTCATGGGGAGAGTAGCATCTGCTTTCGTGGGCGGGTCAGAGTGCGTGATGACATCATCCCACGCTTCTGTAGGTGGGCAGGTCCACGCAGAGGGCCCTCTGTAGATGCCTCTGGGACCCTTCCCAGAAATGACAGAGGTTGCAATAGTTTGCTTTGGGTCTTTTTTTTTGCCAGGCTCCTCGGCAGCCTGTGATTTGCTGAAGAGGCTCCAGGAAGGGGTTGATACCTCTGTAATTTCTGTGAGACATATTTAAGCACCATTTGCACGGCTATGATAAACCATCATTACATCTCTGACATTCTTTCACGTGCATTTCTGTTTTGCATGACGTTTGATTGCAAAGATATATCTGCTTGCTTTAATGTGGACTAAGTGAGGACAATAACTTTGGGGTGTATTGAAGTTCATTTGGTGCACTCTTACATAAATCATTCTGGAGATATTATTTTCCAGGAAAAATGTGAGAAAACTGGATCATAGATACATTCTTTTTTTTGTCACTGTCGTACAATGCCGAGGCACTAACACCATTCCCCAGCTTTTGCAGTCTTATGCCTAATTGGTACCTTTATTGTAGAGCCCGGTACATTACTATTACATGAATACAGAAAAGCCAAAACTGTTGGTTTATTTTGGAGTAGGTCATGCTTATAAAAAGTCTTACATCTACTCAGATCTGCTCTGACTGGATGCATTATGTGAAGGATTAATTGTGTGAGCTTTTGTTTTTTTAATAATGAAATGATGCGGGTATATTTGTCTACTAATGAGACCCCTCTACTAATGAGACACCCCTTTTCATAATGTTCCATGCTGAAAAGCATAGTGCAGGCTCTCACTCTGCCAGGTATTCTGACGCCTACCAGCGGATGCCTTGTGGTTTGGCAGCCTGGCAGTACAAAGTGACACGAGCATTCCTGCCAACAGACTGGTGGAACTCTAGGCTCCAAAAGCTAGTGACTGCCCTTTGTAGCCATGGGAACCCATGGACCACATTTCGCCATATAATCGTGTGCTATCATAACTGAGTGGCAGAGGACAAATCTAAATATGAGCTGTGTCTAGGTACAACATGCTGGTCTCTGGAATTCATAATTATACTGTTTGGTGTCTTTTTATTGTCAGCTTGGATGCTAGTGACATTCTTGTGAGGACCTACTCTGTATTCACTGGCTGGGAGTTTCACCCAAAATCGGCTATTTTGGATCTATCCCAGACAAAGGGCCTCATTAGGATCCTGGCAAAATGCATTTAACGGCGCCAGTAATGGCGCCGGTGCCGTTAAACCCAATCCGCCCTATTACGAGGTTTCCTCACGGGACCCGCTCTGGACGTTTGGTCTGACCAGACGTCCTTTGCGGATCCCGTGAGGGAACTAGCATGCTAACAACGGGCCCGTCATTAACAGGCCTGTTGTTAGCATGCTCCCCATTCCCATTGAGCCCTATGGGGTCTCAAATGGGAATGGGGAACGTCCAGGTCCTGGTTCCCTGAATGGGGAAATACCGGGCCCGCTAAAGTAGGAATGGCCCGGTAATTGCCCATTAAGGTAACCCAGACCCGGACACGAGTTTGGAGGCAGCCATGCTGCCTCCAAACTCGTAATGAGGCCCAAAGACTTTGTGTTCCCTGGGAAAGGGTTGCCACATTCCAGAGATTGAAACTACCTGCAGGGGCAGAGAGAGGTCCAGGGCTTCAAAAGACAGGCTCTGCCAGTCCAAAGTCAATCACACTAGGGTGGTAATTAACAGAGATTGGTTGATCTAAGCAGTCAAGGGAAGGGGACAGAGCTGGAGTAGCGAGGAAGGAAGCCTCAGTCTACAGAAGGTTGCCACCATCTTAGATTCTCCAAGTGTTCCCAACCAATCCGTGCCACCTCCCACTTCCTGAAAGCAAAACGCTCTGGTTATGACATCGCCAGGCAGAAGATTCTGAAATGGCAGACAGGATTGGATCCCTTGCAGAAGGTTAGCAGGAAACTAATCCTCTTAGGAAGATTGCCTATTTAAGTCACCCCCCCTTTATGGAATCATACTGTTTGACACCTAAAGAAGCATTAGAGGTGGGCTTTTCTTTGGGCTACAGTCTACTGAAAAGCCCCCTGCCATAGAGGTGAAGAGAAAGACTCAAAGAAGGGAGTGAGACTCTTCTCTTATCCATCACTGAGAAATATATGGGGTGTCTTGCTGTCTGGACAAGACCTACTGCAGACTCTGACTTCTGGTACCAAGGAACTAGCTCATTGCAAGTTACAGTCCCTGCAAGTTATCTCTATCAAATTTGCTTATTGGGGTGTGCAGTCCACGACTACTCTTGCCCCTGGAGACCCTGGACACGGTCCCCCAGCAACCAAGAAGGTGATCCCTGGTATATCTCTGAACAGCTTGAACTTCGGTTTGGGCACCTTCAGCGTGATCCGAGCTGCTGCAAACGAACAGCCAGAGTCAGTTTCGACATCAACATTCGATAACCTCAAGCATCTCTGGGTTTTGCTCAAGGCCAACACTGAAGCGCTGCTGTCTCCACTTCCGTTACTTGCCAAGTCTCTGTGTATGTCCCGACTCAGCAATGCTGAAAGGAAGTCTTCTGTTCCCACCATTTGAGGCCGTTGAGACCTCCAGAACTGCTGACCCAACATTGCCTGCCAGTTCCCAGTGTCTTCAACCCACAAGCCATTGTGGCTGCCAAACCGTACTGCGTTGGTAGATCCTATTGGCACCTAGACTCAAGGTTGGATGAACGAAAGTGTGCAATGGTAATGATGATGGTTAGGGACACCCTGAGCTGCTTTAAATGACCCTAGTCACATTTAAGACCCACACCGTACCCTTTAAGGACAATGGGCCTCATTACGACCACAGAATTTACGGTGCTGGTAAGGGGTCGGCACTGTACATTCCGGGCCGCCCTATTAAGAGGTCCGCTTGCGGGTCCAGCTGAGGACGTCTGGTAAAACCAGGCGTCCTTAGCGGGACCCGCTAGCGGACTAGGATGCTAACAATGGGTCGGTTGTTAGCATCCTCCCCATTCCCATTGAGCCCTATGGGCCTCAAATGGGAATGGGGATTAATTTTTACCGACGCCCAGGAAAGGGCAATTACCGGGTCCGCCAAGGTCGGCATGTCCCGGTTATTGACCTTTTCTGGGCGCCGGTAAAAAATCATTACCGGCGGCAGCCGTGCCCTTAATAAGGGCATGGCTACCGCCTGGGTCGTAGTGAGGCCCAATATTTTAACTGCAACATTTTCTGAGGAAACTGTTTGCCTAGCCACACTTGTATTCAAACCCACAGTGCCACTTCATTCCAAAATCTGTATTCTCTGCGTGTTCCCTTCTCAGTGGGTCATTAGTGTTTGTAATTAGTTGTGTGTCTTTTCAGATTACTTAAAGATTCCTAAATGTATATAACTTTGACTGTACAACCCTTTTATTTTGGTATGACAGTACCATTGTCATTCGATCTGTTTCTGTGCCAGGTCACAATCTTGCTGAACAGTCTTGCTTGCCGTCAGCAAATTCTACCCTAAAGAGGAGAAGCAGGCATTCCTGTACAGCTGCACTTGTTTCACCTTTATATGGTGTCCAGTCAAAGGACCTAAAACAAAAGGATTGAAAACAATCGGGTCGAGTCAAAAGGACCGAAAAAAAAGGTTGAATGCCATTTTGTAAATGTATATTTTTTTGGGGGTTTCCGTATAGGAAAAAAAAGTGTTTTTTACACCAAAAACAGGGAGCTGGGGGGCACCCCCCGAAAAAAAAAAAATGGAGCTTTTTGTTTTCCGTCCTTTTGACTCGACCCTATTGCATTTCGATCCTTTGACCTATAACCCATTTATATGATTGGGGTCACTGCTGCTTCAGTAGTACTGTGGGGCAGAGCTGGAGTTTAATCCATTTCCCATCCCCGTTCACCTGCAGAGACTTAGTTATTTCGTCACATTACATATGTTTGGAAAGTAAGGTGAAAGAAAGACAGCACAAGTGCAAACGGGTAAATGCCTGAGGGTCATGTGACAAGGCATCTAATTAAGAACAAGGGAGGCGCAGAATGTGCAAGAGTTTCAATGTGACTCATGGCTTGACTGTTAAACGAATGCACAATAATTAGCAATAATTGTGTGCACCACTTTGAAAAGCTTTGAGAAATGCATATTTGTTTTTGTTTTTTTTTTAATTGACAAGCACAGTATTTTGCTGGCTTGACACAGCAGCAACAATATTACCACCGAGCTGCTTGCAGTACTTTCTGAAGAGTAACAGCACAGCTGTTCAAATCCCCCCTTTTGCACGTTGCCTGGTTAGGCAATATTTGATAAGAGTTTGTGATTTCCTTCAAGGGATAAATCATTAACTTCAGGTCGTTATAAAAAGAGGCACATTCTACTCATTAACAAGGCAGATGGAAGAAACACACACACACACACACTTTATCTCTCTCTCGATCTCTCTCTCTCTCTCTTCCATTGCATAGGAAAAATGAGAGAGGTAGACCATTTAAAGGTTGCTTGACCTGTAGGCTAGAGCAACGTCAGAGGACTTAGTGTGCATTACTATTGTTATTTCCAATGTCTGATGGCATTATCGCCATGGGCCTGTTACTAAGTCTGAACTTATATTTGCTATCTCATGCCCTGAGTTCATGGCATTTCGTGTGTGAAGGACGACATAAAAGGGCCAAATCTAAAGCCAAACAAAGATGGCCGCTGGGCAAGAAGTAAAGAAAGTGCAACAGCCAGGAGCAGAAGTCCCATTTCTGCTCGAGTTGTGGTTGCCCATTCAGTCAAGATCGGAGGACAGTGAAATCAACACCTTAGAATGAGATGACTTCCGTGGCAAGCTGGCCATTGATAGTAGAGATCCAAATTGGATGTGCATGAGATAAGAAAAAGTATACCCTGCCCATATCACCCCAGAGAGAAGGAGTTCCTCCACCTTTGAGAGGACATCGAGAGGAAGAAGGACTGACATTCCCTGAGTAAGGAAGCCAGTGAAAGCAACAAGTAACGGCTGCTAATAGTCTTTGGAAGTGTCATCCAAGTGACCAATAGGGATCGGCAGGAAGACCAGGGCTCAAAGAGGTTGAATGTTGCCGCTGGTTGCCACATACAGAACACACAAGTGGGAAATGGTGCACCTGATGAATTTCCAGCGGTTATTTGCCGTGTTAGGACAGAAACCTGTACAAGTTGGGCTTTGAATACAAAGAGAATAAGTATAATTGACACATTCAAGTTGTAATCCAGCAAATATAGATACAGAGTTTTGTTTCATACTGTATTAAGTGTGTATACATGTTTGTATTAGATTGTGGTTTTAGGCCTTATTTTTAGTGTTTTATGACATTATTATATTGTCCGTCAAATGTATACTAACATTGAACTATAGTTTTTAATAGTGTGTTTTGGTTAATGGCCCAATAGATGTTTTGGACCTTTGTATAGGTCTTTCTGTAACAAGCGTTTGTGACACACACTTTATCCCCTTCCTTTTGTATAGCTAATGTAGATGACCCATGAGGTAGGAAGGCTGTGAATCCCCCATCGTGGGGTTAGCCTTTTTGAGATTACAGTCCCATTTCCCTGACCATTACAGATAAGGTGAATGAGAAGCAGAGCAGGACATGGCGGTGAGAGGAGAGAGAAGACAGAGACTGCGCTGGAGCAGCGCAACAGAGGAATGTGAGGGGTGCGACTGTGGGGGAGACCTCATCAACTTGAACAAGTCTAAACCGCTCAGAGTTGATGCAGAGCTGCTGACAGCCATCAGTACCCATATGATGTGAAGAGAAGGCCAGTGCATGTTTCTCTGCAGTTGAGAGAGCACGCGTGATATTCACCACTGGAAGTTCCCACCCGAGGATGGTCAGTGCCTAAAGGCTGTTCATTCAGCACTGTGAGCTAGCAAAATACACTCCCTCTCTCAACTCTGAAATAGCGTCATCCAAAATGTAATAACGTCCACCTTATTGATGGGCAATAACACGTGTCACGTGATTCCGTGGAGCAGGATGAGTTAGCTGCCTTTTAGCCAGGCGGAATGTGGAAGCAGGCATACTGAGGCTCATCTTAAAGGCCACGGTGGTGTTATACCCCCTATTTGGGAACATTATGTGTCGTTAGCAAGAGGCACCTTAACCAAAACATTGAAAAAAAGATGCATCCGGTTACAAATCATCAATAACTGTAGCACAGTGCAAACTTTAATACTATACTGTTGAAAAACAGGTAAATGCACTACATGAAATGGGTCTGTGCTAACGCATGCAACATGGATATTTCTCGCGCTGCTGTTTGGAGGGCGCCTTCGGCCATTTGGCAGTGAAGATGCAAGTCCTCTGTTAGGCTCCCACACATAAAGTGTTGCTATCTACACATGTACAGTAATGTAATCTCTTGGTTTTTCTTCACATGTCACTTGTTATAGTTCATGTGTATATGCTTACCGTTCCACTGGGTCTACACCAGGCAGCTTACTGTAAGGTAGGGGCATGCAGACCATACCCTCCTGGGCAGCTGGTCCAGAGGACACAGTGGATTACACAGGCGGGGGACTTAGTGACTGTGTTTACTATCCAGATGCGCAATATTTAGAATAATGCAGCCACAGTACTTGTAACAAACACATGAGAGAATATGAATGATATTCAACACCTTTATTCACACACATGAATATGTTGGATGAATGCCTACACGAGTCTAAGGTTTCAAATAAAATTCAAAAGAAATGCATTTCCTAGAAAGTGTCAGGCTACATCTTCTCAAACTGGTGCAAGGGCCCACTTCTACCACACAGTCCCGGAAATATAGCACCCAGGTCGCATCTTGACTCGAAACTCTCAGTCTCAGAGAAATAGCACCCCACTTACTACTTGATTCAAACCTCAGGGTCAGTGATATAGCGCCAGGCAAGCTTCTTGGCTTCTCACCCCAGGGATTTAGCACTCAGAATACTTCCTAGCTTCTCAGTCACAGGGATATAGCACCGAGGATGCTTCTGGACTTCTCACCCCAGGGATATAGCACCCAGGATGCTTCTTGGAGTCTCTCTAACAGGGATATGGTGCCCAGCAAGCTTCTGGACTTCTCATCTCAGGGATTTAGCACCCAGGATGCTTCTTGGCTTCTCTGTCACAGGGATATAGTGCCCAGCAAGCATCTGGACTTCTCATCCCAGAGATTTCGCACCAGGGTTGCTTCTTGACCTCTCACCCCAGGGATATAGCACCCAGGATGCTTCTTGGCTTCTCTCTCAGAGGGATACAGCGCCGAGCAAGCTTCTTCACTTGTCAACCCAGGGAATTAGCACTCAGAATGCTTCTTAGCTTCTCAGTCACAGGGATATAGCACCCAGGGTGCCTCTTGGCTTCTCAGTCACAGGGATATAGCACTGAGGATGTTTTTTGACTTCTCACTCCCTGGATATAGCAGCCAGGATGTTTCTTGGCTTCTCTGTCATTGGGATATAGCACCCAGAAAGCTTCTGGACTTCTCACCTAAGGGATTTAGCACTCGGGATGCTTCTTGACTTCTCACCCCAAGCATATAGCACCCAGGATGTTTCTTGGCTTCTCTGTCAGAGGGATACAGTGCCCAGCAAGCTTCTGGACTTCTCACCCCAGGGATTTAGCACCAAGGATACTTCTTGACTTCTCACCCCAGGCATATAGCACCCAGGATGCTTCTTGGCTTCTCTGTCAGAGGGATATAGCGCCTAGCAAGCTTCTTGACTTCTCACCGCAGGGAATTAGCACCAATGATATTACTTGACTTCTCATCCCAGGGATATAGCACCCAGATGCTTTGTGGCTTCTCTGTCAGAGGGATATAGCACCCAGCAAGCTTATTGACTTCTCACCCCAGGGATTTAGCACTCAGAATGCTTCTTAGCTTCTCCGTCACAGGGATATAGCACCCAGGGTGCTTCTTGGCTTCTCTGTCAGAGGGATATAGCGGTCAGCAAGCTTCTGGACTTCTCACCGCAGGAATTGAGCATTGAGGATGCTTCTTGACTTCTCACCCCAGGGATATAGCACCCAGGAAGCTTCTTGGCTTCTCTGTCAGAGGGATATAGCGCCCAGCAAGCTTCTTGACTTCTCACCCGAGGGATTTAGCACCGAGGATGCTTCCTAGCTTCTCAGTCACAGGGATATAGCACCAAGGATGCTTCTTGACTTCTCTCTGCAGGGATCTAGCACCCAGAATGTTTCTAGGCTTCTCACTCACAGAGATATAGCACTGGGGATGCTTCTTGACTTCTCACCCCATGGATATAGCACCCAGGATGCTTCTTGGCTTCTCTGTCAGAGGGATATAGCGCCTAGCAAGCTTCTTGACTTCTCACCGCAGGGAATTAGCACCAATGATATTACTTGACTTCTCATCCCAGGGATATAGCACCCAGATGCTTTGTGGCTTCTCTGTCAGAGGGATATAGCACCCAGCAAGCTTATTGACTTCTCACCCCAGGGATTTAGCACTCAGAATGCTTCTTAGCTTCTCCGTCACAGGGATATAGCACCCAGGGTGCTTCTTGGCTTCTCTGTAAGAGGGATATAGCGGTCAGCAAGCTTCTGGACTTCTCACCGCAGGAATTGAGCATTGAGGATGCTTCTTGACTTCTCACCCCAGGGATATAGCACCCAGGAAGCTTCTTGGCTTCTCTGTCAGAGGGATATAGCGCCCAGCAAGCTTCTTGACTTCTCACCCGAGGGATTTAGCACCGAGGATGCTTCCTAGCTTCTCAGTCACAGGGATATAGCACCAAGGATGCTTCTTGACTTCTCTCTGCAGGGATCTAGCACCCAGAATGTTTCTAGGCTTCTCACTCACAGAGATATAGCACTGGGGATGCTTCTTGACTTCTCACCCCATGGATATAGCACCCAGGATGCTTCTTGGCTTCTCTGTCACAGGGATATAGCACCCAGCAAGCTTCTTGACTTCTTACCCTAGGGATTTAGCACGGAAGATGCTTCTTGACTTCTCTCACCAGGTATGTAGCACCCAGAATGCTGCTTGGCTTCACAGTCACATGGAATATTGTGATTAGCACGCTTATTCGCCAACACTCAGCAGCAAGCATGTCTTGCCCTTTGTTTAGGGTTCTTGTCAGATTGTGACCCAACAGCCATGAGTTGCTCTGCTGGGCCACTACTTTATCCCCTAACAGACTCCTGGTTCTCCTCATCGTTTCTGTGGACTTGAAGCATGCCTTCTTCCTTTGGTTCTGTTGTCGGCCAGTATCTTAGACATAACTCTCAGCAGGTTTGCAGTCTCTATATATTCATCTGGTCTCAGCCGTTGCCTTGGATAGAACTCCCTATGGGTGTGTAGATTCCCCTGTTCTCTGGGCTCCTTTTGTTTTCCTCTTCCTATCAGGTCGAAAGCTCAAACTGTGTCCCTACCTGTAGTTAATTCAGTGTTTATATAGTACACTTGATTAATCCAATCATTTGTTGAGTCCAAAATGGCTCTACTATAGCATGCTTCTGTGTGGGATCTGGGTTTGGCTAAATCTTGTGCCTAATTGTTACATGTGCTATGGTTGCCCCTTTGATTCCCTAGGTGGTATACCAAGCAGAAGTGGTAGCATAGCTTTACTGCTCTGTGCAGTAATGATTGGGTCAGGCATCTGGTCCTTCCCTGGCCGTGCAACAGACCTGACGTGGTGAATGCTAGGATGTAGTCTTTGGGAGCAAGGTACATGGCCTTGCTGCATCTCACATGAGATGTGACTCAGCTGCGAGATGGTGAGATGATATTCAAGTGCTGTTTATTTGGGTCTCTCTTCTCTGGTCAGTTCAGTGCAGGTGCCTAGGCTGCTCTAATAGTTTTAAGGAGAAGAGAGTCCAGTTTGGGCATCCACTGAACACTTTACCCAATTCTTCTGCCCTTCAATACCCACGTGCTGTATGGCCTCCTCCTTCAGAACAAGCGAGATGCATATGTTGCGTTGCATGCTGTTATACCTTAAGAGGGGTTCGTGATGCTAAGGGAGTAAAGTGACCCCTTACATGCCCCGTAATTCCTGGATACCAGGGAAATATGCTGGGTAGATAACCCCGTACTCATAAGATACAGAACTATGGGAATGGTTGAGGGACTTTGGGGATTGCCCTGTCTACAATCTCTTGGTACCACTTGATTGAGCTTATGGGCATCCCTGGCCCCTACAGTCCCTCACATTCCGAGAGGTGGCCCAGACATTGTGACTTCATCACACTCACTGGTGCTATTGTGACACAGGTGACTTTAGTAAACTTGCGTACAACTTCATGTGCTTAGTCTACACTATCCCCAATATGATCATTGACATCGCACCTTGAATGTTGCAAAAAGTGTGTTTGGAGTTGAGCTCATCCATGTTGTCTCCAAGTGATTTCCACTTATCACTATTTGCAGAGAGGACCTGAGAAAACGTTTCTTGGAAAATGTTGAAAAAACTTTAGAATCGATAAACCATCTAATTTTGCAATTGTAAAGTGGTATTGATTTTTTTTTGTAGGGGGTTGTGTGAATGTTTTTGTAGAAAAATGAAACAAATCAAGATAATGTATTTGCAAAGAAGTCTGATGGGGCACTGTCGCCACAAGGGAGGGCACCGACTCTGCAAGCGTGGATTGAATATTCACCGTTCTTTCTCAACAACCACCTTACACATCCAAATTTGAGTCCAAATGCAGTCATTTGCATTTACCATCTTCACCCAAACTCATGGTGGCACTCACAAGTCCACTGGGAACCTGCATTTTCCAGATGACTCGAAGTATTTTTCTATATCTTGCAGCAGAGGGGAGATTGGGTGCATCCAAAACAAACGTCTTTACATTTCCTGGAATATTTCAGAGACAAATGCATGTACATCATGCAAAATAAATAGGATATTTTCAGCATAAATGTTACCAAAAGATAATTACATGGATAAATAAACGAAGTCATAGAAAGATTCTGCATACTCCTCGATATGTCACACTTGTAATATTATGTGATAGAGATTGTTGGGGGAATTATCTTGCAAAGTCAAATAGTATCTAATTAATTATACAATGAATTGCTATGCTCGTTTCCAATTTAATTGAAACTAATCAATTGTCAATGGTACTGTGAATTTTCTAGTAAATAACTTTATACCACAAAAACTAAATGCTTCACCAATTATTTAAATCTTAGGTTTATTTTTAATAACCAAATGTATTCCGTCGGTATCAGTCTTAGTTCACATCAATTGAACAAAGTGGATTTAGTCGACTGATGCCAACGGTTTGTAAATGGAAAGCTGGAAATCAGTTTTCTCAGCCTCATGGAATCAGATGACTAACTTAATCCGAGTTTGATTTTACTTTTTACTTCTGCTCCTTTTTAATTTTGGCTATTGAATGGGGCTTAAGCACCACCTAAAAGCTGTAGCATGTGCATTATAATATAGATCGGAGGGAGATGACATGTGAAGTAGGGCACACAACTTTTGGTCGTTTTTTGGAATTTACCTATTGTGACGGATCTGAAGAAAGACAAAGGGCCTCAATACGAGGTTGGAGATTACCTCCATACCGGCAAGAAAATCTGGCACCCGTGAATGGGCAATTACCAGGTTATTCTGGCCCTGCTGGACCAGGGAATTGCCCTTTGGCGGGTGCCAGTACCGGTAGATTCCCATCATTCCCATTGATGGGGATGCCTGTAGCAGCAGCATCGTTCATAACGGTACCGGTGCTACAGGCTTGCTGTGCTCACAGGTGCCTTTCATTCCGCCAGGGCAGACCTGGCAGAATGAAAGGCACCCGCGAGCACAACTCGGAGTTTGCAGGTCCGGTAACAACGGTACACCACATTGCAATAGCAGTCACGCCACCACGCCCTTTATGCTAGGGACACTGCATGTTCCCCTCAGTTCCTCGATTCTCATGTCTTCCGTAATGCCAGGCGTTGGGCACCGTACCAAAGTACTGCTCCAGCATCAGATGCTGTGCGTCTAGTCTCTCCTCAGAAACTCTTAAGCAGCTGATTTGAACTTCCTGGCTTCTCTCCATGATGTTTCTGTGTTTTGGTTTTATGACGTTGCCATGGGGCTTCCCCAGCAGACTGTCAAAGTCCTTCTTCTCTGTTGGTCTCAGACTCTGCATTGCTCCCTGGGTTTTCTTTGTCCCAATACTATTTGAGATTTCCTTGTCAGGTATCACTAATGGACTTGAATGACATGAACAGACTCTGAGATATTCTTCACCCTTTTCTTCAGAAGATCTCAGTAAGGGAAGGTTAACAATGTGTGATTTAGGAAGTTCTTTGTCCCCAGAGGAGGAGTCTCTAGTGGTGAGGACCCATTTGCCTCTACCACTAGGGAGGGTATTGGATACCGGTTTCACCTCCCTAGCCTGACGGGGAAAAGCTCCCCCACAGGGCGAAGTGACAGAATCCTGCGATTGGTCACACTACCCATTGACTGCCCATGTACATGCTAATCCTGATGTCCATTCCCACCCTCTACCTGCACTCCCCCGATCAAAACACATCCACCGTGGATCTTTCTGAGCTGGCACTATCAAACAATAACACAACTTTGGTCTACCAATAGTGAGTTCTAAGCAGTCTTCTGAGAATGAATGGCTTCATTGCAGCTGTAAATGTGCTACTGGTGTAAAAACCATGCCTTCACTAAATGTGTTTTCAATGACTTGATCCATATGCACTGAAGTCATGTTAAAAACAGACATTGACAAAGCCATCAGTTTTGGATGGTGCATAGATTCCAAGTTCTGGAGGTATGTGGTTTCATAAAAAACAAACACCATATAGCGTGAAACTCAGCTTACTCTTTGCCCTACAGGGGATGGAAGTTTCGAAGTTGAAAATCCAACACAATTTGTCTTCCTCAGTGTGGGTGATGTAATGTATTTCTCTTTTTCTTTCCTTTGTTGTGCTTCTTTTACTTATTCTTTATTTTCTTTCTTTTATTACCCTTTTCATCAATTTTAAAAGTTTGTAAAGGATTTTGTAACTAATAATGATGATGATATGATATTTTCTTTTGAACTATAACACAATAAAAAAATTAAAAAATAAAGAAATAAAAAATAAAAAAATAAAAAAATAAAAAGATAAGCAGGCTGATTCATGGAATTAATGTGCGCCGAAAATTCCGGCGCAGAGGTGCCAAAACGTTTGAATCGCAGTGCAAGTGCGAAAATCGCAGGGAAACCAGCGCACATCGATTCATGGAAGTCCGTGCGCGAGAAAAATATTGGATGTGAGCTGAAAAAGTGCGCGGCGCACGCCGGCGCACAGGTCATCCAACGGCGTGCGCCATGGCCACAGCGAAATCGCACATAGCGTGGCGCACATAACAAAAGTAGGCGGAACACGGAGCATAACACTCGGAATGGGGAACAACGCGTGAAAATATGGGCGTCACGGGGGAAGTACAGGAGGCAAGTGCGCGGAACGGCCACACGCTCGCCTACAACTCGTATTCATGGAATCGAATAGGGCAAACCAGCGTACGGTCAAAGACGCGCACAGGGCCAAACAAATCCGCCACAAGAAAGCAGGCGGTAGCGTCCATGCGCCTGAAATAAATGTGCGCCAACAAAAAGCACCTATATACAGCTATGATGAATGATCCATACTGTGGCCCTCTAGGTCAAATGAGGTGCAAAGGGGTACCGACAAACACGGACACCCGCTGTGTGAAAAATAGCGATTGGCCTGGGTACGTGTATTTCGGGGTGCGCGGGAAGTTCCACACGCGATTGTCCATGGTACGTGTATTTAGGGGTGCGCGTGAAGTTTCACACGCAATTTCAGCAGGGTACGTGTATTCCAAGGTGCGCGGGAAGTTTCACACGCGAATCCAGCAGCCTACGTGTATTTCAGGGGTGCCGGGGAGTACTACACGTGAATTGGCCGTGTGGGTCCTCCCAGCTGTTCCCTCTGCACCCTCCACGGCCCCTGCAGGCGGCCCACACCACAGGGGACTACCCTGCACCCCTGCACATGTCCCACAGGAATCCCATCCACCATGGCCATGCCCCCCAGCCAACCCACATGTCACCTTGCACTACTGCCCACCAACGCATGTCTCCCAGCACCCCCACCCCCAGCATCCAGGGGCACCCTCCACCAGGCCCCCACTCATGTCTGCCACACCCTCCAACCCCAGCATCCAGGGGCACCCTCCACCAGGCCCCCACTCATGTCTCCCAGCACCCCCACGCCCCAGCATCCAGGGGCACCCTCCACCAGGCCCCACTCATGTCCAACTCATGTCCCCCTGCAACCCCACCCACCAGCAGTGAGGGGCACCCTCCACCAGGCCCCCACTCATATCTTCCACCCCGCCCGCCCCCCAGCAGTCAGGGGCACCCTCCACCAGGCCCCCACTCATGTCTCCCTGCACCCCCACCCCCCAGCATCCAGGGGCACCCTCCACCAGGCCCCCACTTATGTCTCCAAGCGCCCCCACCCCCCAGCATCCAGAGGCACCCTCCACCAGGCCCACACTCATGTCTCCCTGCACCCCCATCCCCCAGCATCCAGGGGCACCCTCCACCAGGCCCCCACTCATGTCTCCCACCCCCCACCCCCGAACATCCAGGGGCACCCTCCACCAGGCCCCCACTCGTGTCTCCCTGCACCCCCACCCCCCAGCACTGTGGGGCACCCCCCACCATGCCCCCACTCATGTCTGCCACCCCCCCACCCCCCAGCATCCAGGGGCACCCTCCACCAGTCCCCCACTCATGTCTCTCTGCACCCCCACCCCCCAGCATCCAGGGGCACCCTCCACCAGGCCCCACTCATGTCCAACTCATGTCCCCCTGCACCCCCACCCCCCAGCAGTCAGGGGCACCCTCCACCAGGCCCCCACTCATGTCTCCCACCCCCCCACCCCCCAGCATCCAGGGGCACCCTCCACCAGGCACCCACTCATGTCTCCCACCCCCCACCCCCAGCATCCAGGGCACCCTCCACCAGGCCCCCACTCATGCTTCATTGCACCCCCACCCCCCATCATCCAGGGGCACCCTCCACCAGGCCCCCACTCATGTCTCCCAGCACCCCCACCCCCCAGCTTCCAGGGGCACCCTCCACCAGGCCACCACTCATGTCTCCCAGCACCCCCACCCCCCAGCATCTAGGGGCACCCTCCACCAGGCCCCCACTCATGTCTCCCTGCACCCCCACCCCCCAGCATCCAGGGCCACCCTGCACCAGGCCCCACTCATGTCCAACTCATGTCCCCCTGCACCCCCACCCCCCAGCACTGTGGGGCACCCTCCACCAGGCACCCACTCATGTCTTCCACCCCCCACCCCCCAGCATCCAGGGGCACCCTCCACCAGGCCCCCACTCATGTCTCCCTGCACCCCCAGCATCCAGGGGCACCCTCCACCAGGCCCCACTCATGTCCAACTCATGTCCCCCTGCACCCCCACCCCCCAGCAGTCAGAGGCACCCTCCACCAGGCCCCCACTCATGTCCCCCACCCCCTCCCCACCCCCAGCCAACCCACATGTCACCTTGCACTACTGCCCACCAACGCATGTCTCCCAGCACCCCCACCCCCAGCATCCAGGGGCACCCTCCACCAGGCCCCCACTCATGTCTGCCACACCCTCCAACCCCCAGCATCCAGGGGCAACCTCCACCAGGCCCCCACTCATGTCTCCCAGCACCCCCACGCCCCAGCATCCAGGGGCACCCTCCACCAGGCCCCACTCATGTCCAACTCATGTCCCCCTGCAACCCCACCCACCAGCAGTGAGGGGCACCCTCCACCAGGCCCCCACTCATATCTTCCACCCCGCCCACCCCCCAGCAGTCAGGGGCACCCTCCACCAGGCCCCCACTCATGTCTCCCTGCACCCCCACCCCCCAGCATCCAGGGGCACCCTCCACCAGGCCCCCACTCATGTCTCCAAGCGCCCCCACCCCCCAGCATCCAGAGGCACCCTCCACCAGGCCCACACTCATGTCTCCCTGTACCCCCATCCCCCAGCATCCAGGGGCACCCTCCACCAGGCCCCCACTCATGTCTCCCACCCCCCCACCCCCGAACATCCAGGGGCACCCTCCACCAGGCCCCCACTCGTGTCTCCCTGCACCCCCACCCCCCAGCACTGTGGGGCACCCCCCACCATGCCCCCACTCATGTCTGCCACCCCCCACCCCCCAGCATCCAGGGGCACCCTCCACCAGTCCCCCACTCATGTCTCCCTGCACCCCCACCCCCCAGCATCCAGGGGCACCCTCCACCAGGCCCCACTCATGTCCAACTCATGTCCCCCTGCACCCCCACCCCCCAGCAGTCAGGGGCACCCTCCACCAGGCCCCCACTCATGTCTCCCACCCCCCACCCCCCAGCATCCAGGGGCACCCTCCACCAGGCACCCACTCATGTCTCCCACCCCCCACCCCCAGCATCCAGGGCACCCTCCACCAGGCCCCCACTCATGCTTCATTGCACCCCCACCCCCCATCATCCAGGGGCACCCTCCACCAGGCCCCCACTCATGTCTCCCAGCACCCCCACCCTCCAGCTTCCAGGGGCACCCTCCACCAGGCCACCACTCATGTCTCCCAGCACCCCCACCCCCCAGCATCCAGGGGCACCCTCCACCGGGCCCCCACTCATGTCTCCCTGCACCCCCACCCCCCAGCATCCAGGGCCACCCTGCACCAGGCCCCACTCATGTCCAACTCATGTCCCCCTGCACCCCCACCCCCCAGCACTGTGGGGCACCCTCCACCAGGCACCCACTCATGTCTTCCACCCCCCCACCCCCCAGCATCCAGGGGCACCCTCCACCAGGCCCCCACTCATGTCTCCCTGCACCCCCACCCCCCAGCATCCAGGGGCACCCTCCACCAGGCCCCACTCATGTCCAACTCATGTCCCCCTGCACCCCCACCCCCCAGCAGTCAGAGGCACCCTCCACCAGGCCCCCACTCATGTCTCCCACCCCCTCCCCACCCCCAGCATCCAGGGGCACCCTCCACCAGGCCCCCACTCATGTCTCCCAGCACCCCCACCCCCAAGCATCCAGGGGCACCCTCCACCAGGCCCCACTCATGTCTCCCTGCACCCCCACCCCCCAGCATCCAGGGGCACCCTCCACCAGGCCCCCACTCATGTCTCCCACCCCCCACCCCCCAGCATCCAGGGGCACCCTCCACCAGGCCCCCACTCATGTCTCCCTGCACCCCCACCCCCCAGCATCCAGGGGCACCCTCCACCAGGCCCCACTCATGTCCAATTCATGTCCCCCTGCAACCCCACCCCCCAGCAGTCAGGGGCATCTCCACCAGGCCCCCACTCATGTCTCCCACCCCCCAACCCCCAGCAGTCAGGGGCACCCTCCACCAGGCCCCCACTCATGTCTCCCTGCACCCCCACCCCCCAGCATCCAGGGGCACCCTCCACCAGGCCCCCACTCATGTCTCCCAGCGCCCCCACCCCACAGCATCCAGGGGCACCCTCCACCAGGCCCCCACTCATGTCTCCCTGCACCCCCACCGCCCAGCATCCAGGGGCACCCTCCACCAGGCCCCCACTCATGTCTCCCTGCACCCTCACCCCCCAGCATCCAGGGGCACCCTCCACCAGGCCCCGACTCATGTCTCCCAGCACCCCCACCCCCCAGCACTGTGGGGCACCTGCCAGCAGGCCCCCACTCATGTCTCCCACCCCCCACCCCCCAGCAGTCAGGGGCAGCCTCCACCAGGCCCCCACTCATGTATCCCACCCCCCCATCCCCCAGCAGTCAGGGGCAACCTCCACCAGGCCCCCACTCATGTCTCCCTGCACCCCCACGTCCAGCATCCAGGGGCACCCTCCACCAGGCCCCCACTCATGTCTCCCTGCACCCCCACCCCCCAGCATCCAGGGGCACCCTCCACCAGGCTCCCACTCATGTCTCCCTGCACCCCCACTCCCCAGCATCCAGGCGCACCCTCCACCAGGCGTCCACTCATGTCTCCCAACCACCCGCCCCCCAGCATCCAGGGGCACCCTCCACCAGGCCCCCACTCATGTCTCCCTGCACCCCCACCCCCCAGCATCCAGGGGCACCCTCCACCAGGCCCCCACTCATGTCTCCCTGCACCCCCACCCCCCAGCATCCAGGGGCACCCTCCACCAGGCCCCCACTCATGTCTCCCTGCACCCCCACCCCCCAGCATCCAGGGGCACTGTTAGGCGGAAACCTGTGCAGTTCCCTCTGGGACCACTGCTAAAGATTTAGGACTACAGGTGTTTGGCAGTAAACCCACTTGGTAGCCGTCTGGACCACACATCTTCGGCCAATAGAAGTAGAGAGAGAGCCTTTCCTTAGTCTTCTTGAAACTCAAGTGACCAGCCAAAGGAATCTTGTGGGCTAACTGCAAGAACTGTGGTCTGTTCTCTTGGGGTACTACAAGTCGTTTGTAGTCTCCAGGTGCAGACTCGGTCGGTTCACTGTAGAAGAGGCCATCTTCCCAGTGCAACCTGTATTTCCCAGGCTCTTGCCCTTCAGCCTGAGCTTCTGCCTGGTGGCGAAGACCTTCCAGAGTTGGACATTCCCTCTGTCCCTTACTGAAGTCCGCCCTGCTGGGTCCACCTTCTGCCAGTAAAGACTGCAGCTCAGGATGGTCAACAGGATCCAGATCTCCAATGAGTTCCTGGCCTTCCATTAGCTCTTCCTCAGAGTCTAATTCTACCACACAGGGTTGTACCTCCCTCTCAGCCTCGGCTGGAGGTGGAGTTACGGGTGTAATTTTGGACAACCGCGGGGAAGTCCGTGTTGGCTGCACTGGAATGCTGGCTGCTGGTTTCGGGAGAGAAGTCTTAGGTTGCCCTTTCGCTTCTGATTTCTTGGAAACAGCGGCCGACAATTCCAGTGGAGCGGGAGTGATTTCTTTCTTCATCATCTCCTGGAGAGTACCGCGCATGGTCCTCTCTCTTGCGGGTCTGGTTAGCTCCTGTAACCCTTTACTAGGAGGTCTGGGAGTATGCGATACAACTCCGAGAGTTTTCAAATCGTTACCCAACAGTACGCGTCCTGGTACCTCACTCTGTATGCTGACAGGTGTCTTCACAGTCATGTCATTACACTGGATGAGAACTGGTAATTGGGGAAGCATCTGCACAGGCCCTCCAGCTAACCTGGTGAGGCGTTTGGGTGCCTTAGCCACATCCTCAGCCTGAAAAAACAATTTATCCACCACAGTTGCGCTGGCCCCAGAGTCCCTAATGGCAGGAGTCTCCTGACCATTCACCTGGACACTGTCCTTATAATACTCTTTAGTATTATCGGGGATAGAATTATAGACATCTAAATTCTGTTGTTCCCACAACCCCAGAGATACTAAAGAAATGCTGGCTGAGACTCCAATGGGTTCATCAGCTAGCAGTAGAAAGTTTCCACTTGCCATTTGGACTTCCTCCTCTGGAGCGAAGGCTAAGGAGACAAGCTGGACCCCTGAAGGTTTACCCTTACATGTGGGATCTCCTTTCACGTGGTCAGTCGAGCCACAAACAAAGCATTTACCGAATGCTTTCTGGAATGGTGGCTTGTTCTGACCTCCTTCCGGTTTGGCACCAGAAGACACACTATTCTGCTGTGGTATTCCTTGTGGCCTACCCTTCTGGTTTTGTTTGGGGACCTCTTTGGAATTTGAGTTATTAGAATTCTCTTTTGAGTCTTTTTTAGGCTGTTTTCCCTCATCCTTTTTCTGAGTTGCCCCAGAATCCTTATGAGTAGCCCTGTTGGCAACCCATAAATCATCAGCCTTAGCTAGCTTCCGGGAATCCAATTCCTTCGAATCAGCCAAGTGCTGTCTGAGCTCAGGAGAACAGGCATCATTAATATACTCCAACAAAAAAAGATTCCTCATACCCTCATAAGTGTTCACTTTGTAACCCTTAATCCATCCCTCTAAGTTTTTCAGCCCTTTACTCACCCAGGTAGACCAAGGGGTACCATCATGCTTTTTGAGAGTTCTAAACCTCTTAAGATACTGGGAAGGGGTCTTCCCGAATCTAGCTATCAAAGCTAGCTTCACACTTTCGTAATCCGTCTTATCCGCCTCCCCAATTCCATTACCACATCAGTCGCAACAGGAGGGAGCCTAGAGAACAACCAGGGAAGTAAATCATTCCCGGTGATGTCCTGGAGCCCATGATTGTACTCAAACAGTTTCAACCAATCCAATACATCCAATCTCGGTTCATACATACCCACTAATTCCTTCGGCATCCGGGGTCTTTTGGGACTGGAGCTCCTAGAGGAACCAGAGGAGAGAGAAGCATTTTCCATAGATAACTTTTTCATCTCTAACTCGTGATTAAGTTCTATTTCCCTGAGTCTTAACTCAGCTTGCTTCTGCTCAGCCTGGGCATTCATCCGTCTGAACTCGAGCTCTTGGTTTCGTTCAGATTGAGCCAAGAATCGTTTGTATTCTAATTCGAGCTTCATTTTTTCAAGTTCAAAATAAGCAGGGTTACTTGTGGGACCTGGTATGGGCCCCTTAGGCACAGCTGGTAAGGCAGGTAGAGGAGCAGGGGAGACAGTTTCGTTAGCCTCTCCGTCCTCGTCAGCCTCTTCATCGCTATCATCAGAATTACGATTTAGATCAACACCATCACTGTTATCTACAGTTGCTGGAAAAATTGGTTCCTCTGAACCAGTACCCAGACTTTGGTTCGCCAGCAATCTCTCTATTAGTTCTAACTTCTTGACTCTTACAGGAAGATTCTCTTGCCTACAGAGAGCTCGCAAACTCTCAGTATTTTCACCTGACAAGGACTCTTGACTGTAAGTTTCCATCGTAGACATGTTTCTGAAAGTTGCTTTTTAGTGTTAAGTTGTGTGGTTAGTTATCCTACAGTGTCGAACAGCACTCTAAACTGTATACTCGATACAAATCCCACCGCTGCCACCAGTGTTAGGCGGAAACCTGTGCAGTTCCCTCTGGGACCACTACAAAAGATTTAGGACTACAGGTGTTTGGCAGTAAACCCACTTGGTAGCAGACTGCACCACACAGATTCACTGTTGGTAGCTGTGGCTGAGCAGTCAGACTTCCCTCAAGTAGAGTTAAGCAGTATGTGGCGTATACAAGATAGGGCAATTCTTCACAGCAAGACAAGCAAACACGCAACGAGGCTTAGTGTAAAGATATTAAGGTATTTATTTATAACGAAACATCTATCAAAAATACTATGGCACTATCACGGCAAACAAATCAAACACAGTTACTCTTCGAAGAAGAAACGATCAATCCCCCTAGCAATACTTCGACAAGTCTAGGTTCTACCGGCACCACTTATTTGCAGACAGAGGTGTATGCCTCAACCTAGATGGCACTCTCATATTAGTTAGGATGGGAGAGAAAAATCAGTAGGTTAAGAAATCAACATAGTTCAATACTTTACGGCTAAAAAATGCAAGGCAAGAAGGCAAGAACCACAATAGATCATAAAGTTCAGAGGCCAGGCACACTCGGAGAGAGGCAAGGCGATATGTCCCAAAAGTCTCTTGTGGAGAAGCGTTCGAGTCTTTGTAGCAAATTGTTATCGGCAGATTGAACTAGTTCAGAACAATACGTGAGAAAGCTTGGAGGTGACCCAATGGAAAGGAGAGGATTAAGACATCTCACTCGAACCGATCGAAAGGGAAGCCAGGCGGACACGGTACCTTGTTGTGGAGGACAGCTGTCATGATGCCCGCTCCCGGGGAGCCGGTTCAAGCCCTGCGTCCCCGAAAGCGGACATCCAGTCCCCAAGGAAGGACCCAGCAACCCCATATAGGGGCCCTTTGGACAGTGTCCTGACGCCTATGGCGGCAGGCTCATAAAAGACATCAGTCCTGGCGCCATAGGCGCCAGGCTCATTATGGGAGTGCTTGGGTGCACTTACCTGATGCAGACCATGCTGCAGGATCCCGGCCTCCTTGAGGCCTGAAAGGAACTACTTTACCAGTGGGACTAATTTACCATCCGGGCGTGGTCGGGGAAGGATACATACCTGATTGGAGGAAGGATACATACCTGGAACTTCTTCCAAGGCTATTTAAACCCCACCCGAACAGTCACACGTACTTCGCGTTGTTCTGCATCTAGCAGCTGGACGCTCACCGTGTCTGCTCCTGCATCCTGACTTCTGCCACACCTGCCAGCATCCTGGATCACCTGCAAAGGAAGAGAAGAAGAGAACAGAAGAAGGAAAAGTCCTTACCTGCTAAATCCGCATCCAGGAGACATCTCGCTGACAATCCTGAAAAAGAAAAATTTTATTTAAAAGCTCATCGTGTCGATCGCTGCAGCGCCGCATTCCACTCACCTTTACAGGGCGCCTCCATGTTCAGCAGCGATCATCCGAATTCGCAGTCACGCCTCAGCGCCTAGGGAGAAAAAGACCAGAACAAAAGGTGAGAGAGAGAAGACTTACCTGTTGATTCATTCCCTCTTCATTTCGGGTCCGCGCCGCATCCTGGCATTTCCGGACCCCCGTCCCTAAGGGGAAAAAGAGACATCAGCGTTTATGAGCGAATGAAAAGGCAGTACCAAAAAACGCTCATCAAAGACTTACCTGATTTCTACAAGGATTTCACCTCTCATCTCGGGTCGGTGCCTGTTCCCCGGCATTCCGTACCCCGGCCCCTATGGGGAAAAAGACACTAGCATTAGTACATTAATCCATGGACACAAGGGGAACCTCTTATCAAAAAAATTTACCTGGAAGCCAAGCAAGTTTGGTTCTCACCAATCCGAAAATCCAGTGAAGTAACTGGATACCAACGCGCCCCTGCGTCAGAGGCAGGATGGAGAGCTCGTCCTTCCAGACCCTAAGGTGAGACGCTACGAGGAATCACAGAAGTGTTTCGAGGAGGGTGAGAGGGGAAAGTGGGAGGCCGATTGCATTATCCCGCCGACAGTTAATCCCCTATTTTCACCTACAGAAGGATACTTCTGCGAGCCAGACAAGCCAGATTTGGGGGCCCGGTCCAGTCCGTCTTCCGAACCCTGCGCATCACCTTAGAAGAGGTCAGCAGCGCGAACCAGGCCAGCGCCTCCGTGGGATTCAGGTGAGCGTTACAGAACGCGAAGCCTTCCTACAAATTCCCACCCAGGCGCTATGGAAAGTTCTGAGACTGATCAGTTGGCCCAATTACTGGGGGAATTACGGGCCGAAGTACATGCCGCTCATCAAGAGACTAATGCCCTCAGGAGGGAATTAATAATATCAAAGGAAAGAACTGATGACCTGGCCAGACAACTTTTGCAAGGTCAAGCTGGGCAAACTCCTCTACCCGGTTCCGGAGGGAACCCCGCTCCTGTGGTTTCCAGTAACCCTGTGCAAATTAATCTACCTGGAAACATGCCACTGGCCCCACCCGAACGCTTTGCTGGGGACCCCAAACGATTTGCCGTATTCATGAATCAGTGTCGTTTGCACTTCCTATGCAGACCTGGGGCCTTCCCTAATGATCAGACCAAGGTAGCCTTTGTATTGTCATATCTCAGCGGCTGCGCTGCCGATTGGTCAGTTCCACTGGTTACTCAAGATGACCCAATTCTCCGTGATTTTCAAAGGTTTCAAGCAAGCATGGAAAGGTTATTTGCTCGACACTCTCAGGGGCAGGCTCTGGATGACGAACTTCTATCCCTGCGACAGGGCAATCAGGATCTCCTATCCTATATTGCAACCTTTAATAGACTAATTGTGGAAATGGGATGGCCAGAGGATAAAAGAGTCACGTTGTTTTATCGAGGCCTACGCAGAGAACTTAAAGATGTCTTGGCCCAAGTTGTAAATCCGCCCCAACAATGCACAGAGTATATAGACTTAGTGGTTCAATTGGATCACAGACTTCAAAACAGAAAAGCAGATTGGTCCAGGTTTGAGACCCGGGTGTTGGTCAAGACCCATGCTAATCCCAAGGGAGTTGATGTCTCTGAGCCTATGCAAATTGGAGGGGTTAAAGGCCCCTTAACTCAAAAGGAACGTGAAAGGAGGTGGCAGTTAAAATGATGTCTTTATTGTGGGAATTCTGGACACTTTCTACGAGATTGCCCGGCAAAACCGCCCAGAAAGGTGGTAGGAGCCGCTGATAAAAACCATGAAGACTCTGTTTCGGGAAACGACTCCGCCCGACAAGTGTAGCGGTCTGCTTGCCGAGCTTGAAAACTAACTCTCAGACCTCGCATTTCAATGTGCCAATGGTTCTCGTAGATCCAGAACAGCCTAAGCGGTTGCATGCAATAAAGGCAGACATCGATAGTGGGGCTATTGGAAACTGTGTGGATCGTGAATTGGTCTCTAGGATTAACCTCCCTCTCCATCCTAAAACCAGCAAAGATGTCATCACCACAGTCGATGGAACTGAAATTGCCTCTGGACCGGTAACACATTCCACTACTGAGGTGACTCTTATTGGTCCCGACGGCTATCGGGAGGGTGTTGTGTTTGATGTAATCAAGGCTCCACAGTTTCAGGTTATTCTTGGAATCCCTTGGTTAGAGACACATAATCCTCGAATTGATTGGCGAGCTAAGAGAATAACCTTCCCGGATTGTACACAAACCTGCAACCCAGAAAACCTGAAGATTAATCTAGCATCTGAAACCTCTGCCTCCATGCAACTACCTCCGGAATACCAAGACTTTCAGGACGTCTTCCAAAAGGAACAGGCCAACACATTACCTCCTCACAAATCGTACGATTGCCAAATCGATCTGGTGCCCGGTGCACAACCCCCTTGTAGCAGGATTTATGTCCTTACTGAACCTGAGAATCTGCATTTGAGAAGATATTTGGAAAAAATAGCTAGCTAATGGTTTTATTTGCCCGACAAAGTCCCCTTCATCCTCGGCTTTGTTCTTCGTGCCCAAAAAAGAAGGTGACCTTAGAACTTGTATCGATTACTGCGCATTGAACCAGATAACGGTTAAAAACCGTTATCCTCTGCCTCTGATCCCTGAACTCCTTGACCAGGTGAAGGACGCTTGCATATACACCAAGTTAGATCTCCGGGGGGCTTATCATCTGGTACGAGTTAAAGAAGGCGACAAATGGAAAACTGTCTTCCGTACTAAATACGGATTATTCGAGTACCAGGTGATGCCTTTCGGATTGTGTAACGCGCCGGCTGCCTTCCAATACTTCATTAATGATGTCCTTCGGGAACTCATCGATGTTTGTGTTGTCGTATATATCGATGACATTCTGGTGTACTCCTCTTCGGAATCTGATCACAGAAAACACGTCAGGGCAGTACTTGAAAAACTGCGCCAACACAAACTATTTGCTAAATTGGAGAAATGTGTTTTCCATACCACAGAAGTCGAGTTTCTAGGTTTCATCCTGACACCCAAAGGAGTCCGAATGGACTCAAGAAAAGTGGATGCCATCCTCAAATGGCCATCACCTAGCTCTGTAAAAGGGGTTCAAAGCATGCTCGGCTTTGCCAATTTCTATCGCAGGTTTATCCCGGAATTTTCACGCGTGGTACAACCCATTACTGCACTCTTGAGGAAAAATAAACGTTTTGAATGGTCTGAAGAAGCCGAGCAGGCCTTTCAGGATTTAAAAGCTAAGTTTACCTCTGCACCTATATTGAAACACCCGTGTCCAGATATCCCTTATGTTGTCGAGACTGACGCATCCAGCCTAGCATGGGAGCTGTCCTGTCCCAAAGAGATCCCGAAACCAACCAACTGCATCCCGTAGCATTTTGGTCCAGAAAATTCTCGGCACCCGAGGTTAATTATGCAATCACGGACAAAGAACTGTTAGCCATTAAGTCCGCTTTTAAAGCCTGGCGGCATTATCTGCTTGGCGCTCGACATACCATCACAGTGATCACTGATCACCGGAATTTACAGTATTTGAAAACCGCCAACGCTCAGGCTTCACGGCAGCTCCGATGGGCTTTGTTTTTCGCTGAATTTGATTTTGTGATTACCTATCGACCTGGCTGCAAGAATGGCAAAGCAGACGCCTTATCCCGAATTGGAATGGGAGAATCTGATACAAACTCAGAACCAGTACCAATAATTCCCGAACAGAGGATTCTAGGCATGACTTTGTTACAGACGCTTGAAGACATTCAAGCCAGAGTGAAACAACTCCTGGACCCTACAGCCTTACAGGATTGTATACAAAAGGGATCAGACTTTACCATAGATAATGGTTTACCTTATTTCCAAGGACGCTTATTCCTGCCACATAAGGAATTACGCGAACTAGTTATTTCCAGTTATCATGATACATTAATAGAGGGACACCCCGGTATTGCCAAGACAGAGGAAAAGGTGAAACGACAATTTTGGTGGCCCTCTTGGCGAAAAGATGTTAAATCTTTTGTGATGTCCTGTGGTGTTTGCGCCCAAAAGAAAAGTCAAAAGAAAAGACCAGCTGGTCTCCTTCAACCTCTAGACATACCGCCAGCACCCTGGCACACCCTATCAATGGATTTTATTACGGACCTGCCTCCTTGTTCGGGGTACAATACTATTCTGGTAATTGTGGATTTGTTTTCCAAAATGGCCCACTTTATTCCTTTGAAAGGTTTACCTTCAGCTTCTGTCCTAGCCAAGAATTCCTCGAAAATATTGTTCGGCTACATGGATTCCCATCTATACTAATCTCTGACCGGGGAAGCCAATTCATTTCCCACTTCTGGCGCAAATGTTGTCAAATGGCGCAGATCGACGTAAGATTATTGACCAGTCACCACCCTCAGACCGATGGTCAGACCGAGAGGACAAATCAGACCCTTGAGCAGTACTTACGGTGTATGTTACAGCAATCTGAAAGCAACTGGAAAGACATTCTTTGGATAGCCGAATACGCATATAATAATTGGGTACACTCTGGAACTAGCCACAGTCCTTTTTATACTTTGTTTGGGCATCACCCTCGAACCTCAAACCTTGACTCACCTCAGAACCTCGGAATGCCTGCAGTAGAACATCTGCATTCTACAATTACCCAAGCCTTCAAAGAGGCAACTACACATTTACAACAAGCCAAGAAAAAATACAAGGAGAATGCTGATCTACATCGGAGTAAAGCACCTCTGTATCAGATTGGGGATCAAGTGTGGTTAGATGCCAGACATTTACCACTCAAAGGGCCTCGAACTTTTAACCCAAAATATCTGGGACCTTATTCTATTATGGCAATAATTAACCCAGTGGCTGTTAAACTTGATTTACCAGCTAGTATGCGAATTCACCCTGTTTTTCATGTGTCACTTCTGAAACCAGTGGTACCCGGAACCCGATTACTCAAACCTCCAGAACCTATTCTAATAGATGGGGAGCCCGAATTTGAAGTGAAGAACATTTTAGACTCAAAAATGTTTAGGTCAAAACTGTTCTACCTAATTGATTGGAAGGGGTACGGCGCTCAGGAGAGGTCGTGGGAACCCAGCGACCATTTGAATGCACCTCGATTAGTCATGAAATTCCACCAACCCTTCCAGACAAATCAAAACCCCCGGAGGGAACAACCTTGGTAGGGGCCTTGGGGGGGAGTGCTGTCATGATGCCCGCTCCCGGGGAGCCGGTTCAAGCCCTGCGGCCACGAAAGCGGACATCCAGTCCCCAAGGAAGGACCCAGCAACCCCATATAGGGGCCCTTTGGACAGTGTCCTGGCGCCTATGGCGCCAGGCTCATAAAAGACATCACTCCTGGCGCCATAGGCGCCAGGCTCATTATGGGAGTGCTTGGGTGCACTTACCTGATGCAGACCATGCTGCAGGATCCCGGCCTCCTTGAGGCCTGAAAGGAACTACTTTACCTGTGGGACTAATTTACCATCCGGGCGTGGGCGGCGAAGGATACATACCTGATTGGAGGAAGGATACATACCTGGAACTTCTTTCAAGGCTATTTAAACCCCACCCGAACAGCCACACGTGCTTCGCGTTGTTCTGCATCTAGCAGCTGGACGCTCACCGTGTCTGCTCCTGCATCCTGACTTCTGCCACGCCTGCCAGCATCCTGGATCACCTGCAAAGGAAGAGAAGAAGAGAACAGAAGAAGGAAAAGTCCTTACCTGCTAAATCCGCATCCCGGAGACATCTCGCCGACAATCCTGTAAAGGAAAACTTTTATTTAAAAGCTCATCGCGTCGATCGCTGCAGCGCCGCATTCCACTCACCTTTACAGGGCGCCTGCATGTTCAGCAGCGATCATCCGGATTCGCAGTCACGCCCCAGCGCCTAGGGAGAAAAAGACCAGAACAAAAGGTGAGAGAGAGAAGGGAATAAGGAAAGCTAAATATCCATGTTAAGACTTACCTGTTGATTCATTCCCTCTTCATTTCGGGTCCGCGCTGCATCCTGGCATTTCCGGACCGTGGCCCCTAAGGGGAAAAAGAGACATCAGCGTTAATGAGCGAATGAAAAGACATTACCAAAAATCGCTCATTAAAGACTTACCTGATTTCTACAAGGATTTCACCTCTCATCTCGGGTCGGTGCCTGTTCCCCGGCATTCCGTACCCCGGCCCCTATGGGGAAAAAGACACTAGCATTAGTACATTAATGCATGGACACCAGGGGAACCTCTTATCAAAAAAACTTACCTGGAAGCCAAGCAAGTTTGGTTCTCACCAATCCGAAAATCCAGTGAAGTAACTGGATACCAACGCGCCCCTACATCAGAAGCAGGATGGAGAGCTCGTCCTTCCAGACCCTAAGGTGAGACGCTACGAGGAATCACAGAAGGGTTTCGAGGAGGGAGAGAGGGGAAAGTGGGAGGCCGATTGCATTACCCCACAGACAGTTAATCCCCTATTTTCACCTACAGAAGGATACTTCTGCGAGCCAGACAAGCCAGATTTGGGGGCCCGGTCCAGTCCGTCTTCCGAACCCTGCGCATCACCTTAGAAGAGGTCAGCAGCGCGAACCAGGCCAGCACCTCCATGGGAGTCAGGTGAGCGTTACAGGCAGCTCTGGCGGGGGCAGTTGTTCCTGGTGGTGGATGCACGTCGGGTCTTTGCCAAGAGTAGAGATGACCTCGTCGCCGAAGAAAAGTGAAGTCCGGTGCACCACCAGGGAAGAGACCAGCCGCGGAGTGCTCCGTTACAAGGCACCACCTTTTGGTCACGGTACAGGGGTAGGGGCTATCCGGTTGCCGAGGTGCTCTGCACGGGCAATTCGACCACTGCGTCCTGCAGCGAAGAAAAAGCAAAGGGGACTGGTTGTTCCCACCAGTCAGGGGAAGAGACTCTCTGGCAGGGAGATCTCCTCTGTCGTCGGGAAGTGGTGAGTCGGTTCCGCAGGGCTCAACCGGAGGTGTCGTAGTTGCAGGTCGGCTCAGCTTTACCCTCGTCGGATTCTTAGGTCCTGTGGTGACATCTGAAGATCCAGTCCCAAAAGCCCTGCTTTTATGCAGAAAACCCCCATTCATTCAGCCTAGCTGTCAATCAACACATGCTAAGTGGTGAGCGAGGAGGCTCACCACTTGGGCCAATCACTCCAGAGTGCGACCGGAGTTGGCAAGGCAACTCGGTCCAGGGTGCCTAAACCCCCTCCCACACCCCTGTGGTAACCCAGACAGAATGGCACCCCTTTGGAGGGTCTCTGTACAGAGCCCGCCAAAAGTGGAACAAAGGGCTCGACCTTTGGTTTAGGAGTCACAGAGACGAACACAGACGCCATTTTACAAACCGAGTTCTGGCAGAAAATACCATCCAATAAACGAATTTAAGATAAGTAGATCGGTGGTACGTTAGAGATTAACGAGAAAAAGTATCAATCTCTAACAATTGGACGAATCCCGTAGGGTTATGTTCGGGGTCGAACATAACAAGAAGTTTCCACTGCCACCAGCCAAAACTCGACGAGGGGGGACGGGACAGTGCCCCCTCGAATAATAGACCCAGGAGTAATCAAATTACCCCTACTAGTACCTCCACAATAGGATGGTTTGTACTAGTTCTGTTAATAAATTTAGGTCTAGTAAGGCCAATGGTGACTTTACATGCCCGGGGAGACAGTAGTCACTCCCCGGGTATGGAGTCTATGATGGAGGTCCGCTAGGATGCCCCAGTGTTACGGCACGTAGGGTGCGGTGTAACACACATAGAAAAAACATATGAGACCCTATGGAGTAAAAGACCCCATAGCCCATAGAACACATTGACATTCAAAGGAATTACACACATTCATGTCCAAGAGTGGGAGTCTCACTCTTGGCAGGATGGAAAAAAAAACAAACTCCAGAAATCCAGCAAAGCAGCTGGGGGACTCACTAGGTTAGGAAATTCAGCCTAAACAGAGAATTCTCCCTAACAGGCACCCTCCACCAGGCCCCCACTCATGTCTCCCCCACCCCCCAGCATCCAGGGACACCCTCCAACAGGCCCCCACTCATGTCTCCCTGCACCCCCACCCCCCAGCATCCAGGGACACACTCCACCAGGCCCCCACTCATGCCTCCATTCACCCCCACCCCCCAGCATCCAAGGGCACCCTCCACCAGGCCCCTACTCATGTCTACCAGCACCCCCACCCCCCAGCACTGTGGGGCACCTGCCAGCAGGCCCCCACTCATGTCTCCCACCCCCCACCCCCCAGCAGTCCTGGGCAGCCTCCACCAGGCCCCACTCATGTCCCCCTGCACCCCCACCCCCCAGCACTGTGGGGCACCTTCCACCAGGCCCCCACTCATGTCTCCCTGCACCCCCACCCACCAGCAATGCGATTTGCCTGGGTACGTGTATTTCAGGGGTGCGCGGGTAGTCTTACATGCAAATTCATCAGGGTTCGTGTATTACTGGGTTCGTGTGAACTTCCACACGCGACTGGGCCTGGGAGAGTGGGGTACGTGTATTCCTGGGGTGGGCGGGAATATTCACTCGCGACTGGGCCTGGGAGAGCGTGTTACGTGTATTCCTGGGGTGTGCGGGAATATTCACTCGCGACTGGGCCTGGGAGAGCGTGTTACGTGTATTCCTGGGGTGGGCGGGAAGATTTACACGGTCGCCTACAACGCGCCAAAAAAAAAGGTCCAATCCGGAAATACGTACGCCAGCATGAAGCAGGCGCACGTCCCGCGCAGCATAAAAGTGTGCGCAAACAACAAACAAGCTCAGACGCCAGGATGAATATACCGTTCCTAGCAGCAGTGGCCATGGGATACCGCAGGAGGAGGAGGAGGATAGTCAGGGCCAGAATCTTCACACCCAGAACCAGCCTTTTTGGTATGCCTGATGACCAGGTGTATGGGAGGTACATGTTTCCACCTCACATAATACTCGACCTGGTCAGTGTGTGGGAAGATGACCTCACATCACCCACCCTGTGCTCCCAAGCACTCAGCCCCCTGGAGAAGGTCCTCAATGTACTGCACTTCTTGGCTACCGGATCATTTCAGCGGACAAGTGCCATAGTGGGGGGGGTGTCACAGGCCACGCAGTCACGGTAACTACACCAGGTGTTGGCCATCATCACTGCACGCCCATCAGTCCGCAGGCACAAATACCTGCCCAGAACACCTGCAGAAAGGCATGCTGTCAGCCAGGATTTCTACAGGGTGGCACAATTCCCCAAAGTGCTAGGTGCCATTGATTGCACCCATGTGGCTCTACGTCCCTCCAGGGCATCTGAGCACATCTATAGAAACCGCAAGCACTGGCATTCCATCAACATCCAGGTAGTATGTGATGCCAAGGGAATCACCACCTCAGTATATGCCAACTATCCAGGGTCCACCCACGACAGCTTCATTTACAGGATGTCAACCCTAAACCGGGACATGGAAGCTGGGCGGCATGGCGATGCATGACTGCTTGATGAGTATAAATGCCACAGCACACGCATGCATGACAGATACAGAGTAATGTCACTACCCCACTAATGATCCCCATCACCACCTCCCCAGGGGACAGTGCCTACCCTCTGAGCACCCACATGATGACGCCAATTCGGAACCCCATCACGCCTCCCAAGGTAAGATACAACACAGCCCATATTGCAACCCGGGGCATAGTGGAGCGCACATTCGGAGTGCTCAAGTCACGCTTTCGCTCCCTTTACCGTTCTGGCGGGCAGCTGTTATACGCTCCCCCAGTAGTGTGCAGGATAATAGTGGCAGCATGCGTCCTGTACAATGTTGCAACACGCTGGGGCTTGGCTGTGGACATGGTGGTGCCCCCACATCCCCAACCACATGCACGCCCGCTGCGCATAGGAGGGGAAAGGGCACGGGTTGAGGCAGCCCGTACGCAGCTGGTGGCTAATTACTTCACATAGAAATCACACCCCTGTGGAGTGCACACAGCCCTGGCACATACCATCTGACAATCAATGATGACTCAATCTGAAAATTCTGATGAATTAAGGGACAGTCAACTGTCAGAACCATAGCAGCCTGAGATTGTTCACCTGGAAGTGTCACAATGTGTGCATCCCTACCTACACAAACACCACCAATGCAGTGTCATCAAAAGACACACTTCTATGCAGCAAAAATGAATACCCACTTGCAAAATACAACATGAGAACAGTGCCATGTCACCCAACCCCTCCCAGGCACCGCCACACAACACACCATGGCATGTCATGCTATGTGAGAGCAAACAAATTAATCCACACAACATGACCAAGTGTCACCAAGTACAGTGTCCATAATGGAAACTGGCCACACATGAAATGCTCACAATAATGCAGGACCAACAACACACATTACCAAATATTTAGGAATAATACTAATCACCTACACAACCTCCAACCTACCATAAACATGACAGTACGTATTTAAAAAATTGGTAGTGTCACTACCTGATAATGCCAGCACTTCGAACACTTCCAACTGTACAGTGTTAGCGCCACACAAAAGTGTATGTGCACTGCTTGCAACATGGACTCCATTTCCAAAGTAGACCGCCTTGTGAAGACATGAGGAATGGACCTGCAAATTAGGAGGATGAGATGGATGCAGAGGCACATATCAATACACCATGCAGTGTACAATACAACAACAATATGCACTAGGAATGTATACACAGTATTGACTACAGACTGCCCACACATCAAATGGGAGTCCAACGTCACTGTGTAAGTCAATGTCACTAGGGCACACCCTTTGCAAGCCCATGGAAACGGGAAGCAGGAGGGGTGTGTGTCACACAAACCCAAGCATCTAACCCAAATTCAGGACAAGCCTGCATGTGCCCAGCCATAATACAGCGTATGCCAACGGGAGCCACACAAGGCAACACACTGTAAAAAAATCAAAAATCAAAAATCAAAAATCAAAAATGGCCAGGAATGGGCCAGGGGGGCTGGAGGAGGCCACCCAGGATGTCCGAGGACAGGGTGCACACCAAAACCCACCTGTGTGGATCTTGGGGAAAAAAAAAACCTCCACAGGCTAATGGCTTTCACGGCTACCCTATTGTGAGAGATTCGCTGCTGTCGCTCTCCTCACCCTATGCAGCTGCTTCAGGAGGTGGTGGCACTATGGGAGGCAGCCCATGCAAAACCCTAGTCTGGTCCTCCATGGCAGCAAGCATGCGGGTGTGGAAGGTCTGGTTCTGGAGGATAATCGTGCGGAGGTCCCCATGCAACAACTCACGGGATGCCTGGACCTCCTCCCTAGTTGCCTGCATCTCAGCTGAGAGTGTACGCGTGAGCTGCTCCAGCTGCTGTTCTGTCCTTGTGTCATTTGAAGCCTCAAGCTCAACAAGAGTCACCCTGAGCTGACGGAGTTCCACCCTCAGGGCTTCCCTGTGGCCCTGGGACTCAATAGAAATGGCTTCCCGCAGAGTCTCCAGTGCCGCCCGTCTGTTCCTGTTGGACGCCAACATGTCCTCCCTGTGTGACTGGCAAATGGAGTCTGTTGCCTGCTGTAGTTGTTCCATCAGCCTTTCTTGGGGGACAATGGAAGTGGCCACCCTATCCATGTCCTGAGCCATCATCTCAGATGATGCTGCCTGTTGGTTTGCCATACCGTATATGGATTGCTCCCATGCGGTATTGCCAGGTGGCGTACGGCCACCGCGTCGGCGGGCACCACACCTGTCTGGGGCAAGGCGAACTGCACATTGCTGTGCCGGCACTGCCTGAGGATGCAGGTCTGCATTCCCCCTCTGATCTGCTGGCCCAGGAACAGGATCAGATGTAGCGCAGTGTGACCCTGCATCCGTAACCACAAAAGGCGGACCTACCAACAATGACATCCCCATTGAGGGTTCTACCCCTGGTGCAGGTGGGTTGGACAGTACAGAATCCCTCCCAGAAACACTTACCTGCGACCGCACATAGGTCTCATCATCCGAATCGACACCTGAATAGAGCTCAGGGGAGGTGCACCCAGAGACACCCCTTGAGATAATGGTCTGCAGCAAGTGTGGGTTCTCACCCACCACCACACTACGTCCCTCACTGGTGCCCGGTCGGGCCTGAGACCCCTCCTGGGTCTGCACCATCTCCACAACCCCAGCAGTATCAAGTGCGTCATCCCCTGCAAAGACATGAAAGAAAAGAAATGGGAACAGGCATTAGCACCATGGCACAGAATTGGGGCTGAGAAGCAACAGAAACAGTACTTCATTGACACATGTCCCACATGACTATTACCCTCCCATGCATGCACCGTCACTGCGTATGAAGGGGAGGCAAATGGCACACATTGATGACACCAAGATGGAAGACCAACACATTTGCTGCATGCTGGCTAGCAGTGCCATTACACATTGGCCTGTGATTGGCATGTCCAATACACATACATGACACATGCCATCACACATATGCCATGTACCATAGCCATGTCACACATGTGACAATAGGACTGAGAAATGCCTAGTGAAAGTGGTGGAATGCAAACAATCAGCCTGAATGAACACAGAATAATACGCAACTATGTTGTGGCAAGATGACACTTCAAGGGCAACTGGCATGAGGTTGGGCTAAATGTCTACTGTTGCCAGATGGGATACTGCAATACCCAAATCCTGGTGTGCAGAATGTATTGGATGAAGCACATGGGTGACCCAAACCACTCAGGCACACACACCCTCACTTGGCACTCAATCAGAAGCCCTCACACACACACCATGCACATGGATGACACACACATGCATGTGCACTCACCGGACAATGCCTCGTAATCTGGCAGGTCTCCCACGCCTTGGATCTCTCCCTCCGTGACGTAGGTCCCAGCAACATACTCATGTGGAATGAGTTCAATGTCCTCTGCTGGAGACCCACCTCCAGTCACTAGAGTAGCGGCATGACTTGAGGCCAGCTTTTTCTTTGCCCTGCGCTTCAGGTCATTCCAGCGCTTGTAGCAATCATTAGCTGTGCGCCTCACGAATCCAAGGGCACTTATGATGTCCGCGATAGTCTGCCAGTGTGCCAGACGTTGTGCAGATGTAGTCTTGCATCCTGCAGTAATCACCATTTCGCTGTCATGTGCGGACACATACTCCACTAGTGCATCAAGTTCGGCCTGATTGAAGCTGGGCTTCCTTGGTGGGCCAGACTGTGTAGCCGTGTCTGGGGCATCAGCCTGTACTGGACGAGCACTCTTCCTCTTCCGCTTGGAAGGTGGTGGGGATCCTGAGTGTCCTACGCAGCTCTAGACACTAGGGGCAGGAGCCCCGGTGGACTGTGGACTAGGAGTGTGGGAATGAACACTCACCATGGGACTTGGTGCAGGCATTAGCTGAAGTGTGATGTAGTCAGGGGGAACGTCAGCAGGATGGACTGGGACCGACACTGTCCTGGCTGGGAGACTCAGTGCTGGGGTGGATGGAGCCACAGCTGCCCCTGCAGCCTCCCTACCCTGCCTACTCGGGGCAGCAGATGACATAGCTGCCCCTGATCCACGTGGCCTGGTGACACCAACGTGCACCGCCACACGTGGCCTAGACCTGCTGACCTGGAAGTCAGCCATGGAGTCACCCTGTGCCAGGTCTGGTGCCACAATGGGCTGGTCCAACAAGGGCTGAGCAGGGATGGTGTCAGCCACGTTACCCTCAACCAGGGGGGGGCATGGGTGTCCCTGACTGGCCACCCACACGTGGGGGGCTAGGGGCACCCTGCAAGTCCCGGCCACGTTCCCTACCGTATCCACCACGGCCACCTCTTGAGGCTCGGCCACCTTTGCCACCCTTACCGCGTGCTCGCCTCCCAACCATGGCACTGATGTTGTTGTGCGTATGGGAGTTGCAGTAAACTATTGTCCTGGGCAATTGGGAGTCAAAGGGGTAGGGTACTAGATGGAATTCGTACCCTAGTGCTCTAGCAAGGTGTATGTGACCCCTGGGGGAAGATTACAGGTCACGCAACGCACAGGCACCCCAAAAAAAGGGAGATAATGTGCACGCAACCCCTCCTAGACCACGTGCGTGGAAAAATAAACCTGCACTACGCTGTGGCACCCAGAAACAGAAAAATGAACGTTATGCGTGTCACACACAGCCTAGAATGACCTCTGAAGGGGTAGGCAACAAACGGGGCAAGCAGAGATGTTAAATATGTGCGACTCACCGTCTGCCTGGAAAAATCTCGTGAAAAATATGCACGTGTGCGCGTTGGCAACACCCCCGCCAAAAGAAGAATTGTACGCTGTCTGAGGAGACAGGACAACAGAAGAAGTGAATGCTGTTTGAGGAAACAGGCCCAGGAAAAAGACAAAAAGAAAAAAAGCTGTCAGAGGTAACAGGGAGTACGAACTTGGAACGCCATGTAGTAAATCGCGTGTGAACCGACAAGAAGTACAGATTTCACCCACTCGCTCTCCACGAAAAGCACGTACAAGGAAATGGCGTTCTACACGTACCTTTTAAACATGCCCACACGTCCAGCGTCACTTCCGCGTGTACGCACTAAGGCCCTATCCTTCAATTACACAAGCTGACACTCTGACGTGCAGTCATTGGACGTGTAACATGCACCCGTGTACAGGGAAACGCCCGCGCACGCACGTCACAGACGCGCATACGCGCTGAGGTGCTTTCCACCAATTACACGCTATGACACTCTGACGTGCTTATTTTTTCTACGCGCCATGGAAAACTCATGTGCGCATAACGTCATAGACGCGCCTACACGCTGGGGGCCTTTGGGCCAATGAATTCGCGTACATGTGCTGACGTGCTTACGCGCTAAGGCCCTTTCCTCGAATTACACGCAGACGTGATGGATTTTCACGTGCCAAATCACTCTGTATCAAGCTGGCCACGCGTAAGCACACGGAAGACCACGCTCCTGCCCAGAAGGCCGAATTACTGCCCCCCAAAGCCCCGAGCACGCTCCCACCTGCCATCTGCTGCTGCCTGATTGCCTACTGCCCACGTGCCCTGCCATTTGCTGCCTGCACATCAGCCAGGGGTGCTGTTGCTGTGACCACCCCTGCTGGAACCGAAGACTCCGGACTGGGATTCCATCACTCCACAGACCAGCCCCAGGACCCAGTTGCCCACCCACTCCTGCCTCTGGGGTTGTCATGTCGGGCACTGTAACATCTGGCACCACTGGCAACCCCCGGCCAGAGAGTCAGAGGGGCACCAGCTTCACTGCCACCGAAGTTGGTGTCCTGGTGGAGCAAGTCCTGGGGCAGTATGATGCCCTCTTCGGAAGTTTGCGCGCCGACAAGGAAGGACGGACTCGGATCTGGACGGACATTGTGACTGCCATCAACGCGGAGGGGGTGGCAGTCCGACTATTCCATCATGTCAAGAAGCGCTGGGAGGACTTCAGGTTCAGGACCCTCAACAAGGCCCGGCGCCTCTTGAAGGCAGCGGATGCTAAGGGGTGCCGGGGCCACTTGTCAGACGATCAGATGAGGGTCCTGGAACGCATATCCCCAGCGCTCCATGTCCAGGTACTTGAGAGGCAGACCCGTCTGGAGTCGAGCGGTAAGTGGCCAAGCATTGCTGTGTGAGACAGGGCATGTTGCAGTGTGCTGGTTGTCTGATACTTGCCTGTATGTGTGACAAAGGCCATGTACGCGTGTGTGTGTGCAGGGACATCATGGTCATGCATGTGAGACCAGTAATGTGTGAAGCACACGGTTGGTGTATGTGTTTAAATGCAACATGGGGAGCCCTATGCGGAATGGACACATGAGAGCATGCCAGTCTCTGTTCCTGGACATGGGTGGGGGTGAGGGATGGGTGCTGATGCCATGTACATGTATGGTGTCCATGTCTGTGTGTCTGACCTGCGTGTCTGTGACTTGTGAATGCCCTGGATGCATGACACATGTCTGTGACAATGTTCAGAATCACTGATGCAGCCTAGTTATCCTTGCATCCACTGTGTCTGGGGTGTACGAGTCCAGATGGATGAAAGTACGGTGAAGTGTGTGCATGCGATAGGCATGACCCATGATGCATGTGAGTTCAAAAATAACATTGTATGTTTCAAGAGTCCCTTGGACATGTTTGCTAATGTCCATAGCATGCGCCATGCCTGTTACTGCATGTGTTTTGCCTGCACTGACCAATGTGTTGTGGAGGGACATGATGGAAGGGATCTTTGACAGTGCCACTCATCTGCTATTGCTTCCTGTCTAGGGGACCATTGTACAGTACCTTGATGCTTGTGTTCTATGTCTCCCTCTACACAGCGCAAAGTGAAGAAGAGGGCGGAGATGGTGCTGTGGAGCAAAGCGGCGGGGATGCCCCCATGGCTGCAGCGGAAGGGGTGGGTGAGCCCCCACAGGGGCTTGCAACGGCGGAAGACGGGGTGGAGCCATCCAGGTTGGTGGTTTCCACAGAGGAGGAGGAGGCCGCTACTGAGCCGCACATGGGGCCTGGTGGGGGCATCCCTGCTGGTGCAAGTGGTGCAGTCCAGGGGCAGGGGCAGGAGGCAGCACAGGTCGCCGTGGAGGTGCCTGTGCATGTCACTGACACTGTGACTGCACCACCATGCACCAGCAGGGATGCCCCATCCCAGGCCGTTCGCAGGTAGGGGGGATGTCCATGTCATCTGACTCCCCTCCACCTGCGGACGAGGGGACCCCTGGGCGTATGGAGAAGGTCCTGATTGGTGTCGCGTTGCGCACGGGTGTCATTCGTGATGAGGTGCGTGCTTCCCAGGGGGAGCATGCACGTCATCACGAAGAGCACCGTGCCAACGTGGCCCAGTTGGGAGCGGCCATGGTCGGGGGTTTCGTACATGTGTCGGGCACTCTGGCGACCTTCTCCTCCTCTGTGGAGGCTATGCGCCAGTCGTTCTCCATGCCATCTTCCGGCCCAGATGCCACCAGGGCCCCCTGTGGACCTGCCCCGACCAACGCAGACAACTCGGTGGGGATCCCATCCCTGCCACAGTCGGGAGTCGGAGGTCCAGCAGGGGTGGACACATCAGCAACTGGACCCCAGCAGATGGTGGATGTGACGGCATCATTGGGCAGGGCACGTGCACGATGGTGTCGGTGGATTCCATCAGCCTGGATGCCGTCGTGCTGGCACAGGCAGTTGCGTCGGAGGCAGCGGCAGGCTCGACGTGGGAGGCATCATGGCTCGGGGCCATCAACATCAGGGGTGCAGGCATCGGCCGGAGGGAAGGAGAACCCTGGAATGGGAGTGTCTTCCGTGTGGGAGCGGTTGGGCCAGCATTTAGGTGCGGAGCGGCAGCGGGCAGAGGAGGAACGGCTCACAGTGGTCAGGGCGGAGAACTCCATGTGGATGGCGCTGAGGCGGGCTGAGTGCCTCGAGGGTATTCGCAGGGAGTTGGAGCTGGACACTGCATTATCCCTGCAAGACCTCGGGGCCAGGGAACATGCCCACCTCCAAGCCATTGAACAGGAGTTCGATGATGCCCTGGCCCATGACAACAACCAGTGAGCCGTCGGACTAGCCCACTGCCCTTGTAAATAGTTATGTAGTTAGTGTTAGGTTTCCTTTGCTTTTTTATTTTTTTTGGACCTTTTGGACAATGGATCACTTTTTTATATATAGTTTTAGCAATGGTTTTCGGTTTTGATTTTCCATTGGATTTACTTTTTTGAACTGTGACTTTGGACACCTTTCCTTTGGATTATGATTTTGGATTATGATTTTGCATTATTTTACGGACATGCTGCTTTTGGTTTTTAATTCCCATTGTCGTTTGTTTATTTTTGATTCCATTTATGTTGCTTTTAATACATTTTCTTCATCAAACTTCAATGTGTAGTATCATCTCATTGGTTTCATGCATATAATGATATGGGTTTTGAGATTCACTGACTCCCATTGGGTGTATGTGAGGGACATGTGTTCATTTACATACTTGCCATTGGGGTTGTATCATGTAATTGGCATTTCTAAGTGGGTGGATGCAATCCTTGGGTGGGTGTTTGGCATGTGGAGGCAGCCCATAAGGGCCAGGGATCTAGATTGTGATGACGTGTTGGCTGGGGGACATGAGTCGGGGCCTGGTGGAGGGTGCCCTGCACTGCTGGGGGGTGGGGGTGGTGGGAGGCATGTGTGGGGGGCTGGTGGAGTGTGCCCCTGGATGCTGGGGGGGTGCTGGGAGACATGTGTGGGGGCATGGTGGAGGGTGCCCTGCACTGCTGGGGGGTGGGGGTGCTGGGAGACATGAGTTGGACATGAGTGGGGGCATGGTAGGGTGCCCCTGGATCCTGTGGGGTGAGGGTGCAGGGGGACATGAGTTGGACATGAGTGGGGGCCTGGTGGAGGGTGCCCCTGGATGCTGTGGGGTGGGGGTGCTGGGAGACATGTGTGGGGACCTGGTGGAGGGTGCCCTGCACTGATGGGGGGTGGGGGTGCTGGGAGACATGTGTGGGGGCCTGGTGGAGTTTGCCCCTGGATGCTGGGGGGTGGGGGTGCTGGGAGACATGTGTGGGGGCATGGTGGAGGGTGCCCTGCACTGCTGGGGGTGGGGGTACTGGGAGACATGAGTGGGGGCCTGGTGGAGGGTGCCCCACAGTGCTGGGGGGTGGGGGTGCAGGGGGACATGAGTTGGACATGTGTGGGGGCATGATGGAGTGTGCCCCTGGATGTTGGGGGGTGGGGGTGCTGGGAGACATGTGTGGGGGCATGGTGGAGGGTGCCCTGCACTGCTGAGGGGTGGGGGTGCTGGGAGACATGAGTGGGTGCCTGGTGGAGGGTGCCCTGCACTGCTGGGGGGTGGGGGTGCAGGGGGACATGAGTTGGACATGAGTGGGTGCCTGGTGGAGGGTGCCCCTGGATGCTGGGGGGTGGGGGTGCAGGGAGACATGTGTGGGGGCCTGGTTAAGGGTGCCCCTGAATTCTGGGGGGTGGCGGTGCAGGGGGACATGAGTTGGACATGAGTGGGGGCCTGCTGGCAGGTGCCCCACATTGCTGGGGGGTGGGGGTGCTGGGAGACATGCGTTGTTGATCAGCAGTGCAAGGTGACATGTGGCTTGGCTGGGGGCATGCCCATGGTGGATGGGCTGCCTGCGGGACATGAGCAGGGGTGCAGGGTAGTCCCCTGTGGTGTGGGCTGCCTGCAGGGGCCGTGGAGGGTGTAGAGGGAACACCTGAGAGGACCAACACGGCCAATTCACGTGTAGTACTCCCCGCGCACCCCTGAAATACACGTACCCTGCTGAATTTGCGTGTGGAACTTCCCGCGCACCCCTGAAATACATGTACCCTGCTGAATCTGCGTGTGAAACTTCACACGCACCCTTGGAAATACACGTGCCCTGATGGAATCGCGTGTGAAACTTCCCGCACACCCCTGAAATACACGTACCCTGCTGAATTTGCATGTGAAACTTTACGTGCACCCCTGGAACACACGTACCCAGGACAATCGCGTGTGGAACTTCCTGCGCACCCCTGAAATACACGTACCCTGCTGAATTTGCCTGTAAAACTTCCCGGGCACCCCTGGAATACACGTACCCAGGACAATCGCGTGTGGAACTTCCCGCGCACCCCTGAAATACACGTACCCTGCTGAATTTACGTGTGAAACTTCACGCGCACCCTTGAAATACACGTGCCCTGATGGAATCGCGTATGAAACTTCCCGCGCACCCCTGAAATACACGTACCCTGCTGAATTTGCGTGTGAAACTTCCCGCGCACCCCTGGAATACACGTACCCAGAACAATCGCGTGTGGAACTTCCCGCGCACCCCTGAAATACACGTACCCTGCAGAATTGGCGTGTGAAACTTCCCGCACACCCCTGAAATACACGTGCCCTGATGGAATCGCGTGTGAAACTTCACGCGCACCCTTGGAAATACACGTGCCCTGATGGAATCGCGTGTGAAACTTCCCGCACACACCTGAAATACACGTACCCTGCTGAATTTGCATGTGAAACTTCACGTGCACCCCTGGAACACACGTACCCAGGACAATCGCGTGTGGAACTTCCTGCGCACCCCTGAAATACACGTACCCTGCTGAATTTGCCTGTGAAACTTCCCGGGCACCCCTGGAATACACGTACCCAGGACAATCGCGTGTGGAACTTCCCGCGCACCCCTGAAACACACGTACCCTGCTGAATTTACGTGTGAAACTTCACGCGCACCCTTGAAATACACGTGCCCTGATGGAATCGCGTATGAAACTTCCCGCGCACCCCTGAAATACACGTACCCTGCTGAATTTGCGTGTGAAACTTCATGCGCACCCCTGGAATACACGTACCCAGGACAATCGCGTGTGGAACTTCCCACGCACCCCTGAAATACACGTACCCTGCTGAATTTGCGTGTGAAACTTCCCGCGCACCGCTGAAATACACGTGCCCTGATGGAATCGTGTGTGAAACTTCACGCGCACCCCTGAAATACACGTACCCTGCTGAATTCGCGTGTGAAACTTCACGCTCACCCCGGGAACACACGTACCCAGGACAATCGCGTGTGGAACTTCCCGCGAACCCCTGAAATACACGTACCCTGCTGAATTTGCGTGTGAAACTTCCCGCGCACCCCTGGAATACACGTACCCAAGACAGTCGCGTGTGGAACTTCCCGCGCACCCCTGAAATACACGTACCCTGATGGAATCGCGGGAGAAACTTCACACGCACCCCTGAAATACACGTACCCAGGACAATCGCGTGTGAAACTTCCCGCGAACCCCTGAAATACACGTTCCCTGCTTGGCGTTTGCTGTTTGGCAGCCCTGTGAAGTGGTCCAGGGTTAGCGCAGACATTTGCAATGAATTGGGGATTTTGATGGCTTTTCCTTGCGCGAGGGCGTTCTTGGAGGCGTAACTGGTGCTGCTGCAGGGTCGCTGCGCCACTCTGCGCCACGGCTGGTTTTGGAGGCTAAAATCCATGAATACGCTGTGCGATTAAATGGATTTTATCGCACGCGGCTGGCGCAGTGTATCGCACGGGGACACTGTGCGCCAGCCGCGTGCGCCACTTTTGTGCGAAATTCTATGAATTACTAGAATGATATTTTGTAAAAGTCGTGTTTGGGCTACATACAGATACAAAAATATATATATTAAAAAGGCAAATGGCAGACACTGCTATCATTTGCCCAGATAATAACACCATTGCCCAGCTGTTGCCTGCCATCTTGTGTCCTGGTAGTAGCATTATGGCAGTGCCTTGCAAATGCCTGTTTCTCATGCCTACACACAACACAAAAACCTTGGCATTGCAAGTGCATGCTTTATTTTGAAATCGGTACCGTTTCTAAAAAAATCTTAGCGCGTCCGTGACTCACTCTCACACAGTCAGAAACCATATGTTTGGAAAGTAAGATCCAAGAAACCACACAAGTGCAAACGGGTAAGTGCCCCAGGGCTATGCGACAATGAGTCTAATTAAAAAAGGGAGGAGCTTAATCAGCAAGGGTTTAAATCTGACTCATGGCCTGGCTGTCAAAATGACTGCACGTCAAATAGCAATGATTGTGTGCACTACTCTGAAATGTTTTGAGCAATACATTAAGGATGCAATTTGGATACATTTTCAACAGAATGCAAATACAGCATAGTGCAGGCTTGATCCGTCAGCAGCAACCCAATTATTGAGTCACATCTGTTTCCACTACTTTGTGAAGAATAACAGCAGTGCTCTTCAAATTACGCTGACTTCTCTTTTCCTGCGTAGAGAATATGTGCTCGAGTTTGGCAGTCAACTACTTCATCAACTAAAACATCAATTTACACAAACATACACACACAATATTGCTTTATATGAAATCCAAGACAGCTCCCAAGTGTGTCCAATCAGTGATGGCATTTCTGCTTTTAGTGAAGGCCTAGTTCTAAATTGGAACCTGCAGTTTAATCATTCGTGCATCGAATGCAAAGCATTGTGCGTGGAAAGGAGAAAATGAGGGCAACAAACCCCAATAAAGAACGATGCTCTGGAAGAAAGATAGAGGGACAGACAATGGAGCAGAAGTCCCATTTCCCTGACCATGACAGTGAAGATGGGGGGCGAGAGAAGAAAGACTCTGAAGAGCCAACACAACTGAACAAATCTGAGAGGTGGGGCTGGAGAAGAGACAGCACCAAGCAGGAGAAGGAGACAGAGAGCAGTGGGATCTGAGAAGTCAGGAACATGGAAGTAGAAGAGCAGGAGAGATGTGTCTGGGCACCAAGATGGGAGGCAGAATATCGGACACCCATCAGGATCCATATAATGTAAGACAAGGCCAACCAATATTTCCCTGAAGCCTCAGAATCTGATTGGCTGTGTCATGGCTAAAGGAACCAGTGGACAGGAAGCCAAGCACTTGGTTCTGCTTCTTCATTGGATACAGCAACACCTTCAGAGGAAACAAGTTCCTAGTGCGACGGCCCTTAGACAATCTCTCTCCCCTAAATAGGTCACCATCCCTTGCAGTAATCATGGCACTCCATCTCTGGGGATTTTCCTGCCCAAACATTTTATTTCCCCCTCATAAAATATTTTTGGGCTTGACTTCGCTGGGAAATATTGGTCCACCTGGATTTCTGGAAAACCTGCCACCACCAACCCTGTGCCACCGGTCCTCATTCAGGCTGGTTGTCATATTATTTAGCTGCTCATGTGCCAGGGGATTAAATGACTTCTTCTCCCCACCCCCAACCAGGGCATGTTCTGCCACTTCTCCACCACTGTATAGTGCAGCTCTTGGTCCAGGCTCTGGGGACTTTCCCTCTTTTTTCTTCTCTTTTCCCCTCCAGTCCCTTCACGCTACACATCCCCCCTCCTTGTTCCTTTTTACTCATTCTCCCCTGCCACCTGCTTTCTCTGATCTCTCATGCTTTCATCCTTTGTCCTCCCCCCCCAGGTCCACCATCCATCACGTTCTTCACCTCACCTCTCCATCTCTCCCTTCTTCTCATATGTGCCTTGAGAATGTTTGATCTTTATGTTCCACTCTCTCTCTTGATGTCTTCCTACTCCCCATTGTTCTTTCTTGACCTTTCCCATCCTCCTCCTCTTGGTTTCAGATGTATACCCTCTGGGTTTCTTTCCATGGCCTTATTTCTCCTTCCTCCCTCACTCTCCTTTCTCCCTCCTTCACCTCTGCACTTTCCTTCTCCTGTTTCCCCCTTTAAAATTTTCAGCTCTGCAATATTTCCCCCCTCCACACTCCTCTCTTTATATTTTTTATAATTGTTCTTTTATAGCACGCTTAATATCGGGGACCAGTTTCTAAGCGAAAGCTTGTGATTCGAACCTGTGTTGCTATGTGTTGTCTTGCTTCCAAGACAAACGAGTTGCCCCTGAGCTATCCTCCCGGCCTCCCCTCTCTTTTCAATTAGTATGTTCCTCTTCATCTTGATCATTGCTTGTTAGTTGTACTCCATTTTCAATGCTATTTCCTCTACCTCTGATCTTTTTTCTCCCACCTCTGTTCTTTCCTTTTTACGTCTATGCTTTCCCCCACCTCTGCTTATCTTTCCCTCACACTGTCTCTTTTCCTACTTCCTCTTCTATTCTTTCTACCTCTACTTCTCTTTCCCTCACGCTGTCTCCTCTTTCTACTTCCTCTTCTCTTTCTAGCTCTGCTTCCCTTTCCCTCACACTGTCTCCCCTTTCTATGTCCTATGCTCCTCTTTCTACCTCTGCTTCTCATTCCCTCACACTGTCTCCCCTTTCTACCTCCTCTGCTCCTCTTTCTACCTCTGCTTCTCTTTATCTCACTCTGTCTCCACTTTCTACCTCCTCTTCTCTTTCTACTTCTGCTTCTCTGTCCCTCACACGGTCTCCCCTTTCTATGTCCTCTGCTCCTCTTTTTACCTCTGCTTCTCTTTCCCTCACACTGTCTCCCCGTTCTACCTCCTCTGCTCCTCTTTCTACCTCTGCTTCTCTTTATCTCACTCTGTCTCCACTTTCTACCTCCTCTTCTCTTTCTACCTCTGCTTCTCTGTCCCTCACACGGTCTCCCCTTTCTATGTCCTCTGCTCCTCTTTCTACCTCTGCTTCTCTTTCCCTCACACTGTCTCCCCGTTCTACCTCCTCTGCTCCTCTTTCTACCGCTGCTTCTCTTTTTCCGTTGTTTACCTCCTGGGCTGTTCTTCGGCCTCCACCTTGCTATTTTCCTTGCACTACCACACTCTGACACCCGCTGGCAGTCCTGGTTCCCTTTTATTATCACAGGGCTAGGGTCTATATGAAAACAGTGTGTATGCAGCTGGGCTCTGGTCGAGTGTACACGCAGGAGGATTGAGCCCCCCCCACACTTTTTTCAGAGGCCACCTTGATATGCTAAGTTCTGGTGACACCACATTCAATTGGCATGCTAATGAGCCCCCCTACCCCCACACTGGCATGCAGTCTGAGGAAGTCACATGCTTGCCAATTCATTTGGCTTCTTTGGGACTACTGGATATGCATCTCAGAATATTCAGCCATAAGGCCACCTTACACGCTGTGACCTATCAGAGCACAGGGAACACGAGATGCAATTGCCAACCCAAGCATGTGTTGCCCGCATACTTTGCCAGCCATTACAAAGGTACTGAGCCTTTGCTTTTGCACAGGCGCCATTTTCTCCCTACCTTTCACCTGTGAGGTTGCTACCTGACTTCTGATCCTGTCTCCCTTGCGCCTCTACCCGCTCGCCCGGAGACTACTCTCATCAGCCTGATAAGCTTCTACTCCCCAACCACATTCCTAACTTCTGGCCTCCGTTCCCATCCTGCTCTGTGCACATCATAGTGGTTCCCCCATTTCCAGGACCTTGGTTTTCGATCTGATTTGTGTGTCACTGATGTGTCATTCAGGTCTTTTAGTTTCTTTTTAGTTTTGGCTATAAGGTGGCACGTTAGTTCCTTATTTCGCCAGAATTCGCCTTAAACCTGGTTGTCGGTCGCTCCAGGCTGTGCTACCCACATAGGACGTTTCTATGGTATTATCGTATGGTTAGATGGTTGAATGAGAGCCGGGCGCATTCTCAGTGCATGGCTGAGTGGTAGCAGTGAGGGCATCATGGATGAGATCAGAATGAATTTGCTCCATTCACGCCGACCAGCAGAGCTCGGATAATGCACTCCCAGTTTCATTGCCTTTGGAGAAATGATGGATTCAATTGTGTAGCAATGGATGTTGCTACATGCCTCGCTTCACTTCCGGAAAGGAGCTTGTATTCACATGTCTTGATTTGAATTCACTCTTATTACACATGCATGAATACACAGATACCTCAGGAGCCGCAATGTGGTTGCACAACTTTCCTGCTGCTTGTTGGTCACATGGGACACACTCAGGTTTTCTGACCAAAGCAATAACCTCCTCTTTGCCCACTGGAAAATTGTATTCATTTTGCCACAGATAGTGGTCCCGCGTATGCACAAACTCTTTAAATAGGTCTAAGCCCAACAAACTCGGAACTTTGTCTGTCATCATGCAGTGTTGGCACACTGGGACGTGAACTAACATTCCCAGAATTCTATCTCGAGCTCCCTTCTCACATCCATTGTTCGACATTTTGGTACTTGACTATAATTTCGATCATTATGTATCTGACTTTGTTTCTCTCACACGCGATATGGACACTTTGGTACTTGAAGTACCCTTGTTGCAAGCTTTCCTGAGATACACACAGGCACAGCACTGAAGCAGCACTGCCAGATGCTGGAACTGTGCTTTCTGAGAGCAGGAACAGCATTGTCAGTGGCACTACCGCTTCACCTGTAAACACATAGCAGACACAGCGGGGCAGCAGCATTTCAATATTCCCCAGTTACAAAAAGAGCAGACAAGATTGGCAGCAGCACTGCCACTTCCCCTGTAAACACAGAGCAGACACAGCAAGACCAGCAGCACTTCAATATTCCCCAGTTACAAAAAGAGCAGACAAGATTGGCAGCAGCACTGCCACTTCCCCTGTAAACACAGAGCAGACACAGCAAGACCAGCAGCACTTCAATATTCCTCATTTACAAAAAGAGCAAGCGCAGGATTGGCAGCAGCACTACCACTTCCCCTGTAAACACAGAGCAGACACAGCAAGACCAGCAGCACTTCAATATTCCCCAGTTACAAAAAGAGCAGACAAGATTGGCAGCAGCACTGACGCTTCCCCTGTAAACACAGAGCAGACACAGCAAGACCAGTAGCACTTCAATATTCCTCATTTACAAAAAGAGCAAGCGCAGGATTGGCAGCAGCACTACCACTTCTCCTGTAAACACAAAGCAGACACAGCAAGACCAGCAGCACTTCAATATTCCTGAGTTACAAAAAGAGCAGACAAGATTGGCAGCAGCACTACCACTTCCCCTGTAAATACCTAGTAGACACAGCGGGGCAGCAGCACTTCAATATTCCCTAGTTACAAAAAGAGCAGACAAGATTAGCAGCAGCACTACCACTTCCCCTGTAAACACAGAGCAGACACAGCAAGACCAGCAGCACTTCATTATTCCCCAGGTACAAAAAGAGCAGACAAGATTGGCAGCAGCACTGCCACTTCCCCTGTAAACACAGAGCAGACACAGCAAGACCAGCAGCACTTCATTATTCCCCAGTTACAAAAAGAGCAGACAAGATTGGCAGCAGCACTGCCACTTCCCCTGTAAACACATAGCAGACACAGCAAGACCAGCAGCACTTCAATATTCCTCAATTACAAAAAGAGCAAGCGCAGGATTGGCAGCAGTATTTCAAGTTTCCCTCACACACAGAAGAGCTACAGGCAGCGGTGCCTGCTGAGTGTTTAACCCCTCAAGTGCCAGGCTATTATGCAAGTGTATACATACTCGTCCTTGGCACTTTGGGCATCAATGTTTTCCCTGTCTCGGCCCAGGGAAAAGCAGTGAGCCCAAACCCACGCTGGGGTATAGAGAGGGTTACCCGTCCCAAGAAATGCATTAAAATAATGTGTCTGAATGGTATGTTTTACTGCACGCATTACTTCACACTACACACATACTACACACATTTCAGAAAAGAATGTGAACATTTACAATCAGTGTTGTAGCGGGCACATGCAACATTCCAATACATAATATGCTGCCCACCCACACAAATTCACAGTGTTGATGGCGATAAGGTCATCATCCAACACAGCAAGTACAGACGAGTATGGAGATGGTCCAGCTGGCTGCACGGCAGACGTCAACGCGTCCATATTTATTAGCTCATGTGCAAGTGCAAGGAGTCACTGAGTTGATATCCCCCATTACTTCACCTACATCCCCTTCTGCAAAGACTTCTCCTGCATTCCCTTTGGCAGACATTTACTTTGGTGTGCAGTGAAAAAGTCAAAAACATTATGTCGAAAGTCATAATGTGGAGAAAAATATTTTGGATTTTTTTTTTCAAATGTTTTATTCTTTTATTTACTTTTTTTGGGTTACGCAAGTAAAAAAAAGGGGTAAAACAAAAGAAAAAAATATAAAAAGGGGGAATTGGGGGGAACCCCCCATTACGAACAAAAAACAAACAAAAATAGACATTCAAAAAATAAAATTCAAATTTCTTTTTGTTGACATTATGATTTTCCACATAATGTAATTCGAAATTATCACTATAAACCATTTACTTCTTCTTACCTTTACTTTGTCTGCATCTGTGCATTGTCAAGGTGGCAATGGATATGGTAAGGTTAGCTGTAAGATTAGGGCTGAGGTTGGTGGGGCACAGCGGGAATAATATGGGTGAGAAAAGAAAGGAGGTTTTTAAGGGCTCTTCCCTGTAATGACAAAGGGAATGTTAGAAGAAATGAAAGACTCTCACCTGTATCCTTTGGCAAGTCAATGTCATTGTCATTAATTTGTGCGCCCCGTTTCCTCTTAGCCCCTTTTTGCTTGTCTCTTAGATGTTCAGTGTATAGGTAAGGCCTTTCCTGACCTGCCGCCACAGTGTTGCCTGGGTAACAGGAAACAAAAACCGATGCAGACAGGAGTAACAGACCCTAATGGGGGGAAACGGCTTGAAGGCAAACAAAAACGTATGGTGTAGGGCAGAAGGACTTAGTAAAGCAGATCCCAATAGTAGCTGATGAGGTGGTAATCTGAACAGGTAGGCAGGAAGCCAGTATCGGGGCAAAGGCAGCAGAAAAACAGAAGGCAGCGGAAATGGGGCACTAAAGCAAAGTGAGTAGCAAGAAACAAAAGGCAGTGAAAGGATCGGGGTTATGCAGATAGGGAATGGAGACTGCATGCGGAAAGCTGTGCAGGATGGCAAGAGAGAAAACAGAAAACAGCATCTTATCCAGGGGATCGCAAGGGTTGCAACATCGGGGTTTGGCAGAGAACACCAAATGAAAAAGGATACAATAGTGTGGGTGTCATATTGGAAACAACTAGACTGGATGGATGGTGCGAAACTGCGTGATAGAACATTACGGTCTGAGACGCCATTGTTTCCATAGCGACCATAGCCCTGTGACAAAGGCAAAAGAAGTAAAGGTGTGAAGAGATAAATGTGACAAACTCTACCAAGTCATTCAGGCATGGATGTCCATTCATGGCCTCTGTCTGAATGAAGACAAAACAGAGTTGCTGTTGATTAGCTCACAAAACCGCCTAAACAAACTGCCTGAACAATTCAAATCCTTTATCATTGATAATAATACTATTAAAGGAGCAAAAGATGTCAAAACGCTAGGGATCTATCTCGACTCAACACTCTCCCTAACCAAACAAATCAATGCTACAGCCTGGTCGTTGGCATATACAGCAAAACGTATTACTGCTTGCCGGCCATTCCTGTCCCCCGATAGCTGTATCATCCTGGCTATAGCACTTATATTATCAAAACTGCCCTACTGCAATGTCTTATATATCGGCACCAGTCTCCACAACTGAAACAAACTACAAGTATTACAGAATAATACATTAAGAGCGGCACTCAACATTCCAAAAGCCAACCACATTACTGCCAACAGACAAAAGGCCCATTGGCTTCCAGTGAAGAACAGAATCGTCTACAAAATATTATCACTTAGCCGCAAGGGCCTAGCGAACAAAGCCCCCAAATACCTAAACTGTAAGTTCACCAAGAACCAATCAGTCAGACCTACCAGAGCTTTTCAGGTCAACCAATTTATGATACCTAGATACAAACTTGAAAAAACTGGAAGAAAGAGTTTTCCGGTCCTAGCCTCTAAACTTTACCCAGCCATGCCTTCAGACCTCAGAATTGAGCCGGCCTACTGGACTTTCCAAAAAAAATGAAAAATATGGCTAGTCTCACAAGAATAATAATGACTCAATTAACAGAATATTGACAATGGAGGTAATCCAATGAACCCTGGCACTGTAACTGCTCAATGCTTTGTACTATTTACTGTATCCCCCTTCAATGTTATTGTTCTACTGTTTTTGCCCTTTCAATATAATTGTACTATGGCATGTTTGCCCTTCTATGTAATTGTACTATTGTAGTTTAGCCCCCGCTTTTGTATGCATTTTTGAATTGTAATGGAGACTACCTGCACTTTAATTGTGCCATGTAAACTTGCGCCCAGTTACCTTTGGGTGAGAAGCACTATATAAATAAAACAAGCAAAAAAATAAACAATCAAAGTGAATACATGGTGAAGTGAATGCAGAAGAAGTAAAGACACACATTCACTGATTGTACATGTCAGTATTGCCCAGAGCTTTAGACTACAAGACTGTTAGGCGGAAACCTGTGCAGTTCCCTCTGGGACCACTGCAAAAGATTTAGGACTACAGGTGTTTGGCAGTAAACCCACTTGGTAGCAGTCGGTACCACACAGATTCACTTGGTAGCTGTGGCTGAGCAGTCAGACTTCCCTCAAGAAGAGTTAGACAGTATGTGGAGTATACGAAATAGGGCAATCTACACAGTAGAACAAGCAAACACGGAACAAGGCTTTGGTGTAAAGATATAAAGGTATTTATTTATAACAACACATCTATGGAAAACACTCTGGCACTAATACGGCAAACAACTTCAATCACAATTACTTATACGAAGAAACGGATCAATCCCCCTAACAATAGTTCGACAAGTCTAGGTTTACCGGCATCACTTATTTGCAGACAGAGGTGTATGCGTTACCCTAGATGGCACTCTAGTATTCGTTAGGACGGTAGAGAACGATAAGGCAGGTTATGAAATCAACTCGGTACCAATACTTTATGGACAAATGCAAGGAAAAATAAGGCAGGGTCTACTGTAGATCACAAAGTTCAGAGGCCAGGCCCACTCGGAAAGAGGCGAGGCGATATGTCCCAAAAGTGTCTCAGTGGAAATGCGCTTAGAGTCTTTATCGCAAATTGTTATGGAAAGATTGGACCCGTTCAGAACAGAAAGTTAAAGAACGCTTGGCGGCGACCCAATGGAAAGGCGAGGATTAAGACACCTCATTCTATCCGGCAGAAAGGGAAGCCAGGCGGACACGGTACCTTGTTTGTGGAGAGACAGCTCCGGCGGGGGCAGTTGTTCCTGGTGGTGGATGCACGTCCGGTCTTTGCCAAGAGAAGAGATGACCTCGTCGTCGAAGGAAAGTTGAAGATCGTTGCACCACCAGGGAAGAGACCAGCCGTGGAGTGCTCCGTCACAAGGCACCACCTTTTGGTCGCGGTACAGGGGTATTGGCTATCCGGTTGCCAAGGTGCTCTGCACAGGCAATTCGACCACTGTGTCCTGGAGCGAAGAAAAAGCAAAGGCGACTGGTTGTTCCCACCAGTCAGGGGAAGAGACTCTCCGGCAGGGAGATCTCCCCTGTCGTCGGGAAGTGGTGAGTCGTTCAGCAGGGCTCCACCGGAGGTGTCGTCGTTGCAGGTTGGCTCAGCTTTACCCTCGTCGGATTCTTAGGTCCTGTGGCGACTTCTGAAGATCCAGTCCCAAAAGCCCTGCTTTTATGCAGAAAATCCCCATTCTGTCATACCATGTAGTACCTGGCGTTTGTGGAGCCGATGGCGGTGCGGACGCTAGTTTCGTTCCGTTCAGCCTTCGCTTAGCCAAGCCCCCTTTTCCTGGGTTTTCTCTCTTCTGCCCTGATTCTATTGGTTGTGACGCTCCCCGACTCGGAGTCTTTACCAGCTCCTTCCGGGTCGGGGATGCGTCGCAACGCTTCCGGGTTTCAGACCTTCAACTTGCTGTTCGCGTTCGTCTCCATTGTTTTCGTGCCTCCAGCACTTTCCTCTGAGAGGTTTCTAGCGCCTTTTCCTGGCGCCTCTCCTCCCATCTGGTTCCCCACTGAACCGGTCTTTTCTTTTTCTCCTTCCCTGTTTCTTTTCTCGTACCCACCTTCTCCTTCTCCTTCCAGCTTCTTACCTCCCTTCTTCCCTTCTCCGGTCTACACTTTCCTGTTTTTTCTGTGTACCTCTGCCATTGCACTACAGTGTACCGTATCCTTGCCTGTTCCCTGGACTGTCTCTTCTTGCCGTTTTGGATACCTGTCTATTTGCTTACCGTGTACCGGATCCCTGCCTGCCTTTTTGGACTGCCTTCGCTTACCGTTTGGGAAACCTTGGACTACTGCCCTTACTGGGTACCTTTCCACGGAGTACTCCAGATCTCCTGTACTCCACGTCCTTCCAGAGATTCCCAGTTGTACCCAGTTGTGCCACAACCACAAACATTGTAAAATCAGGGGTTTTTGTGCCTCGTAGGCTTTTTCCCCTCTTGGGCGATTCCGGAGAGGAGCCCCCTGGTCTTCCTTATTGGAGACACGGTGGCTTCCTTTCGGGGTCGTCCTTACCTCCATAAAAAAAAGGAACCTTCACAGAGAAGAGAAAAGAAGGGTACCTGGAAAGAAGAAGAAGGTGAAGAGTTAGGGGAGGGGCTAACTTCAGAGTCTGATTCATCTGACAAAGAGATCACTGATTCTGGTGACAGATTGCGACGCTAACAGAAAGTGATGGCCACCCCGCAGCAGGTACAAGAGCTAGTAGCTGCTGTACAAAGTTTAAATCTGGAAATTCAGAACCTAAAGGCCGCTAATGCCACCCTGCAACAGCGGCTGACGGACCGAGAAAGACTCTCACCTGACTTACCTCCGCTTCCCCTTGTGTCAGGAAAGTTTGACGGCTCCCCAAAAAAGGTCAAGGAGTTTCTGGATGCATGCAATTTACATTTCTCTTTTCGCACACAGACCTTTGCCTCTGACCACGCAAAGGTAGGATTTATGATAACGCATATGACCGGGAACGCCCTAGCCTGGGCTACCCCACTTGTTAACCTACCGGACCCTGTACTGCAAGATTTTAATGCCTTTAAAAATCTGCTACAGCAAACCTTTCTACGAACTGAAAGCACCTTTCTAGCCTCAGAAGATCTGCTTGATATTAGACAGGATAGCTCAGACCTCCTAACGTACATCACCACCTTTAAACAAGTGGCCGCGGAAGCAGGTTGGCAGGAACAGGCCCAGTATGCCATATTCCGGCGGGGTTTAAGGGAAGACCTCAAGGACGAACTAGCACGGATAGAAAGGCCTGGGTCTTTTGCGGATCTCCTAACCGCTACCCTGCGAATCTATTTCAGAATGTCGGAAAGACGTCAAGAGAAGAAAAGAATTAAGTCAAGCGCACCCCCCCTCTGGGATCCTTCATCCTCATCGGTACCCTTCCAACGGTCCGCTAAAGAAGAACCCATGCAGATCGGAACGGCTCGAGCACCACTTACCCCAGAGGAGCGAAAAAGGCGAAGGGAGAACTCTCTGTGTATGTATTGTGGGTCTGCTTCCCACTTACTCAGAGATTGTCCGGATGTACCATTCAGAAAGTCGGGAAACGTGCACCCTCGGTAAATGTTGGGACACATAACCGAGGGGCCGTTCACAGTCCCTATGCTCCTCTCTCGGTATCCTCTACAGAGGTCTCTGAGGATTCCCGGTTGATGGTGCTCACCGTCACACTCAGAATCGACTCTAAGGAAGTCACCACTTTAGCCCTACTTGATTGTGGGGCTGCAGGAAATTTCATGGACATCCACAGGGCAGACCGACAAGGAATTAAAAGAATCGCTAAACAAGAAAACCAGAAAGTCGAGGGGTGGATGGCAAGCCCCTGAGTTCGGGCATGATTACTCACACCACCATAGCCCTCACTTTGTCTATCCAACAACACGTTGAAAATATAGCGTTTGATATCATCAGAGCGGCTTACTTCCCCATTATTTTGGGTATCTGCTGGTTACGCAGACACAATCCCAGAATCGACTGGTCTAGTAATATGTTGGATTTTCAATCTTCGTATTGCAAGACAGAATGCTTACCCGAACCCAAGTTCGAGATGGTAAAGACCTCCAACAGCTGTGAAATCCGAACAGTACACTGTCTACCACATTACCTTGAGGAATTCAACGAGGTAGTAACAGAAAAGACACCCATCGAACTCCCACCACATCGGCCTGAAGATTGCTGCATAGATATAACCCCAGGAGCCTTGGTGCCTTTTGGAAGGATGTTTTCCCTTACATTGGAAGAGAAACAATACCTCCGCGAATATCTAGATCGCAATATGGAAAATGGACTCATAAGACCGTCGAAATCACCCGCTGGAGCTTCACTGTTCTTCATCTCCAAGAAGGGATCTAAGGAACTAAGGCCGTGTATTGATTATCGCGGTCTCAACAAAGTCACCATAAAGGATAGGTACCCCATGCCTTTGATCACCGAAATCTTACAAGCAGTTCATGGAGCCAAGATCTTCACTAAACTTGATCTAAGAAACGCTTACCACCTCCTTCGGGTTCAAGACGGGGACGAATGGAAAACAGCATTCCGGACTCCATTTGGTCTTTTTGAGTATAGAGTAATGCCTTTTGGGTTAGTTAACGCTCCATCGATATTTCAACGATTCATGGACCGGCTATTTTCTGATCTACTGTGCCAAACCACGTTGGTGTACCTAGACGACATTCTTATCTTCTCCAAAACTCCTGAAGACCATAAAAAACATGTCAAGGAAGTTTTTGCAGGCTTCAAACTAACCATTTGTCCGTCAAGCTTGCCAAGTGCGTGTTCGCAGCCTTCTCCATCCCTTATCTCGGGTTCATACTCTCGGACCACCGAATCGCCATGGATCCATACAAGGTGTCTTCCATCCTGGACTGGCCTTCTCCTACTTTAGTCAAAGAGGTCCAACGGTTTTTGGGTCTGGCAAACTTCTATAGGAGGTTTATCCCTAATTTTTCTCAAAAAATTCTGCCTATCACTTCTCTCCTAAAGAAGACGACAACATCATTCAAATGGTCAATTGAGGTCGAAGACAGTTTCAAGATCCTCAAGAAAGCTTTCTGTTCAGCCCCCATCCTACAACAACCTAACCAACACCAGCCCTTCATTCTGGAGACAGATGCTTCCTCAGCAGCTATAGGAGCTGTTCTGCTTCAAGAAATACGGAATGTTGAACATCCGGTGGCTTACTTCTCCAAGACCTTAACCCCCAGTCAAAGGGATTACTCAGTCATTGAAAGGGAGTTGTTAGCTATGAAAGCGGCTTGTTTGGAGTGGCGTCACCTCCTCCAGGGAGGCGAGTTTCCATTCACCATTCGGACGGACCATAAAAACTTACAAGTCTTAAGACAATTCGAGTGCTACAACACCCGACAGGCACGATGGGCCCACTTTTTCGCACAATTTGATTTTCATATCACATACATCCCAGGCAAACTAAACCTAGTAGCAGACTCACTTTCCCGCCGAAGCGACTATCTGCCAGAGACAGAGACATCTTCAGAATTCATGTTCCCCAAGACAAGAACCATCGGAGTGGTTTCAACATTCTTCAGACAAGTACAGGAGGACTCTGGAGGTTGCTTCGAGTTGGAAAAACACCCCAAAGGCTTGTCTTATGAAGTCAGAGACGGTCTTTATATAGTCAACGGAAGACTGTACCTACCCACACAATCTTTCCGCAAAATGGCACTGAACTGGTGCCATGACTCCAAACTAGCGGGACATTGAGGCGGAACCAACACTCTCGAGTATCTTCAACGACACTTTTACTGGCCAAAGATGAGAGAGGATGTGGATCGTTATGTTCAGTCCTGCATCGTTTGTCTTCGGAGCAAGTCTTCACGCCAACGACCAATCGGTCTCCTCGAACCATGTGAAATACCCAAGAGTCCTTGGAGTACCATCTCTACTGACTTTATTGTGGACTTACCCCCATCTCAAGGTTGCACATGTATCATGGTAGTGGTGGATTCGTTCACCAAACTGGCTCACTTTTCCCCATTACCAGGGGTTCCCACAGCGGACAACATTGCAGGCGTATTTCTCCAGGACATCTTTCGGTTGCATGGCATGCCAAACAAGATAATATCAGACCGCGGTAGCCAGTACACCTCCCGGTTCTGGAAGGCGTTATGTGTCAGATTGGGAATTGAAAGAGCTCTCACTTCTGGATTTCACACGCAATCCAATGGACAAACTGAACGTTTGAACGGGACTCTAGAGCAGTACCTACGATGCTTTATCAATTCCCAACAAGATAACTGGTACACATTACTCCCACTCGCAGAATTCTCCTATAATAATTCTGTACATTCTGCTATTAGGTGTAGTCCTTTTTTTTGCACCTATGGATACCATCCTCGTTCTATTCTTCCTGTCTCTGGTCTTTCTTCTGATTTGCCAGCTGTCGATTCATCCCTCTCTCTCCTCAAGGAAACCCACAAGAAGGCACAGGAGGGCCTTCGATCGGCTCAATCGCGCCATTGCATTCAAGCCAATAAAGCTCGTCAACCAGTTCCGAGGTGGGAGGTAGGAACCAGAGTCATGCTTTCCACTAGATACCTCCCACGTTGGGTCCATCCCTCCAAGCTGTCTCCCAAGTTCTTAGGGCCATATGAGATAATACAAAAAATCAACCCAGTGGCCTTTCGTTTGCGATTACCCACAAATCTAAAGAGGGTTCACCCTGTATTCCATGCCTCCCAACTCAAGCCTTTCCAAGCTGACCCCTGGGCACGTCAGGCTAATCAAAACCCGATCCCTGGGGGATCCTCACAGACAGAGTTTGAAGTTGCCCAACTCTGTGACTCAAGATATCGTAGGGGTAGATTAGAGTATTTGGTCAAGTGGAAAGGCTATCCTTCCTCGGAAAATTCCTGGGAACCCATCACTCACATTAATGCACCTTCCTTGCTTCGCAAGTACCACTTTTTTCACCCGGGGAAGCCGGGGGGTGGGGCCTATCGGAGGGGGCATACTGTCATACCATGTAGTACCTGGCGTTTGTGGAGCCGATGGCGGCGCGGACGCTAGTTTCGTTCCGTTCAGCCTTCGCTTAGCCACGCCCCCTTTTCCTGGGTTTTCTCTCTTCTGCCCTGATTCTATTGGTTGTGACGCTCCCCGACTCGGAGTCTTTACCAGCTCCTTCCGGGTCGGGGATGCGTCGCAACGCTTCCGGGTTTCAGACCTTCAACTTGCTGTTCCTGTTCGTCTCCATTGTTTTCGTGCCTCCAGCACTTTCCTCTGAGAGGTTTCTAGCGCCTTTTCCTGGCGCCTCTCCTCCCGTCTGGTTCCCCACTGAACCGGTCTTTTCTTTTTCTCCTTCCCTGTTTCTTTTCTCGTACCCACCTTCTCCTTCTCCTTCCAGCTACTTACCTCCCTTCTTCCCTTCTCCGGTCTACACTTTCCTGTTTTTTCTGTGTACCTCTGCCATTGCACTACAGTGTACCGTATCCTTGCCTGTTCCCTGGACTGCCTCTTCTTGCCGTTTTGGATACCTGTCTATTTGCTTACCGTGTACCGGATCCCTGCCTGCCTTTTTGGACTGCCTTTGCTTACCGTTTGGGAAACCTTGGACTACTGCCCTTACTGGGTACCTTTCCACGGAGTACTCCAGATCTCCTGTACTACACGTCCTTCCAGAGATTCCCAGTTGTACCCAGTTGTACCACAACCACAAACATTGTAAAATCAGGGTTTTTTTGTGCCTCGTAGGCTTTTTCCCCTCTTGGGCGATTCCGGAGAGGAGCCCCCTGGTCTTCCTTATTGGAGACACGGTGGCTTCCTTTCGGGGTCGTCCTTACCTCCATAAAAAAAAGGAACCTTCACGGAGAAGAGAAAAGAAGGGTACCTGGAAAGAAGAAGAAGGTGAGGAGTTAGGGGAGGGGGTAACTTCAGAGTCTGATTCATCTGACAAAGAGATCACTGATTCTGGTGACACATTCATTCAGCCTAGCTGTCACTCAAAACACGCTAAGTGGTGAGCGGGGAGGCTCACTACTTGGGCCAATCACACCAGAGTGCGACTGGAGTTGGCAAGGCAACTCAGTCCAGGGTGCCTAAACCTCCTCCCACACCCCTGTGGTAACCCAGACAGAATGGCACCACTTTGGAGGGTCTCTGTACAGAAGCCCGCCAAAAGTGGAACAAAGGGCTCAACCTTTGGTTTAGGAGTCACAGAGCTGAACACAGACGCCATTTTACAAACCGAGTTCTGGCAGAAAATACCACTCGATAGACTTATTTAAGATAAGTAAACCAGTGGTATGTTAGAGACTAACGAGAAAAAGTATTAATCTCCAACAATGGGAAGAATCCCATAGGGTTATATCCGGGGTCGAATATAACAAGTAGTTTCCACTGCCACCAGCCAAAACTCGACGAGGGGGGACGGGACAGTACCCCCTCGAATAACAGACCCAGGAGTAATCAAATTACCCCTACTAGTACCTCTACAATAGGATGGTTTGTACTAGTTCTGTTAGTAAATTTAGGTCTAGTAAAGCCAATGATGACTTTACATGCCCGGGGAGACAGTAGTCAGTCCCCGGATATGGAGTCTATGACGGAGGTCCGCTAGGACGCCCCAGCACTACGGCATGGAGGGTGCGGTGTAACACACATAGCAAAACATATGAGACCTTATTGAGTAAAAGACCCCATAGCCCATAGAACACATTGACATTCAAAGGAATTACACACTTTCATGTCCAAGAGTGGGGGAAAAAGAGTCTCACTCTTGGCAGGATGGAAAAAAACAAACTCCAGAAATCCAGCAAAGCTGCTGGGGGACTCACTAGGTTAGGAAATTCAGCCTAAACAGAGAATTCTCCCTAACAAAGACTATTAAGTCACAAGCACAGGGTTCAACGTTGATGGGAGCTGGGAGCCATTTAGCTCCTGCTCGCAGCCTAGAAGAGTCTGTGTATATTGACAACAACAGCAACCAGCAGCGACCTTTGGCGCCCTAGGCCAACTGATGTCAAACAAACACACTTTAGTGAATTTAACTCTATGGGCCTCATTACGAGTTTGGCGGCAGCCATGGAGCTATTAGCTCCATGGCTGCCGCCAAACCGGGCTCCTTTACTGGGTTCCCAGAATGAGGAATTACCGGGCCATTCCAAGTTCGGAGGGCCCGGTAATTCCTCGCTCTGGGAACATGGGCCCGGACCTTCCCCATTCCCATCTGAGCCCCCATAGAGCTCAATGGGAATCAGAGAGGGAGCTAACAACGGGCCGATTACGACCGGCCCATTGGTAGCTCCCTCTTCCCCGCGCGGGACCCGGTAACGACGCCTGGTTTTACCAGGCGTCCTTACCGGGTTACGCGAGGGGACCTCGTAATTTCGCGGGACGGGTTTAACGTGTCTGCCTCCATTAGCAGAGCCCGTTAATCCGTTCCCCGAAAGTTATAATGAGGCCCAATGTGTATGGAATAATCTATAAATAAACATTAGGACACATCTATTCAATGTTTACAGCGAAAAGGTTAATACATAATAGACAAAATGAAAGGTGTGCACCTGATGTGGACATTAGATTTGCAGATTGCTATGGGCTAGCTCCTCGTTCCCCAATGGTAGCCTCTGGTCACTGGTTAATGCGGGATACACAGGAGCTGCCTTTAGCTCCTTCTTATCCAATGTTATCTCCGAACCCTGTAGGAGACTATGGGCCTCATTCCGACCCTGGCGTTAACCAAGGCGCTATTAGCGCCTTGGTAGACGCCGTTATCTCTCCGACTCCGCCATGGTGAATGGCAGAATTACCGCCCCATTCCCAGGTTGGCGGGGTCGGTAATTCCCCATTCACCATGGGCCCTTCCCCATTCCCATTTTTGCCCCATAGGGCTCAATGGGAATGGTGAAGGTGCTAATTACGGCACCGTAAATTACGGTGCCGTAATTAGCTCCAAGGTCCCTTTGCGGGTTGGTTTTTTAACGCCTGCAAAAAGCAGGTGTTAAGTTCCAACCCTCAAAGGGAACTCGGAATAGGGCGGTAAGGGTTTAACGGCACCGGTCTCGTTACCGGTGACCGTTAAACCTTACCACCCGACTCAGAATGAGGCCCTATGACAGGTTGCTCGGAATTGCAGAACTCAAGCAGAGGTTAAAGCCCACGGTTGACATCACCTTCCTAGCTCTGGCACACTCCCAGGGTGCTAGTACAAGGGAACAAACACCATACAGCAGCTATCAATTTCTAATTTTATATTAAATTGTTCCTGTTTCAAAAAAGATGCAATTTATATGCCTTTATAAACACAGCTAAACCATCCATTGGAACATACTAAGATGATACACTTGTGCGCACTCGCCGAAGTGGTGGGGAACGGTGTTCCTATACTTTGACTTTTTTACTGTTGACAGCTGCACTGCGTTCTGCAACCATTTTTATCATTCCGGAACTGTTTCTTGTGAAGTTAAAGCTGACTTCTCCACTTTAACACCGGATATCAGTTACAGCTAAACTGAAATTTGTTTCAACTCAATTGGCTGTCAAACAGCAAGACTGCACCCCCTGAAAAATGTTTTGCGCGTTGCTCCCTTCCTTCCTACTATGTACCCCGCTGGAGTCACAGTTCTGCTACTTTTTTGGTGCACTTCTATGGTGCTTCTTTGGTGCTTGTGTGTGAAGGTATAGGGCACGGGCACGTGGACAGGAGCACGTGTGAAAGGGGCGAAGAGAAGGCTGTCACCCCATTAGGGCAGTATTGATGCTGTACCCACCAGGACCTAGAGCAACGCATCCATGAAATTCATGAGTAAAGGTCCCCATCCAGGGATCACATTGGTCAGCGCCTAGAGGCAGTGCAGTCTGTGGGGTAAGATAGCGAAAAGGACTCAATCACTGACTTGTTAGAAAGTCAATCTGAATATACCAACAGCCGCCTCCGGAATGGGCCATTATGATAGGGTATTTATAACGTGCTTAATACCTCGAGACCCTCCAGGTATTAAGCACGTTATATATACCCAATCGACCCGAACCTATGTTGCTCTGCGTCGTTTTACTTCCAAGCGTTGCCCCTGAGCTATCCTCACAAGGGTCATGACCCTTGTGGTGCAAGGTAAATGGCCTGTCATTTCGCTCCATTGAACGCGAAGGCTGGAAAGACTGAAACCTCTCACAGAGTTTATACAGCTCTTTTGGGAAGCAGAGGGTGTCTTTTCTAGGTAACATTTTCAACAACATTCAAAATAAATATTGATTGTAATTAGAAGTCTGCAATTATTGTACCACACTGAAAGCCCACAATTAAACATTACCAAAGCCACCGGCAAACCCACTATAACAAGTTATGAAAATGAAGGCAGCATCAGGGTTTGGCGTACGCCTGCAGCCATTTGGCAGTGAACCTGGAAGTCTTGTGGTAGGCCCACACAGTCACAGGATTATATCTACAGATGTTCTGTAATGTAATCTCATTTGCCTACATAATTCCCATGTTATCTTTCATAACTACATGTATATTTATATAGTGTCTAAACAATCCAGGAATCTCTGAGACGTGGGGGCATGCATGCTCTAGCATGCTGTGCTGCTGGCCAAGAAGACACAATGCACATGGCAGATGGGAGGGGGAGGGGGTTGAGGGATCACATTTGAAATCCAGGTCTGCAATATGCCGAGTGTCGCCGTCACAGTACCTAGTTTTCACACTCACATCATTGTAACATGCAAGACTTTCCTGAACTCTCAGAGATTTTCAATTTGATATTTAATTTTTTTTTTATTATTATTTGTATTTAATCAACAGATTTTTACAAAGTGAGATTTTGTCATGAAATTCGCATAAAACAGATGGTCTCGCTAAAATGTGCCCTTGTCGCGGACTATGTCCGTGGCAGATTTACTGATTCCAATATTTTGTACGTAGCTATCTGCCATTTTGTCTTATCTCCTCCCATTAAGCGAGCCCAACAAGTATCTTCATCAGCTATAATAAAGTCCGAAAAAATATGTCTCAAGTAACGGCTTCTTACTTGTTGATTTACGGCACATTTTAGAAGTAAGAAGGCTTCATGTAAATTATGCAAATTCTCGATTCCATCAGACGGGTCCATAGTTCTCCACGCTGTTCTCCCGGTGGTCTGTTTACTTGTCTGTTTCCTTTCTCTGGGACTGCAGAGCATATTGCATTTAAGTCCCCACAGATCAGGAAGTGTTTTACTAAGTGATCTGCCAAGGCTTTATCCATTGCTTCTTCAACTTTTTCCAGGAAGGTAGTTGTTTCTGTGGCCGCTGGATTCCAATAGACGTTTGCTATTATTAGTGGTGTTTTTCCATAACCCTCTTTGTTATTTATCTTGTGGGTCCATGAGGCTTTCACCATCAATATATCAAGGTTACTGATCAATGTCTTTTCTAGTCTGATCCCGCATCCGTTTTTACAGGCGATCAGAAGCCCTGAAGATGGTCTTCCCAAACGGCCCTGCTTAGCGGGTGCCAGGATTAAATCAAATCCTCTCATAGAGGGTGGTTCACACAGCCAGGTCTCCTGAAGGCATATTAAATCATATGCTCCCAAAATCATGTCACTTGCAGATAGGAGGTGAAGGTGTCCTCTCGTGTTCCACGAGCACATTTTTACTGACTGCTTCTGTTCTCCTGCCTTACATTTTCCTCGTTGAATGTGCTCGTCTCCAAAAAACTGCTATTTTTGCTTCTTTTCTGTTAACGCTTTTGGCAACCAAGACCATAATCCTTTCATTGGGACACATTTTAGTGGAAGTTCGCTCTCGATTTTGTTTTGTTGTTGTTCCTGATTCTGTTCCTTTTGGGCTGTTGTTTTCCTAACTCTATGGGACTTTCTTGTGTCTTCTTGTTTTCGTTCCTGATTTTGATCCTTTTGAGAGGATGTTTCCATGACACTATAGGTTTGTCTCTTGTCTTCTCTCTCACTTCTTCCATGGTGGATGGTTTCCTTCGGGTTCAATGGTTTTTGCCCTACTCGCTTTTTCAATACTCGTGTCTTTTCCTTAACTCCGGGATTTGTATAACTTTTCTTTGTTTGTAAGTTGAAATTCCGCTGTTTATTCTAGTTTATGTCCGGAGATTCTTTCCTCTTCCTTTCTTTACTTTCGTGTTTTTGCTCTATCTGCGTCACTGGATACACTCTTAAGTCGTATCCCATATTTTCTAGTTCTCTTTTATTTTCAAGGAAGGTGTTTTTTAGCTTCGTTGACGCTATATGCAAGTAGGTTCTGGCCTTGGTGTTTCTATGACTTGGTTCTACCACTAATAACTCTTCTGATTTGATATATTTTAAGTTTCGGATGTGTTTGAACAGTTTTAACACCGAATTTCTGTTTAGTGTTACCTTGTCCTCATTTTCTTTCACTTGCGTTAATTTAATCTGCCATTTCGCTTGGTCCCATTTCCTTGGTTTTTGATTGGACCATTTGGTCCTAGCTCTGTACTGCAAACTCATTTCCCCTGAGCCACTTGATGAATTTGCGGAGGTCTTTTCGTTTTCTCCACGTTTGTCATGTTTGTATTTCATATCAACGCTCATTGGCGTATGCCCTCTTGAGCTTTTGCTTTTTTGCTCGTCTTGGCGATACTGAAAGTCATCACGCTGTATCCGATTGGAGCGTTCACCCTCACGGGCCTCTGGTTTTACACGGGAATGGTGATCTACCTTCTCTAAAATTCTGCTACTCCGTTGTTCCGGTGTTCTTCATCTAGCCCTTTCTCTCTCCTTTTTTGTTTCCATCATTTGTTTTAGAATTTTTGTCTCGACGTTTCAGTTACCTGGGTTTCTTTTTTGTTTAGACTGCTAGTCTTTACCATTTTTTGTTTTTGACGTTGTTCGTTCCGTTGTGAATTTACCTCTATGTTATTATCTGCTTTGTTTGTTTTACTGGCAGGTTGTGGATACGAAATTTTAGAAGTTTTCTTTGGGCTCATGCCTGAAGTAGAGTCTTCCGACACATATTGACTCAGGTTCATTAGTTCCGCATTTGCCAGAAAATCATAAGTCGTCTTCAGTGGTGATATCTTGTTCGTTTCCGAACTTTCCTGTCTTTTCCTGGGTTCTATATTTGTGTCCAAACTCTCCCCAAGGCATACTTTGTCTTTGTCATTACGAGTTTGGAGGCAGCCATGCCCTTAATAAGGGCATGAGTGACTCCAAACTCAGGTCCGGGTCCAGGTTCCTTGAATGAGGAATTACCGGGTCATTCTTACCTTGGAGGACCCGGTAATTCCTCATTCAAAAAATCCATCCCCATTTGAGCCCCCACAGGGCTCAATGGGAATGTGGAGGGAGCTAATAATGGGCCTGTTAATAACAGGCCCGTTATTAGCTCCCTGGTCCCCTTGCGGGACCCACAAAGGACGTCTGGTCTGACCAGACGTTCTGAGCGTGTCCCGCAAGGGAACCTCGTAATAGGGCAGAATGGGTTTACCGGCACCGGCACCATTACCAGCGCCGTTAAACCCATTCTGCCCACCTCGTAATGAGGCCCAAAGACTTTCTCTACAGAAATAAGATATTTTCAGCATACAATCTTCCAAAATAAAGATAAAATAAAAGCTACTCTTAAAACATCTTGAGACACGACTCCGTTGCTCGTACTTGTGTTGTTATTGAAAGAGATCTTTAGGTTATTGGACCCAGTGTAAGAGATCAGGGAAAGTAAAAGTTTAAAAAATGCTTATTCAATTAATTGCTGGTTCTCATTACGAGTCCGGTGGCAACCCTCTGTTGCTACCGGCGGGTTGCTGCTGGACTCTTAACATTTTACCAGTGGCTGACTTCCCCGTGTCACCAGGACATTACAAGTCCGACAGCCTGGGAAGTCTGGCGTCGGTAAAATGGTGTTCCCCATTCCTGTGGAGTCCTGTAAGACTCCATGGGAATGCGCTTGCGGAAGCGGTGGCACTGTTGCTAACAGTACCGGCACTTCTGTGAATAGTCTGCCTACCGTGGCCGCTGTGCTCGGCAGGGTCAGGTATGTTGGGCGCAGTGGCCCTGACATGGAAACTCGTAGTTTGCCAGTATATAAACAAGGGTGCCATTGAGCTTACTGGCACCCTTGTTTCCCGCCTGGCAACTCGTAATGAGGCCCACTGTCTCCATTTCCATATTCATAGGAAATAATACATGGGCCATGGTACTGATCGTTTTCCAAAATGTTATTTGGAGCCACAAACGATAGCAAATGTTCTACTTTAGTTTCAGTTCTTGATTTACATCTGAGAAACAAATGTATTCTGGGAGTTGTAGTCTTGCAACACATGGGTTAAACATATTGTTCATTGGCACCGGATGCCCATGGAACGTAAATGGAAAACCTGGAAAAAGCAACGCCCTGGTAACTTGAAAGGTTTTGATTACCACTTAATTCAAATTCGAATTTACTTTTAAATTCCTGCTCGTTTTAAAAAAGAAAACGACTAGTTCACTATTTATGAAAATATTTGAGTGTGCAAGAATCACCCTTAAACACGCTGGTCCCATAGGTTTAGAAAGGTACATATAATAAAGGCAACACAGGTGCAAACGGATAAATGTCCCATGGCTATGTGACAATGAATCTTTTTTTTTGCTTAAAGGAGGAGCTTAGTTAACAAGAGTTTAAGTGTGATGCAAGTCTCGTTTTCAAAATGCACATTAATTAGTGATGATTGTGTCCACAACTTTGATGAGCTTTGAGCAATACATCACTGAAACAATATGAATACATGTTTTAAAATACGTGCATGTACAGCACACTGCTGACGTGATCCAGCAGCAAGAACATTATCATGGAGCCCCAGATGTGGATGTTAATCTCAGAAGGGTAAGTGCACAGGTCTATACATTTGATAATGGGCCTCATTACGGCCTGTGCGGAATGGGTTAACGGGTCCCGCTAATGTGTGCGGACCCGTTAACACCATTCCGCACAATGACAAGGTCCCCTTGCGGAACCCGGTAATGAACGCCTGGTCAAACCAGGCGTCGTTACCTGGTCCCGCGAGGGGAAGAGGGAGCAAACAACAGGCCGGCCATAATCGGCCCGTTCATAGCTCCCTCTCCGATTCCCATTCAGCCCTATGGGGGCTCAGATGGGAGTGGGGAAGGTCCCGCCCCGGGTGCCCAGAGGGAGGAATTACTGGGCCCTCCGAACTCAGAATGGCCCGGTAATTCCTCATTCTGGGAACCCGGTAAAGGAGCCCGGTTTGGTGGCAGCCATGGAGCTATTAGCTAATAGCTCCATGGCTGCTGCCAAACGTGTAATGAGGCCCAATGTGTGTATGTCACCACATTTAATGAACCAATCATTGATTACGTATGACTTTCAAAAGAGACACCTACTATTCATGAACAATATAAACAGAAGCCACATGCCTAAAGTTCCTTCACACAGCACTTCATATGAAAACCAAGAGAGGTACACTCTACCTCTTGAGTGCCAGGCTATTAGTGAAGTATATGCAAAAAATGACGAGCATACTCGTCATTGGCACTTAAGGGGTTGGCCTGGACGCAAACACAGTCACAACCTAGGGTTGTGGGCATGGTAGCCTGATCTATTGGCTGGAGCACAGCAGGTCTCAGGGTCCGTAGACCCCTGCTTCGGCCCATAGTCGATCATGTTACTGCTATTAACGCAGACCTGGTGATAAGTTTAGACCTTAAGTTTGATCCTCCGTGCACCAAACACAAATGCAAGCATCCTTTGAATGTGCAAAGGAAAAAACGAGAGCCAAATCAAAACCGAACAAAGATGGATGTTAGGTGACAAGTAAGGAAAGGGAGACAAGTAGGGAAGCAGAAGTCTCATTTCCCTGACCATGACAGTGAAGGTGAAGATGAAGCAGAGCAGGAAATGGTAGTGGGAGGTGAGGGAAGCCAGAGATGGTGCGGACCAACACAACTGAATAATGTGAGAGGCAGGACTTTGGAGGAGACACCACCGAGCAGGAGATGGTCAGCAACTGGATCCAGAACACATGAAAAGGTGAATGGGAGAGTTGGAGATGAGTGGCCGGGTCTCTGGACTGAATTCCATTGAGATCCCCTTGATGTTAGGCAATGCCAACACATTTTCCAGAAGCCAGAAAACGTGGTTGGCTAAGTCACGGCCAAGGGGTAGGCTGATGACTTGAAGCCAAGGTCTAGCTTCAGCTTCTTTGCTGAATACAAAAGGAGAGTCCGAGAGTGACTGGCCTCGGGTGTATATACAGGTGGAAAAGCTTGTTGTTGCTCTTTTTCACCTTTTACGCCAGAACTGCAGAAATACCAGATAATATAACTCTTGGTGTCTTGGGTCATCTTGACAAGGACCCGTGTCAGACTCCTTAGCTTCTGTGGTGGCCGAAGATTAACTGGCATTTCAACGTCATCTTTGTTGAAAGTCTGGCTCAGCTCGTTTCTCTTGTGCACCATATACTTCCGAAAGACGCATCTCTATCAATGTACAATTAGGGTGATGGGGGCTTTCCCACATTGTCCTTATTTTGTCACTCAAGTCCTTACTTCCACCTCATCTCTCCTTGTTGTTCCTTTCTGTTTCATTCACTCCTGTGTCCTACTTTCCCTGTTCTCAGATTCCACCCATTTCTTGGGCCTCCTTACTGTTATGACACAGAACTCGTTCCTTCACGTCACAACTCTACCTCCCCTTGAATATATTGCCCTCTTTATGATACCCTCCTGCTCTCACCATTCTCTTTCGTAACCTCCTTTGTCTTTCTTTTCTCCCTCTTTTCTGTCCTATTTAGTAGGCATAGGAGCCCCGTTTCCTAGTCAAGTACATTTTGAAAGGTGGGAACGCCCCCTTTATGTCCTTAGTCCCACCCCCATTGTGATATGTGATTGATATGAACTTGATATACATTTTATATAAAACGGAGATCAAAGATCAGATATATTTAATGTCAAATGTATATTTTTTATATAAAGTGTTTTTGATACTATTGGCGATGATTCGCTATAAAGGGATATACACTTTATATTAAGATGATATGATTTTAATATAAAATGTTTATAAAAATGTGTCTGGGAGCATGAGTGTGCGCTGCTGCCTGTTTGAGGTGGAAGTCAGTTGTGAAGAGCGCCACTGTGAATGTTAGGATTTGGTGATGCGTTGATAACGCAGGAATGGGTTTGGCCTTTGAGGCGCTAGTAACCAGGTATGAGTTTATATTGAAAATACATATGATAACATACATTTGATAACAGTTTTTATATAAATGTAATATAAAGCTATGCAGAGTAGCTGACGTCATGATTTGATAACCGTTTTTATTTAGATGTAATATAAAGCTATGAAGAGTAGCTGACGTCATGATTTTATAACAGTTTTATAAAGATTTAATATAAAGTTGACGTCATTTATAACAGTTTTTCTACAGATTTAATATTAAGCTATGCAGAGTAACTGACATCATGACTTGATAACAGTTTCAATATAGATATAATATAAAACTATGCAGAGTAGCTGAAATCATCATTTTATAACAGTTTTTCTATACATGTTCAGGGTAATTCATAGAATTTCGCACAAAAGTGGCGCACGTGGCTGGCGCACAGTGTGCACGTGCGAATGTCTGTGCCAGCCGCGTGCGCTAAAATCGATTTCCGCGCAGAGCGTATTCATGGATTTTAGCCTCCCAAACCAGCCGTGGCGCAGAGTGGCGCAGCGACCTTGCAGCAGCGCCAGTTACGCCCCCAAGAACGCCCTCGCGCAAGGAAAAGCCATCAAAATTCCTAATTCAGCGCAAAGGGCTGCGCTAACCCTGGACCAGTTTACAGGGCTGCCAAACAGCAAACGCCAAGCGGAAAACGTGTATTACTGGGGTGCGCGTGAAGTTTCACATGCGAAAGGGCCTGTGCGAGTGGGGTATGTGTATTACTGGGGTTCACGGGAAGTTTCACATGCGATTTCAGCAGGGTACGTGTATTACAGGGTTCGGGGGATATTTCACATGCAAAAGGGCCTGTGCGAGTGGGGTACGTGTATTACGAGGGTGCGCGGGAAGTTTCACACGTGAATGGCCTGGGTACGTATATTTCAGGGGTGCGCGGGAAGTTTCACACGTGAATGGCCTGGGTACGTGTATTTCAGGGGTGCTCGGGAAGTTTCACACACGATTGGCCTGTGTACGTGTATTTCAGGGGTGCACGGGAAGTTTCACACGCGATTGGCCTGGGTACGTGTATTTTGGGGGTGCGCGGGAAGTTTCACACACGATTGGGCCTGGGTACGTGTATTTCAGGGGTGCGTGGGAAGTTTCTCACGTAATTGGGCTTGTTACGTGTTTTTCAGGGGTGCGCGGGAAGTTTCACATGCGATTGGCCTGGGTATGTGTATTTCGGGGGTGCGCGGGAAGTTTCACACACAATTGGGCTTGGTACATGTATTTCAGGGGTGCGCGGGAAGTTTCACACGCGATTGGGCTGGGTACGTGTATTTCAGGGGTGCGCGGGAAGTTTCACACACGATTGGCCTTTGTACGTGTATTTCAGGGGTGTGTGGGAAGTTTCACACGCGATTGGCCTGGGTACATGTATTTCAGGGGTGTGTGGGAAGTTTCACACGCGATTGGCCTGGGTACGTGTATTTCAGGGGTGCGTGGGAAGTTTCACACGCAATTGGAGTAGGGTATGTGTATTACCGGGCTGTGCATGAAGTTTCACACGCGATTCTGCTGTCAGAGCGGGGAACGCATATTTCGGGGGTGCGCAGGGAGTCCTAAACGTGAATTGGCAGTGTGGGTCCTCCCAGGTGTCCCCTCTAACCCCTCCAAGGCCCCTGCAGGCAGCCCACACCACAGGGGACTACCCCACACCCCTGGTCATGTCCCACAGGCAGCACATCCACCATGAAGGTTAGTCTGCCGCAGGTGGCCTGCTCGTAACTGTGCGCTGCGCGCCATACTGAAGCATTCATCCATTCATTTGGTAAAGTTTAGTGCACGGAACGCTAAGCATTGTGCCTTGTGCCTTGTCAACTGCAACTGCACCAGAAATAAAAGCTCAGTCCCATAAGGATTGAAGCACTAGACTTGGTTACTAAGTTGTTTACTCTAACAATTGTATTGCAAGTTGAATATCTGAAACCTACATATAAGCCAGCATTATAGTGGACAAATTGATAGATTGAAAGGTTCTTTTTCTCTGCTTATCCGCATTGTCTTTGCTTACTTACTTTAAGAAAACAAGCACCTCGCGCGCTTTCAGGCTCCTCTGCTGACGCAGATACAAGCCCTGACTCCGGGAACTACCTTTCCCAGAATCCCCAAACGTCGCCTTAAGGAAACGTCAGGCGCTTCAGCGCCGGCGCTTCCGCAACGAAGCCGGTCTACGCCGGTCCCGGCGGACCTACATATTAACACCAGCAGTACTCCTCCTCCTCAAGGTAAGTCTGCCCCAGGTGGCCTGCTCGTAACTGTGCGCTGCGCGCCATACTGAAGCATTCATCTATTCATTTGGTAAAGTTTAGTGCACGGAGCGCTAAGCATTGTGCCTTGTCAACTGCAACTGCACCAGAAATAAAAGCTCAGTCACATAAGGATTGAAGCACTAGACTTGATTACTAAGTTGTTTACTCTAACAATTGTATTGCAAGTTGAATATCTGAAACCTACATATAAGCCAGCATTATAGTGGACAAATTGACAGATTGAAAGGTTCTTTTTCTCTGCTTATCCGCATTGTCTTTGCTTACTTACTTTAAGAAAACATGCAACTCGCGCACTTTCAGGCTCCTCTGCCGACGCAGATACAAGCCCTGACACCGGGAACTACCTTTCCCAGAATCCCCGAACGTCGCCTTAAGGAAACGTCAGGCGCTTCAGCGCTGGCGCTTCTGCGACGAAGCCGGTCTACGCCGGTCCACGGCGTCCCACGGCACACGGCAGGAATCGCGGCCGGTTTTCAAACACAGGCACTGCCAGCTAAAATACAGGTATGGGCTATCCTAATATTAACGACCTACTGTCCCAAGCCGCTACTCTACAACAGCAAGACCTGGTCCAAGAATTTCTTAGACACAGACCAGAGCCTCCTGAACAAATTGTTACACAGACTAAAAGTATACCACCCAAAGATGACACTCACATTGAAGCAATTCATGAGACAGGGGCCAATAATGCCAACCTTAAAATTGCACTATTAAACACCAGGTCAATGACCAAACATGCACAAGAAATCTACGACTATATTATTGATGAAAAATTAGACATCTTATGTCTAACAGAAACATGGTTACAAGAACCTGTTGGACCTACTATAGACATTTCTATTCCACCTGACTATAACATATACCTTAAAAACAGAGAATCTGGAAAGGGCGGAGGAGTGGCGATCATCGCAAAAAACTCAATTAAGCTCTTTGCCACCCCGATTCAGTGCTCAGGATGTGAGGTCCTTCAAACTGACCCCCACCCAAAACAACTGTATAAACATCATAACTATATACAGACCTCCATCTCTAACATCAGAATTTAATGATGAAATTGTGAGCATCTTAAATAACCTCAAATCCACCAATACAGAAACTATATTGATGGGTGACATAAATAGATGGAGCGGAAATCAACATTACCAACAAGCATTGGCCCTAGAAGAGGACCTACAAAACAGTGATTTTACCATCATTAACAAAGGCCCTACGGCTATCACAGGAAACCAGCTGGACCGTATTGTCACAAACAGCTCTAATATAACCATGCTTGGCACATATCCAAGCATTTGGTCAGATCATTTCAAAATTGAAATTTCTCTAACTCTGAACTTTAAAAAGGAAACACCATCTAACATACCGAAATCAGTCTTTGACCAGAACCTAAAAAAAATTACGAGTTGCATGCTCTCAGAAGAAATGCAGAAAATGATGAACATCACTAATGATGAAGACTCTTGTGAACATTTAATATCAATATATAATCATGGCATGATAAAATTATTAGCTCTTCACACCCCCCTCAAAAAAAAGAAAGTCCGACCCAATTCTAACCACCAAAAATGGTTTAATGCCGAAGCTATTGAACTCAAGAAGGACAAAAGAAATCTTGAGAGGAAATGGCTAAAAGAACCTACAGAAACGAACATAGCAAATTGGAAGAATGCAGACCGCATCTATAAATCTAAACTTATAGATTTGAAGAAAAATCACTATAATAACATTATTAGTACTGCGGCAAACTCCACCGGAAAGCTCTTCCAGATCCTCAAATCCTTGGACAAACCCACCACTCTTACTCCATCATTCCAACCCACCGAAATGGATTGCGAGAAAGTTCAAACCGCATTTCATAATAAAATTGTCAAAGCCAGGGAAAACATCATAAACTGCCAGACCACAAATACCTCAATTGACACTCAACTTGTAGAGAATAAGATCAAATCAGAAAACCCCAAATTTCATTTCAGGCCCATCACTCTAGATGAAACGAAGAAAACACTTTCCAGCATGAGATGCACATCGTGCTTGGAAAATGTTCTATCCCCAAAATTTATCTTGGACAACATAGATATCTTCGCCCCCTTCTTTAGAAGAATGGTAAACGCTTCTTTTAGGGACCTAACTGTACCCAATATCATCAAAACAGTCATGGTCACGCCCATACCAAAGAAACCGGACCTTAACCAACAAGATCCTGCCAACCTTAGACCCATAACCAACTGCAACTTTCTGTTGAAAATTTTGGATAAGGTGGCTACAGAACAACTACAAAGCGACGCGGATGAAAATAACTTATTACACCCACAGTAGTCCGGATTTAGATCCAGCCATAGTACAGAATCTGCTCTGCTAGACCTTCAGACTGAAATGCTGTCAATATTAGATAAAGGCAAATCAGGCCTATTAATATTGCTAGACCTCTCGGCAGCATTCGATTTGCTGGATCACACAAAACTCCGAGAAGCCCTGGAAAATTCAGGAAATTGCTCACCAGGGGCAACCGAATGGATAGCTTCATTCCTTCAAAACAGGCAATCTAGGATTGTCTGGGGAAATAAAACATCTAACACCAAACCGGTGGATTGTGGCGTCCCACAAGGGGCCAGTTTCTCCCCTCTTCTTTTTAATCTTTATATGCACTGCCTTTGTCCCATGCTCTCCCAAATGGGTGTTTTCTTTAGGAACTTTGCTGATGATACCCAGCTGGTATTCAAGCTCAGTGGGGATTACAACAAGGACTGTGACACTCTCTCATCTTTATACAACATCATAGAATGCTGGATGAAAGAAAATTGGATGTGTTTAAACAGCTCCAAGACCGAGCTCATGATATTCGGTTCTACACAGGCCAGAAAACAATTGAGCCCACTCTACTCTTCATTCTCCATTAAAAACACCCCTATTCCGATTTCGGAAAAAGTGAAGACTCTAGGAGTATATCTTCAAACTACATTAGGTGCTGCAGCACATACAGCTTACCTAAAGAAAAATTGTCAATATCACCAAATACTACTGAAAAAAATCAGCCCACTGCTAGACCAAAAAAATAGCATGACCATTACTAGAGCTACAATACTATCCAGATTGGATTATGGTAATGCCCTACTCTTAGGAGCTAATAGCAACTGCGTGAAGAAATGCCAAATAATTCAAAATAACGCCATCAGGACCATCACAGGAAGAACTTGGAGGGAACACATCACCGGCGAAAGGAAGGCCCTCCATTGGTTGGCTATGAAAGAAAGAATTATGTTTAAGTCTCTCACTATGGTTCACTGTTGCTTATATGGCAATGCACCAGTTTACCTCAAGAAACATTTCAAGTGGTATGTGCCGACAAGGCTGCTCAGATCCTCTAATACAGGCCAACTGCAAACCACCACAACAAAAAAGCATCACAGACTCGGTAAAGTCTTTCCGATTCTAAGCATAAAAAAATGGAACGAACTTCCTACCTCAATGAAGCTCGAGTCCAACTACACTCTCTTCCGGAAAAAATTGAAAACATTACTTTTCAATTAACTCCACTAAACAGGTCAAATCGTTCACGAGGAAATCTGTCAATACACACTGTGTCCTGTTTTTCACTATTCGTTGTCCTGTCCCCTTGTCAGCGCTCTGATGCCCGCGGGCTTTCAGCGCTTTACAAACATATAAATAACATAAATAAATAATAAATGGGCATGCCCCCCCAGCCAAGCCACATGTCACGTTGCAATATGATCACCAACTCATGTCTCCCAGCACCCCCACCCCCCAGCAGTGCAGGGCACCTGCCAACAGGCCCCCACACATGTCCCCCAGCACCCCCACCCCCCAGCAGTCAGGGGCACCTGCCAGCAGGCCCCCACACATGTCCCACACATGTCCCCCTGCACCCCCACCCCCCAGCAGTCAGGGGCACCTGCCAGCAGGCCCCCACACATGTCCCCCTGCACCCCCACCTCCCAGCAGTCAGGGACACCTGCCAGCAGGCCCCCACTCATGTCCCACACATGTCCCCCTGCACTCCCAACCCCCAGCAGTCAGGGGCACCTGCCAGCAGACCCCCACTCATGTCCCACTCATGTCCCCTTGCACCCCCACCCCCCTGCAGTGCAGGGCACCAGCCAGCAGGCCCCCACTCATGTCCTCTTGCACCCCCACCCCCCAGCCAACACGTCATCACAATCCAGATCCCTGGCTCTTATGGCCACACAAATCCCACCCCACAGCACCCCAGTCCAAACACCCAACCAAGCTTTACATCCACTCCAAATTGAAATCCCCATTACATGATAGATCACAAATAAGCATTATGCGCATGAGTACAAGTCTGTACGACCCACACAATGGCAACACATGACTGAGAAAACCCACATTGTGTCATGCATGAAACCAATGAGAGAAGACCACACATTGAAGTAAGAAACAAAAATTTAATCAAGTCAAAATGAAGGGAATGAAATAAAAACACACAATAATGCAAATAATAATGAAAATGCAGCATGTCCCAAAAAATGATAAATAAAAAAAAATGAGAATCCAAATTAATCCAAATGAAAATGTGTCCAAAGTCACTGCCCAACAAAGCAAATCCAAAGGGAAAGAAAAGCGTAATATCCATTGTTCCATTGTGAAGAAAAATAAAGATGAAGGAGAAAAATCCACTGTAAAACTATGTACAAATAGCAAATCCAGGGTCCATGAGCCCAACGACATAAATGAAACCTACAATGAAACCTACCTAATTACTAACTATATACAAAAATGTGGGGCATAGTCCATGCGCCCCAAATGAAAGAAAAAAGAAATGAAACTTAACACTGATGAACTATATACAATGGCGGCGGGCAAGTCCAATGGCTCACTTGTTGATGTCATGGGCCAGGGCATCATCAAACTCCTGTTCAATGTCTTGGAGGCGGGCCTGTTCTCTGGCCCCGAGGTCTTGCAGGGATAATGCCATGTCCACCTCCAACTCCCTGCGAATTCCCTCGAGGCACTCAGCCCGCTTCAGCGCCCTGCGCATGGAGTTCTCCGTCCTGACCATCGTGAGCCGTGCCTCCTCCGCCCGCCGCGCCTCCGCACCTATCTGCTTGCCCAACCGCTGCCACATGGAAGATACTCCCATTCCAGGGTCCTCCTGCTCTCCGGCCGATGCCTGCCCCTCTGATGTAGATTGCCCCGAGCCATGATGCCTCCCACTTTGAGCCTGCCGCTGTCTCCGAGGCAACTGCCTCTGCCAGCACGACGGCATCCAGGCTGATGGAATCCACTGACGCCGTTGTGCACGTGCCTTGCTCGATGATACAGGCACATCCTCCATCTGCTGGAGTCCAGTTGCTGTGGTGTCCACCCCTGCTGGACCTCCGACTCCCGACTGTGGCAGGGATGGGATCCCCACCGAGCTGGCTGCGTTGGTCAAGGTAGGTCCACAGGGGGCCCTGGTGGCATCTGAGCCGGAAGACGGCATGGAGAACGACTGGCCCATAGTCTCCACGGAGGAGGAGAGGGCCGCCAGAGTGGCCGACACATGTACAAAACCCCGACCATGGACACTCCCAACTGGGCCACGTTGGCACGCTGCTCTTCGTGATGACGTGCGTGCTCCCCCCGGGAAGCACGAACGTCATCACAAATGTCTCGCGTGCGCAACGCGACACCAATCAGGACCTTCTCCATACGGCCAGGGGTCCCCTCGTCCGCAGGTAGAGGAGTGTCAGATGACATGGACATCCCCACTACCTGCGGACGGGCCTGGGATGGGGCATCCCTGCTGGTGCATGGTGGTGCAGTCACAGGGTCAGGGACAGTGACATGCACAGGCCCCTCCGCGGTGACGTGTGCTGCCTCATGCCCCTGGCCCTGGACTGCACCACTTGCATCAGTGGTACCACCCCCACCAGGCCCCATGTGCGGCTCAGTAGTGGCCTCCTCCTCCTCTGTGGAAACCACCAACCTGGATGGCTCCACACCGTCTTCCGCCATTGCAAGCCCCTGTGGGGGCTCACCCACCCCTTCCGCTGCAGCCGTAGTGGCAAACACAGCACCAGTCCCCTCATTCCCGGACAATGGTAAATTCTGGGAGGGTGACTGGGCCTTGCGTCGCCAGCCGGTGGGGGCATCCCCGCCGCTTTGCTCCTCAGCGCCGTCTCCGTCCTCTTCATCACTTGCCGCTGTGTAGAGGGAGACATAGAACACAAGCATCAGGGTACTGTATAATGGTCCCCTAGACAGGAAGCAATAGCAGATGAGTGGCACTGTCAAACATCACTTCCATCATGCCCTCCACAACACATGGGTCAGTGCAGGCAAAACACATACCGTAACAGGTATGGCGCATGCTATGAACATTAGCATACATGTCCAAGGGACTCTTCAAACATACAATGCTGGTTTGAAACTCACATGCATCATGGGTCATGCCCATCACATGCACACACTTCACCCTAGTTTCATCCATCTGGCCTCGTACACCCCAGACACAGTGGCTACAAGGATGAGTAGGCTGCATCAGTGAATCTGAACATTGTCACAGACATGTGTCATGCATCCATGGAATTTCCAAGTCACAGACACGCAAGTCAGACACACAGACATGGACACCATACATGTCCATGACAGCAGCACCCATCTCTCACACACCATACATGTCCAATAACAGAGACAGGCATGCATTCATGTGTGCATTCCCCATGCTGCTCCACATGTTGCATTGTAACACATGCATCAACCATGTGGTTCACACATTACTGGTCTCACATGCATGACCATGATGTCCCTGCACACACACATACGTACATGGCCTATGTCACACATACAGGCAAGTATCAGACAACCAGCACCCTGCAACATGCCCTGTCTCACACAGCAATGCTTGGCCACTTACCGCTCAACTCCGGACGGGTCTGCCTCCGAAGGATCTGGGCGTGGAGCGCTGGGCCTACGCGTTCCAGGACCCTCATCTGGATGGTACTCATGCTGCCCCGGCCCCCTTCCACGAGGCGCCGGGCCTTTACGAGGGTCCTGGACCTCAAGTCCTCCCAGCGCTTCTTGACATGTTGGTAGTTGCAGGTTGCCAGTGGTGCCAGATGGAGATGTGCCCAACATGGCAACACCAGAGGCAGGAGTGGGTGGGCAACTGGGTCCTGGGGCTGGGCTGTGGAGCAATGGAATCCCAGTTGGGAGTCTTCTGTTCCAGCAGGGGTGGACACAGCAACTGCACCCCTGCAGATGGCTGACGTGCAGACACCAAATAGCAGGGCACATGGGCAGCAGGCAGGCAGGCAGCAGCAGATGGCTGGTGGGAGCGTGCTCGGGGCTCTTGGGGACAGGAAAATGGCCTTCAGGGCAGGAGCGTGTGTCTTTCGTGTGTGTACGCATGGCCAGCTTGATACGGAGTGATTTGGCACGTGAAAATCTTGCACGTCAGCGTGTAATTCGAGGAAAGGCCCTTAGCGCGTAAGCGTGTCAGCACACGTACGTGATATCATTGGACCAAAGACCCTTAGCGCGTAAGCAGTGCAGGGCACCTGCCAGCAGGCCCCCAATCATGTCCCCCTGCCCCCAGGTCATTACGATCCTCAATCATGGCCCTTATGGCAAGCCTCCCCAGCCCAAAGACCCAACCAAGTATTGCATCCACCCACATAGAAAAGGCAATTACATGATACAACCCCAATGGCAAGTATGTAAATGAACACATGTCCGTCACAAACACAATGGTTGGAAGTGAATGTGAAAACCCATATCATGACATGCATGAATCCAATGAGATAATACCACACATCGAAGTATGAAGAAAAAAATGTATTAAAAAAAACATGAATGGAATTAAAATCAAACAAACGACAATGGGAATAAAAAAAGAAAAGCTGCATGTCCATAAAATAATGAAAAACAAGAAATCATAATCCAACGGAAAGGTGTCCAAAGTCACAGTCCAACAAAGCAAATCCAAGGGAAAACCATTGCTCCATGGGGAAATCCAGAAAAAAGGGGATGAATCCAATAGTGAACTACATACAGATGAACAATCCAGGGTCAATGATCCCAACTGAAGAAATGAAACCTATCAAAAATACTACCTAATGAAAAACTATATACAGAAACGTGGTGCATTGTCCACAGCGCAACCAAAATAAAGAAAAAAGCCAAAGGAAACCTAACACTATCTAACTATTTACAAGGGCAGCAGGCTAGTCCGACGGCTCACTTTTGGATGTTCCGGGCCAGGGCATCATCGAAATCCTGCTCAATGTCCCGGAGGCGGTCCTCTTCCATGGCCCCGAGGGTTCGCAGGGACGACGACATGTTCTCCTCCAACTCCCTGCGAATTGCCTCGAGGCACTCGGCCCGCCTCAGGGCCCTCCGCATGGAGTTCTCCGCCCTGACCATCGTGAGACGTGCCTCTTCTGCCCGCTGCCGCTCTGCATCTATGGCATGGCCTTACCGCTGCCACACGGAAGACACTTCCCGTCTTGGGTCCTCCTGCCCTCTGGCCGATGCCTGCCCCTCCAATGACGAAGGCCCCGAGCCATCATGGCTCCCACCTTGTTGCTGCTGCCGCTGTGCCTCTGCCCGTGCCCTGGCTCTTGCTGTCTGCACATCCTCCTCCGGCTGGGGTGCAGTTGTTGATGTGGCCCCCCCTGCTGGACGTCCGACTCCCGACTGTGGCAGGGATGTGTCCTCCACCAGCCTGGCCGCAGGTTCAGAGGCAGCTCCACAGGGCACCCAGGTGACACATGAGTGGGAAGATGGCACGGAGTACGACTGGCGCATAGGGGGTTCAGTTGAGGAGGGGGTCGGAACAAGGCCCAGCAAATAGAGGAATCCGGCCCTAGTGACTTGTCCCAGTAGGTCGACGTGGTCAACGAGCCATTCAAGATGACATGCAGTCTCCCCATGAAAAGACTGCATCTTGCCTCGCATGTCCCGTTGAAGCAACGCCACAGCACCCAGGACAGGATCAACCCGGTCCCGGATAGCCACGTCCACAGGCAGAGGAAGGCCAGTTGTCGTAAGCTCATCCCCTGCCTGAAAACGGGTCTGGACGTAGGTATCCCTGCTGGTGCAAGATGATGCAGTCACAGGATCGGGGACAGGATTACACACAGGCACCTCCGTGGCGGCCTGTGCTGCCTCCTGTCCCTGCCCCTGCACTGCACCACTAGCACCAGTGGAATCCCCACCTCCAGACCCCGTCTCTGTCCCTTGCACGGCCTCCTCCTCCTCCAAACCCCCCACCAACCTGGAATACTCCGTGCCATCTTCCTCCGTCGGGCCCTGTGGGGTCTCAGCTGCCCCTTCTGCTGCCGAGGAGTCCAACTCCGACCTCCGCCTCTTGGACCTACCCTCGGCAGCTGCGACCTGGGACGCGGCACCGGACTCCTCACTCCCCGACGAGATGACAACCTGGGAGGGGAGCCGGGCCTTGCGTTTCCGGCTGGCGGTGCAATCCCTGCCGCTGTGCTCCACAGCACCCTCTCCGCCCTCTTCATCAGTCGACGCTGCAGACAGGGAGAGATAGGACACAGGCATCAGGGCACTGTACAATTGACTCATACACACATGACAGTTGCACACGAGTGTCATTGTCAAACTTCAGACACAGCATCACAATCCCCAACACACATGTCATTTCAAATCACACACATGAGCTATTCCACAGCCATATCGCAACAGCCAGCACCATCCATACACATACAACAGCATGAGCAGGCAAAGGTGAGCCAGACATCACATGACACACAGGGAGTGCACTAGACATGCACACACGCCACCACACTTACATGCATGTGTACACCTCCACCAAGTGTCGCAGTGATGAGATCGGCATCCATGTCACATCTGGCAATCAGTCTTCTACATATCAGTCTCACATGCATCCATGTTGCATGACAGTTGCACACTTGTCAGATACACATACATGCACATGTACACAGTACAGATACATGCAGCTGGAACCAACATCCATGTTTGACACCACAACCTTGACAACTGACATACACAGTCATTCAAACATGTGTGCTCACACATCTGCATTTGGCCTGCATGCTTACCCACAAATACACCTTCCATGTGTCTCACACATGAAAGGACTCACATGTGTCAGCCTCACGGCCCTGTACATACACATCCATACATGGCCCTACAAAACCACATGTGCAACCTGCACACTACTGGCACACCACCACACGCACAGCTTCCAATCAGTATGCATGTACACTTACCGCTCGACTCCAGACGGGTGTGCCTCTCAAGGACCTGGACGTGGAGCGCTGGGCATACGCGTTCCAGGACCCTCATTTGGTCTTTTGACAGGTGGCCCCGGCGCCCCTTAGCATCCGCTGCCTTCAAGAGGTGCCGGGCCTTGTTGAGGGTCCTGGACCTGAAGTCCTCCCAGCGCTTCTTGACATGATGGAATTCGCGGACTGCCACTCCCTCCGCGTTGTTAGCAGTCACGATGTCCGTCCAGATCCTGGTCCGTCCTTCCTTGTCGGCGCGAGCTTCCGAAGAGGGCATCATACTGCCCCAGGACTTGCTCCACCAGGACACAACTTCGGTGGCAGTGAAGCTGGTGGCCCTCTGCCTCTCTGGCTGGGGGTTGCCAGTGCCGCCAGATGGTGTAGTGCTGGACATGGCAACCCCAGAGGCAGGAGTGGGTGGGTAACTGGGTCTTGGGGCTGGGCTGTGGAGCGATGGAATCCCAGTCGGGAGTCTTTGGTTCCAGCAGGGGTGGTCACAGCAACAGCAACCCTGGCTGACGTGCAGGCAGCAAATGGCTGGGCACGTGGGCAGCAGGCAATCAGGCAGCAGCAGATGGCAGGTGGGAGCGTGCTCGGGGCTCTGGAGGGCAGTAATTCGGCCTTCTGGGCAGGAGTGTGGTCTTCCGTGTGTGAACGCGTGGCCAGCTTGATACGGAGTGATTTGGCACGTGAAAATCTTGCACGTCAGTGTGTAATTCGAGGAAAAGCCCTTAGCGCATAAGCGTGTCAGCACACGTACACGATTTCATTGGACCAAAGGCCCTTAGCGCGTAAGCGTGTCTGTGACGTAACGCGCGTGGGTGTTTCCCGCATGATGACAGAGCACATGTAGAAAAGCTGCACGTCCGAGTGTAAGCGCGTGTAATTGGAGGAAAGGGCGCGTACACGCGTAAGTGACGTGTACATGTGGGCCGGTTTAAAAGGTACGTGTAGGACGCCATTTCCTTGTATGTGCTTTTTGTGGAGAGCGAGTGGGTGGATTCTGTACTTCTTGTCGGTTCACACGCGATTACTTCACAGCGTTTCAAGTTCGTACTCCCTGTTACCTCTGACAGCTTTCATTTTTCTACTTTTTTTTGGCCTGTTTCCTCAAACAGTGTTCACTTCTCCTTTTGTCCTGTCTCCTCAGACAGCGTACAATTCTTCTTTTGGCGGGGGTGTTGCCAACGCACACACGCGCGTATTTTTCACATTCTTTTTCCAGGCAGACGGTGAGTTCCGCACGTACTTAGCAACTGTGCTTGCCCCGTGTGTCGCGTACCCCTTCAGAGGTCATTGTAGGCTGCGTATATCACGCATACGCTTATTTTTGTGTTTCTGGGTGCCACAGCGTAGTGCGGGTTCATTTTTCCACGCACGTGGTCTACGAGGGGTCGCGTGCACGTTTATTTTTGTTTTTGGGCTGCCTGTGCGTTGTGTGACCCGTCATCTTCCCCCAGGGGTCACAGACAGCCTTGTTAGAGCACTAAGGTACGAATTCCATCTAGTACCCTACCCCTTTGACCCCCAATTGCCCAGGACAATAGTTTACTGCTCCTCCCATACGTACAACAACATCAGTGCCATGGTTGGGAGGAGACCAAGCGGTAAGGGAGGCAAAGGTGGCCGACCTTCAAAAGGTGAACGTGGTGGGCGCGGTAGGGGACGTGGCCGGGATTTGCAGGGTGCCCCTATACCCCCATGTGTGCAGGACCAATCAGGGACACCCATGACCCCCCCCATGGTTGAGGGAAATGTGGCTGAGACCATCCCAGCTCAGCCCTTGTTGGACCAGCCCATTGTGGCACCTGACTTGGCACAGGATGACTCCCTGGCTGACTTCCAGGTCAGCAAGTCTAAGCCACATGTGGCGGTGGAAGTTGTCACCAAGCCACGTGGATCTGGGCAGCTATGTCATCTGCTGCCCCAAGTATGCAGGGTGGTGAGGCTGCAGGGGCAGCTGCAGCTCCATCCCCCCAGCTCTGACTCTCCCAGCCAGGACATTGTCGGTCCTGGTCCTTTATACTGATGTTCCCCCTGCCAACATCACACTTCAGACAATACCTGCACCAAGTCCTATGGTCAATGTGCATTCGCACATTCGAACAACCCAGTCCACCGGTGATTCTGCCCCTACTGACCAGAGCGGCGTTAGCCACTCTGGCTCCACTCCACCTTCTAAAAAGAGGAAGAAGGGTGCTCTGGCACGAAAGGCTGTGACCCCAGGCACGGCTACACACTCCGGTACCTCAAGGAAGCCTTGCTTCAATGATTCGGAACTTGATGCACTTGTGAGCTATGTGTTGCAACATAGCCACGCAATGGTGGTGACTGCAGGGTCCAAGACCACACCTGGTCAATATAAGGTACACTGGCAGACCATCGCCAACCACATAAGTGCCCTTGAATTTGTGAGGCGCTCAGCTGCTGATTGCTACAAGCTCTGGAACGACCTGAAATGCAGAGCAAAGAACAAGCTGGCCTCAAGTCATGCCGCTACTCTGGTGACTGGCGGTGGGTCTCCACAAGAGGACAACAAACTCACTGAACATGAGTCTGTTGCTGGGACCTTCGTCACAGAGCAACAGATCCGAGGTATGGGAGAACTACCCGATTATGACACATTGTCCAGTGAGTGCCCATGCGTGTGTGTGTAATGCATGTGGATGTTGTTTGGGTGACGGGTTCTGACTGAGTGGCAGGTGAGGGTGTGTGCGACTGAGTAGTATGGGTCACCCATGCGCTTCATCCAAAACATTCTGCGGCCTTGAATTTGGGTGTGACACTATCCCATCTGCCCACAATAGTAAGTTAGCGCAACATTACAACAGTTGCCCTTGAGGTGGCATCATGCAACACCATTGTTTGTATTTTTCAGTGTTCTTTCAGGCTGATTGTTTCAATTCTCCCACTTTTGCAACACATTCCTCAGCCCTATTGTGACATATGTGACATGCTTCTTTCATTGAAGAACCCCACATTGGCCCACATGTGTCACCTTGGTAGTTGAATGATTTGACCATTCAGGATGAATGAGTATTGTCCTGATCACATGATGTTTTTGGGCCTGTTTGAATGTGGAACATGCTAGTTGTTTCCTGTCATGTTGAAGTGCACAACCATTGATGTGTACATGGCCCTGCAATCAAAGTATTTTTGTACACTGGATGTGTTGCAGTGTGTGGCACATGGCGTATCTTTTCACACTATGTGGCATTTTTCATCTCTTCATGTCCATCTCACATGGATGGGTGACAGTACTCATTCACTGACATATGGATGTACTTGTGGAATGTACCATGGCTATGTTACATGCCATCTGTGTAATGGCATGTGTCATGTATGTGTATAGGACATGCCACTCACAGGCCAATGTGTGATGGCAGTGCTACCCAGCATGCAGCAAATGTGTTTCTCTTCCATCTTGGTGTCATCAGTGTCAGACCTTTGCCTCCCCTTCCAACTCTGTGACAGTGCATGCATGGGAGGATTATAGTCATGTGGGACATTTGTAAATCATGTACTGGTTCTGTAGCTAGTCAGGCCTATTTGTGTGCTATGGTGCTAATGCCTGTTTCCATTTTTTGTCTTTCATGTTTTTGCAGGAGATGACGCACTTGATGCTGTTGAGGTTGAGGAGATGGTGCAGACCCAGGAGGAACCTGAGCCACAACAGGCCACCAGTGGGGGAAGTGGTGTGGTGGTGGGTGAGAACCCACTCTTGCTTCAGACGATTCTGTCCAGGGGTGTCTCTGGGTGCACCTCCCCAGACCTCTATTCAGGTGTTGATTCGGATGATGAGATCTATGTGGCGTCGCAAGTAAGTGTTTCTGGAAGGGGTTCTGTTCTGTCCAACCCACCTGCACCAGGGGTAGAACCCTCTCTGGGGATGTCAGTGTTGGTTAGTCAGCCTTTGGCGGTTACGGGTGCAGGGTCACACTCCACAACATCTGATCCTGTTCCTGGACCAGCAGATCAGAGGGGGAATGCAGTCCTGCAGCCTCAGGCAGTGCCGGCACAGCAAGGCGCAGATCGCCTTGCCCCAAACAGGTGTGATGCCCGTCGACGTGGTGGCCGTACGCCACCAGGGAATACCGCATTGGAACAATCCATGTACGGTATGGCAACCCAACAGTCAGCATCAGTTGAGATGATGGCTCAAGCAATGGAGAGTTTGGCCACTTCCATTGTCCCCCCTGAAAGGCAGATGGAGCAACTACAGCAGGCAACAGACTCCATTTGCCAATCACACATGGAGGACATGTTGGCATCCAACAGGGACAGACGGGCGGCACTGGAGACTCTACGCCAATCGATATCAATAGAGTCCCAGGGCCACAGGGAAGCCCTGAGGGTAGAACTCCATCACCTCAGGGAGACTCTTGTTGACCTTGAGACTTCCACTAACTTGAGGACAGAACAGCATCTGGAGCGGCTCACACGCTTGCTCTCAGCTGAGATGCAGGCAACTCGGGAGGAGATCCGGGCATCACGTCAGGTGCTGCATGGGGATCTCCGCACTTTAATCCTCCAGAACGAGACCTTCCACACCCGCATGCTTGCTGCCATGGAGGACCATACCAGGGCTTTGTGTGGGCTGCCTCCCATAGCACCACCACCTCCTGTGGCTGTAGCAGAGGGTAATGAGAGCGACAGCAGCAGTTCTCCCACATTGGCATAGCCGTGCAGGCCATGAGCCCATGGAGGTGTTTTTATTTTTCCAACAACCACACAGGCGGCTGTTGGTGCGCACCTTGTCATCGGACCTCCTGGGTGGCACCCCCCCCAGCCCCCACATGGCCATTTTTTATTTTTTATTTTTTATTATTTTTTAACAGTGTGTGCCTTGTGTGGCTCCCGTGGGCATCCACTGTATTCTGGCTGGGCACATGCAGGCTTGTCCTGAGTTTGGGTTCGATGCTTGGGTTCGTGAGACACACACCCCTCCTGCTTCCCGTTTCCATGGGCTTGCAAAGGGTGTGACCAAGTGACAGTGATGTACACAGTGATGTTGGGCTCCCATGATCTGTGTGGGCAGTCTGTAGTCAATACTGTGTAGACATTCCCTGTGTATATTGTTGTTGTATTGTACACTGCATGTTGGAATTATGTATGCTTCTGCTCCCTCTGAATTTGCAGGTTCATTCCTCATGTCTTCACAAGGCCGTCTACTTTGGAGATGGAGTTCATGTTGTATGCAGTACACAGACAAGTTTTGAAGCCTACAAAACTACAGTTGGAAGGGGACGATGTGGTGGCATATTCAGGTTGTAAGACTACGACTACTTTAACTTAGAACTGTCATGTTTTAGTTATATTTGAGCTTGTGTAGTTGCATTGTATTGTTGGTAAGTATTTGGTCATGTGTGTTGTTAGTTCAACATTACTGGGAGTATATTGTGTGTGGCCAGTTTCCTTTAGGGACACTGGGTCTCATTACGACCCAGGCGTTAAGGGTTAACGCCGTCGTTAACCCTTAACGCCTATTCTGATTTTAACGGCTGCTCTTAGCAGCCGTTAAAATCCATGGTGCTAACGTGCCATGATGCTAATTACGCCACCGTAATTTACGGTGGCGTAATTAGCGCCTTCCCCACTCCCATTATGCCCTATGGGGCAAAAATGGGAATGGGGAAGGGAAAATGGGAAATGGGGATTTACCGCCCCACTCACCTTGGAATGGGGCGGTAAATCCGCCATCCACCATGGTGTAAACGTAGTAAAGTTGGCGCAATTAGCGCCTAGGTCGTAATGACCCCCACTGTACTTTGTGACACTTGTGTCAGGTTTTCGGGATTGCTTTGTTTGCTCTCACATAGCATGAAATGCCATGGTGTGTTGGGTGGTGGTGCTGGGGAGGGGTTGGGTGACATGGCACTGTTCTCAATCTCAGGCTGGCATGGTTGTGACAGTTGACTGTCCCTTGTGTCATCATCGATTGTCAGCTGGTATGTGGCAGGGTTGCGTGCACTCCACAGGGGTGTGATTCTAAGTGAAGCAATTAGCCACCAGCTGCGTTTGGGCTGCCTCACCCCGTGCCCTTTCCCCTCCCATGCGCAGAGGGCGTGCATGTGGGGGCACCACCATGTCCACCGGCAGGCCCTGGCGTGTTGCAACATTCTGCAGGACACATGCTGCCACTATGATCCTGCACACTACTGGGGAAGCGTATAACAGTTGCCCGCCAGAACGGTCAAGGGAGCGAAAGCGTGACTTGAGCACTCCAAATGTGCACTCCACTATGCCCTGGGTTGCAATATGGGCTGTGTTGTATCTTACCTCAGGTGGCGTGGTGGGGTTCCGAATTGGCGTCATCATGTGGGTTCTCAGAGGGTAGGCACAGTCCCCTGGGGAGGTGGTGATGGGTATTATTAGTAGGGTTGTGGCATTACTCAGTATCTGGCATGTATGCATGTGCTGTGGCATTTATACTCACCGAGCAGCCATGTATTGCCATGCCGCCCAGCTTCTAGGTCCCGGTTTAGGGTTGACATTCTGTAAATGAAACTGTCGTGGGTGGACCCTGGATAGTTGGCATATACTGAGGTGATGATTCCCTTTGCATCACATACTACCTGGACGTTGATGGAATGCCAGTGCTTGCAGTTTCTATAGATGTGCTCTGATGCCCTTGGGGGATGTAGAGCCACATGGGTGCAATCAATGGCGCCTAGTACTTTGGGGAATTCTGCCACCCCGTAGAAATCCTGGACGGCAGCCTGCCTTTCTGCAGGTGTGCTGGGCAGGTATATGCGCCTGCGGACTGTTGGGCGTGCAGTCATGATGGCCAAGACCTGGTGTAGGCAGCGTGACTGCGTGGCCTGTGACCCCCCCACTATGGAACTTGTCCGCTGAAATGATCCGGTGGCCAAAAAGTGCAGTACATTGAGGACCTTCTCCAGGGGGCTGAGTGCTTGGGAGCACAGGATGGGTGATGTGAGGTCATCCTCCCACTCACTGACCAGGTTGAGTATTATGTGAGGTGGAAACATGTACCTCCCATACACCTGGTCATCAGGCATGCCAAAAAGACTGGTTCTGGGTGTGAAAATTCTGGGCCTGACTATCTCCTCCTCCTCCTGCGGTATCCCACGACCACTGCTGCTAGGAACGGTATGTTCATCCTGGCGTCTGAGCTTGCTTGTTGTTTGCGCGCACTTTTATGCTGCGCGGGTCCACGTACGCCTGCTTCCTGCTGGCGTACGTGTTTCTGGATTAGCTCGTCATTTTTGGTGCATGCGTGTGGGCGTTCCGCGCATTTGCCTCCTGTACTTCCCTGCCCACCCCAGTAATACACGTACCCCGCTCGCCCAGGCCCAATCGCGTGTAAAACTTCCTGCGAGCCTCTGAAGTACACGTACCCCGCTCGCACAGGTACAATCGCGTGTAAAACTTCCCGCGAGCCCCTGAAGTACACGTACGCCGCTCGCCCAGGCACAATCGCGTGTAAAATTCCCGCGAGCCCCTGAAGTACACGTACCCCGCTCGCCCAGGCACAATTGCATGTGAAACTTCCTGCGCACCCCCGAAATACATGCTATTTTTGACACAGTGGGTGTCTGTGTTTGTCGCGTACCCCTTTGCACGTCATTTGTCCTAGAGGGCCACATTATGGGACATTCATCAGAGATGTATTTCCAGGCTTTTTGTTAGCGCACAATTTTTTAATGCGCAGGGACGCTACCGCCTGCCTTCGTGTGGCGGACATGTGTTGATGTACATAGTTGACTTTTGGTTTGTGTCATGAGATCGCCATTTCACTGCTGGGGGTGGGGGTGCAAGGGGACATGAGTGGGGGCCTGCTGGCAGGTGCCCCTCAGTGCTGGTGGGTGGGGGTGCTGGGGACATTAGTGGGGGCCTGCTGGCAGGTGCCCTGCACTGCTGAGGGGTGGGGGTGCAAGGGGACATGAGTGGGACATAAGTGGGGGCCTGCTGGCAGGTGCCCTGCACTGCTGCGGGGTGGGGGTGCAAGGGGACATGAGTGGGACATGAGTGGGGGCCTGCTGGCAGGTGCCCTGCACTGCTGGGGAGTGGGGGTGCAAGGGGACATGAGTGGGACATGAGTGGGGGCCTGCTGGCAGGTGCCCTGCACTGCTGCCGGGTGGGGGTGCAAGGGGACATGAGTGGGGGCCTGCTGGCAGGTGCCCTGCACTGCTGGGGGTGGGGGTGCAAGGGGACATGAGTGGGACATGAGTGGGGGCCTGCTGGCAGGTGCCCTGCACTGCTGGGGGTTGGGGGTGCAAGGGGACATGAGTGGGGGCCTGCTGGCAGGTGCCCCTCAGTGCTGGGGGGTGGGTGTGTGTGGGGACATCAGTGGGGGCCTGCTGGCAGGTGCCCCTCAGTGCTGGGGGGTGGGTGTGCAAGGGGACATGAGTGGGGGCCTGCTGGCAGGTGCCCCTCAGTGCTGGTGGGTGGGGGTGCTGGGGGACATGAGTGGGGGCCTGCTGGCAGGTGCCCTCCACTGCTGGGGGGTGGGGGTGCAAGGGGACATGAGTGGGACATGAGTGGGGGCCTGCTGGCAGGTGCCCTGCACTGCTGGGGAGTGGGGGTGCAAGGGGACATGAGTGGGACATGAGTGGGGGCCTGCTGGCAGGTGCCCTGCACTGCTGCCGGGTGGGGGTGCAAGGGGACATGAGTGGGGGCCTGCTGGCAGGTGCCCTGCACTGCTGGGGGTGGGGGTGCAAGGGGACATGAGTGGGACATGAGTGGGGGCCTGCTGGCAGGTGCCCTGCACTGCTGGGGGTTGGGGGTGCAAGGGGACATGAGTGGGGGCCTGCTGGCTGGTGCCCCTCAGTGCTGGGGGGTGGGTGTGCGTGGGGACATGAGTGGGGGCCTGCTGGCAGGTGCCCCTCAGTGCTGGGGGGTGGGTGTGCAAGGGGACATGAGTGGGGGCCTGCTGGCAGGTGCCCCTCAGTGCTGGTGGGTGGGGGTGCTGGGGGACATGAGTGGGGGCCTGCTGGCAGGTGCCCTCCACTGCTGGGGGGTGGGGGTGCAAGGGGACATGAGTGGGACATGAGTGGGGGCCTGCTGGCAGGTGCCCTGCACTGCTGGGGAGTGGGGGTGCAAGGGGACATGAGTGGGACATGAGTGGGGGCCTGCTGGCAGGTGCCCTGCACTGCTGCCGGGTGGGGGTGCAAGGGGACATGAATGGGACATGAGTGGGGGCCTGCTGGCAGTTGCCCTGCACTGCTGGGGGGTGGGGGTGCAAGGGGACATGCGTGGGGGCCTGCTGGCAGGTGCCCTGCACTACTGGGGAGTGGGGGTGCAAGGGGACATGAGTGGGACATGAGTGGTGGCCTGCTAGCATGCTAGCAGGTGCCCCTCAGTGCTGGGGGGTGGGTGTGCAAGGGGACATGTGTGGGGGCCTGCTGGCAGGTGCCCTGCACTGCTGCGGGATGGGGGTACAAGTGGACATGAGTGCGGGCCTTCTGGCAGCTGCCCCTCAGTGCTGGGGGGTGGGTGTGCAAGGGGACATGTGTGGGGGCCTGCTGGCAGGTGCCCTGCACTGCTGCGGGATGGGGGTACAAGGGGACATGAGTGGGGGCCTCCTGGCAGGTGCCCTGCACTGCTGGGCGGTGGAGGTGGAGGGGGTCATGCGTTGGTGATCAGTAGTGCAAGCTGACATGTGGCTTGCCTGGGGTGCATGCCCATGGTGGATGGGCTGCCTGCGGGACATGACCAGGGGTGCAGGGTAGTCCCCTGTGGTGTGGGCTGCCTGCAGTGGCCGTGGAGGGTGTAGAGGGAACACCTGGGAGGACCCACACTGCCAATTCACGTGTAGGACTCCCCTGCACTCCAGATATACACGTACCCCACTCGCACAGGGCCTGTCGCGTGTGAAACTTCCCGCGCACCCCTGAAATACACGTTCTCCGCTCGCCCAAGGCCAATCGCGTGTGAAACTTCACGCAAACCCCAGGAATACACGCACCCCACTCGCACAGCGCTTATCGTGTGTGAGACTTCCTGCGAACCCGAGATTTACACATACCCAGGCCAATCGCATGTGTAACTTTACACGAAACCCAGGAATACATGCACCCCACTTGCACAGGGCCTATCGCGTGTGAAACTTCCCGCAAACCCCAGATTTACACGCACTCCACTCGCCCAAGGCCAATCGCGTGTGAAACTTCCCGTGCACCCCCGAAATACACGCACACGCTATTTTTGACGCAGCCGGTGTTCGTGTTTGTCGCGTACCACTTTGCATGTCATTTGTCCTAGAGGGCCACAGTATGGGACAATCATCAGAGCTGTATATACATGCTTTTTGTTAGCGCACATTTTGGCACACATTTTTTTCATGCGCAGGGACGGTACCGCCTACCTTCGTGTGGCGGACGTGTTTAGGCCTGTGCACGTCTTCGCCCGTGCGCTGGTTTACCCTATTTGATTTCATGAATACGTGTTGTAGGCGAGCGTGTGGGCGTTCCGTGCACTTGCCTCCTGTACTTCCCCGTGACCCCCTCATTTTCACGCGTTGTTCCCCATTCCATGTGTCACGCCCCGTGTTAAGCCTACTTTTGTGATGTGCGCCGCGCTATGTGCGCTTTCGCTGTGGCCATAGCGCATGCCGTTAGATGACCTGTGCGCCGGTGTGCGCCATGCAGATTTTCAACGCACATCCCAGATTTTACTCGCGCACGGACTTCCATGAATCGATGTGCGCGGGTTTTGCTGCGATTTTCGCACTTGCACAGCGATTTTCGCACTTGCACTGCGATTCGCACGGTTTTGCACGCTTGCTGGGGAATTTTCAGCGCACATTAATTCCATGAATCAGCCTCTTAATGTAATAAGGAGGTTGTGTTTTTTAAGGCATGCCATCATAATTTTAATATCTGAAGTAGAGGTTTGAGCTATGAATAGGGTTGGGAGGGTTGTGGAATTTTAAAGAGAATAAAAGCTGAAATAAATCTATAAATCGAATAAAACTGTATAATAGCTAGGCATATAGGCCCCATGGCTGGACCTGTCGGGACATGAAACCATTGAAAATATAGGAAGAAAAAGCAGAGTTATAGGTATAAATAAAAACATTTAAGTTGTGTAGCATAAATACAAATATATAAACCGTTAGGCTATTGGTATAGATTTAATATAAAAAACAAAGTTGTGTTTTATAAGGCACACCATTATAATTTTCAAATGTAAAGGAGAGGCTGGAACTATAAATAGGTGTGGGAGGGTTGTGGCATTTAATGCAAAGACATTTTGTTTTCATCTTAGGTTTAGATGGGGCAGATATGTATGGCTATGTCCAGTTATGGAGTGGGCATGAGGCTAACAGCTGTGGGCAAACATGTCTGGGCATGCCCAGACATAAAACCATTGGAAATTTAGGATGAAAAAGCAGAGGTAAACATATAAATAAAAGCATCTAAGTTGCATTATGTGTATCATAATATGGAATATATATTCTACTAACATGAAACCATGCTAGAATGAAAATAGAGGTTGGTAGAAAAATGCAAGGGGTGCTTTACAGGGTTGTTAAAATGTTGAAAGCTATTCTCTTTGGCAATGTAAAGTGTACCTTTTACAGTGCCATGACCTGGGACAAGGGTAACAGGATTTTGCTTATGTTAGCCAACCAAAAGTGTCTTTTTTTTTCAACTTGAATTTTATTAATTTTGGCATTGGATGCGAACATACAGGTGGGTACATATTATACTTTAGGAGCTATATCAAGAAATTGTCCTAGTCCACTTTAACAATATTTGACAACATTAACGTTCAATGTTCCAATAAAAGGAAAATGAAAGCCCTACCCCCCTACCCCCATCCTCCCTCCCGGATCCCGAGTCTCCTTTATCCGTGGCGTTGCTATGTTGAATCGTAGTGGGCTGCGTGACGTTCATCTTCAATCGTCTCTAGATCATTGATCTCTTGTATGGTCTGTGACAGGCATGGGCTGTTGGCGTTGGGTCGCTCACTGTTCCGCCAATGTTGGTGTGGGTTGAGTGCTGATTTCATTGCTGCGTTGAGTCATCCGTAGCTGAGCGTGAAATATATTGTTCAGCAAAGTCGCACCAGGCTTCCTCATGTCGTGCGGCCTTGTCATGGAGTATTGCCGTTATTTTTTCCATTGTATAGATGTTCGTGGAGATTTGTATCCAGTCCTTTTTTATAGGTTAGCATGAAGATTTCCATTTTATCATGAGGGCTGCTCTCGCCGGTAGCATCAAGGGGGATACTAGGCCTTTTACCCTGATCAGTTCGTCATCGTCTTCTTCAAGGCCAAAAAGAATCAGGAGGGGTGACAGTTCCCTCTCTATGCCGTCCAGCTGTTTGATCCATCCCAGAACTTCTTCCCAATAGATGCGGAACTTGGGGCAATTCCACCACATGTGCCAGTAGTCGGCAGTCATACCACATTGTCGCCAGCATCCGGGGCTGGAGTTCTGGAACATTTTGGACAGACTGTATGGATCGTTCTGCCATCTATGAAGCAATTTTATAGCGTGTAATTTGTACTGGGCTGCAATTGATATTTTGGATGGCGTCTCACAAATTTTGTCCCAAGCATGCTGGTCGAACTCTCTGCCAAAGTCTCTTTCCCATCTTGCTTTGAGGCGAAGGCTCGGCGCGTCATCTTTGGTGATTAAGGCCCTGTACATTCACGCTATGAGGCCCTTGGAGATGGTGGTCATGTCCAGGATCATCTCAAAGGGCGTTAGTTCTCTCTGTGTGGTTGCCTTCCATTCTTTTCTGGATAATAAGCCTTTCAGTCGTAAGTACAGGAAGACTGGTATTGGGTGAATTTGGAGGGCCTCCTCTAGTTCCGTTATTGAGATGAATTTCCCTTTTCTCCATAGCTGACCGACTCTCTCGAGGCCGGATCGAACCAAGATTTGTATCTAGCCTGTTCTGGGATTTCTTCTCTGATCCCGGGGGACCAGAGATGGCTCAGAGGCGAAGGCCACGTGGTGACTCCGAGCTTCGCTTTCCCCTTCTTCCATATGTTCCACATTGTGCCCAATATTGGGTGGTTGCGCAGTCTCCTCGTAAGTTTCTGTCTGGGGACCAATAGCCATTCTGCCAGGGTTACGCTGGCCAGAACGTTGTTTTCCAGGTGGACCCATTTGAGGTCCGTCCTATCTCGCACAAAAGTGTCTTTTTAAAATAAAAAGTGGAGATCTAATTTAATGGCTGCAAAACACAGTCCTGTGCAGTCAGAAGCAAGATGACAGAATGCTTTCTGGTAAAGCATTTTTTTTTTTCATTTAAAAACACAGGGCCTTATTCACTGAGCATTTTCCTATGGGATTGTGCCATTATAAAACACTCCTGTGAATCAGGCCCACCTTGTTCACAAAAACATATATTCATGTCCCATCGGCAGGCAGAGCAATGGGACATTTAATTTGCATGGCCTGAATACAAATATAGAATATATATACTGCTAACATTAACAGGTGCTAGAATGAAAATAGAGACTATCACGCTGGCTAAATAGACAAAAGGGCACTTTACAGCCTGAGACAAAAGTCGTAAGCTATTTTCTTTGGCATTGTAAAATGTAGTTTTACAGAGCGACATTATTTTGCGCATGTTACCCAGACAGAAGGGTTTAAAAAAAAAATGGAGATCTAATGCCGGGCAATGTTCCAAGGCTGCAAAACAGTCCTGTGCAGTCAGAAAGAAAATGACAGAAGGCTTTCTGGTAGTGCATGTTTGCCATTTAAAACAGTGTTCCGAAAAACACAGATTAATGTCCCATATGCAGGCATTAAACCATTTAAAATATAGGATGACAAAGCAGAGCAATTGGTATAAAAAACATCTAAGTTGCACGGAGTGAAGCTCTGACCAATGCTTCACTTTAATGGGCTGCTTATTGCGATTCTGCTGGCAGGGTCACACACACCAGCAGCAGAGATGGGCTCTTATCTATGATGCTCACTGCAGACTGAGGCACCAAATTCACAGCTGACGACACAGGTCCATGTGGCCTGGCTCAGCTGAGTTATGTTTTCAATCAGGATGATGTAATGCTGTAACTGTGACTTGCAAAAACAAATGGGCCTCTCCACGACATGTTATCTATAAGTGCCAGTGTGTTATGTAGAACATTTGTCTGCCTGCTAATGCTGAATACAGTTATATGTTTCTGGATAAGGAGTCATACTTATTGTTCAAAAGATGGAGGGTGGAGGCTATGAATAAGTGAATAGTATGGGTGTGATGTGGTTTTTGGGCTTTAAGAGCAGACCTTGGAAGCCAGGCAAAATATTGCTTTGAATTCTTGAAAGAGTTTGACAGACGGGGCCTTTTGTTTTATGAAAGGAGTGAATGAACAATAAGGTAAAACACCATTATTTTCACATTTCTAATGAGGGCCACAATGTAAATCAATATTATTTTCACATTTCTAATGAGGGCCACAATGTAAATCAATTTGTACTTGGTGTTTATATTTCACAGCCTATTTTCATGTGGTGATCAGCAGAGAGATGTACAATTATGAGCCAGTGTTACACATGTGAACGTGTAAGAAATGTGTTTGTGTCAGCTTGTATCACTATATATGCTAGTTACAGAGTAGTTAAAGAGTGCTTTTAAAATAATGATATGATTAAAAAATGATGTCATAAAAAAATTAGGAGTTATGTGGCTTTGCATGCTGGCTACGATAAGGTGTAAACATGTGTGTTAATGGTTATAGCTCAAATACTTACGCAGTTCAGCACTTAAATATTAAAGCTTGAAAAGCAACCATAAGGTCCAAAAAGTATAAAGGGTTTAAAATTCCTCTTTAATATCACTGTACAATTAATTAATGCTACACTGCTCTAAGATAGGTGCTTTCTGAGGTCACTGGTCTGCCACATGATGCATGAATGACATTGTTTTTTTTTTTTTTGCTAAACAGCACACATTATGTGGAAAAGGTGTAGCTGTTATCTTTATACATGGGGATGAAATGGTTGATTTTTAAACATGGTACAACTGTTAGGGTGCTGCATGATATTTTTTAAAAGAGATGTTTGGTGTGAAAGACTGCTATATTTTAATTTCATGTTCTAGATTGCGGCATTGTTTATTTTTAAGTATGGACCACAATTCACATCTCTGTTCAGCGCGCGCAAAGTGACATAATGCCACAACTTTTAAATTACAGTTTTAAACCAAAACCTATTTTTAATACTTTTTTTTGATGCTGAGGCCTGTTTGTAACTTTGCACATTTTTCCGTAGCTTGTGAAAGCAGATGTGTAAACAAGATATATGAGGCATTGTGAAGTGACAGATAACACGCGGGTTAATGTTAAACAGTGCAGACCCCATGGAGAAAATGCCATTTTCTTTCTTTTTCTGTCACACAAGCTAATGGAAATATTGCTTTAAAAACAATGTTACAAGTGTATTCAGGGTAGGGCCTTGTATAAACACATTTTAGAAGAAAATAAAAGGCCTTGACAAAATTAATAACTCTGGCTATTATTTAGGTACAGTGAAGTCTGCTTGAAGCAGCCACTCATGCATGGTGAATGTTACAGACAGGGTTTTATTTTACAGCAAATTTACTGTTTCTGGGGAATAGTCTTCCCCATGGGAACGATCTGAATTTTAATATAGGGGTGTAGAGGGAGGGTTGTTATATACTGTATTAAAGACTCTGGGCCTAGTTAGAAAGCATATGTTGCATCCTATGTTGCTGTAATAATTGCATTGTATTAATTTAGACTTTGGTCTCTTGGGATTCATGTGCAGAGTATTATCTTAATTGTGTGCCATCAATTTAAAATATGTTTAATGCGTTTTATAGAATGACTGTTCTGGCAATGAGTCATAGATCACATGGGTTTTTTACATATTCTAAGACTGCCGTGAATCATTGTGTTATATTGGGGCTCATGGTGTAAATATTAATATTATAATATGCTGAGTATTATAATGAACCGATCATGGAAGGGCCCGATTCATGGAATTCTTTGCACAGTTAAAAGTGACTTTGCACTGCTGAAAAGTGACTTTGCACTGCCGACACAAACCCTGATTCATGGAACTGTGCAAAGAGTATTTTTGCAGTGCAAAGTCAGTGAATAGTCATTGTGTACTGCCAAATTGACTTTCCACTGACTTTGCATTGACTTTGCACTGCAAAAATACATTTTGCACAGTTCCATGAATCAGGCTTTGTGTTGGCAGTGCAGAGCCAATTTTCAGAAGTGCAAAGTCAATTTGAACCATGCAAAAAATTCCATGAATCGGGCCCATATGGTTTAATTAGGCAGGATAGTTTAATGGCTGGGGTGTTTCATGTTCAGCCTGTTGGTCCTGAATGGTAAGCGTCAATGCATTCTATAAAACCTTTCTGCAATGCTGTCCTTTCCTATGAAAAAAGTTGGACACTTTTTTAAACAATGTTTTTATATTTACAGACTATAGTTGTCTGTAGACAAGTTCATTGGGTTAATTGAAAGCCCAACACTGGGACATTGTACCACTCGTGATACGGGGTGCTCTGTTAACCCCACAACAATGAAATGATAGGAAAAGGGTCCCTGGTGCGCACTTACATTTTCAAACATTGGACATGTGAAGTGGGGCCTGCGTGTAGACGGAAATGGTGCTAGGTGCATTTCAGATATGCATTGGTATACATTTGACAATATTATGCATTCTGGGAATTGTAGTCTCGGGTTCACTGTAAGCAAACTAATTGTATTTAAGATAGAAAAATACCATAATTTCAATACTGAAAAACCAGAATTCGGAACATGGTGCTTACTGCAACTTTAAGCAAGTTTATTGAAGAACGTCTCTAAAAATGAAACACTTGTGCATGAGGACAACATGGCGCATTGCCAAAAATGATCTATGCAATCTTACAAAGGCGGAGCTGATGCTGCTTTATCTAAGTACTTGAGGTGTGACTTGCGCAGATGGGTTTGGTTTGGGCTTTGTCCTGCTGATAATGAAATGCACACATCCATTTGCAAACTGTCCAACCCAAGGCAGCGTAAAAAGGAGCAATGCCTTCAAAGTGATGCCTCGGCCTACATATCGTTCCTGTGTAAATTCAAGAGGTGTTTAAGTCCCGCTCTTAACAGATAGTTTAGGGAACTAGATTTCACGGCATCCTATTTTTATGGTGGTTGTTGTTTCTCAGCGAAACCCTGCCATGCCCATGTCTCGCCTGAAACAGATCAGGATGTAAGTTTGCTCAAAGCAGTGGGGCTGGCCTTCTAGGGCCCTTCCACAAGGTTGCACTTGCGGCCTGGTCTGCTCCTTTCTCGTGCTTGGGTTGCCGTAAACATAAAGTGACTGGCTTTAACTGAGCTGTTGAGCCGATGGTGCTGGTGGCAACTGCGGGTTCTGTTGTCTAGCTTCTAACCTCCTCGTATCAGGGCTTCAATGATCCATTGATTCGAATTGCCTTAAGCGTGAAATCACCAGGGGGCTGTTATTGACTCCTCTTATCCCACCCCCGCCTATGCCTTTCATTGACTAGGGCGGAGTTAGCAGTCTGACCCCACCCTAGCATGTCACAAGTAAGTGCAGGGCGTGGAGTCAGTGTGCTTGCGCTCATGGGGCTCAGTCAGAAATCGCCCCCACTAAAACCTTGTTGCCTGCCGTTTAAACAGTTACTGCGCCAGCACCCGCCACTCCAGACTCTGCATGTGTGGAGGGGGCTGCCCAGACGAGCGCCCACTCCCATCTCACACATGGACAGTTTAAACAGTATATCAATGAAGCAGGCTCTGCCTTCTCATCACTGATATGCAGGGAGTGACTGAGCTGGCTGGAGTGGCTCCGCCCGGTTGCCAGACATTTGGTCGAAAAAAATTCGACAGGACATTTGGTCGAAACCATTTGGTCGAAAACCAAATGGTTGAATGTTTTTATTTTTTTATTTTCACTTTTTTTGGGGGGGGGGCGCCTCCAACCCCCTTTTTTTCTAAAAAAACCTTTTTTTCGCTAAACTACAACCTAAAAAATATATATATAAATAAAATAAAAAATTCGACCATTTGGTTTTCGACCAAATTACGTCGACCAAATGTCTTTCGACGAAATGTCCGGACAGCGCTCCGCCCTCAACGGCCAAATGTGCCCGACGCTACTGTATCTGACACTTGCCTACCATTCTGCTTGTTCCTGCTATTGCATTCTTTCTGAATGCTGCCAAGAGTGTATGAGGCTATGAATGGACTGTTGTACATCAAGGATCCTCTGTGTAGTCCCTCAAGTGCATGCATCACGGAACGGGCACAGCCTCCCAACCCTAGCGTCACCTGCGGCCCATCCATTAACCTCAAAAGAGAGACTTCATCCCAGCTGTCAGGATCCAAACCTTCTGCTCTAGCTGGTGGTACCCGTTAGCGCTCAGTGTGTGCGCTGTGCCCTAACCGAGTGCAGTGAATCGAGGCTGTCATTTCGGAACCAATCGTGCATTCCCTTTGTACTTCCCCTGCCACTGCACATTTGCTGAGCCCTTGTTTGTACCCAGTGATCTAAGTGTGCCGAAGCGGTGCTCCTCTGCTTTTTGTTTACATTGTACTCAATACTCCAGATAAGATTTGAACGTTTTTTTAAAATCTGGAATGAAATGATTTTTTAGGGAGTAAAGTCCAATTCCCAATAACAGTATTTTATAAGCGACTAAAAATAGGTTTTAACTAATAAACGGAAATGTTTTTGTAATATCTATTTCTTTGCACCTAGCTATTCATGCAATTAAAAGGTACAGGTTTATTTCTTCCAACCAGGCAGTTAATAATAATAATAATAATAATGATAATAATATAGTTAAAATAGTCGTTTCTTCCTGTGGTACTAAGTGCACCACTGGTGCAAACACATCTAAGTAACTGTGAGGGTGAAAGCAGGGGTGCAAGATTCTACTTGTCTTTATCTCATTTTTTGTTGGGAGATTTTTGACTCCCTATTTTTATTTTATGGAATATATTTGGCAATTTTTAGGGGGCAAAAGTGGCCGTACACCCCTAATCTGTAAGGCTGGCCTTACTGTTCCTATACTTTTATTTTAAAACGAAACCGTTCCAGAAAGTGTAGAAAAATGTCGAATCTTCCACTTCAGTGCACTGCACTGGGCATTCCCTTAAACAGCAGGTGTGTTTTTTGGGGGGTTTGGATTGTGCGTGGGATGGGGAATAGCAATAGGGTTTGTGGCAGTGGGGCGGGCAGAAGGCAACATAGTTCCAATACTTCTTTACATACGCTTTGACCACTGTTTGTACCACAGTTCCATCCTTTAGCTGCTTCTCAGCTGTTAAGTTGACACCCGCCAGGCCCTTTCTGTCCTCAGCCTTTTCTCTTGCACCTCTCGCTCACACTGCAGCACGTCTGCTCCCCAATCTCACGTTTGGCCTCGGTACTCTGCTCCCAATATGCCCAAATTAGATCACTCTGAGTGACATGACAAATGTCTGTCATTTTACCACACTGCTGATTTTCTTGTTTATCTTCCTGACTAGTGTCTGCAGTTTTACTATGTTCCTGGTATTGTATTCGGTCTCGACTTTGCAAATGCTCGAAAAGACTGTGGTGCCTATGGGATACACCATGTACCCTTTCCTTTGCACGCATCATGGAGCGGGTGGCAATCGCTGGCCTTCACGGTCACACCAGCCCCATCCATTAGACTCAAAGAGGAGACTTTGGGCCCGATTCCTAGAAAATGTGCAAAGATCCCACAAAGCCCCGTGCGCCAAAGTCGACTTTGTGGGTCCCCGCGTGCAAAGTTTTCTTTGCATGCTCCACGTATTCATGGAATTCGAGGAGCAAAATATACTGATGTGCAAAGAAATTCAATTTTCCTGTGGAATGCCCACAACACGCCCCCGCACAAAGCAAATCCAGCCGCATCCTGCCTACGTCTACACAGTTTTCATTGCAAAATCATGCAACCCGGCAACACTGGGTCCCACCCACGCACCCCCCCCCCCACACCCTCTCCAACAACCAAGGCAGCACACCAGCGACACTAAGTACGGTCCCCCGTAACTCCTATCTACACCCCGAGAACATGCATACCATTAAATGTGAGTGAAGCCAGCCTCCGTCAAATGTGCGTGCAAACACTCATAAATCATGGCTGCACCCCGCTAACCTTCATATGCATACCCCTAAATGCAATCAATACCCCAACTGCTTGCATGCACCCCTAAATTCCCAATCCAACCTTACCTTTGCGTGTTGGTTCCAATGTGATTGGTATTTTGTGGGTCATTTCATGTGGCGGTAAGATTGCAAATTATGGGCCCTTCTTTACCCAACGTGACGTTGCACAGTCAGATCCATGAATACGCTTGTGTTTGCGCATTGCTGGGCGTGCAATTATTTTGCGTAGTCCATCCCTTGACACACCCACTAAGTCCTTGTTGTTCCTCATTCTGCGTGGGGAATGGGGAATATGTATGTTCCGTCACATATTTATTTCCTTGCATGGGCCCATCCCACACTTTGTGTAGCGTATCGTGCAGAGTGCCCGACTGCACTTAAAGACATGATGGAATTGCGCAAAGTCCCTGCAAGGTTCCGGAAAAGCACACAAAGATAGCTCCATGACTCGATCTAAGGGTTGTTGCAAGCTGAAAAGTGAAAACAAAGAGGTGATGGCTGGAAGGTTTAGACTGAATCTAAACCACTTGCATTGCTCGGGGCAACCCTCCAGACCACCGTTCTTCACCTGCCAAGCCATTACAGAAGTGGAAAGACCATATGCAAATCAGGCTTGGCCCCACCCCAAAAGGGGCAGTCCAGACCGAACTGCTAGGTCACATCCCTTCTGCACGAGACCACAAACATCCCCAAACATGTTTCGCCCTTGTTGGGGCTCATCAGTGAGGAGTAGCTTGGGTCTCTAGGCCCAGCAGGCACGGGACCCACGTCTGGGCATACCCGTCCCTCTCGGGGTGACAAAGGCAAAAACAAAGAGGTGATGGCTGGAAGGTTTTGAATTAATCTTAACCTCTGGCATTACTCTGAGCAACCCTCCAGACCATCATTCTTCGCCTGCCAAGCCATTACAGAAGGGGAAAGACCATATGCAAATCAGGCTTGGCCCCACCCCAAAAGGGGCAGTTGAGCCCAAACTGCTAGGTCACATCCCTTCTGTACGAGACCACAGGCATCCCCAAACATGTTTTGCCCTTGTTAGGGCTCAAGCTGAAAAGTGTGCAAAGTCATTTTTCAGCTTGCATAAAATTCTATGAATCAGGCCACCTGTCTCAGCTGTCAGGATCTGAACATTTCACTGTGTGCTAATATAACCTCATAGGCCCAGGGAGGGGTAATTTACCTCAGGTCAGGTTTAAGCAATACGCCCGGAGCACGGGGGGGGCGGCATTACCACTTCAGGTAATGCCCTGTGGTCCCTTTTTACAGGCCCGAGCAAAGCGAGGTCCTTAACGAAGCCCCTGGCAAATATGCATGCAAACTCTCATAAAACATGGCTGCACTCTGCTAACCTTCATACGCACACCCCTAAACGCAATCAGCACCCTAACTAATTGCAAGGTGCTTATTGCTATTGGTACGCCGGTCCATAGTGTGTCCACAACCAAAATTGACAGAAAAAAGGTAAGTGGGGGTGGGAGGGCGGCTAGGGAATTCTGTGGATGGGGGAGAGAAAAACTTAACTCATTCCCAGGCAAGGGGAGATGGTGGCCGCCAGCCCTGAGAAGGGTCAGAGAAGCAGGATTACCATCTGGTAACGCCCGCATTCTCAGTCTTGGGGACCGGGAGGCCGCCAAAGTCCCCTCGCCAGGTACTAACAGGATATAAGCACATTTTGGTAATAGCAATACATGTTTTGGAGTTTGCATGGTGAAGTAAAAGTTACTTTATGAGTAAAGACACACTGAGTTTGAAAATAAATGTCTTTTTATTTTGTAATATTTAAATATGGTTGTCTTCATAAGTTAAGCATTTACATTGCAAACTTAACTTGAGTATGCATTAGGTGTCATGTAAAAGTAAAGAATGTATCTATAAGAATGTGAAAGCATGCTCCCACAATATAGCTTTCTGTACGGTGGGTTAAATGGGACGTTGAAGCAAAACATAAATTCCTCCCAGAGGAACTGTTTCACTGTTTGCGTTGGGGACAGAATGTTCAGAATGCAGTCAACACTCTGAGCATTCTGGTTGGCTGAGGGGGGTCAATTACAATCTCCATGAACTAATATCCTCTAGCACCCAGTGTTCACACTGTGCCCTAGCAGAATGCAGGGAATGCAGGTGTAATTACCAATCCAAGGATGCGTTCCCTGGGTACTTTCTCAGGCAGTGTAAACGTTTGTTGTTTGGACTTCATCCGCTCTGTGCTTCTCACCTGTGATGTTGAAACCAACTTTGCCCTTCTTGTCCTCAACCTGTTGCTCTTGTGCCTCTCATCTCTTGCTCTGGAAGGGCATTTGCCATCATGCCTGAGCATCTACTCTCCAACCTCACCTCTAATTTCTGGCCACTGTTGCTTCCTCCGACTGCTCTCACCGCTCCTTCTCCCATGACTTTCCACCTGCTTCTCTCACTACTTATACACAGTGTTTTATTTTTTTGAGGGGGGGAAATCATCGATAACAAGGGATCTAAATCTATAGTGGCATGGCGCTGGGCCGTACTGGCTAGCAATGGACTGTAGTCCTGGGTAATGCTGCTTCATTTGCTACCTTCGGTCAGTGCACTGTTGTTACCAGCAGCTAGAAGACCAATAGGGTTTCAAATAATTAACTAGCCTAGGGGAAGCCATTTGATTGACGAAACAAAACTCACGTGCGCCAAAAGGTTATTATTGCCACATCTCAAATATATACCGGGCAAGATCTGACCTTTCACAGTCAAATCCATGGTGTAGATGTAATTTATGAATATGATGTAATATTCACAAAGCAATCACTTAATGTCATTGAAAGTAACAGAAATGTGTAAGTTTCTATTTGATTACCCACACCCACACCGTGGGCAATAATAAGCAGCGCTCAGATACCTGAGGGTTCGTAGCGCTATATAAATGCCAAATTATTATTATTATTATTTAAACCAACAGGCGTTGAGCGCACAAGTGTGGGCAGATACCGATGTCTTTCATTGTTATCTTTAACAAAAATGGTGCCAGTCTCAGCACAATATGCCAAAATGTATGCTTTGTTATAAAGTTGGCTACACCAAGATTCAACAAGCTTCGCCAGACATGGGTCACTTGTGAATTGTTTGAGTTACAGCATTCATCTTAAAAGGTTGAACACACAAATAGTTGTTTTAATGTGCACAGTTTTAACAAACTCATCAGAAACTCATCAATATAATTTCTGCTCGGATTACTCTGGCAATTTCTGAAGATATTTAAGCGGGAGTCTATGACAAAATGATTACTGTTCTGCAGGAGTAAAGGATGAGTAGTGCCTAAATTATTTGGCCCCTACACTTCTACAAGCCAACAGTGATCCAAATCATAAAGGTGAAACAGGTACAGTGAAGAGATGTACCTCACTGAATGTGATCACGTTAACACCCCACACATCAATAGTACAACAGTCCAAAATAAAGGAATGTACAATCAAGGTTTATAAAAAATATGTATTTAAATTAAACACTCCAATATGCACTATAAACTGTCTATGTGTGTTTGTTTTTTTGTTTTATTATTTGTAGTGCAAACCTAACCCAGGGGTAGCAGGGCGGAAGAGCAACACGAGGATTGTATAGCTTAGGTTACAGAGAACACAATGGATGGAATCCAGCTATGGTTACATTACTGGGAACATCAACAACATTAAAAACAGATACAATATGTCATATTTACAAAGAGGTATACATGATTTACAAGTTATATATTATAGCTGAGCATAGAGGATCAGTGGATATACACAATTTACAAGTTTTATATTATAACTAAGCATGGAGGTACATTCATTGTCATGTTCCTTAATCCAGAGGATAAGATTGGATCTAAATTGTAAGGAAGGTCTTCCCTAAGAGATGGTGGCAGGGAATTCCAGTATTGAGCTGCTTTTACAGGAAGGCTGCTCCCCCTAGACAAAGTACGTTTGAATCTTGGCACCAAAAGAAGGTTGGAGCTGGTCTTTCTGGAAGGACGGCAGGATGATTGTCTAGTGAATCTCGTTGTCAGGCATTGAGGGGCAGATTGGTGGAGGCATTTGTGAGTCAGAGAGACAGATTTAAGGAAGATTTTGTCTTTCGTAGAGAGCCAGTTGACAGATCTTCTGGTATCTGAGATGTGGGCTTTCTTCGGGAGACTAAGGGCTGCTCTTACTGCATTATTTTGCAGTATTTGAATCTTGTTCGTAATGTATTTATCACTACCTACGTAGAGAGCAATACAATAGTCCAACTTGGACAGGATCAAGGCTCTGGTTAGGGTGATACAGTTATTAGAGGAAAGGAACAGTTTGGCGGGTGTAATAAGTTTGCATGTATAGGAGGTGGCGGATGCCATAGCATTTACTTGTTTTTTGAAGGTAAGTGTAGAGTCTAGATAGAAGCCGAGGGTTTTAACCTCCTTAGCCACGGCAATGTTGTTATTGTCGATTTCAAACACGCAGTAGTTCTGGCCTAATTTATTAAGATTGGGTGTCATGCCTAAAATGAGGAGTTCCATTTTGTCATCATTCAGGCATCGACCGTGAGAGGCCATCCATGCCTGGATGATGAGGTACACTCTATTTACAAAGGCCAAATCCTTGTCATAATCCCCCGTCAGCGGGATGAGGATCTGGGTATCATCAGCATAGATTGTGTAGGTGATACCCAGGCCATCAAGTTCATTGAAAAGGAGTAGCAGTAATCATCAAGGAGTAGCAGTAATGCTGTCTTACCCTCATCTCTCAGCTCATCTATCTGTGCCTTGAGATATATAAGTGCAGTCTCAGTTCCGTGCTGGGGTCTGAAACCTGACTGTCGGACTCCTAGAAGGTGGTTGTGTTCAAGGTGGTGTTGGATTTGTAAGTATGCAATTTTGTCAAGGATTTTGAGTAGGAAAGGCACTGTGGTAATGGGGCGGTTGTTAGTGGGAATGGAGGGATCTAGGTGTTGTTTTTTAAGGAGTGGGAGGACCCAAGATTGTTTCAAGTTGTTAGGTATGGTGCCTGAGGTGAAGGATGTGTTTATTAGTTTGGTGATAGACGGGGAAAGTTCACAAGCTGCATCTTGTATCCGTTGTGCAGGGCATAGGTCCCCATGGCAGTTCGATGGCAGTTGTATAAAAGTAATACAAAAGTCCACCTCTGTGCAAGAACACTGAATATGCAGAATGTAGATGATTCAAGCACTTTGGGTAATGTGGTAGGAAAGAAGGGCAATAAATGGTAGGGGCGCAGGGACCAAATGTGTCCTTGTTCTCTTCACTCCCACCCAGGGGAGGCTAGCTAGCACTTGCAGGAGTCATTCATCTCCAGTGAGAGGCCTGGTTTCCAGTGCAGCTGGCAGAGAGCCCTGTCTTGGTCCAACAACTGTTCCCCCCAACGTGCCCTGGGGATAGGTATGGGGCACAGCTTGCCTCTTACCTGGAACGCCTGCCTTCACCTCACATGTAGAGGACTTTGGAAAAGACTGCTCTTCAAACAGGGCCTGAATTAATTCTTCTTATGCTCTGTGAAGGTCCAAAATGAATCAAATGAGTCAAAGAAGGAGGGACGACCCCTTCCTTATCAAGATAATGGCCACCCAGAATTAATGGGCACACAGAATTGGTAAAATAAAGCCTGCTTTAAGTGGTCCAATCCCTGTTAATGCAACTCGTAATGTGTGCCTTTTTGCATCGTACCCAAAGGGCTTCATTAAGAGTTGGGCAATATTCCTGCAGTAAATCTGCCAGAATACCGACCATTGGAATTACTGTTACCGTCACTTGGTCTGGCAGAATTACCACCAGATTACAAGTGGCGGTGATGGAGTTAATCCCCATTTTTTGAGAGACTCTATGGGTCATTTTTGATGGAATTACGGCTGCAATAATAATATCGACCGTTTCTGCCAATTTTCAGTGGAAAGTGGGTGGGTTTAACTCCAGCATGATGCTGGAGGTAAATCCCCCACTCCAGGGCCATAAGCATAGTATGGCACTGCGGGGAAAGTAACAGTAACTTGGGTACCACCAACTGTTTCCCATATCACTGTTCTTGTAATGAACCTCAAGTGCCTTGCTTTGCAGGCCCAGGAGGGCTTTCCTTTGTTCCTCTGAATTGTGTTGTGATTGGGCCCCCTGTGCCTTTCTAAGGCCCAATCAGGCAAGCCAACTGGTGAAGCCATCCCGCCTACCAAAGTCCAACTCCTAAGGCCCTGTCTATCTGCTGATCTGCCTACTTCTTTTCAGCAGCAGCTGGCCTGCCAACACTGGGGCTCTCCTCTACCACACCAGAACAGGGGGACTACCCCCTCCACAAACAGCAGCTTTGAGGTAAGCCCTGTGGGGCTTTTGAGCATTTTTCTCTAGCGGTGTACGGCATGTGCATTTACAATTTCTCTACCAATTTGAAAACTCTACAATTATCAAAATGATGCTTTTTTAAATTATATGCCGACATCAGCGCTTCAACTCTGGCTCATGTGCCACTTCTACTTCTAGAGCCCACTGTTTCCCCATGAGGGACACCCGTGCCATCATGGCAGCTGCCTTTCTGCAGCCCAGGAGGGCTTGCCATTGTTCCTCTGCATTGGGCCGTGATTGGGCCCCTGTGCCTTTCTAAGGCCCAATCATGCAAGCCGAGTGGCGAAGCTAGCCTGCCTCCCAAGGCCCAACTCCTACGGCCCTTTCTGTACCTGTCCGGTCCTGGCTGGGCATTGTGGGCCCCACTACTTTTTTTCACAACCCTTTAATATGCACCAGGAGGCTTATTGCCTTATCTAGGTGCTCTTGTGCTATGTGATCGCCCCCTCAACTATCAAGTAAGTGTGGGCTATTGCTATACTGCCTGCATCATCCTCCGCACGTTGCGCATCACATGACAATCTATATATACTATCTTCAGAAGGCACCTCTTCTTTCTCTTTCTGCCTCCTAGCACCAACCCATTACACCTACCTCCTTCCTGGACTTCCACCTCCAATGCCTATACCCCTATATTCTTGGGGTATACTTGTTGTGCTGCTATAACTGGTGACCAAAAAAAAAAACACATCTTATTTTGCTGTGTGCACATCCTGATTCCCCTGTAATGTGCAAATCGAATTTAGCGGTGTGCACATCCTGATTGTCTTGCTGCTGATTAAAATTGAATTTAGCTGTGAGCACATCCTAATTGTCTTGCTGCTGATTAAAATTGAATATAGCTGTGTGCACATCCTGATTTGTTCTGTGCTGTCTATAATCGGATTTAGTTGTGTGCACATCCTGATTTTTCCTGTGTTGTTTATAATTAGATTTAGCTGTGTGCACGTCGTGATTTGGCATGCACTGTTTATAATTGGATTTAGCTGTGTGCACATCCTGATTGTCTGGCTGCTGCTTAAAATCGGATTTAGCTGTGTGCACATCCTGATTTGTTCTGTGCTGTCTAAAGTCCAATGTAGCTGTCTGCACATCCTGATTGTCTTTCTTACTTTCTAAAATCGAATGTAGCTGTGTGCACATCCTGATTGACTTTCTGCAGTTAAAAATTGAATTAAGCTCTGCTAACATCCTGCTTCTCATGGGAATGTGCTGACAGATGACCCCCTCTGCCCTCTGTCTGGTCTGCTATCTGTTCCCTACCCTGTCATCTCCCATTGCTTCTTCCCTGTCCTGTCTCTGTCTCCCTGTGCGCTTGCTCCCTACTTGCCGACCTCCTCCCACGTACCTCAACTGCTCTGCCTGGTTGGGTGTACTACACTTCTGTGCCGCTATGTGATCGCCCCCTCAACTATCAAGTAAGTGTGGGCTATTGCTATACTGCCTGCATCATCCTCCGGATGTTGTGCATCACATGACAATCTATATATACTATCTTCAGAAGGCCCCTCTTCTTTCTCTTTCTGCCTCTTAGCACCAAGCCATTACATCTCCCTCCTTCCTGGACTTCCACCTCCAATGCCTACACCCCTATACTCTTGGCCTATACTTGTTATGCTGCTATAACTGATGACAAAAAAAAACACTTTTTTATTTTGCTGTGTGCACATCCTGATTGTCCTGTAATGTGTAAATCGAATTTAGTGGTGTGCACATCCTGATTGTCTTGCTGCTGATTAAAATTGAATTTAGCTGTGAGCACATCCTGATTGTCTTGCTGCTGCATAAAATCGAATTTAGCTGTGTGCACATCCTGATTGTCCTGTGCTGTTAAACTTGAATGTAGCTGTGTGCACATCCTGATTGTCCTGTGCTGTTAAACTTGAATTTAGCTGTGTGCACATCCTGATTGTCCTGTGCTGTTAAACTTGAATTTAGCTGTGTGCACATCCTGATTTGTCCTGTGCTATTTAAAATCGAATTTAGCTCTGTGCACATCCTGATTGACTTTCTGCTGTTAAAAATTGAATTAAGCTCTGCTAACATCCTGCTTCTCATGGAAATGTGCTGACAGGTTACCCCTTCTGTCCTGCTGGTCTGCTATTTGTTCCCTACCCTGTCATCTTTCATTGCTTCTTCCCTGTCCTGTCTCTGCCTCCCTGTGTGCTTGCTCCCTACTTGCCGACCTCCTCCCATGTACCTCAACTGCTCTGCCCGATTAAGTGTACTACACTTCTGTGCCGCACACTATGGTGCTTTCTATCTCCCCCATCTGCTCTGCTTCTCTATCTCCTATCCTTCACCTCTCACTAAGACTGGCAGGAAGAAACTCAAAAAGGACTTACTGGCCTCCAACCCTGGCCTTCCTATCGCTGACACCTACATCAGTGTTTCCACCAGGGAGACTCTTTGTCGTTCCTTCTCCCTACCTATGGACTCTTTGCTCTCGCCTTACTCTTACGCACACATAAATGATGGCACCCGCTGGGAGGCCCTTCTTGCCTCCTTCCACACCTCCAGGGCCATCATAAATGTCTATCAACATGGTCCCATCCTGGTCCAATCCTGGTACAAGAGGCTCAACCCAATCTCTTACTTTTGGATAGGCTCTTTCCTTGCCTTATGAACTTTCCTCTTTCCTCCTCATAGGTTTCCTTGCCACCTGCCTCTACGGCCGCCCAGGCTCCCTTGCTAACTATGTCCACTTTGGCTACCTTGCATCATACCAACCTCACCACCTCCCGTACAACTCCCCCCTTGTCACTTTCAACTGTACAGACTCCCTTGCCTACTCACACTACACTATCAACCTCATCAGTCTCTTCCACCCGCTGCCCTGGCCACCCACTGCTGCCACATCGGGATCTTCCTTGCCTCCTGGGGCCCCTCCCACACTAGCTCCCTTGCCATCTACAACCCTCCTGGCTCCCTCGCCTGCACCCTCCTTTCTGACACCTTTGTCATCCATGCATCCCCTGTCTCCTCCTACTACTATCACTCTGGCTTTCTTGCCACTTACGGCGGGTACCTCTGTCCCCTGCACCCCTGTCCATCCAAAATTGTCAACCAGCTCCATGTTGCCACACTAAACGCTCACTCTGCTGTCAAGTACTTCTCTGACATCTGCTACCTCCTTGAACTCCTGGATCTTGATGTTCTTGCTCTTACTGAGACTTGGTTTAGGGACAGCTCTGTCACAGGTTTTGACACACTTCTCCCTGTAGGCTACAAGATCTTCTCCATGCCCAGGCCCAACAGACCAGGAGGTGGAGTATCCTTGATCTTTCCTGATTGGATCCAAGTTTCCATTATTCCCACCCAGGTCTACTCCTTCTTTGAATGCCTGGTCTGCAGGCTCTCACTCTCGCCTGTCACCTCTCTTACTCTGGCCACCTTCTATCGGCCACTGGACCAGTCCACCCTCTTCCTCTCGGATGGGCTGACCTGGGCTCTTCTCTCCTCTCCTCCTCTTCCCAAATCCTCCTGCTGGGGGATCTTAACATCCATCTTGACGCCCCAGACTCTTCCGGACCTTTACGCAACCTATGTGACTCCCTTTCTCTTTCCATTCTACCCTCTGGTCCAACTCACACTGCTGACCACACCTTGGATGCTCTCATCTCCACAGACATCCTACTCTCTAGTCCTCTCACTACCTCACTCTCATGGGCTGATCATTATCTTCTCTCTTCTCACTTTAAGCTCTCTTCTCCTTTAGTAATGGCACACTCTGCGCCACCTCCTGCCTTCAAGGTCATCTGACCCATGAAAAGATGTCAGTGGCTGCCTTTGCCTCCACCTACTTTCCTCCTTCTACTCCTGTGGCTGACTCCCACCCTGATAGAGATCTCTCTAACTTTCACTGTTCCATCTCCAACACTCTTGACATTCTTGCCCCTGTCATGAGGGTCCGACTGAAGCCTTTCAGAAAGTGCAACTCTACGTACGAATCCGATCTGGCTGTCATTAAATGCAAGTGCAGAGCAGCAGAAAGGAAATGGGGATCTTCAGGTGCACCCTCTGAAAAACTGGCCTGCCGCCTTCTTCAATGACAAAATAGACTCTGCATCCACTGCAAGAAAAGAATCTACATTCAAGCTTGCATCTCTGTGGCATCTAACAACACAGCCAAACTTTTCAAAGTCTCAAAGGAACTGGCCAACCCTACTGCAACCGCATCCTCTAAGCATCCACCCAGGCCCTTTGCTGGCCCTAGCCACACATTTCAACACCAAAACACGGCACATCATGTCCTATCTCACTTCTGCTCCACCTCCTGCACCAACATCTCTTGGGCCCCCTCGTGTATCTCCTCTCTGCCACTCTTTTCTCATCTCTCTCCCCTGTCACACCTGACAAGATCTCTAGACAAGTCTGTTCTGTGAAAGCCTCTTCCAAACCGGTGGACCCATGCCACTCCAAAACCATGAAGGACAATATTGACACTCTCGCACCAGCTTTGGCCGACCTCTGCAACCTCTTTTTTGCCACTGGAGTTTTCCACTCTCCTCTCAAACACTCTCTTGTGTACCCTGTGCTCAAAAAACTCTCTGCCGACCCATCTATTCTGTTAAACTATTGCCCGATCTCTGTCACCCTTTTCCTGGGAAAACTCCTTGAGAAGCTGGGTATCACTCAAATTACCCTCCACACTGAATATGTTGGTTGTCTCCATAACCATCAGTCTGGCTTTAGAGTATCCAGAGGCACAGAAACTGCTCTTCTGAACACCCGCTAAGACCTGCTTGCAAATCTTGACGCTAACCCTCCATCTGTCCTCATTCTTCTTGACCTCTCCTCTGCTTTCAATTCAGTAAACCACAACATCCTGATCTCCATTCTCCATGATACCCTGGGCATCACAGACTTGCATCTTTCTCTCTGACCGGCCCTCTGTTAAGACGGATTTCTGAACTCTGTCCTGGTGGCGCAGAAGTTCAGAAGGCCAACCTAATTACTTGGAACAGGGTAACCTCTGGACAAGCCAGACCAATCAAGGTAGCGATCGCGGCGGTCAAGACTAGGTCTCAAGAGGGGTGAGGGTGACTGAAAGCTCGCAATGAGCACACAAAGCAAGAGCGCTTACAAACTACTCCAAACAGTTGTTTATATCAAAAATAGATACACATTTATTATAAGGCCTCAAAACTAATGACCACAGTAAAAGCAGCAACATACAACGATATTAAACCAACACATACACTATCCACCCAATATATATACAGAATACACAGTTTCACAGCATTAGCAGCACGAAATATGTTATCCACCTGCAGGGGAAGGAAAACAGGCAGTGCGAACCAATGCGTGTGATATGTCCGCCTTCTGAGGCCCCTAACTGGATGGTAGTCCAATCCCTACGAAGAGTGGAGCCTAGCGCTCAAAAGTACCTGCACACGCCGGTGCAAATGGGCAGAAGGTGAAGCTCTTCGGAGGACGTTGAACAGCTCTGTAGGGAGCTCTAATGAAGGAGAACACGGTCCGCGACTCTAGCGCAGCCTCCACTGTGAGGCAGAAGCCGGGTGCGAGTACGGACAAGGGGTGCTGTATTCACAGCGGGGAAAAGCAAAGGGCACTGCAGGAGGGCGACCAGATCCTAGCTAATCTACTCACCGGTCCCCGAAGCAAGCAGGCCCGAGCTTCTCCTCGATAGATGCAGCTTCTGGCAGGTTCTGAAGAGCAGGGAACGTCTCGTCGTCGTGCAGAGTAAAAAGACGTCCCGATCGAAGAAACAAGCACAGTTTTGTCGCCACCGCAGGGCAACGGAACGGCCGGGTGTATTCAAGCCAAACGAGCACCGCTCACCTCTAGCTTAGGACTGCTAAGCAAACGAAGCGTGTGAGCATGCCCCGGACTCAGAATACCACCCAACCTGTCGGCGATTACAGAGCAGGCCTCCTTAGTAAGCTGGTCAGTCAACTGGATGGCCCAGAGACACTTCCGAAGGCTTACAGCAGGAGTTGATGAAGGTGCCGGGAATAGCTGGTCCTGCTATTCCAATAGGTCGAAGCGCCAGTACAGGCCTTCTTGTTCGATCTTAGGTGGAAAGGGCTTCACCGGACGACAGCGATGAGGAGCAGAAGTTCTTCAGGGGGTCACCAGTGATTCCTCGGTCCAGCCTCGTGTTCGCAGGATACTTGGCTCCTGTATCCCTGGGTTCGTAAGAGCTCAGGAGATCGACATGGTAGTGGTGTTTCCAGCTCCCTCTTATCCACGGTTCCCTTCGCGCCAAAACGGAGGGGAGCCAATGGGAGATCCGCTCATCAACACACATACCATACGTGGACCAATCACGGACCACGGTGGTCCCAGGCATTCACACCACCCTAGACTCTCTGGCACCCAGGATGTGTATTGGGACCAGACAGCCCAGCCCACATCCTGGGGGCACTCAAACGACATGTAGAAGCCCGCGAAAGCAACCGTGTTTCGCGGGAAACTACATGCCCAAATAAGGAAGGCCCCGGGTCGCCTGACCCGGGGGAAGGTAAAGGGAGCAAGACGGACAGTGGACGAGACAAAGGAGCCTCGTGGTCCGGCCATTTTGGGTAGCCGGGCCACCCTTTTGTGTTCGCGGCAAAAAGGTGCTCAGAACGGCAAAAGGAGCTCAAAATAAACCAAATGATCGCTGCCACCAGCCCAGTCCCTGAATGACTTGCACCGATCCAAAAACCATCCTACAAGAGTGTCTAGGGTCTGTAGAAGGCTAGAGACCCAAGAGAGCTGTAACTTAGCTTACAGTGCCCTCTTGTGTCGTGTTGCACTAAAATGGCGACACGATAAAAGAAACTACGGGAAACAGCGTTCCCCGGTACTGACTGTCTTAAGGGCATGTCAGTTTCCCCGTAAGAAAGGAGCGAAAGCCCAGAGGAGTACGGCAGAAGGCTGCACTTCTCTGGCAAAGTCAAGAAAACAGGTTGAAAACAATAGCAAAAAGTTTAGGGGTTGCCACATGGAAGGAAAGTTCCCTACAATAACGAAATCTTTCCTAACACTCGCCCCTCCCAGATTATGGACAGGGGGAACTCATCCACCCCTGGATGAGTCTCTTGTTCAGGTCGGTAAAACATTCTGGACAACCCATCAGCATTGCTATGTTGGACACCTGGCCTATGCTCAATAGTGAAGTCGAAGCCTTGCAGACTTATGGACCACCTGAGCAACTTTGGATTCTCCCCCTTCATGTTCATTAGCCACTTTAACGGCTTATGGTCAGTCTGCACAGTGAAGTGGGTCCCATAGAGGTAGGGCCTCAGCTTCCTTAGGGCCCACACAACAGAGAAACATTCTTTCTCTACCGTGGACCATCTGAGCTCTCTGTCCTTAAGCTGGCGACTAATAAAACCGATAGGGTGTTCCTTACCCTTCTCATCTACTTGTGATAGTACAGCTCCTATCCCAGTGTCAGAGGCATCCGTCTGCACGATAAAAGGTCTTTGATAATCAGGGGCCCTGAGCACAGGGGCCTGGCACAAGGAGTCTTTCAAGCCATTGAAGGCCTTCTCACACTCGTCAGTCCAAGTTACCTTCTTGGGTTTCTTCGGAGTTGTGAGGGCAGTCAGAGGAGCAGCTATGGTGCCATAGTCTGCCATAAAATTGCGGTAATAACCCGTGAGTCCTAAGAAGGCTCTCACTTGGGTTTGTGTAGTGGGGGTAGGCCAGTCTTGTACTGCTTGTACTTTACTGGGGAGAGGCTGTATCCTTCCTCCACCTACTTCATGCCCAAGGTAAACCACTGAGCCTTGTCCAATCTGGCATTTACTCGCCTTTATGGTCAAGTGGGCTTTCTGAAGAGCCTGGAGCACAATCCTGAGGTGTTTCACATGGTCTTCCCAGGTGGCACTGAAAACTGCTATATCGTCCAGATATGCAAGACAGAATTCGTCCAACCCATTCAACACATGATTCACAAGCCTCTGGAAAGTGGCAGGGGCATTCTTCAATCCGAACGGCATTACCCGGAATTGGTAAAGCCCGTCGGGAGTTGAAAATGCTGTCTTCTCCTTGGCATGTTCTGCTAAAGCTATTTGCCAATAGCCTGCAGTCAGGTCAAACGTGCTGAGGTACTTGGAGGCACCCAAGGTATCCACCAGCTCGTCAGTTCGAGGCAAGGGGTGAGCGTCTGTCTTGGTGACAGCATTCAGAGCCCTGTAATCCACGCAGAACCTCAATTCAGAAGTGCCTGCCTTTGGAACCAATACCACAGGGCTGGACCAAGGACTACTAGAGGGTTCAATCACCCCAAGGTCTAACATCTTGTTGACCTCGGTCTTAATATAAGACCGCACTTTATCCGACATCCTGTATCCCCTACTTTTGGTAGGTACACTGTCTCCTGTGTCAATGTTATGTTTGCACCAAGGTGTCAAACCAGGCGACTGTGAAAACAGGGGGGAAAACTGCCTAAGCAAACTTTTCACCTCAGCCTGCTGATCAGAAGTCAGGTGAGGGGCCACTCGGACACCCTCAACGGAGCTATCTGAAGGACCGCTTTGGAACAGGTCGGGAAGAGGTTCTGACTCCTCTTCCTCAACGTCTGACGCCAGTAGCAGTGCTGCGATTTCGACTCTTGGGACGAAAGCCTTCAGCCTATTTACGTGGAACACTTTTGGAGCCTGTCCAGGCCTTCCAAGGTCCACTAAATAGTTCACCTCACCCAGGGGCTCCACCACTGTGTAAGGGCCTGACCATTTGTCCTGTAAAGCGCGAGGCCTTATGGGGTTCATGATCAGGACTTGCTGACCAGGTGTAAAGTGAATTAAGGAAGCTTTCTGGTCGTACCAATGTTTCACCAGCGCTTGTCCTGCCTTCAACTTTTCACTAGCCAAGCCCATCAGAAGTACCATCCGTTTTCTGAGCCCTAGCACATAGTCAACTACATTGGTAGTAACAGGGGGAGTGGGCATCTCCCATCCCTCTTTGACGATGGCTAAGGGTCCCCGTACGGGATGACCGAACAGAAGTTCGAAGGGGCTGAAGCCAACACCCTCCTGTGGTACCTCTCGGTAGGCAAACAGCAAGCATGGTAAAAGAAGATCCCATTTTCTTCTCTGGGGCTCCTCCAGAGCCCCAATCATGCTCTTTAACGTTCGGTTGAAACGTTCCACCAGACCATTGGTCTGGGGGTGATATGCAGAAGAGAACTTGTAGGTGACCCCACATTCTTTCCACATAGCCTGCATATACTTCGACATAAAGTTGCTGCCACGATCTGACACAACTTCTTTAGGGAAGCCAACCCTAGTAAATATGCCGAGTAAAGCTTTTGCAACTGACTTGGCAGTTACAGTCTTTAATGGGATGGCCTCAGGATACCTGGTTGCATGGTCGACCAGCACCAGGATAAACCTATTGCCTGAGGATGTTTGCGGGTCAAGGGGACCAACGATGTCGATCCCTACCCTTTCAAATGGTACCCCCACAACTGGGAGCGGTACCAACGGAGCTTGGATTGTCGCGCCAACCTTACCAGACAACTGGCAGGAGGCACAACTCCTGCAGTGACTTTCTACTTGCACCCCCATCTTGGGCCAGTAGAAGTGCATAGATAACCTTTGCTTGGTCCTCTTCATTCCAAGGTGACCAGCAAGGGGAACTTCATGCGCCAACTGCAGGAGGAAGGGTCTAACAGCAAGGGGAACCACCAACCTCCTATGGTCTCCTTCTGTAGACTCTGTGGGCTCACTGTACAGGAGTCCACCTTCCCAATAAATCCGATGCTTCCCAGGAGGTTCACCCTCAAGCTGGGAGCAGGCCTGTCTCCTTAGGCCTTCCAGAGATGGGCACTCACGTTGGCCCTTACTGAAGTCGTCCCTATCAGGACCTCCTTCAACTAACAAGTCTTTTAGTTCAGGATGGTCGTTGGGGTCGAACACTTCAGGCATCGCCACCTCCTCGTCAGGCTCGGGCGATTGACCAACTCCTTCCACCGCAGTGGTAGGTGAGTTCGGGGGAATATTCTCTTTCCCTCGTCGGGACTTGTTGACTCCTTTCGCCTTGGGTTTCCCCTTCGGCTGGGGCGGCGTATTGGACTTGGCCAATGCTGCCCGTGCTTGAGACCGTGTGTAGGGTCTTTCGGCAGTGTCTCCTACGAGCCCTAGAGCTCTGAGATCATTGCCCAACAAGACCTTTCCCGGGACGTTTCTCTGAATGCTCACTGGAATCCTAACTGCTGTACCATTTAAAGTTAGATTAACAGGGATCACGGGAAACATACGGAGGGGGCCGTCAGCCAACTTAGTGGGCATCAGAGTAGCTCTGGCAACTTCCTCTGAGTCTACCAAGGTAGAATCCACTACAGTTCGACTGCACCCACTATCCCTAAGAGCTGGAGTATCCACTCCATTGATCAGCACACTGTCTTTAAAGTAGTGCTTGGTATTATCCGGAATCCTAGCATACGCCTCTGCGACTTTAGGCTCCCAGGAACCCAGGGACACTAAAACTACCTCAGCCTCTATTCCGCTGGGAAATGAGTCTGAGGAGAAGGATGCTCCTGTAATCTCTTCTTCCTCGTAGGAGGAGAAGGCCAGATTAGCGGAGTGGACCCCCAAAGGTCTAACCTTACAACGGGGATCCCCCTTCACATGGTCAGTTGCTCCACAAGAAAAACAAGCCCCATTGGGTCTGTTTACGTAGGGAGGCTTATTATAACCAGAGTTCTGTTTCGGAGGCGAACCTCCACTACCCTGTGAGTTCTCGGATGGCTTACCCTTATTTTTCTTTTTGTGGCCCTTATGGGAAGAAGATTTAGCAGATTCCCCACCCTCCATATCTTTGGACTTTTTCCCTTCCTCCTGCTTACCAGGATGAGTTTTGTCCTTATGGGACACTCGATGTGACACCCATAAGTCTGCTGCAATGGCCAGCTTCTTAGGATCTATCTCCTTCGAATCGGCCAAATGCTGCTTAAGCTCCGGGGAAGAAGAAGCAAAAATGTGTTCCAGCATGACCAGATTGATCATGCCTTCGAAGGTAGAAACCTTATAACCTTCAACCCAGCCAGTCAAGTTTTTCAGGGACTCAGCTACATACGACACCCAAGTACCACCTTCCTTTTTCTTATACTCTCTAAACCTTTTCAAATATTGGGTCGGAGTCTTCCCAAACTTTAAAATGAGAGTCTGCTTCAACATTGCAAAATCAGCGCGCTCAGCCTTCGACATTTCCATAATGGCACTGCAACCAGAATGGGGCAGTCTGCTGAGTAACCATGCAATCTTATCCGCATTATCAACCTCTTGAACCTCGCATGCATACTCAAATGCATTCAACCAGTCCATAATGTCATTTCGTTCCTCATACACACTGAGCAGATCTTTTGGAAACCGTGGATGAGAGGAAGCCCCAGAACCATGTCCAGGACCCTTGGACCCATTTGCGAACTGAAGCTTGGCCAGTTCCAACTGGTGATCCCTGTCTTTTTGTTTTTCTGCCTGGTCGATTTTCAGTTTGGCTATGCTGAATTCAAGCTCCTGCTGCCTAAACCGCAGCTCTTGCTTCTTGAATTCAAGCATAGCCTCCCCATCAATACTGGCAGAGGAAACATTAGACATTACATCCTCCCTGTCCTCGTGGTCGTGATGGATCAGTGCAGCGGCAGAACCGTCGGTTCTGCCAGTGAGAGCAGCCCCACCACCTTCTGCACTGTCCTCGGAAGTTATAGCGTCAAGCTGCGCTTCTTGCCACGCCACGATTCTCTGGATCATTTCCAATTTAGTGCCTTGAGAGGAAACCCCTCTCTCTGCACACATCTTCTTCAATGTTTCAGATTTCGAAGCATTTAAGGTTAATAAAGTATTCGTTTCCATACTGTTGATAGGACTATGGCCTTTTTAACGTTATATTCAATACTTTACTGCGTGTCCTGGTTGGAATAACCTGAAAACGCCTTAGCTCGTGCGCAACACTGGATACCTTCAGTCGTATCCCACCGCTGCCACCAATTTGTTAAGACGGATTTCTGAACTCTGTCCTGGTGGCGCAGAAGTTCAGAAGGCCAACCTAATTACTTGGAACAGGGTAACCTCTGGACAAGCCAGACCAATCAAGGTAGCGATCGCGGCGGTCAAGACTAGGTCTCAAGAGGGGTGAGGGTGACTGAAAGCTCGCAATGAGCACACAAAGCAAGAGCGCTTACAAACTACTCCAAACAGTTGTTTATATCAAAAATAGATACACATTTATTATAAGGCCTCAAAACTAATGACCACAGTAAAAGCAGCAACATACAACGATATTAAACCAACACATACACTATCCACCCAATATATATACAGAATACACAGTTTCACAGCATTAGCAGCACGAAATATGTTATCCACCTGCAGGGGAAGGAAAACAGGCAGTGCGAACCAATGCGTGTGATATGTCCGCCTTCTGAGGCCCCTAACTGGATGGTAGTCCAATCCCTACGAAGAGTGGAGCCTAGCGCTCAAAAGTACCTGCACACGCCGGTGCAAATGGGCAGAAGGTGAAGCTCTTCGGAGGACGTTGAACAGCTCTGTAGGGAGCTCTAATGAAGGAGAACACGGTCCGCGACTCTAGCGCAGCCTCCACTGTGAGGCAGAAGCCGGGCGCGAGTACGGACAAGGGGTGCTGTATTCACAGCGGGGAAAAGCAAAGGGCACTGCAGGAGGGCGACCAGATCCTAGCTAATCTACTCACCGGTCCCCGAAGCAAGCAGGCCCGAGCTTCTCCTCGATAGATGCAGCTTCTGGCAGGTTCTGAAGAGCAGGGAACGTCTCGTCGTCGTGCAGAGTAAAAAGACGTCCCGATCGAAGAAACAAGCACAGTTTTGTCGCCACCGCAGGGCAACGGAACGGCCGGGTGTATTCAAGCCAAACGAGCACCGCTCACCTCTAGCTTAGGACTGCTAAGCAAACGAAGCGTGTGAGCATGCCCCGGACTCAGAATACCACCCAACCTGTCGGCGATTACAGAGCAGGCCTCCTTAGTAAGCTGGTCAGTCAACTGGATGGCCCAGAGACACTTCCGAAGGCTTACAGCAGGAGTTGATGAAGGTGCCGGGAATAGCTGGTCCTGCTATTCCAATAGGTCGAAGCGCCAGTACAGGCCTTCTTGTTCGATCTTAGGTGGAAAGGGCTTCACCGGACGACAGCGATGAGGAGCAGAAGTTCTTCAGGGGGTCACCAGTGATTCCTCGGTCCAGCCTCGTGTTCGCAGGATACTTGGCTCCTGTATCCCTGGGTTCGTAAGAGCTCAGGAGATCGACATGGTAGTGGTGTTTCCAGCTCCCTCTTATCCACGGTTCCCTTCGCGCCAAAACGGAGGGGAGCCAATGGGAGATCCGCTCATCAACACACATACCATACGTGGACCAATCACGGACCACGGTGGTCCCAGGCATTCACACCACCCTAGACTCTCTGGCACCCAGGATGTGTATTGGGACCAGACAGCCCAGCCCACATCCTGGGGGCACTCAAACGACATGTAGAAGCCCGCGAAAGCAACCGTGTTTCGCGGGAAACTACATGCCCAAATAAGGAAGGCCCCGGGTCGCCTGACCCGGGGGAAGGTAAAGGGAGCAAGACGGACAGTGGACGAGACAAAGGAGCCTCGTGGTCCGGCCATTTTGGGTAGCCGGGCCACCCTTTTGTGTTCGCGGCAAAAAGGTGCTCAGAACGGCAAAAGGAGCTCAAAATAAACCAAATGATCGCTGCCACCAGCCCAGTCCCTGAATGACTTGCACCGATCCAAAAACCATCCTACAAGAGTGTCTAGGGTCTGTAGAAGGCTAGAGACCCAAGAGAGCTGTAACTTAGCTTACAGTGCCCTCTTGTGTCGTGTTGCACTAAAATGGCGACACGATAAAAGAAACTACGGGAAACAGCGTTCCCCGGTACTGACTGTCTTAAGGGCATGTCAGTTTCCCCGTAAGAAAGGAGCGAAAGCCCAGAGGAGTACGGCAGAAGGCTGCACTTCTCTGGCAAAGTCAAGAAAACAGGTTGAAAACAATAGCAAAAAGTTTAGGGGTTGCCACATGGAAGGAAAGTTCCCTACAATAACGAAATCTTTCCTAACACCCTCCCTGGTTGAACTTGGCTCCTTTTTCTCCTCTATCACTCTCTCTAACCTATCCCATGGTTCTTCAATATCTACATGGCCCCCTTGGCACACAGGATCTCTACCTTTATCTCTAACTTCCAGTGTTATGCGGACGACACGCAGCCCTCTTTCAGGCTACCCTCGGCCTCCTCCTCCTCCTCGCTCATCCCTGACTGTCTACCAGTGCTATAAGGTGGGGTAAGAAATTGAGCGGGGGGGCTCGTTTGGGGGTGTGGCTTCCATTGTGGGCGTGGCCTTAAAAGTGTACAAATCATAATAAGGTGCGCAAATAAATATATAAATGTATGTGAGCATTTATATATTTGTATGCGTACTACTATGGCTTGTGTACTTTTCAAGCCATCTTTTATAAACATAGCAATGTTACATATTTCTATGTTTATAAAAGGTGACTTGAAAAGTGCACAAACCATAGTAAGTTACTCACACTTGTGTGCTTTCCTTACTATGGTGTGTGTACTTTTCAAACCACCTTTTGTAAATATAGATATTTGTAACATATTTCTATGTTGATAAAAGATTGCTTGAAACGTAAACAATTCAAGGAATCTTTTATAAAGCGTTGAGGACGGACAAAACCCAAGGTGGCTTTGTCCGTCGACAAAGCTTTATAGAAGATGCCTTGAATTGTGTACGTTTCAAGCTGTCCTTTATAAATGTAGAACTATTTCTACGTTCATAAAAGATGGCTTGAAACGTACACAATTCAAGGCATCCTTTATTAAGCTTTGCCAATGGAGAAAGGCGCCTCGGGCTCAGATCACAGAGCCCGAGGCGCCTTTCACCCTCTGCGAACCCGCAGGCTCTGTGATCTAATCTGCATATTAGATTGCGTAGCCCGCGAGGGTCAGTGACCTGGGTGGGCAAACAAAGGGACACTAACTTCCTCAGATGACCCCTCCAATGAGGGGTAATTTGAGGAGGTTACAGTGACTGGCGGAAGTGCCAGATAGCCTCCGCGACACTGTGCCTGGCTGGCACTGATGTCAGCTCGCCTGACGTTAAACTGGCGGGTGCATCTCCTGTTGCGGCCAATCTTGTGTGGGGATGGGGGGGCCCGGCAGGGCCCCGACTCAGCCCCACTTTTTGGAAACTGCTGGGGCCCGGCCCCAACTGGCCCCGGCCCACTTAAAGCACTGCTGTCTATCCACAATCCAGTCCTGGTGTGCTGCTAACAATCTCTGCCTGAATGCCAGCAAGACAGAGATCGTCCTCATTGGGACCCCTGCTCCTGCTTTCCTACTTTCACTCTGGCCGGCCTCCCTTGGCCCTGCACACTCACCTACCAATGAGGCAAAAAAACTAGGGGTCATCTTTGACTCCACTCTCTTCTTCTCATCTTATATCTCAGACATCTCCAAAAAGTCCCACTACCAACTGCACCTCCTCAGAGGCATTCTACATTTTCTCACTTTCCCCAGAGGCTCACCACCTCGAGAACCTTGGTTCTGTCTAGGCTGGACTATTGCAACAGCCTCTTTTTCAATCTTCCTACTTCTACTCTCCGTCCTCTACAACTCATCCAGAACAGAACCGCAAGATTTATCCTTGGCCTCAAGCCCAGGGAAAGCATCTCTCCAGCGCTGAAATCTCAACACTGACTCACAGTGGCTGCAAGGATCAAGTTCAAGACCATCTGCATAATCAACAAGGCTTTCTGGGGACGTTCCCGCACTATCTACAATGCTCCCTTCCTAGATACTGTCCCTCTAGAGCCCTCGGCTCGACCTCCTCCAACTCTCTGCAGGTGAACCGCTTTCACAAACAGAGATTTGGGGAGTAGATCTGTATCCTCTGCAGGTGCCTCCTTCTGGAATAGCCTTCTGGCCTCTCTCCATCTTGAGCCGGAGCACATTAAGTTCCGGAAAATCCTCAAGACCATCATCTTCTCTTCCTCCTTCTCTCCCCCTGTCCCCTGCTAACCTCCGTTCTCCTTCTCATCACCCTCCTTCTCCTTCTCCTCCCTAACTCTGTTCAGTTTTTGTTGACTGGTTGCCTGGTTCACCTCCAGAGCCTTATAGGTCTTTTTGCACTTGCCTCTGGGCCGCTGCACTTTGTTCAGCATTACTGAACTTTCAGCTTACGCTCCATGAGTGGGGCAACCTGTCTGGACTTAACCCCCTTTCCTCGCACCTCCATCTCTATGCATGCCTGACCTAAATGTGCTAGGACTAGTCGGTTTGTCTGTCCTGTACCCCAACCCCTTTTCAGTTTTGTCCCCCCTCCCTAGCTTAGCCGCAACTGGAACACTTCATGCACTTGCACTAGGAGAAATGCTGTCAGGCCTAGTATGCTAGTTTTCTTCTGTTAAATCATTCAGAAACTTTAAGGCCCAAGAATGATTGCTGTATTCCCTTATTTCCTTGCTGCCTTGATGCTCTTTGAAGCACTCCACCTGTGCATAAATGCTGTATAAATAAACAATTACATTACATTGCAGGAATTAAAGGAGGCAGGAAGGGAAAAGAAGCCCACAGAACACCAAGATGGTGTCATCCTTCCTCCATTCTGCTTATTGGACATTGCAGAGAAGGAACACAGACTATGGCCCAAACACATACGGAAGTCGTACACCATTCTTCGTCTAGCGGCCCTCCTGGTAGTGGCCCAACACTGGAAAGCAAAAGACCCGCCACACTTCAATGACTGGTTCCCCAAAATATGGAACGTCGTGTCGCTCGAATGGATAACGTGTGCCATTCAGGGAGATGGCCCCAAGTTCTCCAGTGACTGAGAAGTGGTCCTGCAGTTCCTGCAGGATGACCATACTGTACCCCAGTGTCCCCATAAACTCAGATTGATGGGCATTACGTGAATTTAAACCAACACCAAACTGGTTGTGACTCGGTGCGGGTGGGAAGTAAGGGGAGGGTGAGGGTTAGGGGGGTTCTACAAGAAACTGGGGTCGGGGTAGGGAGGCGAAGGGGGCAGTTGGTTTAGTTGAAAATCATGAAATGTCAACATAAAGATGTTTTTAAAAGAAATGACATGGGGCCCTAAGAGCAAGTACATCTGCAGATAGCAATACACAACATAGCATAGTCATTAACCAATATATATATATTCATCATCAGTCCGGGCACAATCATTATCACCGTCCCTCCACGCTGGGTCATCAGAGTCGCGCTGGCCTAATATCACCTGAGAGGGTCCCAGGTGTCCTTAGGCCGACTCATAGATGTCACTGTCATTACATGGCTTTCCTCGTGGTCGTTAACTCCAATTAATGCACACAGTCATTTAGCACTACTAAGGGATTGCCTCGACTTCCAGTATTTCAATATACATCTCTTGGCAACTGCGCTTGCCACATTAAACAGACCTCGAGAGATTACAGACATTTTCCCTATGTCCCCATAGGAATGTAATCAGTGACAGGGATGGTGGAACGTGTCGGATGGTGTCAAATATCTCAGCAACACTCCTCTAGAACTCTAGAACTGGGGGCAGGCCCAATACATATGAAAGAAGTCTGCTTGCACATGTCCAAATTTTACAGAGCGGGCGCTGGGACGTGAGGAAAACCTTGCAAGTCTAGCTGCAGTTTATTGGAGTTGATTTAATACTTTGAGTTGTATCAGGCAGAGGCCAGCATCTAATAAGACGGTCTTAGTCAGTTGACAGCATCACTGCCATTGCTCATCCCCTATTTCAATACCCAAGTCTCTTTCCCACACCTACCTCATTCCATTTTTTGACCGTATGTGTGATTGTATTATGCAGAATAGTGTAGACACCACATGACTTGGCCCATCCGCTGACACTATTGAGTTGATGCGCTCATGCATCTACGGCTCCGCAAGGAAGGAAGGGCACCTACCCTGAATTCAGTAATACTGCAGCATTCAGTGGGGGCCACGCCCCAGATGCCGAGATAAACCTCCCGGGATATAAATCGCCCCGCTGGCCACATGTTCCCAAGTGCCAATTGCCCTGCTGGGTCCCAAGCATTTTTTAGTTCCCTGTTGAACGTCAGAGCTATGTCAGGAAAGTAGGACTGTCTTATGATAGGGAGTTTGAATCTGCAATTTCTGAAAGATCCTCAACCATGCATTGACTGTGGTTCTAACAGGGCCATAAGTACAAGAATCTATGTACCTGTCACAGAACATCGCTGACTGTACCTCAGTAGGGGACGCTCCATATCGTTCCAACCGGTAGACAAACCACCTCTGTGCCAGTGGCGTACGAGAATTTAATGAAGTGGGCCTGGGACACCAGGTAATAAAGTTCAAAGTCAGGTGCTGCAAGGCCCATGCGATCACATGGTTTAGTCATCTTGTACCAGCTGATCCTGGCAACCCCATCTACCCAGACAAATCTGGTAACCTTAGTGAAACACGCTCTACCTGGCCAAAGAGGAAAATTCCCAAAATAACAGAGCAATTTGGGAAGGACCACCATCATGAGTAGTGACACCCGCCCGTACAGGGAGATAGTAAGACCAGCCCAAAACGTCAGATTCGCTGCCAATTGTTGAAAGTATAGTTTGTGATTTTGAAGGTATAGCGCTTGATGGTTCATGGAAACCACGACCTCCAAGTACTGAAATTTCGATGGGGCCCAACAAAACCCCCAAGATCCGCAGGTCGCTCAGTGGCCGGTGTTAAAGGGAACAGTACTGGCTTAGTGTTGTTTATCCTGCGCCCCAAGTATTGCATAAATATATGCATGCCTTGCATTATGGGGTCCAAATTTTGATCAGGGTCACAGACAAATAATAACAGGTCATCCGCATATAGCAAAATGATCTGGGCAAGGCTTTTGCGGCGTCTAGTGACACCACCACCACAATAGCTTGGGGATTTATTTGAGATAACACACAAAAGATCTGCCGCAGGATCAGTGTCGCGGATCTTGTGGGAATAAAGCCAGACTGGTCTGGGGGCACCAGCTGCGGCATGAACGGAAGTAGGCGTAGGCCAGAAATTTAGCAAATACTTTGGTATCCATGTTAATTAATGACAGAGGCATGTATGTCATGTGAGGGTCTGCCGTGCTTCAGCAAAATGGTTACAATCGCCTCACGCAAGGATCGGGGGGGGGGGGTTCGACACTCACAAGAGATTCTTACCCGCAATAACGTTGGTGCCAATTCCGTGTGGAAGGTCTTGTAAAGCTCTATCCCTAATGTGTCTGCACCCAGGGTTTTACTGGAAGCAAGTGCTTTCACAGCCTCAACTATTTCTTCAGTCGTTAATGGCTTTTCTAGTAATAGGGCAACCCCCTGCGGTAGTAGTGGTAAACAAATGCCGGCCAGGTACTGGGAGATCTCACCTTCCATCACTGTGTCATAGTTATTGTACAGGGCAGCATAAAATTCAGAGAAAGTGTCGCTGATGTCAGCGCTGCGCACCCGCACCTGTCCATCCCTCCCCAGTATACTTGCAATGGGCTGTGTAAAACGCTCCCCCCTTGCCAACCTAACCAGCAACCTGTCCGATTTCCCAGCCTCCCCATACCTCCTGGCTCTCGCAGGAGCAGCAACATGCAAGATTCCTCGGTCTGCAAGGGTGCGAAACCTTGACATCAGTTCCTGAATCTGCCCTAATGTGGACCCTGGTTGTGTTCCCCCATGTGCGTTTTCCAGTGCACTTAGCCAGCTCTCCACCTAATGCAGCTCATGCCTGATAGTCCTAAGTGATCCCAATGATGTGGACATAAGCACCCCCATCATCCACACCTAAATGCCTCCCATATCGTGGAATGCAACTGGACAGAGCTCTCATTTAAGGCAACGAATGCAGCAGTGTCAATGTGTAGCGTTTCAACAATGGCTGTGTCTTGTAATATAGCCGGTGCAATTCTCCAGAGAGGGTGTGGTCTAAGGATATCTGCAAGTAGCAGCAACACCACCACTGGGGAATGGTCTGACAATGTTCGGTGGTGTATGTTACAGCCCTTAACCCTCAATATCAAGCCAGGGGCGAGCAACCAAAAATGTATCCGTGATCCAGAATAGTGGACTGAGAAGTAGTAGGTGTATTCTCTTTCCTTGGGGTGTGTTTGTCGCCATGCATCAACCAGTGGCAGGTACAAAATAAGCTGGTGCAGTGTCTGAGCAGCCTTAGTTACAGCCCAGAGAACATCTAGATGGGAGTCCAGGATTGTGTTAAAATCCCCTCGCCACATTATCATTGCCCCTTCAATATCAATCAGTTTGTTGGATACTTGTTTGTATAATTCGGGGTCATCCAAGTTCGGATCATACGTATTGACAAGGATGATCAGATGCTCCGTCATTGTCACTGTTGCCCAGGCCGATGTGTTATAGTGTTCCCCAGACTATAACATATCAGCCCAGAGGGTCAACCATGCTCCTGGAAACCTAAATCCTGGTGGATGGTGAATTAACATAGGGACCCCCCCCTGGATTTTGAAGAGTAATCAGTGTAGAGTCCAGGGGGCCCTAGCTGCGTGAAAATGTCTCATGGACCCTCCCCAGTGCGTGAGTTTCCTGCAACATACATTTTTTAGTTAGGACCATGCCGTTCTATATATGAAAGAACCTTTCGGGCCTTACATGGGATATTTAACCCCCATACGTTTCATATTAAGATTGTCAGTGGGAGCACTCGCACCCCCGTCACGAGTATTTGCCAAATGTGGTATGAAAGCACTCACTATCCGCAACAATGACCCGCATGCCGCTGCCCACAACATGACTGTCAAACTTTTAAAACCCTGCCCCCATCCCAACCACCCCACCCTCACCATCCACCCCAACTCGATAATGTACCCCAAACAACTCTGCTTGTGTAATCTCGGGGAGCACACTGCGAACACCAGCCAAAACTGCAGATGTCAAAGTGTTCAGCAAAGCGTCCAGTGCGGCAGAGCCGTGAGTCATAATAAGGAACCATGCAAGCAGGCATCGCATAAAGCAAGCCAAGTATCAATCTTCTGACTCAGGCTGTGCCGTGGTGGAGGCCAGCTCTTTCCGGCTGGAGTCAGGACCCCGGTCCACTGGGACAGGTATTGACCTCTCAATATATGCTGCTGTCTCACTTGGTATTTCAAAAAAGTGTGTTCTACCCCCGTGCAGTATTCATGACTTGGCCGGACACCTCATAGTGTATTGGACCTGTCTATCAAGTAGGAGGAGATTCACTTGATTAGTGGTTCTCCTCGCCGTGTGAAACCCAGCAGAAAAATCTGGGTAGATGTGAATCCTTGCTGAGTCGAATTGACGTGTTCCCCTTTCTCTCGCCAGCTTAAGAATGTGATCTTGGCTGCAGTAGTTTAAGAGCCTGGCAATGATTGTGCATGAAGGGGCCCCAGGATTCAGGGCCAGGTCCAATGACTGGTGCGCCCTTTCAACCAGGAACTGCACCAAAAACTACACCTCCTCAAAGAAAGACTGCAGGATACCTCCCACAAATGGCTCCATAGGGCCACAGACAGCGTTCTTAGGGACTCCCACTATTTGAATATTGTTCCGGAGAGCACGACTCTAGATCCTCGCATGACGAGCATACCGCCAAGAGCTCCTGCTTGAAGGCTTGAAGATCCTGATCGTGCCTCCCCACTGTGTCCAATAGTAGAATAGAGAGCAGAGTCAAAGGCTACCCTTGTCATTAACGCACTGGGGGTCACCCTGTGTTTGCAGCATAACTAGATTACTATATACTAGCTAGTAGAGATCACCACAAATAGAATAAATTTTAAACTCTTTCATTGACATACATTTAAGAATACAGGTGTGCCAAGTGACTGTCATTTCTTGCACTGCTACGCCAGCTAACAATGCGTAATTATTATTATTGCCAACTTGCAATTCCGCAGGTGTAATGCTCTCCTTGTCCAGCTTAATTTTGAGGGAGTGAATAGTGGACACAATGTCATCGAGTTTGAAATTCACAGATGCAAAGCCAGATTGCATCCCTGACATCTAGGGGTCCATATTTGGAGTGCTCGGGGGCCCCCTCACTGGGGCGTCATATGTCACTGCATCCATATGTGGGGTGCTTGTGTAGTGGTCCATGGGGCTCCCCTTCCCCTTCCCACTGCCTTGCATCATCTGGACAAAGGGCAGGCATGGAGGCCAGTCACAATGTACGGATCACAACTGCAAATAATGTGCAGCGCAGAAGCCAAGTGATCAATATAGGACTAATGAAATGGGGGCTCACTTCAGGCTAAATGAATGTAGCACCTAAGAGTGTGCGCTCAGAAAAGAGTGGAAGACCGGACTGGCCTCACCTCCAGCAAGCAGATCAGTCAGGCACAGGCAGCAGGTGTGAAAAATGTGGTATCACTGTCTTGGCAGTTCTGTAATCAATGTGCCAATATTGGATGGAGAGCACCTGGCTCCATTCCCCAGGTGTGCTGTCTATGGGAGCAGCTCCAGGGCTTCATGGGCTTTCTGATATGAAAGGGATGTGCTCTCCTTCCCCCATTTCAGCATAAGCCATAGGAGCCTGTATATCCTTTCAGTAGCGTTGCGGGTGAAATGGTGCCCGACTCATGTAACTGCGGGCCGCAGCAACAATCAGGCTCCGTGACCCGGGCATCTGCCCAGGCAGCAATCGAGCCCCCAGCAGGAGAGCAGGGTGGGGGCATGGTCTGCTGTCTGCATCCACCATCAGCCACCTTAACTTTCATTTGGTCCCGCTCCCACTCACTGCTGCAGCACCTTCCATTGCTGCAGAAATCTCCGGCTTGGAGTGGAGGACAGCCCGAAACTGCGACCAGGTGCTGCCTATGTTCTGCCGATCCAGGTGGGTGGGCTGCAGCCCACCGCTGTGCCGTTAGTAGAGGATCTTCAGTGAAAAGGATAATCCGAGATGCAGAACTGCCATCTCAAGTGGCCATGCTTGCTGCAGCTCAGCAGATCCCCATTCAGTTTTACTGTCTAATCCTGCCCCCCTGCCCAAGCCTGCAGCTTCAATGGCCATTTAGTATGCAACACCTTGCTGTGCAGTAGGCCCTTTGTTTAGGGTGTAGCACTTTGAAACTTGTTTTCCAGGAGAGACATGCTGGTAACTGGCTGATTGTAGGGAGGTGCTGTATGACCTCACAAAGCATAAATGAATGGCACAGTCCTGCTGCCCATTGTCCTGCTGGCGAAGAAGAGACCTGACAGTCTGACTAGAATACACACAATCTTTCCACAGCTGGATTGGGTTCACAGTGTTGATATGTGTTTGCTATAAATTAGATGTGGATTTAATAAGTATGTGAGCTACCAGCCACCATACCAAAACCCAGCTATGTCTTATATTTCAAGATTATCCTGCCACCAAGCGATATTGAATCCTAATTTTCATGGTTTTGGATCAGAATTTGGAACCCCTTTCTGCAGTGAGTCGCTGTCATCTGCAGCTATAATAAAGGGTACCTGTGATCTCGTAGCCCACTATGTGCCACTTGAGAGGAGTACTTGCAGATCAGGAGACTGAGGTAGTAGTACACACGTGTCAAACATTATTTTGGCAAAGAATTGAATTGAAGGGGAACATGTTTAACAGACTCCCTCTTTCTGAGATGGATTGCCCACACCATTGTATTATTAACAACAATCAAAAAAGTCAGGACTTCTACACACTTGACAGATGGCAATCATTTCCAGGGGCTGTAAAGATCATGAAACATTTCATATAAAATCACTAGGCAGAGAAAGAAATATAAAACACGTATGTATGTTTCTGCACTCAGCTGATGCAATTTATCATTATGGTTGCCCTCTGCTGTCCAAATGGCAACGTGTATCTCTGTGTGCCCTTGCACTTCAACAACAGTACCATTTGAACAAATAGCTGAAGCAATTTATCAGTGTTAGGCTGCCCTCTGCTGTCCAAATGAAAAAGTGTGTCTCTGTGTGCCCTTCGGTCTCTAAAGATGAATGCCTCCTCAAAAGCTAGAACTGAAAGTAGGTGCTGTAATTCTGCTACTACACAATTTTATGCCATCACGGGGACTCTGCAGTGGAACAAGGTTGACAATTACACTTCTAGAAAGACACATCACAGAGGCCTGTGTAAGCAAGATACTGTTCTTATAAAGTGCATACCATACAAATATGCCTTTCAGATTCATGCTCAGATTTCCTATACTTTTAGCCTTTTCTATTACCATTAATAAGTCACAGGGACCTACTCTCCCCCTTCCTGAAAGCGATCAGTGGTAATTCTGATTTTTAAGAAGGGGTAGAGAAGTGACCCTATGAATTAACGACCAATATTGACCTTTAAAATGCTAGAATGGTGTATGTTACACCAGGAACGCATGTGCTTAATACATATATTAGTAAAACAAGATGGCTGTAGTATTTTACTGCTGCGATTCACACATGGCACTAACCAGAGCAAAGACAATAGAAAATAGACTTTGAAGTAAAATAAAAAATGAATGGCTGGCTACCAAACAATGACCTGCTCATGAATGATTAAGCACTAAATGAGTTGGTAAATACATCAGGATGCAGAAGGATTTGGAAGAGTAAATGCTTAGGATTGTTATTGGAGAAAGAGCAAATCTCTCATCAGTTAAAAATATGAATGTTCATAGAAACTACTTTACAGCCCTGACCAGGCCCACTGTCTGGATAAAGGCAAATCTAGGAGAGATGGGTGAGTTGTTCTAACTCTGATTTTGATTCTTCTATTAGGTGGGCATGCTACACTTAGTGCAGCCGTATGTTGCCACAAACATACCTGAGTGGGGTCAATGTCCAGAAGGAACCTACAAAAACATTCAGATTATGATAATAATTCAGTACTTTTTTTTGTGATATAGTCAAATATAGAAAAGTTAAAATTTGGCTGTTCACAAAGTTCAAAAGAAACCACTAATAAATAATTGAAACAGTTACACAATAGCAATAAAAGCGAATACAAGAACTATATAAAGCAAACATCAAAACAGACCATCTTCACTACCAAAACAAAAAACAGCACAAAAAAAAGAAAAGATAAAACCAAGGGATTTAGTTCCATGACGTTTAACGCTCAACAATAATCCTTCACCTCACCATCAAAATGATCTCAACAGGTTCCAATCCCATAATAGCTTCATTACTTCCACGGTAAGAAAAATCTCATGCTCAAATGGCAGTCTATTCCAGAAGAGGTCAGTTTCCAATCACCAATTATGTGGGGCAAACCGAGCCAGCCTTTGCAATCTCATCTCAATTGTCCCTGAACAGTCAATCATCAGATGTCTTAGAGTATGGATCTCTGCATCGTTACATTTTTGGTTGGATTTGATATTACAACACTGCCTAATATTCTGGATTTCCAGAGTTGGTAACAAACAAATTTAGTTAGGCAGAATCTCCAAAAATCTGCTCTCATACAAGAATCCGGGAATTTCCTTAGGTAGGTGGGCCTCATGGAAATGGGTTTGTCAGCCGGAGTCATGAGGCAAATAGATTCACTCATTGTTGATATAGTTTTAATCCAATCCATTCTTTTCATAAATGCTTTAAACTTCATATTTTTCATACTTCTGTTATCCAGAACAGAACTGCGAGACTTGTCCTTGGCCTCAAGCCCAGGGACCGTATCTCTCCAGGACTGAAATCTCTTCACTGGCTCCCAGTGGCTGCGAGGATTAAGTTCAAAACCCTCTGCATTGTCCACAAGGCCTTCTGGGGCCTGGGACCTAAATACCTCCAACTCTCTCTTCCTAAATATCTTCCTTCACGAGCCCTTCGCTCATCCGTCTCCAACTCCCTCATGGTCAGCCGCTTCTCGAAGCAACGAGCTGGGGGTAGATCTCTCTCCGCAGCTGGGGCCTCCCTCTGGAACAGCCTTCCTGCCTCCCTGAAACTTGAGGAGAACCATCTCCGGTTCCGGAAGCACCTCAAAACCTTCCTCTTCGCTTCTGCCTTCTCTCTCCCTCTCCCCTGCTAATCCTGCTTAACTCCCCACTGAATTCAGCACTAAACCTGCATCTGGGCCACTCTCAGCAACCTCGGTCCAGGGCCCAGCCACTCTCCACTTGCACTGCCTCCCTGGCTCCCCCTGCACTGTGGGACTGTCACTGTATCCCTACAGCCCCTTTCCCAGCACTTGCTCTGCACTTACCTCGCACTTGCCACCAGCTGGCCCTTTCTATTTATTATTTATTATTATTTTCTACGCTACTTACCTTGTACTGCACTTCCCCCTCCACCTCCTCCCCCCTGCACTTCCTCCTTTTCCCCTTACCTCTGCACTTGCGCGATCTGAATGACACCTGGCCTAGTAGGATCGTTTGTCTGTTTTCCCCTTGTTTCCCTCCCTCCCTGCCTCGTCGCGCCTTGAAACACTTGTGTATAGGCGCGTTACAAATACCATATCATATCATATCATACCATATCATAGGATTTTAGATCAACGTTACTTCCAGATATTCCGATTCCACTAGAATATTAATACACACCCTTTTTATGTTATTGAGATATTAATTAAATGCCCCCTGAAGAACAACCAAAACATCTTCATAGAGTGAGCAGGAAGAGGGGACCGGAATCAGCCTATACAATGAAATCCATTTCCATTCCGGGCCAGTCTTTAATGAGAGTAGGCCCAATTCATATCTTAGGCATGCTATTGGAACACAATTAGGGAGAGTCAACACTCGCCTCCACAGCATATCTTCCAATCTCTCCCAATTTATGGTATGTGAGTGTGGATTGGTATCAAAACCAAAACAGGAGAGCCGGAATTTATCTTACCAATGTAATATTTAATAAGTGTAGTAATGCAAAATGTGCAGCATTTGTTCAGTATTCTTTTCATCTGAGAGCCTAAACTCAGGATTTTTAAGTCCAGGGCATCTGTAACCACCCCTTTGGTTGGATAAGACCTAACCACCAATCCCAAGTAGGTGATCTCTTTGACTATTGGGATCGCTTGGTTATCTAAATACCAAGAAAAGGATTTAGTCACCTTGGGTGAATGTTTAAGGATTAGGACTTTGGATGTATCGGGATCTGTCTTCAGTTCGTTCAGCTCCGCGTATTACTGAAAAGCATTAAGTAGCATTTGGAGGCCAACCTAGGTGCAAACTAACAGCACATTGGCCGTTCAGCTCTGCGTATTACTGAAAAGCATTAAGTAGCATTTGAAGGCCAACCCAGGTGCGATCTAACAGCACATTGTCGTCGGCATAGGCCAGTCACCCAATTTTGATGGACCCAATCTCTTAGTTTCCCCCAGAGGCGGTCCCGGTTGATAGTATCAAAAGCCTGGGACAGGTCTCTATCCATGCCCCAAGCAACGGTAATCCGCCCCTGGAGAAGGAGTCAATGCTCACGGCATTCAGGACAAGGCCATTAAGAGATGTAGATAGGCCTCTCCTGAACCCTGTTTGATGTTTTGAAATAATTCTATGTTTTTTAGCCCATGCTTCCAAGTCCCGCAAGAGGACGAGGCCAGCAACATTTTTTCCATCAGCATCCAGGAGGGAGATCGGGCAAACCACATAATCTGGGACTGATTATGTGGTTTGTCACAGCAACCCCTGAGATACATAAAATCAATCATCTCAAAATGACCTTCTCTGCTGGGGTTACCTAATCTGGGAAATTAAGCTTTGCTATTAGTAACTGTGTGAAGTCCACACCATCCTTAACATTTCTAAAAAACGATCTGATGCTATGGTATGCTATATGGCATTTGTATAGTACCGAACGCCATCAGTATGGCCTGAAATCGCTGTAGGTGAACAATCTTGGAGGACCGAAGTCCGAGGTATGAGAATTGTTAGGAGGATTTTAGAATTTGTGTGCGCATTTTAGCCTGTACGAAAGTAGGTAGGGGTGGCTAAGTCCATAGAGTTTATGCAGATCTGGCTAGTGAATGGGTGCTTGATAGGTTGTCTGGAGAGTATGCGAGTAAAGGAGATTGATTATATGCCCAGCTAGACTGATTGTTTCCGTGGCGTGCATTATGAGTTTGAGTAGTGGATTATTGTGGATGTGCGCGGAGGGGTGGCCGTGCCCCAGGAGGGATACAGCTATCTTCAATTGAAATGGAGTATGAAACATATCAGAGAGACATGGATGATGTGTAGTTGTGATGAGGGAATGCAGGTCATATCATACGGATCGACTGGAATCCTTTCTGTGTGTGCTACTCACACGACTCATCAGTGCCCCCACCTACCTGTCACAGGGTGTTAGATCACCCATGAAATGGACGAGCTCAGTCAAGATACAGAAGAGAAGAGCCAGGTCTTGAGGGCATTCCATGAGGCGAGGAGATCCTCTATGTGGCGGAAGCTAAATGGGGTAGAATTCAATATGGTAGGAACTTGGACAGAGAAGGAGGATCCCCCTATTCAGGGATGACAAGGACAAGATCTGTGCCTGATCTCAAGTTTCTGTTGGGCCTGTAAGGTGTGAGTTTATGCTGTAGATATTCTGGGCCTGAGTTGTGTAGAGCATGGTGCGTGAGACACATAGGGCCTCATTACGAGGAATGCGGTAGAGGGATAGCGGGGCTTCGTAGGGATGCCGACCCCGTTATCCTCTACCACCCCATTACGAGGTCTCCTCGCGGGACCCGCTAAGGACGCCTGGTTTTAACAGGCATCCTTAGCCAGTCCCGCGAGCAAACCAGGATGCAAACAACAGGCCCGTCATTAACGGGCCCGTTGTTTGCATCCTCCCTGTTCCCATTGAGCCCTATAGGGGCTCGAATGGGAATGGGGATGTACCGGGTCTGGGTTCCCTTAATGGGGAAATACCGGGCCCTCCAAGGCTGGAATGGCCCGGTATTTCCCCATTCAGGGAAGCCGGACCCAGTACCTGGCATGGGGGTAGCCATGCCGCAAATAGCGGCATGGCTACCTCCATTGTCGTAATGAGGCACATAGCCTTGAATGTGGACCGTTGCCAGATCGGCAGACAGTGAAAGACATGTAGGGTGTGTCTGATGTGTTTTCTTGGGCATAGGACAAGAAGGAGTCTTGGTACAGTTTGTTTGACTCATTGGAGTTTTCTAAGATGTGATGTGATGCAGGGGTGCCCAGTTATAGGGACTAATTGGACAAGTGGGTAGTAGTACAACATTGCTCTCTGCACCCGAGTTTCGTTTTTCTAACATGCTGCTAACAAGCCAAAAGTCCAAGGTTAATAGGAGAGTATGCCAAACAATAAGAGGGTCTATGTAGCAACATGATATACAATGTTGCACAGGCTAACCCGCTGCTGTTATTCTGTCATAATCTGTATTATACTTATTGAGAGGTAGTTTGTGGCATGCCTACCAGATAACTGGCATCCAGTAATATTGCTAATACTTTTATGATATGTAGGCACTTATGTTCCCTTAACCAATCACTCCCTTCAATAGGTTTTACAATTTGCCACGTAGGATGACGTCATAGATGATGCATATCGAGGTATAAAGCCTTTGTGTAAACAAAATTGAAGTGTGAGTGTGTGGACTACAGTGTGTTTGCCAGATTGCCCTACTTTATTTTGGGAATAAAGTAGTACTTGACCATATTCTTTGAGTCTGTACGGTTATTTGGGTCTGAGATCATTATAGATAATTCCATCTAGCAGATGAGACGTTTCAAGGTGCTAGAGAACAAAGGTTATTCAATACCACTTTTAAAAACATACAATTATTTGGGTTTTAATCTTCAGCAAACTCTTAAGTCTGGATATAGCATATCTAATTTCCTCAAACTCTTCAATCAGCAAATAGCATATCTAACGTCCTGTAAATTCACCAAACTCATCAGTCAGCTTATAGCATATCTAACTTCCTGTAATTCACCAAACTCTTCAGTCTGGATATAACATACCAAACTTCCTGTAATTCACCAAACTCGTCAGTCTGGATATAGCATATCTAACTTCTCGTAATTCACCCAACTCTTCAGTCTGCATATAGCATATATAACTTCCTGTAATTCACAAAACCCTTCAGTCTGCATATAGCATATCTAACTTCTTGTAATTCACCAAACTCTTCAGTCTGCATATAGCATATATAACTTCCTGTAATTCACAAAACTCGTCAGTCTTGGTATAGCATATCTAAGCTCCTGTAATTCACCAAACTCTTCAGTCTGCATATAGCATATCTAACTTCTTGTAATTCACCAAACTCTTCAGTCTGCATATAGCATATATAACTTCCTGTAATTCACAAAACTCGTCAGTCTTGGTATAGCATATCTAAGCTCCTGTAATTCACCAAACTCTTCAGTCTGCATATAGCATATATAACTTCCTGTAATTCACCAAACTCTTCAGTCTGGATATAGCAAATCTAACTTCCTGTAATTCACCAAACTCTTCAGTCTGCATATAGCAAATCTAACTCCCACAAATGTTACAGGAACCAGGAACCAGTGCATATATAACTTCCTGTAATTCACGAAACTCTTCAGTCTGCATATAGCAAATGTAACTTCCTGTAATTCACGAAACTCTTCAGTCTGCATATAGCATATCTAAGCTCCTGTAATTCACCAAACTCTTCAGTCTGCATATAGCATATATAAATTCTTGTAATTCACCAAACTCTTCAGTCTGGTTATAGCAAATCTAACTTCCTGTAATTCACCAAACTCTTCAGTCTGCATATAGCATATATAACTTCCTGTAATTCACAAAACTCGTCAGTCTTGGTATAGCATATCTAAGCTCCTGTAATTCACCAAACTCTTCAGTCTGAATATAGCATATATAACTTCCTGTAATTCACCAAACTCTTCAGTCTGGATATAGCAAATCTAGCTTTTTTTGAGGGTATTTAACCCCTGGACTCTGCCTCCCAAAAACAGCTAAAGCCTAAGGGGGTTTCACCTTCTTGAGGTGTCCTTGTCTTGGCAGAAATAGTGCTACAGCATAACCACTCAGGTGGCTATAACTCTAGTGCTGCAAGGGCCGTAAACATATTCGAAAGGTGTTCATACACAATGACATGAGGATGAGTTGGGCAAAACCACCAAGGAATATAGAAGAAGCCAATTTCTGATATCAGAACAGCAACAGAGGATAGCACCGAAGCTGCAGAGCAATAGAGTTTCGAATCCCGGATCTGCGCTTAGAAACCAAACGTACGTTATTAGGCGCATTATAAAAAACCAGAGACGTCATTTAGGGGTCGCCAGTGGTGGCACTTACGACCCCTGAGGTCTCCATCGCTACCCCTGTGATCTCCCTTGCTACCCCTAAAACAAATGTAAAAAATAAAAAGGTTTTTAGACATTGAAGCTCCTGGGCTGTGGCCAATGCCATGTGGCTCTTTGTTTATAGATTGACTGGCTCTCTTGTTCAGGCTTCTTAAAAAAAAAAAAAAATACAGGGTATTACACAAGTGTTACACTTTCAGCAGTGACCCTAAATAAGAAAGAACAGGAATAACAAATAATTTGTCTTTCTGGAATTCTATACTATAATTTCTAGACTCATTAAAGGTTTATTTCAGGGACACTTCAGGGGATGAGTCATTGATTTAGTCTGTTCTTAAACACCTCAAATTCATAATGCAGACAAAATCCTCCAAAAAGCTTTTAGAGTAGAATAAGCACCCATTTTGGACTATGTACTTTGATTTTTGTGGTGATCCATTCTTGTATGAAATGTAGATCAAGTTACAGGGATATTGTAACCATATTTTTCATAGTGTACTTAAGAACAATACTATGTGGTGCCACTTCCTGTTTTGGCAAGGGGTAAAAGTCGTGTTCCATCGCTTCCCGTGATGTCATTTTGGGGTGGGGTCAAATGGCAACACTTCCTGTGATGTCATCAGAGGTCAAGGATCATGTGATGTCACTTCCACTACCCTTGGCATTTTGGTGAAATGACGTCCATGTAAAAAACCAATTAAATAAATAAAAATGTCAATGTTCATTATATAAAATAAATTGTTGGATTGAAAAGCCCAGCTGTAAATCATTACTCAGTGTCTGAAAATGTTAATATACTTCCTTTGGTGTGGCCCCACACAGATACAACCACAATATGATGATGCACGGTCAAATGTAAACACATCTCTGACATTTCATGCACGATTTCAATGTTAAGGATGCCCTGTTCCTGTTGTTTATCTGGGTATGAAGTGCTGCTTTATTGCTTTATTGAGCAGAATTGTAGCATTCGTCGACATTTAGACATAAAACGTCTCGCAAACACGTGTACGTCTTCGGGTAGAATATCATCGTGTATAGTGATGGCCCTGATGAGATAAATGGAACAATCAATATTTAATAAGACAATAGCAATCAAGGGGACAATGAGGGAGCGACTGTGCGAGGCGAGATCACGTGTTAGCGATTGTGTTTCGAGACTTGGTGTTATGTTGGCGGGGGTGAGCCAGGGGCCCCCGCCGGCATTCACACGTGCGCTCACACACTCACGCAATGAGCCACGCCGGAGACGTGTGACTTGCTCGGGTCCACGGCATCAACTGGCGGGGGACCGTCTTTATTATCAACTGCGCATGTGCGATCCTTGATCCCGCTCGCGCATGCGTACATTAGCGTATTCACTACGCAACACATGGGACCTGATTCAGAACGCGTTTTGCAATGGGATTGCAGCATTAAAATGAATGTTTGCGAATCAGGCCCTTAGCCGTGTGTTGGGGGCACCCGCACAGCGCGGCTTGCGTGTGGGGGAGGGGCAGATAAGCTTCCTCCCATTAGGGGGGGTTGCAGCCCCGCGGCTCCACAGCTCGCGGCCAGCGCCGCCTCCTCCACCATGCGGCCGCTGCCGCAACGAAGTCCCCTGCCACACAGGGGAAGAGGCCGACAGCTCCTCTCTTCATGCCGCGGGAGGGGGTGGATTTTTCCTCATGCAGCGAATGCCACATCGATTGACGTGCGGCGGGAGAAAGGTCACTGGGCTCACCCTTCCCCTTTTCCTTGATGGCAGATGCCGCCTACCTTTCCGGGGGCACCAGGAGGCCCAAGCTACCGCACATTGGGCCCTGGGCCACCCCCAGCTCTTCTACACATTCTGCGGCTGATGCCGCCATGGGCTCCAGCTCTTGTCGCAATTGTTGGGGGCCGGAGCGGGCCTCCCCACGTTGGGTTCACCCGACGTGCTCGCCAGGGCTGCGATCATGCGGCATACCATTGGCAGGGATCACCCTGCCTTCTCCGGATCACTGGAGTTACCCAAGGGGGATGGGGGCACCCAGCATAATGCAACCCCGGCTCTGAGGGCAACCTGGGCAGGGTTGCCCATTCGACCATAATCACATGGTCAGGCATCCACAGGGGTATGGCGTTGCCCAGCAGGGATGCCGTCCGAGATGAGGGCCACGTGGCTAGGCCCCACACAGACGGTGCTGCACCAGCATGGTGCGTGAACAAAGACACCAGATTCAGTGATCGGATTGACTGACGAGCCGGAAGCAGCTCGTTCTTTTTATTGACATGGTCACATGGTTACCCCATGTGACCATGACACGACCACCAGACAGTACCATGTCCCCCAGAAGGGGTGACATGCAACACTGTGTATCGCTGAACACATTAGTTTGCGCTTTCGCTAATGTTAGCAATATGAACAAATTGCCACAGTGTGCCTTATATAAAGAGATGTTTGTGGATGGTTCCAGAGCTATAGACTCACTCTTTACGTTGCTAGGAGTGCACAGTGCACCGTCGTGGAACCAAAACTTTGCACAGTGCTCTAAAAGTGTTTTCCATTTGGCCGCCCAGGGTAACGTCTCAGCTCTCATAAGACTGCCATAACTGGATGGTGTGACACATGCATGACAATTCCCTGGGAGGGGTGGAGGGGGCTGTAGGAACATCTAAGTCCCCTCTAAACAGCCTTTTGGTTGGGGCAGTAAATTAGCATCACATGATTTTTGTTGCATATTCTGCACTTCTCTAACTGTGCCACCCGCCACAGGCCACTTTTATTTTAGTTGTAGTAAAAGATGGTGGCCCTCATTACGACCCTGGCGGAAATCGCGGTGCAAAATGCACCATGGAGCACGGCGGAAAGCTGCCGATAGCGCCATGGGGGTTGGCGGATTTTCCGCCCCATTCCGACCTTGGCGGGGCGGTAAATCCCCATCCCCCATTTTACCCTTCCCCATTCCCATTTTTGCCCCATAGGGTATAATGGGAGTGGGGAAGGCGTTAATTACGCCACCGTAAAATACGGTGGCGTAATTAACGACAAGGTCCCGTAGCGCCATGGATTTCTCCGCCCGGAAAAACCAGGCGGAAAACGCTCCATGGCGCTACGGAAACTCGTAGTAGGGCGGACGGGTCCGCCGCGAATAACGCTGGCGTAAACCCACTCCGCCAGGGTCGTAATGAGGCCCGGTGTTATCCTGAGAAATGAAGCTTACATAAAAATTTCGGGTGATGATAACAAACAGAGGCAGCTTTATTCGTTTTCTTGGATGGCAAGGAAAACAGCAACATATGTCTAATAAGAACTGACTGCGCTAACCTGACCCATCGTTCAGAACCTGACCTTTATAGATCACTGGCCACCTTACAGAACCAAAACCTAAGAACATTTGAGATCGATCACTCGGCCTTCCTGCACACTCACTTCCTGCCTCCTGCCATACTACAGACCTTTCCATCAATTCATAGTCCATCTACGGTGTCGACTTCCGGTTACCGCATCATATGACGAATTCCAGTCCAGCGATTCCTGCTGAAGGGCATAGGCACCCCTTCCCTATAATGACTTCTGTCCACTTATGACCAGTTTCGGCCAGTCCAGGCAATAACAAGGAAATAACAAGGGTGCCAGTGACCTTGGCACCGATTCCACCAGACAGCATGTTCACAGAGTGCAAGCCCAAACGTTGATGGGGAGAATAAGCAATGGCAAGGCCAACAGAGGTCAGGCACATATCTAATAAAAGAGTCTGCTAACAAGAGAAAACCTAAGGGCTTGTGGCTGTGGCGTAAAAGGGGTGCAGTCAACTTTAGTTTATTGAGGCTTATTGCCCAATTAGTACCCGGCGTGGTGTGAAAAAAAGCCACTTACCTAGTGGTCCATTCCCTCGCCTTACCTGCTGGTAATCCCGCTCACGTCGCACTGCATCCCTCATGCCGGTCCTCGCCTTTCCTCTGTGTTTCTTCAGGCCACCATGGAAAGGGAGAAGGGACTACAACTAGTCCCTTCTCCTTTTTCCATGACAGCCATTTATTTTGTTTACCTTTTTGTTTTTTACATGTGAGTCAATGGAAAAGGGAGACGGGACTATGTGTAGTCCCTTCTCCCCTTCCATGACGGTTATTTTTCTTAGTTTTCTATGGCCGCCACGGAAAGAGAAAGCGGACTACGTTTTTCTGTCTGTGGCAACCGTTTTTTGTTACTTTTTAACTTTTTTTTGGGTTGCAAAATGCAACGCGTCTTGCAGCCGGAAGAAAAAACACCATTAGTACCCCGGTCTAACGGGCCAGGGTACTAATGGCAATAAGCTCCCCGACTGTGGGCCATTACTGCATCCAGTAATTCCCCCCATTTTCTTATGCGGTAACGGCCTGCAGTTTCGGGGCTTATTTCCTAATTTCAACTAATTTCTTTCGTATATTCATACATTTCTTGTGCTTACGCCATAGTGTGGCCTGAAGGCATATGGAATAGTGCGCATTTTAAAATATAAAATAAAGCCATCTTTCAAAGATAAACTCATGACTCAATCGTAGTCTAAAATTCATTACTGCAAGCAACCAAGGACAGTTATTTAAGCAATATGACCCGAGTGGCGGGACATTACTGACTCAGGTGATGCCCCGGGGCCCAGAGTTAACAAAGGCCCCGAGGCATTACCTGGATCGGTAATGCCACCGCTGCAAGGGTCATATTGCTATTAGTACCGCGGCCCACAATATATGCGTGACCGGGGCACTAAAAGCATTTTTTTTGTCCCGAAAAGCCGCAGCGTATCGGGACAGAAAAAAAACAAAAAAAAAACGACCAAGAAAATGGCTGCCGGGAAAGGGAAAACGGGAGTCCATTTTCTCTTTCCATGGCGGCCTTCGAGAGCGGACGCACTGGGAATACAAGTGTTCCCAGCGCGTCCGCTCCCGAAAAAAAAAGAAGCAGAGGGTAAGTGGGGTTGGGAGGGAGGGGAAGGGGGGAGAGAAAAAAAAACATAAAAAAACATACCTGCGTCCCCGGCAGGGGACGATGGAAGCCTCCAGCTGTGTGGAGGCGTGGAGTCTCCACACTGCTGGAGGCTGCCATCGTCCCCCACCAGAGATGCAGGAGCAAGAAGGTAAGTGGGGTGGGGTAGGGAGGAGGGAGGGAAGAAAAAAAAAAAAAAAAAAAAGATTACCTGAGTCCCCAGCGGGGAGCGAAGGCAGCCTCTAAGCTGGGGGGAGGCGCGGAGCGGGGATGGCCCCGCTTTGAGCCTCCTCATTGGCTGAGGAGCTGCCACGCCCCCCCACCGAGGACAAGGCCGCTGGAATCCGGGCCGAGAATCAAAGGATTCTCGCCGGGTACTAATAGTGGAAAATGAGCTTTCTTCACTGCCTTATAAAGTGGAAAAAAGAAGTAGCGACTTTCCAAAGGAAGAAGTAAAGGCATCCCACAGTCTATGAATACCTCGAGAGAAAATCTAATCCTTGCCCTAGTAAAATCAAGTCCATGAATAATTCGATTAACCTGGCACCGGCAATCTTCATTTGAGATATTAAGTAGGCTGGCTAATATAAGATGCAAGACTTGAGACCCTGCACCATATTTTAAGTTTAATACTTGGTTCCTGGGGAGCCAGCAGAAGCTTCGCAGAGGTGAAATATGGCATGTTTCCTGGAACCCATCACCAACCCAGCCGTCCGCCAAAAGGCAGAGTTCAACGATGCCATAATTAAAGAAAGTGTAAGCAAGTGCAAAGGGGAGTGCAGAATCTCACTACTCAAACAAATTCAAAAACAAAAAACGTCACTAAAACTCCACCGCCTGATCATTATTTTGCAATAGCCTTAGTAGTCCTCAGGAGTGACCGTACTGGCCACTACATGCCTGCAAACCTGATAGAATGGGCCAAGTGAATCAAGGATGGCTAACGAGGGTGAGGGGCTTTACTGTGCCGTTATTGCCCATAGCTGTATCCTAGTGGCTAGTGGCTACTACCAAAAAAGCCGACTCCCCGGGAGCTTTGTCTTCAATGTGGAAAACCTGTTCTCATTCCAAACGTGAAACACTTGGAGTGCAAACAAATTTCCAAAATTAAATACTGAAGGACGACATGGCTGCCAAGCAGGGGTGTTGCTAGGTCTGCAAATGATCCACTGCTACGTTAATGTCTGGACTGTCGGGACTCAGGGATAGCTTGACTTTTTGTTGTAGCCCCAGAGCTTCTATCCGGGGCTACAACCAAAAGAACCTTGACTATGCCCCCCCCCCCCAGCCACCCCATAGCAACACCTCTGTTAAATGGAGTTTTTTTTAAAGGAGAATAGGCTTCCTTTTGTGTCCATTGACGAGGAGCACAAATGGGTATTAGCCACAGAGAGAAACAGGAAGAGGATGTAAACAGGTAAGCGCAACCACCAATGTAGAGGGTCACAGACGTGCAAAGAAAGAGAAGGAAGGTGCACCGGGCCAATCAGTTTGTTCGGAGTTGAAGAGCTATTACGTGGGTTAATGCCTATGTTATAAATGAGCCTATTGGCTGTGGCACACCTCCTGGCTGCTAAGAACAAGTAGCAATTGACATACTACAATATTCAGCATTTTGTTGTCAATAAACATTTTCATATTTGGAAAGCTGTAATTTTCACGCCATTATAAATCAAACTATACCGTCCACTGTAGAAAACCAACACTCATGAAGCAGTGGGGCATGTGTAGGCGGACTTTATTTTATTTTATTATTTTATTTTAAGTATTTATTGAGCATGGCTGGAGTAAGCAGCAGAGGGCTGTACATCAGAGGTTAATAGGATAAGAGTGTTGGGGAGAATTTACAACAGGGCTGTATAGATTACATTTCAGAAAGAGGGGCTGTAATTAGGGTGAGGTGGTTTGGGCTGGCATTTGGTGTAATAGTGTGTCATGAAGGTGCTGCTTGAACAGGAGTGTCTCGCTCTCCTTTCTGAATGGCAGGGGGTTGGGTGCAAGTCTAATGTTGATGGCTGGGAGGTTGCAGGTGTCGAAGGACGAGAAACTCCGCTATGGATCTCAAGCTGTTGTTTGGAACGAAGGGCTTGATTTTCTGCAAGACACAGAATTGATACTGAACTGTCTGGGTTTCTTTGCTATGCACGTTTTGAAGGAGAGATGCCTGTCAATGTGGAGTCCTACAGGCATGGCATATGGTGCCAGCTCTGGGCTGAAAATCCCTCGGTTCGTGGTGGGCAGCCAGATCTGGTTTTGGATGTGTTCCATGTTATTGGAGAGAAGGCGGAATTTCATTTTGGTGGGGTTCACTTTGAGGTACGCACTGGACATACAGGTTTGCATCTGGGTGAGGCAGGCCTCGAGCTGGCGGATATGTTTCATGTCATGCATGTTGAGGTAAAGTTTAGTATCATCGGTGTATTGCTGGTTGAGGATGTTGTGCCTGGCAAAGAGGGATCCCTGGGGATCCCCATAGAGGTTGAAGGTCAATGATGAGAAGGTGGATCTTTGTAGGACCCCACAGGTGACAGGCAGTGGGGGTTGTCTGGAAGCATGCATCTGGACGAACTGATGCCACTGGAGGACAGTCCCACCAATGCCCATGTAGGAGTGTGACATGCCAATGAGGGCTTCATAATCCACAGGTGGTGGAGAGGGGTGCATGGGCAATGGGGGAAGAGAGCATCATCAGGAGGGAGGATGCAGGTGCAATATCTACCAGGACCTAGCAAGCGCTTCCATCAATTGCACATGCACTGGTCACAATCCAGGAGTCACATGTGTCAGCAGCAGCAGTTTTCTCTCTACTGTGAGCTGGCAAAATTGACTCACTCACCAACTTGTTAAAAAGTCAGCCTCATCCCAAATGCATTAATAATCAACGTAGGAATGGACCAGAACAAATGTTCCATGAGCTCTGTGTGCAAGGTAAATTGGATGGCATGCACCCTATGGACCGTGAAGGGTGACAAACTGAAGCTCAACTTAAAGGTCCCACAGCGTTGATGCATCGCGGTTGGGAAACATGAAGTTCGTTTTGCAGGCAACTTTATCACCATCATGTATGCGAAATCCAACCTGAAACCAATTAGAAAGCAGCAACTATTGATGAAATTGAATGCCTCATATAATACATTTCAAAATAACAGGTGAATCCACCTCAAGAAGTGTTGCTATGGCAATGAATGCAGCATCAGGGCTTCTGAAACCTCTCTGGTGAGCGCCTGCAGCCATTTGGCAATGAACCTGGAAGCCCGGTGCTAGGCTCCCACACTCAAACAATGCTGTCTGCAAATGTTTTGCAATCTAATCTCTTCATTTTGCAATGATTTACCTATGTTATCGTTCCTATTTAGTGTTGTACTGGGTTTCCACAACCCAACTATTTCTGAGGCATGGGGGCATGCATGCCTAGGCATGCTGTGCAGCCGGTCCAGAATACACAGAATGCACGAGGCAAGTGGGAAGTGGGGGAGCTATAGACTACATTGGACTGCCCACGTCTGCAATATGCAGAGAGCTGTAGTCACGTGAACTGTATGCATGTTCCACACTCATATCTTTGTAACACAGGGGACTAAACCAGGAAGTACTATGTCCTCTTCAGGATAATTAACATAACACTTTGAATAGCTTCAGGGCAAACTAGCTCAAGTACACCTTGAACCACCAAAGATGAGAGTGGTTCAAAGTCCCTGGTAGATCATCCAAAACATCCAAAAGTGCCCTGTGAGCAGTATAAGGCTTCTGCGCTCCCACACAAAAGCCTGCAGCATGTCCCACTGACGTTTGGTGTCCTTTTAGCCCCTTCAGGGTAGTGGGCATGTGTTATAATCCTTGCTGGGCAGTGGTGGGAGAAGAGAAGCCATGGAATGTTCCCCGAAAAGGAGGGTCATAGCTGGGGTGTTTTGGGCGGTGGAGGAGGTCATTTGCCTAGTTTGTCCCTTCAAAATTGACCTACGATTATTTGCAGGTTATCAAATTTTGGAATCCAAGGCTGTTAGGCTGAATCCTATGCAGTTCCCTTAGGGAGCACTACAGAAGATTAGGACTACAGGTATATGAAATAAATCCCCTTTGGTATCAGTCTGTACCACAAAGATTTAGTTGGTAGCTGTGGCTGAGCAGTCAGATTTATCTCAAGAGGGAGTTGAACAATATTCAGGGTTTACACAATAGGACTACAGCACTATGGGACAAGGAAACACTGACCAAAGCTTTGTATCAAAAAGAATATATATTTATTTTACACACTCTTAGTTCAACACACAAATCACTATCCTTAAAGCAAGTTAAAACAGTCAAGAAACGTACACACAACTCCCTATTTAAATTGTAGACAAGTTTGAGCAAGAGTGAAAACTGAGCAAAACGGCAGTGTAAACCAAGCAAAAATGTCACTCTAACAATTTCCTCAGAGGGAGGGAATGGTCAAGTTATACAGGGCTAGACTCCTAAACACACCAGCAACACTTCCCACTTGGATTGTGATCAAGTTAGGCAAGGTAGTACTTCAGCATAAGCAATACTTAGGTGAAAACCAAGCAAAATGGCACTTCAACAATATATAAAGGGGAAGGAAAAGGTGGTTATAAGAGTTCAGATGCACCAACACATTTCTTGATGAAAAGCAATCTAGAGAAGGCAGGTGTAACAGAATTAGCCAGAGTCAATAGGCCTCTGCCAGAGTCAGTGGTACAAGGCAAAGTGCCCAGGATCAAACTGTTTCAGTAGCTGCAATCAAGTCTTTGTTTAACGGTTCAAAAAGGAGGGTGCAGAAGGTGAAAAGACAATGTTAGACAATAGGGACGGCCAGGCCCGAAGGTAAGTAAAGGATTTAAAACACCTTTAGCAATACCGAATGAAACGGGAGGCCTGGCAGAACAATGTACCTTAAAAGTGGATGAGGCTCCTGCGGTGGTGGTAGTTCCTGGCAGTTCCTGCAGTTTGGGAGATCCAGCAGAGGAAGAGAGGCTCTCGTCGTGGAGGAAGGTTCGAGTCACTGCACTGCCCAGGGAAGAAGTCGCCGCGGTGATGCCAAAACAGAATAAAAAGGTACGCACCTTTAAATCGCGGTTGTGGTGGATGGGTGCCTGACTATCCGGTCTCCTAGTGCTTGGCACTGGCGATTTAACCAAGGCAAGTCCTGGAAGGCGATTGGCGAACTGGTTGGCCCAACCAGCTCAAGGGAAGAAGGCTCTTGCAGGTGAGATCTTCTCTTGTCGTTGGAGAAAAGTGGTGAGGATCTGCAGCAGGGCTTCACCGGTGGTTCAGTCATTGCAGATGTCTTCAGCTTCTCTCCTCTTCAGATTTCTTGGTTCCAGTGGCGACGTCTTGTTCTCCAGTCCTCAGATCCCTGCTTTTATGCATAAAAACCCCCATTCATACAGCCTAGCTGTCACTCACAGCCCCCCAGCCTATCGGGGCAGAGTGCGACTTGGGTTCCTTAGGAAACCCTGTCCAGGGTGTCTCGTCCCCCTCCCACACATCCTGTCTACCCCAGACTCACTGGCCCCGAATGGAGGGCTTCTGTCCAGAAGCCCGCCAAAAGGACGAACAAAGGATCCCCGACCTGAGTTAGGTTTACAGAGGAAGACGCGAGAAAGAAATTTTAACAGAGATATGGCAAAAATACACAACCGGAGAATAAATAATAATTAAATAATCCAGGGGTATGTTTGAGGCTACTATTTAAAAAAATAGCCTCGAACAATGGGAAAATCCCATAAGAAACTATTTGCGGTAAAACGAAAAGTGGTAGAACCACTGCCACTTGCCATACTCTGATAAAAGGGGGACGAGACATTGTCCCCTACAAAACAGACACAGGGGAAACATTATTAACCCTCCAGTACTTCCATGTAAGATGGTTTGTACTGGTTCTGTTCAATAGATTTGACTAGTAAAGTCAATGGTAACTTTTACATCCCCGGGGAGACAGTAGTCAGTCCCAGGGTATGGAGTCTATGTTTGGGGGGTCACTATGACACCCCTGTGTTACTGAACTGAGGGTGCTGTGTAAAACACAGAAATAAGATGATACTTATGAGGGTGAGAAAAAATCCCATAGACCACAAGCACAAAACAATAGCCTAAAACGTACATCAAAAATAGGCCTAAGAGTGGGAAAAAGAGTCTCACTCTTAGCAGGAGAAAAAAATAAACCCTGGAAATCCAGCAAAGCTGCTGGGGACTCTATAGGTAAGGGACATTATCCTTTTAAAGAGAATTCTCCCTAGCAAAGGCCAGACAAAATTCATAGATTACTTTTTTGGGGTTTGCCCGAGCTTTAAATTAGGACCACCAATTGAGTAAAAAATGTGTGAAAACATGTTGTTAGTGAATATTTTGTACTTATCACTATCTATATAAAATACATGAACTATCAAGGTCCTAAGGTTTGTTTGTTTGTTTGTTTGTTTTATTTGTATGGCGCTCCAAACCCGAAGGTAACTGGGCGCAAACGGTACATGATGACTTTAAGCTTAAGTTATAGAATGCAGAATACAAGAGTGAGGAATGACAAAAAAAATGGTGAAAGTGGAAAGTACATACAGGGTACATACAAAAATAATGAGTATGAAATGGTAATGAACACAATTATCAACAAGAAGTCGAGCTATTACATGAAACTATGTCTAGTAATGCAGTACAGTATCATTAGATATCATTAGTTCTCAACCAGTTAAAGGTATTGCGTCTAAAACTGAAGTAGGATTGGTTAATTCTAAGTGCAAGTGGGAGCGCGTGCTGCCTTGACAGAGAAGCCATTACCTCCAGATTTTATTAAATTAAATCTAGGTATGTTGAAACAGAAGGAGTTAATGATAATGATGATAATGATGTGTTATTTATATAGCGCCTTAATCCAAAGCGCTTTACAGAGCACATATTTCACATACAATATCACCCAACTGAAATTGGCACTCAATTATCGAGCTTGGAAGGATGAAATGCTGAGTTGGCCTTGCCAGGATTTAAACCTGCGACCTGAAGATCACGCTCAGATTGCAGCAGCGAGCGCTCAACCCGCTGAGGTTAACAGTCCTGGGTGGGCGGGTGGAGGTTTTCCTGACTATTCTCTCACTAAGATAAGGAGGTGCAGCTTTGTTAAGGCATTTAAATGTTAGTGAAGCTGTTTTAATAGGATTCTGTCATTGAGTGACAGCCAGTGGTTTTGTCTCCTTAGCTCTGATATATGATCTCTAGTTGGAATATTTAGAGCTGTTCTAAGAGCATTATTCTCTAAGACTTGAATTTTATTCAAAATGTATTTGCTTGCACCCATGTATAGGGCATTGCATTAATCCAATTTTGAGAGTATAAGGGCGTTGGCTAGGGTGATGGAACTTGTTTTACAGAGGAAGGACCTACAAGCCCTAATTAGTTTACCTGTATAGGCTGTTGCTGATGCCATAGTATTTACTTGTTTATTCAAGGTTAGTGTAGAGTCAAGGTAAAAATGTAAGTGTTTTACTTCCTTTACGACCTTGATACTATTTCCATCAATGTTAAAGGCAGAATAGTTAGTGTTAAGTTTTTTTCAAATTGGGAGAAGTTCCCAGAATCAGGATCTCAGTTTTGTCGCCATTCAGGCAGAGGCCATGGGTTGCCATCCATGCCTGAATGAGAAGGTACATTTTATTCACAAGAGCCGTGTCTTTAAGGTAATTGCCCAAGAGGGGTATGTGGATCTGGGTATCATCTGCATAGTTAGTGTAGGTGACACCCAGACTGTCCAATTTGTCAAACAGCGGCTTTGTGAATATATTAAACATTGTTGGCGAGACACAAGAAGCTTGTGGTACGCCACCCATTGTCTGGATAGAGTCAGCTGAGACTGATGGAGAGAAGTCTCTCTTGGTCCTGTTATTTAGGAATGATTGGACCCAAGCTATTGCATCCTTAGAGAAGTGAGCCGCTGAGGCAAGGTGTTTGCACAGAACTTCCTGGTCCACCAAGTCAAAGGTAGCTGACAAGTCAAGGAGTAGCAAGGCAGTTTTCATTTGTCCATAAGCTCATCAATCTGTGTTTTTTAAGTCAATTAGTGCCGTTTCAGTGCCATGTTGTGGCCTGAAGCCTGATTGATGGACACCTAGAAGATGTTTATTTTCAAGGTTCTTCTGTATTTGAAGATATGCTACTTTGTCATGTATTTTAAGTAGACAGGGCACCGTTGTATTTGGCCTATAATTAGTCGTAATGGTGGGGTCCAAGGTTTGCTTTTTTTCACAAAGGTAAGACCCATGATTCTTTTAAGTTACTTGGGACAATATTTGTTGAGAAAGAAGCGTTAACACGTTCAGATATGAAAGGTGCAAGGTCTCTGGCTGCCTCTTTGATTATCTGGGCAGGGCAATTGTCTCCCGACATCTTAACGGTTTCAAGGAAGAGATCATTTTTTCAACTTCGAGGGTGGAGATTTGGTAAACTTGAATTGATCCGATATATTGGTCGCTTCATTAGGATTTGTGGCTTGCGTGTCATGGCTAGGCAGAGTGGATCTCTTATCAGCAATCATGTTTTGAAGAAGTACTATTTTGTTTGCCTAGGCATTCTGTATGTTTGTACACCAGAGTTTGTCCTTAGTGATGTTATCTCTGGGAGGAATAGGAGCTTCCATTTCACACAGAATTGTGAATAGTTACTTAGTATTGTAACTTGCTAAAGTAATCCTATCATTGTATAAGTCTTTTTTTGTACGGATTATTTCTTTTTTTATAATTGGCAGCAAACTGGACCAAGTTTGTCTTGTTTTCTTCAGATGAGGTGTGGTGCCATGTGGCTTCGAACTTTCGTTTTCTAGTCTAAGGGCTTTTAGTTGTGGTGTAAACCAAACATTCAAATGCACTCTTTGTTTGCTTTTACGCAGTTTGATAGGTGCGATGATGTCTAGGGCTTTGGACATAGCACTATTGTAAGTCTCGACTAGAAGGTTAGGGTCAGAGGTACTCTGGAGTGAGTTATGGGTAGGGGGGATATGCGGTAGTATCCTATCCGCCGTAATATTTCTTTTATTTCTTGTAGGGAGAGCCGGGGCTATAGCTTAGTCTCTGGACATTTGCATATTTATTGTTAGGGTGAGTGCAATCAGGAGGTGATCTGTCCAAGGTTGAGGTGCGATAGAGGTGATAGCTGTTTCACAGTTCATGTCAGCCACCCAGTCTAGCATTCTGCCTTTGACGTGAGTTGGCCGAATCACTCTTTGGATGAGTCCCTGTTCTGAGAGAATGTTAGATATTGCCTGAGCATTTTTGTCGGCAGGATCATTGAATCCAAGATTAAAGTCTCCAAATAATAGTATTTGTAATGAGTCTTTGGTATTATTGGAAAGAATGCTAGAGATGTTCTCCTCAAAGGAGCCCATAGGTCCTGCCGGTCTATATACTAGGAATATGTTAAGGTTACGGGAGTTGGATATAGGTACTTTAGCTGTGAGAATTTCACAAGATTTTATTGTGGGTGGAGGAGCTAATCTTATTGCTAGTTTGGATTTAGCAATGAGGGTGACACCGCCTCCTCTGGCGTCTAGTCTGTCTGCTCTAAGAATTTGGTAGTTTTCAGGTACTGCTAAGGCGAGGGCTGGACCAGCTGCTGCATGTAGCCAGGATTCTGTAACTGCTAGGATGTCCAGCTCTTCCATAGAGATCAGGTCGGCTATTTCCATGGTGTGTGCCACTAGAGACCTAACATATATTAGGACGGTAGAGATTTAGGTGACGTTTTTGGGATCCTGATGGTTCTTACGGTTAGGTAGATTTGTTTTGGTCTTAAGGTGATTATTAGATTTAGGTTTCAGGGTGTTAAGAGTGTCCACCTTGTTTAGTTTATAGGGCAATTTGACCTTTAAGGTATTTTTTATTGAAGTAAAGGCAGGGGTAGGGTAAGTTACTAGATCGCGGTTCATGTAGGCAAGATAGTCTGGCTCGGAGTCTATTGTTTCTTACGGAGAGAGGGCAGAGTAGCAGGGTTAGGTTAGACATTGTCAGGGGTTGTTAGCTTGTGGTATAAGTGTCTAAGGCTGTGGTTTGTTGGATGAGTGTTAGAAAGGTAAGCGATAGTAGTGTCAACTGGACAATGTTAGGAGTCATATTTCAATTCGCAAATAAGAGTAGTGGTCTATGGTAGAATCTTTTAGAGGGAGGTCATATACCTATAGCAGATACACAATAGTTGGGTAGAGGTGTATGCAGCAATCTCTATTAGGCAACGGTTAGGTAACAGTATATGTTATTAGGCAGCAGTTAAGTAACGGTATAAGCAGCAAATGTACACTATTCGGTCGCAATTAGATAGCAATATAGAAGGAACAATATATGCAGCAATCACTATTAACAGCAGTTAAAAGAGAACAGTATATGCAGCAATCACTATAGAAAAAGCAGTTAATGCAGCAGTCTTTTGGCAAATAGGAGTAGTAAGAGGCAACAATTGGTCTGTTAGAATAGGCCGGAGGCATGTGACCAATTATGCTGTCTGCGCAATTGTCAGACAAACAATTTAACTAGCGGACGCTGTGGGAAGGTCAGCAGTCATTAAGTGACAACAAGACAAAAGTAGGGGCAAATCAGTAGTCAGGCAACACAGCATTAAGGTCTCAGTGCCATAGGGGTATGCAATACATTTCATGACAGTAAATGAGCAAAAGTTAGGACAGTTTCATTTCGTAGGTGTGCCAGTTAAGTTCAGGGATTAGTTTACCGTACATCCATGGAATTACATCAGGCACAGTTATTGTCATAGGGTATGGTTTTGGCGTTGATATCTGGGAATCAGATCAGCAATGTTCTGTTCTGTAATATCCATAATGTATCAACGATCGCTACTATGCCTGTACCTGTGTAACTAAGTTCTTGCAAGTAACAGCGCCTCAATGCCCTTGGGCCGCTTGCGCGCTATATAAATATAAATATAAATAAATAAATAAATAAATAAATAAGCGAGCAAAGCAGTAGGCTACCGTAAATAGCACACCTTGATAATCCTAGCTCAGAGGGGCTGAGCCACACCGCGCACCAGTACACAAACAGGTGCAAAACAGGGCCTTTTGCCAGCAGGCCTTCGCCAGAAGGGACTCAGCCGGCCTCCGACTACCTGTGAATTAGTGCATTTCAAATTCACACACGTTGCTAGGCACCACTAACAACTGCCTCGTTATGCCTCCGAACGGCCATATTCAAATCAGGCGGCTACTTGAAATGGAATCGTAGGACTCTCTATTTCAGTTCGTGCACAGGCCAACAATAAAAATAAAGCAGGATTCAAGCAGGAGGGTGGCTTCTGCTATCAGGAAGCTCACCTAATTCAGGACAGCGCTTCCATAATGCAATGAGCACAATGTGTGATGTACACGGCGAATCAAGTGGAAATCAGCTGCTCCTGCAGCGTGGATGCGGCGTCGCGGACGCTGGAAGGAGTAGGGGGAGTAGGGCTCCTTCCCTCTCCGCTTTCGGCGTATGGTGATTGGAACCAGGGTACAGAATCTGAGAAAGTCAATAGTTTGAAAAATCGTTACCACAATCAATTGTTATGGCTCCTTCTGTAGGAAACTAGCCATTTTTTAATAGTACTGATCATTTTCAAATTAATGACACCATGCCACATAAATAAAACGGTATACAGTGATTTTAACAAATTGAGAATAACAAATCACTTTATTAACAAATTAAAAATAACAAAAACATATCGATTTTTATTTCTTTTTATTTATTTATTGTTTGCTTATTAGGCACTTATACAATAAGAACATACTGGGCCTCATTACAAGTTCGGCGGTAGTCTTGTCGGCAAAATTAGCAGGCTGATGTCGAACTTGCAAATTTTACCGGCACCCTGGAATGGCCAATTACCGGGTCATTACGGCCTTTCTGGACCCAGTAATTGCCCGTTCCCGGGCACCGGTATAAAATGCTCCCCGTTCCCATTTGAGCCCCGTAGGGCTCAATGGGAATGTGGAGGCCGGATGCACCGGCACCATTCAGAATGGTGCCCGTGCATCCGACATGCTCAGCTCGCGGGTGCTGGTCTGTCCGCCAGGTCAGACCTGGCGGTCAAAAAGGCACCCGCGAGCAGAACTCGTAGTTTGCCGGTCCAGTAACTACGGTACCGGCAAGCTTACCAGTACTGTAGTTACCGGACCGGCAAAATTGTAATGAGGCCCACTATTTCAAAGCACCCACAGGGCAGGGTGGAAGCAAAGGAGGGAAATACATTACAACACAATATTTAAGAGCAGAGGAGGGGTGACGGAGGGGGACAAACCTTCTATGCCTTGTGAGTATTCAGAACGTGCAAGTATAGCAAAGAAGAGGGAAGTGGGGGTAAGTGCTGGGGAGTCCGAGCTCATGGGTGAGCCACAGATGAAGTGCTAGGAATGGTGACTGCTACACGGACTGGGGTCGTGGGAGGTGTAAGTGCGAACCTCCAGAGCAGAGTGTGCTCAGATGCAAGTGATATGGATACATATGAGCTGGGCAGAATTGGTGTGGGAGGTCAGGGCCCTGAGGATGCATAAGGGCCCAGGACACTGATTCAGCAACTGTGGAGTGAGCAGATGAGAGAAGAAGGGAAGTAGGAGGGAATGAGGAAAGTCTTAAGGAGCTTCTGGAATTTGAGAAGATCCTGCTCAAGGCGCAGGGGGAAGGGGAGGCTATTTTAAAGTAGGGAGCCTGCTGAGGAGAGTAAATTACATGTTCTGTAAAATGTCTATAAGGGGGGGGGGGCTGCGGTAAGGGATTAAAACGGTTTGGGAGGGGGGTTGGGGTCACATAATAAAGCAAGTGAAACATCTGGTTTGGGGTGGGGAACCAACGCAAGTGACCGGGCACTGCCACCAGAAAGGATAGACCCCATTGGGATCCATCTACTGGCCTAATAATGACAGCTCGTACCACTGGATTTTGACAGAATCAGATGGGAGATTTACGCACTGCACATGACTGTAAGTGCTTTTCAATTACCATTTTTTATGGTACCTTTTGGATGTCTATACGTGGATAATTTTCTATATTTTTATTGCCATGTTTTGTAACTATATTTTGTAGGTTACTCCATTTCAATTGAAAGGCCCAATAGTCACCGAATAGCCTTGGCATACTGAGTATGCAAAATATTTATGGGATTTCTATGGGCAGTTCATCAGAATCCCAACAACACATTAGTGCATTTGTGAATTACCTTTGAAAATTAAGAAAAGGAAGAATATCGGAACAAGTCCTGAGGAAAACAAGTCCAAAAATGGGGACAGAGTTTTTGTTGAAACTAGAATAGGAACGATCAGTGGATGCCCCTACATGTCAATACAGAAGACAATTATTCTATTAACCAAACAGATTGTCTCTTCTAGTAGACTGTGATGGTGAATTTGATTTCATTGATTTTTTGCTATAATGCTCAAATGTGATATGAAGACGCCAGGACACTTCAGGTAAGTTTCTGTAGTCAATATATCAAGTAACTTCACAGTGAACCCCCAGCATAACATCCCAACTCCAGCTCCCGCACTCAACTGTTCTGCTCAGAACATAGAGCCTGCTTTGCCCATACAAATTCCATCTTGGGTTCCATATTCTTAGGAGACATCCCAACATATCTCTTTTCCTGAACAGCCACCTTCTTGTCCATGCCACACACACTGGCCATCTATTCATTCTTTCCACCATGCCATTACATTCACGATGGTACAGTGCTGTTTTCCTTTGCTGAATACCACACCTTTTCAGATACGTTTGAATGACAGCCAGTGGTTTTGTCTCCTTAGCTCTGATATATGATCTCTAGTTGGAATATTTAGAGCTGTTCTAAGAGCATTATTCTCTAAGACTTGAATTTTATTCAAAATGTATTTGCTTGCACCCATGTATAGGGCATTGCATTAATCCAATTTTGAGAGTATAAGGGCGTTGGCTAGGGTGATGGAACTTGTTTTACAGAGGAAGGACCTACAAGCCCTAATTAGTTTACCTGTATAGGCTGTTGCTGATGCCATAGTATTTACTTGTTTATTCAAGGTTAGTGTAGAGTCAAGGTAAAAATGTAAGTGTTTTACTTCCTTTACGACCTTGATACTATTTCCATCAATGTTAAAGGCAGAATAGTTAGTGTTAAGTTTTTTTCAAATTGGGAGAAGTTCCCAGAATCAGGATCTCAGTTTTGTCGCCATTCAGGCAGAGGCCATGGGTTGCCATCCATGCCTGAATGAGAAGGTACATTTTATTCACAAGAGCCGTGTCTTTAAGGTAATTGCCCAAGAGGGGTATGTGGATCTGGGTATCATCTGCATAGTTAGTGTAGGTGACACCCAGACTGTCCAATTTGTCAAACAGCGGCTTTGTGAATATATTAAACATTGTTGGCGAGACACAAGAAGCTTGTGGTACGCCACCCATTGTCTGGATAGAGTCAGCTGAGACTGATGGAGAGAAGTCTCTCTTGGTCCTGTTATTTAGGAATGATTGGACCCAAGCTATTGCATCCTTAGAGAAGTGAGCCGCTGAGGCAAGGTGTTTGCACAGAACTTCCTGGTCCACCAAGTCAAAGGCAGCTGACAAGTCAAGGAGTAGCAAGGCAGTTTTCATTTGTCCATAAGCTCATCAATCTGTGTTTTTTAAGTCAATTAGTGCCGTTTCAGTGCCATGTTGTGGCCTGAAGCCTGATTGATGGACACCTAGAAGATGTTTATTTTCAAGGTTCTTCTGTATTTGAAGATATGCTACTTTGTCATGTATTTTAAGTAGACAGGGCACGGTTGTATTTGGCCTATAATTAGTCGTAATGGTGGGGTCCAAGGTTTGCTTTTTTTCACAAAGGTAAGACCCATGATTCTTTTAAGTTACTTGGGACAATATTTGTTGAGAAAGAAGCGTTAATACGTTCAGATATGAAAGGTGCAAGGTCTCTGGCTGCCTCTTTGATTATCTGGGCAGGGCAATTGTCTCCCGACATCTTAACGGTTTCAAGGAAGAGATCATTTTTTCAACTTCGAGGGTGGAGATTTGGTAAACTTGAATTGATCCGATATATTGGTCGCTTCATTAGGATTTGTGGCTTGCGTGTCATGGCTAGGCAGAGTGGATCTCTTATCAGCAATCATGTTTTGAAGAAGTACTATTTTGTTTGCCTAGGCATTCTGTATGTTTGTACACCAGAGTTTGTCCTTAGTGATGTTATCTCTGGGAGGAATAGGAGCTTCCATTTCACACAGAATTGTGAATAGTTACTTAGTATTGTAACTTGCTAAAGTAATCCTATCATTGTATAAGTCTTTTTTTGTACGGATTATTTCTTTTTTTATAATTGGCAGCAAACTGGACCAAGTTTGTCTTGTTTTCTTCAGATGAGGTGTGGTGCCATGTGGCTTCGAACTTTCGTTTTCTAGTCTAAGGGCTTTTAGTTGTGGTGTAAACCAAACATTCAAATGCACTCTTTGTTTGCTTTTACGCAGTTTGATAGGTGCGATGATGTCTAGGGCTTTGGACATAGCACTATTGTAAGTCTCGACTAGAAGGTTAGGGTCAGAGGTACTCTGGAGTGAGTTATGGGTAGGGGGGATATGCGGTAGTATCCTATCCGCCGTAATATTTCTTTTATTTCTTGTAGGGAGAGCCGGGGCTATAGCTTAGTCTCTGGACATTTGCATATTTATTGTTAGGGTGAGTGCAATCAGGAGGTGATCTGTCCAAGGTTGAGGTGCGATAGAGGTGATAGCTGTTTCACAGTTCATGTCAGCCACCCAGTCTAGCATTCTGCCTTTGACGTGAGTTGGCCGAATCACTCTTTGGATGAGTCCCTGTTCTGAGAGAATGTTAGATATTGCCTGAGCATTTTTGTCGGCAGGATCATTGAATCCAAGATTAAAGTCTCAAAATAATAGTATTTGTAATGAGTCTTTGGTATTATTGGAAAGAATGCTAGAGATGTTCTCCTCAAAGGAGCCCATAGGTCCTGCCGGTCTATATACTAGGAATATAGTTAAGGTTACGGGAGTTGGATATAGGTACTTTAGCTGTGAGAATTTCACAAGATTTTATTGTGGGTGGAGGAGCTAATCTTATTGCTAGTTTGGATTTAGCAATGAGGGGGACACCGCCTCCTCTGGCGTCTAGTCTGTCTGCTCTAAGAATTTGGTAGTTTTCAGGTACTGCTAAGGCGAGGGCTGGACCAGCTGCTGCATGTAGCCAGGATTCTGTAACTGCTAGGATGTCCAGCTCTTCCATAGAGATCAGGTCGGCTATTTCCATGGTGTGTGCCACTAGAGACCTAACATATATTAGGACGGTAGAGATTTAGGTGACGTTTTTGGGATCCTGATGGTTCTTACGGTTAGGTAGATTTGTTTTGGTCTTAAGGTGATTATTAGATTTAGGTTTCAGGGTGTTAAGAGTGTCCACCTTGTTTAGTTTATAGGGCAATTTGACCTTTAAGGTATTTTTTATTGAAGTAAAGGCAGGGGTAGGGTAAGTTACTAGATCGCGGTTCATGTAGGCAAGATAGTCTGGCTCGGAGTCTATTGTTTCTTACGGAGAGAGGGCAGAGTAGCAGGGTTAGGTTAGACATTGTCAGGGGTTGTTAGCTTGTGGTATAAGTGTCTAAGGCTGTGGTTTGTTGGATGACTGTTAGAAAGGTAAGCGATAGTAGGGTCAACTGGACAATGTTAGGAGTCATATTTCAATTCGCAAATAAGAGTAGTGGTCTATGGTAGAATCTTTTAGAGGGAGGTCATATACCTATAGCAGATACACAATAGTTGGGTAGAGGTGTATGCAGCAATCTCTATTAGGCAACGGTTAGGTAACAGTATATGTTATTAGGCAGCAGTTAAGTAACGGTATAAGCAGCAAATGTACACTATTCGGTCGCAATTAGATAGCAATATAGAAGGAACAATATATGCAGCAATCACTATTAACAGCAGTTAAAAGAGAACAGTATATGCAGCAATCACTATAGAAAAAGCAGTTAATGCAGCAGTCTTTTGGCAAATAGGAGTAGTAAGAGGCAACAATTGGTCTGTTAGAATAGGCCGGAGGCATGTGACCAATTATGCTGTCTGCGCAATTGTCAGACAAACAATTTAACTAGCGGACGCTGTGGGAAGGTCAGCAGTCATTAAGTGACAACAAGACAAAAGTAGGGGCAAATCAGTAGTCAGGCAACACAGCATTAAGGTCTCAGTGCCATAGGGGTATGCAATACATTTCATGACAGTAAATGAGCAAAAGTTAGGACAGTTTCATTTCGTAGGTGTGCCAGTTAAGTTCAGGGATTAGTTTACCGTACATCCATGGAATTACATCAGGCACAGTTATTGTCATAGGGTATGGTTTTGGCGTTGATATCTGGGAATCAGATCAGCAATGTTCTGTTCTGTAATATCCATAATGTATCAACGATCGCTACTATGCCTGTACCTGTGTAACTAAGTTCTTGCAAGTAACAGCGCCTCAATGCCCTTGGGCCGCTTGCGCGCTATATAAATATAAATATAAATAAATAAATAAATAAATAAATAAGCGAGCAAAGCAGTAGGCTACCGTAAATAGCACACCTTGATAATCCTAGCTCAGAGGGGCTGAGCCACACCGCGCACCAGTACACAAACAGGTGCAAAACAGGGCCTTTTGCCAGCAGGCCTTCGCCAGAAGGGACTCAGCCGGCCTCCGACTACCTGTGAATTAGTGCATTTCAAATTCACACACGTTGCTAGGCACCACTAACAACTGCCTCGTTATGCCTCCGAACGGCCATATTCAAATCAGGCGGCTACTTGAAATGGAATCGTAGGACTCTCTATTTCAGTTCGTGCACAGGCCAACAATAAAAATAAAGCAGGATTCAAGCAGGAGGGTGGCTTCTGCTATCAGGAAGCTCACCTAATTCAGGACAGCGCTTCCATAATGCAATGAGCACAATGTGTGATGTACACGGCGAATCAAGTGGAAATCAGCTGCTCCTGCAGCGTGGATGCGGCGTCGCGGACGCTGGAAGGAGTAGGGGGAGTAGGGCTCCTTCCCTCTCCGCTTTCGGCGTATGGTGATTGGAACCAGGGTACAGAATCTGAGAAAGTCAATAGTTTGAAAAATCGTTACCACAATCAATTGTTATGGCTCCTTCTGTAGGAAACTAGCCATTTTTTAATAGTACTGATCATTTTCAAATTAATGACACCATGCCACATAAATAAAACGGTATACAGTGATTTTAACAAATTGAGAATAACAAATCACTTTATTAACAAATTAAAAATAACAAAAACATATCGATTTTTATTTCTTTTTATTTATTTATTGTTTGCTTATTAGGCACTTATACAATAAGAACATACTGGGCCTCATTACAAGTTCGGCGGTAGTCTTGTCGGCAAAATTAGCAGGCTGATGTCGAACTTGCAAATTTTACCGGCACCCTGGAATGGCCAATTACCGGGTCATTACGGCCTTTCTGGACCCAGTAATTGCCCGTTCCCGGGCACCGGTATAAAATGCTCCCCGTTCCCATTTGAGCCCCGTAGGGCTCAATGGGAATGTGGAGGCCGGATGCACCGGCACCATTCAGAATGGTGCCCGTGCATCCGACATGCTCAGCTCGCGGGTGCTGGTCTGTCCGCCAGGTCAGACCTGGCGGTCAAAAAGGCACCCGCGAGCAGAACTCGTAGTTTGCCGGTCCAGTAACTACGGTACCGGCAAGCTTACCAGTACTGTAGTTACCGGACCGGCAAAATTGTAATGAGGCCCACTATTTCAAAGCACCCACAGGGCAGGGTGGAAGCAAAGGAGGGAAATACATTACAACACAATATTTAAGAGCAGAGGAGGGGTGACGGAGGGGGACAAACCTTCTATGCCTTGTGAGTATTCAAAACGTGCAAGTATAGCAAAGAAGAGGGAAGTGGGGGTAAGTGCTGGGGAGTCCGAGCTCATGGGTGAGCCACAGATGAAGTGCTAGGAATGGTGACTGCTACACGGACTGGGGTCGTGGGAGGTGTAAGTGCGAACCTCCAGAGCAGAGTGTGCTCAGATGCAAGTGATATGGATACATATGAGCTGGGCAGAATTGGTGTGGGAGGTCAGGGCCCTGAGGATGCATAAGGGCCCAGGACACTGATTCAGCAACTGTGGAGTGAGCAGATGAGAGAAGAAGGGAAGTAGGAGGGAATGAGGAAAGTCTTAAGGAGCTTCTGGAATTTGAGAAGATCCTGCTCAAGGCGCAGGGGGAAGGGGAGGCTATTTTAAAGTAGGGAGCCTGCTGAGGAGAGTAAATTACATGTTCTGTAAAATGTCTATAAGGGGGGGGGGCTGCGGTAAGGGATTAAAACGGTTTGGGAGGGGGGTTGGGGTCACATAATAAAGCAAGTGAAACATCTGGTTTGGGGTGGGGAACCAACGCAAGTGACCGGGCACTGCCACCAGAAAGGATAGACCCCATTGGGATCCATCTACTGGCCTAATAATGACAGCTCGTACCACTGGATTTTGACAGAATCAGATGGGAGATTTACGCACTGCACATGACTGTAAGTGCTTTTCAATTACCATTTTTTATGGTACCTTTTGGATGTCTATACGTGGATAATTTTCTATATTTTTATTGCCATGTTTTGTAACTATATTTTGTAGGTTACTCCATTTCAATTGAAAGGCCCAATAGTCACCGAATAGCCTTGGCATACTGAGTATGCAAAATATTTATGGGATTTCTATGGGCAGTTCATCAGAATCCCAACAACACATTAGTGCATTTGTGAATTACCTTTGAAAATTAAGAAAAGGAAGAATATCGGAACAAGTCCTGAGGAAAACAAGTCCAAAAATGGGGACAGAGTTTTTGTTGAAACTAGAATAGGAACGATCAGTGGATGCCCCTACATGTCAATACAGAAGACAATTATTCTATTAACCAAACAGATTGTCTCTTCTAGTAGACTGTGATGGTGAATTTGATTTCATTGATTTTTTGCTATAATGCTCAAATGTGATATGAAGACGCCAGGACACTTCAGGTAAGTTTCTGTAGTCAATATATCAAGTAACTTCACAGTGAACCCCCAGCATAACATCCCAACTCCAGCTCCCGCACTCAACTGTTCTGCTCAGAACATAGAGCCTGCTTTGCCCATACAAATTCCATCTTGGGTTCCATATTCTTAGGAGACATCCCAACATATCTCTTTTCCTGAACAGCCACCTTCTTGTCCATGCCACACACACTGGCCATCTATTCATTCTTTCCACCATGCCATTACATTCACGATGGTACAGTGCTGTTTTCCTTTGCTGAATACCACACCTTTTCAGATACGTTTGAATGACAGCCAGTGGTTTTGTCTCCTTAGCTCTGATATATGATCTCTAGTTGGAATATTTAGAGCTGTTCTAAGAGCATTATTCTCTAAGACTTGAATTTTATTCAAAATGTATTTGCTTGCACCCATGTATAGGGCATTGCATTAATCCAATTTTGAGAGTATAAGGGCGTTGGCTAGGGTGATGGAACTTGTTTTACAGAGGAAGGACCTACAAGCCCTAATTAGTTTACCTGTATAGGCTGTTGCTGATGCCATAGTATTTACTTGTTTATTCAAGGTTAGTGTAGAGTCAAGGTAAAAATGTAAGTGTTTTACTTCCTTTACGACCTTGATACTATTTCCATCAATGTTAAAGGCAGAATAGTTAGTGTTAAGTTTTTTTCAAATTGGGAGAAGTTCCCAGAATCAGGATCTCAGTTTTGTCGCCATTCAGGCAGAGGCCATGGGTTGCCATCCATGCCTGAATGAGAAGGTACATTTTATTCACAAGAGCCGTGTCTTTAAGGTAATTGCCCAAGAGGGGTATGTGGATCTGGGTATCATCTGCATAGTTAGTGTAGGTGACACCCAGACTGTCCAATTTGTCAAACAGCGGCTTTGTGAATATATTAAACATTGTTGGCGAGACACAAGAAGCTTGTGGTACGCCACCCATTGTCTGGATAGAGTCAGCTGAGACTGATGGAGAGAAGTCTCTCTTGGTCCTGTTATTTAGGAATGATTGGACCCAAGCTATTGCATCCTTAGAGAAGTGAGCCGCTGAGGCAAGGTGTTTGCACAGAACTTCCTGGTCCACCAAGTCAAAGGCAGCTGACAAGTCAAGGAGTAGCAAGGCAGTTTTCATTTGTCCATAAGCTCATCAATCTGTGTTTTTTAAGTCAATTAGTGCCGTTTCAGTGCCATGTTGTGGCCTGAAGCCTGATTGATGGACACCTAGAAGATGTTTATTTTCAAGGTTCTTCTGTATTTGAAGATATGCTACTTTGTCATGTATTTTAAGTAGACAGGGCACGGTTGTATTTGGCCTATAATTAGTCGTAATGGTGGGGTCCAAGGTTTGCTTTTTTTCACAAAGGTAAGACCCATGATTCTTTTAAGTTACTTGGGACAATATTTGTTGAGAAAGAAGCGTTAATACGTTCAGATATGAAAGGTGCAAGGTCTCTGGCTGCCTCTTTGATTATCTGGGCAGGGCAATTGTCTCCCGACATCTTAACGGTTTCAAGGAAGAGATCATTTTTTCAACTTCGAGGGTGGAGATTTGGTAAACTTGAATTGATCCGATATATTGGTCGCTTCATTAGGATTTGTGGCTTGCGTGTCATGGCTAGGCAGAGTGGATCTCTTATCAGCAATCATGTTTTGAAGAAGTACTATTTTGTTTGCCTAGGCATTCTGTATGTTTGTACACCAGAGTTTGTCCTTAGTGATGTTATCTCTGGGAGGAATAGGAGCTTCCATTTCACACAGAATTGTGAATAGTTACTTAGTATTGTAACTTGCTAAAGTAATCCTATCATTGTATAAGTCTTTTTTTGTACGGATTATTTCTTTTTTTATAATTGGCAGCAAACTGGACCAAGTTTGTCTTGTTTTCTTCAGATGAGGTGTGGTGCCATGTGGCTTCGAACTTTCGTTTTCTAGTCTAAGGGCTTTTAGTTGTGGTGTAAACCAAACATTCAAATGCACTCTTTGTTTGCTTTTACGCAGTTTGATAGGTGCGATGATGTCTAGGGCTTTGGACATAGCACTATTGTAAGTCTCGACTAGAAGGTTAGGGTCAGAGGTACTCTGGAGTGAGTTATGGGTAGGGGGGATATGCGGTAGTATCCTATCCGCCGTAATATTTCTTTTATTTCTTGTAGGGAGAGCCGGGGCTATAGCTTAGTCTCTGGACATTTGCATATTTATTGTTAGGGTGAGTGCAATCAGGAGGTGATCTGTCCAAGGTTGAGGTGCGATAGAGGTGATAGCTGTTTCACAGTTCATGTCAGCCACCCAGTCTAGCATTCTGCCTTTGACGTGAGTTGGCCGAATCACTCTTTGGATGAGTCCCTGTTCTGAGAGAATGTTAGATATTGCCTGAGCATTTTTGTCGGCAGGATCATTGAATCCAAGATTAAAGTCTCCAAATAATAGTATTTGTAATGAGTCTTTGGTATTATTGGAAAGAATGCTAGAGATGTTCTCCTCAAAGGAGCCCATAGGTCCTGCCGGTCTATATACTAGGAATATAGTTAAGGTTACGGGAGTTGGATATAGGTACTTTAGCTGTGAGAATTTCACAAGATTTTATTGTGGGTGGAGGAGCTAATCTTATTGCTAGTTTGGATTTAGCAATGAGGGGGACACCGCCTCCTCTGGCGTCTAGTCTGTCTGCTCTAAGAATTTGGTAGTTTTCAGGTACTGCTAAGGCGAGGGCTGGACCAGCTGCTGCATGTAGCCAGGATTCTGTAACTGCTAGGATGTCCAGCTCTTCCATAGAGATCAGGTCGGCTATTTCCATGGTGTGTGCCACTAGAGACCTAACATATATTAGGACGGTAGAGATTTAGGTGACGTTTTTGGGATCCTGATGGTTCTTACGGTTAGGTAGATTTGTTTTGGTCTTAAGGTGATTATTAGATTTAGGTTTCAGGGTGTTAAGAGTGTCCACCTTGTTTAGTTTATAGGGCAATTTGACCTTTAAGGTATTTTTTATTGAAGTAAAGGCAGGGGTAGGGTAAGTTACTAGATCGCGGTTCATGTAGGCAAGATAGTCTGGCTCGGAGTCTATTGTTTCTTACGGAGAGAGGGCAGAGTAGCAGGGTTAGGTTAGACATTGTCAGGGGTTGTTAGCTTGTGGTATAAGTGTCTAAGGCTGTGGTTTGTTGGATGACTGTTAGAAAGGTAAGCGATAGTAGGGTCAACTGGACAATGTTAGGAGTCATATTTCAATTCGCAAATAAGAGTAGTGGTCTATGGTAGAATCTTTTAGAGGGAGGTCATATACCTATAGCAGATACACAATAGTTGGGTAGAGGTGTATGCAGCAATCTCTATTAGGCAACGGTTAGGTAACAGTATATGTTATTAGGCAGCAGTTAAGTAACGGTATAAGCAGCAAATGTACACTATTCGGTCGCAATTAGATAGCAATATAGAAGGAACAATATATGCAGCAATCACTATTAACAGCAGTTAAAAGAGAACAGTATATGCAGCAATCACTATAGAAAAAGCAGTTAATGCAGCAGTCTTTTGGCAAATAGGAGTAGTAAGAGGCAACAATTGGTCTGTTAGAATAGGCCGGAGGCATGTGACCAATTATGCTGTCTGCGCAATTGTCAGACAAACAATTTAACTAGCGGACGCTGTGGGAAGGTCAGCAGTCATTAAGTGACAACAAGACAAAAGTAGGGGCAAATCAGTAGTCAGGCAACACAGCATTAAGGTCTCAGTGCCATAGGGGTATGCAATACATTTCATGACAGTAAATGAGCAAAAGTTAGGACAGTTTCATTTCGTAGGTGTGCCAGTTAAGTTCAGGGATTAGTTTACCGTACATCCATGGAATTACATCAGGCACAGTTATTGTCATAGGGTATGGTTTTGGCGTTGATATCTGGGAATCAGATCAGCAATGTTCTGTTCTGTAATATCCATAATGTATCAACGATCGCTACTATGCCTGTACCTGTGTAACTAAGTTCTTGCAAGTAACAGCGCCTCAATGCCCTTGGGCCGCTTGCGCGCTATATAAATATAAATATAAATAAATAAATAAATAAATAAATAAGCGAGCAAAGCAGTAGGCTACCGTAAATAGCACACCTTGATAATCCTAGCTCAGAGGGGCTGAGCCACACCGCGCACCAGTACACAAACAGGTGCAAAACAGGGCCTTTTGCCAGCAGGCCTTCGCCAGAAGGGACTCAGCCGGCCTCCGACTACCTGTGAATTAGTGCATTTCAAATTCACACACGTTGCTAGGCACCACTAACAACTGCCTCGTTATGCCTCCGAACGGCCATATTCAAATCAGGCGGCTACTTGAAATGGAATCGTAGGACTCTCTATTTCAGTTCGTGCACAGGCCAACAATAAAAATAAAGCAGGATTCAAGCAGGAGGGTGGCTTCTGCTATCAGGAAGCTCACCTAATTCAGGACAGCGCTTCCATAATGCAATGAGCACAATGTGTGATGTACACGGCGAATCAAGTGGAAATCAGCTGCTCCTGCAGCGTGGATGCGGCGTCGCGGACGCTGGAAGGAGTAGGGGGAGTAGGGCTCCTTCCCTCTCCGCTTTCGGCGTATGGTGATTGGAACCAGGGTACAGAATCTGAGAAAGTCAATAGTTTGAAAAATCGTTACCACAATCAATTGTTATGGCTCCTTCTGTAGGAAACTAGCCATTTTTTAATAGTACTGATCATTTTCAAATTAATGACACCATGCCACATAAATAAAACGGTATACAGTGATTTTAACAAATTGAGAATAACAAATCACTTTATTAACAAATTAAAAATAACAAAAACATATCGATTTTTATTTCTTTTTATTTATTTATTGTTTGCTTATTAGGCACTTATACAATAAGAACATACTGGGCCTCATTACAAGTTCGGCGGTAGTCTTGTCGGCAAAATTAGCAGGCTGATGTCGAACTTGCAAATTTTACCGGCACCCTGGAATGGCCAATTACCGGGTCATTACGGCCTTTCTGGACCCAGTAATTGCCCGTTCCCGGGCACCGGTATAAAATGCTCCCCGTTCCCATTTGAGCCCCGTAGGGCTCAATGGGAATGTGGAGGCCGGATGCACCGGCACCATTCAGAATGGTGCCCGTGCATCCGACATGCTCAGCTCGCGGGTGCTGGTCTGTCCGCCAGGTCAGACCTGGCGGTCAAAAAGGCACCCGCGAGCAGAACTCGTAGTTTGCCGGTCCAGTAACTACGGTACCGGCAAGCTTACCAGTACTGTAGTTACCGGACCGGCAAAATTGTAATGAGGCCCACTATTTCAAAGCACCCACAGGGCAGGGTGGAAGCAAAGGAGGGAAATACATTACACACAATATTTAAGAGCAGAGGAGGGGTGACGGAGGGGGACAAACCTTCTATGCCTTGTGAGTATTCAGAACGTGCAAGTATAGCAAAGAAGAGGGAAGTGGGGGTAAGTGCTGGGGAGTCCGAGCTCATGGGTGAGCCACAGATGAAGTGCTAGGAATGGTGACTGCTACACGGACTGGGGTCGTGGGAGGTGTAAGTGCGAACCTCCAGAGCAGAGTGTGCTCAGATGCAAGTGATATGGATACATATGAGCTGGGCAGAATTGGTGTGGGAGGTCAGGGCCCTGAGGATGCATAAGGGCCCAGGACACTGATTCAGCAACTGTGGAGTGAGCAGATGAGAGAAGAAGGGAAGTAGGAGGGAATGAGGAAAGTCTTAAGGAGCTTCTGGAATTTGAGAAGATCCTGCTCAAGGCGCAGGGGGAAGGGGAGGCTATTTTAAAGTAGGGAGCCTGCTGAGGAGAGTAAATTACATGTTCTGTAAAATGTCTATAAGGGGGGGGGGGCTGCGGTAAGGGATTAAAACGGTTTGGGAGGGGGGTTGGGGTCACATAATAAAGCAAGTGAAACATCTGGTTTGGGGTGGGGAACCAACGCAAGTGACCGGGCACTGCCACCAGAAAGGATAGACCCCATTGGGATCCATCTACTGGCCTAATAATGACAGCTCGTACCACTGGATTTTGACAGAATCAGATGGGAGATTTACGCACTGCACATGACTGTAAGTGCTTTTCAATTACCATTTTTTATGGTACCTTTTGGATGTCTATACGTGGATAATTTTCTATATTTTTATTGCCATGTTTTGTAACTATATTTTGTAGGTTACTCCATTTCAATTGAAAGGCCCAATAGTCACCGAATAGCCTTGGCATACTGAGTATGCAAAATATTTATGGGATTTCTATGGGCAGTTCATCAGAATCCCAACAACACATTAGTGCATTTGTGAATTACCTTTGAAAATTAAGAAAAGGAAGAATATCGGAACAAGTCCTGAGGAAAACAAGTCCAAAAATGGGGACAGAGTTTTTGTTGAAACTAGAATAGGAACGATCAGTGGATGCCCCTACATGTCAATACAGAAGACAATTATTCTATTAACCAAACAGATTGTCTCTTCTAGTAGACTGTGATGGTGAATTTGATTTCATTGATTTTTTGCTATAATGCTCAAATGTGATATGAAGACGCCAGGACACTTCAGGTAAGTTTCTGTAGTCAATATATCAAGTAACTTCACAGTGAACCCCCAGCATAACATCCCAACTCCAGCTCCCGCACTCAACTGTTCTGCTCAGAACATAGAGCCTGCTTTGCCCATACAAATTCCATCTTGGGTTCCATATTCTTAGGAGACATCCCAACATATCTCTTTTCCTGAACAGCCACCTTCTTGTCCATGCCACACACACTGGCCATCTATTCATTCTTTCCACCATGCCATTACATTCACGATGGTACAGTGCTGTTTTCCTTTGCTGAATACCACACCTTTTCAGATACGTTTGAATGAAACCACCTACAAACTGCCTCCCATTATCTGTAAGGATACTTTTAGGAAAACCTTCCTTCACAAAAACATCCAGCACACATTCCACCACAGCTTTACCAGGATCCTCTCTGACAAATCAATACTCTGTCCATCGTCCATCTGTCCATCTGGACTATACGTCCTACAGAACCATGACAAATGTACCTCGTTCTCCTCCCATCGCTACCGGACATATAACATCCATGGCTAAGTCTCCCCACACTCCCTTAGGCACTTGCGCATTCAAAAGAGGCTCCCCACCAGCACACTTCCTTTTAGCTATCCATCCGCACTTCACACACTCTGTCAATCTTCTTTCCACATCGCAGTTGAAACCCAGACACTAATATTTGCTTCTTAGAGCAACTTCCATGCAAGACCCCTGTAAGAAACCTGAGATTATTCTCACTCCTACTCCCCTTGGATCCTCTGTGCAGGTGACCAGGGAGAGGCCATCGCTTTTGCATCCTGACCCTGGGGTGGAGAAGCAAGGGAGGATTTCCTTGGTGGAGGGTCCGTGGGGATTGGGAATGAGATGCTCTCAGGTGAGACGCAGTATTCCACATTTCCCTTCCAGGAAGAAACTCCCATCGCAGAGGCAGTTATGGGATATTGTTGCCCATGTCCAACTGACCAAGAAATAAAAGGACAGGAGATATCAACAGTCCACAAGTATCAAAAGGAAATGGATTGGGAGAGGGGTGTCCTCAGGCCAGACATGCTATTTCTCTTTTTCCACTGACGACCAACCTAACCCGCCACCAATCTTTATGGGCTATCATAAGCCAACTCCAATCATTTCCCCCACATTTGAAACTTGACAGTACTGAGACGAGGAAGAGGAGACTGGGAGTAATGCATACCACACCATTTCACTATTTTAGTACTGGGACAAGGATGATCCCTGTAAAGTGTAGTGAAGGTCAGGCATATCTACTTAATCCTGGTCAGGCAAATCCAATAGAAAATACACACTTGCAACCTGTTGAAACGTTACAGGTGTATGAAAGCAGACAGACTGTGCAGCCAAGAGAGATGCAAGGAGACCTGTGTGTAGGATGTTCATTCTCTGTAACAAGCACCACGATGCCTCCCGGCTGTTGCACGTTCTACAAATATGAATGAATAAATAAATAAAATAATTACATCTCCGACATCTCTAAGAAGTCACACTACCAGCTGCACCTCCTCAGAGGTATTCTTCCTTTCCTCTCCTTCCCCCAGAAGCTCACTGTCTCCAGAGCTCTGGTTCTCTCCAGGCTGGACTACTGCAACAGCCTCTTTCTAAATCTGCCTGCTTCTACTCTCCGCCTTCTGCAACTCATTCAGAAGAGGACTGCAAGACTTGTCCTTAGCCTCATGCCCACGGATTGTGTCTCTCCAGGGCTGAAATCTCTGCACTGGCTCCCAGTGGCTGCGGGGATTAAGTTCAAAACCCTCTGCATCGTCCACAAGGCCTTCTGGGGCCTGGGGCCTCAATACCGTCAACTGTCTCTTCCTAAATATCTTCCATCTCAAGCCCTTTGCTCATCCGCCTCCAACTCCCTCAGGGTCAGTTGCTTCTCCAAGCAACGAGTTGGGTCTAGATCTCTTTCCTTGGCTGGTGCGTCCGTCTGGAACAGCCTCCATGCCTCCCTTAAACTTGAGGAGAACCATCTGCGGTTCCGGAAGCACCCCAAAACCTTTCTCTTTGCTTCTGCTTTTTTTCTTCCTCTCCTCTGCTGATCTCCTGGCTTTAACCGGAACTGCACTGGCTACCTGGACACCCTCTGATCTCAGGCCCAGGTCCCTCCCCGCCAGCGTCAAACACCTGCACTGCCTGACTGGCAACCCCGAACTTGTGGACTGTTTCTGTATCCCTACAGTCCCCCTACCACCTGATGTGTGCACTTATCCTGCACTTGCCACATGCTGGCCGTTACTTATTGTTATTATCTTTTCCCATCTGCAGCATTGTCCCTGCTCCCTCCCCACGCACTAGCGCGATCTAAATGACACCTCACCTAGTAGGATCGCTGTCTGTCCTCCCTCTGTTCCCCTCCCTTGCCTCGTCGCGCCTTCAAACACTTGTGTATAGGCGCGTTATAAATGCCATATCATATAACATCATATCATATTATATAAATAGGAGGCCAATAGGAGACCAGTCTTTGGAGGAAGAAGCTGTGGTGGGACCTGTGAGACAGCCAGGATGCCCACCGAAAGTCCAGCAGGCAAGAGCAGGAGCCTCTACTATGAGAGACATGCAGCACAAGCTCGGCAGAAACAAGCATCTGAATACAAGCAGGGCTCGTACCAGTGTCCCCGTCGACTTGAGAATCTGTAAGAGAGAGCATGAGCTACTGTGGAACTTTGCAGCAGACCGGTGAGTGTCAAGGGAGGCAGCCGGGGACGTTCCTAGCGGGTGGCGAAGCAGTAATACATTACCGAACAAAAGGAAAACTTACAATTACAGCTTCTAGATGTATATTGAATACCAAACCAAATGCGAAAATGAAAATAAGTAAATTGAACATTTATTACACAACAAACTGATTTAAACCTAACCATTGAGCGTATTGAATAGGTGAAAAACACTGAGAAGGGTGAAATCACACAATTAAGCTTGTGGAATACAAAACTAAAGGGAACTTTATGGGCAAAGCGAGTGATAAAAGACTACAAAAGGGAAAGTGGCCAAGTAACAATAACATTTAAGAAACTAAATCTGTATGAAAGAGTGACATAGAAGGTGGCACAGAAGTAAGATCACCACAAAGCGTGCTTAATGAACAACTGCAGTGTGTCAAGGCCGAAGACTGGCAAGAGGTGTGTGACATACTCTGGCAGAGACAGGGGATTTACCAATGAGAAGCCAAAGAAGTGTGAATATTCTTCACGAAGCCAAGAGGCCACAAGGAGAGGGATCCTGGTTATGTGACCTGTGGTGGGTGGACTGTGTGGTCTGACAACTACACCTAGACCAGTGAGCCTGAACTGTGACAACCAAAAGACATTGTGGAACAATACTAAAAGAGGCACTGCCAGTGAATGGATGAAGCAATCAAAGACTATGGTCAAGCTGACCTTAAATTGTGTTAACATTTTTGTATGAAAGATTGAATTAACTAGAACTGGCAGAGTTGAAGGCTTGGGAAAGGGAGCCCTGAGATTTGAGACATTATACCTGTTGTCTTGGGGCAAAGCTTTGAGACCATTTTCCTTTGAACTACATTGTTTGGAACTTGGGGAAATTAACCCTCAGGATTGTGTGGAACTGTATTACCATGAGTGGAAAAAAGGTCATTCTAAGACTTTTTGTGTGGAACTTTCTTGAACTTGGAGAAGGGAGACAAAGAATCTTAGAGCTGGAAGCAGTTCAAAACATTGTGCTGCACACTGTTTATTTTGACTTTGACATCCCTACACTCTGTATATCTTTAGTTTTAAAGAGCAAACATAGGTTTTGGATACATACATACTTTTATGTTGAACTCTTTGACTCAGACCTTCCTTAGTTTCATTCAGGTTGAGAAATCGCACCTTTAGCATAGGGCAAGTAAGGCCTTCATCCATCGTGACATTTAAGTTAATAAATATCCTTTGTTTGAACTTTAACTCTGTTGTCTGTGTCTTACTTCATTATGCCTTCACAAACCCCTAAGAGGCCCTAATGTGCCAAGTCAACAACCGTATCGCATATAGATTGGGGTACAACTACACGGTCCCAATGATACAGAATTCCACCTACCAGGCTCAATTCATCACAGACCTCCCAAAAGGCTCTTTTATCCTTTAACAATCTTGATTTTCCTGGCCATTCGGACTCAACGTAACACATTATATGGACTAATCCCTCAACAATGCTCACTGCATCCAGCCATTACTCTTTTCCAACAATTCCATTATGATTAACGAAACCCATATCCGTCATTTCCTATTTACCTTCTTCCTCTTTTTGTCCCCCTAACCTTGGTAGGTGATCCGCTAACACATGTTCCCGACCAGAAATTACTTCCATGGTAAATGTATGAGTTTCCATCTTAGTGGCCCAACTAGCCACACAACGAAACATTTCGCTCAAATACTTAGACTCAAAAATATTCTTAAGTGGATTATGGCCCATTCTAATTATGAACTCAGCACCCACACAAAATTAGCACATTTGTCTAGAGCCTGGTGACAGGCTAATGCCTCTTTCTGAAACACTGAGTCGTTGTCCTCAGGCTCTCTCAACACCCTTGATGCATGTGCCACTATCACTTCTGAACCTTCACCATTAATTTGTGACAGAACAGAACCAACACCATTATCACTTGCATCCACCCTGATAACACTCTTCCTCCGTATGTCACAATACATCGGTGCGCTAACCAGGTCAATCTCTTCCTTTATTCTTGCAAATTCCTCATTATACAACTCATTCTAAACAAACTCCTCTCCCTTTCTAAGGAGCTCCCTCATCACTTTCACTTTGTCTGCAAAATCCTGAACACATTTCTGATACAACTCAACCTTCCCCAAAAAAGAGCAGAGTTCTCCCTTCGATGTAGGTGTCCATATCTTCTTTATGACATCCACCATTTCATTATTTGGCCTTGTGCCTGACCCTGAGATCCCATGCTCCAGGTACTCCACCTTTTCTTTTCCAAACACACATTTCTCTTCTCTCAATGTGATGCCTCTTTTCTTGCAAAGTAACAAGGGGGGTCCTGGGAGTCTCTCTGCCAGACATTAGTCCCGGTTGCGAGAGCCTTACCCAGATTCGTTAGCTCACTATCTTTCACAGAGGAGAAATTGCCAAAACATATCAGTCTTTGTCCTGCCCTGTGGCAGTCCAGCACCGAAATGCTAGGCCAAATCAACCATTAGTACCAACAGCAATCCCAGACACGTGTTTTGGCCTGGTCGGCCACTAGAGCTGTATACATCGCTCCTACCAGACCGCAGGTATTCGTACCTGTGTCCATTATCTTCTCAAACGGGGTGAGTTCTCTTTGTAGCCCGTCTTTCCATCGCTTGTCTGTCATGATCCCTTTGAGTTGTAGGTATGCGAAGACTGACAGCGGGGTCAGACCAAGCATTTCTTCATGTCCTTGTAAAGATATACATTTCCCCTCCTCCATAGTTGTCCTGCTCTCTCTAATCCTGCTTCAAACCAGGCCTGGAAGCGTTCTGGTGCCGGAAAGGCATCTCAGATTCCCGAGACACATAAATGTCCCAGTGGGGATGGCCATGTTGTAACCCCTCTCATTCCCTTACAATGCCTCCACACATTCCATACAGTTCTGACTATGGGATGTTCCCCTATTCTCTTGAGCAGTTTAGAGTGGGGTACCCAGATCCATTCTCCTACGGTCAAAGGGCGCAGATGGTAATTGTCCAGGTCCACCCAGTGTAAGTCTTTTCTTTGTCGAAGATGTGGAATTAGGATTCTTAGCTGGGCGGCTTCGTAGTATAAGTGTACGTCCGGAAGTGCAACCCCCCCATTATCCTTCCACAGCCGGAGAAGTGTGTGTAGGATTCTAGGTTTCTTGTTCTGCCATAAAAACATGGATATTTCACGCTTGACCGTAGTGAATAAGGCATATGGCATGCGGATGGGGAGCATTTAGAACAAATATAGAAGCCTGGGTAAGATTACCATTTTGATGGAGTTTAATCTCCCCATCCATGTGATCGTGCATTTGTCCCATCTCTTGAGATCGGCTTCGATCACTGAGATCAAGGGGGGGAAGTTGGCTTCATAGAGGTCTTCAATGGAGCGGATAACATTGATGCCTAGATATCGCAGGGTTGTTAGGCTGACTTCCATCCCCAAGGGCGCAAATCGTGCTACTGTGTCATCTTTGGCTTTATCTATAGGAAGGATGATCGATTTCCCTGTATTTATTTTAAGACCTGCCAGTTGGCCGTATGCTTTACTCGTATCCATTCCAGACAAAATTGAGGTTAGGGGGTTTGTTACATGTAGAAATATGTTTTCAGCGTAAAGGCCTAGTTTGTATATACGGCCACCGACCGTAATTCCCTCCACACGTGTGTTCTGTCTGAGCTGCTGGGCCAGGGGTTCCAGTGAGAGCATGAAGAGAATTGCAGACATTGGGCATCCTTGCCTGGTCCCCCTTTTCAGCTCAAACCATCGTGAGTATCCACTGTTAACCACCACACTAGTTTTGGGTAGGGCCGTACCAAACTTCGGCTTCAAGTCCCTATTCTGCTGAAGTTCAGCTGAAATACAGCTATCCAGCTTCGGCAGAATAGTTTCTGCGTAGTGACTCAAAGCCGAAGTCCACTTTCTATGATTAGCTGCCCTCTTCCTGTTTGGGAGATGAGAGCCAATCATAGAAAGTTTTACAGTGTTCAGGCTGTAGAAGCCAAACAAGCTGTTTGCCTATTGGCTTCTGCAGCCTGACCACAGAGGAACCAGCCTCAGTCAGAAGAACGTGTTGAAATAGGAAGCAAGGGAAGGGAGCAGTTCTTCCTTCCCTCGCTTCCTATGCCAACGGTCGGGCTCCAGGAGATGCCGGCAGCACCCGGACCCGGAGAGACCACCATCCCCAGGTAAGTGACTGCCTAACCCCCCATCTCACCTCATCACGGTGAGGCCGCGGGGATGCCCTGCACCCCCACGGTCTCACCGCAATAATATTGTTCCTGCTGGTGGGGCCACCGGTGCAAAGCCGGTGGCACGACATTGTTGTTCAATGCGGCCCCCCCAGACTCATGAGGCCTCGATTTCCAATGTGCCCGCCACTTCAGTACGGTGAGGCAGTGGGGCCACAGGGAACCCCCGCGGCCTCACTGCAATAATGTTGTTCCTGCTGGTCGGCCACCGGTGCAAAGCCGGTGGCCCGACATTGTTGTTCAATGGGGGGCCGCTCCTGCAAGAGTGGCACCCCCAGACTCATGAGGCCGCTGGGGCACTTTGCCCGCCCCAGCGGCCTTGATTTCCAATGTGCCTCCCAGCCCCTTCAGCAAGGTGAGGCCGCAGGGCCTTAGGGAACCCCCGCGGCCTCACCGCAAAATGTTGCTTGATGGTCGGACCACTAGTGCAAAGCCGGTGGCCCGACATTCTTGTGCAATGGGGGGCTGCTCCTGCAGGAGCGGCCCCCCCAGACTCATGAGGCTGCCGGGGCACTTTGCCCACTCCGGCGGCCTCGCATTCAAATGAGCCCCCCCACCCCCTCCGTTGTCTCATGATCTCCCATGTTCCCCCACCCCTCCATTGTCTCGCAGTTTTCTCCCATGTCCCCCCACCCCCTCTGTTGTCCCGCAATGTTCTCCCATGTCCCCCCACCCCCTCTGTTGTCCCGCAATGTTCTCCCATGTTCCCCCACCCCTCCATTGACCCGCAATCTACTCCCATTTCCCCCCACCCCTCCATTGTCCCATGATGATCTCCCATGTCCCCCCACCCCTCCATTGTCCCATGATGATCACCCATGTCCCCCCACCCCCTCCGTTGTCCCGCAATGTTCTCCCATGTCCCCCCACCCCCTCTGTTGTCCCGCAATGTTCTCCCATGTCCCCCCACCCCCTCCGTTGTCCAGCAATGTTCTCCCATGCCCCCCATCCCCTCCGTTGTCCCGCATTGTACTCCCAATTCCCTCCACCCCTCCATTGTCCCATGATGATCTCCCATGTCCCACCACCCCCTGCGTTGTCCCGCAATGTACTCCCATTTCCCCCCACCCCTTCCATTGTCCCATGATGATCTCCCATGTCCCCCCACCCCCTCGGTTGTCCTGCAATGTTCTCTCATGTCCCCCCACCCCTCCATTGTCCCATGATGATCTCCCATGTCCCCCACCCCCTCCATTGCCCCATGATGTCCCTGCAGGAGCGGCCCCCAGAGTTGCTTTTAGCCTTGCCCTTCATAGAGTTCTGTGTCTGAAATGTTTTATAAGTGGATCTCAGTTCCGCTGGCTGTCATGGGACTTCTGCGTCCAAAAGAGTCTCATAGTTTGTTCCCTTTAGGCCATAGAGTTTCTTGATCTTCCGAATTCTACCTTATGATCCAATTGTCCATTTATTTGTTCTTGTACTTGTTGTGACAAAATGTGATGAGTAGAATAATTGTGCATTTTCTGAATCCTGCAACACTTGTCTAGCAGTAACATCATCCTTTTCTTTACTTTAGTTGTACCACAGCCCAGAAAAGACGCAGCACCTACCAAGAAAGCTCACCCCTGAGACGGACTTACACCACCTTGATGCAGATTCCTGCTTAGTGCCTACAATCCTGGTTAGTACTATGGGGGTTTTACTATTCAGGGGAAGCTTGAGGTGGGAGGTTACCACTCAGTGCATATGCCCGATTAAATGAAAGACTGCTATATTATGCTTGCCGCCGTCAATGGATGTACATAATGGCTCCTTCAACTCCTGGCAATTTCAAGTGTGGTTTTTGTAATTCATATTTCGATTTTTACATAGTTATTTTTGATAAAAGGCTTTTTCAAAAACATTTTTAAAGGGAATCCCAATACCACTTCAGAGCCCAGAGCCACTGCCCTGCCAAAACTCTTAAGTTTGACTTTTGCTTTACATTTTTTTGTCACCAGTATGAGCTTCTGATTTACCTAAAGGCCCACAAGCAACAGCTAGGAGACATGCCCAGCAGACAGTTAACCTATCCCTCGCCCAGAGCTGCAGAACCTCCTTTGTTGTCGACATGAGTAGCACCAAGGAGAAAACCAGCCCTGTGTGGGATTGCTTTACCATTAAAATGGATGATAACTCCAAGGCAGTGTGTTCTGTGTGCCTTGCGGTTTTGTCTCGTGGACCTGCAAACTCAAGACACTGCAGCACATAAGCACTGACCAACCATCTGCGGTCCAAACATCACACTGACTATGTCCAATATGAAAGGAAAAAAGAGGCAATTGTTGGGAGAATCAACAGCAATGTGTCCCCCGCAAAGTGCAAGAGGGCATTGTCACAGCTGTCCATTAAAGATTGTCTGGACAAAAAACAAGTGTGGCCTCTGGACAGCCCTTCCGCACATGCAGTGCATTGCAGTATTGGCGAAATGATAGCACTAGACTTGCAAACATTTTCTGTTGTTGATGATGTCGGTTGTGTGCGTTTACTCCATAAATTGGAGCCTAGGTACAAAGTACCATCACATAAATATTTTTCAACACGCATCATCCCTGACCTGTATGAGAAAATGAGCCAGTTTATTGCTTCAGAGGTTCAGAGGGCTGAGAAAATTGCATTTACTGTGGACATTTGGACATCTGATAACACTGTGAAATCTGTTTTGAGCTTAACAGGGCATTGGCTGGCCAGCAACATGAAAAGGCATGGAGTTTTGTTGCAATGCAAGGCTTTTGGCGGAAGCCATACTGGTGCCAAAATAGGATTAGCATTCCAAGAAATGCTAGAGAGGTGGCAAATTAGCCATTCCAAAGTGCACGTAATTCTTCGGGATAATGCCACTAACATGTGCAAGGCCTTCAGAGAAGCAGACCTATCTAGTGTGGGGTGTTTTGCTCACACCCTACAGCTTTGCATCCATGATGGCCTTTTTGTGCAAAGATCTGTGTCGAACATGATGGCCCATGCAAGAAAACTTGTAGGCCACTTCAAACATTATAGTTCCACCACGTCCCGCCTGCACGCACTGCAAGAAGATCTAGGGTTGCCTGAATTGCAGTTGATTCAAGATGTTTCAACACAGTGGAACTTGTCCTTTTTGATGCTTGGCCGACTGGTAGCGCAGAGACGGCCAGTAAGTTTGTACTGTGCGGAGGACGATAAAGTGTCAAATCTTTCTGCCTGGCGGTGGCTTTTGGCAGAAAATGTTTTATCTTTGTTGGCACCCTTTGCAGAGCTCACAAAGGAGATTTGCTCCCATGCATCAATCATCTCCTTGGTGGTTCCTGCTGTGAAAGCTTTAAGGGCCGACCTGAGCTCTGGCGAGGTTAAGGACACTGGTATGAAGCTAGTGAAAGCAGAGTTATTGAAGGCTGTAGAGGCAAGATTCAATGACATTGAGGCTATGCCCATCTACTGTGTGGTGACAGGCATCTATCCGCGGTTCAAATGACCATTTTTCAGCAATGATGTTGTGGCCAACAATGTGAAATGTTCTATGCACTCTACTGCCTTAGCCCTCTGTAAGCAGACCTCTCCTCCTGAGGGGCAACCTGCAGACCCTGACCCACAAGAGGACGAGCCACCACCCAAGAACAGCGTTCCACCATGTGGCATATGGGCATTCTGGGACAGTGTTGTTGAGCAGTCCATGGCTGGTGTGAATCAGTCAATAAGTTCCCTGGACACTGAGCTCACTGTCTTTTTGAGAGAGCCACTGCTCCCTAAAACTGCAGACCCGCTGGAGTGGTGGGACTTGAACAGTGTTAGGTTTCCAGGGTTGGCAAAAGGCAAAAGTTGCGCGTGTGTACTTGGCACCTCCTCCTACCAGTGTGGACAGCGAGAGAGTGTTCAGTTCATCTGGAGATATTTATTCTGAACACAGAAGTAGCCTCTTAGCTGAAAGTGTTGAAAGGCTTGTTTTCATAAAATACAACCTTCCCCTTACAGGTTACTCTTACTAGGAGTGAGGACTTTTCCCATAACTTTTTTTTTTAATCTTTTGTCATAAGCTTACAGAGATGTGTCCAATTAATAAATATGTACCCATGCATAGAATGCCTCCTTAGTTTATTCATTGAAATGCTGTTTCTTATGCCCTAGAATATGTTTGCCTAAAAAAACAACTATTCGGCTCACTATTCGGCACCGGCCGAATAGTTGACAAACTATTCGGGATTCGGCCGAATACTAAATATGCTATTCGGTACAGCCCTAGTTTTGGGGGAGGTGTATATTGCTTTGACCCCTTGCAGCATTTTCGGGCCAAGACCTACATTCACCAAGACTCTGTCGAGGAAGTCCCAGACTACCCTATCAAATGCTTCCTCAGCGTCCAGCGAGAGAAGCGTAGGGCCTCCTTCCATTTTTTTCGCTTTGTGAATCTGGTGAAGTGTTTTTCTCATTGTGTTGGCACCTTTTCGTCCCATGATGAAACCCACCTGGTCAGGATGTATCAATTGGGGTAGGTGTTTCTGCAGCCTGGCTGTAAGTATTCTGGTGTATATTTTTTGCGTCAATGTTGAGGAGAGATATTGGGTGATACGAGCTGCATTTCTTGGGGTCCCTGCCATCTTTCGGTATCACTGTGAGCAGGGTTTGGGAAAAGGAGAGGGGCACTGAGCCTGTTTCTAGTATGTTGTTAAAGAGAGTTGTTAGGAAGGGGGAGAGGAGTGAAGAGAACATTTTTGTAAAAGCCAGGGGTAAATCCGTCGTCGCCAGGTGCCTTACCCAGTTTTAGGCATTGAATGGCCTGTTTTACTTCTTCCACTGTGATAGGAGCTTCCAAGGCCTTGGTTTCTGTTGCAGAGAGAGAGACGTTAAGAGTGATTCTGTGATTTATGTGTCCATTTCTTTGACAGGCGTTCTCTCTACATTGGAGTATAATTCTTCATAGAAGACTTTTCTCCGGGACAGACTGAGCAAGCTTCTCGGCAGTCTTGATCTTGTTCCTGAGATTCATTTCAATGAGAGTACTCTCCCTTTTCTTTTGGGCCCCTTCCCTGATGAGGATGCCCCTCCATGTGGCTTTGGCTGCTTCACTTACCGATTCCTTCCTGACGTCTTGTGTATCGTTGGTAATAAAGAACTGTGCAATCTCGTTCTCAAGTTCCTGTTTGAAGACTGTGTCCTTCCAAAGATGTTCATTGCATCACCATTTCAAGTTCCGATGTGGGAGTCCTTCCCAATGAAGGTCTAAGCTGACCATATCGTGATCAGACCATGCAATAGGGTGGATGGTGGAGTCGCTCATCATGTCCAATAAGACTGTGGAGACGAAGATATGATCAATTCTCGTGAGGGTACTATGTGGAGCAGAATAAAAGGTGAAGGCCTTTTCATGGAGATGAAGTTGTCTCCAGTCGTCCCACATCCCGTATAATTTGAGAGCTGAGTTGATCTCTGCGATCCCCTGTTTTAGGGGATTGTTCTGGCTGTGGATTTTAGTCTGTCTGTCATTATCGGTGTTCATCCATGTGTTAAAGTCTCTGCCTAACATGAGGTGACCGTTGCCAGGCTAATTATTTTGTCTGTGGTTCTTCGTAGCAATCTCTTTTGGCCTTGGTTGGGTGTGTAGATTGTTGAAAACGTAACTTGTATGTTTTCGATTAGACCGGAAACAAGGAGCGGCCTCTGCTCCTTATCAGACCAGATATTTGTACCATTTTATGTGTAGTCCCTTACGGAGCAGGATCCCAACTCCAGCTTTTTTAACAATGTTAGAGCTCCAGTATGTTTCTCCCACAACGTTGCTTGGTATGTTTTGTTCCTCTCCCCTCTGGCTTCTAGTTTCCTGTAGGAATAGAATGTCAATATCTGACTTCTTGATTTCTCTGGAGACTACGGACCTTTTTGTTGGCGATTTCAAGCCTTTGATGTTGAGTGTGCATATGCGAAGGGTATTGACCCTATATGTCTTTATTGGTTCTGCCATCGACAGTGACGATGTTGTCCGTCTGCTTGTTTGTGTGTTTCAGGTTGTTTGAATGTGTTTTCTCCATCTATTGTGGTAAGTGCCATGCGGATTTTGTCATGTGACTGAGTGACATTGGACTTTTCTTCTTCTTCCCTACCACCTAATTCCCTCCTCCCACCCGCCCACCCTCCCCTGATTTCCTGCTCTTGAAGGTGCCCGGTCTCTTCCAGGAGTAAGATCCAGATGAGTCTGAGCCACCGGTGGGGTCTTTGAACCTTGCTCTGTCACTTTATAGCATTTCGTTAGGTGCCCCCATTAGTTGCTGTACTTTTTCTAAAGTGATTTCAGCTGAGCTCCGAGCGAGGTCGTGAGTCGAGGGAACTTTTGGGCAGTGGTGTGTTTACCACTGATTCAGACTTACTTGAGTGAGTAGATCTAAGCTTCTGCAGTTCGATTAATGCGATTGTTGATTTTAGGCCGCCATCACGGTCTAATATTGTGTATTGTGCAGTACGTAGCTGTCAGATCCCAAGCGAATGACGTGACTCAGGATGTGTTTGGCAGGGACGTGTTAAGTCTCCTGTATTTTCTAAATCCCGGTACTTTCTTCTTCCTCTGTCTCTTAATGTGCCACTCTGTGTCCCTGGTGTTATGTGGTTGGGTGTCTGAGGTAGGCTCCATCCCCTCGTTCAGCTCTTGGATGGTATTGTTTATTTCCGTGTCAGTAACGCACTTATATCTCTGACCGTCTAGCTCGAAAGTGATGGAGAAGGGGTAGCCCCATCTGTAGAGGGTTCCCTTCTCTTTGAGCCATTTGGTTAGTGGTGAACATAATTGCCTCTTGGCAAGGGTAAGAGATGACAAGTCTTGGAATATGGTAATCTGCGCAGTATCAAGCAATATTGTTCCCTTCATTCCCGGCTATTCCCAGGATCCTGGACCTGTCTGGGTAGTTGTGAAAGTGAACCAAAATTGATCGGGGCCCACCACTAGGTTTGCCTGCCCTATGTAGCCTTTCAATTTTCGTGGAGTCTATGGAGTCATCGTTAAAGAGAAGCGTGAGAATCCGATGGATGGTGTTTTTTAGATCTCCCTCGGGTTCACCTTCAGTTTCGGGAATTCCAAGAAGCAGAGATTGTTGCACCTCTCCCGATTCTCAAAATCGTCCATTTTCAACAATATGTCTGCCTCTCATCGTTTGATTTCAGCGAGACGGACATCTATCTGTATTTCAATGGTGTCAAGGGGTGACTGATTATACTCCACCTCGTTTAGTCTGTCGTCCATTTGATCTATTTTGGAGGGCTTGTGGCGTGACTTCAACACTTTTTGACTTGAACCTGTTGAGAGCATTTGTGCTTAGGCTTTTAATAGATCAAAAATCGGTCTGTTGGCAGTTTGAGACAAAGCTCGTTTATGTTGCATTTGAATTTTGCTCTTTTTCCTTGTATCTTCCTTCTGTCGTCCTTAGTCTACTCACGAATGAAGAATCGTGCTAGCTTTAGTTATAGAAAATTCAAATTAATCACCTCAAAGAAATTTCTGAACCTCTGAACCTTGAACTAATTGTGATGAATCTTTGGGATGTTGTTTCGTTTTTTCTCAATCTTCGAAGTGACCATTTGAAACAAAAGTTTTCTCTATATGTTAAAACTGTAGTTTTCAAAATAAAAAAAAAAAAAAAAAAAAGAATTTATTTTTTCAATTTTGTTTGCTAATGTCTGTGCGCATTCTCCATATTTCGTCGAGTATGGCAGCAATGTCTCCTTTGGTGGCTGTCGAGTCTTTGTTGTCGGTTGCCATTTTTGTCTCAATGTTCAGGAAGGTGTCCCTGGTATGGCTTGTGAATGCGAATTTGGCCAAGTGGTCCTTATAGCTCATGTTTACAGGTCTCGATTGGGGTGCACCTCCGAGAGTTGCAGTGGTCAAGCACTGTGCACTCCAGCCAATGTTTGGAGATGAGGGGAGATGCCGTTCGGTGATTTGGGTATGTCGACGGGATAATGTATTAGCAGGAAGTGCCGGTTCGTGGGGTGGTTTAATGGACACTTTCTTCTCAATGCGCGTGAATCCGCTCAGTGTGCGGAAGACAGGCGGGCACACGACCCATATCGGAGGCCACACACTCTAGAAGTTCTCCAGTAAAACTGCAACAGTGATTGGCTTTATGACGTGCTAGGCAATAATGCATTTATGCATCCCGTGCTTGCGTTGGGAGATGGTGGCATTCAGTCATGCTCATTTCACTGCGACATCTCATCAGAGTCAGGTCCATCTCAACAGTTGGTAATTACTGTGTCGGGCCCCGTGGAAATCGCTATTGTGGGGACCTTCACTATGAGAAGTTCCATTTGATAACGTTGTGGGGGCCGTACTGTTTGACTCCAATCTGCCACCACTACCCGCCACAGTAGCGCGGTGTTCGATGCCTGGGAATGTATTTTCACAGCACAGATGCAATGCGTAATACGTTAGGTTATGGTTTCAGTCCATACGCGCGTTCTCCCTCCGCAGCAGGGGTGTTGGGGGTCGCCGGCCATGGTCATCCGGCGGGCGGCCCGGGGCGCTATCTACGCTAGCGCCGTGGGGTCCCACTATGTGTGGGGTGGGGGCCTGCCATGGACATCCGGCATGGCCCCGGGTGCCAGGGCCTCTGGTACCCTGGCGTGGGGTCACAGCCTGCCAGGCCTCTGACCGAGGGGACCTCGACTGCCATCCAGGCAGGCGAGTCCCTCAGTGTCTGGGCGTGCAGGCCTGCGCCTCCACGTGTAGGCCTGGGGCCTACATGGATAATGAGACACGGACTCAGTCGTTCCTCTTTGGGAGTCTGCAGCCGCTCTGTCTCACGTGCCTGCAGGGGCTCCTTTTATTAGCTTGGGCCATGACACAGTCATGGCCCATCTTAAAGGGGCCATACACGTGAGGAAAGCACACCCCCCTTAAAGGGGCAACACACACAAAGGAGGGTCCCACCTAACACTCCTCCTTTTTCATAACGAACAAGAACAAACAATATCGAAACATACGGGCTTCCCACCCGTTACAAAATGATAACATTCTTGTCGGTTTAGAACATGTGGGGTAGGCAAATAACAAGATGTGCCACCGCCACATACTTGGCTTACTCAAACAATTAAAGACCTAACACCTACTAGTTACCGACTTAACACATTTTAGCCTATTTCTAAATACACTCAACAAGTGACAGTCGTGACAGGTGGGCTGCCAGAGGGGCACAGGCCACTCTACCACAGTTTGCAAGACCCTTTATTCACCTGGGGCTCCGAACGGTAACATGCAAACAAACGCTGTGGTTGGCGGCTGGTACTACATGAACCCCCCCCCCGCAACTGTGGGATCACAGCCTCACCTTATTGTTCTTTACTGAGACCACTTAAAGCATGTAGTTACTATGCAGGTCCACAGCATTAAAACACAAGATTCCTGAGTCCTCTTTAAACAATTGCGGGGGAGCAGGAAACCAGTCCATTTCCCATCAGCGTCCATTCAGGAGACTCTTCCCGAGTTCAGGTCCACCGATGGTATAGGTCGCAGCCGGCAAAGCCGCACCTGGCAGGTACCAGGGGCCACATCGGCACAGTCACTTGATGCTCAGATCAGGGTAGCGAGATGCAGGTCGCCTCCAGACTGCTCCCGATGTTGTCGACAAGGCACAGTGTAGTCGGTCGGGCCCAGGGTGAAAGGATATCCCTCACCCCTTTTCCTCATGATACTTCCCCCCCCCCAGTCAAGAGTGTTTCTTTCCTCCTTTCCTTCCGGGGGCACGGGCACCTGAGGGCGCACAGGCACTCATGATGAGCTGCAACCCACGTCCTGCCCGTTGCCCCGTCTCCGGGCGTTGTTCTGGGCAGACCCAAGGTGTCTCGGAGCTCAGGGGGGCAGGTGGTCCCTCCCCCATGCCCACGTTGACTTGATCTTACGACGGCCAGGCATGTTGAATGACACCAGTGTCAGCAGTCCAGGAACTTCCTACGGTGTCGAGGCCACCTATGAGCAGGCAGGGTCGTTGCAGTGGTAGGGAGTCAGGGACACCCGTGGGGCCACCTGAATGACGCCGGTATCAGAGTGATGGGCCATCGGCGGCCTGGTTCTCTCCATGGCGAGGGGAGGCTGTCCCAAGACTCCGTGGCAGTGTGGGGTGCCTCCTGTCCACTGCATGAGTGTCCTCGCATGCACTGTACGTGCATGATCCTCGGCCTGATGATGCGGGTGATATGGGCTCACGGGGTGTTGAGGCCACCTTCACTGTGGACAGGTTGATGCATGCCGCGGGGTGTCCCGTTTTCCTAATGGTGCTGGGCAGGAAAGCATTAACCTCCGTTCTTGTTAGCCATCCTTGTCGACGCTGGCACAATGCACTGGTTATTGTACAGCTGGCCACAGCAGAGTGGATTGGCGTCTGAGGTGCACAGTGGGGTCTCTCCTCCCGGGCCATCGGGTAGCGCCAAGCGCCTGTTCCCCGGTGCTGCGGGTCCCCACCCCGACGCGTCCTGCGCGCGCAGCTTTCCAAGCTTGATCCTGCTGGCAAGATGTACAGTACACAGATCACCAGATGGTTAGGTGCTCCTGGCCTGGAACCCTTAGGAGCACAGGGTGGCAAATCTACTTTATGGCGCTGACGGAATAGTCTGTTTTGGTGACATGTGGCTGCCTTCAGTGCTTGGAGTCCGACTTCTCGGCGCTGATGATCTGGCTCATTACCCTCTCTAAGCTACCTTGGACGACGTTTCGGTAGGAGTGGCAGGGCTCCTTCCACTCTGCCACACAGGCTCGGGGAATGCAGGATGGATGCATGACTCTGTGTCAATGTGGGGCACCAGGTAGTAAAGCTGCCTCTAGTCTCACTCTACTGTCCAGCCCAGAGTCCTGCCCAGGAGCCTCACTCTTCTTTGGTCCCGGTCAGAGTCACTCTTTTGACGTCACCCCTGAGACTCCCCAACCACCTTTTCCAGAGACGTTGCACTGGCCAAACCCTTGGCTCCGTCACCGCATTGCACGCCAGCCACCTCCATTCTCGTCAAGAGCTGGTGCTGCTACCGCTTGGCGAGGATTCCATGCAGGTGGTGTAGCCCCTTTTCTCGAGATGATGGCACAGGGCCCCACACCACCCAGGTCTGGGATTTGTGCGCGGTTTTTTTCTCCGCCAGCACAGCAGATCGCCCTCTCCCATGATGGAAGTACTGCCACACTCACTGCACTCATCCCTGTTGCCATTAGGGCTTTGCATGCGGCCGTCAGCAGCGATGTGTAGGTGAACAGATTTCTGCCTCCGTGGTCTTGCGACTGCCTCGCCTTCCGAGCCCAGATTACACTGTGTGCAGCAGGAAGATGATTGCGCAGTCGTCTGCGGGAGTTGCCTTCTTTTGTTGTGGCACAGCGCTGCCGGACGGGACAAGGGATGGATCCTCCCCCGGCCGCACGAGCACCCTTCTCACAAAAGGGCCGCGGCCGGGGAGGATCCACGGCAACAGCCATCACCTTTTCTCTTAGCCTCTCGCCTGGAGGCGGGGCAACGCTGCTCTCCTCCACCTTCGTGGCGAACACGCCACATGGGTGCCTCGGTGCAGTGCTGACTGCCGGGCACTTCGTTCTTCGTGGGGGAAGGGGAGGCGGGGCAACGCTGCTCTCCTCCATCTTCGTGGCGAACACGCCACATGGGTGCCTCAGTGCAGTGCTGACTGCTGGGCACTTCGTTCTTCCTGGGGGAAGGGCAGCATTCCTCCCTCCCCCGCGGTGCCGACCCGCGTGGGGAAAAGAACACGCACGCAGTCTCTCCCTGTCGGAGCAGCCTCCACTGCCGCCAGGTCTAAAACACGCCGGGGGCCGGCGTGACACGGCGGCCCTGCACCACAGGTGCCGTGAAGACTCACCGTCCGCCTGTCAGCCCAGAATCCTTATTGGGCTCAACCAATTCCTGCACCCCGAAGAGGGGCGCCAGTTTTCTTTTTCTTTTGGGCCGGCACCCCCACAGCACAGCGCACAGCGAACGCCGCCGGCTGGATCCTCCCCCGGCCGCACGAGCACCCTCCAAGCAGAGGGCCGCGTTCGGGGAGGACCCACCATATCGGGGCGGGGCCAGGACGGCCTCCCTCTTCGCGGCAGACACCGCTCCTTCTCCTCTTCATGGGGCGGGCCATCACGGCTTCCACTTTCTCACGGCAGATGCCGCCGGGGATGGTTCACCATGTCCCACCCCAACGGGCGATATTCAACCCCTCCCCCTGCACAAACAAACGTCGCAGGAGACCGGGGTGCCACCATGCCTCGATCCCGGCCGCAGGGGCACCCCTGCAACTGAGGGTCGCGGCCGGGGCGAAGCACGCCATTGCTCGTCTCTGCGGCGGAATGCCGGCGGGTGTGTGTCCCACCGCGGGGCAGCCCGGGCCTACACCGCCCAGTGCCACGGCGGTGAGGCGCAGGCCGTGCACGACCACGGTGGGGCTGGAAACTCTTCTCCCCCCCCACCACTACCTAGCAGCAGGGGGGCAACACGGGCTCATGGTCCTCGTCGCCATTGTTGGGGGTCGCCGGCCATGGTCATCCGGCGGGCGGCCCGGGGCGCTATCTACGCTAGCGCCGTGGGGTCCCACTATGTGTGGGGTGGGGGCCTGCCATGGACATCCGGCATGGCCCCGGGTGCCAGGGCCTCTGGTACCCTGGCGTGGGGTCACAGCCTGCCAGGCCTCTGACCGAGGGGACCTCGACTGCCATCCAGGCAGGCGAGTCCCTCAGTGTCTGGGCGTGCAGGCCTGCGCCTCCACGTGTAGGCCTGGGGCCTACATGGATAATGAGACACGGACTCAGTCGTTCCTCTTTGGGAGTCTGCAGCCGCTCTGTCTCACGTGCCTGCAGGGGCTCCTTTTATTAGCTTGGGCCATGACACAGTCATGGCCCATCTTAAAGGGGCCATACACGTGAGGAAAGCACACCCCCCTTAAAGGGGCAACACACACAAAGGAGGGTCCCACCTAACAAGGGGGATCGAAGGAGGCAGGCCATGGGCTGGGCTTCTTAGGGACAGATCTGAGTGGCAAGTTGCAGCACATGTCCTTCTGGGGGTACTGTGTTAGTATCCATTGCTCCGTTATCCCTGGTGCGGTGGGTAAGAGGGCGATAAACAGCATGTGCCAGGGCCGAGAGGCGTGACACACAATCCCGGGAGGGTGCAAGGTGCGGGGATCGGGGGTTCAAGCTGTGCTGATGGCACTATGAACTGTCCAGAATGGTACAGGACTTTCCCCTTGTCCCCGATTTACCCGTAGCCCGGAAAGGTGGCTCGGGCCCGGCCGCAATCCATTTCACTGCACTTTGGCGTTCATGTCACTGGGATGACCCAGAGCAAAGTTCATCAGGCTGAGGCTCTCCTGCGAGTGATACCTTGTGCAAGGCGCTTACTGAGGTGTTGTGTTCGTGCTCCTTGGGGCCTTTCCTCCTCGTCAGTGTGCCCTTCAGTCATACGCCACACTTACTATTGTGTGGGGAGAATGTCACTGCCTGCTCCGAGTGATGGACAACGGCTCAGGCCGCGAGCCAGCGGCCGCCTTCACGATGTCTCTGCGCTCTCGCCGCCCCCGTGTAGATGGGCTGCAGGGCGGGCGGATTACCTCACTGATGTTCCCTGGGAGCCCAGGCAGCGCGCACCACGGGCATCATACGCGGGCCTGGAACAATGTGCCCTGCCTCCACTCGATCGCCGACCGGGCCGCACGCAGCTCGCTATCCCTGACTGGAGGCGCTGTCGATGGTTCTCCTCTTGTGGGGGTCCGATTTCAGGCAGGTTTTCTCTCAAATGATGCCTCACACCTTTAACAGTCTGATGGTTGCTCGGGCATACAAATTATTTAAGCAAATGGGGGCACATTTGCAGTTTTAGGGTGCAAAGGGCGCGGAGAGGCTTTAACTTGCTTCCTCCATCCGGGCGCCCCCTCATTTACAATTATTTTTGATTACTGAATGCATTGTTTCTTTTTCTACAAAGGTGAGTGATATGTATGTTTTTGTTCGTTTGGATTTTGATTTCCACATTATTGGATAAACGCCAAATGTATTATTATTCAAATTATTTTCTGTTGTATTTTTTCAACCTTTATCATACATTTGTGTTTCATGATCAAACAAAAGTAACCATACACAAATATTCACTTTCTCATGTCCATAGTTCAAAAGTGATAATCGTTCCGAAAAAGGCCATGTGGCCCTCTTGGGCTGTTCCAACTTTCAAAATAAATAATAATGTCATATGGTTCCCTTACACTCTTCCAACTTTTACACAAATACTATTAGACATCATCAAGTCCATTATTCAAAAGCGATGACCTGTCCACTAATCTCTTGGTTTGAAACACAAAAGGTATATCAAAATATCTGACCCCGTGTCAAGTAGTCCTCTTAGACTCTTCCTCCTTCTACAGAAATAATTAAGATTCGGCTTGATTATGAGCTCCTCGCTACTCTGAGCTTAATGTGTTCTCCACATGAATTGATTGGTATCTGCAATGGCTGCTTAGCATCTTGCTCAAGCTTTGTGTCATTTCACTTCAATTTAGAGCAAGTTTATAAGCTCAGCTTTCCCTGATTGGCTGCATCTATGGCGGGTGTCATTCTGAAAAGCGACTCTGACATCAGGGCGATCCTCCATGGACTCAGAGCAGTGGGGATCCGGTATCAGCAGCGTTAGGTCATGTAATCTTTATTTTCTCCATGCCTTGTAATAAAGCTAGCTTCCCCAAGCTTCCCCATGGCTTCAGCAGGCAGGGGTCACTGGCGCAGGCATTGCGTTGCAGCATTCTCCTACAAGAATGAATCGCACACACTGGCATTCTAAGGCGCCTAATGGTAGTGAACCCATCCCAGGAGGTTTTCTACTCACTATGGTTGCAAAGGTTTCTAAAGTGTACATTGAAATAATACACTATGGCACGGAAAACACATGTTTAATAAAAACATATCAGTCAAACAATGATGTAGTTTACGCTGTGCTTCACAAATGGCACTAGCCAGAGCAAAGACAACGGCAGTCCAACTTAAACGTGAAATTGGACGGCTGTTTACCAAACCATGTACTCAGGGGTGTTGCTAGGTCTGGAAAAGATCTGGGGATATGCTAATGTCGGGACTGTGGGGACTCGGGGATAGCTAGCCTTACTGTTGTAGCCCCTGAGCTTCTATTCGATGCTAAATCCAAAAGACCCGGGGATACAGCCCCCCAGCTGTCTCCTAGCGATGCCTCTGCATGGACCCATCCTGAACGACAAAAGACCAATGAGTGGGCAAGCACATAATAAAGCAGACAGAACGGGGGAAGTTCATGCTGTATAAATGCTTGGTTTGGAAAAAGAGGCTTCTTTGAAAAGACATCCTGAATCTTGGTGGCAACTACTATACACATTGGGCCTCATTATAAGGCTGGCAATCCCGTAATGAAGGGGGCCGGTACGGGACCGGCCCCCTTCATTCCGGGAGTGCCGATTACGAGCTTCCCATCGCAGGACCCGGATCACACGCCTGGTAAAACCAGGGGTGCCTTCCGGGTCCCGCCAGGGGAAGATGGAGGCAATAACGGGCCAGATGTAATTTGCCCGTTATTACCTCCCTCCCCATTCCCATTGAGCCCTATGGGGGCTCAAATGGGAATGGGGATGGGTTCCTAAAAGGAGGAATTACCGGATCCTCCCATGTCGGAGTAACCCGATAAGTCCTCATTGCAGGAACCCGGTAATGGAGCCCGGAACGGAGGCAGCCATGGAGCTAATAGCTCCATGGCTACCTCTATTCTCGTAATGAGGCCCATTGCCAGGACAAATGCACATTTAGGAGAGGGGGAGTTGATTGGTCTAACTAGTGGATATTCCAATGCATGGGCGACATGTTGCAATTAGTCGCTACAAACATACCTTGGTTAAGGGGTCAAAGTACTCAACAAATATGCTATGACAGGTTGTTTATAACGTGCGTAGTACCCAGAGATTTCTAAGCGCAGGGGATCGAACCTATGTTGCTCTGTGTGGTCTTGCTTGCAAGACGAGCGCTTTGCCCCTGAGCATTCCTCCAGAGACAAATACACCCAGATGACGCCAACAAGGAAGCTGTGAAGTAAACGAATCAGGCGCTTGGTATCTCCCATACCGTTAACCACGTGATGCATATTGCTGCCCAACTTCTGATGAGTGGAGCCTCTGCAGTACCATCATCATCAAGTGTTTTTCTGATTATAATTATAAATATATTTCTTTTTAATTATCTGTTACTTTTGAACCATTCATATGTGTGCTACCTAGTTCGGGAGCTAATTTCTTTCGGAGATGGTGGTATATCCCAGACGGGTTGTCTTATCTGTTCTCCAGCCTGAGGGTTTCTGTGTCTGATTTCCATCGGCTGAAGGAGACCTCCCAGGGTTATTTTCTCAAAGTTTCCAGAGCACAAGCCAATGGATTCCACCTCATATCCGGCTCTGCTAGTCAGCCTCTGTTTCATCAAGTTCTCGGTCACTTGAACATGGTTCTCCAAAGGCCCCAGGTCTGGGCCGAATGTCTATTGAGGGCGCATGTGATGGTCCAGATCCTTACCATGATTCAGTGTGGGCATCATGCCTGAAACTGGAGAACAATATTTCAGCGCAGTAACTCCCCAAAGGCCCCGCTGGTGTGAGGAGACTCACCTGGTGCAGGGTTATTGTTACAGGGCACACACTATGGACATCTAGAGGGCCCCCTGTAGTACTAGAGACATCAGCACGCTGGAGGCCCAGTGCCTCTGGGGGGTTGCGGCCTGCTCTGGACATCCAGCAAGCCCCATGGTGCTATGGGACACCAGCATCATCAGGAGTGGGAGCCCAGCAAGCCATGCCCTGACCATGCAGACATATGCCACCTTACTGGCACAAGGGTCCCACGGCATCAGGGCATGCAGGCCTGTGCTCCCACGTGTAGGCCTGCAGGCCTACATAAATGAGACACAGAGTCAGTCGTTCCTCTTGGGAGTCTGCAGCAGTTCTGGTGCATGTGTCTGCACAGGCTCCTTTTATTAGCTTGGGCCATGACGCCATGTTCCATTGGGCAATACACAGGGATGGGACATATCCACTTAAAGGGGCAACAAACTTGGGAGGGTCCCACACCACAGTTATCACTCTGATTCTCAGACTGAGTGTGTGTGATGGTTTCTCATGTGCGAGAGTAAACCTGCTTGTTTCAAAATTTCATATGTTAAAAGGGAAGAATTCAGCAGGAAAGTGAGGTCTGCTAATCAGCCTCACTTTCAAAAGGCACTCTGTGCCTTAACACTCATTGTCCCTGTGCATACAGCCCTGCCACCTGCGACGGTGCATAAGTGAATCCCAAACATTGATGTACACGATGCCTATGCTTGCTTTCTGCCAGCAGTTTTTAGACCACATAGCTACCTTTCACAGTGGTATACAGAGAAGAGTAAATGTTCGCATATACTGCAGAAAGCAGCAAGCATGCCTTTTAAAAGCATTCTAGGTCAAAAGACCTATTTTAAAAGGCAAACGCAAAAAGATTTAGAAAGACTGCTCTGTGATCGCATCAATTTTCTAAGAACGGGTAAGTATGTGTTAGTGTGTGTTTGTTGGGTGTACGTGTTTGTGTGTGTTTTTGTGTGTGTGAAATAGTGTGGGGGGTCTTGGGAGTGGAGGGAGGCAGCAGAGTTATAACACAAATAATATATTATGCTGGGAAAAACTTAAAATCTATGCTTCTTTCTATGTGGCATACCACTCCAAACTCCTCAGCGCAGCTGGGCACTTCCATACTAAGCAAAACTGCCTGACTATAGCCAGAGCTATAATTGGGGCCCGACTCGATTACTGCAATGCCTTCCTGGTCGGGACCTCCACAAAAAACATTGAAAAACTACAAATTGTCCAGTATAATGCACTCAGAGCTGCCATTGGTATCCCTAGAAGGGCACACATTTCAGATGCCAGGAAACAAGCCCATTGGCTACCAGTCAAAGAACGGGTCATTTTCCAAACTCTATCCCTCACACATAAATGCATCGACCACGCCGCTCCTCAATGCCTGTCTCAGAGATTCACCAGGCCACTCACAGAAAGACCTATCAGAACCCCATACACCCACCTACTCACAGAGCCCAAGGTCACAAAAGCACGAGCCGGAGGCTCCAGCTTCCCCATCATTGCCGCAACACAGTGGAACTCCCTCCTTCCCAACCTCATAGGGATCTCATCCCATTAAGCCATTCCGCAAAGAAATCAAAAGATGACTGTTCATCTGAAGTCGCGCAGTATCCACCCATAGTGCGCTAAAAGTGTCTATTGTACTGCCTGTTCTCACCGATTCTTATCATATATACTCTGTGCATCCATGTAACCTGCTCCAAAGTTGCTACGCCTCATGCAACCAGTAGCCATGGTGTATCTTGTAACCAAGTCAGTCCTGTGTAACAGCGCCTCAATGCCCTTGGGCTGCTAGTGTGCTTTATAAATACAAATAAATAATTAAATAATAAGGAATGCCCTTTCAATTAAGTGGGAGGTGGAGGTACTTAGGTGACACTTAACAGGAACGCAGTTATGAATGACCATTAAGCATGACCTAGAAATAAAGAGACTAATGTGCATTTCACGGGGTGGTTCCTGACCCCACAGCCTTACAGTTTTACTGCTACACATCAAGAAGGTCTTCAAGTGAAGATAAACTTCCTAAGCCAACACCCTCTGTGTAGACTAAGTGTGTGCTCACTGGAAGGAGGGAGTTATATGGCAAAGGTACATTTGTCAGGCTAGAGGATGCGCCTGGGGATATATGCGGTTTCGGACCACCACTCACTCGTGAAGTAGGAACCAGAGAAGGTACATGGTGGTTCCCGTAGGCTTCCCAGTAAATTGCAAGCCTACAGGACTTTATGTTATGATATATTGATTTATACCACGCACCATTTATTTATTTATTTATTTATGTATTTATTTATAATGCGCCGGTAGCTCACAAGCTTCGTGGCGCAGAGACATGAACACAGTGAGACTGTCACGCTCACCTGGTATCCACGGTACATCACTCAGCCTGTTCTAACCTCTTACGACCTCAAACCCTTCCCTGGAGTCTACTCGACTGGAGACTGGGCCTTTGTTTTCTTCGAAAGTGTGCTCTCCGTCCTGCTTTCAGCGCAGGGGCGCGTTGATTGATGCGGGCTCGTTGCTGCCTAGTTACTTTACTGGCAAGAGTCCGACAGGTAAGTATAATGAGTCTTTTGAACAGTTCTCTAACTTCGTTCCTTTCCTACCTTAGATGATGGCTGGCGTCGGGGGATGGCGACATGCTGCTGAGATGAGTAGCGCTGAAGGTGAGTGAGAGCGCGATGCGCGATGCGACTGTTTCATATTTGTATTGAACTGAGTTCTTTTTCTGTGTCTTTTAGGTGCTGCAACGTTTTCAGCGTGGATGCCGGTTATGAAGAAGAAATGTGGTGAGTAAGTGCGGTATGCGGCGCCTCTAGATGTTTCCACGCTAACCTGGAGTGTCTTTTCCCTCTTGCAGATGGATGAGAAGTACCGGAGACAGAGTTCCCTCAGAGTGGCTGGGATTCAGGTAAGGGTTTGAAGCTCGTACAGTCTTTAAAAATAAGCAAAGATTTGATTAATGCTTACTAATGCATTTTTTCTGTTCTTTTCCCTTTTCCTTAGGAAGCGGCGAGCCGGGATGGAAATGACACCGCCAAAGATGCCCGCAGAACAGAAGAAGCGATGAATGATGGGAAGAAGCACCGCAAGGGTAGGCTGTTCCTAACCGTGTTCTTGTTCTTGCAGGAGCTGAGCGCAGAAGAAAGATGCAGGCCTACTGGAGACCGATCCGAACACGGTGAGTGTCACGCTGCAGGTGCAGAAAACACAAAGCATGTTTCTCAGCCTGGGCGTGGCTTAAATAGTCTCTGGGTATCCCAGGTGTCTCTGGGCTGAACCACACCCAAAAGACTACACTGCACATGCAGTTCTGGGAACCGAAATATGTGGGGGCATCCATCTTGTCCCCATCAATGCACTACAAGTCCAATCCCCAATGTTATCCTATGGGTGTGAGTGAGTCTGGTGCCACCAGCGCCAAGTCTGACTCCAAGTGGGTCTTTGGAGGGATGGAGAGGCCCTTGAGGGCCATGTAGGTGATCGTGGCCTGGCTCCAGCCTGACATCTTGGAGAGCTGGGGATATGAGGGGCAGGAATCATGACAGCACTCCCCCCAAGGCCCCTCTCAAGGTGGCTCTTCTTTCTGGTCCCAGTTTGTTTGGATGGTTTTGATGAATTTGTCTAAGTAAGCGAGGTGCATGGATGTACACACAAGGCTCCCATGTCCTGTCTTGTGGACCATACCCCTTCCAGTCTACTAAGTAGTATAATTTGGATCTGACGTACTTTGAATTCAGGATGTCCTTGACTTCGAATTCTGGCTCCCCGGCGACTACTACTGGCTGCAGTGACGTTGCTACCCGGGTCCCAGGTTGAACAGGTTAAAGGAGAGACACGTGGAACACAGGATGAATCTGCATGTTTGACAGCAAAGTTAGTCTGACCGCCACAGGATTTATCACGGAGGTGACGGTGAATGGACCCAGGAATCTTGGACGGAAAGTTCAGGTTCCTTTAATTTGATTAGATTCTTAGCTTGAGGTAGGTGTTCAGCTGCCCTTTTAAAGGTTTGAGAAATGGTCGTGTGCAAGGTTTTGACTGCTGGCATTTCCAGGTTTGTAGGAACGTCCAACTCAGAAGTATGTGGGTGCCTGCCATACATGGAATAAAAGGGTGTCTGCCCAGTGCTGGTGTGTAGGGAATTATTATGAGCATATTCAACTATCCATAATACGTCGAACCAGCTTCCTTCAGCTTGGTGTAACATGCAACGCAGATACTGCTCGAGCGTCTAATTTGTCCTCTCAGTTTGACCATCCGTTTGGGGATGGTGACTGGTGGATAGTCGGATGTCGATCTGGGCCATAGCGCAGCATTTTCTCCAGAAGTTAGATACAAATTGAGTACCTCGGTCTGAGACTAAAACTGAAGGAAACCCATGAAGCTGTCCGATGCCTTCAAGAAATACCTTTGCCAGAGTGGAAGCATTTGGGAGCCCCTTAAGAGGAATTAAATGTGCCATTTTTGAAAATAGGTCCACGACCACAAGAATAGTGTTAAACCCTTGACTGGGTGGAAAGTCAGTAATAAAATCGAGGGACAACGTGTGCCAGGGTGCTGGTGGGATTTCCAATGGTTGTGATAGCCCAGCCAGTTTCTGCTTGGATTACTTGTTTTGAGCACACACTCCACAAGATAGGATGAATTGGATAATGTCTTTATGCCACGTGGGCCACCAATAATTTTGTTTTACCTTAGCTAGGATTTTAGTGATTCCGGAGTAGCTCTCGATCAAGGAATCATGATAACCGGACATGACTCGTTCTCGTAGTTCTTTGTTTGGTAAGAACAAACGATTCCTGAAGTAGGGCAACTGATCTTTTATCATGTAATGTTCTCCTTGTGCACTCCACTCTTGTAATTGCTCCGGACTCATCAGGTTTTGGATTTCTTCATGTAATTCTTTCTGAGTTATGGTTGCTGTGATTCCTAGGAGCTTGTCACTCGGGATGATTGCTATTGGGTCAGGGGTCTGATACCCTTGCTCTTCCACCCCCATACAGGAAAGGGCATCGGCCTTCCCGTTTTTCACCCCTAGTCGAAATGTAATCACATAGTCATATTCAGCAAAAAAAAGAGCCCAACGTAGTTGTCGTGAGGATTGGGCCGTTGCCGTTTTTAGGTACTGGAGGTTCCGGCGGTCAGTTATTAAGGTGATTGTGTGTCTGGTGCCCAAGAGGTAGTGCCGCCATGCCTTAAAGGCTGACTTAATGGCCAGGAGTTCTTTGTCTGTGATAGTGTAATTGAGTTCAGGGTGTGTGAATTTACGCAACCAGAAGGCAACAGTGTGTAAATGGCCCATTTCGGGGTCCTTTTGAGAGAGGACGGCTCCCATAGCCATGCTTGAGGCGTCCGTTTCCACCCGGTATGGGAGATCAGGGCGAGGGTGGCGTAAGATTGGGGCAGATATGAATCTTGCTTTGAGTTCCTGGAACGCTTCCTCGGCTTCTGTTGTCCACTGGAACATTTTTTGCTTTTCCTTAGCAATGACGTGATGGGATGCACGATTTGCGAAAATCGTGGGATGAACCGGCGGTAGAAGTTTGCAAAACCCAGCATACTTTTAACCCCCTTGAATGAATTTGGGGTTGGCCAGTTCAGGATAGCATCTACCTTGTGTACATCCATTCGGATTCCATTCGGGCTGAGAATAAAGCCCGTGAATTCCACCTTGGAGTCGTGGAACTAGCACTTTTCGAGCTTGGCGTAGAGCTGGTGTTGACGGAGTTTCTCCAATACGGATCGGACGTGTTTAACGTGGTCCTGCTTTGATGCGGAATATACTAGAATATCGTCGACAAACACTAGAGCACAGACATCAATCAATTCCCGTAGGACGTCGTTCATGAAGTATTGAAATGCTGCAGGCGCGTTGCAAAGACCAAAGGGCATTACTTGATACTCGTACAAGCCGTATTTGGTGCGAAAAGCGGTTTTCCATTCGTCCCCCTGTTTTACGCGAACAAGGTGATATGCCCCCCTCAGGTCTAGTTTTATGTAGATTTGGGCATCTTTGACTTGATCAATCAATTCAGGGATCAGTGGCAGGGGGTAGCGGTTTTTTACGGTAATCTGGTTCAGTGCGCGATAGTCAATGCACGTTCTCAAGTCCCCCTCATTTTTTGGTATGAAGAATAGAGGACTGGCTGCTGGAGACTTCGAGGGACGGATGAACCCGTTGGCCAGGTATTGGTCAAGATAGGCCTTCAGGTGCTGGTTTTCTGGTTCTGTGATTGCGTAAATTCGCCCACAAGGGATTTGTGCGCTGGGTATCAGGTCGATTTGGCAATCGTATGGTCTATGCGGTGGCTGGGTATTAGCCTGTTCTTTCTGAAAGACATCTTGAAAGTCCTGGTATTCACTTAGTAGGGTGCTGATTGCCACAGTCGCAAGCGTGAAGGTTCTGGTGTCTATTGGTTGTTTCTCTTGGCGATAACATGTGTGTGCGCAAGTCTCAGGAAAGGCCAATTCTTTTGCTCGCCAATCGATTCGAGGATTGTGAGCTGCCAACCATGGCATTCCCAAAATCAACCAGAACTGTGGTACCTTAATGAGGTTGAAAACAATAGATTCTTGGTGTCCATCCTGTCACAGAAGGGTTAAAGCTGCAGTGCATTGTGATACTGGGCCAGAAGCTATTTCCGTGCCGTCGACAGTGGTAACAGTGTCAGTGGTTGATTTAGGGTGTAACGGAAGCCCCATCTTTGCTGCAAGATACTGGTCGATGTAATTCCCAACAGCTCCACTGTCAATGTACGCTCTTACTGCGTGCATCCGAGATGGTTGTTGATGATTGATCAAGACCACAGATAGTGCAAAATGGAAGGTCTGTAGTTCACTTTCTTAGCTCGACAAGTGGACCCCTACACTTGCCGGGCTGGGGAGTTTTCCGATTCCTTGATGGTATCTTCCTTGTCCGTGGCCCCTACCGTCCTTCTCGGTGGCTTCACAGGGCACTCTTTAAGGAAATGACCTGACCTTCCACAGTACAGACATAACTGCTGCTGTCTCCTTTTATCTCTTTACGCTTTAGTCAAGGGGGATCTGACCCCCCCGATTTGCATTGGTTCTCATGAACCTTCGGTTGTGCGGGCAATATTGTCCTTTGAACGCACATACATAGGGCGAGGGTCCGGTCTGGTTCGACCTGCTCTTTGGTCCGGCAACCTATGATCTAGTTGAACAAGAAGGTCAATGAATTCTGAGCAGTCTTTCGGGGGGTTCACTACTTGTGCGAGAACATCCTTGAGCTCCCCCCGCAACCCCCAATGAAATAACGTGGTCCTCTTCTCCACTGGCCATTCTGCTTGAACTACGAGTCTATTGAACGTGGCTATGTATAGGTCTTGATTCACTTGGCGTAGGGACAGAAGGTTGTTGTCTAATGCCTGCCCATGAGCACAACGGGGGAACAGCTTTTCCATCTCCTGCTGAAAGCCCCTGAAGTCATGCAGCAAAGGATCATCTTGGGCCACAAAGGGTATAGACTAGTCCGCGGCACTACCACTCAGGTAGGATAGCACAAAAGTGACCCGTGATTGGTCATTCGGAAAGGCCCCTGGTCTACAAAGGAAGTGCAGGCGGCACTGGTTTATGAACGTTGCAAACCTCTCGGATCCCCGTAAATCGTTCGGGCGGGGCCAAGGGAACTGCCCCAGGAAGGGTTATCTGAACGGGATTGGCTGATGGTGCTGGCATCGAGGGCACGCTTCCCGGAAATGGTGCATGCCCTGCTTGTGACTGGCAAAGTTGCCGGATCAAATCATCAGTGTGTTGTTTGGCTACTATCAGCTCTCTCCTCAGGGTGTTGGTCTCCTGTCTGGCTGCATGTACTTCGGAACGTAGCTGCCCCAACACGTGGGCTAACTGGTCGGTTTCTGATGTGTCCATGACGCCCAGGTGGATCTTGATGTGAGGCTTTGTGCTCTGTAATGCTCACCTGGTATCCACGGGGACGTCACTCAGCCTGTTCTGACCTCTTATGACCTCAAACCCTTCCCTGGAGTCTACTCGACTGGAGACTGGGCCTTTGTTTTCTTGGAAAGTGTGCTCTCTGTCCTGCTTTCAGCGGAGGGGCGCGTTGATTGATGCAGGCTTGTTGCTGCCTAGTTAATTCACTGACAACAGTCCGACAGGTAAGTATAATGAGTGTTTTGAACAGTTCTCTAACTTCGTTCCTTTCCTTCCTTAGATGATGGCCAGCGTCCGGGAATGGCGATGTGCTGCTGAGATGAGTAGCACTGAAGGTGAGTGAGAGTGCGATGCACGATGTGACCCTTTCGTATTTGTATTGAACTGAGTTCTTTTTCTTTGTCTTTTAGGTGCCGCAACGTTTTCAGCATGCAGGTTATGAAGAAGAAATGCAGTGAGTAAGTGCGGTATGCAGTGCCTCTAGATGTTTCCACGCTAACCTGGAGTTTCTTTTTCCTCTTGCAGATGGATGAGAAGTTCCGGAGACAGAGTTCCCTCAGAGCGACTGGGATTCAGGTAAGCATTTGAAGCTCGTACAGTCTTTAAAAATAAGAGAAGATTTGCTGAATGCCTACAAATGCCTTTTTCTGTTCTTTTCCCTTTTCCTTAGGAAGCGGCATGCCGGGATGGGAATGACACCGCCGAAGATGACCGAAGAACAGAAGAAGCGATGAATGATGGGCAGAAGCGCCGCAAGGTAAGGCTGTTCCTTACGGCGTTCTTGTTCTTGCAGGAGCTGAGCGCAGAAGAAAGATGCAGGCCTACTGGAGACCGATCCAGACACGGTGAGTGCCACGCTGCAGGTGCAGAAAACACAAAGCATGTTTCTCAGCCTGGCCGTGGCTTAAATAGTCTCTGGGTATCCCAGGTGCCTCTGGGGTGAACCACACCCAAAAGACTAGACTGCACATGCAGTTCTGGGAACCGAAATATGCGGGGGCATCCATCTTGTCCCCATCAATGCACTACAAGTCCAATCCCCAATGTTATCCTATGGGAGTGAGTGAGTCCGGTGCCACAAGCGCCAAGTCTGACTCCAAGTGGGTCTTTGGAGGGATGGAGAGGCCCTTGAGGGCTATGTAGGTGATTGTGGCCTAGCTCCAGCCTGACATCTTGGAGAGCTGGGGACATGAGGGGCAGGCTAGTGTGGGAAGAGGCATCGGATAGAGGCTGTACTCTTCTTTTGATGCGTGCAGAATCAAGATAATCTGGCATCTGCGCGTGTCAGCTTTCTGAGTGTGCTTTGATTGTGCGCACTGGGGTTGTTGTATCCAGAGGAGACCCGTGCAGTGTCAGGGTTGTTGTTCTCAGCTGTTTGGTCTTGTGGCGGATGTGTGGCTTGTGTGTTTTTGTGTGTTGTATCGCTGGCCTTTTGGGTATGTGTGGTACGTGAGAGGTGTGCTGGAGAGGAACAAGGAGCAGGGGTGTTTAATAGGTTAGTGGGCTTTGGCTTAGGGTGCATGATTGTTTTATTGTCAGTTCCATGATCCGTACTGTGCCATGATTGCCTTAGGTCTGGGGTGTGAGTTGTGGGGGTGCCTGTTTTTTTGCTAGTCTCATTGAGTTAAATAGCCCAGTTTTCAGCTGTTTTCTGAAGGTTAGGTGATCTTCTGTCATTCTTATTTCCTTCAGTATGGACCAACATTTGTACAATTTGCTTATGTTAATCTAGAAAATTAAATTGGCCAACTCACCAACAAATTGCATCACCAATTCGGGACTAATTTATCAACTATAAATGCCAGACGCAGCCTTCTGAAATGCTGTTTATAATTGTATCACTAGGTGGTTCTATGGCAGTCAACGGGGTTCAAAGCATCTGTGCCTTTGGGTACTAGCCCACGGGATAAAGGCACTGTGTGATGTAGGTACTCGTGTCAACACATGGGTGACTGCCCATGTTGTGAGAAACAGCAGTAGTTTCGAGTTTGAGCACCAAGCAAAGGCACCCGTGATAAATTGAGAACAAGGATTCTAACCTGGTGTGCGTTTCATTAACTGGGCAAAATCGTCATCATTCTGGAGACGCCTAGATCAAGCGAATGCCAGGTTTCAACCCACTTCACCTTCTTTTAATTTAAACCATGTATGCACTGTTTGTATTTATCATATGCTTTTCATTGGATGTTATTTTTTATACAGTACTCTTTTTGGGTGTGTTATGATGGTGCATATGTAGAGTATGCATGTCTATTATGTATTGGTTTTATTTATCGCCTGTTTATTTTGAGTATTTATTGTTATTGCTGTTTTTTATTGTTTATAGCTATTAAATGATACTGCATAGACCTTGAAAGATGCATTTGCTTGTATACCGTAAGAAGACTACATGTCCCAGAATGCATGAGGCACAATGTTATACAGTAAACGTGGTTCTATGTTCTTAGATTGCCAGGCTTTTCTTCGTGGAGATATTTGCCAAATACGTTCAGCCAAAAAAACTCATCACATATTTTTATTATATTTGGGTGAGTCCCACAAGCTGCCTTCCCTATTTTGTAGTCCCTATACCCCACATCCCCTTACCCCTCATATGCCCTTACCCACCCACTATATTTTTTGACTAGTTTTTCAGCCGAAACATTTCGGCAAAATATGCCACTAAAAAAGCCTGGAGATGTAATAATGTCTTACCAGTAAACGCAACGCATACACTGTGTTCCTCTCTGGGCATTTGGGGAGCTACTCAACAGAGTGCAGAAACCATCTCCACTTCTTGATGGGCCACCCCCACAGCTGCAGTTTGATCAAAGGTGCTGTTGTCCTGAATCTGCCTCTCTCTCACCCATTCACGCCTAACTGAGTGCTGGGTTTTAGACCTTCTGAACGGATTTGGTGGTATGGCAGGGCAATGCCATGTCTGGAAAGTGATGCATAGGCAGCCCTTCCAAGCATGTTCTGTAGTTGGGATCCACACAAGCTTTGTTACTGTGAATGCATCCAGTAAAAAGTGCACTTAACACCTGAAATATTTAATGCCTGCATTATTTATTAATGAATGTATTCATTGTCGTATTTATTCACAACTGTTTTTATAGTACAATTTCTTCTTAGTGTGTGTATTTTTCATCTATTTATGACATACAGATTCTCACAACTTCAGTTTTGTTTGTACTATTAAAGAACTGCATGTCCCAAAAACGCTTGGAGTATATTAGTATGTACTACACAAAACACAAGCATGCAAAGGAATTTGAGGAGGCATTGATTACTGTACACATAAACAATCTCCACTTCTCAAAGGACCCACCCCCTCACAACAGATCCAGCTTGCTCAAAGGTACTGCTTAGCTGACGTTGCCCTGCCCTGGTTCCTCTCTCTCACCTGTTCACACATGGCTGAGTGCTGAGTTTTGGACCCATTCAACAGACTTTGCACTGCAGCAGAGCAATACTGTCATTGGAGAATGTAGCTTAGGCATCCTTTTTAAACACATACTGTAGATTTCGATCTGCACCAGTACACGTATCTCCTGAGGTAGTTTTACATCTGAGATATGCATTCATGTATTTATCTATTCTTTTTAGTTATCCCATGCTATTTCAAAAGTACATATTCTTATTAATGTGTCTGTTTTGGCTTGCTTTTTAAAGAAAAATATTTTGTATTCCACTATTACATTATAAACAATGCATAAACTTAGTCCCAGTCCAGAAGGACCATATTTAACACCAACTAGGTTTAAGAAAAACAACAGGACAGAAAGGCACAAAACATGGAGGAGAAAGGAGGTGTGGGCTGAGGGGAGGGAACACTAAAACGAAAATGTATATAACAACCAACATATAACCTCCCGGGTTCCATATCAAAAATACCCTCTGCAAATCTTGCAGGGTCAACTTGGTCAATCCAATTGCTAAACAAAATGTTTACACCTCATTTGTTTCCCCATAGAGACTCCCCAATCAACCTTACTTTAATTATCATTTCACTGCTTCTTCGCTTTCAGTCGAGCCCCCAATTCCTGGGCCAAGAGAAATCCCATGGCATCTTCCCCATAACCCCTCTTGGACACCACACTCCTCCTCAAACGAGAATAGGTCATCGTGTGAAATGTACATACATGTTTCCATAAGCTAAATATTGCAAACCTTCGGCAACCAATCCGATCTGTCGGGGGTACCCCGTAACTTCCACTTCTGGGCAACAGCCAATCTGCTCGCTCTTAAGATTGACTCCCACACACTCAGACATCTATAACCGTCATAATCCCTCAGGGGGATACCCATCAGAACTGTTAGTACATCCAACTCCAAAGGGACTCCTGTCAGGTCTTTGATCAAACTCAAAAGCTGTGCCCAAAAATTCTGTATAGTCTGACATATCCACCACATGTGTATTAATGTCCCACTCTGGCCACAACCCCTAGTACACGTAGGTGAAGAGACTGCAAACATTTTAGAGATTGTATGAAAATCTCTATGCCATGCCTGGAGGACTTTAAAATGATGCTCCATCACGTGCGTTGAGAGATTATCCCAAAATTGATCAGGAATAACATCCCCCAGAGGTGAGTCCCACAACCCATTGAAATGTTGTATCCCCTACATATTGCTAATAACCAACGCTCTATGATTCTTAGAGACAATACCCTTCCTTGAAACATTAGAGTCTGGAACTTTTTAAAATGGAGTAAGCTCCCATCCCGAATTCACCTTCCATTTAGAATCCGTAAGGTGGCCTTTCAAACTAAAATAGTCAAAAAACGAAGTGCACTCGACCCCTAACATGGACTGCACAGTATCAAAATCCTTAAACCTGCCATCTACAAACAAGTGACATGCCCTTTCCAGTCCCAAATCAGACCAATTTTGAGTAAAGCACAATCCGAATTTTACAATATCCAGAGGCGGACCCCACAATGAACTCAGGGGAGGAGGCCATGTAGAAAGCATCCTATTGTTTGCTCCTTCCTTCCACAGTAACCACAAAACCCTGCAAACCAGATGGCAACATGCCCCATCTGGAATGGATGGAGACCAAATTAAATCTTGGCCCTTTCTCGGTGAACCACCCAATCCTGCAGGGAGGTCCAATAGTTATCTAGTTACCTATATCATCTCTCCTGTGCTCCAAGTATGGCTGCCCTATAGTAACGTGGCTGCACTGGTTTGAGGCTGCTTCCCCTGCCACACAATATTGTAAACCATAAAGTCCTAAAATAATTCTTTGGGACAGAGGTCATAAGCATGGAAAAGAGAAAAAGAAAGTGAGGCAGTATATTCATCTTAACCAAAGTCATCCGTCCAAACCAAGATTGTGTCAGCTTAGACCATCTGCGCAGATCTGCCTTAAAAGTTTGCAACAGAGGAGAATAATTCAGATTTGTAAGGGGTTTTGTCTTGGGCTATTACCTAACTTGGCTGTATTTTAGTATTGTGGTAAATTGGTGGTGAGCATATTCATAGCACTTCCCTATATGATGAGGCAAACTATCCCCCTTTTATAATCACACTCTGCTCTAGGGTTGACCGTAAGCATGCATACCCAGGCCTAATGCACTTAGCAGAAACAGAATATTGCCATAGATTGTGCATAAATTATGCCGATGACTTATATACGACATCTGTAAAAGTATTATTTGCATGAATACCAGCTCATAGTGAACATTGGCCTAAGCACATTCGCATCACACTGTAAATCGCATTTGAATGAACCTGAAATAGGCTGACTACACCGCCATTTTAAGTTATCTGCCATTTTGATTAACTCCTGCTTTCTGTCCCATGTTAGAATTTGTGTTTTCGGCTCGAGCAGAAAAAAATGAACTTTGTACTGTGTCAACATAGATAAGCATGAGCATGCTGAAGCTGCTAAGGTGGATTATTTGTCCTGCAAACCTTGGAGCTAAACAAGAGCCATGCTAATAAGTAATTTATATACCTTCTGTACCAACAGTGTCTTCCGCGTTCAAATAGCGAAACAGAAGGATGAATAACAGAACATGTGCTTTTGCAGAAATCTTTGTTTTCGCTCCTTGAAACTAAGCTGACTTTAAACTTAAGAACAAATGATAGACAAATATAAGTAAATTAAATAAGGACTGTTACCTTCGTGTCCAATGTTTGGAAAACATATGAAGTGTTTAACAGAAAACAACAAATTATTCATAGATGTTTAAACATTTATTAGTTTTGTTGAAAGGCTATGTACCCTATGTAAATGTGTTACACAGAGAGGGGCTGAACGATGTGTCCAGGATTGTGAGAAAACTGTATAAATAATCATATTTTTGAAATGCCCAGCACTCTCTCATCTCACAGTGTCTGCTTGCACACATTGTGGGGTGTTGAGGGCCAGACAGCTGTTCTGATAAATAAAGTGTACTTTTAACTAAGTACTCATGACTGGCGTATTTCTATTATGTGGTATTAAGCCTCGATATTCTTTAATCTTTGACATCAGCCTATATTATTGAAAAATCCTGTTCAGCTTCCATGCACAGCTGAACACACTAACACAACAAACCAGCTTTCTGGCTTGTTTTTATATTTCTCCTTTTGTTTCTTACTTTACCTCCGGCAGTAAATATTTTTACCACCGTGGTGTAGGCACTAAGGTGCTTCCTAATTACCTTCCTTCACCTAAAGAATAATCACCAGAGACATGAAAAAAATGGTTGCACCAACTTTGTTTTCATTACTGGAATTATTATTAGAGATCATGTCACTTATAAAAAAGAAACACAAATATTACATTTCATAATAATACATTTGCTGACTCTTACCAAAGCATCTAACAGACAAAATATAAATATGCATTGCACAAAATTATTTAATTTTCCGTTAGTTCACTGTGTGTGAAATAAAACCATCAATGATTCAGTTGAAGCTAATGGTCAATTTTGTCTATCTGGCCACAAAGATAATTCTCTCTCATTCAGCGTTCTCCTCAATTTTACCGCCACTTACATGGGATTCTGAAGTTTCTGTGCTTTATCTTTATGGCCCCTTTCCCACTCCTGCTTTTCTGCGATGAAGTGTTACAAGATCCGCACTGCCACTTCGCGCCCCAGAAAACGGTCTTGGATTCCCAGCAGTCTTCAATGCCAGGTCAGGACAGCCCCTGCACGCTCTCCCTTTCGGCAGCCTGCAGCAAGAAGTAGAAAAAGAGCCCACACCCTTCAGCTCACTCCTATTTATCTCCCCTGCCTGTCAGTCAAAACTGTATCTGCCCTCTTTCTGACGTATTTCAGCAATTTCTAGACTTCTGAACCCACTGTCCAATCACTTACAGGAGTTTGTATGTATCTCTTCTTGCTTCCTGCACAGACAAAGAACCCTCAGAATGCAAAAAGACAGTCCATTCATCTTTTTGCAGTGCACATTCTTTCCATGGAATGAAAAGAGAGAAAAAAAAAAAAGAAAGCAGAATTTCCATCCATGCTCACTGATATTGCATTGCAATGTTAATCAGGAGGACTAATTAGTTACTGGGGTATCATTTAGTAAAGGTAGTTAGTTAATTAACCTGGGTTATTTTCTTCAATGCAACATTACACAGATGGCAATTCCGATATATATTCCCTTTGTCCATGTATTCAGTGCATTCTGAATCTGCTGTCTTTTTGTAATCAGTTTGTTTTACCATTGAAGGCCTAGTTCACTGCCTTAATGACTCAATGTGGCATTCTACCTGCACTACATAATTTGCTATCTCCATTTGACTCTCATTTATACTAACCCCACTGAAAGTGCTGTCCTGTAATCACTAATCTGCTGTTCCCATCTGCACCCATTTTACTGGCTGCTTTTATTGAAATCACTGCCATAGGCTCTTACAGATCATACAGTTGCCCAAGATTTCTCTGCACAACAATCCCCAGCTAGCGTAAAGCACAGTTTTCCAAGGACATCCCCATTATATCTCCATCCTCTGTCCTATCCAATGCATTTGGCTCATGGTCATTATACTGGGTTTAATCTTAAAACCTGCCAGCTTTCCATAACTCTCAATTGACGCCATTAACTCCTGAAAATAATCCCCAGAATTTTCTAAATAGACCAGATTCTAAAGCTCCACATACTATCCCCATGATGTTTGGGTTTGACCTGATGGCTATTGCAAGGGTTTCTATTACATAAAATAATGTGGACAGTGGACAACCTTGTCTCGTGCCCCTGGAAAGCATAATGTATCCGAAAAGAATCCAACAAGGTGCCATTAACCATAATCCTGGCCTTGGGTCTCCTATACAACGATGCCACACAAACCCTACAATTCTCCCCAAAGTCATATTCCTGTTACCCGGCACTCATAAACTGCCATTCTACTCTGGCAAATGCTAAATCTGACTCCAGAGGAAGCAAGCAGTATAAATTCTCCATTTGTTGAGTCATGTCTGTCATATCCAGTGTCTTCTGATTATTGGCTCAGTCTTGACAACCACGGATAAAACCCACCTGGTCCCCATGAATCAGAGAAGGAAGAAACTCCTCCAAACTAGTTCCCAACATTCTTGCCAAGATTTTTTGTCTGTGTTAAGAAGAGATATGGGCTGGTACCATCACACAGTGTGCAGTATATCCCCTCTAAGGTATCTTAGTGATGTTTTCACCCAACATTGTGTCTGGCAGTGAACACCCACCAGAATATCATTAAAAAGTCTGATCAGCACTTGCACAGTGTAGTACGAAACCGTTTATAAAACCCAACTGTGAAGCCATCATCCCCAGGGTTCTTTCCAGTTTTCAAAGACTTAATCATATTTTTTTCTCTTCAACAGTAATTAGGGACTCCAATACAGAATACTCATTGCAGGAAAACCTGGGTATCTTCAAGGCATCGAGGAATGCAATCACCTCCTCCAGTCGGCCCTCACACTCAGGTCTATACGTGTCATAGAAATGCTTAAACATTTCAGCTATCTCATTTTCCTTATGTTTAATATCCATAGAGGGTGTTTGCATCGCAGTAATCCTATTTGAATAACTTTGTTCCCTCAGCCTTCACGCAAGTATTATATCTGCTGTTTCCCCTTTATCATAATACCGTTGCTTCAAGAATTTTGTCCTCCAATCTGTTCCAAGGAGAAAAAGAGCCCTCAATTTTGCCTTACGAAGTTGGAGCTCTTGTGATCTTGCAGGGTTAACATAATTCCTCCCTGGTCTTCCTGATTGCAATTGTCCTATCTTTTCTCTCAAAGACATGTCCTTACATGTCCTCTATTTTTTATGGAATGAGGCTATGTGTATAATGTCCCCTCTCAAAGTTGATTAAATACATCCAACAGGTTAGGCAAGTTTACGGAACCATTATCATTAAAATTTAAGTAGTCCTTAATTCTGAATAGCTACTCTGACCCCACCTCCTAATCCTCCAGCAGGAAATTGTCACAGGTCTAACAACCTCTCATCCATTTCTCTTCCCCACTGCAACCCTGGTATGCACCAAGGTCTGACCATGGAACCGCACATAGATCCACTTCCCGCACTAATTGTACAGTAGTCTCGTCAACCAGAAAAAACATCAGTGCGCGAGAAAGACTCCTGGGCTGCGGAATAGAAGGTAAAGGGTGGATTAGACATTTGAAGTGCTTCCGACACATCCAGAACTCTCAAAGTATGATTGAGCACCCTGAACCACAGCAAGACCCCTTCCATGGACGTCATTTCACCAACATGCCAGAGGAAATTACATCACATGACTCTTGACCACTGATGACATCACAGGAGGTGAAGTCATTTGACCCCACCCCCACTTGACATCATGGGAAGTTATGGCACGTGACCTTTCACGCCTTGGCAAAACAGGAAGTGGTGTCACAGCATTGTTCCCGAGTACACTCAGAAAAGAATGGTTATGATATCACTGTAATATGATATACATTTCATAAAAGAATTGATCACCATTGCGTTAATATCAGTGTGTATAGGCCCAATTTACCAAATTACTGTGAATCTAAGCAGATGCCCAACACAACCACCTAGACTATTGTACATCACTTGAGCTGAACTGTAAACAGAGCATCTCGAAGAGGCCTTAACCCCAAATCACAGACATCCTTTGTCTGCCAAGTCTGTAGCCACAGACTGGATACAGCAACTGGCCAACACAAGTCCAACCATAAAAACGATGTTCTGGAGGGATGATAGAGCTGTACCAGTGGTTATGAAGGATTTGAAACCTTCCAACCATCACTTTCTGTTTTGCTTATTTGTTATATGGGAGATAAAGGGGAAGGATCTGTTGCAGGTCACAGTAATTGCATGTTTTTTTACATGATAAAATGTAGACAACAGCAGCAAATCCATGACATCACCCCTCAAAAAGCCTGCTGGGCCTACTGACCTAGGCTACTTCTCAAAGATGACACACAATGAGGCTAAAACATGTCTGGGGATGCTTGTGGTCTCATGCAGCAGGGTTGTGACCTAGCAGTTCGAGCTGCACTGCCCCTTTTGGGGTGAGACCGAGCCTGGATTGCATATGGTCTTTCCCTTCCTGTACTGGCTTGGCAAGATGAACATCGATGGTCTGGAGGGTGGGCCTGAGCTGTGCCATTAGTTTTGAATGATATGAAACTTTGCAGATATCACCTTTCTGTTTTGATTATTTGTTAAGTAATCCACATTTCCTTTTCTTAGATGGGAGTCAGAGGGGACGTGTTGGAGGATGAGTTGCAGGTCACAGTAATCACAGGGTTTTTTTTATTTTAAAATGTAAGCAGCAGCTTCACAACATAACCTCTAGAAAAGCCTGCTGGGCCTATTGACCTAGGCTACTGCTCACTCATGATGATGCCCAATGAGGCTGCACCATGCCTGCGGTTGCATGTGGTCTCGTGCCGAAGGGATGTGACCTAGCAGTTCGGGCTGGACTGCCCCTTTTGGGTTGGGACCAAGCATGATTTGAATATGATATGTTGCCTTCTGTAGTGGCTTGACAGGCTGAAATAAGATGGTCTGGGGGTTTGCTCAACTCTGTGCCACTGGTTATAAATGATTTGAAACCTTGCAGCTTATTTGGTAACTAACCCATTATTTTTTTCTGTTAGATGGGAGATAGAGCAAAAGGATGTGTTGCAGGCCACAGTAATCACTTTGTTTTTTTTTTATTTTAAAATGAACACAACAGCAGCAGCTCCATGACATCACCCCTTATGATTTCCTTTTGTCCTTTATATCTTGCTTAATGCTCGCCTCCTCCAGCTTATAAGCAGTGTTATGTTATGTTACTTAAACTTGTGCAGCGCACAGTCACTCAAAGGTATCTTGGCGCTAGCGAGGGAGAGACAAAGACCACCGTCAATCAGCCGCCAAACACTAGAACAGAAATGTCTTTAAGGCCCTTGTAAATGTCAAATGATTTGGCATGGTTTTTACTGATAGTGGCAGATCATTCCACATTCTGGCAGTGGCAACCAAAAAAATCCTGCCACCGATACGCGAACGGCGAAAAGTGGGCACAACCAGCACTGAAACAGGAACTGAACCCATGTTGCACTGCATCCTCTTGTTCCCAAAACAAGTGTGTTGCCTCTGAGCTATCCTTCCAAATGTATAGTTTGTTTACTTGAGGAAGGAACAGATAGTTTATTTCAAACATGGAGGACAACAATGTAAATTAATTATCTCACCTTGCGTCTATCTACAGTGAGCCTGTGATGCAGGTCTAGCAGATCTGGGTCAGGACACACAGCGCCCAGGCAGGATTGGTGGCAGAAGCCACTGGGGCACACCCCTCTCATCACAGGCCCAATGTCTCAATGGATGCGCAAATCAGACGAGAAACACTGATGAGATTTGTGTTCATGCTGTGCTGTCACTGAGTGCTGCTGGCTGCTCTTACCCATTCCCAGCTAGCCAGACCTAGCCCCCATACCCGTCCTGTTGCTACAGTACTGGGTATGAGCTACACAGACAGCCCCGTCTGTGAACCCAACCATTTGGGCATTCTTCACAAATAGACTGCCAACCTGTTAATGATGGTGGCTTCATGATGTTTCCTGCATCTCTGTTATTTCTCCAGCTAACGAGATCGAGATTCCATGTAAAAAAAAAAAGCTGTGGCACATGTAGCTGCATTTACAATCACCTTTTTCAGGTGCAACACAGAATTCTGCTCTTGGCACTGCATCTTTGTCCAGTGGCACACGGGTAGCAAAGACAGGTCTAGGGGGAGCCAGGGTCAGCAGCTGCTACCCCTGGAAACCCCACAAAATGACATCCCTGACCCTTTCCTGATCCTTAGGCCATTGAGACAGTCTAGAGCTCGATCTAGAGCTCCCCCCACCAACAGAGAACCATCCACAAACAGCTTCATCTTATGACAGGCCTCTCTGAGAATAGCATTTGACCCTGATTGGGGCAATAAACCAATCCCACTGTGATTTTAACCCATCAAGTGAGCCCTTCAAAATGGAGACAATGGCCTTCACAGTCTCTAAATATTTTCTCCACTATAAAGTTGCATTTCAAAATCAATCGGAGTGAAGACCCCTTTCTTCTTCCGGGTCTAAGACGTAAAATAGACCTTGCTCACTCCACCACATTTCACAAACGGTTCCTTGCCTCTAAGCACATGGGTCTCCTGTAAACATAAGATATCCAACTTTAATCTTTTAAATTCTTGAAGAATCAGGGATGTCTTGGTCAGACAATTGAGACCTCTAACATTCGAGGTGCCCAGAAGGAGTTTCTGCTTCATCCTCACTATCACGTCATTGCATAAGCATCTCCCATAAAAGCCCACCTAAACATTGTCATCAATCCATCCCGCCACGTCTCACCCCCCCACCTCCCACAGTGTCATCTCCAACAGAAAACCTTGAAATAGAAATCCAAAAACCAACAAATAACCCCACCAGCCCACACCCTCCCTTCCAAAGTGGTTAGAGTCCCCCCTTTCTCTGAGCTTGAGCCAAACCCCCAGAGCTCCCTATTCCCCCTTGACTTCACGTCCGTCAAGTATCAAGCCACCTACTCCATTGTCCCGCTGGGGCAAGATAAACCCTCAAAGCACCCCTGATGTCAACAAACACCCACTCATATGCCAATAATGTCCTTTCCAAGTGTAAGAGCATCATCAGCAGCCGTCTGGTACAATGTGTAGAAAACACAGCAAAGCCTTATGCATCAAGTCAGAAAGAAACCACCACAATTACCTATTTGGCAAGGGGGTACTCAACTTGTTGAATTTCCTCACCCCCTCCATTCTTCTCCAACCTCCTCTCCCCACCCTGTCCTTCACACCTTCTTCTTGACCTGATTGTATGTCCCTACCTCAATCAGCTCTCAGCAGCTCTCCAGTAACCCTTGCAATATCGACAGGGAGCACTGTGTGCCTTCTCACTCAAACACAATAGAGAACGGAAATCCCCCAATATAGCGTACACCCTGCCACTGTAAACATTGTGGAGGGCCAGAGCACTGCTTTCGGTGAGAAAGTGTATACCCTGAGGGATTCTGAAAGATGGAGATTTGGGATGCCTCCTCCTCCACCTGAGCACATGGCTTTACCTTATTCATGATCTTTAGCTTCTCAGATTATTAGTGGCACCCACTAGGACTGACCTTGAGCCCTTTCCACATCATCTGGGTCTATATGCCTTATCAATAGTCACCTCAATTCCACCTTCCTCTTTGGACAGAACGCCCAGAACTCCTCTCACCCTCATCTCCATGTCCAAGGTGTGATTTGCCTTCCTTATCCACATAGGCGTACGTTGTTACGTCTTTCTCTGTTTTTAAAATCGTCCATCTGTAATTTGATTTGCTCCCTCCAGTGCTGAAATACGGACTTCAAATTCAGTTTCCAGGACATCCACTGATGTCTGCGTGGTCTCCTATCCCACTATCCTCTCCTCCATGTTCTTTATCTTCTTATCCAGACCCAAGATCAGCAAGAATTCCCTTCAGTCCCTCCAAGATCACCAGGAAGTCACTCTTTCTTGCACCAGGTCTGCCCTATGCTCCGGTAAGGGTTTGATGGCCTCCATGTTCTCTACAGAATTTCTCTTCCCGCTGTGCCTTGAAAATTGTTCAAGCACACTCGTCTAAGCTCGCTCAGCCTACACCTCCCTCCAGAATATTCTAGGAGCCTCACTCCACTAGACTCATTGTCTAGCCAGCCACCAGGAAAGCAGCCGTTGCAGCGGTCCTTCAGCCAGACTCCGCTCCTCCAGCCAGTGCACACCTCCCACTTATGTTCTATGAGGCGCAAACAGCAATTCAAGGCCTCTGACGTGGGGCAACCCCCTTTCTGAGTCGGTAAATTTTCTTCTAATCCAAGGCCCCTCCTTGAACATTGTGAGCGTGAACCGTGAGCCTCTCACGCCAATCATCAGACTATGGGGTTGTTCAGGGACGCATGTATGGGGCTCAAAAAGCAATCCAAAGTTTCAAATGTGGGGCAACACCCTACTTTAGTTCTCAATCCTTCTTCCAATCCATGGCCCTCCTTGAACATCATGAACACGAACTGTGAGACTCTTGTTCCAATCATCAGGCTACAGGGTTGTACAGGGATCCATCCGTGCCTCCCTGGCATCGATGTTTCCCGCCGGACCCACGCACCTCCCTTCCAATCCCAACATTACCACAGGAGCGATACAGTGGCCTCAGGCAGCCACGTCTTGCAGACGACGTTGAGCAGTAGGCCGTTCTCCCCTGCGCTCGACGGGGTGGTCCGGTGATCTTTGTGCACCGGATAGAACTTCTGAGGCCATCAGTCTCCCATCAACAACAACAAAGGGGGAGATAATACAGAGCTTTATAGTTCTATGGCCATTTTGCCTGCCCCCTCTGGTGGCCTCCTTGGCTTGTTTTTTGAGCAACAGACACCAACATCTGCGATTATGTTTTTACCATTAGAGGAGTACTTGTATCATAATGCATGGGGCACTTTGGTATGTGTTTCAGACAACATGTACGTTCTGAGCTATCAGAGACATTTGGAGAGATAGCCAGTAAAAAACATATAATTATTCTTTAATTCCTGTTGCCACCCTCCCCATGACTTCAGCCTACTCATAGCCACTGCCCAGATTACACCACCCTCCACATGCTCCTCTCCCCATCCTTCACACCTAGCTGAATACAGAATGCTGAGCTACATGCAAATCCAGGACACATCAGGCAAAGTTAGAATTATATTGGAGCAGAAGGCAACATGTTTGTTTTTCAAATTGATGGACTTCCCATTTCTTTCAATGACCACTGGTTTCTTTTTAATATGGGCAGTTGTCCCCCAGAAAATATGTTGTGTAAGTACTTGACACCAAAACATGTACATAGCAACAATCTCCATGAGAACCTGCTTTGCATATCCATTGATGTGTGCTTATAACATTTAGATAAGATGTGGGTCCAGCGACTCAAGCAAAATATGATTCAGAACAGGTCCACGGCTCTCTAGGAATCCTACAGAAAAGGAATGACTGGGGTCATGGGGCCTCATTACGAGTGCGGCACAAAGGGATTACCGGCACCGGTAAGGACACTGGTGCAGGTAAACACTTTGCGCCCTATTCCAAGGTCCCTTAGCGGGTCCCTCCTTTAACTCCTGGTCTGACCAGGCGTTATGGATGGGACCCGTTAAGGGACTTCAGAGCTAATAACGGTACCGCAAATTGCGGTACCGTTATTAGCTACTTCCCCATTCTCATTGAGCCCTATGGGGGCTCAAATGGGAATGGGCAATGGATTTTTCAATGGGGATTTACCGGTCCCGCAAAGGTCGGACTACACCGGTAAGTCCCCATTGAACCAAGTCGGAGTCGGTACCGGTATGGGAGGTAGTCATGGCGCAAATAGCTCCATGACTACCTCCATACTCGGAATGAGGGACTAGGAATCCTACAGCAAAGGAATGACTAGGGTCATCGGGCCTCATTACGAGTGTGGCGGTAAGGGGTTAACGGCACCGGTAAGGATGCCAGTGCCATTAACCCCTTACCGCCGCATTCCGAGGTCCCTTAGCGGGTCCCACTAAGGCCGGCTGGTTTTACCAGCCGCCCTTAGCGGGAGCCGCTAAGGGACCATCGAGCTAATAACGGGCCCTCTATTTGAGGGCCCATTATTATCTCCTTCCCAATTCCCATTGAGCCATATGGGGTCTAGAATGGGAATGGGGAATGGTTTTCAGAATGGGGACTTACCGGGTCCTCCAAGGTTGGAATGACCCGGTAAATCGCCATACCGAGAACCCGGACCCGGTATGCGGTAAGGGGGTAGCCATGGTGCTAGTAGCACCATGGCTACCTCCAACCTTGTAATGAGGCCCATTGTCTTGTATTGTTGTTAACTTTTAGGGCTCCCAGTTATGATGTTTATTCGCATGTGGGACTTGTAGTCCATAAACAATGTTCTGTTTGAAAAAGGTTGTGCCCTTTATGTGCTCAAAGATGAGGATGGGTCATGGCCTATTCTTGGAGGCACCCACCAGGCCTAGATTTAATCCGGTTGCTTCTGCTGTGATTTACTCGAAAGGGGCCTTGTCTTTTGAAATGACATACTTCTGAAACTCTGACGCACGATTCATGTCTCCTCCATCAGTAACATGTCACCAAAGTCCTTGCCTGTGTCAATCCTTCTGTTTTGCTGGCAGCACTAACCTCTCCTTGCAGACATCACAGATCTGGATGGCAACCTTTGCAATAATAAAAGCACCCCATAACTGCACTGTCCGCGCATTAAGGTTGCACGCAGTCACTGCATGCAATGTAAGGCCCCTTCAGGTTACAGCCTGACTGCCCAGATTGCAATTGTCTCCATTATAAAACCATTGTAAACAAGGACTCCAAGTCCCAGAATGCAAAGCAAATGCAGGCACTGGATAAACGCCCAAAGTTTTGAAAGGTATGGATCATGCTGCACCCAAAGTGCACAGGTGTACTGTAGAAACACTTGATATAAACAGAGCAAAGCTAAATCCTAAAAAGCCACAGAGCATGGGGCAGTGGTAACATTTGCTGTCACTCATGTAGCAGTCCACCATTTTGAACTGTTTGAGTACCCACTGAAGTGGTGGATCAATCTGTCTGTATCTTTCATCCTGTGACAAAAGGACGGAAGAGATTTAATGATTAAGCAGATTATCTGTTTCCCAGCCAGACCAGCTCCCTCCCCACTAGTTTATGATGCACTGCGACCCCAAGAGCTGCCAAATGCGTTATTGCTGGAAGGTAAGGAGAAATGTGCTACTCAGGAAAGCCCTTAGGAGATGACCTTACAGAACTCCGTTCTTCAGCGTGTCCCTACTCACAGCAAGACCAAGTTGAACACAGAAAAATAGCAGGACATGCGCAGAAGAAAGAAGCAGGAAGGCTAAGGAGTTAAGCATACAAATCAATCCCGTTCTTCAGGTTTCCATGGTATCGGGGATATTCAGGATGCTTCGGATTGGTACACAACCTCGAATCCAAATACTGTGAGTCCCATAACATAGGATTTGTTCATCGTAGTTCAGCAAAAATATAGATGAGGGTGGAGTTAGGTTCATAATTAAGATGGGAGGCAATGCGTAAAAATATGTTAAAATGGGGTAAAAACAAAAATCGAAGTTAGGGAATTCGCAGTAATGGATTTCAATGTTATCTCGTAGATCCATTTGTTCATGTATGTACATGGTCATCTCTGTTCTGTCTCTCATTTTGTACATGTTCCTGTTGCAGAGGAAAGGGATGAGGCCCTTTAAGAGGGCAGAGACTGCAGCAGGAAAGGGAGGAGGGAGGAAGGGGAGGGGAGAAAGGAAAGGAAAGAAGGCAGTTATGTTAAGAGAAATAAAGAGAAAGGACGTGATCCAGCCGTGTCCCTTGTTATTTGTATCCAAGTGCCAGTGTGTTTATGCCCTAACAACTGGTGAAGAGGCGCCACAACCCACGTCCCGCAAAGCTGCAGTCTTAAGGAGGAAGCAGTGTGGACCAGGAAGGGAACTGCTGCCCAACCACGCACAGCAGAAGGTGTGCAGGAGCTGGAGGAGGATGCCAGCGCAGTAGGAGAAGAAGCCGACATGACTGATGGAGGAAGCCAATGCTTCCGACACAGACCTGGAAGGGAATCGCTGCCCCTCTATGTGCAGCAGGAGCCACAATGAAGCCCGAGGAGGAAGTCAGCGCAAGAGGTGAGGCAGCAGGAGAGACCGACGAAGGAGGCCGGCGCCCAGAACACATCTCAACAAGAGGCCTAGCGAGCCACCACGATGAGGTGAAAATGGACCAGAAAGGACGCATCAGCAAGTAACTGCTGCAGCGTGCAGGAAGGGATGCGCCAAGAACAAACAGAGACCGGCGCGTCAACGCATATGGCCCACCCCACCGGTAAGGAGGACTGCCAAGCGGGTGGAAGATGGGAAACCGGGATCAGCAATAGAAAGCAACCTGGGAGGGGTACGAAGAGCTGTGCACACACGGCAGAGGCCCTGCCACACGCCCCACCCGAACAAGGCCCTACCCCGAATTCGCCACTAGAAAACGCGGACGTGAAAAAAAAAATTATAATAATAATAATAATAAACAAGAAACACAACAACAAATAAACTAGGTCAGCGACTACGAAGCCATCAGGCTGAGAGTAATCGAAGGATGCATATCCAAGTAGTTCAGAAAACACCTGCTGAAAAAAAAACTCCAGTTTCAAGAGATATCAGACCTCAAGAGAGTGGATGTGCAAGCAGCTAACATAGAAAACCCGAAGAAAGCAGACACAGTATCTGCTCTAGACACCACTCCACAAGGACAGACCAGATACCCTGGCCCACCGAACCGCCAAGAAACATGGAATGCAAATCGGCATGCCCCAACAGAGACAGTGCTACAGGTGTTGGTTTGAATTTCTTCATAAGGGCCAATGCCCAGCCATCGGGCAGATGTGCATGAGATGCGGGCAAGAAAACCAATGCCAAGCAATGTGCTGAGAAAAGGTGCCAATTTTATCAGTGTACAGGCCGTGCCCATCGTCAACATGGAACAAGAGATACAACCCACCGAAAATGCTTACTCCCCGACCATTCCAAGAGAGAGAGGGAGGGCGAAGCAACCAAAACAGAAACACAGCGATCTACACCACCCAGACAGGGTTCATAAGAGCGGTGGACAACCTAAACGTTCACTAGCCAGGAAGGCCAGTCGACATGCCTGAACACTTCCCCACCTTACTTCCAGACCAGGCAGAGGAAAAAAGGCATGAGGAAGAGTATGCTGCACATGACCTGTATGAAAATCCCCCGATCGAAGGAGAAGATTCTGCAACATGAGAATCATACTATGAATAGGACAGATACAGCAGAGAATATGTCCGATTGATATGTGCCACCCCAGACAACAGCACAGCTGCAAAAGTGGCAGTACGAATAGGAGGACTGCAAAATCAATTCATTATAGACACAGGGGCTATGGTTCATGTGATGAATGAAAGAGCCTACAATGCCATTGCGAACATGTACTCCGTACAACCCTCACAAGAGCGCATCTTCCAGTGGGGAGTGACGATCCCTCTTTAATCCAAGGGCAAATTCAATTGTTATCTACCACCATCAATGTCATACACAGCCCGGCAACAGGGAGATGCCTCCACAGCTACCGGACAGCCAAGACCCTAGCACTGATCGACATTCAGTACGACCCCTCAGAAACCATATACGGCCTCCCCCAAACACCCAAAGTCTCAGAGCAGTGTCCCAACGTGAAGTAGACATAGATGACCTCAAAGATACATTTCTGGTGCTGTTCAAAGGAGTGGCCAACCTGAAAGACACGGTTATAAGACTTCATATTGACTCCACTGTAATACCTGTACCAAGAGCACCCCCACAGGATAGGATTGCACCTGCAAGCCCTTGTAACGCACAAACTGCATTTATGCCCCAAGAATGACATTATCGAGAGAGTAGATGGTCCAACCCCATGGGTGTCCCCCTTGGTGGTCGTGCCCAAAGTGGACAGCCGCCTACGCCTGTGTGTGGACATGCAAATCCCCAATACCGCAATTCAGAGGGAGAGACACCTGGGACCCAACATCGAAGATATGCTTGTGAGACTCAACCAAGCCACCCGGTTCTCCAAATTAGATCTCAACCAAGGTTATCACCAACTGGCCATCGACCCGGCCTCCAGATCGATAACCACATTCAAGCGCACAAGGGGCTGTTTTGCTACAAGCAACTTAACTTCGGAATATCACCTGTGGCCAAAATATTTCAAGAAAGGATACGATGGCTCATCGCACCTGTCACAAATGCATTAAACTACAGCAATGATATCCGGGTGTTCGGGATCACTCAAGAACATCATGACACAGCATTAAGATCAGTGTGCAGGATTCTTCACAAAGCCGGTCTCACTCTCAACGGACCAAAGTGCACCATTAACAAGCAGAGCCTACGTTTCTTCAGCCACATCTTCTCCGATCACGACATCATGGCCGACCCCGACAAGATAAGTGCCATCGTCAACCTGGAGGCACCAAACGAATCGAAGAATTACGCTCCTTCCTAGGAATGGTAGTATACTGCGCCCGTTAGCATCCCCACTACGCCACCCTCACAAGCCCACTCATGAGACTCAAAAAGGACTCCCCCTTTGAGTGGGATGAGCAGTGCCGGAAAGCATTCTGTATCATCAAGGATGAACTAGCCAATAACCAGAGGTTAGCATACTTCAATCCGAAATGGGACACCGAGATCACCATGGATGCTAGCCCAGTGGGCCTGGGTGCCATACTCGCACAAATAGACCCTAACAACAAGGACTGCACAGAGGTAGTAGCTTACTCCAGCAGAGCACTGTCCGTCATCGAACAGGCATACTCTCAGGCCAAACAAAAAAGTCTACCAGCGGTCTGGGCATGTGAGAAGTTTCATCACTTCATTATCGGCCGGACATTCATCCTCATCACAGACCAGTAGGCATTGCTCTCACTCTTTGGCAACCCCAAAACTAAGATGCCCCCACGCATAGAATGGTGGGGTATTTGACTGCAGGAGTACCATTATACCATTCTTCACAAACCAGGGGACGAGGCAAACACAGCAGACTATCTGCCCCTCCGCGCAGACGGTACAGCAGAGGAAACGCTAATGCACTGCACACCCTGCCAAAAGAAAGCGGTGAATATCCCCCCATGCCTGCTTCAAGTAGTTCCATTACCAGAGGGGCCATGGCAAAGATTATCAATGTATTTTTACGGCCTTCTAGAAGAAGGGGGCCACCTCCTAGTGACCATCGATGAGTACTCACATTTCCTTCTTGTAAAGCACGTGCAATCCACAGCATTCCACCATGTGGTTGGAATGATAGAACTGTTTAGCGAATGGGGGGTCCCCAATACCGTCAAAACAGACAAAAGCATGGTCGAGCGATTTATGGCCACCATCAAAAGGACCTACCAGAAAGCAACCGTAGAACAGATGGCAATGCCATAAGCCATCTCCCAGATGCTAAAGAGCTATCGGAATACCCCCCATGAGACAACTGGACGAACACCCACAGAGCTGATGATAAGGTATAAGCCGAGGACCCCATTACCACAGCTGGAAGATTACACCCCGGAAGAAGATGCAGAGATCAGAGAAAAAGAGGCTGAGAAAAGGAGGAAAGTGAAGGAGTGGACGAATCTGAAAAGGAGGGGGAAAGAACATCAGTTCCCAGTCGGAGAAGTTGTAGTCGTCAGACAGAGACAACAAAGGAAGATCTACGCAAGATACGTGCCAGAGCCACTCCTGGTCATGGAAGTGAAGGGACCCATGGTCACTGCAATGAGAGAGGAAGGAGAGATAGCTCACAATGGGCCTCATTACGAGGTAGGAGGTAGGGGATTACCGGCACCGGTAACGGTGCCGGTGCCGGTAATCCCATACCTCCATATTCCGAGGTCCCTTCCTTAAAGCCTGGTCTGACCAGTTGTTAAGGACGGGACCCGCTAAGGGACTTCAGAGCTAATAATGGTACCGCAAATTGCGGGCTCAATGGGAATGGGGAATGGTTCTCAGAATGGGGATTTACCGGGTCCTCTAAGGTTGGAATAACCCGGCAAGTACCCATTCCGAGAATCCGGACCCAGCATGCGGTAAGGGGGTAGTCATGGTGCTAATAGCACCATGGCTAGCTCCTACCTCTATCTTAGAGCCCTCCAGCTCTTTTGCTATATTTTTGGGCTTTGAACTTTTCATTTTCAGTGTGTTGTACGTTTTATGCTCATGGGTTCTGGGGTCCCACCCACTCCATAGGGATCACCTTTTTACTGTGTGTCACAAAGCACCTTCAGTGCAGTGACACAGGGTTGTCTTTTTCAGACTTCCCAATTTAAACCCCATTTTATGGGACTGACTACGGTCTCCCAGAACATGTAAAGTTGCCATTGACTTTACTAGTCCTTTTCAATCTACAGACCCAGTGCACCCTATCTTCCCATAGAGTACTGGAAGGGTTAATAGTTATCCCTTTTTGTCTGATTCTCATGGAACATTATTTGGTTCCCCTTTCTCTAAGATTTGGCTGGTGGCAGTGGCATCTACCATTTTTATTCTACCACGGGCTATGAAAATAGCCTCGGTACCGTTAGACGCTATGGTGGTAGCCTTAAACTCTAACCCTATGGACCCCTTTTATTTTTATTTGGTTCCGGTCGCGCCATTTCTTTTTGTAAAGGTCTTTCTAATGTTTTACTCTGCGCGTCAAACCAGGTTTGGTTCCTTTGTTTGCCATCCTTTGGCGGGCTTCTGCACAGAAGCCCTCCTTAGGTGCCTGCGTGTCTGGGTGGACAGGATGTGAGGGAGGGGTTTGAGGCCCCCTGCACAGGGTATCCTTGAAGGCCCAAGTCGCACTCTAGTTTGATTGGCTAGTTGGCTGTCCTGCCAGGACAGCCACCCTGCTGTGTGATTGACAGCCAGGCTGTGTGAATGGGGGAAAACTGCTTAAAAGCAGGTCTCTGGGACTTGGAAGGCAGAGTCGCCACTGGATCGAGAGAACCGAAGAGAAGCTGAACGAAGACAACTGCTGCAACTACTGGACATCCCGGTGAAGCCCTGCTGCAGGTCCGAATCGCCTGAAACTTCGACGACAGAGAAGATCTGCAAGGAATCTTCTCCCCCTGAGCTTGGTGGGACCAACCGACTCGCCAAACACCAAACGCCGGCCTCCCTCTCCTGGTCAAATTTGCTGTGCATCGCTGCAGTGAACCGGATAGTGAGGAGGAACAGAACCTGTTTGGGTTTTAAGGAGCTCACCTTCTATTCGACGTTTTGCTCCGCTTCTGGCTTCATCCCTGGGCAGTGCAGGACCCTCCAGATGTCCTCCTTATTATCACCACGACTGAAGCTTCAGGAACCGTGAGCCTAAAGGAACTGGCAGGAACAACTGCCTCAGCTACAGCATTCGTCTCCATCTAAGGTACTGTGCAAATCCAGTTATTCTTTCCATCCGACCGCTGTGAAAGTGCTTGAAATCCTTCGCCTCTCCGAAGGCTTGTCCTTCTCTTCTCCTTTGAATAACCTTTGTCCGACTACCTTCATTTTGAACTCTTGGCAAAGACTTACCGCAAACAACTTTGAACTGTGTGATACTCTGCAAAGACTCTGAACCATTAACATTGGCCCAGAGCTTTGACTTGAATCCTAGTTGTAGTAGCCTTTTCTAGATTGCCCAGCCTATCATTTGTTGGTATTGTTGATTTTAAATAACTTTGCCTTTTCTCCCTTTTAAATTGCTGGAGTGCCATTTTGCTCACACTTCATCTTGAGCCTAACTTGTCCAGAACTGATTGGGGGTTGTTGTGGTATATTAAGATTGTGATTTTCTGCTGCTTTATGATGGTGAACTGTTTTATAACTGATGGTGTACATAAATGTATATTCTTTTAGTCAGAAACCTTGAATCAGTGTTTGCTTGAATCATAGTAATTGTTGTCATTTGTGTAAACTCTTGTACTGCTCACTTTACTCTGGAGATAAGTCTGGCTGCTCAGCCATCACTACCACTTTACTGTGTAGTACAGGCTTGTATCAAAGGTCAAATTCACTTACACTTGTAGTCTTAATTGTGAGTGGTTTTCCCAAAGGGTACTGCATATGATTCTGCCTAACACAATGCTTCGTTCTTTCCATAAGCTACACCATGAAGAGGCTGAAACTGGCCCTGTGACAATAAGTGAAGATGAAGAGCCCAGTTTAAGAGAGACTGATGACCCCCCGGTCGGAGCCAGGACGGAGAGACTCGTGATTCGCCCGGCCACCCACAATGAACCATACGGAGGCCCCCACGTCTCATCGAGCAAATATAGACCGTGACCCTCACTGATAAGCAAAGGGAGGTTGTTGCGGAGGAAAGGGACGTGGCCCTTTAAGAGGGCAGAGACTGTAGCGGGAAGGAGAGTAAGGAGGAGGGAGGAAGGAGATGGGAGAAAGGAAATAAGGCAGTTATGTTACGAGAAATAAATAGAAAGGACAGCAGCCAGCCATGTCCCGTGTTATTTGTATACATGTTCCAGTGTGTTTAGGCCCTAACAGGTCCGGCCACAAATCAAGGTCATAACGTCCATGTTCTCTGTCCATGTAACAGTGGTATACATGGACAGTCAACCTTTGTTTATCCATGGTATCATGGTTCAACAAAGTTGGTCATACATTCACATTGTCCTTACTGTTCTCCGTCTACCCCAGTTGCTCTTGGCCAGTGTTCATCGCTGAATCACCATAATTATGTCCACGATCTCTGTCCCTGGAACAGGGGAATAAAAGGACAGGAAACCAAATATGTCCATTCTAAAAAATGGTCAGTCTTGTTTCGGATAAGGTTTTATTGCATGAATTCAGAATTTTAATTTTGCGACTATTGGAAAGGCTGAATGCAATGTTTATATCTTATGTATTCCCATGTCTTAATGCTGTTCTAACGTCTTTGTGCATATTTGCCATAATGATCTGTGTCGAATAAAACCAATAAACAAACAAACATGTATGTAAAAATGAGTTTGTCATTGTTTATCCATTGAAATTCAACTTTTTAATGTACTCATCTCTTTATATTAGGAATTATTAAATTGAGGGGCATTCATGTTTGGAAGGAGAATGTGTATTTCTGATAACAATACATTCTAGTTACTGTTTTTCAGCACCCCAACACAGAAATACCAACTCCAAAACCCCAACCTTCTTTAAATCAAATTAATTTCAGCACAATTCTAATGGTTCTCATTTCCTCCATCTCTGAAAAGTCTTGATAGTCTACATCCTTATGTTCGCATAATCAGAGTGAAATGTAAGCAGGTAGCTGTGGTAGGTCAGGAGAAGGATACAGACCACATGGTGGCATTTCAAATGTGTTTCTTTATTGAAATGATAAGGAAAAGGCCTTTCTAACCCTATTCTAATGGTTTTCCCCACCTAACACAAATCTAACTAGGGTGCTCATCGTCAACAGTGTAGATCAAAGCAAGAGTCCGTCCTCCATCCAAAGCTAGTCTATCCTGACCCTACCACTAAGCAAAATAACGAATGAAGTACAGGGGAATCTCTCCCTTCTCCTGGATGGGTTTTGTCAGCTTCAATAGCTTAATTTAAAATAGTTAGTGGTAATTTCCTAAACCAGTTGCTTCAATTATTCTAGTGGACTCTTCCAACGCCGGGTTGTCCCTTTTTCCCTATGAACAAATGTTCCTTGCTTGTACCCCTACCCTCAACTGTAACTTGCAGTGTATCTGTAACTTGCAGTGTATCTATATCACTTTCTCTACTGCAATGTCATGATCTGTTATCACTCTTACTCAGTTGGTTCTCTGTCCAGTCACTTGTCTTGGTTATTATCCAGTCACTGAGACAATTAGGCTGAGTCCCTAAGTGCTCTTCACTTGTCTTGGTACTGAGACGCGTATTATTAACCCAGTAGTTATTTTGTTCTTTTTAATACTGGGACGAGTATGATTGGCCCAGTAGTTGTCTGAACACTCCTTAGTACTGGGACGAATGATTAGCTCAGTCTTTATCTGAACTCCTCTTAGTTCTGGGGCGAGTATGATTGTCCCCATGTTTATCTTTACTCTTCTTAATAATCAGCACTCTTCTTACTACTGGGACAAGTATGATTGGCCCATTGTTTATCTTCACTATTCTTAATGCTGGGACGAATATGCAGAAGGGATCTGACCAAGCAGTTCCGTCTGGACGGTCCCTTTTGGGATGGCAACAAGCATAATTTTCATATGTTCTTTCCCCTTCTGTAATGCCTGGCAGGCTGAAAAACGATGGTCTGGAGGGTTGCCCATAGCTGTGCCCGTGGTAATGATTAATTCAAAACCTTCCAGCCATCACCTTATTGTTTTGCTTAAGTGGGATGGGTATGGCCAGACATGGATCCGAGCATGCTGGGGCTAGAGACCCTTGCTCCTCCTCATTGTTGATACCCAACAAGGCTGAAACATGCCTCGGAATGCTTGTGTTCTCGTGCAGAAGGGATGTGACCCAGCAGTACGGGTTGGACTGCTTATTTTGGGGTGGGACTAAGCCTGATTTGCATAGTGTCTTTCCCCTTCTGTAATGGCTTGGCAGGCTAAAAAACGATGGTCTGGAGGGTTGCTTTGAGTTGTGCTGGTGGTTATGATGAATTCAAAACCTTCCAGCCATCAGCTTTTTGTTGTGCATGGATATGATTGGCCCAGTCTTTACCTTCACCATTCTTAGTACTGACAGAGGTATGGCTAACCATGTGGTTATCTACACTCTTCTTAGTACTGACATGAAAAGGAATACTACACTCATTATATTTGCCTTCATAACTGTGACCTGTCCAGTTATTGCAATTGTAGTGTTTGTTCATCTCCCAGGGTCTCCCGCTCTCCCTGTTACCCCCATTTGAATGGTGCTGCATCACCAGGTGGTGTTCACTTTTTATTCCTTGTGTGTGTTCTTGTGGCTCTGCAGAGCAAATGCCTCAGTGCCTTGGCGTAGCTCAAGGACTGCATCATCCATCTCTCCTGGGTCAAGCTATTGCATCTTCTGACCTTGAGCATGCACAGCATGGCTTCCTGCCCTCTCTGTGCTTTCTTCTGTTGCTGGTTGGCTAGATCCTCTCGACTGAGGATCTCCCTGGTTTCAGCAGCTGTTTCTTCCTTGCATGTTTAAAAATACTGGCCTTAAGATTCCCAGATGTTAATCCTTCTTCCCTTTTAACTTTCAGTAGCTGAGTCCTCCCCAGCATAGGACCATAGTTCATTCTTCCTTTCTCTAGAGCACTCTTCATTACTCGCTCATTCTTCTCAGTATGGTTGGCCTTCAACATTTAGCAACATTTATGCCTTCTTTACTTTTCTTATTCTCAGTATGTTTGGCTTCAAGGTGTGTGTTGTTATAAACATTACAAAAGCAAACAGTGGTTTGTACAGGCTGATTTGTCTGGGGCCCTGATGCTATGAGGGACTCATATGAAAGAGGGTTAGGGAGTTCTTTGATGGAATGGGAGTCATTGTCCCCAATAGGGGAGTCTCTCTGTGTGAGGTCCCACTTGCTGCCACCACTAGGGGGAATATTGAGTACCAGACTCACCTCCCTAGCCACAAAAGGAAAGACTACCCCTGGGGTGAAGTGACTGAATCATGTGATTGATCACATAGCATAAATCGTATGCAATGTTAACCAGACTGGGGACTTCTATTACCAGGGTGGAGAACTGCATTTTCTGTTCCCCGGGGTTTATCCTATTTGCATACGCAGAACCCAAACGCCTTTGTGCCTTCACGCAAGGATTGTCGCAATAATAGCATTTACCTGTGGCTACTAGACTGCTATCACAATTGCAAAGTCTGCAAAATGTGGCCGTGAGAAGGCTGATCAGGAAGAAAGACCATCTATCAAGAGGTCTGGCCTTACTGCACTAGCTCACCGTCAAATAAACATTTAGGCTTAAGGCTATGTGTATGTTATATAAGGCTACTTATGGAACTATTGGCAATCTCTTAACTGATTGTTCCACGCAGCTCCAACTTAAAAGACAACCCTGTTCAAATCTGTCTGACACATTGCGGGTTCCAAGATTTAAAGATCAGGAGGAAGATCCTCCTCTTATCAATCAGCAAAGGCTGGAATTCCCTGCCTGTGGTATTTAGACATGAGAGATCTGCAGTGCTTTAGACAAAAAAACTGCAAACCTTGCTATTTACCCAGAGTGTGTGATTTGTGGTTCCCGAGTTTCTGTTTATGGGTTTACTGATGTAGCACCATGATGCCATCTGGCAATAACGAGCACTTTGGAAAACTTCAAACATAAACATAACACCACTTCATTGCAGAATAAGAGTAGGTAATGTTTGCACTCTGACATGAATAAATGCATTCATAAAAAAGTAATATATTACTAAGATATTCTACTAAACCCGTGCTGTCATAAAGTTCAGTTGTCTACGTGCTAACATGGTTTCTGCTTTGCCAGTGGTAGTTTACCTGAATGGACGGCTCTGGTATGGATGTCAGGGAAATAAGTTATTGGGGATAACCCTGAACTGGGCTCTACTCGTGTGGTTATTGCAAACCATGGTTATGCTTGGTTTTGACTTCAAACCACAAATTGTTGATAATCCACAGGTACGATGAACAACGGATAAGCTAACAGGGCAGCACATCTAAACGATCATGCCACTGATTGGTTACTCATGGATATCGAAACTCTTCAGTATCTGGGACAAACATGTATGCCCGTGATCCCATGGAAAGCCTTAGACCACTTATTTTATTTATTTAATTACTTGTCCCCAGACATTTAGTTTTGCTTAGTCACCCCAAGTGGGATGGCAATGCCCAGACGTGGGTCCCGTGCCTGCTAGGCCTAGAGCCCCAACTTCTCCTCACTTATGATGCTGAAACATGTCTGGGGATGCGTATGGTCTTGTGCAGGATGAATATGAGCAATCAGTTTATACTGTACTGTTACTTTTTGGAGTGGGACCAAGTGTGATTTGCATATAGTCTTTCCCCTTTTGTAATGGCTTGTCAGGCAAGGAACGATGGTCTGGAGGGTTGCCCAGAGCAATGCCCGAGGTTAAGATCCAATGTAAACCTTCCAGCCATCAGCTCTTTTGTTTTGCTTAATCTCCACAAGTACAGCAGGGTGTTATTGCAGGTGAGGAACTCTCGCCACCACCATTATTAACAACAAATGGTAAAACTGATCTACCTATAACAATTTCGTTATCGGAGGCATCCAGACAACAGTCTCCATCCACATGGATAAGCCCTTTAGGTGATACTTTGCCAACCGGAAGCAATGCTAAGTCAAGATATTTAGCTGAGATGGATTTACTACGGAGAAGACGATCCTTGCTTGCATCATTCATTGTGCAATTTAACTAGAGAGCAATAACAAAAAGATAAAGTAAGATAAACTGACCTATTCACACTCTCCTTAAACGTTGCACGAAACCGGCACAAACCAGCGATGCCTTGATGACGTGCTGCGCTGATGCGCTGTTGAGCTATAGCTAGTATCCCAAATTACTGCAGATTATGGGAAATGTAGTTCCCAAACATTTTTCAAATGCCTTCCAAGACTGGTAAATCCTATCAAGACCCAACTTGAGGTGCAGGTAAGAGCAAGGCAATTTGATAATGCTACTATGCTAAGAAGCTAAACACTGTAAAAATCAGCCCTTCAGAGCATACACACACCACTGTGCAACACTCACTAAAGGTATTGAGCTATCAATGGCTATCAATTTTAAGCATGGTCAAAGCCATTGACAAATTATGCTCATCCATGAACGATTCCCATGGTTGACTATAGTAAAGCCATCGGCAACCCAGGTTTGTCCATGAACGTAAAAGTGCGGTAACCTGGGAGAATGATCTAAACCACTACCCAACGCAATCACACCGGTAAAGGGTCTGATTAGGATCCACTAGAAATAGCATGTCATCAACCCTAACATGAATATCATTAATTCATGACCATTTGAAGACCTTTTGGACACCGGAGACCCCTATAAAGGAAACCTGGGGGATTCACCAGATTGTCGGCACTACAACTAACCACCTGCGACATTCGTTCACATGCTGTGGATGGACACATACATTTCTGGAACTTAGTCTGATCACCAGTCACCAACATCCGCAAGGCAAAATGATATCTTGCTCCAACATGGGTGGTCATTGGATCAAACACACTTCCATTCTGGTTTGCTGTACGCTTAACAAAAATGCTAGATGTTCTCTTATTTGTAGTATGAAAAACAATTACATGAGGAAGGAGAGAAGCACCAGTGTGTACACCAGGTGATGGCCAACGGTATGATTTGCTATAAAATGCAACACTGCTCATAGAAATGTACACCCCACACCCACCCAGTAATCCACCAGAGTGAGGAACAGTCACACAGAGTCTTCCACGTAGGACCTTCATCATCTCATCCCATACCTGTCACTCAATCCTATCAGCCCATTCAGAATTAGCGCACATCTCTAGTTTATCCTTTTAATAAGGCTGGAGATATGTGGAACTGGTCCAAATGGATTCCTCTCCTCCATCTTCTCTATCATCCTTATTTATACCCCTTCAACCAAGTTCTACTTCTCTTCAGTGAGAGGACACTAAATCTAACTAACACATTCTTAATCATTGTACTATCTCCCGTAAATGTCATACTCATACAATAATCATCGTCATCCCAACCAAGTATGAGACATGCACACATCTCCTTTCCTATCCTGACATCGCCTCCACTCATCTGTATTTCCTTCCTCTATCTCTTTATCTCTCTGTTTTTAATTTTTCTACTACTGATTATTGATTACTTAGCTATCTGTCAGTCGAAATGCAACCCTCCCGCCTAGCCAGATCTCTTCTCTGTCATTGGCCAATCGCGAAGGCATCATGAAGCAAGACACAGATAACAGTTTCAAAGTTAAAAATAAAATAATTTATTATATCAAATGTCAGGATGATGGTAGAAGGCTCAACTTGCCCCGTGCTAAAGTGGGATTTCCATACCTGAACGAAACTATGGAAAGTCTGAGTCAAAGAGTTAAACGTAGAAGTCTGTCTGTGTCCAAAGCCTATGCTTGCCCTCACAACTAAAGCTAATCAATGTGTAGGGATGTCAATAATAAAATAAATGGTGATTAACACTAAGTTCTGAGCTGCTTCTAGCTCTTAGCTTCCTTTTCAGCCCCCCTTCCTCAAGTTCAAGAAATTTCGACAAAAGTCTTACAATAGGCTGTTTCCAGTTCAAGGCAATACAGTTCAACACATTCCTAGGAGTCCCTTTCCCCACGTTTAAAGCAACACAGTTCAAAATAAAAGGGTCTTGAGGCTTTGTTCTCAAGACATTTCCTCAAGTCTCTGGGTTGCCTTCCCCGAGACTTTAACTCAGCCACTTGCACTTGTTTTAGTTCTTTCAAATGTTCAACACAACCTGACCCTTCTTCTGGATTGTATCATCAGTTCACTTGAAGCTTTTCTCATTGGTTTGTTCACAATGTCATTTGGTTTTCCCAATGTAGGGCTCACTGGTCTAGGCGCAGTTATCAGACCACACGGTTTACTCTTCACAGGTCACGCAACCAGGATCCTTAGGCTCTTCTGCCCACAGGTTCTTCTGTACTTGCCCCTGTGTGCAGAGTCACATAGCTCGTCTTTGTCGGCCTCTTGGCTTTATGTGCAATCTAACACTTCTCTGGTTTCTCCTAGCTGGCTTCCTGGCTTTGCCATAACATAACACACACCCCTGCCAGTCTTTGGCCTTGCCATACTGTATCCATTTATAAATTTCACTTTGTGGTGGTCTTATTCATGCCCCACCTTTTATGGCACTCTTTCACCCTTTTGTTTTTTTCTGTAGTTTGTTTTCATACAAGCACTTTCCATTTAGCTGTCATCTGCTATTTGTTTTGCCCATAAAGTTCTATTAATTTCAGTGTTCAATATGCTTAATTTCAAGTTTTCATTCAGCTTGGTATACAATATGCATAGTTTGGCTTAGTTTCACATTTTCAAATGTTCCCTCTTGTTCACTTGGAACTGTTCAGTTTTTGCCTCGTCACGAAAAGTGTCCCCTGTTGGTCTCTCCCACACAGGCCTCTCTATTGCTTTCCCTGCTGTTCTCTGGTTCTCCTTTAATACACCTGCAATGACCTGACAGATTGCAGGTGTGGATTATCAATTGGGCTTGCCTGACCTCAGTTAAAGGGATATTCCTGACCCTCACAGTACCCTGCAGGTATCTTCCTAGTCCCAGTACAATGGTTTTTTGGTGTTAATTACTCAGTCGCTGCTTCCTTGTCCCTGTACTATCAGAGGTAAAATGTTGGAAAATGAGGAGGCCTTGCTTACAATAGCCTATAAAGATAAGGGGTTGGTTAGGTTGGTCTTCAAAAGGGAAAGATGGATGCCATGTCTCTCCTGTGGGCACCACACCCCAATCCCCAAGGTCCCTCCACCCAGGTGATCCTACCTCGCTTCTCCACCCCCATGGTCAGGATCTAAAAGCAATGGCCTTTCCCTGGTCAACAGAGCAGATACTCCAGGGAGAGTAAGAGTGAGGATACCCTCTGGCTTCTCACTCAACACACTGCTGTTCATTATCTGGCAGCAGCCACCCCTTTTTAGGCCAAGGTGCTGAACATTTTGAGGGATCCACACTCCACCTTCTATCTTTTCTATTCCTTGTTTCATTGTAAGAGCCCCTTCAGGGTTTCATGATCATTTTGATATTGAAGTCCTGGTGCCACTTCAAGTCAACATCAACCTAGTGATTCTTTGATGTTGAAGGTTTGGGCAGGGGATAATTTCATTTTGGACTACAAGAGAAGAGTTTGGGGTTTTGGGGAGGCAGCAGGGAAGACCTCTATGTGAAACTGGCAGGATTCTGGCCCCTGGCCAGACCGATGACTGTGAGCGCGTGATGAAAGCTGTGCTCTGCCTTGAAAGGTACCTGCAGACCCCTGAGCATAGCGCTTGAGCATGTTACCGTCAGGTTTTAGGCCTCTCACAGCCTGCTAACAAGCTTACTAAGGAAGGTGAAATGGGTGACTGTGGTTCTTACATCTGAACTAAACGTTCTTGTCTCCCATAATGTTAGCAGGGTACTGTGTACTGTCTACCTTCCCAGACTGATGTTTCTCTCAAATGCCAACTTGCAGATGCTTGATATGTTCTTCATGGGAGACACTGGATCAATGTGATACAGAGAGTGTTTGTGTCTGTGTGAGAGAGAGAGAGAAAGAGAGAGAGGGAGAGGGAGAGGGAGAGAGAGAGAGTGGGAGAGAGAGAGAGAGAGAGCAAGTGTCAGAAGTATGGACAGGTGGCATTGTGAGCTGGAGAAATTGGACGTGTATTCAAATGGCATGGGGCTGGAAGGAAGAGTTGCTTTTTGCAGGTTGTTTTGCCTTGTACGGCCTACTCTCACACTTCCACCGACTAACCAACTCCCCTATAACATCTTCTACCACCTTATAATACACACACACCACCTGCAGATGGTCATCCCAGCCAGGCCTAGTCATTAGACATCAACTCGAACCGAGCCATGACTAAGCTCTCCTCATCGCACTCTGCCACAAAAGTGTATTACCAGACCGAAAGCACTGTAGTCTATCAGATCTTAGCATTTTCCCTACAACTAACATATTCCCAGGTTTCTCCTCCAAACCCAGAGGAAGAAAATGGGCACCCAGGAACCTGATACTTCCAAGATGCACTCATGTACACCACAGGTTTGGCATCTGTCTATCCCACTGTTTCACTAATGAATTTCACTTCCCTTTTTACATCAAGAGCCACAGAAAGGTCACACATAGTGGCAGACGGTATGATCTCCCTGTATATAAATGAATACCTTTCCATACCATATTAGAATATCATGTCAAATCAATCAATGTTTAACACCCGATGAACAGCAATCATTATGGAAAGCATCACGCTTCATCATCCTGCTCCATAGCTTGATGTCGTGCTTTATCATAAGGTATTGTTCTAATTCTCACATGAGGTTCTTAAGTGCTGCTGCGGGACAAGGACATGGGTTTACGAAGACAATAGTTAAACGGCTGTGCCATGTCATCTGTTCAATGTTATGTTACATTTTTGGCATTTGTATAGTGCCTACTGCAATTGGTAAGGCCTCGAAGCGCTGTGAGGATGAACACCCTTTGGATGAATGTAATCTGAGTTGATAAGTAGTGAGAGGAATGGTGTGTGTGCATGCATTGTGTGATCAAGTTAGGTAGGGAATGGATGTGTCAAATTGTCAAGAGAGTCAAGCTATGTGAACAGCTGGACCAACTTTTGCGTGGGACTCAGCAGTATTCTATGTGTGGTGGCGCTCTGGCCGAGGGCGATGTATGTTTAGTGTAAGGCATAGTCAAATGGTGTGCATGTCAAATGTGTGCGGCTAGGTGAACAGCTGGCACGAACACCCGTGGGACTGAATTGTATTCCATGGGATGCAGCGCACAAGTGTCAGCAATTACAGCAGTGGGGAGATTCACAGCAGCAAACCTCCCTTTGGAACACTCTCTGAAAAAGCGCAAGTGTGACAAAATGCAACACTGTGGCGAGATTCAAGTAGAAATCCAAATTAGGAGCCCTAGTCAGGCAAGATGCAAGTGTGGCAAAAATATAAAACATTGGCGTGATGCAAAGCAGGATTCTATACTGGGAAACCTAGTCTTGCAAAAGCCAAAAGAGGCAAAACACAGGCAGTGGCGAGCTTCACAGCAGCAATATCACTGCGCTATACCACATTGGAGGTACAGAGCTGAAAGGAGTGCTGTGCTCTCCTTGCAACGAGAAGGAGCCTGATCCTACCGCGTCATGTGCCAAGGGTAAAACGCCAATCAGGAGTGGATGTGCCTCACTAGAAGAGTGCCTAAAACAAAGCCCGGTTAGCTGGCCTGGGGGTGCAAGGGACTACGCAAGGGCAGAGGAGCCTGGGGAAGCGTGAACAAACTTACTACATAGGTGGTTGAGAGCAGAAGGAGCGCTGTGCTCTCCGTGCAGCGAGAAGGAGCCTGTTCCAACAGTGTCACATGACTGGATTAAACAGCCAATGTTATATTAGGTTATTTTACGAACACTTATAACGCGGACGTATGCCTGAAGGCACTTTGGTGCGGAAATGATGGTGGATGGGTGCACCTGGAAAGTGCCTAAAGAAAAGCCCTGTTGGCTGGTCTTGGGGTCCAAAGGCCTACGCAAGGGCAGAAGGCTGGAGAAGCGGGGACAAACGTACTACATTGGTGGTTGAGGGATGAAAGGAGTGCTGTGCTCTCCATGCAGCGAGAATGGGTTTGTTCATTCCATATGTAAAACACAAGGGACTGTTGTGGGTATTCCTACTGTGGGTTGCCCAATACTATGATCACACTCAGTAACTCACAGTTTCTTTGTTAGGGTGGGTTAGGATGGGTACATATCTTTTACTGGACTTACAATTGTAAGTTGGTGCACTCTGTCGTGCTAAAAACACACATATTAAGCCGTTCTGGGCTATCTATGTGTCTGCCACTGTCTGGAGGAAATTCTATAAACTTTAATGAGCTTTCTCCGTCAGGCAGGTGCAAGTCTGTTTCTTAAAAGACTGGAGGGTGTACATTATATTCTCCAGTAAGTTCCTCTTTTGCATCTGAGCATTGAATAATCTTGTAGGGCCCTTAATGTTTGTTTTTCAGGGTCCTAGTGAGGAAGACCCTGCCTGTGCTTGTTTCCTGAGCACTAGGTCAGGTCTCCCAGTAGCCGACCGGTTTCTGTGGTATTCAGTGGGTAGACCACATTCCTCAGGGCATGAGGGGGCATCAAAATCGGTGCCTCCTAGTTTACAGGGGCAGCATAGTCTGCATTATTCAAAGTCCTCTCTCTGTAGGGGTGACAGGAGGGATGGGGGAGAAAAAAAGGGGGGGCAGATTACTTAATAATTAATCTTCATATCCACCTTGATGGTCTTATATATAGTGCAACTTAAACACACTGCACATTTTACAGTTCAAATAATGGAAGGGGAGTCTTACCCTTTCCATGTAGTTAGTAGTTCTATGCACGGAAGGGTGAGGCAGCCTGAGACCTAGGGGCCAAAACAGCTATGAATAACGGGTTAGAGTGCATACGTTCGCATATGTAAGTCAAGACACAATGTATACTGGCATCTTGTTCACTCATTTTAAACTAGTTGATTAACTAAAAATTGCACAAACTTTGCTGTGCGAGTGGCCGCACGGAGGCGTACCATTTCCCATGGCAAGTATCCCACAAGAGGCGCCATGACAACTATAAACAAAGAGGTCTGGCGAGCCGCTGCGTAGAGAACCCATCGCGCGCAGCCCGCCAGACCTCTTCTCGGACGAAAGCAGCAGGTAAGCCCCTGCTTCACAGAGCTGTTATGATACACTCCCAGACTCATCTCTGAACAGCGGGCACACACGCTACGTGCCCGGCCTCGGGAGAGATGCTAATAAAAGAGAACGGGACCGAGCGATTGGATCCTGTCTCTTGTGGGATACTTGCCATGGGAAATGGTACGCCTCCGTGCGGCCACTCGCACAGCAAAATTTGTGCAATTTTTGGTTAATCAACTAGTTTAAAATGAGTGAACACGATGCCAGTATACATTGTGTCTTGACTTACATATGCAAACGTATGCACTCTAACCCGTTATTCATAATTGTTTTGCCCCCTAGGTCTCAGGCTGCCTCACCCTTCCGTGCATAGAACTACTAACTACATGGAAAGGGTATGACTCCCCTTCCATTATTTGAACTGTAAAATGTGCAGTGTGTTTAAGTTGCACTATATATAAGACCATCAAGGTGGATATGAATATTAATTATTAAGTAATCTGCCACCCCTCTTTCTCTCCCCCATCCCTCCTGTCACCCCTACAGGGAGAGGACTTTGAATAATGCAGACGATGCTGCCCCTGTAAACTAGGAGGCACCGATTTTGATGCCCCCTTATGCCCTGAGGAATGTGGTCTACCCACTGAATACCACAGAAACCGGTCGGCTACTGGGAGACCTGACCTAGTGCTCAGGAAACGAGCACAGGCAGGGTCTTCCTCACTAGGACCCTGAAAAACAAACATTAAGGGCCCTACAAGATTCTTCAATGCTCAGATGCAAAAGAGGAACTTACTGGAGAATATAATGTACACCCTCCAGTCTTTTAAGAAACAGACTTGCACCTGCCTGACTGAGAAAGCTCATTAAAGTTTATAGAATTTCATCCGGACTGTGGCAGACACATAGACATCCCAGAACGGCTTAATATGTGTGTTTTTAGCACGACAGAGTGCACCAACTTACAATTGTTGGTTCATTCCATGTCACGTGCCGGGGTTAAACCTCCAATCAGGAGCAATGATGGGTTGTCACACCAGGAGAGTGCCTAAAACAAAGCCCTGTGTTGTGACTTACCTTTTCTCTCTGCTCAGTATGTGTGTGATTTCATGAGTGCCTGGAAGTGGAATGTTGTGTGAGTGTTCTCTGCTGGGTGTTCTCTGAATGACAGTTGATGAGAGGCTGACTTAGAGAGAGGGTGGCTGGTGGAGGTCCCAATGTGTCCTTATATGTCTCGGGGTACTTGTAACCTGATGCTATGTAACCTGCTGGAACAGAAGTAAAGATGTTTACTTTAGTACCTGGGACTCTGAGTCATCAGTGACCAAGGCACTTCATTTTAACATCCTGTTAGCTGGGCTGGGGGTCCAGGGACCTATAGCAGGAAAGAGGGGCCTGTGGAAGAGAGGACGAACTTACTGCATCGGCAGTTGAGAGCTGAAAAATATTTTTTTTGCTTTTCCTAAGCCCACTTGTTCACAGTTTGCGCCTCCATCCATCGCGCATGAGGTATAACTTGTTAAAGATCGTTGTTGTAAGTAATTATCACCTTCATGTATTAAAAGAGGACACGATACATCTTGCTTGAAACACTTTATTTTCTTAACTATACTCCTTTGCTCCCCAGGCTCAACCTCTTCCTCCTCTTGCGTCATCTCCCCATTAACCCTTTCCGCACTGCTGCCTCCTCCCTCACAACACCTCCCCCTTACAAAAGCTCCTTACGTCTATGTTACACTTCATCATTAAGTCTGCATGGCCTCTTGATGGTTTGCCTGGGTCGACTCTCTGCCATGTCTCCATCTCCTGTTCCGGCTGGAGTTGGGGGACTGTCCTCGCTCTCCTCTCCTTCTTCCTCTGGCGTTCTCGTCTCCTGTCCAGTATCTTCATCCAGTTTGAAGTGTTTGAAGAATGACACATTCCTCGTGGCGGCACTTTGAGCGTTGGCAGCCGTTACAATAGTCCCTTTTACCTCATTTACTCATAGGGGGTTGCTGTCATATGGAACATCTGTCTTTCTTTGTATGGCTGCTTTACCAGAACTTCTTCTCCTTCTTTAAACTCATTGTCCTTCGCTCTCCTGGTCCGGTTGGTCCTCTCCTTTGCCACTGCTTTTGCCGCTGCATCCCGTGACCTCACCTCATCTTGTAGCATCGTTCGCTCTTCTAGTTCCCTCTGGGCCATTGTGGTCCATTGGGGTAGGCACATCCTGGCTTGGTAAATTCTCATCTGGTCTCCAGGTGCTACTGCGGTCACTGAGTGTGGTGTGTTCCGGTAGTGGTGGAGCATCCGGCACAGTGCCTGCTGGGTTGGCATTTGTTAGATGGTTGCCTTCTGAATGGTCCTCTTAATAGATGACATAAACTGTTCAGCCATTCCGTTAGCCTGTGGGCACAGCAGGGTTATCCACTGGTGATTGAAACCTAGATGTTTTGCAAATCTCTGGAACTCGTGTCTGTTAACTGTGGTGGGGATGCCCCACTCGCTGAACACTTCGCCTGTGACCCCAGTGGTCTGAGCAAAAGCCGTGGATGATGTGCGTTTGACGATAGGGAATCTGGAGAACTCCTCAATGATCAACAAGATGTAGTCCCCTGTTTCGAGTGGCCCATAGAAGTTCATTGCAACCCCTCTCCATACCTTGCATGTCAGTTGCAACTGAAGTGCTGGGTCACTTCTGGCTGCACATTGGTGCGGTAGGTAGCTTCTCACAGTGTTTTCCACCATAGCGTCCAGGAATCGGAACCATGTTGATCGCCCGAGCAAGTTCTTGGTTAACTCTACCCCACGGTGTCATTCATGTGCCTGATGCACTACTCCTCTGCACTACTCCTCTCCTCACTATCCGGCATCCTCTCAGCTTTATCCCCTGTTCAGAGACTGCTAGTTCCATGCTGATCTTAGACATGTGTTCCAGTTCCTGTTCGTTCACTCCCTCGCCTTGACACATTGACGCAATAGCCTTTTGTAGTCCCTCCATTTGTTCGAAACGCTGAGTTCCTTGGCCCAAGTGGTTGATGGGTCGGCCTGTGTGGCTCGGGCTATGGTGAGTGCGGGCGGTAGGGCCTGTTCTGTAATGTAGCATAGGTATTCTGCATGCACCACCCCCGTGGCGATAGACCTTTGCCGGGTGTCTTGAAATGTAGTCGGCCAGGTTTGTTTGTTTGTTTGTTTATTTATTTATTAATGCGCTCCAAGCCCGTGGGCAGTCGGGCGCAGCAAAACAAGTAGATTCGAAACTTAGTTACAGAGGCCTGAACACAGCCTATTACAAAAACAGTGGTAATTTACAGCAAGTGATACTTTACAGCAGGTGATACAGGTGAGGCAGTACATGTAAGATCAGCAGGAGGAAGCGCAGAGGAATGTTGTCTTAACAGGTGTTGCAATCGTTGTTGTGCAGCCATTTGATGGCATTAGATCTAAATCTAGTGTAAGGTAGGGGGCGTCTAAGGTCAAGTGGGAGTGTGTTCCATGCTTGGGCAGCTCTGACTGGGAAGCTAGATCCACCCGCCGTGGTGAGTTTAAATCTAGGGACTTCAAGTAAGTAGGTGTTGGCAGATCTTGTCGATCGGTTAGAGGACCTCCATAGGTTGCTGTCACCTCCTAGTTGGTGGGTGATGGTATTGTTACAGTGACAAGAGGGCCTGGTGATCCATCACAAGGGTGAACTCCTTACCAATTACGAAATGATGAAAGTATTCAAACACCCACAGTGCAGATAGGCCCTCTTTTTCTGCTTTGGGGATAGGGACCTGCTTGTGTACATTACGACACAGCTCGCCGGGGCATCTAGCTTCTCGCGTTGAGTCAGGGCAGCTCCCAAACCAAACGGGCTGGCGTCGACCACCAGTTCTGTGTGCCCTCTTGGGTTGAAATATGCTAGATGTGGTGCTTTTGCCAGTTTCATTTCGATTGCGTCAAACACCTTCTGCATTCTCTTAAGCACTTGAATGGCTCGTCCTTTCTTAAGAGCTGTCACAGTGGCTCGTGGTGATGGAATATTTCTGTAGATATTGGGCGCAATACCCTGCCATCCCTAGGAAGGATCTGACTTCCCCACATGGGTGGGCTCCTGCAGCTCGTTGATAATGCACACTTTTTCTGTATCAGGCTGCATTCCTTCCCTGGAGAAAATGTGGCATAGAATCTTAGTTTTTCCTCACTGATGTTACATTTGTCATAGTTAAGGGTGAGTCTTCAGGATTTTGCACACCTCTATCAGTGCCTGGTCATGCTCCTCTTGCATGTTGCCCGAGTAGTTAAACACCCTTTTGACAGGGAGAAGCAGGTGCCTGATGGTCTCTTCAAATATCTCTGTGGCGGAGGAGATCCCTAAGTTCAACCGCTTGTACCAGAAGAGGCCGGCGTAGGATGCAAATGTTGTGATCCCTCTGGACTCGGGGTGCAGCTCCAGCTGATGGTACCCCTGATTGAGGTCTAGTTTTGAAAACTTTGTTGCACGGTTCAGGCTGACGATCATGTCCTCTATCTTGGGCCCTGAGTGTCTCGCTCTCTCAATGGCGGTATTTGCCACTCTCATATCAACGCAAAGGCGCCGTCTGTTGCCGTCCTTGGGTACCACCACCAGGGGAGATATCCATGGCATGAGCCCCGTCGCCCATTCGATGATAACGTTATACTGAAGCTGTTTCAGTTCTCGTGAGATAGTGTCCTGTAGGTGGAACCCCAATCTGCATGGGTGTTGCGGGACGGGTTGAATTCAATTGTTGATGTGGAGGCTGATTACTGTCCCTTTCGATTTACCAAGTCCTTGAAATTGCACAGGAATGTGTTTCTGATTGATTCCTTGGTGAGCGGTGACACCACTGCATGCTACTATGTCACCTTCGTAGAAGTGAATGTCAATCAGACCAAGTACTTCTGCTGTGCGATAGCTGAGTAGACATTTGCCTTGGACTGGGCTTCATAGAACATGAATGGTGGCATCAATCCTTTTCACTTTGAAGGCAAATGTTTTTTCAAATTGACCTTTTGACGATACTGGTACACTGGCCCCCCCATTAAAAAATTCTTGATTTGGATGGTATTAGCTCTTGGGTGTTCCCTGAGAGTAGGAACTCCTGTTCTCCCATAATGTTGACATTTGTCCCAGTGTCAATGAGGAATGTATGTGTGACTGCGTCCATCATCACCATCAATTTGGGTGCCTCGCTGTTGTCTAGTGCTCCTTGAATGAGGTTTACAAATTTGTTCGGGAATTCAGGGTCATGTCCATATGGGAACTCGTCCCAGTTGGCGCACTGATCATCTGGATAGCTGTAGGTGTCCCCATATTATTCTGATCTCATTGCATTGTTTGCGGGGGCTTCACAGAATTCCATTCACTGTTCCATTGCTCTCACCATCCTCCTCGGCTGTTGTTGGTAGGATTGAGCATGTCTCCACTGTGGTGGTGGTTGTGCTGGTCTGTAAGGTAGCCTCTAATTCAATTGTGCCACCTGTGGCTGGCGTGTTGGTGGGAATGGCCTCCCTTCTCGGCAGACCATCTGGAAGTGTCCTTCTCTCCCACACCTGGAGCAATTCTGTGTCATTGCCAGGCATGGCCCGATGTGAGGAAAGAACTGGCTGCATCGGTAGCACAGCCTCTGGGGGTGAGGCCCTGCTCTTGGCTGTGGGTACCCATCTCTCTGTGGTCCTCTTGGTGGTGTCAGGTGTCTGCAGGATTTCTCTCCCCATCTCTGCCACTGGTTAAGGCTGCCACTGTGTCGTCTCTGTCCGTTTTCTTCTTCGGGGTCTCAATTGCGGAGGCTTGTATTTCAACTCACTCGTGCACGCTTGCATCTCTATCACTTTGTCAATCGTTAAAGTTTTCTTCAGTAGCTGTTTTCAGAGCACTGACGATAGCCATCCTTCAATAACATGGAGCCAGATCGCTTTGTTGTCTGAAAAGCAGCGAATTGGCAGTGGACGAGTTTTTGTCAAAGCCGTGTGATGAATTACTCCACCATCTCGTGAGATGCTTGGTGGCACTGGTTGAACATGTAACGCTCATAATCCCTGTTGGGTTGCATCACATGTTCCTTGTCCAGGGCAGCCACAAGTGCTTCATAGGTATTCCATTCTTCAGGCAGGATGGTCTTGATAATGCTATTTATCTATGTCCCAGCTAGATTTGTGAACATGTCCTTCAGTACCAGAATCTACTCTTCCCCAGCCGCCTTGATGAAACCAACGAAATCCTCAACCCATACCATCCATCTGGGTCATCTGTCCATCTGCGGCTGGAGGCTGAATGGGGCAGGTTTCCTTAATAATGCGACGCTGCTTGCGGCATGTAAGGGTGCATCTTGACACCCTGCCTGTTCTACCAAATCTGCTGGGGTTCAAATGCCCTGGCGTGGTGTGGTGCTGAGCTCTGAGGTGGTCTACATGATGCTTTGGTCTTCCGCCCTCACTTCCTGTGGCTGATCTTTCCTCTGCTGGGCAGTCTGGGGTATCAGTGGCGGGCTCTTATGGTCACTCTCGTAATGGTGCCGGTGCCCGAATGGCTGTCGTGTGGCCTGTGACACTCTTTTGCCTTTTCTTCGCGTTGGGGGCTGCAGTGGGCGGAGCTTGCCCCCTTATTGCTAACGGTGCCGCAGTTAGGAATGGAGTGTGTCGGACGTGTCTTGTGGGCTTGGCTCTCACCTTTATGGGCCCCCCTAGGCCTCCTGGCCTTCAGCGGTCTCTTTAGCAGCAGGGGTGCTAGAATGAGACACCCGAAAGGACGCTGCCGCACACGCGCATTGACGATGACCCACTGGCCAAAGGACACCGTGCGGTGCAAAGTACATGCGGCTTAGACAGATGGACGGCGTCTCGCTGCTGGGCTTAAGGAGGTTTGTCGGTCTCTTGTTTTATCCTTGTCGCCAATTGTTGTAAGTATCACCTTCATGCATTGAAGGAGGAAACAAAGCGTCTTGCTTGAAACACTTTATTTTCTTAACTACCCTCCTTTCCTCCCCAGGCTCCTCCTCTTCCTCCTCTAGTGTCATCTCCCCATTAACCCTTTCCTCGCTGCTGCTTCCTCCTCCCTCACAACAATCGTTAGGATTCAGTCGGTCTACATCAAGGTGTTTGAGAAATGCCTAGATTATTTACCAGTAATCCCAATACTCTCAGACCTTATGTACATCGTCCTTGTCCATACTCACATAATGCAATGTTTGTGTTGCTTCAGAGATTGGCCCCTGCTGCTTGTTTATGCAATAAACCCCGAGCTGTGGGGGCATTACTGAGTCAGTTAATGCCCCGGGGCTCATAGTTACCTGACTCATTAATGCCCCCGTGGCTCGGGCTTATTGCTATTAGTACCCCAGCCAACAAGACCGGGGTACTAATAGCATTCTTTTTCTGTTCCGAAATGCTGCAGTGTTTCGGAAAAGAAAAAAAGAAATTTAAAAAAATGGCCGCCGGAGGAAGGGCGAACAGAGTCCGTTTTCCCTTTCGATGGTGGTCATCGGGAGTGGACGCGCTGAGGGCAGAAGTATTCCCAGTGCGCTTGCTCTCGAAAACAGAGCAAAAAGAAGGTAAGTGGGGTGGGGAGGGCGGGAAGGGGATTGTTTGGGGGGGTAGAGAAAACACTTACCTGAATCCCCGGCGGGGGAGGATGGCAGCTTCCAGCCGTGCGGTTGGTCGGAGCAGGAATTACCCTCCTCATTGGCTGAGGCTCTGCCACAACCCCCCCCCCACCGGGGATGTGAAGGAAGCTTAAACTTCGAGGGGTTCTGCGTTGGGTAAAACCCTGGCGACAGCCAATCATATTGCATGTAACAATCTGATTGTCTCTCACTGGGTACTAATAAAAAATACGTTTGCACTTAAACCTCCTGGCCTCTCCCCTACTCTACGGAGAGGCATAAGGAGAGCCATGATCAGGAATCCACATGTTGCATAAAGTGCTCCAAATACCGACTCCTGAAATGCCTAGCTTGTCTCTATGAATGCCAGCTGGGCTTGCGCAAAGGGATTAAAGAGAAAAAATGAGACAAGGTGTAACACAGCAAGAGCCATACATTGGCCCTCATTACGACCCTGGCGGAAAGTGACTGACCGGACCGCCACAGCGTAAATAGCGTTTCCGCCATTGCACGAAGGAGCAAAGTGCGGCCCATTCCGACCCATCGGGCACGAGCACCACGGCATGGCGGAAGTGCAAAGTCCGCGATGGCGGAAATGACCCCAAAACGGCCCACACCGCCGCCGTACGGCGCCCTAGGTGCAATACCGCCACCCATCACAGCGGACACCGCAGTGTGCGCCTACCGGAAAGTACGGTGACCGGAAATATACGGAAACGGAAGTAAAAACATGGGCCCGGAACGGGAAACATCCCGCCGTACACCTATAAAACCACTAAAACCACACAACCACCAAAAACACTACCCTGAGACACACCCCAACCCGTCATCCACCCTAGCGAAACCAAGAAAAATGGGAAAAGTAGCGAAGAAAGCGTGCGACCGCAAGCGGCAGGTCCACTTCTCCCGTGAGGAACTCACCGTGCTAACAGAGACCCTCCAGGAGAATGCTGCCGTCGTCTTCTCCACGCAAATGACCAGGACGGCACTTGCAAACAAGAAGGCCATATGGGCTCTGGTGGCACAGCGGGTAAGTGCGGTGGGGACCGCACCCCGCAACCCACAGCAATGCAGAAAGCGATGGGACGACCTGCGGATACGCGTCCGCAGCATACTCTCTGCCAACCGCAACATTGCCACAGCCACCGGGGGAGGTCCTGAATCACCCATCAAGTTGACCCCCTGGGAAGAAATCTGTGCCTCCACCATCGGAATGGAGAGCATAGAGGGAGTCGGAGGGATGGAGAAAGGAGTGCAGACATCCGAAGATTCAGGTAGGTGGGCCAGATAAAACAATGCTAAATCCACAATGTCCAATCATGCGAAGTACCATGTGCCCACATAGTGCAACAGAAACACATGGCCAGGAGAACGTCCACATACATCGGCCTGATAGCGCACGTTAAAACTCACAATAAATACATAAATAATTAAAAACCCCTAAAACACCCACTACACGTGCAGCAGGCACACCCTAACTGCAGGCTGCCAAACAACTGCACCCTCACTCCACACACAAATGAAACCACCTCCAAGGCCCCGACCCAAATCACCCTCAGGTACCACCCCAATGCATGTGATACAATGCCATTCCAATTCCCACAGACCCATTAATAACCCTCGCCCTCCTTTACTCCACCACAGGGTCCGATCCAAACGACGAGCATCAGGACACCCCTACCAGCACACCTGCAAAGAGGGCCAAGACCAACGGCCAAAGACCCTCCACCTCAGCTGCACGCATCAAGACACGGCAGCAGCACAAATCAGGTGGCAGCACAGAGGAGGGAACATCAACAGGCACCCCAGCAACCAGCATGCCCACACCACCACCACCACAGGTCCCCCCAACGGATGCCACAGAAGGCACTGCCTCTGGTGGCAGCAGCACCATAGGTGACACCCCATTGATGGCAGCATGCTCCGACACAGAAGACGGGGATGTCGAAGTCAGATCCATCCGTGACCTGTCCCAATCCCCCTGTCTGTCCCATCCCGTACAACATGAGGATACCACGCAGGGGCACCCACAAGACGATGACTGGCCATCCCCCACAAGCCCTGTGGCAAGGCAACATGAGGTCAACAGCCCCTCTGTGACACCCCCGCAAATGGCCATGGCCCAGCAGAGGCAACAGTCCCTCGACCAGTTAATCGTGCAACAGCAGCAACTGGCCACGCTCCTCAAGGACCATGCCGATGAATGTGGGGGCACTAAGGCAGACATAGAAACATCAACTGAGACACTTAGGGCAGAAATGGAGAGAGGTACAGAGACACTAAGGGCACAAATGGAGAGTAGCACCGAGAGCCTGAGAGTCCAAATGGAGAGTAGCACCGAGAGCCTGAGAGTCCAAATGGAGTGTAGCACCGAGAGCCTGAGAGTCCAAATGGAGAGAAGCACCGAGAGCCTGAGGGGGGAACTGCATGCGACGTCCAAAGACGTATGTGCCGAACTTGCCGCAGTGCGCCGTGTGCTCACTGAGCTCTCGCAAACCCTTAGGGACATGCATGGACGTGATCAGGCAGAGACATCATCCGTTGCAAGTTCCGTCCAGGGCAGCCCCCAACGTAGATCTGGGAGGAACCTGCGCTCCACAGGCAGGGGTGCCCCAGATACCCGCAGAGGGGGCTTGCAATAGCGACAGCCCACTGACAATGAGCATCTTTGGACACTGGTGTTCGGGGGGGAGGTAGGAGGGTGGAGGGGGTGTGTTGGGCTCACTTGGGTGGCGGGTCGATAGGGTGTTCAACATGATATCACATATGCCATAAACAGTGCACGATCAACCAATGAGATGTGTGGACATTGATCTTTGTGTACTAGGCCATCATAGGCGTACAATCCATATTGTGCATGTCCCAGACACACACAGTGCCACGAGTCCCGTGTCCATGTATCAGCCACCAGGCATGAGTGCTAGAAGCATGCATCAATGAGATGCTGACGAATGTCACGGCCCTCCGGTGCCTCGCAGACTCCTTGAGGTGCTGCCACATCCCCACCCTCATCATGACCATCATCAGGTGCTTGCAGTTCTGCGTCAGGGGGCATGGGCACATTTCTACGTACGCACATGTTGTGGAGCATGACACATGCCATGACCATCTTTGCAACCTTCTCATGGCGGTACAGGAGTGCCCCGCCAGACCTGCTGAGGCAGCGGAAACGAGTCTTCAGTAGGCCGAATGCCTGTTCTATGACTACACGGGTACGTGAGTGGGCATGGTTGTAGTCCTCCTCATGCTGGTCCCGTGGGTTCCGGACTGGTGTGAGGAGCCATCTCTTCAGTGGATACCCAGCATCACCTGTATGTGGACGAGAAACGTATGATGTGGAATGCCATTGCTACGTACGCACACCCCCCCCCCTTCCTGCCAGGTCATTGCCGCATCACATACCCCACATCATCATGCATGAAATGAGACTCACCGAGTAGCCAGGATCTGTTCCCTGCGTGTCGCTCCATGTAGCGTGGTATAGTAGAGTTCCTCAAGACCATAGAATCATGGGTTGATCCAGGGAATCTGGCACAACAATGTGTAATGATCCTGTTGGAGTCACACACCATTTGTACATTCAGGGAATGAAATTGTTTACGGTTGCGGTACTGGGCCTCCATGGCATGTGGGACGACCAATTCCACATGGGTGCAGTCGATGGCACCAATGCAACCCGGTATGCCGGCAAGTGCATGGAATCCCACTTTTGTGTTTGTAATTACCTGCTCCGAGCGTGGTAGAGAGATGTAGTCGTCTGCGTGCTGCAGGAGGGCATCGAGCACTTGCAATAGTGTCCGTGAGAACAGTGGCTGAGAAATGCCATGCAACTGTCCGACTGTGTGCTGGTAGGTGCCTGTGGCCAGGAAGTGGAGTACAGACACCACCTTCAGTAGGGGTGGGATGGCGGTTGGGCTATCTATCATGCTGACAAGGTCAGCCTGTGTCATGTCCACAATGGCGGCTATGGTGTCCCGGTCCAGACGGTAGAGGGTGTGGATCTGCTCATCAGTGAGGTTGAACGGATGTGCTCGGAGGCGTGGGATTGCGGGCTGCCTGCGTGGTGGTAGTGGCTGTGCTGGCGGCCCTTGCTGGCCCTGCCTTGCCCTCCTCCTCCTCCTGCGTCTCCTCCGTGCGGCCGGTTGTAGTTGGTGTTCGTCTTCTTCTTGGAGTTGGAGTACTTGCAGTGCTATCAGGTCCCCCAGGGCCAACATCGCGAGTCCTGCCGGTAGCATTTCGGAGTGGGTGTGGTTGTGGGAGGAGACTGGGTGTGCAATTTATGTGTTTTCAGGCTGTATGGCCTCCACCTGTGGTGATTCATTCCACCTGTGCAAACTGCTCTCCCCTTTGGCCGAGCATGTCCCGCACACAACGCTGCAATTCGAGGAATGGCATCTTGCTATTGCAATCATGTATTTGTACCCGATGGCCGTGTAACATTGGTTGATATGTTCATTCTGCTGTGGTCCCATTGTTTCACATACTATCTGTGCAGTCGCGAACAGACTTGTGAAGGGTCAGTGGAACGTAGTACTCGAGTAACGGTGGGCCCTCATGCATCACTGTACCGAGTTGCAACGACGGGCGGGGCGTCCCATTTGTGGGTGAAGGCAGTTGCCATTTTCACACACAGCCGCACTAGATGGATTAATTAGTGATTTCAAACGGCCACAGATGCCTCTTCGACGTGATGTTGCAAATGAGGAATTCGAAGGGCGGCGCTTTCGGTTTTCAGCTAGCGGCGAGGAAATGCCCACAGGTCTGACTGCAAATATAACGTTCTATTGTTCAATGTCCTTGAGACAGGGGCCATGGCGAGGATGCAATGATTGATATGAATGGTTTGGGATGCGCAATAGCGACGTGGGCGATGAGGCCGGACGTTCCCAAATACATGTTACTTCACTACACTGGAATTACGGGCTGGGGCACTGTGGATTTTGCAGGCTGCATAACGCACAGACTCAATGGATATTTCTAATGTTATGTGAGTAAATATTCAGGCGTTTTAATCCCGGGATGAGGGAATGATGAATGGATGCATGGGCAGGTGATTTGATACAGAGTTTGCCATGTACAGGGCTTCTTGGAATCTATCCGCCTCCCCTGCGCTATGTGATGCAGGGCTGCCATAGTGGGACCATCGTCTATCTGGCCTTGTTGAGCCCTCCCTGTCTCGACGCGCCCTCAGACACTTGTGTCCATGCACGTTACCAATCCCATCTGATGGATTCTGTTTTGACAGACGCATGCACAGGTACACTCGTTTGTGATGGTGTTTACACCTCGATAGAGATGGTTATGAGTCGCAAGTGGTTTTGGGGTGGTGATGATCCTTTGGAGTGGGCTAGCATGCATATGGCTGTGGATTTAGTGTGATCATTGAAGTGAGCTGTTCGGATGTAGTTCTGATTGCCATTCTGTTCTTTTTCTTTTCTTTTGGTTGACAGGTATCTCCTCCCCTTTTGCCACTGCCATCTGTATGCCACTCCTGCAGATGGCTTTTACTCCCGACACCTGCTGCTTCGTGTTAATCAGTGGAGCAGCATTACGATCTTATGGGACGGTCGCCAATGGGCCACATGCCCTTACGCAGTACTGGTGGCTCGGAGCAACATTTCGGCCTTTCAGCTGGACTAGTGCCTCCCCATTGGGACGGCCCTGCGGTTCTGTGCGCTTCCATGTTGCCTTTTCGTACGTGAATGTGGCTCTGTGTACCATGATGGAACAGGGCGTCACACAAGTAGTGGCTGGTCATTTCTTGCGGATGCAGCCCACAATGGTGAAATGTGTTTTGGAGTTCATGGCCTAATGGCTGTATGGGCTTGGTGATTTTGTTGTGCATTAAATTTCTATTCTGATTTGGCCCGTGTAGCGTTCTTCTTTGCAAGTGATGTGGCATATTCCTATTTGGGGAGCGATGTATTGGGAGGAGATCTGCATTGGGTTCCAGCTTCGGAGTTTAGTTGCGTGGTACTGTACTGGGCGCGTTTGCCTACGAAGCCCAGTGAGGTCAGGGATGGGGGCTGCCAATATGACTGTTTGAATGTTGTCATGCTCAGGGGCGGAGGATTGGGTTTTGTGTAACAGATGCCGGTCAGCCAGGTGGACTGGTGGAATGATGTGATTTTCGGAATATTGCTGGTCACAGGTGCCTGTGTTTGCGTGCGTTTCGGGGGGGGGGAACTGTGGTCATGTCCATTGGATTGGCTTCTGTATTCGTGCCATCTGTGCCCTGCAGCTCCCATTGGCCCCTCTTGTGTTTCTTTTGTTCGTTGGCATGCATGGGTGACTTGTACATTTCACTGGTTGCATTGTGACTTCATTGCACCTACGGGGAGTTGTACTTTGTGGGCAGGGAGCGGTGTACAGGCACTCAGTGGGGCCGTTTACGGTTGATTCGCGATGCCGTACTTCTCACCATGGCGGAATGGTACATTCCGCCATGCTTGATGGCGTTAGGTACATGTCCGCTAGGGTCGGAATTAGCGTACCCTTGCGCCATGGTGGTATTTACGGTTTGGCATGGCGCGCGTGCTTGGTGCAGTTAGCGTTGGCGTTCACTACGGTGTCGCTAATGGCTTCGTACTTTGCGGTGACGGGTCATAGTCGCACCGAGCGCTATTCGATGGCGGTATTGCATTTCCGCCATCGTTTTCCGAATTCCGCCAGGGTCGTAATGAGGGCCATTGTGTTTTCTCCCATCGTGTAAAAGCTTTTTAAAACGAAGTCCTAGAAGAAGTTGGTATATGATTAATGTTTTCTTGCGCCAAACATTTAAAATTCATTCTTCACCTCTCAAGTGTCTTTGTAGAAGATGCTGCTGCTTCCTCGTCTAAAACGCAAAGTCCAGCTGGGCTATTTGATGTTTGATGTTATGATGTTTACTGGAGTGCTGTTGAATGTCATACAGATGAGCTGCCGCTTGGAGATCTTGGTGCCTTAATAAGCCACCTTCGATTAATACATTTTTTTAAATCAAATATAAATAGTACACTTTAACATGTAATGCCGATCAATTCTTCTGTGCCAAAAAATGTAGTCGCTCTGTAATTATCTCAACACACTGAGCAATATCCAACCAAAGGCTGGCGGGAGAGGTTGCAGGGCTGGGACAAAAGAAAAGGGTCAAAGCAATAGCATTATTGGTTTGAGAGTGTTATAATACGTAACCACAGGGGGGTTATCCCCCTCACCCCCCTTCCTTGCCCCAGTCCTTAGTCATATGGAGACAGGCCCAGTCGTGCGGGGCAATCAGACAATTCCCATGTACAGTAGATGACAACAGAATTCAATCTTTGACCCATCAAAGAACAGAAGACACAAAGGTAGGTGCAGGCAATTCTATGCATAGCTTGGAATATGCAGTAAATATGTCAGAAGTAGCACATATGGCCACTCCACATATATCAGCCAATGCTACCCCTTTCGAGGCAGCCCAGGAAGGTGAGACCGAGCATGTGGATCCGTCCTAGACAGCCCTGAATGAATAGTGCAGCAACCTGGCAGGCTAGGTTAGCGGCGCAGCTGATCCACCTGCTAATGGTGGCATGAGCTGGTGTGTTCCCACATTAATGGCAGCTAAGGGCCACAAACAAGGCCTCACACTACCAGGAGGTGAGTGAATGAATAGCGTAAACCTTAAAAGCTTTTCCGGTATCAAGTGAGAGAGAGAAGCCCAGAGTATTGAGGCCTAGAGAGGAGAGAGTCAGAAAGTCCCTTATGCATAAATAGAGAGGGAGGCTGGAGAATCAGGCCCTCAGGAACAAATCAGAGATAGAGATTGCCAACATGTGAGTGCACACAACTCCACATCCTGCGCACCATGGGCGTAGCAACCAGGTCAGGATGCTCGTAGAGACATCCTCCAGCGGGTTAAAGACAGAGGCATCATGGCATTAAGTACAGTGGAGCCTATCCCAGGTAGGAAAGGGAGGACCGATCCTTGGCCATGGTGCCTCAAACACCTTAGTCATGCTAGTTGCCTCTACTGGAGCTAAGGGACCAAGAAGACCATAAGTGATCTGATGGCCGCCAGGTTAACCCTGAGTGATGAAACAGCCAAACCCATCCTGAAGAAACTCTTGAACCTGTAATCGGTCGCATTTGATAAGGTGAAAGTGACCCATTTCACACCAGGTAAGGACGAACCTCTGGTGGTGGGCATAGAAGACATGCAAAGAGGGCTTGGGGGAGCCCTTCATAGCACTTGGAAGGGACCAGGATCCTGGGAAATAGTGAATGAGCAGGAAGCGAGCTGGATGAGTTGTCCAGCTGGGAGCCACTAGAATCCCTGCTTGCCCTCTCTGTCTTGACTCACAGGAGAACCCTCGGAAAAAGGGTGGCAATGCAAAGCAAAGTGTATCCTGGAAAAGAGACAGGAGGATGGGATGAAGCAGATACAATCATGACATGCCTGTGGTAGATTAAGCCAAAAGTTACCCTGTTTGTGTAATGATAGACAGATGTGGGAGGAACCCTGCTGTTGACCTTTCCCCTAATTCTCTCCACTCTGGGGAGACAGGACAACAAAGAGCAAATAGAGCCCTTTCTCTTAATCACTAGCCTTAATTTGCACAGAATTCTGAGTCTGCTTGTTCTGAAGCCATTCGGCAGCAAGTGAGAGGGGGAGAGGTTTTCTTACTTCTGGGAGATAAAATAGGACTTGAATTTGTGAGTTTTTTTCCATAATACTCTTTGTTCTGCTATTAATATTGTTGTAGTGCATCTGCTCATTTACGTGTGGCCACCCTTGCCAGTTCTTACGTATGGGATGCGCTCACAGCTTTAACCATAGCTCGCTCTTATCCCGCACTGAGCTTACATGCAATTGGCTGTACAGAACCTCAACACTGCACCTGCAAGCAGGGTGACCTACGTAGAATTCCTGGGGAACTGGAACCCAGCCCAGGCTCGCATGAAGTCACGTCCACAAGCCCTCACACTAAACTGGGAGGAAAAAGGAAGACAGGTAAGGAAACCTACGTGCAGGAGACGTGCCCACTGGTGACAGGAAGCAACAGGCAGATTCATGGTCACAGCTTTCCTTATACTCCACCCTAGACCAGGGGCGGAATGCAGGGCCAGGTAGATGCGGCTCTGATGACGAGCTGACTCATGCCAGCCATGTTTGGGTTATGCTAGTTGCCATTAACAGTATGGAAATGGTAGGTCGTTCAATTTTTCTAGTCATGGATGTCGGTTGCTTTTCATCCTTACCACGTTTGGCCAGTGTTAGTCGGGGGTGACTGCGTTAATGGATTTGAAATGGTGGTCCATCATAACTTTCTAGTCATAGAACAGAGCCTTCTTGAAGTTCCATCAGGAAACATCTTAAGACTTGGTTTTTCGACTGACTGCTCCTCCACCTGCCAAGATGCTTTGCTGCTGCCCTGACATAGTAACTTGAAATTTCACTGATACCTGCTACCCTCTTGTTTATCAATTGTACCTCATCGAACTAGCGCCCAGTTGCCTGTGGGCTTGCGCGCGCTTTACAAATACAAAAAGAAATAAATAAATAAAACTAGTTTGGGGGGTGCTTTTCAGCAACGCTGCATTAAGCTCATGATAATCATAGTTAACAACATTAACAGCATTTAAATACTAGTCCATTATAGATGTCTAGTCAAAGGATTCTGGGACCATTTAGCATGAGCACAACCTGCAGGAAATGAAAATCATCCTAAAAAATATGACTTTATAATGGACCACTATTTCGGCATATGTATCTGAAGGAAGAATGCTGCTCAAAGTGTTATATAATTTGGAATCAATATAACCAGGAGAATCAAGTGGAAATTTCCTCCGAAGAGTATGCATGGATATTTAATAAAGCTTTTTTTTTTACAAGAAGACTTGGAAGTTAGGGCAACTGGATAGATTTGATTTGAAATAGCCTCAAATGGATGTTCTGGAACATAGCATTTATATAATATCATAAGATGATTTGGCAGCCAGGATATCTGTACAGGATAACCTAATGAAAAAAGTAAATAAAATCCAAACAAAACCTTGAAAAAGCCCAGAGGGCCGAAACATGTGTAGGTAAGGTTTTTCCCTGTTGGGACATATAATGACAATTCGAGGGTTTTTTTTTGTTAGGTAATTTATTGAATGAGGTGGTGATATTGATGTTTCTATTAAATAATGAATATGATATTATGATTGACTCATTAATGGTAGAAATTGTGCAACAATGCATACGGGAACTCATTCTTTAGTGATTATATGTTGGAATATGGTGATAGTGACACTCTTTGAAAGATCACATGAAGCAACTTCATGATGTTGATGGATTCATAAAGAACACATCATTATTAAGTCCTGGTGCAGGAAACATTTGGTTCAGCCCCCCCGAAAAATCGCCAGAATCTAGGAAAAAATCCGGGCATATAGGGGTAGATTCTCAAAACCTTTTTAGACGCAAATGATGAGATGTGCCACCTCATCTTATCAGTTGCACACAAATCGTAGATGCGCCCATTCAAATGTCCTCTTCTATCTCCTTTGTGCATTAGCAGAAATCAGTGGGAGTTTCTGCGCATTTTACAGTGAAGAAAGCGTCAGATCCTCAAAAACTTTTTTTTTATTAAGTGATATGATGCGCTAGTGCAGCCCATCCCTTGCACTAAAAATAGTGCAGCCCATTCACAAAGGGCATCTGCATGTGTGCATCTTTAGTACATAGCATAGTCAAAATAAAAATGTAACACGTGTTTTATTTAGCAAAGCACTTTATCAAAACCTTTAAGAACAATATACATAATGTTCTGCTAGAAGGTGTTATTCCAACATGGAGAGACTGGTCCAGTCTGGTTGTAGATTTTTAAAATCTCCCAATGACAAAGGGGAAGGGAACAGTAGGGTTCATTGATTATTTGTATTACACGAAAGAGCATTTTGTGAACATAAGCATGACCACAGTGCCTTATAGTTACCAAATCTGTCTGTGATAAAATGGTTGCACGCTTGCGGCACTAAGTCCATAATGCACCCTGGCCTCGGTATTCATTTCATCATTCCACAACAATCACCCTGACATTAAAGTTTGTGTAACCATGAACCATAAATGCTCATCCGGACAGATTCAGAATTTACATTCAAGGGAAAAATGGCTGCGACATCTGTCACTGTGCTGGGGGTGCGATGGCTATTTTGCTTCTATTTATGTGTTTATTTATTTATATATAGCACACCGAGCCCTGGGGCATCTGGGCGCATTTCTTACAAGTACATTGTTACAGACAGATTGTGGTGAACACAAGAATCAAAGGTGCAGTAAATAGTACAAGAATGCAAAGGCTAATGTTCTAAACAACTTACAGACACATTCTTAAATATCATGAAGGTACAGATAAGCAGAGTGAGGAGATTATTAAGCCTCTTGCGAGAGAAGCCACGTTTTAGATTTTTTTCTAAATAGATGGAAGGAGGGTTCTGTTCTTAAGGACAGTGGTAAGGTGTTCCACAATTTGGCAGCTAACACAGGGACGCTGCTGCCTCCAGCTTTCTGGAGCTTAAACCTGGGGATCTTTAAGCAGTGTGCTTGAGCGGATCTAAAAGGGCGGACTGTAATGTTTCGGGTGAAGTTGTCAGCCAGATAACAAGGCGCCAGGTTGGCGAGGCACTTATGTGTAATTGATAGAGTTTTATACTCAATCCTCTGGTTGACAGAGAGCCAATGGGTGTTGCGTCTTATATCCGAGATATGTTGAGTCCTTCGGAGGTTCAACGCTAGTTCAATTCTAGTTTCAGTAGATCCTCTCAGATGAGGAATCCCACCCAAAATGGTATTAGAGCATGGACTGGGTCTCGGGGGAAGGATGAATAGGGTACATTGTGAAATGAGAGAAGACGCTCATTTGACACTTTTGAAGATTAACACCATAGGTCTGCTCCCAGGTCAGAGAACACCCTGTATTACCCACATTCATGTAGTGACAGGCACTGGTACTCGTGTGGATCATGAGGTCCTGTGCCTTACACTTAGGGTGACCAGACGTCCCGGTTTTCCCAGGACAGTCCTGGGACAACGCCCTCCGTCCCGGGGTGCCGGGAATTTTTCAATTTTATAAGCTCTGCACCTGGATTGGAAGGGTGGGTGGCTACGGTCCCAGTTTTTGGGGGGACCCGATTTCAATATCCCCAAATCGGGTCGTGTGAAACTCTTCTAGCACGTGAATGGGACCTGAATGCTTTTCACGCCCCCATTTTCTCTCCCTTTCCCACCCAGGCGGATCTCCTCCAATGAGAGGAGTGTGCCTGTGAGCAACACCCCCCCCCCCGCACGCAACCCTACGCCGAAACAGGCCAGCGACAAAGAAGTAGGACTTCAGTTTTATTTGTGTTTACTTTAGTCCTACTTCTATGTCTAAAAAAATCTGGTGAGCTACTTTCACTGCATGCAAGGTGTGAGTCAGTGACCAGTCTCTGCTGAATTGCAAACAGACGCACAAGCCCGCGGATGCTCTAACAGTCACGTGATTTCCTGTGCTCAAACCTTGTAAGAAGGTGATTGCTTCAGAGTGCACAAAGCGTAGGCATCAATACTAAAATTAAGAAGTTTTATAGCACTGTCACTGAGAATTGCATTAAGAGCATCAATAGAGAGTTTGCCGCCCGATCACTGTGGGTGGTTGTGGAAACGTTCAAGAGATTATAGACCTATCAGAGGCTTTACAGATTAGAGCCACTATCTCACACATTGTAGGCAAATTCGGCGTTCAGTGTCTTGCCAAGAAATGTACTTGACTAATGTCTGTTATCCAGAGGACCTATAACACGAGGCCTGTATTTACATTAAGCCACTTTTCGGATTGATTTCTCAGTCATTTCACGTGGACCTGAACAGTCTTCACTGTGGAAATCATGATTGCACAAAATAGAACACGTGAAACAGAATGTGCCCGAATTACACAGGGAACAGCCACACAACTGGCACAGGGACTATCCACCCAGGTGGCACCTCCGTGCCACTTATAGTGAGTTTTTTTTTGCTATTTTGGGTAATTGTGTGATTTTGGCACGCCAAATACAGCTCTGACACTGGCACAGTGTGTCTTTTTTTGTGCAAAATTTCCAGTGCTTTATTTTCTAAATGATTGTGTCACAACTAATATGTCTATACATAAGTAAAACAATGTGTGGGGTATTTCATCAAAGAGCCTGGGCTCAAGTCTGTTTGTACTGTTTGCCTCTGATATATAGGGCCTCATTACATGGACGGCGGTGGACCAGGGTGCTATTAGCCTTGGTCCATGCCGGTAAAATACTGGCACCGCCTTGGAGGAAAGGGGAATTACCGCCGTATTCCAAGGTTGGTGGGGCGGTAATTCCCCCTTCACCCATTGCCCTTCCCCATTCCCATTTTTGCCCTATAGGGCATAATGGGAATGGGGAAGGTGCTAATTACGGCACCGCAAATTGCGGTACCATAATTAGCTCCCTGGTCCCTTTGCGGGTTGGTTTTTAACGCCTGCAAAAAGCAGGCGTTAAAGTCTCCAACCCGCAAACGGACCTCGTAGTAAGGCGGTAAGGGTTAACCGTCACCGGTACCATTAACGGTGACCGTTAACCCTCACCGCCGTCCGTGTAATGACTCAGGGATGAGTGTTGCTAATCCGAGACAGCCACGATGCTTTTTAAATATTTCTCATTGACTAAGCGCAGGTAGCTTTATCACCCTAATAACCATTTTACAGACGGTTCTGCGTACGAAAAAAACTCATGACTGATCTGATCTCCTGTCCTTCCTCCACCTGTACACTCCCTTCCTTAGAGCCAAAGATGGTACACTGTGCTTTGTTAATAATTATTAATATTATACAATATTAATAATTTGGTGAAAGCTCATGATCTGTTCACATGTCTATAACCCACCAGCAGGGCAATGAATGACAAGTTCAAAACCATGCATGAAGTCAATCACCCCCTGACATGAGTGCCAATTATTCAGATGCACACAGCTCACATGTAACCTGCCACTTGCAAGCATGTAGCAGTTAATGCAAATTTGATGGCCTAATACCGTATTCAACGAATAATTGCATGCTTGCTTAGTTCCCAGCAGCTATTAGTTTCAATCCAAATTAATTTGAAAGTAGATCATTATCACCCCAAATAAAAACCTCTGTTTGCCTCCTTGCTTCTCAATACATAACGACATCCCTAAAATATCAACTATCAATTGCTTGGGCAAAATTAAATTCAAACTAAAACAGCATGAGCTGGTTAACTTCTGTATTGAGATAGTTGTAGAGTCCGAATGGAATCTTGGATTGACTTTGGAAATCAGCTTGAACCCACTGCCAAGATGACTTGCAAGCCGAGTCGAACCATGCCGCAATGTGCTCATTTGAATCGTATGTAGCTGTAAACCAGGATGAATGTTGAAATTAATCAGTGTCTAAGCGTGCCTTCCAGTGACATTACTAAATACACCCGGTTCAACACACTTCAAGCCAGTAGATATCCATTGGATGGAAATGTGATAAACTGGCTTGAACTATGAAGATCACTGTATGATATTCTTCCGGTTTGACGCTCAGTTTCTAAGGTCGCAGCATTTAGTAATGCCATAGAGATGTTTAAACCGAATCAAACAATCTTCTGCCCGTGTCTAGTTTAGTCATATTGCTTGTCTAATTGAGCATCTAGAATCAGGGATTGACTGTTTCAAATCATTTCTAGCTTCAGCTTTAAATGGTTCAAACCAATTTGTAGTGATGCAAAGTCCTTTTCTTTTGAGAGGTTCCTATTAAATTCGAGCCGGCTCAACCAATCATACTTTTGTGACCATGGTGTTAGGGACAATTTTCCAGAATGGCTAATTTCCCTTACCTATTGAGTCCCTCAGCAGCTTTGCTGGATTTCTGGGATTTTTTTTTCACCTGGTAAGAGTGTGAGACTTTTTTCCCACTCTTACATGTGTTTTGCTGTGTGTGTTTAACATTTTCTTGTGTTCATAGACTGTGGAGCCTCACCTACTCCATAGGCATCATCTTTTTACTGTGTATTACGCAGCACCTTCAGTGCATTGACACAGGGTTGTCTTTTTGACTTCCCAACTCCCATTCCATTTATTTTATGGGACTGACTACTGTCTCCCAGAACATGTAAAGTTGCCAATGAATTTATTAGACTCTTTTAAAACTCACAGACCCAGTAAAAACTATCCTAAGTAGAGTTCTGGAAAGGGTTAATACTTATCCATTTGTGTCTGTTTCACTTGGAGTATTGTTTCGCTCCCTTTTCATCAAGACTTGGGTGTTGGCAGTGGTAACTACCCTATTTTTCCTACCGCGGTTATCTTAAATAGCCTTGGTATTGTTTTAGGCTATCTTGGTAGACTCGAACTTAAACCGGCTAGACCATATACATTTTTATACGGTTCCGGCTGAGTTTAGTCACCATTTCTTTTTTTAAAAGTCTTTCTCGTGTTTTACTCTGTGTGCCAAACCAGGTTTGGTTCCTGTGTTCGCCGTCCTTTCGCTGGCTTCTGCACAGAAGCCCTCCTTAGGTGCCTGTATGTCTGGGGGGGGACAGGATGTAGGGAGGGGTTTAGGACTCCCTGCACAAAGTCTACTTGGAGACCCATGTCACGCTCTGATCTGATTGGCTGTCGGTGACAATCCCGGTGGGACAGCCACCCTGCTGTGTGATTGACAGTCAGGTGTGAATGGGGAAAAACTGCATGAAAAGCAGGTCTCTGGTGCTGGACAGGGGCGCCCCCAGGGGGTGGCCAAGGGGGGCCATGGCCACCCTTATAAAAATGCTGCCCCCCCCATTGGCCACCCTGCAAAAAAGCAAACAAAATAATACTTTTTTTCCGCACTGAACTGTGCATGGACAAATAACATGCACAGTTCGGTGCGAAAAGAAATGTCTTTTTTTTTGCTTTTTTGCCACAGGGTTAGAGTGGCACGTATGATGGTGGCCCCCCCATTACTGACTGATCTCACATGCTCAGTCAGTGAACCCCGAGTGAGGGCCTGAGGTGGAGAAGTAGAAAGGCATCATGTGGGAGAGAGGACACAAAAGATGATGAGAGGGAGGAAGCAAGAGCAAGTGGACTGGGGATTCAGCGACTACAGAGGGCGGGGGGGGGGGGCACGAGCAGGGAAAGTGACTGTCCCCACTCCATCCAAGTAACGGCTTAAATTAGTTACATTTTCCTTTCGAGTTGGGTCCCTCTATATTCTGAACAAACAAGCAAAAAACTTGCTGAGATTTGAATTTATGATGTCCTTCCAGAACACTCTCTTTCTCACAGCCCACTACATAGAGATGTATGAACATGAAACCCTTCACTCCACGCTACACATTATTGTTAGTACTGAGTTCACACGAGAATAAGCACTGGAGCTGTGGCAGTGAACGTTTTTGTTGTTGCTCTGGGCGAAAGGCCATTTTGTCATCCCATCCAGACACAGGCCCTTGCATGGCGCAAGCACCACGGCCACGTGGACTATTTCCCTCTCAGGTTTTAAACTATCTTTTTAAAACATAGCAGGAAAGATTATGAAATGACTATAGCAGGAAAGATTAAAAGTGAAGACCCCCATGTACCTCTGCCCCCAAACACTCACGCACACGCATTGAGCAGGTCGTCATTGCTTCAGCTGTGCAAACCTTTAGCCCATTGAACAGGGGAGGCACCATTAGTCACAAGCACTGAAAACTGCAATCTACCCCGCCAAACGGGACCATAAAGAATCTTCAGCACAAATACTACAACTCAACATGTAGTGAAGGCCCCTGTACACCTACCTATCTACAAAATGTATAGCATAGCTGAATTCATGATACCCTTGGGAAAATAAAAAGATCCCTGGGTGACTGTGGGGAGCATGTGTTACCAGGGTATCTTTATAATTATTCTTTTACAACGCGCTTTACACCAGAGAGGTATTCTAAGTGCAAGACCAGGATTCAAACCTGTGTTGCTATGTATGTTGTCAAGTTGCCCCTGACCTATCCACCCGGCCTATGTAAATGATAGCATTGATGTCTCCTATTTGTACCTTTACTCAACAAAGGGCTGCTAAATTGATGTATGAACAGGGAGGCCAGAGTTCTAATGCCAGCTCCATTGAAGCAATTTGTGTGATTCTTGGCAAATCACCTTATATCGCTTGTCCTACATCCCCTAAATTGGAACAATTGGGTGCATTCAAAATAACTTAAACCCTGTATCAAGCATTACATGAAAACTAAAAAGTACATTTTACTATAGAGTTTTTCCTATCCCCCAAACAATATAGATATGCAGTACCTGTCCATCATGAAGGATAAGACGCAAATGATGAGATGTGCCACCTCATCTTATCAGTTGCACACAAATCGTAGATGCGCCCATTCAAATGTCCTCTTCTATCTCCTTTGTGCATTAGCAGAAATCAGTGGGAGTTTCTGCGCATTTTACAGTGAAGAAAGCGTCAGATCCTCAAAAACTTTTTTTTTATTAAGTGATATGATGCGCTAGTGCAGCCCATCCCTTGCACTAAAAATAGTGCAGCCCATTCACAAAGGGCATCTGCATGTGTGCATCTTTAGTACATAGCATAGTCAAAATAAAAATGTAACACGTGTCTTATTTAGCAAACCACTTTATCAAAACCTTTAAGAACAATATACATAATGTTCTGCTAGAAGGTGTCATTCCAACATGGAGAGACTGGTCCAGTCTGGTTGTAGATTTTTAAAATCTCCCAATGACAAAGGGGAAGGGAACAGTAGGGTTCATTGATTATTTGTATTACACGAAAGAGCATTTTGTGAACATAAGCATGACCACAGTGCCTTATAGTTACCAAATCTGTCTGTGATAAAATGGTTGCACGCTTGCGGCACTAAGTCCATAATGCACCCTGTCCTCGGTATTCATTTCATCATTCCACAACAATCACCCTGACATTAAAGTTTGTGTAACCATGAACCATAAATGCTCATCCGGACAGATTCAGAATTTACATTCAAGGGAAAAATGGCTGCGACATCTGTCACTGTGCTGGGGGTGCGATGGCTATTTTGCTTCTATTTATGTGTTTATTTATTTATATATAGCACACCGAGCCCTGGGGCATCTGGGCGCATTTCTTACAAGTACATTGTTACAGACAGATTGTGGTGAACACAAGAATCAAAGGTGCAGTAAATAGTACAAGAATGCAAAGGCTAATGTTCTAAACAACTTACAGACACATTCTTAAATATCATGAAGGTACAGATAAGCAGAGTGAGGAGATTATTAAGCCTCTTGCTAGAGAAGCCACGTTTTAGATTTTTTTCTAAATAGATGGAAGGAGGGTTCTGTTCTTAAGGACAGTGGTAAGGTGTTCCACAATTTGGCAGCTAACACAGGGACGCTGCTGCCTCCAGCTTTCTGGAGCTTAAACCTGGGGATCTTTAAGCAGTGTGCTTGAGCGGATCTAATAGGGCGGACTGTAATGTTTCGGGTGAAGTTGTCAGCCAGATAACAAGGCGCCAGGTTGGCGAGGCACTTATGTGTAATTGATAGAGTTTTATACTCAATCCTCTGGTTGACAGAGAGCCAATGGGTGTTGCGTCTTATATCCGAGATATGTTGAGTCCTTGGGAGGTTCAACGCTAGTTCAATTCTAGTTTCAGTAGATCCTCTCAGATGAGGAATCCCACCCAAAATGGTATTAGAGCATGGACTGGGTCTCGGGGGAAGGATGAATAGGGTACATTGTGAAATGAGAGAAGACGCGTTTTCGATCATTTGACACTTTTGAAGATTAACACCATAGGTCTGCTCCCAGGTCAGAGAACACCCTGTATTACCCACATTCATGTAGTGACAGGCACTGGTACTCGTGTGGATCATGAGGTCCTGTGCCTTACACTTAGGGTGACCAGACGTCCCGGTTTTCCCAGGACAGTCCTGGGACAACGCCCTCCGTCCCGGGGTGCCGGGAATTTTTCAATTTTATAAGCTCTGCACCTGGATTGGAAGGGTGGGTGGCTACGGTCCCAGTTTTTGGGGGGACCCGATTTCAAGATCCCCAAATCGGGTCGTGTGAAACTCTTCTAGCACGTGAATGGGACCTGAATGCTTTTCACGCCCCCATTTTCTCTCCCTTTCCCACCCAGGCGGATCTCCTCCAATGAGAGGAGTGTGCCTGTGAGCAACACCCCCCCCCTGCACGCAACCCTACGCCGAAACAGGCCAGCGACAAAGAAGTAGGACTTCAGTTTTATTTGTGTTTACTTTAGTCCTACTTCTATGTCTAAAAAAATCTGGTGAGCTACTTTCACTGCATGCAAGGTGTGAGTCAGTGACCAGTCTCTGCTGAATTGCAAACAGACGCACAAGCCCGCGGATGCTCTAACAGTCACGTGATTTCCTGTGCTCAAACCTTGTAAGAAGGTGATTGCTTCAGAGTGCACAAAGCGTAGGCATCAATACTAAAATTAAGAAGTTTTATAGCACTGTCACTGAGAATTGCATTAAGAGCATCAATAGAGAGATTGCCGCCCGATCACTGTGGGTGGTTGTGGAAACGTTCAAGAGATTATAGACCTATCAGAGGCTTTACAGATTAGAGCCACTATCTCACACATTGTAGGCAAATTCGGCGTTCAGTGTCTTGCCAAGAAATGTACTTGACTAATGTCTGTTATCCAGAGGACCTATAATACGAGGCCTGTATTTACATTAAGCCACTTTTCGGATTGATTTCTCAGTCATTTCACGTGGACCTGAACAGTCTTCACTGTGGAAATCATGATTGCACAAAATAGAACACGTGAAACAGAATGTGCCCGAATTACACAGGGAACAGCCACACAACTGGCACAGGGACTATCCACCCAGGTGGCACCTCCGTGCCACTTATAGTGAGGTTTTTTTTGCTATTTTGGGTAATTGTGTGATTTTGGCACGCCAAATACAGCTCTGACACTGGCACAGTGTGTCTTTTTTTGTGCAAAATTTCCAGTGCTTTATTTTCTAAATGATTGTGTCACAACTAATATGTCTATACATAAGTAAAACAATGTATGGGGTATTTCATCAAAGAGCGTGGGCTCAAGTCTGTTTGTACTGTTTGCCTCTGATATATAGGGCCTCATTACATGGACGGCGGTGGACCAGGGTGCTATTAGCCTTGGTCCATGCCGGTAAAATACTGGCACTGCCTTGGAGGAAAGGGGAATTACCGCCCTATTCCAAGGTTGGTGGGGCGGTAATTCCCCCTTCACCCATTGCCCTTCCCCATTCCCATTTTTGCCCTATAGGGCATAATGGGAATGGGGAAGGTGCTAATTACGGCACCGCAAATTGCGGTACCATAATTAGCTCCCTGGTCCCTTTGCGGGTTGGTTTTTAACGCCTGCAAAAAGCAGGCGTTAAAGTCTCCAACCCACAAACGGACCTCGTAGTAAGGCGGTAAGGGTTAACCGTCACCGGTACCATTAACGGTGACCGTTAACCCTCACCGCCGTCCGTGTAATGACTCAGGGATGAGTGTTGCTAATCCGAGACAGCCACGATGCTTTTTAAATATTTCTCATTGACTAAGCGCAGGTAGCTTTATCACCCTAATAACCATTTTACAGACGGTTCTGCGTACGAAAAAAACTCATGACTGATCTGATCTCCTGTCCTTCCTCCACCTGTACACTCCCTTCCTGAGAGCCAAAGATGGTACACCGTGCTTTGTTAATAATTATTAATAATATACAATATTAATAATTTGGTGAAAGCTCATGATCTGTTCACATGTCTATAACCCACCAGCAGGGCAATGAATGACAAGTTCAAAACCATGCATGAAGTCAATCACCCCCTGACATGAGTGCCAATTATTCAGATGCACACAGCTCACATGTAACCTGCCACTTGCAAGCATGTAGCAGTTAATGCAAATTTGATGGCCTAATACCGTATTCAACGAATAATTGCATGCTTGCTTAGTTCCCAGCAGCTATTAGTTTCAATCCAAATTAATTTGAAAGTAGATCATTATCACCCCAAATAAAAACCTCTGTTTGCCTCCTTGCTTCTCAATACATAACGACATCCCTAAAATATCAACTATCAATTGCTTGGGCAAAATTAAATTCAAACTAAAACAGCATGAGCTGGTTAACTTCTGTATTGAGATAGTTGTAGAGTCCGAATGGAATCTTGGATTGACTTTGGAAATCAGCTTGAACCCACTGCCAAGATGACTTGCAAGCCGAGTCGAACCATGCCGCAATGTGCTCATTTGAATCGTATGTAGCTGTAAACCAGGATGAATGTTGAAATTAATCAGTGTCTAAGCGTGCCTTCCAGTGACATTACTAAATACACCCGGTTCAACACACTTCAAGCCAGTAGATATCCATTGGATGGAAATGTGATAAACTGGCTTGAACTATGAAGATCACTGTATGATATTCTTCCGGTTTGACGCTCAGTTTCTAAGGTCGCAGCATTTAGTAATGCCATAGAGATGTTTAAACCGAATCAAACAATCTTCTGCCCGTGTCTAGTTTAGTCATATTGCTTGTCTAATTGAGCATCTAGAATCAGGGATTGACTGTTTCAAATCATTTCTAGCTTCAGCTTTAAATGGTTCAAACCAATTTGTAGTGATGCAAAGTCCTTTTCTTTTGAGAGGTTCCTATTAAATTCGAGCCGGCTCAACCAACCATACTTTTGTGACCATGGTGTTAGGGACAATTTTCCAGAATGGCTAATTTCCCTTACCTATTGAGTCCCTCAGCAGCTTTGCTGGATTTCTGGGATTTTTTTTTCACCTGGTAAGAGTGTGAGACTTTTTTCCCACTCTTACATGTGTTTTGCTGTGTGTGTTTAACATTTTCTTGTGTTCATAGACTGTGGAGCCTCACCTACTCCATAGGCATCATCTTTTTACTGTGTATTACGCAGCACCTTCAGTGGATTGACACAGGGTTGTCTTTTTGACTTCCCAACTCCCATTCCATTTATTTTATGGGACTGACTACTGTCTCCCAGAACATGTAAAGTTGCCAATGAATTTATTAGACTCTTTTAAAACTCACAGACCCAGTAAAAACTATCCAAAGTAGAGTTCTGGAAAGGCTTAATACTTATCCATTTGTGTCTGTTTCACTTGGAGTATTGTTTCGCTCCCTTTTCATCAAGACTTGGCTGTTGGCAGTGGTAACTACCCTATTTTTCCTACCGCGGTTATCTTAAATAGCCTTGGTATTGTTTTAGGCTATCTTGGTAGACTCGAACTTAAACCGGCTAGACCATATACATTTTTATACGGTTCCGGCTGAGTTTAGTCACCATTTCTTTTTTTAAAAGTCTTTCTCGTGTTTTACTCTGTGTGCCAAACCAGGTTTGGTTCCTGTGTTCGCCGTCCTTTCGCTGGCTTCTGCACAGAAGCCCTCCTTAGGTGCCTGTATGTCTGGGGGGGGACAGGATGTAGGGAGGGGTTTAGGACTCCCTGCACAAAGTCTACTTGGAGACCCATGTCACACTCTGATCTGATTGGCTGTCGGTGACAATCCCGGTGGGACAGCCACCCTGCTGTGTGATTGACAGTCAGGTGTGAATGGGGAAAAACTGCATGAAAAGCAGGTCTCTGGTGCTGGACAGGGGCGCCCCAGGGGGTGGCCAAGGGGGGCCATGGCCACCCTTATAAAAATGCTGCCCCCCCCATTGGCCACCCTGCAAAAAAGCAAACAAAATAATACTTTTTTTCCGCACTGAACTGTGCATGGACAAATAACATGCACAGTTCGGTGCGAAAAGAAATGTCTTTTTTTTTGCTTTTTTGCCACAGGGTTAGAGTGGCACGTATGATGGTGGCCCCCCCATTACTGACTGATCTCACATGCTCAGTCAGTGAACCCCGAGTGAGGGCCTGAGGTGGAGAAGTAGAAAGGCATCATGTGGGAGAGAGGACACAAAAGATGATGAGAGGGAGGAAGCAAGAGCAAGTGGACTGGGGATTCAGCGACTACAGAGGGCGGGGGGGGGGAGCACGAGCAGGGAAAGTGACTGTCCCCACTCCATCCAAGTAACGGCTTAAATTAGTTACATTTTCCTTTCGAGTTGGGTCCCTCTATATTCTGAACAAACAAGCAAAAAACTTGCTGAGATTTGAATTTATGATGTCCTTCCAGAACACTCTCTTTCTCACAGCCCACTACATAGAGATGTATGAACATGAAACCCTTCACTCCACGCTACACATTATTGTTAGTACTGAGTTCACACGAGAATAAGCACTGGAGCTGTGGCAGTGAACGTTTTTGTTGTTGCTCTGGGCGAAAGGCCATTTTGTCATCCCATCCAGACACAGGCCCTTGCATGGCGCAAGCACCACGGCCACGTGGACTATTTCCCTCTCAGGTTTTAAACTATCTTTTTAAAACATAGCAGGAAAGATTATGAAATGACTATAGCAGGAAAGATTAAAAGTGAAGACCCCCATGTACCTCTGCCCCCAAACACTCACGCACACGCATTGAGCAGGTCGTCATTGCTTCAGCTGTGCAAACCTTTAGCCCATTGAACAGGGGAGGCACCATTAGTCGCAAGCACTGAAAACTGCAATCTACCCCGCCAAACGGGACCATAAAGAATCTTCAGCACAAATACTACAACTCAACATGTAGTGAAGGCCCCTGTACACCTACCTATCTACAAAATGTATAGCATAGCTGAATTCATGATACCCTTGGGAAAATAAAAAGATCCCTGGGTGACTGTGGGGAGCATGTGTTACCAGGGTATCTTTATAATTATTCTTTTACAACGCGCTTTACACCAGAGAGGTATTCTAAGTGCAAGACCAGGATTCAAACCTGTGTTGCTATGTATGTTGTCAAGTTGCCCCTGAGCTATCCACCCGGCCTATGTAAATGATAGCATTGATGTCTCCTATTTGTACCTTTACTCAACAAAGGGCTGCTAAATTGATGTATGAACAGGGAGGCCAGAGTTCTAATGCCAGCTCCACTGAAGCAATTTGTGTGATTCTTGGCAAATCACCTTATATCGCTTGTCCTACATCCCCTAAATTGGAACAATTGGGTGCATTCAAAATAACTTAAACCCTGTATCAAGCATTACATGAAAACTAAAAAGTTCATTTTACTATAGAGTTTTTCCTATCCCCCAAACAATATAGATATGCAGTACCTGTCCATCATGAAGGATAATGGATATTTAATTCTTTAACTGGTTTGGGTAGGGAACCCAAGTGAAAACAGTTCAGAGCTGGAACCAAAGAGTGATGCTGAGAGCACTATAAGAACATGTTTATTACCACGCTGCGTCTGCACTGCACGTACTAGGAAAAATGCATGTATGTTTGTTGATTTATTTATAAGCAATAACTGACCCAAACACAGGTTAAGATGTATAAGAGGGATAAAGCAATTCAATTCAATTCCATTTAAAAATTGGAACATCTGTACAGTATATCTCAAAATTGGGAATTTGCCCTTCCACCCACAGATGGCTGCAGGAAACAAGCCTTGCTTTCACTGCAGACATGGCTGTGCATGCAATGCCTACCCATGACAGCCACTATCCTGCAATGCTTCCCAATAAGTATCTGAATAAGCACACTGTGCATACCTAGATCCTCAGAACATGAGAGGCCACTGTGACACTAAACAAAGCCGAAAGGTGAGAACACTTTAACGGGCACTCATCTTGCAGAAACGCAGACAAGCAGACCGCAGGCCTTGGTAAAATGGCAGCATGCGCACCCGGAAATAAACACATCCTGAGCCTGGATGTGCGCATTTCTGCATTGGCTCATGCTTCCAGCCAGGCTGTGTTTATTTCCGAGTTTCCATCCTCGACTAGACTGCATGTAGGTTGTTGTGCGCAAAAGGCTTTTAGGAACAATTGTGCAGGGTCTGGCCAGTGGTTTACGTCTTCGGTTCACCATCGCCAAAGGTAGAGGTTTTATTTTGTTGTTGAATTGAAAATAGTGTTTCTGTAACGACGATATGCATTTTACTTAATACAAACATGAGTACAGTTCTTTCCATTTCAGCAGAGCTGTCATGATGTGGATATCTGTTGGTGTGGTTGCAAGTGCTTGCTTATGGCACCTTATTCTAAAGGCACTTCCATGGTGCCTCCAAGTATCAAAGACTGATGATATTCCTTGAAATTTCCATTTCTGTCAAGTCATTTCTATTGGTGCAATCCTTATGCACATTTGGAGGTTTGCATGTATTTTGCCCCAGAGAGCCTGGACAGAGCTCTGATAGATGAGTTCCCTGCATCGGTAATGATTCTGCAATGTTCTTGTTTTTGTTGTGTTAAAATGCCATCTGCCACTAATGTTACCAAAAAAGTAGATTGGGGCAGGTGTGGGTGGATTGGGGGTGCGAATGAGACCGTACAGAATTGCGCGCACTGCATTTGGGGGCAAAGTAGCAGGACTTTTTTAGTGGCTCACACCCCCACTCTTGCAATTGCTGGATACTCCCCTGACCACCACCATAGAATATTCTCTTGCCTCATCCATGTTTATTCGAGCTTTCTGTCCAGGTTGCTTCCTCTCTGAATAATATGATTGTGACACTTTAGCAAACTGTCCTCGCCTGCTATATTTCCAGCACACCCCTTTTATTGCTGAACAACCTGGGTCCGACACCATGTGACCTATGAATTCATACAGGAAACAAGCACATTTGAAGCTTGTTCCCACTAATGGACTTCCTCGAGCACTTGGAGCTTTGTTCTTCTTGGTCACCACTGCTTTTATAGCTTGCGCTGCTGGAAGTGGATCCAAGGTATTCTTAATAAGGCTTACTTACTGCCTCTTTGCCCGAACAGTTCATTAATGTGGTATGTTTGGGTCCATCCGAAAATGTGTTGCCACCCATTGCTAGTAAATAAAACTTGAACAAGTCTTCCCACTCTGTATTGGGTTCTCCCGGTCTGTCCAACAACTTGGCTGGAGGTGTTATTCCCAGATTCGCCGTTCTTTGTTCCTTTTCTACAACTGTCCCTTTCCACAAAACAGGATAATTCAGCTGTTATCTTCCACGATCTTTACTCCACGTGGAACATTCTCTGCTAGCTGGGTCTTTAGTGGCGCTACACTTAATTTGTAGACTAAGTACATCTACTTGAGTAGCCACTCAGATTTGGCTGGTCTATTCCTGGTGTGGTAGCAACATGTAACATCTGTATGTTTTTGCGTTATGTTTAGTGAATTCACGTTGACTAGTTGCCCATATGGCATATCATATTTCTTTGCACTTTGGATGGGCTGTGCATGAATACAAGAGGAGAAACTATGTGGATTCCCTATTAGTGGTAGCAAGCGTTGTTATAATTTAGTTTATTTTTTGGTCTATGTGTGTGTGTGGAGTGTTTTGCTTGTAGCATAAGGATATTTAGATTTTGGTGTCTCGTGGGCTGTATTTTGGGATTGTGCGCATGCTTGAATGTAGTACTGGTATTAGTCTATGCTCATCAGATACATTAATTAGTTAACTGTTAAATAATACATGGAACTATATCAATGTGCAATTCGTTCTCTCATATACACATAGTTTTCAACTGGACTATATACTACATCACCATAAGAGATTTCCTGAAATTCAGTTGTGTTGGTTTTGGTGTGCCACCCCAAGATTTCATGTGGCCTCATCAGGCCACCCCTATGAAAAATGGCTGGGGGCGCCACTGGTGCTGGAAAGGCAGAGTTGCCACTGAAACGAGAGAACCGAAGAGGAGCTGACAGAAAAGGACCGCTACCATGACTGAACCTCCCGGTGAAGCCCTGCTGCAGGTCTGAATCTTCCTACTCCAACGACAGGGAAGATCTGCGAGGAATCTTCTCCCCTTGAGCTGGTGGGAAGAACCAGTTTACCAAACTGCTCGCCAGGCCTCCCTTCTCTGGTCGAATTTGCTGTACAGAGCTACAGTGAACCGGATAGCCAGGAGGAACGGACACTGCTTGCGTTTTAAGGAGCGCACGTTCTATGTGTTGCTTTGCTCCTCTGCTGGTTTCTTCCCTGGGCAGTGCTGGTTTCTTCCCTGGGCAGTGCAGGACCCTTTGTGTCAGTCCAACTGTCGCTTTAGAAACCGTGAGCCTGTAGGACCTGCCAGGAACGTCCGCCTCAGCTACAGCCTTCTTCTCCATTTAAGGTACTGTTCAAATCCGGTTGTTAGTTTCGTTCAGCCGCGGTGAAAGTGTGTGAAACCTTTCACCAATCTGAGGGCTTGTCCGTCTCCATTCTTTAAGCTAACTTTTCTGCCGACCAACTTCGTCCTGAACTCTTGGCAATGACTTAACCGCAAACTACCCTGAACTGTGTGATCTTCAGCAACAGTCTTTGACCCATTAACATTAGCCCATGCCCATTGAATTGATTTCCTCACTGTAGTTCCTTTTTCTAGATTGCCCTGCCTATTACTTGTTGATACTGCTACATTTTTTGATAACGTTGTCTTTCCCTCCCTTTTTGAATTACTGGAGTGACATTTTGCTCACACTTCATGTTGAGCCTAATTTGTCCAGAATCTTTTGGGTGTGGTGTAGTGTATTAAGAGTGTGATTGTTCAACTGCTTCACTTTGGTGAAATGTTTTACAACTGATATGTAAATAAATGTATATTCTTTTACTCAGAAACCTCGAGTCAGTGTTTGTTTGAATCATAGTAATTGCTGACCTTTGTGTAACTATTGATACTGCTCACTTACTCTTGAGATAAGTCTGGCTGCTCAGCCATCACTACCACTTTACTGTGCCTTAGAACCATGCCTTAGAAATGAAAAAGTTGTCTATTGAAAATGCTTCTCGCCAAGAGTCTTCTAGGTCTTCCAGTCCTAAGAGACCCGGTATGCCTAAAGAAATTGTAGGTATGTATGAGACTAAGCTTGATATTTTGGTTTAGTTGGCAATGTTTGAATATAACCATGGGATTCAAGGCCTTGCAGGGAATCAGTTGCTTCCCTGGCTCTTCTCTAGGCTACCCCTGTTGCATCTGATGTTGTGATGGAGTTGCGGGAGGTGGATAGGATGGATTATGAGTGTGTGAAGTTAGCTTTAAATGCTAGATTTGGGAAGACCCATTCCCAGTACCTTAAGAGGTTTAGGACCCTCAAAAAGCATGATGGTACCCTTTGGACTTCCTGGGTATGTGAATGTTTCAAAAACCTTGATGGTTGGGTTAAGGTTTAAAGAGTAAACACTTATGAAGGTATGAGAAATCTTGTTATGTTGAAGTCAATTTATGATGCCTGCTCTCCTGAGATCAGACAGCACATGACAGATTCAAAGGAGATATATCCTAAGAAGTTAGCTAAGGCTGCTGACTTGTGGGCTGCCGGCAGGGCTACTCACAAGGATTCTGGGGCAACTCAGAAGAAGGAGGAGGGAAAGAAGCCAAAGAAAGATAACAAGGAAAATTTTAATACCTCCAATCCAAAAGAGTGCCACAAACAGCAGCATAAGGGTAAACCACAAGGGAAACCAAAGAAGGCTAGTGCACCATCTGGACCCAAACCAGATGGAGGTCGGAACAAACCCCCATTCATCAAGACATTTGGGAAATGTTATGTTTGTGGGTCCACTGACCATGTGAAAGGGGATCCTAGATGTAAGGTTAAACCTTCAGGGGTCCACACTGTCTCCTTAGCCTTCTCCCCAGAGGAAGAAGTACCTATGGCAAGTGGAAACTTTCATCTACTGGCTGATGAACCCATGAGAGTCTCAGCTAGTGTTTCTTTAGTGTCCCTGGGCTTGTGGGAACAACAGAATTTAGATGTCTATAATTCCATCCCAGATAATACTAAAGAGTATTATAAAGATAGTGTCTGTGTGCTTGGCCAGGGCACTCCTGCCGTCCCAGACACTGGAGCCAGCATAACTGTGTTGGATGAATTGTTTTTCAAGGTGGAGGATGTTGCTAAGGCACCCAAACGCCTCAACAAGTTAGCTTTAGGCCCTGGGCAAATGCTTCCCCAGTTACCAGCTCTCATCCAGTGTAATGATATGACTGCCAAAATACCTGTTCGTGTGCAGAGTGAAGTGCCTGGGAGAGTGCTGTTGGGTAATGACTTGAAAACTCTTGGAGTTGTGTCCAGTAACCCCAGGCCTCCCAGTAAAAGGAGACAAGAGGTCACTAGGCCTGCAAGAGAGAGGACCTTAATAGGCTCTCCAGAGGGGTTGATAGAGAAAAACTATCACTCCCACTCCACAGGAGTTGCTCACTGCTATTTCTGGAAAGAAGGAGGCAAAGGGGAAACCCAAGGCCTCAAAGAAAAAGTCAGACAGCACCCCTGTGCTACCAACCAGGACATCACCAAGATTGTCCAAGTTCACACCTGTGACTCCTCCACCTGCTGAGGCAGAGTGTGAGCTGCCACCATGTGTGGTTGATCCAGTTTCTGAGGAATCCGATCTGGAGGAGGACATTGTTTTGGTATTGACCCTGTTGACCATCCTGAACTGCAGTCTTTACTGGCAGAAGGTGGACCCAACAGGGCAGACTTCAGCAAAGGACAAAGAGAGTGTCCTACTCTCGAAGGTCTTTGACAACAGGCTGCTTCTCAACTTGATGGGCAAGCAGTTGGAAAGCATAGGATAAGCTTGGAAGATGGCCTCTTCTACAGTGAACCGAGTCTATCTCTGGGGACTGAAAAAGAATTGTAGTGCCCCTTGACAACAGACTCCAGTTCCTACTGTTGACCCATCAGATACCTTTGGCTGATCATTTGAGTTTCAAAAAGACCAAGAAAAGGCTCTGCTTATACCTCTACTGGCCTAAGATGGGTTCAGAAGTTGACAAATTCTGTAGGAACTGTCACACATGCCAAACCTCTGTCAAGAATGGAGCCAAGAATGTGGCACCCCTGGTGCCTCTCCCAGTGGTGGGAATTCCTTTTTGAGAGAATGGGCATCGACATTGTTGGTCCTCTTGACCCTCTCACATCTTCAGGGAACAGGTTTATCCTGGTTGTAGTAGACCATTTTACAAGATACCCAGAAGCAATACGTATGAGGACTGTTACGGCTCAGGCTGAGGCTAAGGCTCTACTTGGTATTTTTACCAGAGTAGGGTTTCCTAAGGAAGTAATATCCGACAGGGGATCCAATTTTATGTCCCACTACTTGCAAGCCATTTGGAAAAACTGTGGTGTCACTTACAAGTTCTCTACAGCCTACCATCCACAGACAAATGGTCTGGTAGAGAGGTTTAATCGAACTATGAAGAGCATGATAGGTGCTTTAGAGGAACCTATTAAAAGAAAGTGGGACCTTCTTCTGCCATGCCTTCTCTTTGCTTATAGAGAAGTCCCTTAGGAGGGAGTTGGATACAGTCCCTTTGAACTTCTTTATGGCCATCCAGTCAGAGCTCCATTGGCCCTGATTAAGGAAGGGTTGGAGAATGCTCCTTCCCCCAAGCCAATCAGAGTTACTGACTATGTGATAGGTCTACGGAAGATAATGTCACACATGATGGCAGAAGCTAGTGATAACTTTAACTTAAAAGCAGGTCAGGCTCTGGTCAAACATTGGCATGATTAGAAGGCCAGCATGGTTGAGTTTACTCAAGACCAGCTTGTATTAGTTATGGTGCCAACAAGGCAGAGGGCCTTACAGGACAAATGGATAGGACCCTTCAAGGAGAGGAGAACTATTTGGTAGTCTTAGGCAGACCTAAGGAGGCTTCCAGAGTCTTTCACACCAACCATTTAAAGGCATATGTCTCAAGGCCAGAAGTGGGAGCTTTCCTTCCAGCTTCAGCTCAAGAGGAGGAGAAGAGTGAACCTCTACCTGACCTTCTCAGAGGCCAACCTTTGGATGAGAAAATAGAAGGAGTCAATCTCTCTTCTCAACGGACATCTGAACAACAGGAGGAGTGCAAAGTTCTGTTAAATCAGTTTGCCTCCCTGTTTTCACTTTAACCAGGCCTGACCCCTTGGGGCCAGCATGATAGTCTCACTGGTGACTGTCTACCTGTGGAAAGCAGAGGTTACAGAATGTCAGAACATGTGAGATCCCACATCAAAGGCAAGGTCATCAAGATGCTTCATCTCTGGGTTATAGAGCCCTCGACAAGTCCATGGTCTAGTCCTGTTGTTCTAGTACAACAGGCAGGATCCAATGAGTTTCTGTATGGACTATAGAGCTCTAAATGCAGTCACTAAGACTGATGCTCATCCTTTGCCAAGGACAGATGAACTAGTGGATAGACTTGGTTCAGCCAAGTACCTGAGTACATTTGATCTGACGTTGGGCTATTGGCAAATAGCCCTGACAGACCATGCCAAGGAGAAAAATGCATTCTCAACCCCAGCAGGCCTCCACCAGTTTAAGGTTATGCCCTTTGGACTAAAGAATGCACCTGCTACATTCCAAAGGATGGTCAATCAAGTTCTGAATGGGATGGAGGACTTCTGCATGGCATACTTGGATGACATTGCAGTGTTCAGCCCTACATGGAAAGAACATATTGATCACTTAGGATATGTTTTGCAGGCTCTTGAGCAGGCCCATCTGACCATAAAGGCAAATGTCCAATTGGTCAAAGCAAGGTTGTCTACCTTGGTCATGAGGTATGAGGAGGTGAAATAAGGCCATTGCCTAGAAAAGTACAAGCTGTACAAAACTGGGCCACCACTACTACGCAACCCCAAGTGAGAGCTTTGCTAGGTCTCACTGGGTACTACAGGAATTCCATAGAGAACTATGGGACCATAGCTTCTCCCTTGAATGTGTTATCCTCTCCAAAATTCCCTAAAAAGGTTAGATGGAATGAGGAGTGCACTCAAGCCTTTGAAAACCTGAAGAAAGCCCTTTGTCAAGCTCCGGTCCTAAGAGCTCCTAGTTACCACCAACCTTTCATTGTGCGGACAGATGCATCCAATACACGTATAGGTGCAGTCCTTAGTCAACTGGATGAAAAAAGGTAGGAAGCACCCCATTTGCTTCATCAGTAGGAAACTGAAGGAACCAGAAACAAGGAGGGCAACCATAGAGCATGAATGTTTTGCCATTGTGTGGTCTCTGAAGAAGTTTAGGCCATACTTGTATGGATCTACTTTTGTGATTCAGACAGACCAAAAACCCTTGAGATGGTTAATGCAAATGAAAGGGGAGGACCCAAAACGTCTGAGATGGTCAATCTGCCTGCAAGGGTTTGATTTCACCATTGAGCACAGAGCAGGATGTCACCACCAAAATGCTGATGGTCTCTCTAGGATGTTTTAAATCGACTAGAAGTAGAGATTCATCCAGGAGTGGATTAAATCCTCCTGTCCCTTAGTCTGGGGGGCCTTGGGGGAGTTTAGGGAGAATTCTCCTGAATGGCTAATTTCCCTAACCTACTGGGTCCCTCAGCAGCTTTGCTGGATTTCTGGGATTTTTTTCACCTGGTAAGAGTGTGAACCTTTTTTCCCACTCTTACATGTGTTTTGCTGTGTGTGTTTAACATTTTCTTGTGTTCATAGACTGTGGAGCCTCACCTACTCCATAGGCCTAATCTTTTTACTGTGTGTTACACAGCACCTTCAGTGCATTGACACAGGGTTGTCTTTTTGACTTCCCAACTCTGACTCCATTTTCTGGGACTGACTACTGTCTCCCAGAACATGTAAAGTTGCCATTGACTTTATTAGTCTCTTTTAAAACTCACAGACCCAGTACAAACTATCTTAAATAGAGGATTGGTAAGAGAAGGAAAAGACCTTCTTCACATATTTGGCAGCGCCACAAAAATGCTTGACAAAAGATTTCAATTGGTATTGACTTAGATTCAATGCCCTTTATTTTATTTCATGCCCTTTATGAGACACGTGTTTCGGCAAATTCTATACCTTTTTCAATCAGAGCTATTCACCATTTCTTGGTTTGATAGTCTGATAACTTTAAACGTCTCTGGTGGGTCCACAAATCAAAATGGGTTAAATCCCGCCGTAAAAGTCTCCATTCTGGCGGGATTTAACCCAAATGTATATTCTTTACTCAGAAACCCTGAGTCAGTGTTTATTTGAATCATATTAATTTCTGTCCTTTGTGTAACTATTGATACTGTTCACTTACTCTTGAAATAAGTCTGGCTGCTCAGCCATCGCTACCACTTTACTGTGTAGTACAGGCCTCTCAAGCACTCCCTTGTGCACCCCCTTCTTAAGAAACCCTCTTCCGACCCTTCCTGCCCAGCTAACTATCGCCCAATCTCTATCACTCCCTTCCTGGGCAAGCTCCTGGAGAAACTGGCCATCTTCCAGCTTAATCTCCATGCTGAATGTGTTGGTAGTCTTCATGACCATCAGTCTGGCTTCAGAGCTGCCAGAAGCACGGAAACTGTTCTCCTGAACATCCATGAGGACCTGCTCTCAAACGTTGACTCTAGCATTCCATGTGTTCTCATTTTGCTTGATCTCTCTTCTGCCTTTGATACTGTCAACCATACCATCCTGCTCAACCGTCTCCGTGATAACCTCGGTATCACTGGTCAGGCTCTGGCGTGGCTAACCTCTTTCCTCTCAAATCGACCCTCCCAGTTTCAACTGGGGTCTTTCCTCTCTGACATCTTCTTCTCTACCTGTGGTGTCCCCCAGGGATCTAACCTCTCTCCCTGGCTGTTCAACCAGTATCTGGCACTTCTCGCCCACCACATCGCCGCTTTCTGCCCCTACTTTCAGTGCTATGCGGATGATACCCAGCTAATTTTCAGGCTACCCTCGGCCTCCTCTTCTCCTTCCCTCATCTCTGACTGTCTTTCTGCTATCCAGGAATGCTGTGGCGCCAACGACCTCTGCCTTAATGCCAGTAAGACTGAGATTCTACCCATCGGCACTCCCACTCCCTCCTTCCCCGCTGCTCTCTGGCCGGCCTCTCTGGGCCCTCTTCCTGCTCCTACCTGCAAGGCAAAATACCTTGGGGTCATCTTCGACTCCACACTCTCCTTCTCTCCTCACATATCCGACGTATCTAAGAAGTCACACTACCAGCTACACCTCCTCAGAGGTATCCTTCCTTTCCTCTCCTTCCCCCAGAAGCTCACTGTCTCTAGAGGCCTGGTTCTCTCTAAGCTGGACTACTGTAACAGCCTCTATCTAAATCTGCCCGCCTCTACTCTCCCCCCTTTGCAACTCATCCAGAACAGGACTACAAGACTTGTCCTTGGCCTCAAGCCCAGGGACCGTATCTCTCCAGGACTGAAATCACTACACTGACTCCCAGTGACTGTGAGGATCAAGTTCAAAACCCTCTGCATTGTCCACAAGGCCGTCTGAGGCCTTGGGCCAAAATACCTTCAACTCTCTCTTCCTAAATATCTTCCTTCTCGAGCTCTTCGCTCATCCGCCTCCAACTCCCTCAGGGTCAGCCGCTTCTCCAAACAACGAGTTGGGGGCAGATCTCTTTCCACTGCAGGGGCCTCCCTCTGGAACAGCCTTCCTACCTCCCTGAAACTTGAGGAGAACCACCTCCGGTTCTGGAAGCACCTCAAAACCTTCCTCTCTGCCTCCGCTTTCTCTCCCCCTCCTCCCTGCTAATACTACTGAAACTGCACTGAATCTGCAACTGGGCCATTCACCGTTCTCGGCCCAGCCACTCTCCCCTGCACTGCCTCCACGGCAACCCCTGCACTACGGGACTGTGTCTATATCCATACAGCCCCCCTTCCCAGCACTTGTCTGCACTTACCTCGCACTTGCCACCAGCTGGCCCTTGTTATTTATCCTGTATGCTGTATGCTAATAACCCTGTACTGCACTTTCCCCTCTCCCTTTCCCCATGCACTTTTCCCTTCCCCTCTACCCTTGCACTTGCGCGATCTGAATGACACCTGGCCTAGTAAGATCATTGTCTGTCTCCCCTTGTTCCCCCCCCTGCCTCGTCGCGCCTTGAAACACTTGTGTATAGGCGCGTTACAAATGCCTTATCATATCATTGTATAAGAGCTATTAGTACCAGACGGAAATCCCGCCGCCTCTCAGCCTCCTCAGGGCTTGAGGCCACCATCTTGCCCCTAAGAGGAACAAGATAAGTGCTCACTCGCCCTCCCTCACACCCCATCCACAAATTTCCCTTCCCTTCCACCACCCCGCCCCCCACTTACCTTTATTGTGGTTCCTTTTCGGGAGCTGACACGCTGGTAAAACTTCTGTCCCCAGCGCATACGATCCCGATCTGCGACACGCCACCATGGAGAGGAAGAAGGGACTACGTATAGTACCTTTTCCCTTCTCCCTTTCCATGGTGGCCATTTTGTTTGTTTACTTGATTGTTTATTATTTACAATGGCTGCCATGGAAAGGGATAATGGACTTTGTTTCCCCTTCCTCAGCGGGCATTTTATTTTAATATTTTTTGTTTCAGTTGCGAAACGCCAGAGCGTTTCGCAACTGACAAGAAATTCTTTTAGCATCCAGATCTTACAGGCTGGGGTAATAGCAGCAATAATCCCATCACAGGGGTGAGGCGCAATGCCAGAGGCCTGCGTTAAAGCCCTTGTAATGGGCCTAGGGCCATTACCTAAAGCGGTAATGCCCCCACCACCTGCTTGGTGCTCTTTGCCTAAGTAACAAAGTGTGCCAGAGTGTATGAAAGTTTGGCAAGTGGTATAATTATAATGAAAGAGCACGGAAAGTGAAAGTTGTGTAATCAATCATCTTCTAATTCTCCCAATGTAGAAACTGACACAGTGCAGTTGTAACTTCACAAAACTGGTCGCGTCCAGATCCGTGTAATTGAAGCGTTGATATCAAAGGTTTTGCAGCCCCTTGGCAAACATGCAAATAGTGTTGCTTGTCAGCTGTGAGAGGGTGATGAGCACAATTACACCCAGAAGCAGCCATCTTCATGTTGAAGCATGCATGAAACCTAACTCTGAATAACGCATATTTGTCTCTCGCCAGTAATACTCGTATGTCTTTTTCTTAGAATGTTTCATCAAAGTTGAGATACGATTTGTAAATTGAAGGAATGGGCAGGTGTCTTCAAGTCAAAAGGCAAGACTTTGGGTGGGGCGGATGGCATAAAAGTGACACTGATTTTGTTTTCCAGTTTTTTTTTTGCTTGATTACTGTTTGAGTTGCCTTTTCTTACGCTCTAAGAAACTCTATGCAAGAGGGTTGTTTGATCTGGCGAGTCAATTCACAAAGGTGTAGCGTGTGAGTAAAGTTACCCAACGTCCCGACGTGTTTACACATGCCGCTCCAGAGAGACACAGTGCACAGATGCTTAGTTTAGGTTGGGTTCTGAAAATAGGCGCAGCCTCATCTGGGGGAAGAGTTCTCAGGCTCGATAGATTGATGGTTCGAATAGAGAAATAATTTGAGAAAGAGTCGTTGGAACCTCAAATTGTGTGGCGGAAACATGGTTCAAAAGATGCAGCATGATTGTGTGAAATGTTTTGTTTCTGTATTTCTTTGGTCCACTGTGCCAGTGCACATAGCCACAGAGAAACACACATTCACCATCTGGAGTTATTGTGGATATTTCCAATCAGTAGCTCCTGTAAGAGGATAAGAACATTAAAGGTATTGAACCTCAAGGTTCCTCTGACTTCCAGCCTTATGCGTAGCTTCTAAGGTGCCTAACCGGCGTTAATCCTTCGGATGCATATGTTTCTTGGCCGAGATTGGGCTAAAAGGAAGCAATATGTATGCTCCATAAGGCGTTATTGTTAAGATGGTATTGGAAAGAGTATTTTTGTTTATAGTATTTTGGTATTTTAGATTTAGGCATTCAGGGTTGTCCTATGACCAGACCAATTTTCTTTTTCTTTTTTTACATGTGTGTAATGCCCAGACCCGAGGGTATCACAGTGTTTGTACATGATCGGAGAAAAATCTATGCATAAAGAAGACAGGCATAGATAGAGACAGATGTTACTCATATTTGTCAAACAATCAGGTTTTGACCAGTTTTTGAAGGTGTCGAGGGAGGTTCATTTCAGATGCAAGCAAGTAGAGAATTCCAGAGCGTGGGAGCGATGACGCAGAAGCCCACACCACCTGCTCTTGTGCTCTTAAAGCGGGGGGGGGGTGGCCAGCGCTGGATCTGAGCATTCGCACAAGGACAATTTTAGTGATGTAGCTGTTGAGGTAGGTGGGGGCTTCCTGCTACATGCAGAGGTGTGCAATAGACAGTGTTTTGAATTAAACATATGCTTTGATGGGGAGACAGTGGGATTCATGTCTTGTAGCTCTAATGTGATCAGATCGTATTAAGCCGAGGGCAGCAGAAAGAGTTTCATTTTGGAGTAGTTGGAGTTTGGACAAGTTAGTGGTTGAGGTGCCCAGGAAAGGGCATTGCAATAATCAAGCTTAGACAGAATCAAAGTATGTGCCAATATGGGACAGTTGGTCGGTGAGAGAAATTGTCTACTTGGTGAGATAAGTCCTTCAGTGTGGGCAGTTGATGATGCAAGGGAATTAATCTGTCTGGACACAGCTAGGTTTGCTTTGAGGTAGATCCCTAGAGTTTTTATTTGTTTGTGGATGGGGATGTTGGTGCCATCAATGCAGACGGAGGAAAAGGAGGCATCCAGGTACTTTAGTTGGTGGGTGACCCTATAATGAGGAGCTCTGTTTTTTCGTCATTAAGGCATAATTTGTGAGAGGCCATCCAGTTTTGGATAGTGCTGTACACAGAGTTGATAGTGGCTGTGTCATTGGCCTGGTCACCAATGAGAATTTGGTTGTTGTTCATGAAGTTAATGTAAATGATTTCTCTCGAGTCAAGCAAATCGAAAAGGGGTTTTGTGTATGTATTACACAAAGCCGGGGAGAGGCATGAACCTTGCGGGATGTCTAGTGGTGCAGGATGGGGTCGGTTGATGATTCCCCAATGAAATGGTGCGGCCACTCAGAAAGGATTTGATACAAGCGGATGCTTCAGGGGAGAAGTGGAAGTTCTGGCTGAGGTGGTGACTTAGGATGTTGTGATCGACTAGGTCAAACGCTGCTACGAGATATCTAACAGGAGAAAGATGTGAATTTAGGGCCCTTGGCGGGTCATGCAGTAGATGGGATGCAGAGTAACGCTTTACACCAAATAATCAAACCAACTCAGGAAGATGCCATAGTTTGTTTACTGTTTTATTATCAATTGTCTAAAACTTACAACGGACATCAACGGACGTCGCACAGCATTCTCTCAAAGCATTTCATAAAAAATTATACTTTTATAGTAAAATCAAGTCATACGTGACGTCATACTACGTGGCAAAAAAGCAAAAACCTACGGGGGGTTGTGGTTGGCTCAAAGGAGACATCTAAGTGTACTTTCTATAAGGGGTCGGGTTGTGATTGGGTCTCTACAGTCAGGTGGACAACTCATGCCCAGCCCTAGGGCAAGTCATCTTCTTCAGTTATTAGATACACGGTACATCATTTGCTCTGAATATATAATGCCCTCTACAATTGGTTGGCATGCTGGTGACCTTCTGGAACATTCGGCTCACTCGCAGCACTTAAGCTCTTACCGCAGCTGTTAGGAGGTGGACTTGACTGTACCGCCCCACCCAATTAACCCAACATCTCTCATCACCCATGCCTTCTGCCATGAAGATCGTCTTTGAACTTGGCCTTGCAAGTATCCTTACCTAAGGCAATACACTATCATAGTTCTGGAACTGCAGGCCCAACTTCTATTTTCATCCTTGGCTCACGTGACAGGAGACCGTAATTCGCCCCATTTTGTAGCATTTAATTGTCTCAAATTAATACAATTTGGTACTCATGGTCTTCTTTCTTTGCACCTTAACAAGGGATGATTCAGCATCTCACGTTCACTGCATTCAGGAATAGATAACCATTCTTGGCTGCTTCAGCCTTGACACCAGGCCAGACAGCCCTTACAGATTCATCCACAATCTAAGCTAATTCCTTGCTGCGACACAGCGCTCGGCTCTTCTCTCCGTGGGTTTGATCTTACTAAAGTTGTGACACCGATGTCCAGCTTCTATATAATGGTGGCTCCGCCTGCAGTCTATTCACTACTATAGCCAGCTTCTATGATCACTTAGTCTACTTGTGTTACTGCATCTGTACAGTTATTGAATGATTTGCATTTTCTGCAGTGCTCTTCACATGTGCAATCTTTGTTTTGCATATGAAAGTTACTTGATTCTTTACTTCGTCATCAGTTTCTATAAGGTCCATACACTCTCTTCTTAAACCTGTCTTCTCTGTGCGTCACACTCATTTGTGATGTCACCTTTTCTTGCTCTTTTCATATTTCTTCAGGGACTTCCTCCATGAGATTGTCATCTCTTTGGGAATACACCTGTAGCATTTTCTTAGTGGATAACTTCTCTCGAAGATTCGCTGTGGGATGGTCACAACCCTTGGTGTCAAGCATGGCACAATTTCAGGATTCCAGCATACAGATGGGAGGGGGCGGGACTTCCTGCAGGGGCATTTGGCTTCTCCTCTACAAGGAGAATTGTTGTCATGGGAGGATCAAGCAGAGCTGGCCATTCGTTTAGATGCACATCATCCCAAACAGGTGCTCGCTATCCAAGGAGATGAAGGATGCAATGAATCCTCGGAAATTGCGGAATGGCATCAGAGGTGTTCAAGAAAAGACTTGGATGTCTCAAGGGTTTTGTACATCGCATCATACTGAAAAAGGGGCAGCTCCAATTTTGTCCAAATTGTGAATGGCTCCATTAGCATTGGGAAAAGAAGTTCAAGAAGAAATCAACAGAATGGAAACAGGGGGCTTAGTGGAAAAGAGTCTTCTGAATGGGTCAGCCCCATAGTTGTGGTCAGAAAACCGAATGGGTCAGTGAGACTTTACATAGACTTGAGAAATGTAAACAACAATGTTGTGGCAGAGGTTGTGGCAGAGAAATTCCCATTGCCTAGGATAGATGATCTGCTAGCAGGCATCGTTGGTGCTCAGGTGGTTTCCATTTTAGATCTCAGAGCAGCATACCACCAAGTCAAGCTTCATGAAGATGTACTGGACCTGGCGGCCTTCATAACACCTACTGGATTGTTCAGATGCCAAAGAATGTCTTTTGGTTTGGTGGCGGCAGCAAGCACATTCCAGAATGTTATATATCGCTTCTTAGGCAGTGAGAAAGGGATGTTTTTCTACCAGGATTATGTGCTGATTTGTGGTGTGAATATGGAAGAGCATGATGGATGTTTGAGAAGAGTGTTAGAAATACTCAAAGAGGCAGGCTTAACGATTGCCAGAGAGAAATGTACCTATAGGGTGAGCAAGGAGACTTAATTAGGTCATGAGATTTCAGGGGAAGGAATAAGACCTACACATGACACAGTGGAGGTGATCAGAGGTATGGCATGTCCAAAAGGTAACAGCGATGTAGCTTCATTTTTAGGTCTGGTGGAATTCTATGGTAAATTCATAGAGAAGTTTTCTGACAGGATGAAAAATATGAGGAAACTTACAAAGAAGGGTGCATATGTTGTTGTGGATTCTCTCTCCAGGTCCATGTTGAGTGACCAGGTAATTGAAGAGTGCGCTAATGAGTGTGAGGAGGGGGTAGCTGAAACTTTTCAGGTACGGGGGAGTATCAAGAGAGATTGGGATGTAGCATGCAGTGCTGATAGCATTTATCAGTCAGTGATCGATTTGGTGAAAAGGAATTCCCATGATGTCAGTAATGAGAAAGGTCAAGGATTTCAGGAAGGTAAGAAATTAGCTGTGTGTGTAAGATTCCTATTTATGCAGCAGGCAAAATTCACCAAAAATATGAGGAAAGCTGTCATGGATTTAGGTAATTGAGGGGATCTGGGTTTGGCTAGAACCAAGGCCCTGATAAGATCTGATTTTTGGTGGCTATGTGTTGATAAGGATGTGGATGAGTTGGTCAAGGATTGCTCTTATTGTGTTGATGGCAATATAGGGCTTATGGTGTGCAAACCCCCCATGAAGGTAAAAGACAGTCCTAAAGTTCATTGGGAAGATTTCTTTGGATTTATTGGGCCCTTTCAATATTAGAGGTGCCAAGGACACTTACATGTTGGTTGTCATGGATCTCTTATCGAAATGGCTGGAGGTTTGTGTTTTGAAAGAGGTCAACAGCAGCAGAATAATTAGATTCTTAGAGCAATTGTTCTGGCGGGTGGGTGGGTTTGGGTTTCCCACCCGCTGTTTATCAGACAATGGAACCCAATTGGTTTCAAAGGAATTCAAGTTGTTCCTGGAGAAGTATGGAATTGAACAAGTGTTGACAGATCTTTATTACACCTAGGGAAATGGTTGTGTGGAAAGGTTTAACCGCACTTTGATGGATGTGATCAGGATTTCAGTAGCCACTGCTGGGGATTGGCTAAGAGCTGTCATGGAGAGAATGTTTCAGTACAAGTTGGCCCCACATGTGGTGATAGGGGTTGCACCTTTTAACTTGTTGTGTGGTAGAAAACCCAATACCCATTTGTCCCTGGGGTGGATGGACAGATCAAGATGTGAGAAGGTGGATGTGGAGTGTGTGAGGGAGAGACTGTTGGTAAACCGATAAAAGGCTAAGAAAAGATTTGGTGAAAAAAACAGCTGTAAAAGGTTTGATGTAAAGCCTAGTGATACGATTAAAGTGAAGTTGCCAGTCAAAGTGAGAAAAGGCAGTTCCGGATTTTCAGAGCCCAAGGTGGTTGTCAAAGATTTGGGAGCATCTATTCTTGTCAAAGGTGCAGGAGTTTGGAGCAAGGAGAGAGTGGCTGTAATGCACAAGAGGAATATGGTTATTGGTTAGTTTGAGGAGGGGAGTTATTAGGAGAGGTCATGCTCTAATATTCTGTTAATATTGTATATTATGTTGATGTCCTACATCAGCAATGCTAAAGGTGTGGGCTCTCTTCAGTGCCAATCATCACATGCATGCCAGAACCACTGGAAGGGCGTTAGCGCAGGAAAGGTTCCAGGTTCCAGGTTCAATGGAGTGTCAGTTGGCTGCCTGCTGAGCCAGAGGTTGCTGTTAAGAGCTCTTCTACTCTTGAAATGAATGAAACCTGTTTTGCTGCCATTCTGATATCCTGTGTTGATCTTTAAAGCCTCCACTACATATCCTAACAACAATCTTTCCTGTTTCATCAGTCCTGTTTAGTACTACCATCTCATTCCTCATTATAGGTGTCTCTGGTTCTAGTGAGAGCACCTGTTCTTCCTTCTCATCTAAGGGGACCTCTGGTCTGAACAATAAATAATTGTATGTACAAAGCAGTTTGCCCTGTATCCCAGGAAGCTATGCTAATAGTACTTCCACTGCATACTGAAATAATTTGGGGTTTACTATCACCCCCCTCTTTACAGTCTGCCCGCAATATGCCTGAATGAGTTCTTGCACGTTCATGTAGTGAATTCCCGAGGTCAAGCATACTATCTCCTGATCGGTGAATCAAAATGGTCAGGTTGAGTCGGCGCATCATGTCCCTACCCATTATGGTGACTGGTGTATGTCAGGAATATAACAATGGCATGGTCAGGTCATGTTCTCCTATGGAAATCTGAAGCTCGTCAGTGAATGAAACCAAGTCTGTAGCCCCAGAGAATCCCTGGGAATTCATGGCAATCTTGCGTCCCTAATTCAGGATCTGCTCAACCCTGTATCTACGAGACCAGAGAATGTCTTGTCACCTATAGTCACATCTACACTTGGCTCTTCATTCGGGTCTGTTGTAATGGATAGGACTGAATACATCAGGTCTGTCTGTGGACTGTCATCGTGTCATGATGCCTGCCCCCGGAAGACCAGACCAGGCCCAGCAGCCCCGGAAGCAGGCATCATGCCACTTGGAGCATGCCCAAAAGCCCCAGTTAGGGGCTGTTTGGGTGCAGTCCTGGCGCCTATAGCGCCAGGCTCATAAAGATAAAGTCAGTCCTGGCGCCATGGGCGCCAGCCTCGTTATTGATAACTTACCTGAAGCAGACCATGCTGCATACTCACCTGAGGCAGACCATGCTGCATGAAGACTCAAGCCAAATGAGGCTTAGGAGGGACTATTTTACTGAAGGGACTATTTTGTTACTTGGGTGGGGCTGTGGAAGAATACTTACCTGGATCTTCTTCCAAGGCTATTTAAACCACGCCCGGACAGCCACACGTGCTTCGCGTTATTCTGCTTGCTGAAGCGTAACGCTCACCGTGTTTTCAGCAGCTCCAGTCTTCAGCCACGCCCGCTTCAGTCCTGGGACTCCTGAAACAAGAAGAAAAGAAGGATAAAGGTTAGAACAGGAGTTTTAACTTTAATCCTTACCTGAATCCTGATCCATTTCGCCACGGAACTTAAAGACAGAAGTCTTTGAAGCATCGCTTCACATTCTTACGGCGCTGCGCTGAACTCACCTGCTTGGCGGTACTTCAGCATTCCATCACGCTCTCTCCATCTCGCGGCCGCCCTCCGACACCTAAGGAGTCAAAGACAGCAAGGTGAGCAAGGAGACTCTCTAAGGCTATACAAGCTACCCCCAAGGACTTACCTGATTTACCAAGGGAGGTACTCAGCTCATCTCGGGTCGCCGCTGTCAACTCCGTACCCCGGCCCCTAAGGGGAAAACCACAATAGACTTATCTGAATCTTACCAAGTGCCATTTGGAAATCTTCGAGTGGATTAATCGGCAACCTGCAAGGAATCGGACAGAGTGAAGATCAGACATTTGAACTCTTATGAACAATTGGACTTTAGAGTCAATACTGGAACTCACCAATTCCTCTACGCCAGTGAAGTAACTGGTCATCAACGCGCCCCTGCGGTCGACGCAGGATGGAGAGCTCATCCTTCCAAACCATCAGGTGAGACTAAGGAGGGGACATCAAGAGTGATCTGTGGGAAGACAACGGGAGTGGGGGAAGGCGGGTTGACACTCAAATCCATGGGTGGTTAATTCCTCTTCTCCTTTGCAGAAGAATATTCTTGCGAGCCAGACAAACTAGGCTGAGCGGGACAGTCCAGTCAGTCATCTCGGCGCTACACGTCACGCTGGTGGAAACAACAGCGGCCCAGTTCCGGTCGACGCCTCCGTGGGAACCAGGTGTGCGTAACACATCGCTGTCTCTGTGAAAGGATTACCTCTCACCACTGTCATTCCCCTGCCTTCTCATATGGGAGTTTTCACCGTAGAGTGTGTGTGTCTTGTGGCTACAACTTTCTGCTGTGCTAGTGCTTGTTGTGCTGGTTGTGGTGACTGCACATACTCCTGTGTCTGTGGTGTGTATATCATGGGTTGGTGTGACTGTAGTGGTGTACTTTGCGTCAAGCCGGTTGCAGCGTGTATGCCTGCGTCTGTGTGTGCCTGCATAATAGTCTGGTCGTCTGTCTGATATGCTGGCTGGTACGTCATCCCCACATTCTGTTGTGCTCCACCCCGACACAGTCGTGATATGTGACCTTTACAACCACACATCCAGCATTGTGGTGGACCCCCTTAATTCTCTGTTGTCCTCTTTTAAGCCTGTCCCCACGCTGCTGCATTGGGTCTCCAAATCATCTTCCTCTGGGCAATCCTTCCCTTCCTCGTGGCCAATAATTGGCAATGCCTCTTCCCGAAAAATGTTTTCCTGCCACCTGTTGTCAGTTCTCTGCGTTCTGAGTACCAACTACCTCCCGCTCGTCAACATTGCCCCTTCCATTGTAAACTTTCACAGCTTCTTCTGCACTAATTTTGCCACTTCCTGCTTTCTCTTCTCATGCTTCTTTCTCGCATTCTCCTAAATTAGTCGACAATAGTGTACTATAGTTAGCTGAATTTCTGACCACAGCTTCACTTCCTTCCCCACTAATTTCTTTAGTTGGTGCTGTACCTGTTATGGTAGCCCTTGCCTTAATATATGATAAAATAACCCCACTGTTTTACCCCATGGCTCCCTTGTCTCGAGATGTCAATATTCATGTAGCTCCTGATTATATTGTCTTCGTCCTCACACATTTTGCGTGCCATAATCGTGCTTATGTCAGATGTGTCTGGGTACTGTACTCTCAGAGCCTGCCATATGGCTGCTCTGCAGTTTTTGAACAGTGTGCCATCTTTTGTGCCATCACTCCGGGATACCCTGCCCATTTCCATAAATAGTCTGCTACTTCCCCAAACATGGCTGAGAGCAAGCTCATCATGCCGCCCTCTGCCAGTGTGGTCCCTGGCTTCAACCTCTCCAACTCATATATCCATTTCCCTGCTCCTGCGGTCAACGAGGGAAACTTGTGCCTCAAATTGTCCATGTACATCTGTTTGCATGGTATATATTGTGGTCAACCTCCACCCTTCTTTAGCAACAGAAACTGTGTCAATTGTATTCCCCTGTCATGTCTCCCTCTGTCTTTGGTTGTTGTGAACACTCTTATCATACTCACTCCTTTCCGACCCGGTAAGGCTCTGGACATCTGTGCATATGGAGTAAATTTGTCTCTGCTATGCAATATATCTCTGGGATGCTCCAGGGGTCCTTCAGTTTCTCCCTCACTCATCTCAATGTCTTCCTCTCCTCCACCCAGTGTCTCCCTTTTGGGGATTATTTCCCTGGAGGGCCGGCAAATCCTCCTCCTTTTGTCATCATCACTTTCCTATAGGTCCTCATCTGACCCTGTTGTCCTGATACTGTCATAGCTGTCCTCTTCTCCCTCATCTTCAAAATGAAGTCTCCTTAAAATGCCTTTCCCCTGTGGGTTCCCCGTCACCTTGTCCACTAAATTACTTCCCCCGTCAATTAAGCCCCTGCTATGCCCTTGCTTGTCTTCAGGGCAGAGGCACTATCCCTCCTGCTCCCATTTAATGTCCATATTATACCTTGTATTCCCTCTTCCTCATTGTCATTTAAACATGTCGGTCTCATCATGATGTCTGCTACCTCCCTGCGGCGTCTCTCTCTACTTCTGTCTCTTTCTCGTTCCTGTCTCCTATTCCTCTCTTCTTCTTCTCTGTGTCAACACTCTTTAATGACGCTTTCAATTTCCAACTTTCTCTTCTCTCTCTACACTTGCAATTGCCTCTTTTTCTTCCTCCGCTTGTCTCATCATCTTTTCCCCACCTCCTTCTGCCACTTGTTCTTTCTTTGCTCCCTTTACGTTCAGCTTTTCCTTTTCCATTTCCAGCCACTCTTGTTCCTCTTTCTCTTCCCTCTCTCTTCTATTCACATCCTCCATTGTCCATCCTCTTCTTCCTTTCCCTTATTTTTTGGAGCTTCCTCCCCTGTATGTGTTATGCTCACCTGCAGACCTTCCGTCCAATAAGAGCAATATCTGTCACCCTACCCACTCATTTGTCGGTACTGTCACTCCGTTATCCTCACTACATCCCAACATCTTTTTCCGTCATCATTTATAGCTTCTATTCTATTATTCAACTGCTTCACGCAGCTGAGCGTGTCCTCGCTGTTATACGCAGGTGGTGCATAAACGGGGTTGGTATATCCTGCTGCTGCTTTTAATTCTTTCAAGACGTAAAATCCCTTGCTTTCTGCATGGGGTCTGTGCTTTGAGGAGGAGGAGTAGAATCTTGGGTGCTTCACCCCCCACATTGCGTTGGTTCAGCACCCACTCTTTGTTGGGTGGATCCTCTTACCCACCCTGAAATATTTTTCACAGCTCCAGTATAGCTGATGTGTTACTCAATGTCTTCCCTTTATAGGTGGCATGTAGGTATGTGTTTATTTGTTGCAGCACATATTTGGAAAGAATACCCTCTTCACCATTTTGCCCGATGTACCGCAAGTGCATTCTGCGCTCTACTTGCATATTTTGTCTTGATACCACGGGAGGGACTTGCACAAATGTTGAAGGGATGTATCCCCCAAGGTGGCACGTCACTTTCTGATGACCGATATGACCTCAAATCAGGATTTTGACACGTGTGATTACCTTGTCAATTTGTAAATTTCACAATTATTGTCAATTTTCAGTCAACTTCGCAAAAACTGTGATAATTCTGAAACAATTCCACCAGCCTCTCTGGCTCCCCACGGTCATTAAGAGCGTGCTGCATGCACCACCCACACTGTATTCCACTGTACCCTTAAATGCCAAACCACAATTTCATCATCTGCTCCTCAATCCCTGACCAAATGGCATAACACTCTTAGATAATTTAAACATCACTTCATCAAGTTAAAACCCATCGTTTTATGTGTTCAATACTTCCTGTTTCTCTCCTTTTACGCTTTCTCCCACTATCACATCTGTGCCCTTACTGCGAACCTTTGCTCCCACATAAACACACCAAGTCCTATTCAACAACCTTATGCGTGATGTCACAAGCTCAAAAGGAAAACCCTAATACTTCAAATACACTCCCAATTGTTACGACACCCCAAAATACAAAACAAATGACATAATAGATGAGCATCTTCCTACCTCTCAAATCACAGCGAGTACTAGAATCATGTGTTCCTTCTTCTATACCGCTGCATGTAGGAATACATCTCAATGAGATAACTAAGAAACAACCTTCTGCGATCTAAGCGAGCCATGCTAGCGCCTAGACACAGGGACCCATACATAATAAATGCGTAAACCAAGCTTAACTGCCTAGAAACAGGTATCCTTTTTGTCTTTTTTTTTCTTTTTTCAACCGCAAACTAAGCTAGCGCCTGGAGAACAGGTATACTTTTAATTGTCTTTTTTCTTCTCCGTCTGTAAGCTAAACTGACCACCTAAGCTGACCACCATGAACAGGGATCCTTCACAAAAACATAAAAACAAACGACAAACAACACTTTCCCCTGCCCAATATTTGTGATATGGCTGAGTCTATAATTACACTCATGCATCCACTGAAACCCCCGGGCACCTGCTCTCCCACAATCTGCCACTCTGCTGTCTCGTCTGCTTGGCATCCCACAGGGATAGGGCAGGAATTTCTCCAAATCAGACCCTGACAACCTTCTCAGTATTCTCAGTGGATTTCGACCCTGGCCTTGTGGGTCGCAACGCCTCCCTCAATGCCCAAAAATCTTAGCGACCATTCTCTGCTACCATTTGTAATAGAGTAGCAAGGGAATTATTATCAGTCTCCCCGGTTACTCACAAGAGGAACTGGGCCCTGGAAATCCCCTGCCCAAGACCCAGCCATAGGACAAAGTTCACTGCCTTTATTAACAATTAAAATGACAGGGATCACAACATGAACAAAGCTAAATCCTCAGCATGCTCACACTCTCCAGGTGCCTGTTGGTGTATTTTGTTAACCATTGACATCAGACAACCAAGTTACATCCCAAAAACATAACAGGGGAAAGGATTGGTTAGTGAGGTAAACTACATTTAGGTACTATATGGGATTAGTATGACCATTGAGTACGCCATATCTGGTGGCTCCTCCTGAGACCACTTCTATGTGTCATGAAAAAAAAGTTCCAGGTTAGCATAAGTGTAATCTTAACTTGGAAGGTGTTTAGGGATTGGCCAGAAAGGGTTTTCTCAGCTTTGGACAGTTACCAGGCCAAGTGCAACTATTCAAGGTAGTGGGATCGACCCCGAAGTAACTGCATGTACCCAATATGTTGCCCTCTCCGATCTCCCAAGCCTTGAGACAGAACATTCAGATTTGTACTTGTATAACTGTTGTATCCTTTTACCGTTGGTTCGATGGAAGCAGCCTTTTCTGTCTCCCTCGAATGAATAGGCTCTGTCTCGTAGAGTCAGGTCACGTGTGTAGGGAACACAAAATGGAGCACCCTTTCTTGCAGTTTAAGAGGATTTTTGGCTGTGTCCCTCGCAGGTGTCCTATCTCTTCTGTTAACTTGAAACTGTTCTAACATTCTTGTCCTTGGTGAGGCCATGCAGAGTGTCTGTGCTGAAAGCCTGGTCTGCCTGTGTCAGCTGGATCAGTCTGTTAGCCTTTCCCTGTATTCTGAAGTTTGTCTTGCTTTTCCCATTCACTCCAATTTACCCATGGCTTCCATCTTTATTTGCATGGTTATCCATGTTGGTGCGATTAAGCGTTGGCAAGCAGTTCAGATTTATTCTTAGGTGTCTTGCAGTTTCTGCATAGCAGAGAATATGTTATGTTATGTTATTTCATTTGTAAGGCGCCAAAGCCCGAAGGCATCAAGGCGCTGGAAGAAAAGAAAGTCGGCCCTATCTAATACACATAGCTAGCTGGATCAGAATATTATGAGAAGAGGAAAGTCTTTAACTGTTTCCGAAACATCATAAGATTGTTTGTATTACGCAGAGACACCGGAAGGGCATTCCAGGCCTGTGCGGCCTGTACATGAAAGGCGCGGCCATTGCCACAAGCTCTTTTCACTCGATCTACGTATAGAGAGCAGGTTTTAGCTGAGCGAAGAGATCTGCTAGGTACGTATATCTTCAACCTATTCTTGAGATATATGGGCGCATCACCATAAATACATTTATGGCAGGTTGTCAGGAGCTTGAATTGTATTCTAGCTGAAATTGGCAGCCAATGGAGACTCCTCCTAGCTGCGGATGTGGGCTCTAAGCGCTTCATCAGAAAGACAATGCGTACTCCAGAGTTTTGAATCTTTTGGAGTCTTTGTAAGTCAACTTTCTTCGCCCCTACCAAAAGAGCGTTGCAATAGTCCACTCTGGGCAGTATTATGGCGCAGACTAATTTTTTTAGGTTTTCCTCTGAGACCAGCGGGGCCACTTGACGAAGAACTTTCAGATGATAGTTAGTGCTTTTCACAATGGCGTCAACGTGGGCCTTGTTGTCTAAACTGGCCTCCAAATAGGTGCCCAAGGTCTTAACCTTGGATACCACTGGTATCTGACAGCCATCGACCAAAAAGCTGTTATACTGAGATCCCAACTTCTCTCTGGCTTGTCTGGGACCATATATCATTAGCTCTGTCTTGGTGGCGTTAAGGCAGAGCCAATTTGTTGTCATCCAGCTTTTTACCATTTGGTAGACCCAGTCTAAGTTTTGTTGATCCTTACTATGGTCTCCATTGACCTCCAGTGCCAACTGGAAGTTGTCTGCATAATTGCAGAAAAAGAGGTCTGAATTCTCAAGGTCCCTACATAAAGGAATGATATAAATGTTAAAGAGCAAAGGGGAGAGGAAGGCCCCCTGAGTGACTCCACAGATGGTGATCTCAGCATCGGAATCACTCTCAACCCAATGCACTCGAGAACTACGTCGAACTACGAGAATATACGTGTGTCAGTCCTCTAACTATTTGTATTTGTATTTTCTTTGCATTTTATTGTGTTTTATACAGCACTTTAACCCAACTTAAAAACAAAGTACGGTACAACAGTAATGGTAAATAAACATCAGAACATGAATGCTGGTAGCAGACAATGAAGAACAATTTAGAAGATGAGATTTCAAAGAAGAGCGGAAAATAGAGTAGTCAGTGATAGAACGAATAGCCAAAGGAGGACATTCCAATGTAGGTGGGCAAGAAGCTGAAAGGACCGGTAGCGGGACTGGGCACATGGTGGGTGTGGAACATTCAGTCTGAAAAGATAGGAAGAATGCAAGGGGTGAGATGGACTTTAAAAGGAAAGAAATGAAGCAAGATAGTCTGGTGCAAGCTGGTAGAGTGATTTAAAGACTAAGCATATTACATGGAATTTGAGTTGAGAATGAAAAGGTAGCCAGCCAAGTGATACAAGTGAAGAAGAAATGGAGTCATGATAGGAAAGAAGGCAAAGTAGATGAACAGAGGAATTGCAAATTGATTTCAAGGGAGCAAGATGAAAACCTGGGAGACCGAAGGGAGTGTTAGAGCAGTAGAAGAATCATGAGAAAATTAAGGAGGAGATAAGGAGTTTAGTAGCCTGAAAAGTGAGAAAATGGCAGACCTTTTGAATGTTGTATAGATGGAAATGACAGGAACGAGAGTAAGAGAGATATGCTGAACATAGGAGAGATTAGAGTCAAAGTAAAGGCCAAGATTCCGAGCAGTGGGAGAAATAGTAAGACTAGCAGGTGGAAAAGATATGAAGGGAGGTGGTGGGTGAGGAGGAATAGTGTTAGCAGGGAAGAATAGCACCTCAGTCTTTGCTGCATTTAAGGTGAGGAAATGGGAAGCCATCCACGATTTGATATCAGAAAGACAGGCTGTAAGGGTGTGGTGAATTTCTTGAGTGAAAGACGAGAAAGATAGAGAAAGTTGTGTGGCATCTGCCAAAAAGTGATGAGAAAGACCAAAAGAAGAAACTATGGCTTAGAGTTCAGAAGTGTAAAGAGAGAAAAGAAAGAGACCCAAGACTGATCCTTGGGGAACACCGTGCTTGAGGGGAAGGAGTAAAGAGGTCTGACCGGCCCAGAAAACTGAAAAAGTTTGATTCGAAAGATAGGAGAACCAGGAAAGAACAGCAACCCTAAGACCACCGAAGGAAGAGAGAGATTCCAAGAGCAGACCGTGATTCATAGTGTCACAAGCAGCAGATAAGTCGAGAAAGATAAGAAAAGGGGGTGTTTAGAGTAGCGAGCTGAAAGAAGGGAGTTAAGTACACAGATCAGGGTAGTCTCAGTGGATTGACCAGGAATGAAAACAAGGAAGAAGAATTAGGACAGTGACAAAGGATGAAATCTGAGAATAGACAAGATGTTCAAGGAATTTAGAATGAGAGGGTAAGAGAGAGATAGGCTGGACATTCGAGACAATAAGAGGGTTAGCACTACTGAGACAGGTATTGAAAAAAGCAACAAGATAAGGTACAAGAAGGGGATACATTTTAGGAATGAGAGCAGATGGGATTGGGTCAGTAGGAGTAGCGGTAGGATGAGCTTTGGCTAACAGAAGTGATGTATCCTGAGCCAGTGATGACAGGGAGCAGGAACCAGGCTGACTCAGGTAAGTTTAAAAAGAAACAGGCTTTATTCTTCTTGGTTACATAGCATAGTCATAAGAAGGAGGAGAGTAGGTGATAAGCCTCTGCCCTGGTTCCCAGTCCATCTCCCAGTGCCAACCATCACTCTCTAGAATCCTCAGGCCCTCGCACTCCAAGCTCCACTTCATCATTCTAGGAGGCCCTTGCACACACTCAGCCATTCATTACAATCCTACCAGGATCCACACATCCCCCTCCTTAACAAACAAACAGAAATCAGAATACCCTCACCATCATGTTAGGATCACAATCAAAACAAACCAAACACCTTCTACCACGGCCTGCCACACAGGGGTCTCAGTGCTGCCACCACTGAGCGCATAACTTGCCTCATGGACAATAAAAACTGAACTACAAACATAAACCCTCCAAACCTACCACCTTTTGCCAGAACTGCCACTCCTGGCCTCAAGCCTGCCACACTTGAGCACTAACCCTGTCTCAACAAGACCAACATGCCTTCCAACATATAGTGTAGCCAACACGTACACAATTGGCCTGAACAAAGTCCTAACATGCCAACAACAACAAAACCAACAGTATCCAAAACAAACACACCTCAGCACCTATCCCTTCTCCCCTAAAGAAAACACAGAAAAGGATGTATATAAAAGCAAAGAGACTAACTGGACAAAGACCACATAAACCACAACACAACCACAAAAGACGTGGTGCGTAAAATGCGCACAGCAACAACCGTGCAAAACAAAACTTCCACCCAAACACCACATAATTATAAAATTGCGGCACTTGCTGAAAATTCCCACTACAAAACACTAAAAGATTTGTGTAAGCACACACAAAGTGGAAAAATGTAGTGCTTCTACGATGTTAAAATTGTTAGATAATAGTACAATAATAAATTCATTGTCTCCCCATTGACAATTAAAATTTATCTCAACTGTCTGTGTGGTAAACTCGCAGTAACTTCAACCTAACTAGGCATTAAAAAGAATAAACCTCTCTGTGAACTGCACTTCCTGACACCACAGACATTAGGAGTCCAAAAAAATCACTCCTAACCCCGACACTATAACATTCTACAGGAGACAAAACCAAAACACTAAAAAAAATATGGTTAGTGTAGCCTACTCCCATAACTCCACAAGTACTACCTACGCCTCAATGTCTCCTACTATAGTGTCTAACTATAGGATGCTTATATATTAAGATCCTCCCCGAATAGGATGCTTCTAAATAAAGATTTAAGCTCCAAACACCGGTCACCCTAGGGTCTCCATAAGGCATCACACCTGGCCAGCATGTGATCCTCACCCTCAACTACATGCGTGCTACCTCTCACACGCCTACTTCTCCCAACGTACGTAGTCACGACTGCACACACCCATTGCAGTAACATTCACTTCAAACGTGCTAATTCACACACACACTCAACAACACATGTATGTCACAACATACCTACAGTCGCATGTTCCAAATGCACACTCATCTCCAGGCGCATACTAACTTTGCAACTTCAACATTCATGCAACTTCTCTAAATTGCATTAAACTTTACATATGCACTCAATATTTGCCCACTACACATCTACTGAAAAGGGATGATGAACACTAACAGACATGGTGTTGATCAGGCACCATTCTGGAAGCGTCATCTCAAATATAGTATTTTACTTTTGTAACAATCCCTTATTGTGCAATATAAATTCAAAATACATTTTTCCCGTAATTGCATTAAAACCTCTGTGGACATTAGCATCATTTGAAACAAATTCAAAGCAAAATAATTTTGTTGAAACTTCATTCAAAACCTCTTATATGACACACTCATAATCCATTACAAATTTGTGCATATTTATCAACTTCCCCATTATGCCTACAGGCTGGATAAAAATAAACCGTTGTGCATGTAATTTGAAAATATACTATCAAAATATGCTATCTGTATTTTGACACCTTCCCCTTATATGGCATCCTGTATTCCAAACGTCTCCATGCTCCATACTGACCAATCACGCGACAACACAGCTTCAACATATTATAATTCATAAGGCAAAACAAAATTTCCTGAATCCAAATACATTATTTTTCCCATATTTTGGTTATACACTACAACCTTGTTTAGCATCATTCTAGTTCATATTTTTTTTCTTCAACAGCAACACCGTAGTGCAATAATGCGCATTTAGCTGCCATGTAACAGTACCTCCAATTATTATTATTTTTTTTTCTCAGCACGGACGAATATTAAAATCCATCCGGAGCTCCAGCTCTCACCCAATTCATGATACACCGTCAAAGTTTATAATCCTAACGCTTGTCAAGGATCTTTACTGCTAACTCATGACGTTGCCGTATGATCCGAAGCCTCCTTATCTCTGCCTCCATGTCAAAATGTCACAGTCCCGCAAAGCGTTTAATTCCGTCCCATGCAGTAACTTCAAACGTTTCTGCACACGTCCGACTGACGTGCAGAGGGCCTTTTTCCATTCAGATTACTTCCGACTTCCTCGACTTCATAGTTCCTGAAAGGGAACGTCATCACGCACACCAGCGTTGTGAGGACCGTTCGTCTAATTCTTTTCTCCAAACACTGAGACGGGGAAACATGGTGCCGGGCCTCTTTCCCTGCGTTCCAGCCAATGGTCACACTGGAACGCAACCAATTGAGGGCCTACTGGGCGCACGCACCACCCACAGCCCTCATGGACCCTCTCATGGCACATACGCCTCTGGCGCTGCGCACTTTTCCCCACAGTACCTCTTTTGCTGCATACATACGGATGGGCTGAGCCACAACATACGCTTGGGATAATTCCTTGATCTCTTTGAAGCAGTCTTGCGCTCCCTGCATACGGCCATGCTGGCAATTTAAAATACCTGCATTTCTCCACTGCAGCATCGCGCTCTCTGGCTTTACTGCCGCCCGTCCTCCCGTTCGCCTGTCAGTATCACAGCTTCTTATGGTTGCCTGGCAGGATGTAAATGCCACAGTTCCTTATGCCGTGCAGGACTTACTCCGCTTCACAAAGCGGCGCACGCTCGCGATTTCAATCGCTGATTAACTCCTCATAAGTACACTAATGCCAGCATAGTGTACACTTCTCCAGGCTGCCTGCAAGGATGCTCAGCTCCATCACATGTATCCTGCAGGACTTCCCTCCTGGGCCATACCGACCCCAAACAGCATGGACTTCTCCAGCATCCACATGCTCCAGCCTCTGCTTTTTTTTCTGTTCTTCACCTGGAGCGACATCACCTCTGAGGCTTCACTTCTCTGTCTCCCTGGATCTCTCCTTCTCCAGTTTTCTACTGCTTCCCCACCGTCCTTCAGGTTCATAGATCCTCGTCGCCAAATGATGTATCCTGAGCCAGTGATGACAGGGAGCAGGAACCAGGCTAACTCAGGTAAGTTTAAAAAGAAACAGGCCTTATTCTTCTTGGTTACATAGCATAGTCATAAGAAGGAGGAGAGTAGGTGATAAGCCTCTGCCCTGGTTCCCAGTCCATCTCCCAGTGCCAACCGTCACACTCTAGAATCCTCAGGCCCTCGCACTCCAAGCTCCACTTCATCATTCTAGGAGGCCCTTGCACACACTCAGCCATTCATTACAATCCTACCAGGATACCACAAGAAGTAGTTCATCAGAGTCTGAAACTAGAGAGAAACTAGAGATGAAAGCAGATGGAGTAGGATGTGTTGCAGATATAGTGGTTGGGGAAGGAGAATTTAGAATGTTGTGATGCAGGGAATGAACTTTAGAGGAAAAGAAGTGAGATCATTCGGGTGCAGAGAGGGTAGAATTAATAGAGTGATCAGGAGAAAGGGGAGAAAGAAGCCATGCTAGAATTTGAAAGAGACATCTGGGATGAGTGGATTGCATGTGAAGAAGGTCTGAAAAGTGGTCACTTTTAGCAGAAGTAAGACAGCTATCATAGAGAGCATGATAGGAGAAGTAAGCAGAGTGATTAGGTAAAGATGTAGTTTTGAGCCAGCGTCTCTATAGCCTTAGAGAAGACATCGCACAGTGCGAAGATAAGGGAAATCCAAGGTTGCAAGGGTTTACGAGTGGGCTGGAAAGCAGAGAGAGGGTAGAGTTGGTCAAGACCAAGAGAGAGGGATGATGAGCGAGTAGATGCTGCGTCATCAGCAGTAAGAGAAGAAAAGTTTATTGAGGAGGGGAGAATAGTAGTGCAGGTGTCATAGAAAAGTGAGGAGTGGAAGCTGCGTAGATCACGTCGAAAGAAGAGTTTCGGTGCAAGAGTAGTAGAGGAGATCTGGGGAGTAGAAGACAAAAGTGAGACTGAAAGTAAGTAGTGGTCAGAAAAATAAACAGGTAGGGCTAACACAGAAGAAGCATTGAAAGTAGAGTGAAAGATTACATCTAGCAAAGGACCAGAAATGTGAGTAGGAGGAGTGGGGAGAGGTAAGAGCAGATGAGAGTCAAGAATAGAGAGAAAAGGAGAAGTTGAGTGAGTGGAGGAAAGATGAACATTAAAATCTCCCAGTAATACAAGTGGAGTTGGACTGGGCAAGATGTGACAAAGGAGAAGATCAATACCAGCACAGAACAAGCCAACTGGGTCAGGGGGATGATAGATGATAAGAAAAGAAATCGCATGAGGAGTAGTAAAGATCTTGTAAGTAAATTTGAAAGAAGAATAGACTGGTAAAGTAACAGGTGGCGGAATAGAGGAATAAGAAGAACAATAGAGAATGCAAGTGCCACCTTTGAGATTGCCAGCAGAGTCCTACTTTGCCCAACTTCACCGTGGCTTTGCCGCTATGTAAGTCATAAGCATTTGCTTCATGTCTATCAGCAATAAACTAAAGTGTATGTGTAGTTTCGTGCATGGATGCCTATGTGCTTCATGTCTAACGTATCTATGTCATGATGTCTGAAGTGATGTCATCGCCGTTCTTAGACCTTGCTGTCAGTGGACTTGTTCAATTGATGACAGCTGTATCTCTTCAATACTGCATTCCGGGTATGGTCTGAATGGTTGTCTGAGTGAGCAGCGCTTCTCATATCTGAGATACATCAAGGAAGGGAGGAAGGGCCCAGAAGCAATATATAGCTCTTGTTTCTCACTCTCCGGGCTGAGAGTGGGATAGTTGTAACAAGGGCCACGTTTGGGTCTCCCTCTTCAGGGTTATCTGGCGAAAAGGTTTTGGGTCTGACTAATTCAACCCCTGTGGAAGTCGTAAGGTTTGAGCTGGGCCTGATCTCTATCTTGACTCTGATCAATATTTATAGAGGGAAGCTCTTTATAAAAATTATGTGCACAACATAAACATTGTTAAAACTGCCTTAGTACATCAGAATAGTATAGTGCTACTGTTGTTTAAACAGTTAAATGAATGGATTGATAAACGTATTGGTTGGTCCCCGGTCTGGGAATGCGGCATGGCCTATTTGTTCAAATCTTTTAGAGACTTTGCAGAGAAATGATACTGGGTCCTTAGCCACGAGAAGATCACTGAAAAGAGCTCCTTTAGTAACTTCTCTAAAAGTAAATTCTCATTTAAAAAAAAAAAATGCTATATTTGTCAAATTCCATCTCCTTATGCATGCAGGCTATTTATTTTACTGAGGTTTAACAATTTTGATGTTTTGGTCAATAGGGGCGCCTGGATGGGCAGACTAAGGAATGCCTGTACTCGTAGGCTGTGTCCTGATTTGAATGTAATTGAGACAGGTAGACATGTACTAACTTCATGCCCAGCTATGCAAAGGGCATATGAAGTCTACTATAGAAAACATGTAGAGCAAATGAATGTTATAAAGGGAGAGAATTTTGGCTAAGGAGTGTTTCTGGTTTCAGTCTGTTTATGACTATTGCAATAATACATGGAAGATGGCTGCTGATAGATTGGGTAACGAGAGCCAGCCCACCGATTTGAATTTGGCTGGTAGTTGTCCGTGATTAAGGGGGTAATGCATAGAATTTAGCGCACAAGTGGTGGACGCGGCTGGCGCACAGTGTGCGTGTGCGAATCTCTGCGCCAGCCGCGTGCGCTAAAATCCATTTCCGCGCACAGCATATTCATGGATTTTAGCTACCAAAACCAGCCGTGGTGCACAGTGGCGCAGCGACCCTGCAGCAGTACCAGTTACGCCCCCAAGAACGCCCCTCGCGCAGGGAAAAGCCATCAAAATCCCCAATCCAGAACAAAGGGCTGCGCTAACCCTGTACCAGCAGCGCAAGCGGGGTACGTGTATTACTGGTGTTCGCGGGAAGTTTCTCACGTGATTGGCCCTGTGCGAGCGGGGTACGTGTATTACTGGGGTTTGCGTGAAGTTTCACACGCGATTTCAGCAGGGTACGTGTATTTCAGGGGTGTGCGAGAAGTTTTACACGCGATTGGCCTGGGTACGTGTATTTCAGGGGGGGTGAGGGAAGTTTCACATGCGATTTCAGCAGGGTACGTGTTTTTCAGGGGGCCGCGGGAAGTTTCACACGCAATTGGCCTGGGTACGTGTATTTCAGGGGTGCGCGGGAAGTTTCACACGCGATTTCAGCAGGGTACGTGTATTTCAGGGGTGCGTGGGAAGTTTTACACGCGATTTACCTGGGTACGTGTATTTCAGGTGTGCGTGTTAAGTTTCACACGCGATTTCAGCAGGGTATGTGTATTTCAAGGGTGCGCGGGAAGTTTTACACACGATTTACCTGGGTACGTGTATTTCAGGGGTGCGCGGGAAGTTTTACACGTGATTGGCCTGGGTACGTGTATTTCAGGGGTGCGCGGTAAGTTTCACACGCAATTGGCCTGGGTACGTGTATTTCAGGGGTGCGCGGGAAGTTTCACAAGCGATTTCAGCTGGGTACATGTATTTCAGGGGTGCGCGGGAAGTTTTACATGCGATTTTGCTGTCAGAGCGGGGAACGCATATTTCGGGGGTGCGCAGGGAGTCCTACACATTAATTGGCAGTGTGGGTCCTCCGAGGTGTCCCCTCTACCCCCTCCACACCCCCTGCAGGCAGCCCACACCACAGGGGACTACCCTGCACCCCTGGTCATGTCCCCTGGCACCCCCACCCCCCAGCAGTGAGGGGCACCTGCCAGCAGGCCCCCACTCATGTCCCCCAGCCCCCCCACACCCCCAGCATTGACAGGCACCTGCCAGCAGGCCCCCACTCATGTCCCCCAGCCCCTCCACCCCCCCAGCATTGACAGGCACCTGCCAGCAGGCCCCCACTCATGTCCCCCAGGCCCCCCACGCCCCCAGCATTGACAGGCACCTGCTAGCAGGCCCCCACTCATGTCCCCCAGCCCACCCACCCCCCCAGCATTGACAGGCACCTGCCAGCAGGCCCTGACACATGTCCCCCAGCCAACACGTCATCACAATGTAGATCCCTGGCTCTTATGGCCACCCAAATCCCACCCCATGCCATCCCAGTCCAAAACCCAACCAAGCTTTACATCCACTCCAAATTGAAATTCCCATTACATGATAGATCACAAATAAGCAGTATGCGCATGAGTACAAGTCTGTCAGACCCACACAATGGCAACACATGACTGAGAAAACCCACATTGTGACATGCATGAAACCAATGAGAAAAGACCACACTTCGAAGTAAGAAACAAAAATGTATTCAAGTCAAAATGAAGGAAATGAAATCAAAACACACAATAATGCCAATAATAACCAAAATGCAGCATGTCCCAAAAAATGATAAATAAATAAAATGCGAATCCAAATTAATCCTAATGAAAATGTGTCGAAAGTCACCGTCCAAGAAAGCAAATCCAAAGGGAAAGAAAAGCGTAACATCCATTGCTCCATGGTGAAGTAAAAAAAAATGAAGGAGAAAAATCCACTGTAAAACTATGTACAAATAGCAAATCCAGGGTCCATGAGCCCAACGACATAAATGAAACCTACAATGAAAACAACCTAATTACTAACTATATACAAAAATGTGGGGCATAGTCCATGCGCCCCAAATGAAAGAAAAAAGAAATTAAACTTTACACTAATGAACTATATGCAATGGCGGCGGCCAAGTCCAACAGCTCACTTGTTGATGTCATGGGCCAGGGCATCATCGAACTCCTGTTCAATCTTGGAGGCGGGCCTGTTCCCTGGCCCCGAGGTCTCGCATGGATAACGCCATGTCCACCTCCAACTCCCTGCGAATTCCCTCGAGGCACTCAGCCCGCCTCAGCGCCCTGTGCATGGAGTTCTCCGCCCTGACCATCGTGAGCCGTGCCTCCTCCGCCCGCCGCCGCTCCGCACCTATCTGCTGGCCCAACCGCTGCCACACGGAAGACACTCCCATTCCAGGGTCCTGATGTAGATGGCCCCGAGCCATGATGCCTCCCACGTTGAGCCTGCCGCTGCCTCAGACGCAACTGCCTCTGCCAGCACAACGGCATCCAGGCTGATGGAATCCACTGACGCCGTCGTGCACGTGCCCTGCCCGATGATGCCGGCACATCCTCCATCTGCTGGGGCCCAGTTGCTGTGGTGTTTACCCCTGCTGGACCTCCGACTCCCGACTGTGGCAGGGATGGGATCCCCACTGAGCTGGCTGCATTGGTCAGGGCAGGTCCACAGGGGGCCCTGGTGGCATCTGGGCCGGAAGACGGCATGCAGAACGACTGCCGCATAGTCTCCACAGAGGAGGAAAGGGCCGCAAGAGTGGCCGACACATGTACAGAACCCCCGACCATGGACACCCCCAACTGGGCCATGTTGGCACGCTGCTCTTCGTGATGACGTGCGTGCTCCCCCCGGGAAGCACGCACGTCATCACGAAAGTCACGCGTGCGCAACGCGACACCAATCAGGACCTTCTACATACTGTCATCTGCCGCCACAGCCGCAATTGGCGGCTTCTTCCACGTTGGAGACTGCAACCCGGACAAAAGGGTTTTTAGTCCTTCCTTTGTTTCTGGGTCGGGCCCATTGGCCGGACGCAGGGCTGCCGGGTGTTATCTTCTCCCTCAACCCGGAAGTCGCTGCGTTTCAACCCACGCTGAGTTCGCTCCAGCGCTCCTGGTTCCTTCGCTCTGCTTGGGCCCCTCTAGATCCCTCCGCTTGCCTCGGCTTCCGAAGCGGATCTTGGTGCCTGCCAGTGTCGCTCTCCCAGCGATTCTATTTTTCCTGTCTTTTCTCCCTCCTCTGCCGCTTTCTTCGCGGTACCCTTTCTCCCTCCTATTCCCTCGCGGTCGCTGCCTCTGCGGCGTGCGTTTTTCTCCAATCTCCTCCCTGGCCGCTCCTCTTTCCGTAGCGGTAAGGTTCTCCTGCATTCTCTTCCCGCTGCCTTTCTCCTTTTCTGGGAACTGTTTGCTTCCTTTCTCTGGGCCGTGTTCCTCGGTCCACTCAGTACCTACTAGCCACCTTTTCACGACTGCCTGCTCCTACTTCATAGGACTGCCCCGCCTTCCTACAGAGTACTTCTCAACCCTTCAGCTACCGGTCTCATCTTCGTTGGAACTTCTCTGTACTCCACCGTACCTTCATTTTGGACTGTATCTTCTCCAGCCTTGACTGCGTGGATCTTCCAGCCTGCAACAGTCACTCTGTATCCTCAAGGGTTTTTTCCCCGTGTGGGTTTTTCCCTTTTTCCGGCTTGTTTCCGGAAGAGAAGTCCCGGAACTGCTGTCCATTCAGCGGTCACTGTGGCTTCTTTCCGTGACAGGCAAGTGCCCCTAAAAAAGGAAAGAGACTACCTGAGTCGGCAGAACCTACAAGACACAGACAACTCGGGAAGTTCAGGTGAGGAGAGTGTGGAGGTACAGGGGAGAGGTGTAGTTTGACAGCACGAACAGTCACACATACGGCCAGGGGTCCCCTCGTCCGCAGGTAGAGGAGTGTCAGATGACATGGACATCCCCCCTACCTGCGGACGGGCCTGGGATGGGGCATCCCTGCTGGTGCATGGTGGTGCAGTCACAGTGTCAGGGACAGTGGCATGCACAGGCCCCTCCATGGCGACCTGTGCTGGCTCCCTCCCCTGCCCCTGGACTGCACCACTTGCACCAGTGGTACCACCCCCACCAGGCCCCATTTGCGGCTCAGTAGCGGCCTCCTCCTCCTCTGTGGAAACTACCAACCTGGATGGCTCCACACCGTCTTTCGCCGTTGCAAGCCCCTGTGGGGGCTCACCCACCCCTTCCGCTGCAGCCGTATTGGCAGATGCAGCACCAGTCCCCTCACTCCGGACGATGGTAAATTCTGGGAGGGTGACTGGGCCTTGCATCGCCGGCCGGTGGGGGCATCCCTGCCGCTTTGCTCCACTGCACTGTCTCCGCCCTCTTCATCACTTGCCGCTGTGTAGAGGGAGACATAGAACACAAGCATCAGGGTACTTACAATGGTCCGCTAGACAGGAAGCAATAGCAGATGAGTGGCACAGTCAAACATCACTTCCATCATGTCCCTCCACAACACATGGGTCAGTGCAGGCAAAACACATGCAGTAACAGGCATGGCGCATGCAATGAACATTAGCATACATGTCCAAGGGACTATTGATACATACAATGCTGGTTTGAAACTCACATGCATCATGGGTCATGCCTATCACATGGACACACTTCACTGTAGTTTCATCCATCTGGCCTTGTACACCCCAGACACAGTGGATACAAGGATGAGTAGGCTGCATCAGTGAATCTGAACATTGTCACAGACCTGTGTCATGCATCCATGGCATTTACAAGTCACAGACACGCAAGTCAGACACACAGACATGGACAATATACATGTCCATGACCGCAGCACCCATCTCTCACGCCCCATCCATGTCCAATAAGAGAGACAGGCATGCATTAATGTGTGCATTCCGCATGCTGCTCCGCATGTTGCATTGTAACACATGCACCTACCATGTGGTTCACACATTACTGGTCTCACATGCATGACCATGATGTCCCTGCACACACACATACGTACATGGCCTATGTCAGACATACAGGCAAGTATCAGACAACCAGCACCTTGCAACATGCCCTGTCTCACACAGCAATGCTTGGCCACTTACCGCTCAACTCCAGACGGATCTGCCTCTGAAGGATCTGGGCGTGGAGCGCTGGGGCTACACGATCCAGGACCCTCATCTGGATGGTACTCATGCTGCCCCATCCCCCCTCCATGAGCCGCCGGGCCTTTACGGGGGTCCTGGACCTCAAGTCCTCCCAGCACTTCTTGACTTGCTTGATGTTGCGGGTTGCCACCCCCTCCGCGTTGATGGCAACCACAAAGTCATCCCAGATCCTATCCCGTCCTTCCTTGTTAGCGCGTGATGTTCCAAAGAGGGCATCATAATGCCCTGGGACATGCTCCACCAGGACACCAACTTCCTTCTGACTAAAGCTGGTGGCCCTCTGCCCCTCTGGCTGGGGGTCGCCAGTGGTCTCAGATGGTATTTGCCCCGACATGGCGACCCCCGAGGCAGGCGTGGGTGGGCAACTGGGTCCTGGGGCTGGGCTGTGGAGCGATGGTATCCCAGTCTTCTGTTCCAGCAGGGGTGGACACAGCAACTGGACCCCTGCAGATGGCTGATGTGCAGGCACCAAAGAGCAGGGCACGTGGGCAGCAGGCAGTCGGGTCGCAGCAGATGGCAGGTGGGAGGCTGCTCAGGACTCTGGGGGGCAGGAAAATGGCCTTCAGGGCAGGAGCGTGGTCTTCTGTGTGTTTTCGCGTGGCCAGCTTGATACGGAGTGATTTGGCACGTGAAAAAATTGCACGTCAGTGTGTAATTCGAGGAAAGGCCATTAGCGCGTAAGCGCGTCAGCACACGTACGCGATTTCATTGGACCAAAGGCCCTTAGCGCGTAAGCGCGTCTGTGACGTATCGCGCACTGGCGTTGCCCTTTCGCGTGTAAAACTTCCCGCGAACCCCAGGAATACACATACCCATGGCCAATCGCGTGTGAAACTTCCCGCGCACCCCTGAAATACACGTACCCTGCTGAAATCACGTTTGAAACTTCCCACGCACCCCTGAAATACACGTACCCAGGCCAATCGCGTGTGAAACTTCCCACGCACCCCTGAAATACAAGTACACTGCTGAAATCGTGTGTGAAACTTCTCGTGCACCCCTGAAATACACGTACCCAGGCCAATCGCATGTGAAACTTCACGCGCACCCCTGAAATACACGTACCCAGGCCAATCGCGTGTGAAACTTCATGTGCACCCCTGAAATACACGTACCCAGGCCAATCACGTGTGAAACTTCCCGCGCACCCCTGTAATACATGTACCCAGGCCAATCACGTGTGAAACTTCCCGCGCACCCCTGAAATACAAGTACCCTGCTGAGATCGCGTGTAAAACTTCCCACGAACCCCAGGAATACACGTGCCCAGGCCAATCGCGTGTGAAACTTCCAGCGAACCCCTGAAATACATGTACCCAGGCCAATCGCGTGTGAAACTGCCCGCGCACCCCTGAAATACACGTACCCCACTCAGTATATGTGTGCTTTTTATTTGTGCACACTTTTGTAATGCGCAGGGACGCTACCGCCTGCCTTCGTGTGGCGGACGTGTTTAGGCCTGTGCGTGTCTTTGCGTGGGCTTGCCCTTTTCGTTTCCATGAATACGTGTGGTTTGTGTGTGTGTGTGGACGTTCTGTGTACTTCCCAGCAGTACTTCCCCCGTTACGCATTCTTTTTCACGCATTATTCCCCATTCCACGTGTTACGCCCTCTGTTCCGCCTACTTTTGTTGTGTGCGCTGCACTATGTGCGCTTTCGCTGTGTGCTTAGCGCACGCTGTTTGGAGACGTGTGCGCCAGCGTGCGCCATGCACAGATTTGGCGCACAACCAGTGGGAAAGTAGCGCAGCGCCTTCCTTGAATCGCATGCGTGCAGGTGCGCTTGCTTTCTCACGCGTGTGCCTCCTTGCGCCTGCTTGCGCTGGGATTTTCGGCACACGTTTGTTCCATGAATCGGCTCCAAAGTGTTTTATCTTATTTTAGTTTTATTAAGGTCAAACATCATGTCTATAGAATTGTTATTGTGTCTGTTTTGTATATTTTGTACATCTTGTTTATTTTGTCGAGTCTGTGTGTACTATATTAATGATCGACTTATGGTCAATTGAAAACATGTTTGTGTAATGTGTTTTATAAATGTAGTGTGAAAACCTAAACTTTAACTGAAACACACTAAATAAAATAAAAATTAATAAAAGATATATGAATGTTATTATTAGTGTCATGTTTATGCAGTGCTATATTATGTTTCATGTGTAATGTTTTTGGTATGTTAATGTATGCTTGCTACGGTTCATTGTATGTTATGGTGTGCTGTGTGTGGTACTTGTATGTTATGCTATCTAATGTTCTTTCTTCTGATATGTTAATATTTTTTTATAATGTGTTTCGTTTATGTTCTGTCTCAGGTTATGATATGAATGTTATTATTAGTGTCGTGTTTATGCAATGCTATATTATGTTTCATGTGTTATGTTTTTGGTATGTTAATGTATGCTTGCTACAGTTCATTGTATGTTATGTGGTGCTGTGTGTGGTACTTGTATGTTATGCTATGTACTTTTCTTTCTTCTGATATGTTAATACTATTCTATGATGTGTTTCGTTTATGTTCTGTCTCAGGTTATGATATGAATGTTATAATCAGTGTCATGTTTATGCAATGCTATATTATGTTTCATGTGTTATGTTTTTGCTATGTCAATGTATGCGTGCTGGGGATCATTGTATGTTATGCTGTGCTGTGTGTGGTACTTGAATGTTATGTTATGTCATGTTCTTTCTTCTGATATGTCAATATTATTCTATAATGTGTTTCGTTTATGTTCTGTTTCAGGATATGTTATTAATATTATGATTAGTGTTATGTTTATGTAATGCTATATTATGTGTTATGCTCAAATATGTTCTACATGATGTATGTGAATGTATGTTATGCTACCTTACACTATTTTATGTTTGCAAATAGGTTATGCCAGATTATGCCAGAAGAGGTTACTCCACACAAAGCATGGTATGGTATGTTACAGTTATGGAGACTTACATGCTCCACACTTCAGTCTAAATTACCCTTAGGAGTTGAAAGTAGCCAGGTATTTGCTCTTACCTGTTTGAAAAGTCACATAGACATCCATCACCTTTTAAATTTTGGCATATTCATGCAAGAGCTTTTCACTGAATTCATATCCGGGTAACCAATGATCTTGCGTGTGTACTTCTTATGGGTCACGTAATGTCAAATATCAAACATCCGAAGCAAAAATAAAAGGCAGAAAATATAAGCACAGACGTGCTTCTCATACTGAAATTGGAAACAGTGTTAAGTGTTCATTCCTAACTTGGCATGAACACTGGTGTGAGGCTAGTTGTTATGCGTAGCACCACCTGTTCACGATTCCTTGACATCTAAACGGAACTTAAACACCCATTCCAATATGCCTTGCTCTCACGTTGCATAAATAGAAACTCACTTCAAGATTAGAATGTTAAAATGCATTTGAAACTATAAAGAAGAGTGTTATTCAATTAGACATGTGGGAAAGATGTTAGCCCATCAGTTACACCCTCTCTCTATTGCACACATAATTACTCACAGCTTGTAACATCTGCTTTGGCTCAATTCTACTTATTGAAATAAAGTTATGGCTTGCCTAAAAGAGTACAAGGAAATATTGAAATGTCAAATCATGCAGGAATAATCATTGAAAAATCCTTATTTATGGTGCCGTTAAGTTGCACTGATTTAAAGCAACAAACCCCTTGAAATTCAGCACATGTAGGAAGTTATGACATGCTTAACTCAGTGTGCTACGTTGATGTCGCCCGTAATGCCATGTGCCACATAATGCCATTTTGTATGTCATTGTGAATTTGATCTCTTATAATATGTATCTGCTCATGGTCTTTCCAATGGGAAACAGCCGGGTTAAGCTGGTCATGACTTCCCACATCCACTGAATTTCAACATTTTATTTCCGTGAAATCTGTGTAACTCAACTGCACCTGAACTAAGGGGTTTTCAGTGAATTTTAAGGGTTTTGCTATTCCATCATTTTATTACAGGCTACTAGTCTTGGCCTTCAGCTGTGTCCACTCTACATATTCACTGAAAAAACCTTAGTTAAGGTGCAGTTATGTTCCACAGGTTTAAAGCAGCACAACCCTTAACATTCAGCGGATGTGGGAAGTTATAACCTGCTTAAATCAGTTCGCTCCCTTTGATGTCACCCATAATGCCATGTGCCCCATAATGCCATTTTGTATGTCGTTGTGAATCCCATCTCTTATAATAAGTATCGCCTCCTGGGCTTTGCAAGGCAAACACGCTGATTTAAACTGGTCATGACTTCCCACATCTGCTGAATTTCCATGGTTTTGTTTAGTTAAATCTGTGCAACTTGACTGCACCTTAACTAATGTTTATTCAGTGAATTTCAAGGGTTTTGCTATGCCATAATTTCTTTACAGACCACTAGCCAGGGCCTTTGGCCATGGCCAGTGGCCACGGCCTTCAGCTGTGTCCACGGTGCATGTTTCCCCAATATGTTTCTTTTGGAGCCACTAGGTGGCCGACTATGCATATCTTTCAGGCCCACTAGCCAGAGTCTTCCTCCATGCCTAATGCGCCTACTGTATCTTTTAAAACACTACTTTTCTTTCCAGCTCACTACCCATGACCCCTTCAGATGTTGCCCAAAAGCTTTCTTCCAGTCCCGCTATCCATGGCTGTGGCCACTCTGTTGTTGCAATAGGTTTCCTAAACGTGCACAGTGTCTCAGCCTTCGGCCGTTGCCACACCAGTAGGTTTCTTGTGGGCACACTAGCCATGGCCTTTTGCTGTGACCCCTTGACATGTTGCCCCTATAGGTTTGGTTTGGGCCCACTAGCCATGGCCTCTGGCCGTGTCCACTTTCCATATTGCACCATTCGGTTCCTTAAAGTAACCCAGTAGCCATAGCTTTCTGCCACACCTATTATCCTCCACCTCACCGTAGCTATAAAATGTGACTTTTTTTGTATTCATCTAATTTGTTTAACTCTCTCTTTTAAAAATAACCCTTGTTCCCCATAACCACGGTTAGTATACCCCCGATAATGGCATTGTACTACAAATAACTGTGGTTATCCGTAAACACAGCAAATAACCACGGTTATATGGAAAAAGTGTGCAATATCTTAAACTCTTCCCTGCCCCACATGCACTCACCAAGTGTCCCCCTCCTCTTGCCATGCTCTCCCCAGACCCCTCAAGTTCTTTTTTCCCCTCTAGCTCTCTCCCATTTCCCCCAACACTCGTTGTTTTGTGAGACGCACTTTCATTTGCGAACACCTTTTCTATAATAACCACAGTTAACGCACCCTTTTCATGCCCTCTTTCAGTCATAAAATAACCCCAATGTGCTTTCCAAACAGCTCGTTCACAGCGCATATTTGGAGGAAAGCCTGTGAATAAAAGCACAAAAGAAATCTTTAATTCAGTAAAAATTGGAGCGCAAAACTAAGGATGCTCGAGCCTATTTTTTCATGGACTATCGCGGTGTCTGCAAACAACCGCATCACCCGCATGCCCTTTTTTAACCTATAAAACAGCCACATATTATCTTTATTCCACCCCTACACCCTTTCCAGCCCCTCTTTCGAACACCAAATAACCCCAAATGTGTTTTCCAGACTTTTCCCCCACCACGCTATCTGCATACACCGGCTGCTGTCCGTGGATCCAACATGGCGCACCTCACGCTTTTTGAACATCCAATCAGTGGGCACGTTTGATGTCCGCGATGTATAAAAAATGTATATATTACACAGCAGAGTGCATTGTATATTCTACAGCAAGCATTCAGGACAAAACACAGACCACACACTACAAAATGCAGGCTAGACACTATGGAATGTCGTGTCTGTATGTAGTATACATTTCCAAATATACACAGGAAAGTGAAACATATTCTGTACAAAATGTTCACTATACATAAAGAAAAGGCAAACATTCACTCCAATATGTCCAAAATGCACAAAGACACTAAAATAAGGCAAGAGATACTCTGCATTATGCAGTACATAAATGGAAAAAATTGAAATTACAGGCAGCAAAATGGCAGTGTATGTTCTACAACATGCAGTAAGTATATAGTTCTGTGATAGGGAGGTGATTGCAGAGGTGAAATAGTCTCAGCAGTCTTGGCAGAAGTTTCCCAGAGTCTCTACTATTGCTATACTGTGGCTGCAGGCAGAGCTTTCATAAATAAGCTCATTTGGAATGCGGAGCATTCGTAGAGGTGATCGCAGAGGTGAAATAGTCTCAGCAGTCTTGGAAGAAGTTTTCCAGAGTCTCTCTACTATTTCTACACTGTGGCTGCTGGCAGAGCTTTCATACATAAGCTCATTTGGAATGCGGAGCATTCGTAGAGGCGATCGCAGAGGTGAAACAGTCTCAGCAGTCTTGGAAGAAGTTTCCCAGAGTCTCTCTACTATTGCTATACTGTGGTTGCAGATGGAGCTTTCATACATAAGCACATTTGGAACACGGAGCATTTACGATGGTGTTCGCAGAGGTGAAACAGTCTCAGCAGTCTTCGCAGAAGTTTCTCAGAGTCTCTCTACTATTGCTATACTGTGGCTGCAGGTGGACCTTTCATACATAAGCTCATTTGGAATGCGAAGCTTTTGCGGTGGTGTTCGCAGAGGTGAAACAGTCTTGGCAGAAGTTTCCCAGAGTCTCTCCTCTATTGCTATACTGTGGCTGCAGGTGGACCTTTCATACATAATCTCATTTGGAACGCGGAGCATTCGTGTGGTGTTCGCAGAGGTGAAGCAGTCTCAGCAGTCTTGGCAGAAGTTTCCCAGAGTCTCTCCACTATTGCTATACTGTCGCTGCAGGCAGACCTTTCATACATAAGCTCATTTGGAACGCAGAGCATTCGTGTGGTGTTCGCAGAGGTGAAACAGTCTCAGCAGTCTTGGCAGAAGTTTCCCAGAGTCTCTCCACTATTGTTGTACTGTGGCTGCTGGCAGGTGAAACAGTCCCAGCACTCTCCAGCAGACGCCCGGCAGAAGACTGCATATTAAATTCTTCATTTTTGATTATTTACTGTTTCTTTTGATACTCTTCTTCAATCACAGCATATGGCAATTGTGGGCAAACAAAGCTTTCCTCACTGTTGCTGAAGTTCAAAGAGGCACACCAAACTTGCAACGCGCTGGTGTTGTACTGATAGCATATTGCCATCTGACCTTACGCTCCTCTCTGAAACGACAACACATGCTGAACCTGTGCTGGGCACCAGACTACCAAAACGCCTGATTAACGGGGGTGACTGTAGGCTTAGAGCCTTTGAGCCCCTCCTGTAAATACGCCTGTGTGTGGTGGTTAATTAGTAAAGGAGTGTGAGCGTTGGTCAGCAATTAAACGCAATACGGCATTGGAACTGTTCTTTTGTTATAAACTTTACAGCATGTTTCAATTCAGGACTAACCAAGACCATATCAATGACATCGTCCTCTATTTCAATTGCCCTAGATCATGGCAATTCTCTCATCAATTTATGTTTAAATCTACAAGGAGGAATTTCAGAGTGTTCATCAACTCCAATGGCATCGGTATGTGCGACTGACCGACTGCTGATACTCAGCACTAAGCTGTCAGTCTCCCCAGACGTAAACAGACTTGTCTCAACATCATCGGATGACTTCCATTTAAATTCCTGTGTGACTCTACCAGATGGAAATAGATCAAGAACATTTAATGTACAAAATGGAACATCTGTGAAGACCTGCGTGGATGGCATTGTGGCTAAATTGGAAGCCACATTTGCCCTTTGCTCCTCACTTGTACAAAAGCTGTGCGATATCAAAAACATATTGACCTAAGTGGTGGATGTAATCCTAATACAGAGTCAGATGTCCCACGCTGTTGACGATGAGGATTACGGTACGGCTCTAACAATACCAACTATCAGCCTGGGAAAAGAACCATACAAGGGCTGGAATTGAGCCCAGGTATTTGAGATAAAATCTGCTTGAGCATGGAAGAAATTAAATCCGGGAAGACCAAGAAATCTAAACAAAAGAAACAAGTGGCTACTGGGAATAAACGCTGTAGTAGGTCGCAGAAGAAAAAACATGGGTGTCAGCCAAGTGACAGTCCACAGAGAAAAAATGAACAGTCCTTGTCAGCATCTAACCAAGCAGATATGGGCCTCATTACACGGATGGAGGTAAGGGTTAACGGTCACCGTTAATGGTACCGGTGACCGTTAACCCTTACCTCCTTACTACGAGGTCCCTTTGCGGGTTGGAGACTTAAACGCCTGCTTTTTGCAGGCATTAAAAACCAACCCGCAAAGGGACCAGGGAGCTATGTACGGTACCGCAATTTGCGGTGCCGTAATTAGCACCTTCCCCATTCCCATTATGCCCTATGGGACAAAAATGGGAATGGGGAAGGGCAATGGTGAAGGGGGAATTACCGCCCCACCAACCTTGGAATAGGGCGGTAATTCCCCTTTCCTCCAAGTCGGTGCCGGTATTTTACCGACATGGACCAAGGTGCTAATAGCACCTTGGTCCACCGCCGTCCGTGTAATGAGGCCCATTGTCTGTGTTACGAATTAAAAATTCAAAAGAGAAAAAAATCTGGTTGTCAAGAAAAAAACAGTGACACAAGTGACCAATACTCTGTACAATATTGGACCAGGAAGTGGCATACAGTTTCAGTACAGACAAAATGATCAGGCCGATGAACTGAATCATGTCGAAACCCAGCAGCCCATACAAATGTATGACCCAGAAGTGGTTCATCAAACCCCTGCTTTTGTCTGGTTACCAGAGAGCTGAAGTAGCCCCTAGTTTGAAAGTTGAAAATCAAAAAGGCGTTGTAAGAAAAGTTACGAGGGGCTGGCTAAAAAATGGGCAAGGCTAATCTGCTCTTGGACCAGCAAATGCCTGCAATGGAAATTTGTCTTATGGAAATATGATTTGAATATGGAAGAAGTACACTTCTTACGACAGTCCTTACATCAATCGCTCACTGCTTATTACACCTGGGAATAATTTCCACAAGGGACTTGCTTAAGGTGGAACTGCCAGCATTGGGAAGCAGCAGTAATTGGGTAGATGTGACATTTGAGTCCACTGTTGTTCTGGATGAAATCTGCTCATCAGTAAATCAACTAGAAAACTAGGATTCGAAATACAAAATGGACCGAAAAGAAATGTTTCACAAATGGCACCTGCTCACGCATACCAGCAGAGAAGTTGCGGTTATCAATTACAAGGGTATGCCCAAGAGCACACTCCTCCCGAAATCACTCAAAACCCTTGGCAATGACCCACAGGTTAGAGAAATGGAATCGATGTCACAACCAAATCACGGGTGGCAAAATGTAACAATTCAGAAGAAGGAATTCCCAAAGATATAATCATGGAATACCAGGGGATACCAGTTCTTCACCACTAGGAAAGAAGGAAATTTGTTATTGAACTCCTCAGCCTTGTTCCTGTTGCAAGAGACTTGGATGATTGAAAAATTGGCTATCGATGGGTACACCATATTAAGAAGAGAGGCAAGGAGGGGTGCCCCACTGGGGGCCTAGATGTTGGAGCTGGAAGTAACTTGAACATGATTAGTAACCCCCTCTACAAGTCAATCTACTATGTGCTGTAATCTCAGATGTTCCCAAATTGAAGCAAAGAAAAAAAAACCTTCACAATTTCAATGTACGATCCAACAGATGGTTTGTGCAATGTGTCACTGAAAGTCAGTCTTGGGGAAATATTAGCAGCATGGCAGGATGAGGTGCAATTATTGTAGCCGGATACGTCAATGCCCACTGTGTTCCATAGGAGACCACGAATTAGAAGAAAAGACGTTTTGTTAACTAGGCAAAGGAAACAGGGAAACACATAGTTTACATCAAAATAAACTTCTGAAAAAAGGAAGGATCTGGTCAAGCTTTCTTTTGGAATTTGATTTGCTCCCAATAATTGCAACAAACTGACCATCCTCATTAAAGCCAAAGACCGGGGGGCAGGGACAACTCTATGTGTCCGGATGCAATGTTTACCTTGAATCATATACAAGAGTGCATTTGGTCATACAAGGCTAGTTTTAATGACCTGAGTGACCACGCACTCTGGAAGTGACTCTGTCCTCGGAATTAAGTGTGGTTCAAGGCATTTCAGCATCTGTTGTTAGCAACCAACAGGGTAACAGACTAAAATGGTCTCTGCCAGACATAAGTGGTACAAATCAAGTACTGCTGGGGTATGCTGTGCAAATGGGCCAAACAAGTCAAGTCACCATGTCAGGTATCCATAGAGAAGCGAGAAATATTATTGCTTCCTTAAATTAAGATAGACCCACGCAAATAGTGAGAAAGCATCACATGCCATTTGACATAGCAACACACAAGGCCAAACGAGAACACCATAACTGTATCGGCACCATTAAACTCTCAAAAGAGAAACACCTTGATAGGAAAAAGAGAGAAATAAACAAATGTAAAGCTAATTACAAACAGTGGCTAAGAGCTCAAAGGATTAGTAAGAAATCACTATTTGGAAATTGATCTATCGTTGGATAAGAACAGATAATGCAAAATAAGTTGGCACTTATATAAATCACATATTCAGGCCCATGCACCAAAGGAAATTAGCTCTTAATTGGGACAAAGATGGTGGGAATAGATAAAAGATCTGTATTGGAATGCATCACACAATAATGGAAATCAGCAGAGGCATTGATATGATATGATATATGTCATTTATAACGCGCCTGTACAGAAGTGTTTCTAGCCGCAACTGAGAAATATACCCTTCCATGAAGATGACATACATCAGATAATGATTGGTTTGAATTCATCTAGGGCCCTTGGGCCTCATAACATTCAAAATTTAGTCATGAAACATAGTCCTGATGTATGGGCAAAGATGCTATACAGTATGTCCAGGCAGACTGTGGAAGGCAGGAAAATCCCTGGTAGTGGTGCTGCTCCATGCTGATACCAGTGCACAAGATAGACATATATTCTGAACCTAGCAACTTCAGATTGCTGGTATGCTAGATGCTAGCAGTAACATCTTTGCTAAAATACTATTAACACAGCTGAACAAATGGGTTGTTGAAAAGAAGATCTTAAGTCCCCAACAAACGGGTTTCAGAACTGGGTGCTGAACAATATATAGTATATGGGCACTCTGACTGTTGGGGACAGAAGCAGGTCGTAGAGGGAACAGCTGCCTATATCTTCATTTCGTAGATTTCTCCTACGCCTTCGATAGTGTAAATCGAGGGAGGTTGTGGGAAAAATTTCAAAAATGGGGCATTGATCCCGATTTGTTATATTTGTTTCAGGCCGTTTAAACAGATACTAAAGTGGTAGTCAGAACATCACAAGATGGAGCATTAACTGGTTCTAACAGGACAAATGTAGAATTGAAACACGGTTGCGTCCTTGCGCCCTCTCTCTGCAAACTATATGTGTGGGACATGGACAAAGAGCTGGAGAATTGCTTTACATTTTCTCCAAATCTGTCTAATAAAAGTACAGGTTGGCTATGCTATGCGGACGATATCCTCTTAATAGATCTTACTCCAGTGTGCCTTCAAAGAACAATAACGAGAGTGCAGGAATATACGCAAGAGAATGGGCGTTGGGTAAACCGTAAGAAAACAAAGATAGTGGGCCTCATTATGACTACGGCGGTAGCCATGCTAGTAAAACCGACACGGCTGCCACCAGAGTTGTTATTTTACCGGCTCCCAGAAATGGGCAATTACTGGGTCATTACGGCCCCACCGGACCCAGTAATTGCCCATTCCTGGGCGGCAGTAAAAAAATGCTCCCCATTCCCATTCGTGCCCGATAGGGCTCAATGGGAATGGGGAGGCGGGATGCACCGGCACCATTGTGCATCTGACATGGTCTGCATGCGGGTGCCAGTCTGCCCGCGTAAGGCCTCCGCGAGTAGAACTCGTAGTTTGCTGGTCCGGTAACAACAGTACCGGCAAGCTTACCGGTACCGTTATTACCGGACCAGCAACCTTGTAATGAGGCCCAATGACTGCAAACATTGCAGTCTCCCCTTTGCCTGGTATATAGATAAAGTTAGACTGGAGGTTGTTGATTCATACCTCTATTTAGGATGTCCGATCTATGCTTACCCCACAGCATCCCTCTATAAAGAAATAATGGGCCTCATTACGAGTTGGGCACAAAGGGATACTGGGCACTGGTAAGGACACAGGTGACGGTAATCCCTTTGCACCCTATTCCGAGTTCCCTAAGCGGGTCCCTTCCTTAACGCCTGGTCTTACCAGGCGTTAAGGACGGGACCCGTTAAGAGACTTTAGAGCTAATAACGGTACGGCAATTTGCGGTACCATTATTAGCGCCTTCCCCCTTCCCATTTAACCCTATGGGGGCTCAAATGGGAATGGGGAATGGCTTTTTCAATGGGGATTTACCGGTCCCGCAAAGGTCGGAATAGACCGGTAAGTCCCCATTGAACGAGGGCAGACTCGGTACCGGTATTGAAGGTAGTCATGGCGCTAATAGCACCATGATTACCTCCATACTCGGAATGAGGCCCAATGTATACTAAAGTACTTCGGTCGTTGGCTGGTGATGAGAAATTTTATAAAATTAAAGTGTGGAGGCTCTGTGGAGGCCTTAATAGAGATATACACAAAAAGCACAATACCTTGCATATTATACAACCTCGAAACTATGTCAGAGAAGAACATACGTTGGTTTAAGGCACTGGTGGGTAAATGATTCTGGTCTATATTGGGCTTGCCTACATCAGTTTTTGTGGAGGCAATCCGCTTAGAATTGGGTCTTACTTCATTGCACAGGCTTCGGAAAAACACCTGGAGTAAGCTGTACATTAAGGGTATGCATGGGTATGTGTAAAGAAAAATGGACACCTCTCACGATTGACGGCAAACGTATTTTGGTGGCCGAAGGCCAACCGTCTCGTGTATGAAACGATAGTAATACAGGTTTCCGAGTTTTATCGATGAACGGCCATTTTGATGTAACAAGGATCGCCATTTTGTTTTCTAACGATTGCTCATTGCTTTATGTTCAAATTGCTTCGCAGCACATTTTCTGCTTATACTGCTCGACTGTTAACATTGTTCTCTGAACGTGAAAGGACAAGGCCGCAAGGCCGTGAAGCTAATAAGAGTTTGTTGAAACACAACGTAGGCAGCTCCGGGGGGGAATGGCCGGCTCCCTCCCGAATGTAGCCTTGAAGCAGAGCTGCAGGGCATTTAATCATTTCACAGCTGCCAGCCAGTCTCGTTATATGGTAGAATATGTTAGAATAAAGCAGCTAAAGGCTTGAATTATGCTCTTCTTACGGCCCCCCTTTTTCGAGGCCTGTAAAGCGTGTCGGCTCCCAGGACACGAATAGCACCTCATAGAAATCAAGGTCTGGAATGTGACTCTTCCTCCGTATGTAGCTCGCTTACAAGAACAGAAGCACTGTGTACAGTTCAACAAAGGAAAGATGTCTCTGCACTTGCAAGGTTGCAAATTGTTACTAGAATAGATATTTGAGGGTGTCTTATTCGTCGGAAGTATCCATCATCAAACCGAGTTCAAAGAAACCCCATAAAGCGGGGTGTTAAACATGTCACAGCTGATTGTATGATATGCATTTTGTATATATGTAACTGATGTACATAATTCGGTCTCTTGCGTCCCTCGAGGTCTAGAGATACACGTCGCGGGGCGTGAGACGAGTTGGCCAGCTGAGACTATTTGCTTTGCAATAAACCCTAGCTTTGGGAATACAACCTCGTGTCTGGCGTATCTATCGTGTGTGGTGACCTGCCTTGTTTCCATAACGCAAGGGACCCCTAGGGGCCCCTTTCAATATCGGATCAAATGTATAACTTGACTGAGAAAGGGGAAAAACACAGCTTATGAGGAACTTAAAAGGGTTGCCTCCCAGCATTTATCTAATTTGATATCCCAGCAATAAATGGAGTTGTCATTCTTTTAAAAATCACTCAAAAAGAAATCATTGGACTGGAATAGAATAGGTAACATAGATGCCTTGACCAACAAGAGACGCTCCATGGAATATTCCACTCGGGGAAACCTGCTGGCATCACCGCAGACATATTTAACAAAACGTTGCTGCCCCAAGCTCTGCCGTTTCATTGTGTGTTTGTGTTTGAATATCCTGGAATATACCAGTGCATGGCAGACATTGGAATTAGAAAAACGCAAATGTTGCATATGTAATTCAGAGGTGGAGTGGAGACATGACATCAAGACATATTCTGACTAGTTGTGCTAAGCTAAAGGAGAATCTTAGGCGAGGGTATGGTACCTTTTCTATAATTGGTTGCAGCATGGAAAATGACCAATTATGGTCAGCAATATATGTTGCAGTCATTAGTCATCACGGCAGCAGCACATCATATCTGGCTAATAGTTCAAAAATGTCTGGCAGTAATGGAATTATATGGACATAATTTAACTGGAAAAACCTTGGAACACTGTTATTGTTGGGGGGTTTTCTAGATGTAGCTGCGGAGTGTTTTTAGTCACAAATGAGATTGTAAAACTATGTAAATGCATTTTTTAATTGTTATTCTAAGATTTTAAGTATATATTCTTTTTTACTTTTTCTGTATTGTTGTTTTATGAGGTGCAAAAAGCTATTTGGCTTAAACCACAAATTAAAAAAAAGAAAACAAATAGATGTGCACCACAGAATGAACACAATACAAAACAAAATGTATGGTTTGTTTATACCACGAAGAATATACCACATGCCAAGATACTTTATAACATGTCAGATATACATAAACAATGATGGCTATCATCTACAAAGTGTTGGCTATACACTGCACAATGTAGGAAATATGAACTACATAATGCCAGATGTAGACTAAAAAGGAAGCTATACTATACAACGTGCAGACAGTGTCCCACAAAATGCAGCGTGTTTTAAAAATATGCACATGTGCACTACAAAAGACAAGGTATAAAGTGTGAAGTGCAGGATAGACGATTCAAATTGCTGGCTATGCCCTCCACAGTGACGGATACACAATGTCGGTTACACCCCACAATAGAGGACAGGACAGAGACAGCAAAATACAGGATGTACTCCAGAAAACGTAACATAGACACTGTACAAGTGTACACTATTCAGGATATATAGACAGTAGAGTACACCTCAATATACAACTGTCTCCCTGGATCGCTTCTTGCCAGCACACCAATTGTCAACCAGCGAAACATAACAGCATATTACGCACATCACAAGCCGAATTTTAAACATTAAAGCATGCAAGTATGTGTACTATGAGTCTAACATGTGATTTCCATGAATCTTGACTGTTAATGCATACATTTAAAGAATAGCAGATGTGTTTTCTTTTGCAGTCATACAGTCAATGGACATGAAAGTACGCGAAGACAAAGCCATACATTCCAAATTGGATCGTGGGGGTGTGGTGCCACTGTAACCTTCTTACGTTTATGGTGCTCATTTGGCACGAGGGCCATTTACACATCGGCTGCAATGTCAGCCGTGTCTAAATGACCCTTGCGTCAAATGCACGGAGCCGAATTGGCTTTGCGCCACTCTGGCCGTGTCAAAAGGGCCTTGTAGAGGAGCAGCTGTATTCCTCTGCAGGAAACCCTGCCCACCACCCCCATATGTTGGAGACCTGGGATTGTGCCATGTTTGACACCAGCAGTTGTGCCAATACCGCAACGTGTGCACGAAAGAAGATACCCATTGAGACAACCTTACCAAATGTATCCCCGAAATGATGACAACCTAAGGGAGGAACTCGCTGAAGGAATATGAAAAAGAGCAAAGAAAGAAGCTAGTGACGTCCCGAGATACTGACTGAAGAAGATGTATAAATCCTACAGAAACTAATGACGAAGTAAAGAATCAAAAAAACCTTTTAAATACAATAAGAGGATTACACGTGCAGGAAGTGCTGCAGAGCTTCAACCGTTCAATAATTATACAGATGCTGAAACACCAAGTAGTTTAAGTCATCATCGTAGCTGGCTATACATAGTAAATAGAATGCAGGCGAAGCCGCCATTGTATAGAAACTGGACATCGCTATCCTGAATTTAGTAAGCCAGGCCCCATGAAAAGGGAAGGGAAGATTATGTTGCAGCAAGAATAAGCAGAGTCATGGAGCTGCATGGTGAGGTTGTCTGGCCTGAAGTCAAGACTGAAGCAGCCAAGGTCGGCTATCTATTCTGGAAAGGAGTGAAAGCGCGAAGGATGAATCATCCGTTATTAAGGTGGAAAGAAACAAAGAAAGAACACCAAGAGTGCCAATTTTAATTCATTTAAAGCATTTAAAACCTGCAAAATAGACCAAATTGTGGTCTCCTGTCACGTGTGCCAAAGATGAAAATAGAGTTTGTACTTGGAGTCCCAGAACACAATAGCGAGTGCCCGCAATCCCATGTATTCTAAAGACAAGGGTACTTTTGCAAGGCCAAGTTCAAAGACCATCTTCATGGCAGAAGGCTTGGGTGATGAAAGATGCTGGGCTAATTTGGTGGGAAGGTAGTGTCATGCCCTATCTCCTTGATCCTGGGTATGTGCTTACGTGCTGCTAAGTGAACCAAATGCTCCAGACACGGCACAAATGTGCCAACTAATTATAGGGGCCCAAATAATGAAGTACTTATAGTTTGAAAACCAATGAGAAAACATGTATCTAATGGATTACATGTTTTATAGGTAGGCATATCTTGTCCACCTGACAGTGGGCAGCCAATCACAATCCTAGTTCCTATAGAATATATACTTAGATGTTCCCTTTAAACCAGTCAGAACCTTTTAGTAGGTTTTTCATTATTTGCTGGATAGTATGACGTCACCTCTAATGTATTTTTCATATATAACCTTTGTTTTGTGAAAAGATCGCTGAGAGAAATAGAGCGTATGTCTGTTGATGTTCGTTGTAACTCCCTGTTTTAGATAATTATTAATAAAACAGTACTTTGCCATCTTCCTTAGTTGGTTCAGTTATTTGGACTTGGAGTTATTCTGTGTGAACCCACCCATTGCATGCACGTTCCTAAAGGGCCCTAAGCTCATGTGGTAGCAGAGCATGGTTTGGAGATCCAAACTATTTCAGCTGCAGAGTTTCCGACTATGGGGCATACTCCGCTATTAGCTGGAAGATTGCAGAGTTTCCTGTGGAGAGCGGCCAAATAGAAATAAACTTGCAAGAAGAACTGAGACGGTGGCAGGTCCTCCTTTGAAGAAATCCCTTCCTCGTTTCCATGGGCGCTCTGCGGACGGAAGACGAAGTGGTCAGATTGGAGGTGAAGTCGATACCAAAGGGCTCAAGTCAATTAAGGGAAATGACATAATAAAGGGACAGGATTGATATAACTTTGAGTAGCAGGAAATAATTGTAGAGGTAAGAGAGGCTGGCTGAGTCCTAATTCAAGGGAATTAGAAGAAGACATTTCAAACTCCAGTGGGAATAGGGTGAAATATAAAACGCGTAGTCAGGACTGAGTATGGTGACGCTAAACTCTGTACAGGGTAAAAAAGTAAAGGCGAGGGAAGAATTGATCACAGTGTTTTATAAAGTGTTCATGTCTGACTAGTCTAAATGTTGTCTGTTGGGTAAAATAGCGAAAAGCAATCGAAATTGCGAAGAATTTAAAAAATAATAGTGTGTAAAGATAAGGTGTAATAAAACGATTGCCACTAATCAAAAGAATAGATAGACCATTGAAACAAGAGGATTGAGCAGCAATTGATGGTGCTCACTCATATTTGTTTTTTTTTTAATATTGAAAAGTGTTGATTTAAGCCAAAGTAACAGTCTGGTAAGTATTGACAGTCAATTGTGACTTGTCATTATGGGGGATACTCCTCTCATGCACCTATGCAAGACATTGCCAAAACATATGCCCAAGCTCAAACAGTACAGTGCAGAATGGGTTAAGGGCACAGCAGACAAAATCTTCATGCCGTGGTCACAAGGGGGATCGTTGTCAAGAGTGGTATTGCAACGCATTAGCACATACTTGCACGCTGTGTATACAGGGAAGAAATTAGAGAAAAAGATTAGCATTTTAGAGCTCTGGAAGATGTATCAAGAGGAAAGGGAAGACCCGCCACTTGAGGGGTGGATGCTTAGTAACTATATGGGGGGAAGAGTGGAGCTCTCAACACCCCTTAAATTGCCTGAGGCAAAGAGTGTTGCTACGGAAGAGATAGGAGTGTATCCTTTAAAGGAATTAAAAGCATGACCGGGTACAATACCTGATATGTGAACCCCCCGCTTACAGTAGCAACTATAGTCTGGAAGGGAATATAAGAAAGGAAAAAATGTATAAGTTTATACAAGACAAGGAAGAAAAAAGTGAGAGGTCAAATTTGACGACAGAAATTGACAGAGAGATTAAGAGATGGAAAGGAGAAAAGGATACGGCTGATGAAGTAGCGTCGTACAAAAAAATGGATGGGAGGACAGATATTACTCGAGATGGATAGGGACAGCATCGAGGAGGTTAGGCAAAGAGAAGATAAGGATGAACAAGAAAGGAAGGATAAGGAACGGGAGAAAAGACTGGAAAAGGAAAAGCACAGAGCGATGAGAACAGATATATCAAGAAGAGCAAGAGAAAATTGAAGAACGGGCCGAAGAACAAAGAAAGTACAACAATAGAAAAATAGCGATTGAAGAAAGGGACAGAAAGGAAAGAAAGAGAGAGGAGAAAGAAGCACAATGACTAAGGAACACAGTATTACAAAGCTGAAGAGAAGAAGAGGAAAGAAGGGAAGGAGTAAGGAGAGGAGAAGAAAGAATGCAAGAGGAAGAAAGAATTAGAAGGGATGCAAGAAAGCAAAGGGAGGTAGATGAAGAAGTAGAACGAAAAAGGAGACAGCAGGGGTTTGATGCCAGTCTCATTCATAAAGAACAAATCAGGCCAAGCCCAGAAATACAATCGGGCAGAGTGGAAGAGATTCTTCTGATAAAGGAAGTAATGCTAGTGGTATCTAGAGTAGTGCTAGAAGAAAAAAGATTTGGGAATGTGTGTGCCCCTTGGAAGCCCGCAAATGGATAAGGAAGTGAGACGGTCAGATCTGCAACAACCTAAAGATAGAACACCAGATGCCATAGCAGATGCCATAGCATATCCTGAGCCTCCCCGAGGATGATCACATAGTGAGAAGGGAGAGTCTCCACCATATCAAAGCAGGTTAAGGTCCTTACCGACAAGAAGACATACAGGGACGATGATCCCTGCTATGGATAGACTAATAGTGGGATCCGACTATGGGATGGGGTTCACACAGTTTCCCTTATTGGGGAAAGGGACACAAGACCACAATTTATTCCATGGCCACAGATGTACAAGGATAGCTTAAGATGCAAGCTCCCTAGTGTGAATTCAGGGGCTGGGAAATGGATATACAAATTGGATAAAAAGACAGGTGGAAATACACTGACCATAAGGGACATAAAAGGTCTCCTGGCAGACATTCTTAGAGAGAGGGCTGATGATATATGGAGAAGAGCGGGACATTCAAGTGTGACGCCCAAAACACAGCGCATGATGGAGCACTGTTAAATGATAGTACAGCAGACATTTTGATGACTCTCAGGGTACAATATCCTGACACATCAGATATGGGTGCAATTATGACACGTAAAATGAAGGGAGATGAAGATCCTATTGCTTATATTAAACATATTCAGGAAAAATGGCAACTTGAAACTCACGAACCATTGGAACAGAAAGTGGCATTATTTTACCACATTTTATGTCAGTGGTTGCTTGAGCCAGTACATAGGCAGATGAAAAAACATGTAGGGATACAGTTGACAATAGTGCACCATAGTTGGGTATTACAAGAGAAAAAGAAGAAGAAAGATGAGAATAGGAAGATCGAGGAAGACAAGTTGGTTCAGAAAAGGTTGCCATTGAAGGGGCGGTATTGACAAGCAGAGAAGGATTGGGAATGCAGGAACTGATACGTACATCACAGGCAAATTATTTGCACCTGATGTACCAAGATGATATGGGCTTACGCCACGAGGCAGGGGAAGGGGTATAGAGGAAGAGGTGACGGATTGCAGAATAATCAAGGTGGGTTTCAAAATACACAGAATGAGAACCCGAGTACTCAGGGAGGAAATAACAAAGGAGGGATTAAGAGGAGGGTTCCTCCAGTATGTTGGAATAGAGGAATGACAGGACATATTGAACGCATAAGTGGGAGCCAAGGGAATGTACAAAATGGCCAATTTTCCAGAGGGGGGACAGCTTATCCTCCACCATACAGTACACAGACCAGAGAGGGCTTTGCCCACAATCTCACATCTTATCAGCTACAAGCACCACAAAGACAGCAGGTACAACAGCAGGGACAAGTACAAATGAATGCGCCACAAGGGCAGTCGCAACAAGCCCCTATGCAGACACAGCAGTATGCAAATACAGGACAAGTATTGACACCAGCATAGGAGGTTTCACTGTGGTTGGAGGAAATCCTTCCACAGGATGGGGATGAGCTTGTATCCACAATATGACAGCTCACGGGGTGACTGTATGTGTTCAGTACTATCTGTGAGTCTAGAATCCCAAGAACAACCTGTTAAACGGGATATCATATTGTGCCTCCTTTTTTGTATATATTGACCTAAGCCCAGTCGCTCTGCGAAGAAATCCGTGTTGCAAAGTTTTGATTCTAGATCGACTTCACCACCATTTTAGGTCCATCCGCAATTTTGATTTCCATTTCAATGTAACTCTGTGTCTAAAATGTTCGACAGTGTTTCCCACTTGTAACTGAGCCGTCCTGAACCTTGTACGAAAGTTAATGTGTAAACTGTCAGTTGGCCGAATGTTTGGGTTGAGTAAAGAGACCTTGTCCCATGCCTGACTTGTAGACAGAGGATTGTCTGCGCCAATAAGTCTGATCCATGGACATACAACGACCACAATGTTCAGCAAATACTGAACGTGGACACTAGCTGAACTGCATTGTAAAGGACATTTGTTAAGGCTGTAACCTGTTTGCATGTAAACTGAGGATGATCCATGTGCATATTGTCATGCAAGACATAAATGAACTCCGCACAAACTCTAGAACATGGATTATTAACTTATTATCGAAAATGTATAAAATGCACAACTGTTTAGACGTCCAGTACCTCTCACCTCTCACACCGAAAGGGCTGGTATTCGCTGTGATGTACTGAGGGCCTGATAGCTATCTGTATCTGATTTTGTTTCTTTGTAACTGTACATTATTAGAATAAAGATCTGTGAATCTTTATAAGCCCGTGTTTGGTGTATTTCCTTTTGGGGTACTCAGCCTCGATATTTCCTTTTGCTTTTACAGATGGCGCCCGAATGGGACCCTCAAGATTGATGCCATCTTGTTGAAGGTTGACGCGGCTATTGGACCGGGATCGGACGGTGAAAAAGGGGGCCCCTTTCTTGGATGAGATGCAATACCTCAACAGTACTGCACGACCCGATCCCTGGACGGTGAGCCCCCGCGGTCCAAGACGGCATCTTGACGAGGGTCCATATATCGAGGCAGGCAGATTTGCTGAAATCACCAACCACATGGGTCCTTTGAGTTCTTAGTAATCCGATCGGACCTTCTTAGAATTTGATCAGGTGAGTCGTGATCCGATTCTTAAAGTATCCTGATAATTTGTTTTGGCGTATTGCACTTGCAAGTACAATTATTGACCAGGTAACACCAGTATTCTGATATGCCTGGGAAATTGTCTGCCTGCTTCAGGGTGTTATTTCGCAGTGACAGCCAATCTTTGGAATTTGGCTGACCGGCGCCAATGGAGGGGTCGCCGGCGTGTACTATGTACTGTAAGCACGACATTGGTAGTATAGTGTTTAATGATATTTGGCACAGACAAACTAGACATGCTTCTGAACTTCAGTGGCCAATCAATGGTAGTTTTGAAATTCCTCGCATAGAATACTTAGAATCTATATTATTAAAGAAAAAGGCTAGACCTGCAGCATTTGATGTATTACAGAATTGGAAGAAAGAAGCTTTGCAGCAACTTAAAAGTAGGGAAAACATGCGCGCCGTCATATGACCAATGCTGAAAAAGCGTTGTTATATGATCAAAATAAACAGCCTGAGTCAGTTAGGAATATGGATAGGGCTTTTTCACTTGGTATCCAGAAAATGTATCCTTCTAAAGATTTTCATGTATCTGATGAGCTGATTGACAAACTTCTAAATGAACAAAGGCCTGGTGCCACTGCGCCACCTCCATATGTTCCTATTCCTGTTGTTTTGCCTCTTCCTGCTGTTATTCCTCCTCCCGTAGTTCCTCCTGCTCTTCCTATCGCTCCTCTTGCTGTTCCTCTGCCTCTGGTTATTGTTCCTCCTCTTGTTGTTGCTCCTCCACCTGTTCCTCCACCTTTGCCTGCTGTTACGGGTTTTGTGGGTTTGCCTGCTGCACCAGTGACAGCACCTCTTTTGCCGAATGTACAAGATTTGCCTACTCTTCCTTTTCCAAGTGGTTCTGTACCGCTTGTAGTTGATCGGGGAGCAGGATCGAGGGTTGTAACTCGTAATACTGTGTCTTCAGAGAGAAAGCATGAATTGACTGCATGGGCTAGACACTGCATGGAGAAGGGTGAACGAGCTGATGTTTTTACCACACTCTCTAATTTAGACAATTTTCCTGAGAAAAACATTTTTATTGAAGGGTTGGGAGTTCATTTACATATAATGTGGAACAGATTAGATGATATAGATCTCCCATAAGGGTTGAGGGATCTGAATGTTTTAGCATATTCAAGAGATACTGCAGAGAAGGTACATGAGCACGCAGAGAGGGTTTTTGAGTATAGAAGGGAGTTGGAAAGGTTATGGAATGAAGATATTGATGGTGATAGTTTGGACACTATGTTATTACAGAAACGGTTCCTTCCTTGTCGTAAGCCGATAAATGAGGAAATACGAATTTGCACAAAAGAAGCGATTAGGTGCATTTCAGATATGTCGATAACGCCCATAGAAGTATTTGACACGTATAGTCAGTATACGCCAGAAATGCAGAGGAAAGTGATACAGGTTATGGTAGAATACCTGCAGGATGAATGTATAAAAAGAAAGATATGTTGTCCCGCAGAATTATTGAATATCAATACGAGAGCTTTTTCGTTCGACCCTTCCTCAGCTGCTTTAGCGCTCGATTTAGCTCTGTTGCTCAGTAAGCGTTCAGAGTTACCTACTTCTCAGTTGCCTATGAGAGAGGTTCCTCCGACATTTGTCCCAAAAGTTGAGGTTCCAGCTAATGTCGCAGCAGGTGCACATTATGTGTCGTAGTTTGTTCACGTCCCGTTCTCGAGACAGGAAGTGAACACCATTAACCCCTTAAGTGCCAAGGGTGAGGTATCTTGTCCTTGGGATGACCTCCCTGTTGCCGAGGACGAGATACCTCGTCCTTGGCACTTAAGGGGTTAAACAATCCATTCCCGATATTAGGAAGAATCCAACAGGGTTCTACAAAGAGATAGAGTCTATCTTGCAGTCATCAGTATTTACCTTGAGCGATATTGATTTGTTATTTCCCGTGCTCCTACCTGTTGATTTGTGGAAACAGATTAGGACTGTAGACGATGTACCAGGGTTAGGAGATACATGGGATAATATGGTTAGACTAGATAGAGAGAGGCCAGCTGGCAAGAGACCACCACAGGTGATACTGACTTTGCCTGATACGATAGTTACAAAGTTAAAAGCTATAATTCATGAGAGAAGGATTATTTGGGACAAACTTACTGCTTGTGTCCAAGGGAAATCTGAGGGTGCTACTGAATTCTTTAATCGGTTTGAACAAGTGTTTTCAGATTTCAGTGGACAAGATTTGAGCACAGAGTCTGGGAAACGACTATTCGTGGACAAATTTGTGCGTGGATTGCTGCCTGATATCCAGTCGCAAATTATGTCTTCAGAGAGCGCTTGGCAAGCTAAGTCTCAGTCAGAAGTATTGCATATGGCTCAGTACTATGAGAATTGTGTCAATAACGAAAAAGAAAGAATTGAAAAAAGGAAGGGAAGGGAGACTTGAAAACAAAAGTTCTATAACAGCAAATTGTTAGAGGCCCCATCCTGAATCATTATCTGTAATGTCTATAGCCATTAGGTCGTTCATCAGAACCTCTTGTAACACAAACTCTTTAGATGCTGTGTCCGGGGCATACATTTTGTGCCCTACTGTGCTCACCGCTTGAGCACAACATCCCCCTAGCATTGCACATATACTAGGTAAACATTGGAAACAGCAACAAAGGAATAGCAGGATTCCCAAAGTAACCAGTATAACAGAAAGCACCTTCCAACCCCAGGATCGTAGAAAATCCCAGAACCAGGCGCTAATATTCCAATCTCCCACCGGAACATGCACCTCAGAACTAAGGATGTGCAAGTTCTGTATTGCTTTGAAAATTGTCAGTGAGGAATCTGGTACGAAAACACAGCAAGCGGACCCCACCAATTTGCATACTCCACCACGTTCTGCCAGGATGACATCTAATGCCACGAATCTTATTGCCTTTTGTTCTAGTGTCATATTGTAGAGTATATCCGTGGTCCGGTTGATGGTTCTCTCCAGTACTCTTGCTAGCCCCCTAATGTTTTCAGAGTTTGCTATCTGTCCCCAAAATGGCACAACTGATTTTGCTATATCTCCCAATACTTGCCCAGGGGTATCACCGTTCTCGTCCCGTCGTGGGCGAGCCTTAGAAACTTCCAATGTACTAGCTACAAATACCCCAGGTAACAGGATTCCTAAAAAACAGGTTCCCTGCCAATCCTTGGGCAACCAGGGAAATGCTGAACTACCACAAATGAAATAAACAGGCCCCCCTACATGCAGAGGCCTGTTCTCCCCAGTCAAATTTACAATGTTTACACAACCTTCAAAATCTCCCATTGGCCGAGTGCCATTTCTTTGTACACAGAAGGGGACTGAATCGGGGCTATGATTAATAGAGTAGGAAGGGGGCACAGCATCCCTATTGCCTATCGGAGCCATTTTAAAGGAAATTAGAGTTTGGAAAGGAAGAGATAGTTTATCAGATGGCCTAATAGAAGCAATATTAGGTCTACTTCTATTTGCAAAAAGCGAGCATCCCAGGGGAGTCAATTCACGTTTCTCAAAATCATTTAAATTAGTTCCATCAAAGTTCCCTGAGATGCTAGAATTCCAACGGCCAAAGAATAGTGCTCTAAGAGAAGCATAGCAAGCTGTCGCTAAAGGTAAAGGGTGAATATACCATCCTAGCCCCTTGTTCCCATGTTGCGGTAAATGGGTGCAAATCCAGCAATTACTCTTATTAAAAATGGCATGCATTGCATTCATTACTATCATTAAAGTGTTATTATGATACTTTCGTCTATGCTGGGAGTCTCTAGGTGACAAGGTGTGAAGGTGTACAGAGGGTGTCAAGGCAGTAGGTACAATCTCAATTGGCAGTAGAGGTTTTAGAGGGTACATTTCTTCGAAGTACCAAAGTCCCACAGCAGTAATTACACCAATTCCAATTATTATTAACACAACACAGCAATGCGTTTTCGGGGCCCAGGCACATTGTTCGTTGTCCGAGTTGGTCACCCCCTTATTTACAAGTCCAATGCGGGGAACAGTGGTGGAGGTGGCAGGCATCATAGTTTCTCAATCGACGACCCCAATGTTTGTTGCTGGCGACACTACGGTCGCACGACTTCTTAGTCCTTCCCAACCCTAGCCAGCAGAATCCCTTTTTTTTCCTTTTGTTCGAGGGGAACTTTCTTTTACAAGAGAAAACTTTCAATCACTTCTTCTTTCCAAATGCACGGAAAAGACCCGTGCCGTAGTTCTATTTTCTTCGTCGAAGGTCGTACCTGGTAGTACCCAGAACTGTTTGATCCGGAAACAAAGTAACGTCACTTCCTAAGGGAAGCGACGTATCGGAGGCGACGGAAGTCGCAGAACTTGAAACAATGTTTTCCGGAAGTGACTTTTTCAAAGAGTGCGGAGACGAAATGGACTGTTCCCCAAGCTCCACGGGCTCAGAGAAATTCTCCGACGCACTCACAGCACTGTTTGCTACTCCAGGATTAGAGATTGTAGCATCAGCAAGGGGTTCTGCTTCTTCTGTAACGTGTGGCGTCGGGTGAGGAAGTTTCTTGACATGCGTCGTGTGGATCCAATGCTTTTTTCAAGCCACCCGCACTGCTGTTTGGGTGACCAACAGTACCTGGTAGGGTCCCCTCCAGCGAGGAGCGAGACAGGAAGACCTTTCGTAGGCCTTCACTAGGACCCAACTTCCAGGCTGAATATCGTGTCCTGGGCCCGTAAACCGTACAGGTAAAGCTGATTGGACCTAATGATAAATGAGATACAGATTTTTAGTCAACTGGTTACAGTAGTCTACAAGCAATACATCCTCGACCTCCCTTAAGGTTTTGGGCTTTGGAAGGCCCCAAATGTTAGCAGGTCTCGCCATCACTACCTCAAATGGGGAGCGCCCAGTCTTAGTTTGAGGTGTGGTACGCATGGCTAATAATATAATAGGTAGGGCATCTGGCCATTTCAGTTTGGTGTCGGCACATGTTTTTGCAAGCTTATACTTTAGAATGCCGTTATGTCTCTCTACCAACCCAGCACTTTGAGGATGTCTAGCCGAGTGAAATCGTTTTTCAATGTGTAACTCTGTGCATATCTGCAAAATTACTGCTGCAACAAAATGGGGACCATTGTCCGACCAAATTACCCTTGGAAGCCCAAATCGTGGAAAGAATTCTTTTACCATAGTCTTTGCAGTGGTCATGGCAGTAGCATCTTTAACGGGGAAAGCCTCGACCCATTTACTAAAAGCACAAATAATCACAAGAACATATTTTAGATTGTTACACCGTTCCATCTCAATAAAATCAAAGTGGATGACCTCGAAGGGAACAGAAGGGGGCCCAAAGCTTCCCCTTGGAGTTACTGTCCCCTTACCCACATTGTGCTGTAAGCGAATCATACAATTCTGAACATGGCGCTGTGCAATCTTCGAAATTTTATCATTCACCCATACTTGTTCTAACATTTTCGTGATCTGCTGAGCACACACATGCGTAGGACCGTGTGCCATCGTAACCATTGCCAGCACATATGAATCAGGGAGCAACCATTTTCCTTCAGATGTATCCACCCAACACCCATCATCATCCAGTTTCCCCATTCCATACTTTTTAGACTCTTCCATTGTGGCATCAGTTTGAATATCTTGCACAGACCCGATACCCTCATCCATTACATAGGCATCTTTTGTTTCCCTTAGAGCATACATGTCTGCGCTAAGGTCTGTAGCCGTTTGCCTGGCTATCTGGTCAGCAAAAGCATTCCCTTTTCCCACATCATCTATGACCTTACGATGTGCTGCACATTTCATGATCGCTAACTGCCTAGGGAGTGAGAGTGCGTTTGAGTCTTATTCAATAGGACATCTACAGAGTGAGGTACCATCAAAATTAAATCATGGCCTAGGACCATCCCCTCACTCTGTTTTACGGACGCGGCAGCAGCAGCGACAGCTCTCAAACATCTTGGCAAAGCACATGCGACAGGATCAAGGGCGGAGGAGTAGTAGCCGCATGGCCTATTCTTCCCTCCGTGTTCCTGTTTTAACACAGCCAAAGCACATCCATCACATTCATGCACAAACAACACAAAGGCCTTGTCATAATTTGGAGTACCCAGAACCGGTGCAGAGCATTACGCGGTTTTGAGAAGCTCAAATGATCGTTGATGTTCCGATTTCCATGGCAGCGGCAGAGAAATGCCCTTCTTCGTCAAATCCAACATCGGTTTTATCACTAGTGAAAAGTTCGGGATCCACAACCTACAGTAAGAAGCCATACCTATTAAGGCTCTGACTTCTTTCTGTGTATTTGGAACAGACATGCCAGAAATGAGTTTTATTCTTTCAGGTGTCAATCTTCTCCCCTCCTTTGACAGGATGTAGCCTAAATAGGCGACCTCCTGACAACAATATTGAAATTTCTTGAGCGAAGCTTTATGACCGTTTTCGGCCAGATGAATAAGTAACAATACAGTGCCTTCTTTGCAAGCACTTTCAGAATCTGCAGCCAAAAGCAAATCATCGACATACTGAAGTAGTGTACAGGGATCATTGTTAGTATCGTTGTCACATCAGGCACAATTGGAAATTGTGGGGCGACAACTTTGTTAATAGCACGAAGATCAATTATAAAACGGTATGGGATTGCATTGTGGCCTTTCTTGTATACAGGCAAAATTGGGCTGTTACATAAACTACCTGCAATCTCTTCAATCACCCCCCGATGCACAAAATCGGAGACAATGCACTTCAAAGCACGCTCACTCTCAACTGATATTTTATATTGCGGAATGCGTGGTAGTTTAACTCCATGTTTCAAAACTATCCTAACGGGCTCAATCTGTAGTACCCCGACATCGTTGTCGTCAACCGCCCATAAACATTCGGAACAACACTAAACTCAGGAGGCAATGGTCGAGTCAGAAACTGAGAACTGGGAAGTTGCTGTGGTGAAACCGTCAGTCGTACTCCATCAGAGGAACAATGAATTACTGCATTCAATTTCTTCAGCAGATTTAACCCCAGCAAATTCTCTCCACAGTTTGAAGTCAGAAGGAAGGGACAATGGTCCGTAAAGGGCCCCAAAGAAACAGACACTGGTGAAGAAACCGGACAAACAATTGGTATACCAGAAAACCCTACAGAAACATTTGTTTGCCCGGACAGTGGAATGTTTGGAACCCGGGAAGGATCAATGGAGCACTTCTGTGCTCCAGTGTCTATCAAAAACTGATGTTTCCTATTCCTAACTAACAATTCAACGTAGGGACCTTTCTGATTAACGGGAATAGGTGAAGGTTCCAAACCCTGCTTCGGGCAGTCCTAACAAAACAAAATGTTATCGGAAGGAAGCTCTTCAGAAAGGTAGGCAGCAGAAGGGTGATCTAATATGTTTCTTGTGTCTACACTCGGAATCTGATTTTCCCGTGAAAAAGGTTGCTGAGGATCTTGCGAAAACTGACCTCTATCATGGCCCCCCACTCCGGGGCGACCTCTAGGTCGTCTACCCATACTCCCAAATGCATTGTTTGACCTTTGGTGAAGGACGGAGCACTGTGCTCGCCAATGACCTTCCTGGCGGCAATAGGCACATTGATTAACATTCACAGAACCCAAAGGAGCGTTTCCTTTCGGAACATACTGACCTCTGGTCTGTGACGTACCTCCTCTGGGATTTCTAACAATTTGTTGTAACAATACTTTAATCTTCAAATCTCCTTTCCTCTTCTCTATTTTCTCTTTTTCATTATTCACACGGTTCTCATAATACTGAGCCATGTGCAAAACTTCACATTGAGATTTCGCCTGCCAAGCGCTCTCGGAGGACATAATCTGTGGCTGGATGTCAGGCAACAACCCACGTACAAATTTGTCCACAAACAACCTTTTCCCAGACTCTGTGCCCAAGTCCTGTCCACTGAAATCAGAGAATACCTGTTTGAATCTATTAAAGAACTCGGTGGCACCTTCAGTTTTTCCTTGAACACAGGCCGTAAGCTTGTCCCAAATAATTCTTTTCTCAGGAATTATGATTTTCAATTTTGCGACAATTCTATCAGGCAAAGTAAGTATTACCTGAGGTAGTTTCTCACCAGCTGGTCTTTCCCCATCAAACCTAGTCATGTTAGCCCACGTATCTCCTAATCCTGGCACATCGTCTATTGTTCGAACCTGCTTCCATAAATCTACGGGCAGGAGTACAGGGAATAGCAAGTCAATGTCACTTAAGGTGAACACAGAGGACTGCAAAACGGACTCTATCTCTTTGTAGAATCCTGTCGGGTTTTTCCTAATATCGGGAATTGATTGTCTAATAGTGTTCACTTCCTGTCACGAAAACGGGACGTGAACAAATTGCGATACATAGTGTGCAGGGATGTCCACAGCGGGTGCACCAGTCCCAGCGTTAGCGGCAATCTCAACCTTAGGGAAAAATGTCGGAGGAACCTCTCTCATAGGCAACTGAGATGTAGGTAACTCTGACCGCTTACTAAGCAACAGAGCCAGGTCGAGCGCTAAGGCAGCTGAAGAAGTGTCGGGCGAAAAAGCCCTTTTACAAATACCCAATAACTCTATAGGACAACTAACCTTCTTCCTTACACATTCTTCCTGCAGGTACTGTACCATTACCTGAATCACCTTCTTCTGCATTTCTACTGTATACTGACTATACGTGTCATATACTTCATCTGGCGGTATCGATGAATCCGAGATCCATCGAATCGCATCTTTGGTACAAATTCGTACTTCCTCAGGTGCCGATCTACGACACGGAAGGAACCGTTTCTGCACATACATACTGTTGTCTCGTGATTTCTCAAAGTCCCTCCTATGCTCAAACAATCTCTCAACATGACCATATACTTTCTCCTCTGTGTCCCTCGAAAGTGCTAAAGTATTTAGATCCCTCACCCCTTGTGGGAGATCCGAATTTTGTAATCTACCCCACATCACACATAAATGAGTCCCCAAACCTTCGATGAAAACATTTTTCTCGGGAAAATTGTCCATATTTGATAATGTGGAAAAAACGTTAACTTGATCACCTTTCTCCATACAGTGCTTAGCCAATGCAAATAATTCCTGTTTCTTGTCTGCAGAAACAGTATTACGAGTGACAATCTTTGACCCCGCACCTTGATCAACTTCTGTCAATACAGAACCACTCGGGAGCAGAGGTGTGGGCAAATTCAATGAGGGTGCAACTATCGGCGCAAGAGGAAGGGGTAGCGGGATAGGTGGAGGAACAACAACCAGAGGGGTAGGAACGATAGGTTGCACAGGGGGAACAGGAATAACAGCAGGAATGGGCAGAGCACCCGGGAGCGGTTCATACGGAGGTGGCGCAGAGGCACCAGGCCTGCGTTCGTTTAATAATTTTTCAATAAATTCTTCAGAAACATGGAAATCTTTAGAGGGATACTTTTTCTGGATACCTAGTGAGAAAGCCCTATCTATATTCCTAACTGACTCCGAATGTTTTTCTTTATCATATAACAACGCCTTTTCGGCATTAGTTTTATGACGGCGCGCATGTTTATCCCTACTTTTAAGCTGCTGCAAAGCTTCTTTTTTTCCAATTCTGCAAAACATCAAATGCCGCAGGTCTGGCCTTCTTTTTTAGCAAGACCGATTCTAAGTATTCAATACGGGGGATCTCGAAACTACCATTGATTGGCCACTGAAATTCGGAGGCATGTCTGGTTTGTCTGTGCCAAATATCATTAAATACTATACTTCCAATGCCATACTTACAGTACATAGTACATGCCGGCGACCCCTCCTGTGGTGCCGGGCGGCTAAATTCCAAAGATTGTCGATCGCTGCGGAACAGAGCCCTAAAGCAGCTAGACAATTTCCCAGGCATTTCACAAAAAATTGGTGTTACCTGGTCAATAATTGTGTCTGCAGATACAATACGCCAAATTCAAATTGTCAGGGTTAAATTAAGAGCCGGGTCACGACTGCACCTGACAAGACCTAAGGAGGACCGTACTGTTTACCAAAGAACTTACCTAACGAATTTTACCTTGTGTTTGGTGGTTTCGACAAATCTGCCCGCCTCAAAAATGGACCCTCGTCAAGATGCCGTGTCAGACCACACGACTATCGTCCAAGGATCGGATCGTGCAGCGCTGCCGAGGTATCGCGTCTCGTTCGGTCGGGCCCGCAGTATCACACCGTCCGATACCGGTTTGATAGTCTTCGTCAACCTTCAATGATCCGGCATCAATCTTGAGGGTCCCTGTTCGGGCGCCAACTGTGGAAACAGAGAGATAATGTGAGGAAGGGAAGCCCAAAAAGAAACACACCAACACAGGTTACAAAGAACATACAAGTGCTTTATTTAAAAGCTACAACAGTTACCAAAGTCAATTGACAAATGGATAGATATTCGGCTCTCAGAGTAACGTAAGGAACTTCAACAAAGGTTCGATGCATTAGTGAGAGAGACCGTACATTGGAATACTTGGGCTTTTTATACTCTTTATCCAGCCCTTGGCCAACCCCCTCGCGGGTTAACCATTCTAGGAGTCGGGCCTATGGGTTCCTTGCCAGGTCAATCCTATAATATATGCAATTTGATTAGTTTCGCTGATATAGTTGTACATTTACACATAGGTCAACAATAGGACAAGGTCTCAGTTCGCGACCCCGACAAGTGGCCTGCAGGTATATTAATTATTTGTGCGTACGGAGGTCACTACGGCCACAATCTTACTCAGAATGTCATTCGGCCTCCATTTTGATGTTCAGGGTGACTTCCACATTACAAGAGAACCTAAAATGGCGGCTTAATCCAAGATGGCGACTTACATTACTTTCTCTAAGGTCAAGACCTTGTCGCGGAGTTTGTTTGCATATGATGTTTAGACAACTTGGCATAGGCCAATACACATACAATTGTTGCGATAGGAGGCATATTGTTTCAATTCCGACAGTACTACCAAGGTATTGACTCACGCCGCAACTGAAGTGTTACATGCCTGTGTACTGCTATAACTCCTATTCTATATGTTTGCGTTCTACTCAAACACGCACCTTCTATTCTGATTTTTAATATAGTGCCCTCTTACCTAATCCAACTTAGCTTTTTGCTGATCTTGTGATTCTCAAACCTAGGCGAAATGTTGCCCTTTACCCAATGCAAATTAGCATGATTCTCGATGTCTCTATGATTCTCAAATCTAGGTGCATTATTGCCCTTCTACTTAATGCAACTTAGTGTGCTCTCAATGTTTTTTGTGATTCTTAAACCTAGGTAGATGTATACTAGTATGCTTCTGTGACTCGCTAATCTAAGTGAAATATCGCCCCACTTACTGCACCCCACTCCACTTGAGTCAACTTCACAGTGTTAACCTATGTGTTGTCCCATTGCATCATAGTTACCTGCTACTATCTCCAACCAGGTGCCGCTTATTGCATCTGAATCAGCTACCTGACACTAAATTGTATCTAACCTGTAACCCAGCCCGTCAACAGGTCTACGGTTGCACTGACTAATGCTTGGGAACTGCCCTCTGCAGCTATTTAACCCCAGCCTATTAACAATGACAAATGTACACCTTGAACACATACCTACCACATTGCGCAAATGACGCTCGGAACTTACCCAGACTGCCTACACACGCCACTTGCTCGCCTTTATTGTGAACCTTGCACATGCCACTTTTAGCATGAGTGTGATTTCTGAATTTAGGTGAACCCCTTTGTCTAATTGCACCTGTTTGCACATGCCATTTTTAGCATGAGTGTGATTTCTGAACTTAAGTGAACCCCTTTGTCTAAATTGCATCTGTTTACACATGCCATTTTTAGCCTGAGTGTGATTTCTGAATTTAGGTGAAACCCTCTGTCTAATTACACCTGTTTCACATGCCATTTTTAGCATGAGTGTGATTTCTGAACTTAAGTGAACCCCTTTGTCTAAATTGCATCTGTTTGCACATGCCATTTTTAGCCTGAGTGTGACTTCTGATTTTAGGTGAAACCCTCTGTCTAATTACACCTGTTTGCATATGCAGACTGTGACTTCTGAATTTAGGAGAACCCCCTTTGCTGAGAATTCTCCTAGGTTTTAGGCCTCTGAATCAAAGACCGTGCCTGCATTATACCAATTGTTGTGCCTTACCCAATATTGCCCTATACTAGTTTGCACCTAATTACTATTGCTACTGCTACAGTAACTACTAGACCGTACCTGATGTTAGTCGCCACACCCTTCTACTACAGCCAGAACAGCCCCGCGATACAATAGCAGTACCACACTACTATCGCTGATCCCGGATCCAAATCGTACAAAGTAAGAGCCAAACAGCCACCCTACCGTACCTCCTCATACCTTTATTACACCTTGCCATCTCTACTGCTGCCATAACTATATACCCTGCAGAAAATGCACCCTGTCCAACCTCAGAAAGAAACACCAGACTACGAGCCAGACTACCCCGCCTCTACGAGCCTATCTACCACAACAAGGGACCCACCCCGCAACACACTAAAACTCGTCCGAACCAAACCACACCCTGCCACTACTCCACCCAGCCCAACTCATGCCTATAACAATCCAGGACACACCCAACACTACCACTATATCCGGAGCCTTGATCAACTCTAGATCACTAGTGGCCCATGCCACAGAAATAGCAGACACCTTATCCTCAAACAACCTCGACCTCCTAGCAATCACAGAATCATGGCTGCACGAAACAGCAGGCCCAGCACTTTCAATAGCCATTCAAGAAAATTACCAAATAATCAGAATGGACAGGCCCAATAACAGAGGAGGTGGCCTAGCCATCATAGATAAAACAAACCTCGAGCTAAGACCACTGCCTCAAGCACCTCTCAAATCCTGCAAGCTCCTAGTAGCCAAATTGCCAATCTCCAACTTTCGCACCTTAACTATTTACCTAATATATAGGCCACCTGGCCCCATTGGCTCATTCGAAGCAGACCTATTCAGCCTCCTAGCCAACAACATAAAAGACACCTCCCAAATATTATTGGTAGGTGACTTGAACCTTGGGTTAAATGACCCTGATGACAAACCAGCACAAGCTATAGCTAACATGCTAGATGAACACGGCCTAATCCAAAGAGTGCCTACCCCAACCCATAATAAAGGTAGGACCTTGGACTGGATCGGCACCCTGAACTGCAACACCGTCATCACCAAAACCGCCCCCAACACTGGACAGACCATCACCTCATTGACTTCACTTTATCTCTCAATAAAGAAGTCAACAAAGGAAAAATCATGGCACTACCACTGCCCACTAGAGCAAAAAAAAACATAACCCCTAACAACCTCCTACCACTACTACTGCCAACCCTCAATGCTCTTCCTGACAACCTAAGTCCAGAATGTCTAGTAGAAAACTACAACAATGCCATGAAGAAAGGACTAGACATCATTGCCCCTCTCAAACTGCAAAAGAGCAAACAACAAGCCCACCTGAACACCTGGTTCACCCCACATCTGAAAGAACTTAGATTGCACAAAAGGAAACTTGAAACCCAATGGCGCAATTTCCCTACAGAAGAGAACAAATCACAAGTTAAACTTTTCGCAAACAACTATAAAAACGAAGTTCTACTCACTAAAAAGAATCTCTTCAATGAAAGAATCGAACAATCTAGCTCCAACACCAGAGAACTAATTGACATACTAAGGGAACTAGAATCCCCCAAAACCCCTCCAGACAACATAATTAAGGACAAAGCATGGTGCACCAGCGTCCAAAACTCCCTAACTAATAAAATTAAAAAAAAGACTCCCTCACACTAATGAAGCATCTCCCAGCAACCACGCCAACAATCAACCCTCCAGGCCAGAACCTCTTCAGGTTAACCAAAATATCTATCCCAGAAACAGAAAGAGTTATAGCCTTACTTAAACCATCTAACTGCAAAGGCGACAACTGCCCTCCCCAGATAATCAAGGATGCTGCCAGGGACCTAGCCCCCGTTATAACCAAGCTGATCAACGCATCCTTCTCCTCCAACACCATACCAAGCAACCTCAAAGAATCTTGGGTCCTGCCTCTCCTAAAGAAGCAAACCCTAGACCTTGCTATTCCCACCAATTACAGGCCCATCACCACGGTGCCGTTCCTGTTAAAGATAATAGACAGAGTAGCATACCTACAAATTCAGCAATATCTTGAAACTCACAAACTATTAGGCACCCGCCAATCGGGCTTCAGACCGCAGCACGGTACCGAGACAGCCCTAATTGATCTCAAAACCCAGATCAATGAGATTAATGACAAAGGGAACACCGCCATGTTACTCCTCCTCGATCTGTCGACAGCATTTGACTCGGTGGATCACACAGTCCTGTGCGAACCCCTGGCCTCAGCTGCCCACTTCTCGAAAGAGGCCATAGCCTGGATCCAATCATTCTTGGACAATTGAACCATGAGGGTCTTCTCTACCCTAGCCTCAGCAGACCCCATCAAAATAACTTGCGGGGTACCTCAGGTCTCCTGCGTCTCTCCCACCCTCTACAACATCTTTACCAAGCCCCTATTCGACAAGTTGGACAGACTGGGTGTCTCATATAGTAACTATGCAGATGAAACCCAGATCCTCATACCCCTTTCGGGCAACTTCGACTCAGATACGGCCTTGGTAAACAAAATATATCTCATCATTCAGGCATGGATGGCCACATCAGGCTTATGCCTGAATGATGAGAAAACCAAAATCCTGCTCCTCGGATCCAACACTAATCTAAAAAAACTCAGCTCCAACTATAAGGCCTTCAATATTGATGGCAACACCATCACAGTGGCCAAAACAGTGAAAACGCAAGGCTTTCACCTTGATGCAACCATGTCACTAAAAAAACAAGTCAACTCACTAGCATCCTCTACCGCCTACACATGCAAGCTAATCAGGGCAAGTAGAGCCTTCTTCACCCAAGCTAGCTGCATCATCATTGCCAATGCCCTAATACTATCCAGACTTGACTATTGTAATGCCATGTACCTAGGAGCCAACAAATACATAGCCAACAAACTACAGACACTACAAAATAACGCTCTCAGAACAGCCCTTAACCTACCCTCCAAGGAACACATCTCCAACAAAAGGAGAGAACACGAATGGCTCAAAATCACTGACCTCATCTCTCTCAAAAGGGCATCACTCACTTTCAAATGCTTAAACAACGCAGCCCCCCCTCTCGCATCCAGAATAAAGAAAAAAACCTCCACCCACCCCACCAGATCGATTAACTCTTACTGCCTGCAGGTACCCAATTTCAGACAAAAGAAAACCGGCGGCAGTAGCTTCCCTGTCCTGGCAGCCCAACATTGGAACGCCCTCCCACTCAACATTAGGACAGACCAATCCTACTACAGCTACAGGTGAAACACCCTCACCTGGTTGCGGTCCAATGATCCCCATGACTAACCGTGCCATCTCACCCGCCCATGCCTTTGTTCAGCATTAAATATGTAAATATGTAAGTTCAACTGAATTGTCGCTATGCACAGCACTAAACATGTAAATATGTAAGCAATTTATTAACTATACGCATATATGTATATATGCACATTCCTTGCAATGTAATGCTATGCTTCTTTTTCATGTGTGCCTTATCCTGAAACAAAGTTTTTATGTAATCTTACCTTCCTGCTCTCTGTTGCGCCCTGTTACCTCTGGGTTTTGCACGCCATACTAAATAAATAAACAAACAAACAAACAAACAATATTAACCATGATTCCGGCTTCTGCTACTTTCTTTAGTGTTGTTGATCTTAAGAACGCTTTCTTTTGTATTCCTATATACAAAGATAGTAGATATCTGTTCGCGTTCACCTAAGGGGGATGCTCGTTTACCTTTGCCCATGCGCCGCAAGGTTACACAGAGGGTCCTAGCATCTACAGTAGCGCTTTGAAAGAGCAGCTCAACACACTTGAGTTGCCTACCACTTGTACACTGCTTCAGTATGTAGACGATCTACTTTTAGGTGCTGACTCAGAGAGCGCATGTCAGGAGGGCACCGTGTTGTTGCTTATTCATGTAGCACAACATGGACACACTGCTTCACTAAAAAAGTTTCAGTATTGTCGACAGGAGGTCGCCTATTTAGGCTATCTCCTGTCAAAGGAGGGAAGAAGGTTGACACCTGAGCGGATAAAAATAATTTACCTGAGCGGATAAAAATAATTTCTAGCATGTCTGTCCCAAATACACAGAAGGAAGTCAGAGCCTTGATAGGAATGGCTTCTTGCTGTAGGCAGTGGATCCCCAATTTCTCGTTAACGATTAAACCAATTTTGGCTTTGACGAAGAAGGGCAATTCTTCGCCATTACCGTGGAACTTGGAACACCAGCAAGCATTTGATTTGCTCAAGACTGCATTGTGTTTGGCACCAGTTTTGGGCACACCAAATTATGAAAAGGTATTTATGTTGTATGTGCATGAACGTGATGGATGTGCTTTGGCTGTATTAACGCAGGAACATGGAGGGAAGAATAGGCCGTGCAGCTACTTTTCTTCCGCCCTTGATCGAGTTGCATGCTCTTTGCCAAGATGTTTGAGAGCTGTCACTGCTGCTGCTGCGTCCGTGAAACAGAGCGAGCGAATGGTCCTAGGCCATGCTTTAACCCTGATGGTACCGCACTCTGTAGATGTTCTATTAAACAGAACACAAACGCAACATCTCACCTTCGCACGATTAACAAGATACGAATTGATCTTGTTTGCAGCGCACATTAAAATTCAAAGATGTTGCATCCTCAATCCGGCTGAACTTTTACCTTTCCCGCAAGGTACTGCTTGCAGTGACGAAGAGTCACATGACTGCCTTTACACCACAGAGCAAGAGACAAAAGGCAGAATCGATCTAAAATATACTCCTTTGAACAATCCACAAGGGGAGCTGTTTTGTGATGGCGCCTGCTTCAAACTTCCGGATGGTACATTCACGGCTGCTTATGCAATCACCACATTGAGCACAGTTGTGGAAACCAAAAAAGAAACACGCATAACTCTGCACAGGCTGCAGAGATTATAGCTTTGACTCAAGCTTGTGAACTTTCCGAAGGGCTTACCGTAAATATATATACTGACAGTCAGTATGCTTTTGGGGTGGTTCACAACTTCAGCAGACTTTGGGCAGAATTAGGTTTCTTGACCTCACATGGCACTAAAATCCAGTATGGCTCCGTGATAGTACGGTTACTCTCAGCGCTTGCACTCCCCACTCAGTTAGCAATTATGAAATGCACAGTGCATCAAAAAATCATAGATAATGTGGGAAAAGGGAACGCTTTCGCTGACCAGATGGCCAAACAGACTGCCATTGATCTCTCTTCAGAAATGTATACTTCAAGGGAAGCCACAAATGCCTGTACTTTGGATGAGGGTATCGAATCTGTGAAAAATATTCAAGCTGATGCCACTTTAGAGGAATCTAAGAAATGGGCTGATGGTTTGGAAAAATTGGATGATGACGGGTGTTGGATGGACAAGGTAGAAGGAAAATGGTTACTGCCTGATGCATACATTACAATGATGGTCACTATGGCACATGGTCCCACCCATATCTGTGCACGAAAAGTAACCAAAATGTTGCAAAATGTCTGGGTGAACGATAAAATCTCCAAGGTAGCTGAGCGCTTTGTCCAAAGTTGTATGATCTTTTTGCAGCATAATATGGGAAAGGGCACATCGAATCCTAGGGGTAGCTTTGGCCCACCTTCTGTCCCCTTCGAGGTGATACATTTTGATTTAATTGAAATGGAGCGTTGCAATAACTACAAATATGTACTAGTGCTTATCTGCGCTTTTATTAAGTGGGTTGAAGCCTTTCCTGTTAAAGATGCCACAGCCATGACAACGGCAAAGACCATGCTGAAGGAATGTTTTCCTGGGTTTGGTTTGCCAAGAGTCATCTGGTCGGACAATGGTCCATATTTCATCGCTGCTGTAATTATGCAGATATGCACCGGATTACAGATTGATAAACGGTTCCATTCGACTAGGCACACTCAGAGTGCTGGTTTGGTAGAACGACACAACGGCATCATCAAGAACAAGCTCGCTAATACGTGTGCCAGCACCAAATTGAAATGGCCGGACACCTTACCGTTCGTGTTATTGTCTATGAGAACAAGCCCTCAAACTAAGACTGGGCTCTCTCAATTTGAGGTGGTTATTGGTAGGCCAGCTAACTTTTGGGGCTTACCTAAGCCCAGATCTTTGCGTGACATTGAACATGTACTTCTTTCCGAGTACTGTGGCCAGTTAACTAAAAATCTGTATTTGATTTACCAACAGGTGCGAGAAGCCCTCCCTGCAAAGTACAAGGGCCCAGGTCACAGCATCCGACCTGGGGAGTGGCTGCTTGTTAAAGCATTTGAAAGAGCATCCTGCCTCGCACCTCATTGGTGGGGCCCACACGAAGTTCTCCTGGTCACACAGACCGCTGTGCGAGTGGACGGGCGGAAGCACTCGATCCATGCGTCCCACATCAAGAGGATTCCCTTCCCTGTGCCACACAATACTGAAGACACAGATTCTCCTACCTGTATTGTAACCAGCGATCACGAAGCATCAAACAGCATTGAGAGTGCATCAGAGACTCTCCCTGAGCCCGTGGGCCTGGGGAAACAGCTGCTTTATCTCCACACTCTCCAACAGTTCCTTTTGCAAATTCTGTTTCGCTCAAATCACTGCTTCCATCAGAAAGTAACGACACGCTGTTTGCAGATCACTCAGTACCAGGGATCACAAGGTACGATCTGCCCCGAGGAGGTAGACTTACTGCATGGTTCGGCTGTGCCATCAAATAAAAATCATCGGAGGGCTTGTCTTTTTGGCCCGTTCTTTTGCACATAAGCAAATTCTGTTGGCTAGGGTTTGGGAAAGGACTAAGAAAACTCTCGATCTGGAGATCGCCAGCAAACTGACTTTGGCATATTCGTTTGAAGAAACAATGCCTGCAACCGCTCCCACTCATACGGAACAGATAAGAGACTGTGTGACCGACCGTAATAATGAACAATCGAATGCGTGGGCCCCGAAAACGTATTGTTGTCTTTTGATTATGTTAACTGGTTTCACAATAGTAATTGCCTTAGGATGTTGGTATCTGGAGGAAGTACATCCGCTTGAAATTCTGTTACCCACTGAAAATGTACCTACTGTTTCTAAACCTTTCATGCATCTGCACACTCTATCTCCTAGAGACTCTCAGCACAGACAGAGTTACCATAACAATACTCTATTACTTATCATGAATGCCACACATGCCATTTTTAACAAATCTAATTGCTGGGTCTGCTTGCATTTACCGCAACACAGGGATAAGGGGCTGGGCTGGTATATTCATCCTTTACCTTTGACTACTGCATACTATGCTTCTTTAAGGGCACTATTCTTTGGCCGATGGAACGAAAGCATCTTGGGGAATTTTGATGGAACTAATTTGAATGACTTTGAGACACATGTTCTAACGCCCCTGGGATGCTCACTCTTTGCGAATATGAGCAAGTTTAATGTTGCTTTTATTAGGCCTTCTGATAGACTGTCCCGTCCTTTTCAATCTTTAATCTCTTTCAAGATGGCTCCCATAGGCAATAGGGATTCCACGCCACCTTCTTATACTGTTAACCACAGCCCCGATTCAGTTTCTTTCTGCATACAGAGGAATAGTACTCAGTCAATGGGTGATTTCAAGGGTTGCACAAACGTTGTGAACTTGACTAGTGAGGACAGACCTTTGTATGTAGGCAAACATGTCTACTTTATTTGCAGTAATGTAGCTTGTCCATGCTTACCCATGGATTGGCAGGGAACCTGTTATTTAGATATTCTGTTACCAGAAGTATTCATTGCTAGTACTGTAGAAATCTTTAATGCTCATCCAAGGCGGGACGAGAATGGCGATACTTCAGCACATGTTCTGGGGGACGTAGCTAAATCCTTCGTACTATTTTGGGGGCAAATATTGAACTCAGATGCTATCAGAAAATTAGCGAGAGTACTGGAGAGGACCATCAACCGGACCACTGACATACTCTATAACATGACTTTAGAACAAAAAGCAATAAGGTTAGTAGCACTTCAGAACCGGATGGCGTAAGATGTCATCCTGGCTGAGCGTGGTGGGGTATGTAAATTAGTGGGGTCCGCTTGTTGTGTTTTCGTGCCAGATTCCTCCCCAACTGTCTTTAGGGCAATACAAAATCTTCACGTCCTTAGTTCAAAAGTGCATGTTCCTGAGGGAAACTGGGATTTTAGCAGTTGGTTCTGGGACTTCTTGCGATCTTGGGGATGGAAGCTACTTTCAGTCTTGCTGATCATTTTAGGTATTCTGTTATTTTTCTGTTGTTATATACAATGTCTTCCTGGTATATGTTCAATGATAGGAGGATGTTGTGCACAAGTGATAGGTACATTAGGACACAAGGTATGCGCCCCTGAGAAAATGACCAAAGAATTTGTGTTGAAAGAAATCTCAGTATTTGACCTCATGACGACTGATATCTCTGATAGTGATTCAGGATGTATGGACATTGAGACGTGGAGTTACTCGTAAAGTGACTAGAAGTGGTTTAGCGCTTGGCTTAGGCCAGAAGGAGGGTTTGTTAAATGGGATATCATATTGTGCCTCCTTTTTTGTATATTTTGGCCTAACCCTGTCGCTCTGCGAAGAAAATCGCGTTGCAAAGTTTTGATTCTAGATCGACTTTGCCACCATTTTAGGTCCATCTGCCATTTTGATTTCCATTTCAATGTAACACTGTGTCTAAAATGGTGGACAGTGTTTCCTGCTTGTAACTGAGCCGTCCTGAACCTTGTACGAAAGTTAATGTATAAACTGTCCGTTGGCCGAATGTTTGGGTTGAGTAAAGAGACCTTGTCCCATGCCTGACTTGTAGACAGAGGATTGTCTGCACCAATTAGTCTGATCCACGGACATACATCGACCACAATGTTGAGCAAATACTGAACGTGGACACTAGCTGAACTGCATTGTAAATGACATGTGTTAAGGCTTATTGTTAAATCCAAGAATACACTGTTGCCATTGTAACCTGTTTGCATGTAAACTGAGGATGATCCATGAGCTTATTGTCATGCAAGCCATAAGTGAACGCGGCACGAACTCTAGACCATGGATTATTAACTTGCAGAGGGGCTGGACATTATTATCGAAAATGTATAAAATGCACAACTGTTTAGACGTCCAGTACCTCTCACTTCTCACACCGAAAGGGCTGGTATTCGCTGTGATGTACTGAGGGCCAGATAGCTATCTGTATCTGATTTTGTTTCTTTGTAACTGTACAGTATTAGAATAAAGATCTGTAAATCTTTATAAGCCCGTGCTTGGTGTATTTCCTTTTGGGGTACTCAGCCTCGATATTTCCTTTTGCTTTTACAAACCAAGGGTCGATGTGACGATAGAAGGCACATCCTTTTCTTTTCTTGTAGACATTGGAGCAACTCTTATCTGTATACGAGAGGGAAAATATCATAATGTCATGTTTTGCCATGAATGCCCAAGGGTTCTCTGGAGCTACGAGTCAAGTTCCTTTTATTGATAAATTAACAGTCTTCATAGGAGAATGTGACATGTCCGTTCCTCTGTTATATTCACGACAGACACCGGGAAGAGATAAAAAATCTAAAGGAGGGTCATTGAGATTTATCCATTATTTGAGACCTCTTAACCAGATTGTAGATGCTGAGTTTCCATTAGTTCCTAATCTGTTGACAATATTGTGTAGTATGCCAGTAGAAGCTCGATACTTTACTCTTATCGACTTGAAAAATGCGTTTTTCTCGATCCCGTTGCATAAAGACTCACAAGAGTTTACCTAATTTACATTTCGCCAAAAGACTAAAACATACTAGGCTGCCTCAAGGGTACTGTGAGTCTCCATCAATCTCTAACAGAGTCCTACAGATGGATCTAGGCAATATCGATCTCGAAAGTGCAGAGATAGAATGATTGATGTCTATTTTAGCAGACAAGGGATATAAGGTGGACAAAGAGAAGTTGCAATACTGCCAAGAAGAAATGTTATACATAGGTCAGTTGATTTTGCACGAAGGAAAAAAGTGACACCTGACAGTGCTGAGGCAATCATGAAACATCAAAACCAAATGCAGTGAGACAGATGTAACCATTTCTTGGGTTTGTGCAATTATGCTAGGGCTTGGGTATTGGATTATAGTATGTACACAAGGCCACTTCTGCAAGCATTAAAGAAATCACAAGTTGGTAAAACAAAACTAGAATGGACTGAGGAAATGGAGGAAGGATTTGAAGAATTGAAAAAAGCTATTTGTACATCACCAGTTAGGAATTCCCAATTATGGCGAATAATTTTATCTGTTTTCACACACCGATGGGCCAGTAATGACAGCAGTGCTTACACAAAGAACCACATTGGGGTACAAGCCTTTGGCATATTGCAGTGGAATTTTAGACCCAGTTATGAGAGGATGCTTCCCTTGTGAACAATCTTTGGCAGCCGTCGTGTTTGCAACTGAGAAGTCCACCAGTATTGTCATGGGCTGCTCTATGAGCCTTTTTGTGGAGCATGCTCTATTTGTCATTTTAGAGAAACCCAAAGGTACATTGACATGTCAGAGCGCCTCAGCCTATGAAGTAATGATTTCGAACCCAGCGATCAAAATCGTCAGTTGTAAAATAGTGAATCCTGCCACATTTGTAGCTTAGCCAGTAACAGAAGGCTATCATGTGCATGACTGTGCAAATTGTGTTGAATTTTATGATGATGTACCCTGTGTGAAGGAAAATGCTTTAGCGGGAGGGGAGATTCTCTTTATTGATGGTTCTTTGAAAATGTATCAGACTAGTGGGAAATGTATCCAGGTGCCGCAGTAGTAAGACACAGATTAAATGGAGAATTTGAGGTGGTGGCAATTGCAAGGATACCGTCTCATTTTTCAGCGCAAGCATCAGAGTTTGTAGTGCTTATTGTTGCACTTGAGAAGCATGAAGGGCAGGAAGTGAGGGTGTGCAGTTACTCCGCCTATGTGATGTTACCCGTACACACAGGGTTGGCACGTTGAAAGAGGAGGGGCTACCTCCAGGCAGACGACTCTGCAGTACAGCATGCGTCGTTATTGGAGAGACTCATTAAGGCACTACAACTCCCAGTAGCCTTATCGGTCAGTTGAATGTGCAGCGCATACTAAGCAAATAGATTTAATCTCTTATGGGAACAAAGCTGCAGATGTAGAAGCCAAAAGAATTGCGTATTTTACAGAAATTTCAAGTTTTGATACTGAGAGTATTAAAGAGAATTCAATTGCATCTATGATAGTGCAAGAGAGGTTTAATAAGTTGTCAATAACCCCATTAATAGAAATACAGGGAAGCACACCACAGGAAGAGCAAGAACTGTTGCAACAAAGCAGGTGTTATTTATCCCCCACGGAAGCATTATGGAGAAAGTTCAGCACTGGAAAGCTGGTGATGCCAGTAACTTTATTAAAAGTTGCACTTGAACAGCTGAATTACCCCGCCCATGTAACTACAGAAAGTCTTGCTGCTAATATTGTAGAAGACTGGTTAATTCCTAATTTGTTGGAACACGTTGCACTATTTATGGTGGATTGCATTGTGTGTCACAATTTTACTGCTGGGCATACACTAAGAATGATCAGAGGAGAAATACCTCAAGCGAATGGTTTGTTTCATCGTTTACATATCAACTGTGTCAATATGCTGCAGGCATGTATGGATATAGATATCTATTAGTGGTGGTGTGTCCCTTTTCTAGGTGGATCGAGTCAAGTCTGTGGACACACCCTTATGCCACTTGCACAGTGACATTTTTAGTGCGTGAAGTATTCCCGTGGTGGGGTGTGTGTGAAGTACTAAGATACAATAATGGGCTACTTTTAGTTAATGAGCAATTCAAACAAATAGGCCTATTATTAAGTATAAAGTACAAGTTCTCTTCTGCATATCAGCCGCAAGCAAACAGCCTCCTCCAGGAAAGCATTGGCAAGATTAAACTGGCTTTGAAAAAGGGATGGCTGTTTTACCTACCCCTAGTTTTACAATACCCTTCAGAATCAGCTAGGATGAGACCACCACCTCACCCCGCATGGGCTAGTGACAGGGTGTCGAATGAGAACGCCCCTTAAAACTCCATATAGGATTAGGAGTGATGCCCAGAGTGTAGCCAAAACTTTAGGTGATGAAATGCATGATTATTTGACATGCATGACTACGAGTATTTCTTTCATTTCAGATCAAGTCACGTGTCATGAAGGTCGGTCTAAGAACACAGAAGAAGATAATTTGGCAACAAATCCAAGTGAACTATTACCACCACCTAAGTTATATGTTGGGGACCTAGTCCTGATTAAGAATTTCACCAGGAGATGGCATGAGCCATGTTTCCATGGCCCATTTTGTGTTGAAAAATGTACCCCTTCTGCATTTAAGGTACAAAGAAGAAGAGCTTTGTTGCACCTAAATGACATGAAAGTTTATGTTGGCGAGAACTTCCCTCCCACCTTTGCTGATCCAGAAGCAAGGCAAGAAGAAGAATGTCCACATTTGCAGACCCGATCGATGACTGAGAAGAAGGACGATAAAACCTCATACTTTATTTGGACTGGAATTCAATAGACACTCCTTATATATATTTAGCAGAGAGTCCGAGGATTGCAGAGAATTCTAGGGATTTTTAAATGAACTTTTAGAAATATATTGAAGCAGAGAATAATGCATCATTGTTATGATATGATAGTTTATTTATATCGCGCTCATTCCCAACTGTTTCAGGGTGCGGCGAGGCAAGGCAGAGTTATGCCTAAATATCAGTTCTTGATCAGAAATTGGAAACAAGATCGGTACCCAGGTTCATTTAGTGGAGAATATTTGTTTTAAGTTATAAAAACACATGGTTTCTTCTGAAAGTAATGTTCATCGGCTTGTGGTTGCTGTCTTTGTGTTCATACTACAGTCGTACCCTGCTCTTGTTAGAAGAGACTTTAATGTTCACAATTTTGTGCATGATACTAAAAACAGTCCAGCGAAAAGAAGACTTCTTATTGCTGTAATTGAACAAATTATACAGCTGCAGACATAAAAGAAATGTGATGATTGTATTAAAAATTATGAATGAAGAAGATGGCATGATCATAGAAGGTATATGAGTTCAGAAAGTAGCTGGATAGCACGAGAAATGGTTGTCCAGATGTTTATGTATGATATATAGTTCCATGATTGTTCTCATTGTCTTTCTGTTCCTCATTTTTCACAGTCTCTATCATCTTAATGTTTCTACCGAAAAAAGAGCTCTTGTGGTTCTCCTCACTATGAAAACGTATAATGATAAATTCCTTGACCTCTATAAGTATATTGGGATCATAAAAGAGATGCAGATGAAGATAATGAAGGGATGATACATATCTAGATAATGCAGGTCATCTGGGATAACATGAAAATGGTAGGGGAAAGAGCAACTGATGAGATTTGCTGCTCTCTCATCCCCTATGTATGAATACAGCAAGGACTTTCATTTTGAAGGAGGTTTCAGAACACATTGCAAAGTGCCTCAGCCATCTTGCAGCATGTACTACTCGAGGACAGTTTCAAGGAAGTTGGGCGACCTTGCGATGGAAATCAAAATGGTTGTTTCCATACAGGATGACTATATCAAGACCACAGAAATGGAGAAGGAGCCTGAATGGAAGAACAAGATGCTTGTATATCCTACTAGAGGGCAGGATGAGGTGATCATTGAAGAAATGAAGAGAATGAATCATCCTGATGTAACAGAAATAGCAGGATGACCTGGATGTTGGGGAAAAACTCAAATGTTGATCGATGGACTAGTGCATACCAAGAAGGGATGGGAAGTAGGAATGGTGCCCTGTGCAGCTCATCTTCTGAAGGCAGATTACGTGCAAGCAATCTGCAGAAAGTGAATGATGGACGCTTGAAGTTATGGGCCAAGCACTGTAAACTATTGAAATGGATATAAAATGCATCAGGCCCAGTAGCTGGAATCCTATGGTTAATGCGACATTATGCTTCCGAAGACACGGAAAGAACCATGTGGGATATAACAAAGAATGCAAGACCACAATTGACGTCCCCAGAATGGGAGGAGGGACAGCTATCCTTATGGATCAGTATTGAGCTTGTGGATCTAGAGTTTATATGAAGTATCCCAAGGATTGGGGCGGGATGTGTTCCGTGGTACTCATTCACGTTCCAGCATTAGTGATTCCTCAGAGTGATCTGAATATTGGTGTATTTCTTTTTGTATTTCTTTTTTTATTTGTGTGTCATACAGTTAAACAAATAACTATCAACACAAACATTGTAAAACATCTCTCTGATTTAATCAAATCCTCCTCCACTAAAGAAGAAAATAAATTAGATCAACACATTCAATCTGCTAAAATTCAAAATAAGCCATATACATGTCTCCACAAAATAGTGAAAAAGACAATAAGTCCCTCATGGAAGCCGGAACATAAAGAGTCCTCATAAGGCAGCAGGTGAGCAGTGGGAATCCAAACCAAATGCCCTAAGGGCCCTTCTATGCAGAAAAACCAGTGCATCACAGTTTGTCAAGAGGTTTTGAACAGTTTCCACCTCACTATTACCACAGAGCCGGCAACATCTGTCCCCCCTCGGAATTCTGGACCATCGGTCAACAACTTCAAAGGTGCCTACTGCATTACATGTAATGCAGAGATAATCCCACACAATGGAATTCCCCACAAAATTGCAGATATAAGTGGGCACCATTTGTCTTTCAACTATATACGGGAAAATGATGGCTGCTGCAGAGTTAGCAGCCAAAGAGACAACCATTTTCTCTTGTTTGAGAGAGAGACCAATTTCCCTCTCATTACAGTTTTAAATTGGTGAGCACCTGACATTATCATACCATCCCAATTTCTCCCAACCCATTGATGAACCATGCTCAATAGCCTACCCGGAATTGAGTTCTTCATGTACACAGCTTTAGAAGCAAAAGCAGTAAACAGAATCCTCATCAGGATATTAGCCTGAGCATGTGCAAGTTTCCAAAACAGCATCAGGCTACTGAGCACCATGCGCTCAGGGGTCATAATGAGATCAAATTCCAAGCCGATCATCTCAGATGGAACAAATGAGGTGAATTTCCAAATGTGGATGCCCATTGAGAAAAAGAAGATTGCTTGAACTTCCCTGACAGACAAAAAGCAAACATTATTTCTCAGCCAAATCATTAACAGCGTATGATACCATTCCTGAGGAGCACAGGTTGTTCATCAGGACCTCTATGATAATGCTGACTATATTCATGCCTGGAATCAAAACAATGGTGAATGCCAAATGGTTAAAAATCACGAGATGGGAGCTTTTGCAGACAATCAATGCTACCATGAAGGGATTCAACGCCATTAAAGAAGAGCTGAGGGCCACATGACTGATGACCCTCCAGAATCAATATGTTCTTGATGTGATTACTGCAATGGAAGGAGGAGTTTGTGCCAAAACCAGGCCATCATGTTGCACATTCATACCTTCTCATGATGACCAGAATGGAACCTTGACAGAGGCCATAACATTGTTGACAGACCTGCATGCCACAAGGGAAGATGAGACAGAACATTGATGATGACAGCTGGCTTGCCTGTTTGTTTTCATGAATTCCACAGTGGTTGGCAAGTATATTTAAGGTTCTTGGAGTGGTGTATATATAGAGGACAGCATCGTAGCACCTAAAGTAACGAAGGTCCTGTATCCAAAGTATCCTAAGGAGTATGTGGGATGATGGTTATACCTAATGGACAACGTAACTACATGACTTGGAGTGTAGATGAACCTGTTAAATCAGCAGGCACCCTGAGGGGGTGATGAAGATATGGACACCAAAGAAACACTTCAAGAGAAAATACCAGGATGTGGAAACAATTGAGGAGGTGGTCGAGGCCCCAACCAGGGGGGGGATGTAGAGGAGCAGCTGCATGCCTCTGCAGAAAACTCTGCCCCCCTACCCTCTACTCCTCATACGTTGGAGACCTGAGATTGTGCAGTGTTTGACACGAGCAGTTGTGCCAATACCACAACTTGTGTTCGAAAGAAGATACATGTTGAGACAACTCTGCCGAAAGTATCCCCGAAGTGACAACAACCTAAGGTAGGAACTCCCAGAAGGAATATGAAAAAGAGCAAAGAAAGAAGCTAGTAACATCACACGAGACATGTACAACATCCCGAGATAATGGATGAAGAAGATGTATGGATCCTACATAAACTAATGATGGAGTAAAGAATCAAGAGAACCTTTTAAATATGAATAGAAGATTACACATGCATGAAGTGCTGCAGAGAATTAACCATTGAATAATTTTACAGACGCTCAAATGCAAGTAGACAAATCAGCAAAGAAGCTGGTTATACATAGTAACTAGAATGCAGGTGAAGTCGCCATTGTATAGAAGTTGGAAATCAGTATCATGAATTTAGTAAGCCAGGACTCATGAAGAGGGAAGGGAAAATTGTGTTGTAGCAAGAATCAGATGACTTGTGGAGCTGCATAGCGAGGTTGTCTGGTATGAAGTCAAGACTGAAGCAGCCAAGGTCGGCTATCTATTCTGGAAAGGAGCGAATGCACGAAGGATGAATCATCCGTTATTAAGGAGGAAAGAAACAAAGAAAGAACACCAAGAGTGCCAAGTTTAATGCATTTAAAGCATTTAAAACCTGCAAAATGGACCAAATTGTGGTCTCCTGTCATGTGAGCCAAAGATGAAAATAGAGTTCGTGCTTGGAGAACCAGAACACAATAGTGAGTTCCCGCAATCCCATGTATTCTAAAGACAAGGATACCTTTGCAAGGCCAAGTAAGTTCAAAGACCATCTTCATGGCAGAAGGCTTGGGTGATGAAAGATGCTGGGCTAATTGGGTGGGGAATTAGTATAATGCCCAATCTCCTTGCACCAGAGTCTGGGCTTACTTACTGCTAAGTGAACAAATGTTCCAGACATGGCACAAGCATGCCAACCAATTGTTGGGGTCAATATAACGAAGGACCTTATAGTTTGAAAAGCAATGAGAAATCATGCATCTAATGTTTCTGAAGAAGACATGTTTTAGAGGTAGGCATATATTGTCCACCTGACAGTGGGCAGCCAATCACAATCCTAGTTCATATAGAAGATATACTTAGATGTTCCCCTTAATCCAATCCTGACCTTTAGTAGGTTTTTCATTATTTGTCACGTAGTATGACGTCACCTCTTACATAATTTTCATATATAACCTTTGTTTTGTGAAAAGATAGCTGAGAGAAATTGAGCATACATCCATTGATGTTCGCTGTAACTCCATGTTTTAGCTTACTGTTAATAAAACAGTACTTTGCCATCTTCCAGAGTTGTTTTGTTTATTTGGACTTGGAGTTATTCTCTGTGAACCCATCCATGCATGCACATTTCTAAAGGGCTGCAAGCTTAGGCTCTGCAGCCAAAGTGGCGCTCCAAAGACACAGGCGCCAAAACACTTGTGCCAAAATGTGGCGTACCGTAGACTGATCCATTTGAGTCAAGTAACACATGCAACAGGCCTACCTAGAAACCATGGTTGAAAGTTCAACTCCAATTCAGAGCTACATCTGCATGGCATTGGGGATATGCAAGTTAGTACAAATGTAAGCTTTTGGCTCCAAAGAATTGGCTTTGCCTTACAGGGCAGTGCTACATAGCTTTATTAACCCAACACAGACATGTCTCAAGACTGCCAGACAACTACATACCTGGTTTCAACACTTATTAGGGATCATCAGTGCTTTATAGTCTTGACAGTCTTCTGGTTGGGGCATTGGGGCATGTTTAGCAAACACCAGCAAAGTTATGGTGGGTTTAAAAAGGCTTGTGAAAACACTCTCGCCTGAAATGTGAAAGTAGACTAATCCATTTAATCCAAGTCACACATGTTACAGTACAATCTAGCTCATTACATGGCCTGCATCAGTGGCGTGTAGTTATAGTTAAGTTGCTCAACTCATAGAAAGTACAGTTTGTTTAGCTTATAACATTACCGTGCCTGGACGAATCCTCACCCAACTTTGCAAAAAGAGTATATTTTGTGAAGTTTGGTGTTGTTTTGTGTAGGTGGGCGGGGGCAAGTTATGAGGGTTCACAACATTTTTGAAATCCTCATAGACACAATAAAAAAATAAATATTCTTGTGTCTACAGCCCAAACCGCTGGACAGATTATAACCAAACTTGCACGAGGAGCAGCGGCCTAGTCTCAAAAGTGTTTTTGCAAATTTTATGTAAATCCGTACAGTTGCTTTTTAAAAAATGGCCACAATGTTTGTCAAAGAAAACAAAGTGAAACCTGAGTCCGGTCCACTGACTCAATCCCTGACTGGAGTCCGCGGACGTCTCTAGACCAATCAGAGGGTCTTTTGATGTCCGCAGACACCAAAGTTGCACATTGATTGGATGTTCAAAAACGTGCAGTGCATCATCATTTTTGGAACAGTCGCCATATTAGTGCCATGATGCCTACCCCCAGGCATCCGGACCAAGCCCATCAGCCCGGGAGCAGGCATCTAGACATTTAGTAAAACCTCAGCAGCCCCGGCTAGGGGCTATCTGGGTTCAGTCCGGGCGCCTTAGGCTCATAGTCATTACTTACCTCAGGCAGACCATGCTGCAAATGACTCCAATTCAACATGAAGCCTGAAAGGGACTATTTTTCTACAGGGACTATTTTTTACTCTGTGTGGTTCTAGGGACTTCTTACCTGGGACTACTTTTGAGGCTATTTAAACCACACCCGACCAGCAACACACGCTTCGCATTATTCTGCATCCAGCAGCATAACACTCACCGTGCCTGCAGCCTGCATCCAGTCTTCTGCCACGCCCACCTCGAATCCGGAGCTCCTAAAACAAAAAGGAAAGAAAGGGACAAGGTTAGAAAACAAACTTATTTCTATTCCACACCTGATTCTGGATCCATCTTGTCTCCGGACCTGTAAAGAACATCATTGCTGCAGCGCCGCGCCATACTCACCAGTCTTCACAGCATCCTTCGGGTCGGCGCTGCCTCCATCATTTCTTCGCTGAACTTCGGCACCTAGGAGACAAAAGAAAACCACAAGGTGAGCCGAGGGAACCAACAAATATAATTCTTACCACCATAGACTTACCTGATTTACCACCGGAGGCATCCTTTGTGACTCTCCATATTTTCACGTGCCGCATCTGTAAAGAGAGACAAAACAACACGTTTTCCTCGTGCAACATTTACCGGACAGCGCCGATAATATAGACTCTTACCTGAGCACCACCAGCTGCCACAAGAGCATCTTTTCACGAGCCAGCTGCAAGACAAGAAAGGAAGGGGGGAACAAGAGTGAACATCGGACTTATGGAACTCTATGAACTTAATACTTACTGGTCCTCACCAGGAACCTCAGAGTCAATACTCTCCGGAACTCTCCTGAGCCTTCAAACCAGTGAAGTAACTGGAATCGACGCGCCCCTGTAAATCCATGCAGGATGGAGAGCTCATCTTTCAAGAATATAAGGTCAGATTGCTGTGAGGGCATTTCGGAGGTGATTAGTTGGGGAGGACTGTGGGGGTGCCATCACTTGAATCCACAAGTGGCCAAATCCATCCCTCCACTTGCAGGAGAATATTTCTACGGGTTAAGCAGACAAGATTAGGAGGGCATATCCAGTCAGTCATCGCTGCACTATGCATCACGTGGGTGGAGACCGCAGCTGTCCGGTTCCGACCGACGCCCCTGTGGGAGCCAGGTGAGCCTAACAATTAGATCCGCAGAAAGCTGCTGTTGTCCACAGACAGTGCAGTGAGGAAAAAGTCTGCAAAACATAATTGGGGTTATTTTGTGGCTGAAAGAGGGCCTGGAAAGGATGTGGGAGTGGATGAAAGTTGATAGGGAGCTGTTTTTAATGGTGAATGAAAGCGTTACAGGTGCCGCCGAGTCTGCAGGCAATTTAAGTGTCCATGGACAGCGCAGTGAGAAGAAAGTCTGTAAAACACATTTGGGGTTATTTAATGACCGAAAGAGGGCATGGAAAGGGTGAGGGAGTGGAATAAAGTTGATATGGAGCTCTTTCTATAGCTGAAAAAATGTGTGCAGGTGCAGCCAAGTCTGCAGTCAATTTTAGTGTACACAGCTGTCATTGGGATTGGGGGGGTTCTGGGCAAGTCTTGTTATTTGAAGGTGTATTGTATGTACTTGTAATATGTGTAATAGGGTTTAATTCTATTGTGGTGGTGGAATCTGGCCACTGGCCACACACACTATAGCAATATGTTTATAGTAATTATAGGTACACAGTATTTGTAATATGGTGGCATGATATAATTGAAGTGTATAAGTCTATATGGAATTTATGATTGTAGTACAATTGGGGAGAGTGCTTATGGAATATATATTTGTTTGTGAAGATAATAAATCGGATTATACGTCCTGTGGTTACTTAGTTGCATATGGTAATTAAGCTGGAATCTCTGGTTCTTTTTCATGAAAAAAACAGTATCATTTGTTAAACATGATAATTAAAAACCTTTAATTGCATACAATTATATGAATAGATTAACTTTTTTGACCCTCATAAATAGTACATTCTTTGTACAATGTTTGGTACAACATTAGTGTTTGCTACACTGTTGTTCTATTGACATGAAATAATCATTGGGTCATTGGGGGAAAGAAATCCATAGTGGATTTAAACCCACCCCCCTGTAATTAAATACAGTTTTTGGAATTTACATAATTTGAAGAATGCGCATGTTACAGAATAGTTGTGACCGGTAGCGTGGATATATTATGAGTGTAAGTGTGATAGTATCTTTGTTTGAAGTGTGTTGTAATAAAGGGAATGTTTAAAGTAGTTAGATACCCGTTGCTGTATTCTAACTATAATGGACTTTACAAGAAGGTTTGCAGTAACAAGAACTGTAATGGCGTATTTGAAGTGTATTACAATGAACGGTATTTTTAAAATAGTTACATACCCGTTGGAGTATTCTAACTGTCTTGGGTTTAAAAGTACCATTGTAGTATTATGGATGTAGTTAGAGACCGGTTGATGAATTCTAACTGTTTATTCTACTATACTTTAGTGACTACATTTGGGTTGAAAGAATATTAAGTATGTATTTTGATGTAGTCATCCCAAGTGGGACGGGTATGCCCAGACGTGAGTCCTGTGCCTGATGGGCCTAGAGGTCCAAGCTATTCCTCACTGATGAGGCCCAACAAGGCAGAAAAATGTTTGGGGATGCTTGTGATCTTGTGCAGAAGGGATGTGAACAAGCAGTTTGGGCTGGACTACCCCTTTTGGGGTGTGACTATGCCTGATTAGCATATGGTCTTTCCCCTTCTGTAATGGCTTGGCAAGCAAATTACGATGGTCTGTAGGGTTGCACAGAGCAATGCCAGAGGTTAAGATTCATTCTAGATCTTCCAGTCATCATCTCTTTTGTTTTGCTGTAGTCAACCTGAGTGGCACAAGTATGCCTAGACGTGGGTCCCGTGCTTGCTGTGCCTAGACATCCAAGCTACTACTCACTGGGGAGGCCCAACAAGGACACACATATTTGAGGATGCTTGTGGTCGCGTGCAGAAGCAATGGGACCAAGCAGTTTGGGCTGGACTACCCCTTTTGGGGTGGGACCAAGCCTGATTTGCATATGGTCTTTCCTCTTTTGTAATGACTTAAAAGGGGAAGACCGATGGTCTGGAAGATTGCACAGAGCAATGCCAGAGGTTAAGATTAATTCTAGATCTTCCAGTGATCACCTTTTTTGTTTTCCTGTAGTCACCCCGAGTGGGACGGGTATGCCCAGACTTGGGTGCTGTGCCTGCTGGGCCTAGACATCAAAGCTACTCCTCACAGAGGAGGCCCAACAAGGACGAAACATATTTGAGGATGCTTGTGGTCTCGTGCAGAAGCGATGGGACCAACCAGTTTGGGCTGGACCACCCCTTTTGGGTTGGGACCAAGCCTGATTTGCATGTGGTCTTTCCCCTTTTGTAATAGCTTGGCAGACGAAGAACAATGGTCTGGGGGTTGCCCAGAGCCATTCCAGAGTTTAAGATTAATTCTAGACCATCCAGTCATAACCTCTTTTGTTTTGCTGTAAATTTGCTTGTATCCTATGTTTTTGAGTAACGGAAGTGCTGTTACATTCAAACCAACCACTTCTTTTTTTACCATATGCATTTAGTGGCCTGAAGTGGTTGTGGCACCAGCATGGTATATTATGCCCACTGTTGTGAACGTTTTCTTGCCAAGAGATACTTGGCTGTGTGTGAAGCCAGTAAGGTTGCAGTTCTTTTTGGTCCCGTCTGCATTCTATCTTTAGAAGCATTAGTATCACATATAGGTCATGTGAGTTTATTTGTATACTGGAACGATTGTCTGAAGTACAAAAAGGGCATAATATGCCATGATTTGCATTCTGTAGAAGCTGGAGAAATGGAATGGATTCACAATTTGGTCTGGATACAGACACAAATCATTCATTAGAGATATGCTCTTGGGAAACATGGTTGCAGAGAGTGCATGTATGTTTCCACATGTATGAAATCTGGAAGATTTAATTTATAGGGATGTTTTTGGTTTCTAGTACTTGTAGCTAGTACATTAGGAATTTTTGTGAATCGTACGTGTGTTTATGATGAATTTTACCATTCATGTACAGTAGTCCAATTCTTGCCCTATACCTGAGACACTGTAAGAGCTGTCAGGATTTTTTAAGAAGGAAGAAAAGTTTCTGTCCAATAACAGCTTGGACAATGCACAAGAAAAACTGAAAGAAATCAATACCACCATGGACCAGTTTATTGCTGAAACGCTTGAAAAAAAGCATATGAAACTGGCAAAAGACATTAAGAATTTTAAATTGTAATCAGTGTACCCTTACTTAAGTACAGACCTCAAAAAAACTAAAGCAAAAGAAAGGATGCAAAACCAAGCTGCCACACTCAGACAGAGAAGGAAATGGGTGTCCTTCTCAGATACGTCGAGTTCAGGCTCAGGGTCGGGCCCCGACGATCCCAACAACACATATGGTCATCAGATGTACAACAGGAACTTTCCTTACCCTTCTTCCATAACTCTGCTGCCTTTTTTAGGGCAAGGATGGGCCTGAGGCCAACCCTAGGCCCCCACCTATGCCAATGTTCCAGTACCCCATGTGGAGACCAACCAGAGGGAAACGACGCAACAGTTTGTAGAACCAGCTAGACAGCAACAAGAAATACAGTATTTAATCTATCTGGTACCACACTCACAGAGACAGAACTTACTATCCTATCCAAATGACTGTCGTATGTGCCCACCACGGATTGGTGTCAATTGAATAAATAACTGCAAGGTTTTTTAGATCAATACACCTCAAAATACATTTTCAAGATTCAGAATACGACCACCAAGCAGAAGACATGGGCCTGCACCCTAAATCCTCATATAGCCCAAGTGACAATGATATACCAACCTCTGTGATAACCTTCAAAAAATGCATACGACGGGAGGTCAGAAAATTACAGAACGGCCCTAAAACTTTACGCCACAATCTATTTAACGCGAAACGGAAATCACTCAAAAACTTGGAGAATAATACAAAAAATTGTCATTAATGGTGCATACAAAGGAGGGGTGGATTGTGATCCAGAGTACCCAACAATACAAACAGATGGTAGCAGCTCGACTCAAAGACACAACCAATTACAGGAAACTCAAGAAGGACCCAACTGTTGAAATTAGGAATAATATTCAAGAAACAACAAGATATGCCCTGGAACAGGGCTGGATTACTGAAAAGGAAGATAAATTCCTCAATACCTCGGAGGGAAGAACACCAGCTTTCCATGCCCTCCCAAAAATACATTAAAATGCCACCACCGCCCCGGGAAGACCAATCGTATCTGGTTGTGGCTCCATACTGCAACCAGTTTGCAAATGCATAGACTTTTTTTCTCAAACCACTGAGTCAAGAAACATGTGCTTACCTCAAAGACCCAATGTCCACAATTACGCGTTTTGAGAACTTACCATTTGACAAATGCAAGGGTCTGCTGGTGACGATGGATATAACTGCCCTCTATACCAACATACCTCAAGAGGCAGCTGTGGAATGCATAAAAAACCACTTAACCCACCACCTGACACAGAAGCGTGTCCCAGTAAATTTCATAATTGAACTTCTTGAATTGGCACTAACGAAGAATAATTTTTCCTTTGACGAAAACTTCTTTATGCAATGGGGCTACCTTCGCCCCCAGCCTTGCTGTACTATTCATGGCAGAGTTTGAAGACAAATATGTACTTTCCATCTATAATCCATTTCGGAATCACATTACAAACTGGTATCGCTATATAGATGATATCATCTTTATATGGCACGGTGAACCTGCACTTCTCAATGAGTTCCATGACTGGATAAATCACCAAACGACAGACATCAAATTCAGCATGAGCTACAGTTTGTAAAACATCAACTTCGTAGACCTCCAGATATTGACACAGGATGACAAACTAACCTGCACTCTGTTCAGAAAAAACACGGACCATAACACGTTACTGCATTACAAAAGTAACCACCATAGGAATCTAAGGAACAACCTCCCCTATGGCCAATTCCTCAGGCTACGCAGAAACTGTACGGAAATCAGTCAATATAAATTGCATGCAGCCGGTCTCGAGGAGAGACTGCGAGCAAGGGGCTATCCGAAGAAACTTATCAGAAACACCAACAAAAGAGCACTCTACACCACTGGTGAGTCACTACTAGTTTCTAAAAACAGGAATACTGAAAATGACCACATAACATGTGTCACAACATTTTGACCTGACACTACCAGAATACATCAGACCATTAAAAAATGCTGGCCATTAATACAGTTGAGTCTACCAGAGGAACCAACCCCAAGGATGGCGCTCAAATGAACCAAAAACTTGAAGGAACACCTAACTCACGCACGATTGAAGAAACATTCACGGTCAGCTCTATGGAACCTTAGGGACCTCACAGGTCATCATCCGCGTAGCACATGCGTTGCATGTAAATTCACTAAGAAAACTAAATCTTTTAAAACTGAAAATAAAGAGTGGGTCCTGAAACACTTTTCCAATTGCAAGGCATGCAATGCAATCTACCTAGTGGAATGCCCATGCGGGCTGAGGTACATCGGCCAAACACAAAGACCTGTTAGCAAAAGGATCAGAAAGCACTGCTCCCATATCTGTTGCAAGGTACACAATGCATCAATGGTATCCCACTTTTTTGAATTCCGCCATGGACCAGAACACTTCACTTGGTTGGTCATAGACAAAGTGGACAGCAATACCAATACAAGAAATACATTAAACCACAAAGAACTGTGGTGGATATTTAAGCTCCTAACATCATGTGTGGGCTAAACGAGGCAGCAGTGCCATGGGATTGACAGCACACAACACCCCTTAGAGACCCATCTGGGGCTGTGGATTGATGCTTTCCTGTCTGATACAGCAAGACTAAATGCATTACATCCCCCTCTTCTAGGGCTCCACTCTACACACAAGGGCCAAGGGCATGAGGGACTTATTTGGCACCTTCAGCACATTGGGCACCACACATGCACTGGATGCCGTCTGTGTAATAATACATGGTTTCGCAATATTTAAGGACCAGATCTTTGCCAAATACTAGGATTACAACATATCCCTGAGTTGCCATCCAATTGCTATACAACAATTTCTTTCATACTATTTTCCAGCATGGTTCCTCCAGATGCAACCCCGACCCTAGTTTTCTTAACCAGACCCAAGCACACACAACCTTGGTACTATATGGTTTTTTAAAAAAGTTGGCACAAATAGATGTGTTCACTCTGTCCCCAACCGCTTGAATTATGTTAAACATCAGGTTTCCGTTTGGTTTTAAATGCTTGGGATACAATAGCACATGCCTCCATTTATGTGTGCTTAGTGTACTACATATGTTCCCAGTCTTCATTATGCCACAGCATGATTTTTCTCTTCCACCCACTTTTTTGCAATTGATGTATATTTATAACATGGAGCTCACTGTTTGTAGCACTCAGATACAGGAATGTTTTCTGGCAATAACATTCCCTTTCTACTACCATGCATAGCCAGGGATTACACAATGGGGTCAGCCCATGGATCAGAGCTTACCTTAAATTAACGTTCTACATTAGTGGTCCTGTCCACTAGTATTGACACATTTCTTTGCATGTCTAGATACTCCTTGCTATTTAGCGGCCTTGCATATGCCCTATGGCATCCTGTCGTCTTTGGCTTTTGAATACTCGAGCACTAGTATGCCTCTGTAGAAACTGTCCCAAGCTGCCATAGCAACTACAAGCCAGTGAATCCAGTACGCATGCGCGGGATTCGGTACACCGATCCCCTATACATGCGCATGATGTAGTACAGAAAGGTGCTGCCTTCAGATCCCAAAAGCAGACTCGTAACGGCAGAGCTGCTGTGTCACTGTTCTGCAACAGCCTGGTGATCACAGGCACTTTGTGAAAGTCTCGAGGTAAGCAACAGCAGGAACTGAGCGGTCTAAGCCAACAAACACAATCGGATCAGTCTGTGACTAATTTCTAGCACTCACCCCATTCCTGCACGCTTTCTTACTTTCTCTGCAGAAATTACTCCATGGACACTTGATCCAGGCAGAGAACACAGCATACATGCCGTTAGAATTCCTCCACTCCCCCAATAGTACACAAGCACAGGGCACCTGCCATCTTGCAAGCCCCAAAGGTATGCTTATCTTTAAGCAACTTTTTAATACATTGTTCTAGGAAACCAGCCGCACAAACATAATCCTCATACCCTCCTTTGCCCAGATCTACCATACAGACTGGTGTACTCCCACTCTGAAGGATGGCCAAGACCGCCAGCCACCTTATTCCTTCTGAAGCGGCACCACTTCACCTCTGAACAGTGCTGCAATTACTGAAGGGCACCACTAGCCACAGCCTTTCTCCTTAGGACCACCTACAGGTCAGTCAATTGTCCAGTTCCAGCTGAATAAAACAGACCATGTATGGTTTGTGATTTTTAATTTTTAAGTATCTCATGTCCTGATTAGGCCTCCACGCCATGCAGCAGTTTGTTTTATATGGTGCACATCCAGTACTAGAGACACAGTTCCAGACTAACCCCTTTTCCTCTCTCTCTTCCCTTTGTTCGCCCACCTCCTTCCAGAGAGACAAACCCAGAGGCCCAGATGAAGACATCACAAAGGAGCCGAAACGCCTGTGGTCTGATCATAGACCTTGCTCTTCAGTTGACCAGAACTTCTAAGGAGGCTCCTCCCCCAACGGTTGGGTCCTCTGTTGGAATACCCAACCCACTTCATAGCTGGTCACTCTAGCAAGTCGTAGCCTCAGACCTAGCTTACCAATAATAGACGAGCATCAACCTTTCTCAGATACAGTTCCCAAGCATGTTTCTGCTTTGAATCATTCCAAAGAAATATGTGTACATTAATTGTGTGTCCCTTGCACACTACTGTATTCTCTGTGTTTAAATATTGTCACATTCTTCTTTGTTTTTCACAATATGGTTTAAATGTGATGTAATATTTACCACATGAACAGTACTAACACACCCACGATTCAGACATTGGTTGCCTGACTTAGTACTGTACCAAGTGTTATGCTATTTGTATTGTTTTCATTTAATGAACATGAAATATGAATACCAAAGATGTTTGCCCAGCCATTGGGCACTACCTGCTAAATAAAGCAGCTTTTTGAGCATAAAATTGTTGCCCAAATTTATGTGCATGGATTTAATCCATAAATATACTATTCCATTATATGATGCGTAGCTTACTTTTGAAGCTTGAATAAGTAATGGAACATACACAATGTAGCAGACACACAAATAGGACCGTGATGTCAACAAATTTATATGGGGTTGGAACCCCCCTTTCTTTTCCACAGGATTATTTGTGGCATTTCTATGAAGGACAGGCATTTGCAAACACAACTGGTCCGAGCCGGTTAGGTAAATGTTCTGAACAATTGGTGGAAATTGGAAGAGAAGATTGATTGCTACATTTGCATAGAAATTTACTCCAGTTGTGTTGCTGAATTTAAATGGACCAGGTAGTTCTGCCTCTGTATCCTTTGATGGACCTGCAGTTGTTTTTTGAGAAGAGACATTTGTCTCTTTGTCTTCCGATGGAGGTGCAGTTGTATTTGTACTACAGAGTTTTGTGGTTATATTATTTGATATAGCAGCAGTTTTTCTTGTTTATTTAGTGGTATTGCTGGGTTCTGTTTGTATTAGTTTTCTTTTGAAAGGTGTTCTTTTTGAGGTACAGGGTACATATCTAGATGGGGGATGTACAGTGCACATAGCCTGTTGTATTCTAGGATGCAAGGAATGTCAGCGCTGACTTTGTTTGCATCAAAGGTAACTATGAATAGACCATGTAGTGTATGCAGACGTGTAAGTGCTATGTACCAGATTCCTTCTTTAAAGACTCTGCTGCCAATGTAAATCCATTCATGATCTAGGGTTACACCTTCTGATTTGCGTACAGTGAAAAGCATATGCAAAAGATAGAGAGAATTGTTCTCCGCACACGAACATGTCTTTGAAAAGAAGGACACATGCTATTGTGTGGCATATTCATTCAATTTACGCAGGTTTGTCCAAGTGGATGTTGACAAACTGAATGTTGTCTTCATATGGATGTGTTTGGAAACCAACAACTGTACCAATTGCTCCAATGACAAAACCTTGTTCTACATCAAGGTTACGTTTTAGACACAGCGTTAATACTTTTTCTAATCAATTTATTCTCAGCTATTTAGTCATGCTGTTGCTTGTTGGCACATAAGGAGTGCCATGCTGTTCACTTCTAGTTCGTCTGTGGAGCTGATATGCAGTATGGTTTTGTGGGATGTTTTTACCCATGCATCCGAGCCCTACCTCAAAACTGTGCAGTACTGACATGGAAAACATCATGATGGCCAGAGCTTCCCAGAAAATGCACAGGGAAATGCATGAAGAATAGGCTGCCGCTCATTTTTGCCGATGTTATGGGCACAGAAGGGCACTGCCTAAAACCACCATTGGACTACCCACACAGTAGTCTGAAACCATTGGGAATGGCAATGCTGATTGCCAAAAGCAACCTAGAATGTTGGGGAATTCATTTTCTTAAATCCCAAAAATGGGTGCATTACCAGTACTCACCACTATCAGAAAGCCGGCGTTTTAAAACAACACCAGACTTTTTTTTTGTGTGTAAAACTGAATAAATGAACCCAAAGCAGGCCAAAGAAAGACTTACTGAGAGGTGGATACAATGTAAAGTTATATTCTGAAGTGACTTGAAGGTTTATAACAAGACTGGCTGAGCTGTGGATTTCAGCAGTTTAAGTAAATTTAGACTGAAAGACACTAAAAATCTAAATGTTTAAAAGAAATGAGTGACCTACTTTTGAGTGTCACATAGGTCGCAATTGTTTAAATGTCATAGTTTTAAACTTAGAATCAGCATTCTAGCTGCATATGTAAAAATGGTTAATTTTATTTCAATGCAGAAAACTGGGTAACTAAAAGTGACATTAGCTGGGGCCTGGCTTAAGGAACTGAATTCTGGCCATCAGCTACCCCCGACAGGAGATGAGACTTGCACAACAACTGTGTTCCCAGGCCTATCTGCCTTTTGCTGCTCCCACCAAAAGGGATATGACACTTCCCTGATTGAATTACCTGGGCTCTGCAGGAAATTGAACAAAGCCCTGTCCTGACTCAGGCAAATGTTTTATTATGGGGGCCGTAAAAGTGGCTTCCTCCTGGAAGTAAAGGGGAGGAGCACTGCCTGTGAGAGCAAGCTGGCTTGGCAGAACTGGAAAAACCAGAAATTCAACCTTGTGCTGGGGGGAAACCACACCCCTGTAGCCAGAATATGGTTTTAGAAAAAGATGAATAACTCATAGTACGGACTTGTCATAATTATTTAAATGATACCATAATTCTTGTGATTTTTCTGCCCACATTTTGAGAGGTTTTTAGAACCGGTGGTATGATCTGGGGGCAAACTAGCAGTTAAGAGGGTATTACTTAAAATGTATGCATGTTAAAAATCTGACACTTCATCAATTAATGTCCATACTCCTTGCGGACATGTGTGTAAATTTGGGGTAATGTCCGATATTGCGAAACCAGTTAAAAAGTGCAAATGTCGCCATTTCTGAATGCAAGCTCCCAGGAAGAGCAGATTTGGACAGGGTATACCTCCTGTGATATGTGATGGGTGCATGTAATTTTAAACAAATGTGTACCTCTGCAAATATGTCTTTTGGGTCAAAATATAGATTGTGTGTAATTTGACAGGGGTGGGTTCTCTGTACCATAAACAGACCTCATCATGATGACACTTCATTTCATTCCCCCAATCAAGGGGAAGAGGATGAAGTGGCCAATGACAAGTGGAGAGGGGTAGAGCCTAGTGATGCTGCACACACACCCATTTTCAAAACACATAAAAGCAGACAGTCAGGACAGATAGGGAGCTTCAAATCCATTTGCTGCGGGGCGCTCTGCCGGGAAAATCCATACTTTACCTCCCTCAACCTTCAGAGAGCCAACATAGAGACTTCAATCTATCCACCTTCAGAGACCAAGACTTTACTTCAGAATTTGTAGCAGAGAGGTCAACTACAAGCTAAATCCCTCTTTAGCAGGCCTCAAATCATTGCCACTATTCACAGCCAGGCGAGTTGTTTGAATTCTTTGCAAGAACCCTTGCCATTTGCCAGAGAGCAGTGTTGTATCCAGAGAGAGACCAGCTGAACCGGAGACCGCTGTATCCGGACCCACAGACCTGATCAGAACCAGAGACCCAGACCAGACCAGCAGAGTAGAGCTGACCCAGACGCTGTGCGCAGAGACCGTCCGTGGCGAGTGAAGAAAACCTGACCAGATCCGTGCCGAGGCCCATTTATTCAAAAATATATTGTGAGTACCTAGCAGAACTGTGCAGAAACAATCTCTTAGTTAAAATAATATAATTCAATCTATTTTAATCTAACCAGAACTGCCTCCTAACTGTCACCTGTCATTTTGCATAGCTGTCACTTGTCACTTTGAACTTTTAAAATTTAAAATCTGAAAAACGACCTTTACCATATCGCTCATATCTCCGTGACCGTTTGTCTTAGAGACTTGAAGTAACTTTCCTCTGAAAGCTGGGAACCTTGGCTTTTCAACAAACCAAGCATTCCTATTCCCCATACGTTTGCCACAATCGCGAAAAACGCACTCGCGAATTTTACCACGATTTGCAAATTTCTCCACGTGTGAAAACAGCAGATTCTTTGCTTTCCTGGCTAAAAATTTGTTTGCCTCGTAAGAACCATCCCTGAATCATTGCTAGAGTGAGCCTGGACTAATATTAACTAGATATCACTCACCCTGAACCTCTACAGGGAATTAAAAGCATTTTAGCATATTTTTCACTTCATTGCCAGCACATGTAAAAGCATTTTGGGCCTGTGTTTCAAACTTCTGTAGTTTAAGCTTGCTGGGGTGAACTGAATTACATTTGATTGCATTTCTGAGAACTGTGTGCTTTCCTTCCATTTCCTTGCATTGCATAAAGGGGGGAGGGGATTGCCAGAGAAAAGTGATTACATTGTTTTGTTGAAATCATATTGAGTATTTTCTGTATGGCATTTTCATTCAACATTGCATCCATCTGAACTTATATAAAGCATTCTCTACCACCTTATTCTTCTGTTCCTATTCACAAGTGTGCTAGTGCCAGACTATCCATTATTGATTACTGCTCAGATTCAGTGTGATATTCAATTATTAATTTATTATAAAGCATGATATATATATCTATTGTTTAAATTATCAAATAAACCTTTAAACTTGCAAAACAGAACTACTTCTTGGCTCAGTGGGGTCAGGGGGATTCCAAGAGAGGGGTGTTATATAGGGGTAGTCATCCAGAACGCATGAACTGGACATAAATATCAATAAGGGTTTCCATTCAGTATTCCAGACTAGGCATTGACTTAGCTGTAGTGTTGAATTGAATCCTCTTACAAATTGGGGGCTTGTGCCGGACGTTTGGGTTAGATCTATCACTTGTGCAGATTAATACAGTGTGCCAGCTGACCAGATACACTATCCGGTCGGATCACCACGCTGTGTTACGCTGTAAAGCACTCCTCAAAGGAACGCTCTAAGGAAAAGGTCTGTTTTGCAAAAATAAAATACAAACTTCTGTAAGTCAGGAAGGAACTCAAACCTCTAGAATGACGACCTTAGTAGACATGAAAATAGCCAGAGAGCACTTCTTACATAAGTTATTTGTGAGAGGTGAGTGGACTCATCAGGACCAGACGGTCTGGTTGCAAGCAATCGCACCCCAGATCACCAGATCACGGAAACAGGGTCAGATATATGGAGAGACCAGGGTCCCTTACATGTGGCCCTGAGTGAACTATACATGTCCTCTAAGGCCAAGGATGAGCACAACAAGATTGCCAGGGTAGCGGCATATTTATATTTACATATGGGAGCCATGCAGGACAAATGTGCTGAAGGCCAAGATCTGGCGAGTAGGCAACTGCTGGCATTACAGAAGGCCCAATCTGATCTGGACTCTTCTGAGCAGAGGCTGCAGAGGAGCCAGGAGTCAGAAAATGATAGTAGGCAGTATATCATTAAAATAAAAGAGGACATGGATATACTGCAACAGGAAAAGGCTGACCAGGATACTAGATTTCTGGCCCTGCAGAAGGAGCACCAAGACAGTTTGGACTCCTTACTGCAGAGCCAGAAAAAGCTGTAGCAACAATTAGACTTTAACAGGGCATGCACGGAGCAGGTAGCCACCCTGCAAAGTCATCTAGATAGAGTGAAGGCAGAGAGCAACAAGCTGATTTTGAAAGACCTGTATACCCAGGCAGAGTTTGATCAGGAGCGCCAGAAAGCTGGTGCCTTCCAAAGGCAAAGGGACGACTTGGCGTCACAAATGCAGGCTCTTAGCCAGGAAAGAGACGCCTTAGGCCAGGAAGTCTGCCATTTAAAAAGAAAAACAGAAGAAAATCACTTGGCCCTCCAGGGGCTGGGTGACCTCCAAAAAGAACGCCAGAACTTGTTAGAACACACCAGGAGGGTGGAGGATGCTCTGGCAAGAAAGGAGCAGGCCAATAGGGACCCTCCTGCAGCAAAGACTGGCCCAGTGCTCCAGGACCAATCAGGAGGCACAGAGAGAGAATGAGGCTCTCTGCCAGCACAATGATAGACTCCAACAACAGGTAGCGATGCAGGAGAGACTGATAGAGTCTAGTAAGGCCTTAACTGAGGAACTGAAGGCGCAGGCTCTTGCATTGCAACAGGGAGCAGGAGCGGATAGAGATGAGGTTCGATGGGAAAGAGAAACTCCTGAGCGTAACCCCAGGAGCCCTAGTACCAGAGGCCTTTATCTCTCTCAGTCCCTGGACTCTGCCACGCCCAGGTCCCCTGGCGCACATGAGCACAGGGCCACAGGGATGGCAGATTACTATCCAGCCAGAAGCATGGGGCTCATAGGCCAGTACCACCCAGGAATGGAGGGGCGGGCATCCGGGTATGGGCACCCAAGCACAGTGCAATTTGATGGGGAACCCCAGGAGAGTAGGCCCATTAAGGGCATCCTGAAAACCTCTGCCCAGTTAGGTCAGTGGGGGGGGGTACCCATCAAATCCTGGCAGCAAGGAGGGATCTGAAGACTCCTCTGAGCGGTGCAGGACACAGGAGACCAGGTCCCCACATTCTGCCAGCCATTCCCAGGCTCGCAGAATCCGGGAAAACCTGGAAGAACAGACGGGAACCTCTGGGAGCAGTGCCTCTGAGTCAGAAGATGAATGGACCAGGGTTACCCGGACCAAAAGGGCCAATAAGACAAAAAGGGCCTTGCTTAAGGACCCCTTAAAGCAGATTAAGGCAATCAGGAGCGTCATCAAGCCTTATCATAAGAACGCCAAGTATTCTGTTTGGGAGCACTTAGAGTTGTTTGAGCAAATGATGGAGACTTTCCATTTGAAGGACAGCCAAAGCTGTATTCAATATGTAAAGTGGACCTTCTCCCCGGAATACTCCAGTTTCTTTGCAGGGCTGGAGGACCAAAATCATTTAAGATGGTCCACCTATAAGGCGGCCATCTTGAAACATTTTTCTACTCATAGAAATCCTCAAGAGGCTCGCAAGGCAGCCTACAATCTACAATGTGGGGAGGATCAGGCCCCACAAGAATTTGTGCAGGAGTTAAAGCGTGCTTTTGCACAGACCACAAGAAGGGTGCGCACGGATAGCAGAGAATTTATTAATACGTTTTTCCATGCCTTTCCCAAATACATAATGACCCAGCTCGTGAGGGATTTTCACGAGAAAAGATCTTTAGACTGGGTCATTGAACAGGCGACCCGGATCTATGAGGTGCAGAAGCCAATAGAAAATAAAAATAATGCGCCCAAAAACCCCAAAGCCAACAACACCCCTGCTGCTGCCAAGGTGGCAGAGGTAAAGGTCACCCCAGTTTTAGAGTTGGAGATGGGGGGGCCTAAAAACCTACCTGCACCTAATAATGCTAGGCCCAGAAGGTCCTCGGGCCAGTCACAGACAGGGAGCCAGGGAGGCAGCCCCACAAATGGGGTCCCTCGCTCTCCTGATTATGTAAGCCCCCGTTACAAGGGAAACAGACCCATCCTGGGTTATGTGTGGACTCCTCCAGCCCAAGGGGGGGATCCAGCCAAGCACCTAACCCAGAGAACTTCCCTCCCAACTTCTCACAGGAGGGCAGAAACTCACCAAACCCTGGGCAGAACTTCTTCCCCAGGTATCCACCCAACTTCCAGCCCCAAAATCCTCCACCCTTCTTTCCCCAATTCCCTGAGCCCAGACAACCAAATCCGGGAGAGGGGAGGCCAAGGGTGGAGGGGTATCCAAATCTTCCCAACCAGGGGTACTACCAAAGAAGGGATAGCTACCCTTCCCGGGATCAGCCCAGGGGAGAAAACAGGGCCCCGTATCAGCCTGAGCGGGTTTCCCAGTTAGAGCGCCAGGTTCAAAACATGGCGCGGGATCTGGGTCACATACTGAGGGCTCAGCAGAACCCTCAGATCGGCATGCCGGCGCAGAACGCACCCAATTCTTGACCTGGTGCTCCAGAACAATGACGGGGCAGCACCCCGATAACTCACCGGTTGCCAGGGAGGAGGCACAAAGGGAAGGGGGGTGTAAAGCCTTGGAGGAAGCTTCCTTCCCAACTTGTAAACAGCCCCTGGAAAACCAGGAACCGGAAACAAAATCTCTTGCCCCTGAAAGTCTGCCTCCTAAGGAGCAGAGGGGGGGTAGGAGAAACAAAAGACCCAAACAGACACAGTTTGAGGAGGAGGTACAGATCTTCCAATTTGAGGGAGAGGGATCCTCAGAGGATCCTGGGAAAAGGATCTTCTCCTTCAGAGAGGGGGGAACTCCTCCCAAAGAAAAATGGGTCCATAGGGATGCAAATCCAGACTGGGGAGATGTTTAGACTGAGCTACCGCCGCCCACCATCTCATCCCAGAACCAACAGCAAGAAAATCCCCTGGTTCAAACCCATCCTGGTGACTGCCTCCAAAAAGGCGGGGGGCGGCCCGGAACCGGAGCCAGGGGAACCCACAATGGCTCTGATCTCCAGTTGCCAATTTTTTCTTTCAGATTCCCAAGGCTCTCCACAGAATTCTGCCCAAATCTCTTCGCTAGCGATGTCCAAAACCAGAAAGTTAGCCCACCAGTTGTCCAAAAAATGTGCATTATCTGTGCCCCCTTGAGGAGAAGGAGGGAAGATACTATGCCCCAGTACAAGTACAGGGGCAGGGTACAATTTTGGCACTGGTGGACACTGGATCTCAAGCTACCCTTCTGTCCAGAAGGGCCTTTGATGAACTGAATGCAGGAAGGGGAGAGAATTACCAAACTCCTCTCACCTCTCTTCCTGGACAACTGCAGAACTTTGACGGGAAGGAAATTCCCGTTGAGGGGACTGCAGACTTGGACATTAAGATCGGGCGACACAAGGTGAAACACCCGGTCATAGTAGTGACTCCAGAGGGCACCCCTTGTTTACTGGGGAATGACCTCCTGAGAAGGTTGTCACCTCTAATAGATTGTGTAAACAAGGTCCTCTGGACCCAGACTAGCCGACCCATAAAATTAAAACAGAGTGTCAACCATGTTAGTTTAAACGGCACATGCCACATGGTTGAACAAAAATCTGACCAAGTAGAATTTCACTTCCAGAACAACCAAATTCCAGACGTGACAGTAATAGCAGTAGGACAACAGACTGGTGATGGGGGGTCCTCTCTATTTCTGAAAATCAACCTTCCTTCCAGTTTAAAGTGGTACTCCACGCTGGAAGGAAACACTCTGAGATTCTATACTAATCCACAATCAGAAACACCCACTCCTATAGTCTAGAAAGATGCGAAATCAGCTCAGAGCCTGGCTGATATTCAGCAAATTGGAGAGCAGTTGTTCATCCCTGTCCAATTAAATGATGGGAAGGACTCTGTTCTCGCTCGAGTGTGTGTGAACAACGGTAAGAGCTTCATCAGCGAAGCCATGTTCCGCCAACTCCCAAAAGATCCAGCCATTCCCACATTCAAACTGATAGACAAATGGGAAATGGACCTGGAAGCACCTAATTCCAAACAGCTCCTGCCAAGCAGGTGTATGCTCAAAATCTCCATTGGCAACAAGAGCATAGTCCATAATTGTTGGGTCGTGCGAGACGTCACTGCCGCCTTTTACTTAGGCAGTGACATTCTCAATCGCTTTGCCATTAGTTTGGACCTAATAAACTTCAAAGCTTGGTCCCGATTAGCGGATAATCCCATGGGCTTTGATGATCCAGAAAAAGCATTTAGGTCAGCTCAATTGCTACCTTATGCAGTTGAAATTCAGATCAAAGAGGAAGTCACCATCCCAGAAAGGACCCGACAATTCTCCCTGGAAGTGAAAGTTAAAAGAGGACAATATCTGCAAAACCATGATGCTTACATACATCTAAACGCTTCTCTCCAACAGCAAGGGTTGGGGGTAAACCCAACTCCATTAGTCAACATAGAACATGACACCATTCCAATAGAGGTGGATAACAGCGACTTAAAGAGTATTACTCTAGCCGCAGGCACCATTATTGGAATGGCGGTTGATGACCGACATTTTTCCATAGATTTAGGTAATGAACTGTTAGGGCCAATCCCAAAGGACTGCTTTGACAGTGACAGTGATGACAATACAACACCAGACAGGATTGATTTTTACCCAGCATGGGGGGAACTTCCTGGTGTACACTTCTTGCCCTTATGGTAAGGAAGATGTGACTTGTGACTTCAGGAGGGATGAGGTGATTTTCCAGGTCCATGAGGGCTGCCTTTCCCGCCTGAAACCTCCAGTCCAAATCAGCACTCTGACCAGGGACTTCTCCACCCGGCTGAAGGAAGCCGCTGAAATAGCCAAACCAGAAGTCTTTCCAGGCTTCAGGCAGATGGTGGAAGAGAGAGTCAACCTAGCTGATGCCTGTGTGACTCTGGAACAAAAGCAAAAGTTGAAACAAGTTTTCTTGGATTTCCAAGATCTCTTTGCGGTAGACTCATATGACTGTGGTCGCACCGACATCCACACAACAACAATCCCCACGGACCCTGGCATGACTCCGGTGTTTGTGAAGCAATATCGCTTGCCTCTCGCATCAATGGAGTCCCTTACTGAAATAATTAAGAACCTTGAGTCCCGGGGAATAATCCGTCCAGTCCACAGCACCTTCAATAATCCGGTGCTGGGAATATTGAAGCCAAACGGCCAGTGGAGACTCTGCGCCGACCTCAGGGAGCTCAACAAACAGGTCCATACTTCCCGATGGCCTCTGCCCTACATTGACCAAGGGCTGGCCCAGATCCAGGGGTCACAGGTATTCACTGCAATAGACCTGACCAATGGATACTGGACTGTGCCTGTCAGTAGGGAGGACCAATACAAGCTGGCTTTTACCTTTGGGGGCCAGCAATACACATGGACCCGGACTCCCTTCGGATACCTCATCTCCGGCAATGAATTCAACATTTTCCTACATAAGGCCATGCCCGACCTGGGTGCGAGGGGTAACCTGGCTTATGTAGATGATGTCCTCATCAAAAGTTCATCTGTGGAGGAACACATAGCGGAGATCCATTATGTTCTGACACAGTTGAGGGCCGCCGGAGCAAAACTTTCCTTTCAGAAAGCACAGTGGTGTCGAACCCGTGTTAATTTCTTGGGGCATGTGATTACTCCTCAGGGTCTCTGTCCCCAGGAAAAGAAAGTGGAAGCCCTCCAAAAATTGTACGACCCCACAACTCTGCGGGAACTAAGAAGCCTCCTTGGACTGACTAATTACAGCAGAAAGTTCTTTAGGGCTACGCAGAGATCACCAGACCCCTGATTCATCTCCTGAAGGGGGGGGTCAAGTGGGAATGGGGTCCAGAACAAGCCGAGGCAGTAAAACAACTCAAAAGAAGCCTCTCACAAGCGCCCTGCCTAGCTTACCCTGTCAGAAACAAGGAGTTCTTCCTGGAGACGGGGTTCTCTAATACGTGCTTGACGGCAGTATTATACCAAAAGCATGACAAGGTCAATAAAGTAATCTCCTATGCGAGCAAAACTTTATCCTCTGTGGAGGAAAAATTCAACGATTGTGAGAAGGCACTCCTGGCAACGGTGTGGGCATTGAAGAATTACCGCCCGTTTATCCAGGGGGAACACATCATAGTGGAGACTCCACACCAGCCTCTGCAATATCTCCAAAGTGACAGAATCCGGGCCGGAAATGTGAGTAATTCCCGAATTACTTCCTGGATTCTATCAATGCAAGGCTTTCCTGTGGAGGTCAGATATGGCCAAAACAAGAAGAGTCCCCTCGCGCAAGGTCTGGCTGACTTGCATGATTGTGCCAGAGAAAACTGTCTCGAGGACGAAAGTCTAAAAATCAAGGACAACATGGAGGCATACCTTAATTCCCCACACAAAGTCTTTGAAGAGGACAAGTGTGAGGGAATGCCCACTGTCTATGTGGATGGATGCTCTTACCATGTTGACAACAACGGGGAGAAAGAACTGGTGGCCGGCGTAGGGAATGCATGGGTGAATGAGTTCCCAGAACCCTCCGCTGGATACAAAATTGGTCCCCGAAGTAGTCAGGTGGCAGAATTGATGGCTGTGCATCAGGCCATCCTCACTGCTGTCCAGCATCAACTCCACGAACTGGTCATAATCACAGATTCGGATTATGTACGGAACGGGTTCGTGGAGCACCTGGTTAATTGGAAAACCAGAGGCATGTTATGTGCTAACAACAAACCCTTGAAACATGGGAAGTTGATCCAAAACGTTGATGATCTGGTCACCTCGAATGAGATGACCATCTATTGGAAAAAGATCAAGGGCCATTCCAAAGTAGAGGGACCAGACAAAATTGGAAATGACTTAGCTGATCAGCTGGCCAAAACCGGGGCCATCCAAGGGGATCTAATTGAGATAGAGTCCCTGTTGGGGGAAATCCAGGTCACTGCTATCACTAGGTCCCAGACAAATGCTCACAACGACCTTTCAATTGCACAATGGAGTAAGGAGACCCCTGATGCTGATTTGATTACCGCTCAGAAGGGGGATCCAATAATTGGTAAATTTTACCAGCACATTGAGGACCCTGAGAACTTTCCCCTGACGGATACCGATTACATTGGGAAAGAGGACCTAAGAGTGTTGATGAAATGTCCAAAAATGTTCCGAATCCAAGACGGTTTGCTGGTAAGGAAATCCAAAGCTGGCCACGATCAGTGGGTGGTTCCTACCTCATTCCGAAGCCTGATGTTAAGTCACGCCCATGATGCGGCCACCGCCGGTCATAGGGGGTTTCACACAACATTGGAAATCTTAAGAGAGGTTGCATACTGGCCACACATGGGGCAGGACCTCGACCAATACTTGAAGGGGTGTCTTGTGTGTGCACAATTTCAGCCATCATCCCTCACGCACCGTGCGCCTCTCCAAAAGAGGGGGATGACACTGCCATGGTCAGATTTACAAATCGACTGTAGGCCCCGTGATTCGCTCTGCTAGGGGGAATAAGTACATGTTGACTGTGACATGCTTGTTTACCAAGTGGGTGGAATGTCTCCCAGCCCCAAATTGCAAGGCAGAAACCGCAGCTGCCCTGATGATTAACCACATCTTTTCCCGTTTTGGTCTACCTCAAAGGATTGAGTCAGACAGGGGTAGCCACTTCACCAGTGAAGTAATGACAAAGATGTGGGAGATACTGGGGGTCAAAAGGAAGTTGCATATTGCTTACCGGCCAGCTTCTTCTGGGGCAGTAGAGAGATATAACCGAACCATTGTGAGCATACTAAAACAGTTTGTGGCAGATTCTGGGCCAAGTTGGGATATCCGATTACCTCTGGTCCTAATGGCCATCAGATCTACCCCTTCATCTGCAACCAAAATGTCACCATTCGAGTTGATGACTGGACGCAAGATGGTGCTTCCTCAGCATTTGCTCTACAGGACCCAAGAGCAGACACTGATAAATGCCTCCACAACTCATGAGTATGTGGAGAATTTAAGGAAACACCTTCAACATGCTTTTGCTTATGCTCAGCGGAATCTAGAAAGATCAGCTGATAGCATGAAGACCCACTATGACCTGAAGACTTCCAGGAAGGAATATCAGGTGGGGGACCGGGTCTATCTATACAATTTCCAAAGGAACCAGGCCAAACAGCGAAAAATTTTGCCTACATGGAAGGGACCCTTTGAGGTTATAGACAAAATCTCCCCTGTGGCCTATAAGATCTGCATCCCCAAAGGCGGTTCGGCAGAGGGGGAAGACAAGTGGGTCCACTTTAACCAGTTGAAGTGTTGCCATCCCAGGCACACTCTGCAACAACTGGAGGAATCCTCTGGAATCCTAGAGGGTGCTGTCTCAGATTAATTCAGTTCTAACTTAAAAGATCCTACATATCGCCTATCAAATTCTGAGTTTCTCAATGTGGGTGTTTTTATTTTTGAATGCAAAAAGAAATGTGCATGTTCATATGTTTTGACTATAAATTTATATGCCACCCCACTATATCAATGGTGGGGGAAAAATGTCTATGAATAGGTATTGCCGCTCTTCCTTTGTCGTCCTAGGAGAAGGAAAACCTGCAGGCTGGCCAAGGAGGACGATCCGGAGACCGGGAGCAGAGACGCAAGGGGCCCGGGGTACCGCCCAATATTCCCATCAGGACCGGCGAGGAGAACCGATCGATCAGTACTGGATGGAGGAAAAGATGCTGAACTGTGCCATCTATTGGAAGAAGATGAGGAAACATCCCAGGTCTTGCGAGTCCCATCAGTGAAACAGAATGGCCATCGCAAGAGGGGGGCTTGTGGGATGTTTTTACCCATGCATCCGAGCCCTACCTCAAAACTGTGCAGTACTGACATGGAAAACATCATGATGGCCAGAGCTTCCCAGAAAATGCACAGGGAAATGCATGAAGAATAGGCTGCCGCTCATTTTTGCCGATGTTATGGGCACAGAAGGGCACTGCCTAAAACCACCATTGGACTACCCACACAGTAGTCTGAAACCATTGGGAATGGCAATGCTGATTGCCAAAAGCAACCTAGAATTTTGGGCAATTCATTTTCTTAAATCCCAAAAATGGGTGCATTACCAGTACTCACCACTATCAGAAAGCCGGCGTTTTAAAACAACACCATACTTTTTTTTGTGTGTAAAACTGAATAAATGAACCCAAAGCAGGCCAAAGAAAGACTTACTGAGAGGTGGATACAATGTAAAGTTATATTCAGAAGTGACTTGAAGGTTTATAACAAGACTGGCTGAGCTGTGGATTTCAGCAGTTTAAGTAAATTTGGACTGAAAGACACTAAAAATCTAAATGTTTAAAAGAAATGAGTGACCTACTTTTGAGTGTCACATAGGTTGCAATTGTTTAAATGTCATAGTTTTAAACTTAGAATCAGCATTCTAGCTGCATATGTAAAAATGGTTAATTTTATTTCAATGCAGAAAACTGGGTAACTAAAAGTGACATTAGCTGGGGCCTGGCTTAAGGAACTGAATTCTGCCCACCAGCTACCCCCGACAGGAGATGAGACTTGCACAACAGCTGTGTTCCCAGGCCTATCTGCCTTTTGCTGCTCCCACCAAAAGGGATATGACACTTCCCTGATTGAATTACCTGGGCTCTGCAGGAAATTGAACAAAGCCCTGTCCTGACTCAGGCAAATGTTTTATTATGGGGTCCGTAAAAGTGGCTTCCTCCTGGAAGTAAAGGGGAGGAGCACTGCCTGTGAGAGCAAGCTGGCTTGGCAGAACTGGAAAAACCAGAAATTCAACCTTGTGCTGGGGGGAGACCACACCCCTGTAGCCAGAATATGGTTTTAGAAAAAGATGAATAACTCATAGTACGGACTTGTCATAATTATTTAAAGGATACCATAATTCTTGTGATTTTTCTGCCCACATTTTGAGAGGTTTTTAGAACCGGTGGTATGATCTGGGGGCAAACTAGCAGTTAAGAGGGTATTACTTAAAATGTATGCATGTTAAAAATCTGACACTTCATCAATTAATGTCCATACTCCTTGCGCACATGTGTGTAAATTTGGGGTAATGTCCGATATTGCGAAACCAGTTAAAAAGTGCAAATGTCGCCATTTCTGAATGCAAGCTCCCAGGAAGAGCAGATTTGGACAGGGTATACCTCCTGTGATATGTGATGGGTGCATGTAATTTTAAACAATTATGTACCTGTGCAAATATGTCTTTTGGGTCAAAATATAGATTGTGTGTAATTTGACAGGGGTGGATTCTCTGTACCATAAACAGACCTCATCATGATGACACTTCATTTCATTCCCCCAATCAAGGGGAAGAGGATGAAGTGGCCAATGACAAGTGGAGAGGGGTAGAGCCTAGTGATGCTGCACACACACCCATTTTCAAAACACATAAAAGCAGACAGTCAGGACAGATAGGGAGCTTCAAATCCTTTTGCTGCGGGACGCTCTGCCAGGAAAATCCATACTTTACCTCCCTCAACCTTCAGAGAGCCAACATAGAGACTTCAATCTATCCACCTTCAGAGACCAAGACTTTACTTCAGAATTTGTAGCAGAGAGGTCAACTACAAGCTAAATCCCTCTTTAGCAGGTCTCAAATCATTGCCACTATTCACAGCCAGGCGAGTTGTTTGAATTCTTTGCAAGAACCCTTGCCATTTGCCAGAGAGCAGTGTTGTATCCAGAGAGAGACCAGCTGAACCGGAGACCGCTGTATCCGGACCCACAGACCTGATCAGAACCAGAGACCCAGACCAGACCAGCAGAGTAGAGCTGACCCAGACGCTGTGCGCAGAGACCGTCCGTGGCGAGTGAAGAAAACCTGACCAGATCGGTGGCGAGGCCCATTTATTCAAAAATATATTGTGAGTACCTAGCAGAACTGTGCAGAAACAATCTCTTAGTTAAAATAATATAATTCAATCTATTTTAATCTAACCAGAACTGCCTCCTAACTGTCACCTGTCATTTTGCATAGCTGTCACTTGTCACTTTGAACTTTTAAAATTTCAAATCTGAAAAACGACCTTTACCATATCGCTCATATCTCCGTGACCGTTTGTCTTAGAGACTTGCAGTAACTTTCCTCTGAAAGCTGGGAATCTTGGCTTTTCAATGAACCTAGAACCGCATTCCTACTCCCCATATGTTTAACGCAATCGCGAAAAACGCACTCGCGAATTTTACCGTGTTTTGCAAATTTCTACACATGTGAAAACAGCAGATTCTTTGCTTTCCTGGCTAAAAATTTGTTTGCCTCGTAAGAACCATCCCTGAATCATTGCTAGAGTGAGCCTGGACTAATATTAACTAGATACCACTCACCCTGAACCTCTAGATGGAATTAAAAGCATTTTAGCATATTTTTCACTTCATTGCCAGCACATGTAAAAGCATTTTGGGCCTGTGTTTCAAACTTCTGTAGTCTAAGCTTGCTGGGGTGAACTGAATTACATTTGATTGCATTTCTGAGAACTGTGTGCTTTCCTTCCATTTCCTTGCATTGCATAAAGGGGGGAGGGGATTGCCAGAGAAAAGTGATTACATTGTTTTGTTGAAATCATATTGAGTATTTTCTGTATGGCATTTTCATTCAACATTGCATCCATCTGAACTTATATAAAGCATTCTCTACCACCGTATTCTTCTGTTCCTATTCACAAGTGTGCTAGTGCCAGACTATCCATTATTGATTACTGCTCAGATTCAGTGTGATATTCAATTATTAATTTATTATAAAGCGTGATATATATATCTATTGTTTAAATTATCAAATAAACCTTTAAACTTGCAAAACAGAACTACTTCTTGGCTCAGTGGGGTCAGGGGGATTCCAAGAGAGGGGTGTTATATAGGGGTAGTCATCCAGAACGCATGAACTGGACATAAAGATATATCAATAAGGGTTTCCATTCAGTATCCCAGACTAGGCATTGACTTAGCTGTAGTGTTGAATTGAATCCTCTTACAGTTTGCATTTCATTTTTCAACATTGTATCATTGAATTGGCTACAGCTTTCACATTAAGGACATGCATTTTTTATTTTGTTGAATTAATTGTTCCATGACATCAGGAGCAGATGGGATTTCCCCAAATAGCTCACGGATTAGTATAATTAAGATGAATTTTGCTTCTTTAGTAAGCAGACCAGTTCTAATGGTTTTTAAAATGTTAGCATAGTTGAGATATGCAGACTGGCGCATTGTTTTGAGTTAGATCTCTGCAGCAAACATTTTGCCAGAGATTTACATTTCCAATGCTGCCAAGTGTGTTACGGCTTTGTTTGTGTCCTAATGTTTGGAACATAGGTTGACCTTTTACTGGTGTTTAATGTAAGAGGTCTCCAAAAATAATAACGTGTTTTCCTCCAAACAATTCTTCATAGTCCTTTTTAGGACTTCTTGCATTCTAAGATAAATTAAAGCACACACGAGGTTGGAAACCATAGTCACGTCATCTATTAATAGTAATTTCATTTGTTTCAGAATTCTGCGTACTTGAGTAGCAGCTTATGCTGATCATTTGTAGTATTCTCATTTGTTTTCGTGTTCCACTGGGAGGAGCAGTAGTCGGTGTAAAGTTACACCTCCTATGTTGTATGCAGCTTAACCTCCGGGGGCTGTTACAACAGCTGGAAGGTTGTTGTTTGTTAAGACTTGCAGACATTTGCTGATTATTTTAATTAATAAAGTTTTGCCAGAACCAGCTTTAACACTTACATACAGGAGCAGAGGTTTATCATGTTTACAAGTTTTAGTTTCATGTTTAAAACCATGTTCAATTTCTTGAGTGATTTCTAGATAAATGGTGAGTTGTTCAGCACTGACAAGTCTTTTTCAGATTGTTTAGATTGATACATGGTATTTTCTATCTCAGTCATGGCTATTTCTGCTTCATTTAGAATGAGTGGTTCTCCAAGTGGTTCTTGGCATCCTGTAAGAGAAGGATGACTGCAGTCAGGAGTGTCTTTATCTAGTAGAGCTTCAATGTTTTCCTCGTGTTGGTGTTCATTATCCAACATTTGTTTGGACTGTTTGAAATTGACATTTGTTATACTGCTTACATTTGCCTTGAATTCAGCTTCAAATGAGTCATGGTTCACCTAATCATTCTTCTTCTTTTCTCCAAGGTGTAAAAAGTTATATTATGGCTGTGTAATTAAGTTCTCCATGTTGCAGAGATTTAAATGATAACTTTGTATGATTAATTAGGTTGGATTTGGTATGTTTTACTAGGGTTCCTTCACAAATTGAGTCTGAATATTTGTTTTTGACTTTGTTTTTGAAGGAGTAGTTTTGGGCGATGTCGTACAGGCACATGTTTTCCAAAGCAGTTCTTCTGTTTGGGAAGTATGTGTCACTTAAATTGTTTAATAAAATATCCTGGCTGTTGGACTAACTTTTGGCTATTGTTTCTATCTCTTGGTAGGATTTTAGAACTCTTTCTTGGAATGAAGCTGGACCAAGTTTAGCCAGACATTGTTTTCCGATTTGCCATGTAAGGATGCACCTGTTAAATGGTCTGCAGCTTTGTAGCACCTGCATTCTCTATGGGAGAGCATTTTTCTACCGAATTTTTACACTTTTTGTGACAGTGTTTTGTCAGATGCTATGTCGTCCAAGAGGTCTTTTAGCTCTGTTTTCTCTGCTTTGGTGAGATAGGCTGTGACATATATTGCAGCTACAGTGGAATTGTCAGCAATGTATTGTATTTCTATATTTGCATTCCAATTTTCCTATTATAAAACCCGGACTACAAGTTCCAGAATGCAGAGAAAAAACAGGACTGGAAAACCACCTACAGATTGGAATGGGTCATATAAGCAAGTATGCATGTACTCCCAATATATTAAACGTCCACACTCCAAGTGGCACTTAAAAATGTTCAACACATCTTTTGCATATGCTTTTTCGTTCTTTTAGAAAAATGTTACACACATTGCTGCTGTAAATGTACATATGTATTTTGTAATGTTCATGAAAATGCACCTAAAACAAAACATATTAAACGCACAGCATTTTCCATTTTTCATTCTATATAAATGTCACACTTTCAAATCTTCCAGTCTTGGTTTTTTCTTTGCATTCTGGGACTTGTAGTCTGAGTTTTAAAATGGGTGAAGTGCAATTACAAGTCACAAAATGCAAAGAAACAAAACAAGACTTAATAGGCACCTACAGATTGGGATGGTTCATGTTCGTAAGCTTGCATATACTGCCAACATATTAAACTTCCACACACCAAGTTCTATTTAAAAATGTTCTACAAATTCTTTCCATCTGCTCTTTCTTTCTTGTAGAAACATGTTACACACAGTGCTGCTATAAATGCAAATATGGATTTGTTTTTACTTTCACCAAAATGCTCATAGAAAGAAAGTTTTTTAAACACACAGCATTGTAAGTAACTGCCAATTGATGTTAGCAGGTGCTAAATGCTGCACTACATGGCATTTGATAGCGTGGTTAAAAAAGAGAACATGCTTTTTGAGAAGCTTATTACAGGGTAAGAAGCAGAAACCCTATGTGTATATTTATGAAGGTGTTTAAAAAATGACTAAAGGAAAATAAGCATACCTGTACTATGTATTGTTAGATGTAGATATTGTTGAATCTGCAAATAGAAATCTTGGAGAGTTCCACAGTAGTGTTTGATGCAGTGGCTATGAGTAGCAGGGAATATGAACTTTGAGAGTTCAAGAGTACATATGAAGTGTTGAACTGAGATGACAGTGTTACATGTATAGATTTTAGATGTGATTGATGGATGGATGTGTGACTGTTTGAAAGCAGCCAATGAGAGGGTGTTAAAAACATAAAAGTAACCAGGGTAGAAGGGCTGCCCTGTGCTATGGCATCCGCAGACACTGCAATGGTCCACAGAGACCGCACGTGCCATACAGGTCTTTTAAGGATGCCTGGCATGGGAATAGGACTGCACAGCCCGCATACAGTCGTGGCATCCACAGACATCGGAGAATCAGCCAATCAAGTTTCCTGGTCATGGTGTACAGGAAGACAGGGTAGCAAGAGTTATCTTTGTTGTGTGCTGTGAAGATGGCTATGACTATGTCTTTGCAGAAGCAGAGTGTCTGGAATGTGCGTGATTCTTGGATCTATTGGTTAATGGTGTATTGTGAGCAGTGTGGATTACTACTGAATCTTGTATTTGAAGAAGTTGACAATTCCTGGTGTTGAGTTTGAGGAATAAAGTGGGCGGTCTTGCTTCATTTTGTTAAAGTATGGTTACTTTGAAGCATCCAGACATAATTGTAGTTCACTGTGGAGACAACAGTTTGGGAGATGTCACCGGAATTTCGTCTTTGTTTGCAATGAAGGATACATTTGCAAAGTTATTTGAACTGCTTGCATGTTCAAAGATTGTATTTTCTTGGATAGCTCAAAGACAAATGTGGAAACATTCAAATTTATTTTGTCCACAAATCGAGAACGCAAGGTGCAATGTAAACAAAGCTGTTTGTGCTTTTTTGCAGGATGTTGGAATGACAACTTTTCACAATGAAAATATCAAATTTGATAATGCAATTGTTTTTTGAGGACATGGAGTCTATTTGACTGATGTCAGAAATCAGATTTTTCTTTTCAATATCCAAAATGCACTGAAACAATTTTTGTGAACTCGTGAAATATGCCGTGAAGTATTTTTTTAGGAGTTGTAGTAAATAAAAATAAAAGCAGGAAAAAATAACAAGAAGCAGTTTTTGTGAAAATTAGAAAACTAATTAAGTTCAGTTGAACAGTTGTTAGTTCAGTATAGAAAACCAGCAAAAAAGGTTCTTTTAAGAGCCACCAGTTTTTAACAAAAACAAGTTAATGGATTTTAATTCCCCCACCACAAACCTGTAATTTTTCAGGTGTCCAGACTTTCGTTCTGTCCATAGACTATGCAGACTGCAAAAGGTCCTGTGATTTTTATTTGTAGTGGACAGGGGAAGATGTTGGGCGGGCCTTAAATCTAAGGTAGGGGCAGTGTTTCTCATGCTCCTTGACCGTGGTCTCGAAAGCACTCTGAAACTGCTCCCTCCTACAGAGCGGTGTGTCAAAGTACAGACAGAAAACGGTGACCCTCGAAAGGTAAGGATCTACAGTGTCCTGTATGGCCTGCGAGGCAGCCGGTGGGATACTCTGCCCCAGAGGAGTACCCTGTGTGGTGACAGAAGTGGTTGAGGAAGATGGGCTACAGGACATTAACCTGCTTCTCCATGAGAAGAAGGAACAGCCTTTCTCAGAGCACCCCGATGGTTGGATTGAGTGTGGTGGTACATGGAAGTGGTCCCAAAAGAGTCCTAACCAGGTTTCCAGCGACTGAGTATCATCCTGCACTAAATGCATTTCAGCTGGGCAGCCTGAGCTTTTGGTACACCCCCAATAGTGGCAAAAAACTGCCACACCCTTGAATCTCTCTGCCCGCTGGAGGCAGGAACTTTCTTTACCTCCTGTTCCTGTTCGTGGTCATCCTCCTCTGCATCACTGCACCTGTTCCCCTGTCCAGGCCATTAAATTGGTGGCTGTGGTGGTGGTGGCACCCGTAAGGAGGATGGCCATGAAAGATGCCATTGGATCAGGTTATCAATGTTTGCAAAGCAGGGTAGGTGCTCTCCTATTGCTCTCACCTAGACCACCAGATTTAGAATGACTAAAAACAATGGATGGGTCCCTTCAGAGAACTGTCCACACACCACGCGCTAATCTGTGGACTATCGAATCAGAGATAGGCCTTTGAAAGTTGTATAAAGTTGACAGATCAACTAAGAATGGGTTTAGGAGCTCTGAGAAGGTAAACTTTCAACTTGAAACATCCTAGATTGTCCAAAAATGCAGTTTCAAACTGTCCACGGTGATTGACACCATCTGCGGACACGCCGCACAAGTGCAGTCATATGATAACATCGGAGGACGTCTGCGGCGGGGTTCAGTGGACACCCATTGAGTGGGAGATGCAGGACACATGTGCATAGATGTCCGCAAATAATGCATTGTCTGCAGTTTAATTATAAGTGTGTTATGTGAGGACAGTCATGTCCGGACCCAGAGCAATGTCTGCGGACGCCTCTTTTATGTACATCGGGTTAGTTTACCCTCATGACACAGGCCCCCCTATAACAAAAAAGAGGGTCCCCATACACCCCAAGATACACACACAACACTCAGAACAGTTGTAAAGTCTGCACACTTTTAATTGGGGTTTTTAAAAAAGTAATAATAATAATAATAATAATAATAATAATAATAATAATAATAATAATAATAATCACAGAATAATATACAAGATATTAGTATAAAAGGTAAATGTATTTATGAAAGGGATGGGGTATAGGAATGGGAAACATAAATGGGAGACTTTGGTATTTTTAGAAACTCATCATCAGGGGAGGGAGGGAGAGAGGGAGAGAACATTCATAAAACCATTTTTGATTTGTATTTTGTGAATTTGATGGGGTGATTGCTGGGGGAAAAAGGGGCAGGTACAAGAAGGAAAGTGATAATCAGCATTTCTAATAACATGCTTACAAAGTTGGTAGCAACAAATCAGGGATGATTGGGAGTGCTCTCACAAAGTACTTAATGATTTTAAAAAATTACTTGTTTAAACAAAATGGTATATTGGAGTGTTCTTGTTAATACAGGAACCTAATCATACATACACATAGGCAATGGCTGCAGCATGCACCATACAAGTATAATATTTTTAATCTGTTCATTTTGGCTAGTAAAATAAAGAATGCTACCTTCTCAGAGTTTTGAGTAATGCTAAACATGGAATAAATCGCTAATAATTCAAGACTTACTACATACTTTTCTTAGCGCTGTGAGAAATCTAGAGGTGTGTCACTTGCTAGTCCCCGGGGATATGTCATCCAGGTGGCCAGGACACAGCCATCGCTACTGGATCCAGTTCCTGCGAGTGGACAAGTGCGGAAGGATCACCTGGAGGGGAGGTCCTCGGGGAGTGGAGGTGGGTCTTCTTATAACACCTTTTCCCCATTCTACTCAGAAACTCTAGCTCCCGCTTTCTGACATGAACAATTTTGCACACCACAAAAGACAATGGACTAACACCATGGTCATTTACCTGACATGTCCCAACACAAGGGTCAGGCAAAGTCAGGTAATTGACCAGAATCACACACACCTGACGGCACATTCCCTTCCCCACAGGGATAAAAGGTGGAGCATGAGAACACACTACGAGCAAGGCAGACCGCATGACAAAATAGAGCTATCCAAGCATGGCAGTTCAAGAGGAGGAGAAAGGTGGTGGGAATGTCCTTGACTCCAGAAGCAAGAAAAGCCAAGTGGTTCATCACAGCTGATGAGCCGAGGGGAGAAACCAATAAGAAACCAAACTGTGTTGAACGAAAGTGGCAAGTGATAAAATAACAAAAGTTCAAAGAACTGTTAACGTTTTATGGGAAGGCAAGCTGCAGAGGGGTCCGGCCCCATTCCAGGTTCTTACTCGAGAGATTCTGAGTAATTCCCCTACTGTTGAACTACCAATACCAGAAGGCCTTAGAGAGAGCCGGCAGGAAGCAGTCACAGTGGTCCTACAGGGGTCTAGCAAAATCCCCTGTGCAGTCGAAAGTCTTTGACCGGCACATAATTGGAAAGCTAAGGGAATTGAATCCTGCAAAGTGAAAAAAGAGAAGGAACTGTGTGGGTGGCAAGAGTGAACCCAATGGAGAGATGCCGACACAAGGAGGCGAAGCATGATGCCCAATGAACTGTGTGTTGACGAGAGTGAACCTGACAGAGGAATGTCCACAGTGGGGTGTTTGAAAAGACATTGAGACTTGTAAATGCAACAGGTGAAATTGTACAAGAAAAGGCCATGGTGAACCCGACCGAGGGAGGCAAATATCCGAGAAGGTTCTGAGCCTGGAAGATGACACACCCATTCACAGAAGCCTAGGCCTCACACAACGGTGCTGCATATCTAATGGCCATGGATTCTGTTGAGAAGTGAAGGTGCAGGGTAGATGTAGAACAAGTGTGTTCTTTACAGCTCGATGGAAGGTTCCACCATCTTCTTTCTCTCTATCTTTCCTTCCTGTCCCCTCCACTTCCTGTAGCACAAAGCACTTTGGGTGTGATGTCAGAAGGCAATGTCCACTTGCTGAAAGAACAAGGATTGGATCTCTAAAGCAGGCACGTTTAGACCAATAAATGTAGGCCTTTTGCCGTTAAAAGAAGGTTTTCACACCACATGTTTGTATCATCTTTTGCAGTCCAACCATTGAAGATTTTGTTGGACCCTTTTGTGGAGCAGTCCTTTCCAAATTCCTCCATTTGTGAGAAGTGATCCAAGACAGAGGCAAACTCTGTCGCCTAACCAACCCTAGAGCCCCTTGGGGGTGAACCTGCTTGTGGAACAAGGTCTGGCTCATTGCCAGCCACAGCGGTACCCTGGCCCTTACCGTGTTTAAGGACCCATGCAGTTGTGTGCCAGCCTCCCCTGTGTTTGGGAGCCGGAGACCCAGGACACCCTCTTGTCCCTGTATCCCTGAAATGGGACTCACAGCAACCTGAGGCGTGACCTGTTGCAGGGGCAAGACCTGCCTCTCTGCCAGCTACAGCGGTACCCAGGGCATCACTGTGTCGTAGTACCCCTGCAGTTGTGTGCCATCCTCCCATGTGTTTTGGAGCACCACAAAAATAACTTGTCGTGTCTGTAGCCCCTGGATTGGGAGACACAGCACTCTAAGAGTGAAGACAGAGAGAATCCTGCCTCTCTACCAGCTACAGCGGTACCCAGAACCGCACTGTGTTGAAGGGCCCCTGCAGTTGTGTGCCAGCCTCCTCTGTGTTTTGGATCACTATAAAAATGACTCATCTTGTCCGGAGCCCTTAGATTGGGGCTCACAGCACCCTAAGAGCCAGCACAGCCAGAATCCTAGTCTTTACTCTGTTGAACTGCATGGAGCCATGTTTCAAGAACCCTTCAACACATTTGAACGGCCAGAACCATCCAGTGTGGCCTTTTGCACTCTCCCGATCTGCAGATCACTCGCACAGCACCAAGAAATCTGGGCAACACCATGAGGAATAAGAGGTATTTCTGGTAAAGGTGAGGAATAGCCATTAAAGGGGATTAGGGGATTGGGCAGAAATGGTACTCAAGCTCTGGCTGTTAACAGCTTGGCTTTCTATCTTTAGAGATCTGCCGAATCAGCGGAGCCAAACCTAATTGGATAATAAACGAATCTGCAGAGCATGTACCATGCATTGAGTAAAACAAATGGATGGGTATGAAAGTAGACTTTACTTTAGAAAACATGTTTGCAAGAGTATTATTATTATTATTATTATTATTATTATTATTATTATTATATGGACATTTATTGAGCTCATGAACTCAGACGTAGCTTCGGGAAGCAACAGAACACTTTAGTCTTAAGGGGAAGTCCACAGCGACAGAAGATGATTGGGAGGGACCAGTACAAGGGAACAGGAAGCTAACAACGGGGCAGGAGGTAGGGAGGCAATTTGGGAGCAAGAAGCTTATCCCCATTGGGTTAGCAACATCAAATAAAATTCCACCTGAACAAAATGGAGCCCGTTATCTCTTAAGCATCTGTTATCTGAGTGTTGGGTGTGGGTTCTGCTGTGTAAGTGCGTGTAGATGTGCAACGAGGTGTGTTGGCCATAAGGGCAGACCCTAATGGTAGCGGATGCTGAGAGTCGGGTGAGGTGCTGATAAGGAGTGGGGAATTCATCTGTGTATAATGTGCTAGACCTTGTGGGACATCCTTTGGCCGGTGGATGTGGTGTATAAGTTGGTAGATTTAGCGGTGAGTAATCAGTGAGGGATGCACAGGTGTGAGGGAGGAACGCGTCTGGGTATGGTGACTTCTTATGCGTGCTTCTGACATGTTTGCACCACCGAGCATGGGAATTAGACATGATTTGTGGATCAATACAACTACCAGACAGAAACCCCCCCCCCCGCCGCTCCCAACAGCCCTGCAACAACTCACATAACAAATGGAATAAATGATATGCAGAGTGTTGTGGGAGTCTTTTGTTTCCCGTGTTGACCAGCTGGGGAGAGACAGGTGACGGTAACAAAGACTTGATGAATGCGATAAGAGACATTTTCTAATGCCGCCTTGTTTGCCCGTCCTTGACTTCTTTGACATATTATTACGGTTATTTGCCCCTGAGGATTCCAAGCCAAGTTTGCACACTCATGTAAACAGGCTGCAGGCCTTTACAGGCACTGCATGTGTCAGCAAGCGGGAACAAAACGCATTGAGCCTTTACAGCAGGGAGTCCTCAAAGAGCAGCGGCCATTTTGTCAACGCTGGCTTTAATAGATTTACAGGACAAAGGAAGAGGGTTAAGTACATGCCGCAGGACCATACCCCGTCTTCAATGGGCAACTGATGGGAATCGAAACGTCTTCCCTGGCAGAGTTTATGTTCCGTCCTTGACAGGCAGGTGTTTCAGGGGAACGCTACTGTACGCACCTGTGCCAACAAAACAGTGCAAACCAACCTTAAATGGGGTGGGGGAGCAGCTTTTCTTTCATGTTTGCGTGCATCACACGTGACCAACAGCGAAGTAGTAGAAATGGGGAGCTTTGTGAGAGCAAGGTGTGTAGAATAAATTGGGTATATCACGCATTGGATAGTGGACTAAACTGTGAATTGCACATGTGAAGTCAGAGGAGCTGGAGAACTCTGTCCTGTTGGCTGCGTGGTGTGGTCTGTGCCTCACCTGTCCCATCTGCGACGCCAGGCTAGCTGTTAGAAGCAGGTGGCCTGCCAGTGTGAAGCACTATGGAGAAACTGAATGGACTACTATTACCTTTACACTGGTTCTGATTGTTCTATGGGGAACTGCTCTGGGCTTTGGCTAGGAGAATATTGTGTGAACCTCCTTCCCACATCGCTGCTCTGAAGACTGTGGACGGCAAGATTGCACACAGTGTGGTCTTCAGTCTGTGGGTCCTGTAAAGAGCCATCTTGCAGCTATTTGGGCTGCCAGATGCCTTGCTTTAGACCTGTGCCACACTTAGGCCACCACTGTTCTCTGTGGGGATTTAGAGTTGTATCCTAGCCCTTACCACCTTTTCTGCCAAAAGGGGCAACAGTGGAAAGCCGGGAAATACAGGGTTGGTCTGTCACCCGAGAGACCCACTCTTTACAATTCCTAGTCTAAAAGGATGACTTTAGAGATCATCCTGGAGTCATCCGATGATCATTGAACTACATTAGAAGTCATTCCCACATCATCAGAAGTCATCAGGTTGTTAAAGTAATCAGCAAATGTCTCAGAATGGTGGGTGATGATTTGGGGGTGAGCTTAGGATGACCTGCTGATGATGCCAGCATCATCCCTATTTTAGGAAACTCTTTTTTCCTGATGACTTTAGGATGACTTGCCGATTACTTCAAAAGCATCACCATGATGATTTGGGGATGATTCTGGGATGACCTGCTGATTACTTTAAGAGCATCGCCATGAAACATGTTTGTTCTTGATGATTTGGGGATGGCGTACTGATTACTTCAGAACATCACAGAGTTTGTAGGATGATTTGCGGACTAATACTGATTGTCATTCAGATTTTGCTTTGTTGCACTTGTGCTGAATGTTTTTTGAATGCTTTGTGCTAAGCACACCTTTTTGACTATGCTGGCGAAAATGGAAGCCACAGGCCTAAACATAGCATGCACCCCCTGTGTGAGAATCCTTTGCCATAGCAGTCAAAAGCTGGCACCCAACACCCTCAAAATCCCCAATGTGGCAAGGGTAAAGCTTGAGACTATGTTCGGCAAAAATTGAAGCCACAGGCCTTAACATAGCATGCACCCCCTGGGTGAGAATCCTTTGCCATCACAGTCAAAAGCAAGCACCCAGCACCCTCAAAAGCCCCAATGTGGCAGGGGTAAAGCTTAAGACTAGGGGCCTCATCACGAGTTGGGCGTTAACGCTGGCGGTATTACCACCGGCGGTATTAGCCCTACCACCAAACCCCCCGGAGCTATTAGCGCCGGATCACGGTTTTGGCGGTAATGGAATTCCCCATTTCACACTGAGCCCATTCGGGAATGCCCCATTCCCCATTGGGCTCAATGGGGAATTTTGCGCTCTTACCGCCGGTGGTATTACCGCTGGCAGTTATAGCGCAAATTTTCAGCGGATTTCCCCCCAGCTCAGAGCTGGGGAGAAATCCGCCAAAGCCCTGATTTGGCGGACCCTTAAATCCGGCGGTAATAGCGGGACCGCCGGATTTAAGGGTTACCGCCAAACTCGTGATGAGGCCCTATGTTGGGCGAAAATGGAAGCCACGGGCCTTAACATAGCATGCACCTCCTGGGTGAGAATCCTTTGCCATATGACCTGTGCTAGTCTAGGTGCACTAAAGTCTGCTCTGGGGAGTGCATGAATGATAGGGTGGGTGAGTGAATGAATGCATGAATGTGAGCATGCAAGTCAGTGCGAGTGAATGTTTGAGTGATTAAGGAGGCAGAGAAGGGCATCTGAGTTTCCATATCTGCAAGATCATGCCACGTGCCCGCATATGGTTTTTAGAATCTCAGCAGTAACATACCTCCCATAGGCGTAAAGCTGCAGTGTCAGACAACCAGCTGCCAAAGGCATTGTCCATTAGTACCCTCAACTCGCCCTACAGCCATTGTGATTGGCTGGTTTGCTAGCCATGCCTGACGGCGATAGCCAGAAGTTCGCCACATTCTACCCCCTTTGCTGTCTCTCTGCCCTCTATTTCTGGTATATACCACACGTGCTGCCTTCCGTCCCCACCACTCTGTGCTGCTTTGTCTGCTTTCTTATGGTGGCTTGTTCATCCTCCCATACACCGGCTGTCACCTCTCTGTGCCCCGGCCGCCGCTACATGCTGCAGCTCTACCTTTTCCTATCACTGCATAGTCCCTTCTTTGTGTTGTCACCCTCACTTTGTCCAGCTGCTTTGCTCCTGCCGCTTTGCATACGTACCTGTAGATTCCCACTCAATGGCGATGGCTGTGGTGTACTCATAGCTCTAAACTCCTCAGCAGGGGACTTTAGCAGCCAATAACCGCAATAAAGGCCCTTGTAAAGGCCCACTCCCTGCTCTGTCCTTTAACATGATCCCTGGGCTGCTGCCAGCCATTAATGCCCATCTGCCCAGACCTGTGGTTTATTGCTTAATGAAATCTCTGTGGGCTTTCAACTCAAGAAGCGTGAGATGTCACTTGGTCTTCTCCTGACCACCTTGAATGCTTTTGAGGATAGCATGCAATCTAATAACCTGGGAGACGAATAATGCCCTGGATAAAGGGTATTCTAGTTGGAGTAAATGTTGTTCTCACAGGCATCTGTGTAAAACGTGTCCTCTTCATTGTTCACGTGAGTGAGGCCTCCTGTGCACACTAGTTATGACACGTGTGTCGTTGCCATAGTCTGAGCACCCAGGTCACACACTTCCAGACCCCACCTAATCTAAGACTGGGTGATCTGCTCCCTCTGGTTTCCTACCATGGTTGCGTGTACATCCCTTGCTCTTACATTTCTAGCTCCCCCTTAGCCTTTGTTAGGTCCCTGGTCCCTTGAATTGATCCCCTGTAATCATCTTCTCTCGATGTTCACTTCCCGCTACGACATGTTAAGTGCTCGGTTGCTTCTCTAAGCTAGATCTGAGCTTAATAAAAGTCATAATAATAATAATAATAATAATAATAATAATAATAATAATAATAATAATAATAATAATAATAATAATAATAATAATAACACTCTTGCAAACATGTTTTCTAAAGTAAAGTCTACTTTCATACCCATCCATTCTTTTTACTCAACGCATGGTATATGGTTCGCAAAGTCGTTAACTACACCATTTTCTTTGGCCCAGCCGATTCGGCAGATCTCTAAAGATGGAAAGCTGACATGATAACAGCCAAAGCTTGAGTACCATTTCTGTCCAACATCCCTAACCTGCTTTAATAGCTATCCTGCCTTTGCCAGTAATACCTCTCACTCTTCATGGTATTACCCTTATTTATTGTGTCAAATAAGAGAAATCTTAATATCAATTTATTTGCAGTGTACAGTTAGATTAAGTTCTATATGATAGACGTTCATTCCATGCTGGCCTGGAACCAAGGTCCAATATTCTGTAGCTAAAATGCCAAAGGGAATCAAGGGAGATTGTGGTAAGGTGGGTAAGGAAATACTCCTTACTGTGCTAGGAAGATGACACAGAAAGCTGGAGCAATACTCCCTCGGCGTTCAAGCCCATGATCATGGAGTCATCTTCCAGGAGTTCTGCAGAACATGCATCATCATTTAGCAATCTTCCATGGACTTCGGGCATGCATGATCATGATCATGTAATAACATACCATGGGTACCAGTGGTAGAACCTGATCATGGAGCAATGTCAGCCAGTTCTGTAGGCTACGTCTGATCATGGAATACCTTTCCTTGGGTTCTCCCACACGTGAAGGATGAACTATCTTCCATGGATGTTGATGGGCCGCCTTCATCCTGGAACACGCTTGTTTGGGTCAGGAGCCGCATGTGGTAATTGAATTATCTTTCATTATCTGAAGTCCCCCTGATCAATCATAAGAGGGTCCCAAACAGGCCTCATCGAGTTTTAGCTACAGGTAAATTGGCTCTTTGGAACTCCTCCTACTGTCTCATGCATGTTCCTGGAAGTATGGCTATAACTTTATCCACTGTGTGAAACTTTTTCTTGGGTGAGTGGCTTCAAACCTGCTTATATATTACACTTCCTCTCTCGGGCGCCACGTATACTCTGAAAACATAAGGCTCTATGTGCTCATTTTGCTGGGGAAAAAGTCGCCAGAGAGCAGATTTTTTTCCTTAACCCCTAAAAGCCTTCCCCAATATATTTTATTATTTTATGACTGATATTATTTACCGTTATAACCTGCAGTACTACCATTTTTGGGGAAAGTGCTTGATTTTAACCAGAGTGCACATTTGGGGAAATGTCCCCCCCTGGTGACGTTTTCCTTCGCACTTTATCACTGTATTTCACAGGCTCTAATGATACCCTGCTTTATATGGAGTGTCCTATGGAAAGTGCCCCCCAGCATAAACATTTTAAAATAAGTGCAGATGTAAACACACCGTGAAGCCATCTTTGACAAGTGTTTTGGTCATTGTTCATTGCTGTTCGCTTTTCTCGGTATTGTTACTAGTCTTGAAAGCACCTATGACCAATCATATTGGACATTTCCTTTTAAATTAGCCTTACTGAAATAGCTTATATACAGGGTTAAATTCATTGGCATTACCTCCATGGTAGTAATTAACCTGCCATGAGGCTTTACCGGGATGGGTCACTCTCAGCTGGTTTGCATTCGCATGTTTTCTCTTTCAAAATTAATTTTAGATGCAAACTAGGTGCATGTGTGGCTACAAAAGTGGGACCGACCTCTCCAAAAGTGAGCCAGGAGTTATTGCGGGTCACCGAGCCAAAAGTACAGTGCCCATGAATTTTCGTAGGACACTTTTACAGGTGTAGGCCACATCCTGCCCAAGCACTCTCAAAGCACCACTACACCACCCTTCACCCTCTACTGCTCCCTACGCCCTCCCTCTCCCCAATATCGCAAGACTAATTTACATTATTTTTCCTATTTCCAGCACAAGGAATTACCAGGCTCCTCTGCCCTGCAGGTGCCTACCAGGCAGGCCCCAGTAGGGTTGTGGGGCATGACATCAGCCCCAGCATGTTTCTCCTGTTACCGATTATATTTTTCTATGGGTAGCCTCGTTGTTTTAGGAACGGATGGATACCCGTTGAAGTCTGAACATTTCTCAGGATGTCCAACCAACCCAAATTCGGTGATTGATCTGCCGAATACCAAAACATTTTTTGCTCTGTTTTAGTGGCTTCCCTGTGGGTCCTGTGTTATGATATAATTATTATTGTTCATTTATAACGCGCTTGATACCAGGATTGGTTAATAAGCATGGGATCGGGATTCGAACCTGTGCTGCGCTGCCTTGTCTTGATTCCAAGACAAACGCGTTGCCCCTGAGCGCACCTTCCTGATGCTTTGGCTGCCACTATATTGCCTGTCTACGACTACCATCGAAATCATCTCAGGCGCACAATCTCAGCTTCGAAAATGCTCAGCAACAAACTTTGGAATGTTCAGTTCAGTCCCAGCATTTGCATGTAGTGAAACGATTACTGGAAAATCAAGCCATGTAGTTCATGCTATTAGAGATATTAGCATTAGAGATACAAGCTATTAGAGATCCAAGCGTGTTGCATTTCAGACAACGAATCCTTGACCTTTCAAGGTACAAAGGGTAATAGAGCTCAGATCACTGGGTCTGATAATTAAACAGAGGGGTTGGGTGGTCAGGGGTGACTTATTGTTCAGTTTATCACAATTTTTCCTACAGACTTAAATAGACTCATAGCATGCCCAACCTCAGTCCTTTTCAAGCCATTTTTCAAACAAAAGAAAATGGCCTGAACGCACATACCGACGCACAGACCTCACAGTACTGCGCTACTGTTAAAAGATGCCAGCCCAAATGCCAGTTACCCACACTCTGCACAGCGCTCCACTGCTCTGGAGCTAGGTCTGCGCTTTAAACAATAAAATAAAAAATATAAAAGAACAGTATGTCCTGTACTGATTTGAGGTTCACTGCACTTCCTGATTCAAAGGCCTGGCTTTGGAAACTGTGCCAGTATCCTGTCAAGCGTTGTTTATTCTGCCTTTTTGTGTAACATAAAAAAAATGGATTATAAAGTATATAAACAAAGTGCAAACCTGTTGGCTCTCTTTCCGCGACTTTGCCCTGAAGCTTTTCTGGAGTTCAGTTTATTTCAGATAAAAAGAATTGCAGTCCATGAAACCCAACACAAATGTTGCACAATGTATTAATGCAATAGTTAAATACACATGAAGCACACTGAAAACATTATAAAACTTATTTCATCATTTAAACATAAATTAAAATTGACAGGTTACTCCTCTAAACGATTTATGTGGTGTAGTCAGGCGGCACCTGTTCTTTTAGTTCATGAGAGAGGCAAAGGCCATCCTATAATCCCTGTGACCCAGTGTTTTAATTCTTGGGACCGGCCCCCCTGTTTCCACAAATCTTGGTAGTGTGGGCCTTAGAGGACGAAATGCATCAAGACGTCCCATGTTCTCATCAAACAAGGACAACCATCAGATTAGTATTGGTCATCCCACAGGTTCTTAGACGCAACCTATCAAACTGAAAATGCGTCGATGGACTTGGTTATGGAGCAAGGTGTTCTGGGAAGCCCTCACCAGCTAATGTCAATCCTGACTGTAGGTTTCAGCTGTGAGTCTTGCCAGCGCTGGTTTCCCCTGTCCTCCGCAGCCTGTTCATTATTACGGGCAGTGCATTATGGAGAATTGTTGCTGGGAAGCAGGAGTCGTCCAGTCTTAGCTGGATGAAAACCGTGATCATATCCTGGAGCAACGCTACTTTGTCCTCAGCATGAGAGAAAAAAGTTCTGTAGTAAAAGTCCCACGGAGTGAAAGTTCTTCTCTACAGCAAGCTTCACCTAAGCTCTTGCCCCATTGTACAGTAACCTACCCACTACTGTGGCGGGTCAGAAGAAGGACACAGACTGATTTTCCATTTGAGTGCAGTTTTGTTTAACAGAAAGGTGCAAAATCCTGACTTTCCCTAAACTATGTGTGTTCCCTACCTAACAAGCAAACTAAGGTGCTAGTCTGTCATCGCTGCCTGCCTTACATCAGATTCAGTCCACTGTCCAAAGCTAACCTATTCTGACCCCACCACTAGCATAATAACTAAAGAAGAGGAGAAGGACTCCCTTCTCCTGTCATATGGGTTCATTTCAATATGGTATTCAGAAATGTCTTTTCAACACCACTCTCATCACGATATACAGTTCAGATACTGGACTTTTCCGGGTCCTAGAATGTGCTTTTACTTGTTTCCTCTTGTTTCTCTTTTGCTCTTCTTCTCTTTGTATTACCCTATTTCTGTCATAGAATATCTCAACACTTTTCTCTTTGCTCTCATCACATTTCACGCAGTCCTTTATTATTGACTTTTCATCTTGATCACCACAAGCTGTAAGTTCCCACCATTCTTTTTCACTTGCTTTTTATTAATTCTTCTAGACTGGAATGAGTATGAGCTTTCCAGTAATGATGATCACTCTCTCTCAGTATTTTCCATACTTTGTTTTAACTTGGACGAGTATGAATGTTCAGTAAGATCACCGGCTTCACTCTGTATTTTTAATACTTTGTTTTCACTGGGATGAGTATGAATGTTCCAGTAATTATTATCACTCTCTTGTGGTATTTTTAATACTTTCGTTTGACTGGGACGAGTATGAGCATTCCATAAATTATGATCACTCTCTCGCGGTACTGTCAATACTTCTTGTTGACTGGGCCGATTATGCGCGTTCCATTAATGATTATCTTGTATTTTGTAGGAATAATGTCAACAGGGTCCTATGTGGACTGAGGCCTTCTTCTTTTCGATTCAGAATAGCTTCCCTCGTCAGTAACATATGAGATTGCTGCTTTGTTGGTCTTTCATTTGTTTCTTTCTATGCCCGCTCTTCAACCGTAGCATCTGCATTGTTTATGGACCAATAGGCCTAGCACGTCTTGCTTGCGGTTACGCCACCACTTTTCCAACCTTAGGGGTCAGGACACAACCTTCGGGGTCAGGACGTCACTCAGTATATCCTCTCTTTACTTTAGCGTTCCAGTCTCTTCCTGTTCCCAACGCGGTGTGTTGGAGACTTGCTTCGGTTCAGTATTCCATTTGGTATGCTCTCTTCTCACTTTAGCTTTCACAGCATCTTCCCCTTCCCAGAGTCACTTTCGTGTCTTCGCTGGATTCTCCTTGGCTGGTTTGAAACGTGCAGCCTCTTTCTGTTCCCACGGCCCCACCTTCCTGTTTTATGAAATCCTCATGGGGCGTCCTTGAATGTTGTGAAAGTCCTTCTTTACTTTCAGATTCTCATTCAATATGGTTAAAATAATCGTCTTCGTCCCAGTTTCTTTCAAGCTTTCTCTCCTAGACATTAATGGTACACTTGTCTTGCAATAACAAACATTAATTGGTTCTTTATGTCTTCCTTCATAGTCTCTTGTTAAAGAGGGTGTTAGGTTTGGGAGTTCCTCACTGGAACGGAAGTCCTTGTGCCCAAAGGGGGAGTCTGTCCTGGTGAGGTCCCACTTGCCTCTACCCCTAGGGAGGGTGTCACCTAGAGAGCTCACTTCCTTAGCCTCACAAGAAAAGGCTCCCCCTTGGGGAGAAGTGACAGAATCACATGATTCATCACAGTACCCAACCAATGTTAACCTCGCAATACAAAATCTTATTGGTGATGGACTTCGTAACACCTAGTTGTGGCTGCAAATACCTACCCTCTAACTTGGTTAAAATACCCACTCCATCGGAGACACCAGACTTGTGCACCACAAGTTAACTGGGCAACAGATTCAGACTTAAAGACCTCAGTAACTGATCTGATTGAGCCCCCTCCCCCAAATCTGCAAAGCAGAGACAAGATAGCCTCATAGGATTAGTTGGATCATTTTTTCGTTTAGGTGATGTGGAAGGCCTAAGGTAAGGTGAATGGAAAACTGAATTCCCAAATAGTAAAATAAACCATTGATGAGCCAAAGTGCATGCCTGGGGTACACAAAGGGATACTGGAAAGAGTTGCAGCATTACCTCTCCTACGAAACTCACATGCACACTGCTTTCCCAATATAGCACCATTTTGCACTCTGTGAGCCCCCGGCGGAGAGCCATGTTGGAGAGGACTTCCCAGAGTATGACCCTGGGTACCAGAACGAGTGCAATACTCAAGCCAAGTAATTATCAGGTGTAACATCTCCACTCTGATGCACTGTGACCTCGGCCTTATTAAATGTGAGGTTATGCATTGGTCAATAGTATTATTGCCCTTTTGAAATCCCAACTCAGAGGGAGATATGATAATATAAGATAAGATAATATGTTATGAGATAATTATATTATAACCTTCATTACTACAGGCAAGATGATGACTTACTTACACAGCTTGCCCTGTTACGAAAGTGGGCCAACCTAAACTCCCCTAACGATGGGGTACTTGGCCAACCTAAACTCCCCTAGCGATGGGGTACTTGGCCAACCTAAACTCCCCTAACGATGGGGTACTTGACCTTGGATCTTTATTATTTATTTGACATCGTCATCATCGAATCACAGAATGGTGGTCAAGTGTTGATGTCGTCATGAGACTCGAGGTTTGCAGATCCCGGGTTAAGAGCCTCCGAAACGAGAACACATCTCATGACTCTACTGCAGAATCCTCTGCGTTACTCAGCATCTTGCAATGTCTTGATCATAATCATGGGTATCGTCTGTGCTTCCACCCACTTTTCTAATCTTGGGGTCCTTCGCAATCACATATTGGAGATAGATAAGGATGATATGATTGGTCGGAGGAGTGATGGAGATGGTATGCTTGCACTCTGCAACGGATGAAGATTCCAAAACATACTTCGTACAGTCGATCAATCAACACTTGAAACTGACAGTGTAAATATTAACTTTTTAGATATCACAATGTTTCAGCTTAATGGAATATTAGAAGATAAACCTTACCCCTAGGTTTCACATAACAACTGTTTATAACATTGTCAGCCATTTCATCCTTTATCACAGGACAGTCTGCTCTACGGTCAACGTTTGCTGCCATTCAGAAACAGAACAGTCGAAGAACATTATGAAAAAGAATCCAGATATATTTATAATAATGATAATAAGGTATTTCTTATATAGCGCTCCACAACCATAGGTCTCAGAGCGCGCCAATAACAGAAGACATTATTATCCCAAAGAGTGGAACTCATTTTATCGACCTCGGAAGGAGTTAACCCTCCTGAGCTTCGAACATGCCACTGCAGGCTGCACACATATATCAGGGGCAAGCGCTTATCTGCAAACATTGTGCACAGCATTATCCCAAACTGCTTGTCAGGAAGGCCAACTTAGGAGGCAGTACAAATAACAGAGAGTTGTCATTGGAGGGGTACTATGGAACTCAGCGAGAGGATCGACAAGTCTTCCTAAGGACAAATGACAATTTTCCGTGTGGTGTACAAATGATAATCAGAAAGCCGTGCACATTTTCCACAGTGGGGATCATCAATGGAAACAGGTGCTCCTTGCCTTTAAAAGTGGCAATATACGGGACAGCATCATCAGAAGCGATTGGAGAAACACGACAGTCATGGCTGCTGAATCTTTGATGTCTTAAATGCTGGAATGCCCTGTGGAGTTCGACGGGCCCCATGTGCCAGTGTAGTGTTGGGCCATACACACATAGATGTGCAGACATTAACAGTGTTTTACGAAGAAACCGTGCATTTTCCCCGACTGTAAATCAAGTCTGGTCATACACTACCTGCCCAGGTGGCCTTCGCTACATCAGTAAACACACAAGGGTAGGAATGGTACAGTAACACAGTATCATTAGAAATAGGTTATCGACGGCACCAATGGCTGTTCATTTGGTGGAGGCTACAGACATGGAAGAGGACATTAAGTGGATGGTACTTGTGCAAGTGAAAAGCGCCCGTAAATGACTGGAATTGGAGCACAGTTTGCAGACCCATCAGGCAAGATCCAGAAATGTGATTGGAGGAAGCTAGGCTGAAAAATGTTTGTCATGCCATCATCTTAGATTCAGATCTTGTGCTGGAAAAACATTTGAGGTGAAAATAAAGCAACGCCCTAAGGTATGGCTTGAAGATGGGGAAGTCAATGTAGTTGCCCAGAGAGGTATAAAATACTCTTCCCCAGGAACAAAGGCAACATTTGGTCGAGGATTCACAATCCTGGTGGTGAGTTCAAAGACCCGTGTGGAGGCTATGCATATCGCTGCAGCGGTGGAGAAATTTAGAGTGACATTAAACATTAGCAACCTGGGAGGGGGCACTGGCCAATCAGGGGGCTCGGAACGCAGGCTGTACTGTATGGTACAAGCCTGCATTCTGAGCTGCCTGGGCAGACAGCACCCCCTTCCTTTCCCCGCTCCACCCCACCTCTTATGCGTAATTTTCTGCATGGGTGCTAAGAGTGTGTTCATTTTTCCAGACTGCCTGGATGACAGCACTGCACAGCGTCAGACCGCGCCACAAAGATATGTTTCTTTCTTTAAAATAAATAAAATCAAAACATAATTAGCCCGCGTATAGGTAACTAATGGCGCTATTGCAATATTAAACTCGGTGGTGGGCTCAACCCTGCCGGTAACGGCACCGCCACCCACCTTTAGGGACTCTCGCTGCGCTCAGGTACTTCCGTCCGTCTCATTTAATAGCACCTCATTACACCATTAGCACCCGCATAGGCATCTAAATGAGTGCTAATGGCGATATTAAGCTTGGTGGTGGGCCGACCCGGCTGGTAACGGCACCGACACCCGCGTTTAGGGACGCCCGCTGCGCTCAGACACTTCCATCCGTCTTGTTTAATATCACCTCATTACACCATTAGCACCCGCGTAGGCATCTACATGGGTGCTAATGACGATATTAAGCTTGGTGGTGGGCCGACCCTGCCGGAAATGCCACCACCGCCTGCCTTAAGGCACCTTTGCTGCCCTCAGGCCGTTAACTTGGGTGGCGGGCCGTTACCCACAGGGTGTATCCACCGCCTCGTTAATTATTGCTGCAATGTAGAAGTCAGTTTGGGAGGCTTCTAACCTTGACTCCCATGGATGGAATCTTCCAGTAGACATTCGTAGCACTGCTCTAAACAATTTGGGAAATCTTTTTGAGGGTCATTTAGGAGGAGCAAAGTTATAGGGGATTTCCTTTTTAACCTTGCTGTCCATTGACAGTACTCATGAAACTTTCCAAAGAACAAAACCAAGCCCATGATTATTTTCATTGGAAGGTTTTGTGAAGTTCTCTCTAGAGTGGGGAAGATGCTATAGAAAGAGAAGATAAGAGGGTCAAAATAGTATAATTCCCATAGGAAAATATTGAGGAAATGTGGGTCAAAGGCTGCGAAATAATGTGAAATGTGGACAAGAAGATATGTTCTGCGTGCCAAGATGCCAAGAGCATGGCTGAAGATCATCCTCTGGGAGAGTGTAAGTGGGGTTTTAGCACAGGTCATGGCCACATCAGGTGGTTTGGGGGGCCAGGTCCTGGCCACAGGCCATGTCCTCGGCAATATGGCAATTGAGCGTGACCCAGGCCATTCTCAGTGGGCACATCTGGTGGCTTGCAGAGGCCTTAGCACTCTACCTTCATCACCACACACCACCGTCTTTGCCTCACTACCACTTATTACCTCACTCCTCTCCCCTCTTTTCCTCACTCAACACCACCATATTTCCCTCTGTGCTCCTTTTTCATTCGCTCATTGCACGCGTTATTACCAATGCCAATGCACCAAAGTCAAACTTGTGGCTTTGCCAATGGTTGTTTGTTAAATGCTCTTCATCCTCAAATCTTAAGGGGTGAATGAACAATCAGGTGGGGTCAGGACAAAGCAGTAATTCTCATTTGCGACATTTGTTATGTTAAACACGTATACATTGCATTTGCTTGTGCCACGAACGTCAATAAGATTAGAGCATCTACCTTAGAGGAAGTGTGAATAGCAACATGGTTAAGCGTTGGTCTCTAAAATGGAAGCATCAACGCCTGAAGCAGGGCCAACTTAGCTTTTCATGCTTCCAAGGACCATAGATCAAGTCCAATAAATATTGGGCACTAACATCACCTGTGGTTATTATTATTATTATTATTATTATTATTTTTAGGATATATATTGAGCTTGGACCAAGCTTCAGGAAGCAACAGAGCGTTTTACAATCATAGGAGGAAGAACACAGTGAGGGAAGTAGAGAATAAAAGAAGCAGGGAGCTACCAGGGATTGGGTGTAGGGGGTGGGCAATTGGCAGCAAGGGATATACAAACAACCAGGGGAGGAGACAGTGGGGAGCAGCTCACAGTCTCTCAGGTAGGGTGGGGAGAGCAGGGTGTGTGAACTAGGTGTTTTGAAGATTGGAACTCTGGCTTAAAGTGCTATAATAGGAACACAATATTATATGGTGTGAGTTTACACTGCATTAAATTGCTGTCTCCAAGTCTTGAAAAGACGGGTTGTCAGCTTCAGCTTTACATTTTCAAGTTCAGAGTCATTTTGACAATGTTCTTGTTACGTTATTTTAGGTTATGTTATGTTGTATAGCACTTATATATCACCTACTGTCATTGGTATGCCCTCGAAGCACTATGGGGTTGAAGGCCCTTCAAAAGACCGTAGTCAGAGATATAAGAAGTGAAGAAAGGATTTTTAAAATGCATGTGTGCATTTATAGCCAGCATGAAGGTGAATAGGGAGTGGCTAGGTCCGTAGCAGCAACAAACAGTTATCAGGTCAGAGGATGGGTGCCGTGACAAATTGACAGGGGAGTAGGATAGTTAGAAGGGTCAGATTTTGTGAATGGCTGGTCTGAATGTTGCATGGTGCTCTGCTGCATTCTATGGGATGAGGTGATGCAGGTTCAGTGGGCCATGCCCGTGCGGGATACGGTTATGTCTCTTTGTGATTGCGTGCTTGTCGTTCTATTGAAGAGACTTGAACCTGGTTGGAAAATATTTTGCCAAGCTTATCATAAAGGCTTGGCTGGTATGCATTCAAAGGGGGTGGTGATATGTGCCTCCATCCCCCATTCTCGACTCCTCAGGTGCCCCAGCATTCCCGTCAGGGGTTGAGTAATAATTAATCCAGGAGGTTGCAGGCTGTCAGAGGGAAGAGCCAGGTTTTGAGAGACTTCCTGAAGGTGAGGTGATGTTCTATGCGACGGATGGTTAAAGAGATCGAGTTCAAGATGGTGGGTGCTTGGACTAAGAAAGTGGAGCCCCCTATTCTTACTGATTTTGTCACTGGAATGACGAGGAGGAGTGTTGTGCCTGATCTGAGGTTTCTGTTAAGATTGTAACTTGTATGTTTATTCTGCAGGTATTCCGGTCCTGTGTTGTGGAGTGCTCGGTAGGTGATGCACATTGCTTTGAAGGTGGATCATGGTATGTGGCAGTTCTTTTTTTGCCTGCCTACACTCCAATAATTATGCATTTCTGAAGTCCTGCAGAAAAAGTAGTAGAATTACGTTCTTATATTTGAACAGAAATGCAATATTATATTGGTTTCCTGACCAAGGTTAAAGATTCAAAGAGCAGAATGCAGGCAGCAGAAAGAGATCAAGAATCAAGAATCAGTAACTGAACAACTGTTTAAGGGAACCTCGCCACACTCTACATGTGGTCAGATCCACCTGCAGAGTGCAAGATTTTTTAAATAGTGTAAATTGACAATCTCTTAAGTACATTTTCCATCGCCTTTGGACCAATACTCGGAATTGGAACTTAGGTTTTTGTGGCCTGGATTCCCACAGACTCTTATTTTATACTCTGGATTTCTGTCTCTGTACCAGTGGGTTCTTCATTTTAGTTTTCCTTGTTTCCGCTTCCCTGTCTCATGCTTTTGTTGCTATGTGTATCTTCTCCTCTCCTTCAACAGGTGGTGGCTTGAGTGCTCTTCAAAACAATGCATCAAATCAAAGCAAAGCAAATGGAAATTCCTATCGAAGAGAAACGATCCTAAGAGAAGCTGTGGAGTTAAAATGGCAGGTGTGAGAGATGGTGTTCTTGGAAACCAAAATACATTTCCTTTCGTCGCATATAAGTAGGATTGAAAAGTTCAAGTAACGAGGGGGGTTACAGTTGGACACCCCCAAAAACACTTGGATTGGTGAGAAAGAGGCGTACGGGTTCGGTGGATTGCATGCCTTTCTGAGAGGTGATGGGCAAAGGAGCAAGAACTCCAGAACCAAAGAGAGACCAAGTTGCTTTACACATGGTACAGTAAAGAGGGATTGATTCCCTGTACATATGAGAAGGCATAGACCATCCATGATAGACTCTGCACAGGAACCTCATGTACTGTGGACTGTCTTCATTGTTATGCAGATGTTCTTTGTCTACTGTGCACATCGTGGGCGTCGACATTTGGTGTTCCGGAGGGAAACGGGGGCGGGGGGCGGTAAAAAAAAAGAATAGGGACTTTCATGAAAATAATGTAATTTTTGAAGCGTCTAATAGCATACATGAGTCCGGTTTCGAAGCACGGATCTGCGATTCGAACCTCTGTTGCTCTGCGTGGTCTTGCTTCCAAGACAGTCCATTGTTTCTGTGCTATCCAATAGCATTTAACGTTTCTGAAAAAAAATGTGATATAAAAAAGAAAATGAAAGTGTGTAACCGTGGAGAAATGAAAGCCACACTAAAAAAGAAATGTGTGGTACTGTGGTGCTATTGGAATGAATTAAGCTCACACTGTTGCAAAAATTAATTCACTCATGGAGTTGGTGCAATTAGGTAAATACCAAACACAAATACAGGATACCTAAAACACTGATGTTAGAACAGATGTTGCTTAGATAATGTTCTTACAATGTGTAAGATATGGGAAATCAAATTGAAATTTGCAAATCGAATATTCAGAAAGCAGTGGGCTGCCCCACCCCCGGGGCTACCCCAAATGGCTGAAGGCCAATCTATGAACTGTGCCAGGGACTCTCCTTTTCTGATATACAACTGTTGACAGAGACATTACAAGTGACCCCCCAATATCTAGTGAACAACTAAAATATGTGCCCAAATATAGTACACATGTGCACATGGACAACAATGCATGGCATCACATGACATCATGTGGGCGATTCCAACACCACGTACAGCAGCTCCACTTGTAATGTGTATATTACGGGAAAGGAATTGCCCAGTGGGTTTACATTCCAATACTCAAAAGGATTACCAAGTGGTGCGAAATCATTTTTTGTGTTTTTGTTGCAGCATTCAAATTAAACGTATGAGGTTTTCCTGCCTTAAGCCAATATTGAATTCTCACACCGAGAACAGCAATGAGGAGATCTAAACAACCTTTTCATTTTGTATGTTAATAGACTTAAAACAAACTTTTTAACATCAGTAAACCTGTCAAAACTTTGCTTTTTTTTGTCGATTTATTTTGTTCAGGGAACCCTGAAAAATGTATCGAATGCTTCCATCCTTCGTTAAATGGTCCAAACTTTACATTTGAATTGTACCCAGGAATACCTCTCCCCCAGAACATTCAGTGCTGAGCAGCGCAATGGCGCCTCTTTGGAGACGTGCATTTTTTTATTATGTTCTATTAATAATAATAGTAATTTGGTGCACTCTGTTATCCTTTGTTTTCATTTAAATATAATGTGATCCCCAGTGCACAAGCTAGCCCTCATATGTATTGATCAGGCTACTGCAGGAATACGGTTAGAGAGATATCCGCTGGTATGGAATGTTCCAAGCCTCCTATGCCAGTGTGTGAACACCTTATCCTTGGCACATATGCCAAAATATTTCTGTCGACTGGCCAGCTTGGAAGAGAAGTCATCAATTAGTTAACAGACCCTGACACAGGAACACGCACTCCTTTTGAGAAGACTGCAATCAAAAGGCCTGAAAAGGCAGCAGGGTCTGTCCTCTGCCGGCTTCTTCCCTAGGAAACATTGCTGCCTGTTTATCTTTCATAACGGCGTGTTTATATTCCCCCAATCATTGGGGGATATCTTGCCAGTCATACATCAACTTTCCTGTACAACCGCAACCTTTTCAGAGAAGAGAAAATGCTGACATTGTGTTCAAAAGGCTGCTTTTCTAACTGGGCTCAAGCCATCTATCAAAACACGCCCACACGTCACTGCGCATCACTGCATTGCGTGAATGCCTGGCATGTGGCAGCTGGGAAAATCACTCCCAAAGCTCAGAAGACACACGTCTTTCTTTCTTACAAAGTCAATATTTGCCTTAGTCGATGTATCATTCTATGGTTCAGAGTGATACAAAAACATGAAATGAAAAGGCTTCCTATTTGTAGCGCTTCCCACGATGGCTAAATACATCGTCGAACGCTGCCTTCAATAAATGGGCAACTGAATGCAACAGGTGTGTGCATAGGCGTTATCGGATCATTATCTGTGCCTGGCCATTGATGCCATGTTTACAATGCAAAAGCATATACCTTTCCGGCCACGGGACAATTCAAGTGATGGGACCTAGTCCAGAAACATTTGCCCTGCATGTGATGAAAGTTTGATGAACAAAAGAATACAGCATTTTGCATCTATTATACAACAATTCCATCTTTCGCTTGAAACAGAAGGTGATAGTATGAAGAAGAGATTGAAAGTTTGGCAATGCCATGCACCTGCAATCTTTGTCCAAAACCTACTGAGCCTCGAGATATTAATGTGTTGAGGCTGTATGGCCTTGTATGAATGTGTTGAGGCTGTATGGGCCTTCTGTGAATCTGCTGAGGCTGCATGGGCCTTCTGTGAATCTGCTGAGGCTGTATGGGCCTTCTATGAATGTGTTGATGCAGCATTGGCCTTCTGTGAATCTGTCGAGGCTGCATGGGCCTTCTGTGAATCTGTTGAGGCTGGATGGGCCTTCTATAAATGTGTTCATGTGGCATTGGCCTTCTATGAATCTGTTGAGACTGCATGGGCCTTCTATGAATCTGTCGAGGCTGCTTGGGCCTTCTATGAACGTGTTTAGGCTGCATGGGTCGTCTATGAATCTGTCGAGGCTGCATGGACCTTCTATGAATCTGTCGAGGCTGCATGGGCCTTCTAGGAACGTGTTGAGGCTGCATGGGCCGTCTATGAATCTGCTGAGGATGTATGGGCCTTATATGAATGTGTTGAGGCTGTACGGGCCTTCTATGGATGTGTTGAGGCTGCATGGGCCTTCTATAAATCTGTCGAGGCTGCATGGGCCTTCTGTGAATCTGCTGAGGCTGTATGGGCCTTCTATGAATGTGTTGCTGCGGCATTGGCTTTCTATGAATCGGTCGCGGCTGCATGGGCCTTCTATGAATCTGTCGAGGCTGCATGGGCCTTCTATGAATCTGTCGAGGCTGCATGGGCCTTCTATGAATCTGTCGAGGCTGCATGGGCCTTCTATGAACGTGTTGCTGCGGCATTGGCCTTCTATGAATCTGTCGAGGCTGCATGGGCCTTCTATGAATCTGTCGAGGCTGCATGGGCCTTCTATGAATCTGTCGAGGCTGCATGGGCCTTCTATGAACGTGTTGAGGCTGCATGGGCCGTCTACGAATCTGCTGAGGCTGTATTGGCCTCCAGCCAGCGATACTTTGATTTAGATTCTTCAATATATGTAAGATGATAATGCTAAGATATTCTGCAATGATTCAAAATTAACAGAAAGTACTTCTACCAATTTGACTTGTTGTTGTGTATGTTGCTAATCAAAATTGAACACTGTGATTGAACTTCTTCCAGTTGCGGAACTTCACATCTTGACAGAAAGTGATAGTCTGTATCGCACTGCAGAGCTCTTGCAGCCTGTGCACCAAAATAAAAGTGGGAAAAGTGGCATTACGCAAGCTGCGTGGAATATTTGTGAAAGGCTAGGTGTGAACGATGAAGTGCAGTCTCTTACATGCATCATCACCATGGAAAATTCCATCAAGATGAAATTCAAATTTCGGCCTCTGACATTTTGTCACCCATTATTTTAAAACTTGTCTCATAATGGCACCTCTGCCTTGGACCACAGCCACAAAGCCTTAGAGTGGAGAACACGTTAAGATGCCCACAGCATGACATGAGATGCACTTGAGCAGTTTTTTTCTTTACTGCATTTGCACAAAAACATCTCCAAGATGTAAGAGGGATCTCCAGATCTTCTTCAGAATCGCATCTTATTGGATAAGGTAAGAGGCAGCAGATCCAGATGTCAGATGATCATGGCCACCACATCACATCACATGCTCCAGTGCAAATCTTTGCAAACCGGACACATTTAGTCAGAACCTGCCTCGGGTAGAGTTTGCCCAACATAGAGATGTGTCTTGAAGTTAGGGCAGAATCCAGGTGACTTAGGTATGATGTTTCCCGTTTCTGTAATATTAGTGATGGGGTTAATATGGACATGTTTAATTCCATATAACCATTGTTTCCATTCTATACTCTTGTTTCACCTGCACGGTTCAGCTAGTGTGTTTTGGTGAAGATGGTAAGCCCTCAATCCAATGCACAATGATGTGCTAACAGAAGCAAAACCTTTCTCTCATGGTATTGCATCTGAAAATGTAACTGCTGGAATATCTGATGGAGAACTTCTTTGTCCCACCAAACAGGTGACAGCTGTGTTTAGGGTATCCTTTACTGGGACCAACAAGCACCTGAAGCGTAAAGCTGAAGAAGGAATGATGGACCCTTTTAAGAGACATCTCAGCAAATCAGAGTTCTCCCGACCGGGTTGTTCTACATATGATCAGTGTAACACTCCGTAAACGAAACAGCATCTGATAGCATGATGTGGACGTCCGTACCCCAACCTCAGAAATTATAATAAAGTGGAATGATGTAATTGCAGGATTATTGGGTGAGAGTATTTTTTCCATTGTTGTGGGCCGTGAGGAGGAGTCAGCTGTTCCCTACCTGCCTGCATTGCAATATAATCACCATTCCGGAACAGGAAGTGGGGAGGCAAGTGGTCTCTTGTGGTCTGTTGGAGTCGGGGGAGAAGCGGGGGTGTCCACCTGCTACTTCCGGGAAACCCTGCGGAATATCCCTTGAGATTTGGAGCTGTCCATTACAAAGCAAAACTGCCGTCAGACGCATGAACGGAGCTCGCCATAAGAGCAAAGAGCAAAAGGTAAGAAAGCCCTCTCAGTTTCCCGTGCTCTGCAATGTATTTGTATTAGCCCCGTAAACTGCGCCCCTGGCTCTGCAGCAGAGTCACAACTTGCCGCTTATGCCACCACGCAGTAATAGAGGACGGCTGCTGGGGGACAAAAAGGAAAACGTAATAAAGGAGGAGGGCTGTGAGAGCTGCGGTGCGTTGCATTATCTTCGATCAAAGCCCCACAATCCACACCGGTGCAGACTATCAGACTTTTGCTCTGTTTGCCACTCACCCTCCTTTATATATTGATGCAGCTAGGTACCAAGGCCAGGCCCCAGGGGTGCCTTTCCACCAGGCATTGGCTGCACGGCCTTGTAGCTGGGAAGCCCACAGCCCGTGGTTGCGGACACGGCAAGGAATGGACTAATTGGGGGCAATGTGAAAGCAAGGGAAACATCTGTGGGAACATTATTCAGTTACTTGACGCCTTTCAACCCTCCTGTTATTACTTCACGGGCTGGTCACCCATACTTCCCGGAAACTCAAGGAAATTGCGTTCCCGCTTTCACGAGCGGCCTGGGGGATACGGAATAAGGCAGCCTGCTGAGTCAGTCGGGCGTGCCCTGGGCACCCATGCTTGCTTGCCTACTCCATTGAACTCACACTGGGAGTGCTTAGTCTGTTTTTTTATCCTTTTATTCTTTTATTTTCTACTAATATTGATATTGAATAATATTTTAAATGGACTCAGGATTTTTTGGCTTGTATTTTAGTTCAAATTTGCTCTGTCACTTTGGCCGTCGGGCCTCACTTTGCTGATTTTAAGTGTATTTTTAAGCTCACAGTTCCTAGCTGTCTAATCACTATTGCTACTGCCTGTTCTATCTGATGTTTAGCTCTACTGTTCATTTTAGCATACTTTTCACCTGTTGCACATATTCCAGAAACTGCTCATTTGCACATGGTTGCATTATCTGGTATATTTGGGTGTTCATTGTAAAATACCACCAATTGGTTGACCACCTCACTGTTAGTCCATATGGCCAAACGTAAGGCCAGAGACCAACTGCTTGCAGAAAACAGGACAAAAAAACGCAAGCAGGGACCAAATGGATCTAAAGGTGTCAAAATTTGAGGAGTTACTCTCGGCCAACAACCTACCCTAAATGAATACTTAAAACAGACGGCAGGGAAAATTGAGGATTGCATCCTCAATATTGAAAGGGCCATCGAAGAAGTCTCAAATCACACTGGGGACCTGGAGGGCCAACTGGCAGTCCCCTGAGACACAACTTGGGTAGTCACGACAGGGCCCCAGGCATAATTAATAGGATAGTAACCAGCCTGACACATGCAGAACCGCTGCCAGATCTGCCAGTGCCTGCTATGGCACATGATAGGGCTGGCAGTGTAGTCTTTACACAAGTGGATATCGAGAACAGTGGTTTATTGCATTAATGTGGAGAGGATAGTCTGGATTCAGTATCCAGCGATTTCAAAACCCTAGACCAGGAAACTGGTTCCAGTACTGGATAGTATCTCCCAGTTTAAGCACTCTCTAAATACCTCACTCTCCATTCTTGATGACCTCATAAGAGGGATTAAGAACGACATTGTGGAACTCAAGCAGAGGGCTGTAGGTAATTTACCGGCCATCAGGAGGGGAGTGAGCCAGGGCACGATCATCGAGGCTCAGGTTAGATCACAGGCCAGTCCTTTGCATCCAAGTCGAGCATATCCTATGCCCACCCCAGTGCCAATCCCTGGGAGGTCACAGATAAAGGCGCTAGGCCCTCATATAACCACTACTTCTAGTACACGACCACCAGCCAAAGGCCAGATTAGATGGCAGGGAGATAAGGCAACCATTGACCTCCTGCCCAAAGCAGGCTCTTTGGTGAGGGTCATCATTGGGGTTCCAGTTCAACTAGCATGAGGGGAGGAGTCAGCTGCTTAGTTAACGAATAAAACAACTCACTGGATTAATACCAATCTACCCGCTACATAAATTAACCCAGGTGATATTGTGATGGCCAGAAGAGCATTCTGGTTTGGTCAAATTGCCAAAGTGGAGGAAGGAGACAGTGTCATTGTCACAGTGGCAACACTGGCCATTTTAAATTACTTGCTGTCTGCTTTGGATCATAGCAGGCATAGTGGACTCTACTCCGGCAGTGCCAGTACATTTTTTTATCCATCACACAGTGTTCCTGTAAATATGGTCCAATGCAAGTTGAGAAGCAGGCCAATGGGGAGCGCCTGCCAGGAGTGAATATAGGGGGGAGGGCGGTCTGGAAGGTGTGTGGTGCAATAATTACATCAAATCAATTTGAGTCCTTATCAGGAGTAGAAGAATTTGACTGACTCAGAGCCCCAAATGAGGGATCCCCGACCCTTGCAATGTTGGTTCCACCTGCCCTGCATACTAGCGAAGGGATTACTAAATCTGCAGAGAATGCAGTAATGCTGCTTAGTTGGAACATAGCAGGGGCCACTGCAAAACTGGCAAGTTTGGACATTGTGGCCAACATGAAACAACATGACATTATACTATTGCAGGAAACCTGGGCAATGGAACCCGTGCTGATGGATGGGTTTGTGGCTTTCTCCATCCCGACAAGTAAGAATAATAGAGGTTGGTGCTATGGGGGCCTATCAATCCTTCTGAAATTATCTCTAAATCATCTATTCAGGGTAAGGGACACTAACTACACCTGTATACAACATCTTCCGGTGACATCGGATTCAGGAAAAACTCTGGAACTTGTCAACTTTTACAATAGTCTTCACATCTCTGATGTTAACTGTCTCAGGGCACTTAAAAACATGTTGGAGGACTCAATTTTGGATCAACTGGATGATCGAACAGTGTTGGTACTGGGAGGGCACTTTAATATTAAACTAGGAAATGGGATCCCACCGGATCTCGTTGACCCGGGCGAGGAGTATGTTTATGGAGTTAAGCCCTTGCAGATGTGGGATGAACAGGTCTGCCTCAGGGGACTGCAATGGGGCTCATGGTTAGCTAAATGTGGAATGAGTTCACTAAATGGACGCATCCACTTAGACGTACCAGGCAATTTTACATTAATTAATACTAATGGCTCCTCGACCATTGACTATTTTCTCATGCACGTTCAACACTGGAAACTCATAGCGGATTTCAGAGTTGTGCATGACATTTTCAGTGACCAGTGCCCGCTCACATTGGTCTTGAAACAGGGAGTTTTACAAGTCCATGGGGCTTCTCCTCATCAACTGCGTCAATGTGCAATAAACCTACACTGTAAACGATGAATAAAATGGGCATGGTGTGATCCTATAGCAGCCAAATGCAAAGTTGTATCACTGAATCTACGTAAAATGTTGTCCATTCTTGACAAAGGGGCTTGCTCTGATCAAATAATCACCTTGTCAAAGTATCTCTGGAAGGCCATGTTGGATTGTTTTCAGTATGAGTTCAAGCAAAAGCATAGTAGGCAGGTCAGCTGGTCCGATTCGGAATGCAAGGCTGCATAGAACAATGTATTAAGGGCTTTGAGAGATGTGAAAAGTTCTAGGGGGGACATTGTCAAGGCTAGAGTGGATTATAAAGGGTCCATAGAATATAGAAAGGTCCAACTGGAAAGTAAAGCATGGGAGGACCTACTGATGGATGTCTCCACAAGGGACTCAAAGAAAGATATTTTGAGAGTTTGTTGCTGGAGGCCCTCAATGTAAACGCAACAAGACCCACCGGGAAAATCATGTTGCATCCAAATCTCAGCTTGATCATTTCTCTACTAGGCCTGTGGGTATGAAGATGGGGAGCGTTGCTCAGCATTATGGATAACTTTGAAGGTGGTGGAAAGGGTAGTCACCCAACAGACACGTAATCGAACCTCTGGACCGGATGCAGTTCCTGTCGATTTATATAAAGGTGAGATGAACCTTTGGGTACCTGTGTTGGCAGCCTGCTTTAATTCATATCTGTCCACGGGTGCCTATCCGCAGTCCTGGTGAAAAGCTATTATTCAACCTATCTTTAAAAAGGGTAATCCTGGAAGTCCTCTTGCCTACAGGCCAATCTCACTGCTGGACACCTCCATCAAGGTTTTTGGCCGGATCATCCTGCAGCACGTTGAAGACTAGATTCTAACCAGCCAGGTTCTCTCGGAGGTCCAATATGGCTTTAGACCTGGCTTGAGTACTTGGGACCAGGCTTTGAACCTCTATTTGGTGGGGGCTAAGGCTTCCTCTGTCTATGGTAGGGGGGAGACGATTTATTTAGCCTTCATGGACCTGAGCACCGCATTTGACAAGGTGGACAGAGCTTCTCTATGGCTCTGGTCCACAGGATGTCCGCTGTGCGGGAACAGTGTGAATGCACTGACTATTTTGAGGTGGCCACAGGAGTTTGTCAGGGCTGTGTGCTAGCGCCAGTTCTATTCACTCTCTTCATAAATGGCCTGTTTAGAGTACTAGTGTACACAAAAGCAGACGTCCCGTGGGACAGTAAAAAAGTATTCCCCTTGCTTGCTTATGCTGACGATACTGTGCTTATTACACAGACAACAATAGCCTTACAAAAGCAGAGCAGTGCTTACATTGATTTTATGACAGAGTTAAAACTTACCACAAATACGAGCAAATCCGCAGTGATGGCATGTAGCGCCGGGAGAGGGAAAAGAGTCCAAAAGTGTCCTATGCTGAGCAATGGGCTGGCTATCCCCAGGATAAGAAAGTTTGATTACCATGGCATCTGTTTCTCAGACAACGGGAGCGGGTTGGCCCATGATCAGAGACAAGGTACAAACATGAAACAGGCATTGGGGGTATTGCAAGATGCATGAAAATGTGCCAGGGTAAACCACTAAGTCTCATCATGGAAGTGTATTGTGCACAAACAACGAATGTGACCAACTATGGGGCCACCCTTTGGGGGGCTGAAAATGCAAGTTATTGAAGTTACAGAGAATCACTTTTAAAAATAAAAACTGTTGGGCCTCCTCAGTTCAGCCCCAACTATGCTGTGCACATTGAACTGGGTATCACCCATATAGGTGACGATTTGTATGAAGCACTCTTCCTGCACTGGCTGGGGATTTGGTCAAATCCGAGAGCCACTCTGACACATGACATTACTAGATCCCTGTTGCAAGGCCCCCAATGGCAAAAAACACCCTGGTGGAAACGTATATCTGAATGTGTGTCTATGGTCAATGCACAGTCTTTTCAATGCCTGGCCCAGAATTTGACTGTAAAAGAGAGAAGTGCATACAAGAGGGTCTTCCGTTCGCTTATTACCACAAGACACAAATCCATTGGCCTTGCTCTGCTTTCCAACAGGTTCCATTACTCCCTTTCAAAATAAGACACCATCCAACCATGCTTGTGCTTTAGCGACAGACAGACCGACAGATGTGCACCTACTTACTAGGGCGAGCCTAAACCGGCTCCTGCTGAGGGACATTACGCAGATGTGGCAGGGGCAGAAGCAGAATGTGGCCTGTCCGGGTTGCAGGGGTGTGAAGGAAAACCTCTCACATTCGGTCCTGTTCTGAGCTCAATATCAGGACATCACGAAACAAACCATTACCCCACTCCGGAGGGTAGCGAATTCTACGCACTGTCGTCCCCCACTTTTGTTCCTGCTACGTGCAGAGCCATCAACTGTTGCTTGGGGCAGGTCTGAATATTTGAGAAAGGCATGGAATATAAGAAATCATATTGCAATTACTCCAAAAGAAATTGCCCCCCTTCAAGTTAATGTTTTCCCTCTAAATCAGATGTTAGATGCCACAGGGATGTTTGTTTTACATTGTTGGACATTGCGGGCATCATTATGCACTGTGTATTTTTGTAAATTTGTGTATCACAAGTTTATTTAAGTATATTGTCTTGTGTTTTTAGATTGGACTGTGCATATTAGTTTGTGAGTTTTGGGTTATGGACCTTTGATCCGAATAAACTGTCAAAAACTGATTATTGGGCGCGACTGGGTGGGGGCAGGGTGATGGAACCGGGGAGATGATGCATATACGTTTTTTCCCATAAGAAAACGTTCCTTCTCCTTGTGAAGGCTTTGCCACATCCATACGCTGCGGGCCCTAGGGTTTATTGTTTTACTTTAAATCATAGCAGACTCTGCCAAGGGTTTCCCCCTGTTTTGTTGGCTGAAGGTAGCATGTTTAAGTGATATGAAGGACTGGACATGCGTGCCCTGGGATCTGTTCAGCTTAGGATGTTTCAATTTGTTCGAAGTTAGTGTGCCGAAGCCATCGGCCTGGAATTTTATGGATTGCACAGGTCCTAGCCGGATTGAAAAATCAGCCCCTCATCAGTGACAGGAATAACATCAGGGGGATAGAGAACGTATGCCCCTTGCCTGAGGAAGTGAAAACTGGAAGTTGACATCGTGACCCAGATGATGACTACCACATGACACCTGGAACCATGGAAATGAAAGATGGACTTTCATGGTAATACAAAGAATAACTTTGATATATGGGAGCTGGCAATAGCATGCTGGAAGACCTACTTAGACCTTTTCGATGATTTGAGGTCGAACGTCTTGAAGGGTTAAACTGCAGTGGGGCCGAGGTCGGAGTGGTTGGTTGGGTTTGGGTTTGGATGGGATGATGCCTGTCTGTCTTGCAAGAGCAAACAGCTATTAATCCCTTTTGTTTTGCCTGTTCATTTACTGCTGTGTTTTTCATTATGTATACAATGTCTTCCACACTTCTGTCTGCTTGCTCTATTTCTGGATGGACCCTCCTCTTAAGAATTTATTCAGTCTCTCCGGTAGAAAATTGAACCGTTTCTAACAGTGTACGATTTTGCTCTGGTCACCTCTGATAACTTCATTGTGGCAAGTCTTCCCAACCCTAATGCTGAGGGCTGTGCTGCTGCGGTGCGGCCGGCATAGGCTAGGCGGATTGCCCAGATCACACCAGTGCTCAGACACACGCTTTTCCTCCTTAGGCTTCACTACAACTGAGCACATAGCTGCCTAATCCGACCCAAACATTAAGAACACTTTAAGACCAGAATCATTGCTGATTGTAAGCTACTGCCACGCCATGATTTTCTCTCTCCACCCGGCTATACTTTTAGTGGTACTGCAAATATGTAGTTCTTCCAGTGGTTTGGATCGACTGTCACCAGGAAATGACCGGTGCAAGCAGTTTCCACAGACAGTAAAATTTCACTTTTCTTTCACAAAGGTGTGGCCAACACTTTTATGTTATTCATAATTATTACAAAAATACGTATATTTAATTGAATGTTATCTGGCAGAATACATGTTACCCTACATCTCTGGCAGCTGAGCAACTATGATCGGAGGTAAATATCTGCTTCCCGTGGTAAAAAATGAATACCACCCATAGGATATTTAAATATCCGGTGCCTGACTGATAAGCCACGTTTTAGCCATTACCTGAACATTTACTGCTGTCACATAACACTTGACCATTGATGCAGCAGCCGATTATGGGTTTACAAGGTTTTTGCAGCCCTGTAGTATTTTCCCTTCCTGTCCGAATTAACATAGACAGTAACCACCGGGCCCTTACACCCATTCCCCAGTGGGCGCTTAAGATTGATTATGATTACAAAGGAGCTGCATTGGCTTTAGACTCAGCCACATACCATGGGGACAAGCACAATCGTTGGCCATCAGGTAGAATAATTGAAGGAAGATATAGTACACTATTGCCCTTAGTCCATGTCCACCCACTATGGAAGGTTTACCGTGGAGGCAGGCCTGCTACCTTGCAGCAATCTTCTACTTCAAGTGAATGTTCGAGGAGGGTAACATCATAGCCAGTGTAGATATCCAAGATATGATGTCCCAAGAAAGACCCCAGAGCCAAATATACAAAAGAGACTCCTTAATCATTCTTTGCAGTGCAGTACAGAGGTAAGTAGTTACCTTCTAAAGGATGCTCTCAGAGCACTCATCTACATCACCCACCTTCTCAGCACTATACTCACCAACACACATGCATGACATCACAGAATTGTCCCATAGCAAACTTCATGGCCAGCATAGAAGAGATGTATGCCATACACGTTAACCACGCCCCACAGTTAAACCAGTGATGTGGTTTTCGGCAAGGTGATAGAACCATCAGAAGTTGCCCGTTGTCGCTGCGTACAGAATAATCCATAAAACAGTTGATTTACTTGCTGTGTTGGTGGTGGGCAGTGTCTCCACTCATAAGGCCCTGAGTTAATGTGGGAGGGACTGTGGTATGACCAAATCCATATAGAAAGGAAGCTCAGAGTCCCCCCAATAAGTGACAATGCCCATCTCATCCAACCACAGTTCTAGTATCCCCACTAACACTATACACAATGAACCTCTGCACCTGGCAGTACATGTGTCGCATGAGTCCTTTTACAATGTCTTCCAAAGAGGGATATGTTAATGCCAATCCACCAGGCCTCACTGCCTGACAGTAGACAGCAGCATCCCCCTTGGAAGAGCAGCATTTTCAGCAATGCCGCTATGATAGCTCATTAAGTTGAATTCACACTGCTGAAATCTGTCTAATGCAAATTGATGCCAAGATATAGGGTTGAAGTGAATTATAAGAGGAACTGCAGAGCTGCAATAATTCAGCAGGTCTATGCACAAACTCAAATGAACTAAAAGAATTAGATGATGAGGGAAGACACTGGTAATATGCTATTAACCAGCGTCTATGAATTCCAGTCCAACCAAACTCTGTTAAAAGACTGTAGTGGAGAGATTACATGGGGGTGGCAGAGCGGTTATGGATTCACACAGTGCCAGAAAGAATGAGAAAACAAAATGGCGGGCATAGTTTTATCAGAGTGTTGTCCCATCATTGAGTTCAAGAGGAGACATTCATGGATTATAGGCCAATCTCTTGGATCTTCAGAGGAACATAGCTTATCCCATGTTAAGGAGCCAGATTGAGAGGCATGCTGTACGTGTGCCAAATCTGAGGATCTTGCCCCTTCTCCCAATGGGGAGACCTTTCACATGGGGTAAGGGCTATTCATCCACAGTACAATAGCCCACCTGGGGGTGGTGCACCAAGGGAGAATCACATTGGGGAGGAAGCCACTTATGGGATTGGGGACGACCATGGCCTGAGAATGTGGTATTTCCCCGCATCAATACACCTAAACCCTTCTCCAATGCTAAATACTCCTTACCTTCTTTTAATAGGGCTAATGTGTGGGCTGGACCACTGCAATGTTCTATTCCTAGGGACCTCCACAAAAAACCTTGAGAAACTGCAAGTTACTCAAAACAATGCCCTACGCGCAGCTCAAGGCATCTCCAAATGAGAGCATATATCTACTGCTAGAAGAGCCTCCCACTAGCTACCTATAAAAGAGAGGATCATCTTCAAAACCTTGACTCTCACTCACAAATGCATCCACTCTGCAGCACCAGCCTACCTGGCACAAAGGATCCACCCGGCCATGTCCTCAAGACAAACCAGGACCCCCTATACCAACCTACTCACCGTACCCATGGTAAAACGAGCAAGAGCAGGGGGTACCAGCTTCCCGTACCTTGCGGCTCTACACTGGAATGCCCTCCCCACTGCCCTGCAAGCTGAACCTTCACTGACCACCTTCCGCAAAACCTTGAAAACCACCTTGTTTGCTTGATTCTCTACCGTTCCTCACGCACACCCGCCATATGTATATTTGACTTGTGTACGCCTCCATGCATAATATGTGTTACACCTATGTACCCAATGCTGCAACTTATGCATAATGTAACTAAGCTTGCTGCAAGTAACAGCGCCTCAATGCCCTTGGGCTGCCTGCGTGCTATACAAATGTAAAAAAATAAATAAAAATAAAATAATAAAATTGTCAAGTTAGCCAAAACTTATATACTAAACAAGATTAAAACATCAGAGAATGCAAAGTATGTTGCATATGGCTCTATTTCAAGTATTGGGAAACTTAGCATACTTCACAAAACTAAAACATCAAAGAATGTCAAGTATGCTACATCTGGCTATATTTTTTGCACTGAGAAGAAGTAGATGACCAGTAGTTCAAGGATCACTCGGGAGATGCAGAGTGAGTGCTTAGCTTCTCAACATATGTGATTAGCCCAAAGCAATTCCACTGTCCAGAGCAGGAGTGTAAACGCAGCTCAGCTGAGATACACAGGGAAAACTATCCTCCATGGAGGATTCGGGTGAGCCGTTTACTAGCCGAGCAGATGAGTGCCAGCAGAAGGGAAGCCGTGAGTGGAGGAGGAGAACCCAAACAAATTCCTGGAAGGAAGGACTGCTCAGGGTGCTGAGTAAAACCTAAGGATTTCTCCAGCTCCGGCAAGGTGTCCATGAGAGAGGACACACTGCCGGGGGAAGCAGATGTCCGCAGAGCCTTGTAGACCGCGCCAGAGTCCCCAACGCTACTGGAGCCTCAAGAGACAAAGCAGCTGCTCGGGAAATGCTGATACAGCAAGGAAGAAGCACAAAGGTACGCAGGTTACCTGAGAGGTGACAAATCTATGGATGTCGTCACTGCTTCACTGGGAGAAATCTTCCCTCATGTGACCAGGGAATGGCAGGGAAAGGCAGAAACTACCTGCCTCTGAACCTCGGGGTGGCTATCTGCGGCAGGACCACATGGGGGAGGATAACCCTCCAGGAGTCAGAGCAGAATAATTGCGTCTGAACAGATACGATTTTTCCTTTGCCTCTGGCAACACCCACTAGCCCCTTCCCCATTCACGTATGGCATATTGTGATGTAGATGTAGAACCTTCAGTCTTGACTAATCATCAACCATACTTACTTTAACATTTACTTAATAACACTGTGACGAAGAAGAGGAATGGAGTAATGAAGATCACTAGAAGCAGAGAGCAAACACTGCATTCCAGTTTTTGGAAAAGGTATCAGGTGCCAGACATTTAAGTGCAGGGGACTTGAAGAGAAAGGGATACTCACTTCTCCCTACATCGGTTGACACCGGAGGAGCGCAGGCTTCAGTGTGGAGCAGAAGAGCTGCTGGAAGTGCCGTCCAGGAAAGTCGAGCAGGGGAAGGTTCCTCGCTCTTGCACCATGGACAGCAGGAGCAGTCAAGTGAGGAAAGAGGCAAAATGGGAACTTCAGAGCCAACCATACATACAGCATACAGTGGGACTGGGACCCACACCCAATCAAGATTGGTGAACTTGAGAACATGAAAAACAGTGCCCCAAATATGTGGAATCTAGGGGAAGGGAGTCCCCCCTCCCCTGTCATTGTAGAACTGTGTAATTTGTGGACTGTGGAAAAGCTAAGAGATCACAGGGGCATGGATGGAGCCAATGAGCCTGTGAATTGTGGAATTTTTACAATCTTAAAGGGAAGGGGCATACCCCTTCAGATTGTGGAACCTGGTGTTGATAAACTGTGTAAGCTGAAGGAAACTCCGGGGAAGAGTGTCCTCCTTGAGACTGTGGAAATTGTGGAAACTTGAAAGAAACTCAGGGGAAGAGTCGGCCCACTTGACACTGTGCAGTATATTACTGTGGCATTGAAAAGCCAGAGACATCCGGGGGAAGGGAATGCCCCCTTTTCTGGTGGAACTTTATTTGTTTTCTTTTACACTTTAGAACGTTGTGTTTGAAACTTTGGAAAGAAGCCACATGTGTTCAGCTAAAAGTTACCCCCACTTCATGTTACATTAAGTTTAGTGTGTGAGAGACACAGGGCAGGGAACTCTGTGTTTTGGACATTCTGACACAGACGTTCCTTAGTGTTGTTGAGGTGGGGAAACCCCTCCTAGAGTTCGAGATAAGCAGGATTTCCTCCAAACCCCTCTTTTCTTTTATTAAAAAAAGTATTCAACTAACACCAAAAATGAGAGTGTGTCCGAGTCTTACTCTTGATCCCTTACAGAGAGCAAAGAGCAATAAATAGATTAGTAAAATAGGAGGATCTGGCAGAGTTTATGACCTTAGTAAAGGTCAGGAGGGTGTCCTTATAGGAGAAGAGGGGAATACTTCCCTGGAACCACCTGCCTAGGAGATGTTACATGTCCGTCTTGATGTGGCAGATTTCAGGGGTCCTCCATGGTTAAGGTGAGGTGCAGAGGCAGTGACAGTACACGTGGGACTGTAGATAGTGGTAATTTAGTTTGGTAGTAATGATTGTGGTGGGGCAGATGGAGGGTGACCACTGTAAAAGATATGGAGATATAGATGTTTCCTGCCCCGCTCAGGCCCATTCAGACACGAAAAGGGCCAAACTGAATCAGCCCTTAGAATGTAAGATCATTGATTTTAACACCTGGGCTTTGTGGTTAAATAGTACATATGTATTCTTCAGTGAATAATCAGCGGTGTGCCTAACTTTGAATGGTTGTTCGTCTGGTACAGTGCCAGGTAGTTTGAGACAGTGGTGGCACCAGCTGTGGGTCTCAATCAACAATGTCGGAGTAATCACATGCCACGGAAACAGCTCTCAGTGGGTCAGTGCAGAAATTAAATATCATCTATATCTCCTTTTTGCCACTATCGGTGGACTTGCTGCCTGTGGCTCTGTTAGAAAAAAGGAGAGTGGTGTTCATTAGTGGAACAGTGGTGAAACCTGTGGTGTTGATGGGTGTTGATGGGTGCAGGCGGGATGTACCCGGTTCCTGCATGCTAATCTGCTTTCTATGGGTTTGGTGGACAAACTTGTGATAATGTTATCGTAAGAGAACAGCTCAAGAGCACAATAGTTAATATACTGCAGCTTTTTGGGTTTAGTTAGCCACTGATTTGGGAGAGTGTGATGGGCTAAAGCGAGCTTGGTCATGGTTCGGCTAGTGTTGGTGTGCAGATGGCTAGGCATGTGGCGGCCCTCTGTGGCAGGGGGTTTGAGTGAATAGTGCAAGTGGGAGGAGATCTTAGAAGGGAGTCGATCAATCAGAGGAAGGAAGGAGCAGTTCATGCAAGGCAAAACAAGCAGCAAACCCTGAACTCCTAGTGCTGGCCATTTCTAGACAAGTGCCACCTCTCTAGCTTACAATGCCACCTGTCAATCCCGCTACCTCTCTCGCTCTATCTCTCTCACTCTTCTTCTGCTTCTCAAATAGATGCATTGCATCTGATGAGGAACACAAACAAGTGTCTATGAGTTGGCAGATGAAGGAAAGGGACTGTTTAGAAACTCCAGACATTACCATGAGTTACCTGCTAATGTTTATGTGAGGCAAGAACGTTCGATTCAGAGGAAGGGTGGCTTGAAATTCGAGGACCACAGTCTCCCATTTCACATCCCTTACTATTTTGGTGGATAGGCTGATAGAGTCTTCAAAGCTACCTCTAACACACTCAGATGCTGTGCTCCGATATGGCGGCCGGGCTCATAACCCTCTGTGAGTGACAAGCGCGGACTGTCTGACTTTAAATGAATGATTGCGTGCCGGGTCCCAGAAAGTTGAATTTCTCTCTGTGGGGCAATAGGAAGATCTACAGTGAAGCGTTGGGCACAAGTCACGGTTGTACTGATGTGGTCTGTTTGAAGGCAGGAGAGGGCTACTACTGCTTGCAGCAGGAGCACCCCCGACTAACAGGATACTGTAGAGCTGGACACATTTCTCTATCATGGGGAAGCTAATCTGATAGGAAGGCGGAAGTCATAAATGAGAAACGAATGCTGTGAGAGTTGGAATGCTGTGAGAGTTGGAAATACAGATGCAACTATTGAGGGGCTACACACAGAAGATACACTAAAAACACAGGAACACATTGGGTGATCTTTGAAATATCTCTTCTGTCCTGAAGAAGGCTGTGTATAATCAAAGCAGAAAGACCCTACATTATGGACTGAATTCCTTGTTATTCTATTCACCAAGGTTTGTGCAGAGGGTACAATACAGCTTTCGTGTAAAACCTCACTGGTGCATATATATAAAAAGGGCAAACAAAGTGACCAGGAAAACTTCAGGCTCCTTGGACTGTTAGATATAAGAGGAATGATTTTTGTCTTTTTATTTTTCAAAGAAGTATCTAGGTGGGTGAAATCTGAAGTTATTTCGGATAGATTCCAAATGGGATTTTGAGTGGGGTCTGGTACCATACATGGCTTACGCTGGCCATAGAACTTCTAGGAATAATTCAGGCCACAAGATGAGTCTGATTTGTGAAGGGCTGGCAGAGCAGGACTAACTGTGCGGCCCGCCAAGGGGAGTAGGCCAACAAAACGTTATAGCAGTAGCACCCGGACAATAAACCATGGACACAATCAAGGAGTACTCTTGGATCAAGGGAGGGATGGGAGGAGGGGGAGGGAGGGATCATGTGTTCATGTAACTTGTTAAAAAAAATGCTAATAAAAACTTACTTGAAAAAATAATAATTCATTACGAAGTCGAAAGCAAAAGGGAATCCATATTTGTAATTTGCGATGGTAGAACGTGACCTATTATGGTGAAAGCTGGAGGCATATCAATGCCTGGACAGTTTACTACGTACTCTCTGTGCACTATCTGAGAATACTTCAGTGCGGGTCGTATTGGACAGCAACAGTGCCTGCACGCTTCCTATCCCCAGCGGCAGAGGGCTTAAACATGGATGCGTGTTGGCGCCTCTGCTGTTCAACGTTATCTTGCTCATCCGTCTATTGAATTGGGAAATGTGGAAAATTGTCCTGCTAGGCTTGGTAATGAGAGAGTGCTGTGCATCTCATACGCACATGATGCCATTGTCCTGGGAGGATAGCTCAGCGGCAGAGACGACAGGAAGCAACAACAGGTTCGATCCCCGGGTCCGCGCTTAAAAAAAAAAAAAATCTCTGGGTATTTAAGCACATTATAAATACGTAACTAAGACAAAAAAATAAACACACAAATACGCAACTAAGAAAAACAAACAATTCCTGTAACAGCGCCTCGATGCCTGTGGGCTGTGTGAGTGCTTTATAAATGTAAAATAAATAAAATGTAGTGATTTGCGATCATACCTTTAGTGGTCTCTGTAGATTTTTGGAGGAATTGCAACGTTATGCAACCCGAAATGGCCTGGTGATCAATTATGATAAGATCAAGAAGATGCACTTTGCGCATAAAGAAATTAGTATACCCAGGTCATCTACGCTGGGGAATCTTGTGGAAAGAGTAGAACACTTTAAGTATCTCGGTGTAGAGCTAAACACTAAAGGCGATTACGCCGGGATTCTAGCTGAAAAAAAGAGGAAAACCATTGCGTTGACAGTCACGAGGGTAAATCATGTTGGTGAGAGCGCAGGGTATAGTTATCTTGGAGCGCAGCACAAGGGCAACGCGCTGGTGTTGGAAGCAAGACTATGCAGAGCAATAGAGGTTTTGAATCCGGGATCTGCACTTAGAAACCGTAATCCAGTATGGTTATAGACGCGTTATAAAAAAAACAATTAAATATATAAATATAAACAATGTTTCTATGCAACCATCTTATATGGACTTGAGGCTCTATGCCTGCCTGACATGACATAGCTAAAGTTTATAGAGGGAAAGTTCTGGAAAATAAGTTTGTGATTGGCAACCAATGTGCCTATTGAGCTGATCAGGCTGTAATTAGGGTTAATTTCTCTTCCAGCACCGGCATTAAAAAGAAGGTGCTTATTGTACAAAAATAAATCTAGAACAAGGCTATCTTGCCCGTTCCTAAATCTACTAGGAACCCTTACATGTACTGAACAGCAAGATAGATTTGCCGAGCTGGTTAATGCCACTTTTCGAGTTATCAACTGAAGCCCTCATTGGGATGATGAATTGTATATCTTGCAACAAAGTTTTTTGCCAAAATTGGAAGAATGTGATTGGGCTGCAAACTATACTCCTCTTGCTAAATTGAAGAAATGTGCTGAGATTGCTAAATTATCGCACACATTTAAGATCCCCCAGCATTATATTCAAGCAATAAGCCCTGAGCCGCGGGGCCATTACCGAGTCAGGTAATGCCCCAGGGTCCATAGTTACAGGCCTGAGCCATGCGAGGGACTTAATGAAGGCCCCTGGGCATTACCTGATTTGGTAATGGCACCCCAGCTCAGGGCTTATTGCTATTAGTACCCCGGCATGCAAGACCAGGGTACTAATAGCATTCTTTTTCTGTTCCGAACCACTGCAGCATTTCGGAACAGAAAAAGAAAAAAAAAATCAAAAAATGCCCGCCGAGGAAGGGAAAACGGAGTCCATTTAGCCTTTCCAGGGCGGCCATCGAGAGCGGACGCATTGTGTACAGAAATGTTCCCAGCGCGTTCACTCTCGAAAACAGAAGAAAAAGAAGGTAAGTGCGGTTGGGAGGGGGGAGGGGATTATTTGTGCGGTTCAGGGGCAAGGGGGTGTAAAACACTTACCCGAATCCCGGCGGGGGAGGAGGGCAGCCTCCAGCCCTGCGGAGACTCAGAGCGGGGATTATTGGTTGAGAGGCTTACCACCCCCCCCACGCGCTGGGGATGTATAAAAAGCTAAAGCTTTGAGGGATTCTGCGGGGGGTATGGAATGGACGAGGGCCAATCAGATTGCTTGTAACATTCTGACTGACCCTCGCCAGGTACTAATAAGCTTTGCTCATTCCCTGCTTTATGCAGATTCCTTTTGTTATTAAGAATAAATAGATTACCGACATTGGCAAATCTGGGACCAGAACTGGCATTTATATATGAATCTAGGACCTGTTGTATGTGCAATTGGACAGAAAAGATCGAAACTGCTCTGCATGTTCTAACTGAGTGCCTTTTAAATGGGTCACTATATTTGAGCATTCTGGCGAAGTTTGTCAATAGCTATGAGAGTATTAAGAGCGAGGATTTCTGGAACTACTGATTGAATACTGAAAACAAATAGGTAAACATTGGACTGTATCGTGTGTGGCTAAAGGTTAAGGGACTTATACAAATAGACTAGTTACTATGATGCTGTCTGATCCTGCGATGTCATTCTACTGGAATGTTATTAATAATAGGAAATTAATTGACTTAATTTATTATTTTACGTTTAGAATTATGTAATGGCTCGTGGAATGAAGTTTATACTAAATGTAAATACGATCTTAGATGGGATGTGTTAATGTTGGAAACGTGTTATTTGTGAACTTTTAGGTCATTTATTATTGATCTTTCTTTTTACAATTTTTTTATTATTCTATATTTATGAATCATGTGTAAAGTTCCTTGTTAACTAATCACATTAATAATAAATAAATAAATAACTAAATAAATAAAGCATTCTAATTGCTCATGGAATGTCTGAAATACAACGTGTCAACGTACCACACTTAAAGAAATAAAGACACTGCATATTAAGGGCAGGTGTCAAAAAGAACTAGTAGGATCTATCTGTCCCCCCATGGTTAATTATCATACATGTGCATTTTTTGCTTTAGTATCTAATTTTCTGGTGTTTTGTACCAATTGATATCTGTGTTTGATTCATGTTTGTTGAAAATTGCGTGTATTAATGATAATGATGTGTTATGTATATAGCACCTTTACCGAAAGCGCTTTACAGAGCACACATTCACATACAATATCACCCAGCCAATATTGGTATTCATTTATCGACCTCATAAGGATGAAAGGTTGAGTTCCCCTTGCCAGGATTCGAACCTATGACCTACAGATCACGCTCAGATTGTAGCAGCGTGTGCTAAACCCGCTGAGCTATCTTACCGGCGTTAGTGATTGTACTCATTTATTTACGTGTGTACACCTGTTTACAGAATTTGTAACTTGTTGATACATTAATACAACTAAAAGTATATCTAATTGGTTTGTTGAGCACAACGTGGTTAATGTTGTGTGACATGGAGGGCTTGATATCCTTTTGTTGATGATCACCTGGGGCATGGACAGGAGGGCTCAGGAAGTGGTTCAAGCTCAAAGGATGCAGCAAAGCCCTCAGTGTGCCAGGGCATGACTACGAGAGCCAGAATGCAAAGAGACAGCCAGGACTGGAGAAGGTATGTATGCCTAACGTGTGGCAAGCCAGTGATTACTCACTGCAAACACCTAGCGGCAGCTAAACTAAGTAGAAACTTACACCAGTGGCAATAATGCATGACTTCACGAAGGAATGTCTACGAGAAGACCCAAACGCATATGCTCGGCATACGTGGCGCGTGTACCCTTAAAAAAACAACGTTTCAAGGGGTCATTGGCGGGTAAGGCGAATATGGGTGAACATCCTCTTCGTTGCAGCTGAATAAGTATGTGCAGATATTTCCAAATGCATTTCCTATGCTTACCTGAGAAATGAACTTAGCCCTGGATGATCTAAGCGCACATGGGGAACGTGTATCGATTGTCACAGGAAGGGAGAACAGTCTGTGGTCAGTGTCATAGAATGTTCCTGACTTATTGCACACATGCACGTGTGATAGGGTGAAGACATCGCACTCTTTCTCTAGCTCCACAGAAAGCCTGGAATATGAAACCACGGGTTCACTCATTTTATGTACACTGTAGGTGGGGGGAGGGGAGACTGCCACCAGGGCATTTTTGGAAAATGAGTCCAGGGAGAGGAATGAAGGCAATTCGGAGAGTTGCTGCACTGCTGCCAAGTGCTGCCATGCCACGATTGACATTTCCAACCTGTTCTGTCTTTTTCGGCAAAAGAACTTTGCATTCTGTGACTCCAGCCTTTAATGCGTCAGTACTTATCCTGACTCTGCAAGTCCCAACATGGATAATGATGCGAGCGAAAAGGTCTGCACTAACTAGAGATGCCAAACATGACAGATTCCTTTGCCTCTGTTATACGATGTCTTAGAAAAAAGCGTGTGGAAGGAGTATTTCTTGCTATTTCTGGTGCCCGCACCTTTTCTTTTTTTTTTTTTAAAGGGGTTTATGCCGAAAGCCAGTATGAAAAATCAACATAGCAATGTTTCATTACTGTCAACAAGCCCCATGTCACGTGGATCACTTACAAAGAGGGTTGGCTTTTAGACAACACAACTTTTCATTCAGATGTATTTAAGAGCAGACTTATAACGGTATTTATTTAAAATGTATGTATTTAAAATATTTATAACGTGCTGCTAAACCAATGGCAATAACTCCCTCGGGGTCAGTCGTTTTTCAAAGAAACGAACTGGGGTTAGATCTCTGTCTTCGGCTGGGGCCTCCCTCAGGAGCAGTCTCCCTGACACTCTAAAACTTGAGTATAACCATCACCGGTTCCGGAAGCACCTCAAGAACTTCCAATTTGCTTCTGCCTTTAACCCCCCCCGCCCCCCCACTCGCCCCTGTTGATCTGTTCTCTCCTGGCACTGTGCACCTGGCCAGCCTCTGTCCTCCGCACTACCACTTGTGTTGCTTTTATTATTTATTTATTTATTCTGTTCTCCATTTGATCCACACTTTCCACTTCTCCCCCCTTCGTTGCACTTTTCCCCTCCCTCTCCCACATGTGCTTTTCCCCTCCCCCTACCCATTGCACTTGCGCGTTCTCAATGTCACTGGGCCTAGTAAGATCGCTGTTTTGTTCTCCCAGTTCCACTCCCTTGCCTTGTCGTGCTCTGAGACACTTGTGTATGAGCGCGATAGGAATAAAATATCAATTCAATTCAATTCAATAGATTGCTGTACAGAGAATACTTCATAAACGCAATGAAAATTACATTAAAATGTAAAATCAAAAAAAGGAAATTGCAAATACAATGTTTAAACAATATAAAAATCGAAACGTTATAGTGACTGTAACTATCTATGGAACATAGTCTGATGTAGTAAGAATTACTATGGCTTGCATCACTATATGAATAAAATAAAATACAAATCCTTACAATAAAAAAAAACGAAGTGCTCTTCTAAAAGATATCAGATCTGTGAGCATGAATGCCCGCAGGCTGCATGTCACTAGCATGACCCTTATCCAGACTAGATGACAGTACATCCCAGATGGTACATGGAAAATACAGAACTGCAGGTCCCAGTATGCAAAGCGTGGATGGCTAACAAGCTAGTGTGGTAGCCAAAGCAGCCCCTCCCCAAGGGTCAGTTTGGCCTCAGCTTTGGCTTTCAGCAAATGAGATTAGACACAGACTGATGGGTAAACAAAGCTTCTTGTATTAGACAGAGGAAACACAGCATACAGATTGAACAGCAGGAAAATACAGCAGGACAAGTGGCAGGCAGTCGACACTCAGAGCTCTCTCTGGGGACAGCCCTTAGAGTGCAGGTTATATAGTATATCCTATGCAATCACTAATATATTATAGCATTTGCAGAATGGTGGGACGTACTTGTCATGAAATTGCAGACATTTGACAATAGCTGTCAACATCTGACTTGTGACATTGTGATGAAGCCTTGTGGGGACATTGGCTGGGTGCATCGTGTTGTACTATGGATAAGTGGCATTCTCAGCAGCCCTACTGTTATCTACCATATATGTTGCTAATGCTATACTTGTAGAGAGCAAGTGGAAGAGATGTTCTGACACGTCTTGGTCTAATCTGCTCCAGGAGGGGTTTGGGCATGTCAGAGGAGGGGGGTGCAAAGGGAGTCAGAAGGAAACAGAGGGAAAAGCAAAATGGAGGATCTGAGGCCTATATGTATGAGAGAGCATAATGCATAGCATAGTATACCGTAGCACATCATAGCACTCCTGCCACATCACTAGGATGTCTAAGTGGAATGTGGAGGGAGATCCTCCCTCTAAGCACCAGAATGAAGAACAAAGTAACGTATAACTGCTTAAATGGCACCCTTGAGAAACGCTCGTCATTGGCATGAAGTTTAGTTTCTTTCGACACAGGCACGTTGCGGCGATGGAGAAGGAGAATGCTATTCAGCGATTAAAATTAGATGCCTCTGAGTATACATTTGCTTCAGTGGACCTTGGCCACAGAAAATTCAACCCCTTAGTACAGGAGATCACCAACACATGCAAAGCATGAGCAATTCTACTATTTCTTCAATTAACATTCTGGGGTTTGTCTTGGAATGCAAAGTACAGGGACACCGAGGCAAATACACCACCAAACATTCAGGATTGCCTGAGCACACTCGGGCCCCTCATGCATCCTAGGTGACATTGTGTAATAACAATTGCCCAAATGTGCCTTGGTAAGACAACCCAGTTATCACAACAGTCTAGGACATATCCTCCTCCTGCCTTGTTCAGAATCATGGTCCATATACCAGGACAGACATGCAACCGTGATAGCAGAACCCACACCTCCCCTGCTGCATCCCTACATCCTTCTCTCCCTCCCTGTGCTCATAGCATCTATTTCCTGTTTCCCATCTGATCTTCCTCTTGCTCATTTCCTTTCTTCCAGCACACTAAGGACTGGATATCCCTGGAGGGGGCACAGTGCGCCCCTATACAGAAAAGGCTAGCAGCTCTAATACTATGACAGTGGTGATTTGGTGCGGTTCAAAAGCATATTAACATAACATAGAATTCTAGCCCTGAAACAGAGTTGAAAATGTATGAAAAGTGTGGCAACAGTGATGCGCCCTTTAAATCTAGTTCGGTGACCACACCCCTTCACTTGCTCGTGCCGGGGTAAATGTTATGCAGCCCCAAAGACTTACATACGCTTGAGAGGATTGGCTGCATTCTTGAGCTCAATGAGGACACTTTGGGGCTCATTAGAAGTTTGGTGATGAGGGAAAGGTGCTAGTAAAAGTGGCGGTAATTCTGTTACCGCCACTTTTCTCACACCGCCAAACTACAGGTTTGCCGATAGGGGTTACCCAATCTACCTCCAGCCAAGAGTTGGAGGTACATCGGGCCCCCACCAGCAAAAGATTGTCAGTATTAATAGCAACAATTTCCACCATGGAGTGCGACTCCATGGCATGGGGATTGACCCCCGTAGGCGGCACCTGGAATATCCCAGTAATACTGGGATATCAGGCGCTGGTAACGGTAGGTCAGTTTGCCGGTATCCCGCCAGAATTACCTGAGGGATAGCGGCAGACCCATAATGACCCCCACTTGCTCTCATAATCTGCTACTGTGTCTTATTTGTGTGAACTGCAGACCTTTGATGAGACAGCTGCACATCAGCTTTTTAGACTAATAACATATGACAAATTGACAACGTACATCCTTTCACAAAAAAAAAGTTAAGACTTCAAATCAGAGACACAAAAGGAAAAAGAAAGGAGACAGGCCTGTCAGTTTCATCTGAATTACTTGTAATCACATCAGAAAGCCACTGGTTGAAACATATCCCTAAAGGGCACCCGTTCGCACTGTGAATGTTGTTAGAAAAGTGTTGAACAAAACTAGTGTGCTTGCCTGTGTGCTTAGCCCAGACAACAGCCTCCCTGCACTGTGGGTCATTACCCTTCAGCGGGGCTCTAAATGATGGGAAGCCCATTGGCATGTGTGTTCAGGATTACTGTATAATCTTAAACTTAAGCTTTCAACTCAGTGTGCAATGGATACTGCACATGAAGGGGAGTGGGTGGCTAAAGGCAAAAGGCGCAGTGTTCATACAAGGTTATGAACAAACATGCCCCCCACCCCATCCAAAGAAGTACACCAAAATCGCTTGTATTCTCTGTGTAAAATTAAAAATAAATTGATAGCTAGCCTGTGAATGTTGCGAAAATATAATGTTTGATGCAAGTGCTGTGTATTTATTTACTTAAGGAAGTTTGGAAAAGGAGAAATATCGGTGTGCTCCGGGCCTGTTCTGTATTCCCTTGAATTAAGTTGTTGCAGCCCCCGCCCCCTGTACTCTGGACCCCATCACGCGGACCCACGATCCAGTGGTTGGTAATGAGTGCAGACTACAGCTGGAAGTTGGTGCATTCAGTGCCTTTGTGATGAGGAAGGATTTTAAGCACATCATAGAGCACCGGCGACTCTCTGGGTGCAACACCTGTTATACCTTTTGTTTTTGGCCCTCTATGGGCGCAAATAGGCACCCAAAACACAGAGGCTGCAGCAGTTGCAAAACTCACAGTTCCAGCTCTTTCTGCCTCCACAGTGATTAATAGCGTGCCAGCAGGCACTGCAGCACCACTAGCGCCTTAACAAGAATGCCAACGGGTTAGTCAAGACCTGTCTGTTATCAGTTCTTCAGCATGTTATCAGGGTGATGGCGCATTTGCATCTGAAAGGCAGAAGGGGATCCCCAGATAAGGACAATTACAAGGAGGCAATTAAAACGTCTATTTTAAAGCTTAGTGTCTGTTCATGATGTGGGCTAATGAACAGATGTTCAGGCATTCAACACTGCATTCTGGTATTTATAGTCTTTTATTCAGGATGTGGAAAACAAGGCTCTAATCATAATATTGTCAGATTAAATATTTGTGCACTGTGCAAACAATGTCAATAATTCTGTGGTTATGTAGTTCTTGAAAATCGAAAATGTAATATTTGTGCCATCTAGAATTCAGAAGATGTGTGTTCAAGTGCCTACTTTTCGGAGCAGGTCAAATACCGTCTCTTCTGCTTAACGAAAGTATATTATCCCGCGCAAATAACTGAATCTCAATGGCTACATTTATTAGAAAGTGTAAATTGCATGCAGAGGATCACCAACATTAGCACATGCATTCTGCCATGTACAGTGCATGCCATGTTTAACTTTTGTAAAGCGGTGTGCGAAAGTGAAGTGTAAAATGAGGCATAACCGTATTACACCTCGCTTTTGCACTTTCATAAAAGTGCAAATGCTGCCCGGAAAACAGAGAGGGGTTTTGCAGGCGCGATGGGGAGAAGGAAACATACTTTCCCTCCCATCTGCCACTGCAAAATTGAACAAAGATGTCCCAGATCAGGTAAGTGAAGCATATAAGGATTGAACTTTGGTTTATTGCCTCACTTTACTGCTCCAGGACACAGCAAATGACCCCACTTTGTCTTATCAAGCAATGGTTGGGAATCCCTATATTTGATTACGTTCACACTATTCATAAAAAGCCTTGGCTAAATGGGGCAGATTTAATGTTTTTAGGGATAGAGGGGTGTCCTCATGCACCTCTACTAGTAGTCCCCTCATGCGCTGTCTCCTAGAATATTTTTTTTAGCTTTGACCCCATCACAGTTACCTGCCACTTGCTTTAACAGGATGATATATATATATATATATATATATATATATATATATATATATATATATATATATATATATATATATATATATATATATTACACAGCCCACGGTAGTGGCTGTGTAGTTATGGTTAAATTGCTAATCCCATAGGGAGAGCACTTTTTGGGTGGTTTATAATCTTAAACACTTTTGGGGCCCTGGGCACGGACATCTTTGGGGCCCCCCTCCACCAAACCAAACGAATTTAGGGATCAAGAATAATGGTTGCACCCCCCACCCCCTCCCGTTGCGCTCACAACCCATAGGTTGATATGCTATCTCGCAACATAATAAGCACGTTTACTCCCTTTAAGTCCCCTTACCGTCTTCATTCTTGCTCTAATCAGAATGATAAACAAGTAGCATTTGAAGACCAACCTTAGCAGTCTACGAATAGGTTACTTTCTGCTCTAGTGCATACAGGATATCATAAACATCCAGGAAGGTGTGCAGCCTGTAGTTTTAATGCAGGACCATATGTAAAAGGTACATGTCACCCATAATAGACAGAAAACTCACATTAGATGCCTCACAGAATGCAAAAGTGCTCATGCATGGACAGAGGAGAGCAATTGGAAAGAAGGAGAACGCTACACATACCGTAGCATGCATAGTGGATGCAGAAGCTACCAGAAAGGTGTCTTTATCCAGACAGATTGAGATTAGAAGTGGGATATGGTTTTCAAATAGTGTTGCCATTAGATATCAAAGGAAGAAATGCCTGTGGTGTGCGATATAAATATGCTCACTATTAAAGTGGAAGCAAATCTATAGCCAGTGAAACCATGGATAAGTCTTTTATGAAGATCATACCACGAGAAGGAAATCACTCTGAAGGGCTGACAATTTTGAAAGGTTTAGGGACTGGCAATATAAGATTACATGAGATGCCCAGGATCACACATTGGTTAAGGGCTGAAGGGGTGTAGCTGGGATTTGTGCCAATACTGCAATTTCTGCATTTGAACACTTTCCTTTCCAGTTCTTACCATTAACTAAAACAATCTCATTTTATAAAAAATGGACTTGGAATGTACACAAATCACATTACCAAACATGACCATTTTTAACAACGTATTATAGAATGGTTCTTGCTTCATTCTCTCCATCATCAAGGGAAGTATATAAGTACCAGCATACCAATCGATGTGATTTAACAAATGTAATCTGGGTTTGTCTTTTGTATTTTAAAGCTCTAAATACTTCCAAAACAATGGCTTGTGACATTTTCATTTATAAACGTGCATAAAAACCTTTGACTTTTACCAAAAAGCTAACAATTTTTTGTGTCAAAAAGTAGACCTTGAAATATACTTGACTAAGGCCGGCAACATTTGGTCCGCTCTCCTCTGTCTACCACCGCTTCCACTCAAATGGTGTACATAAGAAGAAAGATCAAGTAATGGGCTAACCGATGCCAGAAGCATGTAAGAAGGCAAACCTCACCGAAGACAGCAAAGTAATGTAAGATATATGAGATGATTTGACCAGGATCACTGTATCGTCTGCTGGCAAAGCCAGAATACAAGCATGAACGCTTTCGTTCCATAGTCTTGAATTTGGATACTTATTCACCTCTTGGACTAACAATATATGCCATTGTTGGAGGCGATTGCCTAGGTTTTACGACACCTCATCTGAACAAACCAATTTCTAGACCTTCACCATGCGGATGACATGTTAGTTTTTATAGCATTCCCTAGTTGGTACAGGTACATTGCTGATACCAGCACATGTTGTTCTGCAAAACCAAGTACATATGCATCCAGTTTTATACACTTCAGACATAGGAAAGGCTCAGCCAGCCTTGCTGGAATATGATATTCTAATTTTACATATGAGCACATATCTCTGCAATGGGTGCTTCACACACTGAGCTAACTTCTGAACCATTGTCACACTCAATTTATCAATATGCATTTCACTGTTGCCTATTGCACATGATCAACATAATTCCCACAGGAAGGAAAGAATGCTACAGAGTTGTGCCGTAAGGAACACACAAACTATGTATAACACAGTGAACACAGAAAGCAATACACGATGAATTGATCAAGGCAGAATGTACTTGTCAAAACAGAAAGGCAATGGGATTAATGACTCAGCAGCACCCCATGAAATATCCTGATGTGTGCTATTTAACACCTGGTTAACAATGTAATCTTACTTCTTCAGATCAGGCAGCCTTTTTGGGGCCCCCCTCCAAGGTAGGGGCCCTGGGCAAGTGCCCCTCTTGCCCTCTCATAAAGACGTCTCGGCTTATAACTTTGCTCCCCCTGGACGAATCCTCAACAAACTTTGCAAAAAAAGTATATGGCCCACTCTGAATTTTTTGCAAATTGTGGTGAGGTTTGGTCCGGGGGGGCAAAGTTATAGGGGGGGTCCCAAAATGGCTTTTTTTCCCATAGACATAATGGGAAAAAACTTTACGCACGCCTACAACTCAAACCTCTGGACAGATTTCCACCAAATTTGCGGCAGGAGCAACGGCTTAGTTCCAAAAGCGTGCTGTAGGACATGCACCCAAGAGTCTAGGCCTTGGCCACAACCACTGCAGCATAACACACCGATAGAATCAAACACCCATCAAATATCCAGAACCCAAAAGTTTGTGTACTGTTTCATTTGTACAGTTTGTATGTGAAGTTTTGGCTAGGCTATGCAGTTAAAATGGTAGAGTTTGTAATAGGACTGCGTCATAAGATACCTTTGGAAGTAAACATTTTGGATTGTGGTGTATGAGTGTGTACAATTTCTTTGAGATCTAATGGTAAAGAAACTACTTTGCCAAAAATGCCTTTCACTAATTAGAGGGAGGTCATGTTGCTGTTTTTGTTGAAGGCGTATTAGTGATTGAAGTGGGTGCACTGTTTGAATTATGATGCTCTCATATAAATTTAGTTGTAGCAGGGGTTTTGGTAGTGGGAATAATTCCAAGTTGTTTGTGATAGCACGTGAAGGTGTTTGGTTGTTGTCAAGTTTTGCAGTGCAGTAATTGCAAAGTATTAAGGGGTTAGTAATTTTGTATTTGTTTTCTGCTATAAGGTAGAGAGCTATTTGGAACCATTTGGAATCTACATTGTCTTCTATTTTGTACGTTATGTCTACAGTTTTTGTGCTACTTTTATAAAAAGTCCTGCAGCAACACACACACATGGTTTAGTACTTCACCGGAGGTACTTTTAAAGTATTTCTTTTTTGTATGTGTTTAATAGAAGGTTGCTGGTTGTACAGTAGTCGGTAGTTTGTTCTAAAGCTAATGCATTTAGTAAGTGGTTTTCACTTCCAAAATATTTTCTCTGGATATGCTCTATTTGTTTGGGTAGTTGTTTGACTATACCATGTAGAAGATTGTTATTTAAATTTACTAGTGCTAAAGCAGGACTTTTAGCATAGTAGAGTTATGGACCAGAATTTTAAAGTTGAATAAAGTGTTGATATCATTTTGATATGATGGAAGGTGCTTTTGGAAATAGGTCCTGAAAGGCAGGCTAATGAATGTCCTTGTAGTTGTGTATTTGTGCACTGGACATGCATCCATATTTTGTAGTAGTTTCATTTTGATTTTGTCTTTGCTTTTTACATACTGATTGAGGAAGTGGCAAAAAGATTTAAAAGATTTTTTTGTCAATGTTACACATTGATGTGCACGGCCATTTGTAGACTGGATGTTTTGGTATTATTAGAAAGGAGAAGTGATACTGAGTTTTCTGGAGATATTTTTGTGAGCAGTGTTTATTTTCTCATAATGGTGTTATTAAGTTTTTCATACCCTCGTACACTGTATGGCAATTGGGGTTGTTTGCTCTTGTTCATATGCTTTTCATTAAAATATGGTTCTGTGCTCGTGGTGTGACTCCATTCACATCCACAGATGTTTAAGGAACTATTTTTGTTGACATTCAGTTTTTTGAAAAGTGTTTTTTGTAATTTAGTAGTTATTTTTGTTAGTGGTTTTATTCTGTTCAAAAATAAAATAAATAACTTCCTTTTGAGAAGGATTCGGCTGTCTATGAGAGCTTTTAGGATTACTTTTCTACGGTAGATTTTAATGGTTGTCCATGATTTCTCTCCTGTTTTTATAAGGTTCTGAAGGACTCTGAGGCATAACATTTTTAGTAAATATTTGTTTGGTATGGTTAGTTGGTACTATATCAAGATTTATAGGTGCAGCGTTAGCAGTAGTGGTAGCTGAAGTCTTGTTAATCACTTTTTGTTTCATTTTACATTTTGATAGAGGAGGGAAAGTTTCTGTTCTGGAAGCTTGTTTTGTTTCGTGTAATGACTGTATTAGCTGTTTTGTTTGAAGTTTTTGTACAAAATCTGGTAGAGATGGATGATTATTTTGGACACTTTTATTTTGATTTGCTCTACTTCTGCGTTGCTTTCTACAGAGTTGCTTTTTGGTAGGCATTTTTAGGGGTTTGTTGGAGAAAAAAAGAAAGTGTAGGTTGGGCTGTTGTGCCGTGTATGCGTGCTTTGTGCATGAGTGTCTGAGTATGATGGTAAGGATGATTGTGGAGGTGTGTGATTGTGCAATAGGCAGCTATATCAAGTTGGGAAGGTATTCTTGTATTTGTGTGTTCCTATACTGGGCTTCAGATGACAATATAAAGTATGCAGCTGGTAAGGGGGGGCGCTAATAATACATCTAATGGGAAAGGGTTGTCAGGGTAGTTTTCCCGGGGGCCGGCAGGGCCGTACGCGGACCTCCGCGGTTGGGGAGGCCACAACTCCTCCCGCGTCCCAACAGATTATGAGGCACACACAAGAGCAAATAGTTACTGCTGTTTATTACACAAAATAGGCAGGGACGGGCTCACAGGTCTAAGGCATCCGAGAAACCTCTCACTCTTGGTGGGCTCGCAGGGCCTTTTTCAAGCTGTATGACGTGGTTACGTACGTCACCTGGGAGAACTAGCCCCCAAACCTAACGCCACCTCGGATTGGCTCTCCGAGTGGTGGGGTTAGTATAGACACATACAGGAAGGGTAGTTAGTGGTTGAGAAATGGTCAGTGGTACGCTTGGGGCATCCCTAATAATCGCTATAAGTGAATTGTTAAAAGAGGACGATTAGTAATTGGCTAAGCTATAATGGCATCAGTGGTGTGCGCCTCGTGTTCTGATTGGTTCATTCGCGAGCCCCCAAGCCTGGAACTATCGTTGTTCCCAGCTCACGGTGTACCTGGTGCTGGCAACAAAGTATGACTATGTGTCAGTGGCAGAAAATGGACAGGTTTGACTATTAGCTGGTGTGCATGTCTTTCCCATCGCTAGTGGTGTCCGATTTGTCACTTCATTGTTGCAGTCTGTGTCCCAGACGTGAGACCCCAGCACTTTTCTGGTCCCTGGAACTTGGAATCATATCAGATCGATCTGGTCATGTGTTGTGGGACCGTGGCTGGAGCAGAATTATGAGCATTTGATTTGAATTTCAGCTCGGGGAGCGTTTAGCAGTGGCAGGTGTAAGCCTAGCGCGGGGAGCGTGGCATGTAGATTGCAACATTGCGGCCTTGGCTGGGGGCTCTTGTCGGTGCCTTTTTCTATGCGATCAGCACCTTGCAGCTTTGTCTGAGCTGCTCCGGCCTGGACACTCTGGTTTTGCGACCTACAACGGTGGCGGTACCTCGTCCATAACATGGGGGTCGTGAGGGGCGAAAGAGATTAATATGCATTAGTCCACATACAGTGGTTACGTCTTCATGGTTTTAGTGGCGAGGAAGAGTCTGCAAGCATGTACACAAGCTCTTCTGGCGTCTTGCGTTTCTGCGGTGTTGTAGCTGGCCTATGTGGAAAATAACAACGATGCATGTGTGAATGTAAGTGGTCCTCTACGTCACAGCACTGAGTGTGTTCTTCGTGTGGATTGGTGTGTGTATGACCAATGTGCCTGGTGGCATGTGTGTTCTTGTCCGCCAGCTATGTCGTCATGGCATCTCTAACGATGGCGGTATTAGTGGTTGCTGTCTAATTGAGTTGATTCATGCGGTCGATATCAGCTTCACCTGAGGCTCCTGCACGTGGTTTGATTGATGGGCAGTCTCCTTGGTTGTGTGGGGAGTGGCCACAGTGGATCTTGACGTCTGGGGTGGCTACGAGTGGGTTGAATTCCTCTTGCGGTGGGTGCTTGGGTTGTGACGTCCTAGGCCATGGTCTGGATGAGAATCGGGGGAAGGGATCATCCCATTTTCCCTCTTCGGTCTCCCCTCTGGTCGACTTGTCGACCACAAAATTATCCACTCTTTTGTCTCCTCGTACTCGCGATACCTTCATTATTCCGGCCAAGTGCCCGTACCAGTCCACATGATATTCAAATGACCAATACATATAAACACATCCGCCACTGGGTTTGCAATAAACCCATTTCCCTACATAGCTTTTCGGGTTCCTTGGGTTCTCAACCTTTATTGATGGAGGGTACAAGTCTGCTTCTACCATCTGCAAGCGCAGCCGTTCACGTTCCTTAATAATGACATCTGTCTGATTGTCATCTTCAGCTGGCATTAGGACGTTCATACCAATCATTTCTTCAGCAGTACCTTTGGACCTTTCCTTCCATACTTTTATCCCCATTACAAAAGCCATTCCTAAAATTATGCATCCTGCCATAACCTTAAGACCATCTGAGAGCCAAGATGGCATCCATGACCAGATGTAAGAGAACCAGCCGCCGTCTTTCTTCACTCCCTTTGCTTCTTCTTCCATCTTGGCGTGCATCTTGGCCAGCTGTGACACTGCCTCAGATAGCGTGCCATTGTCCTCATCGTTGGTGGGGATAAATGGGCAACACAAGCTTCTAATTTTTGTGCAAACACCTCCTTCTATCGCTGTTAGGAGGTCAAGCACATATCTGTTCTGTAGGGCCACCATCCTATCGCTCTTAGTTCTTCCTTTATGGCGTTGAATCCGTTAACCGTTGAATTTATTGTCATCATTAGCTCCCATCTAGTGATCTGAAGCCACTTCACATTTGCATATGCCTGTACCCCTGGGTTTATGATGGATGAAAAGAACATAGCCGCTCTGTTAAATTGTCTATGTGCTGGTGGGATGTCGCTTCGGGCAGTTTCTGACTTTCCCCACAGGTAGTTCCCTGTCAGTGGTTCTTCTTGTCTTTTTACTCATGATATATGGGCAGTGCTGTTCAGTTGCTTTCCTCCTCCCATCTTCAGTGGCCTTTTCTTCCTTTTATTCCCTTCATCCATCTTAGGGAACCTCTCCATGTTAACGTGTTTCTGTGGTACTACCATTGTTGGTACGTTGATATGTACCATGGTGCACACTCCATTCCACAACGGTGGCAAGCTGTTATATGCCTTCGATCCACAGGCCCAATAGTGATCTATCAGAATTGCTGTTCCTGCACCCCCTTCAGGAATCTTTATTGTTCTCTTGCAACCTTCATTTACTCCAAGGTCAACTTCTCTATTATGCTGGTAGCACAGTGTGGGTGCAGTGAGTGGAAGTATTGTTATAGGTTCCTCCTCTTTATCTAACCATGTCACCAGTGCTGCACTCTTTGTCCGTTCCTTGTAGCAATTGTCGTTTTCCACTTGCACCGTCATCACCGGAGACCTAGCCAAAGTGAATATTTTTCTTCCCACAACTCCGTCCACCCATCCATCATTAGTGTATACCTTACCATATATTAATATCAATGGCCTTTCCCAGCACCCTGGTTCTCCAGCAACTTTTTTTGCGTACCACTCGCGTGGTAGGTAATTCAGTTAACTTCTTCTGTCTCTCCTTTGTTGGCTCCCTCTGTTATGTAATTGAGCCCTTTGGCCAGTTGCCATGATTCGTCATACATTGGTAGTGTTTTAATGAAGTTATCTTCATAGGGGTATGTTGACCCTGATTTCCATCTTAGTGTTGCTCTTTTCCCTTGGAATCGCCCACGTGTTTGGAACAATGCTAGATACAACAAGCATTCAGCAGTTGTCGCAGGTACTTCAGTTGCCACAAACGTTCTTGAGGCGCTCATGGTATATGGGATCAACGAGCACACATAGCAGTTGTCCTTAGTCTTATCCTTACCAATTCTGGACATGTGCTTCTACCACATGTTGTTAGAGACGTGTGTGGATTCTGTAAAGTACATGTCCACCCCATGCACATCAATAGAGACACTACATTTATCCCTCTTTATTTTGGGCCCTGTACTACTTGTACCACCTGACACCGTGCTCTTTGCAGCCATGGTAGGGGATATGTTAGTAGAGGGAGACGCCATCATGTAGAAAGCATAGTATGCCTGCCAGACAGCGGAAGTGATTAGAGCAGTGGTAAAGAATATCCCTAACATTTTTATTACAGTTGCTAATACCACCGGCATATCTCTCTTACCTTTGCTGCGGTCCTGCAGCTCCTTCACCTTTAGATGGTATAGGTGCCCGCCTGAAAATCTCTCAAAATATGCATTATTATTGTTAGCATTTTTATTCAAACCCTGCTTATCAAATAATCATTCAATGCCCAGGCGAAAAGCTGCTCCCACGCTTTCCTTACTGTCCTATCTCTTACGGCGGGTAGTGCTGCGTGGACATGTGGGAATGATTGAGCTATTATTATAAGAAACGTGTTATAATATACGCGTATTCTTCTTCTTAGGTATTTTGGCCTTTTTATAACGTATACAAACTGGTGTCGCAGTGCTTCTGGGGTTTTATCGTCCGCGGGTAGCATTTACTCCTGGGCTCCTGGGCAGTGATGTATATTTCTTATCTTCCTTATATACACAGTAGCAATACACAATACTTGCATGTGTGAGACAAAAAAGAGAAGAAAACATGCACATGTTTACACAGTGTGGTGTATTTTGTGAGTTGTTTGACAATGTTCTTCATTAGTTGGTGGTTTTAGGAGTTATTTTTTAGCTAGCTCATATGCTTTTGTTTGGGATCTCATGATCATAGGGTGGGCTATGGGTGATTGGTCGGTTATGTCCTTTGGGGTATCTAGTGTCTGCACATTTTCGTTGTTGTTTTCAGTTGTCGTTGCTGAAGCGTTGGCCCGCTTCGCTGAGGTGAGGGTGGGTCTGTGCTTTGTAGGGCTTGATGTCATGGATGTGCGTCCACATGTCTTTTCCCCTGAGCTTCACTGTTCTAGGGGCTATTTTGTCCACCAAGTATGGACCTGTAAATCTAGGATTGTTCCACCTTCTGCAGAAATGTCGTAGGAGCACCATGTCTCCCTCTTTCATTGTCCACTGTGCTGGTTGTTCTTGTTCCTCGTTGGTTGCTTCTCCTTGATGATGGTTCTTCGACCTGCCCGGTGTCCGTTCGATCTGTTGAGAGAAAAAAGCGGCACTAGTAACCAAGGAAGAGACATACTCAAGCATTTCTTCACCAAAAATAGTACTTGTGGCATGGCAATCAGTTGTGGCCCTTGATGGTGGTGTCAGTGGGAGGTGCATTTGAAGTCCGGTCACCACCTCGTGGGGTGTGAGGTGGTGGTCTGACCCTGGCCTATTTCTCAACTCAAATAAGGCAAAAGGGAGGCAGTACAGCCAACTCTTTTTTGTTGTTTGTTGGATCTTTGCTATCTCTTCTTTTAGGAGGCCGCTGAGGCATTCACAGATACCATTTGCCTGCGGGTGATATGCGCATGCAAACTTATGTTTGATTCCCAAAAGGGCAGTTACGTGCTGGAATAGTTCATTGGCAAAGTGTGGGCCATTGTCTGACTGTAATACTTTGCATACCCCCCCACCTTGGGAACACCTCCCTCACCAAGAATTTGGCTGCTCTGAACGCATCTGCACGGGAGCAGGGACCAGCCTCGATCCACCTTGAAAATGGGCATACTACTACAATCATGTATCTGTAGCATTGACATACATTGATCATGTCAATATAGTCGATGTGTAGGTGCAGGAAGGGTCCTTCAGGCCGCGGTATTGTGCCTTTGATCACTTGCAGTGTGTGACCAGCCGTAAATTGCTGGCATGTGAGGCAGTTGCTAATGAAATTTACGACATGTGAGTTTAGCTTGGGACAGAACCATGATTCTTTTATTCATGGAGCATGTACTTCTTTCCCTGTATGCGTGGGACAGTGTATTAGGGTCAGGGCTATTTTCAATAGGGCCAAGGGCATCACAACCTTTCCAGTATTCTGTCACCATAATGCATCCATGGGGGACATGGTGCATCCTCTTTTAAGCCATAGTTCCTTTTCTGCCATTGGTGCCGCTGCCTGTAATTCCATGATCTGTGTCTCTGGGATGTGTGTGTACCCGTCCTTCATCAATATATGTCTAACCCCCCCCTTATCTTTTTGTTTTTTTGGGAGGGCCCATGTCTCGCCAAAATACGCAGCATGTTTCACATGTGAATCTGCTGTTTCTTTTCCTCTTGATATTGGGTCATCCCTGTTAGTGTAGGACGGCCATTTTACCAATGCTACCTTTTCCGGGTAATTAATTACTTCATTTAGTTCAGCCAGTAGGAGAGCATGCTGTACCGGGGTATCATCTGCTCTTCTGAATCCCCTTCTTTGACATTTTATTAGTCCTGAGTGTAATGTTGATGTAACATATGCACTTTCAGAATATATAGTTCTCTATAGTTATAGTTATAGTTACTCTTTTCTCATTGCTTTCTTCTAAGGCTAAAATGAGTGCTACTAGCTCTGCTGTTTGTGCTGAATAGTGTTGTGGTAATTGTACACACTTCACTGGAACGGAGGACCAGTCTTCCCTCAAACGTACTAATGCTGCTCCTGTTCTTCTTATCCCATCGCTTTGGTCAATTGTTCACAACCCATTATGTACATTATCTCTCCCCCCTCTAGGGCATTTTCTTCCACCTTCCTGGTGCTTGAGTAAATTTCAATAGCCTGTGTGCAGCCATGTGCATATTCTTCATTTTCCACCACTTCTGCTATGAATCATGCTGGGTTATCATTACTGCATCTCACTATTTAGAGCTGCGGTCTGGACAGTTTTATCTCGTAACCTGTAGCTCTTTGTGTGGTCAGTGTGGATTCTGGCTTATTCAGTATTGCAAAGTGAGCGTGCTCCACGTACAGTGTTGTGGGGCATCCCATTGTTATTGAGGAGGATTTTTCTACCGCAAATGCTGTTACGGCTAGGCTCTCTTCGCATGGGAAATGGCCCATCATTACAGGATCTAAATGGCCACTGTAAAATGCCACTGGCTTATGTCCCATGCTTGTTTTTTGTGTCAGTACTGCTTTTATCACTGCGGTATCACAATGTGAAAATATGTAAACTTGTTCTTCATAGTTGGGGGTAGCTAGTACTGGCGCAGTTGAGATGGCGTGTTCTAATTCATTGACTGCCTCTGTCATTTCTCTTGTCCATCCCAACTTCCTTCCTCCCTTCGGTGCTTCTATAAGAGCCTCAAGCAATGGTTCTATGTATGAGCTGTAGTCAAAGACCCATGCCCTGCAGTAGTTGCCCAAAAACTGCTGCAATTCTCTTATTGTCATGCGACTATTGTGTTTTCTTTATTGCTTGTGCTCTTTGTGGTGCAATGTTCCTTCCTTTTTGTGAAATGATCTGCCAATATAGAGCACCTGTTCTTGGCAGTACTGCAGCTTCCCTTTCTCAACCTTGTATCCTTTCTCAGCCAGTACTGTGAGCATCTTTACAGAGTCTCTTCTGCACATCTCCTCGGTGGTGCTCCAGATGATGATGTCATTTCCGTATTGCAGCACCGTGCTCTCCATCTCTATGTTTCCTAGATCGATTTGTATTGCTCTGTTAAAGATGTACGGTGACTCGCAGTACCCTTGGGGTAATCTTGTGTGTTTCCAATTTGTGTTGCGGTATGTGAAACTTGTTAAGTCTTGTGAATCAGGGTGTAGAGGTATTCAGAAGAAGGCATTCTTGAGGTCGATCACAGTGAAACATGATGCCTGTGCTGGTATCCCGCACAGTATAGTGACTGGGTTAGCTGCTATGGGGTATTCTGCTTCTACAATGTTTTTGAGGGGCCATGACCCTCCTTTTGCATTGTGCACCGAATACACTGCAGTGTTGCACAGTGATTCTGAAGGTACCAATATTCCTCTATCCACCAGGGCAGTTATTGTTTCATAGATCCCTTCATCAGCTTCTTTGGATAATGGATACTGTTTCACCCTGGGCAGCATTGCACCTTTCTTTAGCTTTAGTTTTACTCCTCCAATGCTCTTTATATAGCCTACGTCATATGGACTAGTGGTCCATAGAGAGGCGGGCACTGTAGTTAGATCTTCCTCATAGAAGGGTACCTGGGTAGTAGTAGGTGCTTTTAGTTCCATTGCCATTTTTTGCCATTTTTTGTGCTACCTCTTTGTATGTCACTCTCAGCCAAATATAAATGTTCATCTGGAACACCATCTCTCCATCCCTGCTCCATCTGAAAACAGCTCCTCATCTGAGTCCTGTGTTAGCCTGCATCCTTCTGCCAGTGCTATTACTGCTCTCCATGCTTTCCCCTCCCCATCCTGTGCGTGAGCTGCAATGTAGTCTGTGGTTGCCACACTGCTTTCTATGTCCACTGATATTATAGCCCCTTCTCCTTCATTTGTCGGTGTTTCTGGTCTGAAAAGATAAGCTGCTGGTCTCCTCCACACCTTGCCCTCAATTCCCGGTAGCCAAGCCAGTGCCATGTCTGTGCCATATTGGAAGTGGTCCCCATCAACTGGCTCTGTCCTCGCTACTCTTTTGCCACAGTGAGCCTGAAGTATGTCTCTTGCTGTCAGCATGTTGATGCCTGGTGTGGAGCACACTATTCCCTTATCAGTAAAGGATATATTCATGTTCAACCTGCTCATGATTTCTCTCCCTAGTATGTTTACTGGCGATTGCTTTGAGTATAGCAGTGGTAGAGACAAGTTGTTATCTCCGACAGATAAGGAGATGTTATCAGTGAAATTAACCAGTCCTCGAGCCCCAGAAAATCCTTGAGTGTACATAGCTTCGCCTGACAAGTTGAACTTTCCTTCCCTGATACAGGACCTAGTTTCTCCTGTGTCAACTAAGAAGGAAAATGTTTGTCACCTATCACCACCTGTATGCATGGTTCTTCCGCAGGGTAAGGTGTTACCAATAGGATGGAACACATCAAAGACGTCTGTGGGCTGTCCTATTGTGGGTACAGTCACTGTCCGCTCCCTGTATATGGGTTGTGACCCAGTATTGTCACCCTCCCAGCTGTGTCTGTTGTACTGGCGTGTCTGCGGGCAGTAATTTGTTGTCTTGTATTTGTGTGAGCTGTTGTAATGCCTGGATGTGTTGTTGTTGTGCCATTGCTGTTTGTTGTGGTTGCTGCTGTGGTTGTGTGTTTGTTTGTAATTGTTGCTGAGGCGGTGGCGGTGGTGCTTGCTGTTGTTTTAGTCTTTCTGTCCCCTGCTGCAACTGTTGTTGTTGGTATAATTGTTGTCCCCCATTGTAACCCTGTTGCCCTTGCTCTCCCCATCCTGCTTGGGTCAGACTTACTCTGCACGTGCGTGACATGTGTCCTATCATGCCGCATGTCCAGCACCTTGGTGGTTCCCGGGCTTGTCATGGGTATCCCCCAGTGCTGTCTGAGTATCCCTGTTGCCCATGTTGGTTCTGCCCCCGGATCCCTCCCCTTTGTAGTGGTGCTTCTTGCTCAAATCCCCTCCCTCTCATGTATCCGCCCCTCCTCCTGTAGTTTTTTGTGTACCAGTTTCACATTTGAGTGTAGCCACCTCCCATTTGTGTTGGGTATTGTACTGTGTATGGTAAGGTTGGCAGCATTTGCTGTGTCGTCATTTGTGTTTACTGCAGTGATGCTGTTTGTTGTTGTGTAGTGTCTTGTGTCGGTGTGGCCGGGGTGGGGCCTGTGATCAGTGCACATTCCATGGCATATTTGGACAGTTTCAATTGGAACAGTTTTGTTTCCTCTGCCTTTCTGTCTTCCTCCTTCTGTTTCATCTTTTCTTGCCATAGTCTACAATAATGTACTATTGTGAGCTGTATCTCGGGCCATGCCTTAGCTTCCATCCCTACTAGTTTCTTTAATTGTCTCTGTACTGGCTCTAGAAGACCCTGAATATGTGGTAAAAAAATTGCCAGTGTTTTGTCCCAGGGTTCCTGAGTTTTCAGGCACCACTTCTCCTTAATTTCCTGGATGTATCAACAGGATCTTTATTCTCACGCATTTTGTGTGACATTATTGCTCCTATGTCTGAAGTGTCTGGGTATTGCACCCTCAGTGCCTGTCACAGTGCGTGTCTGCAATTTGCAAATGGTGCCCCATCATGTGATGTGTCACTTACAGTTACTCCTGGGAATCCCACACTCTTCCAAATGTCATCTGCTGCGTCACCCAGTATTGAAATAAGTAACCCCTTTACATCACCCACCGCTAGTTTTTGCCCTGCAGTTTGTTTTTCCATTTCATATATCCATTTCCCGGCCCCTCCGCTCAGTGATAGGAGTCTGCATTTGATGTTTTCCTTATCTGCATGTTTCCATGTGACATATTGTGGCCTTGCTCCCCCTCTCTCTACTAATAGCATTAGAGTGTACTCCTTCACTTCCCCTGGTGTTCGTCTGTGTGGGGGTGTGCGAGTGTATTCGCTGTCCTCTTCCATGTCAGAAAGTTCTTCAACAAAATCAGTAATGTGTTGTGTCACTCTGTCACCTCCTACGCTCTTGTTCCTTCTCTGTTGACCCACTTTACCCTCCCTGTATGTATCAGTTAGCACCTCCATTCTCCATCCTGGGAGGTCTCTGAGACTGTTAGCATATGGCGTGTGCTGCGCTGGTGGTGTCAGTGGCCGTGGAGTTCTCCCTTTTAGTTGCTTTTTCCTTTCCTTCCCTGTGTTTTCTTCTTTCCGCATCTCACATTCCCACAATGACCCACAGTCTGTGCGAGTTATGTATTATTTGCTTAACCCCTCCCCGCTTCCATCACTTCATCCTCTACACGATCCCTCCTCTTCCTCACTGCAGAACCCATCTGAAAATGTCAATCATGGGCCTAGGCACATTCCTACTACTGTAACTGTCCCTAAGTCTATGTCTGTGCACTCACCTTCCATCTCCGTGCCCTCCTCCTGCAGTGTTGTCGCTACCTCCTTATCACTACATGTGTATGTCTTGGCCCTGCGTTCCTTGCGCATCTCTCCTTGTGCTGTATTGTTTTGCTTGCCCGCTTCACCATCTACTTCCGTTCGTACTCTGCAAAACTCATTCATTATTGCGTCACTTATCTGTTCTAGTATCTTCTCTTCTTCCTCTTTGTTGCCCCATATTCCGCCCTCCTTTGCCAGTATACTTTCTATAACCTTCACCTCTTCATATTTTCGTGCACTTTCTGATATAATCTTTTTCCTCCACGGTCCCATTTCTCTGTCATTTTCTTATCGCTCCTCTTCTTTTCTCCTAACCTCCCGCTGCTCCATGCGTGCCACCCTTTCTGCGATCGCCCTTATGCTGTCTTCTTCTCGTTCCCTCTGTTCTTCCTCCTGCACTTTTACCCCTACCTTGTTCCCCTTGCTTCCCTTCCTCCTCTGCCTCCTTTTCCGCTCTTCCCGCTTGAACTGTTTGATCAGTGCGCTCCATGCTTCCCTCAATTCCGCTAATCTTACCTCTAGCATCTCCTCTTCCTCCAGTGTCAGTCTCCCTTCTTCCTCTCTTCTTACCTCGCACCCCTTCTGTGTGTATTCCGTCTCTTCTTTAATTGCCTTCTTTACCGCTTCTTCCTCCTCCCCAGTTAATGTCCCTCGAATCTTCAGAAGCACCTGTGCTGCTATCCATTCGTCTGGTCCTATGCTTACTAAGTCTAGCTGCACCCTTTTTTCTCCTCCGGTGCTTACCTGTGTTTGTTTTGTATCCGCTGCACTCCTCGCGCTCACCCCATTTTGGTAATTGTCTGCTGGCACGTAGGGTGGAGGGCTGTATGCAGGGTTGGAATATCCCTCAACTGCTGTTAGTTGTGCTCATGTTGCTTCCCTCAACTCTCTCATCAGATACAGCCCCTCTGTTTCTTTCTTTATTTCTTTATTTGTGAGTGTCACTTCCTCACTTTCCTTCTTCACCTCTGCGACCGCAAACAATCCTTCTGATTCTTCCTCACTCTCCTCAGCACTGGGTGTTTTCCCGGGCTCTCTGCACCCGCCCTCTCCACTCACCTTTTCCTCTTTTACCCCCTGCATTGTGAACATCCCTGGTACCCTTGGTACACACCCCTGGAACATTTTCCAGAGGTTGAAAACTTCTAGTTGGCTCGCCAACTTCTTCCCCTTGTATGTGTTATGTAAATACGCTAGTGGTGAATGTTGGGCCGACATGTTAAAACTGCCTTTGGGTGGTCATGGTATCCTTATTTTGTTATCTGACCCTTGTGTCCATTCGATGCTGTGCTTTACTATTTTATCCCTGTGCAGTGTTAGTGTTGCGCAGATATTTTGGAGTGGTGTTGTTAAAGTGCTGGCCCAATACCGTGCTCCTGTCCCATAATACGCAGACATCTTTAAACTGTTCTCAGCACCACCGTTACCTGACCCCGTAAGATGGGGTCTTCCAATTCTCTGCTGCAAGGAAAACAATTTTTATTACAATGCTTTTGTGCTGGGCGCCATCGCCCTTGTTATTCCTACAACAGTGTCACCTTCTTTTATGCTTCTCATTCCGGAGCTAGGGCTCCCTTCAACCCATGGTGCACCAGCCCCCTGCGGCTGCGTGCCCCACGCGGTGTGCTTCTGAGCTGCCCTGCCTTTCCTGTGCCACCGTTACTTGGCGCACCTCAATGCACTTCCAACTCCTCCTTCTCCTCTGTCCTCACTGTCTGCACAGTGTACGCTCTTCTGATCCTCCTCCCACCCCTGTTGTTGCACGCGTGCCAGCGTTCACCGTGCGCAGTTGTCTCTCCCTCTTCACCTCTCCCTTACCGCGTATCCCTGCCCCAATCCCCGATCACTCTTGGAGGAAGAAGACCGCAGTATCCTATACAAGCCCTATAGGTGACGTCACCAACTACTACAAATAGTTTCCGGTACGTAAAATTACAACAGAGGATAAATGCGCGCCATATTTTACAAACTTGTTCCCCGTTATCCCCACAGCTGTCTTCCCACCACACCTGGAGTGGTGTATCCGTCAATTTCCTCGTTATTATAATCGGACTGCGCACGCTGCGTCGCCTCGCGTGTGATACGCCCCCTCTAGGGGAGCTTAACCAGCCAATTATCTTCCGCACTGAGAAACAATCTAGCTACCTCCTGCGGGAATACGTCATCTATTCACAGAGTTAAAACACTCAATCAATAGGAATCGCCATCTATTCAATGATCTACAACGCCAACTCATAGGAACACCACACCCCCTTATACAGGTGTGTACAATCTTGACTAATCAGCGTGATCTGCCAGTCACACGTGGGTGCTTGAAGCCCCACCCAGCCTGCTCAGTAACACTAGAGGGGACGGTCCTTGTGCCAGTCCCCGCTACACCTTACACACCGATTGCCACTCGATGGCCAAGATCTTTTCTTAACACCCTGCAAGAGCCACCCGCCACACTGTTTACAGTTCCTCCCACCGCCCACACAACATTGTATTGCTGGTTGTGTGTGCCATACTCACATCGAGTTCTCGTCTGCCGGTGGTGCTCGACCGCGAGCACCACTCCCAATCAGCTTGCCGCCTCCCCTCGTCTGGATCACATGTGGACACTCACCAACCGCGGGCGGGATACTTCTCAATTCGGCTCCCAACGGCCAATCTCCAGATTGCGCTGTCCAGTCGTCTCGCATTTCCGTGATGGTCCTGTAGTCCTCCAAAGGGGGCAAAGGCAGAGGGGGCCGTGTTGCTGGGCCACCTTGACGCAAGCGGCCTCCCTGTGAGCTCACTCAGTCTCAGTAGATCTCAGCAGTGCCTCCAACTTGTCGGGGTAGTGTTCTCGGGGGCTGGCAGGGCCGTCCGCAGACCTCCGGGGTTGGGGAGGCCCCAACTCCTCCCACTTCCCAACAAAGTATGAAGCACACACAAGAGCAAAGAGTTAATGCTGTTTATTAAACAAAACAGGCAGGGATGGGCTCACAGGTCGTAGGCATCTGAGAGACCTCTAGCTCTTGGTGGGCTCGCAGCCCCTTTTTCTAGCTGTATGACGCGGTTACTTAAGTCACCTGGGAGAACTAGCCCCCAAACCTAACGCCACCTCGGATTGGCTCTCCGAGTGGTGGGGTTAGTATAGACACATATAGGAAGGGTACTTAGTGGTTGAGAAAGGGTCAGGTGGTACGCTTGGGCCATCCCTAATAATAGCTACAAGTAAATTGTTAAAAGGGGACGATTAGTGATTGGCTAAGCTATAATGGCATCAGTGGTGTGCCCCTCGTATTCTGATTGGTTCACTCGCAAGCCCCAAGCCGGGGACCATCGTTGTTCCCAGCTCGCGGTGTACCTGGTGCTGGCAACAAAGTATGACTATGTGTCACTGGCAGACAATGGACAGGTTTGACTATTAGCTGGTGTGCATGTCTTTCCCATAGCTAGTGGTGTCTGATTTGTCACTTCATTGTTGCAGTCTGTGTCCCAGACGTGAGACCCAAGCGCGTCTCTGGTGCCTGGAGCTTGGTATTGTATCAGGTCGGTCTGGTCACATGTTGCGGGACAGTGGCTGGAGCAGAATTATGAGCATTTGATTTGTATTTCGGCTCGGGGAGCGTTTAGCAGTGGCAGGTGTAATCTTGGCGCGGGGAGCGCGGCATGTAGATTGCAACATTGCGGCCTTGGCTGGGGGCTCTGGTCGGGGCACCTTGCAGCTTTGTCTGAGCTTCTCCGGCCTGGACACTCTGGTTTTGCAGCCTACCACAGCCTGGTTTATGGGTGGCAGTACTTTGTCCATAATATGGGGGTCGTGAGGGGCGATGGAGATTCATATGCATTAGTCCATATACAGTGGTTACATCTTCACGGTTTTAGTGGCGAGGAAGCGTCTGCAAGCATGGACAGGAGCTCTTCTGCCGTCTTGCGTTTCTGCGGTGCTGTAGCAGGCCTATGTGGAAAATAACAACGATGCATGTGTGAATTTAAGTGGTCCTCTACGTCTCAGCACTGAGTGTGTTCTTCGTGTGGATTGGTGTGTGTATGAGCAGTGTGCTTGGTGGCACGTGTGTGCTTGTCCACTGACTATGTCGTCATGGCATCTCTAACGATGGTGGTATTAGTGGTTGCTGTCTAATCGAGTTGATTCATGCGATCAATATCAGCTTCACCTGAGGCTCCGGCACGTGGTTTAATTGATGGGCAGCCTCCTTGGTTGTGTGGGGCGTGGCCACAGTGGATCTTGACATCTGGGGTGGCCGTGAGTGGGTCGAATTCATCTTGCGGTGGGTGCTTGGGTCGTGACGTCCTAGGCCATGGTCTGGATGAGAATCGGGGGAAGGGATCGTCCCATTTTCCCTCTTCAGGGTTAATACACTTCTTTGTTCTACAACAGTAGAATGCTAGTATGTTTGATTAACAGTTAGAACATTATGTTAGTATTGTACTTACTTTTTTGTATGTAAAAAGTAGGTTTCTACGAAATCGTTTTTCATACTTCAGACATTGCTGCTTTTCAGGAGAGTGGTCTTCACTGAAATTGTAAAAGAAATAAGTTAGTGAACATGTGTGTTGATAGCACTTTTGTTAATTTAGACATTGTTTTTGTTTTGTTTTTGTAGTAGTAGAGTTTTCTTACAACTGAGCATAGTATGCATATGCACTTTCATTGCCAATGTGCATCCTGTATATTCTATTTAGAATCTGTTAGTTGAATATGTTTTACTAATGATTATAATAGTAAAAGTATATAGCACACTTCTTTTTTTATGTTATGTTATTGGATGATAAGAGGTAGAAGAAATAAGCATATGCTTTGTTTGCTATTTTTACAGGGTAAATGGCAGACATTGTACAGAAAAGCATACAATGTATGCATTTGTGAAGGTGTGGGAAATAAAGGAGTAGGATTTCATATAGAGGCAGTGGTGTTGTTTGAGCTGGGAGCCTTTGTAATGATATTGTATGTGTGTGTGCTTGAATGAAGATCCATGTACTCATCCTGGCTGCGTGTCATTTTATAACACACTGGACAGTCTTTTTCATAATTATACTGTTATTTCTGCCACCTTTTAATATGAAATAAAAAATGTTTAGATAGCTGTGTGAGTAAACAAAAATTTGGAAAGGAGAAAAGTTTGCAATTGACACTTCATCATAGCAGATGGGATACATTACAGTAAGGTCATTTTACAGTTTACACAGGGTAAGTGACAGTTACTTTGTTTATATGTATTCTTAGAAGAGCTGTACATGTACTGTGTAGAAAATATTCATACCTGTAGTCTGTGTTCATGCATGTGGATGTGCATGAATCTGCAAGTAGAAATATTGGCCAGTTTTATAGTAGTTGTTCCTGTACCTCTGTTGCAGTGACCGCCGAATTGTACTGAGAGTGATCAATAGTACATCTAAAGTGTTGATGTGTGATGAGAAAGTTAGATGTAAAGTTCTTGGATGTGATTGGTGGATGATTGTGTGACTGTTTAACAGTAGCCAATGAGGAAATGGTGCAGAAAGTGAAGTGGAAATGGTAGAAGGGCTGCCCCCGTGTTACGTGCTCTTCGGACATCGCGGAGGTCCGTGGGCAGGGTGTGCCACATCCGGGTTTTCTCAGCAAATGCAGCATATCAAGGGAACTGTAGGGATCAGCTGTTGAGGTTGTGTTTTGTGTTGAAAGTGGCTGTGTGTAGTGAAGATGGTAGAGGTGGAGAAAGTCAGGGTGTTGGTTGTTGGAGATATGTTTGTGCATGGTTTGGAGTAGTATGCTAAATGTAGGAATGTGGCAAACAATTTTGATGTTATAGGAGTGGCGGTGGTGTGGAGCACTCTGCCTTGTTTTAATATACAGGGAATTTTTCAAGTTTGTGGAGATATGGGCAGGGTCAACATTGCACATGTAGGTGTATTGCACTGTGGAGCTTTGTATTTGGGGTATGTCAATGCCCCTACTTTGTTGGCAGATTTGGAACTCTGGGTTCAGGCAGTAATGAAAATACTTCCAAATGTCAAGGTTATTTTTTCTGGTTTAGTACCTATGGTACCTATGGTAAGCCCAGCTTACTTCACGAAAATCCAGTTGCAGCTAAAATGAAAATCTGGCGCTTGGACTGGCAGAAAACTTGTACTGAAAGAGCGACGGCAAAGTTGATGTCAAATGCGCCGATGGAAGTCCGCCCCTTTACTACGCCTCAAGGGTATATCAATTTATTTGCGGAACCAATGGCACGAAGACGCTTTATGTTATTTCGTTTAAATTTGTATAAAACGAAAGAGCGGCTACAAAAATGGAAATGTAACAAAAACATAAACCTCAGTTGCAGATTTTGTACCAAAGCACCGGAGACGTTGAAACATCTAGTGTTGTTTTGTAATAGCTTTCGGGACAACAGATCAGTACTTTTGGGACCTTGGGGTGCCATCCACCCATCGTTGTGCGCAGAGGAATGGTGGGATCACATGTTTAACGGCACAGATCGAAAATTGTTATTTCCCCTGACTCAACTTTTAGCAATAATTGAACAGCAGCTGCACATGGTTGTTGATGACTTGGAAACGTATAAAGGGCCATTGTCCATCCTTAAAGTTGATGATTTGGGGGAAAGATAGATGGGGATGGAGATCCTGAACGAAGTATTCTGTGCAGTGTGGATTTTTGTAAGAAGTTGTGTTCCTTTTTAAAGGTTTGTAAAAACCGTATAAATACAAAAAATAAAAAAATAAAGTACCTATGGCAATATGGGACAATAGTTTTGTTTTTTGTCCTGAACAGGTGGAAAGAAGGAGATATAGGGTGCGGTTTATTGAGGTAGGTTGCAGACCTTCTCATTCACTGTTTTACAGTAATGTTGATATCATTATATTTGACCCATCCACACTTTTTTTCTATATATGCAGTGTAGTGACGTGTATTGGTTGTGGCTGCTGCGTGGACGATTATACCTACTGTTGTGAAGGTTTTTTATCAAGTGATAGTTTACCATCTGTAAATCCAGTTAGCATGCAGTTGTTTTTGGTTCCATCTGCATTCTAACATGAAAGCATTACTATTATGTATTTACTAGGTGTCTGTATTTGTAAGGTGGCAAAACACCCACTCCGTTCATCTCGCTAGTGACCGAAAGTGGAATAGTACAAATACACGTGTGCAAATTATAGGCCACTAATATATAACTGCGGTCATTGGGGTCAGGGTCCGCAGCGTGGTCGGAGGGGCTGCAGCAGGGTTTGCTCGGACATTCTCATACGACCACTTTTTATCAGGGCTTGAGACTTGCTCCTTTCAAAAATGTTTACGTGATTTGCCGTGTGAAGAGAGATGGGATGAGGTGACAGGTGGTGTGGCCTGACTGTGGGAGTCACTGGGAGAGTGCAAAGTTCTCAAGAGGAACAAAATAAATCCGTTGAAATATCACCCGCATTGGTGAATGGTAGCAAACAATTCACATGTTTTTCAAAAATATTTGTCATTCCACTGTAGTCTGAAGGGCTATCGGCTCCCATTCTGAGTGATGGTCAGTGCCATTGAATTTTTGTTTCCTAGCTGAGAAACCCACGCATGGTACACAGTATAAGGTTCAATTGTTTTTCGACCTTGAAACAAAGGGAGGATTTCAAAGGAATGCATGAATGGAGGGATGTAAGACTTTCAAATATGATAATGTTCACCATTCCAAAATTGGACAAACTTTCGTCATCACGAGGAACATTTTCTTCCTGTCATTCCAAAGTACTAGACATTTCTGTGTAAAAAGAAATATATATATTATTTTTACTGTACCTAATACAGAAAATTTACAAATTTATAAAATAAATGTTGTCCACTCTCTAGTTTGTTGCTAGGTTTTGGTGTTACTGCTGCATACGTGTGCTGCTGATTTTTGCTGTGCAGGTTGTGTGAGGTCATTCTGTTGAAGGCATAATTGTTTTGTTTTGGTATTTTGCATTATGTTGCATATGTTATGTAATTGAAAGGTTGGTGTGTTACATATACAGTTTGCACTTCTTATTTATTATTGAATGTAATGTATTTATGTGGTTCTTTTTTAACATGTTTATGTTATTATTGTATGATACAATAATGTAAGGTACCTCCTGAGTTTTTGCAGTCTTGATGGTGACCGAGCGGTCCGCAGGTTTCAAAATGTATAGCGGGGCAGGGGTTTAGTATTTTAGATTTTATATGTATGTAAGTTAAGGGAGTCTTAGTAAACATTTATAATATTTACATTATCTATATCTATATTCAGTGAAACAAACTTTGTTAAAGGGATGTTATGGTTAAGTTGTGCTACTAAAAACCTATGAAATTCGGTGAAAATAACTTAGTTTATAGTTTATAACTATACACAGTCTCTGTATTCCTCTGTCAAGCCTATGCCTTATTATAAAACCTGGATTGCACATGCACACCATCACACAAGACAGCCCTTGTACTCTTTTTACTGTTATGTTTGTAGCACTCCCTCATTGCCTGCTTTAAAACATTCACACATATATGCACCAATCAGTACATAAAAATGTACGTATAACCTATCAACATATTAAACTTCCACACACCAACTGCCACTAAACATGTTCTACAAATGTTTTGCATATGGATTTCACTTATATATCCCAAAGAATTGTACACACTGCTGCTTTAAATTCAGTTATACATTGTGCAGTAAAACAAGTGCATGAATGGAAAGAGTAGTAGACATTACCAAATGCTCATCGAAGCCCAGAAGGAAAGTGTTAAGACATACCAAACTAGCTACCTACTGGGGCACATGAGTGTCAAGAGTGTGGTACACACCCACCAAACGCTAGACCCGCAAGGGCAGCGCAAAAGGGGAGTGGGTTGTTAGTGGCAACTACACATACAGCCTGGAACCTGTAATGCTACTGAGGGAATAGGACATCAGTTTCTGTGGCAGTGGCATATTTTATTAGAGAAGAGATTAAGTAAACCAGGAACAGAAAAATAAAGTGTTCATACATTTTTGGGAACTTAAGGAAGTCCAGATCAAGTGTAATAGGAGCCGGAAAGCTGCTCCAAACACAAGCAACAGCTGAAGACAGACACATTCCTCCCCCTCTCTGCCCACTCTCTGTTTAAATAAGCATTTGACAAGCAGAGTATTAGCGTTATAGCAGCAGAGAGCTCTAGCAGGGAAGTATGTAGGGAAACAAAGTTGCACATAGTGCAGTACTTGCAAGTAGCAGGAGATAATGTACACATTTTATATATCCAGTGATACGATCCCTGAGCTTGAGGCCAAAGATAAGTCTTGCAGCCCTGTTTTATATTAGCCAAAGGAGGCATACACAACAAAGAGGGAGGTTAATGAACAGGCTCCTGCAGTAGTTTAGTTTAGTTTGTTTGTTTGTGTAGCGCTCCAAGCCCAAAGGCATCTGGGCGCCTTTCTTACAAGGAAGGTTACAGAGGTACAGTGGTAGAATAAGTGATGAAAAGTACAGACAAATAAGATTACATGTGCAAGAATACAGGTTACAGCAATTAAGTTACCATATTTCTTTTACAGAAGTATGCAATATGCATAATCTAGGGTATGCAGCATATCCAGGGCTCTACAGACATTCAGCTTTTAGGTGAAGGTGACAAACGGTACAGTGCCTGTAAGGAGGTGAAGCTCGAAGCATGGGCTTTGCTTACAAGCCTGAAAATGTAAAGAATAAAGCACACACAATACTTAAAGGTAACCCCAAGGTTTTTGCCTTCATACAATGGTAAAAGTAGATGGCCCAAAGACAGTGGCCAGAGCGTCAGAGAAAAACAGGGCACAGGTATCAGAGTAAAACATATCTATATCTTACTAGCATTGACACACAGATTTCTAGCTGAACACAATGTCTCAATCGCAGTTAGACAATGAGAGACAAAAAAACAAGACTACAAATAAGTTCAGGGAAGTTTAAGGAAACCAATGTGACATTAACATAACACTAGAAATAAGAAAAGAACAAGTTCATCAGGTGAGGCTGAGGAATGAAATACATATGCAAGAATATCAATTATAGGATAAAACCCTAGGGTACTCTACAGGTAAAGAGTGAGGTGCTGTAGTGCAAGCAGCCCAGTTGCACCTGGTAAGGATGGTCAGTGAGGAAAACAAATCAGCCAGTCCAGCACCTGCTCCAAAATGCTAATGGTATCACGTAACCGTTCAATGAGGATACCATTCTTACCCATCTAAAAGGTGAAGGACACATCAAAAGCACTGTCCTCAACTGTACTGCAATTAGTTGTCAAAGTGAACAGGAATAGTTGGGAGCGGTGCTTCTCTACTTGTTTTATTAAGTTTTACTGTTTCTATACTTTTATTTTAAAAAGAAACCATTCTGGAACAGTTTTGTTTTAAAATAAATTGTAAGAAGCAGTTCAAACTTAAACTTTCAGTACACTACACTAAATGTTCCCTTAAATAGCAGGTAGATCTGTTGGGGGTTTGTATTGTGTGTGTGAGGGGATGTGGTGATGGTGTTTCTGAGGAGTCTATGCAGACCAGCAGGAATCATACTTCCACTACTTCTTTTAGTACACTTTGACCACTAACTACAATCATAAATACCATATACACTTTAATTATATTATTTCACCATATTACACATACTGCATACTTCCACTGCACTACCTATAATTACTATACACATTACTATAGTGTGTGTTGCCAGTGGCCAGGTTCTTGGGGGCATGGCGTTTAATGCAGAATCTGGCCACTGGCCACAATCAGCATGATACAATCAAACCATATAAACCTTAAAAAAACAAAAATCAAAACTCGCCTTCAACCCCCGCCCCATCCATGTAATATTTAGGACACTAACAGGTGACTGTGGACTAAGCGGCACCTGCAAACCCTTTTTCACCTATAAGAACAGCTCCATACCATATTTATTATACTCCCCTACCCTTTATATGCCCTCTTTCAGCCATCAAATACCCTCAAATGTGTTTTCCAAGCCGATCATTCACTGCCTCGTCTGCGGACGTCTGCGCTGTCCATGAAGTGTACGCACCTGCACCCACTTTGCTCACCTACTAAAACAGCTCCAAATCATCTTTATTCCAGCCCCACCCTTTCCAGCCCAACTTTCGGCCACCAAATAATGCCAAATATGTTTTCCAGACTTTTTCCCCACCATGCAATCTACAGATGCTGGCTGTGGATACAACATCGTGACCATTTCCACAAATGTGAGGCACCTAACTTTGCAAAAAAATAATATCTTCACCTCAGAATGATTTTGTGAAGTTTGGAGCACTTTCTTCTGGGTGGGGGATTCATATGGGGGTCCCAACATTTTTGAAATCCGAATAGATACAATGGAATAGAAATGTTGGTTGCACCTACAGCCCAAACCACTGTGTGGATTTTCTCCAAACTTTTGTGAGGAGTCATGGCTTGGTCCAAAAAGCATGCTTTTGCACTTTGCAATTTGTCCCAGTTGGTTTTTTTTTAAAATGTCCAAAGACGATAAAAAATGGGACCAATCAAGGATTGGCATGGTATCCGCGGACATCAAATGTGCACGCTGATTGGATGTTCGAGAGGTGCATCATAATTTTGGAAATGGTCGCCATATTGGATACGCGGACCATGGCCTTTATCCACAGACAGTGCGGAGTGGAAAAAGGTTGATATGGAGGTGTAGAAAAAGCTATACCGGTGCCGCTATGTCTGCGGTCAATTTTACTGTCTGTGGATTTCTTTGGGATTGGGGGGGCTCTGATTGAGTCTTTTTATTTAAAGGTGTATTGTATGTACTGTAGAGCCCTGGATTTGTGTAGGCTGGACTACTGCAAGAGCCTGTTCATTAACCTCCCGCTTTGTTGTTATATGGCTTAATTCTATTGTGGTGTTTGTGGCCAGCAGCCAGATTTCTTGTGGGCATGGCCGTTACCCGTGCACTCAAGAATCTGGCCACTGGCTAACACACACTATAGTAATATTTGTATAATGATTATAGGGAATATAGGGAAGTCAAGAGTATTTTGTAATATGGTGGAATTATGTTATTCAAGTGTATATGGTATGTATGATCATAGTACAATTGAGAGTAGTGCTTATGGAATCTGTAGTTGTTTCTTTGTGAAGAAAAAATAGGATAATACTGGGTATGATTACTTAGTTGCATATGGTCCTAAAACTGGAATCTCTGGTTCTTTTTTCTGTGCAAAAGAACAGTATAATGTGTTCAATAAGATTATTTAAAACCTTTAATTTCATACCTTTGTACACATAGGTTTTTCTTTTTGGCCTTCATAAATAGCACATGTTATGTACTATGTTCGGTACAACATTAGTGTGTGGTACGCTGTTGTTGTATTAACATGAAATATTCATTGGGTCATTGGAAAAAAAAATCCATATTGGATAAAAAATCCCTAGTATATTTACATACAGTTTTTTGCATTTACATAATTTTAAAGAATACTAATTTTACAGAACACATGTTATATGAGTGTACGTATGATAGGATATTTGTTTGAAGTGTTTTGGAATTAAGGGCATCCTTAAAGTACCTGTGTACCCGTTGGTGTATTCTAACTATATTGGATTTTACAAGAAGTATTGTAGTAACAATTACTGTGATGTATAAAATAAGTATATTTATGTGACGGGGAACAGGTAATAAAGTATTGATAGTAGAATGTGTTGATCACTACTGGTGTTAGTGAGTAAGGGAGTGGTGGTGTGATGGAATAAGTAGGAACATAATGATGTTTTGAAGAACATAGTGGTCGTTATAATGTGTGCTAGTGATAGGGGTATGGAAGAGTATGGAAATTAAATTGTGGTACAGAAGCTGATGAGAGAGGGATGTGTTGCTAGGCAGTAAGGAATTGGTCATGTATTGGATAAAGAGCAATGTTTAGATGGGCATAGAAAGAGTCTGAATGCTGTATTTGTAATAATGTGTTGCAGTGTTTTTAAAGACTAGGGAAACTGTGGCGTAGTGGTAATGGAATGGCAGTGTGAATGGCAGTGTGAAGTTGGAGCAGTGTACGGTGTGTTATGGTAGTGGTTGGAAAAGAACAGTACTTTATATGTAAGGACAAGTGTTTATTGATAGTTTGGCAGTATACATATATGTGTGAGCAGGTGGACAATGATGGCGCTATAAGGAATGTAATGTGAAAGGTTGGAAAGTATGACATTTATATGGAAGGTAAAAAGCTAAATGTTGTCCATTTAAAAATGATCCGTTTTTGGGAGAATGTTGCTGAAATTTAAACAATGCATATGTGCATATACAGTAGCATTGCAATTATTTTGTATGAGTAAGGGAACTTCAGATGCAAAAGATTTGTAGAAATGTGTTAAGTGGCAGTTGGTGTGTGGAAGTTTAATATGTTGGCAGTGCATGTAAGTAAATGTCAATTGATGTGACCAGGTGCACCATGCTGCAATTTATGGCATTTGAGGTAGAGAATATTTATATATATATATATATATATATATATATATATATATATATATATATATATATATATATATATATATATATATATATATATATTCTCTACCTCAAATATATATATATTTACAGAGGTGTTTTAAATTATTTCTTTAAAAAAATGTATGCATACCTTATTAAATGTAGATATTGTTGAATCTGCAAAAAGAAATCTTGGAGAGTTTCACAGTAGTCTTTGATGCTGGTGGCTGTGACTAACAGGAGACATGTAGTTTGAGAATTCAAGAGTACATCTGAAGTGTTGAACTGAGATGACAGAGTTACAGGTAGTGTTTTTGGATATGATTGGTGGATGGATGTGTGAGTGTTTCGAAAGTAGCCAATGAGGGAGTGTTACACAAATGAATGTAAAAAGGGTAGAATGGTGTCCATGTGCCATACGGGCATTTTAAGGATGCCTGGGATGGAAAGGGAACTGTGGAGACCACGGAAAATTGCATAGGTCTGCGCATTATAGTCGTTATTGTATGCTAGGGAAAGGTATTTGGAACGGAAAATTGTTTCTGTTCTTTTTTTCTTTCTCTCTAGTATGCGATTGTCCATGATTTACATTAGCATAATACAAAATGCTAATGAAAATTTTGAAGAGTCTAACTACTTCATTGAAAAGTAGATGGAGTTTATCAGATTGTTTCTTTTAGTTCTATTTTTTAACTGTGAAAGGTGGCTCTAAAAGAACCTTTTATTGGGTGTTTTATTTTTATTTATTTTTTATTTTTTACAGGATAGGCAAGGAGGTAACATCGGAGAGGGAAGGAGTACCAGCCAGAGATATGGAAGACGTTGGACATGCCTTACCTGTAAAGTAGGGGCAGTGTTTCTCATGCTCCTTGACCGCAGCCTCGAAAGCACTAAAACCGCTCCCCCCTGCTGGGTGGTGTGTCGCAGTACACACAGAGTACTGTGGTCCTGGAAAGATATGGATCAACAGCCTCTTTTATGGGCTGCAGAGCAACTCATGGGATCCTCTGCCCCACAGGTGTAGCCTGTGTGGTGGCAGGAGCAGTTGAGGTTGATGAGGTAGAGGAAGACAGCCTACTACTTCTTGAGAAAGGTACAGCCTTTCTCAGAGTACCCAAGAGTTTTGAGCAGGTGTGACGGCACATGAAGGTGGTATCAAAAGAGTATTTCTTGTGTAATCTGCGACAGAGTACTCAATGCATTCAACATGGGCAGCTCGGTCCTTTGGTACCCCTCGTACGGTCTAAAAGAACTGCAACACCAATGATTGATTCTGGGTGCAGGAGGTAGGCATTTCCTCTATCTCATCTTCCTGGTCCTCTTGATCCTCTTCTGCATGATCGCGCTTGTTCCCCTGTTCAGGCCCTCCAGCTGGTGGTATTGGTGATAGCACCTGGTGAGGAGGGATGGCCACGAATGATGCCATTTTTGGAGTCTAAATAGCAGGTGTGCCAATTGTCCTACAAGCAGGTGCTCTCTCCTCGATGGCCAGATTAAGAATGACTAAAGGTAATGGGCAGGTGCATTCAGAGTAACCGTCTGCAGTCTTCCCTACTTTCTATGGACTGCTGAGTCGTAAATAGGCTTTGGAAAGTTGTACAAAGTTGAGAGACAAACTAAGAATCGGTCTAGGAGCTGTGGAAGGGTTAACTTTCAACTTGAAACTTCCTAGATCAGCTGAAAAGACAGTTACAAAATGGCTGCGAAGCACAGACCCATTCATGAACAAGTCATGATGCCATGTGGGCGTGGTCACATTTCTCTGTACGGGAACGTCTGCGATGTTGTCAGATCTTTGCAAATGTCAGCGAATGAAAAATGGCGTAAAACGTTGTAAAACATTGATAGAAGTGGTAAGAATGTTGCTAGGAGGTGGCGAATGGCAAAGTTTTCACTTGAAACTTCCTAGATTGGCACATAATGCAGTTTCAAAATGTCTGCAAAGCACAGAACCCGATTACGGACACGTCATCACCCAGTGGGGGTGATCATGTGATGACATCTGCGGACCACGGCAGTGGGAGACACAGGCCACATGCAAAGTGGTGTCCACGATCAGAGGTGCTGTCTGCAGACTTATAACGAGTGTTTAAAAAACTGGTGTTTATATAGATGCATCACATGGCACCAGACACATCCAGACACGTGTCATCCGTGAATGTCATTCATTGTGAAACCAGACTCCAAACATTAGCATAGTCTGTGAATTACTAATTGGGTTTTTTTAGGAAAAGAAATTATGACAAAATAATATAAAAGATATTTATAGTATAAAAAATAAATGTATTTAGGAAAGGGGTGGGGTATCGGAGTGGGAAACATAAATGAGAGAATTTGGAATTTCTATGAAGACATCATTGCGGGAGGGGGAGAAGTTTCATCAAACCTGCTTCCATTTATGTTGTGTGAATTTGATTGGGGTAGTTGTTGGGGGAAGGCAGACAGGTACAAGTAGGACAGTGATAATGAACATTTCTAATAAGATGATTTTTTAAAATAATAAAGAAGTTCTTTAAAGTGTACTGTTAAAATCCTATGGAATTCAGTGAAAGAACTTTCTCAAAGGGACATTATGGTCAAGTTGCACTAATAAAAACCTATGAAATTCAGTGTAAAAAAATGTGTTAAAGCGATGTTATAGTTACAAGTATAATTGAAACCCCCGGAAATGTGCCAGTTATGGTAAGCTAACAACCACCACTGTAGCACCACAAATCTCAAGAGATTCACACGGTCTAAACCAGATAAATTGCAACTGTTCTACCCGTAACTGTCTCCCCAACCCACCCCCAAATCCCCAACTTCACATTGTGTCTTCATGCCGGTGGCATTGGTGAGACAGGGCTGTGTGCTTGCCTCCATTTTATTAAATCCATATGAAGGAATGGGACATGGTTTTATTGAATGGTCGCACTAATGGAGATTGCTCGGGAAGTATACCTGGAGGAGTGGGTCGCGATGGGCAACATTAGATTACTTTTTTGATAGTAATGCCTTGTTGAAACTTGTTGTGGAACTGAATATTACCCCAATGAGTATATTGACCATTCAAGGTTAACGCTAACTCTTGACATATAAGACATTGTTAAAGCAGTTAATAGATGTGTGAATGTAGAACCGAATCATGCCGGCAATCAGCTAAACTGGTCGAACCAATAACATAACAATGGTGTTACACATTGTAATACATGCTGGTCAACATAGTCTAGGCATGCTAAACTGCTTAACTGCGATTGAAATTGAGGACTGGCTAAGAACTACTGTTTTAGCATGGGCATTGCCAAACATTATCCCTTGGCTATTACTAGCAAGAAGAATGAAAAACTTTTAATAAAGCAATTAGGGATGCTAAAAGATTAATGGGAAAGGTAATTAGTCTAATAAAAAAGTACACCCCACTTGCTGTCTGATATGATCTCAAGTATTAAGTATTAAGTATTGCTCAGCCATTGGAAGTGCTCAGTTCAAAATGCCACATAGCAACGTATGATAGCAGTGCTAAAAACTTTGAAGATAAGATCTATCTGGCATATGCTGACTTTAGCTAAGGGCACTAAAACTACTTTAGCAATCAATCCGGTAAAAGAAGAGGCTTGGGTAAACTATGTAACTACCAATACCAATATCAGACACCATATCAGCCGTAGACGACCATGCTGGTGGTTAATACAACAATGGAATCGCTCTCTGTTCCATGCATCTAGCAGCATATTATGTTTTAGCTCTGCACATGAAGAGCTATCGGAAGTGACCCTCTGGGTGTGGCTTGATGGCTGATAGACTGTGTGAATGCTCATGTATGCGCTACGCCCATAGGTCCTTTCTTCTAGTGTGTTCCTCCATTTGCTTTCTCCTGCTAGCGGTTAGCGGCTTGCTTTGTGCCTTTTCAGCCAGCTGCCATGTTTGGTTGTGCCGGGCTGCTGTGCTGCTGTGGGGGCTACGCAGAGTCTGGTGGTCGATAAATTGAAATACTATGCTGAAAGACAACGGTGAACATACAATACCCTGCCTGTTGCTTGTTAGACCCCCATGTGCTGTTTCCTACCACAGGTGGCAACACAGTGCGGCTGGAGTTGCTGGGGCTGAGGGTTAAATCACATTTGGAAGGGATTATTATTTGTTATATCGCTGACACATCCCCCTGAGAGATGGTCCTGGCTAAATAGGATACTAGGTTTGAGACCCTATTCCCCCAGAGAAACCGAGTCACTGAGGTGATGGCTACCAGAGCCAGTAGGAGAAGACGCCTCCATGAGACTCAATCAAGCTTTCCTGAGAGCAATAATGGAGAATCTTGATTAATGGTCACATTAAGCAAGGAGAACCTGCTAACCTAGGTAATCCTTGTCCTTGTTCCTTATTGGACGAGACCTCAATGGACTATGATGGTAGTACTGTGTTGGAAGTCCCTCCGATGTCTATGTCCCCTCAGTTCTGTTCTGATATAGGGGAAGAAATAATGATCTCGTCTGTGGAAAGTCTGGGATCCAATGGTGAACACCTGGCTGGGACAGGACACTTTAGCTCTCCCCAGTGTCAGCTAGCAAAGGAAAGAATAGCTGCTAATCTATATTTTAATGTAGAAACTGTCATGACCTCTGCCAATGTTTGGAGTTGCTGGATAAAGTTGGCACACTGGTGTGCCCCCTTATGGTGGATAACCTTTGTCAAACAGACACAGCATGGATTGCTGATGTGCTTAATATGGGCTGCCAGACATATCAGCAAGAATTTGACTTTGCTTTGGCCGATGATAAAAGTAGCCAGACCGAGTTAGGTGGCATGGACATTTCTAAACTGTCGATATCTGAAGCTGTGATACAGCATCTCTCTACTCCTATGCTATCATCTACACTTGGTGGTACTGCCAGGCATGTTCATTCAGGGCTGGCCTCAATTGATGCCTCAGCATCATCAGGCGCTACTCTTGGATTTTGCACCAAAATCAATCCCAAACCCTTTAGGGCCACTCGACTTGGGATATCAGAGATCCCATATATTGCTGATAAGTCACTGAGTTCCGCAATATAATAATTAAATAAATAAATACAAATAATAAAAAATATGCATGCAGACGAAGCTAAAGACCTGCCTGAAGAAGAGAGCATTGTAGATGGGCCTGTGGTTGCCACACAAAAGTGTATTCAAGCGGCCATTACGAAACAAAACAATTCCAGAGCCCTGGGCCCAAATGGCCTGACTAACATCGTATTAAAGGAAAATCCTGAAGGGAGGTCCACGATATTAAAGCTACTCTATGATAAGGTCTGTCAGGCGCGTACAATCCCAAATTCATGGCAGCAGTCTATCTCAGTGCCAGTATATAAAAAGGGCATTTGAACATCTCTAGCTAATTATAGACTGCTGTCCATGTTAGATGTAACTGGGAAACGATTTACTTCATTTGTACTGAAGGACCTCAGAATGTTCCGGAAACTACTTAAGACATTCCTCTTCTCTTCCTTCTCTCTCCCTCTACCCTGCTAACCTCTCTCGCTGCTCTATCCCTCTCTCCCTCCTTTACCACACACACCGCTGACTGGCCGTCTGTTGTACCTCAGAGTCTCACAGGTCCCTGGCACCCTCACCAGTCCTCTCGAACTTGCCTCCGGGCCTTGCACTTGCATCACCATTACTGCACTTGGTCAACCGACACATGAGAGTGACATCTCTCAGCACTTACCCCAGCTCTGACTGACTGGGCTCCCCCTGCACTTGCCCCCCCCTCTCCTGCACATGTCTGCACACTTGCACAGTCTGAATGTACCATGCCTTGAAGATTGTCTACTTGTTTTTCCCTTGTCTACCCTCCTTGAATGGTCACGCCTCAATGCACTTGAAAAAACTGCAGAATTGTCATCAGACCTATTTGCTATTATCTACACTGTTGATTGTACATATGCACTTGTGCCATGCACATACTCTGTTTATTGTAGAGTTGTATCATTCAGAAATTTAAGGGCTCTGAATGACTGTTGTTTTTCCCCTTGTTCCCTCCCTCCTTCAGTGCTTTGAAACACTTGCTTTCTGTATCGGTGCTTTACAAATAAACAGTATCAATACCAATGTGTTAAATTGGGATCTCTCTACATGTGCAATTTGTAAAGTTTTGTAAACCATTATAACAACATAAACACTGAAACTTCCTGGACATATTGTCTTAATAGCAAGTCCCCTTCACTACAATTAGCATTGTATCAAATGTAGTTGCATATTAGTAAGCTTCTGGAAAAGTAAGTGCGCACAGAAATTGATGTGTTTTTTACGTGGTGTCTTCGAAATTTTAAGATGATGAATGTTTTAATTATTTTACTGTAACACGTTTAAAATCTTTTTATCTTTTAATTGTTCGAAAATGTGTTTTATTCCCGTCTTGTTAATGTGGCATTAATAATTTTCTGAAATGTTCAAAAGAACGCAACACAAATAAATAAATTAAAGAAATGATTTAAACTTATATGTCTGATTTTCCATTGACCTTTGGCAATGGTTCAGTTTTGTCCTCCCACGGTCAGGGCGTATAGAGGTGGGTTGACTAGCAACAATGAAACAAAAAACACATAGCCTCGCACAACAGCACAAGTCAACTACCGACCGAAAATTCACACCTACGCTCAGAGAACGGTGTCAACAGCACATTACAGCTCTCTTGCAGTTTTTCCCGCTCAATCCTACTAATTTACCCCCCCCTTCCACACCTTACCCTCTTGCTTTTCAGATCCACCAGAGCACCAGAGGACCACTCAGGTGGTGATATTGCACGATATAAATATTCTTTAACATAACATAACATATGTCTATGCTATAATTAGAAGTGACTTTGGTCTTCAGAGAAGATTGACAGGAATTGAGGCCTATGCTAGGGATAATAATCCAGTAATTAACCCAATTAAATAATTGTGTTCTGTGTAATAACTTGGTGTGGTTTATTAGTTAATAATATTCCCTATTTGGGTTATTTTTTTAAAGCTCTTAAAGATTAAATTGACAGATAAAATTGAGGCCCTTATGGTGCAAATGAGACGTATTCATAACAAATGTTATTTCTTTTCCTTGCGTCCACTAGTTGAATTTTATAAGGCTAAAAGTAAGACCTCTGGATATCAGGCGGCAAGCCGGTTTGGTGAACGAAGCTGGACCAACAGCTGCAGGCTGGCCTACACGATGGCTTGGGGTCAGGAATCATTTTCTCAATGCTGATCAGTGGTTCTGATGCACTTGTCGATATGCCTCAGATGTATTCAAGTGCCAACGGCTTCACAACGGTTAGCGTTGCCATCGATTGCAGATCGAGGAACTCGACAAGGTCAAAGATTTCTATTAAGGCAGACGTCGGTAGATGCTCGTCAAGGGTCTGCTCCCAGCTTCTTCAATGGGCTTGTGTCATCCTTTAAGATGGACAGCCCACAGCTGTGGAGTGTGTTGCAGGCAGCTGCTTTGTCCTTGGTTGCAGGTTCAGAGACATTCTGACACTTCCTACCTAGGAGGCTTGCTGCAGATCCTAGCAGGGCACACTGTGTACTGGTTCTGGAGCCGCTGGAGGGTCCTCTAAATTCTGTTTCTCCCACTGTTCCCTGGGAGATGTTTAGGGGAGGGATCTTGCTTCCCTCTTTGGATCTCCTGGCCTACGTTCACTGGCGGGAGATGTAAGGTGAACTATACCTTCAGCCAAGGCCCAAGGTTGAGTTCTTCTTGCTGCTTCTTGCAAAGTCTTCAGATGATCTGCCTAAAGAGGGCCTCCAACTTAACTATAGTTTTGGGCGACCACCACGCTATAATATACATACTCATCAGCTTTTCCAGTCAAATAAGATTCTAATAAAGTGGATGGATTGCAGGAAAATGTATTAATTTCCTCCCCTGCTACCTCCACTCACCAGAGTATCTTTCGCCAGGCAGACCTCTTCCCCACAGTACAGTGAGGAAAACATGTGCTATGCCTGGTAGTTATGTCGTTATTGGATCTTGTAAAGCACAACTTCTGCAAGTTTATTGTCTTTTTGAGCTTCGGGATCTGCAAGAGGTGGGGTTTGGGACAAATGTCGGTGTAGAAGGAGCAGGGTACGTTTGCTTTATTGTAACATCAATTTGCTCAAATCTGTATAGTTAGGCCTCAGTGTTACATTTTCTCTGGTTGTCTGAAGCAGTTCTTAGTGTACGCTCCAGGTTATTTAAAATGTTCATGTGGTTGTCAATGTTAGGTTAAATCATGTGTATTCATGGTATGCTATGCTAGTGCACAATTTCAGGGCCCACATTGTACAGTCAGTTGCCAGAACCCTCCATTCTAATGGCCACTGACTCATCAAAGACACATCAACAATAGCAACATTCAGGCCAGAGACGTCTTTATCGAAGGGCAAAAGGGGCACTTGCCCCGGGGCCCCCACCTTGGAAGGGGGCCCCAAAATGGAGCCTGATTAAAAGAAGCCAGTTCCCATTAGTCATCAAAATTAAATATCACACGTCGGGATTTGTTATGGTGTGCTGGTAAGGCTCTAAAAATATTACCTGCTGTTGTTAAGTACATTCTGCTCTGAGCTTTTCATCCTGCAATGCTTTCAATGTTCATGGCATACATAGTTTGTGTGGCACAACACTTGTAGCATTTTCACCTTTCTGTGGGTATTATATTGAAAGTTAAAATGGATATTGATAAATGTGAGTGGCGCGTTGGTTCATAGGGTAGCTCAGTGTGTTAAGCCTCATTGCAGAGATTTGTGTTCATATGCAAAATTACAGAACCAAATTCCAGCAAGGCTGACTCAGCCTTTCCAATGTATGCCGTTATAAGCCTGCATGTATCTGTACTTTGTTTTAAATCAGATCTTATCATCACAAATGTGCTTGACCCAGATAGCATTTTATATAAAAACTAACATAGCATCAGTATAGTGAAGATCTAGAAATAGGTTTGTACAGATGGGGAGCTGTACAACCTATGCAGGCACCTCCAATGATAAACAAAGTGTTAATCCAGTGATTATGTATCCAAATTCCAGACTGTGGAACTAAAACGTCATGCTCGGATCCTGGCTTTGCCAGCAGATGATACAATTATCCTGGACAAATCTTTTATCACTGACAGTACTGAGCTGTTTTCTATGAAAAGGTTTGTGTTGGTTCATATGATTTGCATGTTTTCCAAGTTAGTTCTGTAAAAAGGGATTATTTTAGTTCAGGGAAAGCACTAGAAAGGAAAGTGGTAAAGTGCAGACATTACAGAAAGGGTGCAAATCCCAGATTCGCCTTTTAACCAATGTGTGATCCTGGGCTTCTCATTTAATCTTGTATTGGCTCACCTGTCAAAATTGGCAGTCGCTAAACCTTTCACCATTACCAGGCCTTCAGGGTGATTTCATTCTCGGGGTATGATCTTTAAAAAAGACTCACTGGTGGTTTTATTGGCTATATACAGTGTTGCCCCCTCTATAATAATAGTGAACATTGATATATTGCGCACCAGAGCCACTGGTTTATTTTCTCTCTAAAGGCAACACTACTTGAAAACCATGACCCTCATTTAATCTCCGTCTGTTTGGATACAGACACCTTTTTGGTATCTTCAAATTGCCACCCACTTTCTATGCTATGGTATGTGTAGCTTTCCCCTTGCTTCCCATTGGTCGCCTACATCCATGCTTGGGCACGTTTGCATTCTGTGAGTCAGCTAATCTTTTTCATTGTCTATTCTAGATTATGTGCATCTTTTTCATATGATCTGTGTCCTGCAGGTATACTATGTCCGACATACCTTCCAAGTGGCTCTTATTGATTAAATGTTTCCTGTACCTATGCTAGAACCCAATTACCCTCATCGTAGACTGCTAATGTTGCCCTTGAAATGCTTCTTGTTTATCATTCTGATTACAGCAAGTATGAAGAGAGTAAGGAGACTGAAAGGGAGTTTGCCATGCTTATTTTGATCTCTGCAAGCAACAATCAAGCTAGGTTGTGATCGCGACATGGGGGGGCAACACGTTTTTCTATATCCCTTCATTCCTGTGGTCCGGTGGAAGGGGGCCCCAAAGGTGTCCATGCCCAGGGCCCCAAAAGTTGTTAAGATGGCCCTGATTCAGGCATATATTTGATTATGGTACAATGTAATTGGACATGCATCATGAACAAACAGGAAGTCCTTAAGTATTGCTTTGAAAGGGAGATTTTATTTTCTTCTTAAAGGGGCAGTATAGGGCCTGTACAAGACAAGTGGACAAGCACAGGGGAAAGACCGTGCACACCCATCCAAGCTGCTTCCATGTGTCACAATGCGCCCCCTATATCTTGCTTAGCCACTGACTTGCTTTGACATTGAATTTTGCAATTACATTCGGGATGTTCCCAGGCGCTTTGGCATGTGTGTTGGCGGTCCACCAGCAACGTGGGTGAGAAGTATTCACATCTTAAATTGGATATACAGTTAAATACTGGAGAATACTCTTGGCATCATTATAAGTGTTTTACAGTGATTATACTGGCATATATTTTGGCAAAGCTAACATGAAATTGTTTTACATTATCAGTGTTGGCATATATTGCAGACTGATCAGCATCATGAGAGTGTTTTACAGTGTCAATATTGGCATATATTTAGTCCCAGGCAACATTGGTAAGTGTTTTACAAGGCAACGGTGGCATGTACTATAGACATAGGCACAAAATCACTTGTATCACATGCACAGTGACAATGTCAGCAAATACTGTGGGAACAGGCATCATTAAATGTCATACAGTGTTCATGTGTACTGTTTGCATCCGGGAATTCATTTGATCCATTTTCTTTGTTCAACAAACCATTTGTACATTTTATAGCTTTTTATCCAGTTTTTAATAAAAATGTGTTGGTGTAAAATCCACAGTTTCAACTCATTATTTCAAAAACGAATTTTTTTGTGAGTGGAGAGCCCCACTAACCCTCTGATATCGCTGCAGCCTCCCCATAACTCTGGGTAATTCACACACAGTCAGAGAAAATATACACACTCCTCCAATGAAAAGATCTACAGCTGTGTTAGGACCACGCCCAATTCATGGTCCATTTGGCACACTCGCCAAGATGGTCACAGGTTGACTCCCTTTTGTGGAACTGCAAGAAGCGGTCTAGCGCTCCTCCAAGATGGCGCCGTTGTTGGAAAATATCACAGTTGCTACATAAGAGCTACCAGCCCATCTGTATCTGCATCCCTTCTTTTCCTGAAGCACTGACGCTGTGAGTAGTATATTTTACTTTTTTCTGCCTCCTAAAAATGATCTTTTTCTCGCCCCTATATTCTGGCATTTCCATTATCTGCCGTTCCACGGCCCTCTGCCCTTCTCCTTCTCTGGTTCCTTCATTTTCCTGCTCCTTTGACTTCCCTGCTTCTCTTTGATTCCTCCCTGGCTCCCCTTTCACTCTCAGAGTCGCCACCTCTTTCTTGCAGCTTCCCCGCTCACTCTGCTACACAGCCACCTTCCTTGCGGCTTCTCCGTGCAGCTTCTGTTTCTCCCCTTTCTGTGTTTTACTACCGGCATGGCTGTACTCCTGCTCCTCTCCTTTTGCAGCGATTCCCGATGTATTTATTCGTCCTCGAGTCTTGACATACGGTTTGAGATTGTTCAGCCTTCTGTCAACATTGGCTTCACTGCTGATTACGTTACCCAACAACTTCAGCCCTAATTTGGAGTTGTGTTTGTTCGATGTATAAATGGAAATGTGTCGAGAGGGGCACAAAGCAAGGACTTTCTGGCTTTCACAATAACGGGGATTTGTGGATGACAACATGCCATCTAGAAATTGGGTATTGTAAGGAGGAGGAAGGGGCGAATAGCACGTCTTGTCTGATAGAGTCACCACCTCCTTCCGAGAGCTATCTCTTCAAATCTGATCCGCCCTCATATATCCATCCCCATGGTCAAGATCAGATAGCAACTGCCATCCCGTGGCCCCATGGGAGGAGTTCACTTGTCAGTGATGGGGTTGTCTTTAAACTAAATGTGAGCACACTTTTTACACAAAAATGAATGTAAAAAACTAAACAAGAGGATAAAGAAACACAAATAAAGAGACAATTAGGAACATAGGCTTCCAAGGTTATACTGCGGCTTCTACTCTTATTTCAACTCAGTGGCATATGTTCCTCCTTCTGATGTTTCTCTGTCTAAAACCTTTGAACAACATCATTTCAGAAATTCAATAACATATGGACTTCAACTCCCATAAAGCCTTAAGCCTTAAGTACTGAGACAAAGAAGAGGAGGAAGGAGTTGATGTGAACAAAAGCTCAAAGAACAACATGCAGGCTAGTTGATTTCCAAACCCTTAAGTGCACAGGACCTTTAAAACCAGAAGCCGCATTGTGGGAGGAGAGAGTGCAGGAGAACATATCAGGGCCCAGCTGGAGGCTCACCGATGCGAAGCACATAGGATCCGAGAAGGCAGTCGATGCTGTGGGAGGGACGGCGCTGATGAGCACGGAAGTTTCCAGAGGAAGTGGGAGGAAAGCAGAAGCCCCCAGATGGCGGGCCGCTGGAGGATTCATATGCATATGCAGACCAAAGAGGCATGTCGATCTGTAACAGCAGAGCCATACGGATGGCTAATGGGACGTTTTCACACTCAAAGCTAGAGAACAAATGAAGGAATCATCCCACCAAGACACAAACTGCATCAGAGGTGCGAAGAAGACCGAGTGAGTCCACGCTCAGAAAACAGTGTCAGTATGTGAATGCAAAAAATAGATATGAATTATTTGAAGGCAGAAAAGGCAAAGCACAAAAGCCTAGATTGTTTAAATACAGACAAATCCCAATATTAAAGCAATGCCCAAAAGGATGAATATTTGAATACTGACAACATAAAGTGTAGCAGCAAAAACCTGAACAAATTTCTATGCACTAAATGTCAATGTGTGGGAAAGCTGGGGCAAGTGTTACCCTAAGTAAACATACTGAAGTACAACACCGTTGATACGACTGTGGCATACTGAAAATGGACAGTGAAACCAATCAGAAGTCCTCGCAAAAAGAATACACTAGGCAGTTGACATTTTTGGAAAGATACCTGGCAGTGAAATATACCAGGTGATCTGCAGGACTCCAGGAAAGGATTCCTGGCTGGGGAGTAAACCAGACAATCCACCGAAGTTGCATACAATCTCTAACATTGTGGCAAGATACCTGGAAGACAAGTATGCCAGGGGGATATAGGAAGGTCATAAAAAGATGTCCTGGCAACCAGATATACCAGGCATTTTGAAATTGTGTTAGAACTTTAAAACTTTGAGAAATACCTGGCACGGGGGTGTACCAGAGGATCTAAAGAGCCCATAAGAGGATTCATGGCAGAGGAATATACCAGACAATCCACCAAAGATGTAAAGAAAAGTCTAAAAACTGTGGGAAGATAACTGCCAGGGAAGTATACCAGGGTATCTGAAGAACCCATGAATGGATTACTGGGAGGGGAGTATACCAGGAGTTCCACCCATGCTTATAGAGGAAAGTTTAATCACATTACAAAATACCTGACAGGGATGTATACCAGGGAAATTAAGAAGCACATGAAAGAAGTCCTTGTAGGCAAATACACTTGGTACTTGGAGTTATACAAAGACTGTTAACACTGTGACAATATACCTGGTAGGGGAGTACACCGGGAGATCTGAAGAGCTCACACGAAGATTCCTGTTAGGGGAGTACACCAGGCAATCTATTGAAGTACAGGAGAAGTTAAAGAAAACTTATTGTGGAATGTATTAAATGAATAAGAACTTTTGTGAATCTAGTAACTTTTTGAATCCAGTACAAAGAAACCGAGGAAATGTTGGATATCATGAAATATATTATTTGAACAACAACTTCCTGAATCTAGTATTAAGAACCAAAGGAATTGTTGGACAAAGAGACACTTTTCGATACCAAGAAATGGTTGTTCAAAAGAGACAGTTTTTCCATCCTACTTAAATATCCAGAGGAAGGGAAACACCCTCTGGATTCAAGGGTTTCTCCTAGGAAAACACGTTCTGTTAGATGTACCTTTATATTTTGGTTATAAACACTTTTTACTAAACATAAGTCAGAAACATTTCCTTGCACCCCTTAGTTTGTTTCTAGTGTGAGGGTCAGATTAAACTTATTTAGACTAGGGTTAAACAGGTGTTTATTCAAATGCTTTAATACCAATGTCTGACATTGAGAATATTACAGCTTTATGTCGGCCTCTCATTTCTGACCGCCACAGGAATTTCCGCAAAACCATGCTACATTTAAAACAGTCATCAAAGGGGAACCACAGATAACCATTGTTTCTCAATTCACAAACATAATGAAGAGTCTACCAGAGTCTCCTGTTTTTAAGTAAAGAAGGCAGCTGGTGAATGACTTCTTGAAAACCAGGGAAGATTCTAGGCTGAATAAAGAAGCCAAAAAGCAAAGTGTTCAATTTTATCACACAAATGTTACCTGCATCTCTAATACCCTGGGTTATGTACAGTGGTTCACACAGCCCAGGAAGAGAGCAGTTGTCCTCCATTTTAGAACAAATGTATTGTTCACAAATGATAGTGGGAGTAATAGTGTAAAAGAAAGACATATATATGTGCAGGGAACAAGGTAGATGACTTACTACATTTTATGTTTTTTGTCCTACCTTTATAACCCTAAGGAAGAACCTCCTCTTACCTTAATTGAATGCTCATGGAGTAAGAAATGTACAAACGGCTTTCAGGCTGCTTTTATCAGTCCAAGATGTGTCTGCTGTCCAATTTGTTTATTTGTATATTGAACACATGCTCAAATTTCCAAGGCAGCCACATTGTGTGAAAATGTCTCATGTCTCGATGTAGCACTGCTGGACTATTATGATATTTTTTCTGATGGTTTGTGTTCTTTTGACTGTTGGCACTCTAATTAACAGTTTTTATGCTATGCTTTTAAATTGTGTACACGTTTTATCGATTATTTTATCTTTATATATAAAGCGGAATGTATCTATGTGTGTATGTATGTCTGGTTAAACAAATCCACACTGCTGAACCCACTGCTGCCAACTTTTGCAGGCATTCCTCATTTGTCTGCAGCAAGGTTGTAGTCTATGTTTGGATGGAAAAAATGCACTCCATAGGCACCCTAATTTACTGATGCTCACCATGATTGACTACAGTAGGTACTAGAAGGAGGCAACATTTGGAAAAGTGTCTGAAGCAAAATGTTTGTATTTGTATTTGTTTTATTTGTATTGCCTCTGGCCCTGAGGCATCTGGGCGCATAGCTTTCCACAGGGAAAGGGTACATCCTAGAAAAACAGACTGCAGGACTAAAGATACAGGCATGGTATAGAACAACAGGCTAGGTGAAACAAACAAGATATACACAGGCATGTGGAGAGGTTAAAAGAGAAATCCCTAGGCGATTGGTAACAACAACATGTGCCAACTAAGCAGTGCGCCCGGCTGCAGTATTGCGAAGGGTAGGAGGAGGAAGAGCTAGACCCAACTTCCCATAGAAGTCCCATGAAGTTTAGGCAGATAATGATGAAGCATCAAGTTCGTGGAGCCAGAGTTTGGTTTTGTTTTTGAAAGAGTGGATGGAAGGTTCTGTTCTGAGAGTGTTAGGGAGAGTGTTCCAGAGTTTAGCAGCAAGGACTGGGAAACTCGAGCCCTGGGCTGTCTGTAGCTTGAAGCTAGGTATGGTCAGCGTGTGTACTTGGGCAGACGTCAGGGGTTTGGATGCGGTGTGATGCATGAAACGATTGGACAAGTAAGCAGGAGCCAGGTTATTCTGGTCCTTGTGTGTTAGGCCAAGGGCTTTAAGAGATATGCGACATCTGACAGGGAGCCAGTGTAGATTACGTCTTGTGTCAGAGATGAGTGATCTCCTCGGGACGTTAAGGGCATCCCTGATGGCATTGTTCTGAGTGACCTGTAAGTTATCCAGATTTCTTTGGCTAGTCTCTAGATAGAGGGCATTACAGTGATAAATTCTGGACATGATGTGAGTTCTAGTGAAGATGATACAATTGTCAGTTGTCAGGAAGGGTCTGCAAGCTGTGATGAGTTTGCAAGTGTAGGCCTATGCCGACACAACTGAATTCATTTGTCTGTTAAGGGACAGTGTTGAGTCTAAATAGATGGCAAGTGTTTTTGTGATGTTGGACACTTTGATAGTGTTCCCATTAATGGTAAAAGATTTGTATTCCTGGTCCAGTTTGGTGAGATTGGAGGGGGGGGCTAGGATGAGTAGCTCTGTTTTTTCATCATTGTGGCAGATCCCATGATGTGCCATCCAACCCTAGATGACTGAGCAGACAGCATTGAGTGCTTTGGCCTCGGTTACATAGTCACCAGTGATAGGGATGAGCATCTGGCTGTTGTCAGCATAGTTGTTGTAGGAGACACCCAGATAATCAAGTATATCGAAGAGCGGTTTAGTAAACACATTGTACAATGTGGGAGAAACACAGGAACCTTGTGGCACTCCGCACGTGACTCCGCACGTGACTCCGCACGTGACGTGTGCTGGTTCAGCTGAAGCAAAGGGAGAGAAAACCCTCATGGTTCTTTTAGTTGCGTTGGTTATTCCTTTAAAATGTATTATTACTGTATAGTAGTACTACTGTACTACTGTATAGATTTCGAAACTGTCTATAAAAGCATTTTTAAAGGGAATAAAAGAAATAATTGTACATGTTTTTTTATCATGCCACTGCAAATATGGGAAATGTCAAGGGTTCAGTTCACGAGAAGAGAGCACAATCAATCAATCTTTCTTGACCATTTTCTAAAATGTGCTGAAGCCATTCAGTGACTAAAACATGCCACACACAAAACGCTCCATCTGATGCAAAACGAAAAAATCAAAATCAAGAGCTTCTGAAACACAACAACAAACAGCAGCACAACTTGCCGACTAGAGGACAAGAACAACATCCTCCAGGGCACATGAGACACCACTCGATCAGGACACGGGCAACGCCGGGTACCCGAGCTAGTTCCGAATAAACTTAACATGAACTTGAAGTAACATTGCCCTAATAGAAGTGGCAACATGCAATATGCAAAACCAAGGCTGCCCGAAAGTGTGGCCCACTAGGCAGACATGCACCCTTGTTTACAGAATATTCCCCTCTTTGTTGTAAACCAGAACGAAATGCACTAAATATGAAGACAGAATAAGGAACTGCCATTGTGTTCATGCTGGTATCATGGACAAAATCGTTTTTTAAAAATGTTGTTGGGTGTAAGCCATATCATTTTTGGGGCACCCTTTAGCCCAATCCCAGGTCTGCCCCAAAGCGTCGGAGGTGACGCCCCCAATTTCTTAGAGCCGCCAGTGTCACAGAGAGACGAGCTGGGTTAAAAGTACCCTTTGGAATCGGTGGTTCTGCAGCCCATTCTGCATTGTCTGGCAGAGTGGAATCACAGCTACTCTTTAAACTGAGGGACTCATTCTTGTAGGGAGGGAGAATCTGTGACGGTTGGGATCCACTCTGCTGTATTCTCCAGATTCACGGCATGAATCTGTGGCAGGCAGGGGAATCCGGGCAGAGAGCCAGGTTGCAGTGCCTGGCATTGTTTAATGCGCTGATTCCGAAGTGATCTTCACTGTGCGCACTTCACATATCAGCAATGGTGGTCGCCATTAAAAGCATATGTTAGCCATACTTGCATGCATCCCTATGAGTTGTGCCAGTTGTCAAGAGACCCTAGGAACACAGCCAATCTGGGGGAATAGAATACTGATTCAGACATATAGGCTTCAGATTAATTTCGCTGTGCAATCAATGTCACAGTGAAACTTTGATTTGGAATTTCCTTGTGGGGTTCCCGCTCCATGCAGAAAATCAGAAAATATAGCTGAGAAGAGCTAAAAGGGGATAGAAGGCTCCCATTTCCCGATTGCCCAAAACGATTCATGTACCTTGATTGGCTGAACGTTATAGCTTGTCTGATTGGGCAGAAAGCCTGCCATTCTACCTAAATAGCAGGGATGCGGGACTGGTCCATTATGCCTTCTACACTACAGGGCAAAATTGCATAAGGACATGGCCTCCTCCACCACCATAACACACAGATATTTCAACATGAAGCTCTTCCGAATAATGTTCCCAAAAACAATGCATTTTTTTATGATTCTTGAGGAGCTCATTAACTGACAATAAGATCAAACATATTCACTCAATATCTTAATTCTTTTCCCTCATCATTCCCTGTTTCCAAATTAACTTCGCATGCTGTTTCCAGTGTGATAATTTCGTGGACCAACACCAATGTGTTTCGAATCAAGAACATCCCTTCCCAGAATTTCTGGAGGGGGTTCCAAAACGCTTGCCTGGTGGTGCAAAGAACCAGCCAGCTAGGTGTTGTGTATCTATGTGTTTGAGAAGAACATTGCGCTTTGAAGAGGAGCATGTTACAAAACACTGGACCATAGCCGGGCTAATCCCATTGCTGGGTCCTTTAAAGTAATGGAGTGATGAAGATGTGTACGAAATATAACGCTGGGGAAGGAGTCGGGTGATGTGAACAATGACAGGGGGAGGTAAAGAATGGCACAGATTAAAGATAACTGGACTGGAACCCATTCAAGCACTCGTCATGTCACCTGCAAAGCAGTCACCATCAAAACACCACTCTGCTTGGCCAAGAAACTCTGCATCTCCGGAGGCCAGCCCACCCCGGAAGCCAGAATATTCCTAAACTGTAAACAAAGAATAGGAAGAGGGGAAAACAGGAAACAGGATTTTTCCTGCTATGCAGCCGCCTCTGGAACAAGCTACGAATGCAGATAAAACTGTCTTCTTCAATCCGACAGTTCAGGAAGACCTGAAAACACTTCTCTTCAAAGGGCATCTCGCCAATGGCTGATCGCTCCTCTCAACCCCATTTCTCTCCCTCTGGAGTTCCCCCCTTTCCTGCTCCTCCTGCCCCTTCCAGCTCCTCTGCTACCCGTTCACCCTACTTGTATCCACTCAGGCAGGGGGAAGCCTCTTTGTACAAAACTCTGTTGCTTCCAAGATAAGTTTACGCTTTGTAAATCCTATACATACATGCATACATAAATGCATAGGAATTGCATGCAGTAAACAACATATGTATATGCAAGACATTATAAATCCCAAACATACATAATGGTATTCAGCAGACAACATACTATGGGCCTGACTAACAAGGCATTTTCCAATGGGAGTTTCCCATTCAAAAATGCCCGGCTTTTGTAAATCAGGCATAATATATGCAAGATAAATACAGAAATAGAGAAATGGCTGTACCTTGAGCATTGGCTCCGCAATCAAGGAGGATCAGGGAGAAGGAGTGATGCTTGAGTACACTCCTTCAGCTACTTTATTAGATAGCAGGATATCCTTTTATTGCCAACTTGAACCAACCAGGGTAGGCATTCACTTGAGTAAAAAGGGTGGGGTTCACCATCTAAGGGACCAATTAGCGTGAAACGTTGGAAGGACAAGGCAGCATATGGGGGTTGAGGGGTTGAGAGTTTGAGGTTTTGCAGTTGAGCAGGGCCTTGGATCACGGAGAAAAGGGTGGTAATATCAGGAGATAGTGTCGCTCGATATGGTGGGTCTAGCCCATGGGATGATTTCATGACCAAAAGAAGACATTTAAAGAGGAAGTGGTTCTGCATGTGGAACCACACCTTCTCTCAGCAATGAGCAAAGGTAGTAGATGATCGCACCAGGAGGTTATAGAACTGGTTCCTCCAATTCCGGTCCAGAAGAGCAAAATCCATGTTTTCAGGACATCAACAAAAAAACAGTGGATTATGAGGAATCCAAGTTACTTACATAGTTAGTGTTTACTCTGAAGAGCTACTGTGTTTGGGGTTATTGTGGACCAGAATTGGAGCCCTTGTTATAGAGGCTGCGTTTGGTAAAGTGTACCACTTTTGAAATAGGGGCAAATGTGCCTAAGGGTTGCCCAAAGAGAAGGCTAATGCAGGAATCCAGTCTACATAGAGCAAGGCCGTAGATGAGGGGCTTATTTTTGTGATGAGATGCCTGCACATTTTTGCAGATGTTATCATGTTCCCAGCTCACTGTTATCCTGCTCACAGCGGCAGACGCTGTAAAGGACTGCTTAGAATTAAATTCACTGTCAAAGAGCAACCGAATCTGGGAAACCTAAGTGGATGGACCTAGGAAATCTAGGGGGGGTCATATGGATGGGCAGATGGGTGAGAGATTTGAGGCAGGTAGAAGATGACTACTGCCCTAGATGAGTTGAGCATTTGGCCGCTTAGCACCATTCAATGAAGAATGGCAGAGAGGAAATTGATAAGTGGGAGCGTAGACAAATATCTGAGTATTATCAGAAAAAAGATGTTGAGAGAAATCAAAGACGGCGAGAAGAATGCAAAGGGGCGAGGTATATAACATGTAGCGGAGGTGGCCAAGGCCTGATCCTGGAGAACGTAACTGTGAGGAGATGCCAGAGGAGGTGCCTTTGTTCCAAGAGAAGGAGAATGAGTGACATGACAGGTAAGAGGCTTGAGAATGTCATTACATGGGAAGGGCAAGCAGCACAGGCCATGGCCAACAGAGTGTGCTGTGCAGGCTGGTGGAAGTTAGAGACTTTTGCCATTTCCTTGTAATATTGCAATACCTAACTAGAGTAGGGTTAGGCATTGATTGCTCAAGACAACTTTACTAACTGATAGGACTTACTCAAGGAACAGTATGGGGCCTTGCATCAATGGAACTGTCAACTTCTGCTAAAATAATATGGCACTGATGACTTTAGTTTAGCCTCTTAGAAATTCATAGCCAGCCACATTCAGGAAGTGGAAGTATAGCAGACTTTACATAAGAAGCAAATTCTGCGACAGGCCCATCACATATACCAATCATTAGACCTTGGCGGCATTAGGGAGTAACGAGAAGTGCGCAAGAATGTGTGGGAGGGAGAGGTAAAGGCATGCAGATAGGAAATATGTGTTAAAAGATATGGTAATACCGCTGCAGGCGGTTTCATCACCGGAATTCTATATCATCACGTTGATCTGTGTATATGCTCTTCCACTGCCTTGAATTAAGCAGCACAGATCAAAACGCTCAGCATGACCCCAAGGTCAATACCCTAAACACTTACACTTAACAATTAAAATGCCAGTCAAAAACTTCAGAGGCACCTCAACCCTTCCTATAATTCTTTACAATTAAACATTTCAAGGAAACCACACAGGTCTGTACAGATTCCTTCTTTTCGCTCGACAAGTGGACCTCTACGCTTGCCGGGCATTGGAGTTTTCCGGGTTTTGTTCTTTTTCATCGTTGTCATTGTCTGTTGCACCAAGTATCTTCTTGGCGGGTTTTACCGGGCATTCCCGGAGGAAATGTCCTCCTCTTCGGCAGTATAAAAAGAGTTGTTGTTGTCTTCTTTTTTCGCTCTCAACCTTGGATATAGGACCCCGTAATCCCCCGATCTGCATTGGCTCGATTTGTTCGTGGGTTTTGGTTTGGTTGTCCCGGGGTCGCATATAGAGCGACCTCTCTTCAGTCCTTGCGCAATCCATTTTTCGGTTCTGCAACCTGTGGTCAAGCTGCACAGGCAGATTGATGTATTCCGCACAACCTTCAGGAGGATTGACCACTTGGGCTAGAACATCCTTTAGTTCACCACGCAATCCCTGACAAAAGAGTGTGGTCCTCTTTTCTTCTGGCTAATTTGTCTGTGCTATGAGAAGATTAAAAGTAGCGATATAAGTCAGCAGATTTTGGTTTCTCTGCCTGAGTTCATTATCCAGGGCTTGTCCTTGGGTGTGTCTAGCAAACAATTTTTCCATCTCCCGCTGGAATTCCCCAAAGTTTCGTAGTAGAGGATCGTCCTGGTTTACTAATGGTATCAACCAGTCTGCTGCGCTGCCTCCTAAATATGAAAGAACAAAGGCGACTCTTGTGCTATCATTAGGAAAAGCCCCAGGCCAGCACAAAACGTGGAGGCAACATTGGTTCATGAATATAGCGTACTTATTGGGGTCGCCGGTAAAGTGTTCCGGCGGGGCCAGTGGCACTGCACCTGGAAGCACCACTTGAACTGGTGGTGATGGCTGTGACATCGGAGTTTGGGCAAGCCCAGGTAATGGAACCTGACCCGCGTGGGTCTGAAGCATTTGCCTTGCCAAGTCGTCAGTTCGTTCACGAGCTACAATAAGGTCCCTTTTTAAGGCATTGGTTTCTTGTCTGGAGGCATAAACTTCTACCTGTAGTTCCCCCAGTAGTTGGGCCAACTGGTCTGTTTCTGAGGTTTTCATAACGCCCAGGAAGATATTCTGAGAGGCTTTGCATTCTGTTACGCTCACCTGGTCTCTGCGGGGATGTTGGGGCACGGTTGCAGCCCTCCCTGGGACTGGCTCCCCTTGGTCAGGCTTCTTCCCCTGCTCCTGTGTTGTGGACTTTGCTGGTTGTTGGTACTGCCCCTGCGAGAATACGAGAGGCTGTGAGAATGCTGTGATATGACTGTGGTCTCCCTCGAACCCTTCTTCCCAGAATGTGGTGAGCAGGCGCCTACACATATAGTCTCACCTGTTTAAGTTTGATGGCGAGCTCTCCGTCCTGCTTCTCACTTCAGGGGCACTTATAGATAGACCGAGATCCTTCACTGGTCCATGTGGTTGCTGCTGGAATCAGGTAAACTGCTGGAATCAGGTAAGCTGCTGGCATCAGGTAAGCTGGTGGAATCAGGTAAGGATGCGCTTCAGGCGGTGGTGAGCATTACGCTGCTGTAAGCAGACTAAAGTGAAGCGCTTGCATGCTGGCAGGGCAAGCTTAAATAGCCTGGACCCGGCCATGCCCATTTATTCCCACTCGTCGCCCCACCCTGCCACTCCTAGAGGATGCTGCACGGGCAGCCCAATTAACTCCCATGGACACGCCCGACCTGAAGGCACGTGGAGGTGCTGCAGGGTAAAAAGGCATGTGCACCAGAATACGTGTGCAAAGCACACTTACTCATAAGGCTGGTGCCAAAGGCACCAGGACTGGGTCCAACTGGACCCTTTATGTAATGGAGCTTGTGGTCCTTGCCCAGTGGCCATGACACACAGCCAATCGCTCACATGTTATAATCACCTCCTCCGCACAAGGAGGGATATAAATGACCAAAGACTGCAACGTGTCACACGGTAGACACCCAGCACCACTCACACCCCAGCCAAATAGAAGAACAGTGCAGCCCCACACTTCCCCTTATGAGGAAGGCATCTGGGTACCTTTAGCATTCCTCCATACCACAGTCTTCAATGATCTCCACATGCTACAATTGTACACATCTCTATTGGTTGCTTGACTGGGCAATGCAGACAATCCTCCATTCTAGCTCCTCCTTACCAAAGGCTTCACCCTACAGGCAATCCATTATTGAAAGGAAACTATGTAGTCATAGATATATTGTTACTAAGTGCGTAGTAAAGTATAATTCCTCATTCACACCATTCTAGATATTTTCCCCCAATTTAGGAATCATCTCCAACTAATGTCCAAGACCAGGCATTATCTCAAAACCTTTTACATGTGAAAATGATATACTGTTTAGGTGTGATTCCAAAATAATTTCTACTCGATCATTACCAATAACCATGTCCGCAAATACCTTATATTCGGTGGTGGCCATGAGTGTAGAAGAACATAGAAAATTTGTATTGGGAAATAATGTGTCACTATGGTGGGGGATTTTAATGTCCATATTCGCTGTCCCGATGAGACTGTATCCTGGGATCTTAACAAATTGTATATCCACGAATACCTCCTTTATTATCATAACCTAAACGTATGAATACACATCAAAAATCTCTAATCAAGTTGACTGAAGAGTAAGTGAAGCTTTTTTCCTTCGGGTCACCATGCCAATTGGACGGTTGTTTGCTCTTCCACTGGCCCGATGGATTATGTAATGTATACAATGTGTCAACGGTGAAGAATGCAGGACTTGTTATATTAATATTCTCCAACTAGCAGTAAAAATTGATAACAATCCAGCTGCAAATTACAGTGAGAGCACTAATAATAGGCACTGCACTAAGTGGTTCGCCGCTAATTCTCAATGGTATTTTGAGTACAGTAGTACACCAGGACAAAAATGTACTTGCAGACTGTTCAACAAATGATTTAGGTCCTGCTGCTATAGTGAGAGCTTTAGACGGTCTTAACCTTGTAATTCAATCTATGGTCAAAAGTCCTGGAGAAAACAGCTTATAATATGAATCAAACATGTTAATATAACTGTTGTGAAGTGTGTGTCTCTGTATGTAAGAGCTGGTGATGTCTGTGGAATGTTTGGTGTTGAAATCTGTGTGAAGGTTCTAGCTAGTGCCAGTTGAGCCTGGTGATGGGACCCAGTGGTTCTTTATCTGTTAGCTTAAAGTAACATACAATAAAAGTCTATGTTAATAAGCTACAGAAGAGTCAGAAGTCACGATATTACACTGGTGATGAGGATTACTGAAACAAAGAACCTGTGCAAAGAAGAATAAAAAGACTGCTGAGGGGGTAGCAGCAGAGGAAGAGAAGGAACGACTGCCCCCCAAAAGAACAAAAAGTAAGTCCCATCACCCAGGGCAAAGAGAAGGGGGGGAAGCAGCTGTGCAATGATAAGGAGCATAGACTAGCAAGTAGACGCAGAAGAGAAGGGGGAAGTGAAGTTAACCCCAGAAAAAGGAAAGTAAAGCCCCAAAAGCAAAGCAGGCCCCAAGGAGAAGTCTTGAAGCATGAAGTAAAGCAGAAGGGGAAAGTGGAAGAAAACCCCAGCACAGGCCCAGGGCACAATTGAAGCAGGCCCCAAATGTTAAGCAGGCCCAGGGCACAAGTGGAGTAGAGGGTGCAGCGCAGCACAGGGGATTGAGAAGTGAAGAAAACCCCAGCACAGTCCCAGGGCACAAGTGAAGCAAGCCCCAATAGTTGAAGTATGAAGTAGGGGCAAAGTGCCGAAAGAGCACCAAAAGTGTCACTGGGACATGTATTAATGTCTGAGGTATTGCAGTGCCTGAAGCACCAGGAGTGAAGTGAGAGCCTAGAGTGTGAAGCAGCCTCCTAAAACTAGAAATGTGAAGGGGCCAAAGGGTGAAGCAGGACCCAAAAGTGAAACGGACTCCAAATGGGAGAAGTTTAAGTAGAAGCAAAAGCAAGGGTTGTAGTTAAGAAGAACTCCAAAGGTGAAGAGAAAGCCCAAAAGTGAAAAGAAGGGGGAATAGGCAACCCTGCGCAGGATCCAGGAATGCGCTTGATTTACTGCCCGGCGAGCGCCTTCCAGACTGGACAAGTGAAACGTTTTGCTGCACATTGTGTGTTGGGCAAGGAAATGGCTGTTAGTCAGCGAGAGGTCCGTATTGCAACGTAATGAGTTTATGACTGATGACATCATGTAGGCATTCGGGGGAGTTGGCGGAGCTTAGGAACGGACTCACCCAGTGTTCGGTGAGAGGTTCTGCTGGCGTAGCTTGATGGCTGGTCTACGCGCGCCTAAGAATTTGTGAGTTGATGTTTCGTTTCAAGTTTCTGGGAGGTGGTAAGCGTTTCACAGGTAGAGGAAAGGACCTATCTGCGAGCATAAAGCATGATGAGGTCAACCCGGATACGAAGTAAACAACGCACGATGCAAAATGAGAAGTGCATTAAAGGTGCAGAAGAAGTTGAAACGGGATATAGTAGATAAACTGCAATATGAGAGAATCGGCAGCTGAAATATGACATTTAAGGAGGAAGTGGTGCATCTTGAAGTAAAGAGTCGGTACGGGCATATCTGTGCTGGTCATTGGGCCGGCTCTCGGAGGATCCGAGATCCGGCACCAGATGTGTAGCCGGATCTCGGGATCCGGCCAGAGTCAGCCGCCCAAGCCCATGAACCGCGCTGTAAAAAAGAAAAAGAAAAAAAAAGCATCCGCGACGGCAGCATTTGCCGTTTACCGCGGCTTTGGCACTGATGTGTAATGCATAATGCTCACTACATTTACAATTGAAAGGAATCAGTTGTACATGTAGCGAGCATTGTGCTTTACACAACAGTGCCAGAGCCGCGTAAAAGGCAATGCTGCCCTCGCGGGCGTTTTTTTTTCTTTTTCTTTTTTTCGCACAACAAAATGAGCCAGGGCTCATCAAGGGGGTCTGGCCTAACTGCAGGGGTCCTGCGGGTCCGTTATGCCACGCCCGCCTGACGAGCGCCGGCTCAATGGGCTACTGGCACCCCTGCCAGGCAACCTTTTGTAGTGATCAACACCCTCCCCCCCTTGGGGAGAGGGTGTTGATCTCTGCATTTATATTCTATAGGCTTGCCTGGCAGGGGACAGGGCCTCGCCTATTCAGCCTTAATGGTGGTGCTGCCCCTTGCCAGCTGAAAGGCTGAAAGGGTGAGGCCGCTGGAAGCTGAGGCCGTTTTCCTGAAAACTGAAATCCTTTTTGTGTAGTGGCCGGGGCTGGCAGGCCAGATTAGTGGGCCCCACAGGGCCCCGGCAGGCTCCGCCCCACTTAAAGCCGTGGCCGGCGGTAAAAGGCAATGTTACCGTTGTAGGCGCTTCTTTTTCTTTTTTTTAAAGTATTTATCTGATCGGATGGCCACTACCAACCCCGCCCCCTCTAGACCACACCTCCTCTGTCCCCCCCAACTCCTCCCCCACCTCGGCACTTATGGGATCCCCCACCGCATTTTTTCCATTTCCACCACTGGGGCATATTGAAGAAAAGCGTCTGTCTGAATGCGAAGCAATGCATCCGTCTGGCGCAGTTTGAAGTAGTGAGAGCATTTTGAGGAGCAGTTAGCAGCAGTGCTGTGTATCCTTTCATTACATTCAGCTGTAATATGCAATATTGTGAAAACATTGTAAACTGTTTGTTATGGAAAAGCATGTATGGAAAGAAGACTAGAGATAGTATGGATGAGGAGTTAGAGTATGAGTGATGGAATTACTAGAGGTAGCACATTTTGAGGCATTTCAGGGTTATATTGTCGAGCGCAACATGGACTTTTAGAATTTAAAGGGCATGCGTGTAAAGTAAAAGTAGGCTGCAAGCGCTGCTGGGAATAAGATATTGAAATGCAAAATGTGATATGGTAAAAGAAAGAGAGAGTTGCCATTGTTGAGGTATGGTATGTGTGCAAGGTCTATCAGAGGTGGGATACTGCCAATATGTGTAAGCATTGTTGCATGTCAGTATGAAGTGCGAGTATGGCAGAAGCATGATAAATGGTGAGGGGATAGAGTCCTCTCAAGGTGTTTATATATCACTACCAAGGGAAGTATTTGTCCCCAATACTGGAAGACAGTGCCATTCCAATATAGTGAAGTTTGAAGTATTATAGTGTAGTGAACACTGAAGTTAAATGCAGGGATAGCGTCCCAGAAGAGGACGCTAGCGCCTTTCCTATATAGTGAAGTGTGAAGCATTACAGTGAGGTAAAGTATGAAGTTAGGTGCAGGGATAGCGTCCCTTTTAAGCTAAATAGAAGTATAGGGATAGTGTCTCCACGATAGGGAGGTAGCGTCTCCAACGATAAGAGAAGTGTAGGGATAGCGTCTTGTTTAAGGTGAGATTGAGTATAGGGATAGCGTCCCATTTGAGGTTATATGGATTTGGATTTTGAGTATCCTGATGTGTGGTGGGACATGTTGTAGATCTCCAGGGAGGTTTGCTAGCTGGTGAAAGGTTCAACTGTCCTATGTAAGAGGATGATGACATATCATATCGCTTCCACTTGGAAGCGATATGATATGTCATTCTCTTGCATGGAGGTTGAAACTGTCCCACCTCCTTTCACTAGTCCTTGGTGCACGCGGCGTGCAACCGACATCCAGTTATGAATAAATGCTGTGTGGATGATGGTTGTACGTGTTGTGGTGTGGTTGTAAGGAGGGAGGTGTGTTATGAAGTACTTGTATGTGGTGTGTCTCCTGTGTTTGCGCGTTATTGGAAAGGAAGGAGATGTGTTGTGAAGTGTGTGTCTCTGTATGTAAGAGCTGTGCTGTCATGTGGAACGTTTGGTGATGAATGCTGTGTGAAGGTTTTTTATAAACCAATAAAAATAAAAATAAAAAAGTAAAAAAAGAAGGTTCTAGCTTGGGTCAGTTGAACCTGGGTGATGGGACCCGGTGGTTCTTCATCTGTTACCTTAAAGTAACCTACAATAAAGTCTATGTTAGAGTCAGAAGTCACATTATTATAATAACGATTCAGGGAAGCCAAGAAAATGTTACTCCAAAAAAAGTAGTGACACAACCCAGTTGCTGGGTGTGGACGTGTGTCATAATTATAGAGATAATCTCACATGAGCTAAGCATGAGTGGGAAAGAGCTGCCTGGGACAGTATTTTGAGGTTTTGATATACTGGATGCCCTAGGCAGTTTTGGCATCAAGTGGCAAATTATAATTGAAGGAATTTAGGTTATGATGCTCTGCAAGAACATATTATATAGAAGGAGTGGCTTGAGTACTTTAGGAGCGTGCACAATAAAGACCAGGTTGGCTAAAACCTACACTCAGCTTATATAGCAGCTTAGATGGACATGTAGATGATATTATGAGTGGCTTGCATGTTTTCTATTACGGATCATGGATGGGCAGGTCCCAGGGTCCTAATGCAGTGCCTGAAAACATATTTAAAGATAAGGGGGACTTGTGGGCATCATGGCTTAGAATGTCTTATGCTCTATTAAAACAAAGGGAAATTCTTCCTGAAACCTGGTCTACAAGTGCCATTTTTCTAATCTTTAAAAAAAGGAAATAGGTCAGATTGTTACTGTCCAAGAACTCAGACCTATTTTTTGCTCAGAATTCTTTGTAAATATATCTTGGCCCACCTGCTGACCTGGGCTGAAGACGGCAATATAGAATTCGATATACAGTATGCTCTTATACCTAGTTTTGGCACACGAGAGAAGGGTCCTAATCTGTCATTGTTTATTGACAGGTACCACACGGACAAGTGGGAAAATATTTATTTGGCCATTATCGATCTGTTGTATGCTTTCAACAGGCGAGTAGTTCTCAATGTTGGAAGGTCCTGTAGAACCTACATGTTGAGAAAAATCTCCCATGTATTCTGGTACAGCTCTGTTCAGCCAGAACATCGTTTGCCACTACTAGGAGATCTGTTGAACATACCTGATCATTGCCAATGCACTCTGATGTGCAACGGGGGGCGGGGAGGACCGTAGCACTGGTACTATTTGTTAACAGTTAACAGGGTGCATAGATCATACTGGAGATATGTCCTGCTGCTATTTAATTCCTATATTAAAGAGGCCTTGAAATCCATCTGATTGCAGTGACATTGGACGTTCTACGTGTTAGTAGATTGACGTTGAGACCTAAAACCGCATCTTGATTATTTGGGTGTACGATGTTCTTCTAGTTGCTTATGGTGTCGCCACGTAGAGAAGATCGCCACCCCTATGTCATAGGCCAATGTGGGTAGTCTTCATTTTCTCCTGTGCTGTTAATGCTGTTCAACCAGATGTAAAAGTTTATCAAGCTAAGTCTGGTGGAATTACCAGCTATGCAACAGGTGTTTGGGGCAACAGTGCCGTTGAATCCAATTGCAAGAACTGAAAGGACATTGTTAAGAATTCTGATAGTAGTTATGGACAGCACCACTAGCATAGTTGTCTATTTAGAGGTCAGGAATGCACCTATCACCACTGTGCTGCAGTTTGCCCCCTTTTTACTGAGAATCTCTATGTTCTTAGTGTAATGGGAAGGCAGTCCTCATTCGACAGATTCTGCAGAATCTCCTGGACTCAGATGAAATTAAAAGATATCAATGGTTGGATTTCACAAGGTCAACTTTGACTTTGTTAAGTCTATCTCAATTATTCAACAACCTCATGCCTTTGACTAAGAAAGACTCTTCATTTGCTAAATCATTGATTGTAGGTTACTATGAACATGCACTGATATTAGCAGATCAAATAATGTCATCTTGCAGGGAGTTTAGTTTTTAAAGTGTATGTGTTCTTTTAATGCCTAAAACAATTATTGTATCCTACGTCACCAACTCCAATGTAGAAAAATGAATTAATCAAACTTGTTTTATCCAGCTACACTGCATGCTGGTGATTTCACCAGTTATGGCTATAATGCGTCAATCCCGTTAACTATTTCCCATTACCAAGATGGTAATTTGAACTGATTGTCAGGAAGCTTTTTTGCATGATCATGGTGGGAGCAGATGGTAATATTGTTTGGACCTTAAAACATTTGTGTTGGTTGCTATGAACATAAGAGCTGGAAGACTGCTACATGACTGACCAATGGGCATGTCGGAGGCCATGCAGTCTCTTGTATTATTTGAAAGACTACATGAGTGATTTTCTTTTAACTATTTATATTTGAGGTTACAAGAAACATTCTATATGGTTGATGTGTGGTTGATGGGTCTTGTTTGTTATGTTTTTAATTTATAGTGTTAAGAACTCATTGAAATAAACTCATTGAAACTGAGCTGAACTTTAAAACCTACAAAGGGAGTGATCTCCCATTAACAGAGACATGAGCTGCAATATTAATATTACAAAGTTAATGACTAACAACTTCTCTTGGATTCACGTTCTCCTATCATTTGATAGCAATAAATCTATATCAGGGATCTGGCAGTTGCCAAGAACAATGGCAGTGCAAACACAGAGGGAAAGCAGGCTTAGTCCCCCACACAACAAACACAGAAACGAAAAAGAGAGTGCACACGTCAGTAGTTTCAGCCACCCGCAAACAAACGTTATGTTATGTAATGTTGTGTTATGTTACTCTGCTTTTATACTGCACCAAATCAGTACTGTAGGATATTTGGCGAATAGGGAAAAGGGAAGTGCTTTGTGTTATGATGGATGTGTGTCACCCCGTCTTAAATGGATTGTCCTCTGGAGAATGTTAGAGACTGTGCAACTTCTTACCTAGGAAGATCCAGCTTCAAAGATGGCAGGCTGTGTAGATGCTGAGAGATGGGATCGAGGCCCTGGTCACTGGGATGTCGAGCAATGGGCATTGAACATAGGACAAGGGTGGGTCTCCATGTCGACATCCCCTCCGGGGGGACGTGGGCTTGTCTCCAAGCCATGAGTGCCTGTGACACCCCACAATTCCCACATCAAAACACCAATAGTGACCACTGAACCTTTACCACAGGAATGGAGGGAGTAGAATAGCCCGAGAAAGAGACTCCTCACCCTAAATAGCCAAAGAAAAGACCAGAACATACATTGCAAAGCCCAGGGGTCTATCAAAAGGGTGAAAACCCCAGGGAGTGACCATACAAAGATTTTTCATCCTTACTAATTGGATTCGCTGGCACCGGGAAGCACGGACAGCCAGACCTTAGCCTGGGCCTACTAATCACACCATAGGAGGAAAGACTAAGGAGCAGCCGAGGATGCATACTCGATAGATAGCTCAGGGAACTCTTTTTCAATAAACCAATCAGCAACAATCCTTGTGTATCTTGCGGTGATTTAACAATCTATCACTTAAAAACATCATATCAAAAATGTGTCTCTATCATTTTCCCCAGGGCAGCAAAATCTTTCAACTCAAAACTTCAAATCCTTAAACAAAAACCTCTGAAGCCACAGCCAACACCTGAAAACTATATGAAGAGCTACCTGTAGGCAGTTCCTGACACAGCAGCAGTCCATAACACACAAGCTTTAATTAGTACCCATGAAAGAGGGGCCAACCAATCAGGTGGACTGGAAGGCGGCCTGCATTCCATCTCAGCATCCTAGACATATCCTATGGTCCACCATCTTCTTTTCCACTGCAGGCCCTACGAATCCCGTTCACCCGCTCCCAGAAAATATACCCCAATGTCCATATGTTCCATGCTAGCCAGAAAAGACCACTTATTTGAACTCCATCTGCTTTGGATTCTCCTGATGAATTTCTCACAGTTGATGATAGAGAAAGACAAAGGTGGAAAGAAAGTTAAGGTTTTTATGTACCAATTTCGTTTGGGTGATATTGTATGTAAATATGTGCTCTGTAAAGCGCTTTGGATAAAGGCACTATATAAATATGATGCCCTTCGGTGCCATCCGAGTATGTTTCCATATTAAATAAGCACCAGATAGTGACACACGCAACCGAGAACAGATCATGATGAGAATATCCACCCAATTAAGCTCTAGTATTAAGGACATTTTCAGCACTGAATCAACATTTTTTCCTACACTTTTAGGGTAATTCATAGAAATTCGCACAAAAGTGGCGCACGCGGCTGGCGCACAGTGTCCCCGTGCGATACACTGCGCCAGCCACGTGTGAAAAAATCCTTTTCATTGCACAGCGAATTCATGGACTTTAGCCTCTGAAACCAGCTGTGGCACAGAGTGGCGCAGCGACCCTGCAGCAGCGCCAGTTACGGCCCCAAGAACGCCCTCGCGCAAGGAAAAGCCTTCAAAATTCCCAAATCATCGCAAAGGGCTGCGCTAACCCTGGACCAGTTCACAGGGCTGCCAAACAGCAAACGCCAAGCGGGGAACGTGTATTTCAGCGGTTCTCGGGAAGTTTCACACGCGATTGTCCTGGGTACGTGTACATCAGGGGTGCGTGGGAAGTAACACACGCAATTCCATCAGGGCACGTGTATTCCAGGGGTGCGCGGGAAGATTCACACGCAAAAACAGCAGGGTACGTGCATTTCAGGGGTGCGCGGGAAGTATCACACGCAATTCCATCAGGGTACATGTATTCCAGGGGTGCGCAGGAAGTATCACACGCAAAAGCAGCAGGGTACGTGTATTCCAGGGGTGCGCGGGAAGTTTCACACGCAAAAGCAGCAGGGTACGTGTATTTCAGGGGTGCGCAGGAAGTATCACACGCGATTCCATCAGGGTACGTGTATTCCAGGGGTGTGCGGGGAGCACCACACGTGAATTGCACGTGTGGGTCCTCCCAGGTGTACCCTCTACACCCTCCACGGCCCCTGCAGGCGGCCCACACCACAGGGGCCTACCCTGCACATGTCCCGCAGGCAGCCCATCCACCATGCCCATGCCCCCCAGCCAACCCACATGTCACCTTGCACTACTGCCCACCAACGCATGTCCCACTGCACCCCCAGCCCCCAGCATCCAGGGGTACCCTCCACCAGGCCCCCACTCATGTCCAACTCATGTCTCCCAGCACCCCCACCCCCAGCAGTGCAGGGGCACCCTTCACCAGGCCCCCACTCATGTCCCCCTGCACCCCCACCCCCCAGCAGTCAGGGGCACTCTCCACCAGGCCCCCACTCATGTCCAACTCATGTCCCCCTGGACCCCCACCCCCCAGCATCCAGGGGCACCCTCCACCAGGCCCCCACTCATGTCCAACTCATGTCTCCCAGCATCCCCACCCCCCAGCAGTGCAGGGCACCCTCCACCAGGCCCCCACTCATGTCTCCCATCACCCCCACCCCCCAGCAGTGCAGGGCACCCTCCACCAGGCCACCACTCATGTCCAACTCATGTCTCCCACCACCCCCACCCCCCAGCAGTGCAGGGCACCCTCCACCAGGCCCCCACTCATGTCTCTCATCACCCCCACCCCCCAGCATCCAGGGGCACCCTCCACCAGGCCCCCACTCATGTCCCCCTGCACCTCCAGCATCCAGGGGCACCCTCCACCAGGCCCCCACACATGTCTCCCATCACCCCCACCCCCCAGCAGTCAGGGGCACCCTCCACCAGGCCCCCACTCATGTCCAACTCATGTCTCCCAGTACCCCCACCCCCAGCATCCAGGGGCACCCTCCACCAGGCCCCCATCATGTCCAATGCATGTCTCCCAGCACCCCCACCCCCAGCAGTGCAGGGCACCCTCCACCAGGCCCCCACTCATGTCCCCCTGCACCCCCACTACCCAGTAGTCAGGGGCACCCTCCACCAGACCCGGACACATGTCCAACTCATGTCTCCCAGCACCCCCATCCCCCAGCAGTGCAGGGCACCCTCCACCAGACCCCCACACATGTCTCCCAGCACCCCCACCCCCCAGCATCCAGGGGCACCCTCCACCAGGCCCCCAACTCTGTCTCCCAGCACCCCCACCCCCCAGCATCCAGGGGCACCCTCCACCAGGCCCCCACTCATGTCCAACTCATGTCTCCCAGCACCCCCACCCCCAGCAGTGCAGGGCACCCTCCACCAGGCCCCCACTCATGTCCCCCTGCACCCCCACCCACCAGCAGTCAGGGGCACCCTCCACCAGGCCCCCGTGCATGTCCCCCTGCACCCTCACCCCCAGCAGTCAGGGGCACCCTCCACCAGGCACCCACTCATGTCCAACTCATGTCCCCCTGCACCCCCACCCACCAGCAGTCAGGGGCCCCCTCCACCAGGCCCCCACACATGTCCCCCTGCACCCCCACCCCCCAGCATCCAGGGGCACCCTCCACCAGACCCCCACTCATGTCCAACTCATGTCTCCCAGCACCCCCACCCCCAGCAGTGCAGGGCACCCTCCACCAGGCCCCCACACATGTCTCCCAGCACCCCCACCCCCCAGCAGTCAGGGGCACCCTCCACCAGGCCCCCACTCATGTCTCCCATCACCCCCACCCCCCAGCAGTGCAGGGCACCCTCCACCAGGCCCACACTCATGTCCAACTCATGTCTCCCACCACCCCCACCCCCAGCAATGCAGGGCACCCTCCACCAGGCCCCCACACATGTCTCCCATCACCCCCACCCCCCAGCATCCAGGGGCACCCTCCACCAGGCCCCCGCACATGTCCCCCTGCACCCCCAGCATCCAGGGGCACCCTCCACCAGGCCCCCACTCATGTCCAACTCATGTCTCCCACCACCCCACCCCCCAGCAGTGCAGGGCACCCTCCACCAGGCCCCCACACATGTCTCCCATCACCCCTACCCCCCAGCAGTGCTGCAGGGCACCCTCCACCAGGCCCCCACTCATGTCCCCCTGCACCCCCACCCCCCAGCATCCAGGGGCACCCTCCACCAGGCCCCCACTCATGTCCCCCTGCACCCAAACCCCCCAGCATCCAGGGGCACCCTCCACCAGGCCCCGCCTAATGTCCCCCTGCACCCCCACCCACCAGCAGTCAGGGGCACCCTCCACCAGGCCCTCACTCATGTCCCCCTGCACCCCCACACCCCAGCAGTCAGGGGCACCCTCCACCAGGCCCCCACTCATGTCCCCCTGCACCCCCACCCCCCAGCAGTCAGGGGCACCCTCCACCAGGCCCCCACTCATGTCCAACTCATGTCCCCCTGCACCCCCACCCCCCAGCAGTCAGGGGCACCCTCCACCAGGCCCCCACACATGTCCCCCTGCATCCCCACCCCCCAGCATCCAGGGGCACCCTCCACCAGGCCCCCACTCATGTCCAACACATGTCTCCCAGCACCCCCACCCCCAGCAGTGCAGGGCACCCTCCACCAGGGCCCCACTCATGTCCAACTCATGTCTCCCACCACCCCCATTCCCCAGCAGTGCAGGGCACCCTCCACCAGGTGCCCACACATGTCCCCCTGCACCCCCACCCCCCAGCATCCAGGGGCACCCTCCACCAGGCCCCCACTCATGTCCAACTCATGTGTCCCACCACCCCCACCCCCCAGCAGTGCAGGGCACCCTCCACCAGGCCCCCACTCATGTCTCCCATCACCTCCACCCCCCAGCATCCAGGGGCACCCTCCACCAGGCCCCCACTCATGTCCCCCTGCACCCCCACCCACCAGCATCCAGGGGGACCCTCCACCAGGGCCCCACTAATGTCCCCTGCACCCCCACCCCCGAGCAGTCAGGGGCACCCTCCACCAGGCCCCCGCATATGTCCCCCTGCACCCCCATCCCCCAGCATGCAGGGGCACCCTCCACCATGACCCCACACATGTCCCCCTGCACCCCCACCCCCCTGCATCCAGGGGCACCCTCCACCAGGCCCCCACTCATGTCCAACTCATGTCTCCCAGCACCCCCACACCCAGCAGTGCAGGACACCCTCCACCAGGCCCCCACTCATGTCTCCCATCACCCCCACCCCCCAGTAGTGCAGGGCACCCTCCACCAGGCCCCCACACATGTCTCCCAGCACACCCACCTCCCAGCAGTGCAGGGCACCCTCCACCAGGCCCCCACTCATGTCCCCCTGCACACCCACCCCCCAGCAGTGCAGGGCACCCTCCACCAGGCCCCCACACATGTCCAACTCATGTCTCCCAGCACCCCCACCCCCAGCAGTGCAGGACACCCTCCCCCAGACCCCCACACATGTCCCCCTGCACCCCCACCCCCCAGCATCCAGGGGCACCCTCCACCAGGCCCCCAGTCATGTCCAACTCATGTCTCCCAGCACCCCCACCCCCAGCAGTGCAGGGCACCCTCCACCAGGCCCCCACTCATGTCGCCCTGCACCCCCACACCCCAGCAGTCAGGGGTACTCTCCACCAGGCCCACACACATGTCCAACTCATGTCTCCCAGCACCCCCACCCCCCAGCATCCAGGGGCACCCTCCACCAGGCCCCCACTCATGTCTCCCTGCACCCCCACCCCCCAGCAGCCAGGGGCACCCTCCACCATGCCCCCACTCATGTCTCCCATCACCCCCACCCCCAGCAGTCAGGGGCACTCTCCACCAGGCCCCCACTCATGTCCAACTCATGTCTCCAAGCACCCGCACCCCCCAGCATCCAGGGGCACCCTCCACCAGGCCCCCACTCATGTCCAACTCATGTCTCCAAACACCCCCACCCCCCAGCAGTCAGGGGCATCCTCCACCAGGCCCCCACACATGTCTCCCTGCACCCCCACCCCCCAGCAGTGCAGGGCACCCTCCACCAGGCCCCCACACATGTCTCCCAGCACCCCCACCCCTCAGCAGTGCAGGGCACCCTCCACCAGGCCCCCACTCATGTCCAACTCATGTCTCCCACCACCCCCACCCCCCAGCAGTGCAGGGCATCCTCCACCAGGCCCCTACTCATGTCTCCCATCACCCCACCCCCCAGCATCCAGGGGCACCCTCCACTAAGCCCCCACTCATGTCCCCCTGCACCCCCACCCCCCAGCAGTCAGGGGCACCCTCCACCAGGCCCCCACACATGTCCCCCTTCACCCCCACCCCCAGGCATCCAGGGGCACCCTCAACCAGGCCCCTACTCATGTCCAACTCATGTCTCCCAGCACCCCCACCCCCAGCAGTGCAGGGCACCCTCCACCAAGCCCCCACACATGTCTCCCATCACCCCCACCCCCCAGCAGTCAGGGGCACCCTCCACCAGGCCCCCACACATGTCTCCCATCACCCCACCCCCGAGCAGTAAGGGCTACCCTCCACCAGGCCCCCACTAATGTCCCCCTGCACCCCCACCCCCCAGCAGTCAGGGGCACCCTCCACCAGGCCCCCACACATGTCTCCCATCACCCCCAACCCCCAGCAGTCAGGGGCACCCTCCACCAGGCCCCCACACATGTCTCCCTGCACCCCCACCCCCCAGCAGTGCAGGGCACCCTCCACCAAGCCCCCACACAAGTCTCCCAGCACCCCCACCCCCAGCAGTGCAGGGCATCCTCCACCAGGCCCCCACTCAAGTCCAACTCATGTCTCCCACCACCCCCAACCCCCAGCAGTGCAGGGCACCCTCCACCAGGCCCCCACACATGTCCCCCTGCACCTCCACCCCCCAGCATCCAGGGGCACCCTCCACCAGGCCCCCACTCATGTCCAACTCATGTCTCCCAGCACCCCCAACCCCAGCAGTGCAGGGCACCCTCCACCAGGCCCCCACACATGTCTCCCAGCACCCCCACCCCCAGCACTGTGGGGCACCCTCCACCAGGCCCCCACACATGTCCCCCAGCCAACATGTCATCACAATCTAGATCCCTGGCCCTTATGGTCAGCCTCCAAATGTCAAACACCCACCCGAGTGTTTCATCCACCCACTTAGAAATGGCAATAACATGATAGAACCCCAATTGCAAGTTTGGAAATGAACACATGTCCCTCACATACTCCCAATGGGTGTCAGTGAATGTCAAAACCCATATCATGATATTCATGAAACCAATGAGATGATACTACACATTGAAGTTTGAAGAAAAAATATGTATTAAAAGCAACATAAATTGAATCAAAAATAAACAAACAATAATGGGAATTTAAAAAAAAATAAACCAGCATGTCTGTGAAATAATGCAAAACCACAAATCATAATCCAAAGGAAAGGTGTCCAAAGTCACAGTCCACAAAAGTAAATCCAATGGAAAATTAAAATCGAAAACCATTGCTCCATGGGTAAATCATAAAAAAAAATGAAAATCCAACAGTCAACTATATACAGATAAACAATCCGGGGTCCATGATCCCAACAGAAGAAATGAAACCAATCTAATAACACTACCTAATAAAAAAAACTGTATACAAAAATGTGGCCCATTGTCCAAAAGGTCCAAAAAAAAAGCAAAACCAAAGGAAACCTAACACTAACTACAGAACTATTTACAAGGGCAGCGGGCTAGTCCGACGGCTCACTTCGGGATGTTCCGGGCCAGGGCATCATCGAACTCCTGCTCAATGTCCCGGAGGCGGTCCTCCTCCATGGCCCTGAGGGTCCGCAGGGCCGTCGACATGTTCATCTCCAACTCCCTGCGGATTGCCTCGAGGCACTCGGCCCGCCTCAGACCATCGTGAGCCGTGCCTCTTCCGCCCGCTGCCGCTCCGCATCTATGGCGTGGCCCAACCACTGCCACACAGAAGACACTTCCCGTCCTGGGTCCTCCTGCCCTCCGGCCGATGCCTGCCCCTCTGATGTCGTAGGCCCCGAGCCATCATGGCTCCCACCACGTTGCTGCTGCTGCTGTGCCTCTGCCCGTGCACTGCCTCCTGATGCCTGCACATCCTCCGCTGGCTGGGGTGCAGTCGTTGATGTGGCCGCCCCTGCTGGACGTCCGACTCCCGACTGTGGCAGGGATGCCTCCTCCACCGGCCTGGCTGCACCGTCAGAGGCAGCTCCACAGGGCACCCAGGTGACTAATGGGTGGGAAGATGGCACGGAGGACGACTGGCGCATAGGGGGTTCAGTTGAGGAGGGGGTCGGAGCAAGCCCCATCAAACGGAGGAATCCGGCCTGGGTGACCTGTCCCAGTAGGCCGATGCGGTCAAAGAGCCATTCGAGATGACGTGCAGTCTCCTCATGAAAAGACTGCAGGTCACCTCGCATGGCCCGTTGACGCAACGCCACACCAGTCAGGACAGGCTCAACCCAACCCGGATAGCCACGTCCACAGGCAGAGGAAGGCCAGTTGTCGTGAGCTCATCCCCTGCCTGAAAACGGGTCTGGACGTAGGCATCCCTGCTGGTGCAAGATGATGCAGTGACAGGATCAGGGACAGGATTGCACACAGGCACCTCCGCGACGATCTGTGCTGCCTCCTGTCCCTTGTCCTGCACTGTACCACTAGCACCAGTGGAATCCCCACCTCCAGACCCCGTCTCTGTTGCTTGCACGGCCTCCTCCTCCACCAAACCCCCCACCAACCTGGATGACTCTGTGCTATCTTCCCCCGTTGAGCCCTGTGGGGTCCCAGCTGCCCCTTCTGCTGCCGAGGAGTCCAACTCCAACCTCCGCCTCTTGGACCTCCCCCCGGCAGCTGCGGCCTGGGACGCGGCACTGGACTTCTCACTCCCCGACGAGATCACAACCTGGGAGGGGAGCCGGGCTCTGCGTCTCCGATTGGCGGTGCGATCCCTGCCGCTGTGCTCCACAGCACCTTCTCCGCCCTCTTCATCAGTTGACGCTGCAGACAGAGAGAAATAAAACACAGGCATCAGGGCACTGTACAATGGACACATACACACATGACAGTGTACATGAGTGGCATTGGCAAACCTCAGACATGGCATCACAATCGGCAACACACATGTCATTTCAACTTGCACACATGAGCCATACCACAGCCATATCGCAACTGCCAGCACCATCCATACACATACAACAGCATGAGCAGGCAAAAGTGAGCCAGACATCACATGCAACACAGGGAGTGCACTACACATGCACGCACACCACCACACTTGCATGCATGTGTACACCTCTGCCAACTATCGCAGTGTTCAGACCATGTCACATCTGCCAATCAGGCTTCCACATCCCGCTGTCACATGCATCCATGTTGCATCACTGTTGCACCCTTGTCAAATACACACACATGCACATGTACACAGTGCTGATACATGCAGCTGAAAACAACATACATGCGTGACATCACGAACATGCCTACTTACATACACATTCATCCAAACATGTGTGCCCACACAACTGCATTTGGCATGCAAGCCTACACACACAAGCACCATCCATGTCTCACACATGACAGCCCTCGCATGTGTTAGCCTCACGGCCCTGTACACCCCCACCCATACTCGGCCCCATACAAACAGATGTGCAACCTGCACACTACTGGCACATCACCACATGCACAGCTTACAATCATGATGCATGTACACTTACCGTTCGACTCCAGACGGGTCTGCCTCTCAAGGAACTGGACGTGGAGCGCTGGGGATATGCGTTCCAGGACCCTCATCTGATCTTCCGACAAGTGGCCCCGGCGCCCCTTAGCATCCGCTGCCTTCAAGAGGCGCCGGGCCTTGTTGAGGGTACTGGACCTGAAGTCCTCCCAGCGCTTCTTGACATGTTGGAAGTCGCGGACTGCCACCCCCTCCGCGTTGATGGCAGTCACGATGTCCGTCCAGATCCGAGTCCGTCCTTCCTTGTTGGCGCGCACACTTCCGAAGAGGGCATCATACTGCCCCAGGACTTGCTCCACCAGGACACCAACTTCCCTGTCACTGAAGCTGGTGCCCCTCTGCCTCTCTGGCCGGGGGTTGTCAGTGGTGCCAGATGTTGCAGTGCCCGACATGACAACCCCAGAGGCAGGAGTGGGTTGGCAACTGGGTCCTGGGGCTGGGCTGTGGAGCGATGGAATCCCAGTCGGGACTCTTCGGTTTCAGCAGGGGTGGTCACAGCAACAGCACCCCTGGCTGATGTGCAGGCAGAAAATGGCAGGGCACATGGGCAGCAGGCAGTCAGGCAGCAGCAGATGGCAGGTGAGAGCGTGCTCGGGGCTCTGGGGGCAGTAATTTGGCTTTCTGGGCAGGAGCGTGGTCTTCCGTGTGCTTACGTGTGACCATCTTGATACGGAGTGATTTGGCACGTGAAAATCCTGCACGTCTGCGTGTAATTCGAGGAAAGGCCCTTAGCGCGTAAGCGCGTCAGCACACGTACGTTAATTCATTGGCCCAAAGGCCCCCATGCGCATCTATGACATCACGCGCATGGGCGCAGAGAATGGCGCGTGTAAAAAAAAAGATACACGTCCGAGTGTCAAAGCGTGTAATTGGTGGAAATGGCCTCATCGCGTATGCGCGTCTGTGACGTGTGTATAAAAGTTACGTGTAGAACGCCATTTCCTTGTACGTGCTTTTCGTGGAGAGCGAGTGGGTGAAATCTGTACTTCTTGTCGGTTCACACGCAATTTACTTCACAGCGTTTCAAGTTCGTATTCCCTGTTACCTCTGACAGCTTTTTCTCTTTTCCTCTTTTTCCTGGGCCTGTTTCCACAAACAGTGTTCCCTTCTACTGTTGTCCTGTCTCCTCAGACAGCGTACAATTCTTCTTTTGGCGGGGGTGTTGCCAACGCGCACACGCGCATATTTTTCATGCTTTTGTTCCTGGCAGACGGTGAGTCGCGCACGTATTTAACATCTGTGCTTGCCCCGTGTGTTGCATACCCCTTCAGAGGTCATTCTAGGCTGCGTGTGACACGCATACGTTCCTTCTTGTGTTTCTGGGTGCCACAGCGTAGTGCAGGTTTATTTTTCCACACACGTGGTATAGGAGGGGTTGCGTGCATCTTACTTCCATTTTTTGAGGTGCCTGTGCGTTGCGTGACCCGTCATCTTTCCCCAGGGGTGACATACAGCCTTGCTAGAGCACTAGGGTACGATAACCATCTGGTACCCAACCCCTTTGAGCCCCAATTGCCCAGGACAATAGTTCACAGTGACTCCCATACGCACAATAACATCAGTGCTATGGCTGGGAGACGAACAATCCGTAAGGGTGGCAAAGGTGGCCGAGCCCCAAGTGGTGGCCGTGGTGGATCCGGTAGGGGACGTGGCCGTGACTTGCAGGGTGCCCCTAGCCCCCCATGTGTGGAGGACCAGTCAGGGACACCCATGCCCCCCCCTGGTTGAGGGTAACGTGGTTGACACCATCCATGCTCAGCCCTTGTTGGACCAGCCCACTCTGGAACCAGACCTGGCACAGGGTGACTCCATGGCTGACTTCCAGGTCAGCAGGTCTAGGCCACGTGCGCCGGTGTACGTTGGTGTCATCAGGCCATGTGGATCAGGGGCAGCTAGGTCATCTGCTGCACCGCATGGGCAGGCTGGGGAGGCTGCAGGGGCAGCTGCGGCTCCATCCACCCCACCTCTCACACACCCAGCCAGGACAGTGTCGGTCCAAGTCCATCCTACTGACCTTCCCCCTGACACCATCACACTTGAGCTAATGCCTGCACCAACTCCCATGCTGAGTGTGCAATCCCACACTTCTAGTACAGAGTCCACCGGGGCTCCTGCCCCTAGTGTCCAGAGCGGCATAGGACACTCAGGATCCCCACCACTTCCAAGCGGAAGAGGAAGAGTGCTCGTCCAGTAGAGGCTAATGCCCCAGACACGGCTACACACCGGCCCGTCAAGGAAGCCCAGCTTCAATGAGGAGGAACTGAATGCGCTTGTAGAGTATGTGTCCGCACATGACCGCGAAATGGTGATTGTTGCAGGAACCAAGACCACACCTGCACAATGTCTGGCACACTGGCAGACCATCGCGGACATCATAAGTGCCTTTGGAATCGTGAGGCGCACAGCTACTGAATGCTTCAAGTGCTGCAATGACCTGAAGCGCAGGGCAAAGAATAAGCTGGCCTCAAGTCATGCCACTACTCTAGTGACTGGAGGTGGGTCTCCAGCAGAGGACATAGAACTCACTCCACATGAGCATGTTGCTGGGGCCTACGTCACGGAGGAACAGATCCAAGGCGTGGGAGAACTGGCAGATTACGAGGCATTGTCCGGTGAGTGCACATGCATGTGTGTGTCATCCATGTGCAAGGTGTGTGTGTGAGGGCTTCTGTTTGGGTGCCAGGTGAGGGTGTGTGTGCCTGAGTGGTTTGGGTCACCCATGTGCCTCATCCAATACATTCTGCGCACTAGCATTTGGGTATAGCAGTATCCCTTCTGCCAACATTAGACATCTAGCCCAACACCACGCCAGTTGCCCTTGAAGTGTCATCTTGCCACAACATTGTTGCTTATTTTCCTCTGTTTATTCAGGCGGATTGTTTGCATAGCACCACTTTTACTAGGCATTTCTCTGTCCTATTGTCACATGTCTGACATGGCTATGGTACAGTGGACTGGCTTTGTTTCCTGGATATGATTTGTTTAGACATGTCCCTGTGCTATAGGACCATTTTGGACTGGCAGCTCCAGGTTAAACATTTGAACCATTTCAATGAAAATAATCAATTTCATGAGAAAACTAGACTGAATGAACAATTGGTGCCCTCCTCTCCCTCTTCACTTTATGGCTAGGGTACATGCCATCTGTGTGATGGCATGTGTATTTGACCTGCCAATCACAGGCCAATGTGTGATGCCACTGCTAGGCAGCATGCAGCAAATGTGTTCATCTTCCATCTCGGTGTCATCAATGTGTGCCATCTGCCTCCCCTTCACACGCAGTGACGGTGCATGCATGGGAGGGTTTTAGTCATGTGGGACATGTGTCAATCAAGTACTGTTTCTGTAGCTTCTCAGCCCTAATTGTGTGCCATAGTGCTAATGCCTGTTTCCATTTGTTTTCTTTTATGTCTTTGCAGGGGATGACGCACTTGATACTGCTGGGCTTGTGGAGATGGTGCAGACCCCGGAGGGGTCTCAGGCCCGACCGACCACCAGTGAGGGACGTGGTGTGGTGGTGGGTGAGAACCCACAACTGCTGCAGGTCATGCTCTCAAGGGGTGTCTCTGGCTGCACCTCCCCCGAGCTGTATTCAGGTGTCGATTTGGATGATGAGACCTTTGTGCCGTTGCAGGTGAGTGTTCCTGGGAGGGATTCTGTTCTGTCCGACCCACCTGCACCAGGGTTAGAACCCTCAATGGGGATGTCAGTGTTGGCAGGTACACCTTTGGTGGTTACGGATGCAGGGTCACACTCCGCAACATCTGATCCTGTTCCTGGGCCAGCAGATCAGAGGGGGAATGCAGTCCTGCAGCCTCAGGCAGTGCTTGCACAGCAAGGCGCAGTTTGCCTTGCCCCAGACAGGTGTGGTGCCCGCCGACGTGGTGGCCGTACGCCACCGGGCAATACCGCATGGGAGCAATCCATGTACGGTATGGCAACCCAACAGGCAGCATCATCAGAGATGATGGCTCAGGCCATGGATAGGATGGCCACTTCCATTGTCCCCCCCGAAAGGCTGATGGAGCGACTACAGCAGGCAACAGACTCCATCTGCCAGTCACACAGGGAGGACATGTTGGCGTCCGACAGGGACAGGCGGGCGGCACTGGCGACTCTGCGGGAAGCCATTTCCATAGAGTCCCAGGGCCACAGGGAAGCCCTGAGGGTGGAACTCCTTGACCTCAGGACGACTCTTGTTGAGCTTGAGGCTTCAACAAACAGAAGGACAGAACAGCAGCTGGAGCGTCTCACACGTAAGCTCTCAGCTGAGATGCAGGCAACTAGGGCGGAGGTCCGGCATCCCGTGAGTTGTTGCATGGGGACCTACGCACAATCATCCTCCAGAACGAGACCTTCCACACCCGCATGCTTGCTGCCATGGAGGACCAGACTAGGGCTTTGCGTGGGCTGCCTCCCATAGTGCCACCACCTCCTGATGCTGCTGCAGAGGGTGAGGAGAGCGACAGCAGTGATTCTCTCACAATAGGGTAGCCGTGCAGGCCATGAGCCCATGGAGGTGTTTTTTTTTCGCAAGATCCACACAGGTGGGTTTTGGTGTGCACCCTGTCCTCGGACCTCCTGGGTGGCCTCCCCAACCCCCCCCCCCACTCCCTGGGCCCCTTAATGGGCATTTTTTTTTAATTTTTTTATTTTTTTATTTTTTTTATTTATTTTTTTGGACAGTGTGTTGCCTTGTGTGGCTCCCGTGGGCATACGCTGTATTGTGGATGGGCACATGCAGGCTTGTCATGAATTTGGGTCAGATGCTTGGGTTTGTGTGAAACACACCCCTCCTGCTTCCCGTTTCCATGGGCTTGCAAAGGGTGTGCCCAAGTGACATTGACCATTGACGTACATGGTGACGTTGGACTCCCATTTGATGTGTGGGCAGTCTGTAGTCCATACTGTGTATACATTCCTAGTGCATATTGTTGTTGTATTGTACACTGCATGGTGTATTGATATGTGCCTCTGCATCCATCTCATCCTCCTAATGTGCAGGTCCATTTCTCATGTCTTCACAAGGCGGTCTACCTTGGAACTGGAGTCCATGTTGTAAGCAGTGCACCTACACTCTTGCGTGGCGCTAACACTGTATACTTGGAAGTGTTCGAAGTGCTGGCATTATCAGGTAGTGAGGCTACCTATTTTTTAAGTCTGTAATGTCATGTTTAAGGTAGGTTGGAGGTTGTGTAGGTGATTGGTATTCTTGGTAAGTATTTGGTAATGTGTGTTGTAGGTCCTGCATTACTGTGAACCTCTCATGTGTGGCCAGTTTCCATTAGGGACACTGTAGTTGGTGACACTTGGGGCATGTTGTGGGGATTAATTTGTTTGCTCTCACATTGCATGACATGCCATGGTGTGTTGAGTGGCCGTGCCGGGGAGGAGTTGGGTGACATGGCACTGTTCTCATGTAGTATTTTGCAAGTGGGTATTCATTTCTGCTGCATGGAAGTGTGTCTTTTGATGACACTGCATTGGTGGTGTTTGTGTAGGTAGGGATGCACACATTCTGACACTTCCACATGAACAATCTCAGGCTGCTATGGTTCTGACAGTTGACTGTCCCTTTGTTCGTCATAATTGTCAGGTCGAGTCATCATTGCTTATCAGATGGTATGTGCCAGGGCTGTGTGCACTCCACAGGGGTGTGATTTCTATGTGAAGTAATTAGCCACCAGCTGCGTACGGGCTGCCTCACCCCGTGCCCTTTCCCCTCCCATGCGCAGCGGGCGTGCATGTGGTTGGGGATGTGGGGACACCACCATGTCCACAGCCAGGCCCCGGCGTGTTGCAACATTGTGCAGGACACATGCTGCCACTATGATCCTGCAACTACTGGGGGCGCATATAACAGCTGCCCACCAGAACGGTCAGGGGAGCGAAAGCGTGACTTGAGCACTCCGAATGTGCGCTCCACTATGCCCCGGGTTGCAATATGGGCTGTGTTGTATCTTACCTCGGGAGGCGTGATGGGGTTCCGAATTGGCGTCATCATGTGGGTGCTCAGAGGGTAGGCACTGACCCCTGGTGAGGTGGTGATGGGTATCATTAGTGGGGTAGTGACATAACTCTGCATCTGAGATGCATGCATGTGCAGTGGCATTCATACTCACCAAGCAGCCATGTATCGCCATGCCGCCCAGCTTCTAGGTCCCGGCTTAGGGTAGACATTCGGTAAATGAAGCTGTCGTGGGTGGACCCTGGATAGTTGGCATATACTGAGGTGATGATTCCATTGGCATTACATACTACCTGCACGTTGATGGAATGCCAGTGCTTGCAGTTCCTATAGATGTGCTCAGATGCCCTGGGGGGACGTAGTGCCACATGGGTGCAGTCAATGGCACCTAGCACTTTGGGGGATTGTGCGACACCGTAGAAATCCCGGGCGGCAGCCTGCCTTTCTGCAGGTGTCCTGGGCAGGTATATGTGCCGGCGGACTGATGGGCGTGCAGTGATGATGTTCAAGACCTGGTGTAGGCAGCGTGACTGCGTGGCCTGTGACACACCACCCGCTATGGCACTTGTCCGCTGAAATGATCCAGTGGCCAAGAAGTGCAGTACATTAAGGACCTTCTCCAGGGGGCTGAGTGCTTGGGAGCACAGGGTGGGTGATGTGATGTCATCCTCCCACTCACTGACCAGGTCCAGTATTATGTGTGGTAGAAACCTCTACCTCCCATAAGCCTGGTCATCAGGCATCCCCAAAAGGCTGGTTCTGGGAGTGAAAATTCGGGCCCTCACTATCCTCCTCCTCCTCCTTTGGTAACCCACGGCCACTGCTGCTAGGAACGGTATATTCATCCTGGCATCTGAGCTTGTTTGTTGTTTGCGTGCACTTTTATGCTGCGCGGGTCGACGTACGCCTGCTTCATGCTGGCGTACGTGTTTCAGGATTGGACCATTTATTTTTTGGCGCGTTGTAGGCGACCGTGTGAATCTTCCCGCCCACCCCAGGAATACACGTAACACGATCTCCCAGGCCCAGTCGCGAGTAAATATTCCCGCCCACCCTTGGAATACACGTACCCCACTCTCACAGGCCCAGTCGCGTGTGGAACTTCACACACACCTCGAAATACACGTACCCAGGGCAATCGCGTGTGGAACTTAACGCAAACCCCGTAATACATGTAGCCTGCTGGTATCGCGTGTGGAAGTTCACGCGGACCCATAATACACGTACCCTGATGGTATCGCATGTGAGACTACCCGCGCACCCCAGGAATACATGTACCCAGGCAAATCGCACGGCTGGGGAATGGGGGTGATGGGAGACATGAGTGGGGGCCTGGTGGAGGGTGCCCTGCATTGCTGGGGGTGGGGTTGGTGGGACACATGTGTGGGGGCCTGGTGGAGGGTGCCCCTGACTGCTGGGGGGTGGGGGTGATGGGAGACATGTGTGGGGGCCTGGTGGAGGGTGCACCTGACTGCCGGGGGGTGGGGGTGCAGGGGGACATGTGTGGGGGCCTGGTGGAGGGTGCCCTGCACTGCTGGGGGGTGGGGGTGATGGGAGACATGAGTTGGACATGAGTGGCGGCCTGGTGGAGGGTGCCCCTGGATGCTGGGGGGTGGGGGTGCAGGGGGACATGAGTGGGGGCCTGGTGGAGGGTGCCCCTGGATGCTGGTGGGTGGAGGTGCAGGGGGACATGTGTGGGGGCCTGGTGGAGGGTGCCCCTGACTGCTGGGGGGTGGGGGTGCTGGGAGACATGAGTTGGACATGAGTGGGGGCCTGGTGGAGGGTGCCCTGCACTGCTGGGGGGTAGGGGTGATGGGAGACATGAGTGGGGGCCTGGTGGAGGGTGCCCCTGGATGCTGGGTGCTGGGGGTGCAGGGGGACATGAGTTGGACATGAGTGGGGGCCTGGTGGAGGGTGCCCTGCACTGCTGGGGGGTGGGGGTGATGGGAGACATGAGTGGGGGCCTGGTGGAGGGTGCCCCTGACTGCTGGGGGGTGGGGGTGATGGGAGACATGTGTGGGGGCCTGGTGGAGGGTGCCCTGCACTTCTGGGGGGTGGGGGTGATGGGAGACATGAGTTGGACATGAGTGGGGGCCTGGTGGAGCGTGCCCCTGGATGCTGGGGGGTGGGGGTGCAGGGGGACATGAGTGGGGGCCTGGTGGAGGGTGCCCTGCAATGCTGGGGGGTGGGGGTGATGGGAGACATGAATTGGACATGAGTGGTGGCCTGGTGGAGGGTGCCCTGCACTGCTGGGGGGTGGGGGTGATGGGAGACATGAGTGGGGGCCTGGTGGAGGGTGCCCCTTGACTGCTGGGGGTTGGGGGTGATGGGAGACATGTGTGAGGGCCTGGTGGAGGGTGCCCTGCACTGCTGGGGGGTGGGGGTGATGGGAGACATGAGTTGGACATGAGTGGGGGCCTGGTGGAGGGTGCCCCTGGATGCTGGGGGTTGGGGGTGCAGGGGGACATGAGTGGGGCCTGGTGGAGGGTGCCTCTGGATGCTGGTGGGTGGGGGTGCAGGGGGACATGAGTTGGACATGACTGGGGGCCTGGTGGAGGGTGCCCCTAGATGCTGGGGGGTGGGGGTGCAGGGGGTCATGAGTGGGGGCCTGGTGGAGGGTACCCTGCACTGCTGGGGGGTGGGGGTGATGGGAGACATGAGTTGGACATGAGTAGGGGCCTGGTGGAGGGTGCCCTGCACTGCTGGGGGGTAGGGGTGATGGGAGACATGAGTGGGGCCTGGTGGAGGGTGCCCCTGGATGCTGGGTGGTGGGGGTGCAGGGGGACATGAGTTGGACATGAGTGGGGGCCTGGTGGAGGGTGCCCTGCACTGCTGGGGGGTGGGGGTGATGGGAGACATGAGTGGGGGCCTGGTGGAGGGAGCCCCTGACTGCTGGGGGGTGGGGGTGATGGGAGACATGTGTGGGGGCCTGGTGGAGGGTGCCCTGCACTTCTGGGGGGTGGGGGTGATGGGAGACATGAGTTGGACATGAGTGGGGGCCTGGTGGAGGGTGCCCCTGGATGCTGGGGGGTGGGGGTGCAGGGGGACATGAGTGGGGGCCTGGTGGAGGGTGCCCTGCAATGCTGGGCGGTGGGGGTGATGGGAGACATGAGTTGGACATGAGTGGTGGCCTGGTGGAGGGTGCCCTGCACTGCTGGGGGGTGGGGGTGATGGGAGACATGAGTGGGGGCCTGGTGGAGGGTGCCCCTGACTGCTGGGGGGTGGGGGTGATGGGAGACATGTGTGGGGGCCTGGTGGAGGGTGCGCTGCACTGCTGGGGGGTGGGGGGTGATGGGAGACATGAGTTGGAGATGAGTGGGGGCCTGGTGGAGGGTGCCCCTGGATGCTGGGGGTTGGGGGTGCAGGGGGACATGAGTGGGGCCTGGTGGAGGGTGCCCCTGGATGCTGGTGGGTGGGGGTCCAGGGGGACATGAGTTGGACATGACTGGGGGCCTGGTGGAGGGTGCCCCTAGATGCTGGGGGGTGGGGGTGCAAGGGGTCATGAGTGGGGGCCTGGTGGAGGGTGCCCTGCACTGCTGGGGGGTGGGGGTGATGGGAGACATGAGTTGGACATGAGTGGGGGCCTGGTGGAGGGTGCCCCTGGATGCTGGGGGGTGGGGGTGCAGGGGGACATGAGTTGAACATGAGTGGGGGCCTGGTGGAGGGTTCCCCTGGATGCTGGGGGGTGGGGGTGCAGGGGGACATGAGTGGGGGCATGGTGGAGGGTGCCCTACACTGCAGGGGGGTGGCGTGATGGGAGACATGAGTGGGGGCCTGGTGGAGGGTGCCCCTGACTGCTGGGGGGTGGGGGTGATGGGAGACATGAGTGGGGGCCTGGTGGAGGGTGCCCTGGACTGCTGGGGGGTGGGGGTGATGGAAACCTGAGTGGGGGCCTGCTGGAGGGTGCCCCTGACTGCTGGGGGGTGGGGGTGCAGGGGGATATGAGCTGGACATGAGTGGGGGCCTGGTGGAGTGTGCCCCTCACTGCTGGGGGGTGGGGGTGCTGGGAGACATGAGTTGGACATGAGTGGGGGCCTGGTGGAGGGTGCCCTGCACTGCTGGGGGGTGGGGGTGATGGGAGACATGTGTGGAGGCCTGGTGGAGGGTGCCCCTCACTGCTGGGGGGTGGGGGTGCAGGGGGACATGTGTGGGGGCCTGGTGGAGGGTGCCCCTGACTGCTGGGGGGTGGTGGTGCAGGGGGACATGAGTGGGGGCCTGGTGGAGGGTGCCCCTGGATGCTGGGGGGTGGGGGTGATGGGAGACATGAGTGGGGGCCTGGTGGAGGGTGCCCCTGACTGCTGGGGGGTGGGGGTGATGGGAGACATGAGTGGGGGCCTGGTGGAGGGTGCCCCTGGATGCTGGGGGGTGGGGGTGCAGGGGGACATGAGTGGGGGCCTGGTGGAGGGTGCCCCTGGATGCTGGTGGGTGGGGATGCAGGGGGACATGAGTTGGACATGAGTGGGGGCCTGGTGGAGGGTGCCCCTGGATGCTGGGGGGTGGGGGTGCAGGGGGACATGAGTGGGGGCCTGGTGGTGGGTGCCCTGCACTGCCGAGGGGTGGGGTTGATGGGAGACATGAGTGGGGGCCTGGTGGAGGATGCCCTGCACTGCTGGGGGGTGGGGGCGATGGGAGACATGAGTTATGCATGAGTGGGGGCCTGGTGGAGGGTGCCCCTGACTGCTGGGGGGTGGGGGTGCATGGGGACATGTGTGGGGGCCTGGTGGAGGGTGCCCCTAACTGCTGGGGGGTGGGGGTGCAGGGGGACATTAGTGGGGGCCTGGTGGAGGGTGCCCCTGGATGCTGGGGGGTGGGGGTGATGGGAGACATGAGTGGGGGCCTGGTGTAGGGTGCCCCTGACTGCTGGGGGGTGGGGGCGATGGGAGACATGAGTGGGGGCCTGGTGGAGGGTGCCCCTGGATGCTGGGGGGTGGGGGTGCAGGGGGACATGAGTGGGGGCCTGGTGGAGGGTGCCCTGCAATGCTGGGGGGTGGGGGTGATGGGAGACATGAATTGGACATGAGTGGTGGCCTGGTGGAGGGTGCCCTGCACTGCTGGGGGGTGGGGGTGATGGGGGACATGAGTGGGGGCCTGGTGGAGGGTGCCCCGTGACTGCTGGGGGGTGGGGGTGATGGGAGATATGTGTGAGGGCCTGGTGGAGGGTGCCCTGCACTGCTGGGGGGTGGGGGTGATGGGAGACATGAGTTGGACATGAGTGGGGGCCTGGTGGAGGGTGCCCCTGGATGCTGGGGGTTGGGGGTGCAGGGGGACATGAGTGGGGCCTGGTGGAGGGTGCCCCTGGATGCTGGTGGGTGGGGGTGCAGGGGGACATGAGTTGGACATGACTGGGGGCCTGGTGGAGGGTGCCCCTAGATGCTGGGGGGTGGGGGTGCAGGGGGTCATGAGTGGGGGCCTGGTGGAGGGTGCCCTGCACTGCTGGGGGGTGGGGGTGATGGGAGACATGAGTTGGACATGAGTGGGGGCCTGGTGGAGGGTGCCCCTGGATGCTGGGGGGTGGGGGTGATGGGAGACATGTGTGGAGGCCTGGTGGAGGGTGCCCCTCACTGCTGGGGGGTGGGGGTGCAGGGGGACATGTGTGGGGGCCTGGTGGAGGGTGCCCCTGACTGCTGGGGGGTGGGGGTGCAGGGGGACATGAGTGGGGGCCTGGTGGAGGGTGCCCCTGACTGCTGGGGGGTGGGGGTGATGGGAGACATGTGTGGAGGCCTGGTGGAGGGTGCCCCTCACTGCTGGGGGGTGGGGGTGCAGGGGGACATGTGTGGGGGCCTGGTGGAGGGTGCCCCTGACTGCTGGGGGGTGGGGGTGCAGGGGGACATGAGTGGGGGCCTGGTGGAGGGTGTCCCTGGATGCTGGGGGGTGGGGGTGATGGGAGACATGAGTGGGGGCCTGGTGGAGGGTGCCCCTGACTGCTGGGGGGTGGGGGTGATGGGAGACATGAGTGGGGGCCTGGTGGAGGGTGCCCCTGGATGCTGGGGGGTGGGGGTGCAGGGGGACATGAGTGGGGGCCTGGTGGAGGGTGCCCCTGGATGCTGGTGGGTGGGGGTGCAGGGGGACATGAGTTGGACATGAGTGGGGGCCTGGTGGAGGGTGCCCCTGGATGCTGGGAGGTGGGGGTGCAGGGGGACATGAGTGGGGGCCTGGTGGTGGGTGCCCTGCACTGCCGAGGGGTGGGGTTGATGGGAGACATGAGTGGGGGCCTGGTGGAGGGTGCCCCTGACTGCTGGGGGGTGGGGGTGATGGGAGACAGGAGTGGGGGCCTGGTGGAGGATGCCCTGCACTGCTGGGGGGTGGGGGCGATGGGAGACATGAGTTGGACATGAGTGGGGGCCTGGTGGAGGGTGCCCCTGACTGCTGGGGGGTGGGGGTGCATGGGGACATGTGTGGGGGCCTGGTGGAGGGTGCCCCTAACTGCTGGGGGGTGGGGGTGCAGGGGGACATGAGTGGGGGCCTGGTGGAGGGTGCCCCTGGATGCTGGGGGGTGGGGGTGATGGGAGACATGAGTGGGGTCCTGGTGGAGGGTGCCCCTGACTGCTGGGGGGTGGGGGCGATGGGAGACATGAGTGGGGGCCTGGTGGAGGGTGCCCCTGGATGCTGGGGGGTGGGGGTGGAGGGGGACATGAGTGGGGGCCTGGTGGAGGGTGCCCTGCAATGCTGGGGGGTGGGGGTGATGGGAGACATGAATTGGACATGAGTGGTGGCCTGGTGGAGGGTGCCCTGCACTGCTGGGGGGTGGGGGTGATGGGAGACATGAGTGGGGGCCTGGTGGAGGGTGCCCCCTGACTGCTGGGGGGTGGGGGTGATGGGAGATATGTGTGAGGGCCTGGTGGAGGGTGCCCTGCACTGCTGGGGGGTGGGGGTGATGGGAGACATGAGTTGGACATGAGTGGGGGCCTGGTGGAGGGTGCCCCTGGATGCTGGGGGTTGGGGGTGCAGGGGGACATGAGTGGGGCCTGGTGGAGGGTGCCCCTGGATGCTGGTGGGTGGGGGTGCAGGGGGACATGAGTTGGACATGACTGGGGGCCTGGTGGAGGGTGCCCCTAGATGCTGGGGGGTGGGGGTGCAGGGGGTCATGAGTGGGGGCCTGGTGGAGGGTGCCCTGCACTGCTGGGGGGTGGGGGTGATGGGAGACATGAGTGGGGCCTGGTGGAGGGTGCCCCTGGATGCTGGGTGCAGGGGGACATGAGTTGGACATGAGTGGGGGCCTGGTGGAGGGTGCCCCTGGATGCTGGGGGGTGGGGGTGCAGGGGGACATGAGTTGAACATGAGTGGGGGCCTGGTGGAGGGTGCCCTGCACTGCTGGGGGTAGGGGTGATGGGAGACATGAGTGGGGCCTGGTGGAGGGTGCCCCTGGATGCTGGGTGCAGGGGGACATGAGTTGGTCATGAGTGGGGGCCTGGTGGAGGGTGCCCTGCACTGCTGGGGGTGGGGGTGATGGGAGACATGAGTGGGGGCCTGGTGGAGGGTGCCCCTGACTGCTGGGGGGTGGGGGTGATGGGAGACATGTGTGGGGGCCTGGTGGAGGGTGCCCTGCACTTCTGGGGGGTGGGGGTGATGGGAGACATGAGTTGGACATGAGTGGGGGCCTGGTGGAGGGTGCCCCTGGATGCTGGGGGGTGGGGGTGCAGGGGGACATGAGTGGGGCCTGGTGGAGGGTGCCCTGCAATGCTGGGGGGTGGGGGTGATGGGAGACATGAGTTGGACATGAGTGGTGGCCTGGTGGAGGGTGCCCTGCACTGCTGGGGGTGGGGGTGATGGGAGACATGAGTGGGGGCCTGGTGGAGGGTGCCCCTGACTGCTGGGGGGTGGGGGTGATGGGAGACATGTGTGGGGGCCTGGTGGAGGGTGCCCTGCACTGCTGGGGGGTGGGGGTGATGGGAGACATGAGTTGGACATGAGTGGGGGCCTGGTGGAGGGTGCCCCTGGATGCTGGGGGTTGGGGGAGCAGGGGGACATGAGTGGGGCCTGGTGGAGGGTGCCCCTGGATGCTGGTGGGTGGGGGTGCAGGGGGACATGAGTTGGACATGACTGGGGGCCTGGTGGAGGGTGCCCCTAGATGCTGGGGGGTGGGGGTGCAGGGGGCCATGAGTGGGGGCCTGGTGGAGGGTGCCCTGCACTGCTGGGGGGTGGGGGTGATGGGAGACATGAGTTGGACATGAGTGGGGGCCTGGTGGAGGGTGCCCCTGGATGCTGGGGGGTGGGGGTGCAGGGGGACATGAGTTGAACATGAGTGGGGGCCTGGTGGAGGGTTCCCCTTAATGCTGGGGGGTGGGGGTGCAGGGGGACATGAGTGGGGGCATGGTGGAGGGTGCCCTACACTGCTGGGGGGTGGGGGTGATGGGAGACATGAGTGGGGGCCTGGTGGAGGGTGCCCCTGACTGCTGGGGGGTGGGGGTGATGGGAGACATGAGTGGGGGCCTGGTGGAGGGTGCCCTGCACTGCTGAGGGGGTGGGGGTGATGGGAAACATGAGTGGGGGCCTGCTGGAGGGTGCCCCTGACTGCTGGGGGGTGGGGGTGCAGGGGGATATGAGTTGGACATGAGTGGGGGCCTGGTGGAGTGTGCCCCTCACTGCTGGGGGGTGGGGGTGCTGGGAGACATGAGTTGGACATGAGTGGGGGCCTGGTGGAGGGTGCCCTGCACTGCTGGGGGGTGGGGGTGATGGGAGACATGAGTGGGGGCCTGGTGGAGGGTGCCCCTGACTGCTGGGGGGTGGGGGTGCAGGGAGACATGAGTTGGACATGAGTGGTGGCCTGGTGGAGGGTGCCCTGCACTGCTGGTGGGTGGGGGTGATGGGAGACATGAGTGGGGGCCTGGTGGAGGGTGCCCCTGACTGCTGGGGGGTGGGGGTGCAGGGAGACATGAGTTGGACATGAGTGGTGGCCTGGTGGAGGGTGCCCTGCACTGCTGGGGGGTGGGGGTGCATGGGGACATGAGTGGGGGCCTGGTGGAGGGTGCCCCTGGATGCTGGGGGGTGGGGGTGATGGGAGACATGAGTGGGGGCCTGGTGGAGGGTGCCCTGCACTGCTGGGGGGTGGGGGTGCAGGGGGACATGAGTGGGGGCCTGGTGGAGGGTGCCCCTGGATGCTGGGGGGTGGGGGTGATGGGAGACATGAGTGGGGGCCTGGTGGAGGGTGCCCCTGACTGCTGGGGGGTGGGGGTGATGGGAGACATGAGTGGGGGCCTGGTGGAGGGTGCCCCTGGATGCTGGGGGGTGGGGGTGCAGGGGGACATGAGTGGGGGCCTGGTGGAGGGTGCCCCTGGATGCTGGTGGGTGGGGGTGCAGGGGGACATGAGTTGGACATGAGTGGGGGCCTGGTGGAGGGTGCCCCTGGATGCTGGGGGGTGGGGGTGCAGGGGGACATGATTGGGGGCCTGGTGGTGGGTGCCCTGCACTGCCGAGGGGTGGGGTTGATGGGAGACATGAGTGGGGGCCTGGTGGAGGGTGCCCCTGACTGCTGGGGGGTGGGGGTGATGGGAGACATGAGTGGGGGCCTGGTGGAGGATGCCCTGCACTGCTGGGGGGTGGGGGTGATGGGAGACATGAGTTGGACATGAGTGGGGGCCTGGTGGAGGGTGCCCCTGACTGCTGGGGGGTGGGGGTGCATGGGGACATGTGTGGGGGCCTGGTGGAGGGTGCCCCTAACTGCTGGGGGGTGGGGGTGCAGGGGGACATGAGTGGGGGCCTGGTGGAGGGTGCCCCTGGATGCTGGGGGGTGGGGGTGATGGGAGACATGAGTGGGGGCCTGGTGGAGGGTGCCCCTGACTGCTGGGGGGTGGGGGCGATGGGAGACATGAGTGGGGGCCTGGTGGAGGGTGCCCCTGGATGCTGGGGGGTGGGGGTGCAGGGGGACATGAGTGGGGGCCTGGTGGAGGGTGCCCTGCAATGCTGGGGGGTGGGGGTGATGGGAGACATGAATTGGACATGAGTGGTTGCCTGGTGGAGGGTGCCCTGCACTGCTGGGGGGTGGGGGTGATGGGAGACATGAGTGGGGGCCTGGTGGAGGGTGCCCCTTGACTGCTGGGGGGTGGGGGTGATGGGAGACATGTGTGAGGGCCTGGTGGAGGGTGCCCTGCACTGCTGGGGGGTGGGGGTGATGGGAGACATGAGTTGGACATGAGTGGGGGCCTGGTGGAGGGTGCCCCTGGATGCTGGGGGTTGGGGGTGCAGGGGGACATGAGTGTGGCCTGGTGGAGGGTGCCCCTGGATGCTGGTGGGTGGGGGTGCAGGGGGACATGAGTTGGACATGACTGGGGGCCTGGTGGAGGGTGCCCATAGATGCTGGGGGGTGGGGGTGCAGGGGGTCATGAGTGGGGGCCTGGTGGAGGGTGCCCTGCACTGCTGGGGGGTGGGGGTGATGGGAGACATGAGTTGGACATGAGTGGGGGCCTGGTGGAGGGTGCCCCTGGATGCTGGGGGGTGGGGGTGCAGGGGGACATGAGTTGAACATGAGTGGGGGCCTGGTGGAGGGTGCCCTGCACTGCTGGGGGGTAGGGGTGATGGGAGACATGAGTGGGGCCTGGTGGAGGGTGCCCCTGGATGCTGGGTGCAGGGGGACATGAGTTGGACATGAGTGGGGGCCTGGTGGAGGGTGCCCTGCACTGCTGGGGGGTGTGGGTGATGGGAGACATGAGTGGGGGCCTGGTGGAGGGTGCCCCTGACTGCTGGGGGGTGGGGGTGATGGGAGACATGTGTGGGGGCCTGGTGGAGGGTGCCCTGCACTTCTGGGGGGTGGGGGTGATGGGAGACATGAGTTGGACATGAGTGGGGGCCTGGTGGAGGGTGCCCCTGGATGCTGGGGGGTGGGGGTGCAGGGGGACATGAGTGGGGGCCTGGTGGAGGGTGCCGTGCAATGCTGGGGGGTGGGGGTGATGGGAGACATGAGTTGGACATGAGTGGTGGCCTGGTGGAGGGTGCCCTGCACTGCTGGGGGGTGGGGGTGATGGGAGACATGAGTGGGGGCCTGGTGGAGGGTGCCCCTGACTGCTGGGGGGTGGGGGTGATGGGAGACATGTGTGGGGGCCTGGTGGAGGGTGCCCTGCACTGCTGGGGGGTGGGGGTGATGGGAGACATGAGTGGGGGCCTGCTGGAGGGTGCCCCTGACTGCTGGGGGGTGGGGGTGCAGGGGGATATGAGTTGGACATGAGTGGGGGCCTGGTGGAGTGTGCCCCTCACTGCTGGGGGGTGGGGGTGCTGGGAGACATGAGTTGGACATGAGTGGGGGCCTGCTGGAGGGTGCCCTGCACTGCTGGGGGGTGGGGGTGATGGGAGACATGAGTGGGGGCCTGGTGGAGGGTGCCCCTGACTGCTGGGGGGTGGGGGTGCAGGGAGACATGAGTTGGACATGAGTGGGGGCCTGGTGGAGGGTGCACCTGACTGCTGGTGGGTGGGGGTGCAGGGGGACATGAGTGGGGGCCTGGTGGAGGGGGCCCCTGACTGCTGGGGGTCAGGGGTGATGGGAGACATGAGTGGGGGCCTGGTGGAGGGTGCCCTGCACTGCTGGGGGGTGGGGGTGGTGGGAGACATGTGTGGGGGCCTGGTTGAGGGTGCCCCTGACTGCTGGGGGGTGGGGGTGATGGGAGACATGTGTGGAGGCCTGGTGGAGGGTGCCCCTGACTGCTGGGGGGTGGGGGTACAGGGGGACATGAGTGGGGGCCTGGTGGAGGGTGCCCCTGGATGCTGGGGGGTGGGGGTGATGGGAGACATGAGTGGGGGCCTGGTGGAGGGTGCCCCTGACTGCTGGTGGGTGGTGGTGATGGGAGACATGAGTGGGGGCCTGGTGGAGGGTGCCCCTGGATGCTGGGGGGTGGGGGGTGCAGGGGGACATGAGTGGGGGCCTGGTGGAGGGTGCCCCTGGATGCTGGGGGGTGGGGGTGCAGTGGGACATGAGTGGGGGCCTGGTGGAGGGTGCCCCTGGATGCTGGGGGGTGGGGGTGCAGGGGACATGAGTGGGGGCCTGGTGGTGGGTGCCCTGCACTGCTGAGGGGTGGGGTTGATGGGAGACATGAGTGGGGGCCTGGTGGAGGGTGCCCCTGTCTGCTGGGGGGTGGGGGTGATGGGAGACATGAGTGGGGGCCTGGTGGAGGGTGCCCCTGACTGCTGGGGGGTGGGGGTGATGGGAGACATGTGTGGAGGCCTGGTGGAGGGTGCCCCTCACTGCTGGGGGGTGGGGGTGCAGGGGGACATGTGTGGGGGCCTGGTGGAGGGTGCCCCTGACTGCTGGGGGGTGGTGGTGCAGGGGGACATGAGTGGGGGCCTGGTGGAGGGTGCCCCTGGATGCTGGGGGGTGGGGGTGATGGGAGACATGAGTGGGGGCCTGGTGGAGGGTGCCCCTGACTGCTGGGGGGTGGGGGTGATGGGAGACATGAGTGGGGGCCTGGTGGAGGGTGCCCCTGGATGCTGGGGGGTGGGGGTGCAGGGGGACATGAGTGGGGGCCTGGTGGAGGGTGCCCCTGGATGCTGGTGGGTGGGGATGCAGGGGGACATGAGTTGGACATGAGTGGGGGCCTGGTGGAGGGTGCCCCTGGATGCTGGGGGGTGGGGGTGCAGGGGGACATGAGTGGGGGCCTGGTGGTGGGTGCCCTGCACTGCCGAGGGGTGGGGTTGATGGGAGACATGAGTGGGGGCCTGGTGGAGGATGCCCTGCACTGCTGGGGGGTGGGGGCGATGGGAGACATGAGTTATGCATGAGTGGGGGCCTGGTGGAGGGTGCCCCTGACTGCTGGGGGGTGGGGGTGCATGGGGACATGTGTGGGGGCCTGGTGGAGGGTGCCCCTAACTGCTGGGGGGTGGGGGTGCAGGGGGACATTAGTGGGGGCCTGGTGGAGGGTGCCCCTGGATGCTGGGGGGTGGGGGTGATGGGAGACATGAGTGGGGGCCTGGTGGAGGGTGCCCCTGACTGCTGGGGGGTGGGGGCGATGGGAGACATGAGTGGGGGCCTGGTGGAGGGTGCCCCTGGATGCTGGGGGGTGGGGGTGCAGGGGGACATGAGTGGGGGCCTGGTGGAGGGTGCCCTGCAATGCTGGGGGGTGGGGGTGATGGGAGACATGAATTGGACATGAGTGGTGGCCTGGTGGAGGGTGCCCTGCACTGCTGGGGGGTGGGGGTGATGGGAGACATGAGTGGGGGCCTGGTGGAGGGTGCCCCCTGACTGCTGGGGGGTGGGGGTGATGGGAGATATGTGTGAGGGCCTGGTGGAGGGTGCCCTGCACTGCTGGGGGGTGGGGGTGATGGGAGACATGAGTTGGACATGAGTGGGGGCCTGGTGGAGGGTGCCCCTGGATGCTGGGGGTTGGGGGTGCAGGGGGACATGAGTGGGGCCTGGTGGAGGGTGCCCCTGGATGCTGGTGGGTGGGGGTGCAGGGGGACATGAGTTGGACATGACTGGGGGCCTGGTGGAGGGTGCCCCTAGATGCTGGGGGGTGGGGGTGCAGGGGGTCATGAGTGGGGGCCTGGTGGAGGGTGCCCTGCACTGCTGGGGGGTGGGGGTGATGGGAGACATGAGTTGGACATGAGTGGGGGCCTGGTGGAGGGTGCCCCTGGATGCTGGGGGGTGGGGGTGATGAGAGACATGTGTGGAGGCCTGGTGGAGGGTGCCCCTCACTGCTGGGGGGTGGGGGTGCAGGGGGACATGAGTGGGGGCCTGGTGGAGGGTGCCCCTGACTGCTGGGGGGTGGGGGTGATGGGAGACATGTGTGGAGGCCTGGTGGAGGGTGCCCCTCACTGCTGGGGGGTGGGGGTGCAGGGGGACATGTGTGGGGGCCTGGTGGAGGGTGCCCCTGACTGCTGGGGGGTGGGGGTGCAGGGGGACATGAGTGGGGGCCTGGTGGAGGGTGTCCCTGGATGCTGGGGGGTGGGGGTGATGGGAGACATGAGTGGGGGCCTGGTGGAGGGTGCCCCTGACTGCTGGGGGGTGGGGGTGATGGGAGACATGAGTGGGGGCCTGGTGGAGGGTGCCCCTGGATGCTGGGGGGTGGGGGTGCAGGGGGACATGAGTGGGGGCCTGGTGGAGGGTGCCCCTGGATGCTGGTGGGTGGGGGTGCAGGGGGACATGAGTTGGACATGAGTGGGGGCCTGGTGGAGGGTGCCCCTGGATGCTGGGGGGTGGGGGTGCAGGGGGACATGAGTGGGGGCCTGGTGGTGGGTGCCCTGCACTGCCGAGGGGTGGGGTTGATGGGAGACATGAGTGGGGGCCTGGTGGAGGGTGCCCCTGACTGCTGGGGGGTGGGGGTGATGGGAGACAGGAGTGGGGGCCTGGTGGAGGATGCCCTGCACTGCTGGGGGGTGGGGGCGATGGGAGACATGAGTTGGACATGAGTGGGGGCCTGGTGGAGGGTGCCCCTGACTGCTGGGGGGTGGGGGTGCATGGGGACATGTGTGGGGGCCTGGTGGAGGGTGCCCCTAACTGCTGGGGGGTGGGGGTGCAGGGGGACATGAGTGGGGGCCTGGTGGAGGGTGCCCCTGGATGCTGGGGGGTGGGGGTGATGGGAGACATGAGTGGGGTCCTGGTGGAGGGTGCCCCTGACTGCTGGGGGGTGGGGGCGATGGGAGACATGAGTGGGGGCCTGGTGGAGGGTGCCCCTGGATGCTGGGGGGTGGGGGTGCAGGGGGACATGAGTGGGGGCCTGGTGGAGGGTGCCCTGCAATGCTGGGGGGTGGGGGTGATGGGAGACATGAATTGGACATGAGTGGTGGCCTGGTGGAGGGTGCCCTGCACTGCTGGGGGGTGGGGGTGATGGGAGACATGAGTGGGGGCCTGGTGGAGGGTGCCCCCTGACTGCTGGGGGGTGGGGGTGATGGGAGATATGTGTGAGGGCCTGGTGGAGGGTGCCCTGCACTGCTGGGGGTGGGGGTGATGGGAGACATGAGTTGGACATGAGTGGGGGCCTGGTGGAGGGTGCCCCTGGATGCTGGGGGTTGGGGGTGCAGGGGGACATGAGTGGGGCCTGGTGGAGGGTGCCCCTGGATGCTGGTGGGTGGGGGTGCAGGGGGACATGAGTTGGACATGACTGGGGGCCTGGTGGAGGGTGCCCCTAGATGCTGGGGGGTGGGGGTGCAGGGGGTCATGAGTGGGGGCCTGGTGGAGGGTGCCCTGCACTGCTGGGGGGTGGGGGTGATGGGAGACATGAGTGGGGCCTGGTGGAGGGTGCCCCTGGATGCTGGGTGCAGGGGGACATGAGTTGGACATGATGAGTGGGGGCCTGGTGGAGGGTGCCCCTGGATGCTGGGGGGTGGGGGTGCAGGGGGACATGAGTTGAACATGAGTGGGGGCCTGGTGGAGGGTGCCCTGCACTGCTGGGGGGTAGGGGTGATGGGAGACATGAGTGGGGCCTGGTGGAGGGTGCCCCTGGATGCTGGGTGCAGGGGGACATGAGTTGGACATGAGTGGGGGCCTGGTGGAGGGTGCCCTGCACTGCTGGGGGTGGGGGTGATGGGAGACATGAGTGGGGGCCTGGTGGAGGGTGCCCCTGACTGCTGGGGGGTGGGGGTGATGGGAGACATGTGTGGGGGCCTGGTGGAGGGTGCCCCTGCACTTCTGGGGGGTGGGGGTGATGGGAGACATGAGTTGGACATGAGTGGGGGCCTGGTGGAGGGTGCCCCTGGATGCTGGGGGGTGGGGGTGCAGGGGGACATGAGTGGGGCCTGGTGGAGGGTGCCCTGCAATGCTGGGGGGTGGGGGTGATGGGAGACATGAGTTGGACATGAGTGGTGGCCTGGTGGAGGGTGCCCCTGGATGCTGGGGGGTGGGGGTGCAGGGGGACATGAGTGGGGCCTGGTGGAGGGTGCCCTGCACTGCTGGGGGTGGGGGTGATGGGAGACATGAGTGGGGGCCTGGTGGAGGGTGCCCCTGACTGCTGGGGGGTGGGGGTGATGGGAGACATGAGTGGGGGCCTGGTGGAGGGTGCCCCTGACTGCTGGGGGGTGGGGGTGATGGGAGACATGTGTGGGGGCCTGGTGGAGGGTGCCCTGCACTGCTGGGGGGTGGGGGTGATGGGAGACATGAGTTGGACATGAGTGGGGGCCTGGTGGAGGGTGCCCCTGGATGCTGGGGGTTGGGGGAGCAGGGGGACATGAGTGGGGCCTGGTGGAGGGTGCCCCTGGATGCTGGTGGGTGGGGGTGCAGGGGGACATGAGTTGGACATGACTGGGGGCCTGGTGGAGGGTGCCCCTAGATGCTGGGGGGTGGGGGTGCAGGGGGCCATGAGTGGGGGCCTGGTGGAGGGTGCCCTGCACTGCTGGGGGGTGGGGGTGATGGGAGACATGAGTTGGACATGAGTGGGGGCCTGGTGGAGGGTGCCCCTGGATGCTGGGGGGTGGGGGTGCAGGGGGACATGAGTTGAACATGAGTGGGGGCCTGGTGGAGGGTTCCCCTTAATGCTGGGGGGTGGGGGTGCAGGGGGACATGAGTGGGGGCATGGTGGAGGGTGCCCTACACTGCTGGGGGGTGGGGGTGATGGGAGACATGAGTGGGGGCCTGGTGGAGGGTGCCCCTGACTGCTGGGGGGTGGGGGTGATGGGAGACATGAGTGGGGGCCTGGTGGAGGGTGCCCTGCACTGCTGGGGGGTGGGGGTGATGGGAAACATGAGTGGGGGCCTGCTGGAGGGTGCCCCTGACTGCTGGGGGGTGGGGGTGCAGGGGGATATGAGTTGGACATGAGTGGGGGCCTGGTGGAGTGTGCCCCTCACTGCTGGGGGGTGGGGGTGCTGGGAGACATGAGTTGGACATGAGTGGGGGCCTGGTGGAGGGTGCCCTGCACTGCTGGGGGGTGGGGGTGATGGGAGACATGAGTGGGGGCCTGGTGGAGGGTGCCCCTGACTGCTGGGGGGTGGGGGTGCAGGGAGACATGAGTTGGACATGAGTGGTGGCCTGGTGGAGGGTGCCCTGCACTGCTGGTGGGTGGGGGTGATGGGAGACATGAGTGGGGGCCTGGTGGAGGGTGCCCCTGACTGCTGGGGGGTGGGGGTGCAGGGAGACATGAGTTGGACATGAGTGGTGGCCTGGTGGAGGGTGCCCTGCACTGCTGGGGGGTGGGGGTGCATGGGGACATGAGTGGGGGCCTGGTGGAGGGTGCCCCTGGATGCTGGGGGGTGGGGGTGATGGGAGACATGAGTGGGGGCCTGGTGGAGGGTGCCCTGCACTGCTGGGGGGTGGGGGTGCAGGGGGACATGAGTGGGGGCCTGGTGGAGGGTGCCCCTGGATGCTGGGGGGTGGGGGTGATGGGAGACATGAGTGGGGGCCTGGTGGAGGGTGCCCCTGACTGCTGGGGGGTGGGGGTGATGGGAGACATGAGTGGGGGCCTGGTGGAGGGTGCCCCTGGATGCTGGGGGGTGGGGGTGCAGGGGGACATGAGTGGGGGCCTGGTGGAGGGTGCCCCTGGATGCTGGTGGGTGGGGGTGCAGGGGGACATGAGTTGGACATGAGTGGGGGCCTGGTGGAGGGTGCCCCTGGATGCTGGGGGGTGGGGGTGCAGGGGGACATGATTGGGGGCCTGGTGGTGGGTGCCCTGCACTGCCGAGGGGTGGGGTTGATGGGAGACATGAGTGGGGGCCTGGTGGAGGGTGCCCCTGACTGCTGGGGGGTGGGGGTGATGGGAGACATGAGTGGGGGCCTGGTGGAGGATGCCCTGCACTGCTGGGGGGTGGGGGTGATGGGAGACATGAGTTGGACATGAGTGGGGGCCTGGTGGAGGGTGCCCCTGACTGCTGGGGGGTGGGGGTGCATGGGGACATGTGTGGGGGCCTGGTGGAGGGTGCCCCTAACTGCTGGGGGGTGGGGGTGCAGGGGGACATGAGTGGGGGCCTGGTGGAGGGTGCCCCTGGATGCTGGGGGGTGGGGGTGATGGGAGACATGAGTGGGGGCCTGGTGGAGGGTGCCCCTGACTGCTGGGGGGTGGGGGCGATGGGAGACATGAGTGGGGGCCTGGTGGAGGGTGCCCCTGGATGCTGGGGGGTGGGGTGCAGGGGGACATGAGTGGGGGCCTGGTGGAGGGTGCCCTGCAATGCTGGGGGGTGGGGGTGATGGGAGACATGAATTGGACATGAGTGGTTGCCTGGTGGAGGGTGCCCTGCACTGCTGGGGGGTGGGGGTGATGGGAGACATGAGTGGGGGCCTGGTGGAGGGTGCCCCTTGACTGCTGGGGGGGGGGGGTGATGGGAGACATGTGTGAGGGCCTGGTGGAGGGTGCCCTGCACTGCTGGGGGGTGGGGGTGATGGGAGACATGAGTTGGAAATGAGTGGGGGCCTGGTGGAGGGTGCCCCTGGATGCTGGGGGTTGGGGGTGCAGGGGGACATGAGTGTGGCCTGGTGGAGGGTGCCCCTGGATGCTGGTGGGTGGGGGTGCAGGGGGACATGAGTTGGACATGACTGGGGGCCTGGTGGAGGGTGCCCATAGATGCTGGGGGGTGGGGGTGCAGGGGGTCATGAGTGGGGGCCTGGTGGAGGGTGCCCTGCACTGCTGGGGGGTGGGGGTGATGGGAGACATGAGTTGGACATGAGTGGGGGCCTGGTGGAGGGTGCCCCTGGATGCTGGGGGGTGGGGGTGCAGGGGGACATGAGTTGAACATGAGTGGGGGCCTGGTGGAGGGTGCCCTGCACTGCTGGGGGGTAGGGGTGATGGGAGACATGAGTGGGGCCTGGTGGAGGGTGCCCCTGGATGCTGGGTGCAGGGGGACATGAGTTGGACATGAGTGGGGGCCTGGTGAAGGGTGCCCTGCACTGCTGGGGGGTGTGGGTGATGGGAGACATGAGTGGGGGCCTGGTGGAGGGTGCCCCTGACTGCTGGGGGGTGGGGGTGATGGGAGACATGTGTGGGGGCCTGGTGGAGGGTGCCCTGCACTTCTGGGGGGTGGGGGTGATGGGAGACATGAGTTGGACATGAGTGGGGGCCTGGTGGAGGGTGCCCCTGGATGCTGGGGGGTGGGGGTGCAGGGGGACATGAGTGGGGGCCTGGTGGAGGGTGCCGTGCAATGCTGGGGGGTGGGGGTGATGGGAGACATGAGTTGGACATGAGTGGTGGCCTGGTGGAGGGTGCCCTGCACTGCTGGGGGGTGGGGGTGATGGGAGACATGAGTGGGGGCCTGGTGGAGGGTGCCCCTGACTGCTGGGGGGTGGGGGTGATGGGAGACATGTGTGGGGGCCTGGTGGAGGGTGCCCTGCACTGCTGGGGGGTGGGGGTGATGGGAGACATGAGTGGGGGCCTGCTGGAGGGTGCCCCTGACTGCTGGGGGGTGGGGGTGCAGGGGGATATGAGTTGGACATGAGTGGGGGCCTGGTGGAGTGTGCCCCTCACTGCTGGGGGGTGGGGGTGCTGGGAGACATGAGTTGGACATGAGTGGGGGCCTGCTGGAGGGTGCCCTGCACTGCTGGGGGGTGGGGGTGATGGGAGACATGAGTGGGGGCCTGGTGGAGGGTGCCCCTGACTGCTGGGGGGTGGGGGTGCAGGGAGACATGAGTTGGACATGAGTGGGGGCCTGGTGGAGGGTGCACCTGACTGCTGGTGGGTGGGGGTGCAGGGGGACATGAGTGGGGGCCTGGTGGAGGGGGCCCCTGACTGCTGGGGGTCAGGGGTGATGGGAGACATGAGTGGGGGCCTGGTGGAGGGTGCCCTGCACTGCTGGGGGGTGGGGGTGGTGGGAGACATGTGTGGGGGCCTGGTTGAGGGTGCCCCTGACTGCTGGGGGGTGGGGGTGATGGGAGACATGTGTGGAGGCCTGGTGGAGGGTGCCCCTGACTGCTGGGGGGTGGGGGTGCAGGGGGACATGAGTGGGGGCCTGGTGGAGGGTGCCCCTGGATGCTGGGGGGTGGGGGTGATGGGAGACATGAGTGGGGGCCTGGTGGAGGGTGCCCCTGACTGCTGGTGGGTGGTGGTGATGGGAGACATGAGTGGGGGCCTGGTGGAGGGTGCCCCTGGATGCTGGGGGGTGGGGGGTGCAGGGGGACATGAGTGGGGGCCTGGTGGAGGGTGCCCCTGGATGCTGGGGGGTGGGGGTGCAGTGGGACATGAGTGGGGGCCTGGTGGAGGGTGCCCCTGGATGCTGGGGGGTGGGGGTGCAGGGGGACATGAGTGGGGGCCTGGTGGTGGGTGCCCTGCACTGCTGAGGGGTGGGGTTGATGGGAGACATGAGTGGGGGCCTGGTGGAGGGTGCCCCTGTCTGCTGGGGGGTGGGGGTGATGGGAGACATGAGTGGGGGCCTGGTGGAGGATGCCCTGCACTGCTGGGGGGTGGGGGTGATGGGAGACATGAGTTGGACATGAGTGGGGGCCTGGTGGAGGGTGCCCCTGACTGCTGGGGGGTGGGGGTGCAGGGGGACATGTGTGGGGGCCTGGTGGAGGGTGCCCTGCACTGCTGGGGGGTGGGGGTGATGGGAGACATGAGTTGGACATGAGTGGGGGCCTGGTGGAGGGTGCCCCTGGATGCTGGGGGGTGGGGGTGCAGGGGGACATGAGTTGAACATGAGTGGGGGCCTGGTGGAGGGTTCCCCTTAATGCTGGGGGGTGGGGGTGCAGGGGGACATGAGTGGGGGCATGGTGGAGGGTGCCCTACACTGCTGGGGGGTGGGGGTGATGGGAGACATGAGTGGGGGCCTGGTGGAGGGTGCCCCTGACTGCTGGGGGTGGGGGTGATGGGAGACATGAGTGGGGGCCTGGTGGAGGGTGCCCTGCACTGCTGGGGGGTGGGGGTGATGGGAAACATGAGTGGGGGCCTGCTGGAGGGTGCCCCTGACTGCTGGGGGGTGGGGGTGCAGGGGGATATGAGTTGGACATGAGTGGGGGCCTGGTGGAGTGTGCCCCTCACTGCTGGGGGGTGGGGGTGCTGGGAGACATGAGTTGGACATGAGTGGGGGCCTGGTGGAGGGTGCCCTGCACTGCTGGGGGGTGGGGGTGATGGGAGACATGAGTGGGGGCCTGGTGGAGGGTGCCCCTGACTGCTGGGGGGTGGGGGTGCAGGGAGACATGAGTTGGACATGAGTGGTGGCCTGGTGGAGGGTGCCCTGCACTGCTGGTGGGTGGGGGTGATGGGAGACATGAGTGGGGGCCTGGTGGAGGGTGCCCCTGACTGCTGGGGGGTGGGGGTGCAGGGAGACATGAGTTGGACATGAGTGGTGGCCTGGTGGAGGGTGCCCTGCACTGCTGGGGGGTGGGGGTGCATGGGGACATGAGTGGGGGCCTGGTGGAGGGTGCCCCTGGATGCTGGGGGGTGGGGGTGATGGGAGACATGAGTGGGGGCCTGGTGGAGGGTGCCCTGCACTGCTGGGGGGTGGGGGTGCAGGGGGACATGAGTGGGGGCCTGGTGGAGGATGCCCCTGGATGCTGGGGGGTGGGGGTGATGGGAGACATGAGTGGGGGCCTGGTGGAGGGTGCCCCTGACTGCTGGGGGGTGGGGGTGATGGGAGACATGAGTGGGGGCCTGGTGGAGGGTGCCCCTGGATGCTGGGGGGTGGGGGTGCAGGGGGACATGAGTGGGGGCCTGGTGGAGGGTGCCCCTGGATGCTGGTGGGTGGGGGTGCAGGGGGACATGAGTTGGACATGAGTGGGGGCCTGGTGGAGGGTGCCCCTGGATGCTGGGGGGTGGGGGTGCAGGGGGACATGATTGGGGGCCTGGTGGTGGGTGCCCTGCACTGCCGAGGGGTGGGGTTGATGGGAGACATGAGTGGGGGCCTGGTGGAGGGTGCCCCTGACTGCTGGGGGGTGGGGGTGATGGGAGACATGAGTGGGGGCCTGGTGGAGGATGCCCTGCACTGCTGGGGGGTGGGGGTGATGGGAGACATGAGTTGGACATGAGTGGGGGCCTGGTGGAGGGTGCCCCTGACTGCTGGGGGGTGGGGGTGCATGGGGACATGTGTGGGGGCCTGGTGGAGGGTGCCCCTAACTGCTGGGGGGTGGGGGTGCAGGGGGACATGAGTGGGGGCCTGGTGGAGGGTGCCCCTGGATGCTGGGGGGTGGGGGTGATGGGAGACATGAGTGGGGGCCTGGTGGAGGGTGCCCCTGACTGCTGGGGGGTGGGGGCGATGGGAGACATGAGTGGGGGCCTGGTGGAGGGTGCCCCTGGATGCTGGGGGGTGGGGGTGCAGGGGGACATGAGTGGGGGCCTGGTGGAGGGTGCCCTGCAATGCTGGGGGGTGGGGGTGATGGGAGACATGAATTGAACATGAGTGGTTGCCTGGTGGAGGGTGCCCTGCACTGCTGGGGGGTGGGGGTGATGGGAGACATGAGTGGGGGCCTGGTGGAGGGTGCCCCTTGACTGCTGGGGGGTGGGGGTGATGGGAGACATGTGTGAGGGCCTGGTGGAGGGTGCCCTGCACTGCTGGGGGGTGGGGGTGATGGGAGACATGAGTTGGAAATGAGTGGGGGCCTGGTGGAGGGTGCCCCTGGATGCTGGGGGTTGGGGGTGCAGGGGGACATGAGTGTGGCCTGGTGGAGGGTGCCCCTGGATGCTGGTGGGTGGGGGTGCAGGGGGACATGAGTTGGACATGACTGGGGGCCTGGTGGAGGGTGCCCATAGATGCTGGGGGGTGGGGGTGCAGGGGGTCATGAGTGGGGGCCTGGTGGAGGGTGCCCTGCACTGCTGGGGGGTGGGGGTGATGGGAGACATGAGTTGGACATGAGTGGGGGCCTGGTGGAGGGTGCCCCTGGATGCTGGGGGGTGGGGGTGCAGGGGGACATGAGTTGAACATGAGTGGGGGCCTGGTGGAGGGTGCCCTGCACTGCTGGGGGGTAGGGGTGATGGGAGACATGAGTGGGGCCTGGTGGAGGGTGCCCCTGGATGCTGGGTGCAGGGGGACATGAGTTGGACATGAGTGGGGGCCTGGTGGAGGGTGCCCTGCACTGCTGGGGGGTGTGGGTGATGGGAGACATGAGTGGGGGCCTGGTGGAGGGTGCCCCTGACTGCTGGGGGGTGGGGGTGATGGGAGACATGTGTGGGGGCCTGGTGGAGGGTGCCCTGCACTTCTGGGAGGTGGGGGTGATGGGAGACATGAGTTGGACATGAGTGGGGGCCTGGTGGAGGGTGCCCCTGGATGCTGGGGGGTGGGGGTGCAGGGGGACATGAGTGGGGGCCTGGTGAAGGGTGCCGTGCAATGCTGGGGGGTGGGGGTGATGGGAGACATGAGTTGGACATGAGTGGTGGCCTGGTGGAGGGTGCCCTGCACTGCTGGGGGGTGGGGGTGATGGGAGACATGAGTGGGGGCCTGGTGGAGGGTGCCCCTGACTGCTGGGGGGTGGGGGTGATGGGAGACATGTGTGGGGGCCTGGTGGAGGGTGCCCTGCACTGCCTGGGGGTGGGGGTGATGGGAGACATGAGTGGGGGCCTGCTGCAGGGTGCCCCTGACTGCTGGGGGGTGGGGGTGCAGGGGGATATGAGTTGGACATGAGTGGGGGCCTGGTGGAGTGTGCCCCTCACTGCTGGGGGGTGGGGGTGCTGGGAGACATGAGTTGGACATGAGTGGGGGCCTGCTGGAGGGTGCCCTGCACTGCTGGGGGGTGGGGGTGATGGGAGACATGAGTGGGGGCCTGGTGGAGGGTGCCCCTGACTGCTGGGGGGTGGGGGTGCAGGGAGACATGAGTTGGACATGAGTGGGGGCCTGGTGGAGGGTGCACCTGACTGCTGGTGGGTGGGGGTGCAGGGGGACATGAGTGGGGGCCTGGTGGAGGGGGCCCCTGACTGCTGGGGGTCAGGGGTGATGGGAGACATGAGTGGGGGCCTGGTGGAGGGTGCCCTGCACTGCTGGGGGGTGGGGGTGGTGGGAGACATGTGTGGGGGCCTGGTTGAGGGTGCCCCTGACTGCTGGGGGGTGGGGGTGATGGGAGACATGTGTGGAGGCCTGGTGGAGGGTGCCCCTGACTGCTGGGGGGTGGGGGTGCAGGGGGACATGAGTGGGGGCCTGGTGGAGGGTGCCCCTGGATGCTGGGGGGTGGGGGTGATGGGAGACATGAGTGGGGGCCTGGTGGAGGGTGCCCCTGGATGCTGGGGGGTGGGGGGTGCAGGGGGACATGAGTGGGGGCCTGGTGGAGGGTGCCCCTGGATGCTGGGGGGTGGGGGTGCAGTGGGACATGAGTGGGGGCCTGGTGGAGGGTGCCCCTGGATGCTGGGGGGTGGGGGTGCAGGGGGACATGAGTGGGGGCCTGGTGGTGGGTGCCCTGCACTGCTGAGGGGTGGGGTTGATGGGAGACATGAGTGGGGGCCTGGTGGAGGGTGCCCCTGTCTGCTGGGGGGTGGGGGTGATGGGAGACATGAGTGGGGGCCTGGTGGAGGATGCCCTGCACTGCTGGGGGGTGGGGGTGATGGGAGACATGAGTTGGACATGAGTGGGGGCCTGGTGGAGGGTGCCCCTGACTGCTGGGGGGTGGGGGTGCAGGGGGACATGTGTGGGGGCCTGGTGGAGGGTGCCCCTAACTGCTGGGGGGTGGGGGTGCAGGGGGACATGAGTGGGGGCCTGGTGGAGGGTGCCCCTGGATGCTTGGGGGTGGGGTGATGGGACACATGAGTGGGGGCCTGGTGGAGGGTGCCCCTGACTGCTGGGGGGTAGGGGCGATGGGAGACATGAGTGGGGGCCTGGTGGAGGGTGCCCCTGGATGCTGGGGGGTGGGGGTGCAGGGGGACATGAGTGGGGGCCTGGTGGAGGGTGCCCCTGGATGCTGGTGGGTGGGGGTGCAGGGGGACATGAGTTGGACATGAGTGGGGGCCTGGTGGAGGGTGCCCCTGGATGCTGGGGGGTGGGGGTGCAGGGGGACATGAGTGGGGGGCTGGTGGAGGGTGCCCTGCACTGCTGAGGGGTGGGGTTGATGGGAGACATGAGTGGGGGCCTGGTGGAGGGTGCCCCTGACTGCTGGGGGGTGGGGGTGATGGGAGACATGAGTGGGGGCCTGGTGGAGGATGCCCTGCACTGCTGGGGCGTGGGGGTGATGGGAGACATGAGTTGGACATGAGTGGGGGCCTGCTGGAGGGTGCCCCTGGATGCTGGGGGGTGGAGGTGCAGGGGGACATGAGTTGGACATGATGGGGGGCCTGGTAGAGGGTGCCCTGCACTGCTGGGGGGTGATGGGAGACATGAGTGGGGGCCTGGTGAAGGGTGCCCCTGACTGCTGGGGGGTGGGGGTGATGGGAGACATGAGTTGGACATGAGTGGGAGCCTGGTGGAGGGTGCCCTGCACTGCTGGGGGGTGGGGGTGATGGGAGACATGAGTGGGGGCCTGGTGGAGGGTGCCCCTGACTGCTGGGGCGTGGGGGTGCAGGGGGACATGAGTTGGACATGAGTGGGGGCCTGGTGGAGGGTGCCCCTGACTGCCGGGGGGTGGGGGTGCTGGGAGACATGAGTTGGACATGAGTGGGGGCCTGGTGGAGGGTGCCCTGCACTGCTGGGGGGTGGGGATGATGGGAGACATGAGTGGGGGCCTGGTGGAGGGGGCCCTGGATGCGGGGGGGTGGGGGTGCAAGGGGACATGAGTTGGACATGAGTGGGGGCCTGGTGGAAAGTGACCTGCACTGCTGGAGGGTGGGGGTGATGGGAGACATGAGTGGGGGCCTGGTGGAGGGTGCCCCTGACTGTTGGGGGGTGGGGGTGATGGGAGACATGAGTTGGACATGAGTGGGGGCCTGGTGGAGGGGGCCCCTGGATGCTGGGGGTTGGGGTGCAGGGGGACATGAGTGGGGGCCTGGTGGAGGGTGCCCCTGAATGCTGGTGGGTGGGGGTGCAGGGGGACATGGGTGGGGGCCTGGTGGAGGGAGCCCCTGACTGCTGGGGGGTGGGGGTGCTGGGAGACATGAGTTGGACATGAGCGGGGGCCTGGTGGAGGGTGCCCTGCACTGCTGGGGGGTGGGGGTGATGGGAGACATGTGTTGGACATGAGTGGGGCCTGGTGGAGGGTGCCCTGCACTGCTGGGGGGGTGGGGTGATGGGAGACATGAGTGGGGGCCTGGTGGAGGGTGCCCCTGGATGCTGGGCGGTGGGGGTGCAGGGACATGAGTGGGGTCCTGGTGGACTGTGCCCTGCACTGCTGGGGGGTGGGGTTGATGGGAGACATGAGTGGGGGCCTGGTGAAGGGTGCCCCTGACTGCTGGGGGGTGGGGGTGATGGGAGACATGAGAGGGGGGCCTGGTGGAGGATGCCCTGCACTGCTGGGGGGTGGGGGTGATGGGAGACATGAGTTGGACATGAGTGGGGGCCTGGTGGAGGGTGCCCCTGGATGCTGGGGGGTGGGGGTGCAGGGGGACATGAGTTGGACATGAGTGGGGGCCTGGTGCAGGGTGCCCTGCACTGCTGGGGGGTGGGTAGATGGGAGACATGAGTGGGGGCCTGGTGGAGGGTGCCCCTGACTGCTGGGGGGTGGGGGTGATGGGAGACATGAGTGGGGGCCTGATGGAGGGTGCCCTGCACTGCTGGGGGGTGGGGGCGATGGGAGACATGAGTGGGGGCCTGGAGGAGGGTGCCCCTGACTGCTGGGGGGTGGGGGTGCAGGGGGACATGAGTTGGACATGAGTGGGGGCCTGGTGGAGGGTGCCCCTGACTGCTGGGGGGTGGGGGTGCTGGGAGACATGCGTTGGACATGAGTGGGGGCCTGGTGGAGGGTGCCCTGCACTGCTGGGGGGTGGGGTTGATGGGAGACATGAGTGGGGGCCTGGTGGAGGTTGCCCCTGGATGCTGGGGGGTGGGGGTGCAGGGGGACATGAGTTGGACATGAGTGGGGGCCTGGTGGAGGGTGCCCTGCAGCACTGCTGGGGGGTAGGGGTGATGGGAGACATGAGTGGGGGCCTGGTGGAGGGTGCCCCTGACTGCTGGGGGGTGGGGGTGCAGGGGGACATGAGTGGGGGCCTGGTGGAGGGTGCCCCTGACTGCTGGGGGGTGGGGGTGCAGGGAGACATGAGTTGGACATGAGTGGTGGCCTGGTGGAGGGTGCCCTGCACTGCTGGGGGGTGGGGGTGCAGGGGGACATGAGTGGGGGCCTGTTGGAGGGTGCCCCTGGATGCTGGGGGGTGGGGGTGATGGGAGACATGAGTGGGGGCCTGGTGGAGGGTGCCCTGCACTGCTGGGGGGTGGGGGTGCAGGGGGACATGAGTGGGGGCCTGGTGGAGGGTGCCCCTGGATGCTGGGGGGTGGGGGTGATGGGAGACATGAGTGGGGGCCTGGTGGAGGGTGCCCCTGACTGCTGGGGGGTGGGGGTGATGGGAGACATGAGTGTGGGCCTGGTGGAGGGTGCCCCTGGATGCTGGGGGGTGGGGGTGCAGGGGGACATGAGTGGGGGCCTGGTGGAGGGTGCCCCTGGATGCTGGTGGGTGGGGGTGCAGGGGGACATGAGTTGGACATGAGTGGGGGCCTGGTGGAGGGTGCCCCTGGATGCTGGGGGGTCGGGGTGCAGGGGGACATGAGTGGGGGCCTGGTGGTGGGTGCCCTGCACTGCCGAGGGGTGGGGTTGATGGGAGACATGAGTGGGGGCCTGGTGGAGGGTGCCCCCTGACTGCTGGGGGGTGGGGGTGATGGGAGACATGAGTGGGGGCCTGGTGGAGGATGCCCTGCACTGCTGGGGGGTGGGGGTGATGGGAGACATGAGTTGGACATAAGTGGGGGCCTGGTGGAGGGTGCCCCTGACTGCTGGGGGGTGGGGGTGCATGGGGACATGTGTGGGGGCCTGGTGGAGGGTGCCCCTAACTGCTGGGGGGTGGGGGTGCAGGGGGACATGAGAGGGGGCCTGGTGGAGGGTGCCCCTGGATGCTGGGGGGTGGGGGTGATGGGAGACATGAGTGGGGGCCTGGTGGAGGGTGCCCCTGACTGCTGGGGGGTGGGGGCGATGGGAGACATGAGTGGGGGCCTGGTGGAGGGTGCCCCTGGATGCTGGGGGGTGGGGGTGCAGGGGGACATGAGTAGGGGCCTGGTGGAGGGTGCCCTGCAATGCTGGGGGGTGGGGGTGATGGGAGACATGAATTGGACATGAGTGGTGGCCTGGTGGAGGGTGCCCTGCACTGCTGGGGGGTGGGGGTGATGGGAGACATGAGTGGGGGCCTGGTGGAGGGTGCCCCTTGACTGCTGGGGGGTGGGGGTGATGGGAGACATGTGTGAGGGCCTGGTGGAGGGTGCCCTGCACTGCTGGGGGGTGGGGGTGATGGGAGACATGAGTTGGACATGAGTGGGGGCCTGGTGGAGGGTGCCCCTGGATGCTGGGGGTTGGGGGTGCAGGGGGACATGAGTGGGGCCTGGTGGAGGGTGCCCCTGGATGCTGGTGGGTGGGGGTGCAGGGGGACATGAGTTGGACATGACTGGGGGCCTGGTGGAGGGTGCCCCTAGATGCTGGGGGGTGGGGGTGCAGGGGGCCATGAGTGGGGGCCTGGTGGAGGGTGCCCTGCACTGCTGGGGGGTGGGGGTGATGGGAGACATGAGTTGGACATGAGCGGGGGCCTGGTGGAGGGTGCCCCTGGATGCTGGGGGGTGGGGGTGCAGGGGGACATGAGTTGAACATGAGTGGGGGCCTGGTGGAGGGTGCCCTGCACTGCTGGGGGGTAGGGGTGATGGGAGACATGAGTGGGGCCTGGTGGAGGGTGCCCCTGGATGCTGGGTGCAGGGGGACATGAGTTGGACATGAGTGGGGGCCTGGTGGAGGGTGCCCTGCACTGCTGGGGGGTGGGGGTGATGGGAGACATGAGTGGGGGCCTGGTGGAGGGTGCCCCTGACTGCTGGGGGGTGGGGGTGATGGGAGACATGTGTGGGGGCCTGGTGGAGGGTGCCCTGCACTTCTGGGGGGTGGGGGTGATGGGAGACATGAGTTGGACATGAGTGGGGGCCTGGTGGAGGGTGCCCCTGGATGCTGGGGGGTGGGGGTGCAGGGGGACATGAGTGGGGGCCTGGTGGAGGGTGCCCTGCAATGCTGGGGGGTGGGGGTGATGGGAGACATGAGTTGGACATGAGTGGTGGCCTGGTGGAGGGTGCCCTGCACTGCTGGGGGGTGGGGGTGATGGGAGACATGAGTGGGGGCCTGGTGGAGGGTGCCCCTGACTGCTGGGGGGTGGGGGTGATGGGAGACATGTGTGGGGGCCTGGTGGAGGGTGCCCTGCACTGCTGGGGGGTGGGGGTGATGGGAGACATGAGTTGGACATGAGTGGGGGCCTGGTGGAGGGTGCCCCTGGATGCTGGGGGTTGGGGGAGCAGGGGGACATGAGTGGGGCCTGGTGGAGCGTGCCCCTGGATGCTGGTGGGTGGGGGTGCAGGAGGACATGAGTTGGACATGACTGGGGGCCTGGTGGAGGGTGCCCCTAGATGCTGGGGGGTGGGGGTGCAGGGGGTCATGAGTGGGGGCCTGGTGGAGGGTGCCCTGCACTGCTGGGGGGTGGGGGTGATGGGAGACATGAGTTGGACATGAGTGGGGGCCTGGTGGAGGGTGCCCCTGGATGCTGGGGGGTGGGGGTGCAGGGGGACATGAGTTGAACATGAGTGGGGGCCTGGTGGAGGGTTCCCCTGGATGCTGGGGGGTGGGGGTGCAGGGGGACATGAGTGGGGGCATGGTGGAGGGTGCCCTACACTGCTGGGGGGTGGGGGTGATGGGAGACATGAGTGGGGGCCTGGTGGAGGGTGCCCCTGACTGCTGGGGGGTGGGGGTGATGGGAGACATGAGTGGGGGCCTGGTGGAGGGTGCCCTGCACTGCTGGGGGGTGGGGGTGATGGGAAACATGAGTGGGGGCCTGCTGGAGGGTGCCCCTGACTGCTGGGGGGTGGGGGTGCAGGGGGATATGAGTTGGACATGAGTGGGGGCCTGGTGGAGTGTGCCCCTCACTGCTGGGGGGTGGGGGTGCTGGGAGACATGAGTTGGACATGAGTGGGGGCCTGGTGGAGGGTGCCCTGCACTGCGGGGGGGTGGGGGTGATGGGAGACATGAGTGGGGGCCTGGTGGAGGGTGCCCCTGACTGCTGGGGGGTGGGGGTGCAGGGAGACATGAGTTGGACATGAGTGGGGGCCTGGTGGAGGGTGCACCTGACTGCTGGTGGGTGGGGGTGCAGGGGGACATGAGTGGGGGCCTGGTGGAGGGGGCCCCTGACTGCTGGGGGTCAGGGGTGATGGAAGACATGAGTGGGGGCCTGGTGGAGGGTGCCCTGCACTGCTGGGGGGTGGGGGTGGTGGGAGACATGTGTGGGGGCCTGGTTGAGGGTGCCCCTGACTGCTGGGGGGGTGGGGGTGATGGGAGAAATGTGTGGAGGCCTGGTGGAGGGTGCCCCTGACTGCTGGGGGGTGGGGGTGCAGGGGGACATGAGTGGGGGCCTGGTGGAGGGTGCCCCTGGATGCTGGGGGGTGGGGGTGATGGGAGACATGAGTGGGGGCCTGGTGGAGGGTGCCCCTGACTGCTGGGGGGTGGTGGTGATGGGAGACATGAGTGGGGGCCTGGTGGAGGGTGCCCCTGGATGCTGGGGGGTGGGGGTGCAGGGGGACATGAGTGGGGGCCTGGTGGAGGGTGCCCCTGGATGCTGGTGGGTGGGGGTGCAGGGGGACATGAGTTGGACATGAGTGGGGGCCTGGTGGAGGGTGCCCCTGGATGCTGGGGGGTGGGGGTGCAGGGGGACATGAGTGGGGGACTGGTGGTGGGTGCCCTGCACTGCTGAGGGGTGGGGTTGATGGGAGACATGAGTGGGGGCCTGGTGGAGGGTGCCCCTGTCTGCTGGGGGGTGGGGGTGATGGGAGACATGAGTGGGGGCCTGGTGGAGGATGCCCTGCACTGCTGGGGGGTGGGGGTGATGGGAGACATGAGTTGGAAATGAGTGGGGGCCTGGTGGAGGGTGCCCCTGACTGCTGGGGGGTGGGGGTGCAGGGGGACATGTGTGGGGGCCTGGTGGAGGGTGCCCCTAACTGCTGGGGGGTGGGGGTGCAGGGGGACATGAGTGGGGGCCTGGTGGAGGGTGCCCCTGGATGCTGGGGGGTGGGGGTGATGGGAGACATGAGTGGGGGCCTGGTGGAGGGTGCCCCTGACTGCTGGGGGGTGGGGGCGATGGGAGACATGAGTGGGGGCCTGGTGGAGGGTGCCCCTAACTGCTGGGGGGTGGGGGTGCAGGGGGACATGAGTGGGGGCCTGGTGGAGGGTGCCCCTGGATGCTGGTGGGTGGGGGTGCAGGGGGACATGAGTTGGACATGAGTGGGGGCCTGGTGGAGGGTGCCCCTGGATGCTGGGGGGTGGGGGTGATGGGAGACATGAGTGGGGGCCTGGTGGAGGATGCCCTGCACTGCTGGGGCGTGGGGGTGATGGGAGACATGAGTTGGACATGAGTGGGGGCCTGCTGGAGGGTGCCCCTGGATGCTGGGGGGTGGAGGTGCAGGGGGACATGAGTTGGACATGAGGGGGGGCCTGGTAGAGGGTGCCCTGCACTGCTAGGGGGTGATGGGAGACATGAGTGGGGGCCTGGTGAAGGGTGCCCCTGACTGCTGGGGGGTGGGGGTGATGGGAGACATGAGTTGGACATGAGTGGGAGCCTGGTGGAGGGTGCCCTGCACTGCTGGGGGTGGGGGTGATGGGAGACATGAGTGGGGGCCTGGTGGAGGGTGCCCCTGACTGCTGGGGCGTGGGGGTGCAGGGGGACATGAGTTGGACATGAGTGGGGGCCTGGTGGAGGGTGCCCCTGACTGCCGGGGGGTGGGGGTGCTGGGAGACATGAGTTGGACATGAGTGGGGGCCTGGTGGAGGGTGCCCTGCACTGCTGGGGGGTGGGGATGATGGGAGACATGAGTGGGGGCCTGGTGGAGGGGGCCCTGGATGCTGGGGGGTGGGGGTGCAAGGGGACATGAGTTGGACATGAGTGGGGGCCTGGTGGAAAGTGCCCTGCACTGCTGGAGGGTGGGGGTGATGGGAGACATGAGTGGGGGCCTGGTGGAGGGTGCCCCTGACTGCTGGGGGGTGGGGGTGATGGGAGACATGAGTTGGACATGAGTGGGGGCCTGGTGGAGGGGGCCCCTGGATGCTGGGGGTTGGGGTGCAGGGGGACATGAGTGGGGGCCTGGTGGAGGGTGCCCCTGGATGCTGGTGGGTGAGGGTGCAGGGGGACATGGGTGGGGGCCTGGTGGAGGGAGCCCCTGACTGCTGGGGGGTGGGGGTGCAGGGGGACATGAGTGGGGGCCTGGTGGAGGGTGCCCTGCAATGCTGGGGGGTGGGGGTGATGGGAGACATGAGTTGGACATGAGTGGTGGCCTGGTGGAGGGTGCCCTGCACTGCTGGGGGGTGGGGGTGATGGGAGACATGAGTGGGGGCCTGGTGGAGGGTGCCCCTGACTGCTGGGGGGTGGGGGTGATGGGAGACATGTGTGGGGGCCTGGTGGAGGGTGCCCTGCACTGCTGGGGGGTGGGGGTGATGGGAGACATGAGTTGGACATGAGTGGGGGCCTGGTGGAGGGTGCCCCTGGATGCTGGGGGTTGGGGGAGCAGGGGGACATGAGTGGGGCCTGGTGGAGCGTGCCCCTGGATGCTGGTGGGTGGGGGTGCAGGAGGACATGAGTTGGACATGACTGGGGGCCTGGTGGAGGGTGCCCCTAGATGCTGGGGGGTGGGGGTGCAGGGGGTCATGAGTGGGGGCCTGGTGGAGGGTGCCCTGCACTGCTGGGGGGTGGGGGTGATGGGAGACATGAGTTGGACATGAGTGGGGGCCTGGTGGAGGGTGCCCCTGGATGCTGGGGGGTGGGGGTGCAGGGGGACATGAGTTGAACATGAGTGGGGGCCTGGTGGAGGGTTCCCCTGGATGCTGGGGGGTGGGGGTGCAGGGGGACATGAGTGGGGGCATGGTGGAGGGTGCCCTACACTGCTGGGGGGTGGGGGTGATGGGAGACATGAGTGGGGGCCTGGTGGAGGGTGCCCCTGACTGCTGGGGGGTGGGGGTGATGGGAGACATGAGTGGGGGCCTGGTGGAGGGTGCCCTGCACTGCTGGGGGGTGGGGGTGATGGGAAACATGAGTGGGGGCCTGGTGGAGGGTGCCCCTGACTGCTGGGGGGTGGGGGCGATGGGAGACATGAGTGGGGGCCTGGTGGAGGGTGCCCCTAACTGCTGGGGGGTGGGGGTGCAGGGGGACATGAGTGGGGGCCTGGTGGAGGGTGCCCCTGGATGCTGGTGGGTGGGGGTGCAGGGGGACATGAGTTGGACATGAGTGGGGGCCTGGTGGAGGGTGCCCCTGGATGCTGGGGGGTGGGGGTGATGGGAGACATGAGTGGGGGCCTGGTGGAGGATGCCCTGCACTGCTGGGGCGTGGGGGTGATGGGAGACATGAGTTGGACATGAGTGGGGGCCTGCTGGAGGGTGCCCCTGGATGCTGGGGGGTGGAGGTGCAGGGGGACATGAGTTGGACATGAGGGGGGGCCTGGTAGAGGGTGCCCTGCACTGCTAGGGGGTGATGGGAGACATGAGTGGGGGCCTGGTGAAGGGTGCCCCTGACTGCTGGGGGGTGGGGGTGATGGGAGACATGAGTTGGACATGAGTGGGAACCTGGTGGAGGGTGCCCTGCACTGCTGGGGGTGGGGGTGATGGGAGACATGAGTGGGGGCCTGGTGGAGGGTGCCCCTGACTGCTGGGGCGTGGGGGTGCAGGGGGACATGAGTTGGACATGAGTGGGGGCCTGGTGGAGGGTGCCCCTGACTGCCGGGGGGTGGGGGTGCTGGGAGACATGAGTTGGACATGAGTGGGGGCTTGGTGGAGGGTGCCCTGCACTGCTGGGGGGTGGGGATGATGGGAGACATGAGTGGGGGCCTGGTGGAGGGGGCCCTGGATGCTGGGGGGTGGGGGTGCAAGGGGACATGAGTTGGACATGAGTGGGGGCCTGGTGGAAAGTGCCCTGCACTGCTGGAGGGTGGGGGTGATGGGAGACATGAGTGGGGGCCTGGTGGAGGGTGCCCCTGACTGCTGGGGGGTGGGGGTGATGGGAGACATGAGTTGGACATGAGTGGGGGCCTGGTGGAGGGGGCCCCTGGATGCTGGGGGTTGGGGTGCAGGGGGACATGAGTGGGGGCCTGGTGGAGGGTGCCCCTGGATGCTGGTGGGTGAGGGTGCAGGGGGACATGGGTGGGGGCCTGGTGGAGGGAGCCCCTGACTGCTGGGGGGTGGGGGTGCTGGGAGACATGAGTTGGACATGAGCGGGGGCCTGGTGGAGGGTGCCCTGCACTGCTGGGGGGTGGGGGTGATGGGAGACATGTGTTGGACATGAGTGGGGCCTGGTGGAGGGTGCCCTGCACTGCTGGGGGGGTGGGGGTGATGGGAGACATGAGTGGGGGCCTGGTGGAGGGTGCCCCTGGATGCTGGGCGGTGGGGGTGCAGGGGGACATGAGTGGGGTCCTGGTGGACTGTGCCCTGCACTGCTGGGGGGTGGGGTTGATGGGAGACATGAGTGGGGGCCTGGTGGAGGGTGCCCCTGACTGCTGGGGGGTGGGGGTGATGGGAGACATGAGAGGGGGGCCTGGTGGAGGATGCCCTGCACTGCTGGGGGGTGGGGGTGATGGGAGACATGAGTTGGACATGAGTGGGGGCCTGGTGGAGGGTGCCCCTGGATGCTGGGGGGTGGGGGTGCAGGGGGACATGAGTTGGACATGAGTGGGGGCCTGGTGCAGGGTGCCCTGCACTGCTGGGGGGTGGGTAGATGGGAGACATGAGTGGGGGCCTGGTGGAGGGTGCCCCTGACTGCTGGGGGGTGGGGGTGATGGGAGACATGAGTGGGGGCCTGATGGAGGGTGCCCTGCACTGCTGGGGGTGGGGGCGATGGGAGACATGAGTGGGGGCCTGGTGGAGGGTGCCCCTGACTGCTGGGGGGTGGGGGTGCAGGGGGACATGAGTTGGACATGAGTGGGGGCCTGGTGGAGGGTGCCCCTGACTGCTGGGGGGTGGGGGTGCTGGGAGACTTGCGTTGGACATGAGTGGGGGCCTGGTGGAGGGTGCCCTGCACTGCTGGGGGGTGGGGTTGATGGGAGACATGAGTGGGGGCCTGGTGGAGGTTGCCCCTGGATGCTGGGGGGTGGGGGTGCAGGGGGACATGAGTTGGACATGAGTGGGGGCCTGGTGGAGGGTGCCCTGCAGCACTGCTGGGGGGTAGGGGTGATGGGAGACATGAGTGGGGGCCTGGTGGAGGGTGCCCCTGACTGCTGGGGTGTGGGGGTGATGGGAGACATGAGTTGAACATGAGTGGGGGCCTGGTGGAGGGTGCCCCTGGATGCTGGGGGGTGGGGGTGCAGGGGGACATGAGTGGGGGCCTGGTGGAGGCTGCCCCTGACTGCTGGGGGGTGGGGGTGCTGGGAGACATGAGTTGGACATGAGTGGGGGCCTGGTGGAGGGTGCCCTGCACTGCTGGGGGGTGGGGGTGATGGGAGACATGAGTTGGACATGAGTGGGGGCCTGGTGGAGGGTGCCCTGCACTGCTGGGGGGTGGGGGTGATGGGAGACATGAGTGGGGGCCTGGTGGAGGGTGCCCCTGACTGCTGGGGGGTGGGGGTGCAGGGGGACATGAGTGGGGGCCTGGTGGAGGGTGCCCTGCACTGCTGGGGGGTGGGGGTGATGGGAGACATGTGTGGGGGCCTGGCTGAGGGTGCCCCTGGATGCTGGGGGGTGGGGGTGCAGGGGGACATGCGTTGGTGATCAGTAGTGCAAGGTGACATGTGGGTTGGCTGGGGGCATGGCCATGGTGGATGGGCTGCCTGCGGGATATGAGCAGGGGTGCAGGGTAGTCCCCTGTGGTGTGGGCTGCCTGCAGGGGCCGTGGAGGGTGTAGAGGGAACACCTGGGAGGACCCACACGGTCAATTCACGTTTAGTACTACCTGGCACCCCCGAAATACACGTACCCTGCTGAAATCGCGTGTGGAACTTCCCGCACACCCGGAATCCACGTACCCTGCAAAATTAGCGTGTGGAACTTCACGCGCACCCCGGAATACACGTACCCTGCAGGATTAGCATGTGGAGCTTCCCGCGCACCCCGGAATCCACGTACCCTGCAGAATTAGCGTGTGGAACTTCACACGTACCCTGCAGGATTAGCGTGTGGAACTTCCTGCGCACCCCGGAATACACTTACCCAGGCCAATCGCGTGTGGAACTTCACACGCACCCCGGAATACACGTACCCTGCAGAATTAGCGTGTGGAACTTCCCGTGCACCCCGGAATACACGTACCCAGGCCAATCGTGTGTGGGACTTCCCACGCACTCCGGAATACACAGACCCAGCCAATTCGCGTGTGGGACTTCCCGCGCACCCCGGAATACTCGGACCAGGCTATTCACGTGTGGGACTTTCCGCGCAGCACAGAATGCACGCACACGCTATTTTTCACACAGCGGGTGTCCGTGTTTGTCGCGTACCCCTTTGCATGTCATTTGTCTTAGAGGGCCACAGTATGTGACATTCATCATAGCTGTATATAGGTGCTTTTTGTTGGCGCACATTTTGGCGTTCATTTATTTCAGGGGCAGGGACACTACCGCCTGCTTTCTTGTGGCGGACGTGTTTGGGCCTGTGCGCTGGTTTGACCGTGCGCTGGTTTGCACTATTGGATTCCATGAATACGTGTTGTAGGCGAGCGTGTGGGCGTTCCGCGCACTTGCCTCCTGTACTTCCCCCGTGACACCCACATTTTGACGAGTTGTTCCCCATTCCGAGTGTTACGCCCCGTGTTCCGCCTACTTTTGTTGTGTGCGCCGCGCTATGTGCGATTTCGCTGTGGCCGTGGCGCACGCCGTTAGATATCCTGTGCGCCGGCGTGCACCGCGCACTTTTTCAGCGCACATCCGATATTTTTCTCGCGCGCAGCCTTCCATGAATCGATGTGCGCTGGTTTCCCTGCGATTTTCGCACTTGCACTGCGATTTTCGCATTTTTACTGCGAATCGCACGTTTTGGCACCTCTGCGCGGGAATTTTCGGCGCACATTAATTCCATGAATCAACACCTTTATATATTTGTGTCACAGTTGATCATAGCCTCTCGTATACAGTTCGGTATACATTTAATTGATGTTTTATGTGTAACTATCTGATAGCACTAGTATCTGCACACAATGTCTGATGTTGTATATCCTCTAATACATAGAGACAGACATTACAAAATGGCTGCCGCTTTCTACACGGCTTTGGTCGTTTCCATGACTGCAGCATGTAAACACCTTCAAGTACAGCTACACGAAGTGCGCGCTCTCGTAGCGTCCTTCGTGGATCTTCAATCTCTGGTTGCTAGGTAAGGTGCTTTCTCCCTATAAGCATATTCTATCCGCTCCTTATATCATACTCAGTACCATCCTGGCACACGTTTTTATTATTTATTCACAACGTGACACTTGTGTTTTTTCATAGACCGGTAACGCGGCTAGCAACCTGTTTTGTCAACCCACTCTCGGTGGCTGCATCGCAGCATCCAATTAATGCTAGTTCCATTCAAGGTCAGTGTATTATTCTTGACCATTGACGATTACATGATGCGTAGCATATAAATTAGCTCAACTACATCTTCTCTTTGCCTTTTTCTTTTCGCCTTGTTATTTTGCTGACTTATGGATATGCCAACCTATTTACATATTCTATTTGGTCTGGTACGTAGGTATCCGCTCTCTCTTTTTTGACGTATTTTGGGATTTAATTAATGATAAATGTGACTTTTGGATGGTATGCATCTACATGTATTCAATTACCAATTGTTCTATTGATTCTTGGTATTTACACCTGAACTCGATCTGTGTTTCACTTAAATGGTTTGACTCTTATTGAATGTCCAATACGCCCATGGGGTCATGTATACCGCATATTTAACATGATAATTCGGAAACATGATAAAATTCTGTGTTGATGGCTGTATTACACAGCTTTTCACGGATGTTTTTTATTATTTTCTTATTATTATTTTTTCACATCTTTTTATTATTTTTTTATATTTTATTAATTTTCTTATTATTTTGATGAATAATGTATTCATATCATCTTGCATTCAAACTATGTGGTTAATACACATTCCATATGTTGTAATCTGTGGGTCACAGATCCGTTTCCCTAATTTTGTTTCTTTCGGATCTTATGAGCATTCTCAAAGAGCTGGCCCTGACAAAGGATTTTTGAATCCGAAATGCATAGGCCATTATGAGCTCACCCAATGCACCTGCTTTGATTAAGATGAATAGCTGCCTAACATTAAAATATGAATAAATAACTACATTTTTTCAATAAGCACCATTTGAGTACCAGAAGTTTTATTATCCTGGAGTTACTAACATTAAATAAATTCACCATTTTGTGGTGATTGGGAGTGCAGCCCGCACCGCTGGATTTACGTCCTTGGTCTTTTCCCCTGTTCTACTTTGTGTGCCATTTCACGGAGGCACCTCTCCAGCGGGTTTGCACCCCTTCTTGAAATTCAACGAAATTAGACTAATTGAAAGGACATTACACCAATCTTTGGTGGTGCACGTCCACTACAGACTTTCACTATATAAATAACACATCATTATCATTATCATTATCATTATTATGTGTAATATATATGTCTTAAGGCATTATAGTGAGAGAAGTAACATATGTATGTAATGTACCTGTATGACCTCCAGTCACTGAGATGTGTCCTTCTGGGTCCCAGTTTTCTGTCCAATCGCCTGCAGCCTCCGCCCTCCCCCTGCACTTGCCTTTGGGCAGCCACTTACGTGTTGTCTCACAGGCCCGCACTTATTGTACTTCAGGTGACCACTCTCCTACCAAGTGGTCACTGCCTTGCACCTGCTTGTTGCCCTGCAACTGTCTCTCTCGCACTTCCCCACCTTCCTGCCCCTTCTCTCTGTTAGGCGGAAACCTGTGCAGTTCCCTCTGGGACCACTGCAAAAGATTTAGGACTACAGGTGTTTGGCAGTAAACCCACTTGGTAGCAGTCTGTACCACACAGATTCACTTGGTAGCTGTGGCTGAGCAGTCAGACTTCCCTCAAGAAGTGTTAGGCAGTATGTGGAGTATACAAAATAGGGCAATCTACACAGTAGAACGAGCAAACACGGAACAAGGCTTCGGTGTAAAGATATAAAGGTATTTATTTATATACCCTGCACCCTGAATTTAGTAAAAGTAAGTTGATGATCAAGAAGATCAATCTACCAACAACAGGTAGTGCGCACTCACCTTAGAACAATCCAATTTTCTATTCTCCATCCGTGGATTAATTTTGGGTTGCAGCACACCTCAATTAAGAATGTCCTATGAAGATATTGAACATTTAACAGACAAAAGAGCAAAAACATTAGGCTTCACGGCTGACGAAGCAGATGCCATATTGGGACTAATCAAAGATACAACACGCACCAAAGCAACCAACGACCCGATAAGTAAGATCAAGCAACTCGAATATTCAATCAGAAAGTTGATAAATAGGAAATTACATGCTGTGACATTGAGCAGATACTACAAAGTACAAAGAATCCCGAGAGGGTTGAGGATACCCTTACGTCCAACTTTGTGTAAAGAGAGTAAAGATTTCGTCGAGAAATGGGAGCAGATCCTTAATAAGTGCTCTCTAGATTTGATACTCCTCACGATCAAAGAATTATCGGGAAATATCAAAGAACTTGAAAACGAGATTGAAACATTATCTAAAGAAATCACAACGATAACTAAGGCTGAATCATTTGCAGAAATTTTGGCAGACATCAATGCCAAACTTGAAGGCTACGAACAAGATCTCGAAGCGAGAAAAGTTAGAAAATTCCGCAGAGATACATATGATTATTTGAATAACGAAGTATGCACATGGACAGACAAATATACACAAGCCAACACGAGGACAAATAGACCAACTAGTGACAACAGCAGTTCAGAATCAGACGCAGAACCAAGACCACAGCAGAATACTGATAATCAAACAGCGAGTGGTTCAGGAACAGTCAGAAGACCATTACAACAACCCAACCAAACCACTGAAGGTTTTTTAGACCAAAGAGGAGGAGGACGAGGAGAGGAAAGAGGAAGAAGGTACCAAGGGGTCCAGACCAGACAACAGTCCAGTCGGAACTAGTAGTAAACCTGTCTCGAAGAACTTTATCCAGCCAAGAAATCCGCACATTGGAGAAAGGCTTAAAATTCGTACCTACCCACAGCACGAATAAGTTCCAGACTAAAGTGGAAATATATAAATTAATACGGAAACTAAAGCTTAAGACCTACTTTGCTGAAACATCCGACGCACTAGTTCCAGAGGCAACAAGTGAATACGTAGAGTTCAAACCCAAGAGCACTTTCTGTGCACCTGTGCATGTACCGGCTATAGACATTTTTGAAAAGATGGTCATGAAAGATGTATCACAAATTCAGTTTAATAATCCTAAGAGATATAATCTGAACAGAGGGGAGCTTTCTCGGATTAAAAATATGTTTTCAGACGATTCCATTACCATTAGACCAGCGGATAAGGGTGGCGCGATTGTTATACAAGACACCGAGGATTACCACACCGAATGTTTAAGGCAATTGGCTGATTGTAACACTTACAAGGAGTTAACACACAATCCTACAATGGAGATCAAGAAGGAATTAGAATCACTTCTTGACGAAGCATTAGAAAACCATTGGATTACAGAAAAAACGAAGTCATATCTTTTTACAGTATTCCCCAAAATGCCACACCTATACATCCTTCCCAAAATACACAAAAGGATGGAGAAACCACCAGGAAGACCAATAGTGGCAGCAACTGAGAGTATACTTAAACCACTAGGGACGTACATTGATTACTTCTTGCAACCCATTGTACAAAAAACATCCACCTTTGTTAAGGACACCACACACTTTCTACAAATTTTGAATCAAATTGTATTGGATGAACATGATATTTTGTTCACTATAGACGTCGTAAGCCTCTACACAAGTATACCTCACGAACAAGGTCAAGAGGCAGTAGAAACCATCCTATTACAAACTGGGGAGATTGGAGCAAATAAGGAGTTTCTAATGATCCTACTGAAATTTATCGCCACACACTCTATTTTCGAGTACGGTCAGAAATATTACAAACAAATATCCGGGACAGCGATGGGAGCTACCATGGCACCCGCGTATGCCAACAGCTTTATGTATATTTTTGAAAGTAAATACATCCTGGAAAATGCCAGATGGAAGCCTCACTTGAAAACATGGGTGAGGTACATTGACGACATCTTTGGAGTATGGTCTGGAGAAAGAGAAGAATTGGATATGTTTTTGATATACCTGAATGGGATAGATGCACGGTTACAATTCACTCTAGAAGTTGGTGACCCTAACGTACATTATTTAGATGTGCAAACAGTAATCAATGGAAACAGGATAAACACTACACTGTATACAAAGCAAACGGATCGAAACAACCTACTACACCGCATGAGTTTCCACCCGCCGAATCTGTTACGTAATTTACCATTCGGGCAGATGCTGAGAATAAAGCGGATCGTTAGTGACACAGAAGACTGTGAAAGGCAATTGGAACTACTTCAAGAAAGGTTGAAAGTAAGAGGTTATCCTCAAACTGATTTACAAACAGCAAGAGAAAAGACTAGTACACGGACAAGAGAACAACTGCTCACTAAAAGAACCGAACGAAAAAATCCAGATTTGGTGTTTATCACCACATATGCGATACAAAGCAATAAAATCAAAGATATTATCAGGAATAGATGGAGTATACTCACAAGCGATGCACGAACCAAGGATCTGTTTCCCCAACCACCGGTCTTTGCCTACAAGAGAAGTAACAACCTATGCAACATATTGGTGAATACGAGAGACAAGAACTCTAATAGAAAACCAGACAAACATCCGGGCACGTATCCCTGCATGAGTTGCACGAATTGCAATAACGTGATCAAAGGCAACTGCATTACGCATCCCAAAACTGGAGCCAAAATCAAGCTTAGGTACCATGCTACTTGTCTATCAGAAAACATAATATATGCAATTAAGTGCCCATGCGGTATATATTATGTGGGAGAGACATCACGGAAAATAAGAGTGAGGATAAACGAACATAAGTCCTGCATTCGAAATAACAACTTGACTTCAGCAGTAGCAAGACATTTTAAAGAAAAAGGGCACTCTGTGACGCAATTGAAATTCGCAGTACTAGAGCTACAATCCACCAGGAAGTGTGACAAGGATATGAAGAAATGGAGGGCTCAACAGGAAGCTTTTTGGATTGACAAACTGGATTCCCTAGCACCGGATGGAATTAATGAAGAGTTTGATTTGAGTTGTTTTTTGTAATTGTATCCATGACTAATTTTTCTTTCATTATGTACATTCACATGACAGATTATGCAGAACCGCATTCTACACAATAATGGAGTAGACCACGTGTCAAATATAGGGTATTTAGATTTAGAATATGCTTGAACCCAATTTATCAGATAAACTAAAGGTTTGAAGCAGGATTTGTGACATAAATTAACGTAAAAAGTGTAGACATACACATTGTTAACAGAAGTTGTTTAGAGAAATTAATCACAGTACCGGTCACTATATTTATAGTAATGACATGTTGTATACTTTCATTTAAATATAGAGCGACCTGCAATAGTGGAAAGGTAATCACTAGGCTGCTGTGCTCAATTGTTTTACTGACCGTTTAAGTGATCGAGTCCATTACAACATGGCCGCTGTGTGCACCGGCGGTTCCTCCTTGTTTGACATGATCAAGTTACCATGGTAACTTTTAACAACTGAGCATACAGAGGAACGCGCGCACCCGCGATTCTCTGTAAGTTTCGTGGCACTGTGATTTGACACAAGGTAAGCGAAGTACAACGCTCTGCGTTGTTCTGTAACGCTGAGCCATTAGATAGGCTAAAGATACTCGTTCTTATGTCTTCTATAGGATTTGTGACGAGCACGAGTCTACCACGTACTCACAGACCAGATTAAGCTGAGTGATTACACGACTAGCGAAACAAACGCTGACATACAAGTTCACAAGGAAACCAGGTCAGATCTAATTTTCCTTGTGCTAGAACGGAAGATAAACACAGATAGCGTTTAATGTAAAGAGTGATTGCTAACTCTTGATTTCCTTTCGTTTTGTTTTTTCTGATCTTGCTTATTGTTTCCAAATCGCTGGGCTGTCTTTACACACTTCCATCGTTAACCGTTTGTACTTTTCTTTTGTACTTACATGCTGATATAATGTAATTTCTATGGAATGCTTTATCTAATGGTATATATACACACGCGCATTTCTGAACTGTGCTCTTATATGTGAAATGTATGGGGTTCTTTTCAATCTGGTGCAAAATGGATACACAACATTGGGTCTAAAATGGGGGTTCTCTTTAACTCTTTGGTGATTTTTCAACTTAAATGGGTGTTGCATTGATTTTTACCAGGCCCTGATGAAGGAATTTATTCCGAAATGCATTGGCCACCCGTATAGGCATCTGCAGGAATAAGAGACCTAAGATCTCGTGAGAGTTAAGAATAAAATACAGCCACACTTGAAAAGAGATTCTTTTTGTTTGTCTTTTTGAAAGATTACGTACCTGAAGTTTAAAGACTCCACTTACTAGTGGCTATAGGAGTGCAGCCCGCACCGCTGGCTTCACGGCCAAGGTCATTGAACACAATTTATTTATAACAACACATCTATAGAAAAGACTCTGGCACTAATACGGCAAACAACTTCAATCACAATTACTATACGAAGAAAAAGATCAATCCCCCTAACAATAGTTCGACAAGTCTAGGTTCACCGGCATCACTTATTTGCAGACAGAGGTGTATGCTTTAACCTAGATGGCACTCTAGTATTCGTTAGGAAGGGAGAGAAAAGGCGGGTTAAGAAATCAACTCGATACCAATATTTTTTAGAACAAATGCAAGGCAAGAAGACAGGAACCACTGTAGATTCCAAAGTTCAGAGGCCAGGCCCACTCGGAGAGAGGCAAGGCGATATGTCCCAAAAAGTATCTTAGTGTAAATGCGCTTCGAGTCTTTATCGCAAATTGTTATGGAAAGATTGGACCAGTTCAGAACAACAAGTTAAAGAAAGCTTGGAGGCGACCCAATGGAAAGGCGAGGATTAAGACACCTCACTCTATCCGGCAGAAAGGGAAGCCAGGCGGACACGGTACCTTGTTTGTGGAGAGACAGCTCCGGCGGGGGCAGTTGTTCCTGGTGGTGGATGCATGTCGGGTCTTTGCCAAGAGTAGAGATGATCTCGTCGTCGAAGAAAAGTGAAGTCGGGTGCACCACCAGGGAAGAGACCAGCCACGGAGTGCTCCGTCACAAGGCACCACCTTTTGATCGCGGTACAGGGGTAGTGGCTATCCGGTTGCCGAGGTGCTCTGCACTGGCAATTCGACCACTGCGTCCTGGAGCGAAGAAAAAGCAAAGGGGAATGGTTGTTCCCACCAGTCAGGGGAAGAGACTCTCCGGCAGGGAGATCTCCTCTGTCGTCGGGAAGTCGTGAGTCGGTTCCGCAGGGCTCCACTGCAGGTGTCGTCGTTGCAGGTCGGCTCAGCTTTACCCTCGTCGGATTCTTAGGTCCTGTGGCGACTTCTGAAGATCCAGTCCCAAAAGCCCTGCTTTTATGCAGAAAACCCCCATTCATTCAGCCTAGCTGTCAATCAAAACACGCTAAGTGGTGAGCGGGGTGGCTCACCACTTGGGCCAATCACACTAGAGTGCGACGGGAGTTGGCAAGGCAACTCTGTCCAGGGTGCCTATACCCCCTCCCACACCCATGTGGTAACCCAGACAGAATGGCACCACTTTGGAGGGTCTCTGTACAGAAGCCCGCCAAAAGAGGAACAAAGGGCTCAACCTTTGGTTTAGGAGTCACAGAGACGAACACAGATGCCATTTTAAAAACCGAGTTCTGGCAGAAAATACCATCCGATAGACTTATTTAAGATAAGTAAACCGGTGGTATGTTAGAGATTAACGAGAAAAAGTATCAATCTCCAACAATGGGAAGAATCCCATAGGGTTACATTTGGGTTCGAATATAACAAGTAGTTTCCACTGCCACCAGCCAAAACTCGATGAGGGGGGACGGGACAGTGCCCCCTCGAATAATAGACCCAGAAGTAATCGAATTACCCCTACTAGTACGTCCACAATAGGATGGTTTGTACTAGTCCTGTTAGTAAATTTAGGTCTAGTAAAGCCAATGGTGACTTTACATGCCCGGGGAGACAGTAGTCAGTCCCCGGGTATGGAGTCTATGATGGAGGTCCGCTAGGACGCCCCAGTGCTACGGCACGGAGGGTGCGTTGTAACACACATAGCAAAACATATGAGACCCTATGGAGTAAAAGACCCCATAGCCCATAGAACACATTGACATTCAAAGGAATTACACACATTCATGTCCAAGAGTGGGAGAAAAAGAGTCTCACTCTTGGCAGGATGGAAAAAAACAAACTCCAGAAATCCAGCAAAGCTGCTGGGGGACTCACTAGGTTAGGAAATTCAGCCTAAGGGACAGGAGGATTTAATCCACTCCTGGATGAATCTCATACCTCTAGTCGATGACATACATCCTAGAGAGACCATCAGCATTTTGGTGATGACATCCTGACCTGTGCTCAATGATGAAATCAAACCCTTGCAGGCAGATCAACCATCTCAATAGTTTCGGGTTTTCCCCTTTCATTTGCATTAACCATCTCAAGGGTTGGTGGTCAGTCTGAATGACAAAAGTAGAACCATACAAGCACGGCCTAAACTTCTTCAGAGCCCACACGATAGCAGAGCACTCTTTTTCGATTGTTGCCCACCTTGTTTCAGGATCCTTCAGCTTGCGGCTGATGAAGCAAACAGGGTGCTCCCTACCTTTCCCATCCAGTTGACTGAGTACAGCACCTATTCCTACATTTGAAGCATCTGTCTGTACAATGAAGTGTTGGCGGTAATCAGGAGCTCTGAGTACTGGGGCTTGGCAAAGAGCCTTTTTCAGGTTTTCAAAAGCCTGATTGCACTCCTTGTTCCATCTAACCTTTTTAGGAAATTTGGGAGAGGAGATGACATTCAGTGGAGAAGCTATGGTCCCATAGTTCTCGATGAAATTCCTGTAATACCCAGTGAGGCCTAGGAAGGCTCTCACCTGGGTTTGAGTAGTAGGTGTTGTCCAATTTTGCACAGCGTCAATCTTGCTGAGCAAAGGCCTTATTTCTCCACCTCCTACCTCATGTCCAAGATAGACTACCTTACTCTGTCCAATTTGGCATTTACTCGCCTTTATGGTCAGATTGGCTCGCCCAAGAGCCTGCAAAACATCTCTCAGGTGGGTTACATGTTCTTCCCAGGAATTGCTGAACACTGCTATGTCATCCAAGTATGCCATGCAGAAGTCCTCCATCCCGTTCAGAACCTGATTTACCATCCGATGAAACGTAGCAGGTGCATTCTTCAATCCGAAAGGCATTACCTTAAACTGGTATAAGCCAACGGGGGTAGAAAATGCCATTTTCTCCTTGGCATGGTCTGTCAAGGCTATTTGCCAATAGCCTGACGTCAAGTCAAATGTGCTGAGGAACTTGGCGGCGCCAAGTTTATCCACCAACTCATCTGTTCTTGGCAAAGGGTGGGCATCAGTCTTGGTGATTGCATTAAGAGCTCTATAATCCATGCAGAATGTAAGCTCTTTAGATCCGGCCTTTGGTACTAACACAACTGGGCTAGACCATGGACTAGTAGAGGGCTCTATTACCCAGAGATTGAGCATCTTGCTGACCTCACCTTTGATGTGGGTTCGTACGTGTTCTGACATTCGGTATCCTCTGCTTTTGACGGGCAGACAGTCACCAGTGAGTATGTCATGCTGTCCCCAAGGGGTCAAGCCTGGCGAAAGCGAGAACAGAGAGGCAAACTGATTAAACATGGTTTTGCACTCTTCTTGTTGCTCGGGTGTCAGATTGGAAGAGAGATTTACTCCTTCCTTTTTTTCGTCCAAAGGTAAGCCTCTGAGGAGATCCGGAAGAGCTTCACTCTCTTCTTCTTCCTCGGATGATGCTAGAAGCAACGCTCCTACATCAGATCGGGAGACATACGCTTTGAGTCGGTTGGTGTGGAAGACTGTCGGAGCCTCCTTGGGATTGCCCAAGTCCACCAGATAGCTGACCTCTCCGAGTTTACCCACAACTCGGAAGGGTCCCATCCATTTGTCTTGCAAGGCCCTCTGCCTTGTTGGGATCATAACGAGAACGAGCTGGTCTTGAGCGAACTCAACCATGTTAGCCTTTTGATCGTGCCAGTGCTTGACCAATGCTTGTCCAGCTTTCAAGTTATCGCTTGCTTCTGTCATCATGTGCAACATTCTCCTCCGGAGACCTATCACGTAGTCAGTCACTCTGACTGGCTTGGGGGAAGGAGCACTCTCCAACCCCTCCTTAATCAGGGCCAATGGACCTCTGACGGGATGACGATAGAGAAGTTCGAAGGGAGAATAACCTACTCCCTCCTGAGGGACTTCTCTATAAGCAAAGAGAAGGCATGGCAGTAGAAGGTCCCACTTACGCTTAAGGGGTTCTTCTAAAGCACCTATCATGCTCTTCATGGTTCGGTTGAACCGTTCTACCAACCCATTGGTTTGTGGGTGGTAAGCTGTAGAGAACTTGTAAGTAACTCCACAGGTTTTCTACATGGCCTTCATGTAGTGGGACATAAAGTTTGACCCCCTGTCAGAGATTACTTCCTTAGGAAACCCGACCCTGGTAAAAATACCAAGGAGGGCCTTAGCCACAGCCGGAGCTGTAACAGTCCTCATAGGAATTGCCTCAGGATACCTAGTAGCATGGTCTACTACAACAAGTATAAATGTGTTGCCTGAGGAGGTTGGAGGATCAAGGGGACCAACAATGTCAATCCCTACACTCTCAAACGGGACTCCCACAACTGGCAGAGGCACTAAAGGTGCCACATTCTTGGAGCCAACCTTACCAGAGGTCTGGCAGGTGTGGCAGCTCCTGCAGTGTTTTTCTACTTCGGCCCCCATCTTTGGCCAATAGAAGTAGAGAGATATCCTTTCCTTAGTCTTCTTGAAACTCAAGTGACCAGCCAAAGGAATCTCGTGGGCTAACTGCAAGAACTGTGGTCTGTTCTCTTGGGGTACTACAAGCCGCTTGTAGTCTCCAGGTGCAGACTCGGTCGGTTCACTGTAGAAGAGGCCATCTTCCCAGTGCAACCTGTATTTCTCAGGCTCTTGCCCTTCAGCCTGAGCTTCGGCCTGGTGGCGAAGACCTTCCAGAGTTGGACATTCTCTCTGTCCCCTACTGAAGTCTGCCCTGCTGGGTCCACCTTCTGCCAGTAAAGACTGCAGCTCAGGATGGTCAACAGGATCCAGATCTCCAATGAGTTCCTGGCCTTCTATTAGCTCTTCGTCAGAGTCTAATTCTACCACACAGGGTTGTACCTCCCTCTCAGCCTCAGCTGGAGGTGGAGTTACGGGTGTATTTTTGGACAACCGCGGGGAAGTCCTTGTTGGCTGCACTGAAATGCTGGCTGCTGGTTTCGGGGTAGAAGTCTTAGGTTTCCCTTTCGCTTCTGGTTTCTTCGAGACAGCGGCCGACAATTCCAGTGGAGCAGGAGTGATTTCTTTCTTCATCATCTCCTGGAGAGTACCGTGCATGGTCCTCTCTCTTGCAGGTCTGGTTAGCTCCTGTAACCGTTTACTAGGAGGTCTGGGAGTATGCGATACAACTCAGAGAGTTTTCAAATCGTTACCCAACAGTACGCGTCCTGGTACCTCACTCTGTATGCTGACAAGTATCTTCACAGTCATGTCGTTACACTGGATGAGAACTGGTAATTGGGGAAGCATCTGCACAGGCCCTCCAGCTAACTTGGTGAGGCGTTTGGGTGCCTTAGCAACATCCTCAGCCTGAAAAAATGATTTATCCACCACAGTTATGCTGGCCCCAGTGTCCCTAATGGCAGGAGTCTCCTGACCATTCACCTGGACACTGTCCTTATAATACTCTTTAGTATTATCGGGGATAGAATTATAGACGTCTAAATTCTGTTGTTCCCACAACCCCAGAGATACTAAAGAAACGCTGGCTGAGACTCCAATGGGTTCGTCAGCTAGCAGTAGAAAGTTTCCACTTGCCATTTGGACTTCCTCCTCTGGAGCGAAGGCTAAGGAGACAAGCTGGACCCCTGAAGGTTTACCCTTACATCTGGGATCTCCTTTCACATGGTCAGTCAAGCCACAAACAAAGCATTTACTGAATGCTTTTTGGAATGGTGGCTTGTTCTGGCCTCCTTCCGGTTTGGCACCAGAAGACACACTATTCTGCTGCGGTTTTCCTTGTGGCTTACCCTTCTGGTTTTGTTTGGGGCCTTCTTTGGAATTTGAGTTATTCGAATTCTCTTTTGAGTCTTTTTTAGGCTGTTTTCCCTCATCCTTTTTCTGAGTTGCCCCAGAATCCTTATGAGTAGCCCTGTTGGCAACCCATAAGTCAGCAGCCTTAGCTAGGCTCCGGGAATCCAATTCCTTCGAATCAGCCAAGTGCTGTCTGAGCTCGGGAGAACAGGCATCATAAATCGATTCCAACATAAAAAGATGCTTCATACCCTCATAAGTGTTCACTTTGTAACCCTTAATCCATCCCTCTAAGTTTTTCAACCCTTCACTCACCCAGGTAGCCCAAGGGGTACCGTCATGCTTTTTGAGGGTTCTAAACCTCTTAAGATACTGGGAAGGGGTCTTCCCGAATCTAGCTATCAAGGCTAGTTTCACACTTTCGTAATCCGTCTTATCCGCCTCCCCCAACTCCATTACCACATCAGTCGCAACACGGGGGAGCCTAGAGAACAACCAGGGAAGTAGATCATTCCTGGTGATGTCCCGGAGCCCATGATTGTACTCAAACAGTTTTAATCAATCCAACACATCCAATCTCGGTTCATACATACCCACTAATTCCTTCGGCATCCGGGGTCTTTTGGAACTGGAGCTCCTAGAAGAGCCAGAGACAGAAGCAGTTTCGACAGACAACTTTTTCATTTCTAACTCATGCTTGAGCTCCATTTCTCGGAGCCTAAGAATTTGGTGCATTTCTTGGTGCTTTTGTTCAGTTTGAGCAGTAATCCTTCTGAATTCCAAGTCTATTTTCATTTTTTATAGTTCAAGGACTTGGGGACTTAATGTGGGACCTGTTATAGGCCCAGTAGGTACAGCTGGTAAGGCAGGTAGAGGAGCAGGGGAGGCAGTTCCGTTAGCCTCTCCTTCCTCTTCAGACTCTTCATCACTATCATCAGAATTATGATTTAGATCAATACCATCACTGTTATCTACATCTGCTGGAGAAGTTGGTTCCTCTGAACCAGTATCCAGACTTTGGTTTTCCAGCAATCCCGCTATCAGTTCTAACTTTATGCCTCTTACAGAAAGATTCTCTTGTTTACAGAGAGCTCGTAAACTCTCAGTATTTTCACCTGACAAGGATTCTCGATTGTAAGCTTCCATAGTAGAAATGTTTTTGAAAGTTGCTTTTTAGTGCTAAGCTTTGTGGTTAGTTATCCTAAAGTGTCGAAAAGCACTCTAAACTGTATACTCGATACAAATCCCACCGCTGTACACCAGTGTTAGGCGGAAACCTGTGCAGTTCCCTCTGGGACCACTGCAAAAGATTTAGGACTACAGGTGTTTGGCAGTAAACCCACTTGGTAGCAGTCTGTACCACACAAATTCACTTGGTAGCTGTGGCTGAGCTGTCAGACTTCCCTCAAGAAGAGTTAGGCAGTATGTGGAGTATACAAAATAGGGAAATCTACACAGTAGAACAAGCAAACACGGAACAAGGCTTCGGCGTAAAGATATAAAGGTATTTATTTATAACAACACATCTATAGAAAACACTCTGGCACTAATACGGCAAACAACTTCAATCACAATTACTATACGAAGAAAAATATCAATCCCCCTAAGATATAGTTCGACAAGTCTAGGTTCACCGGCATCACTTATTTGCAGACAGAGGTGTATGCTTTAACCTGGATGGCACTCTAGTATTTGTTAGGACGGGAGAGAAAAGGCGGGTTAAGAAATCAACTCGATACCAATATTTTTTAGAACAAATGCAAGGCAAGAAGACAGGAACCACTGTAGATTCCAAAGTTCAGAGGCCAGGCCCACTCGGAGAGAGGCAAGGCGATATGTCCCAAAAAGTATCTTAGTGTAAATGCGCTTCGAGTCTTTATCGCAAATTGTTATGGAAAGATTGGACCAGTTCAGAACAACAAGTTAAAGAAAGCTTGGAGGCGACCCAATGGAAAGGCGAGGATTAAGACACCTCACTCTATCCAGCAGAAAGGGAAGCCAGGCGGACACGGTACCTTGTTTGTGGAGAGACAGCTCCGGCGGGGGCAGTTGTTCTTGGTGGTGGATGCACGTCGGGTCATTGCCAAGAGTAGAGATGATCTTGTTGTCGAAGAAAAGTGAAGTCCAGTACACCACCAGGGAAGAGACCAGCCACGGAGTGCTCCGTCACAAGGCACCACCTTTTGGTCGCGGTACAGGGGTAGTGGCTATCCGGTTGCCGAGGTGCTCTGCACGGGCAATTCGACCACTGCGTCCTGGAGCGAAGAAAAAGCAAAGGGGACTGGTTGTTCCCACCAGTCAGGGGAAGAGACTCTCCGGCAGGGAGATCTCCTCTGTCGTCGGGAAGTGGTGAGTCGGTTCCGCAGGGCTCCACCAGAGGTGTCGTCGTTGCAGGTCGGCTCAGCTTTACCCTCGTCGGATTCTTAGGTCCTGTGGCGACTTCTGAAGATCCAGTCCCAAAAGCCCTGCTTTTATGCAGAAAACCCCCATTCATTCAGCCTAGCTGTCAATCAAAACACGCTAAGTGGTGAGCGTGGTGGCTCACCACTTGGGCCAATCACACTAGAGTGCGACCGGAGTTGGCAAGGCAACTTGGTCCAGGGTGCCTAAACCCCCTCCCACACCCCTGTGGTAACCCAGACAGAATGACACCACTTTGGAGTGTCTCTGTACAGAAGCCCGCCAAAAGTGGAACAAAGGGCTCAACCTTTGGTTTAGGAGTCACAGAGACGAACACAGATGGCATTTTAAAAACCGAGTTCTGGCAGAAAATACCATCCGATAGACTTATTTAAGATAAGTAAACCGGTGGTATGTTAGAGATTAACGAGAAAAAGTATCAATCTCCAACAATGGGAAGAATCCCATAGGGTTACATTCGGGGTTGTATATAACAAGTAGTTTCCACTGCCACCAGCCAAAACTCGACGAGGGGGGACGGGACAGTGCCCCCTCGAATAACAGACCCAGGAGTAATCGAATTACCCCTACTAGTACGTCCACAATAGGATGGTTTGTACTAGTCCTGTTAGTAAATTTAGGTCTAGTAAAGCCAATGGTGACTTTACATGCCCGGGGAGACAGTAGTCAGTCCCCGGGTATGGAGTCTATGATGGAGGTCCGCTAGGACGCCCCAGTGCTACGGCACGGAGGGTGCGTTGTAACACACATAGCAAAACATATGAGACCCTATGGAGTAAAAGACCCCATAGCCCATAGAACACATTGACATTCAAAGGAATTACACACATTCATGTCCAAGAGTGGGAGAAAAAGAGTCTCACTCTTGGCAGGATGGAAAAAAAACAAACTCCAGAAATCCAGCAAAGCTGCGGGGGAGTCACTAGGTTAGGAAATTCAGCCTAAACAGAGAATTCTCCCTAACACTCTCTCTCTGCACTTGCACGCTCCGAATGTTCACAAGGGCTAGTAGGACCACCTCTGCCTTTTGCTTCATTGTTACGTCATTCCATTGTCTTGTTTGGTTCCTGTGCTGATGTGCTTTACGTGTATGTGGAGTCTTCGAAAGAAAGGGAGATGTGTTGTGAAATGCTTGCAATGTATGTATGTGTAGGATGAGCTGACGGAATGTTGGTGTGCTGCAGTGGAGTGTTTGCATCTGAATGTCGTGTCAAGGTTCTAGCTAGAGTCAGTTGGGCGAAGCTAGCCTGGGTGATGGGACCCAGTGGTTCCCTTGATAACATCTTGAAGTAACTTATAATAAAGCCTAACTGAAGAACCATGCCTGCCTGTCCAAGGAGGCTACTTTCTAACAATGGTGACAAGGATTTCTTCTAATCAGTGAAAGAACCACGCGTGCAAAGAAAAAGAGAAAGAAAAGATGAAGATGAGCAGTCTGCTGAGGGGGGAGCAGCAGAGGAGAGGAACCACTGCACCCCAAGAGAAATAAGTCCCATCACCCAAGGAAAATGAAGGGGATGATAAGCCCCAGAGGGCACCCAAAGAAAGGGAAAGAGAAGAAGCACCAGTGCAGCTCCCAGGGGAGAAAGAAAAAAAGCATAAGCCCCAGTACGGTGCCCATGGTGATAAAGAGGGGATTTCAAAGTAGGGAAAACCCATAACATATAAGAACTCCAGAGGAGGAGGGAATTAATAAGATGTGAAAGTTGCATTCATCCGAGAAAAAGAGTGGGGACGTACTCATTGCCCTAGACTAGTAAAGGGGCAGAGATTCAAAGGAGCCCCACCCCATGAAGAAGCGTGATGTTATAGGAGCGCTAGGGATAAATGAGGAAAAAGGGTTCATGTAAGGACGCGGCAGAAGTGAAGGAGTAGCCGAAGTCCATTAAGATATTGCCCCTCCGGTGGAAAAGGAGATAGACTGCTGCTGTTTAAAGTAGTACAATCCTAAAGTTATGGGCTATGCTGCCATGGCAGAATCACTGTTTTATGTCGAACTGGAGGTCCGCCGCTGTTGCCCACTCAAATGAAATGATGATGTCATCATCATGTGTGGGGGAGTTGGCGATGAGGTGAAACGTTGAAGGTATGTTTGGAGCTGCGCAGCATGAAAGTAACTGTTGCAAGGAAAGGACCGCCAGACGTGCCTCCGATGTGATAAGTGTCTGTTGTTAACAGTGGAGCGCAAGGTGTATGTTTTCCCCATTTCATCAACGTATAATGGGCCGTCTGGAGGTTATTTTGCCGGTACCCCGGGTGGCAGTGCATTGTGCATTATGAGTTATGTTATGTTATGCTAAAGGTACTTATATAGTGCACCGTCACCATTGGAATTGGTCCCCAGGCGCTCTGGAGGATCTGTAAACCAGAAGGTGGAAAGGGAGTAGGATAGAGGGGTGGTATACTGTTGGCAGCTTCAACTCGGTGGACACCGGGTGCTGACCTTTGGTGCAAGCATTGGATCAGTGTCAGTCCGCGTGTGCTGTTGGTGCAGCTTATGTGTTGCGGTGTGGTGAAGTGTGTGCAGCTTGTTGTGCGAGAGATGGCTGTGTGACTTTTTCAGTGATATAAATATGCAGAGAGTTTGAGCTTATGTTCTTAGTGGGTTGTATGAGATTTAACATGCTGGCCTACATAGTTCCGTCTAAGTGTGGCACATGCTAACATTCACAATCCCATCTAGCTACGGCGCAGGCTAATGTTCACAATTCTAAGTGTGCCACATGCTGACATTCAAGTTCCATCTAAGTGTAGCAGATGCTGACATTCACTTTCTTATATAGATTCGGCGCAGGCTAATGTTCGCAATTCTAAGTGTGGCACATGCTAACATTCAAGTTCCATCTAAGTGTGGCAAATGCTGACATTCACAATCCTATCTAGATACGGTGCAGGCTAATGTTTGCAATTATAAGTGTGGCACGTGCTAACATTCGCAATCCTATCTAGATACGGCACATCTTAATGTTTGCAATTTTAAGTGTGGCACATGCTAACATTCAAGTTCCATCTAAGTGTGGCACATGCTGACATTCACAATCCTATCTAGATATGGCGCAGGCTAATGTTTGCAATTCTAAGTGTGGCACATGCTAACATTCAAGTTCCATCTAAGTGTGGCACATGCTGACATTCACAATCCTATTTACATACGGCGCAGGCTAATGTTTGCAATTGTAAGTGTGGCACATGCTGACATTCAAGTTCCATCTAAGTGTGGCACATGCTGACATTCAAGTTCCATCTAAGTGTGGTACATGCTGACATTCACAATCCTATCTAGATACGGCACAGGCTAATGTTCACAATTCTAAGTGTGCCACATGCTGACATTCAAGTTCCTTCTAAGTGTGGCAGATGCTGACATTCACTATCCTATCTAGATACGGTTCAGGCTAATGTTTGCAATTCTAAGTGTGGCACATGCTAACATTCACAATCCTATCTAGATATGCTGCAGGCTAATATTCGCAATTCTAAGTGTGGCACATGCTAACATTCAAGTTCAATCTAAGTGTGGCACATGCTAACATTCAATATCCTATCTAGATACGGTGCAGGCTAGTGTTCGTAATTCTAAGTGTGGCACATGCTAACATTCAAGTTCCATCTAAGTGTGACACATGCTAACATTCACTATCCTATCTAGATACAGTGCAGGCTAATGTTAGCAATTCTAAGTGTGGCACGTGCTGACATTCAAGTTCCATCTAAGTGTGGCACGTGCTGACATTCACAATCCTATCTAGATACGGAGCAGGCTAATGTTCGCAATTCTAAGTGTGGCACATGCTAACATTCACAATCCTATCTAGATACGGTGCAGGCTAGTGTTCGTAATTCTAAGTGTGGCACATGCTAACATTCAAGTTCCATCTAAGTGTGGCACGTGCTGACATTCACAAACCTATCTAGATACGGTGCAGGCTAATGTTAGCAATTCGAAGTGTGGCACATGCTAACATTCACAATCCTATCTAGATACGGCGCAGGCTAATGTTCGCAATTCTAAGTGTGGCACATGCTATCATTCACAATCCTATCTAGATACGGCGCAGGCTAATGTTCACAATTCTAAGTGTGGCACATGCTAACATTCAAGTTCCATCTAAGTGTGGCACATGCTAACATTAACTAGCCTATCTAGATAGGGTGCAGGCTAATGTTCGCAATTCTAAGTGTGGCACATGCTAACATTAAAGTTCCATCTAAGTGTGGCACATGCTAACATTAACTAGCCTATCTAGATAGGGTGCAGGCTAATGTTCGCAATTCTAAGTGTGGCACATGCTAACATTAAAGTTCCATCTAAGTGTGGCACATGCTAACATTAACTAGCCTATCTAGATAGGGTGCAGGCTAATGTTCGCAATTCTAAGTGTGGCACATGCTAACATTAAAGTTCCATCTAAGTGTGGCACATGATAAGATTATCTATCCTATCTAGATAGGGTGCAGGCTAGTGTTCATAATTCTAAGTGTGGCACATGCTAACATTAAAGTTCCATCTAAGTGTGGCACATGCTAACACTCACAATCCCATCCAGATATGGCGCGGGCTAATGTTCTATTTTTCCTCCAGCTGTGACACTTGTTAACATTGATTAGTATTCTAGTGTGCAATGCAAGGCAACATTTTCAATACTGTCATGGAGGGATTTGGGTTGGGGGTCACAGACCATTCCAAGTATGCATGGGCCAGGTCTATGGCAGTCTATGGGCCTAATTATAACTCAGGCAGTCCGGAAATAACGGTGGCGGTAAACCCGCCGCCACCGTTGTTTCCGGACCGCTTGATCCCGACTCCTGCAGGCGGGAGGTGATGTTCCCGCCAGGTCTGACCTGGCGGGTTTAACACCGCCCGCCTACAGGCGGACGAGGAAACACCGGAAGCATTACGAGATGCTGCCGGTGTTTCCATGATCCCCATTCCCATCGAGTCCCATAGGACTCGATGGGAATGGGGATTAACACCATTCCGCCTCTGTGATTCCCGGAAAACCGGGGTTGTAATGCCCCGGTAATTCCGGGAATCACAGAGGCGGAATGGTAATACGAGTCCGGCAGTAACCAGGTGGTTTTACCGCCGCAGTTACCGCCTGACTCGTAATGAGGCCCTATGTCATGGAAATGTAAGGTAGAGTGGTGGGGGTTTCTGGTGTAGAGTAATTGCTCTACACCCCACCCATGCCACACTTACGTTTTTTGTTGGTGTCTAGTAACCGCTGGCTCCTCAGGCTTCCCCTTCTGACACCTGCAGACACTCTCTGGAGGCGCCTCTGTTGGAGCCACCCTTTGCCTTGGGCCCTTAGCCACAGGGCTGCACGGGCAGAGGGCTGCCCTGGGATGGTCATTTATGACCAGGTATGTTGGCCTATCAGGGGAGGGGGAGTGCTGGGAGGCGGGATGAGGAAGTGGGAGAGATGAGGAGAGAACGGGGGTGCCCGGTGCAGGTTAGGGGGCTCAGAGGGCTGCAAACATAATTAAACAAGCCCAGGAGGGTCATGTGTTCGATCTTACTCACCCGGGTCTCCAGAGCTAAAGGCAGTGAACAGGGAGCATAGGCGGCCTGTCGGCCGTGGGCAACGTTGTTGTCTGAACAATCACGGCGCAGGGGAGGGCTGGGAGGTGGGATGAGGAAGCGGGAGAGATGGGGAGAGAACGGGGGTGCCGGGAGTGGGTTAGGGGGCTCAGAGGGCCACAAAAATAATTAAACAAGCTCAGGAGGATCCTGTGCTTGATCCTACTCACCCCGGTCACCGGAGCTAAAGGCAGTGAATGGGGAGCATAGGGGGCCTGTATGCCATGGGCAACGTTGTTGTCTGACCAATCACGGTGCAGGGGAGGGCTGGGAGGCGGGATGAGGAAGCGGGAGAGAACAGGGGTGCCGGGAGCGGGTTAGGGGGCTCAGAGGGACGCAAAAATAATTAAACAGTCCCAGGAGGGTCCTGTGCTCCATTTTACTCACCCGGGTCACCAGAGCTAAAGGCAGTGAATGGGGAGCATAGGCAGTCTGTAGGCCCTGGGCAAGGTTGTTGTCTGACCAATCACGGCACAGGGGAGGGCTGGGAGGTGGGATGAGGAAGCGGGAGAGAAGGTGAGAGAACGGGGGTGCTGGGAGTGGGTTAGGGGGCTCAGAGGGCCTCAAAAATAATTAAACAGGCTCAGGACGGTCCTGTGCTCCATCTTACTCACCCGGGTCACCAGACACAGACTATGGCTGCGAGTGTCGTCCTACAAATGCTGGTGGTTTGCTTTATATCATCTTGAAGTAACTTATAATAAAGCCTAACTGTAGAGCCATACCTGCGTGTCAAGGAGGGTACTTTTCTAACAGTTCCCTCGTGCCTCCCCTCTGCCAGGCGGGCGCATTGAAACACAATTCCTTGATGTATATGCACCTTACAAATGCACAATAAATGAATAAATAATATCATGACATGTTTTACTTTGTAGCTGTATAGGGGAACTTGATGTGCAAGCCTTGTATATTTTTAAATTCAGAAAAACCCAAGAGGTCCCCCAGCAGATGTTCATCTGTCTTGCCCATGCATGTGTTCACTTCGTTCTCCATTCACGAATGGCTTGGACATCTAGCACTCTTGACCCTCATGGATCGCCAATCTTTACTGTGAGCAGTGAACGGAGAATCAGACTGGTGCGTGCTCTCATCCAGCTAAGTCTGCTCCGAGTATTGGGGCGGCTTTAGTTGAATAACAAGTGTACAAGTTGTATCAGAATGATCTTGCAATTGTAAAGTTCCTTGATGGTTCCAGCCACTTCCGTATCAGGAAAGACTGTATTTTACTTGAACCTGATGGGTCACCCTGGTAGACGTAGCCAGGGCAGCTACGGCTAGAATTAAAGCTTGCTATTGGAAACAAGCTTAGGAAAATATGTCTGAGAAATCCACTTTGAGTTCTGGCTGTCCACTTCGCACTCACGGAGGGATGGGTGCCATAACAGCACTTAGCTATAATGGGAAACCAGAGAACTTGATAATTATATAGTGTTAAATTACTCTTCAGTGGCTTGGTTAAAGGTTAAGGGTGGAGGAACGCCCGCATCACTATTGAAGAAGAGATATAGGTCAATTTCTTGTTCACCTGAGCCAAGCCTCAGGCAGAGGCAGTACCAGCTGGAGCAGCTCCTTGTCTCTGCATCTCTGCTGGTGTAAAACCATGATTGATGGTACGTCCCATCGTTAAGTCCTAATGGCTTTTCAACAAATACTAATTAGTTACTCTGGCCCGAGGAACCATACATCCCTGGCCAAGCATGACCCCTTGCTTCCCGAGCTACCTCTTCTGCAACTACACTCACAGTTTATGTTGCACTGGGAATATATCCGTTTCTATTTGTAATTACATTTCTGTAACCGGAGATTCAACTGTATTAACCCGTGATGTGCTTTGTTTACCTAACCATAACATATTTACATAAAACGGAACAATTTTTTTTCTCACTGTAACCAGAGATGCAAGCCTTCTGTAACCTACGCCGCGATACCCACGGGCTTGGGCGTATAACAAATTCAATAAATAAATGACGTAAATAGATAAAAGTCTACTGGGAATCAGATCACTGTTTCACAGTATGTAGCTCAGGCCTAAATTCGGAGATCACGCATCCTTCAAGGTCATGGTTAGTAGGCGGTGGTGATTTGATGGGAATCTACTGGGTATTTTGAACTTGTATTTGGGATGAACTTTAAGCAACTTTCAAGTGTACTTTAAAATATACATTTTAAATATTGACCTATTTTATTATGAAAACGTTGTGCGTTATATTTTTGTAGCTCAAAATCAGTGGTCGAAGTGAGCGGGAGCAGTCGGGAGCGGTGCTCCTGTACTTTTTTTAATTACCTTTTACAGCTCCTATACTTTTATTTGAAAAAGAAACCGTTCCGGAATGGTTTTGTTTTAAAATAAAAGTTTAGGAAGAAGTTGAAACTTGCACTTTCAGTGCACTGCACTGAACGTTCCCTTAAACAGCAGGTGCAAGTGTTTTGGGTGTGTATTGTGTGTGGGAGGGGACGAGGTGATGGGGTTTGTGGGGAGCAGAGCAGGCCAGCAGGGAACATAGTTCCACTACTTCTTTTCGTACACTTCGAGCACTGCTCAAAATTGATTCAAATGGATTCCAATAAAGCATGATTTTTTAAAATCAAACTGTAGTAATTTCAAACATTGATTTGAGCTAATTAATTTCTTTATAGCTCACAGCATGTTTAGTCATTTATTTATTAAACGTATACATCACTTTCCCTAAAGCGTTGTATATAAAAAAAAAAGTAGCATCCTAAAATGGCTCATGAAAGAATATTTGAAACACAGGAACCACTCTATGTGAAATCGCCTGTGAGAAGCACATTCTGGAGATATTTTCACTCAGACGCAGAGGATTCTTAGAAGATAGTGTACCTGTCCCAACAGGTGACTGTGATACACTTAAGTTAAGTGGAAACACGTACGGTGAAACGAGAGCTGAAACGCGAGACTGTGCTGCAGGGCTCAGGCACAGAAGAAGCTACTGCAAGCCAGTGTACTGATTGCAACTCCCGCAGATCCAGGTGGCTTTACTGTTCCGGGAGGATAGCTCGGGGGCAACGTGCTTACCTTGAAAGCAAGACGACCTGAGCAACACGGGTTCGATCTCTTGGGTCTGAGGTTTCTGAACGTGTTATATGTAACCAACGACTGTTACTGTCAATGTATAGAGCTGTCATTAATACCTTGAAAAATCTGAATTGGCAGACTAAGGACACACATGTCAAATAAAAATATCCATCTAGGTTACAAGGTCAATCCGATTTTTCTGCAATCTCATGAAATTCTGTGTGTTGCGCTCAGTTATTGTTAGCCTTTTGTTAAAAAAGCCTTTAAAACGCTCAGAAAAATATTTACTTGATGGATGTTGTTCTCTTCACATCATACATATAATAAATATAATTGATCTATAGATAACATATTTGAGGAAGACAGGTAGGTGTCTGTATTTGAGTCTTAGACCCTCATAACTTTTTTTTCAATTCTATCTGCTCATTAGAAGTTTGGTGGTACCCCCATTTAAGGGTCCGCCAAATCATGGGTTTGGCAGGATTTACCCCCAGCTCTAAACTGGGGGTAAATCCATCACAAATGTGCCAATTTTTGGCAATATTACCACGCGCTAATACCGCTGTCAGTAGTAGCGCCGAATATTCCCCATTGGGCCCAATGGGGAATTCTCAAATGGACCCAATGGAGAATGGGGAATTACCGTTCCATCAAACCCGTGATCCAGCACTAATAGCGCCGGGGGTGTGTGCGGTAATGCTTATAGCCCTGGCGGTATTACCACTGGGATACCACCCAACTCGTAATGAGGTATATGTTTTATTAACAGAGCACAATGCAGAGAATCTCAACAAGCAGTGGAATAGTCTTAAAACAAGGTTAATATGGAGGTTTACAACCAATCCTCCTTAAGAGATACATCTGTGGTAAGGGTCAGCCGAGCACTGGTCTCCAAGTGTGAGGGGCAGAAGAAGGAGAAAACAAAAAAAAAAGAAAGAAGAAAGTGACACATGTAACTAACTATACATATTCATTCTGAACCCGATTCAGCCATACAACTCTGGGAACGGGAGCTATATCACCTCAAATGCATCTCCGCCCCCTCTATTCTTGAAGATTATAGTTATATTTTTTCTTTTATAACATGCTTAATACCAGAGATTGGCTTCTAAGCGCGGTACCGGGTACGAACCTGTGTTGCGCGACGTTGTCTTGTTTCCAGGAAAAACACATTGCCCCTGAGCTATTCTTCCTCCCTCTGACAATACTCTCGAAGGTTGTGAGTCAGCAAGTCATAAATCCATCATCGATGCTTAGTTTGTTGACTTCCAGGCAGGAATGGTAATTTTCTGTGCTAGCAGGCATCCCCTAAACAGGCAGGATTTGCTTGATTTTGGCAGCTTTTGTAATAGTTTGGCATCACCCAGGATAAATAAGGATGTCTGCATGGGTACCTCAGCTTCCAGTACAAATATATAATTATCATGTTGGCGGCAATGGTAAAAACAGTTACCACTTGCTTAATTATAACTCATGATGTATATACCTCTGTCAGTGTTTTGTCCGCGATGACATTTACCACTCTGTAATTGTGGTCGATAAGATCACATATAACCCAAACATTGCATGATTGTAATGTGAAAGGCCTCCTACAAATTCCTAACCCTGATGTTGATTTTATTACTTGGTTACTAGCTGTACTACTGTGACTAATATATTTCCATAACCAAAAGAAGGATGGTAATAGATTTTAAAAAATTGTTATGACATTGCGCACAGATTTTACTGTACCACTGTACAGAGTATTTCAGATTATCTGTAACTATTGACAGTGGTCTGGGGTAAAATTAAAAAGGTGTAGACACCCTTAAATTTCTGTATGTGGTATCATACATTAATACACATCTACATGTGCACAAAAGGAAAATATTGAGCTATGCTTTGGAACCTGTATTGTTAATTGATGTAGGAAGTGTGGTAGACCTTAGGGTTCCTTTTTCTGTTTTGTTGCATTGTGGGCCATCTCACGAGACCCTTTTTGGAATTCATAGTTGCCCTACTGATGAGGAGCAAGTGTGCACATGTGCACAAAAGGCAAACATCGAGCAGTGGAAGCAGGTATTATGATCAAACTTGGGTGTTTGATGGTGCAGTGATGAGTACTTACCATAACTGTTGTCCATGCTGGGCACAATTAAATATTTATTTTCTGATGTGATGTTAGATATACATGTCTTTTGGTGATTGGGTTGTCCTCTCTTTTTCGCCCTGTAGTGTTTTGAGTGTGGTTGCTATGCTGCTGAGACCACCGTGTGCATCTGTCAACATACAATTTGTGGGTTGGTGAGCCCCTGAAAAAAGTTCCATTAATCAAGTCTAGGGACTGAAACATGTTGCGCTGTTTTGTATTAAAACACAATTGGGCCAAATTTGGATTTAGTGCTATGGCCAATGTGTGGCGCATGCAATTATAAAACTTGTATTTGTTGTCAATGTATGGGAATTGTGCATGTAGAATTTCCTATGTTTAGGGGATACTGTATGGTGAATTCAATTTTTACAACTTTATTTTGTCTTTTAAAATGTTTGATGACTTTTGCAATAAAAGTATATTTTTTGTTATAACCTTGTGTATTGGATATATGTATAAGGGTGGGACAGTCATCATTAATAGTATATGTGTGTTTTTCTTCTCTTTTGTGTATATTTAATATTAGGTGACGCAAACAGTAGAGAAAAAAGTGTGTGCCCTGTACTACGGGTCTTTCTGGGAAAGTTTTGACCATTTTATAAATCATGTTGTGAAGCCGCTTTGGTTTTGCAGGTTTTTTTTAAGGTATTACCACTACACTGCAACAAAGAGGAGCCCTGGGGCTGTGTGTAAATTGTGTTAATATGTATTTTAACAATGACAACATTGTCAGACAAATGTCTGGCCTAGAGTGAAGATTATGTTAGGAAATTGCTGGAATCCATCTCAACTTTGGCTGGGACTGAGGATAATGCGACATCCGTAGAGAACGTTCAGTGGAATGAACTTATACAATTGAGGACACGTATCGTATGAACAGAATTGCATGGAGCCATTATGCTCGAGAATTTAAAAAATCAGAGTTTCTCCTAGCATTTAATAGCAACAAATTAACGCTGGGAGAAAACCACGTCTCTAAAAGGATTTCAAAATCAAATGGAGCTACATAGCAAATAAATGTGGCATCGATTGTCTCATTTTGATTATAGTCACTGCCAACAAAATGTCTAAACAAATAGAAGTGGTTCTAAATAAAATTCAAGAAGGTATAAAAAAAGAATTAGATCTAGACATCTTCAAGAAAAAATTGGAAAATGCATCTGAAAGAGATGACAGAATTTAAAATGATACCACACTCGAAAGAATAAAAAGGATGAAGAAGGACATTCAGGCTTTTAAACACGAGAAAGCCTTCCCATACACTGCAGAAAACCATACGTTTGGGAATAGCTATGGTGATCAGAGTCGTATGAGAAGGGTTCATTTTCGAGACACATCGTACACTCCAGAATTGATAGAATCGGAGACAATGGCAGGAATATGGCCAGTACCAGTACCGCAGGGGGTGAACAAAACTCTAGACCATTGAGGGACCAAGGCAATAGAGGGATAAACGGGTCCAAAAGGGGACGCAGCTCTTTTTTAGACCAGGGCCAACCGCGGAGCAACTGGAACAAGGGACATATGCGCACAAGGAATCAACAACAGTAGTAGTGAATTTGTCCACGTACATACTGTCTGACGAGGAGGAAGCAGCCTTTAATAGGGTCTTAATTTTGTGGTGACCAAGCAACATGATCCTTTTGAATTCAGAGCACTTTTTCAGGCCTTTATACGTAAAATACATCTACAGGAATTATTTTGGGATCAGCCCAACTATACCTCCAAAAATGGGAGTGAATTTAGGAATCCTTCTACTTTTACCTCCCAACCCCTGTTATGCTTTTTCAGCGGAATCTTTGGTTTTTGAAAGGAAGGTGTTGGAGGAGGTGAAGAAGTTGGAAGACAAAGAGAGGTGAATCCATTCCAATTTCAGTAAGAACCAGAGGCATCTGATAATGAAACTCCTTCAAAATCAACAAATCATTATACAGCAAGCTGACAAAGGTGGGGCTAGTGTAATAATGAACCGTAAGGATTACATCACTAAGTGCATGAGACTTCTATCGGATGTGAATAGCTATCTCATCCTGAATAGGGATCCTTCTCCGGGGATGATTAAAGACATCCAAAATAAAGTCAAAATGGCAATGGATAATGGCAAAATCAACAAGCAAGAGACTGACTTCCTGATGACAAGCAAGGGTAGGACTCCAGTGTTTTTATCCTACCCAAAATACGCAAGAACCTCATAAACCCCCAGGCCGCTCCATTGTATCAGGAGTTAATTCAATCTTGGAACCTTTGTCCAAATATGCAGCTTGTTATCTAAGACCCTTTGTTCTTGCTATGAAGAGTTATTTGAGGGATACTAAAGATGATAGCAGGAAAATTGAAGGAAATCGCTTTGATACCAACACCCATTTACTGATATGCTCAGAAATCCAATCGCTGTATACAGTTATAAAGGAGATGGTGATCCTTGGAAGTGGTGGAAGAGGTTTTATTGGGTAGAGAGGATAACCATGCAATGAACAATGCATTCATCATGTGGTGTATGGAATATGCCCTTGCCAAAAATGTATTTCAATTCCAGGGCATTTTCTATCAATAAATAGAAGGTACAGCCACGGCGGCAGCCATGGCCCCCAATTTGGCCAAATTATATGTGGATTTTCTTTTAACAGAAGACAGTTTACGATGACATCAGCCCTTTTAAGAAACACATCATACAATGGCTGCAATACATTGATGATACTTTAATTGATTCTGAGCCTTGATTAATATGGCACATCTGGGGTTTGTGAAACTGTACTTAATATATTATGTTTATGTTTATGTTTATATATGCTTATATCGCGCTGGTAGCCCACGGCATCAGGGAGCGGTAACACAAAAAGAACAAGACAACATAGGAACATACTGTTAGCATTGGTCAATTATGACAAAGGAGATTAATAATGATGAAATAAATCAATTTTCTGGACGTTACTGTCTATCATGAAGAAGGCAAATTATTGGTTAACCCTTTTAATAAACCCACTCACCGGAATGCCTTGATGCATTTTTCGAGCCATCATGCAAATCACATTGAGGCCAATGTACCTTTTGGCCAATTTCTGAGGCTGAAAAGAAATAGTAGCAAGAAACATCACTATGAAGCAAGTGCAAATACTTTGGCAGAGAATTAGGGCCTCATTACACGGACGGCGGTGGACCAAGGTGCTATTAGCTATTACCGGCATGGACCAAGGTGCTATTAGCACCTTGGTCCATGCCGGTAAAATTCCGGCACCGCCTTGGTGGAAAGGGGAATTACCGCCCTATTCCAAGGTTGGTGGGGCGGTAATTCCCCCTTCCCCCATTGCCCTTCCCCATTCCCATTTTTGCCCCATAGGGCATAATGGGAATGGGGAAGGTGCTAATTACGGCACTGCAAATTGCGGTGCCGTAATTAGCACCAAGGTCCCTTAGCGGGTTGGTTTTTAACACCTGCAAAAAGCAGGCGTTAAATTCTCCAACCCGCAAAGGGACCTCGTAGTAAGGCGGTAAGCATTTACCGGTACCTGTAAAATACCGGTGCAGGTAAACCCTTACCGCCTACCGTGTAATGAGGCCCTTAGTGTCTAGAGGCTGTCCTGAACGTTTGGTTAAAATTTCAGCAAAGAGAGCCTACAAGAACAACCGAGAGGCACTTTTGGAAGACAATTCTAAGAAAGAAGACAAGCGAACAGGATTGGTCTGTGCCAATACATTTTCGGACATTTCATTTAGCATTACATCTGTAATCATGAGGAATTGGAGAAAGGTGTTTACGAAGAAAGAAGCCGTTGGTGGCCTTTAAGAGGAGTCAGAACATTAGAAATATGGTCATGAGGAATGAAATCACTGACAAACCTTTAAAAACAGTTAAACAATCCACTCTGTGGGGGGTAGCCCCTGTGGTGGGTCCTTTTGCCTGCGGTCAATGTGTGATGTGTCAGTTTACAATGAAGACTACAGAAGTAGACGTTGCTCTAAGTGTGAAATGGGTCATCAAGGAATAAAAAATTGTAACAGCGTCAACGTGGTGTACATGATTTGGTGCCCGTGTGGGCTGCAATATTTTGGTAAAACCAACATAAAATGCAAGACTCGGTTGACAGAGCACTCACAGCTGTATTAGGAACAACATTCTATAGGCCCCCTTAGTGAAACATTATGTGGAAAAGGGTCACACCCATGATAACATCAAATTAGTTGTTTTAAAGAAAATTAATAGTCCTAATAAGGAAGTGACAAATCAGAGACTTTTGACTTTTGAACAGAAAATGATCTTTACAACTAATAGTCATATTAGGGGTTTGAATGAGGCGATTGAGTGGCACAATGTGTCTCTGACACAATAAGAGTGAGCCTATAAATGCCTCTTCCTAAGTAGGAATGTTTTCTATCTGTGCCCCTTTTTAAACTGGTGGTGCTATTATTTTTCTTCCTGTGGACTCTGCACTGGGGGATGTTTGAACATCATATGTATGTTATACAGTATATGTATTTTCTAAACTCTATACTGTGGGGCGTTTGTACAATATGACAAGCAATATAAAACTCGGGGCATTCTATCGTTTTCAATGATTCTAATAAAGTTGGCGCTGTGCATTGTGGTCTCCCAGGTGTGGGCTCTTTATACCAATGTTTTGGTATTTCGTCCTTTAAAGGCCTACCTGTTTCAAAATGGTGTTCATGTTTTCAAGCCCTTTTCCATCCCATTGTGTAATTGATGGCCAAGTATTTCCTTTATGTTTGACAAATGCTGACATTTTATGTGAGCACTAGGCAGAGCTGGGTGGGCTAGCTTGTGATTTACATGTGACGCCGAATAGAGAGACGCTGACCTTGTGAAAACAGGAACAGGTCAAATAAACTCTTAGTTTTAAACACGCGGAAATACTGATGTAATTGACAGTTTGGTTACCAGGGATGGTGACACTCCGCATTAGTGCTATCTTTGCTATTAGAATGCTATGCGGGCACCATTAAACGGTACGGCTAGTACGTAGCACCCGCTGCTGATTTAATTACTATTTATTTTGTGGGGGCACGCGGCTGATTGTTCATTGATGTCACATGAGCATTGCTCTTTTCTTGTTAGAGCAGAACGGTGGCCTCATCTCTGTACTGCAGAGAGGGAGGGGTGTTACTGGTCTTTTAGAAAATGATCCGTGTGTGAAGTTTTCATGCTTTTTTGATACCATTTGTAACGTGGGGACCGGCAAGGGAGAGTGCAATCCTGTTTTTGGCTAAATTTCTCATTGGTTGGGTGCTACTCTAGAGGGAGGCATTAGGTATACCAGGGCGTTTGTCTTTACAGATATTTGGGGAACAAAACCATGCACGGCTGGGGCTACTAGAAGCCAGGTGAGTTCTCAGGTTTTTCACCTACCAGGTGCCTCTGAATTTCTTGTACTAAGGAGTAATGCTTTGGAACCTGTATTGTTAATTGATGTAGGAAGTGTGGTAGACCTTAGGGTTCCTTGTTCTGTTTTGTTGCATTGTGGGCCATCTCACGAGACCCTTTTTGAAATTCATAGTTGCCCTACTGATGAGGAGCAAGTGTGCACATGTGCACAAAAGGCAAACATCAAGCAGTGGAAGCAGGTATTATGATCAAACTTGGGTGTTTGATGGTGCAGTGATGAGTACTTACCATAATTGTTGTCCATGCTGGGCACAATTAAAGATTTCTTTTCTGATGTGATGTGAGATATGAATGTCTTTTGGTGGTTGTTTTGTGCTCTCTTTTTCACCCTGAGTGTTTTGAGTGTGATCGCTACTCTGTGGAGACCACTGTGCGCACCTGTCAACACACAATTTGTGGGTTGTTGAGCCCCTGAAGAAGGTTCGATTAATCAACTCTGGGGACTGAAACATGTTGGGCTGTTTTGTATTAAAACACAATTGAGCCAAACTTTGATTTTGTGCTATGGCCAATGTGTTCTGCATGTAATCATAAAACATATATTTGTTGTCAATGTATGGTAATTGTGTATCTACAATGTCTTATGTTTAATTAATGAATGCTGTATAGTGAATTCTATTTTCATAACTTTATTTTGTCTTTTAGAAGTTTGATGAATTTTACAATAAAAGTATATGTTTTTGTTATAACCTTGTGTATTGGATATATGTACAAGGGCGGGACAAACATCATCAATAGTACATGTGTTCTTTCCTCTTTTGTGTATATTTAATATTAGGTGACCCAGACAGTAAAGAAAAAGAGCTTGTGGCCTGTGCTATGGGTCTTTCTGGGTGGTTTTTGACCATTGTATACATCAGTTGTTAAGCTGCTTTGGTTTCGTTGGTTTTTTGACGGTATTATCAGTACACTGAAACATATAGGAGCCCTGGGGTTGTATGTAAATTGTGTCTATACCTATTTTAACAATGACAACATTGTCAGACAACTGTCTGGCCTACAGTGAGGATTATGTTCTCAAATTGATGGTATCCATCTCAACTTTGGCTGGGACTGAGAATAATGCGACATCCGTAGATAACGTTCAGTGGAATGAACATGTACAATTGAGGACACGTATCGTATGAACAGAATTACATGGAGCCAATATGCTCGAGTATTTTAAAAATCAGAGTCGCCCCCAGGGTTTAATAGTAAGAAATGAACCTAGTCTCTTTTTAGATAACAAGGATTTCAAAATCAAATGGAGCTACAAAGCAAATATATGTGTCTGTATTGGCTAATTCTGATGATAGACACTGGCAATGAAATGTCTAAACAAAAAGAAGTGGATCTAAATAAAATTCAGGAAGGTATAGAAATATAATTAGATGTAGACATCATCAAGACAAAAATGGAAATGCATCTGAAAGAGATGACAGAATTTAAAAATGATACCACACTGGGAAGAATAGAAAGGATGAAGAAGGACATTCAGGCTTTTAAACATGAGAAAGCCTTCCCGTACACTACAGAAAACCATAACCTTGTGTATTGGCTATATGTATAAGGGTGGACAGACATCATCAATAGTACATGTGTTTTTTTGTCTTTTGTGTATATTTAATATAGAGAGTAGAAAAAAAGAGATTGTGGCCTGTGCAACGGGTCTTTCTGGGTGGTGTTTGACCATTGTATAAATCATCATCAATTAAAGCATATAGTGATCTGTGTAAAAAATCCACCAATGACAATTTTTTTTCTCCATAAACATCACATGGAAAGCAATACATTTTTGTTACAAAAACGCTTACAAAATGTACCTTTGATAACAGAATGGAGAGGGCATGGGTCCTTTATAATGTGGTGAGAGACAGTGACTTGAAGACCAGATGTTACACGTGAACGTGGAAACATTAACCAGGGACGAGGACAGGACAGAATGACATAGGAACGGGAGGGTGGAGGAAGTGCTGGATTAAGGATGGAGGGGTGACGGCAAAGTTCTGCAGAGTTGTCTGTGAAGTGTAGGGAGAGAGGAAAACAGGGTAATGCAGTAGTGTAGGGTGCTAGGAAACAGATTCTTCAGAAAGAAGGAGAGCTTTGAGGTTAAATTTAAATAGTGGTAGAGTTGGAGTTCTATGCAGAGGGAGAGGAAGATCATTCCAGAGTAGTGGAATGAGAAGAGAGTGAGAGCGGAAATGAGAGGGAGAAAGGGTGGTGGAAAGGTAGTGTGCTGAGGATGATCGTAATGAGCGAGGAGGAGAGTAAGGAGTGAGAGGAGCAGATAGGTAAGGTGGGACGAGTCCATGGATTGGTTTGAAGATGATGAGAAGATGTTTATACCTAGACCTTTGTATCATAGATAGATAGCCAATCTGGCAACAGGCATAGGGGATAGAGGTACAGCGAGAAAGGTTGTAAAGTTGAGGACTTTGTCCAGAGGTCAAAAAGCATAGTTGGGAAGGCCATAGAGGAGACTGGGACAGTATTCAGACCTAGAAAGGAGTGAGGAGGAGATTAGCTGTTTAGCTGTATTAAAAGGAAGCTGACAGGTTTTTGGGATATTGAGAAGGGTGAGTCTGGCTGCACTGGCAGATTTGGAGATGAAGTGTGAGAAGTTGTGTGATGGGTCGAAGATGACGTCAAGGTTACAAGCAGAAGGAGGGTAAGGAAGATATTCAGGAGAGAAGAGAAGAAGTTGGGATGAGGAAGGGATAGCCTGTTTGACTGGGAAACAGTCAACTTCTGTTTTAGTGGAGTTGAGCATGAGCGAGTCAAACACCATCCAATATTTGATGGCAGAGAGACAGTTTGAAATACATTTTGACAACAGCTCATCGAATAAGGAGTGAAAAGAGAAGAGGATCTGAGTGTTGTCAGCAAAGAGTTGATAGAGGAAGCTGTAAGAGGAGATCAGGGTGCAAAGAGCTGAAGTACAGAGAGTCAAGAGAAGTGAATCAAATATAGACCCTTGGGGAACTCGAACAGTAGAGGGATGAATAGGGAGGTAAGGCTGTTGTAGGACACCTGCAAGTAACTGAGGCAAGGTATGAAGCAAACTAAGCGAGGGCCGTATTACTGACACTAAGGAGAGATAAGGTGGAGAGAAGGTCAGAATGGTCGACAGTATCAAAATCAGCAGAGAGTATGAAAAAAAGTAGAATAGATGAAAGATTTACATGATGAGCAGAATAGATAAAGTTGCTGACATGGAGGAGAGCTGTATCGGTAGAATGCAGAGATCAGAAGCCAGATTTAAGAGCGTCCTGGAGGTTGTATCAAGGAACTCAATAAGACGACCGAATATTACTCGCTCTAGGATTTTGGAATAGTGTGGAAAAAGAGAGACAGGGTGTCAATTGGCAGGACAGTTAGGATGTAGACCAGAATTCTTAAGGAGAATGATGATCGTAGCTTTTTCATAGGATGAGGGAAAAGTATATTGTCAAGAGAGGAGTTGAAGAAGGAAGCAAGATGTAGAGCAACACTGGCAGCTGTGTGCTTCACAATGTGTGGGACAGTGGGTCAGTGGGGGCACAGGAAGGGCTAGCCTTGAGGAGTAGTGCAAGAATCTCATCAGGGTTTGTCAGGGCAAATGAAGGCATAGTAGCAGGATAGGAGGGTAGGAGTGGTGGAGAAAAGTGAGCAGCAGGATGGGATAGAAGGTAAATAGGAAGGGTATTATGGATGGTACAAAATGTGAAAAACAATGTAGAGAGCAAGATCATATGCAGAATAAGTAGGGGAGGTGGAGGTGGGTTTAGGAGGTGAGAAAACTGAGTTGAGAGATTTTTGGAGACGTCTAGGTTGGGAGGATTGAGACAAAATGAGAGAGAGATAGAAGTAATGTTTGGAAGAGTCAAGAATAGAGTTTTAAAGTAGTTTTGCAGAGCAGTGAGAAGGAGTTGGAGATCAGAGGGGTGTCTTGACGTTTGCCAATTGCAAAGCTTTTTCCACATTGTTTTTTCCGGGTGTCCATGAGAGGTGTAATCCGGGGCAGTGGATGGGAGGATTTAGAAGTGAGTGTAGTAAGAGGGTAGTGGGAGGAGATGGGAGTATAAAGAGCAGTGTTAAAGTTAGTGAAGTCTTCTTCAGTGGAATGAAAGGTGAGTTCAGCATAGGAGGAGAGGGAGTGGTGTAGGTCAGAGAGGTAGTCAGGAAGTTTGGAGGAGGGAAACTTGCACTTAGTAATAGCTGTATCAGATGGAGTGAGGAAGAAGCAGGAGTGGAGACTGAGGCACAGAAGATAGAGTGATCAGAGGGAGAAAGAGCAGAGGAGATAGAGGCAGAGAGTTGAGAGGAGATGAGAATAAGGTCAAGGGAGTTTCTATTTGAATGAGTGGTTAAATAGAAAAGAGTTAAAGGGAGCGGATAGAGCCACAGAGAGAGAGTGGAGGTTGAAGTCACCAATGACAATGAGGAGGTGATCGCGAGAGAGAGAATCAATTAGTGATGAAGGAATTGAGTTCCCGGACCAGGTGGCCAGTGGGGAGAGATTATGTGCATTCCATAGGGGGCAGTGATTGTGGAGAATGAGGGAGAAATAGCAGGAGATAGGGAAGTAGGAGAGATAGGAAGTTTGGAGGATGAAAATATTCCTACACCACTGCCCCTACCAGTGGGGCACGGAGAGTGAGTAAAGGTGTAGGCAGGGTCATCAAGGGCAGCAGGTGTTGCAGATTCTGAGGGAGAGGTACAGGATACAGTAAGGGAGATGATATCAAGAGAAGGAGAATGAGATGAGAAAGGAAGAAGTCAGGGGTAAAAGATGTTTTATTGCAGACATACAGACTGTGCATTCCAAAGAGCAGAAGAAATAGAGCGAGAGAGAGGGAGATAGAGTGATGTAGGAGCATAGCGACGTTGAGTCTGAAAAAGAGAGAATTGCTAAGGGTAGATGTGAGAAGAGGAAGTGTAATGGAAGTTAGGGTTGGAGAATGTTTTGTAAATAGAGAGTAGTGGAGCGACAAGAGAGGTGGCGTGGAGGAGAAGAGACAATAGGGATGGGAAGAGAGTAGATGGTTCTGACTGGAGGAGAGTCTAGAGAGAAGTAGAAGAGAAAGGAATATGTTGTGTGAGAAGTGCATGGTGAGGGTGAAGCTGAGAAGAAGCAATTATGGGTATTTACAGATAAGTAACAGGATGCAGCAAAGCAAAGGCTTGTAGGGTCATGGGCAATGAGGCTGGTCAATGTCTTGTTTTAATGCTTAACTGTGCCGCCCTTAACTCGGATGCCCCTGGCTGATGTCTCCTAGGAAGTTCAGAAGGAATGACACACACTCTCATTACCTCATTGCATAGTCCATCAGTGGTTGGTCTCTCTGATTTTGTCTCAGATGTTGCTGGGATGTGGCAATTTCGTCCAGAATGGTGTTGCCAGAGGAGTCTCTTGTGGCCGTCAGGTGGTGATTCGGCTGATTCAAGATAGCTGCATCAAGTGCAATAAGTAGCCCATGAGATACTTGGCCCACTTGTTTCAAAGTCAATAAATGGGTAGCACAGTCTCAAGCCCTACGTTTTATTAGACATGCTCCAAAATATTTAGCACTTGCCTTTTGTACAGTGTCTTATCTTACATACTAGGGACGTGCACATTCTGGCCATATCATAATTCCATCATTCCAGATTATTTAAGAATGTTGCAACTATTTCGGGGGAACAATAAAATAAATTATTGGATTTCACCTAATCCACAGCCTCGACATGGCAAAGAGCGGGGGGTGCCTAAAAAAATGGTAAAGGCGAGACCTTGTTATTATTGCGAATGCCAGTTTGATTTCTTAGGAGTGAGACTCAATTGGAAACGATATGCTCTTACTGACAAATCCGAGATTGGATTTCCATAAATGGAAAAAGCGAACTCAACGTTACAAGGAATTTCAAGAAAGTGGAGGGTAAGACAACCTTGGGGTTGTGAATCTCCAAAGTGTAGAGAGTTTGCAATAATTGGAACAGCACCTTGATAATAAAATAATTACATTACTGTGCATCATGGGATTTCCTTTTATTTTCGTTCATCTATAAAGCACACAGCCCACAAAACAGATTAGCATATGAAAATCATCATCTCTTTCTTTACACCATGGCCTGTTACCATCTTTGGGTTTATATTCTTGCATGCAGTGCCAGTTTAGAGAAGGTAAAGGATGGCTCTCCTGAGTGTTTCTGCACACCATAGAAGGTATTTAAACTTTACCATTTTGAAAAATGTGGAATGGGCACAGCTGTATGCAAAGTTCTCTTACCAGTCTAAGCTCAATATATCTTGATTCACTGAAAAAACATTGTTAAAGGGACGTTATGGTTAAGTTGCACTAATAAATACCTATGGAATTCAATGAAAAGACGTTTTTAAAGGGACGTTATGGTTACAAGTAAAACTGAAAAACTCCAGAAATACGCCAGTTATGGTAAGCTAAGCAACCATAACTCACACCACCACTGTGCACTGCTAAGACTAACACCCAGGACATGAAAAATGACATCAGAAGTGTCATTGATGAATCTAATAGCAGTCTCTATTCCTCCTACTCTTTACTGTCCCTTGTATAGCTGAAGGTTCAGGAGTACTTACCTTCCTTTTTGAGCCGCTCATGTAAAGCTTTTCCAATTGAATGTCCGACACCTGTAATTCCATGCATGGAATCAAAACCTCATGCTCTACAGCTTTGTGATATCGTTTCCTGGAAAGTGGAAGAGTACAGAGAGAGTCAAGCGGGAAAGTGACATTGAGTAGAGTTAGAATCTTAATGTTGTTTATTTTCACAATTAGAGAACTTTTCACAAAAAGCGTCCATAGCTTGATCTCTGTTCATGTAGTGCTCAATATCTTCATCCACATCACTTGATGGCTGTCACTAGAATCATGGGTTGCCTGAATGACCAGATAGCAGATGCATTTTGGTTTATTTCAATTCCCCTGTTGCCTTATCCATGTCTTTCTTACTTTGATGTCAAGATCAAACCAACATCTGCAAATTGGGTAGTTTGTTTGGTCACATGTTTTAACTTGAAACAAGTAAAGGCTTGACTTCTCCAGATTTTCTATGCTAAAAGTTCAATATAGAGGTGCAATAGAGTAGGTGAATAGAACAACCTTGTCTTATTTCTTCTATAGGTTTCATAAGAACTGTGGCTTATTGATTGGGCAGATCACTGTGTTTCTGCTGGTTCTAACCTGTGGGGCACCACCAAATTACTGGATCCCAGATGCTTTGGCAGTAACATATACAGATTCAAGGAAATACTGCAACATTTCAGCTGATTTGGGGTAACAGTGTTCTCCTGCCTCTCGGCAAAACTTTGGAACTCGCTCCCAAAGAAAATACGAACTACAGAAGGTCACCTAACGTTCAATAACTGCTAAAAACATGGCTCTTCAGTTCACAGAGCTAAACATGAAAAACCAACAAAGGGAAACTGCCAACACATCACAATGGAAACACCATAACAACCAAATCCTGATGAACCAAAACATGACCGCCCAACGAAATAAAACATTCTACCACAAATCCCCATAAAATAGCATGAACATGACAGATAAACATAACCATGGCACAAAGGTACACAGACACATCTACACTAACACTGCTAAAAACTCTCCAGTATCCTGCATACTTACCCTCAAACACTGAACAAAACACACTCAGACCTCTATCACAGCAAAAGCCTATAATAACGAGAAACTGCACACTCTCTGTAACACCTAACAGGAAAATAAACCAATTACACACAGATCATCCATGCACAATCATACACCAAACACCACATAACGTCTACCGACTAAAAACAAACCAGCACACTGTGACCGATTTTTCTGAAATGATGCTACCAGCAGATCATCAAAGTTCTCTTGCACTTTTTTCCTCTCTATCCCACTAACTTAGCCCTTCCAGCCATCTTTCCTTTTCAGATCGCCCAGATCTCCTGGAGACCATGAAAATGGTGGTGGTGTGTGGTATAAATCACAATAAAGTAACATAACATAACAAATCTGAACACACCCTAAAAAGGTATTTTATTACCATTTCCGTCTGCATTTTAAGGATGGAAATGGATTATGTACCTTAATGGTTCATATCACCAGTCTACATTTTGGAAGGGCCATTTTGGACAATACTATGCATAACATTTCAATGAGGGTGAGAAGGGGCATCTGAGACACCCATTTTTCATCTCTTGTGTGCTTTGCAGGCAGGAACAAAACAGAAAGACCCCCTGTGTATAATCAAACTTTTTTTTCCCTCCACCTCTTGGATTTATATAATTATTTATTTTATTTTCAGGTGGTATTCCACTTGTTATCAGGTGGCCTTTACTAGGGACAGTATTCTCTTGGAAAATTGCTTGTGGTAAATACTTCCATGCCTGTAATGTGACAGGCAGTATTAATATGTGAATAATACTGTTTTACTTTCACTGCCGGTTCTGTAATCAGTCCCTCGATACTCTCTACGTTATAATACATTGGCCGATGCTTGTGCATAAAGACCTGAAGTCTCTGCACTAGTTATTGAGCAATGCCACATTTTTTCAAAGACCTTCCAGAGGTATCTTCAGGTCCAATAATCATATGCGTTTTCTTCATGAATGACCATTGTTGACAGGGGGAGCTGGACAGAATTGACAAAAATGTATAAACAACACAAAAGCTTCTAATAACTCTGAGAACATTCTTTCAGGAATGAAGCCCCTCTATCAATATTTCTGACAGAGGTGGGGTATTGATTGAATCTATTTTTCTACTTTTTGTATTGTGATTTTGATTTTATTTAATTGGATTTGAGGTATTTATACAGTGCACTGGACAAACTGAATCGTATTAGATGCAGATGTTAAAGAATATACAGCTGGGACAGAGGGACAGAGCTAAATTACTATAGATACAAAAAGTGACCAGACTATTACAAGAGAATCTGTCATTGAACTTCTTAAAAATATACATTTTTAGGGATTTACGAAACTGAAGAAGAGATTGTAATGCCCGAATCTCCAGTGGAAGGCAATTCCACAGTTTGGGCCCATAAACTTCAAATCTTCTGTTTCACATAAACGCACAAGAGGAGGGTAGAACCACCAATAGCAGTTTATCACCAGACTCAAGACTGCCTATGGGTCCATATTTACACATTTTGTCCACCAAATATAATAGAGCAAGGTGGTTTAAACATTTAAATATTAGACATAGAACCTTGAAATCGATTCTGTCATTTACTGTTAACCAATGCTAAGATCAGCGCAATCCTGAGATAGAGGAGAACGTTCCCACTCTAAATGTCAACCGAACTGCAGCATTTTATCCTACATGCAACCGCTGACGTTGTTTAATCGGGATCCCTGCAGGAAGACTGTTACAGTAGTCTAGTTGTGAGTTCACAAGGGCTCCGACCACTACTGCATGGTCATTTGACGGAACAAGTGGGAGTGCCTGCAGCAGAAGACGCAGTGTATAAAAGACAGACTGCACCGAAACACCCACCTGACCTTCGCTATTCAAATTTTCCTGCCAGATACAACCTAACTTTAAAAAATCGTACTAGCAAAGGGCACTTCTACGCCAAGAAAGCACGGTAGATGGGGGCGCATCTTAGGGTCAAGGAGATGCTTGGGCCAAAACAATGCGACTTCAGTTTTGCTTGCATTGAGTTGAAGTCAGTTGGCAGGCATCCATTTACTGACTTCATCCAGAGATTGTTTGACCCTCAAAAATGATTTGCCCACATTACCATTTTTGATGAATACCTGGGTATCATCTGGATACGAATTGAGTTTTGCTTCATGCTTCCTCAGGATGTCCATCAATGAATGGAGATAAAGATTAAAAAGGAAGGGAGACAGTAATGATCCCTAAGGGACTATGCAGTTCTGGGATAGAGGGTCTGAGATAACGCCCTCTGCAGTCTCACATGTTGCTGGCTGTCTGGTAAAATTGAATCAAACCATTAATGGCTTGTTCTGATACATTTCCGATCTTTCTTAGGCGATTAAGTAAGATAGCAGTCTCTGTGCCAAACTTGGGCTGGAATCCTGATTGAAGATGGTCTAATAGCAACTCACTTTCAACATAAAACTGAACTGTGATCTTCTCTAATAACCTTCCGGGCCATGGGAGACCGGCCACCTGCCGGTAATTCTGAAAATTTTCAGGGTCTAAATTGGATTTCATTTCAAGAGTGGCGTAACAATAGCCTTTTTCAACTCTCGGGGTACTGACCCGAGTAATAAAGATTTATTTACAAACTGAGCCATGAATGGTGAGATCTCAGGTGTCAGAGGTCTTGCGACTCTCGCAGTTAATAGAAAACGTACATAATTTGTGGTCTTCCTGGTTTCCAATAAAGCCTGGACAGAATCCTCCAAAATTGTTGTAAATTCAAAAGGCAAAGCACAGTTGGAATGTCCCTGTTCTGTCACCGTGGAAAGTCCTTAGGAAGTGTTTCTATATCTTGACTCTGATGCACATTACACAAAAGAAATCCTAATTCAACTAAATTTCGGGAAGAATACATTCAATGTGTTAGCCTGCGCGAGAGAAGGTTGCATGGAGGAGGAGGAACAGATCGGCTGATAACAATTTGAAATAATGGCTCATTAATTTCTGATTCAGGGGGTAAACCAGCTGATATTAAATACACTTCAACAGATCTTTTTCTGGTTTAGATGCCAGACTCCTTCTCTTGTGAGGAGATCAGGGCTAGGGGCTTTCTTGCAGTTTGCATTCTTGGTAGCCTACACCACCTTTGCTTCAGGTATTGCTGACTCTACATGTTCCCTGCACTCTACACCCTCTGCTGGGACTAATTCATCTAAAAGACCTTAAGCTGACCCTTTTTCCACATTGAATCTTCTCTTCACAAATCCCTAATGAATCTTTTAACTGGTTTACACATTCTCTTTGCTTTATGAGAACAACTCCTGAATTAGGGTCTTCAATTTTACCTACATTGTTTTGAGCTCTAGTTTGCTTTGTTTGCCAAGGCACACCACTGCCATATATAAAAAAAGCACTCACCAAACATAGACTTATATCTTTATTTGTTTTTAGTCCCCTCACATTTTCTTTGTAGGGCTCACCCCCTCTTCTAGATCTCGGATTCTGAGACTATGATCTTAAAGTGACCTTTTCATATTTGTTGCTGCTTAGGTAACCTCTGTTCCAAGCATTGTAAGAATCCCATATTATCGAACAGCAAAATAAGTCATCTTTTGATCAGTGGGATATGTTATCTCCTAGGTGCTTCTACTCCTCCTTTCTCCGGCTCTCCCCTGTCCACCCCTGATGGCCAAGCCCACATCTCTGCGGCATCTAACAACTTGGCCGAAAGTTTCAAAATCTGCAAGGAGCTGGCCAATTCTGCTGAAGTCTCTACCTCTCCTGTTCCCTCACATTCCCTCTGCAAGGCCTTGGCCTCTGATTTCACGACTAAATCTCAGGACATCCGGTCCACCCTCTCTTCCTCTACCTCGCTTCCTTCTCCTCCACCACTCCTGGCCCATCTAAAGCCGTCTCTCCTCCTTCTTTCTCCTCCTTTCGCCTGTTCACCCCTGACGACGTTTCTAGACAAGTCTGATCTATGAAAGTCTCATCAAAGCAGGTTCTTATCTGCTCTTCCAGAATTATCAGGGAACACATTGACACCCATATCCAGCCTTGGCCGATTTCTGCAATTACTAATTTGCCACTCTAACTTTCCCCTCCCCCTTAGGCACTCACTTATGCACCCCCTTCTAAAGAAGCCCTCGGTTGATCCTTCCTCTCCAGCTACCTATTGTCCAATCTCCATCACTCCTTTCCTGGGCAAACTCTTGGAAATGCTGGCCATCTGCCAGCTTAATCGACATATTGAATCTGTTGGTTGACTCCATGACCGCCAGTCTGGCTTCACAGCTGCCAGAATCACGGAAACTGCTCTCCTGAACACCTGTGAAGACTTGCTCTCCAATTTTGACTCTAATCTCCTTTGTGTCCTCATTCTCCTTGATCTATCTTCTGCTTTTGACACTGTGAACCATGCCATCCAGCTCAATCGTCTCCGGGACAACTTTGGTATTACTGATCAGGCCCTGGCCTGGTTAACCTCCTTTCTCACCGACCAACCCTCTCAGGTCCAAATGGGGTCTTTCCTCTCTTCGATCTCTCTCTCTACTAGTGGTGTTCCCTGGGGGTCTAACCTCTCTCCCTGGCTTTTCAACCACTACCTGGAACCTCTTGCCCACTGCATCGCTACTTTCTGCTCCAATTTTCAATGTTATGCGGATGACACTCAGCTCTCTTTCAGGCTTCCCTCAGCCACCTCTGCTTCTATCTCAAATGAGACTGTCTGGCTGCAATTCCAGAATGGTGTGCCACCAATGATCTCTGCCTTAATGCCAGTAAGACCAAGATCCTCCTCATTGGGACACCCGCTCCCTCTTTTCCTCTCTCTGCCCGCCCACTCTGGGCCCTCTTCCTGCTCCTTCTTCTGAGACTAAGAACCTTGGTGTCATCTTTGACTCCACCCTCTCCGCCTCTCCTCCCATCCCTGACATCTCTAAGATGTCAAACTATCAGCTGCACCTCCTCAGAGGTATTCTTTCTTTTCTCACTTTCCCCCTGATGCTCACTGTCTCCAGAGCCCTGGTTCTCTCCAGGCTGGCCTACTGCAACAGCCTCATTCTAAATCATCCTGCCTCTACTCTTTGACCTTTACATCTCATCCAGAACAGGACTGCTAGACTGGCTCCCTGTGGCTGGGACTGCTCTGCCTCCAACTTTCACTTCCAAAACATCTTCCTTCTCAAGCTCTGTGCTCATCCACCTCCAGCTCTCTGAGGGTCAGACGCTTCTCCAAGCAGAGAACTGGGGACAGGTCTATCTCCTCGGCTGGGGCCTACCTCTGAAACAGCCTCCCTGACTCTCTCAAACTTGAAAAGAACAACCTCCGGTCCCTGAAGCAACTCAAGACCTTCTTTTTAGCTTCTGCTTTCTATCGTCCTCTCCCCTGCTGCTGCGCCTGACTACTCTGCGCACTGGTCACCTGGTCACTCTCTGAACTCGGGCCCAGGCTCTGGCATGTCCACTTGCCTTTGCACTGCCTCTGGGCTCCCCAGCACTTAAGGGTCTGTATCTGCAATCCTACAGTCCCTTCTCTCTACACCTATGAGCCACCCGCTGGATGCACTTTTGAGTTAATTGCACTTCCCTCTTCCCCTCTCCCTGGCACTTCTCCCCTTCCATCTACCCTGCACGTGCACAATGTGAATGTCACAAGGCCTAGTAAGATCATTATTTTGTCCTGCCTTGTTTCCCCCTCCTTGTCTTGTTCCGCCTACAAACACTTTTGTACAAGCGTGTTATAAATGCCATATCACATCATATCACGTTGCTCTTTTTCTAGCACCAAGCAGAAACATGTGCATTCGTTATGAGTGTGGTGGTAATAGATCCCAGAAGTCTGCATGTGATCATTGCTGTTCTCACATGTGGGAATCTTAGGGCCTCTGCCCAATTACGGGTTTACACTGTGGTGGAGGTAACGATACACATTGGATGACCAAAAATGGAAATCTGGGTTCCATATCGTTTTATCGACATGAATTCCTTATTTTTAAATGTGTGGTGGTTCCCCCCAGGGCCCATTTCCCGATACTACTCTCCCTACCCAAGTCCCTCCCCACCCCTTTTAACCCCTGATCCCCCCCACCTCTCGCCTATATAATTCAATGTGTTTTTTTGACACAATTCCTTCGAAGTAAATTACTTCAACGGAATGCCTGTCGGAAAAACGAGAGGATACAGAAATTTGTCTACAGTAGGACCAAAATACAGTGACAGCGCACAGAATGACTAAAAACCATTAAAATGAGCATACCAAGCATTGTGTCAGCCATTTTTATTCATGGATCAATGACAAAGGCATTGAAACTACTTTTTCAAAGCGTGTGTGGCTAAGCCGCATTCTATGGTCTACACGTTTCAGCCATCGCAGGATTTGTAGGGCCTTCATCACGGACTTCAGTTTTAGATGCATTTTTAAATTCAGTCATGATATATCCCAAGGGACCAAGTCCTCTATCTGCACTCGTGAGAGAACTATAAGCTTGTAAAGATAGACATGTTTTGGGGAAGAAGAATAGTTCTAGAAGCTGTCATCCTTGACAGTAGGCGTTGACCTATTGGAAATATCACTGCACCAAATTTTAACAAGTATGAACTCTGCAAGGAGGTGCTGGATCTTGTGGAGTAGGATGCACCCCCCTCTGGACATAGATTAAAAGCATCTGGATATCTCATTATCATATGTCTTGTTCAGGATATGTTCTTACAGCAGAGATGAGTCTCCGGTAGGCGCACAACATTAGTCCTTTGATCTTTGATGCAAGTCAGCTCGTTCTTTATTTTAACTGGGGTGGTCAAGCCTTTTACATTCCAACACAGCAGCTTTGAAATACCCACCATGGGGAGCTTGGTGCACTACACCTGGAGCAGAGGGCATTATGCACAAGGTTGACAGGTAAGGCACAAGGCGGGGCAGGAGTGAATGAATACTTAAGTTTAGAAGTTAGTACTAGCAGTCACCAAACAATATGGTTACATCAAGCTCAAAGGCTTTCAATCATTTTATAATTTGCTTAGGATGTATGTGCATTGGGAAATCGAGCAGGTGCACAACCGTCCCTGCATTGAGATCTATCTAAAATGCTGCGCCAGGAAAGGATACATTATCTCCAGACTTTGGATCCCAATGAAGTGACTGATTTCGCAAGCCATTCAAGCAAATCCTTACGCAATCAAATCAGTATGCATGGGTCACTATTACACTGATTTTAAAGTTGGGTTGAGCGGTGTGAAAAATGAAATGGGCACCAAGCCCACTGTGCATTTTGTAGCTAATAGTTCAATCCCACAATCTTTTAATCACAGGCATAGTTGTCCAATGTACAGGTCGGTGGTCAATCTTAGGTTCCTAAAGTGCTCTTTGATTTTACACAAAACAGGCCGGAACCCTCAATGGTGTTATTTGTACCATTCTCCTTTGCCATAAGAGGATTTCAAAAGGGTCCAATGGGAATACACGGGTCTGTCTGTCTGGGCATGATAGCCTTCAATGGAAGAATACTGGTTGTGGTTATTACAGGTTTTGATAATGTGCTTTACTCAGTAAAACACGTGTGACAAGTAGATCATGACTTAAATATACACTGAATGTGATCATTCGAAATTATCTTTGTACCATTTAAACCAATTTACAATGTTGGTATACTTAAATCATACATTTTTTTATAAATGCATGCTATTGCAAAAAAAGTACAGCTCCTCCCCTCTGCAAAATATCTAATTGTTTTCCTCACGCTGCGCAGTTGCCAGCAATGGCTGGTGTGGCGCTACCAAATGCACATCTGGGTACACGGCTCTCATCGCATAGAAAAAGAGCGGGACATAGAATGAGACAGAGCGAGACAGAGAAAGAGAGCACAGAAAAGAGAGAGAGAGAGAGAGAGAGAGAGGGAGAGAGGAGAGAGAGTGAGAGAGAGAGAGTGTAGAGAGAGAGTGGGGGAGAGCGACAAAGAGAGAGAGAGAGAGAGAGACGGGAAGAGAGAGGGGGGAGAGAGAGAGAGACTGGAGAGAGAGAGAAAGACAGAGAGAGAGGGATAGAGAGCGGGGGAGCAAGAGAGGGTGGTGAGCAGGAGATAGGGGAGAGGGGAGAGAGATAGAGAGACAGAGAGAGAGAGGGAGAGGGGGAGAGAGAGAGAGAGAGTGGGGGACAGAGAGAGTGTGGGGAGCAGGAATTAGGGGAGATGGAGGGGGGAGAGAGATAAAGAGAGAGCGAGAGAGAGAGGGGGGACGCGAGAGAGTATAAAGAGAGAGGGATAGAAAGAGAGGGGAGAGGGATAAAGAGAGAGAAAGGGAGAGAGAGGGGGGAGACAGAGTGAGGGAGCGAAAGGGAGGAGAGAGATAAAGAGAGGGAGGACAGAGTGGGGGAACGTGAGAGAGAGGGGGAGGGCTAAAGAGAGGGGGAGAGTGGGGAGAGAGGAGAGAGCGAGGGGGAGAGATAAAGAGAAAGAGAGAGAGAGAGAGAAGAGAGAAAGAGAGAGAGGGAGAAGTGGAGAGAGAGAGCGCCAGATCAACCTATGATATGCCAGGTTCAGCTCCTTGGTTCCAGTACCTCAACAATGGCTTTGAGGTGACACCTGGCATTGCTGCAGGAACCTGAGAATATGACAGCACTGCCTGGCAATGGTGTGAGTGACTGAGCTTTTGTTGTCAATGTAAAGCAATGGCTGAGTACCCGGCAGTTTCATGGAAAGTGGAGTGAGTGGCTTGATGGGCCTGAAAGGTGGGCATGAAAGGCACAGAGAAAGGGGTGTTTCCTATCGGATGTGTGCAAGGATCAAAGCCACCCCCCCCCACCCTAACCAACTGTAGACTCTACAAAAAACCTCTTTGGAAAAGTGGATAAAAAGGAGTCACAGACCAGACTTCGGTGTAAGAAGGGGCATTGCCAGAGCTATAGAGTCTAGGCAGAGGGGGAGTAAAAGCAAAAACCATGGAACAAGAACAAAAGAATGAACAAAGGAGACAATTGACCTTCTTATGATCATGTTGATGTGGGCCTCATTCCAAGTCTGGTGGTATCCCACTGGTAAAAATGTCGGGATACCACCAGACGGTATTACCGTTACTGCCACCTGGTCGGCCAGAATTACCAGCAGATTACCAGTGCCAGTAAGGGTAGGTCGGCCACAATTACCTGCAGATTACTAGTGCCAGTAAGGCCAGGTAAATCCCCATTCCGTGGAGTCCAATAGGAATGCATTTGGGATTTGCTGGTATAACCGGCACCGGTAATACCAGCTGTTTTTTTGCAAGTGCAGTGTCTGACTTACCACCAGCTCTTGGCTGGAGGTAAATCTGGCCACCCCACCTTGAGGGTCCAGAAATGTGCCCGTAAACGGAATTAACGGCACATGTATTCTGAACCGAACAATGAACCCCAGTATTCTGAATACCGTCTGTGTTTACCGGCTGAAAGATTACAAGAACAATGTTGCCTGCAGTAATGCTGCCCTTGGGAGTGTTTGAATATTTTACATGTTGTTTTTGGAAAATACTGCATACAGAAAATACTGTATGCAGAAGCGTCAAATGACTGTGCATGTCATTATTTAAATCATTTCAGCTTTATTTCGGTGAATCAACCATTATGATGAATGACTATTTAAATATTAGTGGTATAGTAACTTCCAAAATAAAGTCAGAAATACCTCCTAGAATTACTCCCAGCAAAAATATGGTAGTAATGACTGCCAGTTGTGGGAATGTGATACACAGGTGCAGCCAATAAGCTGCAAAAGAACAGAACATACAGAGAATCTCGCCATGCAGCCAGGCAGAGTGATACGACCTCACAACCATGAGCTAGACATCTTCTCTCACGGTAACTGATGAGATCAGATGCTGTAGGAGGCAAGGAGGAGAAGGAGGAGGTGGTCCTGTTGGTGAGACCATCTACATAGCCAATGGAAGACCAGCAATTGATCACCTTACCAGAAACGGAATATCATGCAGTTGATTTGTGGGGTGGGGGCATACTAAATTCCAACAACATCTACACAGTGATATCCCCCTTTCCACAAGGTAGTGTCAACACTACATTGTTGCGCCTTTCGCACATTTCAGAACTCTGCTAGCACATGCATGATATGTTTCTGCCTACATGCTCATGTCTGCATGTCCAGGTCTTAGATGGCCCTTACCGCATTGCACTCCGCGGATCCCGGCTATGACCAATGCCACCAAAGAGAGGTTTTAGGACATTGCCCACTTTGTCAGCAGAAGAAGAGCAGTGATGCAGGGCCCCTCGGCTATTGCTCTCTGCGTTAAGTGAGGGATGTTCCTGGCCGCCAGGCTTACCCGCCACCACGTTGTGTGTTGGCAGGCATGGATTCACAGGGAAATGTGTTATTCTCCACCACTCATCGGGTATTGCTAATTTACAAGAATATCATGGCCCTTTGCTGGCAAAGGCACAGACAAAGTGCCAAAGCCATGGCAGGCAAATGGTTAAACCGCCTCAGGGGAATCACTGGTTTGGAGACAGGGGAATCAGGGGAATCACTGGTTTGAAGACAGGGGAATCAAGGGAATCACTTGAATCAAGGGGAATTCGCCATCTTGGACCTGAAAAACCAAATTACCAAGATAACGGACAATGGCAAACCAGCCCTTCTGCTACTCCTGGACCTTTCGGCTGTGTTTGACCTCGTTGATCATAAGATTCTTACCTCCCATCTCTCCAATGCAGCTCACTTCTCCAAACAGGCATCCTCATGGATAACTTCCTTCCTAGAAGGCCGAGCAATGAAGGCATACTCTGACCAGGCTAACGCATCCCCCACCACTATCCACTGCAGAGTTCCCCAGGGATCTTGCACTGCACCTACTCTTTACAATCTGTTCACTAAGCCCCTCTTCGACAAACTCGACTCCCTAGGCATAGCTTACACTAACTATGACGACGATACGCAAGTACTCCTCCCTCTCACTGGATCCTACGACCAAGATGATGCAGCCCTCCATCAACTATAGGCTACCATCCAGGCTTGGATAGCAGCCAACAGACTGTGCCTAAATAGAGACAAAATGGAGATCATCCTCCTAGACCCAAAACAAATACTACCCAAGCTCGACCAAAACTACTGCAACTTCACCATCGACAACACCATCTTCCCTGTCTCCTCCTCTGTGAAGACCCTTGGAGTCTTCCTAGGCGCCACCTTATGGATGACTCGACAGGTCAATGCCATTGCCTCTGCCTCCGCCCACACCACCAAACTTATAAATGCCATAAAACCTTTCCTATCCAGACAAAACTGCCTCTCCATCGCACAAGCCTCTGTTGGGGTGAAATTGGATTGCTGTAATGCTCTCCTGGCAGGCACCTCGGCCAAAAACCTAAACAGGCTCCAAATAGTCCAAAATAACACACTCAGAGCTGCCCTCAGTATCCCCTCAAGAGACCACATCATGCCGGATAGACGGGCTGCCCACTGGCTTCCGATTAAGTAGAGGATCACCTTTAAGACCCTCACTTTAACACACAAATGCCTAAGCCTCACTGCCCTTCCCTACCTATGCCCCTCTCTACCTATCTGAAACTATTTCTAGAGATACCTCCTCTCATCATTTGAGAAGTCACTACACCAACCAACTGCAGATACCTCCCATCAAAAGGGCAAAGGCAGGGGGAATTGGTTTTCCACATTTAGCACCCAAACTTTGGAATGCCTTGCCTGATGATCTCAGAGCCGAAACCTCCCTCAAAGCTTTCTGCAAAACCCTCAAAACAACACTCTTTAGCTAACCTCTCCGCTTCCCCTACCCCTGCACCCACCCTATTCAGCTAGTTTTTTTGTCCTTTTTACCATTGTTCTTTCATACCTCACTGTCATGTAACTAAGTATTTTTCTCCTGTAACCAGCAGCTATCTCTGTAACAGCGCCACAGTGCCTATAAACGCTCTATAAATGTTAATAATACATAAATAAATAAATATATTGTTTGGAGACAGGGGAATCAGAGGAATCACTTGTTTGGAGACAGGGGAATCAGAGGAATCACTTGTTTGGAGACAGGGGAATCAGAGGAATCACTTGTTTGGAGACAGGGGAATCAGAGGAATCACTTGTTCGGAGACAGGGGAATCAGAGGAATCACCGGTTTGGGGACATAGGAATCAGGGGAATCACCAGTTTGGAGACATTGCCTAGTGTTTCAATAAGAACAGATTCAACATTTGCAAGACAAATAGAACTCTCCTTGCCCACATTTAAAATAAATGCATTCCACTTGTTAGCCAGACCTTGTATGCATTTCTTATGTTTCAGCCATCAAGATGTCTCATATTATTTTGGCAAATGGCCGTGAAACTGTGCTATTGAGTTGGCATCAAGTATTCATTCATCAACCTGTTCATTCATCAGCTTCTTGCACCCTTTTAAGATTATCATTTTGGTGCCCATATAACAGTTTTCTTGAATTTAGCACTTCAAAGGAACAGATTTCATTGAAATAGTTCCCATGATTTTAAATATTTTACTGTCAGCGCTACTGATACCCTCGATTCTGATTCAGCTTGTATCAAACACTTTGCGTGTGAACCCTTTTTCCAAACAGAGATTTGAGGATAGATCTTTATCCTCCGCAGGAGCTTCCCTCTGGAACAGCCTCCCTGCCTCTCTCTGTCTTGATTCCAGAGCTCCTTAAGTTTCAGAAACTCCTCAATACCTTCCTCTTCTCTTACTCTTTCTCTTTCCCTCTCCCCTGCTAACCTCCTTTATTTTTTCTCCTGCCTCCTTTCTCTTCCCTAACTGTATTCAGCTTCGTGCGGACTAGTCGCCTGGTTCACCACCAGAGCTTCACAGGTCCCAGGCCCCCCTGCCAGTCTCTGCACTTGTCTCCGGCCCTCTGCACTTTGTTCAGCACTACCACACTTCAGCATACTTTCCATGAGAGGGGTAACCACCCTGCAATTAACCAAGGGCCCTGCTGGGCTGGGTGCACTTGTTCCCCCTCCACCTCCCTCGCACTTCCGTCTTGTAAGTGATTTCAATCCGGCACACACACAAGTCTCGCCCAGCATGTAAATGAAACCCTTATTTATTTTTTATCTATAGGTTCAATATTCTGAATGATATACCCCTCATATCACACCATTCTCCTGAGACCCACCCGGTCACACTGAACCAGGAATCAGGCTAGCTTGCAAAGGTACATATTTATTTAATTATTTAGAATTTAAAGCAATATATTTTAATAGGTAACAACAATCACCAATGGGGTGACAGAACACTGAATAATATCTTTAATGCACTGGGAATCAAGTAATGAACACAAAAACAAATCAGCATAGAAAAGAATATGTTTGGTTTGGTTTGGAACAGATAGCGCTATGGTTAGAGGTTCCCCCTGCAACACCTTGCAGCCCACCAACAGACAATTTAAATAGATATGAAGAGAGAACAGTTACTCAGGAATAAGACAGACAAACAGAATATCACTCCCACCTTCCCCCTTTACACACAAGAGAAAAACGGAATTGACTTTTCAACTGTCAGCATGGCTTTGCAATTGGCTGAGTAAAAACACCAAATGTGATCAAAAATGCTTACATTATTATACATTTCTATGGGAGCCGCCGTGAACAGATACAATCAAACAAAAAGCAATGATTTAATCAAAAGGAAACATTTGAAATCTCAAAGGCCAAGTGGGAAATAATGTAAAAGTAATTCACACGTGTAAACTTTTACAATAGGGAAATTTGCTGCAAACTTTTACTTATGCGGTTTTTGATATAAAGGGTCAATTGCATTGTTTAGCACTGCGGGTTCAGGTTGTAGAGATAGCTAAGGATGTTAGGTACAAGTGGGAGTTGAATTTCGCTTCTATCTTAAAAATTGATGGACTGATAGAGGTTTTAGTTAGATCAAGGACTTCAGTTTAGAATCAGAAAATATGGCTTATGCTTTTACTCAAGGCTAGAACGTTTGTTTGGGATAGGCAACCAGGTCGGGGCAAAGTAAGCTCTGAGACTGATTAGGACTTTAGTAACAGATCCCCATCACCTTCCCCGGCGGCACCAGTCCAAAGACTCAAAGTGGGATTTATGGATCAGAGTTACACAAATAAAAGATGACTATGAAAATGGCGCTTTAGCAACAAGACAGAATAAGATTGCACTAAAGATTTTGACACTGTTACAGGTTATGAAAGTAGGGATAGTTCAGAGATTAGAGTGGAACAAGATAAGCAAGGTATACAATAGTTCTCTAGCGTCCTATCAATACTCACAATCCACTGGGATTTAAGATTTTTGACAGTCACGGTTCTGGTCAATGGATTGGGTCTATCAAGGAACGACAGCACATAAGGTGCGGGACTGGATCAGCTAGGCCAGTCACTGGAGCTGCACAGGATTTGCCCTTCTTGTTTCTGGGTATTTCAAATCAGCAGGATAGCAAGTTCATCAGGCAAGCCTTATGGTAGCAAGCCAGATAGTTTCAGGATGCTAGTTCAGGATGCTTTCTGCTTCACTGGGTTGTAAGAATAAGTTTGAGGATTGAGGCCTTGCTGAAAATGGTTCATCTACTGCTTGGCCTATTTCCTGGCATCTGGATCTGGAAGGATGTTAAAGGCTGGATGTTGAATGCTGGAACAAAGTGCTTCGCTGGAATCAGAAGAGTGAGAGTCAGTGAGTCTCTGTGTTGTCAGTTGTCTCTATTTATCCTTTCAAATGACATCACAGAAATGGGTGTATGGGCCAGCTTAACTAAACCTGCCCCTGTGAAATGGGATTGGATCAGAGCCTCATCTCCGTCTTGCATCTGAGTGATTGGATCAAGGACGGTTTATGTCACATTTATGGTTTGGCTTTTACAGTCATTAGAAACCTCCCCTAGCCATTAGTATCAAAATCGAATTTTGTCCTAAATACATATTTATACATTTGTACATACACAGATTCCATACTTTATGGGGTATCTGTTCCTCAAAATCCCACAGCTGTGAGATCTTGTTTCACCTTTCTGCAGAATTGTGTCCATTTTGCCATGAACACATTTTCCAAACATTCTGCAAATTTACACAAATATGTATGTTTACCATGGGGATTTGTGTGCAAAGTTTAACAATTCTAGCATTAATACAGTTCACATCAAACCACATATATTGCCATTCCTGTCCAGAATATGTTTCACAGTTCCAACGCCTCTTTAAACGTAAAGCCAAAAATTAGACTAACAAATCTGTCCTTTTTATATTTTTCACCACTTTAGATAACAAGTTATGAGTCTCTAAAAATTGTTCATTATTTAATCTTAGCAGCAAATGGTCCCCCGTTTGTCTCTCCCTGGAGCTCATTGAGTAGCCCCCTCCTTTGGGGAATTCCTTCAAGAGCAATTTACAAACTTTTCACATGTCCATTTCCTGGCCTGGAGGATCTGCCATTGTTCATTCCTTGGTTGTAGACAAAAGTCTGGCCTATTCCACAATTATCATATGTCAATGAGTTTCTGCTGAGAGGATTTCCCTCTCCTTGGGGGAAACCTGTTTTTCCACTTCTTGCAGGCTCTGCCAGGCTAATTTGTTCTTAATTGCTTGACTTAAAATCCAGCAGAAACCAAGCTAGCTGCATCAAATGACATAGATACATTACTTTCTTAGCATTAAACCTGTGGAACCAAATACAACTGAGATCTGTATTCCTTTTAGCACCAATCCTTTTATGTTTGCTAATCCGGCAGACTTTTAGTTTAGATAACTTTAAAGTTTCTTCAGGAGAGCCCGTCTGACAGGGGTGTCATTCAGAGGCAATCCAGTTCTTCTGAGAAAATGTTTTGCCCTTCACATTTTAGGACTTTGTACATTCACAGTACTTGATTAGATTAAATGACTTTAATGCCAAGCAAGATTTTGAGTGTTGAAACAGTATTATGTACATGCCTTTTGGAGTTTTAGCAGCAAAATAAATGTCATTTACAGGCACATTTTTGAGTTTCATTTGCAAAGCGCTGCTTCTCCATCGGTACTCTATGGTTGCTTGTCATAGAGCACATTGGCACAGTTTCTGCAGTGTGTGCTCTATTCCACCACACATGCACCATGTGTGGCAGGTTGTGCAGCCATCTTTTTGTGTGTTGGAAATGCGGTTTTGGAGGTTTTGGCACACACAAGAGTTTTGCCGCAATTGTTGCTGTTTCTTGCACCATAAATAGCAGAGTGATGCCGCATAGTATAGCAGAGTGGGTCAATACATCCCACAAATCCCCCCTCCTGACTTTGTTTTGACTTCCAGTCGAGGGGGAGTCAGGAGATTGGGATGTTCTTTTCTATCGATGCAGAGAAATTCAGTTGCTTCTCCCGTCAGTGATTGAGGCTACACTCTCTCCTTGCCAGTTCAGGTTAGGATTGGACGATACTCCGGATTCCTTGGGTTTTTCCTCCCGGTCCCCGACTGGTCCTCCTTGGTGATTCCTGGGATGATTTTTAGTTCAAATCTAGAAAACAGAACATAACATGGTTATGGAAATTTTCCCACTACTGTGTCCACACATCTTCGGGGGATGTCAGCAGTGGGAAAAACACTTGCATTGCTTAACAATTGGCCATATTCCCCATCTATAATTCTGTGATCCTTTACTCATTTTCTTAGATGTAATCAATGAGATTTAATCATTTTTCAGGTGTCCGGAATTTCCCGCTCTGGGTTTCTGGTAAGCTCTTCTATCTGCCGCAAATTATGCCTGGGGTGGCAACTCTTTAGCTGGTTTATGTGGACCCACTTGTCTTCCCCTTCTGTCAAACTGCCCTTTGGGATGCGGATTCTGTAGACGACTGATGAGATTCTGTCCACAATTTCAAAAGGACCCTGCCAGGTTCGGAGGAATTTGCGCTCTTTGCCTTGGTTCCTTTGGAAATTGTACAAGTAGACCCGGTCTCCTACTTCATATCACGTTTTAGTTGTTTTAAGGTCATAGTGGGTCTTCACACTGTCTGCAGATCTTTCTAGATTCCGCTGAGCATACGCAAAAGCATGTTGAAGGTATTTTCTCAGATTTTCAACATACTCATGAGTTGTGGAGGCATTTATCAAGGTCTGCTCTTGGGTTGTGTAGAGCAGATGCTGGGGTAAAACCATTCTTCGTCCAGTCATCAGCTCAAATGGAGACATTTTTGTTGCAGAAGAAGGAGTAGATCTGATGGCCATCAGGACAAGGGGTAATCGAATGTCCCAACTTGACCCAGTTTCTGCCACAAACTTTTTTAATATGCTCACAATAGTTTTATTGTACCTCGCAACTCCACCACTAGAGGAGCGCCGGTAGGCAATGTGTAGTTTCCTTTTTACCCCAAGTATCTCCCACATCTTTGTCATCAATTTGCTAGTGAAGTGGCTACCTCGGTCTGACTCGATCCTTTTGGATAGTCCAAAATGCGAGAAGATTTAGTATAGCGCTCCTCGTTAGTATAGTGGTCAGTATCCCCGCCTGTCACGCGGGAGACCGGGGTTCAATTCCCCGACGGGGAGAGTCACTTTTTCTTTTAAGCACTTTGAAACACATTGTGTATAGGCGCTATATAAATAAACTATCATATCATATCATATCATAAGATGTGATTGATCATCAGGGCAGCTGCTGTTTTTGCCTTGCAATTTGGAGCCGGGAGACATTCCACCCATTTAGTAAAAAAGCATGTTACGGTTAACATGTACTTGTTCCCCCTAGAGGAGCGAATGACGGGCCTGATATAATTGACTTGCAAATCTGACCAAGGCAGTGTCATCCCCCTCTTTTGGAGGGGAGCACGGTATATGAGTGATGTTGGCTGAAATTGTGCACACACAAGACACCCCTTCAAGTATTGGTCGAGGTCCTGCCCCATGTGTGGCCAGTATGCAACCTCTCGCAAAATGTCTAATGTCGTATGAAACCCCCGATGACCGGCTGTGGCCGCATCATGGGTGTGACTTAGCATCAGGCTTCGGAATGAGGTAGGGACCACCCACTGTTCATGACCAGATATGGATCTCCTCACCAACAAACCGTCTTGGATTCAGAACATTTTTGGACATTTCATCAACACTCTGAGGTCCTCTTTCCCAATGCAATTGGTATCCGTCAGGAAAAAGTTCTCAGGGTCCTCAATGTGTTGATAAAACTTACCAATTATTGGATCCACTTTTTGAGCCATAATCAAATCAGCATCTGGGGTCTCCTTACTCCATTGGGCAGTTGAGAGTTCATTGTGAGCATTTGTCTGGGACCTAGTGATAACATTGACCTGGATTTCCCCCAACAGGGACTCGATCTCAATTAGATCCCTTTGGATGACTCCGGTTTTGGCTAGCTGATCAGCTAAGTCATTTCCAGTTTTGTCTGGTCCCTCTACTTTAGAATTACCCTTGATCTTTTTCCAGTAGATGGTCATTCCATTCGAGGTGACCAGATCATCAATATTTTGGATTAGTTTTCCATGTTTTAGTGGTTTATTGTTAGCATATAGCATGCCTCTGGTTTTCCAATTAACCAACTGCTCCACGAACCCGTTCCGTACATAGGGCCTCATCACGAGTTGGGCGGTAAAGCCAGTGGTTTTACCACCGGTGGTATTAGCTCTACCACCAAACCCCCGGCGCTATTAGCGCCGGATCATGGGATTGGTGGTAATGGAATTTCCCATTCCCCACTGAGCCCATTCGGGAATGCCCCATTCCCCATTGGGCTCAATGGGGAATTTTCGCACTTCTAACGCCGGCGGACTTCCCGTCGGCAGTAATAGTGCTGATTTTTGGCGGATTTCCCCCCTGCTCAGAGCTGGGGAGAAATCCAGCAAAGCCCTGATTTGGCAGCGCCTTAAATCTGCCGCCAAACTCGTGATGAGGCCCATAATCTGAATCAGTGATTATGACCAGTTTGTGGAGTTGGTGTTGGACAGCATTGAGGATGGCTTGATGCACAGCCATCAGCTCTGCCATTTGACTACTCCGGGGACCGATTTTGTACCCAGCAGAGGGTTCGAGGGGCATCATTCACCCAGGCATTCCCAAAAAAGGCCACTAGTTATTTTTCCCTGTTGTTGTCAACATTGTAGTAGCACCCATCCACATAGACGGTGGGCATTCCCTCACACTTGTCTTCTTCATAGACTTTGTGTGGGGAATTAAGGTATGCCTCCATGTTGTCCTTGATTTTGAGACTTTCGTCCTCGAGACAGTTTTCTCGAGCACAATCATGCAAGTCAGCCAGACCTTGCACGAGGGGACTCTTCTTGTTTTGGCCATATCTGACCTCCACAGGAAAGCCTTGCATTGACAGAATCCAGGAAGTAATTTGGGAATTACTCACATTTCTGGCCGGATTCTGTCACTTTGGAGGTATTGCAGAGGCTGGTGTGGAGTCTCCACTATGATGTGTTCCCCCTGGATAAACGGGCAGTAATTCGTCAATGCCCACACTGTTGCCAGGAGTGCCTTCTCACAATCGTAGAATTTTTCCTCCACAGGGGATAAAGTCTTACTCGCATAGGAGATTACTTTATTGACCTTGTCATGCTTTTGATATAATATTGCTGTCAAGCATGTATTCGAGAACCCTGTCCCCAAGAAGAACTCCTTGTTTATGACAGGGTAAGCTAGGCAAGGCACTTGTGAGAGGCTTCTTTTGAGTTGTCTTTCTGCCTCGGCTTGTTCTGGACCCCACTCCCACTTGACCCCCCCTTCAACAGATGGATCAGTGGGTCTTGTGATCTCTGCGTAGTCCTCAATGAACTTTCTGCTGTAATTATTCAGTCCAAGAAGGCTCCTTAGCTCCTGCAGAGGTGTGGGGTCTTTTAGTTTCTGGGGTGCTTCTCCTTTCTTTTCCTGGGGACCGAGAACCTCATGAGTTATCGCATGCCCCAGAAAATTGGCACGGGTCCTGCACCACTGTGCCTTTTTGAAAGAGCTCTGGCAGCCCTCAGCTGTGTCAGAACATAACGGATCTCTGCTATGTGTTCCTCCACAGTTGAGCTTTTGATTAGAACATCATCTACATAGGCCAGGTTACCCTTTTCACCCAAGTCGGGCATGGCCTTATGCAGAAAGATATTAAATTAATTGCTGGAGTTGATGTATCCGAAGGGAGTCCAGGTCAGAGTGTACTGCTGCCCCCAGAAGGTAAAGGCCAACTTGTATTGGTCCTCCCTACTGACAGGTACAGTCCAGTACCCATTGGTCAGGTCAATGGCAGTGTAAACCTTTGACTCCTGATCTGGGCCAGCCCTTGGTCAATGTAGGGAAGAGGCCATCGGGAATTATGGACCCGTTTGTTGAGCTCCCTTAGGTCAGCACAGAGTCTCCATTGGCCTTTTGGTTTCAAAATCCCCAGCACCGGATTATTGAAGGTGCTGTGGACTGGACAAATTATCCCACGGGACTCAAGTTTCTTAAATATTTCTGTAAGGGACTCCATTGATGTGAGAGGCAAGTGATATTGCTTCACAAACATTGGAGTCATGCCAGGGTCCGTGGGAATTGTTGTTGTGTGGATGTCGGTGCGACCACAGCCATGTGAGTCCACCGCAAAGAGATCTTGAAAATCTAAGGAAACTTGTTCTAATTTTTGCTTTTGCTCCAGAGTGCTACAGGCATCAGCTAGGTTGACTCTCTCTTCAACCATCTGCCTGAAGCCCGGAAAGACTTTTGGTTTTGCTATCTCAGCGGCCTCCTCCAGCTGTGTAGAGAAGTCCCTGGTCAAAGTATTGACTTGGAATGATGGCTCCAGGTGGTGAAGGCAGTCCTGGTCGACTTGAAGGATCACCTCATCCCACCTGAAGTCACAGGTCACCTCTTCCTTACCATAAAGGCAGGAAGAGTACAGCAGGAAATTCCCCCCCATGCCGGGTGAAGATCCTGTCTGGTGTTGTGTCATCATCGCTATCACTGTCAAAACAGTCATTGGGGATTGGTCCTATCAGTTCATTACCTAAATCTATGGAAAAATTTCGGTCATCAACAGCCATTCCAATAATGATGCCTGCGCCCAGAGTGATACTCCTGAGGTCACTGTTATCCACCTCTATTAGAATGGTTTTGTGTTCTGTATTGACTAGTGGTGTTGGGTTTAACCCCAACCCTTGCTGTTGGAAATGGGCATTGAGGTGAAAATATGCATCAGGATTTAGCAGTTTCTGTCTTCTTTTAATTTTTATTATGAGTGAGAATTGTCGGGTCCATTCTGGGATGGTGACTTCCTCTCCAATCTGAATTTCAACTGAATATGGCAGCAATTGAGCTGACCGAAATGCTTTCTCTCGGTCATTAAAGTCCATGGGATTACCCACTAATTGGGACCAGGCTTTGAAGTTTATTAGGTCCAAACTAATGGCAAAACGATTGAATATGTCACTGCCTAAATAAAATGCAGCAGAGACATCTGACACAACCCAACAATTATGGACTATGTTCTTGTTGCCTATAAAAATTTTGAGCAGACACTTGCTAGGCAGGGGATGTTTGGAATTGGGTTTTTCCAGGTCCATTTCCCATTTGTCTATCAATTTAAATGTGGGAATGGCTGGATCTTTTGGGAGTTTCCGGAACATAGCCTCGCTGATGAAGCTCTTAACGTTGTACACGCACACTCGGGCGAGAACAGAGTCCTTCTCATCATTTAACTGAATAGGGATGAACAACTGTTCTCCAATTTTCTGAATGTCAGCCAAACTTTGAGCTGGTTTCTCATCAATTTGGACTATAGAAGTGGGATTTTCTGATTGTGAATTTGTATAGAATTTCAGGGTGTCACCTTCCAGTGTGGAATGCCACTTGAGACTGGAAGGAAGATTGATTTTCAGAAATAGAGAGCACTTCCCATCACCAGTTTGTTGTCCTACTGCAATTACTGTCATGTCAGGGATTTGGTGATTTTGAAAATGGAATTCGATTTGGTCAGGTTTTTGTTCAACCATGTGGCATGTGCCATTTAAACTAACATGGTTGATACTATATTTGAATTTTATTGGTCGGTTAGTCTGGGTCCAGAGGACCTTGTTTACACAATCTATGAGGGGAGATAATCTACGCAGGATGTCATTCCCCAGTAAACATGGTCTGCCCTCTGGAGTCACAAATGTGACCGGGTTTTTCACCTTGTGTCGCCCAATTTTTAATGTCTAAATCTGCAGTCCCCTCGACAGGAATTTCATTCCCATCGAAGTTCTGAAGTTGTCCAGGAAGAAGGGTGAGAGGGATTTGGTATTTCTCCCCCTTCCCAAATTCAGCTGATCAAAGTCCCTTTTGACAGAAGGGTGGCTTGGGATCCAGTGTCCACCAGTGCCAGAAATGTACATTGCCCCTGTATTTGGACCGGGGCATAAAATCTTCCCTCCTTTTCCTCAAGGGGGCAAAGATAATGCGCATTTTGGGAAAATTGGTGGATTTATTTCTTTGCTTTTGATTATGACAGAGGGGTGATTTGGGCAGGATTTTGTTTGGGATCTTGGGAACCTGTAAGAAAAAGGTGACAGTTGGATATGGGTGGAGTTTTGGCTCCCCTGGTTCTGATTCTGGGCTGCCCCACCCTTTTTGGAGGGAGTCACCAGAATTGGTTTGGGGAAGGTGATTTTCTTGCTGGTCATTCTGGGATTCAATGATGGGTGGTTTTAACTCGGTCCCCGCATCTACCCAGTCTTGATCAGGATCTCTCGGGACCCATTTTTCTTTGGGAGGAGTTCCCCCATCCCTGAAGGAGAAGATCCTTTTCCCTGAATCCTCTGAGGACCCCTCTCCTTCAAATTGGAAGATTCTAACTTCCTCCACAAAATGGGCTTTTTTGAGGCCCTTTATTTCTCCTACCCGCCCTCTGTTCCTTAGGTTGCTGATTCTCGGGGGCAGGAGATTCTGGTTCCGGTTCCTGGGTTTCCAGGGGGTTTTCACAAGTGGGGAAGGAAGCTTCCTCTAAGGATTTACAACCCCCATCCCCTTTGCCTCCTCCTTGGGAAACAGTGGATTGTCAGGGTTCTCTCCTAGTCTTTGCTCTGGAGTACCAGACCCTTGGTTTGAGGGGTTCTGGGCCACCATGTTCATCTAAGGGTTTTGCTGACCCCTCAACATGCAACCCAGATCCTGTGCCAAGTTCTGGACCTGGCGCTCCAGTTGGGACACCCACTCTGATTGGCACGGGATTCTCTGGTCTACCCTAGGTTGATCACAGGAAGGGTAACTGTCCCTTCTCCCATAATACCCTTGGGTGGGATAGTTCTGGTACCCCTCCACCTTTGGCCTCCCCTCTCCCAGATTGGGTTTTCTGGGCTCAGGAAAGTGGGGAAAGAAAGAATGGTTGTTTTGGGGGTTGATGTTTGGCGGGTAGCGGGGAAAGAAACTCAACCCAGCGTTTGGGGAATTACTGCCCTCCTGAGTGATGTTAGGAGGGAAGTTTCTTGGGTTGGCAGCTGCCTGGTTGGATTCCACCCCCCCCTTGGGACGGGGGAGTCCACACATAGCCCAGGATGGGTCTTCTGCCCTTGTAACGGGGGCTGATGTAGTCAGGGTAGTTAGGGGTCCCATTTGTTGGGTTACCTCCCTGACTACCAGTTTGGGATTGGCCCGATGGCCTTCTGGGTCTTTGGTTAGGAGGATTTTCCACAGGAATATTCTTCAGCCCCCCCATCTCCAGATCTAAAATGGGGGCAACCTTCACCTCCGCCACCTTAGCAGCAGTAGGCGTGTTGGTTGGTTTGGATCTTTTATTGATATTTTTATTTTCTACCGGTTTCTGCACTTCATAAATGCGAGTTGCCTGTTCAATGACCCAGTCTAGTGATCTCTTCTCATGAAAGTCCCTCACCAGCTGGGTCATAATGTATTTAGGGAGTGCATGAAAGAAGGCATTGATGAACTCCCTACTGTCTGTGCGCACCCCCCTGGTGGTCTGCGCAAAGGCACGCTTCAACTCTTGTACAAATTCTTGTGGGGCCTGGTCTTCCCCACAATGCAGATTGTAGGCCGCCTTGTTGGCCTCTTGAGGGTTTCTATGTATTGAGAAATGCTTTAAGATGGCTGCTCTATAGGTGGACCATCTTGAGTGTTTCTGATCCTCCAGCCCCGCAAAGAAGCTGGAGTATTCAGGAGAAAATCTCCACTTGACATATTGAATGTAACTTTGGCTATTCTTCAGGTGGAAAGTAGCCATCATTTGTTCATGCAACTCGAGGTGCTCCCAAACTGAATATTTGGCATTTTTATGATAGGGAGTTATGACGCTCCTAATAGCCTCGATTTGCTTCAGGGGATCTTTCATTAGGGCCCTCTTAATTTTGTTGGCCTTTTTAGTTCTGGTGACCCTTGTCCACTCATCCTCTGACTCAGAGGTATTGCTACAGGAGGCGGCTGTATGATCCTCTAGCCTCTTACTGATTCTGCGAGCTTGGGAATGGCTTGCAGAATGTGGGGGCCTAGTCTCCTGAGACATGTGGTGCTCAGAAGAGTCTTCTGACTCTCCCTTGCTCCCAGGATTGGCTGAGTCCCCCTCCTCCCCCACTGCCCTAGCTTGGAAGAGGTTTTTAAGATGCTCTTTGTGGGCCTAGATTCATGGAATTCCCCACCAAATTTGACAGACTGATCTCTTGGTAGGTGATATTTTTGAGGATCCAGTTCTCTGATTCTCCCCTCACTGAAGTCTTCCTGATCAGAGAGGCTGGCCCTAATATTTTGGAATCTGTACATAGATGCCCGCCCATCCATTTCTGGGAGGCACTGATCTGTCAGTACCATATTTGCCATTGTGCTGAAGTCTACCAATCCCCATGGCGCTTGGTTCATATGAGCCAGTGGATATGAGGGTGGCAGAGTCCATGGGACTGAAGGGATTAAAGTCCCTGATGACAGGGGTCCTGAGGTTATGCTCAGGGGTTTCTCTTCCCCATCTTACCTCATCTCTTTCAGCCCCTATTCCCTGATGACATGCCAAAATCTGACCCTTTTGCTCCTCTATTAAGGCCTTAACGGTCTCTATGATTTGTTCTTGCACAGCTATCTGTTTGTGGAGCCTGTCATTGCCTCTCTGTGCTTCCTGCCTAGATTGGAAATACTGGGCCAATTTTTGCAGCAGGAGACTCACCTCCTGAGTTTGGTCCTTAATGGCCTGAGTGTTCTTTGCCAGAGCATCCTCCACCCGCCTGGTGTTCTCTAATAGCTTTTCATACTCAGTTTTGATTTCACTAAATTCCTGAAGGGCCAGCTTTTTTTCCTCCAACTAGCAGGGTAATTCACAGAATTTCGCAGAAAAGTGTCGCAAGCGGCTGGCGCAGAGTGTCCGCGTGGATTGTCTGCGCCAGGCACGTGCGCTAAAACCGATTTCCGCGCACAGCGTATTCATGGATTTTAGGCTCCCAAACCAGCCGTATCGCAGCGACCCTGCAACAGCGCCAGTAACGCCCCCAAGAACGCCCTCGCGCAAGGAAAAGCCATCAAAATCGCTAAATCATCGCAAAGGGCTGCGCTAACCCTGGACCAGTTTACAGGGCTGCCAAACAAGGAACGCAAAGCGGGTAACGTGCATATCAGGGGTACGCGTGAAGTTATAAACGCGATTAGCCAGGGTACGTGTATTTCAGGGGTGCGCGGGAAGTTCCACACGCGAATAGCCTGGGTGCGTGTATTTCAGGGGTGCGCGGGAAGTTTTACACGCGATTTCAGCAGGGTACGTGTATTTCAGGGGTGCGCGGGAAGTTCCACACGCGAATAGCCTGGGTACGTGTATTTCATGGGTGCGCGGGAAGTTCCACACGCGAATAGCCTGGGCGCGTGTATTTCAGGGGTGCGCGGGAAGTTTTACACGCGATTTCAGCAGGGTACGTGTATTTCAGGGGTGCGCGGGAAGTTCCACACGCGAATAGCCGGGGCGCGTGTATTTCAGGGGTGCGCGGGAAGTTCCACACGCGAATAGCCTGGGCGCGTGTATTTCAGGGGTGCGTGGGAAGTTACACACGCTATTAGGCTGGGTGGTTCCTCACAGGTGTTCCCTGTACACCCTCGACGGCCCCTGCAGGCAGCCCACAAAACAGGGGACTACCCTGCACACCTGCTCATGTCCCCCTGCACCCCCACCCCCCAGCAGTGCAGGGGCAGCCTCCACCAGGCCCCCACCCATGTCTCCCACCCCCCCCCCACCCCCAGCAGTGCAGGGGCACCCTCCACCAGGCCCCCACTCATGTCTCCCACCACCCCCACCCCCCAGCATCCAGGGGCACTCTCCACCAGGCCCCCACTCATGTCTCCCACCACCCCCAGCCCCCAGCAGTGCAGGGGCAGCCCCCACCAGGCCCCCACTCATGTCTCCCACCACCCCCAGCCCCCCCAGCCACCAGGGGCACCCTCCACCAGGCCCCCACTCATGTCTCCCAGCGTGCTACGTGTATTTCAGGGGTGCGCGGGAAGTTCCACACGCGAATAGCCTGGGCGCGTGTATTTCAGGGGTGCGCGGGAAGTTCCACACGCGAATAGCCGGGGCGCGTGTATTACAGGGGTGCGCAGGAAGTTTTACACGCGATTTCAGCAGGGTACGTGTATTTCAAGGGTGCACGGGAAGTTCCACACGCGAATAGCCTGGGCGCGTGTATTTCAGGGGTGCGCGGGAAGTCCCACACGCGAATAGCTTGGGCGCGTGTATTTCAGGGATGCGCGGGAAGTTCCACACGCGAATAGCCTGGGCGCGTGTATTTCAGGGGTGCGCGGGAAGTTTTACACGCAATTTCAGCAGGGTACGTGTATTTCAGGGGTGCGCGGGAAGTTCCACACGCGAATAGCCGGGGCGCGTGTATTTCAGGGGTGCGCGGGAAGTTTTACACGCGATTTCAGCAGGGGAACGTATATTTCAGGGGTGCGCGGGAAGTTCCACACGCGAATAGCCTGGGCGCGTGTATTTCAGTGGTGCGCGGGAAGTCCCACACGCGAATAGCCTGGGCGCGTGTATTTCAGGGGTGCGCGGGAAGTTCCACACGCGAATAGCCTGGGCGCGTGTATTTCAGGGGTGCGCGGGAAGTTCCACACGCGATTAGGCTGGGTGGGTCCTCACAGGTGTTCCCTGTACACCCTCGACGGCCCCTGCAGGCAGCCCACAAAACAGGGGACTACCCTGCACACCTGCTCATGTCCCCCTGCACCCCCACCCCCCAGCAGTGCATGGGCAGCCTCCACCAGGCCCCCACCCATGTCTCCCACCACCCCCACCCTCCAGCAGTGCAGGGGCACCCTCCACCAGGCCCCCACTCATGTCTCCCACCACCCCCACCCCCCAGCATCCAGGGGCACTCTCCACCAGGCCCCCACTCATGTCTCCCACCACCCCCAGCCCCCAGCAGTGCAGGGGCAGCCCCCACCAGGCCCCCACTCATGTCTCCCACCACCCCCAGCCCCCCCAGCCACCAGGGGCACCCTCCACCAGGCCCCCACTCATGTCTCCCAGCGTGCTACGTGTATTTCAGGGGTGCGCGGGAAGTTCCACACGCGAATAGCCTGGGCGCGTGTATTTCAGGGGTGCGCGGGAAGTTCCACACGCGAATAGCCGGGGCGCGTGTATTACAGGGGTGCGCAGGAAGTTTTACACGCGATTTCAGCAGGGTACGTGTATTTCAAGGGTGCGCGGGAAGTTCCACACGCGAATAGCCTGGGCGTGTCTATTTCAGGGGTGCGCGGGAAGTCCCACACGCGAATAGCTTGGGCGCGTGTATTTCAGGGATGCGCGGGAAGTTCCACACGCGAATAGCCTGGGCGCGTGTATTTCAGGGGTGCGCGGGAAGTTTTACACGCAATTTCAGCAGGGTACGTGTATTTCAGGGGTGCGCGGGAAGTTCCACACGCGAATAGCCGGGGCGCGTGTATTTCAGGGGTGCGCGGGAAGTTTTACACGCGATTTCAGCAGGGGAACGTATATTTCAGGGGTGCGCGGGAAGTTCCACACGCGAATAGCCTGGGCGCGTGTATTTCAGTGGTGCGCGGGAAGTCCCACACGCGAATAGCCTGGGCGCGTGTATTTCAGGGGTGCATGGGAAGTTCCACACGCGAATAGCCTGGGCGCGTGTATTTCAGGGGTGCGCGGGAAGTTCCACACGCGATTAGGCTGGGTGGGTCCTCACAGGTGTTCCCTGTACACCCTCGACGGCCCCTGCAGGCAGCCCACAAAACAGGGGACTACCCTGCACACCTGCTCATGTCCCCCTGCACCCCCACCCCCCAGCAGTGCAGGGGCAGCCTCCACCAGGCCCCCACCCATGTCTCCCACCACCCCCACCCCCCAGCAGTGCAGGGGCACCCTCCACCAGGCCCCCACTCATGTCTCCCACCACCCCCACCCCCCACCATCCAGGGGCACTCTCCACCAGGCCCCCACTCATGTCTCTCACCACCCCCACCCCCCAGCAGTGCAGTGGCAGCCCCCACCAGGCCCCCACTCATGTCTCCCACCACCCCCAACCCCCAGCAGTGCAGGGGCAGCCCCCACCAGGCCCCCACTCATGTCTCCCACCACCCCCAGCCCCCAGCAGTGCAGGGGCAGCCCCCACCAGGCCCCCACTCATGTCTCCCACCACCCCCAGCCCCCCCAGCCACCAGGGGCACCCTCCACCAGGCCCCCACTCATGTCTCCCAGCGTGCTACGTGTATTTCAGGGGTGCGCGGGAAGTTCCACACGCGAATAGCCTGGGCGCGTGTATTTCAGGGGTGCGCGGGAAGTTCCACACGCGAATAGCCGGGGCGCGTGTATTACAGGGGTGCGCAGGAAGTTTTACACGCGATTTCAGCAGGGTACGTGTATTTCAGGGGTGCGCGGGAAGTTCCACACGCGAATAGCCTGGGCGCGTGTATTTCAGGGGTGCGCGGGAAGTCCCACACGCGAATAGCTTGGGCGCGTGTATTTCAGGGGTGCGCGGGAAGTTCCACACGCGAATAGCCTGGGCGCGTGTATTTCAGGGGTGCGCGGGAAGTTTTACACGCAATTTCGGCAGGGTACGTGTATTTCAGGGGTGCGCGGGAAGTTCCACACGCGAATAGCCAGGGCGCGTGTATTTCAGGGGTGCGCGGGAAGTTTTACATGTGATTTCAGCAGGGTACGTGTATTTCAGGGGTGCGCGGGAAGTTCCACACGCGAATAGCCTGGGCGCGTGTATTTCAGTGGTGCGCAGGAAGTCCCACACGCGAATAGCCTGGGCGCGTGTATTTCAGGGGTGCGCGGGAAGTTCCACACGCGAATAGCCTGGGCGCGTGTATTTCAGGGGTGCGCGGGAAGTTCCACACGCAATTAGGCTGGGTGGGTCCTCACAGGTGTTCCCTGTACACCCTCGACGGCCCCTGCAGGCAGCCCACAAAACAGGGGACTACCCTGCACACCTGCTCATGTCCCGCTGCACCCCCACCCCCCAGCAGTGCAGGGGCAGCCTCCACCAGGCCCCCACCCATGTCTCCCACCACCCCCACCCCCCAGCAGTGCAGGGGCACCCTCCACCAGGCCCCCACTCATGTCTCCCACCACCCCCACCCCCCACCATCCAGGGGCACTCTCCACCAGGCCCCCACTCATGTCTCCCACCACCCCCACCCCCCAGCAGTGCAGTGGCAGCCCCCACCAGGCCCCCACTCATGTCTCCCACCACCCCCACCCCCCAGCCACCAGGGGCACCCTCCACCAGGCCGCCACCCATGTCTCCCACCACCCCCACCCCCCAGTCACCAGGGGCACCCTCCACCAGGCCCCCACTCATGTCTCCCAGCGTGCTACGTGTATTTCAGGGGTGCGCGGGAAGTTCCACACGCGAATAGCCTGGGCGCGTGTATTTCAGGGGTGCGCAGGAAGTTCCACACGTGAATAGCCGGGGCGCGTGCATTACAGGGGTGTGCGGGAAGTTTTACACGCGATTTCAGCAGGGTACGTGTATTTCAGGGGTGCGCGGGAAGTTCCACACGCGAATAGCCTGGGCGCGTGTATTTCAGGGGTGCGCGGGAAGTCCCACACGCGAATAGCCTGGGCGCGTGTATTTCAGGGGTGCGCGGGAAGTTCCACACGCGAATAGCCGGGGCGCGTGTATTACAGGGGTGCGCGGGAAGTTTTACACGCGATTTCAGCAGGGTACGTGTATTTCAGGGGTGCGTGGGAAGTTCCACACGCGAATAGCCTGGGCGCATGTATTTCAGGGGTGCGCGGGAAGTCCCACACGCGAATAGCCTGGGCGCGTGTATTTCAGGGGTGCGGGGGATGTTCCACACGCGAATAGCCTGGGCGTGTGTATTTCAGGGGTGCGCGGGAAGTTTTATACGCGATTTCAGCAGGGTACGTGTATTTCAGGGGTGCGCGGGAAGTTCCACACGCGAATAGCCGGGGCGCGTGTATTTCAGGGGTGCGCGGGAAGTTTTACACGCGATTTCAGCAGGGTACGTGTATTTCAGGGGTGCGCGGGAAGTTCCACACGCGAATTGCCTGGGCGCGTGTATTTCAGGGGTGCGCGGGAAGTTTTACACGCGATTAGGCTGGGTGGGTCCTCACAGGTGTTCCCTGTACACCCTCGACGGCCCCTGCAGGCAGCCCACAAAACAGGGGACTACCCTGCACACCTGCTCATGTCCCCCTGCACCCCCACCCCCCAGCAGTGCAGGGGCAGCCTCCACCAGGCCCCCACTCATGTCTCCCACCACCCCCACCCCCCAGCCACCAGGGGCAGCCTCCACCAGGCCCCCACTCATGTCTCCCACCACCCCCACCCCCCACCATCCAGGGGCACCCTCCACCAGGCCCCCACTCATGTCTCCCACCACCCCCACCCCCCACCATCCAGGGGCACCCTCCACCAGGCCCCCACTCATGTCTCCCAGCGTGCTACGTGTATTTCAGGGGTGCGCGGGAAGTTCCACACGCGAATAGCCTGGGCGCGTGTATTTCAGGGGTGCGCAGGAAGTTTTACACGCGATTTCAGCAGGGTACGTGTATTTCAGGGGTGCGCGGGAAGTGCCACACGCGAATAGCCGGGGCGCGTGTATTTCAGGGGTGCGCGGGAAGTTTTACACGCGATTTCAGCAGGGTACGTGTATTTCAGGGGTGCGCGGGAAGTTCCACACGCAAATTGCCTGGGCGCGTGTATTTCAGGGGTGTGCGGGAAGTTTTACACGCGATTAGGCTGGGTGGGTCATAACAGGTGTTCCCTGTACACCCTCGACGGCCCCTGCAGGCAGCCCACAAAACAGGGGTCTACCCTGCACACCTGCTCATGTCCCCCTGCACCCCCACCCCCCAGCAGTGCAGGGGCAGCCTCCACAAGGCCCCCACCCATGTCTCCCACCACCCCCACCCCCCAGCCACCAGGGGCACCCTCCACCAGGCCCCCACTCATGTCTCCCACCACCCCCACCCCCCAGCAGTGCAGGGGCAGCCTCCACCAGGCCCCCACTCATGTCTACCACCACCCCCACCCCCCAGCAGTGCAGGGGCACCCTCCACCAAGCCCCCACTCATGTCTACCACCACCCCCACCCCCCAGCAGTGCAGGGGCAGCAGGCAGTCAGGCAGCAGCAGATGGCAGGTGGGAGCGTGCTCGGGGCTCTGGGGGGCAGTAGTTCGGCCTTCCGGGCAGGAGCGTGGTATTCCGTGTGCTTACGCGTGGCCAGCTTGGTACGGAGTGATTTGGCACGTGAAAATCCTGCACGTCAGCGTGAAAACCGAGGAAAGGCCCTTAGCGCGTAAGCGCGTCAGCACGCATACGTGATTCTATTGGACCAAAGGCCCTCAGCGCGTAAGCGTGTCTGTGACGTGACCCGCATGGGTGTTTCCCACACAGCACGTGATGACAGAGCACACGTGGAAAGACTGCACGTCAGAGTGTAATCGCGTGTGATTGGTGGAAATGGCCCTACACGCAGAAGTGACAAAGCGTGTAATTGGTGGAAATGGCCCTAGCGCGTACACGCCGCGTAAGTGACACTGGACGTGTGGGCCTGTATAAAAGGTACGCGTAGAACACCATTTCCTTGTACGTGCTTTTCGTGGAGAGCGAGTGGGTGAATTCTGTACTTCTTGTCGTTTCACACGCGATTTACTTCACAGCGTTTCAAGTTCGTATTCCCTGTTACCTCTGACAGCTTTTTCTCTTTTTTCTCTTTTACTGGTTTACCTGGGCCTGTTCCCTCAAACAGTGTTCCCTTCTACTGTTGTCCTGTCTCCTCAGACAGCGTACAAATCTTCTTTTGGCGGGGGTGTTGCCAACCAAACGCGCTCCTTTTTCACGCTCTTTTACCTGGCAGACGGTGAGTCACGCACGTATCTAACATCTGTGCTTGCCCCGTGTGTAGCCTACCCCTTCAGAGGTCATTCTATGCTGCGTGTGACACGCATACGTTCATTCTTGTGTTACTGGGTGCCACAGCGTAGTGCAGGTTTTTCTTTCTGCACACGTGGTCTAGGAGGGGTTGCGTGCACGTCATCTCCCTTTTTTGGGGCTCCTGTGCGTAGCGTGACCCGTCATCTTTCCCCAGGGGTTACAATCAGCCTTGCAAGAGCACTAGGGTACAATTACCATCTGGTACCCAACCCCTTTGACCCCCAATTGCCCAGGACAATATTTTACAGCCACTCCCATACGCACATTAACATCAGTGCCATGGCTGGGAGGCGAGGATTCCGTAAGGGTGGCAAAGGTGGAAGAGCCACAAGTGGTGGCCGTGGTGGATCCGGTAGGGGACGTGGTCGTTACTTGCAGGGTGAGCCTGTCCCCCCATGTGTGGAGGACCAGTCAAGGGCACCCATAATCCCCCCCCCTCCTGTTGAGGCTGATGTGGCTGACACCATCCATGCTCAGCCCTTGTTGGACCAGCCCATTGTGGCACCAGACCTGGCTGACTCCATGGCTGACTTCCAGGTCAGCAGGCCTATGACACGTGCGCTGGTGCACATTGATGTCACCATGCCACGTGCATCTGGGGCAGCAAGGTCATCTGCTGCACCAAGTAGGCAGGGCGGAGAGGCTGCAGGGGCAGCTGCGGCTCCATCCACCCCAGCCCTCACACACCCAGCCCAGACAGTGTCGGTCCTAGTCCATGCTGCTGACATTCCCCCTGACACCATCACACTAGAGCCAATGCCTGCACCAACTCTCATGCTGAGTGTGCAATCCCACACTCCTGATACAGAGTCCACCAGGGCTCCTGCCCCTAGTGTCCAGAGCGGCGCAGGACACTCAGGATCACCACCACCTTCCAAGCGGAAGAGGAAGAGTGCTCGTCCGGCACAGGCTGATGCCCCAGATACGGCTACACAGTCCGGCCCATCCAGGAAGCCCAGCTTCACGGATGACGAACTGAATGCACTTGTCGAGTATGTGTCCGCACATGACAACAAGATGGTCATTGTTGCAGGATCCAAGACCACACCTGCACAACGCCAGGCACACTGGCAGACCGTTGCGGACATCGTAAGTGCCCTTGGAATCGTGAGGCGCACAACCAATGATTGCTATAAGCGCTGGAATGACCTAAAGCGCAGGGCAAAGAGTAAGCTGGCCTCAAGTCATGCCGCAACTCTAGTGACTGGAGGTGGGTCTCCAGTAGTAGACATGGAACTCACTCCACATGAGTCAGTCGCTGGGACCTACGTCACGGAGGAACAGATCCAAGGCGTGGGAGATCTGGCTGATTACGAGGCATTGTCCGGTGAGTGCACATGCATGTGTGTGTCATCCATGTGCATGGTGTGTGTGAGGGCTTCTGTTTGTGTGACAGGTGAGAGTGTGTGCGCCTGAGTCGTATGGGTCAGCCATGTGCTTCATGCAATACATCCTGCGCAGCTGCATTTGGCCATAGCAGTATCCCTTCTGCCAACAGTAGACATCTAGCCCAACTGCACGCCAGTTGCCCTTGAAGTGTCACCTTGCCACAACATTGTTGCTTGATTTTTCACTGTTCATTTAGTCAGATTGTTTGCATTCCACCACTATTACTAGGCATGTCGCAGTCCTCTAGTCACATGTCTGACATGGCTATGGTAAAGTGGAGTGACTTTGTTACCTGGATATCATTTGTACAAACATGTCCCTGTGCAATTGCACCATTTCGGACTGGCAGCTCCAGGTGAAGAATCTGACCTGTTTGAATTAGAAAAGCTATTACATGCGGGAACTGGACTGAATGAATAGGTGCTGCCCTCCTCTCCATCTTCACTCAATAGCAATGGTACATGCCATCTGTGTGATGGCATGTGTGTTTCACCTGCCAATCACAGGCCAATGTGTGATGCCACTGCCAGGCAGCATGCAGAAAATGTGTTCATCTTCCATCTTGGTGTCATGAGTGTGTGCCATTTGCCTGCCCTTCATACGCAGTGAGGGTGCATGCATGGGAGGGTTTTAGTCATGTGGGACATGTGTCAAACAAGTACTGGTTCTCTTGCTTCTCAGCCCTCATTGTGTGCCATGGTGCTAATGCCTGTTTCCATTTCTTTGTTTTAATGTCTTTGCAGCGGAAGACGCACCTGATACTGCTGGGGTTGTGGAGATGGTGCAGACCCAGGAGGGGTCCGAGGGCCGACCAACCACCAGTGAGGGACGTGGTGTGGTGGTGGGTGAGAACCCACAAGTGCTGCAGGTCCTGCTCTCAAGGGGTGTCTCTGGCTGCACCTCCCCCGAGCTGTACTCAGGTGTTGATTCGGATGAGACCTACGTGCCGTCGCAGGTGAGTGTTCCAGGGAGGGATTCTGTTCTGTCTCACCCACCTGCACCAGGGTCAGAACCCTCAATGGGGATGTCAGTGTTGGCAGCTACGCCTTTGGTGGTTACGGATGCAGGGTCACACTCCGCGACATCTGATCCTGTTCCTGGGCCAGCAGATCAGAGGGGGAATGCAGTCCTGCAGCCTCAGGCAGTGCCGGCACAGCAAGGCGCAGTTCGCCTTGCCCCAGACAGGTGTGGTGCCCGCCGACGTGGTTGCCGTACGCCACCTGGCAATACCGCATGGGAGCAATCCATTTACGGTATGGCAACCCAACAGGCAGCATCATCCGAGATGATGGCTCAGGCCATGGATAGGGTGGCCACTTCCATTGTCCCCCCTGAAAGGCTGATGGAGCGACTAGAGCAGGCAACCGACTCCATCTGCCAGTCACACAGGGAGGACATGTTGGGGTCCAACAGGGACAGGCGGGCGGCACTGGCGACTCTGCAGGAGGCCATCTCCATTGAGTCCCAGGGCCACAGGGAAGCCCTGAGGCAGGAGCTCCTTCACCTCAGGACGACTCTTGTTGAGCTTGAGGCTTCAACACACCAAAGGACAGAACAGCAGCTGGAGCGTCTCCCCCGTACGCTCTCAGCTGAGATGCAGGCAACGAGGGCGGAGGTCCGGGCATCCCGTGAGTTGTTGCATGGGGACCTCCGCACACTCATCCTCCAGAACCAGACCTACCACACCCGCATGCTTGCAGCCATGGAGGAGCAGACTAGGGCCTTGCGTGGGCTGCCTCCCATAGTGCAACCACCTCCGGATGCAGCTGCACAGGGTGATAATAGCGACAGCAGTGATACTCCCACAATAGGGCAGCCATGGAGGAGCAGACTAGGGCCTTGCGTGGGCTGCCTCCCATAGTGCAACCACCTCCGGATGCAGCTGCACAGGGTGATAATAGCGACAGCAGTGATACTCCCACAATAGGGTAGCCGTGTGGGCCATGAGCCCATGGAGGTGTTTTTTTTCCCAGGATCCACGCAGGTGGGTTCTGGTGTGAATCCTGTCCTCGGACCTCCTGGGTGGCCTCCCCAACCCCCCCGGGCCCTTCAATGGCCATTTTTTATTTTTTTTTATTTTTTTTTATTTTTATTTATTTTATTCCCTATTTTTTTGGGACGATTTGTTGGCTTCCGTGGTTCCTGTGGGCATACGCTGCATTGTGGCTGGGCACATGCAGGCTTGTAATGTATTTGGTTCAGATGCTTGGGTTTGAGTCACACACACCCCTCCTGCTTCCCGTTTCCATGGGCTTGCAAAGGGTGTGCCCAAGTGACAGTGAATTACACAGTGACGTTGGACTCCCATGAGCTGTGTGGGCAGTCTGTAGTCAATACTGTGTATACATTCCTAGTGCATATTGCTGTTGTGTTGTACACTGCATGTTGCATTGATGTGTAACTCATCTTCTGTGTCTACCTCCCAATTTGCAGGTCCCTTCCTCATGTCTACACAAGGACCTCTAGTCTGGAGATGTGGTCCATGTTGGCAGCAGTGCACCTACAACTCTACATGGCGCCAACACTGCACAGTTGGTAGTGGTGGGAGTGCAGGCATTTCCAGGTGGTGAGACTACTAATATTTAACATTAGTGATGTCATGTTAATGGTAGTACGTGCTCAAGTTTGCTGTTGGTCCGGCATTACTGAGAGCATTTCAGGTGTTGCAAGTATCTAATAGGGACACTGTACATTGTGACACTAGTGTCATGTTGTGTGGATTACTTTGTTTACCTGCAAATAGCATGACATGGCACGTGTGTGGTGTGGCGGTGCTGGGGTTGGGTTGGCTGACATGGCACTGTCCTCTTGTTGCATTTTGCAAGTGGGTATTCATTTTAGCTGCTTGAATGTGCAACTTCACAAAACTGTATTGGTGGTGTCTGTGTGGGTAGGGATGCACACATTGTGACACTTCCAGGTGAACAATCTCAGGCTGATATGGTTTTCACGGTTCTTTCTCCAGACATTCAGGGTCAGTGTCAGGTTGAGTCATCATTGATTGTCAGATGGAATGTGGCAGGGCAGTGTGCACTCTACAGGGGTGTGATTTCTATGTGAAGTAATTAGCCACTAGCTGTGTACGGGCTGCCTCCCCCCGTGCCCTTTCCCCTCCCATGCGCAGCGGCTGTGCATGTGGTTGGGGATGGGGGGGCACCACCATGTCCACGGCCAGGCCCCGGCGTGTTGCAACGTTGTGCAGGACACATGCTGCCACTATGATCCTGCACACTACTGGGGGAGTGTACAACAGCTGCCCGCCAGAACGGTCAAGGGAGCAAAAGCGTGACTTCAGCACTCCGAATGTGCGCTCCACTATGCCCCGGGTTGTAATGTGGCCTGCGTTATATCTTACCTGGGGTGGCGTGGTGGGTTTCCGAATTGGCGTCATCATGTGGGGGCTGAGAGGGTAGGCACTGTCCCCTGTGGAGGTGGTGATTGGTATCATTGGTGGGGTTGTGACCTTGCTCAGTATCTGACATGCATGCATGTGCAGTGGCATTCATACTCACCAAGCAGCCATGTATCGCCATGCCGCCCAGCTTCTAGGTCCCGGCTTAGGGTGGACATTAGGTAAATGAAGCTGTCGTGGGTGGACCCGGGATAGTTGGCATATACTGAGGTGATGATTCCCTTGGCATTACATACTACCTGCACGTTGATGGAATGCCAGTGCTTGCGGTTCCTATAGATGTGCTCAGATGCCCTGGGGGGACGTAGAGCCACATGGGTGCAGTCGATGGCACCTAGCACTTTGGGGAATCGTGCCACAGCGTAGAAATCCAGGGCGGCAGCATGCCTTTCTGCAGGGGTTCTGGGCAGGTATATGTGCCTGCGGACTGATGGGCGTGCAGTGATGATGTTCAAGACCTGGTGTGGGCAGCGTGACTGGGTGGCCTGTGATACACCACCCACAATGGCACTTGTCCGCTGAAATGATCCAGTGGCTAAGAAGTGCAGTACATTGAGGACCTTCTCCAGGGGGCTGAGTGCTTGGGAGCACAGGGTTGGTGATGTGAGGTCATCCTCCCACTCACTCACCAGGTCCAGTATGATGTGTGGTGGAAACCTGTACCTCCCATGCACCTGGTCATCAGGCATCCCGAAAAGGCTGGTTCTGGGTGTGAATATTCTGGCCCTGACTATCCTCCTCCTCCTCCTCCTCCTTTGGTAGGCCACGCCCACTGCTGCTAGGAACGGTATGTTCATCCTGGGTCTGAGCTTGTTATTTTTTTAGCGCGCAAATTAATGCGTCGCGCGTGTGGTAGGCGAGCGTGTGACCCGCGCACCCCTGAAATCCAGTACCCAGTCCAATAGCGTGTGGAAATTCCCGCGCACACCGGGATACAGGTGCGCTGACGTACTTGCGTGTGTAAGTGTCCGCGCACACCTGATATACACGTACATAGGACAATCGCGTGTACGCGCACTTTTGTCCAATTACACGCGATGACACCCTGACGTGCTGTCCAATTACACGCAATGAGACTCTGCCGTGCTGTCCAATTACACGCGATGACACTCTGACGTGCAGTCTTTCCATGTGTGCTCTGTCATCATGTGCTGTGTGGTAAACACCCGTGCGGGTCACGTCACAGACGCGCTTACGCGCTGAGGGCCTTTGATCCAATAGATTCGCGTATGCGTGCTGACGCAATTACGCGCTAAGGGCCTTTCCTCGGTTTTCACGCTGACGCGCAGGATTTTCACGTGCCAAATCACTCCGTACCAAGCTGGCCACGCGTAAGCACACGGAAGACCACGCTCCTGCCCAGAAGGCCGGACTACTGCCCCCCAGAGCCCCGAGCACGCTCCCACCTGCCATCTGCTGCTGCCTGACTGCCTGCTGCCCACATGCACTGCCATTTGCTGCCTGCACATCAGCAAGGGGTGCTGTTGCTGTGACCACCCCTGCTGGAACCGAAGACTCCCGACTGGAATTCCATCGCTCCACAGCCCAGCACCAGGACCCAGTTGCCCACCCACTCCTGCCTCTGGGGTTGTCATGTCGGGGCAAACACCATCTGTGACCACTGACAAACCCCGGCCAGAGAGGCAGAGGGGCACCAGCTTCAGTGCCACCGAAGTTGGTGTCCTGGTGGAGCAAGTCCTGGGGCAGTATGATCCCCTCTTCGGAAGTTCCCGCGGCGACAAGGAAGGACGGACTCGGATCTGGACTGACATCGTGACTGCCATCAACGCGGAGGGGGTGGCAGTCCGGGACTTACAACATGTCAGGAAGCGCTGGGAGGACTTCAGGTCCAGGACCCTGAACAAGGCCTGGCGCCTCTTGAAGGCAGCGGATGCCAAGGGGCGCCGGGGCTACTTGTCAGAAGAACAGATGGGGGTCCCGGAACGCATATCCCCAGCCCTCCACGTCCAGGTCCTAGAGAAGCAGACCCGTCTGGAGTCGAGCGGTGAGTGTACATGCATCCTGATTGTGAGCAGTGCGTGTGGTGATTATTCGGCATTGTGCCGGTTGCACATCTGTTTGTATGGGGTCGAGTATGGGTGGGGGTGTACAGGGCCGTGACACATGCGAGGGCTGTAATGTGTGAGACATGGATGGTGCTTGTGTGTGTGGGCTTGCATGGCAAATGCAGTTGTGCGTGCACACATGTTTGGATGAATGTGTATGTAAGTAGACATGTCCGTGATGTCAGGCATGTATGTTGTTTTCGGCTGCATGTATGAGCACTGTGTACATGTGCATGTGTGTGTATTTGTCAAGGGTGCAACAGTGATGCAACATGGATGCATGTGACAGTGGTATGTGGAAGCCTGATTGGCAGATGTGACATGGATGCCCGTCTGAACAGTGCAACACTTGGCAGAGGTGTAGACATGCATGCAAGTGTGGTGCTGTGTGTACATGTGTGGTGCACTTCCTGTGTTGCATGTGATGTCTGGCTCCCCTTTGGCTGCTGATGCTGTTGTATGTGTAGGGATGGTGGTGGCAGTTGCGATATGGCTGTGGTATGGCTCATGTGTGTGAGTTGCAATGACATGTGTGTTGGGGATTGTGATGACATGTCTGAGGTTTGCCAATGCCACTCATGTGCAACTGTCATGCGTGTATGTGTCCATTGTTCAGTGCCCTGATGCCTGTGTTTTGTTTCTCTCTGTCTGCAGCGTCAACTGATGAAGAGGGCGGAGAAGGTGCTGTGGAACACAGCGCCGGGGATCCGACCGCCAGCCGGAGACGCAAGGCCCGGCTCCCCTCCCGTGTTGCCATCTCGTCGGGGAGTGAGGAGTCCGGTGCCGCATCCCAGGCCGCAGCTGCCGGGAGGAGGTCCAAGAGGCGGAGGTTGCAGTTGGACTCCTCGGCAGCAGAAGGGGCAGCTGGGACCCCACAGGGCCCAACAGGGGAAGATGGCACGGAGTCATACAGGTTGGTGGGGGGTTTGGTGGAGGAGGGGGCCGTGCAAGCACCAGAGACAGGGTCTGGAGGTGGGGATCCCACTGGTGCTAGTGGTGCAGTGCAGGACCAGGGACAGGAGGCAGCACAGGCGGCCGCGGAGGTGCCTGTGTGCAATCCTGTCCCCGATCCTGTCCCTGCATCATCTTGCACCAGCAGGGATGCCTACGTCCAGACCCATTTTCAGGCAGGGGATGAGCTGACGTCAACTGGCCTTCCTCTGCCTGCGGACGTGGCCATCCAGGTCCGGGTTGAGCCTGTCCTGGCTGGTGTGGCGTTGCGTCAACGGGCCATGCGAGGTGACCTGCAGTCTTTTCATGGAGAGACTGCACGTCATCTCGAATGGCTCGTTGACCACGTCAGCCTGCTGGGACAGGTCACCCAGGCCGGATTCCTCCATCTGATGGGGCTTGCTCCGACCCCCTCCTCAACTGGACCCCCTACGCGCCAGTCGTCCTCTGTGCCATCCTCCCACCCATCAGTCACCTGGGTGCCCTGTGGAGCTGCCTCTGACGGTGCGGCCAGGCTGGTGGAGGAGGCATCCCTGCCACAGTCGGGAGTCGGAGGTCCAGCAGGGGTGGCCACATCAACAACTGCACCCCAGCCGGCGGAGAATGTGCAGGCAGCAGGAGGCAGTGCACGGGCAGAGGCAGAGCAGCAGAAGCAGCAACATGGTGGGAGACATGAAGGCTCGGGGCTTTCGACATCGGAGGGGCAGGCATCGGCCGGAGGGCAGGGGGACCCAGGACAGAGAGTGTCTTCCGTGTGGCAGCGGTTGGGCCACGCCTTAGGTGCGGAGCGGCGGCGGGCGGAAGAGGCGCGGCTCACAATGGTCAGGGCGGAGAACTCCATGCGGAGGGCCCTGAGGCGGGCCGAGTGCCTCGAGGCAATCCGCAGGGGGTTTGAGGAGGACACGGCGTCGTCCCTGCGGACCCTCGGGGCCATGGAACTGGACCGCCTCCGGGACATCGAACAGGAGTTCGATGATGCCCTGGCCCGGGACACCACGGAGTGAGCCGCTGGACTTGCCCGCCGCCTTTGTATATAGTTCTTTAGTTTTAGGTTTCCTTTCTTTCTTATTATGATTTGGAGTCGACGGACACTGCTCCACTTTTTGTATATAGTTGATATTTGGGTAGGTTTTTTAGTAGGTTTCCTTTGTTCAGTTGGGCTCATGGACCCTTGGTAGTTTTTTACATAGTTCGTTATTGCATGGAGATTTTTTAACTTTTGACTTTGGGCAAATATTTTTTGGATTCTGATTTTCAGTTTTGTGTTTTTATACGGACATGCAGCTTTTTTTTCTCATTCACATTGTAGTTTGTTTTCTTTCTTTAGCATTCTTTATTTTTTTCAATACAATTTTGTTTCCATACTTCACTGTGTGGTATCATCTCATTGGTTTCACGCATGTCATGTTGTGTGTTTTCCCATTCAATTGCAACCATTGTGTGTGACGGACATGGGTTCATTAGCTTAATGAACATTGGGGGTGTAACATGTGATTTCCATTTCCATGTGGGTGAATGGGTTACTTGGTAGGGCTTTTTGGCTGTGGAGGCTGTCCATTACGCACATGATTGGGGATTGTGAGGACCTGGTGGGGGCTGCCCCTGCACTGCTGGGGGGTGGGGGTGGTGGGAGACATGAGTGGGGGCCTGGTGGAGGGTGCCCCTGCACTGCTGGGGGGTGAGGGTGGTGGTAGACATGAGTGGGGGCCTGGTGGAGGCTGCCCCTGCACTGCTGGGGGGTGGGGGTGGTGGGAGACATGGATGGGGGCCTGGTGGAGGGTGACCCTGGTGGCGGGGGGGTGGGGGTGGTGGGAGACATGGATGGGGGCCTGGTGGAGGGTGCCCCTGGTGGCGGGGGGGTGGGGGTGATAGGGGACATGAGTGGGGGCCTGGTGGAGGCTGCCCCTGCACTGCTGGGTAGTGGGGGTGGTGGTAGACATGACTGGGGGCCTGGTGGAGGCTGCCCCTGGTGGCTGGGGGGTGGGGGTGGTGGGAGACATGGGTGGGGGCCTGGTGGAGGGTGCCCCTGGTGGCTGGGGGGTAGGGGTGGTGGGAGACATGAGTGGGGGCCTGGTGGAGGCTGCCCCTGGATGCTGGGGGGTGGGGGTGGTGGGAGACATGAGTGGGGGCCTGGTGGAGGCTGCCCCTGGTGGCTGGGGGGTGGGGGTGGTGGGAGACATGGGTGGGGCCTGGTGGAGGGTGCCCCTGGATGCTGGGGGGTGGGGGTGGTGGGAGACATGAGTGGGGGCCTGGTGGAGGCTGCCCCTGCACTGCTGGGGGGTGGGGGTGGTGGGAGACATGGATGGGGGCCTGGTGGAGGCTGCCCCTGCACTGCTGGGGGGTGGGGGTGGTGGTAGACATGAGTGGGGGCCTGGTGGAGGCTGCCCCTGGTGGCTGGGGGGTGGGGGTGGTGGGAGACATGGGTGGGGGCCTGGTGGAGGGTGCCCCTGGTGGCTGGGGGTTGGGGGTGGTGGGAGACATGAGTGGGGGCCTGGTGGAGGCTGCCCCTGGATGCTGGGGGGTGGGGGTGGTGGGAGACATGAGTGGGGGCCTGGTGGAGGCTGCCCCTGCACTGCTGGGGGGTGGGGGTGCAGGGGGACATGAGCAGGTGTGCAGGGTAGTCCCCTGTTTTGTGGGCTGCCTGCAGGGGCCGTCGAGGGTGTACAGGGAACACCTGTGAGGACCCACCCAGCCTAATAGCGTGTGTAACTTCCCACGCACCCCTGTAATACACGTACCAAGCCAAATCGCGTGTGATAATTCCCGCGCACCCCTGTGATACACGTACCTGGCCAAATCGCATGTGAGAATTCCCGCGCACCCCTGTAATACACGTACCCTGCTGAAATCACGTGTAAAACTTCCCGCGCACCCCTGAAATACACGCGCCCAGGCTATTCGCGTGTGGAACTTCCCGCGCACCCCTGAAATACACGCGCCCAGGCTATTCGCGTGTGGAACTTCCCGCGCACCCCTGAAATACACGTACCCTGCTGAAATCGCGTGTAAAACTTCCCGCGCACCCCTGAAATACACGCACCCAAGCTATTCGCGTGTGGAACTTCCCGCGCACCCCTGAAATACACGCGCCCAGGCTATTCGCGTGTGGAACTTCACGCGCACCCCTGAAATACACGCGCCCAGGCTATTTGCGTGTGGAACTTCCCGCGCACCCCTGAAATACACGCGCCCAGGCTATTCGCGTGTGGAACTTCCCGCGCACCCCTGAAATACACGTACCCTGCTGAAATCGCATGTAAAAGTTCCCGCGCACCCCTGAAATACACGCGCCCAGGCTATTCGCGTGTGGAACTTCCCGCGCACCCCTGAAATACACGCGCCCAGGCTATTCGCGTGTGGAACTTCCCGCGCACCCCTGAAATACACGTACCCTGCTGAAATCGCGTGTGGAACTTCCCGCGCACCCATGAAATACACCTACCCTGATGGAATCGCGTGTGGAACTTCCCGCGCACCCCTGAAATCCACGTACCCGGCCAAATCGCGTGTGAGACTTCCCGCGCACCCCGGTATACACGCACAGGTATTTTTTGTCAGCGGGTGTCCGTGTTTGTGGGTACCCCTTTGCACGTCATTTGTCCTGGAGGGCCACAGTATAAGACATTCATCATGGCAGTATATAGGTGCTATTTGTTGGCGCACCTTTTGGTGCACATTTCTTACAGCCGCAGAGACGCTACCGCCTGCTTTCTTGTGGCGGTCGTGTTTGTGCCTGTGCGCTGGTTTGAGCGTGCGCTTTTTTGCCCTATTCTATTCCATGAATACGTGTTGTAGGCGAGCGTGTGGGCGTTCCGCGCACTTGTGCCCGGTACTTCCCCCGTGACGCCCACGTTTTTGCAAGTTGTTCCCCATTCCGAGTGTTACGCCCGTGTTCCGCCTACTTTTGTTGCGTGCGCCGCGCTATGTGCGAATTTCGCTGTGGCGTGTGCGATTTTCGCTGTGACCTGGCGCACGCTGTTAGATGGCCTGTGCGCCAACGTGCGCGGCACACTTTTTTATCGCACATCCGCTGGTTTTCTCGCCACGGACTTCCATGAATCGACGTGCGCTGCTTTTCGTGCGATTTTCGCACTTGCACTGCGATTTTCGCTATTCCACTGCGATTCGCACGTTTTTGCCCACTTGCGCCGCGCTAATTATTCCATGAATCGGCCTCTTAGTTTTTAATTGGCTGACTTCCTGGCCTAAGGCGTCCCTCTCCTGAATTAGAGTACCCCTCTCTGCAGCCAGGTCGTCCCTCTGTTTTTTAAATGCACTAGATTTCTGGTGCTCCTCATCAAATTCCTCTTGGGAGTGGATGTCTTTGATAATTAATGTATTATTTTCCTCTTTCAAGGATTCTATGTGGTTCTGTAATGTGACTATCTGTTCTGCGCAGACTCTATTATAGTTTAATTGATGCACCAGCTTTTGTTGACTCTGTTGTAAAGAGTCAAGCCTTTCCTGACATTCTTTTTGCAGTGTCTGTACATGAGTATTTTGTTCTGCATTCTCTTGCTGTAAGAGAGCCAGATCTTCCAGTTTGGTGATGTACTGCCTAGCCTCAGTTTCAGATTCTTGGCTATCCTGGAGCCTTTGCTCTGCAGAGTCCAGATTAGTCTGGATTTTCTGCAGTGCTTCCCCTTGCCTCTTTGTCAAATCTATATTGTCTGCGTGCTTTTCCTGTATTACTTCTATGTGGAGGTGCAGGTAGGCTGCTATTTTGGCAATTTTACACTGCACCTCTTTTATTTTTGGGGCCATGCATAGTTCGCTAAGCGCTTGATGTAATGGACCCTTGTCCTGCCAGGTATCAAGGTCGATTTCAGTGATTTGTTGTTTTATTCCATGCAGCCATACCTGTTTGTCCTGTTCTGGCCATTCACCCCTGACAAACAAGTTGTGCAGGGTGTGTTCCCCAGCGATATTAATTTCCACTGGGGTCGCCATTCCAAAAATTTTAATTTCCTTCTGACTCATCTCAGGGTTAATTTACCTTTGCAAACAGGCCCAATTCTTTTGAGTATTTGTTTTGAGGGGTGCTTGCACAGTGTAGCACAGTATGGCAACCCAACAAGGTGTATGTACCCCGCCGGCTAGCACGCTGTGCTAGAGTGTCACGAGTGGTAAGTCAAATTCAGGATCCCGGACACGAGCGCCCAAGCTGTAAGTGATTCCAATCTGGCACACACCCAAATCTCACTCAGCATGTAGTGCACAAATGAAACCCTTATTTATTTTTATCTATAAGTTCAATATTCTGAATGATATACCATTCATATCACACCCTTCTCCTGAGACCCCCCCAGTCACACTGAACCAGGAATCAGGCTAGCTTGCAAAGGTAAATATTTATTTGATTATTTAGAATTTAAAACATAAAATATTTTAATAGGTAACAACAATCACCAATGGGGTGAGAGAACAGTGAATAATATCTTTAATGCACTGGGAATCAAGTAATGAACACACAAAGAATGCAGCACAGAAAGGAATACTTTTGGTTTGGTTGGGAACAGATAGCGCTATGGTTAGAGGTTCGCCCTGCAACACCCCTCAGGCAATTTAAATAGATGTGAGGAGAGAGCAGGTACCCAGGAATAAGACAGATCAAACAGAATATCACTCCCACCTCCCCCCTTTTAAAACAAGAGAAAAATGGAATTGACTTTTCAACTGTCAGTATGGCTTTGCAATTGGCTGAGCAAAAATCCCAAATGTGGTCAAAAATGCTTAAATTATTATAATTTCTACGGGAGCCGCTTTGAACAGATGCAATCAAACAAAAGCAATGATTTAATGAAAAGGAAACTTTTGAAATCTCAAAGGCCAACTGGGAAATAATTTTAAAGTAATTCACACGTGTAAACTTTTTCAACAGGGAAATTCATGGCAAACATTTACTTATGGTAGTTTTTGATATAACGGACCAATTGCACTGTGGTGTGGATTGTAGAGATAGCTAAGGATGTTAGGTACAAGTGGGAGTTGAAATTTCGCTTCTATCTTAAAAAGTGTGAGAATTATAGAGGTTTTAATGAGAAGTGTTTTTTGAAAATAAAAACATAAATTTGAAGAAGGACTTCTGTTTAGAATCAAAACATATGGCTTATGCTTTTACTCAAGGCTAGAGTGTTTGCGCTAGGCAACCAAGTCGGGACAAAGTAAGCTCTGAGGCTGATTCATGACTTCATTAACAGATCCCATCACCTTCCCCGGCAGCACCAGTCCAAAGACTCAAAGTGGGATTTATGGATCAGAGTTACACAAATAAAGATGACTATGAAAATAGCGCTTTAGCAACAGGACAGAATAAGATAGCACTAAAGATTTTGACATTGTTACAGGTTATAAAAGTAGGGATAGTTCAGAAATTCGAGTGAAACAAGATAAGCAAGGTATACAATAATTCTCTAGCATCCTATTAATACTCACAATCCACTGGGATTTAAGATTTATGACAGTCACGGTTCTGGTCAATGGATTGGGTCTATCAAGGAAAGACAGCACATCAGGCGCGGGACTGGATCAGCTAGGCCAGTCACCAGAGCTGCACAGGATCTGCCCTTCTTTTTTCTGGATATTTCAAATCAGCGGGATAGTGAGTTCATCAGGCAAGCCTTATGGTAGCAAACCAGATAGTTTCAGGATGCTAGTTCATGATGCTTTCTCACACCACAGCGCTTCACTGGGTTGTGAGAATAAGTTTGAGGATTGAGGCCTTGCTGAAAATGGTTCAGCTACTGCTTGGCCTATTTCCCGGAATCTGGATCTGGAAGGATGTTAAAGGCTGGATGTTGAATGCTGGAACAAAGTGCTTCGCCGAAATCAGAAGAGTGAGAGTGAGTGAGTCTCTATGTTTTGTCATCTGTCTCTATTTATCCTTTCAAATGATATCACAGAAATGGGTGTTTGGGCCAGCTTAACTAAACCCGCCCCTGTGAAATGGGATTGGATCAGAGCCTCATCTCCTCCTTGCATCTGAGTGATTGGATCAAGGACGGATGATATCACATTCATGGTTTGGTTTTACAGTCCTTAGAAACCACCCCTAGCCATTATTATCAAAATCGAATTTTGTCCTAAATACATATTTATGCATTTGTAACCTCTATGAAAATTGCATACAAGGATTCCATATTTTATGGGGTATCTGTTCCTCAAAATCCCACTGCTGTGAGACCTTGTTTCACGTTTCTGCACATTTCACCATGAACACATTTTCTGAACTTTCTGCAAATTTCCACAAATATGTATGTTTACCATGGGGATGAATGTGTAAAGTTTAACAATTCTAGATTTAATACAGTTCACATCAAACCACATATATTGCCATTCCTGTCCAGAATATGTTTCACAGTTCCAACGCCTCTTTAAACGTAAAGCCAAAAATTAGACTAACAAATCTGTCCTTTTTATATTTTTCACCACTTTGAATAACAAGTTATGAGCCTCTAAAAATTGTTCATTATTTAATCTTACCAGCAAATGGTCCCCCTTTTGTCTCTGCCTGGAGCTCAAGGAGTAGCCCCCCTCCTTTGGGGAATTCCTTCAAGGAGCAGTTTACGACCTTTTCACACATCCATTTCCTGGCCTGGAGGATCTGCCATTGATCATTCCTTGGTTGTAGACAAATGTCTGGCCTAACCCACGATTATCACATGTCAGTGAGTTTCTTCTGAGAGGATTTCCCTCCCCTTGGGGGAAACCTGTTTTTCCACTTATTGCAGGCCCAGCCAGGCTAATTTAGTCTCAATTTCATGACTTAAAATCCAGCAGAAACCAAACTAGTTGCATCAAATGACATAGATAAATTACTTTCTTAGCAATAAACCTGTGGAATCAAAAACAACTGAGATCTGTATTCCTTTTAGCACAAATCCTTTTATGTTTGCTAATCCAGCAGACTTTTAATTTAGATAACTTTGAAGTTTCATCTGTAGAGCCCAGTGTGCTGCACACAGATTTTGACAGGGGCTGTCATTCACAGGCAATCCAGTTTTTTTCTGAGAAAATGTTTTGCCCTTCACATTTTAGGACTTTGTACATTCAGAGTACTTCATTGAATTAAATGACTTTTCGTGTCAAGCAAAAATTTGAGTGTTGAAACAGTATTATGTACATGCCTTTTGGAGTTTTTGCAGCAAAATAAATGTCATTTACAGGCACATTTTTGAGTTTAATTTGCAAAGCGCTGCTTCTCCCTCTGTACTCTATGTTTGGTTGTCATGGAGCCCACTGGCACAGTTTCTGCAGTGTGTGCTCTATTCCACCACACAAGCACCATTGGTCGCAGGTAGTGCAGCCATCTTTTTGTGTGGTGGAAACGCGGTTCTGGAGGTTTTGGCGCTCACAAGAGTTTTGCCGCCATTGCTGCTGTTTCTTGCACCATAAATAGCAGAGTTATGCTGCATAGTATAGCAGAGTGGGTCAATACATCCCACAGTCTGTACTCTTGCACGACCTGAATGTATTAAGGCCCAGTAAGTTTGTTCGTCCTGTTGCCCCATTTGTCTCCCATTCCTAGCTTGATTGCGCCTGAAACACTTCATGCACTAGCACTAGGAGAAATACTGTCAGGCCAAGTAAGATAGTTATTCTTTGTTAGATCATTCAGAAACTTCAAGGCCTAAGAATGACTATTGTGTCCCGTTGCTCCCCTCCCGCTTGGAAGCATTTTGAAGCACTTCACATGTGTATAAGCACTATACAAATATACAATTAAAATTAGTTGTAATAAAATGAGTGCATGTGCATAATATTAAAGTACTCACTGTGCTTAAAAACAAGTCTTATGAACCTCCTGTCTGTTCCACTCTTAGAATACGCCATTGCTGCCAAATGTTAGAAGTATTGCAAGAGTCTTTGGGTTTTGCACCTTCCTTAAGGGTTAGTGGGGGAACCCATAAAGACTCACGCATTTTGAGGAACAAAGGTACCACTAACATTTTCTTAACAGACAGGCGTGCGTGCCAAGTTGACAAAATTATTAGGGGATCTTGGGGGTTCAATCATTATTTTGAGGAACAGATCAATTGGTCAGTTTTGAAAATAATGACACAAAATAAATATGCAAGTACGCAAGATGGCTCTACAAAGCACTTCTAAAAGTCTCATTCTTATACCTTCAATATGACTGGAGTATCATTTGCGCGCCTTTTTAATACAATGCAATAATGCTCATCTAGGGCTCCGCCTCCTTGTGTATTCTCTGAACTGCTGCCTCCAGCAGGCCTCAGCAAAACCAAAACGTTACGGCCGGAAGGTTTTGAACAAATCCTAACCACGGGCACAGCTCTGGCCAACCCTCCAGACCATCGTTCTTTGCCTGCCAAGCCCTTAGAGAAAGGGGAAAGACCATATGCAAATGAGGGCTGGTCCCACGTCCCAAAAGGAGCAGTGTGGCCCAACTGCTTAGTCACATCCCTTCTGTACATGACCACAAGCATCCCCAGACATGTTTCTGCCTTGTTGGGTGTCATCAGTGAGGAGCAGCTTGTGTCCCTAGACCCAGCAGACTCGGGGTCCACGTCTGGCAAATGCGTCCCACTCAGGGTGACTAAAGCAAAACCAAAGGTTGATGGCTGGAATGTTTTGAACAAGTCAAAATCAAGGCCACAGCTCTGGCGACCCTCCAGACCATTGTTTTTCGCCTGTCAAGCCCTGACAGAAGGAGAAAGACCATATGCAAATCAGCTCTGATCCAATGCCCAAAAGTGGCAGTCAAGGTCAAACTACTTGGTCAAATCCCTTCTGCACAAGATCACAAGCTTCCCCAAACATGTTTTGGCCTGACTGAGCACTGCAGGCTGCATGTTGCATTGTGTGACAATTGCTTCCCAGGAGTGAGACAAGCTGTGGACCCCAGTGTCACTTACACTGACAAGCAACAGGAGCATACAGGAGTAAAGGGTAGAGTAGACCAGGAAAAGAAGAAAAAAAGGAAGGGGTAAACAAACAAAAAACATGTGTCAAGAAGGTAGCCCCATGGAAATGAAAACATGGGGATCATGGTAGTGTTCCCCATGTAACAAGGAGGAGAAAAAATACTGTGCAAAGGGCCTCATTATGAGTTGGGTGGTATTCCAGGGGCAAATTCCCTGGAATACTGGCCAATAGAATTTCCATTACCGACACTTGGTCTGACAGAATTATAGCCAGATCACAAGTGGGAGTGGCGGAGTAAATCCCCATTTTTTAAGAGTCCATTGGACTCTGTAGGGCTTTTTTCGGGAGAAATACAGCTGGTGGAATTACTGCAGCAGTAATTCCGCTAGTGGTAATTTCGTCGATTTTTCATATTCTTTAGCAGACAGTGGGAGGATTTACCTCAAGCATGATGCAGGAGGTAAATACCCTATTCCAGGGCCATACTCGTAGTGTGTCAGTCCGGGAAAAGGAGCAGTAATTCTGTTACTGCTATTTTTTTCCCAGACCACCATCCTTGCAACGAGCCTCAATGTCTGTATGCTCCTTAATGAGGGGAAAAGGGCATGTCCATGGAGCAGATTTAGTGGCTTCTTGGAGCAGCGGTGATGCCAAAAAGAGGTACAAATGGGCTATGCAGCTCACAACAGCGGTAGAAAGACCAACGGGGCACAGCATGGACAGGGCCCACAACATGATAAGCTATGTCAACAACTGCGGTTAGATGACCCCCATGCGGCTCCCCCACTCTCTCAAGCCATACCGCGCCTATCATTGATGGGGCTTGAGCCTCACATGCCCGTAAAACCTTGGCCCCATGTAGTTGGCAGCATTAGATCTGCATCTGGTCCGCACACACTGAAAAGTGCTTTGCTCTAACACTTGCCATGAGCTCAGAGTAAGACTGGACACCCCCCGTGGTCACTGCACACAGCAGCTCGTGCGCCACTTCCAGAAACACCCACTCAAGAGAAGGCATGAGCTGATGGGACCGAGGAAATTTGCAGGGGCCATGTCAGGGATGTGGGCAGACAAAGACACAGACAAGGCAGGCAAAGACACAGACAAGCCTTTTATAGGGGTGTTGTGGGGACTATAGTGGCTGGATCAGCTGCACAAACATTGTGGGGAAAGCTGCAACCGTTACAACTCCCAGCATGCCTTGGGCCGGCACGGGCCAATCAGGAGCCAGGACGGGCGTGGCACCCCAACGCGCATGCGCAGAGTCCCAGGCACGGGGCTTGCGCTCGAGACTCCACAGCGAGAAGACGTGTGCACCAGAGCTCCAGCAAAATCACAGGCGAGGGGCCCGGCCCCACCTGAGCAGCAGCCCGGCTGCTCGCTTCAGCAAGATAAGTACCTGTTCATGCCAGAACCTAAGGGGGTCAATGGGAAAGTGCAGGGGGCCATAGTTTGCCCATCCAGAGCCCCTGCACCTTCGACTAAAAGCTAAGTGGGCAAAACTTTGGCGCCATGGTGCGCGGGAAGTATATATTGGGGAAATTAACCCGCACAGGGGTCCATGTTGTTGTTGGAGTTTTTCCGCCTCCTGGAGCCCAAGAAAGAACCACGAGGCAAAAACACCAGTGATACTCATCCATGTTTTAAACGCGCACGCGTTTACGAGGGTCTGAGGGAAGACCGCTCGTGAGTACTCGGTGAAAGCTACAGTTACGCCTACAGGGGTCTGCAGGAAGACTGCTTGTTACTTGTTGTGCACCTTGGTGTATACCACTGTTCTTTGGGCGCATTTACCTTGCGCAATCCGCGCTTTGAGAAGGAAACAGAAACTGTATGTGTGTGAGTGTGGCATGGTGTGAAGAAATCAAGATAAAAAACTAGTATTTGTAAACACCTACAGCGACATGTCTAATCAAATCAAGAAAATTGTTCTCAAAAACTGGCATGTCAAGAGCAAAATTGAAATACCAGTCCCTAAACCGGTGGTAGCATTCAAAAGTAGCAAAAACATCAAAAACTATAGCACCAGGAATTACATCACCACCAGAACTGAACAGCAAAGAAGCATTACAGAGACCTGGAATATACCTCCAATTACTGGTCATTTCCCTTGCGGCGATTGTATCTATTGTAACTCCACTAAAAGAAGCACAGAAGTTAATTTGGGTCTTGGCTCCCCTTGGAAGCAAACTAAACATATGGACTGCAACACCAGTATGATCATTTATACCATCTGGTGCCCCTGCAAAAAATTCTACATTGGAAAAACGGACAGAAAGGTGAAACTAAGGATAATGGAGAGCTGTCTCAGAAATAGAACTGCCAATGCTCCATTGGTAGATCATTGGATTGAGTTTGGACACAAAACCGATGACTTACAATGGACAGTTATATACAAATTAACGCCTAGTCCTGATACCAATAGAGACAAACGCTTGCTTTTTAGAAAGTAACAACAACTAATTTTCTTAACCAAAAGCGCGACCATAGGCCTCAATGAAAAAAGTTGATTGGCTTAATATCTGATTTTGAGAGGAACAGAGGTAGAAGTGCCTCTTTGAATCTCCTCGTGCGGTTGTGATACACTCGATCAATGCGGTGTAGTTTTTTCCCTCATTTCAGCCCTGCATAAAAAATAATGACCTAGGCATACCAGCGCCCTTAATTTAGAATTTCGAGTCGTTCCGCCCAATGGGGTTGCGGGTGTAATTACTCTAGCGGATTGCAAAGCAGCTAACTGTAATCCAGTAGTGGAAGAGGCGATCGTTTTCACACAAACACTAATAACTTCAAGTGGCTTAATTCATGTATCAAAGTGGTGTTTTATCGTGACTACAGCACGAGAACATAGGAATATGTAATATGAACTTACCAACGTTTGAGGCGATCACACCGGTTTGATGGATACCAAAATATCACGTGGCATAACATAGAACTCAGAGTGTTTCAATTGCACCGACACTTTCTCTTAGTTAGTTATCACATGATTGATCACATGATACAGGTGCCCCAATCGCTACAGAGCTGCAGTGATCCCTTCCCGTATTTAAAACGAGCATAGGGCTTGCCCTAATGCATGCATCCAACCACGCCCACATTCGCATCGGAAAGACGGCGCCGAACGAACGAGGAGAGGAGAGACCGCTTCAAGGTAAACGGCGGCTCCCACGATTTTCAGCGTAAAGGGCATTAGTCAGCTCTGAGGTAACCCACCTTTCTCTGCCTCTTTTCCCTAGTTTTTCTCTGCAAAAAACCCTCTGCGCATGATAGTCCATGCAGCAAGAAGCACGTAGACAGGAACAGCCACTGGCTTCAGGGATTCCCGTTTTAAGCCGGATCTCGCACTTTGGAAATCCGTACATACTCAAACGAGAATTTTCCGTCTTGAGGTAATTGCTGTGTAGCCCTCTAAGATTAAGGGAAGCCCTTTGTTTCCTTCTAGACCAGACCTAACGTGGCCTATTGCATTTTTTATTCTGTCTTTCAGAATAATCTATCGCTCCCTACATGCGATTCTGGTGGACAATTAGCCTATGCTCTGTACCTTCTTGCCCTTTGAGCCAATTAGGTGATTTGGCGGTTGGATCCCCTGGACCATCAAATGGATGGTAAGCAAATGTATTTGGAAATACTATTTCGACAAGCACTATGCAAACACCATACGATTGTGCTGAGTACCTGGGAAGAGTAACAGAGGCTTCATTTAGGAGCCATGAGTTGATGTAGCTATAGATATGGGGGGTTAAGTTGTTTTTGGACCCCTGTGACTGCCTTTATGCTGGCTTAATGTGTTGATTTAAAGGACACTTTGAAATTAGCCTAATCGAGTTAGCAATTGCACTCACAACTGGTAAATTGTATACTGGCTTGTGTTGGCTGGACATTAGGACAATCCTTCTAATTGTCCCTTCTTGTTTTTTTCTTTTCCGTAGGTGTCAAGTGGATTCAACAAAGAGGTTGTTGTTTGTGGATGTATATTCCATTGAAATACTAACGTGGCATATTGATTTCACGCCATTATGTGCATTTCTGTGTAGATAGAACTGAAATATTAGAGACCCAATTAATGTGTTGGTCCTTGTGTTTTATCTTAAATAGCGCCTTGTGGTGCTACACAGTGCACTATCTGTAGACATTGACATGACAGTTCCCTGACAAATTTCCCTTGACTGGTTTACACCCCTTCCTTTTTTTGGTGTGATTGACGGAAAGAAACATGTTGGATGATTGTATGTTGAGAAGGGTGTGTGTGTAATATGTTGAATGATAGAATGTTATATTGTTTGAGTAAACCCTGTTTATTTTGCAAACATTTTTTGCGTATTTTGCACTTGCACTAAGACACTTTGAGTACAAAATACCTCAAACTTTGGAGGACAGTTACCTTGCTCTGCCCCCCACACCCTAGACTAACTGTTTGTCATTTTTCTATGTTGTTGCACTGATGTTCTTTTTCTAATTTTATCATTGTTGATTGTCTTTGCATATATTTTTATGATTGACTTCTCTCTTATCAATAAAAAATTATTTATTTTTTCTAGAAACTGCCTGATAATTTAATGAAATAGGGTAGTTTCGTCTACAATCACGTTGTTTATCTAATGGTCACCTATGTGGAATACAAACAAGATGCCTGTTTGACCCCATTGTAAAGTACTAAAGGTTGTTGACCTTCATGAGTGTGGTCGATTACGGGTTTCCTTTCCCTTCTACATCCTTTTGTGTTTTTGGTATCGAGTACAGTCGACTGACCGTGAGGTGTTACTCACCTATCCGTAGCCCAATAAGGCAGCATTAGGAGGGTCCAATTATAGATAACCCCCCATTATCTCACTACATCTTCACAGCTATGACTTTCTTAAAAATGGCACTGGAACGGTATTTGAGTTATGATGAAAACTATGTAAAAGAACTACTTGAGAAAGCCTCTGGCTTAGGTGGATCATCCGAGGCGACTACTAATATTACGAACTGGGATGAACTCAGCCAACTCAAAAAACGGTTAATAAGGACCGAACTACACGGTTCAATTATGCTAGAATACCTTAAGAAGGGGACTTTATCACAAGGACTAGTCGTGAGAAACAAACCCAGCTTATTTCCAGATAATAAGAACTTCATATTGCAGTGGAGTTATATAGCTAATAAATGCGGTAGGGATTGGGTGATCCTGATCATTGACACTGCATCAGAGACAACAGAGAAAATCCTAGTTGACCTCAAAACACTGAAAGAGGCGATACAAAAATTGGTTCCCTTGGACGCTTACAAAAAAAGACTTGACACTTTATTGACAGAAATGTCGGCCTTTAAAGAAAGTACCTTGACTGAACGAGTCCGGAGGATGAATAAAGACCTCACTAACTTTGCTCACGAAAAAGCCTTCAAGTATACACAAGATAACTATTTTCAGACCATGGCCTCATGAAACTCCCCACAAGGGGCGCAGAAAAAAGTAAAATTTAGGAACACTTCTTTCAGTTCAACAACGGTAGCTCCAATGGAGATCCGACTCCAAGACAAGGCCAATCTAATCGTCGTCCTAGATATTCTAAAAACAACTACCGAGGGAAGAACAACTCAAACCGTGGTGCCCCCCAAAATAAAGGCAGAGCCCCGCCAACTGCACAGCCTTTTTTAGAGAGCAACCCAGAGGATTGAGACCTGGAACCAAGGGTCACTCGGAGCATGCAAGAATTATGGTGAATTATGGTGAATCTCTCCAAATATACACCAACCGAAGATGAGATCAAAGTCATTGAGAAAGGATTGGGTTTTGTACCCACCAACAAACATGACCTCTTCAATTTTAGACAAGAATTTTTTATCTTCATGAGAAAAATCCATCTCTTCCAATTCTTTGATGGAATTGACTCCGAACCTGACAACTCGGACTCCAAACTACTCAATAAATCTACATTCAGTGTCCCCACTCAAGCACATACTGCAGAAATGTGTTCTCCATGATCTAGAAGAACTGGAGAAAAAGACTAAGTACAAGAAAATGTTTATGAACATGACAACACAGGAGAAGAATGCAATGCAAGCTCTCCTTACGAATGACAAAATTGTTATCCGAAAGGCGGACAAGGGTGGCGCAATTGTATTACAAGACAAAGACAAATACAAATGGGAATGTAATAGACAATTACTCGATTTGGACAACTACCGGCATCTCGAGGGTGACCCCACCGACAAACTCAAAGAATTAATTGGGCTAAAAGTTGAAAAAGCTAAACAAAGGGAGTGGATTACACCAAAGGAAGCGGACTTCCTTATAAAAGCTAAACCTCGAATCCCCCAGTTCTATACTTTGCCCAAAATCCATAAATCTCTACTTGATCCACCAGGTAGACCCATCGTGTCGGGTGTGGAATCAGTACTTGAACCACTCTCTAGGTTTACTGACACTTTTCTCCAACCTTTGGTTCGTAAGATGGCGTCATACATACAAGATACCACTCAAATGATCAAACTAGTGGAAGATCTACCTTTTGACCCTGAAACAGAAATACTCTTGGGCCTCGATGTGGTGGCTCTTTATACGAGCATCCCACAGAGGGAATCCATCGATATGTTGCTACATAGCACCTGTTTGGTGGCTTTACAATGCGGAGCTTGGCATAGGGAGAATATTGCCTTTGATATCATTGCCGCCCCGCAATTCGGGCTAATTCTGGGATTACCATGGCTAAAGAAGCATAACCCCCAAATACACTGGACCACAGGGATAATCAGTTTGAACTCACTGCAATGTCAAGAACATTGTCGGCAAGGAGTTTCACCTTCTTTGTGTACTATTAGCAACACTAGTAAGTAAATGGAAGTGCGTGCCGAAGAACTGCCCCAAGAGTATGCAGACTTTGTGGACGTTTTCAATAAACAAGCTACAGAAACTTTACCCCCACATCGGCCCTTTGACTGCCGAATAGATCTGGAGCCAGGGGCTACCCTACTCTGTAGCCGTATTTATGCTCTGACAGAGGCTGAAAATAATCACCTCCAAGAGTACATTGCCTCTAATTTAAAGAGTGGCTTTATTCGACACTCCAATTCACCAGTGTCGTTGCCTTTGTTCTTCGTACCGAAGAAGTCCGGAGAGCACTTGACTTGTATAGATTACCACGGGGTGAACCGGATAAACATTAAGAACCGTTATCCGCTTCCCCTAATCCCAGTCCTTCTCGATCAGGTCAGGGATGCTGCTGTCTATACCAAGTTGGACCTTCGAGGCGCATACCGTCTAGTGCCGGTGCGCGAGGGAGATGAATGGAAAACCACCTTCCGAACTAAGTTTGCATTGTACAAATATCAGGTTATGCCATTCGGTCTTTGTAACGCCCCCGCAACCTCCAACACTTCCTGGATGAGGTCCTTAGACAATATCTATACGTGTGTGCCATTGTGTACATTGATGACATCCTCGCACATTCTCATAATCTCCAGGAACATGTCCAACATGTACGTGCGGTTTTGCAAAAGCTGCAAGAACATCATCTTTATGCAAAACTGGAGAAGTGCGAATTCCATCGAACCACCGTGGAATTTTTAGGCTATTATCTGACCCCGACTGGCGTACAAATGGACAGTAAAAAGGTGCAGGCGATCTTGGATTGGGCTCCTCCTACCAATGTGAAAGAGATACAGTCTTTTCTGGGGTTTGCGAACTTCTACAGACGCTTCGTTAAGAACTTCTCAGCATTGGTCACTCCAATCATGAAGCTTCTTCGTAAGGGTTGCCCATTTGTGTGGGACACAGCGGCCAACCAGGGGTTTCAACAGCTCAAAAAGGCCTTCACCGATGCGCCGGTACTGAAACATCCAGATTTGTCCAGACCGTTTATAGTAGAGACGGACGTGTCAAGCTACGCTCCGGGTACCATCCTGTTCCAACGAGACCCCCAAACAGGCCTATTACATCCAGTGGCCTACTTCTCAAGGAAATTACTCCCTGTCAAACAGAATTATATCATTGCCGATCGGGAACTGTTGGCGATAAAGACAGCTCTTGGTGAGTGGCGACACTATCTGATGGGGGCACATCATACCAGCACAGTAATAACGGACCACCGTAACCTCCAGTTCATAAGAACCGCCAAGACGCTAAGCCCGCGCCAGTTGCGATTGGCTCAATACTTCACTGAGTTTGACCCTATCATTACGTATAGACCTGGAGCTAACAACTGAAAGGCTGACATATTGTCACGATATCCTGAGTCAGCAGAGCGAGAGGCTGGAATTCCACCCCAACCTATCATTCCTTCGACCCGTATTATTGGTGCCACCTCGGATTTCTTTGAGACCATTTTAAAGGATTTCACTATGCAAGAAATCCATCAGTGGTGCAAACAAGATCCTCAGAACACACTTATTGAAGGGCTTCCCTATCATGGGTCAGCCTTATACTTGCCCACCAAGCAACTACAGGAAAAGGTCATATCATGGTGCCATGATTCATCGTTGGCAGGACACCCGGGAAAGTCAAAAATCCAAGAGTTGGTAGCCAGACATTTTTGGTGGCCCAAGTGGCGACAAGACATTCTACAATATGTCTCAAAATGTGAGGTCTGTGCGCGAAACAAGGCTAGTCACCAAAAACCTGCTGGGCTTCTTCAGCCCTTACCAACTCCCATGATATCATGGCATACTATCACCATGGACCTAATTGTGGATCTTCCCGAGATACAGGAATACACTTCTGTATTAGTGGTAGTAGATACCTTTTCGAAAATGGCTCACTTCATCCCTTGCAAGGGAATCCCGACTGCCGGCGCAATCACCGAATTAGTTCTACAGAATGTAGTTCGCCTCCATGGCCTCCCCTATTGTGTGATTACAGATAGAGGTCTGCAGTTCACCTCCCGCTTTTGGCACAAATTTTGTAAGATCCTAGGAATGGAAGTCCGCTTGTCGTCCGGGTATCATCCCGAAACTGACGGCCAGAAAGAATGAGTAAATCAATGCCTTGAGCAGTATTTATGTTGTTTTACCACAAGTAGGGAGACAACCTGGGTCCAACATACTTGGTTGGCAGAGTTGGCATATAACAACGCCACACATGCTTCCAAAAAAAAGGACTCCCTTTTAATGCCTTTATGGGCGACACCCACAAATTCTCCCCATGGCTACGCCATCTTCAGAACCAGAGCTGCTTATGTTGGCCGGACAACGGATTGGCATAGAGCAAGTTTGGAAGGAGGTGCAAGGTAATCTCACGAGGGCCAAAGACACATATAAACGCTATGCTGATAAGCGTCGCCGAGCTAGCCCACCCTATTGTGTGGGAGACATGGTGTGGCTATCCACCCGCAACCTTTGTCTGGATGGACCCAGGAAATTACAACCCCGGTATTTGGGCCCATTTCCAATAGCAAAGGTCATAAACCCAGTTGCCGTTCAATTGACTCTACCTTCCCAAATTAAGGTTCATCCCACTTTCCACACTTCCCTCCTGAAACCTGCCCCACATGGAACAGTAACTAGGAAACCACTACACGTCTTAGTTCATGAGGAACCTGAGTACGAAGTTCAAGCAATATTGAATTACAAACAAGACAAAAAAGGCCAGGTGTTTTACCTTGTGGACTGGGTAGGGTACGGTCCCGGAGAGCGCACATGGGAACCTTCACAGCATATTCATACCCCCAGATTGTTGCGCGCTTTTCACAGGAATTATCCTAATAAACCTGGGACAACTACCTTCTGTGGGAGGGGGAGTGCTGTCAGCGATGTGGGTAGGCAAAGACACAGACAGGGCAGGGAAAGACACAGACAGGCCTCTTATAGGGGTGTTGTGGAGACTATAGTGGCTGGATCAGCTGCACACACATTGTGGGGAAAGCTGCAACCGATAAAAGGCTGCTTTGCCCTATGTGCAGGAGAGCAGCCCTACAAAACTACATTACCAGGCAGCCGGTGCAACACAACTACAACTCCCAGCATGCCTCGGGCCGGCCCGGGCCAATCAGGAGCCAGGACGGGCGTGGCACCCCAACGTGCATGCGCAGAGTCCCAGGCACGGGGCTTGCGGTTGAGACTTCACGGCGAGAAGACGTGCACACCGGAGCTCCAGCAAAATCACACGCGAGGGGCCCAGCCCCACCCGACCAGCAGCCCAGCCCCTGGCTTCAGCAAGATAAGTACCTGTTCATGCCAGAAGGGGATCGATGGGAAAGTGCAGGGGGCCATAGTTTGCCTATCCAGAGCCCCTGCACCTTCGAGTAAAAGCTAAGTGGGCAAAACTTTGGCGCCATAGTGCACGGGCAGTATATATTGGGGAAATTAACCTGCACAGGGGTCCATGTTGTTGTTGGAGTGTTTCCGCCTCCTGGAGCCCAAGAAAGACCCACGAGACGAAAACACCAGTGATACTCATCCATGTTTTAAACACGCACGCGTTTACGAGGTTCTGAGGGAAGACCGCTCTTGAGAACTCGGGGAAAGCTACAGTTAAGCCTACAGGGGTCTGCAGGAAGACCGCTTGTTACTTGTTGTGCACCTTGGTATATACCACTGTTCTTTGGGCACATTTACCTTGCGCAATCCGTGCCTTGAGAGGAAACAAAAACTGTATGTGTGTGAGTGTGGCATGGTGTGAATGCTGACGACTCTTGGATGATTGTATGTTGAGAAGGGTGTGTCTGTAATATGTGGAATGATAGAATGTTATATTGTTTGAGTAAACTCTGTTTATTTTGCCAAAATGTATTGCGTATTTTGCACTTGCACTAAGACACTTTGAGTACAAAATTCCTCAAACTTTGGAGGACAGTTACCTTGCTCTGCCCCCCACACCCTAGACTAACTGTCGTTTTTTCTATGTTGTTGCACTGATGTTTTTTTTCTAATTTTATCATTGTTGATTGTCTTTGCATATATTTTTATGATTGACTTCTCTCTTATCAATAAAATAATTTATTTTTTCTAGAAACTGCCTGATAATTTAATGAAATAGGGTAGTTTTGTCTACAATCACGTTGTTGATCCAATGGTCACCTATGTGGAATACAAACAAGATGCCTGTTTGACCCCATTGAAAAGTACTAAAGGTTGTTGACCTTCATGAGGGTGGTCGATTACGGGTTTCCTTTCCCTTCTACCTCCTTTTCGTGTTTTTGTTATGGTGTGAATGCTGACGACTCTGAAGGGCACATTTTAATGCTTGTCATTTCTTTTAGCTTGGACCATTGCTGAGAGAACCTCACAGACGTGCCAAAGTACTCTGCTGCTCTTAATGGACAGCACTCTAAAGACCAGAGCTAAGTTTGCATGCAAAACGTATTATCTTACAACTGTGTACTGGTCTGTTGACATAGGGCTAGATAGTTGAGGGGTGAGCTCATGTGCTAATTGCTGCTTATGTGAAGAATAGCTAGTAAGGGCTGAGGACATCTGAACAAAAGTGCGCAGGAATCAACCTTTCCCTATGTTTCCCCTGTCCTGCCCATAACCTCTACCTTACCCTCAATTCGGTTTACCTAACTCCCCCCTACCTATCCAACCATCGAGACCCTAACCCTCCTTCCCTGCTCTGGTCCAGGAAACCCGTGTAAGCTTCGACTTGCAGGCTCCGTGACCATAGTCGGGGTGGTTGGTACAACGTCGCTCCTGCGCCTTGGATCTGAACATCGTGACAGGCCAAATGGCGTGTCAGAGGGAATGCTGCATGTTTCTCTCGAATTTACTTTAAAAGGCCTAATTTGCCAAGGGCTTCCTTAAAATATTCCTTGGGACATTCCCACAAACCCACTGTACATTAACCTTTTAGAAGCCTTCAGGTGCTGACCCAGTGTCATTGGAAATGCAGTGCCCTTCTGTGTTAAACAAGCACATGGTGTTGGATTTCAGAATGTGGAGAGTTCTGGCAAAGATTCACATGCTTCAAGTTGGCAGGAAAAGGAAGAGGGTCTATTGTGGTGTTTGACACACACAAACACGCAACAACAATGGGTTGAGTTCCTCCCATTCATGTGGTGTTTGTGGGATGTCATTTTATGATAACTCGACATGCGGTGCGCCTTGCATACCACAGCTGTCTGCATTTACAGCGGTCCTGTGCATCGAGCAGTTCCCACCTGTATCTTTACAGCAAAAGCTGTGCAACCAAGACTCTTGGGAAATCCAGGGTGGCAAATAATAACACAGTACGGATCACAGAGTGTAGGTATTTAGAATAGCAGAAAGGCACGAAATAGTACACCAGTATTAATAACAAAGTACCCTGGACGTCTGCTCTATTTAAAGGCTAGCGTCCGAAAGGCTCAGTAACCTAGTCTTCCACACTTTGATAGGCAGCATTTTATCATCGTAATTCTACTATCCATGAGTTTTTCCCAGAATATCAAACGCGAATCTAAAGCCCACTCTTTCACTCTCATTCACTCTCTTGCTCTGCCTCTCTTTCCCTCTCTGCCTCTCTCCCTCTCTGTCTAACTCTATAGGCTTCATAGAAATAACGGTGCTGATAGCAACGTACTGACAAAGTAAGTGTCCGCCGGTAGGGGCACAGAAGTTTACGGCCCCACTGTCAGGCTTTTCTCTGAAGCACTGGTGCCAATGCTTCAGGTTTCCCATTCCCTCTGGGACTCTATTGGAATGGGAATGGGAAATAACTGTTCCGCTGCCTCTCATGATATCCCGGTGTAACTGGATATCTGGTGGTGGAAACAGTGTTACAGGGAAGGCATTAGCCTGCTGCCTAATGCGGGGCTTTACCGCAGACCCCGTAATGAGTTCCAATCTCTCTCTCTCTCTTGGCAATTCTGACAACAGTGCAATCCAGAGAAAACTCAAATATTTTGGAGAGGCTGGGGCTTTTTTTCTATGCTTAAAAGTAGAATGAGAACAGTAGTGACAGATGCATTCCCCAAGGTGGGGACCAACCTGGTTTGGGGAGACATACATTGGGCCTGATCATGAGAGGGGCATTTAAGGGTCTAAACAACCTTGTGTCTGGCGTGTTTACCCCAGCTCAGAGCAGGAGGTAAACATGCCAGAAAAATGTCAATTTTCAGCACATGTACCGACGGCGGTATTACCGCTGGCAGTATTACCGCACAGCAATTGTGCTGAAAATTCCAATTGGGGAATGTGGAGTAACAGCGCCCAACCTGTGATCCGGCGGTAATACCACCAGATGGGTGGCCGCTAACGCAAATAAAGTTGGCCGGCATCCCAACTCATTTACCGGCATACCGTATTGCCATCACACTGTGGCTGCATCGTACATGGTTGGAGAGGTGAGAATGAGAGAGACAGGCTCTGCGATGATGGGGCTCTGAAAGACATTGTGAGAGACCAGAGCGCATCCTGCAATGTCTAGTACACTTGTTTATTATTTTCAGTTTTTTTTTTTTTTATTAGTGTTTTTGCATACTGCAATACATGTGTGGATTCACAACACTACCAAACAAATCAGTGGTCAGCGCACAACATGAAACATTGCTTTCGTTCTCACAGAAGAAACAGATCACTGGTATTAATCTGCACATGACAATTTCAAAAAGTGAAGAATGCACTGAAAGACAAAATGGTATGCATTCTCAGCAAAAACAGCTAAACGTGTTAGCGGTCTCTTTAACAAATGTTACATGTCCAATTCTAATTATCACTTCCCATCATAATAAGAACTTTGCATAGAGCAAAGTACATTCTTGTAAACTAGAAAAATCATGTACATTAATTTCTAAAAGACGGTTATCGTTCCAAAAGTGGCAGTCTTTTACACTTCTAGTTTACTCTTTCAAAACACCGCTATGAGAAAAGGACTTGGTCGAATAGCACTAATGAGCGTTCCTGGCTGATTTGCTAAAATGAATGTGCAATTTGGGAACATAGAAATGACCAAATATCTCTATATTTGACAAATATATCTGTGATAAAACGGCTGTGTAAATCAATCATTAAGTACAAAAAGAAAAATGGGCTTGGTGCGCATTTCATTGTTCACAACGCTCACCCCGACAGTTAAATATTTGTCACCAATGAGCCTATATGCTCATTCTGGCAGATTTAGGATTTAGATGTACGGAAAAATGGCTGCAATGTTCTCTCATGTTCATCCTTGCAACAAAGACAAAGTGGGCCTCATTACAAGTTTGGAGGTAGTCATGCCCTTAATAAGGGCATGGCTACCCCCAAACTCGGGTCCGGCTCTGGGTCCTGCGAAAGGACAATAACCGGGCCATTCCGACCTCGGCGGGCCAGGTAATTCCCCTTTCGCGGGACCCGGAGCCGGTACGTCCCCATTCCCATTTTAGCCCCCATAGGGCTCAATTGAAATGGGGAGGATGGTAGCAGCGGTACCGTTCAGAATGGTACCGTTGCTACCATCCTGTTCTGCTCGCGAGTGCCGCACTGCATGTCTGGTCTGACCAGGCGTGCAGAGCGGCACCCGCGAGCATAACTCGTAATGTGGCGGTACAGTGATAACAGCGCCGGCACCACTACCGGCGCCATTATCACATTATCCGGGGGTGCGCAGTGAGTTCAACACGTGATTGGCCTGGGTCCAAAATATCTTCAACTATCCCTCTGCCAATACCTCCCCTCTCGAGTCCTTCGCTCCTCTACCTCACACTCCCTCCGGGTCAGTCGTTAATTGAAGAAATAAGCTGGGGGCAGATCTGTGTCTACGGCTGGGAGCTCCCTTTGGAACAGCTTACCGGCCACGTTGAAACTTGAGGAGAAACATCTCTGCTTCCAGAAGCACCTCAAGACCTTCATATTTGCTCCTGCATTAGCCCCTCTTCTCCCCAACTGAACAGTTTCCTCTATTGGCACTGTGCACCTGCACACCCTCTGTCCTTCAGGCCCAGGTACCTGCTCTCCCTGCCTCCCTGCTGCACTGCCTCCAGGCCTCCCATTGCAGTGGGTCCAATACGTGTACCCATACAGTCCTCCACTCTTCTTCTGCACTCATCAGATTTTCCCTATTCAAATGATCTTGCACTTGCCACTTGCTGGCTGCACTACCACCTTTTGAATGACTATTCTATCATTGGACTTCATTTTCCTTCTTTGGTCTCCTCTGTTTGGCACGTTTCACTTCTCCCCCTTCCAGGGCCTTCAACCCTTTATCCCTTCTCCATGCACTTGTGTGTTTGCAATCTCACTGTGCCCAATATGATCGTTGTTTTCATTTCCTTTTCTCCCTTGTTCCCCTCCCTTTGCTTGTTTGCGCACTGAGCCACTTGTGTACGAGTGCAATCCTGATGAGATGTCATATCATGTCATATACATCCTTTGTCCTTGGTGCAGTGTGTCTCACTGTGACTGTGCTGATGGCAGTGGCTCCCCATGCACATGTGTGCACATTCATGTTCCATGTGCATTCCATGCATGCCCCTAGGTGTCCTTGACTACCTGCTCATTGTAGTATGTCTCCAGGATGATCCAAGTGTCATGTTATTTGGACAGCCATTTCATGCTCACTCTGGGTCTGTGTGTCATCACGCATGACTTAAGAGTGTCCATATCTGTGTCATGCACAGGGCTCCCCCTGTTACAGGCCCACTGCCTCTTTTCAACTGGTGTTGTGTCTTCTGCATGCATGGGTGTACTATTGATGGTTCCTCATCTGTCCTGCATCATGTCCACTTCTCATCGGCTGTAGTGACATTTGACTGACGACGTGCAATAGACGCATGCCAACACTGTCTGCCAATGCACAGTTCTGTAGGGAACCTTTCATTGCCATGCAGTGCCTCCCTGCTATTGCCCAGAGGGTGGGTGTTTCACGGTAGCCATGCTACATGGTGTATGCCATTTTCACATGATGGCTGCATTTGCCCTTACACTGCCGTCATGTTTGGAGATTGACATCACTACGTACATGTTGATGTTGGAAGTTGAGGGGCTATACATGCAATGCACCGCATACACCCACTCATGTGCCAAGTTCAGCCCTTCAACATGCCAACACAATGCTGCTGTGTTATAGTGACCTGCCATGTATGTACTCATGTCCCTCCTTTCAGTGTATAGCAATGCACTAGCGTAGGTGCCTCCAGTGACGCATGTACTCTGCATAGTTGATGGTAGTTGAATGCCGCACGTGAACATGCATGTTACATGTGTCATGGTGTATTTGGTTTGATTGCTAGCTGTGACTATGTGTATGTTCCCCCATGCTTATGCTACGTGCCATCTCTTTGTTGCCATCTCTCATTTCTGCTTTGGATATGTGCCTGCTAGAGGTTGTGTGTAATGCAGGTGATGTGCAACATACAATACATGTGTTGCCTTCACATTTTGCACACATCCTTTTCTGCTTTTGGGATACCCTTGCATTGCAATGCCACTGGGTGCATGTTGGGGTTTGAGTTGCCTGTGACATGGCTGCTTCATCAGTTGACTGTCTGGGATGTGATCTGTATGTGTGTGGTATGTGCTACTGAAATGCGTGTTCATGTTTCTTTTGTTTATGTTGCAGGTGATGACGCACTGGTGGCAGAGGATGAAGATGTCATCCCAGACACGGTGGTCAGTTCACATCAACAACCAGGCTCCAGTGGTGGTTGTGGGGTGGCAGCCCACGAGAACCCACTGGTGCTCCAGGCCATTGTGTCCAGAGCTGACTCTGGCAGACTCTGATGTATCCTCTGACCGCTATGTTGAGCCGGATCTGCATCATGACTTGTCGTCTCCGGAAAGTGATCCTGTGTTGGATGATCTTCTGTCCGCGACACCTGCAGTAGGGGGTCAGGCAAGGTTGGAATGTCCGACTGTGGTGGTTACGGGTGCAGAGTCACACTCCACAGCAGTTGGCCATGTTCCTGGGACATTAGGTTGACGGAGAGATGCAGTCCTGCAGCCGTGGGTGGCACCAACCCAGCAAGGACCACAGCTCCTTATGCCCAGCAGGTGTGGTGTCCGGCAACACAGTGGCCGTGTGCCACTAGGGTCAACTGAGTGGGAGCATGCCATGATTGCCATAGCACAGCAACAGGGGGGAGCAGTTGAGATGATAGCTCAAGGTATGGAAAGTATGGCCCATTCCATTCTCCACTCTGAAAGGCAAGTGGAGCTCCAGCAGCGGGCTACATGGTCCACATGCTGCTCACTCAGGCTGGGCATGGCGGCATCTGACAGGGTGCACCGGGCTGAAATGGTGGCTCAGTGTCAAGCATTTGATTCTCAAGTAGAGGCACATCGTGAGGCCCTGAGGGTCAAACACCAATCCCTCCGATTACTCTGGGTGTGCTCTGGATGAAGGAGAGTAGGTGGGCAGAAGACAGGATGGTGCAGCTTGAAAGAGCCATCTCAGCTGAACTCCATGCAAGCCGGGAGTCGCACCGTTTGTCATGTGTCATGTGGGGCCATGCAGGCAGAACTCTGTCTTACACGTGGGTCCTTGCAGGAGGAAGCACGTGTGACACGTGAGGTAATGCATACTGACTACGTGTCATTGCCATGCAGGACCTGGTTTACCAGACCTGTATGCTTGCTGCCATTGAGGGGCAAGGCACGGCTATGCGTGGTGAGGTAACTGAGCCACGTCCACCTTCTGATTTCCATCCAGAGGGTGACTACGACAACCTATCTCCCACATAGGTCGGCCCAGTGAGTTTTTTTTTAATCTCAACATCTACACATGTGGGTGTAGAGGTGCACCCTGTACCTCCCCCCTCCTTGGTGCCCCCCCCAACCCTCTTGGTCATATATGGGCATTTTTTTGTTTTTTCTGCAATATTATTTTTTTTATTTCTGCATTTTTATCTGCAAGGAATTTTTTTTATGCAAATATATTTTTTCTACAAAGATTTTTATTTAATTTTTTTCTGGAATATTTTTTGTTCTGCAATTTTTTTTCTGCAACTATTTTTTTTACATTTTTTTAATTTCCTGCTCATTTTTTCTCTTTTTTTATTTTTGTTCCTGCAAATAATTATTTTAATCATTTTTAATTCCTGCTAATTTTTTATTAATTGCATTTTTTGTTTTGTTTATTGTTCATTCATGTGACAGTGTGGTGCTTTGTGGCATTTGGAGGCATCCACTGTGTGTTCCAGCTGGGCCCATTCAGGCTTGTCTTGTGTATGTGTTTTGCTTGGGGTCCTGACACATATGCTACTCCTGCTTCCCCTTTCCATGGGCTGGCAAGGATGGCTCGGTGTGACAGCATCTCACACAGGGGCATTGGGCTTCCGTCAAATGTGTGGCCAGCCTGCAGTCCTACTTGTGTGTACACCCATAGTGGGTATTCCGGATGGCTTCTCCAATGCATGTCTGCACTTCACTTTGGTGAGTATTCTGTTGACTGTCCATTTCATCATGTTGCTTATGATTTTTTTTATGAATTGACTGTCTATGTTCATGCACTTTCTGCTGTAGGCGGTACCATGCACCCTTTGGCTGTGTAACACACACTGATGGTGGGAGGGGTCTGTGTGCTGGCAATGTTGCATTGGGACACTTGCCCTACAGTGATTTTGATATGCCACATGAAGGCTGCACGCTGAGTTATCCATGTCAGCACGCATTTCAACGACCCCCAATTCCTTGCTTGCCCTGCTTTGGCCATCTTGCAGGCCTGCCTTGTGTTTGTTGTGCCATTTGAAGTATGGCCGCATTGCTTTTGACTTGACTGTCACGTTTGTGGCCTGGACCTGCTCTCCCCTCCCATTGGTTGCTGTTGGCCCTTGTGACAATTCGGCCAACCAGGAGTCTGGAGCCTGCCACCACTACCAAAGGCCCACAATGGAGGCCCTGTCTAGCCCTGTCCACCACCCTTCTGGGTCCCTTGATTGTCCCCCTGTCTCCCCTGCCTGCCGCCAGTCTCCCTCTGTCTCCCCCTTCACATCACACCCCCTCCCCTTTGCACCGTCTTCTTTCCCTCTGCCCACTGTGTGTGCTTTCTTTCACCCTCTCCCCCGTCATGCATTTGTACCTTGGCCCCCTCCTCCCTTGTCTCCTCCCTCTCCCTCTCCACCACCCTTTCGCCTCCTCCTTGTCCTCTGTCTGTCTTTTTCCAGAACTACACCAATTGCCGTCAGGCATGGTGATACATAGCCGCTTGTTCTTTGCAGACACTTCCCCCTCTGCCTCCGTCCATCCTCCCCCCCACCTTCACCTTTTTGAGTTTTATTTTGGCAGTTACTTTTATCATCGGTCCCTCCAACACTGATTACAGGTCGTCTGTTCCCCCTTTCCCTTCTGTGTTTCTTCTCCCCCTCCCCATATTGATTCTTCGTCGACCTTCCACAGTTTGTCACTTGTTTTGTTACTCTCCTTACTTCTTCCCACCTCTTCCCTCACCCCCTCCTTATGTGACTCCTGCACTGCAACTATTGCCGTCAGGCATAGCAATAATGATGCTAGTTTTGTTTTCCCACATTCCCTCCCTACACTCTCCGTTATTGTTCCAGGCACTTGTACTATGTACTTTGATTTCATAGTTCATTTTCACATTCTGGACTGTTTGAAGGACTTGTAGGAATGTACTATTATTCTCTCTTGTTCCCTCCTTCCCTCCTTGAGACGCTTTGATGAACGTTGTGTGTAGGCCCTATAAGGATTTTCAATGAATCAATGATTGCTCACTGTCTACCATTGTCGATGTGGGGTACTCTGTACATGATATGTTCTGCTGGTATGGCTGATCCTATGTTGGGTTTGATTTTCAGGTGTCAGGGGATGGGTGTGGTTTAACACACAGGGGGGTCCTTGAGTGCATTGATCACATGTGCTGTGTACAGGACACTGAGACTCACTTCATTTCACATGCATATATTCGATGCATGTCCCTACTGACACAAAACTTAGGCAACGCCCCCTACACCAACTACGTCGACACCATGTGCACACGTGCACCCAGATTGCCTTCTAAGGCATGCTGTGTCCGGACAATCCATGTTCACTTCCATTTCATTGATCGTGTACATGTATGACAGGGTACTATTTGGTTGATTGAACTTTTTTTTCACGATGCTCAAGGGGTTTCCCCAATGCAATGCACACCCGCTGTGCTGTCCAGTGAGCAGTGTGTTGCAGGGGACACACACGCAGCACACAGGGTTTGAAATGTCAATTTTCTATCGTCCAATGTGCATGGCAACAGGTGTTCTGAGTTTTGTTGCTTGCACCACTGGTAGCATGCATTTGTGCCACCATTTTCAGGGTGTGCGGTTTTGGTCTGTCATTTCTTCAGATTCCATGTCAGGTGTAATTGTCTGGTTCCTATTTACATTTCTCACGTGGTACTTCATGACTATAGTGTCATGTGTTGTGCATATGGTTTGATGTTTTGCCGTTACATACCATGGTATGGTGTGGCAGACGAGGGTCATGGGGGTTGGGAGGGTTTGGATGGCATACCAGTACTTTCATGCCCTGTTTTGCAGGGGGGGGATATGCACCTTGCAGGTGTTCCTTTTGGTCACATGGGATTGGTTGTCTTTAAGTAGCTAGGGATGCACACAATGTGGCACTTCCGTGGACACATTCTCAGGGTGGTAAGGTTGTGACAGTTAACTGTCCCTTTTTCATCATCGATTGTCACCCGGTATGTGCCAGGCTTGTGTGCACTGTGCAGGGGTTGGAGTTTAGGTGAAAAATGCAGCCACAAGCTGGGTACAGGCTGCCTCGCCACATGCCCTTTCCCCTCTCATGTGCAGCGGCCATGCATGTGGTTGGGGATGTGGGGGCACCACCATGTCCACCCATATGCCATGCCGTGTTGCTACGTTGTGCAGGACACATACTGCCACAATGATCCTGCACACTACTGGGGGTGCATATAGTAGCTGTCCGCCAGAGTGGTCAAGGGAGCGGAAGTGTGTGCTCCACTATGGCCCTGGTTTCAATATGGGCTGCACTGTATCTTACCTCGGGTGGTGTGGTGGGGTTCCGTATTGGCGTCATCATGTCGGTGCTCAGAGGGTAGGCACTGTCCCCTGGTTAGGTGACAATGGTTGTCATTAGTTGGGTTTGTGTATTTGTCTCTGTGTGACATGCATGCATGTGCACAGGCATTTGTACTCACCTATGAGCTATGTGTCGCCATGCTTCCCAGCTTCCAGGGCCCGGCTCAGTGCGGACATTCTGAATATGAAACTGTCATGGGTGGACCCAGGATAGTTTGCATAGACAGAGGTGATGAGTCCCTTGGCATCGCATACAACCTGCACGTTAATGGAATGCCAGTGCTTGCGGTTGCGGTAGATGTTTTCAGTGGCCCTAGGTGGACGTAGGGAACATGGGTGCAATCTATGGCACCGAGCACTTTGGGGAAGTGTGCCACCCTGTAGAAGTCCAAGACCACGGCCTGCCTTTCTGTGGGTGTTATGGGCATATATATGTGCCTGCGGACTGAGGGGCGCGCAGTGATGATTGCCAACACCTGGTGTAGGCAACATGACTGCGTGGGCTGTGAGATGCCCCCCACTATGGCAGTTGTCTGCTGAAATTACCCAGTGGCCAAAAAATGCAGTACATTGAGCACCTTCGCCAAGGGGCTCAATGCTTGGGAGCACTGGGTGGGTGATGCGAGTTCATCCTCCCACTCCCTGACCAGCTCTAGGATGATTTGAGGTGGAAACCTATACCTGCCATAGACCTGGTCACTAGGCATCCCAAAAAGGCTGGTCCTGGCCAAAGAAATGCGGGGCCTGGCTATTCACCTCCTCCTGCGGTGTCCCGCGATCACTGCTGCGAGGAATGGGACATTCATCGTAGCTGTATATGCTTGTTGTTTGCGTGCACTTTTATGCTGCTCGGGGGCGCTTCTGCCTGCTTTTGTGTGGAGGACGTATTTGTGCGTGTGCATGTGTTTTGATGTGCGCAGGTTTTACCTATTTGATTCCATGAATAAGTGTTCTTTACTAGCGTGTGGGCGTTGCGTGTGTTTCCCAGCGGTACTTCCCACGTTACGCCTACATTTTCATGTGTTGTTCCCCATTCCCCGTGTTCCGCCCCTTTTTTGGTGTGTGCGCAAGAAGTTGTGCGCTTTCCCCGTTGCTGTCGCGCACGCGTTTGGAAAGTTGCAGTGACATGTAAGGTAAGCGCAGATTTGGTGCACATCCCGGGAAAAACAGGCGCAGGGCCTTGCATGAATCGCACGCGTGCTCTAGCTTTCTCACGCTTGCGCCAGCTTGCGCCACAAATTTTGGTGCACATTTATTCCATGAATTACCACCATATTCTCAAATGAGGGAAGTCATGCAAGCCCTCCAGTCAAGAAGGGAGACCATCCTGCAGGAGACGAAGGTGGGAGGGGAATCGGCATTGTCTGAAATCACAACAGACTAGCCTGCTGCCTGATGTTCATAGTTCATTAGTTGTAGGTTTCCTTTTTTTCTTATTTATTTTTCCAAAGACAATTTCTTCCTTCTCTTTTATGTACATTTTTTTAAAATACATTTTATTATCATGATTCTACCACAAGACTTGATGTCTCTTTGCCCTTGTTCACATTTGGTTTGTCCATGTTCTCCAAGTGAGTGTTTCCTATAGCTGTCATGGGTTTCACATGTAGGGGAGAGACCATCAGACACGAGGAGGTGGCAAGGGCTGTTTGTCTGATGCCATTCCTTGTGCAGGGGCACTGTGTGTTGGTGTATCAGTGTTGGTGAAGTTAGTTATTGATTGTGTGTCTCATGGTGTCAATGTGCGTATTCATTTGGAGATGGATGAGATGTTTCACAAGGGTGTGTGGGTGTCTCTCGCCCGCGATAGGTACTAATTTCTTCATTTGTCTTGCCACATGTTCAACAATGTTTAGATGTTTATTGCATCTGATGACAGCTCATTCACCTCTATCCATTCACTATTCATGGTTCTGTTCATTGTGTGTTGTGTTACTTTGAGGTCCACTGATGTTTTGATGTTCCTTTGGCACTTGCTTGTCCACGAGGATGTGCTCAAACTCCAGTCATAGGCATGGCTCATTGGCATTCAGGATGGTGAGGTGGGATGTAGCAAAATTGAGAGCGGTGAGCGGGCACAGCTCTTATGTTAATTCAGATATTTGTTGTTAAAAAATAATTCTATATCTGAGTGGGGTGCAAACCCAATACAAGCTGCCTCCATGAAGGGCACTCGAAATTGAGAAACAAGAGAACCATGGCTGGTCAGCCTACAACGTGGGCTGCATACCTAATAGTCCACTTAGTGTTTTCTGGAGTTTGTTATTGTAAAGAATAGCCATATCAAAGTGTTGAGCACCAATGTTGATGTATTCACTAATAAAGGTAGTTTTAGTAAATGGGTTGCTAGTTCATTTGAAGCAGATGTACATTTGGCCTATGCATTTTGGTATGATAAAGTCCTTTGTCAGGGCCTGTATTATCATCTTAGTGAGTTCCAAGTTACAACATCATTAGTCCCAATACAATTTGTCATAATGGTGAGGAATTAACAACATTTTATTACAACACATTTTAAATGTGTGTGTAGGTGCCATGTTTCATAGGCCACAGACATTAAACAAGACAAACAACCAGTAATCATAACGTAAAGGGAAGAAACGAGAAAAAGAAAGCAGTATTAAATGAGTCAGTTGCCTTCATGATGTTAATGCATACTTCTGTTTGGTTAAATAGAGGTATATTAGTAGGTCAAAAACCTTAGTAACATTCTTGATTTGGTTCTATAATCTGCCTTAAATGGACACATTATGTTAAGGATTCCAATCGGGCATCACACACTGGACCAGGACACTCGGTCTTAGCCTGGTATGTGGTGCTCAATAGGAATACTTTTTCTTTAATTTCAATGAATTAATTTGGAGATTTTAAGCCCTTTCTAATAGCATGAAATGACACTCGAAAATGGACAAATAAATAATGAATGTGCGGTTAAATCTTTGAGACAAATATGACTTGTCAATACAACAGTAATGCATAAACCCTAGCAATCACAAGGCAAGGGATCAACAAGAAGCATACAATTAAAAAACAAGTGGAAAATTAGAACATGCTGCAGCCGAATGACACGTTGGAAAGTTGCAATTTTCTCAATTCCTATTTAAAATGACACAAACGAATTTGAGGGAAAACGGGTGAAATACTTGAATTCTGAATGCGGATTTTAGGCTGGGGGATAGATATATATCACAGGGACAATACAGAGGTGAAAATAGGTCTCTAGCTGGTGAATTGAGAGAGATTTGGAAGGTAGAGTGAGGTTCGTTTTTAGGAAAATGAGAGCAGTGAATAAGAGAACATTGGTTTTGAAAAGAGAAAGGCAAATTTTACGTAAACTAGATTTAATGGCTAAGAAAAGAGGAACTCCACCCGTGAATATAAAAGTTACACTGCAGTTGTAACCCTTCATGCAGTGTACCCCGTTTCTTTAGGGAAAAATAATGTATTTAATCAGAATATCGCTAATGACTTATGACCTATGCAGAACAAAAGGAAAATAGGAAAGTGGTGCTGGGAAATTCGATGACAGGGTGCACAGAGAATTCTAACAGTTATAACAAGTTACTAGGGTAGGGATAGGATTGCTTAGACAGTGGAACAAAGACAAATGGATCAGGATGGGGTAGACTATGTGCTATGGGATGTGGGATACTCACAGTCCATGCTTGGTTTTGGGAATTTTGCAACAGTCAACTGGGTTCTGGTCACTGCACCACTTGGGTCACCAGGTAGCAGACTCTCCTGGCAAAATACAGCTGGGCAAAGGTCTGGTCACCGGATGGCAAGTGCAGCTGGGCAATTCGGGTCACTGGATGGCACATGTGGTGGACAAGCTGGTCTGTTCTCAGGATGCTAAGGTACCACTGCCTTTCCCCTTTTTAATGGATTTTTAGTGGGATTTTCTTAATCTATGCCTTTTCTGGAGTAGAGTCAGCTATGCTTTGGCCTGGCAGTGAAATCTTGACAGCTTTGCTTTGGCCTTGTAGTGGAATATGGAGTCTGGCAAGATGAATGTTAAAGATAAGGAAGGCAGCCGCTGGAAATTCAGGAGAGAGTGTGCCTGGAGCTCTGTTAATCATTCTTATTTATAGAGCATGGTGACATCACAGAATTATTGGTGGTCAGAACTGAGCTAGGCCTACCTCCAAGAAGTGGACAGGACAGTCAATGTCGGTTGCCTCCTCAAGGAGGAGTCCCAGTTGGTGAGGTTGCATTTTATGATGTAAAAAGCCATCCCACAGTCCTTTTTGCCAAAAATCAGTCATAACCTAATATACACATTTATACATTTGTGGCACTTTAACCAGTCACATGGGCAGATTACATATTGTAGGTAGAGCATAGCAGTCCAATCCTCACGGTTGTGGGAGCTTGTTTCCCCCTTCTACCAGTTTTTTGCGCTTTTCAGTGAGAATTATATTACTTAAAATTTTATAACTTTATACGTGGGTGTGGATTATCATTAGGCATGTAAGTATTAAAATTTGCATGGCATCATGGATACTTTCCTTATAATGCCCAATTATCTGCCATTTCTATTCCTCATGTGTCAGTGAAGTCTATAACGTCTTAAATGAAAGCCCATAAAATCACATTTAAACTGTTAACTTTTCACATTTTTTGCGAAGTCCTGTGGCAAGGATAAAAGTCTTACAAGTTGTATTTATAAAATAGTCCTTGGAAACAAATGCTCAGTATTGTTTCCCATATACGGGCATAGCTTCCAAGCTACCCCCTCAATCCGGGATTGTCACAGAGATTTCCTTCAAAGCTTCCTGTAGAAGTCAGGAGTAGGTGTGATTTTTCACTTCGCACATCCGTCTCCTGGAAGTTCCATTGTAAGATGGCTCAGCCCAGACCCAAGTCTGATTAGTATGTGAAGTTTCTTTGTCTTGGTCAGTCAAAGTTTTCCAACCTAGCAATTATCACTTTTGTGCCCTGGAAATTTATGTTAGTTCATTTTTGGGGGAAGCCTTAGCTCTGCCAACTGGAATAACCAGATTTGGGAGCTTGCAAAATCCTGCCCATGCAGTTTAAACATTTTATTTTTCTTTTTATTTGTCCAGAATCAAAACAAGCCTGTTTAATAAACAGCCCATATATGTTTCCCCGGCAACAAACTCCTTTACTTTGCTAGGCACAGACAAGCTTTCATTCAACACTGTACTTTTTTTTTTTTTAAACATGCATTTTTTTCTCTGGTTTGTAGAGCCCATTTTGACACGTGGTCACTTTTGCTGAGATATATCATCCATCTACTTTCCAATATTGTTCTGTAGCTGTAGTCAGCTTGTTTTACACAAAAGTCTGTACAAGGTAAAAGTCTACATGAAATTGACATGTGCACAGAAAGCTAGGATTTTCTTTTGAAGCAGTGATTTTTGACATTTGTAGCAAAATGTAAGCATTTACCATGTAGCTGAAGGAAAGTTTTTGTTGATTTTCTCAGGTTTGGCTGGCACAGAGCCTCTCATTCAGGAATAATGCTCTTTTCTAATGGAGCACACCATGAATATGGCTGGGCATGATAGGGTATTTTTGATAAAGGTAGTGTGATAAAGACCATGGGAAATTAACATCAGAGTGGCATCATTTTAAAGGTGAAATATTCCCTTTTTCAATATGAACTTTGGGCTTTCAGCAAAGCAGTGCTGCCTTTTCACTCCTCTTATTTGGTACATTTAAGCAACACACTGGCAGGCTTTTGCAGTGTGCCTGCTTGTTCCATTCTGCCCAATGTGTGCTTGGCAAGGTGGGGCAGCCATCTTTTTGTCGTTGCAAAACACAGTTTTGGTTTGAGGCAATGGTGCTCACAGGAGCCAGCGCAGCCATTTTGCTGGTTCTGCTGAAATGCATCTTGGTGAGGTGGGGAAGTACTTTTGAGTGGGTAAACATATCCATCAAATCCCCCCCTACTCTTCTGAGATTCCTTGTCGATGGAGAGCAGGGGAAAGTGGGATTGACCAGGTGGGAAAATAGCATCAGAGCGGCATCATTTTAAAGGTGAAATATTCCCTTTTTCAATAGGAACTTTGGGCTTTGCAGCAAAGCAGTGCTGCTTTTTCCCTCCTCTTATTTTGTACATTTAAGCAACACACTGGCAGGCTTTTTCAGTGTTCCCCCTTGTTCCATCCTGCCCAATGTGTGCTTGGCAAGGTGGGGCAGCCATCTTTTTGTCGTTGCAAAACATAGTTTTGGTGTGAGGCAATGGTTCTCACAGGAGCCAGCACAGCCATTTTGCTGGTTCTGCTGAAGTGCATCTTGGTGAGGTGGGGAAGTACGGCTGAGTGGGTCAATATATCCCACAACCCCCCCCCGACTCTTCTGAGATTCCTTGTCCATGGAGAGAAGGGGAAAGTGGGATTCACCAGGTGGGAAAAATGGGACCCCTCAGGTGGAGTCCTTCCATCATCAGGGAGTAGTGCTTCCACGATCCTCCCTTTGTCTCAAGTTGTAGTGTAGAGCGACACCCGCAGCTTGCCCTTAGGTTTTTCTTTATGGTGTGGAGAGACACCCCGGATTTTCCTTTGTTCTTTCCTTTCCCGGTCCCCGGGGAGGTCCTCCTTGTTGATGAATGAACAGAACCAGTACGAGTCTATGAAATAAATACAAACCGGTTGCTACATTTTCCCACTAACTGCCCTCCACAAAGGTTGACAGCACTGGGACACACATACATTCAATAATAGTATTTTATACAATAAAGACAAACGTTGAACAATACTCCTTGTTAATTAATTATCCCTATAAACCCATCTGACCCCTTCTGATTATTCTTTGTCTGGTTTTCATTCTCCAGATGTCTCCCCTATTTGGTTTTCTCTAGGCTCCTCAATTTGCTGCAAAGTGTGCCTGGGGTGTCAACTCTTTAGCTGATTAATATGGACCCATTTCTCTTCTGTCAGTTCGCCTTTGGGGATTCAGATTCTGTAGGCGACAGGTCAAATTGTATCTACAATTTCAAAAGGACCCCGCCAGCTTGGCAAAAATGAATGCTCTTTGGTCTGGTTCCTTTGAAAATTGTACAAGTAGAATGTGTCTCCTACTTGGTATTCCTTTTTGGTTGTTTTTAAGTCATATTGAGTCTTCATACCCTCTGCAAATCTTTCCAGATTCTGCAGAGCGTACACAAAAGCATGTTGAAGTTGTTTTCTTAGATACTCAACATACTCATGAGATGTGGAGGTGTTTATCAGTGTCTGCTCTTGTTTTCTATAGAGCAGATGCTGAGGTAGCATCGTCCTTTGTCCAGGCATCAGCTCAAATGGAGACTTTTTAGTTGCAGAAGAAGGTGTAGATCTGATGGCCATCAGAAAAGGCGGTAATCGGATGTCAAAACTTGGCCCAGAATCTGCCATAAACTTTCTTTTTTTAGAATGCTCATAATTGTTTTATTGTACCTCTGAACTCCACCACTAGAGGACACCGGTAGGCAATGTAAAGTTTCCTCGTAATCCCATGAATATTCCACATCATTGTCATCACTTTGCTGACTACCTCGGTCTGACTCATTCCTTTGGGGTAGGCCAAAACGCTAGAAGATGTCATTGATTATCAGGGCAGCTGCTGTTTCTGCCTTGCAATTTGGGGCTGGGAGACATTCCACCCATTTGGTAAACAAGCATGTTATGGTTAACATGTACTTGTTCCCCCTAGAGGAGCGAATCACGGGCCCGATGAAGTCTATTTGTAAATCTGACCAAGGCAGTGTCATCGGTGTGTGAGTGAAGTTGGCTGAAATTGTGCACACACAAGACAACCCTTCAAATATTGTTCAATGTCCTGCCCCATGGGTGGCCAGTATGCAACCTCCCGCAAGATTTTTAAAGTAGTGTGAAACCCCTGATGACCGACTGTGGCCGCATCATGGTTGTCACATTGCATCAGGCTTCGGAATGAGGTAGGGACCACCCACTGATCACAGCCAGATATGGATCTCCTTACCAACAAACCATCTTGGATTCGAAACATTTTTGGACACTTCATCAACACTCTGAGGTCCTCTTTCCCAATGTAATCAGTATCCGGCAGGGGAAAGTTCTCAGGGTCCTCAATGTGTTGATAACATTTACCAATAATCAGATCCCCTTTTTATGCCGTGATTAAATCAGCATATGGGGTCTGCTTACTCCACTGGGCAGTTGAGAGTTAATTGTGAGCATTAGTCTGGGACCTAGTGATAGCAGTGACCTGGATTTCCCCCAGCAGGGACTCAATCTCAAAGAGATCCCCCTGGATGGCTCCGGTTTTGGCCAGCTGATCAGCTAGGTCATTTCCAGTTTTTTCTGGCCCCTCTATTCTGGAATGGTCCTTGATCTTCTTCCAATAGTTGGTCATCCCAGTAGAGGTGACCAGGTCATGAATATTTTAGATTAGCTTGCAATGTTTCCGCGGTTTATTATTATCACATAGCATGCCTCTGGTTTCCAATTAACCAGGTGCTCCATGAACCCGTTCCAGACATAATCTGAGTCAGTGATTATGAACAGTTCATGGAGTTGGTGTTGGACGGCAGTGACGATGGCCTGCTGAAATGCCATCAACTCCATCACCTGACTACTTCGGGGAACGATTTTGTACCCAGTGGAGTGTTCCAAGGCATCATTCACCCAGGCATTACCAACGCCGGCCACCAGTTCCTTTTCCCCATTGTTGTCAACATGGTAGGAGCACCCATCCTCATAAACTGTGGGAATTCCCTCGCACTTGTCTTCTTCATAGAATTTGTGCGGGGAATCCAGGTACGCCTCCATGTTGTCTTGAATTTTAAGACTTTCATCCTGGAGACAGTTTTCTCTGGCACAATCACGCAAGTCAGCCAGACCTTGCGTGATGGGACTCTTCTTGTTTTGGCCATATCTGACCTCCACAGGAAAGCCTTGTATTGACAGAATCCAGGAAGTAATTCTGGAATTACTCACATTTCCGGCCTGTATTCTGTCACTTAGGAGGTATTGCAAAGGCTGGTGTGGAGTCTCCACTATGGTGTGTTCCCTGGATGAACAGACGGTAATGTTTCAATACCCACAGTGCTGCCAGGAGTGCTTTCTCACAATCATGGAATTTCCCCTCCACAGAGGATAAAGTCTTGCTTGCGTAGGAGATGACTTTATTGACCTTGTCATGCTTTTGATATAATACTGCTGTCAAGCATGTATTCGAGAACCCTGTCTCCAAGAAGAACTCCTTTTTTGACAGGGTAAGCTAGACAAGGCGCTTGTGAGCGGCTTCTTTTGAGTTGTTTTACTGCCTTGACTTGCTCTGCACCCCACTTCTACTTGACCCCCCGTTCAACAGATGAATCAGGGGTCTTGTGATCTCTGCGTAATCCTCAATGAACTTCTTACTGTAATAAGTCAGTCCAAAGAGGTTTCTTTGCTCCCTCAGAGTTCTCTGGTCTTTTAGTTTTAGGAGTGCTTCCACTTTCTTCTACTGGGGACAGAGACCCTCAGGTGTTATTTCATGCGCCATGAAGTTGACACGGGTTCTGCACCACTGCGTCTTTTGAAAGGACAGTTTTTCTCTTGAAACCCTCAACTGGGTCAGAACATAATGGATTTCTGTTATATGTTCCTCCACAGTTGAGCTTTTTATCAGGACTTCATCCACATAGGCCAGGTTACCCCTTTCACCCAAGTTGGACATGGACTTATGTAGGAAGATGTTGAACTCATTGCTGGAGTTGATGTATCCGAAGGGAGTCCAGGTCCACGTGTACTGGTGCACCCCGAAGGTAAAGGGCAGCTTTTATTGGTCCTCCCTACTGACGGGCACGGTCCAGTACCCATTGGTCAGGTCAGTGGCAGTGTATGCCTTTGACCCCTGGATCTGGGGCAGCCCCTGGTCAATATAGGGGAGAGGCCATCAGGACATGTGAACCCATTTATTTAGCTCCCTAAGGTCAGCACAGAGTCTCCACTGGCTGTTTGATTTTAAAATCCCAAGCACTGGATTTTTAAAGGTGCCGTGGACTGGACGTATTATCCCAAGGGACTCCATGGATGCGAGAGGCAAGCGATATTGCCTCAAACACACTGGAGTCATTCCAGGGTCCGTGGGAATTGTTGTTGTATGGATTTCGGTGAAACCACAGTCGTACGAGTTCACCGCAAAGAGAACTTGAAAATCTAAGAACACCTGTTTCAACTTTTGCTTTTGCTCTGGAGTCTCACAGGCATCAGCTAGGTCAACCTGCTCTTCAACCATTTGCCTGAAGCCTGGAAAGTCTTCCGGTTTTGCTATCTCAGCGGCCTCCTCCAGCTCAGTGGAGAGGTCTCTGGTTACACCAATATTGGAATGATGTGTTTTGTATTGACTAATGGGGATGGGATTAACCCCAGCCCCTGCTGTTGGAGATGGCCATTGAGGTGTACATATGCGTCAGGACTTTGCAGTTTCTGTCCTCTTTTAATGTTTAATTCAAGTGGGAATAGTCGGGTGTGTCCTGGGATGGTGACCTCCTCTCCAATCTGAACTTCAACTGCATACGGCAGCAATTGGGCTGACAAAAATGCTTTTTCTGAATCATCAACGTCCATGGGATTGCCCCCTAGTCGGGACCAGGATTTGTCATTAATCAGGTCCAAATTAATGGCAAAATGATTGAGAATGTTATTGCCTAAATAGAATGCAGCAGGGACATATCGCATGACCCAACAATTATGTTCTATGCTTTTATTTCCTACAGAAATGTTAACATATACCTGCTAGGCAGGAGATGTTTGGAATTGGGAGTTTCCAGGTCCATTTCCCACTTATCGATCAATTTAAATGTGAGAGTGGCTGGATCTTTTGGGAGCTTTCGGAAAATGGCTTTGCTGATGAAGCTCTTACCGTTGTTCACACACACTCGGGCGAGAACAGACTCCTTCCCCTCATTTAACTGAATAGGGATGAACAACCGTTCTCTAATTTTCTGATTATCAGCTAAACTTTGAGCTGGTTTCTCATCACTTTTGGCTATACAATTGGGATTTTCAGATTGTGTATTGGTATAGAATTTCAAAGTATTTCCTCCCAGTGTGGAATGCGACCTGAAACTGGAAGGAAGGTTGATTTTCAGGAATGGAGAGGAGTTCCCATCACCAGTTTGTTGTCCTACAGCAATTACTGCCACATCATGTATTTGATTGTTCTGGAAATGAAACTCAATATGATCAGGTTTTTGTTCATGTGGCATGTGCCATTTAAACTAACATGGTTGACACTCTTTTTAATTTTATTGGCCTGTTAGTCTGAGTCCAGAGGACCTTAGTCACACAGTCTATTAGGGGGGACAACCTACGCAGGATGTCATTCCCTATTAGACAGGGTGTTGCCTCTGGAGTCACGACTAGGACTGGGTGTTTCACTTTGTGTCGCCCAATTTTTATTTCCAACTCCGCTCTCCCCTCGACAGGTATTTCATTCCTGTTGAAGTTCTGAAGTTGTCCAGGAAGAGGGGTAAGAGGGATCTGGTATCTCTCCCTCTTCCTGAATTTGGCTGCTCAAAGACCCTTTTTGACAGAACAGTGGCTTTGGATACAGTGTCCACCAGCACGGAAAATGTACATTGCCCTTGCACATAGACCGGGGCATAAAATCTACCCTCCTTCTCCTCAAGTGGGCAAAGGTAATGTGCATTTTGGGCAAGCTGCATAGTCAATTTCTTTATTTTAGACTCCAACATAGGGGTAGTTTGGGTATAATTCTGTGTTGGCGTTTGGAAATCTAAAAGCAAAATTTTGCATTCTAATATTTGGGGAGTTTCAGGCTCCTTCTTTTCTGATTCTAGGCTGCTCCCCCTTTCTTGGAGGCAGTCCCCAGAATTGGTTTGTGAGGTTTGGGGTCCCTCTTTTAATATTTGATTCTCTGGATACTCATTCTGGGCTTTAAGGAAGGGCAATTCTGGATCAGTCCCCACATCCACCCAATCTACATTTAGATCTCTTGAGACACATTTTTCTTTTGGAGGAGTTCTCCCGTACCTGAATGAGAAGATTTTTTTCCCAGAATCCTATGTGGATTCTTCCCCTTCAAATTAGAGGACACTAACTTCCTCCACAAAATAGGCCTTTCTTCTGTCTTTATTTCTCCTACCCACCCTCTGTTCCCTGAGTTACAGAATTTCAGGGGAAGGAGATTATTGTTCTGGATCCTGGGTGTCTAGGGACTTTTCACAAGTGAGGAAAGAAGCTTCCTTTAGGGCTTTACATCCCTCTTCCCCCCGTGCCACCTCCTCTGGAACCGGTGAGTTGTCAGGGTTCTCTCCCCATCATTGTTCTGGGGTAGCAGACCCTTGGTTTGTGCGGTTCTGAGCTGCCATGTTCATCTGAGGATTCTGTTGAGCCCTCAACATGTGACCCAGATCCTGGGTAAGGTTCTGGACCTGGCTCTCCAGTTGGGACACCCGTTCCGGCTGGTACGGGGGTCTCTGTTCAAATCTAGACGGATCACGGGAAGGGTAACTATCCCTTCTCCCGTTGTACCCTGGATATTGTGAATTTTGGTAACCCTCCACCCTTGGCCTCCCCTCTCCCGGATTGGGTTGTCTGGTTTCCTGAGAGCGTGGAAAGAAAGGAGGGTTGTCCTGCAGGTTGGGGTTTTGTGGGTACCTGGGAAAGAAACTTAACCCAGCATTTGGGGGATTACTGCCCTCCTGGGGTAGGTTAGGAGGGACGTTTCCTGGGGCAGTACTTACCTGATTGGATCCCCCCCTTGGGATGGGGGAGTCCATGCATACCCCAAGACAGGCCGCTTGCCCTTGTACCTGGGAATGATATACTCAGGTGAATTAGGGGTCCCATTAGTGGGATTACCTCCCTGACTGCCACCTGTTTGTGATTGGCCTGAGGGCCTTCTTGGCTTCTGGTTTTGATGGTTCGCTGTTGGTGCATTTTTAGGCTCCCCCCTCTCTAGGTCTAAAATGGTGGCAACCTTCCCCTCTGCTACCTTAGCGGCAGCAGGGGTGTTGGCTGGCTTGAGGGTTTTGGTCTGATTTTAGTTTTCTGCAGGATTTTGGACTTCATAAATGCGGGTTGCCTGCTCTATGACCCAGTCCAGAGATCTTTTATCGTGGAAATCCTTCATCAGCTCGGTCATAATATACTTTGGGAGCGCATGAAGGAAGGTAGTTATAAACTTCCTGCTATCCGTGCCCACCCTTCTGGTGGTTTGTGCAAAGGCACGTTTTAGCTCCTGCACAAATTCTCGTGGAGCCTGATCTTCTTCGCACTGCAAATTGTAGGCTGCTTTGTGAGCCTCTTGGGGTTTCTGTGGGTGGAAAAGTGTTTCAAGATGGCCGCCCTGTAGGTGGACCATCTTGAATGGTTCTGTCCTCCAGTCCAGCAAAGAAGCTGGAGTACTCTGGAGAGAATGTCCACTTAGCATACTCTATGCACTTCTGGTTGTCTTTAAGGTGGAAAGTGTCCATCATCTGCTCACAGAGTTCCAAATGTTCCCAGACAAAATATTTTGTGTTTTTGTGGTATGGGGTTATGAAACTCCTAATAGCCTTAATCTGCGTAAAGGGGTCTTTTGCCATAACTCTCTTTAATTTATTTGCCTTCTTTGGCTTTGTCACCCGAGTCCACTCCCCTCAGACTCAGAGGCACTAATGTTGGAGGACCCCTCCTGATCTTCTAGGCGCTCCCTGATTTTGTGAGCCTCGGAGGGGCTCACAGAATGGTGGGGCATAGTTTCTTCTCCCCTGTGGTGCACCTGAGAGTAGTCTTCTGACTCCTTTGTGTGTCCAGGGTGAACAGAGTGTCCCCCCCACTCCTCTAATTGGGTGGAGGTCTTCAGGATGCTCCTTTGCGTCCTCTGTACCTGTTGTTCTTGTGAAAATTGAACCAACTGGTCCCTTTGGAGGCAGTGATTCTGCAGATCTGATTCCCTGACCTTCTCCTCACAGGAGGTTTCCTTGTCAGAGACATCAGCCTTTATATTTTTGTATCTGTACAGGGATGCCCGTCCCTCAATTTCTGGTCGACGCTGACCTGTCAGCTCCATTTTGCTAGACCTAATTAATTCTGATGGCCTCATGGTTTCCGGCTCATGTGAACCGGTAGCCATGAAGTCAGCAGTGCACAAAGTGTTAAATGGGTTTGAGTCCCTTAGTAAAGAGGTCATCATACTATGATCAGGGTTTCCCTGTCCCCCTCTACCTGTTCGGGGTCCCTCCAGTTTGTATTAGATCTAGGATGCTCTTTCTCCAATCTCGCTAGTTTTTCTTTCTCAGACCCTATTTCTTGATAATAGGCAAAGTTCTGAGCCTTTTGCTCAACTATTAGGGTTTTACTGGCCTCTATGACTCGCCCTTGAGCTACCACCTGCTGGTGGAGCCCCTCTTCCTCCTCACAGAGGGCCTCATTGTCTCTCTGTGCTTCCTGTATGGTTTGTGAACAATGAGACAATTTCTGTTGCAGCAGGATAACCTCCTTTTTCTGCACATTTAGAGCCTCTAAGGCCTGCTCTAGCGCAAGTTCCATTTCTCTCCTATGTCCCATTATTGTATCACATTCTTCTTTTATACCAGTCAGTACCTGAAGGTCTGACTCCCTTCTCTCCAGATTGATTTTTAAACTGCACCTTTCCTGGCATAGGGCCTCTTTCTCCTGATACAGGGCACCCCTAGGTCATCTCTTTGTTGTTTGATGGCATTTAGTTTTTGGCGCTCTTCATGAAATGCTGATTGAGAGTGGAGGTCTCTCGTAATTAATTTATTATTTTCCTCTCCACTTTCTCAATCTGCTTATGTAACACGGTTATTTGTTCCGAGCAAACTTTATTATATTTTAGTTGTCGATTTAATTTCTGTTGACTCTCTTCCAAAGAGTCAACCTTTTCTTGACACTACATTCTTAAGGCATTTCATTGGACCTCTTGGTCTACATTATTTTGCTGTTGGAGAGCCAAGTCCTCTTTTCATTTTTTAATATAATATAATCTCCAGATTCTGCCTCAGAATCTTGAATCTTTTGCAATTTTTGTTCCGCTAATTTCAGTTCAGTCTGGATTTGAGCTAAAAGTTCGGATTGATTTTGCACCAGAATTGTATTTTCCTCATGCTTTTCCTGCATTACTCCCATATGCAGGTACATATAGGCTGCAATTCTAACAATTTTAATCTGCTCCTCTTTAATTTTCGGAGTCATGTATAACTTGTTCAAAGCTTGGTGTAATAGGTCACTGTCCTGCTATGTGTCCATGTCTATGGCGGTGACCTGTTGCATTGTTTCTTCTAGCCAGACTTTTTCATCTTGTTCTGGCCATTCCCCCCTGACAAATAGTTTGTGCAGAAGGTGCTCTCTAGCTATGTTGATCTCTACTGTGGCTATTTTGAAAAGTGTTCTTTCTTTCTTAATTTATTTACAGAAGGGTGATCTGTATTCTATTGCTTTTTGTCTATTTTTAGGGTTGATTTAGCTTTAATTTTATACACAGGCCTGGTACTTAGGAGTTTTGTTTTGGGGAGGCACTTCTACAGTGTAACACAGTGTTCCAGCCACACAAAGGATTCCTACCTTGGAGGTTGATCTGCTGTGTTAGACTGTCACGGGTGAATAAACAAGCTCAATCCCTGACTGAGGCCCCCAATTTGTTAAGGATTCCAATCAGACGTCACACACTGGACAAGGACACTTGGTTTTAGCGTGGTATGTGGTGCACAATAGAAATGCTTTTTCTTTCATTTCAATTAATTCAAATACCCTACCCATCTCACACCCCCTTTTACAAATATCCCGGGTCACAATGGGCCATGAACCAGGCCGGTTGGTGAAATACAATATTCATTTATTTTTAGAATTCACAAAAATAACTAACATTTTAATATTGGGCAGCAATCACCTGTGGAGTGATAATGACAATGGAAATCGAAGCAATGCACTTGGTCAACCTTCTAGTAGAACATATCCGAAGCACATTTGAATAGGAGCACTTTTTGAATTAGGATAGATAGCACCCAAGTTAAGGTTTCCACCTGCAACGTTCCCTCAACCCACACATAACCAAATTCTGAGTGGATAGAAAGAAGCAGCAGGTAGTCAGGGATAAGAGGCAGCGAACAGAACAAATCTGACCTTCCCTCACAAAATAAGAGGGAACCCTTATAATTTAAACCCTTTGTAATAGCATGAAAGACACTCAGAAATTGACAAATAAATAATTAATATGTGATTAAATCTTTGAGACAAATATGACGTCTCACGACAACAGTAATGCATAAACCTAGCAATCACAAGGCAAGGGATCAACAAGAAGCATACAATTAAAAAACAAGTGGAAAATTAGAACATGCTGCAGCCAAATGACAAGTTGGAAAGTTGCAATTTTCTCAATTCCTGTTTAAAATGACACAAATGAATTTGAGGAAAAATGGGTGAAATACTTGAATTCTCAATGCGGTTTCTGGTCTGGTGAATAGATATATATATATCACAGAGACAATATAGAGGTGAAAATAGGCTCTAGCTGGTGAATTGAGAGAGATTTGGAAGGTAGAGTGAGGTTTGTTTTTAGGAAAATGGAGCAGTGAAAAAGAGAAAATCGTTTTTTAAAAGTGAAAGGCAAATTTTACTTAAACTAGATTTAATGGCTAAGAAAAGAGGAATGCCACCCGTGAATATAAAAGTTACGCTGCAGTTGTAACCCTTTACGCAGTGTACCCCTTTTCTTTAGGGAAAGTTAAATCATTTAATCAAAATATTGTTAATGACTTATGATTTATGCAGAACAAAAGGAAAATAGGAAAGTGGTGCTAACGCTGGGAAATGCAATGACAAGGTGCACAGAGAATTCTAACAGTTTTAACAAGTTAACAGGGTAGGGATAGGATTGCTTAGAGAGTGGAACAAAGACAAACCAGTCATGATGGGGTAGACTATGGGCCTCATTATGAGGTTGGAGGTAGCCATGGCGCTATAAGCATCATGGCTACCCCCTTACCGCTGTCATGCCGCCGGCGTCTAGTCGCCGGTGGGGGCTATGAAACGCCTGGCGTTGGCGGCGTCGTCCATTGTTTCCTTGTCCATTTCCGGGTTTGCCCGCTCTAGTCTTTCTCTGTCTCCCTGGTTTCGCTACTTAAGCAACGCCCACTTCCGGGTTCGGTGCGTTGCAACTTTGTTTCTTTCCCTTGTTGCTTGCTCCGTGTGCTTTTTTCCTCCGTGTTTACCTTGCTGACTCTTGGGCCTCCAGTCGGCATCTCTTCTCCATTCTTTCTCTCTTTTTTCTCACCCGCGGCGCTCCTTCGCTGTTCTGGTTCTCCTGTCTTTCTTTCCTTTTCTCTCTTTGCCGCTTGCCCTCTCCGGCTGATTTCCTCGTCCACCTCTCCTGGAAACTTCTAAGGACTTACCTCGCCTCCAGACACCTGTCCAGGATCCTTGCTTCAGTCGTCCTCCTTCTGTCATCGGATCTACAGATTTTCATCGCTTCACTCTCCGGACCTGCTGGACTGTTATCTTGTTCACCAAGGGTTTTTTTAAGCATCCGCTTTTTTCCCTCGTCTATTCGGTCCCTGCGGGAAGGAAGCCTCTTGCTTCCTTGCTTGAAAGGGAATCAGGGTGGCTTCCCACTGCGGACGGCCATACCTCTTCTCAAAGAAGAAGAAGATCAGAAAGAAGGCTAACCGCCGCAAAACTTCTCCAGAGGACTCAGGTGAGGAGGATGGGGAGAAGGCAGTGGATATAACTGATACGCCTTCTAAAGCTGCGGAGGTTGACAGTTTGCAACGCCAACAGTTAAGAACCATGGCCTCTCCCGAGCAGGTGCAAGAACTGCTAACAGCTGTCCATAATCTCACTCAAGAGTTACAGGTAGTAAAGACGGAAAACACTACCCTCAGACAAAGGTTAGACCGCTTCGAGTAGTCCCGCAGTGACCTTCCTCCTATGCCTTTATCATGCGGCAAATACGACGGATCACCCAACAAATTTAAGGAATTCATGGAGGCTTGCGTGATTTATTTCACATTTAGACCTCAGTCTTACGCTACAGACTAAGCCCGCATAGGGTTTCTCATCTCTAATTTGAGCGGAAACGCCCTGTCATGGGCAGCCCCTTTGGTAACCAGTGCCAGTCCTCTCCTTCAGGATTATGCTGGGTTCACCGCCCAGTTCAAACTGCCGTTTGAACAACAAGAGACTACATTAGTAGCCAGTGAACAGCTACTAGATATCCGTCAGGGAAGCATGGACCTTTTGTCCTATATCTCCCGCTTTAAAAGGGTGGCCGCTGATGCGGGTTGGCAAGAGAATGCTCAGTACACTATTTTTCGTCGAGGTCTGAGAGAATACCTTAAGGATGAACTTGCTAGGGTTAGCCGCCCTTCCACACTCTCGGAGCTCTGGGCTACTGTCCTCCAGCTCGATTTTCGGTTATCCGAAACACGGTCTGAGCGCCGGAGACAACGTGGGTTCCCCACTTCTGCTAACCCAGCTCCATCCTGCTCGGTTCCCTCGGGTTCAGCTAAAGACGAGCCCATGCAGATCGGAAACCACCAGGGGACCTCTTACCCCCGAAGAACGGAAGCGGCGCAGAGACCTCAATCTTTGCATGTACTGCGGTTCCAACACCCATGTCTTAAGGGACTGTCCAAACGTACCTCCCCGCAGGTCGGGAAACGCCATACCTCGGAACTAGTAGGGACCAGTTACCGAGGGGGCTATTCCGGTCCCTACATCTCTCTGTCTATCACACCTACCATCAACCCCTCCGAAGACAATCGCCTCATGGTTATTGCAGTCCAGTTGAACCACTTACATCAGACATTCGAAGTACTAGCGCTACTGGACTGCGGGGCAGCTGGATGCTTTATGGACGTCGTCTGGGCTGACAAGACTGGCATCAGTCGTCTGGAGAAGGAGGAAGACCAAAAGGTTGAGGGCGTTGATGGTACACCCCTAAGCTCAGGTCTCATCACTCATGCTACCTCTCCCATGATCATGAAGGTTCTCCATCATACTGAGACCATCCAATTCAACTTGATCCGAGCAGCTCATTTTCCCGTCATTCTGGGGGTTTGCTGGCTCCGGAAGCATAACCCTACTATTGATTGGACCAAGAACCAACTGTCTTTTTCTTCTAGTTTTTGCAAGAAGTTCTGCTCGATACGACCCTTGGCTGCAACGATCCACACCCTTCCGGATCCTCCTACCCTGACGGATGTTCTATCCGTGAACAATATTCCTAAGGAGTGTCTTCGTTATCAGGAAGTTTTTCAGGGTGAAGGTCCTCAAGAACTACCTCCATATCGGCCTGAGGATTGCCATATCACCCTGGTGCCCAATGCTGTGGTACCGTTTGGCCGTATGTTTTCTCTTTCCCTCAAGGAGAAGAGAGTTCTCAAGGACTACCTGGACTCCAATCTACAACACGGTCTCATCCAACATTCCCACTCTCCTGCAGGGGCATCTCTGTTTTTTGTTCCGAAAAAAGGTTCGGATGAATTAAGACCGTGCATCGACTACCGGGGCCTCAATCAAGTGACAGTAAGAGACCGTTACCCCATGCCTCTCATGAAGGATATTCTAGAGGCGGTGCAGAGAGCACGGATCTTTTCAAAGTTCGACCTTCGAAGAGCCTACCATCTTCTGCGCATCCATCCTGGGGACGGATGGAAGACTGCGTTCCGGACTCCGTTCGGTCATTACGAGTACTGCGTAATGCTGTTCGGCTTGGTCAATGCGCCGTCTATCTTCCAACGCTTTATGGACAGAACATTCTCTGATCTTCTTTTTCATTGTGTCATAATCTACCTCGATGATATCTTGATATACTCGAAAACTGCACAGATCCATAGTACTCATCTCATCCAAGTTCTTAAAAGGCTACAGGACCACCATCTCAAGGCCAATGTAGAGAAGTGTGTCTTTGGAGTTTCTCAGGTAACCTACCTTGGTTTTATCCTTTCCGCGGAAGGCATCCGCATGGACCCAGCTAAGACCAAAGCTATTTTGCATTGGCCTACTCCGGAATCAGTGAAGGATATCCAAAGGTTCCTTGGGCTTGCGAATTTTTATCGCAAATTCATTCAGGGATTCTCGGAGACGGTTCTCCCTATTACCAGGCTACTCAAGAAGACTTCCAATCCTTTTTCCTGGACTCAAGAAGCTGATCTAGCCTTCTTACTGTTAAAGGAGAAGTTTTGCTCTGCCCCCATCCTCCGGCAACTGGACCAAGGATTAAGATTCATTGTGGAGACCGATGCCTCGTCAGCTGCTTTGGGTGCAGTTCTCTTACAGGAACATGCTGGACTCGAATACCCAATAGCCTATCTTTCCAAGACCTTGAATGCCAGTCAATCACATTACTCCATCATTGAGAAGGAGCTTCTGGCCATGAAGACTACTTGTGAAGAATGGCGACATCTACTGCAGGTGGGCATTCACCCATTTGAGATAAGAACGGATCACAAGAACCTCAAGGTCCTGCAGAATATGGAGTGCGTCAATTCACGCCAGGCCCGGTGGGCCAATTTTTTCTCTCAATACGACTTTTTCCTGACCTATCTACCGGGATCTAAGAATATCCTAGCAGATGCCCTTTCTCGAAGGCCATGTTCCGGTGGCACGACCAGAGAACTTCCCAGTTTGCTTCTAACGGACGTAAAATTCATATATACTGTAGATGCTTTTTTGGAGAGGGTACGTAAAGGCACACAGTCTGAGGGTATTCCCCATACTGATCTCCACTCAGATGACATCACCATACAGAATGGCCTGGGATTTAAGCAACAACATTCACCCATTTGAGATAAGAACGGATCACAAGAACCTCAAGGTCCTGCAGAATATGGAGTGCGTCAATTCACGCCAGGCCCGGTGGGCCCATTTTTTCTCTCAATATGAATTTTTCTGACCTATCTACCGGGATCTAAGAATATCCTAGCAGATGCCCTTTCTCAAAGGCCATGTTCCGGTGGCACGACCAGAGAACTTCCCAGTTTGCTTCTAACGGACGTAAAATTCATATATACTGTAGATGCCTTTTTGGAGAGGGTACGTAAAGGCACATAGTCTGAGGGTATTCCCCATACCGTTCTCCACTCAGATGACATCACCATACAGAATGGCCTGGGATTTAAGCAACAACGTCTCTACCTACCTGATTCCCAGACTCGACGCACCGCACTAAGATGGTGCCACGACTATCTTGTGGCTGGTGACAGGGGGGTGAAGAATACTCTGGAACTTCTTCGACGGAGTTTTTGGTGGCCAGAAATGTCTAAAGAGGTGGACTTGTATGTTTGCTCCTGCCCTATAAATTGTAGATCTAAGCATTCTACCCAATGACCCATTGGTTACCTACAGCAGAGTGAGGTACCAAAGAGACCCTGGAGTATTATCTCGACGGACTTCATCGTGGAACTGCCTGCTACACAGGGATGTTCCTGTATTATGGTCACGGTTGACTGTTTCTCTAAAATGGCCCATTTTACACCCTTGGCTGGGTTACCCACAGCAGCGGAGATGGCAACCGTGTTTTCCAGAGAGATCTTCCACCTACATGGCACTCCCAGTAGAATTATCTCGGACAGGGGATCACAATATACGTCACGCTTCTGGAGGGAACTTTGTAAGAGGCTGGGCATTGACCGTGCCTTATCGTTCACGTTTCCATCCCCAAACCAATGGACAGACAGAAAGGACAAATGCCACTCTTGAGCAATATCTACGTTGTTTCACCAACAACCAGCAGGACAATTGGGTTAGCCTTCTCCCGTCTGCAGAGTTTTCCTACAATAATTCTGTTCACAGTGCCACTGGTCTTAGTCCTTTCGACTGCTCTTATGGGTATCATCCCAACTTTACTCCTTCCTTGTCTCTTGCTCCTTCTACTGTTCCTTCTGTGGACTCTCTTCTCCTCACTTTGCAAGAGGCCCATAAGACTGCCATCGATAGTCTACGGGCTAGTAGCCGGCGCTATTGTACTCAGAGTAACCCCAAGCGCTTGCCCTCCCTCGCTTGGCAGAAGGGGACGAAGGTATGGTTATCCACCAAATACCTCCCCCGTTGGCTTCACCACTCTAAGTTGTCTCCCAGATTCCTGGGACCTTTTTCCATATTGCGCAGGATCAACCCTGTTGCCTATCGGCTTTCTTTGCCCAAACACATGCACCGCTTCCACCCTGTTTTTCATTCCTCTCTTTTGAGGGAGTTTAGGCCAGATCCCTATCACCGCTCCATTCCGACTGTACCGCCCCCGGTTGCTTTGCCCCCGGAGGAGTATGAGGTGGCCTCCGTTTTGGACTCCCGCTTGCGGGGTGGTCGCCTAGAATATCTCATCCATTGGAAGGGGTACCCCCAGGACTCCTGGGAACCTGACTCCCATGTCCATGCCCTGTCTTTGGTTCAGAGGTTTCATCGTCTCTTTCCGGGCAAGCCGGGGGGTTTCTCCATTGGAAGGGGGCATACTGTCATGCCGCCGGCATCTAGTCGCTGGTGAGGGCTATGGAACGCCTGGTGTTGGCGGTGCCGTTAGGTCATCCATTGTTTCCTTGTCCATTTCCGGGTTTGCCCGCTCTAGTCTTTCTCTGTCTCCCTGGTTTCGCTATTTAAGCACCGCCCACTTCCGGGTTCGGTGCGTTGCAACTTTGTTTCTTTCCCTTGTTGCTTGCTCCGTGTGCTTTTTTCCGCCGTGCTTACCTTGCTGACTCTTGGGCCTCCAGTCGGCGTCTCTTCGCCGTTCTTTCTCTCTTTTTTCTCGCCCGCAGCACTCCTTCGCCGTTCTGGTTCTCCTGTCTTTCTTTCCTTTTCTCTCTTTGCCGCTTGCCCTCTCCGGCTGATTTCCTCGTCCACCTCTCCTGGAAACTTCTAAGGACTTACCTCGCCTCCAGACACCTGTCCAGGATCCTTGCTTCAGTCGTCCTCCTTCTGTCATCGGATCTACAGGTTTTCATCACTTCACTCTCCGGACCTGCTGGACTGTTATCTTGTTCACCGAGGGTTTTTTTAAGCATCCGCTTTTTTCCCTCGTCTATTCGGTCCCTGCGGGAAGGAAGCATCTTGCTTCCCTGCTTGGCAGGGAATCAGGCTGGCTTCCCACCGCGGACAGCTATACCTGTTCTCAAAGAAGAAGAAGATCGGAAAGAAGGCTAACCGCCGCGAAACTTCTCCAGAGGACTCAGGTGAGGAGGAAGGGGAGGAGGTAGTGGATATAACTGATACGCCTTCTAAAGCTGCAGAGGTTGACAACCGCATTCTGTGTCTGGGTTGTCGGAATAGGGACTTACCGGGTCATTCCAACCTTGGAGGACCCGGAAAGTCCCCATTCTGAAAACCATTCCCCATTCCCATTTGAGCCCCATAGGGCTCAATGGAAATGGGGAAGGAGCTAATAACGGGCCCTCAAATAGCAGGCCCATTATTAGCTCCATGGTCCCTAAGCGGCTCCCGCTAAGGGTGGCTGGTAAAACTAGCCGGCCTTAGTGGGACCCACTAAGGGATCTCGGAATACAGAGGTAAGGGGTTACCGGCACCAGCATCCTTACAGGTGCCGGTAACCCCTTACCTCCAACCTCGTAATGAGGCCCTATGTGTTATGGGATGTGGATACTCACAGGGCCTCATTCCGAGATTGGTGGTAGTCATGGCGCTATTTGTGCCATGACTGCCACAAATAACGGGTCCGGCACTGGTGTAGTTCAATGGGGACTTACCGGTCTAGTCTGACCCTGGCGGGACCGGTAAGTCCCCATTGAACAAGCCATTCCCCATTCACATTGAGCCCCCATAGGGCAGGCCCGTAATTAGCGGCCTGGTCCCCTAACGAGACCCGTAAGGGTCGTGTGTTCTGACCACACGTCCCTTGCGGTTCCCGTTAGGGGACCTCGGAATCGGGCGTTAGGGGATTACCGGCACCAGTCTCTTTACCGGTGCCCAGTATCCCCTACCGCCTGACTCGTAATGACCCCCACAGCCCACGCTTCGGTTTGGGAATTTTGGTACAGTCAACGGGGTTCTGGTCACTGCACCACTCGGGTCACCAGGTAGCAGACTCTCCTGGTAAAAGACAGCTGGGCAAAGGTCGGGTCACCGGATGGCCAGTGCAGCTGGGCAATTCGGTTCACTGGATGGCACAGGTAGTGGACAAGCTGGTCTGGTCTCAGGATGCTAAGGTGCCACAGCCTTTCCCCTTTTTAATGGGATTTCAGTCGGATTTTCTTGATCTAGGCATTTGCTGGAGTAGAGTCAGCCATGCTTTGGCCTGGCAGTGAAATCTGGTCATCTTTGCTTTGGCCTTGTAATGGTATATGGAGTCTGGCAGGATGAATGTGGAAGATCAGGAACGCAAGTGCTGGAAATTCAGGAGAGAGTGTGTCTGGAGCTCTGTCAACCACTCTTATTTATAGAGCATGGTGACATCACCGAATTATTGGTGGGCAGAACTGAGCTAGGCATACCGCCAAGAAGTTATCATGCCGCAGCAAATCCAACTTCATGACACATTAACCCGCTGCAAGACTACTCGACTCCACCGCCTCTATGCTCACCCCTCAGCGGTTCAGCGCCCCGCAGCGCACGTGGAAGGGACCAAATGCAGACCGCAGAGGCCGCGGTTTCTGCAGCGCCGGTTGGTACCATGCTGGAAGTTGCCATGGTGACTACAGCACGCTAGGATGGTGCCTGTAGTCGCTCGTGATCAATGTATTGGTCACATGACACGTCACCATGACAGCGGCCATAAAATTCCTCCTGAAACAGAGAACGCTGCTTCTCAGCTATTCTTTCCACAGCCTGCTTAGCGCTCTACTTGGACTTTGCACAGCGTTATCCTTGCTACGAACTTCTGGCCTGTTTTTCCTCAGTCTCATGTTTGGATTGCCCTTTTGCTTTGGACTGCTTTCTCTGGTTTTATGACGTCTGACTCCGCCTACCTGGACTGCTCTTGGATTTCTTCCAATGTCTTTGACTGATTCTGGACTTGCTTTCCTGAACTTCTACAATCTGGTTGCCCCTTGCATTTCCTTCCTCTGGGGGTGTGCAGGCTGGACTGCTTTTCGGTTTTTGGCCTCCCTGACAGGCTCAGCATCATTGAAGACTGAGGGTCTTTTCTGGAACCCTGTTGCCTAGCAGATTGTGGGCAAGGAGTTACCTTCGGGCTTTCTGAAGACTGCACCTCTCCTTACCCATACAGCTCCTGCAGTATCCCTCTTAGGTAGGTGCAATAGCTGCTTCCCTGATTTTCTCACAGTTAGTTCCACTGTACATTATTTAATCTTGAAATTTCCTCCTTCTAGCTATCTGGGTTCCTGCTATTGCTGCTGCTGCTGCTGTTCCAGTTAACCTGTGACCTCAATGACTGGCCAGTGAGTGTTTACGCTCTCCCTGGCTGGTACTTGAGGATGGAGGTGTTCCATATCTTTGCTGCAACCACTGTTTATGACAGAAATGGATTGGACAATCAATGTTGGTTGCCTCCCCGAGGAGGAATCCCTTTTTATGATGTTGCATTTTATGAGGTAAAAAGCCATCCTACAGTGCTTTTTGCCAGAAATCAGTCATAACCTAATTTACACATTTATACATTTGTGGCATTTTAACTAATCACATTGGCATTAAAAGTGTAGGTAGAGCATAGCAGTCCAATCTTCAAGGTTGTGGGACCTTGTTTCACCCTTCTACCAGTTTTTTGCGCTTTTCAGTGAGAATTATATTACTTAACATTCTATAACTTTATATATGGGTGTGGATTATCATTAGGCATGTAAGTATTAAAATTTGCAATGGCATCATGGATACTTTCCTTATAATACCTAATTATCTGCCATTTCTATTCCCCATGTGTCAGTGAAGTATATGACTTCTTAAATGAAAGCCCATAAAATCACATTTAAACTGTTAACTTGGCACATGTTTGCAAAGTCCTGTGGCAAAGATAAAAGTCTTACAAGTTTTATTCATAAAATAGTCTTTGGAAAGAAATGTTCAGTATTGTTTCCCATATACGGGCATAGCTTCCAAGCTACCCCTCAATTCAGGGTTGTCACAGAGATTTCCTTTGAAGCTTCCTGTAGAAGTCACGAGTAGGTGTGATTTTTCACTTCACAAATCGATGTCCTGGAAGTTCCATTGTAAGATGGCTAAGCCCAGACTCAAGTCTGATTACTATGTGAAGTTTCTTTGTCTTGGTCAGTCAGAGTTTTCTAACCTAGCAACTATCACTTTTGTGTCCTGGAAGTTTATGGTGGTTCCCTTTTTTGGGGAAGCCCTAGCTCTGCCAACAGGAATAACCTATTTTGGGAGCTTGCAAAATCCAGCCCACGTAGTTTAACAATTTTATTTTCATTTTATTTTGTCCTGAATCAAAACAAGTCTGTTGGATAAACAGCCCTTATATGTTTCCCAAGTAACAAACTCCTTTACATTGCTAGACACAGACAAGCTTTCGTTGAACATTGTACTTTTGTTCCGTAGCTGTAGTTAGCTTGGTTTACACAACAGTCTGTACAAGGCAAAAGCCTTCATGAAATTGACACGTGCACAGAAAGCTATGATTTTCTTTTCAAGCAGTGATTTTTGACATTGTGTAGCAACATTTAAGCGTTTCCCATGTAGCTGAAGGAAAGCTTTTGTAGGTTTTCTCACGTTTGGATGGCACTGAGCTTGTTATTCAGGAATAATGCTCTTTTCTGATGGAGCACAACGTGAATATGGCTGGGCATGACAGGGTGTTTTTGATAAAGGTAGTGTGATAAAGAGCAGGGGGAAATAGCACCAGAGCGACATCATTTTAAAGGTGAAATATTCCCTTTTTCAATAGGAACTTTGTGCTTTGCAGCAAAGCAGTGCTTCTTTTTCACTCCTCTTATTTTGTACATGTAAGCAATACACTGGCATGCTTTTTCAGTGTGCCCCCCTGTTCCATCCTGCCCAATGTGTGCTTGGCAAGGGAGGGCAGCCATCTTTTTGTCATTGCAAAATGCAGTTTTGGTGTGAGGCTATGGTGCTCACAAGAGCCAGCGCAGCCATTTTGCTGGTTCTGCTGAAGTGCATCTTGGTGAGGTGGGGAAGTACTGCTGAGTGGGTAAATATATACCACAATTAACACACCTCATTTGTTATATTCATATGCTGATTCAATAATATACCTCATACAAAGACCAAGTAAAAAGTAGAAAAAATAAATTATAACGTCTGCTGACCTGGTGGTGCTTTCAAAATGAAGGATTCTGTAATGGGAAAAATAAATGAACAAGAGTTAATTCCTCTGTAGTGTGTTTAGCTGTATTAGTCATCTCTCTTGTTGCAATCAACTCATTCATAGTGCTTACAATGTGAGCTACGGCTCTAATCACCAATAGTCTATAAGTTCTGACAGCACCCGCGTGTGCGAGTCAGGCTGCCATGGTGAAAGGAAAATGCTGATGCGATATCGCTGACACGTTCCCTTAGGTTTGTAGCTTACTCTGCTACTGTCGATCTGCAAAGCATACAGATCATTGTAGATGTTATCTACATTGTCATACAGACCCCAGAATGGTAGGATAGAAAAAGGCTTAGCACAGTTAGAGGACCAGTGTCTCGGTTTGCGTTCGTATTGGCAAGAGGGTGAATGACTCAGTGACAACTTGGCAACAACCTGTTGTCAAGGTAACTAAGGATTGATTCCATCTATTGAGCAACCATCTTTGAATGGCTATGACTGTATACTGAATACACAGTGACAAGTATAATATGTCTCGCTTTTATGCGCTGCTGTTGTGAACCCACTCTTAAACTTGGTTAATTTAGCACTAGTATTGTTTGGAACCAGTCTATAAAATTACATCATAGACTTAACATTGCAATTAGTGTTCATTGATAGTGATTAAAAATATAGTGCCCTTATTGCTGCCTTCTTGAAGCGAGATGCAGTCGTATGTTTGTGTCACTAGCTGTTCCGCGAAGTACCAGATTCAAATGTATCTTTAGTGACTGACACGCAATTGTGAATCTGTTGCATTGTTAGTGATGATTAATCAACCTCATATTAAAGATAACAACGTAATTTGGGACATTGGGTTCACGTAAAGGGAAGTGTGAAACAATAGTGAAAAAATATTATATTTTTCTGTCACTGGCTGTTCTATTAAAAAGTATCTTTTGTGATTGACACTCGATTGTGACTCTGTTGCATTGCAAGCAATGATTAATCATCATAGTAAAGATAACAGCATAATTTGGAACATTAGGTCTCTCGGGAGGATAGCTCAGGGGCAACGCACTTGCCTTGGAAGCAAGACAGCGTAAGGAACAGAGGTTCGATCCATGGGTCCACGCTTAGAAACCTTAGGGTATTAAGCGCCTTATAAATAACTAATCATAATCAATCACATAAAAGAAAGTGTGAAATTGTGGTGAAAAATTATTATATTTTTCTGTCCGCGAGGTTCCAAAGTGAGATGTATCTTTTGTGATTAACACTCGATTGTAAATCTGTTGCATTGCTACAGAAGATAATTCAATATGATTGATCAGCCTCATATTAAAGATAACAACATGCTTTGGGACATTTCGTTGAAAGAAAGGAAAAGGTGAAGCAATGGTGTGAAGTTAGTACAAAGTTACAAAGTACAAAGTGCGAAGATACTCAGGTTTCATTATTCGGCCAGGGTATTCACATTAGTCTATAGTTTCATGTTGCATGTGTCGACCCGATAATAGAAAGCAGTTTAAGTCCCATTCTTCGTTCATCCCATCTGGGTTGAGAGAATTAAGTCTTTTAATAGAAAAGGCTTCTTGTTTAGCCCTTTTTATTTTTACATCAATTTTTTTTACCTTTTTCTTGCACGATTTCAAGCACTTGCAATTTGAGTTGTGAAACTGAATTACCCTTCTCCACAAAGTGTCTTGCCACTGCTGATGTTGGATTTGTATTGCTAGTGCAGGATTTATGGTCATTTATGGTCCTTACTTTTCTTGCTGTCTCTCCAACTTAGCACAGAGGTAAGAGGATCCAAAATGGAACCCTCCCATCCCCTGCACACCTTACAATCCTGTCACTAGACAGTTACGTATTTATTTGATTAGATAGTCAAGAAACTTTATATTAGTCAAATGGGTAAATAAAAACACACTTAGTTTTCTGTATTTCATATAAATAGTCAGTGATTTAATTAAAGAACATATAAATCAGAGAAAAGTTCAGTTCAGTATAAAATGGCTGACAAGTTTTGAGAAATGTCCTCTCTTCTTCAAGAGCCAGAGAAGTTTCTGAACTGTAGATAGAAAGTATAGTAGAGAAAAAAATGCTGGGTCAAACTAGTGCGTATCTAGGAAATGTATAAACATACATTCATATGCAAACAGAATTATGGTAAACTCATTGTAATGGTTACAATATATAGAAACGTATTGAAGTCACTTGAATACACAGATCTAAAAAATCTCCATAACAGGTTATGCGGAAATCAAAGTTAGAATTAGAGAGATGTCTGGCTCACACATTGCAAGACTTGTAATGTCTATAAACTGACAAATTGTCTGTTAAGGCACAGAATGGTCATTTTCGAAAATATCTAAACTTAAAATGGGAAAGGAACTGAGGTTTATAATGGTGCACTCACCATGGCCCTTCGAGCAAAACAGGTGACTACGTTGTGTAGCTCAAACAACTAGTAGTAAAAATATGTCTTTTTAATGCGTCCATGCATTTGGCGATCACTTATGGCGGGAGCCGTATTTCATCTGGTGTACAGCTAAAAAAAATATCTTGCAATCAGTGGTCAGATATTAGTAAGCGGGTGACTAAAATGGTTGCAAAGTGATGTGAAAATAAATCCATGGAGTTCTGAAAAAATGCGGGGGGCAGAAGACGAGCTTCAATGGGTGCAGCACAGATAAACGCTGTAATATGTTTCCTTCAAGCTGCAAAAGTAACATGATGATGGAAGTGAATCTGGGGAAGATCGAGTATAGAAGAAAGTAGAAAGCGGCGTATGTGTGTGATGTTTGCTAAATAAAAGAGAATAGCTTACTGTCTCATTCTGCATGTAGTGAAACAGACTGCAGGTCTGCTCGTAGCGAGTCGAGTATCAGAAAGAAGTCGTCTCTGTGAGGTGGGATTCATGCCGAGCTTGCCATGAGAGTAACCAATAGTGACAGTTGCCAAGGGGAAGACACTGAATCCACAGCGTGCACCCCTCGCAGACAGTGTACAAAGTATACGTGGTTAGTAAAAACTTAAAGAGGACTGTAGTAAAGTCATACTGTTTGTGTTAAATGGCGGTGTCCATTTTGGAGTGGATTGAGGAATTAAGGCAGACTAATCCCAGCGATAGTACAAGGAGGGTTAAATAGGTTACGAGCGTGAATTGTAGGGAGAAAAATTAAAAAGAGGTGCTCCAGTAATTGCATGAGTACAAACCAATTATAAGCCAGTTATAAATAGAGATGTTCATTACGCATTCACAGTGACTTCGAATTTACAAATAATTAGAATAAGGTATGAAACCAAACACTATGTAGTTTGAGCATGACTTTTAAATCATTGTTGTATGTGGTTGGTACAAATCATTCCCAGATCTACTTTGAGATATTGTATAAAAGTTATTAAGCCTTTTGGGGTTACTCATATGCACATATTCAAAAGATTAAAAAGTGAAGAGATCAGAAAGTATCTAGAATAATAGACATACATTCAAGAGGAGTCCTCAACTATCATTCATCTATACAGTCATGTTGTGGGGGTGTAAAGACATTGCAATATAGAATTAAATGACCTCAATGTTGTCATGTTAGTATACAGTTGAATTTGGAGTACAATGTATACAAAGCATTTCAATGAAAATTCATCATTCAACCCTCTAGTGAATAGGTTGTCCAGGTAGTGTTTCCAGTATTTTTCTCTTCGGGATAAGATTGCTAGATAGTTGCCACCTCTATGTGGTTTTCTCCGACTTAATAGATCCTGCAAGGACATTTGATGCAATATACTGCATTCTGTGGAGCATGTAGCTTGGTGTCTGAGTTTGATTTTTTCACCCGTTCTCGGATGGTACACCATATATCCTTTAATGACATTATTGCAATTCCCGCAAGTTAAACAAGGATGTGTTCCTGGATGTTTATCCAGACTATTTTTCTTTGTCATATTTCTCTTGTTCACTAACATGTTCCTGAGGTTGTTACTTTTTTGATATGCAAAAACTTGTGGTTGGGGGAATAATTCCTTTGTTCTTTCGTCACTGGTCAGAATGTTCCAGTGTTTGGTTATGCTTTATTATTCGTTGTTTGATGTGTCTACTCCGTATGGAGACAAATACCATTTTGCGCTTTCAGTAGGCGGTCCTTGTGCTGCATGTTGTTGTTTTTTAGTAATGCTTTTTTTTAGATCTTCCTCTGGATATCCTCTCTGTCTTCATTTTTGTGACTAGTTGCTGATCACATTCTCCAGGGTCTCTGACTATCCTTTTTATCCTAAGCATTTGCCCATGTGGTAAATTCCTTAGGATGTTGGGTGGGTGGAAACTTAGTTTGTGGAGAAGCTTGTTCCTGTCTGTAGACTTGGTTTATAAGGTCGAAAAACTGAAAGGGCAATGAAGTCAAGAGAACCACAGCGCTTGCTTATATTGAGTAAGTAGTATGTTATAGGCTGCAGTTAATTGTAAAGGTGTGGGTGCATTGCCCTGCACACCACAATTTGGGTAATAACTGAGATAAAGTTAGACTATTACACTTTTACAATGTTATTTCCATTCTTTTGGATCTCCTTCATCTCTGCCATACAATTAGTAATGTTTACATTTACTTTATCTGAACTGATGTTTCAATAACTTTGATATGTATTGTTTTACTGTTCCTATATATGTAATATAATAATGATTCTTCATATTGGAATTATGTTATGCCATGTTTTTTTGTTGCAACCTTGGTTTGGCTCCTATGTTGGATTGTATGTATGGGACTCTGAACAACTACTCACAATTCTTATGAATATTTGTAAATTATCTTGATTTTTATGTATCAGTATCAGAAGAAGAGCCAAGTCTCGAAACACGTGTCAGGCTGACCTGATCTCCAATTAAATATTGTACAATTGTACATATGAAATCATATTGTTTGGCGCAGTGTAATTGTCTAACTTTATCTCCTTGGTTTATATGGTGGTTGTTATTTTGGATTCTCGTACTTTGGTTTGAAGATCTAGGTAGTGTACATCAGGATTGCCAATCTCCATGGTGAACTGTATCCGAGCGTCAATGATGTTTAAGTAAGTTAAGAATTCTTTCAGATTGTCCATACTTCCACTCCTAACTCCAAAAATGCCATCTATATATCCAACTCATTTATTAATGTATTTCTTCCATTTTTGATGTCCAAGAATATGTGTGATTTCGAACCAATACATGAAGGCATTGGCATAAATCGGTGCCATGGTTGCTCCCATTGCAGTTCCCGATGTTTGAAGGTAAAATGTTTGGTTGTATTCTCAAAGAATTGAGAGAGATGAATTTTAGAAGTATCATGAGAAAATTCCTTGTAGGCTCCTATGGATTCCTCCTCAAATAATATCCATTTTATTGCCTCTTGTCCCAGGTCATGAGGGATGCTAGTGTATAGGCCATTCACATCTTTTGTGAATAGGATATCGTTCTCAGTAAGTTCAATCTGATTTAGAATCTGTAAGAAATGGGTGGTGTCCTTTACATATGTGGCCTCACTTTGGCTCACTGGGCTATGCACATTACATGTGCACTATATCACATGTTCATTGAGGGACCAAGGTAAAGCTGATGTGACTGTATGGTTGCCTGTTGATGTGCAGCTGAGTGGGATCCAACAGGGAGCCATTGAAGAGGCTACAGTCCTGGATTCAGCGGCACTGCTCACATGTGTTCATGTTGAGGAGGATGTCTGGCAAGCGTACTTCATGGTGAAAGCAGGCCCGAGGAGATGAGGTAGGTTGGTGCTCCACATTGGACTGGGAGGAGGGTGGACTTGTGGGTAATGCCTGTGGTTGGGGGACAGGTCAGTGGGGGTACTTGTTAAAGGGAAGACTTGCAGGTGCTGCTGGAAAATTGGGGCACAGGTCAGCGGGGGTACTGGGAAGAGGGCAGATGTGTGGGTGCTGCCTGGAGTTGGGATACAGTCCAGTGGGGGTCCTGGGAGGAGATTGTAGTTGCAGTTGTTACCTGGGGTTGGGGCACAGGTCAATGGAGGTACTGGGAGGAGGGTGTATTTGAGACTGCTGTCTGGGGTTGGGGCACAGGTCCGTGGGGGTACTGTGAGGAATGTGGACTTGAAGATGCTGCCTAGGGTTGGGGTACAGGTAAGTGGGGGTACGGGGAGGAGGGTGGACTTGCAGGTGCTGCCTGGAGTTGAGGGTTGGGGCACAGGTCAGTGGGGTTAATGGGTGGGGGACGGATTTACGGTGCTGCTTGGGGCACAGGTCAGTGGGGGTACGGGGAGGAGGGTGGACCTGAAAGTGTTGCCTGGGTTTGGGGGTTAGGGCACAGGTCAGGGGGGGTACAGGGAGGAGGGTGGACTGGCAGGTGCTGCCTGGAGTTGGGGGTTGGAGGCTGGGGCACAGGTCATTGGGGTAATGGGTGGAGGACGGACGTATGGTGCTGCTTGGGGCACAAGTCAGTCGGGGTACTGGGAGGAGGGCAGACTTGCGGGTGCTACCTGGGTTTGGGTCACAGGTCACTGGGGTTACTGGGACGAGGGCGGACTTGCGGGTGGTAACTGGGATTGGGGCATAGGTCAGTGGGGCTTCTTGGAGTAGGGTGGACCTGAAAGTGCTGCCTGGGGTTGGGGGGTTGGGGCACCGGTCAGTGGGGGCACTGGCAGGAGGGCAGACTTGCGGGTGCAGCCTGGGGTTTGGGGCACAGGTCAGTGGCGATATTGCAAGGAGGGCAGGCTTGTGGGTGCTATCTGGGGAATAGGTCAATGGGGATACTGGGAGGAGAGCAGATCTGCAAGTGCTGCCTGGGGTTGGGGGGTTGGGACACAGGTCATTGGGGTACTGGGAGGAGGGCATACTTGGAGTAGCTGCCTGGGGTTGGGACACAGGTCAGTGGGAAAAAGAGGGGGAAGGCAGACTTGCAGTTGATACCTGAGTTTGGGGCACAGGTCAGTGGAGGTACTGGGGTGAGGGTGGACTTGTGGATGCTGCCTGGGGTTGAGTCACAGGTTAGTGGCGGTACTGGGAGGAGGACAGAGTTGTGGGTGCAGCATGGGGTTGAGACAACGGTTAGTGGCGGTACTGGGAGGAGGGCAGACTTGCAGGTGCTGCCTCGGTTTGAAACATTGGTCAATGTCGGTACTGGGAGGAGGGCGGGTTTGCAGGTGCTGCCTGGGATTGGGGCACAGGTATGGTGGGGTACTGGGAGGAGGGTGGACCTGCGGGTGCTGCCTGGTGTTGGGGCACAGGTCAGAGGGGGTACAAGAGTTGACTTGCGGGTGCTGCTTTAAGGTAGGTGGCCCTGGCACAGTTTCATCTGGTTATATGGGTGCTGCTTTAAGTTAGGAGGCTGAGGCACAGTTGTGTTGGGGTATGCGGGTACTGCTTTAAGTTAAGGGGCCTAAACACAGTTTCATCGAGTACATGGGGGCTGCTATAAGTTAGGGGTTGAGGAGCAGTTTAGTTGGGTATGCTGCAGCTGCTGTAAATTAGGGGGCAATGAGGCACAGTTTTGTCGGGGTACGCAGGGGATGCTTTAAGTTAGGGGGACGAGGCCTAGTTCCGTCGGGGTATGCAGTTGGTGCTTTAAGTTAGGGGGACGAGGCGCAGTTTAATGGGGTGTGCTGGGACAAGGACTTGTCGGTTGCAGGAGTAGAGTGGGAGTAATGGTGATTACTGATAAGTAATCTTTGATTACTTTTTCTCATGTTAGGTGCAAAGGTTGTTTGTTGCTGCTATGTTCTGTTTGTAATGGGGGGGCTATTGGGGCATTCCAGGCGCAACTCGTTATTGTTTGTGCAGAAGGAATATTTATGATTTTGAATCCATGAATCAGCTCCCCGCGCTATACTTTTCGTCCTCACAATGTTCTTTCTCGTGCAAATAGTTAGTGCAGACGTAGCACTTTTTTTGTAAATTAGGCCGACAGTGCACAATGCCGCTGAACACACAACAGACAATTTAGCGGAAGGCACATTGCATAATGCAACGGAAGACACACCATGACAGAGGAACGGGTAAGGCCACAACTTTTTATATGTGACATGCGATCATCTGAGGGTTAGCAATGAAGCCAGCGACCAGCGCGGACACCCCGCTGCCATGCGAAAAAAGGGGCTGTAAATCTGGTGTTTATTTATTTACTGGTAGTTTACTAATTGTCAACTGCAGCAAGTCACTGGTAGCGTCCTCTGAGTGACTTAAAAGGAAAGGACAATGTGTCATTCACAAGCCCAGAACAGATTAAGACCAAGCAAACACATGGTAAGCAACACGAGCATGTATTCTATAGTACTTGATACAGAACACTGTAGGGCATGAACACAGTAAAGTGCAATAACACAAAAGGTGCAATGGGGGCACACATTAAGTGCCAAGTGGTACCGTAATACTGTGGAGGGTGCTGTCATGGCAGCGGTTGACAAACATTGGGGCCGGGGAGGACAGAGAGATTTGACAAGGAAGTGAATGGTAGATCTAGCTGATCCAGTATTGGTAGGAAGGAAGAAAAGTATTTTTAAGGAGACAAGTTTTTACTTTTTTCCTAAAGCAAAAATGCTTTTCTTTGGCTCTTGGGTCCAGAACATTCCAGGCAGATGCCCCCCCTGAGTCCATAGGTTTTCTGCCATGTTTTATTTTCTTGAAGGTGTGTCTGTGCAGTGGAGGATATGAGTCTTCTGGAAGGACGGCATTTCTTGCTCTTTAGGATAAGGAATGTAGGCCCTGAGTTCCAATATGCTCCGTGTAGGGTGCAAAGGGCTATGAATTCAATGTAGGCCACCATAGGCAGCCACCAAAATGCAATGAGGGCCTTAGTGATGTGATCACGTGGGTTCTGCCCTAGCACCAATCCAGCAGCCTTGTTTTGGATCATATGTAGTTTGTGGAGTAGGGGCTTTATGAAGACCCAGTTAGAGGTTCTTACAGTTGTCCAGGCCTATGAGGATCTCTGCGGATCTTATTTGCACTCTTTGTGACATGTTCAGTAAGGCTCGAATGCACCTGAGAACTTGTAACTGGAAATAGGAATGTATTTGTAATTTTATGTAGCTGTTTGAAGAATAAACACAGTCCATCAAATATGACACCATGGGGCCCCATTATGTTATGTTATGTTATTTTGCATTTATATAGCGCCTTATATACCATTGGTATGGTCTGAAGGCGCTGGTAGGTTGAACGCCCTTGGGAACCGAAGTTTGTGTCCGTAGAGAGAGTAGAGAGTCCAAAAGTGCGTGTGCGCACTAGGTATGTGTGCAGCTGGTGCAGACTTCGTGTAGAAGCTGCTTAATAGCGGTAGGTGTGGTGGTTGAGATCAGAAGTATGTGTTCGCTCTGGCAGGATTTATCCAGACCGAGTGTGGCTGTGTTAGGCCTGAGGAGACGCCTGGCTGGGGGGTGTGAAACCAGCAGTGTTGAGTGATGGGGAGTGAGCACGAGATGTTGATATGAGAACAGTTATACCGAATGGTGTCATAGTACCTCTGTGTTCTAGTTGAGTGGTGGTGTAAAGAAGAGAGTAAGCATGGGGTGTGGTATGATGGGATGTATGCTCTTTCAAATGTTCCCTGCATTCCAAGGCATATCATGTACGTCACGCAAATTCTATGCGGTCAAGTCCGTTCTATGCACTTTTATTCGTTTCAAGCGTTCGAGATCAGACGTTTCACTCATCCGCTCTGTACACTCATCCGCTCTGTACGCTCATCCAGTCTACACACTCATCCAATCTACAAGCTCATCCAGTCTACACGCTCATCCAATCTACATGCTCATCCAATCTACACGCTCATCCTGTCTACACGCTCACCCGCTCTACACACTCATCCGCTCTACACACTCATCCGCTCCACATATTCATCCGCTCCACATACTCATCCGCTCCACATATTCATCCGCTCCACATACTCATCCGCTCCACATACTCATCCTCTCCACATACTCATCCACTCTCCACACTCATCCGCTCTCCACACTCATCCGCTCTACACACTCGCCCAAATCTACATATTTGTCCAAATTTACACATTCATCCATATAAGTGTGCCGTTCCGGGACAAATGCTGGAAAAAATGCTGGTAATTCCGGCTCTGTCATTTTTTTGCAGAGCGGCACACTTCAAGTTCGCCGGTAGGGGCCACGGATTTCCTGGCAGGCCTGACCTGCTGGTAGACAGAGACCCTACCGGCAAAGAAATGCCTGAATCACCAGCACTGTTAACAACATTGCTGTGATTCAAGAAATCCCATCCCATGGAGTCCATGTTTTTGCAGAGCTAGAGAGTGTGATGGGGGAAGGCGGATGGGGGTAGGTCAGGAAAAGGGGAGAGAAGGTGACATCATGAAGCAGATGTAAATGAATTTGACTTTCGATACTTACAAGTAGAGGTTGTTATTACACATCCACTTTGAGTAATCATCAATAAATCGATTCATTTACAAGAAGGAAACATTATTGTTACTAAAAGCACGCAAATGGTTCACCTCTGCTGTAATCTGAATTGTGACAAAATATGTGATATTCCAGATCACAGTCTTTGTGGGACTGCACTTATTAACCGGCCCGTGTGTGCCTTTGTCCTAGGGTTGGAAAATGCATGTGCAAGAGGATACATCCATGTCCTTGGCTGCCCTCTTGTTTAATTCTATACCGATGTATAGCCGGTAAAAATGTAAGCTCCCAATTGGCTGATGTCCCATTCACACCCTTCCACTGAATGTACCTTGCACTGGTCTCCTTCCCAGCACAGACATCATTGCAACAGCTCTCAGGGCGGGAATGGGCTCTCAGCCAATAAGGATCTTACAAAGGTGCTAACAGAATAGTAAACAGCCCTATTAGGGACACAATGAAGTTGGAGACTAAGCATTCTTTGTGGCGTTGCAGCTGGCAAGGAAATTGGCAGGCAAACCACTGGCATCTGCCAACTGTTCAGGCTCATCTCACCAGCATTGAACTCAGGGGTCTTCTTCACCCGTTGCCTCTTCGGATGTTTTAGACTACTACTCCCATCAGCTCTAGCCAACATAGCCAATGGTGAGGGGGCATAGCAGTTGCAGTCCAACATATCTGGAGAGCCGCAGTTTGCAGACCCCTGCTCTAAATAGATGGACACTGAAGACAGTAATGCTGCATGCATTTCCACGGAGCTGCAGAAAAAGTGGGCCAAATGCATGCAATCCATTCTGACCAGCACCTCCTGCAGGAAGGTCATCCGCACGTGCAGGTTCCCATAGACCCAAAAGGAGGGCAACCCATCTAGCAGTCTAGCATGTGTAGGGATAAGCAAGCTGCCAATGTAGGCTCCCAATGTGTCCCTTCTATACATCACCTCGCTTCAATTAACTAGGTAAAATGTACTAAGAGACAACAAATAATATTCAGTTAATAAGATAGGTAACAGATTGGTGTGCTAATATGATTGCATAGATAAGGAGTAACACACAGTGCAGCAAAATGCATGCTCATTTACACTGAGTTCAAAATTCCACCCCTGTATGTTCTGGCCAATCTGAGTGGCTGAGAAAGATGAATATGGGCCATAAATACATTGGGCAAATTGTGTTTCGTAGGTAGAAGACCTAATGTTACCCACAAGGAGACCTAACTTCACCCTCAAGGAGACCTAACGTCACCCCCAGGGAGACCTAATGTCACCCTCAAGGAGACCTAACATCACCCTCAAGGAGACCTAAGTCACCCTCAAGGTGACCTAACGTCACCCCCAGGGAGACCTAATGTCACCCTAAAGGAGACCTAACCTTACCCTTAAGGAGACCTAACCTTACCCTCAAGGAGACTTAGGGGCCGATTCATGGAACAAACATGCGCCGAAAATCCACGCGCAAGCAGGCGCAAGCGGAAAAAAAGAGGCGCACGCGCACGCGTGCGATTCATGGAAGTCCCTGCGCATGTCTTCCTCGGGATGTGCGCCAAACCCGTGCATGGCGCACACGTCACTGCAACATCCCGAAAGACGTGCGCGACGCGCACAGTGAAAGCGCACAACCTCTGCGCATACAATAGAAAGTGGGCGGAACACGGGCGTAACGCGCGGAATGGGGAACAACTTGCGAAAACAAGGGCGTAACTGGGGATGTACTGCAGGGAAGCAGAGGGAACGCCCACACGCACCCGAACCACACGTATTCATGGAACCGAATAGGGCAAAGCCACGCACAGCGAAAGACACGCACAAGCCGATACACGTCCGCCACACAAAGGCAGGCGGTAGTGTCCCTGCGCATTACAAAAGTGGCAACATACAGCAATTGTGCGAGCGGGGCACGTGTATTTCGGGGGTTCGCGTGAACTTTCTCACGATCGGGCCTGGGGGAGCGGGCTATGTGTATTTCAGGGGTCCGCGTGAACTTTCACACGCGATCGGGCCTGGGGGAGCGGGCTACGTGTATTACAGGGGTTCGCGTGAACTTTTTCACGCGATTGGGCCTGGGGGAGCGGGCTACGTGTATTACAGGGGTTCGCGTGAACTTTTTCACGCGATCGGGCCTGGGGGAGCGGGCTAAGTGTATTTCAGGGGTCCGCGTGAACTTTCTCACGCGATCGGGCCTGGGGGAGCGGGCTACGTGTATATCAGGGGTCCGCGTGAACTTTCTCACGCGATCGGGCCTGGGGGAGCGGGCTACGTGTATTTCAGGGGTTTGCGTGAACTTTCTCACGCGATCGGGCCTGGGGGAGCGGGCTACGCGTATTTCGGGGGCGCGCGGGAAGTGACACAGGATTGAGCGGGGTAATTGTATTTGGGGGGTGCGCGGGAAGTTACACACGCAATTCCATCATGGTACGTGAATTACAGGTGTGCGCGATATCAACAGGGTACGTGTATTACAGGGGTGCGCGGGGAGCAGCACACTTGAATTGCACGTGTGGGTCCTCCCAGGTGTTCCCTCTACACCCTCCATGGCCCCTGCAGGTGGCTCACACCACAGGGGCCTACCCAGCACATGTCATGCAGGCACCCCACCCACCATGCCCATGCCCACCAGCCAACCCACATGTCAACTTGCACTACTCCCCCCCAACGCATGTCCCCCTGCACCCCCAGCCACCAGGGGCAGCCTCCACCAGGCCCCCACCCATGTCTCACACCACCCCCACCCCCCAGTCACCAGGGGCACCTGCCAGCAGGCCCCCACCCATGTCCAACTCATGTTCCCCACCACCCCCACCCCCCAGCACTGTGTGGCACCTGCCAGCAGGCCCCACCCATGTCCAACTCATGTCTCCCACCACCCCCACCCCCCAGCACCGTGGGGCACCTGCCAGCAGGCCCCCACCCATGTCCAACTCATGTCTCCCACCACCCCCACCTCCCAGCCACCAGGGGCAGCATCCACCAGGCCCACACCCATGTCTCCCACCACCCCCACCCCCCAGCCACCATGGCCAGCCCCCACCAGGCCCCCACTCATGTCCCCTATCACCCCCACCCGCCAGCCACCATGGGCAGCCTCCACCAGGTCCTCACAATCCCCAACACAAATGTCATTACAACTCGCACACATGAGCCATACCACAGCCATATCGCAACTGCCACCACCATCCATACACATACAACAGCATGAGCAGCCAAAGGGGAGCCAGACATCACATGCAACACAGGAAGTGCACCACACATGTACACACACCACCACGGTTTTACTGCAGTTTTGGGGTGCCTGAGCGTTGCGTGACCCGTCACCACATCACCGGGGTCACATACAGCCTTGCAGGTGCAGGGGGGCTGTTAACATCTTGCTTCCCACCCCCTTCACCCCAATTGCCCAGGTCAATTGTGGTGTACACCTCCCATTGGCACCACTCCATCTGTGCCAGCACTACTACATCTGTGCCATGGTTAGGAGGCCACCAAAGGTGAGGGGCGCCTCAGCTGGGCGTACTCCTCGTGGCGGGCGTGGTCGGGGACGTGGCCGTGGTGACCAGGGAGTAGGGGGACTCCAGGGTGTCCAGGGCAGCCACAGAGGGGGAAGAGGCAGGGGTGCGCCACTTGAGCACAATGTTGTGCCATGTGTCGGTGCAGCCATGCCACCACCCCCTGTGGTTCCGGGGGATGCAGCTCCTGCATCTGGCACTGGCACCCATATGACCCGGCAGTCCGTTCCATCGACTGCCACGGGCCCAAGGGTGGTGGTAGCTGCAGGTGCAGCTGTGGATACCGCCACCCAGGCTCAGGGTCTGCCAGCGCAGGCTGCGTTGGCACTTGAAGAGCCCTTGGTAGATCTCCAACAGGCCAGGGGGGAAACCAAAGGGGCACGCCGGGCTGCTCAGACCAAGACACGTGTCCCTGGGGCAGTTATGTCATCTGCTGCCCCGAACAGCCGGGTGTTGGCAAGTGCAGGGGCAGATGCACCCAACAGCACCTCGGTTGTGAGTCTGCCAACCAGGACCGTTGCGGCCAACCACCCTGCCACAGCTGATGCTGCTGCGCAGGGTCCATTAGTGGGCACCCAGCTGCCACTGACACAAGTCAGGCCTCTGGTCATCCCTCCACCTGCCACTCCCTTGGCTCAATCCACCGAACCCACTGGCCATGCTGGTCAGGGCGGCATTAGCCAGCCAGGGTCTGCGCCACAGTCCAAGAGGAGGAAGGTTGCACCTGCAGCACAGGCTGGGACCCCACACACAGCCACGACCTCCTGCACGTCGAGGAAGAAGCCTTTCTGTAAGCAGGAACTGGACTTCCTCGTGGACTACGTGCGGGGCCACAGCCGTGACATGCTAGTGGGTGCCAATAGTCAGACCACGGCTGCCCAACGTGACACCCACTCGAAGCATGTTGCAGAACATGTCAGTTCATTCGGCCATGAGGTGCGCTCGGCGCAGGAGTGCAAAAAGCGTTGGAATGACATCAAGCGCAGCACTAAGGCCAAGCGTGCCTCAAATTACAACTTGACTCTGGTGACTGGCGGTGGGCCTGCACCAGAGGAGGAAGAACTCACTCCGCATGAGGCTCTCGTTGCGGAGTTCATACCACCTGAATTGGTCGAAGGAGTGGGAGAGAAGCTAGACTTTGATGCCCAGTCCAGTGAGTGTTGATGCGTGTTTGTTGAGGATGTGTGTGTTTCACTTGTGGGATGTGTTGTGCATGATTGCTGCTACATGTGACGTGTACATGGTTCTGATTTGCAAGTAATGCAATGCTACCGTCATGCATGTCTCCTCTGCCTGCATGCGGGACTCCATGTAGGCATGCTCCCTTGCCCCTCCTCCGCCACTCTGCACCCCAGTTCCACCTTTGCACTGGTCTGCTCCAATCTTGCCAATGTGTAGTTTCTTGTCCATGTGTCCTGTGTAGATGCTAACTTCCAGCATAGAATCTGCCAGACATATGCCATGTCGTAAAGCCTTAGTACTCGATGCAGGGTATCTCACTTGTACTGTGCATGGGTCAGTTGTCCCGCAGGGGCATGAGGGCCCATTCATGCTCCATGTGCATTGCACGCATGCCCCTATGTGTCCTTGACTGGATGATCACTGTAATATCAGTCCTTGGTTACATACATTGCCTGCCATCTCATCAGCCTTCCCATGTCAACTGTGCCTCAGTCCTGCGTTGCACACATGTTTAGGCTCTGACAATCTGTGTGGCTCACAGGCCTCAGCCTGTTCAATGGCCAATGACTCTGTCCAACTCTTGTTGTGTCTTCTTCACACGTGGGTGGCCTCCGGAGTTTCCATCATGTGTCCTGCCCACTGTCCCAGCATCATTTGCAGTGATGTCATTTGAATCACATGAAGCTGTTGATGCCAGTCAACACTGCCTGTCAATACACAGGTGTATGGTCAGCCTTTTGATACCATGATAGGCATCCCTGCTTTGGTACTGGGGTGGAGGGGTGCTTGGCTTCTGGACATGGTACACATTGAATGCACAATGCACGTGATGTCTGATTTTGACATTGCACTGCCTTCACATTTCCTGGCACACACCATGTAGTGCTTGTACATGTAGGTAGTGAGTGGCGTACACATTTACTGCACTGCATAGACCCACTTCCATGGAAACTGCCACCTTTCAACAGGTCTGATCACTGAAGCTATTCAAAGTAGACCCAGCATGCATGCCAGGTCATATGTTGTGTGTCACATGTCTGCCTAATGCCTTTGCTGTCGGTGTGTGTGTGTGTCGTGTGCTTCTGACATGTGTATTGACCTTTTCCTCTCTATTTTTCAGGTGATGACGCAATGGAGGCAGAGGATGGTGTTGTCATGCCAGACACAGGGTTGGTAACGCCACATCAACCCGGCACTAGTGGGGGTCGTGGGGTGGTAGGCCACGAAAACCCCCAAGTGCTGCAGTCCATCTTGTCTCTGGCTGCCTATGAGTCCAGCCTTGATGACGACTCTGACGTCCATGTTGAGTTGGATGACCATCAAGTCCATGTGTCAGGTGTGAGTGATTCTGATGTGGACACTCCTCTGTCTGCGACACCTGCACTGAGGGATCAGACAGTCTTGGTTCCTCCGCCATTGGTGGATCGGGACGCAGGGTCACCCTCCACACCAGTCACTGATGTGCCTGGGACATCACGTCGACGGGGGCATGTAGTCGTGCAGCCGCAGGCGGTGCCAACACAGCGAGGACCCCCGGTCCTTGGGTCCCGCAGGGGTCAAGCCCGGCAACACGGTCGCCGCTCGCAACCGCTGTATACTGAGTGGGAGCAAGACATGACTGCCAATTCCGAACGGCAGGGGGCAGCAATGGAGAATATCGCTGAGAGCATGGAGCGTGTGGCCCGATCTGTGCTCCCCCCTGCTAGGCAGGTGCTTCTCCAGCAGCAGGCGGCACGGTCCACGGCCCGCTCGCTCAGGCTGGGCATGGCAGCCTCAGACGGGGCACGCCAGGCAGAAATGTCGTCTCTGCGTCAAGCAATTGCTGCTCACGCAGAGGCGCACATGGATGCCTTGAGGGAGGAGTATGCATCCCTCAGATCCACTCTGGGTGTCCTTATGATGTCCCAGAGGCAGCGGGCAGAGGAGAGGTTTGCACAGCTTGAGTGTACCATCTCGGCTGAGCTACAGGCTTGCCGGGAGGTGCAGCGGTTGTCCAGCCAGGCCTTGCAGGAGGAACTCCGTGTTACACGTGCTACCTTGCAAGAGGAAGCACGTGTATCACGGGAGGTTCTGCATGCAGACCTACGTCACATCGCCACACAGAACCAGGCTCACCCGTCCGGCAGACTTGCTGCCGACGAGGGGCAAGCTGCGGCTAGGCGTGGCCAGGCTACTGTGCCACGTCCTCCTTTCCAGGATGAGCCAGACTCGGACGACCATCTATCTCCCACATAGGTCGTGCTGTGCAGGCGTTGAGCCCATGGAGGATTTTTTTTTGGCTCAGCATCATCGCATGTGGATGTTGAGCAGCACCCTGTACCTCCCCCCTCCTGGGTGCCTCCCCAACCCCCCGGGTCGTATGTGGCCATTTTTGATTTTTCCTCTAGTTTAGTTAGTTAAGTTTCTGTTTGATAGTTAGTTTAAATAGGTAATGTAGGTTTTCCATAGTTAGTGTAATTAGTTAATAGTTGATTTAGTTTAAAATTGCTAGTCTATTGTGCTTTCATGTGATGGTGCGGTGCTTTGTGGCTTTTGAAGGCATCCACTGTCTGTTCCAGCTGGGCCCTTCATGGTTGTCTTGTGTATGTGTTTGCTTCTTGGGTTCCTTGACTCACATATGCCACTCCTGCCTCCCTTATCCATGGGCTCGCAAGGATGGTTCGGTGTTACAGCATTTTACACAAGGGCATTGGACTGTCATATCTGTGGCATGTCTGGTGCTGTGTGACTTGTGTTGACACCCCTAGTGGGGATGATTTAGGTGTCATTGTCCACTGTTCAGCTTTTGCTAGATGGGGTGTATCATGATTAATGTGGACATTGATTGCTATGCATTGTGTAGTATGTTTCTTTTCTTTCCTGTACATGTGCTTGTAGCAATTCATGCTGTAGATAGTGTTCCACACTTTGGAGGTGAAAGACGGACTGATGGTGTGATTTGTGATGTGACTCTCTGACATGGTCAAGTAATGAGATGCCTGATGAGACACACACAGATGACTTTGAAGCATTAATCATGTGTTACATGCCCTTTCTGCAGGTGGATGAGCCTCCAGAGCACCTTTGCCAGCAGACATGTCCCATTGGACGACGGAATTCTGGACCCGTTTGTTGGTGCACACATGCACATGTGTGCAGAAGCAGAGGCACAGTGATTGCAGACCCACATCCTAGTACTGCTGACATGTTCCAAGGAACTCCAGGCAAGGTGAGCATCACAGGGGGGCCACGACACAGCAAAGCTTGCACCAGGCGAGTTGCACATGCAGGCTTAGTCACAGCACTGAGGGTGAGCTTAGACGAATATTGGTGTTGAAGCACACAATGCAGCTCAGATGTGTTTGTGGACTGATGGCTGCTGATAGTAGGGTTGTCTGGGACACATGCAGGGGCAGTGGCACATACCCTCCGGTACACCAATGTCCATTGAGCCACTTGTATCAACCATGTAGCCTTCCGAGACATGGAAAGGGGCAGCTCACAGGGACATGCAGCAAGGGACATACTCGGGTGCAGTGCATGTCTTTTCCACGTACTTCATGATAAATGCACTGCCAACTTTGTTTCGGTCATGGTGGTAAACAACTTGCTCTGTAGTCATGGCTTGCAATATGGGTCTGTCTGCTTACCCAGGGAACATTGCATGTTGTGTGAATTGTGACACATTGGTGTTCCATTTGCCACGCACCCAGCAGCGTCTGCCTTACTGCATTGACTGTGTATGACCCGTCACAGGGGTGATGTTATATATGGGTACGAAGCATCAACCACAGATTGTCTGTTTGTAGAGTAGTCTGTTGCTATGGGGCATGTTTGGTGTTGTGTTTATGTGCAATTGGCACGTACAGGTTGTTGACTGTGTCTCTCTTTGTAGCATTGCAGTGCTCCTGTAACCGGACCTGAGAGTGCGCAGGCAGGAGGCCAGCACTCAAAACCAGAGCTAAGTGTCTTGTTGTTTTTCTTACAAACTGCTCTGCATAGGCTTGCTGGGGAGTGTACTGATGCATGGATGTATGTGTGCTTCAATTTGGTATGTTATTTTCTCCCTAATCACCCGTGATCCTATGCAATTTTGAAACCTGTACCCTCTACCCGGTGTTCCTGCTTCCCGTGCCTATCCAAGCAACGTTCCCTGACCCTCTTTCCCCACTGGGGTTGCGGATGCCTGTGTAAGCCCCGAACTTGCAGGCGCCAAAACCCTAGAGGGGGTGGTTGGTTCGTACCACTCCTGAGCCTGGACTACAGAAGGCCATGACAATGATGTCCAAGTCTGTTTGGATTGTGTATGTGTTCATGCAGGTTGTACATTTTCGTGCATTCCCTAGTTTCATGTGTCATTCCACCTCCCCTCTCCTGCCGCTCATTCCAGTCATCCAGTGTGTCAACTCCTGTCCCGACTGCATATCCCTGAACCTCCTTCCCCACCAGGGTCTCAGGGGCCTGTGTGAGTTTGACCTTGCAGGCACCCGGGACATGGTGGGGGTGGTTGTCTCGTGGCACTCCCGCGCCTGTACAGGGGACCTCTGACAGTACACATCCATTCATGGTGCATCATCCTATGTCATGTACCACACATGTCTCACATCCTGTCGTGACATTGTTTTGCTGTGCTACCTTGGTTGTTGCATCATTGTGGTAGTACTTGGCCCTTGTGAGGTACTGCTACATCAAGTCATCTACTGGAGGGTGTTTGGGTTCGTTTTCATGCCTTGGATTTTGTGTTTCGGAAATGAGTGTGGATTCTGAGGGTTCAGGCATCTTTTTACACACAAGGTGGGAGATGGTGACGAAGGGTTAAGGTGATCCTGTGGCCAGGTGGAATTGAGGTTTGGGGGCTCCATGACCCAGGTGCAGTTGTTCAGTGGGTCATGGTCATTTGTGAGGGAGGGGGGGTTGTTGTTGATTGTTGCCTTGCCCTGCAGTGTGATGGGAACTCTGACATAGTAATGGTGGTATCCCATGTACATGTTGTGTTCTGCTGATCAATGCCTGTTCATGTGTTGTGTTTTCCTTTCAGGTGCGAGGGGATAGTTGTGGTTTGACATTCTGGGGTGTACACATGGTGGATGTTCACATGTGATGTGTAGGGAACACTGATGGTCACTTGAGTGCACATGCATATGTGGAGTGCATGTCCTTGCAGAACCACACACTTGCACTCTGATGCACTACATGTACTCCCACCCTTGCATATCCATGTGTACACTGTTTGCCTTCTGGTGCCCACTGTGTCCCGGCAGCACATGTTCAGTGACCGATCATGGATACAGTACATGCCTGATTTGATGTTTGACGTGGTCTGTCACTTAGATGTGATGCTCAGGGTGTGCATCACACACAATGGCTGTTCACTGTGCTGTGCGCTGAGCAGTGTGATGCAGGAGTAGGACACTGCACACATGAGCTGCAGTGTTGATTTTGCAATGCATGATGTGCATGTAGACAGGCATTCATTGTGATGTTACGTCCACGACTGTTGTAATGCATTTGGAAATGACTTATTTTGGGTGGGAGGTTGTTGGTCTGTCATTTCATCTGATTCCGGGTCAGGCAGCAGTGTCCGATGCCACTGTGCATTTAAGACATGGCAATGTGTACCTTATCGTTACTGCATTGGTGTATGGGTATTGCGTGCCATGACATATTGATGTTTGGGAGGGTTTGTGTGACATGACAGTGATGGCCATGGCCTGGTTTGCAGGTGTGTGTGATGCACACCTTGCATGTCCGTGTCATCCGCTTCTCAGAGCAACTAGCTGGGGGTAGATTTCTCTCCACAGCAGGGCCCTCCCCCTGGAACAGACTTCTGGCCTGACTTGAACTTGAGGGGAATCATCTCCAGTTCTGGAAGCACCTCAAGTCCTTCCTCTTTGCTTCTGCTTACTGTCTGCCTCTCCCTTGCAGAATTCTCCACTGGAACTGCACAGGAGCTGCAACTGGGCCACTCTCACCGACCTTGGTCCCTGCCCCAGCCAGTCTCCACTTGCACTGCCTCCCTGGCAACCCCTGCACTGCAGTACTGTCTCTCTATCCCTACAGCCCTCCCTTCCCAGCACTTGTCTGCACTCACCTTTGTAGTTGCCACCAGGTGACCTATGTATTATTTTTTCGGGCTACTTCCCCTGTACTGGACTCCCCCCCACCCTTCCCCTTGCACTTTTCCCATTCCCCCTACCCCTGCACTTGCACGATCCCAATGACACCTGGCCTAGTAGTACTGTTCTCTGTGTTCCCTTGTTCCCCCCTACCTGCCTCATTGCGCCTTGGAATACTTGTGTATGGCCCATATCATGTCATATGTCATATGTGTGCCTTTTGGTCACACAGGATAGCTTGTGTTTAAGTAGCTAGGGATGCAGACGATGTGGCACTTCCATGGCAACTATCTCAGGGTGGTAAGGTTGTGACAGTTGACTGTCTCTTTGTCATCATCGATTGTCACCTGGTATGTGCCAGGCCTGTGTGCACTCCGCAGGGGTGGGAGTTTAGGTGAAAAATGTGGCCACAAGCTGGGTCCGGGCTTCCTCGCCACGTGCCCTGTCCCCTCCCATGGGCAGCGCCTGTGGTTGGGGATGTGGGGGCACCACCATGTCCACCGGGACGCCCTGCCGTGTTGCAACATTGTGCAGGACACATGCTGCCACAATGATCCTGCACACTACTGGTGGTGCATAGAGTAGTTGCGCACCAGAGCGGTCAAGGGAGCGGAAACGTGACTTGAGCACTCCGAATGTGCGCTCCACTATGCCCCTGGTTGCAATATGGGCGGCGTTGTATCTTACCTGGGGTGGTGTGGTGGGGTTCCGGATTGGCGTCATCATGTGGTTGCTCAGAGGGTAGGCACTGTCCCCTGGGGAGATGATAATAGTTGAGATAATTAGGGTTTGGATATTTGTCTGTGTGTGACTTGCATGCATGTGCAAGGGCATTTGTACTGACCTAGGAGCCATGTGTCGCCATGCTGCCCAGCTTCCAGGGCCCAGCTCAGGGCGGACATTCTGTATATGAAACTGTAATGGGTGGAGCCAGGGTAGTTTGCATAGACAGAGGTGATGATTCCCTTTGCATCACATACCACCTGTACATTGATGGAATGCCAGTGCTTGCGGTTTCGGTAGATGTGCTCAATGGCCCTAGGTGGGCGTAGGACCACATGGGTGTAATCTATGGCACCGAGCACTTTGGGGAAGTGTGCCACCCTGAAAAAATCCAGGACAACGGCCTGCCTTTCTGCGGGTGTTCTGGGCATGTATATGTGCCTGCGGACTGAGGGGCGCGCTGTCATGATTGCCAGTACCTGGTGTAGGCAGCGTGACTGCGTGGCCTGTGAGACCCCCCCCACTATGGCAGTGGTCCGCTGAAATGACCCAGTGGCCAAAAAATGCAGGACATTGAGCACCTTCTCCAAGGGGCTCAATGCTTGGGAGCAAAGGGTGGGGGATGTGAGGTCATCTTCCCACTCCCTGACCAGGTCTAGGATGATATAGGGTGGAAACCTATACCTGCCATAGACCTGGTCGTCAGGCATCCCAAAAAGGCTTGTCCGTGTTGCTAAAATGCATGCCCTGGCTATTCTCCTCCTCCTGCGGTGTCCCACGATCAGTGCAGCGACAAATGGGGCATTCATCGTAGCTGTATATACGCGTTTGTTGTTTGCGCGCACTTTTATGCTGTGCGCGGGGACGCTTCCGCCTGCCTTCGTGTGGCAGAGGCGTTGACGCCTGTGCACGTCTTTTGCCGTGCGCGTGTTTCCCGTGTTCGGATACGGTCCGAGTGTCATCGCGTGTGATCGGAGGGGAGTGTGCGTACACGCAAGTGGCCTGGGTACGTGTGTTTCGGGGTGCCCGGGAAGTTCCACACGCGATTAGCCTGGGTACGTGTGTTTTCCGGGGTGCCGGCAACTTTCACACGCGATTGGTGGAAATCCACGTGTGTTCTGTCATCACGTGCAATGAGGGAAACACCTGCGCGCGTCACGTCACTTACGCGCATAGGCCCTTTCCTCGCATTACACGCGGACGTGCAGTTTTTCACGCGCACTGAAATGCGCATGCACGTCTGTACGCGTCACGTCACAGGGGCGCTTGCGCTTGAGGGGCCTTCTGTCCAATGAAAATGCGTATGCGTGCAGACGCGCTTACGCGCTAAGGGCCTTTCCTCGAATTACACGCTGACGTGCAGATTTTTCACGTGCCAAATCACTCCGTATCAAGCTGGCCACGCGAAAACACACGGAAGACCACGCTCCTGCCCAGAAGGCCGAATCACTGCCCCCCAGTGCCCCGAGCAGCCTCCCACATGCCATCTGCTGCTGCCTGCCTGCCTGCCTGCTGCCACCGTGCCCTGCCATTTGGTGACTGCACATCAGCCATCTGCAGGGGTCCAGTTGCTGTGTCCACCCCTGCTGGTACAGAAGACTCCCGACTCGATTAACATCGCTCCACAGCCCAGCCCCAGGACCCAGTTGCCCACCCACTCCTGCCCCTGGGGTTGCCATGTCGGGCACATCCACATCTGACCCCAGTGGCAACCCCCGGCCAGAGGGGCACCAGCTTCACTGCCACCGAAGTTGGTGTCCTGGTGGAGGAAGTCCTGGGGCAGTATGATGCCCTCTTCGGATCGTCCCGCGCCAACAGGGAAGGACGGGATAGGATCTGGGCCGACTGTGTGGTTGCCATCAACGCGGAGGGGGTGGCAACCCGCACCATCCAGAAGGTCAAGAAGCGCTGGGAGGACTTGAGGTCCAGGACCCTCATGAAGGCCCGGCGCCTCGTGGAGGGGGGCCGGGGCCGCATGAGTTCCATCCAGTTGAGGGTCCTGGAACGCGCACACCCAGCGCTCCACGCCCAGGTCCTTGAGAGGGAGACCCGTCTGGAGTTGAGCGGTAAGTGGCCAAGCATTGCTGTGTGAGACAGGGCATGTTGCAGTGTGCTGGTTGTCTGATACTTGCCTGCATGTGTGACATAGGCCATGTACGCATGTATGTGTGCAGGGACATCATGGGAATGCATGTGCGACCTGTAATGTGTGAACCGCACGGTTGTTGCATGTGTTTGAATGCGACATGGGGAGCCCTGTGCAGATTGCACACATGAGAGCATGGCAGTCTCTGTTCCTGGACATGGGTGGGGGCGAGGGATGGGTGCTGATGCCAGATACATATGTGGTATCCATGTCTGTGTGCCTGACCTGTGTGTCTGTGACTTGTGAGTTCCATGGATGCATGACACATGTCTGTGACAATGTACAGATTCACTGATGCAGCCTAGTCATCCTTGTATGCACTGTGATTGGGGTGTACGGGGCCAGGTGGATGTGACTGAGGTGAAGTGTGTGCATGTGATAGGCATGACCCATGATGCATGTGAGTCCCATTACATTGTATGAATCGAGAGTCCATTGGACATGCATTGAAATGTCCATGGCACGCACCATGACTGTCACTGTGTGTGTTTTGCCTGGACTGACACATGTGTTGTGGTGTGACATGATGGAAGTGTACTTTGACAGTGGCACTCATCTGCTATTGCTTCCTGTCTAGGGGACCATTGTACAGTACCCTGATGCTTGTGTTCTATGTCTCCCTCTACGCAGCGGCTAGTGAAGGAGAGGGCGGAGACGGCGCTGTGGAGCAAGGCGGCGGGGATGCCCCCACGGCTGCAGCAGAAGGGGTGGGTGAGCCCCCACAGGGGCCTGCTACGGCGGTAGACGGCGAGGAGCCATCCAGGTTGGTGGTTTCCACAGAGGAGGAGGAGGCCGCCACTGAGGCGCACATGGGGCCTGGTGGGGGCATCCCTGCTGGTGCAAGTGGTGCAGTCCAGGGGCAGGGGCAGGAGACAGCACAGGTCACCGTGGAGGGGCCTGTGCATGTCGCTGTCCCTGAACCTGTGGGTGCACCACCTTGCACCAGCAGGGATGCCCCGTCCCAGGCCCGTCCGCAGGTAGAGGGGATGTCCATGTCATCTGACTCCCCTCCACCTGCGGACGAGGGGACCCCTGGCCGTGTGGAGAAGGTCCTGATTGGGGTCGCGATGTGCACGGCTGTGATTCGTGATGCCGTGCGTGCTTTCCAGGAGGAGCACGCACGTCATCACGAAGAGCACCGTGCCGACGTGGCCCAATTGGGATCGGCCATGTTTGGGGGTTTCCTGCATGTGTCGGCCAATCTGGCGGCCCTCTCCTCCTCTGTGGAGACTATACGCCAGTCGTTCTCCTTGCCGTCTTCCGGCCCAGATGCCACCAGGGCCCCCTGTGGACCTGCCCTGACCAATGCAGCTAGCTCGGTGGGGATCCCATCCCTGCCACAGTCGGGAGTCAGAGGTCCAGCAGGGGTGGACAACACAGCAACTGGACCCCAGCAGATGGAGGATGTGACGGCATCATCGGGCAGGGCACGTGCACGACGGCGTCGGTGGTTTCCATCATCCTGGATGCCGTCGTGCTGGCAGAGGCAGTGGCGTCGGAGGCAGCAGCAGGCTCGACGTGGGAGGCATCATGGCTCGGGGCCATCAAGATCAGAGGGGCAGGCATAGGCCGGATGCCAGGAGAACCCTGGGATGGTAGTGTCTTCCGTGTGGGAGCAGTTGGTCCAGTGGATAGGTGCGGAGCGGCAGCGGGCGGAAGAGGAGCGGCTCACCATGGTCAGGGCGGAGTTCTCCATGCGTCGGGCGTTGAGGCGGGCTGAGTGCCTCGAGGAAGCTCGCAGGGAGTTTGAGGTGAACATGGGGTTATCCCTGCGAGACCTCGGGGCCAGGACAGAGTCCCGCCTCCAGGACATCGACATGGAGTACGATGATGCCGCTGGCCGGCAACATCACTGAGTGAGCCGCAGGACTTGCCCGCTGCCATTGTATATAGTTATATAGTTAGTGGTAGGTTTCCTTTCAATTTTTTTTTTTTATTTGGTTGCGATTGGACAATGCGCCACTTTTTTGTATATAGTTCAGTTTTTAGTTAGTTGACATAGTTAGGTTTCATTTGGTTGGGCTCATGGACCCGGGATTGTCTTGTATATAGTTCTTCTATGGATTTTTGGATTTTTTGGATTTATTTCATGGACATTCAACTTCTTTTTGTTGTTTTGCTTTGTGGTTTTTCTTATTTCATTTCCATTCTTGTTGATTTTCAATACATTTTTATTTTCATCCTTCAATGTGTCGTATCATCTCATTACTTTCATGCATGTCATGTTGGGTGTTTTAGCATTCACTTGCAGCCATTGTGTGTGACAGACATGTGTTCATTTGCATTATTTACATTGGGTGTGTAACATGTAATTGCCTTTGATATGTGGGTGGATGTGATAGTTGGTTGGGCCTTTTGGCAGGGGAGGATGGCCATTACGGACATGATTGGGGATTGTTGGGACCCAGGTGCAGGGGGGCATGGATGGGACATGGGTGGGGGCCTGCTGGCAGGTGCCCCACAGTGCTGGGGGGTGGGGGTGGTGGGGGCATGGATGGGACATGGGCGAGGGCCTGGTGGAGGGTGCCCCGCAATGCTGGGGGGTGGGGGTGGTGGGGGACATGAGTTGGACATGGGTGGGGGCCTGCTGGCAGGTGCCCCACAGTGCTGGGGGGTGGGGGTGGTGGGGTCATGGATGGGACATGGGCGAGGGCCTGGTGGAGGGTGCCCCGCAATGCTGGGGGGTGGGGGTGGTGGGGGACATGAGTTGGACATGGGTGGGGGCCTGCTGGCAGGTGCCCCACAGTGCTGGGGGGTGGGGGTGGTGGGGGCATGGATGGGACATGGGCGAGGGCCTGGTGGAGGGTGCCCCACAATGCTGGGGGGTGGGGGTGGTGGGGGACATGAGTTGGACATGGGTGGGGGCCTGCTGGCAGGTGCCCCACAGTGCTGGGGGGTGGGGGTGGTGGGGGCATGGATGGGACATGGGCGAGGGCCTGGTGGAGGGTGCCCCGCAATGCTGGGGGGTGGGGGTGGTGGGGGACATGAGTTGGACATGGGTGGGGGCCTGCTGGCAGGTGCCCCACAGTGCTGGGGGGTGGGGGTGGTGGGGGCATGGATGGGACATGGGCGAGGGCCTGGTGGAGGGTGCCCCGCAATGCTGGGGGGTGGGGGTGGTGGGGGACATGAGTTGGACATGGGTGGGGGCCTGCTGGCAGGTGCCCCACAGTACTGGGGGGTGGGGGTGGTGGGGGACATGAGTTGGACATGGGTGGGGGCCTGCTGGCAGGTGCCCCACAGTGCTGGGGGGTGGGGGTGGTGGGAGACATGAGTTGGACATGGGTGGGGGCCTGCTGGTAGGTGCCCCACAGTGCTGGGGGGTGGGGGTGGTGGGGGACATGAGTTGGACATGGGTGGGGGCCTGCTGGCAGGTGCCCCACAGTGCTGGGGGTGGTGGGGGACATGAGTTGGACATGGGTGGGGGCCTGCTGGCAGGTGTCCCACAGTGCTGGGGGGTGGGGGTGGTGGGAGACATGAGTTGGACATGGGTGGGGGCCTGCTGGCAGGTGACCCACAGTGCTGGGGGGTGGTGGGAGACATGGGTGGGGGCCTGGTGGAGGCTGCCCCTGGTGACTGGGGGGGGTGGGGGTGCTGGGAGACATGGGTGGGGGCCTGGTGGAGGCTGCCCCTGGTGACTGGGGGGTGGGGGTGCTGGGAGACATGGGTGGGGGCCTGGTGGAGGCTGCCCCTGGTGACTGGGGGGGTGGGGGTGGTGGGAGACATGGGTGGGGGCCTGGTGGTGGGTGCCCCTGCACTGCTGGGGGTGGGGGTGGTGGGGGACATGGGTGGGGGCCTGGTGGAGGCTGCCCCTGGTGACTGGGGGGTTGGGGGTGCTGGGAGACATGGTTGGGGGCCTGGTGGAGGCTGCCCCTGGTGACTGGGGAGGTGGGGGTGCTGGGAGACATGGGAGGGGGCCTGCTGGCAGGTGCCCCGCATTGCTGGGGGTGGGGGTGCAAGGGGACATGAGTTGGTGATCATTGGTGCAAGGAGACATGTGCCTTTGCTGGGGGGCATGCCCATGTTGGGTGGGCTGCCTGCGGGACATGACCAGGGATGCAGGGTAGTCCCCTGTGGTGTGGGCTGCCTGCAGGGGCCGTGGAGGGTGTACAGGGAACACCTGGGAGGACCCACACTGGCAAATCACATGTAGGACTCCCCGGCACCCCTGAAATCCACGTACCCTGCTGAAATCGCGTGTAAAACTTTGTGCGCACCCCTGTAATACCCGCACGCAGCCCAATCGCGTGTGGAACTTCCCGCGCACCCCTGGAATACACGCGCCCAGGCCAATCGCGTGTGGAACTTCCCACGCACCCCTGAAATACACGCGGCCAGGACAATCGCGTGTGGAACTTCCCGCGCACCCCTGAAATACACGCGGCCAGGACAATCGCGTGTGGAAATTCCCGCGCACCCCTGAAATACACGCGTCCAGGACAATCGCGTGTGGAACTTCCCGCGCACCCCTGAAATACACGCGCCCAGGACAATCACGTGTGGAACTTCCCACGCAACCCTGAAATACACGCGGCCAGGCCAATCGCGTGTGGAACTTCACGCGAACCCCTGAAATACACGTAGCCCGCTCCCCCAGGCCCGATCGCGTGAAAAAGTTCACGCGAACCCCTGAAATACAAGTAGCCCGCTCCCCCAGGCCCGATCGCGTGAAAAAGTTCACGCGAACCCCTGAAATACACGTAGCCCGCTCCCCCAGGCCCGATCGCGTGAGAAAGTTCACGCGAACCCCTGAAATACACGTAGCCCGCTCCCCCAGATCCGATCGCGTGAGAAAGTTCACGCGAACCCCTGAAATACACGTAGCCCGCTCCCCCAGGCCCGATCGCGTGAGAAAGTTCACGCGAACCCCTGAAATACACGTAGCACGCTCCCCCAGGCCCGTTTCACATAGCCCACTTGCCGTGCTGGTACAGGGTTAGCGCAGCCCTTTGCGCTGGATTGGGGATTTTGATGGCTTTTCCCTGCGCGGAAGGCGTTCTTGGGGGCGTTACTGGCGCTGCTGCAAGGTCGCTGCGCCACTGTGCGCCACGGCTGGTTTTGGTGGCTGGAATCCATGAATACGCTGTGCGCGGAAATGGGTTTTGGCGCACGCGGCTGGTGCAGGCATTCGCACGCGCACACTGTGTGCCAGCCGCGTGCGCCACTTGTGCGCTTAATTCTATGAATTACCCCCTTAATGTCACCCTCAGACGCCCTATGAAATCAATGGGGTTTTAATTTTTATTTCCACTGCCTATACAGTGACTGAATGCCTTCAAACTCTCTAAGCATTTTTCAGTATTTATAAAATGTAGAGTAAATGTACTATTTTAGTATTGTATGAGTACACTCCAAATTGTAAGACCGAGCCAAAAAGCCGACCTTGTCCAATGATTGGCTGTACAGCAGAAGCGCCTTACCAGGCGAGCCTTGAAACTCGGTGAGTCCTTGGGAAACAGAAAGAAAGCAGAACGGGTTGATACCTGCTACTGGATCAAACAGTGGAAGTGGAAGGTTCCTGCTCCTTCTAATTCACTGGGCAAAGAGTTGCACGTCTGCATCCGCACCTACGAAGATTCCCACCAACAACAAAAAAACATGCTTCGGAGGGATGCCAGACACGTGGCAAAGAGAGGGGAGCGTAGAACAATTATCCAACGGCCAATTGGAGAGATGGTGGGAATAACTCCAAAACAAATGATTTTGACTACTGGGAAATATTTTGAAACTGTAAATTCGATAGAAAGTTGAAAAATTTAACTGTGATGAGGGTCTTGAATGTGAAAGAGGCAACGCAGACAGGAGAACCTGTGAAATTATATTAAAGGTTTTGTGATGAGCAATAGGATGAAGACTATTAGGAAAACAGTGTTTATAAGCTTGATAAAGCATACTGTTAAAACTTGCATATATAATATAGGATGACTAGCCGAGACATTTGAACTTAGACCCAAATAATCGAAAACCGCGTGACGTATCGATTGATACAGCGCAAGTTTTGCAGAAGCGGTTCATAGGCCGGCTGTTCTCTAAAGGAGACAATTCAATAAAGAGCTGAAGACCATCTTCTCTTTAGCCAAGACATGTCCTTTCTATAAAAAAAAAAGAGCAGCAACAAAATGCCTGTGCCTGATGTGATGTCATTTGTGTACCTCTAACATGTTACTTGACATGAGCCTCATTATGAGTTTGGTGGTGTGGCCAAAAAAGGTGGCAATGCAGTGGTAACTGAGTGAACACTGGATTACTGCCACATTACTACACCGCCAAACTATGGTTTTGGGGTTATGAAAAATGCTGGTGCAAAAACAGCCATTTAGGCAAATTGCTCCGGCAGAATACCACTGGTGATAATTCTGCTGAAATCTCCATGAAGTCCAATGGACTCCATAGATGGCAACTAAAATCACCATAGTGCCACTTGTAATCTGGTGGCAATTATGCTGGATCAAGTTGCAGTAACAGTAAATCTGTTTGGTGGCATCTCGGCAGATTTACCACTGAGATACCACCAAACTCAAAATAAGGCCCTATCTTTCACATTGCTGTTTTTCTATGTCTCTGACTACCTAGTTCAGCTCTATCCCTCCCCCAATACTTTCTACTATACCTACTGCAAAGCAGCCTAAAAGCCTAGAAGCTAAATCCTGTCCTAAGAGAAAGTGTCTAAGGTATTCCGCATTGTTGGAGCCTGCGCAGCCGCATCTCATACCTGATTCCGGAGAATTAATCCATCTGTTAGAGTGTTATTTCACACCGCCTTTTCCATGATAAAAGTTGTGTACCTCTCAAAATATTTCTCATTGGCCCTCATTACCTCATTCACGGTAAGTGAAAAACGATGCCAGTAAAAGATTACCGGCATCGCTTACCGCTAGGTCCGATTATGACCCGAGAAAGTGCAATTAGCGGCACCGTAGTTAACAGTGCCGCTAACAGCACCAAGTGCGCGGGCACGCGACCTCCCATGCCGTAAATACCGGCATGGCGCAAAGTGGGGAATATCACGAGTGAAGCGGACATGCTCTTAATGCCCTTGAGAAGGCCGTAAAGTACCTTACCGCCATGGTGCTAATACCGCTATCGCGGACCAACCGTAAATGGCCATGTGCAGTGTTCCAAGCTGCCACAGGTGCACACAATCAGCACAGGTGGAGGCAATACAGACTGGTCAAGTACAAAAGGAGCACACTCCACCCCTTCCCACACCCAGTCACACTCCACAATGATTCCAATACGACTAGCAATGTTGGGGCTGGAGGACCTGATTGCAATGGAAGTGTTACAGCAACAACAACAACTTCAACAACAGGCAGCACAGAGGAGATGCAGGAGGAGAAGGAGGGCAAGGCAGGGCCAGCAAGCCCCACCAGCACAGCCAGTGCCACCACGCAGGCAGCCCCCAATCCCACGCATCAGAGCCAGTCCATTCAACCTCACCGCTGAGCAGATCCACACCCTGACCGTTTGGACCGGGACACCATCACCACCATTGTGACATGATACACCACAACATCGTCAGCATGATTGAAACACCCACCGCAATCCCCCCCCTACTAAAGGTAGTGTCCGTGCTCCACTTCCTGGCCACAGGCACCTACCAGCACACAGTGGGCACTTGCATGGCATTTCACAACCATTATTCTCACGTATATTGAACCAAGTGCTCAATGCCCTCCTCAAGCACACAGACAACCACATTTCATTACCACGGTCTGCCCAGGAGATCGCAAGCACCAAAGTGGGTTTCCATGCACTGGCCGGCATACCTGGTTGCATTGGTGCCATCGACTGCTCCCAAGTGGAATTGGTGGTCCCAAATTCCATGGAGGTAGCGTACCGCAACCGTAAGCAATACCACACAATCAACGTACAAATGGTATGTGACTCAAACAAGATCATCACACATTGTTGTGCCCGATTCCCCGGATCAACCCATGATTCAATGGTCCTGCGTAACTCCACAATACCACGCTACATGGAGTGAGATGCAGGGCCGAGATCCTGGCTACTCGGTGAGTCTCAAGTCATGGCCATGGAAATGTGAAGTGGGTAGGTGATTGACGTACCAATGCATACTTCACCTGGCTGACATGGGGTGGGGGAGAGATGCATACTTCACCTGGCTGACATGGGGGGGGGAGATGCATACTTCACTTTACTGACATGGGGGGAGGGAGAGATGCATACTTCACCTGGTTGACATGGGGGGGAGAGATGCATACTTTACCTGGCTGACATGGGGGGGAGAGATGCATACTTTACCTGGCTGCGAGTACCAGAGGTAATGGAGCCAGCTCATACCCTAAAGCAGCCCAGACTTTAGCTGACACCTGGCCACATAATGCCAGATGTAAGCAGCCCTACCATGTGAATGAAGATGTGTCCCAACCATGACACAACCATCTGCATGTGCACCGTACCAAATCAGACTGCACCCACCTCAACGAAATGCATCTACATGCAATGACTTCAGCCAATAAACGGCACCAAACACCATCAACTGAAATGCCAATCCCCCATAATTGCACACAAAGGAGTCACATGGCGGACATGAACATCAATACACCACTACACTGACACAGAGGCCCAAATAAATTGAATAACATTTGTAGTGCTCAGTGAGGTCATCATAAGGCTGACAGCAATGGTGCCATGAGGAGAGCATTGAAATCACATGGACATCGGCCAGATCACCTAAACAACCCCCATGTACTAACACAGTGGATGGGAACTCATAAGGTACTGGACCCCCCTGCATACACTGGTTGATGGCATGCAAAACAGTCCAAAAGAGGAATTCACATATAGCGGTCACATTGTGTGACTCAATTCGTGCATGGAAATGGGGTTCAAAGTAAGAGAAGAATGCATGCCATGGTGTCACGACATGATTTGAAATCTGATGTCATGACTGACACATACATTGTTGCCCACATACAGGTGATGCAGGCTATCCCTTGAAGAGGTGGCTCCTTACCCCAGTCTGGAACCCACAGAACCGGCACGAAGAGGACTTTAATTGTGCACATACACGAACCCGAGTGGTGATTGAGCAGACATTTGGCCTCTTGAAGGCACAGTTTTGCTGCCTCAGCAGGTCTGGTGGGGCACTCCTGTACCACCATGAGAAGGTGGAAAAGATCGTCATGGCATGTGTATAGCTACACAATATGTGCATCAGACGAAATGTGCCCCTGCCCACTGATGCTGAACTGCAACCACCTGACGATGAGGATGAGGAGGGTGGGGATGGGGCAGCACCTCAGGGAGGAAGCGATGCACAGGAGGGACGTGCCATGCGTCAGACTCTCATTAACCAATGCTTCTAGCACACATGGACGGTGGGTGTCACATGGAGATGGCACTTGGGGCACTGTGTGTGTCTGGGACATGCACACTGTGAACTGTTCACTAATAAAGCACACGTACACAATGAGCAATGTCCACACATTTGATTTGTGCATAACCGAAAAGTGTATTGATTTTATGATTTGAATAAACACACCCCATCCCCCCTCAACTCCCCAACACACACCGTCCCCCCTCCCCCCTCAACTCCCCAACACACCCCATCCCCCCTCCCCCCTCAACTCCCCAACACATCCCATCCCCCCCTCCCCCTCAACTCCCCACAAAAGTGTGTGGATGCCTGTGGTCAAGTGCATCATGTGTAATTGTTCCACTGGGCGCCCCCGTCTCCCTGCACCCGGGGCACCCCTGCCTGTTCCTGGCTGATCTGCGGATGGGGCTTGATGGGGCAGAACTGGCAGCCGAGGAGGTACTTGGCTGCTCGCAAGGACGCATGTCCCTCAAGGTCTGAACAAGGTCCGAGAGCACATGCCACACCGCGGCTAATTCTGCACAGATATCCTTGGAGGTGGATACTATTGCTGCCTTCACAGTTTCTGCACATTTTTGCATTTCCGCCCTTGCACTTCCACATTCGGCCACATGCTGATTCATGAGTGAGGACAGTTGTTGTTGGCGCGTGATGATTTGTTCCATCGACTCCTGGTGTTTCTGGACTAAGGATAATGCCAGTGGCGTGTCGAATGTGCTCCCCCCCTCCTGCAAATCTTCCACTGGGCATGGAGTGGCTGGCCAAGAGTCAACAGGGGTTGCCCCTGTATGCCTTCATCATTCTGGCTGCATGGGGAAAGGTAGGGGGAATGAAGGTGGGCAGTGGGGAGACCCACAACAACATCAGCATCCCCTGCATCATCGTCCGAGCCAGCTGCGGTGGCAGCAGTCTCGCCTATTGTGCTGCTTCCGGCAGACCCAGTGCCTTCAGTGGGCACCACTTGCTGGATGTTTGTTGCTGGTGGTAACATGGTGCTTGGCTTGGTGCACATATGTGCCCTGGCCTGTGTCGTGGTTGTAGATTTCGGCTGCGGAGGGATTTTGCTTTTTCCAGCAGAGGTGGAGGGTTGGTGTGTGGGGACATCGGGCCTGGCCTTCTTGGAAGGTGTGGTGGCAGTGTCTTCCTCGTCACTGTCCGAATGAGAGTCTGTGGTGGAGCAAAGGTGGGAAAGGGTTATTGTTGGGTCTGCGGACATTGAGCAGGCATTGTGATGACTGCATTCATATTGATTGCTAGATGTTGCACATTGGAAGCAGTGACATACAGGTTGTCTCACTTTTAGGTGGTAGAAGCATGGAGGCATGTGGGTGCCTACAGAAAGGGTGTGCATACTGCATGTGTACAAGGTGGAGGTCAGAACTGCCTGTAGGCAGTCTTCTGCTGATGTGTTGTGTTAACCCTGTCAGGCATCATTGCACTTCCCATGAATCTGGACTTCAGTGAGTTTGGCATGGCTGGATTTAAAGCACCTACGTACGTCACATGATGTCGGGGCTCCTCGCTCCATGTCTCCGACCCTCTCTATGCACTCTGTGCCAATGAGTGCAGCACATATCTCCTCCCACGGCTGCATTTTTATTGGTGACTTTGCTCCTCCACCAGTTGCCATGGCCAGGTTTCTGTTTGCAGAAAGTATACTCCTTACACAAGGCGTAGGTCATCCCACCATTTCCTGCATTTTCTTGCATTGCGGGGTGTAGTGCCAACTACACTTACCCTCTGTGCGGCCATGGCCCATATGGCCTTCTTACGTGCTATTGCCGGTCGAGAACACTACGTCGGCATGTTCTTGTAGTGTTTCTGCCAACATGTTAAGCTCCTCCCGAGAGAAGCGCTCCTGCCGCAGTCGATCGCAACTTTTTTTCACAACTTTAGGCATTGTGAGGATTGATGGATGTAGGTGAAGGTTTGTAGTGGTTGTGGGGGTCAGGTGTCCACTGGATGGGGAGGATGGCAATGGATTGGGTTTTGAAGATGGCCGCCGTGCTCTTTCCCGTTCCTTTGCGGTGACGCAACTTCCGGATCCGCTTATTTGCGGTCACCGCTAATAGCAGTTTCTGTTATTTGCGGTCACCGCTATTAGCGGTGATCGTTGATATCGATGGCTAGGGTGGCGGACGTGCTATTTGCACGGCATACGATGCCAGTAAGTGGCGTTTTTTGGACGTTACCGCCATGGCAGTATTTACATTACCGGCATGGTGCAATGCTCGTGCCCGAGAGGTTGTAATGTGCCGCTTTTAGTGGTATCTGGCCAGCACGGACACGTTATTTGCGCCATGCCGGTAATGTCCGCTACTTACCGCCAGGGTCGTAATGAAGGCCTTTGTCTGACGCTGCTTAACCTCATCTCATCTAGTGAGCCAGGAATAATGAATGAGTTGGGTGTCTTATTGGGGAGGGCCTCCCTGTGCCTGCGTATGAGTAAAAAACACGGTTCTCTGCTCAGGAAGGAGATTGCCAGTATCTTTCCACTCTGGGGTAGGAGGAAGTGTGAGGGTAAACTTTCCATCGGTAGAAAACTAAAATAAGAGTTATATGTCTATGATCCTGAGGTCCGTGTCTGGGAACCTGTTGTGGCCTGAATGAACTTGCTAGGCCAATGTGAGGTAGGTATCTTTTTTAACCTCCTGTAACACTGCTGAAGAGTACACAGTACCTTCACTGTGCATGTGTAGGGAAGGACACATGCATATATAAATTGTCCAGGAGCACAATCCCTTGATTCTATCCCTCTCAGGAGGGGCGCCAGAATCAGGGTGGTCAATACACAGCCCTGTGCTCAGAATGGCAGTGCACCAGGTAAGTGTGCGTGGCAATCCGCTCAGGTCTCGCAAGACCCTATAGAACAAAGTCTGACGAGACTTGGACGTCACATAACTCCTTTTGTTGAGCAGCTCATTACTACCCCATAACAAAGTCCACAAATCATGCAGGTCTCTTCCTCTCAGAAGTAGCAACGCCCCTTTGATGAACCTATTGGTCCACTCCAAGAGCCCATTGGCCTGGGGATGATATAGTGTAGCTTTCACTTGGTGGACATTGTTTTCCCTAATGAACTTTTCCATCTCTCTGGAGATGAGTTGGACGCCAATGTCTGTGATGATTTCTTTGGGCAAACGCTCCCACTGAAAAATGTCCTTGAGAACACCCACGACTGTGGCCATTGTGATGTCAGGCACAAATTCAGTTTTGACCCACTTTGAAAGATAGTCAATCGTTACTATGCCATCTATGCTCTGGTGACAGCCCTTCCAGGGAACTGATGAAGTCCAGTCCCAGCTTGTACCACACTCCTTCCAGTATCTCAGTTGGCTGCAAACAAGCTTGACTGACCTTCAGCCTCTTGTCACTATACACTCATGACACCTTTCCAACATGACCCTTATATCCTGGTCCATGCCGGGCCACCATAAGGACTCTCACATGTGTCACCTCATCAAGTTGCGTCCCAGGTGCCCTGCATGGCCACTGCACATGATTTCCCCATCCCAACTGGCAGAATAACTTCATCAGCTCTCATCAACAATCCTTCGTTCTCAGAAATGTCACCAGCCACCTCCAATATGTCCTCAGACCTTCGGGAATCGATCTTTCATCTGGCCAACCTTTCCTGACCCATTCCCTGAGTTTTGCCAATGTTGTATTGCTCGCCATCTCCACTTTCCAGTGTCCCTCGCTCATTTTGTGGAACTCCTTGCTTCTGAGGTCTTACTCACTCACTCACGCCACTACGCACTTGTCCTTGAGGAAATTGGTCACTGCATCTCTTGCTTCGGGTAGCTGGGACATGCAGTCAGCCTGGGCATTCTTCTGTGCTGTAGCACCTCGAAGCATCTTCTTTGTGCTAGAAGATAGTAAAAAACTGCTTTAATCGCAATGAACGAAAGCAGGGAGAAAAATACAGCTATAAGATATGTGCCCAATAAGTTCACATCTAGGTTTGCTTGCACAGAGTTTGAATACTTTCACAGATGTCATTTAAAATGTCATCCTACATGTCATTTCATAAAAACCTAACACCAGGAGGGATTTGATTAAGGGAACTTGTCTACTTATAGAATTATATCAGTGTTAATATCCCATTGGCTGCCCTTTGACTGTATCCTAAACTACTTCTACGTTCGTCACACACTGAACATAGCAGAGAATATAGTAGCATGCTAATAATTGCAACATTGGGCCTCATTACGACTTTGGAGATAACCATGCCCTTAGTAAGGGCATGGCTGCTGTCCGGGTCTGGGTTCCCTGAATGGGGAAATACTGGGTCATTCTGACTTTGGAGGGCCTGGTACTTCCCCATTCAAGGAACCCGGACCCAGACGATCCCCATTCCCATTTGAGCCCCCATAGGGCTCAATGGGAAAGGGGAGGGAGCTAACAACGGGCCCATTGATAACACGTCCGTTGTTAGCTCCCTGGTTCCCTCGCGGGTCCTGCAAAGGTCGTCTGGTCTGACCAGACATCCAGAGCGGGTCCCGCGAGGGAACCTCGTAATAGGGCGGAATGGGTTTAACGGTACCAGCACCATTACCAGCGCCGTTAAACCCATTCAGCCTGCCTCGTAATGAGGCCCATTGTATATGAAAGTGCATGGCAGGTCTTTTGATTGGTTGGCAACCCTATCCAACCTTGGACTTTTGTCTCGTTTTAGCAGCACCCGAACCGAACGAAACCTAGGTGTTCCAGCTCCATCAACTTGTTCTCTGTTTTTCCAAATAGTCCATTGCATGTCATCGACCTGATCCTTAGCCAAGGCCTATCATTTTTAGTTGACCTCGTAGTATGCTCACTGTTTTAGGACATACAAAGCAGTTTGAGAACAACACTATCTTAACTCAAACCTCTAATGAATAGTCTTTATTTTGAATTCTTCATCACATGTTAGGAGACCATGATTTTGTCCATTTCAGCCTCTAATTAAAGCTCTTTGATTTAATTAAACATCGTGCCATTACCCTCTCTGGAAAATTGCTCACTCCACCTCATATTGCCTTTCGCCTTTATTGTTGTCCAATACTTGGCATCAGCAAATGTCCTTGCACTCCTAATCTTAACAGAAATATGTCTTATGCATATGGTCTTTTCATTCAACTCCCTTTGTGCCTTGCACCCATCTGTCGAAAGAGCTTCCTTGACTTCAGGGCAACATACTCCCTCTGAACATGAAAAACAGCTTCTCCATTAATTCTTCAATTTACAATCATAGTTTCGTATTTTGCGGTAGTTGGGTTTATTCTTTAGAACTGACCTTCGACTACATTTTCTTCCAATGGTCAGCCTAAACGTTATATTTGTAGCTCTTTTTAGCAAGCTTCTATATGCTTTTTCTACCTTGTGGTACAGCATATTGACAGTTGTTGGTCAGCAAATTACTTCACCTTCTTATTCTTATGATCACTAAGGGGCTGATTCATGGAATTTGTGCACCGAGAAATGGGGATTTGTGCGCCATTATGCTCGCAAATCGCTGTTTAACAAATGGGGATTTGCGGGCAGAATGGAACCCAAATACCCGTTTTTTAGCGCACAAATTCCATGAATCAGCCCCTTAATCTTTTACTACCTGTTTCTCTTAGTGCTTCTGTTACATTGTCAAGTATTTTCATATCATTTGATTTTAGGCTTATATATTTTCTTTATGACATCATATTTACTGTTGTCAGGCTATTGTTCAGGGTTCATCCATGATTCCGATAGCCTGGCAATGGACATCATTCTTCGTAACTCCTTCAGTTACCTCATTGTGAGGGTGTCTTCTGAATGGCTGTCTGAGTGCATATCATCTTTCACACAATCATCACGGTTTGGACATGTCGCATAAACCCGTGCATGCATTCTCAATTGTAACTGTTCGTCTGCTACTCCAATAGGATGCTGTTTAGGGGGTGGGACCTGCTCCTCTACACTTCCACCCCGCAACGTGTACAAACGTGTATGTTTACTCTTGCAGTTTAGCTGCAATGTGGGCAAGACGAGGCGTGGATGTTTTCATCCCCCCGGGCTCAGCATATGGATTAATGGTTTGTGGTCAGCCACCAATTGAAATTTCATGCCCACATGTATGTCCCAAAGTAATCCATTGCCCAGAAACATGGTATCATCTACTTCCCTACTGTGGAATCATTATTTTCCACCTGGGACAATGCTTTGGATGCAAATGCCACAATGTGTACCGCATCACCCCTCTTCCATGTCAATGTCACCCCTAGACTGTACGCACTGGCATTGGTTGTTATGATGGTCTGCCACAATGGATTAAAAGGCTGGAGGCATGGGGCATAGGTGATGCACTCTTTGACATCCTCCAACACCTTCAACTGCTCTTGGTGCTATCTGTACTCAGCGCCTTTCTTCAGTAATTCCCTCATGGGTGCTGTTGTCTTCAAAAGCTGGGAACAAATTTTGTCATTTTCCACCACGCCTAAAAATGGCATAATTTCCTCTTTCTTGGCTGGCGCTGGTGGTTTTACTATGTCCTGTAAAAATATCCTTTTCGGGCTAATCCCCTCTCTGGAAATCTTGTAGCCTAGCATCACGCACTTGTCAAAACTCAACCTCGCCCAGCCTCGAAGTACAATATCATGAGTTTACACATCTTCCACATAAATCAAAATGCTGTCCTGAAAGTAGGACACATTCCTAATGTTGGGTAGCAGGGAGTCCATCATGCACTGAAACGCTGATGACAGGCCAAACGGCATGCAGGTAATCTGGTAGGTACCAGACTAAGTTATGAACGCTGTCAATGGCCTCAAATCTTTATGAAGGGGTTTGGTAATAGGCATCTCTCATGTCAAGTTTAGAAAACACTTTGGCCTCCTTATTCATAAGAATAGGCTCATTTATACTGGGAAATGGGTAGCTGTCCAAGACCACTTCCAGATTCAGACTGCACAAGTCGATGCAAACCCGGATTTCTTGCGGGTTCTGTTTTCTTATCAGGATTACCAGGCTGAGCCATTCAGCCGATTCCATGGTCTCGGTCATGCCGTCCTTCAACATTTTCTCCAATTGCAGTTGTAGAGCTCCCCTTGCCGTCACTGGCACTGGCCTCACTTTGTGCTTTACTGGAACTGCATCTTGCTTCAGCACTATCTTGTGCACGTAATTCTTAATTTCCCCGACCTATCGGAGAATGACCGGGGAAATTCTTCTCTGGACACTGACGTTCCTCCTGTGTTCACTAATAGCACTTGATCCTCCTTGCTGGGGTCTAGCCTGATATTTGTTTGACTTGGTCATCCCAACCTAGCACAGCCGGATCCTCTTCCAAAAACTAGACTCTGGTCTTTGTCACTTTGCCTTTGAACTCAACTGTGCCTAGGGTGTACACCAGCAGGCTCACAGTGGCTCCTCCAAAGACTTTGGGTTTGTGCTTCGTTGTCCGAACTTCCACCTTGTCCTTGCCAACCATGTTTTTATACCTGCTAATAGGCAGTATTGTAAGATCTGAGTGAGTCAGCCATCACTCTTGTGTCATTTCCGTCAACCTTGATGACGCAGTGCTGTTTCTCCCTTCTGGTCATCCCGCTATCCACCATGATGATGGTCAGACACCCCTCTTTGTCTGATGAATCATTGCCCTTCCTTTCTTCACTCAATATTGATGCAGCCATTTTCTTGCCATGCCATTTGCAAACTAATGCTATGTGTCCAAATGTTCTGCAGCTTGAACTCTCTTTACTCCTAGCTGGACATTCTCTGTTATTCGCTGGTTCCTGGGGGGCTGAAGCACCTATGACACCTTAACGGTTCACACTTACCCCTTTCTGTTCTTTGATGTAAGGCTGCCCCTTGTCTCTCCTCCCCTTGAACTACACAACATGCACAATTGCGACTGGTAGGCTTCCCGCCAACTTCTTGCACCTGCATGAGGTTTCCTCTACTGCCCTGGTGTCTTGAATGGCTTTGTCCAGTTGTAACTCTTTCTCCAAAATGAACCTATCTTGCACGTTCCTATGGTTGGTCTGTACCATCAACATATCACAAATCCTGTCTTCTGCAATATCTTCAAAGGCAGACACCGCTGCCAATTCCTTCATCTTAATGACATAGTCATCCACTGGTTTGACAGTCTCCTGCTTCCAGCTGTAATATCTGAACGTGTGAAGCACAATTTTCTCTATGCTCGAGAACCTCTTTACGATCATCCTCACAGCCTTTTTCTAGATGTCATCATTATCATCTTGTACAACTTCAGGCTTCGATCCCGCAATAATTCTCTGGCCTTCGACGCCCAGTGCATTGAGTAGCATCACCCTCTTTCACACAGCAGTGTAGCCTGCACCTCCCACTGCTTCCAAATACGTTTCAAATAATGGTTCCCATTGAGGTCATGGTATGGTAGGCCTACCTGTAGACTGGAGGAAGGCTCTGGGTGGCGTCGCACCTTGCATCATTTTCATGGCGGGTTTGCATCCCTGTCCTCGTCACCAATTATATTGTGGCCTGAATGAACACGCTAGGCCAATGTGAGGTGAGTGTCTTTATTAACTTCCTGTAACACTGCTGAACAGTACACAGGTACTTCAGTGTGCCTGTTGTAAGAGGTCTGAAGGTGTCTCCCTAGCTAGTCCCCGGGGATCTGTCATACAGGTGGCCAGGACACGGCCATCGCTATTGGATCCAGCGCCTGTGGGGTGGACCAGTGAGGGAGGATCACCTGGATGAGGGTTCTTTGGGGAGTAGGTGTCGGACACCGATGGGTGGGATGCGGTATCCCCTTCTTTCAACACCTTTTCCTTATCCTACCATGTAGGATTTTCCAAAACACTGCCCCTTATTTTCTGACATGAACACTTTCCCACAACACGAAGACAGGCAATTGACTGGAATCACACACACCTGATGGCCCTTCCCCTTTCCCACAGGGATAAAAGGGGGAGTACAAGAGCACCGTACGAGCAAGGCAGACCGCATGACTTGAGTGCTAACTCAGAACGGTCGTTCAAGAGGAGGAGAAAGACAGTGCATACTGAGAGGGTGATAAGGAAAGAAGCAACCTACGAAGGCCAGTGAAAGCTCCATAGAAGGATTCCTAAGACCATGAACAATAGTCAGCGTGTGTTGCAGCAGATCTCAATGGTACACAAGACCCTGCTCTGCTGATTACCAAACCGGGAGAGATGTTTATGTCTGTGGTACCAACCTTGACTCCAAAGAGAAAGAAAGCCAGGCAATTCCTCAGTCAGTGAGTCGAGGGGAGAGTCGATAAAGACCGAACTGTGTTGAATGAAAGTAGCTGACGGCTAATTTTAACTGTGAAAAGGCTGAAAGAGCTATTGATAAAAGGGGGAAAACTAGCAACAGAGTCGGGCACCAAGTGGGTGCTCGTGCAGGAAACTCTGGGCGATTACCCGATGGTAGAAACTACTGCAACCAGAAGGCCTTGGGAAAAGGCATAAAGAGGTCACAGTGGTCATACAGGGGTCTTGTAAAATTCACTATACCGTTGAAAGTCTTTGACTGACAGATGATTGAGAAACAAAAAGAAATTAATCCTGCTTGGTGAAAGTCGTGCATGAACAGTGTTTTGCAAAGGTTTGCAAGAGTGAACCTGGGGGAGGGATGCTAACAGAAGGGGCGAAGTCTAAAGTCTAGAAATACCATATATTGACAAGAGTGAACCCGACCGAGGGTTTCCCACAGTGAACTGTTTAGTAAAAGTTGGCAAGAGTGAACCCGGCAGAGGGATGCTAACAAAATGGGGCGAGGCCTGAAGTCCCTAGTAATAGTGTGTTAACAGGACTGAACCCGACCAAGGGATGTCCATAGGTAACTGTTTTGCAAAGGTTTACAAGAGTGAACCCGGCAGAGGGAAGGCAACAAACAGCATCATAGCCTAAAGAGCTGTTTAAAAAGGCAATAAGACTTGTTATTGCAAGATGGATTGTAAGACCAGGAGAAATGGATTGACCCCCTTGGCGTATGGATCTGAGCCCGATTGATGGAGATCCGTAGGTGAAAAGTTATCATCTCAAATCTATGTTGTAAGGGAACTTGTTGGTTTGTTTTGTGGAATGCATCAGGCTCTCAAAGGCAAAATACTTTTTTTATAAGAGACTTAACCATCCGAGAACCTGATCGCTGGTATGGAACTGTCAACTCGTGTTGGGAAAGCCAGAGTGTGTGTTGTGCTCAGGAGATCCACCTTGTCCTGTGCTCCAAACGTGGGGAAGGAAGACCCCTGGCAATCACCTCCTGATTTATTACTTGTGAACATTACCCTATTCCACACTCTTTCTGAAATTAGTTGTCAGGAACTGACAATAGTTTTGTTTTAGTATAGGCCTTTTACTTTGACAAGATGGCACAAGAACTGCCTTATTTTTCATTTGATGGTCGAAGCTTGCTGCCATGTTAGATTTAGGTTTAGATTAGGCGTTTTTCCACCTTGCATTTGCAGTTTAATAAACACACTTGAACTGTGATCACTTGTGTCTGCCTTTACTGTTGCCACCATGAGTTCCTTACACTGTTCAGGGAAAGACACAGGCATATATATATATATAATTTCCAAGAGCACAATCCCTTCATGCTATCCCTCCAAGCAGGATGCTTTCCATTTCTCATTAGGCGCAGCACCGGGGTCGGGGTGCTCACTGCACAGAGCTACACTCATAATGGCAGCGCCCCGAGAACTGCACGTGCAAATCCGCTCAGGTTTCACAAGAGCCATCAGCCTGAAGACTTAGACTCCAAAGAACCACAAGGGTTTGTCCTGGATGTGTTTTTATTAGGCCTCAATCTCAACTAATGAGCCAGTTTTCTAGAATAAATAAGACATGTCCTCAAAATTTGGATTAGAAAAATATGTATGTTTGGAGGATTCTGCCAGGCCCAATAATCTCCTTAAAAGCATATGTTCACCATTTTATGATCAGAAAAGTCAAATTTTTCAGGTCCAGACGAGCTGGCCGCGATTGCTTGAGCTTTACATATTTTCATGATAGATCATATTGCTTTTCACCAATACCAACTTCACCATGTCCTTATAACGCCCGCCTTCCCACAACTAATTCACTCTCATTTGTAATCCCCATGTGGTGTGACTACTAAACCTAACACTTAAGTATTCAAACTGTTCTACTTGATGGAAGGAGGATCCATTAAATGTCGGATATAGTCTGATCATTTACACATACTGCATGACATAACTTTGGTCTTGTTCCCATTAATACCTAGACTATTTCCCCTGCATTGATTATACAAATTATCTAGTTGTTTTCGTAGTCTACTGGGTGTCCTTGCACTAATACTTTGCCATCAGTGGATAAGCAAATTCCCAATCCCTCTCCATTTATCCTCCGAGTATCTGCTTCGAATTGTTTACACTTTACTTGAATTTTTTGCAACACTGGACCTACCCAAAGGGTCTTGGAGCATCTTACAAGGTTTAACACATCAGAAAGTGGTAGGTGAAACAGACGTTACACAATTTTTCAGAACTGTATATGAAGAAAAGATAGACAGACGATGGAAGGGAAGATGGTGTGGCTGGACTAGGTTACAGGACAGAGGCCCTCATTCCAACCCAGGTGATAAGTTCCCTACTTTACCACCATGGTGTAAACTCTGTTTACACCATGGTGGATGGCGGATTTACCGCCCCATTCCAAGGTGAGTGGGGCGGTAAATCCCCAATCCCCATTTACCCTTCCCCATTCCCATTTTTGCCCCATAGGGCATAATGGGAGTGGGGAAGGCGCTATTTACGGCACTGTAAATTACAGTGCCGTAATTAGCGCCAAGGACGCTTAGCGCCTTGGTACTTAACGCCTGCTAAAAGCAGGCGTTAAGGTGGAAATCAGGCGTTAAGGGTTAACGGCGCCGACGGCGCCGTTAAACCCTTAACGCCTGGGTTGGAATGAGGGCCAGAGTATTTAATCAGTTAGAAAAACACTGCATGCAAGTTTCCCAAAAATGTTTCCCAAAAATACCTTTCATGAACTACTTAATGGCCCTCATTCCGAGTTTGGAGGTAGTCATGGTGCTATTAGTCTGGTGAAAGGGGGACTTACCGGTCCAGTCCGCCTTGGCGGGACCGGTAAATCCCCATTCAATAAACCATTCCCCATTCCCATTCGAGCCCCCATAGGGCTCAATGGGAATGGGGAGGGAGCTAATAATGGTACCACAATTTGCGGTACCGTTATTTGCTCCCTGGTCCCTTTGTGGCTCCCTCTAAGGCCGCCTGGTAAAACCAGGCGCCCATAGCGGGACCCGCTAAGGGACCTCGGAATAGGGCTCAAAGGGATTATCGGGCACGGTTGGTAGCCCTTTGCGCCCGACTTGGAATGAAGGCCAATGTATTAAACAATGTACTTTTTTTTTTAAACATTGTATTGGAGTGCTGTAGTTAATACAGCAACCTAATAATAAACGCACATGGGCTATGTGTGCAGCATGCACCATAGAAGTACAGTATGTTTAATCTGGTAATCTGGTAATATTGGCCAGTAAAATAAAGAATGCAAGCCTACCAGAGGCTTACTACACACTTGTGTTAGTATAAACAATACATATGAAGAGCCAAAATGCAGAAAAATCTGAGGCACATAGAGGGAAACCCAAGTGAGGAGGAAATAAACAATCACCAGAAAATGACAATAACATTAGAGTTCATCATCATGTATACAAATGAATGTGTGTTTGAGGACTGCTTATTTCACCATGTATGTGCACCGTCAGGAAGGTACTTTAACAACATACGACAAGGTTAACGACAAGGTAAATGTCTAGATGTGTAGCACCTTTTGAATTTTAAAATTCTCACTGTCAGTGAACAAAAGCAAGTGGCCCAGATATGTGATGTCATCAGTGACATTTGTGATGTCATTTTCAATGTCCTGGGTACAAGTCTTATAGTGCACGGTGGGGGCATGAGTTATGGTTGCTTAGCTTACCATAACTGGCAAATTTCAGTTTCTTTTTATTTTACTTGTAACCATAACATCCCTTTTACAAAGTATTTTCACTGAAAATATTCAAGGAACATTTTTTGAGTTAAGCTGAGTAAACTTAACGCTACTAAACCCTTCATATTCAGCGCATTGGGAAACTCAGGACCGGCTCTTAACTCAGTGCATTCCCGTTGATCGCCCCCATAATGCCATAGCCCCTATAACGCCATTTTATATGGCATTGTAAATTCCTTTTCTTATAATATAAATGTGCTGTTGGGCTTTGCAATGGGAACACGTCAAGTTAAGACAGTCCTGAGTTTCCCAATGCGTTGAATTTCAAGGGTTATGTTGTGTTAGGTTTACTCACTTAACTGCACTTCAACTATCGTGTTTTCTTGAATTTCAAGGGTTTTGTTATATCCTCTTTTTACCATGCCCACTGTATATTTTTCAGCACCACTGACCATGGCCTTCGGCCCTGGCCACTGTATATTTTCAGCACCACTGGCCATGGCCTTCGGTTATGGCCTTCGGCCTTGCCCATTGTATATTTTAAAACAGTAACGTGTCACTAACTATTGCCTTTTTTAACACTATTGCCTTAGACCGTGCCCACTTTGTACTTTTTTTTAACACTATGGCCATTCCTACTGTCTATGTTTTATTTAATACTAAGAGTCCACTAGCCATGGCTGAGTGGCCTTGGCCTTCGGCCATGCCCACTATATATTTTACAACACTACCAGGCCTTCAGCTATTACAAACACTAACAAGTCATGGCCAGTGATTTTTCACCTCACTGTACCTGTAAAAAAATATCCTTTTTTTAAAAATAATAACGTTTTCTATAGCCGTGGTTACATTGTAATGAACGACAGATACACCTGGTTATACCCTTGGTTATTTGAAGTCATAAAACCTGGTATTCAGGAAATACAGCGAAAAATAAAGAAATACATTTTTGCCCTCCCAGGCACTCACCAAGTGCTCCCCTCATCTGTGCCAGCTCCCCCCATTCCCCGCATGGCCTCCTCAGCTCCCCTGCCCTCTCCCATTGCCCCCACAACACTCGTTGATTCTGGGATGCATTTTCAGTTGAAATGGTGGATAGCCGCATTTGTACCCCAGATTATACCCAAGGGTATGTGAAAAATGTCTGAGCCTCGTGTTGCACTTGGTTCCTAGCTCCTCTTCAACTCCCAAATTTCACTTGGTGTCCTCTTGCCTCCCCCCACTTCTCATGGTATTTTCAGGTTTTTTTGACCTGCAAATGGCTTTTGTCTGCATTTTATTTTCCTATAACCTGGGGTATAACCGCGGGTATCTCTTGCATCAAGAAGAAAAAAAAGATAGCAGCTGTTTCATTTATAAACACCCGGATTCTCAATGTACCCTGGTAGATGTAGCTATATATTTTGTAGAAGGTAGCACCCCCTTCTATGTCAAATATTTTTTTTAAAAGTACTGGACAGAATAACCCCAACCCCCAAAAGGACTGTGAGTCAACCCTTTGTACCCAAGTTGTTTGAAACCTGGTCGAAATCCATCCAGCAATTTTGACTGAGCGCTGGAGCAAATATTGACCTTATTTTTCTATGAAAAAATGAATGGGGACTATGTCTGTGTATTGTCTTCTTCTAAAATCCTAACTCAATTGAGCTTGGACCCCAACATGTAGAAAGATGTCCCAATTATTTTGTCTCCCCACATCAAACCATCCAAATTTGTAAGTATGGATCATGGTTACAAATTATTTAATGTTAAAGTGAGTGTTGGGAAAATTAAATGAGCATCATGCCCGTGTGTATTATGTACTTGGTGATTCAAGAATACAATCCTGTTAACACAGACCTATTTGAAAAAAATAATGATCTGTGATCATTCCTATGTTCACTAAAATGTTCTTTGCTTTTTTGCAAAGCAGGCATGATTTCCCATTCGTTCTATTCACCCCTTCCTATTTCTTAAAGGGGTATTTCAGAAGAGTACAAGAGTGTACCAGACTGTCCATCTGAGAATGATAACCTTCTTTAAGAACATAAACTAAATAGTTATTCTAGCTTTTGATAATGCACTTGCTGAGTGAGGCAAGTCTAAACTTTTGATTATGCCTTCAATGTATACTGGAAGTGATCTTTATAAAACATTGTAATCTTTTAAAAAGAGCAAGTTTACACTTTAGGTGCCATTAAATAATTATGTTCATGCACCCCTGTACACACCGCAAAGCATATACATGTCACCCTCAGTTCCCCCATGTAGATAATATTCCCTCAGTGTAATTCTGACATTCCTTCGGGATACACAGGATGAGAACAAAGGAGTTCAAATACCAGGTCAGACCCCCCGCCTTGGGGGATTCCTTTGTCGGTTCTTCTCCCATTCTACTTTTAAACATACAAAGCTAGCACCTCTGCTTCACGTTCCCACAAGATATCTGTGTTTCTCTCTGGCTGTGCTGCTGTCAGCAACGGCTGGGGTGGCTCTTGCAGGACATGGCCATGGTGTTGAACAATGCAGGTGCGCAGGAGATGCTGCCCGATTGCACGCTACGCTACAACCAAGCTTCCAAGCCTTTAAGAACCGAGGTTCAGACCCACTGTGGCAAAGCACTCACAGGGCAAGGCCACATTGTTGAGTGACACAGGTGTTTGGCGGTGATAGGCTAGCAGCGCAGACTGTGAACGCGGATGACTTCTCCTTCATTTCTGCATCCGCAAGATAAGAAGGTGTGGGGAGCGTTAGCACTGCTAAACTCCATGCACCCCCCTGACCTTGTGGCCCTCTCCCTCCGCACACACGTTCCGCCTGCATTCAGCCCTTGCACCATCCTCCAAGCACTCGCTCTCTCCCCTGCCTACATGTGCTCCCTCGCAACTTAGGCCGTGTGCGCTCCCACACAACTTAGGCTCTATGCGCTCCCTCACAATTTAGGCTGTGTGTGCTCACTCACAACTTAGGCTGCATGCGCTCCCTTTTAACTTAGGTCGGGTGTGCTCCCTCGCAACTTAGGTCGTGTGCACTCCCTCATAACATAGGCTGCATGCGCTGCCCTGTAACTTAGGCCACGTGCGCCCCCTTGCATTTTAGGTCCCTGCATCCTGTTCACACCCCCCTCCCATCCTCTCGCATCATTTGCTGCTTCGCTCTCTGACCTATTGTTTACCACCCCTTGAGTGGTGTTTACCTGGACGTTCCATTGTTTTGTTTCACTACTGTACCTTGAATTGCCTGCTTTCCTCTTCTTCTAGGTTTATGTACTGTGCCTTGGTGGGTTGGGTTTCTGCACTGTACTTTGACTCTGCCGCTCTTCTTTTCTCTACTGTATTGACAATGTGTTGTTCTCTTCGGTTTTTGCATTGCCTGCATTCTTTAATTTTAGGTTCCCTGTTTGTACTGTGCTTTGTTGTTGGTTTTGACATTGTGTTGTTCTTTATGGTTTTTGGCATTACATTCCAGTGCCGACACTCTTTACTTTTAAGTTCCCTGTGGTATTTTGTGCTTTGTTGATGGTTCTGTTTTGCATCTAATTTGTAGGACTGGTGTTTTGTGTTCTGTGCTCCCCTCCCTGTCATATCCCCCCTTGTGCCTTCCTCCTGTCCGCCCACCGTGCTCCCATGCCCCCCTTCTTGGGTATGCCTCTCCCCCCTCTTTCCACCCGCACCCTCTATGGTGCTCTCTGTCTCACCTATATTCTCTAACTGCTACTCTATCGACTGCCTATCCCTCTCAATATGGCTAGGAGGAACAAACTCAAAAGGGACATTCTGGTCTCCAACCCAGGCCTCCTTATCGCTGATACCTACATCAGTGCTTCCTCCAGACAGACCCTTACCAACATCCTCTTTGTTGTTTCCTCTCCAGAACTATGGACCCCCTATATGGTCTCTGTTCTGTCTTTTTCTTCTTCTCCCATTACTGGTGGCACCCGGTAGAAGGCCCTTTTGGCCTCTTTTGACTTCTCTAAGACCATCATTAATGTCTATTTAAATAGCACCGTCTTGGTCAAGGGACCTCAGGCCAATCTCCTCCTTTTTGATAGGCGCTTCCCACACCTAATCAACTTCCTTTCTTCTCCTGCTAGCCCTACTTACCCCTCTTCTGCTCCTCTTGCACCTCCTTCTTCTGCCACATAACCGGCACCCTCTGCTGCTTCTTTGGCCACCCTGTTGACTCCTTCCTCCACCATCTCTCTGGCACTCTCTTGTCCTCTCTAACTACCCTGCCATCTCTTGTTTCCTCCTCTTCCCATCCTTGGGCACCTCCAACACTTCCACAGGGCGTACATCTGGCCTTTACCCCTCCAAGGAAGTCCTTCAAAGGTGGCAACCTGTTCCAGATCGGTACTCTCAACCCTCGCTCTGCTGTCAAGCATTCCTCTGACATCTGTTGTCTCCTGGAAGAGCTTGATTTGGATGTACCTGGTTCATGGACAGCTCTGTCATGAGTTTTGATACTCTCCTTCCTGATGGCTACAAGATCCTCTCCGTACCCAGAACTAACTATCCCAGCAGGGGTGTAGTCTTGATTTTCCCAGAGTGGATCCCTGCTTCTGTCATTCCAACACAGGACTACTCCTCCTTTGAATGCCTGGTCTGCAGGCTCTCTATCTCTCCAGGCCTCTCACTGTGGCTACTATCTATAGGCTGCCTGCTGAGGTCACCCTCTTCCTCTCAGAGTGGGCTGCCAGATCCTCCCTCCTTGCCTCTACCTCTCAACTTATCCTCATTTGAGGCTTGAATATCCACCTGGATGCTACTAGCCCCTCTTCAGGGCTCTTTCGCAGCCTCTGTGATTCTCTCTCTCTCTATTCTTCCCTCTGGCCAGATTCACTCTGCAGAGCACACCCTTGATGTTCTGATCTCCTCAGAACTCCCCTTCTCTAACCCTCTCACCACTCCTCTCTCTTGGAGTGACCACTGTCTCATTTCCTCCCACCTCTCTCTCTCTACCTCTCAGGACAAGCCTACCCCAGCACTGCCACCTACCTTCTCGGGCATCTGGCCCATGAAGTGTGTGTCAGTTGAGGCTTTCACTGCTGCTTTCTCACAACCTCCTACAGTATTGGCTGACTCACACTCTGACACAGAACTCTCCATCCTTCATCTCTCTATCTCTAACACTCTTGATGTCCTTGCCCCTGTCACGAGGATCTGTTTGAGGGCTAGATCCAAGTGAAACTCTTGGTATGATTCCGACCTTGCCACCCTTAAACGCGTGTAGGATGGCTGAACAGAAGTGGAGGGCATCAGACGCACCCTCTGACAAACTGGCCTGCCGCCTGCTCTAAAGGAAGTACAGACTCTCTGCCCTCTCTAAGAAGAGAGCCTATATCCAAGCCTGCTCCTAACAACTCGGCTGAACCTTTCAAAATCTGCAAGGAGCTAGCCAATCCCATTGCAGTCTCTTCCCTCCCAGGCAATCTGCACCGCCCTGGCCTCTCATTTCACCACTAAAACCCAGGACATTCTGTCCTCTCTCTCGTCCTCCTCCTCTACAACCCCTGGCCCGTCTTCAGCTGATTTTCCTCCTCCTTTCTCCTTCTTTCCCCTGTTCACCACGACTATGTTTCTAGACAAGTCCAGTCTATGAAAGTCTTGTGAGAGCAGGTTCTCCCCTGCTCATCCAGAACCATCAAGTACCACATTGACACCCTTGCTCCAGCCTTGACCGATTTCTGCAATCACAAATTTGCCACTGGAACCTTCCACTCTCCCTTAAGCATTCCCTTGTGCACCCCCTTCTAAAGAAGCCCTCTGCCCATCCTCTTCGGGTAACTATCGCTCGATCTCCATCACTCCTTTTCTGGGCAAACTCCTGGAAAGGCTTGCCATCTCCCAGCTTAATCTGCCTACTGGATCTGTTGGTTGTCTCCACGACCAGCAGTCTGGCTTCAGAGCTGCCAGAAGCATGGAAACTGCTCTCCTGAACACCTCTGAAGACTTGTTCTCTAATCTTCCTTATGTCCTCATTCTCTGTGATCTATACTCTGCTTTTGATACGGTCAACCATGCCCTCCTGCTCAATTGCCTCTGTGACAGCCTGGGTATCACTGACCAGGACCTTGCCTGGTTGACCTCCTTCCTCACTGACCGACCTTCCCAGGTCCACTGGGGTCTTTCCTCTCATTTATCTCTCTCTCTACTTGTGGTGTTCCGGAGGGGTTTAACCATTCTCCCTGGCTTTTTCACCACTACCTGGCACCTGCATCGCTACATTCTACTCCAACTTTCAGTGCTTTGCAGATGACACCCAACTCTACTTCAGACTCCCCTCAGCCACCTCTGCCTCTTCTCTCATACCAGACTGTCTGGCTGCAAATCCGAAATGGTGTGCGGCCAGTGATCTCTGCCTTAATGCCAGTAAGACCGAAATCCTCCTCATCGGAAAACCTGCTCCCTCTTTACCTCTCTCTCTCTGGCCGCCCACCCTGGGCCCCCTTCCTGCTCCTTCGTGTGAGGCTAAGAACATTGGTGTCATCTTCGACTCCACCCTCTCCTTCTCTCCTCACATCTCTGACGTCTCTAAGAGGTCATACTATCAGCTGCACCCCCGCAGAGGTATTCTGCTTTTTCTCACTTGCCCCCGGAACCACCCTGTCTCCAGAGCCCTGGTCCTCTCAAGGCTGGACTACTGCAATAGCCTCTTTCTAAATCTGCCTGTCTCTACTCTTCGACCTTTACAACTCATTCAATACAGGGCTGCAAGACGTGTCCTTGGCCTCAAGCCCAGGGATCGTATCTCTCCAGCTCTGAAATGTCTCGACGGACACCATATGGCTGCAAGGATCAAGACCCTTTGCATCGTCCACAAGGCTTTCTGGGGCCTAGGACAGCACTACCTCCAACTTTCTGTCCCTAGACATCTTCCTTCTTGAGCTCTCCACTCATCCACCTCCAACTCTCTGAGGGTCAAACACTTCTCCAAGCAGAGAGTGGGGGGTAGATCTCTTTCCTTGATTGGGGCCTCCCTCTGGAACAGCCTCCCTGCCTCTCACAAACTTGAGTAGAACCACCTCCGGCTCCGAAAGCAACTCAAGACCTTCCTTTTCACTTCAGCTTTCTCTCTTCCTCTCGCCTGCTGATGTCCCTTACTGCTCCACGCACTGGTCACCCAAAGAACTTGGGTCCAGGCTCATGAATGTCCAGTTGCCCTTGCACTGCTTCAGGGCTCCCCCAGTGTTAGGACTGATTTCCTATACTCTGGGCTGGTGGACAGATCTATAGAAGGCCAACCTATATTGTGACAGGGACAGCTCTTGGGAGCTGTAGCCAAACCAGTTCATGTAGCAGCGACAGGCGGTCTAGACTAAGATCATCAGAGGTGGTGAGCTTGTAAGGGTTCCACAATGAGGTCACACAATGGGAATCACAAATTACACTTAGACAGGATCTATAGAAATACAGTAATTATTTATTGGCCAAAACACACTATGAAAAATGACTACTAGCAAGTAGAGTTATCAAACAAGACTAATAAACAATATATACATATATACAGTAACTTATTATAGGGCATAACACATATCAGAAACTACTGCAAAGGAAAGGTTAGATTGGTATTATAAGGTTAGATAGGTGAGAGCTGCTGCCCTCACTATCCAATAGCAGGAATAGCCCACAAACACACCACAGTGGTGGTCCAATCAGGAGCACTGGCGAGAACATTCATGCATACCACTCAGACACACCGAAACCAGTTTGTGGATTGGGACCAGACAGTCCCAGCCCACATCCTGGCAGCAAAAACACACGGCCCTCCAGTAGCCTGCCAAAAGCCTCTGCTTTCCTGGTCACTAGAATACTTATATGGATTTTCCTGGACTCTGAGGCCAGGAATTAGGCTAAAGAACAAGATGGCAAAAGGACAAGCGAAACATCTCGTTGCACGGCCATGTGTGACCAATAGCCACAGTTAGTAGCCAAACGCGGTAAACGCTGACCTTAGGAGATCCGTCAATTGGCTCTCCACTAAAGATAAAATCCTCCTTAAAACTGCATCCTTGACACATAAATACCTTAACCACGCAGCCCCACAATACCTCACAGACAGATTCACTAGACAAACAGCTTCTCGCCCCCTAAGAAAAGCCAACTCTAACCTCCTATTAGTACCTAGATTCAAAATCACTAAGTCCGATGGGAGCAGCTTCCCTGTTAAAGCAGCTCAATATTGGAACTTCCTCACCCCTGCCATAAGGGAAGATCTACCCTACCTACAATTCAGATCTAGTCTCATTCACTGGCTAAAGGAACATGACGTCTGACCTTACCTCACCTGCATCCTTCCTAGTACCTATTGTATATATGAGACCTCACTGCTTTTGCTATATTTATGTGCACCAAACTTATTCATGCTACTTACTGTATATATCTATTCGCCTTGCCTGTTTCATGCATGCAGCAGTGTGACCTTAGCTGTACTTATTTCTGTCCACTGTGTAACCTAAGCTTAACAACCCTCTTTATGCTTTCGCGACCGAATACCTCTGGGTGTGGTGCGTAATATAAATAATAAAACTAACAAAACAAAACAAACAAACAAACAAACAAAGCGAAAATACCCAAAAAGTGGGAAAAAGTCACTGCTCCACCAGCTTATCCTTTTAACACACCTAGAGTAACCAAAAATCTTCTGAGTGTTAGTCTAGGGCAAAACAAAAATGTACCCCATTGTACTGCAGTGCAAGCTGCATTGTACAATGATAAAAAGTTACCACAGGTGATACAAAAGTAACAAAATGTAGTAACACAGTAACATGACTAAGGGAATCAAGGACATGTCAGTTTCCCCATGACATAGGAGCAAAGCCAGTGCAGTGAAGCTTAAACCTTCACTGCACTGCAAAAAGTACAGGTCAGATTCAAAAATAAAGCAAAAAGTGTGGGGGTGCCATAAAGATGGAAGGAAAGGTGCAGTAAAGAGAAATCTTTACTAACACCCTGCACTTATCTGCAACCCTACAGTCCCTCTCTCTGCACTTATGTGACACCCTCCGGCAGCACTTATTGAATTACCTGCACTTCTCCCTCCTCCGACCCCCGTCAGTTCTCCCCTTCCTCTTCCCCACATTTGCGCGATCTGAATGACACAAGGCCTAGTAAGATCGTTGTTTTGTCCTCCTTTTGTTTCCCTCGCCTTGTCTTGTTGCACCTAGAAACACTTGTGTACAGGCGCGCTATAAATGACTTATCATAGCATATACATATATATGTACATGTATATATGCTGTATATTTTTGTAACTTCTGTAACTACTGCTTTTTGTAACATGTTTAAGAATATGCGCCCGGTTGCCCCTGGGCCTGGTTTTTTGCGCTTTATAAATAAATAAATAAATAAATAAATAAATAAATATCATATCATAGATATTGAACAATTCAACTCTTTCCCAGAAACAAAGAGAGAGAGAAAGAGAGAGAGAGAGAGAGAGAGAGAGAGGGGTAGAGAGAGACAAAAATAGAGTGATAGAGGGATGAAAGAGAGAAAGGGACTAAGAGAATGAGAATGCAAAGAGGGAGGGAGAAGAGACACAGGGAGGGTCTCGGTCAGTGTGTGGTAGGTCGGATGCAGCTCGTTACATTATACTATTTCATTCTATGCTACATTAATATTTCCTTTGATACATTTACTCTAAGCTGGTTGCCTCATGGAAATACACATTTGCTTTGACAGTGGTGGGTGTACATTTGGAGATCTTTTGTAGAAAAGACACATATTTAAGGGTTTTTCAAACCCCATCATCTGTAATTCGCTTGAGGTCTGTGAGGGCTTCTTGCTTGAACTGCGAAGGGTCTGGCTCAGGGTTGCATTTTTCTACATTGTAAAATGATCAGCCTCATATGGTCCATTTTCACAAGGGATTATTCTAATGTTATTTCACCAATCTCATATTTAGAGACACTTTCATGGAAAGGCGTTTTACATAGATCTTATCAACAGACAGCCAATATAAATTAAATGTTCTGTTGTGTTATGTTCCATCAGCATATTTCGTAGAGCACTTGCCAATAAAGACTTCCTGGGAATAATACATTGGCATAGCTAATTGTCTGTCAGAAATAAGCCAACTAATGGTTATTTGGAATACCGAGATGTCTTTAATTGGATTGTGAAAGGCCTCAATATAAGTTTGCTGGTTCAGTAACAAAGTTACCGGTACCGTTGTTGATACTGGACCCGCAAACTACGAGTTTTACTAGCGGGTGCCTTCCCCCCGGCCAGGTCGGACCTGGCGGCCGTACCGGCACCCGCGAGCAGAGCATGTCAGATGCACTGGCACCATTCTGAATGGTGCCGGTGCATCCGACCTCCCCATTCCCATTGAGCCCTATAGGGCTCAATGGGAATGGGGAGCATGTATTCTCAGCGCCCGCGAATGGGCAATTAACGGGTCCGGCAGGGCCGTAATAACCTGGGAATTGCCCTTTCCCGGTTGCAGGAAAAAAAATTATACCAGTGGCAGCCGTGCCGCCAGTATCGTAATGAGGCCCCATTCTCTATGTGACAAACTTTTGTGAGAGCGTTCCACAAAGAAGCGGCTTGAAAAGGGCGAGGTTTGACTACTAGTTCACACTTTCAGGAACGTATAACCCTAATGCAAGCAGTCTGAAGGCGATGATAGGGTGTGATTGGCTCCGTGTGTGTTGTTCAAATCTCTTAACAATAAAAGGAAGCCAGTAGCATGAAAAGCCCACACACATGGCTGCTTTAAATATACCCCCTGGCTGACGAGCATATCCTGCAGGCGTGCCAGTACAGGTCATATGGACTGACAAATATGATGTGGCTCGAGTAAGAACTCATATTATTTTTCCAGATGATTAAATCAATGTATTAAATATTGTGAGATGCCTCAATGAATATTATATTAAGGCCCGAGTGGGGGGGGGCATTATCGCCTCAGGTAACGCCCCAGGGCCCATAGTTTCAGGCCCGAGTGAAGCAAGAACCTTAACGCAGGCCTCGGCGCATTACCAGAAGTGGTAAGGCCCCCCCTCTGCGAGGGGCTTATTGCTTTTAGTACACCCGGAGTACTAATAGTCTTTTTTGCAGTTGCAAGATGACTTCAGTGTTTTGCAACTGAAAAAAAGTAAAAGTAATGTCTGCCACGGAATGGGAGAAGGGACTACATGTAGTCCCTTCTCCCATTTCATGGCGGCCATTGAAAAAAGAAAAGAAAATCAAAACAAAGAAAATGACTGCCATGGAAAGGAGACAAGGGACGACAAAAAGTCCCATCTCCCTTTCCATGGCGGCCGGTCCAGGAAGGAACCCCAGGGACCCAGCGGTGAGCAGAGCCTTGTCGGGCAGGTAAGGACTCGGTGAGGGTCAATCAGATCGTTTGCAAAAATCTGATTGTCCTTTGCCGGGTACTAATATTCAATTAATTGAGCACACTGAAGAATATTGAAGAGGATTCTATCATTCGGAGCTCAATTTCAGACACTTAAGTCAGAACTTGCCTTATGTGGCAAGCGTCAGTGGCTGCATCCGTCTGAAGGTGCAAGACAAGTTTTCCATCCAGCTGAATTTCTTCTAAGTTCCACATTGGCTCATACGGAGAATTTGAGGGTCTCAAGGTATCTGATCAAAATGATGGGGACCATGAATGGCATTCTCCTGGCAATTAGGAAATGAGGCTGCATACAGAAATGTGCAGCTGCGGGTAAGTTTCCGAGATGTATAGTGGCTGAGAGTGGATGCAAACTGAATCACAGAAAATTGCTTTCCTATGTACAATAGTGAAGACCAAAGGATAAGATGACATTGAGCAAAGGTTCTAATACAAAGACAGGGCCCAAGAAGAAACGTTGAGAGACCCAGCAAGTAAGTGGGAAGATATGAGAGAAGGGTGGGAAAGCAATGCCTTGTGAATGATGACTCAAGGCAGAGGTCACACTGGCCACTTGAGGCTCATCCAGGAGTCTGCCATGTTTTTAACGCTGTCATTGCTTGTGGCCCCATATTTGCACCTTCTCCCCATCATTCATCCCTTAGGAAACCCAAATCTCTGCCCGGAATGTATCCCCTTAAAAAACTGCCCTCATGCACCAGCCTCTAGCTCATCCTTCCTTCAGCTCTTAGCACAGACAATGGAAATAGTAAAAGGGCTTACTCCATATTTTCCCCATGCCAGCCATCTTCTTTTTATGTTTTTATTTTTGGGGGTAGGGCAATCACCGTGCTCATGGCAAGCAAAGACAATTCCCCATAGCATTAAGGACCATGTTCAGGTTGTTTTACACTCGGGCTGCCAGGCTCGGGCTGCCAGGCTCGAGCTGGCAGGAGATGACTGACAGTGAAGCAGGGCTTAACTCTATAGTCTCCTACACCAGATTCTGTCAGGGGACTGATCACTAGGTCATGCTCTGTGGTGTCAAATGCTGCAGACAGATCTCTGTGATTGTTTGTGGTGACAGAGTGTGTGTGAACCCTATGACAGAGATGATCTCTCAGGGCAATCACTGCTGATTCCGTTCCCCATTCGTGGTCTTCGACCAGCCGGAAACTGATATAAAAGACTTGCTATTTTCTATAAACCGTCGGAATTGATAAGTGATCACTCTGTTCAGCACCTTAGACCACACAGCATTTCAGGAAGAGAGGGAAACTGACTGAACAGGCCTATTTGCATGTAGTGAGGGTTTTATCGAGGGTGATGTGACTGCAGTTTTTATTTTTTATTTTACTGGCGCCTGGCCTGTAGACAAGGAAGCATTGTCAAGACGTTAAAGTACCGTTGGCACAGACTCATGGATTTGTTTGATGTACTTTACAGGAATGTCAAGGGCCAGATCTATTAGTCATATTTTATTACTTTGCCCAACATTGGAAATAATGTGTACGAAGGTATTTAGGAGATTTAACACAATCCCGAGTGGAATGGTGGTTTTAAGAAGAATTAACAACACTGAGAAATGTTTTACTTTATACACTCCCAATTGTTAATCAATTTTGTCATTTTTAGCTTTTGTTGATTGGTTGAATGTCACTATGTATGATGTACGGTCTGAATGCTGCACAATGAATGGTTGTGATGATGGACTAATTTTAGCCATGTGTTATGTTTACCCATGTTGTCGTGTTATGTGATATAATGATGTTTTCTAAAGTAATGTGTCATTAATTGACTTTTTTGAATATTCTCTGTATCATGGCAAATAAAATTTGATACATTTTTGTGAGCAATACAGTTTTGCTCTCTGGACATTTTTTTCAGATTCGTTACTTTATACAAAACCTGTTTGATTTATGGTGCCTCTTCTTATGAAATTTGAGGGGACAAAAACACTCCCAAGTTTATAATACATTTGGGAAGGACAAATTCCAAGTGAAGCTCAGACATGTATAATAAAGATAAAGTGCATTTATATTATGCTGACTACAAACTGAAGTATCTCTTGGAGCTGCTAACAGGTGTTCTGATTAGCCAACTTAATGGTACTCAAATGATCGACCTTGGATAGATGATGGGCTAGGTCAGCCCTACTGGGAATGTAAACTGTGACTGTGGGATGCATGCAGATTGTGGATACCAGTGGTGAGCACTGGCTGAGTTACCATAATCATCTTATTAAAACTGATCCTTTAATGAACTTGAAAGATAACTGGAGAAACTACACATTTTTCCCAGAGAAAAAAAATCTATACTTCTTGACTAGCAAATCTTTTGCAATGATTTAATACATTTTTTGTGATGTGTGGGAAAATTCATTGGAGAGATTTGAATCACAGACTAAACATAATCAGTATAAGCGTTTCTCCTACACAGAATGTTGGAAAATCTGATGTGTGACTTCATGGGTGTAAAGACTGGTAGGGGGTGGTCTGTACTTCTGTTCTCTATATGGTAGAGGGGAGGCACAGAGGACCCCAGCCTAGATTCTCTATTTGGTAGCTATGGTCGAGCAATCAAGGCCTAGCTTCTCAGGAGGTGATGCAGGCTGGTTCTTAAGTACAGTGTAGTCCCCAAGCCCCCACAAAGGAATGTCCACACACTGTATTGGTTAGAACACAGTCTTTATATAATCAATATTCAAGGTTATGTACACTTATCATAATAACTCACTTTGTACTTAGGAAAATCAACAATGGCAAATATATACAATTCTAAAGTGGTACCACCCTTTGTATTAGATCTCATTAAAGTGCATCAACAATACTGTAACAATGTCACACAGATCAATAGAGTGAAACCAGCAATAGAGAGAGGAGAGAAAATAAGATGGTTGAGCAATAGGCAGAATACTGGCCCCTACCACTAGACACAGTTCTGTGTGGAGATCCCCCCGCCTGGGCAACCTGTAAAATAAAGATGTAGCACAAGCCCAGTCCATATATTGTTCTGCAAGTCTTATTCCCTCCTATAATGTTTTTACCCCCCAATGTACCTGGTGGAGTCGAGTTCTTTGAAGAGGTGTCGACAGATCCTTCTTGAGCGACCCCTTTTCAAGCGGGAGTCACGGATCGTCGAGAGGCTTCGAGAAGCGTCGAGGAACTCGGCGTTCAGCGGCGGAGAATCGACGGCCCTTCTTGAATGCCTTCCCTTTCAAGCGGGAGACACGGGGTGTCGAACGTCCGTCGAGGAACTAGGCGTTCGGCGTCGGGGAATCGACGGCCCTTCTTGAATGCCTTCCCTTTCAAGCGGGAGACACGGGGCGTCGAACGTCCGACAACAAACAGGGTAGAACGGCGTTGATGAGGCGGCAGCTTCGATCCAAGCGGTGCTCGTCGACGACGGAGCGTTGGCGTCCTGCAAGGCAGAGGCGTGCGGGGCACCTCGATGACAATTGTCCTGGACTGCAAAGATTGTGAAGACGGGGGCCCAGCAAGGTCGTCGAGTCGTTCGAGTCTTTGTGGTCTTCGGGTGGCGGGAAACCCACCGGCAGGTTTCTCGTCGGCGCGTTGGTCGTCCTCGACTTTCTCCGGCAGGATAAAGCGGTCGACGGTGCGGACGAGGGAGTCCTTCGATTCAAATGTTCTTAGGCAAGGAGCGGACGGCTCCGGTCGTCGGCGGCACGGCGTCAAGTGGTTCCCACGGCTGGGCAACACAACTTCGACGGGCCTCCAGCGGTTACACAGACCTGCAAACCCTGGTCGACGGCAATGGACTTCGACGGCGGCGATGTCCGGGTGCTTCACTTCGATCTCCTCGGCGGTCCCGTCTCGGGTCGGCAGCCTTTCGAGGGTCTGACTTCCAGGGCGCTTCGGCGAAGATGTAACGGTGCTCGATGATCCCTCGGAGCACGGGAAGAGGGCGCCTTACCAGGTCCTCTCTCGGGTCAGTCCTCGACGAATTCGGCAGCTTTCAGATCGGTCAAAGCAAGTGCAACAGCAAGTCTTCTTCTTCCAGCTGGGCGTCGAGGATTAGCAGTTCTAGTTACTCTTAGAGTGGAGACTCAGCTTCTGAACGCTTCTGAACAATTACCAGTGGTGAGAGGTCCCCAGATATACTATTCTGTCTCTCATCCACACTGCTGGCACACACTCAGCAGCCAATCATACAGAAGGGCATTCATGCAGTCAGTCAGCCAATCAGGCACACAGTGCATTCAGGCCACACTCCTCCCTTTCAGACACTCACAACAAGGAATGTGGATTGGGACAAGTACCCAGCCATTCAACACTACACACTGCATTCAGGCCAGTTTCGGGCAGGGCGGTCTCAGTCTTTGTCTCTCATGCCAGAAACCAGACAACCACAACAAGGAGTGTATATTGGTCACACACTCCATTCACCCAGGTCCCACCCACAGGAGGTACCCACAACATACAGTCACTGGGAAGGCTCCAGTCAGTCTAGCTGGGCCTTCACAACAACACCATATATGGAACTTCCACCCAACAGCCAGTCAGGGGGAAGGGACAGAGTCAGGGCTTCCCAGGACTTTGGGAAAACAAGGTAACAGGCAATAGAAAGCAAGAGGCCACAGGGGCCATCTTGATTCCTATCAGGAATCAACTGATCCCAATGGCAGGGCCTGGGTATCCCAAAATGGAGGACACCCAGAGCACCTGTCAAATTCAGCATGGAGCTGCCACCAGCCCATGCCCCGCTCTGTGGGCCACCCACAGGTGCCCAAAAACATACACTAGGGGCACAGGGTTGTACCCCTACCCATGGATGCCATAAGGGTAGCCCATGGGTCTGTTCACCAAACCAAAAGAGAGAGCTGCACTGCCAGGAGTCCCACATGGACTCCTGGGCAGAAAACACAACAGAACACACGATAAAAAGCAGTAAAGGACAAGGATTCAGAGGCCCTGTCCCTCTGATGCATTTCCAGCATCACAATGGGTAAATGGGCACAGGATGATAAAGGGCATTGGACGACATTTATGTGGACTGAGATGTAGGACTGTAGTACCCGATACTCATCGAAGAAGAGATATCCTCTCCAATTTTTAAAAATGTTGGAAAAACGAAAGTTCATGGTTTTTGCTAGGTTTTATGTACTTGGCAGAAGATGCACGATTGGCTCTAAGAAAAAACATGTGTTATATAATTAAGAGGTTTAAAGATGCTAGTTGTATAATGTGCCCTCATAAACTCAAAATTGAGTAGTTTTAATACCCATGTTGGATCCAGTTAGTAATGTGATCTTTAAAGCCATAATGGAACCTCGATCAGAGATCCAGATTCCAAATCCACTAAATTAAGAAATTAGTGAACCATGGATTCGTTTTGCAACTATTAATTATGACTTGAGACTTTATTGCCTTACATTGATCCAATGGTGGATCTGTTCAGTGCTTAAAAATACCACATCTAGAGCCTTCTGTGAAGTGACTACTGGTCAAGACCGGTCTAGCCTAGAAGCCAATGTTGACTGATCTCGATGAGTGCATGTTCAGTCCCAAACATATTTCCTATTCCACGAAATGGGAATGTGCAAAAGATGCTGCTTACAAAAGGGATACTGAAATGATGTGACCAAGAGAAGGAAGAAGAGACTACAGTAAGGTTGCCTGAAGAGAAGATTCAAAGTATGGCCATGCTTCTGGGTAGTTCCTACCACTCGCTGTGATGGATGCAAGCTGAACACCGAACCATCTGGGGCATTATTTCTGCAATAGTATCAGCCACTGTCCTTCTATTACCCATCACAAATAAGTGTAAGGTTGTAAGGTAGTGTGTTAACCGATAAACTGTTGTTATGTCCTTGGGGCAGTGGATCAGCATGAGGATGAATTAGGAATGTGATGGGGCCCCCCTTGTCTCAAAAGCTGGTTGCACAGGAGATGAGCATAGATTTGGAGTAAGCATTGTTTTCTGGAGTATTGCAACCCTTTTGGCTGCCAGTGTGGAATGCTAAGGCAAGAGTTGCTGGTATGGATGGGCGATGTTGGGTCTCTGTCATCAGTAAGCCACAGCCCAGTGTGGTCGAAGACGCCCCATACATTTGGCTCAATGAAACAAAAGACCTCAACATCATTTTTGGCCTTTGGAACACACATTGGTCAATAGGCATTTTTGTAGATCCCTTTGTGCAGAAAGTGTGAGCTTCAGGGAACTAGATAGCTGTAATGGCGGGTCTACTTAAATGGCCATTGTTCATAGGTATCTTCAACAATTCTACCAGGAGTTGGGGGTAGTCGGCTACCAGAGGAGGTGCATAAGAACTCATGGTTGGAGCAAAAAGCAAGGGAAGGAACACAGCTGTATATGGGATACTGGGATGACATGGGAGTTGCCTCAGAATTTTGAGGGCGTAACCTTAGAGCCTCAAGAGTCTTCCTTCAAAAATCACAGCAAATTCTTTCCAAGGTTTGGGCATTAGACAAAGGAAAGGATATGTGAAGAAGGGCCCTGCCCTTTTCTGTGGGATTGGGATGGGGCAATCAAGGAGGGATCCTGGATGTGGTGTGGGGAGCAGCCGCTGGTCTACCTCAACCTCTCCCTTGAGCTTGGCAGGGTCATGTCACAAGGCGTAATTGTTGGCATGGTCCCTATAAGCAAAATTATTATATGGCGTAGACCTGCAGAGTCAATAGTGCCTGCATGGTCGGCTCCCCTTACCTGGGTGAAGAAATCATGTACAGATCCAAAGTGGTTTAGGAGAGGGACCTGAACTCAGACAGACAACGCAGGCAGTTCATCGGTTACCTCAAAAGTTTACCACACACATACACCTAAGGCCCCTTAGTTTAAGAGAGTCCTTCCTCAAGGCGGCCAATAGAGTGCGGGACCCCAGAAGCAAGGAAAGCCCATCTCGACAGCCAGGAACTGCAGTGCTGCTATTTGCCGTAGACACGAGGAGTTGAAACACTGAACATCCACTGAAAGTGAAGTTTGCCAGTTGTGAGTTTTGACTGTTCCAGTGCATTGCAGGAGTCCCGCGACGTCCTCCCTCTTTTCCCAATGACTGAGGTCCAGGAACAATGAGATCTGCAGAGCTGCACACGAACAGAAGTCATCAGCTGCATATTTGTCTTCATTTCGAAGGTACTGTAAAAAGTCTGAGAGAATTTACCTCTTACTGTAGAGTGCTTGCAACCTCTACAACTCACAAGTCTAATCAGCTTATGGCCCTACATTTGATTATTCTTTTCATCAAAGAATCCTAAGAACTTGTGCAAAGACTTTTCCGTTTACTTACCAGAAGTGCTTCATCCTATGCAAGACTTTTGCCCATTGACTTTGGCTTAGCCTATTGAATTGTATGACTCTTCTTGAGGGATCCAAAAGTATGTGCCTTCTTAAGAATATTAGTGGTCTCTTGTTGTTCTAAGAACCTTTGCCTTTTACCAACTTCTAAGAGTATTCTAAATGCCAACAGTAAGATATTAATGTCCCCAGCACCCTAGTTATTGCAGTCACTTGGGGGTGTAGTTTGTGTCTGTGGACCATCCCAAAAGGGTCTTTACTGATTTAGAAACTAAGAGTGTACAGTATTGATGTGTATTTGTGTTTTACTATTATATTGCTCCCTTCTGAAGAAGGCTCATTCTAACGGACTGATAAATAAATTAATAAGTGTTTACGCAAGAAACCTTGAGTGTAAGAGTTTATTTGAATAATTGTAACTGTGAACCTCTGTGTAACTCCACTACATCTCACATTGACCCCCTCTTGAGATAAACCTGGCTGCTGAACACGCTACCAAAACTGTGTAGAACAAGCTTATTACAAAGGTTGGGTTTCCTATTCCTGTAGTCAGAGTTGTGTGTAGTGGTTGCAGAGGGTACTGCATACAACCTTTGCCTAACAGGATGGGAATAGAGAACCCAAGGAGGCTGGGAAGAGAGAGTCACAGGAAACTAGAAAGAAAGAGGTGCAAAGGGTTGGAAAGGGAGTGACTCAGGAAGCTGGTGATAGATAAAAACAAGCTTCTAGAGAACCAGCCCTAGGAGGATGGGGAGAGGGTATGTCAGGAGGCTTGAAAGTAATAGGACCAGGGGGTTGGGGAAGAAGTGAGAGGGATACGCTTGTGAAGCCCATCATTTGCAGCAAAACAAAAGTAACCTGGACCCTCATATTGGTTCATTTTGCCAGTCCAATAATTAACGGCTATGCCAAAAAATGTAATTTAGTACGAAGGTGGCACTTGGAGCTGTGTTGATAGCAATGACAGTTTCGGCACCCGCCAGCAACTTTCTGATGGTGGTTGTAACATTGTGGTACAAATAATCATTAGAATGTTCTATCAACAAACGCTTTTTTTACACCAGAATAACATGGTGCAACGTGTTCTTTGCTTTTTTAGAAAACTCTGTTGTGTGTTGAGTGCCTGTTGCAGAAATGTGTAGTTTTCCTGCACATCAGAAGTTTGGAATTCATTGGCGGACAATTCAGCCATTCATTCTTCTGAAGTCAGACCATTGAGTGCCATTACAGTTGGTAAATAATAACACATATCAATGCAGTGCTTAGAAGTGGGAGAATATCTCAGCATATGCATAAGTGGAAAATAGGAGTGCTAAAAAGTGTGTGTGATGTTGAACTATGCCCTACAAAAATAAAATGACATACACATGTCAATAATGCAACCTTCAAAATTCTACATCTCTTATTATTCACAAAAAGAAACACATCACATTGGAGCTCAGATCCAATGAGCCCTATGGCGGGTCAGAAGAAGGATGTGGACACTGTGAGGGGATTTCTACTGGTTATTCATTAAATAAAAAGTGTAATGCCTATCTTCCCCTATTGCTATGTGGGTGTTCCCTGCCTATGTCAATAACTAAGGTGCTCTTCAGTCATCAAAAGGTCTCAAATGAATTAGTCTGCTGTCCAAAAACTAGCTCTAGCTAACCCTACCACTATTCTATGTCTCCCTTCTCCTGATTGTATTATGCCAATTTCTCTTTCTTGTCTTTGTGATTCCTTTTTAGTAGACTATTCATAAATACTCTCTTGTCACTCCTGTTTCCCTTCTTGCCACTTTTTCACAATGTCTCTGGGTCTTTCTTCCTCTTTAGGGATAGTTTTCTAATATTCCCTGTTTGGTCGCTTGATTCTTCTCTGGTTCAGGTTGCTATACACTTTTGAGTTTGGTAACTATACCTTCTTAGCTATGCAATGCTTTCTTCGATATTATGGCCACCCCTCTCCTCGGGTGGATCACTCTGCATATATTTTCCCTTAAGTGGATCACTTTCCTTTTCATCGCATTCATAGAGTTCTCGCCCCAATATTCTGAACTCTTCACTTCTTGAAATATGGTCTGTTTGCCCTTCTTCCCAGGGTACGTGTGCCCCGGTGGCAGAGATCTGTCATTCAGGCTCATTTGGGATTCTCTTTCTCACATGAATACAGTTCCACTTAATCAATTTTAAATTCAATGGGCCTCATTACGAGTTTGAAGGTAGCCATGTCCTTAATAAGGGCATGGCTGCTTCCAAACTCGGGTCTGGGTCCGGGTCTGTGGTCCCTGAATGGGAAATGCCAGTCCATTCCGACTTTGGAAGGCCTGGTATTTCCCCATTCAGGGAACCCAGACCCAGACCATCCCCATTCCCATTTCAGCCCCCATAGGGCTCAATGGGAATGGGGAGCATGCTAACAACGGGCCCGTTAATAACGGGCCCGTTGTTAGCATGCTCGTCCCCTCGCGGAACTCGCAAAGGACGTCTGGTCTGACCAGGCGTCCAGAGCGGGTCCCGCAAGGGCACCACGTAATCGGGCAGAATGGGCTTAACGGCGCCGGCACCTTTACCGGTACCGTTAAACGTATTCCACCGGGGTCCTAATGAGGCCCAATGTCTCATCCATTTCACTGAGATCAGTTTCTCCTGCTTCATAACAATTCCCCGACAGCCTGCCGGTTATCCCCTTTTCTCCCTTACCTTTGATTCTGCAGGGAAATGTCCCCAGGGCCTGAAAACTGGCTCGGGTTCTCTTCATTTGCTCTGCTTCTCCATTTTCACAACTTTGCAGGTGTGCTGCCCTCGGCCCACTCTCTACCGGGGAACAGGTATGGCTGCAGGCAAGCAGATGTCTAGCTGTTTCCTCAGCATTGAGGTTTCGGCATCATTGGACAGGCGCTCTGCGAAAGAGTTGTGTTCATGCCACCACCAAGATTTGGATTCCTGTGTCCTACGCTTCTCTGTGCGTCTAAAAGTGGGGTGCCAGCATTTCATTCTCGCATTCCGGTCCCCTTTGAAAGTCGCGGGCTTCGTGGCTCTTTTCGGTTCCACCTCTCACAGGTGTCACACCGTCACGGGGCTTCCCCTGTTTAAACTTTCCACTCCTTCTCTGGACTTTGCCTCTCCTCAGCGTATAGTCCGTCTTCAGTCTTCTCGTCTCACTTATATGGAGGTCTTTCATCCTCTTTCTTGTTCACAAATGTATATTTAAGTTTTGTCTTCTGCTAAGTTCCTGCCTTCTATAGTGTTTTTCATATCTGATATTCCCATCTGTGCCACTATAGGAAGTGGCTTAGGGAGTCTTTGTCCATTAAGGGGGACTCTCACCCAGTGAGATCACACTTGCACAGAACCCTTGGGAGGGTCTTGCGAAGTGGGCTCACCACCCTAGACTCAAAGCGGGAGGCTCCCCCCTGGGAAGAAGGGCTGAATTCCCTCAATAATTCATAACAGCCCATAAGGTAAATGAATGGTGGAAAAGCCTTGTATAATACCTATACGCCATTCATTCTCGTTTCTGCTCATTTTCATGTATTTGTACGGTGGAAAGGGGTGGAACGTAACTTTCTTTCTCACGTAACAGCGTGTCCGCTGCTCCCTTCCTCTCTGCCATACAAATACTTCAGCATTTGTGCCAGCAGGGATATTCATGGCCACGGAAATGCTGTGGATTGTTACGGAGCACGCTGGCTTTCTACACCAGCCAAAAGCAGGCGGATTTGATATGAAACCATTGTAAATCCGCCTGCCATGTACGTTTACTTCTTCTGCACAGCGGTGTGCAAGAGGGTGGTGTACAAGCATGTACATTTGGCGGTAGGCACCCGTGTATGTTAAAGTGTATATATAATGGCTCCCCACCACCGAATTACACGAGACCCATTGCCATTTTGCACCAATACTCAAAACTGTTGGCTTTGGTAATGCTGCGTTGAGCAATTTTCCTACATTTCTCTTTTAGGCGGATGTATTGCTTTGCAGAGCTGTTAGACCAAAGTCAACTGTTTGCACTAATTTTACAGGCCGATCCCATGTCTCGGGAGGATAGCTCAGGGGAAACACGCTCGCCTTGGAAGGAAGACACGCAGCAACACAGGTTCAATCCTCGGGTCTGCGCTTTGTAACATCTGGGTATAAAGCGCGCTATAAATAACCATTTATATATCATATACATGTCCTAAATTAATTTAATGTGACAAAGAGTGCCACTACTAAGGAAACAATAAACCTCTGTAGAGGCTAAACTAGTTCTGCCAGGTAAACAGCAAAGGCATCCAAAGCCCACAGCTGGCGAAGACTATGGAAAGGAGGATTCCATCACATCTCTACAGCCCGTAGTTTTGACTGAAGTGGCGCCAAATTGCCACCTTTGAGCCCAAACTAAAAAGGGCAAAGAGGAAAAAAGAGTTGCTAAATAAAATCATTTAAAGAAAGTCATCTTAAAGTTTCTCATGTGTGTGGCTAGCCTACAGTCTACTAACTGAGCGATGGGAAGGAGAAGGAATGTGGCTCACATAACGCATTGTGCAATATATGGATTAAGGCCCTCCATTTGGGATAGCTACTGTTCACTGGGGCCAAAGTCGTAGACATGACCTGGATAGTTTAGCTTGTGGGATTTTAATTTACTAAACAGAGTATGCCTGTATATATGACGGCGGAAGCCTATTGTTGTGTTGAGCTTTATCAATGTGCAGCTCCATTCTGCGTGGTTGTGCCCTGGACTCAAATGGGGCCACTTTACACGGGGCATCTATGCTTAATTGTGGCTACTGATATTAAGTAGAGGCCTGTAGTACACGTGCCAGGCAAAGATATAACCCATGGCTGTGTTATTGACTTCATATCACGGAAGTTTCTAAAGGCTTAATGCCTCATTTAAGGGGTCAAATATGCTCACGCCACCAATTTAGAAAAACCTTCAATCCTGCCCCTTTGATTCATGGCATTAGCTCTTCCTGCTTGGTGATTCAGTGAACTCGTTTACTGTATCCACTTGGAAGGGCTGGATGATGGAGAAAGCTGGGGCGCCATTATTTGAATACTCTCTTCTCCTCGGCCACTCGACGGTGCCAGGACATAAAGACTATCAGCTGTTGGCATTTTGTTTGGTCAATCAACAACTGCATGCCCATGAGAGAAGAAGGGCAAACAGCAAGGACTGGTGGGCGGATGCCCAACCAGGAAGACAAACTTGTAGGTCCCAAAACCAGGCAGGTACAATCCTTTAACTTCACAGGGTCTTCACTGGCTCCCTCTATATAAGTGAATCGAGGTCAGGTCACTTGCTGTACGAGCTGGGGTGCCCCCCTGAAACTTGCCACGCTCAGAAATCAAGGCAACATAAAACAAGACAAAGACAAAGCCGTCCTTCCAGGAGACTTGGCTGACGTGGGTGGGGACATGCACAGGTTGTCTTGGGAATTGTGTAACTTGTGCAAGGTCATGCAAAGGACACTATGTTGGCCTCAAGAAATAGAGGTTGTCACAGTTAGATCAGGTTGCCCATGGAAAACAAAGTTTTGTTGTCTCCACAGTCCTTCCTTAATGTGAAATTCAGCAATCGGATGCTTGGGTCAATGCCTGGAGAGGACAGGCGAGCTCAATGACCATTAGGTTAGAGTAAACCACAGCTAAGGCAGTTGCCATTAGGCCGTCTGGGTTGAGAGTGACAGCGATGACAGGGCGGGCCCTTAGATAGAAGTAAGCAGCGATTACGCTGTGGATGTGCCTGGGCATGTCTTCAGAGGCGCTTGGGGAGGATTAGATGATCTCTGTATTAGTTTGTCATGTTAGGCTGGTAATGTGTAAGAATTCGGCACCAGGATGCTGTGTTTTAGTGAGTACAGATCAGCTCACATTAAATGTGTCATTTTCACAAATGAAAAGTCTTCTCGTTAGATGTCACCTGCCAATACATGGGAGACATGGAGATGTAGAACTCAGGCTCTGGGTGTTAGGAGAGAGAACATGGTAGAAATATATATTTAGGTGGGTTATAAGAAGCTGTCATGGAGAGGATGGAAAGAGATTTCATGCAGAACTTCTGGACCTCGTTCTTGCTCCAGAGGACTGGCACATTCAAGTTGGTGGGTTTTATTTTGCCTTGCTTTCAGAGCGTGGCATTTGCATAGCACGCATACAACCCAGAGGCATTCAAGCACTGTTGCGGGTGAGAGACAATATAAGAATACTCGAAGAAGGCCAGTAGAAGTCTCCAAAACAATTGGGAGCATCTAAACCAATACAACACAAATAAGTGAAGCAATCAGGAAACTACAGGCTAATCAGGCACCATCACATATATTTCAACAGGATACCAAAAGCCATGGGGAGGATAGCTCAGGGGCAATGGGCTCCCCTTGGAAGCAAGACGACATGGAGCAACACAGGTTTGATCCTGGGTCTCCGCATTATGAATAACTTACCATGTCATGTCTAAATAGTTGGGTTCTAAAAAGGGCAAAAATGTAAGGAGAGCAAATCAACAACCAGAACAACCTCAAATGAACAAAATATGCGTTCTATTCTAAGACAATAACTGTTAAGAAATGCTTTCTTTTTCACAAATTAGAATTACGCATGCCTTGACAAAGCCTGAGTAGCAGTGAAACGCAAGCACGCAAATATGTGGCGGCTTTCTACTGTATGGACCTAGCCGTATAAATGACTCAATCGCCAATTTTAATGGGATTTTTGGTTATTTAATAGTCACAACAAAGGAACAGAATTCCTCATTCAAATTAAAAAGAATTAAACAATTTTGTAAAATACACATTAAACTATTCATCTATTACTTTTTAAGCATTGACGCCCTTGAGGACTTGGTATTTTCTTCTAAATCTAAGTTGTCTTGTATTGTACAACACTGCCAATTTGTGGTGGCTTCGTTATGTGCCAATCTGCCTGAAAGGTGGGGGATGGGGTGGCGAGAAAGAGGGAGAGGCATTTGTGAAACCTGTGATGTTGAAGAGTGCAGTCCATAAATACATAAGTCCTGAATGGACGTAGGGTACATGGGCATCATTATGAGTTTGATGCCATCTCTCTGGTATATTCTCTGAGATACCACAAAATGGATTTACTGTTACTGCCACTTGATCCGGTGGAAAAACTATCAGATTATAAGTGGCATTATGGTGGTGTTAGTCATGATTTATGGATCAATGGGGATTTTGGTGGAATTATCACCAGCAGTAATTCTGCCGAAATGGCTGTTTTTTGTTGGTAAGGTGTCAAAATTTGCCGGTGTGGTAATGCAATGGTAACTCCGTTTTCACTGCATTATCCCCGCTTTTGGCCACATTATGTGGTTTACGACATTGACACTTGGATATATATCTACACTTACCTTACTTTTGAAAATTAGCTAAGAATTGTGGGTTTGCCTCAAGTTACGAAGGGCAGTCCAAACGTGGACCCCTTGCTCACTGTGCCTTAGCTTCTGTAAGCGATATTCAATCAACACTACAGCTAAGTCAATGCCTAGCCTGGGATGCTGAGGAAAACCCTAATTGATGTATTTGTATGTCCAGTTCAGTACTCTGGATGACAACCCTTGTATCACACCCCCCTCTTAGAATCCCCCTGACCCCACTGAGACAAGAAGTAGGTTTGTTTTGCAAATTAAAAGGTTTATTTGGACAATTCAACAATATATATCTATCACACTTTTATAATATAATAATATCTGATAGTACACTGAGACATGATGTGGATCCACAATGGGTAATGTTACAGTGTTACACTTGATTATTTAGGAGTAGTATAGAGGATGAGGTAGCTGAAAATGCTTTATGGTTTCAAGGAAATGCAATGAGGAATAAAATGCAGTACAGAAATACTTGATATGATTTTAGCAAAAGATAAGATAATCACTTTTTCTCTGGCAATTCACCCCCCTCCCCTATGCAATGTAAGAAATGGAAGGAGATGAAAAGAGGAGCACACAGTTCTCAGGAATGCAATCAAATACAATACGAAATTCAGTTCCCCCCCAGCAAGCTTAGAGGAAACAGGTAGGAGTTTGAAACACAGGCCCAAAATGCTTTTTAAATGTGATGGCAATGGATGGGAAAATGTGCCAACTGATTTTAATTCCCTCTAGAGATTCAGGGTGAGTGGGAGATGCGTGTTGGTATTAGTTCAGGCTCACTTTAGCAATGCTCTATGAGTTATTACCAAGTTGCAATGGATTTTAACAAAGGAAAGAATGGAGCTGCTATTTTGACAAGTGAAGAAATTGAGCCAAAATCGCAAACCGCGGTAAATTTCGCGAGTGCGTAAATCATGATTGCGGAAAAAGTATAAGGTGACAGCTTGCAGCTGCAGAATTGACGGGTGACAGTTGTGCAGCTTTAAAAATGACAGATGACACGATTTCTAGGAGGCAGTTCTACTTAGGTTAAAATAGCTTGGATTAGATTATTTTAACTAAGAGATTGGTTCTGCACAGTTCTGCTAGGTACTCACAATAAAAATTTGAACTAGGCCTCGTCACAGATCTGGTCAACACGTCCGGCTGCGGTTCTGTCTGCTCGGCGGGTCAATCAGGCACCGGTTCTGCTCACAGCGATCTGGGTCAGCTCTGCTCTGCTAGTCTAGCCTTACTGGATTCTGGATGTAACACTGCTTGCTGGGTACTGCTACAGGTTCTTGCAAAAATTCTCGGCAAAACTTCATACAGCTCGCCCGGCTGTTGAATAGTTTGGTTAGTTTTGCGGCCTGCTGAAGGGGATTCAGCTGGTGGATTCAGGCCTCTCTGCTACAAATTCTGGAGTTAATTTCTGCTACAGGTTCTGGAGATTGATGGATTTGAAGTCTGGATCTCTGGATGTGAAGTCGTCAGTCAGCATGCTCCGCAGCAAATGGAATTGAATTTCTCTACCTGTCCCAGCAGTCTCTTTTTATGTGTTTTGAAAATGGGTGTGTGCCTGGGCCTAGCTAAGCCTGCCCCTCTCTACTTGTCATTGGCCAATTCCTCCTCTCTCCCTTGATTGGGGGAAGGAAATGTGAGTCAGAGTGATGCTGTAGGTTTTATGGTCAGAGGAACCTCCCCTTGTCAGATTGCACACACATCTATTTCTGACCCAAATACATATTTGTCTATGTACCTTTTTTCTAATATTATAGGTCCAGTTAACATATTTTCTGTAGCACCAAACCATCCGATCCCTGTCTTTGTACGATGTTGTGTCCACTGATGACACAATTCTCCCCTTTTCATCCAGATAAATATCCCTAAACCTTCCCAGATTTTACACAAATGTGCACCAGGGATATGGGTTACAGATGATAAAGTATCAGATTTTTAACATGCATACATTTGGAGTGAGACCCTATTTTCCGCTAGCAACCTCCCAGAATACACCACAGGGTCCTAACGCCTCTTAAAATGTTCACAGAAAAATCACAAAAATAATGATATTACTTATATAATTCTGACAAGTCCGCACTATGAGTTATCTATCTTTTTAAAATTATGCTCTGGTCAAAAGGGGGTGTGGCTTCCCACATCACAGGGTGGAATAACTGGTTTATCCACTTCCCCCAAGCCAGCTTGTTCACAGAGGCACAGCTGCCCCCCAGTTTCTCCCAAGAGGAAGCTATTTTACGACGTCCCCAATATAACATTTGCCTGAGTCCAGGACAGGCCTTTGTTCAACTCCCTGTAGTCCCCAGCTGCCCCACCCCTAATCTAATCAGAGAGTTGTCAACTCCTTTTAGCAAGGGGAAGAGTGGCTGAGCAGGTTTCAACTCCTGTCGGGTGTAGTTATCAGGCAGAATCCAGTTTCATTAAGCCAGGTTTCAGCTAAATGTCACTTTTTGTTCCCAGTTTTCTACATTCAAATCAAACTGACAATTTTTACCTATGCATTAAAAATTACTTCCTTCAAGTCATTTCAGAATATAGTTTTACATTGTGTCCACCTCTTAGCAAGTCTTTCCTTGTTCTGGTTTTGTTTCATTTGTTCAGTTTTACACAAAAGTCTGGTGGTTTTAAAACGCCGACTTTCTGATAGTGGTGAGTACTGGTAATGCAACAATTTTTGGGATTAAGAAAATGAATTCCCCACAGTTCTGAGTTGCTTTTTTGGCTATCAGCATTGCCATTCCCAAAGGTTTCAGGCTACTGAGTGTGTAGCCCAATGGTGGTTTTAGGCAGTGCCCTCCTGTGCTCACAACATAGGCAAAAATCGGTGGCAGCCTATTCTTCATGTTTTCCCTGTGCACTCTCTGGGGAGTTCTGGCCATCATGACGTTTTCCGCCAGTACTGCACAGTTTTATGGTAGGGCTTGTATGCATGGGTAAAAACATCCCACAAGCCCCCCCTCTTGCGATGGCCATTCTGTCCTTTCGCTGATGGAACTCGCAAGATCTGGGATGTTTGCCTCCTCTTCTTCCAATTCCATGGATGGCACAGTTCAGCATCTTTTCCTCCCTCCAGTCGATCAATCAGTTCTCCTTGCTGGTCCTGATGGGAGGATTGGGCGGTACCCCAGGCCCCTCGGGTCTCTGCTCCCGGTCCCCGGTCGTCCTTCTTGGTCAGTCTCCATGGTTTCATCTCTCCTAGGATGATAAAGCAAAGCGGCAATACCTATTCGTAGACATTTCTTCACCACTATTAATGGTGTGGCGAACATATACATTTTATGAATCAGAAGATATGAACATATACATTTTCTTTTTTAAATTAGTAGACAAGAACATATATATATATATATACAAGGATCACAGAATTTTATATGCTATATGTGGAATATTTTAGGGTTGGAACTGAATTACTCTGGAGCAGCCCCCTCTGGGATATCAGTGGATTCCTCCAGTTGTTGCAGAGTGTGCCTGGGATGGCAACACTTTAGCTGATTTATATGTACCCACTTGTCTTCCCCTTCCGCCAGACTGCCTTTGGGGATGCAGATCTTATAGGCAACAGGGGCGATCTTGTCTATCATTTCAAACAGTCCCTTCCATGTGGGCAAGAATTTTCGCTGTTTGGCCTGGTTCCTTTGGAAATTGTATAGATAGACCCGATCACCCACCTTATATTCCTTTCGGGTAGTTTTTAAATCATAGTGGGTCTTCATGCTCTCGGCTGATCTTTCTAGATTCCGCTGAGCGTAGGCAAAAGCATGCTGAAGGTGTTTCCTTAAATTCTCCACATACTCATGAGTTGTGGAGGCATGTATCAACGTTTGCTCTTGGGTTCTGTAGAGCAAATGCTGGGGAAGCACCATCTTGCGTCCCGTCATCAACTCAAATGGTGACATTTTAGTTGCAGATGAAGGGGTAGATCTGATGGCCATTAGGGCCAGAGGTAATCGGATATCCCAACTTGGCCCAGAATCTGCCACAAACTTTTTTAATATGCTCACAATGGTTTGGTTGTATCTCTCCACTGCTCCAGAAGAAGCTGGCATGTAAGCAATGTGTAGCTTCCTTGTAACCCCCAGTATCTCCCACATCTTTGTCATTACTTCATTGGTGAAGTGGCTACCTCTGTCTGACTCAATCCTTTGAGGTAGACCAAAACGGGAAAAGATGTGGTTAATCATCAGGGCAGCTGCTGTTTCTGCCTTGCAATTTGGGGCTGGGAGACATTCCACCCACTTGGTAAACAAGCATCTAACGGTCAACATGTACTTGTTTCCTCTAGACGAGCGGATTACAGGGCCTAAATAGTCGATTTGGAAATCTGACCATGGCAGTGTCATCCCCCTCTTTTGGAGAGGCGCACGGTGTGTGAGGGATAATGGCTGAAATTGTGCACACACAAGACACCCCTTCAAGTATTGGTCGAGGTCCTGCCCCATGTGTGGCCAGTATGCAACCTCTCCTAAGATTTCCAGTGTTGTGTGAAACCCCCTATGACCGGCGGTGGCCGCATCATGGGCGTGACTTAACATCAGGCTTCGGAATGAGGTAGGAACCACCCACTGATCGTGGCCAGCTTTGGATTTCCTTACCAGCAAACCGTCTTGGATTCGGAACATTTTTGGACATTTCATCAACACTCTTAGGTCCTCTTTCCCAATGTAATCGGTATCCGTCAGGGGAAAGTTCTCAGGGTCCTCAAGGTGTTGGTAAAACTTAACAATGATTGGATCCCCCTTCTGAGCTGTAATCAAATCAGCATCAGGGGTCTCCTTGCTCCATTGGGCAGTTGAAAGATCATTGTGAGCATTTGTCTGGGACCTAGTGATCACAGTGACCTGGATTTCCCCCAACAGGAACTCTATTTCTATTAGATCCCTTTGGATGGCCCTGGTTTTGGCCAGCTGATCAGCTAAGTCATTTCCAGTTTTTTCTGGTCCCTCTACTTTGGAATGACCCTTGATCTTTTTCCAGCAGATGGTCATCCCATTCGATGTGACCAGATCATCAATATTTTGGATTAGCTTCCCATGTTTCAGGGGTTTGTTATTAGCACATAACATGCCTCTGGTTTTCCAGTTAACCAGGTGCTCCACGAACCCGTTCCGTACATAATCCGAATCTGTGATTATGACCAGTTCGTGGAGTTGATGCTGGACAGCAGTGAGGATGGCCTGATGCATAGTCATCAATTCTGCCACCTGACTACTTCGGGGACCAATTTTGTATCCAGCGGAGGGTTCTTCAAAGACTTTGTGTGGGGAATTAAGGTATGCCTCCATGTTGTCCTTGATTTTTAGACTTTCGTCCTCGAGACAGTTTTCTCTGGCACAATCATGCAAGTCAGCAGACCTTGCGCGAGGGGACTCTTCTTGTTTTGGCCATATCTGACCTCTACAGGAAAGCCTTGCATTGACAGAATCCAGGAAGTAATTCGGGAATTACTCACATTTCCGGCCCGGATTCTGTCACTTTGGAGGTATTGCAGAGGCTGCTGTGGAGTCTCCACTATGATGTGTTCCCCCTGGATGAACGGGCGGTAATTCTTCAATGCCCACACCATTGCCAGGAGTGCCTTCTCACAATTGTTGAATTTTTCCTCCACAGAGGATAAAGTTTTGCTCGCATAGGAGATTACTTTATTGACCTTGTCATGCTTTTGGTATAATACTGCCGTCAAGCACGTGTTAGAGAACCCTGTCTCCAGGAAGAACTCCTTGTTTCTGACAGGGTAAGCTAGGCAAGGCGCTTGTGAGAGGCTTCTTTTGAGTTGTCTTACTGCCTCGGCTTGCTCTGCACCCCATTCCCACTTGACCCCCCCCTTCAGGAGATGAATCAGGGGTCTAGTGATCTCTGCGTAGCCCTCAATGAACTTTCTGCTGTAATTAGTCAGTCCAAGGAGGCTCCTTAGTTCCCGCAGAGTTGTGGGATCCTTCAGTTTCTGGAGTGCTTCCACTTTCTTTTCTTGGGGACAGAGACCCTGAGGAGTAATCTCATGCCCCAAGAAATTAACCACTGTGCTTTCTGAAAGGAAAGTTTTGCTCCGGCGGCCCTCAACTGTGTCAGAACATAACAGATCTCCGCTATGTGTTCCTCCACAGATGAACTTTTGATGAGGACATCATCTACATAAGCCAGGTTACCCCTCGCACCAAGGTCGGGCATGACCTTATGTAGGAAAATGTTGAATTCATTGCCGGAGTTGAGGTATCCGAAGGGAGTCCGGGTCCATGTGTACTGCTGGCCCCCAAAGGTAAAAGCCAGTTTGTATTGGTCCTCCCTACTGACAGGCACGGTCCAGTATCCATTGGTCAGGTCTATTGCTGTGAATACCTGGGACCCCTGAATCTGGGCCAGCCCTTGGTCAATGTAGGGCAGAGGCCATCGGGAAGTATGTTGAGCTCCCTAAGGTCAGCGCAGAGTCTCCACTGGCTGTTTGGCTTCCATATTCCCAGCACCAGATTATTGAAAGTGCTGTGGACTGGACGGATTATTCCCCGGGACTCAAGGTTCTTAATTATTTCAGTGAGGGACTCCATGGATGCAAGAGGCAAGCGATATTGCTTCACAAACACTGGAGTCATTTCAGGGTCCAAGGGAATTGTTGTGGTGTGGATGTCGGTGCGACCACAGTCATGTGAGTCTACCGCAAAGAGATCTTGGAAATCCAAGAAAACTTGTTTCAACTTTTGCTTCTGTTCCAGAGTCACACAGGCATCAGCTAGGTTGACTCTCTCTTCCACCATCTGCCTGAAGCCTGGAAAGACTTCTGGTTTGGCTATCTCGGCGGCCTCCTCCAGCTGGGTGGAGAAGTCCCTGGTCAGAGTGCTGATTTGGACTGGAGGCTTCAGGTGGGAAAGGCAGCCCTCATGGACCTGGAAAATCACCTCATCCCTCCTGAAGTCACAAGTCACATCTTCCTTACCATAAGGGCAAGAAGTGTACACCAGGAAGTTCCCCCCATGCCGGGTGAAAATCCTGCCTGGTCTTGTATTGTCCTCACTGTCACTGTCAAAACAGTCCTCGGGGATTGGTCCTAACAGTTCATTTCCTAAATCAATGGAGAAATGTCGGTCATCAACCGCCATTCCAATAGTGGTGCCTGCGGCTAGAGTAATACTCTGTAAGTCGCTGTTATCCACCTCTATTGGAATGGTGTCATGTTCTATGTTGACTAATGGTGTTGGGTTTACCCCTAACCCTTGCTGTTGGAGAGAAGCATTTAGATGAATATAAGCATCAGGGTTTTGCAATTTTTATCCTCTTTTAACTTTCACTTCCAGGGAGAATTGTCGGGTCCTTTCTGGGATGGTGACTTCCTCTTTGAGCTGAATTTCAACTGCATAAGGTAGCAATTGAGCTGACCTAAATGCTTTTTCTGGATCATCAAAGCCCATGGGATTATCCGCTAATCGGGACCAAGCTTTGAAGTTTATTAGGTCCAAACTAATGGCAAAGCGATTGAGAATGTAACTGCCTAAGTAAAAGGCGGCAGTGACGTCTCGCACGACCCAACAATTATGGACTATGCTCTTGTTGCCAATGGAGATTTTGAGCATACACCTGCTTGGCAGGAGATGTTTGGAATTGGGTGTTTCCAGGTCCATTTCCCATTTGTCTATCAGTTTGAATGTGGGAATGGCTGGATCTTTTGGGAGTTGGCGGAACATGGCTTCGCTGATGAAGCTCTTACCGTTGTTCACACACACTCGAGCGAGAACAGAGTCCTTCCCATCATTTAACTGAACAGGGATGAACAGCTGCTCTCCAATTTGCTGAATATCAACCAGGCTCTGAGCTGATTTCACATCTTTCTGGACTATAGGAGTGGGAGTTTCTGATTGCGGATTAGTAAAGAATTTCAGGGTGTTTCCTTCCAGTGTGGAATACCACCTTAAACTGGAATGAAGGTTGATTTTCAGAAATACAGAGGACCCCCCACCACCAGTCTGTTGTCCTACTGCTATTACTGTCACGTCTGGAATTTGGTTGTTCTGGAAGTGAAATTCTACTTGGTCAGATTTTTGTTCAACCATGTGGCAGGTGCTATTTAAACTAACATGGTTGACACTCTGTTTTAATTTTATTGGTCGGCTAGAGTGGGTCCAGAGGACCTTGTTTACACAATCTATTAGGGGTGACAACCTTCTCAGGAGGTCATTCCCTAGTAAACAAGGGGTGCCCTCTGGAGTCACTACTATGACCGGGTGTTTCACCTTGTGTTGCCCAATTTTAATGTCCAAATCTGCAGTCCCCTCAACGAGAATTTCCTTCCCGTCAAAGTTCTGCAGTTGTCCAGGAAGAGAGGTGAGAGGAATTCGGTAATTCTCCCCCTTCCTGCATTTAGTTCCTCAAAGGCCCTTTTGGGCAGAAGGGTAGCTTGGGATCCAGTGTCCACCAGTGCCAAAATTGTACCCTGCCCCTGTACTTGTACCGGGGCATAGTATCTTCCTTCCTTCTCCTCAAGGGGGCACAGATAATGCACATTTTTGGACAAATGGTGGGCTAACTTTCTGGTTTTGGACATTGCTAGCGAAGAGATTTGGGCAGAATTCTGTGGAGAGCCTTGGGAATCTGAAAGAAAAAGTTGGCAACTGGAGATCAGAGCCATTGTGGGCTCCCCTGGTTCCGGTTCTGGGCCGCCCCCCCCTTTTTGGAGGCAGTCACCAGGATGGGTTTGAACCAGGGGTTTTTGGTATTGTCGGTTCTGGGATGAGATGGGCGGCGGTAGCTCAGTCTCCACATCTCCCCAGTCTGGATTGGAATCCCTTGGGACCCCTTTTTCCTTGGGAGGAGTTCCCCCATCTCTGAAGGAGCAAATCCTTTTCCCAGGATCTTCTGAGGATCCCTCTCCCTCAAATTGGAAGACCTGTACCTCCTCCACAAAGTGGGTCTGTTTGGGTCCTTTGTTTCTCCTACCTCCTCTCTGCTCCTTGGGTGGCAGACTTTCAGGGGTAGGAGATTTTGTTTCCGGTTCCTGGTTTTCCAGGGGCTGTTTACAAGTTGGGATGGAAGCTTCCTCCAAGGCTTTACACCCCCCTTCCCCTTGTGCCTCCTCCCTGGGAACCGGTGGGTTATCGGGGTGCTGCCCCCGTCATTGTTCTGGGGCACCAGGTCCAGAGTTTGGGGCATTCTGCGGTGGCATGCTCATCTGAGGGTTCTGTTGAGCCCTCAGTATGTGACCCAGATCCCATGCCATATTTTGGACCTGGCGCTCAAGTTGTGAAACCTGCTCAGGCTGATACGGGGCTCTATTTTCTCCCCTGGGCTGATCCCGGGAAGGGTAGCTATCCCTTCTCTTGTAGTACCCCTGGTTGGGAAGATTTTGGTACCCTTCCACCCTTGGAATCCCCTCTCCCGGATTAGGTTGTCTGGGCTCAGGGAATTGGGGAAAGAAGGATGGATGATTTTGGGGCTGGAAATTGGGTGGATACCTGGGGAAAAAGTTCTGCCCAGGATTTGGAGAATTTCTGCCCTCCTGTGGGAAGTTTGGAGGGAAGTTCCCCAGGTCAGTTGCTTGGCTGGATCCCACCCCCTTGGGCTGGAGGAGTCCACACATAACCCAGGATTGGTCGGTTTCCCTTGTAGTGGGGACTTACATAGTCAGGGGGGGCGGGGGGCCCCATTTGTGGGACTACCTCCTCGACTCCCTGTCTGTGACTGGCCCGAGGGCCTTCTGGGCTGTGAATTATTTGGTGCAGGCAGGTTTTTAGGCCCCCCCATCTCCAAATCTAAAAGGAGGGCAACCTTTACCTCTGCCACCTTGGCAGCAGCAGGGGTGCTGTTGGTTTTGTGGTTTTTCGGCGCATTATTTTTATTTTCGATGGGCTTCTGCACCTCATAGATCCGGGTAGCCTGTTCAATGACCCAGCCTAAATATCTTTTCTCATGAAAATCTCTCACGAGCTGGGTCATTATGTATTTGGGTAAGGCATGGAAAAACGTATTGATAAATTCTCTGCTATCCGTGCACACCCTTCTGGTGGTCTGCGCAAAAGCACGCTTTAATTCTTGCACAAACTCTTGTGGGGCCTGATCCTCCCCACATTGCAAATTGTAGGCTGCCTCGCGAGCCTATTGAGGATTTCTGTGCACAGAAAAATGTTTCAAGATGGCCGCCCTGTATGTGGACCACCTTGAATGGTTTTGATCCTCCAGCCCTGCAAAGAAACTGGAGTATTCTGGTGAGAAGGTCCACTTTACATATTGAATACAGCTTTGGCTGTCCTTCAAATGGAAAGTCTTCATCATTTGCTCATAGAGCTCCAAGTGTTCCCAAACAGAATACTTGGCGTTCTTATGATAAGGCGTGATGACACTCCTTATTGCCTTTATTTGTTTCAATGGGTCCTTAAGCAAGGCCCTTTTTGCCTTATTGGCCTTTTTGGTTTGGGTAACCCTGGTCCATTCATCCTCCGACTCAGAAGCGCTGCTCCCAGAGGTGCCCGTCTGATCTTCCAGGTTTTCCCGGATTCTGCGAACCTGGGAATGGCTGGCAGAATGTAGGGACCTGGTCTCCTGTGTCCTGTAATGCTCAGAGGAGTTTTCAGACCCCTCCTTCCTGCCAGGATTTGATGGGTACCCCCCCACTGACCTAACTGGGCAGAGGTTTTCAGGATGCCCTTAATGGGCATACTCTCCTGGGGTTCCCCACTAAATTGCACTGTGCTTGGGTGCCCATACCCGGATGCCCGCCCATCCATTCCTGAGAGGTACTGGCCTATGAGCCCCATACTTCTAGCTGGATAGTAATCTGCCATCTCCGTGGCACTGGGCTCATGTGCGCGAGGGGACATGGGGGTGGCAGAGTTCAGTGACTGGGAGAGATGAAGGCCTCTGGTACCAGGGCTCCTGAGGTTATGCTCAGGCGTTTCCCTTTCCCAGCGCACCTCACCTCTATCCGCCCCTGCTTCCTGTTGCAATGCAAGAGCCTGCGCTTTCAGTTCCTCAGTTAAGGCCTTACTAGACTCTATCAGTCTCTCCTGCATGGCTACCTGTTGCTGGAGCCTATCATTGTGCTGACAGAGAGCCTCATTTTCTCTCTGTGCCTCCTGATTGGTCCTGGAGTACTGGGCCAGTCTCTGCTGCAGGAGGGTTACCTCCTCAGTCCCATCCCTACTGGCCTGCTCCTTTCTTGCCAGAGCCTCCTCCACCCTCCTGGTGTGCTCTAACAAGTTCTGGTGTTCTTTTTGGAGGTCATCCAGTCCCTGGAGGGCCAGATGATTTTCTTCCATTTTCCTTTTTAAGTGGCAGACTTCCTGGCCTAAGGTATCCCTTTCCTGACTAAGAGCCTGCATCTGTGCCGCCAGGTCGTCCCTTTGCCTTTGGAAGGCACCAGCTTTCTGGCGCTCCTGATCAAACTCTGCCTGGGTATCCAGGTCCTTCAGAATCAATGTATTGCTTTCCTCTTTTTCCCTATCTAGGTGGCTGACTACCTGCTCAGCACATGCCCTAATGAAATCTAATTGTTGCTCCAGCTTTTTCTGGCTCTGCAGTAGGGAGTCCAAACCTTCTTGGTACTCCTTCTGCAAGGCCAGAAATCTGGTATCCTGGTCAGCCTTTTCCTGTTGCAGCACATCCATATCCTCCTTTATTTTAGTGATGTACTGTCTGCTATCATTTTCTGACTCCTGGCTCCTCTGCAGCCTCTGCTCAGAAGAGACCAGGTTAGATTGGGCCTTTTCTAACGCCATCTGTTGTCTATTTGCCAGATCTTGGCCTTCAGCACATTTGTCCTGCATGACTTCCATATATAGATACAAATATGCTGCTATCCTGGCAATCTTATTGTGTTCATCTTTTGCCTTAGGGGCCATATATAGTTCACTCAGGGCCACATGTAGCGGACCCTGATCTCTCCAGATATCTGACCCTGTTTCAGTGACCTGTTGCGCGATTGCCTACAACCAGACCGCCTGGTCCTGATGAGTCCACTCACCTCTCACAAATAGCTTATGCAAGAGGTTCTCCCTCGCTATTTTCATATCTACCACGGTCGCCATTCTGGAATTTGAGTTCCTTCCTGACTTACAGAAGTTTGTATTTTATTTTGCAAAACAGACCGTTTCCTTAGAGCGTTCCTTTGAGGGATGCTTTCACAGTGTAAAACAGCGTGGTGATCTAACCGGATATGTGTATCTGGTCAGTTGGCACACTGTATTAATCTGCACAAGTGGTAACTCTAACCCAGAATATCCCGGCTTGAGCCCCCACTTTTGTAAGCTATATTCAATCAACACTACAGCTAAGTCAATGCCTAGTCTGGGATGCTGAGGAAAACCCTTATTGATGTATTTTTATATTCAGTTCAGTACTCTGGATGACAACCCTTGTATAACACCCCCCTCTTAGAATCCCCCTGACCCCACTGAGCCAAGAAGTAGGTTTGTTTTGCAAATTAAAAGGTTTATTTGGACAATTCAACAATATATATCTATCACACTTGTATAATATATTAATATCTGATAGTACACTGAGACATATGATGTGGATCCACAATGGGTAATGTTACAGTGGTACACTTGATTACTTAGGAGTAGTATAGAGGATGAGGTAGCTGAAAATGCTTTATGGTTTCAAGGAAATGCAATGAGGAATAAAATGCAGTACAGAAATACTTGATATGATTTTAGCAAAAGATAAGATAATCACTTTTTCTCTGGCAATTCACCCCCCTCCCCTATGCAATGTAAGAAATGGAAGGAGATGGAAAGAGGAGCACACAGTTCTCAGGAATGCAATCAAATACAATACGAAATTCAGTTCCCCCCCAGCAAGCTTAGAGGAAACAGGTAGGAGTTTGAAACACAGGCCCAAAATGCTTTTTAAATGTGATGGCAATGGATGGGAAAATGTGCCAACTGATTTTAATTCCCTCTAGAGATTCAGGGTGAGTGGGAGATGCGTGTTGGTATTAGTTCAGGCTCACTTTAGCAATGCTCTATGAGTTATTACCAAGTTGCAACGGATTTTAACAAAGGAAAGAATGGAGCTGCTATTTTGACAAGTGGAGAAATTGAGCCAAAATCGCAAATCGCGGTAAATTTTGCGAGTGCGTAAATTGCGATTGCGGAAGAATTATGTTGGAAAGCTTAGATTCTAAGCCTTCAGAGGAAAGTTAAATCTTGTTCCTAGCCCAAACAGTTCCAGAGATACCGACGATTAAATAAAGGTAGTTTTTCGGATTTAAAGTAAACTCAAAATGACAGGTGACAGCTTGCAGCTGCAGAATTGACAGGTGACAGTTGTGCAGCTTTAAAAATGACGGATGACACGATTTCTAGGAGGCAGTTCTACTTAGGTTAAAATAGCTTGGATTAGATTATTTTAACTAAGAGATTGGTTCTGCACAGTTCTGCTAGGTACCCACAATATAAATTTGAACTAGGCCTCGTCACCGATCTGGTCAACACGTCCGGCTGCGGTTCTGTCTGCTCGGCGGGTCAATCAGGTACCGGTTCTGCTCACAGCGATCTGGGTCAGCTCTGCTCTGCTGGTCTAGCCTCTCTGGATTCTGGATGTAACACTGCTTTCTGGGTACTGCTACAGGTTCTTGCAAAAATTCTCGGCAAAACTTCAAACAGCGCGCCCGGCTGTTGAATAGTTTGGTTAGTTTTACGGCCTGCTGAAGAGGATTTAGCTGGTGGATTCAGGCCTCTCTGCTACAAATTCTGGAGTTAATTTCTGCTACAGGTTCTGGAGATTGATGGATTTGAAGTCTGGATCTCTGGATGTGAAGTCGTCGGTCAGCATGCTCCGCAGCAAATGGAATTGAATGTCTCTACCTGTCCCAGCAGTCTCTTTTTATGTGTTTTGAAAATGGGTGTGTGCCTGGACCTAGCTAAGCCTGCCCCTCTCTACTTGTCATTGGCCAATTCCTCCTCTCTCTCTTGATTGGGGGAAGGAAATGTGAGTCAGAGTGATGCTGTAGGTTTTATGGTCAGAGGAACCTCCCTTTGTCAGATTGCACACAAATCTATTTCTGACCCAAATACATATTAATCTATGTACCATTTTTCTAATATTATAGGTCCAGTTAACATATTTTCTGTAGCACCAAACCATCCGATCCATGTCTTTGTACGATGTCGTGTCCACTGATGACAAAATTCTCCCCTTTTCATCCAGATAACGACCTCTAAACCTTCCCAGAATTTACACAAATGTGCACCAGGGATATGGGTTACAGATGATAAAGTGTCAGATTTTTAACATGCATACATTTGGAGTGAGACCCTATTTTCCGCTAGCAACCCCCCAGAATACACCACAGGGTCCTAACGCCTCTTAAAATGTTCACAGAAAAATCACAAAAATAATGATGTTACATATATAATTCTGACAAGTCCACACTATGAGTTATCTATCTTTTTAAAATTATGCTCTGGTCAAAAGGGGGTGTGGCTTCCCACATCACAGGGTGGAATAACTGGTTTATCCACTTCCCCCAGGCCAGCTTGTTCACAGAGGCACAGCTGTCCCCCAGTTTCTCCCAAGAGGAAGCTATTTCACGACGCCCCCAATATAACATTTGCCTGAGTCCAGGACAGGCCTTTGTTCAACTCCCTGTAGTCCCCAGCTGCCCCACCCCTAATCTAATCAGAGAGGTGTCAACTCCTTTTGGCAAGGGGAAGAGTGGCTGAGCAGGTTTCAACTCCTGTCGGGGGTAGTTGTCAGGCAGAATCCAGTTTCATTAAGCCAGGTTTCACCTAAATGTCACTTTTTGTTCCCAGTTTTCTACATTCAAATCAAACTGACAATTTTTACCCATACATTAAATAATTACATCCTTCAAGTCATTTCAGAATATAGTTTTACATTGTAACCACCTCTTAGCAAGTCTTTCCTTGTTCTGGTTTTGTTTCATTTGTTCAGTTTTACACAAAAGTCTGGTGGTTTTAAAACGCCGGCTTTCTGATAGTGGTGAGTACTGGTAATGCAACCATTTTTGGGATTAAGAAAATGAATTCCCCACAGTTCTGAGTTGCTTTTTTGGCAATCAGCATTGCCATTCCCAATGGTTTCAGGCTACTGTGTGTGTAGCCCAATGGTGGTTTTAGGCAGTGCCCTCCTGTGCTCACAACATAGGCAAAAATGGGTGGCAGCCTATTCTTCATGTTTTCCCTGTGCACTCTCTGGGGAGTTCTGGCCATCATGATGTTTTCCATGCCAGTACTGCACAGTTTTATGGTAGGGCTTGTATGCATGGGTAAAAACATCCCACACTTCACCTCACTGCTGAGGCCCAACATGGCTAAACATGTGCCTTGGGTTGATGACAGTATTCTTGTGCCTAGGAGAATTGCTAGCATTTTGGTGCTAGACTGTCCAGGTGGGTGGGGCCAGACTGATATGCAAACAGATATTTTTCCTCTGTGAATGGTACAGTGAGCTGAAACGTGGTTTTAGACCCTCCTGAGTGGGTTACATCGCATACGACAGGTTTTTTAAACCATGTTCTCTGTAGAGGGGCTCCCACGCTTTCATTAACTTGGACATATATGTTAGCCAGAAGAGGAAGCTCAAGGTGACAGGACTGATAGCCTCTAAGAGCTGCTGGTGTGGAAGGAGAAGAGGTGATGTGATGGAGCTGGCTGTGCCACAATCTCTGAGGGGTTCCATCCAGTTTAACGTGTTGGGGGTGATGCTAGTGGGGATGAAAGCGGGCTATGTGTGGAGGCCTTCTGTGTAATGTAAATGTGCTTGATTGAAAGTTATCAGTTGGAGAAGAGAGAGAGATGGTTTGGAGGCGCTCAAGGAGTTGTGTCACTACAATGTACAGCTAAATTGAACTGGCAGCATTCAATTCTGTCATTTTTTTACAAGCAGAAGTCCTATCAAGTTGTTATCGGGAGGGTAGCTCAGGAGCAACGGACACGCAGCATCACAGGTTCGATCCCCAGGTACGTGCTTAGAGACCTTTGGGTATTAAGCACGTTATTGATAACCTATCATTATCTGTTGAGATGAGGCGTTCCTCCTGCTCTTGCTTCCAATTTACACCAATTGTGGGGTTGATGGTCATATCTTCTGTCTAATTGGTAGACACATAGCGGAATCCTGACCTGGTTAAGTCTGACCTGGGCCGATTAAGTGTTCTTGATATAATCAGCGCTAGTTTTCACGTTTCTGAGAGGGTGACCCGAGTGGGTCACGTGTCTCTTTCATACTTGTGTTCTGATTGGTCTCTGGGTCCAGCTTTATTGAAGCTATTGTACTACTAAGTCCAAGTGGTCCAGCCTTTGTGTACTGCCTGGCCATGCGTGTTTGTCTGGGTAGCGAGTAGATTGAAATGTTTCTAATGGCTGGTCTTTGGAGAGTGCCGCACGAGTTTGTCTGTTAGAGTCTCGGGAACAGTCAGACTCTCAGAGATTTTCTGAAGACTAGGGATCATGTCTGTGCAGAGTCACCTGGGTATGGCATTCCATAGCTTGGTTGGCAGGAATGACAAAGGGGCAGATCTGCATTGGCATTTGCGCTTGAAGCTTGGCACTGCTCTAAAAGCATGCATTACTGGAGCAAAGTGTTCTTGGTGGCTTGCAGAAGAATACATTTCTGCCAGATGAAGTCTCAGTCCCTGCACTGGAAGGCTCAGTGGGTGATAAGGAGGGTCTTTGATTGTATGCAGTATTTGACCAGGAGAGAGCATTCAGAAAGCCAGGCTGATGTCTCAGATCTTTGTAATCTGAGAACAAGTCTAGCTGCTGCACTTTGGGATGTTTGTAGGTGGCTCAGCAAATTCTCTGGGTTTCCCATGCAGAGGATGTTGCTGGGATCGATGGCTGGAGAGTACAAGCACTATGACAGCTATGTTTCTTTGCAGAACCTTTAGCTGTGGCATGATGCCAAAGATGACTCAGAGTTGAAAGGTGCAGCTTCTTACTATGACATTAATTTGGGGTCAGAGCGTGAGGGTGATGCCCTTGAAGAGTCTGAGGTCCTCATTATTCCCTGTAGGCTGTAGGCGTGGTCACATTTTTTCAGGCCAAAGGGCCAATTTGAGGTCACTTGTTGAGGTGGGTTTAGTTTTTCTCAATTTGGCTCCATTGTTAGTCAATGTGTGAGAGGCAGGTGCAAAGATCCAGTCTGTTTGCTGTTGAAGGTTGGATGAGTTTGGAAAGGATCTGAGTGGCGTCCATGTACTGGAAGCATTGAGACCTAAGTTGTACATGATTCCCAAAAGGGGGATTAGCCGGCTGGGATGTGCAAAGACACTGGGCCTCATTACACGGTAGGCAGTGGACCAAGGTGCTAACAGCACCTTGGTCCATGCCGGTAAAATACCGGCACCGCCTTGGTGGAAAGGGGAATTAGCGCCCTATTCCAAGGTTGGCGGGGCGGTAATTCCCCCTTCCACCATTGCCCTTCCCCATTCCCATTTTTGCCCCATAGGGCATAATGGGAATGGGGAAGGTGCTAATTACGGTACCACAAATTTGCGGTGCCGTAATTAGCACCAAGGTCCCTTAGCGGGTTGGTTTTTAACGCCTGCTAAAAGCAGGCGTTAAAGTACCAACCCGCTAAGGGGCCTCGTAGTAAGGCGGTAAGGGTTAATGGTCACCGGTACCATTACTGGTGACCGTTAACCCTTACCGCCTTCCGTGTAATGAGGCCCACTGACTCCCTATTAGATTGCAGTAACAGAAATACTATTTTTTTCACCACAAGAAGGAATTAGATGGGATGTGTATTTTTTAAGAAGCAAAAAGAAATTTCTTGTGAAAGTTCCTGGAATGAAGGCCCTCCCCTCCTGCTTCTAAGTCCAATTGATAGACCTGACTTTCATATTAAGGTTGCGTGTTTCTCTGCGTTCTCAAACCCTTGCCATTTGAGCATGTTGGTCTGGGCCTTCCATGGCTGGTGCAGATTGTGGGAGCTGATCAATTGCCACCGTTATGGGCAGACACTGATCGAGTCTCTCTAGAAGAGCCCGACTCTCTTGGGGTCTTGGGATAGGGTCTGAGGTGATCTTTGCTGGTTGATTGCCTCCCTGCTGTAGGGTTCTCGGTTTCTGAGGCTCTTCCTTTCTGACCCTCTCGAATACAAGCTTTCTGTCGACCCGTGAGATGGCACTTTCTGCCTGAACTGCATTCTGCCCTAGGCCTAATTGGACCACTGGAACTTCCATGATCAAGCTTTTTCGAGATGTCTACGCTTATCCCTCCTCCTCCAGCGCAGTGGTTTTATCTCCGCCTGAAGCCCTTCACTCTCCACCACCTATGTTAAGGGACTCTGCTTCCTCCACACCCCAACAACTCTACTCTCCTTAATGACAGTCTGCTCTACTTCCATCATCCTCCCTACTCTCCGTCTTCTGCGATGCCCACCTCCTCCACTTCCCAACATCCCTCTTCCTTCTGACGACACCTTTATTATGTTCTAACCTCCTCCCTCCAAAAACTCTCATACTTCAGCTGAACCCTCGCTCCATCTCCAATATCTTCCAGACTGTTGCTCCAACCTCCAGCTCGCTCCTCCTGTACTCCTCTCAATACTATACTCCTCTCTCTCTCCACTCTCCACCAGATTAATTAATCCAACTGCTACCCAAGATGCCTACCCTCCAGACCCAGCTAGCTTGCTTAAATTGTAGGTTCACCTCTCCCCGGGGGCGATATTAGCTGATTCTGAGGCCACCTGTGCACTGGGGACCGTACTGGTCTGTGAGTGGACCCTAGTGATGGGCATGGCATTATGGAGGGGTTTGGCCCGGGTCTATATGAAGGTCTGCTGCCATCTTGGATTCAAGAAGGGTCAGGTAGGTGTGTCGTTTGCCTCCTCTACCTTATAAGCCCAGGTGCCATAGCCTGCATGGGTCTGGGCCCCTCTGCTGTCCTAGCATCTAAAGCTGCGTTATGTAACTGTGTGGTAAGCAGAGGTAACGTTATGCCACATATACACTTCCTTGTTTGTAATGCATGCAATGCAGAGCCTATGGTGTGTGTGTGTGTCTATTTCACTGTTCACTTATTCCTTGTGAATCAGTCTCTGCAATGGTGACTTTGTAAATACTGGATTTCCATGGGATGCGCAGGTATAAGTCACAATGGAAACGGATTCCTCTGGAATTCAAGCTGAAGACAATAGTGGGATTCCTTGCTCCTCTCGAATCGTGCAGTCTTGTAGCATTGTTTCTTTAAAGGGAGAGGCTTCCCCTCCCACTTAGAGTTTTGGGTCTGTCTAGGGCTTGAATGGCTTTCCAAGGGCATTCACTCCACTTTAGGAGAGTAATAGGAAAACCCCTCTCCCAGTCCATATCACTGGTAAGGGCAGGAGCTGCAAAGGGGGTGTGGTCCCCTCAGTGATTACGCATCTTTCTAACTGTAGGACTGGAAGGGCTTCTACCTGTGACTGTCCCCTGCTTTAGTGTGGAGACCCAGTCAGGATTGTATGGGGACTCCTTTATGCCTCTTACATGCCTGGCATCCACTGGATCATGGTACCACCTGGCCTCATTGACGACGCCACTATGAGTTCCCAAAGACTGGCAGGCGACTTTATCACTGAAGTCATGTAGTTGTTGAAAAGTCGGGGCGATAAGCTGTGTTTTTAGGGAACCGGATGCAGTGATATTACCAGAGCATGACCTGAAGGGGACCATGCCATAGTCTCAGACATGTCTGAAAAGAAAGGTGTGTCATTGCACAGTTCCTTCTAATTGATATCATTGAGTATTCAAGTAGGGTTTTGTGGCCAAGAGTGTTACATTCAGAAGAGATGTCTATAGGGTAAACGCACCTGGCACGTTTGCATTGGCGCTGTATTTGAGTGTGCTTCGTATGGAAGAGAGGTTGGAATCCATTTCCCTCCTGGGGTTGAATCTGTGTTCTGATTTATGCAAGATGTCCTTGGCGTCCACATGATGCCCGAGGTGTTCATAGATACATTTTTTGCAGAGTTCCCTTTACAAAATCACCTGCTGAAGCTCTTCTGCAATGTCAGATGTCAAACTGCTTCCCCAGTGCCATGAGATTATTAAATACCCAGAGGCTGGTTGAGACCCCATGTAGGTGAAGCGGAATTTGTAAAGAATGACGGTGCTCACACTACTTTTTTCCAGTTTCATGACACTGCAGGCAGAGGCGTTGCTAGGTAGGGCTGAGGGGGTTATAGCACCAGATCTTTTCGTTGTAGCCTCGGATAGAAGTTCAGGGAGTTACAACCAAAAGGCTAGCTAGACCCGAGTCCTGATAGTCCCAGTATTAGTGTAGCCCTGGATCTTTTCCAGACCTAGCAACACCCCTGACTGCAGCAATGATAAAGCAGAACAAAATGAAGTCATGCCTTCCCGAGGCCCAAGAATGAATGGGGTTGAGCAGCGTATGCCTCCTCAACTGCAAGAATGGAGTACTATGGTTCATCAAACCAGTACTTGTTCATTCTCAGTAGAGGAACTCTCACAGTGTCGGTAAGTGTATCCAAAACATCTCAGCACCTCCCCCATTCGACAGGTCAAGGCACCGGGTGAACTACCAGAACCATTTTTCAAAACAACGAGCCTGGGGGTGGTCTGTCCTTCATCCCACAGGTGAATTCTGACAAAATGTGCTCAATTCCAATGGCGCAGTAAACCCCTATTGCGGCTGAGCTTCCGTCCCTGATTTAAGCTAACCCTGGCGGTGCCTCCTTTTCACTTTGATTACTGCATCAGCGGATACATTGAAGATGTAAGAAAAATCTGCAGCAGAACCAATTAGATCACAATCAAGATGCAAAATTGATTCTGAGCTTAAAAAGATCTGAAAAGAAAATCACCCCAGTCCTAAAATCCATTAACCAGCTCCCAATGGAGAAAGAGATTGGCACCCAACCCGTGTCTTTTTGGTCATTGTGTCCAAATGAAAAGCTAAAAATCACAAATGTATTCTATGTGGCACAGCTATGACGCCTGGAAGATGCTGGTGACGTTTACCTTTTCATTTGGGCACAATGACCCAGCACTGTATGCTGGAGTGGATCATGGCAGCAGATTCTGAAGGAAACATAGATATCACAATAGTTACATTAGTCTGACCACTTGCGCCATACCACACTTCATATCCAGTAATATAAACAGTCGATTGACTCAATATATGCACCAGTCAATTATATATTGTTAATCAATTTTACTGTAAAGGCAACGCGTGTTTTGACCCCTAGAAGAAATTCTCTCTATATCTCCATTGGAACCAAATCTCACACCACAACGTGGTCTCTCCCCTGAACTTTGTTGCTCTCTAAGAACTAAATTTATTAACAAAAAGAGAGTTGGCCCCTATATCTTTTGTTCTTGGGGGGCTTTCACTTATAAATGGGGAAGATACACTAAGGAACTTTGTGGACTTGATTGCTGCGGCTCGTTGTCTGGGCAGCAATAGAAGCTCTTCTCATCTAATGAGGATGGCCCACTCCAGGAGAAAATACCAGCGTGGTCTGATGGAACTAATATCCATCCAACAAAATAATTTTCCCAGAATCGGAGCAAGTGTCAGATTACACAAAAGGGTTAGGATACTGATTAAGATCCAGCAATCAATTCTTCTTCCGTCCAGATGAAGGCCCATTAGAACACCGTATGGTATGGTCGCTTGTATGTGCGAACCAGTATCAAAAAGACCGAAACACTCTGTGTCGACACAACTGTTAAAGAAACATCCTGTGAACAAATAGAAAAGCGGCTAACTTGTGTACCTGTGTGTAGCTGCCAGGTGTTTTGAGTTCTGCTGAACAACTATTGCTTAACAACAAACAATGTGATCTAGTTATGGGAGAATAGTGTTACATCAAGTCCAACTAGACGAAAATGTTATGGTTGTCTGCATACACCCAACAATAAAACACTGTGTAAAATCTGAACAAGATATTTGCCCACACTCATAGAACTTTGAATACTAACCCCACAAAAGAGGTATACTTCAGAATCATATTGGCCTGTTGTACCTCAGAATGTATTGAAACATGTTATGTGTCTATGATTGTTGTGTTATGTATGTACTATTTGATACTATGGGCCTCATAATACGGACAGCAGTAAGGGTTAACGGTCACCGTTAATGGTACCGGTGACCGTTAACCCTTACCGCCTTACTACGAGGTCCCTTTGCGGGTTGGAGACTTTAACGCCTGCTTTTTGCAGGCGTTAAAAACCAACCCACAAAGGGACCAGGGAGCTAATTACGGTACAGCAATTTGCGGTGCCGTAATTAGCACCTTCCCCATTCCCATTATGCCCAATGGGGCAAAAATCGGAATGGGGAAGGGCAATGGGGGAAGGGGGAATTATCGCCCCACCAACCTTGGAATAGGGCGGTAATTCCCCTTTCCTCCAAGGCGGTGCCGGTATTTTACCGGCATGGACCAAGGTGCTAATAGCACCTTGGTCCACCGCCGTCCGTGTAATGAGGTCCTATGATTGACATGAACTGTGCACAATAAACTGAAATAAATGAATTGTTATTTACTAGAACAAATACAAAGGTGTTGTGCATCACTAATGATATTGTTGCACAAAAAGTAGAGGTCTTACTAGAGCTGGACATCCGATGTGGGGGGGTAGCTGTTCACTCTGTTTCTGTATAATCTCTTAGAAGGAAGTAGTACACCACGTTTCTATACTTCTTCAAATGTTATGCTAAATTGGTTTCAAAACTTGCTAACAATCCCTTGAATATTAAACAGATGGATTTAAATGTTCCTAAATCACTGCCTCTTGGTACTCTGGTAGGAAACCTCTAAATGGGCTCACATCACCTCACACCGAACTGTTTAGTTGTATATGAATGCATTCAAACCATCCAGGCTGGATAGGCCTTTGCAAACAAACGGTGTGTTACCACTGTGTCCTCGTGGCTACTTGCCACACTAGGACTACAAGACAACCTGAAATTCCTCAAATAACATAAGACCACTCTTTTAATTCAAGCTCCCTTTGAATGATGTGGCCAGCAGCATACTTCCTTGGTACTGCAACCCAAGCCTCTGCTTGGGCTTTGACAATCCCTTTTGTTTTTTAGTGTCTGGAGTAAGCTGTTAAGCAGCATGTTAGGTCTTCAGAACTTCTAAAGAATTTCACTGTGCCTTGCGGCAAGTCTATCAGCAGATGGACCGCCCAGTCGCTGGACAGGCTGAATAGCCTCTTCAATGCAGCATCATGGTGAGGGGCCACTCGATTGTAGCCAAATGCATTCTGCACAAGAAGGAAACAAGCAGTACGCAGTAGAGCTAAGCAAGCCAGGCAGGAATCGGGCCATGTGGCACTAGAGCTGGGCAAGCCAGGCAGGAATCGGGCCATGTGGCGCTGGCTTGACTCAAGTTTCGAGCTATTAGCCTGCCAAAACATGGACCAAGTCCTGTTATCTTGCAGCACTGCAATTATTAGTACAAAACAATCTTAACCAACTTTGGTAGATATCTGACTGACTTCCTGTCCTTCCCCTCACAACTCAGCAGTATCTGAGACTGGCCAGCTTGACAGGAAGTTGCAGGTGAGGTGTGTGGCAGCGATCCTTCGATTCCTCTGTTTGCACCTCCTCAGTCCTTCAAATGCTGAGTCTGGCAGGATCTTTACCTGCTAGCCCCTCCAAAACAAACCCTCCAACCTTTGCCCCCAACCCTCCAGGCATCCATGTCCTCACCATCCCCTCTCCCCTGTGTATATACCAACATTTTCCATTTTTTCTCCTCCTCCCTTCCCCCAATCAAATGCAGGAGCAAGCGGGTCGCTCCCTCAATGCCTGCTCCTAAACAATAGAAAACAGCAAAGTGCAATGCTGTTGCCCGGGTAGCGCTGCTGCTCTGCTACCTCACCCTCCTCAGACTCGTTGGCAGGAGCTTTACTGTTTTGGAGGGTGGAAAGACTAGATACCTGGCTGCGATATTTGGAGGGCCAGGTATGAAGGTAGGTGTCCTGTATTGTAGGTGGTTTGTGGTTGAGGCAGGATACCAGGAGAGGTGCTTTGAAAGGGTTAGGGGAGGCATGTGCAGCCTCCAAATGTTTCCATTCCAAATATTAACTGACATTCTTGTGCAGGCTTAGTTCACATGTGGCTCTTAGAGAACCAGCGAATCTCTGGCTCGGCTCGTCTCTGGCTCAGCTCGGCTCTGGCTCGGCTCCGGCTCAGCTCGTCTCTGGATCGGCTCTGGCTTAACTCGGCTCTGGCTCAGCTCGGCTCTGGCTCGGCTCTGGCTCAGCTCGTCTCTGGCTCAGCTCGGCTCTGGCACAGCTCTCCCTGTGAGTTATCTGGCTCTCCCACTCGTAGGGCTCAACCCATGCCCCATGTGTTGCCATGCTTGCCTCCACCCCAACTGTATCTGAATCCCTAAGGTACCACCACCAAAAAGACGCAGAGGAAATTGAGGTCATCCTCTCCACAAGACCAAGAGCTCCTCAGCTGTGCTTATATACCCAGCTTACTGCCCTGTTTGTCATTGCAGCAAATCCTGTGGTTCGGGGTCAAGCGTTGCTTCGGGGTTCCAAAGCCCAATAATCCATGTGTGATGCAAATATTAAATAGCATGAATGTAGCTTGAAGCCAAAGGCTCAGATCAGTTTAGAAATTGTTGAGCCGTAAAACGTGATTGTGAACCCGGTTACTCTGTGTTTGGGTAACAACAGTGCACTTCTTTCAGCATATCCAGACTACAAAACAAGGGCTTCACAAAAATGGGGGATCGAAAAAATGGCTAAACAATCTGACTGCCAAATAGCTTAGCTTACTGTGGTTGACACCTTCAGCAAACAATGTCCTGTATGAGTTCACACCTGCTGAGCCAGGGCCGTCCGTTCTCTCTGCCAACAAGGTGTTGGGTTTGTGTATGAATGGCCTGGCCTGATCTGCTGGTGAACCCTGAGAGGCAAGCGCAGCAGAGTGTCGTTTGGCAGTCAGAGGGCACCTTGCGATGAACGAATGACTTGGAAATTGTAGGGTGCAGGATAATGATATATGCATGTCAAAGGAAAACAAGGGAAATTGAAGAAACTTCCCATACTGCTTTGCCAATTATCTATGTGAGAAACTGGCTATGAGCTTAATGTGAAATGCTGAGTCATGTAGCGCAGGCAGCAGGCCAACCTTCCGATTCCGCTGAACCTGTTGAGCAATGTACACTTTTCAGCAGGGGTGTACTTAGGTCTGGAAAAGATCACGGGCTAAGCTAATGTCGGGACTGCCGGAACTCGGGGCTAGCTATAGCCTTTTGGTTGTAGCCCCTGAGCTTCTATCCGGGGCTACAACCAAAATACCTGGGGCTATAGTCCCCTCACCACTCCCCCCCTGTTAGCAACGCCTCTGCAAAGTTTTCAGTGTGCCCCTAAAATGTGTATGGGGTCACTACCTCTTGGGGGATGATCAAGGTACGCCCCCTCCTAAAGTTATGACATCTATATATTGTGTATTAAAATGCCTCCCACCACCTCTGCAACCCTGAGCAAGCTGCATATTATAGCCTTAGAGACTGAGGGAGGCTCCATTATCGTAGCATGACGACCAGCAACCAAGTTATGGCGGCAGGCGAAGTCAAGGACCATAGTTTGGGGAAGGGTCATTATCCTATACCAAGCAGTAAGGACCCCTCCCGGGGTCATTAAGGCTATTAGCACACAGTGGTGGTAGCAATATATGTATTGGAGTTTTGGTGGTGAAGTTAAGTTACTTTAATAGTGAGTAAAATAAATTGGCAACTGAATTAGTGAATAAATGTGGTTTTATTGTGTAGTATTTCAATAACATGGTTGTTTTCATAAGTTAAGCATTTTAATTGCAAAACAGAGGTCTAACATGAGAATGCATTAGGTGTCATGTAAAAGTAAAGTTTCTCTATAAGAAAGAAAAAGCATATTCTGATGTTTTAACTCTCTCTTTCGTGTGTTTAGTATATTGTAGCAATAAAAGGTCCGCTCATAGAGGAAGTGTCTTGTTGGAAGAAATTCTACCTAGAAATTGCATTTATGTCCCTGTATGCTCTTGAAGGCAACATTTTCCGAATGCACTCAATACTAGTAGTTATTGACTGCACTCTAAACCTTCTGATTGGCTGAGAGGAGGTCAATAACAATCTCCATGTGCTAATCAGAAGTATCGACTTAATGGCCATTCATCACATGATGAGGCCCGCAGCAGCAGAGGAGAGAGAAAAAAAGAAGGAATCAGTAGATGGGGGGGGGGGAGTTCAGAAGTTCTGATGGAGCCCTGACAGAGCTACCGAGCGAAGCTTGAGCGTGGAGGCTATTGAGGGTCCAAGAAGGCAAGTCGAGCTTTGCAGAATCCACAGACACGGCCTATCGGGTCCTTAAACAGCAGTGAGGGGACGTGGGTGAGATGCCTCGTCCCTATGAGAAGGCAATCCTGAAGTGATGTGTCACAAGCTAGGTGTTGAGGGGGGACGCACGCCAGACACGAAGACAAAGCTGAAAGCAATTAGAGTTCTGGATCAACAGGGAGACACAAGAAGCCAAACCAGAAGACGAAATGTTGATGGCGAACACAACCCAAAGTGGAGAGAAGTTCAAAGACACCTGCAGGCAGAAGCAGAGAGTGCCTCAGAGTCTAGTACTGATAAACCCTCTAGGGATGTTGAGGACATCGAGGACAGCTGGAACTGGGAGCTAAGATTCCTAGAGTGTAACATGAGCCTGAGTTATAGCAGAAACAGTGCAGGATGGATTTGGAGCTGGAGTTCTGGGAGCCTCTCAGAAGGTGGATGAAAAGGAAAAACACAAACAACTGGAACAGGGAGTGAATGTTCCTAGGGTGTCATCGATAAAGTAACAGGAGAAACACGGCATGCCAGAAGCAAGAGTCTATGAGATGATATGACAGTCTGTACACAAGTGTTTCTAGGGGCAAGGAGGGGAAACAAAGGGTGGACAAAACAACAATCTTACTAGGCCTTGTGTCATTCAGATTGTGCAAGTGCGGCAAAAGGGGAGGGGAGAAGTGCCAGTACAGCATGCCGAAAAAGCAATTGAAAGGCAAACCAATGAATGCTGGAACTTGAAGCTCACGTTCCCAGACAAAGCTGTGCATGGTGGACCTTGGATGTGTAGTTTCCAGAGGCATTGAACGCACAATTGAAAATGAGTAACAGTGCATGCTGAAACTTGAAGTTAACAGTCCCAGAAACATTGGGAAAACATTTGAAAGGAAGATCAGTTCACATTGGCAATTGAAGGCATTTTCTAATGGAAATTGAGCAAGCATTTCAAAGATGAAACGATGCAGGTTGGCACTTCATTTAAAAGTAGAGGTTGCTCCCCCCCCCCCCTCGTTATGATATCTCAGTGGGACATTGTGCCGGCACCAGCAATGTAAGCGAAGCCTACAGGTCAAAGATTCACATCCTGGCTGGATTAATATTTGTAGTTTGGGATATTAGATGGTGCTTGCGCCACCTATAAGCTGAAACTATTGCATTAAAGTACAGATAGGAAGAAATGGCATATGAGGAGGGACACACAGCTTTGAGGTGCTGTTTGGTTATTCGCCCACCCATTGACTGCCCATGGCCATGCTAATCCCTATGGCCATTTCGCACTTAGTTCCTGCCCTTCCACTGACCAAAACACCTCCTTATGGAAACGTTTGAGCTCCCTTTATTTAAGCCTTACCATCAAACTTTGCACTCAAAGTGTTTTCTTAAAACAGTCTTCTGAGAGTTGATTTAATTTGAGCTGTAAACACGCCACTGATGTAATAGAAATGTCTTAACCAGGTCTGCCTTCAGTCACTCGATTTATAAACACTATGCGTATCCTTCAATGAAGTCCTGCTAAAAGCAAGCATTGGCAAAGCCAACAGTTTTCACTTGCAAATACGTATTATGCATTTGCCAGGCACTGCTATTATATGCCCAGGCACTCACACAATTTTTCTCCTGCTACCATTAATGGCCAGTTAATAGCACTAGGGCGGCACCTGGAAACTGCCTTTCCATGCCTACACAAAAAGCCAAACTGTTTGCATTGCCAATGCTTGGTCCCACTGTCACGGTGAGTGAAATTAGTACAAAAAGTGTTTGAGTTGAAGCCAGAAATGTTGCATCCTGGGGATTTCTCAAGACAGATTCATAGCATGCTCTAAAAATGCACAAAGCCTAGGGGAGTAAGCAGTATGCAAATATTGCATTTTCTATGTGTGGCAGAATGTGCAAGCCCCTCTAACATGAGAAAACAATGTTGGCTAATCTTTTCTATAAAGTTATTAATTAATTAATGTGTTTAATATTTTATTTTTGAGTTTTACAATGTACTAACTTCCAGGCGCCCTGGCACAAACAAAACAGGACATCGACTACATCTGGAAGGCATGACATAAGCACACACGGAAGAGGAAGCGTGGGATGAGGTTAGATGGCCAAGCAGTACTGCTCAGTTAAAGTCAGTATCAGAGACCTGAACTGACATCTGTGTTACATAGCGTGGTTGACGCTTTTGCTCAGGCACCCTAGGCCACAGAAATGCTGGTGCTTGCAGATCATTCATATTACAACAAACCTGAAACAAGAGCTGGTAGGAATTAGTCAGATAACGTTTCGAAGGATCAATGCAGGCCAACTTGAGACTGTCAGGTAATGTCTGAGTGTAGCCATGAGGCGGATGTGCTAGTCATAAGGTCTAAGTGGTGTTGAGTCAAGTATATGAGTCATATGGTTATGGGTCATGGGGTTATGGGTCAGTGAACTCATTTTTTCACGTCGTTTCTTTTGAACCTTTTCAGGCCATATTCTGCTTTCAGGGTTGTAGGCAGGTTGTAGGGAGGTTCTATGGGTCAGTGCCCACTCAGAAGGGTCGAAAATTACGTCTGATCTTACCATGCCTTCCCAGAGGAGAAATATTGCTTTACATATCAGTGTCGTCCTGCCCAAAAGAGCCAGTGGCCGAAGTGGGTGGCAGAGGTTGGGAGCTGCGTTCCTCAACTTAAAAAAATAAAAAAAAAAGTTTACTGTTCCTATATTTTTATTTTAAAAAGAAATCGTTCTGAAATGGTTTAGTTTGAAAATAAAAGTGTGGGAAGAAGTTGAAATTTGCACTTCCGTGCCCTGCACTGATCATTGCTTAAATAGCAGGTTTGTTTGTATTTGTATTTGTATTTTATTGAATTTATATAGCCCTTTAATCCAAAGTGCTTTACATGAGAACAAGTAAAATACAACAAGCATAAGATGACAATCGAATCACAACTCGAAAAAGCGCGTGGGGTTTCGCAATGTGCGTGGGAGGGGCCGTGGTGCTGGCACTTTATTTAGAGGTTGCCAGAGGTTGCAACTGCAACCTCTGAGGTCTCCCTAGCGACCTCTAAAAAAATTTTTTAAAAAGGTTTTTTTTTTGTAATGTGGGCAGCACCATGTGGCTCTTTACTTCTGAAGTGACTGGTTTTCTTGTTCAGGCCCCTTAAAAAAAAGAAGAAAATTAGGAACAGGAGTGCCACAAGTCTAACGCTTTCCAGCACTGACCCCAAATAAGAAGTAATAGGAATACCAAATAATGTGTCTTTCTGGAATTCTACACAATAATTGCTAGACACATTAAAGTTTAATTTCAGGCACACTTCATGGGTGAGTCACTGATTTAGTCTGTTCTTAAATGCCTCAACTCAGCCTTTCATCCTTCTGAGGTCGATAAATGAGTACCAACACTGGTTGGGTGATATTGGGTTTATATTCTTCCTATATAAAGCGCTTAAGCGTAAGTGCTATATAATAACACATCATTATCATTTAGTCATGGACGTCTGTTTGCATTCACAGTAATTTGGTTATATGGGCCTATACACACTGATCTAGCTAATGATTACATCAGCTTATACACACTGATCACACTGATGATTAAGCCGGTAAGATAGCTCATTGGATTGAGCGCTCGCTGCTGCGATATGAGTGTGATCTGCAGGTCACAGGTTTGAATCCTGGCAAGGGCCAACTCAGCCTTTCATCCTTCCGAGGTCGATAAAGGAGTACCAATTTCGGTTGGGTGATATTGTATGTAAATATGTGCTCTGTAAAGCGCTTTGCATTAAGGTGCTATATAAATAACACATCAGTATCATCTTAACGATACATATGGCGATCCATTCTTGTATGAAATGTACATCACATTATAGTGTACTATGTGATGCCACTTCCTGTTTTGTCAACGGGTGAAAGGTCGTCTTCCATCACTTCCCGCGATATCACTTCGGGGTAGGGTCAAATGACATCACGTCCTGTGATGTCATCAGGGGTCAAGGGTCGTGTGATGTCACTTCTACTACCCCTGGCATTTTGGTGAAATGACGTCCCTGCCGTGATGATGAGGTTTGTGGGGAGTGGGGGCAGGTCAGTAGGGAACATAGTTCCACTGCTTTTTTTCGTACACTTCAACCACAGATAAGATTAGTCCAGAACTGAAATGCCAGGCAAACTGCCAAACGTGTTCTGTGTTTATATGTGGTTTGAAGTTGATCGCACAGTCTACAGTTTACTGCCGATCCTTCAGAATGTTTTCTAAACTAAAAGGCGTGGGAAGTGAAGAAAAATAATATAAATTGTGATTCTTTTATTTGTTTCATTGAATTAGATCTTATCAGGCCCCCAGAGCTGCAGCCCTTTAAAAGTACTGATTAGAGGCAGAAAAAAAAGTCGGAAGAATCAAAGAACTCTGCTGGTTTGGGATGCCATTGTAAGCTTTGTGATGCCAGAACCTAAGAGGCCAGGTATGCAGGCTGCAAGGAAACAATGTGAATGAACGGAAACTCTCTTGGGTAACCATAGTCTATGGACATATGTAGAGCCATGGGAGCATTGGTTGGTAGCCAACCCAAAGTTGAGTGTTTCATTGAACTGACGCAGGTGTCAATTTCAGAACCCAATGCCACGCAACCTGGCAGAGCCTCTGACACAGAGGACGAGGTTCTGAAAACAGAGAGTACACCATGGGATCTTAGGATGCACCATGGTACTCACATGACAGTAGTAAGTAGTAGGAGAGAGGTGGGGGAATCCCCAGTAAAAGCGGGTGTAACTCAATTTATGTTGCTCCAGAAGGGTCAGGGAAAAGTCTATTATGTCCAGTGGTCACACATGGGCTGGAATAATTTGATGAAGACACTCCTTTTGCTCACTTCAGTGGCGGGAAATGGATTTATGCTTTAGAGAAACACACTGCCGGTGATATGTTGGCCATAGGGGAAATGAAAAGCGTATTCATGGCTCTAATGGGGGAACTGTCAGATGAGCTTTGGAGTTGAGAGGGATATCCGGGAGTTCAGTTGGATACAAATTCCCATGATGGAGCAGCATTTAAGGATTACAGGGAGCGAGTATGTGGGCACCACAGATTATGTGTCAAGGTGAGCCTGATATAAATTCTATTCTTACCAAAACAATGAAGTTGGATGATGATCCTGCCACACATGTCCACTTAATTCAGAATATGTGGAGGGCAGAGACGGGAGAAGAATGGGATAAGAATGTGACGCATGTATAACACATGCTAGAGAAGAGACTTCCTAAGGAAGTCCAGCATGATCCAGATGAAGTAGGAGGGATGGAGGCCAAGAGTTGGCCAGAAATTAAGGCACATATTGTGCATTTTTGTAAAAGGAGGCAAGAGAAGGTAAACGAGTATAGAACAGGCACAAAATGCAGAGGCCAAGCTCATTCAGAAAAAGCTAGCGAAAATCTGTTAGAAGGGGGAGTGATTACGAGCTCCATGGAGGAACAGCAGGGGCAAATGGGACAATAAATGGGACAATGGGGACATAGTGAATCGGGTATGACAGAAGGTTGGATGGACTGGTATGCTCCCCGTCCATGGCAAATGAGAGGGTTTCCAAGGGATATAGGAGCATTTTCACAAGGAAGTGGGTTATTTAGCAGGTTCGGAGGAATGGGGCCCTGGTTTAATGGGTCAATGGGAAATAACTATGGAGGGTTGTTGGTCGTGCAGAAGGATACAGGCCACAGTATTTTAAAGTAGGAGTTCAGCAAATGCTAGCCCTGACCATGCAATATGTCCCATGCTCTGTGCAACCGCAGCAGACACTGGTTGAACACAACCAGTTCCTGCTACCGGCCAGTGAAACCTGATGACATTGTTCACGATTGTGCAACAAATGAGGAAGAAGAGGACGAGAGGACGAGTGTTAAGGAGGATGTTTTTGAGGGAGGTTAGGTACTTTTTGTTGATGGGTCCTTGGCAATCAATCAGAAATCTGGTGAGAGGCATATGGGTGCAGCCGTCGTGGACCTTTGGAATCGGAATTCCAGGTCAGGTTGAATAAACAGTTTCCTTCACAATACTCAGCGCAAGCAGCGGAACTAGCAGCACTTATAGAAGTGCTAGAAATGAGTAAGGGGAAGATGATCACTATTTATTCTGACTCTGCATATGTAACCTCCACTGTACATTCATGCTTATCAAGCGGGCAGAAAACAGGGTTTAGGATATCTGTCACGGCACCTGTCCAGCATGCTGCACTTCTATCCAAATTATTCAAAGCCCTAACCCTGTCCATAGAGGTAGGAAGCTTAGGTGTGCTCCACATACTAATAGTACTCGTTAGCACCTGGTATTAATGCTGCAGACAGGGTGGCGAAAGAAGCCACATATTTGCCATTTCCAGATCCTCCAAAAATGGATCCTGTGTCCCAGCAGGTAATTTTGTTAGCTCCGTACAGTGCAGTCCCTTTGCTTCAAATTGTAGAAATGAACGGAAGAGCACCTAAAGAGGAACAGAAGCTTTGGGCAAAGAGCGGATGTGCCCTCTCACCCATGGTTTTGCTGTGAAGACAGGAGCTGACGGGGAAGGTAGTAATGCTGTAGAGCTGCTTTTTCTGGCTCGAAAGCAACAGCATTACCCAGTGCCATTTCTCTGTGACAAATTGCAGCATAGATCCAGGAGGAATGGGACATACCAAGCCTCCAGGAACAGGTAAGTAGATTTGTAGGAAACTGCATAGCTTGTAGGGAATTTTATCCTGGAAATACCATGAGGTCTGTAAGGGGAGTTTTGCTAAGGCGCTCTGTGCCTTTTTGGGGAACTCCATATTGATTTTGTTGATATGATTATGAAATCTGATTGATATGGTGAGACTTGCCACGTGTCTCACCTGGATCCTGGTCAGTGTCTTGAGAAGGTGAAGATGTATGGTCGTGGACCTTCTTCTTGGTTTTCTTTCCATGTTACAGAACTCTCCTTGGTGAGAAAAGCACAATCTCTCTCCGCAGCCACTGCGCCATCCTGTGGTTACCAGCTTGCACCAGTGACTGCAGAAAGGAACATCTATAGCTTGGGGAAAAAGCTAAGGCTGAAAAACCCCAAGTGGAGATGGCAGCTCCGGTAGGCAATAATGATGAACTTTCTGATAGTCCAGAAACACGAAAGGAATGGAAGGCTATCCTCCATTTTTCTCACGTTCGGACTCGTAACAAGTGATATGCTGCTTGTAGATCAAGTTTGGAAAAGATTTGCACCCCAGTACCGCCTCCAGGATGCCTTTAATGAAGGGCATTGGGTACCTGTCTCTCATGGGTATCCTATTGAGCCCCCTGTAATCAATACAGGGCTGGAACTCCTTGGTGTCTTTCTTGGGAATAAAGAATAACAAGGCTCCAGCCAGAGACCTAGATTCCCTGATAAGACTGTGTGCGAGATGGTATCCAAATAAGTCCTCATGGCTCCCTTCTCTGGTAAATATAATGTATACCTTCACCCAAAAGAGACTAATGGTCCAGGATCTCTATAAATTCTGCAATCCCCTGGACAATGTGGTGGTAGATCCCTATGAATCCGATCCTCAAAGACATCAGTGTATTCTTGACAGGAACCAGTGATATGATCTTTACTTCTAGACCTCATTCAAGGACCAAGTGAAATGTCTGCATCGTTCTGGGGGTGTCTATCACAAAATAGAAATGGTGGCAATACTGTGAAGTGAACAGATGGTGTTGGCCACCCAATCAATAACTGGGTTGTGCCAACAGGTCCAAGGAATACCCAGAATAAGGGAGAAATGAGCAGCTCTGATGTAATCAAAGTACAAAGCCCCAGTCTGGTCATGATTCTTCATTAGCAGTGGAACCGAACTGCGATTGATAGGACCAGAATACAGTGGTCTGCCATCAACACCTTCCACAGCTAGTGATTCCGTTTTAGTCATATAAGGTAGCTTATTCTAATCATTTTGTTCAATGCCTTTTCTCTTAATTTGATATAAAAATTAACATACTTGGTTTCATTGTTTTCAAAGTGGTACTTTCTGAATGGTGGACTAGCATAGACAGGAAGCTCTTAGCGTTGGAACACTCTTAAGAAATGTGATGGCATTCAGGTTAATGCTGTGTAACTCTCAAATCAGGCCCTGTATATATGGCTCTAATTTGTGGTGTCCTATTAAGAAAGTAGGTAGAGCAAGCATTCTTAGCTTCTGACTTATATTTTACAAATAGTAAATATCACATTATGCTGCTCTCTGGTAGAAAGAAAGCTCTGAGTGCAGTATTGCAGCTTCAGCTTACCTTGTTACATTGTTATGCTGTTCTTGGGTTTAGTTGGAGCAGTGTCGCAACGTGATAACCTGCGTTCACCGTCTCCTAAACTGTTCGTACTACTAAGTTAGGATTGCGGTATCACGTGACAGAAAAATCATATGATCACGATTCAGCCATTTCGGTTTGGTAAAGGCATTCATCGTAAATGCCGCTTAAGACACTGCGGGTCTCCTCAAGTTAACTAAAAAGCACATATTTTGTGTGCTTCATGATAGTAACTGCATAATTAAGCTTTTGTGCCGATTTATTACAAATTTGACTACTGGAATACAGCGGTGATCATGTGTCTCATATTGTCACGTGATCACTGATTTTCCATCCTAAATTGTTGAATGTGATGCAAGGGGTGATTTTTATCTTTAAGAGTATGAGAATCCTGTTATGTCTTATGGTCCAATATGCAGTAAAGTTATTTTTTTATTTTTTGTTAGATTTTCCTATTTTGTTACCACTTCGAATGAAAACATTTTTAATATTTTGCACAAATAGTTTTGGAATATTTTCAAACAAAAGAACTGTGTTGCAATTCAAAATAAAAATCAAAAATATATGTGAAAGAACAGTTCTGCTAGATAGATATTTCTATCTAACACTGTTTTGTTCTCGGTTACTAATGCTGAACAGTCTCATTTATCACCTGCAGATGGATTTAAATAAGATGATACATCTCAGCATCTGTGTTAAAGCCACTATGACAGGTGTCCAAAGTGCATATCCAGAAAGCTTCCTTGGATCCAAGGATTTTCTCCACATTGCCTCCTCTTTGGGGTACTTTGATTTTTTCTAGTCCATAGATTTTGATATTCTTCTTGGGCTGTCCCTTGTAGTTCATTAGATGATGATACCCCAGTGGGTATCTTATATCCTCACTGGTGAATGCTCTAAAATGTTCCTGAATTCTTGTCTTGAGTGCTCTTGTAAAAATGCGCATTCTATTGCCTAGACTACTAGTTTTGTATTACAATTGATGAAGTCATTTATTGGCTGTGTTGTACCATTCAGTAGATGAATCTCCTGTTTGACATTGGCTGAAAAGGTGCAGCTTTTGGAGTTACCACACTTAAAATTGCCCCTGAGAGGCTTGGGGTTCCATAGTTGTGATAGCCCTGGTTTGGAATTTTTGTTGGTATAATGTGAGTGACTCAGGATATCCTGTAGGCTTTTTGCTTTTCTAAAGGTAATGTTCGCTTCTTCATCCAGGTATCCTGATATGTCTGTGTCCAATTTCAGGATGAGTCCAATTTTTCTTTAGTATTTGTCTGATGTCTTTAGTGTTAGGAGTATATGTGGTAATAAATCTGATTTTATTGAACTGATCGGTTTGTGATAGAGCACTCTTGTTCACCAATAGTTCTGCTCTAGTCCTTTTGGTGGTTCTGTCATATGTTCTCTGTAAATGCCTGTAGTTGTAGCCTCTGGCTACACATTTTTCCATTCCATTGTGATTTTTACATGTTTTCGATATTCTCGATCTTCTGTACAGTTTTTTTTAGTCTTAGCATCTCGACATAGGGTATATTCTGAATTACATGCTGTGGGTGGTTGCTATCAGCATGTAGTATTGTGTTCCCAGCCGTGCGTTTCACAAATAGAGTTGTGTATATTTTTTCATTTTTTACATAGAGTTCCAGATCCAGGAAGGTTATGGATGTTGTACTTTCGGTAATTGTAAACTTGCGATTGTATTGATTTAGATTTAGATAGGCAAATTATTCTTTTAGTGCTGAGATGTCTCCATTCCATATAAGTAGAACATCATCGATGTATCTTTCCCAGTAAATGATGTTGTTGGTTTTGGTGAATGCTTCATGGCGCTAAGCATGTTCCAGCTCAAAGTGCCCTACATAGAGGTTTGGAAATTCTGCATGCGAATTTCGCGCCCATCGCGGTTCCTTGGCATTGTTTATACATTTGGTCATTAAACAGAAATATGTTGTTATGCATTAGCAGTGGAACTGAACTGCGATTGATAGGACCAGAACACAGCGGTCTGCCATCAACACCTTCCACAGATAGTGATTCCGCCCTAATGACATAAGGTGGCTTGTTCTTATCAGCCCATACTGTGTCCATGAAATTTCTGTCAGCGCAGCAATCTAACAACGTTAATACTTCCAATGGTTCCTTTCAGGGTGCCTGTATGGTTACCAAGAGCACCATAAGGCGATTATCCAATTCTTCTTCAGTTCTAACAGAAACTATGATGGAACTACCTATGATACCCTTTCTCCTTGTCCTGTCTAGGCACAGGATTTGTAGTTTCCCGACCTCTAAGGGGGAACTTCTGGGCATTCTCTTAACAGATGCCCTTTAGATCCTCAATATAAACATAGTCCTTGGTCTTGTCTTCTCTTTCTTTCCTCAGGTGTAACTGGCCCTCTTTTAAGACCGATTTGCCTGGGCTGCTCAAGGAAGAGTTGCTCTGTGGTAGACAACATAGGAGCAGGACGAGGAAGAACAGATGGTCGTTTTCTCTTCCTTTCTCTTCTTTTCTTTCAGTTATTCCAAAGTCAATCTGTAAAACCGTTGACACCAATTTGTAAAAAGAAGCAGGCCTTGGTACTCTGGCCAACCCATCCTTGATCACCTCTGGGAGCCCCTGGCGGAATATGGTGTAATTTGCCGTTTTCCAGCCATCCTGCTTGCGCTACTTTTTTCTTATATGTAGAGACCTAATCCAAAATATTGGAAGAGCCCTGGCGGAGATCCAATAGGGCCTCATAAGCAGAGTATACAATTTCTGGTATCTAAAAAGTCTTTTTAAATGCTTGAACGAAATTCCTACAGTCCCACAAGAGTGGACTCGCCATGGAGACTAAATGGGTTGCCCAGGCTAATGCATTTCCCACCATATTTGAAATCATAAAGTGTATCTTGGCTCTGTCATTGGAAATGCTACTGTGCGAAAAAGTGAACTGGATCATAGATGCGTCCAAAAACTCCTACACATGCTTAGGGGACCCATTAAAATTGTTTAGCAAACCCCCTAATAGGGGTGGATCAACAGGTTGTAGCCCCCTGGCAGTAACTATTTGTCTTTAAGCGACAATCTCTGCCTGTAACTGTTGGACCTGGAGTGTTAAACCCTGAACAGCCTGTGTTAACTCTTGTAGCTGTTCCATCTTCTTTTCTTCTTTCAGGAATTGCAAACTGATGTGGCGAGACTTGCTGACTTTTAGTCTTTTAAAACTTATTTTGCAATTGTAAGGCGCATATGCGAAAAGTACATTGTGTTTCAAAGTGCCCTCAGGGCAACAGGGAGGGAACATTGGAGTGAAAAAACAAACATATAATTGACGGATAGAGGCAAACCTACTAGCCTTTGTGAGCATTCAGACTGTGCAAATGCAGAGAGAAAGAAGGGATGAGGGGGTGTACCCAGAGGGAAGTGCTGGGCAGTGAGCAGCTGCAAGTGCCTAGGTGAGTGGTTAGCTGCAAATAAATAAGTGCAGGCCTGTGGCGGCATATACAATTGGGTGCCAGGCAAGTGCTGTAACGGGTGGATGCTGAAGGCGATTGGGTGCGGGAGGCCAGGGCCCAGGAGGACACATAAGGGTGTTGGTCATCAATCTCAGCAACTGTGGGGTTTAGCAGAGGAGGAAGGAAGGGACGGAGGAGGTGAAAGAGAAGGTCTTAAGGAGTTTCCAGAATTTGAGGAGATCTGGCTCAAGATGAAGAGGAAGGGGGAAGCTGTTCCATAGAAGGGAGCCTGCCAAGGAGAGAGATCGTCCACCAGCTCGCTGTTTAGCAAAGCGCTTGACACACAGAGAGTTGGTGCCATAGGAATGGAAAGATCTGGAGGGAGAATACTTAGTGAGAGCAAGTCGTAGATAGCATGGTCCCTGGCCCCAGACAGCCTTATGGATGATGCAGAGGAATTTGAATGTGATCTTTGCAGCAACCGGGAGCCAGTGGAGAGCTTCTTGGGCTTGTGTGATGTGGTCCCTGGGCTTGAGGCCAAGGATAATTCTTGCAGCCCTATTCTGGATTAGCTGCAGGGGTTGTAAGGAGGAAGAGGGTAGGTTAAGTCACAGACTATTGCAGTACTGTAGCCTAGAGAGAACTAGAGCTCTAGAGACATTGAGCTTCTGGGCAAAAGTGAGGAAAAGAAAAACGCCTTGAGGAGGTAGAGTTGGATGTGGGACTTCTTGGAAAGATCCTGAATGTGGTGGAGGACGGAAAGAGAGGTGTCTAAGATTATTCCAAGGTCTCTGGCTTCAGATGAGGGAGAAAGGGGATAGCCCATAGAAGATAGTCAGCGTGAGGGGAAGAAAGAGGGAGCAGGAGTCGCCTCAGGATCAGCAGCTGATCACTCTGTATACTGTGTTTTTGCTATCTAATACAAGAAGCTTGGTTTATCACCAGGCTGTGTCTGATATCCTTATTTGCTGCAAACTGAGCCTGATGCAGAGGGGGCCTTTGGGTAGGGCCCCGATCTTGGCCACCACAGAATGCTGTGATCTCTGGCCTAACTCCGGGGGTGTTTTTCTGTGGGCTGCCCTCTACCACAATTGCATGGCCAAATATCAAAAGGTCCTCACCATCGGAGGTCACTTTTATAAGTGTGGCACACCTTTAGATGGTGAAGTTGCCATATATACAGAAAGTCTGCAGAGAATCTCCAGCACAGCGCACGGTTGTGAACCTGTTCCCCTACTACTGTTTGGTAAATACAACCGTCTGTCACTTTGTTTTTCTCAGCACTACAATTTATTTCGACTAAAAGTTAATTTGCCATGTTGTGTATTTGCTATCTCTCTCCCTACTCCTCCCGGTATGTTTTATATGTGTCTGTAGCTGAGTAGATAGCGATGCTGTTTGCTGGTTTCAGTGTAAACCTCATATGGAATCCCCATGAATTAATGCTGCAGGCTATCCTGTGCTTACTTTTTTGTTTTTATTCCTATTTTCTGAGAGATCTTTAGGATTACGGGTCAGTATACAGTTATTTTGGCAGTCAAGTAAACAACCTGATCAGTGTCCCATATTGTAGCAGACGAGGCCCTTGCAGTTGCAGAGGCACTGACAGCCCACAATCCCTCTCTTCCCTGTATCAGAGCAGCTTGCTGCAGATGCAGAGAAGTGCTGGCAGGCTGCCACAGCTGACATTGAAACCAATGTTTTCGCAAAATGTTTTTGCCAAACATGAAACAATGATAAAGACAAGCTCTGAACTACAGAATTCAGCCTGTGTGTATTTCTATTTGAAAAGGCCTTTCTTGCAAGCAACGTGTGTATTGTGTACATGTAATTGTTGTATGTCATGTTCTGATTAAAACTGCTTCTGTTTCTACTACTGATAAGTTCCGTATCGCTTGTTGCATTGGATGTTTTGATTCTCATTTTGTGAGGTTACGTTTAACAGTTTGGGTTACTGTTCTTTTTGCTTCTCACACTGGTTGACGAGGAGGTTTAGATCCTCATTGCATATTCTTGTGATTAAGGCATAGGGCCACTGTGTGATGTCACAGTCTATTTCTGGTTTTCTAACTATTCAGATATGCTGCTTTCACCAGGTTGAGTGAGTTTCAGAGTCACTTCACCCGTGGTGAATGTGTGCTGCCACAATGCCACGATTTGTGACTTGTGTGGGGGTTGTGACTAGGGGGTCCAGGAGTCTGTGTCCAGGTGAGCACATGGCCCTCAGGATCAGACGCAGATTCTGATGCTTTTGTCCCTAGTTGTCTATTCAGAGTGCTTTCTCAGCTGGACGTCACTGGAAGATTGTTGTGCATTCCTCGGGACTGTTGTTTCTATGGTTGCAGATGACAGTGTTATTTTTGACTTCTTACATGCCGCGGCTTGCCTTTGCCACTCAATTAAAGGGTCGCCATGGTTCGCCAATTTTCACACATATCCTTCACCTACTTCAGACATCTTTAAATTGCTGCCTGCAGGACTGCCATGTGTTGGGATTTCTAAATTCCCTTGGGGTTTCTTGTCATTGTGATTTTTTTGCTTGCTAAATTGACTCTGTGTTTATTTTCTTGATTTATTGTGAGAACTGCAAAGATTGTGGCTACTATTCACCAGCGCCCTGTCCATGCTACAGACAACTTAGTGCTACAGAAATACCTACATGCGTTACTTCCATGCCCCCCTTCATTGCTTTACCTACTACAACACTCATAGCCTTGCTGTCTATATCTGTGTCTAGTTTCTGCTAAAATGGCATTGCTGATGGACCTTGGCAATTTGGGAGTTAAGTGCCAAATGTTATTGCTGAGGCAACCCTGAGGCTGTACCTCTCGTCCATCTTGTGTCTGAATTTACCTTTATATTCAGCAAACTCTATCAATCCTTGCTTGCTCCTGTCTCCCCTTGGGTACCACCTTTCCGGGTTGTCTTTACGCTAGCACCACTGCTAAATACCAATTGCTGGGAGGTTGTTTGCACCACCCCTCTTGATCTGCAGTACCTGTGGGCCTACCTCCCTTTTTATATCCCCTCTCTTTTGATTTCTAGACTAAGCAATGGGCTCTGGGCTATCCACAACAACACTTACACCTGCAGTAGGAACTAATGCCTTCTTCATATTTTCACCATATGGGGCATTCATGGGTAAATATTTGAAAGAGTGGAATGTCTTTGTCTCTGGTTCAAAAGGAATATCAGTGGTCACTTCAGGCCTATTTTAATGCAGATCAACTTGTTGTCTTGCTCGAGGCTTTGGAACATAGAAAGTGTAAGGCATCTGATGGTCATTGGTCAGCTTATTTTGCCTGGTACAAACTTTCGATAGACAAATTGTGTTACATTCAGACTACATCGCTGAGAAACTCTCAGGCTAAGCTAGAGAAAGAACAAGCATCCCTCCAAGGCCAGCCAGTCAAACAGTAAACACAGTCGCAAAACACGCCTCTACCCAAGTGTTTCTGAAGACACTATTAAAGACTCCCTTTCAGAAGTGCCTACAGTGCCACTTGTTTACCTGTTAGATGAACTACCACCATTCTCGCCTCTCCTGAGGACCCGCACACCACCCAGAATGCACCAGGGGGATGCACCACCCCCTACGCCACAACGAGCAGACATGCCAGACCAGGCACCCGCCACACTCCCCCACCACAGAACCTCCCCTGCCTCTCACACCCCTTCCTACATCCCTGACATCTCTGTCCATTCCTCAAGAAGACTTAACAACACAAACTCCCCCTGCCTCGGCTAAACTTCCACTACCAGCAGCTCCTACCTACATACCACCATGGACTCGCTCCCAACCGAGTCCATTCCCACCTCAATCTACTTACACTCCCCTGCCTACACAGCAGTTCCACAGGCACATGTCTGACTCAACCTGCTAAAAATACATGGATGATTTACAGGCACTGTCCAACTCTTACTCCTTAAACTTTAGGCTAGGACAACTTACCAAGCAAGGTATTCAATTGTCATATTCATCCATGTCTGAGCTACCCTCACTACACACTATGGACACCTCAACATCCTCCGCTGCCGCCACTAACCTTATGCTCATACGCATCTACCCTGAGGCCAATGCTGATGCTGAACCTATGCGATTTCACACCCCATGGAGCTCCACTGACTTATACCATATGGCACAATAATTCCCCACTTTGGCTGACAACCCTACTGTTTTCATGGAACATTTTAACACAGTGATTGTCTGTTATGATCCCACTATTGGAGACCCTAAACAACTCCTCTGGGCTGTGCTCAAAGACACTCATACTAACACGTTATAGAAAAACTGCAATGGCCTGAAATACTGGTGGAAGGTGACGCTATTACTGCTAATATTACCACTCTTACCACCCTCATCAAAGAAAAATACCCTGTAAAATCAGACTGGTCGAAGATCGCCACTTGGAAGCAAAACCAGTCTGAATCTCCCTCTGACTACCTATCTAGATTGGTTGGCAAGTTGAATCTATTGAAAAAGCACTGTAAGCAGCTCCACATTTCTTTCACAAGTTCAAACGCCAGGAGCAAGATGGTGCTATCCGCCTCATGGCTTGGCAGATAGAGCGTGCAAAACAAAAGACTGCCTCTGGGGGACAGGAACGCCCAGGTACCTCACGCCAGCCCTATGCCCAACATAATCCACTGCCAACTTTTCACCAGGGCCACCAGCCATAACAGACTTTTGCACACCCATTTTTGCCTGCCCAACAACCCTTGCCAGGGCAACCTTTCTGCAGATATTGTAAGAAGACAGACCATCTCATCCAGCAATATCCTACCAAACCTGCTAGACCACAGTGATATATATGGTCCCACTACGCCACACAATGATTTAATTACTCCTAACAGTTATAATTGTTAGCCTACACAACCACCACCGCCCCCTCCACCTCCGCCAGCTCCTAATGGGGGCTTCCGGGACATGCAGATCTCCTATGATCCACAATGACATTGCCAGAGGGACCTTGCCATGTTGTCTGCTGCTTTGCTCCCACTATACCGGTCTGGTCCTTATGTCAAATGTGACATCCAAGGGAGAAGGGTGAATTGTTCAAATGACACTGGTGCCAGGCACTCCATGCTGTGAGCAGCTGAATTTCCAAATGTTGATATCTCAAAGGAAATTGTCTCTGCTGTTGGGATTTCTGGCCCCCCTATTCCACACCCAGTGTCAAATTAATTGTCTGTTTCTATTGGTCCCATCACTGAACATCATGTCTTTCTATTGAGCCCTTGCTCACCTGCAGAGTCGTTGGGTATTGATCTGCTGTGCACAATGCATTGTACATTTGTTGTTCTCCTGAGGGTATGTCTCTACAGGTTCCACAATCTAGGCAAGCTGAATGTTTGTTTCTCCTCCAACAACCTACTCATCCGGAGGCTCCTACAAAGCCTCACACCCTCCTCACACCCACAAAAGCTACACAGCTAAACCACCTTAGTGACTCAGTGCCAGTGGCCTTCTGTGCAGCACATACCAATGAGGTAGCCCACATTCTCTCTGCTAAACCTGTTAGTTTCACTCTCAATCCAGAGGTCCCTCTGCCACTCGTGCCACAGTATAGAATATCCCCTCAAGCAGAGGAAGGTATCAAGCCTGTCATCTCTCCCCTCATTGATCAGGGCATCCTCTACTAAACCACTATCTGTTGTAATACTCTGGTGCTCCCAATTCAGAAAAAGGACACAGGAAAATTCCGTTTTGCTCACGATTTGCACACCCTTAATAAGGCGGTAATGCCCTCACATCCAGTAGTCCCAGACCCCCTGATCATTATCTCATGTATCCCGCTCCACACCCATTTTTTCACTTGCGTTGATCTTGCCGCTGCCTTCTTCTCTGTCCCTATCCACCATGACTCTCAGTATCTCTTTGCATTAATGTACAAGGGACAACATCTCACCTAGAGGTCCCTTCCAATGGGCTTTATTGACTCTCCATCTGGTGAAACAGGAAAGGGGTGGTCCTACTAGGCCTTTTGAGCAAGTGCAGGGAGAGAGAGATGGGACGGGACATGGGTAAGTGCTGGGTTTTCCATAGAGGGAACTGCCAAGGAGTCAGGTGTGTGCAAAGTAAGTGCCTGTCAGAGGTGGCTTGGTACAGAGAGATCATTTGCCAATAATAAGATCAGGCGTGTGAGAATACAAGCCAGTGGGTGCCCAAAGGCAAGTGCTGCAGTGGGTGGGAAGGCTGAAGGGGATTGGGACCCAGAAGGACACATAAGGTCCAATGCCACCAATATCAGTGACGGTGGTGTCTTGAGGAGCTTCCGGAATGTTTAGAGATCGGGCTGAAAATGGAGAGGAAGGGGGGCTGTTCAAGAGGAGGGAGCCAGCCGAGGAGAGAGATCTGCAACCCGCTCGCTGCATAAGTCCTCTTAGCACCTGACACATAGAGAGTTGGAGTCAGAGGAGCGTAAACCACTGGAAGGAAAGTATTTGGTGATAGTAAGTTGTAGATAGATTGGTACACAGTGCCAAGTAGACTTTTGGATGATGCAGATGGATTTGAATCTTATCCTTGCAGCAACCGGGAACCAGTGGAGGGAGTTTAGGGCTGGAGAGATACAGTCCCTGGGCTTGAGGCCAAGGATGTGTCTCGCAACACTATTCTGGATAAGATGGAGAGAGCACAGAGGACGAGGGTAAATTAAGGAAGAGGCTTTTGCAGTAGTCAAGCCTAGAGATAGTAGTCGAGCTCTAGAGACATTGAGCTTCGGGGAGAATTTGAGGAAAAGAAGGATACCTCTGAGGAGGTGGAGTTGAAAAGGGGCCTTATTGGGTAGGTCCAAGATGTGAGGGAGGAAAGAGAGAGAGGAGTTGATGATGACTCTAAGGTTTCTGGCTTCAGATGTGGGAGAAGGCAGTGAGCACATAGAGGGTGGTCAGAGTGAAGGGAGAAAAGAGCGAAAGGGAGTCCCAATAGGAAGGTACTCAGTCTCGCTGGCAATGAGGCAAAGATCATTGGAAGAACACCAGGTCTGGATAGTAGATAGGCAGTCGGGGTTGGTAGAGGAAGTAGCAAGAGCATCAGAGTGAAGTTTGAAGAAGAGTTGGTGTCATCGGCATAACACTAGAAGTGAGGGGAGAAAGTAGAGATAAGGTGAGCAAGCGGAGCGTGATAGACGTTAAAGAGCCAGGGGGAGAGGTTATAAACCTCGGGAATGCCACGGGTGGAGATAGAGGTAGAAGAGGAGAAAGGGCCCAGGATAACTTGAGAGGGACGGTCAGTGAGTAAGGAGGTCAGCAGTCCATTCCCCACTCCGAGATACCAAGGGTATCATGAAGCCGTTTTATGAGGATGGAGTGGCTGACCGTATCAAATGCAGAGGAAAGATCAAGTAGAATAAGGACAGCAGGAGAGTTAGTTTCAAGAGATGCAAGCAGTTGTTCATAAGTGTTCACAAGAGCAGTTTCCATGCCTCTGGATGCTCGGAATCCAGATTGATGGTCATGTAGGCAACCAATGAGTACAGTATGCTGGGCTAGTTGGGGAAATACTAGCTTCTCCATTGACAAATGTTCTGTATGGACTCAGGCCTACCCTGTAAATATGCTGATTCCATTACAGTGGCAGGAAACTGCTCCAAGAGTTCATCCCATGTTTTGGCCTTCCAGTTTCTATAAACTCTGACTGAGGCCTCTCTCACTTAATGAGAATTCCAGTTACTCTGCCACCTTCCCCTGAGCTCTATGACCTACAACTAAATAATGATCTGGTTCTGTCATATTGCAAAAGACTAACGCTGATTGTCAGTTCTCACTTCCAGAAAATCCAAGAAGGTGTGCCTCAACCACCTGAAATGCTTTTCCACAGCTTAATGCAGGGAGACTGGTTGGTCCTGAAAGTGCATCAGCGTACATCATCCCTGCATCCTCATGGAAAAGGTCCTTTCCAAATCCTGCTGATAACCCACAATGCAGTATGCTGTAGAGGCCATGACTCTAGGGTCCACACCAGCCTCTGTGTAAAAACAGCACCACCACTCGATGACAAAAAACCGCTAGAACTGCAGGACAAACACAACCCGCCGTCCAGCAGCACCAAAGACACAGAAAAGCTGCAATCTGCAAGGGTACAGGAGGAAGAGACCCCTCTTCAGCTGTCCACTGGGGTCCCAGCAGCTAAAACCTCAGTGACTCTGCAACCAGCACTCCTCGATGACGATATTCCATTACAGGTTCTGAGATACGACTTGCGGAGTGCGGCCACCATCTCACCTGACATCAGCAGGTGAATCATCGCTCTCAAAAGTTTGCTACCCTTGTCTCATATGGGTGGCCCATTGCTCTCAAATGTTTTGCCACACTTGTCTCCTGCGAGTGGACTATCGCTTGAAGAGGGAGGGTCAAGACCCACCCCTGCTCCCCACCTGGCCAAACACACCACCCGCAAGAAGAACCGCAGGAACCATGATCACCCATACAATTTCGCACCAATTCCCAGTGCTCCAATAATAGAGAAATATGTGGAGAAGTACCCACTCAGCCTGCCCTACAGCCCAGGTACGGACAAAAATTGCCCAAAGAGAATGAGGAGCTTCTGGACACCATTAAGGACACTTTAATTGAAAGCCTAGAATAAAAGCGCCAAGAAGCTGTGCTACAACGTCGTTAGAGACACCATGACATAGCAGGGTTAGACATGAAGCACACGTGCCATCCATATATCGGGACCCATTCATGCACCCGAACACATGAAGAACACATGCATACAATTCTATAAGCTAGAGGAAGGATACATACACATACTGTCTGTACATGTATTATTTTTGCCATTAGCTTGACCGCAGAAACGCAGACACTGCAAGAAGCAAGAGATCCTGTGCAAAAGCTTGCAGATACTTATGTGCAAATAACCCTATGGGATTGCATGAGTAGCTGAGGGAGCTGACAGAGCCATGAAGAACTAACATATGGATACCATAGAATAGGACAAACAAGTTTTAAGCCATGCCATGGCTTAGGAAAATTACAGTAGGCCACAATGAGCTCAGTAAAGGCTGAGCTGAATTCAACGTGAACAAGAGAATAACCGGGTGGGACAGGGCCTGCTGACAAACTGCAACATTGTAGAAGTAGCATTTTTCAGGGATGATCCAGGCTAGCCATCTGGCATGGGAGGACCAATAAACTAACAGATATAGGCCCTCATTACGATACTGGCGCTAAACCATGGCGCTATTAGCACCATGGTTGGTTCCGGTATCATAACGAGTCCGCCAATGTTCAATGGGGAATTACCACCCCATTCCAAGGTTGGCGGGGCGGTAATTCCCCAATGAACATTGGCCCTTCCCCATTCCCATTTTTGCCCCATAGGGCCCAATGGGACTGGGCAAGGCGCTAAGTACGGTACTGCAAATTGTGGTACCGTACTTAGCACCAAGGTCCCTTTGCGCGTCCTTACTTTAACGGCTGGTCTAGACCAGCCGTTCAGGTCAGGTCCCGCAAAGGGACCTCGTAGTAAGGCGCTAATGGGTTAACGGCGCCGCAGCCTTTTACGGCACCGTTAACCCATTAGCACCAGGGTCGTAATGAAGCCCATAGGGTCTGCCACAGGTGGACTATCACTCAGCACCCAATCCATTTGCTCAATAGGTTTGCTGGAGAAGGGCACCGGTTGTGATGTCCTTGTGATGCGGATTTGCCTATCAACTGGCCTGAGAGCCAAAGTTCGATGAGACATTCCAGGAGCGTGTTCCTTGTTCTGATCCCTGTTGGTTTTGGCTGTAATGAACCACAGTTTGAACCTGCTGTCTGTCTTTGCCTGCGTTCCTTTTGGGAAGTGAAGGAGTTAGGCCTTCCATGAGTTCGGGGTCCGCAGACTCCTAGTAGCCCTCCTGCATACCTGGGAGTTTATCCTAACACGCTCTCAAATGTTTTGCCACCAAGCAGCCACAATAACGCTGAGCACCTGGAGATAGGTGCATAGGTCCTCTAGCCCAAGTGGATTTTGAAGGCCAGCTGAATGTGCCCAACACCGCAATTGATTTCTTCCAGCTCTACGCATCTGTCATCAACATCCTGTCAGGGATCCTGTACTTTTGCATCATCGTCTCTCCTGTCAAACGGGTCCTGTAATGACTGACACTCTTTGGAACTTTTGGGCATAAGACCCCAATCTCCGTAGGGTTGAACTGCTAAAGCTAGAAGTAACGCTTCTATTGCATTATTGAATCTGAATTGTTTACAACATGTTGATGTTCCTTAACATGGTATTTGCTCTGCCTCACCCTACATCCACCATCCTACACCCAGACACCAACACCTTCCACAACCTCTCTTGGACCTATGTGGTACTAATGAATGCCTCTGGCTGCTATGTATGCTCACACACTTCTGTGTATGTCAGTGGGTGGATTCCCTTAATCCCTGCCATGTTCAATCTTGCTGAATGATGTTATGACCTTCTGATCAATGACTCTTCTTGTCCCAATATGACCCATCCATTTCCCGGGGATTCTTCTTCCCCAGCCATGCCAATACGTTACCGCCCATGTTTCTGACCGCATGTGAGATCCCTGTGCCTATCCACTCTATACCTATGTCACCCGTGTACCTGGGCATCTTTGATTGATGCTATACCCCAATCCTGCTCCCTGTGATCTACACCCTGTCACAGGGATGACCAAACAGGGGGTTGATGTGGCAGGATCGTTATGCAATGCTATGTTATGCAAGGATAGTTATGCTATGTTATGCAGAATTAGAATGTGATACTGTGCTATACTATGGTATACTAGATCAGGCTCTCTCTCATACATGTAGGCCTCAGATCTTCCATCTGCCGCCCTCTACATGCAGCACCCCGGACAAGCCCAAACACTTCATGGGGCAGATGAGACGTCAGACCTTCTCTTCCACATATTCTCTACAAGAATAGCATTAGCACCATATATGGGCGATATCAGTAGGGTTTATGCGACTGTCACTTATCCATAATAAAACACGATGTCCTGCAAGGCTGCTTCACAAAGTCACAAGTGAGATGTCGACAGTTCTTTCAAAACGTCTGCAATATCTTGCCTAGTAACACTCCCCATAGTGCTTTAATATATTAGTGATTGCTTATGATATGCTATATAACCTACGCTCCAGGGGTGGTCTAGCGAGAGTTCCATGTGCCGACTGCCTGGAAAATTGTCCTGCTGTGTGCTTTGTTGATCAGCTGATCACTCTGTATGCTGTGTATTTGCTATCTAATAAAGAAGCTTGGTTTACCACCAGTCTATGTCTGATATCCTTGTTTGCTGCAAACTGAGGCTGATGCTGAGGGGGCCCTCGGGAAGGGGCTGATCTTGGCCACCAAACAGCAAAGAATCTGACAATCTGCACAAGTGACCATTGCTCCCCGGGGACATGACCTTCATTCGTACCTTTGTGCGACGCTGGAATGAGCAGCGTTTCCATGAACCGCAACGTGCTATTTTAGCAACTTCAACTGCTTTGAAGGTGGAGGCAGCAAGAGCTGGGTGCATATCAGCGACGTATGAAGGGGTACCATCACTCCTCAACCAGCAGAGGAGCTGCAGCAGGCTCAAAGTTAAGTATCCCCTAAGGATTTGCAGTTCATTCCAGTGAATAAGAAGGAAGCAAATGAAGACCAGGAATTGTTATTTTTTCCAAGAAAAGAAGAAAACTTTGTATTTATAACGTATATTACAATCATTGTTTATATGTCTTTCTCATTTCTCTTGTCATCATGTTCAAAGATGGTAAATAGCATGGATGTGAATGGTTTAAATGTATCTAGTATCATAGAATTTTAGGACATATTATTGAGGTCACAAAGGAATGTTGATGCTGATTTTCTGAGCAGTGAGGACAATGTAAATGTAAACGCTATAGTAGATGCACATGGTTTCGTAGCAGATAATGGTATAGCGTATGAGGAGAGTTGGGAGAGATACATCTGCTACATTTGCTCTATCATACCTCATGCTAACGATCTAGCCCCTCTGATTGTCTAGGAGGCCAGCACGTCTGTCGGCCCTGTGGTTCTCCGCTGAATTACGCTTACTCCGTCTATCTGTTAGTCCGGTAAAGCATAAGTGGAGAAAGGACTATGATCTATCCCTTCAAGAAGGTTTTAAACAACAGCTTGTATTTTTACCACAAAGCCCTTAATGCGGCCAAATTGTCGTATTTCTCAAACTCCCTTCAATCCGCTGTTAGTGTAGCAAAAGATATCTTTCAAATGTTAAAAGAACTCTCTAGTCCCAGCGCAGCTCCTTCAGCCCCAACCTCACAGGAACTGTATTATAATTTGTCTCACTTTTTTATAAATAAAATTCAGATTATTAGGACTAACATTCTGAATTTCCCCCTGCGCTTGCATGTTCTCAATGTCATTGGGCCTAGTAAGATTGATTGTTTTTGTCCTCCTTGTTCCCCTCCCCTGCCTCGTTGCGCTCTGAAACACTTGTGTATGGGCGCGATATAAAAAAAATATCATATCATATCATTCCATGACTAGTGAGCTAATTGAGGTCCTTGCTGATCTTTCCTTACCTAATAATGTTGACACCCAATCTTTTCTTTTTTTGAACCCACCATCGCTTTAGATTTCAGTCATGTGGTATTGAGTCTGAAGACTGTGTTGCCTTTGGATGATATTCCCTTGCATCTGTTTAAACAGGCATCTATGCGTCTCTTTGCGATAATCTCAGAAGCTGTTAACTCTTTGCTTGCTTTAGTGATCCCGTTATTGAAGAAACCCTCTTTGGACGCATCTGTTTTTTCCAATTATCGTCCAATTCCTTTACTTCCGTTCCTAATGAAGGTTATGGAAGCAGCTGTTACCCCGCAGTTTAGATCTTTTCTTGAGGTTCAGGACATTTTAGTCCCCTGTCAGATGGGCTTCCATCCTTTGACAGGAACAGAGTCCATCCTGGTTGCAGTATTGGATGATCTAGCTTTGATCAAGGACAGAGGCGGCATGGCAGGACTTATTCTATTGGATCAGTTGTTTGTAGGTTACAGTGTGCAGGGATTGCAGGGCCGATTTTAGACTGGTTCTGTGCTTTTTAGAAATCCTGGGTACAAATGGTGTTGCTTTTTCCTTACAGGTTGCTTCCTGTAGCTGTCACCTGCAGAGTTCCACAGTTCTCGGCCCTGTCCCTGCAGCTTTTTAATATGTACGTCCAGCCCTTGGCCCCGCTTATTCAGTCTTTTGGGTTCCAGTTCTTCTCCTCTGTAGATGACGCTCACATTCTATTTAGGATGGACCTGGATGGTGCAGGGACCTCGGCTCAATTGAGGTCATGCCATGAGGATGTCAGAAGTTGGATCCAGGCCAACTGGCTCAGGCTTATTGGTGAGAAGACCAAGGTCTTAATTGTTGGCTCTGTTGGGGCCTCTGAAAACTGAACCTCGGAATTCTGCCTGCTGTCACTGGCTTCTTCTGACCCCGGTGGGTGTGGTCAAGGACCTAGGGATACAAATATCTTCCTCCTAAAATATGGAGACTCAGATCAATGATACTTATAGTCTGTGCTTCCTTAATTTGAAGCAGTTTAGGAAAGTTCTCCCGTTCATCTCCCAGGGACGTTTACGTGCAAGTGGCAGCCTTAATGGCACTCTCGATTATTGTAATGCCATTTGTCTCAACTAACTTACTTGATTCACCATTTACAGGTCTTACAAAATGCGGATGTTCGCCTGGTTAAGAGTATTCCTTTTGCCTATCATGTCATGGCAGCACGTCCAGTCCTGCACTGGGTACCAGTTACAATGTGAATCCAGTTCAAGACCCTGTGGATTATTCACTGGGCCTTGAGCAAGAAGGGCTGTTTGGCTATCCAAAACAAACTTCAGCGTTACTGTCTGGGGCATTTTCTCTGATCGACCGATGCAGGATTACTGAATTTACCCAGTTACTGTAAAGATCAAGTGGTCGGTAGAGCATTTTCCATCACTGGCCCAAAACTTTGGAGTTCCCTGCCGGTGGTGCTCCGGTACATTGATGATTATGAGCTGTTTAAACGTAGATTAAAAACCCACCTGTTTGTGCAACTTGATGTTTATCTCTCGGTATCTGAGCAGCGCCATGATGGCTCTGGTGAGAGTGTGCTTTATAAATGCCTGATTGATTGATTGATTGATTGATTGATTGATTGATGCTTCTGGTGCCCCCATGGTGTTTATCCTGGATGAAATAGAGCTAGTAGAGAATGTGTTTAGTGCAACTAGCTTCGTGCAGGGCCTGAGGGCAGTTTCAAGGGCAAACGGTCATAGCATCTATTTTACAGGATGTTCAGCTACAGATCGTAAAGATCAAAAGACTGTTCGGTGTACTCAAAGGGTCCAGTGAAGTTTAAAAGAGGTTATTATCATCAATACCTGATGGGAGGAAGGGGTGAAGAGTTGCAGAGATTGAGGGATTAGGGGATTTTCAGAAGAAGGGTGGCATTTGTAAACCAAGAATGTGGAAATGTGTGGCAGAATTATTTAAAGTTCTCTGGCATTGCTCAAGGAGCCAGACAAACCTTAAGATACAGAAACCCATGTTTCTCTTTATTTTAAGGGCGATGGCACAGTGGGAACTGCAGCCATACACTTCTCATCATTAATCTAAGGTTCTCATCATTAATCTGGAGGTACAGCTTTTCTTCTCAATGTTTTTTGGAATTGTGGACAGTACGCCTACAGACAATTACCTCCAGCCTGGTAAGGTGTGTGCAGTTTGAACATGTTACATGTGCCTGTCCTTGTTATTCCTGAGGAACATTTAATCCTTGTCCGCCCGATGCTCAAAGTCACATCCGTTCCCTCTTTGTCCCCTGTGCCCCTTGCGTCCCCTCTATCATCACACATGGACATCCCAATGACTCTGTCTGATCATGGAAAGGATGGACTATTGTGAAGGATCAAGAGATCAAAATACCTTTTGGCAGCATCTCCAAAAGCTTTGATGTTCATCCTGGTACAATATTGTCATGATGCCCGATCCCGGGGAGCCGGTTCAAGCCCTGCGTCCCCGAAAGCGGACATCCAGTCCCCAAGGAAGGACCCAGCAACCCCATATTGGGGCCCTTTGGACAGTGTCGTGGCGCCTATTGCGCCAAGCTCATAAAAGACATCAGTCCTGGCGCCATGGGCGCCAGGCTCATTATGGGAGTGCTTGGGTGCACTTACCTGATGCAGACCATGCTGCAGGATCCCGGCCTCGTTGAGGCCTGAAAGGAACTACTTTACCTGTGGGACTAATTTACCATCCAGGCGTGGTCGGGGAAGGATACATACCTGATTGGAGGAAGGATACATACCTGGAACTTCTTCCAAGGCTATTTAAACCCCACCCGAACAGCCACACGTGCTTCGCGTTGTTCTGCATCTAGCAGCTGGACGCTCACCGTGTTTGCTCCTGCATCCTGACTTCTGCCACGCCTGCCAGCATCCTGGATCACCTGCAAAGGAAGAGAAGAAGAGAACAGAAGAAGGAAAAGTCCTTACCTGCTAAATCCACATCCTGGAGACATCTCGCCGACAATCCTGAAAAGGAAGACTTTTATTTAAAAGCTCATCGCGTCGATCGCTGCAGCGCCGCATTCCACTCACCTTTTCAGGGCGCCTCCATGTTCAGCAGCGATCATCCGGATTCGCAGTCACACCCCAGCGCCTAGGGAGAAAAAGACCAGAACAAAAGGTGAGAGAGAGAAGGGAATAAGGAAAGCTAAATCTCCATGTTAAGACTTACCAGTTGATTCATTCCCTCTTAATTTCGGGTCCGCGCCACATCCTGGCATTTCCAGACCCCGGCCCCTAAGGGGAAAAAAAGACATCAGCGTTAATGAGCGAATGAAAAGACATTACCAAAAAACGCTCATTAAAGACTTACCTGATTTCTACAAGGATTTCACCTCTCATCTCGGGTCGGTGCCTGTTCCCCGGCATTCCATACCCCGGCCCCTATGGGGAAAAAGACACTAGCATTAGTACATTAATGCATGGACACAAGGGGAACCTCTTATCAAAAAACTTACCTGGAAGCCAAGCAAGTTTGGTTCTCACCAATCCGAAAATCCAGTGAAGTAACTGGATATCAACGCGCCCCTGCATCAGAAGCAGGATGGAGAGCTCGTCCTTCCAGACCCTAAGGTGAGACGCTACGAGGAATCACAGAAGGGTTTCGAGGAGGGTGAGAGGGGAAAGAGGGAGGCCGATTGCATTACCTCGCAGACAGTTAATCCCTTATTTTCGCCTACAGAAGGATACTTCTGCGAGCCAGACAAGCCAGATTTGGGGGCCCGGTCCAGTCCGTCTTCCGAACCCTGCGCATCACCTTAGAAGAGGAGCAGCGCAAACCAGGCCAGCACCTCTGTGGGAGTCAGGTGAGCGTTACAAATATTGGTTGTTAGTTGTATGTAAACATTCTTGTTTTTCCCCTCCTGGCACCTCGCGTCCAAGTTGCAGGAAATGCAAAGTGCCTCCAGGTGACCCGAAACAAACTCATGCTATTTGTGAATTCCTCTGAATCAACTTTCAGTGCCATCAAGGAAGAACTGCGGGCCCTGAGGCTCATACCCTTGCAGAACAGGTACATCCTCAACCTGCTAACAACTATAGATGGAGGGGTCTGTCAGAAGATAGGGAGCACTTGCTGTGTGTGTGAGCCTCCTGATGATTCAGAAAATGGGATTCTGAGTCAGACTATTGCCGCTCTGCACAAGCTTAGGGTGGTCATGGAGAACAAGACAGGAATCACAAATGACCCTTGGTTGGATTCTCTTTTTTCTTGGGTGCTGTCTTGAATGAGAGAAGCTGTCAAACTTGTCATGCCTAGTTTTGTCTTTTTCCTTGTTATATTTTGTTCTTGCCAAATGCTCTTACAATGCTGATCTGGCCAAGTACTGAAAGCCTCTGCCATGATCACTCTGACCCTGTCCAAATCTAGAGCTACTACCATTTCATATCACATGCGTACACGGAATGAAGCTGTCTTGCGTCCTCCACCAAGTTGGGATGATTGTGGGGAGCAGCGTATAGATTGCAGAAATGGTGGGGGGATGAGTTGTAGTTGCTCAACAGAGGACTATACCCATAGTGGGACCAATGTGAGAGATGATTGTAGGGTTTTTCCTCAAGAAAATGATTTTAAAGAACCATCATTTGGTTTATTAGTTAAAGTATTAACTAAAGGGGGAACATTGGGTGGTCAGGAAAGGTCCCAATGAGAAAGATGGGTTTACATTGCACGTACCTTATTTGTGACTAGGGAGCAGCAAAATTGGCATGATGTTGCAATTTTATATGTCTCCAGCGTAGTTAAGGAAAATGGATATGTATTACTTTAAGTAATGTGTTCATGTGGATACATTTAAGATTTGAATGTGTGCAACAAGAAAAAATGTCAAAATCATCAATGAAAAATAAATACAATCTGGGTATGGTGTGTCATGAAGCCCCTGGAAGCTGGGCAACGATGAGCTTCACAATGCACATGCAAGAAAGGAGATTTGTCATGAAGAAACCACTGTAAAGAGGACATTTTAGTTTTAAACATGCATGCACACTGATTATATATATATATGGGGAATTTACAAATCTATATGCAGTGTGCTTTTTTCATTAATTGGTTAAGCTCTGCAGTCAGGGTTTGCAAGGTGAATTCCGAATGACTGGGAAAAACTGGTTTTGCAGGGTTTGGAAGCCGAAGGAAAGGTAATGATTAGCAGCAACATGAAGCAGATGAACAGCCAACAGGCTGGCAGAGAGTTTTTATGGCTTGGCAGTATCATGTCAGGATGCAAACTTTTTGAAGTGTAACAGAGCTTGTTATTTATTGTTCAAGGGGATCCGGCCATTTGCTTTTTGACCAGCAAAAAACCTGGAGTGAAGGACACCTGAGTCCAGAGTGACCAATACTTCACAGGTTTTGATTGTTTTCTCAGGCTATGACCAGAGGCTGTGCGTGTTGAATTTGTAGTCTCAGTGCCCTGGGTTACTAGATTGGCAACCCAGGGTGCTAATAGTGTTAACAACCTCTCCAGCATGCCGGATCAGGTCTTATGCGTGTTTCTAGGCTTTGCTCCGGCCTTTAACTCAGGCATCTAGCCAATAACACTAAGTCTTAGCTTCTTCCGAGGCAAATAAATGGGTACCAATTTCTGTTGGGTGATAATTAAGCATTAACACCCAATCTGGTGGGCCGAATCGGGGTGGCCTTGCCGGCATTCAGACCTGCAGATCACAAACCGACCACAGCAATGAGCACTCAACAAACTGAGCTATCTAACGGGCTGATTCCAACCAAGTTTCCATCAAAAGAGTCTTACACATTACCACGTAGAATCAATCTACAAAATGTATTTGCTGATACACTGGGTCTTGCTTTTATGGACCTGTCCATGGCCTGTGACTCCATGGACAGGTCCATATTGTGGTTTATTCTTAGGGCTGTGGCCCGCCAAAATTACCTCCTAAGTATAATAATTCAAATGTAAACAGGACTCTCGGCAGAGGTCAGGTATGGAATAAATGGAGAGAAGCCTTGCCAGACACGCCCAGGCTGGGTTCTAGACATATTCAAATGTTACTTTCTGTATTTGATGCAGTTTTCATAGGCCACACACCAAGAGCATTGTAAATGATTATATCAGCTGATGGGAAAAACAAAGCCCATCCCTAATGTAGTTCAATCGGAAGTTATATCGCTGGGATTTCAGAAAAAGTATCTGCCCTTGATGTGCATCAGCTCCCACTGCTGACAGATTATTAATTATTTAGGTTTAACTTTTGCAGGTAATATGAACTGATTGTCACAAATCAGACAAACAGAAATATAGGTTCCCCAAACTTACACTTCACTTTTTGGCCCTATATACCTGGTAAATTTCAGTTCTTATGGAAGTAAACACAACCAAATGTCATAGCATGTTACGCTATTGCAATGCAGTCTGGAGGGTGGCAAAAGCCTTAAGGATTGAAGGTCGCTTTAAGGTTATTATTAAAGAGTCCATTGATGGTCGATAATCACACACCAAAGAAATTATTTCATCTAGATTTGGGCCCAGGTGACATTGGTTTGATTATTCACGATGCCCCACTCCGACTCTGGCTTACCATCTAGAAGCTAGATTGACTCACGCCATATTCACTGATATAATAGACTTCGATATAAGGACAAAATCACCCCCGATAAAATGGATTGTTAATGAAATAGGATCTCTTGATTGTATTCATATTGGCATAATAGAAGTAATATATCAGGTTCTGGTTATCAAAATTAGAATTATTGGAAAATTCTCAGTTTCCCTGCAATCACAGCCTACCGTCCTTGTTGCAATAGCAAATATCAACATCATTATTTGTCTTATATAGTAAATAAAACTAGTAGACATTGGGCCTCATTACACGGATGGCGGTGAACCATGGCGCTATTAGCGCCATGGTTCATGCCGGTAAAATACCGGCACCGCCTTGGTGGAAAGGGGAATTACCGCCCTATTCCAAGGTTGGCGGGGCGGTAATTCCCCCTTCCACCATTGCCCTTCCCCATTCCCATTTTTGCCCCATAGGGCTCTATGGGAATGGGGAAGGCGCTAATTATGGTACCGCAAATTGCGGTACCGTAATTAGATCCCTTGTCCCTTTGCGAGTTGGTTTTTAACGCCTGCAAAAAGCAGGCGTTAAATTCCCCAACCCGCAAAGGGACCTCGTAGTAAGGTGGCAAGGATTTACCGGTACCGGTAAAATACCGGTACCGGTAAACCCTTACCGCCATCCGTGTAATGAGGCCCATTGTATCAAAGGACCATGCTCAATAAACTACACCATTTAAGGAGAAAACTAGAGTGTTTGGGACAAGCAAGTGATGACTCAGTATGTATTTGTGCAGTGCTACTAATGCCTTTCTGCATTTTACACAAAAGAGAAACACATTTATAGTCATCCGCCAACTGAGAAATGTTGTTTTATAAAATGTACAGCGGCACATCTATAACTTTTATCTGCAACTGATGAGCCATTCACAAAGGCCCTTTGGAATGATGTATCTAACGTTTTTAGATAAAATAAATCTAATAGAATTTGAAGTTTATTGAGAAAATAAATCCAATAGAATTTGAAGTATATTAATAGATTAAGCTATTGTTTTAAAATATCTATGACTTTTGTGTGTCGAAATTGATATAGTATTGAAGGAGGAGACACATTGGCAGCCTTAATGGCAGCCTTAATTGGTCATTTTTTGTGATTTTAAGATTGCATTACGTTAATGAATAAAATAAAACTGACGTTATTGATTTGTAAAAATGTGTTACTTTCACAGATAACTGCACCACACCTATTACTTTAATAGGTGTGGCGCAGTTATTCTGTGAAAGTAACACCTTTTTGCAATTGAAAGCGGAGGTGGGGAATTGGTTCCTCTGAATCCTTTCACAAACACATGGCCGAAGAAGTTGACACTAACAAAACCCCATCAAACATTTATTGATTTGTTAGTCAGTGAGGTCTGGCCCCAGCGGCTTGAAAAATAATTGATGTTTTCTGTTCTACAAACTATGTTATTATCTTTTAGTTTTGTGCTTGTCTGGGTATTACTACAGAGATAAGCATAAAAACAGGCATCCCCAACAACTCATGCCCCAGACCCAAGGCAATCATGGGACAGTACGGATTGTGGAACTGACAATAAAACAACCTCCCCCCCAGAACAGGCATCCCCAACAACTCATGCCCCAGACCCAAGGCAATCATGGGACAGTACGGATTGTGGAACTGACAATAAAACAACCTCCCCCCCAGTCAAAACCCACTAACCCCTGCTCCTTGCTCCACTGCCGCATACCTCCCACGTATCACACATGCCTAGCCATACTACACACAAAACACACAAGCCACACATCAGACAAGTCAGACACTGGCCGTAAGCCCTCCGGACACAAGGCCAGTGCACACAACAAAGCACACTCAGAAAGCCAGCACGCACAGATACCAGTTTCTCCTGGTTCTGCAAGCATCAACAGAAGAGCACAACCTCTATTTTATCCCTCTTCCCTCACTAACCTACTGCACCGACTTTCTTACAGAGCCACATGAGCACCTGGAGACCATGCAAATGGCAGTCTATCAGAAAACAGTTTATATGGTTAAGTCTGCATTTTGATCATGTGCCTTGATGAGTAAAACAAGTTATTCTTGTTACAATATAAACTGGAAGTGATTATTTGAAAAGAACATTCCAAAAAAGGGGCGCTTTACAATGTTAATATAATTAAATATCCCTGTGTAATGGGTTATTTCACAAAATAAATCACCCCAGCACTCCAGGACCTCTGTGTTTTTGTTGTGATAACGCTACTCCTGCCTGCAAGGAAAGTAAAAGAGAGAGAGGGAAAGAGAGAGAGAGAGAGAGAGAAAGAGAGAAGAGAGAGAGAGAGAGAGAGAGAGAGAGAGAGAGAGAGAGAGAGAGAGAGAGAGAGAGAGAGAGCAAAAGAGAGAGCGAAAGAGAGAGATGGAAAACGAGATCCATGGTAGATGGTATTTACCTGTGGAAATTGCCAAATGGTAATACTATTACCACATGCTGTACGTATGCAGGCATTCTAAGAGTCTGCATGATTCAGAGTAATGTAGACCTTTAATTTATTCTTCATTTGGAATCACATCCATCAGAGACGTCATTTCATCAAAATGCCTGGGGTAGTGGAAGTGACATCAAATGACCCCTGACCTCTGACAACATCACAGGAAGTGATGGCATTTGACCCCGCCCCGAGTGACGTCACAGAAAATGATGGCACACAACCCTTCACTCTTTGACAAAACAGAAAGTGGCATCATATAGCATTGTTGCTCAGCACCTAAGAAAAATATGGTTACAATATCACTGTAAAATAATATAAATTTCATACAAGAATGGATCAGCACATGTAGCATTAATATCAGTGTGTATAGGCCTGTATTACCAAATGACTGTGAATGTAAGCAGACGTCAACACAACAACGTGATCAATTGTACATCACTTGGCTAAACTGTAAACAGACAGAACATCTCAAAGAGGCCTAAAACCCAAAGCGCAGACATCCAGTGCCTGACAAGTGTCTGGCCACAGACTGTTAACAGCAACTGACCAACAAAAGTCCGTCCAACCAGAAAAACGATGGTCTGGAGGGTTGCTCAGAGTTGTGCCAGTGGTTATGAATGATTTGAAACTTTTAAGCCCGAGCCAGTCAAGGGCGAACTTTGGACTGCAAGGACTGTTTCACTGTGCTGCTTTGCTGGGCGGCAGTGTGCAACGTGGATCTCTTGCAGGCTAAAATATCCAAAGAATCAAAACATGGCAAGATCGAGAGGCTGTTGAAAACCTCTCGCTGCTTTATGGAAAAGTGGGGATAAAGTGACACCGGATTCAACATGAAGAAACAGATACACAGAAGGAAGAGACGGTAAGCCCACATAAACAAATAAAAACCTGTTGGTGCGCAGAAAGGGTGATCGCACAGCAGGAAACTGTTTATTTTGTTGTGATCGGGGCGCCGTCTTCAAATGACCCAAAGGGAAACACTCTAAATATTCTAAAGCATATGTGGTCCGTTAAGTAAAAGAAGTGGAAGATTTCATCTTTGAGTACACCGCAAGCCATTTTTTGTTAACACTGAAATAAACACTCTGAGCGAGCGGGAGACTGCGGGAGTAAAACTCCTTTGATCCCGTTCGCTTTAAGTAGAGTGATTCGGCATGTTAGCGGCGGAGAAGATCTTCAATTGCCTAATTGCCTGACTGTGGCTCAACACGGGGTATAGAGGCAGCCTGACAAAAGCCTCAAAGAAAAAACCTCAAGAAGTGATTGACCCAAAGTTGTTCAAACAGTGCTTACATTTAGAAAGCTGCAATGAAACCTAGCAGCACAAAAGACATGGGGGAGAAGGTTCGGGTCATACCTAAATGGAAGCCATGAAGTAGATACTCCCATGGAATCACAGACTCAGGGGAACCCAAACCTAAATACTCCCCAGCAAATCCAAGCACTAATACATGCAGAAGAACTACCTGAAAATCTGGTGGACAGCCTTAAGAAGAAGAACTGAAGCGCTGCAATAACAAACAATTGGAAGCAGGGCCTAGAATACACTACAACAACGAAAAGAATTCAACAAAAAATAGAAAACCACTTTGGGAGAAAACAACACAAAAGTCGCAGCGATGCTGAAGGAGAATCACTTATCCTCTGGGAAAATCAGAGGCAACCTCAAACCCCATCGTCTAGCACGGAAATTTTTATATCACCAGTAATCTCGGGGAATGAAATTACCATACCAAATGAGGGGGAAAAGGTGGTAGCACCAATGCTGCAAACTGCTCAGTCACATAAAAGTACAGAACAAACCCCAAATGAACAAAGAGATCTAGCTCATCATGAAGATGATAAAACAAAATCAGATTCCAACACAGAAACGCTGAAAGCTTTAAAGTTTGTTCTTAACTCATTGGTCTCAGTCTTTGAAATGTTAGAAATGGAGGTACAAGCACAAAATGGGACACTTTTAGAGATGACCAAAGAAATTGCACTCTGTGATTCATCTTTAGTAGGTCTTGTGACCGCAACTAACACAAACCTGACCCTCCCGCTCCAGGACCTAAACCTGGAAATGGTAAAACAAGGACTTGACATATCCTCCATTCAGCAAACTCTGAAGGATAAAAACAAGATCGAAAAAAAAACCCAATAAACTACTGGAAAAGGTTCTCTCCTTACTGAAAGGAAATCTGAACACAAACCAAGTAGAGAGAACTGCAGAAAAAATCCAAGATTACTCATTAGATGACAGACCACTCTCAGACTAGGTGCTGGAAGAATTCCGAAGGCTTGCCAATGTAGTAGAAAGAGAAATGGAACCCGAAGAGAGCACTCAAAAATCTCAACCAGAAAAAGCAAAAGGGAATCAAATGGAGATAAATCCAGACTGGCAGCAGCCCTGTGACCAGACCTCAAGAGGAAGGAGGAAAATGAGGAAACGTCTTGCACGAAGTAAGAGGTCAAAATCAGTAGACCCTAAAATAAAGAAAAACCGAAAGAAAGGGCTGAAGGATAATAAAAATCGAAGTACAAAAGAAAAAACAAACTCTCAGATAAATCTTAAAACCTCTGGAAGTAGCGATAAACAGGACAGCATAACATGTAACATCAAAGATCCACAAAACCTCACAGAAAAAAATAAGACCAGCCAAGAAAAGAGAAACCAGAAACTAACTAAGAAAACTCCTGAAAAGATCAAAACAGGAAAACACAATAAAAAGGAAGAAATTGTCGCGATTACAAAAGCAAGTATTGGCTTACAAACCGAGAAGGAGATAGAGGTGAGCGATGGTTCAAAGACAAAAACGGTAGAGAATGTTCTGAAAGACCAACTAAAATTGGGGAAACCACAAACCAGGAATGAATTGGATGGTGCCCCTCAAAAAGATCTTACAACAAAAGCATTAAAATGGGCACTGATCTTTCTGAAAAGAGGTCCTCAATCGGAAAAGAGGAAAAACTGCGCAAATAACACCGTTACAGTTCAGCGCGATAATATAAAAATTGCTCCTTTCTTCGAAATTAAGAAACAGAAGATCGGTATGGATCCCAGCACATCACTTTCAAGCCCAACCTCCACTACGACCATGATGGAAAGAAAACCTTTTGTTAGCAAAGGAAGGCAAAGCTCAAAACGGTGAAGGGAAATCAGTAAAATTAAACAGTTTAGGAATCCAAGATGATGCCCTTTCTGTAATGCAGATACCATCTAAAACTAGCGAAAATCAGAAACAAAGCAACTCAAAAAATTATATTATTCAAAGAGTCTGGCTGAGATTGCGTTCTAATCTAGGGCACCACAAATCTTTGAGTCATGCAGTAATATTGAGCATAATGAAAAAAGTGAAAAATCTTCACTGTTTTAAATCTGAAGATATAGAGAGTGTCAAATTCCCAATGTCCAACGACCCATTCATGGTAGAACTGATACTAACCTCTGCAAACGCAAAAAATGCTATGCTACAAGAGTCTGTAGAGCTGGTATCCTATGGCCTGGAAGTTTCATGAAATGAAACAGAAAGGAGTATTACCATCAATCATCAGAACATTTTATCACCAAAAAATAAGGGAAAGGAAATTCCAAATGAACTGCATCTGATGAAAAGGGGAAGTATAGAGAAGGATCTAAACACAAAATAAAACACTCTCACATTTCTTCCAGAGATACTCACACAAGTACTGCAGAAGCTAGGATTGGGGACGCATCAACTTTAGAAGAAGTGGTCTAAATGTCTTCAGTTGGAACACGCGGGGCTCCAGCTCTATAAGAGCAAAAGAAACATGGGCACATTTATTTAACCAGGGAGATGTTGTTCTACTACTAGAAACTTGGCTGGTGAATCCATTAAAAATCGAAGGGTACACAGTTCTTTGTTTACCAGCTTTACAAAAATCATTAGGTCGACCATCAGGAGGTTTGCTTATAGCACTTAAGAATCACATTTTCAAAAACGTTGGCAGAAATATGGAAAAATCCCCTAGGTATTCATGCGAGTAGAGCAGAAACAAATCTACAAGAAAAACCCTCAGTTTGGGTTTTCGTAAATATATACTGGAACCCCACTAGCTCAAAACTGGACTCTTCCTTAGAAGATCTGGGCTTACTACCGGAAGCAGTGAAAGTGAACTCAGCCTCTAGTAATATTATTTTGGCAGGAGACTTTAATTCGAATTGTTTACATCTACAAAAAGGAGAGGCATTTCATTTGAATGCCAGGAAGACAAGCAGGGGAAAAATGTGGCAGGATTTCATGGAACAATGGGATCTTCAAATGGTCAATAGTACACAAGAGGGAGATCAAGGATCATATACAACATGGCATAGAGTGAAATCATCCTCTGCTTTAGATTTCATTTTTGTTTAAAAAAATCTGCACGCATCACCTTTCGTTCTTAGTTTAAAACAAGAAGGAGGCAGTGATCATAGAAGACTTGAGCTCTCATTCCAAAATATTCTAGGAACAAAAATGGAAAAAGAAACTCAGAACTTAGAGGGGAAAAAGGGGAAAATCAGAGTTGTGAAATACAAAGATGGGGGAGCAAACCTCAACAGACGTCTAAAAGAGATCCCTGGAAATATCTGGAAAGTGCAATGCGATCCATATAGGTTTACCAAATTTCTCTGGGCAAAACTAGCGCCCGGAGATTTAGCGGGGAGAGACAAACAAAAACATCTCCACGCCTTCGATGAACCAACGCAAAGGAGAAAGAGAGAGCACAGGAAAGCCCTGCGAGATATCAAGAAAATAGGATACCCGGCTGAACAACTGAAAATAGAAGTAAAAAGAGAGAAAATAAATTATACATATTGGTCAATCTAACAGAAGGAAATCCAGATGCAAATGGATGGGGAACATATACTCAATATACTAAAAGAAGATAACAACAAAAACTTTTGGGAAATAATGAACCAATTAGAGGGGGAAGCAGGAAATTCTCTGTGTAATCTAGTGTCTAAAGAAGGGTGGGTTAAACATCTGACAGAGATCTATAAGAGCGAAAGTACCTGCCATTTTACGACCAAACCAGACACTCCCTGGCAACTTAAGTTTAATGAAGAGGAAATGTATGAAGTCATAATCAATTCCTCTACATCCAAAGCCTCGGGACTGAACGGTCTGACCTATCAGACACTCAAAAGTGAACCAGTACTATGGTCAAAATTATTATCTGCTCTTTTTGAGGAAATCCTTAAGAAACGGACATTTCCAATGTCTTGGAAAACGGCTCTGACAATACCCTTCTTCAAAAACGGGGATAGTCGGATAGCAGCAAATTACAGACCAATAGCGCTGCTCGACATTGAAAGCAAAATATTTATAAAACTTTTACTAAATCACATTTCGAAATGGGTAGAAGATTTTGATATATTATCACACTTTCAAACAGGATTCTGGAGAGGACAATCGACATCTATAAATGGTCTAATTCTAAACATACTGAGTGACCAAAAAGAGGGGGAAAAAATGTGCCCCCTGTACGGAGCCTGGATTGACCTCGCGAAGGCGTTTGATCAAGTAGAACGAGCTTGTCTCTGGCAAAAACTGCGAAAATGGGGAATGCCAGAAACACTATTATCCATCTTAGTGGAATTGCATAGGGAAACTAGTTTAAGAGTTCGGCTTGATGCAATGGGTCATCTTTCAAAACTAATTGAGGTAAACAGGGGGGTCAGACAAGGGTGCCTAGGAGCGCCTCTTTTTTAAAATTTGTTCTTAGCAGACATGGGACTTTTCTTACAACCAGCTGCAATAGCCAGTCCAACCATAAATGGGCGAAAGGTCTGTTGGTTGGCCTATGCAGATGACATAGTACTTCTTGATAGAACACCAATTGGTCTGCAACATCTTCTCGAGAAATTGAACGAGTATGTTGGAATAAACAAATTAACAATCAATCCTGATAAATAAAACATCTTGATTTTCAAACATCCTTTGTCAAAAACCAAATACAAAAATTGGAATCTGGGGGGTGAAAGCATAAGAATCGCAGAAACCATATAATACCTGGGACATAATGTACATGCCCATCCAGCTCAATATAAGGTAGAATCTGAGGTAATGGCCAAAGTAACGCAAGCCACGGCACAAATGATTAAACTGGTCCCAGTGTTACTTTATGGTCTGGAAGCTAAACCAGGGCTTTGATCAGCAAATTGGGAAAGATTTGAGGGTCGACTATGGAAAAGAGTCTTGGGACTTTCAAGTTGTGCCTCAACAAAAAGCTTGAGATTTGAACTGGGCCTAAAGTCGTTGAAGTGCATGGCAGAATGGAAACTCATTTCTCTGTTCCGAGAAATAATAACGGGTAAAGATTCTACACTTTATGAAGACCTACAGTCTCAGAGGCTGCAGGGCAAATCATCCCTTCTGATGTCATTAGGGTAAAGGGTAACAAAGGCACTTATGAGAATAGATCTGGATGAGGAAACTCTAGTCCAAAACCCTCTCAAAATAAAAAGAAAACTAGAACTTTTAGATTGGATCGAAAAAATAGAGAAAGTAAGAGCAGACCCAATCCAACGTGCTTTTCTGAGGGGGGGGGAAGAAACTCGGGTGTCCTTCATGCTACCTAAAGAAATTCCCTAACAGAAAACTGCTTTCAAATTTCCTCAGAATGAGACTAAACCTCGTCCATTGTGGGGTGGTCTTGGAAAACGTAACCAAGGGGATATGGCAAAAAAACTGTGTTCAATCTGCATAAACCCTGCCAAGCAAACATTAAGGTATTTATTAATGGACTGTGAAGGTTCATGGATACATCGATCAAGACTTTTCAGAAATTTTGTGCGCAGAGAGGAAGATATAGTATCAGACTTCCTGTGGGATAGAATTATATCAGGTACTAATGCTGCGCTGACGTTGGCAGTTATCCAGGTGCTGATCAATTGTGAAATTGTCATCTAACAGACAAGGAAAAAGGAAAATAATATATCTAAAACAGTGTGCTCACAGAAAGCATGTGGAATAGATCAAAATTTAAAAGAACAATCACCCAGAAAAATTGGCAGGGTTGGTAAAAAGAGGGAAAAATCATGTATTTACTTTTTTGTTCCAATTTTCTTTTTTTCTCTTTTAAAACAACAAATGCAATATGCCTGTTTTATTTAGTTCTTTTTGTAAAGGCTCATTGAGCCAAAACAAAAAAAAACAAAAAAAAAGAAACCTTCCAGATATCACCTTTCTGTTTTGCTTATTTGGTATGTAACCCACAGTGTTTTTGTTAGATGGGAGATAGAGGGGAAGGATGCAGGTCACAGTAATTGCTGTTTTTTTTAATTTTATTTTTATTTTACAATGTAAACAGCAGCAGTTCCATGACATCACCCCTAGCAAAGGCCCATTATATTAGTTTCTTTAGTCCTGTATATCCAGCTTCTAAGCACTGGAAAAGGAATAAATCCATGTTGCAATGCAACCACTTGTTCCCAAAGTGGGTGTGTTGCCAATGAGCTATCCTTCCAAATGTATATTCTTTTGCTTGAGGAAGCAACAGATGGTTTACTTCAAAGGCAGATGACAACTTCATGTAAATTATCTCACCTTGAGTCCACCTACAGTGTGCCTGTAATGCAGGTTTGGCAATCTGGGTCAGGTCAACCAGTGCCCAGATAGCATTGGTGGCAGAAACCACTGGGGCACACCCCTCTCACCACAGGCCCAGTGGCTCACAGAATTTGCAAATAAGACAGCCAGAAACACTGATGAGATTTGCGTTCATGCTGTGCTGTCACTGAGTACTGCAGGATTCTCTTGCCCATTCCCAGGTAGCTAGACCTAGCCCCCATACCCGTCCTGTTGCTATAGTACTGGGTATGAACTGCACAGACAGCCCCGCCTCTGAACATAGGCATTCAGGCATTCTTCACTAATGGACTGACAAGCTGTTAGTGATGGCGGCTTCACGGTTTTTCCAGCATCCCTGTTATTTCTCCAGCTAATGAGATCGAGATTCCATGTGAAAAAAGCTGTGGCACATTTACCTGCATTTACAACTGCCTTTTTCAGGTGCAACACAGATATCGGCTCTTGGCACTGCCTCTTTTTCCAGGGGCCCAGGGGTCGCAAGGACAGGTCTAGTGTTAGCAGTTGCTACCCCTGGCACCCCCCCAAATGGCATCCTGGAGTACATGGTGATGTTTTATTCCTGCATCTGGTAATTACACATGTGGCAATGCTTTTGTGCATTGTAATTCTCGACATCCAAAAGCAGCCAGGGTGATATGGTATGATATGGCATTTATAATGCACATATACACAAGTGTTTCAAAGGCGCGACGAGGCGCGGGTGTAAGAGTTGAAAGACTAAACTCAGATCTGGCAGAGTGGTTAAACATCCATTACTTTTTTCTAGGACCGCCAAACTCATATTTAGGCCCACAGAGTGGGATGTAAAGAGATAGAGATACGGAGAGAGAAGTAGAGCACAGAGTGATTGAGAGAGAGCTTGTTCGTCCTTTGATATACCAGGTATAGCAGGTGTTACATATAAAATTGAATATAGGTGACTCTATACTTTGGGCAAATATTCTACCAAGGGGTTCAGAATCATTTCTGATAGATGTCAAGAGCGAAGCTCGCGTTTTCTATGAACTGTCTCGAAATGGCGAGGCAGGGTATTTTCGCCTGTTTGATAGTCACCCATGTACAATTTCATGTCGTATATAGGCGCCATTTAGCTTTTCAGAGGAAAGGTTGGGTCATTGCCTCTGAGAGAGCCCTGACTTCTGGTTACCAAGCATGACGCGGGAGGGCCGGCCGGAGGCGGGCTCCGGGCGGCTGCGAGGAATCGAAGGGAGCGGCACGAGGCTGGAACTTCTGAGTGTCTGTTCCTGTGACACTGGTTCAAGGCAGTTGTGTGGGTGTGTGACATCACCGCAGAGATATAGGATTTCATATTTCTCTGTGTTGACGTCATAACAGCGAGTTATTACTTTCAGAATCCTGCGTGTTAGCTTGATGGGTTGAACGTAACCCCCCATGTAGAACATATAAATTGCAAACAGCAGCCAATATTTGCGTTACATTAAATGAACGCAGTCTGGGGTTTATGATCCCCTGTGGATTGTGCTGTATAAAGTGGTTGAATATATCAAACCCACAGACCTACAGATCTGTTTTCTGGGCACGTGCAACACTGCCCATGAAGCTAGTTTGGACCTTTACGTTAAGGGACTGGTAGCTGCTTGGCTTGCAGTTTGTAAACCAGTTAAACCAGACGTCCCGGTGTTCACTTACTTGCAGGGCACGTGGTTTCAGAGGCCTGGGCTGGCGCAGAGAGAGAGAGGAGCTGGCTGCAGACCAAATTCTGCAGGGCATCAGAGGGTAAGTCTGAAATCCTGGCTGCAAGAAGCGCGGCAGAGAAGCTTGGACAAGTCTATGCGGAGCAAGACAGCCTGTGCCCCTTATCAGGCCTCCAGGATCTCTCGGATTCCCTCTTAATGATTTCCAAGCTACTGGTGGGGGCCGGTGCAGAGCAAACACCCTCCCTCCTTCCTCTCTGCGGGCCGAGGAATGCCTCACCTGCCAAGGAAGCAGGCCTCGGGGCAGGTTTAAACCCAGAACCTGCGCTTCTTAGCAACAGAAGCAGCAGCCCCTTCAAGGCACTCCCTCGCAGTGGCTACAGTAAATGCGCAACTATGTCAAATCTAACTTAAAAAGCAATCTGTGGCATCGACGGGACAGGCGTGGAAGCAGACACTTACAAAAGGAAGAAAAAAGAAAACAGATACTGACATCTGCGCTGAACATTGTATATTAGAGAATAGAGATCATTACTGGCCTCATTTGAACCAATTAGAATGCTCAGAATGCGGGCAATGACTACTGATATTAACTGCCTCCAAATATTCAGATTTCAGGAGCACACGTGCAAAGCACATTCAAGAAACAGAAATGCAATTTTCCATTCGGGTTTCTTTCAAAGAAGAAACGTTTATATTTACTCCTTGTGCAAGCCCCAACTAAAACTGTTCTAGCTCAACCGAGTTTTGAATTGAAAAGTTGACCTTATTAAAAAAAAAAAAAAAAGGTTATTTAGATATTACAAACTAAAACCACATTCAATTTACTGGCGTATTTTGCGAATATAGTTTATTCACTATTAAAATAATGTTTTTACTACACCTCTCCAACTCCAAAACCTACACTGTTTGCGAATTGGCTTATGGAACATGATATGGGTAATTACTGCTTGGGACAATGGGCCTTCCCCCATCTCGTGGCCCGAGGGATTGAGCAGGTCATTATCCCCCATTAGTTCCCGGCATGCTCGGCTGAACAGGAATACTGTGTGGTGATTGGCTCATTTGCGAGCCATACAACAAGGTATTCCCGTCCATGCCGTGCGTGCCGCCTACTCTGTTCCCGGTGAGGGGCGTGGCAGGGGACTGGGGCTGGGGACTCAGGTAAGATTTTTTTTTCCCCAAGCCTTTCCTCCTCCCCCCACCCCACTTACCCTCTATCCCGCGGTCTCCGGCGGGGGATGACGGAAACCTCCAGCCGTTTGGAGACTGGGAGCAGGGCCATCCCCGCTCCAAGCCTCCACACGGCTGGAGGCTTCCATCGTCCCCCGCCAGAGACCGCGGTACGTTTTTTTTTTTCTTCCCCTCCCTCCCGCCCCGCCGACCCCACTTACCTTCTTTTTTCTACTGGTCTCGGAAGCAAACGCGCTGGGAACACTTCTGTTCCCAGCGCGTCCGCTCCCGATGTCCGCCATGGAAAGGGAAAACGGACTACGTTTTCCCTTTCCATGGCGGCGGCCATTTTCTTTGCCGTTTTTTTTTTTTTTGTTTCTGTTCCGAAACGTGTTTCGGAACAGAAAAAAATGCCATTAGCACCCTGATCCAATGGGCCGGGGGAATACTAATGGCAATAAGACCCGAGGCGGCGGGCATTACCTGGGGCGGGATTGGCCCGCCGCCTCGGGTCTTATTGCCACAATAATGTCCCTCGCCTGTAAGCCTTTTTGATCTTTAATGAACAAATCCTAGATGTGTTTCTCCCTTTTCTGTGACTCTCCCCACACAAGATGTGAGGGTGTACCTTTAAAACACTGCCATATGAACAGGTCAGCACATGTATTCCATGAGAATAACATTATAAAACAACCAAGTGTATGCATGTACACTTCCTATATTTTAATACTGTTATTCTGTGCAGTATTGTGGGTTCCCCTTTATGTTAAGGTTTATAATAAAAAATAGTTAGAATATGGTGACAGGTGAAAATATTGAGTGGACAATAAAGAGTACCATACTTAAATGTCAAAATAAAACACTAAAAAATAAAATCTTCAAAAATAAATAAATTATTATTTAAAAGTATAGTGAGTGACATGTCAAAATGTTGTGTGGAAAACAAGGAGCACTACATTAAAGCATGTAAACTATTTTATATGTCAAAATCAAGATCATCCAATTTCTTAAAATAAGGAAAATATGTTGTTGCAGGTGTGAGGATGGATGAGACATGACGAGAGAGCGAGGGAGAGATGCAGCCACAGGCAAATGGTGGACACAGGGTGGCTGCCGGGTTTTTGAGGATCCAAATGACATTTATTTAGAGAATACAACTGGAAACAAAGGTGAAGGATGATAACTAAGTGGACTCATGTTGACATGTTTGTATCAGGTGCAATCTGAGGGGGCTACAGCCCCGGGTCTTTTGGTTGTAGCCCCGGATAGAAGCCCAGGAGCTACAATCAAAAGGCTAGCTAGCCCCGAGTCCCGGCAGTCTCAACATTAGCGTAACCTCAGACCTATTCCTGACCTAGCAACACCCCTGTGCAACATATTTAATGGAATGTCGTTAAATCCTGTTGCAGGTTATAAAATGCATCCTTGGTGGAAAATGGATTGCCGCTGGAAATAATCGCATTAGCACCGGTATTCCTTAGTACAGGAAAAAAAACTGCTTGATAATGGTGAAACTAATCCTAAAAAAGCGGAAAAGCTTCGGACCAGTTGCAGGAGAAGGTGGGGCTTACAGTGATTTCCTATATTAAAGCGCATTGAGGTCATACACATGGGGAAAGAGCGCTATATAAATAACCAAATACAATACAATACAATGTAATGCAGGGCAAAGACTTATGTGCCTTATGTGGCCTGGGCCTTACCAATGTATCTAAAGAGAGCATTGAAAGTAAGGACATATTGAATCAATGTTTCAGGTTGACCTGGAGGTGCTGTAATGTATTTGGAATATTTTTGCATGATGCTATATTATATTTTTTTCTTTTGACGAATTGTGATTTTTGACCTTACTCACTTTGTATGTGATAAAGTGTGACTTTTGACTCTGTATGGATTAAATTATTTTTTGTATTCATGTGTTCATTTAATGGATCTTATCCGGATAAATGTATTAAAAATATCAAGATATATATAGATATAACTTTATATTTGTATTTTCCCAACACTTCACACAGCATGCAGGACAATAGGGAAGCAGCTCGCCTGTTACAAGTGCAAACTCTTTTTAAGGAGAGAGAACAATGTTTTGCAGGCATCTAGAATTCCCATCAACAAACAGTCTGATCCAGCAATCAGTAGGGAATCGACATCACTTAGAGAAATTGAAAAACCTTGGAAGAAAGGAATCTCCAAATGGTGGGAGGAACATTCCCTACAAAATAATCTGGACAAGAGATGAGTGCCTCGGGCACTGCGCATTATGACCACCCCCTCATTTGATGATCAAGATCCGGCAATGCTTGAAGAATGGGGTGTTGTCATTAAGGAGTTATTTGACTATCCTGGTTAAATATGCCAAGCAGTACCGTGCTGCTGTTTGGAAACAAATAGAAAGGGCAGAAACTGAACTAAAGCCCATTCCCGCCACTGAAGATGGCAATACATTTCGTTCCAAATTGACGACAATCTGGTGAGTTGTGAAGAGGAAGTAAAACAGTGGAAAAACAGGAAATTTATCAGCACCAAAGCGGATTATGAAGCAGGCAGGGTGTTCACTTTTGCCAAACGTTTTGACACTTTACGTAAAACCTCCAAGTTGCAGCAGACTCCGTCTCAGCCTAAGGAAGTGGGCACTACATCGTCAGAATCAGAAGTATCTAATTCTGAAAATGATGAGCCTACTGTAAGGCTGAATTTTTTAGAAGAAATGCGGCTCCTGTGTCAAGATGGAAAAAAAATCAAAAATGGGGCAGGGTTCGTGCCAGGGGTCAAGGTCACAACATGCCGGCAGGAAGAAAACTCACTGAGGTCAACGTGGGAAACGACTCAACCAAAGATCCACAAAGTAGACAAACACGCTCTGGAGCCAAACCCATGAAATTAATCCTATGAAGAACACACAGGTGATCAATCTTCCTACGCATGTTTTGACTAGTTCGCAGTTGGGTCTCTTGTTGTTGTGAAATAATTCATGTCTCACTAACACCTTTGATTAAATGCAAACCCATTTGGACATTTATCCGTTTTTTCTGCAAAATCAAACTAAACAAGTTTTGGGGCAATAATCCTGTGAAAAGCATTACATTTATTACCCACACAGATAGCACCAATCTTCTTATTTCTGATATTCCTACTTTAACTGATCTGGCCATTTTGATGATGCTTTCTTCGATTCATCCAATATCAATTTTGGCGAGTTTGACCTTGACTCCGAATGGCCTGTTTCCACTCGACTAAAAGGCAAATCCAAGTTCAATCCTCCCATGCCCACCGGGGGCTGCTTACAGGCATTTCATGACTTATACATTGCTAATTTATGCAAATAACACCAGATATCCATGCCAAACATCAAACAGAATCGAACATATTCACAATACAGTGCTTTACAGGAACTACAACATTTGCAAGACATTGTGATCAAGCCAGCTGACAAAAGTTCCAACATCGTCCTTCAGGATTGCTGTGATTATGTGGCTGAGGCATACACACAGGAAACTTCGGGACAGAACCTGGTATTCGGCTCTGCCCTCCAATACTTTTCCTGTTCGATAGTTGAAATTAAGGACATTGGTCACTAAATGGTGTGTGAGTGGTCTTCTAGATGAGGAAATACTTACATTTTTGCTTCTGTCTTTTTTCACCATCCCCACCATCAGTTTTTTTGCCAAGAATCCACAAATCTTTAGTGCATCCACCTGGTAGACCCATTGTCACTTTATCAGTATCTTTGTTGGAGAATTGGTCATGTTTTATTGATGAAACTTTGATTTCATTTGTATCACTGTTACCCTCTTATTTACAGGACACTAAAGACTTTTTACAACACATCAATGAAGTAGCATGGGAAGATGGCTTGATATTGCCCACTCTCGATGTTGTTTCATTATACACTTCCATCGTTCTTGAGGTTGGAATGAATGCTTGTAAATATTTTCTGGACACACGTTTGTTAAATTTCACTATGATTTTGGAAATGTTAAATTTCTGTTTTTTAATAATGTGTTTATTTTATAAGGAATTTTCTCTCATCAAGTGTGTGGAACTGCTATGGGTAGTACTTTTGCTCCTGCTTGTGCCAACTTGACGATGGGCTGGTGGGAGGCTACCTTCCTGTCAAATCTTTTATCTGAGAATGTTCCTGTACAGTTTGTGGCATGGTGGAGGTACACTGAAGATGTTTTCATAATTTGGAAGGGTACTGAATGTGAATGGCTTGATTTTGTCCAAAGTATCAACACGAATAGAGTGAATTTGATCTTCACAGAAAGACATTACCCTAGTGATATTGTGTATCTAGATGTCACTGTCATTTTGGATACATCTGGTTTATACATCTCCATGTATAAAAACCTACCAGCACATGTTTTCCTCTAAACGCCACCAGCAGCCAACTGGCCAGTTGCAAGAGGTGTATCCCCTATGGTGAATGTGTCTGTATTGATGAAATTGCACTGATAGTAAGCAATTTGACAAAAGATGTGCTGCAGCATGCGTTAACTTTTTAGCACATGGTTACTCCAAGGTTGTTATATAAAGTGCTTATGTCAAGGCCAGATCACTTCAAAGAGTTGTTTTACTTAACATGAACAAACTCCCCAAACCCACCACCAGTTATGACACACATCTGATCGTCACATTTGAGACATCATTTCCTAATGTGGGGAAAATAGTCCAGAAGCATTGGCATGTTCTTAAAATGGACAAGCACTTATCCCTTTTACTTTTATCACACACATTTTTAACTTATAGATGTGCTCCCTCATTAAAGGATATATTGGTGTGGAGTTTTTTGCATTCTTCCCTCAAATATAGAACTGGCACTGCATGGCTCTCTATGCCCCCGACCAAGTTTGCCCTCATGCCACGGTCAAAAATTCTTTGTCCATCCCATCACAGCCTTGCCACGGACTATCAAACAGTGTATCACATGTGGCATCGCATTTGTAGTCTACTTCCTTCGTTGGCTGTGCAATTAATGGTACGTTGGAAGTACAACTTGCAAATTAAAGCTGAGGATACTTCAGCTTCTGAGGGCCATTAGAACATACGATCCTTCCTATCTCATGGCCAAGCACTTCAGTGAGCATCACGACAATAATCCTCAGTTGCTCACATTTTTTACGCTGGCCCATGTAGCTAAGCATGCCAGAAGGGCTGACAGGGTCCTCCAGTTGCACCAGCTCGAGACCAAATGTATTCTAGATCTCGACACTAAAGTGCAGACTGGGCACAATATTGCCGAAGAACTGTATACCTTCATAGGGGTCTAATCTTCCTCACCTTGACACTTTAATTCATTAGTTTTGTCCTTTATCCTCTTTTGATATTGCCTTCTTCTTTGATACATGATGATTAATTTATTTTGTCTTCTGTTCAGAGTATGCTGCTCTTTTAAGCTGCTCAGTACCTCGGGCATGATCTTTTTCTGCTCACTGTACTTATTTCTGTATGTGAGGTAGCACTGGGCTGTTTGGGCCTCTGTTCATCTCCTATAACAATGCTCGCATTTTTTGTTTTTACATTCTGTGGGGAACCATGTCTTTTTTAGACTTATAGGTTATTGGCACACTTGTTCTCATTTTGGTTAGGTGGGCTCCAACCATAGTGCCTTCCAGTACACTATAGGTACATTTCATTTTAGGCTGCCAATGTACGTTGTTTTCAAGTAAGTTGGAATTACTACGGGAATGTTCTGTTATAACTGCTAGCACTTGCACTTTATTTCATGTGATTAGTACTTCCATCACATGTAAGCCAGAGGGTAGACCAGATTCAATGAGGCTTGCACTTGCAATTTATTTCCACGATTATATGAACGTAGCATTAAATGTTCACATGCACTTGCACCTTACTGAGTGTGTTGCTTCTCATTCAGTTATTCCTTACATTAGCAATTTATCATGTTACATCTTCAAGCTACCACTCCACAACATTGGTAGGAATTTGCCCTTTATCTGAATGCAACTGCTCGATAATATTAACATGCTACTGAATTGTATTTGTGCATTTATTTGCCTAAAATTATCTTTTCAGTGTACTTTTGGAATTTTGCATTGATCTCACTTAAGTCATGCACTTTAACCTTATAGATACTCTATTGCTGCTAGCATTTGCATCTTATGAGATCTGCCCATCAATTGCTTCCTCATGCATGTGGTCAGCCCGCCCACCTTTCTTTGCACTGAACATCAAAGGCAATGAGTACTGTAATTTTGTTTTTACATTTTACCTGCATTGCTTCTGTGCATATACTGACATTTGCAATGTTATGTGTACATTCATCTTCATTCCAAGATGTCTGCCTGTTTTGCGTGTCTTTTTCTATAGACCAACATCAATTGCCAACATGGAGAAAGGACTTTCGTTGTTTTTTAGAGGCCATTTTTGTTGAGTTCCTTTCATGTGAACAAGTGCTCTGTGAGTGTGAAACACGTCATGGACTCTGTCCCTGTTTTGTCCTGCCTCTGCTGTGTGGATTATTGATTAAACCTTCTGTTTCATTGGATTCAGATTTATTTGTACTGTTTCTTCTGTGGCATCTCCTGACCTGGTGTGCGGCGCATACTGCCTCATGGCAGTTTTCTGTTCCTGTACTATATATACATATATATGCCCACAGCATTTAAGTGGTTAAAACAGTTGATGTAGGTGTTCCAACTTGAAATGTATGTCGCAAGTGGTCCCCAAACCCTTATTTGATGATTTGTATTTATATTTGTTTTATTTATAACGCGCTCCCTCAAGCACAGAGGCATCAGGGCGCAACTTGGACAAGGTTACATAACGAGAATACATAAATTCAAACTATAGGTACAGTGCAAAGTATTCAGAACATACAGCTATATACATCAATTACAAAGTGGAGATTAGAACAGGCCCATTACAGGCACATAGAAAGTGATAATAGGGTTGTTTCTGCTGCCTAAGCACTCTTCCTGCCCTTCTGACTGACTTACAACGGGTGGAGAACGAAGCAAAGAATGGTCTTCCGTGGATATTTGCATTTGCTGAAGAAGCTAAGTCTGTCATTCTGCTTAATTGGAGAGGTGGAACTGTGCTACCTTTCTGCAGAGGAAACATCTTTAAAACCCCATTCTGTGCATGGAGCATGATGCAGTGAGCGAAAAATAGAGTGGTCTGCCGTGGATATTAGCATTTGCTGAGGAAGCTGAGTCTGTCATTCAGCTTCACTGGGGAGGTGGAGCTGTGCAATCTGCCTGCAGAGTTAACATCTTTAAAATCCCATTCTGTTCGCGCAGCAAGGAGAGTGAAGCAGAGAGTAGTCTGCTGTGGATATTTGCTTTTGCTGAAGAAGCTAAGTCTGTCATTCAGCTTCATTGGGGAGGTGGAGTTGTGCTACCTGCCTACAGATGAAACATCTTGAAAACCCATTCTGTGCGTGGAGCGCAGCGTGGAGAGCGAAAAACAGAGTGGTCTGCTGGGGTCTGCTGGGGTTTGAGGATGTTTGCGCGCACAAGCCAACTGAGGAGAAGTGTACTATAGCACTCAAACTAATTAAACGGTATGATGGATGCACCGTAAGGAGGTGAGCAACAGCTAACTTTGCATCATTGCCAGGTGGAAAGATAAAAGTGAAACTTCTTATCTGTTTGTTGCGTGTTTGTTGTTTAGAGGATTAGTGCCCCCTCTCTGGCATCCAGTTATTCCTTTTAATTAAGTATTGATAATCCAGCATCTATATTGTTATTTGTACTCCCACTACAACTAGTATCCCTGCACAGTACATACATAGATTACTAAGTCATTCAGTCCAGACAGGTCATATAAGAGACAACCAATTTCCTGTAGACAAAGAACAGATGTCTGGAATGGAAAAAAGAGTGTGAGACCGTGCAACAGTCCAATGGAGAGACATGGTCCACTCCAAGGAGAATAAGGAGAGGGGAATAGAAACACCTATAGGTTCCTTGACTTCATTACTTCCAGCCTCTGAGGAGGATCTATTCCAGGTCATATCCTCAGATTTGGGGATACATGGTGGGCATCAGAACTTCTGGAATACGCAGAGGATGAAACATGAGCAATGTGATATAAATGTTCACATAAATCTAAATGCATCCAACATTGGATCTTGTTGGACGCCTATTGCCGGTGAGAGGATTACTGACTTTTTCCCCTGAGTGGGGATTAGCACTAGCATGGAACTTCAGCGGGTAGCTCCATAAAGAGCAAGTCACCTGGAAAGATTAGCAAGGATGAATTATCAAAACTTATTAGAAGGAGTAGGTACTACTGGCTGTGATCCATCTGAATTGGGAGAAAGGACCTATGGAGAAGAACATGAGAAATGTGCAGAAAGACCTGCTGAAGAAAATGACCAGATTTTTGTTGGGTCAATTTCTGCTATAAGTCATGAAGTCTCCCCAGGTTCCCCCTCTGAATTGCTTGAACTACTCTCCTCAAGTAATTTGGCACAAGGTCCAAATGAGAGTGGGAAACAAACAATGCATCATACTCTTTGTGAAGTGGCCGACCAAATTAAGCTTTCATCTTCTTCTATTTTTGCACTGAACTCTATATTGAGTGTTTTGGTGGAATTATATCATAATATTAGGGATGAAGTGAAAGCCCACATGTTGATGTTGAGTGAATTAAATGTGAAGATTGATAGATTCATATTTTAAGTAATTGGGCAGAGTTAACTAAGAAAATTCCAATGTCCATATCGGATAAACAAAAACAAACTGTTAATGAAAGCCTATTGATATTGAAAGGAGCAGAACAAATACAGGGGAAATGTTTGATTCAAAAGTTCAGAACAGCCCACTCTTAAAATTGTGAATGTTGTGAATGATAATTCCCAAGGTAGAAAGATTAATGCGAGAGAGGAAAAGGTTATATCTAATTTTGATATAGCTGCATAGAGTGATAAAGAGCAAAGGAGGTCAGAATGAAATCAAGATGAGGGAAGAAAATCAAAGAAAGCTCTAAATAAATAAAAGAACGCAAAGAAGAATCAGTTGAGAATGAATTCTAGGACCTTTCTAAGAACCCAGTATTTTACTGAGGAAGAGGCTGATAGAGCCTGTTTGCAGTGTGAGTCTGAAGATTTCCTTTAGTAAATGAAGAGGGCGTAGCGGCACAGACTAAACTAAGCACTAAGCGATACAAAGAGGGAACTACTCAAACCACAGTTCTCCGTGTTGGGTTTATTGATCTGACAGGTAATAAACCGTCAGAACAGGTTTTACAATCAAGGGAGGAAACAATAATTCCAGGTGGTGGAAGAAATATATTCCCATTATTTATTAATTGCTTGGATAAAGCCATGCAGACTGATTTAGGGAGAGTTGCTATAGTTGGCACTTCCACTCAAGGAGAACGCCTTTGTAAGGAACAAAGCTACCAAGGTGCATCTAGCTGAACGGATATTGAGAGGATTCTTATAGCAAAATATTCTAGTGAAGAAGAAAAAGTGCACAAGGTTGAAAAGGCTCAGAAACTTAGTAAACAATGCAGGGAGTCCATTTTTAACGTGAATAAAGAATCCTATCCCGAACCAAATCAGGTAATAGGCCAGAAACAATTAGGCAGACTAATGACTTATCTTTCATTACAGTGTTTGTCTGCTGAGAGTCTACAAGACAATAGAGAATGTCTCTATAAGATTTTTGTCCAAGATAAGTGGAAAGAATTGGTGTTGAATACTCAGGGATGATGTATGAAAAGTGGAAAGTTAAAGGCAAATGAAGAGAAATGTGTAAGGAGGTTATACTTGGAAGTGAAGTCCAACTTGAATTCAAAATTGTTTTAAATTCATCTAATATCTCAAAACTGTTTCAAGAAGTTTCAGCATTATGCACTATTTCATCTATAGATACTGACTATATAAGTTTCCCAAGTGAAGTTAGAATGGATATGGTGGAAGTGTTCTTTAGATCTGCCCTTGTAGTGAAAGTCATTCTTGAGATGAGTAGCAACAGTTTAGTTGTACTGTCTCTATGGAGAGGATGAAAGTGGAAAATCGAGATGGGATGGAAGGGAGGTGTCGGGGTAAGGGATATGGGAGTAGAGAATACATGAAAGAGGGGTGAGTTGGTAAAGACGATGATACATTTGCTTAGTACAATAAAGGATGAAGAAGGTCACGCTGGTTGGGCGTGGGTATTGAATATGATGAAACAGGAGTTTAATAAAAGAAATGACTTGGAAAAAGGGCTTTAGCATCTGAGAATCTATGCATTTTAGATTAGAACTTGAGGAGTTTTAACAGTTTTTTAAAACATGAGAAAAACAATCAGATCTTCTCTGTCTATGATCTAATCCTATTCCAAGAAACATGGCTTTCATTAGATATAAAAGTAGATGGGATTTCCATTGTTCAAAAAGCCACAATAAATGGTAATGTAGGAATACCTTTGAGTGGCATTCTTATAGCCTCTAGAAATTCAAAAATAAAAAGTATGCAGATTATTTCAGAAAATACATTTGGTAATTTAGCAACAGAAATGATTTGCAATACAGAGAGAGACTCTCACATTCTCCTTGTAAATTTATATTGGAATATTGCTAGGTCTAATTTAGATGATTTCCGGCATAAAGTAGAACTTCTTGGAAATTGGCTCATGAATAATTTCCCTAATATTATTATGGCAGGACATTTTAATTGTAACTGCACAGAGAACCTGCATAGTAACTAAATTACATTGCATAGTAATGTGAATAGAAAAAACGGAGAGCCATGCCCAATGCATGGGATCTAATTGTCACAATTGGGACTGTGGGCATAGAAATTGGTTTGCAACTGACATGGGAGCATGGTTCTGGATGCTCAATAATAGACTTTCTCATGATCTATGTTGGAAATATGTTCCTCCTTTGCAGTCAAGGAATGACTTCCAAGTGATCATAATATGTTGGTAGAAAATATGAAACTATGCACTAAAACATATATGCCTAATGATCATGCTTGTTTAGTGGTTAACTGTGGAAGAAACCAAATTAGTGCCATCAAAGTTCCTTGAGATGCTATCGTTCCAACGGCCAAAGAACAGTGCTCTAAGAGTAGCATAACAAGCAGTTGTCAAAGGTAAAGGATGAATATACCAACCTAGCCTCTTATCCCCGTGTTGCGGTAAATGTGAGCAGACCCAACAATTAGACTTATTAAAAATGGCAATGATGAGTAGCAGAGTATTATTGTGGTACCTTTGTCTATGCTGGGAGTCCCTAGGGGACAGAGTATGCAAATGTACGATGGGAGTAGGAACAGTAGGTACATTTTCAGTAGGTAACAAGGATTCTAAAGAATGAGTTTCCTCAAGGTACCATAAACCTAAGACAGTGACTATTAGAAAAACAAATATTATTATAAAAACACAGCAATACGTTTTCGGGGCCCAGGTGCATTGTCCATTGCCCCGGTTGGTCATACAATCATTTACAAGTCCCACACGAGCAGTAGTGGTGGCAGGCATTGTAGTCTTCAAACGGAAACACCCAATGTTCGTTGCTGGTGACCTCCCGGCCACGCGACTTCTTAGTCCTTCCACAACCCTAGCCAACAGAATCCCCTTTCTCAAATTTGGGTAAAAACAAGCCCTCGATGATCCTTTCCTTCTCCGAATGCACAGCCGAACTGTGCCGTAAGTCGATCAGATGCACAGCAAAACCGTGCCATAAGTCTATTTTCTTGGATGCAGATTGTACCTTGCTTTTCCCGGTACTGATTGATCTGGAAACAATGTATCGTCACTTCCCGTTGGAAGCAATGTATCAGAGACAAGTGAAGATGCCGAATTTGAAACAGCAGTTTCCGGAAGCAAACCTTTTGGAGAGTGTAGAGACAAAATGGCAGGCTTCTCAAGCCTCACGGGCTCAGAAAGATTCTCCGATGCACTCTCTGCGCTATCTACTGCTTTGGGATCGTCGGTTGCAGCGTTAGCGAGGGGTTCTGTTTCTTCTGTATCGGGTGGCACTGGGTGAGTAAGTTTCTTGACATGTGACACGTGGATCCAATTCTTTCTTCCAGAAACCTGCACTGCCGTTTACATGACCAACAGGACCTGGAACGGGCCCCGCCAGAGAGGTGCAAGGCAGGAAGAGCCCTCAAATGCCTTGCTGAGCATCCAGCTTCCAGGCCGTATGCTGTGGCCCGGGGCCTCATATTGCATAGGTAAAGCCTCTCGTACCTGGTGATAAATCAAATACAGGTTTTTAGTCAACTGGCTACAATATTCTGAAAGTAATACATTATCAACATTTCTTAGAACTCTACATTTAGGAAGGTTCCAGATAATGCAGGTCTCCCCATTACCACCTCAAATGGAGAGAGCCCAGTCTTAGTTTGACGGGTTGTAGGCATCGATAATAACACGATCGGTAAGGCGTCCGGCCATTTTAATTTAGTGCCGGCACACGTCTTAGCAAGCTTTTTCTTGATGATCCCATTGTGTCTTTCTACTAGTCCGGCACTCTGAGCGTGTCTGGCCGAATGGAACCGTTTGTCGATCTATATTGCCGCACATATCTGCAGAATTACAGCAGCGACAAAATGTGGACCAATCTCCGACCAGATGACTCTTGGTAGCCCGAACTGTGGGAAGTACTCCTTTAACATGGTTTTCACAGTAGTCATGGCTGTAGCATCTTTGACAGGGAAAGCCTTAACCCATTTACTAAAAGCACGGATGACCACTTGTACGTACTTCTTATTGTTGCATCGTTCCATTTCAATAAAATCAAAGTGGATAACTTCAAAGGGGACAGAGGGTGGCCCAAAACTTCCCCTTGGAGTTGCTGTCCCCTTTCCCACATTGTGTTGTAGGCAAATCATGCAACCCTGAACATAGCGCTGGGCAATTTTCATTTGCCCAAACTTTCTCTAACATTTTTTGTTACTTTCTGGGCACATACATGCGTAGGACCATGGGCCATGATGACCATCATCATTACATACGCGTCAGGGAGTAGCCATTTTCCTTCAACTATGTCCACCCAACACCCGTCATCATCATCAAGTTTCCCCAAGCCTTCAGCCCACCTCTTGGATTCTTCTAACATGGCATCAGCTTGGATTTCCCGTACAGACCCAACACCCTCATCCATTGCATAAGCATTTACAGTCTCCCTTGAAACATACATATCCGTACGGAGATCGGTAGCAGATTGTCTAGCTATCTGATCAGAGAAAGCATTCCCTTTTCCTATCTCATCTGTAATCTTTCGATGTGCTGCACATTTCATGGCAGCTAAATGAGTAGGGAGCGCAAGCGCTGAGAGTATTTGTACTATTAGGGAGCCATGTTGGATCTTGGTGCGATGTGAAGTTAAGAACCCTCTCTCTGACCAAAGTCTCCCAAAGTTGTGAACCACCCCCAAAGGCATACTGACTATCAGTATATATGTTTACTGCCAGCCCTTCGGAAAGTTCACAAGCTCTGGTCAATGTTATAATCTCTGCGGCCTGCGCAGAGTTATGCGTGATTCTCTTGGTTTCCACAACCGTGCTTAATGTGGTGATTGCATAAGCAGCTGTGGATGTACCATCCGGAAGTTTAAAGCAGGAGCCATCACAAAACAGCTCTCCTTGTGGAGTGTCTTTCAAATCAATTCTACCCTTTGTCTCTTGTTCTGTAGTATACAGACAGTCATGTGACTCTTCATCACCGCAAGTAGTATCTTGCGGGAAAGGTAGGAGTTCAGCCGGATTAAGAACACAACACCTCTTAATTTGGTTGTGAGGGGCAAACAAGATCAATTCATATCTCGTCAACCGTGCGGAAGTGAGGTGTTGCGTTTGGGTTTGGTTCAGTAGAACATCTACAGAGTGAGGCACCATCAGGGTTAGATCATGGCCTAGGACCATTCCCTCACTCTGTTTTACAGACGCAGCAGCAGCAGCGACAGCTCGCAAACATCTTGGCAAAGCGCATGCTACAGGATCAAGGGCGGAAGAAAAGTAACCGCACGGCCTATTCTTCCCTCCATGTTCCTGCGTTAATACAGCCAAAGCACATCCATCACATTCATGCACAAACAACACAAAGGCCTTTTCATACTTTGGTGTACCCAAAACTGGTGCAGAGCATAATGCAGTCTTGAGCAAATCAGACGATTGATGGTGTTCCGTGTTCCACGGCAATGGCGAAGAAGTGCCCTTCTTTATCAAAGCCAACATCGGTTTGATCACTAGTGAAAAATTCGGGATCTACAACCTACAGTAAGAAGCCATACCTATCAAGGCTCTAACTTCCTTCTGTGTATTTGGGACAGACATGCCGGAAATGTGTTTTATACGTTCAGGTGTCAATCTTCTTCCCCCCTTTGACAGGAGATAGCCTAAATAGGCGACCTCCTGGCAACAATATTGAAACTTTTTAAGCGAAGCTTTGTGACCATGCCTAGCTAGATGAATAAGCAATAATACAGTGCTCTCCTTACAGGCGCTCTCAGAGTCAGCAGTTAAAAGCAAGTCATCAACATATTGAAGCAATGTACAAGTAGAGGGCAATTCAAAGGTATCAAGCTGTTCTTTCAAAACCCTACTATAGATGCTAGGACTCTCTGTGTACCCTTGACGTGCACGAGTAAATGTGAACGAGCGTCACCCTAAGGTGAACGCGAACAAGTATCTACTATCCTTGTGTATAGGAACACTAAAGAAAGCCTTCTTTAGATCCACAACACTAAAGTAAGTAGCTGTAGCAGGAATCATGGTTAGTATTGTCATCACATCATGCACAATTGGAAATTGCGGAGCAACGACTTTATTAATGGCACGTAAATCAATTATGAAACGGAATGGATTTGCGTTATCGCCTTTCTTGTACACAGGTAAAATCGGACTATTGCACAAACTTCCTGAAATTTCCTCAATCACCCCGCGATGCACAAAATCGGAAACAATGCATTTCAAAGCTTGCTCGCCCTCAACTGAAATCTTATACTGGGGAATGCTTGGCAGCTCAATTCCATGTTTCAAAACTATCTTAACAGGCTCAATCTGTAAAACACCGACATCATTGTCGTCAACAGCCCATAAGCTCTCTGGTACATCAATGAATTCTGGAAGCAAAGGTCTAGTCAAGAATTGCGAGACAGAAAATTTCTGTGAAATCGTCAAGCGCACTCCATCAGAAGAACAATAAATCACTGCATTTCATTCTTTTAACAGGTTCAACCCCAGCAAATTCTCCCCACAATTCGAAGTCAACAGAAATGGACAGTTGTCCGTAAAGGGACCCAAAGAAATAGGTACCAGTGAAGAAACTGGACAAACAACTGGCGTTCCAGAAAACCCTACAGAAACATTGGTTTGCCCTGACAGTGGAATGCATGGAACCCGTGAATGATCAATGGAACACTTTTGTGCTCCAGTATCTATCAAAAACTGATGTTTCCTATTTCCCACCACCATTTCAACGTAGGGACCTTTCTGATTGACGGGAATAGGTATAGGTTCCAAACCTTGCTTCGAGCAATCCTAACGAAACAGAATATCATCAAAAGGAAGCTCTTCAGATAGATATGTAGCAGAAGGGTGATCAAATATGTTCCTAGTGTCCACACTCGAAGTCTGATTATCCTGCAAAAAAGGTTGCTGAGGATCCTGTGCAAACTGACCTCTACCAGGGCCCCCTACACCCGGGCGACCTCTGGATCGTCTACCCATATTCCCAAATGTGTTGTTCGACCTCTGTCGAAGGACAGGGCATTGTGCACGCCAATGACCCTCTTGTCAACAATAGGCACACTGGTTAATGTTCACAGGACCCAAGGGCACATTCCCTTGTGGAACATGCTGACCTCTAATCTGCGAACTACCCCCTCTGGGGCCTCTAACAATTTGCTGTAATAGTACTTTAGTCTTTAAATCACCTTTTCGCTTTTCAACTCTATCTTTTTCATTATTGACACGATTCTCGTAGTACTGAGCCATATGCAGTACTTCTGATTGGGACTTTGCCTGCCAAGCGCTCTCAGAAGACATACTTTGTGACTGAATGTCAGGCAGCACTCCACGCACAAATTTGTCTACAAATAACCTCTTCCCAGACTCTGTGCCTAAGTCTTGTCCGCTGAAATCCGAGAATACCTGTTCGAACCGATTAAAGAACTCGGTAGCACCCTCAGACTTCCCTTGGACACAGGCCATAAGTTTGTCCCAAATAATTCTTTCCTCAGGAATTGTGGTTTTCAATTTTGCCATGATTCTATCAGGCAAAGTCAGTATCACCTATGGCGGTCTTTCACCAACTGGCCTTTCTCCATTGAATCTAGTTATATTTGCCCATGTATCTCCCAACGCTGGCACGTTTTCTATAGTCCTAACTTGTTTCCACAAATCTACGGGCAGGAGTACAGGAAATAACAAATCGATATCGCCTAAGGTGAACACTGAGGACTGCAAGACGGACTCTATTTCTTTATAGAATCTTGTCAGATTTTTCCTGATATCAGGAATAGATTGTCTAATAGTATTCACTTCCTGTCTTGAGAACGGGACGTGGACAAACTGTGATACATAGTAAGTTTTTGTAAGCATATAGAAAAAGAACTTATTTTGAGTGGAGAATGAAATGCCTAGTTGGTAAATTGATTTGTATATTCTCTCTTGCACCAGTATTTTAAATTGGATTTTAAAGTATTGTGTGCTAATGTAAAATGATGTAATTTCAAATGTTTAAATTTTTCCTTTTTTCTTACATGGATTTTAACTTCTTCTTTTGCAAGGTTCTACTCGAAATTTTTCTTGTAAATGAACTAAATGCAAATAAAAAAAAAATAAAAAAAAAAAAAAAAAAATGTGATACATAATGTGCAGGAATGTCCACAGCGACTTTACCTCGTGCAGCATCAGCCCCAATCTCAACCTTCGGGGCAAATGTCAGAGGAACCCCTCTCAAAGGCAACTGAGAAGTAGGTGACTCCGAACGCTTACTAAGCAAAGAGATAAGTCGAGCGCTAAAGCAGTCGAAGAAGTGTCAAGTGAAAAAGCTTTCTTATAAATACTCAATAACTCTGTGGGACAACTAATCTTTCTTTTACCCAATCATCCTGTAGGTACTCTATCATTACCTGTATCACTTTCCTCTGCATTTCTGGCGTATACTGACTATATGTGTCATATACCTCAACTGGAGTTATCGACATATCTGAAATCCATCTAAGCGTGTCCTTCGTACAAATTTGTGCTTCCTCAGATATCGATTTTCGACAAGGAAGGAACCGTTTCTGTACATACATACTTTCCCCCTCATCATCCTCAATCTGTAACCTTTCCAACTCCTTTCTATACTCAAATAACCTCCCGACATGCTCATTTACTTTCTCCACAGTGTCTCTTGAAAATGCTAAAGTATTTAGATCCCTTAACCACTGCGGGAGATCTGTTTTATTTAATTTGCCCCACATTACACATAAATGAATCCCTAAACCTTCAATAAAAACATTTTTCTCAGGAAAATTATCCATATTATAAAGTGTGGCAAAAACATTAGCTTGATCATCCCTCTCCATACAATGCTTAGCCCATGCAATCAAATCACGTTTCTTCTCTGGTGGTACAGTATTGCGAGTGACAACCTTCGACCCCGCACCTTGATCGACTTTAAGTGGCACAGGACCACTTGGAAGAGGGGGAGCAGGCAAATGCAATGGAGGTACTGTTACAGGTGCGATAAGAAGAGGGGGAGGAGCTGGAGGAAGAGGAACATTGGGAGGAGCAGGAACAACGGGAACAACAGCAGGTAGGACAGGAAGAGCAGGAGAAAGAGGCAAATCAGCAGGAAGAGGAACATACGGAGGTGGCGCAGAGGCACCAGGCCTTCGTTCATTCAACAATTTGTCCATAAATTCGTCAGAAACATGAAGGTCTTTAGAAGGATAGATTTTCTGAATTCCAAGTGAGAAAGCCCTATCCATATTCCTAGTCGATTCAGAATGTTTATCTTGGTCATACAATAATGCTTTTTCGGCTATTGTTTTATGACGGCGCGCATGTTTCTCTCTACACTTAAATTGCTGTAACGCTTCTTTTTTCCAATTCTGCAAAACATCAAATGCTGCAGGTCTAGCCTTTTTCTTTAATAGAATCGACTCTAAATACTCAATACAAGGGATTTCAAAACTACCATTGATTGGCCACTGAAGTTCGGAGGCATGTCTGGTTTGTCTGTGCCAAATATCATTAAATACTATACTTCCAATGCCATGCTTACAGTACATAGTACACGCCGGCGACCCCTCCTGTGGTGCGGGATGGCTAAATTCCAAAGATTGTCTATCGCTGCGCAATAACACCCTGAAGCAGGTAGACAATTTTTCAGGCATATCAAATTATTGCTGTTACCTGGTCAATAATTGTGTCTGCAGATACAATACGCGAAAATCAAATTATCAGGATTATATTAAGAGTCGGGTCACGACTCCCCTGATCAAGCCTAAGGAGGTCCGATCGGATTTTAAAGAATGTTACCTAACTAATCTTACTCGTGTGTGGTGATTTCGGCAAATCGGCCCACCTCGATAAGTGGACCCTCGTCAAGATGCCGTTCTCGGACCATAAGCTAATCATCCAGGGATCGGGTCGTGCAGCACTGCTGAGGTGTCACGTCTCGTTCAGTGGGGCCCCTTTTTTGTCTCACCTTCCGATCCCGGTCCGATAGCAAAATCAAAATATCGAGGCTGAGTACCCCAAAAGGAAATACACCGAACACGGGTTACAAAGAACAAATCAAAATGAGATAGCTATCGGCCCTCAGTGCAACACAGCGAACTCCAGCATGGTTTGGTGTATTCAGTGAGAGACGCTGTACATTAGAATTCATTGCTCTTTTAAACCATTTGCGAACACGATGTCCAACCCTACTTCGGGTTAATATTTCTCTAATACATTACTAATCTAGGGTTCATGCCGAGTTTGCACATCCACCTGTAACTAGTTTGCCTTTAATACCTATGTCAACAAGCCTGCATGGCAACTGTGTGTTTTGGGATTTCCCATGCAGTTCTTCTCAAACATTAATACAATGTAGTTAAAGAAGTGTTCTTAGTTCAGTATTTGAATACATTGTTCTTAACATAGGCTTGCGGATTAGTTTCATTGACGCGAGTAATCCTTTACACACAGGTCAACGAAGGACAAGGTCTCAGTGCACAACCTCAATAAGTGGCCTGCAGGCAAGCTATATATTAATTACACACAGTGGTCAAGACGGCCATGTTGTATTTCGGTATGACATCGTCCACCATTTTAACTCACAGGGTGACTTTACAAAGCGAACCTAAAATGGCGGAATGACCTAAAATGGCGGCTTACATTCCTTCTAAGGTCAGGACCTTGCGACACGGATTTTTCGCAAGTGACTTACAAGCAGCTTGGCCTAGGCCAATATACACATATTCATTGCAATAGGAGGCACAATATAATTTCTCATTTGACACTAGAGTCCTGGGAACTGTAGTTCCTAGAGGGACAGGGTCCGGTGCCCCAGCGCACGACATCTCCAGGCCTTGTTAGCTCGCGCTTGGTAGCTCTGGCCAGAGAGGCCCGCTGGGGCAGCTACTACCACCCCCACACTCCCAACAGAAAGATATCCAAATGTTAACTATCGTGAACAGTTTTTACGCTTTCGGTTAAATCTTCTACCTCCTGAGGAGATCATGTATGCCTGTCATAAAGAAAAATAGAAACATTTGTGATGGAACCTGTTATTATTGCAATAATCGGACATCGAACAAACGCTTAGACACATTGTTGTAGAATGTCCTGGTTTAGTTGAACCAATAAATAAGTACTTAAGACAGTTCTTTGAAATTTGGGGTGAGCCGCTTTTAGAGGACGTATGGAATTGTCTAAGTGTTGCGTATTACATTTTTCTAATGACAGAAGTACTGATAATTTTGAAAGAAACAGGGAGAAATGGCATATGAGGAGGGACACAGGGAGAAATGGCATATGAGGAGAGACACAGGGAGAAATAGCATTTGAGGAGGGACACAGGGAGAAATTGCATATGAGGAGGGAGACACAAAGCTTGAATATGTTTTTTGGTTATTTGCCCACCAATTGACTGCCTTGAGCCATGCTCATCCCAAGGCCATTCAGACCCAGTTCCTGCCCCTCCCCGCCCAAAAGAGCTCAAGTGAACTCTTTCAGCTCGCTGTAATCAAGCCTTACCATAAAACCTTGCACTCGAAAAGACCTGCCAGTGTTTTTTTCAAACAGTCTTCTGAGAAGTAATGACTTAATTGGAGTTGTAAACCTGCTACTGGTGTCATAAACATGTCTAAACCAGGTCGATTTATAAGCACTATGCATGTTCTTCACTGAAGTACTGTGAAAAACAAACATTGGCAAAGCCAACAGTTTTGGCTTGCGTATAAGTATTAGGCATTTGCCAGGCACTGCTACTAGATGCCGGTGCTCAAATAATTTTTGCAGCTGCTACCATTGATTTCCAGTTAATACCAGTATGGATGTGCCTTTTCCATGCATACACAAAAGCCCATATGGTTGGCATTGCCAATGCTTGTTTTCACCACCAAAGACAATTGCCAAGAGTGGTTGGACTACCCTTCAAAATGGACAACCTTTCAGGAAACATCTGAGAACCACCTTCTTCAGACAAGCGTTAGGAGCTACAAGCTGCATGGCATACGCCCATGGCACATCTTATTCTGTGGCTTATTATATATATTATTATATCTTATTATGCCCGTTGGCATTGAAGAGCTCTTTGCAAATGTAAAGTACTTCTGTATGGGGGCTATAGCAGTCATCAGAGCAAGTGAGCCAATAGGAAAGTCACTACTTCTAGTAAATTCCTTAGAGGATCATGGCTGCTATGGAACTCCAAGAATGAGGGAGGGAGGATTTCTAAAGGGGCAATGAAAAACCTTCTAACATTTTATTAAACAGGTCAGTGGCATTTAATGATGTATTCTATGGGATCGCTAATTCAATGAGATTGTTCCCATGGAAAAACATTAATTCCAAAGGCGATGTCCAACAAGTAGTGGGGATGTCAAGGGATCACATGGTTCCCTATTGTTCTTGGACGTTTCCAAATGCTTGTATTTGGACAGTAACTGTGGAAATATTAATTGTTTTCTGTTAGTTCAGCTAGACTGAACGTAACCATTGTCAAATATTTAAAAGGAACCTTATTGCTCCATGATGCATGATAAATTCATTCTGCTGTTCGGAGAGGGATGTGTGAAAGATGCTTCTAAAGGCATGTTTCATTTTCCAGCTTCTTGGCACACTGATGTTAATTCAGCTTTTGTGCTGTATTACAATGTGCTTGAGTTAATTATTTTTATTATTATTGTTGCTTACGGTTGCCTCATTTAATGTGGTCAAACTCCTTACAAAGTACCCAATACATAATGGCCATCATTGGCAGAGCACTTCCTGTAGTCCTTTCTTTTTTTCTATAAATGTGACTGTGCAAGCTTACAAAGACCAGGACAGCGATGCCAGGCAAGGAGCAAGAGCAAACCCGATAAGGAGGAGCTGTCAGAAAGTCATAATTTAATTAAATGGTTTTGTTGACCAACATATACATTTCTTAGTTTTCATATTATTTATGTTTCAGTGCTTTACTTTTTAACCAACGACCTTAAGTGGGTTCTGATAGCCATGCATCCAATAGTGGAGTCGGTCACATTTGGGAAACTCACCTTGAGGAAGTGCATCAAAGCCTGTGTCCACCAACTCTTTTCATAACAGTTGACACTCATGCATTGATCAAACAACCGCATGTATAAATCTATTTGCTCCTAATCAGACTCAATCACAATCATCCATCCATCGAACCGTGCACAGGTAATCACACTCAAACACCCATTCATACCCACAGTTGCACCATTCATCATTCCACACACACCATCCCACCCGTCCATCTTATTTCACCAATCCCCACAAAACACCCCCACATTACCCCAGTCACATCACCTCTCACAGTGGCATCCTGCATTCATCTAAACAATCACACTCATCAACGGTTTCATCCATCCATCTTCCATCCTCGCAATCAAACTCATCCATCCAACCTTCTAGCCGCTCATAGGTCAGTAGGTAGTGCATTTATAAAGTGGGACAAATCGCCTCGCAGGCGGCAGCCCGGCGCTCTGATCTCATTGCCCATGTTACCTTCCAGTAATTGTAAAAGCAGTTATTTGGGGAGCAAAACATTGTCATATGAACTCGAGGTGATCTTGGAGAGAATGCAGATGGGGCAAGAGCACGTTCCAAAGCTTAGGGGCCAAAACACAAAGGAGCTGTGATTAAACGATGGTCATTTGTTATTAAAACCTTCATGAACCAAACCGAAAGGCTTAAACTCAACCCATAAAGAAACACTAATTACACCAAGTAAGCCGGACCTATTGGCTTTGTCAATACTTGTTTATGCACATCTTCATACTGATGTTGAACCCATTCAACCCATTTCACAGAGATATGAAGATTGGCACATATGGGAACTCGTGCACATTTAGGTTACTAATTTAAATAAAAGTGCATTCCGTTTACAAAACAAAAGAAACTTTTACAATATATCAACATTTCAAATGAAAAACAAAAAGAATCAAATCAAATCAAATCAAATCAGATCACAGCTTAATAAACTCACAATATCCAAATACATTATTGTCATAAATTCGGACTAAATAAAACGCTGTCTTCTGCCCCTGTAATGAGCCTAAATCGCCATTGCAAATTTAACCAGGTGTTTTCATCACTCAACAACATTCATGGGATAGATTACACATCCTATATTGCTCTCCAGTCCAATTCTACCTGTGACATCTTTTCATTCAGTTCATTGAATATCTCCTCAAGAAATTTCACGAGGGCTATTATCATTGCCCCGTTTGAAGATACGCCTGGTAAAGCCGGATGAATGAATCCACCCAAAAGGTAGATTCTCTGATTCAAGAAAGAGGGACACTCTAATGCAAGATGAGACAACGATTCGTTGGAGCCAGCCCATACGCAGGACACCCTCGCATTGAGGCCTATTGCTTCCAAAGTGGCAAAAGCTTTCAGGCAGAACTTTAGATATAGATCTATATGCCTTTTTGGTGGAAATTTGTAAATGTAGGGTCTCGATTTAACCACGGGAGCATGCAAGTATTAGTTGATTTGATATCATTTTAGTCTATTCGGATCTTCGTAATCCATATTTCTATCCCAACGTTTTATCTTCTGTTTTACTACAAAGGCACTATATTTTCACTTGGATCATACTCAGATAATTCTCACAATTTTTGTGAAATTTACACGGGTAGGACTTACGTTACGGCCCGCTCAGTAGACGTTCCTGCAAGTAGGAGCTCAGAGTATGCTCTTCACCATCCCTTATTTTTGCCAGTATTGATATGGATCTTTGTATATATTAAGCCCACCACAATTTGAGTCCCAGTTCCAGACAAATTATACTGATGGGAATGGACTTCGGGAGACCCAATATTGCTTCCCATATTTTGCTTTCCAATCTGTCAAGGAACCCCCTATTGTGAAATGGAATCAGCTCACAACCATATACTATTGTAGCCGTGATCTTTAATTTATATAATTCAATTAAAGGCAATAATGAAAATGCACAGAGATTATTTTTCAGTACTTTCATCAGTGAGATACATGGGATCAATTTCAAATCCATTTTCCCTTTTTGTGTTCTAAGATGATTCCTAGATGATATCGGAAAAACTAGTTTATGGTGGTTACTTGATTAATCACTGTTTGATTTACTTTCTATGTGTACAATCTACCTTTATGTTTTGTAGAAAAGGTCATTGTATATGATTTGTGTGGATTAATTTTTAAATGGTTATTATCCAATAATGCTTGGAGTCCATCTAAGAGCCTTAGTAGGCCTGCCGGGGTGTAGTCCATTAGTATGAGATCATCGGTATAGGCAATAATGTTAACCCTGAGATTTTGCCATCTGGGGCATAGCCTCCCCAAGCCAGACTTTCCTTCCATAGATCAGCTAAGTAAAGATTAAATATGGTAGAGGCCAGTACACACCCTTGCCTCACCCCTTTCATAACTGGTATGGAGTTTGACAGGTCCCCCTGACTATTAAGTCTAATATTTACAGAGTGATTCCGATAGAGGACCTGGATCATTCTCAACAGGCCGTCCTCTATACCCCATCACCTTAGTTTCTCCCAATGGATTGGAATATTGATCTCATCAAACGCTGCGCTGAGGTCCAATTTTGCAACATATAAGGTTTTGCCAAAGCTGTCACCTATGTCTGAAGTGCAGACAAATAGGGCCATAGCACTCATCAGAGTCCCTACTCCGTTCCTGAAACTGGTTTGTAGGGGGCTTAATATTCACTCACCCTCTACCCACTTAGTTAGATCGTTTAAAAATAAATTGGCAAAGATTTTAACTGCAGAGTCTATCAGTGCAATCGGGCGATAGTTGGCCAGATTTGATCTATCGCCACTTTTAAAAATTGACCCTACAGACGCTGCTTGGGAAGATCTGGGGCAGTCTATGCCAGAAGCGATGTGGGAGAATAGTCTAAATAGAATATCAGACCATAGGATAGGATCTTCTTTGTAAAATTGATTAGACACCCCATTAGGTCCACTGGCTCTAGAGTTATTTAAGTCTGTACTGCCATATTAATGTCTGTCACATCAAAATCAAATTTCCAGATCTCTGGCTCAGAAGACTTGTTATGACCAGATGTGGTATCTACATGACCTGAGTTAAATTTCTTATAGTAGTACTCACACCAGTATTCCTCCGACACACAGAGCGATTGCAAAGTTGATTTGCGGTTACCAGTGCCATTTAAAATCCATACAATGGATCGAGTGTCCAGCTTTTTAAATAGGATTGGTTCTTCATGATGTTTGCTAGGAGTCTATGCATTTTCAGCCATTTACTATACTCCCCGCTCATGCTCGTGTCTCCACTGTTCCCCCCACCCCCCACTCATGCCCCGTGTCTCCACTGTTCCCCCCACCCGCCGCTCATGGTCCGTGTCTCTCTCTTGTTCCTCCCACCCCCCGCTCATGCCGTGTCTCCCTCCTGTACCCCCACCCCTGCTCATGCCCCGTGTCTTCCTTGTTCCCCCCACCCCCGCTCATGCCCCGTGTCTCCCTCGTGTTCCCCTCCAATTTCTTTCCCCTGTGCAAAGTCAACCATGTTGCGCTCAGACATCCTCAATAATTCTGTTGCACACCTTCCTTGACTCCTTTTTTTTATCAATAATTGATTGATCAAAGCCATTCTCATGGTTCAGAACAAATGGAGTCAAATGGGACGTCTGTTGCTCAAGACTAGAGAAGCCCAGTTTAGCTAATAGATGAACAACAATGTTTGATTGTACTGCTTCATTCTTAGAGTCTTCAGGAATTGAAGCCCACCAGCTATTCAATTTAGAATTGGCTTTAGAGACTTTCCCAATTTTCCATGCTATGTTATTTTTTCCAGTTATAACGAAATTTGTCGGGTCACAGGTTTCTTCGGCCGCAAAAGCACCCCATTAATTGTCAATCGGAGCATCAAACGATCAGTCAAGGGCATCTTCAATACCTCATGCTGCTCTGATCCACATTACCCAGAACAGAAAGTCAATTGTGGATTCTGCCCCCAGAATCTGCCAGTTGGGCATTGTTACCCATGTCTCCCCAAAGACTAAGTGTGATTGAAGGAATCCCCACCTAGTGAAAAACTGTGACAATAATCTGCCATGCGCCCCCCTCTTACCCGTGCGCACTGGTTGATCAATCGTAGTGCAAATCCCTTCCTCCCCAAACCCAGCTCCCCCCTCAGACACTGGGCACTCACAATGAAAGTCCCCCTATCACAAATGGTGTCAGGGGATGGTTGTCATTCCATCTTATCAACACATTTTCCAGATAATGTATCACTTCTTCAATTGGGAGCAACTTGAATTGAAATAAATATTTACTACTAGCATGTGTCGAGTCGACAAACCCGATTTATCACACACTACTGATGCCAGTAAGGAGCCAGATTTACAGTACCAATTCTTTAGGGAGCGGATTTGGGTAGTCTTTACAGCAGTAAACAGGCCTCCCCGTGTACGAACCCATACACCTTCTATGGCTGTTTTGTGATTTATAATGTGGCCATCAATCACAGGACTCTCAGACAACCATGTTTGTTGGAAAATAATAATGTCATAAATTATCAGCCTATAGGCCTGGGCCTCATGCATGAAAGAGTTAAATCCTCGAGTGTTCCAGAATAGGAGCTCTAATCTAGAAGCCTGGCCGCAAGATTAGGATTGGCGGTAGGGTGTTTGCAAGCCAACTACATCCTGCATTCTGTTTAGGTCTTTGAGAAGGCCACCGACAGTCATGTTCAAAATGGCAAGTCACTGTTAGGTTCTGCTCTGCATGCTCGTAATAGATCAGGCCTTTATCAATATATAATAACACTCAAACCCTTGGAGTAAGATATCCTCTTGATGCAGGTAAACTACGTTTTCGATCAGTTTAGAGGCAAAGCGAACAGCCCAGGCGATGACGCTTAAAAAAGTGGACAAACGTTATGTCTTGCGTTGAGATCGAAGAAAAATGGGATATTGAGGAAAGCACAGACAATATTCCAGCCCTGTTTAGCAGAACATTCCACTCCTCCTCAAACACAGACTCAAAGATTAAGGGCTTAATAGAGGTGAAACATTTCAATCATTAGGCCCCGTTGTCGGAGGTCAAAACCCGATCTAGGATGCCCGATCCATCGGACTGTGATAGGCCTTCCTGCTGTTTCTGAGAAGCACTCTTATCCCACTGAGACCTTGATGTCTTTGCTGGCAGGGGAACTGGCCTGGGTATTGTGCTAGTGCCAGGGCCCTTTGCACGTAGACTCCCATTGCAACTATGTCCTTGGTTTGCTGAACCCATTTTAGGAAGGCTGGCACCACCCTTTTTTCGGGATTTCTTTCCCCCCGCAACATCCTCTTGTTGATCATATCTCTGTTAGATTCAATCTGATTGTCATTCTCCCCAGATACACTAATCATGTTCTTAACAGGTGCTCCTACCCGGTCACCTCTAGACACCATCAGATTGTTAGTTACATGAAACATAGTTTGGAGGAATTTTTGCGATCCTGTGTTCCTCTGCTGGGTAGGCATTTGTTTGTTTTTTTACTTTCTCTTCAGACCCGACACCAGCCCAGCGGAGCGTGCAGTTGTATCAACTTTGGAAGAAAGGGGCACATTCTTCATTGGATTTACAGTCACTTCCAAATCCACATGGGCCGTATTGGACCCAGCCTTATTCAACTCCGATGCTTTACTCGAAACACCTGTGAGAAGACTCACTCCTGATCCTTGTGTCGGACTAATAATAGGGAAAGAATTTCCTTCAATGAAGTTGAGTTAGCCCTGACTTTGTGCACTACTGTATCATACAGTCGTATGACTGATAGTAGCACGATGTTTAAAGCAACCAAAGGGCTTGCTTCAGGGTCAGTTTGCTCTTGACCAGCGGTCCAGTCTCGATGAAATGGAAGCGAGGGCTGATCTGCCTCCACTGCCCCCTCCAAGCCCACCTCTTGATCGAGAATACTCGACTCCTGCAAGTGATTCTGTTCCAAGGATTCAAACAGAATCAGGGACATGCTCAGCCTGTCAAACATTGAGTCGATGGTTGTACGCTCTTTTTCCAGGCTAACCCTCCCACATGGTAGTGAAATACTCAGCCTGTGCTCAATTTCGCCAAGGACAGGTCCCGAAATCTCACAAACAATGACTTAATCCGTAGAGGACTGTACCTGCTCCAACTCCATTTTAGTCTGAATGGCTTCACTAAAGGTTTTAGTTGAATGCAGATGGAAGAAGACAGAAATCTTGGTTTTGTCAGGGACTTGTGGCTGTTCACGCAGCCGTGCCCCACTCATAGGGCTGTAGACCAACTTAAAGCGTTTCGTTAGGCCTTTCATCGAGAAAGGTTTTAGAATGAGATTTAGAATTGGTCTCGGCTGCTGTTAGTAGAACAAGCAAACGCGAGAGACTGAGGTGAATGCAAGGCGTCCTGAGCATGAGTGAGAGATAAGTGGTGGTTTGACCGCAAGCAAGTCGTATTGTACCTGGAGATCTATGAACAATGTCAATACCACTTCCATTAAGATATCACAAAGCGAACCGACCGAAGAAGGAGTGAAGAAATGAGAAGTCAACCTGACAAGTGAAGAAGAGGGTCCCATCCTGTTAGAAACTCCAGTGACGTTATCCCTGAACAATCAAGGTAACAGGGCGAGATGGAGACCCAGGAGGGGGACCAAAGATAATTACTGGAATGCTCATACTCCTCCCAGTCAAGAGACAGTATCAAGAGTACCTGAGGAGAGTGAGAATAATTACTGGAATGCTGATACTCATCCCAGTCAAGATAAACTGTCAAGTGTATTTGAGAACAGTGAGAATCATTACTCAAATGCAAATACTCGTCCCTGTTTAGATAAACTGTCACGAGTACATGAGGAATGTGAGAATCATTACTGGAAAGCTCATACTAATCCCAGTCAAGGCAAAGTGTCATGAGTAAATGAAGAGCATGAGAATCATTACTGGAATACCCATACTCGTCTCAGTCAAGAAAAAAAGTGGACATTGAGTAAAGGGAAAATCTTGAATCTGAATGAAGAGAAAGGAATACACTTATACTGTGGAAGAAACTGGATAATCTCAACTAGAATAAGACAAGAAGTGAACAAGAAGGAAAGAAAGATTAATCAAATGAAAGAGATGGTTGAGACCTTGAAGAACTCAGTTTCAGAATGGTGTGATTAGATAAAAGTAGTTACCAAGAACTCCCTAAGGATACTTTATTGAACTGAATTTGATAGAATGGTTCTAATAGTGGTAGGGCCAGAATAGGTAAGTTTGGACAGTGGACTGATCTTGATTTGGACTATCTCTGACACCTGACAAGCACCTTAGTTAGCGCTGTTGGGCAGGGAAAACTGTTTTAATGGGAAATATAGGAGTGTTCATCTTTTATGTAATGAACATCAGCAGTGAGATGAAAAATCAGAGTCTGTGTTCTTCTTCTGACCCGCCACAGTCCCAAAAACAGTATTCCTGACCAAGCTAACGCAAAGGGGGTAGAGAATGCTTTCTGGAATGTCTCCATGGAGGTCAAGCCCTTTGCTAGAAATTGAAAAAAATGCTAATTCTAGTAAAATGCCTGTTTCAATTGGAACTACAAGAACGAATATTCTAGAACGTAGAGTGTGGCAAGTAGAAACCAAATACATTCTAGCGCAAGTGTGAGTCAACATCTTCTATTAGGGTTGGAACCAGCCCCACGTTGGTCTCCCCTTCCATTGCTGTCAATCTCCACACTCCTCCCACCCTTTTAAAACCCACATCTCCCCTTTCCCCCCCCTACACCATAACCCATATGCACCGCAAGCCTAACACTCAGGTCACACCGTACAGACCCATATTCAATTTTTTGCCCAAACCCAATACACACCATGCACAAAAAGCCCCACATCACTTCCTAACCTAAAAGTCAAACCATAACCCAAATACACATAAACTTCTCTTACTCTCTAACGCAACACCCTCACACATCCCAATGTCACTTTCTCTGTTGTTGATTTCTACATCCACTTGGATTTGGGGCAAATATTCTGGCTACCCTGGCAGAATGCCTCCTGGCGCTCCCCCAACAGAGGCTTGGATGTGTAGATGTTAGAGGACCTTGCGGTAGGTGGTGTACTATAGTTCCTTGCAAAACACATAGCCACCTGGCGGTGGAATGCACCAGGTGTAACAATGTCTGAGACATAACTGAGAAGACCCTGCACATGTTCTTCCACACGTGCTGACTTAAGTCCTCTGTAAGCACTAGTTTTGTCTCCCTCCCTTGCACTCCAACTTCTGTATGGCACTTACCACATTGTCCATGGTAGGGGCAGCATGCTCTATAGCCACCACCTGTTGAGTAGTCAGGTCGTTCCATACAGCCTTGTGGGCCTCCATCAGATGCCTTTGGCAGATGATATGTTTGCAGGGCCCTAGCAGAGATGGTGTGCCGGCCTTGGTGAACTTCTTCCTGGCCACTACCTCCCAGCATGTGTCTTCCTGGTTTATGTCATCATCAGCAAGATGATGGTGATGATGACCTTGCCCCAGGGTGCTAGCATTATAATTCCCTACTGCGGAACCTGATAGTGAGTGTGGGTGGTGCAGGAGAGACATGCTCCTCCTCCAGTAGGGCTTGACTATTGGTTAAGCAGTCACCAGACGTCACTGACCAACATCTTGCTTGTGGCCAGATGTATCTGGAAGTATGTATAGTGTTGCAGGAGATTCTGCATGCACACTGATGGTGGCTGTGGTGGCGCATGCTGCTTGACCATGGTGAGGATGGTGGTTGCGTTGGTGTAGGCAGTTGCTGCAACGTTAACAGCCATGGTGGTAGTGACCATTGCAATGGTCTTGGTCATACCATTGCGTCCGATGGAGGCCAATGGTTTGTCACTGGTGCCATGCCATCACCCCAGCAGTCTTCCTAATCCCATCATGCTCTCCTCCACATCATTGTCTGATGATGACCCAAGACCTGTGGTATACTTTGAGCAGACAGGATGTAGCTGTATTGAGATGCGCTGTGTGTGTAATGCATTACATGCCACTTGGAGAGTGCTCATTGAGACCTGACAATTGCTGCATCATGCACATGCCGTACACGGCACAAGGAGCTGGGCAAAATACAATGTGCATTTGAGGCATATGATGAATTCCCCTGGTTGTCTGCTAATTGAGTATCAGTTGTGGTATATACAAGAAATCAGCATTGGAACAGCCCTGCAAGTTTTTGTAAAGGCGACTGTTTAGAGGTTTAAGTGCCAGTGTTGACCAGAAACAGGCATGTATATCTCCACATGGCAAAGAGCAGACCTGCAAACAATTCTACTCTTATCACGGACCCTCTCTCTGGAACCTGATCCCAACACGGGCTCGGAATGCCCCCACAAATCTCCAATTTCACACATTTCTCAAAATGTGGCCTTTTCAACAACAATCGCCTGTCGAGGACTAATCCCAATGGACGCACAGACCGCAAATCATAGTACTGCACTACTGTTCAAAGATGGCATTCCAAACGCTATCTAGCCTCAGCCTGCACAGGCTCCACAGTTCTTGAGCTAGGTCTGCGCTTTTAACAATAAAATAAAAATGTGGTCATATGCTCACTTATGGGCACTTATGCGGTACATTCACTGTGCTAATTTGTTGGAAACATCCTCATCTCTCTGAGTGGTGTGTTTTTTTCAGACATCATGACTCCTAAAGCCCTCAAATGTGCCATGATCAAGGAATTGCTGGCTTCATCTCCAGGGATGCACCGTCACAGCTCCAGTGGCCGTAGTCTGTCGCCAGTAGTCAGCCAGGATCACCTGCACTTGGTCAATCTGCCTGTTTTTGCTTTCTTCAAGTATCCTTAGTGTTACAAGGTTGCACTAGCACAATCTCAGGTTCAGCACCATTGGACTGCCCGCTTACTTGGAGCAGCTTTGCACACGAGGGAGCCAGAACCCTGAAGCCCTTCCTTGAACTCCTGCTCTCCCACAACTGCTGGATTGCTTAGCAGTAATCTTCATTAATCATAGTACTACTCTTCCTCATCCCAGTACTAAGTCATGAGGTGACCCACCACACACAGGAACCCCTCTTATATCTTACTTTTCTTTAGTCAATCCCCCTCCACCTGCCCCTGGACATAATAGCCCACCTTCCCTCAGCCACAGCAGTAAACAGCACTGCCCAAAAGGGCCCTTCGACAACAGGGGAGGGGGAGGCAGGAAACTCTCACTGTGATGAGGAAGAGTAGAACTGGAGTAATGAAGATTACCAGTAAGTAATCCAGGCATTACCTCCACGTCCCTCTTCCTCATCCCAGTACTCAGACATGTGGCATGCCGACTCCAGAGACAATGGGCTGAGCACAAAGCACCACCCACCAGACTGGGAGATGCACCCCGACCAACACCATTTTATTGAAGCACACAGTCCTAGACAGCAGCAACAAAAAACTATTCACATAAGTGACACACTCAAGACCCCAGTCCTGAAAGCCCCTGCTTCCTTAAGGTGGAGATTTTAACGGTCGTAATGAATGAATGTGTTGGGGTCAGTCTAGGTGGAGCTATGGCAAATGTCCTGGATAAAACACCCCACGTGCCTCTGCACAAGAGGAAGCTAGCCCCTGGGTGGACTTACCCTCCACCCCACACAGGAGAGAAGAGCCCACAGAAGAATAAGCCAGGGTTTAGTTTAGTTTAGTTTAGTTTATTATTTATAATGCGCACCAGACCCTGGGGCATCAGGGCGCAGGATACAAGGATATGTTCAGCTTGGTTACATAGGTACATACAATGTATAGGCAACAATAAGTACAAGAATACACAGGCATATATACAGTATAATTACAAGGAGCACAAATGCCTAGGCAGCTTAGGCAGCAGTAGGTACATGGGGTACAAGAAGTATAACGGCATGTATGCAATGTAAGTTACATGCGCAGGAGTTAGAGTAATATGATCCGAGATATTCAGAGAGGGTGTCCCAAGGGACTAACAAGTGGTAAACAAATCAATATGCACAGGGGTATACTTGATAGGGGGTATAAAGGTGTCAAGAGAATGGTTATCAGATGGTTATTTATCATTTTCTTTTAGCCAGTTAGTTATATTTTGTCTAAATTTAGAGAAGGGCTGAGGTTCTCTAATACCAGGAGGTAGGGAGTTCCATAGTTACGCAGCCTTGACTGGGAAGCTATGTCCTCCGATGGTGGAAAGTTTGAATCGTGGTGCTTGGAGGAAGTTGGAGTTAGCTGTTCTGGTTGGTTTGAAGGAGGATTTTCTGCAGATTCTGTCGGTAAGGTATAGCGGTGCTCTGTTATTAAGGCACTTGTATGTGAGGGAGGCAGTTTTAAGTTAGATTTTATCCACGGTAGATAGCCATTTATATTTTGTTCTAGTGGAGGAAATGTGGTTGTTTCTGTTGATCTTAAGTGCTGCTCTCAGGGCATTGTTCTGCAGGACCTGTATTTTTGGGATAATCTGTTTGTTCGCACCAATGTATAGCGCGTTACAGTAATCCAATTTGGAAAGTATGAGAGCTCTAGCGAGAGTAAGGCAACTTTCGGTGGAGAGGAATTGTTTGCTGGCTCTGATTAGTTTTCACGTATATGTGGTTGCAGAGGCTAGGGAGTTGACTTGTTTGGTGAAATTCAGGGTGGCTTCTAAATAGAAACCTAAGGTCTTCACTTCCTTTGCTACTTTTTTGTTATTTCCGTCAATGGTGAAGTTGCCATAATCTAGGCTACGTTTGGATAGGTGGGTCGGGGTGCCTAAGATAATTAGCTCAGTTTTGTCATCGTTCAGGCATAGTCCATAGGTAGCCATCCATGCCTGAACGATGCTATAGATTCTATTCACCAGAGACAAATCCATGGCATAGTCACCTGTAAGAGGTAGGAGGATTTGGGTATCGTCTGCATAGTTTGTGTAGGCGATACCCAAATGGTCCATTTCGTCTAAAAGGGGCTTAGTGAATACATTATAGAGTGTTGGCGACACACAAGATCCCTGAGGTACACTGCAGGTTATGGGGATGGGGTCAGGTGAGGCCGAAGGTGAGAAGACTCTCATGGTCCTATTGCTCAAGAAGGATTTGATCCAGGTTTAGCCTCCTTAGAAAAATGAGCTGCAGAGTCTAGATGGCTGCATAAGACTTTGTGGTCAACCAGGTCAATGTGATAGTATCCCGAAGCCACCGACTGATAGTAGGAACAGACGTTTTCACCCCAGGGGCGGGGCCACCAAAGGTGACAAACAGGCTGGAGGAGGAACGAAAGATCTTACTGCGTTACAAATAAACCACGGCAGCCCTCCTGACTACCAGAGTAGACCAGCGGACCTCCTCCGGGGAGGAGGGAGGGGGAAAAAGAAGGAAGGACAATCTCCTGCGAGATGTGAAACTTGAAAGCACCTTGGGAAGGAATGAAGTGAGACACTTAAGAAACAAGGCATCAGGGGAGACAACCAGGTAGGGTGCATTTCAGGAGAGGGCGCCAATATCACTCAGTCGACGCCTCAGAGAGATTGCCACCAGCTTTCAGCTTTTTAAGAGTAGGGAATTTGAGATGAATCTCCCCCAAGGGTTCAAAAGGAGAGGATTATAGGGCCCGCAGAACCAAGGGGAGATCCCAAGGGGGCAACCTAGAAGCAGAGACAGGCCTGGCCAGCAAGAAACTCTTGCAAAGCCTCCCCACCAAGGAGTGTCCACCCACATCAGGAACCCCAAAGGAGCTAATGGCAGCCCACTCAGCACACAGGGTGGGGACATAGAACCCCATGTTGAACCCCTCCTTGAGAAACTACAGAACAGGAGCCCCAGAACACAGCAGAGAGGAACAGCCATGTGCCAGGCACCAGGAATTGAAATGCCCCCAGTGACGCTCGTAGGCCTTCCAGGTGGAAGGACGCCTGTCCCAATGAATGGAGGAAACCGCCTCTACAGAGAGTCCCACAGACACTCTGTGAGCCCTCTCAGTTTACAAGCCCCCCAGACCAGGTTCGTTGGCCCCACCTTCCCCTTCGAGCAGAGCACTGGATCCAGAACCCCCCCGCCCAAGAGAAGAAGCAGGGGGAAACTGCCAGGTCCAGTAATAAGAGGGGAAACCAACACCTGTGGGGCCACAAAGGAGCCACCAAAATGACCTCGACTGAGAATCCTGAATTTGGAGCAGAACCTTCTGGATGAGGGGAGGGCGGGGAACGCATAAAGAAGACCCACCTGCCACATGGCATTCAGGGCATCTACACTCAAACCCCCTGGGGAGGAGAACCTGGACAGGAAACAAGGAACCTTCGCATCAGGGAAATGGCAAACAGCTCTATAATCGGTGACCCGAGCACCCTGCACACCTTCCAGAAAGCCACCTGTCACAGTCCCCAATCCTCCGAAGGAAATAGCCTGCTGAGGCGGTCTGCTGCCACATTGTTCTGATACCTGATATGACTTGCTGATAAGGATATAAGGTGAAATTCCGCCCAGGCACTCAGACCGAGAGCCAGAGTCCCCAAAGACCTGGAGCAGGAGCTCCCTTGATGGTTGATGCAGGCCACTGTGGCAGTATTGTCCGATCATAACAAGACCACCTTCCCCTGGATCACCTGGGCAAAGGCCTGCAGAGCCCCGAAGGCCGCCGCTAGCTCCCTCCAGTTGGAAAACCTGGACGCTTCCTTGCTGGACCACAGTACCTGGTGGGTCTGGCCCAAAGAACCCCCCCCCACTCCAACATGCTAGCGTCGGTGGTAACGATGATCAGAGAGGGCAGACATAGAGGAACCCCCCTCAACAGGTTGGGCAGATGGAGCCATCACTGGAGCTCGTCCAGGAGGGAGGGAACCACCGGAATCGTGGCATTGAAGTTCAGAGAGGATTCCTTCCAGAACCTGTGGATGTTAAATAGCAGTGGACGAAGTTGAAGCCCGGCTCACGGGATGAGGAATACACAGGCCGCCATGAACTCCTGTACCTGAAGGAAGTCCTGGGTCGCATCCACCTCACAAGAAAGAAGTAGAAGCAGGCAGTCCCTCAACCGGTGAGCTCTGGCCAGAGGAAGCAACACCTGACCTCTTGATGTCCAGAACCCCTGATAAACTGAAGATCTTCAGAGGGCTGCAGGTGAGTCATTGACCAGTTGACGAGGAAGCCCAAGGAACTCAAGAGGGTACAGTTGACCTGCACATGTTGAAGCAGGAGGTCCACCGATCGGGCTTTCAGGAGCAAGTCATTGAGAAATGGAAAAACCTGAATGCTCTGGAGGTGCATAGCGGCAACAACCAGCCCCAAGACCTTGGTGAAGATGCAGAGCGCAGATATGAGGCCAAAGGGCAAGGCCCGGAACTGGAAGTGATCCCTTCCCACAGCAAACTACATGAACCTCTAATGGGGTGACCAGATGGGAATGTGAAAGTACGCCTCTTGTAGAACCAAGAATGCCAGGAAATCCAAGTTCCGAACCAGTGGAATAACACATGCAAGACATTACAATTTGGAATGCTGAGATCGAATGTTTATGATAAGGCGGTAGGACCCCAAGGGTTTTGACACCAGAAACACTATGGAGTAGACCCTCCAGGCCCTGCTTGTTCCGTGGAACCTGCTGAAGGACCCTCGTGGAGAGCAGATCCTGCAGGGCCTGACGCATGGCCGACCTCTTGACATGGGCACTTGGATCTAGCCAGATGGAAGAGGAGGGGATGAAAATTCCAGCCTGTTCCCCCAGCGCACCAGCTGATTGACCCAGGCATCTCCAGAAAAACAGGTCCAGAGGGTCCAGAAGTACATTTGGCAACCGCCAACTGGCCTGGCATCCGAACTTCTGCTGGCATGGCGGGGCAACCCGACTGGAGCACCGTTTTCTATCCGTCACAGGATGTCCCCCTACACTTTGGTGATCCCAAGATCACAGGGGCTTCCTAGCAGGGACTGGGCCCTGGAAGCAGGAGCAGTCTTACTTTGTAACTGCCATGCATGCTTGTCAGCCTTAAAAACCCTGTGCACCTTGTCCTTATGGGTATCCTCAAAAAACATGTGACCTTCAAATCGAATCTTCAATGCCATAGACTTATGCGGAGAGTATGTCTGCCAATCCCTGATTTAAAGGTGCCTGCGCCCCGCGATGATGGAACCCATGGACATGGCAACAGCCTTAACACCATAATAAGCAAGGTCCACCTGGGGCTAAATAGAGGGAGGTACAGGGTTGGCACCACTTTTGTCTGAAATGGTCTTTAATGTAGGTAATGGTACTCAATAGCTTAATGGCGACCCTCAATGATCCGATGTACACCACACTGGTAAGAAATTATAAAACAAGAAAAAGTGTCTGGTGAAACCTTCACCAGAACTGGGGTCGCCAATGGATGTAGTAAACACTACTGCATATGTTAAAAGTACATTTTACTTATTCCATGATTGTCTTAGTCATAAACACCAATGAGGATGCCATATGTGTATAAAATGAACAATGGGGGTCATTCCGACCCTGGTGGTAGGGGGTTAACGGCACCGGTAAGGATGCTGATGCTGTTAATCCCCTACCGCCACATTCCGAGGTCCCTTAGCGGGTCCCACCAGGAACGGCTGGTCTAACCAGCCGTCCTTAGCGGGACCCGTTAAGGGATCATGGAGCTATTAGCTCCTTCCCCATTCCCATTGAGCCCTATGGGGGCTCAAATGGGAATGGGGAATGGTTTTCTGAATAGGGATTTACCAGATCCTCCAAGGTTGGAATGACCCGGTAAGTCCCCATTCAGAGGCACCGGACCCGGACCCGAGTTTGGAGGCAGCCATAGCACCATGGCTACCTCCAAACTCGGAATGACCCCCAATGTGTCTTGTTTTATTCTTGTACTTTTCCATGTTAGTTGTGGCGAGGCCTCAGCCTCTGATGCATTTCGGACCTTTGTCCTTCTTCGGGGCGGGCTCTGAGGTTGATGGCGTCCTCTGCAGACATAGAAGAGCTCCCCACCAGGCTAGGGTTGATGTCATCAACCTGGACGACCTGTGGAATGGCAGCCTCCTCCTCTTGTAACAGATACAACTTAGCCAAAAATTGTGGGCCCGCAGTCTTGTCCAGTTCAGTCCATTCCCGCAGGATTTCAGCCTTCATCTCAGGGAGGAGAGAAAGGCCTCTCTTGAGCATGTGCATGAACTAGGGAGGAGGGGGTCTAGTACACCCCAAAAGAGTTGGCAGGGGCTCAGAGTCCGGGTACCCCATATATTGGAACGCTTTCAGCAGTACATCAGCGGTAGCCTCTTTGTCCAGATATTTCCTGTTAAACTCTGCTGACCTGGGGGAGGAGAGCAGCCCAAGCTGGAGTATGAGGTGTCAGAGGAGGAGGAAGAAGGAGGGGAAACCCCCCTACTGCAGTGACCCTGCACACCCTCCTCCTGCAGGGCCTTCCCGAAGTTCCTTAGGAGCTTATCATCTGCACCCTGCTCCCCCTTCTCCTCTTGAGGAGGGGGAAGAGGAGGATGGTGAACAAGAACGAGGATCAACATGCCTTGGCTATACGTTTCCCCATGACAAACTCACACAGGCAAGCAGGAGACAGAGGCGAGCCTGGCTTGCCAAGTTGAAATATGGGACCAGAACTCTAAAACGCGGGAGAACCCAGGGTCACCTAGCAACAAAAACGAATTTGGATACTGAATGGATTCTGGTGTATGCTTCTAAAATGGCTGCTGCCTTGTCTTCTGTTTTACAAACATTTGGTGATGATATTTTCCGCATGTGGGATATTTTACTGCATGGAATCTGATTTACCACGTGTGTGCACTTTTTCCAGCTTTGTGGCCGTTAACAATCATCAAGTGCCCCTTAGTTGGGGTAACAGTAATTAGCTACTGGGAAGGAAGTGCCAGCCAATCAGGTGCTCCGGAATGTGGTCTGAATTCCCTGCTGTATGCCCATGTTCTCTCCTACAAGCGGGAACCAGCCTCCCTGGGCCACCACTTTTCAACCTTGTCCCTAAGACCTGCTGCCTTACCCTTCCACCACTCCCTACCCCACTACTCTGTCCCGGTCACCCTGTAAGTGCCTCCTTATTTTTGGGTGATCTCGACTTTGAAACTCAGGCTCTGAGCTTCTACACACTTCACTGACTGTACTTCACCACGCCATAGAAACAGAAGAGGGGCTCCACACAGAGCCCCAGTTTCCCTTCTATGGCAGACATGTTTCCTCACCTACAGGTCCAAGACCCTCTATTTCGGTGCACAATACACGATGAGCAGCCCAAGCTAAATGTTGAGTGCTATTATCATTAACCAGATGCGGATTTAACACTTGTATGACGGATAAAGAGCAAGCAGGCCCTGCCCTGTCTGGGTGACACCTTCCAAATCTCTTCAAAGCAGCCACAACACACACACCCTCTTCCCTCTATGCTGGCGGCCAGGCACAGAGGAGAAAATTCACACATCGCCTTCCGCAAAGAGGTCAAGACGCTACTCTTCACCTGATGAGATTCACTTGCCACTAACTGTTACATATACTGCTTGCCAAAATGTATTATGTATGTATGTAACTGACATGTATTGATTCCAAAAGCGTCACTGACGCCCCCTGTAACTAAGCCTTTAGCATGTAACAGCGCCTTGATGCCCTTGGGCTGTTTGCGCGCTATATAAATCTAAAAATAAATAAAATAAAAATAAATAACAAAGAGCCGTCTTAAGGGCTCGCTAAACATTTGTCAAGGCAAGTTGGGCCCATTTCAATATGAATGGTCCTCCCCTCCTCCCCCGCTTACAGTTAGAAGGGGGACACACGCTGTGGCACCCTTGGGTTCTTTAAATAAGAATGTTCTTTGATCTCAAGGGGCAGGCAGCCAGAGTGGACCTAAACTGCCACTAAAAAGTTTTGTAATTTCTCTGTCAGAACTCTGCTAATGCAGATGAAACCATGGTAAAATCGGTGATAACACTGCTGGAGGCTGGGTGTTATTGAAGCCAGTAACCTGCTGCAAAGCGCACATATAAAGTCTTCAGTTACGGTGACAGCAGTCAGCAAAGGGCTGCCTTAGCATGCACACAAGGCAAAGTGCACATTTAATGCCATTAAAGTAAGAAATGTGTTGCTGTATCGTAGCCAGAAAAGGGACATCTGCATGACCACCCCATCTTCCCCGAGGCTTTTGAACACCTACCCAGAACAAGAAAATCACAACACTGTGGGAGTGTTAGGCATACAAGGCAACGATATGTTCTAATTTGTCTTCCGGACCGCCAGTAAAAGATATGCAGAACCCTAATTTTCACTAGATGGATTGACATGATCAGAAGCGACATCACAGTAAATAACATTACAAAAAGGGCCATCAGTCGTCGGTGCTCTAGGACACCATTGGTAAAGACATTAAACAAAGTGTTCAAGTGTAAGCCAAGAGAGTAATGTGCTGTGCAATATATAAATATTCACTATTATTAATATGCAACAACTCAATAGTTTAGTAAATCATGAAGGTTTTTCTTCATAGGAAATATTTCAGATGTAATCACTTCTAGTGACACCCAATGTCAGCTGATCAGGCACAGTGAGATTAAATGTTTTGCCCAGGATCACACAGTTTGTTAAAATGGTGAAATCAATATTTGGACCTAGGCTGTGATTTAAGCATTTTACTACAGATCTTCCCAGTGATAGGTAAAAATATTTTTTAAGGTTGGGTTTCCAAAATCAAAACAATTCATATGTCTATCAATTACTTGAAAAGCACTTAAATCACATACAAAACCAACCTGACAATATATACATTGTTATAGAAATAGGTCAAGCAAAAAGACACTCATGGCTTTACGTCCACCACCCTGAGTGCACGATTGCAGTAGAAGCCTGCAAAGGAATGTGGGCCTAAAACAATATCCTTTAGTTCTAAGAAAGGTATTCACAGTGAAAGAAAACTCAATATAAATTAATCTGCTTGAGGCATATTTTACACAGCCTGCAGCGTTATTCCATGTATTATCACCCACCAATTGCACCTTCTAAGGGGCAACAGTCCTTACCCAGGTGCCCCTATGTCTGAGTCATCAACCTCTAATCAGTTTATTTAAATGAGATTGACACAAGCTGAACCGGGGTTTGCTGGGGGAGCAGTGGGAAAGGTGCTGTGCTTCCTTGCGCTTTTAACTATCACATGAAAAGTGTTAGCTGGGAAGACTTTGGACAGCTGATCCCACGGCAAATGAGAACATGCAGGCCTTATTCCTGTCCCAAGCTGGCTGTGTGCGAGACACAGGACAGGGCCCATGAAATTGAGACAGTCCTGCTAAATGCTGGATGGTCAGCCACCCTACAGTCAAACGCAGCCCTGCTCCCCGGATTTGGGTTTCATCTGGGCTTGTTTAGCTGGTAACTTGGTATAAGGTGGACATGGAGAACTCGCACAAAGGGGATTTTTGTCAACCATGTGGATCTTTTTGGCCCATTTCAATACCACCTTATCTAAGTGGCTCCATTTTAATTGTTTCCCTGTTCATTTATTTATTGCAGCTGTGACTGTGAATAGGTGGGCAGCTAGGACAAGCACCTCCCCACCTTGCATCACAAATATGCTCCTCTTTTACTCCTTTCCTTCCTGATTCCTTTTTCTCCCATATAGCATTCTTTTTGCCCGCTCTTTTGTCATTGCCAGCATTTTCCTCTCTACTATCCTACTCTTTCCTGCACTTTTTTTAACACTATGTTGTCTCCTGTTCTTGCCTCATTCCCTTAATCCTCTTGCCTTTTTCTTTCTCCATTTCTGCCAAAGGTTCTTTCTTTTAAAGATACCACTCTCGGCCTCATTTTGCTGCCATTCGAATACTCACCTGCCTTTTCTTCACTCAATATTTTAGACCTCCTCTATTCCCCATTCTGCCTACACTCCTGAAACCTCTTCTCGCTATTTCCCCTCTTTACCTTGCATTTCCCCCACTTTGGTGCCTCATTAACTATTTCCCCATTCTCCTGCATTCGTTTATTCTCTGTACCCTTTCACCCTTTTACCCTCACTGGCTCCCTTCACTCACCTTATATCCTGCCTTCCCTCGCTCTCAATCTCTCACTCACGCTTCTGCCCTCCTTTATTCTCCACTATCCTGTCCCATCAGTGTTCATGTCACCTGCCCCTTCTCTACTTTTTTCTCCCTCACTATCCTGCCCTTATGCCTTCTCCATTTCCATGCACTGCCTTGCAGCAGGGCCCTGTGGAGCTGGAGGAGATATGGAGGTGGTGGGTTGGAGTTAAAGCATCTTTCAGGTGCCACAAGCATCAACTGCTTAAAATTTACACTGTGGTGTGTTTTGAGATTAAAAGATGAACACCTTTAAATCTGTGATGTTCAATGAGATTACAGGTGTGTGGGGTAAGAACACCGGGGACATGCACAAAATGGTTCTACACGCAGTGGTAATTATCCCATGATATCACCTCCTGTAATGTCCCTTCTCATTGCTCATGTTATTGCCCATTGCCTTGAACCCTAACATTTCCAACATTAGCTGCAGGTTTGATCATTCAATATCATTGACAGCCAAGCCTGGTGAGGAGGCCCAACTGTCTCTAGCTAGAGTCAGACCCCAATACACAGAAACCTGTAAAAAAACACAACTTTAAAAAAGTAGCATTTGTCCCTAAAGTTCATCATTGTGCAACTCTAGGCTCTGCCTCCATGACCCGCCCACTTGGGGCCCTCTGTCATTTTTGCCCATAGGACCCTTTGCCTTAAATCTGCCGCTGTCATTAACTGCCACGCTCGGTTTAGGACGTGTTTGCTAACGACCCTGAACCCTCGCAGTGTTTGGGCTACCAGGCAATGAGCAGTGTACCGTTAGGAACCGCGTCTGCCCCCAAAATATAAATATTAATGCTACATTACCAGAGAGAGTATTTTAGTGAAAAATACCACCAAAATCGGAATGATACTCCCACTAGTTTTTAGGTGAAACACATTTGTGCGTATCTAACATTCTGTGTGGATGGTTCTAGAAGAGCAATGCATGAGTTTGCCTTTAAATAACTGCAGAAGTGGGCGGTGCCTTCAGTGGTTCCTTTTGGGAGTTCAGGACGAACATACTCGCAAATAGCACTTAAGGGGAATGAGTAGTGATGTTAGAGTCACAAAAAAGATAGGTAGGTTGTGCTCTTTAGTGATCAGAAACCCAGACATTTAGATTGATAATGACTGGATTTTGATTGGAGAGATTACTTCCTTTCTGCTGCCCTGATAGGCCAAGGAGCCAAGCATAAACTGTGTTTGGAGGAGCACCTGGAAGTCCTGAGGCGACACTGTTTCTAATAGGCTGTGCCATGATGACCCATTGACCTTGCTGACCTCGCTCGCAAGAACCCCTGTTAGTGGGAACTGCCATACTCCTGTGTTAAGAGTTCACAGGTCATCCCGAAACCACAGGCAGGTTTTAATCACTCAAATCAACAGGCAAGCCTTCCAACAAAGGTGTGTGTAGTGTACACAGTGCCTTCCATGGAGGCCTTTGTTCTGGGGGCGAGGTTCTGTTCGCTTCCCCAGCGATGGAGAGTTCGAAAAGGCATGCAGTCATTTTACCTGCGCTGTTCCGAACTGTTTCATGCTGCCCCTCAGGGAGTCCCCATACATGGCGAAGGGCTTTTGCTTTTGCGAGTTTCTTTGTCCATGCTGTCCTTAGTTCTCCTAAGTCAGAGGCAGTGTTAGAATCCACTCATTCTTACAATGTGCATGGCTGCAAGACAGGTTTCTCAGTTCAATACTGGACTCTTCGAGACAGTCCTGTTTTTTGTGCACTGCATGCTGGGACTTGTAGGCCCATCGTTACAATGGGAAAAAGGGGAACTTCCAGCATTCCATTGCAAGCAAAAACCAGGCCGGCTCTAGGTGTCACGCTCAAGGTGTCACACATGGAACTGGGAAACGTGGCAGGTAGGAATGGAATGTTCAAGTAACAAGTCTGGGTGATCTTTTTAATTTTTTAATTTTCCAGATTGCGGTAATTGGATAAGAGCCTCAAATGCCCATGCCTTCTTTAAACAAGCAAATATTCTCCTTCGTGTTTTAAGGTGAGAGCGAACATCCCTCCAATCTATGACAATGTACAAATCGTAAAGAAAAAAAGCAGGGTTCTTCATTAATATAGACATGGAAAGTGACGTCACGGAAAGAGAACATATTTTAAAGAGAAATATGACAATTACATTTAATTGGCCTTTCAAAAATATTATCCAAATACCCAATAAATAACCAGATAGAGGAGATTTTCTTTTGTCGTTTGATGGCACATTATAAAAGTTTAAAGCTAACAATTTATATTGAAATATTACCTGCAAAGCAAAATCCCTATAGTGAGATTTAGAGGGACGTTGATTGTGCTTTGATTTGATCTTCTGGGTGAGGGTCTCCTCTGAGAATTTGACAGCCTTGCTTCGGTGCAGACAAACATGCCCTAATTATTATTATTTTTATTTTATTATTTAATTTAAATGTGTAGTAGCTACAAGCAGTTTTTTTTTACAATCACAGTAAAACAAAACCAAAACAAAACTAAAACTTAGAAAGCCAAAAGAACTTAATTATTTCATTGTTAAAACTACTTTTCTTATTGTAGTAAAATTAATTAGTGCTTGCAAATGATGATCCATAGTTTTCATGTCCAATTGTTTAGCATACATGTTCAATCAGGTGTGAACATGCCTCATAGTCTCTCATTATCCGTCGTGTAAGCATTGTTTTTGGCTCTTCTGCTCTTGGTTTCTTTGCAGAAATAGATTCAAGTCTTTGAGAAGCTTCAAAACTTCTGTCGTAAGTCTTGCCTCTTGACCCGAGACTAGTCTTTCCCAGAAGGAGTCAGTTGTCAATGATCGACTGCAACACACAAATCTGGTCAGCCTCAACATTCTGACTAAGGTATTCTGGGAGGGAGTTTGTGAGAGATTAGGTTTGGTGTTGAGCTGCACCATTCCAATGGTTGCGTCGCTCTTAGTACTGGTTGATGTGTCATTGTTAGAGGATGTTGACTTTAGAAAGAGAATGTGGTTCCTTAGGGCATGTATGATTGCGAAAACGATGATTCTTAGGGCTTGGAAGTCATCCAGCTCTTTTTGCATTGATGAGTGGGTGGATGAGTTGCTTACGATCTCCACCTATGAAAAGGCAATTTGCAAATTGAAAGGAGAGACTGAAAAGTTTATGGACATATGGGGGATCTTTCTCAATGTGTATGGTTAAAGTCTCATGGTGACTCAATATGCTGGTGTGTTTTGTCCAAATTCACCATTACCCTGAAATGTATTCTGATTTGCTCTTATGCTAGCCAAGATCGTGCCATGTTATTTGGGGATGTGTTTATTGATTATTTATAAATTGTACTACCAAATGATACAGTTAGATATTCTTCTGTTTCATTCTCTTCTCCTTTTCTGGTCTCTTTTCAATTTTCTCTCTTCTTCTACTTTTTCTCCTTATTTATGTTGTGTTATGCATTATGAGATGATTTTGTCTTCTTTCTCTTCTCTTTTGGACTCAGTCTTGTGACCAGGTTTGTAATTTTATGAAGTTTGTTTATTCTAATTGTATTGCAAACTTTATTGGTGAAAATAAAAAATGATAAAATCAACATTCTGATTGTTTCTGTGCCAGGGCACTCCATCAGTATGTGTTTCAGGTGTTGGACTGCCTGTATATCGCACCAAGGATAAATGTTATTTGGGTAATCACCCTTATGTCTTGTGTGTAATATTTGCCTAGTAGGTAACAAGTTAAGACGCATGACATTCTCCATTGTGAATTAGGAAATTGTCTCAGGTACTTCGAACACCAACCTCTTGGTGTGTCTTGAGAAGCGAAAGGATGATTTAACTTCAAAGCCCCAATCTTGTCAATAGTTTTTATCCAATCAGATCTTTATAAGGCCTTTTTGACATTCTGGGGGTTCTTTATCAAGTCTGTGATGTCGTGTTGACATTTCAGGAGGATGGAGGCAACTTGTTCCTCAAGTTTATTCAGGAAGAGATTGTTACTGTTGGTTAACCTTTTGTTGATGTTTTCTAATGGAGAGTTTTTCTGTGGGTCAACTATTTGTCTGAAAAGGGCCAGCACTATCTATTTGATCTTTGAATTCAGTGACTCCAAGCCTCACTCATAGTGCAGTGCAGTAAATAGTAGCGATTGAGGCAGGTTGAGCACTCCTTTCCATAGTTTGCCCTCCAATGTATCCCAGTTGATAACATCTCTCATCGGGTCAATTTCTATTCCATAGGTAATTGCAGGTAGAATCTTGCCTATATAAAATAAAACCAGTGGAGTTAGGGAAAATGTGCCATAAGAAATTACAATCTTTTTCATTTGTGCTGCCAAATTCATATGTTTGTGTTCTAGATCTTGCATCACAAGGCCCATGATGGGAAAACGTCTCAGTTTTACACCCAGGTATGTTGCAGTTGTAACAATGGGAATAAAGTGCTGGTCTAAATACCTTGATGTTTTCTTCTCTTTTTCTTGGATCTTTAAATTGCATGATGTTCGATTTTGAAGGATTGATTTGCAGATCATTTTGTTTGGCATAAATCTCCAAAGCTGTTAAGAGTTGTTGTAGTCCTATTGGCGTATGATCTAGCAGGACGAATACGCAATCCATGAGAGGCTTGCATTCGCCACTTTTGGGCTTGCTAGACCACTACTATCCTGGCTACTTGATACATTTGCCAAATACAAGTTAAAGAGACAAGAATCAAGCCTACAGCCTTACTTAACTCCTCTTGCAATGTGGATATTGTCTCTCAAACTTCCAGCTTTATCCAATCTAATTCGTAATTTGGAGCTCAATCACTATTGCTAGGAGAGCACTTGATATTCCACAACTATGTCATAGTCGGTCCCTTTTTACGGTGCCAAAGTCTTGCAAAAAGTCAATCCATGCAGCATATAAATTGTGTTCTTTTCTTCCCAAGGAATTACTGGTTACTAAACTCATTAGAAAACTTTAATGTTTTGACAGACCACAGCGAAAACCAATTTGTTGTTTTTTGCAGTATCCCCTTGTGTTCTGCCCATGATTCCAATTTTTTCAGCACTAGCCCTGTAAAGAACTTACTATCTGCATTAATAGGGAGATCGGGTAATAGTACTTTGGATCTTCCCGATCTCCCTTTTTATAGATGGGTATCATTACTGATTGGCTCCATGACTCAGGGATATGATTTGAGTTGAGTACTTCATGAAATAGAGTAGTGAGAACTTCTGACCAGACAGGCACATTAGATTTTAATATCAGGTTCATCAGACTATTTGGGCCACCAGCTCTGGATGATGATGACTTCTCAATCAATTCTCTTATTGCGTATTTATCAAAGGCCAATTCCCAGTTTCCATTATATGAAATTGCATCTAATGCACTTGAGGATGTTTTAAAATGCTCACTTAAGTAGTTCCGCCATACATCTTCAAGGATCACGTTACTTTGTGCTTCACTTTGTTGTGTAGTCATTGAATTAATGATACACCAATGGTTCCTTGAGTTAATTTAATTTACTGCATGCATTCTCCATAATTTTGTAGGCAAATTTGTTTGTTTGATTTTGAGCAGTTATTATATTCATTTTTCAAATTGTGCAGGGTGTGATCATACTGAGTTATATTAAGGTTCATTTTTGTAAATTCGCGCCTTGCCTTTCTCATTTCTTTTTTTCTGGTCCACGCTGCTTCATCAAATGCATGTTTGTGTGTTTTAATAGCATTGTGTCGGTTCTTATTTTCTGGTGTGTCTAACTCCTACAGGAAATGTACAAAATTCTGGGGATTGCACAGTTTCATGATCTTTTCATCGCTAAATGGGTTAAGGCAGTTTCCTAATTTCTTATTCAGTTTGGACCCCCCCCTTTAATGAAGGTGGCCAGCCTGTTTTTCTTGCATTTGGTTGGCATAAGTGTCTTTGGCTATTCTATGCAACAGTCTATGCAGCCAGTTATCATCCTATGATTGCTGTTTTCATTTTCTTTGATATTAAAATGCTGACATTTTACAAACATCTCTTTTGAAAGGAAAACACAATCAATAGCTGTATTCGAATTTCCACGTTTCCATGTTGAACTTGCAGGTGTGTCGGCATTGATATTGCCATTAGCCATAACAGAGTTCCAGCCTGTCAGAAAAGCCAACCATTTTTTGCCATTGGGTGGGGGTTTTCTTATAAGACCCCCTATTTTCTCAGTGGTCATGATGCATTGGAAATTTAAATCGCTAGCTACTATAATGTGGCGTAATCCTACCAGAGCTTCCACTTTTACAAGAATGTTAGAGACGTTTGATAGAAATTCATTTAAAGTTGATAACGCAGAATTCCAATCCAGACTCATCAATATTATGATTTGTGTGTGCTTATTTTTCCTTGTCTCCATTTTGACAACTAAGATACCATTTATATCATTACTCAGCATTTGAACATTTTTGAAGGTGGTGTTTCGACATGCAATCAACAAACCTCCAGCTGGTCGCCCCTCTCCTTTTTTCGTGGCTAGTTGTATAAGGATTGAGGATCCCTCAACGCTAAAGCATGACATTAGCCAAGTTTCCTGGAATGTAATCAAATCATATTGCTTAAATATTTCCTCCTTAGAAGATTTCATTTTAAAGGAACTGGACCCCATGGTATTCCATGAATGAACTCTAAGTTTTTTGGGGGATTTTTTGCAAGAGGGATTCTTCTGTTTGCTCCAAGTTCTTGATAATTTGTGAAATAATTTCCGGAAGCAGGGCCCAAACTTCATTAGAGGATTTTGTTGCTGTTGTTTGCCTTTCTTCGCCTCTTGTGCCATTGGCACTATATTGAGAGTTTGGGATTTTACGACCCTCTTCACACTGAGATCTGCGATCCATTGTTTTCGGATCATTCAGCATCTGAGCCGATACAGCATATCCCAGTTTTTCCACCTCTACCTTTTCTGCCAAAATAAAACTTGCTCCCACTCTAGATTTCAGTCCCATGTCAATGACATCAGTACACCTGAAAATGGGAAATTTGACATATTCTATGTCTGAAGATGAAAACAGGAATAGGTCTGTAGTTTCTTTAAATATTTGTTAAATTGTACTTCTGTTGAGAGGTTTTACACCTCTACCTTTCCTGGTTAATCGTTTTATCCAGACTTTTGGCATGGCATAAGTTGAGAAATTAGTTATGTTCTCAACTTGTCTGCTAGACGTTTCTTCTGGCACCTCTTGTTTATTTTTGCAGGTGCAATTTTGATTCTTATTTTGATTTGAGCATTGTAGTTCTACAGTCTGAGAATTGGTTATTGGCACAAATTAAGGTATTTCCTCTGTTGTTTCTCGATTATTAGATATATGTTCAGTCTACACTATTGATTTTGTACTTTCTAGAAATGAAAGGTTAACTTCAACATGCCCTAATTCGCATCAATTCAATTAAAGGAAGAAAACATACTTATTTTTTAATGTCCGACTCAAAAGCATGCTTGTGGTATGGGGCTGGCACTCTGTAAAAAAGGGTGGGGAAGCCATATACATGGGTGTACCATCTATCTCTGGCTTGGTCTGCCCAGATTAATTACCGGTAATCTTTATTACTCCTAGTCCTACTATTCCTCATCACATTACTCACCTATGAGTCTCCGCCTCCCATACAGGAACTTTTATTTTGTTTTTCTTGGAGGTATACATACCTCCCACTTACCCATAATCTCCAGTTAATTGTGAAACCAGTCGGAACATGGCACCATCCACACCACGGGAGGGCGCAGAGAGTTGGCAGTACGGGGACGAGGAAAAGTAGGACTAGGATTATTGAAGATTACTGGTAAGTAATCTGAACATTACCTCCACGTCTCTCTTCCTCATCCTAGTACTCATCTATGGGGCATACCCAACTCTACAAGAAGTGGATGTACACAATGAGACACCCAAAACTAAGGAGCCAGTGCATCAATTGCAATTGTACTTGTAATTGTTTATTTGTACAGCGCTTATACACAAGTGAAGTGCTTCAAAGCACTCCAAGGCGGGAAGGGAGCAAGGGAATACAGCAGTCATTCTTAGGCCTTGAATTTCCAAATGATCTAACAGAACATTAACTAGCCTACTAGGCCTGACAGCATTTCTCCTAGTGCAAATGAATGAGGTGTTTCAGGCAGAACTAAGCTAGGGAGGGAATACAAAGGGGGGGCAGGCAAATTAACTTACTAGACCTAGTACATACAGGACATGCAAGTGTGCAGATGGGAGTGCGAGTGAGGGGGAGAGCACAGCAACCCACAGCCCGGACGACCAAACAAAGGTAAAGAGCCACGAAGACGGCAGATGAGCACAACATAAATCTGCGAGCAGCGGAGCGACCCTTACAAAAAGACCCGAGGAGTGGAGCCCCCACACAAGAGACAGAACTGTCCAGGCACCCACAGCCCTGAACAACAGAGCAAGCAGGAACCCCAGAGGCAGAAGTGCACCAGGAGGAGGATGAAACCAAGAGGAGATCGCCCCAGAGCCCACGCACCGCGGCAAGCCAGGCGGGATCCTAGCCGAACACCAAGAGAAGGGATGCAGTGGAGCAGGGCACAGCAGGCCCCAACCGAAAACCCTAAAGGAGAAGCCAGAACTGACAGGCCATGATAGAAGCTGCCCCCGGAGAGCTGCCCCCACTCCAATCCCAAAGAGGGAAACCAGCAACCACCAAACCAAAGACAGAGTCAAAGAAACAATGCATCAGAGGCCCTCATCCCAGGCCGGGCCACCAAGGCCACCAAAGCTAGCGGGCAGACAGTAGACGTTAGGGGAGGTTCAGATCCCCCTCTAACCGCACAGACAAGAAGCCAAGTGAGAGTCCATAACCCTGGCTGCAGGAGACAGTTGTCCACCTGAAACCCTGCTCCATAGGAGGCCCACTCAATGTTCTAAGGCAGCACGAGTGCAGGTACGACCAGTACATTTGGACAGCAGAGAGGAGAGAAGTGGGGAGGATCCAGGAGGATCCAGGAGAACAGAGACCCACAAACAAAGGGCAAGCGATTGAGGACAGAACCCAAAGATGAACTCGTAAGGAGCCAAGAACTGACACTCAGGCCAGAGCCCACAAATGGCAGAAAGATGAGTGGGAAAGGCCAATCACGCAACAGGGCACAGCCGAAAAAGCGGCCACATGCTCCGAGAGAAACAGCCCACCAAACGGACCAGCAAGCCCTGCCAGAAGCCCGAGGGAGACACACAGCAAGCCCCCTAAACTCCACAAGGAAACCAGGAGCCACCACTTGCAGCAGTCAACAGAAAGGAGGGGAAGGCAAAACGACTCCCTCCCAGTCCAAGAGACGGACCCAAGAAGAAGCATTAGGCAATACCGGGACCGTAGGAGGCACCAACGGGACAGCAAGCCCCCAAGCAGGCCTGGTCACAACAGGCCAAGCTTGTCATCGGCCCCTAAGGAGCAATCTGCTGGAGACCTGTCCCCAGGCAGGCCCGGAAAGCAGAGAGGAGCCGAGGTCACACAAGCCCCCACCCGCAGCAAGGGTCATGAATCACCTGAAACTCCATAATAGGTTTCTCCACTATGGATCTGGAGACAGTAGAAGAAGAATTCTTCCTACAACTGCAACCCTCTGTTGTTTTAAACTGACATGCAAAGGGGTCTAGTGTTCGGAAGATAGAACATCACTCCCGAACACCTGTATGTAAGAAAATAACACAGGTTACTATCCAGTAGTACTAGAATGTCTCCCTGCCCTGTATCAGAAGAGTGCCCACCTGTATGTAATATTTAGAGGCGAAAAGGACAGGGAAGGAATCAAGGAAGTGACGTCCAAAAGCACACTCAGAAACCTATGAAAACATAGGAGGACCCAGCATTAATGAAATGATCAGACAGTAATCCAGAAAGAAATACCAACAAACTGTTTAGATCTTACCATGAGCCAAGGTCTGGGACATTCGGACTTCAAAGGCTGTACCAGTCTTGCAATTCCATGTGGAAATCCGGAGAGGAGACACAGTTCCAAAAGAGACACCTATCCCGCCGGCACAAGGACGCCTACGCAGCAGATAGGAAAGCGTCTCTAGTTCCAAGCTGCTGAAAACACCACCTATCCCGCCAGCATGAGGACGCCTAAGGAGAAGCAGGAACATGTCTAAATATCCAGGCTGATGATGTGATGCAGAAATATGCTAGCCGAATTCCAAGGTAGAATATCCCAGAGCACCAATAACCAGAGAGGAACAGGGATCCAAGAACAACAGCCAAGCGGGTCAGTAATAATCCAGGTAAGTAACAAGGGACAAGACAAAAATAGGGCAAACCACAAGCAATCCAATTAGCAGTCCAAGGTTCAGTACACACGAAGGCAGAGTGTCATAAGGTAGATTCAAGAGGTATCCAAAAGCAGGCCAAGGTCAGGAAAAACTAAGAGATCCAAAAACGAAGCGCCACCAGATTGCACAAAAAAATGCTCAATCAGAAGCACCGCCACATCTTTTCTTTGCGGCTTTATTTCCGGACACGAGCATCACAGCCTGACGCTGTGTCATGTGACGCCGCGTCACATAATGTGGAACGTCAGTTAGGCGTCCATGGCACCATGGCAACTGCCAACGCCTGAGAAAAGTTGCGCTGTAGCAAGACCTGCCGTAACCCTGACTATGAACACGGGGTACCAGGCAGGTATTTTTAACAACCGTTTGTGGCCAACCCGGAGTGCACTGCTGACAGTTCCCTCTCCCAAAGGAGCATGCACCCCCTGAGACTTAAGGAAACGAGCCAGCAGACGAGGTGCGTTAATATTCCGCAGAGGCTCCCAAGTCCGATACTCAGGCCCATAACCCTTCTACTCAATCAGGAACTGAAGCATCCCCTGTTGCACTCGCGAATCAAGGATGATCCTCACCTGGAAGACATAAGAAGGAGGAGCGAGCGGAGGAGCAGGGTTAAAGGACAAACGGGTACCAGGACAAAAAGGTTTGAGTAGGGAAACATGAAAAACCGGATGTATCTTCCAAGAAGATGGAAGAACGAGCCTGACAGCCACTGGATTGATCCCGTCACTAATGACAAAAGGCCCCCACATAGTGGATAGTAAAGCCTTGCGTCCCAGGAGACGTACATTCCTGGAGGACAACCACACCTTCATACCAGGGCAATAATCCGGCTCCGGAAAACGACTTAGACCGGCAAAACGTTTGGCAGACTCCTGAGCCCTAAACAGATGTTCCTCAACACTCCTGTGAACAGCCGACACATCCAGGACACAAGCCAGAGGAGTCGGATTGTCCATAGACACAGAGGGCTCTCGGATGTTGACCATAGAGGGCATGGAACGGGGAAGACCCAGTAGAGGTATGGACAGAGTTGTTATATGCAAACTCAGCAGCCACCATTACTGACAACCAGGTTTCTTGATGTTGAAGGATTAGGCAGCGAAGGTACTGCTCGAGAGTAGCGTTCAACCGTTCAGTCTGACCATCAGTCTGAGGATGGTAGGAGCTTGAGAACTGGTCGTTAATACCAAATGAAGCCGTAAGGGATCTCCAAAAGTGTGAGGTAAACTGTGTTCCCCTGTTGGAAACAACGATGGATGGCAAACCAAAGAATCTGAAGACATGTCTCAAAAACAAGTCAGCTAACACTGGTGCCGAAGGTAAACCGCGACATTGAACAAACACAGCCATTTTAGTAAAATAGTCAATGACCACCCATAAAGTGTTATACTCCTGTACGGCGGGAAGGTCCACAATAAAATCCATGGATACCATAGCCCAGGGGTGCTGCAGCACTGGCAAGGGATGGAGCAAACCTACAGGCTTGGATGGTGTAGATTTGCACTGAATACAAATAGCACAGGTCTTAATGTAATCAACCACGTCTTGATCCAAGGAAGGCCACCAACATCACCGGCGCAGCAATTCTGCAGTCTTCCTGCGACTGGGATGAGCTGAGAAGACTGAATCGTGGCACCACTGGAGTGCAGTTTGATGAGTCCTAGCATCTGGTATGTACAAACAACCTTGTATGTATGGCAGCATATTCACTACGTCCAAATGCAAATCCGCTAGTTCTGTAGGTGAACTTTTAACCCACTCACTGAGGGCAGCTCTAAGAGATGGCTGCGGGGCAGACCACCTGATGCGGCAACAAAAGAGTCTCAACATGATCGGATGTAAGAGGAGTTCCATGAAGACGTGAAAGGGCATACGCCTTTGAATGCTGATTGCCAAGACGATACGTAATTGTAAAGTCGAACATAGAAAAGAACTCTTGCCAACGAGCATGCCGGGAAGTGGAACACTTGACTGCCTTCATAGCTAGGAGGTTACGATGATCGGTAAAGACCTGGATAGGATGAACGGCCCCTAACAGATGATGCCACCATTCTCTGAAAGCCTCACGAATAGCCAATAATTCTCTGTCAGTGACTGAATAGTTCTTCTCGAAAGGAGTATGTTTTCGAGGGAAGAAAGCAACCGGATGAAGCATACCTGTATCCTTACAATGTTGGGACAGAATGGTGCCTACGGCTATACCCGATGCATCAGCCTCCACTTGAAATGGAGAAGTATGGTCAGGATGTTGCAACACGGGTGCGGAGGTAAAGGCACGTTTTAATGGCTCAAAGGACAGTTGCGTCTCGTCTGTCCAACAGAACCGCTGTTTAGTTTCCCTGGGGCCTACTGGGCTTCTTGGGACATGATTTGATGTAATGCTCTGAGGATCCACAGTAAAAACACAGGTTGTTTTTTCTCCATCCCTCCCGTTTATCTGGTGACAAAGGGGCGGGTACTGCCCCAATCTGCATGGGTTCAGGTTCCGTAATACCACTGACGTCCGAACGTGGAGCAATGGCAAAAGGTGACTTGCGTTCTCCCTTTCTCTCTATCTGTCTGGCATCAATTTGTAATACCAGATCTAGAAGGTCAGTGAAGACGGATAGTAGAAATGGAACAGTAGCCAAAGTATCTATTAGAAAATCGGAAAGCCCTTTATAAAATATGTCAGATGTTTTTTCCTCCGGCCAGTTTGTCTAAGCTACCAGCTGATTGAACTTGGCAACGTAGGACAAGAAAGGGGTCTTGCCCTGCTAGAGGTTAAGCAATTCTAGGTCAGTAGCTTTTGACTTATGTCGGGTATCAAAAACATTACCCATGGCTGCAAGCAGAGCGTCACAATCGTATAACATGAAACTATTCTGTTCAAGCAAAGGATTTGCCCAAGCTGCCGCTGTGCCACCCAAATATGAGAGGACGAACGCAGCTTTCGTAGTAGAGTCCAGAAATGAAGCCGGTCGGCATAAGAAATGAATTCGACATTGGTTCACAAAAGTCCTGAAGTGCTTGGGGTCACCATTAAATCCCTCCGGGGCTGCGAGAGGAAATTGCATGGATAACAACACTGGTACTGGCTCTTGCCTGGTTAAAGGGTAACCTGCCCCCATTGACGTAGAAGGGGTGGGTTGTGACCTGGTAGCCTGAGCCGCCTGTAAAGCATCAATGCAGCAATGAGTAGCATCATGAGCGGCGGTCATGTCTGCATGCAGCTCAGATTCCAGTTGTACCAATTTGTCCAGAGCGTCTACTGCCTCCATGTTAGGGGCTTCTAATTCTGTCATGAATCACCTCAAACTCCATAATAGGTTTCTCCACTAAGGATCTGGAGACAGTAGAAGAAGAATTCTTCCTACAACTGTAACCCTCTTATGTTTTAAACTGACAAGCAAAGGGGTCTCGTAGTCGTAAGATAGAACATCACTCCCAAACACCTGTATGTAAGAAAATAACGCAGGTTACTATCCAGTAGTACTAGAATGTCTCCCTGCCCTGTATCAGAAGAGTGCCCACCTGTATGTAATATTTCGAGGCGAAGAGGACAGGGAATGAATCAAGGAAGTGACGTTCAAAAGCGCACTCAGAAACCCATGAAAAAATAGCAGGACCCAGCATTAATGAAATGATCAGACAGTAATCCAGAAAGAAATACCAACAAACTGGTTAGATCTTACCATGAGCCAAGGTCTGGGACATTCAGACTTCAACGGCTGTACCAGTCTTGCAATTCCATGTGGAAATCCGGAGTGGGGACACAGTTCCAAAAGAGACACCTATCCTGCCGGCACAAGGACGCCTACGCAGCAGACAGGAAAGCGACTCTAGTTCCAAGCTGCTGAAAACACTACCTATCCCGCAGGCACGAGAATACCTAAGGAGAAGCAGGAACGTGTCTAAATATCTGGGCTGATGATGCGATGCAGAAAGACGCTAGCCGAATTCCAACGTAGAATATCCCAGAGCACCAATAACCAGAGAGGAACAGAGATCCAAGAACAACAGCCAAGCGGGTCAGTAATAATCAAGGCAAGTAACAAGGAGACAAGACAAAAATAGGGCAAACCACAAGCAATCCAATCAGCAGTCCAAGGTTCAGTACACACAAAGGCAGAGTGTCATAAGGTAGATCCAAGAGGTATCCAAAAGCAGGCCGAGGTCAGGAAAAACGAAGGGATCCAAAAACGAAGTGCCACCAGATTGCACAAAATAATGCTCAATCAGATGGACCGCTGCATCTTTTCTTTGCAGCTTTTTTTCCGGATGCGAGCATCGCAGCGTGACGCTGTGTCGCGTGACGCTGCGTCACATGACGTGGAACATCAGTTAGGCACCCATGGTGCCAAGCAACTGCCAACACCTGAGAAACAGTGCGCTGTAGCAAGACCTGCCCGTAACCCTGACTGGGAACACGGAGCGCTGGCCAGGAATTTTTAACAACCATTTGTGGCCAACCTGGAGTGCCCTCCTGACAGCCAGGAACAGGCTGTGAGTGAAAAAAGATGGCCAAAACGAAAGGCCCAATGTCATGACCTACAGAACGCACCCCTTTTGGACTTCCTGGTCCTTGTCTCAACGGGGCTTGCACTCCCTGGTACTCCCAACATGGCCATCCAGCGTGAAACATCATCCTCGCTCTACACGTTGGACGTAGCGTGTTCTATTAATAGACCACGCCCCCCGAAGATCCGCGCGTCTCAATGCTATTGCGAAGTAGCGACCAGACGTGTGCTCCGTAGCTCGCTGTATTGCTTGCCTGATTCTGTCCCTACTAACTCCATTCCTAGTCCCTCTCCTTTCTTTCTTACTTCCTGGACTCGTGTGCTGAGTAGTGCACTTTCTTAATTTCCCAGATTCCTGGATCATTGCATCCCGGAACTTTGAACGCACGCTGGAGTCGAAAGAGACTTGTGCAGCCTTATTCAAGACCCGATCCGTCCGCAAGAAGGCATCGACCAAGAAATCCAGCAAAGATCAGACTCAGGTGAGAAGGGGGGAACTCCTTGACACCCAACAGAAGCCGTGCCTACAAAAAGGCACCCTGAGTAGCCAAAACTGGTTTGCACCCGCCGGCACCCACCCAGCTGAGAGGGTGACATGCCAGGCCTGACACCCAAAGGATGGGTAGGTCATGGGGGACGCAACCCTGCAGCTCTTCCAGCACCGAGTCACATATGTCTGCATCCCACAGCAACTTGCCGAGATAAAACCCATCCCCTAATCTTGGGATCACCTGGATCCCCTAAAGAAACCAATGGTTAGTAGAAACACAGCAAAAATACAATGACCCAATGATAAAAGTGACTTCCAGTCAAGGTTGTATCAAAAATATCTACTTTATTTATATCACAACAGACAGTCCTAGCAACATTATGAAATGCAAAGAAGGAAAAGGGAGGCACTCTGGATACTGACAGGAGGCTAGTCTGTATGGTTTATAACCACAACAGTTTATGGTTTCTTGGCTTCAGCACAAAGGGAGTAATGGGTCTTAATATGTCTCTAGGGTGCTTCTGGGAAGGGCCATGGAGACAAAATCACAATGTACATTGTTGTAGAGGAGCAGCTGAACGCCTCTGCTGGAAGTCTCGCCCCTATTCTGCCTCTATGTTGGAAACCGGAAATTGCTAATTGTGCAACGCGAGTAATGGTACCTATACCAGGAAGAGCATTTGAAACAAGATATCCACTGAGAATCCATACATGGTGTATCCCCCCAAAAGGATGATGGTCTCCTGAGGGAGATCCCTGAAGAAGTGTGAAGTTGTGAAAAAGGGAGCCTGGTGATGTCACAAGAGATGAAAGTGATGCACTGAGAAGGAAGCCCAACAAAGAGAATGCACAGATAATATAGAATCCGATGGCGGAGTAAAGAATTATGAAGACTTTCATGTGTGGAATGAAGATTGCACGGGTGAAGAAACACTGCAGAAAATTCAAGCTTTTTTATAACTGTACAGATGCTGTAAGTAATCATAAAGGCTGGCTATACATAGTGAATAGACTGCAGGGGGTGCCGCCATTATAAACATATACATGTAGAAACTGGATATTCGATGCCATGATTTTAGTAAACTTAATTCATGGAGAAAGAAGGATTGATAGCTGTGCATGTATCCCAGCAAGAAATAAGCTAAAGTTCAAAGATGAACCAAAGAATGGCTGCTTGGCCTGGTGTCAAAGGCTAAAACCAGCCAAAACCAGTTATCAGTCCTTGAAGAACAGTGAATGTGAGATTCCGAGTCATCCCTTGTTAAGTTGCAAAGAGAGAACACCATGAATGCCAGGTTTCTTTATTCAGAACAATTATATGCTATAAAATAGGCCAATTCATGGTCTCTGATCATGTGAGTCCAATATGGAAATAGATGTAGGCATGCAAGACTGAACCTTGATAAGAACATGATCACACTCTCTTTAATTCCCAAAGACAAGAAGTTACTACAAGGCCAAGTTCAAAGACAATCTGAATGGCAGATGGCATGAGGGATGAGAGATGATGGGCTCATTGGTTGGAGAGGTACGGTCAAGACCACCCACCAGCACCTGAGGTACTAGCTTAGAATCAAATATTCAAGAAGGGTACAAGCGTGCCAACCAATTGCAGAAGGCCATATAATGAAGGGCCTTATAGTTTGAGAGCCAATGATTTGCTGTTTACTTCATAACTGTCGAAGATGATTTGCACTAGGGGTGGGCATGAGTTGTCCACCTGACTGTGGAGACCCAATAACAATCCTATCCCACATAGAAAGTATACTTAGATGCTCCCCTTGAGCTTATCAGAATCCCCCATAGGTTTTTGTGGTTTGCCTCATAGTATGACGTCACGTAGGATGAATGTTTACTACATAAATATGATTTTTTATTAAATGTGTTGAGATCATGCTGTGTGACGTCTGCTGATGTCCGTTGTACTCCCTGTTTTAGATAATTAATATTAAAACAGAAACTCTTTGCCAACTTCCTGGGTCTGTCTTCTTGTTTAGTGTGAGAGGTATTCTCCATCCCATCCATCGTAGGATATGTTACCATAATTAAAAGTACCATACAGGTTCACTTGGTAGCATGTCGGATGGTTGAAAAGAACGACCCATCGACCTATAGACTCTATAGTTTCGGACAATCGAGTACCCTCTGCCATCTATCCGGAAGATTGCAACTAACTTTTCCTGTGGAGAGCGGCTGATATAGAATTCTTGCAAGAAAATAGAGACAGGTTGGACGGGACTCTCTTTGACGAAACCCTCCTGGTTTCCACAGGCGCTTTGCGGATGGAAGGCGAAAGTGGTTGATTAGAAGGGGGAATCGATACCGAAGGCCTCGAGCTGAACGCGCGAATGGTGAACAGACTAAGGAAAATGGTAAACTGAGGGGATGGGATTGTGGTAGTTTCAAAATAACATGGATTCGAAAAATAACACGGAAAAGTAATGTGTGATTTTTATGTGTAATCAAAAGGGAAGAAGGCCTGAGAATCCCACGTAATGGGCAGGTCCTATAAAATGTCAACTCAAATCCTGTGATCAGGGTATAATTAGGGGCAGAAACAAGAGGAGTGATAACTGAGGATAAATGTGAAGAGTCGATTAGTCTGTCTGTTTGTGTATTTTATGGTATATTAAGGTGTTGAAGAGCGGCAATTATGTAAGGAGAGTTGAAAAAGGGTTGAGGAGATATAGCATCTATCTAGAGAAATTGGCAGTACCGACTTAGAGGTAGGCTGAGATTACTGAAAAATAGAGGGTTTGAGCAGTGATTGTTGGAGCACACTCATATTTGTTGTTTTTATAAGGGGATTTTGTGTAAATGCTGGTAAGTATTGACAGTCAATTGAAACTCGTCATAATGGAAAACATTAAACCTTTGATGCATTTATGTAAGACATTGTCGAAACATGTGGAAAAGCTTAAAGAGTACATTGCAGAATGGATGAAAGGGACAGCAGATAAGATGGTCATGCCATGGCCACAAGGGGATCATTGTCAAAAGACGTATTGCAACACATGACCACATACTTGCACGCTGACTACACAGGAAAGAAATTGTAGAAATTGTTAGCTATTTTAAAGCTTTGGAAAATGTATCAGGAAGAAAGAGAGGATCTGATACCTGAGGATTGGATGCTTAATCAGTATGAAGATGAAGGTGTCGAGCCCTCTGATCCCCTTACCTGGCCTGAGGTAAAAAGTGATAGCACGGAAGATGTAGGATTGTATCCATTAAAGGAACTGAAAGCGGCGAAGGGGTATAGTAATCCGATATACGAACCTCCCGCTAATAACAGTGACGATAGTCCAGAGGAGACTATGAGAAAAGAGGAGATCTTTAAGGTCTTACAAAACAGGGAAGAGAAAAGCAAGCTATTGAATGTATCAACAGAGATAGAATGAGAAATCAAGAGATGGAAAGGAGAGAAGGATAAAGCTGGTGAGGTAACGCTTGTACAGAACGCATGGATGGGAGGACAGATATTACTTCCAATCACGAAGCGAAGAGGATAATCCACTTGAGCATAGAGCCATGTCTCCAAGTAAACTGGCCTTAGATAAAGGTGAAGGGGACGAGAGTCATACTAGTTAGGGACTAGATATGTCAGACGAAGAGAGAGAATTCTTCCGTGGGGAAGAGGGAGGAGGTGCATGCACCTCCGAGGGAGGCCTGCAGGCAGACAAGGAAGTAATATGGTTTGATCTAGAACCTAAAGATAGGACGCCAGACCCTATAGCATGTCCACATTGACGATAGTATAGCGAGAAGGGGGAGTCACCGCCAAATGTAAACAGATTAAGGTAATTGCCAGGAAGGAGGCGATCAGGAACCATTGTCCCTACTATGGACAAGCAGACGATGGGAGCCAATTGTGAATCAGGATTTACACAGTTTCCATTGTTGGAAAAAGGGGGAGCAAGGCCACAGTATATCCCATGGCCACAGACGGGTAAGGATATTTTAAGGTGCAAACTCTCCAGTTTAATGGCTGGTGGAGGAAATTGATTTATGAGTTCGAAAAAATGACAAGAGGAAATTCCTTGGCAATAGGGGATGTTAAGGGTCTGCTAGCAGCCATTATTGTGAAAAGAGCTGATGACATTTGGGCGAGAGTAGGATATTCAAGTGTCACGGCACAAAACACAGTGCACGATGGAGCAGCCTTTAATAATTGTAGGACGGATGTCTGGAGAGATCTCAGAGTACAGTATCCCGATGTATCAGACATGGGTGCAATTATGACACGTAAAATAAAATATGACGAGGATCCGCTTGCTTATATTAAGGACATTCAGGAACACTGGATTCTTGAAACGTGTGACCCATGGGAAAGACAGTGGCAGTATTTTACCACATTTTATGTCAGGGATTGCCTGAGCAGGTACAGAGGCAGCTTAAGAAGCAAGTGGGAATGGGAGTGAAACCATGGCCTAGAAATACAGTTGACTATAGTGCATCACTGCCAGCTGTTGCAGGAGAAAAACAGGAAGAAAGACGATGTTCGAAAACTTAAGTAAGCCAAGTTAGTCCAGAAGAAATGATCAAAATATGCCATTGAACGGGCGATATTGACAAGCGGAGAAGGGTCAGAAACACAGCCAGCAGTGGGTACATCGCAGGCGAATAATCAGTGCCCGATGGACCACGGAGGGAATGGGGTGGATTTCAGAATACTCACAATGGATTTCAGAATGTGTAGAATGAGAATCAGAATGTGCAAGGCGGGTTCAACCAAGGGGGACCAGTCAGACGAGGTCCTCCTATATGTTGGACATGCTTGATGACAGGGCACATTGCGTGCATATGCAGAAGTCAAGTGAATGTACAAAATGGTCATTTCACAAGAGGGGGGGACAGCTTATCTCCCAACATATAGATCACATGCTAGGGAAGGATTCACCCAAGATCAGACAGTGTATCAGGCACAAGCACTAGAAGTGCATCAGGTACAGCAACCACAGAAATTACAAGCAGCATTGAATCCACTGCAATGGCAGTCACATCACGCCCCTCTGCAGATGCAGCAGAATACAAACACAGGACAATTATTGACACCTAGAATAGGGGGTGTCACTGAGGTGGGAGGGAATCCTTTGACAGGTACAGGGGTATGTATGCAACCACAACAGGACAACTCACAGGTCGACTTGATGTGTTCAGTGCTACCATGACACCAGACACCCAAGAGGAAACAAGGGTTGATGTAATGATAGGAGGCAAATCTTTTTCGTTTTTAGGAGACACTGGTGTAACTCGTTCATGTATACGAGAGGGAAAATATCAAATGTCCGGAAATGCCATGAATGCTCAAGGATTCTTTGGAGCTATAAGTTGAGTTCTTTTTACTGATGAATTGCCAGTTTCTATAGGAGAGTGTGATATGTCTGTTCTATTTTTGCATTCACGGCAGACACCAGTTAATATTTTGGGAAGAGACTTAATGAAAAAACTTAACATGATGATTTTGTTTACTGACAAAGGTATAGTGTGCTCCACTACTGGGATACACTATATGAATGTTGGAGACTTTGTATTGGCATTTACAGGGCAGACGGCTCTACATGGTGTGCTGATGGAGCATGAAGTTTTTCTTTATGAGGTGAGCATTCTGTTAACATGGCTAGCTGGTTTAGTGGGAAGGACTATGAGGATACCTGATGAATTTTTGTTTAGTCCGCAGGTACCTATGGACGAAGAGGGGGGACAGACGATTCCCCTAGAATTAGATGCAGCCATAGTACGAGGGGAAATGGCAATGCTCGAAGGAACAGATGATGAAGGTAGACCATGGAGAACAGTGATTGCCATCTGGGAAGGGTGTAGATTGACTGAAGTCACTGTCAATTACATGTTTAGAGATGATCCATCAGATGATGAAGTGATGTTCTTTATGGATTAGAATAGAGAAAAGAGAGATCCCACAGCGCATGGCGATAATGCAGCAGCGTCCAGCATTTTCTGACACAGACTTGGAGAAACTGCTAAGCGTTTTATGGCCTAAAGGCCCCTATGATGTAGGCTGCTAAATGGAGTAGTGGAGTTAAAATAAAACTGAAACCAAGAGCTATTTTACCTCGAGTGAGACAATACCCGATGTCTCGAGAGGCAGATGAGGGCATTTTTGTAACTATCTCAGCATTGATGGAGCAAGGTATTCTGGTACCGTCAGAGACACCATGCAATACCGCGGTGTACCCTGTGAAAAAAATCAAGGGAGGGTGGTGGAGATTCATACAAGATATGAGACTGATTAACCAGATTGCAGAGGCAGAGTTTCCTTTAGTTCCTAATCCAGCGACGATACTATTCAGTATCCCAGTAGAAGTGCGATATTTCACAGTAATTGACTTGAAAAATGAGTTTTTTCAATACTATTGCACAAAGATTCGCAAGATTTGACTTCATTTTTGTTTCGGCAACTCCCTCTGAAGCACATGAGGCTGCCTCAAGCGTACTGTGAGTCCCCATCGTTCTTTAATAGAGTCCTACAGATGGACCTTGGCAATATTGATGTGAAAAGCACTGTGATACAGTAGGTCAATGACACTTTGATCTGCTGCATAACAGAAGATGAGTGTAGACAAGACTCAATTTAATTAATGACTATTCTAGCAGACAAGCGATACAATGTAGATAAAGGGAAGCTACAGTATTGTCAAGAAGAAGTGGTGTACTTAGGCCAGTTGATCTCACATGAGGGAAAAAGGTAACACCTGAAAGAGCTGAAGTGATTATGAAAATTGCAAAACCGCACAAAGTGAAGCAAATGCTAATGTTTTTTGGGACTATGTAATTATGTTAGAGCATGCGTGTTTGAATATAGTTCTTAAACGTGACCCCTGTTGCAGGCTTTAAAGAAAGCACAGGTATACAAGGAGAAAATAGAATGGACTGAATATATGGAGAAAGGATTTGAAAAGTTGAAGAAAGCAATTTGTGCAGCTCCTGTTTCAGGAATTCTCAATTCTCAATTATGCGGAGGAGTTTTTTCTTAATTATCGCATACCAATGGGCAGTCATGAAAGCAGTGCTTACACAGAGGACTACATTAGGGTATAAACCCCAGGCATATTACAGTGGAATTTTAGACCCAGTTATGAAATGCCATTTTCCTTGCAAACAGTAATTGGCAGGCACCACATTCGGAATTGAGAAATCTACAAGTATTGTGATGGGATGTTCTATGATGCTTTTTGTGGAGCATGATTTATTTGCCATTTTGGAAAAACCTAAGGGTACATTGACACCTCAAAGAGCTTCTGTATATGAAGTGATCAATTTGAATCCAGTAATTTAAATTGTCAGGTGTAGAATAGTCAATCCTGCCACCTTTGTAGATGAACCAGTGGCAAAGGGCGAGCATGTGCATAACTGTGCAAACTATGAGGAGGGCTACAATGACATACCGCGCCTTAAAGAAAATGCACTGTCAGGAGGGGAGATTCTTTTTATTGATGGTTCTTTGAAAATTGATCAGACAAGTGGGGTAAGGCATTCTCGTGCAGCTGTAGTGAGGCATAGAGAAAATGGTGAATTTGAGGTTGTGGCAAGTGCAAGACTACCTACCTTCTCACCTTTCAGCGCAAGTGCAGAACTGGCAGCGCTTATTGTCACGCTCCAGAAACATGAAGGCCCGGAAGTGATGTTGTCTGCCTATGTGACGTCAACCGTACATGCAGGGCTAGCACGTTGGAAAAGGAGGGGCTACCTCCAAACGGACAACACTCCAGTGCAGCACGCATCCTTATTGGACAGGCTTATTAAGGCACTCCAACTCTCAGTAGCCATAGCAATATTTAAATGTGCAGTGCACACTAAGCAAAGTGACTTTATTTCTTGCGGGAACGAAGCCACAAACGTCAGGGCCAAAATGATTGCATATTCACCAGATATTTCAAGTTTTGATACTCCAAATGTTAAGGAGAAAGTTGTTACGATTATGCCAGCGAATGAAGGATTTAATCATTTACCAAGATCTCACTTAGTGGAGATTCAAGGCAGTGCACCACAAGAAGAGCAGGAGTTGTGGAAACGAATGAGGTGCTTTTTATCACCCACAGAAGCATTGTGGAGACAAGACAATACTGGGAAGCCAGTGATGCCAGTAGCATTGTTAAAGGTATCATTTGAACAGTTGCACTATGCCGCGCATGTAACTAGGGAGAGTGTCGCTGCAACAACTGCATAAGACTGATTCGTACTGAACCTGTTAGAACACATTGCATTTTATGTAGTAAATTGCATCGCATGTCAAAGGTTCACTGCTGGGCATACACTGCAAATGATTAGAGGAGTAATTCCTCGACTGGAGGGTCCTTTTCAGCATTTACATATCGATTATGTTGTCATGCTGTAAGTATGTAATGGATATAGGTGTCTGATAGTGGTGGTGTGTCCCTTCTCCAGCTGGATCAAAGCAGGTCCTTGTACACACCATGAAGCGACTTGTGCAGTGATGTTTTTAGTATAATAAGTTTTCCAAGGTGGGGAGTGTGTGAGGAGCTGAGATCCGATAACGGCCCACATTTTGTTAATTAAGTATTTGAACAAGTAGAATTATTATTGAACATTAAGCACATGTTTTCTTCTGCTTATCACCTGCAAACGAACACGATATGTGAGTGATTCAATGCCCTCGCAAAGGAAAGAGTCACCAAGCTTAAATTGACACTAAAGAAGGGATAGCTATAATGCCTTCCCCTAGCTCTATATGCCCTTAGGAATCGGCCTGGGTTGGACCACCACCTCACAACCCCACAAGCTAGTGACAGGGAGGCGAATGAGAATGCCTTGGACTCCTCCATCAAGGAGAGGAAGTGATGCCAGAGCACTGCAAAATTGCTAGGAAATAAATAAAATGAATATTTGACATGCATGACCGCTAGTATTGTTACGCTCACCTGGTTCCCACGGAGGCGTCGACCGGAACTGGGCCGCTGTTGTTTCCACCAGCGTGACGTGTAGCGCCGACTGGAATGGCTCAGCCTAGTTTGTCTGGCTCGCAAGAATATTCTTCTGCAAAGGAGAAGAGGAATTAACCACCCGTGGAATTGAGTGTCAACCCACCTCCTCTACTCCCATTGTCTTCCCACAGATAACTCTTGGGGTGCTTTGATGACCAGTTACTTCACTGGCATAGAGGAATTGGTGAGTTCCAGTATTGACTCTAAAGTCCAATTGTTCATAAGAGTTCAAATGTCTGATCTTCACTCTGTCCGATTCCTTGCAGGTTGCCGATTAATCCACTCGAAGATTTCCAAACGGCAATTGGTAAGATTCAGGTAAGTCTATTGTGGTTTTCCCCATAGGGGCCGGGGTACGGTGATGAAGCAGAGTTGACTGTGCCGACCCGAGATGAGGTGAGACCCCCGTGGTAAATTAGGTACGTTTTGTGGGGGTAACTGGTATTGTCTTTGCTTTCTCCCCTTGCTCACCTTGATGTCTTTGTCTCCTTAGGTGTCGGAAGGCGGCCGCGAAATGGACAGAGCGTGATGGAATGCTGAAGTACCGCCAAGCAGGTGAGTTCAGCGCGGCGCCGTAGGAATGCGAAGCGATGCTTCAAAGACTTCTGTCTTTCAGTTCCGTGGCGAAATGGATCAGGATTCAGGTAAGGATTAAAGTTAAAACTCCTGTTCTAACCTTTATCCTTCTTTTCTTCTTGTTTCAGGAGTCCCAGGACTGAAGCGGGCGTGGCTGAAGACTGGAGCTGCTGAAAACATGGTGAGCGTTACGCTGCAGCAAGCAGAATAACGCGAAGCACGTGTGGCTTTCCGGGCGTGGTTTAAATAGCCTTGGAAGAAGATCCAGTTAAGTATTCTTCCACAGCCCCACCCAAGTAACAAAATAGTCCCTTCAGTAAAATAGTCCCTCCTAAGCCTCATTTGGCTTGAGTCTTCATGCAGCATGGTCTGCCTCAGGTGAGTATGTAGCATGGTCTGCTTTAGGTAAGTTATCAATAATGAGCCTGGCGCCCATGGCGCCAGGACTGACTTTATCTTTATGAGCCTGGCGCCATAGGAGCCAGGACTGCACCCAACAACAGCCCCTAACTGGGGCTTTTGGGCATGCTCCAAGTGGCATGATGCCTGCTTCTGGGGCTGCTGGGCCTGGTATGGTCTTCCGGGGGCAGGCATCATGACAGCACTCCACCTAAAGGCCCCTCCTAAAGTCGTTCTCCCCCTTGGCCGTGGTTTGTCTGGAAATTCCCGATGGAACCTCTTCACTAAACGAGGTGCATGCACGTGGTCACTGGGTTCCCAAGACCTTTCCTGCGGACCATAACCTTTCCAGTCAATTAGGTAAAAGAGTTTTGATCTCACTCTTTTTGAGTCCAAAATATTCTTGACTTCGAACTCGGGCTCCCCGTTTATGAGGGTAGGTTCAGGTGGAGTGGTTAGCCTAGTTCCTGGTTGCACTGGCTTCAAAAGAGACACGTGGAAGACGGGATGGATTCGCATATGAGCAGGTAGGTCCAACTTGACGGCCACTGGGTTAATAAATGCCTTGACAGAAAAAGGTCCCACATACCTGGGGTTAAAGGTCCGAGTCCCCTTGAGTGGTAAGTGCTTAGTGGCTAACCATACTTGGTCCCCTATTTGGTATTGAGGAGCTTCACTTCTGTGCTGATCCGCATCCTTTTTGTATTTTTCCTTAGCCTTTTGCAAATGGATGGTTGCTTCTTTAAAGGCTTGTGTAATAACAGCATGGAGATGGTCCACTGTGGGCATCTCTAAATGCTGGGGTGAGTCCAAATCCGAGGTTCGAGGATGGTGCCCATAAATGGTAAAAAAAGGACTTTGTCCAGTTCCTGAGTGTACGGAATTATTGTACGCATACTCTGCGATCCACAGAATGTCTTTCCAATTCCCCTCAGACTGATGTAGCATACAACGGAGGTACTGTTCAAGAGTCTGGTTGGTCCTCTCTGTTTGACCGTCGGTCTGAGGGTGGGGACTGGTCAAAAGCCTAACTTCAATTTGTGCCAGTTGGCAGCATTTCATCCAAAAATGTGAAATGAATTGACTGCCCCGATTTGAAATTAACACTGAAGGAAAGCCATGCAGGCGGACAACATTTTCAAGGAATTCCTTGGCCAGGATTGAAGCTGAAGGTATCCCTTTTAAAGGAATGAAGTGGGCCATTTTAGAAAAAAGATCTACAATAACTAGAATGGTATTGTAACCTTGGTACTGGGTAAATCCGTGATAAAGTCTAATGTCAAGGTATGCCAAGGGGTAGGTGGTATGTCTAATGGTTGCAATAATCCAGCAGGTTTTTTTCTTTTCCCCTTTATTTTGTGCGCAAATGCCACAAGACATGACAAATGACTTGACATCCTTTCACCAGGTGGGCCACCAAAATTGCTTTCTAATTTTAGCTTCGGTTTTTGCAATACCCGGATGCCCTTCTATTAAGGTGTCATGGTAATGGGAAATGACAAGCTCCTGTAGTTCTTTTTGCGGTAAAAATAGCCGGCCTTGGTAATAAGGTAAATCATCGATGACAGAGTACTCTGGACCTTTCTTTGCCCAGTCCTGTAGGGCAACGGAATCAAAGAGTTGGTGGGTCTTGTTTTGAATGTCCTCCAGTGTCTGTATGGATGGCAGGCTAAGGATTCTCTGTTCCGGAATTATGGGTACGGGTTCTAAAGTTATTTCTTCTTCTCCCATTCCAATCCGGGACAAGGCATCTGCTTTACCATTCTTACAACCTGTTCGATAGGTTATTACAAAATCAAACTCAGTGAAGAACAATGCCCAACGGAGTTGGCGCGAAGATTGGGCTTTGGCTGTCTTTAGGTATTGTAAATTGCGGTGATCGGTGATGACCGTGATGGTATGTCTGGCACCCAGCAGATAGTGCCGCCAAGCCTTGAAGGCGGACTTGATGGCCAGCAGCTCCTTGTCGGTTAGTTTAATTCGGGGGCTGAAAATTTTCTTGACCAAAACGCCACTGGGTGAAGCTGGTTAGTTTCGGGATCCTTTTGGGAAGGGACTGCTCCCATGGCTGAACTGGATGCATCTGTTTCCACTATGTAGGGAAGCTCGGGGCGCGGGTGTCTTAATATGGGAGCAGATGTGAATTTAGCTTTTAACTCTTGGAAGGCGTTCTCGGCTTCCTCTGTCCACACAAAGTGTTTGTTTTTTCGCAATAGCGTTGTAATGGGATGTACAATGCGCGAGAAGTCCGGGATAAACCTGCGGTAGAAATTGGCAAAGCCAAGCATGCTTTGAACTCCTTTGATTGAACTTGGCGAAGGCCAATTAAGAATGTCATCTACTTTTCGTGTATCCATCCGGATTCCTCTCGGGGTCAGAATAAATCCAAGGAATTCCACTTCTGTAGTGTGGAAGATGCACTTTTCCAGTTTAGCATATAATTTATGCTGGCGTAACTTCTCTAGGACTGCTCGGACGTGTTTTACATGCTCAGATTCTGATAAAGAGTATACTAAGATGTCGTCGATGTAAACAACCACACAAACGTCGATAAGCTCTCGGAGGACATCGTTCATGAAGAACTGGAAGGCTGCTGGTGTATTGCGTTGTCCGAAGGGCATCACCTGGTACTCATATAGTCCGTACTTGGTGCGAAAAGCAGTCTTCCATTCGTCACCCTCTTTGACACGTACCAGATGATATGCCCCCCGAAGGTCTAGTTTCGTGTATATACAAGCGTCCTTCACCTGGTCTAGTAGTTCTGGGATCAAAGGCAGTGGGTATCGATTCTTGATGGTTATCTGATTCAGTGCGCGGTAGTCTATACATGTTCTAAGGTCGCCTTCCTTTTTCGGTACGAAGAACAAATCTGAAGATGCAAGGGACTTGGACGGGCGAATGAAGCCATTAGCAAGGTACTGGTCTAGGTACTGGCGCAAATGGAGATTTTCGGGTTCCGTAAGGGCATAGATTCTGCTGCAAGGTGGTTGTGCTCCAGGTACAAGATCTATTTGACAATCATATGATCTGTGAGGTGGTAAGGTGTTTGCCTGTTCCTTTTGGAAGACATCCTGAAAGTCTTGGTATTCAACAGGTAATTGTATGGCTACTGGAATTACTGGGGCCAGGATTGAGTTTTGAGTTTTCCTTGGGTAGCAGGTGTGAGCACATTCTGGGAAGGTTAGTCTCTTCTCTCGCCAATCAATACAGGGATTATGTTTTTCCAACCAAGGTATCCCCAGTATCAGCTGAAACTGTGGGGGCCTTGATTAAGTCAAACATCATAGCCTCTCGATGTCCATCTTGACTCAGCAATGTCATCTCTACAGTGGAATGAGTTACGGGTCCAGAGGCAATTTCCATTCCATCTACAGTCGTGACAACATCGGCCGTGGTCTTGCGGGTGAGAGATAGATTCATCCTGGTAGCCAATTCTCAATCCAAGTAATTTCCTATGGCTCCACTGTCTACGTACGCCTTTACCACGTGCATGCGTGATGGCTGCTCTGGATCTACAAGGACCATGGGTATGGTGAAATGCGAGGTCAGAGTGTTCTTCTTTAAGCTCGGCAAGCGGACCTCTACTCTTGCCGGGCGTGGTCGTTTCCCGAGTCAGATTTCACATGGTTTTCGTCTGCTGCTCCTATAACTTTCTTGGGTGGTTTTACAGGGCAGTTCCGAAGAAAATGACCAGTAGTTCCGCAATATAAACATAATTGCAGTTGCCGTCTTCTATCTCTTTCCTTCTGGGTTAAGGGTCCTTTAACCCCCCCGATTGGCATAGGTTCTGAGACATCTACTCCCTTGGAGCTTATGTGGGTTTTAAGTTCTCAGACTTGGTTCAGTCAGCCTTCCTGGTTTGAAGTCTGTGATCGAGCTGGACCACTAGATCTATATATTCAGCACAGTCTTGAGGCAGGTTCACGATTTGGGCTAAAACATCTTTGAGTTCTCCCCAAAGTCCTCGATGGAATAATGTGATTCGCTTGGCTTCAGGCCATTCGGTTTCCACTACTAATCTATTGAAAGTTGCAATGTAAGATAAAAGGTCCTGGTTACCTTGACGTAGGGATAAAAGTTTGTTGTCCAAAGCCTGTCCTCGGGAGTGTCGGACGAATAGTCTTTCCATGCTTGTTCGAAAACCCTGGAAATCTCGAAGAATCGGGTCATCCTGGTTAACTAGTGGAATGGACCAATCCGCCGCACTGCCGCTGAGATATGACAGTACAAAGGCTACCTTGGCCTGATCGTTTGGGAAAGCTCCAGGTCTACATAAAAAGTGCAAGCGGCATTGATTCATGAATGTTGCAAACCCTTTTGGGTCTCCGGCAAAGCGTTCAGGCGGAGCCAAAGGAACGGCTCCAGGTAAATTTATCTGCACCGGGTTACTCGATGGTACAGGAGCTGGACTTGCCCCAAGTCCTGGTAGAGGTGTTTGTCCAGCCTGGCTCTGTAATAGTTGTCTGGCCAACTCATCAGTTCGTTCTTTTGACACTATCAGTTCCCTCCTGAGGGCATTGGTTTCTTGGCGGGCGGAATGCACTTCGGCCCTTAATTCCCCTAATAATTGGGCCAACTGATCAGTTTCCGAGGTCTCCATGACGCCCAGGTGGGTATTTGTGGGTAGGCTTCGCGTTCTGTTACGCTCACCTGGTTCCCACGGGGGCGTCGACCGGAAATGGGCCCCTGTTGTTTTCACCAGCGTGACGTGTAGCGCCGAGATGACTGACTGGGCTGGCCTGCTCAGCCTAGTTTGTCTGGCTCGCAAGAATATTCTTCTGCAAAGGAGAAGAGGAATTAACCACCCGTGGAATTGAGTGTCAACCCACCTCCCCTACTCCCGTTGTCTTCCCACAGATCACTCTTGATGTCCCCTCCTTAGTCTCACCTGATGGTTTGGCAGGATGAGCTCTCCATCCTGCGTCGACTGCAGGGGCGCGTTGATGACCAGTTACTTCACTGGCGTAGAGGAATTGGTGAGTTCCAGTATTGACTCTAAAGTCCAATTGTTCATAAGAGTTCAAATGTCTGATCTTCACTCTGTCCGATTCCTTGCAGGTTGCCGATTAATCCACTCGAAGATTTCCAAACGGCAATTGGTAAGATTCAGGTAAGTCTATTGTGGTTTTCCCCTTATGGGCCAGGGGACTGCGATGAAGCAGAGTTGACTGTGCCGACCCGAGATGAGGTGAGACCCCCGTGGTAAATCAGGTAAGTTTTGTGGGGGGTAACTAGTATTGTCTTTGCTTTCTCCCCTTGCTCACCTTGCTGTCTTTGTCTCCTTAGGTGTCGGAGGGCGGCCGCGAGATGGAGAGAGCGTGATGGAATGCTGAAGTACCGCCAAGCAGGTGAGTTCAGCGTGGCGCCGTAGGAATGCGAAGCGATGCTTCAAAGACTTCTGTCTTTCAGTTCCGTGGTGAAATGAATCAGGATTCAGGTAAGGATTAAAGTTAAAACTCCTGTTCTAACCTTTATCCTTCTTTTCTTCTTGTTTCAGGAGTCCCAGGACTGAGGCGGGCGTGGCTGAAGACTGGAGCTGCTGAAAACACAGTGAGCGTTACGCTGCAGCAAGCAGAATAACGCAAAGCACGTGTGGCTGTCCGGGCGTGGTTTAAATAGCCTTGGAAGAAGATCCAGGTAAGTATTCTTCCACAGCCACACCCAAATAACAAAATAGTCCCTTCAGTAAAATTGTCCCTCCTAAGTCTCATTTGGCTTGAGTCTTCATGCAGCATCGTCTGCCTCAGGTGAGTATGCAGCATTGTCTGCTTCAGGTAAGTTATCAATAATGAGCCTGGCGCCCATGGCGCCAGGACTGACTTTATCTTTATGAGCCTGGCACCATAGGCGCCAGGACTGCACCCAAACAGCCCCTAACTGGGGCTTTTGGGCATGCTCCAAGTGGCATGATGCCTGCTTCCGGGGCTGCTGGGCCTGGTCTGGTCTTCCGGGGGCTGGCATCATGACAAGTATCTCAGTAATTTGAGATCAACTCAAGCGCAGGGGGTCGGTCTCAGAACACAGATGAAAACCGTCAAACCACTGGAATTTCAGAACTATTATCGGCACCTGGATTGTTTGCTGGAGATACAGTGCTGATCCGGAACTTAACTAGAAAGTGGCATGAACCGCGATTTATTGGACCATATGTTGTAGAGGCCATTACTCCCACAGCAGTATACTGGTGAGACTGTTGCACCCACAATGATTGATCCAGGAGCAAGTCAATAAGAAGAATATCTGCATGTGCAGACTTGATCGATGACAAGGAAGAAGGACGATAAACCAATGGATTAATTAATAAAATGCAGATTTGCATATGGCTTTGTCTTTCACTGGAGACTCCTTATAGGTAGTATAGGAGGCGTGCAAACTTCTTTCAAAAAGCCACAGAGTTCTTTGAAAATGAACTTTAGAAAATTGTTGATACATTAACACATTGTGATCATGCCTGATTTTGAGATCAGTCTTGATAACTGGAAGAGGGAACAGTACCCCGATTCATTCCTTACTGAATACTTATTCGATGAGTCTATGGTTATGACACATGACGATGTCCATAGGCTGTTTTCATATTTATTCTTCAAGCTGATCTTGCTCTTGTTGGGTGCAGTGTTGACATACTTACTTTTGTGCATGATCCTAAAAATGGTCTTGTGATCAAGAGGCTGCTTGAGGCATTAGTCAAGGAAATCCTGCAGCTGCCTGATTTGCCAGAAATGCCTGATTAAAAAGGTTTTTCCTTCCTTGAAGAAGTTTACTGGGAAAATTATGAATCTTGAAAATGCTACGATTTCAGAAAGTGAGCGAGCCCAACGAAAATTTAAATATCGTAAATGGTTGTGATTTATATGTTTTTTTTGATGTACGTATACTTTTTGTCTTCGTGTTCCTCCTTTTTAGCATTCCTTATTATCTTAATGCTCCCATTGAGATAAAGACTACTACGATTTCAGATGTACCAGGTATGAAGGATGGGACAGTAGTTTTACTGGATCACCACTCGGCCTGTGGGTCCAGGCCCTACATGAAGCTGCCCAAGGATATGGGAGGGATGTGTTCCATAGTACTTATCTATGTTCCAGCATTACTGATTCCCCAAAGCAACTTGAACATTGGAGAGTTCCCAAAAGCAGATGCTCATTTGGAGATGAGATCACTTAAATTCCTCAATCGAACCAGGAGGGAGAATTATTTCTCTGCTAAATCAATAGAAGCCTTTTATTCTATCACATATGAGCATAGGCTGTTCAGAAAGACTGCCTCCATCTTCACAACGATCTTTATACAAGGGATCCAGACGAGGACAAATGCGAAGTGTTAGCAAATCACTCACTGGGAGCTCCTGCAAACGATCAACACTAGTATAAAGGGATTCAATGCGATCAAGGAAGAATTGAGGGCCATAAGGCTGATGACCCTCCAGAATAGATATGTCCTTGATGTGATTACAGCAATGGATGGAGGTGTTTGTGGTAAAATTGGAGAATTATGTTGCACGTTCATAACTTCTCAAGACGACGAGAATGGGACCTTGACAGAGACCATAACGTTACTAGCGAAGTTTCACAATAAGATGGAAGATGAGACAGAAGATATTGCAGATGACGGCTGGTTCACGTCTATCTTCTCGTGGGTTCCACAATGGAATGCAAATATCTTCAATTTCCTGGGAGCAATATTGGCGATGGTGATGTTTGGATCATGTGTGATTAAGATAATAATCACACAATGTAAGCAGACAGCTAAGAAGGCAGTGGGAATTAATGTCATGATCGATGTTGAATCAGTGTTTGGACCCAAGGAGTTGACAGATGAAGTAATCAGATAATATACAGAGGCCAGCATCTTAGCACCAGAGGGAACGAAGTTCCTAAATCCAAGGAATCACAGGAAGTATGTGGGACGATGGATCTACTGTAATCCGAATGGGCAATACAGCCACGTGACCTGGAGTGTTGATAAACATGTAAAATCAGCAGGATCCCTGAAGGGAGTGGTGAAAATCTGGACTCCGAAAAAGCACTTTTTCAAGAGAGGATATCGGGATGTGGAGACTGGTGAAGGTGTGGTTGATAAATCAACCAGAGCGGGCAATGTAGAGGAGCAGCTGAACACCTGTGTAGGAAGTCCCGCCCGTATTCTGCCTACACATTGGAAACCGGAAATTGCTACATGTGCAACACCAGTAATGGTACCTATCACACGAAAAGCCTTTGAGACAAGGTATCCACTGGGAAAGCCCTACACAGTGTATCCCCGAAAGGATGATGGTCTCCTGGGGAGATCCACAAAGAAGTGTGAAGACTTTAAAAAGTGAGGCTGGTGATGTCACAAGAGATGAAAGTGTCGCACTGAGAAGGAAGCCCAAGAGAACGCACAGATAACATAGAATCCGATGGTGGAGTAAAGAATTGAGAAGACTTTCATGTGTGGAATGAAGATTGCACGTGTGAAGAAGCACTGCATAAAAGGCAAGTTGTTTTATAACTGTACAGATGCCATAACGCAAGTAGACTAAAGTAATCATAAAGGCTGGCTGTACGTCGTGAATAGACTGCAGGCGGTGCCGCCATTATATATATATATATATTGAATATCCAGTATATATATATATATATATATATATACTGGATATTCGATGCCACGATTTTAGTAAGCTTAACCCATGGAGAAATAAGGATTGATAGTTGTGCATGTGTCGCCACAAGAAATAAGCCGAAGCTCAAAGATGAACCAAAGACAGGCTGCTTGCCCTTGTGGCAAAGGCTAAGAGCAGCCAAAACCAGTTATCAGTCCTTGAAGAACCGTGAATGTGAGGCGCTGAAGCATCCCTTGTTAAGTTGCAAAGAGAGAACACCATGAATGCCAAGTTTCTGTATTCAGAACAATCAGATGCTATAAAATAGGCCGATTCATGGTCTCTGATCACGTGAGTCCAAGTTGGAAATAGATGTAGGCATGCAAACCTGAACCTTGATAAGAACAAGCTCACACACCCTTATATTCCCAGAGACAAGAAGATACTACAAGGCTAAGTTCAAAGACAATATGAATAGCAGATTGTTATTTAATTTATGTATTTATAAAGCGCTGCAGCCCGCAGGCATCAGGCATGAGTGATGAGAGATGATGGGCTAATTGGGTGGGGAGGTATGGTCAAGTCCACCCACCAGCACCTGGGTAGTAGCTTACGTGCTCCTAGAGAATCAAATATTCCAGAAGGGCACAAGCGTGCCAACCAATTGTAGAAGAGGCGAGAAGGACGGGCACAACTCAATTTATATGATAATTCACTTGGGTTCTAATAAAATGAGTAAAACTTCAAAAACGGTAAAGTTTAATATTATTATTGGTGTATTAAATCTATCCTCAATATTCAAATAAGCTCAAATTGTTGTAAAGGCAACAACTATGGCCAATGTGTTTCGGAGTCTGGGTCCAACTGCAGGGCATTTTAGGCTTTATGTTTAAGTATGTTGAACGTACAAAGTACACCTATCAATACAACAGATGAATGTGCTTAGTGAGATAATATATTCTGTCTTGATACTTATTTTAATTGTAGAAAAATAAGTATCACAACAGAATATAAACGCGTTAGCCATAGTTTTTGCCTTTACAACTATTTGAGCTTATTTGGACATAGTTAATCATATTAAACTTGTACCTGGTGTATGCTTGCCATGAGGCACTACAATTGATTTTATTGTTAATATCGACCATGAGTTAAGACATCAATGAATGTAACTGTGATTTTGAATTGTGTTGCATTACCATAAATCACTGTTTGATTTGTGGAAATATGTTTTCATTTTGAATATTGAACATTGCACTCTCTAAATTATTTGACCTTTGGGTCATACTTTTTGATGGTAATTGAGGGTAGATTTAATAAAGCAATAATAACATTAAACTTTACCTTATTGACGTTTTACTCATTTAACTGTCTAATGCTTTTTGCTATGTTATGTATTTATCACATTGAATTCATGGTGTAGGCGTGTTCTACATTATAAAAGTCTTCACAGGACTTTGGTCTGCCAGGAGTGCAAACTGGGTTCCCTGCTGGAAACAGCAGGCTTTGTTTTGTTTGAATGGTAACAAATTGTAGAAGGCCATATAAGAAATGGCCTTATAGTTTGAGAGCCAATGATATGCTGTTAATAACTGTCGAAGATGACTTGCACTAGGGGTGGGCATGAGTTGCCCACCTGACTGTAGAGACCCAATCACTATCATATCCCATATAGAAAGTGTACTTAGATGTTCCTCTTGAGCCTAGCATGATCCCCCGTAGGTGTTTGTAGATTGCCACGTAGTATGGTGTCATGTATGATAAATTTGTACTACAGAAATGTGATTTTTTTAATGAAATGCGTTGAGATCATGTTGTGCAACGTCCGTTGATGTCCGTTGTAATCCCTGTTTTAGATAACTGATATTGAAACAGAAACACTTTGCCAACTTCCTGAGTCTGTCTTGTTGTTTAGTGTGAGAGGTATTCTCCATCCCATCCATCGTACGATGTGTTACCATAATTAACAGGACCATACAGTTTCACTGTGCTTCAGCGTTCTTGGTGCTCGACAGGATCAAGTCGCCTTCACTGCGCTTTGTAGGCTTCTGTGAGAGTTCAAGACAGGAGTCAGCTGCGGGTATCAGGTGGCAAGACGGTTCGGTGAGTGATGCTGGTTGAACGGCTGCAGGCTGGCCTACACAGCACCTCAGGGTCAGGAATCGTTGTCTCAGTGCTGGTCGGCTGTTCTTAAGCACCATTTGAGATGTCTCAGATGTCTTTAAGTGACTGTAGCTTGACAACAGTCAGCGTTACAGTTGGTTGCAGCTCAAGGAACTCGATTGGCTCGAAAATGTCCTTTATGGCGGGCGTCGGTAGATGCCTATCGAGGCCCTTCTCCGAGCTTCTTCAATTGGCTTGTGTCGTCCTTTACGGTATAGTCCTTGGTTGTAGGTCCAGAGACCTTCTGGCACTTCCTGTCCAGGAAGCTTGCTGCAGAGCCTAGCAGGGTACGCTGTGTGCTGGCTGGGTGCCTGTCATGCAGCGGCTGGAGTGTCCTCTGAGTTGTTTATCTCCTTATGTTACCGGTGAGATGTTTAGGGGAGGGATTTAGCTTCCCTCTTTGGATATACTGGCCTTCCTTTACTGGCAGAAGATGAAAGGCAGACTGTACCTTCAGCCAGGGTCGAAGGTTGAGCTCTTCTATGTTACTTTAGGTGAAGTCATCAGATGATTGACTTAAAGAGGAGTTTCAGCCCTCTTTTGAAGCCAAGTGGGCCACAGTGATTAGCGTAGGCTAAGCCTACCTTAATAACTCAATCCTGGGGTACCTACCAACAATCTCCTGTATGCGTGAGGCCATAACCAGAGGGCTTTGCAACAGGAAAGGTAAAAGAGTGAAAACAGGAACAAGCTGTGCCCAGAACTAAACAACAGAAATCTCTGGTCACACTCCCTTGTGACACAAAGTCCCACCCATATTCCTGTCTGTTGTGTTCAAAGATTCTCTTGTGTAAGGGTCCTTTCTATGTGGGCCCTGTTAAAGCGGGAGGTCTCCCTTGAAGCTGTGTTGAGTCCACATTGTCTGGCTCCTGCAAACTACATTCTCGTATGTTATCAAAGGGGTCTCCCTTGCGGGGTGGCCTACTGTAAAGAGCAGTTCCAGACATGACAGCTCACTGGCGTTGATACTGAGGGCGGGAGCTGGCTTCAAGTTGGCAAAGTTGTATATGAAAGGTTGTTGGGTTTCATATCTCCTTTGTTAACCTCTGCAGCGAAGCCCCACGTGGTCCTGTTTCAAGTACCCTTTATGTGTATGTTGATCGCTGCCACTAGTTGCAGTGCCTAACAAAAGAGCAGGGCGGCTTCATGGAGCCTTTGTTAGTTAATCAGGCTGGCCATGGCAGGGGGAATGTTGGTCCTCCCCCTTCCTGGAGATGACACAGTGTACTCCTGGCTGCCACATTCCAACAGACTGTGCCTGTGAGCTGTGTCCACCCAAAGTACACGTGTCTATGCATTTGTCGTGGTGTGAGCATAGGAAAATGTGTGTAAATTAGCCCCACACATTTTCCTGAGGTTGGTTCACCATCATTCCATTTAATTAAAACATTTAAAAAAGCCCAGGTGAGAGCACACCCACTATGCGGATCATTGAATTCCTCACAATATTTTAATTCATTGTACTCAAACAAGGCGTCCATACAATGAAAAAGGTGCATTTTTTAAATGATAATGATGATTTTATTATATGGCTCTTTCGCCAAAGCGCTTTAATAGAACATATTTACATAGAATATCACCCAACCAAAGTTGGTACTCATTTATTGTCCTCAGAAGGATGAAAGGCTGAGTTGGCCTTGCTGGGATTTGGACCTACAATCTGCAGATCATACGAGATCACAGCAGTGAGTGTTCAACCTGCTGAGCTATCTTATCAGTTTAAATGAATGTATCTCCACCAATTTGTTTTTAGTGAACATTTTTTGAGCATTTGTTGAAACTAAAGTCTTAGATCACCCATTACTGCATGTGAGCACCATGGACTGTAGTGCCCTAACGGGCTCCTGGGCCTCCACAGCGGTTCTAGTATGTAAGAAAAGGGTGGAAGAGGTCTGGAAAAGTGTCTGTAATAATTATCAAATGTATGGGATAAAGTACCCCCAACCATACATTTTTTATGGGGTAAAGTACCCTCGACTGTATGTTTTAAGGATATTGCAAGTCACCAAGGAGGCATGTGGACAAACAGAGGAACGAGGCCGAAGGTCACAGAACTCCAAGTGGACTTTTATTTTTGTTTCTGCATATGGTAGTGGGTATTAAGCCAGGTATTATAGGGGATGACAGTGCATGGCCATACATGGCCACCATACCTTATATGTCTCGGGAGCATAGCTCAGTGACAACGTGCTCAACTTGGAAGCAAGACGACACCGAGCACCACAGGTTCGATCCCCGGGTCCGCGCTTCGAAACCTCTGGGCATTAAGCACGTTATAAATAACCGATCATATCATAATACCTGGCTTCTTCTTTAATCTAATGTAAGAGATATTCAATGTCTTGATCCATAAAATCAATGCAGAATATGTTTGAATTTTAGAAAGCTAATATGCAGCGTATAATGTGTTGCAGAAAAATCGTTTAAGCAGTTTAATAAAAATGCATTGAAAAAACATGGGTTGTGTTTTAAAATAGGAAATAACGTGCAGATAGATTCCTTTTCTCGTTTGTTAAACTGCAGCAGCACACACGGTAGAATACCAGGAAGAGCTCCTTATCAGGTAATGCCTGTAAAGAGTCGCAGGAAACCATTTTATCAGAAAGACATGTGAACTGCGTGTTATGGTTATAAGTGCCGCAGGGACTGCGCCATGTGTGCTCTGTGTTTGCTGAAACACAACGTATTATGATGTCACAAACCTATGTAATGACTGATTACAGTTCGATCAGTTGTGTCATGTTCTCATTATGGGTCTTCAATGATGTCACATCTAGTCTGCATCAAGAACATGATTGACGGGCATGTATTTGAGTTTTGAAGGCGGGCGTGCATTATAGAAGTTATAATTACCCTGGAACTGGCTTCTGAAGTTAAGTACACAAAGAAAACAAGTTCAGGTTTCCCTTAAAGATGGGTGTCCCGCACGCCTGTTAAGTCTATTATCGAATGTAACGCTTTTACTTCTCTTTCATGCCACAATTCTGCAATTAGTTTCCAACAGAGTGTGCAATAATGTACACTTTAGCCGGACATTGCTCGTGATAAAGGTCTGTTGACTTTGCTTCATCAAAAGATTTGCCGCGAAGCGGCCACCGCGGAAAAAGCAATTTCTTAGTAAGGAATAACGACATAGATTAAAATGATGCACTTCTGTCTACGCGTGTTGCTTTGATTTTTGGATACGTGCATTGAAATTAACATGTGTTGCTTTGATTTTTGGGATTCATGCACGGAAATTAACATGTGTTGCTTTGATTTTTGGATTCGTGCACTTAAATGCACATTTCTTGCTTTGATTTTTGGATTCCTGCAGTGGAATTAACATGTGTTGCTTTGATTTATGGATTCGTGCACTGCAATTTGTACTGGTTTTCTTTTCTGTTTCTGGTGTCAAAAAATATCCAGTTTGCTGAAATAAAAGGGGGAAATGAGATATAATGCTAAATTGAGTCAGGAGTTTTTAAGCACAGCTTCATTTGTGCAATGTTTATTTATTTTCTTTAAGAAAGCGGTGGCTATGAGTTTTTCACTTCTCCATATTTCACCAATGGTCTCCTTGAATGTCATTGCGTATTTAAGTGCACATTACAGTTCCTCCTGATTTTGTAATGTATGCTCCTTTTTGAAGATAAACGTATGCAAATGCCCCAATCAAGCATTGCAATTATGATGTCGTTGATTGTTAGTCATCGTATTAATGCTGTTCTTAATTAACCTCTTCGACAGGGTGGAGTGCCGCATCGCTGGGAGTCGCTTCCAAATGCACGCAATATGCAGGTAACCCTCTTGAGGACATAGGTCTTTCCCAACTTTGCAGGTGTTAACGACCTGGTGTTTTTGCTGACTGTGCACGAGTAGTGCTTTTCCCATGGGACATTGTTCTTCTGAATGTGTACAGGTGTCAACAAGCGTCCCAACTGTTGAGGGCCTAATTCACCGAACTTTTAGCACAGGGCAAAGTGGCTTTGCACTGCAAATATACACTTTGCACAGGGCCTAATTCTCAAAGCGGAGCAAAGTGACTTTGCACTGCAGAAGTGCTCTTTGCACCAGACCTAATTCACAGAGCGGAGCAAAGTGACTTTGCACTGCAAAAATACACTGTGCACCGGGCCTAATTCACAGAGCGGAGCAAAGTGACTTTGCACTGCAGAAGTACTCTTTGCACCAGACCTAATTCACAGAGCGGAGCAAAGTGACTTTGCACTGCAGAAGTGCTCTTTGCACCAGGGCTAATTCACACATTGGAGCAAAGTGACTTTGCACTGCAGAAGTACTCTTTGCACCGGGGCTAATTCAAACATTGGAGCAAAGTGTCTTTGCACTGCAGAAGTACTCGTTGCACCGGGGCTAATTCACACATTGGAGCAAAGTGACTTTGCACTGCAGAAGTGCTCTTTGCACCGGGCCTAATTCACATAGTGGAGCAAAGTGACTTTGCGCTGCAGAAGTACTCTTTGCACTGAGCTAAACGGGCCTAATTCACAAACAAAGCACTAAGGGACTGATTTACAAAGCCCTTTTCAATGGGGTTTTCTCATTCAAAAAGCCCTTTGTAAATCAGGCCCTTGGTCTGCGCTACTACCGCGGATTTAGTGTATTTTACGCAGTGAAAAGAGGTTTTTTGCCGTGCAAAGTGACTTTGCTCTGCTCTGTGAATTAGGCCCGGTGGAAAGTGCATTTTTGCAGTGCAAAGTCACTTTGTTCCGTGCTAAACGTTCCGAGAATTAGTCCCTAAGTGTTAGCTGTTTTGATGCCTGATTCCTTAATTTCCTAACAGCCTTTCTAATGTTCTTTCTTGTGTCTGGTTGCAGGTTTGCAGGACAATCTTAATGTCGTATGTTTTCAACAATCTGGTTTGTCGCCATTGTCAATGCAATTCCTGCAGTTGTTACGATTTGGAAATGCAGCACTTGGTCCTTCTGATGTACACCAAGGGGAAGTCCCACACCAGGGGTGACATCTCCGAACATTTGTGTCAAATGAGAAGCCAATGAACGTATGGTCATCTGCCACAGACGTCTGTTTATCCCGGTTATACATGCTTACAAGAACTTATGAGGAGGGACACAAAGCTTGAAGATGGTGGTTGGTTATTTGGCGTCCCATTGACTGCCCAGAGCCATGCTATTCCCTTTGCCCCCCCACCTCCACCCAAAACACCTCCTCATGGGAACTCTTTCAGGTGACTTTAATCAAACCTTACCATCAGACTTTGAACTCAAAGTGCCTGCAAGTGTTTCTTCAAAGAAGTCTTCTGAAAGTAAGTAATTTAACTGGAGCTGTCAGCACACTTCTGGTGTAATAAAAATGTCTTAAGCAGGTCTGCCTTCAGACTCTCATAAGCACTATCCGTGTCCATCACTGAAGGTCTGTTAAAAACAAGCATTGGCAAAGCCAAGGGTTTTGGCTTGTATATAAGTGTTAAGCATTTTCCAGGCACTGCTATTAGATGCCAGGCACTTGCAAAGATGCGAGTATGGTCAACATTTTTTCCACAGTGCCATGTGCTGCTGAACTGGCATCTTTGGGGCACTGATGGCAAAAAGACCAGGAGACGGGAAATGCGTGAAGATTATTCGGGGCATTAAAAACAAGGCAAGTAAACTTTACCAGAGCCCAACACAGCCTTTGGAAGATTGCTATATGTTTGAAGCGTGCCTGAATAGCAAGGCCTTCTGTGAGTTTCTGATAAGGGAGGTGGTTGGTCTGAGAAGTTTTGGAATCTCTGTAGCATTCTCCAACAAAGGACGTGAGCCTTACACACTACTCCCCCCACACCACGGGCCATTCTCAATGAAGCAGATGCTACGGGCATGAGCTTATGTGTCCACCCTGAGACCTATGCGTGAGTGGCGCGTTATAAAAATTAAAATAAATAAATAAATGCACCCCCATACAGGAGGCTGAAAGTTACATTCAAACAAGGGGACTAAGAGAGGGAAGACCTGTACGAGATCATGAATCGGACAAGCAGCTCAAGAGGCAACTACCCAACTGTACTGAGTCAAATGTGGTCTAATCAAATCAGGTACGAAAGATGGACATCGGTCCGACTCTCGTCTAACCGTAAAGTTTCAACAACTTTGTAGGTAGGGGTGGTTACAGGAGTCTCTGCTGGCTAACCATCACACTTTCTCCTGCAAATATGACTGCCTTATCAATGTTATCAATGAAGCTTGTTCTTACTCCCAGTTGCTGGGGTATTTTGGCCCCAGTTTTACAGCTTTGCTGCACCTTCAGAGGGCTGCAGCATGATGGCCTTCCCGGTAAGTGCCCCCCCCCCCCTCGGTCCCCGAACTCTAGGGGGGCTCATTCATAAGGACGCTACGGTCAGCAAGTAGGACTTAGGATTGACTTATACCCAGAGAGAGATCATTCCAGTAACAAACCAGCAGTAATTCTGGCTTTCTATTGACTCACGCCTGGAAATGGAAGAGTAGGTCAGGAGTACATCAAAGTTACTAGCAGTAGCTCCTTTCTGAATCAGAGGCTCTCTCTGGGCGTAGCACTGATTTTCTCCTGGGACACGTTTTGTAAATAGACTCCGGCGGGAGGGTCTACCCGTGAATCCAGAAGAAAAGGCATTTGCTAGTTGTCTACCGAAGGCCTTTAGGACACTTTCTACCTGAGATTTCAGGGCATAGCGACTGCTTTTCATGTTTCCCTATCGAGCAAAGTACCCCTGAGGTCTTGTAAACCACATACCAGAGTCTTACTCAGCCTAGTTTCTAATACTCTGTCTGCTCAGAAAGATTGCATTGGAAATCCCTCTGGAAGAGAACACATGTTTAATCACTGAGATGCCCTTCATGTGTTTGGTTAGGTAAGAGCGGCAAGAAGGTATTCTAAGTTGAGATGCCTGGGAAGTTACATAGGACTGTGTCAGTGTCTCTTGGACCATTTGGCTTTCGGGAAAAAGCGAGAGATGTTTCTTTTCGTCTGAGTTACTAGGATCGTTGATGCTTCTCTTTTATTGAGATTGATCTCCTGCAGAATTTGGATTCCTCCCCGCCAAGATACCTCCTGGTTGCAGCTGCGCTCAACAAATTCCTTTAACATAACATAACATAACATAACATAACACTGTCGAACAGTTATGAAATGATTGCCCCACCTCCTTCTCTTTAAACTGGGTGTAAAGACAAAAATACAGCGGCAGACTATAAAAATGATTTATTTATATATACAAATATATATATATATATATAAAAATGAGGAATCTCTACCAACATTCAGACGGATTACAGTTCACCTGTGAGGCATGATCTTTCGGGCTGAGCGATGAGTACTATCCACAGACAAGTTGAGCGAAGGAAAGAAAAGAAGAAAGAGCCAGGGTCTTTCTCATGTGACTACACCGCGACTACAGGACAGGTATAAAGAGACATAGACAGCAGGACACAGACAGATACCACAAAAGCGGTATTCCGCACGGAGCAGTGACCCGCTTTGCCATCAGTGAAGGAATGAACTAGCCGTGCAAGGATTTGGCACTGAGCTTGCCAACTTACATGGCTAGCAGCATTCTGGTGTGTGTAGCATCGCACCCTTGATTTTCAGACTTCGGTTCCCATGCAAAGACCCTGCCTCTCCCCCGAACAGGAGCAACTTTAGTAGGCCTTAACTGTAGCACATGTCCCAGGGGTCCATCTCCCGCCGTAGGAAGTCCTCTGCTGCCACTGTGGAGGAAAGGTGATAGTCTGTGCAGTCCCCAGTGGGGTATGTGAAAAAGTCTCCAGCTTTAATTGTCTCTAGGCACCCGGCCCCGCTGCATGACATACAGCAGCAGGCCGAAGCTGTGAACTGAGGCTGCAAGGCGTACTCCTCCGTGCTGCTGTAGGCGCAACTCCTTGCCTCCAGGTGAGTGGGGGAGCTGAAGCTCAAGGGGGCGAATGGCAGCATCTGGTGGGGCGGGGAGTAGCTGTAGTCGAATGAACTGGAGAGATCGGAAGAATCTGACGGCGACTCTGGGCACTAAAAAGAAACCAAGAAAATAAAAGATGAGTCATTGTCAGTGACTCGCAACATAGAATAACTGGGAAGTAAAGCATTCAAGGACCAATTCACACAAAGAGGTTCCTATGAGTAACTCTTGAGTTACTCCTTGAGAGGGATATTTGATTCACAAAGAAATCACTCTGAGTAAGAATGTGCAGTGAGTAACTCTGATTCACTCCTGGAGTATCAAGAATAAAAAAGTAGTACCTGGGAGTAAATCTGAGTTAGTCCTGGAGAGGGCTATTTGATTCACAAAGAAATTACTCTGAGTAAGAATGTGCTGTGATGCACTGTGCCACTTAACCCTTAAAATATGCACTTTTTGGTTTAGGGCAAGCAGTGAGGATATGTCGAGTAGTCTCTACCGTCAAATTACACAGACGACAGAGTCTATCCTAATATGGGATCCCAATCCAGCTACCGGTGTGCTCCCGAGTCAGGAGACTATTAAACCGCATATAAATGATAAATCTTCTCAGCTGCATAGAACATAACTTGATACGGTATGTGCATGGTAAATAAAGGCAAATTCCTAGAATACTATAGAGTGCATAATTTCCTTTTTTATGGAGATTACTCAAATTGTTATCTGCATCCCAGACTTTATTTTTATTCTTAAGCATCACCAGAGCATTGGCGAGGTCAATCAGCTGCTCTACAGAAGTCCTAAATTACTGAAATGGTTTGTTACAGTAGCACGCAGTTCTTGTAGAAATTGGTTCGATTGTTAACGATGATATTGTTTAGCAATTAAACCCAATAACGATGATGATATTGTTTAGCAATTAAACCCAATAACAATTCTGCCGACAGTTGGGCAGAATACAGAGAGTGACAATTTACAGCATTGTAAGAGCCATAAAGATCTCAGAGAAGAAAGGCCAAGCTCACATGTTAATGCTCTCACTAGAACAGATGAGGGTACACCAAGAACAGAACGAAGAAGCTCCCCCTCCAATTTCTCCAGCCACATTGTTCTATGCCAGCCCTATAGACAGTAATGAGACCTTCAATTTTATAGCCTCCATTGTTGCTAATGAACTTTTTCATGGCTAACCATTTTTTTTTAAACTTTGGGCATAGCAATTTGGCTGTAAAAATCCTGTTGCGGACAAATTTGATAGGCACTCCGAGATACATGTATTATCTACCACTTCAAGTGGCTTTTTGTTAATGGTCCATGTGAAGGTTGTTTTTTAATCCTCCCACCAATGATTACCACTTTGGTTTTAGAGATATTAATTTTAAGGTTATTCTTCTTCATGTAAAGGAGCAAGGCATCAATAGAATGTCGTAGCCCAATTGTGGTATAGTCAAGCGGGACTGTATCATCCACATAACCTAACCACGCTACTGGCACATCTCCGATTTAGGGGGGGGAATTACAAGCTGCTCCAATTACAAGATCCATATCTGAAAGATATAAATTAAAAAGCAGGGGTGCGAGTACACACACCTGCTTAAGACCTTGGTTTGTGGGAATATGTTGCTTTAGCAAGACTTTTTGATATATTCGCACTACTACCGAAGTATCGGTATATAGTGCCTTAATAAAATGTAACAAAGTGGCATCAATTCCCCAACAGCTCAATTTGTTCCATAATCTTATTTTATTTATTTTTGTTTGCTTGTTAGGCGCTTATACGATAAGAATATACTGTTTCAAAGCGCCCAATCAAGATCGAGAAAATGAATCAAATGCTTGGTAAAATCTACAAAACAAAGATAACGTTTCTTAGATCTGGGACTGGAAGTCTTGGCCATGGCACAATGAAGAGCACATACATTGTGAATTGGCCCATGGTCTTTAGGAAATCCTGTCTGCAACTCATGAGTCAATCCTTTCTTCTCGGCCCATTTGCTAAGCTGTTTTAGCGACATAGTGGAGACCGTTTTTTGTCTAGTTTCTTGCATGGCGAGGAGCCTAAAATTAGCGGGATCACTCAACTTACCCTTCTTAAAAACTGCCACTAAGACAGACTCCCGCCAGCTAGCCGGTATCGCTCCCATGGCCAAGATGTCCCGGAAAGAAAGCTCCAAAATCAATGCCCAAAACTTAGGATTGGCATTAATAACAGCATTATCGATACCACCTGGACCCGGAGCCCTTGGACTCTTGACTCTTTTAATGATCTCCAAAATGTCACTTAATTTAAACTAATCGACCAACAATGGCGGATAAGTTTCCATTGCCGGGACAGTAAGTTCAATATCATAAAATAAGTCGGAGATCTCTTTTGTCTAGACAGCCTCTTGAATTGAGTTATGCTTCTGAAGGGTTTGTCCAACTGTGGAATTCCTAAATAATGCCCAGAATTTCTTATTGCCATTATTCTCAATAATTTAAATAACAGGTTCCAATTAGCATTGGCAACTGAGTGGTCATAGGCTCTGAAACAATTCTTATAACAAGTGGATATACTTGTCAGTTGCCTCCCTCTAGCTCTGCTAGATATCAACAAATGATCTTTAAACGGTAGTCTGGACCGCCGAGAAGCCCTTTTTTCATGGTGTATTACCATGTTGCAAGAACCCTTGTAAACACGATTTCCAGTGGTCATCTTATGAGTCAAGCGCAATTCCTTTCAAAGAATATTCAACAGCCCCTTAAGATCCCAATTATTAATCTCCAACCACTGCTCAAGAGACAAGCGATTACCACTAATGTCCATGGTCAACATTTTAACGTTTGTTTCGGTCCAAGCAATGTGGTTTCCGTGAGCATTAACTGTGACTTTAGAATCAACATAATTCATTTTACGTGGATTATGTAGTAATTGCGACCACCTAAGAAGAGCATGATCGCTCTTCTCCGTTTGACATACATCCAAGTTACTACATCGCGACCGTAGCTCAACATCGATGAGAACTAAATCCAAACAGGAAGATGCTAGGCCATTGGACCACAAAGCATGGTAGTTGCGTGTGCCTTGTTGTTCGAACATAACCAAGTCACTTTGCACCGCGCTAAAAATTCCATGAATGGGCACTATGTTTGGTATAGACACTATAAGTATTAGTGCAAGCGTTTCAAGTGGGGCATGATCCACTGTGAATTTACACATGCGCACATGATATATGTGTATCTGCAACACACTGTCGTATGACCAATGCACATGTGCACACATCTGCAAACAGCATATATCCAAGTGGGTCAATGGTGCCTGAGGATTGAGTGTATATTTTCACCAAATTAATTTTTCTGCACTTACTCCGCGATAAATGTCCAAACATGCACGTTGGCAGAAAGTGCATATTTCTCCAAGGAGACTCGCGTGCAAAAATTATACCTATCTTCAAGCACATTGAAGATGCTCGTGGCAAAATACGCCTCTAACCCCATTCGCACCTTTCTACGCATGAATGTAGCATTAAACGTTTGCACTTAAACATTTGCACAAATTGCACATTTATATGAAATTCAGACCAGGGCCTGCACATGGCAGCCCACCAACTACATGTATGCACTAGCGAGAGGTCTGGTATTTCACAGACCCATCACTGTTAAGCACCTAGGCCCTCAGAGGAAAAATTCTACAGACATTCCCTCAGGGTTCAGGAGCCTGTGGCTCCCTGAGTGTTTTGGACTACAGCTCCCATGATGCCTTACCATTGAATAGCCAGGCCAGATGGAAGTTGTAGTCCAAAGCAATTGAAGAGCCAAAGGATGAGGACCCAATGGCATCACTGAGTACCACTAAGTATGGGCCTGCTCTAACACACACTCACAATTTTGTCATCTTTCCGAACACAATGGTGCTGAATCAAACTGATGTTCTATTGGCGTCCAGGATTTACTCCTGATTTTCTCATAGTAAATCAGGGGTAAGTCAGAGTTACTTACAGTAACGTATTTGTGAATCAAATAGCCCCTTGCAGGCTTAACTTAAGGGGAGGTATGAGTTAGTCACGGTAACTTATCTGCCCCAGGCTCGCTCAGCCCTTTAACCTTCCCCGGGCCGAAAAAAGGAGTACCACTGGGTCTGGCAACAATACACTTCTGTTATCAGTGCCAAGGTGCTCCACTGGGAGGAACATGCGCATTATAAATGCACCTGGGATCAGATCACAGAAACGTTGCACCAGTGCAAGTGCAATTTTGCACTGTATTATCACTAGGGCATGTTTTGCCCTGGTGCAAAGATGCATTGGAAAAATGGGTTTTTACCCTAGGGCAAACGTTCCCCTAGTGTTAATACCATGCAAAATTGCACTTGCAACGGGACAGTGTTTCTGCAATCTGTCCCCTAGTATGTTATGATGTGAAACATGTTAACTGCAATCATCAACTGGTGGTTTCTTTGGCCAGACATCCACCATTGAGCCCAGCGCGATTTCCCGCTGCCATTAACAACGTGCAGCCATGGCACAGCCCACGTGGCGACAGAAAACAATAACAGGGTGGCTGATGCCTAGGGTGGCTGATGCCTCCTGGGTGCTGGCTGTCGTGGGTGCCCTGCGCCTGCTTGCGACCTGTTTCCCAACTCGTGTCTGCAGCATTGTTCCCGGGGTGAGGCAATCTGTTTACAACGCTTCACTATAAACAACACCAGGTCATTTTAAGGAGAGGTGGCGGCTGCTCACCAGACTCTGGTTGAAGCACGCCGACGATGTCTGGGGATTGCCAGCTGTGTAGTTCTGGGAGGAAGTCTGCAGGGAGGCCAAGAAGGTGTCTGCGAAGTGTTCTGGCTGCAGGTATGAATCGAGCAGGTGCTGATCCAAGTAGCAGGAGGTGTCTTCGCAGGGTGCTGGGTCTGGAAGCTGCTGCCTGGGCTGGAAAAGACTGGGTGCTCTGGGGGCGCTCGCCATCTCAAAGTAGGGTGCTGGAAGAGGAAGGGAGGCAAAGGCATGATTTTAATGTACGTTCATGGACACATCTCGTGCATTATGAGAACACTGTTGGTCTGATTGACAAAGAGTTGTTAATAGTATTGTGCCACTGAAAAAGGCTTTTGTAAATCAGACCCTGTGTGTCTGCCTGTTTTTCCCTCAAATACACAGGGGGCCAGGATTTCCACACCAAACATTTCTCTTAGATTTTAGATTTTAAAATCCCACACCAGCAACCATCTCTTGGACAAGCAGCAACCCAGCACTGACAATATGTTTCTTCTTCGTTGCCAAACTGTATGCTCCAGATGAAAGTCCAAAAGAGCAGGGGGTGACTGAAACATGGTGATTTTCATATGACTAAGTGGGGGATAACATCACAGGCATGGAGACAGTTAAACACTGGTTTGCTTAGGGTGCAACTGGCTATGAATTCGTCTATAGTTTTTAATACTGTCCAAATGGCTTTTTTTGGGTGCACGTGCAAACCTGGATATTTCTGGAATGCGTGGGGTTATATTGCCGAAAATGTGCACCAGTGCAAGTGCACTTTTGCACAGTATTCGTACCAGGGCCAAAAATGTTCCTCGTGCAAAAACCTCGTACTTTGAATGCATGTTTGCCCTCAGGGCAAAGTTTGCCGTGTTGGCAATACGATTGTTTAATATACATTAGGACAAATTCAACCCTGGTGAAAAAGTGCATTGAATAGGTGTTTGTCCTAGGGAGAAAAAAAAACATTGCTCTAATGTCAAAACCGTGCCAAACTGCACCTCCAACGAAGAGTGCAACTTTTCTGTGACCTGGCCGTTGAATGACTGAATGTTGGTTGAACTGCAAAAAAGGAACGTTTTCTTTTCCAAAAAAACCTACGTGTGTCATGGTGAAATTCGAAAAGAGATTAAACACAGCTTGCCATGGTGTGAATGTTTTGGGGTGCAGCATACCGTACTCAAGCTAACGACAGTCATTCGTTTTCAACGCAATGCGTTGTCCAATATTTAAAGGCAAAATATGTGTTTGGTGCTGCGTGTGTTGTCGCAAAGTGCTGTGTTGCATAAGGCCCCCCTGCCTTGTTCAGTGCACTTCGCGTCTTCTGAGGCGCGCACAGAAGTGACACACGAATGCCACAATACCCAAGTTGTCGTTTGCTATGGCGCCTCCTCCATCCCCCACCCCCCAAAAAAGTGCGCCCTACTCAACATGACCCACTTTCCAAATGGGGACGTGAATGGCGTATGTGGAGAAGAAGAACGCACAGAAAACACCTCAGTGCAGTAGCATTGAGTCTTGAAAGTGTACCGGTGCGCGGCTGGAAGAGACGTGCACACGTGTGCAAACAGGACACCGTGCTGCACGAGAGGGGCGGCTGCACGTCTGCTTTCTTCTCGGCGGGTGTCAGGTTTCCCTGTCTGCACTGACTGTGCAAAATATTTCTTCCCCAATTAAATAAAAATGAAACAAAATATCGCAATAAACTGAGAATAAGGATCGACTGGGAGGTCGATTGATGTTTTTGTTGAAAAGGTGAGTGTATTTTCAAGTGTTTGGGGTGATGATATTGACTACTGCTTTGCAGGCAGTGAGCATAAGTTTAAAATAAAATAAGAAAGTTAGAAAGAGAACTAAACCCGGGTCCGAATTTTAGCTACATTTGGACATTTAGGGCACAGGGGGAGCAGGGCGGGAGGCGGGTGGGCGCGAAATGGAGAGACCCGGGGAGAACGACTGAAGCTCTCGCAAGTTCGGACGTAACGGGTTCGCGAATCCCCGAGAGTCCGCCGCTCTGTACGTTTAGTTGCCGCGTTCTAGAGAGCTGCCTGCGAAGGAGCCGGCCGGATTATGCTAAAATGGGGGGGTTCGTACTCCTCCCTGGCTGGGCTCTCCTACTCTCATCTGCATTGACTTTGCCCCGTGAATGTTCTGATTGGTCGAATCCATAATTGACTGATTCCTGACTTGAAGGCTTTTAATCAAGGGTTTAAAAAAAAAAAAAAAAAAAAAACACGAGACCTTGGTATTTTATAAAAAGAAATGTTCATGGGGATATGTGAGATTTTGGGGGGTGGGCAGCGAAATGATTCTGTCTGCACCCACCTGAACAGGAGGAGGAGGAGACCGCCTCGGAGAACGGGAGACTGCCGATCCGGGATACCTGCCAAAAATAAAATAAAAATGCATTTTTTTTTAAGAAAGACTGAGAAAACTTACAAAATACACATAATTAGATTTAGCATTTTTTTTTCTCGGTTGCTCTGCACAAGACCAACATGCTCCTCTACTTTTTGAAAGGTAAGTCGTCCTGCATTTCTGAACCCCTTCTGTGCCTGCCTTTGAGGTGTGTGTGTTGTGCCTGTCTCCTGTACCCACCCAGCCCGCCAGCCCCCGAGACCGCAGTCACTCTGCCCATCAGCTGCGGGGTGACAGGGGCGCTGGCGCTGCTCCGCCGCTAACACGACCCCCCCGTCCTCCCGCCCAGCACATTGTTAACAGACAATTGACAGGCTCTGCACAGGAGCGTATTATGGGGGTCGCACCGACCCCCCTTCATTATTAGGGCATAATCTGGTGTCAGTCGCTTCCTCACTGCGCATCCTACACTTAGCCGCAGCAGTTGCCCCCTCCCCACCCCCTCGCGCCCCCGCATCTCTCTCCTCTACATGGGCAATGCTGGGCACTTCTCGTCACTTTAAATTTTAAAGAGCGCTTTAACGCGCCGTGTCACTTTTCTTCCTTTCACCAGCGCCGTTCATTTCTTTTGTTACCATAACACATGAGACGTTATTGCCCCCTCCCTCCCCTAGCCCCCGCAGTTCGTATTGTCTGCATATCTGCTGGCTGACACGCCGGGTGGATTAGGGGGCTGTGAATGATTTTCCTGCTGGGGGAAAGACTTGTCAGTTTGGAGGACTTCCGGTGTCCCAAGAGGTTTGCAATTGATGTGCGGTTTGTGTTTAGCCACTAGGATAAATTCGGCTGACAGTCATTCCTGGTGGACATACACATGCATTAGTACTCAGGCGGCAAAGCCTGTGTGTTCTGTGTGTTCAGCCAATCCGAGTACACTAGGGGGGTTCAAAGAGGTCTAAGGCACGGCACATGCATTAGGAGTGTGGTGGTGATGAGTGCATGCTCAGCCAACTCTAGGCTACTATATGTTAGAGGTGGTCCTGGGGAACATACATGATAAATGAGGTGCGAACATATGTGTGTCCAGCCAATCAGAGGATGCTATGGGTTTTAGGTGGCCATGGGACACATACATTAAAGGTGCACTGGTGATGCATGCATGCTCAGCCAACTCTAGGGCACTATGGGTTGGAAGTGGTCCTGGGGAACATACATGATACATGTTGTGGTAGCCAATGTATCTCCAGCCAATCAGAGGATGCTATGGGTTTGAGATGGCCATGGGACTCACATATTGGAAGTGTGGTGGTGATAACTCTAGGGTACTATGGGTTGGAAGTGGTCCTGGGGAACATATATGATAAATGAGGTGGGAACATATGTAAGTCCAGCCAATCACGGGAAGCTATGGGGTTGAGGTGGCCATGGGGCACACACATTAGAAGTGCACTGGTGATGCATGCATGCTCAGCCAACTCTAGGGTACTATGGGTTGGAAGTGATTGTGGGGAACATACATGATACATGAGATAGGACATATGTGGGTCCAGCCAATCAGAGGACACTCTAGGTTGGAGGCTGACCTGGGGAACATGCATTAAAGGTGACGTGGTAATGCATGCATGCTCAGTAAATCAGAGGACATCATGGATTGAAGGTGGTCCTAGGAAACATGGATTAGAAATGCGGTGGCAATGCATGTGTGGGGAGCCATTCTGTGGGCACAATATTTGGAAGAGGGCCCTAAGACCCACATGACCTGTGAGGTGAGAATGCTTGTGTGTGCAGCCATTCTGTGGACCCTATGGGTTTAAAGTGGTGAGAGGCTATATGCATTATAAGTGAGGTGATAATCTATAACTGCTCAGCTAATCTGATGACCCTATGGATAAAATGTGCTCCAGGCACACATGCATTAAATGTGAGATAGTAATGTTCAGCCAATCAGAAGACACTGGGAGTTGGAGGTGGTCCTTGGTCATATGGGCTAGAAGTGGAAGGGTAACGCTAATGTGGTCGACCAATCAAGGGACACTATGGGTTGAAGGAGGGCTTGGGGCACATGCATTAGCAGTGGGAAGATATTGTCTGTACTCCCAACTCATCTGAGAACACCATGGGTTGAAGGTGGTCCTGGAACACGTGCATTAAAAGTGAGAATGCATGCATGCTCAGACAATCAGAGGACACTAAGGGCTCAAGGTTCTCTTGGGACACATGCATTAAATGTAGGATTGCAATGCATGCATTATCAGACAATCAGAGGACACAGAGGGCTCAAGGTGGGACTGGGACACATGCATTAAAAGGGGGATTGCAATGCATGCATGTGCATACAGAGGATACGAAGGGCACAAGGTGGTACTGGGACACATGCATTAAAAGGGGGATTGCAATGCATGCATGTGCATACAGAGGACACAAAGGACACAAGGTGGTACTGGGACACATGTATTAAAGGGGGGATTGCAATGCATGCATGATCAGACAATCAGAGGACACTGAGGGCTCAAGGTGGTACTGAGACACATGCATTCAAAGGGGGATTTCAATTCATGCATTATCAGACAATCAGTGGACATGGAGGTCTCAAGGTGGTACTGCGACACATGTATTAAAGGGGGATTGCAATGCATGCATGCTTAGATCGAGGACAATGAGGGCTGAAGGTGGTGCTTGGACACATGCATTAAAAAGGGGATTGCAATGCATGCATGCTCAGGCAATCAGAGGACACTGAGTGTTCAAGGTGGTACTGGGACATATGCATTAAAAGGTGGATGGCAATTCATGCATGCTTAGACAGAGGGCGCTAAGTGTTCCAGGTGGTACTGGGACACATGCATTAAAAGGGGGATTGTAATGCATGCATGCGTATACAGAGCACACTAAGGGCTCAGGATGGTTCTGGGACACATGCATTAAAAGGGGGATTGCAATGCATGCATGCTCAGACAATCAGAGGACACTGAGTGTTCAAGGTGGTACTGGGACATATGTATTAAAAGGTGGATTTCAATGCATGCATGCTAAAACAGAGGACACTAAGTTCTCAAGGTGGTACTGGGACACATGCATTAAAAAGGGGTTTGCAATGTATGCATGCTTAGACAGAGCACACTAAGGGCTCAAGGTGGTACTAGGACACATGCATTAACAGAGGGATTGCAATGCATGCAAGCTTAGACAAGCAGGGGACACTGAGGGCTCATGCACGAAAAGAAGTAGTGGAACTATGTTTGCTACTGGCCTGCTCCCACTCCCCATAAACCCCATCGCGATGCCCCCACCCACACACAATACAAACCAAAAAACACACGCACCTGCTGTTTACGGGAACGTTAAGTGCAGTCCACTAAAAGTGCAAGTTCCAACTTCAAAAGTATAGGAACAGTAAAACGTATTAAAAAAAGTAGAGGAGCAGCGCTCCCAACTGCCCCCACCCACTTCGACCACTTAATGCCTGAGGCTGAGCTCATCTGAGAACCCTCTGGGTTGAAGTATATCCTGGGGCACTTCTAGTAGAAGTGGGGTGCAATGCATGTGTGTTCAGCCCATCCTAAAACACTGTGAATTGAAGAAGATCCTGGGACGCACGTAGTAGAAGTGGGGTGTAATCAGTGGCAGGGGGCAGGAGGGGCAGCAGGACACCTTACACTTTCTGAACGGGAGAGGTGTCCCGCTGCCAGGGCAATTTCCCAAGGAGCTCTGGGCAGCAGAGGGGCTCTCACGTTGCTCTGTCAACAGAGCATCACAATGTGAGCCATTAGGCACTGATGGGAGGAAGAGGGGTTTATCAGCCGGGACTTTTGTCCCTTTAGAAATGGGAAAGGGAGGGAGCGAGAAGGGTGCATAATGGTTTATGAAACAATGACTCTGGCTTTAAAACCCAAAAGGGGACTTGTTAGCAGGGGTGTTGCTAGGTCTGGGAAAGACCCGGGGCTTCCCTGATGTCAGAACTTTTGGGACTCGGGGCTAGCTAGCCTTTTGGATGTAGCTCCTGAGATTCTATCTGGGGCTACAACCAAAAGACCAGGGTTTATAGCCCCCTAAGCCCCCCCCTAGCAACGCCTCTGCTTGTTAGACTCACATTAATCTACATAATGCCATTGTGACTTTGCATGCAGGATAGGGATAATAAAACTAAAGCCATACTCTTATTGCTCAACATATTTCTCTGACAATATATATAGTGTATAGTTAGTTTACTATGAAAGGCTAGTTTATTATGTAATGTGCTTTGCATCCAAGGCATCGCTACAAAGTATTATTTAAGCACTTGATATGCAAAGCAAAACCTTAGTAAATATATATATCAACTAAACCTGGAAGATGTGCCCAGTTACTTAAATTGTCCACATCCCTATTTCACCATTTAACCAAAGTGTGTGCTCCTGGGCAAATCATTTAATCACACTGTGTCTTATCTGCAGCTCTGTAAGTGATTCACTTCATAGCTTATGTTAATATGTCATGCTGTTATTTATAAAAAAAAGTCTAATGAATATAGAGTTGCTCCATATATAATAATAGTGCAATTTAGGTATTTTGCACCACCACAAAGTTATTTGCCACTTGTCTTACTTATTCTAAAGTCACTTCCATGGTGCCTCCAAGAATCATAGACTGATGATGCTCCTTGCAATGTCCTTTTCTGTGAAGTCATTTCTGGTGGCGCAATCCAAATGCAATTTATGAAATTGCATGCATTTTGCCCCAGAGCGCCTCAACGGTTTCCAGCATCTGTAATGATCCTGCAGTTCTATTTCTTTTGTTATGTGTTAAAATGCCATCTGCCACTAATGCTACCAAAAAAGAAGATTGGGGCAGGCATGGGTGGTTTGGGGGCGTGAATGAGACCATATGGAATTGTGCCCACTGCATATAGGGGGAAAGGTAGCAGGACTATTTTCGTTGCTCGCCCCTCCACTTTTGCTGGATATTCCCTTGTGTGTGATACATGTGTGTTCAGCCAATCCGAAGACACTATTGGTTCAAGGTTGTCCTGGGGCGCATTCAATAAATGTGAGGTGGTAAGGCACGTCTGTTCAGCTCATCTGAAGGTGCCATGGGTCGATTGTGGCTCTGGGTAGACGTGTGTTTAACGACCTGGCTGCACTGTAGGTTGAAGATGGGCTGGCGTGGCTTAACTCTTTCCTATCTAACAGACCCTCCCAAATTCAAATGGGTCCTTTTCTCTCCTCAACATCTCCCTGGCCCCTCTGGCCCACCTGATCTACACCTACTCCCCTCATTTCCAGGGTACGCAGATGACACACAGCTCTTTCTGGGATGCCTTCCCCTACCTTTTCCCCTCCTCTTCCTGCCCTATACCTGACTGCCTGACTGCTATTCAGGCATGGTGCTCTGCAAATGATCACTGCCTCTAGGCCAGCGAGACAGAGATCCTTCTCATTGGGACGACTGCTGCTAGTTTCCGATTCCTTGTGTCCCCTCCCCTCACCCATTTGTGTGGCAAAAAACCTTGCAATCATCTTTGACTCCACTCTCTCCTTCTCTCCACACATCATGGACCTTGCCAAGAAGTTCAATTTTCAGATGTATCTCCTCAGGGGCATTCTACCTTTCCTCGCCTTCCCCCAGAAGCCCACTGTCTCTAGAGCACTGGTTCTCTCGAGGCTTGACTACTGCAATGGCCTCTCCCTCAACCTCCAATCTTTGCTCCCATTGCCCCCTCAAACTAATCCAAAATAGGACTGCACGATTTATCCTTGGACTCAAGCCCAGGGACCACATCTCTCCAGCCCTAAAATCTCTCTACTGGCTCCCGGTGACAGCAAGGATCAAATTCAAAACCCTCTGCATCATCCACAAGGCTGTCTGGGGCCTGGGACCTCTCTACATCCAGTTTTCTCTTACAAAATGTCTCCCAGCCAGAATCCTTTTGGTCTTCTGGCCTCAACTCTCTGCAGGTCAAACGCTTCTCCAGGAAGTAAATCCCTCTCCTTGGCTGACGCCACTCTCTGGAACAGCCTCGCTATCCCCTCATACTTGAACCAGATCTTCTTAAGTTCTGGAAGCTTCTCAAGACCTTCCATTTCTCCTCTTTCTTCCCTCTCCCCCTCCCGTGCTAAACTCTCCATCTGCCGCTGTGACTGGAGCCGTGTTCTGTCAAAGTGATACACAACCTGACCACCCCCCACCAGTCCATACCAGCATCCTTTGCCAGCACTTGCTTTCAGGATTCCTTTCCCTGACAATCCCAACCCAGTCCTCCTGTCCACTACACTCTCTCTCCCCTCCCCCCTATTTTCCAACTGAGAATTGCCGCCATGGCCTGACCAGCATTTGCCCGCACCTCACCCATGGGGGACCCGCACCCCACTCTTGCACTTCTCCCTCTTCCCCCACCCCCTTGCACTTATCACCTTGTCATGAACTTGCACAGTAGGATTGTCACAAGGCCAATATAACTGCTTCTTTGTTCTTTGTTGTTGTAATCTTATGATTCCCATGCCCCCCATCCTGTCTTGTAGCACCTGGAAACACCTGTATATAGGCACCTTACAAATGTCCAATAAATAAATAAATGGGCCCGGGACAGGTGCATTAGATGCAAGGTGGTAACATAGTGTGAAAGGTCTCCAGGGCACCAAGATTACAGGAAAAGCTTCAACGAGGGAACGCTTGGATGTTCACATAGACACAAGGCACAAAAGTGGGGGAAATGGCAAGTATGTTCATCCATCATGAGATCGTTTTCATGTTAAGCTTGCTCTAAAGCATTATTATTTTAATTCCGATATAGCATATGCAGTCATTATGAGCCTATAGTAGACAAGACAGTGAGGAGAGAATGCATGCTGAAATTGGAGTCCAATGGACGCCTCACAAAACAGGCCTTCTAAGGCAAGTGCTGTGCTGCAAATGGGATAAAAAAGACCAGGGCATTCCACCTGCGGAGGGGGCGGGGGCAGTGGCACTGGAGGAAAGGGGACAGGCTTTGTGATCGAGGAAGGTAGCAAGTGAAAGGTTTGTACAAATTGAGAAAACACAGGGCTGAAATAGCACTCCGTTTATGGCGATTATTTGAAATCTGCACAAAATCACATGATGAATTAACCTGACTACATATATACATATAAACACACATATATATATATCTATATATATAGATATATATATAGATATATATATATGTTTTCCCAAGGGCTGACTGATCGCCAGTTACTGAGGAGCACTCTCCTTCCAAAGATATTCACTCGATTCAGGACACCAGTGTATTTTGCATATCTTCTTTATTGGTTAAAATCATGGCACCATAGTATACGGCCGCCTTTAATCCTGGCTCTCCCAAATAGTTGACACGTTTCACGGCACAACTTGCCGCTTGCTCACAACAACCTATATATATATATATTTATAAGTAGGAAAGTCTATTTGAGCCAAGTCACACATTATGGGCCTGATTCATGGAATTATCTGCACAGAAAATTGGGACTTTGCATGCCCAAATGCATGCAAAATCTTTTTTGTCGATTCATGGAATCGACTGTGCAGCACTTTTTTGTACTTTACGGGGACATTGCGCAGGCTCTGCACGTCACTATCAGAGGCCGAGTGCCTTGAGCGAGACACCAAGCTGAGCATGGGTGTGGCTTGCGCAGAGGGCAGCATAGGGGGCAGAACAAGGAAAATGAGGAAGAAGAAGGAAAAATGTGGGCGTTACGAGGGTCGGCCTGCAAGCAGGCATCGCACGCCCACTATTGCGTGGAACGATACATATTCATGGATCCGAGCGCACAAGCTCCTGACATGTAAATTGCCATGCAAAGCTATCATACTATCTGCCACCCATGTAGCAGGCTGCAGGAATGGTTCACAGGGGTTCACATGCAGATTTTCCAAGCTTTACCAGAGTTACGATGAATCGTGTGCATGTTGTTCGGGACGCCAGTAACAGGGCGGATCCTGGACAGGGACCCCGAGATGCAGGTCTGCTTGCTGGCGACCCCACGCACTGTTTGAAGGGCGCATGCTGTCCTGGCTGTTTTTGCTTTGCGTGGGGGCGTGCCAGGGTGTTCCGGCCGCAACTTGCGTATACGGTTACTTTGTGCAAACAATTCCATAACTACGCGAAGCACACAGAATTGATTCTGCGCATAGGCTCACGCAGTGTCGTTCTCGACATGTGGCCTTTGCCGGAAGAATTATAATTATAATTGGTTATTTAGAGCGCGCTTAATACCCAGAGGTTTCCAAGCGCAGACCTGAGGATCGAACCTGTTTGCTCTGCGTCGTCTTGCTTCCAAGGCAAGAGTGTTGCCCCTGGATGGGGTGAGGGGGAGAGAAGAGGAGGGGGGAGAGAAAAAGAGAGAGTGAAAGAGAGAGAGAGAGAGAAGAAAGAGAAAGAGAGAGAGAGAGAGAGAGAGAGAGAGAGAGAAAGAGACTTTTATTTCCCTTCTCCTAAATGTGAGCCCACATTTACCAGTATTCAACACTGTGCAAAGTGACTGCACTGCCAACAAACACCCTGATTCCCAGAGCGGAAATCAAAACTTCTAGCGAGCGATGGGAACAGCTGATCACTGCAGTGTTTTACTGCTGCTCGGGCACTGGCTTTTGGGGTGTCTACATTTGGGAAGTCAGAGAAGCAATTTTTCATGTATTCCACATCCTAGAAAATCCAGCGCCGTTCCAGCACTGCATTGGGCAAGAGTAATGCCGGTGTCTTCAGTGTTCGCCCATTCATTCAGGACTGCAACCTTTGGCTCTACAGACATTGTGGACTACAACTCCCATCAACTCAAACGGGTGTAGTCAGTGGTGAAGGATGATGTGAGTTGTAGTTCATAAATATTAGGCGAGCCAAAGGTTACAGACCCCCTGATTTCAACACTTTCGTGTCTTAATATCCCGACAATCGTGTGCTGAACTTCGACCTAAATACCCAATTTCCGATGCTCATCACACCCGAATTTTAATCCACTGTGTTGAGACATTCTGGCGACATGGCGACTTTCAGGAAACCCCAAGACGGGCATTTTAAGATTCGTGCGTAGCACCACTTTTCCAGGTATGTGTAACAGAAAGGTGCCTTCTGGGTGTTGTAGTCCACGTTACCTTGAGTTGTGCAACTGAAGCTAAGCACCCAGTTCCAAGGAAAGCAGAAGACTGGCATAGTGGTGCCAGCTGACACGGACACCTGTGGTTGCCCCGTGTTCATTGCATGTGCGATCAGCCATTTACAGGGCTGTACTCAGCTGCGAGCACGGCAGCGACACGGGGAGCCTCCCTGTTCCCAGTGGGCGTTGCCCTGCTCCACCGAGGGCACCTGCCCAGCTGGGCGTGGGGGGCACACCTCTGCCCGCAGCGCTGAGAGGCTGCATGCAGCAAGCCACCGGGGCTTAAGCAGTCTTGTATAGAAGTGTTGGGCAATGGGCCCGCTTGCTGCTGACAGCCAAGGAGGCTTTTCTGAGCGCTCTCACCACGAACCAGGAAGCAGCAACATTTGACAAGTCTTATTTTACCACAAACAATTAAATGCATGCAAATGTTTCCCTTGGTTACACACGTTCCCTAAGACCAGTTTCTCAAGCGACGTTTGCAAGCTCGGAGAGTCTTTTAACCCCTTCATTGTGTCTGCCATTATAGCATGTGCGTTTTCAATCTAATTGGCAGGTGTGTGTGTTTCTTCATGAGCCACACAGAGACTGCATTACAGAAATGCTGCACTGTGCAAGTGCAATTTGGCTGAGTGCTAGCAGTGTGCATGCAACAAAAACCTCTTCCTTCCATGCATAATGTTTCGAACAGTGCAAAGCTTGCTCGTGTGCGAATACCTTTCAGCCTTGCATTTTGGCAAAGGTTGCCCTGTGCACAAATGCATTGGACGAATACGTTTTTGTACTAAAGAATGTTTGCCCTTGTGTTGATAACATGCACGATTGATCTTGCATCAGTCCAAAGTATTGGTAGAGCTGCCCGGGGAGGCAGCCCTGCACGTCTCCTTCATTAATTAAATTGCCATCGCAGTGGCATTTTTGTGACAGTTTTGCAGCAGTTTTGTGGCAGTTTTGTAGAAAGTGCACAAAACAGCCCCCATTACCTTGACCAGGGAGAGTGAAAGTAGAATCTTTGGAACGAACAACGCTCCACAGAATATTAGCATTACGTGTATCCCTGTGTAAAGGTGGCATTACATGCATCTTGCACTGGTGCAGTCACAATTACCCCTAGTGCAAAGGCCATTGTGTGGTATTACAGAAACTTTGCACAGGTGCAAGCACAATTACCCCTAGGGAAAAAAGTGCCCTGGTACAAAAATCATAGTGTGGCATTAGAGAAGCTTTACATTGGTGCAAGCACCATTAGCCCTAGAGCTAACATGTCCCTACTCTAAAAACCATGGGCTGTGGGGTGGCATAACAGAAACGTTGGACTAGTGTAGGCGCAATTAGCCTTCAGCAAAGATTGCCCTAGTCCAAAAATCATGGGGGCCATTACAAAAACTGCTTTAACGCAGGCGTTAATTAGCCTTGAACAAAGAGCCCTAGTCCAGAAATCGTGTCCTTGAAGTTGGAAACCAACTATACGCACTTCAGAAAGAAGCTAAAAACGTTACTATTCAAATAAACTCCTGACCAGACAACAATTCCTAGTATAGCGCAGAGCTGACCTATGTATGTGGTTACCCACTGTCCCGTTTCTGTCACTACATGTCCTGACTTTTTGGAATGTGCTCTGATGCCCGCGGGCTTTAGCGCTATACAAACAAACAAATAAATAAATACAAATAAATGGGGTGGCATTACAGAAACGTTGCATCAATGCAGGTGTAATTAGCCCTGAACAAAGATTGCCCTAATGCAAAAACCATGGGGTGGTATTACAGAAATGTTGCACTAGTGCAGGCGTAATTAGCCTTGAGCAAAGATTGCCCTGGTCCAAAAACCATTGGGTGGTATTATAGAAATGTTACACTGGTGCATGCACAATTAGTACTAGGCCAACAATGCATTTGCCCTCATCCTAGTCCTTTACCCTGGTGAATAAGTTCATTGAAAGAATATGTTTTGTGTACTAATCGCGGCTACACAGGCAGAACTTCTCTGCAATCCGGCCAGTAGTCGTTCAATGCATTCTTGCACCAACGAAATGTTTGCCATAGACCTAACCCTGTGTGCCCAAGTGAAAAATTATATGTTTTTGTACTAGCGCGGTTTTCCCCTAGTGATCATTGCACTTGCCCTGGTGCAAAATGCTTGCAATCCCGTTCTAATAGTTTTATAGTTCCAGTTTCGCAAACTATAAACATGAAATTCTCCGGAGGTCCTGCACTAATTTGCACCATAACGCCATGTTTCCTGCAAGTTAGCATCCATGTTGACATGGAAGAAAGACATGCAGACCCCCTTACACGACATACATTTACCGCTGCTGCTTAATTCACACTTGAGGATTTCTAAGCCAAAGCGCCAAGAAGCCCCCAATATAACACAAGTTGTGCCATACGAGACCACTTTACATTTCTTTACCATGTACCTGAAAATACATTGTTTGATTTATTTTGGTGGCGATGGTAGTGGCTTTGCATACATTTTGAAGCTTCTGGGGTGTATTGCAAAAACGTTGCACTGATGCAAGTACAATTTGCATGGCAGCAAAAATGTGCACTCATGCACAAATCATATTCTTTCGGTGCGTTTTTGCATAGGGAAACGATTTGATAGTCCTTTGCACTGGTGTAATATGCATTGGAAGAATATTTTGTTTGCACTAGAGAACTTTTTACACGAGTGCTATTCTCTCTTGCACTGATGCAAGCGGCAACGGGTCTGGGGCAAGGGTTTTTTTAGTTTCCGACGTCAGACACTAGGTGAAAAGAGAGCCCCCTCAGTCTGGGCCCGTACCATTAACAGGCATTTAAAGGTCTTATTTGGTAAGCTTTGGCAGCACTCGTGCAGCTGTAAGACCTGCCAACAAAGCATTATTTCAGTGAAACGCACGGATTCGATTAGACCCTCCCCCACACCCCGTGCTTATCGTCTTTGTAACCTCAGCCTGCGGGGGCAGGAGGGGGGCAGGTGCTCGCACCCACGCCTTCCATGCACGCCTTTTCACGCCAAAGTACACACACACACACACACAGAAATATGCACTCGAGTGCTTACTGTGGAGAGCCAACAGCCCGCGAACGAGCGTCGAACAAAGGGCCCGTCAGCCGCCGACTCGCTTATCGCCGGCAGGCCCTGCCCAGCCTCTGTTTGTACACCTTTCCGGGGAAGAGAGATACGTGGTCTTTTTCTGAAGAAAAGGCACATAAACCACAGCCCCTGGAGCTCGTGCCACACCAGCGAGAGACAATGGGCCTCACTGGGAGTACCGCCTGTTACCGGCACTTGGTCTGTAGAAATGTCCGGCAGATTACAAGTGCTGCTAAGAGCGGTAACTCCCCATTTCATGGAAACCCCTAAGACTGCATGGGGGTATTTTGCTGCTACTACCATCAACGGTATTACAGGGCCGGTAATACACGCAGTTGTTTGCCATTTGGGGTGAGATTTACCCCCAGCTCTTAACTGGAAGTACATCCTTCACCCCTACAGGCATACTACAAGTTCCACCATGCAATGTGTTTCTTGTAGAAAGCAACCATACTGGCACAGGGCACGTGCAGTGCCGCAGACAGGGATTGTGCAACGAGACATGTTCCTATGACATACTTGTTTTGTAATAGCCTACAATGTCATGATAATGTTATAAAATTATGTATTTCGTGATAAAAGGTGCGCACGTATACATCATCGACAAGTCACCTTGCTGCCCACTTTTCTGATAGAAAACACCATTAGATGGAAGAAAAGAAAGTGGAAAAACAGCATCCAGAAGAGGACGGTTTATTTTCACAGCATTGATTCTTAAAGGGATATGCAGTCAACATGTGGCCCCCTAACTGCTGTTATGGCGACAGCAATTTACACAACCAGATATAACTGTTCCAAGTCGCAAGCGTTTGGAAGAAAATGATGGTTAAAATGCCACGTGGGGGGTCATTACGACCCGGGCGTTAACCATGGTGCTATTAGCGCCATGGTTGACGTCGGAATCTGCCATGGTGAATGGCAGAATTACCGCCCCCATCACAAGGTTGGCGGGGTAGTAATTCCCCATTCACCATTGGCCCGTCCCCATTCCCATTTTTGTCCCGTAGGGCTCAATGGGAATGGGGAAGGCGGTAATTACGGTACTGAAAATTGCGGTACCGTAATTGCCTCCAAGGTCCCTTTGCGGGCCCGTTCCTTAACGGCTGGTAACACCAGCCGTTAAGGTAGGGACCCGCAAAGGGACCTCGTAATTAGGCGGTAAGGGGCTAACAGCACCACCACCTTTTACAGCGCCGTTAACCCGTTACCGCCTGGGTCGTAATGAGGCCCAATGTGTGGTTCACTGGATAATGTGAGGTGCACTAGATAATGTGAGGTTCACTGGATAGTGTGTGGTGCAGTGGATAATGTGAGGTTGAGTGGATAGTGTGTGTTTCACTGGATAAAATGTGGTCCACTGGATAGTGTTTGGTGCACTGGATAATGTGAGGTTCACTGGATAATGTGTGGTTCACTGGATAATGTGAGGTGCACTGGATAATGTGTGGTTCACTGGATAATGTGTGGTGCACTAGATAGTGTGTGGTGCACTGGATAATGTGAGGTTCACTGGATAATGTATGGTGCACTAGATAGTGTGTGGTGCATTGAATAATGTGAGTTTCACTGGATAATGTGTGGTTCACTGGATAATGCACTGTATAATGTGTGGTTCACTGGATAATGTGTGGTGCACTGGATAGTGTGTGGTGCATTGGATAATGTGAGTTTCACTGTATAATGTGTGGTTCACTGGATAATGCACTGTATAATGTGTGGTTCACTGGATAATGTGAGGTTCACTGGATAATGTGTGGTTCACTGGGTAATGTGAGGTTCACTGGGTAAAGGCATTTGTGGGACAACCTATATATCTTGAGCAGATTGCTGCATGTCCCCAGGACATCGCTCGCATTTTTAAATCAGTGCTTGCAGGTGCTCAAGTTAGGATTTCTTTCATTTTAAGTCAACGAAGACTACAACTCCCAGAATGCAGGTGATTGTTAAGTGGCTATCTAGAACTGGACAAATTGGTTCCTGTAGACACAGAGTCGCGTGGTTGCCCTATCTGCATACCAAAGTGTGTCCATGAAAATGGGAGGTTAAAAGTGTAAAAACATTTTCAGTGACAACTCATGTAGTGGTTGCGCTTAAAATTGTGCTTACAATTCTGAAGTCACGATTTTCAGTAACAACTCTTCGACGTATTATCTGTGGGCACAACTGAGATGATGCCACCTAGATGCCAGTGCCCAGTGAAGCATACGTGGAATTGTTAAGTATATTATTCTCGTTTCAATGTAAGTTCTCTGACTCTCGGAGCATAATCATTAATGCCTTGATTTTTATCTAACAGTGCGTTGCATGTGTGGGCGTATTGGCACGGATTTATAATGTTAGAATTGAAACTACAATCCTAGCATGTAAAGTGAGGCTGGTTACAATGGCAGGACTGGGTACATGTGCCCCACATTACCTGGAGGCTAGTTCGCAACTCTGATCCCATCAAACGGAGCAATAAGGAGGAGAGAAGAACATCAAGAGTATCTGCATGCCTCTTTCTATACTCATGCAACCTCTTTGACAAAGTCATGGCGACAAGACGATACACGTACAATACTTACAGCAGTGGTTTCTGCTTGGAGCGCCCTCCTCTGTTGCAGTAATTCTTTCACTGTGATCTTGACTCTCACACCTTGGTACACTTTGGATTTTTCTTAAAAATGCAAAGAAAGAAATGGGAAAATAAATTGAGACACAGAGAATCTAGATTGGGATTTTACATAAAAGCGTGACAGTTTAATTGACGATATGAACCTCTTAAAACAACTTTAGCCTTAGCACTGCCAACAAAAAGACAGCACCTCTCAGAATTTGTTAGGATTTGTATTCATATTCCATTGTGTCTTTTGTATGGAATTGGTCGTCAAAGTGTGTGCAAAAATCTCTATAAAGGATGTAGCATTATTAAAAAAAAAAGAAATAAAATACACCTACTGCCCAAACTCTAGAGTTTGAAGTTGAAAATGCATACATTCCTTATGACATCATTGACCTCACCAGAACACCTCTGTAAACATGGCCTTATTTCCTGAACAAATAGCTCAGAAGAGGGTTAACTATTTCAACTTAAATTCGGGAAGACTGCTACCAACAATAACATTCACAGAGACCTTTTTGAATTGTGTGAAATATGCAACCACCAAAAGGACCTAATGCAGTTCCTTTCCAACTAATATATGGAAAATTGCAGACCAAATAGGACAGTTGATGGTCGCACATGATTTTTCGGCATGGTGGCAATGAGAATACATCAACGTGAAAGGCAATGGCTCAAAATATTATTTAATAGTATTTTATTATGGTCCACAGTGGACTTGGCAAACATATCTATAGCTGGAAAAGCCTATAACAGTGGCCTCACTTTAGTTAAATTGTCAATAGACTTTTAACTTTAAGAAACTTACGTAAGGATTGAACGATTGTAAGACTGTAAGATAAAAATATTATGCTATTAGCTCCATGGCTGCCGCCAAACCGGGCTCCTTTACCGGGTTCCCAGAATGGGGAATTACCGGGCCATTCCAAGTTCGGAGGTCCCGGTAATTCCTCCCTCTGTGAACCCAGGCCCAGACCTTCCCCATTCGCACCCATAGGTCTCAATGGGAATGGGAGAGGGAGAAAACAAGGTGCCGATTACGAGCGGCACGTTGTTTGCTCCCTCTTCCACTTGCAGGAACCGGTAACGACGCCTGGCTTGACCAGGCGGTCCTTACCGGGTCCCGCGAGGGGAGCTTGTAATCGTGTGGAATGGAGTTAACGGGTCTGCACCCATTTGTGGTACCCGTTAACCCATTCCGCCAATCTTGTAATGAGGCCCATAGACTTGAAAGTTTAATACACAATGGGTCTCATTACCAGTTTGGAGGTTGTCATGCCTTTTTTAGTAGCATGGCTACCTCCAAACTCGGGTTCGGGTCCCGCAAAAGGGGACTTACCGGGCCCGGTAATTTCCTTTTGCGGGACCCGGACCCGGTACATCCCCATTCCCATTTGAGCCCCACAGGGCTCAAATGGGAAAGGGGAGGATGCTAACAACGGGCCCGTTAATGACAGGCCCGTTGTTAGCATCTGCTTCTGCTAGCGGGTCCCGCTCTGCACGTCTGGTCTGACCAGGCGCCCAGAGCAGAACCCGCTGCAGAACTCGTAATGTGGCGGCCCGGAATGAACGGTGCCGGTCCCTTACCAGCACCGTTCATTCTGTGGCCTCCACAGTCGTAATGAGGCCCAATGTCACAAAAGTTAAACATGTGACCCTATGTGTAAGCTGTAAATGTCTACCAAAGGTCTCAAAATATATCCCCACCGGTCATGGCAATAAACATGGTTGCCTTATTAAATCATGGGCTCTTGCCTCTTTGTTCTTTTCAATACGAAGGCCCACAGTTTACCCACCTATCTCTTCTGATATATCAGAATGCATTCTGTATTCAGAGTATACAAGTTGGATAGGAGTTATTCATTTCACAAAACCTTTTCAGGAATGTCAGATGTGATTTTTTCTTGGGTAGAATGTCAGACTACCTGTGTGCAGAAACAAGGAACATATCAGAAGATTAAATTATGATGTTTTTTTAAAGATGTATGTTTCGTAGATATTAGTAAATTAATCAGACCAAATACTATGAAAAGGACCAGATATGCATGTGAGCCGGTGCCATGTTTTCTTACGATGTGCCACCGTAGCGTTTTGGGGAAACATATTCTATTTACAGTTGGGTGCTTGCTAGACACTGGCTATGAGACTGTCAGGGAACTGGGAGAGCTAGGATGGGAATACATCGAATTCGTCTTGACAGCACCCGTAGTCCTTAGTTGGCTACCTAGAATTGAGACATCTGGTAATGAGAGACTGTAGCATGTATGTGTCACCTGCTGCCAGGTTGAAGTTGACATTCAACTAATTGTCTTTGTAAGTTTCATGGATGAACAGGCAACAGAATAGACTTGAACTGCGGTATTGAATTGGGCATGGACTGTCAAAAGAAGATTCAAGGGAACATAAGATTCCAGATGTTTACAGTCAGTAAATCCAGTTCCACTGTACTATTTATAACAGATCTATAACATTGAAGTGGCCGAAAATAGCAAAGAGAACCACTGATTATCCGGGGCAAAGCAGAAAACAAGTCGCCATTGGACTGATTCAGACAACAATGTTATGTACTTGCTTGTATGCTGCTCACAGGAAGTGGACTAAACACTGGCTTTTTGTGCTTGTGCTGACTCACAAAAGTGAGTCTGACCACACACAGTGGGTTTCAAAAGGAGGTTCCCTTTTGCGAATCAGCCGATTGGCAACATATGGCCAATAGCTGGTCTGACAAAGACACAAGCTCTTCCCACTGGTCAAGAGGATGCACTTTCATCCGATTTACACCTGCACTTGATTCCACAGAGCCTGGGATCCCTTGTCCCATACCAGCTGCAGTGGAAACGGCAAGGCTGACAGGTACCTGACAAAGCCCCTGGCAGCTTAGATCTGCAATCAAAAGAAACACTCATGCTTACATGAATGTTCCTACATGTTATTTACTATATGGAAATGTCAAACCTTCAATTTGCAGAGAGTGGTGGAATTTTACCCATCTCTTCAGCACAGCTATGCTTACTGAGCATATGTTTGGGCACTATCTGGCTAAATATTATAATGTATTTTTTTTATTTGCATTTTAAAGTGCACCAAGGCACTGTTATATTAATTGTTTGTTTTTTAGTTGTGTAATTGTTTTTGTATCAGTTGAGTATTTATAATGCGCTTAAATACCCAGAGGTTTATAAGTGCGGACCCAGGGATCGAACCTGCGTTGCTTCGTGTTGTCTTGCTTCTAAGGCGAGCACGTTGCCGCTGAGCTATCCTCCCAGGATAAAATGACAGCTCGCATCTATGTGGGACTTGCCAGATAACGCGTATTCAGGGGTCGACAATGTGCCGAAGACTTGACTATGCATTGAGTGGCTGGCTGTGGGTTCATTGCACCCCCTTTCTTTCCTCCACCACCTCCCCAGCTCCCAGCCCGTTTTTGGGATTTGCAAGGAGAGATCGGCTGCCATGGGGGTATACGGGGAAGTGCCCGTGCACCTCTGTGCCCTCTCTGAGACGCCTGCGAAATATTCTCGCGCACTCTAGACTTCCAGAAGCTGGAGATTGCATAATCTGTGCACGGGAAATCATGACCTAAAAGTCTCTTTCCTAAAACTCAACCATTCAGAAGGAGCTCTCTCCAGACAGTCACATGTAAATCATTGGCTTGGAGGGTCTGACCAGACCACTCTCTACCACTGCTAATTTTGTGTATCGAGTCCTCAACAATGCTTCCTCGGCTCCACCCTTTGCCCTGTCTGCTCTCTAAAATAATTATGTGTACCATGCATGCCAAACCCCAATCACACTGCATTGCGTCTTGACACTCAAATATTAGCCATTAGTGATAGTACTGATTTGTATAAATCAAAATTATCCAAACTGGGAGGTTCAGGCAGCCGATATCTGCAGTGGAAGCAGCAATCCCTGCAAACGCAACCCCTTCCTCCAAAGAACAGGCTCCTGCTTTCTACCTACTCCTCTGGAACATTAAAAGCGCTTCCTCTGCCCACTGAGTAATGGCGTGGGTATCTTTTGGTGTGAAGCATATAGGGACGTCCTCATAGAGGAGAGAGCTGCAACCTGTAGCTCTGTAGATGTTCTGGGCTAAGATTTCACAATCCCTAACCTCTGGCTATGCTAACTATGGTTGATGGGAGTTGTAGTCCCACACATCTGAAGAGCCAATGGTTGGATTTGTAGCCCAACACATCTGAAGAGCCAAAGGTTGGAGATGTAGTTCAAAACATCTGGAGAGGCAATGGTTGCAAATGCAAACTCCTCTTATAAAGAGTCCTGGGAGCAGATCCAGCAGCAAAGGAATCCGAGGATTTACAAAAGAAGGAGTTAGGGACATACAGTAATTCAATGAGCAAAGGGGCGCGGTGACGCACCGTGAAATCATTCATGAATATCGGGGTAGCGTGGAATGGCACGAGGGCAAGTCTGCTATTGAGTTCCCAATGTACCCTGCCAAAGATAAACATCTCATGCAGGGTACACTGATCTTAGATATCAGGGGTTTTTATGAATATCAAATATGACTGCATTATTTTATTATTAGCATTGTGTAAGGATGCCAGCGCACTGAGTTTATACAAAAGCACACTGCGTCCCCTCAAAGGAAGCATGAATAATAGAACAGAGTCACAGGTTTGTACATTCAAGAATTCTGGTTGCATTTCACTCCAGCACACTTAAGAACAGGTGTATGCTTGCTGGCAGAAATGATAGACCAATATGACTTGATGTCATCAATAACGCCATCAATTGAGATGTCTCATTGACAATACATTAATGATATTACTTGTTCGGCCGAGTGGGTTTCCACTTTACCATATTTTAGCTATAATCACAAATTCCTCTGGCGGTAACAGGTGGTATGGGCCGTGAGCCGAGTTCATTAACGAGGGCCCCAGGATGTTACCTCTCAGGGCATCCGGAGGAATTCGTGATTTTGGCTATTAGCACTCCGGATTTACGTCCAGGGGTGCTAATAGCAATTCATTTCTTTGAATGAACGGATTGCATCCCATTGTTTCAAAGAAATACTAACCTAGCATGGGTGCTATGGAAACGTAAGCAAGGCTCTGATCAGAGTTGCTCTTCCATTTCTATGCGGCCGGTGGACATGAGAGGAGTGGCGCAGTAGTGCCTGTGAGCCGCAACCTCCTCATGTAGGTGGGAGGGGTGGTGAGGAGTAGGAGGGGTGGGGAGAGAGAAGTAGGGATGGAAGGAGTAGGGAGGGAAAATGGTTGGGCGGGCACAAGCAGCTGTCACCACGCTCGAACATAGGCTTATACCCTAAGGTTCAGCTCATGATGCGCGCAACCTGACCTGATGGGTCTGACTGGTCAATAATATAGTACTCTAGTCATTTAGGAAAATGATTATGCATTTATTTCAATGTACATGAGTGCAATGATTTCAGGTACATTTTTCTTTAAAGTCACTATGAATTGTATCCCCTGAGAAAGAGAAATTTTGTGATAGGGCGAAACACGCATCAGTGCAAGACGATTACTTTTATATGAGGAGCAGACATTTGACATTTTTATGAATTGGTAAGTCTTTTTTTAATGAACTAGAACTCTGTGGATTGTAGACCTCTTTCTGTTGTGACTGGCGTTGTTTATATATTTGAGGATATCACTGATAATACCTTTTCCTTTTTCATTTTATTAAGGGTTTGTTTTGTTCTTGATTTTCTTTCTGTACTTTCTTACGTCTGATCTCTTATTTAAGCTTGATCTCTTTGTTAGAAAAATGTTCTCTTGCTAATTGTGAAAGGTTTGTAATAAACCAAATACACTTAATAAAAAAAAAAACTTTTATTAACTTCATATAGTGGATTCTGATCAGGGCTTTCAAGGTGAAGCAATGGTTGGATACAACTTTTTTAATGTAGCGTGGCATGGTCCCACATGATATGATATGGCATTTAGAACACGCCTCTACACAAGTGTTTCTAGGCGCCATGTCAATTTAACATCCCCACAACTATTGCTTTATCGTGAAATGGTTTTAATGATGCATTTTGGGAATTCTGCGGTACACCTCTGCTAGGCTGCTCCATGTACACCTGAAGCGTCACTGCACGCATGCTTGACTGGAATGTCAAATATTGGTCATCCTTACAAGTGGCTACGGTGCACATTCCTGGGGTGGTTCATCAAACATGGACCGCCTCCAAAAGCAGCCTTTGGCTGTGCTTTTTGAACCAGAGATGAGATGTAAGGCATTGTAATGTTCTCATGTACAGCGATCGTCTGCCATTTTTGCTGGCCTCGAGGTGCGTGGTCCTGGGTCATGGGGGTTTGTTACTGGGATAGGAGTAGAGGCAGATGCAGAAACCTGTGGTGTGGGTAGCTGCAAGTTGTGAGTCCATGCCATATCTGTTGGAAGCCAGGCACCGTTTCTAAGGGATGGTTGTTTGCTGAAACATTCTCAGAGGCTGATAGCGACTGAATCTGCTGTGATGACGTCCGGGCCCCTGCGTGGAAGGTGAGGCGAGTGATGGGCGATCTAGACAAGTAGATTTCATCCACCTTGACTAGTCCACAAAGGCCCTGACCTCAGGTTCTGGCTACTTTTCTTGGACTGACCTTGTGGGGCCACAAATCCTTTATGAAGTATTCAAACTGGTCCTCCAAATATGGGCAATGCCTGTAAATGGAGGCCATTCTCATTTGCAGGACCTGTCCCCTAAATGCAGACCAATGCTGTTAGTGTCTGTGCTTTGCATTATCCCAACAGTGCCCATGACACAGACTTCTTCTGTCAGAAGTGGCAGGCGGCTTTTGCCGGATTGGTCCACGGCATCAAAAGAACACGAAATACAGAGCTTGGTCACCAGGGGCAGTTGTCCACATTTTCCAGATTCGATCAACAAAAGAGCCAGATATAGACTTCAGTGTTGCAACCAATAAAGTATATGCAATAATTACACATGGTGGGTTCAATTTTTCACATGCTTTGGCATGGCAGCCTGGACAGTCATGGAGAATGTGTGCCAGTTCCTCCTCTGCTTTCACCCAAATCCTTTGGCACATATTGCAGAAGCAGGAACGTTCAACCATTAACTTCCTGTGATCCCAAACATATACCTTCTGTTTCATCTGCACCAGTGATGGTATGAAGAGGCCAGGACATGCAGTGTTTCACTGTGTGAAACTGTGGTTGCTTTGCTGACAGATAGATATAGGGAACATTTGTGGGATGGATATCTGGGGAAAAGTGTTGCTTTGGTCAGAAACAGCCCTTTGGAGAGCACGAGAACCGTCAGAGCATTGATGGCCTAAATGCCGCCCAAGGCCTGATCTTTAGTAACTTGATTCACTTAAACATGCATTACTTTGCAATCATGGGAGCCCCAATGTACTCCTATCCCGTGTACATTAGACCTATTTTTTGTAGTGAAATCAGTATGTAGTCCCCTGCAAACCTCTCCTACCATTCTGGTAAACAGGTTCTTAAGTCTTTGCAGTGTTTGTATGTTTAATGTAAATGTCATTAGTAGCCAACAGGTGAACATTTATTTAATGGATGTATTTATGATTTAAAAAAAGATTATTGCTGACTCTGTCAAACTGTATTGGATCTCTCAAGTTGACATTCTGGGAATCAAGCAAATCTTTTTTTCTCCCTGTAATGCAATTTTTAACTGCCTATTGGGAGTCTTAACTCACACATTGATTTTTTTATGCCAAAATCCATATATTGCTTTTATACATTTCTTGGATTCATTTGTTTTCTGAATGTTTGCATGTTTTGTGCATCAGGGAAAAATTGAAATGTTCACTTTTCAATTTTTCCAATCCTATTCACTAGCAAGGAACTTCTCCTATTGATCAAAAACATTAAGGTCCGTGTCATTTTTTGCAGGCATCCTTCGGAGAAATGAGTCTTCTTTTTATATCCAAGTATTCTAGAGCTAGGCTTTAAGAATTCTGAAAAACATGTGTTCCAGCTCTCTCTAAGCAGATACAAATATAGGATTTGCTAACCATTTATTTGTCATCTATGTAGATGATATTTTAGATGCAAAATCTAAGTAAATTAGCATTTGACTTTTATGTTATATTCTGGAAGAATTGTACAAGGTCATGTGTGACATTGTATACAAACTATTATAATTCGAAATGTCGTGTAGATGCAAGTGGTCCCTGCAAACAAAATCAACATTTGCTCGAATTTAGTGGTTATTAAAGGCGTAAGATTGAAAGCTTGCCAAACTTGTAATGATAATTTGTGATCTTATATAGCACTTCTTTTCAGATTCCTCCAGCATCTAAATGCTGTAGTAGTTGCTGTTAATATTATCACAATAAAGGGTTCTCAATTTATCAACCTGAAAAGGATGAAAGGCTGATAAAGGCCGTGGAATTCAAACTTGTGCATCGAAAACATACCCCATATGAGAAGCGGGAAATGAACTTCTGAGGTTTTCCACACATGCTTCTTGTGCTCGGAAATGAAAGAAGAATGAGGCAAGTCAGCATGCATGTCATCCCTGTCCTCATAGCAGAGACTGCAAATAAGTTCACTTTGTGATTGCAAGTAGTGTGACCTAGATGCCTGCTCAATGTCGATTGTCCCTAGACCATCAATGAGTCTACCATAAATTTGAACATAGACGGGATGGAATTCTTATCTCAATCGATTGCATCCTGTATCTTGTCTGAACCTACAAAAAAAATGGACATACAAGTCACTATGCTATGCTCTCCAACCTATCAGTCGTGTTATACGGGGACCTGGCTCCATGACGAAACATAAGGAAAGATTTACAAATGGAACTGATTTCATTATAAAGTTTTCTTAAATGTCTCTTCAGATATGATGAGGTTCAACAGCAATAAACCGCGTGTGTTCTTTTAACACCAAAAAAGGGCATGGTTTGATGAACAAGAGATCAATTCCATGAGTGTCTGGCTCCAAGTGTCCAAGCACTAATGTAAATATCTATCTATTTTAATACATGTGGAAATACTAGTGGCAAATTATTATTTTTAGAGAGCAAAAAATAAAAATAACCAAGATAATATATATAGATACATTCAGATGTATATATGTTAATGTTAATGTTAAAGGTCATGTGTACCGCGCACTATCACCACCGGGGTGGTCCCCTGGCGCTCTGGCGGCTCTGAAAGAGGGAGGGAGGGTGGGTTAGTGGGTGGAGGCTGGAAAAGTGTAAGATTGCAGTGATGTGCTGTTGGCAGCCTCAGCCCGGTAGTTACGTCGGCTGGGCCTGGGGTGTATGCGGCCGGTAGTCGTCGTGTGCTGATGTGCGAGTCTATGTGTGTTTTTGTTTTGTTGTTGCAGTGTAGTGAAGTTTGTGCGGTTTGCTGCGCTAGAGGTTTGTGGTTGTGTTTGGTTTGGAGTTTGAGAGGTGTATGCAGAGAAGGAAATTGATATATCCAAATATGCACAATAAAACCAAGGATTAGCATCACTGCAAGAATGCATTATTATTGTAATAGCAATGATTTTGTAGTATATATTGAACAGATTTGCTAACCACTCCTATAGAATTTGCTGCAAGTAGATTATGTCATCAATTGGATAAAGCTTATTCTTGTAATATTGCTGATAACCGGTTACATTATTTACCCAGAATTTGTGGAAGACAATTCTGCAAAGATTTTATTACATATACTCTCCCCTTTATGTAGCTAGAACAAAGACGATTCACTCTGTCGCAATTTGGGGGCAATTACAAGGGGTGTAAGATCATTTAAGTATAACAAAATACTGTGGAGGTTTCAATTAAAGACTTTAGTGATCCGCCTGGCTCCTAATATTTGAACACATTTCATTGCAAGAGGTCGGGCAATTTTTAGTCAGAAAGAAAAAATAGAATTTTCATTATTCAATCCTAAAACATCACGTTGACCTTGAAGGAAACTGTGTCAGGTGGTTATGTGTCCATTAACCATAAAATCTCCCGATTTCTACAAAATTATGTCTAGTACTCATTTGAACACCGAACATGAAGTGCATTCATGTCATTATGTAATATCATAATTGGACACAAAGTAATTCATGTGTGGTAGTCACACATATGCAGAGATGTATTGCCCATTTTTTTGTAAAACAGTTCATTTCATTTGAATGTATTTAATTGTTTTTTTTTATAATGTGCCTAATACCATACCTGAGTTTGGTTTCTAAGTGCAGATCCGGGATTCGAACCTCTGGTGCTTTGCCCCTGTGCTATCCTCCTTATACCATTGAAACAGTTGTTTGAAAAGATTTTTGAATGTGCACATTTTAAAAAGTATCCCAAATCCTGCTCTAGAAAAACATCAAGAGAGTAAAGAGAAGCTATGTGCAATTTTGGAGATGTTTGTTTAAGACATTGAGTGTTTGATCATCCATACTCAGAAATACATTTTCAAATTAGATGAGATTCAGACATCCTACAATATTGGTCCAGCAAAGGTGTGCCATAGAATATGTGCCCACCTCCCAAAGAAAAATATTATTATTCTCTTGCATGTTAATAGATATAGTCTTGTGACCTCCATTTGGAGTGTTTGAAAAAGAAATCTTGGTTAAAACATAATTTTACATAAGCTTGACTTGGCTTCAGCTCAAGAGATATAATGCGATCCAGTGATGTTCATTTTATTCCATTTAGCAATCATAATTTGCTGCTGGTAGTTTTGCCCAATCTCTGACTATCTGGAATCATATATCAAAAATTTGAAAAGTGATTTACTGCCCCTTTTCTCTGACACGTTATTTTTTCCTGTTGAAAATCAGTTAAAGCCATCTGATTCTTAATTCTGATCAAGTTCACATCTTTCAGGCAACCTTTGGCTCATAGGCCAATGCCAGGCCGTATTGAATTGTGATCTTTAGTGACCTGTTTCGGATTCAAATGTTTGCTCTAATGGCAGAAGCTGTTTTAATCCCAAAGAAAGTAAATTACCAATAATGCGGTGGGAACAATATGGGAAATCGCCGAACAATGAGTATATTTCCATGTTTTGCTATGTTTCGTGCCATGTATTCAATTGTTTTGAATGTCCTCTTAAAAAACAAATACTCTTCTAAAATAGCCTCCAGTTTTAGAGTCTTCTACCGTAATTTCTGTAAAACAATCAATTGCATGTTATAAATGGGTTTAATTACTAAACAATTTATACACATGATGTCACAATAGAACTTCTAAAATTGAAGAATATTTTTCATATTTCTATCTGATCTGGTAGCACTGACATATTCAGGACTTCTTCTCCTCCTTCTTCTTCTCCTTCTCCTTCTCCTTCTCCTTCTTCTTCTTCTTCTTCTTCTCCTTCTCCTTCTTCTTCTTCTTCTTCTTCTCCTTCTTCTTCTTCTTCTCCTTCTTCTTCTTCTTCTTCTTCTTCTTCTTCTTCGTCTTCGTCTTCTCCTTCTTCTTCTTCTTCTTCTTCTTCTTCTCCTCCTTCTCCTTCTTCTTCTTCTTCTTCTTCTTCTTTCTTCTTCTCCTTCTTCGTCTTCTTCTTCTTCTTCTCCTCCTTCTCCTTCTTCTTCTTCTTCTTCTTCTTCTTCTTCTTATTATTATTATTATTAATATTCTCATTATCATTATTAATATTATTATCCTTATCGACTTGAGGGAAATAGAAGTATAAAGAGTATGTACTTGAAAAGCAATTTTCTAAAATGAATACGGGAGTATCTAGGTTCATCTAACAAATCACTCTACTGTAATCTGGGTAGATATTTGGTTATGTACTGACTAGAAGAATAATGTTATTATATCATGTGGCATTTATAAAAAGAAACTCTGCTGTTTACTTGACGCTGCGATGCTGAATATCAACACACTGGACTGTTGTGGGGATGTAATGATACATGACAGTGGGATCGACACCGTGCGGTGAACTGGCCAGGATTGCGGTACCCAGAAACCTTTTTTCATCTCCTGCGTGAAGGGATGTGTGTGTTGAGATGATGTACGAGTGTCTGTGGATGCCTGATGAGCATTTTCAGTGGTTATTGCTGGCACAGCTGGGGGTGGATTCACCTCTAAATAAAGTTCTGCTGTATTTTGTTGTCAAGTTTGGCATAAATTGGCCAGCACCTACTTCTGCCAATCCCATCATAGATTCTAGAGAGTGTCGTTCTAATAAATCTTCAGCCAGGCAGACATTGGGACTTCCTGCCACCAGTGCTATGGAGATTGACCCACACACTGCTGTGTACATGTGCACAGAAGCTGCAACACAACGCAGCCCAGGATGGTAATTGGAGATTTAGCAACAGGCGTACTCATAACATCTCGAAGTACACACAGCCCATACACACACACACACACAAACACACACTACATACTCCATAATTATAGTAAAAGCAAAGTAGAAGACACACACTGCAGAATAAACACATACTCAGTTACTCAGAGACACACACATGCATGCACACAGACACTCTCTCTCATGCACTGCACGCACAGATGATTAAATACAATGAACACTAGCTATAATCACCGATCGGGCTCTCTCACTCTTTCTGTCTCTCTCTCTCCCTTTCTCTGCACTCTCGTTCTCCTTTTGTCTCCCTTTGTCTCCATCTCTCCCCCCCTCTCTCTCTTTCTCTCTCTTCCTCTCACTATCTCTCTCTCTTTCAGTGGGTGAGGGTTAAGTTGTTTGCTACAATTATCGCACATCCTGCTTAAAGCAGAGCAGGGAAAGGACACAGACATCTTGAAATGGGAGTGATGTGTGTGTTATGGGTGAATATAGAATGAGAACAGCAATGACAAAGGCATTCCCCGAGGTATGACTGGCCTGCTATTTGGAGACATACATGTTCATCATGTGTGTCCAGCAGAGAGTGAGTGAATTTTCCGTAAGGTGGAGATGGGGAGATGCAAGTAGGGGTGCAGGGCTTCCTGTGGTTCTGGCAGACCTTATAACGGGGGAGAGGGCAAAGCGGCAGGCGCTACAGCTGTGTTTATTATTCTCCGCTTTTGGTGAAATGTCAGTGTTTGTGCATGCGCCACAATTTGAAGGAGTTGGGCGGCACTGCATACACATCAGTGTCCAGCATGCACAATTAAACATTGCCTTGATGTTCAAAGAAGTATCAAATCATAGGTTTTAATCTGAGTGTGGCCCTTTCCAAGAAGGGAGAGGTTTTTGGAAGACAGAATGGTGAGTTTCTTGGCAAAAGAAGCCATAAGAGAAAGGGAAATTATTCTATTGTGTTATTCTAAACTGGCTCTTTTTACAATTGTATAATGTTCATTTCTAATAACGAATTCTAGCACATTTATATTGTGGTTATAGTTCAAGTTTACCAGAATCCCGCTGGTATTACCAGCAGTATACTGGCATATGTGCACTTACCGTCTCTGTTGCCCGATATCTCGGTGTTAGCAGGATATTACGGCTGGCGGAGGGCCGATAAGTTCACATTCCCATAGAGTCCGGGTGGACTCCATGTGATGGGATTTCCTGAATCACACGGTGCTGGTGATTCAGCCATTTGTTTGCCGGTAGGGGCCTGAACTCCCAGCAGGTCAAGCCGCCGGGATATCCGTGGCCCCCATAGGCAAACTTGAAGATTTCTGGTCCGGAAACAAGGCCAGAGACGGAATCGCCAGCATTTATTCCAGACAGGCACACTTGAAATAAGTACCAAGGAGTCTTACTGAATAAAGCACACTATTAAAACCTAGAATTACGCAAAAATACCTAGCTCAAAGGGCCACAACGAGGGTGAAAGGCACAGGGGCTGAGTTTATTTAGTGTGTTTCCCTGACTTTTACCACCAAGTACATCCCTTGGAACTGGTTACTACTGCTATTATCAACCTGGAGATGCATACCGGGGTGCAAAGAGGAATGGATTTTTGTTGTACACAATAAAACATAACACGTAACATGTCCACTCTTTCATTTTCCTGTGGCCTGGGTGAGTGGTGAACCTTGGGGAGGTGCAGTGGTGCAAAGGGACATGGCAAGCTTAGTGTGGGCCATGGAGGGTGAGAGTGGGGGGAGTAAGGGATTAGGCAAGCGTCAGGGTGAGGGAGATAAGATGAGGGTGGCCGTGAACAGTGCAGTCCTTGCTTGTCGCAGGAGGATAGCTCAGGGGCAACGTGCTTGCCTTGGAAACAAGATGACACGGAGCAATATAGGTTTAATTCCTGGGTCCGTACTTCTGGGTACTAAGTGCGTTATAAATAAGCTAAATAACCTATCATATCATAGAATGCATACTTGGACTATGAAAATCACCCTGCATTTTGAGCAACTTGTTTGACCCCAACAAGAGTGCTATGTGTTTTTTTTCTGATCCAATGTGATCATTCTAAGATGGACAGTTTGATACTCTTCCATTTTACTCATTCCAAATACCACTATGAAAAAGGGGAATGTGATAAAATAGCATAAATGATGGTTCATGGTCGCATAAAACCAGAGAATATTTTGGGAACCTATGAATGACAGAAATTCTTTATATCTGAGAACCATGTTTGCGATAAAAGGTCTGTGTGCTTCAATCATTAAGCACATACTCCACGCTGGGATTGGTGCTTATTTCATGTTTAACTGCACTCACCCTAACATTAAAGTGTGTGTAACATTGTACCATACATAGCAATTTGGAGAGTCTCAGAATTTGGATTGGGGATAAAGTGTTTGCTTCTGTCGCCCAATTGGGGCTTTGTATATCAGAGAGAAGGAGTGGGTAAGGAGGGACATCTGGTGTCAGAATGTAGATGTCTATATACCCGGTCCCCAATGCACAGATATCTTCAGAGGTTTACATATACATGATAATCCTGGATGATCACATTAGCCTCACTGGCTCATATTCAAATGGAGCTCTGAATAAAAGTATCAACATAAGCATAATATGCCAACATATGCCAACATTCAACATAGAACATGTTTATACAGCTAAAGAATCATTTCCACAAATAAATGGCCATGCAGAATTTGTGATGGAAATTAACAAGGATCTGAACTAGGCAAGCTGTCATTGAGTTAATGCTCTCAATGTAGCAGGCCTGGAGTGTGCCAGGAGTCCCTTTGCAGTTGTTTGAAAGTGTCAGTCCACTAAATGTGGTAGGGCTGATAATGTGGCACTTCATTAAGGTGGCAGGGCTAGGATGGGGCAGTGCTCTGAATGGGGGTCATTATGCCCGTGTTATAATGTCATCGCTATAAATCTGACAGGACTATGCTTTTGGTAGTCCGCTGATACCTATCTGCGCACTTAAATATATATGACCTGCAAATGTATATCTAATCAGTACCTTGGTGTATGAATGCAAAATCCTGTAACCTGACAAAAACTGTATAAATGTAACATTATTGTAATAGGTTGATTCAACCTCTACAATCTCCTGTAACCAAGTGATCCGCAAGTAATAGCGCTTCAATGCCCATGGGCTCTTTATGCGCTATACAAATGTAAAAAATAAAATAATTAAATGAAAGTGATGTGATTGTGGCATTACTCTGAGTCTGGCAGGGCTGTGATTGTTGAATTGCTCTGCATCTGACAGTTCTTTGATCGTGACAGGGCTCAGAATGCGGCACGGCTCTGGATCTGACAGGGCTGTAATTGTGGTAGTCTGTGTATCTGACAAGGCCTTGGTTGTAACATTTTTCAGAATCTGACAGTCCTGTGATTGCAGTGATACACTGTAATTACCAGAGCTTTGATTGTAGCGCTGCTCCGAATTGAACAGGGCTGTTTTGTGGCAGTGTTTTGAATCTGGCAGGGATTCTATTGTGGCATTGCTCGCAATTCTTTGCAGCCATGCATGCCTGAAGCTGGCCAGGATGTGATTGTATCAGTGTCCTGTACCTGACGGGTCTGAATTGTGGCACTGCCCTGAATCTCGCAAGACTCTGTGTGTGGCAGTGTTCTGAATCTGGTAGGGCTGTGATTGACACGTGATCAGAATGTGGCAGGGCTTTGTGTCTGTGATGGAGGGGATTCTCTATGATCTCACATGGTTGATATTAAGACGATGCCCACATTCTGGCAGAGCTGTGGTGGTAGCAATACTCTATATCTGTCAGGTGTGCAATTGTGGCATTTCTCTGAATCTGCCAGGCCTGTGATTGAAGCAGTGCGATGAATGTGACAGGGCCGGGATGAAGGCATGTTCTTAAAGTGGCACATTCGGGTTGTACTATGATCTTCGTGTGGCAGAGTTGTGATTTTAGCAGTACTCTTAAGGTGGCAGGTCCCTGATTGCAGCAGTGCCGTGAATGTGACAATGTGACAGAGTTGCAACTGAAACTTCTCTATCAATGTGACAGTGCGGGCGTGCGGTGGATCGGATGGCGTCAGCAGAGTGATTGTTCTCGAATTTCTGAGACCTGTGATTGTGGCAGTGCTCTGGATCAGTCACGGGGTTGACTGTAGCAGTATTCTGAATCGTGCAGCATGCTGGTTTCAGGAGTGTAGGGTGGTGCAGTGATTGTGGTGGTGCTCTGATTCTGACACACCCATGATGGTGACAGTCCTCTGAATTTTCAGGGATGTGATTGTGGCAGTGTTCAGAATCTGACAGTGCTGTTATTGTAGAATTTCTCTGAATCTGGCAGGTCAGTGATGTCGCAGGTTTTCAATGTGGCAGGTTTATGATCTGTGCAGAGATGTCACTGTATAAAACAGTGATTGTGCCAGGGAACAGATAGGGGCATGTGACTGTGGTGGTGGTCTGTATTGAGATGTCATGTGATTGTGTCAGTGCTCAGAATCTGCAGGGCTGTCATTAGTGTGATGCTCTAAATCCAGCAGCGTTGTTATTGTACCATTTCTCTAAATCTGTCAGTTCCCTTGCTTTAGCAAGTTTGGAATGTTGCAGGTTCATGATAAGTGCAGTGGTTTCATTGTATCAATGAATGATGGGCCCAGGAGTCGGGTAGGGACAGGGTTGTGATTGTGGCGGTGCTTTGATTTTCTACATTTTGCATTTGTTGTGAACCAGATTCATGTTACTGTTCTTTGTGTGTGATAGTGGTTTGAATATCTTTGTGTAGTGATAATGGCACTGCCTCCGCCCTCCCCCCGAAAATGACAGGCATGTGTCTGTGACACTACATAGAATATTGATTTTAGTTTATGATTAGTTCTAGGTCAGGTGCTGTTGAAAAAGCCTCTTTTTAGAGATTTGCAAAATTGGAGAATCGTGGGGAATTCCAGGTCGATACTGGGGTCAAGTTCCAGAGGGAGGGTGTGTGGCAAGAGGATTGTGTGTGGGTCCTCTCTTAGCAGATTAGTTGTGATTCAAGCCAGTTGGTTGATTGCTGCACGAGGAGCATGTGCCACCAGATATGTGGAGCTTAGCCACCAGATACACTGTGTGCTACTCGTGACTGCTGTGTAGATGATACATGCAGTCTTCAACAGTAACCAGGCCTGCAGGAGAAGCAATGTAGTTTGCATAGCATGGGAGTGATTCGGTCAGTCAAATTTCCTTGCAACCTTAATAGGGTGTGCTGCAGCGTGGTGGACTGCTTTTAGGGGAGCCAAGTGAGTGGCTGGGAACCCCATCAGGAAGGCCTTTCCCCCATCAATTTACGAGACTACAATGCCCTGCACTGTGGCCTGGAAGTCCAGTGGCAGGATGATGGTTTTGATTTTGCAATGGGTGGAGTTTTGGAGCCAGGCTGTTTGGGCCTTCTTGGCTATGTGTTTTTGGAAGGACAGGCTGCTGTCAATGCTGAATCCTAAGGATTTTTTCTGAATCCGAGAGTTGCGGATAAAATCCATCTTGGTGCATATCATTGAGCCGCTGCTGGGAAAGTTGTTCTTTAGTGTGGGGATCGATACGGATACATTCAGTTTTTACTGGGTTAGGTTTGAGGTAGGCAGCTGATATGTAGGACTGGATGATGGCGAGGTAATCACATAGATGACCAATGTCCTCATTTACAACATTATGATCTGTATTTTGGTGGATGGCTAAATTTGTTTCTTTGAGGATTGTACGAGGCTCTATGTAAAGATTAAACAGTATCAGTAAGAGGATGGACCCTTGGGGGACTCTGCAGGAGACTGGGAGTCGGTTAGAACACAAAGTGTTCGTCTAGGCGGCCTGGTGCCTGTGTCTGCCAGAGAGGTAGGAGGTAAACCAATTCAGGACAGGGCCAGAGAATCCCATCATGTCAGTAAAGAGGGAGAGATGATACAGTGGTCAACTATGTCAAATGCAGCAAGACATCAAAGAGGGCGAGGAGGCACAGGTCGTCCTTATCCATGATTTGGAGGGAACCACCCACCACCTGGATGGTGGCCGTCTCGATGGAACACTTGGGATGGAACCCGACTGATAGTCTTTTAGGATGTGGAGTTGATTGATTCTGGTGAGTAGATGTGTAGCAACCACTTTTCCCAAGATTTTGTCAGTAGACAGGAGGTTCGTAATCGGCCGATAGTTGGCCAGGTCGTCTGGATCTAGGGTTGCTTTTTTCAAAAAGGGTCTTGTGACTCCACTTGGACTAGTGAGAGCCCAAGTGGAGGGGGGCTATTGATAGTCCATGGGGAAGGGGCTAGTAAGAACCCATGTGGAGTGGGGCTAGTGAGAGCTCAAGTGGAGGGGCGGCTAGTGAGAGCCCAAGTGGAGGGGGCTTGTCAGAGCCCAAGTGGAGGGGGCTTGTCAGAGCCCAAGTGGAGGGGGGCTAGTCAGAGCCCAAGTGGAGAGGGGCTAGTGAGAGCCCAAGTGGAGGGGGGCTAGTGAGAGCCCAAATGGAGTAGGGCTAATGAACACACACGCGGAGGGTGTGTAGTGAGAGTGAGACATGTAAAGTGTCACATAGGCAAATGAATGTGAGACAGCCATGATAGAAGAGGGGGAAGAGTGATTAAGAGATGCAAAGGAAACAGGGATAGGGAAGGTGTAGGCACCTGCGGCTCACCAGATGTCTTGCCCGAAAAGTCCCATGATTCCTCACTGTTGACTACAGTGGATAAGGCTGATGGGTACTATCGGGCACATCAGCTGGTAAACCAAAGTTTGGAGGTGGGGTGAAGGACAGAAATTAGACAAGAGAGAAATATGTACATTTGGCGCTTATAAATGTGAGATGCAGAGGGAATAGGATCAGAAGCGTTGAACTTCGGCCCCCTCCCACTCTGCCCACCTTTGTCATCCTTGCCAATTCCCCTGCCAGCATCCATGGCCCCTCTGCTGCAACACCAGCCACCTCTCACTAAAGATAAACAGTGGGGAGAGTGATGGAACTAGGCCACCAAGTGTCACTTGCCAACCCTACTTTGCTCCTTCCTTCCTCTACTGAATGTTCTATCTTACTCCTCCTTTGCCTCTCTGACAGGCAAAGGTGCTTAGACGCCATGAACTATGGCAGTAGGCGCTATACAAATTCAAGACTGCATAACTTGCACGACAGCCATCTGTGAGTCGCTTTATCAGCCTCTGACACTTCTTTTTTTCAAAACGAGGCTAAAATCAAAGCACTTGGCACGAGGGACAAGGGCTAATAGTTTTGAAGATGAGTGCCAGGGGCAAAGCAGGCAGTTATACACCCTGAAGCTTTCTTCACCTTCTGTGCCTATTGTGCCTGGGTAATAGGTTTCAGCACTTAAGCGCTGCATTGTAAGCGAATTGGTGTATATTAAAGTTGGATTTGAAGGGCTTGGCTTTGATGACAGAAAGATGGTCTTAGTTTCCAATTGATTTTTGTTAACTTATTACAAGAGGTCAAATTATAATGTTGTTTTTTGTTGTGCAGGGAAAGTGTGCCATAATGGGGATTTTTGGTACAATAACAATGTAAGGGTTTGTGATACTGAACATAGAGGGACCTTATGATATGTTATGATATGTTATGGCATTTATAACACGCCTATACACAAGTGTTTGAAGGCGCGACGAGGCAAGGGCGGGGAACAAAGGGAGGACAAACAACGATCCTACTAGGCCAGGTGTCATTCAGATCGCGCAAGTGCGTGGGAAGGGGGCAGGGACAACGCAGTACATGGGAATATGAACCCCATGGAGACCTGTGACACGATAAAATATGGGAGAAGAATCCTCAATAATATTTATTTATGCGTTTTAGTTTAAATCAAACCATACAGATTTGCATATCATTTTGTTCGCTTTTTACAATATTGAAACAAATCCCCTCATTTTTGCCTAAAACGTAAGTTCTTCATCTATATCAATGCATTCTATTAAATATAGTTGAGATTATCGAAACACATCAAATATTTACGGTAATTGATTTCCCAGAAGTGCCCCACGCCTAATGACAATCCGACTGTCATACAGCAGTCACTTCCCGAAAATTCCAAGATTTAAGAACCTGCGATCATGCACAAATCTGACAAAAATGTTTTTCCTCAAATTATTATGTCTAATCAAGCTACTTGAATCTGGGTTGAAACCTTTCGGATCATTTTGTGGGTCATCCACTTATTTTTTTAATCATTTAATCCAATACAAACCCCCATTACTGAGCGGTGTTTGGACCTAATTTGACACTTTCAACCCCTCCTTAGTTTTACCCATCTAAGGGCCTGATTTACAAAGGTTTTTTTTTACAAAGAGAAACTCCCATTGAGAAAGTCTTTGTAAATCAGGCCCCAAGAACCTCCAGAGACACAGGTCAAGTCCTGTGTGATTTCACAGAACTTAATGGTAAATGGTATTGTATTGTACTTGTCATTTGTATTGCGCCCTTTTACCATTATAGACTCAATGCACTGTTAGTGGGAAGGCCCTCGGAGGACCGAAGTCCAGATTGTTGGATTAGGATGCATGTGTGCATTCGGCCAAAATCGCTTAGCAGGGCTGGCCAAGCTCCTGAAGACCAGCAACCAGTGGTATCAGGTTTGTTGGTTTGTTTATTTTATTTAGAAAGTGCTCCAGACCCAGGGGTATATGGGCGCTCAAGAATATGGTTACATGGCAGGTATATACGTAGGAGCAATAGTGCCAAATTTATTCAGTTTACAAATATACAATGGATACAAGAGCCGTCAGAGGTGTAAAATGTCACAATACATTTGTAATGAGTACATAAGAGACGGATATATGGAGGCTGTGTCATAGGGCGTGCGGTGGTAGTGGGTGCATTGTGGTGTGTATGTGAGGTGTCCCAAAGGACCTGTGGTGGTGTTAGTTATTTGTTCAGTAGCCAGGTGATGACCTGGGTTCTAAATGGTTGAAAGGTAGGGATGGATTTCATGTCCAGTGGAAGTGTGTTCCAAAGTTGGGCGGCTAAGACCGGGAAGCTGGATCGGCCGGCTCTTTTGCGGGAATATTTAGGCACCACCAGACTTAGTGTGTTGGTGGATCTGGTGATTCTGGTGGTGGGTTTCAAGGTAAATTTGTCTGTTAGATAGGGCGGGGCAGGGTGGTTAAGGGCTTTGTAAGTGAGGCAGATAGTTTTTAGATCGACTTTCTGTTGGATGGAAAGCCATTTACATGATTTTCTAATAGCAGAAATGTGTTCTCTCCTAGGAATGTTAAGAGCAGCTCGGAGTGTGTTGTTTTGGTGGACCTGTAATTTGTTGATTATGGATTTGTTTGCACCTGCATATAAGCCATTGCAGTAGTCAAGTTTGGACTGAATAAGTGCTCTGGCTAGTGTGAGGCAGCTATTGGTGGATAGCAGCAGTCTGCAGGCCCTAATCAGCTTACCTCTGTAGGCCGTGGCTGAGGCGGTCATATTGATGTGTTTGGATAGGTTGGTGTTGGTATATAGATATAAACCAAGGGTTTTTACACTTTTAGCGATGGGAATAGTATTACCATCAATGGTGAAGTTAGTATAGCTGGGACTAGGTTTCGGGATGGCATTAGGGGATCCGACAAGGAGCAATTCAGTCTTGTCATCATTCAGGCAGAGGCCATGTGTGGCCATCCATGCCTGAATGATGGAGAAGACTTTGTTGATCCGGCTGATGTCCATATTGTAGTTGCTGGATAGAGTTAGGAGTATCTAGGTGTCATCTGCATAGTTGGTTTAGGTGACACCCAGATGGTCCAGCTTGTCGAATAACGGCTTTGTAAAGATGTTATACAAAGTGGGCGAAACACAGGAACCTTGTGGGACACCACAGGTGATGGGAATCGGGTTGGCCGCTGCTAGTGGAGAGAAGACCCGCATGGTCCTGTTATCGAGGATGGATCCATGAGATAGCCGGATGGGAAAAGTGTGCTGCCGTTGACAGGTGGTGACAAAGGATTTTGTGGTCAACCAGGTCAAAAGCAGCAGAGAGGTCTAAAAGAAGGAGGATGGCAGCCCTACCTTTATCTTTGAGTTCGTCAATCTGACTTTTGAGATCAACAAGGGCCGTTTCTGTTCCATGTTGAGGACGAAAGCCGATTGACGGATTCCTAGTAGTTGCTTGGTTTCTAGGTATTCTTGAATTTGTATATAGGCCACTCTGTCTAGGATTTTTAGTAAGAAAGGGACAGTGGTGATGGGTCTATAGTTCGTTGGTATAGACGGGTCGAGTGTTTTATTTTTTTAACAGTGGTAGAACCCATGATTGTTTCAAGTTGCTTGGGATAGAGTTGCTGGTGAATGATAGGTTTATTAGTTTGGTGATGAACAGGGATAGATCCCTGGCTGCATCTTTTATGATCTGGGCGGGGCAGCTATCCCCTTTACAGTTAGAGGGTTTCAGGGAGGCAATACTTTTTTGTACTTCGGGTATAATTACCTTTTTGAAAGTAAAGCCTGAGTTGATAACAGTGAGAGATGGTGGGGTTGGACTGGGAGATGAGCTTGAGGTGAGTTGTTGTCGTTTATGTTTAATTTTGGTTTGGCACCCCGTGATTTTATTGGCTAAGGCATTCTGGATGCCTGTGCACCAGGGTTTATCCTTAGTGCAGGTATTTGTAAGTGAGTTGGGGTTTTCAAGTTCCTTCAATATATTAAATAGTTCTCTCGTGCTGGAGCCTGCCTGGGTTATCCTAGAGTTGTAGGATTCTTTTTTAGCACATATTATCTTATTTTTGTAGAGAGTGATAATGTTAGTGAGCTTAGTTTTATTATCTGTAGAGGGAGTAGTTTTCCACAGTGTTTCTAGTTTGCTTTTTTGTTGTCTGAGAAGTTTCAGTTCAGGGGTGTACCAAGAGTTCAGGTGAGCTTTTGGTTTACCTTTGTGCATTTTCAGCGGGGCAATGATGTTGATAGCTTTGGACATGGAGTTGTTGCAGGTGTTGACTAGCAGGTTTAAGTCATCGGTGTCTGGTAGAGCGTTCAGACTGGGGACTACCAGAGGTATTAGAGCTTCAGCTGTGATGTTGCTCTTATTCCTAGTTGGGCAGGCCGGCGCAATAAAAGTCTGTTTGGGCACTAGGTTATTGATATCTAGCGAGAGGAGATGGTGGTCCGACCAGACAAGAGGTAGAGGGTCCTTAAGAGTGATGTTGCAATTAAGGGCAGCTACCCAGTTGAGAATAATGTCCCCGGGAAAAGCCATTGGGGACATTATATATGATAGGTCATTTATAACGCGCTTAATACCCAGAGGTTTTTAAGTGTGGACCTGGGGATCGAACCTGTGCTGCTCCGTGTCGTTTTGCTTCTAAGGCGAGCATGTTACCACTGAGCTATCCTCCTGACAAATATGGCGACATTATATATGGGGACAGGTTGGGGACACGTCCCCTGCTCCCCTTATAAAAAGAAATCAGGGGCTGCGCGGGTGTCCCCCGCATGTTCAATATAATAATGTCTCCACAAAAAACACTAACGTTTCGTCAGGAAACATTTTTGCAGGGACATTGTTACATGGAACCCAACCAATTTGGTCAGGCATATGGATGGGTGCTGAGAGGAGTAGGGAGGCGTCTGTTCAGCATGCCCATATCGTAGGACTGCGCTGCATTCTGCAGTCAGAGGTGTTGAGGCATTGTATGGTGTAAGTATGCAGAGCATTATGCGAACAGCACAACTACATTTCTTTGTAGTCCTTGCTGTATATTGATGTGTGTGGATAGCCGTGCATGCGGCCAGCGGAGTGATGTATTATAAGCCAGTTGTTAGGGCGCACGCCCAAGGATTGGGTCGCCCAATACCATGGTAAAGATTGGTGCTATAAAAAAGAAGAGGGTGTTTTGACACGAGTGCATCTTGTAAACAGGCATCAGGGTTGTGGCCCCACACCACACCTAAAATGCTGTTTTTTTGGTTCAAGAGAGCTGCAAAGGCAGTGAGAGCTCCACTTTGCTGGCATAGATCACCCGCACCTATTAAGTGGGAGGATGGGAGCAGGTTGTCGGCTACTGTTGTACGTTGATGTCAGAACAGCTCTAGTGCCACATTTGATCAGCTTTTATAATTGTCATGGAATATTAGTCTCCCTGGAACTGTAGGACGAACTGGACGAACATGTTCACAAGGTACCCGAATGATCAGTAGTGAAGGCAGCTTTTGGTGCCATGGGTGATGGATAATAGGGTGCCAGCGGGAGGGTGGGGTGCACACTGGGCACCAGTGCGGAGTCAGGGGGACGGCCGCTCCCTCTCCCACACCCTGGCAACACCACTACTAACGATTGGTTTTATGGACCCGTCACCCAAATATTTGGTGACTGTAAAAATGCATGTGTCACAATCGGGCCATCAAGCCAGGCCCTAGAAAGGCTGTGGCCATGCTATAGGGCTCTGTAGGGGACAGAGGAGCCCTGGCCTCCACTGGAAGGTCCTCCGTTTGCACCCCTCGTGACCTCAAGCTCCCCAAGATGAACCCCTTGATAAGTTCAAGATTTTTGCCGAACACCAATTCACCCAAAATTAAGTTGATTGGGCAAATGCCGGGACCTGTTGTGCCAGACTTAATAATAAGGGCATTTAGGGGAGAAATAAAATGCAACCCATTTATGTCAGTAAGTCACGTTGGTGACTTATTTAATGCAATATTGGGATCTTTGTAGCCAAGTGCCCTCCATGTTTCACCATCATTTCTCTTCTCCATATCACGCCTTGAAACTGCCTAGAGGTGGTACTAAGCACTGTGCAAGAAACCATCATACAGATAGATAGATTATGTTCAGTTTAAGAAGAAGCCTGGGACATTTTCTGCCAAACTGAACTCGCTAATCAAAAAAAATCCCATTACCACAATCCGGCACATTCATAATTTCTCAAGAGACTCGCCAAAGCAGCTATTCGATTCCGTAACTCACCCAAACTCAGGGGTGGATTGGCTATAGGGAACTCTGGAGATTTCCCAGTGGGCCTCTGCATCCTGGGCCTCTTTTCTGTGGTATTTCCACATTTTCTCATAGGAAAAGCATGGGCTTGCTGAAAATGTGTCATGTGGGGTCACTTTGAAAATTATTTCCAGGGCCTCTTTTGGTCCCCAGTAATTATTTCCAGGGCCTCTTTTGGTCCCCAGTAATTATTTCCAGGGCCTCTTTTGGTCACCAGTAATTATTTTCAGGGCCTCTTTTAGTTTCCAGTCCACTCCTGCCTTCAACTAACTCTGTGGTAAATGGACAACCTGTCCTATTTCAGTGTCTACTGTCCCTCACTAAAATCCAAATGTAAAAATCCCACCCCCCAAATTTAAAGATCCTGCTCTCTGTGGAAGTCTGATCCAAGAGGACGTGCCTCGAATAACCTGCACAGCCGAACTTGCTCAACCCACCTAGCCCGAACCTTGAAGGACGCTCGGGGAAGTTCAGGCCGTCGAATCGTTGGAAATTAGATTAATTCGGTGTTTACCCAAATCAGTTCACCAAGGCTTACTCGTGAGGGACTATAATTCAGCAAGGAGGCCTTGGGCCGATCATTATCAGGAGATAGTTGACGCTATACCCGATTAGGGAACCTGATCCGGAAAAGTGGGGCATATAATGATGGGTTTGGCCACTTAGTAAGGCTATGGTGGCATTGCCCCCACCCTTCCCTGGGCATTCTTATTTTTCTTAATATCTTCTCACCGGGGCCAAATGGAGTTTCAACTCTCGGAAGGTGTGCAGACGTTTTAACCCCTTACCCTATCCCGCCTGCTGGAATGTCTTTCTTAACGTTTACACACAACCACTTTCCTGCGTGGGCCTTCTGTAAAGCACTGCACAGTTTTCATATGTTTTGGCATGCCAGCTCAGTGGCAGGTCAGTTACCACCAGTTAAGGCCTTTCTGCCCAGTAGCAGGTCAGTTACCGCCAGGGCCTGATTCACAGAATGTTTTCCTATGGGATTCCACTATTATAAAAACGCTCCTGTGAATCAGGCCCTCGATGTAGTGATATTTAGGCACTGTGTGAGAGCAATCCCTGTTTACACACCACTGCCATGGAGCACAGCAGACAGAACACACACATATGTTAACGCCCGACTATGGTGCATGCAAAAAGAGTGGCAAGCACGTGATTTAATACCTCTATATGTGTATGTATAAGCCTAGCACGTGGCTCGCCCTCCTGTGTTGAAACTTTGAAGTGCAGGAAAGGTTGGGCAGAGCATAGATGCAATTTTAAATCTAGGACTACAAGTTCCAGAATGCAAAACAAACAGCAGACTAGAGTACTAATTCGCGCGTGGAATTCGGTATCTTGGCATGTAGGGGTGGGGGGCATGCTTGGCGCTGCTGCTTCTGAGCGAGTAATCGGGCGAGAGAGAGTCTAAGGAGAAGAGCCACTCCTACCTCCCTCCCTCTACCCCAGCCATGGGAGAATGCCACCCCACTGGTCACTGCATGATACAATGGGCCTCACTGCTCCAGCTGCTCGCAGCTGGCGCGCTGTACTGTAGTACATCAACCAATAACAGCCGCCCCCCCATTCCTAAATGAATTATCCCTCTATATAATCATTGTAAACGACGTTGCCAGCATCCACACCTGAACTGTAATTGCCAGACACCATCAACGCATGACTCGGTGCTTTCATTTCAAGGCACACCTGTCATTTTTTTTGTTTTTTGTTACTGACATTGTGTTTTCTTTGTTATTAAAAAAAACTAACAAAAAGTGATGGTAAGTCGAGTAAAAGAAGTTGGGGAGGGGGTGTAGTTTGCTGTGAACTGTAGTCGAGATGCAAAGGGAACCAATGTAGGCACGGCAGAACAAAATAACGGGGGGCCGAGGTGTCTATGCTGCGCATTATGGGGCGCCCTTCACGTCATTGCTAGCTGACTTGGACTGCTTTTTACACCTGCTTTTCCATACAAAGCAAAACCTCGATATTTTAGAACACCCCCTTGTGTGTAAGAAGCTGTATGCAGTTACCACCAGTGCGGGCTCTCTACGAAAGACAATGGCCTCGGGTCACACCTGCAGACAGGTACGCAGGGGCTAATTGGGGTGACACTGCGCACAGCGAGAAAGGGAAATTAGAAGGAAAGCAGGCCTCGGTTACGGGCCTGTCGACAAAGTGGAGGTGGACAGCATCATTTAATGCGGAGAATGGAGCCTAGAAGCACTCTGGCACCTTCGGGGCGCTCGGTTTACAAACAAAATATAAAAAAGTGCAAATTCAAATGACTATACGCAGAAAGCACCCTATGGCAGTCACGCACACACGGCATACCACCAAGTGCCAAGTGGCTTTTAATTTGGCTGTTGGCGCTATAAGGCTGTTTTTGATAGCACTAAAAAAAAAATCACCCGTCTTCAGTGCCCTATAAAACATACAGGAACGGGGAGAAAGTCTGCATTCCCCATCCAATGGGCAAAGAAGACATTTCTGCCTGATTTACAGACCCGCTCTATAAAGTGGCTATAAACCCACATCTGATAAGGATGCCGGCTGGATCCAGAACAGGGCGCCTCTCCCTACCGTGCACCCAAAATCAGTATAGCAATCACGCCTGCAAAGGCTCGTTTAGGTGAAATGTTCCCCTATGGAAAATACAGTTGGTGCCAGAAGAACACTGGGGGGGTGTGCGGGGGGCGGGGGAGTCTGGGAACTCTATGCATGTGAAGACTGTGTGTGTTGCAAATGTCAAAACGCACCCCATACTCCTCTCCTGGATTCTTGCATTCACTTTTAAATCTAAACGCCATTAAAAGGTGCCCCCCCTAAAAAACACCTCCTCAAAGACCTGCCGAGAGAGGCGAGCTCCGCTACCTGCACGGTAGTACCGGCAGGCACGGCCGTAAGGAACCCCCGTCTCTTTTACGACAGGAGACCTGTTCTTCCGTGATGAACGTTTTTGAAAGTCTCTGTTTTGGTCGCTATGGGGAGCTTTGTGTTTTCCTTTTGGAAAATGTTTTTTTTTTTTTAAGCGGTTTAGCAGAGGGAGATGCGCCCGCAGGGCAGCCGGTCGCAAGCGGTGGGAGTTAGAGAGAGCCCCGGCTGGCGTTTCACGAACCCAGGCTGCTGCAAGGTAAGGCGGCCAGGTGTGGGAGGCGTGCAGGGCTGGCCGAGGGTTCAGGGCTCGGGGGAGACGGGCTTCCTGATCCGGGCAGCTCTCAAAATAAGTGGATCTGAACACCGCCACGCAGGGGTGCACGAGCGTGCGCTCCCGTGAACAGTTTGGGAAGCTTTGGAAAGTTTGGAAAAGGTCAAGAACGAGAATGCATGTGTCTCTGAGCGAGCTAGTCGAGACGGTGTTATTGCTGGGTAAAAGGAGGGGATGGCGAGCCCTGTTCCAAGCGGAACACCCGAAAGGTACATGCGAAAGGTTCGGGTGAATATTTAAAAAGCTAGGACAAGAAAATACACGAAAAGGAATCGTGGTGAGTTTAGGAGAAAAAACGAAACGAGTTTGTCCCGGACTTTGAGAGTTCTCTAAGGTCCCGGGGTGAAGGTAAAGAGGGGGTGCTTTGTGCATGTTATATGCAGTGGTAAAAAGCCCATCAATCCGTGACCCCCTTAAAACAGCGCCAAATGTATGAGTTCAATGGTTGGAGACGCAGTTTTATTCATACTGGTGGGATGAGGAGGTTGGATGTTGCTCATTAAACGGAACAAAACGTGCATGTCTTAAAAGTTTCAGAGAATGGTGTCAAACGGGCTTCGTCCCTTTCAGGCAGGGGTGGTGGCGGCCAATGATTCCAGAACAACGTTGCAAAGGGTTTTAACTGTGGAAAAGCCTGCCATGTGGGCAGTTAAAGAATGGCAGGTTTTGCCCGATCTACGGCACCCCTTACGTGTCCGCCACAGCCCCGGTTCAAAGGGGGCAGCCAGCTACGTTCACAGCCCCCCAAACTCCCCATCCACCAACTTTACGCACACCGCAGCCTTCCCTGGCGATCCTGCCGACCCAGCCGGCAGGGACCCCGGCAGAGACTCCCTGTCAAATACCGCTGTTGTCTCGTAGCAGCGACGCCGCTGGTCGCCGGCGGTAACGCACCCCCGCCCCGGCTCGCACAGGAACAAGGGGCGGTAAAGAGCGCAGGTTCTCAGTGGAAATCACCCCGGTGCCCTGGAGAGGAACCCCCGAACCCCCTGACACGAGCCTGGCCCCAGATCCCCCTTCTATGCCACGCGGGGCACCATGCCCTGTCCCTCGCGCCCGCCGCTCCCCATCCAAGCGCCAAAACACTTTAAAGCAAACGCGGCGCTTCAAACGGTGCATAACTTTCAGCAACGCCCCGTTTTAACGGTCAGATGAAAACCTGCAAAAAACACCCTGTCGTGGTCCGACTTTGCATTCGATGATTCTTTAAAAAAATATACCCCAATCATTTCTCTATCAGTTGAATTAATCTGCATATATTGCCCCTGCCCGCCCTGCATATAACACCTACCCTCCACCCACCTGCCCATTCGCATGTCCGTTGCATCACACAAAAAACACCTCTAAATTTCAATTATGCAGATTTTTCTAACAGGCACAAAAACGATATTTCTCCCTTTTTTAGTCCGCCCCGGAATCATCGTTTTAAATCATTTTACGTTCGTTTTAAAAGGGGACCCAGTCGAAGCTCTCGTATTGGCGCTATTCAAATAAAAGAATGCGCATTAAACTGTCCGGAAAATGTGCATTGCGCTTAAAAGACGCCTGCGCTGCTCAGTAAACGGGGCGCTGCGCCCCGTCCGCCGGACCCGGCGGTGTTCGGGGCCGCCGGGGAAGCAGTTTCCATTGCCATTTGCAGGCTGTGCCTGTGCGCGAAGTTAGGCTCCGCATCCCTCACGTCTCTCCCATTGCAAAGCGCCAGGATGCGGCGGCTCGGGGCGTTAAGGCGCCCGAGCCAGAGAAAAGATTAAAATAAAACAAATATAAGCAGAAAGCACTTACCAGACATTTTGGAAAGGGGGGGAAACACGAAATAAGTTGTCAAGTTTCTTCCACTTCTGTGGTGCTGCACAGGGCTTCTCCCACCTGGGTTGCAATTCTGGAGACAATAGTATATATATATTTTAAAATTCGTAGTCAAACCAAAGTGTTTCTTCCCAATTCCGTCTGTAGGCAAGCACTATATTTCAATTATACCCACCGATATAAGTTTGAGATTTTCTCCCCCTTGCCAACTATTTAAAACCCTTAGAATCCCTTGATTTGACAATCAACTATTGCGCGATAGTTTTGATTTGAATATTCAAAGGCTTAACAAAAAGGGAGAACTTTTTTCGAAACACAGCTTGCCCCAGTGTAGCTGAGGGTCTCGGGCAATAGGATTTGGCGACAGCGCCCACCCAGGACCCTGCCCCGGCTGTATTTTTCACATTTTACCCCCTTTTCTCCAAACCGGCCACATGCTGCCAAAAGATGCCTGGAGTTTTGCTGCCAGAGAGGCAGCATGCGTCCCAGCATCCTGAAACTTGGCAGAGCGATGCCTGGGGAGATTCTGCAAATGGGGGCGTCCAGTTTGGGGGGTATTTTAATTGTTTTGGGGTCATTTTTTGCGTTTTTTGAAGCGGCTCTGTCATTTTGGAGGCGTGGCATGGGGTGCCCCCCCTTTTTGGGCACCTGGGTGCCAAAAAAGGGCACTTGGCAGGTGCATCTTTATCTGCTCTAACAGTCTGCACCCCATGTTGGGCCACACGGGGGGTTATTTGCCCGCTTTGAGGTTTTTTCGCTGTGGTTATTCATGTCTCCTGGGAATATAACGGTTTTTGAATGCTCTATAAAGCAGCCTTCTCCCCAGGCCTGCACAGCTGAGCGGTGCTACCAGCATCCGTGGGTGAGTCACAAAAGCTGCTCTTTTATCAACACTTTAATTTGTGTCCAATTTCTTTGATCTGGTGAATAACCAGACCCCCGGCCCCCTCGTGTTGCAGAGGTAGGCCCTGCTGCCCGAGAGAGCTTTTTTTGCGCACTTTTTGCGCACGGTGTCCTGATCGGTTCACGGTGAACCGATCAGGGCACCGTGCGCAAAAAGGAAGCCTTCGTTCAGGGGGGTAAAAGTTGGCACCTATACGCCTGCAATCCCCCTCTCCCCCCGTGCTCCCCTGCACCCCAACAGCCTGTTTGGTGCAGGGATCGGGGTGACGCGTTCACCCCGATCCCTGCACCAAACGAGCTGTTAGGCTGCAGGGGAGCACCGAGGGAGGTGCAGGGGTATAGGTGCCAAGTTTCACCCCTGAACGAAGCCTTCCTTTCTGAGCGGGCCTAGACTCGATCCATGCAGCAGCAGGCGGCAGCCGGAACGCCGGCCTAGTTTCCAGCGCCTGCCTTCACACGGCCTGTGCTCTGCCGGGACATTCCTGCTCTCACACATGCACACGGGAGAAGGCCACTGCTGCACCTGAGATGCAACTGCTTACACTCCCGTGTGTGTCTGTAGTTGTGTGTGTGTGTGTGTTTGGATGTACACATTTTTTGCAATGTGTACACTAATGTTCTCTCACACACATTAAATAATGTTATGCACGCGCATGCATAGGACGGCTGGAAATAGTGTACCGCTGCACTCACATAGGTACACACGTGTTTGAGTCTGTGGCACGTGCATAACATTACGATTCGTGTGTGTGGTGTGTGGATGCACACTGCCTGAATGTGTGTGGGGGCAAGGGGGCTCCCTTTTCCAAGGGTCCCGTGCCGCCCCCAGGAAAGGCGTGCGCTAGATTTGACTGCGAAGCCCACTGCCCGCTTGTGCGGTGCTTGTGTTGAGGAGGTTGTAGTGGGTGACCGGTGCTTCGATTCAATGTTCACTGGGTGTTACATCTTCATTATAAAAGGCGTTTAGTTATGGCTGGAGGGGAGCAGGGTGGGGGTTCAGGCTCACCTCCCCGGGTGCGCTGTCTCTATGGGATGCAGTACTTCTGTTGTAATGGCTGCGGACACTGAAATAACATGTGAGTGCAAGGTGTCCGCTATAGTGAGGGTGCTGAGCTGCTATTATGTGGCCATTACTCTCTCACACATTGACGGTGCTTAGTCTCTGCTATTATGAGGGCACTGCACCTCCGCTATGATGGGGGCATTACTCCGTCTCACATTGACGTTGCTTAGTCTCTGCTGTTATGAGGGCACTGCACCTCCGCTATTAGGTGGGCATTACTCTATCTCACATTGACGGTGCTTAGTCTCTGCTGTTATGAGGGCACTGCATCTCTTCTATTATGGGGGCATTACTCCCTCTCGCATTGACGGTGCTTAGTCTCTGCTGTTATTAGGGCAGTGCACCTCTGCTATGATGGGGGCATTACTCCGTCTCACATTGACGGTGCTTAGTCTCTTCTATTATGAGGGCACTGCATCTCTGCTACTATGGGGGCCTTACTCCCTGTCACATTGACGGTGCTTAGTCTCTGCTGTTATGAGGGCACTGCATCTCCGCTATTATGGGGGCATTACTCCCTCTCACATTGACAGTGCTTAGTCTCTGCTGTTATTAGGGCACTGCACCTCTGCTATGATGGGGGCATTACTCCGTCTCACATTGACGGTGCTTAGTCTCTGCTATTATGAGGGCACTGCATCTCTGCTATTATGGGGGCATTACTCCCTCTCACATTGACAGTGCTTAGTCTCTGCTGTTATGAGGGCACTGCACCTTTGCTATGATGGGGGCATACTCCCTCTCACATTGACGGTGCTTAGTCTGTGCTATTATGAGGGCACTGCATCTCTGCTATTATGGGGGCATTACTCCCTCTCACATTGACAGTACTTAGTCTCTGCTATTATGAGGGCACTGCATCTCTGCTATTATGGGGGCATTACTCCCTCTCACATTGACAGTGCTTAGTCTCTGCTGTTATGAGGGCACTACACCTCTGCTATGATGGGGGCATTACTCCCTCTCACATTGATGGTGCTTAGTCTCTGCTATTATGAGGGCACTGCATCTCTGCTATTATTGGAGCATTACTCCCTCTCACATTGACGGTGCTTAGTCTCTGCTGTTATGAGGGCACTGCACCTCTGCTATCATGGGCTCATTACTCTCCTTTCACATTCACGGTGCCTAGTCTCTGCTATAATGAGGGCACTGCAATTATTTTATTATGTGGGCATTACTCCCTCTCACATTGACGGTGCTTAGTCTCTGCTGTTATGAGGGCACTGCACCTCTGCTGTGATGGGGACATTACTCCCTCTCAGATTTACGGTGCTTAGTCTCTGCTATTTTGAGGGCACTGCATCTCTGCTATTATGGGGGCATTACTCCCTCTCACATTGACGGTGCTTAGTCTCTGCTGTTATGAGGGCACTGCACCTCTGCTATTATGTGGGCATTACTCCCTCTCACATTGACGGTGCTTAGTCTCTGCTGTTATGAAGGCACTGCACCTCTGCTATGATGGGGGCATTACTCCCTCTCACATTGACGGTGCTTAGTCTCTGCTGTTATGGGGGCACTGCACCTCTGCTATGATGGGGGCATTACTCCCTCTCACATTGACGGTGCTTAGTCTCTGCTATTATGAGGGCACTGCATCTCTGCTATTATGTGGGCATTACTCCCTCTCACATTGACGGTGCTTAGTCTCTGCTATTATGAGGGTGCTGCATCTCTGCTATTATGGGGGCATTACTCCCTCTCACATTGACAGTGCTTAGTCTCTGCTGTTATGAGGGCACTGCGCCTCTGCTATGATGGGGGCAAGGCTCTCTCTTATAGTGAGAGTACAGAGTCCTTGCTATAATGAGGGTGCCAAGTCTCTGCTATTATGAGGGCACTGCATCTCTGCTGTTATGGGGGCATGACTCCCTCTTACAGTGAGGGTGCTTAGTCTCTGCTATTATTAGGGCACTGCACCTTTGCTATTATGGGTGCATGACTCCCTCTTATAGTGAGGGTGCTGAGTTTATGCTATTATGAGGGCACTGCATCTCTGCTATTATGGGGCCATGACTCACTCTTATAGTGAACGTGCAGAGTCTCTGCTATAATGGGTGATGAGGCTCTACTATTATGTGGGCATGGCTCTCTTACAGTGAAAGTGCAGAGTCTCTGCTATTATGAGGGTGCTGCATCTCTGCTGTTATGACGGCATGACTCCTTCTTACAGTTAGAGTGCACACTCTGCTATAATGGAGGTGCTAAGTCTGCTATAGTGAGGGTGCTGAGTCTACACTATTAAGAGGGCACTGCATCTCTGCTATTATGGGGGCATTACTACCTCTTATGGTGAGGGTGCTGAGTTTCTCCTATTATGAATGCACTGCACCTCTGCTATTATGGGGGCCTGGCTCCCTCTTACAGTGAGGGTGCTTATTTTCTGCTATTATGAGGGCACAGCACCTCTGCTATTATGGGGGCATGACTCCCTCTTACAGTGAGAGTGCAGCATCTCTGCTAATATTAGGGCACTGCACTTCTGCTATTATGATGGCCTGACTCCCTCTTACAGCGAAGGTGCTGAGATTCTGCTATTATGAGGGCACTGCATCTCTGCTATTATGGGGACATGACTTCCTCTTATAGTGAGGGTACTGAGTTTCTGCTATTATGAGGGCACTGCACCTCTGTATTATGGGGGAATGACTCCCTCTTACAATGAGGGTGCTTAGTTTCTGCTATTGTGGGGGCACTGGGCCTCTGCTATTATGGGGGCATGGTTCCCTCTTACAGTTAGAGTGCAGACTCTGATATACTGAGGGTTCTGAGTCTCTGCTATAGTGAGGGTACTAAGTCTCTGCTATAGTGAGGGTGCAGCGTCGCTGCAATTATGAGGGCACTGCACCTCTGCTATTATGAGGGCCTGACTCCCTCTTACAGTAAGAGTGCTGAGTTTCTGCTATTATGAGGGCACTGCATCTCTGCTATTATGTGGACATGACTCCCTCTTATAGTGAGAGTGCAGAGTTTCTGCAATAATGGGGGCGCTGAGTCTCTGCTTTTATTTAGGCATGCCTCTCTTACAGTGAAAGAGCAGAGTCTCTGCTATTATGAGGGTGCTTCATCTCTGCTGCTATGAAGGCATAACCCCTTCTTACAGTTAGAGTGCACACTGTGCTATAATGGAGGTGCTGAGTCGCTGCTATAGTGAGGGTGCCGAGTCTATACTATTATGAGGGCGCTGCATCTCTGCTATTATGGGGACATGAATCCCTCTTATAGTGAGGGTGCTGAGTTTCTGCTATTATGAAGGCACTGCATCTCTGCTATTATGGGATATAGCTCCCTCCTACAGTGAGGGTGCTTGGTGTCTGCTATTATGAGGGCACTGCACATCTGCTATTATGGGGGCATGGCTCCCTCTTACAGTGAGAGTGCATAGTGTCGGCTAAAATGGGGGTGCTAAGTCTCTGCTATAGTGTGGGTGCTGAGTCTCTGTATTATGTAGGCACTGTATCTCTGCTATTGTGGGGCATGACTCCTCTTACAATGAGAGTGCAGAGTCTCTTCTACAATGGGGGTGCTGAGTCTCTACTATAGTGAAGGTGCAGAGTCTCTGCTATTATGAGGGCACTGTATCTCTGCTATTATGGGGCATGACTCCCTCTTACAGTGAGAGCGGAAAGTTTCTGCTGTAGTGAGGGTGCTGAGTCTCTGCTATAGCGGGGTATCTGACTCCCTCTTATGAGAGTGCAGAGTCTCTGCTATTATGAGGGTACTGCTGCATCTCTGCTATTATGAGGGCCATGACTCCCTCTCATATCAAGACCGCAGAGTATCTGCTATTATGAGGGCACCTCATCTCTGCTAATATGAGGGTCTGTCTCCATCTAGGAAAACTTAGTGCCAATTTTCGTCTATAATGTGAGTGCCTTACTGTGTCTCTGCTATGTTGAGGGCGCCGAGTCTCTGCAATAGTGAGTCTACTGAGACTCTGCTATTATGAGGGTGGTGTGTGTCTTCTATGGTACGAGCACCTTCCGAGTCTCTGTTATAGTGAGGGCGCTGAGAGTGCCTGCTGTTATGTGGGTGCTGACCCTAATTTGACCCTAAGACGGAGTGAATGTGCTGAGTCTCGGCTATAGTGAGGGTGATGACTGTCATCTATTGTGAGGGAATCTTCCGAGTCTCTGTTATAGTGAGGGCGCTGAGATTGTCTGCTGTTATGAGGGTGCTGACCCTAATTTGACCCTAAGACAGAGTGAATGTGCTGAGTCGCGGCTATAGTGAGGGTGATGACTGTCATCTATGGTGAGGGAATCTTCTGAGTCGCTGTTATAGTGAGGGCGCTGAGATTGTCTGCTGTTACGAGGGTGCTGACCCTAATTTGACAATAAAACAGAGTAAATGTGCTGAGTCTCGGCTATAGTGAGGGTGATGACTGTCATCTATGGTGAGGGCATCTTCTGAGTCTCTGTTATAGTGGGGGCGCTGAGATTGTCTGCTGTTACGAGGGTGCTGACCCTAATTTGACCCTAAAACAGAGTGAATGTGCTGAGTATCGGCTATAGTGAGGGTGATGACTGTCATCTATGGTGAGGGAATCTTCTGAGTCGCTGTTATAGTGAGGGCGCTGAGATTGTCTGCTGTTACAAGGGTGCTGACCCTAATTTGACCCTAAAACAGAGTGAATGTGCTGAGTCTCGGCTATAGTGAGGGTGATGACTGTCATATATGGTGAGGGCATCTTCTGAGTCTCTGTTATAGTGAGGGCGCTGAGATTGTCTGCTGTTATGAGGGTGCTGACCCTAATTTGACCCTAAGACAGAGTGAATGTGCTGAGTCGCGGCTATAGTGAGGGTGATGACTGTCATCTATGTTGTGGGAATCTTCTGAGTCGCTGTTATAGTGAGGGCGCTGAGATTGTCTGCTGTTACGAGGGTGCTGACCCTAATTTGACAATAAAACAGAGTAAATGTGCTGAGTCTCGGCTATAGTGAGGGTGATGACTGTCATCTATGGTGAGGGCATCTTCTGAGTCTCTGTTATAGTGGGGCGCTGTGATTGTCTGCTGTTATGAGGGTGCTTACCCTAATTTGACCCTAAAACAAAGTGAATGTGCTGAGTATCGGCTATAGTGAGGGTGATGACTGTCATCTATGGTGAGGGAATCTTCTGAGTCGCTGTTATAGTGGGGCGCTGTGATTGTCTGCTGTTATGAGGGTGCTTACCCTAATTTGACCCTAAAACAAAGTGAATGTGCTGAGTATCGGCTATAGTGAGGGTGATGACTGTCATCTATGGTGAGGGAATCTTCTGAGTCGCTGTTATAGTGGGGGCGCTGTGATTGTCTGCTGTTATGAGGGTGCTGACCCTAATTTGACCCTAAGACAAAGTAAATGTGCTGAGTCTCGGCTATAGTGAGGGTGATGACTGTCATCTATGGTGAGGGCATCTTCTGAGTCTCTGTTATAGTGGGGCGCTGTGATTGTCTGCTGTTATGAGGGTGCTTACCCTAATTTGACCCTAAAACAAAGTGAATGTGCTGAGTATCGGCTATAGTGAGGGTGATGACTGTCATCTATGGTGAGGGAATCTTCTGAGTCTCTGTTATAGTGGGGCGCTGTGATTGTCTGCTGTTATGAGGGTGCTTACCCTAATTTGACCCTAAAACAAAGTGAATGTGCTGAGTATCGGCTATAGTGAGGGTGATGACTGTCATCTATGGTGAGGGAATCTTCTGAGTCGCTGTTATAGTGGGGGCGCTGTGATTGTCTGCTGTTATGAGGGTGCTGACCCTAATTTGACCCTAAGACAAAGTGAATGTGCTGAGTATCGGCTATAGTGAGGGTGATGACTGTCATCTATGGTGAGGGAATCTTCTGAGTCGCTGTTATAGTGAGGGCGCTGAGATTGTCTGCTGTTATGAGGGTGCTGACCCTAATTTGACCCTAAGACAAAGTGTATGTGCTGAGTATCGGCTATAGTGAGGGTGATGACTGTCATCTATGGTGAGGGCATCTTCTGAGTCTCTGTTATAGTGGGGGCGCTGTAATTGTCTGCTGTTATGAGGGTGCTGACCCTAATTTGACCCTAAGACAAAGTGAATGTGCTGACTATCGGCTATAATGAGTGTGATGACTGTCACCTATGGTGAGGGCATCTTCTGAGACTCTGTTATAGTGAGGGTGCTGAGAGTATCTGCTATTTTGAGGTTGCTGGCCACAAGAGACAGTGAGTGTACCCAGTCTCTGCTTCTGAGTGTAGGCTATAGTGAGGGCCGGAGAGTGCCTGCTATCATGAGGGTGCTGACCCTAAACTACAGTGAAGGTGCTGAGTCTCGGCTATAGTGACGGTGATGAGTTTCATCTATGGCGAGGGCATCTTCTGAGACTCTGAGACTCTGTTATAGTGAGGGTGCTGAGAGTGTCTGCTATTATGAGGCTGCTTGGCATAAGACAGAGTGAATGTGCTGAGTCTCGGCTACAGTGAAGGTAATGAGTGTCTTCTATGGTGAGGGCACCTTCTGAGTGGATGCTATACGGGAGGATAGCTCAGGGGCAACGTACTCGCCTTGGAAGCAAGACGAAGAAAGACGACACGGAGCAACACGGGTTCGATCCCCGGGTGCGCGTTATAAATAACCTAGTATATAGTGAGGGTGGAAAGTGCCTTCTATTATGAGGTTGCTGACCCTAAACTACGGTGAATGTGCTGAGTCTCGACTACAGTGAGGGCGATGAGTGTCGGCTATAGTGAAGGCGACTTCTGAGTCTCTGTTCTAGTGAGGGCGCTAAGAGTTTTTGCTATTATGAGGGTGTTACAGTGAGGGTTATGAGGGTCTGTTATTGAGTCTCCTCATTAGCCGAGTCGGTGCAGCGCTATTATACGGACGGCGGGGACTGTAATGTTGGCTTCATTTCTCAGTGTGATTTCTAACTGCTTCATTTAATTAGGACCTGGGCCACGGCGTGATCAGTGATAGGCTGGGGGTGGCAAGAGGGCCTTAATCCGAATTATGTCTCTATGTGCAATGCATGAATGAATAAATGCGTGGATGGCCCTCGCACGCGGGTGCACCCACCACACGCGTGCACGGAGCACGGCGGCTGCCGAACCCTCACTTAAGCGTATGTGTTAAGCGTGTGTTTGCAGGTTGTGGGCGGAAGGGGTGTTGTTCTTCTGTTCGTGCTCCAGAGGGTTGAAGTCCTTTTTCGGTTTGTTTGCTGAACGAACGTTATTGCGGGCTTTAAATCGCGGAGGTGCTGCACTCCTGGTAGCAACCCCAGCGCAGGGCGTGGGCGGGGGCAGCCCCGCCTACCGGGCAGACACTGAACTGCGTTGTTCGCAGGGGCTTTGCTCAACCCATTTCCTGTGGGTGGCGCTGTACGGACATGGGTTTACCATGTCGCCACCTGGCACCAAGGTAACCATCTCCCCGCCCCGGACTTTCAGCCAACAGCACTTTGCATGCTGGCACTTGCAGGCCAAGACGGATTATAGGAACTCGTAAAACTACTTGCCCCAGCATGCTAAGTTCTTAAGTTATTTTGGCTAGAAGGAAAGGGCTGGAGGAATTTGACCTTCTCGGGCTATGGTGGGGGGTAGGGGAGGGGAGCGCGCGGGGGGGGGGGGGGGTTCGGGAAGAGGGGCTGGTGTCCGGGGGTGCAGACGAAAGTTTTATAAGTAAAACTGGCATGTCGTTGTTTCGCACCCCATATTTTTCGGGGAACAAGAACACCCACTTTCGGCCCCATCCATGCATAAGCTAGTCATCACATAAAGTGTGTTTGCTCATGTGCACACACTTAAGCGCCAACACCCCGAATCCAGCCACCAAGCCCTGTAAATGTGTTACATCCTAGCATGTGGCTTCTGTGTGCGAACTTCACTTCAGAATTCCCATCCACGCATGCTCTACGGGAGGTACGGGGTAACGTGCTTGCCTTGGAAGCAAGATGACTCAGACCAACACAGGTTCGATCCCCGAGTACGAGCGTAGCAACCTCTCTGTATTAAGCGCGTTATAAATAACCTATCGTATATTTGCTTTTCAGCGTGGGGGCGCCACGCTACTGCCATTTTATCGAGGATGAAAGGGTGAGCCAACCTTTCTGGCTCTAGAAACTCCCTGTGGCAGCAGGTTACACACTAATCTCACAAGCTAGTGGCCTAGCGCCTAACTCACTTTATCGAATTCCCGGCGTAATTTAAGAAGAGTGGTAGATTAGCGCGCACCCACAGCGAATCCCCTCTTTTTATTAAACAAGACGCTGAGGTCTTCCTGTACGTTTTGCAAGAATGACGACTTTCAGCAGGTGGGTGAAACAATTCTAGGCACATGCGAGCATAACCCCTTCCACAAATATAGCATGTCAATAACTTGGAGAGTTGGCACTTAGCACTTAGCACCCAGGTGCACAGGTACCCAGACAACTAGCCACTTATGCACTTAGGTACTTAAACAGTCAGACACGTTTGTACTCATGTACGTATGAACTCAGTCACTCATGCATGCAAGCACGTTTGCATTTATGCACTCATGACTTCACTCACAAACTACTCAGGGATGTCATTTAGGGGTCGCCAGGGGTCGCACCTGCGACCCTTGAGGTCTTGCTTGCTACTCCTGTGGTCTCCCTTGCTACCCCTAAAAAAAATGTAAAAAACGTACCTTTTTATTTTTACTTTAAAAAAAAAATAAACAGAGGGTCCTGGGCTGTGGCCAGCAGTATGTGGCTCTTTGTTTCTGGAGTGGCTGTTTTTCTGATAGCTATAACTGGTAAGACAGCTCAGTGAGTTGAGCGCTCGCTGCTGCAATGTGTGTGTGATCTGCAGGTTGCAGATTCGACTCCCGGCAGGGTCAACTCAGCCTTTCATCCTGCTGAGTCTGAAAATGAGTATCAACACAGTTGGGTGATATTGTATGTACATTTGTTCCATAAAAAAGAGCTTAAGCGTAAGTGCTACATAATAACAAATCATTATCGTTTGGTCTTGGACACCTGCTTGCATTCACAGTCATTTGGTAATATGGGCCTATAAACGCTATTGATTATACATATGGTGATCCGCTCTTGTATAAATGTATATCACTTTACAGTGATATTGTAACCATATTTTTTGAAGTGTACTTAGAAACAATGCTATATGATGCCACTTCCTGTTTTTTCAAGGGGTGAAAGGCCATGTTCCATCGCTTACCTTGATGTCACTTCGGGGTGGGGTCAAAGGACACTACTTTCTGTGATGTAATCAGAGGTCAAGGGTCGTCTGATGTCAGTTTCCCTACCACTGGCATTTTGGTGAAATGACGACCATGAAGCTACTGTGCTCACACTCACTCAAGCACTCACGCACTTACCTATGCACAGGGACTTCATTTGGGGTGTCCAGGGGTCACAACTGCAACCCCTGGGGTCTCCCTTGCCACCCTTGTGGTCTCCCTTGATACCCCTAAATAAACGCTATGTTTTTTTTTTTTAATGGAAGGTCCTGGGCTGTGGCCAGCACCATGTGGCTCTTAGTTTCTGGAGTGGCTGGGTTTCTTGTTCAGGCCTCCTAAAAAAACAGAGGGTTCCACAAGTGTAACACTTTGAGCAGTGACCCTAAATAAGAAAGAATCGGAATAACACATAGTCTTTCTGGAATTCTATTAAAGAATTGCTAGACTCATTAAAGGTTGATTTTAGGCAGACTTCAGGGGTGAGTCAGTGATTTAGTCTGATTTTAAGCACCTCAAATTCACAATGCAGACAAAAACTATGTGTATTTTGCTTCTCGCAAGTTGCAGTTATAGAATGTTTTTTTTTTCCTGCTGTTGTCTCCGTTGAGATCATCACAAGACGGTCCATCTCGGTATCCTTGGTCACTTGACAAAATCCTTGGTGCCTGAAGGCTTGCGCACAGTGTAGAAATGTTTGACCAAAGCACATCAAGTGACCCTTGATTTCGTTGTGCCACAATGAATGCTTTGTTGAACTGTGTCTATCTTTCCCATCTTACCCAGCTCACACTCAAGCGGTATAATAGACAAAAACACTTCAGGAATATAGTGCCCTGCTCATACCTAGGGCATATTGAGGCCAGCTCACTCCTGAGGGATATAGTGCCTAGATCACTCCTCGAGGATATAGTGTCCAGCTCACTCTTTAAGGATATGATTCCGAGTTCACACTGCAGGGGTACAGTAGACAGCTCACTCTTCAGAAATATAGCGCAGAACTCACATATGAGGGATGTTGTGTCCAGCCCACACCTCAGGGATTTTGTGCCCAGCTCACTCCTCGAGGATTTAGTGCCCAGCTAACTCTTGAGGGATATAGTGCCCTGCTCACACCTCAGGGATATTGTGGGCAGCTATCGCTTAAGGGCTATAGAACCCAGCTCGCACTTCACAGATATAGTGTAGAGCTCACTATTCAGGGATATAGTGCCTAGTTCACACTGCAGTGGTACAGTAGACAGCTCACTCTTCAGGGATATAGTGCCCTGCTCACACCTCAGGGAAATTGTGGGCAGCTCACTCCTAAGAGATATAGTGCTGAGATCACTCCTCGAGGATATAGTGTCCAGCTCACTCTTCAGGGTTATAGTGCCCTGCTTACACCTCAGGGATATTGTAGCCAGCTATCTCTTCAGGGGTATAGAATCCAGCTGACACTTCAGGGATACAGTGTACAGCTCACTATTCAGGGATATAATGCAGAGCTCAGTCTTCAGGGATACAGTGCCAAGTTCCCTTTTCCAGGATGTGTGCCCAACTTACACGTCAGAGATATAGAGCCCAGCTCATTCTTCAAGGATATCCATCTCCCTTAAGAGAACAGCCACTCTTCAGGAACATAGTGCTAAAATCACTCTCCAGGATTGTAATACCCTAGCACACTCTTCATGCATTAAGTGCCAGATCACACGGTAGCAGTCTGACGTCTTTCAGGGATGTCAGGATTTCCATTCTGTCAAACCTCTTAGCACTCCAAGAACCAGCAGCCTGGGTGTAAATTTAGGGGGTGGGGGGTAGGGGTGTTTGTCCACCCCAACTTTCATGGCACACCATTTTGTCCCCATTCATTTGGCTGGGGCACCTTTTGTTCAGATGGCATGTCCCACGCAACATTTTCAGCAAAGTTACTCCACTGACCAGCAGCTTTGACAAGCCTCTTAATAGCCTCAGCATTGTTCTGTGTGCCAGCTGGTGTGGTTTTGCGAGTCTCCGTGATTCATCTGTTGGGGCTTCTGGCTGGTGTCATGTTTGCTATTCCTGCCCTCTGTTGATGGTATGCTAACATTGGTAAATTTGCATTTGCAATCCAATTTGGCATTTTTTTGATCAGATAACCAATGCTTTGTTTGTTCGAATTTTTGAAAACTGATTCAAACGACAATAAAGAAATCTTGCTTTACATTTACTTGAAGATTGCTTTGAACAAATTGCCATATATTGTTCGAAGTCAGCTCCAAATCCAAAGTGGTCTTTAATTCATGATATTTTTCCAAGTTGTCAATCCATAGCCATTGCCTCCGTTTTTTTTGGCATTTTGAGGACTTTCTAGTAGCATCTCCATGGTGACATTTGCGGCTTGCATATTTGTTTTTACTTTTTCAGACCATAGTTCCTGTAAGGTTTCCATGTTTGGGTTTTTTTGTGAGCTAAACAGTTTAAATGCCGGTTCTGGCATTTCAATTGACATCTTTCTCAACAAAGCCATCGATTTCCAAATGACGGCTCCATACATAGGCTCCAATCCCAATTCATGACGGATTACTGTCACTGAAAAGTATTTAGGCAGTCTTAGCGCAGGTCGCCAAAACAGACCTTCAAATTTTGACCAGATCTTATAGTCAATATTCCAGCCTGACTCGGCTCCAAACGTTATTGCTGGTATCACTTTTTGTAAGTAGAAGGTTCGTACTGGAATCAAGGAAAATTTCCCATATTGTGAGTGAATTCTAGCTTCTTGTAGAGCTAGTATTTTGATTCTTTTTTCAAGTTCAGTCACCCAACTCCGTTCTCTTATTGACGTGCTGAAGGATATACCTAGATAGCGGATCACATTCACTACCTCAATCGGGACGTTGTTTATTGTCCACTTGAAGTTCTTATTTCTGTGACCCTCGACGGGGCCGAGCTTCAGTATCTTTGTTTTTTCCACGTTGATCTTCAGGTCATTTTCCACCATATATATGTTCAGCGTATTTAATAGCCCCTGTAAGCCTATTTGCGTTTTTTCGATCAATACAAGATCGTCTGCATAGATCAGACAACTTACAGGATTGCCGTTGACTTTGGGAGGGAAGCAATGAGTTTTTTCTAGTGTTACAGACACATCCGCGATGTATAGTTTGAAAAGAACCGCTGCCAGTGGGCAGCATTGCTTCACTCCCTTGTTTGTTACTATCGGTTCAGAGAGGTCGCCATTTTCATTTAGCCTACTTCTTATAGAGGTTAAATCATGCAGGGCCTTTATGGGATTTAGTATGGTATCTGGGCAGTTCCATTTCTTCACATTTCCCTAGAGCTTTGCCCGATTTATTCCATCAAAAGCTTGTTGCATGTCTATAAATGCGAGAAACAGTTTTTCTTTTCTTCGCAGGGTTTCTAGTTTCAGGAGGTTTAGTATGGAAAGATTGTTTTCAGTTCCTACTCCCTTGGTGAAACCGGTTTGCCTTACATCATTTAGCTCATATTGAAGGGCCCAAGCTGAGATTTTCTTCTGTAAGAAGGCTGCAAATACTTTTCCAATGGTATCTAGTAAGGCAATTGGTCGGTAATTGGCAGGGACGTCCCTGTTGCCTTTCTTATAAATTGGGACGGTTATTGCCTCGGACCAGGATGATGGAATTTTCTTAGATTTTGCTATTGTCACAAACAATTCGGCTATGAACTTGGCCCATTCATGAGGATGTTGTTTTAGCATTATGTTTGTAATGCCATCTGGGCCAGCCGCTCTAGAGTTTTTTAGTTTTGCTATGGCACAGATTATGTTATCCACCGTCTCTGTTGTATCCCAGCCCAAGTCAACAGAGTTGTTTTCTTCCTCCGTCGAACAGCCATGGGATGAGAATACTTTCTGGAAGGGACTCACCCATGCTACCTCGGGTACTCCATTTGCCATGGTTGCGGCTTGATTTAGGTGGTCTTGATTTAGAATTTTCCAAATATCTCTGGTGTTGTGTGTTCTTATCAAGGAAGGCATCGCCTCGCCACGTTCTTGATCTCGCTGGTGTGCGAAAGCTATTAACCAGTTTCGGTATCTTTGTTTACGTTGTTTGATTATACTTGCATTGTTGGTGCGAAATCTGGATCGCAGGTCTTTTAGGTCTTTCCTCAATTTCTTCTTTTCATTATTCAAGCTGGTGCTCCACGTGTGTTTGTGATTAGATACTGGAGGAGGATTTCTTGAGGTGTGCATATTCAAATTTAGAAGGATTGCTGGATAATTTATTAACTCTGAGCTTTCTTTGTTTTCTGACTGAAAAACAGAAGTTAGTTGCCGGATCTGATTTGTATTCATCCTAAGCCTGTTACGGCCAGAGTTCACTTCTAATTGAGTGCAGGACGTGCCACTCAAGCGCTTACACCAAGGTTGCCAGGACATTTTCAAGGGGTAGTGATCACTGTTATTCGTCGGTGTTATCTGCAGGTTCGTAATTTTGTGCATCACGTTGTTAGAAACCCAAATGTAGTCTAGTGTTTTCTTTAATCCCATATTTATCCACGTGATTTGTGGCGGAGAATTGCCAGGCACGTTTCCGTTGACCATGGTGCAATCTCTGGATTCCATTGCCTCAGTCCATCGGGCTCTTCTAGAGGTATCCCAGAGGTCTTCGTGGCGGCGAAGAATGCTTTTCTGATGGTTTCCATTGAACCAAGTTGTATTTAAGTCGCCACACACGATTATCCAGAGGTTTTGAAGGCTCCTCAGATTTGTGTCGACTATTGTTATTATTGATTGAATGAATGCCCCTGTCGAGATCTTTACAGAGTTCCAGTATACATTGAGTAGTAATAAATGTTGAGATGTGTGATGATCATTTTCAGCTCCACTTGTTTTTCTTTCAAGTAGGGTTGACTGGACATATCCCTTTGGGTTTGTTGAATCCACCACTTCCCAGCTTGTTCCTATTTTTATCAGCGTCAATAGCCCCGAGAATGGGCAACCTCTTTTGTTCTTACTTGCAGGGTTTATCAATATTTGATATCCGTTGTTTACTGGAGGTTGACGCATCCAAGTTTCCTGCAGGCATATTACGAAATTATCTGAAAGGTCCACTGGGAAGTTGTTGTATAAGTGGCTGGAGCCTCTGGTGTTCCACGAAATCAGAGTGTTGATGGCTTCCAATCCATCGTTGTCTAGTTAATGTTTTTTTCCAGATTGTTGTGTGGTCCTTTTGCTCATGGCAGAAGTCGAGTTTGAGTTCAAGTGCTTACGAATCTGGTCGCGCCGGTGACTCAGAGAGCTCTTTGACTCTCGCCTATCAATACCTTCTGCTCCATTCAGTCTCGTCGGCTCAAGATATTCCAAGATCTCGAAACCAAGGCATAAAATTTCATCTTTTGCGCCCATCAGTGACCTTCTAACTGCTTGGGAGTTGACGTGTAACAGTATGCAGTCAACCCGTTCTTCTAAGATATATTCAACAATTTGAATGTCATCAGAGGTAATTGTCCTTAGTAGAGGCACTGAGTTCAACAGGCGCATTACGTTGCCACGATTCAAATTTACATCGATGTCGTCAGCCAACACATTTGTCAATTTAATTTCTTTTGATGATGTAAGATGTTGCCCAGAAGTGGAGGTCTTCTGTGTTGAATCTACAATTTTGTGTTTTTGAGCAGTGGTACGCTTTGGATTTAATACAGTAACTAGCTTTGCCTTGTTGTTGCAGGGATTAACCATTTTTCCGCCATCTGTTTGGTTATCGAACTTTGCATAGGCTGGGGCACGATTCGCACCCATTTTTGCGGGGTGGCGTAACTGAATCGGTTTTGTTTGGGATCTGTTTTGATGACTTAGAGTGTGTGGCTCCTGAGAATTCATTCTATCAGTGGAGAGGTTGTCATACTAAGCGCTACTGCATTCTTCACTTACATCATGTGAGTAAGTGGACAAATTGCAGAGGTCTTCGAGACCCTCCATCGTCGAGTCGCTGCTAGAGTCTGAAACGATTCTCCTCCGCTTGTTTGGATTCGTTCTTGTTGGTTTAGGCGCTTGTATTGTCGGAGATGAGTCATTGAGTATTTTTAACTTTTCTTTTCTGTTGTCGTTCTCTTTTGTTGGCTCCAAGACGGGAAATAACAGTTGTTTGTTTGTTGATTTCCCTAAAGGTTTTTCTCGGGCGAATACCTTCGAGATGGAGGGAGTTGTTAGGTTTCTAATACATTTCCTTGAATTTGGAGTTTGCTTCGTATTAACTGTATTTATTGTCTTTTCTTTCTTTTTTTTTATGTTGGACACTGCTTGCTACCCCTCCTTGCCCTTCATCTTGGCTGCATCTTGGATTCTTTCCAATTTGGAGGTTTTTTGCACCTCCATAAAAGATTCCGAACGACGCCTTTGAAGTTGAACAGCTTGGTGCCACTGCTGGCAACTCCCAGATACTGGGGGGGACTGATCTTTTTAGGTCATCACATGCTTGCTTCTCCTCTTTTGATTGTGAGGCCTCTACTACGTGTGATTGAGATTTCTCATGGTTAACAGTTTTTATTTCACTTTCTTTCGTTTTTGTGGCCTTTGTTGCGCCTTCGTCAGAGTGTGCCTGATGGAATATACTGACTTGTGCGCTATCTGGGCCATTGTTTTCAGTTAGTGTTGATTGTGGTGCAGCCGGGACGGCGAGACTTTTGTCTAGACGACTGCCACTTCCTGGGTTAGCCAGGTTTGGAGACGCTGGGCTTAAATTCAGGAAGGACTTTTTCATAAAGTTCGTCAGCTCATCCATTTGGATCCTGGCTTCATTTGATTTTTTTTCAATTAGCCGAAGTATTTTTTTTAATCCATCTTCCATCTCAGTGTATTTGTTTGTTCTTTTTTGTTGCTGATAATTCAGATTGAGTTCCATCAATGATATCTTTTCAGCTGGATGTCCAACTATCGCTCCATTGTTGTGTATCGTTTCATTCACACTTTCATATAATTTTATGAAAGGTATTAGGGCCTGCGAAGTCGCCGCTAAAATGTTATTATGAATCTGTATTGCCGCAGCAACAGATAGATTAGATATGACTTCCCTATGACTTGCCGCCTTGTCCTTACAATGACAGTTGGTATCACAGTGTTCAGCTTGTCGGGGCAAGAGGTGCTTCCCACGCATGTCTCTACAGATTCAACTGTGTGTGCATTTAGGGGAGTGGAGCAATTTGGTGTATTGGCTCTGCCTTTATTTATCGAGGATGTCACTCCTCTCGGTTTTTCGGCTCGCCCATCTCCGAAATCGTGACACCGATGCGATACGGGGACTCCCCTCTCCCATCTCGGCGAGCTAACAGCTTCGTTCTCATTTTGCTCCTGATGGGTTCTTTTTTTTTGGAGGTTCGCGTTTCCTGATTCCGGTGCACTGAATTGCTCTGAGGTCGACATTATTCTATTATTGTGACTATTTCCGTATTTATCTTTGGAGTAACTTTCTGCTAGCTTCGCCTTCATAGATTCGAAGTCGGCTTGCAGCCTCAGAGTAAGTCTGGCCTCCCGTCCAGGTAAGTCGGTTTCATTGTTGTTCGATCTCAACAAGGGAGTAGATTGTACAATGCCTGTTCGCATATTCTCATTGTTGAGGGCCACTAATTTGTCAATATTTGTTGGGTCCAAATTCGACGTTATATCGCTCACCAGTTGATTAATGATTGGATGGCTCGTCTGGGTCAGAGGAAGTGATTCTGTATGGTCAACAGATTTGTCTAGAGCCGGTTTCCGAAAATGAAATCTTAACATTTTGGTATTTTTTTGAGTGCGCACAGAGTCTGAGTTCATAAGCTCGGCGTCCGTCACCTCAAATGGGGAATAGAAGGAATCTTCTCCTTCCTCGTTATTCCCATCAGGTGGGCCACATGATTGTAAGTTTTTTCTTGAAGCGTCAAGATTCATTTTGCATACAGGCTGAACGGCTGTTTCTCCCTTTAAGCAAACCTTGTGTTGTGTGTTTAGATACATATATTCGTGCTTGTTCAGAGTGTTTTCCTGGGGCTTTAAGCGTGAAAATATACTGACCGTTGTTTTCGCCATACTGTGATCACGTGACGCTACCCTGCCCTCATAGACACACCCTCACGCCCTTGCGGCGTAAGCCCTGAGGACAGAAGGGCTGGATTGTGGCTGTTAGGCTCTGGCGGCTTTGGTGCTCGGTGGGAGTGCCACAAAACTCGCCACACATCTAGGACAGCTGAAGCCTACAGACCAAAAGGCTGTACAGATTCAGATCACGACCACAGCTAGCTGGGACAGCTTTTCCGTGAAGCTCGATGGACCGGGAGAAAGCATCAGTGATATCCAAATATTTTCGTAGCGGTGCTTCGCGCTGAGTCGCAGTCAGCTGCAGGTAAGACTTCTGATCATGGACACTCGGTCCTTAACTCGCCTTAAAGTGAAACAAACACTGTGTTGTCCTGGGAGCGAAATGCCTCTGAATTCGACAAACGCCGAAGTAGACAAAACCTTTCCGACGGTCGACCCAGGGGTTGATCACAAGATCCGTGACTTGGGAGTGGGCAATGTGGGGAATGAGCCCAGCTCGCCAAGCCCGTATTCACAAGGTCCGGCGCCCAAAGTTCCATCGACATCTGACACTCTCGAGTCCCCCCTCATTCCCCCTCCAATCTCAATAGTGCCTCCAGTCTCTCTATTATCCTCCGAAAACGAACCGAATGGCTGATGATAGCATCCAGATAGCAGTGCTTAATGACGAGGCTAGCCCTGCTCTAGATGTTGCTGGAATAACGGGAAAAGCAGAGACAAAACTTCCCGGCAATGAACCAAATGAGCGAGAGCGGATTGCTCGTCCAGATGTCCCATGCGATCTGCGCAGTGTGGAAACCACCGAAAACACTCTGAACAAGCATGAATATATTTATCTAAACACACAACACAAGGTTTGCTTAAAGGGAGAAACAGCCGTTCAGCCTGTATGCAAAATGAATCTTGACGCTTCAAGAAAAAACTTACAATCATTTTGCCCACCTGATGGGAATAACGAGGAAGGAGAAGATTTCTTCTATTCCCCATTTGAGGTGACAGACGCCGAGCTTATGAACTCAGACTCCGTGCGCACTCAAAAAAATACCAAAATGTTAAGATTTCATTTTCAGAAACCGGCTCTAGCCAAATCTGTTGACCATACAGAATCACTTCCTCTGACCCAGACGAGCCATCCAATCATTAATCAACTGGTGAGCGATATAACGTCGAATTTGGACCCAACAAATATTGACAAATTAGTGGCCCTCAACAATGAGAATATGCGAACAGGCATTGTACAATCTACTCCCTTGTTGAGATCGAACAACAATGAAACCGACTTACCTGGACGGGAGGCCAGACTTACTCTGAGGCTGCAAGCCGACTTCGAATCTATGAAGGCGAAGCTAGCAGAAAGTTACTCAAAAGATAAATACGGAAATAGTCACAATAATAGAATAATGTCGACCTCAGAGCAATTCAGTGCTCTGGAATCATGAAACGCGAACCTCCAACAAAAAAGAACCCATCAGGATCAAAATGAGAATGAAGCTGTTAGCTCGCCGAGATGGGAGAGGGGAGTCCCCGTATCGCATCGGTGTCACGATTGGAGATGGGCGAGCCGAAAAACCGAGAGGAGTGACATCCCGACCAAAGTCCTCGATAAATAAAGGCAGAGACAATACTCCAAATTGCTCCACTCCCCTAAATGCACACACAGTTGAATCTGTAGAGACATGCCGTGGGAAGCACCTCTTGCCCCGGCAAGCTGAACACTGTGATACCAACTGTCATTGTAAGGACAAGGCGGCAAGTCCTAGGGAAGTCAAATCTAATCTATCTGTTGCTGCGGCAATAAAGATTCATAATAACGTTTTAGCGGCGACTTTGCAGGCCCTAATACCTTTCATAAAATTATATGAAAGTTTGAATGAAACAATACACAACAATGGAGCGATAGTTGGACATCTAGCTGAAAAGATATCATTTATGGAACTCAATCTGAATTATCAGCAACAAAAAAGAATAAACGAATACACTGAGATGGAAGATGGATTCAAAAAAATACTTCGGCTAATTGAAAAAAAATCAAATGAAGCCAGGATCCAAATGGATGAGCTGACGAACTTTATGAAAAAGTCCTTCCTGAATTTAAGCCCAGCGTCTCCAAACCTGGCTAAGTCGTCTAGACAAAAGTCTCGGCATCCCGGCTGCACCACAATCAACACTAACCGAAAACAATGGCCCAGCTAGCGCACAAGTCAGTATATTCCATCAGGCACACTCTGACGAAGGCGCAACAAAGGCCACAAAAACGAAAGAAAGTGAAATAAAAACTGTTAACCATGAGAAATCTCAATCACACGTAGTAGAGGCCCCACAATCGAAAGAGGAGAAGCAAGCATGTGATGACCTAAAAAGATCAGTCCCCCCCAGTATCTGGGAGTTGCCAGCAGCGGCACCAAGCTGTTCAACTTCAAAGGCATCGTTCGGAATCTTTTATGGAGGTGCAAAAAACCTCCAAATTGGAAAGAATCCAAGTTGCAGCCAAGATGAAGGTCAAGGAGGGGTAGCAAGCAGTGCCCAACATAAAAAAAGAAAGAAAAGACAAAAAATACAGTTATTACGAAGCAAACTCCAAATTCAAGGACATTTATTAGAAACCTAACAACTCCCTCCATCTCGAAGGTATTCGCCCGAGAAAAACCTTTAGGGAAATCGACAAACAAACAACTGTTATTTACTGTCTTGGAGCCAACAAAAGAGAACAACAACTGAAAAGAAAAGTAAAAAATACTCAATGACTCATCTCCGACAATACAAGCACCTAAACCAACAAGAACGAATCCAAACAAGCGGAGGAGAATCGTTTCAGACTCTAGCAGCGACTCGACGATGGAGGGTCTCGAAGAACTCTGCAACTTGTCCACTTACTCACATGATGTAAGTGAAGAATGCAGTAGCGCTTAGTATGACAACCTCTCCACTGATAGAATGGATTCTCAGGAACCACACACTCTAAGTCATCAAAACAGATCCCAAACAAAACCGATTCAGTTACGCCACCCCGCAAAAATGGGTGCGAATCATGCCCCAGCCTTTGCGAAGTTCGATAACCAAACAGATGGCGGAAAAATGGTTAATCCCTGCAACAACAAGGGAAAGCTAGTTACTGTATTAAATCCAAAGCGTACCGCTGCTCAAAAACACAAAATTGGAGATTCAACACAGAAGACCTCCACTTCTGGGCAACATCATACATCATCAAAAAAAATTAAATTGACAAATGTGTTGGCTGACGACATTGATGTAAATTTGAATCGTGGCAACGTAATGCGCCTGTTGCACTCAGTGCCTCTACTAAGGACAATTACCTCTGATGACATTCAAATTGTTGAATATATCTTAGAAGAACGGGTTGACTGCGTATTGTTACACGGCAACTCCCAAGCAGTTAGAAGGTCACTGATGGGCGCAAAAGATGACATTTTATGCCTTGGTTTCGAGATCTTGGAATATCTCGAGCCGACGAGACTGAATGGAGCAGAAGGTATTGATAGGCGAGAGTCAAAGAGCTCTCTGAGTCACCGGCGCGACCAGATTCGTAAGCACTTGAACTCAAACTCGACTTCTGCCATGAGCAAAAGGACCACACAACAATCTAGAAAAAAACATTAACTAGACAACGATGGATTGGAAGCCATCAACACTCTGATTTCGTGGAACACCAGAGGCTCCAGCCACTTATACAACAACTTCCCAGTGGACCTTTCAGATAATTTTGTAATATGCCTGCAGGAAACTTGGATGTGTCAACCTCCAGTAAAGAACGGATATCAAATATTGATAAACCCTGCAAGTAAGAACAAAAGAGGTTGCCCATTCTCGGGGCTATTGACGCTGATAAAAATAGGAACAAGCTGGGAAGTGGTGGATTCAACAAACCCAAACGGATATGTCCAGTCAACCCTACTGAAAGAAAAACAAGTGGAGCTGAAAATGAGCATCACACATTTCAACATTTATTACTACTCAACGTATACTGGAACCCTGTAAAGATCTCGACAGGGGCATTCATTCAATCAATAACAACAATAATCGACAAAAATCTGAGGAGCCTTCAAAACCTCTGGATAATCGTGTGTGGTGACTTAAATACAACTTGGTTCAATGGAAACCATCAGAAAAGCATTCTTCGCCGCCACGAAGACCTCCGGAATACCTCTAGAAAAGCCCGATGGACTGAGGCAATGGAATCCAGAGATTGCACCATGGTCAACGGAAACGTGCCTGGCGATTCTCCGCCACAAATCACGTGGATAAATATGGGATTAAAGAAAACACTAGACTACATTTGGGTTTCGAACAACGTGATGGACAAAATTACCAACCTGCAGATAACACAGACGAATAACAGTGATCACTACCCCTTGAAAATGTCCTGACAACCTCGGTGTAAGCGCTTGAGTGGCACGCCCTGAACTCAATTAGAAGTGAACTCTGGCCGTAACAGGCTTAGGATAAATACAAATCAGATCCGGCAACTAACTTCTGTTTTTCAGTCAGAAAACAAAGAAAGCTCAGAGTTAATAAATTATCCAGCAATCCTTCTAAATTTGAATACGCACACCTCAAGAAATCCTCCTTCAGTATCTAATCACAAACACACGTGGAGCACCAGCTTGAATAATGAAAAGAAGAAATTGAGGAAAGACCTAAAAGACCTGCGATCCAGATTTGGCACCAACAATGCAAGTATAATCAAACAACGTAAACAAAGATACCGAAACTGGTTAATAGCTTTCGCACACCAGCGAGACCAAGAACGTGGCGAGGCGATGCTTTCCTTGATAAGAACACACAACACCAGAGATATTTGGAAAATTCTAAATCAAGACCACCTAAATCAAGCCGCAACCATGGCAAATGGAGTACCCGAGGCAGCATGGGTGAGTCACTTCCAGAAAGTATTCTCATCCCATGGCTGTTCGACAGAGGAAGAAAACCACTCTGTTGACTTGGGCTGGGATACAACAGAGACGGTGGATAACATAATCTGTGCCATAGCAAAACTAAAAAACTCTAGAGCGGCTGGCCCAGATGGCATTATAAACATAATGCTAAAACAACATCCTCATGAATGGGCCAAGTTCATAGCCGAATTGTTTGTGACAATAGCAAAATCTAAGAAAATTCCATCATCCTGGTCCGAGGCAATAATCGTCCCAATTTATAAGAAAGGCAACAGGGACGTCCCTGCCAATTACCAACCAATTGCCTTACTAGAGACCATTGGAAAAGTATTTGCAGCCTTCTTACAGAAAAAAATCTCAGCTTGGGCCCTTCAATATGAGCTAAACGATGTAAGGCAAACCGGTTTCACCAAGGGAGTAGGAACTGAAAACAATCTTTCCATACTAAACCTCCTGAAACTAGAAACCCTGCGAAGAAAAGAAAAACTGTTTCTCGCATTTATAGACATGCAACAAGCTTTTGATGGAATAAATCGGGCAAAGCTCTAGGGAAATGTGAAGAAATGGAACTGCCCAGATACCATACTAAATCCCATAAAGGCCCTGCATGATTTAACCTCTATAAGAAGTAGGCTAAATGAAAATGGCGACCTCTCTGAACCGATAGCAACAAACAAGGCAGTGAAGCAATGCTGCCCACTGGCAGCGGTTCTTTTCAAACTATACATCGCGGATGTGTCTGTAACGCTAGAAAAAACGAATTGCTTCCCTCCCAAAGTCAACGGCAATCCTGTAAATTGTCTGATCTATGCAGACGATCTTGTATTGATCGACAAAACGCAAATAGGCTTACAGAGGTTATTAAATACGCTGAACATATATATGGTGGAAAATGACCTGAAGATCAACGTGGAAAAAACAAAGATACTGAAGCTCGACCCCGTCGAGGGTCACAGAAATAAGAACTTCAAGTGGACAATAAACAACGTCCCGATTGAGGTAGTGAATGTGATCCTCTATCTAGGTATATCCTTCAGCACGTCAATAAGAGGACGGAGTTGGGTGACTGAACTTGAAAAAAGAATCAAAATACTAGCTCTACAAGGAGCTAGAATTCACTCACAATATGGGAAATTTTCCTTGATTCCAGTACAAACCTTCTACTTACAAAAAGTGATACCAGCAATAACGTTTGGAGCCGAGTCTGGCTGGAATATTGACTATAAGATCTGGTCAAAATTTGAAGGTCTGTTTTGGCGACGTGCGCTAAGACTGCCTAAATACTTTTCAGTGACAGTAATCCGTCATGAATTGGGATTGGAGCCTATGTATGGAGCAGTCATTTGGAAATCGATGGCTTTGTTGCGAAAGATGTCAATTGAAAAGCCAGAACCGGCATTTAAACTGTTTAGCTCACAAAAAAACCCAAACATGGAAACCTTACAGGAACTATGGTCTGAAAAAGTAAAAACAAATATGCAAGCCGCAAATGTCACCATGGAGATGCTACTAGAACGTCCTCAAAATGCCAAAAAAACACAGAGGCAATGGCTATGGATTGACAACTTGGAAAAATATCATGAATTAAAGACCGCTTTGGATTTGGAGCTGACTTCGAACAAGCTGGACCAACTGCCGAAATATTTGAGTAAATTCCCGTCTCGTTATCACAGAGATGGTTTTCTGCGCCTAAGAACAAACATTTACAAGACCAGGCAATCATGTTTTGTTCGGCACATTGATAATGTAAAGGATCCTCTCTGCAGGTTCTGTGCGAATCATCTGGAAACGACAAAACATATACTGACAGAATGTCAGTTGCTTAAAGACCTAAGAACTCTACATCTGTTTAAGTTCGCTCCACTTACTGACAGTATGGATGAATTGTGGTTGTGAATTTTAAGCGGGAATTCAGTTCACCTGACTTGTGCAGTAATAAACTTTCTGGAGAAAACGGTAAACTGAATGGCCTATGGATCTTCGAACTTTGACAATTCACAAATGTGAAATGAAGAGACCGACGAGGAAAGTTGATAATAAAAGTTGTAATAAAAGTTTGTAAGAAACTAGATATTACAATTAAAAAAAAAGAAAAAAATATATTGCTAGAGGGCCTTTTACTTTTTTATGTGTATTATGCATGGCCTCAGGTTTGCATAGTGCCCTGGCCCCTTATAAGCTTCAGCTTCACCTTTTTCTTGTGCTCCCCGTCCCCGTGCAGACAGCTGTCTCTTGAATCAGAGCTTCTGACCAATAAGATTGTGCTATTACCCCAGTTGTTGTGCATCTGTGGCTTCCAGGGGCTTAAAAAGATGTGGCGGCCATTTTGTGGGCTGAGGAAGTCCTGCCATCCACTGCTGCTGCCCGCGGCTCATTGGTGGCATCGGTGGCTGTGCATTGCTGTGGTCCCTTGTTCTGAAGAACTTCTTTTCTCAGTGATGCCAACCACACTACAGAATTCCGTGGTGTTGAAGGGTACACACCATAATGATCAGCGTTCTCGGATTTCTAAAATCCGCTGTATCTTTCCACGAAGGTTGCACCTGTCATATGTGGGCTTGCAGTGCTGAATGGCTTGTTTCCGTTTTCTTTGTCCATATTTCTGGATCCTGCTGAGCTGCTGTAAGGGTCCCCACTGGCAGAGGGAAGCCCCTTTTTGTGTTTGACACACATATCCAGTTTTGCTCTGCTAGTATTGGTCTCTGCTGACCCTTGTATAGATCTGGTTCACCGATCATTTGAATGAGGCGCGATGTAGGGGACTATGCTGCAGACCTTCTGATGCTAATCTCTTGGATTTGAATAAGGGACATGGGCTGTGTGGTGGGCGGGGCCTATGAAACTCTCACCATATACCGTTTCCAGGTAGCACACAACCTAGAAACAAGGTCCTGACAGGCTGGTTTCAATGGGTGACAGAGTCACCTCCATAGCTTGAGATCAGATCAGTCAACTAATTAGATTAGACTAACTAATTTTTCAAAACATGCTTGGAGTCCTATTCAACCAACTGAAAACATGTGTGATGTCCTTGTAGCGGAGTGATCTTATTGGGAGACAAGTGTAGGCGGACACACAATAAACAGCTTAACCTTTCACTTATAACTTGAACCGCCTCTTACCTGTCTCCAAACCCTGCTCTCCTGGGTTCAAGATCACCCGGGTGTACCTCGCTAGGAAGAAGGTAAGTGTAGGGAACATGAAGAGGTTAGGACAGGCAGGCTTCCCAAATATCCCTAAGGAGAAAACACAAGGTTAGAGTAACTGGAGCACAACAGGTGAGGCAGACAAAAGGAACGCTGGTGTACAGTTCCATTTAGTTGGTAAAAGCTCACTTATATACTTTTCTGGTACATAAGCAGAGTTTTATGAGTTTTACTATACCAAAAGGCAAACACAAGACAGCATGTACAACTTAAGTTACCCCTAAGCAGCTGCGTTACTAAAACAGTGTCTTTAAAAATGTATACAAAGTCTATACAGTGCACTATAATAAAAAATATTTATAAAGACCATACTTGCAGGACAACCTGGCCAGGGTTGTCTCAAGCTCCTTGCTGCTGCTCTCGGATTCTTCTTTCCTCCTGCGCCCTTCAGTGGTGGCTCTTGTAGCAGTAAGCAGCAGGCCTCAGCAGCAACAGTGAGGGGGACCCCCAATGTCTTTATAGGGCTGGCAGTGTCAGGCAGCTGGGGCAACAGTGTATGGGCCCCAATGTCTTTATATGGGCTGGACTGCGTATGTCAGATGCAGCTCAGCACTCGGAGGCAACGTGGGGGGGCTGCACACTACTCACTCCACCTGAGCCCCATCTGCCAGGTGTGAGCCAGGGAATTCAGGAAGGCCACCTGAAATGAGGTGGCCCTTATTTTTAAATTAAGCACCCAGGGTGTCTAAAAACACATTTAGGGTGCTCCCTGCTATGGGGCGCGACAGTCATAAAGAAAAAAACTGCCTGGGCCCAGTAATCAGTGGCCACCTGGGGGGCTGCAACACAATGTTCACAGCGCTCCCCTAAAAAGAGGAGTGCCAGCACAGAGGCCCGGGCTGCGGCAGTGTAAAGCTGTGGAGCGGAGCGTCTGACACCCTGTTGCAGGATTTCACTGTTATGTCTGGTGCTCTGCTCATGCCAGCAATGCTTTTTTATTTTATTTCTGAGGACGCATGAGAGGTCTTACTCTAGTTTTTTTTTGTTCCTGATCCCCGGTGCAGCTCTCGTGCCAGGGATCCGATCCACCCAGCCACACACATTTCAGGCGGGGAGGAACAGAGTACACACCGCAGGAGTGTACCAGTGTGCTCTGCAACGTTTAACATTGAATTGAGTGAAATAGGCTACATTGCCTTGCTGAAAACCCCAAGATTCCCTTTAAAATGACACCTTTTCCAACCTTTAAAAATGCTGTTTTGAGGCCAAATCCATCCATGTACTATGCAACTGCTGTTATTGAAAGTCATTGTGCATTAGCAAAACCATGGGCCTTATTAGGACCCTGGGGCTCCCGTAATGAACGGTGCCAGTAGGGGACTGGCACAGTTCATTACGGGATGCCCTATTACAAGGCCTGCTAGCGGATCCCGCTTTTCACGTCTGGTCTGACCAGACCTGAAAAGCGGGACCGGCTAGCAGGCCAGGATGCTAACAATGGACTTGTCATTAACGTGCACGTTGTTAGCATCCTCCCCATTCCCATTAAGCCCTATGGGGCTGAAATGGGAATGGGAATTGATTTTTACCGGGTCCAAGAAAAGGGCAATTACTGGGTCCGCCAACGTCGGCATAACCCGGTTATTGCACTTTTCTTGGACCTGGTAAAAAATCATTACCGGCAGCAGCCGCACCCTTAATAAGGGCACGGCAACTGCCAGGGTCATGATGAGGCCCCATGTCTAGTTCCTGAATGACAGGCCCAGTCATCTTAGCTTGGAAAGAAATCAACCAGGGGCTTTGTTTTCAGATTACACAGGAAACGCGTCTATTTGCTTTGCAAAAGTATCTAAAAATCAGCTGTTCAGAGAAAGACTCTAAATAGCTGAGCCATGCCTGTTTCAGTGTATCGATGCTGCAGAACAACTACAGCATTCAAGAGAATAACCATAGATGCATGGCTGTTTGTGAATTTGCTGGAGATGAAAATCGAAATTTAGAAGAAAGGAATGTTAGCAGTTTTTAAACACATGTTGTAAAATGGGCTTTGCTGACTGAAGAAAAATTGCCTATTTCCAAGTAAATTGTTGAGTGAAGGGTTGCTTACTTAGCAATGCAAAGGGATTATGTGGCTGGTGATAATACATGCATAGGCTATTTTTATTCCACCGGTTTGTTAAATCAAGACTCAGAAATCAGGAAATAAAAACTTTTAAATCAACTGAGCTGAGTAGGAACGCTCTAAAAAAAAACTGTTCTTCCAGTTGTTGAAGTTCCAGCCCTGTAACTTCCTTTAGGAAGTGAGGCACACCATAAACTTCCAGGACACCAAAAGTGCCAATTGCCAGCTTGAAAATCCTTGTATGGGACTGGACAATAGAAGTTCACAAGCTCATCAGACATTCGTCTGTGCTCCAGGCTGGGACAATAGCAGTCTTGAGACACTCACCTGTCAAGTGTGAAGGGCAATACAACCTTCAATTAAGAGAGGGGCCCCCATCCTGCTTGGAAGAAACTGCCAGTTGGTGTTAGCTGGGAAGAAATAATGACAATGACTCCTATTTGTCTTAAGACTATCTTATAAAGAACTTTAAAAAGACTTATATCTCAGCTGTCAAAATTGGTAAAAATGTGGAATTTTCACATCGTAAAAGTGGAATTGTGGGCTGTGTTTGAAAACTTGGTAGAATGTCATGACACACTCTGGACAGAAATGGTGATATAAATTTTAAGACCAGAAAAGCATCCATGTTGTAAATGTCAAATTTTGTACATACATACTTGGGGACAATTTGCATCTGTGTATAAAATTGTGGAATTTTAGGTACATTTTTAATGTGTAAAATTACCAAAATGTGTCACAAAGGCGAAACAAGGTCACACAGACTGGAGGTTTGGACTAATCTGTAACCTGTGTATCTGATTTACTAAGAGGTTGCAACTGCAGAAGTATGTGTTTTAGGGAAAATCAGATTTTCAGTAAGGTAAATGTGTGAATTTCTAGATACAGTAAAAGATCACCTCATAAACATGACATCCCTTTTTTCTGATATCCAACTAATTGTAAGCAAGGCGGAGACTATGCCATTGCCCAAACCTATTGTTAGAGGCGGCGTAGTAAATCCTGCCCCTGCCATATACTATAATGATCTAATCGGGCATTACAAATAAGGGCCCCTTACTAGCACTCAGGACACACTGATTCCTGACTCTCTTCCTGAATTTCTTTGTGGCGTCCGGTTCCTGTTTCCTTCATCCTGTTTTGATCCTGATTCCAGATTTTCTTTGCAAAGCCAAGGCCTCTGCATTGCTGACCCCAATCCCAGCAAGGCCTCAATCTGAAATCTCCATTCTAAAATTCCCACTACCCAAATTGTGGGCAGCATCCTAGAACAGCTTGGCCTGCTGCCACTACACGCATGCCTGCTGCAAATCTGCCATCCTGCTGATCTGTAGTATCCAGTAACCAGAAGTGCCAGTCCAGTACCATCCGGTCACCAGAATTGACCCGCTGATCTGTCCCGCTGAGTTTGTCCAGCTGTCCTGTTTTGGACCAGATCCGTGTGGTGATCCAGAGCGCTGACTGTCCAAAATCCAAATTAAAAGTGGACTGTGAGTATCAATAGGAACCATAGAACCATAGCATAACTTGCCTTGTCTTGTCCTATCTCTATCTCCCTCAGGGTAATAGCTAGAGACTTCATTTCACCTCCTGATTGTACCTAAGATGTATAGCTACACCTCAACCAAAATCAGTGAATTTCACCCGTTTTTATCAGAAACTGCTTGGTTAATTTCAGGCGGGAATGAGCATTTTTGCAAAGTTTTACACGTGTTATTTTTACTATCAATTGTTTTAAACCTTCCATTCATTTTCGAATTGTATGCTTTTGCTCAATCTTTTGCTTATGATTGCTTGTTACTTTCCAGTGTTCCTCCCGTAGAGAATTGTACTTATTTAAAGGATAGTTCCGGGACTTTTTTTTTATTGTCCCTACGGTTCGGCCATGTGTTTTTAAGCATAAATCGGTAGATCGTAGAAAACTTTCCTATGGACCTTACCTGACTTTTCGTCCATTAACGCACTCGAAATCGGCCGCCATTTTCTGATAATCCTATAATTTCCCCCCATCGACCTGGCTCACCTGCTTTTGCGGCACTAAATCAAATCCCCCGCCCCTGAAACAGACTTTATCAAAACATTCATATTCCCCGCCTCTATCCGTGACGTGACTGTGCTGCGTAGGCAAACGCGCCCAGGCGTCTTCTACGCGACTCCACACAGAACCCGGAAACCAACACAGATTAGCTCACAACACAGCACGCCACAATTCGGAATATGAAACTGTACTTTTAAATCAAACCGCAAGATTGTAAATTTGGTAAAGTACATTTATTTGACATCAAATGTTTAGAGAATATTCAGCGATTTGCATTTTTATTTGCTCACGTTCCAAAAAGTTCATTTTGAGGCACGCGATGTTCCTTTGCTGTACACAGGGTGTTGGTTTACGATAAAATAAGCTCTTCGGTCGCACTGATAATCGCATGGCTGTTCCAACAACGAGGCACTAGGCCACCACAACGGTCTGTATGTTGCATCTAGCCGTTAGTACCGCGTAAGGGCATACTTGTACTTGGCGATCGTCCCATAAAATGTGGTGGTGGTGGTGGTAATGTTGTTCACGCGGAGAAGCAACTGGCGGTTGTAAAAGCCATCCGCCGGTGTCTGGTACTCGTGACACATACAATAATGAAGGATGTACCTGTTTTAAAAACATAAAAAATGAAATTAGTCTCACCATCAGATCTTTATTAAAATTATTCATTTTATATATTAGGTTGGGAAATTATTTCATAGCTAGGACAGTGCAACTGGGTATTATACGTCAAGGGGGGGCTGTAGGATACTGAGACAGTCCCCCAGTGCAGGGGTTGACAGGGAGGCAGTGCAGGTGGAGAGTGGAAGGGCCCAGGAGCGAGGTCGCAGACAGTGGACGAGTTGTAGCAGGGGAGAGGGAGAGAGAAAGCAGAAGCAAAGAGGAAGGTTTTGAGGTGCTTCCGTAAAAGGAGATGGTTCTCCTCAAGATAGTGCGCGGTACAAAACAATATGCCCCATAGAACGAACAAGTACAACTTAACCCGTCTTTAAAGCTACTGTATAGTAATTAAATTGCGATATAAACTCATCTAAAGAGTTACTTACATTATATTTGCATTTTCCATTGTGTCTGTGCGTAGGGCAGCCCCGAAATACCACTCCTTCTATGCCGACGTTATTTCTTCTAATGAACGAACATTAAATGGCTTTCGTTTCTGAAATTATATTCATTATCGTTTCTTACGTTATTGCCCCACACCCCCAAAAAGAAGTCTTTCGGGATGGTCCCGGCCTGTCAATGTCAAATAACAATAGAACCTTATACTGAGTCGTGGGCCATTCCGGCACCCGAGAACAAAAAATCAAAGCAGCTGACCTTCACTTTGAACGAGCACACATTCCTAGTTAGCTACATTCAGTGTAAGGCCATCTCACAGGACTCATAGAGCAATCACTTTTATTTACACAATACATAGCTACACATATTCAATGGGCCTGCGACATGAGGAGACTCGAGAGAACAGACAATCAAATTACAATCATTTAAACCGTGATGTGTATTTCTCAATGAGCTCTTCTTTAGGTGGACATGGAACAGAGGCAATGTTGGGTGGCAATGCAGTTGTCCCCTGCACAGGTTCGTTCACAACTCCATGTATGTGCCTATCTAGGACATCAACAATAAGTCTCTCAATAAAGTCATATTGCATATCCTCAAACACTGGTTTGATAACCCATTGTTTACTTCTTTTAGTGAAGGCCTTATTGTAGCGAAGCGTCCCTAAAGTTCCGGTCGTCCTACTTTGTTGACGGCCAACATTATGGTTATGTGCCAAGACCGCTAGAAGAGTTCGATTTATCATGCCCTCCATGCCAAAATGCAATCGTTTTGGCCTGTACTTTAGGCACATATTGTGGAACACCTCCAAATCTCCTGTGTGGCAGAATTCCGTGAGTCCCCTCAAATCTCTTGTTATAGTTTTATCAAATACAATCTTTTCAATGGCTTTGTGAGTGGGTGATGAAGGAATCAACCACTTCTTCTTCCGTGCCTCCTCTGTGGACAAATGGCCATGTTCACAATTGTGGAAATGTTGGTTTGTGGTCCAGCGGTGAACGTTGCTACAGTGTAGCATTACTGACCGCCATTTTTCCAGTAGAATTTCCAACGACCCTCCACATGTTTTTGAGCTCCACCAAAGATGGTTGCTGATTGACTTGGACCACTGTGAAATACCTTGCATATCTTTTTTTTTACCTGCAGCCGACATTTTTTTATTGATTGTTTTTGCAAGATGCCAAACGTCAAATTGGTGATTTATATTTTTGTACTCTTCTCTCATTGTCTTGGCAATTGAAATGTGTCTGTCCGTGGCTATCAGGTCAATCACCATTCCCCGCGATTGTAGTTCTTGCAATGATGCTACAAAGCCAACTTTCTCCATGGCCACTGAGGATGTATTTTGTGACACCTGCACGACCACCGAACTCACAATTTTCTTACTTTCCATGTCCTGAAAGTGGTAGGTGCAGTACTTGGCTGAAAATCCTGGGCTGTCGCACTGTCCATCACCGCCTAGCCTGAACCGTTTGCCCGCGAATGTACTATCAATAGACATTTTTTCCATTCTCCAAGCTTCGCTAATGGCTGGAAATAGATAATCGGTTTGGTATTTGTAGAACTGAGTTTTCGCAATGAAATGGATTCCCACAAACTGAAAGAAAGACTCTAACTTTTTAAAACTTGAACCACTAAAAAGTGCAGCCGCTGCACAAAGTAGATTGCCTGCTGGCAGTTGCCCCAGCATGGGTTGTGCAGACCATGAGAAAGGATGATATTTTGTACAGGTGGCATGTATTTTAAGGTTAGTGCCTCGAATTGCACGAGTCACATAAATCAATGGCTCCCCACATACTTCCCCACCAACCGAATGCCCACATTTCATCCGAATAATAATATCAATCAAACAATGAATTTGGCCTCTTTCCTTATACTGTCACTCTGCATCCCAGCTGGTTCGGCCTGTAACGTTGAGGACATGACACTCACATGAAAGGTAGAATCTCTGATATCGTCTTCCGCTATGTTCAGTGATATTGATGGTGTTTCATTGTCGTCCACTTCATTCTCTTCCATTGCAACATCTGTTCCTTCTCCGGCGATGGTTGAATAAAACAATTTCTTCAACTTTCTCGCGGTCTTAGTTTTTGATGCCAACCCGCAAAATAACATATGTATGTCTGCTGCATATGGGTTCAACGGTTATGTGGATTGAAGGTGGGCGGCCAGCGTGAGGGAGGATGCTGGCCGGAGACATGTGGTGTGACAAGACAAGGCACAGGAAGACTATTCAATGGAGACACACTAGATTCATTTAAAAAATCAAAACAACCATTGTTAAAATATATGTTGGGTTTTATTTTAGATCTTAATTTCAATTGAACATAAATAATAAACATTACACATTGTAAAGTTCCGGTTGCAGCACATCCAGGGAAAATCTGCGGTATTGTCCACTGTCGCTGGGGAAATGTTGTCTAATGGCAAGTACCGCACAGGCAGGTATTACTCTCCGAACGCGGTGTCCGAGCCTCCCGTGAAGCCACCAAGTGAAGCAACGATAGGCCACCAGCCTGTACCACCTGTGAAAATGAAAGATGCAAACTGTATTAAAATGACAAAACTTTCTTATCACTGTCGATTCAGGTAAAAAATGTCATTCTGCTTTGAAAAAAATTCTATCTAGAAAATGCACAATATGGAACCAATTTACATGCATTCGAATGATATGTAGATGTAATTTTATATGTGGGAGACGACCATGAAATAGTAGTGGCATCACTGACATCACAACCAGAGTATACTTACTCGTTACTCGTATTACGCAGACGAACAGTGCCGCGAAGTTTGTGCATAAGCACCATCATCATCCTCAACACGGTCCGTGAGAGGCAGGCTTCCCTGAACTCTGGCAGCTTGGTGATGCATTGCGGACTTGGCTCGCCTTCCGAAATGTAGGCCAAGCACCCGGAATTTTCACGGCAGCAGCAGTTCTCCTCCTCAGTTGGCATTAGCTCGCACCGATTGCACGTGCACCAGGTGGAGACGCCGTCCATGCGACATGGTCCAGGCTCTTCATCCGTTGACTGGTCCTCCCAACTGCCGTCCGAATCCCCATCGTTTTCGCGTGCTTGCCTTTCCAGTAGTTCTTCCTCGGTGTACTCGGGCTCGTACATATACGGCATTATTGTAGCCATTGTGTGGTAAAGAAAGTAAAATAATTTACAGAGATGGTACAGGTGTTCACAAGGCCTAGAAGCGGCGAAGGTAGCTGACCAGAGCATAGAAACGAGTCACAGAATACTCAAAGTAACACAGAGAGAGTAATGGAATCGAAAATCTGCTGCTGTGTGTTGTGAAACGGTCTGTTTATACTTATTGAGGAAAGAGGCATCCTGCCATTTCCATGGCGACACTTCATTAGCTGAGGCGCAGCGATTGTTGACACGAAACGTGCTTTGGCGTTGGAAAATGGGCGGTACGCGTCTGCTGATGTCAGGCTCAGGGGCGGGGGATTTGATTTAGTGCCGCAAAAGCAGGTGAGCCAGGGCGATGGGGGGAAATGATAGGATTATCAGAAAATGGCGGCTGATTTCGAGTGCGTTAATGGACGAAAAGTCGGGTAAGGTCCATAGGAAAGTTTTCTACAATCTACCGATTTATGCTTAAAAACACATGGCCGAACCGTAGGGACAAAAAAAAAAAGTCCCGGAACTATCCTTTAAGGATTTTTGCACACTTTCATTGTTTATTCAGCCATTTCCGAGAGTCATTTTAACGTTGCAAGGGTTTCAAATCCGTGTTGCTCGCTTGTTTGCGGAGGGAAGGTTGGATTCGAATTTTGTTTCTTATTCCTCATTCGTTATGACCTGTTGCTTCCTTATATCTATTTAGAATTGATTATTTGTGGGTTGAAGAATATTGCAGGGGGAAATCCTAACTTTAGTGCTATCTTTCTAACAATTCAAAAGTGTCTCTATTCTCTGGTGTTTTCTATCTGTGTGGCTAAAGGGTTAATTTAAGTGCGTTTCCTACATTCCTATTGTATTATAATCACATTGGTGATTGCCGCCCCATATTAAAAAGTATATGATTTCCTTGAATTTAAAATAAATAAATAAATATTGCCTTTACCAACTAGCCTGGTTCCTGGTTCATCGTGACCCGGGGTATTTTAAAAAGGGGTGTGATATGAGTGGTGTATCTCTCAAATATTGAATCCATATATATAACAAAATTAGCATTTCAGTTGTGCGCTGCATACTAGGCTGAGATCAGGGTGTATCGCCTGATTGAAATACTTAACAAGTGCATCTCAATTGCCATCTAAATGGGTTGAAGTATCGTAAGCCGAATATGTTGTATTTTAAATAAAGATCATTTGATACTTTAAATAACACATTATATATTTATTTTTATTACTGGCATTGTAAATTACAGAGATGTTTTTGGGTGGCTATCATGCCCCTAACTATTGGTTGCCATTCTGCAACCAATACAAAGGGCTGAATAATTTTGTGTGACATTTGAAATAGAAACTAGAGTAATTCAGTGTGATGTTTGTGACATCTAAAGTTAATTTTTAAATTAAGAAAAATAAATAAATGTATAATTAAATGTAAAGTGATACAATTTAATTGTGACTGAAAATTCGTACCAAGAGTATAGTTGATAATCGCTATGATTTCCTTTGTGTTAGCCAGCATTAAATGTCAACTCTCAGCTTCAGATGCAAAAAAGAGGAGAAATATTGACTCCCCACCCCCGAGCTGAATAGGAATTAAAATCCACTACTCAGCCAAGAGAACAGGGATCTTACAGAGATTTCAATGTGTGTAACCAGATGTAAGTGTCTGGTTCATGGGCCAGCCCAGAGGCATCAGAAGGAGCAGGAGTTACTTTACTGCTTTACAGGCCCCCGACGAGCTCCCATTGCCCCACAATTAACTTTAAAAAGCAGCCTCCATTCCAACTGAACTCTTGCTGGAGCCCTTGATGCATTTTGGGCCCCATAATTGTAATTCCACTCTGCCCCAAACCCCTCCTCATGGGCCCTGCTGGCAGTGAATAGAAACTCACGTTTATTCATTCTTTCCATGGCTGGAGGCATCAGAAACAGTGGACCAGTAACTGCTTAGGAAGTATGGAATGATTATGCCCAGAGATCTCCCAGAATAACTTGCAGAAGCACCCAAAGGTTACAATAAATAGAGTAATGAAAAGCACTCGACGGAGGGCACTGCCTTATCATGACATGTTGTATTGTTCTCTGTCTCATGTAGATAGATTTGCCCTGTTCAGAGGGAATGCTTATAGCCTCCCTTTAAGCCAGAAAGACCCAAATCCATGGAACCCTGTTTTATGTAAGTGGGCCAATCTTGGTGCTTAAAAACTGAATCATTGTGGATCTATGTTGCCAATTAATCAGTAAGAGCTATCAAACTGTCTTGTCCAAGCTAGAAGACCTCGGGATATGGGCAAGTTATCCCTAGACCAGGTTACCATGGTGCTGTTAACTCATGGTTGGGTGCCCAGTCCTAAATCACTTTTATCCTTTTGTTTCTCCCAGACCCTTCACTTAGGGAGAAGTAACTGGTATTTCTGCAGGTACCAGATACATGTATGTTCAGTAATGATATCTATTGAGGACCACTATTAACACAGGAAGGACCTTCTCCCACCCAGTTAAAGCGCCACACCAAATACTGTTATTTCTGTAATATTAAGTTCACTTAGCCCTGTCTGAACCACCTATTATATCACCAAGGCCTTCTCCCCTCTGCCACACTAAGCCAAGAACCGGGCCGGAGTTATGAGATAATAGATATTTCTATTAACAAAGGGTTTTAATACATATCTAGAACACAATTCATTTACACATGCCACCTTCTCTGTGGCACGTGAATCTACAGAATCACACAAAGGGTTGCAATATTACAGTACAATCGGGCAAATTGTCATTTGATTATCAGCTTAGTAAATTCAGAGGCATTTATACAATAAATATGAACGTGGGCTAAATCTCTCTCTGCACCCCAAAATACATGCATTTGAGAACACACACAGTTTATTTAAAATCAGCACCTTTGTTCCTTCTTTACCCTAAAGCAGTCTCAAACATATGTGCTATGAGTATCCCTTGCTCACACCAGGAGAGAGTGTATTTCCTTCACGGGAGACTCACATCTGGCTTCTTTTGACATGCAGGGTTTGGGACCATGCAATGGATAGGGATTTTCGTTTTTGGGACAATGGGGACAGATTGAGTGACTCCTGCCTGGCCTATTAAAATTAGTCTGGTCTTGGCATGAACTTCCTGAAGAGAACTATCATTTTTCGCAGTTTATTCCACAACCAAAATAATTTGAAATATCACACTCCACAATATAAGCATTAATTTCACATTCTATTAGCTCTCCAACTTTCATATTTCTATCACTTATGGGAGGGCCAAAATCATACGTATACCTAGAACTCAAATTACACACATTGCATGATGCTGATATATGCATTCCACTGACAGGCTTTTTGTGATCTTCTAAGTGAGCCCTAAATGAGCTCATTATTACACATGGATCTCCTGTTATGAAGGAAAAAGGAGTCCAATATTAATCAGTGGCAATGCATAATATAGAAGTCTTCAGTTTCACATTTCAGAAAACCCGGGCAGATTAGTTTTTCCAAAGTCACATGACTTAGACATCTTCATATCTATGTTGTCTCTTAATACACAGTCTTTGAAGTTCCATTAGGATTCTCCGAGAGGCATTTTATTGGTACCATGATAGTCCTGAAAGGTCAGTTCTGTTGGCTACCTTATCTTACCTTTCCACAATTTTGATCTAAAAACAGTTATATTTCTTTGGATTTGATTGAAACAGACTTGTTTTCCTGGTGGGCCTCAGCCAAACGTCTCTGAGGTGAAATAGAACTCCAGACACAAAGCACGCAGTTCAGGGGGGGAAGCTGCAAAAGCAAACTACAATCACATTTGCAAGCTGAAAGCAGTGTCTTTTTAAATCAAATGATGTGTTTTACAGTTACATGTCTTTATAACAAATGAATTAATAACAAATTAACATATAACTACACATGAATAATGACAAAAAATAACACATGTCTTTGAGGGGTCCCCCCAAACCTCTGCTTCCCCTGGCTAAAAACCCACCCCAACTGCTTCCCCACAAGATGTTATCCTTTACCCCAACCCCACATACATTTTCATAATTATTTTCGTCATTTATTTTTCATTCATTATTTATTTTTCATTATAAAGACTGTACACTGTGTTTTACATGTCATACATTTTATTTCAATACATTGCATTTGTGTCTGCTTTCCATGGGTTCATATAATTCTTTAATATGATGGCTGAAAAGACGCAAGTGTTCCTCTTGAATTGTCCACTCATAGGCTATTTTTTAACCTGTGAAACCAATGCCCATTTTAAATCATTGTAGGTCTTTCCATTTTACCTAATGCCATTACGCAAGGTGGACAGTAAGTATTTTTGTTTGTGAGAAATTAAATATGTCACTTGGCTTCTCTTTTAGATGTAATGCACAATTCCTTCCTTATTTTCCAAATGCACTGCATTTTAATGCATGGCAGTCCCATGTATCATGCTGCTGTTGGTTTCTCGCAGACAAAATGTGCCTTTTCCCTTTTACATAAAGAACACATGCCTTTTGGAATCCATTTGGCACACTCCGCTGTATCAATGTTTTAAGGCATGCTTTCCTTCACCTAAATGCCATCCCGTTTTAGTAATGTTGAGTTAGGCCCCCTTTTCGCACTTGCTATGCCTCTTGTTGGAATGTAAGTGTTTTGGACTGGCCTGTATGTTCCAATGGGTCGCATCCATCTGCCAGATTCGAGCTTTCAATTGTGGCCTTGCTTGGACTTTTAGTTGGTCATTCTGGGGATGAAATTATACCCCACCATTCAGGGTGAAGCACCTCATCACCCTCATTCTTGGAGCTGTTGTTGAAGGAGCCTTCCTTGAGCTCCTTGATGCCCTATGCCTAGCCCCTCAAAGTACTGAGAGAACGACAAGCAAAACGTGTGCTAGTAGAGACTAACATCTGGCCGCTGGGTGAGGCCTGATAGTAAATGTAATGATTGTGTGTACTAATCTGGGCGGAGGTCATGATCTAGTCCACCCATTTTACATAGCTAAGATGCAAGAAACCAGAGAAACAACCAAGTGTATACGCACCGTACAGTTTGTGAGCTATTAGAAGAGATTCATAGGAATAACATCTGTCTGCATACTCCAAGCAGGATTCCCATCTTCATGTAATAATGACCTGGATCATAGAGCGAAAAAATGCCTTGTGATTTCTAAGCTTAAAAACAGAGGACCTTGAATTTCGCTAGTGTCAAGCATGTGCGTGGAGGACATTTTACACTTTACTCTAACATGACTAAGCGCAACCACAGGGTCAAGCCAATGATATTATGCTTTGTTCAGACACCCTCAAAACCCAGCTCCCAAAAAGAAGAGACATTTCCCTCAAAAAGAGCAAGTCAAAAGGAAACTTTGCCCAGAAAGCCCCAGCTTCCCCCGCTAACAGGCTAACTTCCTGTGATCCCTTTTTCCTTACTCTTTGTTGACTTTAAAGGCTGACTCGGATAAGAATTTTTCTAAGGTTCAAACCCGTAATTGCACGTGGCCAGTTGTACATAATATTTCACCCCACTGCATGCATGCTTTAATTTGCTTTGAAGAGTCTCCAGAAGTTAATCCTGATCACTTCCAATTTCCTTGGAATGGCTAATACAATATTATTTTTTGCTGAGTTGTTTTGAACCGTGCTATACAGTTTTTTGCCTTCTCCATTCATCCTTTACCATTTCAGTCTTGATTTTTCGGCAACGTCACCAAATGGTGAGCTAAAGGGAAACTGATGTGGTTCCAACTCTCTTTTTAAATCTGCACTTTCCACGGAAGGTAGGTGCTCAGCTATAAATCCTATGACTCATTGACCCTTTGGCCTCTGTTTCCCCATCATGTTCTTCGACTGCTGTGATTAAAGGAAATGTCATTGAGTACTCTTTTTACATTTTGTCCAAAAAGCAGATTCACTGAGTTCAGGTCCTCATGTAAAATCTTCAAAGAGGAAAGCAAGATCGTAGGCAAAAAACAGTATTAATGCCTTTGTCTGGAGGGAAAGCAGCACAATTCTATTGCAGGTTGACACAGTCCGAAAATTTCAATTTAGAAGTATACCCACTGATTATTGACACCCTGCTGAACTGAGTACTAGCTTTACCCAACATACCATACGCCAAGCTAGTGCACTCTCTTTCTTTCCTCATCTTGTTCTCCCTTTCTTGCTGCACTCTATTTCTCTCTCGGTCTAGCACTCTCTTGCTCACTCTATCTCTCTATCTCTGTGTGGATGAGTTATTTTGTTGAGTGCACTCTTGGTTGAGCCACCCCAACTGTTGCTGACAGCTATGCGATCAGTGGAAAAAAGAAACAGGTGTCTTGAGGCCTACGGGCTGGTCTGTGTTTTTATTTTAAAGCAGCTATAAAAAAAAAGAAATTATTTAATTGTACTAACATTGTAAAATGCCTCTCTTCAAAATTTCGCAAAGTTGATTTCCAATGGCCAGTTCCAGTGTACAGTCTAGTCGTAATGACGGTGTTGCAGTTGTCTTGATGAGCAAAGCACATTATGAAAACCTGGAATAAGCATATACATTATTTAATGTTGGATTTCATTACAGGATGGGCAGTCTGGTAGACTCCTTTTGTCATCTCTTGAAATTCCCTTTGAGATTGGGCACAGGGACAACTAACACCAGTGAGGATTCTAGCACACTTTGCATAAAATCAACGAGAATTATGGGAAAATAACAATGACCACAGATCTTCATATTTGGCATGCTTGTGATAAAAAGGATTCAAAGATTTACTAAGTACTTATTGTGCACTGGGCCAGGTGCCAATTTGATGTTTCATAGAACTCACCCTAACATTAAAATGTTGGTAACATTGAAGCACATATACAAATTTGGACCGCCTAACAGGAGTGGCTGTGATATCAGTCACTATATTTGGGTCCATAGACCCAGCAGATATCATTCCTTTCCTGTAGAATGGTGCTCAGGGTGAGTAGGGCTGTGAACATGCTCAGTTCACAATGCACAGACATCCTAAGACCATTGCATCTATATATGATTAGAATGTGCTTTCTTCGAAACATGTTACCCTTACTACCTATGAGTTTCCCTCCAGCCTCTTTGGAACTGAGCCCTGCATATACTTCAAGCATTGAGAAGCTCAGGGTAGCCTGTGAAATTAAAAGGTGTGATAACAAGCCATATAGTCGATTGGCCATGGCATGAATCTACTACACAGTCTACAAACTACTTGGCCAAGAGCTTTCGGTTCTTTGTACTGAAGACTTGCACTCCCACAACAGCAGTTGGCAAAGTTACCAAATTTGCATTGGGATGGAATTGGCCAAGGCAACAGGGTTTGGGCTTCTTATATCATCAGCATGAGCCACAGCCTTTTTTCATTAACTATATTGGAATTTCACCCACCAACAGTACCACAGTTTCTCAAAATGATTAAAACAAATCAATTGCAAGCGTCTGACAATGGGGCTGTGATATCAATAAAACGGTGGCACCCCACCTGCTATTATGTTACGTTTTGTTATGTTATGCTATTGGGCATTTGTATAGCACCTTTCTCCATTGGTATGATCTCAAAGCGCTGTGGGTTGAACGCCCTCCGGGAACCGTAGATCAGGTCAGTGTAGAAAGTGCAGCGGTAAATTGTGGACTAACAAGCTATAGTAGCTGTATTTTACCAACCTGTAAAATGAATTATGAGGAAAGTCGGTATCCAGACTTTTTAGCGAACAATTTTCACCAGAGATATTTTTGAACCGCCATTTCTTTACCAAATGTTTATTTTATTTTGTATTCATATATTTATAGGTTATTTATAAGGTGTCTTTGCAGCAAATGGTGTTTCAAGGCACCACAAGACAAAAAGGGGGCTTGGGGGCAGGGAAGAAAACAACAGTAACAGTCCTACTAGGTCTTGTGTCATTTGGATTGTGCAAGGGCCGTAACAAGAAGTGCAGGAGGGGATAAAGGGGGACACGTGCCAGTTGGGCAGAAGGGACAATGCTAGGGTGGGAGGGAAGTTCAGGGCTGAGTGGAGGTATACAAGTGCAGGGGGGAGGAGGGGAAGAAGTGTGCCCGAGGGGCGAGATAAGTTCTAAGGGAAGGCCAGGTGTGCAAGTGCCAGGGGATGCAGGGAGTGATGACAACATGCTAAGTGCGAGGACTGGGTTGGACCAGGCTCGGTAGGGATGCACACCCCGCCAGGCTAGTCGGGGGAAGGGGGCCCAGAAGGGCAAGTGCAGGTTAGGGAGTGGGGTAAAGGAGACCAGGGTGCAGGGGTAGACTGGGCGGGGTGGGCCTGGTGCCCTCTAGGACTCAGAAGGGACCAGGCAGACAGTCAATGCAGCAGAGGGGGGAATTAGCAGTGGAGGAGGAGAGAGAAGTAAGAAGAGAAAATAATGTTCTTAAGAAGCTTCCAGAACTTAAGGAGATCTGGCTCAAGCCTGAGAGGGGCAGGGAGGCTATTCCAGAGGGAGTCTCCTGCCGAATAGATAGATTTCCCCCCCACTCTCTGCTTGGAAAAGCATCTGATCTGCAGAGAGTTGGAGCTAGAAGACGGAAGGGCTCTAGCATTGAGGTATTTAGGGAGAGAGAGTTTGTTGTAGCGGGGTCCCAGGCCCTAAATAACCTTGTGGATGATGCAGAGGGTCTTGAACTTCATCTTTGCAGCCACCGGGAGCCAGAGGAGAGATTTTAGGGCTGGAGAGATGCAGTCTCTGGGCTTGATGCCAAGGATAAGTCGTGCAGTCCTATTCTGGATTAGTTGAAGGGGGTGAATGGGGGAAAAAGGTAGATTGAGGAAGAGGCAGTAGTCTAGCTATGAGAGGGCCATTGCTCTGGAGACATTGAGTTTCTGGGGGAAGGTGAGGAAAGGGAGAAGGCCTCTGAGGAGGTGCAGCTGAAAGTGGGCCTTCTTGGCAAGGTCAGCGATGTGAGAAAAGAGGGAGAGAGAGGAGTCAAAGATGATGCCAACGTTTTTAACCTCACAAGAGCGTGAGGGAAGGGGATGCATGGAGAACGACAAGAGAGTAGGAGGGAAGGAGGACTCAGCCTGAATAGCGGTCAGACAGTCAGGAATAAGAGAGGAAGTAGAAGAAGAAGTGGAGGGAAGCTTGAAGGAGAGCTGGGTGCCGTTTGCCTAACACTGGAAGTGAGGAGAGATGGTGGAGATCAAGTGGACCAGAGGGGCAAGGTGAATGTTAAAGAGCCACAGTGAGAAGATAGAGCCCCAAGGGAGGTTGCAAGTGGAGAATGTGGTGGAGGAGAGGAAAGGGCCCAGTTGAACCTGGGAAGGTCAGTCAGATAGAAATTAGGTCAACCAGTTTAGTGCCAGGATGGGATACCAAGGGTATCATGGAACTGATTTATAAGAGTGGCATGATTGGCTGTATCAAAGGCAGAGGAAATATCGAGAAGGATGAGAACAGAGAGAGAATTGGAACTGAGATTTGTGAGCAAGTCTTCATGGTTGTTCAGGAGAGCAGTTTATGTGCCTCTGGCTGCTCTGAAGCCAGACTGCTGGTCGTGGAGATAACCAATAGATTCAGTGTGGTGGATCAGTTGGGAGATGACCCAAGAGATCCATATGAAAGGAAAGGAGAGCATGGTCAGACCAGGACAGCGTTTTAGTGAGAGGGTTGGAGCTGGGGTTGTCTGGTGAGATGAGAGCATCCAAAGTGTGTCCGGCTCAGTAGCTTGGACTGGAAGGAAGAATGGTGTGGGAAAGAGAGTCACACAGGCTGTAAACAAGTCTAGTGGCCACATCAGGAGAGTCAAGGTGAATATTGAAGTATCTGGGCAAGAGAAGCTTGGAGGTAGAGGCCAGGAGAGAAGAGGTGAGGTCAGAACATTCCAAAAGGAAGACGCAGAGTGGACTAGGGGTCCTGTAAATGTAGGTGAGAGTCAGCAGGAGGATAGGAGAGATGCCAATCCTGCAGAGCAGCCATTTGAAGGAAGAGTAGGACTGAGTGGGAATGATAGTAGCAGGGACCCATTCAGGGAAGATCTGGGCCACTCTGAGCCAGACCGGTAAGGCATGGGCTTAGAGAGGTTATTGTCCTCTGGGAGGAGTGTGACAAAAACACTGACAGAGCTGGCCGTGAACCACGTCTCAGTGAGAGCAAGAACTTCAAGGTGAAACTCTTCAAGGAGGTGACAGATGTCAGAGGAGTGTTAAAAGGGCAGACTGAGAGTTGAGGGTAGCTAGGTAAATCGGGTTGCCACCTTTAAAGGTCTTCAGAGGAGGAATAAAGAGATGTGGTACACCCGTCAGTGGTGGTGAAGGGTCCAGGGGGGTGGCCGAAGGAGGAGTGGCAGGAGAAGGGAGGAAGTTGATGAGAGATGGAAGGCGCCTATCAAGAAGGAGGAGGTTGGGCTAAGTGCCCAGGACCATAACAGTGCCATTCTGGTAGACACTAATGATGCACCTAGAGGATGGGAAGTGTGCCCAGAGTACTTCCATTCTGGTACCACCATTAATGGGCAAAGAAGAGAAAGGGGAGAGGGCTGAGACAATATGGGGGGTCTATAGGTCTGGAGAGGGAGTGACAAAGAGGATGTCAGTGACAGTCTGCCTGGAAGAAGCATTGAAGTAGGTATCAGTGATGGGCAGACCTGGGTTGGAGACCAGGAGATCTTGCTTGAACATTTTCCTTCCAGACTTCGAAAGAGAGGTAGGATAGATGTTAGTGTAGCAGTTAGAGTAAATAGGGGAGATGTAGAGCACCATGGAGGGACTGGGCAGAGAGATGGAAGGGGGAGAGAGAGAGTGGCGGACAAACTGCACAATGGACAATGAACTCACGAGGCGGCCTAGCAGCAAGACAGGCGCAGACAAATCAGGTGCATGATGTCACACAGGTCACCAAACGGGGTATTGCACTGCTCCAGCAGCAGAGGAGGAAGGAAGACAAATCAGGTGGGATGAACCTTTCACCAGAATTCATGGAAAGTGCCTTAAATCACCATTCACAAGGCATGTCTTGTGATTACATTGTTATGGCAACTTGAAGCTCAAAGGGCGGCGACGGCTGGCACTGGGCTGAGCTGCTGAGTGGGCATTTACAGATTTTGTGGCTATTCCTGGGTGTCTAGAGTATCCAACTACCAATGGAGAACTGTCACCAGACTCCCCTTATGCTTCACACACCTCTAATCCTGCATTTGCCACAACTCATATATGCGGATCAGAGGCGCAGTGCATTAAAAGGGCAAACATTTTCAAAGAGTTTCAAGTGTCCCAATTCAGCAGCACTCTGCATATTGCATCCTACCCTAGGTTAGCGGAGCATAGTCCACCAGACCCAGTTCATAAGCACCCATTGTATTTGATGACCAGAAGTTTACACCATACCTCCGGTCAGCACTGCGTTGAACTGGGGGCCCAGATAAGCAGCGCCCGATGAATTTGATATAAAGATATTTATATAGAAGTCTCCAGGGTGTTTGGGTGAGGCAATTGGTGATGTTTGGTGGGTTGAGGCTGGGCATAGGGAGGATTGTGCAGAGAAAAAACCTTTAAAAAAACTGCGGAAAAAATACATCTTTGAAAATGATTCGGTAAAAGCACATGTAACCATACTGGGGCGAGGATAAATGTTTTTCTCTGTCCAATTGCCCCGTGACTTTCTCTCGCATTCCGGACAAAGTACAATTGCACACATTTTGTTTCCCAGACCCATCTAGAACTTTAGTCTGTGTGGAATTCTTTTCTGGGTATTTTTTACCATGTATTTTAGGGTATACAGTGATTATAACAAAATATAAATAACTAAACACTTTTATAACAAAAAATAAATAACGAAAACATTCAAATTTTGGGTTAAAGGTATAGATGGGGTGGGGTAAGGGATAAAAATTAGGGTGGGGGGAGGTTGAGGTGGGGTTATAATACTAGGGAAATGTGGAGCCTGGGGTATTCACCACAAATTAAAAAGAGAAATAAATTCAACATTGTTACATTTGTTTTATTTCACTAAAAGAAGTTTTCGTTATTAATGTGTTCGTTATAGCCTTTGGAGTCTCAGGTTAAGCTGGCACTTGGATTTGGATTTTGGTTTTGCACGTTGTATGTTTTCAGGTGATGAAGGTCCAACCAGCCTGAAAAAGTGTAACACAAAAAAACAAACAAGTATTCAATTGATGTTCTTTTTGAATGTAAATACTAGTAAGTTCTCACACCCAGGGAGTAGATTGTCTAAACTATACCCTTGGGACTTTTGCTGCTTGTGTAATAGGGAATGGAGCAAACAGGATGTTCTACAGTCTGTATTATCTAAAAATGCTTTCACTAGAGGAAAAATAAAACAGACTATTTGTTTTACCGATGTCTGGTGTGTAGCATAAAAAGGGAGTAAGTACAAAAATACTGTTAGGTTTTGATCACATGGATTGGGACATAACATGGTTGTTCCATTTTGCATTGTCTCTCCATTTGCCCAGTTCTTAGCCGCTGATGTCCTTCGTATCACACTGAGAATCCTTCATTGTTTATCCCCCAGTATAAAACATACCAGTCCTCGTGCTCCCACCAATGTATAACATGCTCGTTGAGGTCTCCCCATCCGACGTATGCTTTGTTCTTTCCTATTCCCAATCACTACTGGTAACTGAGACCCTACCTCCAAATTAAAAAAAAATAATTTCCTATCATTGACTCAAATCCTAATCTGAGGTCCTGCCCCCAATTTAAAAATATACTATTGCATCTGCTAGCATACCCATTTCTGTTCCCTTTCCCCAATACCAAATATACTTTGTGACATGACCCAGGTTTAACGAGACCTGAAATCCTGTCCTCAACCTAAAGGATATCTGGGGTCTCCCCCACCCAAAGAAGCACTACCAATATTCTACTTCTCACCCCAAAGCACAATGGCCTGCCCTACATCATTCCAGTCCATAGCTGGAGAATTCACCAAGGTCTTTGGGCGCACTGAGGAGTTAGACGTGGCAGCAAGAGCCCCACCGTCAGCCCAACACATATTGAAGTGTCTAATGCATTTCTGACACGTGAACGTGCATTGGCACACAGGCTGCATGTGGGTGGGAGACAGGCATCCCCCCCAGCCCAACACCGGCACTCAGTGAGAGCTTTTTAAGTAAAAGACCTAAAAAGGTCCTGTCAGAGCAAATGCATTTTTTTACATTGTCAAAGCATGAGCATTTCTATTTTGGTGTACGTCAATGTGGCCAGAGGTATTTTCAAACCCCTGACAGCATTGGGCTTTAACCAGGGCCTAGCTTGTGACGTTGGAGACTTGCCACAGGTCAACGGGATGGGAATCTGTTGTGCTGTGTTTTGTGATGCTATTTGTTCTGTGGCAGACACTGCTGCTGCACACTCCCTATTATTCATATATGTATTGGTCAAGTAAGCTGGGCTTACCATAGGTCAAACAGTTTTGAAGATACTAATACCTTTGTCAGGGTTCCATCAAAATGCTTTGAACTTTGCATTGACAAAGTACTTCTAACTCTGAATGTCCTCAGAAATCTTTGTTCTGTTTGGTCGGGGGGCTTGTGGTAACATTATAGGACGGGCTGAAGGTCATTCTAATGCAAAGTGTCTTCTGGGTATATGTGATCAAGCCTGATTTGCATATGGTCTTTCCCCTTTTGTAATGGTTTGTCAGGTGAAGAATGATGGTCTGGAGGGTTGCCCAGAGCAATACCATAGGTTAAGATAATTCTAAGCCTTCCAGTCATCACTACCTTTGTTATTCTGTAGTCACCCCGAGTGGGACGGGTATGCCCAGACGTGGGTCCCGTGCCTGCTGGCCTTACAGACTCAAGCTACTGCTCACTGATGATGCCCATTGAGGTGTAAACATGTTTGGGGATGCGTGTGGTCTCGTGCAGAAGGGATGTGACCAAGCATTTGAGGTGGGCCAAGCCTGATTTGCATATGGTCTTTTGCCTTTTTTAATGGCTTGGCAGGTGATGAACAAAGGTCTAGAGGGTTGCCCAGAGTAATGCCAAAGGATAGATGAATTCTAAACCTTCCAGCCATCACCTCTTTTGTACAAGGCTTTAATGGCATGTTCACTGTTGCCCAAGGCAAGGCTGAAAAACGTGCCCACAGCATAGTTTCCACAATGTACGGCCACAGGCCACCCTCATAAGAACTGTATGAATTTTCAGGGTACTTAGGACAACGCGCTGAGCAAAGTGTCTTCTGTTCATGGCCATACATTTACCCAGAGGCCGAGTACCCACAGGCCCACAGTACCCACAGGCCCAGAAGGCCCTGTGGGTACAATCACTCCCTTGGTTTGGTCATAGGTCTTGTACAGTGGGCACGTTTGTTATGATGTTGGCCATGCCCCGGGCCTGGTGATCAAAGGGTATGGCATCTTACCATGTCCAGCGGGTATTGTTGGTATGGACACAGAAGCCCATGCCCAAGGTACAGTGTCCACTGGGCATGGCCTTCCTTCATTGGTCCCATATGTACTCTACTCAGAGCATGGCCGAACACCATCCACCAGGCACCGTTTCCTCCAGGTCTGACGTCACGCAATTTCCAGTGGCAACGATGGGCGCTTCACTGTGTTCCAGGCATGGCCGAGGGCCATGCAGCAGGCAAAGATAAGGAAAGGCATGGACACACGATGCTAGAGTATATCATTCACAAAAGGAAATTCAATTAAAAAGATGTAACTATATGTATGGTTACTTTACTTTAGTAACCTCTGAAATTCACTGGAAAATCATTAGACCAATGGAATTTATCGTTGACCTTTTCTTAAGAAACCCCTTGAAATCAAGTGAAATAAATAGTTTAAATGACAGTGTGGTTTCCAGGCAAAAGCTAAGACCCCTGAAAATCATCAGTGACGTTTAGCATAGTTAGCATAACTTACTCCCAGCATGCACTGCTCATAAGGGCGCCCATATAGAAGAGAAAGTAGCTTCAGGCCTGCAGCTCCATCACGGCTTTGCCACCCGAGCTGTTCAGAAAACAGGGTCCCATCCTAGCTGGGGGGAACCAACATCCGAGGGGTGTCTGGGAATTTGGAGCATGAAGACATTCTCTACTTGGTTTTCCATGGCTACTAAGAGCAGGAGCACTGAAGGAGGGCTTGTTTCGTCCAGGTTGAGCTTCTTCTAGTTCCCTATACTCTAATGTCTGTACTGATATACAAGAAGGCTCTCCGTATTCATTGTTGTTGCTTTGCAGCCATGCACTGTGGTTCACCGGGCCCTATTGCCAGGGCAGGGGTATACACTGAGTTTCACCATCCCAAAATGTCTGGGCAATGCAGATACACAGAAAGATTGCGCCACCTGAACTGAGGTTCACAAAAGTCTAATCTCAGTGCACATGTATGATATGATAGGTTATTTATAACGTGCTTAATACCCAGGGATCGAACCAGTGTTGCTCCGTGTTGTCTTGCTTCCAAGGCGAGCACGTTGCCCCTAAGCTATCCTCCCAACACTGAGGTTCTCTGTGCACTCATTTCCGTGTAATTCAGATGCAGCCAGATTCACTCTACTCAGCTGTCAGTGCAGTGCTCGTAGACACAGAGGTTCGACATCCCCTAATTGCATTACAATGGTAATGTACACAGGGGCAACTCACACTGGCCCTCAGGGGTGTTGATAGGTCTGGAAAAGATCTGGGGCTACACTAATGTCGGGACTGGTGGATAGCTAGCCTTTTGTTTGTAACCCCTGAGCTTCTATCTGGGGCTACAACCAATAGACCCAGGCTATAGCCCCCCCCTCAGATACCCCCTAGCGACGCTTCTGCTGGCGCTAAAGACAGAATTATCCATCTTCACCAGGGAGCGTGGGAATGGATGGACAGACTTTCGTCAGATTACTGTAGTAATACTTCTTGCATATGGAACAGCATAGCTGTAATATTTTGCAGCTAGTGATGTCTTAAAAATGAAGCATTGATAAAGCCAATATGCTTGGATTTTTGAATAGAGAGTGTAATATTGCGTCTGCAAAGCCCCCCACGGGACAACAAAAGGTGCCATTTTGCCATGACTTAACTTTCCATCTGTCAGCTTTTTGAGTTAAATAATTATAATAATTTAGCATTGATATAGCGCTACGAACCCTCAGGTAAAAGGCTAAGTTTGGCCCTGCCAGGATTCGAACTTGCATCAATAAGCTCTGCACAGATGTTAAAGCAAGTGCTCTACTCGCTGTGCTATCTGACCAGCTGTGTAACAGCACAAGGAAAATTGATCCTGGTGATGTTTTGTTTGTTTGTTTATTTATATTGCACACCAGACCCAAGGGTATTCGGGCGCGAAGGCAGACATAGCGTTGTTCAGTTTAGGTAACAGGTTACAGATTAAGCAGGGGGTACAGCTACGGTTACAATGCTGTAGGCATGTATTGTCAAATAAATCACAGAAGTATATACAGTAAGTTTACAAGAATGCAGGTGTGACAGATAAATAGCGCAGAGCAAATATACAAAATATACATGAGATCCCAAATGACAGTAGGGTGAGATTAGACATCATGATCTTTTAGCCATTGAATCTGATTGGATATGAATTGCCTATAGGGGAGATCTTCCCTTAGAGCGGGATGCAAAGGAGTTCCAAAATTGTGCTGCTTTAACAGCGAAGCTGATCCCGCAAGATTTGGTAAGTTTGAATCTAGGTACTAGCAAAAGGTTGGAGTTAGCTTTTCATAGGGGGTGAGATGCTGTTTGTCTGGTGAATCTGTCTATAAGGTATTGCAGGGCTACGTGGTTAAGGCATTTGTGTGTAAGGGAGACTGTTTTGAGGAGGATGTTGTCTTTTGTGGAGAGCCACTTGATAGATCTCCTAAGGTCTGATATGTGGGCATTTTTAGGGAAGTTGAGGGCGGCTCTCAGGGCATTATTTTGAAGTGTCTGTATTTTGGCGGTGATGTATTTGTTACTGCCTATGTAGGGGGTGTTGCAGTAATCTAGTTTCGACAGGATTAGTGCCCTTGCTAGGGCCTTGCAATGACGCAATTATTAGGTGAGAGGAAGGACTTGGCTGCTCTAATTAGCTTGCAGGTGTAGGAGGTGTCTGAAGCCATGGCATTCACTTGTTTACCAAAGGTAAGCGTGGAGTCTATGTAGAAACCGAGTGTTGTTGCTACTTTGGCTACAGTAATGATGTTATTGTCAATTATGAAGGAATCATAGTTGCGACCTAGTTTTTTGATGTTGGAAGAGGTGCCTAGAATGAGGAGTTCAGTTTTGTCATCATTCAGGCATAGACCGTGGGAGGCCATCCATGCCTGGATGATGAGGTAGACTCTATTCACAAAGGCCAAATCCTTGTCGTAATCTCCCATCAACGGGATGAGGATCTGTGTATCTTCTGCATAGTTAGTGTAGGTGATACCAAGACCGTCTAGATCATCGAAAAGGGGCTTTGTGAAGATATTGTAGAGGGTAGGAGATACACAAGATCCTTGGGGTACGCTGCATGAGATAGGTGCAGGGTCTGCAGCAGCTAGAGGAGAGAAGACTTAGATTATCGCATAGCATTGCATGGTCTACCAGCTCAAATGCAGCAGAGAGGTCGAGGAGTAGTAAGAGTGAAGTCGTACCTTTATCTCTCAGTGTGTCTATTCGTGCCTTAAGGTTTAGGAGTGCAGTCTCGGTACCATGCTGTGGTCTGAAGCCGGACTGTCTGACTCCTAGGAGGTGGTTTATTTACAGGTGGTGCTGAATTTGTAGGTAGGCTACTTTGTCTAAGATTTTCAGTAGGAACGGCACAGTGGTTATGGGGCGGTAATTGGTTGGGATGGAGGGGTCCAGAGTTTGCTTTTTGAGGAGGGGGAGCACCCAGGAATCTTTCAGGTTACTGGGTATGGTACCTGATGTGAAAGAGGCATTTATGAGTTTGGTAATGAAGGGTGAGAGTTTGCGGGCGGCGTCTTTTATGATTTGAGCTGGACATGGGTTGCCCTGACAATTAGAGGGTTTGAGAGTGAGGATGACTTTCCCGACTTCTTTGGTGGAAACTTTGCGAAAGTAGAAGGGAGGGGTGTCCAGGGGTTTCAGAGTCAGTAATGGGTTAGTGGTAGCCTTGGAGGGGGTGCCTATGTTAACAGTATTAGGGGCAGTTATGGAAGCTTTTTTGTTGTTGATCTTCGCCTGAAGCATTGTTATCTTGTTGGCAAGGGCATTTTGTGCACCAGTTCTTATCCTTGAGGCAAGAGTCGGGAGCTTGGGTAGTGGATTCTACTTCCTTTAGCATGGCGAACAATTCTTTAGTGTTGGATTTGTCTTGAATGATACGGGTGTTGTAGTATGTTTGTTTCGCAAGGATGATTTCTTTTTTGTAGAGGGTAGCTAATTTCTTCAGGTTATTTTTATTGGTGTCTGAGGGATCTGATCTCCAGGTTTTTTCACTTAGGTGTTTCTTTTGTCTGATGTCTTTCAGTAAGGGTGTGAACCAGGTATTTAGGTGTTGGCGGGGTTTGCACTTCCTAATTTTCAGTGGTGCGATAGTGTCCAGAGAGGCGAGCATCACTTCATTGTATTTTTCTACCATGGATGCTGGGTCAGACTGATCTTATTAACTATGGTCTATTGTTTTTCTATGCATTGTCATTAATCGTTCATCTGAAATAATGGGCTTTTCCCTTTTCACCGTTCTACAATGCAACATAAGAAGTCACATGGTGGTGCAAGGTGGATGAAAATGGTTTTGTACGATCAGACCGAAAAAAAGGTCTGAGCGTACAAAATGACCGAAAAATGCTACCACCAAAGGTTCGAACACCAAAAGTTCGAACTTTTGGTGGTAGCATTTCAGGTAAGTAATATAAAGAAAAAGACTGCAGGGGCTGTGGGGGTGTCCCCCACAACACCCCGCTCACTATGCTGCGTGGCATTGTGAACGGGGTGTTGCGAGGGACAATCCTGCAGCACATCTGGAAAAAAAAAATAGAAAGAAACGGGGGCTGCAGGGTTTCCCCCGCAACACCCCGCTCACTATACTTTACAGTATAATGAGCGGGGGTTGCTGGGGAAACCCTGCAGCCCCCGTAGTATGTAAGTTTGTTTGCATGAGAAAGGTGCAAACTTTTGTTAGTTCGCACCGTTCTCATGCAAACATGACGGCCGCGGCAAAATCAGCCACGGTTCGATCACTTAGTATCGATGAAAACATTGCCACCCTCCATTCCGCCTACCCCCGATCTCTGTTCACAACTCACCACCCCTAGGACCTCTTTCCCACGAACACGCAGAGGAAAGGATTCATTCAGACTGTTCCAGATTTAAGGTATGTCAGTTGTGGTACACCACAAGAATTGATGTCTTGCCTGAGATACACTAAAAACATTTCCTGAAGGTACACAGAAAAATAATATTCCTGAGAAGCTGCAACTGAAGAAATGATCAATACAAGCTACTAGTATAAATTGTGAGCTATACACTAAACAAAGAAGAACGACTTAAGGACAAACAACGAGAAGCACTTAATGTTACTAATGCCACTTTATTATATGCCCTGATGAAGAGCTGAAGGTTAGAAACACGTGTCGGAAAATGGAAGTAAATGGAAGAACAACTTTGATTGTGCTGACAACAATTGAATTGATCTTTTTTATTTTTGTTTTGAAATATGATATATGTTATTTTATGTGTCTATTTGATGACAGCGTGCAGAAAAGACACCTAACAATGTTATGGATTTATTAAATCTAAAGATATATAGATAAGTGTATTTATATGGGTATCCTTGCAGCACCATCAAAGGCCCTGGCACAGGAGGCAGTTTATTTCCATTCTCAAAATGTATCTGTTTAAAAACCAGAAACTGGCTCTGTCACCATTTCAGATAATTCCAAACAATATTGCACGGTTCCTTCTTTGACGCTATTAGCAACATACTGCCCTGGACAGATATTGTTATCAGGTCATCTAGCTGGATTCCCATATCTTTCTCTAACCATTGCATTCCTATTCCACCTTGCTAGTGGTATTACAGCAACGGTGTGGCCCTCCTTGTATGGTGTGCTTCCTGTTATTACACATCAACATTTTCTCTGCACAACCTGTTTTTTTTTAATATTCATTATTTTTTCAGAAGACATTTTTATGCAATTGTTTTATTTTTTAAACATCCAGCTGCGGCATGCTGAATATTGGCACACACAAAATTTCCTAATCTAAAAACGTATCTACTGATACTACTTTGCTAGCATTTTCTGATTTTGCCCTTTTCAGGTATTTTATTATTGTGTAGTATTCCCACTGAATCAGACAATTCTACATCTCACAAACATGCAGCAGCCTAAGAAAAAAGACTTCTTCTTTACACTTGCAAAGCCAGAACTATTAGCTTTGCACTTGCTTGGCGTTTTTGTAGATTTTACCCTGCAAATAATCCCCAATGCTTCTACTCCATAAGGTCTTTGCACAATACTAATATGTCAGTGAAAATATTCCACAATATTATAATGTATAGATTAATTGACTATAAAATATTATTGCATGCCACACCTTAAAGTTTTCTCATACAATTACAAGCATTGGCAATGGCAATGGTTTTAGCATTTACTGTTGTTCTGTGTATTATGCATTTATAGGCACCAGGTTGCAGAGAGGAGACGCAGTGCTCCTCTGATCTACTAAAACACAGCAATATCCGTGCGCTTCCTTTCTCTCACACACAGTAACTACTTCACACCCGTGCAGTGCTTCCTTTTTTGGAAAATACCATGCTCTTAAAACACACACACCTAATGCACACACCGTGCAGTGCTGCCTGATTGGGGTAAATGCTGTGCTTTTAAAGCACACCCACACTGCATCTCTGGGGGATGCCGTGGCTGTAAGCCGGTGCACAGGCCAACACATATCAATGGAAAGCACCGCTCTCAGAACACATGAGGGAGATGCAGTTATGGGGGGGGGTGGTCACAGAATGTTAATAAAGAAGAATTTGAACACATTTAATACACATTTAAACACAATGGATTATACAAAATGGACCAAAAGTTAAAGGAGCATCTCAGGTAGCTGACAAGATCCTCACCTTTGAACCCTTGTTGCGCTGAAGAGGTTTCTTTAGTTGGTCGAGACTGGCATTGACACAGATCCGCCTCTTCTTCTCTTCAAGCTCTTGATTGACTATTGGGAAAAAAAGATTGTGTCGATACTCCGGTGGGTTTGACAAGCCCGTCTTAATTGAGACTTTTTTATTGTTATTTTTTTATTTATTTCCATTTATAAAGTGCGCACACAGCCCAGGGGCATCGAGGCGCTGTTACAAGAAGAAGTCTTAGTTACAACAGAAGGCTAATTACAATATTTGAGCTGCTGGGTTACAATAACCCACACAATGACAAGACTTAGTTACATTTACTTCGGTAGGTGGCTTGATTAAATTAGCCTTACCAAAGTAAAGATATGTAAGATTAGTTACAGGTGTGATAGTGCAGAGGGGTTACATGTGAGCTGCAAATCATGATTAAATGTCAAGAGGATACAGTTGTGTGACTAAGGGTACCCATAATTCAAGTCAGTCATGTTGTTATACATTAGGCAGGTATATGTGGCTAGGTAAGGGCCTTAGTAGCGGTGTGTGTGAGGCTTCAAGCAAACAATCTGGTTTTGATTGCTTTACAGAAGACGAAATGAGAAGGTTCAACTTTGATGGCATGAGGTAGTGCATTCCAGTGCCTGGAGGCAATGAATGGGAAGCTTGTGCCCCTGCCTCATGCATGCTTAATTCTGTGAACGGGCAGTAGATTGGCATATGGTGTTCTTGCGGGTCTGGCAGCATGAGGAATGATGACTCTGTGAGAGAGGTACAGGGGTGCGGTGTAATGGATGCATTTATGCGTAGGGGTGAGCGTTTTGAAAAGAAACGCGCTGGCAGACAGGCAGCCAGTGCGCTCGCTGTCTGGCTGCTGAGATGTGTTCTCTTTTGGGGATGCCCAAGGCTGCACGAAGGGCATTATTTTTAATAGTTTGGAGTTTGTCTAGATTTTGGGCTGAGGTTTCTGTGTAGAGGGCATTGCAATAGTCCAGCCTTGAGCCTATCAGGGCTCTCGCAATTGCCAGACAGTTTGTGGTGTAGAGGAATGGTCTGGTGGTATTGAGGAGTTTGGAGTAATGAGCTGCCGAGGCAGCGATTGCGTTAACTTGTCTAGACATAGATAGCTTGGCGTCTAGGTAGACTCCCAGCGTTTTGACTGATTGGGAGAATGGAATGGTGATGTTGTCAATTGTGAAAGATAGGTATAGGTCATCAAGTTTGATGCAGTCAGTGGGGGCAAGCAGCAGTCGTTCAGTCTTATTCCCGTTCAGGCAAAGCCAGTTTTCAGCCATCCATGTGTGGGTGGCGGTGTAGATGGATTTAAGGGTTTTGGAGTCAGCGTAGTGGTTGCCGGACAAAGGAATGAGGACTTGAGTATCGTCAGCATAGTTGGTGTACATGATGCCGAGCGAGTGAAGTAGGTTGAATAGGGAGATGGTAAAAATGTTATATAGCGTGGGGGACAGACTGGAACCCCCTGGAACTCCAAATAGGATGGTGTCTGCAGATGCGGCGGCTTGGTCTGAGAAGACACGCATAGACCATCCTTGTAGGAAGGAGGCGATCCAAGTGATTGCGTTGGGGAGAAGAAGGCTGAGGCTGAGAGGTGCTGACAGACTAGTTTATGATCCACAGGTCAAATGCTACCGAGAGGTCTAGGAGGAGTAGGGCAGGTTTGTCTGTGTATCTGATATTGGATTTCGAGGTCCAGTCGGGCCGTCTCGGTTCCGTGAGCAGGACGAAATCCGGATTGTCAAGTGCTTAGAATATTTTTAGACGCTAGGAATTTCTGGACTTGGAGGTAGACTGCCTTGGCAAGAATGTTCAGTAGGAAGGGCACGGTGGTTATAGGCCTATAGTTATTCGGATTGGATGGGTCGAGTGAGTTTATTTTTAGAAGAGCGCAAACCCATGCTTCTTTTAGGAAGGAAGTTACTGATCCTGATGCAAGGGAGGCGTTGATGAACGCCATGCTAAAGCGTATAAGCAGGTCTGCACACTCCTTGATAAGGGAGGCTGGGCAGATATCACCTCTGCACATGGAATGTTTAATGTTCTTCATGATTGCTGTAACTTCTGATTCACTGACATCTCTGAACGAGAAGAGTGTTGTGTTGGAGGCCTGCTGGTTAGGGGTGGGTGTTTGGGCAGGCTTGGAGGGGAGTGGATATAGTTGACTAGCTCAGATTTTGATATGAATGGTGTCAAGCTTGTGAAGCATGGCTGCTTGTATGTCTGCTCACCAGGTTCCATTTTTTTGGATGGTTTGTGGGGAATGGAGGGCAGGAGTTTCTAGCTCCCTGAAGATGGTGAATATGTCTTTGCAGTTGGATCTGGCATTGGCGATTCTAGTATTGAATGAGTTGGCCTTGGCGAGGATAATTGCTTTTTTGTATTCGTTGGACGGTTTGTTAAATTCAAGTTTGTCTGCTGAGTCAAGTTGGTTGGTTTGCCACTTCGATAGGGCTGCATGCTTTTTAGCGCGCAGGGATGAGAGTTCAGGAGTGAACCATGTGTTGGGGTGTTTGGTATGTTTGGTTTTGCGGAGGGTTAGGGGGCAATGGCATCAATTGCTTCAGTCAGAATGGTGTATAGGGTGAGGGGGAGAGCATTAGGGTCTTTGGAGAAGGGGGCCAATAAGGCTGCGACCTTAAGGTAGGGGTTAGTCTTTCCTTACTGAGGAGGCGTTGTTAGGTAGAATTATATGCAGTACCCTTTGGGAACACTACACACAATTAGGACTACAAGTGACAGTACAATTTCACTTTTGGTACAAGCCTGTACTACGCGGTTATAGTGGTAGCAGTAGCAGAGCAGCCAGACACATCTCAAGAGTAAGTGAGCAGTACAAGGAGTTACACAAAGGGACAGCAATTACTATGGTTCAGGCAAACACTGACTCAAGGTTTTTAAGTAAAATAATATATATTTATTTACTCAACAGTTGTATAACATTTCACTTATTCTAAGCAAGTTAAAAATCACAATCATAAATACACCACACCACTTCCCTTAAAGTCCAGACAAGTTAAGCTCCCAAAATGAAGTGGGAGCAAAATGGCACTCCAGCAATTTAAAAGGGAGGAAAAGACAAAGTTATTAGAAATTAGGCAAAACCAACAGGTACGTACTCAGGGCAATTTGAACAAGAGAGACTACAGTGAGGAGATCAGATAGAAAAGGCTTAGGGACAAAGCCAGTAGGACAAAAGTCTTTTTCTCAAGATCACACAATTTAGGGTAGTTTGCGGTAAAGTTCGTGGCACAGATTCTGGATGAGGCTGGTTGGTAGAAAAATTAGTTCAAAGAGAAGAGAAGGACAAGCCCTCGGATTGGAGAAAGATTTCAAACACTTTCACCACGGCTGAACGAAACGCACAACCGGATTTGCACATACCTTAAAACTGAGAGGGAACTGTAGCTGAGGCGGACGTTCCTGGTGGTTGCTGCAGGCTCACAGTTCATGAAGCGACTGTCGGACTGACATGAAGTAGCGACCAGAGGAGGGGTCCTGGCTTGTAGTTTGGGCAAACTGGTTGGTCCCACCAGCTCAAGGGAAGAAGTTTCCTGGAGGATCTTCTCTGTCGTCGGATTCAGAGATTCGGACCTGCAGTAGGGCTTCACCAGGTGGTTCAGTCGTTGTAGGGGACCTCTTCTTCCAGTTCCTCATTGGTTATTTCGTTCCAGTGGCGACTTTTTATGCAGTTTTCCCCCATTCATGCAGCCTGGCTGTCAATCACACTACATGGTGGCTGGCCACGCAAGGCCAGTCCCCTTAGCCAATCAGACAAGAGTGCAACTTGGGTTACCAAGGAAACCCATGGCAGGGGTCCGATGATCCCTCCCTCACATCCTGCCTACCTAGTCTATCAGGCTCCTTAAGGAGGGCTTCTGTGCAGAAGACCGCGAAAAGACAGAGAACAAAGGAATCATCCCTGGTTTAGCACGTAGAGAAAAACACGAGAAAGACTTTAACAAAAAGAAATGGCGAAATAAACCCACCCGGAACCAAAATAAAATGTATTTGGTCAAGCAGGTTTATGTTCGAGGCTAATACAATAGCCTGGAACAATACCAAGTTTATATAAGATAATCACGGTAGAAAAGTTAGGGTAGTTACCACTGCCACCAGCCAACTCTTAATGTTAAGGGAGCGAAACAAGGCTCCAAGAATACAGACAAAAAGGGATGAGTTAACCCTTTCTAATACTGCATGTAAAATGGGGTGTAATGGGTCTGTGGTTTAAAGTGACTATATAAAGTTAATGGCAACTTTACCGGTTTCTGGGGGACAGTAGTCAGCCGCAGAAAAATGGAGTCAGTGGGAAATCTCAAATACAACCCTGTGTCACTGCACTGAAGGTGCTGTGTAACACACACAAAAAGTGGTGCACATGGAGTAGTTGAGGCTCCAGTGCCCAATATCACACAAAACGTGAAAAAACACTTACAGCAAAACACATGTAAGAGTGGGAAAAAGGCTCACACTCTTACCAGGTGAAAAAAATAAATCCTAGAAATCCAGCAAAGCTGCTGGGGGACTCATTCGGTAGGGGAAACCAGCCATTTATGAGAATTCTCCCTAACAGTGCTTCTTGTGGAAGCAGAGGTGAGAGGCATGGCGGTTGCTTTTTGGAGCTTCAGAGGGGAGAGGGTGAAGAGGATGAGGTGGTGATCAGTCTATGGTAGGGGAGTTGGCTATGATAACCGTTGTGCAGTTGTGGTGGGCTATCCAATCGATGGTTCAGCCTTTGTTATGGGTTGGATTAGAAATGGAGTGTGAGAAACCAAGTGTTTCTAGTGCCTTTGCTAGGGCTTTGGCTGGGGAATCGTTTGGATCAAATAGTCCTACATTAAGATCGCCTGCTAGGACCTTGGAAGTGGTTATGAGGTTGTCAGATAAGAGGTGTGTGATGATAGGTTGAAAGTCAGCTGGAGGGCCCGGGGGCAGTAGACAATGTGCAGTGTGATAGTGCAGTTGTGTGAGGTTGTGATTTTGAGGGAGACTATTTTATTTGGATGAAATGTTACAGTAATCCCAGACATATTGTTTTATTTGATTGGAATGATATAATAATCCCACATATATTGTTTTAATTGATTGGAATGTTACAGTACTCCCAGACATATTGTTTTATTCGATTGGTATGATATAGTAATCCCACATATATTGTTTTAATTGATTGGAATGTTACAGTAATCCCAGGCTGACTATTCTGGTTGATTGACATGTTACAGTAATCCCAGGCAGACTATTTTGTTTGATTGAAATGTTACAGTAATCCCAGACATATTGTTTTAATAGATTGGAATGTTACAGTAATCCCAGTTACAGTAATCCCTGACAAATTGTTTTAATTGATTGGAATGTTAGAGTAATCCCAGGCAGACTGTTTTAATTGATTGGAATGTTACAGTAATCCCTGACAGATTATTTTTGTACAGTACTGGCCTGTCTTCAGTGAAAGGATTGCTTTCTCGCTTTCTGGTGGCATTCAGTAGCCCATTAACAACCCGACTGTGCGCACTACCAAAACAGGGGATAATATACTACGGTTAGAAAAGAAGACCTTTCATGCAGAACTTCACGCCCACTTCCTAAGGGAATATCTGAAGGCAAGCATAATTCCAAATGGCCTCATAGTTAGAAATACCCCCTGTTTATTCCTTGATGACAAAGAATACGTCACAAACTTTAGCTGCATTGCCACAAAATGCAGTCACGACCTAATGGTCCTTACAATTACAACGGCCCAGTGAATTAGCCACCAAATGCAAAAAGAGCTTGAAAGCGAGGAGGCTAAATTCCAAACCAGCACTACCATCATAGATGCCAAAATTCAATTATTGGACTTAAATAAACAATTTGAGGACTTCAAAGCAACCGCACTTGCCAGAAAAACAAAAAAACTCCAGAAGGATATTAAAGATTTCCAATTAGACTTAATATATCCCTCTATTTCAGACAACTATCTGGCTATTCAGAATCAAGGAGGCCCTATGGGTCCCCTCCCATTAAGACAACAGAGAAATCGTCGTAAAGGGGTCATTTTTTCTGGATCCAGCAGCCTCAGACGATCAATCCAGACAACAGATAGGCCAACCACAATCACATTTTGCATATCCACCACCACCTATTTTTCCTTTTTTAGGGGGGGTGGTTTTGGGAACTCCCAATGGGGTCACCTTCAATAGGCTTCCCTGCAAAGAGGAGGAAGACCAGGCTTCCGCTCAAGACTACGCAGGCAGAGACCATAGGTCTGAATGTGATCATCAACCCACACCCATATTTAATCTAGCAGGCACTGACCCTACAGAGGCACAAACGTCAGTATTGATGAAGGGATTATCTTTTGTACCAACCACTAACACAGACTGGTACGACTCGGAAATGGAAGTCTGTGCTTTCCTTAGAAAAGTGAGACTCTGTACCTTCTTTAAAGAACATTCTCCAAATTCCGAGGACCAGGAAGGTGACACAGGTTTACACAAACCCTTGTCTTTTACCCCTTCAGATAATCAAGTCCCCATTGAATTTTTAAGGTTTGAAAAGTGCATCCTACAAGACCTAGCGAAACTCAAAAACATAAAGAAGGAAATGGGTGTCCAAAACAACTTAACCTTAAAAGAGAAACAAGCCCCAACATCACTTCAAAACAACAAGGGCATAGTAATCAAACCGGCGGACAAGTGAGGAGGAATAGTCATCATGACTATTACCCAATACAAAGCCATGGTATTGGCCTTGCTGAGTGACAGAGAATGTTACCCATTCTGCGCAAAGACCCAACGAAAGACTTGGGTCAGCAAATTTCGGAAGTGGTAAGTTATGCACTAGAATGGGAGTGGCTATCTCCTAAAGAAGCAGACTTCCTGACTACCCCAGGAGGCAGAACTCCATGCTTCTATGCTCTGCCGAAGATCCATAAGGACCCACATATTCTACCAGGCAGACCCATAGTTTCAGGATGTGGGTCAATCCTGGAGCCCTTATGTAAATTTGTAGATACCTTCCTACAACCCCTCAGTATGAAAACCAGCACGTACCTGAGGGACACTACTCTTGCAATCACCATCTTTGAGGGTATGCCATTTGACCCATCAAACAGATTTTAGTCACCATGGATATCAAGTCTCTTTATTCAAATGTCTCCTTGAGTGGCTCACTAGGGACCCAATACAACATCGGGTCCCTAACAACTTTATTCTGAAACTAATGACAATAGCTCTGCGCAAAAACTTCTTCACATTTGACAGACACATGTATCTTCAGACAAAAGGGACAGCGAAGGGGGAAGCGTTTGCCCCTTGCCAAGCTATCCTTTACATGGCCAAATATGAGGAGGACTATGTGTTTTCCCCACTTAACCACTGGCGAGACCAAGTGGGGCAATGGCACAGGTTCATAGATGACGTGATCTTCATCTTGACAGGTCACTTGAACCAATTACTACAATTTTGGGAATGGTTAAACATGTGCAATCATGACATTCAGTTTACCATAGAACACAGCATGACACATGTCTTCTTCCTGGATTTGACCATTCGGCATCTAAATGGCAGACTTGCATGTGACCTTCACCGTAAGCCGACGGATAGGAATATGTTACTACACCATACTAGTAACCATCCTACACACACGAAAGAAAACTTGCCCTATGGGCAATTCCTGTGTATTCGTAGGAATTGAACCTCAACCAAAGACTTTAAAAGACTCGCATCACTCCTCTCAAGCAGGTTATGGACCAGGGGTTACCCCAAAAAACTACTAGACCAGTCGGTTAAAAGAGCACTTAATTCGAACAGAGAATTGCTCCTGCAACCACTGAATACAACAACTAATGCCAGTGTAGACAGCTTAACCTGTGTGGTCACACATGGCAAAGACACAGCACAGATCAAGAAGATCATTAAGAAGTACTGGCATATTGTCAGACCCAATTTACCAGAAGATCACCCACCAGGGTTGCATACAAAAGAGTGAAGAATATTAAAGAATACTTGGTGCATTCTCTCTTTCAATCAGACTCAGCATATAGGGGGCAAAGAACATTACACCCAATACAAGGGCACCACCCATGCTGTAACTGTGTGGCGTGCCAATTAACCAGTAAGATGAAAACCTTTAAAATTGGACAACGGGAATGGACCATCAAAGACTTCACTAACTTCAAAAGCTCTAATGTTATTTACTGCATTAAATGCCCTTGCGGCTTAAGATATATAGGACAGACAAAAAGAGCCATTAATCTAAGAATATCGGAACACATGTCTAAGATCCGGTGTAAGAGCTTGACAGCACCTTTAGTAACACACTTCCTAGAAGCCAGAAATTCTCCAAATGACTTCACCTGATGGGTATTGGAAATAGTAAAAGGTGGGGCAGACCTTCAACATAGTCTTCTCCACAAGGAATCCAGATGGATTTACCGTCTGGATGCATATCACCAGGGTTTAAATGAAATCTTCCAACCGGTAATACACTGATTATATACACTTTTGGTTTGAGCTGCACAGTCTAGAGATACCTACTATCCGTCCAGGCCTTGCTTAACCACTAGCACTACTCATGTCCACCAGGGGATAAACAAACTCACACAACACTTGCCCCGGGCCCCCCCTTTTCCTTCCCCCTCCCCTTGGTAACAGGAGCATTGACAATCATGCCTGTGTGACCACCAGAATCTTAATATATTGTGTATTCCCTGAGGGTGCAATATCCACACGATTCAAGGAGCTTCCACCAGGGGACTAACAAGCTCACACAACACCCCCAACCTTTGGAAACAGCATCGTTGAATATTGTGCCTGTGTGACAACCAGAGTCTTCTTGTACTGTGTTTTCCCGAAGGTGCAATATCCACAGCATAATTAATTACGACATTTGGATTGTTGATCTGGTTCATCTGCTCCATTACGTAGGTCTGAGGAACACTATGCAGCCACAATGTCTCACATGGCGCTATAGTTATGCACCGCGCCAGCAGGGCGAGCCACTGCCAGCCACGAGACCGAGATGTAATAGACACTGACAGTTGCTGTGACAACAAACAACAACAGAGCCCCGTACCATAGCAAGGTTTCTGCCGGGATCCTGAGCGTCATCTCCATGATAACCGCTTTTAGTTTCAGGCATTCTGCCGCGCGCGCACTTACTCTCCCAGTGCTACGGGCGGAATACGAAGAAGCCACGACCCAGATGCTCTTCTGCCTATAACCTTAAGGTATGTCTGCAAGATCTCCCACTCGATATACCGAGCCGTGATTAGTAATGCCCCAGGACTTGAACACACGATCGAGCTTCCACTTTGTACATTCAAGCGGAGCGTACGCTCGTAGCATGCTACAGCATACCATTATGTCGCCATGCACAATCCATCTGAGTGCGTACACTACCGGCCAGCTGCAAACCATCCTTGTACATATTTGTAGATTTCACTACAACTTTTTGGTAAAACGTGGAAACATTCTTTGATTATACAACTTGATTTTAGCCATAGCATGCCCTACCGTTGTCCCTTCTCGTGGATGAGCTGATGTAATACACCCGTTCTGTTCATTGTTTTAGGAAAAGAGACTAATTATTTCAACATGCCTCTGAGTCACAATCGGCCAGTATGAAATATTGAACTCCAGTTTACAGGTAATCACCAATGTTAGTAACCATGAAAGGCGCTGCAAAAAGAACAGTAACCAACTGGCCGTTCTACCCCGTCATTATATATTCACACAGACATGTAATTGATTACCCTTTTACAGATGTGACTGGTGATCCAATTACTTCTTAAATTATGAAGAGATGTTCCCCTAGCAAACCAGCCAAACCCTTTCTGACCTGACTATTACCAGCTAGGGTGTCTGCACACCTACAGGTAAATATTGCAACATCAGATTTGGGTCTGCAACACACTTTAATGCACTCATTCGTTTTTCTAACAGGCCATATACTATCTTTACCTGTAGGTAGTCCCAAAAAGAGGGGGACCACCAGAGAAAGACCCCTGGGGGTTAGAAATATACAGGCTGCCAAAGAACACAGTAGCCACATAGCGATTAGCTTCCAGGACTGCTTTGTGCTCCACTCCAGACACTACTCGACACTTGGGATTCAAGTACCGGCAGGTAAAATAAAGGCCAGCTACTTAGAGTTTTTAATGTATCCTATTACTGCTAAATATAATGCAGGCACTGATTGAGAGGTTCCCCCCTTTTTTTGATTGCTCTCTATATATTTCCACACAAGGTCTCCAAACTGATGCCCTGTCGAAGGTGGGCCAATTGAGTCTAGTGACCACCGAAACGTGAAGAGATTCATTTGTCATCAAACACCACGTAGTTTGCCATTAAACACCACGTACGTAAAGATATCTTTTACCCAAAGACCCGGACACAAGCCTATTAAAGCATTAGGACACAAGAGGACAACTTGGGAAAACCTCATCCCAATAGCGAACATTTCATATATTGGAATAGTCCTGCTTATTGTTTCAAATTCAGGACTTTACGCTATTTCACCCAGTAAGAAATGGATACTCGGTGACCCTTGATACACCGAGCGATACTTTAACCAATGTGTACAACTAGGAATTGAAGTGTGTTATTTAATTCTTTTCCTTTTGTTTCACGGTTTTGATTACTGTATTTGATGTATGATGACTTAATTTGTTTCCCTCATTTTTCAGATTTCACGCAAATGTTATTTTTGTGATTCTGCAGTGTTACGTCAAACAGCATTTTTTTTTGTTTACAGCAGACGTCAATTAAAATATCATAAGAATGTTCATAGTATATTTGTTCATTTACCCTCTCAGCTAAGATACACCACAACTGAGTGAGTTTTACATTGAGCATGTTTTTCTCCCTCAGCTTTAATTGTCCATAGACATTTACAAATAAGGAGTCTGGACTATTGAAGATTTGAATTGGCACCCGCAAAGAATAGTGGGTTAGTCTCATGGTCAGTTTAACTCTATTTTTGTTCTTCGGTTGGGACACATCAACATCAGCATGCTGGTTTCATTATAGCCAGATGCCCTGACGAGTTGAATGCCAGTTGTAGAACCCTGTATATGGCCAAAGGATCACCATCTAGCCTGACCTGCATGCCGGTCATCATGGTGGCAGTACCTGGGTGACAAGGTGCCCTGGGCCTCGCGGGGTGGGGAGGCCTAGCAGGGTAGAGTTGTGCCATCTTGGCAGTTATATGCACATTTACTTATTTACTGATTACCTTATTTATTTGATTACTTTTGAAGTGCCAGACGCAAGTAAGCCTCGGGGTGCTCAAGTATGCATGCTTCCCAGCCCTTATGTTTCAGGGGAGACATAAACTGATTGCTGGGACCATCGGGTAGGTGTTCTCCACTCCCTTAGCCAGTTAGTACGTACTCCCGTCTATAGGCGCTGACACCTTGAGTAGGGCCATGCTAGGGTGCTACTTGGCTGTAAAAGGAGTGTGATGACAGGCAGATCCCATTGTGTTCCTCGGCTACGCTGTGGATGCTAAGATCACTGCTCTGCCGCCTTCCGCTCGGCTGCTGGGCTGAAGGATAGTATCATCGGACTCAATGCTTTCTGTCCTCTTCTGCTACCCCTCCAATGCTTTAACTAGTATTGAGGCAGACGTGTGTCCCACTGGAGTTATTACTACCCACCCTGGTCTGCGATGGTCAGATCTGCTGAATGTACCCTATTATGTGTCACGTGTTCACTGTACTACATCCAGTCAGTTTGTGCATTCACTATAGCACGTGTACTCTCTTTATCTTTCTTTGGGGAATATGTTGTTTGACAGCATGCAATAATAGAATGTGAAATATATACTGATAGGATTCAGTGCCACCCTGGTGAAGGTGAGAGCTCCGTGAGATTAGTACTCGTCCATATATCTGTGTTTAGATGCCATATCATAGTACCCAATCCTGGGGAGGCCGACTCAGCCTTTCCTTCTCTGCAAGAATGATATTTGTGCCTGCAAACTCTGTTGATGGTCAGACTTACTGTGCAACAAAACAATGTACCTGCAAAAACAGCGCTAGCTATAAAACTAAGGTGCCACTGTTATGGAGCATGTCTATTTACCATCCTTAACGGCGAGCACAATGTGCTCTTTGAAGAGGTAGTTAGTCAAACTGGGACAGTGAAGCCAAACTGCTGAGGCTAATATACCGGTTTTGCCATACAATGTTACAGTAATCCCAGACATATTGTTTTAATTGATTGGAATGTTACAGTAATCCCAGTTACAGCAATCCCAGACATATTGTTTTCATTGATTGGAATGTTACAGTAACCCATTTACAGCAATCCCAGACATATTTTTTTCATTAATTGAAATGTTACAGTAATCCCAGGCAGACTATTTTGTTTGGTTGAAATGTTATAGTAATCCCAGACATGTTGGTTTAATTAATTGTAATGCTACAGTAATCCCAGGCATTTTATTTTAATTGATTGGAATGGTACAGTAACCCCAGCCAGATTGTTTTGTTTTATTTGAATGTTACAGTAATCCGAGAGAGATTATTTGAATTGATTGGAATGTTGCAGCAACCCCAGGCATATTATTTTGTTTTATTAGAATGTTACAGTAATCCCAGACAGATTATTTTAATTGATTGGAATGTTTCAGTAACCCCAGGCAGATTATTTTGTTTTATTGGAATGTTACGGTAATCCCAGACAGATTATTTTAATTGATTGGAATGTTTCAGTAACCCCAGGCAGATTATTTTGTTTTATTGGAATGTTACAGTAATCCCAGACAGATTATTTTCATTGATTGGAATGTTTCAGTAGCCCCAGGCAGATTATTTTGTTTTATTGGAATGTTACAGTAATCCCAGACAGATTATTTTCATTGATTGGAATGTTTCAGTAACCCCAGGCAGATTATTTTGTTTTATTGGAATGTTACAGTAACCCCAGGCAGATTATTTTGTTTTATTGGAATGTTACAGTAATCCCAGACAGATTATTTTCATTGATTGGACAGTACTGGCCTGTCTTCAGTGAAAGGGTTGCTTTACCGCATTATGGTGGCATTCAGTAGCCCATTGACTGCTCTTTCTTTCCATCGGTCCATTTCAGTAGAAGGGTTCCTGGCAGGAGAAATTGCCAAATGTCAAAGGCCACTGGGGATCTTATTTGACCCACGGTCTTTGCTTTTTTATAGAATTTCAAGTACTCTCTTTCACCTCATACATACAACGTCAAACAGCAACTATAAGGAGGTGGATTTATCACACATTTTCCTTTGTCAGCGTATTTAACAATTAAAATAGACAATAAATGTACCTTTCTGTATGACAAGAACTGGGAAACAATGTAGTTAGGTGCCTAAATTGTTTACCTAGATTAAATCACAGCTTCACCTCCACAATTTAACCAAAGTTTGTGATTCTAGGCAAACGATTTAATCTCATTGTATAACCTGTCTAACCTGTCAAAATGTCCATTCAAATATTTTAAAATTCAGTCATTAAGAGTGATTTACTTCTCTCTTGAAACCTACCACGTGCATGACTTAACTGGCTGTAGTGTTTCTTCATATATTATTTTAGTGACCCTTCGTTTATTGCATACTACAAAGAAATGTGTTTCTTGGCTCACGAGTGGCAAACACCACTTGGAGCCATGGCCCTCTTCTAATCACTATCTTTGCTTGGGTATGTGCATCTTCCTGGGAACTTCTACCCTCAATCCAATAGCAATGCTGTGGCATGTCTACCTTGCTTGTTGCTTCCACTCTTCCTCCTGTAACCCTGCTTGACCATTTGTACATTCTGTGAGGCTGCTAATCTGAGTGTTATCTCTATTCTGGTGAAGGTGTATGTTTTTCATATGGCTACTGATATCTGTCCTGCATGTATTCTACAGGAGGTAGACCTTCCGTGTGGCTGCTATCAGTGAACTGAGCCCTGTAGCTATGACAGGACCCACATCCCCTCACTGTGCACTGCTAACGGCGTCCTTGAAATTACACGTGTATTATTCTCATGCTAGCCCAGATAAAGGGAGTTGGGGGATTTAATTGATATCCCATGTTTATTTGATCGCTGCTAGGGGACGGTATCCATCTATGGGTTGTGCTTGGTATGGGCGAGGTTCGCGTACAGAGATTCTTGGATGTCTTGGTTTGTTTGGATTTTAAAAGGGGCCTCAAAAGTGCTTTGGCCCCAAAACCTTAAATATGGAATTTGTGTTGCTTTTTTTGTCACCTTACAGGACATTTCAAGTCACCAAATTACTGCTTAGGTGAAACTCGAGTCGTGGCTCATCACATTAGTCCCCCGCAATGCCAGCTGAAGGGGGAGTCTTTCAAGGGTTCCTCCGAGCTGACGTTGTGGGAGAAGGTGCGGCAGGCGCCCTATTGTAATAAAATGCACCATGCTCTCGTACTGGCGCTGGGCGTTCCATCACGAGAGCAAACACAATTCATGTGCTTTTGCATCGGCACCCTATTGCAGTGATTACCTCCTCGCTCTGGCGTGGGAGTGGGTGGCTTTCATAGCAATAGGGTGCTGATGCTTTTGCATCGGCACCCTATTGCAGTGATTACCTCCCCGCTCTGGCGTGGGAGTGGGTGGCTTTCATAGCAATAGGGTGCTGATGCTTTTGCATCGGCACCCTATTGCAGTGATTAACTCCCTGCTTTAACACCGGAGCGAGGAGTTTAACAGAAATGTGCCCCCCCTCCCGCATTGACCCAGTGGAAGGGGCTTTTGTTTCATTACCCGGGGGCACGGCCACCTCTCAGGCCGGCCCTGGCCTTTTATTGTCGCAGCAATGAGTCCTGTCGTCACTTCCTGCTTCTGTACGTGGGTGTTGCGTCATCTTGATGGTGGCCTCTCATATTCCATCCCTCGTCACCACCACATGGGATTCAGAAAATGGGCTGCCCAAATCTTGCAAAAGCCTATGGCGGGCCATGCCAGCTTGTCTTCGGTTCGAATTCCAGTGCGGGAATCAGTAGTGTGAGCTCCTGCTGCAGAGGAGTCTGGGATTCGGGTCCTTGTGTGATAAACTTGGTGGGTTGAGCACCTACTGCAGTGATGTGTGTAACTGTCGTGTGAGCAGATATTGTAGAGATGTGTGAGTGTGACCTGCATGTCACCAGCTCTAATCCTAGTGTGGGATATCAGTAGTGTGAGCACCTGTTTCAGAGGAGTCAGTGATTTGAATCCCAGTGGGATAAACTCAGTGGGTTGAGCACCTATTGAAGTGATGTGTGTAACTGTAGTGTGAGCAGCTATTGTAGAGATGTGTGAGTGTGACCTGCATGTCACCGGCACTAATCCTAGTGTGGGATATCAGTAGTGTGAGCACCTGTTTCAGAGGAGTCAGTGATTTGAATCCCAGTGGGATAAACTCAGTGGGTTGAGCACCTATTGCAGTGATGTGTGCAACTCTAGTGTGAGCAGCTATTGTAGAGATGTGTGAGTGTGACCTGCATGTCACCAGCTCTAATCCTAGTGTGGGATATCAGTAGTGTGAGCACCTGTTTCAGAGGAGTCAGTGATTTGAATCCCAGTGGGATAAACTCAGTGGGTTGAGCACCTATTGCAGTGATGTGTGTAACTGTAGTGTGAGCAGCTATTGTAGAGATGTGTGAGGGTGACCTGCATGTCACCAGCTCTAATCATAGTGTGGATATCAGTAGTGTAGCACTGTTTCAGAGGAGTCAGTGATTTGAATCCCAGTGGGATAAACTCAGTGGGTTGAGCACCTATTGCAGTGATGTGTGTAACTGTAGTGTGAGCAGCTATTGTAGAGATGTGTGAGTGTGACCTGCATGTCACCGGCACTAATCCTAGTGTGGGATATCAGTAGTGTGAGCACCTGTTTCAGAGGAGTCCGTGAATCGGGCCCTTGTGGGATAAACTCGGTGGGTTGAGCGATTATTGCAGTGATGTGTGTAACTATAGTGCGAGTAGCTATTGTAGAGATGTGTGAGTGTGACCTGCATGTCACTGGCTCTAATCCTAGTGTGGGATATCAGTAGTGTGAGCACCTGTTTCAGAGGAGTCCGTGAATCGGGTCCTTGTGGGATAAACTCGGTGGGTTGAGCGATTATTGTAGTGATGTGTGTAACTATAGTGCGAGTAGCTATTGTAGAGATGTGTGAGTGTGACCTGCATGTCACTGGCTCTAATCCTACTGTGGGATATCAGTAGTGTGAGCACCTGTTTCAGAGGAGTCCGTGAATCGGGTCCTTGTGGGATAAACTCGGTGGGTTGAGCGATTATTGCAGAGATGTGCGCAAGCTGCAGTTTCGCGTTTCCCCCGAACTTAGTAGCCATTCAACTTTTGGCTGTTGATAAAACGAACTCCCTTGTGATCTAAGCGTCTGAATACCTCGTATTGTCTAGTTTGGGCTGCACAGTGATTAATAGCTCATGGGTGTGACTGGCAACAGTGTCTATTGTACTGCAAAGCCACCGCACATCTTGCCTCGCGGACGTTATTCGTGCTCCAACTGTGTTTTTGGACACACGACAAGTGCTTTTTCTGCTGGAATCAGACTGGCTTGGCCGGAGGACAATGCCCTCGTGGCGGGGAGCGAGATGGCAGCGAGGCCGGGTACAGAGCGAGCAGGTGAAAGGAAGCGAGTCTGCAATAATATTGACCGATGGGACTCTGTTCCAGGCGCCGCTCTCACGCTCACCTCTTGCCTGCAAGCCTGTACAAGGTTTCAGCAGCTCGGTGGCTGGGCTCGGGCTTTCTGTATTTTTCCCCAACCATCCTCCCCCCCCCCCAACTCTCTTGGGGCTTTTCTTGAGTATGGCGCGCCACCTACAGGAATGTATGAAATTCGCAGCCACGTTTTCTGCTTGATGAACTGGAGTGATTATCTTTGTTACATTGGCCATAGATACTGAAATAAGTTGAGGACGAGCAGGGATTTCGCTCTTTGAGCACACGGGTTCCTTTCGAAATAGTCAGCACAGCCCCCAGCTCTGTAATTTCTCTCAAATTACTATTACACTCTGGGAAGACCTGTGCTTTGGGTGGGTCTGTCGCAAGGGCGCATTTTCTTCCAGGAAGAACGAATGGAGTAGGGCAGAAAAAGCTAATGGCGGTTTCCAAAGCCCACCCGTCGCCAGCAATCATCTTAGTTATGCAGACAGACGGCTGCTCTGATTAAGGACACATTGAGTTGGCCTTGTCTTAAGGAGGCCTTCGTGCTGGGAGGATAGCTCAGCGGCAACGTGCTCGTCTTGGAAGATAGACAACATGAAGCAGCACAGGTTTCATCCCTGGGTCCGCGCTTAGAAATCTCTGGGTGTTTAAGCGCATTATAAATACGCAGCTAAGACAAAATGAACAATTACGCATCTAAAAAACAAACAATTCCTACAACAGCGCCTTGATGCCCGCGGGCGGTGTGAGCGCTTTAAAAATGCAAAATAAATAAGGAGTGCCTTTTCTCAATCTCTCCCCATCCCACATCTTTCTCAGCCTCCCAGATCCCAACTGCTCACTTTCCTTAGCAATCATCTCAGACAGAGAGGCTAGTGGATGGCTAGTGGATGGAGGGGCGTGATGGCCATTAAACTGAGCGCCCTATTCCCCGGCTGATCTGTAGCATTAAAGCTTCCAGGGCTGGCCCCCTGCTGGTTCAGCGCTGATTCCAGCGTGTGATCAATATCCCCCGACCCCCCCAAAGGCTGCCCCCCTGGGCATTTTTAACATCTCTATCTTCCTGTGACACCTTTACCAGCAACCCCCCTCCCAGAGACATCATTTTAAAAGGAAGACCGGATCAAGGCATCCACTTGTGTACAGCTCACCCTCACTTGCCGAACAGATAGCACACAGAGTTGGGTGCCTGCTTCTGGGGATCTGTCTTCATGCACAGGTCGCATGGCCAATTGCAAGAAGGGCTAACTGAGTGTTTCATTCTTCTGTGCTTGACACTATTGACCGTTCCCTGTCCTTTTTGCCGTGGCCCACGACTGTCTGATTGAAAGCAACGTTATTACCAGGCGACGGTCCTGTTGCTGAAAGGCGTGGAAGGTTATATTTGTTCAGTGGCAGTGCTCACGTGAGCATAGGGGCTCACAGGGTGTGGGCAAGGAGGTATTTGTGAAGACTTTTAAAAGGAGTCTGCACTCTCGCACTGCCCTGTCTACTGGGTCTACACGCACACGCTGCGCTTACTTCACGGCACAGTTACCACCGGCGGTACTCCATCTAATTCACCCAAATCCAGTTTAGAGGCTATGTTCATTCGGCGACGGAGAAATTGCAGCACGCTGTAGGTTTATGAAAGAAGACACTAGCCCTCTACCAATGGAGACATCCACTAGACCAATGTAGACTGCACATCCTCGCAGAACTCTGTTTCACCAATCTTCCAGCATTCCAACGTGGCAGAATCAGCGCTATACAGTGTGTAGGGTGCCGGGCAAGAGGAATAATTGATGGCTATTGATGATTGACTTTTATATGAATGCTTCACCAGATCAACATTGTAGTGCCTTGCGAGACACCATGCACTTTCAATTTACCACAGACCCCGGCGAAAGTCCCATCAATCACATTGGGGATTGAAACATGTCAGGGAGCCTCATAGGAATCCTAACAACACCTACCAGTGTGGAAGAAACACACAACAGTTCCCATTTTTACATTTAGAAATAATTATTGAAATTATGGATGTATTTTATTTTTGATGCTAGTTTCCACACAGGGTGGTTAATTGTACTTTTTCAATTGAAAGGTGGTGAATTCTCATTTGGTATTGATGTTGTATGTTTATAGCAATGGCATTTTTGTCAATTGATGCATTTTAGCTTTTTTCATGTATTTATTAAAATAATGTTTTAAATCACTGCAACATAATGTTATTATTCATGTTATTATAAGTATATTCATGTGTTTAAATGTATATGTTTTTTTCCTAAAACAGCACTCAAAGTAAGGGTAGTCATAGGTAGTGAGCTCTATGTGAACTAGGGTCGAATGCTTTTGGTATTGCATGTGTATCTTCCCACCACATATACTTCCCCACCCCATTCCTTGGAACTCCTTACCCCAGGCAATCAGAGTGACGTCCAATCTGAGTCATTTCAGAAACACACTGAAAACTTATCTCTTCAGGTAAATTCTTGGACTCTATGCTTTAATATCTGCCCTTATAACACCTTGGGACGGTATTGTACCAAAATGTCGCCCTCATTTGTGCACCCCGCAGTCACTGCGACTTTGGAGGCGCACAAAATGAGGGTGACATTTACTGGGCCCAAGCAGAGCAGGGGTTTCGGGGGTGTCCCCTTCTCTACCTGGGCGCAGTAACAGGGGTCGAGGGTTGCGGTGTGTCCCCTGCTTACCATTTCGGAAAGCAGGGGACATGAAAAAAAAATGAAAAAAAAGAAAAGCACCTTGCAGCGTCAGCTCCAACCACGTTAGTGGGAGGAGCTGACACTGAAGGGATCGCAGAGTGTGGGCGACACACTTCTGCATGTGCCACCCTAAAGGTAAGTGGAGTGGGGGGTTGGGAAGGGTAATGCAGGCCAGGGGAAGTGGGCAGAGTAATCCATATGATCACTGTGCCGTGCCGTAACTGGTGTCAGCATTTTCAGCCGTCGCAGTTACGGGGGGCGCAGTGATCACATAGATCCCCTTGGGTCTATTAGTGCGGCCCACTGTCCCATGCTTTTGTTGCCTTTGTGTTAATATCTGCACCTCGATGCCTGCGGGCTGTTCGACGCATTACGAATAAATAAATCAAATCAATTCAACCTACCTCTGGAAGGTGAGTGCAGATGGAGGGTTTTCGTATCTGTGGCATATCTGGTCACCTACACACACTATGAGCGTGCACATGAGTACTCAGAGTGTGCCTCCTCATTCTTACCCAGTGCTACTCTGAGTTGACTTTTAAGCTTCAGTTTCTGCCAAGCTTTGCCCATCTGACCTGAGATTGCAGATATAGGAGTAGGAGAGGGGAGCGGGAAACCTCAGGACGAGAGCTAACGGTGTATTTGGGCAGGATCTTCACGAAGAGGAGATAGTGTAGTGGAAAACACAGAGCATGGTCTGGAGAGACATGCTGGATGAGGGGTGCGCCGAGACCAGAGGAGTACATTTGGGTGGAGTGGAGCGGAATCAAAAATGGGTCAGGAGAAACCGAAGAGCTCACTGGGGGGAGAAAAAACAGGGGCCCAAAGAGATCCAAGCAACACAGCAAGACAAGGTAGCAGTATTCAGCGTGGAGCGGGATGAACCCGGCTCGCTTGGGCCAACCCGAGCCAAGTGGCTGACTTAAGCTCTGCTGAAGTTTCAAGCCACTGGTGGCCAAAACAATGTGGGTGTTCCACCCGCTCATCCATCCCACACACACAAAATGGCAACTAAAAGGAAAGATAAACTTGCCCGGCCAGGTGGCATCTGCATGATTTATTTATTTTAATTTTTATAACGCGCCACACACCCGTAGGTGTCAGGGTCCTGAGGTCCATGATCTTTTCATGCATGCCCGCCCCCCCCCCTTCCTCAGCACAGATCCTCGGAATTCTCGCAGAGGGCAGACGGGATCTAGCATTTAACACGCCGCATTCTTGTCAGCTACACCTCAGAATGGCAAGCTGCAGGGGTGCAGCAGGTGCCTAGCAGGCAGACTGTGACCAGGGAAAGAGTCGTTGAGTTAAGCCAAATGGGAATTGTAGGTGATCAGAATTGTACACTCCCTTCCTTTCCACAAAATATGTGGCCACTTCAAAGATAAACTGAGCTACCAAATACAACATTATTTAAACTGTCTAGTTTATTTCCATGATATCTGCTGGTTTGCTTTGCAGGAGCTGAAGAGGCAGGGCATACGCTATGGTTCCTGTGTTTGGGTGGCGGCTTGTAAGGCGCCTGGCTTATTTCTAAAGTTACCAAGGCTGTGACTGTTGGTGGCATTCAGAAGACATGGGGGTTAGGTAAAAGCATGCCATTTAAAATATCAATACCAAATAACAATGTTATGTTATGTTATAGTGCTTCGTGCTGGTTTCCTCGTGCTTCTAAGCTATTACTCGATTTAAGGGTAATTGATTTAAAGTTCTAGAGAGGATGAAGGGCTGAAGCAGCACTGCCAGGATTCAAACTTGGGACACCAGGCTTGCTCCAAGCCAAAGTTCTGTGCTTTACTAGCTTACTAGAGACAGTGACAAAGTGCCTGCCTGACTCTGGGGGCATCTAGTGGGTGACCCAGGGATCCGGATGCCCACCGGGATCAGTCCAAAATAGAATGGGTGATTGCTGTGTTTTCTGGCCTTCTGTCTTGGTTCCATGTGTTAATATCCCCGCAAAAATATCACCATACAAGAATGACACCATATTTTTGCGGCAATATTAACCAATTGAACCTGCGGAGGACACCCCTGCAACCCCTGTATATTTTAAAGGGAGTGGGGGACACCCACCCAACCTCTGCTCCCATTTACCCCAAAAATGATCCCACTAATAATATCGCCTACGGCCGTTTCTGACGACCCCATAGATATGGCGATATTATTGGTGGGGATAATATTACCTGATACCTCCGTCTTGTCATAAATTTCGTGGGAGGGGGGCTGGTGGCAGGATCCCGACTCCCCTTTCAATTATTATTAATGTTGTTATTATAATATATTTAATGGAACATGGTAAATGTATCCTTAAACTTCTAAAGGCACCAACGAGCAATCGTTCATGCCCTGACCCGGGCAAGCAAATGTAAAACTGGAGTAGAGAGAGTGCATTCTCTGGGTAGGTTGGTGCATGTCAACTTGGTTCTTCCAATTTAAACTTTCATCCTTGCCCTAGGAACAAAGAATCCAGGAAGGGGAGAGGGAAGGGAGCACATGCTTGTGTTACCCTTTCAGGATGAAAGAAACCTGACCCCTTGAAAATGAATGCCTATCCTGAGCTTTGAGGGACAAATGGATGAGCAAGAAACTGAAGGACGTTCTGATATTACGACTAGCCTGTGTGCGAACTACCTCCATGCTTACATTTACATTCCAGATCCCAAAACAGGAAAGGTTTCTTGTGCTTCATCTGCCTTGCTCCCACTGCTCAGCATTCATTCACTGTGGAGCACAACCTCAATGCTGGCTGTCCTAGGGTACACATAACTACAAACACCTGAAATGGCGGCGACACCTGCCAGTCACAGTGCTAAGAGATTTGCTAAAGACCTCAATCACTCAGCATTTAACTTGATCTCGGCCATTACTATCTAATAAAGCATCCCCCGCCCCCTGTCTGGAAGGTGAATCGATTACATTTAGTGCTGCAGAGGACATTGACTAAAACACTATACAGTGAAGATACAGCCATTACCAGCCAGCTGCCCTTTCAGCTCCACGGGATGGCCCTTTAAGCAAATAATGAGTATGTCTCTGCGGTGTTGGGGTGTGCATTGAATTTAGTCTCTGGTGCATTATATTATTTCTGGACTGCAAGAGGAACATTGGATGAGACCAGCAGTGATACTGGAAGCTCATTCTCTAGACCTGATTACTAAACCCTTCCTCACTATCAAAGAACAGGCTCTGTCTTCAACAAATGTTTGATGATTAGTACTAATCAATAGTTTTTACTAACTCGCTAAGGAGAGGAGGACATTTTGGTAAAGGAACACTATATGTGGCCCTTAACTTAGGTGTAACTCCGCTTCACTGGAAACCAGCACTGCAACCAGTGGGTTCTGTCTGGGAAACTCATGTATATAGGTAAGTGTGACCACTCAACCAGCATATTCTAAAACAGGGAAGGCTCCAGGAATGTGTGGCTCTCCAGATGTTTTGAACTATGATCCCTCATCATTGACTTTGCTGGCTAAGGTAGATGATCATTTTAGAGAACTGTCGAAGAGCCAAAGGTAGCAGACAACTGTTCTACAGAATACAGATCAGAGGCCAGTTAATGTCTGTCCCCCAGAGAATCCGAGAGCACAATGTGACCAGGTCACCTGTCCTTTAGACCCACAGGAGGCTTGAGGAGGGCTGGTGATGAGGATGGGCAGCCGAGAAGTTTAGCCATAGCTTGAGGAAGAGACTTCAGGAAGCCTGCTAGCCTGGTCTCAGAGACGGGGTGACTGAAAGTTAGCTTGGAGATATAGTCCAGACCCTGGTGGTAGTAGTTACACTACCAGGCCAAAGAAACTAAAACTTGCCCGTTTTTGACCTAGGTAGGGGGCTAGTTATTGTACTCAGAAGTGCACAAGTAGGATGAATAGAATATCTGCTTGACCGGCCCGCCAAATACCCGTACCGAAAGGGGGTTATCCTTAAGGCCTTTCCCATGGACTTCACTGGATGACGCAAGCACCAGAATACCCACCAAGACATAGAGCACAGCCAAGAGAAAGAAGACTCCGCCATGATGGGAAGACAGGCCTCATGAAAGAAGTGGAAGGGGGCACTTAAATCCCTGAGAATGTGTGTTTTGGCTGAACTCAACCCTGGTAAAATGCCACGGAATATTTGCTATGTGTTAATGCTAGCAATGGACTCTATACTGCTGGTCCTTTTATGCTATGGTTGAACATAGAGAAGGGCTTTGCACCATTGACCTCTGATGGCATTATGTGATGGGGATCCTAGAAGACCCCCATGCTCTTTATCCTTCTATGCGCAGACAAACAAGTCACCACCTCTGTGAGAGATGGAGATGTGGAGTCCTTGGTAGCTGGCCATACAGCAACTGTCTCACCAGAGACTCACTGACTTGTCTCAGTGTATGTGAGTAGACAGTGGTGTCCATGCCAGAATAAATGAGTACAAATACGACCTGTCCACCCCTGCGTAGAACAGTAGTTTCACCATTGGTGATGTATATTGCGCTTAATGTTTCTAAGCGTCAGGTGAGGGGATCGAACCCATGTTGCATCATCTTGTTTTTAAGGGGAACACTTTGCCATAAACTGTCCTCAGAACCTTATAACAGTAAGGTCACTGCAATAAAACATCACCATACAGACACCAACATGACACCAACGTGCACTTGGTTCCTCCCACTCCAGTGCCAGACTCCTTGGGATTCCTTCAGTCCCTAGCCTTTCAACATAACTGGTGATGAAAGAGGCCTATAATTCTCAACTGCTAACTCACTGTTCTCATCACAATATGGGAAAACCGGGTTGTACTCATTGGTATTTCTTGGGTTTATCCAATACGTAGATCTCAACTAATATTACGAGTGATTTAAGGACATTCATTTCATCACCATCACAAATGACAGGACCTGGACAACCCAAAAGCCTCAGCTGTGGGGTGCAGAGGGAATTCAGAAGTGAACTACTTCTCAGATGCAAGCATAGACCCTGTTTCCATTACCAGAGTTGGAGTGATAAATGGAATTAAAGTTAGGCAGGAAAAGCCCCCCCCGACATTTAAAAAGTTTCAACCATAGCTTTATTATCATCATTATGTTTATTTCATAAATGTGATTTACATTCCATAAAAACAATACAACAGAATACAAAACAGATCACAAATTCTAATAACATTATCATAAAAACACTAACAGACTCAAAGACAGTTGTAACCTAATACACATCGAAGCATATAGAATATGTACCCTATAGTGTTTCTTAGTAAACATGTTCTCATATAAAGTACAGTTTTTAGGTATGTGATCAAGGACCAACCCACACAAGGCGAGTTGGCCCACAGAAGCTATATTAAAGCAGGCCAATATTGCACAAATCCCATTTCAGCCAATAGGGGGCGTAGGATGGAGCCTCTCACTTTAGCAAAGCAGGACAGAAAAATAGCAGGTGGGCTAGGTCCTCATACGGCGCATCGCACAGAGGGCAACACTGATTAACATCCCCCACAGACCAAGCTGCCACCACCGCCCTTAGTGGGACACAGTCAAATCGTGCCCTGGTTATCAGTACATGGTCTGTCAGGAATTCAGCCCATAGCAAGTATTTCTGTACACCCAGGGACATGAAAAACATTAGCCCTCTGTTCTTTGATTTCAGCAGCTCATCACTGTCTCTGGTAGCACCCACATACTCGTAGAAACGGCAGTCCACAGATTGACCTCACCAAGAGATAACACACTAGCAGGCGGAAACAGATGTGTAATGTTGATTGCCCTCAATTGTTTCATGAAATAACTAAGCTATGGGATCTTACCACCTGGGTCTTTGGCAATCATGAAGACGATCAGCTCATGAGTAAGAGTAGATCTTCCATTGGCCCAAAGCCTGATCCAATGCAGGACCGTCTGCACAGAGACCACTACCCCAATTGGCCCGCAGCCCAATTCCATACACACTCCAAATTTTGGAGCTGACATTGGCAGGCCCAGCAGTTTCTTAAAGAAACAATTCTCTGCTATTTGGACAGAGTCTGCATTCCCATAACCCCACAGCTCCATACCGAATCTGGCCACAGAGGCTGCCTTGCCTTTTTACAGTTTAATCAGTATATCAATTGGGCTTGCTTTGAACATGGTCATTGCCCTGGAGACCCCGCCAAGGGCCTGCCTAAACTGCGCAGCCTGTTTAGATATATGAGCAGAGGCACAAAAGCTAACAGAAAATCTGACCACCAGATAATCGAAAAAATCGAACCTGGGGATCACACTGCTCTTACGGTACATGGCCCTGCATTTAACCTTGCACCTTCCATTCCAACAGACCATTACAGCTGACTTTGCTGCGTTCACTACTAAGGCTAACCCATCCATAAAGGCAGCATAATCAGAGATAAGGGACTGCAGGGCTCTCGGAGTGCATGCCATCAGTACCGAGTCATCCACATATACCGGGAGAGACCGACCGCCTAACATCAGTACATCGGGAGAGGAGTTTAGAAGATGCTTATATAGTCCACAGGCAGAAAAGGAGAGGTGCCAGGACACATCCCTGGTGCACCCCCAGTTCCACCTGAAAGAAACCTGTGCGCTGCATTGGCTGTCCTTACACTCGCCTGCGTAGATTTGTGCGGTCTGGCCAAAGGATGCACCAGAGCCATAGGGCAATTCAAAGACCTGAGCACCTGCCATAACTTGGCACGATTCAGTTTGTCCAAAGCCGCGCTGAAGTCCATGAATGCCAAGTAGATAGGCTCTTCCTTTTCATATAATGAGTGTGCTGTTATCAGATAAAGATTAAGAAACTGCTCTGCTATGCCCAGCCCCCACCTGAATCCCAACGGAACCTGGGAAATAACCTCACTACTCGTCACCAAGTCTGCCAGATGGGCCAAAATGGCACGACCCAAGATTTAAAATAGAGAATATAAGAGTGAAATCGGTCTGTATGAGGACCCTTTTTATAGATTGGCTGCATGATCGCACTTGACCGTGAGGGAGGTATAGCCCCGCCCCTGCAGATAGCGTTAAAACCCTGCACCAGAACAGGGGCCCAGAAATCAGGCGCCATGATGAACAGGTCTGCCGGGACATTGTCGGGGCCTGGCGCTCGATTTCAACGTTGGCGGCCTATAGCTATCTTGATTTCCTCCACCGAGAAAACAATACTAATCTTTATATATGAGGGTGCTTGTGACTCCCAGAAAAGCATTCCAGGGATCGGAATTTGGACCAGGCATCTATGGACAGATATATTGTATTTGTAATTCCCATAGAAATGGCTGTCAGCAATACCCATATGAAAGCATGTAAATAATATTCGAATTACTGCATAGTTATGACATCACTACTGGCTTGCAATAAGAATATGAGATCACTACTGCTCTGTAATCAGCTATCACACTTCATTCGTGGCATCACAATGCCTGATGCCTGAGCCAGAAGCGAGCAGAATCCCAGCGGTCATTGCAGCACTTCACTAAATCCATTGCAGCCTTTTCAAACTCCTTTCTTGTAAAATAGCTTTTTCAAAGACTATGCAGCCATTAACAGATGAAGAGCTGTATATGGTAGTATGATTATTTTGAGCACCGCTGGTGCTTTACACATGAGAGCAAAAATCTACTTATTTTGAAGCACAAAATACGTACAGTGATTATATGCATTTCACTAAATTGCTTGAAATCATTTGCTGCACCACCTCAGATGCTGCATGTTAGTTTTATTTGAACCCAAACCGAGTCTAAGTTGATTGCATGTATCAGCCACTGGAAGAGCTCTTATATTGCATTAAGCAAGGTATCAAAGGGGATGCCAGTGTGTGACCATGTATTATAAGGAATAGAATACCCCCAGTGCACTTAACAACGATACCACAAGCCCTCTCTGAGAGCCTTGACCTCATAAAGGAGCACAACCTTCTGCTTCATTCCTCAATTTGTTCACAACATTCCCTGGTGACTTCCAGTATCCTTAAAACGTATGGAAAGGGAACTTTAACCCATACACCGCCAAATGGCCTGACTTCTAAGTGCCTCGTGGGGCATACAAGTTAAGTGGTGGATCGTCACCATTCTTTATGCAATGTTTTCCAGTAGGTTTCCTGAAGTTTCAAACTATTTGAAGACTCATAAATAAATCTGAAAGCTACTTTGTTGTTGCCCAGTCTTTAGATGGTGGCTTTTCCGCAAGAAGACTTTCTGGTAATCCACATTGGTCATGCACATCACAGCGCCAAGAAGGCCTTCACACTCCTGCAGGGTCAGAGGAAGCATTTGCCAGTGAGATGGAATGACGAGCCGGATACAAGATACGCGGTTCAAGCACACAACAATGTGACACCACTCAAAGACAGCCCCATCCCGCATCTGACACCCTCAGAGACTTTTTCTGCTAAAAAAGAAAACAAATTATAGTTGGAATTCACCAGATGCGTTTTCTCAGAATCAATCAAAAGGAGCGTCCATGTCAACACTAGGAAAAAGAGGATATCATTCACTGCAATAGAGACCTTTAACTATTGGTATGTTTCAGAGTCAGTGCGCCTCATTACAACCCCGGCGGGTAGCTGTGCCATTAGTACCGCCATGGCTGCCGCCGGTGTTGCATCCGGGACCAGCATCCGCGAATGGGCAATTACCGGTCCATTCTGAGTTCGGCGCACCGGTAATTGCCCATTCGCGGGTGCCGGTGTGAACGCACTCCCCATCCCCATTCCGCCCCATAGGTCTGAATGGGGGTGGGGAGCATGGATGCACCAGCACCATTCATAACGGTGCCACTGCATCCACTAGTTGTGCTTGCGGATGCCTTCCATTCCGCAAGGGCACTCCTGGCGGAATTGAAGGCACCCGCGAGCACAACTCAGAGTATGGCGGTGCGATAGCAACGGTGCTGGTGCCTTATCTGCACTGTTATTACCATACCGCCAAACTCGTAATGATGCCCAATGGAATATTAGATGAGAATTGTATGATAATTAAGCAATAAGTCCCCATTACAAGGGCATTACCACGTGGTAAAGGCCCTTGCGAGTGTATTTAAGAAGAGCCAAGGGACATTATCACCTGGTATTGTCACGAGTTGTGTGGGCATTATTGCTATTATAATATTCCACCCATTGGGGGTAGAATGTTCTGGTTAAAGTTAGGGCAAAGGAGCATCATTGGAATGTTTTTTTTTTTTTTTTTTGTGTTAGTAAACATTGTTTTTATATATAGCACGTCAATAACATAGTAACAGTAATCAAGAATCACAAAAGCTCAGCATCAGACAATAAACCCAACTTAGGTAGATGTTAGATACACAATATCAACCAATCAGGACAGAAATAGGTTGGAGAGAGAACAAAAATACATCAGTTATAGAGAAAGCACACAGGGCAGAAATGCTTTCCGCCAAATCACCACTACCATGCATGCTGGACAAGGCCCGCATGCATAGGTCAGATTCATGAACTCCATATCCCACACACCTATACATTATACATTTCTAGGAATGGTCCCCAGAAGAACTCAATGAATTTGCCCAGGCCACCTCTGTGCTTGTAGATGGCTCTCTCGTAGGTTGATAGTTAGTTCTTCCACCCAGTCATCAATGCAAAATGAGTCCGCACATTTCCATGCATGTAGAACCATTCTCTTAGCCAGCATTCAGTCTTGCAGCAGCCAGACATTGTTTGCATGTGACAGATTCTTCACCAGATGAACATCATTAAGGATCAACAGGGAAGCCTTCATGGGTATGGCATGCCCAAGCACCAATCCCAGTCTCTCTGACACTCCTTCCCAGAAATCTTTGGTCTTGCTGCAAAACCAAGCAAGATAGCTCAGCTCCCCATTCACCCATCCACACTTCCAGCTTCAGTCATTCTCCAAGATATGTTTCTTGAAGATCCGCCGTGGAGTCCAATATGTTCTGAAGAATAGTTTAGTCTGTGAGGCCCTCAGACCCCAGTCCATACTTGACAGTCGCTTGTTGCCTCAGCAGCCTTTCCAACAACCAGGGTTGACCACCTCGCCCAGCTCCCTGGCCAAGTGAGCGCAAGTTCTTAATCACCTTTTCAAGCAGTCATTAGGACGTTGCACAGAATTGCAGTCGGATGGACAGCACACCCACATAACTCCAGTTGTGACCATGCCGCACACTGGAGAGGCTCTGACGATGTACTATTGTGTCTCACAGTGATTGCACCTCTCAGCTGTCTGTATTCCATGTAAGTGCAGTCTCGTAAATCATAATCCTTGCAAACTGGGCAAAAAGTAGCCATACAGCTTCTACAAATAGATCCTTGATATATCGTATCCCTCCCAGGTTCCAAGACGGCCAGAAAAAAAAAATTCCCCTGTATTGCCAATGCAGGATTTGGCCGAATGGACACATCGGGGATCACAAATGTGTCACTGTTCAGTCGTTGCGATATATTGCACCACCATTCACGCAGGAAACCAGTAGTAGGGTTCCTCTCCCGTGTAATTCAGGGGGGTTGTGGACAACAATGCCTTGTGCTCCAAATGTAACGTACTGCTTAATTCCATTTTCACCGATACACCTGCATCCTCCTCTGTCAAATGACATAAGTGTCTCACAGAGAAAGCCAGTTGATAGTCAACAAAATGTGGGAAATTCATGCCACCCAACTTCAGTGGGAGTTGTAGTTTCCACATTGTGAGCCTGGGTGGTTTGCAATCCCACAAGAACTTCTGCATATGGGTATCAATCTCCTTGAAAATGCTTCTCGGCATCTTGAGTGGCAGCATTGAGAGGACACAATCAATCCTGGGGGCCACATTCATTTTAATGCAGTTGACTTTGCCCCATAAGGAAAGCTTCAAAAGGGAACAACGTTCTCAGTCATTTCTGAGCCTAGCCAACAAGCACGGGAAATCAAGCTGGGCAATTTCTCCACCTCCGAGCCAATCCATATTACTAGGTACCACATCTTGGAATGGCACACCTTAAAGTTCAAATGGTCAAACATATTTCTCAGGCAGGATTCAGAGATGGGTAAGATCTCAGATATGCTCCTGTTGATCTAAAATCCGGCGATTTCAGAAATAGCTCCAATTTCGTCCATCAAAGAGGCGATGCTCAGTTCTGGCTTATGAACAACCACCAAGAATGAGCAATGGTCACAAGTAAAGGAAAACATATCCAAAGAACTGATCAGGTGTGACAGCTTTTCTGACTTTTGTAAATGGATGGACGTATTGGATAAGTACGCAGAAGATCACTGTTCAGTCAAAATGGATTAATCTTGTCAAACAGATGTTCTACCTCTGTCTGGGGAACCTCAACATCTGAGTGAAGTGGATAGCTTCTGCCAGACAGATGGTCAATTAGGAATAACTAACTTGTATTTACAATCTGTACTAAATGTCCCTGATGGTATGACCATTGATACTATGGGCCTCATCACGAGTTGGGCGGTAACGCCGGCGCTAATAGCGCTGGCGTTATCTGCCCTACTGCCAAACCCACCTGCACTATTAGCGCCGGATCACGGGTTTGGCAGAACTGGAAATCCCCATTCCCCATCGAGCCCATTCGGGAATGCCCCATTCCCCATTGGGCTCAATGGGGACATTTCGCGCTCTTACCGCCGGTGGATTTCCCGCCAGCGGTATGAGCGCGAAATTCTGGCGGATTTCCCCCAGCTAAGAGCTGGGGGGGAAATCAGCCGAAACCGTGATTTGGTGGACCCTTAAATGCAGCGGTAATAGCACTAGCGCCACATTTAAGGGTTACCGCCAAACACGTGTAGAGGTCCATTATTGCCACATCACCTGTTTTACCTTCTGAAGTAATCAAACAAATGCTAGTGCCTAACACCCCATGTTGGGATGTTGGAATTAAACCTAAACCTGACCTCAAAGGGGTCTACAACCCGAGAGAAATACGTATACTCCAGACTATATCCAGAAGTCTGTGAATCAGAAATTCTTTCATGCCGGGGCCCATAGGGAAGACCAATTTTGTCATGGACCAGAGGAATTTTACTATTACAGATTTCGAGAAGCCTTGTGGAAATGAACAAGAGATGCCCTGCAGAACAAAGTACTGGCATGGCTTCGGCAGAGAACTGGGCTGGGAGTGGTCAGAGGCTCCGACCTGAAGATCTTGCATAGACTCAAAATAAATGACTGGTGCACCCAATAAAATAGGGACTGTGTGTTGGTAGGATGTGGGACTAGCAATTTACCTTTCTTTGTCAGTCTCTGTCGATATTTGCCCAGAGGCTCCTCGAGCCTAAATCTTATAGTTAATTAGATTTAGGTTTTTATTTCTTGTTTAAAATACCTTTATTATGAGCACTTTTCAATTGTTTGTGGTTGTGTTTTGTCTGTAGTGCTCTGATGCCTGCGGGCTCCAGCGCTATATAAATATATAAGTAAATACATAAATAAATCATCTGCATTCACCCAGACCTTGCCAAAGCATTCCCTGCATCCGAGTCATGGATATCTTCATTTGTTCGCAATTGAATAGCCAATGGCTCTATGGTGATAATGAACATCAAAAGGGAGATGGGAGAAACCGGTCTAGTTCCTCGTTTCACATGGAAGGTGAAGACACTGGTGGTAGGGCTCACGTACAGCAACTCAATCCAATGCGTGAAGGTTAATCCAAACCCCATCATCTTCAGGGTTTCAAAGAGATAAGCCCCTTCAATCCTATCAAAGGCTTTCTCTGCAACAAGGGAGATTTCCACCACCTTGTCCTCAAACTTTCTTCCCTGGTCAATGATTAGAACCAATCTCCTTATGTTATCCACCACAGAAATTCCTGGGACAAAACAACCTGATTTTCATGAACCAGCAAAGTTATAGCCTTCTACAGTCGCTTTGCCAGTAGTTTACAGTATGTGTTAATCAGGCTAATTGATCTATAGCTTACACAGTTGGTTGGCGGCTTTTCCTTGTTCAGTATAGATGTAATTGGGGCATGCCTCATGGTGACAGGTAGAACTCCATTGTCAGACGAGTCAATGCAAACATCCTGAAGAAGCTCAATAGCACAATCAGGCAAGATTTGGCGGAATTCTGCAGGAAACCCATGTGTACCAGGCAATTGTGTTCCCTTTCAGAGTGCAGATTGCAGAGCGGATGTCTTCCATCAAGATCAGAGCTTCCAGGGGAACAGCAAGTTTATATGATAACCGCGGGATCTTCACCTGGTCCAAAATGAAGCAATACAATGATTTTCAGATGTCATTTTGGAACAATATAAATGTTTATAAAAGTTCTGCAGCACTACACTGATGTCTTTGGAAGTCAGTAACATTCTATCATAGTTGTCTCTGATCGCTTTGATGATCTGCTCACTATTCCTCAATTTCCCTCCCAATGTCTTATTGTTGGTGCAGGAGGGATATGTTCACTCTCCACAAGAATGCCTTGATCAATGTGGGCTGCAGTGAGAGTTGGATCGAGAATAGTGCGTGAACAGTAACAGCAATGAGACCATGTTCCGTATCATAACAACTATGCGTCACACGTCCAGAGGCTAGGTAGGAAGAGTCTATTTGTGAGTAAACCTCATGACCGGCCGAGTTGTAAGGGCCTGCACAAGAGCCTTTAAGAAGAGCTAAAGGACATTACCACCTGGTATTGGCACTATTTGATGGGCAATATTGCTATTAGAACATTCCACCCATTGAGGGTAGACTATTCTGTAAGTGCCAGGCTATTATGCAAGTCTATGCAAAAAGGACGAGCATACTCGTCTTTGGCACTTAGAGGGTTAAAGTTGGGACAAAGGACTTAGAGCGGCCATTATTGCACTCTACTAGTGCATGGCCTGCAATCTAACTGCCAACATTCCAATGTTCTAATGCTCTTGTTAAATGATAAGGACTGGAAGATAGACTGCTTTCAGAAGTATAGTTAGTCGCATGAGCCCTGCTGTGAAATATAGCTGATTTCACATGTATATGTTACTGCATACCCGTAACCTCAAGTCCTATTATTCTGAAATATTATACCCCGTATAACTAGTAACACTTAAGTTAAAGGCAAGAAAACATCTTGCATGTTTAGGTTATGTTAAGACAACATTGGGATGTTTATGTGTGTGTGTGTGTGTGTGCATGTGGGTCCCACATGTCTCCTTACGGCTCAATCCCTCTCACCTGGAGACTACCTTCTGCATGCCTGTATGGGATACATTCTAGTCCTAGTTAAATGGGCTTTAGCTGTGTGCGTGCAAGGATACATAGGCCCTATTTATTTTTATTGTCTACATAATGGGTAAAGAAGAAAAACAGCTGTCCGTGGTAATTTGGGAAATAGGAAGAGATGCACCACGTGAAACTAATGAAAGGAGAGCAGGAAACACATGGGGGGATGGGCAACATGGAGCCCCTGACCAATCAGTGACCTCGGGCCAACGAGAAGAAGAAATGTCCAAATCAGTGACCTTGGGCCAACAAGAAGCAGAAATTACCAAAGCACTGCCGTTGGGCTCACGATAAGCAGAAGTTACCGATCGCAGGTTATATTGAGACACTCAAGAGTTCTAAGGGAGTATAAAAGGAGAGAGAGGAAATCAGGAAGTGTGGGAGTTGGAGTCCTAGTCCAGGTGAGGAGAAGACAAGAAAGGGCGGGTACAAAAGATTGCGGGACAGTGTAGCCCTGTCCTTGGGGCATGTTGCTAAGAGTCTACTTGGGGCTTCGGAAAGTACTGACAAGGGCCAGGAGGTCTGGGAGCAACAGGCACTGGTTGTAAGCTTATTGTCGGCTATAGCCCGGAACATCCTCGTTCAGAGATCTCAAAGGAGAGAGGTTTCAAAATAAATAAATAAATTGGGCTTTTATATCATGCTTAATAGTAGAGTCCAACCTCTTAGTGCATGGCTGGGTATCAAACCCATGCTGATCGGTATGGTTTTCTTTCCAAGACAAGTGCGTCACCACTGAGCTATCCTTCCAGTGTTAAAACGGCCTGGGAAGTCCCAAATTACACAGAGGTTCTAAAGCCAGATCAAACCGAACTCAATAGTTATCCCTTTAAGTGCGTTTAAGGGTAAGGGACCTTTTATTTCTTAGGTGTGCATTCATTCATGTGCACTCAATCACCAGTCTGCACCTCACTCGGGGGCACCACTTGGGAATGTGCACTTATTACTATTCAGGAGCAAGTGCCTCCCCAATTTAGAGGGAAATGCATTTAGGTGCTAGAATCACAGGCCCAATAATGGTCCATTAGTACCGCCTTGCCTACAATCATTCAGGGCAAATCGTAAATGGTTTGGCAGCCTTTATTTTCCCCTTAATTTACTGCACCCGTATTTCTTAAGCATAGAGAAGCATTTTTCAAGGGAAGTATGTCTAGTGGACCTGCTTCATCCTCTACCCACATTAGCATTTTAGTGTATTTAGTCCATTCCTTGCTTATCTTTTGGACAATCACTCATGTTTGCTCTGTAAGCACCTATGCCCTTACAATCGATCAGTCCGTCGGCCCAGCCTTCTGTCGGAAATATCTATCTGTCCTTCTTTTTGTAACTTGCCTCTTTCCCAACATCCAGGAATTTCTCATCCCCGTTTGTCAATGCATTAAAAAAAGTGATCATCTGTTATTATTTCCCTTCTTCTCGGGCCTGGAAATATATCACCTTGTGTTATGCTTCAACATTGCTCATTATTAACACGTCTTTTATAAAATTATCCAAATGCTGGAATATTCTTTTGTTACGCAGTGCATGGAGGCCCTTCTGCACTGAAATTGCCCTCTTGTCATACACGCTGCAAGATGTGTCAGACAGTGTACTACATGTGTGGGTACTTTGGTGGGTATGAACATTCTGTAGGTACTCATGGTGTAGGGTGTGAGGGAGCGCACAAAACATCTCTCATCAGATGTTTCTCTCCCCCTCGGCTCATGTGCCAGCACCATATATTGTTGCAACATGGACGATATTATTAACATTTTGTCCCATAAAGCATTGATCCACAAGCATACTTTGTTTTACCTTACTCCCGGGAGTGCTATTCTTAAGATATGACTCTGGGGTGGGTTCATCTGGCATTACCGTACGTATTGTAATGGCGTTGACATCATGAACAACAGAAAACGGTGGACTTATCGGATCATATGTGCTATAGTGTTGTATTGAAAACCAGAAAACAAAATACAGACACACAATGGAGAAAAAAACTGCTCCTATCTTAATGGATACAGTGCCTCTCTTTTGCAAATGTGTACATATTAGCCCTTCCAGGTGCTAAAAGACGATATCACATCTCATTACAGGCATGCATATTTCTTTTGTTTATTAGGAAACAAGTGTTTAGAAGAAAAATCTTGTTAAGATTGAGAGAAAACGTCTTCCAGGCTCCCAAAAAGGGATATGTGTTCATTGAAAAGGATAACACCAAGAAAAATAGAATTGCTATAGAGAACATCATTATTTTTCTTTTACTTGTAGAATTGTCATGCTTAATTTTGGGCAAGCATCATTGAAAAGATATTGAACTGACTTGTCTGTGGATCTATGGAAAAAACTATGTTTTTCATTCTTTTTGCTGCTGATTGGTCCTCATCGCAGACCTTGCTTGGACTCTTCTCATATCATCTTCACCTTTGTGCTCAATGTTGGCGGGTAAGAGGTCTCTTCCTTATAGAGTTTTATGTCGCTAAGGTGCAACCAGGCACGCCTTCTTTGAACCTTTACTACCGTCTGTGCTACCATTTCCACAATAAACGGTCCCTCGAAGCATGGCTTGTGATACCATTGTGTGAAATGCTTACACAGGACTTTATCCCGTGGAAACAGTACTAGTGGGTTCAGTAGAACATCTGGATCAATGTGCTCATTTGCTTTATCAGTCTTCTTTAACCCCCCTGCCGCAGTCGTACCTGTCGAGATATAAATTTAAGAGATTCCGCCATAGTTGTCAAATAATTATGCATTTCATTCCCTACCCCAACAGCAGCATTCTCTGCATCAGTTTGAGCCAGAGTGGGAGGGGTAAGGGGTGTAGGCATTCAGTATCCTGTTACTAGCCATGTTGAGTCAGGTGATGGTCAGAGCCAGGCTGATTGCAATGCTAATAGGGCTAAAGGAAGTCAATGGAGCCGACATTTTTTTTTCAGTGTCTCTTATAGTTTGGCAATACCATCCTTTAGGTGGCTATTGAGGCACTTGCAAATGCTGTTCAGTTGTGGGTGGTAAGCTGATGAAAATGTTTGCTTAATACCGAGCAGGATAGTGATGTGCGCAAATACCTCATTTAGAAAATGTAGACCAATTCTGCTGCTTGTGCTTAGAAATACACTGGCAATCTAACACTTGTCAATGTCTCAAAGCTGTCATTCTCCTTTGCCTTCACTACTGCTGTGCACTATGCCATTTGCCAGTGCTCTGGTTTATTGATGATGAACCGTCAATGAACAGAATTATACCCCTCTCCTAGGGAATTTTCTTTGACATGTGATATTTCATCATAGTATTCAGTATACTTAGTGCAATTGTGCACGTTATCTCTTTCCTTTACTGGTTCTGCTATAAATGTGGCTAGATTTACCACTGAGCGCCTGATAAATTTATCCAATGGGCTTGATTTATTTACTTCATAACTGGAGGCTCTCTGTTTGGTCAATGTACTTTCGGGCTTTGCAAGTATAGCAAATAGGGAATTGGTCAACATATAATGTAACTGTGCAGCCCATAGTTATACTGGCAGAGTTCTCAATTGCAAAGGCTACTGCCGCCAATGCTTCCTTTCAGGGACAATGACTTCTCATGACTGGATCTAAAATCCCACTGTAGAATGCTAATGGTTTGTGTGTCATGGTAGTTTTCTGTGGGAGGACAGCCATCATCACTACTCCATTCTTCATTGTAATCAGGGATCCCTAACACAGGACCAGTGCTAATTGCTAGCTTCAATTCATCGAAACCCTCTATCACCTCGCCTGTCCAGGCTATATGTCTGTTATCTTTCTCTGCCTCTTTCAGTCCTTTAAAAAGTGGCCTTACATACTTACTGTAGTCAAACACCCATGCCCTGTAATAATTGCAAAGGCCTAGAAATTGCTGTAATCCCTTCACCGTCTCGGGCTTGGGTGTCTTCATGATTGCTTCTGTTCTATAAGGTGTCACCTTCCTTCTTTTGATATTAGCGGTCCATATATAGTACTTCTTCCTGGCAGTACTTCTTTGTCAACTTCTTTGTCAGTACTTATTTGTCAACCTCTTTTTCAACTTTGTACCCTTTTTTGGCCAATGATGTCATGAGCTCCATTGAGTCTTTCCTGAACTCTTCCTCTGTGTTGCTGCGCACTAAAATGCCATCTACATATTGTATTAGTGTGCTATTGAGTTATACATTTCCCAAATCCATCTGAAGCACTTGGTTAAAGACTGAGGGGGATTCACAATACCTCTTGGGTAACCAAGCATGTTTTTAGTTTAACCCTACAGTAAGGGAACAAGGTCAAACACTGGGACTCTTCATTCATGCGGATGAAATGGAAAGCATCCTTTAAATCAATCACTGTAAGAAATTTAGCTTTGGATGGGATGTTACATAATATGGTGGCTTGGGTTGGAACTAATGGGAAGTCTGCCTCAACAATACTGTTCACGGGGCATAAGTCCTGAATAAATCTCCACAACCCCCCTACTGCTTTTTTCTATTGGTACACTGCGGTGTTACATTGGGATTCTGAAGGCACTGATATCTCTTGTCGCACTAAGGCAGCAATAGTGTCACAGATACATTTGTCAGCTTCTTTTGACATGGGATATTGTTTTACTCAAGGTAAAATAACTCCCTGTTTCAACTTAATTTTGACCGCCCCCACTCCTTTCAATAGACCAACATCATATAAACTGCTGGTCCACAATGTGCTTGGTACGTATGCCAAATTTTCCTGGAGAAGGGAAGGTATCTTCTTTACTAGTGACATTCTCTGGGGTATTTCCCTATTTTCAATTTTTAACTGAAATGTAATACATATGTTAAACATTACTTCATCATCTGAGTCATCATCTGTAAATAAACCTTCATCTGTTAAGTCAATCTATGTCCTTCTTCAAGAGCTATCACTGTTCTTCAGTTTGCCCCTTCCTCATCAACTCCATGTAAAATGATTCTGTCTTCTGTCACTATTGCTGCTTTTAATTCCATTGTAATTATTTGCCCTTCCTCCACATCTGTTGGCACTCCTGGTCAAAACAAAGGTTCTGTGGGTAACCACAATAGTCTGCCCTGTATTCTTGGAAGACATGCTAACAATATGTTTACCTCATAAATCAATACTTCTGGGTTTAATGGCACTCCTCTTTGTGCTCCATGCCCATAAAATGCTGTTATAAATACTTGTGCATTCACATAATGAATCCCTGGGGTAGAACATATTATCTCCTGGTCACTAAACGATATTGTCATGTTTAATGTTCTCATCAAATCTCTCCTCAATATGTTAACTGGTGTCTTGCGGGATTATTATAATGGCATGGTCTTGTCATGTTCTACTATGTTAATGGGTAAAGTGTCTGTAAAAGTAACTGTAGTTGTCACTTCAGTAAATCCCTGTGTGTTCATGCCAATGCCTGACATTGGGAAGCCTATTCATCACAAGATAGAGTCACCCCATATCTACTAAGAAGAACCTGTTTTGTCACCTATGGGAACCCAGACCCTTGGATCCTCTTGTGGGTCTGTTGTAATCGATAGGATGGAAAACATCAAGTCTTTCTGTAGGGTTTCCTATTGTGGAAACATATTCATTCCTGTGCCAGTGAAAGGATTCCCTCCCACTACCATCACACCCCCTATTCTAGGTGTAGGTGCCTGTGACAATATGCTGTTGTCCATGGTGTCATTGTATTCTGTTAGGCTAGCACCTGTGTCTGATTTGGGACTTGTGTTTGTATTGGTGCTTGCTGTGTTTGCAGTCAAGAACAAAGGAGGAATGAAGGTTAAAAAAGGATAGAGAAATACACTTTATTTTAAAAAGATTAATATTTAAAAGTCAACTGAGCTGGATCATCGATTTGCAGCAAGTCATTGTTAACACGGTAAGACATATATAAAACATCACAATATAACTGACAAACATCATAAAGTACAAATGCAAAAAGTGTCATTGGTCTCAATGTCCCATGTTGATCATAGAATCTAATGTGCAAATGGTGCAATCACCACCTAGTCGATCGAGTGTGTATCTCAATCGACTCCAAACCAATACATGAAATAATCCTAAACCACCTGGGTGGAAAGACATACAAAAAATGTACCACATTCAAATAAGCCACAGCCTACTAAATGAGACAATTTTGTGATGAAATTGTCTTCTTGAATATATGAGCCCTCAAGAAGGTTCTTCTATTTTCCCCTTCCTTCTAGTTTCAGCATTTCCCCAAAGTGTATTTGGCAATGTTTTCTTCAGGACTTGCCGCCTATGTTGTTTTTCTTTTGGAAGTGCATGGATCATGTTGTCTCAAAAAGTCAGTCAGCAAGACAGCGTCTCCAATCTCTTCATCAGTAACTTTCCACCACCTCTGTTGTTCCATGAATCAATATGGTTCTAGCATCACTCATAACATGATTACAACACATCCCGCAACCACAGGGATGGTCCTGGATTTTCTGTGAGTCCTCCTTTTGGGGTGCCATCCCTTGGTGTGTCTGTTGTATTGATGGCGCTTGTGCCTGATACTGTGTGTGATCTTGGGCATAATATTCAGGTGGCTCTGCGCTATATGGTGGGGTATGCTGCCCCCCCTTTTTGATCTGCTGCTTGCCAGTTCTGTCACTTTTCTTCCCTGCTTCTGCATATGTGTGAAATGTGCCCCATTTTCCCACATGTCCAACATTGCTGTGTCTGTCCTCCAAATCTAGGTTGCCGCCCATTAAAACCTCCTCTTTGTGGAACTTGAAATCCAAACCATCTGCCTCTGGGTGCCAACCCTCGCCCCTGCAAAGTTTCTGTTTTCTGATGGATATACCTGCTGTGCCCTTGTGTATTAAAAGTGTATCCCCCACTTGTCAATACTGCTCCTTCCACTGAGAATTTCAACAATTTTTTCCAAAATTAACTTTGCTTTGTCAATCTTCTTGTCCTAAACTTTGTTTCTGGGTTTCTCCTGCTTTAACTCACGATGGTGAACAATCATCAGTTGTATCTCCGCCCATGGCCTTGCTTCCATCCCCAACAATCTTTCTCAATTGTCTTTGCACTTCCTTGGGAAGTGCCTGGCAAAAAATGTGATATAAAATTGTTATGTTTTGGTCCCACAGTTCTCTAATTTCTAACCACCATTTTTTCTTGATATCCTAAATATAAGTTGTTGTATCTTCGTCCACTCTCATTTTATGAGTAATAATTACGCTCATGTCTGACGAGTTTTGGTGCTGAACCCTAAGTGCTCTCCATACATTAGCTCGACAGTTGTTAAATGGTGCTCAGGCATGGTTAGTATGTTGTGCTGTCACCCCAGAATATCCCGCTTATTTCCAAATGTCATCGGATTGCTCTCCTAATATGGAGAAATCAGGCTCTTTATGTGACCTACTGCTAAAGACATTCCAGCTGTCATTCTCGCTAACTCATAAATCCATTTGCCCGCCACTTATGTAAGCTAAGGCGAATTACAAATTAAATTACTTTTGTCCATTTCTGGCCACAGGATACATTGCAGCAGTCCTCCCCCTTTCTCTAATAAGGGGAACTGTGTAAACCCAGAGCCCTGTCTGAGTGCAGCTGCACCCTTTGACTTTGTCACTGCATCTGTCATAATAATCATCTTCTGTCCTGGTAAATTCTTCAGTCTGTTCACCTATGGTGTTCTCTCTTCTGAACAGTTTGATTGCAGCTTCAGGCATCTGGGATGTTCGATGGGCTATGGCCTCCTCAGCAGTTCCTCCAAATCTGACCATGCTATCTCTTTCCCTACCCTCCGTGTTTGTAGAAAGGGCTTGTGTGGCTGCCTCCTCTCCACTTTCCTCTCTCTCTTCATATTCTAACATATTATTGTCAATATTATCACCTCCATCGTCTTCTCTGACTTCAAAATCTGGTCTCCCAAGGGGACTTGTCCTATACGTTGCACGCATCACCTCCTCCAATATTTTCCTTCCCCCATCTTTCATAGACCCTACTCTGCTCCCTTTTATACTATTGATGCCATCCCTCCTGCTCCTATACAAATTGCCAAACCTCCTTTGTATGGCCCCATCCTCTCCTTCATCTGGAAGAGTATACTTTTTAAGGATCTCATCCACTTCCTTGCGGCGTATCTCCAAACTGCTCTATCTTTCTTTCTGTTGTTGTTTCCTCTCTCTCTCTCTCTCTCTCTCTCTCATTCTCTCTTTCTCTGTCTGGGAGTGTATAACCCATAATAATATCATCAACATCTTTTTTTCATCGCCTTTCCCTGCTTCTTTCTATATCTTGTTGTCTCTCTCTGTCCCTCTCTTCCTCCTTTTACCTTTCTGTTTCCCTTTCTGCATTTCTTCATTGCTCCCTTTTGCTTTCTTTTTCTGATCTGTTCTCCCTTTCTCTGTCTTCTCTCTTTTGTTCTTCCTCTCCTTTCTGCACTCTTTCTGTCTTCTCCTGTTACTTTTCTCTTCTTCTTTCTCCTACCTTTCTCCAACTTCCCTTTCTCTTTCTTTAAAATGGTCCATGCCCTTTCCATCTAATTTCAACATTATTTGTCCTCCTACCCATTCCTTTGGTACAATCGCCATCTCATCCTGTTGCCCTGCCTTCCTCTCTCTATCTGGACCTAGTCCTCGGCTTCTATCAGTTGTGCTTGTAAGTCATTGTGCTCGTCATATTCCCCATGTGTGGACACTGGTCTTTCTTTACTTATTTTTTTCTTCACTTATAATGTCTTCACTACTGTGTGCAGGGGGCACATATGTGGATTAGTATACCCCGCTGCCGCCTTTAATGCTTGTAATGGATATAAACCCTGTGTTTTCGAAGATGGATCACTGCTCTGGGGAAGAGGAGAAGGAGCCATGGGTGCTATGCCCCCTTCGTCATACTGATTAAGCATCCATCTTTTTGCGGGTGGTTCCTCTATCTCTTCCCCATACATCTTCCACAGTTCCAAAATGGTTAGTTGATTCTGTAACTGTTTTTCCTTATACGCAGCATGTAAATATGTGCACATGTGTTGCAGTTCTGACTTAGAGCGAGTGCCTTTCTTCAGCTAGGGCATAAACATTTTGCCCTCAATAGCCCACACCCACTGCATGTGGTATTTAAGGATTGTATCCTTATACCGGGAAAATACTTTGCACAGGCGAATAATGGGAGTGTCTTCGATGATAAGACATCACAGTTTAACTTGTTAATACTTACCAAGTATTATTTCAATTCTCACTCACCCTCTTTTACCTCCCTTTCACACCCTTCCCCAACAATACTTCTCTTGCACTTAATACTTCTGCGTCTCTCTCAGAGACCATGCCTTCTGCATCACCCTATGATTCAGAGCGGCACCACAACTGTCACTCACGCCATGAACAGATCCACCTCACTGCTCCCGCACCAGACCACAATCCTCGGTCCACACCACAACTTCACATTTCCACAATATATACTAATGTACACAAAAGGTCCACTTTTCACAATGCCTAAGCTGTCCTACAACATGAGGTTGCCACCAGAAATGACTACACAAATAAATACACTACAGCCGTCTTCCAAACTCCTAGTGAGGTATTCATCTCTTATTATTACACTGTAATGAAGTTTACCACATGATCTTTCTTGACCCTTGTCAGAAGCTATCTCTTTTATCCTTTATCTCTTTATTTCTTCACAATCCCCCAATATGCAAACAATCCCCTCCAACGTTTTGCCAGGCCAATGTCCTACTTACATCCATGGATCCACTGAGGGTCTTCAGTGTCGAGCCTCCCCTAATCCCACTCTCCACAGGCCACCTCTCTAATCTTCAGGCCATGGCAGGAACCCCTTGACAGTCCGAAATCACCTAGTAAACCATCACCTCTGCTACCATCTGTTCAGATGGCCTGGGAAGTCCCACAGTACACAGAGGTTCTGGAGCCAGAACAAACCAGACTCAATAGCAGAAATAGAAAAAGTGTAAGGCAAAACCCAGCTTTACTATCATCAAAATAAAGCAGGGACAGCATGTAAGCATACACATCGTTCCACCCTCAAAAACAGCATATTATATATTCAATATTTGTCATAACTGAGATAATACAGTCATTTTAGTTACCAGAACCTACATGGAATGGGGATTTGCTCATAGTGGTGACTACATATCCATTCTATAGGGGTTACATTTGTTATTGGGAAACACTTGTCTGGTGGATCCACCTGAGACCAACTCTAAATGGATAAGAGTCAAAAGAGATCATCTCTACAATAATCTATAGTTGGCATAATATGTACTGGGCGGCCTAACATCAGGGGTTTTGATTGGTTGGCTTTCTACTGACCAACCTTGGACATCTGACAGGTAGTCAAGACATGAGCCAGACAGGAGTAGGAGGAGAGAGGTTCACAGACTGCTCTCCTTTCCATTAAAGAAGATACTATCCCTCATTTCTAGGCCATGAGCCAGGGTGATCTCTTTGTATTTGGCCTTTTGCCGCATCTTGTGTCCGGGAATACGTGTAAGGAGTAAGGCAGGTGTCTTATCTGTGTTGGTTGCTAATGAATAGACTGTGTTCTTCATTTATGGGTCACGTGTGATGGGAGCATGTTTGAAATTATTTCTCCCTGCATTTATTGTGATTGTAGCTAATATTTGTACGAGTGTTGTGGTTCCTTTTACCACTGGGGATACTCTTGAGTTATTCTTCATGAAGTCTTTTGGCTTATAATTGTCCTGCACCTGGCTTACAAAGGCTGGTTGTACTCTTAATTAATCTCAGAATGTATGGTTTATGTCTTGGGAATTGTTATCTCATGCTTTCTATCTGCCATTCCTATCCTTCCTTATTCATGGTAACCTTGGCTTGGACTGCTAGCTACTGTTTGGGCTCTGCACAGATCTGTATTTTGCTATTTCAGAATGTTATGTTCTCATGAAGCCTTGAGGCTTTTCTTTTCCTTAGAAACATGTTGTGATTTCCATTTTGGAAAAGATATCTTCCCATTACTGTTGCGTTTCTACGTTAATGAGCTATATTCACTTATTTTTCATGTTGCATTCAGCTTATACATTGCTTATGCTAGTGATCTTCATGTCTTATGGATTCTATGTTAATATCTTTCATGTACAAATGCATGTGTTACCTAGTTCATGTTGAGTGCACATTTGCTTCCTGTCTAATACATGCACATGCATTGTTACCATGTTGGTTTGTTTATTCATACCGTCTTCAGCTTTAGACTATGTTCATATACTGCTGCACCTGCCTGGGATAAGGGCGGTATGGTTGTCTTAATGAGTAATGTTTCTCACCTGAGCAATATTGAACTGTGGGAGGGGCAGAAGCTATGGGTGATGTATTCATCTGCCTCTCAACACCAGCTTAACCAGATCCTGAAGTAGGCTCATGCCTACGTGCTGCACTGCACCTGTGAAAGCAAAAACAGACACAAGATCAAGTAGTGCACTAAAGACCAGCAGCCTGATAGAATCGCTGAGGTAAAGGGGCAATTGTACATTCTTACCTGATGAGTGTTTGCCGTGTCTATACTTCAGGAGCATATGCTGTCAACCCCACAGCCAGAGGATTATTATATCTCAGTTCAGGAGCTAACTGAGCCAAGAAGACACTGCAGAAAAGCCAAGAAAGCATGCTGGGTCACTGAAAGTAACCTGTGAGTGTGCGTGATTTGGGAAAAAGCCAGCAGGGTTCTGCATCCCTGAAACTGTGTGAGAAAGGGACTTGAATCAAGAGACTGGGCCCTACTAGATCAGACCCATGCATTTCTTTTTACCACCTCACTCTGATAGTGTTAGGCAGCAGCTATTCCCCTTCTTGTGTTGAGTGGATACCCTGTAGTTCTTGTGGATGGTAATCCAACCCTTCCTGTGAGAATAATGGACAGTGTTTAACCCCATTATCTGTGTGTTCTGTTGTCCCCCCCCCCTGCCAATGGTTTAACCAAATGTGGTCCTAGGACACAGTGCCAACATTGATTAATTGCATGTATTTTACTGCTTTGATTGGGAGTTTCCTAAATATAAATATAGAATCCTTCATTGGAATGTAAAAAATATGTAATTAATGTTTATTTTCTTGTTGAATGCATTTAATTCGCAATGCAACACAAATGCCAACAACATATATGCAGAATCCTCTCCTGAACTTCGGTGAAGATCTGCTCTCCAACCTTGACTCCAGCTGTCACGCAAGTCCTCATCCTGCTTGACCTCTCTTCTGCCTTTGACATGGTCAATCATGCCACCCTGATCAACCATCTCGGTGTGAACCTTGGCATCACTGGTCAGGCTCTGGTGTGGTTGCCCTCCTTCCTCATGGACCGACCCTCCCAGATCCAACTTGGATCCTTGCTCTCCACCACCTCTCTTTCCACATGTGGTGTTCCCCAGGGATCTATCCTCTCATCCTGGCTCTTCCATGTCACTCAGGCCCCCCTGGCCAACCTGATCTTTACTTTCTCCTCTAACTTTCAGTGTTATGCAGATGACACTCAGCTCTCTTTTTAGGCTACCCTCAGCCTCCTCTCCCTCCTCGTTCATTCCTGTCTATCAGCTATTCAGGGGTGGTGTCCATCTAACGACCTCTGACTCAATGCCAGTAAGACAGAGATTCTTCTCATTGGGACACCTGCTCCTGCTTTTCCTCTCTCCCTCTGGCCGATCTGCTTGGGCCCCCTCCCCACACTCTCTTGTGAGGCAAAAAAACCTGCCATCATCTTGGACTCCACTCTCTCCTTCTCTCCACACATCACGGACCTTGCCAAGAAGGCCCATTTCCAACTGCACCTCCACAGAGGTATCCTACATTTTCTCACCTTCCTCCAGAAGCTCACTCTCTCCAGAGCTCTGGTTCTCTCCAGGCTGGACTACCGCACCAGCTTGTTCCTCAATCTTCTTAACTCTACTCTTCGTCCTCTTCAAATAATCCAGAAGAGGACTGCAAGACTTATCCTTGACCTGAAGCCCAGTGACCACGTCTCTCCAGCTTTGAAATCTCCCCACTGGCTCCCTGTGGCCGTGGGGAACAAGCTGAAGACCCTCTACATCATCCACAAGTCTTTCTAGGGCCCTGGTCCTCTCTATATCCAACACTCTCTTCCTAAATACCTTCCTTCTAGTATCCTCCACTCAGCTACCTCAAACTGTTTGTGGGTCAGACGCTTCTCCAAACAGAGAGTAGAGAGTAGATCTGTCTCCTCGGCAGGTGCCTCCCTCTGGAATGGTCTCCCTCCCACTCTCAGACTTGAGTTGGACCACCTGAAGTTCCGGAAGCTGCTCAAGACCTTCCTCTTCTCTTCTTCCTTCTCTCTCCTTCTCAACTGCTAATCTACCTGTCTGCTTGTCCTGACTGGTGGGGTGGTTTCCCTCAGAGTCACACAGTGTACCACGCCCACCCTTCCCTTGATCAGTCACTTGCACTGCCTTGTGGCCTACCCTGCATTTCCGGTCTGTGACTGCACCCGTGTACCGTGTAGTACCCTGCCATCTTCGCACTTAGTCAGATTCCTGCAGCCTGAAAGCCTGACTGCACTTCCCCACATACACCTCCCTGCACTTCTCCCATCTCCCTCTCCCCTGCAATTTCACAAGGCCTAGTAAGATTGTTTGTCTTGTCATCCCTATGTCTCCCCTCCTTAGTCCTGTGGCACCGAGAAACACTTGTGTACAGGCGGGATATACATACTAAATCATTTCATATCATCCACAAAATACTTTGACTGATTGTTCCCTTATGGTTACCAGAACACTGTCACCTTCTAACCCTCGTATAAACCTTCACCACGCAGCGAAATTCTACTGACCTCTTGAAACTGGCAAGCTCCTATCAAAATGTCTAAAATCTTTTATCGTATATCTCTAGAACGTCATATGGTTTTAATGATGTTGGAATCTTTTTTATATGTGGTTATCTGTAATTTTTGTTCTTTATTGTAGCTGTTTTTATGGGAATGTTCTGTACTCGTGAAATAACCTTTTCTACTACAAAATGTCCCTGTGATGCACCCATTTCCATGCCTACCCTGCCTTCAGACGTTCCATCCATTGGACTTGTGAACGTGGCCAAGCTGACCTAATTTTCCAGCGTCGCCCTCTGCAGTTAAGGGGTTACCTTGATTCCTTCATACTTGTTCCGTTGATGGCACCACAGTCCCTTGGAACAGTGCTTAGCACTTCAGTTTGCTTAGTTCTCCAAGAGGTGGTGGGAACCCTTCCACATATCTGCGCACTTTTTCCAAAGTTTTCCAATCTAGGTTCTGCTCTCACAAATGCAACATTTGGATAACTTCATACAAACAAACAAAACCCCTTAATGTTTGACCTCACAAGTGTGTGTCATAGAATCCCTGTCCCCGTCGGCATGTTTAATGTAAAACAATAATTTAATAAACCAATGAATTCAATATATAAGTGAACACAATTTGTATAATCATTCGATCCATTCTTGAGAGCCTGAAGATTGGTAATGGACCATGTAATTTGCATTATATGCAATTTAGGACATAGCTCTGCTGTTTTATGTCTGACCATATCAGGTGCAATATGCAGCGTTTAAGAGTCTAGATCTGGTCTTGAAAGACTGATTATGTAGGGTGCACATATGCACTTTAGGCTAATATACTTCACGCCTAAAGTCAGATCATGTAAGGTACAAAATCTGCAATTTAGGGGCATAGGTCTGCTGTCTAAAGCCTGACCATGTAAGGTGCCGAATAGGCAGTTTGGAGATAGCAATGCAGTGTAAAACCTGCCCCTATCAAGTTCAGTGCATGCAATTTAGGGGACAACTCCTGACCCTGTACATTGCAGGATGCAAAAACTGGGGAACCGCCATGATGTCTAAAGCGTGATCCATTTTGTTTGATCTTTTTGGCATATATATTGTGCTCCACTGACATTTGTATGACCTCCAGGCACTCTGACTGATATTAAAGAGGGTTATGTTGATGGGTAAACGAGGACAAGGTACAAGAGCTTTGCTGTTGTGCTGGTAAGTGCAGTTCAGAAGGAGCCTGAGCTCTGCCTGTTGGTCAGTTTCTAGGTATTCTGTGTCGAGAGCATAGAGGTATTTGTGTCTGAAACTCTTTTGTTGTCTTTGCGTTTTTCTTTTGACTCTTTGGGTGACCGCGGTGGAAGCATGCGCTGGCCAGGGCTTTGGTATGTGTGTTGGTTGTAGAGGAGTACTGATCTGATATTGGATGTCTGCTGGGCGGGTGCAACATCACAATGGGTGGGCGGCTTAGCTGGTGTTCAAAATTGTGTGATAGAACCTATGTTATTCAGGGTCGCAGTCGCAGACCTTCATGGGCAGGTTTATGAGGAGCACCATCAGTCCTGAAACCACATATAGCAAATCTCAAAATGGCAGAGCATGGAATAAAAGAGGCATTTAAGTCATCGTTAAGCATGAGACGTCATAAGAACTCATACGAAGTATTGACAATGCCAATCGTTTTGGCATTTGCAGTTTCTTGCATTTCATTTGATATTTGCAGTTATTGAAGCAGTAGACATTGGGGCCATAAATGCCCAATATGTACTTTTTTGTGCTTGAAGGCACATAGTATTAGCAAGAAAATACTACTGTGAACTATGGTGCACAAAGTCTTTTTTCTATGTGCATTGGCTTTAGCAATGCTTGTTTTTAATGTCTGACTAAAAATGCTTTATTTATTTATGTATTTATTGTGCATCTGTAAGGCGCTTATACATCAAGTAAATTGTGTTTCAAACCACCCACAGGGCAACAGGGAGGGAACATGGGAAAGAAAATCAAACATAACATTGAAGAAAGAGGCAGGCCTACTAGGCCTTGTGAGCATTCAGAACGTGCAGGTTCAGATAGAAGGGATGAGGAGAATGGGGTGGAGGGGGGTAAGTGCTAGGTGTATCAAGAGGAAAGTGCTAGGCAGTGAGCAGCTGTAAGTGCCTAGGAGGAGTGGTCAGCCGCCAATAAATAATAAATAACTAAGTGCAGGCCTGTGGTGGCATAGGCCAGTGGGTGCCAAAGGAAAGTGCTATCTGTAGGCTATTGGTGTGAGAGGCTAGGACCCAGGAGGCCTGCACGGTTTCTGGCTTCAAATGAAGGAGAATGGGGAGAGCCCATAGCAGATGGCCAGAGTGGGGGACAGAAAGAGGGAGCAGGATACCCAAAAGGAAGGATCTCTGTCTTGATGGCATTGAGGCAGAGATCATTGGAAGTACATCCAAACTGAATGTCAGATAGGGAGTCAGGAATGATGGAATAAGTAGGATCAGGGGGAAGTTTGAAGAAGAGCCGGGTGTCATCCGCATAACACTGGAAGTTTGGGGAGAAGGTGGAAATGAGGTGTGCAAGTTAAACAAGGTCGTTGTTAAAGAGCCAGTGAGATAGGTTGGAGCATCGGGGGACACTGCAGGTGGAGATAGAGGTGGGTGAGAAGAAAGAGCCCAGGATAACCTGGGACGGATGGTTGCTGAGGAGGAGGTCAACCAATCCAGTGCCCGCTCTGAGATACGTAGGGTATTGTGGAGCCCTTCTATGAGGATGGAGTGGTTAACCATATTGAATGCAGAGGAGAGATCAGGTAATATGAGAACAGCTGGTGAGTTTGAATCAAGAGATGCAAGCAGTTCCTGACAGGTGTTCAGAAGAGCCGTTTCCGTGCCTCTGGATGCTCTGAATCCAGATTGATGGCCATGGAGGCAACCGACAAGTAAAGTGCGCTGTGTCAGTTGGGGGGAAGACCAGCTTCTCCAAGAGTTTCTCAAGGAAGGGAGTGATAAATATGGGCGGTAGTTGGCTGGACAAGATGGGTCTGCAGAAGGTTTTTTTTCAGAAGGAGGCAGTCAAATGAGCACTTGAGGGAGGAGTGGAAAGATCAGTAGCAAAAGAGTGGTTGCAGAAATCAGTGCCTGCAGGGGCAAGGGAGACAATATTGTCCTTGTTGGTTCTGAAGGAGCCGGTGGAAGCCTTTTTGGAGGACACCTTCATGGAACGGACAACACTGGTGTTCTCATTAGGTGTGGTAGGAGAGCAGGAGGAGAGCAAGGTGGGGGGGGGGTGAGGCCATAGGAGGAAAGGGGGCAGGGGATGGGGGAGAGGCAGGGTCACAAGGGTGCACAGGATGTCCTGAGTTTATGCAGTGAAGTGCAGGCCAGTGCATTGCATAAGGCCTGGGAGGGAAGAGGTGAGGGGGAGACTGCAGAGTGGTTGGCTAGTTCCCTGCAGATTCTAAAGAGTTCAGTCGTATTGTTGGATGCACCAGAGATGCAAGCCTGTATGTGGGCCCTTTTCTTGGTGCGGATGGAGGATGGAGATTCTGTAGTGCTTTTGGAGTCGGCGACAGGCCAATTTGCCTGAGGGTGAGCCTGAGGTCTGCAACTTCCATTCCGCAGCTCTGCACTCGCGTTTCAGGGCTTCAGGTGCGGAGTCATATCAGGTGTTATGCTTAGAGGCACGTTTTAGGAAAATCCTCATGACTGGGGCAAGAATGTCAAGGATATTGGTGATGGCGAGTTGGAGGTTGCTGAGATCGGCATCAGAGGTAGAGGCTGTAGTGGAGAGAGAGCGAGGGATGACGGTACCTGCGAAGGCAGCATCAGATACTTGTTTCATTGGCCGAATGTACATGAACGAGGTTGGCATGGCTAGCTGAGAGGAGAGGAGAGAGTGGTCTGACCATGAGAGTGGTGTGATCAGGGGGGAGGAGAATGAAAGATCAGTGTGGATGAAGGCATCAAGAATGTGTCCGGCCAAGTGGGTAGGAGCAGAAGGGAGAATGGAGAGGGTGAGTGAGATGCAAAGGTCATGGATGAGGGTGGATTGATTGAGGAGTCAAATTGGATGTTGAAATCATCCTTCAGAAGGATGTTAGTGGTGGGGGTGAGGAGAGAGGAGGGGAAATCAGCCCATTCAGAGAGGAACAGGGTGGTAGAGCCAGGTGGTCTGCAATGGTCAGACAGGTGGTGGGAGAGATGACCAGCTTGCATACCAGGCTCTCAAAGGAACAGTAATGCTGGGTGGATATGATGGAAGAAGGGACCCACTCAGGGAAGATAAGAGCAACCCCACCACCTGCACGGTTAGAGTGAGGCTTGGAGATGATATTAAAGCCACCAGGGAGAAGGGAGTCAAAAGCAGTGACTGAGCTGGCCTTGAACCACGTCACGGTAAAAGCAAGGATATCAAGGTCAAGGTCTTCAAGGAGGAGGTAGATGTTGGCAGAATGTTTGATGGGAGAACAAACTTTAAGTGTGACTAGATGCAAGAGGTCTCCACCTTTGAAGGTTTTCTGAGGAGCGGTACAGGGGCTTGGTACATCAGTCAGAGGAGGCTCACAGAGAGAGTGAAAAAAGGACTAGCAGCAGTGGGGAGGAAGTTAATGAGGATCGGCAGGCACCAGGCAAAGAGGAGGAGGTTGAGTTGAGGACCCTGAACCAGGATAGTGCCAGTGTGATAGACATTAATGATACACCTGGATGTTGCAAAGCCTGCCAAGAGGACTTCCTATTTAGTGCCACCATTAATGGGTTGGATGTAAGAGGAGAGAGAGTAGAGATGAGATGAGGAGTCCAAAGATCTGTGGAAGGGACAGAGAGGAGCATATCTGTAAAGACCTGTCTGGAAGTTGCGCTGACATAGTTGTCTGCGATAGGTAGGCCAGGGTAAGTGGTTTCAATGTCTTTTTTAATCTTATTTCTTCCAGACTTTGTGAGAGAGGGAGGATAAGGGATAGCATAGCAGTTAGAGAAGATAAGGGAGGTGGTAAGCTCCATAGTGGTGGAGGAAGAAAGAGGAGAGGCAGCACAGTATGAGCACAAACTCACCAGGTGGCCTAGTAGCCAAGGGTGTAAGAAGAAAATGCACTTGCATAGCAATCAAAACACACAACACAGATATAAGGGCATCTAAATTCGATTTTCTTACAAGGCACTCTGAACACACAAAACGAAATTGGCAATACAGGTGGAGGGTGCATTTGAAAACGTCTTGGCTAGGCAGTCAATCAGAAGCATGTGAAACAAGGTGGTGATGACTCGAGTTGGAGAAAGTTGTTGTATGAAGGAGCACATTAAAGTGTCAACAGAAGTAGTGCCACGGAGAAGGGGATAGAGCCTGCCACATGATAGCTTTACCAGGGCTGGTGGTAGATCAATGTTCATTTCTTAGGGCTGTGAGGTAGCAGGAGAATGCAGGGAGAGGTGCCCCATGTCCCACCATGCGCTAACAGGCTTTGACAGGGGCCTTAATTGTGGGCCTTGGTCAGGGGGCCGGCTTAGCCTGCCACCTTCCCTGATTGGCCTATAGGCAATCAGCAGAACAATCAGTGGCCAGATCCCATGTAATGGTCGAGTGGAGGGACAAAGAGGCTGCTGTCTGCCATCTTGGAGCAGAGAAAAGCTCCACAAGGAGGGGTAGCCCTCAGGGGCTACTCCAGCAGTAAAGAACTTTCAAAAGTTAAGAGCACAGAACAAAAATATTTCGACTAAGTACAATAAGCAAGAAAACAGTAGGTTTGTTGCTTTGTTTTCCATCATCCTGACTGGAATTCTACAAGACCCACAATGCAAAGTAAGATTGCCCTACAAAATGTAACTTTGGGTTTTGCAACTGTATCAACATGAGGGCACAACAAAAAGAACTCTGTGAAATGGTTGCCTTTGGGTTCCTCTGACAGGCTGGTAGGAATGGGTCAGAGTCTGTCACTTGTGCAAGGGTTAGAGTTATGGTGCCAGCGAGAGCGAGTGTTAGGTTGCAAGTGAGAGTGTGAGCTAGGGTGTGAGTGAGAGTCAGGGTACAAGGGGCGGGATGAGTGCAAAGGTGCAAAAGTGTCAGATTCCAAGAGTCCACGAGGGAGGGAGAAAAAGAGCCAGAGTGCAGAAGAAGGGGCCGGGGTTAAGGCTGTAAGAGAGATAGGGAGCAATTGGGTGTTAGAGGGTGCAGGAGGAGAGAGACCAAGGGTCTGTGTACGGAACAAGGGTGTTTTGCATGATTACTGATGAGAGGGTGAAACTAAGCTCTGTATGAGTGACACCGTGGGGCGAGTGACAGGTTAGTTAGGAGAGGGTGAGTGTGCAGTGAGAAAGAGGTTGGTACAGACAGAGAGAGTGGTAGATGTTCTGGTGGGCAAAGAATTTGTGACATAGTGAGCAAGAGAGTGTGGTGTAGGGGTACAGAGACGGGGAGTGTAGTTGGGAAGAGAGGCGGTATGATAAGGGAGGAAGGGGGTGGTAGAGGGAAGGGGCGTAGTAAAGGGAGAAAGGTGGTATTGCAAAGGGAGAAGGAGCGTAGTAGAGTGGTGGTGGGAATTTAGTAGAAAGATGGAGTGTGGTAGAAAGCGGGATTGTGGTAGAGTGTAGGTACGGTAGCAAGAGGGTGTGTGTGGTGGAGATAAAGTGTGGTATAGGGAACGGGTGGTGAGAGCAAGGATTGAGGGAGAAAAAGAGAGAGAGAGAGAGAGAGAGAGAGAGAGAGAGAGAGCACGTATAGGGACTGTTGCAGAGAGAGGGAGTGGGTCAGAGAGAGAGAAGGTGGGATTGAGAAAGAGAGAGAGAGAGAGAGAGAGAGGGGAGAGAGAGAGAGAGAGAGGGGGGGATTGTGGTGTAGACTACCTCCATGTTCCTCATGCCCGCACTATATGCCATGCGTATGCTACTCTAAGAAGCAATGTTAATTTTGGCTAACATTGGACTCTGAGCCCATTCCTCAGTGTAAGTGCTTAGATGTGTGTAGGGGGCGCTCAGAAGTCTGACGCATTCGTATTAAACCCATGTAGCTGCTTCCATACCTTTCTATTGTTAAAATAATCAGCAATGCTGAAAGTTGCTGAAATATTTATGAAAACGCACTCACCCTTCAGAAATACACTTGCACTCTGTGCATCTCTTCCCACAACCCTGTCACTCGGAGGCTGACTGTGGCAACATCGTGATGCTGACTGAGCCCTGCAGGCTTCTGCTCTGGGCAACCTTTCGGAAGCAGGAATTATTTAAATCAGGTCTGTCCCTACCTGGTACGGTTTGGTGCATCAACATGGCGGACCAGGGCTGTCAGAAGATGTGGTGAGGCCCGGGGCAAAACATTTGGTGAGGCCCCCTTACAGTTTTTTGCACTCGGCCAGCGGCGGCATATCCGCACACAGGAGACTTGAGAAATCTACCCTTGAGTTTGTGTGCAGGATCCCAAATATGGTTAATTACTACTTTCTCTACTGAAGAAAGGTTCATGCCAGACTAACTTTTTTATCATATGAATAAATATATATAAGATGGCATGAGCTCTCCACTGCGCCACCTCCAATTCTCTGAGGGTCAATCACTTTTCCAAGCAAAGAGTTGAGGGCAGATCTCTTTCTTCGGCTGGGGCCTCCCTCTGGAAACAGCCTCCCTGCCTCGCTAAAAACGAGGAGCACCATCTCCGGTTCCGGAAGCACCTCAAGACCTGTTTATTTGCTTCTGCCTTCTTTCTTCCTCTCCCTTGCTGATCACCTGCCTGATCCATGCACTGGTCACCTGGTCAAGCTCTGAATTTGGGCCCAGGTCCCTGCCTGTACGTCCTATTGCAATCCCGCACTGCCTCTTGGCTCCCCTGCACTTGTGGTCTGTATCTGTAACCCTACAGTCCCCGCTCTTGCTCGTATTGTCCACCCGTCGGCTACACTTATGAGTACTCACACTTGCCACCAGTTGGCTGCACTCTTGTTTCTACTTTGTTCCTGCACTTCTGCATCCTACCCCACCCTCGGCACTTCTCCCCTCCCCATTCCCTGCTCTTGTACGATCTGAATGACACAAGGCCTAGTAAGATCTGTGTTTTGTCCTACTCTTTTGTTTCTCCCTCCTTGCCTTGTCGCGCCTAGAAACACTTGCGTACAGGCACGTTATAAATGCCATATCATATAATTAAGGAGCACCCTTCCCCTGTTTGCGCATTAAAACACACATAATACACAGTGACAAATGATGTACAGGGGAGGCTGGTACATTTCTGAACTTAAGAGGCTTAAATGTTTGTTCCAATTAGTCAGGATCAACAGAGCACAGTGAGGAAGCCCAAACCAAAGGGTGGCTTGGGGGGGGGGGGTTCTCACTCCCAAGAAAATGTTTGAAACATTGGGTTAAAAGTATGCATTTTATAGCACTTTCTTTGCAAAATTGGGTAGAAATCCACACAGTTTGCAATTGGTTTTGTATGGAAGCACATGGAAATTCCCAATAGTTGCAAATCACAAATTGTGCATAGGAACATTTTCCAATACATTTCATAGCCTTTCCACACGGGATATGCTACTATAAACATATATTCATGCTGGTTGTTCTAATTATGTTGAAGCAGGCTGCATCAATATTTGCCATTATTACCATATACGGATTCCCAACCAGTAAAAATGCCATGCCACAGAAAGTATATCCAGGCTGACTGTGTACCATAAGTGTTATTACTGGCTAGATTGGCCTACATTCAAAGTGGGCCAATTTAGCCAAGTAGTATGTTTGCTTTAACCTTGATGCATAGTCCTGTGCATCAAGGGTAAAGCAAAAAGAGCACTGGCAATGCTAACAGTTTGGGCATTTGTGTAGGCATGGCAAAGGAACTTCTGTATTGGTATTAGCTGGCCATTGATAGTGCCAGTGCAAAATGGTTTGAGTACCTGAGCAGCTAATAGCAGTGCCTCGTAAATGCCTAATACTTATACATAAGCCAAAACTGTTGGCTTTGCCAATGCTTATTTTTAAAAGAATTTCAGCGAAAGACATGCAGGGTGTTTTTAAATTGAGTGGCCAAAGGCAGACCTGATTAAGAAATTTTTATTACACCAGTTACGTGTTTACAACTCCAATGAAGTCAAGAACTCTTAGAAGACTCCTTTGAGGAAACACTTGCAGGCACATTGAGGGCAAAGTTTGATGGCTAGCCATGTTTAAAGCTAGCCCAAAGAGTTCCAGTGAGGAGTTGTTTTGGGTGAGGAGGACAGGGACTGGATGAGAATGCCATAGGGATAAGCATGGCCATGAGAAGTCATTTCACTGTTAGCACCTGCATTCATATCCATACACTTTTAGGTAATTGAAATCGTGATGTGGGGTTAGCACTTGCATGCTAGGGGAGTGATTAGAAGGGAAGTGGTGACATGAGACATCTCATTCTCACAGCAGTCCTTAAGTGTGATGTTTCAGAAATGAAGGCAAGCGGTAGCTGCTTGTAACATTGAAGCTTCACCAGAATAGTCTCATTCGAAAAGTGGAAAGATTTTAGGTGCCCCCACACAAGGAAGTTTGCCCCTTCCTCACAGCTACTGACGTTAGCACCTCTCCCAACATTTGAAGTATTAGTCCCCTTTCCCCCCTGACATTTTAGCCTAGGTGCACCTCTGATGCCATGAGCCCACCCCTTAATGAAGTGGCCCCCAGGGTCGCTACATTTAGGGGTGGTGCTGAACACACACTCACAAAAAACACTTTCACCCATGCATTCAACCACCAGTTACACAACTCCATACATGAATGTATACATAAAACCAAACACAGCATTGACACAAACATCAACATGCACGCATGCATTCATACATACACATATACATACTAATTTAATTTAAATACACATACACACTTTTAATTTAAAATAAAAAACACTTACGTTACCTCCATGCACCCTTAAAAAGCATCCACGCAGCCGACACGTAGACATGCTGCCTGACAAGAGAGAACTCCTCTCCCATCAGTCAGCGGGGTCACGCTGAGCAATGTGAACACACTGACTGACAATAGAGAACTCCTCTCCCATCAGGCAGCGTGGTCACGCTGAGCAACGTGAACACACTGACTGACAAGAGAGTATTCCTCTCCCATCAGTCAGCGTGGTCACGCTTAGCAACGTGAACACACTGATTGACAAGCGAGGAGTCCTCTCTAATCAAGATGAACACACTGACTGACAAGAGAACTCTCCTGTCAGTCAGCGTGGTCATGCTGAGCAACGTGAACACACTGACTGACAAGAGAGAACTCCGCTCCCATCAGTCAGTGTGGTCACACTGACAACATAACACACTGACTGACAAGAGAGAACTCCTCTCCTGTCAGTCAGCATGGTCATGCTGAGCAACGTGAACACTGACTGACGAGAGATAACTCCTCTCCCATCAGTCAGCGTGGTCACACTGACACCATGAACACACTGACTGACAAGAGAAAACTCCTCTCCTGTCAGTCAGCGTGGTCATGCTGAGCAACTTGAACACACTGACTGACAAGAGAGAACTCCTCTCCTGTCAGTCAGCATGATCACGCTGACATGAACATACTGACTGACAGGAGAGGAGTCCTCTCCCATCAGTCAGTGTGGTCACACTGACAACATGAACACACTGACTGACAAGAGAGAACTCCTCTCCCATCAGTCAGCGTGGTCACACTGACAACATGAACATACTGACTGACAAGAGAGAACTCCTCTCCTGTCTGTCAGCATGATCACGCTGACATGAACATACTGACTGACAGGAGAGGAGTCCTCTCCCATCAGTCAGTGTGGTCACACTGACAACATGAACACACTGACTGACAAGAGAGAACTCCTCTCCCATCAGTCAGCGTGGTCACACTGACAACATGAACACACAGACTGACAAGAGAGAATTCCTCTCCTGTCAGTCAGTGTGGTCACGCTGAGCAACGTGAACATACTGACTGACAGGAGAGGAGTCCTCTCTTGTCAGTCAGAGGGTCCACGTTTTCAGCTGAATGACGGGAGGCAGCAGAGCTCACTTCTGAGCCCTGCTGTCTCCCATTATTTTGCTGTTTGTTGCGGAGCCAAACGGCTTCACAAGAAACAGCAAAATCATTGCAGGGGCAGCACAGTCCCCCGTGTGAATAAAGGACACGGGAGACTGTGTTGCCTTCCACTTAGAAGAGGGGGCCGCGAGGCCCCCAGCAAGCGCGAGGCCCGGGGCAGTTTGCCCCCCCGCACCCCCCTCGTGACGGCCCTGTGGCGGACACTGCAGATTCATGACGTAGTCACCAATAACGCGGCCCTCTCGTTTCGCATGCCAATTACTCAATCCATACCCGTAACTGCTCTGTCGGCGCCAGTGTCCCTGCCACACAAATCAACGTCACCGCGTCCCGTCCCTCTGCTGTGGAAGAAATGGGACAGAAAGTGCTAAACGCAAAGGTGTGCATGCAAGCAGCACTGTGCACTGTCAGAGAAAGCCTGGAAAGAGGTGTGTTTACTGCAGCACTTTGTGTAAGAATGAAGTGAGGTTTGAGCAAGCCCTGTTACGACGGTGAGCTTTAAAAGGCATGGCTACCGCCTTGGCTGCTTCCAGCCTGTAGGTCAGCCCTGTCGCTGGACACACTTTCCGTCCACTCTGCTCCTACGAGCGGTGCACGTCTTCTCAGCAAACACGCAATTCACTGCATGTTGTATCACTTGGTTGGGCTACCCCTCGCTTCTCTTAGCCCCATGCTGCCAGACAGTGGCTCCCCACAGTGGGCCTCCACAGTCTGTGGCATCAGTGCTGTGGCATCAGCAGTGGCAGATTTAAGGCAAAGGGCCCCGTGGGCAGCACGTGATAAAGGGCCCAAGATGGGTTGGTCATAGAGGCAGATCTTAGGGTGGGCGAAGTTAATTGTGATCACGAGTGCGGAATGGCAAACTTTAGGAACAAAAGCAATTTTTTATAATGTTGGCTTTATTGCGGGAATGTGTTAATTTATTCACGTCTAGCCCATGATGTGTTTGGTCTACTTGGAATAAACTGGGAGGTGAAATGGAAAAACAGCAAATGGCCATCATCTTACGTGATGCCTTTTGTTTAAAGTTCCTTCTGGGCATGGAAGGGTTGTGTATTTGCCCCGCCACCCATTGACACCCAGAGTAGAAATTCTCACGGGGGGGGGGGGGGAAAGGCCTGGCTATGGGGAGGCAACTGCTGCTCAGGTGGAGATAATGGGCCCTTGTAAATGGTGGGAGACCACCAACTGCCTATTCACAAGAGGGCACATCGCAAACCTGTTAGTTATGCATTTCTTTGGCATCACTTGAGACACCCCCCCCCCCCGCATTCATTAAGAGCAGTTAGGGCACTTCTATGCATAGTGAACTTGGCAGCCCCTCCTCTTTAATGGATCCATTGCTCAGTCAGTGTTCACACAGAACACGCGGGGCCCCATGAACGCTGCTGCCTCTGCCTGACTGTGAAAACAAATGGGAAGGAAGGGAATGGGGGGAGGGGCCCGCTCGCCGTTTGTCTGCCTAGCGACCGCTAAATCCGCCCCTGGACATCAGCATGGCTCACGCTCATTGGACATGACCTGAAGCCAAGGAAGGACAGAGACAGTTGGCATCGAAAAAGAAAAATGGGCCTGACAACTACATATTCCCGATCGCAATACCCTTACTTTCTATCTAATTGTACTAATGGTTCTGCTCTTATGGTGGCGGTTTCTGCCACCACATGCGCCAAAACCAAAGGAGGCCTTGAAGGCAGAACAACCTGGTGTCCTCCTCGCTCTCCTGCCTCTGGCCTCTTGAGTACACGTCACATTTCACTTTCTCCCATTGCCACGGTCAAAGCATCTCTCGCAGGTACATTTTACTCCTGTTCAACAAGGGTCTGGGAGGGACTCAACTGATTACCATAAACTATGTGGTAAGGGTTACGGGAGGCAAGAAGCGTTTGTTCCCGAAAAGGGGTGCTTGAGATAAGATGACCGCTGGCACCCATTTCACTTCCTTGGTATGTGGTTGAGCAGACCAGCTGGGAGTTGCCTGTCAGGCATCATCCATCCGGGCAACCAATGGCATTGGTTAGGTGAGGGGTCTGCAACCTTTGGCTCTCCAGATATTTTGGACTACTGCTTCCATCAGCTCCGGCCAGCATTGTCAATGGTGAGGGATCCTGGGAGTTTTAGTCCAAAACATCAGGAGAGCAGCAGGTTGCAGTCCCCTGGGTTAGGTGATTGAGGCAGGGGCCAAAATGCTTTATTAATGAATCCCACAATTTCTGCTAGGGACTGCACCAAGCCTCAAACTACTTTCCCACAGTGCAAACACTTCTGTATAGGCGCGTTATAAATGCCATATCATATCATACATCCACACGACCCGTCTCCAAGCCCCACTCCATATTTCCCACCTCTCACCTGGTGTGGATGCAGCTCCAAAACGTCATGTTCATATAGGTGCTGAAGCCCTGCAGTGGGTTCTACATGATGAAATGCGGAGCAAGAAAGATAAAAATGATAGTGTGAATTCCTCGAAGTGGCCCACAAGGTGGCGCTGCGGGTCCAGGAAGATGAAAAAAGCACACTGACAGTACATCAACAGCTACTTGCTCTACAAAAGAGGAGTAGGGCTGGTTTTCGGGAGTAAAATTGGTCTGAATGATGTGTACCCTAATGATAGAGTGACCTCCATAAGGTTTTGCGCAACATGCCGGCGTGGACTCGTTTTTTCTCTCACCATCAGCAGGTGCACGGAAGAAAAAAGGCCCCTGAGGGGAGGGGAAGCGGTCACGAGTAGCTTAGGCGTCAGCGAACATGGACATGCAGACGTAAGCAGAACGCCTGTGGAGAACGCGGGGAGACAATTTGGACTGGGGCATCAAATTGTCTCGGTAACCAATTAAAAAGTGGCCCACTGTTGCAAATGGCAATTCATCCCTTTTGTGACACTGAGTAATACCCAAGGGGGAGTTGTTTGATAACATGTGATACAAATTGTGCATTTTATGGACTATTTATTAAGAAACACTGGTCAAAACTACTAGCCACATGGTGATGTTACTCAACAAACTGGCCCACATTGGCCAAAAATGTGGCCCACTTCTACCCAAAAAACGGGCTAACACCAGCATTTTGTGTTTTGTGTTTGGTCATTGCCCTATAGGCCAGTCTGAGCCTGGAGACAAGTCCAGGGGGTTGTAGTCAGTGGGTATCAGACTTGAAGCCTCTCAGCAGCTGCAAGGATGAGAGGCCAGCTGCTGGAACCACACACGGCCACTGTAGGTATTCCTGATGTGTTGGCACACACAACAGAGTAGACACGCCGACAAGGAGAAGGTGGCACCTGGAAAAGTGAGAGGAGGGGAGGTTTGTTGACGGATGCCAGAAAAAGGAGAGAGGGGGCCCGGCAAAGAACCTGCAATGGAGGCCAAATGCAGATGGAAAAGCCCACTTAGAAAGTGCACAGCGAGAAAAACGCTGCATGCTGGAACTTGAAGTTCCTAGAATGCGTTACGTAGAAACGCTGAATGCTGGAACTAGAAGTTCCTAGAGTGCGTTACGTAGAAACGCTGCATGCTGGAAGTGGAAGTTCCTAGAGTGCGTTACATAGAAACGCTGCTGCTGCATTCTGGAACTGGAAGTTCCTAGAGTGCGTTACATAGAAACGCTGCATTCTGGAACTGGAAGTTCCTAGAGTTAGGAGTTGGAGTTCCTCGAGCACACTGAAAAATGGGAAGCTAAAGGAAAACATGACATGCATGTCCTGGGAGTCAGAACTCCTACTGCTTAGAGATGTTAAAGGAAATCATTGTATGCTGGAACTTGGAGTCAGAGCTCCTAAAGCATATTGAGAAAGCGAAACAAATGCAAGGTGAAGAAGGGCACTGGCCACTACTATACCCAGACAAACTATGAACAAATACAACGTTTAAACTCTACCGACTGCTTGAAATCCTCATTCTCGTTGGCTCTATCCCATGCTGTATACTACCACACATAAATCAAATTAAGCATAAATAATACTGTGAGAATTAGTTCTTGGACATTTCCAAGACCATTCTATTGAGAATATTCCATTCATTTATTTTTTCGTCACTTTTTATCAAGGCACTCATCCCCTCTTTCTACCCGAAGCGCAGTTATACCACCACAAGCTATGTTCGGTTCGGCCTCAATGGGCCTCATTACGGCATGGCTGCCTCCAAAACCGGGTCCGGGTTCCCTGAATGGGGAATTACCGGGCCATTCTGAGTTGGGAGGGCCCGGTAATTCATCCCTCAGGGAACCCGGGCCCGGACCTTCCCCATTCCCATTGAGCCCCCATAGGGGAATGGGAATGGGTGCAGGGAGCTAACAACGGGCCGATTACCACCGGCCCATTGTTAGCTCCGTGGTCCCCCCACGGGACCCGGTAACGACCCCTGGTTTTACCAGGCCTCCTTACCGGGTCCCGCGAGGGGACCTCGTAATCAGGCGGAATGGGAATAACGGGTCTGCATCCATTAGCAGACCCCGTTAACCCATTCCGCCTGACTCGTAATGAGGCCCAATGTCTTTTTTGTACAAGTTGTTTCATTGTTGCTGCCCCTTTTATTTTTATTTTGTTATTTTAGCTCTTTCCTTATTTCCAAAAGCCGCATTAGTCGAATGAGCGATTTCAAGAAGATTAAGAATCGACTTGACATATTTCCTGTTTTGGTGGCGCCTGTCATGCCCAAACGCCTGCACCTTTGTTTCCGTGGCAGTCTACTCGCCCGCGTAGAATGATTTGGGATATTGTTGCGATTGGGCTGTTACAGGTGTAGATAACTCTGTTGTTCTCCCTTTTCTCTGACAATGTACCCTGCATGCCTTGAAGAAGTTCTTGGTACTCAAGAAACAAGCGTCCAATGGTCCATGGTGTTGCAGTACTAATAGACTGGATCATGAGGGGAGCGTACAGAAGCGTACCTGCATATTATTTCATACTCTCGCACTCAAGAGGTGTTAGTGACGAGGAGAATTTAAAAGAGTACTTTTGCACTGCAAAGTGACTTTCCTCTGCAAAAATACACTTTGCACTGCTCTGTGAATCAGGGCCGGTTCAAGGTGTTTGTTGGCAGTGCACAGATACTTTGAATCAATCAAAGTCCCTTGAACCGTGCTAAAAGTTCAATGAATTGGAATCTTAATTTTGTTTTTAAAATTCTATTGTTTAAAGAGCAGACCTAGCTCAAGAGCAGTGCAGCGTTATACAGGGTGTGGGTAGCTAGGGTTTGGGCTGGCATCTATTAACATTAGCACAGTAGAGGTCTGTGAGTTGGTATATGAATCGATTGGACTAATTCCGTAGTCGGATGTTGATGAAAAAAAGAATGTTGTTGAAAAATAATTTAATATATTGTGATTTTATGGGGGTTTGAATCCAAAATAAATCAATATTTTCTCTTACTCCTATAAAGATCCAATGATCACAAAATGAGTACCGTCTTTACCTGTTTCTAAACCTTTTACTTGGCCCTTCTTAGCTTTGGTGTCCGATGGCCATGGTTTGACTTGGGTCACAGAGTGTTGAAATGGTTTGGATCCCATCGCCACTACTCAAATGCCTGGAGGGTGACCAGATGTTGAGGATTACCCTGTTTTTAAAATCAATGACAAAGTACTGTTATCCCTTTCTGCTCCATAGCAGGCGGGTACTGATCATGGGTAGCGCATGATATTGACAATTGTATTTCTGGCAACACCTCCAAATGCACTGGTGTATTATTCTACATGCCATCTGGTGAAGGCAGATCATAGGAAAACAATTAGGAACATCCTTATTAAAACTTTGGTTTATTGCCTCAAAAACACAGGTGAAAAAACTGTGACCGGTTCTTCAAAGATAAAGTTGCTTTTAATAAAACTAGTTATGGTGAGTGCTGGTCCAATTAGGGAGTTAATGCGTTAGCATATTGTAAAGCCTCTACTCTTTGATTATCTTACTTTAACCTTGTGTTTCCTCGTCTTTTCCCAGGTTTGTCTGCAAGACGTGTACCCAGAGCCATTTGGAATGGTAGAATTCGCTTTTACATTTTGACTTGGGAATGCAGCACTGGAATTTTTTCCTTGGATATTGTGAAGCAATTTGCTTAGATTTTTATTTTTTTAAATCTATGCTCGGAAAACGTGTTTGGATTTGGGAATTCATCTCCAGAAACTTTTGTGGATTAATTTTGATTCTTGTTTTTTCTATTTTATGCATTTCTATTTTTGTCTTGACGGGTGGATTGTTTTCTCGATTGGAGTTATTTTTTACTAAGCAGTTTATCTGAAGCGGAATTGCCCTGGATTGTTAATGGAATATCGACAGCCCAAGCACCATTTATTGTCACGATGATTCCCGGGATCATGTTCTGGGATGGAGATTTCTCCTGGCTGCATCTCTTCTTCTCTATCTCACAAGCTAAGTATTGTAATAAGCTTCATTGCAAAGGTAGCACATTCCAGCCAGTAATCCTGGTAGCTGCTACCTCTGGGTCATGTTCCTGATCATTATGGCCAGTCCATTACGCTGACAGAGCAGTATAAGCATTCAATGAAGCATTATCCCTTTGGTGCCTGGTAGATTGTGGTGGCCAAAATACACATACGGCTTCTAAATAGACAGGACTGTTGAAATTAATTCTAGTACTCAGTGCTGCTAATTATGGACACCGAGATTGTTTTAGAGAAAAGAAAAATAACACTTTTATTAAACAAGTACATTATAGAATAGAAACTGTTGTAAACATTATAAGCACATTTGATGAAAACATGCTCATATTCTTAAATATCTGGGCCCATGACTTGCTAAACTTTCATTATAAGATATATCTTGTATATTTCAGGGAGCAATATAATTTCAGATAGTCAATGCCATTTATTTTAAGAGGAAGTTACACGTGTGTTGCTATCATCCATATTGTAATATTAAAGCAACAATAACACAGTCACAATTGGAGCACAGAATACCACAGTCGCATTGCTAATGATTTGAAATTCTTTGCTATCATTAATACATCCAATTCTTGTTAGGGTGTCAGTGTTTCACTTTTTGAGTGCTCGTTGTTATTGAATCTAAATAACGTCAAGGTGTACCTGGACTGTTTATATAGTGAATACAATGCACAATGTGCCGCGCATTGACATTGCATTTGTGCCAGCCTGGGAGATGCTCAGATTAATGCTAAACTGATGACGGTTTGTCGTCCTTTTTCTAGGACAAAGAAAGTCAAGTATTGTGGGATTAGGAATACGAGTAATATGAAAGCTACTCTTCCATGCGTTATGTACATTGGATGTAGCACCACATGTTTTCATTAAAAAGAAAAATGTCACACTCTGTCTATGTGTCGATTATAGGAGGTACATTAAGTGCTGCTGTGATCATATGCAAAGGAGCAGAGCCAAATACAAATAGGAGTCCACTGTGTGTGGAAAGGGTGGGTCAGCCCTGAACCAAAGTGGACCACAATGGGATGCATGTTGATCTGCTGCAGATCTTAATCTCTGTCACAGGGGAAAGGGCAGTGCGTCAATGGGTCTGAAAACACTCATAGCATGTTTGATTGGCCTAAAACCTAAAAAGAAATGCTCATGCTTTACATGAGCATCTCTATTTTTGTTTTTAAACAGTCCACCTCCTGATCAGAAATACACATTTTGAAAATGCATTTACACTTTGAGCCCTGTTACTGCAAATGCAATCCATGACTTCATGTGGGTAGTGTTCGGTCCCCAGACCCTAACTTCATTTGGGCTCTGAAAAAATTAATATTCCAATCTCAGAAAAATGCATCAATATTAATTAGCAGAAATTGATAATTAATTTACATTAGTAAAAGCGGTGCACTGAACTTTTTTTTCTTCTTCTCCAAATCCCCAAATCCAATGGATATTACTTGATGATCGGATGGCTTTAACTGAACGGTGTAAAGCATCAGACACTTCCATATATCAAGAGTTACATTATCTTATTAATGGACTCTCTTTAACCTGTCAACCTAACATAATGGCTTACATGTAGGAGAACTATGCTAGTCTCTCCTGAAGCACAGCATCTATGTTGAATAGGAGACATGTACTTGTTGTATTTTCACTGTGATGTTTTCAGTACATCATATGTTTATGATACAAAAAAAAACACATTTTGGGTTCATATCCTTTGCTGATTGTTAGTCTATCACCTAACAATCTGATTCCTAAACTGATACCATTTCTTTAGAAAAATATTCATAATGGTCTTATGGTTTTCATTTAAGGACTGAACTGAACTAAATTAGTGTTTAAATATATATATATACATATATATTCAGTGAAAAAACGTTGTTAAAGGGACGTTATGGTTCAAAGTAAAACCGAAAAACCCCTGAAATTCGGCAGTTATGGTAAGATATTCAACCATAACTCACGCCGCCACCGAGCACTGCTAACGCTAACACCCAGGACATCAAAGATGACATCACAAATGTCATTGATGACATCACTGATGACATCACATGTGCATTTACCTTTCATGAACAGTCTGTACAAGGGATTCTTAGTGTAATGTTAATAAAAAAAGTGTCAAAGATTATTGGAATAAATATCAAGTGCTAATCAGTGCATTAAGCTATGCATTGATATAAATAGCATTCTATTATTAACTTCAATCCAGTATACTAAGGTACACATGTAGAAACATAGGCATTGTGTGCAGCATACATGATGGAGGTGCAATATTCATAAGCTTGCCATGTTGAATATTGAAATGATAACTGTTTTCATATTAGAGTTTTGCGTACAGTGAAACTTGTGATAAGTAGGTAATAAAACCCACTTACTACATAATTGCATTATTATACACAAATCACAAAGAGACAACACCACATACAAATATGAATATAAACAAGGGAATTGAAGTAGGAAAAAGAAACAGCAATAGTAGCAGAAAGTGTTCATAACCTAACTGATTACCTTTATGCAGAGAAATGATTGCTCTGTTTCAAAGCTGTTACTTACCCTATCTATATATATCCCATGATGTGTCTGGACCCTAAGGAAAATAGTGTGAGTACAACATATAAAAATATGAGCATATACAGGGAAAGTACAGTAATAAAAAAAACATCAAAAGTATCAGAAAGTGCTGATAAATCTACTGATAATTTTAATGCACAAAAAGGATTGCTGTCTTTAAAGGTTGTGACTTCTCCTATGTATATGTTTCATATGATATGACTGGACCATAAGGGAATTATTCTAAGAACATACTTGAAGGATAAGTCTACGAATATAGTAATTTACAATTTTTAGTTCCTGACTGTTACTGAAGAAAATCATGTGGCCTAGATATGTCAGGAAAGGAAAAAAGGGGGAGTCAGACATGTGATGTCATCAGTGATGTCATCAATGACATTTGTGATGTCATCTTTGATGTCCTGGGTGTTAGTGTTAGCAGTGCACGGTGGCGGCGTGAGTTATGGTTGCTTATCTTACCATAACTGCCGAATTTCAGGGGTTTTTCGGTTTTACTTTGAACCATAACGTCCCTTTAACAATGTTTTTTCACTGAATTTCATAGGGTTTTAGTAGCACAACTTAACCATAATATCCCTGACTTCAGATACATGTAACATAGAACATACTAACCCCCTCGTAGTGATTTTCATGTCCGCGGACTACCACCATGTCCGCGGACATATCGAAAATCTGAGCGTGGTGAATGTTAATTTAAATAGTGTGCCCCATTTCCCCTTTGAAGTTGGCTCTGAAAAGAGGCGTTTTTTTTAATTTTTTTTAATTTTTTTTCCAGATGCTTGACAGACACCTGTTATTTTGTATTATTTTTCTTGTTTCTTTTTCTTACTTTACTCCTAAAATCTTCACATAACCTTCTCCAAAGCAACCCTTACATTCCAAAATAGAAAGGCATTTCCCGTAAAAGATAAAGAAATACCATCTTCTTTAAAATTAACAGAATTACTGGCATCAATATTCTCATTGTTACAGAAGAACATACCAGCTCTAAGCAGGAAGGCACACATGCCTCGGTTGATGACACACCTAGCAATGTTTTGCTGAGGACAAAAAACTGAACTATTGTCCCATATTGCCCTAGGTAGTAATCCAGAAAAAATTACTTTCGCATTTGGAAGGATCTTCATTACGGCTTGAACCAAGCGTTCCAAATCAGCCAACAAAGTAGGGGCACTGACGTTGCCCAAATGGAAAGCACCATAGTGCAAAACTACCACATGCGGACTGTTCATCGTGGCCATATCCTCACAAACTCGTACAATTCCCTATACATTGCAATCAGGCACAGTGCTCCACACCACCTCCACTGCTTTGACATCAAAGTTCTTTGCAACGTGCCTGCATTCAGCGTACTGCTGTAAACCATGTACAAACATATCTCCGAGCACCAACACCCTGACTTTCTCCACTTCTGCCATCTTCACCACACACAGTCTCTTTCAACACAAATCCACAACCTCGACATCTGATTGGCTGATCCGTACAGTCTTCTTTCCATGTTGGATTTCCTGGAAAAACCTGGATGTAGCACGCCCTGTCCACGAACAGCCGCGGTGTCTGCGGACGGCGTCCACTTTACTCTCTGTGCCATTCCCTCATTGCCTACAGATAAGCAATCACACAATACGAATAACGTCCTCAGAACACCCCCATTTTGTGAATTTTCGAACATTTCAGGACAATTATCATTTCATTATTCAACATATTAACATTACAAATATTATACTTTCATCTTGTACTCTGCACACAATGCTATCTTTCTCCATTAGTAGCTCAGTATACTAGATAGAACCCCATAATACAATGCTATTTATATCAATGCATCGTTCAAAGCATTAATAACGGTATGATATTTATTGCAATATCCTTGACACTTTTTTCGGAACATTATAATAAAAATCCCTAGTACACAAATTACATGAAAAGTACATACACATGTGATGTCATCAGTGATTTCATCAATACCATTTGCAATGTCATCTTTGATGTCCTGGGTGTTAGTCTTAGCAGTGCACGGTGGTGGCACGAGTTATTTTTCATAGCTTACCGTAACTTGCTATTTTCAGGGGTCTTTCGGCTGTACTTAGAACCATAACGTCCTTTAAACAAACTTTTTTTAATATCACGCAATCAATATACAAACATGGCGTGCAAAAATCAACTTCTACAGATGGCTTTACACAGAATGTTGCAAAGTAAGAATTTAAGCTCATTCACAGTGAAGGTCAGCTGCTTCCATTTTGTTCTCGGGCCCCGGAGAGGCTCACGAAGCGAACTATAAGGTTGTATTGTGTTTTGACCTTGACAGACAAAGATTGTGATGAAAGACTTCTCTTGAAGTAGTGTTGCTAAAACGTAAGAGAAGATAAGTATGACATTTCTGAAACAAAACCACTTTTATATATTATATCACTATGCGAAAGATCGTTGGCACACGCAGAGTCGTACTTTGGGACTACACCACTCGTAGACAATGGAAATTGCAATTGTACTATAAGTAACCCTTTAGATTATTTTATACCAAATATAATTACAATAGCGTAGCATTAAAGACCGCTCAAGTTGAACTTGTTTGTTGAAAGTGGCATAATGTTTTCTACCGTGCACTATCACCGCCGAAATGATCCCCTGTCGTTTAGAGGGCTCTGAAAAAGGCAGGCGACACAGGGTGGGTTAATATAAATAATTTAACCGGTCTATAGGCGGTCAAACGCTCTACTCGCTGTGCCACTTCACTGTAGCCTGTCAAGTGGCACAGCGAGTACAACGCTCGCTTTGACATCCGTGCACAGCTTGCTAACGCAAGTTCGAATCCTGGCAAGGCCAAATTCAGCCTTTCATCCTTCCGTGGTCAATAAATGAGCACCACACACCGTGGTTAATAATAAGCACCGCTTAGATACCTCACAGTTCTTAGCGCTATATGAATGGGAAAATATTATTATTTTATTACTAACATACTCCGTTGCACTATCTTCGATAGCAAATAGTTTCACGCCCTAATAAATAAAATGATGATTTTTAATGAAGATCGGCTGGTGAGACTAATTTATGTTTTTTAAAACAGGTATGTGGCCCCATTTTGCCTATGTCACGATTTACAGACTCCAGCGGGTGGGGTCTTCAACTGCCAGGTGCAGGTCCAAATATGCAACTTCATGACCCTCACCATTTTATGGGACAATCGCCAAGGACCAATATGCCCTTACGCAGTACTAGCGGCTACAAACAACATACCAACCAATAGGGTGGTCTAATGGCTCGTTGTTGGAGCAACCTTCCGATTATCAGAGCGACCATTTACTGCTTTTATCATAAACCAACATCCTACCTACCGCAAAGGAACAACGCGTGGCTCCAAATAAACTTTTGCTGATCGACAATAGAGACAATAGCAAATCGCTGAAAATTCACTAAACATTTCATGTGAAATAAATGTACTTTACCAAATGTACAATCCTGCTGTTACTTTTAAACCACAGTTTCATATTCCGAATTGTGGCGCACTGAGCTGTAAGCTGATCTAACACCCTCTGTACCGCAAAGGAACATTGCGTGCCTCAACGTGAACTTTTGCGGATCGACAACAAAGACAAATGCAAATTGCTGAATATTCTCTAAACATTTGATGTCAAATAAATGTACTTTACAAAATTTACAATCTTGCTGTTTGCTTTTAAATCACTGTTTCATATTCCGAATTGTGGCGCGCTGTGTTGTGACATAATATGTGTTGTCTTCCGGGTTCTGTGTAAAGTCACTTAGGACTGGAGAGGACTGGGCGCGTTTGATGACGCACCCTGTAACGTCACGGAGAGAGGCGGGAATATGAATGCTTTGATAATATAAGGCTTAGGGGCGGGAGATATGATTTAGTGTTGCAAAAGCAAGTCAGCCAGGTCAATAGGGCCAGTCATAGGATTATCACATAATGTCGGCACACACCAGCCGGATTTATCGTTTCTTTAGTGGACAAAAAGTCGGTTGACGCCCATAGGAAATTGTACTATTAGCGGACAAAAGGAGTGGTCTTAAAACACTTTCACCCTGACAACGAACAATACAAACAACGTTCTCAGAACACCCCCATTTTGTGTAATTGCAACCATTTCGGGACACTTCGAGTGTTCTTAGAACACATTCACCTAGACAGATTACAATACGGACAGCGTCCTGAGGACACCCCCAGTTTGTGTATTTACGAACAATTAAGTACACCATGAGTGTTCATAGCTCATTTTTACCTTCCTTGCGAACAAAAATGACACATACTCCGTCCTCTAAACACCCCACCATTTAGTTTATTTACAAAATGTCAGAACAGCCGTGTTCTCCGTGGACAAATCGAACGCAACAAAAATGTCTAGCACATAAAAAAACAAAACATTGAACATATCTCATACTCCCCCACCCTCCCCAAACACTCTTACACACCAACACAGGGCACTAAATATAATTTTTTATCCACGTTTCACCACGCTGTACGCGGTCGACGGCGAATACAAGATGGCGGGTGCCACAGAAAATCTGACGCACTCCACGCCCCTCGCCTCCCCAAACACTCTTACACACCAACACAGGGCACTAAATACAATTTTTTATCCACGTTTCACCGCGCTGTACGCGGTCAACGGCGAATACAAGATGGAGGGCGCCACAGAAAATCTGACGAGCTCCACGCCCCTCGCCGTCCAATCAGCGAACACGTCACATGTCCGCGGACATGACGCAAGGCCATGGGCCAATCGGGGTGCTGTCCGCGGTGCGAACAGGGAAGTCCGTCCGCGAAGCGAACACAGATATCACTAATTTTTTTGCCTTACATTTTGGTCATTTTTAAAAAAACTACTGGACGGATTTACACCAAAGCATGCTTTCGGGACCAGGCCGCTGCTACTGCCGCTACTGCCACAAATTTGGTGTAAATCCGTCCAGCGGTTCGGGCTGTCGCCGTGCGAAAGTTTTTTCCCATCCCATTCAGTCTATGGGAAAAAAAAGTTATGGGACCCCCCCTATAACTTTTCCCCTCCTGGACGAATCCTCACCAAACTGTGCAAAAACATTCAGCGTGGGCCATATGCTTTTTTTTGCAAAGTTTGGTGAGGATTCGTCCAGGGGGAGCGAAGTTATAAGCCACCCAAAAAGTGCTCTTCCTATGGAAACACCAACTTAACCATAACTACATGGCCGCTACCGCGGCAATATAATATATACAGATCTCTATTTAATGGTCAGAAAAAAGTTAAACAAGCGTAGAATGGACTAAAGGTAGATTTCACTCGAGCACAAAAGGTCACTGTGTTTAAAAAAAAAAAAGATTATCCTTTTCTAGAGGTAGCATTTTGAAAGCAAGATGAACTTAAGTTCAGGCTTCTGCTGCTTGAGTTGCCAGACAATGACTAGTCCCCAAATCAATATCTTTACATTTGACCACAGTATAAACTTTATTAACCATATGGATGGTATCTGCCTCTTGTTCCCATTTTCAGGTATTTGCCTAACCTGGAGCTGAGCCATGAGAACTGAAGCATTGTCTCGAAGCTGCTGCAGAGGACGATGAAGGTCGATGCCCTCTGTGGGCTCGTAAGCCACATCCATTGGTGCTGCCAACACCAAGATGTTTAAGGTTTTTCAACAAATTATTTTTGTAAACAAATATTGAAGTTGTGAGTTTTCTTAATGAGCAAAGAAGACTGGTGTCAAATGTGGCCCTATTGAGCCACCTGCGTCATTTCAATTAATGCAGTGTGGTCCTGGCAATCTTGTCGCTCCACCGACACAACATTGTGTTCTTAACAATACTTGCCTTTGATTCTCACAGTGGATTTAAACAAGAAATAGGCAATACTATGTATGTTTAAGCAACATGTAATAGGGGTCCAGATGAGAGCCTAAATGTAGCTACATGTGTATGTCCTGACAGCTACATGATTAAGTTTAATATCATTGGAAAATTGTATAACTTAAAAGTAGATGTATTTTCAACCAACTCATGCATTAGGAGCAAGGACATTATGTGTGTTATGTACATAAAGTGCGCGTACACCATAAGGCTTAATGGAGCTGGTACAACAGCTGAACAACACACGGGCCTCATTACGAGTCAGGCGGTAACCCTGCCGGTGCCACCGGGAGATTACAAGCCCACCGGCCCGGGAAGTCAGGTGCCAGTAAAATGTAAGTCCCCATTCCCGTAGAGTCTCAGAGTGGGGACACGGAAGCATTGGCACCGTTGTTAACAGTGCCGGTGCTTCCATGACGGCTCTGCCTACTGTGGCTGCTGTGCCTGGCAGTGCCAGACTTGTACATCAGCCCCGGCAGGCAGACTACTAAGGAGTGTGAAATAAGCTACAACTTGAGTGGAAAAAGACCTGGCTCCAATTCTGTTCCGTTTACACATAAGTGGGGTTAGAAGAAGTCCTTGAGATGAATGAAGGACATTCGGGGGAAGCTACTAAGAGCATTTTTGATTAGTGAATGTTGGGGTAGATTAATAGAAAGCATGATGAATGATAGTGAGGCATTTAATAATAATATGCTGGTGCACCATCAGCCATTGCAGCGACCTCAAGGCAGGAGTAATCTAACCTCGATGTGACCGATTTAGCAGTACCCGAACATACATATTTTACAGACTGAAGGAGGCTGTCTGGCAGGCCATGATCGATACTATTGCCAAACTATGCTGGGGCAGAAATTAACCCAGGTTGCCGGGACCTGATGGGACAAGGTATGCAATGAGTGTTGCAGGGTATTTTGGGACTTCTGACAGGGGCAAATTGTGGGATCAACTAAAGGGATTGATCAGAAGTGGCACAGGAGGAGGGAACGTTCCCAGGTTGGCTAGATAGATTGATACTGGCCAGGACGCAGACCTTGCTCCTACTATCAGAATCTCTGTGTTCAACCTAAGGTTCTTTTGGCCCACTCAAGAGCAGTGAGACATGGTGCAAAGTTGGTGTTAGAGGCACTAGAAGAAGGCCAGAGCCTGAAGAGGAGTTGAGGGCCATCAACATAGTTAAGAAAGTGGTTACTGAAAATGCAATTAAGTTAAATAAGGGACAGGAAATAAAATTCATAATGAAGAGTGGTAGGGCAGAGCCTAGAGGGCCTCCACAGCGGGCTAGTGTGAAAACGGATCGGAATAGAATCACCAAAACAGTGAGCTCTCTCTCCATCTGTCAGGTGAGATCATATCCAGTCCAGTGTCATTTCATAAAGGTGATCTGCTTAGCATTTTGAACACAATACCTCATCTACCCTGATGATTGCTGCAGAGAGGTCCAGCATGATTGGAGCATCAACACCACCAGAATCAAATTCCAGTTTAAGACTTCAATTATAGAGCCCAGTCTTGACTCAGTGACTTTGATTGACCAGAATGCAGCTTGCAGCGGGTTCAGAATGTTGTCTTTTTCTGCAAATTACTGAAGGTGCGAGGTCACAATCTTCTCCAGGTGCCTGGCTGAAATGGGAAGGTTAGAAAATCCAGATACATTTCCAGGTCAGTGGGCTTAGTCAATTCCATAAGGCTTAGAAGCAAGGGGCTACCTGCTACCTGCTTTACAACTGCTTGGAGGACACAGACCAAGCTGACAACAAAGCATTTCCTTGATCAGACAAGTGAATGGACTTTTCACAGGTCACGCGCAGTCATTTTACTGGTCATGCGCAGTCATCTTAGTGTTCCACATTTGATCATTAAAATGATTGAACAACCACACAGTTGTAGACTGCGTGAACCACCATAGTCAACAGGCCCCTTAGCCCCTTAACCAGCTTCATTGGGCCTCATTATGATTATGGCAGAGCAGTACATTTTTGGTGGTGATTCCATTAATAACACATTTTGGTGGTAATGAAATTACTGCTATTTTTATGACAGTCTGCATTGAAGTGGAAGATTTCCCTCAATCCAAGTGCTGGAGGTAAACCCTCCTCTTCTAAACCAAACACTGGTGGGACTACCATGGGTGGTGTTACCGCCCCCCCCACCCATGGCTATTCTGCCAAATCCTCCATGGTGTCCCTTGAACTCCATGAATGGAGAATAACCCTGTGATACCCCATCTCATAATCCAGCAGTAAATGTGGTATTGGTAATTGATTTTGGCGATCATTCCCTGGAATTACTGCGAAACCCGAAATGATGCTGATTGTTTTGATGCCTTCTTAGGTAGAAATATTTGATCATCATCATGGAATGATGAGTACCAATATCGATTAGGTAATAATAATAATAATAATAATAATAATAATAATAATAATAATAATAATAATAATAATAATAATAATAATAGAATGTATGTAAATATGTGCTATGTAAAGTGCTTTTGATCAAAGCACTATATAAATATCAACTTATTATCATTATTATCCTGTCTCCTCTCTTACTCTGGCCACCTTCTATCAGCCACTGGCCAGTCCACCATCTTCCTCTTGGAATGGGCTGACCTGGCATCTTCTCTCCTTGCCTCCTTCTCCTCAACATCCATCTTGACTCTCCTGACTCTTCAGGAGCTATCCCCAACCTATGCAACTCGCTCACTCTTTTCATTCTACCTTCTGGTCTGACACACACTGCTGGCCACAACTTGGATGCTTTTATCTCCACAGACATTCCTCTCTCTGTTCCTCTCACCACCCCACTCTCATGGACTGATCACTCTGTTCTATTCTCTCCTCTCACTTGTAGCTTTCCTCGCCTTTAGAACTGGCACTCCCTGCACTGCCTCTGACCCATGAAAAAAGTGTCAGTACATTTGCCTGCACCTACTCTCCTCCTCTTACTCTTGCGGCTGACTTTCAGCCTGATACAGCCCTCTCTAACTTTCACCTTTCCATCTCCAATACCCTCGACATCCTTGCCCCTGTCATGAGGATCCAACTGAAGCATGCCAAAAAGTGCAAATCTTGGTATGACTCTGACCTGGCTGAACACAAGTGCAGGGCAGTGGAACGGAAATGGGGATCTTCAGGCGCACTGCATAACAAGCTGGCCCACCATCTTCTGCAATGGCAATGTAGAATCTGCATCCGGTCCAAGAAAAGCTTCATGATTCAAGCCTGCATCTCTGTGGCATCCAACAACACAGCCAACTGTTTAAAGTCTGTAAGGAACTGGCCAATCCTACTGCAGCCTCTTCCTATCGCACCTACCCGGGCCCTTTGCTCGGCCCTGGCTGCACACTTCACCACCAAAACACATGACATCCTGTCTTCTCTCTCCTCTGCATCCACTCATGCATCATCATCTCCTTGGCCCCCCCGGACGCCTCCACCTCTCCCCTTCTTTTCTCCTCCCTCTCCCCTGTCACACCTGAGGAGGTCTCTAGACAAGTCAGGTCTAGAAAAGCTTCTTCCAAGCAGGTGGACCCCACTGCCCCTCCTAAACCATCAAGCACAGCATTGACTCGCTAGCTCCAGCCTTGGCAGACCTCTGAAGCCTCTCCTTCACCACTGGAGTCTTCCGCACTTCTCTCAAGCATTCTCTTGTGCACCTTCTGCTCAAGAAACCCTCTGACGACCCCACTATTCTAGCTAACTATCCCCCAATGTCCATCCCTCCTTTCCTGGGCAAACTCCTGGAGAAGTTGGCTATCCCTCATCTTACCCTCTACACTGAATCTGTTGGTTGTCAACATGACCATAACTCTGGCTTTAGAGCATCCAGAGGCACGGAAACCTCTTTTCTGAACACCCGTTGACTCCAAATCTCTGTCTGTCCTCATTCTTCTTGACCTCTCCTCGTCTTCCGATATGGACACCACAACGTCCTGATCTCCCGTCTCTGTGAGACCCTGGGCATTACTCATCAAGCCCTAGCGTGGCTAGCATCATTTCTCTTTGACTGTCCTTCCCAGGTAAAACTTGTTTCCTTTCTCTCCGCTATCACTCTCTCCACTTGTGGTGTCCCCCAGGGATCTAATCTATTCCCCTGGTTTTTCAATGTCTACATGGCCCCTTTGGCCCACATGATCTCTGCCTTCACCTCCAATGTTCAGTGTTCTGCGGATGACACACAGCTCTCTTTTGAGCTACTCTTGGTCTCTTCCTCCTCCTCGCTCATCCCAGACTGTCTGTCCGCAATTCAGTCCTGGTGTGCTGTTAATGATTTCAGCCTTAATGCCAGTAAGACAGAGATCGTCATCATAGGGACCCCTGCTCCTGTTTTCCCACTTCCACTCTGGCTGACGATCCTTGGACCACTAGTGAGGCAAAACATCTGGGGGTCATCTTCAACTCTACTCTCTCCTTCTCTTCTCACATCTTGGACATATCCAAACCATCCCACTACCAGCTGCACATCCTCAGAGGTATTCTGACTTTTCTTACCTTCCACCTGAGGCTGTCTACAGAGCCCTGGTTCTCTCCAGACTGGACTACTGCAACAGTCTCTTTCTCAATCTTCCAACCTCTACTATCCGACCTCTTCAACTTATCCAGAAAAAAACGCAAGTCTTATCCTTGACCTCAAGCCCAGGGACTGCATCTCTCCCATGCTGAAATCCCTCCACTGGCTCCCCATGGCTTCAAGGATCAAGTTCATTTCCCTCTGCATAGTCCACAAGGCTTTCTAGGGCCAGGGCCCCTAATATCTACAACATGCTCTTCCTAAATACTCTCTTTTCAGAGCCCTCTGCTCGGCCTCCTCCAACTCTCTGCGGTTGAGCCAGTTTTTCAAACAGAGATTTGAGGGTAAATCCTTATCCTCTGCAGGTGCCTCCCTCTGGCACACTCTACCTGCCGCTCTCCATCTTGAGATGGACCTCCTTAAGTTCCAGAAACTCCTCAAGACATTCCTCTTCTGTTCCTCCTTCTCTCTCCCTCTCCCTTGCTAACCTCCTTTCTCTTCTCTGCTGCTTCCCTCTTTCGTTTTCAGCCCCAACCTGTTCAGTCAGCTGACTGGTCGCCTGGTGCACCTCAAGAGCCTCACAGGTCCCAGGCTCCCCCACGAGTCCTGCACTTGCCTCCGGGCCTCCGCACTCTTCCTGCACTACTGCACTCGCAATACGTTCCATGAGCGTGGTGCCCACTCTGCACTTAAATCTGGCATCTGCTAGACTGGGCGCCCTTGTCCGCTCCCCCCTCCCTCGCACTTCTGTCTGCTCACTTGCATGACCTTGAATGTACTAGGCTTAGCATGTTTGACTGTCCTGTCTTCCTCTATCTGTCCTCCCGAGCTGGCGGTTTCTGCATGCATAGGCGCATTGATAACCAGCCTTTTTTGTTTTATATGTTCCTTTACCTCCCCCACCACCCTCGTGTCTCCCCGCACTCTTTGTCACACACTTATGCTAGTAGAAATGCCCTGGCCTAGTATGCTAGCTATTGCTCTTAGATCATTCAGAATCTTAAAGGCCTATGAATGACAATGATATTGCCTTGTTCCCATCCCGATGTGTAGCCCTTTGAAGCACTTCACTTGTGTATAAGCACTTTACAAATAAACAATTGCAATTCCAATTACAGAGAAGCTTAATAGCTGCAATAGTTGTTGCAAAGGATCTATGTGAATATTGCAAATCAACAAAAAAACTCTGAACATTTTCCTGCGATTGTATGCGGGGGAGACCGCATGCAACCCCCTCATACTTCTGTTACATGTTTTATAACCCTAACCCCCCACCCCTGCCCACATATAATTACGGGGTAATGTGCCCCTCGAAATTTGGCATTTTGGGATTCAACATTTTAGTCTGCTCAGTAATTAGCTGAGACCGTTGTTTTCCTCACCTTGTTGTGATTAGTATGCGCAACTTCCCAATCCATTGTCTCTGCCTTTGTAAAGAAATACAAAGCATACTAATGACAAAGAGGAAGCCCGCAGGGGGGTTGATACCTCCTCTTAAGTGCTAAGGACCAGTATGCATGTCGTTTTTGCATAGACTTGATTAAAGCTCAGCAGTTAGACCAGGGCAGGGTTTAGGATTCATAGCGTGCAAGAAGTGGCGTCATTTCTATGTCCACCACACCTGTAAAGGCAGATTTAATATATGGATGACCAAAATGTCACCCTCTGTTGCCCTCTGTGTGTAGTGCCCTAGACAGAAACCTAGAATTGCCTTATTATAGCTCAACAGGTCAACCTTGCTATGAGTCCAGGATTTTGGGTCAAAGGTAAGACACGCTTAGCTTTTCAGAACTAAATTATTACTTAGCTAGGGGGGCCTTTTAATGTACAAAGATGTACATTTTCTTGGAAAGTCAACACCCCATCGAAAGTCGAACGGTAAGACGCTATTCAGATGAATTAGGTTTAATGAAAAAGTAGATACCATAACATGAAGATTTGTGGGCCTCGTTTTGCAAGTCGAGGTGCATTGTGCAGTGGGGATTGCATATATATAATCCGGAGGATTGCATATGCCGGCACTTAGGTTCAGCAGTCCCCAGGATTGCATATACAGCACTTGCGTGCAACAATCCGGAGGATTGCATATGCCGGCACTTAGGTTCGGCAGTCCCTAGGATTGCATATACAGCACTTGCGTGCAACAATCCGGAGGATTCCATATCTGGGCACTTAGGTTCAGCAGTCCCCAGGATTGCATATACAGCACTTGCGTGCAACAATCCGGAGGATTGCATATGCCGGCACTTAGGTTCGGCAGTCCCCAGGATTGCATATACAGCACTTGCGTGCAACAATCCGGAGGATTGCATAGGCACTTAGGTTCGGCAGTCCCCAGGATTGCATATACAGCACTTGCCTGCAACAATCCGGAGGATTGCATATGCCGGCACTTAGGTTCGGCAGTCCCCAGGATTGCATATACAGCACTTGCGTGCAACAATCCGGAGGATTGCATATGCTGGCACTTAGGTTCGGCAGTCCCCAGGATTGTATAAACAGGCACTTGCGTGCAACAATCCGGAGGATTGCATATGTGGGCGCTTACGTGCAGCAGTCCCCTCTATGCCATAATGATTGTGTGAACGCTGAAATGATCATGTTCGGAAATCCACGGAAATCGACTAAAAGATCGAATCTAAAATACCGAATGCACGTTTAGTGTGCAGTCGGCATAGTAGATCAGTTCGAAGCCCCCGTGTACATTACAGGCAGTGTGGGGGGAAAACGGGCAAAATCCCAAAAGATCAAATTATAATACACGGGCAATTGGGCGCCGTAATTTTGTAATTCGATATTTTGGGATACGTTCTTTTAACGTACATCCGATATACACAATCTAAAATGTCTCCTGTTGTAAATCTATAAGGCTGGGGACAGTTTTACATCAATTCCCTATCACAGGGTAGCCATTTCAGCTAAAAAGCTGCACGTGCACCTGGTTACCATCACTGGAAGTTCGTCTGCAAACCAGAGTCACACAGCAATGCACTGTGGCTATGCAAATTAGCTGGCATGCAGCATAAAAAGAATGCATGCATATTTCACACATGCTTTGAACCTGCCGTTGTAATGATCTGCTTTGGACAAAATCAGCCCCTCAGGGTTCATCATAAAAGTAGAAACATGCTTTGCTGTTTGACAACATCATTTGTAAAGGTTTAGTTAATAAACAGTGCTTGGCAGGGGCACTTATTCAGGTTGTACATGTTAAACATTCTTTTCTTAAAAGGAGATTGAAGCACAGGGAAAACATGATTTGCATAGGATCACACTTGGTGAAGAGGAGAAGCCATTATCAGAACTCTTGTCGAGTGGGTCTACGGACCACAATGTAACCATTGAACCCCAAATACAGGGTTCATTTCAGACCAGCACTTCAAATAAAATACATAGTCAGTGGCACTTAGTGTTTAGGAGCACCCCCTTATCCTTGGACAAAATATTAAGGGGTAGAACAGGCGCGTGTGGGGGTTTCTGGGATTCTTATCAAATGTGTTTTAATATAAGAACTCAAAAACAACGAATGAAATTTCCTATTTACTATTCCCCAAACACAAAGGAAAATGCTGATTACTCGCGCCCGAGGACAAGTGCACACGGCTTGGATCCAATTATTTCTCCCAGTGCCGATTCACCAGGGCGAGGCTGGCTGTGGCACTAAAAAAGCCAGCTCGTAACAGAAATGATAACGATTTCGATCTAATTCAAGAACACTTGTGCTGGAGCAGATCAGGAAATGCCAGTGAGGACCACAGATGTTCATCTCCTGCCTTATTCATGAGCTCTTAAACTGGAGCACAGATGGATGTACCTGGTGCATCCTTGAGATGGAGCACATCTGGATGTCCCTGGTGCATCCTTGAGATGGAGCACATCTGGATGTGTGAAAAACAATGGAGAGATCCCAAATGTCTGCTAGGAGTGGAATCCTACCTTGAATTTTGGAAAAACGAACTTATTCAATACATAGAAAGGTAGGAAAAAAGGTTAATTGTCAACAGCTAAAAAGCTCGTCAATATCTCTCATAAAATTCAGGAGCCATAGTACATATAAAATGCATAATCAGACACTCTAAAATGGTACACATATGTAACAAGACACAAAACATGTAACAAATTCTAAAAAATAGAGATAACCAATTTATCAATCTATATTCAAACCATTGCTGTTAATCCTTATACATTCAGGGTTTTAATCCTTAATGGATCACTCAATGTTTTATCACCTAATCTTATATTCAAATTGGGACACCCCTTTAGTGGGATATTAAATACTACTAGTCAATTCAGTATTATTTCTAAATTGGGAACTCGACATGTTTCAGTCCTCTTTATGATTGTAGAGACTTTCTTCAGGAGTAGTCAAGGAAATAGTATTTAGAGTAGAAACAGTGGGTCTGTGATCTTCATGTTTTGAAGATATATTCGTTAGAAGAGCTGTAACTGTTGACAAAACCATATAAAAGAATCAATGATTTAGATAGTATTCTTAGGACACGTTACCTGGTGTCAGAAGGAGTTCAGGATGAAACAAATTACCTGGACTTCTTAGTGTAGGTGCTCTCTTGGCTGTCAGTTGAAAAATCCACACGTGTTGGACGTATTTTCTTGGGGAAGAAGTATTCTTCCTTTTTATTCTGAAAGAAATTAATAGATGTTTTCAAGAGAGTCGTGAAATCAGCATTTCACCCTTTGGTTAGAGCTTGTCAGTATAATGGGGTCATGGCAGTTCACTGGTAGTTTTATTGTGATTCCCTTTATGGAGACCTATCCTTAAGGAAAGTGAATATAGTAAGCTTTATGGGGGCTATATGATAGCTAATACTGGTTAGAAAACAGACGGCTTACCTTCTGTAGGATCAGAGGCGGTATTCTTATGGAGCTGCGAAACGATTAATGTACTCATTTACATCTGTTAAATGCCCCTTTATTGAGCGACATTTATGCGTCGCATGCGATGCTGTCGGGAACAGACTGATGGAAAAATGAAAAATAGTCTACACGAGACTGGTCGTATTTTTTAATATAATGCATTCATTTGTACTAGATCTAAACTCAGTTGAGCTCTTAGATGGTAGGTTAGAGATATCTAAGGTATGATTCCTAATCTCACTGAAACGTTATTGGTGCTTGACTAATTTATATACCGTGCTTGTTTACAAATTCTGAGTATTGGATACAACTCGCTAAACACAGCGGAACTAAGAGGTAAATTAACCGCCAAATAGTGTTAAAGTTTCAATGCGCACGCATCAACCAACTGCCTCTACCTAGGGAGTAAAGCACACGACTCAGAATTTGTAAACAAGTGCATTATATAAATTAGTCAAGCACCAATAACGTTTCAGTGAGATTAGGAATCATAACCTTAGATATCTCTAACCTACCATCTAAGAGCTCAACTGAGTTTAGATCTAGTACAACTGCATGCATTATGTTAAAAAATACGACCAGTCTCATGTAGACTATTTTTCTTTTTTCCATCAGTCTGTTCCCGACAGCATCGCATGCGACGCATAAACGCCGCTCAATAAAGGGGCATTTAACAGATGTAAATGAGTACATTAATCGTTTCGCAGCTCCATAAGTATACCGCCTCTGATCCTACAGAAGGTAAGCCGTCTGTTTTCTAACCAGGATTAGCTATCATATAGCCCCCATAAAGCTTACTATGTTCACTCTCCTTAAGGATAGGTCTCCATAAAGGGAATCACAATAAAACTAGCAGTGAACTGCCATGACCCCATTATACTGACAAGCTCTAGCCGAAGGGTGAAATGCTGATTTCACAACTCTCTTGCAAACATCTATTAATTTGTTTCAGAATAAAAAGGAAGAATACTTCTTCTCCAAGAAAATACGTCCAACACGTGTGGATTTTTCAACTGACAGCCAAGAGAGCACCTACACTAAGAAGTTCAGGTCATTTGTTTCATCCTGAACTCCTTCTGACACTAGGTTACGTGTCCTAAGAATACTATCTAAATCATTGATTCTTTTTTATGGTTTTGTCAACAGTTACTGCTCAATATATCTTCAAAACAAGAAGATCACAGACCCACTGTTTCTACTCTAAATACTATTTCCTTGACTACTCCTGAAGAAAGTCCCTACAATCATAAAGAGGACTGAAACATGTCGAGTTCCCAATTCAGAAATAATACTGAATTGACTGGTAGTATTTAATATCCCACTAAAGGGGTGTCCCAATTTGAATATAAGATTAGGTGATAAAACATTGAGTGATCCATTAAGGATTAAAACCCCGAATGTATAAGGATTAACAGCAACGGTTTGAATATAGATTGATAAATTGGTTATCTCTATTTTTAGAATTTGTTATATGTTTTGTGTCTTGTTACATATATGTACCATTTTAGAGTGTCTGATTATGCATTTTATATGTACTATGGCTCCTGAATTTTATGAGAGAATATTAAAATTGACATTTTTCCTAAACTGATGTAGTTATTGACGAGCTGTTTAGCTGTTGACAATTAAACTTTTTTCCTGCACATCTGGATGTGCCTGGTGCATCCTTGAAATGGAGCACATCTGGATGTCCCTGGCGCATCTGTATTTGTATTGTATTTCTTTATTTATATAGCACACCTGGCCCAAGGGCATCTTGGCACATATATTAGGTTCACAGCATCAATATACATAAACATTGTTATGGTGATATCTCAGTGTGGGCTGACAATGTAGATCTGATCAGTAGAATGCTGTGAGAAGAATGCTATGACATGTTCTTCTGTAGCATCATATGGAATGTTATTCCTTGAGGAGAGACAGTTGATGGTATGCTGTGGAGAGGGTTGGGGGTCTCTACCTGTGTGACTTGAATGTTGCTAATAAACTACTTGTCATCTCTCTCTGGCTGGTCTGGTGCCTTTACATATGGTGACGAGGATGGGATGTGGTATGCAAGCGCACCGTAGAGGGCCACTGCCAACCGCCTAACGGACCCGTGGTGCAGTAAAGGCGGTTCCAAGGATCTGGGACCCCTAGCCGCGGGGCCTGCCTGGTGAGGGAAGGCTGCCCCACCGACTCGCACGACAGTAACTGCACAGACTCAACCGCTCACCGCCTGCTGGACGCAAGCCGGGCGCAGCTCTGCGTGGGAAGCCAGAGCGGAGCCCTCCCGTCGAGTGCAGAGAGCGGGCCCAGCGCGCCGTCCCTCGGATCGTGTGATATCCGGCGCTGCAGTGCGAACCCGAATCAGTCGAGGTGAGCGAAGGGAGGTGCTCGGGTGCCTGTCTGTGTCCGAAAGGCTGGGAGTAGGGCCGCGGAGTCGCGAGGAACAGACCCTCGGATCTCCGGCGCACGTGATCATCACGTGTGCGGAAGTGGCCCACAAACTCGCACTATCGAGTGCAAAGGACCCCGGCATACACGCACTTTTACGAGTGCGGAAGCGACGCACCCGCTTGTACAACGAGTGGAGGAGATCACGTGTCGTGGAGAGGACGCGTGTGTGGAAGGAGATCGGCAGGCATTGTCGGATCTGCCGAAGACGTCGGGGTTGCAGAGAGTTTGAACTGCAAGCTTGTGGGAGAGCTTGCGCCACGTAAGATAACTTGTGGAGCTTTGTGGACGCCCCACGCCTGCTATTTGAATTACAGTGGTTCTTCACAGAGGTGAGCGGCGCCTGCAATGGAAAATTTGGTTGTGTATAGTTTTTAGTTTGCATTTGCGGCTTTTCCTGCATAGTGAAACGCTATTCTGGGCACGCATGGCTTTGTCAGGCATACCGGGACCACAGATGTTCTTGCCGTCTCCTGGTCCCCCGGGAATAAAGTGGGGACCCTGGAAGAAGGGATTCCTCCATTATGTGAAAGCCACATGTGGGAATGGTATGTCGGTGGAGAGGAAGGTGTCTATGTTATGCACCTACTGGGATATGAGGGGCAGAGAATTTTTGAAACACTACCTAATGTGAATGAATTGGATGCCGAGGAGGGCATGAATGATTTTGAGGCAGCACTAGCAAAGATAGACAAACATTTCGAGTCAAAAATAAGCACTGTGTTGGAACGTTATCATTTTGGTATGAGATAACACAACAGGAGGGCGAATCGGTTGAAGACTACATCACTGCTCTGAGACATTTGTCAATGAATTGTAAATTTGGGGAAAGCTTGGATGAACACATTAGGGACGAATTTATGTTGCACTGCTCCAATGACAAAATTAGAGAAGAAGTTTGGTTGAAAGATGACCCTTGCCTGGATGAGGTGATTGGTATAGCAAAAAGGATTGAACATACACTACAGTGTGTCGCAAAGTTGGGGACGAAAGATAACAGAGTTGATCAGCAGGCTGAGGTTCTGAGAGTAGGTGACAAGAAAAGAGATGTTACCAAGGCTCAGAGAAAACAGAAAGGGAAAACGGCCAAATCAGAGGGGTACCAAGGGAAAGGTGGTAATGGAGCTCAGACATCCAATAAACTTTCCCAAAGATAATTTATACAGAAACTGGGCAAAAAGAGAGAGGAACGTTTTTGCTTTCGGTGTGGAAGTGCCCACCATCTATCTACCTCGCCCATATGTCCCGGGAGGAAGTCGAAATGCAATATTTGTAAAAGATGGGGACATTTTGAGAATTGTGTTAATTACAATATTGGTGCGGGTAGAAGTGTAATGATGATTGAGGAAGTTGATGGACCTTCATCAGAGGAGTGTGAGGGATCTGATAATGAAATTGTCACTGTTAACATGGTTCAGTGAACTGAGTTGGATGAGTGTGAGCACCCTTCAGCCTGGGTTGAAGTGAATGGGTGCCAGGTTAAGATGCTTGCAGATTCTTGCTCTAAAATTACCTTGATGTCAAAAGCTGTATATGAGAATGTGGTTGGTGGAAGGATGGATGAGTTGAGCACATCAGACAGACTCCTGGTGGCTATAATGGTAGCAAAATTGAGGTGTTAGGGTGTTGTACGGCAAGGTTCAAATTTAAAGAGAGGGTTACGTATGGCAAGCTATATATCAGAAAGAATGGTGAGACGTTGTTAGGATGGAAGGAACAAAGGGGTCTATGTATCAAGTTAGATCCCAATAGCGATGAACAGGTTTTAAATGTAGGGAAGGAATCTGTGCGCAAGGGTTTGGAAGTGATTCCCAACAGTCTGATTGCTGAATATCCTGATGTTTTCAACAAAGGTGTTGGTTGCCTCAAAGGTATGGTTCATAAAATTGTTTTAAAGGATGGTAGCAAACCTGTGGCGGCGAAACTCAGACCATTGCCGCTATCAATGCGCAATGCTGTGAGTGTAGAATTGGAGAAAATGATGAAAGCTGGTATCATTGAACCAGCCAAGGTGGTTGAATCGATCTCCCCTGTAGTTGTTGTTAAAAAACCAAGTGGGGAGTTGAGAGTATGCATCGACCTGAGAGAATTAAACCGATGTGTGGTGGCAGGTCGACACCCGCTTCCCAACATAAGGGAGTTAATTGAGCAGGATCGGAAACGCCAAATTCTTTGCCAAATTAGATATGGCTAGTGCCTATCATCAGATTAACCTAGATGTTGAGTCACGCAAACTTACAGCTTTTATTACGTACGATGGTATCTACCAGTTTAGGCGCATGCCATTTGGTTTGATTTCAGCATCGTCTGTTTTTCAAAAAGTGATGGATGGGTTATTCAAAGGTATTACCAATGTTTGGTGTTTCCAGGACGATGTGTTAATCTGTGGAAATACCCAAGAAGATCTGAAGAAAAAAGTGGAAACTGTATTGGAAATATTTAGGGCCCGTGGAATTACTTTGAGAGGGGAGAAATGTGTTTTTTCCACTCGGGTAGTGGAATATTTAGGCCATCAAATATCTGAAGAAGGATTGAAGCCAAAGAGAGAGCTAGTTGATGGTAGAAAGAAAATGCAATCTCCTAAAAATAAGGCAGAACTACGCTCATTCTTGGGGACAATAGAATTCTATCATCGTTTCATTGAGAATAATGCGGGTAATGTTACTGCGCTGAGGGCATTATTGAGAAAGGGTGTAGAGTTTGATTGGAGTTTGGAGTGCGAAAGAGAATTTCATGAGATTAAGTCAAAAATTGACATGATCAAACCTTTGGCCATGTAAGACACTAGGCAAAAGACGATACTAGCTGTGGATGCGAGTGAAACTGGAATTGGGGTGGTGATGTCTCAAGTTGGAAGGGACGGATCAGAGATGGTGGTGTTACATGCTTCACGCATGTTGAGGGGAGCTGAACTCAACTACTCTGTCTTGGAAAAAGAGGCATTAGCATGTCATTGGGGAATTGAAAAGTTAAAAAACTTCGTGTGGGGCCAAGACTTTGTATTGAGAACAGATCATAAGCCTTTGAAAGCCATATTTGAAAATAAGGGACTAGACAAAGTGTCAAGAAGGGTTGCATGTTGGGTAACAAGACTACAATGTCACAAGTTTAACATAGAGGTTGTGGCAGGAAAAGACAATGTGCAAGCTGACCATGCATCAAGAATAAGGGTTGAGATGAGCATGATAATGAGAGTTATGCTGATATTGAGTCTATGGTTTTTACCACTGGAGGAGGTATAATTCACAAAGAAGAATGGATCAACGCATTTGCTTTGAATGACATGTGGAAGCGCATAATGCCATTCATTAGAGGTGATTGGCCAGAAAAGAGGTTGTTATCAGGTGAAGAAAGGGCTTTCTGGGAGGTGAGGTTTGAATTATCCGTGAAGGACGGTTTGGTATATCGGTGGGACAAGTTAGTTGTGCCGAGTTGCCTAAGAAGAAAACGTATTGATATTGCGCATCAAGGACATATTGGTGCATTTAAGACCAAGGAGGTGATTAAGGCCGATTATTGGTGGCCGTGGCTGGACCGTGAGATTGAGAGGGTAATTGGAGGTTGTATTGATTGTACTAAGTCAGGGAAGAACATATCAGCGGTGACACAGCCAGTGATAGGAACAGAAAGTCCCAAGGGTGTTTGGCAGGATTTGGCCATGGATATGTTAGGACCTGTAGACATGGGCAGGGGTAGAGGTAGTTTTATTCTTGCACTACTGGACATGGTCTCGAGGTGGACGGAGTTTAAGATAATGAGGGACGTTACGGGACGGTCCATAGCGGCATTCCTGGAGGAAGTGTTTGAGAGGGAAGGATTACCTAGGAGTGTGTTGACGGACAATGGTCCACAGTTCACGGGAAGATTCTTTCAAGAGTACATGTACAAGTGTGGTGTTAAACACAAAAAGACGGCATTGTATTATCCCCAAGCCAACGGCATGATTGAGAGGGTCAACCGTTGCATTATGGAGGGTATCAGAAGAGGCAGCGCATGTGGTTTGGACAGGAAGGTGACTGTGAAGGAACAAATGTATGCTTTGAGAATGGCTCCCAATGCTGAAACGGGAGTTAGTCCATTTGAGTTGATGAGAGGGCGGAAGGGCAACACAGTATTGTCGCCAGCTTGGTTGGGCCGGGCGAGAGAGGTAGATAAGGTAGTGGAAGAAGTAAAAAAAAAAGATGGATGAACGGAAAAATAAGTGGGTTAAAAAGGTCAATGAGAAATTCCCCAGAAAGAGAACAATTGTTGAAGTAGGTGACATGGTCAGAATAAGAAAGGCTGTCATAGCAAAGAAGGGGGATCCTCTGTATTCTGATCCTGTTAGGGTGGCTCAGGTGTTTGAGGGTGCTGTAAAATTGGAGAGTGGGTAAGTTTGGAATCTGTCACGGGTTGCCAAGGTGAGAAAGTAAGGTGTGCTCACACTTGGCAACTTCACAATCTTGTCAGTTTATTTCTTTGGATATTTAAAAAAAAAAAGAAAAACTAATATATACGTATATAGTTTTATTTGATAAGGGAGGGGGGTGTGTTATGGTGATATCTCAGTGTGGGCTGACAATGTAGATCTGATCAGTAGAACGCTGTGAGAAGAATGCTATGACATGTTCTTCTGTAGAATCATATGTAATGTTATTCCTTGAGGAGAGACAGTTGATGTTATGCTGTGGAGAGGGTTGGGGGTCTCTACCTGTGTGACTTGTATGTTGCTAATAAACTAATTGTCATCTCTCTCTGGCTGGTCTGATGCCTTTACAAACATGTCATAGGTTACATTAAGGGCATAGAGATAAAATTACAAACATACTGTACATGGTGAAATATATACAAGAAAGTTACAGGTATTTAAAGTGTTGCGATCAGGTTAAGGCAGTTACAGTGAATGAACCGGTCCTCGTATTTGGGTTACATTAAGGGATTGCTTGGGTCTTGGGCCATGAGCCAAGATTTGGCTTTGTTATTGAAGACTGAGAACAAAGGTTGTAGTCTAAGTGAGGTAGGTATAGAGTTCCATAGTTTGGAAGCGAGCACCAGGAAACTGCCCCCACCAGATTTTTGTAATTTGAATCTGGGTATGGAGAGGCAGTGGGTTTGGGCTGCTCTTTGTGGCTGGTTTGAAATTTGCAGTGAGAATCGGGTGGCCAGGTAGAGGGGAGCATTATTGGTCAAGCATTTGTGTGTGAGGGTCAAGGCTTTAAGGGAGTGTCTTTGAGCAACAGAAAGACAGTGCAGGTTGTGTCGGGTGTCTGAGATGTGTTGGTTCCTGGGGATGTTCAGGGCAGCTCTGATGGCATTATTTTGAATGACCTGAAGCTTAATGATGTTGCGTTGGCTAGTCCCAAGATAAAGGGCATTGCAATAGTCTACCTTAGACATAATTAGAGTTGTAGCTAGAATAATGCAGTTAGTTGAAGTGATAAATGGCTGGCAAGCAGTGATGAGTTTGCATGTGTACGCGGATGCTGAGATCACCGTGTTAGTTTGTCTCATGAGGGATAAGGAAGAGTCAAGGCAGATAACTAACATTTTGGTGTCGTTGGTCACCTTAACAGTATTGCCATCGATGACAAAGGATTTGAATGTAGGCCCTAGTTTGCTCAATCGATTGGGGGAGCCCAGAATGAGGAGAACTGTGTTATCATCATTAGGACAGAGTTCATGTTGGGCCATCCAAGCCAGGATGATCATGTAAACATTGTTTAAGGCTTTGGTGTCAGCTGTGTGATTGCTCGAGATAGGGATGAGTATTTGGGTGTCATCAACATAATTCGTGCAGGTGACACCCAGATAGTCGAGTATATCAAAGAGCGGTTTTGTGAACACATTGTAGAGTGTGGGTGAAACACAAGAACCTTGGGGAGCGGTGCAGCGAACTGGAGCAGGGTCAGCTGAGGCAACAGAGAGAAGACCCGCATGGATCTGTTGGCCAGGAAGGATTTGATCCATGTGGTGGCTTTATCGGAGAAGTGGGCTACCAATTTGAGATGGCGACATGGGATTTGGTGGTTCACCAAATCGAAAGCGGCCGATAGGTTCAGTAGTAAGAGGAGGGTGATCTTGCCATTGTCTTTTAGGTCCTCAATTTGGGTTTTTAAGTCTAGCAAGGCTGTTTCCATTCCATGCTTGGGGCGAAAACCAGACTGTCTAAGGCCAAGGAGATTATTGCGTTCCAAGTACTCCTGGATCTGAAGGTAGGCAGCTCGATCCAAGATTTTTTGCAGGAACAGCATGATTGTGATGGGTCTGAAGTTAGTGGGTATATTTGGGTCTAGAGAAGGTTTTGTGAGAAGGGGAATAACACATGCATCCTTCAGGTTGTCTGGCACAGTGCCTGTGCTGAAAGACGCGTTAATTAGCGCAGTGATGAAAGGAGCTAGCTCATGAGAGGCCTCTTTTATAATGGGAGCGGGGCAAGTGCCGCCCTGGCAGTTGGAACGTTTGAGTTTACTGATGATGTTCTCAACCTCAGGGATGGTTACAGGTGAGACACTGAAAGGTATAAGAGTAAGTGGAGTGTGGTGGCTTGTATCCGGGGAGGGGTAGGTAGAGTGCTGGGCTGGAGGGTGCTTTATATGGCATTGATTTTGCCCTGTAGCATAGCAATTTTATCAAGGAGTGTGTTTTGTATGTTTGAAGACCAAGAGCTGTCTTTGCTACATGAGTCAGGTGGTGTGCAAGGTGTTTCAAGTTCTTTAAGAATCTTGAAGAGCTCTTTGGTGTTCAACTCTGCTTGCAAAATACGTTTGTTGTAAGTCTCCTTTTTGGCTAGGAAGATTGCCTTTTTATAGTTGAGTGACGCTATGATGATGCTATCCTTGTTGGTATCCATAGGGTGACTTTTCCAACGAGCTTCCTTGTTTCTTTTTTCTTTGCGCAAGGCCCACAACTGTGGTGTGAATCACAAATTGATGTGAGTGTGTGGTTTAGATTTCCTATATTTAATGGCGGCAATAGTGTCCATAGCTTTAAGAATCGTAGCATTATAGGTATCAACTAAGACTGTAGGGTCTGAACAGGATAATAAGACATTGTTCAGGGTGGGCAGGATGTGTGGGCGAAGATTTTCTCTAGTGATATCTCTTTAATTTCTAGTACTTGAGATGGAGCACATCTGGATGTGCCTGGTGTATCCTTGAGATGGAGCACATCTGGATGTGTCTGGTACATCCTGGAGATGGAGCACATCTGGATGTGCCTGGTGCATCCTTGAGATGGTAGCACATCAATGGCCCATGCAGATGTCCTCAAGGATGTCTCAGCAATGCACCAGGCATCTCCAGGTTTGCCCCAGCTGTAGGCTTTGTCAGTCGGGTAAGAGGTAGCAGGTGCAAATATGAAATGCTTATGGTCATCCCTTAGGTTGCTTCTGTCACTGGCGTAACAGGGGCCCCGCAGCACCCGCAGTGCGGGGGGGTCCCATTACCACATGCCCTGGGGGGGGCCCGACTTGGAGTAAAAAAAAATGAAAAAAAAAAGTTTTCAAAATTTCGTTTTTTTTTACTTCTTTTTGAATCCACTCTGTATTTATAAAGAAATTATTTCTGTAACTGAAATAATTTATTTATGAAGGCAGAGTGAATACAAAAAGAAACTTTCTTTTTGAGGTCTTGGGGCTACTCTGACCCCATGAGATTAAGACCCTAGGCTGGAAGCCTCCATGTCATGTAGTGGGGGCAGCTCTACGACTTCAAAAATAAATTGTTTATTTTTGAATTCACTCTACCTTCATAAAGACATGTTTTCCATTATGGTTTGGTCCTTAACAGAAATAATTTCTTTATGAAGTATTATGGCTCCCCTCAACCCCATGGCGTGTGCGTGTATGAGTGTATGATGAAAGAGTGCACACAAATGTATGGGTGGCTGGGTATGAGTGTGTGCATGTACAATAAAAAGGATGCACACTTACATGTATGGGTGGCTGACTTGGTGTGCCTGTATGGTGAAAGGGTGCGCACATAAATGTATAGGTGACTGTCTGTGTGAGTGTATGGTGAAAGGGTGCACACAAATGTATGGGTGGCTGCCTGTGTGTGCCTCTATGGTGAAAGGGTGCACACTTAAATGTATGGATGGCTGGGGGTGCGTGTGTGCATATGGTAATTGATGTGTGTGCTTGTGTTCAGGGGCACAATAAAACCTACATTTCATGGGGGCTAACTCTTCAAATGTTGGGAGAGGCGCTGAAGTCACGTATGGTGGGGGAGGAGCAAACATATTTGTGTGGGGGCATCTAACTTCTTTGCGAATTTTATGAGACTATTCTAGTGCAGCCTCAATGTTGCTCTCCTTTAAGTATGAAAGCACCCACTTATCGACTGCTGTAAGAATGACTGGTCTCCTGTTCCCTCTCTACCCTTCCAATCACTCCCCTACATGCAAGTACTAAACCCACATCACAATTTCAATTGCCTAAAAAATTGGCATTTAAATGCAGGTACTAACAGTGAAATGCTGTACGTTAGTAATTGCTGGCTGGGCCCTTGTTAACAGCGAAAACCAGTTGTTGTTTAACATCTTGTTCTTTTCTGTCCAGCAACTGCTCTGTAGGTCAGCTAGGTCAAGTCAACATAGCCTACAATTTCAAGGGGGAGGGAGGGTGGGGTGCTGAAGGCCAGTCAGCTCAATGGTCTTGCACCACTACTTGTCTTTAATGCTTGGTTACTTATTTGTAATATGCAGTACTCATAGCCCTATTCTTCCTCATTCCAGTACTTGTGTAGGAGGCACTATGCCTCCTACACAAGTACTGGGATGAGGTAGAGGTACATGAAGGTAATATCTGACTTAGCTACCTGTAATCTCCATTAATCCTAGTCCCATTCTTCCCTATCCCAGTGCTTACCTATGAGGCAAGCAGCCTCATACGTAAACACTCGGACAAGGAAGAGGGACGTGGAGGTAATTCTGGGCCAATGAGCTGATTTTGCAGTTTGGGGTAGGTGATGGGAGGGAGACGGGATGTGTATGGGCGGGTTTGTGCAATAAATCATAATGGTCGTCCATGCCCATGCTAAGCAGGCATGATATGTGCTATTAGTGGCTAGAGAGGCATTTTGGTGCAGCCAGTCTAGTCATTCCTCAGTTTGGTATGACTTTTTTTAACTGGGCATTTCTGATAAAGCAGTCCTGCTAAGTGTAATTACCTGGTTAGGCTGGCATTAGGGTTCTGCCAGTCTAGCCTTTTTCCTACTGCCAAATTGTATATTTCTCTGGGCATCTGTGATAAAATTATGATATGATATGATAAGTCATATATAATGTGCCTGTACACAAGTATTTTTAGGCACGACAAGACAAAAGAAGGACTGTGGGGTTACAGTTTCAGCCCCTAACTGTGTGGTAGGCCCAGAGGCAGTTCAAGGATGACTGATCAAGAAAGAGCCTGGACTGAGGGTAGCCAAGCAACCAGTTGGTACAGCAGACAGTTAGGTCAGGTGGGTCAGCAGTGGAGGGAGAGAGAGAATGCAAAGGAGAAGAGGAACATTTTGAGCTGCTTCCGGAACTTCAGGTGGTCCGGCTCAAGTTTGGGAGGGGCAGGGAGGCCATTCCAGAGGGAGGCACCTACAGAGGAGCGAGATCTACCCCCCACTCTCTGCCTGCAGGAGCATCTAACCCTTAGGGCTCGAGAAGGACCGTATTTTGGAAGAGAGTGTTGGATGTATTGCGGATCCCAGCTCCAGAAAGCCTTGTGCACAATGCAAAGGGTCTTGAACTTGATCCTTGCAGCCACCGGGAGCCAGGAGAGACATTTCATGGCTGGAGAGACATGGTCTTTGGGCTTGAGGCCAAGGATAAGTCTTGCAGTCCTGTTCTGGATAAGTTGCAGAGGGCGGACAGTAGAGGAAGGCAGATTGAGAAAGTGGCTGTTGCAGTAGTCCAGCCTAGAGAGGGCTCTGGAGACAGTGAGCTTCTGCTTCTGGGGGGAAAGAGAGAAAGGGAAGAGTCCCTTTGAGGAGGTGCAGCTGGTAGATGTGAGGCGATGTGAGGAGAGAAAGAGAGAGTGGAGTTGAAGATGACACCAGGAATGAGCGAGAGAGGAAGGAAGGAAAGTAAGTGTCATCCGCATAACACTGAAAGTTAGAGGAGAAGGTAGAGATCAGATGGTGCCAAAGGTGCCATGTAGAGGTTGAAAGACCAGGGTGAGAGGATAGAGCCCTGGGGAACGCCACAGGTAGAGAGGGGTGGCAGAGAGAAAGGGACCAAATTGGGCCCGGGAGGGGCGGTCCAAGAGGAAGGAGGTCAGCCACTCCAGGGCCGGATCCATGATGCCCAGGTTCTTCCAGAATCAATTGATCAGGATGGCGTGGTTGACTGTGTCGAAAGCAGAGGAAAGTTCAATGGGGATGAGGACAGAAGGAACGCTGGAATCAAAGTTAGAGATCAGATCTTCACAGGTGTACAGGAGAGCAATTTCCATGCCTCTGGCAGCTCTTAAGCCCGACTGATGGTCATGGAGACAACCAACAGATTCTGTGTGGAGAGTAAGCTGGGGGATGGACAGCTTTTCCAACAGTTTGGGAGAGGGGAAAGTTCCAGTGGGAAAAGAAGGATTTCAGAAATCGGCCAATGGTGTCAATATGCTGCTTCATGGTTCTGAAGGACCGGGCGAGCACCTTTTTGGTTGACACTTCCATAGATGGGACTTTTCGAGAAAGCTCATCAGGTGTTAGAGAGAAAGAGGACAAAGGAGGAGGAGAGGGAGAGATGGCCTAAGGTGGGCGAGAGAGGAAGAGCAGATAGTGGACAGGATGTCCTGAGTTTTAGCGGAGAAGCGAGAGACCAAATCCGTATAGAGAGCCTGTTGAGGGAACAGGAGAGGTAGAGACCGCAACAGGATTGGCCAGCTCCTTGCAGATTTTGAAGACTTTGGCTGTGCTGTTAGAGACCGCAGAGACGCAGGCTTGAACGTGTGCTCTCTTCTTGATGAGTGTTATTGCTTTGACTGGCACTTTGGTGCAACCAGTCTAGGTATGTCTAAATGTGGCATGCAATGTTCAATAGCAAAGCATTAATGTTCTGTGCACTGTTGGTGACTTACATACATTGGATTGGTGTTACCCTACAAAACGATAGCAAACACTGTGGCTTTTTAGCCAATTTTTCTCAGAAAGTGTGCTGTATTTTGCATTAAAACACATATTTATACCTTTCTCCTGGTGCAGTGTGCAGCAAACCCCTTGAGCAGCACGTTTGTGCGTATTGCGCAAGCGTGGTAATCGAGGTCGGCCAAGAGTGTGGCGCGACCCGTGATTTGTTGCAGAGTTGGGGGGGGACAGCCGCGGCATGGCTCGCAGGGGAGGCCCCAGATCGTGTGTTACGCCACTGGCTTCTGTGCAAATATTTGTGAAACAGGTCCTTTGTTGTTTCCTCGATGTAAATGTACCGTTCACTCCCCTTTCTTCCCATCTCTCTGCGACCAATTAGATCAGCAGCTGCACTTTCTCAATTTCGAACTATTCCACTACAGAATATATCAATTAAATGCCTCACTCAGATCCAGGTGATTGTGTCGAACCCAAAAACAGAGAATGAAACCTTAACGAACCCAAAATACCGAAAACTATACCGATTTATTTTGGGCGGAGTGGGTCCCCCTAGCTACTTGTTTCACCATGTTTAGCACCCCACCCAACTCCCTCCCGGCCAGATTTAACACCTTAGCCCACCCCCACATAGCTTTTTTTGTTTTTAAATCGGTATTTGTTTGGTATTTTCAACTCAGTAACATTGAATTCTCTATGTTTTTATTAGGTAAAATCACTGGATACCGCCTCACTCTACTTGTGTTGAGACACTTAAAGGGGGAGAGCCCCTATATTGTACTTTGGTGGTAATAAACCCTGGTTGTAGGTTAGGCTTCCACCAGACGGTGCAATGCTTCCCCCATTAAATGAGCCCAATGGTCTTGTAAAGGCGCTCACTTCAATGGGAAAAAGGCTTTTGTTCAACGCTGCCAGCTGACAGCAAAGTGGCAGGGCCGCATCAGGATGGGGGTGCAGTGCTGCCCCCCGCTCTGCTTCTTCCGCTTGCTGAATCCATACCACAGAGCCAGCGGATAGTATTAAAAAAGCCAGGGTTTACACCAGCTAGCTCAAGCCAGGAATACCACATGTGGGAAATACCCCACATGTTATGGGCTTGGCAGGTGGTAACATCACTCAGTACTGTAAATAGTGCCTGTCTGTACATATGCTGCCAGTTTCTTGAGTACCTTACCTTGATACTTCGGTCTTGGGAGGATAGCTCAGGGGTAACATGCTCACCTTGGAAGCAAGATGACCCGGTGCAACACAGATTCGATCCCCAGGTCCGCGCTTAGAAATCTCTCGGTATTAAGCATGTTATAAATAACCTATCATATCATAGCAGTGCATTTGCAACCAGGATTTAACCTCCTTTCTCTGGCCGCACCATTTCCTCGTTCCCTTTTCTGATATTATTAAATTACTCTGCTCCCTCACGTTCTTTGACCTCCATGTAAAGGGGACAGGCAATGATACCTTATTCAATGATAAAAATATTTATGCATATAACATATATGTGTTTAAATGACACTCAATAACTGATGTAATATCCTATAAACATATAATGCAAGTGACAAGAATAGGATCTAAGTACTTTACTGACCACCATATGAAAAACAAAACTTTAATATGTATATTTACATTATTTAAAAAAATTAAGAACAAACTTGCAAAACATTTTTTAAATCTAAACAAATGGATAAGTGAGCCAGACTCTCTTACTGTAAAAATAAACCCATGATAATAGACACAGTTCTAAAAATTCCAACAAAGCACCAGAGGGGTGTTATCCCAGTGTTCTGATGCTTGCCCTTTAATAATTTAATATCCACTTTGCAGTCTTTAGAGATCCAAAAATAAACTTCATTTTACACTGCTCACAAATGTCTTATATGAAACGCCGGTCAAGACCAGAAGGAAGGCAGCTGCCTCACGTGCATGTATTTCCATGGAAAATATCCTGAAAAGAAATGAGAATAGCTCGCCTAAGCAACTAAAATATACTTCTCTGAAGAATTTAAACATGTTGATGTATTGTGTTGTAACTCAGCAAAGTAACTCATAGAAAGCACAATGGACCAGTCTGTATCATTGGTAATTCCGTCTGAACTCATAGGGCCCCCACACAACGCCCCCATCTTCCTTGGGCCAAGAGGAGGCATCATGAATTGTGCTGGCTTCAGAATTCTCTTCAGATGAGAAGTGGACCATCTTGGTCGTCAACTCATTTGGAACAGTCATGAACGGCGAGAAGGCGTAAGATGGCGTCGCCGAGAAACTCGTGGAGTAGGGCCCATCGTCGAGCGGGTGCAGGGAGTAGGATTGCGTGCCAGGAAGTGCAGCACCTCGGCTCGAGCTTCTGTACTGGGGGCCGCTCGCGGGATCATGATGCGACGTGAGGCAGTTGGAGGTGGAGGATGAAACAGCTTGCAGGGTCTCTGGACACAAGACGTCTGATTGACCAATGCTGTCTGGCACCGTCTGCTCCCAGGAATCTCTCTGTTGATGTAGTTATAACCATGGGTTGCAAAAGAGAACATATTTTTGATTAGACCATATGAAAATATAAAATTACACCACATTTTCGTGGTATAGAACAACATATACAAATCTAAAACAATTACACATAGTCGAAAAATAACTTCATTATGTTCCAGCAAAAGAGGTTGCAGTTTTGTACCCTAGTGCCTTCTTCAGTGGTCTTCTGGGAGTCAGGTTGTCATAGCAACATTTAGATGCTGAAAATGAAATGTGTGCTGTTATAAAGAGAGGATATTTGTGCATAACAAATATTCCATTTCAATTCCGCAGGTGCCATCAAGATCTTGCCGTGAGCATCCCGCTATTAGTGCAGTGTTGCCTTCAGCAACCCTCACCGGGACTGGACATTTTCCAGGTAAATGTAGGGGGGTATTTTAGGTTGAAATCATGAAAACATGTCCATGCAAAAAAGCACAAGCATACTCGTCCTTGGCACTTAAGGCGCTAAAAGATTGATGTTCACTAGGTTGGTATGTGTCAATCAGCACAAACAGTTTTGTGAGCTGTACGGATGAGGAGTTTTCCAAGAAGACTAATGAGATTGCTTCACTCATTGGAGCTCTGCGGCATCACCTGTGCTATACAGAAATGTTGGCATCGCTCAGAAGGAGTCTTCACCCTGTGTGATGGATGCTCCATTGGTATCTAAGGCATGTCGTGTTCCTCCTCTGGGAAATGAGGTCAAGCTTCTTCAGCTGGGGTCTGGATGTAATCAGGAGATACTTTCTGAAGGAGTGGGAGAACTCCCCTCATCCCTGGTGGAACAGAGTCCACTTAGCTGTCCTGCTATTCCTGGCCTGGAGCCCGAGTAGCCGTTGTTTAAGGAAGATCAAAATTCAAGGCCAAGTTTGTGAGTGTGTAGCGCACAGATTGGAAATGAAGCTCTGCTGGGGGCCTCAATCCATTTGGTCAGGTCAAGGCACCGAGTTGCGGAACGGCAAAGCCAAGCGTATTGAAAAGAATGTGACTCGAAGCAAGCGGTATACGGAAGCTTGTGTACCATTTCCTGTAATTGTTGTTATGCCACCAATAGGACAAGTGCACATACACCTTTTAACCCCTTGAGTACAATAGGGGGTGTGCATGCATGTCCACATTAAGCGGCTTTATTTTGCACTTGATATATGTGTGTATGTCTTAAGTACGTAGTGGGGGGATCTCTGCACCTTCCCTCTCAAATCCCGGCGACCCCCATGGTAAACGTTGTGTTTATGCTCTGCACTGAGAGAACGCTCAACAGTCTAAAGGACGATCCGCATCAATGCCTGACATTTTCACGTTGAGGGATTTTGTTTCCCTTTAATGGTTTTGCCTTTTGAGGATGTCAATGAAAACATTCCTTCTCTGGTGGCCTGGCCTAGGTTGTGAAAAGAGAAGCATCTCCAGGTGCTTGCCAGACAGGTGTCCTTCTTGCCCAACTCAATACTACTCCTGTTATGGAACCACAATGGATGGAAGTCTGAAGAGTCTTCATCAGGACTCAAAACTGCAGCCTGCAGTTCTGTTGGCCGGCCTTTGGCCCACTTATCTGACTGGCCATAAAACGTCAAACTAGCAGCGCACCACCTGATTAATAATACAAATTCAAAACAGGTGCACTTCTAATACCCATGGATTAGCTTGGAGACTTGTGGCGGACATTACTACACCTTTGCAAATTCATGGTGCCCACGTTTACCAACTGAGTGCTCAGAGTGCTCACAAATCTGAGTGTTTCTGTATTGGCCAAATTGTCAGTTTTTAAACTGGTGCCTTCCCTTCTTATGAACAAATGGATGACGTTGTTATTAAAATAAAACTGTGACAGTGCCAATTAACCAGCCTGCCACCAGGCATGCCCGCTTAGATCATAATTACGCAGCATTTAATGCAGGATAAAAAGCTGAGCTCAAAGCTAAGCTCTTGTTGAAATGTTTGTACAAATATGGCTGTGAACGAGGTGGCTGAGTCGCCCTTAAAACATTCCCGTAAGCAATGGTAAAGCACCATAACCTTTCACTAGTACCACCCAGTAGTGCTTAAAACGTGTCAAGCGGGGCTTGTGCAAAATAGACCCCTGGCACCAGAGGTACTGCATTTTATGTTTCACGAGTGTGCCCGAGCTCCCAGAATCTGCTCCTTTGCCTCTACACGCTCGACGTATGCCCAGCTGGTCTTCAGCTTCACTGCCATGGGCAATGAAATTGCTACTCTCCTCAGTAGTTACATTCCTGGAAAATCTCACGAGCTAACCATGGCCGAGTGTGGAGACATGTTAGGTCACCATGGTTTGTCAATGGGTCTGGTGGAAACATGGAAATCATTACTAAATGATCATTAATGCTGCTCCAATTTGCCTGATAAACACGGATGTGGGGATGCTCAGCACGCTGACTGGAACTCAATAGCATTCGCTTTTAGCGGGGGTTATAGGGGGCTAGTTACATTTTGCTGTCTATATCAATTTCACAACACATCGGGCCTCATTACGACTATGGCAGTAGTCGTGCCGGCCTGAGTTTTTTTTTTTTCCGCACCTGGTAATTGTCAGTCCAGAGGGCTGAAATGGGAATGGTGAGCACGGTAGCGCCGGCACCGTTAATAACGGTGCCGGCGCTATCGTCAAGTTCTGCTCGCTGGTGCCGGTACAGCTGCCAGGACAGACCTGGCAGCCGTAATAGCACCCGCAAGCAGAACTCGTAGATTTCCGGTCCGTGATCTGCGGTGCCGGCAAGCTTACCGGTACCCTAGTACCCTGACCGGCAAACTTGTAATGACCCCCATCATACTTTAACTATATCATATCTTCTGTTTGTACTGACTGAGCTCAATTAAAACATTTCACCTACTATGTGTTATCCTAGAACACTAATAATCACAGATTCTAAAGAAAAAGGAGGAATCCAACTTTGTGTTGTATTGTTCATATGCATGTACTCACAAGTAAATAGTGTGAGGACTCTCCCGGGTAGTGAGGTAGGATTGAAGGTAGTGCTGAGGCACTGAACAGGGAGCCTGTGCTGGATGCTGCGGATGTCGTGCGGTAGTCTCCAAAGGGCTCCGTGAAGTAAGGGTCCAGTAGAGGCGGGTATCCTTGACCCGAAGACGACTCGCACGTCAAGGGTTTTGAACCCAAGGCTGAGGGATAGATGTCGTTTGAGTACTGCTTCCCCGTGTGGTAGTCAGAGTCGGGCAGGTATGGTCTCCTTACACTGTAGTAGCTTGACAAAGAAGGGGAGCCTGGGGAGAGAAAACAAAATGTCCAACATCGGCATTCAAATCCACTACAATATTATAGACAATCTTTGAAATTAAGTGCCATGGAGCACCAAACACTTTGCCGCTCGCAGCACTGTCTTTGTACAAATAAATATGTAGCGTGCACATTGTCAGCAGTAATAGGTTATTGTGTTCAATACATTGCTTATTAGAGCCAACACATCATATTGCTTACAGCTAAAAACGGTTTAAGCTGTTTACACCTTGCAGCTGCTAATACCCTGCACAGCTTAAACTTTTCAGCTGCCTATAAGCAATACACTGTTTACACCTTGCAGCTGCTAATACCCTGCACAGCTTAAACTTTACAGCTGCCTATAAGGAATACACTGTTTACACCTTGCAGCTGCTAATACCCTGCACAGCTTAAACTTTACAGCTGTCTATAAAAAATACACTGTTTACACCTTGCAGCTGCTAATGCCCAGTACAGCTTAAACTTTACAGCTGCCTATAAGAAATGCACTGTTTACACCTTGCAGCTGCTAATGCCCAGTACAGCTTAAACGTTACAGTGGCCTATAAGGAATACACTGCTTACACCTTGCAGCTGCTAATACCCAGTACAGTTTAAACTTTACAGCTGCCTATAAGAAATACACTGTTTACACCTTGCAGCTGCTAATACCCTGCAAGGCTTAAACTTTACAGCTGCCCATAAGGAATACACTGTTTACACCTGTTGTTTCCTTACTCAGCTTCCACATACTTGCACTGTACACTATGTACCCCTTACACATGCTCAATCCTTATCCCTTGTTCTGATTCCATTTGCTTAATACTGCGTACACCTCCTTGCACATTCTTACCCCTCCGTACACAGCACTCACACCTACTTATACCATAATCAGCTAACACATAACAGCTGCATATATCAGCTGACAATTTATATGTTTTTAAACTACCATCTGCCTAAACCATAATGCTGATTAATCCTTACACGACTTTGAATGTAAAGGATATTAACCACTGCTTTCCCCTTACCTTAACTCACCTTACGCAACACATACTTGAACATGACTTACTCATAAACGTTGATGCACATAAGAGCTTCTTACACCTGATAGCACCTTAAACAGTCTATACCTCACATCTCCATGCACCAAACACCTACTCCTACCCTCCACTGTTTACACCCAACAGCTGCTTGCACCTATTTACATCTTAGAATGCCCACACCGTACACTTCTTGCACCTCTCACCTGGGGCGTACCCCTTGCAGGAGACGACTTGCATGTTGCGAACTAAAAATGGCAGGTGCAAAGGCAAGAATCATTCACATTAAAACTCTATCAAGAGCAAATATAAAGGTAAATGATTATTAGTCCTTTCTACACAGCGTATGAATCTATTTCATGCAAATTAAAATAAACACGAAAAACTAGCTGCCCCTGGCATAGCGATATGCCCGTCTAGCAGGATGAAGCAGTGGGGACTGGCCCTGGTGGATGCCCTCCCTGGCTCCCACCCTGCATTGTCTGTGCAGAGAATGTTGTGCACATTGTTTCTATGGATTAGCATTGCAACAGTTTATGCGCGCGCGCGTGTGTGTGTCCACCCTCCCCCTGTGTTTCTACTCTGTTCCTCCTCCCTTCTATGTGCCACATTTCTCCTTGTTTTCTCCATGCTCCCTAATGATGCCAGGTGGTGAGTTTCTCCCTCTGCCCTCCCTACCCGTCCGTCTCCGCCTCCATTGCCTCACACTGTGCACGAGGTGCTCTACTCCAACTGTGCCGCGCGCTGTGCGTAAGCCGGTCACTTCCTCCTCGCCATATCTGGCCGAGTGCACTGTGTGTACGCAGCAGCACTGTGGAGACTGCAATGACAACCTCAGCTTTTTATCCATGTAGGATATAATAGAGAGGGAAAACGTCCCATTGAAAACAAAATGAAATCACTGATCACGTGGTAGCCACACCTCAGTCATGTAATTCGGAAGGACGGGCTTAATCAGGTGAGGTATTTCTGCAGCTGAGCTCCTCATTGGGACAAGAACTGTCGCCCTGATGTTGTTTAAGTCTCGAATGGTGTGCTTCAGTGTGCTTCAATTGATTGCAAAGCGGAAGGGTGACGGATGGAAGCTATGGAATAAATCACACCCACAGGCATTGGTCTGGGCAGCCCTGCAAACCATTGCTTTCAGCCTGCCATTTCATCCCAGAAAGTGAAAGGACATATGCAAATCAGGCATGGCCCCACCCCAAAAGGGGCATTCCATGTCAACGTGCTGGGTCACATTCCTTCTGCACCTGAGACCACATGCACACCCAGAGATGGTTTGGCATAATAAACCCTCTTCCGACCCTTCCTGCCCGGCCAACTATCGCCCAATCTACATCACTCCCTTCCTGGGCAAGCTCCTGGAGAAACTGGCCATTTTCCAGCTTAATCTCCACACTGAATCTGTTGGTTGTCTTCACGACGATCAGTCTGGCTTCAGAGCTGCCAGAAGCATGAAAACTGCTCTCCTGAACATCCGTGAAGACCTGCTCTCCAACCTCGACTCTAACACCCCTTGCGTCCTCATCCTGCTTGATCTCTCTTCTGCATTTGACACTGTCAACCATGCCATCCTGCTAAACCATCTCCGTGATAACCTGGGTATCACTAGTCAGGCTCTGGCGTGGCTGACTCCCTTCCTCTCCGACTGACCCTCCCAGGTCCAACCTGGGTCCTTCCTCTCTACTATCTTTTTCTCTACCTGTGGTGTCCCCCAGGGGTCTAACCTCTCTCCCTGGCTTTTCAAACAATACCTGGCTCTCCTTGCCCACCGCAGTGCCACTCTATGCCCCAACTTTCAGTGCTATGCGGATGACACCCAGCTCATTTTCAGGCTCCCTTCTGCCACCTCTTCTCCTTCTCTCATTTCTGACTGTCTGTCTGCCATCCAGGAGTGGCGTGCCGCCAATGACCTCTGCCTTAATGCCAGTAAGACTGAGATTCTCCTCATCACACACCCGCTCCCTCCTTCCCTGTAGCTCTCTGCACGGCCTCTCTTGGCCCTCTTCCTGCTCCCACCTGTGAGGCTAAAAACCTCAGGGTCATGTTCGACTCCACACTATCCTTCTCTCCTCACATCTCTGATGTCTCTAAGAAATCACACTACCAGCTGCACCTCCTCAGAGGTATTCTTCCTTTCCTCTCCTTCCCCCAGAAGCTCACTATCTCCAGAGCCTGGTTCTCTCTAGGCTGGACTATTGTAACAGTCTCTTTCTAAATCTGCCTGCTTGTACTCTCCGTCCTCTGCAACTTATCCAGAACAGGACTGTGAAACTTGTCCTTGGGCTCAGGCCCAGGGATTATATCTCTCACCAGGACTGAAATCTCTGCAATGGATCCCAGTGGCTAAATATCTTCCTTATCAAGCTCTTCGCTCATCCGCCTCCAACTCCCTCAGGGTCAGTCGCTTCTCCAAGCAACGAGTTGGTGGTAGATCTCTCTCTTCGGCTGGTGCCTCCCTCTGGAACAGCCTCACTGCTTCCCTTAAACTTGATGAGAATCAGCTCCGGTTCTGGAAGCACCTCAAAACCTTTCTCTTTGCTTCTGCCTTTTCTCCTCCTCTCCTCTGCTAACCTCCTGGCTGTAACCGGAACTGCACTGGCTACCTGGACACTCTCTGATCTAGGGCTCAGGTCCCTCCCACGCCAGTGTCACACACCTGCACTGCCTGCCTGGCAACCCCCGCACTTGGGGACTGTTTCTGTATTCCTACAGTCCCCCTACCAGCCCTTGACACCTGATGCTCGCACTTACCCATGCACTTACCACATGCTGCCCGTTATTTATTTACTATTGTTATCTTTCCCATGTACTGCACTGTCCCTGCCCCCTTCGCACGCGCTTGCGCGATCTGAATGACACCTGGCCTAGTAGGATCCTTGTCCGTCATCCCTCTGTTACCCTCCCTTGCCTCGTCGCGCCTTGAAACACTTGTGTATAGGCGCGTTATAAATGCCATATCATATCATCAGTGATGTAAAACCTTCATTCCCTTGACACTGCAGATTTCAGGCCCATGTCTGTGCATACCCGTCTCACTCAGGGTGACAAAGAAATCCCTGAAGAACGATGGATGAAAGGCGTGGTTGGCCCACAGTATATCTCCCATGCCAATGGCCTTGCAACTAACATGTGATAGCTGCCCTCTGCAACTAAAGCGCCCACTGCAGCTTACTACATTCGCCAGCTGGTGAGATAGCTCAGAGAGTCAAGCACTCGCCCCAGACATGCGTTCGCATCGTGCAGCTCAGGTTGAAATCTGGGCAGTGCTTCATCCTTCCAAATTCAACAAAGCGTCTGTTTGAGCAATAATAAAACCTACTTTTTAAGTGGGAGGAATCTTGCACGAAGCGCTACATAACTATGTGATGTCATTATTACCAGAGTTGACTTCCCCTTTGGAATCCCAGTGAATCTTGAAATACAGATTTTTTTTCAACATGCTGATTACAGTTTAACATTATGTCCCAACAAGCAAACGGACACTTTTGGCATGCATCAGCCAAGGGCACAGGGCACCACAGCAGTCGCCATTTCAATCGGTGCAGGCATTGCGTTCACGTACAACATTAGAAGTACATTCTCAAGATGGAATTGAGTAACACTCCTTACTAAGAAAAACCCGCAGTCTTGATTGGCAAGAGTTGCATAGGAAATGATTAATTATCTAGTATAGCAAAATACTAACCTGACATTTGGACAAATTGAGTTTGAGATGTGTTGGTGCTGCCCTAAAAAAAAAAAAAAAGAAATACATATTTAAGAATGTTTACTTGCGACGTCCAAGAACATAGCTTGGAAATGAGTATTTCACAGAACATGCCAGGTGGGCAGGAGTCATTTCTTAGAAAATCCAGGCGGAGAGCAGAGGCATTGCAGCCAATGGGAGAGGAGTCGCCCACTCCTGAGCAGGCGCGTGTGACTATGGCTTGCATGGCTCTTGGACATTCCCAATCGTGATGATTTCTATGGGTACTCTGTCTTCCACCCCATAGCTGCACTCATGCTGTTCCTCTGTGTGAAATGGTATAGCCCTGGTCTCTGTGCACCTCATTGTGGGCTTGGTGGTGATTCTGGAGGAACCACAAACAACCGTTTACCGTCTCTACCACCCGATTGCCAGTGGCTTAGCGGCAGGCTTGAACCCCATTTCCAGACTCCATAGTACTACAAGGGGGTGTTGGAGGAATTACCGCAAATGGTAGTTCTACCCTGAAAGATCCTAAATGGTCAGGCACCAATGTAGAGGAAATACCAGCAGGCAAAGGCTGGAGGTATCTCCGTCGTATCGCAACCAAAGTATGTCACTGCCGTAAAAGCAGCGGCAATTCCATTACTGCCACTTTTTTACTGCACTGTCGTGATAGCACCACAGCTGTTGACTGCGTATAAAATCATGTGCAAATAACTACCATATACATATCACATTATTGCTCTCTGCATATGAAATGACTTCCATGCAAGACATATTACTTTCTTTGTATGATTTGAGCTCCATAATTGTGTCAGCAGGAGACAGTTCATGACAATTGTCATACTATGTGTCCTAAAGTGAGTTGTTACGCATGCCTGCCGATTTATATATCACCAATACAATACAAAATGTAAAAAGCATTGGGAATGCCAACAGTTTGGGCTTTCGTGTAGGCATGGGAAAGGGTTCTTAGCAGGCACTGTCACCATGATATTAACAGGCTATCTATGGTAGCAGGTCCAAAATGAAGGCAGTACATGGGCATCTAATAGCAGTGCCTGGCAAATGCCTAATGCATACACACAAGTCTAAACTGTTGGCTTTGTTCAGTGAAGAACACAAATGGTGCTTATAGAGTGGCTGAAGCCAGACCTGGCTTAGACATTTTTATTTCACCAGTAGCGGGTTTACAACTCCAATTAGTACCCTCGGCGGGCACGTCAGCCAATGAGCTTGCTGCAATCCTAGGCTGAGTCTACCAATGCAAGTCTGGTTACGCAGCTACCTAATTGTTCACCGCACTCGGCACTTAAGTTTGTCCTCCTCCCCCACCTCCTGCCCCCAAATCCAGCCCGTCCACAAGCTTCCCCACATCAATATACCCCCCATCCAAATCTCCTTACCACTTCAGGGCTCCTCCACCTGGGCTGCACAGCTTCCTATTAAAGCCATGGAAATAGAAGAGGGCTTCCGAGCGGAGAACCTCCTCCCATTTCCATGGCAAACCTGACTCTCCCCGGCTGCTGCTGCGAATGAAGCAGCGCAGATGGGTTTTCTTGTTTCTATTGCTATTAGCACCTCTAGGGTTTGCCTCAGGGTGGTAATAGCAATAATCCTGCATTTTGTGGGAATCACGCCCGGAAACAGCACCAGGGCCCGGCATTTAGTAAGGTCCTTGCTTCACTCGGGCCTGTAACTTGACTTGAGCCCTGGGCATTTACCGGCTGGTGAAGCCCACAGAACAACGGATTATTGCTTAATTAAGTCATTAACTCCCAGAAGACTACTTTGAAAAAAACACTGGCAAGCACTTTGAGCGCAACGTTTGATGGTAAGGCTTGAATAAAAGAAGCTCAAAGAGTTCCCTTGAGGAGCTGTTTTGGGCAGGAACTGGTTGGGAATGGCCATAGAGATGACCATGGCCGTGGGCAGTCAATGGGTGGGCAAATAACATTTACACGCTCTGTGTCCCTCCTCATATGCCATTTCTCAGTACTCTAAAGCAATAGATTTGTCTTATAGGTTTTGCAAGCGCCACCTAATGGCCCAAAATAAAAATGGGTTATGTGCAATGCATCTCTTCCATGCAATGAAACCAGGCCCATATGGGTACAGTTTTATGACATAATGTCCCATCAAAAAGAATACCATCAGATTCTCTGCATGAAATTACTTAATACAGTAACCACCATGGTGGAACCTTTGTATTATACTAAAGTCCTTTACTTTTTAAATTACTTTCATACAATAAACATACTTAAGAAACTGCAGCAGCCCGACTGGTTGGTAGTGTGCCACAGCCAGGGATATCATTTGGGAGTCTCCAGGGTTCGCAACTGCGACCCTCCAGGTCTCCCTTGCTACCCCTGTGGTCTCCCTTGCTGCCCCTAAAAAAAACAAATAATACCAAAAAATGTGTTTTTTTAAATGTAAGCTCCTGGGCTGGCTGTGGCCAGCATAATGTGGCTCCTTTTTTCTGGAGTGCCTGGCTTTCTTGTTTAGGCCTCTTAAAAAAACAGGGGGTTGCACAAGTGTAACACTTTGAGCAGTGACCCTAAATAAGAAAGAATCAGACTAATAACTAATTTGTCTTTCTGGAATTCTATACAATAATTGCTAGGCTCAATAAAGCTTTATTTCAGGCACACTTCAGGGGGTGAGTCACTGATTTAGTTTGTTCTTAAACACCTGAACTCAGCCTTTCATCCTTCTGAGGTTGATAAATGAGTACCGGCACAGGTTGGGTTATATTGCATGTATGTCTGTTCTATATACAGATTATAAAGAGTAAGCGCTTTATAATAACACATCATTATCATTTGGCACTGGACGTCTGCTTGCATTCACAGTAATTTGGTAATATGGGCCTATACACACTGATATTAACTATACATTTGGTGAAACATTCTTGTATGAAATGTATATCACATTATAGTGATATTGTAACCATATTTTTTGTTGTGTACTTAGGAACAATGCTATGTGATGCCCCTTCCTGTTTTTTTCAAGAGCTGAAAGGTTGTGTTCCATCACTTTCTGTGATGTCACTATGGGGTTGGGTCAAATGTCATCACTTCCTGTGATGTCATCAGAGGTCAAAGACCATGTTATGTCACTTCCTCTACCCCTGGCATTGTGGTAAAATGACGTTGCTGGCCACAGCACAAGTTAACAGGCCCAAGCAGAGCAAAGGAATTTACAGAGGGCTAAAGGTCATTATCACCAGCTGTGACCTGCTGCTCTGGGAATTACTACTATTCATATCCCAGCATAATGTCGTGAGTGTTAATTGTTTTGGTTTTTTTGGTCAGAAGAAAAAAGCTATTGTGAGACGAGTGAGTCCTATTATTTGACCAAAAACGAAATCTTCTGTCAAGATGGCTGCCATGCAAATGGACAAGAGAGCTCCAAGCAGGGTCCCTTTCTAGTTCCATGGCACAGGAACTTCTTTGGTAAGGTAGGTGGCCAGTAAGTAATTACGGTTGTGGCTGGTGGGAGCATGGAGGAGGAGGTGAGGCCTAGGCCAGCCTGAGTGGCAGAGGCGTAGACAGGGTAGGGCCTGAGTGGGCAAGGTCCGTAAATTCCCACTGAGCAGCGCTGGGTGAAAATTTACAGATGTTACTGTCAATGCGGTGGGCCCAACTACATTAGCTTCAGGCCCCACTCCTTAGACAAGCCTGGCTACCCCTCTGCTGAGTGGTAGAAGGATCTGGGACTGGAAGAGGGGAGGGTGGTACTGTGGGTAAACAAGATGGAGGATGCCATGTAACACCAGAGAGCAGTGAACACAGATGTATGCTGACTGTTTGAGGCATGTACTGACTGTGATTTGATTCGTCGAAACACCTGAATTAGGTGTGAATGATGGTTTCTGTTTTTTTGAAAATATTTAAATGCCTGCCATCTGCAAGTGGCAAGTGAATAGGCAAGGATTTTATCATCACTTTGAATCTCACTCATGTTTTTAGAACTGGAGCTGTTTGTCTACCTTTCCACGTTTTCGTGTTTGTATTCTGTAGGTTTGCTTAGTCGATGCTAGCTGTCCTGTTGTTTCCCTTCAATGTGTGTTTGTCACTGTTGCCCATTCGTCAGATCTTATCGACATATGAACGTTTTGGTGACATGTTATACATTCGAATCCCTTAGAACACTTGCTTGAGTTTTAGTAGCTGCCATCGATCTAGTGAAAGACATGGGCATCGTTGGTCCAGTTTGTTCTGTCTCCTAAGCAGTAGAACTCTTTGTAGCTGTGTTTGTGAGCTGTAGGTTTTACTCAGAGCCCGTGACTTTACTTGCCCCAGTGATGACTGAATATGTGGTCTAGATGTGGCACAATGAAAGAATGGGTGTGGTGACGCTCACACTCAATGGTCCGGCATCCCTTCCTGCACACCATGTAAACAGAGTCTCTGGCCCTCACTATAACTCTGGCGGTAGCCGTGCCTTTATTAAGGGCACGGCCGCCACCAGAGTTGTTTTTTTTCCGGCACCCGCGAATGGGCAGTAACCGGGTCATGCCGAGTTTGGCGGACCCGGTAATTGCCCATTCGCGGGTGCCATTATGGCCGGCCTCCCGATCCCCATTTTGTCCCAAAGGGCAGAATGGGGGCCGGGAGCATGCTTTCACCGGCACCGTTTATAACGGTGCTGGTGCAATCATGAGTTCTGCTCGCGGGTGCCGGTATGCACGCCTGGTCAGACCTGGCGTGCAGTCCGGCACCCGCGAGCAGAACTCGTAGTGTGGTGGAGAGGTAACAACGGCGCCGGTAGCACTACCGCTGCGTTTTTGCCTTTTCGCCACACTCATAATGAGGCCCTCTGACTCCACCAAGGTGGAAAGAGGGCCGGGAGCGCACAACAGTGGCCCAAACCACATGCCCCAAGATTTTCACTACAGTAAATCTCGATATGTCTGTATAATCTTCCAGGGCATCGGAGCACATATTCGTGAATTTCATTTGCACATGAGCATATCAATAATGCAGCTGGCATTTCCAGATTTAAGCCAGTCGAAGGCTTTGTAAACATGACATAGGATCCGTGTTTTCCATTTGGTATAAACACTCTTTGAAGCCGCCCCATGCGATGTAATGGCACTATAAGAAAACTTATTATATAAACAATTAAAATACAGAGCATCTAATTTATCCTAAGGTTTTGGGCCTGTGTTTATGATTTAAAACCTCTCATTCTGTACAGCTAATACTTCGGCCCATTCAGTTTTAGGTTCTCTTTCTCAGTATCTGTGCCCTCTTATAAAACCAGACCAGGAAGGTTGGTAAGAGGATTACGTTTCAGTCCAGAAGCGTATTTATAAATTGAATTTCTAGTAAAAAAAATGAATTTATATGAAATTGTTCCAAGATAAATATATGTATTGCCTTTGATTCCTGTTCCTGTGAGTGGCACAATTTCAACTCCCTTCTGAATATGGAACTTAGTATTGTCTTCCTAAAGAGAGTGGTGCCATGAGAACCAGGAAGCCGGCAGCCATCGGCTCCAAGAGCTAAAATGTCTTTGTCGTGCCCAGGGAGGTCGATTGATATGCAGGGCAGATGTAACTTGCAGCCTTGTTTGGACCAACCCTTGGAGGTCATAGAAAGAGCACTGGGGCAAGCAAGGGAGATGTGACATCAATTTGAGAAATCTAGTGTGCCCCGCCCTCACACGATAGTTTGGTCCAGATAGTGGATGTTCTGGATTGATTCCTTTATGGATTAGAAATCCCCCCCACCCCTCAAAGGTATGTACATTTGCTGCCAGGATGCTTACAAACTGAATAGCCCAGACATTTCGGCAGAATTTTGACATCAATATCATCCCAAAAGCTCTCGTAGTTGTCAGGTTAAGACCAACTCATAACCAGACCCGGTTGATTTATGGTATTTCCGTGTCCAGTAGCCTTATCAGCAACCTGGCTCCAGTGTGCTTGGCTCATAAAGACATATAACTTATTTAGGTATCTGGCCATTACATCGAATGCAATAGCATTGGGCCTCATTACGACCCAGGCGGTAAGTTACCGCCTGGGTCGTACCTTTACCACCATGGCGTAAACTACGTTTACGCCATGGTGGTTGGCGGACTTACCGCCCCATTCCGAGGTTGGCGGGGCGGTAAGCCCCCAATCCCCATTTACCCTTCCCCATTCCCATTTTTGCCCCATAGGGCATAATGGGAGTGGGGAAGGCGTTAATTACGCCACCGTAAATTACGGTGGCGTAATTAACATCAAGGTCCCTTAGCGCCATGGATTTTAACACCTGCTAAAAGCAGGTGTTAAAACCTCCATGGCGCTAAGGGACCTCGGAATCAGGCGTTAAGGGTCGGCGCTGTTTACACCGCCATAAACCCCTTACCGCTTGAGTCGTAATGAGGCCCATTGAATGCCATACCAGAGGGAAAAAAGCATCGGAAAAAAAAGCATTGAATGCTTTTTTTAATGGTAAATGGTTTAGTGTAATAAAAATGGGGTTTAAACGTTGAAAAAGGGGTTTTGGGGCAGTCCCCCCATCAAAAAGAAAAATGAAAAAAATGCATTCAATGCTTATTTTTTCTCTTGTATGGCATTCGATGCCATTGCATTCGATGCAATGACTAGGAAGCCTTATTTATATATGTTAATTACCACTTTCGTGGGTAGACTTGACCGTTAAAAAGGTTGGGTGGGAGGATGGAAATAAAGTTGGTGGTAGGGTTGTGGGAGACTGTGGTCAGGAAGAGACGTGGCCCAGGGCACCAGCGCAGGAAGAAAAATGGTGGCCGGTAGAGAGGCTACCAAAATGTATGCCTGCAGCGTGCACCTGCTCATTGGTGAGTGGCTGTCCCACATGATTATCAGCATTAGAGAGCCCTGTCTGCCTATCCTGGATGTTCAAAAACCTATTTACTTATTTATTTATGTATTGGATATTTGTAAGGCACCTACAACAAATGGTGTTTCAAGGCACCACAAGACAAAGTGGGTGGGGGGGGGCACAAGGGAGAAAGATAACAAAGGCGGTCCTACTAGGCCTTGTGACATTCGGATCGTGCAAGTGCAGGATCAAAAAGTACGAGTTAGAGAGGTCGGGGGGGAAGTGCCGGTCTGCACGAGATCCAAAGTGCTAAGTGGGAAGGGAAGTGGTAGAGCAAGGGGGGAGAGGGCCACATGGGCTGGGTGAGTGCTGTGGGTAGGCCAGGAGGGCAAGTTCCAGGGATTGCAAGGGATGCAGGTGGTGAGAGTCCACATGCTAAGTGCAAGGAGGACTGGACGTGGGGGCCTGGTGTCCTGTAGAACTGAGAGGGAATCAGGCAGCCAGTCACTGCAGCAGACAGGGATGCTAGCTGGAGAGGGGAGAGGGAAGGAAGAAGAGAAAAGGAGGGTCTTGAGCAGCTCACAGAACTTGAGGAGATCCGATTCAATCCTGAGAGGGGCAGGGACACCATTCTAGAGGTAGGCACATGCGAAGGAGAGAGATCTACTCCCCACTCTCTGCTCACCTTTCCTCCCACCATCGACACTCATTAGGAACAGACACGGCCTGCCTTCTCCCCCTGCATGATGCTGTGAGGCATCGACAATACCAACAAGTCTTTTTCAACAACGGCAGGATAATCTCGCTATTAATGAAATTAAACTTCTTTTTATAAATCCAGTTGGCACCCCTACGTGTTGCTGTACCACTGTGAGTGATGGTTGATCTATTCATATTGCCTCATCCACTTACACCTTGAACCTTTCCTGTGCCTTTCTCACTCTTCCTCTCTTGCCTCGCCTGCTTCACTCCTCTCACTGCATTTCTGTGATTGTAATTTGGCCTGTTATTTGTCTTTTGAAACCTGGTGCTGTGCTTTAACATCCTGCACTCCTGATTGCATTGTAACTTGCACTGTTTTTTTTTACTTTGGAATCCTGGTTCTTTAACATCCTTCACTCATATTTAGAAACTGAGGTCGTAACATCCTGCACCCCATATTCCATCACATCATGTGCCCTCTTTTATACAACTTGACCGACTGAGTTGAGCCAGAGCGTGCAGTGCAGCCTCTCCTACTCCTCAATCTTCCTCAGCCATCCTAATGGCTCTCACCATCTCTCCTATCTTCTCCAACTGCTACACTATCACCTTCCCTGCCTCTCTTACAAAGGCTGAAAGAAAAAAGCACAAGAAAGACATACTAAGGGCCAACCCTGGCCTACTCATTGCAGACACCTATGTCTTCACCGACATCCTTTTCTTTATCCCTTCTCCAGACCCATGGGCTCCCTATCTCATCTCCTCTCTTCTCCCTTTCACATCCTCTCCCATTAACGCTGGTACCAAGTGGGAAGTGCTCTTGTCCGGCTTCTCATCATCACGTTGCTTCGTTAATGTCTACCATACAGGCACTATCCTGGTTCAGGGTCCTCAACTCAACCTCCTTCTCTTTGACTGGATCTTGCTGACCCTCATTAAATTTCTTCCTTCCCTTCTCCTGCCTCTCCCCCACCACTCTCTCTGTCCATCTCCCTGTGACTGGTGTACCATGCCCCTGTACTCCACCTCAGAAAACCTCAAAGGTGGAGACCTCCTTCACCTGGCGACTCTTAACGCCCACTCAGCCAACAAACACTCTGCCGACATCTCCCTCCTTCTTGAAGACACTGGCCTCGACATTCTCACTCTTACTGAGGCATGGTTCAGAATGGTCAGACCATTCTCCGATTCTCTTCTCTCCTCCCACCTGGGTCCCTTTGGCCTCTGATTGTACACCCAAAAGCCCTGTCCCCCCACCTCAGACACTACCACCAACTCTACTCTCAGCAAACTTCACTTATCCATCAGCAATACCCTTGGCATTCTTGCCCCAGTCATGAGAATCTGTGTGAAAACCTGCCTCCATGCATAACACCAGGTACGACTCCAAACTTCAGACCTGAATGAAAGTCGAGAGCGGCAGAACAGAAGTAGTAAACCTCAGGCTCACCCATACTGGTCTGCTGCCTGTTCCAAAGGCAATACCAACTCTCCAACTGTGCCAAGAAAAGGGCCCAGATTCAGGCACAGGTATCTGGTGCATCCAACAACACATCTGAACTTTTCAAAATCTGCAGAGAACTAGCCAACCCATCTGCAGTCTCTTCCTCCCCTCTTCCTTCCCAGCCCTTCTGCAACGCATTGGCCACACACTTTGCCACTAAATCCCAGGACATCCTAAACACAGATACCTGTGTAAAAGAGAAGAGTGTGGATTGGTTTGCTATAGTGAATTCTTTGCACCATGTAAAATGTGCTGAAAATAAGTGAAGTCGGCAATCAAACTGACCTGTTGAAACACTAGGGGCCATTCCCATCTTTTGTTTTCAGTAGCTTGCATGGTGATGACTATGCAATTATCTGTTTCCAAGAAACATGATTGGAGACAGTCCCAGTAATGGATGGTTTCTCTATATGTGTGGTGAAGACACGCAGAGGCTCTATGGGTAGGCCATTTGGCAGCCTTCTGTATGCAGTGAAAAATAAGGTTGGACTTAAAATGGCTCAACTAGATTCAGGCCCTCGGATATTTTGGCTGTGAAGTTGGATTTCACAGGGTTAAACATAAGTATGTGCAAATCCTATATTTTATTGAATGTGTATTTTAATCTGGGGAAGACTACGTTAGAGAGCTTTCTACCAAGTTTAACGGATTTATTAGCACATTGGTCAACGGGGTGTGACCCGCATTTTATGGTACCACCCTGGTATTCAATGCCCCCCGTAAAAACAGGGTTTTGATACTGAGGAAGCCTGGTGCTTTTATTTGGCGGGAATTTGAGATATGGGATTTAGACATTCTGAATGGTTGCGTCTGAGGTGATTGTCCACCCAAATACACAGAAGAAATTATGCGGCAGAAATCTACAGTGGATTACATTTTTGTTTTGTGTGAGATCTCCCAACTCTGATCCTGTCTGTTGTAACAGGTGTTGCAAGTGATCATAGCCTTCTTTTATTAGAATTTGCGATAACAACAGGCTTCACTGACAATATAACTTGTGGGGAAATTTTGGAAGTGCGCAAAAGAGATGCTGATGTAATTTGGAAACCTGCGTAACAGTTTGCGCTTTCGCTAATGCAATCTAATGACCCAGATCTAACAGATCCTCAAAATTATATTCACATTGTCCAGAGGTTGTTATCCAGCTTTCTGGGGGGTCTACACCCATTGGGTTCATTTTTTTAGAAGGAGACACGAACATGTGTTTGTTAAATTGGTTCAAGACAAAAAGAAAGATTTGTGTCGAGATGTAAGGATTTTGAGAAAGTTTGCCTTCCCTAATTACGATGTTAAGTTTCGAAATGTAAAACAAATATTACATAATTGGTTAAAATGCCATAAGGGCATGATTGTTCAAAGTGATTCAGAAACAGTGTTGAGAGCGGTCATGAATAAACATCCTAGCTCGTTTTGAACTTTAATTAAGTCTCCTGGTACCCAAGTTGCTTTACAGTTGACTCCAATTGAAGGAGAGTTTGGGTGAAGTATTTGACAAGTCTGTATGATGGGAGGTCCGTGCAAGTGGTACAGCCTGGTGATAATCCTTTCTTGTGATGCTGGAAGACAAGTTATGCTGTATTATAAAGTGCAAACCGTCAAAAGCCGCAGGTACCAACGGTTTATCAAATTACCCGTTTAAATCTAATCCTGTTTGATGTGCCTGTGTGTTGTTTGATTTATTTGTTAATATAATCAGGGTCAGGATAATTCCATCATATTGCCCTGGAGCTAATATCATACTAATATTTAAGACGGGTTAGACCCCAGAAAATATTGCCCAATTTCTTTGTTGGACTCTAGTAGAAAAATATTTTCTAATATGCTACTCAAAGAACTGGAACTATGGCCCAGGCAGGAAAACGTGCTGGATATTTGCCAGGCTGGGTTCAGGAAGCGGGTGGGAAGCGCACAGAATTGTCCTTTACTACAGCTTACAGCGGCACAAGTTGGGTTAGAGGCGAGAGCTGTGTACATTGCCTTATTTTAATTGCACTGCATACGAATACCCATGTTCGTCTAAGGTTGGATCAGCAAGGACATTTTAGAAGTTGAAGTAAGGCCAGTCACGGGTTGCGGCCAGGATGTGTTTTACCAACATTTTTAATTACATTTTTATATCCATGATATTTGTTTAGATTTTAATAATGTTCGCACTAATGCGACGCATCTGGGTCGGTTCCATCTTCAGTATACGGCCTATGCTGACGATCTTATTATTTTTGATCTTACTGCTATTGGTTTACAACAGGGTTTGGATGCAATATATTGGTTCATAAAGGAGCTAGATTTGACTATAAATGTGCAAAAAACAAAGACGACGGTAATGAAACCCAGGAAACAACTTCTAATTAAGGGAAGCCTGTTTTAGTTTCAAATTTACCAATGTAAAGGTGGAGACGGGTGCACTAAATAAATATTTGGGGGTGATGGTGCAGGATGTCGTAAATAAGCAGGATTTAATGCTAAGTAAGCAATCGCAGGCTAGGGTTGCTCAGCCCAATTAAGGCTTTTAGATAAATGATTTGGGAGATTCTCGATTCTTCCGCTTTTGCAGCGCTATCACCAAAACATCCTTCCAAGGATAATTTATGGGGCCCAAACCCACTGGTGCGATTTGGGCTGGGTGAAGATTGAAGCCTTCATATGGCAAAGCACCTTGGCTTCTCTGCAGGTAGTCTGAATCGACATTTACTAGGACTTGGCAACTGTTGCAGTTATATGTGAAACTATTTGTGACTCCAACATGTTTGTTATTTGAAAATCGTCTGTTGAGGTTTTAGGCAAATAAATGTATGAAGATTTTGAATGGCACGGGCTGTTCTGCTGTCAATTTGATGATCTCTCACTGTAAGTTGAAACAAAAATTATTTTAATGTTATTGGATTAACAACAGAGCCAGGTTTTCTGAGTGTTACCTGTTTTATTGTTCAATGTATCACATTAGAGCAACAAAAAAAAAAACATTCCAGGCATTGGTTCACACAAGAACTTGCTGATCTCCACACTAAGAAAAGAGCGCTATTGGCCACATGGAAAAAGGACCCCTCTGAGTCTAACAAAATTGCCTTCAAATCTATATCATAAGACTACAAAATAGCCACCACACAGGCTAAGGCAAACTCCTACAACACTAGGATCAGCAACGCCAACTCTGACGCTAAGGACATTTTCGCCATTTTCAGGGAACTTGAATCACCATCCATTCCACCATCCACCATTACCAAGGATGAGACTTGGTGTAACCAAATTCAAGCAGCCATGCTACACAAACTAGACACCCTACACTCTAAAATGCTAGCCCACCAAAAAGCCCTTTCCGCTCCTCTTGAGTGCACATCGGCTCCTCCAGCCCTACCTTCAAACGCTCCCAGTCATATACCGAAATATGCATTCTCTAACATGACTGAATCGGAGGTCATTGCACTCATGAAATCCATTAAGCCATCCAATTGCAATGGAGACACCTGCCCCTCCCACATTATCAGAAACTGTGCGCCTGCTTTGGCTCCCATTATTACAGCCTTCATCAACGCATCTTTTCAAACGTCTCATGTACTAACATCCCTAAAAGAAACCTGAGTTAAACCTCTCTTAAAAAAACCTCTCTCGACCCATCTATCCCAGGGAACTACCGCCCCATCACAACCGTCCCCTTTCTGTTAAAGATTCTGGACAAAGCAGCCTACCTGCAGGTTAAAAAATGTATTGAAGACAACCACCTCCTTGGGCTTCGCCAGTCTGGCTTCCGTCCTCGACACGGCACAGAGACGGCACTACTTGACCTAAAAAATCAAATAGATGACCTAAGAGATGCGGGAAAACCAGCTCTCCTCCTGCTTCTGGACCTCTCTGCGGCCTTCGACTTGGTCGATCATAAGACGCTATGCCACCATCTCACAACCTCAGCACCCTTCTCAACCAAAGCGTGTGAATGGATCTCCTCGTTCCTTCAGGAGAGGGTAATGAAGGTCTTCTCAGACTCCGCCAACGCAACACCAAGCCCCATCAAATGCAGAGTCCTACAGGGCTCCTGCATAGATCCCACACTTTACAACCTCTTCACGAGACCTCTCCTCAGGATACTTGACTCCCTGGGCATCTCATATACTAACTATGCAGATGACACACAGGTTCTCATCCCCCTGTCGGGTGACTACACCAAGGACCTGGACACACTTAACAGCATCTATGCCACCATTCAATCTTGGATGACTGAGAATTGGCTCTGTCTAAACAGCGACAAGACTGAACTCCTGCTTCTTGGCTCCCCATCCACTTTGGGCAAACTGGATACTAAATACCAATCCTTCACTGTGGACAATATTCCCATCAGAGTCTCTCAAACAATCAAAACACTGGGTGTGTACCTCAAGCCCAGCCTCACGATGGACAGACAGGTAAATGCCATTGCATCATCCGCAGCATACCACTCCAAACTCATCAATGCCATTAGGTACTTCCTATCACAGAAAAACTGCATCTCAATAGCCAGAGCCATCATTGGCTCTACACTCGACTATTGCAATGCCCCGCTCATTGGAACTTCCCAAAAAAACCTTGCCAAACTCCAGATTGCCCAAAATAATGCCGTAAGGGCTGCCACAGGCACCGCGCGCAAGGAACACATATCAGAGATCAGGAGGGAGGTACACTGGCTCCCCATCAAGGAAAGGGTTATCTTCAAAACTCTGGCCCTTACACACAAGTGTCTACACGAGCAAGCCCCTCCCTATCTGACACAGAGGATAACAAGACAAGCTATCGCCAGACCCTCTAGGGCAGCATATGCCAACCGCATCACTGTTCCACACACACGGAGAGTGTGCGCGGGAGGCACCAGCTTCCCCACTATGGCGGCTACCCTGTGGAACAACCTCCCAGCTCAGATGAGGTCAATCGACTCACACACGGCCTTCCGCAAAGCCCTAAAAACCAAGCTCTTCATCTGAAGAGCCTGTTCATCGTATGCACTATTACTGTATTCACCATGTATAGGAGACAATACACCTAGACAAGAATACTAGTAACCAACTGTAACAATCAATGTTTTATCATTTGTAACCATGCAAATGTGCTTAAGTGAATGTATTTAAACAGACATTTTGGGGCCGCTTACTGTAACCCTCAAGCAAGCCTTCTTAAAACTTCCTTATAGTGCCTCGTTGCCTTTGGGCTGTAGTGCGCTCTACAAATGATAAAATAAAAATAAATAAATAAATAAATAAATGTATTACCATTTTACTTACGTAAACACCCTTCCCATGTTTTAGAACAAAGATGTTAAGATTTAGGTTATATCTGTTTTTATCTTATGAAGTGTCGGGTGCGAGATTGGGGGTTCTGAGATGTGAGAGACTGTTTAGATTTAGTCATATTGAGGTAGAAACACTAACACATTTGGTGGTGGCATGTGAAATTGTAATCCCTGTGAGGAAGCAAATGTTAGCTAGATTTATGAATTATGATGTTCTTGTAATTGGGTTTTGAATTCTAATGAAACATCCTTAAGTATTACAGTTTTAAATGTTGTCAATTCTATGTCAAAGGACGTCTAAATGTTTTTCTTTTTCATCCTTGTTTTGAAGTTATTTGACATGTCATTTTAATCCCTTTGAGAATGTAAATGTTTGCTACAGTTATGAATGATGAGGTTTTGTGGCCATAAGATTGTTTATGGAATCAGATTTGGGATTCTAATGCAATATTTTAAGTAATGCAGTTTTAAAATTCACCAATTTTATTGTATTGTTTAAATGTGTGTTATGTTTTATCTTGTATTGTATCTTTAGTGAAGTGTATTTGTGTGTCTTTTCAAAATGTTATTTGTTAACCATAATGCAAATAATAAAATATATATAAATAGTGTTGTGAATGTGTTAATTTATTATGATTATTCAATGAGGTATTCTCTTTGATCGCTCCAAACAGAAGGACTTATTAGTAATACTATTGGTCTAAAGTTAAATTGATGGAACATATTGCCTATAATAAGCCTTGTACCTTTGGTAACATTGTAAATTAGTTAGACTCCCATTGGCATACGCTATCTTTTCCGTGAAAAAGAATGAACACTGCAGGAAGAATTTTAATTGGTGAATTTTGGTTTCAGAAATATTAAGTATGCTTTTTGTAAGTTTGCAGGTAATCGTTGTTTAAGAGTAACGCAAGTCGTATTACACTCAAACCAAACACCTTTGTGTTTGGCAAATGCGCCATAATGTCAAGATGTCGACTTGGGGCTTGTATCGGATATAATGGAAACTCTGGTGAAGGCTTATCCACCAAAACAAAAAACAGGGTACTGGGACTGGGTATCAAACCCATGGTGCTCAGGGTAGTCTCATTTCCAAGCCAAGCGTGTTGCCCCTGAGCTATCCTCCCAGCTCAAGACACTTTTGTGAAGTTAGTACATTACAGTTGTTTTTTGTTTCATCTGCCTTATATCTTACAAGCATTAGTAATTGTAATTGTAATTGTTTATTTGTAAAGTGCTTATACACAAGCAAAGTACTTCAAAGAAGTGCTTCCGAATGATCTAGCAAGAAAGACTAGGAAACTAAGCCAGACGGCATTACCACTAGGGCAAGCGCATGACAAGAAGGAAGGCGAGAAAGGTGAGAGGAGAGGGAGAGGCGCAAACAATCCTTAAACTACCGTATTAGGCCAACAACGTTTCAGATAGTGCAAGTGAATGATGGAGAGTGAGGTCATGGGGGGGACATACAGGTGATAAGGGGGAAAGGAGAAGAACATACAGAAACAAAAAACGACTGCACTAGGCCTGGCGAACTAGGCCTAATACATTCTAAGAAAGTGTAAGTGCTCAGACAGGAAGTGGGAGGGATAGGGAGGGAAGAAGTGTGCCCATTCCAGCAGGGCCCTAGGTTAAGTGCAGAGAGGTTACCCTTCCCATGGAATGAATTCCAGAATTGCAGTAGTGGTGGGCAGAGTGCAGGTGCCTGGGGCAAGTACGAGGACTGGCTGGGGAGCCTGAGACCTGTGTTGCTCTTAAGGTGCACCAGACAACCAGTCAGTAAACGGAGCGGAGTTAGGATGAGAGGTAGGCAGGAAGTAGACATGAATAGAGAGGAGGTTAACAAGACAGAGGGAGAGAGAAAGAGGAAGAGAAGAGGAAGGACTTGAGGTGTTTCTGGAACTTAAGGAGATCCGGCTCAAGGCAGAGAGAGGCACCACAAATCGGCCATGCTGTCTATTGATCTAGTGGAAATAATGTCTGAATTGCAAGAAGGGAATTTATTTTTGACTTGCGTTACTTATAAGTTGCTGAAATTATACACGATCATAGTTTGGTATTGATATGAAAACAAATTGCTCCTTTGGGGCACTTCCATGTGAAAAATGGTTGCAGAGACTGCATGCGTGTTTCCAAGTGTATGCAATGACCAGAATTTCCTTTACAGGAATGTGCTGCCTCTCCAGACCTCCTAGGAAGTACATGGGGAATTCCTGGAAATCTTCCTGTGTGTTTTGGGTGAATATAAGCATCCCTTCACATGGATCCACTAAGCCGTACACTGTGATTTGTGCCAGCTTTCAGTTTCTGTGCAGGGGAGAGAGTGCACCACATGGCTGCAAGTAAATATCATGTGCACGCGCTGACAATTGAAGCAGCAGATCAACAGCAACATTTGCATAAAAAGTGACTCCATGTCTGTTCTTCAGTTTGAAGGAACCAGCAGATTTGGATTGTGATGGTCATGAGGCATGTGCATTGATTTTGTTTTTTGTAAAACTGGTATTACATAGTGCTCTGATGCGGTTTCATGCTCTACAAGCAGTATTGTCAAAAGAGTATATGTATCAGTTTCTCTGTACATCTCAAAGTGTGGAGTGTACAAAGTACGAAGTATATAATACTTGAGAATGCAAATGGTCTGGTTTTCCTTTGCTTGCATCAAAGTTTAGTAAAGATAGACTTGAGATTGCCACCTAACTCATACTTTCTTTATAAATTGTATTGCTAATATCTACAAGTGCATGGTCAAGGGTTTGGGCCTCATTAAGACCCTGTCGGTCCCGTAATGAACGGTGCCGGTACGGGACCGGCACCGTTCATTACAGACTGCCCTATTACGAGAACTGCTGCGGGACCCGCTAAGGAATGCCTGGTCAGACCAGGCGTCCTTAGCGGGTCCCGCTAGCAGTCCAGGACGCTAATAACGGGCCTGTCATTAACGGGCACGTTGTTAGCATCCTCCCCATTCCCATTGAGCCCTATGGGGATACATTTTTACCAGATCCCAGAAATGGGCAATTACTGGGTCCGCCAAGGTCATCATGACCCAGTTATTACCCTTTTCTGGGACCCGGTAAAAAATCATTACCGGCGGCATCCGTGCCCTTATTAAGGGCACGGCTACCACCAGGGTCGTAATGAGGCCCTTTGGATTGAAATGGGAATGCAAGAGAAAGAGAGAATTATTTTCTTCTTACATACATGCCTTTAAACAAAGGAATCGTGCTGACGAGTGGGGTATGTTTTTCGCTTGCTGCAGTTTGTCAAATTTATCAGCAACCAATCAGGCATCATCTTGATTTCGATACAGTTGTAAACCAACAACTGTACCTCTTGCTTCAATCACCAAATCCCTGATCTGTAACTAGGTTGCATCCTAGCAGCATACTACAGCTGATGCAGAAGGTCAATATTATTTGTAATCTGGCTGTGTTGGATACTGATTTCTATAGTTGCTTTTGGTGTACAGTGTAATGCTCATACATAGGCAGTGTCATGGCATGCACTTCTGTTTTGTCTACACAATTGATGTGGACTATGGCCCTGCCAACAGGTTGATGAGTCGAGGGCAGTGATATAGTTCATCTTCTTTCTAGCTCATTGTACTTTAGAGTTCCCATGTAGAACTATGCAGCTGTGTTCCAAGTACAATCTTTATTGACCAAACATAGGAATGTATTGCAATAAACAATTAATTGATAGAGCTTCAAGTTCAGGAATGTGTAGAGTGTAAATAGAGCAATATGGGACTGGACACTAGAGTTCCTCCCATGGGGTGCCGCAAGCACCGGGACTACCTTGGGAAACCATTGCTTTTAATTTGCTAGGTCCTTTGAATTATGCAGGTGAGCGTGACAATGAAATCATAGTTGTCATGGATTTATTGTCCAAATGGCCAGAGGTTGGGATTCTTAAAGAAGTAACATCTTCTAACATAATATTATTTTTGGAGTGTGTATTTAGGAGGGAAAGATGTCCTTAAAATATTTTAAGTGACAATCGACTCCAATTCATGTATAGAGAGTTTCAAAATTGTTTAGTGTGGGAATTAAGAACAAGAAGATAGCTCAGTATCATCGTCAAACTAATGGTTGTGTCGTGAGGTTCTAAGGTTGACTATGGACGGAATTTGAATGTCTGTGATCATGAATGAACATGGACAAAGAGCTTTGATTAGGAGGGTATGTCAATCAGCATTACGCCTCATGTTGCGATGAGAGGTTCTCTGTTTAAAGTACCTAGAGGATGCAATTCCAATGAATGATTGACACTGGGCTGGTTATGCATGTCAAGAATGGTGGCTTCTAATGTGAAGCAAATCAACGGTCAGACCAACAAGAGCAGGAATATGGCCTAATTGCGATATGATCAGAAACATGGATGTAAGGGTGAAACGTTTGTTCTGGGAGTCAACATTAAGATAAAGCTGCCAAAGGACAGGAAGAAACTGTGAGTCAAAGTACTGAGGGTAGAAGACGATTGAGAGGGATTATAGTAATGCTGTGAGAGTGAAGTGTGGAATGAGGAGAGGGTGGCAAGTTTGAAGTAGAGTGATTCTCATACGTATGCATAAGCATATTTCTAGCATATTCATCCCATCTCTGACATTTTGTTTCTTATATATTTTGTAATCTTGTATCTAACAATTATTACCAATATTTGGAGAGGGAAAGATATGTGTTATATAGTTGAACCTGTTTCTAGCTCATTGTACTTTAGAGTTCCCATGTAGAACCCTGCAGCTGTGTTCCATGTAGAATTGTTATTGACCAAGGTTACTTTAGACTGCTCAGAAAGTACACCAATTCTGACATTCTTTGTTGTGTGAGCATATGTACGGTCTGCTGCCAGATGCACAATTTGTGCCAGCTCTCTGTAGCAAAAGTGAGGGCAGACATTTACCTTCCATATGCTAGCAAATGTTGTACAACATTTTTTGGGGACTTATATGTTGAAGACAGTTTAGCCTTTGACTGATGTTATTGTTGTAGATCATCAAACAGAATTATATGTTTTCCTCCAACAAGTTCTTCATATTCAGTATCCATATCCTACGGTCTGATGTGAAGGAAGGCTAGCATTAAGTTAGAATGCATGCTAAACTAATCTTTTAGGAGAATCTTCATGTGACATAGAATTCTGCCTACTTCAAATGTTGCTCCGGCAGGCAATTCATGATTGTCTAGTTTGCTTTGATGCTTGACTGGGAGTAGTAGGAGGTGACATAAAGTTACACCTCCTATGTTCTAAGCAACTATTCCTGTAGGGGCTGTAATACAACTTGAGAAGTTGTTTTGTTCTTGTAGAAATATATGGATTGTTTCGATTAGGAGAGTTCTGTCACTTCTACATACCCACTACTTATATATAAGAGGAGACTTGTATCATTATTACAATTACATGTTTTTTCTCATGGTTTAATCAATTTTCTATTTGTTTAGTTATTTTCATGCAAATATTGAGTTGTTCATCGTTTAACTCTGTCACAAATATGATATGATAGGTTATTTATAATGCCCTTAATACCCAGAGGTTTCTAAGCGCGAACCCGGTGATCGAACCTGTGTTGCTCTGTGTCATCTTGTTTCCAAGGCGAGCAGTTGCCCCTGAGCTATCCGCACGAAATACTGATAATTATATTTATTAGATTGCTTGGATTTTACTATGTCGCCTCAGTCATTGCTATCTCTGCTTAATTTTGAATATGTGGTTCTCAGAGTCGGTCTTGGCCACCTACAAATGATGGCTGACCAGTAACATCTCTACCAATATCTGCATTTATGTGTTCTTCTTGGTGAAGCTCATCTAACATTTGCTCATACGGTTTACATTTGTCATATGTAAAACTGCTTTCAGTTGCATCTAAAGCAGCTTGAATTATATCCTACTGTCCTATTATTTATGCTTCTGTTGGTCAAAGTTAGAATAACGGTAGTAGAGCCATTTAATATAATTGTTCCTGGTCTGCAGATCAGAATGATGGTTAATAAAACTGGGTTATGAATGTCTGGTTGGACACACCTCACAGTTGAAAATACAATTTATTTTAGCTGTTTCATTTGCAGATCCATGTTTTTGTATGTGCAATGTTGCAGTATTTCCTCCAGATACTTGCTTTCTAAAGAAGGACGTTTTGGATAGATGTGTTCATGAGATTGGTTATTTGGATTGTTTTAATTGTTGGGATTTTGTTCAGCTAGAGATTTAATTTCCTGGAATAATGTTAGTGTTCTTTTTGCATGAAGCTGGACTAATGCTTTGTGCAAACCGCATGCTCTATGCAAGGGCATTGTTATGCCAAAGCTTCTGAAAAAGGGTTATAGTCAGATGAAATGTTATCCCACGTCTCTTTTAACTCAGTCTTCTGGGCTTTGGTGAGATAGGCTGAGACAAATCTTGTGACACCAGTTAAATTGCCTGTGAATAATTGAATGACTACATGAAATAATGTTGTGCCACCAACAAGTAAATTATAATTAATGAATAATAATTATTTATAATTCATTTATTTAATTTGTTTTTCAGTAAGTCTCACCAGCTTCTCAACCAACCGCTATGTACGCTGCTCTCCTTCTTCTCATTGCATTCCTTCTTCATTATTCCATATTCTAATTCAAAGATGACAAAACATTACACACCTCCCTTCTTTGTAATCTAACAAAAACAATGCATCGATGAAACTAACTATATACAAGACCCCTGTAAAAAAACGATGCATAGGTGAAACTAACTATATGCAAGACCCCTACTATACATAAGGAAAATAAATACAGGCGGAATACATTTATTAATCAAGTGAATATACTCCTTAACCACATACTTTACACTGCACTCACATATTCTTTCAACTTGCTCGGGTTACGACATTCCCTCGTGGGTTTGTCACTCCTCCATTTGTTTTCTTCTCCTCTCCCACCCCAAACTCATGACGCACCTCACACTTGTTACTTCCGCCTATATTTCCCATTTCAAACTTTTTACACACTCTATTAACATTCCAAACTCTTCCATCTAAAGTTTGAGCTGCTCCATACAGTCTCTCCTTCACTTTAATAGGGTCAGACAAAACTAGTCTCAAATTCTCCCTTCCTGGAGGAAGTTTTACTCATACCCAATCTCCTGCTTGGACAATCCCTTCTGTGGTTGTTTTGCACAGAGCAAAATTGACCTTATTTCTTTCTATTTTCCCTTTCATCTTCTCTCTGACAGTTTTAAAGTCAATCTAATGAGCATAGCCATGAATTACCACAGTGGACAAGCTCTAGTATTTGTTTTTCTCCCTCGGAGCATCTCAAAAGGAGATACCCCTGTGGTATATTGAGGTGTAAGCCTATACACCATTACAGTATCATCTGTGGCCTTCCTCCACCTTCCAAGATGGCACTCCAGATTCTGTCTTTAATTACCCCATTGAATCGCTCCACAGCACCATTCATTCAGGGATGGCACACTGAACTGGTCCAATGATCTATGTCATTCTCTTTTAGGAAGTTCTCCATTTCTTCAGACACCAACTGCACCCCATTGTCGATCATTAGTATAGAGGGATAACCTTCCCTCTTAAAAATGGTTTCTAGGAATCTAATAATGTCACTGGTACACATATTGTGCACTTATGACGTTTCCACCCATTGTGATAACTGGCCACTAACACAATACAGTATTCCAATGTTCCTTGACTCCTCACAGGATCCATAATATCTAGACCTACACATTCCCATAGTATAGACTGCTCGGATACCTATCATCGTGCAATTCGCTTAGAGGAAATCACCTACTATACGCAAAAGGTAGAGTGCACCTTGAACAAGCCGAAGGAGCTTTTATCTTTGGTTTGTTCTCTTTCGACTAAGAAGGATTCTCTGGCAGGTCTCACCCTTTCACAAACATTTTTCATTTCTTTAGCTGACATTTTTTGTCACCAAGGTCAGCAACATATGCAGTATGATTGCAGCTGCCGCTCGGCCCTCTCTGATTCAGGACTCTCTAGTTTGTCCAATGACAGAAGAAGTATGGTCGACCTTTTCCACATCTACATCGGCCGACATCATAAGTGTAACTAAATGGTTAAAATCTATTTCTCCTACAGATGCAATCCACTTAGGCACTCTTCAGGAAATTATTCCTCATATTGCCTCTTGGGTCTGTTTGGCAGTTAACCGGTCTTGTTTAACTGGATTCATCCCAACAGAACGTAAGCAATCTCGGGTGACCCCCTCTTAATAAAGCCTTCTCTTGATCCTACGCTTCTAGCTAATTTCCGTACTATCCACTCCTTCCCTTCCTTTTGAAACATTTGGAAAACTTGATATCTCCTCTTCTTACATCTTTTCTTCAACACTCTAATTTTCTTGATCCCTTCCAGTCACGGTTTCATCCTGGCTGAGGCACTGAAAGTGTACTTTTGTTAGTCTTGGATGATCTTACCCGGCTGGTAGACCAGGGGGGACCAGGGCATTGATTTTGGTGGACTTATCAGCAGCTTTCGATACATTTTATCATCTCATGCTGTTGCATCACCTTGCACTAGCCGGTTTGTCCCACCTGGTCGTAGCCTGGTTCTCTTACTTCTTGACAGAAATGACGCAGGTTCTCTCTATTTCCTCTTACAGGCTAGTAGACTTTCCTGTGGTGTCCCTCAAGGCACTGCCTTGTCGCCGGCATTATTTAACACCTACATTCAGCCTTTGTTGCTGCTCATCTGCTCCCACGGTTTCCGCTCATACTCCTTTGCTGATGATACTCAAATCATCGTCCGGATGGATCTTGCCAAGCCGGATGTAACATCTCAGCTTGGGAGTTGTCTGACAGGGGTGGGTAGCTGGATGAGCAGCAACTAGGTACAAGACGGAGGTTCTGGTGGTGGGTCCCTCTGCCTGCACTCCTCCTGGCTCCTCCTTTTCTCCTTCACTTTGGTTGTCTGCAGGGTGGCCCCCTGAGCTTGGCCCCTGCCTCATACCCATTTTGCTGGTGAGGAACCTGGGGTTCATATTCTCAGAAACTCTGTCAGCTGCAGCCCACGTTAGCTCCATAAGTAAAACTGGCTATTTTCAGCTCAGGGTTCCTAGGAAAGTTCTGCCTTTCCTTCCCAGGAATCCTCATGTTTGTGTGGTCTCTTCCCTCATTTTGAGTCGGTTGGCATACTGCAATTCTCTATTCTTGGCCGAACTGGCCTATATCATTCATCGCTTGCAGCTCCCTTAACGGTTTGTGATCTGATCAAACCGTGAATCTTGAACCACACACTAAGGTCTACATTTATCAATTGCCCATTTGTCTGCCAACAATACCTTCTCTATAGTAGAGTAGTTCACTTCTGCTTCCTTCAACACTATGGAGGCAAAGGCTACGATACACTCTCCCCCTTCACCTTCATGCGACAGCACTACTCCTAGACCATGGTTGCTAGCATCAGTAGTCAAAATATTACTTTTCATGAGACTAACACTACTCAAAGTAGGAGCTAGGTTCAAAGCTGACTTGACCTCTTGAAATTCTGATTTGTAACTTGCATTCCACTGGAACCGTACTCCCTTTTTCACTAAACTTCTCATTATGTGGGTTTTGCTGGCAAGATTTGGGATAGATTTAGGGTAATTTATTCTTTGCTGCTTGGACTGGGAAAACATATGATACTATTCACTAAATCTTCCTTTGGTCAGATTCCATGCTTTCAGACTTCATGTCCTAAACACTTTATCACTCCTTTATGAAACTTGCACTTCAACTTGCTGAGTGTCAATCCAGCATTTCTCAAAATGTTCAGCACTTTATTTAATCTTTCATCATGCTCCTCTAAATCTTTGCCGTATGCAAGAACATCTTCTTCTGTATTTCCTTTCCTTGCGCAGCTAATAATACTTCAATAGCATGTGCATTCTCGGACTTCTTTGCTTCTGGTTCATTTCGCTTCTCTAGTTCCTTGATGCAGTTGTGCATGTGCCCCACTTCTTTCGTGACCCTAATCACTTCCTCTAAAGAGGGATTATTCTTTGACAACAGAGCTTCCCTTACTTTGCCTTGACTGCCTTTGAGCATAATTGGTGTTGCAGCCTTTCCTGAAGAGTATTCCCAAATTCAGAAGGCAATGCTAAACCTCTCAGAGCCGTGATTTATTGTTCCACTGGCTTGTTCTGTTCTTTTTTTCTCTCCCCAAAATGATATCATTCCAAGACAGTGCTCAGGATTTGCTCATAATGATTGTCTAACATTCTGATGCATTTCTCATACTCTGTCGTATTGACTCGCTCTTCTTCTGATAAGGTGGGAAGATTCTCAAACTGCTCCTGACAATAGTTGGCAATGTATCAACAAGCACTTCTTCCTCTCACTGGAGAAATGTGGGCCGTGCACTGCTAGCACATAATGATCAAAGCGTTGTTTCCATCATTTCCTTGGTATCATGGGTTCTCCTTGTATCTTCAGAAAACAATTGGGGGGGGGGGGTAAAACACCTTGCATTATCTTTTCCCCTTATTGTTTTAAGTTTAATAGCTCACTTGTGCAATATTCTCTTTCCTGTTTTTCTTATGGCTCCCCTTTTTTAGCAGATTTGATCTATTCTCAATCCCATCCTCGTCGTCAGCGAAATAATGTTGTGTCACCAACAAGTAAGTTCTATTCCTTTATTAAAGTTTTTCTTCAGTAAACCTCACTGGCTGCTCAACCAACCAATATATACACTGGTCTGCTTCTTCTCATTGCATTACACGTTCCTTATTCCATATTCTAATTCCAAGATGACAGAAGTTTATTCCACATGGAAGCTATAAAGGAACTTTAATCATTTTTGTACTTTTTTGATATGATTTGTCTCTTTGGGAAAATTGCCTTTGGCGCTGTGTCCAGCTGCAGCCTTGAGACTATTTACCTAACCTTTGGTGAAGATAGCTCTTGGTAATCCAAAACAAAATTTGATGAATCCGTTATGTGGTATCCAGTGATTCCCTCGAATACAAAGCATCGAAAGCCTTGAAAAAAAATGCATCGAAAAAATGCATTTTATTTGTAGGTAAAGTTTTTTTTTTTATTGAAATAAGTTTTAAGGGGTAAAAAAAACGGGTTGGGGGGACCCCCACAATAAAAAAAAATACATTTTTTCGATGCATATTTTTTCGAGGATTTGCATTCGATGCTTTGGATGTCGAGGCTATCACTAGGAGCCCATTATGTCTGTATCAACCTCAGGAGTATTTTTCACACTAGTATTGTTGGACAGGTCATAGTTCATAATGTATGTCCTCCGCTGGGATGACACATGTAATGTATTTTTCAGTGCATTCTAAACCAGTCTCATCACTGTGTTACCAATGTCTGCACGCAGAGTGACCCGCAAACATCCACACATGATTATTATTCATTGTGTGGGTAATAGTTTTGGATGTGTTACTGGAATATCTCCACAATTTGCTATGCAAGATATATTGGAAGCATGGATGTCTCTTTTTCTACGAACCACATTTATATTTTCCAGAATTGCGTAGCAGCAAATAGAGAAAAGAACAAGAGACTTTTTTTCCCAAAATTAAAAAAAGGCGTCATTTGAATAAAGTAGTCACTGCATTTCTTCGTGACAACTATATCCAGTCTGTGGAAAATGCTAACATCTGCCATGATGCTATGAATGTTTTTAAAGAAAAGGTGGAGTGTGTCTCACTAATGTTCAGCATGCAGTATGTATCTATTTCTGAAAAGACACACCCAAAAGCTGTTTTAAAAACCACCACTGTAGAATTCGAATTGTTGGCCATTAAATTCCCTGTTATTTGACATTCTGGTCTGTGGACCTGTTGGCCTGTCTGTGAGCACCTATGGGAGCACTATGATAGCAGATGTGGCTTGGTGGAGAGGGAAGAGGATTTAAGAGGTTTTTTTATTTTTATTTTACGAGAAATGTTTGATCCAAAAAGAGCTCTTTTATATATTGTTTTCTTTTTTATGTTCTCTTTTGGGGAAAATACCCCATACCACAAAGGAAACTGGCAACAGGAGGAGATACTTGTGTGCGTAAGTGTAGTAAAAGATGTAAGTCTCATTAGAAGGTTAAGTGTGTATATTCCAACACACTTTGGGTCATTACGAGGTTGCCAGTCCGGAAACAACAATACTGGTAAGCTTGCCGGTACCGCTGTTTCCGTATCGGCAAGCTACGAGTTCTGCAGGCGGGTGCCTTTCAGCCCGCCAGGTCGGACCTGGTGGGCTGAAAGGCACCCGCTCGCAGACGTTGACGGATGCACCGGCACCATTCATGAATGATGCCGGTGCATCCGTCCTCCCCATTCTCATTGAGTCCAGTTGGACTCAAATGGGAATGGGGAGTAATATTTTCCAGCGCCCGGCAGTGGGCAATTACCGGGACCACTGGGGCCGTAATGCCCCGGTAAGTCCCCATTGCTAGGCATCGGCATAAAAATTACTCCGGCGGGAGCCGTGCCGTTTTTACTGACACTGCTACTGCCGGACTCATAATAACCCCCACTTACTTTAATTGGCTAGAGCAATTACTTGAATCGGTGTAATGTTTCTCCTTTCACATACTATCGGGCTGATTCAAAATGAAGTTACTATGGGTAACTCTGACTTCTCGTTGACTTACTCTCGGAAAGGGCTACTCTATTTACAAGGAATATACTATTAGAAGCTAAGTTACAATAAAACCCCCTGACTTAGTCCTGATTTGGAGTTAAGTTGTAACTCCTCTGTGAATTGAATAGCCCTTCATATGAGTAACTGAGAGTTACATCCTAGTAACATATTTGGAAACCTCCTCTTATGCGATGATTCACACGTGCTATGATTCAGCGACTCTTGCCCTTGATAGCGCTGTAGGTTCACTTTACACATGAATGTTGGTTAATAGGTTAGAGTATTGTAAGAAATACTCATTATCAATTTTCAAATTGTTGGTCCAAATATAATAGTTCTTCATTCTTTAGCAAAATGTTTGAATTTTGGAATTCAGTCCAGATAACATTTTTCTCGTCAAGAGTGAGATGTGACTGAAGATGCAGGCATCATTGAGAATTTTTGGTTTCAGTGATGCAAACAAAAATGTAACTTGCTCACATACACATTCAGCATGCAACCATCTTGTCACTGCCAAATACAGCCTTTTAATGAACATTTCAAACGTGATCTTTGCATCAGTAAAAATTGCAGACAATTCAACACGGTTGGTGCGGAGATCACTAGTTTTATGGCAAATGGTAAATGTTCACCATGCCACATATAATATTTAATTAATATTCTTTGGGGAGACAACACAGTGCCAAAATCACTTTTAGCTGCCATATTTGGTGCAGAGCATATTATGCATGTCAAAGCCAACTACATGGCTCCTGCATTCCCATGTCCACTAGAAAGCCAATATATTCATGCACAGAGTTCACGTTAGCAGTTTACAGTAACGGATGGGCCAGGTGAATAGCTCAGGGGCAGCACGCTTGTCTTGTATGGGGTTGCTGTTGGTACTCTTGTTCAGAGAGAAATTGCCATAGCATTTTGGTGCTGGACTGCCCATGTGGGTGGGACAAAGACTGATATGCAAATGGATATTTCCCATCTGTGAAAGGCACAGTGAGCAAAAAGCGTGTGCTGCAAACTCTCACCTCAGAACAGGTTATCATGCCATGTTCTTTCTGGAGAGAAGCGCCAGCTACCTTTTTTGAAACGCTTGTCTTGGAAGCAAGACAAGGCGGAGCAACACAGGTCTGAATCCTGGTCCCACACTTAGACACTGGTCTCTGGTATTTAGCATGCAATAAAAGATTGCTTAATTAATTAAAAGTTTACCATTAATACACAAAATCCACGTTTGGATACCTTAAAATGGACTAGCTGAATGATTAGGCTGAAATGGCAGAATGCATTATCTTTCAAAGCACAGTAGGCGACTTCACCAGATTGAGTCACAGTGAATTGAGCAACAGAAAATACAAGAGCATGGGATATTCCTTTCACTGAAAGAAAATAGGAAACTCTTTCACTTTACACCAAATTGGCTTCAGGAAGAGTGTGGAATGCAGGCCTTGGACACCCACCTCACATACACAGCAATACATCTGGGCAACAGGACAAACACTTAACAGTACTCTTTGGATAACAATTTGTGTGGCTAGTAGTTCTTGGAATTATGTTTTCAGAAGACAGGGGCTATTGACAAACTAAATGTTTTCTGGCATTGCTTCAGACACTTGCTCACATGGAGGTGGAATGGAGGTAGACAGTGCTAATGTATGATGCAGACGGAGGCTCCATTTTAGCACTGCAAATATATGCTTTAACCTATTAAGGTTTATCCTTTCGATGGCCTTCGACGCCAGAAGGCAAAGATCCAAGCCCCGAAGGAGCACTGATGTGTGGGCAGACTAAGGGACAGGCACTTTGGAAGAACAAAGCACGTGCAGGAGAGGGCTTTGGATCTCCCAGCCTCTTTCCCCCATCTCAGAAACGGACCCTTTTTCTGTTAACGCCTGTTAATATTGCAATTCGAAAGTTATCATCATAGGGCCAGTTGGGAGGAAAGCCCAGGGGCAATGGAATTGTCTTCCAAACAAGACTATGCAGAGCAGCGCAGGTTCTATACCCGGTCCTGCGCTTAGAGGCCAGACTCCGGCAGTAAGCTCGATATAAAAAAGAAATGTAACATGTTTATAAGATGAAAGCCACCTGGCCACAGCATTCCTTTGCACTTTATTGCACACGGTCACTTTGTTACAAGGCACTTTTCACTTAGGCCAGTCACCTGAAGGGATAAGGTAAGAGTACTGGCTCACTTGTCCGATACCCTACCAATGTTTTATAAGCATTCGTTTATTGCTCATTGTGCCTTCCATCTGCTAACACGAATGGCCAGGGTGGCTGAAAGTGCTAATTCAATTATTTCATTCAGTGCAGTTATTGCTGCCCTAACATGGCGCACTGACACAAAACTAGTTTGTTTAGGTAAATTGCATATTCAAGTGCAAATATAGTTCGTATTCCAAACATGTATACATGTGAAAAACCATTAAAAACTCTTTTACGTGTGAGATCAAAAACAGCTGAAAGGACTACTTTTCTATCTGACCTTTACTAATGAATGGCCAAAAAGAGGACACCGGTTATTCTGGAGCCCCCGTGACATTTTAACACCCAGTACTGAGCCACATTCACAAGGTGGATTTAACATAGAGTTCAAAGGTTCTCAGTGCTAGTCTAACACATATCAATATTGGAAAAGGATTGGCCAATTTAATCCATATCTTTCTAGACATTGATAAATGGCTATGTCTCTTTAATTCAAACTCTGTCTTTGCTCATGTATTTACAGAAAGCGGTCCGGCAACCCACAGCAAATATGACAAAAAGTAAATTCATTATGCTCTAATGGACTACCAATAAAAGAAGTTCTACACATCCAAATGCTGCAACAGGGGCTGAAGATTAGGGATGTCCAATCCTGTACAATTTGAGGAATACCCACACCATCAGCAAAAGAGGTACATTTATTCTTTGCCACAAACCTTCACACCTGTAATAACATTTCGTTTCTAACCTCTTTTGTCAATTTTTTAATGACCAAATTAAATAACAATGATGATGTTCGGTTATCCCTGTCTTGAGCCTCGGCTCCGCTTGAAGGATCTCAGACAATGCCCTATTTCAGATGGACATGCTTCTGATTCTATCTAAGATATATTAACATGAGAAATTAACACCCCTCACAGTAGGACAGACTTCAGTTGTTTGACACAAAATCTGCAGTCTACACGGGTGAATGCCTTTTTGGCTTTGAACCACACAGTAGCTACACCTTTGTCTTCGTCCCTACACACATTTTGTGAATCCACAAGAAACCTTGCAATATGAATGCTTTCCTTACTTTTTATGAGCCCCTCCTGCTCATGCCCCACTATCACACACATACAACGACTTGGAGCATTGTATTATTGGTGTGGGTAAAACAATAAAGAAGAAAGAAAGAAGACACATTTTCTTAAATGTGTGCTTGCTAAATTCAACCTACAAGGCCCGCGCAGCAGCAGACAAAGCCTGGCACCTCAACTTTCTTGTCTTTTTCACCAAGGCAGTATAAGTGTGGGTCTTATCACACTGTTTTTATTAAAGATCATGGAAAAGAAATAGCACCACAACACTAATATTTTGCTTACTCTTATGGTTGCCTTTTTGTATTAATTTTGGAAAACCTTTTTCCAACGGTTAATGCAGATGCTGCCTGTCCGCTGTACTGCAACGGCGCAGTCCATTTATGCCATTCTGTATGTTATTTTGATGGGTTTATTTTAAGATTAAGGTCCTGCTTCACAAATATTTGCCCTGGAAAGGAATGAGGAGATACCTGTGACCGTGTCATGTCACCTGATTAACAGAGTCTACACCTGTAGGACATCTGGTGCAAACAGGAGCATCTTACAGATGCATATGTGCAAGAATGTTATTTGCTCCAGCAGTTCTGGATGTTATCTAGCTTAGGGGTTTGTGAATCTAGGAAAAGGTAGCAGATCTGAGATGACCAGGGCCCCTCCTGGTTAGGTCCAGTGCAATTCTTTGTAAAATGGTCCCACATTTTCTTAGCTACACATGATATGGTCACTGGGAGCCCATGGTCATCAGATATACCATCAGTTTACATTCTGTTGTATGTTTAAAGGCATATCATCAGGAATTGAAAGGGCCCTGTGTTGAGGTTGTGTTACATCAAAAGAAGGTGGGGAGGAATGGAGGGGAGCGTGCACGCTGGACGGGAGAGGGGTACATTTAATGATTCTTTACAGTTGGGTGATCTTTTCTTGATGTCATGTTCTTGAAAAACAATAAAGATATTATTAAGAAGGTTCTGTCAGAGGTTGTATACTAATTGACCTTTTCACAATTGACTTCGGGAGAATTCACCTCGGGAGAATTGACCTAATTTAGAAGGTCAATTAGGACATATATGTGGGGGAAACCCCCGCAACACCCCACCCAATCCAAAACTCCCTGCAACCCCCCACCCAATACCGTTATCTTATTTAGAATCCAAAACCAACCCAATACATATATAAAATAACTAAAATAATATAAAGGTCAATTGTGCAGAAGGTCAATTAGGACCACTATAATTATGTCAATTGTGCAAAAGGTCAATTGTGAAAGGTCAATTTGGGTAAATACCCTGTCACATTGTTTTTCTTAAAACTGTGATCCGACATTAAATTTACTAAAAGTAAAATATTGTTTTAATTGCTATATGCATATAACATTGGTCTTGAAGCTATTCTGTTATATATTCCCGATACTCCCTTTTATAAAATTGAGCAGCACTAAATTCAATATTTGTTTTTGATGGATGACCGGGCCTTTTCTCTAAAGTTCAACATTGTTGCACTTCCATAGTTGAGTGTCAATGTCATACGCCACCGTGTTATGACAGCTACGGAACCATAGATCTGAGTATCTGTAACTCCACGCACCGTCATGTGTTTTGTCCTGGGTTCTTCCACCACAGGTCACAGCCACCATTTTAGAATCGTAAATATTGATGGCAAACTGTCCGACATCACTTTTATTCTCAGACTATGTTACGCGATTTGCAATTTGCCTACAGCAAACAGAAGGTTCCTGCAAGGCTGGCCATCCAAATTTAGAGGTTAATATTTGAATGAAATTTGACAGTCTAAGACTTCCTTTTGCTAATACTGGAGCTTAGCAGCTGCCCAGAAATCCCTCTATGGAAATCTCCTCATTAGAACTAATGGGCTGGGGATCCTGCAAAATGATTCATGCCCTGATGAAAGGCTCAGAATAGGGCAATCTACAAACATACAGCAGCCCATTGTATGCAGGTTTTTTTTTTTTTTTGTTGCTTTATCTTTGTAGTCCACTGCATACAGCACAACAGACCTGAATGAATGAATAGACCACAATAGGTAGAAAGGAACAAAGTGAGTTGTTTTAGGCAGACTGACTCCAACTGAATCGCTGCTGCTTTTTGCTAGTGTGCTCAAATGGAAGTTACAAAAGATTGCAGTAGATATTCACAGAGGAGTAGCCATACCGACTGGTGTAATATTTAGCACAATGTTTTGATTTTTCTTGTTATTCACACTTTTAGCACAAAACATAGCCCAAATATGCTACACAGATCATTTTAAAGAACCGATTTTTCATATACATAGGCACAACATGGGGGGTCCTGAGCAGACCGTGGCAGAAGCAGAGTAATGCTAGCCTTTAGAACTATGATTGGAGAACTTTGTTTTTGTTGTGTTTCACGCTGCAACCATAATTTCCCCTTAACCAAAGTCTTTTTTCAGTGAATTTCAAAGGTATTTGAAGCATAACATCCCTTTATTTCATGTTTTTTTATATCATAACATATTTTGTTCGTTTTAATTCTCAAACATACAACAATAGACTATGTTCTTTTTTGATCATACACGCAAACATACACAGAGTGCCCACTGGGCATGGCCTGCGGCCAGGCGCCTCCCATGTGCCCATTGCACCACCCTCATAATATCTATTAACATATCTACTGAACTCGTATGTACATTAATGAAAATAAAACTAATCAATATTGGGTGAACATGATTGTTTTTTCGGGCACAGTATGTTATACATAGCTGTGCATTTTGGTGGGCAAAACACATCATGACCCTAAAGTAATCCGTTCTACCAGAGGCGTTGCTAGGGGGGAGCTAAGGGGGCTATAGCCCCTGATCTTTTGGTTGTAGCCCCGGATAGAATCTCAGGCGCTACAGCCAAAAGACTAGTTAGCCCCCAGTCCCAACAGTTCCAACATCAGCGTAGCCCCGGGTCTTTTCCAGACCTAGCAACACCCCTGCGTTCTACATTTCTAATTAAGGAATAACATGAGAATATACAAAAGAAAACCGTTATCCACATAATAACCTGCAAAAGGCCCTTTGCTTTATATACCGCACTCTCTGAGGGCAGAGAATAGTTGAAAGAAGTGTTATATAAGGGACGATTGGTCCAGTAAGTCATTCCCCTGTGTGAGTTACAAACATTTGAAATCGGATTGTGAGAAATAGTCAGCATAGTAACTTAACAGAGGGATTTGTTTTTAGTGTAATGTGTCCACTAGCACAGCACTCAGTATATACATGTCGTTCTATTGTGGGAGAAGCAACATTGTAGTCATGCCTGATCCACTGTTTGATCAATGTGAACAACTTGGTCCTGAAGAAGATGCGAGACAGGTCAGGAGCGCCCACAATCCTGTTGAAACACGTGTCGATGCAATTCATGAAAATAAGAACTCTACAAATGATGTGGATTAGGTGCAAATGATTGATATGTTTTTATCAGACCAGAGTTGGAAGCTTTCTAAACATGGAGCACTATGAGACAATTTGTCACTCAATTAATTGCATTGAGTTTTTGAGTACTAAGCTAAATAAATCCTGAAGGATTGTTCCTCAACATAAGAAGAGTGTCCTTTTGTTAGTATGAATGAGGATTTTCTTTCAGAAAATGTAATCACTGGGTTACTCCAAGGCACTTCTTCATGTGCTTAAAGTTGGAACTAGCAGTGATGTCATTGAGTGTAATATAAGATCTCAGTGATGTCATTGACTGTAATGCATCACTACACAACATAATTAAGTTGAGCGATCAGAATGATTGTCTCATCACGTACAAGAAAGCATGTTCACAGAAGAGAAATACTGGGAAATATTTTTTCACAAATAGCAGAAGAAAACATTGCTTTTCACAGTCTAGGTATAGGATGTCAGACAGTTGGCCCAAGTGGTTGCTACGGTTATTTACTAATTGACCTTTTCACAATTGACCTTGGGAGAATTGAACTCAAGAGAATTGACCTAATTTAGAAGGTCAATACGGACATATATACGGGGGAAACCCCCTGCAACCCCCCACCCAATCCCCTTATATTATTTATAATCCAAAGCCAACCCAATACATATATAAAATAACTAAAATAGTATAAAAGTCAATTGTGCAGAAGGTCAATTAGGACTACTATAATTAGGTAAATTGTGCAAAAGATCAATTGTAAAAGGTCAATTTGGGGTATACCGGCTGCTAGACGTGGGCGCCCATGACTATCAGGACTGAGTATTTGTTATGCACTCTGGGGGAAATCGTGGAATTTTTAGTGTGAGCTGTGGAGGTAGCGAGGTATTTGAGGGTTTCATGCTTTGCACGGTTTAGGGTTAGTGGAAACATGATTCTGTGTTCTGAAGGCAGCAAGGCCATTACAAAGATTATTACCCACTCCCAATTTTTCAAATGGTATGCTGATATATGTTATGTTTGATGTCTCTGGTTGCTCTTTTGCCATGATTACTGTTTGATAGGTTTGTGTTTTATGGGATGATTCTATCTTTGTACCTTTTTAGATATGTTATCATGTGATTTTGTATCTTATTTACCATGTGTTATGCATGCTATATTTTATGCGGATACACAAGGGTCATGCAGACACAAGTTTAATTAAATCAAATCAGATTCAAATTGGAGGTGGAGCTCACAGAGGACAGTTCACTGAGTTTGCCGGCATTTCTACTCCTAATGTGAGCCTACAGCTCCCAAGACCCTTCACAACTGACTACACTGGGTGGGGTTGATGGCAGTTGAAGTCCAAAACACCCAGGAAGCCACATAATGAATAACTATTCCCCTGGGTGGCCAAGGACTGTCCTTTGTGACCAAACATTTGATAATGTTTGAGAGTGGGGATGACAAGTTTCCACTGCCCTACTCCACTAAATGCTCATGGCCAGTGTCACACCACCTCCTCAGGCAGAAAATGGAGAAATCCTCTAATGTTAAATTCTGAGGTCACTTGAAGGTTCCAGTCTGGCTTAATGACCCATGCAAAGGGGTTTATTGGCATACGTGTGACTTCAGCTCAGTTCAAGGCAAAACTAAAACCTTTAGCCTGCCAGGGCTTTCAGTGGCAGCACAGTAAAGGCTACCACAGGATGGAGTACATTTTTTAACTTGATTCTGCGTTAATTCTACTTGGTGGTGTTGCTAAAGTATTTACAACTTAAAGATGGCGCTTCCAGGCTGGGACTCATGAGGGAGGGTCTCTTTGACAGAATGGGCTCATGCAATAATACACCACCAGCTCGAATCAGCGTAGGGGGCCTACAACCTTCGGATCTCCAGATGTTTGAGACTACAACTCCCATCGCCCCTCACTATTGACTGTACTGGCAAGGGCTTGTGGAGCTGTGATCCAAGACATCTGGAAAGTCAAATGGTTCAGGCTTAGGGAAAGCAAGCTTTTGACTCCTCCCACCCCCACAGCAGATGATTAGGAGGTGGAGAAATTGACAGCTTCATTACTAAGAGTTCTGGCCCCTCCCCAATACTGATCCACCTTCATTGGACTAAGCAGTAGAAACTGACACTCAACTTAGCGAGTGGTGGAGATTTCTGCTGGGAGAGACCCTTCCACTCTTTTTCGAGGCTGCAAGGAAACCAACAGGATTCCCTCCTTTCGACTGTGCATGCCCGGCTGATTGGATGGAATTCTTTAGAAATGTCAAGGTCTGGGAGGGTGGATTGGAAATAGCCTGCCACCCCCACACTGCCGCGCCAGCTCTGAGCTGTCAGACCAAGACACTGGCAGGCGGCAAACAATGGCTGTTTGGCAGTGTCCGCAATAGACCCAGCAGACGCCTTCTGCCAATTGCGGATTCCCTGTATGTGCCGGAGCTGTTGACCGAATCTCAAAGTCTGGCAGTGTCTCCACCTCGTAGCCACAGGGTCATGGGATAGAGTGGGGACCCGATGAAAGTTCTACTTTCATCATGTCTCTAAAAAAAAGGCTCAGGGCCATTGAGAACAACTCAGGAGCATTGAAGGACACCACTTGGCTTTTGACTAGGGGAGAGCTTTCACTGAACTTCCCAGTGAGTGGAGCAACACACTGCACTGGAATTCACACTAAGCAGAGCGGGTATATCCTGTATCCCACCAGTTAAGAAGTAGGACCACATCAGACGTGTCTGGAGAGTTCAAAACGTGTAGCTAAATTAGCTTCTCCTGTGCCACCCTTGGTGTAGTCCATTTTTGGATTGGTGTGCAGTTCAGATTAAGCAACACTCTACCAAGAGAGCTAGAGTTTCCTCTAAACCTTGCCTCCTGGATGATTGTCAACTAATCCTTCTTAGAGCTATCAGGCCTCCATGCCTGGCATTTGATAGGCATTTGGAAAAGCTTGCGGTACATTGTGGGTTGTCAACTGACTAAGCACGATCTGCAGTAATGCCAGTGACCTATCACCAGTCTCTGTCTACCGAAAGCCTTGTGCCCACCCAGGAGAAATAAGGGCCTCATGATTGGGTGCTGCCCAAGCTCCTTTAAATTTGAGAGTGCAAATTGTTTTCTCTGCCCAAATCTTGAGCCTTCAGTCAAAGCCTTGTTGAAAAGCTCATTGAATCCAATTACTCAAGCTGGTTACCTGCAGTTCCTGACTCAAGGCCAAATCTTGTTTACATTTGACCACCGGGTATCCTTGTCCAAACACAAATCAGCAACAATACATTCCTCTACTTCTGAAGCACTGACCCAGACCAACTCCGCAGGCCTGAGAGTTGCAGAGCCAAAAGAAAATGCCACAATGTCCTTCGACGGGAAACCCTATCCAGGTCTTTCAATAACTTATACAGAACTAACTGAGAGAGACCAACGTCCATCGAAGGATATCACCTCCTGCTTGTGGCTAATGCCAGGCAATCCCACCTCTTATGCATTTCTTCTGTAGAAGAGTGGCAGGGAGAAAGGCGACGTCATCTGATGCACGCCTTGGAGCTCAAAGTACCAATCAGAAGAGAGACTACTAAGAAGCCACTTCCCATCTGCATCATACAGAAAGCCATGGACCAAAGTGATGGCTTCTAAATGTCTTCGGCTTTCCGTCTATTTGCCAAGTGGCTGGAGAGAAACAAGTGTCACTTCTTGGTAGATGAGGGATGAAGTGGGAGGAGGGCACTTCGCCTGTATCCTTGATGCAGAGAATTAATGCTGGAAAGCAGGCGGTAGCAATTCTAGGTATGTAGAAGGGGGCAAAGGGTAGGAGTTTTGGATGCAACTGTTACATTGCGATCCCAAAATGGAGGTGTAGTTGATGGGTGGGTGGACTTTTCCAGCTGATGCCTTGATGAGCCCAATCCTACAAGAGATGCCATCGGAAGCAAGTGCAGGACCGCGAAGAGAAACAGAAATACGATCCCATGCCCTGATTTACAAAGGAATTTCCATAATACCATGAGCCGACCTCTCATACAAGTAAGAAAGTAAAGGTCATTTGGGGTTAGGCCTGATTAACAGAGTTAGGGAGTACAATGGCAAACCCCTACACAACTAAAACAAAACATAATAGGTTACTGTAACTCCAGGGTGTAGGACCCTGGAATCGTCACAATCAAGCACCGTTATGGCTATCAAGTCTTAATATATGATAGCCTTTTATACAGTTGCAGTTAACCCCTAAGTAGGCTTCCAGTGCAATGGCTGGCCCATACAATGGCAAATTGTACCCCCGCTCGGGGAGGAGGGAGCGGTTAAGTGTGAAGTAGCAGGGTTAAGCGTGAGCAGCTACAAACTTGAAATGGAATATTGATAAGGCACCGTGTGTGGAGGGAGATGGGGGTAGCTTCTTTGAGGTTGTTTGTGCTTAGACTCAAGTGTGCCGACTCGAACCCTTTGGGGGTTAGAAGCAGTAAGCCAAGAATAGGGTGAAAAATCCTTCAGCCAACAATAGCTATTGTTACTCAAACAGCAGGTATTTTGTGCTGGGCTATGGGTGTACCCAAGCATTGCCTTCACCAAGGAGGTCAATGTGTAGGTATGGAATTCCACTGCCAGTGGCGGCAAATCCTGTAAATGCCAAGATTTAGGCTGTGAAAGAGGAAAGTGCCAGAGAGAGACAGAGCAGAACAACAAACCAGGAGGGTGAGAGAGGAAGAGGGCACGGGTAGCACAAGGAGATGGAGGGGGCCACAATACCTCTGCCAAGACCAGTTGGCCCCCGAGGGAGAACCGACTGAAGGAAGGGATGTGGGAGTGATCCCATAGAGTAAACTGTGGATGAGCTTTTAAGGAACACCTTCCCTTTTCTGTAAATTGCGATTGCCAGATGGGCCGATTTAATTGGCTAAGGAGCGAGTCTCGAAGATGGCATAGGCGGGAAAGCATATATGGGTGCATAGGTCCAGGCTCGAGCACAAAAAAACAGTGGGAGTTCACTTTTCAGGCATTACACCAGTGGTCTTTAAACGTTTCATGGTGAGCCCCACCTTGAGTAAAACTATTGTTGTTGCCCCCTAGCCCCCACAAGCCAAAAATGCGCCACCCCTGGGACTCCTTGATGCCAGCTTAGGGGGGCCAGCCCCACAGTTTGAAAACCACTGAATTACACGTAGCCTAAAATGCCCTGTGCGGCTGCTCACCCGTGCTTTCAGACAAAAAAAGTGTGACACAAAATTGCAAAAAGTATATTGCTCTTTAATCTATACGAAGCAAATAAAGACACGTGGATTTCCCTTCTGAACTTTAATATGCAGCCTAAAATGTGCTGTTCGGCTGTTTCTAAGGAAATGGCAACACGTGGATGGGTCTTGGAGACGAGAAGCACACTAACCAAATTGAATTCTGGGAAATAACTACTCTAGCGGATGTTTGCACAATGACAGCGACCGCTTTAGGGCCTGATTCACAGAAGTGTTTTTTTTTTATCCCATTGGAACACGCTCTGTGAATCAGGCCCATTGTCTTTAGAAAAACTTTGTCACAAGAAGGTCTAACATAAAAGGCCATCATCGAGGATACCAGGGGCCAGATTTGCACAAGTGCAAGTGCAACGTTGCACCGTATTAGAACTAGGGCACAGTTTGCCATAGTTCTAAACACACTGGAGCTGATTTACAAAAATGTTTTCAACAGGACTTTCCCATGTTAAAACAAATCAGGCCCACTGGGCCATATTAGAAAAGCATTGCATCATGACAAGTGCAGTTTGGCCTGGTATAACCATCATGGTGGAAACTGCCCTAGTGCACAGAAAGATGACTTTCTGATGCATTTTTGCACCAGGTTTCAGGGACGTCATTTCACCAAAATGCTAGGGGTAGCGGAAGTGACATCACATGACCCTTGACCCCCTGATGACATCACAGGAAGTGATGTCATTTGACCCCACCCCAAAGTGATATCGCGGATAGCGGTGGAACACAGCCTTTCACCCGTTGACAAAACAGAAAGTACCATCACATAGCATTGTACACTACAAAAAATATGGTTACAATATCACTATAATGTGATGTACATTTCATACAAGAATGGATCACCATATCTATAGTTAAGATCAGTGTGTATAGGCCCATATTACCAAATTACTGTGAATGCAAGCAGACGTCCATGACCAAGTGGTAATGATGTGTTATTATATAGCACTTACGCCTAAGCACTTTATATAGAAAAAATATACACCCAATATCACCCAAACTGTGTTGGTACTCATTTATCGACCTCAGAAGGATGAAACTGAGTTGAGGCTTTTAAAACAGACTAAATCAGTGACTCACTCCCTGAAGTGTGCCTGAAATAAACCTTTAATGAGTCTAGCAAATATTGTATAGAATTCCAGAAAGACACATTTGGTATTCCTGTTCTTTCTTATTTAAAGTCAGTGCTGAAAGTGTTAGACTTGTGGCACTCCTGTTCTTATGTTTTTTTAAGGGGCCTGAACAAGAAAGCCAGCCACTTCAGAGGTAACGAGCCACATGGTGCTAGCTTGCATTATAAAAAAGAAAATAATAATAATTTTTAAAAAAATGTTTTTTTGCTATTTTTTTTAGAGGTCGCAAAGGAGACCTCAGAGGTCGCAGTCGCGACCTCTGGCGACCCCTAAATGACGCCCCTGCCAGGTTTGCCCTAGTGCTAATACCATTCCATATTAGCCCTAGGGTAAACTTTGCCCTGATGCAAAAATTCAGTGAAAATGTATCTTTTTTGCACAAGGCAATTTTTGCCCTGGTGCTTATACCATGCCAAACTGCACTAGCCATGGAGCAATGGCTTTCTAATATGTCCCAGTGTGTTTAGAAATAGGGCAAAGTTTGTTCGGGTACTAATACCATGCAACTTGCATCCATTTTCTGTAATCTAGCCCCAGGCATTCTGCAGTGTTAGCAGTTGGCAGAGTAATAAATACTGAGGCCTTGCTTCATGGAATTATTTGCATGTAAAACAGGGATTTGCGTGCCATTTTGCCACAAATCCCTGTTTGACGAATGGGGATTCGTGGGCAGAATGGCGTTCAAATCCCCATTTTACAGGTAAATAATTCAATGAATCAGGGCCTATATATCTGAAATAATTAGATACTTGTAACCCAAACTACTCTTGCTAATGAGATTTTGTCCAAGTTGGATTTTCTATGGGATTCGTGCACCCTCAAGCTTCTAGCTCAGGGGCAACACATAAGTCTTGGAAGCAATGCAGCGCAGCACAACACAGGTTCGAGTCCCAATCCTGCACTTAGAAACCAATCTCGGGAGTTAAGCCTGCTATAAAAGAACAATTATAGTTAAAATGCTAGAGTGCATCTGAAATATATAGAAACACTTTGGTATGAGTCCTAATCGTCACTTATTCTGTGTCAGAAATATGGTCACTTAGGGCCCAATTCATGGAATAATATGTTCCCGGTTCAAAGTGAATTTGCACTGCTGAAAAACGACTTTGCACTGCCGACACAAGCCCTGATTTATGGAGCAAAGTTTATTTTTGCCGTGCAAAGTCCGGGCAAAGTCATTTTGAACTGCAAAAATGACTATGCGCTGATTTTGCACGGCAAAAATACACTTTGCACGGTTCCATGAATCAGGGTTTGTGTCGGCAGTGCAAAGTCACTTTTCAGCAGTGCAAATTCACTTTGAACCCGGCAAATATTCCATGAATCAGGCCATTACTTTTTAAATTGGGACTTGGTCAGACACCCATGAATACGAGCATGCACTATTGAGTTCATGCTCATACCCATTTCCATCTTCAGGAAGTTATTTTTTTACCCATTCAGGAATAAGTGCTGTGTACATTGGGCAATAGTTGCTTCTGTAGATCGTTTGAAGGCTACTTGTCCGCTAGACTAATAGGAGGGGTTTACTAGATCTATGCTGGGAAGATAACTCAGAGGGAACATGTTTGTCCTATAAGCAAGACAACACAGAGAACCCAGGTATGAATTCAGGTCCTGCGCTTAGATACTGGTCTCTGGTATTAAGAGCATTATTTATAAAAGATTATAAAAGATTAATAAATACACGCAATAATCACGAGGCTCCGTGGCATTACCACATCTTGGCACAGCCTAACGGCTGCATGTGCAGGTGGAATATTTTACCAAAGCAAAAGGGGGGTGGATAGAGAGACAGGTGGGACAAATGGGTTGAGTATGGGAGGTTTTGAAGGGTGGGCTAGAGGGATTGGCCACTGTGGAAAGGCTGCATCCTCGATCAACATCTTGCGCCACCCTATACATGGGGGCAACTCTCTAGGAAAACCAATTGTGAGGTCCTGTTTACCCCACAGTTGGGTTCTTGAGGTGTGCAATGATCCTCAGGAAGGAGCAGTAAAAGCAGTAAACACTGCTCGGGAAGGGGCAGGTTTCTCAGGACCACCACAGGTGCGTGGTGGATCAACGTTCCGCATCCGCAGGCATAGAATTTGACGTACAAACTCCCTCGGAGAGCCTGATGCCTGAATGCAGAACCAGTCAGGGCATTCAGTGTACAAGGAGAATGAGATCTAAGAGGATGATGAGGATGTTTGCATAAGAGTTCCATAAAATCCACCGGCATCACACAATTTTCAGGTACATTTCCACCAAACAGGTCAGGGGTTTCCCGCCTTCTCATCACCTTCACCCTTCTCTGCCTCCCCTCTACCTTCACTAAGCAAAGTGTTAGAAAGCGTTGCCCAGATTACTAAATGATGGGAGCCATTGCTTCCATCCCTGCAAGGTCGGAGCTTGTGGTAGCCATCTTCCCACACATCCCCACCCCCCGCCACGACCTCAGCGAACCGAAGGGGTCATGGCCGAGCCGGCATACTACCTTTGGATCTCTGAGGCTGGGGCAGGTGGAAGGTGCAGCGTCTCTACCAGGCCCGAGCTGGAGGATCTCTGCCCGAGGCAATGCCTTCTGGCTTCCAGCAGATAATTTGATGTGGAGGTAAGCCACCTGCTGGAGACGCTTCAGCCAGGATGTGTGATGTATTACCAATGCTGCACTTTGATATTGATTACAGCTCCTCAGCTTGCACAGCTTTTTGCTACCTATGTAATGACGCAAATGAGGGCGCAATCAAAACACTTTCAAGCTGCTACACATGTTTTTATTATGGCAATACTTTCACTGACACCTTCCACTCAAACAATGCTGATGTGCAGATAGTGGCGGCTTACGTATGGATGCAAAATCGGTTGGGTGGGGAAATCTGGTGGCCATGTTTAACAGTTGTTTAATCACTGGGGGCCTGATTCATAGAATATTTAGCGTGGCGCAAAGTGACTTTGCACTGCCAACAAACACCCTGAATTCACAGAGAGGTGCAAAGTGCAAACTGTGCTAACAATTCCATGCATCAGAGCCTGGGACTGCTCTCCTACCGGGTGAAGCGTATTGGGTTAGTTGGAGCAAATCATGCTTTTCTGTAATCCTCTGGTACACACTGACCAGCTATATATGTTTTCCTGTTTCTGTCCCAGAGCTGCTCGTGGGTGCCATGCCACACCAATGGAAGCACAGCATACTGTAGTATCGGCGTTGTAGCTAGTCTTTCCAGTGTTGACTACTCATTGTACCCATTTTCAGTGCAGAAAACTCATTGCATACACATTCAATCACAATTCAGTGCTTCAGGGGTGTCACGAGGGCTTGTCAGGGGCACTATTTCCGTCCCGTGTACTGCTGCGATGTTCCGCTTTCAGATTAACCCGTTCCTGTCTCTCCATCGACCATCAGAGCAGAGATGCATTTCTATTGGCTGACATTCTGTGGTATAGTAACTTAGTACATGTGTATCCCTTGAGGGTTCTCTTTTCTCACCACCACCCCCACATAAAACTCAACTTCTGCCCCGGTAGGAACTGCAACTCATGCAACGATTCAATGCACCTCCGGACTAACCCATGCTTTGACCCTTGCAAATCCGGTAGCACACATGTGGGCATTAATGATGATAATTAGTAACAGCTGCTACCAAGCACTCCGAATCTCAAATTTACAGAATTTGTCACTATATAAAACACAGATATATTGTTATTATTATTAATACTATTATTATTAATATTATTATTATTATTATTGTTGTTATTAATATTATTAATATTATTATTATTATTATTATTATTAATCGTGCCGCGATGCCCCTGGGCCTTCTGCGCGCTCTACAGATGTGAATAAATAAAATAAAATAAATTATTATTATTATTAATATTATTATCATCATTATTACTCTTCTTCTTATTATTATTATTATTATTATTATTATTACATTTTTAAATTGAAGGGACCTTCCTGACATTGATTTGTGAGCCTTTCAACTAAAGGAACTCCACCGTACTTTGCTTCCTGTTTATTTCAGGAGCTTGTTGTGCAATTCACAAGGTTTAGTATTGCATTCTGTCAGTTCTTGCAGTTCTGTTTTATGTCCTTAAAACTGATAATTACTGTGTGCCAGTAACTCACACTCACACGCTTGCTCTGTGCTCTCCTTGTGTACTGTATTATACAAGTCAACGTGTGTTTCGCATAAGCCAGTGCTTCGTCAGGGCTTGTATGTTCAATGATATATAAGTGGTCCATCGGCTACTTTCTTGCTCGTGTTTCTGGGGCAGTCATCATGAGACAGCAAGGGTGTTGTCCTTGTGGCATCATTTGATGTATTGTCCTACACATTGTAACCTCTTGTCGTTCGAGGCACGTGTACCTAAACATGTCCATTTGTATTCCAGTAGTCCAGCGTGTGCCACTGTGTAGGTTATAATTCTACACATTTGTATGTACGTACATTTTGTAAAGTAGGCTGCAGCCTGGGTAGGTTTGCTGGTGTGCTGTGCCCATATCCAAACAATTAAATGGTTGGGTGTGCCAAGCTGGCATGGAAAGTATCATGCGTCCAAGAATTCATGTTGTCAGAAATGAGGTGAAGAGAACGTGGAGTAGGGCCGGACAATGCTAAAGCCTGGTCTGAAAGGGCCTAGCCACCAGTGTAAGCCAACACGAATGCAAAGAGGCACCAGAACGTAGTCACGGAGGGCCCATAGGCTTCAAATACAACAGCCCAGGAGGAAGTGGGGGTTTAACTGTAATGCCCTGTTGAGCGCACAGGTGATGGCAAGCTAGCAGCCAATAAAGTTTGATAGGAACCAGCACTACATGGCCAGGCTTGCTAAGACCTATCAGGGAGCGTGCAGCTGCAGGTTCAACTCTCTGTAGCCTGACACACAGCCGTCATTGCCTCTTCACCTTGGCCCATTCAGGAGAGAAAAAGATGCACCCACGGCGCTCATCCGTGTCTAGAGACCGCCTGAATGCAATCAAGCACATTACTTGATCATTGACATTTTCAAATGCTTGGACTAGTTTGACATCAGCAGTCGTCCACAATTTGACAAGGAAAAGCTTCTTTGGATTGGTCAACATTGAGTGAAATTGAAGGATCGAGCTAAAGAGTTTTCATCATTCAAAGGCGTTGCTGGCCTGAGAACCAGGGTCTGATTCGCCCCTCGGCCTTTCGGCCCGTGGCTGGGCCGAAATCGTCCCTGGGGAGTGGGGGCCGGTTTCTGGCCATGCCTGGGCCGGTTTGGAAGAAAAAAAAAAATTCAATTTTTTTTTTCTTTTTCAGAAAACCTTTCATCCTTCTTAGGTCGATAAATGAGTTCCAACACAGGTTGGGTGATTTTGTATGCATATTTGTTCTATAAAAAAGAGCTTAAGTGTAAGTGCTATACAATAACATATTATCATTTGGCGTTGGACGTCTGCTTGGATTCACAGTAATTTAGTGTACTTAGGACAATGCTATTTGATGCCACTTCCTGTTTTGTCAGGGGGTGAAAGGTCATGTTTCATCGCTTCCCGGGATGTCACTTTGGGGTGGGCTCAAATGACATTACATCCGGTGATGTCATTAGAGGTCAAGGGTCGTGAGGCGAGGGGTGGGCCACTTTTTTGAGGCGCGGGTGGGCCACTTTATTTTGGGTGACCGGGCCTATTTCTTGCCCCAGTCCGACCCTGCTGAGAACTAGAGGGACTAGCCTTCAGAGATGGATACAGGATATTGACGAGATCCTTGACAAGGATTGCATCGAGTCATTTTCAGCTGCTGTCTGAAACCGCTAACTCAGGGGTTTAATAGGGCAGCGTGTTTACAGTGCCAGTGGGGGGTTATGTGTATCTATATCAGGGTTGTCCAACTCCAGGCCTTGAGGGCCTGATCCATGTCAGAATTTCATGATGCCCCTCATTAATATTCATGAGGTACATTTGCATACAATGATTCTAAATGTATGCACATTTCTCCTTATGAATATTAATGTGGCATAGCAAGAAAACCAGACTTCTGGCCCTCGAGGCCTGGAGTTGGACATCCCTGATCTAGATGATACTGAGCTGACTAGTCACCTGTGTCAATCAGCAAGATGTGTGATGTGTGTAAACAGTGCCAGGGCTTGAATTTGTTTCTTTGTTTTTTAGAAAGGGCAGCAAATGGCGCCATAGCTTCCGAGGTATTACTCAATTTCTATGAAATCAAATTAAAATGGCCGTATTGAATAATGGATGAAAAAGTTGCATTCTGCAGGACTCCTGACCTCACTTTCTCTTATGCCAGTATGATGGAAAGCAAAATTGAGCCTGGGGCAAAGTGGGTCCGGCCATTTTAAGCCATTACCATGGATGCTGAATGGGGAAACACATTTGGCGCACAGTCCGACTGCAATTCCTATTAGAAGATTTCATGGAACGGTCAGGAAGGACACTGCATGGTTTTCTGTAGAACAGCATCAGTTTGGTTGTTGTCAGAAATATTGTGTTTTCTTAGTTAATTCTTTCAGGTGTGGTTAAGCTTTGTGGCATCCCAGTGAAGAGCTCTTAGACATCTCTTTGTGTCTGAGGGTACTTGTTTCTTTGATATGTCCTCAGGTCATTATATCATCGGATTGGCACTTCAGACAGAAAGGGAGATGGCCTTCTCAGCTGGGAAAGTTGTCATATTCCAAGAACCCGGTGGAGGTTCAGCCTGGATATTAAAGCAGAGAAATGAGGCAGTAAAAGAGCACTGCTGTTTCGCTGAACACATCATTTATCAATGTGAAGGTGAGTTCCGGTGCTTGTTGGAGCTCAGATAACTATTGCCTCTAATGAGCCCAGATGCCTACAGGTTGGGTGTGCTATACAAATTGCAAAATAAATAAATAAATAAATACATTAATAAATAAATGAAGATCAGGCATACACTAGATCCACAGATAGAATGAACAAACCAATCAAATTTGAAAATACACATAAATGTACATTAATTGTTCTGAACGAAACTAACCTCATCTTTAGCCCAATCATCAAAGCTCGTTAATGGCTGGGTCATCAGTGAAGCTAAAGCAGTCCAGCAACACATCATGGTCAGAGTCTCATGGAAAGACATGTAGGTAAAATATAATTTAAATTCCTTCAAAGAACCAAACCTGTACCAATCAGACCATTCATTTAGACTACAGTGCTGCCAAAATCTCTCAGTATTTTGGGCATTTGTCCGCAATCACCAATGACATGTTGACAAAGTGTCCCAAAGATTCTCTTGCTTTGAACAGAGACTTTGGGATTTGGTCTCAAAGTCACAAAACTGTATCAATGCTGTTATTAGTTCCCAGAAGATTTTAACAATCTTAATGGACTCAACTTGCAACTATTTTACCAATCAATATTTTAAATGTGATATTGCCCTCTCTCCAGTCATCTTCCTTGTAGGCTTGTGACCATTCCTAAACAGAATTGGAAGTGCCTAAAAACGGTGCGAAATATTCTTACCAAACTTTCTAGCAACAATATGAGAATACTCTGATTTAGCTTGTGAATGGTTATATCTTAAATAGGTGAAAGCCTGAATGTATCCATTTAAATGCTCCATGGAATGCAGCATGTGTTGTGTAATTTAGGCCTCGGTTGTCAAGCACTATTGTTAAAATAAATCTAAGTTTCTTTCATCAATGACACCCTTGCAACATATCAAACTCATTGAAAAGGCAATACAGACATCACTACAAGTTTGGTGGCAAATCGAGGGTAAATTCTTTCATTTAGTTCAAAATCAATTAAGTGCTTTAAGTGGGAAGCAAATTCCAGGGGGGCGGGGAGAGGGGCTCTAGTTAGGTAGCACAGGTGATTGGAGTGGCAGGGAGGACACCCCACCCACCCGCACTTAGCCTATGCCCCTAACTAGAGCCCCCACCCCTCCCTATGGGGACTGAGTGTCTGGAAATTGTTTAGCTCCTAGCTAGGCAAATCACAGGCCCCGGCCCTCTGCTAGCAAGCTGCCTGTGGAGCAACGGAGCTTGTGATTAAGAAACAAAAGGAGAGGCTTTGTGCCGCAAAAGTATGATAACAGTGAGCCCCAGCTCTCCTTTTGTTACCTAGAGTGAGGAGCCAACCCCAAGCATGCAGCCCTTTCACTCAAGGAGCTGCATTGTTAAAGGGCTGCCGGCATGTGTCAGCGCTTCTGATTAGAAAAAAGGAGAGGCATCAGCCTTATATCATGTGGCTCTTTGGCTACCTGAGGTTGGCGTATCTGTCTGGGGCTAGTCTGGGTTTGGGCCATAGCCCCAGCAAAGCTCTGCCTCTGGAACCCTTTTTGGAGACTGCTAGATCTCTGCCCCTGCTAGTCCTCCTGTTCCACTTAAAGCTCTGTATCATCACTACTATCTCCCGTGGATTTACCACAGGATTACAAACAGATTACAATCTGCTGATTTCTGGCAGTAATGTGGATGATTTACCTCCATCTTCTTGCTGGAGGTACATTCTCCACTGAAACATGTAATATGGGGGTGCTGTAATAAGTCTGTAAAGTGGCTGTAATGGAACTACCACCACTTTACTGGCATACTACCGCACCTCCATATTCTAAAACGGAGTGGACTTCCTGCCATATTTCCGCCCCTTTGTGCCTCACCACAATACTTGTAATGAGGCCCAATGTTTCATGTATAGAATGTGGCCTCTCTTATTAGCTCAAACATTTTACAGTTCCTGGTTATACTCTGTTTTGTATGTCACTCAGCTGCACCCAGATGTAACTTTTTTGTACGTGTGATTTAATTAAGCTAAGACAATGATTGTCAAAGCAGAGATGTGGCCACACCTCGCATGGTGGAGCAGTAAAATGCAGTTAAGAGGATTCTAGGATGATGTTTCTTTTACAACTCGAATAGAATCTTCAGAGCGTTGCTTTGACATTCAAAGTCATTGAGAATCAGAGCAGTAAAATTAAAAAAATCAACAACAAAGAATTTAATTCAGCTTTTATGTTGCAATTCATGCTGGAAACCAGTCTCTAAGCACAGGGCAGGGATGCAAACCTGTGACGCTCTGCGCTGTCTTGCTTGCAATGCAGACAACTGGGCCTCATTACGAGGTTGGAGGGTTGCCACCGACCCTGTAACATTGTTTCCGCTGTCTGATTTCCCAGTACTACGTGGATATTACAGGTGAGGACGGACCGGGACATCAAGTGGCGGAAAGTGTAAGTCCCCATTCCCGGATTCCACGGGAATGGGGAAACGGAAGCACCAACACCATTGCTAACAGTGCCGGTGCTTCTGTGAAAACCATGCCTGGAGGGGCCAGTACTCCTGCAGGCAATCTCCAGAAAGGGTACTGGTACGCTGCTACCGGCACCCTTATTTCCAGACCACCAGTATTGGAATGAGGCCCAGTGTGTTGCCCCCAAACTATTTTCCCGAAATGAACTCTTCAAACCTTAAATGACTTCATCATAGACTGGGCGAGGATGGACAATATAAAGTTTAGAGAATGCACCCTTCGTATCTCCCCCAACGCGGTGACTGGGAAAAGTAACAGCAGGGACTGGCATACACCGCTCAGCACTATTTCCAATTCAGAGATTAACTACAAGCGTCTCACGGTCGCATCCTAAAAGCAAAGACAGCTGCAATTTTAAAATGTATTGATTCGAATGTTGTGCTTCTACGTGTTCTCTCAGCAAAGACCTAGTGGCCAGATTGAAGGGGTCCAAGGACTGATAGTGTTGAAGACTGCTGCAGGGCTGACAAGGAGAGGAGATTTGATTCTGCAAGTTCGGCGACTGTCAAGAGGCAGCCAATGCCATTTTAGGCAAAATGAGCCAGCAAGAGAGAGAGAATGAATGTAAAATACACTATGCAATACATCCTATATGTCACGTAGCACAACAAATGGGCCTCATTTTGAGTTTGCCGGTTCAGGAACTAAGGTAACGGTAAGCTTGCCGGTACCGTAGTTCCCGGACCGGCAAACTACGAGTTGTGCTCGCAGGTCAGACCGGGCGGGGAGAAATGCACCCGCTAACACAGCATGTCGGATGCACAGGTACCGTTGTGAACGGGGCCTGTGCATCCAACCTCCCCGTTCCCATTCGGGCCGAATGGGGATGGGGAGCATCTTTCTTTCCTGGTGCCCGCAAATGGGCAAATACCGGGTCCTGCAGGGCCGGAATGCCCCGGTAATTACCCGTTCGTGGAGCCAGAAAATATTGCAAGTTTGGCAGCAGCCTGCCGGTTTTACCGGCAAGGCTACCAGCAAACTTGTAATGAGGCTTAAGTCTGGACTATATTAAATATCAATCCTGTTTACATATAATTATTTCAGGTTATCTGTGCAATAAGGTTTCGGCATGCACAAAAACCCGTACACACTGACATTAGCTTCCACTCACAAAACCACTTCCCTTTTCCAAAATTAAACCCCAATGAAGAGACATATATTGAAGCAATGTTATACTCACATCAATATCATGTGTCAGTCTTCTTAATAAAAATATATGCAGTCATTCTAATGAACTTGGAATGTTCCATGATTTTATTAGATGCAGCCAAGAACTCTCATTGGAGCTATTTTCTGTAATGGGATTCTGTAATGTGATATTCTCCAGTCCAGGGAAAGCGATTCAGTTAGGGTCAGTTGATGGAAGCTGCTGTATGAGAAGAGGCTGATGACAGATGTGTCCTTCATAAAGTTGTTCGACGATAAACACCGTCAGAGGATCAAGAACTATTGGAGTGCGCGATAGCCACATACTTGTTACTGCCATATATGGTGCCTATTTGCACAGAGGTGTCAGATGCATTGCCTGGGGAAGCAAGTAAAATGCGAGGGGCCACAACTGCTAGAGTTGATAATGCCAATTGACGTCCATGTCAACAATGAACTGATTACCTTTTTTACGTTTGTTTTACATTTCTATTGCCAAATAGTATATCAAATCTTAAAGAAACTTTCAGCATCTTGAAACCTGCATGAACCTAACTCAAATGGAATGTGATTATGACTGTGATGAAATAATTACAACTATCAGGCACATTTCTTGAGCAGGGTTCTGCAACCCTAGGCCTTCAAGCCATTTTGACTACAACTCCCTTCAGCACTAGTCTGCATTGTCAAAAGTGAGGGGTCATTGGATTTCTAGTTAAAAAAATCTGGAGAGCCACAGGTTGCAGGCTCCTGTTCTAGAGAAACCTTTGCCTCTGCCATGATAAAAGGTGATGTTTTGACACATCACATTGAAAGACATGATGTCAATATATGTTGCATCCTGTTTAGATACTGCACCTTAACAGAGTGGCAAAGAGTATTTAAGTAGCATATGGGAGTGGGAACTCATTTAAGATCCTTCTCACCATCCTTTGAAGGGTGAGATAGTGAGGAGAGTCATTTACCCTCTTTTGTGTCCATGCACTGCCCTGGGACAGTTCCAATGTTATCTTCCACTTCTGACTTCTCATACTCCCAGGGTAGGTCACCAGATCATCTCTGAGTGTGTTCACTACAGACATGTCCAATTGAAGCTTCGAAAGCTGTGCTCTGGCTCTTCTCTTAAATACCCGGCAAATGAAAACAGTTAAAGCGACATTAAAACTAGAAAAATTGGTATGCCGACTGTGCCAACGTCTATTAGCACGTGGAAATTGTTATTGACCTGCTCTTAGCCAATCTGAAGGTTTAGAGTGCAGTGAATAACAATTGGTATTGACTGCATTCTGAACATTCTGTCTTCAGAAGCAAACAGGGAAACAACAATGCAATTTCCAGGCAAGATTTTTTTTTCACAATGGACATTCTCTCGGGGAGGGTGTTTTCTTTTCTGCAACATCCTATTTAACACACAAAGGAGAAAGAGAAAACGTTGGAAAAGGCTTCTCATAGAGAAACAGTTAACTTTTAATGCATGCTCATGTCAAACCTGTTCCTGTTCAACCAAGCTGCAACTAAAAGGCTTAATTGATGAAGACAACCATGTAATTTAAATACAACATAAAACCACATTTAATTTACTAACTCTATATACTTTACTCACTCTTAAAGCAACCTTTTTTACTTCACCAACAAAACTCCAAAACATGTTTTGCTGCTACCACCTTGTGCAAATAGCATTATAGACCTTGGGAGGGGGTCATTATCGAACGTATGGCCTGTAGCGAAGTGAACCCTCCCTCAGTCCATAAGGATATAATATTATTCCTGTGGCTTTAACCCCCCCCCCCGTTCCAAGGGCTGGAATGGGTGTAACGGCCCGGCAGCCAAAGTTAAAGGGCCTGAGGGGTCCAGGTCATTACCCCAAGTTCCTGCCCTTGGAACGCGGGTTAAGGGCATTAGCACACGGGTTACAGCTTTGGGTTCTAAAAAAAGTGTTTTCATTAATTGCCAAGCCCGTCCTGTTCAGTGAATGAAAATGCTCATCCAAAATGGCCGCCATGGTTCAAGAAGGCTGGGCACCTTTTCTGTGACCATGGCGGCCAGAAAAAGGAAGTTGCTGCAGCGGTGGTGGGCGGCAGCCACCGCAATCAGGTAAGTGGGAATGGTGAGGAGGGTTGGGATCCTTTTAAAAAATTCAAATAAAGAAATGGGAGGGGGGAGGAAGGAAGATAGCAGCCCGTGGCGGGGAGGCAGCCTGCAGGTTCTGTGGAACCCGGGCTGACATTATAGGTTTCAGCCCGAGATCAGCAGCACCTGATTGGCTGCGCCCCCTGCCCCGGGTGCTAATAGGATGTGAGCCATGCTGTAAATTGCCCTTAACTACAGCAAGCCCAGATAATATAGGGCAAACTGAATGTTATATTATGTGTCGGGCACATTTAAGATTTACTTTGTGTTTGTTTGGCTTGCCTACGCTCGAGATCGGCCACTCATCCAGATCTGATTGCAATATTATCTTTACGGCGATATTTCTATGAAACAATGACAGCAGATGGATCGAGCCCCACATATTTGGTTCTTTAATCTCCAGAGCTGGCACACCATGTATTAGTTGGCCTTTCACCAAAATAAATATTTTGCTCAGGCCTGGTAGGTTGTGTTTATCTTTCCCTTTCTAGCCAGGAATAATTGAGTTAATGTATCAAGCCACCTAGACAGTACCCTGTTGAAATTAATTTCAATATTTTACAGACATTCATGCCGACTACACATGCACCGTCGTTTACGAGTTCCATGGAAATTTGCGAAATGCCTGGACAGTTTTTCTATTAATATGACTGTATTCTCCGCTGCTATGTCAATGGTCATGAATTGTAATGATCCCGTTTTTATGCGAGATGTTGCAGAATTTGTCAAAGGCAGTTTTTGAATATTTCTAAGACTATTTTGAGCTTTTTATTTAATGTCTGTGTGATTTTTGTTTCATTGAATGCGTGAATGGATTTTTTTTTTTTTCTGTTCTGAATACAAATGTGAACTTGAACCTTCATGTGCTTTGTATCTTCTTGGCTGGAATTGCAGCCTGGTAAAAGCCTTGAGCTTATTGGTCAATTTCATTACAGACAGTTGTCAAACCAGAATCCAGGCCATTAACAGTAGTATTGCAGGGGGCTTAATATGCAGATTTGGCGCTGTCATGCCCTGCTCCATTGCATCTTGGGATCTCTTACAATCATGTCTGGATGACCTCAAAGTCCAATAGAAAAAAAACAATAGAATATACCTTCTATTAATATCAGTCTATCTTCGTAAAATGTCTGTGTCTCTTGCCTTTTGCAATCTTCTGGGGACCTTTTCTTGTCATTTTCCCCCCAATTATTTTATTAGAACAAGCAAGCCTTATGCATCGGCATATGCATAACATACAAGAAGGAGCACAGCATTATGCATACCTCCCCAATAACTAATTTTCTGTTTTCTTTCGTTCTACATCACAAATTGTACTATGCATCGCCAAATCCCACCCACTCATCCTGGAGTGGTCCAGGAGGGTCAGGTAAAAAGCCCCAACTGTATAACACTGACAAATAAATACCAGATTTAGGGTAATAGCCGAATGTTAGAACACCACCCCAATCCAGGGCAAAGGAACAATGCAGCATGTCATGGCCACTTGTTGAGAACCCCTGCATAAGGGTATGAGAGAAGTGCACCACTCTAAGTGCCAGGCACAGCCCCCATCATATGGCATCGGAACGTCAGGCCCTCTAAATAAGATGTAGTTGAATCTGGTTGTATAATGCAATGGACTGGGAACTTGGTTAAGTGCACCCTTCTGTTTCCTCCCCTCGGTTCTAGTAGATCCCTTTCTGCCAAATTGCCTGCTCTCCACCTCCCCCGTTGTTAGTTCCCCGCTTCCTTGTATCGCTGCTTCCCTACCCACGATCTGTCCCTATGACTTGTACAGTGCTCCTTAGCTTCCTGAAGCCTAGTCCAGACTTAATCCATACTCTAATAAAGCTCCAACTTGCCCTCACAATAAACCTTTAGCCTCACTGGACCCAACAAAGATGAATCAGTCCCCTTTTCATTAGAGCCTTCTTAATTTTCTGATGTCTTTGTTGCATAGTCCCACATAAATCCAGGTACAGAAATATACTCCTGTCCCAGTAAACACATTTCCTTCTTATATTCTATCTTCAGTGGAGTGTCTTCTTGCATTGGGTGTCACAATTCTTCCATCAAGGCACCCTACTCTGACCATTTCCCCTCCAGCCCCCTAGCAAGGAGACAGGAGGATCTACAAACGTGCACTGGGTTGAGGGCAGTCCCCCAGATGTATTCAGAGATAAGTAAAGACCGTACCACTTGCTTCAAATCTTCACCTTCGTCAACCACAGAAAGTCCCACCTCTCCCCTGTGTTCGCTGTCCTTGTGGTGTTCTCACGTCTCTCCACCTTTCCTTGGAGATCTACCACAGTGGCAACTGCACAATCCGAAAACATTTGGAAGACAGGAGTAGCAGCATCCAGGACTGCCACTCTGGCAACTCCATCTCAAATTATGTCAGAGATTTGTGAAATCTTAACTGCATGTGGCTCTATATAGGAACTCGAAGTTTCCAACTTGGATTTCATGCAAGTAATAGCATTCTGGATATTATTAGTGGTTATCGGGAGAGGGGGGGTCTCGCAAAGGAATCCCATGGTTTGATGCATCAGCCCCTGATTGCATTCTAGCTGGCCCCCTCCCAAGTTTCCCTCTACTTAGAATTGGGCCTCGAATCAAAAAGGACTAATTCCTAGAAGGTTTATTGTTGTTCTTGGACATGGTGTGGCAGCAAACAAGGACACCTTTAGGATTGCAAGATCAGCAACTGATGGCAGGCCTTGGTCATTCAGGATACCCTTTGGAAATCCCAAGGTTTTCTGTCACCTTTGATGCTCTAGTTTGTTCCATGTGAGTGGGTCTAACAATTTAGTCAGTGAGCCGAACTCTAGGCTCACTCCGCTTGTTGCCCTACTTGTTGCTTATTTACCCCCGCTCTTCACTCCCAAAGCCACGCCACTGTGCTTCTGAAACTGCTCATGAAAAGGTTATTGGTTGTGCATTCTGTGCTCCCCTCCACCATGCTGTGCTTTTCTGAGCTGAAGGGGAATGCATAATCACACACATTTTCCAATCTGATGTAGTTTACGGGTGGAATATTCAGCTGTGAAAATCAAATCCATCTGCTGGTCATAGTATGTATGAATGTATGGAATATATAAAAGATGAACCTGGGCAGGGAACACTGTACAATGGGGAGGCCACCAGGGGTTGCAAACAGGGTGCAGAGGTAGCAGGGGAGCAGTGGCGGTGCGAACAAGGGAAGCAGTAACTACAGAGGGCAGGATAGCATTGAGGGAACAATCAGCAATTTGTGACACGTTCTTTGAAGGCTAAGGCCTTCAGGTCCTTCCTGAGGTTGGAGGGGGTGAGTCTTATCTGCATTCACAACTTGTTGCATAGACAGGCTGCATAGCAGGAAAAGCGCTGAGCGCGTCTAATGATGTCAGCTTCAGGGGCGGGCGATCTGTATTATTGCTGCGAGGGCACTTGAACTAAGGGCGATGCATCAACTGATTAGATTAGTACAAGATGGCCATACCTGACACGTTATTTCCGCATGTGTAAAAGTGAGGAAAACTAAGGTAAGATGCATAGGAACACGTTTTATGATTGATCACATTATGCTAAACACGGCATGCCCGAACGATTGGGACACTAACATTTTTTAGCACACTTCCCTTTTAAGCGATTACAGATCTTTCACGCTGATGCACTTGTTCTGTGTCCCCGAGCAGGTCATTGACACAGAACACATCTTCCAATATATATCTTCACAAGCTCTAGTGAAGACATAAATCTCTTTCGTCCAGTCCTAAAATTTGAACCAGACAGATTCTCCCAACTTTTGACAAGTGTGTGCATTCTCTCGTAAACAGAGGGCATGAGAGTTAAGCCTCACTGGGCGACTCGCCTGGCACTCTTCCAAGGTTCGCGAGGCATTTATGCCTTTATGTGCCCTTATTATTTTGGTTAGGAACCCATTAGAACCCCATAGTTTGTCCCTGTTATAATGGGATTGTTCTCATGTCCATGTGCATTGCATAATATTCACAGCATCCAAACACGTGCCATATTCTTTTCAGTATCCTGGAGAAATTCCCTCCCACCAACAAATGTCCTGACATTAAGCCAGTCTCTCTTTTGTGACCTGGTGACTGCCCCACAAGGCTCAATGCAAACCCAGGAACACTGAGCACAGAATCGAGGGCTGGATGTTCTTTGTGCGTTACTGCTTTGAATATCATCTTACTGAATGGGCTTTTTTTGACTGGTGATCTGTGGGGCTGACTGGTGGCTCTCCCCATCACTGTTTCAACAAAAGGGCACACATCTGATGCGGGGCTTAAACTGAGCTAATACACGGTTGTTGCTTATGTTCATGGCCCAGTGGAGCCACTCCCTGCGCTGTAACTCTCTGTGGGGACCCTATTATTTACAGCGACTCAGCAGAGGCGGCCCTGTTTGCCTTACTGATGCCTGCTCTTTGTGGTGTGCGACAGGCAAAGAAAGAAACAAAGCCCACATGTTATTGTGTTACTGTTCCTTTAAGAGCTTGCAGCTGCGCTGTTTGGAGTCCAAGCCACGGGCTTCATTGTGCCTTCCTTATTTGCTCTGCTGAATGCTTCCACTCAGGTCTGGGATGTGTGGCTTTTATCAGCTGAGTTACCCCCTGCGCTGTCTCTAACACTTGCCAGCCATAGCTCTCAACCATTTGTCTTGCAAAGGCTGGTGAAATCACCCGATTTTGTTTTTTGGCGGGTGAGACGCCCATTGGAATGAATGGGCGTGCAGGAGGCTTGGCGGGTGAGTCAGCCCTTTGCAAGGCGGGTGACACCCGCCAAAAGCGGGTGAGTTGAGAGCTATGCTTGTCAGCCCTGTAGCAAACAGCCTGGGAGTAGGAGCGGAAGCATGCCATTTACCTAGGGTGACCAGGCCACCGACATAAAAGCAGGACTTTAATTTGACAATGGCTACTATGACTACACATTAGTGGAAAAAGATGTGTAAGAATGTTGGTTGGGGGGGTGTGGGGGGGAGTCATTATCCTCGAAATAAATTGGGTTTGGCCGTGACTGTAAGAATGTACAAAGCAAAGGAACCTTAGGGCCTCATTATAAGTTGGGCGGTGTGGTAAAATGTTGTGGCAGCAATAGTGTTGCCGCCACATTACTGCACCGCCTAACTATGAGTTTGGGGGTAAGGTGGAGGACAAACCGCAAGCAAGAAGCTGGTGGTAATTCTGCCACCTTACCATCCAAAATCGGCCAATTCGGATTCCCACTGTCAAGATTACCACCAGCGGTAATACTGCCAACATCATCCATGGACTCCAATGGACACCAATTAATGGGGACCAACACCGCCTACCTCCACTTGTAATCCGGCAGTAATGGTAATACAGTTGAATGGCAGCTCGGCTGATTTACCGCAGGGATACCACCAAACTTATAATGAGGCCCTTTGTCTCTGATTACTATTTAGGGGTTGTTCTGAAGCCTTTCCCAAGTAGTGTCTGTGGCACAATCGGATAATGAATTTGGCTGTTAACTGAAACGTTGAGGGTTCAAGCCCATCCCCAGATGATTTATGAGTTCATGTAAAATTTTCATGTCACACTAACATTTATTTGGTTTCTATTTTTTGGTATAAGAGCCAGATGTGATGATTATTGCCAGTGGTCACACTCCCTTTACGCAAAACCGGGACAGGGCTTTCAAGTAAAAACAAAAATAAAATCCTGGGACAGATGGCCCAATTCCAGAGAGTCTTGGCAAAACGGGGACCTCTGCTCACACTATTTATACGGTATCAGGTAATATTATCCCCACCAAAAATATTGCCGTATTTATGGTCGTCGGCAACGGCCATAGGCGATATTTTTAGTGGGGATAATATTAGGGTATTTTGGGAGAGGGAGTTGCGGGGGTGTCCCTCCCTTTTAAAATAATACAGGGGTTACAGGGGTGTCCCCCACAGGCTCCATGCCTTAATATCGCCGCAAAAATATGGCGATATTTTTGTATGGTGATATGTTTGGAGAGATATTAACACTTGAAACCATTTATACTGTTATGTATTATCATGTAGGTTATGTTATAATAGGCTAAGCCATAGTAGATGATTTTGTGGCTTGTTCTGCTATGTTATGTTGCATCATCCTATGTTATGTTACACCTTGTAATTTAATTGTAATTTTGTTATACCATATTTCATTTTATATGGTGCAATGCCTTGCTATGGCACGTTAAAAAATGTTATGTTATGTTATTTGAATTTGTACAAGCACTTTGTTGTGGCCTCTAAGAATGACAGGATGCCTGTGGTGATTCTAACTGCCTTTATTGCTTAACAAAACAGGTGACTGCAATTGTCCATGTGCGGGGCAGGGGCAGGTACTCACAGTCTCAGGCTGGGCCTTCCAGATACTTCACTGGAGGCAGGGTGTGCACTTGGACTGCACGCTGTAAACTTCCAGGGCCCCCATGAGGCCTCCTGTGGCATTGGATTTATGCCCTGGAAGTTGGGTTGCACAGGCTCATAGGGCCTCAGTTACCTTGGCTCCTCATCAGGAGCAGCGCTCTCCAGACCCCTTGTCTGGCGCTCTGCCAGCCTTCACTGGCGCCAATGTCCACTCGAGGAGCACGGGTCGGCGGGATCTCGTTATGCCGAGATCTCGCGAGACCGCGCTCCTGCGATCACGTGACATTACCACACACCTCCTTTGCTGGGAAAAGGATGCATGGTCATTCCATGACGAAGTCTGCAAACTTGCTGGGTTTCCTTTTCTGTCTCTGTGGTCTGCCTTGATCTAGGAGCGGGGCAGGGTTACGGGAGTACTCTTGGGGAGGTGTGGGTGATTCAGGTTCTCCTTGTTTTGCCCTTCACTGTAACCCCCTGAGTGGGGTTGGAGAGTTGCTGCTTGAGAACTCGCTGCCGTAGGGTGACTCCGAGGCATCTCTTTCTGACTGGCAAGGGTTTTCGGATGGCTCTTGTAGGTCTTGATCTTCTCCGGTTTCCCAGTGTGGCTGTTCAATAGATTTTTTCCTGTGGTACATGGCCACCCTTTCTAGATTCCATTTCCTTCCATCGCTGGTGCAGATGTGGTTTGGCCCTTTGGCAACGACTTCTATGGGACTGCTGTATCTGGAGCCTGTCACAGTGTCCTTGTGGGGAAGCCGTATCTTGACCAGGTCGCCTCTGTTAACTGCTGTGTGGCGAGCAGCCCGCCGCGTGTCTCCTTGAGCCTTCATGGCTTCTTTGCTCCACTGCATGCGAAAGACTACGTCTTCCATGTCCACATCTTCGGCAGCCCTCACTTGATGGAGCCACGGTGGTATCAGTGTGGATGCTGCCCTTCTCCCCCTTAACAAATGGAATGGTGACAAGCCGGTGACAGCGTTGGGAGTGATGCGGTGGGCTGCAACGGCCTCCTTGACCGTCTTGTACGGGTTTAGGCCCGAGGCATGCGCTATTTGCAGTTCCCCTTTGATGAAGCGGTTCGCCCGCTCGACCAGGCCATTGGCCTGTGGGTGGTAGAGACTTGCTCTTCGCTGTTGAATATTGTTGAGTTTGAGGAATTTCTCCATTTCTCGAGAGACCAACTGGACACCATGGTCCGTCACAATTTCCACCGGGAGGCCTTCGCGCTGGAATATGGCGGTGAGTGCTTCAATGACTGTGTTTGTGGTGATGTCTGAAGTGAAGTCAACTTCGACCCATTTTGAGAAATAGTCAACCGTGACTATCCCGTATTTATGTTCTGGGGGCATGCTGTCCAGTGGCCCGATGAAGTCCAACCCTAGTTTGCGCCACACCCCTTTGGGGATTTCGGTGGGCAGCATGGGGGCTTGTCTCACAGACAGGCGCTTGTCGCTGTTTGTGCACTCATGGCACCTTTCAACCATTTGTCGTATGTCCTGATCCATGCCTGGCCACCAGTTGGCATTGCGTATCCTGCGCCTGGTCATGTTGCACCCCAGATGGCCTGAGTGCGCTCTGCACAGTATTACTTTGCGAATTCCGCTGGGCGGGATCACTTGGTCACCCCTAAGAATGAGACCGTTCATGGCAGTGATTTCGTCGTTCACCTTCCAGTAAGGACGTAGGCCTTCGGGAATCGCTCTTTCATCAGGCCACCCTTCACGGACCCAGGCTGCTACACGCCGTAGTGCATCGTCCTGCTCGAACTCCTCCTGCCAGTGGCGCTCACTCAGTTCATGTACTCGCCGTTCCTCAAGTCGCCTATGGAGGCCACGACACATTCGTCTTCTAAGAATGTGGTCCCAGGGGCGTTTTGATTCAGGAGCCTGGACATGCAGTCCACTTGTGCGTTTTTCCAGCCGGCAATGTGGGCTATCTCGTATGTGTACTTTTGAAGTTTTGTGGCAATCCTGGCCAGTCTCGGGGTGGCAGTCTTGGTGCCGCCTGGGCTCAACATGTGAATGAGGGGTTTGTGGTTGGTGACCAGTCGGTGACCAGTCTAAATTTCGTGCCCCAACGTAAGATCTGAAGTAGTCGACGGCCCAGGCACAAGCCAACATTTCTTTCTCTAAGGTGGAGTAATTCTTCTCCGCTGATGATAGTGCTTTTGATGCAAATGCCACGATATTTTCAGTGACGCCCTTCTTCTGGGTCAGGGTGGCCCCCAGTCCGTATGCGCTGGCATCCGTAGTGATGCAGGTGTCCCATTCGGTGTTGAAGGGTTTTAGGCATGGTGCGTGCAAAATCCTACTTTTGATTTCAGTGAAGGCTCTGTCTTGCTCTGGCCCCCAGGAGTAGGTTGCTCCTTTCTTCAGAAGTTCCCTCATGGGGGACGTGGTTTCGGAGAACCTTGGGACAAATTTTGCATAGTACTCCGCTAGCTCCAGAAACGAGTGGAGTTCTTCTCTGGACATCGGGGCCGGGGCGTCTGCTTTGGCCTCCATTAGGTTCTTCTTGGGGCTCACCCCTTCGCTTGAGATGCAGTACCCAAGGTATTCTACCTTGCTCACTCGGAAGACACATTTCTCGTGGTGAAGATGAACGCCTGCCTCTTGAAGCTTGCTCAGGACTGTCCTGAGTGCTTTGTCATGGGTCTTGTTGTCCTTGGCATACACAAGGATGTCATCCTGAAGGAATGAGACGTTTGTGAGTCCTTTGAGTAGGGAATTCATCATTCTCTGGAATGCGGACGCTGCCGAGGACAGCCCAAACGGCATGCGGGTGTATTGAAAGGTGCCGAAGGGAGTGATGAACGCCGTAAGAGGGCGCAAAGACTTGTGTAATGGAATCTGGTGATAGGTGTCACGCATGTCCAGGTTCGAGAAGATTGCCGCCTCGTTCATCATTAGGACAATTTCGCTGGTACTGGGGAGCGGAAAGCTATCTGTAACAACCTCTAGATTCAGACTTCTCAGGTCGATGCATATTCTGAGGTTGTTGCTGGATTTCTTCTTGACTAGAACCACTCTGAGGATTCCACTGTCTCAATGGTCCCTTCTTCGACCATCTTCCGGAGATGGGCATCTAACGCAGGTCTCGCCGTGGCAGGCACTGGTCTAACTTTGTGTTTCACAGGCACCGCATTGGGTTTCAAACGAATCTTGTGGACAAAGTCTCTCACTTTCTCCGGTTTCTCAGAAAACAGGCTTGGGAACATCTCCTTGAAGTTTTGCGCTGCTCCTGAGGAGACCATGAGTACCTGTCCCGGAGTGCTGGGGTCTAGTTTAATGCTGAGTCTGTGTTGATCGTCCCATCCGAGCACGGCTGGACCTTTGGGTGAGAAGTACACTTTGGTGGTGGTAGACCTCCCTTTGAATTCAATTTGGGCTCTGATGTAACCTAGTAGGTCGACGGTTGCACCTCCGAAGACTGTCGGTTTTTGCCTGGTCGTTCTGATCTCCACTTTTGCTTGTCCCATCATCTCCTTGTATGTTTCTATGGGAAGGATTGTGAGGTCTGATCTTGAGTCTGCCATGACACGTGTTTCCATACCGTCCACTTTAATGGTGCAGTGGGGCTTTTCTCTCCTGGCGTGGAGGGCATTGGCCATGATGACCATGGGTCTGTCCTGTAGCTCGTCATCGTCGCTTGAAGCGTGGTTGCCATCGACGCGGGAGACGGTTTTTTCCCGCCACATGCATGCAGGGGCCACGTGACCGATGCGTCCACACTTGGAGCACTCCTTATTCCTGGCAGGGCAGTCACGATCATTCACCATGTGTTTGGTGCTGGCACATCTGTAGCATTTCGGCACATCCTTTTGCCCGGGGCCTTTTTCTCTGGGGCTGTCACGGGACTGCTTGTCACTGCGCCTCTCCATTGCAGCGCCGTAAACTCAGGTACAGCTTGGTGACTTCCCGCCTCTTTGCGTCTGCTGGAGGTTTCTTCTTCCGCCCTGGCGATTTGGATGGCCTTGTCGAGGGTCACTTCCTTTTCTTGTTTGAACTTGTCCTGCACTTTCCTGGAGTTGGTGTGAACGGTCAGCATGTCGCAGATGACCTGTTCTGCGTTTTCGCTGAAGGCGCATAAGGATGCCAGCTCCCTCATCCTGGTGATGTAGTCGTCCACGGGTTCACTCCCTTCTTGTTTACGGGTGTAGAACCTCAGCCTGTGTAGAACCACGTTCTCCTTTTTGGTGAACCACTTTACAATGCGACAGATTGCCTCCTTGTAGACGTTTTCGTCGTCATCATCCACTGGTATGGCTGTCAAACTGGCAAAAATGCGCTGTCCTTCAACCCCCATTGCGTTCAGCAGCATCGCCTTCTTCCTGGTGGGGGCATATCCTGCGCCTCCTACGGCCTCCAGGTATGTGGAGAAAAGGGGCTCCCACTGCATCCACGGAATTGCTGGGGTCCCAGGTGAAGGAAGAAACGCAGGGGGCGGTGTGGCGCCTTGCATGGTGGGTCTGTGGGTATTCAGATATCCTCGTCGCAAGTTATGTTGTGGCCTCTAAGGACGACAGGACGCCTGGGGGTGATTCTAACTGCCTTTATTGCTTAACAAAACAGGTGACTGCAATTGTCCATGTGCGGGGCAGAGCCCCCATGAGGCCTCCTGTGGCATTGGATTTATGCCCTGGAAGTTGGGTTGCACAGGCTCGTAGGACCTCAGTTACCTTGGCTCCTCATCAGGAGCAGCCCTTGTCTGGCGTTCTGCCAGCCTTCACTGGTGCCAATGTCCTCTCGCGGAGCGCGGGTCCGCGAGATCTTGTTATGCCGAGAACTAGCGAGACCACGCTGCAGCGATCACGTGACATCTCCACACACTTCTGTCACAAATGCCAATCTATTTCTATTTTGTGTGTCGCAACAGGCACCACAACCAACAGGTTTCACAGTGCTTGACCTAGACAACAATCAGAAACCATAGAACCGCCAGTCTCTTAGGTTAGAACAGTTGGGTTTTCAGTTTCTTTCGAAGTATAGTAAAACTGACAGTTTTACGAAGGTCTTGCGGAAGACACTTCCCTAGTTTAGCTGTCAGCACAGCACTAGATCTAGCGAATGCTCTAGAAGCGAGTATGTACACCAAGCATCTACAGTCTGAGCATTGTGGCCTGGAAGATGCGAGCCACATGAATTGCTGCTAGATATTAAGAGGCCTTTATGGGCCAGGGTAAGTGATTTAAAGGAAATTCTGCTCTCAACTGGTAGCCAATGTCGTCTCTGGAGTAAAGGGTAGATAAGAGCTGATCTGGGAGTGTTGGTGATAGTCCTGGCCATGGAGTTCTGCATAATCTCCAACTTTATAATGGAGGATGCAGAGGAACCAGTGTATAGTGGGTGCTTGGCTCTTCAACAAGATGAAACACTTGAAAATATTGATGATTTTGCCACCGGATTAATAGGACGACTGCCATGACTTTACGTTGCTACTAAAAGCACAAAGAATTGTATTACTGCCAAAACTCCTCCGATAGGCAGTTGCTCAAAAGTAAAGCCGAAACAAACAAAAAATGTGACCTGCATTACGAGTTTGAAGGTTCTTAGGAATACGTAACAAGATGCTAATCAACTCATGGTATGGCTGACGTAGGAACAATCCTGTTTTAGGTTTTAATATAGTTATAAGATGATGAAGGGACCAGTCCTTAAACTGTATGAGTGCTATGCATAAGTAGTTCCAAAAGGAAGGCATACAAAGAACAAATTGAGTGTTACAGTAAGTACTGGATACATTGAAAATAAGAGGGTAAGTACTGGACAAATCAAAAATAAGAGGATGGGACAGAAAACTGATCCGATCAACAAAATGGTAACCACCCGACACAGTGATATTGGGCTGCAGAAGGAAGTCACGCATAGCTTACAAGTGTGGAATTCCTTTCAAGATGCATGGGGGCGAAGATATTAGAAACAAGCATTGGCAAAGCTAAAAGAGCCGGCGTCATACATATATATTTTCTTTGTCCTGTGGTGTGCAGCAGTCTTTACAAATAAATAAAAATCCCTAACCTCTACATTTCAAAAGTCGGACCTATTGACTTTGGCAATGCTTGTATTTGTGTCGAGTTCCAGGCATTCCTCCTCTTTTCCTGCCATCTCACTTGTAATGTTGTGTTAGTACTGTAAGCCATCACCGTCGTTGGGCCAAGGGAGTGGCCATAGTGAGGGGGCTGGACAAAGGAAGTGAAGCAGGGTTCGGGAGGGGTTCTAGAGTGTTGGGCGTTTACAAGGTGGTCCTACGAATAAAGATGTTCATGTAACAGTGCCCAGAAGTCCTGCATCTCATTTATGTAACGGAGCAGTCCTCTGGAGAGGGGTTACTGAGGACTTCACATTGATGACAACGGGTAAAGACACACGCGGCGTTCCTGCAGCCCAGGCCAGGAGCAGGCACCTCAGCGGGGGCAGAGGGCTGCCAAAGGGCCGCGCAACAATGCCGAAGCAGCATAACTGTACAATGCTGTTGAGGCCAGCATCCAGTTTTGGACGGCGCGCCCCGCTCCTGCTTGTGCTGAGGTTAGGCCTGGTGGCGCTAAGAGAGGTGTGCTGTTATGTACCCATTATAGCGCATCAGCCCTCTTCTGTCTTTGATGTTTGGGTGTCCCTGCCAGCTCAGAACAAGGGCTGTCTGCTCACGTGGTGTGCACAGCAGAGATGCCACACGTGGCCATCAGTGCCGGCGTGTCACACACCACATGCTAAGAGGCTCACCATAGGATTACAGGGGGGCAATACTGACCAGAAGGAACAGAGGAAGAGCATCGGCAAGCCCCACGACTACACAAAATCACCCCATCATGTCGGATGGAGAAATTCCGGGGACTGTGTCCATCGGACCGCCTAGCTCATTCCAGCCCCCCACCCAAGTGAGCCTCAAACAATACATTTGCCTCCTGAGTTTGACCTCTGTGACACCAGTGACCTAGGCCAAGGTGAGTGTGGTGGCTAAGAGACTTTAAGTTCAATGTCAGAGCCATGGGTATCACAGATGATGGCAGAATAAAGAATATGCTGTCGCTCAAAGTGGGTCCTGCAGTGAGAGGCATTGCAGGCGAGCTGCTTGACACAGATACAGCTTCTCTCAACGACCTACATGAGACGTTGTCATACTATTTAGCTCCCGACACCAACGTGGATTACAAAAGACACATATTCCACACGACACGCCAAGAAAAAGGTGAACCCCTTGATGACTTCGTCATGAGACTGTGTATCAAGATCAAACATTGTGAGTTTCAAAAGTACTCTAAAAATGAAGCTCTGTGCTCCCAAGTCATAGCAGGGTGTGAATCAAAGGCGTTTCACAAGAAACTGTTGCAAAGCAGAGGTCAATTAGCCTGCATGGAACCCGCCATTGACCGACAAATGTACAACATGTACAAAGTGCCTGTGCAACCTCAACGGACAGAGATGGAGAGCGTGAAAAAGCTCAACCCATCCAATAACAATGCCCTTATGCATGGTGACTCCACATCCTTCAAGTGTGGTTACAAACACCCTCACGAAGGTACATGCCCTGCGCTGGGCAACAAATGTGCAGCATGTGGTGGCAAAGACCATTTCAGGGCCGTCTGTAAGAACACACACATACCAAGACCGGGAAAAAGATCACCAACAGAGCGATGGAGAGCTACGAAGAACAGCCCGCACAATGCTGCTTCTGGAAATGTACCAAGAAAATGCAGGCCGGATAACTGGGAGAGCTCCAGACTTCACCCCCGCAGTGAACGGCAGTCGTCAGACATAGGTGCTCTAAGAGACATGTTCACTACATTGAAGTGTGATCGCCATCAGCAGGGATATGTGTGGGCACTCAACTATGACGTGCCCAAAGAACACAGTCAGACACTAATAATGTACGTCAACAACAACCCCGCAGAATTCCTCATTGACACAGGAGTGACGGTAAACATTTTAGGTGAGGAAGCATAAAACAGTCTCTCCCACTACCTCCAAAACTAAAACGTTCTACCACAGACATTTACTCATATGGGTCCATCACACCTTTACTATGCAGGGGAGTAATCTTGGCAATCTGCTCGCACAAATCACATGCAGCCCGTCTCCAGCTCCATGTCCTAAAGACAGAGACCAACAGCGACTGCATTCTCAGTTTTAAGGCCACAGTAGACATGGAGCTTATCCACGTCCATTACCCGCTGATGGCACATAAATAACTGGTGAAGGTTGAAGACATTGAATGAGCCTTCCCAAAACTATTCAAAGGGCTTGGCAAGCTTAGAAACTGTAGAATTCAACTTCATATATACCCAACATCAAGCCCATAGCCCCACACTACTGGGGCATCCCGGTCATTAATAAAGAAAAGCCTGTTGTTTCCAACGGGTAAGCCACATGCACTCATAATGGACCAGAGTCTTCCAAGAATTCTTCAGTAAGTCGTGTTACCAACAACTTAAAGATTTTAATCAAAAACTTACAAAACAAAAAGGATGTTAAAATTTAAATTGAATTTCAAATCTTGGAGTTCATATATTTTATAAAATAAACAGTCTTTTGAGTTGCAAGGCTGGTGTATTAAACGATTAGGACTTAAACAAACAGTGCAGCTTAATTGTGGGTACGTAGAAAATGAAAACAAACAGTCAATCAGATTCCAAATTAAAATGCCAATGCGTTTCGGATATTTCATGCGATCCATCTTCAGGGCTATGGGATGTGCTTTCATTGTTGTATATTCATTTTATATATTCTTCTGTGACCTACAACAAGTAATATAATATTCTTATTTAATTGACCTATCAAATGCAACATACTCATAGAATCAAAAAATAAATCACATCAAATTGACCTTTAGTCAAATTCACAGAGGTAAATTCTAACCTGTAATAAAGTGCATTCTATTACTGGGAGCTCTAGTTAAATCCCCAAAGGAGCCAAAACTCTTGTTGTTAGGGATCGAGGATGAAGGAAAAATGACCCGCTTCGAAAAACTCTTTCTTTCAACAACCACAGGGCTGGTCAAGAGAAACATTGCACAACTATGGGTTTCAGAGATCACCCCCAAATGTGCCCAGTGGGTGACAGACGTGGACGCTTGGATAGCGATGGAACATCGCGTCTATACAGCCAGAGGCTGCCCTGGGAAAGCCAGCAAAATCTGGCAGAAATGGGAACAAGCCATATGATGATCAAGGGTAAATCGTATGACCCTGCTGTACAATACCAATCGAACCACTATGCAACTTGGAGATAACCCAAGCACTGTCCCGTAACGAATGTTGTAATTCAATTATTGATCACAACTGGTCGCTATGCCTTTGATGTATGAATGAAATTTTTGTTTCTATGTTACAAGTTGTGGTTTTAAGGGAAAAAAATCATAATAAAATGTGTTATTAAAAAAAGAAAAAAATCATAATCCTATTCTGTCCTAACCTAAGCAGTCATCACCACTTACCCTGCCCATTCTTTTGCAGCTATGTCCGAAATCGTGGATTGATTTCCTTCTGTGTCTCAACATAAAAACCGCTTGTGCTCGTATCCTAGTGAGGACAAAGAACACATTGGGCCTCATTCCGAGGCTGGAGGTAAGGGTTAACGGTCACCGTTAATGGCAACGGTGACCGTTAACACTTACCACCATATTCTGAGTTCCCTTTTGCGGGTTGGCATTTAACGCCTGCTTTTAGCAGGCGTTAAAAATCCAACCCGCAAAGGGACCTTGGAGTAAATTACGGCACCGTAATTTACGGTGCCGTAATTTACTCCTTCCCCATTCCCATTGAGCCCTATGGGGACAGGAATGGGGATGGGGAACCGGTATGGTGAATGGGGACTTACCGGTCCCTCCAACCTTGGAATGGACCGGTAATTACTCCATTCACCATGCCGGATATCCATGGAGTAAATAGCTCCATGGTTGCTTACCATGGTGCTCTTTATTCCATGGATAGCTCCAGCCTCGGAATGAGGCCCATTGCCTGTCATTCCAGTGGGCTTTTATCGCAACCACCACCATGTATCTCTCATTCTCCCGCAAGAATATACAGACGCCTCAAACCCTCTTCCCCTATCGTTCCTTCTCATCTCCTCCAGGCAGTGGAGCATGGGGGTTACCATGGTTACCCATTCATAACTGCACGGTCAAAGTGCCTCTTTTATGTTTTTAAATTGCTATGTTTCGCACATACAAAACATTCTCCCACTATTCCGATCACTTTCTAGCGTACTGAAGCACTCGCGAGCATGCTATGCTTGAGTACTTACCAAGATTTCCTTTATTCGACAGATGGAGGGGCAGCAGACCTTCACAAGTAGGGAGCGACAAGCATTAAAATGCCTGCTTGACAACCAAGATCTAACCTTAAGCAAGCAGATAAGGGAGGGTCCCTCGTACTGATGGACAAAACTACTTACCTCAGTCAGGTGGAAAAGCAACTAGACAATGGCAAGACCTACAGAGAAATCTTGTTTGATCCTACTATGAAAGTGTGAGAACTCATCAAAGAAACTTTACATGAAGCTGAAAATAGAGGGGTAATTACCGAACGAACAAGAAAATGATTGGAGGTTGAACACCCGATGATGCCAGTATTCTATATACTACCCAAGATACATAAGAATTTGGCCAATCCACCAGGACGTCCAATCATAGCAGAAATGGGCATTTTACTAGAACCTTTAGCCAAGTACCTGAACAAGGCTATGCAACCACTCATAGAAGAAAGTCAAACTTATCTTAAGGACACAGCACACTTTCTAACAAAACTGAACGACATACAATTTGTTGAGCGACCTGATGTTCTTTTCAACATGGACGTCACCTCTTTGTACATGAACATATTACGTAATGCGGGCATGGAGGCTATGGAGTGGCTTTTACTGAAGTTGGACACGTTTGCAGCAGACAACATATTTGTCCTAACCATACTGAAGCTGGTTTTACTAAACAACATTTTTAAGTTTGGTGATAGATATTTCCTTCAAATCTCAGGCATGAGTATGGGAGCAGCAATGGCACCCAGCTATGCAAACTCATACATGTTATACCTGGAAACAACACATGTGCTGCAATCACCGAGATGGATGCAACACCTGGAGATGTATGTACGCTACATCAATGATGTGTTCTGGATGTGGACCGGACCACTTGGGAGTTGAACAACTTCTTCATAATGATGAATCAGATACACCCCCGGATGAAATTCACAACAGAACACAGTAGCAACAGAATAACATTTTATAGTTGTTGAAGTGTACCTTGAACACAACACCTTTAACACTAGGATTTTTACCAAACCAACGGACCTCAACAGCCTATTACTGGCCACCAGCTTTCATCCTAAATGGACTATCGATAGTGTTTCTCTGAGTCCATTTATGAGATATCACCCAACATCTGGAGTACAGATGAATACAAGCGATTGGCAAACACTCTAAAGGACACACTCCTCACAAGGAGATACGACAAGGACTTAATTCAAGAAATATCTGGAAAAGTAGAGCTTATGCCATGAGAAATTCTACTCACACCGAAATTACCTAAACCAAGCCCACCTTTGGTATACGTCACGACACAGTCCACCCAGAGTGCAAGAATACAAAAAGTGATCAAGCAGAACTAGAGCATGATGCAACTAAACCCAGTCCGACAGGGACTATTCCCTGAGTAACCCACTTTTGCATACAGGAACAGACAGGCACTACGGAACATGCTGGGTTAGGGCAGATATTAACTTGCACGACAGACGAAAGTTGCAACACACACAGGGGCACAAGCATGTGGTAACTGACAACACTGTGGCAACATAATAGGAGGTAATAAAATCACTCATCCACATTCAGGCAACAAAATAGAATTGAGACACTCATGAACATGCAATGCCATGAATGTAGTATTTGCCCAAGTGATTACTACTATGTGGGAATCACAACACGAAAGGAGAAAGTCTGTTGGACTGAACACAAATCTAGCATTCACATGAAAAGTATGAGGTCCCCATTAGCAACTCACTTCATTGAAGCTAGACACAACATAGCACAGCTAAAATATGTGATTTTAGAGCAAGTTTCACAGTCAAGCAGGTGAGGGACTTGCAGAGAAAATTGTTACAGAGAGAGGCCGCCTGGATTGATCAGTTAGACTCACTCACCCCACTTGGCATGAACTGTGAATGGGATCTCATGTGTTTTATGTAGGTTACCCAAGTACATATGGGTCTGTGACATCCTCTTCTAACTTCTAGCATATGATATCAGAGAGTTGGGCGACAAATCCCCCATTATGAGAAGAAAGATGTCAGTTATAGGTCCCTGTCTAAAGCTATAGAATGTGAGCGGATAATCCTGGGAGTATGCTACACCCTTAAACATAATAGAATGAGAGCATGAACTTCCTGAGAGATGTGAGAGACAACAAGGTTGGATGACCAGCTTAGTCATCAAAGAATGTGAGCAGTCATATTCTGCAAGGAGGGATAGATTCACACTTGCAACATGGAACCAGGAAGTGAAAGGGGCCTGTAGTCTTGTGAACCGAATGTGAGCAGCTATTATCTGCCAGATCAGGATTCATGGAATTCTACTAGATGTCTAAGAGAGGAAATTCTGATTCTAGGAGGGGATCTTTAAGCCAGGTGATTAAATGTGGCCACCGATGCATAATGTACATTTGACGAATGGTGCATAACATCTATGAAACAAGTAGATCAAAGTATGATGTCCTAACAGGGGTTGAGCTGAGGCCAGTTAGTCTTCACAGTAGGTAGCGAAAAAGACGTAATACCAGATAATTCCCTTTTCAGTTAGGGATACATTAAGGAGAGATGTCCCCATTCCACATTGGCTGCCACGCCGGCGTAACGCACAAGCGTTGGCCAGCAGGCAATTGCCATGGTAACTAGATAGACATATAGATGGCTGCGGGGTGCCGGACCGGTGTTGCCGGTCTGCTGCCACATGGTCTGTCGAACAAAGGAAAGCTTGGTAAGTACTTGAGCATAGCATGCTCACAAGCACTTCAGTATGCTGGAAAGTGATTGGAATAGTGGGAGTACATTATTTATGCACGAAACATAGCAATTGAAAAACATAAGAGAGGCACTTTGACGATGCAGTTATGAATGGGTAACCGTGGTAACCCCCACGTACCACCGTATGGAGGGGAGGAGAAGGAACCATAGGGGTAGAGGATAGGAGGCTCCTGTATAACCTTGCGGGAGAATGAGAGATACATGATGGTGGTGCCAATAAAAGCCGACCGGAGTGACAGGCAACGTGTTCTTTGTACTCACTAGGATACAAGCACATGTGGTTTCATTTTGAGACACAGAAGGAAATCAATCCACAATATCGGACATACCTGCAAAAGAATAAGCATGGTAAGTGGTCATGACTGCTTACGTTAGGACTTAATAGGATTATGAAATATTTAATTAGAGCATCCAGTAACAGAATGCACTTTATTACAGGTTAGAATTTACCTCTGTAATTTTGACTAAAGGTCAGTTTGATATGATTTATTTTTAATTCTATGCATATGTTTGATAGGCCGATGAAATAAGACTGTATATTACTTGTTGTAGGTTACAGATGAATATACAAGGTTAATATACAACAATGAAAGGACAGTTTATAGCCCTGAAGAGGGATAGCATGAAATATCCTAAATGCGTTGGCATTTTAACTTAGAATCTGATTGATTGTTTCATTTTCTATGTTCTCACAACTAAGCTGTACTGTTTGTTTAAGTCCTTATAGTTTAATACACCAGTCTTGGAACTCAAAATTCTGTTTATTTTATGAAATATATGAACCCCTAGATTGGGAATTCAGTTTAAATTGTAGCAACCTTTTTTGTTTTGTAAGGTTTTGATTAAAATCTTTAAGTTCTTGGTAATAGCCTTAGTGAAGAATTATTGGAAGGACTCTGGTCCATTAAGAGTGCCTGTGGGTTACCCGTTGGAAACAAAAGTTTTTTTTTTATTGTTTACAAGTTTGCGTCCCCTTAGGCCTGGACAGAGAGTCAAGGCCACCCCTCTCTTTGACGCATAGGAGGAGCAAAAAGACCTACAGAAATCTAAGAATTATTATAAACTAGCCATTTTTTGATCACACAAAGTGGGAATAATACTGATAAAACAAAATGTATTCACATTGAGGATGCATCCTAAAATAATCAAAAATATTCGTTATTCACTGAGCGTGAAACATACAATTCTGTGCACAGTGTGGTTAGTAGCACAATCGGTGATATTTCATGTACTATAAAACATTACCAGTACATTTCTACTGTCGCCCCCCGTTAACAAAAAAGGGGGTCCTTGGGCAATTTTTCTGATATCTTAGGCCTGGGGCCAATACTCACTTGCACCTGAAACAAATGGAAAATGTAGTGGTGGTTAAAGATACTGGGACCTTTTAAGAAACACATAGGGCCTCATTACACGGTAGGCAGTAGGGGTTTACCGGTGCTGGTAAGGGCAACGGTACCGGTAAACCCCTACCACCTTACTACGAGTTCCCTTTGTGGGACCCGACATTAACGGCTGGTTTTACCAGCCGTTAAAGTTGGATGCCGCAAAGGGACCTCGGAGCTAATTACTGTACCGCAATTTGCGGTACCATAATTAGCACCTTCCCCATTCCCATTATGCCCTATGGGGGCAAAAATGGGAATGGGGAAGAGCCTTGGTGAATGGGGAATTACCACCCCCGCTCACCTTGGAGAAGGGCGGTAATTCCGCCATCCACCAAGGCGGACACGTTAAGATACCGTCGGCAACCATGGCGCTCATAGCGCCATGGTTACCGCCTACCGCTTAATGAGGCACATAGACTGAAACTATGCTGTTGCTCCTCCATTTCATTTTTTGATGCATCCCGGTCAATATGCAAAAGCAGGTGGAGGAGGAAATCACCATACTGTTGGACCAGCATGACATTGAGCACGCTATAGGGCCTACGCCCTGCGTGTCACCTATAATACCAGTCCCTAAGAAGAGAGCTGAAGGATCCATACAGAGATGTGTGGATACGAGAAGAGCAAACAAAGCAATTTGAAGGGAAAGACGCCAGGCTCCAAGCGTCCCAGACTTGACATGATCAACATTCTCCACGGGGCAAAGGTCTTTTCAAAACTCGACCTCACAAAAGGATATCAACCTGAAATAGCCCCAGAATCAGGATACATTAGCACATTTGTAACACACGTTGGCCTATTCTGTTACAAGCTGCTTAGCCTCAGGATATCATCTGCAACCCAGATTTTTCAAGACAAAATTCACAAAGTCATAAAACATATCCCGAACTGTTTAACTACTCAGATGATGTCCCGGTATTCATAGAATCCATGGAGCATCATGATGCTGCGTTGCATTGAGTATGTTCAGCACTTGAAGCAGCTGGACTGATATTAAATAAAAACAAAGGCACGTTTCGCAAGGGCTTGTTAAGATTCTTTGGGCACATTTTCTAGAAACGGGGCATGAGATCAGACCGGGACAAAGTGGCTGCACTAAATGACCCGACGAGACCACAGAATGTGTCTCAACTGCACTCTTTTTTCGGGCTAGCCAGCTATTGCTACAGATACCTGCAAGATTATGCCACCATCACTCCACCCCTCAGAGAACTCATGAAATGAGATCATGCCTTTCAATGGATGACGGAATGCCAAGAAGCGTTCGAGACCATTCACAATAATATTTCGAAAGCAGAGGACATGTCATACTTTCACACTGACAGAACCACGGAGGTGGTCGTAGATGCCAGTCCAGTAGGCCTGGGTGCCATCCTGACACAACAGAACTGGGAAACCCCACACAACTGGTTCACAGTGGCATACAGTCTCAAACACGCTGAACAAGTGTATTCACAGGCCGAAAAGGAACCTGCCATCGTATGGGCCTGTGAGTACTTATTTCTATATGGGAAAGCGTTCACAGTGGTCACGTACCATCAGGCCCTCCTTACCATTTTTGGCAACCCAAAGGTGACAATGCCCCCCGAAGATTGAGAGGTGGGGCCTAGGCCTGCAGGACTATAAGTTCAACATTGTCCACTGCCTAGGAAAAGAAGCAAATCCGTCTGTGAGGGCAGGGACGTCTATTGCAGACATATAACTTAACTATGTAGTGCATAGCATGCAACCATTCCCTGTTGACTGGACAACTCTCAAGAGTGAGTTGGAGCAGGAACCTGCCTTACGCATTGTTACCAGCTGTCTGAAGAAAGGGAAGATGAGACATGCCAAGTCTCAAGCTTCGAGTCATGACATAGCGGTTTAGGACGACATGCGGAGCCTGGAACTGGTGTGAGATGAGCGCACCGTAGTGGAGGATCATATCATCATGAAGGTCTGTTGAGTCATATTGCCCAGCACGTTACTGTAGTGGGTCATTAATCTTGCTCATCAAGGACACCAAGGAGAAGTGTCCACAAAAAGACAATTAACACAAAAGGTTGTGTTCCCTAAACTTTACTACATTGTAGAGAAGTGTTACAATTTGATGTGGGATTTAGAGAGACGCAGACCACCACTTAAAGTTCCAACAGTTTCTCTTTAATGTTTCAGAGAAAAGGAAAGTAGGAAAATAATAAATAAATAAATAAATAAATACAATAAAGGATACAGTAGGTTGCAGAGGTCAGCTCTCGGGTAGATTCAGAGAGTTCAGAGAGGACAAGGTTGTAAGCTAAAGTTCTTCTTGTGTTAATTGCATCTGGCACAAAATTTGTTCTCTTAATGAAACAAACATTAATGTTACTGGAACAAAGAGGATTAGAACTCTTCTGGTACGTTTGAACGAAGAGTAGTCTCTGATCAGTCTCTCTCTATCACTCCTCTTTTCCCCTGGTGACAATGTATTCCTTCTCTTGGGTTCTTTTAATTGTTTCCACTTGACTCTTAGAAGAAATAGTCCCATCTACTGTTAGCCACTCATCATCGGCATACTGACGTGGCATAAACGTTGCTCTCACTCCTTCACGCAGGGTTACTTTCACTGTATATTTTCTTCCCTCATAAAGGTCTAATGGAAAGTGATTCGTTCCGGGACCCACCCCTTTGTTTTCCTTCAATTACAGTCTCTGCCATACCTCGATCGGCTATAATACTTTTCCCCAGCTGACCTGTTTCATACGATTGCTGGATTCACCCTTTTAGCCTGATTCAGGCTGCATGGCCCCTCCTCTTAGACACACCTTCTCCCTCGGCGTCGCAGTATCTGCTAGAGCGGACGCGAACAGCTGATAGCTCTGCCCTTCTTCGTCCGTTGACAATGCGGAACAGGATCAGTTGTCGGCTCGGCCCCCTTCTGTTTTCTCCGCAGGTTATAACGCGGACCGGTGAAGTGACAGCTGGTTCGTCTCACTTGTTCTGCCTCATACTTTTTCCGGAATCATTCCGACAACTAGGAATTACTTTTGTTCGTCGACGAACGTATAACTTTCTTAACCTTCAACTTTTAAAAACTAGCGTAACTTCGCGAACAACTTCTATCTCAGCTACGTCTCAATATGCCCACTGGTAACGGACGTCTTGTTCCTTTTCATCCTCCGTCGTCTCCTGGCAACGAACAAAACAAGACCATACTTATTAGAAAAAAAAAACGAAATTTCTCCTTCCTGGTTATTTTGTAAACATTCCTAACACCGTGGTAATATTCGAATTCCTCCCACTACATGTTATGAATACTTTAGCTCTTTGAAATCAGGTCCCCATCACAAGATCACAGTGCAGAACTGTGCCACATGTCGTATAATGGTACCTCACCCCCAGCGCGCTGCACATGTCCCTGTTACCGGAAGGAGTGTGGGAAGAACTAGCTGTGGGTTTCTTTGGGCCGCTACGAAACAGGACACAGGTGTTGGTACTCATCGACAAACACTCTTGTTTCCTGGACGCCCAGGTGATCGAGTCTACATAAGCCACCTGTGTCGTAGCCATGCTGGACCACATGCTGTCAATCTATGGAATTACCAAAGTCATCAAGTCTAACAATGGGCCCCCATTCACAAGTCAGGATTTTGCAAACTTTGCAAAATAAATGCGCATTCAGCACAGAAGGATCACACCCTTGTGGCCACAGGCCAACAAAATTGTAGAACATTTCATGGGAAACATCAAACGGTCCCTACAAGTGGCAAATGTTACCAATAGTCTGTTCGAACAAGCACTATATCTAACTGCTGCGAGAATACTGACACGCTGCACAGTACCACAGACGTGTGTCCCTCTGACTTTATTTCCGGGACGGCAGTACGAACCCACTGCCAAAGGGGCCGATCATGCATCCTAGGAGCTCACTTGAACAGCAGGCCCGTGATCAGGAAGAGAAGCAGGAGATGAAGGACAGGACGGACGCCCACCGAGGAGCCAAGGAAGCCACCATTGAGGTACTAGACCAGGTCATAGGTTGTCAACCTCATAATGCTGAACAAGGGGAGCAGGGCTTGTGCGGGTTTCCCCCCGCTTTCCTAGTTTGGTATTATGGGCTGCAGGTGTTGCACGGGTGACCCCTGCATACATTTGATGCCCACCGGGGGACAAAAAATCAAAATTCCAAAAGCTCAAATTACAAAATACGAACAAGTGGGCTTCCCAATTTTGTAATTCAAGCTTTTTGTGTTTGTTTTTTTAACGTAGATCCCTTCACCTCACTGATTTTTGCTCGAGATTTTGGTTGCAAAGTCTCAGAATGTGGGTTTTCTTGTATATTTGGATGTGGTGCAAGGAATGATGGAGGGGTGTTCGTCTTCAGTGCGGGGCATGGTTGACAGGTCTGGTTTCCCTTCAGTTTCTAGCTTTTCTTTGTTCTGGCTCTTCAGATCTCCAGGCTGTGCTCAGTCTCTCTCTATTTGGGGGTGTTTGATGTGCTTATCTGTTGGTAGACATTCTTCAGGGTGCACCCCTCTTCCATTCTCTGCAACCTTTCTTTTTTGAGTTGCATCTCGATGCGAGGTTGCCAGTGGATTCTCTCATTCTGTTCCTCTTCTGTACACTGGAGATGCTTTTTTCTGTTTATGACAGTCTTTTGCGAGTGTTTCCTGCGATATTTATTTGCACAGTCTTAATTTAACTGTTCTTAAGAATGGCGCTGCAATGTTGATGAACATTCTTTAAATCTAGTAGTTGGGGCCAGTCCCCAGTTCTGCTCTCTATGCTTCATTGGGGGTCACTTTTGTGCGCCTACACTGTCCGTATACAGAGCAGCATTTATATGTTTCCTGCTGGTGCCTTATCACACGTGGCTGTACACTGTTCTCAAGACTGAAGAATCGGAGTGTTACAGATCCAAGCAATGTTAGCCAGAGCCTTACAGAAGGGTCCATTATAATCAGTTTGGATTTTGTGTCATAATATGTAAGCTGTGCCTTTTCAGGGAAGGTTTTCGTGGCCTCTGAATATAGCACTTTGTGAAATACTCTGCCCTTCTAAGCCATGTCATAATTCCCAAATGTAATTGCTCCCCTAGTTACTGTGTTCTGCGGTCTCATTATGGAAATTGGGTTGCTTGTTTCCAGATGTTTGGGAGAACTCATCCTTTTGTTTTTTATTTATTTATTTATTTATGAGCCCACCGACAGCAGTATTCTTCCAGAATGGCCAAGCTTTTCAGGCAAGCTTCTCGTGTTGGTGACCAAAGAATCACAAGGTCAACAAAAGACTTCGGGCCTCATTACGACCCAGGCGGTAAGGGTTAACGTTGCCATAAAAGGTGGTGCCGCCGTTAACCACTTACCGCCTAATTACGAGGTCCCTTTAAACCAGCCGTTAAGGATTGGACCCGCAAAGGGACCTTAGAGGTAATTACGGTACCGCAATTTGCGGTACCGTAACTCCCGCCTTCCCCATTTCCATTGAGCCCTATGGGGGCAAAAATGGGAATGGGGAAGGGCCAATGGTGAATGGGGAATTACCGCCCCACCAACCTTGGAATGGGGCGGTAATTCCGCCAATCACCATGGCGGAATCGGTAAAATACCGACGGCAACCATGGTGCTACTAGCGCCATGGTTACCGCACAGGTCGTACTGAGGCCCTTCAAGCCCAATAATGCAGTAGGTTCTATTGCTGCTCTGTTCCATGTCTTCTGGTTAGCACCGGCCCTACCATTAATGCAGCAAGACCAGAGATAGGAGCACTGGTGGCACAAATCACAGGATCACTAAATGAGACTCTTGGGCCAATGGCTACTGAGTAGGGCAGTGGAGGGCACTAGGCTGCGTGCACTGGGGACCACAATAGTGGATTTTGAGTTTTTATAGCAATAGCCACCATCTTTTGAGACACTCGACATAATCAGAAGCATGTACAGCAGGGGATTTCAACCTGACGCTCTCCAGATGATTCGGACTATCATTCCCATGTGTGACGTCCCAGTCAGTTGCAGCGCATGCGCGAGCCTCGTTTGGGACCCGCGCATGCGCAGGTTAATAAACCGCGCTCGTGCGAGCAGTTGCCGCCGGGACGCGTAGCAGGCAGCATCGCGTCCCGTGTCTCTCTGAGTGTGTGTGTGCGTGTGTGCATGTATGCATGTGAGCCACCCGAGGCATGGGTGGCTATACAACAACTGGCGACGAGGCAGGATACCATCGCAACGTTCGCTTGATGAACACGGCGTGTTTTACATCGGCGACGCTACACGGTGGTGAGTCACGGACCCGGCAGGAACAAATCCATGGTGCCCTAGCGTCTGCTATACAGCAGTAGCGGCCTGAAAATGTGCTTGTGTGCTGCTCATACCACATTCACAGAATTTTTGGAACTCTGGCAGTCCTCTACAACCCATTGGACAGCCAACATCGCAGAGCTACTGAACAAAAGGTGGCTGGACAGCATAGCTGGCAACAAGGAAGACACACAAAGCTCGAGGGGAGCAATGGCATGCTGAATTCCACCGTACAGTAACGGCAGGTACGTGCGCTGCCCACCCAAGTCAGGTTTGCGGCCTCTGAGCCATAAGGAGGTGCCTGTGCGACCTGTAGACATGGCGTAAAGTGACGGAGAGATGGAAGTGGCGACTGTGGTGGTGAAAACACAACAGGGGTCGTTGTTACCCATGTAGGAGTTTGATGTGTCCGGTCCCCCTTCGAAGTTGGGCCCAAGATGGTTGCTATGGATAAAAAAACTTGATATGTACTTTACAGCGACTGGGATAACCAATGACGACGCGAAGAGGGCCACTCTTTTGTACTCGGCAGGCCTGGATGTCATACGCATATATGAATCCCTGCAGGTAGTGACCTATGATGCCGTCAAAACTGCTCTGGAAAATCACTTTATACCACTCTCTAACGTCGACTACGAGAGGTTTCTCTTCTGTGGCGAAAAACAGCGGGAGGAGGAGTCACTGGATCAGTTTTGCACTCGACTGCGGCTCATGGCCACCACGTGCCGATGGGACAATGAGGAGCCGATGATTAGGAATCAAGTACTTCAAGGGAGTAGCTCGGGAAAACTACGAAGGCAAGTGTTGAGGGAACCGGGCTGGACTCTGCAACAAATCCTAGACAGTGGCAGAACCTATGAACTGGCGGAGTCGAGAGGTGCCAAGATGGACGCAGCAGTGCACCCTGGGAAATCGGAAGAGGCATTTGCTGTCAGTAAACAGACTGCGTCGAAAGACAGGTGGGGTCAGAAACGACAGGAAACTCGTCCCCCGACAGGGTCTGGATCTATCTGCCAGTATTGCGGATATGATTTGCCCCACTCTGAGGAGTGTCCGGCCAAATCGAGGTCATGTGGCCGATGCAACGGACCAGGACACTACGCCCGTATGTGTTGTGCCCCAGAACCCGTGTCATACAGAGGGGCCCGGCCAGGGTACAAGGAGGTTGTTCGAGAAGGCAGAGAAGCATTGCGGCTTTGGAGCAAGAAATGCAGAGACTTCAGCTAGCTGAGGAGGAAGAGGAGGAGGAAGACGAAGTATTTTTCATCTCGAGCATCGCTACTGGGGCGAAGAGTAAAAGACAGCCCAAATGTGTCGTGAACATTCAAGGGGTGCTGACACAAGTGCTAATTGATACAGGGGCCTCAGTATGCGTGCTGGCCTCGGAACATTACCAGAAGATTCCTGGCCCTCCAGCGCTGGACATTTCGACGGCGAGGATTTTCACGTTTGGGGGAGACACTCTGCTCCCCATCAAGGGTGTGTTCGTAGCGCCTGTATCCAGGGGCGGAAAGACCATAAAGGCCCGATTCTTCGTTACAGATGTGAGTCCACACTCTCTACTCAGCTGTGCGGCGTCCGAAGCCCTGAACCTGGTTCACTTTGCACTAGAGGTCTATCAGGTGGATATCGAGACACTGCTGGACAGGTTTGCGGGCATTTTCGATGGAGTTGGGAAGTTGAAGGCGCCCCCGGTCTGTCTGCACATTGACGACACGATCAGACCAACAGCTCTCAAGCACAGGCATATTCCGTTTCATCTTCGAGAGAAAGTGGAAGAAGAGCTCCGGACGCTTGTCGCTATGGACATTATCAAGAGGGTGGAGGGACTGACGCCCTGGGTCTCGCCCATTGTGGTGGCACCCAAACCGAAACAGCCTGGGGCAGTGAGAATTTGTGTAGATATGCGTTTCCCCAACGCCGCAATTAAGAGAGAGAGACACTTAACGCCGACCCTCGATGATATCATTGGGGAGTTGCAGGGGGCGAACGTTTTTTTGAAATTGGATCTACGGGCGGGCTATCACCAGCTTGAGCTCCACCCAGACTCTAGATTCATCACGACCTTCACCACACACGAAGGCCTTTATCAATTCAAGCGCCTGAGCTTCGGCATTTCATCGGCCGCCGAAGTTTTCCAGAACACTATTAGGGGGGCGCTGGTAGGCCTCAAAGGCGTCTTGAATATGAGTGACGACATTTTGGTGTTTGCCGACTCGGAAGCCGAACACATGAAGAGGCTCGAGAGCACGCTGAAAAGGTTGAGTGATCTGGGACTTACCCTACACCGTCAAAAGTGTGAATTCTTTAAAGACCAGATAGGGTTCTTTGGATTTATTTTTCACGCCGCTGGAGTGTCACCAGATCCAGCTAAGATCAGAGACATTCGAGAAGCCACGGCACCATCATCCCCCACGGAGGTAAGGAGCTTCTTGGGGATGGTGAATTACTGTGGGCGCTTCATCAAGGGTTTGGCTTCCTTGTCTGAACCCCTCAGGGCGCTGACCAGGAATGACGCCATGTGGAGGTGGGAAAGCAAGGAACAGGAGGCATTTCATGCCCTCAAGAATGCTCTGTCCGATGGGGACACCATGGCGTACTTTAACCCTTCCGTGGAAATTGTTGTGGATGCCAGTCCCGTGGGTGTTGGGGCAGTACTATTGCAGCCTGATGAAAGGGGGGACATGCGTCCCATCGCGTACGTGAGTAAGGCTTTCTCCAACACTGAAATGCGATATTCGCAAATTGAAAGGGAGGCGCAAGCAATTCTATGGGGCTATCACCATTTTCAACTGTACATCCTGGGCAAGCCTGTTGTAGTGGTGACGGACCACAAGCCGCTGCTGCCCATATTGGCGGGGGTGTCTTCGAAGTCGCCGCCCAGGATCGAGAGGTGGATGTTAGCCCTAATGGAGTATGGGGTTCGACTAATATACAGACCGGGAACCAACAACCCGGCGGACTATCTCTCACGACACCCGAACACAGAGAATACAGACAAGCACTGTGGCGTGTCCGACTGCCAAGGTTTGCTCTGTCACGTGGTGGATGGAGCGCTACCGGTGGCGCTGTCGAGGCTGGCTATAGTGACAGAGTCATCCAAGGATGAGGTGTTCGGCATCATCAAGGCGGCCGTGAGAAGTGGCGACTGGAGAGAGGTGCTGCGTAACAATTCAAGGCAACAGTCTGATGCCCAAAAGGACCTGCAGGCACTCTGGAAGGTGCGGGACGAACTGTCGGTCTCAGATGATGGTTTGATCCTAAGAGGGAGGCAGATCGTGATCCCGCAGGCGTTAAGGGGGCACGTGTTAGAGCTGGCGCATATCGGGCATCAAGGGGTCGTCAAGACCAAGGCGAGTCTTCGGCCCAAGGTCTGGTTTCCTGATTTGGAGGGGATGGTGGAGAGCTTCGTGAGAAAGTGCTTGTCGTGTCAGGCAGCCAACCCAGGAGACAAGGCCCCACCTATCAGTTCTATGGAACGGAGTGAGAAGCCGTGGGGAACTGTCCACATGGACTTTGGCTCGACTGGTAGAGGCATGTATCTTCTGGTGGCGGTGGATCAGTGGTCGAGGTATCCAGAGGTGGAGGTAATGGAGTCCACAGCGACGGAGTTTACCACGAGGGCCCTAGACAAAATGTTTGCGACGCATGGATTCCCAGAGATACTTTGCTCGGACAATGGACCGCCATTTACCGGCAGCCAGTTTGCCCAGCATCTCCAACAGAGGGGGATCCGTCACCGCAGGGTATCCCTGCTGTGGCCTCGAGCGAACGGAGAGGCTGAAAGGATGATGCATACCTTGAATAAGGTACTGAGGATTTCCGCCAGTGGGGGTGAAGACCTTCTGAAAAAGCTTGTGGAGTTTCTGCGAGAATATCGCACCACGCCTCACCAATCGATGGGGGTTGCCCCTGCGGAGGCGCTGTTCGGGCGTTGCCCTCGGGGAATGATACCAGAAGTGGAGGGCAGGAGACCAGGGGTCATAGACAATGACAAAGTTCGAGAGGAGCGCGCTGTGCGCAATCAGAAGGAGAGCGAGAGACGAGGACTGCACGACACCGAGGTGTGTGTCGGTGACTCTGTGTTGGTTCGGAACCGACACCCCGAAGGAAAACTGTCTCTACCATACGAGCCTCGCCCGTGGAAGGTCACCCACGTGAAAGGAACTATGGTGACTGCGGCCTGTGACCCCAGCACTGTCACCCGCAATAGGTCTTTCTTCAAAAAAGTGGACACATTACCGGGGGCCACAGGTCTAGAGGAAAGGCCACACCAGGACACTAGCCCCGAGGCCCCAGTCGAGGATCCCACCAAGGACATTGCCCCCGCGGACGTCAGTAACAGTGGGACTTTGCCAGGTACCTCGAGCTACCCCGTGCGGAGAGACCGGAGACTGCCGGCTCACCTCAAGGATTATGTCCTGGACTCAGGGGACTGAGCAGATGTCTCCAAGGGTGGTCCCCAGTGATGGAAGTATCCAGTTTGTATTTTACCGGTTTTGCAGTGTTAGAGCACCATGTTGTTAAACTGTTTTGTTGATGGAAAAAATAAGGGATGTGACGTCCCAGTCAGTTGTAGCGCATGCGCGAGCCTCGTTTGGGACCCGCGCATGCGCAGGTTAATAAACCGCGCTTGTGCGAACAGTTGCTGCCGGGACGCGTAGCAGGCAGCATTGCGTCCCGTGTCTCTCTGAGTGTGTGCGTGTGCGCATGTATGCATGTGAGCCACCCGAGGCACGGGTGGCTATACAACACCATGTTCCCTTGCCATGAACTGTGCTTGCTAGCGCTGATGGAACTTGTAGTCCAAAACGTATGATGAGCCAAAGGTTGCAGACCTCAGATATACAGAATATGCTGCTTGGCTCATTTATCAAACATGCAGACTCTAAACGGTCCAATCGGGTTTACATTGAGACCTTAATGCAGCAGCTGACTGCCAATGTGCGCTGATAATGCCATCTCTAAAACCACGTGCCTGTGAAAAGAGACACAGTTAAATGGGCTGTAAATGCACTGTGGAAGTAGGAAGAAAAGTGACCTGGCTCGAAAAGGCATTTGCCTTAGCAATCAACAGCAGATGTCTCAGTAAACCATTACACAATGAAAACAATGATGATGAAACAACACTCAGGGCCTGATATATATATAAAACACTCGCAAAAATCCTGCAAAGTCCCAACGCCGAAATTGACTTTGCGCGTCCCTGCACGCAGTTTTATTGGAGCGCTCTGCGTATTCATGGTATCCAAGGGGCAAAACACCCCGATGCGCAAAGAAACTGATTTTGCTTGTGGAACGTCCACAACACGCCCCCACGCAAAACACATATTCTTACATTTGAGCAGTATTCACGCCGACATCATGGATGCTGGCAATACTGGGTTCCATTCCCTTGCAACCAAGGCAGCACCCCCGTGACACTGCGTAGGGTCCCCTGTAACTTCTAAGTGCACCCCGACAATATGCGTACCATTTCCCGTAAGTGTAGCCGGACCCCGGTAAATCTGCGCGTGAATCCCGTAAATCAAGGCTACACCCTGCTAACCTGCATACCGAGACCCCTAACTGCAATCTGCACCCCAACTGCATGCATTCAACCCTAAATTCCCGATCCCACCTCACCTTTGCGCGTTGGTTCCAAAGCGATTGGTACTTTGTGGGTCCTTTCATGTGGTGCTAAGATTGCAAGCTTCAGGTGCTTCTTCACCCAACGAGACGTTGCCCGGTCAGATCCATGAATCGCTTTTGTTTGTGAATTGCTGGGCGTGCGATTTCGTTGCGTAGCCCATCCTTCGACACGCCCACGTAAGTCCTTGTTCTTCCTCATTATGCGTAGGGAATGGGGAATATGCATGCTCTGCCCCTATTTATTTCCTTGCAGAGGCCCGTTCCACATTTTGCGTGGAGTGTCACGCAGCACCCCCCGACTGCATTCAAAGACGTGACGGATCTGCACGTAAAGTACATGCCATGAATCGCTGAAAGGGGTTTTGCGCGCTGAAAAGTGTGCAAAGTTACTTCTCAGCATGCAATAAATTCTATCAATCAGGCCCTTCGAGCCACTGGTGTTTGGAATGAGGGCAAAATAATGATGGATATTGTGAGTCTATGAGTAACCAAGCAGCAAAAGCTGAGAATGCAACGAAGAAGCAAATAAAGTGAGGAGGCCATGGTGCGGAAAAAGGCCCGGAGATGCACATGCTGCTGTTACCATGGTGACTAACACTCCCCCTTGAAGAGGGTCCGCAGAGTTTTGTGCACAGGACACAAGATATGCCCTGCAGCTGATGGTTGTGTGTTGGATAATGGAGTTATCTGACAGGACACAGTGCAGGAATGTAATCCACAATTCTCATGCCACTGCATGTTCATTTAGACTAAAGACTGCTGCTTTAATTGTGATATGGAATTGAGGTGGGCCTCTGGAAAGGGGGCACGGCCAAATTGTGCTTTGTGGGACCTGAAGGAGGGTCACATGATGTAGACAAAAACCACCTTCCCCAAATAAACAAAGCATCATGAAGCCATGCAAACATGTTCTTTGGGCCACCCAGCATGGTCTGCAGCTATAACCCCACCCCCGTGATAAACGGATAATAGTAGGCACATATTGCCTATGGAGGCACCAGTCTCCTCACTCTCAAGGCTGTGTCACTTTAAATGCTGCTTTTGCTGGCCAAAGACATACCTGACGGCGTTAACGTTTCCCTGGCATCTACAGCCAGCCACAATATAACAAAGGTTTGATAGGTGAGGAGGACAAATAGCACCAATTTAAACTACTTGCTGCTTAGCATAACATCAAGAGCATATTGGGAACATAAGAATGAAACACATGTGTATTCATGCCATATCTGTGAGAATGATTCAAGCCTACAGTCTTTCGGGGTACATAATGCACACTGGCCTTTCTCTCTGTTTCATTGATAACACCCTACCAGTGAAGTGATGCCAAACTCTCGGTCAAATATGCACATTTGGGGAGAGTTACCCCTTGGAAGGCACCTGCTAGTTGTCCAGCAGCTGACTCCCGATAGGCAATGGCTTCCATGCACATATTTATTGCTTGGCACCTACACACTAAAATCATGCTGTGTGCTACTTGTGTCCCTGCACATATGTCTTTCACACCGCCTATCATACTAAAATCATGGTGTGTGCCACTCCTGGAGGACTCAGGGCTCCAGCTCAAGGACAGTTTTGGGGGGCTTGCCCGGGTCCACTTAAATCCCTACTAAGGACACTTACCAAGGAGAGGGAAAATACTTCAAATTATTAATTAATGATGCAGTTGCCATGTTATTATGCAACCTGCCAATAGCGGATATCACCAGCTAATTATAAAGCAACGCTGGGATAGCCCTCTCTAATGAGTAGCGCATCTATAGGGTATGGGCATATGTGACATCTCTTTGCCATGTTAACATGTCATGTGTCATGCCATGAGACATCTGGGCTTTCTTGTCTATGGTCTCTATATGACGTAATAACATGTGCATATAAACTCAAGATGAGCTTAACTTCGCATGCCCTGCCACATGGGGGGTTATGGGTGAGCACATTGTGACCACTGGGTGGGAAGGGGTAATACTGGTGGGGCATGGGGGCAAAACAGCTGAAACCAGTGAGAATATTCAAACAAAATAGCAAACTCCTTCTCTGTTAGCAGAAAAGTGGACTGCACCGGGGAAAATATACAGGAGGTGGCCCGAACCCACTTGGATGATGCTGGCGTCGAATTTGGGTTGACGGGAAAGAGATCAAGAGGTGATCTAAGAAGTGAGAGGGGGTGCAAATGGGTCTGAAAACAGAAGTGGAACTGAAAGAAAAACCGTAGCCATGGAATAATGGGGAATAACGAACAATAAAGAGGCCTCGAGCAAAGAACTATCAAAGGGATACTCGATAATAATAATATCTACTTTTATATAACGCTACCAGCCCGCAGGCATCTGAGAGCTGAGGTAACAAGTGATATTATTATCCCAAAGCATGGCTTTGTGTGGTACTCAATTTATCAACCTCGGAAGGATGAAAGGTTGAGTTGGCCCTGCCGGGATTCGAACCTGCATCAGCAGGCTGCACACAGATGTCAGAAACGAGCACTTAGCTCGTTGTGCTATCTGACCGGCTGATCTGTTAAAATCGGATAAATCCTTTGACACTAATGATGGAGTGATTGTCTTCTGCTCCTCCCACCAATGCCCTTGTCACCTAGCCGGGTCCCTACGGGGAGATCCCTCCATCAATCCCAAGTTATTAGTAGCTTTGAGGGGTTTCCAAAATGTCCCGCCTCTCCTCTTACCTTCTAGACTTCCTCCATTGAGCATTGCTTGCAGGAAAAAGCTCCCACTTTTGGGATGCAATGTTTCTATTCCATTTCATCAACCAGTGATGCTGATGCCTGCAGCCAACAACAGTTTAGCACATTTTCAACACTAATAGACACAGAAAAAATATGTATATCCACCGTGCTAGGAGGAAGAGTTCTTTCTGCATCTATTAACATTGTCTACTGTTGGTCATATATTTTTGGGACTTTTAGAAGTACTAGCCATGAGTGTGCGGAGTGTGAAAGTAATATTAGTGTCTTTCCATTGTGTTTTGAGAAGGTCTCATCATCACAATCTCAAAACTCACTAACAATTGGCCCTGATTGCAGTTTTGCCGGTATCCTGTGTGTAATTCTGGTGGGAAACTGGCAAAACTGCCTTACAGTCTCCACTGCTGGATATTCCAGTATTACCGGAATATTACAGGTGGTGGAGACACCAGTAAATTCCCATTCCATGGAGTCCAATAGGACTCCATGGAATGGGATTGCCGGAATTGCTGGGACCAGTAAAACCAGTGCCAGTGATTCCAGCATTTATTTGCCGGTAGGGGCCTGAACTCCTGGCAGGTCAGGCCTGCTGGTAGATCACTGCCCTTACCAGCAAACGTATGTTTCCCCGGTACGGGAAAAATGCCGGTGATGGAATTACCGGCATTTTATCTGGACCAGGGAACTTATAATGTGCCGAAATATGTATTTAGATAGACCCTGCATACCCAATAATTACTTGACAGGGCCCCGCAATATGTCGAAATGAGTGCTTAACACAGTGAACACAACTAATATAATAGAAAAAAGACTTGGGCCAACAGTGGAAGGAATATTTTTTTTCTATGCCTTTTTATCAATGTTACGTCGGCGGCATCCAGTGATTTCATTGAAGAATATTCATCACACGCATCTTTCAGTGCAGAATATTCATTTCAAATAAACACACCTTCAATTTATAATTGAAAATAATAAACATATATTAATTTAAATATTCTGCAATGAAACAATCAGCCATAAAACACATGCCGTCATGTAGGTAGCACACACATCTTGGCAAACATATACAAATATTATAGATACAGAATGTCGTGCAGCACACATGTGAAAACACAATATACCTGGTAACAGGTAAACAAAACATGCAGTGAAAAACACCATTCAACCAATCCTTCCCCAACTTAGAGCCTGATTCATAGAAAAGTGCGCATTGACCCCACAAAGTTCATGCTTCGAGAAGGACTTTGTGCGTCCCTTCGCGCATGAGGCACTTGTGCGCGTTCAATGTATTCATGGAATTCTGCCTGCAACGTATCCCTATGTGCAAGTAATTTAGTTTAGTTTCTTTATTTATACCGCGCGGCGCCGAACCCTGAGGTAACCGGGCACCAACCCCCGTAAAGTAGCAGCCGGAATGCCCATGACACACCTGCACGCAAAGCGATCCCAGCTACAAATACCAGCGTTGCGAGCTCCTTGGCCACAGATACATGCATCCTGGGAATGCTGCGTAGGGTTCCCCTGCAAGCAAGCTAGCACCCTAGCAGGTCTATCTGTGGTCCTCTGCAACTGTACAAAGCACTCCGACAACATACGTGCCATTTTCCTTAACTCAAGTAATTCCCCAGTAAATCTGCATGCCGACCCTCGTAAACCGTGGCTGCACCCCGCTACACTGCATACGGGCACCTCTAAGTGCGTTCAGAACCCCCACTGTGTTCACAGACCCCTACATTCCTGATCAGACCTTACATTTGCGTGGTGATTCCTCTACGATTGGGGCCTTGCGCCTGCTTTCACATGGCGGTGTGATCGGGAGATTTTCGTGGTGATTTCCCCAACCTGATGTTGCGCGGTCATATCCATGAGTACGGTTAGTTTCTTGCAGAACTGCTTTTTTTCACACGGCCATCCTTCAACACCTGGCTGATCAAGAGTGCCAATAAACCTCACTATATTTGGACTTAAGAATTGTTCATCAAGACTTGTTGAGTATTGAAAATTAATAGTTATTTGCGATTTGCAGATCATCATCTCATTAAAGTTTATCCATACTGTGTATTAGTAGGCTTACACAGCCGTTTGACCATAGCAACGCAGCATAACTCCCCAATTCAACACAGACGTGCAAAGCGCACAGATCGGGTTCCTGCCTACGAACATACTGTATTGGCCTTCAATGATCCTTCAACACCCCCACGTAATGCCTTGTTCTTCTCCATTCGGCTTGGAGGCTGGGTAATATGCATGTTCCGCCCCCCATTTATAGCTAGGCGCAGGCCTGGCCCACACTCTGCGAGGAGTCTCGTGCAAGGCACTCAACTGCTGGCAGAGACGTAACATATCTGCACAAAGTCCCAGCAAAGTCCGTAAAAGACCCCCAATATCGGTTCCAATCAATCGACAAAGAGTTTTGTTTGCAAAGTCCCGAATCTCCCCGCAAACAATGCCATGAATTAGGCCCTTAGACAGTTCCACTTCTTCTTACCAACTGCACACTGCAGTAACAGTGTTTTCAGAAGTATGCACTGGTTACGCATGGTTTCCTCTTTGAATATCGATTAATTAGCTCTTACATTGAGAAAATCTCACTCCAGTCAAGCCTAAAAAGGGAGGTCTGAGCTCCGAAAAGGACCTTTGTACTGTTTTGGTAGAAACTAGGTCCACATGCATGCAGAGGAGACAGTGTCAAGGCCCAGAGGGGAAACATTCATTGTGGTAGAGGGGAGCAGCTAGTTACCTATAGCCATGCAAGGGTTGTATCAATCATTAAATAGAATTTAAGTATCACAAAATGGGTTCTTCACCAGGTCAGGTACATCCAATCTAAATAGATCATATCTTAGAAACAAACAGTGCCTAGTCACCCACAAAGCCATGTGCCTTTCATCAGCTGGCACATAACAGCTGTAATCAAAAATTGGAGGTGCTTTTGCCACAGTTTGGAGATTGAGTCCTGCTGGTGGGTGAACACCTTCAAGAATAAAGCACAGGGGGAAGACCAGGAAACGTGACAAAAATCAGAACAGGAGAAAGAGAAAGAGAAAACTGGGTGAATGGAACGAGCCCTAAAAAATGAATTACTGGTCTGAAGTTAGACCTAAATTCGCATACGTACTTTTAATACGGTTGCGAGTTCATCAAATAATACGTTGTGAATTCATTAAAAAAATGCACTTATACAGAATTAATCAACAAAGTGGAAGGTATATACGGCTTTTTGATGGAGTCAGACCTACGCCGGAAAAACAAGTGGGAACTCAAAGTCACAGAATGGCTTACCCCTTAATAACAGAGATGTGCGTTTGGCTCAAGCTTACATACATGTGTTTTATCCTATGGACCTGTAACGTGGTAGTACACCTGCAAATGTAGCCATTCCAGGGTGTGTGTATGTCAAGACGGTGTGCTAATGAGGGATATGTATGTGCATGCCTACAGAGTGCAATTTAACATATGTGTGCAAGAGTTCAAAGCTGTCATAGAAACACTTGTCAGCAGGCTTATCTTACACTGGGTTGTTGCAGGTGTAAGGGTTGTTTCTTAGGATTGAAACAATACACATGTATGTAAATATGATTTAAGTAAAGATGATGTGCTATAAAAACATTCTGGACTACGTGAAATACATTTCTGTAAAATGTAATTTTTTTTCCTGTCTGACATGGCATAAACTCACTCAACAAGTAAGACCACCAGTTCTGGTCAATGGTTGGCCATTTCTTCAAGAGTCAGTTGTCAGTTACACAGATCTATCAACAGTAGTAAGATGCATCTGCATTTTGGGGAATACTGTTTAGAGTTTTATATCACCACCAGTAGTATGCAGTATTCCCAGTTTGAGACAAGTTTCCCGGTATCCTGCTGGTAATTCCGGAGGGATATCTGGAAACTGCCCCTACCATCTCTGCTGCCTGATATCCCAGTATTACTAGGATATTACGGGTGACAGAAATGACGGTAAGTTCCCATTGCATGGAGTCCCATGATGGGATATCGGGAAACTGCCTCTGCCATCTGCGCTGCCTGATATCCCGGTATTACCAGGATATTACGGGCGACAGAAATGACGGTAAGTTCCCATTGCATGGAGTCCCATGATGGGATATCGGGAAACTGCCTCTGCCATCTGCGCTGCCTGATATCCCGGTATTACCAGGATATTACGGGCGACAGAAATGACGGTAAATTCCCATTGCATGGAGTCTCATGATGGGATATCGGGAAACTGCCTCTGCCATCTGCGCTGCCTGATATCCCGGTATTACCAGGATATTACGGGCGACAGAAATGACGGTAAATTCCCATTGCATGGAGTCTCATGATGGGATATCGGGAAACTGCCTCTGCCATCTGCGCTGCCTGATATCCCAGTATTACTAGGATATTACGGGTGACAGAAATGACGGTAAATTCCCATTGCATGGAGTCCCATGATGGGATATCGGGAAACTGCCTCTGCCATCTGCGTTGCCTGATATCCCGTATTACCAGGATATTACAGGCGACAGAAATTACGGTAAATTCCCATAGCATGGAGTCCCATGATCGGCACCGGTACTACCGGTGCCAGTGATTCTGCCATTTCTTTCATGGTAGGGGCCTGCCGTAGAACAGAAGCCCCCAGTCCAGTAAAAATGCTGCTGCCAGTGTTACCTGCAATCTTTCTGGCATTTGTACTGGATTGTAATGAGACCCAATGACTGTGTATACCCTTTTTTGTTAAGTTGGGAGTGATATTATTTTTAGGAAGGAAAGACAGTTAAGTGTTGTTCCAAACGGAATCCCTACAATAAATCGAAACAAACAACAAATGGGAGATTTGCTCAAATTTGGTATGGCCGAAAATTTTGAGCCAGTCTCCCATTCGGTGCTATTACAGTGAACAAGGAGAGCGGGGGTTGCAGGGGTGTCCCCCTCACCCTTGTTCCCTGTAATTGCTCCGGGAGTTGAGGGGGTGGCACTACTTCCAGAGAAATAAAGTTTAAGAACAAATACTAAAGAGGACCCTGCAGCGCCGGTTCCCAATCATGGAAGTGAAGGGAACAGGCATCGCAGGGACACAGCGAGTCGGCGGCACACAGCCAAGTGTGACACCGGACGGTAAGTGAAGGGGGTGGCAGCGGGTTATCTGAAATGACCACGGGATGAAAAACCGAACAAATAACTTTCGTTTTTTTTCTCCCTCAGTCATTTTCGGAATCGATTTAATCATGGTAAGAGGAGCATTTTATAAGCGAGTAAAAATATTATTTTATTCTAAAACAGAAATGTTTTGTAATAAATATTTCTTTGCACCTAATTATTCATGCAGGTAAACAGCTGCATTTTTACCTCTTCGGATCAGGCAGCAATAACAGTAAATCTGCATCCTGTGGCTCTACGTGTAGTACTGATCGGAACATACATGTGGAACTATCTGGGTGAAAGCAGTGAACAGGCTCCTATATTTCTGTTTCCTATATTTATCAGGAGTATTTTTACTCCCTGTATTTCTTTTTTGGTAGTGTTTTCCTATTTTTAGGGAGCAAAAGTGTCTAATACACCCCTTATCTGCAGGGTTGCTCGCCTGCTCCTAACACTCCAGTGGCCCCAAAGTGGATTGCCTTGGAGTCAGAGGAGCTTTAAGCTAGTTGGCAGAAATCAAACCAACTAAAATAAATTCAGAACTTTTCATCGAATGGTGCAACGCAGAAGGCAACTGTCCCAAACTGTCAAGCAAAATCTATAATGGGGAAATTGGGGCCACATCAAAGTAAGATTGCATTGCTGTCCACCCGCAGTTGTGGACTGAAAACGTTGACCAATGTGAGTTTCGGCTTTTTAAGGGGGTTCCACATTAGATGAAACTACATTATGCCACATGAATTGAAATGATGGGAATAAACCAGCCAAGAGGGATGAGAGGAAATGTAGCATATATATGACTTGCGCAGGACAGCCAAGTCTTTCTTCCATGTCGGGATTTAGGTTCCTATAAAGATTTTGATGTTGACATCTATGGTGTGTGTGAGGCAGAGAAAAGTTGTATTGGAGATATTGGCAAAGGAAGAAGAATTCACAAGAAAGTTAGATATTATTAAACGATTTTACAACGTAGGTCTCAAGAAAACCCAGTGTCACTGGAAAGTGAGGCGTTATCTATGAAATGTTGCATGCAAAACCCTTCTGCATTTTACCAGATTCTTTTATGAAAATCTTAAATAAAGAATTGCGCGAGGTTTTCTTACTTTTTTGCTGTGTACACAATCATGGGGGGAAGACCCTCTTTTACTACGCATAAAAATAGAAGTCTTCTCCATGTGTACTTACTCAGCACAGTCCTGAGTTTAGTCATGAATCTACTCCAACTCTGCCAGGCGGAACCGAAAAAGGGTCCGAACAGCTCGAGGATGCTTGGCCGACTCTCGGAAACTAAGTCACAGGGTCGGAGGGGTCCATGTGAAGCCCACCCCTATAAAGGTTCCTCTTCTTCACTAGCGAAGGAGGGGGAGGAGACAGTAACCCCTCTGGCTCTTGCCCGACCGCTCTCCATTCGGTCATAATACATCTGCAGGTTTACGTGATCAAATCTGCCCAGCGCAGTCGACGACATCCGGTTCGTAATGGGCCTTACTCTCTGCAGGACAGCAAGCAAGGTTACCCCCTTGGAACAGAAGGTGCCATTTTATGTAAAAAGGGTATTTGTCAGAAGAAGACCCTCAGAAGTTTGAAGCAGAATTATTCAAGCAGTCAATCTTGTGAGGACATTGCCTAAGGATACCCTCCCTCAAACACACAGTTGGGGGAATCCCATTGGCTCTAAAAGGCCTAGCAAGGGGCACACAACCTGTCATCCCTAAGCTGGCAGATGTCTGCCCGAGGCACTGCCAAGATCTGCAAACACCTGCCGAAAGCACGTCCACCAGGCTGATTACCACTTCTGGGCCTCCGTTTGCAGATAAATCACGAAATCAAGTGGTGACTCGAGCTTCTTGCCCGCCCTGGTGGTGGCGTGCTTCTTACAGGGGTCACATTGCTTCAAGATGCAGCAGGATATGTCAGATGGGTGATGATCTTTATGTCAGTAAGTTGATGGTATTTAAAACCAGTGACACCATTACTTTGCTTTGATTGCATTTTGTAGCTGGTGTATTCGATGGAACATCAATTAAAACCGCACTTCAACAATCAAAAGAAGCCTTGATGGCCACCACCCCATCATTCACCTACTGTACATATGATAAGTTATTTATAACGCGCTTAATACCCAGGTTTTTCTAAGCGCGGACCCAGGGATCGAACCTGTGGTGCTGCGTGTCGTCTTGCTTCCAAGCAGGGGAGTTGCTAGCTCTGGAAAAGACCCGGGGCTAAACTGATGTCGGAACTGTTGGGACTGGGGGCTAGCTAGTCTTTTGGCTGTAGCTCCTGAGATTCTATCCGGGGCTACAACCAAAAGATCAGGGGCTATAGCCCCCGTAGCCCCCGCCTAGCAACGCCCCTGCTTCCAAGGTGAGCACGTTGCCACAGAGCTATCCTCCCGAGACATAGCATGCTAGAGCGTCCTACCTCACTCTGCTGAGCACTCATCCAGAATTAGCAACTGACATAGTGAACCCCCAAACCATTCACATGCCCCCCGCACTATTTCTGCTGCCCCGGCGGATCGCCTTCGCCTTGTGAAAGGGATCATGCAGCGACTGATGACTGCAACCAAAGATTGCATTTACTGATAATGCTTAAGAGTCTGCAGTAAATGCATGACATGCAGTGCATAATGTGATGTCGCTCCACTGTGCTCTGAAGATACCAGATTAGGGCAAGTCTGCACTCCAAGACAGCCCATGGTGCTGCAGGACCATAACAAAGGCAGGCGAGTACACTACACATGCCTGATAACAGTCGGAGTAAGCAGCAACTTGTTCAGTTATGGGGGTATTTCCTATAGCATTCATTTCAACAAAGTACACATTAATGGGACAATGAAATACTATCAACAGGGATGACCTACATTAAACCGGGATCCCGTCGTCTGCCTGGATCTCTTTTCTGCCAGGAGATCTTTCACAGTGTGTTTCACTCGGACTCCTTGGTACACTCGTTTGCTGTAGTCTGCAGGGACTAAAAAGAAGAAACACAGGTATCATGATGTGTAATTTCTCAGCTCCTGGAAGTGTGCTTTGATGTCACAGAGGACCAGCGGCTGGGAATAGTCCTAGGACACTCTGGAGGTAAAGTAAGACCTTACATAGGAAGGGCTCTACAGATCCAAGGTCTGTTCTCGGTCTGGCTCAGAGGTCTACATAGTCCGGCATATATCATCCAATCCTTCTGTTTCCCATAGCCCTGTAAAATAGGGATCTGGCAAAGCATTGTTTTCCAGCACCTTATTGTGTGGAGTACCCATATCACCGCACTGTGTTCGGGATGCTTGAGTGGTGTAACACCGCCGAAATCATGACCATCCTAAAGATGTCATTAGTTTGGCTGTGCAAGCAGAACACCAGGAAATCCCTTTTGTTTGGGATCTGCTAACCTGGTGGATAGTGATCATGGCTAATTTGGATGACTGAACCGTCATGCAAATTAGCCACGTAGCAAAATTGGCATTCCCGCACTGCAGTGGCGCAGGAGATCCAAATGTGGAGGTCGTGCAACGGTCACACTATTACCTTAATATGTGATGCAGTACCACTGCCGCCAGCGGTACTCAGCTATGCTTTATGTGTTGGTGCGCAGTGACTTGTAGGGCGCGTCATTTCCAGACGTACAACCGTGCCATTTGTATTTGAGTATGTGTGCTGAACCGCCAGTACTTTTCAAGAATGCTTTGAGTCAAAGATAAGCTAAATATGGGAAGTAAGTTCCCCAAATGACTGTGATACACAGGCCCTCATTCCGACTCAGGCGTTAAGGGGTTTACGGCACCCTTAACGCCTGATTACAAGGTTCCCTTTGCGGGATGGCGTTTAACGGCTGCTTTTTGCAGCCGTTAAAAGCCATGCTGCAAAGGGACCTTGGCGATAATTACGGCACCGTAATTTACGGTGCCGTAATTATCGCCTTTCCCCATTCCCATTATGCCCTATGGGGCAAAAATGGGAATGGGGAAGGGGCCATTGGTGAATGGGGAATTACCGCCCCACTCACCTTGGAATGGGGCGGTAATTCCGCCATCCACCATGGCGGAATTGCAACCTTAGCTGCATGGACCATGGTGCTAATAGCACCATGGTCCTCCGCCAAGGTTGTAATGAGGGCAACAGTCACAGACCCAGATGTCAAATGATGCACCTACACACACCCAGAGCCTCCATTTGGTGTGGTGTTGGCAGGCTGCCCCTGAATGTGCTTCTTTACTTATGCGAGGCCGCTGTGTAGTCTGGGGTCACCACACCCAGAGATCATGCATGTTATACCACGCCTACAGTGCACCTCTTGCACCAGCACCTTTGCTGGAGCAGAAGGTGTCCGAAGGCAAAAGGCCATTCTGCACATAGTTTGCATTCAGGAATATGTATATAGGGTAAACAACTCTGCAACAGTACAGCTTTAATTCTCCCCAGCTTCAAATTTGATTTTTATTGTTTTATTTAACCATCAATTTTAGTTTGAAAATAAACCACGTGGAAGCACATTCACCTTCTTAAATCAAGTTATCACATTATACACACCAATATAGCAATCATATGCCAATTCATTCCAGTCCAAGCAATCCAATACGAACTTGGGCAATTATAAAACAAATATGTCTTTGCACCCACCAACTCATAACACTTTACTAAGTTACCCTTCTTTAATAACAATTTATTTTCATTCACATCTCACATTGTAGTTACAAATATCAAGCTTGCAAGTGACATGACATGTATCTTTCTTAATGTTGCAATACCTGAGTCCTTTAACAATTCGGAGTGATGATCAATCTTGGGCGGACAGCTGGGCATATCAATAGTAAATGCCAAAGAAATGTAACTCCCTTTGCAGAGTTCCTGCAAAGGGCATCTCTTTTGTGACAGCCTCCCGTGTGCCAGTACCATGCACTTGCCCTGTAGTCTATTATGAAGAGTGTTGGGACCATAATTATGGTGAGAGGCACTATAGCAAATGACAGACAGAATGAATGAATGAATGAATGAATGAATGAATGAATGAATGAATGAATGAATGAATGGTGCAAGCCAAACAGAGCTGTCCAAGAATGAATGAATGAATGAATGGTGCAAGCCAAACTGTCCAAGAAAGCTGTTGTGAAATGCTGTGATATGTTCTGCGATCAACTGCTTGATCTACCTGCCAGCACATTTGGGCCAGATTACTGAAACTTTGCACCAGTGCAAATAAAAATGTTCACGGTATAAGTATTTGGGTGAAACTTCTCTTGGGCTAAAACATTTGTTTTCAATGCATTTTTTCAACTAGGCAAAGTCTGCCCTCGTGCTAATACCATTGCATATTAGCACTTGGGCAAACTTTGCAACGGGGCACGAATGCACGCAAATAAGGTTTTTTACACTAGGTCAAATTTTGTACTCATGTTATTTCCATGAAAAAAGATATGTGCGCCAGTTTTTGTAATATGCCAAAATAACTGCAGTACATTTTCCTGGAACATTTGGTAACAATTGTTGTGATTGGTTTTATGTGTCACTTGCAACACCTATAATAGCCCAAACTAGTGTATTCACATACTAAATAATGTATACATAGGGATAAGGGCTTCTGACAAGAGGCACAGATTTAATGACATTTGAGGAGGGATACAAAGTGTATTCGGTATTGTTTGGTTATTGATCCCTCCCATTCCCTGCCCCTAGCCATGGTAATACATACGACTCATACCACCCATTCCTGCTCATCTAGGGAACTCTTTGAGCTCTGAGCTCCTCCATGGATGTAGCCATCTTGGATGACTGTCTTTAAGGAAGCTCTCTGGAAACAAGCTAAAACTACTGGCCATCTTTGAATGGGAAAGATACCATGCATCTTCCAAATAAAATGATACATTGAAGCATGTGAGTGTAATCATTTGTAAAATAGCTAATGTAAATTTATTGTCTTTTTCATGGTTTTGTTATGTTTCTGTTTTGTTACTGGATAGAATGCATAAGAGTTGCAACATCTACATGTGTATATTGAAATTATTTACATTGTAATATTAACTGTTTTCAAATGTAATAACTGGATTATGTTTTTGAATATTCCCTTTCCACAGCTTGCGTCTCAAATGACCCCATTATAACAGCAGCACGCCTTGAAATCAAAACGCATTCTTCTCAGGCTGCAGTGTCTTGTTTTATACAAGAAATCACTTCTCACAGTGGATGGGAAAAAAAATTCCGATCAGATATGTGGAATAGCAGGGCTGCAAAGAAGCTTTTCCTTGGCGCGCAGTGCGATTCTCCTCCTCACACTGCCTATTGTAGTGGTGTTCTGTGGTGCACACACAGCTGAGCTATTAATAAAGAGGTAGCGAGATACTGTCTTTATTGAAATCAAAGTGTGCGCGGGTCACAGGGAGTGCGGTGGGGAGGACGGGACTGTTATTTCACCTGCTGCAAAACCGGGCTCTCTTGCAAATCATTGTCTAATCTTTCACTTTCAGATGCAGGATCTGTCGGCAGCATGGAGTAGGGCAAAGCGACAGCCAGCGGCACCGCCGATGTTGCTTTGCAACCCAGCAAGCGCCTCATTGTGAGTGCAGCCTCTTCCAGATCACCTTCCTGCCGCGCGAAGCTATGTACACCCTGCACTACTTGACTCAGGTAACATAGGAGGAGGGGGACTCCCATGGCCAGTTTCTAGCTTGCTCTGAGGGATAGCATTTCTCTGAGGCGTCTTGTGAGTATATATTTTGGGAATGCCTGGTGAAGACATCCAAGAAAATGCACATGTTGCAATTGGCCACATTGTGCACAGTTTCCATGACTTAAGTAAGGTTCTGCTAATGAGTTCCATAGCAAACACCTTGCCTTTCAATCATCTGAGCACCTATTAAGTAGGAGAGAAACATATTAAAAGTTCTATTTGAAAACATCAGTGACAACAACCATGAATCTACTAGACTATTTCCTCAATTGAAGTAACTGTTCCATTAGAAAATTAGCCAACTAGTGCACAGCCTTATATCAATGCATACATTTAAGGAACCATTGAAATGCTTGTGTAAACCAAAAGAGATGAGTGAAACAAAATGGCTGTCAATATGGCGCATGCGCTGAAACTCTGTGCACTATTTTAATCTACTATGGATTTTGATGCTTCTGTTTGAGGCAGAAATGTGCTATTTTGAAGGTTCTCACCTTGCATGTTTTTCTGTCCATTAGGTCATCAAAACAGTGGAAATGGGATAAGGTGGAGAATATGTTCCAAGCAAATGCAAGCGGTCTCTACGCAGTCAAGTTTTCCTTCCAGCCTTTTTAAACCATGTCAAAGGACTTGTTGCCTTTGAGGACTTTATGTAGCAACCAGAGACAACATTTCAACACAAAAGAATCTCAGCCTGGTGAAATCACAGAATCAGAATAACTTGTCCAGGAGTTCCACTCTTAATCCACCTGCATCTGGATTGGGCCCCTCTTTATTTCCATGTGTACATCTTTATACCTTTCTAGCAACCCAGAGAAATTGTTTCAGGATATCCAACCACGGGCTTGTCTTCTCATACAACAGGTCTTCTTCTTCTTACAATTTGGCATCCATGGAGCTTTTCAGTAATGAATGGAACTCCTAACCTGCAATGATCAGTTCCATAGAACCAGGGCTACTGGGCTAAAAGCTGTTAATAATAATTTAGCATTTATATAGCGCTACGAACCCCCAGGCATCTGAGCGCTGCTTATTATTACCCAGGTGTGTGGTGCTCATTTATAGACCTCGGAAAGATGAAAGGCTGAGTTTGGCCCTGCTGGGATTCAAACCTGTGTCAGCAGGCTCTGCAGAGATGTCACAACAAGCACACCACTCGCTGTGCTATCGGACCAGCTAGCAAAGTGGTCTGATAGCACAGCATTTTCTATCTATTATATCTGCATTATTAAAAGCAGATATAATAATGATTCTAATTATGGATAAGTAAATGGCATGCTTGAGGCAGAAATGTGCTATTTTGAAGGTTCTCACCTTGCATGTTTTTCTGTCCATTAGGTCATCAAAACAGTGGAAATGGGATAAGGTGGAGAATATGTTCCAAGCAAAGACCGGGTAAAGTGCAAAGACCGGGTAAAGTCATTTTGTACTGCAAAAATAACTTTGTACTGACTTTGCCCGGACTTTGCACTGCAAAAATACACTTTGCACGGTTCCATGAATCAGGGTTTGTGTCAGCAGTGTAAAGTCACTTTTCAGCAGTGCAAATTCACTTTGAACCGGGCAACTATTCCGTGAATCGGCTCCATGGTGTGTTGGTTTGAATACTGTGAAAGGATGTAGTTTTTAAAAAAAGTCCACAACAACCTGTGTTGCAGAAAAAGGTTTGCATAAGCTGTAACAATGTTTCCCTTGTTCCCGCCTAAACAGACCCTTCTCTTTCGCTCCATCTCCTTGCTTTATATTTATAATTGGTTATTTAGAACTTGCTTAATACCAAAGCAGTTTCCAAGCTGGGTCTGTGGCTCAGTGGACTAATGCAAAACTACAGGTGCCTTTGTGTGTTTGACCACATGGTCACAGGTTCAAATCCCAGCAGGTCCGCCTGAGGTCGATACAATAATTACCATTAAGATGGGTAACAATAAACATCTGTTATTAGCCTAACAGCCCCTTCAGGGTTGAACGTGCACTTTACAAATACGCCTGTTATGATGTTAAGAGCAGACCTGTGTTGCTCTGCGTTGTCTTGCTTCCAAGACGAGTGTTTTGCCACTGATAAATTCTACCCGTGTCAAGTAAAAAAGTTCCAATGTTTACATAAAATCAGGTTACATTCTTCAAACGTATGTACACCTTCGAAATGCCTGCCCAACCTAATTGTAGATTCTCAAAAGAGCATTATTAATATGAAATCACTTATTTCAACACTTAGGAAGCTATACATAGAACCAAACATCACCTTGCATTTGACAACATTGAGTTTGGGTCACGCTGGGTCCCATTAAAGTGATTTTTATTGGGGAGCGGAGGTCCCAAGAGTGGTGAGGATGTGTGAGGTAGAAGGAGATCAGGTCAAGAATGTGACCTTTTTATTTAGAGTGCTTGCTGGAACTCGGGTTCAGGTCCCAAAACTCCAAGATATTCTCTCAGTGCAATTGCACTTTCCCCGCTTCTCTCAGCTATTATGTGCTTACTCATTCAAGGCAGCTCCAGCATTGTCTCTAATGTGTCCCCTGCTCCTGTCCCACTCATTCTCCACCAGTCCCAAGAGGGCTTCCGCTGGGCTCCTTCTCCTAGGACCTCTGAGCGCCAACATGCCTGTGCTCACAGGTCATGCATGCATGCGCCCGCCTTGTGATCTTGTTTCTGGATTTCTAGATGATTGATTTTCTTCTGCCATGAACTCTGCTCTGCATTCAGCTCCTGTCACCATAAGATGGCTAAGGGTGTCCTGCAGCTGAGGCACTTGCGCCAAAGAACTGATATAACCTAAGCATGAAGGGCACGTGAATGTGTGCATCGAAAATGCACACAGTCAACTGTCCTCTGTTCCGCCAATGCACGTTTGCACGGGTAAGAGGGCGTGTCTGCTCATTTTAAGGTGCACTGTGTATACAAATGTGTGATTCCCTTTAAGAGGGACTGCAAGCAAAGGCAACTTTCTGTGCCTGAGTGGAACAGGTGCGGGGGGGGGGGGAGGTGCATCACATGAAAGGGGCTTTCCTGACCCTGTCATGCTTTTTTTTGTTTAATGCGGAACAGAACGCCTGCGGTCCCACTTCAATTCTTCTTTCCCTCAAACTTGAATGTAAATACCATTTTTCCTCAGATGTTTCAGTAACAGGACCTGTATGGGGCCGTTGCTGTAAAATGTGGTGCCAGCAGCACGTGGGTGATGGGAGCTTGCACTAGATGAGTGTCTGGAGCCCGCTGCCCATACTAATCTATACATGGGCATCATTTGCGCGTCAGCCCCTGGCACCTTTGAGAATAAAGTGACCTGCTCATTTCTGAATGAAGTGCAAATACAACTATCATTAGCTGAGGCAGCAGTTTTGACTTGTAGATAGGTAGTAGGTGGCCATTGTCCATGCACTGGCCTCACATGCCCAGGTACACACACCATTTTCAGCTATTGCCATCTAGTACCAATATGGCAGCGCCTGGCAAATGCGTAGCCCAGGCACACACAAAAGCCCAGCCAAAACAGCTGGCGTTGATCATGTTTGTTTGTCATTCTTCTCTGGCTCCCATGCACATCACTATACAGATGTTCGAGACTACCTTACATTGAAGCTGGGAAAGGCCAGTGCCCAGGTGCCGCATGCGCACCACTGTACAGATGTTCCCGACTACTCTGACATTGAAGCTGGGAAAGGGCAGTGCCCAGGTGCCGCATGTGCATCACTGTACAGAATGTTCCCGGCTACTCTTACATTGTAGCTGGGAAAGGCCAGTGCCCAGGTGCCGCATGCGCACCACTGTACAGATGTTCCTGACTACTCTTACATTGTAGCTGGGAAAGGCCAGTGCCCAGGTGCCGCATGCGCACCACTGTACAGATGTTCCTGACTACTCTGACATTGAAGCTGGGAAAGGGCAGTGCCCAGGTGCCGCATGCGCATCACTGTACAGATGTTCCCGGCTACTCTTACATTGTAGCTGGGAAAGGCCAGTGCCCAGGTGCCGCATGCGCACCACTGTACAGATGTTCCCGACTACTCTTACATTGTAGCTGGGAAAGGCCAGTGCCCAGGTGCTGCATGCGCACCACTGTACAGATGTTCCCGGCTACTCTTACATTGTAGCTGGGAAAGGCCAGTGCCCAGGTGCCGCATGCGCACCACTGTACAGATGTACCCGACCACCCTGACATTGAAGCTGGGAAAGGCCAGTGCCCAGGTGCCGCACGCACACCACTGTACAGATGTTCCTGACTACTCTTACATTGTAGCTGGGGAAGGCCAGTGCCCAGGTGCCACATGCACACCACTGCACAGATGTTCCCGACCACCCTCACATTGAAGCTGGGGAAGGCCAGTGCCCAGGTGCCGCATGCGCATTACTGTACAGATGTTCCCGACCACCCTCACATTGAATCTGGGAAAGGCCAGTGCCCAGGTGCCGCATGCACAGCACTGCACAGATGTACCCGACCACCCTCACATTGAAGCTCGGGAAGGCCAGTGCCCAGGTGCCGCATGCACACCACTGTACAGATGTTCCCGACCACCCTCACATTGAAGCTGGGGAAGGCCAGTGCCCAGGTGCCGCATGCACACCACTGTACAGATGTTCCCGACCACCCTCACATTGAAGCTGGGGAAGGCCAGTGCCCAGGTGCCGCACGCACACCCCTGTACAGATGCTCCCGACCACCCTCACATTGAAGCTGGGAAAGGCTTAACAGGGCCCATATTTGTGCAGAATGGGAACCTGCGATCATCAGTAGAATTCCACACCTGCAGGCATATTGGTGTTAAAAGCCAATGCATAACTAAGCAGCAGGTTTGTGATCGATTATAAGGAGGACGGGACTGCCGCAGTTTGTGAACCTAGAGCCTGTCTATTGCGCAGGGCTGGTCTCCCATCAGTTAAGCACAGAGTGAATGTCACAGATCCAGACATAGCCATTTGTGAATTAAACAAATACATACACAAATAGATGAGGGACAGGGCCAGTGCAAACATTTCTCCGGGCATTAGGAAAGTGAAACGTTGCTGTCCCCAGCCATAGGACTACAGAACCTCTGCTGGTGAATCTTCCCACGTGATTCCTCTTGTGTATAACATGCTGTGTAGCCGCGCCTTGATGCCCTTGGCTTTAGTGCGCTTCATAAATGGAAAAATAAATACATCTTATGCTTGTAGTGACAATAGCGGCCCCTTACACACGGAGGCCCTTGAGGACTGCAAGTATAGTGTCCTGGCCCTGAGGAGGAGTTCATTTCTGTTCTCCTCTTAAAGAAGCTATAAACACATTCTGAAAACACGAGCTAGTCTGTCTATCACCATAGTTAACAAACATGCACACACATCAGCTCCCTGATGCATTGTTCACTGCATAAACCTCATTGAATACAAGCACTGGTTACAAGTGCATTAACTAGCAGAGCCTTTATCCAACATCGTATGGCCGGTGATCTGTACACAGCAATACGTGCTCTAGAATCACAAACATGTCTGATTTCTTTTTTCCCCTTTATGCGTGTTGTTGATTGATTTGTTACATGCGCGTTGACATGCACAATTAAAGTGAAGGATATTCCAAGGGGTCCAGTTTGACATTCTATTATGAAGTATTATAGTTTTTTTTTGTTTTTCTTTTTGTTTTAAATTTTGATAACATGCTGGACCAAGGTTTTGCGAATGCTGTGGCATACTGCAAAGCGTCACTAACCAGCAGTTGTGATTTCTGTGTAGACATGATATAGGCATGCCAACACACTGCCATAATGGTACTGCCTGGACATAAGAAGACAACAGCCGGAACATGCTGTGAATACCTGTGACTATGAGAGCAGTGCCTGGCAAATGCCTATCTATTACTATACAGAAGCCAAAACTGTTGGCTTTGGCAATTATTCTTTTGTACATGACTTCAATTCCAAGAACAGACATAAACAAGTGGCTGAAGAAGCGCTTGATTATGCCATTTTTATTCCATCAATAATGCATTTGCAGCTATAATTAAGGCATTGGCTCTGCGTGCTGCTTAGAAATCACACTGGCAGGCTAAAGTTTGCTATTATTGTTTCATAGGGCTAGCTCGAGGAGACCCCAAGAGGGTGTGTTTTGCTTGGGGAGGAGAAGGTAGTGGGTAGGAACGGACATGGGGATTAACATGGTCATGGGTCATCAATGGATGGGTAAATACCCAAACAAAACCCACATACTATGTTCCTCTCCTCACATGCCATCTCCCTCCTAGCTGTGCTCCAATGCAATAAGTTTTAGCATATAGTTGTGCATTACCATCGCCTAATAGTCCAAAACTAAAAAGTGTGTCCTCCTTACTTTTCTTTAAAATTATTTGCACTTGTTTGTGATTAACTGGGCCCAGGCATTCAACAGAGCAAATAAAAGGAACGTATTGCCCAACTGCACAAGGGTCTTTTCAGAAAAACGAATGCTCTTGAGTTTGGTGGTGTTAATTCTGTTTAAATCGAGTGCACCATGTTATATATCAGAATAGGCCTCGCTTCCACAGCCAGCATCTTCTGCAAGCCATCTCCCTTGTTGCTTGTTCTACGTGGCTGTACTTTGGTGAGGAAGGATCTGCTTCTCAGACCAGGCATGGCCGAACATTTAGCGGAAGGTAAGGGTGTTGCTCCACCCCAACGTTTGTGGCACACTATTTTGCCCCCTTCATTTGGTAGGGGGCCCCTTTTATTTAAATTTCATGTCCCCCCAACATTTTGCAAAGTTACTCTACTGAGACAAGGGCTCAATAAAGAAGGTAACGAGCAACACCTGTTACTAAGCTCACTGAAACTGGAATTTGTGGTATGTAGTGCTATATAAAAAAAACAATTATTGCTATTATTATTATTATTTGTAGGCAGTGTCAAGCAGTGGCCACTGCCATGCCTGAACTGTCAGTATGTAATGATAAATACTGCATTATTTTGCAGTTGTTCGCAACAAAGGGAATTAGAACCCATGAAAGTAAGTTTCCTACAAAATGGCGACAGATTAAGCCCCTGCCAGCGATCGATCAGAAACAATGAAACACTGCTGTCAAAGGCAGGCTTGATAGGTAAGTAAGATCAATGCAAAGGAATACGTTGTTTTAAGGGGATTTACCCAAGGCTCGGGGTTATCCAGTGCCTATTGTACGCCACGATTCCTGTCTGCTACGTTATGCGTGGGACACGCGATTCGTTGACGATACATCAGGAGGTCAGTTGAGAAGCGATCACTGGATTGGATCCTTCTAATCTGTTTACGCACGTCAATAGGAACCTCCTGTAGGCCAGAAACCACCAGCAAACAGACGGAAAAGGGCTGCTGCAAAGAGAGCACACACAGACTGTGTACTATGCAACAATAGGCCTGCACATACCTTGACAATGGAGACGCGCACTATTATGCATGTACAGTTTGTTTACGTTTATTAATTCTGAAGGATTTTCCCCGCCTGACCTAAACACAATATACATCTATACAGTTGTATATTTAAGCTTTAGTCTTCCCTTGTGTCCTTTTGTGCGCCGTAAACTCCCCCCGGACAATAGGTTACATTTATCTCTGGCGATGACGAGTTATAACTTGTGGCCTGCACATCAGGGCGCTATTAGACGGTTCAGGATTTTTGGGAAGACTTTTTGTTTCCAGTGATTTGCTTTTTGTTTTTGCGACCTGTCTAGCCCGCGCTCCCACCGCGCGTTGAGCGCAACCACAAACTGACCTGGGCTATACAAGTTGCTACACAAAGAAAGACAAAACAACAGGTGGCATGAAGTGAGCTGCAGGGACACTAAGCTGAACAAATTTACCATGGAAAGAAAGAACTGAGGACAGGAACCTTACGTATAAGTTGATGGCTCAGAAATGATTTGCCATGTGGAGAAAAAAAGAAAATAAACACTGGTCTATAAGAATGGAAGATGTCAGTATCAGTCAATGTGCTTTCTCAGTTTGTTTTTCTGTTTAATACTTTGTTACAGATTTAGACAATGATTCCTGGAGTTGTGGGCCATACCAGGTGGTAAGGACTGGCCAGACGAGTTGACAAGGCGAGTGAAGCGTTTGCCTTAAACACAAGTGTCAGACCATTAACACTCGGTAGAGCCTACCACTCTACACATTATTGGCACTAGCACCCGTGAAAAACGTCCTTGGTGTTAATGGGTCATTTTCCCCAAAGAAAAACTGCAGTCAAGATTGCAGCATTAGACATTAGAAAAAGACCTGCAAGAAGTACCTTTTCCATTTCCATGACGAGCAGGGTAAGTGAAGTAAGAGACGTGATGGGAACGTTAGGAGCAGTGCACAAGGGGAAGCCGAGTAGGAGTGTGGCAGAGCAGCCAACCAGTTGCTTGGGATGCTGGTTTATACCGTAGGACTCAGCGCTATTAGGCGCTGCTTGCTCCACCTATAAGCCGAAACTATACCATCAGAGTACAGATAGGGGCGAATGGCATATGAGGAGGGACACACAGCCTGTAGCTGTTGTTTGCTTATTTGCCCACCCATTGACTGCCCATGGCCATGCTAATCCATATAGCCATTCCCACCCAGTTCTTGCCCCTCCCCGCCTAAAACACCTCCTCATGGGAACTCTTCGAGCTTGCTTTAATCAAGTCTTACCATTAAACTTTGCACTCAAAGTGCCCACCAGTGTGTTTTTGAAAGCAGTCTTTTGAGATTATATAACTTTAAATTGGAGTTGTAAACCTTATGCGAGTGTAATAAAAATGCCTAAACCCAGTCTGCCTTCAGCCACTTCATTTATAAGCACTATGTGTGTCCTTTACTGAAGTCCTGTTAAAAACAAGCATTGGCAAAGCCAACAATGTTGTCTTGTGTACAAGTATTAGGCATTTGCCAGGCACTGCTATTAGATGACAAGGTACTTGCACCAGTTTGTGCCTGCTTCAATCAATAGTCATTTAATACCACTATGGCAGTGCCTGGCAAGTGGCTCTCCCAGTGCTTTAAGTGGGCCAGGGCCAGCCAGGGCCCAACAGTCTCCAAAAAGTGGGGCTGAGCTGGGGCCCCCCGATCCCACCACGCTATGGCTGGACACATTATCCCACCATGGCCATAGCCTCAATAGGAGATGCGCCCATCATTTTAATGTCAGGCAAGCTGTGACTGACAGAAGTGCCATCCAGCTCCAGCATTGCTGAAACTGCAAGTTGCAGTTTCAGCAAAGCTGTGGCTGGATGGCACTTCTGTCAGTCACTGTAAGTTTCTCTTGTGACCCCACGTGTGAGGGGTCACGAGAGAAAGTTATGATCCCTTTGTGCCCCCCTCACCAGGTCATTGACCCTTGGTGAACCAGGGGACTCTGTGATCTAATCTGCATATTAGCCCCCACCGCGCTCGAGGCATCTTTGTCCGTTGGCAAAGCTTTATAAAAGATGCCTTGAATTGGGCACTTTTCAACCCATCTTTTATGAAGCTTTGTCAATGGACAGAGGCACCTCAGGTTTTGTCCGTCCTCAGAACTTTATAAAAGATGGATTGACTTATGTACGTTTCAAGCCATCTTTTATAAACATGGAAATATGAGTACCGTGCTTACCAATGCGTACCAATTTCTCCTCTTTTCCCTCCCTCCCCATTCTTACCCCATGCCAATATGTCTGCCCATCTCCCAAACTTTTTTTGCCACTTTCCCTCTCGTTCCACTTTCCGCCATCCTTCTTCCAACCCCCACCCACCTGCTTCCTCTTCCACTTTTTCTCCCTGCCTTTGCATTACTTGGTACCCACCTTTTATTTCCTTCCTCACTCACTTCTCACCTGTATCTTCTCTTTCCCATATAGCCTGAATGTACATGGAAAACATTATACTGCATTAAAGGAGAAGGACATTAGAATACAACTGCAGTCAATTTACATGTTGGCACTGAGGTCCAGTACTGTAATATTACATGCTGCAGTTGTATGTGTTGGATATTGGATTATGTGTGATTTCTTTGTCACTGAATAAGTGATTGCTGGCAGGATGGCCAAAGTTGGTGGGGAGACTCAGCCAACTTATATGGTGATCATGATGCTGCATTAAAGGTGAAGTGAGCAGTGTTTGCACTACTATTTACCTTTAGAGCATCCGATTGCAGTCATAGGCATTCCAATTATGTTTGACAGATCTTTACATGACATCCATATTTACTTATCTTTACATATTCAACTGTTCATTGCATTGCATGCGCTCGTGGTAGTTCGATGGTAGGTCATTTAGTTATGTTATGTTAAAGGTTCTTGTACCGTGCACTTTCTCCACTTGCGTTGTCTCTTGGCACTCTGGCGGATCTGCACTGGGAGTGGGTTGGGGGTTTGTTAGTGGGTTTGAGAGGGAGAAGAGCAAGATAGCTTTGATGGGCTGTTGGCAGCTTAAATTTGGAGAAACCGTTCATTGAGCATTGGTGCGTTTTCGGGCACTAGCCGTCATTTGGTGTTGTGGTCTGCTTATGTATGGTTTGGTTTCACATTGCGTGTTGTGAAGTACATGCAGTTTGTGGTGCGGTAGAGGTATGGTTGCGTATGGTGCAGAGTTTCAGGGTGAGCATGCAGGAAGGTGAGTATTTAGTACGGTTAGGAGCAATAACATCCCACGTCTTACATCTCAGAGTAACATATTAGTGTTCGCAGCAGTCCATCTAAGGGCCCGATTCACAGAACGTTTTCCTATGGGACTGCTATGAATCAGGCCCTAAGTGTGGTACATTGCCATCTTTTATAAACATAGAAATATGAAGCATATTTTTATGTTTACAAAAGATGGCTACACAAACTATAGATACAAATATATAAATGCTTACATTTGCTTGCGTACCTTACTATGGTTTGTGCACTTTTCAGGCCACGCTCATCATGGAAGCGACGCCCCCAAATAAGGCCCCCACTCAATTCTTACCCCACTTAAAACAACTGGCCGCTCCCACGCCTACACAAAAGCCCATGCCGTTGTTATTGCAAATGCTTGTTAATACTGGCACATGACAACTGCTTCCTGTAACATTGTACTAACAGGCTAACAATTCCGGAAGAAGTCACAGCACCTGTGCATGATGAGGGCGTTAGAAGCAAGCGCGGAATTATGTGCCATAAAAAGAACACAGTTGCAAGTTGGGCATCGAATGCAAGCATAGAACACAGAAATGGCATTATGCTGGTCGTATGGTACACAGATGGAAATATGTTAATGTTAGAGGTCACCGACATCACTACCTAAGGGCTATAATAAAATCAATGTTACATTGGTTCCTGCCCACCTTTGTGCCACTCAAGTTGAAGGGGAAACATATCTTTTTCACACTCATCTAAAGGTTTTGTCACAAAAACTCCTCTAGAGATGTCAAGTGGCACATTCTCCATCAGTTAAAGGGCCCTCATATATAGACTCGGTGGGAGCGGCGCTGCTGTTAAGGCTCCTCTCTGACGCCCTCCCAACAGGCAGTGAGGCAGAAAGACTGGCTCAGGCCACCAGCGGCTGCCCACACTTCTCCAGGGAGATGACTCGGGGCAGTGCCAATGGCTCGTCCGCCAGAACATGGATAACCAAGACACATGAACCCAAGCCTCCTCTGAGCCCGCACGTTTTTGACATGGGATTGCCTCCGCCCACACTGGGAGGAGGGTGGGAGAGAGGTGACTCACTCATGGACTGGTAGGGGTACTAGCACTGCAGCCACCAGCCACCATCAGCACTGCAGCCACCAGCCCCCACCAGCACTGCAGCCGCCAGCCACCATCAGCACTGCAGCCACCAGCCACCACCAGCACTGCAGCCACCAGCCACCATCAGCACTGCAGCCACCAGCCACCACCAGCACTGCAGCCACCAGCCACCATCAGCACTGCAGCCACCAGCCACCACGAGACCGCAGCGGGGCAGAGGTGGTGGTATTGGGCCCACCACGCACCACCCAATCACGCAGTGCCGCCATTTCACAGGTAGGGGTGTCAGCAAGCAAGGGAACGCCTCCTTCCAACAATCCCTGAATGAGGTGTCTGTGCCGACATGTTTGAATGGAGCACTGTCATGTATGCACATTACACAATGAGTCGAGTTATGAGACACGTGATTTAATTAGTAACTTTTTCAGTAGGAAGGGTTAAAGGCTGTGATTAAAGGTTTTGTAAACATGTATAAGGAACACATGTAAGGCTGTGCACCTTACAACTGTGTCTATGAAAATGTTCTAATATGGAATGTTTGTTTTTCACGTTTTTTCTAATGTTTTTTTATATATAAATTGGATAAAATAAAAATATTTTCTTAAGGAAGTTGAATGGTTCAATATAGTTCTATTGGAAACATCTCCCTGGTCAGTATGTTGTTTTCCACCTAAAAGGTGTAGGCCTGCTGACATTGCCTGAAGTATCGGGTAAAGTGTTCCAAGCACTTCTTGGAAAACTATAAAAAGAAGTGGGGGGTTCGTTTAACAAAGGAAAGGTACTTTTAAACAAGTTAAACACTGAGTTATACTGTGAATCGTCCAAAAAGGTTTTTTTTTAATTAAAATGAGTTTTTCCTCGCATACCCCCTTTTCTCTCTTTCTTTCTCTCCCTCTCTCTCCTCCACCACCCCCTTTCATGTAGGCATTTCCAGGCACTACTATAATGGTACTACCTTTAACCATAAGATGGCAACGGCTGGCAAATGGTCTTGCTACCTGCACATGTTATGGAAGCGCCTCGCAAATGTTTACCTAGTACCAAAACTATTAATTTTGCCGCTGCTTGATTTTAATAGGAATTCAGTACAAGAAACGGATGCAAAGATGCTTTTGAAATCAAGTAGTTGACGGCATACTTGGTTAAGACATTTGATTTCATGTGGATCTGGTTTACAGCTGGGACTAAGCCATTACCTTTTAGAAGACGCCAAATGACACTGTTTAAAAGATCAGAGATAACTCAAAGAGATCCCAGGGCAAGGAGTCTTCTGAGCAGGGTGGGGGCCGATAGTGGGCCGGATTGATGGGAATGATAAGCATGGTAGGTGGGTGGGTGAAAAGAAAAACAATCCACAGGCGGTGTGTCCCTCCTCACATTCCATCCCCCTCTTATCCTCACTTCCCATGCCAATAGTTTTGGCTTATAGGCGGCACTTCCAGCGCCACAGAGAAGCAAAACTAAACAAAAGCATTGGCAGGCCCTCCCCAACCACTCTCCATTGGCATTCCAACAAAGGAAGGCTCAGCTGTGACGCTTGCAGATACCTCCTATGCTGTATATTTCAGGTCACGTGGACTCCGAAGAAAGAGGCCTCTAGAAATGTGGAGTAGGTGCTCCAGCAAAATGGGAAGATGGAGACCAAAGTCGATTCGTGAACAATGGAAACGATCCTGCAACCTGGAAGCAAGAGGTGACACGAAGGTCATGCTTGACCTGGGCTGCAGTAATTCAGCTCTGAATAAGCTGCGACTGTAATGGAGCAAATGCGTTTAATGAACTCTATCAGCAATGTTCTGGAAAACACCAGGGGCTGAATTTCACACAGAGAAATTTCCAGCAGTAAGTGTGCCTTACTCCTGACTTACTGCTGAAAAAGTAAAGTCGGAGTAAGTTGGAGCTGCTACCGGTATCTTCTTTGCCAATAATATAGGGCCTCATTACGACCCTGGCGCTAATGGGTTAACGGCGCCGTAAAAGGCTGCGGCGCCGTTAACCCATTAGCGCCTTACTACGAGGTCCCTTTGCGGGACCCGCCCTTAACGGCTGGTCTACACCAGCCGTTAAAGTAGGGACCTGCAAAGGGTCCTTGGTGCTAATTACGGTACCGCAATTTGCAGTACCGTACTTAGCGCCTTCCCCAGACCCATTGAGCCCTATGGGGCGAAAATGGGAATGGGGAAGGGCCAATGGTTCAATGGGGAATTACCGCCCCGCCAACTTTGGAATGGGGTGGTAATTCCCCATTGAACCATGGCGGACCCGTTACAACACCGGCACCAACCAGGGTGCTAATAGCGCCATGGTTTAGCGCCGGTGTTGTAACTGCTAGTAACTTCTTAGTGAGCGCTCAACAAGTATTTTGGGGCAAAGGAGCCTGGAGCTGGTAGGATAGCTCAGTGGGTTGCGAACTCGCTGCAGAGATTTGTGTGTCATCTGCAGGTCACTGGTTCATACCCCGGCCAAGCCGGCTAATCCTGCCAAGGCTCATGAATGAGCACCTACTTTCTTTGGGAAATATTAATGGAATGTATACAAAATGTTCTATGCGCAGTGCTTATGCAAAAGTGCTATATACATGCATTGTTATTATGCAGCCAATGTGTCTTCTCTTAAGAAACGGTGAGATATTTTCTGTGGCCGAAACAGCGTGTGTCCATGTCTGAAGTGTCAAAGCTGAGAGCTGATGACTAAAGTTATGTACACTGGCTAGGACTCAGCCGAGGAAAGTGCTCTGGTTACAAGCCTAGTTGATGTACTTCACTGTTTGCTTTTATATCATACGAAACAACTTGAATTTGAAATAGATCAATAAGGCCAGTAAGCCAAAATCCGTATTCCCTTTAAAAGTAGCCTTGGGCAACAGTCTTCTTCAAGCTATCCATGAAATGTGCCTACAGGAGTCAGAAGCTAAGCAGAAGGGCCCAGCATTTTCCACAGCACCTGCCATATTTGTTTAGCCTGCTGCTGGGAGCTCCCATGTGTACAATGCATGCAGGCTGAGCTTAGGGAGTTTTGGCCCTCATTCCGAGGTTGGTGCTAGTCATGGCGCTATTAGCGGCTATTAGCGCCATGACTAGCACCAATACCGGTACCTCCACCGACGTGGTGGTATGGGGATTTACCGGTCCATTACGCCCTTTGCGGGACCGGTAAGTCCCCATTTGAAATGCCATTCCCCATTCCCATTTGAGCCCCCATAGGGCTCAATGGGAAGGGGGAAGGCGGCAATAACGGTACCGCAAATTGCGGTACCGTTATTGACCCCGGTATCCCTTTGTGGGTCCTGTCCTTAACGCCTGCTAAAACTAGGCGTTAAGGAAGGACCCGCAAAGGGAACTCGTAGTAGGGCGCAAAGGGATTACCGGCACCAGTGTCATTACCGGAGCCCGGTATCCCTTTGCGCCTGGGTCGTAAGGACCCCCAAAGTGATTTGACCATTGTCACACAGTTATGTTCAAGGAAGGAAGCCGGGATTGAATTCAGTGCTTTTGTTGGATTTGTCTATTAGATCAAGGGGTTTCTTATAGTCTCGTCGGTAGGGGAAAAACTGTGAGAATTTGCCAAATACCCTATTCTTTTTGACCTCCCACCGGTACATGGTTGAGAGTACACATAGCTCACGCTGTATTCCATAGGAATTCTGCATATGTTCCAGATCACAGGGTAGCTTTTCACCTTGAAAATCTGCCAGTGTTTACCTGAACCCCTCAAATGTAGGACATTTGTTTTACAAATGGTCTCAGACTTGTTTTAAAATTGTTTTACGCCACAGAAGGGCAGTACAACTGAATCTCTTCAATACAGGATGGAAACTGTGGCCATGGGTGTATTGGACGGTGTGGGGAAAGTGGGAGTATGGGCATCCCACCCCCCTCATCATGGAAGAGCTCAGAACTGTAATCACTGTGCGTACACTCGCTGTACCCACTATCAATATGAGGGTGGAAATGGATCGAAACAAAAAACACAAGAGGGGTAGTCCCGGAATACCGCCGGCAGCATTCCAGGAATAACGCTACAGGTAAGATTGGGCCAGTGTAACCCTTTAAGTAGGCCGCTTTTTTAAAATTCCTTCTTGTGTCGCAAAACATATACACCCCCAGAGAAAGTCTCCCCCAGAAACTTCCTTCCAAATAGAATCTCCGCGGCGAGGAGTACTTTCTCGCTCCCTAGACATTAAAGTCTCCTCATGGCCCAGGTTTGAGGATATTACATTTCAGAATAAACTCTCCCAGTGAAACTTTATTTCAGAATACAGTATTCTGGGGGAACCTTTGTTATGGGGGAGGGTTTATTTTGTGACAGCAGCAATATTTGGCCTACAAAATCCCTGTTGTGATGAGGCCCTCAACCTCAATATCTCAACTTCGAGGGTAAAATGATACACACTGCTCACAGCCTAGGATCTATCTAGCACTTAGACCACTGCTTTGCAGTGTGCTGAGTGAGGGCAGGCAAGAGTGTGAGGCATCCATGAAGTGCCGTTAACGCACAATAACACATCTTTGTTTAAGTGTGTCTGGTTAGAATAGCGATGCATAACACATTAGACGCGTTGTCATATGCTGCACATGCCTGCAGGCTTTGAGACCCTTGTACTGCCCCCTCCATTGTTCCCCTTTATCCACATGACAGTCATCAGCAAACATTTGTTTAAAACCCTCTGGCAGTTTATTGTTGACACCGAGGTTTCCTGTGTGACAGTGAGACAAGGCCATCATCGCTGCCATGTATCTCTTCCTCTCTGTTGAAGCCTGAGCACCTGCAGGAGCCAGGGGTGCACTGGGGGAAGCTTTTATTCAAATATGAAGGGGGGGTTAACAATGAACAGTGTGTTTATCAGCTGGGCAGACCCACAGCTTCCATTCCAATAGTCACTTCATGGTTGTATCGATATAATCGTTTCCAGCTGATTTGTTTGCCTTTTGTGACACGCACATCTGTCATTCGACCCTGCCTCCCACACTCTCCCTGGCTGTGATGATTAATAACCTCAGTTTCCTTTGTGGATCAGCGTGGCAACATTGTGCGTTGTACTTTTTAGTTTGCTTCTATTGCCATTGCTCTGGCTAGAGATACTTATAAATCAGCAGTAAACTACTATATTTGTTTTATGTTTTCAAAAATGATCTCTTAATAATAATTACATTCATGAACACAGTCTTCATTTCTTTGGTGTACCGTTTATTTGCATGTGCAGTTCACACACATTTCTGGTGTGATAGGAATACTTTGAAAAGCCACCTTGGAGTTCTTAGTGTAACCATCCGCATGGATATGGGCCGGCCCAGAGTTAGCTGCACACTGTTACTAAACCCTTTGGGGTGCTGGACACATATTTGTTATTTTATTTTATTGTTTAATGTATGGACCTAGCTTGAGAGCAGCACATGGTGTGGCGATTGGGCTGGCATCTTTTAACAGTTATGTTATTTTATGTTACTTGGCCTTTATATAGTGCCTTATGTATCATTGGTATGAATTCACAGCGCTGGTAGGTTGAACACCCTCAGGAACCACAGTTCAAGTCAGTAGAGAGAGTGTGGTATGGTGTGTGGGCACACCGGATATGTGTGCAGCTGGAGTGGTTGTTGCATGATAGCTGCTTCTTAGCGGTAGGTGTGGTGCTGAGGAAATCAATTGGATGTGTTCAGTCTGGAGGGTGGACACCCAGACTGAGTTCTGGCTGCGTTAGGCCTGAGGAGATGGTAGTGCAGTAGTATGCATTGCGATCTGTGCATCTGTCTGCACGTCCATCGGAATTAGTCCTTGGTCAGAGATTGTTGAAATGCTACATTTTATGAGTTTTTTGGAATTGGAGAATTATGGGGGCATCCGGACTGATACAGAGATAGAAATCCAGAAGTTGGGTGTGTGACAATGGAGGGAGTGTTTGTGGATACTCCTTTTGTGGGCGTAATGTGACGTTAGCTGGTTGGCTGATGTGCTACGCAGGGAGCATGTGCCACCAGATATGTGTAGCTTAGCCGTCAGGTACGCTGGTGTGCTGCTTTTGACTGCTTTGCAGATGATTCAAGCAGGGATGGACTTGGAACCAAAAGAGGCCCTGTAAATAATTTTCAAAGTGGCCCTATATTGCACATTTTCAGCAGGCTCCAACATTTTCCTATTGAAAAATACCACACAAAACAGGCCTAGATTGCAGAGGCCTACTGGGAAACCTCCAGAGTTCTCTTTATTCCAGTCCACCCCTAGATTCAAGCAGTCTTGAACAATATCCTGGCCTGGAGAGGAAGCCAGTGCAGTTCAGGTAGGATGGGGGTGATTCTGTCAAAGTTCCATGCAACCGTAATGAGCCATGCTGAGGCGTGGTGGACTGTTTCAGGAGAGCCAGGTGAGGGGCTGGGAGTGCAGTCAGGAAGATGTTTCCCCATCGATGTGCGAGACCACAAGGGTGTGCACTATCGTCTGGAAGTTCTACTGCTAGATGAAGGATTTGATTTTGCAAAGGGTGCTGATTTGAAGCCAGGCCATTTAGGCTTTCTTGGCTATCCGTCCCTGGAAAGACAGGCTGCTGTCCATGGTGAAGCCGAAGGATCCTGCTGAATCCAAGAGTTGCTGATCAAGTCCTTTTAGGACTTGATCAGCAACTTTGAGCCATTTTTGGATGAGTTGTTGCAGAGGGGTTGATGATGATTTTTTTAAAAGAGATTGTGTGAGACCGGTCTATACATGTTTTCTGGGAATTACCCTTCGGTGAGGGAGGCATCAATGATGCTGGAGTGCACTGAGTGCCCAGCCCCTCAACTGTTTAATGTTGGAGGATGGAATGATACAGTCAGAGTGGGAGGTAGGATTGTGGGAGGGAAGGGTTTTATGAGGTATGGGGGAGAGGGAAGAGAATTCAGTCCTGATGGTCAATGTGTGTGCTGGGATGCTGGGAAGGTTGATACAATGAACTGTCGGGTTTTGTCTATTTTTTCACTGACAAAGTTGTTGATTCGATCAAGTACTTGCCACTTGGTATAATGCTTTACTACTTTGAATATGGTTTTGCTCCTGTTAGAGGCTATCAGTAAAGGGGGGTGAGTAGTAGTTGAGTCCAGTTCATTTCATTCAGTTGCATAAAACTTTACCAAAGTAAAACATCAATTTATGACAGTACAACGCTGTGTAAATGTAACTATAAAATAGCAGTTTAAAAAAATTCACAAAATGTGATCTAATCATGATACATGCAAAAACCTCAATCTAAAAATGGAGGTAATTCCGTCACCCCACCAGCAAAAATAGCCAGTATTACCAGCACCGGTATTTCCAGTGCCTGCAATACCAGCAAATCCCCCCCATGGAGTCCCATGAGACTCATAATCTGGTGGTAATGCCTCCAGATCGAGTGCCGGTAACAGCAATCCAGGTAGCTTGTATCCTGGCCGTATTACCGCCAGGATACCGGCAACCTAGTTATGAGGCCCACTGTCTCTCTCCAGATAGTGTAACAACTTCATCTGAATGTCTACAATGAGAATAAGCATTGGTTAATGACCAAGCATTGGTTAATGACCTGGCACCACATTTGCACAGTGCCGGAAGCTAATATTGTAATCAATTGTGTGAGTGAAGTGGGCCCAAAAGCATGAAATGAATGGTAGTTTCTATGGCCCACATTATACGTTTGCCGGTATCCTGGCGGTAATACCACCAGGACACCAGCAAACGGTAATACCATTACCGGCACTCAGTCCGGTTGAATGTCCACCATATTCCGAGTGCCGCTAATGGTGGTAACTCCCCATTGCATGGAGTCCCACAGGACTCCATGGGGATGTGCACTTTGCTGGTGCAGAAATGTGCAGGCATACAGTAATATTGGCATGTTCCTTCCACCCCGGCAAAGTTCTGAGGCCCTGTGTCTCCCAGAGTGCAAGGACATAATGGGACTAATTCACAGAAGCGTTTTATAATGGCAAACCCCCATTGGAAAACGCTCTGTGAATTAGACCCATTATGTCATGCCTGTCCCAATGTGCCCAGCTATTTACAAATGACATGACTGGTAATGTCCGCAGCCAACATGCAAAATACAACAGACAGACTCCGGGTGAAGATACATGATCTAAATAGTGTTCAGGGTCAGGCAGCGACTCAATCAACAGATAATCTGGTGGGATACGCATGGTTAAGACCATGTACGACTAGGTAACACACTGTTATAGAAATCACAATATGCTCTTTTGACCATATGTCAGTGGGCCTCATTACAACCCAGGCGTTAAGGGTTTAACGGCGCCATCGGCGCCGTTTAACCCTCAACGCCTGATTACCATTTTAACGCCTGCTTTTAGCAGCCGTTAAAATGCAAGGCGCTAGCCCGCCTTGGTGCTAATTACGGCACCGTCATTTACGGTGCCGTAATTAGCGCCTTCCCCACTCCCATTATGCCCTATGGGGCAAAAATGGGAATGGGGAAGGGTAAATGGGGAATGGGGATTTACCGCCCCACTCACCTTGGAATGGGGCGGTAAATCCGCCATCCACCATGGTGTAAACAGAGTTTACACCATGGTGGTAAAGTAGGGAACTTACCGCCTGGGTTGTAATGAGGCCCAGTGTTCCCTCACTGGGGTTTCTGGATGTAGCAAAATATTGGGACAAACCAAAAGGAAATAGAATCTGCCTAACATGTACGAAGCATGTGGTGCACAGAGCATCACTTCTCATCAAGACCCCGCCCCCCCGTAATCACCTCCTAAACTCGTCCTTAGGCCTAAGCCATGTTCTTATGCATGCAGGTGAGATTACTATTAATGCTTTACAGCTCCATCTCCCTGTGCAGGGGGCCAGTAGGTGCTGATTGCGGCTGGGAGAGGAGTTGTTTGAGTTGTTTTTTTCTGTCTCACCAAAGAAAAGATGCGGGTCATTACGACCCTGGCGCTAAGGGGTTAACGGCGCCGTAAAAGGCTGCGGCGCCGTTAACCCCTTAGCACCTTACTACGAGGTCCCTTTGCGGGACCCGACCTGAACGGCTGGTCTGGACCAGCCGTTAAAGTAGGGACCCGCAAAGGGACCTCGATGGCAATTACGGTACCGCAATTTGCGGTACCGTAATTGCCGCCTTCCCCATTCCCATTGAGCCCTATGGGGCAAAAATGAGAATGGGGAAGGGCCATGGAGAAAGGGGGAATTACCGCCCCGCCAACCTTGGAATGGGGTGGTAATTCCCTCTTTCTCCATGGCGGACTCCGGCATGGACCATGGTGCTAATAGCACCATGGTTTAGCGCCGGAGTCCTAATGAGGGCCGATGTGTCCTATTTCCCATAACTCGCTTCCATGTGTAGCAGCCAGGATTGATTAGGGTGGTTAGACCCTAAAAGGCGGAGTTACTCCGGGAGCTCCTAATTCTTTATATTTATTAGAAAAGATCTTCAGGATATTATTAGGGCAATCGTAGCATTTTTGATTGGCATGGCCCAATAGCCATTAACAGAGTACCTGATGCCCGAATTGCCCCCCCCTTTCAAAAGTAATTGATTTCAACTTTCGACCACCATGATCAAGACTTGTATTTCCTTTGTATTAATAGACGGGTCTAATTTGCAGCAATAATCAATAAGTGTCCTTAAAAGTCTTTTTAAGGCAGTGCCAGTTTGAGCCAATATTACAGTGCCATCTGCATATAGCAGAATTCGCCATCGTTTCCTGTTGGACATCTGTACATTCCTGGCATCAGAGGCTAAAACATTCCCTACTCCTTCAATCTATCAACTGAATAGTAGAAGAGTCAGGACAAACCCTTGTCTCACACCCCTCTCAATCTATGTGGACTCCCCCTGGGGACCACACCGCACAGATGCAGTGTTGCAGGAATACAGTAACTTGATTACATTGGCCAGGTTTCAAGGTCTCATCTCAGATACTAAAATACTCCATAGTTTTGTCCTGTGTATTGCATCAAACGTAGTACTCAGGGGGGTGAAGGTGGTGTAGAGCGCCCCCTTTTTTATGTGAACATATTTGTGGCAAAATACAAATAGACAGAAAGATTGCTCTACAGTGCCCTTCCTAAACCCCCTTTGAGCAGCCAAATGGAGATTCATTTCTGCAAAAACTGTTTCTACCTTGCCCAGTACCAATTTATCAAACTTCTTACCTAGACTATCCAAAAGCGATAGTGGTCTGTAGGACACATCTCCTTTTTAAAAAATGTGGATTCTCGCCGCAGTGGTCCAAGAAGCTGGCACATGCACAGTCTTTCAGATGGCTCAGAAAAGGATACATACTATTGTGCCCCAAATATTGACATCATCTCTCAACAGGTCTGCTGGGACTCCATCAAATCCTGGGGCCTTGTTAGGTTTTTGTTAACAAAATGGCTTCTTTAACCTCATCCAAATCGAAATTAAGCGTTCTTGTAGGATTATTGCTAGCCTCAACATCTGCCAGGGCTATGCCTTTCGTCATCTGCGGCTTCATTAACAAATCTCGTGGCGCGCAACCGTTGAACAGTTGTCCTCAGCATCTCCCGGCCATGAACCATAGAGCAGAGTCTTTGTTGAGGGGTGAAATCCTAAATGGATAATCGTGTTATCGCCCACCCTCCTTCAAACTTTGCAGCGGAAGACGTGATGCATCAGGAACTTCTTTTCAAGGCTCGAGAAAAGTAATGGCTCACTGGGGGTGGGGCCAGGGGGGCAGGGTCTTTCAATCTTTAATTTTAGTTGGTATCCGTTATTGTACCGCCTTCCTCTAAAAATGCTTCCATTCTGTTCTTCAGCTATTTTCAAGATATCATCTATTTAAGCCTGATGGTTCAATGATGGCTTATCCATGGCGGTAAGAAATAGCGTGTTGGGAAAAACGTGTTTTACTGTGGTATTCGTATGTGCCTGTGGGCTCAAAATGGGCAGTATGGTCTTCAAATGGATCTTTAAGGTGGAATTTTCAGCTCCCTTAGGTGCCAAGTATGGGTATGCTTGTCCTTTTTGCATAGACTTGCATAATAGCCTGGCAGTTAAGTAACCTCTGAATATAGACTGATGCAACGTTGGCACCTCTGTGGTATATGTGGCGAACAGTAGCCTCCACCCTTGCTTCTGCCCCGCTCTCTGAAGTTATCACTAGCTCTGTGTATGGATCAGCTCCATCCATGGCCCCCTTCTCAGCGACATTGGCCTTTGTAAACCACTGGCCAATATTCAAGGGGACAAAATGTATTTGAACAGCGGACAGTGCAAGTAAACATAACATTGTCATTAGCCACAGACCATTGGCCTCATTCCAGTTTTGCTGGTATTCTGGCGGTAAATCCGCCGGAATACTGGCAAACAGATTTACTGTTAATGGCACTTGGTCTGCCGGAATAACAGGCAGATTACAAGTGCCGATAAGGGCAGTAAATCCCCATTCCATGGAGTCCCGTAGGACTCCATGGCAGGATTTTACCACTATTACTGGCCGTGCCAGTAATTAAGGCATCTTGTTGCCAGTAGTGGTCGGATGTACCTCCAGCTCCTTGCTGGAGGTAAACTCTTAACCCCTACTGGCAGAGTTGCAGTTGGCCAGTCCGGTAAAAGTGCTGGTAAACGTCATTACTGGCATTTTTACTGTTTACCGGCCAACTTGGAATGAGGCCCACTGTCTGGTGCATTTAGTTTTTGTCATCGTCCTCTATATTTCGAATTTCATCTAGGGGAACATGAATCAGTGGGGAAACCACATACACCCCCCAAACTTCTTCATGTAAATTCCTGGAGAGTTCTATTGTATCACGTGCTAATTCCATGGGACTCACCAGACTAATAATTATGGGTTTGCGACACAGTTTGTCTGGTGTTCATTGGAGGCGAGCTTGGGGTGCACCAAGGGGTGGATGGTTTGATCTCAGCATGACAGTTTTTTTTCGGGGGGCATAATTGTCCACCAGTTAGATAGTGGAGTTGTTGAATAATTCTATGCAATGCATGTGTTACACTTTTTAAAATGTAAGATGCACCCAGTTATCTTCACCAGTGCTCTAAATACCCTATATAGTGGTGGCCAAGAAGCGGCCTTCATCATGGTATCATACTGTCTCTCCTGCTAAGCTTGGCGCTACGTGCCTTCTTTGTGACGCGGATCTTTTATTTTCCAGCCACTTATCTAACGTGTATGTGTGTGTGTATGTTTTAGGAGGATATCTCAGCAGCAACGTGCTCGCCTCGGGAGCAAGCCGATACGGAGCCACACAGTTTCGATCCCCGGGTCCGTGCTTAGTAACCTCTGGGTATTAAGCGTGTAATAAATAACCTATCATATCATATCCCTGTTCAGTAGCACTGTGATTGTATTCAGACCAAGGAGAGACCTGAAATTCACACTCTCACCATCTGGGTACACTAAAGAAGAACACTGACTCCAGAACATCAATAACCAGGTGCTTCCTGGATATTTAGGCTGCATCTGACACCATCAACATCAAAACCCTCCCAAAAAACAGAGTGGATGTAGGAACCGAAGGATCCCAACTACGTTGGAGACAACGTTCATGCTTCCTATGAAATGACCCTCTTCTCCCACCACACACAATATAACCGAGAGCGTACCACAATATTCCATCCGGTCTCCCCTTCCCTTCAACATCTCAGTGGCCTCACCCATGAAATTATCTTAGCACAAGCCTCAACCAATCAGTGAGCAGTCATCCACTGCATCTCGCAGACTGTGGATGCTGACCAATCATCTGAAACTCCCACCAAACACAATCAAACTCAGGAGCTTCCAAAGCCAACCAACAACCACCCTAAGATATTCCCAGAGGAAATGGAAATCAGTTGCATACAAATTGACAGTAAAAATCATTGAGGTGGGTACTACATTTTCTGACGAACCAGTACAAGTAGATAAACACACATTTGTCTTTCGAGTGTTTCATGCATCTACGAGTGGAAACTCGCTTGTTAGGGAATAGTCATTCCACCCCAAACAAATGATTATAAAACAATCGCATTCAGAATTTCTGAGGTGTAGGAGACTATGCACTGCACATGGAGACTAAGAAACAGAGGTCAAACTATCAAAAAATTATTCAACAATGAAAAAACACAGAGAAAGTCCCCAAAACCATTGGCACTTAATAGAAGTAATTTGCTTCCGTCCAAAGAGGAAGCTCGGAAAGACAGAATGATTATAACTTCATATGAACTGAATGTTTATCCAAAAGATTGGCCTACATTACATGTAATCATAGGTTCAGCTATATCCTGCTTAGCCATTATATGGTTAGCTTTGTAGAAGTTCCACAGTTAGTCATTTTGTATGGTTAACTTTTTCTATTTTAGCGAGGCTGCCAATCATGGCCTAAAACTGTCAAGAAACATTGAAGATGTGTTTAATAAGAGCAATCATGAGTGTATAGCTCGACATACAAATCCAAGAACACCAAGATAAGGCGTAGGCATTTTTAAATGTATACTGTATAAAGCAGCAGGGACAGAAAATCCTGAGTCTGGACTTTAATGTTCTTGCACAGTTTATAAATACAGACAAATGGAGGCTGCACACCTTAGGACAACAACATGGAAAGCCTCCTGAGAAATAGGGGAGTAAACTGCGAACCAAAATGGCCCCTTCATCCCACAGTATCGCTTTGCAGGTTCCCTCTGCCGACAGCGTGCAGACCCGGGCACCAAAACAGTAAGGATCACAAGGAACTCTTATGGGATTTAGGGGAACAGGGGCTTTTCTAGAAGCAACACAAAGTGTTGGGATGGCTCAAACAATATAGTGTATCCTCTGTTCTAGTCAGATCAATGATCCAAAAGTCCATGTCCTATTCTGCACAGTCGGATTCCTGAGGGAGCACTCTGAGGACAAAGTTCAGGAAAGCCACTCTTAGACAAGAGGGGATATAAATTCCCTGCCTGTACAGTGCATCATTACTTCTCTGCTAGGTTTAAACTTTATTAACCCCATACATGCACACATACATATATCTATCTATATTCCTGTGGGTTACTTTTTTGGACATTGCTAACCCAATGAAAGCTGCTTTGCTGTTAGATCCTGCAAATACATGATATGATATGATATGATATGATATGTTATTTTATTTATATCGCTCTCGTACACAAGTATTTCAGAGCGCGACCAGGCAATCGGAGATGGGACAAGGGAGAAACAAAAACAACAATCTTCCTAGGCCCAGTGACATTGAGAACACACAAGTGCAAGGAAGAGGGAAAAGGGGGGAAGGTGCATGGAAGGGGGGAGAAGTGGAAAGTGCAGAACAGCGGAGAGAACAGAATGAAAAATGAGTAAAATAAATAAATAGATAAATAAATAAATAGATACATAAAGGCGAAGAACAGTGGAAGTGCAGCCAGCAAGTGTCAAGTGCTAAGATTTTGTCAGATAGGGTATATCTGATAAGTGCAGAAGAAAAGTGGGGCGGGGCTGCATGGGTACAGATACAGACCCCAGTGCCGTGGTGGCCCGGAGGCAGTGCAGGAGGGTGGCAGGGTGAGCAGGTACCTGGGCCTGAAGGAGAGAGGGTGGCCAGGTGCACGGTGCCGAGAGAGAAAACAGATTAGCAGGGGAGAGGAGGGGAAAAGGCAGAAGCGAAGAGGACGGTCTTGAGGTGCTTCCGGAACCGGAGATGGTTCTCCTCAAGTGCACTTAATGTTTAACTAAATGTGGGTAGATAGTCCAATGTTTATAATTAAGTGAATGTACGGGATTAAATATATTCTGTGCAAAATACAGTGTCCCTGACGCTTCCTTGTCTTTGATGGGGTCTGGCCCTATCGTCTCCCTTGGTTTCTCATCTGTGTCTCTGCTCCTTCACCTCTTGAGATGGCGGATCAGTGGTCATTGGAACCCTCTTGTCCCGTAGTGGCCTGGAATGGACATGTGCATTGTTCTCCACTGCATTAGGGATCTCCTTGGTCTCCTTGGCATGGATTTCACTGCTTTAGACAACTTGGATAGGTTTCCCCCACACCTGGGTTGGCCTGGTTGGGGGTTTTCCTCCTCCTACCTGGGTACTAGCTCCAGTGTCTTGGGATAATTATGATGGCATTCTCTTTGACAATGTCTTCTAAATCTCTAGACTGCCTTTTTGGTCTTACTTGTCCTTGTGATATAGTGGCACACCCATTCTTCCGAAGTCCGGGTATATATTGACTTGATCAGCATCTTTACGGGGATATAGAAGGCCATTCCGAGATTGGTGGTAATTCTCCTGTTTTTCTGTGGAATTTCTGTCAAACTCATTTGTTGTTACTGCCACCTTGTCCGGTGGAATTACGACCATATTATGTGTGCAGTATAGGGGTTAATCCTCATTTCTGGAGTCCATCAAGATATTGGCAGTGTTGCTGCATGTGGTATTTCTGCCTGTTGGAATTCTGCAAATGTGTGGTGTTAATGTGGAGGGTTTACCTCTAGCCCATTTCCAGAGGTTAAGACTCCACTTCGAGGTCAAACTCAGAATTTGGTGGTGCTGTAAATAAATGACAGTACTACCACAAACAATAACAGTAGAGAATGACTACCATTTGCTTACTGTACTGCCTAACTTGGAATTGCCCCATAGTACTCATGTCTTGCTTGGAACCCTGAGGGGGTTGTAAGACCCATGGCTCACTTCTGAAATATCTAATGTCTGGTTGGTCCCTATGAGCTGTTGTCCCAAAGTCCTCCACTGGCCTCATGCCTAATCCTGAACTTTTCATCTTGTTGTTGCACCACAGAGCTGACCCCTAATGGACCTGCCGCTTCTCTCTGATGACCCTACTGTGTTTAACAAAGGCATTCTTTCACTCCTCCTCCGCCTCCTCTCACTCCTGTTACTCTTTTTACACTTTATCCCCCTCTTCCTTTTCTTGCTTGCCCTTTTCCTCCTCTAACCTCTCCCAACTCTCTACCTTTCTCTCTCTTTGCCCTTCTTCTCAAATCACTATTTAGCTCTTTACTCTTTCTAATACCAGCTCTCAGGTCTGCCATCCACTCAACCAAAATGCTGCTGAAGACTGGTTTACACTGTGGGTGATAGGGAATTAGAGCAATACGGGCTCTGAGTGGCTATCACATTCCCTCTAGGGTTTCCCTAGCTCTGAATGACCCTGGCTTTCTGTGCCCACTTCCTACCCTTTGTGGGAAGACCTTTTTTCTTCTCACTATGAGGGGAGGCTCGAATGCTTTTCTTCATGTTCTGCCCAGACCCACCATATTAGGGTCAGGTGAGAGTGTTATGGCTCTTTTCAGATCCAGTGCACTGCCTACCAAGTTCATTGGATGTTGTTCTCTCAGATGACACTCTGTATAGCAAGTTTATGGGGAAGTAAAACTACTGTCTGTGAGTGATCAATGGTAAAGTTAGATTCTATCAGTCAGTATTTGCATGCCAAGCACCAACATCTGCTTCCTGCAATTTCATTCATGGCTAAATGTTTGGCTTTTGACTCCAGTTCAAGTACAGATCTGGGATTGTCCAGATGACATGTGCTGAGTTCCGACTCTTACTGCACGTACAAGATGGAGAACTGAGCCCAAAGTGTTCACGGAATCAATGGTTCACTGTGCAGTCACGCCCATCTTTCCTGGGCCTGAATATACTGGGTTTCTCCCATTGAGTCACCATGAGGCCATCGACAACCATTCCCAGACCCTCTGTGCCAAGATGAAGGAGGCACTGTTCACTCTTGGGTCAATGAAAATCTTCCCCTGGCACAGATGATCTCCAACCCACACTCTTAGCCAAAGGAGAATATGGGAGCTCCTGTGATCCCCTGTTCACTGGCTCCAGTGATTGCATCGTGGAGCGGGTGGCCACACTTGGCACCCATAGATCACCCATCTCCTCTAGGGCTCTACCCACGTGACGTCAACACAATACCTTGCAACAATGTCACCCCAGCAGAGATGTTGCAGCATCCATAGAAGCCGAGAGCAATTAAACAATGATGCACCATGTCTTGCAAAATATACTATATATAGTCTTGCGGGACCCGACCTTAACGGCTGGTTTTACCAGCCGTTAAAGTAGGGTGCAGCAAAGGGACCTTGGTGCAAAGTACGGTGCCGCAATTTGCGGCACCGTACTTAGCGCCTTCCCCATTCCCATTGAGCCCTATGGGGCAAAAATGGGAATGGGGAAGGGCCCATGGTGAATGGGGAATTACCGCCCCGCCAACCATTGTTTAGCGCCGGGGTCGTAATGAGGCCCAATGTGTATGTTGAGGAAAAAGTAAGGCCCACAATGAAAATGGTTTGTGAACATAATGGCGTTGTAGGGAATTTCCAATGGCTAGAAATTATTTTACGGCAAAACATCCAGGTTCACAGAACACATTTAAGATTGTTGATGTACAAACTGCAAAGACACACAAGGGCACAAGGTGTGAGACCAACAAGAATGGTTGCTGTGGAAAGAGACCTGTTGGATCTAATATATAGACAGTATGTTTCATAACGGCCTGAATGAGAATTGGAACCCTAGTATTTTGTTTCATAAAATGTCAATAACAATGAATTATAGAGATCTCAGCATTACATTCACTGTGTATGCAAAGCATAAAGTCAAGGAATGTAAAGTTTAAGAGTGAATTGAAAGCAAGTTACTTGATCCAATGTAATAGATGCATCCAAGAAAACATTGTAGGCTAAAAACATCAGAATGAAATAGTAAAAATCTATTTATATATCTATATGTAACTTCGCAATAGCAATATAATTAGGCAAAAAAAAATCAGAAGAGCAAATACCAAGAAGGTTCAACCACACATGTAAATGTACAAACAAAGAAAACAAGGAACATATATAACAAAACAAAGAGAATAGTTGGAAAATGACTTTCCCATGATGCATCACAAACACTGCAAATTATGACATTATGAAATATTATGGAAGAAGGACTATAGTCATGTATTCCTGGAGAGTGATGGAGTGACACTGCAGTAAGCTTTCAAATTCTGCACAATAAATAAGTAAATAGTGGTAATCAATAGCGTTCCTGATATGGAAACTGAACTCCATACTGAGACCCCCTGCGACTGACCAGTTGTAAGGGAAAGAGAAGAAGAGACTCTCAGCAAGATGTGGGCTCCATACCCAGGGGAGCATGTGGTATGAAATAAGTGTCGTCCAAATAAAATTCCAAGATTGAGAATTATTAGAAAAATTATGGGTTTCTTGCTATTCTTTATTGAATATGGACACCTGATTCAGGTCCAAATACCACAGTGTAGGTTATATTGCCACTGAATCATTTGGAAATGGGTGAAGACTAACTAAAGAACTGAAATCATGCCAAAGGAATTAAAAGACTATTGAGTAAACCAAAATGTTGAAATGTATAGCAGCAGATTGCTCTACTTTGCAAGTAAGGAGTGAAAGTTGTATGTTTCTCAACGGAAGCAGACTCCTGAAAAATAATTATAGAGCGAAACAAGTCGCCCTATAGTTAAGGGGAAACCTGTCACCCATAGGAAATGCAAACATACTATGGCTAATAACTTTCAAGCCGTAGGATGGATCAGCGCCACATTTTACATTTGTGATTTGGGACAGGGCCCCCCAGCCTGGAACCATTTGTGCAAATATGTGTTATGGATCAAAAAATATAAAGGGCAAAAAAAAAGGGTGGGTTTTTCACTTTTAAATTCATTTTCCAATGGGGAAAGTTTCAGGTTTTTGCCGGGTGGATTTGCACCAAATAAAAAACAAGTCAGGCACAAAGTGCTCGAAGGAAATCCTTTGTTGGTTTGGCATAAATCCATCAAGCTTTTTTTTAATTATTTGGCGTACAGCCGGGTCCCCATGTACCCAAACGTTAGTAATATCTCCCATGATGCGTTACTAGTGTCAAGGTTTTTCATCTCTAAAAATAAACCATTATGCAATTTGAGGCCAGTGAGCATGTGTGCACGGTAAAAAAGGATGACGTGTGAAGGTTTGAGGCTTGAGAATAGTGTGTTTGATTTTTCCAAGTTTGAGAATCGGCACAAACGGCAAAAAGAAAGAGTAAAGTAAGAGTAAATACTTAAAACTATAATATATTGAGATGTGGCAATCACTGTGATTGTTACTTAGGGGCAGAGGAGTACTTTAAGTTAATTTAGGAAAGCAATCTGTTTTTTTAATCTAAAAAATGTACAGGAATTGCTTCCTAAATGAACTTAACCTTTAGTGTTTTGAGGATGTTTAATTAGTTTGTAGAGCTTATAAATGCTTATAATTGCTTAATTAGTTAAATAACAAGTGTGTCAACGAGACATGATGAACGCTGTGTCATATTTACATTGTCGTTGGTTTTTATGGGACAAGCTTTTCATGTGACCTAACAGTGAAGATCTCAATTTACGCAAAATGTCAGCAGCGAAGATATCTACATTATAGTACCTCCCGCTTCTTCGTCACAGTACCTACTTAGTAATCTTATGTGAACACCTCGATCCCTGTTCCTCATCCCAGTATTGAATAGTAATCTTACCTATACACCTCCACCTCACTCATTCTCATCAAAGTACCTCACTAACCCCATCTCACTGTTCTTAGGCACAGTACCCCACTACCACTATGTCAATATTCCTAGTCACAGTATCCCACTACCACCACCTCACTCTTTCTCATCAGTCCCCCACTACCACCATGTCGCTCTTCCTCATCACAGTAACCGACTACAATCATCTTGAGAATAGTGTGTTTGTTTTTTCCAAGTTTGAGAATCGGCACAAACGGCAAAAAGAAAGAGTAATATTCCTTATCACAATACCCCACTACCACCATCTCACTCATCCCCATCACAGTCCTCCACTACCACCATGTCACTCTTCCTCATCACAGTCCCCCACTACAATCATCTCACTCTTCCTTATCACAATACCCCACTACCACCATGTCACCCGTCCTCATCACAGACACCCACTACCACCAACCCACTCTTTCTCTTCACAGCCCCAAGTATCTCCATGTCACTTTTCCTCATCACAGTACCCCATTACAACCATGTCACTCATCCCCATCACAGTCCTCCACTACCACCATGTCACTCTTCCTCTTCACAGCCCCAAGTATCCCCATGTCACTCTTCCTCATCACAGTACCCCATTACAACCATGTCACTCATCCTCATCACAGAAACCCATTACCACCAACTCACTCTTCCTCGTCACAGTACCCCACTACCACCATTTCACACTTGTTCATCACAGTACCACACTACCACCAACTCACTCATCCCTATCACAGTGTCCCACTAATACCAACACACTCTTCCTTGTCATAGACCTCCACTAGCACCACCTCACGCATCCTCATCTCAGAACCCTTACTACCAACTCACATGTTCCTGTCCCAATACACAAGTACCACCACCCCAGGCTTCCTCATCACAGTCCCCCATTGCCACAACACAACTCTTTCTCGTTGCATAACCCAACTACCACCAACTCACTCTTCCTCGTAAGAGTACTCCACTACCACCAACTCACTCTTCCTCATCACAGTCCCACACTACCACCAATTCACTCTTCCTTATCACAGTACCCCGAACTACCATTTCACTCTTCCTTGTCACAGTACTTCACTACCACCAACTCACTCCTCCTTGTCACTGTACCCCAATACCACCAACTCACTCTTCCTCATCACAGTCAACTACCTCACCATTCCTCGCCACAGTCCACCACGACACAACTTCAGTCTTCTTATCACAGACCCCCACTAACCCCACTTCACTCTTCCTCATCACAGTACACCATTACTAATCCCTCCTTATCCACTGGACACAAATAAAGATGAAACACGTGATAAACTCAATGGTGCATAACTGAAGAACAGATAGTGATAACAAATAATATGACATGAGTTATGCTATCAGAAAAAAGACACAGTAACAGGTGGTGGGAGGTATAGCATAACGAACCCTTGCAATTCAGTGATAAAACTTTAGTTAAGGGGCAGTTAAGGTGAATAGATTCAGTGCAACACAACCTTTGGAATGCAGTAAATGACTTTAGTTGAAGCACCGTTAAGGTGACACAATCTGATGCAACAATACCCTTCAAATTAACGGAAATACACTTTAGTTGAAGTGATTTTAAGGTGCCAATTTAATGCGACAAGACCCCTGAAATTTGGCGAGTGTTGAAAGCTATGACACCTTAACCATAAATGCCCCATTGCAAAGTCTTATAGCATATTGATGACATCACAAATGAAATCCCTGATGACATCAAATATGTCATCACTTACAGCATCATCAATGAAATTATTGGTACAGCAGATCCTGCATGCAAGCAAGATAGATGCAACATCTAAAGAGCTTGTTTCTGCATGTAGGGATGCATTGAATTGCAAAGCTGGATTGGAGTTTGCATTTAAAAATGCTGACCATTTACAAACATGGTATTGTTACACACCAGAGTTACTCTATATTGAATGAGCATTTATCATGATAAGATACTCTAGTATCTTTATCTCTCTTTTCTGAAAACATTACGCTATGCAAAAAAGACATTTGCACAGTACAATTATTGCTTTCCATATATATATATATATATATATATAACATGCATGAGAAGGAACAGTTTCTGAACACAGTGTATCTTCGTATATAAGATACCTAACTGTCAGTATGACAAATCCAAAGATAGGGCATGACCATATTGAATGGTAAAGGTTAAGGCAGGTGGCCTGCAAGGGTCAACAATGTTATAAACACTTTCATCTTGTGAGGACACATGGCTATCAGGACTAGAGTAGCTAATGTACTGGGCAGATGAAATGTGTAATCTTTTTAGTACTGGGGTTTGAAGCCAGCATTCCGCCACATGTTTTGTACTATGACTCCTATGATCCCTCACCATTGCACATTCCGGGTAGGGCTACTGGAAGCTCTAATGGAAAACCTCTGGAGATCCAACACTTACAGATTTTCGCTGTTTTGCATCTGACATTGTAGATTGCTATGTGCGTGGCCAACTTTCTTTCGTTCCCCAACTATTATTTACAATGCTTAACAAATGCTTTCGGACCTTCATAAAAGACAGGACATATTGCATCTGTGTTCTATCTTCAGATACAGTCCAAAGTGTTTCCCAATGGCTGGTACTTACTAGTAAGATCACTGAGGAGGTCATAGGTGATAGGTGATGCCCTACCTGATTTCCATGTGATGTCATCACTGATAGCATCTTACAAGTCCTAAATTATGTCAAATGTGATGTCATCAGTTACGTAATTTGTGATGTCATCAGTGTGCTTAGAGGTTGTGCAATGGTTGTGCAATGGGGGCCCCATAGTTAAAGTGGCGTAGCATCCAACACCTGCAAAATTTCAGGGGTTTTGTTGCATTCAATTGACAACTTAATGTCACTTCAACTAAAGCTTTTTGTCACTGAATTTCAAGGTTTCCTTGCAACAAATTGTCTCACTGAATATATATATAGTTGAAGTTGTGGCTTTGTAGGTAAGGTTACAGCAAATGCTACATGGTAAAATGAAAGAAATGCTTTTTTCTTTAACTTTTTAACCTATGAATGTTTCTTTACCAAATATGGCATGTAACTGCCCCATCTGATGAAGCATATCAGGTTTTGTGAAAATCCATGCAGGTGTTAAAATTTAAAAAAAGTTTAAAAAAAAGTTCATTTTTCAGTTTCTTAGAATGGTGGTGTCCAAAGCGGAAACAGATTTTCAGTTCTCGATTTCTCACAATTGTCGGCTCTAATTTTTCGTAAATTTTGCCACAAAAGTGCTGCTGTCCATTTGTTATCAGTGCAAATGTTTAAAAAATGCATGAACCAAACAGGCGATATGAGCTTCAGAAAACGCATATTAATATTTTTGATTCGCAGTGTAAAAATATACAAAATGTAGATGAGACACCTTCAAATATACACAACACTAGTGTTCTCTTCACAAAGTATCCCTAAATATGAAGTAAAACTGCAAAAAACAATGGATGGTGTGTCTTTGTGCCGACAAGTATGGCCACGTAAGCGTCTTGCACCAGCTCGTTCGCCACTATATAGAAATTCTAGACATCCATTTATTTTATGTTATGCCTCAGCTAGTGCTGATTACCTTAGCAACATAGCAGTGTCAATCTTTTTGTGTTTCCATAGTCTCTGTGGCCTGCCGCGATGCCTCCAGGCGGCATCCCTTCAACGGCGGTGTGCTGCGTTGCCGGAGATTGCTTCACGTGAGTTGAGGGGAGGTGGCAACAGCTACGTGACATCGCTTGGTGTGCTGGGCCTCATTTTCTTTACCAAGCGGCACAATCTCATGGATGGTTAATATATATCCAATTTGAAGAACTTTCTTCTGGTGTTTATTTATTACCATTTATGGCAGTTGACTGGCCTCAAAATTTGCATTCTGCAGCATTATTTCTAGTCAGTGTGCTACTTTTAATTTCCTGACAGAGCTTGAATTCATCTCAATTTTTCCATCTCTCTTTGAGGGCCTTGTTCCAATCTTCTCAACCATCTGGCAAACTGTTGTCTGTAATAATGATGTCTGTGAGAGGCGGTCAGAAGGAGCCTGTGGTGAAGGATGTACAGGCCGCGGAATCTTCTTCGACCCATGAAAGGCCAGAAAGTGAGTACCCTCCCCCGTTAAGTTACCCCTGATCCTGCCCTGGATGTGCTCTTGTGGGAAATGAGGTCACTTAAGCCCTTCATGGAAGCTACTAACCAAAAGCTTCAACAACGTGATGACAGATGGTGTGCTTTGAAAGCAGGATGGGGGGATTGAGAACAGAATACGTATTGTCGAAAGAACATCTAAAGAACAATGAGGATTTGGAAAATAGGTCAGACGTAACAACCTTCGCAATACTAGCCTGCCAGAGGGTTGTGAGGGGAACACAATGCTATTTTATTTTTACAGGAGATGCTTCCTGCTTTGCTTCATATTTCACCAGAGGTCATTCTTAACATTCAATGGGCGCACCACATTGGCCCTAATGTTCGCCCCCAGGCTTTGAGCTCCGCGTACACACATGGATTTTCCTAATTGCTGGAATACACTCCATTGTTTGTTTGTTTGTTTATTTATTTATTTAACATTGCAACGCATTGTTACTAAAGCAAAGGAAAAGAATACCCTCATCATGAAAGGCAGCAGAATATGCATCTCCCAAGATGTGGCTAAGAAAATGGCACAACGCAGGAAGCAATGTCTATCCTACTGCCCAGTCCTGTAGCAACTTAATGTCAGATATGGCCTTTAGCATTGGTGCTCATTCAAGTCATCATTAATGGTAGAACTTCAGTCTTTGATGATCCTGCTGACCTCAGAACTTTCATCAGATCTCTCAAATCAGAAAGTACAGACACATCGTTTCCACCAAATGCTCCAGCAACCATTTCGTGAGTGGTTACTTATGTTGCTTTTGATATCCTTTTATTTTGTCTGGAGTGTTACGGATTTCACACCTCTGTATACATCTGGAATATTACGGGGGACAGGTGGGGGTGTTGGATGGGTGCCTGCTCTTCCTTGGGAACTCTTCTAGGGCCCTCTGGGGCCACATAGCCCTAGGTGTCTCTCTCTTTCTTCTCCTGTTGTGAATTTCACTAACTTTATGGTATTCTTTTCTCCCCTTTATATTATCTGATGTGCTTACTCACTTTTCATTTGTTAATGTTGCGCATGATGATGTCAAGTTCTACAACATCCCTATTCCTTTTATGTCTCTCTCATTTTTTGTCACATACATTTTGCTATATCTGGTTCAACGTCCAATAATTTTTGTCACACATTCACAGATTTCTTATGCTTGGTCTGTCCACCTCCAATATTGTAACATGCTTATTTATGGATGTATTGTATTCATTACTGATTTTTAAATTCTTTTAATGGTGTTTAGATGTATATCTTGGAGTTTTAAAGGTATCAATAATCCCATTAAAAGACATAGGGCCTCATCACGACTTGGGCGGTAACGCCGGCGCTATTAGCGCCGGCGCTATCTGCCCTACCGCCGAACTGCCCGGCGCTAATAGCGCCGGATCACGAGTTTGGCGGTAATGTTAATCCCCATTCCCCATTCAGCCCATTCGAGAATGCCCCATTCTCCTTTGGGCTCAATGGGGAAATTTTGCACTAATACCGCCGGCGGATTTCCCGCTGGCAGTATGAGCGTGAATTTTCAGCAGATTTCCTCCCAGCTCAGAGCTTGGGCGAAATCCGGCAAAGTCCTGATTTGGCAGACCCTTAAATCCGACGGTATTAGCGCTACCGCCGGATTTAAGGGTTACCGCCAAAGTCGTGATGAGGCCCATAATATATTATCACACTTGAAGAAATTCAATCCATCAGTCGCTTGTATTCAAGAAACCCATCTGTCTATGCTTGAATCTATGAAACTTTAATCTTTTCGGTTTCTGGATGTTATTGGTAGCATAGCCGATGCTTGAAAAAAATGCAATAGCTGTACTAATTAACAAGAATCTACATCATAAGATGCTTCATAGGGACTCTGACAATAAGGGAAGGTGGGTCTGGGTTAAATTACAAATTGGCATGGATGTCATATCCATTATGAACATCTACGGGCCAACTAATCCTGGCCCTGAGTTTCGGAGAACCATAACACAGGTTATTTTGCAATCTAAACTTGCTAATCATCTGTTTGTGGTGATATCAACAACGTTATTGAACCCTTTTTAGATAGGAAATCAAAATGTGTTTTAAAAGCTCTAGATCTCACAAATCATTAGCTCGTTTATCAGCAGTTGGACTTTTTGGCAATTATCTTATCCCATTAACTTTGATTTAACTTTTCAATCCTTACCCCACGACACACTTTCATGCCTGGATTAAATTTGTGTAACTAAAACCTTATCGGGGGTCATAATTGACTCGAAAATTGCAAATATTGTCATATCGGATCATGTCCCTGTCATTACTACTTTTGACTTTTTGGATATTGAAAAGCATCCTAACAGATGGAGATTTAATCACTTTCTTTTGAACGATCAGCTGTTTGGTAACAATCCTTCCTCTCATTCCAACAGCAATATATCACAGAGAAACAATATTACCAATCCCCTAAGAAATTGGGGATCTCTTTTCTTCAGTGTTTTGGAATACACTCCAGAAGGATAAATCAGTGGTTCGCTCCTTATCTCTTTCTCTCTTAAACACGAATTTGACTCATTTGGTTTCAAATAATAATGATAATAATTTTACATTTATATAGCGCTACAAACCCTCAGATATCTGAGCGCTGCTTAGTATTACCCACAGTGTGTGTTGCTCATTTATCGACGGAAGGATAAAAGCGTGATTTTGACGCTGCTGGGTTTCGAACCTGCATTAGCAGGCTCTGCACGGATGCCAAAACGAGCGCTCCACTCGCTGTGCTATTTGACCGGCTGTGATAAGTCTTTTAAATATCTTGAACTGTCATTTACACTGTCATTTACCTGTCATTTACCTCAACAGTCTCCAGCACCATTAAACTCAATACGGATGCTCTGCTTAGTAAGCTTCAAGATTTAACATCTGTATGGTCACCTCAATATTTGTCCTTTGGGTGTCACCTGGAGTCTATCAAAATTATGTTGTTGCCTATTGTTCTCTATTATTTGCAAATGATTCCAATTCCCCTTATCACCTCCTTTTGTTAGGTCCATTACCTCAATTCTGGTCAACCTCTTTTGGGGTGCAAAGAAAACTAAGCGGATCATCATTAGCAAACTCAAGGCTCTTTTTGATAAGGCTGGGACTGATTTCCAGACTTTAAGTTCTATCACAGGGTGTTTTTATTGAAAGAGGCTAGTATATGGTTCTCTTCTTCTGTAACTAATGATATTCCTACCTGGCTTATTCTTGAAAAACAAATACTTTGCCCAATTAACATGTGTGATCTCATTTACATTTTTTGTCAAGTCTCCTCCAGACTCTCTAGCCCTATTAAGGCTTCTTCCAGTGCTCTGAAGTGTTTCCACTTGCCCTTTACTAGCTCTCCTTCCCAGTAGTTCACACCATATGTATGGCATAATATTTCAATTACTGTTAATGTGAGAACTTTCTTTCAGCAGCTCTGGCTAAAGAAAGGTATCAGGTATATTCACCAAATGTTTCATAGTCTCATTACGAGATCTTTCCATGATTTTAGGGAGACGTTCTCTCTAACAATGTCTACTTATTAATGCATGCCTAGACAAATGTTTCCATTATACTAATATTTAATGAATACCTAATCCCACTAGGTTACAATTTCTGGCTATAGCTTCTGATGTTAAAGCTGCAAACATTTATAATTTATTATTGCATATTAGACTACTGACCATGAAATGGGTTTATGAGTCTCTGTGGGAAATTGACTGTGGCAAGGTATTTGAGTATTTGATAAAAAAGGATTTAGCAGCGGTTATCGTCTAAAGTGAAACATACATCTACTTCAGCCAATATCTCTCTAAGCCTATTTTTCTTTCTTCATAGAGCATATATAACCCCCATTGAAATTACATAAATCTCAACCAAATTTGATGGGAACTGTTGGTCCTGTAAGAATAATCCAGGTTCATTTAAATATATGTCATATGAATGTTCGTATATTCAGGGGTTCTGGCTTGATGTTTGGAAACTCTTGAAAAATATTTTTAAAATTAATCTTACTTCACAAACATTCTACTTTGTGGCATTGTACTTAATAAAGATGATGTAGATTTCTCATGTATTCTTTTTGATATCTGTATTGCTATTGCCATTCAATTAATTACAGCAAATTGGAAACATTTAAAAAAAATATCACTGTAAAAGGCTGGTGGAACACTATGTGTCATGTACAGAGACTTAAACAATGTACGGCTACTCGTCTAAATGTATCAGCTAAACATGATATCAAATGGTCTCATTTCACTAATTATTTCACATTTCATAACATGTCTGCACATGGCTTGAGAACATCATGTGACAATTTACATCTGGATAATTCTAGTTTTGGTATGCTGCATTGCATAACTCTTAAAATAATGGATACTACACCCTTCCCCCATCATAATGTATCATGTATGTCTCTTGTTGTGTGCATCTTTCCCCTGTTTGTACATTATATGTATTTCTTAATGTAGTAGATACTGTTCATGTGTTCTACAGTTGTGCATACCAGTTGAGGTTTATATACTCTCCTCTGCATATATATTTATTAGTTGATCAATGGATCACTCATTAGTTATGCTATTTATACTGATTTATTTCATGTTATGCAAATACATTAACTTATCCTCTTACTTTGTATTGAACGTTTGTGCTTGTGGGCCTCATTACGACCCAGGCGGTAAATTACCTAAAAGCAGGTGTTAAATCCGCCATGGCGCTAAGGGACCTCGGAATCAGGCGGTAAGGGTCGGCGCTGTTTACGCCGCCGTAAACGCCTTACCGCCTGGGTCCTAATTAGGCCCAGTGACTTTCTCTTTCATGGTAATGCATGTTACATATACTTCAGCAATGTATTTAAACTGTTTGCATGTGCTCAATAATCTCAATAGAAATGTATTAAACAAAAAATCCCCCATGTGAATATGTAAAGAAATATACTAAATAAATATGAGCCAACCTGAAATATGTATGACAGGCATGTTAACTTCACAATGTACTCTTTAAATATGTAGTTCAATTCCAAATACAACATGAGGGATGACTCATAAAAATGTGTAAAAATGTTTGAGATATATATAAGCCACTTTCAAATATATACGACAGCCATGTTCACCTGACAATGTTCTCCTTAATATAAACTATAATTCAGAAAAAAATTACTATGAGGAATCACCGATAAATATTTATTAAATAACATGCTGTGCCCAAACCATTCATTTTACTGATTGCTTTTGTTAATTGACAAACAAATGGTTGTAGCTTCAATTACTGCGACCAATCACATATATAGAATTTAAATGTATTAAACTACTAGCATTGGCAAAACCTATAGTTTTGGCATTTTTATTTGTTCAATGACAAACAAATGTTCATAATTTCAATGGATACAAGGTGTACAAAATGGCAAGAATGTGCACAGCCAAGGAGTTTGAAGTTTGTAGATGTCGGTGGCCAAACAAATGCAAGAAATGGTGATCACTGGCAAATGCAAAAATCTGAAGTTTGTAGTTTTTCATTGACAAACAAATGGTTTGGGCTTCAATTACCACAGTCTCACACATAAAAATGAATGAAATAACAAGTATTGGCAAAACAGAATGTTGGGATTTGTAATGTTTATTTGTCAAACAAATTGTTGAAGCTTCATTAAAATCACTCATGTAAAAATTGACAAAATAACAAGCATTGGCAAAGCAAAATGTTTTGCCAATTGTACTTGTTCATAGACAAATGGCCATAGATCTCATTACCAAGACCAGTCACTGTGTAAAAAATGATGACATTACAAGCATTTGCAAAGCCAATCGTTTTGCCACTTGCAGTTGTTCATTAACAAACAAATGGATGTCTTTTCAATTACTACAGTGAATCACAGAGTCAAAATGTATGAAATAATAAGGATTTCCAGATGTATTACATTCTTTATTTACAGTTGTTAATTGACAAACCAATGCTTGTACCTTCAATTACTATAACCAATCACACATGTAACAATGTGGCCTATGATTCACCAGATGTAAGGACATGTATAGACTAGAACTCCCCTGGTGCAGAAAGGAAAGAACCAGATGATAGTGCTTCTCTTTTTAAACTCCCAGACTCTGGAATGTCCTCCCTGGCAACACCAGACTCACCCCCGCACATCTAGATTTCAGGAAGGAGCTCAAGACCCTCCTCTTCAAGGAAAGGCTTCTCTCTAACACCTATGTCCACACGCCCTGCACTCCCCACCGAACCTGAGACTGGTTTATCTGCTCCCACTGCTTCCTTCACTAGTTGCTTCTAGATCCCTTGCTGCCAAATTGCCCATCCTCCCCCATTGTCTCTCCCCGTTCCTTCGTATCTTTGCTTCCTTCACTTTACACATTCCCCTGACTTGTAAAGCACTCTGTTGCTTCCTGAAGCTGGTTTTGCGCCCCAAAAATGCTGTAATAATAAATAACACATAAATTATTGCGCCATGGCTCATGCCGGTAAAATACCGGCACCACCTTGGCGGAAAGGGGATTTACCGCCCCATTCCAAGGTTGGAGGGGCGGTAAATCCTCCTTCCGCCATTGCCCTTCCCCATTCCCATTTCTGCCCCATAGGGCTCTATGGGAATGGGGAAGGCGCTAATTACAGGCGTTAAAGCACCAACCCGCTAAGGGGCCTCGTAGTAAGGCGGTAATGGTTAACGGTCACCTTACCATTAACGGTGGCCGTTAACCATTACCGCCTTCCGTGTAATGAGACCCTATTACTATTCACAGTGAAAAAATGTGCAAAAGACAAGTGCTGGCAAAGCCAATAGTTGCAAAAAGTGTTTTCCAAAAGTAGAAAAACAAAATTGAGAATTTCTTTGATTTTAAAGTTAAGGTTACTGTCTACAAAATGTAAACATGCCAAAGTTTAACAATGTATCATACATAAAAGTAACAATTATAATAAAGATAACATAAAATATAAGCTGCATTAAAAGCAATGTTTACCTGAATGCAGCCACAACACATTCATGTTCTTATTTCCTTAGACACTGAAACTTTCAGCTCGAAGCCCTCCAATAGTAGATTCCAGTGGTGCAATAAATGAAAACATTCCCAAGGAACCAGGAACACGGGCATGCATGTGCCCATGGACTGTTAGCTCCCCCCTTGCTGATGCATCCTGGTGCAAGAGAAGGCCATGAAATCTGCTTGTACATTTTCCAACAATCAGAGCTCAGCCAATTATATCAGAAGTGTGTGCCCCGATAAACACCAGCTGTTGGCAAGCTATTGGGTGTCACTTCTGAAACTTCAGGAGATACCCCAGGCTCTGCAGCAGACCACAGGCTCAATCAGTGTCCTTTTCACCTTCATCCCCTGTAAGTGTAAAATGCCAATGCTTGGTGCCACAACCTTTATGAATATCCTGGGGGCTTACTTGAGACGGCAAGCAAGAACTGCATTCTGTTTGCGATGGTCTGATCTGACAAACCAGAGATATCTATACTGAGGCGGACTGAGGCGAATGTATTGGAATGCATCCTAGAGATCTAGAGGTGTTGGAAATGCACCTGCTCCTGAAAGAGCAATCACCATTTGCAGAGATTTCATCTAGAATTGGACACTCAGAATCTCTGCTGCTTGAGATGCGGCAGATGTTGAAACTCTTCTGACACCTTGGCAAGCAGAAAGACAATGGGCCTCATACAGAATGGCACAGTACATCTGTGGGCGGGTGTGTCAGAGGGCACCCACTCCCAGATTTCTCACTAACAGTGCTGGTGCTCCTGTCCCATGGAGCCCTATTGGACTCCATGGGAATGGGGGGCTACAGTAGCCACCAGCCCAGTGGCCCGGGAACTCAGGCACTTGTATGGTCTGGCAGTTGATTATTATAATTATTCTAATTGGTTATTTTTAACACATTTAACACTGAACAAGTTTCTAAGCCAAACCCGTTTCTAAGTGCAGACCGGGTATTCGAACCTGTGTTGCTCTGTTCGGCTTGTTTCCAAGACAAGCACGTTGCCACTGAGCTATGCTACCCATACCAGGAAACATCTAGGATCTGAATCATGGCATTTTGGTTGTTGATCAAATCATTGCCAATCCATGCCTATGAAACATATGATAGGAAGAACGGGTCATAATGTTGCTATCTGAACAGTGGTCAATTGCCAGTGATCTCGTTAAAGAAAATAAATATCAGAATGAGCAGAGTCAAAATAAGGGATGATTCATTTCCTTTTTTTTTTTATTTTTTCTTCATGTTATTAATGTATGATCAACATTTTCTTAAAACTAATACCATGAATCGGTCATCAATATTTTACTACTGTATGTGCATTTTCAAATTTCTACCCTCTAACTAGCAAAGGCATAGGTATTATCAATTATACAATTATAATGATATTATAATTTAATTTTAAAGTTGGTTTCTATCATGTTATAATGAATTATTCTTTAATTGGCAGTACCGTTTGAGTTCTAATTGTATTATTTTTTCTTTTTAGTAGTAATCAATCATTATAATTTTAAATTACTATGACATTTTGTAATTGATTTTATTTCATATTTCTGTTATCAATGGTAAGCAATAATACCTGGTTCAAAGGGTTAAGTAATTAAGACTCACCCCCACCCTCTTACCACTTGTGACAGGCCTTTGCACCAGGCATTATTGCTTTTATCAGCCCAGGCAAGTGAAATGGGGTAACCGAATGGCTTGGCGAATCTCTTAATTTGAAGAACAATTCTCCTATCCATAAACTACTATGGGCCTGTGCTAGGCAAGTCTTTACCCATGGTATGTGTGCAATGCAAATTAGATAAGGTAACAATCGGAAAGTAGGACTACTGATACCTACAAACCAAGACTAAAGCAAAAGAGGCGTTTCAGAATCTTGCATGGCGCACACCAAATCACTGCTAATCCACTTTCTCCCATCCATGAGTCCTGCATCCAATCCATGAGTCCTGCAGGGACCTAGCATATGCAGTAAGTCGACTTCGGCGCTCACCAAATCAGTCCTAATCCACTTTCTGCCATCCAATCCATGAGTCCTGCAGTCACCCAGCACGTGCAGTAAATCTTCTCCAGCGCGCACCAAATCAGTGCTAATCCACTTTCTCCCATCCAATACATGAGTCCTGCAGTCACCCAGCACGTGCAGTAAATCTACTCCAGCGCGCACCAAATCAGTGCTAATCCACTTTCTCCCATCCAATCCATGAGTCCTGCAGGGACCCAGCACATGCAGTAAATCTACTCCGGTGCGCACCAAATCAGTGCTAATCCACTTTCTCCAACCCAATCCATGAGTCATGCAGGGTCCCAGCACGTGCAGTAAGGTGAAAGAGGAATAACGTTTACCACCCAACCCGTGATCCGGCACTAATTCCGCCAGACGGGTGGGCGGTAACACAAAAAAAGTTAGGCGATATCCCAGTTGGGGATACCGCCCAACTCGTGATGAGGCTGAGATTCTTGCATCTCCACCTTCAAGAAATATCAATGCAGGCCGAGATAGAAGCAGGGGAAGAACGTCCATAAATAGCAACGTGGCATCGCCCACCAATTGTGAACGATCCGCCACTAAGCGCTCCATTAGCTGCTTGTTGCATCTGAGGGAGCAGCTCCTGGGCTGGCTTGAACAGTCAAAGGGAAACATGGTTTCCCTTTGACAGTTCATATACCAGTGAGCATCCCCAATGGGCAATGCAAGGCCAGGGATGTTTTGCTTCCCCAGCCTTGCAGGACGCATTGGGGATGCCGCTTGGGGTAATTCAGCTCTGAATGTGTGAAGGGGCGATCCTGTGCATCCCCACACTTCCATGGCTGCCAGGGCATCCTCTGGGTATGCTCAGGCACTTGGGCGCATGTGCAGGAACCTAGAACCACTGTCCGATTCATGGTTCCTGTTCCTGTTCCTGCTACACAGGAGCTTGCGTATCGCAGGACCTGGCCGAGTGGAATCTGGACCAAGGAAGAGCAATTAAGATTTAAAAAATGTGTGCATGGATGCAGGAAAGAAAGCGTATATTTTGTTTGGACGCGCGTGTGGATATAAGCGTGACTGTACATGGGTGCGTGTGTGAATGTGTATGTGCGTGAGCAATTACCCACATTTTCCCCGCATCCCCAAAACCTCTGACTAGAGGGTGCAGGTAGAGGGGAGGGAAGGCCAAATCAGAGGCCCGCTAACCATCACGGTGAGTGGCGCTCAACCTGCTGGTGAGCGGCCGTTGATTTGTGGAATGAATGCAACAGAGGCACAAGGGCCTCTTCTGCATTAATTCTGCAAATCCAAGACCCGTGCAACAGCACAGTGAGTGCATTCACCATGTTGATGACTTCTATTACAAGGCTATACTTGGATTTTCGTGCACACAGTGTATCCATTTCTTACTAACATGACTTTTTACTCAGCATTTATGGATAAGCAAGCATGACAGGTGTTATTGCAGGGCTTATTTTTAAGCAAAACATGCTTTCTTATTGTGACATGCCATTTTTAATGACAAAACCAACAAGAATATGTTCTTATGTGCAGGTACTGGCATGTACTGGCAGAACCAACTTGGACATGTTTTCTTCTAGCATCATTCACTACTAGCGTACTGTACAGAGAAAGCCTGAGTATATTCTTATCTGGCAATACGGACATGTACAGGTGCAGCTAGCATGGAAATGTATGGGCACAGCCAGTGTGAAAATGTTTTAATGGAGACATATTTTGTGGGGAAAAGCATCATGAAAATGCAGTGGAAAATGCTCTTGTGCACGGTTGGTGACTTGCAAACTGTCAGCCTTTTTCCAAAAACTTTCCCAGAAAGTGTGCTGTATACTGCACCATTTTACCCCATTATTCAAAATGTTTTCTCGGGGGGAGTCCCCTCCCATCCCCTATTGCCTGATTTGGGCGCCCTCCCTATATTTGGTCACTTGTGCTTATTTGTTGCAAATATTTACGCCCCTCCAGTTAAAAAAAATTCAAGAGCCGCCACTAAATGGAAGCCAACCTCCGGCACGTAGCCTCTGGGTGAAATTCGTGCAGACTTTACGCTCACTCTCCCAGGCCCCTGCGGCAAAAGTATGAACACGGAAAAGTGCATAATATACAGTAAAGTTAGGCCTGGCCAAGCCCCTGTACCCGCCAGAATGACCGCGATGTGTCTGCCATTTCTGCCGGGACGAGAGGATAGTAGAGCCCTTCAGAACGTAATGAGGATGCAATTCCTGACACATTCTTTGAGATTTCTCCATGGACAGCAAGCTGTGAAAGATTTGATGGCCAGTCCCTCTATATTTGCATATGTTCTTTCCGCTGACTCTGAAAATCGTGATAAATAAGGCAGGTTGTAACTTTGAAGAACATGTGTCTTGTCCCTGAGATGAGTGCAACCCGATCGCCCCATGTTTCTTGCCTTAGGGGTAAGACATTCCGCAGGGTGATGTGGTTCCAAAAACAGACATTTACGCCAAGGAGAAAGAGCTAATATTTGTCAACGCGCACACTGACTTGTGTTGGGCCTCAGGTATTCAAAATAAGCCAAGCTAAAGTGCCACTGACGGTGACGGATCACACACCATCCCCCCTCAGGAATAGAACCCTTCCTGTGTCAGAGGTCAGGGCCTTCTCCACAAGCCACAGGAATATTGAGAGCATCAAATCTACTCACGCAATGTAAGACCTGGAAACTCTGGCTGGAGGAGAGATGTGTTTAATGTTTACTTGCTGTACAGGCAAATCACATGCCGATCTAGTGCACTCTCTCTTGCTTTTCTACTTTATTTCACTCTCTCTCTGTTTCATTCCATGACTCTCTTTCTCTCTCACTTTCGGCCTCATTATAAGTTTGCCGGTCCGGGGACGACGGTACTGGTAAGCTTGCCTGTACCGTAATTCCTGGACCGACAAACTACGAGTTCTGCTTGTGGGTGCCATTACGGTCGCCATGTCTGACCTGGGGCCGTACCGGCACCGGCAAGCAGAGCATGTCGGATGCACCATTCTGAATGGTGCCGGTGCATCCAACCTCCCCATTCCCATTGAGCCCAAAAAGTCCTTACCCCAATGCACAACACCACAATCAATGAAATTACCCCCCAACAATGGACAGACCACTACCTAATCAACTTCTCCTTAACACTAGATAAATAGAACACCATAGACAAAGTTATGGCTCCTCCCCTACCCACCAGATCTAAAAAGAACTTTACAGTAGATAACCTCCAGGCACTCTTATTCCCTACCATCAATGCTCTCCCTAATAACTTGGATCCTGAGCTCCTCGTGGAGAGTTATAACAACGCCATGATTAAAGCCTTAGTTACTATTGCACCGTTGAAGCTACGCAAAGGCAAACAACAAGCTCACCTCAATGCCTGGTTCACACCTCACCTAAAAGAATTAAGAATGGAAAAAAGGAAATTATAATCCCAATGGCGTCACACCCCATCAGAAGAAAACAAACTGCAACTTAAACACTTCGCCAACAACTACAAAAAAGAAATCCTCCTCACAAAAAAAAATGTTTTCAACGAAAGGATCTCTAATGCAAGTTCCAATACTAAGGAACTATTTGCTATCCTAAGCGAATTGGAATCCCCAGTACCCCCACCTGACAATACCCCTAAAGGTAAACAATGGTGCACTAGCATCCAGCATGCCCTAGCTAACAAAATTATATCACTACAAACTAAAATTTCCACAAAAAAGCTTCCCTATCTCCTAATGAGACACTACCACCTAATGAGACACCACTCCCCAGCCCCACTACTAACACCGCCAGCCTAGCTCCTTTCAAATTCACCAAAGTTACCATCCTGGAAACTGAAAAGATTATCGTATCCCTCAAACACTCAAACTGTAAGGGCGATAACTGCCCAGCCCAACTGATGAGGGATGTGGCAAGGGACATAGCCACATTTATAACTAAACTGATGAATGCCTCCTTCTCTACCAACACTATACCAAGCAACTTAAAAGAGTCATGGGTTTTACCTCTCCCAAAGAAACAAACCCTAGACCCCGCCATACCCACTAACTACAGGCCCATTACTACGGCACCTTTCCTCCTTAAAATAATAGACAGAGTAGCTTATTTACAAATTCAGCGCTATCTTGAATTTAACCAACTCCTTGGCACCAGCCAATCTGGGTTCAGACCACAGCATGGTACTGAGACAGCTTTAATTGATCTCAAGACCCAAATTGACGAGCTCAACGATAAGGGAAATACTGCCATGCTACGCCTCCTTGACCTGTGTGAACACTTGGCATCGGCGGCCCACTTCCCAAAGGAGGCTATAGCCTGGGTCCAATCATTTCTGGACAACCAAACCATGAGATTTTTCTCTACTTCGGCATCAGCAGCCCCTATCAAAATAGCCTCCGGTGTACCCCAAGTGTCCTGTGTCTCGCTGACCATGTACAATATATTAACCAAGCCCCTATTTGACAAATTGGACAGACTAGGTGTCACCTACACTAACTATGCAGATGACACCCTAATCCTCATACCCCTTTCGGGCAACTTTGTCTCTGATACGGCCTTGGTAAATGAAATATATCTCATCATTCAGGCATGGATGGCCAATCACGGCCTCTGCCTGAATGATGACAAAACTGAAATCCTACTCCTCGGCTCAGACACCAACCTAAAAAAACGTAGCCCTAACTACTCTGCATTCAACTGTAAGTGATTTCAATCCGGCACACACCCAAGTCAAAGTCCAGCATGTAATGCACAACTACTGAAACCCTTATTTATTTTTGTCTATAAATTCAATATTCTGAACGATATACCACTGAAATCACACCCTTCTCCCGAGACCCCCCGGTCACACTGAACCAGGAATCATGCTAGTTTGCAAAGGTAAATATTTATTTATGTATTTAAAATGTAATCATAGTGGCCCTCATTACGACCCTGGCGGAAATCAACCGACCGGACCGCCATAGCGTAAATAGCGTTTCCGCCATTGCACGACGGAGCAAAGTGCGGCTCATTCCGACCCATCGGGCACGAGCACCACGCCATGGCGGAAGTGCAAAGTCCGCGATGGTGTAAATGACCCCAAAACGGCCCACACCGCCGCCGTACGGCGCCCTAGGTGCAATACCGCCACCCATCTTAGCGGACACCGCAGTGAGCGCCAACCGGAAAGTACGGTGACCGTAAATATACGGAAACGGAAGTAAAAGCATGGTCCCGGAACGGGAAACATCACGCCGTACACCTATAAAACCACAAATTCCACACAACCATTAAAAACACTACCCTGAGACACATCCCAACCCGTCATCCACCCTAGTGAAACCAAGAAAAATGGGAAAAGTAGCGAAGAAAGCGTGCGACCGCAAGCGGCAGGTCCACTTCTCCCGTGAGGAACTCACCGTGCTCACAGAGACCCTCCAGGAGAATGCTGCCGCCGTCTTCTCCACGCAAATGACCAGGACGGCACTTGCGAACAAGAAGGCCATATGGGCCCTGGTGGCACAGCGGGTAAGTGCGGTGGGGACCGCACCCCGCAACCCACAGCAATGCAGAAAGCGATGGGACGACCTGCGGATACGCGTCCGTAGCATACTTTCTGCCAACCGCAACATTGCCACAGCTACCGGGGGAGGATCGGAATCACCCATCAAGTTGACCCCCTGGGAAGAAATCTGTGCCTCCACCATTGGAATGGAGAGCATAGAGGGAGTCGGAGGGATGGAGAAAGGAGTGCAGACATCCGAAGAATCAGGTAGGTGTTCCAAATAAAACAATGCCAAAACCACAATGTACAATCATGTGAAGTACCACGTGTCCACATAGTGCAACAGTAACACATGTCCAGGAGAACGTCCACATACATAGGCCTGATAGCACACTTTAAAACTCACATCAAATACATAAATAATTAAAAATCCTAAAAACACCCTCTACACGTGCAGCAGGCACACCCTAACTGCAGGCTGCAAAACAACTGCACCCTCACTCCACACACAAATGAAACCACCTCCAAGGCCCCGACCCAAATCACCCTCAGGTACCACCCCAATGCATGTGATACATTGCCATTCCAATTCCCACAGACCCATTAATAACGCTCGCCCTCCTTTACTCCACCACAGGGTCCGATCCAAACGACGAGCTCCAGGACACCCCTACCAGCACACCTGCAAAGAGGGCCAAGACCAACGGCCAAAGACCCTCCACCTCAGCTGCACGCATCAAGACACGGAAGCAGCACAAATCAAGTGGCAGCACACAGGAGGGAACTCCAACAGGCACCCCAGCAGCCAGCATGCCCACAACAGCACCACCACAGGTCCCCCCAATGGATGCCACAGTAGGCACTGCTTCTGGTGGCAGCAGCACCATAGGTGACACTGCATTAATGGCAGCATGCTCCGACACAGAAAACGGGGATGTCGAAGTTAGATCCATCCATGACCTGTCTCAATCCCCCTGTCTGTTCCATCCCGTACACCATGAGGATACCACGCAGGGGCACCCACAAGACGACGACTGGCCATCCCCCACAAGCCCTGTGGCAAGGCAACATGAGGTGACCAGCCACTCTGTGACACCACCGCAAATGGCCATGGCCCAGCAGAGGCAACAGTCCCTCGACCAGGTAATCGTGCAACAGCAGCAACTGGCCACGCTCCTCAAGGACCATGCCGATGAATGTGGGGGCACTAAGGCAGACATAGAAACATCAACTGAGACACTTAGGGCAGAAATGGAGAGAAGTACAGAGACACTAAGGGCACAAATGGAGAGTAGCACCGAGAGCCTGAGAGTAGAAATGGAGAGAAGCACCGAGAGCCTAAGAGTACAAATGGAGAGAAGCACCGAGAGCCTGAGGGGGGAACTGCATGCGACGTCCAAAGACGTATGTGCCGAACTTGCCGCAGTGCGCCGTGTGCTCACTGAGCTCTCACAAACCCTTAGGGACATGCATGGACGTGAGCAGGCAGAGACATCATCCGTTGCAAGTTCCGTCCAGGGCAGCCCCCAACGTAGATCTGGGAGGAACCTGCGCTCCACAGGCAGGGGTGCCCCTGATACCCGGAGAGGGGGCTTGCAATAGCGACTGCCCACTGACAATGAGCATCTTTGGACACTGGTGTTCGGGGGGGAGGTAGGAGGGTGGAGGGGGTGTGTTGGGCTCACTTGGGTGGCGGGTCGATAGGGTGTTTAACATGATATCACATATGCCATAAACAATGCACGATCATCCAATGAGATGTGTGGACATTGATCTTTGTGTACGAGGCCATTATAGGCGTACAGTCCATATTGTGCATGTTCCAGACACACACAGTGCCACAAGTCCCGTGTCCATGTATCAGCCACCAGGTGTGAGTGCTAGAAGCATGCATCTATGAGATGCTGACGAATGTCACGGCCCTCCTGTGCCTCGCAGACTCCTTGAGGTGCTGCCACATCCCCACCCTCATCATGACCATCTTCAGGTGCTTGCAGTTCTGCGTCAGGGGGCATGGGCACATTTCTACGTACGCACATGTTGTGGAGCATGACACATGCCATGACCATCTTTGCAACCTTCACATGGCAGTACAGGAGTGCCCCGCCAGACCTGCTGAGGCAGCGGAAACGAGTCTTCAGTAGGCCGAATGCCTGTTCTATGACTACACGGGTACGTGAGTGGGCATGGTTGTAGTCCTCCTCATGCTGGTCCCGTGGGTTCCGGACTGGTGTGAGGAGCCATCTCTTCAGTGGATACCCGGCATCACCTGTATGTGGACAATAAAGGAATTTTGAGGAATGCCATTGCTACGTACGCACCCCCCCCCTTCCTGCCAGGTCATTGCCGCATCACATACCCCACATCATCATGCATGAAATGAGACTCACCGAGTAGCCAGGATCTGTTCCCTGCGTGTCGCTCCATGTAGCGTGGTATTGTAGAGTTCCTCAAGACCATAGAATCATGGGTTGATCCAGGGAATCGGGCACAACAATGTGTAATGATCCTGTTGGAGTCACACACCATTTGTACATTCAGAGAATGAAATTGTTTTCGGTTGCGGTACTGGGCCTCCATGGCATGTGGGACGACCAATTCCACATGGGTGCAGTCGATGGCACCAATGCAACCCGGTATGCCGGCAAGTGCATGGAATCCCACTTTTGTGTTGGTAATTTCCTGCTCCGAGCGTGGTAGAGAGATGTAGTCGTCTGCGTGCTGCAGGAGGGCATCGAGCACTTGCAATAGTGTCCGTGAGAACAGTGGCTGTGATATGCCATGCAACTGTCCGACTGTGTGCTGGTAGGTGCCTGTGGCCAGGAAGTGGAGTACAGACACCACCTTCAGTAGGGGTGGGATGGCGGTTGGGCTATCTATCATGCTGACAAGGTCAGCCTGTGTCATGTCCACAATGGCGGTTATGGTGTCCCGGTCCAAACGGTAGAGGGTGTGGATTTGCTCATCAGTGAGGTTGAACGGATGTGCTCGGAGGCGTGGGATTGCGGGCTGCCTGCGTGGTGGTAGTGGCTGTGCTGGCGGCCCTTGCTGGCCCTGCCTTGCCCTCCTCCTCCTCCTGCATCTCCTCCGTGCGGCCGGTTGTAGTTGGTGTTCGTCTTCTTCTTGAAGTTGGAGTACTTGCAGTGCTATCAGGTCCCCCAGGGCCAACATAGCTAGTCCTGCCGGTAGCATTTCGGAGTGGGTGTGGTTGTGGGAGGAGGCTGGGTGTGCAATGTATGTGTTTTCAGGCTGTATGGCCTCCACCTGTGGTGATTCATTCCACCTGTGCAAGCTGCTCTCCCCTTTGGGCGAGCACGTCCCGCACACAACGCTGCAATTCGACGAATGGCATCTTGCTATTACAATCATGTATTTGTACCCGATGGCAGTGTAACATTGGTTGATATGTTCATTCTGCTATGGTCCCATTGTTTCACATACTATCTTTGCAGTCGCGAACAGACTTGTGAAGGGTCAGTGGAACGTAGTACTCGAGTAACGGTGGACCCTCATGCAACACTGTACCGAGGTTCACCGACGGGCGGGGCGTCCCATTTGTGAGTGAAGGCAGTTGCCATTTTCACACACAGCCGCACTAGATGGATTAATTTGTGATTTCAAGCGGCCACAGATGCCTTTTCGACGTGATGTTGCAAATGAGGAATTCGAAGGGCGGCGCTTTCGGTTTTCAGCTAGCGGCGAGGAGATGCCCACAGGTCTGACTGCAAATATAACGTTCTATTGTTCAATGTCCTTGGGACAGGGGCCATGGCGAGGATGCAATGATTGATATAAATAGTTTGGGATGCGCAATAGCGAAGTGGGCGATAAGGCCGGACGTTCCCAAATACATGTTACTTCACAACACTGGAATTACGGGCTGGGGCACAGTGGATTTTGCAGGCTGCATAACGCACAGACTCAATGGAAATTTCACATGTTATGTGAGTATGGAAACAGGCGTTTTCATTACGGGATGAGGGAATGATGTATGGATGCATGGACAGATGATTTGATACAGAGTTTGCCATGTACAGGGCTTCTTGGAATCTATCCACCTCCCCTGCGCTATGTGATGCAGGGCTGCCATAGTGGGACCATCGTCTATCTGGCCTTGTTGAGCCCTCCCTGTCTCGACGCGCCTTCAGACACTTGTGTCTATGCACGTTACCAATCCCATCTGATGGATTCTGTTTTAACAGACGCATGCACAGGAACACTCGTTTGTGATAGTGTTTTCACCTCGATATAGATAGTTATGATTCGCAAGTGGTTTTTGGGTGGTGATGATCCTTTGGAGTGGGCTAGCATGCATATGGCTGTGGATTTGGTGTGATCATTGAAGTGAGTAATTCAAATGAAGTTCTGATGGCCATACTATTCTTTTTCATTTCATTTGGGTGACAGGTATCTCCTCCCCTTTTGCCACTGCCATCTGTATGCCACTCCTGCAGATGGATTTTACTCCCGACACCTGCTGCTTCGTGTTAATCAGTGGAGCAGCATTACGATCTTATGGGACGATCGCCAATGGGCCACATGCCCTTACGCAGTACTAGTGGCTAGGAGCAACATTTCGGCCTTTCAGCTGGACTAGTGCCTCCCTATTGGGACGGCCCTGCGGTTCTAGGCGCTTCCATGTTGCCTTTTCGTACGAGAATGTAGCCCCTGTGTACCATGAAGGAACAGGGCGTCACACAAGAAGTAGCTGGTCATTTATTGCGGATGCAGCCCACAATGGTGAAATGTATTTTGGAGTTCATGGCCTAATGGCTGTATGGGCTTGGTGAATTTGTTGTGCATTAAATTTCTATTCTGATATGAACCGTGTAGCGTTCTTCTTTGCAAGTGATGTGGCATATTCCTATTTGGGGAGCGATGTATTGTGAGGAGATCTGCATTGGGTTCCAGCTTCGGAGTATAGTTGCGTGGTACTGTGCTGGGCGCGTTTGCCTACGAAGCCCAGTGAGGTCAGGGATAAGGGCTGCCAATATGACTGTTTTGATGATGTCATGCTCAGGGGCGGGGGATTAGCTTTTGTGTAACAGATGCCGGTCAGCCAGTTGGATTGGTGGAATGATGTGATTATCGGAATATGGCTGGTCACAGGTGCCTGTGTTTGCGTGCGTTTCTTGGTGGGAGACTGAGGTCATGTCCATTTGAATGGCTTCTGTATTCTGTGCCCTGCAGCTCCCATTGGCCCCTCTTGAGATTCATTTGTTCGTTGGCAGGCATGGATGACTAGTACATTTCACTGGTTGCATTGTGTGACTTCATTAGACCTACGGGGAGTTGTACAATGTGGCCAGGGAGCGGTGTACAGGCACTCAGTAGGGCCGTTTACGGTTGGTTCGCGATGCCGTACTTCTCACCATGGCGGAATGGTACTTTCCGCCGTGCTTGATGGCGTTAGGTGCATGTCCCCTAGGGTCAGAATTCGCGTACCGTTGCGCCATGGTGGTAATTACGGTTTGGCATGGCGCGCGCGCGCGTACTTGGCGCAGTTAGCGTTGGCGTTCACTACGGTGTCGCTAATGGCATCGTACTTTGCGGTGACGGGTCATGATCGCACCGAGCGCTATTCGATGGCGGTATTGCATTTCCGCCATCGTTTTTCGATTTCCGCCAGGGTCGTAATGAGGCCCAGTATATTTTAATAGGTAAACAACAATCACCAATGGGGTGACAGAACACTGAATAGTATCTTAATACACTAGGAATAAGTAATGAGCAAAACAAATGCAGCACAGAAAATAATACTTTTGCGTTGGCTCAGATCAGATAGCACTATGGTTAGAGGTTCCACCGGCAACACCCCTCAACCCCCAATGGGCAATGTAAAGAAATGGGAGGAGAGAGCAGGTATTCAGGAATAGCACAAATCAAACAGAATATCAGTCCCACCTTCCCCCATAAAACACAAGAGAAAAACGGAATTGACTTTTCAGCTATCAGAATGGCTTTTGAAATTGTCTGTAGAATTGACTGTGCAAAAACACCAAATATGGTCAAAAATACTTAAATTGTTGTAAATTCCTAAGGGAGCCGCTTTGAACAATTGCACACAATCACAAGCAATGATTTAGTCCAAAGAAAACATTTGAAATCTTAAATTCCAAGTCGGAAACAAATGAAAGCTATTCCTCACGTGTAAAATTTAAAAGAATTGTAATTCGCGGCAAACTTTTCCTTGCGCAATATTCACGATAACAGGAGAATCGCACTGTTTTGCAAAAATGGAGGGAGTTATAGAGATTTTAGTAAAGGTCGTTTTTTGTAAAATAGGCGCGAGAATGGAAAATAGAAACGCACTTTGAAAATGAAAGATGGGTTTGCCTACACTAGAGGATGACTATGAAAAAGCGAATACCAGATAGGGATCTTACAGTCACGTTATCAGTGTAACACACCTACTGTGGAAACTCGACTTCTTCAGATGAGAAAAGAGTCAGCGCAAAGATAGTTCTAACAATACTGGTTCTGAATGAAACATAGGATGGATTTGAGAAAGGGATAAGACAATGCAAATATACTATGGGGCACAGTTCTTCCTATTAATACTCACAGGATACGTTTTTAAATTGGACCGTCAGCTCTGGTCATTGGATTGGGTCTGGTCTAGGAAAAACACACATCAGGCACGGTACTAGATCAGTTAGGCCGGTCCCCGGGTTTGCACAGGATCTGCCCTCCTAGTCTGTGGGTATTTGAATCAGCTGGATAGCGAGTTCTTCAGGCAAGCCTAATGGTGGCAAGCCAGAGAATTTCAGGATACTGGTTCAAAAGACCTTCTCACACCACACAGCGCTGCACTGGGTGAAGAGTATAAATTTGAGGATTTGGGCCTTGCTGGAAATCAATAGATCTCTATTGCTGGCAAGAGATTTGGCCTCTGGATCTGGAAGAATATTAAAGCTGGATGTAGAATTCTGGATCAGAGTGCTTCGCCGGAATCAGGAAAGTGAGTGGATCTGTGAGTCCCTATGTGTTGTCAACTGTTTCTATTTACGCTTTAAAATGACATCACAAGTGGGTGTATGGGCCGGCTTAGCTAAGCTTGCCCCTTTGAGCTGGGATAGGATCAAAAATTCATCACCGCCTTGTAATTTGAGTGATTGGATCAAGGCCGGATGATGTCACATTTTATGGTTTGCTTTACAGTCCTCAGAGATCTCCCTTTAGCTACTGATCTTGAAATTGGATTTGATACTAAATGTACATTTCTACATTGGTCCCCCTTATACAAATCACACACAAAGATGCCATATTTTATGTAGCAGCTATTCCTCAAAACCCCGCAGCGGGGGGATCTTGTCTAACTTTCTACAGAATTTTGTCCTTTTCGCTATGAACACAATTTCCAAATTTTATGCAACTTTCCACAAATGTGTGTGTTTAACATAGGGATGTGCATGTACATTTTCACAATTCTGCCATTAATACATTTTACATAACACCACATATATTGCCATTCCTGTCCAGAACATGTCACACAGTTATACTGCCTCTTCACACGTGCAGCCAAAAATTAAATTAACAACTCTGTCCTTTTTATATTTTTCACCACTTTGAATAACAAGTTATGGGTCTTTTAAAAATGGTTCATTGTTCATTCTTAACAGCAGATGGTCACTTGGCTCCATCCCTTTGTCTTTCCTGGGAGTCCAGTGTATCTCCCTCCTTGGGGAAGCTCCTTCCAGAAGAGTTTATGACCACCTTCACACCTCCGCTTCCTGGGCTGAAAAGCTTGTCATTTTTCCTTCTCTTTCTGTAGACAAGAGTCTGTTCTAACCCACAATTAGCACCTTCCAGTGAGTTTCTGCTGAGAGGAAGGCCCTCCTACTAGGAGAAAAAACCTGCTTTTCCAGTTCTTGCAGCTCAACCAGGCTAATTAACGTCTTAAATCCATCCTAAACCACATTATTTGCATCAAACATAATTACATTACTTTCTTAGCCTTAAGGTCTGTGGGATCAAAAACACAACTAAAATCTGTATTCCTTTTTGGCAACAATACTTTCTATGTTTTGCTAATCCAACAGACTTTTAGTTTTAGCTCACTCTAAAGTTTCATCAGTAACTCATCTGACAGCTGTCATTCAGGTAGCCCAGGGTACTGCACCCAGATTTTGGCATGGGCTGTCAGTTTTCAGACAATCCCGTTTGTCTGAAGAATGTTTTGCCCTTCACATTAGGCCTTTGTATGTTTCACAATACTTCATTAGATACATGAATTTTAGCACCAGGCAAGATTTTGAATGTTGAGAAGTGTTGTGTTATATGCATTTTGCAGTTTTTAGCAACAAAGCAGATGTCATTTGTAGGCCCATTTTGGGGTTTCACTTGCAAAGTGCGACGTCTCTCTCTGCACTCTGTTTGCTGGTCTTGGGGCCCACTGGCACATTTCTGCTGGATGTGATCTATTCCACCGCACATGCACCATGGGTGGCAGGTTGTGCATCCCTCTTTTTGTGTGCTGAAGCACGCGGTTTTTGTAGGTTTTTGGCACGCACAAGAGTTTTGCCGCCATTGTAGCCGTTTCTTTCACCATAACTGGCAGGGTGATGCCGCATAGCATAGCGCAGTGGGTCAACACATCCCACACAACATTGACGGCAACACAATTGCAGTTGCCAAAGTAGTGAAAACACTAGGCTTTCACCTTGACTCATCCTTGACGATGAGGAAGCAGTTAAACTCCATAGCATCCTCCACCTACTATACTTGCAAGCTCATCAGGGCATGCCGAGCCTTCTTGCAATTTGCATCATCCTTGCCAACGCCTTAATACTCTCTAAACTTGACTATTGCAATCCCTTGTACTTGTAAGAAGAGAACAACAATTGCTAAAAATCAGTGACAGGATATCACTCAGAACAGCCTCACTAACCTACAAATGCCTCAATAACGCAGCTCCCCCCTACTTGGCAGAGAGAACAGTGAGAAGAACACCCACCCGCCTAACTAGAGCAGCCAACTCCTACTGTCTACAGATACCAAGATTCAGACTAAAAAAAACAGGCGGCAGCAGCTTCCCCGTCAAGGCCGCCCAGTACTGGAACGCCCTCCCACTCGACGTTAGAATAGATCAGACTTATTACAGTTTCAGATGTAATATTCTCAAATGGTTACACTCCAATGACCCAAATGACCCCTAAGACTAACCGAAAACTATTGTTTCTTCTTCATGTACCTTGTGCCTTACTCTGTAACTAAGTTTTTAAGTATCCATGTATTCGGTTCTCTGTTGTGGCTAGTTACCTCAGGGTTTGGTGCGCCATACAAATTAATAAACAAACAAACAAAGAAACATCATCCAATGACCAAGGAAAGTCTCTCTATCTTGAGGCCTATCAAGAATCTGGGGTCCATTTCCTCTTTTTCTGTCTGTGGTCTTACACCCAGAGAAGGCATATTCCACTATTGAGGTATATTAACCAGTAAGTTATAAGTATGTCAATAGGAAACTGCTTTCCTTGTCAGCCACTGTGGCGTTACATACATTCTTAATTTTTGTAAAAACAACTTTGAAATATGATCAAAGCTAGTTCAGTCTTTTTAATACCTAATATGGAAACATTATGCATATAAGTTTCTTTTATTTCCAACCTAGATGAACCTGATATGAATTCATATCATGTTATTTTCTGTTTATATATTTATTTTATTTGTTTATTTTATCGTTTATAGCCAGAACCTGGCCCGTAGGTAGCGGAGCGCTTTACAGAGTTCAGGAGAAGCAAGAGGCTAGCGTCAAGCTAGCATTCTTAATAGTAACGCAGTACTGTGGGGGTTTGTCTGGATTTCAGTCCTGGGGGAGGAAGTGATGAAAGAGCCATGTCTTCACGGTTTTGTGGAACTGCATGATGGAAGGGGCAGTACGAGCCTTCAGGGGGAGTGTGTTTCAGAAGGATGGGGCATAGCAGGAGAAGGACTGCTTTCTGGTCCTTTCATTATGGGTAAACATGGACTCTAACCTTTTGATGGTCGAGCTACGGGAGGTGCGGGAACCTCCTGAGATAGAGCTTGGCTGCTAGGTAAGATGGTGTTCCGTTGGAAACTGCTTTGTATGTGATGCACACAGTTTTAAGGGAAATCCTTGCGAGGGGCGGGCGGGACAGTGGAGATCACATAAGATGGAGGTGATGTGGTTGAATCTACAGGCACCCACGATAAGATGGGCTGGGCTGTGTTGGGCAGCTTTGAGGGGAGCCAGGTACATAGCTGGGAGCCCGGCGAGGAGGGTGTTACTCCTGTCAATGTGTCAGATGACCAGTGCCTGGACTACTGTATGGAAGTCAGCAAGGGGCAGGGGGACGAAGGGATTGATTTTCCTTAGTGTGGAGATTTGGAGCCAGAGGTTTGAGCTTCCTTGGACACATGTTTTTGGAGGGAGAGAATGCAATCGACATTAATCCTAGGGAGTTGGCTGAGTCGGTCAGCTTGGGGGTGAATCTGTCTATGTTCATGTTTTGGATGATCTATTGTTTGGAGGGGGCCAATAAGGGCAAACTTAGTTTTAGTGTGGTTGAGTTTTAGGTAGGTAGATGACATCCAGGTCTGGATGGTGTCCAAGCAGCAGGGACAGCAGATGTCCTGTGGGCCATTAATCTTTAGTTACAGCTGTGTGTCATCAGCGTACTGGGGTAAATGACCCCAGCATCTCCATCCCCCAGCCCAGGGGCTCCATATAAAGGTTGAAGATAATGGGTGAGAGAACTGCCTTATTTGGTCAGCTTGTAATCTGTTGGCAAGGTATGAGGAGAACCAGTCAAGGACTTTTCCTGTGAGGCTGATTCTGATGGCGAGAATCGAGATGAGAGTGAGGTGGTCGACAGTGATGAACGCTTCTGAAAGGTTGGGAAGGGAAATGGAGGCAGGAGTAACCTCTGTCCATAAGTTGTAGTGTGTCACCTATCACCTGAATTGTGGCAGTTTCTGTGCTACATTTGGGTCGAGACCCTGATTGGTAGTCATGGAGGATTTTTTCTATTTTGGCCAGCAATTGATTGGCTACTGCCTTTGCAATGTCTTTCCCTATGAAAGGGAGGCGTGTGATGGGTCTGTAGTTTGCTAAGTCATCATGAAGGAGTTAGGTTTTTTTTTTAAGAGGGGGTGTACGGTGTATCAGCATGTTTTTAGAGAGTCCGGGAAGGAGCCTTCAGCAAAAGAGCCATTAGAGATATTAAGGACTGTGTTGAGGGCAGGGCCTTGGACCTGTTTAATGATGGAGGCTGGGAGGAGATTGGCCAAGTAGGCTGTGGGTTTGAGGGATGCAAGTGTTATCAGAGTGGTCCTTAATGGTTAGAGAGGTGAAGTCTGACCAAGGGGGAAGTTCCCGGTGCAGGTCGGGGGTAGGTCCCTGGAGACCTTTGCATAGTCGATAAAGTCCTTGATTTTGGCAATTTTCTCGAGGAAGAAGCTGATAATGCGATTGCATATTATTAAATATGACCAATGTATCAATTTCAAGCAAATTCTGAGATTTCTGCAGTTCTTAGTATGAGTTTGAGTTAATTTCTAAATAAAGCTTTAATACACTACACTACGTACAGGTGGTGATAATAGCCACATCTCAGAACACACATATCTTGAAGGAGAGGGTGCTGTGTTTTTTATGGTTAAAGGAGAGTGAGAGTAGCAGTGATGGAGGCCTCTCCAGCGGTGAGGGCCTACCTAGTATTTGGAGATGTGCATTGACATGCCGTGTGTCCTGCATGCATGTCAACATCACACTGAGGGTGCCTTATCCGTGCACAGGCGCCTTGAAACTCTAGTGTATAGGCATGTTATAAATGCCATATCATATCATATCACAGGAAGGTGAGGGGGCATGAACACATGGTTTACAAATGCATTTGTAATTTGCTACTTTTTGCTCATTATTAGTATTTGAACATATTGTAACACGTGTGTGTTCCTGAGCACTACCAGACAATCATTTCTGAGGATATAATATAAGGACTTTTAACAGCTTGTTTTCCAACCTTCGGTGGATTAAATCTGGGCTTTCATATTGGCAGCTATTCTTTTTAACTTTTTTATCCTGGATATGAAGGAAATATTTTTATCAATTGTATCTAATGCTCCGAAACTTTATAAAAATACCTTATTTATTATATGCAGATGACCTTGTGCTTCTCTCTAAAACACAAAACACAAACGTGCCTACAGAAACTGCTGGACGGTTTGAGGCGGTTTGCGAGAGATAATAAATTTGGACAAAACCCAGGTCATGGAATGCATAAACCTGAGTGCCAGGAGGAAAAAAATAAACCCTTTCACTGGTTTTTGCAAGGAAACGAATTACGGGTTATTGATCAGTATAAGTATCTAAGTGTCATTATAAATAACACATTAAATGACAAACCATATCTGGGTAACATTGATGGTAAACTGGCCACTGTAAGCTTTCAAGCTAAAATATTATTGTATACATTTGTTAAATTTACATGCAATCACGCCATGACATATTACACTAAAAAAGCATTACAATTTCATGATACAGAGCTGAAACTAAATCAGTAAGAGGCCAATTATTTTGGGATAAGATCGAAGGCAAGTTCTGTAGAAATGTTTTAAACTGCTAAAATGCATTCCTGTGACGTTAATCTGATATGTCTTGGGTGCTCTCTCTATGTATCTAATATACATATGGAAATTGTGGTCTCTATTTAATAAAGGTTTTCTTGCAGAAAAACATAATAATATTTTATGTATTTTAGCAAACTATCTTTTAACATCAAAAAATGCCTTTCCATTGAAATGGAGAAAGCAAGTTTTGGACACGCTAGCAGATGGAGATGTTTCCTGAAAACTACTTATAGAGAGCCCCGTACGGCACAAGTTAAATGATATCAACATGATTTGGCTACTCACTCAAAATAGATGTATGTCATGTAAAGATTTTGATATATCTGTAGTTGGTCACAAACAATATCACCACATGGCTGAGTACTTAAGGAAATATCCTTTGCCATACGTTAGAAATCAGTAAATGCGATTTCGGTTAAATATATGGCCACAAGAGATATTTTAGCTCGCCGAGATATCATATCTAAAGTTGAAAATGTCTGTCGTGTTTGTACAAATGATCTAGAAAAGGAAACCTTAAAACATCTAATAGTAGCCTGTCCATCCTCCAAAGGCATAGATATTTTCGACGGTTGATATCAGAATATATAATAATAAAGGTTTATGATTTGTGGAGACTTATATTTTGTACGAATGCAATATCTATTAGAATAGCTACAGTTCAATTCTTGGAGTCTTTGGATCTAACAAAAACTAATGATTAAGGAAATGTCTAGAACCTATACGAAAGCTTTAGAATCCTATTGCCATCGTAACTTATTTATCTGTTTTATACAATTTTATCAATCTGTGATTGCTCTGGAGATCATGCATTGCTGTTTTATACGCTGCTAAATAATGAATTTACTGTTATATGAGATGTCTTTCTGTTGATATATTATAAATATGTAAAATGTCTAAAATTGAAAGGTTGTTGATTCAGCGAAAACAATAAAAACTTTTTTAAAGGATATAATTGCTTTGACTTCTGGCCTCCATTTCATTTTGAGAGGTAATCTGTCCTTTCCCACATGAGGAGAGCCTTACAAAGTTGTGGAGGGGAAGAGAATGGGCCTCAGTTAAGGGTGTCTGTGCATATGCAGCTGCATACATGGCAAGTCCCCTATGCTCATATGTCCTTAGAGAATTGTACATATGGGATAGGATGTACCATTTAGAAGAATTCAATACACATATAATTGGGCAATGCTTTAATTGCTAATTGACTCATTGTCCAGAGAACAGATTTTTTGGATCAAAACAGTGTTTTCTGATCAAGATCCATTTTATTTTTGTAAAAATGACTGCTTCTTATAGAATCATGGCGTTACCTGTTGATTTACTCCTGTCTCATAAGAAATCAATATGATTTTGTCAAGAATCGATTAATCTTTATTGGAAAAACAAGTTGTAATTTTTCAATGTTTTCTTTTTGTAAAGAATTGATTTGGTTTTGTTCCAGCGAGGACATTTTAGGCAAAATGGTGTGATCTGCATTTCACCAGGGAAGCAATTTTCAACAAATGATTTTCCAATTTGCTTTTGGTTCATTAAATTGGCCCAGCCGTAAAGCCCACTATCAAATTAAATGAAGAATCTGAGACGAGATCTAACTAAAGGCTTCTGCTGTATGTGTGCCCTGGTTGTGACCCCACTGGTGCCAAACCAAACCCTGGATGCAACATGAAGAATATTTGCAACACTGCAATAGTGTCTGAAAATGATATTGTTCCTTCCCAGATTTCAAGAATCAGGGGCAGGTTCTCTTGGGCAGTTCTCCATTGTGATACCTCTAGAGGGTGCCACACAGCCTATGGCTGGTCTGGGGTGATGCCTGGAGGGTCCTCTGTTTGCCCACTCAGTGTCCTGGATCATAGAGCTGGTGGTGGTCACCCTTCACTGGGGTCCCCAGTCCCATCCACTACGCTCAGTGCTGTGACTTTTGACAGCAAGAACACATTTAATTTGTGCATGCAAAACATGAATTTCTGCGTGCACAAATGTATGGTAAAGCAATCCCGGGTACGTTTTGGAATGGGGGTCGTGTTCCGAATAGTAGCTGCCTTGGTTTTGGTGTGGCATCACACTTTCTTTCATGACCTCGAAGGGTCAACATTGCATCTTGTGCCCAGCTTGGTCACCAAGTTGTAATTGTCCAGGTCCGTAGCTGCCTACGGATCCTTTTTACACGGACCTGCACCCCTTCCACAACCGAGCCAGGACACACCAGTGGAGACTGAAAGGCGAGCACACGCCGAGATGAGGCGAAGCAGAGAGATGCATTCACAAGCAGGGATTGCCACCTGTCAGTGTAACACCTCAGAGAGGCGGAATCAAGGAGAGCTGTGAAGGCTGCAACGTTTGGAACCACTCTGCAAGTGAGAGCAAAATGCTGGATGCCCAGTGTCAATATGGAAAGAGAAACCGAGGAAATAGGAATTCCAATCCTGGTACTGCTGTGACCATGAAGACTTCATGGTGGCCAGGGAGCCCATACAAAAATGTCAAAAGCTCTTTGCTGCAAAGTCAGCGAACTGTCTGGATACCCGCTGGCTTACCATGTCGCACAGAGAGATAGGACCAAATACGCAACGCCAGAGAAGAAGAGAAGGTTAAGAAGTTGAACGACGAAGAGAACCTGAGCGAACACAGAACCCAGAGATGTTCTCCCACAGATTCCGAGATAACGGGGAGAACTCGGAGGCCGCCGGGCAATCATTATGAAATAGGAGAAACCCGTCTGGAATTGACGAGACCGTGAAATTAAAATCAAGGAAATTAAACTGTAATACTTTGAAAGAGCCAATCACAATACAGCTGGAAAAGAGACCATTAAGACTGGGCCTCAAATATCCTGGGAAGAGGGGACAGTACCACATATATTAAGAGGCAGAGACAGTAAACCAGAAGGAGAATTCTGTGAAGGGAAGACAAGTGAAACCTATAAAAGAAAGGATACACAAACCAGGCCACCCCAAGAGTGGGGGAACATAACATGCCAAGATAAAACAGACAGTTAAAAGGGATTCCTGGAAACCAATCCCTAAGGAGGAGGGAAAACCTAAAGAACTTATGAAAGGTACATAAGGTGACTAGAGACTATTAAAAATTAACCTACTAATAGGAAGTCTGAAGCAAAGGAGAAAAACATTGCAAGAAAAGACATTCAGGAGAAGGGAGACATTCTCCTGCCCTTAGCTTGTTAGAATAGTGGTAGGGTCTGTAAAACTTTTTGTTTTTGTTTTATGACTTCCTGAAATAGACAAGTACCTTATTTATTTATGTGGGCAGGCAACACCCACAAAGCAATATGGAAAGGTAGCCCTTTTTTATCATTAATAAACTAACGAGTGGAAATATCAACACAGTGTCTGTGTCCGACTTCTGAGCCGCCACATAGGCAATCAAGCAGGTTCACTGTTGCAGCTCATTCCTGAGTGGGGCTCTCCCTCTAGTATACTTGCTTCAGCCTAACCTGACCTCCAAGGCCATATCCTGACAGGTGATGCTGATGTGGCCCGCCTATTTAGAGACATGCTTTTGGCCCTGCTTTCTGATCCAAAGTTAGTTGGATTGAAAAGTAAAATGGAGTAACTTCTGGCATCCATTGTGAACCGATGTTCGAAAGTAAAAATGGCTGCTTTAAATTCATGTGTCTCAGGGGAGGTGGTATTGTAGCAAGCATCACAAGTAAGAGACATTGCAAAAATGTGCATGGATGATTTGCTGCAGCACCTGCAACAACAGTTAGAGCAACACTGCAGGCAGCAGGAAAAACATTAACCAGACAATAGTTTGGCAAGTGAACCAGGCATGTCAAGCTCATAAATGATGGTGGCATCAATGAGCAGTACATCACTGACACCTGTTGAACGTTTTCAGAGGAGTGCGGGCATAGCCAATGGGGAGCAAAATCTATGGGACATCTTAAATACAGATAGGTCAACAGAAATGGACAGCCGGCCAATCGCCACATGTGTCTAATGCTGATATACTGGACACTTCACACATAGGTATTGGCAGAGCAAGCAGTCCATGTTGCCAGCAGCTCTAGTGCGAATTGCTGTAGAATCGGTAAGCTGTCCCAACTCTGTGGTGTCCAGTCTATTTCCCAAAATGTTTTACTGCATTTTATTTACCAAATGTTTGCATTGGGAGTGTTGTATGAGGCGATAATGTTATTGTCTTCAACCACAGGAGAAGCCGTGCAGTGCCACATGTTGAACAGTTGACTATGTTTAGCTATGTTTAGCTGTGAGTCACGATCGTTGTGAAAGTACTTATTTAGGGTAGGGTTGGAAAAACAAGTGAACTGTGTATGCGTCAGATTAACATAAAGTGAGGTTTCTTACAGGTGCTCGGAGCTTGCTATGTTTCTAAGAACTTTTTAGTTATCAAACCAATTGGACTGATTATCGGCTCATTGGTTTATGGGTATGTGCTGCACAGCATCTTGGTACATGTAGCTCTGAGGATCTACAGTTCCCCAAGCGACTTCTGATAAGGTAATACCACGTCTGTTCGGAGTTAGCAAGCCTGCAGGATCCCATCTCAACCTCCCACAGGAAGCACATCGGGTAGAGACCACACCAACCCCATCCCAAGTAGACCCCTACTTCCACATGTTCGAATGGGGAGTTCAGGGAACTCACCAAAACATTTTTAAAGCAGTCATTTGATTGCAGAAAACTAAGGAACAACATCTCCCCATAGCCAACACACCAGCATGAACATAATGTTGATGATTTGTTACCCAGCGCATGTCAGACACTGAAAGGTCGAGCTGGTTATTTCATGGTGCGTGTGATTGGGAAATGGATAGCTGTAGTAGTCACTGCAACTGAGTAACCCCAACCAAATGCTGCACTGCAGGGTTTTGAGGAATAGCTGCTATGTAAAATATGGCATCTTTATCTGTGATTTGTATAAAGGTGACCAATGTAGAAATGTACATTTAATATAAAATCAGACTTGGAGACCAATGGCTAAAGGGAGGTCTCTGAGGATTGTAAAGCAAATCATAAAACCTGACATCACCAAGCCTTGAGCCAATCACTCAAATTTCAAGGCAGAGATGAAGTATTGCCACTATTTCAGCTCAAAGGGGCAAGCTTAGCTAAGCCGGCCCACACACCCCCCTTTATGATGTCATGTTATAGCATAAATAGAGACAGCTGACCAGACATAGGGACAGACAGATGCACTCACCCTCCCGATGCTGGCGGAGAACCCTGCTGCCGAAATCTACATCTACATCTTCCTGGCTCCAGACTCCAGAAACTTGGCAAAGCAAAGGCCTATTGCATAGCTGAACCATCCTCAGCTAGGCCTCAAATTCTAGAACTGAACCCCAAAAGCCTAGGGGAAGCATCATAATACAGCCGGCTCTGTGCTGTTACTGCTTGCCTGCGGAATTGAAATATCCTCAGAACCAAGAAGGGCAGATCCCATCCAGTCCTGTGCCATGCTGTGACCAGAGCGCCTTGCTGACCCTGTCCAGTCCTGTGCCGTGCTGTAACCAGAGCGCCTTGCTGACCCTGTCCAGTCCGATGTGCCCAGCTGTCAGTCCCTGATAGGTCCAGAATCCTGACGGTCCAGAATCCTGACGGTCCAAAATCTTAAATCCATTTTGTTTTGTGAGTATTCATAGGAAGCTAGAAACAGTTGATTCCCGTGCATTATCCTGTCCCCTCCTTACCTCTGAACTATCCTTACTTCCATAATCAGTAACATTGTCTAAATCAGTAGTGACATCTTATTCTGTCCATCTGTAAAAGCATCTTTTTCCTAGTCATTTGTCAACTTGATCTATTAATTTCATTTCGAGTGACCAGCCTAGCGCTCCAAGGTGGACAGCGAGGAACCAGTACTGAGTCGCAAATCCCTCCTGATTCTTACCTGTGCCATCCTGGTGGCTTAATTTGGATGTTCTAGTCCATAGCCAATATTTTATGAATTTATAACTAAAGCCTCTTTCCATTCTCGCGCCTATCTCGCCTATCTCGCCTATCTTGCGCCTATCTCGCGAAAATGACCTTTACTATAATTGCTATAACATTTCAAAACAGTGCGGTTCTCCTGTTATCGGGAATATCGCGCATGGAAAAGTTTGCCGCACAATTTCATTTTGAGACATTTTTACACGTGTAAAATAGATTTAAACTGCTTCCAACTTGGATTTTAAGATTGCAAATGTTTTCTGCTGACTAAATCATTGCTTATGTTTGTGTGCAACTGTTCAAAGCGGCTCCCATAGGAATTTACAACAATTTAAGCATTTTTCCACACATTTAGAGTTCTTGCTCAGCCACTTTAAAAGTCATCCTAACAGTTAAAAGCCCACTTCATTTTTCTCTTTCTGTGTAAGGGGGTAGGGGGAAGTGAGACACTGTTTGACCTGTACTATTCCTGAATACCTGATCTCTCCTTCCATCTCTTTGCATTGCCTATTGGGGGGGTTGAGAAGTGTTGCAGGGGGAATTTCTAACCATTGTGTTATCTGATCTGAAACCAACACAAAAGTATTAGTTTCTGTGCTGCATTTGTTTGCTCATAACTTAGTCCCAGTGTATTAAAGACATCATTTTCTGTTCTGTCACCCCATTGGTGATTGTTGTTTACCTATTAATATATATATTGTGTTTTTGATCTTAACTAACTAAATAAATAATACCTTTTACAAACCAGCCTGATTTCTGGTCCAGCGTGACCCGGGATATTCTTAAATAAGGGGTGTGATACGAGTGGTACATCTTTCAAATAATTGAATCTATATCTCAAATAAGTTTTTCCATTGCGCTGTACACTAGGCCGGGATCATAGTGTATCGCCTGATTGAAATCCTTAACAGGTGGAGGTCACCACTTCTTGGTGCTCCTCCTGGCTTTTCCGCTTTGCTAGAGTAGGAAGAGGCACTCCTATTTCCACATCTTCCTGTTCCTGCCTTTCCCTGTTCCCTCTCATTTAGGACCACATCCTGCTAAGGCACTCATGCATCCTGGTTCTTCCCTGATCCCCATCCCGGCAGTCTTACTCCTCATCCAAAGCAGTGCGCTCACTCAGATCGGGAGACAACTTAATCTACTATGTTCCTTACCCAGTCAGTTCCCCAACCAAACATCTGTCCCAGGGCGCTGGCTGTGGTCACTCCTTTCTCTCATCCCACCCATGAACATGCCTATCTCTTCCTCCAATGCCTCACATGATGCCCTCCCTCCCAGGCCTCTGTCCTTGTCCTCCACTCCTGAGGACTCCACTAATGCCTCAGTCTCCCACACTGGCTCGGAGGTTCATCAGGGTTCTGTGGCCTGGACTCATGAACGAGTGCCCTCACAGAGCATGAGGGAGCCCATCCTTCTTAATCATGGGGGTTACACCTCCTCCTGTGAGAAATGCAGCGCCTCGTTCTCGGCCTTCTTTCCCTACTATTCCAGCTGCCTCAAAGGCTGAGTACCGCACCTATGTAAGAACACAAAATTATGTGGGAAGCAGCACAACTCCAAGAGGACAAACAAGTGGACGAACAAGGCAAGAAACAATACAATCCTACAACCTACAATCTGCAATCTCCAAACGACTATAATCTACAACTTCTACAATGCGATACAATACAAGAAAACAGTACACAACAAACCAACAGGGGATACTGTTCTATGTCCCAGTGAATTGCACAGAGGGGAGTGGCAATGTTTGCAATTATGTGCAAACAGGTCACCTCCATGGATTATTTGTCATTTGCCCTACGAAGTGCAAAGGGCAGATGAAAATGTGCACCGAAATTGCCAGTATGCCACCCTTTTCCAATAAGCAGAGAAAATTGAGTAAGCGCTGCCTGCCATTTAAGCATGGAAGGCATCGTTTACAACGGATTCCTACGGAATCGATCTGTTTTTGATGGTGTATGAAGAAGGCAGATTCCATAGGTATCCACTGCATTTTCGCTGTAAAAATGTCATGCTGCCGAAAATGCTGGTATTCCTGTATGGCAGAGAGGATGGGGTGGCCGCAAACAGACTTTCCTTTCCATCCCCACTCTCCACCACATGTGGTGTGACATAAAATTCCTGTAGAATGTTTTCACGCATGCCTTTTACGCCATGGCCGGCTCAACATGAGCTCCACAATGAGGAAGTGCATTCCTTTGCACATAAGGAAAAGCCTAGGCTGCTTTGAAACGAGTGTAGCGGGGACTTGCTGCAGTATAACAGCTGTGCTGCTAACATAACACAGAGGAAACAAACCAAAAAAAGGACAATTTGGTGACTGGAGTCTTTGCTGTGCTAACCACAAACCTACGCTAATACAAGCTCCGGCTTCAAATCCCACCTTTCAGATTTGACAAATGTAATTTCATGATTCCTAGAAAATCGCTGTATGGCCCTTTGCATGCAAATATGTGTCATGCAAATTATATGTAACTATGTGCTGTGCGGTACTGTCTGGTTTTGTCCAAATTGTACGCTCCCACTGTAGTGTTCTGTGAGCAGCATCTCATGTTTGTGCTGCTTCACCGTAATAAAAAAATAAAAATAAAAAATAAACATTCTAAGGAAAGCGCTTCACTGCTCCATGGCGCTAAATCTCAGGTATTTAAAATCCTTTAAAATAGGGCTGCATGTGCCTCGCTTGTGATTCGCCCCCAGTGCTCTGGTGCCTTCATGGGCTAGACTATCAATAGAAACATCCTAAGAGAATTAAAATAAAGATCATTTATACATTTGCAATGGTAGTGCAATGGTAGTGCACGTAGTGCTTTTGGAATCCTAAAATGCATTTTTTGTTTGTCTCAAGGAAAGCAGGGTTTGGGCAATCATTTAGGCTTGTTTTCGCTTCTCACCTGCTTTCGGTAATGTTGTAAAGATAGTTCGGATGGTTTAGGTCTTGCTGTCTGGAGAAGTAACCTGGGCAGCCTTTAGACTTAGAGAATGTTCAGGAGGCGCACATTTGGAATTGCGCTCATCTGACAGGATCTGGCCATTGACTTCCGGAATTTTAGGGGTTGTAGCCTGACAGGAAATGTAGAGTTTTCCTTCTGGCTCTGCGATTTTCTGATCAATCAATAATTTTCTTGAACAAATAGATATTTCTGCCCCTTAACATGTAGTTTGTCACAGTACGCGATATGTTTGCTACTGGTGTCTATCGCTAAATGACATGGTGTCATCAGATTTATGCATTGTAATATTATTGCCTCTTGCATGACCTGGCTTCTGGCAACTTTATTGGCCTCTTGAATCTAGGTTTTGTAAGAGAGTTTTGGAGAATGATTAGTGGGAGCAGAGGGGGTGTTGGCGTGTTGATGCGCGCCGTTTCCGAGGTAGCCACTATTTGTGTGCCGCTGAGATTCTAGCTGAGTTGAACATGGCGGCTTTGCATTGCCGTTGGGGCTCCCAGGTGTGAAGTGCCCTGAAATGGGGTGGGATAATGGAACAGATAAGAGTGGAGAGTCTGTGTTGGGCACATAGTAAGCAATCAAGGAGGGAGCATCAAGGCACGGTAAGCTGTGGAAATGAATCTTAGTGGGATGAAGGAAGAGTGGTGAGTCTGTGGCAGGCACATAGTGAGCCATTGTGGAGGGCGCATGAAGGCATGCTTAGGTGTGGGAATGAATCTCAGTGGGATAAAGTGTCATGATCTCTGCTTCCAAAAGATCAGGACTTGCCCGACTCCCTTGGAAGCAGACCCATAACCCCGGTTCCGAGTGCCAGCCAGTCCCAATTGGGACCTTTTGGACCCTGTCCTGGCGCCAGTGGCACCAGGCTCATAAAGATGCCCAGTCCCAGCGCTGGAAGCGCCGGGCTCATAATGCTTGGGTGGACTTACCTGCAGCAGACCATGCTGCTTACTTACCTGCCAGTTGAACCCCTGATCCTCTTCTGTTTGGGACTACTTTTCCTGTTGGGTGGGGCAGGAGCTACTCCCTAGGTTCAGAACACTGGAACTCTTCTGGAAAGCAGGAACTCTTTTCTTACCTAGGCGTGGCTGTGGAAGGAGACCTCTAAGCACTACAGGAGGCTATTTAAACCACACCCGATGGATGAATCTTGCTTTGTGTTATTCTGCATTCTCTGCAGCAGAACGCTCATCGTGTCTTCTGCTTCTGATCCTGGGCCTAAGGGAACAAAGGCTTACCATCCTGGAATCCAGTCTTCAGCAGCACCTGTAAAGACAAAGAAAGAACAGGTTAGCACTACGGTCTTCAGAGGCAGCGCATCTCTTACCTGGTCCATCGGCTGTCACCAACGCCTCGCGCTGCATTCCGGCATCTGAAAGACAAAGGCTTACCTACTCTTCGCATGCTCCGGAGGTCTTCGCACTGCATTCCGGCATCTGAAAGACAAAAGCTTACCAGCTCTTCGCACGCTCCGGAGGCCTTCGGCGCTGCATCCCGCATCTGAAAGACAAAAGAAGGTGCGTTTAAAGACATTGGGCAACTTTATTACTCACGTGCCATTACTCCTTCCCACGCCGAATCCAGTGGGTATTCCAGCACCCTTCAGCTTCTCTAAAGCTCCGAACTTGTACCTGCAAGATAAAAGGGACAGTTAGTGCGCATCGTGAAGCAGGCTACAAGCGCTTACTTACGTGCTTCCAGGCGCTTCTATTCCTCACGCGGGTTCGATCCTCAACTCTCATCAGCCCGCCATCCGCCATCGCCGGAACCCTGCAAAACAAGAGATATCATTACAAAAGACTTTTAAGACATTTGAAGTGCCCAGAACTTACCGTTCGTGCAGTTAACGACGGACAGCAGTCCTCTGAGGTCAAGAGGCCTGCACCCTTATCCAGTGAAGAAACTGGTTACGGCACCCTGCCCCGAGGCAGATGGAGAGCTCGGCGTTCACTTACCTAAGGTGAGGGCGTTAACCTTTGGGGTTCTACAGGAGAAGAGAAAGGGAAGAGGAGAGAGGCACCCAATAACCCCAGTTCATTAATCCCATATTTTCTATCTGCAGACATCTTACTCTTCGAGTCAGACATACAGTGCACAGAGGTCCAGCCCAAAGAGCCAACCGTGTGTTACACATCACCTTTGAAGATACGGCATTCACCCAGTCAAGACCGGCGCCTCTGCGGGAATCAGGTGAGCGTTACAGAACACAAAGCCTACCGCAAAACTCCCACCCAGGCGCTATGGAAACCTCGGATACCGACCAGCTAGTCCAGTTACTTGGGGAACTAAGAGCAGAAGTGCATGCAGCCCGTCAGGAAACGAATGCTCTAAGAAGGGAACTGATTATTTCCAAGGAGCGAACAGACGATCTCGCTAGACAATTGCTACAGTCACAAACTGGACAAACTCCGTTACCCGCATCTGGGGCAAATCTTCCTTCAACATCCTCTACGAACCCAGTGCAGATCAACCTACCTGGGAATGTACCTCTGGCTCCGCCCGAACGATTTTCTGGTGACCCAAAGAGGTTTGCAGTATTTATTAATCAGTGCCGGTTGCACTTCTTATGCCGGCCAGCAGCCTTTCCAACTGATCAAGCTAAGGTAGCTTTCGTGCTTTCGTACCTTAGTGGCAATGCGGCAGACTGGTCGATCCCTCTAGTTAATCAAGATGATCCGGTTCTCCATGATTTTCAAGCTTTTCAGCTCAGTATGGAAAAACTGTTTGCAAGACATTCACAGGGGCAGGCCTTGGACAATGAGCTCCTTTCATTGCGACAGGGTAATCAAGACCTTTTGGCTTATATTGCGTCTTTCAACAGACTGATAGTGGAAACTCGATGGCCTGAGGACAAAAGGATTACGCTGTTTTATAGAGGTCTACGTGGAGAGCTCAAAGATGTGTTAGCCCAAGTAGTGAATCCCCCGCAAGACTGTTCGAACTATATTGACTTAGTCGTTCAAATTGACCACAGACTGCAGAACAGGAAGGCCGATCGTTCCAAGTTTGATGCTCGAGTATTTTCCAAACCACCAACTCCTACCAAAGGAGTAGACTCCGGGGAACCCATGCAAATAAGGGGCCTGAAAGGACCACTAACACAAAAGGAGCGGGAAAGGAGAAAACAGCTGCAATTATGCCTCTATTGCGGAAACTCGGGGCACTTTCTTCGAGACTGTCCGGTGAAACCAGCCAAGAAGGCAGTAGGAGCTGCAGTTACCAGGGTCACAAACTCTGAGCAGGGAAACGACCTCGCCCGACAAGAATAGAGGTCCTCTTGCCGAGCGTTAAAACCAGTTCAGTGACCTCGCATTTCGTGATACCTATGGTCCTCATTAGCCCTGAACATCCGGATCGATTACATGCGATTGAAGCTTACGTCGACAGCGGTGCCATCGGCAATTATGTGGATCATGAAATGGTTTTGAGGATGAATCTGACTCTTTGTCCAAAGGCTGTAAAGGACGTCATTACTACGGTGGATGGTACGGAGATAGCCTCCGGACCAGTAACGCATACCACCCAAGAAGTGACGCTAGTAAGTCAAGATGGACACCATGAGAAGATCGTGTTCGATGTGATCAAGGCCCCTCAGTTTCAGATTATTCTAGGAATTCCTTGGTTAGAGAAGCACAATCCTCAGATCGATTGGCGAGCAAGAACGGTTCAGTTTCCAGAATGTGTCTCTACTTGTCACCCTCGACCTGGTGTTGCACTGGCAGCAATTTCCTCGGAGGCTCCCCAGTTACCTCCTGAATACCTAGAATTCCAAGATGTTTTCCGGAAGGATCAGGCTAACTCTCTACCTCCTCATAGGTCTTATGACTGCCAGATAGACCTGATACCTGGATCTACTCCTCCTTGTAGTAGAATTTATGCCCTCACCGAGCCTGAGAATCTTCACCTCCGACAATACCTGGATCAATACCTAGCGAATGGGTTTATTCGTCCTTCCAAGTCCCCTGCTTCCTCAGCTTTGTTCTTCGTTCCAAAAAAAGAAGGGGACCTTAGAACTTGTATAGATTATCGCGCCCTGAACCAGATCACCGTTAAGAATAGATATCCGTTACCTTTGATCCCTGAACTCCTGGACCAAGTCAGAAAAGCATGCATATATACAAAGCTGGATCTTAGAGGAGCCTACCACTTGGTACGAGTAAAAGAGGGCGATGAATGGAAGACGGCCTTCCGCACCAAGTATGGGCTATTTGAATATCAGGTCATGCCCTTCGGACTTTGCAATGCCCCGGCCGCCTTTCAATATTTTATAAACGATGTCCTCAGAGAGCTCATAGATGTGTGTGTTGTTGTTTACATTGACGACATCCTCGTTTATTCTTCATCGGAAACTGAACATCGGAAACACGTGAAAATGGTCCTCGTGAGATTGCGTCAACACAAACTTTTCGCTAAGTTGGAAAAATGTGTTTTCAACGTGACTGAAGTTGAATTCTTGGGATTCATATTATCACCTAGCGGAGTGCGTATGGATTCAAAGAAGGTCGATGCAATTCTCAAATGGCCATCGCCATCCTCCGTAAAAGGTGTTCAAAGCATGTTAGGCTTCGCTAACTTTTACCGCAGGTTTATCCCCGAATTCTCTCGAATAGTCCAGCCCATCACCGCCTTGTTAAAGAAAAACAAACGTTTTGAATGGTCTACTGAGGCGGAACAAGCTTTCCAGAATTTGAAGACTAGATTTATCTCTGCACCGATCTTAAAACATCCTCGCCCAGAACTCCCCTACATCGTTGAAACTGATGCTTCGAGCCTTGCCATGGGGGCAGTTCTATCACAAAAGGACCCAGTAACCAATCAGTTGCATCCCGTGGCATTTTGGTCCCGCAAATTCTCGCCTCCTGAAATCAATTACACTATTACTGATAAGGAACTTCTAGCTATCAAGTCCGCCTTTAAGGCTTGGCGGCATTATCTTCTGGGGGCCCGACACACCGTTACTGTGATTACAGATCACCGAAACCTGCAATATTTGAAAACCGCAAAAGCTCAATCCTCTAGGCAACTCCGTTGGGCACTATTCTTTGCCGAGTTTGACTTCATAATTACCTATCGACCTGGTACAAAAAACGGTAAAGCTGATGCCCTTTCTCGGATGGGAGTGGAAGAACATTTGATCAATCCTAAACCTGTACCTATCATTCCCGAACAAAGAATTCTAGGTGTAATCGCCACACAATCCATAGAGGAAGTTAAGGATAAAGCCAGGCTACTGGTAACTCCAGCAGACATACAGAATTGGCATCTGCAGGGAAAGGACTTTACGGTGAAGGACAACCTATTATATTTCCAAGAACGGTTATACCTGCCCAGCACAGATTTACAGAAAAAGGTAATCTCTTGTTATCACGATTCTTTAATGGAAGGACATCCCGGTATGACCAAGACCTCGGAAAAGATCAAGCGCTACTTCTGGTGGCCGTCTTGGAAAAAAGATATCAGAGACTTTATAATGTCCTGTGGAGTATGCGCCCAAAACAAGAGTCAAAAGGAAAAACCAGCCGGCCTCTTACGCCCTATTGACATCCCGCCTCGCCCTTGGCATACGCTTTCTATGGACTTCATCACCGATCTACCTCCATGCTCCGGATACAATACGATCCTAGTAATCGTGGACCTATTCTCCAAGATGGCGCATTTCATTCCACTCAAAGGCTTACCAACAGCAGCAACTCTGGCCCGAGAATTTCTCGAAAACATCGTCCGACTGCACGGTTTTCCTTCAGTTCTAATTTCGGATCGAGGTAGTCAATTTATTTCTCATTTTTGGCGATGTTGCTGTCGGTCGGCTCAAATTGATGTGAGACTTTCGACCAGCCACCACCCTCAAACCGACGGACAAACCGAGAGGACCAATCAAACTCTGGAACAGTATTTGCGCTGCATGCTACAACAAACTGAAAAAACTTGGAAAGATATCCTTTGGATAGCCGAATATGCCTACAATAACTCTGTCCACTCGGGAACTGGGAAGACCCCGTTTTTTCTTTTATACGGTAGTCACCCTCGAACCTCGGAGTTGGATCCACTCCAAGATCTTGGAACACCAGCAGTAGACCACCTGCATTCTACAATCACCCAAGCCTTTAAGGAAGCCGTTTCTCACCTTCAAAGGGCTAAAGAACAATACAAGAAAGGAGCAGACCAACATCGGAAGGAAGCCCCCCAATATCAAGTAGGAGATCAAGTCTGGTTATCCACCAAATATCTACCTCTAAAAGGACCACGCACTTTCAACCCAAGATACCTTGGTCCCTATTCCATCACTACCATAGTAAATCCAGTAGCGGTCAAGTTGGACTTGCCCCCTCACATGAAGATACATCCGGTCTTCCACGTCTCTCTATTAAAACCCGTGCAACCTCAAACCCGACTAACTACATCTCCAAAACCTATTCTAGTTGATGGAGAACTCGAGTTTGAAGTCAAAAGCATCCTGGATTCCAAGATCTCCAAATCTAAACTATTTTACCTGATTGACTGGAAAGGCTACGGTCCCCAAGAAAGATCCTGGGAACCTGCAGAATATGTCCACGCGCCTCGTCTAATCAAAAGATTTCATCGAACATTTCCTAACAAGCCCGAACCCCCGGAGAAGCCCGGTTTGGGAGGGGCCTTGAGGGGGGGTGCTGTCATGATCTCTGCTTCCAAAAGATCAGGACTTGCCCGACTCCCTTGGAAGCAGACCCATAACCCCGGTTCCGAGTGCCAGCCAGTCCCAATTGGGACCTTTTGGATCCTGTCCTGGCGCCAGTGGCACCAGGCTCATAAAGATGCCCAGTCCCAGCGCTGGAAGCGCCGGGCTCATAATGCTTGGGTGGACTTACCTGCAGCAGACCATGCTGCTTACTTACCTGCCAGTTGAACCCCTGATCCTCTTCTGTTTGGGACTACTTTTCCTGTTGGGTGGGGCAGGAGCCACTCCCTAGGTTCAGAACACTGGAACTCTTCTGGAAAGCAGGAACTCTTTTCTTACCTAGGCGTGGCTGTGGAAGGAGACACCTAAGCACTACAGGAGGCTATTTAAACCACACCCGATGGATGAATCTTGCTTTGTGTTATTCTGCATTCTCTGCAGCAGAACGCTCATCGTGTCTTCTGCTTCTGATCCTGGGCCTAAGGGAACAAAGGCTTACCATCCTGGAATCCAGTCTTCAGCAGCACCTGTAAAGACAAAGAAAGAACAGGTTAGCACTACGGTCTTCAGTGGCAGCGCATCTCTTACCTGGTCCATCGGCTGTCACCAACGCCTCGCGCTGCATTCCGGCATCTGAAAGACAAAGGCTTACCTACTCTTCGCATGCTCCGGAGGTCTTCGCACTGCATTCCGGCATCTGAAAGACAAAAGCTTACCAGCTCTTCGCACGCTCCGGAGGCCTTCGGCGCTGCATCCCGCATCTGAAAGACAAAAGAAGGTGCGTTTAAAGACATTGGGCAACTTTATTACTCACGTGCCATTACTCCTTCCCACGCCGAATCCAGTGGGTATTCCAGCACCCTTCAGCTTCTCTAAAGCTCCGAACTTGTACCTGCAAGATAAAAGGGACAGTTAGTGCGTATCGTGAAGCAGGCTACAAGCGCTTACTTACGTGCTTCCAGGCGCTTCTATTCCTCACACGTGTTCGATCCTCAACTCTCATCAGCCCGCCATCCGCCATCGCCGGAACCCTGCAAAACAAGAGATATCATTACAAAAGACTTTTAAGACATTTGAAGTGCCCAGAACTTACCGTTCGTGCAGTTAACGACGGACAGCAGTCCTCTGAGGTCAAGAGGCCTGCACCCTTATCCAGTGAAGAAACTGGTTACGGCACTCTGCCCCGAGGCAGATGGAGAGCTCGGCGTTCACTTACCTAAGGTGAGGGCGTTAACCTTTGGGGTTCTACAGGAGAAGAGAAAGGGAAGAGGAGAGAGGCACCCAATAACCCCAGTTCATTAATCCCATATTTTCTATCTGCAGACATCTTACTCTTCGAGTCAGACATACAGTGCACAGAGGTCCAGCCCAAAGAGCCAACCGTGTGTTACACATCACCTTTGAAGATACGGCATTCACCCAGTCAAGACCGGCGCCTCTGCGGGAATCAGGTGAGCGTTACATAAAGGAACATATAAGAGTGGTTAGACTGTGGCGGGCACATTGCGAGCCATCGAGGAGGGTGCGTGAAGGCATGCTTAGGTGTGGGAATGAATCTCAGTGGGATAAAGGAACATATAAGAGTGGTGAGACTGTGGCGGGCACATTGTGAGCCATCGAGGAGGGTGCGTGAAGGCATGCTTAGGTGTGGGAATGAATCTCAGTGGGATAAAGGAACATATAAGAGTGGTGAGACTGTGGCGGGCACATTGTGAGCCATTGTGGAGGGCGCATGAAGGCATGCTTAGGTGTGGGAATGAATCTCAGTGGGATAAAGGAACATATAAGAGTGGTGAGACTGTGGCGGGCACATTGTGAGCCATCGAGGAGGGCGCGTGAAGGCATGCTTAGGTGTGGGAATGAATCTCAGTGGGATAAAGGAACATATAAGAGTGGTGAGACTGTGGCGGGCACATTGTGAGCCATCGAGGAGGGCGCGTGAATGCATGCTTAGGTGTGGGAATGAATCTCAGTGGGATAAAGGAACATATAAGAGTGGTGAGACTGTGGCGGGCACATTGTGAGCCATCGAGGAGGGCGCGTGAAGGCATGCTTAGGTGTGGGAATGAATCTCAGTGGGATAAAGGAACATATAAGAGTGGTGAGACTGTGGCGGGCACATTGTGAGCCATTGTGGAGGGCGCATGAAGGCGTGGTTAGGTGTGTAAATGAAAAGCAGTGGGATATTGGAACTGATAAGAGTGGTGAGACTGTGGCGGGCACATGGTGAGCGATCGATCGTGGAGGGCGCATGAAGGGTGGAAAAGGAACTCAGTGGGATGAAGGAAGAGTGGTGAGTCTGTGGCAGGCACATAGTGAGCGATTGAGGAGAGAGCGTTCAGGCATGGTTAGGGGTGGGAATGAAATGGGAAGGGCTAATGGAACAGATAAGAGTGCTAAGCCTGTGGCAGGCACTTAGTGAGCGATGAGGGGGGGCACGTGAAGGCATGGTTGGTGGGGTCCAAAAGCATATAATAGATAGATAACTATGAAAAATCGAAATGAGAAGGCAGTAAAAGGCTACTAAGTTCAGGATAACGCTGTTTTATTTTAATTTCTTATTGAACAGAGAAAGCTCATTAATGCTGAGCATTGTGTCTGGTAGGTTGTTCCAGTGCCTAGAGGCAAAGAGCAGACAGGCGCGGCCAAGGCCACACGATGGGTTAAATCTCAGGATTTGTTGTGGTTTGTATGATTGGATCTTGGTATATGCCATTTGAGGTGGGCTTTAATTTATGGAGGGCGATGCCAGTGTAAGACTTTATGAGTTATGATAAGGAGTGTAAAGATAATTCTGGAATTTACTGGGAGCCAATGAAGCCTCTTCAATACTGGGGAAAGATGCCAATTTCTGGGAGTGTTAGTGATTATCTGTGCCACAGTATTCTGTTTCATCAGGATGCAAAGGCAGCATGAGTCGAGAGGAAGGTGGGGAGTGGGTAAGGAGGGGCTGGGTAGAGGGCATGGCGGGGTGTGCATAGTCGAGACAGACACTGGAAGGGGAGCAGATGAGGAGGGCACTGCGCCACACCAACGGGAACATGAGGGGGTGGTGGTTCTGGCAGGGTCATGGGGGATTGAAGGGGAAGAGATTCCCCCTTGATGGGACCTTGGGGCAATGGGTGGGAGATGGAAGCGGGACCCCCATCGAGGAAGCTGACGGGGGCTTCAGGCAATGGGTGGGGGATGGAGGTGGGACCCCGATCGAGGAAGCTGACAGAGGACTTCAGGCAATGGGTGGGAGATGGAGGCGGGACTCCCATCGAGGAAGCTGGCAGAGGGCTTCAGGAAATGGGTGGGAGATGGAGGCGGGACTCCCATCGAGGAAGCTGGCAGAGGGCTTCAGGCAATGGGTGGGAGATGGAGGCGGGACCCCCATCGAGGAAGCTGACAGGGGGCTTCAGGCAATGGGTGGGAGATGGAGGCCGGACCCCCATCGAGGAAGCTGACAGAGGGCTTCAGGCAATGGGTGGGAGATGGAGGCCGGACCCCCATCGAGTAAGCTGACGGGGGGCTTCAGGCAATGGGTGGGAGATGGAAGCGGGACCCCCATCGAGGAAGCTGGCAGAGGGCTTCAGGCAATGGATGGGAGATGGAGGCGGGACCCCCATCGAGGAATCTGACGGGGGGCTTCAGGCAATGGGTGGGAGATGGAGGCCGGACCCCCATCGAGGAAGCTGACAGAGGGCTTCAGGCAATGGGTGGGAGATGGAGGCCGGACCCCCATCGAGTAAGCTGACAGGGGGCTTCAGGCAATGGGTGGGGGATGGAGGCGGGACCCCGATCGAGGAAGCTGACAGAGGACTTCAGCGAGGTAACCTGCTCCTGAGGCGTTTGCTACATCATGCATGGGAAAAACCCACGCAGTAAACGCCTTCAGAGCAGAGACATGGATCCCTGTAATGTGTGTAGATGTTGTATTAATAACCTGATTCATGGAATTATTTGAGTGTAAAACAGGGATTCTGCGTGCCATTCTGCCGGCAAACACCCATTTGTCAAGCAGGGATTTGCTGGCAGGATGGCACGCAGAATCCCTGTTTTACACGCGCATAATTGCATGAATTAGGCCCTAAGTGGCACCGACACGCAGCAACTTGCACTAATCAATCTTAGATACAATAATTGAGTGTTTTGTTTCTGAGGGCAGCGGGCATAGATGCCTCTCCAGAATGCCATAGTAATTGGCCCATATATGGGTAGAATGAACCGGGCGTTGCATCGAAAATGCTGAGTCAATTATAACACCCAGTGTGTTCATATTGTGTTGAATGGGACTTGTGATGTCTGAAAAAGAAGTATCGGGTTGTTTATGAGGAGCTGCGTTTACAGATTTAGCCGAAGAGACAATAAGAACCCCTTATTTTGGGGGATTTAAGTCTAGCCATATTTTTCTCCTTCATGTGTTTGCTGGTAAGGGAGTTTGGCAAAACTTTGCATGTGGTAAGAAAATGTCTGTAATTTGTGAGGTCATATTATGTCGTGATATTAAGATGTGTATTGATAAATGCTCCTTCAATTAAAAACATGTCTCAGGTTCCTAAACTTGGTGCTAAAATACTTCACACAATTCCCAAGTGCTCATCAGAGAAACATGTTCTTAAGAGTCAGACTGAATATCATTCCGACAAATTAACTTTTATTCGAAAGACACGATGCGGACGCTCAGAACAATCACTGCAGATTCTGCAATGATCATAGAGAATTCTTATATCCTCTGACACTCCTCTGTCGTAACCTACGGGCAGAAAGGACCAAGCACATGGGTGAATTAATATCTAGTAATGACCATCTGTCGGCTGAGGAATGCTGGATTCGCTGTCATGAGGGACAAGATCTCAAATGCAGTTTTGCTTTAACCAACTTTTTACAAGAAGTACTACAAACAGACCCCTGCAAAGGCGCTAGGATTTCCCGTTGATCAGTTCATCCTTTCACCGAATCCTTGACAATCGATTTACTCGGCAACGCACTCATGTCGCCCTTGTAATTCAAACTGTAACTTAAACTGTAATCTAAATTTTATCTGAACATTGTTCCTAAGTAAAAGTTTGTAATAAACGAAATACTTTTAATTTAAAAAAAAAAGATAAATGCTCCTTCACATCAAAGCATCATGGGAGCTTATAGTTACTGAGGAAGTGCCTGATGACAACTGAGACAAGACTGCCATCGTCACCCCTTGGGAAAAGACTGCAGTAGGCCTGGATCCCAAATATTATCTGCGATGTATGAGTCATATTGTGAAAAAGAGCGGCTAAAGCAAAAAGCGAGGGGTGTTTACATGAAAGGGGAAATGCAAGAGCAGAGCTAGAAAAAGGGAAAGAAAATAAGATGAAACGAGAAAGAGACAAGGGAAGGGGGAAAACAAAAAGACATACCAAATTCTGGAGGAGCTAGGTTGTGCTAAAAAGGTGAGGAAAACAAATGAAAAAACAGAAGACCGGGGAAGGAAGACATTTTAAATTCAGGAAGAAAACTGCACAGATAGAAAAGGGTGAAAGATAAATCAACCGGAAAAAGAAAGATACATTGACAAAGATGGAGCAGGGCTAGAAAAGTGAAGCAAATATGGCGAGAAAAGGAACAGAAAAGTGCGGAAAATAGAATTGACAGCAGTGTCTATACAGTCACAGAACTCTGAGTGAATTGCATTACAGCTGGGGTATTTTATATGAGCTATAAAGTAAATTAATTATTATCAGAAATGCAGATTAGAGAACTACATAGTAAGCAACTACACACAATACAACTATGATGGGATAAGTTTCAATATTAAAATTAGAGTTGATATCCGCCTTCTTTAATTCAGATTTTTTTCCCCATATACGGTACACTCCACTTCCCGAAGAAACAGTGCTCATGGGCTTCTCCATGTACTCATTGTACAAGAACAGCCCCTAGAACTCCAATCAGGGGATCCCGCATCCCATGATCTAATCATGCATGTGATCCATGAAGTCATGTCCTCCCACAAAGGGGGCCGATTGCAAGTTAGGCGCTTTTTGCAAACATCATTATGTCACCGCTTGCAGTAGGCACGAGGCAAATGAAGTGCCCACAAGAGTCATGCATTTGGCAGCATATTGTGATATGGTGGTAATGGCTGCCCCACAAAAGCAGGTGGTATTGTAGAGTTTTGCTTATAAAACCCAGAGCTTCGTCGAGCGGTAAAACATGCATTATTGAAAAATAGCACATTTTTCACGGTTGGCAGAGAACCTGTAATCAGGCCTTTAGAGGCGTTACCATAATCAGAAGTCTTCATGGCTGCGATAAAGTTCACACCTCCCTGGCGCAAGACCGGAGTGCATGGTGCTCTTTGTGAAGTAACCCCCTATCTAACTGAATGTACTCAAACAGCAGCTAAGCTAAGGCTGGCATGATCCACTCTCGCCCTTTATAAATGAATGTTCAGAATTATTTTGGTTTCAGTGACTTTAGCACTGCATATTTTACAATGATCCTCCCTGCTTCCAAATCTGAGCATTACGAGCAACAGTATGAGATTTTTAGAGCGCTATCCTATTTGTCTTGCTCTTCCTGATCCGTGACCTCAGTACTTTTACCCATGCCCTACAATAGGATCCTTGATATGTGACCACTTACACACGAATGGCATTAAATCCAATATCCATATGTGAAAGCCGACTAGTCTTTATTTTTTTTTAATACTGCATAAGCAATAAATGATGCTCAGAATTTTGCCAAGATAAGAGCTCGCTTCAGAGCTCTCTGTGTAACCATGAGGTCATAGGTTTTAATTCTGTCAGGGCTGACACATACATTTCTCCTTTTATGCTAGATAAATGGAGTATCATTGACTTGGGTAATAGGAAAGATCTAGATCCTGAGAGCGATGGTTGTAAAAAAAGACCTAAATATTTTCCGCTTGGTTTTTCACATGTATGTGGACCTTAGGCAGAGAGAGTAGACAACCGGGTTATGTGCGTCTCTGGGGGGAGAACTATTATGCAGCAGATACAAGAACTATGTACTGAGGGGTTTGAGGCTGGTTTTCTTACTACTGAGGAATCAAGCAGAAAATATCTCGATAGTTTTTTACAACCGTTGGTCTCATGATCTAGATCTTTCCTGAAGGACACCACTTTGACGCTTAGATACTTGGAAAGGCGTGACTTTTGCAATGAGCAAGAGTTGTTGGTAACCTGCGACATAACTGCAGACATAACTGCACTCTACACAAATATTCCACAGGAGGATGCCATCACACTAATTGAATCTCAACTAAATCAACGTCCACTCCCTCATGGAGTGGCAACAACCTTTTTGGTTGACTTGTTGAAAATTGTTGTCAACATTTCTTTACATTCAACAATGATATCTATATCCAGAAGAAAAGTACAGTGATGCGGGCAGACTTAACCCTGAGCCTTGTGACTTTATACAGGTCCGACTTCGAGGACAAGTATAGCTTCTCCAACAATTCTAATAGCATGTATATTGATTGCTGGTTGTTGAAGGAGATATGTAGATGACATTGGGCCTCATTTAAGTATGCTGGTTGTTTCTGGACCGGCACACTACAAGTTTGCCTGCTGGAGCCACTGTTCCCGACAGGTCTGAAGCTGCCGGGCACAGCGGCCATGGTAGGCAGACTATCACAGAAGCACCAGCACCATTATCAACGGTGCTGGTGCTTCCGTGGTCCCAAATCGCATCGGACTCGATGGGAATGGGTATTAACGAAATTGCCAGCACCTGACTTCCCTACCGCCGGACTTGAAATAGCCTGGTGGCACCGGGAAGTCAGGCGCCGGTAACTTTTATGGGTCTGGTGGCAACCCGTTGGTAACACTGGCACGGTTACCGCCGGACCCGTAATGAGTCCCATTGTCTTCATATGGTCAGGAACAGAGCCCGAATTGATCCCAATCTAAAGTTGTTTATGGAATGCTTGAACTCCTGCAATTCTAATTTGTAATTTACATACTTCTGCAATGCTAATGAGGTGCCCTTTTTGGATATCTGGATTAAACACAAGCAGGGTAAGATGTACTCCATCTTGTAGAGGAAGCCCAAGGATCGCAATACTATATTGCCTTACAGCAGTCAATATCCAATGGCACCATGGGCGTAGGACATGGGGGGAACAGGGGGGACAATCACCCCACTAATTTAAGTGGGGGGATGAAATGTCATTTATCCCTCCCAGAATATGTGTTTGGTGTGTCATGCAGGGATCTGTTTTTGAAGTGGGGGAGGGGCTGCTTACTATGTAAGATGCCCTCTCCCCCCTGGTCCCCAAAGCATGGGAGCAATACCCTGGGGGCAGATGGGTGATCATCTGCCCCCAGGGAAAGGGGCAAACAAAAAAAAGATTTTTTTTTAAAAACATAGTTTTGGGCAGGGTGGGTGCGGGTGGGACCACTAGCCACCAGGGATTTTTGCAAGGGGGACGGCCCTCTCCCCCCCACCCTAAGAGGATTGGGGCACCTTATGAAGCCCTCCCTGGAGGCAGATGTCTGCCCCTAGGAAGGGGTACATGAGATGCCCTCCATCCATTTGGGGTGGGGGGGAGAGGCTGCTGCAAATATTGGCAGAGCCACCCCTACCCCCAAGCCTGGGCAGTACGTTTTGCCACATTTGCTAGCACAATCCTCCCCTAGGAAAGAGGCAAAACAAAAGCAAAAATCAAAAAAATGATAACTTGTTTTGGTTGGGCGTGAGGGTCACTAAACCACCATAGATGTATTTAGTCGAAAGGGGGGTGCCCACGGGTGTCTTCTTTTTGGAAATGCATGAGGTTCTCTGTTTTCCTTGGTGCCTTCGACACCCTAGGCCCAAATCTGTAGGTTGTCCACATGAACAAAATGGGCTGTGCCGAAAGGCTTGGGGTTATCAGTGGATTAGCCTTTTCCCTTTGCGCCGAGGTAGGTGCATCCACACATGTGAGGGACTATTTTCATCGGGACACGTGTGGGAATGCAGGAAGGTAGGACTTCTGTTGTTGGCGGCGTGTTTCGGTGGGTGGACAGAGGGAAATGTCTCTGAAATTTGGTGAAAAAAACCACAATTTTCAGACATTTCATTCTGGTCACCCACTGAAACACGCCACCAACAACACATGTCCTACCATCCTGCGTTCCCACATGTGTCTTGACAAAAACAGTACCTCACATGTGTGGGTGCACCTACCTGGGCGCAAGGGGAAAAGGCTAACCCACTGGTAACCCCAAGCCTTTCAGCAGAGCAGATTTTGCTCATGTGGACAACATACAGATTTGGGCCTAGGGTGTCGAAGCCACCAAGGAAAAGAGGGAACCCCATGCATTTCCAAAAAGAGGACACCCATGGAAATCCACAGAGGTCTGACTTGCACGAATCGCCCGAGAATGTATTGCCCACAATCCCTGGCAAAGTCTAAAATTTGGTGAAAAAACTACAATTTTCAGACATTTCCCTCTTGCCACCCGCCAAAACACGTGACCAACACCACATGTCCTACCTTCCCGGGTTCCCACAGGTGTCCCGATGTAAACGGTACCTCACATGTGTGGATGCACCTACCTGGGCACAAAGGGAAAAGGCTAAACCACTGGTAACCCCCAAAGGGTTTGAGGAGACAACCTACAGATTTGGGCCTAGGGTGTCGAAGCCACGAAGGAAAAAAGGGTATCTCATGCATTTCCGAAAAGAAGACACCCGTGGGAATCCACAGAGGTCTATCTTGATTGAATCACCCCAGAATGTATTACCCACAATCACAGACAAAATGAAAATTGTAATTTTTCTACTAAATTTCGGACTTTGTCAGGGATTGTGGGTCATAAATTATGGGGTGATTCGCGCAAGTCATTCCCACAGGTGTCTTCTTTTCGGAAATGCATGGGGTTCGCTGTTTTCCTTTGTGGCTTTAACACCCTAAGACCAAATCTGTAGGTTGTCTACATGAGCAAAATTCCAGAAAATCTGCTGTGCAAAAAGACTTGGGGTTACCAGTGTTTTAGGCTTTTCCCTTTCCACCCAGGTAGGTGCACCCACACATGTGAGGTACTGTTTTCATCAGGAAACCTGTGGGAACACGGTAAGGTAGGCCATGTATTGTTGGCTGCGTGTTTCAGTGGGTGACCAGAGTGAAATGTGCGGAAATTGTGTTGCCTGACCTGTGCAAATCCCCCCTTCCTAAACTTGGAATATTGTCTACCTTTCAGAAATGTATGCCTTTCTGGCTTCCCATTCAGCTTTCTTACCCTTTTCTTCCATTCCGTCCACGCATGTCCTATTGGACAAAAAACGCCAAAATCCCCTGCCTCTCACAAAACGGCTGATTAGCATATCAAAATATGTTATTTTGGTTTCCACTCAATCTGTTCTTGAAAGCCTGGGAAATGGCAAATCCAGCACAGCAAACCAATTGTTCCTAGCTCTTACAAGGAAAACACCACAGGCTTCTTTGTACAACATTTTATTGGCATTTTCTGAGAAAAAAAACAAATGTTCTCCTTTTTGGTTATTTTATCTCACTCCCTTACAGCAAACTAGGATTTCTGTGTGGCGTTACAACCGCCTACATGTGGGAAAAAAGGGGCCAACTTTGGCCGAGATATCTCATGTAACAAAGAAGTTACAAGGGATTGAATGGCGACATACCGAAATCACCAAAAAAGGCCTTGGCACTGGGGGAAATACCCATGGCAGTAAAGGGGTTAAGACGGTAAAGCCCCAGAGGAGATATCATTTGTAAGGTAGCTCAGTTAGTTAATTCTCCAAATGCAGATTGTGCACAGGAATATGTAACACCTGTGTTCAGCACCTGGCTTAATCTTCTGGTGGGATAATAGTCAGAGTGAATGCATTCAGCTTCCGATGCAACACAGCATTTTCCAGGTCAATTGGTTCTGAAAAAGTGGTGGAAAACACTATCACTGTCGCTTTTTCTAATTGGCCAGATTTCCGTGCATTTTCTGGGAGGAGTTCGGGAGCCGAGTGGACACACCAGGACCCCCTGTATTTCCCACTCCACCAGACAAATGCGGCCTTACTGCCAGCATGGATTCTCATGCTGGAAATAAGGAAAGGGATTCCTCTGGGATCTGCTTGGTAATTAAACCTGGTAAAAGCGGGCAGACTCCAGAGGAAGCCATTGTAAATTCCGCCAGCAATCGCTAATTGCGTGAGGTATTTACACTCTTCCAAAGTGGAAAAGCACTGCGATTTCACCCGCCTTTTATGCTAAAATCTTCAATTTTGTGGCGGAAAGGTAAAAATGTGCGCCAATGGAAGTGGTCCACTCCATGTAGTTTACTTTGCACCTTGATGCTTAGGGGTTTTGCGTGATGCTACACATGTAATATATAAATAAATACATTTAACATGACCCCAGATAAATGCCAATTCGTGATCAGAATGAGTGAGCATGGCATGTCGCTGGTAAGAGGGTGTCCTGTGCTTCTTGAGTGCGTTGGCAAATGCCCTTAATTGCCCTCTCACGTTAAGCAGGTGCTGAAACTCATCAGTGTGGATTGCGCAATAATAAGTCGACAGAGGAATTTCAAATGGCCAATTTCGCTCTTTGGGTGACATTGTCAAAGTGGGACACTTTCTCTGCGGAGTTAATTGTGCCCACCCAGAGGAAGAAGTGTGAAAAACCTACAAGGGCACTGTGCCCTGCTCTTTCTGAGTGGGTCTATCCCACAGGGCGACAGATGCCGACTCAGACATGGGTAAGTCTCAGGTTGCAAGCCTGTACCCTAGTTGATGTGGCAAAGGATTCCAGACTTCTGAGGCTGATAACATTAGTAGCATTGAGTTACATGCCACCTGACAGGTATGTGTGATAAAGTTGCAAAGCAGAGCTGTTAGTGGGCTAAAGAAGGAGGCAATGTCTGCCCACCCTCAAAGGGTACGTACAACCAAAAGTAATAGTCCCCTCCCCCATCATGGCTGTAGGGGCCAGGCTCCAAAACAGGGCAAGAGTGTCCGCTAATCATCCATGCCCACGAGCAGGGTACCCCTTGTGCTCCAGGAACCCTGTTGAGCAACCGCTGTGCTTTCCAGGTGATACTAACGTTATTTAAAGCCAGAAGTTCAAAAATTAATCGCTTAATTGCAGCTGGAAATAAGCCCCTGGCATGATCAAAATGTCTTAACCAAGTGTGACATCATCCCCTTCCTTTATAAGCAATATGCGTGCTCTCACGTTTCTTCATCCACTGAATTTCTGTAAGAAACAAAGGCAAGAGTTGAGTCTCTTGTGTAGGCATTAGGAAGGCAGTTGCCAGCCTCTGGCATAATATGCCCATGTTCTTCCAATATTGGCTAGCTGTTGCCCTCTCATGGCCAGGTAGAACCATCATGGCAGTGACTGGAAAATGCCTTTCCCCTGCAGACAGAAAAGCGGAAATAAGAGGCCAATTCAAGACACGGAACAAATAGAAGTTAAGACAGACTGCAGCTGCATTTGCTGTGTTAGGGAGAATATGTTGAGTGTTCAAGCAAGGAGGTATGTATTAAGCAAGCAAGCAGTGAGACAAGGGAGAGGCAAAGAAAGGCCAGAGGGGCTCTTTGAATAATGTAACAGGGCAGAGGACCCATGCTCTGCCATCCTAGTAACATATGAGAGAATCAAATAGATGAGGCTTTGCAGCTAATGTTAAACGAGAAAGGAACAGAGTCCAGCTCTGCATTCAGAATAACAAAGGCAAAGAAAGGCTAAGCTCTGAAGCCAGCATGAGATGGAATAAGAGGGCTGGCCCGGCCCTCGCAGGGGCGCTAGAGGGGCAGCCCACATAGCGGGCTGCCCCTCTGGCCACCCCCTGGGTCCACATACACCCCACCTACTAGGCATCCCCTGGCTCTGACACATCCGGGCGTGGACCTGGAGAGTGCTTATAAGGGGGTGGGCTTGCGATCACTCATCCTCCTTGTTTGCTGTACCACCCCGCCCACCCGGAGGATAGTCAAAGCAGCAACATCACACACCTGGTCCCTCGACTCCCATAACAGGGCTTACTCAGAGGTACAAACAAGATTTCCTCTTTCTTTGACACCCCCATCTTTCCAATCCAAGAGACACACATGTCTCCTTGCCCCACTCAAAAAAGTAGCAACTTGCAGTTGGTAGAAAAGGCTTCAACTCCTTTATTTGGCAGGAGTCCACTTACAGGTGATCTGCCTCTTAACGAGCTGGCGTCCAAGCTGTGGCCCACTGGAAGTAATTGTTATTTCCTCACTCTTACCATGAGCTCATAGTCAGATGAAAAATCCAGAAATGCAACATACACAGACATGTTCTTTGCTGCTGCATCCTTTAACTGTCTTCTGTTTTCTTTTCTTCTTTTCTCTTGTTTTATACAGTGATATTTGTAATTTAATACGTACTGCTATTTTAATTCAAATTTTGTGAAAAGTCGAGTTCTTTGACTAAAACACAATGGGCCTCATTACGACCCAGGCGGTAAGGGGTTTACGGCAGCGTAAACAGCGCCGACCCTACCCGCCTGAGTACGAGATCCCTTAGCGCCATGGCGGATTTAACACCTGGTTTTAGCAGGTGTTAAAATCCATGGCGCTAAGGGACCTTGATGTTAATTACGCCACCGTAATTTACGGTGGCGTAATTAACGCCTTCCCCACTCCCATTATGCCCTATGGGGCAAAAATGGGAATGGGGAAGGGTAAATGGGGATTGGGGACTTACCGCCCCGCCAAGGTCGGAATGGGGCGGTAAGTCCGCCATCCACCATGGCGGAGTTGGGAACTTAGCGCCATGGACCATGGTGCGAATAGCGCCATGGTCCTCCGCCAAGGTCGTAATGAGGCCCAATAAATAAATACATAAATAAATAAATAAAGTGAAGTCCCCAAGATGTCCCCTGCCCCCCCCCAGATTTTATGTGTCTCCTATCTCCTATGCCCCTGAATGGCACTACGGGACAACTTGCCCTATAGCCAATTCCTTACAATTAGGCATAACTGTTAATTCAAGGATGACTATGAGATGTATGCCAATGCCTTAATTGCCAGGTTTGCAGAGAGAGGCTATCCCCACAAACTGCTGAAAAGGTTGTCCAAACGAGCCTATTACACCATTAGGGAAACACTATTGTCACAGGCGTCAGAATCTGTAGCAAACAAGAGATTAGTATGTGTCACAACATTGTCCCAAAATACATCACAAGTGAAAAAGCTTGTTAAAAATATTGGAACTTAGTTATTAACACTGGCTGTAAATCACAGCTACCATTATTTGCCCTAAAAATGAGGCAATAATATTAAGGATGTCGTACACTCGAGGTTTGAAACCGTGTACCCAGAAGGAACATTATGGGCCTCACTACGGCCATGGCGCTCCCGTAATGAAGGGTGCTGGTACGGGACCGGCACCCTTCATTACGGGACACCCTATTACGAGGTTTCCTTGCGGGACCCGGTAAGGACGCCTGGTAAAACCAGGCGCCCTTCCCGGGTCCCGCGAGGGGACCAGGGAGCTAATAACGGGCCCGTTATTAACGGTCCCGTTATTAGCTCCCTCCCCATTCCCATTGAGCCCTATTGGGGCTCAATGGGAATGGGGATGGGTTTTTCCAATGAGGATTTACCGGGTCCTCCATGGCTGGAATAGCCCGGTAAGTCCTCCTTGGAGGAACCCGGTATAGAGGCAGCCATGCCCTTATTAAGGGCATGGCTGCCTTCATACTCGTAATGAGGCCCGATGGGTCATTTTTGGAATTTATTTTTATTTATTTATTTATTACATTCGTAAAGCGCTCACACAGCCCGTGGGCATCAAGGCGCTGTGACAGGAATTGTTTGTTTTTTAGTTGCATAATTGTTGTTTTTTTGTCTTAGTTGCGTATTTATAACGCGCGTAAACACCCAGAGGTTTCTAAGCGCGGACCGGGGGATCGAACCTGTGCTGCTTCGTGTCGCCTTGCTTTCAAGGCGCGCACGTTGCCGCTGAGCTATCCTCCCGGGACAGTTCTATTTGGAAAGACGTGCTGACTCCATCACCGTAACAGGGACTGCAAAAGGTGCGTAAGTATGACGGACCAATATCCCAAAGATAATGTCTAGCGTGTACCCTGCGCACAGAACTTTACCATCGTACCTTTCTGGTAATGACTTGCTTCCGTTTTGCATGACTAAGGAGGACAAGTCCTGTGTGTTACTGAACTCACCGTCAGGTCGCCATATTAGCGCACATAAAAGATCACCTGACTGCATGAGCAGACGTAGCCACAACAAGAGCCGGTGGCCATCTTATCATGTACAGTCTGGATAAAAAAGCACTATCTGTAGATATACCAAGTATATTGTGGTCAACTTGGTGAAATGCGACTGACAGATCCAGAAGGAGGAGGATAAAAAAGGACTATGGCCCTCATTAGGACCTTGGCGGAGGACCATGGCGCTATTAGCACCATGGTCCATGGCGCTAAATTGCCAACTCCGCCATGGTGGTTGGCGGACTTACCGCCCCATTCCGACCTTGGCGGGGCGGTAAGTCCCCAATCCCCATTTACCCTTCCCCATTCCCATTTTTGCCCCATAGGGCATAATGGGAGTGGGGAAGGCGTTAATTACGCCACCGTAAATTACGGTGGCGTAATTAACAACAAGGTCCCTTAGCGCCATGGATTTTAACACCTGCTAAAAGCAGGTGTTATATCCGCCATGGCGCTAAGGGAACTCGTACTCAGGCGGTAAGGGTCGGCGATGTTTACGCCGGCGTAAACCCCTTACCGCCTGGGTCGTAATGAGGGCCTATCTGTAGATATACCAAGTCTATTGTGGTGAACTTGGTGAAATACGGCTGACAGATCCAGAAGGAAGAGGAGGGCTGGTTTCCCATTGTCCCTAATCTCGTCCATCTGTATTTTTCTGACTGAGCAGTGTTGTCTCTATGCCACGTCCTGGGCGGGAACCTGACCAGTGAATTCCCAGGATATGGTGAGTTTCTCGGAACTGTTGTACTTGCAAATAAGCTGCTCTAACTAGAATGTTCAAAAGGAAGGGGACAGTGGTGATAAGACTGTGGTTGTTGGGCACTGCTGGGTCTATGGAAGGTTTTTTTTTCAGGAGAGGAAGTACCCACGCTTCCTTGAGACTTGCTCGTACTATTCCCATGGAGAAGTAAGCGTTTATGAAGGCAGTGATAAATGGAACTAGGATTTCAGAGGAGTCATTGATGATGGTTGCAGGACAGGTGTCCCCTTGCACCCCGAAAGTTTGAAGCTTTTGAGGATTGCTGAGAATTCTATTCTGTGATCTTTCTGAAGTGAAACTGGGGGTGGCTGGATTTTGGTGGGTAGGGCAAGAGGTAGTGTCTGGGAAGCCAGGCAATGCGAGAAGGCTAGCTTGCTTGGTAAGGATTTTATTGTTGAGCAAGTCATTTTATTCAACATTGCTGTTTGAATAATGGGATGATTGGCAGGAGATTCGAGCTCTCTGAGGATGTGAAAGATCACGGGGCACAGCGAGTAGAGCGCTCGCTTTGACATCTGTGCAGAGCCTGCTGACGCAGGTTCGAAATCCGGCAGGGCCAAACTCAGCCTTTCATCCTTCCGAGGTCGATTAATGAGCACCACACACCGTGGGTAATAATAAGCAGCGCTCAGATACCCGAGGGTTCGTAGCGCTATATAAATGCTAAATTATTATTATTATTATTATTATTATTATTATTATTATTATTATTATTATTATTATCTCTCTGGTATCTGATTTGGCATTGGCAATATGTGAGTTGAAGCTGGATTATTTAGCAGCAAGGCTGTTTAAGCTGTAATAAGATCTTACAGAGACATATGTGTTTTTTTCCAGTTTGATAGAGTCTGCCGTTTTTTGTTCTGACGTTCTAGGAGCTCTGGGGTGAACCAAAAATATGAGTGTTTGATGGGTTTGGCTTTACGGGCACTAGAGGGGCAATGGTGTTTACTGCCTTGGTTAATGTGGAGTTGTAGAGGTTTGCCAAAGTGTTAGGATCCGTTCAGAATGGGGGTTTTAGGTTAGGTGTGTCAAGCAGAGGCAGGATCCGTTATTGTTGTGAGTTTGCGGGAGCTGCGTGCTATTGAAGGTGGTAGCGGCAAGGTTCAAGGTTGATTTTTCTTTGGTTGTGGGACTGTAAAGTTGACAATATGGTGGTCAGACTACGGGCATGGGGTGTGGGATTCGATAATGATTAAGCAGTTGAGGTCTGCAATTCAATCCAGTGTGCGGCCCTTAACATGGGTAGGATTATTGATGCAGAGCCTAAATCCCAGTGTAGCGACAGCCTTAGCTAGTGAGCAGGCTTGAATGCCTTCGGGTCATTGAGTCCCAGGTTTAGGTCACCCAGGAGGACGATTTTAGAAGAGGTCTTGATGTTATCTCCAAGAGTGTGGAGGGTATTCTCTTTAAATTGTTATGTGGGGCTGGGGGATGGTAGCTGATGTGCAAAGTGGTTGGTGAGTTAGACACCTTAAGGAACAGGATGTCTCCATTACCTTCTAAGGAAGTAGTGAGCTGCCTGTTGGCAAGGGAATCTTTGGCCAGGAGAGCAACTCTGCCACCCATGTCAGTCTTTCCGGTAGATTATGTAGCCAGGTGGGATGGATAGGGATAGGGCTGGCCTGCAGCCTCATGGAGCTAGGTTATTGATATAGCGAGGGCATCTAGCTTGTGTGTAATTATGATGTCATTTATGTCGAGGGTGTGTGCAGGAAGGGAGCGAGCGTTGGTTAGGGCACACTTCAGGTGGGTGTCCTTTCCTTGTTGGGAGGGTTAGCTTCTTGTTCGTGGTGGAGGTGGCTGGGCATAACGTAATAGGAGAGACATCAGGTTGGTAGGTAAGGGAGGGTGAGGAGAGTTTGGCCTCATGGGCACATGTGGTAAGGCCAGGTTAGGCAGATTCTCATTTTTGCCATGACTAGATGGTTCCATGTCTTAAAATCGCGGCTGCAATTGCCGCCGCAATTCATGTAAAGGATGCGGGGGACACCCCCCGCAACCTCCAGACCCATTAATACCAATTAAGAAGAGCCGGGGACACCCCCACAACCCCCACTCCACTTAAATGGTATAATGGGGTACACCTTTACCGGGTCAAACCACGGCATTTTTGCTGCAATTTTTTGTAAAGGTGACATTTTTACCGTGATTGTATTACTGCATACCGACTAGATGTGCCAGAGGCAGTGGCTGGGATAATAGAATGGTGGTATGGAATCAAAGCCTTGATAGGAGCGGTGTCAGGGTCACAAGGGGTGCGTCATTGATACAAACTAGAAGAGTGCACTGGTATGCAGCAGTTCAGAGAGGCCAGGGCAGTGGCAGAAATAGTGGAAATAGGGTGCAAGTCAAAGTAAATTTTGTTGTCCGTTGCAGACGCACTGACATAGAATAGGGCACTGACAGCGTTGGCTACAGCAGGGGGTGGGCCGGAGGCAGTTACTGCAGTTGTACTCTGGTGGATGGCATTGGTGAAGGTAGCAGGCAGACAGGCTGTGTCAATGGGGGTCATTCTGAGTATGGCAATAGAAGCTTAATGGCACCGTTAAGGATGCTGGTGCCGTTAAGCCCCTAGCGCCATATTCCTAGGTGCCTTAGTGGGTCCCACCGGGAACAGCTGGTCTGACCAGCCGTTCTTAGCGGGACCCGTTAAGGGACCAGGGAGCAAATAAAGGGCCCGCTATATCATTTGCTCCTTCCCCATTCCCATTGAGCCCTATGGGGGCTCAAATGGGAAAGGGGAATGGTTTACTGAATGGGGACTTAACGGGTCCTCCAAGGTTGGAATGACCCGGTAAGTCCCCATTCAGTGACACCGGACAGGGCGGCTTCGCCTCACCGCTTGCAGAGGAGTGGTGGGGGCTGACCAGGGCTCCAGCCAATCAGTTCCCAGGCAGCCTATAGAGGGCTGAGAGTCCAGTGTTTTTTCCTCCCATGGTGACGGGCATCTTAAAGTTGCATCTAGAAAGGATTCCTGTCCCTGTTGCTGTGCAGGCCATGTCTGGGCAGGGCTCCAAGGTGGAGAGGGGGTCCTGTTCTTATTCCAGACCAGCAGAGACAAAGATCTGAGGCCTTAAACACAGGCCAGCTTCACCTCCCAGCTTGCAGGGGAAGGGGGGATGACCAGGGCCCCAGCCAATCAGCTCCCAGTCAACCCAGAGAGAGCTGGGAGCCCAGTGATTTTTTTTCCATTGCGGTGGCCATCTTAAAGTTGCATCTAGAAAGGATTTCTGTCCCTGTTGCTATGCAGGCCATGTCTGGGCAGTGCTCCAAGGTAGAGATGAGGCCCTGTTCTTCTTCCAGACCAGCAGAGACAAAGAGCTAAGGCCTTAAGCACAGGCCTTGACAACAGGCCAGCTTTGCCTCCCGGCTTGCAGGGAAGGGGGTTAGATGACCAGGGCACCAGCCAATTAGCTCCCAGCCAGCCCAGGGTGGGCTGGGAGCCTAGTGGCTTTTCTTCCATGGCGGCGGCCATCTTAAAGTTGCATCTAGAAAGGATTTCTGTCCCTGTTGCTGTGCAGGCCATGTCTGGGCAGGGCTCCAAGGTGGAGAGGGGGCCCTGTTCTTATTCCAGACCAGCAGAGACAAAGTATCATCACCTTTGTTTTTAGAACATTCACTGATAAATCCAAATAATTTGAAAAACATACCACAGCGTCAAAGTCCAATTGCAGTTAAATCACATGCAAAGATATGATCTGCATTTGCCATGTACTGTAAATGGAACCGACCGAGTTACAGAGGGTTTGTATTTACATTATTAAAAGCGCTTACCATATCATGGATATAAAAGTTAAAAAGAAACAGTGCCAATACACAGCCTTGTTTCAATCCACGACCGGTCGATGTCCATTCCGTAAAATTACCTTTGTATGTCCAATCTGATTCAAATCCTGGTGTCAGTGTGTAATGCAACTAAAATATTAAGTAAATTAGTGGGACATTTTGCATCTTTCAATTTTGACCACAGCTTAATCCTGTTAACGCTATCAAATGCTTGACTAAGGTCTAAAAAGGCACAAAGTATTGGCTTCTGATAAAAACTGGCTGTCTTAGATAAAAGGTGTAACACTAAGCAACTTTGTGGCGTAACTATCCCTTTGCTAAAACCGACCTGCTTCAGATAGGGAAATACGGTGATAATTTACTTGGTTCATTCAATCTCCCTTTTTAAAAATCAGCACAATATGGGCGCCCTTCCATGGCAGTGGGATAGTATGGGATTCCATTATGTTCTTAAATAACCTCCATCAAAAAACAGACCAGATTGCCATATTAGATTTAAAAGTCATGTGGGATAAACTGTCTGGTCCGTGAGGCTTGGCGGCTTTGCAGTTCTTAATAATGTCTTGAATGTCCTCAAGTTCAGTCTCCAAAACCCCCCGTGTTGTAAGCGATATTCAATCAACACTACAGCTAAGTCAATGCCTAGTCTGGGATGCTGAGGAAAACCCTTATTGATGTATTTTTATATCCAGTATAGTACTCTGGATGACAACCCTTGTATAACACCCCCCTCTTAGAATCCCCTGACCCCACTGAGCCAAGAAGTAGGTTTGTTTTGCAAATTAAAAGGTTTATTTGAAAATTTAAACTATATATATATATATCACACTTCTATAATTAAATTGATAATGGATATTACACTTGTGAATATGAGCAGTAGTCACCAAGAGGTAACTTATGTATAGGAACAGAAGAATAAGGTGGGAAAGAATGCTTTATATGGTTCAAAGGAAACGCAATTGGAATAAAATGCAGTACAGAAATAACTTGTTATGATTTTAGCAAAAGGTAATATAATCACTTTTTCTTTTGACAATTCACTCCCCCCCTATGCAATACAAGAAATGGAAGGAGAGCACACAGTCTTCAAGAATCCCAACAAATCACACTTTATAATGCAATACACAGTTCCAGTTCTCCCAGCAAGCTTAGGGAAAACAGGGATGAGTTTTAAACACAGGCGAATTACTTTAATGTGGTTTGCAAGGAAGTGAAAAGGTGCTAAAATTGCTTTTAATTCCCTCTAGAGGTTCAGGGTAGGTGATGGCTACTTTATATTAGTTCAGGCTCACTTTAACAATACTCTATGAATGATTAGCAGATTGCAAATGAATTTTAGCAAAGAGAAGCAAAAAGCTGCTGATTTCTACAGATGAAGAAATCGGGCCAAATCGCAAATCGCTGTAAATTTCATGAGGGCGTGTCTCGCGATTACGTAAAAAGTATAGGGAGTAGGAAGTCGTTGGAAAGCCTAGATTCTAAGCATTCAGATGAAAGTTAAATCTCGTTCCTAGCACAAACGGTTCCGGAGATACGGAGGATTTAATAAAGGTAGACTTTCGGATTTAAAGTAAAACTCAAAATGACAGGTGACAGCTTGCAGCTGCAGAATTGACAGATGACAGTTGTGCAGCTTTAAAAATGACAGATGACACGATTTCTAGGAGGCTGTTCTAATTAGGTTAAAATAGCTTGAATTAGATTATTTTAACTAAGAGATTGGGTTCTTCACAGTTCTGGCGGTACTCACAATATATTTTGGGCAGGAATGGGCCTCTGTCAGGAACCAGGATTGGAAATGCTGGAGTCGATGGAAGTTCCGACCCCGAGGATCTTTCTAGTCCTCATCCAACATGGCGCGATGCCTTGGAAGTTCCGAAACCGAGGATCTTTCTAGTCCTCATCCAATATGGCGCAATGCCTTTAAAAGCAGGCTCCGCCCCCCTGCTCGGCGCGTTGTATCTGTTGCTGTTTCTTTCAACGCTCCGAGTGCTGTTTACTCGTATCTTCCTTCCGTGATTCTACTCCTTCTACAGCCCTCCCGTAGCGAGCCTGAACTACGCTCGTTTCCTTTCCTCTCTTACCTATCCATTCCGCCAGCAGTTTTGGTTCAACTTCCTACCTTTTGGACGCAGTGCCTCTTCTCCGCACCGTGTTCTCAACTCCTTTTCTGCTACCTTTCGTCCACTGCCAGCTCGGCAGCTCCCTTCATACTTGATTCTGTACCCCCAGTCTTATGCTGTGTTTTGCTCGCCTCCGCGAGGTTTATCTATTTTACCATTGGATTGTAATTTCACCTCTCTGGATCCACAACAAGAGCTGCTGTGCCATCTCTTCGAATCATCATCCAGATCATCTATGAACTAGGGTTTTTTCTGCCTCGTGCTTTTTCCCTAGATTGGAGGCTGGCCCCCTGGGGTTCCCCTAGGACAGGTCTTTGCCTCTGTCACGGTGGCCTCCGGAGGGGCTAGACCTTACCTGCACGAAAAGAAGATTCGAGCACCCAAGGGTGCAAGGATAAAAAAAAAAGACTCCAGAAGACTGAACCTGGCCGTCAAGAATCCACCTCAGGAGAGTCAGGTGAGGAGAAGGGGGAGGTAGACTTAGATCCTGACAGAATACAACGCCAGTGCAATACCATGGCCTCCTTGGAACAATACCAAGAACTAGTGGCAGCTATGCAGAACCTAACTGCAGAAGTCCAAGCGCTGAGAACTGAGAATATCGCCCTCCGACAACAGGTGGTTTTACACCGTGACGACCGCGAAGATCTACCCGCTATGCCCCTTTCTTTTGGCAAGTACGATGGTCACCCAGGGGGATTAAAGGACTTCCTCGACGCCTGCAATGTTTATTTTGCCTTTCGCACCCATGCCTATGAATCCGCCAAGTCCAGAGTCGGATTTATTATTGCCAACCTCATTGGCAACGCACTGGCTTGGGCCACTCCCCTGGTAGCCAGAAATGATCCTTCCCTGAATGACTATGACCGTTTTGTGGAAGCCTTTAAGGATAAGTTCGACAGACCAGAAGTATTCTACTCTTCACTGGAAGCTATATTGGATGTCACACAAGGGAACACAGACGTCCAGACCTACATATCCCGCTTCCAGAGATTGGCGGCTAAGGCAGATTGGCCGGACTCTGCTCAACAAACAATATTCCGAAGAGGGCTACACGATGAAATCAAGGATGAGTTAGCTCGTGTAGCTCGACCCTTGTCCTGCCAAGGACTGATGACTCTATCTCTACAGATCGAATTCCGTCTATCAGAACGGAGACAAGAAAGAAGACGAATCAGAGGCACCCCTCAGACTGTCGGTCTACCGGCTCCTTCTCCCACATCCAGGTCAAACCTCACTCCTGAAGAACCTATGCAAATAGGAGCCACCCGAGGACCTCTCACCCCTGAGGAACGCAAACGAAGAAGAGAAGCCGGATTGTGCATGTACTGCGGTTCCTCTAAACATTTACTAAGAAACTGTGCGGAAGTTCCTCCTAGGCGGAAGGAAAACTACAACCCTCGAGCTGTCGCAAGGGAAGTCTCGGGGGAATTGCCAAGTACCCTTGCAACTGCTCAAGAACCATGAATAACCCCGAGGAGAACAGTCTGATGGTGTTCCGAGTTAAATTGTGGCTATCTGACTCGAGTCCCACTGAAGTTCTTGCTATGTTAGATTGTGGAGCAGCCGGAAACTTTATGGACTCCAATTGGGCTAAGGAACATCAGGTGTCCACAAGACCAAAGACAACTCCCATACCTGTAGAAGGTGTGGATGGGAGGCCTTTGTCCTCCGGACCTATTACTAAAGAGACTATACCTTTGAAGATGGAATTGAGCCACCATTCTGAATATTTGGTGTTCGATCAGATCCGAGCTGCGCACTTTCCATTGGTCATTGGTATCCCTTGGTTAAGACGACACAATCCTCAGATCAACTGGAAGGCCAATAGAGTGAGCTTTAATTCGCACTTTTGTAGGTCCACTTGTATGAACCAGTCAATCGGCTTAACTCACCATGGCGGGAGGTCGGGTCCTGCTCTAAGTCCGGCTATCATCGCTTTGGTTCCAACACATTACCAAGAGTATTCAGAGGTGTTTTTAGACATCCAACCACGTGAGTTACCTCCTCACAGGGCAGAAGACTGTGGTATCGACTTAATTCCGGATGCTGTAGTTCCGTTTGGACGGATGTATCCCTTGTCTCTCCCTGAAAGAAAGGCTCTACGGAATTACCTAGACTCCAATCTTCAAAACGGGCTTATTCAGGAGTCCAGATCCGCTTGTGGTGCCTCCTTGTTCTTTATTCCAAAAAAGGATAGTGCAGAATTACTTCCATGTATAGACTATAGAGGTTTGAATAAGGTGACGATTCGGGACAGGTATCCCATGCCTTTGATCCGAGATATTCTGGAGGCAGTACAGGGGGCTATTTACTTCACCAAACTGGATTTAAGGGGCGCTTACCACCTCCTAAGGATAAGAAGAGGGGACGAATGGAAGACGGCGTTCCGCACCCCATTTGGACTTTTCGAGTACCGGGTGATGCCATTCGGCCTTGTCAATGCCCCAGCCATTTTTCAAAGATACATGGACAAGGTATTCGCGGATATGTTGTTCGTATCTGTTGTAGTGTACTTGGACGACATCCTGGTATTCTCCCAGATATTAACCGAGCATAGGGTACTGGTTAAGAGAGTACTGCAACGTCTTCAAGAACACAAGCTATTAGCTAAACCGGAGAAGTGCCAATTCGAAACCACCTCTGTATCCTACCTAGGATTCCTTTTGTCAGGAAGAGGCATAGAGATGGATCCAGGTAAGGTTAAGGCCATCAGGGAATGGAGAGAACCCAATACCGTCAAGGAGCTACAAAGCTTCTTAGGGTTAGCAAATTTTTACAGGAGGTTCATTCCCAACTTCTCCAACCTAGTGCTTCCTCTGACCTCCCTGCTAAAGAAGGGTGTCAAGTTTGTCTTCGGACAGGAACAACAGAGGGCTATACTAACCCTTAAGGAGTGTTTTTCTTCTGCGCCTGTTCTGGTACAACCAGACCAAACCAAACCTTTCATTTTGGAGACTGATGCATCGATAGGAGCGATAGGTGCTATCCTATTGCAGAAGGCCGCGGATGAGTATGAACACCCAGTGGCATACTTTTCTAAGACCCTCACCAGCAGCGAACGCAATTACTCTGTTCTGGAAAGAGAGCTGTTGGCCATCAAATTAGCCTGTCAAGAATGGCGACATCTCCTACAGGGCGCTGCCCATTGTTTTGTGATCAGAACGGACCATCGTAACCTTCGGGTTCTCCAACAAATGGAGTGTACCAATGCCCGACATGCCCGGTGGGCTTATTTTTTTTTGCAATTCGATTTTGTGATAACCTACATTCCCGGCTCTGAAAACAAGAAGGCGGATGCCTTGTCACGAAGCATTGGGGACAGCTCAGGGAATTACGAAGGGCATGACCGTATTTTCCCCAATCTTAAGGTTTTAGCAACTACTGTCTCCTTCCTCCAAGACTTGATACCTCAATATCAGGCTTGCACAGAACTCCCTTCTTCGGTCCGCTTACGTAGTGATGGGTTGTACTACCATGAAGACGCACTTTTCATTCCCACTAAAGATCTGCAGAAACTCATTCTTTCCTGGTGTCATGATTCTCCTTTGACGGGACATCCCGGGATCTGAAAGACCTATGAATTGCTGCAACGAGGTTTCTGGTGGCCAAGGGTAAGAAAGGATGTGCACCAGTATGTCACTTCATGCTCTATATGTGCTTCTAATAATTACCGCACTGGCAAACCACTCGGTCTCTTGCAGCAGCATTCCTTACCATCACGACCATGGGAACACGTGTCTACAGACTTCATTGTCGAACTCCCTCCTTCTAACAACATGACAGTAATCATGGTCACAATAGACTCCTTCAGCAAGCTGGCCCACTTTTCTGCATTCAGGCAGATACCATCCGCTTCTGAGACTGCTGAGGTCTTTCTTCGAGACATTATCCGACTGCATGGATTACCCCGGACTATTGTATCGGACAGGGGATCTCAGTTTACGTCCAAATTCTGGACTTCACTTTGTCAGACTTTAGGAATCCACCGTGCTCTTTCCTCGGGTTACCACCCTCAGAGTAACGGGCAGACAGAAAGGCTGAATGCCAGCCTAGAACAATACTTGTGGTGTTTCTGCAGTCCACAGCAGGAGAGGTGGTACCATTTCCTCTCGCAAGCAGAGTTTGCATACAATAACACTCTGCATACCTCTATCCAAATGAGCCCTTTTTTGTGCACGTATGGGTATCATCCTCAACATCTACCGGGTCTTAGTTCTCCAGCCACAAGGATCCCTGCCTTGGATGGTATCTTGCAGGAAATACATGAAATTCATGGTCTTGCCAAGAAGGCACACCAGGCCAGTCTACAGACTCAAAAGAGATGGGCAGATAAGAACCAGGGATCTAATCCCAACTGGGGTGTGGGTCAACTGGTTTGGTTGTCAACCAAATTCCTACCTAGATGGGTTCATGCTGGGAAGTTTTCCCCTCGATTTCTTGGGCCATTTTCTATCCTTCAACAAATCAATCCGGTAGCCTACAGGCTCAGACTTCCGGACTACCTCAAGAGAGTTCATCCGGTTTTTCACATATCCTTGCTTAAGGAGTATAAGGAAGATCCGTTCCTTAGACCCATCCACAAGGGTCGCGCCCAAGTACGATGTATTCCGGAAGAATACGAAGTGGCTTACCTGGTGGATTCCAGATACCGCAAGGGCAGACTCCAATACCTGGTACACTGGAAGGGCTATCCAGTGGAAGAAAGGACCTGGGAACCAGTTAGCCACATCCACGCACCCAGACTTCTCAGGAAGTTGCATTGTCTCCACCCGGGCAAGCCGGGGGGTTCCCCGAGAGGAAGGAGGTATACTGTCAGGAACCAGGATTGGAAATGCTGGAGTCGATGGAAGTTCCGACCCCGAGGATCTTTCTAGTCCTCATCCAACATGGCGCGATGCCTTGGAAGTTCTGAAACCGAGGATCTTTCTAGTCCTCATCCAATATGGCGCAATGCCTTTAAAAGCAGGCTCCGCCCCCCTGCTCGGCGCGTTGTATCTGTTGCTGTTTCTTTCAACGCTCCGAGTGCTGTTTACTCGTATCTTCCTTCCGTGATTCTACTCCTTCTACAGCCCTCCCGTAGCGAGCCTGAACTACGCTCGTTTCCTTTCCTCTCTTACCTATCCATTCCGCCAGCAGTTTTGGTTCAACTTCCTACCTTTTGGACGCAGTGCCTCTTCTCCGCACCGTGTTCTCAACTCCTTTTCTGCTACCTTTCGTCCACTGCCAGCTCGGCAGCTCCCTTCATACTTGATTCTGTACCCCCAGTCTTATGCTGTGTTTTGCTCGCCTCCGCGAGGTTTATCTATTTTACCATTGGATTGTAATTTCACCTCTCTGGATCCACAACAAGAGCTGCTGTGCCATCTCTTCGAATCATCATCCAGATCATCTATGAACTAGGGTTTTTTCTGCCTCGTGCTTTTTCCCTAGATTGGAGGCTGGCCCCCTGGGGTTCCCCTAGGACAGGTCTTTGCCTCTGTCACGGTGGCCTCCGGAGGGGCTAGACCTTACCTGCACGAAAAGAAGATTCGAGCACCCAAGGATGCAAGGATAAAAAAAAAAGACTCCAGAAGACTGAACCTGGCCGTCAAGAATCCACCTCAGGAGAGTCAGGTGAGGAGAAGGGGGAGGTAGACTTAGATCCTGACAGCCTTACCACGGTTCTGGTCAGGTTTTGGACTGGACTCCGGTTCTGGTCTCGGCACTTCACAGCGATCTGGGTCATCTCTCTGGATACAGCGGCCTGTGGTTCTCTGGATCTCTGGTCTGCTTCCGGTCCGGATCAAGTGGATTCTGGATGTAACACTGCTTTCTGGGTACTGTCAAAAGTTCTTGGCACAGAATTCAGACAGCTCGCCCGGCTGTGGAATAGTTTGTAGATGATTTTAAGAATGCTGAGGCCTGCTGAGAAGAGTTCTCAGTTTGTGGGTTTAGGCCCTTGCTTTAAGTTCTGAAGTAAAGTTCTGCTCTTTGGAGATTGATGGATGTGAAGTCTGGAGTCTCCCGGCAGAGCGTCCCGCAGAAAATGGAATTGAATGTCTCTACCTGTCCCAGCAATCTCTTTTTATGTGTTTTGAAAATGGGTGTGTGCCTGGGCCTAGCTAAGCCTGCCCCTCTCTACTTGTCATTGGCCCAATTCTCCCCTCTCCCATGATTGGGGGAATTGGGTTGTGAGTCAGAGTGATGAGGTCTGTTTATGGGTCAGAGGATCCTCCCCTGGTCAATTTGCTCACAAATCTATATTTGATTCAAATACATATTTCCCAGGTACACAGTTGTTTGACATCACATACACACATCATATATTACTAAAGATAGTCCCTGTCCCGACTATGGCGTTTCTAGGAGCTTGCATTCAAAAATGGCAACTTATTTTCGGTTTTAGTGGGTTTTGCAATATGGGATATTCATCAAAAATTATACAAAGGTACATTTCCCTTCCACATATATCCCAGTAACTTTCCATGTCTCTAGCTTAAACACATTGTCTACAATAATCATAATTAGCGGGGTTTTGCCCCAGAACATGGTACAAATTGGAGTTTGGAGTCAAATCGTGAGGGCATTTTTCAAACTAAGACTCTCAAAGTTGTACATTCCTGTCATTTGGTTACAATAAATTATCACTGTTTCTATAAAATATATATGTGTTGCAATTCAACTCCCCAAGTGTTCTGGTCCGCCTCCAGAAGTCTGGGTGGGTCAGTGATCACATGTCTCTCCTTGCTGGCAGAGGGCTGTTGACAGGAAACACTCCAAATTAACATACCCCATTCAACAGAAAGAGCCTTTTGTGTGGGCTCCAGCAGGCTGACTGGAAGTCTCTCCTCAATCAATCAACAGGGTCATGTGATATCCTGCCTCCTAGTGTGGGAATCTCTGAGGTGTTAAGGTTTCCCAGCCTCTTGGCCTCTGGGAACAGCAGGTGGCTAGATTTTCAGTTAACCAACAAGCTTTGAAGTCCCTGCCCCTCTTGCAACTCCTAAATACAGTTTCCCTGTCAGAGTTTAGACCGCTAGCACCACCTTGGGGAATTTGTTGGTACTGGATCAGTTTTTGAGTTGTCTTGAATTACTGCATTTCAATAGAGTGGTCTTTTGCTTGATAGTATAGGACCCTTGCTTAACATTGTTTTGAGGGCATCCTTACAGTAGAGTGGTGATGTGGAACCCCCCACAAGAAGGTTGTATCTTTGGAGTGGTCTCGTGCCAACTGCGCAGTTTTCCTATTCTGGCGTGAATGTGGGCGGCGATAGCTCATCCCCACATCCACCCAGTCTATTGATTTAGTTTGTTCTGGGATAGAATAATGGGCGGCGACAGCTCATCCCCACATCTACCCAGTTTATTGATTCAACATGGGTCAAAACCCTTGGCAGTGTAGCATGCTTAAATGGGTGGAGCAGTTGGTCCGATCTTTGCCCATATAACGCATTAAAATGCTCCACCCAGACCTGCTTACAAATAAGGATAGCTTGCAAGGACAGTGGAACTCCCAGATTTTTAGCTAATGTCTGGAACTTTCCAGGTTCATTAATGGTAATAGCACTCAATGTGGCCCCTCAGTCATTTTGCACCAAATGCTCCTCTGACCTCTAAGCCAGTTTTTGTAGGCTAGTTTCAGTTTAAGAACTTTACAGGGATAGTCCCCACAATTGCTCATTCTCAAGCTCCTTATCTTTCCAAGCAGGGCCTTCTTTTTAGTCTGTATTTCTCTATTGAAGGCATACTAAAATCTGTTTATAAGTGAGGAGTTGCTAGGGTCCAATATTCCAATGAAATAGTCGAGCAATCTCTGCACTGTATCTGGATAGACATAAGGATCGGTTAAAACAATATCATTTGTTGCTGAAAGCAAAGTCACTTGGTGGTTATAACGGGTTCCAATTCTTGGCCGCCAGACTAAGGCCTTGTCACTGTCTCTAACTTCACTATAAGCGGACTGCCCAACATTACTACATTTATTATTGGGAGCGCAATTTCCAAAGCCAGCGCATTGTGATCACGGGCATTTGAGCGTCTGATCGATTGCAGCATGCAATTTGACAAAATCTCACTTGAGACCAAGATATAGTCGATAGTCGATTTACAGTGGTCATTTTTCCACGTGAATTGGGGTGGACAATCTCCTGTAATGCCTCTATGCAGGAGACACAAGTCCCACAACTCCAATTCAGCACGAATCAAGTCACTGTGGTACCTTAGAATTGATTTTTTATCTGAGCGCAGTGTCTGCGAACACCAGCTTTTATCTAGGCATTCTCTGTTGAGATCTTCCATTAAAAAAAATGAGGTTTGCATTCTTTGACTCAAAATGCGAACGCATCCGCCATTAACACTAAGAACCTCTGTATCGAGTTATTCCTTAGATTAATTTATACATTTAGTAAAATATAGGTCTTGCTGCTGTTACTAATCAAGTCAGACCCTTCCATCTTATCAATTAAAAAGTCGGTGTTTTTGGATTCCATTTTTATTACTGGGAAGCCCAAAGTGTTTCTAACAGCACAATGGAGACCCCCAGATGGCCACACTTTGGGACCCTGCTGTGGGACCCTGCTGTGACGTAACAACAAATGCAGTGAAGCCATCCACTAGTGAAACTGATTCCGGCCAAGTTTCCTGTAGGCATATAATATCATATGTATGACAGCAGAGTTTTTCAAGAGGAAAAACATATAAGGTGTGAATGCCCACCAGTGTTCCAGCTGGCCCCCTTTACTGGCCTTTTTCAGCTGCCCGTGACCCCCTCAGGTCACCTTACATGTAAAGACCTGTTAATTAGGGACCAGCCGTCAGTTTGTGGTTTAGTATTCACTCGTGTATGACCCATATGCATAACCTTACGGCTCACCACCTTAATTTGGGATGCACAAATTCTTGCCATTATTTTGCACACTGCACCGACAAGGGAGTAATTTTTCATATTTGGGTCTGGAATAAACATTCCCATCTGTGAGCCCTGGCAATCAAACATATCATAGCCCGTTGAAAACAGATAATTGGTCTCCTCCAAGACAAGCTTTTTGACCATCTGAGAACCAAAATGCAGTCTAATTAAGTCAGTCCTATCTTTGTTTATAAATTCAACCTGCATAATGTCCAAAGATCGCAATCAATGCTGTGGGATGTATTGACCCACTCCACTGTGCTATACGGCATCACCCTGCTAGTTATGGTGCAAGAAACTGTTACAATGGTGGCAAAACTCTTGTGTATGCCAAAAACCGTGTGTTTAAACACACAAAAAGATGGATGCACAACCTGCCACCCATGGTGCATGTGTGGGGGAATAGAGCACACCCTGCAGAAAATGTGCCAGTGGCCTCCATGACCAGCAAACAGAGTGCAGAGATCGAAGCAGCACTTTACAAATGAAACTCCAAAATGCACCTATAAATGACATTTGCTTTGTTGCTAAATACTCCCAAAATGCCTATACACAACACTTCTCAACATTCAAAATCGTGCCTGGCGCTAAACTCCATGTAATCTAATGAAGCATCGCGAACATACAAAGTCCTAAAGTGTAAAGAGCAAAACATTTCTTCAGAAAAACTGATTGTCTGTAAACTGACAGCCCCTGTCAAAATCTGTGTGCCATACCCTGGGCTACCTGTGAATGACAGCTGTCAGATGAGCTCCTGATGAAACTTCAAAGTATCTAAACTAAAAGTCTGCCGGATTAGCAAACATAAAAGGATTGTTGCTAAAAGGAATACAGACCTTAGTTGTGTTTTTTATCCCACAGATTTAAGGCCAAGAAAGTAATGTATTTATGTGATTTGATGCAACAAGTTTGGTTTCTGCTGGATTTTTAATTAAGAATAAATTAGCCTGGCTCAGCTGCAACCTTTTGGAAGTGGAAAAACAGGTTTCTTCCAAGGGGAGGGGAAATCCTCTCAGCAGAAACTCACTGGGAGATTATAATTGTGGGTTAGCCCAGACTTCTGTCTACAGAAAGAGAATGAACAATAGCAGACCTTTCAGCCCAGGAAATGGAAGTGTGAAAGGGGTCGTAAACTGCTTCTGGAAGGAACTCCCAAGGGTGAGGGCTGCTCCTGGACTGGGCAGGGCCATGTGCTGTTAAACATGAACAATGAACTATTTTTAAAGACTCATAACTTGTGATTCAAAGTGGTGAAAAATATACATAGGACAGAATTATTAATCTAATTTTTGGCTGCACATTTTAAGAGGCGGTAGAACTGTGTAACATATTCTGGACAGGAATGGCAATATATGTGGTTTTATGCGAACTGTGTTAATGCTAAAATTATGAAACTTTACACAGACATCCCTATGGTAAACACACACATTTGTGGAAAGTTGCAGAAAGTTTGGAAATTGTGTTCATTGCAAAAAGGACAAGATGAAACAAGATCCCACAGCTACAGGATTTTGAGGAACAGCTACTACATAAAATATGGAATCTTTGCGTGTGATTTGTGTAGAGGAGACCAAGGTAGAAATATGTATTTAGGATAAAATCCGATTTTGAGACCTGTGGCTAAAGGGAGGTTTCTAAGGACTGTAAAGCAAACCATAAAATGTGACATCATCCGGCCTTGATCCAATCACTCATATGAAAGGTAGAGATGAGATTTTGATCCAATCCCAGCTCACAGGGGCAAACTTAGTTAAGCCGGCCCATACACCCATTTTGTGATGTCATTTGAAAGGATAAATAGAGACAGCTGACAATACATAGGGACTCACTGATTCACTCACTTTCCTGATTCTGGAGAAGCACTCTGATCCAGCATTCTACATCCAGCTTTAACATCCTTCCAGATCCAGATGCCAAGACTCTTGCCAGCAGAAGAGAACTATTGACTTTCTTCAAGGCCTAAATTCTCAAACTTTTTCTCACAACCCAGTGAAGAGCTGTGGTGTGGGAAGGCCTTTTGAACCAGTATCCTGAAACTCTCTGGCTTGCTACCAAAAGGCTTGCCTGAAGAACTCTCTATCCAGCTGATTGAAAAATCCAGAAACAATAAGGACAGATCTTGTGCAAATCGGTGACCCACCTAGCTGATCGAGTCGCACGCCTGATGTGCTGTCCTTCCTTGACAGGTCCAATCCATGACCAGAACTGACGGTCCAATTTAATAACTTATTCTATGAGTATTAATAGGAAGAATAGTGACCCATAATATATCTGCATTGTATGATCCCAATCTCAAACCCATCCCATCTTCAATTCAGAACCATAGTATTGCTAGAACTATCTTTGCGCTGACTATTTTCTCATCTGTGTTATTAAAACCTAACTTCTTACTTATTTGATTAAGAACAGTAAATCGCAGGAAGAAGTAGAGTATCCACAACAGGCGGGTTACTCTGATCATGTGACTGTAAGATCCATCTGTGGCATTCGGTTTTTCATAGTCATAATCTAGTGTAATCAAACCCATCTGTCATTTTCAAAAGTGCATTTCTGTTTTCCATTCTCACACCTATTTGCAAAAACACCTCTCACGAAAACCTCTATAACTCCCTCAGTTTTTATGATAGAAGTGAAACTCCTTCAACACCTACTTGTACCTAACATCCTTAGCTATCCATAGAACCTAAAACCGCAGTGCAAAACATTGCGATTGGCCCGTTATAGCGAAAATCACGCAAGGAAAAGTTTGCCGTGAATTGAAATTCTGAAAGGTTTTTACACGTGTGAATTAGCTTTAAACTGCTTCACACTTGGACTTTGAGATTTCAATTGTTTTGTTTTGACTAAGTCATTGTTTGTGATTATGGGCAACTGTTCAACGTGGCTCCCATGGGAATTTATAATAATTTAAGTAATTTCGACCACATTTGTTGTTTTTGCTCAGTCAATTCCAAAGACAATTTCAAAGCCATTCTGACAGCTGAAAAGTCAATTCCGTTTTTCTCTTGTGTTTGAAGGGGGAAGGTGGGAGTGATATTCTATTTGATTTGTGCTATTCCTGAATACCTGCTCTCTCCTCACATCTATTTAATTGCCTATTTGTGGGTTGAGGGTTGTTGCATAGTGTCATCTGTTCCAAACCAATTCAAAAGTATTCCTTTCTGTGTTGCATTTGTTTTTGTGGTCATTATTTGATTCCTAGTGTATTAAATATATTATTCAGTGTTCTGTCACCTCATTGGTGATTGTTGTTTACCTATTAAAATATATTGTGATTTGAATTCTAAATACATAAATAAATATTTACCTTTGCAAACTAGCCTGTTTCCTGGTTCAGTGTGACCGGGGTGGTCTCAGGAGAAGGGTGTGATATGAGTGGTATATCGTTCAGAATATTGAACTTATAGATAAAATAAATAAGGGTTTCATTTGCACACTACACGCTGGGCGTGACTTGGGTGTGTGCCAGATTGAAATCACTTACAACGCATTCGAAGTATCTCGTTAAATAGAGACAAATTAAAGTGTCTATTCAAAGGAGACCAAGCCTTTTTTAACAAAGATACGCTCCAAAAACAATACGTTTGTATGTGGGTGCCTCCTTGTTCCCGAGAGGGGGGCACCTACTAATTTACTCTCCAGTGAATGGTAGCTAGAATTGGCCCGAGAGACAACTCTGATCTACGAGTGTTATGATATAATATGATATGATATGATATGATATGATATGTTATTTATAACACGCTTAATACCAAGAGGTTTCTAAGCAGGGACCCGTCAATCAAACCTGTGGTGCTCCGTGTCGTCTTGCTTCCAAGGCAAGCATGTTGCCACTGAGCAATCCTCCTGAGACTCCCTCAGTCCTTCTCCTCTCACGTGATCCCTCTTCAATCCATCCCATAGCTCGTTATTAGAAGGGGGCGACCATGAGGCCGTGATTTGAACGTACCTATAATTCTATTACGCCTTTCTTGTAATGTGAGGAATGGTAGAGTTCCCTGGTTCACCTCTTTTTGTACAGGCACAGCTGAATAGCGTACTCCATGTGTAGGCTTAACCAATTAATCACTTGTGTTGTTTTGCCATTGATAATTACCGACATGCACCACAGGGAATGGAGGCAATGCTGCGTTACTCTGTAAGTAATTTGTGGCCGGACCAGCAACAGATTGTAATTTGGAGATCCCATTGTCATTTTCAGGGGGACAAGGAGATTGCTGAACAGAGGTTAACAAGCAATCAACTTCCTCAAGTGATCCTCATCATCTGGAGAGATGGTCAATATACCTAAATCTAATGATAAATTGGGGGGGGCTCTTTATTAGATAAAATAGGTTTCAGGAAATGAGTGATGGCTTGTTTCCCCAACAGCCGGCAAGGTTTTTTCTTTGCCCCCTTTTTATTTTTCATATTTTGATCTTTATTAGGATGTTTACATAGAGGGGCAATTTCAGAGAATTTCTCAGACGACCTCCTATCAGTTGAGGCCGCTCTTTTCACATTACTCACTCTCTTTCTGCCCGCTGATAGCAACTCAGTAGCCGGCAGACCGGGATCCTCTGATATGACTCTGGCTCTAAGGCCACGTAAGAACTTCCTCGAACCTATGTTCTTGGTTTTTACTGTTTTTCATATTTTGTGGTTTGGGGGGAGTTACCTGCCGCAATTTGTTATTTTTAGCAGGCTTCACCGCTCTTATAAAAGCAGGTGCCACAGCGGCACCTGTGGGATTAGTACGTTCAGGCCTCCAAAATTAATTTTCCCTACATAGAGACCTAGCCGTAGAATTGTGTAATTCCGTCACCGCAGAGCAGATATTCTCCACCACCCTTAGGTCAATTATAGCGTTATTTAATGTCCTGCCAGTCCCACTGGGTGATATAAGTTCCACCGAAGATGTGCCAAAAGCAGGAACACACAATTCATCAATAACTACTGAAGTACACAAGCTTGGCCGCAGTTTTACAGAATATTTGGGCACATCTACCCCGTTTGGTACTTCATCAGACCCATTCTTCCCAACAGCAAAATAAAACCTTCCAGAAAACTCAATTTCGACAATATATTCATCATATTCACATTCATATTTTATGCATCCTCGTGTAAAAACTCACAAGATTTCACTGAGTTTGTTAGTGTATAGTTTAAAATATACAAAACTGGCAAAGGGACAGAGTCTCTCTCCTCCATCGATGTGGCGGGGGAAACAGTCTAGCTTCTCGGCAGTGAGTCAGTGTGTTATGGGAAAACGCAGAAGGATCCTCCACCATTGAAGAATCTGAAGCATATAATGACGGAGAATGTGATCACTGCATCAGCGGTATATCAGCGGTTGACAGTGCATCCAAAATCTCAACCCCACCCCATTTCCATTGAGCCCTACACTGCTGAAACTTCAGTAATCATGTTCGCATTCAGCTCCCAATTTGGAAAGATTCTATCAATAAGCAGCATCGCTCGTATAGCCAGCATCGCTGAATCACTCACCATTTGGACCGACGGTAGCCCCTCACCAGCTACTGGAAGATTATCTATGGCCCCTCCTACTACTCCATTATTGTCTTGGCCCAGGGGCATAGAAACCACCACTGATACAAACTCAGCATCCGGTCTGGGTAAAATTGGAATATCCAAAGCTTGGACCAGGGCGACACACACCCAAGAGAATTTGTATCGTTCCGAATTTCACTGGCAATTGAAAGGCAGTAGAATGCAGGAGAATGCAGTAGAATGCAGACAACGCGGTCGTGCAAGCCAATGTCCAGGACTCAACAGATCTGCACAGGCACAGGAACCACATGGAACTCTTTCTCAATCTTTAGCTTAATCCGCGGCTCAGCTGAACGGTGACACGGCAACACAGTAACACACTGCATGCACTGCATGCTCCGTGATGAAATTATGTTTTAAAGAGTAGACACCTCCCTCTTTATCTCGGGAGGAAAAATCAGGGACAACATGCTCATCTTGGAAGCAAGACAACACGGAGGAAGAGAGGTTTGATCCCCGGGTCTGTGCTTAGAAACCTCTGGGTATTAAGCGCATTATAAATAACTTGTCATATCATAGCAAGTGAGGAAAGACTCCACATGTTTTCCTTAATACCAGCAACACAGTAGCACACTGCGCACACAACATGCTTCGTGATGAAATTATGTTTTAAAGAGTAGACACCGCCTTCTTGGCAGCAAGTAAGAAAAGACTCCACATATTTTCCTCAATAGCAGCGTTATGTCTGGTTTCCTTGCTGTGTGAATGTGTCTGCTGTATTGGAAGAAAGGGAGGTGTGTTACATCCGGTTTCCCTGTTTGTTCCCTGGTACCTGAATGCATTTTGAGGGTGAGTGATTTGTTTGTTTGTTTATTTATTTTTAATGCGCACCAGACCCAAGGGTATAAGGGCGCAGAAGAAAGAAAAGAGGATTGTTCAGCTTAGGTTACATTGCTGTGCATTACAATACAAAATGTTAGTAAACAGTGGTGGCATATATCATACAAATGAACAAATGGTAGAGGAGAACATCAAGCAACAGTTATATACAATATATACAATTATACACAGTGATGGTCAGTGGTATGGCAGTGTGGTAGAGGGTCAAATGTCATGCTCCTTAATCCATTGGATGAGGTTAGATCTGAAGTGTGGGTAGGGCATGTCTTCTCTTAAAGAGGGTGGGGGTGAGTTACAATTTTGGGCAGCTTTGACCGGGAAGCTGCTACCAGCAGTCTTCATACGTTTGAATCTAGGCACTTGAAGTAGGTTACCAGTAGCTGTTCTGGAAGGGCGGTTAATGGATTGTCTTCGGAATCTGGAGGTAAGGTACTGGGGGGCGGCCATATGTAAGCATTTATGAGTTAGGGAGGCTGATTTGAGGAGAATGTTATCTTTGGTGGAGAGCCAGTTGTTGGATCTTCTAAAGTCAGATATGTGGGCTTTCTTAGGAATGTTGAGGGCTGCTCTCAAAGCATTATTTTGTAGGATCTGGATCTTATTGGTAATGTATTTTTTACAGCCTATGTATAGGGTGTTGCAATAATTCAGGGCTCTTGCTAGAGTAATGCAGTTGTTAGGTGTAAGGAATGGCTTAGCCGCTCTAATTAACGTACACGTGTAAGCGGTGGCCGAGGCCATGGAGTTTACATGTCTTTTGAAGGTGAGAGTGGAGTCTAGGTAAAAACCAAGAGTTTTCACTTCCTTGGATACTGGGATGTTGTTATTGTCTACGATAAAATTGCAATATAGATGGCCTAATTTATTGAGATTAGCCGTGGTGCCCAGAATGAGGAGTTCCATTTTGTCATCATTCAGGCATAGTCCATGAGTAGCCATCCATGCCAGGATGATGAGATATACTCTGTTCACAAAGGCCAAATCCTTGTCGTACTCTCCCGTCAACGGGATGCGGATCTGTGTATCATCTGCATAATTAGTGTAGGTGATACCCAGGCCGTCTAGATCATCGAAAAGGGGCTTCGTAAAGATGTTGTACAGAGTAGGCGAAACACATGAGCCCTGAGGCACACCACAGTTGACAGGAATAGGGTCTGCGGCTGCTGAAGGTGCGAAGACCCGCATGGTTCTATTGTCTAAGAAGGATTGAATCCAACCTATGGCTTCTTGTGAGAAGTGGGTAGCTGAGTCTAAGTGGTGGCAGAGAGTCTTATGATCGACCAAGTCAAACGCTGCTGAGAGGTCGAGCAGCAGAAGTAATGCTGTGTTGCCATTGTCTCTCAGGGTGTCTATTTGTGCTTTAAGGTCGATCAGTGCAGTTTCCGCTCCATGTTGCAGTCTAAAATCTGACTGACGTACTCCTAGGAGGTGGTTGCATTCCAGATATTGCTGAATTTGGAGGTACGCTACCTTGTCCAGAATTTTAAGCAAGAATGGCACTTTCGATAGTTAGTGGGAATGGATGGGTCAAGTGTTTGTTTTTTTTAGAAGTGGGAGGACCCACAACTGTTTCAAATTGTTGGGAATGGTACAGGTAGAGAATGAAGCATTTATATGTTTGGTTATGAATGGGGAAAGGTCCCTTGCGGCATCCTCTATGATTTGTGGAGGGCAAGGGTCGCCGTGGCAGTTGGACGGTTTGAGAGTTAAGATTACTTTTTCCACTTCTAGAATGGATACTTTCTTAAAGTTGAAAAGGGGTTTATGTGGTTCGGAAGGGGTGAGAAGTGAACTGTTCAAGGGCACGGGGGCCGTGATATTGTTAGAGTTGAAGGCGAGAAGGAGGGATTCTTTTTTGTTGTTGATTTTGACCTGCAGTGTTGTTATTTTATTAGCTAGGGCGCTCTGAATGCTGGTGCACCAGGTTTTGTCCTTAAGACAAGTGTCAGGGGCTTGGATTGGTGTTTCCAATTCCTTAATGATTATGAATAGTTCTTTTGTATTGAAGTTAGCTTGGGTGATACGCAAATTGTAGGATTCTTGTTTATCAAGGATTATTTCTTTTTTGTATAGGGATGCTAGTTTTGTGAGGTTGTTTTTGTTAGTATCAGAAGGCTTTAATCTCCATATCTTTTTACATTTACGTTTCTCAAGTCTAATGGCTTTTAGGTGGGGAGAGAACCATGAGTTAACATGTGTTTTCTGTTGGCATTTTCTGATTTTCAAGGGTGATATGGCCAAGGGAAGGGGGTCTGCAGAGTCAGGGAGTGAATTCAAGGTAGGGATGATGAGAGGAATTAGTTTGTCCGCTGTAATGTTCTTTTTATTCCTAGTAGGAATAGCAGGAGCTATACTGATGGCATAATAGGGGGCTGTGACTTCGAGGGAGAAGGAGATCAGGTGGTGGTCAGACCAAGGCAAGGGTGTTATGGCATTGATGGACGTTTCACAATGGTGTTCCGCTACCCAGTCAAGGGTTCTGCCCTTAGTGTGAGTGACGCCTGTTACTTTTTGGGTGAAGCCTAATTCCTCAATGGAGTCATTGATCTGTGAGGCATTAAGGTATGAGGGGTCTTTGTAGCCAAGATTAAAATCTCCTAGGAGAAGACTTGGTGAAGTATTTTTGAGGTTATCCGAAAGGATGTTATTGAGATCTTCTTCAAAGGATCCCAGAGGGCCTGGAGGTCTGTAGATAAGGTGGATAGATATAGTTTGAGTAGTTGAGATAGTTAGTATGGCGGTCAGGAGTTTGCAAGTGTTTACCTTTAGAGGAGGAGCAAGTCTCAGTGCTAGGCTAGTTTTTGCAATTATGGCTAGGCCGCCGCCTTGAGAGGAAGTATGTGTCACGACCCTCGCCCAAAACCCCCTCTGGCAAACCCATTGGCCAGGTGGAGTCAGGACTCGGGCCTCTAGAGCCTGGCATCCTCTTCAAAAGCCCTCATGGGGCCAGTCCTGGCGCCTATGGCACCAGGCTCATACACCATGAACAACAATGTGCTTGGGAACTACTTTATTGTATTGTCAGCCAACATGGAGGCATCCACATAGCTTGGTTCCTAAGAACCAAGCTATGCGGTCTAGTGTTTTGGGTGTGGCAGGCCTGGAACTACTTTCCCTGGTAATACTTACCTGGGCTATACAAACCACACCCTGACTGCAGAACATGCTTCGTGTTACTTTGCAGCTTGCAACGTGACGCTCACCATGTCCAGCTATTCCCTCGAACCTCGGAGAAACAGAACCTGCAAGGAGACAAAAGGAACATCATTAGCAGCAGCATCTCACCAGCAGTCTTCATCTTTAAACACTTGCAGCTACTGAGAACAGCTTCCTCGAATCTGCATGCCTCCTGGACAGAATGACCTGAAAGAGGAAGATAGAGCCAACATTAAAGTAAGCTGTAGAGACATTTACAAATTACGAACTGCTCAAAAGGCTTACCTGGCTGGTCGCCTCTCGGCTGGCACCACTCCGGACATTCCACTTGCGCTGAAGAACACTGCGACCTACAAGGAAGGAAAACACAGGTTAGCAAAGACAAGACTTTGCCGCCCATGCACATAGCGCTTACTTACCGCATCATAGCGCTTTTAATGCGCCATCATTTACCAGCGGGGCTCACCAAAGCCAGTTCGCCGCGCTGAAGCTCTGCATACCTAAGGGAGAAAAAAGAGACATTTTAAACAAAGAAAGGCATAGCAACAAAACTAAAGAACAGCAATAAGACCTACCTGACCACCATCAAACGGGCCGGCGTCAGTGAAGTAACTGGACCGCACTCGCCCATGAAAGACAACGCGCCCCTGCAAAGAAGGCAGGACGGAGAGCACGCCTAATTCTACCACAAGGTGAGGAGAGGGCGCCAGAGGGACTGAAAGCATATGGGGGTGGAGGGAGGATACTTACCCCAGTCGGTCAGTCTTGAACACAGTCCTCCTGTATTTTCAGGCAGACCTTCCCCGCAGACCACATCAGGGCAAAGCTGAGAAGCATATAAGTGAGTAACCCAGCTGGGCGGTGTCCCTGTGGATACCAGGTGAGGGTAACAGAACACAAAGACTACCATAACAAATCCACCTGGGTGCCATGGAGACATCAGAAATGGACCAATTGGCCCAATTACTAGGAGAGCTTCGTGCTGAGGTTCATTCTGCCCAACAAGAGACTAATGCCCTCCGGAGAGACCTAATAGTGACCAAAGAACGCACTGAAGAGATTAGCAGGCAATACTTGCAATCACAGGCAGGACAGACGCCTCTACCTGGAAGCAATCCAACGATGCAAAACCCTGCCGTACCACCCACTCCGGTACAGATCGCGTTACCTGGAACAGTGCCCCTGGCACTACCAGAAAGTTTCTCAGGCGACCCACGGAAGTATGCAGCATTCATCAATCAGTGCCGCCTTCATTTTCTTTGTAGGCCTGCAGCATTTCCAAACAACCAAGCTCGGGTAGCTTTTGTCTTATCATATCTGAGTGGTAGTGCAGCAGATTGGTCGGTGCCATTGGTAACCCATGACAATCCTCTATTACATGAATTTGGGGGGTTCCAGAGAGAAATGGAAAAACTTTTTGCTCGCCATACCCAGGAACAAGCAGTAGACAATGACCTCTTGTCCCTCCGACAGTGGAATCAGGACTTGTTAACGTACATTGCTACCTTCAACAGACTGGTTGCCAAAGCTAGGTGGCCAGAAAACAAAAGAACCATGTTATTCCATCGAGGCTCACGAGGCGAATTAAAGGACGTCTTAGCCCAGGTGGTTGATCCACCCAGAGACTGTGCAGAATTCATAAATCTGGTCGTGCAGCTAGACCACCGGTTGCAGGACCGAAAGGCAGACTGGTCTAAGATGGACCCTCGGACCGTGTATGTTCGACCAAGAGAAAACACACCCCGTGTACCTGAAAATGCTGTAGAACCCATGCAGATTGGAGGGATACGGCCTCCATTAACAAAACAAGAGCAGGACAAAAGAAGACAACAACAGCTTTGTTTGTATTGTGGGAAACCAGGACATTTCCTGAAGGACTGTCCAGTAAAACCACCAAGAAGAACAGTCAGGGCCACAGAGAAGGATGAAGCTAAGGAATAGGGAAACTACCAAGCTCGACAAACGTAGAGGTCAGTTTGTCGAGTGAGAAGAAAGAGTTGCTGACCTCACACTTTGCAATACCAGTGATCTTAATTAACCACCAACAGTCGTCAAGAATGCATGCCGTTGAAGCATACATCAATAGCGGAGCAGTTGGAAATGATATTGATCAAGAACTGGCAGCAGAGATGGGGCTTCCTTTGTGTTCTAAGCCAACTATGGACAAGGTAACCACCGTGGATGGGACAGAAATCGCTTTCGGACCAGTAACCCAGTGCACAGCCAGAGTAACCTTGCTGTGTCAGGATGGACATCGGGAGTCTATTTCATTCGATCTCATCAAGGCACCTCAGTTCAGGCTAATACTCGGGATGCCATGGTTGGTTGCTCACAACCCTTTGATAGACTGGCGGGCACGAAAATTAACCTTTCCCGGTGACTGCTCCCCTGCCTGCTATTACCAAGAGGAGAAACCCAACGTCTGTATCCCCATGAATCCCGGAGCAACAGTATCAACCCTGGGAGCAGCTAATACCTTGCCAAGTGAATACCATGATTTCCAGGATGTTTTCCAAAAGGACCAAGCCAATACATTGCGGCCGCACAGACCCTATGACTGTCAGATCGACCTTGTTCCTGGTGCACAAATCCCTTGTGGCAGGATCTACGCTCTCACAGAACCAGAAAACCTTCATTTGAAATCCTATTTAGACCAGTATCTTGCAAACGGATTTATCCATCCTTCGAAGTCCCCCGCAGCCAGTCCTTTGTTCTTCGTACCGAAAAAGGAAGGAGACTTGAGAACCTGTATTGACTACCGTGCATTGAACCAGATCAATGTGAAGAACTGCTACCCCTTGCCACTTATCCCTGAGATGCTAGACCAAGTTAAAGGTGCCCAGACTTATACCAAATTGGACCTTCGAGGAGCATACCACCTGGTCCGAGTCAGAAAAGGAGATGAATGGAAAACTGCCTTCCGTACTAAGTATGGCTTGTTTGAATATCAAGTCATGCCCTTTGGGTCATGCAACGCTCCTGCGGAATTCCAATATTTCATGAATGACATCTTAAGGGAGTTAATTGATGTGTGCGCCTTAGTGTACATAGACGACATCTTAGTATACTCAGCCTCGGAACAAGATCATGTCAGGCACGTCCGTTCGGTCCTCAACAAGTGTAACGCTCACCTGATTCTCGCAGAGGCGCCGGTCTTGACTGGGCGACTACCGTATCTTCAAAGGTGATGTGTAGCACCCGGTTGGCTCTTTGGGCTGGACCTCTGTGCACTGTATGCCTGACGTGTAGAGTAAGATGTCTGCAGATAGAAAATATGGGGTTAATGAACTGGGGTTATTGGGGTGTCCCTATCTCTTTCCTCTTTTCCTCTCCTGTAGACCCCCAAAGGTTAACGCTCTCACCTTAGGTAAGTGAATGCCGAGCTCTCCATCTGCCTCGGGGCAGGGTGCTGTAACCAGTTTCTTCACTGGATAGGTAGCGCAGGCCTCTTGACTTCAGAGGACTGCTGTCCGTCGTTTACTGCACGAACGGTAAGTTTCGAGTCATTCAAATGTCTTTAAAGTCTTTAGTAATGATGTCTCTTGTTTTGCAGGGTTCCGGCGATGGCGGATGACGGGCTGAAGTGAGTTGAAGATGGAGCCCGTGTGATGAATAGAAGCGCCTGGAAGCACGTAAGTAAGCGCTTGTTGCCTGCTTCACTATGCGCTCTAACTGTCTTTTTATTTTGCAGGTACGAGTTCGGAGCGGCTGCAGGGTGCCGGAATACCCACTGGATTAGATGTGGAAAGGAGTAATGGCACGTGAGTATTAAAGTTCCCCAATGTCTTTAAACGCACCTTGTTTTGTCTTTCAGATGCGGGATGCAGCGCCGAAGGCCTCCGGAGCGTGCGAAGAGTTGGTAAACTTTTGTCTTTCAGATGCCGGAATGCAGTGTGAAGACCTCCGGAGCGCACGAAGAGTAGGTAAGCCTTTGCCTTTCAGATGCCGGAATGCTAACCTGTTCTTTCTTGTCTTTATAGGTGTTGCTGAAGACTGGATTCAGGATGGTAAGCCTTTGCCTTTCAGATGCCGGAATGCTAACCTGTTCTTTCTTGTCTTTATAGGTGTTGCTGAAGACTGGATTCAGGATGGTAAGCCTTTTTCCTTAGGCCCAGGACCGGATGCAGAAGACACGATGAGCGTTCTGCTGCAGAGGTTGCAGAATAACGCAAAGCAAGATTCATCCACCGGGTGTGGTTTAAATAGCCTCCTGTAGTGCTTAGGTGTCTCCTTCCACAGCCACGCCTAAGTAAGAAAAGAGTTCCTGGTAAGAAAAGAGTTCCTGCCTTCCAGAAGAGTTCCAGTGTTCTGAATCTAGGGAGTGGCTCCAGCCCCACCCAACAGGAAAAGTAGTTCCAAACAGAAGAGGATCAGAGGCTCAACTGGCAGGCAAGTAAGCAGCATGGTCTGCTGAAGGTAAGTCCACCCAAGCATTATGAGCCCGGCGCTTCCAGCGCTGGGACTGGGCATATTTATGAGCCTGGTGCCACTGGCGCCAGGACTGGGTCCAAAAGGTCCCAATTGGGACTGGTTGGCACTCGGAACCTGGGTTATGGATCTGCTTCCAAGGGAGTTGGGAAAACCCTGACCTTTTGGAAGCAGAGATCATGACAGTACCCCCCCCTCAAGGCCCCTCCCAAACCGGGCCTCTCCGGGGGTTTTGGCTTGTCAGGAAATGTTCGGTGAAATCTTTTGATTAGGCGAGGAGCGTGGACATATTCAGCAGGTTCCCAGGATCTCTCTTGGGGGCCGTAGCCTTTCCAGTCAATTAGGTAGAATAGTTTAGATTTGGAGATCTTGGAGTCCAGAATGCTTTTGACTTCAAACTCGAGTTCTCCATCCACTAGGATAGGTTTTGGAGATTTGGTTAGTCGGGTTTGAGGTTGCACGGGTTTTAATAGAGAGACGTGGAAGACCGGATGTATCTTCATGTGCGGGGGCAAGTCCAACTTGACCGCTACTGGGTTTACTATTGTAGTGATGGAATAGGGACCAAGGTATCTTGGGTTGAATGTGCGTGGCCCTTTTAGAGATAGATATTTGGTGGATAACCAGACTTGATCCCCTACTTGATAGTGAGGGGCTTCCTTCCGATGTTGATCTGCTCCTTTCTTGTATTGTTCTTTAGCCCTTTGAAGGTGAGAAACAGCTTCCTTAAAGGCTTGGGTGATTGTAGAATGCAGGTAGTCTACTGCTGGTGTTTCAAGATCTTGGAGGGGATCCAACTCCGAGGTTCGAGGGTGACTGCCGTACAAAAGAAAAAACGGGGTTTTCCCAGTTCCCGAATGGACAGAGTTATTGTAGGCATACTCGGCTATCCAAAGGATATCTTTCCAAGTTTTTTCAGTTTGTTGCAGCATGCAGCGTAAATACTGTTCCAGAGTTTGATTGGTCCTCTCGGTTTGTCCGTCGGTCTGAGGGTGGTGACTGGTCGATAGTCTCACATCAATTTGAGCCGACCGACAGCAACTTTGCCAAAAATGAGAAATAAATTGACTACCTCGATCCGAAATTAGAACCGAAGGAAAACCGTGCAGTCGGACGATGTTTTCGAGAAATTCTCTGGCCAGAGTTGCTGCTGTTGGCAAGCCTTTGAGCGGAATGAAATGCGCCATCTTGGAGAATAAGTCCACGATTACTAGAATCGTATTGTATCCGGAGCATGGAGGTAGATCGGTGATGAAGTCCATAGAAAGCGTATGCCAAGGGCGAGGTGGGATGTCAATAGGGCGTAAGAGGCCTGCTGGTCTTTCCTTTTGACTCTTGTTTTGGGCGCATACTCCACAGGACATTATAAAGTCTCTGATATCTTTTTTCCAAGACGGCCACCAGAAGTAGCGCTTGATCTTTTCTGAGGTCTTGGCTACACCGGGATGACCTTCCATTAAAGAGTCGTGATAACAAGAGATTACTTTTTTCTGTAAATCTGTGCTGGGTAGGTATAATCGTTCTTGGAAATACAATAAGTTGTCCTTTACTGCAAAGTCCTTTCCCTGCAGATGCCAATTCTGTATGTCTGCTGGAGTTACAAGTTGCCTGGCTTTATCCTTAACTTCCTCTATGGATTCTGTGGCGATTACACCCAGAATTCTTTGTTCGGGAATGATTGGTACAGGTTTAGGGTTGACCAAGTGTTCTTCCACTCCCATCCGAGAAAGGGCATCGGCTTTACCGTTCTTTGTACCAGGTCGATAGGTAATTATGAAGTCAAACTCGGCAAAGAATAATGCCCAACGGAGTTGTCTAGAGGATTGGGCTTTTGCGGTCTTCAAATATTGCAGGTTTCGGTGATCCGTAATCACAGTAACGGTGTGTCGGGCCCCCAGCAGATAATGCCGCCAAGCCTTAAAGGCAGACTTGATAGCCAGAAGTTCCTTGTCAGTAATCGTGTAATTGATTTCAGGAGGCGAGAATTTGCGGGACCAAAATGCCACGGGATGCAACTGATTGGTTACCGGGTCCTTTTGTGATAGAACTGCCCCCATGGCAAGGCTTGAAGCATCAGTTTCCACGATGTAGGGGAGTTCGGGGCGAGGGTGTTTTAAGATTGGTGCAGAGATAAATTTAGTCTTCAAATCCTGGAAAGCTTGTTCCGCCTCGGTAGACCATTCAAAACGTTTGTTTTTCTTTAACAAGGCAGTGATGGGCTGGACTATTCGAGAGAATTCGGGGATAAACCTGCGGTAAAAGTTAGCGAAGCCTAACATGCTTTGCACACCTTTTACGGAGGATGGTGATGGCCATTTGAGAACTGCATCGACCTTCTTTGAATCCATACGCACTCCGCCAGGTGATAATATGAATCCCAAGAATTCCACTTCAGTCACGTTGAAAACACATTTTTCCAACTTAGCGAAAAGTTTGTGTTGACGCAATCTTTCGAGGACCATTTTCACGTGTTTCCGATGTTCAGATTCCGATGAAGAATAAACGAGGATGTCGTCAATGTAAACAACAACACATACATCTATGAGCTCTCTGAGGACATCGTTCATAAAATATTGAAAGGCGGCCGGGGCATTGCAAAGTCCGAAGGGCATGACCTGATATTCAAATAGCCCATACTTGGTGCGGAAGGCCGTCTTCCATTCATCGCCCTCTTTTACTCGTACCAAGTGGTAAGCTCCTCTAAGATCCAGCTTTGTATATATGCATGCTTTTCTGACTTGGTCCAGGAGTTCAGGGATCAAAGGTAACGGATATCTATTCTTAACGGTGATCTGGTTCAGGGAGCGATAATCGATACAAGTTCTAAGGTCTCCTTCCTTTTTTGGAACGAAGAACAAAGCTGAAGAAGCAGGGGACTTGGAAGGACGAATAAACCCATTTGCCAGGTATTGATCCAGGTATTGTCGAAGGTGAAGGTTCTCAGGCTCAGTGAGGGCATAAATTCTACTACAAGGAGGAGTAGATCCAGGTATCAGGTCTATCTGGCAGTCATAAGACCTATGAGGAGGTAGAGAGTTATCCTGATCCTTCCGGAAAACATCTTGGTATTCTAGGTATTCGGGAGGTAACTGGGGAGTCTCTGAAGAAATTGCGGCCAGTGCAACACCAGGTGGAGGGTGACAAGTAGAGACACATTCTGGAAACTGGACCGTTCTTGCTCGCCAATCGATCAGAGGATTGTGTTTCTCTAACCAAGGTATTCCTAGAATAATCTGAAACTGAGGGGCCTTGATCACATCGAACACGATCTTCTCATGGTGTCCATCTTGACTTACTAGCGTCACCTCTTGAGTGGTATGCGTTACTGGCCCGGAGGCTATCTCCGTACCATCCACCGTAGTAATGACGTCCTTTACAGCCTTGGGACAAAGAGTTAGATTCATCCTCAAAACCATTTCATGATCCACATAATTGCCGATGGCACCGCTGTCGACGTAAGCTTCAATTGCATGTAATCGATCCGGATTATCAGGGCTAATGAGGACCATAGGTATCACGAAATGCGAGGTCACGGAACTGGTTTTCACGCTCGGCAAGAGGACCTCTATTCTTGTCGGGCGAGGTCGTTTCCCTGCTCAGAGTTTGTAACTTTGGTAACTGCAGCTCCTACTGCCTTCTTGGCAGGTTTCACCGGACAGTCTCGAAGAAAGTGCCCTGAGTTTCCGCAATATAGGCATAATTGCAACTGTTTCCTCCTTTCCCGCTCCCTTTGTGTTAGAGGACCTTTCAGACCCCCTATTTGCATGGGTTCCCCGGAGTCTACTCCTTTGGAAGGAGTTGGCGGTTTGGAAAAATACTCGAGCATCAAACTTGGAACGATCGGCCTTCCTGTTCTGCAGCCTGTGATCTATTTGAACGACCAAGTCTATATAATCCGAACAGTCTTGTGGGGGATTCACTACTTGGGCTAAAACGTCTTTGAGCTCTCCACGTAGACCTCTATAAAACAGCGTAATCCTTTTGTCCTCAGGCCATTGAGTTTCCACTATTAGTCTATTGAAAGATGCAATATAAGCCAAAAGGTCTTGATTACCATGTCGCAACGAAAGAAGCTCATTGTCCAAGGCCTGCCCCTGTGAATGTCTTGCGAACAGTTTTTCCATACTAAGCTGAAAGGCTTGAAAATCATGGAGAACCGGATCATCTTGATTAACTAGAGGGATCGACCAGTCTGCCGCATTGCCACTAAGGTACGAAAGTACAAAAGCTACTTTTGCTTGATCAGTTGGAAAGGCTGCTGGCCGGCATAAGAAGTGCAACCGGCACTGATTGATAAATACTGCAAACCTCTTTGGGTCACCAGAAAATCGTTCGGGCGGAGCCAGAGGTACATTCCCAGGTAGGTTGATCTGCACTGGATTCATAGAGGATGTTGAAGGAAGATTTGCCCCTGATGCGGGTAACGGGGTCTGTCCGGCTTGTGACTGTAGCACTTGTCTAGCAAGATTGTCTGTTCTCTCCTTGGAAATAATTAGTTCCCTTCTTAGAGCATTCGTTTCCTGACGAGCTGCATGCACTTCTGCCCTTAGTTCCCCAAGTAACCGGGCTAGGGGGTCAGTATCCGAGGTTTCCATAGCGCCTGGGCGAGAGTTTTGCGGTAGGCTTTGCGTTCTGTAACGCTCACCTGATTCTCGCAGAGGCGCCGGTCTTGACTGGGCGACTACCGTATCTTCAAAGGTGATGTGTAGCACCCGGTTGGCTCTTTGGGCTGGACCTCTGTGCACTGTATGCCTGACGTGTAGAGTAAGATGTCTGCAGATAGAAAATATGGGGTTAATGAACTGGGGTTATTGGGGTGTCCCTATCTCTTTCCTCTTCTCCTCTCCTGTAGACCCCCAAAGGTTAACGCTCTCACCTTAGGTAAGTGAATGCCGAGCTCTCCATCTGCCTCGGGGCAGGGTGCTGTAACCAGTTTCTTCACTGGATAGGTAGCGCAGGCCTCTTGACTTCAGAGGACTGCTGTCCGTCGTTTACTGCACGAACGGTAAGTTTCGAGTCATTCAAATGTCTTTAAAGTCTTTAGTAATGATGTCTCTTGTTTTGCAGGGTTCCGGCGATGGCGGATGACGGGCTGAAGTGAGTTGAAGATGGAGCCCGTGTGATGAATAGAAGCGCCTGGAAGCACGTAAGTAAGCGCTTGTTGCCTGCTTCACTATGCGCTCTAACTGTCTTTTTATTTTGCAGGTACGAGTTCGGAGCGGCTGCAGGGTGCCGGAATACCCACTGGATTAGATGTGGAAAGGAGTAATGGCACGTGAGTATTAAAGTTCCCCAATGTCTTTAAACGCACCTTGTTTTGTCTTTCAGATGCGGGATGCAGCGCCGAAGGCCTCCGGAGCGTGCGAAGAGTTGGTAAACTTTTGTCTTTCAGATGCCGGAATGCAGTGTGAAGACCTCCGGAGCGCACGAAGAGTAGGTAAGCCTTTGCCTTTCAGATGCCGGAATGCTAACCTGTTCTTTCTTGTCTTTATAGGTGTTGCTGAAGACTGGATTCAGGATGGTAAGCCTTTTTCCTTAGGCCCAGGACCGGATGCAGAAGACACGATGAGCGTTCTGCTGCAGAGGTTGCAGAATAACGCAAAGCAAGATTCATCCACCGGGTGTGGTTTAAATAGCCTCCTGTAGTGCTTAGGTGTCTCCTTCCACAGCCACGCCTAAGTAAGAAAAAAGTTCCTGGTAAGAAAAGAGTTCCTGCCTTCCAGAAGAGTTCCAGTGTTCTGAATCTAGGGAGTGGCTCCAGCCCCACCCAACAGGAAAAGTAGTTCCAAACAGAAGAGGATCAGAGGCTCAACTGGCAGGCAAGTAAGCAGCATGGTCTGCTGAAGGTAAGTCCACCCAAGCATTATGAGCCCGGCGCTTCCAGCGCTGGGACTGGGCATATTTATGAGCCTGGTGCCACTGGCGCCAGGACTGGGTCCAAAAGGTCCCAATTGGGACTGGTTGGCACTCGGAACCTGGGTTATGGATCTGCTTCCAAGGGAGTTGGGAAAACCCTGACCTTTTGGAAGCAGAGATCATGACAACAAGCTCCGTCAACATCGCTTTTTTGCAAAGCTTGAAAAATGCTTTTTTCACGTCACCGAAGTAGAATTTCTTGGTTTTATCCTTACTCCAGGAGGCATCAGAATGGACGTGCACAAGGTGGATGCCATTCTGAAATGGCCTTCACCGACGTCTCTGAAAGGGGTACAAAGCATGCTGGGCTTTGCGAACTTCTACCGCCGGTTCATCCCAGACTTCTCTCAGGTTGTGCACCCAATCACAGTACTATTACGAAAAAACAAAAAAAAGTTTGCTTGGACCGAAGAAGCAAAAGAAGCCTTTCAGGAACTTAAACAAAGGTTTACCTCCGCTACGATCCTGCGACATCCTCGTCCAGGCCTCTGTTATGTCGTTGAAACTGATGCACCCAGTCTCGCAATGGGGGCTGTCCTTTCACAGAGAGACCCGGAAACCGGCCAGCTACATCCTGTGGCCTTCTGGTCGAAAAAGTTCTCACCTCCAGAGATTAATTATGCCATCACGGACAAGGAACTCCTGGCTATCAAATCCGCCTCTGAAGCCTGGAGGCACTACCTTCTGGGGGCCAGACACACCATTACAGTCATCACAGACCACGGAAACCTGCAATATCTCAAAACAGCCAAGGCCCAGTGCTCGTGCCAATTACGGTGGCCCCTTTTCTTCACTGAATATGATTATGCAATCCCATTTCGACCAGGAGTCATAAACGGAAAGGCGGATGCCTTATCTCGCATGGGCATAGATGAAATAGTATATACAACTCCAGACCCAGTACCTATTATACCTGAAGACAAACTCTTGGGTATCACGACAGCCTTAACACAAGCAGAAGTACAAAAAGAAATCCAACGGACAATGAATCCTGATGCCTACCTCGCATGGCAAACTCAACGAGAACAATATACCATCAAGGACCACCTACCCTTTTTTAGGGATCCCCTATATGTACCCATGAAGGAATTACAACAGCATGTTATTTCAAACTATCACGATTCACTGATCGAAGGGCATCCTGGGATCGCCAAAACCCTAGCTAGGGTGAAAGAGAACTTTTGGTGGCCTACCTGGCATAAGGACATCATTCAGTATATTCAGTCCTGTGGTGTCTGTGCACAAAATAAATCACAGAAACAAAAACCATCTGGTCTCCTACAACCATTGGACATTCCTCCAGTTCCATGGCACACTCTTTCCCTTGACTTCATCACTGAACTACCTCCAAGCCAAGGGTTCAACACCATCCTTGTAGTTGTGGACTTATTCTCGAAGATGGCCCATTTTTTCCTCTCAAAGGCCTCCCAGACGCAGCCACTTTAGCAAAAGTGATCCTGGAGGGCGTGGTTAAGCTACATGGCATCCCTTCGGTTCTGGTCTCTGATCGAGGCATCCAGTTTGTTTCAAACTTCTGGAAAACATGCTGTGCAATGGCGCAGATCGACGTTCGGCTGTCTACCAGTCACCATCCCCAAACGGACGGCCAAACCGAGAGAACCAATCAGACACTCGAGCAATATTTATGGTGCATGCTGCACCACGAACCAAGGAATTGGAAAGACCTACTATGGATAGCCGAATATGCATATAACAATTCTTTGCATTCAAGCATGGGACAAACGCCCTTCTATACCCTTCATGGCAGACATCCACGTACCTCTGAACTAGACCTTGCAGCCAGCTTGGAAATGCCAGCGGTAAAGACTCTACACACAACCATTACTCAGGCTTTCAAAAGGGCAAAGGAACACCTTATTCATGCCAAAGAAAAACAAAAGAGATTCGCCGACCAACACCGGAAAAAGGCCCCTGATTATCAAGAAGGAGACAAAGTTTGGTTAGCTGCTAAATTCATACCCATCAAGGGAACCCGGACCTTTCATCCCAGATTCTAAGGACCCTATACCATTAAGGCAATTATCAAACCAGCAGCCGTGAAACTGGATTTACCACCTAATCTACACATCCACCCGGTATTCCATGTGTCCCTGAAACCAATGCAACCCGGCACACGGATTGGGACACCACCTAAACCCATACTTGTTGACGGAGAACCAGAATTTGAAGTCAAAGATATCTTGGACTCTAAATACTCTAGTGCCAAGCTATATTGTCTCGTCGATTGGAAAGGATTTGGACCACAAGATAGATCCTGGGAGGCCAGTGACAATATCCACACCCGAAGTCTAATCAGGAAATTCCATCGTAACTTTCCAACCAAACCTCGGCCAGACAGAAGGAACACCATGGGAGGGGCCTTAGGGGGGAGTGCTGTCACGACCTTCGCCCAAAACCCCCTTCTGCAAACCCATTGGCCAGGTGGAGTCAGGACTCGGGCCTCTAGAGCCTGGCATCCTCTTCAAAAGCCCTCATGGGGCCAGTCCTGGTGCCTATGGCGCTAGGCTCATACACCATGAACAGCAATGTGCTTGGGAACTACTTTATTGTATTGTCAGCCAACATGGAGGCATCCACAGAACCAAGCTATGCGGTCTAGTGTTTTGGGTGTGGCAGGCTTGGAACTACTTTCCCTGGTAATACTTTACCTGGGCTATATAAACCACACCCTGACTGCAGAACATGCTTCGTGTTACTTTGCAGCTTGCAACGTGACGCTCACCGTGTCCAGCTATTCCCTTGAACCTCGGAGAAACAGAACCTGCAAAGAGACAAAAGGAACATCATTAGCAGCAGCATCTTACCTGCAGTCTTCATCTTTAAACACTCGCAGCTACTGGGAACAGCTTCCTCGAATACGCACGCCTCCCGGACAAAACGACCTGAAAGAGGAAGATAGAGGCAACATTAAAGAAAGCTGTAGAGACATTTACAAGTTACGAACTGCTCAAAAGGCTTACCTGGCTGGTCGCCTCTCGGCTGGCACCACTCCGGACATTCCACTCGTGCTGAAGAACACTGTGACCTACAAGGAAGGAAAACACAGGTTAGCAAAGGCAAGACTTTGCAGCGCTGCGCATAACGCTTACTTACCGCATCATAGCGCTCTTAATGCGCCATCATTTACCAACGGGGCTCAACCAAGCCAGTTCGCTGCGCTGAAGTTCTGCATACCTAAGGGAGAAAAAAGAGACATTTTAAACAAAGAAAGGCATGAAGCATAGCAACAAAACTAAAGAACAGCAATAAGACCTACCTGACCAATATCAAATGGGCCGGCGTCAGTAAGGTAACTGGACCGCACTCGCCCATGAAAGACAACGCGCCCCTGCAAAGAAGGCAGGACGAAGAGCACGCCTAATTCTACCACAAGGTGAGGAGAGGGCGCCAGAGGGACTGAAAGCATATGGGGGTGGAGGGAGGATACTTACCCCAGTCGGTCAGTCTTGAACACAGTCCTCCTGTATTTTCAGGCAGAACCTACCCCGCAGACCACATCAGGGCAAAGCTCAGAAGCATATAAGTGAGTAACCCAGCTGGATGGTGTCCCTGTGGATACCAGGTGAGCGTAACAGAACACAAAGACTACCATAACAAATCCACCTGGGCGCCATGGAGACAGTGTGGTCTATTCTTAAAAGAGTGTAGTCCTCAGGTATAGCTAACATAATTGCTGGGCCGGCTGCTGAGTGGAGCCAGGATTCTGCAATGGCGAGGAAGTCCATTTTTTCAGTTGTGATAAGGTCGGCTATTTCTGTGGCATGTACCACCAGAGACCGAGCATTTATTAAGGCTCCTCTTATACCTGGCAGTGTGGATTTAGTGGGTGGTATTGTAGTATTGTGGGGGGGTCTCGGGCAGGTGGTAGGGTCTTGAGAGTGTCAGCTGTTGAGTTGGAGTGGGTGCTGAGTATTAGTGGAGTTGTGCAAAGAGGTTTTGGTATTGGGCTGGGCACTTCTTAGGTTTCTAGATGGGTTGTTAGAGAAGAGGTGTAGAGATTTGGCTGTAGGTTCATACATTTTGGGAAGTCTGGCACGAAGTTTGAGGTTTCAAGTCATTTAAGTTTTTGGGATCATTCGGGAGTGTCGTAGACATCAAGGAGGGCAGAGTGTTAGACATGTTAACATCTGTTGTGATGAGTAAGTGTAGGATAGTCCTCAGTAGGACTGTATAGGTAGCTGGCAAATACATAATTTGTGTGAGGGTGGGCTAGCTAATGGTAACAGTACCATACATAAGGAGTAAACTCAGAATGGGCTCTAGTGACTGTGTTTAGGGCGTGCAAGCAGATAGCGACGTGGTAATCACAGCGCTATGAGGCAAGGCGAAGAGACGGCATGTATTAGCACACATAGGCTAAGTAAAATGCATAAGTAAGGCGCGCTGTGCATATGGGCAGCGCTAGCAACGTGCTCGCAGAGATCACTAGTTGAGCGTAATATAGGCAGTGCAGTCAGGAATGGTTGATAAATTCACATACATTGGCAAAGCTGGCAATGTGAACAATGTGCTCACAGAAATCGCGGGTAACACAGAGTAAAAAGTCACGGAGCTATGAGGCTATGCAGAAATAGGCAATGCTGGCACAGTAGTGGCATGCACATTAGGGTCATCGATTAAATATAAAGCAAGTACTGTCACAGTAATCATAATAATAACGTGCTAGACGTGATATGAGCAAAACTAGCAGTATAGTCATAATGATCATGGGCTACGCGTGGTCAGGTCGCAGCTGACGGGGTAGTCACAAAGGTTGCAGCCTAAACTCAGTATGAGTGTGATAATTACAGAGTAGGCATAGGCGACATGTGTGGGCTAGGTTTAACAAGTGCGCGGGTGGTCAAGTTCTACAGTGCGGGCACGTAACTCTAGAACATGCTGAGCGCGGCCAAGTCAGAGCAGCAGGGGCACTCTGCAGGCCGGATGGGTACCACCAGGGCTAATAGTATATGCAGGTGGTGGTACAAGTATTACGGGCTGATAAAGGTGTGCCTGGCGCTATGCGGTGGCGTGACAAGGGAACCATTTATACACGCTTATAGACAAACCTTAGGTCCCGAGGCAGGAGGCAGTGCAACAGATAGAACACATATGACAAAATGAGCAAATGGTCGAGTGGCGATTATCAGTTGCAATCTACAGGTAGATACAGGGAGCTATAGAGTTTCAGTCATTTCAAGCAACTGAAGGCAGTGTTTTTCTTACCAGTATAGCTGGATACTAGCTTCAACAGTCAATGGGCCAGATAAAGTGCAGCGGTAGACAGGCAGAGTTCTTGGCCCTGGCCTCTGTCGGCTCTGGACAGGCTCGGACAGGAGGGGCCTTTGTCTCCCGGCCTTCGTCGATCCTGCTACGCCTACCGGCTACTGCTAATTGGCTTAAGATGTTAGGAGGGCCAATCAGCTGTACGGTAGCTCTGTAGCCGGAAATCACACGGCTCGGGCAATGGTGGCGGCCATCTTCCGCTGGGTTCTCCCTCGTGGGACGTGATGGCGATGAGCACAAAAGTGCTTCTATATAGGTGATGCCGTGTCGGAAGGGCGCTTCAAGGCAGCTAGTAGATTAAATGAGAATAGTGCTTGTAGCCTGCACTTTCTCTTCCTGCTCGCTCAGCATGAGGGAAATGCCTGTGAATGAAGGTGATTGGAAAGGGGGATCACCTGGATGCGGACGGTGGTGGGGTGCATGCTCCTGCTCCCAACACCGGCTAGTACGATATTTCATGAGTGGAATGTCCCGAGTGTGTCTGGAATGTCTGGGGTTGAATGAAGGTTCCACCCAGGCAGTTGGAAATATGTAGCCTGGGTGGTGGGAGCCAGTGGGCTCCCCTCTGTTCTTCCTTATCTCCTGATGTACCTGTGTTCAAGAAGACAACTGAGCTGAATATGCAACCCATTAAAGAAACCTGACCACCCTACCTGTGGCCTCCAGAGTCTCTACCAGATCTCTAACAGCCAACAACACAGTAACTCACTGCGCTGGCTACACTTTTGTACTGCACCCAATCCCTATTATGGTAATTTCAACGTGGAAATCCTTGTCCTCTGTGTATTGTGCCCCCTCCTATGGAAGACACAGCACAGTCTGCTAGCAAAGAGAGCTGGAGCAAGAAGTTGCGGATAATACTACGTGTCATTTGATGGGAGAGATGTGCTGTAATCACGGTGCTTATCACTGTATCAAATACATGCATAAAAAATGATTAAGACACTTTATGAAGACCCCTGCCTTGGTAGAGGCAGAGGGATCCTTACAGACAATTAAATGTCCAGTGGGTGAAATGTGAAGGTCACTTCATCTCTACAATGTGAGCAGCTTGACCTCAGATTTGCATCACCTTAAAAATCAATAGGCATACGGCTGAAGAGGGCAATGCACCTGCCCCCTGCATGGCTTATTCCAAACACTCATCCGCGGCTGCAGCTCAGCATCTCATGCATGTGCTCCAAACGTTTGCCCGGCGTTGGCATGCACCTTCTGTTTCGCAATACACCCACCCGTTCCAGGGAGGAGCCAACACACACCTGCTTGAGTAGTTTCTTGTTTGCTTATTAGCTGTGTGATCCAGATTAAGCTCAATAAACTTCGAAACAAACAAATGAATGCATACATGCAGCGTGTGTCACCCCATCGAGAGGTGCTTCATGGGAGTGTCAATTAGCAAAGCTCAATGCGCGGAGACAAATGGTCTCCAAAACCAAACCCGCCTGTAGGACTGAATGACAAGCCTCCTCATTGGCCTCTTCTGTTTAACCCCTCTGCTTCTGCCTTTGCCCCCCCTGTCCCCTGCTAATCTGTTCCTCTCTTGGCACCGAGCACCTGGCCACCCTCTGTCCTCTGGGCCCAGGTACCTGCTCACCCCGCCACCCTCCTGCACGGCCTTCGGGCCACCCCATGCACTGGGGTCTGTATCTGTACCCATACAGTCCCCCGCCCCCTTTCTTTTCTTTCTGCACTTATCAGACACACCCTGTCTGCTGCCCTAAACACAGCACTTGCCACTTGCTGGCTGCACTACCATCGTTTACTGTCTTCATTATTTATTTATTTTTATGTATTTATTATATATATTTGATTTGGCCGATAAATCAGCTTTTCAAAATGTATCATTAAAAAGCCATAAATTACATCACTTTTTTTTCATCACTTTACTATTATTTATCTGTTTATCTTCTGCTCTGCACTTTCCACTTCTCCCCCCTTCCATGCACTTTTCCCCTTTCCCTTTCCCATGCACTGTCACTGGGCCTGGTAAGATCGTTGTTTTGTTCTCCCCTGTTCCCCTCCCTTGCCTTATCGCGCTCTGAAACACTTGTGTATATAATAAAATATCACATCATAGCAGCTGTAAGGGTGACAGAACACTAGTAATGGACGGTACTTAGTGCACTTAAGGGATGGAAAAAAAATATGGATCCTCATTAGGACTCCGGCGTTAAACCATGGAATTACCACCCCATTCCGAGGTTGGCGGGGCGGTAATTCCCCATACCGCCATGGCCCTTCCCCATTCCCATTTTTGCCCCATAGGGCTCAATGGGAATGGGGAAGGAGCTAATTACGGTACCGCAAATTGCGGTACCGTAATTAGCACCAAGGTCCCTTTGCGGGTCCCTACTTTAACGGCTGGTAAACCCAGCCGTTAAGGTCGGGTCCCGCAAAGGGACTTCGTAATTAGGCGCTAAGTGTTTAACGGCGCCGCAGCCTTTTACGGCTCCGTTAAACACTTAGCGCCTGGGTCATAATGAGGCCCATGGCATTTTAAATACTTCCTATTTTCAAAATGCCACCTACCTATTTCTATGGAAAGATAGTTCACCAAGAGTCAACAAATACACACTGTACACAGCTAACAGCTAAACAACAGGGGGGCCAGCGTTCCCCAAACTTTTGAATTATTATATGGCCTTCTACATTAGACCAATGATTGACTGGGTGCAAAGGGACTCGCAATAAGATATTGGTTGCCATGGAGCAGGCTGTAGCGGGGCGTCTCTTATGCACTCAACCTTCAGTGCCCCGAAAGAGTCGGCGCAGACCTTCTATGTCAACCCCTCAAGGCGGGCCACCCTCGAGGCTAGGGATAGAGTGGGTAAAATAAAGGGGTCCATCTCCCTCCCCATTTACCTCATTGATCCACAACGAGGACTTCACACCGGGGGAGGCGGACAGGGGGTTTGTGCGAAGGCTGGATGGGGGGGTGAGAAAGGTGGGAGACCTATTTTTGAACGGTAGGATCCAGTCCTTCGAAGATTGCAAGAGGTCCCTATGGCTTAGAGGAAGCAGACCAATTTAGATATTTACAGGCCAGACACGGGGTACTGCACACATCCAATGTTAAATCAGCGACCAGAGAGCTGTTGCTGCTGTAATCAGGGTTTCAGTTGCCAGGGCAGGCGACTCCAAGGGGCTCATCTCCAGCCTCTACAAATGAATTCATGCTTTAGCCACTTCTGATGGCAGATCCGACTGTGAAGGGTGGGAGTGGGACCAGGGCCTTTTACCTGATCTCGGACGATAGGGAAAAGATTAATAGGGGAGCAACGTTTATGCTGTGCCCCCAGTTAGCCGAACCCCGATCTAAAATACTGACTAGGTGGTACAAAACCCCTGCCGGCATCATCACAGTCATCGGAAGAACTCTGAAATGTCTTGGAGGGGGTGTAATCGAGATAGTACGTTGTTGCATATTTTGTGAGGGTGCCCTTCAATACAGGATTTTCGGTTGGATGTGTGGTCTAAGTTAAAGGACATATTCAAGGTGGAGATACAAAATGACCCCTTACTGTGTATACTGGGCCTTAATGACTCCCAACGCTCGTCCCTCACCTCTTCCGGCCCATCTCCTACTGGCTGCCACATTGTCCATTATTCAGCTGTGGAGGAAGGCTGAAACCTCCTTCAACGCACCTACGGCTTGATAAAACCTGGACCATACCCTTTATGACTGTTTGCGCGCCTTTTTTAAATACATGCAAAAGGATTTGAACTCTCTATCGTGCCCGAGGCGGCTAAGAGCCTTGAATTTAGCAGAAATGCCCCTAATTGCATGCTCGATTCATCAACCTTGTAGGTCACTTGCATCACTCTGTTTCATTTCACTGTCAACAGGAATACCCCTAAGGGGATGGGCGGTGGGGCCTGGGGGGTCAGGGGGGTGCGAGTGAGACAGACATTGTTCTCATTTTGCTGTCATTACGGTTTAACTCGGCGGGCTGCCGGACTTTGTTAAGAATGTCACACAACCAATGAAATGTTGTCTTAAAAAAAGGCAATCTAACTATGAGCAGGAGCTGTAAATGCACCATATGTAAGTGACCTGTGGCCAAAATATCCTGTGTGATCCCAGCTCACACTATTTTAAAAATAGGAGGTGTTTCAAATACCATATTTTATGCGCACTACCATCATGCTCGCAATATGGCTCAGGGTATCTACATTTCAGAAATGTCAATCAAGGCCCATGGGTGGAGCTAGCCCAGTACCCGTATGCACAACTCTTAATGCAGATACCGGTGGGCACCGCAGTGCTTATCCCACTCATTCCTTTGCCTGATGAGTGTTAAGGGAGACCCTTACTTGATGCACTACCTGGTTCTGCACGGGTTTAGAGCTAGGGGCTGAAAGGGGATACTCTGCTGTTAGCGAGGATAATGTCATGGAAGGGGTAGAAAAAGGCATGGGCGTAATTTTAGGGGAGGACGGGGGTGTTTGTCCCCCCCAACTTTCATGGCACACCAGTTTGTCCCCATGAATTTGATGGGGCACACCTTTTCTTCAGATGTCATGTCCCCCCCAACATTCTCAGCAAAGTTACTCCACTGGAGGAACCGGAGACTTAGCAGATCAGGGGAAACCAAAACACTCATGCTCACGAGAGGGAAGCATAGAAGGGGTAAGGCAAGTACAGGCAAAGCCAATTCTTTGTGCTATTGTGCAGGCATGGGATCTGAAGGGTACAACTTGGCCACAAGATTGCCACAACAGGCAAAAGGTGCTAGTACTTTGGCATATTATGGCAGTTACTGGGAAACGCTTGTGGAAGAGCCCAAACTGTTGGCTTTGCCAATGCTTATTTATAGCAGGACGGCTGTGTAGGAAACAGATGCAAAGACAAATACTTCTTAAAAAACAAGTAGCTGAAGACATTCTTGGTTAAGACAGTTGTATTACATCAGGAGCTGTTTTCGATGGTTTACAGCTGAAGGTAAGCCATTACCTTTCAGAAATGTGCACAGCAAGCACAAAGGTAGACTCAAGGAGATCCCAGGTTATGTGTTTTGGGCAGTGAGGGGAAGGTAGTGTGTGGGAATGACCATAGGAACTAGCTTGGTCATAAATGCCAAAACAAAACCCACCATGCATGTTGCATGGTAACGTTGTGGAGTTGCCAAGACATACTAATATAGAGTTGGATTTAACCTGCCGTGAGCCGACAGCTCCCCTGCCACAGATTCCTTCCAGCTACGGTAGTAGGGTGTTTGTTTGTTTTATTATTTGTAATGCACGCCAGACCCAGGGGTATCAGGGCGCAATAGGCATCAAGAGGGTTGTTCAGCTTAGGTTACATTGCTGTGCAATAACATATATTTGAATACAGTCCACAGTGATAAAAGCGATTTGAACAGGATATACATGAAACTAGATGATTACACAATAATAACACAGGGACAGTAGAGAGTATATACAATATGTACAATAGGAGCGAGAATTCCAGTGTATATGTAATGGGAGGTTAGATGTCATTCTCCTTGATCCAGTGGATGATGTGAGATCTAAAGCGTGGGTAGGGGAGGTCAGCCCTCAGGGATGGGGGGAGGGAATTCCAAGATTGGGCCGCTTTAACCGGGAAGCTGCTCCCGCCAGCCTTTGTGCATTTAAATCTGGGTACTGTAAGAAGGTTGGTGTTAGTAGTTCTTGTGGGTCGGTTGGCGGGTTGTCTCGTGAATCTGTATATGAGATATTTTGGGGCCGCTTGGTGAAAGCATTTGTGTGTGAGGGACACTGTTTTGAGGGAGATTTTATCCTTCATAGAAAGCCAATTATTCGATCTTTTGTGGATAGAGATATGGGCTTTCCTAGAGATGCATAGAGATGCTCTTAAGGCATTGATTTGCAAGATCTGGAATTTATTGGTAATGTGATTATTGCTCCCTAGGTATAGGGCATTACAATAGTCCAATTTGGACAGAGCAAGGGCTCTTGCCAGGGTAATGCAGTTGTTAGGGAAAAGGAAGGGTTTAGCTGCTCTAATTAGTTTGCAGGTGTAAGCTGTTGATGAGACCATGGAATTGATTTGCTTTTTAAAACTTAGCATAGAGTCTAAATAGAAGCAGAGGGTTTTGACTTCCTTGGCTACTGTGATTAACTAACTAACTAACTAAAAAGTTTCTTATATAGCGCAATCACTCACCCGAAGGTCTCAGGGCGCTTACATAAAATGACAGACATATAACATCAATTGAAGGGAGGGAAGAGAAGTAGCCGCGATGGCGACTAACACGTCCTGAGAGGTAGCCAGTGATCTTACGGCATCCGATGAAGATTAAACATCAAAAAGAAAGGTCTTGAGACGTTTTCTGAATTGTTGCAGTGTGGTGGACTGTTTGAGATGAAGAGGGATTATGTTCCGGTTCTTGGGGCCCCAGACCCAAAAGCTTGCTTCACCCACTTTCTTCAAAAGGGTACCTGGTTGTGCCAATAGCAAGAGACTGTTTGAGCGTACCGTACGCTTAGGAATCGCTGGGATGTTATCATCAATTATGAAGTTGGAGTAGTTATGGCCTAATTTGTTAAGGTTCGCAGGGGTGCCCAGGATGAGGAGTTCCGTCTTGTCATCATTCAGGCATAGACCATGAAAGGCCATCCATGCCTGGATGACGAGGTATACCCTATTCACAAAGGCCAAATCCTTGTTGTAGTCACCCGTCAACGAGATGAGAATCTGAGTATCATCAGCATAGTTGGTGTAGGTGATACCCAGGCCGTCTTGATCATGAAAAAGGGGCTTTGTGAAAATGTTGTATAGAGTGGAAGACACGTAAGATCCCTGTGGCACCCTGCAGGTGATCGGTATAGGATCAGCTGCTGCAATGGGGGAGAAGACACGCATTGTTCTATTGTTCAAGAAGGATTGGATCCAACCTATCGCTTCTTGTGAGAAATGGGCGGCAGAATCCAGGTGGTTGCACAGGAGCTTATGGTCTACTAGGTCAAACGCCGCTGAGAGATCAAGTATCAACAATAGTGCTGCCTTGCCAGTGTCTCTCAGTGTGTCAATTAGTGCCTTGAGGTCTATTAGTGAGTCTGAGTACCATGTTGTGGTCTAATTCCTGACTGCTGTGCTCCTAATAGATTGTTGCATTCCAGAAATTGTTGAATTTGGAGGTAAGCCACCTTGTCCAAGATTTTAAGCAGGAACGGGACTGTGGTAATGGGGTGATAGTTGGTGGGTATGGACGGGTCGAGGGTTTGTTTTTTAAGTAGTGAGAGAACCCAATACTGTTTCAGATTGTTGGGTATGGTGCCAGTGGAGAAGGAGGCATTTATGAGTTTGGAAATTAATGGTGAAAGGCCACATGCAGCATCTTTTATGATTTGGGCTGGGCACAGGTCACCGTGGCAGTTAGAAGGTTTGAGTCCAGGGATGATTTTTTCAACTTCTACGATGGATACTTTATTGAAGTTGAAGTGGGGGATATGTTGATTAGGAGGAGGGGTTGGTGGATGGGATGGAGGCTTAGAGGTTATTTTAGGCTTAGGGGCCAGGAGGAGTGTTTCTTTTTTATTATTAATCTTAGCTTGGATAGTCGCTACCTTGTTCAATAGGGCACTCTGAATGCTGGTACACCATAGTTTGTCCTTATGAAAGGTATCAGGTACTATGATAGGTGATTCTATTTCTTTAAGGATTGTAAACAATTCTTCAGTCCTAAAGTTGGCTTGCGCAGATTGAAGGAGGATTGTTTTGCGAGTGTGATTTCTTTTTCGTATTGGGAGGCTATTTTACTAAGGTTGTTTTTATTAGTCTCTGAAGGGTTTTGTCTCCAGATTTGTTTGCTTTTGCGGTTTTCTAGTCTCATAGCTTTCAGGTGAGGAGTGAACCAGGTGTGTACATGTTTTTTGTGTTTGCTCGTTCTATTTTTCAGAGGAGCTATGGCGTCTAATGATGATAGCATTATTTTGTTATACTCATCTACCATGAAGAAAGGGTCAGTGTTGGCGGGGAGCGACTTTAAGGTGGGAAGAATCAATGGGGTGAGTTTTTCAGCTGTAATGTTTCTTTTGTTTCTAGTGGGGATGTCTGGGGCTATGTTAGTAGCGGGTACTGGAGGCATAGCCCCTAGAGAGAAAGAAATTAGGTAGTGGTCAGACCAAGGTTGAGGGTTGATGGACGTAATGAAGGTCTGGCAGTTGTGCTCTGCAACCCAGTCAAGGGTTCTTCCTTTGGTATGGGTGGCACTCAGTACTTTTTGGGTGAAGCCCAGTTCCTCAAGGGAGTCATTGATGTGCATGGCGTTGGTGTCATAAGGGTCATTAAAACCTAGATTAAGATCTCCTAGGAGGAGACAGTGAGAAGTGTTTTTGAGATTATCAGATAGAATGTTAGTTAGGTCTTCTTCGAAGGAGCCAAGGGGGCCAGGAGGTCTGTATATTACGTGGATAGACAGGGTCTGCAAGTCAGAGATAGGTAACTTGGCCGTGAAAGATTCGCAAGAGCCTAAGTTTAGCGGTGTGGAGAGTCTCAAGGACAGACTAGTTCTGGAGATTATGGCAAGGTCTCCGCCATGGGACTTATTGCAATCTATTCTAAGGAGAGCGTAGTCCTAGGGATGGCTAGCATGATTGCCGGGCTTGCTGCTGGGTGAAGCCAGAATTCACTAATAGCAAGGAAGTCCATTTTGTCAGTCTGGAGCAGGTCAGCAGTTTCCATTGTATGGGCTACCATGGAACGGGCATTTATAAAAGCTCCTCTTATGCTGGTCTGGGTAGTTTCCTTAGATGGTGACTGTGCGTCGTGGGAGTGTTTAGGGTGGTTGATGAGGTCTCGAGTGAGCCGGCTATTGAGCTGGAGTGGGTGTTTGGACTTGATGATTTTGTGGCAGGAGATGGTTGTGTTAATGTGTAGGCTGCTGGAAGTATTATTTGTAGGTGGGTGGTAGGTGTTAGCTAGAGGTTCATAGATTTTAGGGAGTCTAGCGTGGAGTTTAAGGTTTCTCTGAAGGAGACTGCATGTTCTGGTGTCCAAGTTGTTCTGGCTAGGAGGTTTGCTATTGTGGGTCACCAGATAGGGTGTAGTAACTGCTAGAGGCGAGGTAGGAGTCATGATGGGATGTAAGGTATAGAATAGTCCTCAGTAGGACAGTCAAGGTCATAGGCAGGTGCTTAATTTATTCGTATGATGACTGGGTGGGATCGGAGGTAGCTCTAAGGCTGGGCTGAGGTGCAGGATACAGGGGGCTCAGGGAGGCACAGTTGTGGGTAGGCTAGATTGGCAGTGTGTCCATGAGCTAAATGGCAGACATATCAAGGATTGCCCAGAGGTGCAGGTAGAATGGTACCCATCTGATAGAATGCAGTTACGGACTAAGTGACATTTGGCAGAAATCATGCACAATCAGCTAAGTGGCAAGATCAAGGCAGGAGTTACTAGACAAATAAAATAAAAAAACAGCTAGGAGGCGATAGGCAGATTAAATGCAAGTTCAAGGCAGATACAATGCACAATCAGCTAGTTGGCAAGATCAATGCAGGTGGCACTAGACAGATAGAATGCACTAGACAGATAAAATGCAAACATAGCTAGGAAGCAGTAGGCAGATTAAAAGCTAGCTCAAGCCAGATACAATGCACAATCAGCTAGTTGGCAAGATCAATGCAGGTGGCACTAGACAGATAGAATGCACTAGACAGATAAAATGCAAACATAGCTAGGAGGCAATAGGCAGATTAAAAGCTAGTTCAAGCCAGATACAATGCACAATCAGGTAGGTGGCAAGATCAATGCAGGTGGCACTAGACAGATAGAATGCACTAGACAGATAAGATGCAAAAATAGCTAGGAGGCAATAGGCAGATTAAAAGCTAGTTCAAGCCAGATACAATGCACAATCAGCTAGGTGGCAAGATCAATGCAGGTGGCACTAGACAGATAGAATGCACTAGACAGATAAGATGCAAAAATAGCTAGGAGGCAATAGGCAGATTAAAAGCTGGTTCAAGCCAGATACAATGCACAATCAGCTAGTTGGCAAGATCAATGCAGGTGGCACTAGACAGATAGAATGCACTAGGCAGATAAGATGCAAAAATAGCTAGGAGGCAATAGGCAGATTAAAAGCTAGTTCAAGCCAGATACAATGCACAATCAGCTAGGTGGCAAGATCAATGCAGGTGGCACTAGACAGATAGAATGCACTAGACAGATAAAATGCAAACATAGCTAGGAGGCAGTAGGCAGATTAAAAGCTAGTTCAAGCCAGATACAATGCACAATCAGCTAGTTGGCAAGATCAATGCAGGTGGCACTAGACAGATAGAATGCACTAGACAGATAAGATGCAAACATAGCTAGGAGGCAATAGGCAGATTAAAAGCTAGTTCAAGTCAGATACAATGCACAATCAGCTAGGTGGCAAGATCAATGCAGGTGGCACTAGACAGATAGAATGCACTAGACAGATAAGATGCAAACATAGCTAGGAGGCAATAGGCAGATTAAAAGCTAGTTCAAGCCAGATACAATGCACAATCAGCTAGGTGGCAAGATCAATGCAGGTGGCACTAGACAGATAGAATGCACTAGACAGATAAGATGCAAAAATAGCTAGGAGGCAATAGGCAGATTAAAAGCTAGTTCAAGCCAGATACAATGCACAATCAGCTAGGTGGCAAGATCAATGCAGGTGGCACTAGACAGATAGAATGCACTAGACAGATAAGATGCAAAAATAGCTAGGAGGCAATAGGCAGATTAAAAGCTAGTTCAAGCCAGATACAATGCACAATCAGCTAGGTGGCAAGATCAATGCAGGTGGCACTAGACAGATAGAATGCACTAGACAGATAAGATGCAAAAATAGCTAGGAGGCAATAGGCAGATTAAAAGCTAGTTCAAGCCAGATACAATGCACAATCAGCTAGGTGGCAAGATCAATGCAGGTGGCGCTAGACAGATAGAATGCACTAGACAGATAAGATGCAAAAATAGCTAGGAGGCAATAGGCAGATTAAAAGCTAGTTCAAGCCAGATACAATGCACAATCAGCTAGTGGCAAGATCAATGCAGGTGGCGCTAGACAGATAGAATGCACTAGACAGATAAGATGCAAAAATAGCTAGGAGGCAATAGGCAGATTAAAAGCTAGTTCAAGCCAGATACAATGCACAATCAGCTAGGTGGCAAGATCAATGCAGGTGGCGCTAGACAGATAGAATGCACTAGACAGATAAGATGCAAAAATAGCTAGGAGGCAGTAGGCAGATTAAAAGCTAGTTCAAGCCAGATACAATGCACAATCAGCTAGTTGGCAAGATCAATGCAGGTGGCACTAGACAGATAGAATGCACTAGACAGATAAAATGCAAAGACAGCTAAAGGCAATAGGCATATTAAATGTAAGTTCAAGGCGGGAGGCATTGGGCGGCAAAATTAACTGAGAGGCAGTAGGCAATGCAAGTGGATGAAGTGCAGGTAACATTTGGGGGGCCTCACAGGCTTAATTGGGAGCCTGCCGAGTGTGAGGCAATGTGCTATCTAGCATGCATGTCTGGGTTGAATTACAGGCCTAGTAAGAATTCTAACTACACACAGAGTAAGATGCAATGGTAAGGAGCGGCAGGAGCGACATGCATATAGGTAGAGATACAAATGATGGTAGTGGTGGGCGTTGCAAAATGTTAGAGTCAGTGGCAAAGTTGCAATCGGGCGCTTACTGGTCAGTTTAAAGTTCAGGAGTCAGGCGGGATGCCAGTCAATTGCTCGCGGCGCAAAATGGGCAGGGTTACTGGCCCGGGGCTCTGTCGACTCTGGACAGGCTCAGGACAGGTACCAGCCTTGGTGGGTGGGCTGGCTTGTTGCCTGCTGGCAAGGGATTTGCTTGAAGAAGGTCCTGGCAGCCAGTCTCGTGCACAGACAGGACCGGGGAGGAGATTCGGGTCGGGTCAAGACGATGAACTACGGACGGCTATCTTGAAGTAGTTGCATCTCGTGGACTGCAATGGAGGCTGATGTAAATATGAGCAGATAGTGGCGAATTGGCAAATTATGCAGGCTATTCTAGCTTGCTGGTGGGACACAGGGTAATTATGTACATTACCAGCTGATCCGCCACAAAAAAACGTGGTTGGTGAGGTGAAGTGCAAATATAATGTGGCCTGAGCTCTGGGTCTCAGTGGATCAGACTATGCATCAATAGGCCATTTACATAATATCAGCAGCTAGTAAGGTGCAGTTCTAGAAATAGCAGGCCATGTCTGAGCTGGTTATATTGGCTGCAGGCAATTTCAACTTGGATACATGGGACAAATATCGTTAATTGCCAATTTTAATGGAGACAGGGCTTGGCTAGTTGCAGGCCAACGTTGGTGTGGCTAATGTTTGTATCCGACATCATACTTAGCGGGCAATGGAGGAGTACTTACATAGCGTGCGTGTTGTAAGTTCTGTGGAGATGGTTGGCAATGGAGTCAGGCAAGGAGTGTTGCCCTAGGCACCTTAGGCACTGACAGGCACAGACAGGCTTGTGTCTTAAGTAGGGTGCCTTAGAGACAGGTTCCGGCTAGCGCCTTCCAGTGGTGCTAGGCTCCGGATGTAGCTGCAAGGTCTCCAATCAGCTGTGAGGATCCGTGAGCTGTTTCTAGGCAATGCATATACAACGAGTGGAAGCGGCCATTTTGTGCAGCTCCGCATGGAGGAGCACGATAATCAAGTTAAGGAATGGCAAAAATGGCTGATTGCCAACTCAGGGGAGCAAGGTCATCTTCACCTGGTGGTGGGAGCGGGGGTAGTGAGGTAGCACTCACGGGCCTGCTTACCCCAATGGCTGCAGTCTCAGGAATGTCAGAGGCTGTGCTTCTCCTGAAGCGGGATGGTCGAGGTGTGGGCTGGGCTCCTGCCCACCCAAGAGGAGGAAGGGATTGGCAGATGAGTATATGGTCCTACGTTGTGTGGTGCCTACTCAAGAGGGGGATCTTAGCCGGCTAACCATGCCATTGTTTGAACACATCTGAGTTCCCTTTTTACACTGCGATGATGTAGCCAGCTTGCCACGATATAACAACCATACATTCCCTTTATCACTTCATCAGGATATAGCAAAGAGCTTTAATGCATGCTAATAAATACCAGAGTTCCATGTAATTTCATCGACGGAATTTTCAAAGCCTGGCATTTCAACGTGGAAATGTTAATTGAATGTTTTTTTTACAATTTTTTTTGGGGGGTGGGTGGTTTAACCTCCTAACCCCCGCTCCCCCACCCATTTTACTGATTACCTAACCCCCAAACCCATATCTGCCCTTTCGCACCCTCACCCAAAAAATTCGATGTACATAAGTGCACATTGAAGTGGCAGGGTTTGAAAAATCTGGGGTTGAAAGGGCATTGCATCAAATACAAGATCCCTCATTAAACCCTCTACTGAGGTAGCAGACTACATGAATACCCATGACATAGAATAGGTGTACATGCATGCCCCCAAAACAATGTCTGAACAGGTCAGACCATCTGGCCCCTGTTATGCCCAGGAAATGACTAAAATAAACAAAATATCCGAACATAGGAAACATACGGCCATGACACACATGAGCACGTAGACCTCCTCATTGTAAAGGCGCTACGCAGTACTCGCCGGCCCACTCGCCGGCCCACTCGCCGGCCCATCTTCCTCCCTCTCCTGCCCTATGTCATCTTCCTATTTCCTATACACACAAGACCAGAAATATTGGCTGCACTTGGCAGTCCAATCTGAACTGCAAGCAGCATGTTAGTGAGGCAGTAAAGTCTATTTACGACCAGCTTAGACTCCTGCGACCCTTTTTTCCCCTGATTTCGGAAAAAGATCGACCAGTAGTCATTGAGTCAATGATACATTCTAAACTTGACCTCCCTAATGCTTTTCTCACAGGAATTTCAGCAAATCAAATCCATCACCTTCAAGTACCATTAAATGTAGCCATCAGACTTATTTTTAATTTGCCAAAATCTGCACCCGTTTCCTCTTTTCATAGATGACGTTACTTGTTACCGGTGCAGCAGACCATCCTTATCAAGGTCCTCCGTCTCGCTTTTTAACGCCTTCACGGCCTGGATCCCACTTACTCCCTTACCCTTAACTCCTTATCATCCAGCACAATCTTTACGCTCCTCTGTTGCAAATCTGGCAGTAGTATCTACATCGCACTTTGTACACAGAGGCAATAGGAGCTTCCCTGTCCTTGGCCCCCGTGCCTGGAAATCACGCCCTCCTGAACTCTAATTCCTTTTCTCTATTTTGGAAGAAGCTTAAAACATATCTCTTTCTATAATTTTCATTATGTACTGTCCGTTGTAATAAACATGTACGACTAGATACAGTTTCCATCCGGCTTTCCTCATACTGAGGAAATATGCACATTACAAATAACAAAATTAAAGAAAATCAAATCATCGCTGTAGCCAATGCAGCACAATACTCCACAAATATCACGGAACGCTCCTTGTAGCAATTGAACAATGCTGCAACACCATACCGGACATAGAGTCCACAGGAAAGAGTAACACAATTAAAATCTTCTCCGCAAGAAAGACATATAAAATGAGACAAAATACTGATGTGTCGAAATTGGAGGCCCCTCAACTCGCCGTTCCACTTCACTCAACATAACTATGGACATCGTTCACAACCCACAACCACACGGACTTCGCTGATACTCCCACATCACTGACACCTGCCTCAGACAAGGACATCCGCCCCTCCTCCATCTTGAAAGAAGTTTCAGGATCTGTCCATACACCCTCCTCTAAATAGTTAATGCCTCACTCGATCAGGGAATCTACTGGAATCTACCAAGCATCTTAGACGCAGGATTAAGCCAACCACTCTGCAAAAACCTATTCTAAACCCAGACTGCATTAATATCTGCCACCAATCACTAGCTTCCATCCACAGGTAAAATCGCGTGGAAGTCAGTTACCAACCAACTCCATGATCAGATTAACCAACATGGCCTGTTCTGTTATTTAGGTGCAGATGCAGCACGGAAACTGCCAAAATCCAGACCATATAGGATGCTTTCCAAGTCATGGATAAAGGTGAACTTTGCCTCTGGGTTCTCCCTGACTTCCCTGTCACGTTTCACACAGTCGACCATTCACACCGACACACCTACTCACAGGAATAGTCTTCAACTTGCTGGCCTCCTACTTCGTGGACAGATATTAAGCAATCCAGATGGGTTACTTCAGATCATATCGTCACCCAGTCACCCGCATAATCTCCCAGAGATCAATGCTCTCCACAGTGATCTTCAATCTCTTTATAGAACTCTAATATCTCATTTCATCAATGTATGCAAGGCATTTCACACCTCAGGACATAACTTGCCTCCATTGAAGCTGAGATGATGAGCACCTACGGTAAACCCAATTCCGACCAAATTGAATTTGTCCTACTAGGGCATCCTTCTAAACAGGAACCCATCATTGGGTGTCTGATGACATGCACCTTGATGGATTCTCACTTCAGTGGTCCTCATGCGCCCAATCAATCAGGTTTGTCATTGACAGCAATCTCCACTCACGTCAACCTATCAACATAAAAGCAGAAACTGGCTGGGGTCAATTTGTACCCATGCAGAAAATAAAGCCCTTCTTCCCACCTGAGTATTTCCGATACGCGTTGCAGGCCCTAGTAATCTCACTGCGTAATGGAGAGTTCTGCCTCTTCATCAGTGTCCCACCCACACACCTCATTCCCTCGGTGGCCTTTTAGCATGCCACGGCAGAACGCATAACACATCTTCCCCATCCTAAAATGCTTACACTATCTGTTCATTGCAGACAGAACCCTCTTCAGCACTACCTTCCTCACTTATACGGCAACTACTGTATGAACATCAGCCTATCTTGCCATGAAGCTCACAGGCTCAGATGGGACATACTCCCCTATGTCCCAGAGCATTGCAAGGCTCGAGATTGAATTGGCATACAGAGAGAAAACCAGGAAATGGGCGCACGCTTGCTAGGCTGCAGCCTAGTGAAAGACCATCCTCATTGCAATCAGGACTGCTCAAACTCTTCTAGATCTTAGGAAGGAACTTGATGCATTGACCTTCAGGGAATAACTAGGAGTCACTTGGGACCTGCTACTACCGGGTATATGCTGGTGGGTGGGCAAACCTTGTTAGTAGTGGCGCTGGATTATGGTGACAACCATGGATGGGATCACTTGTTGAAGAACGTGAGAACACCTTGTTTGTGATTCACACTTTGATTAATTAATTGTTGATTTTTGTAACCATTGTCCTGGCACATGACGTGCTAGGTGCATGTGAGAAAAGGCATCACTGCAATCGCCGCCATCGGGCACAATAATCGCTACTAAACAGACTCACAGTGGCTTAAACAGCCAATCGAATGCAGACCCAGTATTTCCAACAATCCCCAGGCTGACTACATCCTTAATAAAGGATCCTCCACCATTCTGCCACCACCTTGACAAAGACTGCAAAACGCGTGTTGCCTTTTCTCACAACCATGGGTCTGCCACTCCTCTAAACTCTAGACAATCCTACCTCTATTGGGTATATACCTCCCTTTTAATATGGGATACCCAAGCTACTATAACGTGTACCGGCCCCTTCCACTGACCTCTGTTAATCCCAAATTTCTTATACAGCACTTGTTTGCTTCCTAGCTTGGTTTGAGCTATATAAAAACAAATACATGCATACATCAAATCAAAAAGTACCCATTGACAATTCTAATCATTAAGATGCGGTACAATGCATAGACATGAAATAACATAATAAACATGATACAAGATATAAATAACATACAAAAAAACATTTGCCATTCAATTAGATGGAGTTCAGTTCAATGTTAGACGTTAACACAAAACACATGTTTCATTAGGGAAGTGCAACACCAATTGCCCAAATCTATTTTACTCGAAATTGACACAGATTTAGTTCATGTGTGTTAAGCTTTTCTTAAATTTCGGCTTTCGAGGACCACTGTATAGAGAGATAAGCCTTCTTCAGGACAGTCTTTTTTTGGAAAACTATGTCTCAAAGTGTAAGGTGTCTGTCAACATAGAAGTTAGGGAACATGAACCACACATCTTTAACCCAGGCTATACTACGCAGGCAACACAAAAGAGGAACTTCTGATAAAATCCCTCCTCAGTACTGCATGATTGGTGCTGCAGTCTGTATCCAAGCACATAAGCGGCTATAGTCCATTGGCTCACACTGGTAAGTGATTCAAAGGCAGCCCTACTGTATTACATAACACTGTCTGTCAGGAGCATAGAGTCAAACAAAACATTCCAATTCTCCTAAGAGAAAAATCCTATTTAAGTTCCAAAGAGTGAGGCAGTGGGGACAAAGATGAGCTTTAGAAGTGATGAAATGTAGACCATCTACCCCAGCTGTTGGATAGCACATTAGCCATTCTTTGTATAAAGGCAGTTTATTTCACATGGGACTTTCCTCCTGAGCAAGATCCTAACAAGCTCTTGCTCAGAATAAAATGGCACCTTTAATGTGCATCCCAGTGCATCACCCGGTGCCACGTGTACACTGTGTGAACTGTTTACTATGCATATGGGGTTCCCTGTGAATTACTGTGCATGCTCATTTTATGAGGGAGTTTGGGTGCAAATTGAGGTAGCCACAACCTGGCCCTATTGGCCTATTTCATTTTGAAGCAGGCCCTAGGTTTGATGATTCATTGAGGCCTTACAGAGACATAGGGCTGTAAGAGGTGTTATCACCCCACACGCGAATCACTGAGGGCAAATAGCCATTGAAAAGTGATGATAACACATGTTACAGCCCTCACACTCAGGTGCAATGTCCTTACAATACAAAACAGGCTACAAATAAAAGAAAACGGTGAGAGAAATGAGTTGTATTTGTTAATTTATATAACACTTCCGTCAAAGCGCTGGACATTAAGGTAACAATACAATTAGATATGATTACAAAACATGGTTGTGAGCTACATAAGTTTAAGCAATAGTGGATGACTTTAAAGATGAGAGTGTAAAACAGCTAAAGTAGGAGAAGATCAAAAAGAAAGAGGCAACTAACTGCAGTGCTTAAGAGAGAGCAATGAGAAAGAGAAAGAGAGAAAGGACTGATCACTGGAATATTTGTGAGCTACAGGAAGAAAATGGGGTTGAGCACGTACAGTACAAGAAGGTACATACATGGAAACCAGAGAAGATAACTCGATAAACAGGGAGGGATCAAGACATGAACACATTTGAAAATAATGGAAAGAAAATGAAAAAGGAGGCGAGATTCAAAAGTAAGCCAAGAGAAAGAAAGAATGGCTGCAGAGAGTGAGTCAGGAGGAGCGACCACAGGGCAGTGTAACTAGAAGTTGTAAAGCTACTTTAAACCTTCAAGGTAGCATTGCCCACAGGAATGTTAGCTAAGGAATACAAGAGCATTGCAGTGCAATGCCGTGAGAGTAGCATTAAGCTTTGAAACAGTGGTCAAGGCCATTGGTCGAAGTGTACGAAAAGAAGTAGTGGAACTATGTTCCCTGCTGGTCGGCCCCTCTCCCCACAAACCCCATCCCTGCCCCCCCACACACAATCCAAACCTGCAAATAAACACACCTTCTATTTATGGGAATTTGCAGTGCAGTGCACTGAGGTGCAAGCTTCAACTTCTTCCTACACTTTTACTTTAAAACGAAATCATTCTAGAACGGTTTCCTTTTAAAATAAAAGTATAGGAACGGTAAAATTTAAAAATAAAAAGTATGGGAGCACCGCTCCCGACCACTCCCGCCCACCTCGACCTCTGGTTAAGGCCCTCTTCTAATTCATTCTTTTAAATGGACCACCACCGATCCAATGCTATAAAAAAGCCATATAACACGCATCAACGATCCTGCGAGTAATGGTCGCCACCCAAGTTAAGGTCCTGGGAGAAGCCAGGGTCCCTTGAGGCAGGAGCTTTGGTACTGATGCGAGCAGTGTCGGCCTGCTGCTGTGAGTTATATTGCTATTAGCAATGGAAATGACAAAACACAGGCTTTTTATAATGTACAGAAAAAAAGAAAGTAGTATAATTATCTGGAATGATGTACCTTGTCAGAGCAAGTCCATTTTCAGTGTTACTTAAAGTGATGTAACAAAAATTAGTACCCGGCGAGGGTCAATCCATCAGAATGTAACAAACATTCTGATTGGCCCTCCCCGGGGCTGGGATTCTTTTCCTTTGATCCTGGAGGGGGGCAGGGGGCGGGGCAGCCCCTCAGCCAATGAGGAGGCTCGAAACAGGGCAATCCCAGCTCCAAGCCTCCACACAGCTGGAGGCTGCCATCCTCCCCCGCTGGGGATTCAGGTATTTTCTTTTTTCCTCCCCCCTCCCCTGCAAACATTCCCCTCCCCACCTTCCCAACCCCACTTACCTTCTTTTTGCTCCTTTTTCATGAGTGAACACGCTGGGAATACTTCTGTCCCCAGCGCGTCTTCTCCCAATGGCCGTCATGGAAAGGGAAAACAGATTCAGTTTTCCCTTCCCCGACGGCCTTTTTTTAAACTTTTTTTTTTCTGTTCCGAAACACCACAGCGTTTCGTAACAGAAAAAATGCTATTAGTACCTTGTTCTTGCGGGCCGGGGTACTAATAGAAATAAGCCCCTTGCCACAGGGGCATTACTGAGTCATCTAATGCCCGGGGCCCATAGTTATAGGCCCGAGCGAAGCCAGGGACTTAACGAACGCCCCGGGGCATTACCTGACTCAGTAATGCCCCCGCAGCTCGGGGCTTATTGCTGAATTGAAAAATGACTTGCACTGACAGGAAAGACTTTCAGTTTAAGTAAGGCAAGTTTCTATTTTCTGGGGGAGCATTTATGCAGAGGTGTTGATGGTCGTGGAGACGGAGGGGCAACATTATTGGGGTTGTTGTGGGCAGGAGCAGAGGTGGGCTAGAGAGTGGCGATGCAGCACGAATAGTGTACACACTGACCACTGGAGTGTGAGAGAACATGGCTTCTATTGGCGAACACGCAACACGGTGCTAATAAATCTGTTTGGTCCGTAGATACCTACTGGGAGCAATGCAGCAGGAAAAAACGAAATGTGTGTTTGCTGCGACTATTAAGGACGAATGTTGGTGATGGATTTTACCTGCATCAAAGCCTTGCTGGTATGCCGAAAAACTTGAGAGACTTAACATGTGTATACCAGGAACATGCATGCATGTGTTTCTCAAAAATAACTGCTCAAATGTACACTTCACTGAAAGGCACAATCTCCTGGGCACCACTTGACTTTTATAAGTAACTAAGTAACTGCTGTATCTGATGTCTTTCACCTCTGTAACCCTGTAACAATGTAACTTGTGTAACCTTGCAACCATGAAACAATGTCAATGCCATGAAATAAGACATTAATAGCGATTGCATCTACGCTACATTGTAACCTGTAACCTTACCTCAGTTTACTGCCAAGAACAGCGCATAGATGCCCTCGGGCTTGGTGCACTATATAAATTGCTAAATAAATAAATAAAACCTTTACTACTCTTGCTGGGAGGATGATTGGATAATCAATCTAGCCCCTTGTCAGTTGTACATTTCATCGAGACAGCCACAATGTGGAAAACCTCCATCACATGTCTTTCCTTGTTGGTGATCAGCAGCTGAGAAAAAGGAATTGCAACAAGTATGGATGTGTTAGTGGATGAAACATTGTAAGAATGCCTTAAACGAGGAAGATACAAATGGAAGATGCTAATTTCTTTAGCCTAAAGCCAGAGTAGAATTCTTTCAAAGATTTAAGATTGAGGAAGAAGTGGGTGACTTAGGGTGACCTTACCGCTCAGGCAAGATGATGTCTCCTGGCTTAGTGGCCCAGCCTGGAAAAAGTGCATTAGAGCTGATCGAACGAGGCATATGCTTGGACATTATATGATATGATAAGACATTTATAACGCGCCTGTAGACATGTGTTTCTAGGCACGACAAGACAGAGAGGGTACAGAGGGAGTACAATACAAACAATCTTACTAGGCCTTGTGTCATTCAGATAGTGCAAGTTCGGAAGGCAAAGCGCAGGGGAAGGGTATGGGGGAAGTGCAAAGGGGGGAAGGGGAAAGTGCAATCAAGGCAGCAATGCTCTGAGTAAGTGCAGCTGGGACAGCGCGGCTGTGGGTAAGTGCAAAGAGGCGAGGGACAATATAGGTTACAGTTACAGCCCCTTGTGCATGACAGACCCGGAGGCAGTGTGGGGGAGACCAGTCAAGAGGAGCCAGATACCCAGTGAAATTCTGAGGGTAACCAAGCAACCAGTCAGCACAGAAGACAGGTAGGTCAGCAGGGTAGGGAGGGAGAGAAAGCAGAGGAGAAAAGGAAGGTTTTGAGCTACTTCCGGAACTTCAGGTGGTCGGCTCAAGTTTGAGAGGGGCCGCGAGACCGTTCCAGATGGAAGCACCTGCAGAGGAAAGTGATCTACCCCCTACTCTCTTCCTGGAAAAGCGTCTACCACTCAGTGAGTTGGAGGAAGCAGATAGAAGGGCTTGAGTAGGATGGTATGTAGTAAGAGAGTGTTGAATGGAGTGTTGACCCCGGCCCCAGAAAGCCTTGTGGACAATGCAAAGGGTCTTGAACTTGATCCTTGCAGTCACCGGGAGCCAGTGGAGAGATTTCAGGGATGGAGAGATGCGGTCCCTGGGCTTGAGGCCAAGGATAAGTCTTGCGGTCCTGTTCTGTTGTATGGCAGTTGAGTGCTCAAGAGTCTACTCAAAGGTACAGATGAAGGCTGGCAAAGCCAGTCATGCACTCACATGATGGTATGGTATTGTTTATTTGTAAAATGCCTATACACAAAGTAAGTGTTTCAAAGCGCTCTATCACCGTAGAGGTGGAAGAGACAGCTGAGACAGGTGTCGGTATGCTTTACTCTATCTGAAAGACGGAAATGGAATCCAGCCAAGGCAGGCATGAGCTTGGCCTATTTAGCTTAGCAAGGGAGTACATTATAGTGAGAAAAGCAAGGCATGCGCTTGGCTCAACGGGCATAGTTAGAGGAAACCTTCTTGAATATGTGCTTGCTTATAAGGTGGTTTTCCTTCTGGGCACACCGGGGTGTATATCTTCTCACTCACTCATTAGTAGCTGTACAACAGCTTGTTTTGGTAACCCTATTCACATTGCTGACTGTATAGCCGTATACCGACTAACTCTGCTTCAGACAGTCTTATAAAAGGCTGGAAATTGAGGTATAATGGTCATGCACAGCGGTGCTGATCGTGTTTAGACGATTATGGGATTGTTCGATGGAACATGAATTGATAGTTTGTATGTAGAGGCGCCTTGAAAACGTCTGTGAAGTTGGTGGAACCTCTCTCAATTGAGTTTTAAATTCCTGAATTCCTTGTGTCATCCATGGGCGTCAATGTACCAGAAATCCCATAAAAGCTCATACCTGGTGGGAGGGGGGCAATCAGGATTGATACGCTTGTCTGAAGCTGCCGTGTTATGTGGGCATTTCAGTGTCATGTTCTGCTATGTGTTTCCATATCAGCATGGAGGCCAGACAGGCACTCATCTTGATTGGTTCAATCATCTGCTCAACCAACTACTCCAAGACACACATGGAACCCACCAAATGTTGGCTGGGCGTTTGGCTTGGCTGACTCCTCAAAGATTAACATGGGAGTCAGAAGAGGCGGGCAAGCACTTGGCTCAGCCAACTCTGCCATGATAAATATGGAAGCAGGGCAGAAGATGTCGCAAACATCCTTTTCTGGGTGAGTGTCCTTACACATGTTCCAACATATCTTCAAGCTGTGCATGCACATACTTCCGCGTGAGCATCCTGTGTAATTAGTGCCAGTTCTGTCTGCATTATGGGGAACCCTAGGAGAACCTTTTAGGCTCCAAACCAGGTGAATTCTTTGCCTGAGTAGTAGAATCACCCGTAAATGTGTAGTCAGACATGTTTTAATACAATTGATTGAAGACAAAATGTAAAGATTGGCGATAAGTGAATACATTCTTGTAAAACAAAAAGAACAGTAATTCATGACAAAAAAGATTTGATTCATGCATTAAAATGGATGTGATAGGAGAGGAAACTGTTCATCACAAAATGAAATCCTTTCAGGAATAACGTAATGATTTTGCAATCCACAGGAAATCCGCCAGATAAAGCAATGTGTGCCATCAGTAGAATTTCCGACGTTTCAATACAATTTGGAAAAAGGAGCTACATTTCAATGGGAGCCCTAGTCTCTCAATTGTGTAAGGGTTGAGGCCAGGATTTCTTCATAGAGAAATGAAAATCCGCCATTTTGTTTCACCAATGAGGATTCTCACGAGCGGGAAAGCTTCACTTTCTTAAAATGGTGCTAGGATGCGGAAATTGGGGGTTTTGCCTTCAGGGGAGATGTAGGGGGGATAAAACAGCAGACATTTGGAAATGTAAGTGTTTGTGGTGGGCGAGTGATATTATTTCTCTTTATTCGTTTTCCATCTATTCGTGTGAATTGTGATGTATTCGTCAGAATTCCTTTTGAAGTGTGTCACTGGAAAAAAATTCTTGTGCTCCCTTGTTGGCATCCCCGAGAATTTGTGTTAAACTATCACAGTCATTTTGTGCTAAATTCTTACTGTAATATTTTACATTAAACGCTTGATAGAACACATAGGGCGGTGGGGGGGGGGGGTGCGCAGAAAGCTCTTTTCACAATGTATGCTAAAACACAACATGTTGCACACATTCTCGTTCCGGTATGACTTGTTGCGCGGTGGCCATTGGCCATGGGAGTCAGGGGATTACGAGTAGGCCACAGACTTGTTAAGCGGAACAACCCCATGGTGTGTACCTTAGAAACAAACTGATAATATTGAATATGACATCTGTGAGGCTATGAAAAGAAAAGAAAGTCCATACTGTTGTTGTGAGATACAGTGAATGAAAAAACGAGTTAAGAAGGAGGTAAGTTGAAACAGTTTAACACAACAAAATACCTGAAAATTCAATGAAAAAACGGTTGACGTGACCTTAAGTTGATAGTTTAATGGAACAAAATCCCTAAGATTCTACAAGTGATGCCATGCTACCTTAACTCTTTCTCAACTTAGGAGCACACTAATGATATCACTGATGACATCACTTATAACATCAATTTGTTACATCATTGAAGGCATCACTGGAAACTGGAGCACACGGATGCCATCAAAGATGAGTACACTTTGTATATCGCGGGGAACTACCCACCAGAGCAAGTGATTCCCTGGGTCGATTGGTTCTATGTGATCTGGTCGAATCTTTTTCGTCAAAGTCGATTTTGTCAAATGTTCTCTTTTTACAGGAAGATTTTGCCACAGACATATGCAGGGGGAGCCCCCCCCCCCCGCTGCCACCCTTAACCCTCCTACATTAATTATTCTCCTAAACCCACCTCCCACATATAGTTGCGGCAAAATGTGACGAAAAAATAAAATTGACCAAATCTACAGATTCTACTCTAGCAAAAACTCCCTATCCTGGTCTATTTCAAGGCATATGACAAACATATTGCATAGGCGTGTGTGTGGTGCATGTTGTGCGGTGTCCTTGTGCACCTGTTATGGTGGTAGAGTGGGCACTGGGCTTGGCCGCAGGCTTTGTCTAGTCCAGTGTGCACACTAACTTATGAGTAACACAAGGCCACAAGGTCTGGCCAGTGGTCCATGATCCAAAGTTAGGGTCAGGTGGACACAGGTTCTGGCCACAAAAGACCCCTTGAATTCTTTGGTTGACCCGATGGGGGGCAGTGTGGCCAGTGGGCATGGCGACAGGCCATGGACCCACTGTGGTGGAAAAGTAGCCACAGGGCCTGATCTTGGTAGCACATGGGGCATGGTCTTCAGGCATTCTCCGGGCAATGTGGCAACAGGCTGTGCTTGTCATCTGTGTACTCTAGTTTCCAGTAATGTCAATTCACAGAACCCAGGAAGTTTAGCGGTGTGAGAAGAGGTGACACCCTTCACTTCAGGTCCCTCCCCCGATTCCTAAGCCCATACATGAGATCACAGCCGGCATCAACAATGAGATAAAAATAGCATCATGAGTGGCATCTGTGGGACAACTCGTGCATTATAATTATAAAAAATAAATAAATAAACTCCAATTAAAGATTCTATCACTCCCACGCCGGCCGAATTTCAAGGGCTTATTTCCGGTGTACACAGTAAATGGTCCTATTCCCTTGGAAGTATACACTCATGTCCATGGCAGTGGGTGGAAAATGCCCATTCGGGCACCGGTTAAACAGGAAATGAAGACCCCTGGCGTGACCTGTTCGGTGCCCGTATACAGGACAACAGAATTTACAATGCATTTCAGTGTTTTATTTTGCAATCGTTTGGCCATTTGTGTTGACTTCTGGGGTATTTTTAGTTTTGCGACCTGTTACACTAGTGCAAGTGAAATTGTGCACAGTATTAGTGCTGGGCAAAAATTCCCCCAATGAAAACAGGTATCCTTTTAATGTACTATTGGACTAGGATAATTTTAGAGTGAGTGCACACACTGGAAACTGATTTGCCTCTTGGCGCTTTTGCTGATGCCATGCACGAAGGCAACAGTTCAGTCTTTTTGTAGCATGGTCTTGGTTATACGGACCTTTTAAAAAAAATAATTGGTTTTGTAATATTGGCCTGTAGGAGAAGATGACGATTTCTGAACGTTTGTGCTGTATTGACATTTTTTGTGAAGTTGTGTTCTTGCATCAACATGTGACTGTTAACTTTAATGAAGCACAATTCAAATATATTTAAAACGCACTGTATTGTTGGCTATACAAAGGAGCACCATATACATTTTGTGGAATTGCAGTTTCATAGATGCTGTAAGATAACAGATAAAATGTGAATTATGCTATAAAAAAAAAAGTTGTGCTAAATTATTTTACAATCATAGTAAAACAATTAGAAACAAGTTATTGCATGCATTTCCGGCATCTGTGTGTGAGGAGTTCTTCTGATTCTGAACATTATGGGCCTGATTCATGAAATGTTTTACACGGTGCAAAATGACTTTTCACTGGTGCAAATTGACTTTGCACTTCCAACAAACACCCTGATTCATGGGACACGGTCCCAAAGTGTCTTTTTGCTTTGCAAAGTCACTTTGCACTGCAAAAATATACTTTGCACGGTTCCATGAATCAGGGTGGAGCAGTGCAAAGTGTCTTTTTGCAGTGCAAAGTGACTTTGCACGGCAAAAAGACATTTTGCATGGTTCCGTGAATCAGGGTGTTTGTTGGCAGTGCAAAGTCAATTTGCACGAGTGAAAAGACACTTTGCGCTGTTCAAAAATGTCCATGAATCAGGCCCTAGATTTGGAGGTGTTATTACCAAATGCAATTGTGCCAAATGATTTGACCTAGGAAGGATGAATGGATGAGTTATCACGAATGTCACTAGAATCACTGCGGAATAGGATATAGCAACATTTCGAATGCAAGCACTCTACACGCTGAGCTATCGTAAAGGTGCACAACAAGTTGCGCCGTAGTACTCTGTTGCCAAATCGCTCTCGTTTAAAGAAAGCTCCAATGATGCTCAATTGTGTGACCCGTCAGCCCATGCCAAGAAATGACCTATCATATGGCAGAAATGCCATTCCTTATAACTCAACCACTAGCCTGAAAGAATCACCCGACACAAGTGAGCTAAAACAAAATGAATACGGGAAAATGGGAACACGCACAGAACAGCAATTGCACTGAGAAAGCAAGTGTAAAGCCGGAGACTATGCAGGGTCTGTTGTAATCGTGGACAGGGAAACGTGCAGCTATCAAGGTGCAATACACTTTCTTGGTCTCCAGCGTGCAAAGGATGTGTTGGCATCCGTGGACAGGCTGGCACCGGGGGATTTCCAGTTAGTGAGCACTTTCCACAGCAGTGTTATGGCTTTTGCGCTCTAAAATCAGCAGCTTTCCTGAAAACTATACCATCTTTCTATCTGAGTTCTTGGGTTATACTGTGTTGTCTCAAGGTTTCTAAAGTGGTGCCGTCATCACACTGGCACTATTTGAAATCAAGCAAGATAGCTCAGTAGATCAGTGCACTCCTTGCCTGGTCAGCTGGGTAATCTACATACCACAGGCCCTACATTTGACAGGGCTGTGGAAGCCCTTTGGTGCTTACATGCTGCATGGTGCTGGCCGAGACGAGTACCCAGATAACATTGCTATGACAGGCTACAAAAAGATACTTCTATCAGAAGGGGGGGACCTGCAGTCCGATGTATATATTTGCCATTTGCACATCTGCACAGGTCCAATAAAGAGTGCTTTCACCTCCACAGGGTTACGGTCAGTGTATTAAGGAACACGTCATTACTGTGCGTTTCTTGGTTCAGGGTTGCTGTTTTGTTTATGTAGTGCTCAAATATCTCCAAAGTGGCCTCTCTGCACTGTCCTTTCGGGCAACTCTGCCGGCCCACAAGAGACTCTACCCATTCTAAAAAGCACCTTCTAAAGGCAGCAGGGACATCTGTGGACTGCCCTTTAAGGTACAATAGGAGTTGTTTACTGGAGAACCCAACTCCCACCCCGTGCCTTATGGTGTTTAGAAGAGCTAAACCCCAGGGAACACAGGGTTTTACACCTTGTGCATAATTAAAGGTCCGGTGTTGGTGTTGTAACGAGTTAACGTTACTTAATATCGGTCATACTCGTCCCTTCCTGTCATTCCAAGCGACCAAACTTCTAATTCAGTCCCTTATGTTCACACGTCTTAATTACTGTTCTGTGCTCTTGCCTGGTCCCCACGAGTCCCCCCCTCTGATCTGTCGATAATTCTGCTATCTTTCGCGTCCATCACGCTCTTCCACTGCGTCCTCTCTTCTTTCGTCCTCCTTTCTCCCGCTTGACTCTTGTCTTCTCTTTCACCTCCTCTCTCCTGTCTGCAGGTGCAGCCATGGTCTTGCCCGCCATAACTCTCTTCCTTGGTTTCTTTATCCTCTTCCTCACATTCGAGTCCCAGTCTCAGCATCTCCTCAGAGGCCTAGCCAGGATTGTCTGACAAGCGAATGGAACTGGGTCTGCCGCAGCGACATTGACATCTGCAAATGGGCGTCCCGTAGTTACAGCGCCAGTAAATACTTTGAAGTCATTTACTACCATGTAATTACTTCAAAAATATATATGGGGTTCTGGGTAAAGGGATACAAATGGGGTGCGGATTTGGGGTAGTAGTGTGGTGGAATGAGGGCATGGGGGATACCCCCTTAAAAAAAATTGAAGTAAAATTTCGAAGCAATTAACTCAAAGTACATTACTTCAAAGTAATTACTGGCGTCGAATATTCTTCCCCAAATGTGATGTGTTATTCACTGAGTATTTTTATTGCCGTACAATGTTTGTTGATGCCCAAGGAAGGGATTCATACTCTGCTATTGACACTCTTATCTGTACTACTCTTGCTGCAATGTCAAACACTCTCAAAAGAAAGGTTTTTTTTAAAAAAAATGATATCGAACTCTGTAAATGCCCAGATAGCGCTGCTGAGTGGGCATTTCCAGATTTTAGGTGTGCCTTGCGAGCTCGGGCCCTACCCTGTCCACGCCTGTGTTCCTTACTGTCCCTAAACCCCCCTGTGTCCCATCTCTTTTCTGCTCCTTCTCCCTCCTAGACCCTCAGACCCGTCATCACCTTCTCTTCAAATATTTCATTCTGAAACATCATCTTTTCTGGGCTCTTTCCAATAATTGACCAACTTCACCGGGTCTGCTGAGTAACATTGATCATTTACGCTTGATTATGTGTTGTTTAATAGTTATTACTATAATGCGCAGAGGTGTGGCGAAAAGCGCTTTATAAATCCAAATAAATATGATGTTTCTTTCTCTTAACTGTGTTTTATCAACTTGTTATGAATTGTTGTTTACATGTGTGTAAAGTTTGATTTTAACTAAGTCACACAATAAATAAATAAATAAATAAATACAACCTATGAATTGAGAAATCAGGGCACACCTGTATAAAATGGTGATGCCCTCGGAACGAGGGTGATGCAGACATCAGCAAGGGAGCCTTCGGATTCTGAATGCTGTGGGTGCCAGACTTTCAATGGCAATAGCTGTCCATGATGGGAGTACCCGAACATAGGATGGCAAAGCCTGGTGTATACATGACCTGAATACCTGCTGCGATGTTCCATATGGCATGAGTTATTGGGCATGTCATGGCAATGAAAAGCACATGAAGGTAACATCGGGTCATAAGGTGGCGACAGCTGGAACATGGGATGTGTACCAGGGCATAGGATGCCAGTGCTCAGCAAAAAAAAAAATGCAAGCAAGCGCGTAAATGGTTGCTACCGTAACCATAAGTTTGAGGTAACATGATTGCAACAGCGCCTTCATGCCCATGGGCTTAGTGCACTATATAAATGTTAAAAATAAAAAATATAAAATAAATAAATAAATGCCGATAGAATGCCTATACAAAAGGCAAAACCGATTACAATTGTGTTCCACAAAAATGGAACAGTGGTATGCAAGGAAAAGTAGCATCTTTGCTTTCTTTTAAAGACAATAGCTCATTACAGAATACATTGTCTGATTAAAATCTCAAACTTGCGTGCTGTTCTAAAAGAAAGGTGAATTGCTCTGAAGACTAATCCTGGCGTGCACTTGACACAGAAGGACTGGCAGGGGCACAAGACCACAATACTAGGCCTGACACTGTTGGCAAAAGGCTGGGAACACTGTACCCAATTTAAACTCATGTTCAGCTGAGTTTGCAATAAAGGACTTGCCAAACCATATTCCGTTTAACTGTCATGGTCACAGCGGCCTACTTGGACCAACATTGGCTTATCTGAAAAAGTCAGTTGTAATTGAAGTTTTTCCAACAGCTAAGCACTTACTAGCAGCACAACTGCTTAAAATGAACCCCCCCCCCCTAGTATAGCCTGACAGCAGGCACCAAGTCATGTATTTGTTCTCCTTGCAATAAAATCTATCATTGCCAGGTGACAGGCAACAAGCGTTGTGTATTTGTTCAGCTTACGCTAAAACCATTCACTTCATCACAGCTTCTGCATGGCCTATAACTTTATATTTAAAAACGATTTGCCGTCAACCACCCACCAAAGCAAAAAAGACGAGATCTTTCTTGTTTTCCATTTTTCTAATCCTTCAAACATTCCGATTGCGGAGGCACAAAAGCTTCCCTGAGGCCTTTCCTCGGGTGAGCACTGAGGTCTAACAAGCCGCGCGAGTGGCACTCACCTGTTTCCATAGTGCAGGCCGCAAATGTCTGCGTCTCTGGAAGTGCGGCAAAACTGCTCAGAAGTTGCGCAGCATAGGGTGACGGTCTAGTAGCCAGCTAGGGGCATGGTGCACGAGCTGGACTGGTGATGAGGGGGAAAAACACACGTTGTCATCTTGCAGTGGGCTTGTAATGGCTTTCTGCGGATTTGCTTAAATGCAAATCGAGCGCTGCTCGGCTCGGTGTAATTTGCATTGCAAGCGCAGACAGGCGTAAGAGAGTTTTCTCTGTCCCGGCTGTGGTGGCAAGGAGCATTTTTGGGACGCGGGGGCGAACAAACAATTGCAACACTAAAAATGTGATTGCACGTAAATTAGGGAGTCTAATTCTATGAAAGGTATGGTCAGGAGATAGAGAGTTGTGGGGAACCCCTTCCTAACATTTTACAAAAAAGGTTTGGTCTTTTCAATGTTTCCACTTCTGGGAATATTGTTGATGTCGATAAACGTATTGGCTTAGAATGGCTTTGCAATATGTAGGAGAAATGTGGCACAAAGCACCTTTTGATGAAATAGCACCGCCAGCGCAAGCCAGCCTTTATTGTGGAAATCAGCTCGAAAAGTGTGATCCGAGATTGTTAACTGTCCCCTTGTCACCAGGATCACTGTGCAGCTAGTCTTTCATGTGAATCAATTTCACTTTGTTTGATGGGACTCCCAGGCCTTTAAGTGGGCTGGGGCTAGCTGGGGCAGTCTCCAAAAAGTGCAGTCGTGCCTCTGCCGGGGCTCTCTCTAACGTGCCCTAGAGCACCAACCCCCAGATGCAGCCCTTTTACTCAGAGTCACAAGGTTAAAAGGCTGCCTACAGTGTCAGTGCTTCTGATTAGAAAAACAGAAGCAGTGGGGGCATGAAAAAGTATGAAAGCCACGCTCCCATGTCTTTATTTGTTTCTTGATCAGAGGCACTGAGCCCGCAGGCAGCCCTTAACCCTATCAGGGATGAGGAGTTAAACAGCTCTTTAGCAGTGCATTCCTTTTGGAGCCTCCCGCTTCTCCTTTTTGTTTCTTCATCACAGGCTCCAATCCCCACAGGCAGCTTGCTGGCGAGTGTCAGAGCCTGTGATTAAGAAACCTAAAGAGGGGCTGGACTTACCATAAGGAATGATAACAGTGTTCCCTGCCCGGCTGCCAGTGCCTGCCCAGCTTCGGAGGCAAGCAATTGACAACTCCCCACTCCTACCACCATACTTACCTTTACTTAGGCCACGTCCCCTAAACAGAGCCCCTCCTTCGATTCTTCCTCCCACTTAACGAACTGGTCACTCCCATTTTCATAACTTAACAAGGAAAAGCCACAAGTCCCAGCATGCCAAGTGCTCATGACTAAAACATATAAGTGGCCCTGGTATCTTGGGGCCAGCTGGCAACTCTGGAGAACCCCACGCCCCAAACACTGATCAGCGATATGTAGAGGTGAAGTCAAGTACCCCCACCAAAAACTCTGCCCCCATGTTACCTATATGTTGTGAGCCAGAAAATGAGACAAGTGCAGTACCAGTGAGAATGCATATAGCGCAGAAAATCCGGGAAACAAGGTATCCGTTGAGAAAACCATGTATGCATTCACAAAGAAATAATGGCCTTCTGGATAAAGTCCTGGAAGAAGTGTGAAAATGAGTGAAAGAGAAGATTGGTGATGTCTTGCCGAGTAGAGCTGACACACCTAGAAAAGATGCACGAGATAAAAGAACAAAGATTTTCTATAAACTCTGAAGAGGAGGTGTCGAAGGTGAGCAACATTTCGGGATCGAGATGAAGATGCTCATGCTACAGAAACCCAGAAGAAAATGCAAATCAGTTCACACGTGTACAGACACTACTGCGTAGACAAAGTGATCTTAAGGCTGGCCACATAGTGAATAGTTTGTGGCGATTCACCAATGTATAAAAATAGGAATGTATAGAACTTGGATATTCCACAGTGCACTTTAGCAAGACTTGAAACCCTGTGATTGGAAAGAGTTCTCAGTGTGGGCCAGTTGGAAAATAACTGATGGCGGAGGAGAAATTCAAGAAAGGCTTGGCTGGCCCAGCACCAAGAAGTGGAGGCCACTGTGAGCCTGGTTGTCCATCCAGTAGTTACATGAGCGTGAGAAAGAAACAAACGTCTGTTTGAGGTGGAATGGAAAAACACTGGAGGCGTCAAAAGTTCATCATTTCATAGAATTAAATGCAGCAAGAAGCTCGGAAACGCGGTTTCCAAGTCACATGGTCAGATCAAAATAGACATTGGGTCGAGCTACACCGAAACCAAGAAGATGCTCCCTTGTATTCTCAGGCACAGAGAGCTTCTGCAAGGCCAAGTTCAAAGCCTTAATTGACTGACAGACTACAAGAGTGATGATAGATGTTGGGCTTATTGGGAGGGGAGGCATGATCACGCCGACCCTCCCTGCACCTGGTATGGTAGCCTGCGTGCTGCTAGCATGTGGAATATTCCAGAAGGGTACAAGGGTGCCAAACCAATGGTAGAGGGCCATGTATCAAAGATCCCTTTAGTTTGTGTAACCAATAGACTGTCGAGTATTAGTGTGGCACAGAAGATAACTTGCACTTGGGATGGGTTAAGTTGGCCACCTGACAGTAGAGACCCAATCACTTCCCCGTCAGTATGGATCATATAATTAGATGTTCCCTGTAAGCCTATCACATCCCCAAGTAGGTTTTTGTAGTTTGCCACGTCGTTTGACGTCACTTATGATGAGTTTTGAGTATAAGAGATGTGTTTTTTCTAATATGCGTTGAAAGAAATCGAGAGAACGTCCGTTGATGTCCGTTGATGTCCGTTGTATTTCCCTGTTTTAGATAATTGCAAATAAAACAGACCAAGTTTTGCCAACTTCCTGAGTCAGATTAATTATTGATGTTTGAGTAATTTTTGCATCCCCATCTATCTCTAAGTAGTTCTACATCATCTTAAAGGGCTCTAGGTCTATGGGTTCACATGGTAGCAGAGATAGGATGGTTCAAAATCCATCGACCCAGTAGGCTTTTAAAGGTCTCGGAAATATCAGATGTCCTTTGCCATTCAGCTGGCGGACCGTGAGGCTTCCTGTGGATAGCAGCCGAGAACCAAAAATCTTGCAAGACAAATGAAGCAGGTGGAACGGGTCCCTCTTTCACAGAATTCCCCTCCCGGTTTTTACAAGCAGCTGAGTGTATCGAAGACTAAAGTGGCTGGTTGAGGGGGAGATGATTCGAGGGTCAGGAGCTGAATAGCAGATGGTGAGTAGATTGAGAAAGGTGGCAAAATAATGTCTATTAAATGGGGAAAGTGATAATGGGGAGAAAGTAACAGAGGGTTGGTGGGGTATTTGAGTTAATGACGAAGAGTGTCGAGAAGAAATATTTAATTGTGGACGAGGAGCGATCCATAAAATAAGCCCAGAGTCCTATGTCAAGGGACGTCTAGAAGGAGTTGTTTTAAAATCCGAATGGATATATGATGGGCTACAAACAGATAGATCTGTTAAAGAAAACAATTCACACTCCGATCAGAGTCATTATTATGGGCGAGAATAGACACGAGAAGCGTTGGCAAGGATATATGTGGGGTCGGCCAGTCTCTCTGTGTTTGTTTGTATATTATATGTGTTGTAGACTGAAGAAAAGTGAGACATAGAGGTTTGGAGCTGTGACGTTTTGTGCACCCTAATATTGTATAATTTTTCTGAAAAGTATTTTCTGTGTAAAGGAATGGTAGGTATTGACAGTCGAGTGTGACTAGTCATGATGGAAGATGTTACTCCGCTCATGCACCTGTGCAAACAGCTGCCAAAAAACACACACAAGCTTAAACAATATAGTGCAGAATGGGTTAAGGGCACGGCAGATAAAATGTTCATGCCATGGCCACAGGGGGAATTTCTGTCAAAAGCGGTTTTACAACACATGACCACATACCTGAATGCAGCATACACAGGAAAGAAGTTAGAAAAAAGTTAGCTAGCCTAGAGCATTGGAAAATGGACCAGGAATAATGGGAAGACCCGCCTCCTGAATACTGGATGCTTAACCAGTGTTAAGAGGGAGGTGTTGAGCCTTCTGCACCCCCTAACTCACCTGAAGTGAATGCCGATAGCACGAAAGACAAGGGAGTGTATCCATTAAGGGAGCTTAAAGCAGCGGCAGGATACAGTAATCCAACGCATAAGCCGCCTGCGTATAATAGTGACGAGAGTCCAGAAAAAACTCCAGAAAGGGATGTGATCTCTAAAGTCTCATGGGACAAAGAGAGAAGTGAAAGAAACGAGTATGACTTTAGATATAGAACGAGAAATTAAGAGATGGAAAGGAAAAAAGGATATAGCTGACGAGGCAGCGCTCATACAGAACGAATAGATGGCCGGTCAGATATTGCTCAAACCTGATGGGAAGAGCATCGAGGAAGTACGACAAGGGGACAATCAAGACAAGCAAGATAAAAAGGATAAGGAACGAGAGAAACGATGATAGAAGATGAGGCTAAAAAGAAGCGTAGATTAAGACGAGAGCAAGTGTAACAGGAAGAGCAGTTAAGAAAGGAGGAAAAGGGCAGAAGACCAAAGAAAATATGACAAAAGGTAGAGAACAATCGAAGAACGAGACATGTTAGAAAAGAGGAGAGAAGAAGAGGAAGAACAGAAATTAAGAGATAAAAGAAAGCAAAGATGCAGAGATGACGAGGTGCCTATGGCAAATGTAAGAAGGAAGCGAAAATACAGTTGTAGGGAAAGGGTTAGGGAGGAGGCGAAGAAATGAAGAGAATTTTATGAGGAAATGGAATGAAAGAGAAGGCAGAGGACACGCGGCATTGATCGCATTGAAATAGAGCTAATGCAATCAAATCCAATAGTGGCATGGGAAGACATACAGGAGTTCCTCCTGTCACAAGAACCTATGCCAGGACCCTCTAGTAAATCTAGAGGAGAATTGTGAGATAGGAAATATTAGAGACAGGATCAAAAAGCCTATCAAGAGAGGAGGGCAAAGGGTGAATCGAGAAATAAAGGGAAAGACAATCGATCTTAAAGTGTACAGTCACGAGGCAAAGAGGGAGGCCTGTTCAGCCTTGAGCATAGAGCCTTGTCCATAGACAGGCTGACTCTGAACAGAGACGAGAAGGAAGATAGTCATATGAGTTGGGGACAAGATATGTCAGATGAAGAAAGGGAAAGCTTGCGAGGGGAGGAGGGTGGTGCGTGCGGTCCCGAGGGGTGTTTTCAGATAGACAAGGAAGTTTGGTAGTCAGATTTGGACCTGCCTAAAAAAGGACGCCAGAGCCTATAGCGTGGCCAGAGCGACCTAAAAGGTGACCTCCTAGTGAGAGGGGGGACTCACCCCTATATGTGAGCATACTAAGGTCATTACCAGGAAGACAGCGATAGGGAACCATTGTCCCTACTATGTATATGCAGACAATGGAAGCCGATTGCGATTTTGGGATTTCACAATCTTCCTTATTAGAAAAAGGAGGGGCTAGACCACAGTGTATCCCGTGGCCCAAGATGGATAAGGATAACCTAAGGTGAAAGTTCCTGAGTTTGACTTCGGGCAGCGGAAAATTGGTTTATGAATTAGAAAAAATGACAGGATGAAACATGTTAGCTATAGGGGACATTAAGGGTCTTCTAGCAGCTATCCTTGGGGAGAGGACATTTGGACAAGAGCAGGCTACGCAAGTGTCACAGCACAGAATACAGCACATGATGGAGCGGCAATCTGCAAGGCGCTTAGAGTACAGTATCCCGATACGTCAGACATGGGAGCAATTATGGCACATAAGATTCAGGAAGGGGAAGATCTGCTTACTTACATTCAGAATTTTCAAGAGCAGTGGTCTTTAGAAACTTGTGAGCTGTGGGGAAAATCTATACCAGTATTCTATCATATACTATATCAGGGGTTGCCAGACCAGGAGCAGAGACAGCTCAAGAAGCTAGTGGGTATGGAGGCAAAACCGTGCCCAGAAATACAGTTGACCATTGTGCACCATTGCCAACTGTTGCAAGAGAAAATCGAAAGAAAGAGGATGCTAGGACGATCGAGGAAACTAAGTTAATACAGAAAAAGCTGTTGAAATATGCTATAGATGGGGTGATGCTGACTAGTGGAGAAGGGCCAGGATCACAACAGGCAGCAGGTATGCTACAGGTGAATAGCCAATGGCAGTCGGATGAAGGAGGAAACAGGTTTGTACAGAGTGTAAGCAAGGTGGTTTTCAGAATATGCAGAATGATAATCAAGGCATGCAGGGAGGGCAAGTTAGAAGATTCCCTTCTGTATGTTGGACATGTAGAATGACAGGGCACATCGCGCAAACATGTCGGAGCCAAGGGTATGTGCAAAATGGGCAATTCTCAATAGGGGGAAACAGCTTATCCGCCAGCATATAGTCCACAAAGCAGGGACGGGTTCGCCCAAGATCAGACAGTGTATCAAGCACAGGTACCGTAAACACACCAGACTTTTCAACCACAACAAGTACCATTGAATCTGCTGCAAGGGCAGTCACAGCACACACCCATGCAAATACAGCAGAGTGCACACACAGGACAGCTATTGACTCCTAGGGTAAGGGGGGCACTGTCATGGGAGAGAATCCTTTTACAGGTACGGGAATAAGTATGTATCCACAATAGGACAGCTCACAGGGTGACTTGATGTGCTCAGTACTATCGGTGACGGCCAATACTCAAGAGGAACCGAGGGTTGATGTTACCATAGGAGGCAAATCCTTTTCTTTTTTAGTAGACACAGGGGCAACTCGCTCATGTATACGAGAGGGAACATTGTAGGTATCTGGAAATGCCATGAATGCTCAGGGATTCTCTGGAGCTACACGTAGAGATCCTTTTACTGAGAAATTGCCAGTCTCTATAAGAGAATGTGATATGTCTGTCCCATTGTTGTATTCCAGACAGACAACAGTTAGTATACTGGGCCAAGATCTAATGACGAAGATAAATATGACAATATCCTTCACTGATGAAGGTATGGTGTGTTCAACATCAGGAATACATTATTTAAACGTGGGTGGATTTATCATGGCATTTACAGGACAAAAAGCTTCGCGAGGAGCACCATTAGAACAAGAGGTTTTTCATTATGGGGTACTCATTTTGTTAACGTGGCTACCCGGTATAGTGGGCAAGATTATGAGAATACCTGATGAATTTCTGTTCAGGCCACAGATACCTGTGGACGAAGAGGAAAGATGGGTTTTTCCCTTGGAATTACAGGCAGCCATAGTGCGAGGAGAATTGGCCATGCTTGAAGGTTGGGATCGAATTAGGCCATGGAGAACAGTGATTGCTATTGGGGAAGTATGTAGATTGACTGACGTCACTGACGAGGATTTGTTTAGAGAATACCAGTCAGATGACAAATTAGTGTTTGAAATGAGCATTTCCTATTGGATCAGGACAGAAAGACGAGAGGTTCAGCAGAAAATGTTGATAGTGCGGCAGCACCCCACATTTTTTGATGAAGAAATGGAGAAAGTACCAACTTCTTTATGGACTACGGGCCCCTATGATGTAGGCCTGTTGAAGGGGATGGGAGAAGTTAAGATTAAGATGAAGCCAGGAGTAAACTTACCTCAAGCAAGGTAGTATCCCATGCCTCGAGAGGCAGATGAGGGAATTTCTAAGCATATATCAGCCATGATGGATCAAAGCATCGTAGTGACTTCAGATTCACCATGCATTACCACAGTGTACCCTATTAAAAAATCAAAGGAGGTTGTGGCATTTAATTCCAGATATGAGGCCGATTAACCAGATTGTAGAGGCAGAGTTTCCTCTAGTTCCAAATCTGGTGACGATCCATTGTAGTATCCTGGTCGAGGCATAATATTTCACTGTGATTGGCTTGAAAAATGCGTTTTTCTCAACCCCGTTGCATAAAGATTCCCAAGATCTTACTTTGTTTACATTTCATCAGACGAAGCCGAAAAGTATACGTTTTCCCCAGTGGTATTGTGAGTCTCCATCGATTTTCAATAGGGTCCTGCAGATGGGCCTAAGCAATATTGATTTGCCAAGTGTTGTGTTGCAATATGTAGATGATATTTTGGTATGTAGCACATCAGAATAAGAGCGCAGACGTGACTCGATTGAGCTAATGATTATTCTAGCAGAGAAATGATATGAGGTGGACAAAGAGAAATGTGCAGTATTGCCAGGAAGAGGTGTTGTATATAGGTCAGTTAATTTCATGTGCAGGAAAGAAGGTTATGCCTGAAAGAGCTGAGGCGATTTTGGAAACCTCAAAATCACACACGATAAAGCAAATACAACAGTTTTTAGGACTGTGCAATTATATCAGAGCATGGGTATTTGATTATAGTTAATACACAAGACCATTTTTGCTGGCCCTGAAAAAGGCACAGGTGAATCATGAAAGCATTTAATGGACTGAAGAAATGGAGGAGGGGTTTGATGAACTAAAAAAGGCAACATGCACAGCATCAGTTTTTAGGGATTCCCAGTTATTCTGAAGAGTTATTTTTATTTTCGCACACAAATGGAACAGTCATGACAGCAGTGCTTACACAGAGAACTACATTGGGGTACAAGCCTTTAGCATATTATAGTGGGATTTTGGACCCAGTAATGAGGTGTCACTTCCCTAGCAAAAAATAATTGGCAGCAGCCGCATTCGCTATTGAAAAGTCTGCAACCATAGTAACGGGGTGTTCCATTATGTTAATCATTGAGCATGCGTTGTTTGCTGTTTTGGAGAAAACCAAGGGTACACTGATGTCTGAAAGAGCTTCTGCTTATGAGGTGGTTATATAGAATCCAGCGATTAAAATAGTGAGGTGTAAAATGGTGAACCCTGCCACGTTTGTAGCTGAAGAACTGGCAGAGGATGAACAAGTGCATGATATCTCAAATTATGAGGAATTCAATGATGAGATCCCGAGAGTGAAAGAAAATGCTCTAGCAGCAGGGGAGATTCTCTTTATTTATGGTTCTTCGAAGATCGATCAAACTGATGGAGAAAGACATTCAGGTGCCGCTGCAGTAAGGCACAAAGCTAATGGGGAATTTGAAGTAATGTCAAGTGCAAGACTACCATCTCACTTTTCAGCACAGGCTGCAGAATTAGTGGTGCTGGTTGTCGCACTTGAGAAACACGCTGACCACGAAGTAACAGTGTACAGTGACTCCGCCTACGTGATGTCAATTGTGCACACAGGGCCAGCACTTCAGAAAAGGAGGGGCTTACTCCGAGTGGATGGCACTCCAGTGCAACACACTGCCTTATTGGACAAGCTTATTGCAATAGTTAAGTGCACAGTGCACACTAAGAGAACAGACTTTATTTCATGCGGAAGCCAGGAGGCAAAAAGGGTTGCATATTCACCAGACATAATGAGTTTTGATATGCCTGATGTGAAAGAGAAAATGGTTGTGAATTAAAGTTTTAATCACTTATCACACAAACGCAGCTAATTGAATTTCAGGGTAAAGCTCCACAGGAAGAGAAAGACCTCTGGGCACAGAGGGGGTGTTCTCTATCCCCTTCTGAAGCACTGTGGTGACAAGGCAGCACTAGTAAATGGGTGATGCCTGTAGCTTTACTGAGGGTGGCATTAGAAAAGCTACACTACCCTGTGCATGTCACTAGGGAGAGCCTCGCAGCAACAATTGCAGAGGACTGGTTCGTACCGAACCTGTTAGAACACGTTGCTTTTTATGTAGTAAATTGCATCATATGTCAAAAGTTTACTGCTGGGCACACACTGCTAACAGTCAGAGGAGTCATTCCTCAACCAAATTGTCCTTTTCAGCATTTGCATATCGATTATGTTGACATGCTGCAGATCTGTAACGGATATAGGTATATGATAGTGGTGGTGTTCCCCTTCTCAAGGGGAATTGAGGCCGGTCCATGCACACATCCTGATGCCACTTGCACTGCAAAGTTTTTAGTCAGAGAAGTATTTCTCAGATGGGGAGTATGTGAGGTGCTCAGATCAGATAATGCCCCCATTTTGTGAATGAGGTATTTGAGCAAATTAGCTTATTGCTTGGTATAAAACACAAGTTTCCTTCTGCTTATCACCCGCAAGCAAATGGGATATGTGTGAGAGACTCAACAGTCTGCTCAAGGAGAGAAAAGCTGAATTGAAACTGACACTGAAAAAGTCGTGGCTGCACTGCCTGCCCCTTGCATTATATGCATTAAGAAATCAGCCCGGCTCTGTCCATCACCTCACTCCCCATGAACTAGTTACAGGGAGGCTAATGAGAACTCTTCTAACTCCTCCATCGAGGACTAGAAGTGATGCCCAGACAGCTGCAGAATTGTTAGGTAATTTGCTACATAAGTTCTTAACATGTATGATGGCTAGTATCTCTGTCATTTTAGATCAAGTCAAGCGGACAGGGTGTCGGTCTCAGAACACAGATATAGACCATACAGCAACCGGAGCTAACGATCTATGTTTACCAAACGCTTTGCTGGAGATCAAGTTTTAATTAGAAATTTCCTAGATTTAGTGCCACTTTCATGGTGGAAGATATTACTTCGTCAGCAGTCAAAGTCCTAGGAAGATGAGCTTGGATTCACAAAGGAGATGTGAAAGTCTATGCTGGAGAGGCTGCTGCATCCACAACACATTTGCAAGCAAGTCAAGGAAAAGAAGTTCAGCACGTGCAGACTCGATCGATGATGAGGAAGAAGGATGCAGAGACTGTCCAGTAGACAGATAAAAGTGTACATTTGGACTGTGGCTCCCCTGAGAGACTCTTTGGAGCTGCTAGCAAGGAGTGAAAAAGCTATTGTTCTTAAGCCACTGGAGCTTTGCTGACATTGGATTGTGGCTGCAGAAGTAAGTAAAATATGCCAGACTTGGACTTTGTGTTTGACGATTGGAAGAGAGAGCAGTTCCCTGACTAATTTCTCACTGAATTCCTTTTTGGAGGTGCCTATGGTGTTGTCTGATGCTGATGTACACAGACTACTTCTTGCTGTCTTCATATTTATACTCAGAGATTACCCTGCTCTTGTTGGGAGGAGCACTGACATATCTGCTTTTCTCCAGGATCATAAGAATGGCAGCAATAATGACGCAGATCAGACTATTACCTGAGCATCTTACTGGAGGTACAAATGGTCCTGTCTAATGACGATGCCCACAAACTACTGGCTATGATCTTTTACTATTTGCTTCAAGTTCATCCCTATCTTGTTTGGCAAGACACCAACACTTTTGTGTTCATGCGAGATCCTATAAACCGTCCAGCAATCAGCCAGTTGCTTCTGGAAATCATAGAACAGATTCGACAATTACCGCAGCATCAGAAGAGTTCGCCTGAATAAAATGAGTAATTACAGGCAAACAAACATATGGTCCATAGAGCATATTGCAGGTCCAGAAAGTGAGAAGATTCAACAACGAGTGGAGAGGCATCGATGGTGGAGCCTCATGTATTGGTGTATAATATTTGTTTGTTTTACATTCATAATTGTTTTTCTGATTCTAATAATTCACACTGTGTATTTCATTGGTCCCAAGAAAGCAGTGGCCCCTTTGAGCCTTCCCACTCCAGTTACATTGACAGAACTAGACATTGTGAGACAGCCAAGTCCTTATGTGATTGTCCCCACATCAGTAGCTCATGTGGAGACACCTGGTACTGTGGCAATAGCCCCTAGAAACCCTTATCTAGGAAGGACTCTTATAGATATCCGTACTGAGTGCCAGATACAGATTCTGAGAGAGAGAGAGAGAGAGAGATAGAGAGAGAGAGAGAGAGAGAGAGAGAGAGAGAGAGAGAGAGAGAGAGAGAGAGATAAAGAAAGAGACCTAAGAGAAGTACAACGGAGGATGATTATGAATTAAGTGATTATTTGGACAGTACAGCACATTTGGGGAACAACATGTGGTATCAGCACATGAAAGAGGTGGGAAAGAGAATTCTTGGGAGAATTACTATGTATGTGCACTCCTGCCTTATGCTATGGGAAAGTCTAAGATAGTCATAGCTATTGAAATTGATGGTCAAACAGCTCATTGCCTTACAAAAGGTCTATTCCAGGGCCGAACAGCATCTTTAATATGGGTAACAGAATGGTCAGCACCAGATTAAGATGACTGGCAGAAGAGGTTCAAAATTAAAAAGAAAGCGGTCAGATGCAGAACAGTGCTTTCTCGAGACGGATGGGAAGAAGGTGGTCATATGCAAAGGCACATGCAGTAAAGGGATTGCACAAAGCAGCTGTAGAAAATGTGGAATGATTGTGCAAACCTCTATGACCAAGGATTGCAAAACTTTTGACATGGGTCGAAGAAAAAGGGGGTCCATTGCAGATAGTGCCTTTGGGTAGTGCAGAACTGTGCTTCAGAAACAATGGCACGAGAAAAGTTGGAGCAAATCAGCAATACGGAAAAATCTTTGATGTGCCAGGAATGAAGGACGGGACAGCAGTGATAATGAATCACTATTGGACCTGTGGATCCAGAGTACATGAAGCTGCCCAGAGATTGGGGAGGACTTTGGTCTATAGTGATTGTCCATGTTCCAGCATTGGTGATCCCAAAGAGTGACCTGAACATTGGTGAGTTTCCAAAAGCAGATGCTCACCTGAGGAAGAAGAGATCTGCTGAGCTCCTGAATCAAATGAAGAGGGAGAACTATTTCTCAGCCAAGTCAATATAAGCTTTTGATGCCATTCCATATGAACACAGATTGTTCAGTCAGACTACAGAAATATTCACAACAATCTTTATGCCCAGGATCCAGGTGATAACAAATGCCAAATGGTTACAAATAACCAGATGGGAGCTTCTGCAGATGATCAACACCACCATAAAGGGTTTCAATGCTACCAAGGAGGAGCTGAGAGCCATTAAGACAGATGACTCTTCAGAGCAGCTATACCCTAGATATGATCACAGCTATCTATGGACGTGTTTGTGCCAAAATCGGATAATCATGTTGCACGTTCATACCTTCTCACGACGATGAGAATGGCACCTTAACAGAGGCTATAACATCGCTGACAAACCTACATATCAAAATGGAGGATGAAGTGGAAGACATTGGTGATGACAGCTGGTTTGGGTTAATATTCTTGTGGGTTCCATAAAGGATGGCAAACATTTTCGAGTTACTTGGAGCCCTGTTGGTGATGATCATGTTTGGGCTCTGTGTGATTAGGATAATAATCACACAATGCAGGAAGACTGCAAAGAAAGCAGTAGGAATGAAGATTGTGATTGATGTTGAATCAGGATTTGAACCTAAAGAGCTGACAAATGAAGAAATCAGGGATTGTGTAAAGGCCAGTATCCATGTACCTGAAGTAACAAAGTTTCTGTATCCCAGGAACCACAAGAAGTATGTGGGGAGATGGATCTACTGCAGTCCCAATAGACAATGCATGCTTATGATCTGGAGTGTTGATGAACATGTGAAATCAGCAGGATGCCTAAAAGGAGTCGTAAAGCTATGGGTCCCAAAGAAGCACTTCTTCAGAAAAGGATGTCTTGATGTGTAGACTGAATAGAGAGAGGTCGATGAATCACCCAGAGGGGGGAGTGTAGAGGTGGAGTCAAGTACCCCCACCAAAAAGTTTGGCCCCATGTTGCCTATATGTTGGGAGCCAGAAATTGAGACATGTGCAGTACCAGTGAGGATGCCTATACTGCAGAAAATCCTGGAAACTAGGTATCCATTGAGAAAACCATATATGCATTCACAAAGAAATAATGGCCTTCTGGGTAAAGCCCCGGAAGAAGTGTGAAAATGAGTGAAAGAAAAGACTGGTGGCATCATGCGGAATAGAGCTGACGCACCTAGAAAAGATGCACAAGATAAAACAACGTAGACATTGTGTAAGATCTGAAGAGGAGGTGTCAAAGGTGAGCAACATTTTGGGCTTGAGATGAAGATGCTCATGCTACCGAAATGCTGAAGAAAATGCAAATCAGCTTACACGTGTGCAGACGCAGTAACGCAAGTAGACAAAGTGATCTTAAGGCTGGCTACATAGTGAATAGTTTGCTGCGATGTGCCAATGTATATACATAAGAATGTATAGAACCTTCATATTCCACAGGGCACTTTAGCAAGGCTTGAAACCCTGTGATTGCAAAGGGTTTTCAATGAAGCGCAGTTGGAAAATTACTGATGGCGGAGGAGAAATTCAAGAAAGGCTTGGCTGGTCAAGCACCAAGAAGTCGAGGCCACCGTTAGCCTGGTTGTCCATCCAATAGTAAAATGATTGTGAGAAAGAAACAAACTTGTGTTTGAGGTAGAATGGAAAAACACTGAAGGTGTCAAAAGTTCATCATGTCATAGCATTAAATGCAGCAAGAAGCTCGGAAACGTGGTTTCCAAGTCACATGGTCAGATCAAAATAGACATTGGGTCGAGCTACACCGAAACCAAGAAGATACTCCCTTTTATTCTCAAGCACAGAGAGCTTCTGCAAGGCCAAGTTCAAAGCCTTAATTGACTGACAGACTACAAGAGTGATGATAGATGTTGGGCTAATTGGGAGGGGAGTCATGATTACGCCGACCCTCCCTGCACCTGATATGGTAGCCTGCGTGCTGCTAGCATGTGGAATATTACAGAAAGGTACAAGGGTGCCAAACCAATGGTAGAGGGTCATGTATCAAAGAGCCCTAAAGTTTGTGTAACCAAAAGACTCACCAGTATTAGTGTGACACAGAAGATAACTTGCACTTGGGATTGGCTTAGTTGCCCACCTGACGGTAGAGACCCAATCACTTCCCCAAGAATATGGAACGTATACTTAGATGTACCCTGTAAGCCTATCACATCCCCAAGTAGGTTATTGTAGTTTGCCACATAGTATGACATCACTTATGATGTGTTTTTACTATAAGAGATCTGTTTTTTATAATATGCACTGAGAGAAATCGAGCAAACATCCGTTGATGTCCGTTGTAACTTCTGTAACGCTCACCTGACATCCACGGGGACGCCACTCAGCCGGTCCGGACGTCCGAGCACTTCGAACCCTTCCCTGGACCTGCTCAACCAAGCACTGGGCCTGAAACACAGTATTATCAGAGGTCAATTCCCTATTGGTCTTGCTTGTCTGGCCCCCCTATTCTTCCCTGGGTGCCAACCTTCCCCCGGACCTCTCCTCACCTTTTTTTTTGCTGTGGGGCGCTCTCCGTCCAGCCTTCGATGCAGGGGTGCGTTGGATGATGCGGGCTGGAGGGTGCCTAGTTGCTTCACTGGCACGAGCCCGGCGGACGGGGCTTGCTGCGGCTTCACCCCGACCGGCATTTGGAATGAGTCTTACAAAAGATCTGATGGCTCTAGTCCCTTTAATATTGTGTCTTTCTTTCCTTAGGTGATGAAGGTCTTGAAGATAGTGATGCGTTGGTGAAATAAGTAGGAATGCGGAGCGTGATGCTTATTGGCTTCCTTAGCACTAACCAATGTTCGTCTTTTCCGTGTCCTTTTAGGTGCCGCAGTAACCCAGCATGGAAGCGAGCTGAAGAGATGAGCTGCGGTGAGAAAGCGCAATGTGCGGTGCCTCTTAAATGTTTTGCACTAACCTGATGCTTCTTTTCCCCTTTTTCAGATCGGAAGGATGCTCCGGAGCAGAAGTTGTCCGATCGACGGGAGTTCAGGTAAGGATTAACCTCTATTTGCAAATTCAAGAGAGCCAAGAATTGCCTAATGCTTACTAACGTCTTTTCTTCCATTCTTCTCCCCTTTGGTAGGGTGCGGTGTGCCGAGATGGATATGACTCTGCCATAGGAATCCGCAAGACTGGGAAGAGCTGGACAGAAGTTGGATGCTCTTCGAGGTGAGTATTGGCAACAAAGTTCTTATTCTTGCAGGTGCGCTGGCGCTGAAGAAAGAAGTGGGCCTCTTCAGGAGCACGGTGAGTGTCACGCTGCAGGTGCAGAGAAACGCAAAGCATGTTTCTCAGGCCGGGTGTGGTTTAAATAGTCTGTAGGTATCCCAGGTATCCCTGGGTGGAGCCACACCCACAAGACTAGACCGCTCATCCAGTTCAAGGAACTGAATTGCATGGCGGCATCCATTGCCCCATAATACATTGCAAGTCCAATACTAAGTGGATCTCAGGACTGTGTGTGAGCTTGGTGCCAAAGGCACCAAGTCTGAGTCCAAGTAGGTTTCTGGGGAGATGGGGAGGCCCTTAGGGGCCGACTAGGTGGCCGTGACCTGGCTCCAGTCTGATATGCCGGTGGGGGTGAGGGGAGGGTCAGGAATCGTGACACTCCCTGTTTTAGATAATTGCAAATAAAACAGACCAAGTTTTGCCAACTTCCTGAGTCGGTTTCATTATTGATGTTTGAGTAATTTCTGCATCCCCATCTATCTCTAAGTATTGCTACCTCGTCTTAAAGGGCCCTAGGTCTATGGTTACAGATACATGAAAAGTATGGAGTTCCGTTCAAGTAGACATGACAATGGTGACATGTCTCTTTTCTGGTAACCTTTTCTCTGTACACATGTAACAGTGCACATTTAATGTGTCGTGAACAGAGGATAGCACAGAGGCAACACGCTGCTCTTGGAAGCAAGACCATGCAGAGCAACAGAGGTTTAAATACTGGATCTGTGCTTAGAAACCAAACTCAGGTACAGTATTATGTGTGCTATAAAAAAACAATTAAATTAATTTAACACCAAAGTACGTACATAAAAAGACAAAAACATGTAGTCAAAATGGATAGGTGAAGTACAAAGGGAGATGGTATGATAGGGTCTTCTCTTCATTATTAAAAAATGACATGGAACAAAATGTTAACGAAGAACCAGACCACCAAGGAAAACACATGGAGCCCATTTGAATGGTGACATTTCTTTTTTGTGGATTTCAAGATGCAGCACCTTTGAAACACGTTTCATGTACATATCAAGTGCCTCTGTTGGCTCAGAGTATGGGTCTTTAGCCTGCAGCTCTCCATATTTTTAACAATGTGACTCCCATGATCCCTCACCATTGGCTAGAGCTGATGAGAGTTGTAGTCCAAAACATCTGAAGAGCCAAAGGTTGCAGGCCTGTAACCCAGTCAGTTTTCCAACATTATTAGCTTCAGCAACAGAAAGATGATAGTATAGCACAGGCTTCTGGGAGGGAGAGTGAGCCCAGAAGAGCCAAGGCAATCAGTAGCAAGACCCCACCTGTGCACAGCTATCGCTATTTGCGTAGTTGCAATATTCACAAACCCTGATGAATTGAGCATGCAGCCATGCGTGTCGATCGGATATTTGCCTGCTGGACTCTTAATGACTGTTTATGCTAAAAGGCCATCCGCACCATATTGATTGAATCATAATTCTTGCAAGGAACAGCTTTACTAGCATATCCTCTACACTATAAAGCCAGAGCTGTCCCCATTTTGAGGATGAGGTGTGAACTTCAAGCATCTTAGTTTGTACCATGTCAGTTTTGCAAAGCTCACACAGTTTTTGGTCTTTTGAATTCTGATACCTATAGCTTTCCTTTTCCCTCATTGCAATTGGCCATTAAAATATTAGAAGGAAAGACAGCACTGTATTGATACAGAGAACTAAGCAATCACAACTCTAGAACTCTAATATATGCATTCATGCTGGATTCTGTCCACAGGTAGACGATGTACAACAGCGATCTGAGACCTGAGGTTCTCCAGATTCTTTGTACTATGACTCCCATGACCCCCCACCATTGACTTTGCTAACTAGGGCTGCTGGCAGGTGTAGTCCGAACTCTACAGTTTATAATTGTAATCTTTTCTCCAAACCAGTTGTGTTGGAGATAGAGTTTTATAAGGTATTTAGCCTTGTTGTGGCTTGTTGACACATGGGTAGTGTCATACCATGTACGTCCAGTATGTCTGTGGAGCAAATTTCAATTATTGGTTGCATTACTTTTTTCAACATTGTTTCATTGAATTTTGAACAGCTTGCAAGAGTTGGCATCAAGGACATACAATTGACATTTTTGTGTGCTAATTTTTCCATGACAACAGTAGCACATGAGTTATGGCCATGGATGTGCCGTTTTTTTAATATTGATTGTGCTTCTTGAGATAGTACACCAACTCTAATACTTTTTAAAATGTTGGCGTATGTGAGTTCTGCAGAATGGTGCATGTTTTCTGTTAATTCTCTGTATTGGAAATGTTGCCAAAGGTTGCCATTGACTATGCTGCCAACAGTTTTACGGCAGAGTTTGTGCCATAAGGTTTTAAAAATAGGTTCAGCTTTCACTGGTGTCAATTGAAGAAGATCTCCAAAAACAATAATGTGTTTTCCTGCAAAGAGCTCTTCATAGTCTGTTTTAAGTACTTCTTGTAATCTGAGGTGAATCAAAGCCAATATTAGGTTGGAGACCATGCTCACTTAATCTATTAGTAGCATTTTCATTTGTTTCAAAACTCTGCGTAGTTCCATTGCAGCTTCTGTAGAAAGTTTGTAATAATCTAATTTGGTTTGGTGTTCTACTGGAAGGAGTAGTAATCGGTGTAAAGTGACACCGCCTATGTTGTAGGCAGCTAAACCTGTGGGGGCAGTTACAACAGCTGACAGTTTGTTGTTTGTCAATTGTTGAAGGAACTTGCTGATGATTTTGATTAAGAATGTTTTTCCTCAACCATATTGACAACTGACGTATAGCAGTATAGATTTGTAGTTTTGGGAGGTACACTTTTTATTTTCATGTTGTACACCATGTTCAATTTCTTTTGTTACTTCTTGGAAAATGCTATGCTGCTCATTGTTCAGTTTTGATTTCAGTACAGTGAAGTCTTCTGTATCTTCGTCATAGTGAGACATGGGGCCTCATTACACGGACGGCAGTAACCATGGCACTATTAGCGCCAGGGTTGCTGCCGGTATTTTACCGAGTCCGCCATGGTGAATGGCGGAATTACCGCCCTATTCCAAAGTGTATGGGGGTGGTAATTCCCCATTCACCATGGCTCTTCCCCATTCCATGTAGGGCTCAATGGGAATGGGGAAGGCGGTAATTACGGTACCGCAAATTGTGGTACTGTAATTACCTCCTAGGTCCCTTTGCGGGTCCCCTCCTTAACGACTGGTAAAACCAGCCGTTAAGGTAGGGTCCCACAAAGGGACCTCGTAGTAAGGTGGTAAGGGTTTACCGGCACTTCTACCCTTATCGGTACCGGTAAACCCTTACTGCCATCTGTGTAATGAGGCCCATGGTGTTTTCTACTTCTGGCATAGCTAATTCTGCCTCATTTGCTATTAGTGGTGGTCCCAGTGGTTCTTAGCTTCCTGTTACAGAAGGTTGACTACTGTTGGGAGTGTCCTTATCTAGTTGAGCCTGGAGTTCTTCTTTGCGTTGCTGTTCATTGTGCAACATTTTTTTGTACTGTATGAAGTTTACATCTGTTATAGTGCTTTCATTTGCTTTGAAAGCGTCTTCACAGGAGTAATAAATATCTATTAACTCTTCTTCTTTTCTCCATGATTTAAAAAGTTGTAGCAGGGACATGTAACATAGTCCTTTATGTTCAGGAGTTTTTAACGACAATTTGATATGATTAATTAAGCTTTGTTTGGTAAGTTTCACTAAGCTGCCTTCACAATTTGTCACTCTGTATCTACCTTTGTTTTCATCTGGTTTTATATTATTTTTGTACGTGAAGTTTTGGGCTATGTGGTATAGACACATGGTTTCCAGAGTGGTAAGTTTAGGTAGCATGTGTATAGTAAATTGCTTTTCAAAATGTCTTGGCTGTTGCGATCCTTTTTGGCTATTGTTTCTATGTCCTCGTATGATTTGAGAACTCTTTTTCTAGATTTAGCAAGACCAAGAATTAGCCATACTATATTTTCAGATTTTCCATACAAAGCAATACCGGTTAAACGGTCTGCAGCTTCATAGCACCCACATTCTCTATGAGAGAGCAATTTTATGCCTAAGCTGTGCAATTTCTGAGACAGTGTTTTGTCTGATGATAGGTCATCCCAGAGGTCTTGAAGCTCTGTTTTTTCTGCTTTGGTTAAGTAGGCTGTAACATATCGTGCAACTGCAGTGGAATTGTCTGCAATGTACTGCACATCTATGTTTGCATTCCATAAGAGGGCAATGATTGCATTGTAATCATTGATATACTTAGCTTCTTCTGTTCTTTTTATCTAATATATGTTCTTAGGTAATTTACCTTTAACACTATGTCTAACTGAAGACATGAAGTTGTTTACTTGACCTGTTGCTGTAACTGCTCTAGGGAAACCAAAGCGGCATTTGGTGTAGTATTTCCCTTTGTTTTTGTATTTGCGGTGACAATATTTCCCACATTTGTGTCTTTGAAATTGTAAAATGTGTGCATGAAGATCACTATTTGTTGTTTGTGAAGGAATTTCACAAGTGACATATTTTTCGATAAACTGTAAAAAAGTGCCATCACTGTCTTGACCAATTTAGGAGCATCTTTAATCCATAAAAGCATGTGGATATGTGGTGCTCCTCTGGCTTGGTATTCTTTTCTCAAAAAGAAGTGTTGCACTTCTCCGAGGGGAGGAACAGTTTCATTACAAATAAAGTGTAGCATAGCAATGAAGCGATGATGGAAATATCTTGAAACATTAACAGGATCTAGAGAGCAGATTTCTCCAGGTGTTAGTATATCTATGTTTGTTTTGTTTTTGTCTGATATGCGTAGGAAATCATGTAATTCTTCTGATGCATATTCTGCACAACTTAATGTAACAAACCAAGTGGGTGGGCCAGGGTTTCTTATCATACAACGTACATCTCTGTGACGTCGGAGCCAGTATTCTTTTGTACCACTCATGTTTGCTAACAGATTTGTAATGCTTGATTGTAGAACCTCATCTTTTTCTTGCACTTTTTGTTGTAATTGCGTAGCTGACATATTTTGAAAATGGGTACCTGATTTCAATGTGTGTGCAACTCCGTAGCATAGAGTTGCTAGTTCACTTTCAAAGAGTAGGTGGAATATGTATTCCACATTTTGTCTAAATCTGGGATCTTCAGAATACATTTGTAATGAGCAGTAATCTGATGCTGTTATTTGAGTGGGTCTATCATCGTACCTTCATCCTTTCCCAGTAGGAAAGAGTAGAGGAAAGGCATGTGCTTCTATACTTTTTTCCCATATGCTGATTGGTGATCCTTTGGTTTATCGCATTTGGTACATTTCTAGTGCATCATCTATGGTGTCTTTAGAGTGTAATGGATGAATTGTATAATGGTCTAAAATATTGGATACTGTAGCAGGATCTAGAAGTTCAAATTGACCAGTTTCTGGTGACTCTTGAATTATTTCAGTGTTTTCCCTCAGGTTTTCTTAAATATTAATTTCGTTGTGGTATTCATTATTGTATTTTAGATATTGCAAGGCTTGTCTAACTTTATGTAAGTCTACGAGTTGTTTCCAATTTCTTTTGTCTTTTGTAGGTACACCATTTACTAAGACAATTAAAATTTGATCTATTGGACGTTGCACTCCCAGAGTGTGTACATTTTCTTTCAGATCTAATGGTAAATAAACTACTTTGCCACAAATGCCTTTCACTAATTCAGAGGGAGGTAATTTTGCTGTTTTTGGTTGAAGGCGTATTATTGCTTGAAATGGGTGCACTATTTGAATTATGATGCTCTTATATAAACTGATTTGTTGCAGGGGTTTTGGTAGTGGGAATAATTCCAAGGTATTTGTGATAGCACGTGAAGGAGTTTGGTTGTTGTCAATTTTTGCAGTGCAGTAACTGCAAAGTATTAAGGGGTCATTTCTTTCGTATTTGTTTTCTGCTATAGGGTAGAGAGCTAATTCAAACCATTTGGAATCTTCATTGTCTTCTATTTTGTATGGTACATCTATAGTTTTTGTGTTACTTTTGTAAAACGTTCTGGGGCAACACACACACACATGGTTTGGTACTTCAGTGGATGTACTTTTAAATGTTAGTATTTCTTTTTGCACGTGTGTAGTAGAAGGTTGCCATTTGTACAATTGTGCCTAGTCTGTTGTAAAGCTATTGCATTTTGTGAGTGGCTTTCACTTCCAAAATATTTTCTCTGGATATGCTCTATTCCTTTGAGTAGGTCTTTGGCTGTACCATGTAGAAGATTGCTATTTAAATTGGCTAATGCTAAAGCTGAACTTTTAGAATAGTAGAGTTTATGGACTAGATCTCTTATAGTTGAATGATGTGTTAATATCATTTTGATATGACGGAATGTGCTTTTGCAAATTGGTCCTGAAATGCAGGCTAATGAATGTCCTTGTAGTCCTGTGTATTTGCGAACTGGACAGGTATCCATATTTTGTAGTAGTTTCATTTTGAATTTGTCTTTGCTTTTCACATACTGATTGAGGAACTAGCGGAAAGATTTGAACTATTTTTTTGTCAATGTTACACATTGAAGTGCACAGCCATTTGTACACTGGACGTTTTGGTTCAGTCCGATGGAAAGGTGATACTGAGTTTTCTGGGGATATTTTTGTAAGCAGCATTTTTTGTTCCATTATGGTATTATTAAGTTTTTCATACCCTCATCCACTGCTATGTATGGAAATTGTGTTTGCTTTTGTTTGTATGCTTCTTCATTGCAATATGGTTCTTTGCTTGTGGTGTGACTCCATTCACCTCCACAGATATTTAAGAAGTTATTTTTGTTGACGTCCCGTTTATTGAGAAGTCTTTTTTGTAGTTTAGTAGTTAATTTTGTTAGTGGTTTCATTCTGTTTAACACTAAAATAAATAACTTCCTTTTGAGAAGGATTGCACTGTCTATGAGAGCTTCTAAGATTAATTTTCTATGGTAGATTTTAAGGGTTGTGCATGATTTCTCTCCTGGTTTTATAGGATTTTGAAGAACTCTGTGGTGGAACATTTTTTGAAAAATACTTTTTTGGTATGGTTACTTGCCACTAGATCAAGATCTATAGGAGCAGTGTTTGCAGTAGTGGTAGCTGAATTCTTGTTAATCACTTTCTGTTTTGTTTTACATTTTGAAAGAGGAGGCAAAGTTTTTATACTGGAAGCTTGTTTTGTTTCGCTTCATGACTCTATTAGATCTTTTGTTTGAACTTTTTGTACAATTTCTGCTAGAGATGGATGCTTATTTTGGCCACTTTTATTTTGATTTGCTCTACTTCTGCGTTGCTTTCTACGGACTTGCTTTTTGGTAGGCATTCTTTGGGGTCTGTTGGAAAAAAAGAAGGTATGGGTTGGGCTGTTCTGCAATGTATGTGTGCTGTGTGCATGTGTCTGAGTATGATGGTAAGGATGTATGTGGAGGTGTATGATTGTGCAATGGGCAGCTCTAACTATTTGGGAAGACCATTCTTGTATTTTGTGTTACTATACTGGGGTTCAGATGACAATACAAAGTATGCTAGTGGTGAGGAGAAGCACTAATACTAAATCTAATGGTATAGAATTAAAACAGTTCTTTGTTCTGCAATACTAACATTCTAGGGGCTGATTCATGGAATTTGTGCACCGAGAAATGGAGATTTGTGTGCCATTCTGCCCGCAAATCCCTGTTTAACAAATGGGGATTTGTGGGCAGAATGGCACACAAATCCCCGTTTTTCGGCGCACAATTCCATGAATCAACCCCACAGTGTGTTTGAGTAACAGTTAGAACATTATGGTAGTATTGTACTTACTTTTTTTGTTTGGAATGAGCAGGTTTCTTCTGAGATGATGTTTGTACTTCAGACGCTGCTGCTTTTCAGGAGAGTGGTCTTCACTGCAATTGTAAAAGAAAGAAGTTAGTAATTTTGTGTGTTTGTAGCACTGTTGTTAATTTAGACATTGATTTTTATGTTTTTGTAGTAGTATTGCTTTTTGATAACTAAATATAGTGTGCGCATGCAGTTTCCTTTGACTATGTGCAGCCTTTATATTTTACTTATAATCTGTTAGTTCAACATGCTTTGCAAATGAGTATAATACTAAGCGTATGAAAGTCACTTGGTTTCTTAAGGCTGTGTTATTGGATGTTAGGAGATAGAAGAAATAATCATATACTTATTTTGCTATTTTTATAAGATAAATGGCAGAAACTGTATAGAAAAGCATGGAATGTATGCATGTGTGAACGTGTTGGTAATAAAGCAGAAGGATGTGATGTAGAGGCAGTGGTGTTATTTCAACAGGGAGCTTTTTCAATGATAGTATCTATCTGTTTGAGTGTATAAAGATGCATTAACTTATCCTGGATGTGTGTAATTTAATAATACACTACTAAGTGTTTTTCTACATTTATACTGTTATTTCTCACATCTTTTAATATTGAATTACACTTCTTTAGATAGCTGTGTGTGTAAAAAATGAATTTAGATTGCAGACAGGTTTGGAAGGCACAGTTGATTATAGCAGATGGGAAAAATGACAGTAAGTTCATTTTATAGGTTATACAGGTTAAGTGGCAGTTACTCTGTTTATATTCATTTATAAGAGTTATACATGTACTGTGCAGAAAATATGCATACCTGTAGTTTGTATTCATGCATGTGGATATGCATGCAGCTGCAAGTAGACATCTTTGAGACTTGTACAGTAGTTTTTGTAGTAGGTGCTTTCCAATGATATGAGACTTGTACTCAGAGTGATCAACAGTACATTTGAAGTGCTGAACTATGATGATGGAGTTAGATGTAGAGGTCTTGGATGTGATTACTGGATGGTTGTGTGACTGCTTAGCTGTATCCAATGAGGGAATGGCACAGAGAGTGAAGTGAAAAGGGTAGAAGGGCTGTCTAAGATTTACGTGCTCTGCGGACACCGCGGCTGTCCGCGGACAGGGCGTGCCACATCTGGGGTTTTCCAGCAAATACAGCATGGAAAGGGGACTGTAGGGTTGAGCCAATCAGGGGTTGAGGTTGTGTATTTGTGTTGAAAGAGGCTGTGTGTAGTGAAGATGGCAGAGGTGGAGAAAGTCAGGGTGTTGATGGTTGGAGATATGTTTGTGCATGGTTTGGAGCAGTACACTAAATGCAGCAATGTGGCAAACAATTTTGATGTTAAAGGAGTGGAGGTGGTGTGGAGCAATGTGCCTGATTGCAATGTATAGGGAATTGTACAAGTTTGTGAAGATATGGGTAGGAGGAACAGTCCCCATGTGGTAGATTTGCACTGTGGTGCTTTGCATTTGGGCTATGTCAGTGCCCCTACTTTGTTGGAAGATTTGGAACACTTGGTTCAAGCAGTAATGAACGTCCTTCCAAAAGCCAAAGTAATTTTTTCTGTTTTAGTACCTAGGGCAATATGAGACAATAGTTATGTTTTTTGTCCTCAGCAAAACATTGCTAGGTGTGCAATCAACCGAGGCATGTTTGCTTTCATGGTTAGAGCTGGTATGTTCTTCTGTAATAATGAGAATATTGATTCCAGTAATGCTGTTTATCTTAAAGAAGATGGCATTTCTTTATCTTTTATGGGAAATGCCATGCTGTTTTGGAACATAAGGGTTGCTTTGGAGAAGCTTATGTGAAGATTTTCGGAATAAAGAAAGAAAAAAAACAAAATAAAATACAAAATAACAGGTGTTTGTGAAGCATCTGCCAAAAAAACGAAAAAAAAGGGTCTTTTCAGAGCCAACTTCAAAGGGGAAATGCGGTACATTATTTAAATTTAAATTTAAATTCATTGCGCTTAGATTTTCGATATGTCCGCAGACATGGCAGTTGTCCACGGACACCGCGCATTACATACAGGGATTTTGGGGAGGAGAGGCATGCAAATGAGAATGCGTAGAGCAAGGGATTGGTCAATAAAGTTTACTGGGTGTGTTGCATAAGGAGAGAGTTTGTCAGAAAGTCTTTTTCCTGAGAGAAGAACAGATAGCTATGGCTGTGTGTTTCAGAAAACAGATTATCTGGATTTGGGAGACTCATGGATACATTGGTTGGAGGTGCATAAAGAACACTGTGGAGTAGCTGCACATCTTGGATTCCCTCATGTGGAAGTGCACTGGCATGGAGTGTGTGGAATGAAGTGGCTGGATTTGGTACCTCTATGTGCTACTTTGGAGACGCACTGTCATCCAGACATAATTATAATTCATTGTGGAGGGAACAGTTTAGGACATTTGTCTGGAATTTCTTTGCAATTTGCAATGAAAGAAGGATTTGGGAAGGTCATGGATATGTTTCCAAAATCCCAAGTAATTTTTTCTCGCAATGCGCAAAGACAAATGTGTATGCATTCTTCTTCATTTGGTCCACAAATGGAGAAAGCGAGGCGCAATGTCAATAAAGCTGTTTGTGCCCTTTTAAGTGATGTTGGTATGTCCTCTTTTCACAATGAAAATATTATGTTTCGTAGCACATATATTTTTCGCAGAGATGGAGTACATCTTACTTATGCTGGCAATCAGATTTTTCTGTGAAATATACAAAATGCATTGCAACCTTTTTTGTAATTACATTAACACATTTTGCAGTAGGTGCTAATCATTTGAAGTTTTTTAAATAAAAAAAACCCACCAAAAGGCTCTTTTCAGAGCCACCACTTCCTTGCATAGAAAAGTGCAATGTTTGTGATAGGGTAGCACTCCCAAAAAATAAATGTCCGCGGACTGTCTGCGGACTCTTAAAAAATGCACAGGGCCCTACACTATTTATTTCTCAATTCTATTTTTAAACTGTGGAAGAGCCTTTTTCAGTTTTTTTGATCTTTTATATATTTTTTGGTTTTTTAAACACGACACACAAGGAAAGGAGGGTAAGGAAGGGACACCAACCACAGGGATCGGAAAGGGCAGGTGGAGAGAGGAAGATGTAGTGTGGGCCTTATTCAGGTAGTGGGCAGACCTTCTCGTGCTCCTTGACCGCAGTCTCGAAAGCACTCTGAAGATTGTCGCCCCTGCAGAGTACTGCGTCGCAGTACATACACAATATTGTGACCCTCGAAAGGTAAGGGTCAACAGCATCATGAATGGCCTGTGAGGCAGCTGGAGGGATGTGCTGTCCTACAGGAGTGTCTCTTGTGTGACAGGAGCGGAAACGGAGGATATTGTAGAGGAACTCAACCTACTACGTTTATCACAAGGTACAACCTTGCGAATAGCCCCACCCTGGAACGACCTTAGGTGTCACTTCATTGATGTCGTACCAAAGCTGTACGAACCAGGCCTCCCATAACTCAGCACCATTTTGCACTGATTGCAGGTGACCTTATTTGCATGTGCTTTTGGCACTCCATCAAGAGTGGTAAACAACCGCCACACCCAAGACTCATGGCGAGTGCTGGTAGTAGGGACTTCCACTACCTCATTCTCTTCATCCTCTTCATTCATCTACTCTACATCCTCATGCCTGTTCCCCTCAACAGGCCCTTGGGTAGATGTTGGTGGTGGAGTGGGTGGGGGTGCTGATACAGCAGAAGCAGCCACGGTCGCCATCTGGAAGACAGCAGGCGAAGTCACCAGCAATGCAGGCAGTCAATGCAGGTCTGAAGCAATGCTCTGTCAGGTAGCCAGAAGCACAATGAGGAGCAATTCTAGGGTGTGTACTTTTATAGGGGTGCTGGTGCGTGCTCCACGGACTTCCGTGCTGTCCGCGGACAGATCGACCACCAAAAAGAGGCTCAAAAAGTTCCAGAAAGTATGTAGATTGCCAGGGACATTGTCTGGGACATGTGCAATGGTGAAATTTTACTGTCAAATACTTTGTATTGTCCAAAATAGTACTTTTAAAATGTTCGGGGACCCGGACAGTGTCCACAAATCAGGACACTAGCTCAGTGTGGGTGCGGTCACATGATGATGTCGCGAACACGTTCGCGAATGGGACGGCTGTCTGCAGGACACCAAATGTGTTCTTAGGACACCTCCATTTTGGTTAATTGCGGACATTCTAGATATCGAGTGGTTTCTAAGAACAGTTCCATTTTGATTGCGGACATTACAGACAGGTATAGTGTTCTTAGGACACCTCCATTTTGGTAAATTGCAAACATTCCGGACATCGAGTGTGTTCTAAGAACAGTTCCATTTTGATTGCGGACATTACGGACAGGTATAGTGTTCTTAGGACACCTCCATTTTGGTTAATTACGGACATTCCGGACACCCACACTGTCCACGGACACATTAACTGCCTTTAAAAAAAAAAACAACAATAGAGGACTGAATTAAAACACATACTTTTTTTATTATATACAAATATAAAATTTATGACAGAGAGGGGGAAGCAGAAACTGACACAAATACAGGGGAATTAGGGGTTTGGAGAGGATGGATGGGAGGGGATGAAGGGATGGAAGTCTCATCATAATGTTTTTCTTGGTGGTGAGAGTTTGGGGATAGTTGACTGGGACATGGAGAGGGGGAACAGTTACATGTGGGACAATTAAATTTACAGGGTAATTCATGGAATAAATGTGCGCTGAAAAGGGGAGCACAAGCGTGAAAATCACAGCGCACGCGTGCTAAAGCCACGCACGCAGCTGTTCATCGATTCATGGAATGCGCTGCGTTTGTAAAACCTGGGATGTGCACCAAATTCGTGGGTGGCGCACGCGGGCGCACACGTCACTAAACGCTGTGCGCGACGCGCACAGGGAAAGCGCAAATCGTGTAGCGCACACAAGAAAAGTGGGCGGAACACGGGGTATAACACGCAGAATGGGGAACAACGCGTGAAAATGTGGGCATTACGGGGGAAGTACAGGAGGTAAATGCTTGCAACGCCCACACGCGCGCTCACAACACGTATTCATGGAATCGGAAAGGGGAAAGCCGTGCGCCAAAAAAGACACGCTAATCCGGAAACACGTATGCCAGCAGGAAGCAGGTGTAAGCGGCCCCGTGCAGCATAAAAGTGAGCGCAAACAACAAACAAACTCATACGCTACGATGAATATACTGTTCCTTGCAGCAGTGGTCGTGGGACACCGCAGGATGAGGATATCCAGGCCCCACATTGTTTTACACAGGACCAGCCTTTTTGGGATGCCTAATGACTAGGTGTATGGGAGGTACACGTGTCCACCACACATAATCCTAGAACTGGTCAGGGAGTGGGAGGATGACCTCACATCACCCACCCTGTGCTCCCAAGCACTGAGCCCCTTGGAAAAGGTGCTCAATGTACTGCACTTTTTGGCTACTGGATCATTTCAGCGGACAAGTGCCATAGTGGGAGGTGTCTCACAGGCCACGCAGTCACGCTGCCTACACCAGGTGTTGGCCATCATGACTGCACGCCCCTCAGTCTGCAGGGACATATACATGTCCAGAACACCTGCAGAAAGGCAGGCTGTTGTCCAGGACTTTTACGGGGTGGCACACTTCCCCAAAGTGCTAAGTGCCATTGATTGCACCCATGTGGCTCTATGTCCTCCCAGGGCCACTGAGCACATCTCTCGAAACCGCAAGCACTGGCATTCCATCAACGTGCAGGTTGTATGTGATGCCAAGGGAATCATCACCTCAGTATATGCCAACTATCCAGGGTCCAGCCATGATAGTTTCATATTCAGAATGTCACCCCTAAACCGAGAACTGGAAGCTGGGCAGCATGGCGACACATGGCTAATTGGCGAGTATAAATGCCTCTGCACATGCATGCATGTCAGAGACTGAGAAATGTGAAAACCCCACTAATGACAACCATAATCACCTCCCCAGGGGACAGTGCCTACCCTCTGAGTACCCAGCTTGTGGCAAATTACTTTACCTAAAATCCCACTCCTGCGGAGTGCACACAGGCCTGGCACATACCAGCTGACAAAAGGGACAGTCAACTGTCACATCCATACCAGCCTGAGATTGTTCACCTGGAAGTGCTACATTGTGTGCATCCCTAGCTACTTAAAGACACCCAATGCTTATCAGAAAAAGCCACACATTCATGCAGCATATAGGAATACCCCTTTGCAAAATACCACATCAAAATAGTGGCTGTCACCCAACCCCTCCCCATCTCAGCTACCCAACACACCATGGCATGGCATGCAATGTGAAAGCAACCAAATGAATACACAACACATGACACAAGTGTCACAAAGTGCACTGTCCCAAATGGAAACAGGCCACAGACGATTTGCTTTCAGTAATGAATAAACAACAACACACATGAAGAAATACTTACCAGCAAGACAAAACATCAGTACAGGATCAAACAGTGGCAATATATGACAGTAAAAAATGAAAGTAATGCAAGTGTCACAACCTGACTAAGGCAGCACATCGACCCCTTCCAACTGCAGAGTATTGCTGGTAGGCAAATGTGTCAGTGTACTGCATACAACATGAACTGCATCTGCAAAGGAGACGGGCTTGTTAAAACATGAAGAAGGTACATGTATTTAAGGAAAAAGTCATGGATGTAGAACCATATATAAATCTACCATGCAGTGGAGAATTGAACAACAATCCCCACTAGGGATGTATACACAGTTTTGACTACAGACTGCACACACAATTTATGGGAGCCCAATGTCACTGTGTAAGTTACTGTCACTTGGTCACACCCTTTGCGAGCCCATGGAAAGGGGAAGCAGGAGGGGTGTGTGTGTCAGGAACCCAAGTTTCTAACTCAAAGACAGGACAAGCCTGCATGTGCACATCTGGAATAAACAGTGGATGCCTACGGGAGCCACACAAAGCAACACACTGTAAAATAAAAAAATAAAAAATAAAAAATGGCCATGTGTGGACGAAGGGGTATTGGGGGGAGGCCACCCAGGACGGACGAGATACAGGGTGCACCCCAACACCCACATGCATGGATGTTGAGAAAAATAAAAACCCTCCATGGGCTCATGGCCTGCACGGCTACGCTACAGTGGGAGAACTGCCGTCGCTGTCATCATCCTCTGGTGATACATCAGAAGGTGGGCATGATATGGGAGCAGACCACGCAAAACCCTGGCATGCTCCTCCATGGCAGCAAGCTTACGGGTGTGAAAGGTTTGGTTCGGCAGGATGATGGTACGGAGATCCCCATGCAGCACCTCACGGGTAGCACGTATTTCTGCCTGCATGGCCTTGCGTGATGCCCGGATCGCCTGACGGGTTGCCTGGAGCTCAGCTGAGAGTGTGCGTGTCAGCTGCTCCAGCTGCTGTTCTGACCTTGTACTCCGGGACACCTCAAGTTCACACAGAGTATCCCTGAGGGAGCTGTGTTCTAACCTCAGGGCTTCCCTGTGTGCCTGTGACTCTGCACGGCTACGCTACAGTGGGAGAACTGCCGTTGCTGTCATCATCCTCTGGTGATACATCAGAAGGTGGGCATGATATGGGAGCAGACCACGCAAAGCCCTGGCATGCTCCTCCATGGCAGAAAGCTTACGGGTGTGAAAGGTTTGGTTCGGCAGGATGATGGTACGGAGATCCCCATGCAGCACCTCACGGGTAGCACGCATTTCTGCCTGCATGGCCTTGCGTGATGCCCGGATCGCCTGACGGGTTGCCTGGAGCTCAGCTGAGAGTGTGCGTGTCAGCTGCTCCAGCTGCTGTTCTGACCTTGTACTCTGGGACACCTCAAGTTCACACAGAGTATCCCTGAGGGAGCTGTGTTCTAACCTCAGGGCTTCCCTGTGTGCCTGTGACTCTGCAGAAATGGCTGTGCACAGAATCTCCAGTCCAGCCCGTCGGTCCCTGTCAGACGCCAACATGTCCTCCCTGTGTGAGTGGCAAATGGACTCTGTTGCCTGCTGCTGGAGCTCCACCTGACTTTCAGGGGGGAGAATGGAAGTGGCCACCCTATCCATGGCCTGAGCCATCATTTCACACGATTCCTCCTGTTGTGCTGCTATAGTGTAGATGGAGTTCTCCCACACAGTATTGCCTGGTGGCGCACGGCCACCGCGTTGGCGGGCACCACACCTGTTTGGGGCAAGGTGATGTGCACCTTGCTGTGCTGGCACTTCCTGAGACTGCAGGACTGCATTCCTCCTTTGATCTGCTGGCCCAGGAACAGGAGCAAATATTATGGAGTGTGACTCTGCATCCGTAATGGCCACAGGCGGACTTTCCAACACTGAATGCCCCATAGAGGGGTCTACGCCCAGTGCAGGTGGGTTGGACAGAACAGCATCCCTGCCAGAAACACTCACCTGCGACAGGACATATGTCTCAATGTCCGATTCAGCACCTTATTCATAGAGGTCTCCCGAGGTGTACCCAGAGACACCCGTGGACAGTATGGTCTGCATGAGTAATGGGTTTTCACCCACCACCACCCCACGTCCTCCACTGGTGCCCGGTTGTAGCTGTGAGTAGTCGTGGCTCTGCGCCATCTCCTCCTCCTCAACAGAATCAAGTGCCTCATCACCTGCAAAAACATGAAAGAAAAGTAATGAAAAGAGGCATGAGCACCATAGCACACACACATAGGCATGACGAGGCAGACATCCAGTACATAAATGTCACATGTCACACATGACAATAACTCAGGAATGCATGCACTGTCAATGAGTTGGAAGGGGAGGCAAAAAGCAGACACTGAGGACTCCAAGATGGAAAACCAACACATGTGCTGCATGCTGGATAACACTGGCATCACACATTAGCCTGTGAGTGGCATGGATAATCCACATACATAACACATGCCAGCACACAGATGGCACGTAGCATAGGCATGGCAGATTTGACAAGGACACCCAGATGGTAGCAAATCGGTACTGTCACCCATCCATGTGAGATGAACATCATAAAATAAAACATGCAAAATAGTGTGACAAAAGACGCATGTGCCACACGCTGCAACAAAGCCAGTATTGACTGATGCAGTGAAGGCAGGCACATGATACATCAATGGTTGGTCACTTCGACATGAGAGAAGACAATTGTCATGTTCAAAATTCAAGGAGGGACCCAAAATGATTGTGTGCAGGCCATGTGTAGGTGCACATTACTCAATCAGCCTAACTGGTCAAATCATTCCCATAATAAGGTAAGAAATGTGGGCCATTGTGGGGTGTACTCTATGACTGAAGTATGTCACATTTGGGGCAGTACGGCACAAAAATGTGTGTTAAAAATGCTAATGATTTCATCAATCAGGCAGAATGAACAGGAAAACAGTATGAACAATGTTGTGGCAAGATGACAGTTGAAGGGCAAGTGCAGTAATCAGGTGCAAATTGTCAACTGCGGTCAGAAGGTATACTGTGAAACTGAAACCCAAGGCCGGGGAATGGTTTGGAGGGACCACATGGGTGACCCATAGCAGTCATCACTACACAGCCTCACCTGGCACTCAATCAGAACACATCACCCAAGCAACATACACATGGATTACACACACATGCATGGGCACTCACCGGACATTGCTTCAAGATCTGACAGGTCTCTCACGCCTTGGATCTGATCCTCTGTGATGAAGGCTCCAGCGATAGACTCATGTTCAGTGAGTTTTTCCTCCTCTGGTGGAGACCCACCATCAGTCACCAGAGTAGAGGCATGATTGGAAGCCAGTTTGTTCTTTGCTCTGCGTTTCAGGTCATTCCACCACTTAGAGCAATCATCAGCTGTGCGCCTCACAAATCCAAGGGAACTAATGTGGTCCGCGATGGTCTGCCAGTGGGCCCTACGTTGAGCAGTCGTAGTCTTGCACCCTGCAGTCACCACCATTTCGCTCCGACACATAGCCCACACGTGCGTCTAGTTCTGCATCATTGAAACTAGGCTTCCTTGACGTGCCGCAGTGGGTAGCCGTGTCTGGGCTCCCAGCCTGTAGCGCAAGAGCACCCTTCTTCCTCTTGGAAGATGGTGCGGACCCTGAGTGGCTTACGCCACTCTGGTTGGTAGGGGCTGAAGCGCAGGTGGACTGGGCACTCGAAGTAGCCAAAGGCAAGATGACCAAAGGTCTCACTGCAGGCATTGGCTGCTGGGTGATGTTGGCAGGACCAACCTCAGTGTGATGGACTTGGAAGAACACTGTCTGGGCTGGGAGACTCGGAGCTGGGGTGGATTGAGCTGCAGTTGCCCCTGCAGCCTCCTCACCCTGGCTACTTGGGGCAGCAGATGACATTGCTGTCCCAGATCCACGTGGCCTGGTGACAGCAACTTTCACCGCCACACGTGGCTTTGACTTGGTGACACAGAAGTCAGTCTGGGAGTCATCCTGTGCCGGTTCGGTTGACAATATGGGCTGGATTAACAAGGCCTGAGCTGGGATGGTGTGAGCTACATCTCCCCGGCCCATTGGGGGATAGGGCATTGGTGTCCCTGATTGGTCCTCCACACACTGGCCTCTTGGGCCACCCTGCACATCCTGGCCACGTCCCCTACCGTGCCCACCTCTTTGAGGTCGGCCACCTTTGCCTCCCTTACTGCTTGGTCGCCTCCCAACCATGGCATTGATGTTGTTGTGCGAATGGGAGGTGCAGTAAACAATTGTCCTGGGCAATTGGGGTGAAAGGGGTAGGGTACTAGATGGAATTCGTACCTTAGTGCTCGAGCAAGGCTGTCTGTGACCCTTGGGGGAAGATGACGGGTCACGCAACGCTCATGCACCCCGAAAACAAAATCTAACGTGCATGCGACCTCTGGTAGACCACGTGCGTGGAATAAAGAACCTGCACTATGCTGTGGCACCCAGAAACAGAAAAATAAGCCTACACATGGTACCCGCAGGCTACAATGACCTCTGAATGGGTATGCGACACATGAGGGCAACCACAGTTGAAAAATATGTGCGCGAGTCACCGTCTGCCTGGAAAAAGAACGTAAAAAAAAGGGGCGCATGTGCGCATTGGCAACACCCCCGCCAAAAGAAGAATTGGACGCTGCCTGAGTATACAGGGAGTACGAACTGCAACCGTTGTGAAGTAATCGTGTGTGAACCAACAAGAAGTACAAGAATAACCTGCTCGCTCTCCAAGAAAAGCACGTACAAGAAAATGGCATCCTACGCGTACCTTTTAACCTAGCCCACATGTGCAACGTCACTTACGCACGTATGTGCTAAGGGCCTTTCCTCCAATTACACGCAGTAACACCCGGACGTGCAGTTTTTGCATGTTTACAATCAACATGCACCCGTGTTGAGGGAAACGCCCTTGCGCGTCACGTCACAGACACGCTTACGCGCTAAGGGCCTTTCCTCGAATTACATGCTGACGTGCAGTTTTTTCACGTGCCAAATCACTCTGTATCAAGCTGGCCACACAACAACACATGGAAGACCACGCTCCTGCCCAGAAGGCCGTTTTCCTGCCCTCCAGAGCCCACAGCACACTCCCACCTGCCATCTGCTGCTGCCTGCCTGCCTGCTGGCCACGTGCCCTGCTGTTTGGTGCCTGCATGTCAGTCATCTGCAGGGGCCCAGTTGCTGTGACCACCCCTGCTGGAACAGAAGACTCCCGACTGGGATTCCATCGCTCCACAGCCCAGCCCCAGGACCCAGTTGCCCACCAGCACCTGCCTCGGGGGTTGCCATGTCGGACACAACACCATCTGGCACCAGTGGCAACCCCCCAGCAGAGGGCTCCCAGCTTCAGTGTCAATGAAGTTGGTATCCTGGTGGAGCGAGTCCTGGGGCATTATGATGCCCTCTTTGGAAGTTTGCACACCGACAATGAAGGACGGAAGAGGATCGGGATGGACATTGTGGCTGCCATCAACGTGGAGGGGGTGGCAGTCCGCGACATTCAACACGTCCGGAAGCGCTGGCTGGACTTCAGGTCCAGGACCCTCAACAAGGCCCAGCGCCTCTTGAAGGCAGCGGATGCTGTGGGGTGCCGGGTCCGCCTAACCAACAACCAGATGAGGGTCCTGGAACGTATACAACCAGCGCTCCACCTCTAGGTCCTTGAGAGGCAGACCCGTCCGGAGTCGAGCGGTAAGTGTACATGCGTACTGATTGGACGCTGTGCATGTTGAGGTCTGCCAGGAGTGTGCAGGTTGCACATATGTTTTTGTAGGCCCATGTATGGATGTGTATGTACAGGGACATGAGCCTGCTGCATGTGAGTCCTGTCATGTGTGAGACACATGAATGGTGTATGTGTTGGAATGCATGCTGGCCGAATGCATGTGCACACATGTTTACATTAACTGTGATACACCATGGATGCATGTGACACTGACATGTAGGAGGCTGATTGGCAGATGTGACATGGATGGTGATGATATCACTGCGACAAGTGGTGGAGAAGTACAGATGCATGTATGTCTGGTGGTGTGTGTGCATGTGTTCTGCACTCCCCGTGTTGCATGTGACGTCAGGCTAACCTTCGGCTGTTCATGCTGTTGTTTGTGTATGGGTGGTGCTGCCTGGTGCAACATTCCTGTTGATTTGCCCATGTGTGTGAGATGAAATGATATGTGTGTTGGGGAGTGTGATGCCATGTGTGAAGTTTGACACTGCCCCTCATGTGTAACTGTCATGTGTGTATCAGACCATTGTACAGTGCCCTGATGCCTGTGTTCTATCTCTCCCTGTCTGCAGCGTCAACTGATGAAGAGGGCGGAGACGGTGCTGTGGAGCAAAGCGGCAGGGATCGCACCGCCAGCCGGAGACGCAAGGCCCGGCTCCCCTCCCATGTTGTCATCTCGTCGGGGAGTGAGGAGTCCGGTGCCGCATCTGTGGCCGCAGCTGCCGAGGGTAGGTCCAAGAGGCGGAGGTCGGAGGTGGACTCCACGGAACCAGAAGGGGCAGCTGAGACCCCACAGGGTCCGATGGAGGAAGATGGCACGGAGTCATCCAGGTTGGTGGGGGGTTTGGTTGAGGAGGAGGCTGTGGAAGGGACACACACACAGTGTCTGGAGGTGGGGATTCTGCTGGTGCTAGTGGTGCAGTCCAGGGGCAGGGACAGGAGGCAGCACAGGCCACTGCAGAGGTGCCTGTGTGTAATCCTGTCCCCGATCCTGTGACTGCATCATCTCGCACCAGCAAGGATGCCTTCGTCCAGACCCGTTTTCAGGGAGGGGATGAGCGCACAACAACTGGCCTTCCTCTCCCTGCGGATGTGGCAATCCGGGACCATGTTGAGCCTGTCCTGGCTGGGATGGCGTTGCGTCAACAGGGCATGTGAGATGACCTGCAGGGTTTTCGTGAAGACTCTGCACGTTATCACGGATGCGCCAGTCGTCCTCCGTGCCATCTTCCGGCCCAAGTATCACCAGGGTACCCTGTGGAGCTGCCTCTGACCCAGCGGCCAGGCTGATGGAGGACACATCCCTGCCACAGTCGGGAGTCAGAGGTCCAGCAGGGGTGGGCACCCCAACAACTGGACCCCATCAGGAGGAGGACATGCAGGCATCAAGAGGCAGGACATAGGCACGGCAGCAGCAGGCTCAAGGTGGGAGCGATGATGGCTCGGGGCCATCAACATCAGAGGGGCAGGCATCGGCCGCAGGGCAGGAGGACCCTGGATTGGGAGTGTCTTCCGTGTGGCAGCAGTTGGGCCAGCAAATAGAGGCGGAGCAGCGGCAGGCAGAAGAGGCACGGCTCACTATGGTCAGGGTGGAGAACTGCATGCACAGGGCGCTAAGGCGGGCTGAGTGCCTAGAGACAATTTGCAGGGAGTTGGAGGTGGACATGGCTTTATCCCTGCGAAACCTTCGGGCCATGGTGCAGGCCTGCCTCCAGGACGTAGAACGGGAGTTCGATGATGCCCTGGCCCGGGAAATCAACAAGTGAGCCGTAGGACTTGCAGGCCGCCATTGTATATAGTTAATTAGTGTTAGGTTTCCTTTCTGTTTTTCTTTCATTTGGGGCGCTTGGATAATGCCCCACATTTTTGTATATAGTTGTTCATTAGGTAGGGTTTTTTGTAGGTTTCCTTTCAATAGTTGGGCTCATGGACCCTGGATTTGTACTTTGTATATAGTTGAACACTGGATTTCACTTCATTATTTTTTTATTTTACCATGGATCAATGGATTAGTCTTATTTTTTCCCTTTGGATTTGGTTTCAGGGACGTACACTTTGGACCCATGTTCATTCGGATTCATTTGGATTCTGCTTTCACACATTTTTTCTTCTATTATTTTGGACATGCAGAATTTTGTTTATTATTTCCATTATTGTGTGATTTCATTTAATTCCCTTGCTTTTGTGTTTAATACATTTTTATTTCATACTTCAATGTGTGGTATTCTCTCATTAGTTTCATGCATGCCACGATGTGGGTTTTCTCATTCACTTGCACCCATTGTGTGTGTGTGACAGACATGTATTGATGTGCATACTTGCCATTTGGGATGTATCATGTGATGGGGATTTCAATATGGGGCGGATGTAATACTTGGTTATGTGTTTGGACTTGGGCGGCGTGGGGTGGGATTTGGGTGGCCATAAGGGCCATGATTGTGGATCGTGATGACGTGTTGGGGGGACATGAGTCGGGGCCTACTGGCAGGTGCCTGTTACTGCTGGGTGAGTGAGTGGGTGGGGGGACATGAGTCGGGGCCTGCTGGCAGGTGCCTGTCACTGCTGGGTGGGTGAGGGGGACATGAGTCGGGGCCTGCTGGCAGGTGCCTGTCACTGCTGGGTGGGTGAGTGGGTGGGGGACATGAGTCACGCCTGCTGGCAGGTGCCTGTCACTGCTGGGTGGGTGGGGGTGCAGGGGGACATGAGTCGGAACCTGCTGGCAGGTGCCCGTCAATGGTGGGTGGGTGGGTGGCGGACATGTGTGAAGTCTCCCAGGTGCATGGTGCCATGCGGCCTGCCTGCGGGGCATGCCCAGGGGTGATGAGCTGCCTGCGGGGCATGGGGAGGGGGGCAGGGACACACCAGGGAGGGACCATGCTGCCAAATCGTGTGTGTAACTCCTTGCGCACCCCTCAGAATACACGTACCCCTCTCGCGCTAGCGAAAACGTGTGTTAAACTTCCCGCGCACCCCCAGAATACACGTACCCCACTCGCACAAGGCCTATCACGTGTAATACTTCCTGCGAACCCCCAAAATACACGTACCCCGCTCGCACAAGGCCTATCGCGTGTGATACTTCCCGCGCACCCCCAAAATACAAGTAGCCCGCTCGCACAAGGCCTATCACATGTGAAACTTCCCGCGCACCCCCAAAATACACGTATCCCGCTCGCACAAGCCCTATCGCATGTAATACTTCCCGCGCACCCCCAAAATACACGTACCCCGCTCGCACAAGGCCTATCGCGTGTGAAACTTCCCGCACACCCCCAGAATACACATGCCCCGCTCGCACAAGCCTTATCGCATGTAAAACTTCCCACGCACCCTTGAAATACACATACCCCACTTGCACAAGCCCTATCGCGTGTGATACTTCCCGTGCACCCCCGAAATACACGTACCCCGCTCGCACAAGCCCTATCGTGTGTGATACTTCCCGCGCACCCCCAAAATGCCCTGTACCAACCCTGTGAACTGGTGCAGGGTTAGCGCGGCCCTTTGCGCTGCATTGGGGATTTCAATGCCTTTTTCTTGCGCAATGGTCGTTCTTGGGGGCATAACTGCCGCTGTGGGATGTTCTCTGCGCCAGCGCTCAAAATGGCTTTGAGATTCCATGAGTATGCGGTGGGCCAGAATGCTGTTTAGCGCACACGGCTGGCGCACGCTGGCGCACACTCCCTCTCTGCACTGCTCGCGTGCACTGCCTCTGTGCTGAAATCTATGAATTATCCCGTTCATTTTTTCTTTTATGTGGTCTTCCACAAAATGTTTTACAAGATTGAAATTTTCCATTAGCATATCCATTTTTTGTTCCATGTGCTGCAGATCATTTTCCAATGTCTCTTTTGCTATATTATTTTCACTGTTTGTATGGCCTGTTACAAAAAAAATGTGTTAAATACACATAAAGTAATGACTATTAATTGGCTTATATAGAGAAGTGTCTACCATTAGTATCAATGTCTTCACTCATTTCATCACGCAGGACATTTTCTTCAAGCCATTCCAAAGTACTGGACATTTCTGTGTAAAAAAATATATATTACTTTTAGTGTACCTAATACAGAAAGTTTAGAAATATATAAGAAAAATGAAGTTTACTTATTAGTTTCTGGTAAGTTTTGTTGTTACTGTTGTGTAGGTCTGCTCTTGCTTCTTGCTGTGCAGTTTCTGTGTGGAACTTATGTTGGAGGCATATCTTTTTTGTTTTGGTATATTCCATTTTAGTACATATGCTATTTAAATGGACGGTTGATGTGCTACATATTTAGGCTCCACTTCTTATTTATTATTACATATAATGTGTTCATGTGCTGCTTTTTGAACTTGTTAAGTGTTTATATGGCATGATAGAAAAATGTAAGATACCCCCTGAGTTTTTCGGTAGTGTTGATGTTGTCCGCGTCTGTCAGCGGACATACGCACAGTTGGCGGACATCGAAATCACTACCAGGGGAGTCAGTATATTCTATGTTACATGTATCTAAAGTAAGGGAAACCTAGTAAACATCTCTCAAATTCACACTATGTATATGTATAGTCAGTAAAAAAAACATTGATAAAGAGAGGTTATGGTTAAGTTGCGCTATTAAAAACCTATGAAATTCAGTAAAAAAACATTGTGAAAGGGAAGTTATGGTTAAGTTGCGCTACTAAAAACCTATGAAATTCATTAAAAAAAACTTTGTTAAAGGGACGTTATGGTTCGAAGTAAAACAGAAAACCCCCTGAAATTCGCATGTTATGTTAAGCTAATCAACCATAACTCGCGCCACCATAATGCACTGCTAAGACTAGCACCCAGGACATCGAAGATGACATCACAAATATCATTGATGACATCACTGATTACATCATATGTGCATTTACTTTTCATGAAAAGTCTGTACAAGGGATTCTTATTTTAATTTTGACAAAAAAGTGTCAAGGATCATTGGAATAAATATCATGAGCTACGTAGTGTATTAAGCAATGCATTGATATAAACAGCATTCTATTATGAAGTTCATTCCAGTATACTAAGCTATTCATGTGTAAACATAAGCATTGTGTGCAGCATACATGATGAAGGTGCAATATTCATAATCTTACCATGTTGAATAGTGAAATGATAAATGCTTTCTTATTAGAGTTTTGCGTACTGTGCAACATGTAATAAGTTTGTTTGTTTGTTTGTTTATTTATATATTTGCAGTTATACATTTGTGCAGTTTAGACATGTTACAAAAAACAACATATATATATAATTTGCAGTTATACATTTGTGCCATATGTACAGTATATACAGTTTGCATTGTTATAGTTAGAGTAAGGCAGTGCCGTCAGGTGTAAGAGATAGAAAAAAGTAGAGTTAGTTTTTCTCCATTAACCAGCCAATGACTTGTTTCCTGAAGGGTTGAAATGATTCAATCGATTTAATGTTAAGTGGTAAGGTATTGCAGAGTTGAGAGGCCAGGACTGTGAAGCTAGAACCTCCAGCTCTTTTTAAGGTAAATCTGGGCACTGTAAGGCATAGCGTATTGGACGATCTGGTAACTCTAGTAGCCGATTTCAGGGTGAATTTGTTAGTGAGATAGGGTGGGGCTAGATGGTTTAAGGCTTTGTGGGTGAGGCATATGGTTTTTAGGTCAATTTTTTGTTGTATAGAGAGCCATTTACAGGATATTCTAGTGGTGGAGATGTGCTTTCGCCTGGGGATGTTTAAAGCTGCTCGTAGCACGTTATTTTGGAGTACCTGTAGTTTGTTGATTACAGATTGGTTGGCACCTAGGTAAAGGCTATTGGAATAGTCCAGTTTGGACTGTATGAGAGCCCTAGCCAGCGGGAGACAACTATTGGTGGATAGGAAAGGCCTGTAGGCCCTGATCAGTTTCCCAGTGTAGGCAGTGGCTGAGGCAGTCATATTGACTTGTTTGGCAAGGTTAGTATTGGTGTCGAGATAAAAGCCAAGGGTTTTCACATTTTTGACAATGGGAATTGTGTTACCATCAATGATGATGTTGTTGTAGTTAGGGCTAAGTTTCTGCAGGTTGTTAGGTGAGCCGACAAGGAGAAGCTCAGTCTTCTCATCATTCAGGCAGAGGCTGTGTGTGGCCATCCATGCCTGAATGATGGAGAAGATTTAGTTAATCCTGATGATGTAAGCACTGTAGTTACCTGAGATGGTGAAGAGTATCTGGGTGTCATCTGCGTAGTTAGTGTAGGTGACCCTCAGATGGTCCAATTTGTCAAAGAGGGGCTTTGTAAAAATATTGTACAAAATGGGGGAAAGGCAAGAGCCTTGTGGGACACCGCCGGTAATAGGGATAGGGTCTGCTGCTGCCGTTGATGAAAAACTCTCATGGTTCTGTTAGCCAAGAAGGATTGTATCCACATGACAGCAGAGGAAGAAAAGTGCGCTGCAGATGAGAGGTGGTTGCAGAGTGTTTTATGGTCAACCAGGTCAAATGCCGCTGAGAGGTCTAGAAGGAGTACGATGGCGGCATTACCTTTATCTTTAATATCATCAATCTCACTTTTGAGGGCAACAAGGGCAGTTTCTGTTCCATGTTGAGGTCGAAAGCCAGACTGATGTATTCCTAGCAGTTCGTTGGTCTCTAGATAATCCTGAATTTGCAGGTAGGCAACTTTATCAAGGATTTTTAGCAGAAAAGGAACTGTAGTGATGGGTCTGTAATTAGTGGGAATGGTCGGGTCTAGTGATTGTTTTTTTAGAAGTGGGAGAACCCATGATTGTTTTAGGTTACTAGGTGCTGAGTTAGTGGAGAAGAATAGATTTATTAGTTTAGAGATGAAGGGGGATAGATCTCTAGCTGCATCTTTAATGATCTGGGCAGGGCAGCTGTCCCCTTTGCAGTTTGATGGTTTTAGGGAAGTCATGGTTTTTTGGACGTCTGGTATGGTTATAAAGTATAGGTAGCCAAAAAAATCCACTTACTGCATAAATTCATTATTACATACAAAACACAAAGACACAAAAACACATACAAATATGAGTATATACAGGGAAAGTGAAGTAAGAAAAAAACAGCAGTAGTACCAGAAAGTGTTCATAACCTAACTGATTATCTTTATGCAGAGAAATGATTGCTCTGATTCAAAGCTGCTACTTCCCCTATGTTTATGTATCACATGATGTGACTGGACCCTAAGGAAAGTAGTGTGAGTACAATGTATACAAATATGAGCATATACAGGGAAAGTACAGTAATAAAACAACAGAACTATCAGAAAGTGCTGATAACCCTACTGATTATCTTCATGCACAGAAAGGATTGCTGTCTTTCAAGCCTGTGTCTTCCTCTATGTATATGTTTCATATGATGTGAGTGGATCCTAAGGGAATTACTGTAAGAACATACTTGAAGGATAAGTCTACAAATGTAGTACTTTTTGAATTTTTAGTTCCTGACTGTTACTGGCCTACATATGTCAGTAAAAGAAAAGAAGGGGGAGCCAGACATGTGATGTCATCAGTGAGGTCAGCAATGCCATTTGTGATGTCATCTTTGATGTCCTGGGTGTTAGTCTTAGCAGTGTACGATGGTGGTTTGAGTTATGGTTGATCAGCTTACCATAACTTGCGAATTTCAGGGGTTTTTTGGTTTTACTTCGAACCATAACATCCCTTTAACACAGTTTTTTTTACTGAATTTCATAGGTTTTTAGTAGCGCAACTTAACCATAATGTCCCTTTAACAAAGTTTTTTACTGAATATATATATATATATATATATATATATATATATATATATATATATATATATTTATTTATTTTACAGGGCCTGCGGTAGCGGCCTGTTAGGGAGAATTCTCTGTTTAGTCTGAATTTCCTAACCTAGTGAGTCCCCCAGTAGCTTTGCTGGATTTCTGGAGTTTTTCTTTTTTTCATCCTGCCAAGAGTGAGACTCTTTTTCTCCCACTCTTGGACATGAATGTGCGTAATTCCTTTGAATGTTAATGTGTTCTATGGGCTATGGGGTCTTTTACTCCATAGGGTCTCATATGTTTTTCTATGTGTGTTACACCGCACCCTACCTGCCGTAACACTGGCGCGTCCTAGCGGACCTCCGTCATAGACTCCATACACGGGGACTGACTACTGTCTCCCCGGGCATGTAAAGTCACCATTGGCTTTACTAGACCTAAATTTACTAACAGAACAAGTACAAACCATCCTATTGGGGACATACTAGTAGGGGTAATTCGATTACTCCTGGATCTGTTACTCGAGGGGGCACTGTCCCGTCCCCCCTCGTCGAGTTTTGGCTGGTGGCAGTGGAAACTACTTGTTATGTTGGACCCCGAATATAACCCTATGGGATTCTTCCCATTGTTAGAGATTGATACTGTTTCTCGTTAATCACTAACATACCTCCGGTCTACTTATCTTAAATAAGTCTATCGGATGGTATTTTCTGCCAGAACTCGGCTTTTTAAAATGGCGTTTGTGTTCGTCTCTGTGAATCCTAAACCAAAGGTTGAGCCCTTTGTTCCACTTTTGGCGGGTTTCTGTACAGAGACCCTCCAAAGTGGTGCCATTCTGTCTGGGTTACCACAGGGGTGTGGGAGGGGGTTTAGGCACCCTGGACCGAGTTGCCTTGCCAACTCCGGTCGCACTCTGGTGGGATTGGCCCAAGTGGTGAGCCTCCCCGCTCACCACTTAGCGTGTGTGGATTGACAGCTAGGCTAAATGAATGGGGGTTTTCTGCATAAAAGCAGGGCTTTTGGGACCGGATATTCAGAAGTCACCACAGGACCTAAGAATCCGACGAGGGTAAAGCTGAGCTGACCTGCAACGACGACACCTCCGGTGGAGCCCTGCTGAACCGACTCACCACTTCCTGACGACAGAGGAGATCTCCCTGCCGGAGAGTCTCTTCCCCTGACTGGTGGGAACAACCAGTCCCGTTTGCTTTTTCTTCGCCTCAGGACGCAGTGGTCGAATTGCCCGTGCAGAGAACCTCGGCAACCGGATAACCACTACCCCTGTACCGCGACCAAAAGGTGGTGCCTTGTGACAGAGCACTCCGCGGCTGGTCTCTTCCCTGGTGGTGCACCGGACTTCACATTTCTTCGACGACGAGATCTTCTCTACTCTTGGCAAAGACCCGACGTGCATCCACCACCAGGAACAACTGCCCCCGCCGGAGCTGTCTCTCCACAATCAAGGTACTGTGTCCGCCTGGCTTCCCTTGTTGCCGGATAGAGTGAGGTGTCTTAATCCTCGCCTCCCCATTGGGTAGCCTCCAAGCTTTCTCTAGCGTATTGTTCTGAACTGGTCCAATCTTCCAATAACAATTTGCTACACAGACTCAAATGCATTTCCACAAAGAGACTTTTTTCCTTTTTTCTCCGAGTGGGCCTGGCCTCTGAACTTTATGATCTATTGTGGTTCTTGTCTTCTTGCTTTGCATTTTTCCGTGAAGTATTGAACTGTGTTGATTTCGTAACCTACTTATTTTTCTCTCCCGTCCTAACGAATACTAGAGTGCCATCTAGGTTGAAGAATACACCTCTGTCTGCAAATAAGTGATGCTGGTAAAACCTAGACTTGTCGAACTATTGTTAGGGGGATTGATCTTTTTCTTCGTAGAGTAATTGTAATTGAATTGTTTGCCGTGATAGTGCCAGAGTGTTTTCTATAGATGTTCCGTTATAAATAAATACCTTTATATCTTGACACTGAAGCCTTGTTGCGTGTTTGCTTGTCTTTCTGTGAAGAATTGCCCTATATTGTATACTCCACATACTGCTTAACTCTTCTTGAGGGAATTCTGACTGCTCAGCCACAGCTACCAAGTGAATCTGTGTGGTACAGACTGCTACCAAGTGGGTTTACTGCCAAACACCTGTAGTCCTAAATCTTTTGCAGTGATCCCAAGGGAACTGCACAGGTTTTCGCCTAACACTGGTGTACAGCGGTGGGATTTGTATCGAGTATACAGTTTAGAGTGCTTTTCGACACTTTAGGATAACTAACCACAAAGCTTAGCACTAAAAAGCAACTTTCAAAAACATGTCTACGATGGAGGCTTACAGTCAAGAATCCTTGTCAGGTGAAAATACTGAGAGTTTACGAGCTCTCTGTAGGCAAGAGAATCTTTCTGTAAAGGGCAAGAAGTTAGAACTAATAGAGAGATTGCTCGCGAACCAAAGTCTGGGTACTGGTTCAGAGGAACCAATTTCTCCAGCAAATGTAGATAACAGTGATGGTGTTGATCTAAATCATAATTGTGATGATAGTGATGAAGAGGCTGAAGAGGAAGGAGAGGCTAACGAAACTGTCTCCCCTGCTCATCTACCTGCCTTACCCGCTGTACCTACGGGGCCCATACCAGGTCCCACAAGTAACCCTGCTTATTTTGAACTCGAAAAAATGAAGCTCGAATTAGAATACAAACGGTTCTTGGCTCAATCTGAACGAAACCAAGAGCTCGAGTTCAGACGGATGAATGCCCAGGCTGAGCAGAAGCAAGCTGAGTTAAGACTCAGGGAAATAGAACTTAATCACGAGTTAGAGATGAAAAAGTTGTCTATGGAAAATGCTTCTCTCTCCTCTGGTTTCTCTAGGAGCTCCAGTCCCAAAAGACCCCGGATGCCGAAGGAATTTGTGGGTATGGATGAACCGAGATTGGATGTGTTGGATTGGTTAAAACTGTTTGAGTACAATCATGGGCTCCAGGACATCACCGGGAACGATTTACTTCCCTGGTTGTTCTCTAGGCTCCCTCCTGTTGCGACTGATGTGGTAATGGAATTGGGGGAGGCGGATAAGACGGATTACGAAAGTGTGAAACTAGCTTTGATAGCTAAATTCGGGAAGACCCCTTCCCAGTATCTTAAGAGGTTTAGAACCCTCAAAAAGCATGATGGTACCGCTTGGGCTACCTGGGTGAGTGAAGGGTTGAAAAACATAGAGGGATGGATTAAGGGTTAAAAAGTGAACACTTATGAGGGTATGAAGAATCTTTTTATGTTGGAGTCTATTTATGATGCCTGTTCTCCTGAGCTCAAACAGCACTTGGCTGATTCGAAGGAATTGGATTCCCGGAAGCTAGCTAAGGCTGCTGACTTATGGGTTGCCAACAGGGCTACTCATAAGGATTCTGGGGCAACTCAGAAGAAGGATGAGGGAAAACAGCCTAAAAAAGACTCAAAAGAGAATTCTAATAACTCAAATTCCAAAGAGGGCCCCAAACAAAACCAGAAGGGTAAGCCACAAGGAAAACCGCAGCAGAATAGTGTTTCTTCTGGTGTAAAACCGGAAGGAGGCCAGAACAAGCCACCATTCCAAAAAGCATTCGGTCAATGCTTTGTTTGTGGCTCGACTGACCACGTGAAAGGAGATCCCAGATGTAAGGGTAAACTTTCAGGGGTCCAGCTTGTCTCCTTAGCCTTCGCTCCAGAGGAGGAAGTCCAAATGGCAAGTGGAAACTTTCTACTGCTAGCTGACGAACCCATTGGAGTCTCAGCCAGCGTTTCTTTAGTATCTCTGGGGTTGTGGGAACAACAGAATTTAGGTGTCTATAATTCTATCCCCGATAATACTAAAGAGTATTATAAGGACAGTGTCCAGGTGAATGGTCAGGAGACTCCTGCCATTAGGGACACTGGGGCCAGCATAACTGTGGTGGATAAATCATTTTTTCAGGTTGAGGATGTTGCAAAGGCACCCAAACGCCTCACCAAGTTAGCTGGAGGGCCTGTGCAGTTGCTTCCCCAATTACCAGTTCTCATCCAGTGTAACGACATGACTGTGAAGATACCTGTCAGCATACAGAGTGAGGTACCAGGACGCGTACTGTTGGGTAACAATTTGAAAACTCTTGGAGTTGTATCGCATACTCCCAGACCTCCTAGTAAACGGTTACAGGAGCTAACCAGACCCGCAAGAGAGAGGACCATGCGCGGTACTCTCCAGGAGATGATGAAGAAAGAAATCACTCCTGCTCCACTGGAATTATCGGTTGCTGTCTCAAAGAAAACAGAAGCGAAAGGGAAACCTAAGACTTCTGCCCCGAAACCAGCAGCCGGCATTTCAGTGCAGCCAACACGGACTTCCCCGCGGTTGTCCAAAGTTACACCCGTAACTCCACCTCCAGCTGAGGCTGAGAGGGAGGTACAACCCTGTGTGGTAGAATTAGACTCTAAGGAAGAGCTAATAGAAGGCCAGGAACTCATTGGAGATCTGGACCCTGTTGACCATCCTGAGCTGCAGTCTTTACTGGCAGAAGGTGGACCTAGCAGGGCAGACTTCAGTAAGGGACAGAGAGAATGTCCAACTCTGGATGGTCTTCGCCACCAGGCAGAAGCTCAGGCTGAAGGGCAAGAGCCTGGGAAATACAGGTTGCATTGGGAAGATGGCCTCTTCTACAGTGAACCGACCGAGTCTGCACCTGGAGACTACAAACGACTTGTAGTACCCCAAGAGAACAGACCACAGTTCTTGCAGTTAGCCCATGAGATTCCTTTGGCTGGTCACTTGAGTTTCAAGAAGACTAAGGAAAGGCTCTCTCTCTACTTCTATTGGCCGAAGATGGGGGCCGAAGTGGAAAAACACTGCAGGAGCTGCCACACCTGCCAGACCTCTGGTAAGGTTGGCTCCAAGAATGTGGCACCTTTAGTGCCTCTCCCAATTGTGGGAGTCCCATTTGAGAGAGTAGGGATTGACATTGTTGGTCCCCTTGATCTTCCAACCTCCTCAGGCAACAGGTTTATACTTGTTGTAGTAGACCATGCTACTAGGTATCCCGAGGCAATTCCTATGAGGACTGTTACAGCTCCGGCTGTGGCTAAGGTCCTCCTTGGTATTTTTACTAGGGTCGGGTTTCCTAAGGAAGTAATCTCTGACAGGGGGTCAAACGTTATGTCCCACTACATGAAAGCCATGTGGAAAACCTGTGGAGTTACTTACAAGTTCTCGACAGCTTACCACCCACAAACCAATGGGTTGGTAGAACGGTTCAACCGAACCATGAAGAGCATGATAGGTGCTTTAGAAGAACCCCTTAAGCGTAAGTGGGACCTTCTACTGCCATGCCTTCTCTTTGCTTATAGAGAAGTCCCTCAGGAGGAAGTAGGTTACTCTCCCTTCGAACTTCTCTATGGTCATCCCGTCAGAGGTCCATTGGCCCTGATTAAGGAGGGGTTGGAGAGTGCTCCTTCCCCCAAGCCAGTCAGAGTGACTGACTACGTGATAGGTCTCCGGAGGAGAATGTCACACATGATGACGGAAGCAAGCGATAACTTGAAAGCTGGACAAGCATTGGTCAAGCACTGGCACGATCAAAAGGCTAACATGGTTGAGTTCGCTCAAGACCAGCTCATTCTCGTTATGATCAAAACAATGCAGAGGGCCTTGCAAGACAAGTGGATGGGATCCTTCATAGTTGTGGGTAAACTCGGAGAGGTCAACTATCTGGTGGACATGGGCAATCCCAAGGAGGCTCCGACAGTCTTTCACACCAACCGACTCAAAGCGTATGTCTCAAGACCCGATGTAGGAGCGTTGCTTCTAGCATCATCCGAGGAAGAAGAAGAGAGTGAAGCTCTTCCATATCTCCTCAGAGGCTTACCTTTAGACGAAAAAATGGAAGAAGTAAATCTCTCCTCCAATCTGACACCCGAGCAACAAGAAGAGTGCAAATCTATGTTGAATCAGTTTGCCTCTCTGTTCTCGCTTTCACCAGGCTTGACCCCTTGGGGCCAGCACGACATACTCACTGGTGACTGTCTGCCGGTCAAAAGCAGAGGATACAGAATGTCAGAAAACGTACAAACCCACATCAAAGGTGAGGTCAGCAAGATGCTCGATCTCGGGGTAATAGAGCCTCTACTAGTCCATGGTCTAGCCCAGTTGTGTTAGTACCAAAGGCCGGATCTAAAGAACTTAGATTCTGTGTGGATTATAGAGCTCTTAATGAAGTCACCAAGACTGATGCCCACCCTTTGCCAAGAACAGATGAGTTGGTGGATAAACTTGGCGCCGCCAAGTTCCTCAGCACATTTGACTTGACGTCAGGCTATTGGCAAATAGCCCTGACAGACCATGCCAAGGAGAAAACTGAATTTTCTACCCCTGTTGGCTTATACCAGTTTAAGGTAATGCCTTTCGAATTGAAGAATGCACCTGCTACGTTTCAACGGATGGTAAACCAGGTTCTGAACGGGATGGAGGACTTCTGCATGGCATACTTGGATGACATCGCAGTGTTCAGCAATTCCTGGGAAGAACATGTAACCCACCTGAGAGATGTTTTGCAGGCTCTTGGACGAGCCAATCTGACCATCAAGGCGAGTAAATGCCAAATTGGACAGAGTAAGGTAGTCTATCTTGGACATGAGGTAGGAGGTGGAGAAATAAGGCCTTTGCTCAGTAAGATTGAAGCTGTGCAAAATTGGACAACACCTACTACTCAAACCCAGGTGAGAGCCTTCCTAGGCCTCACTGGGTACTACAGGAATTTCATAGAGAACTATGGGACCATAGCTTCTCCACTGAATGTCATCTCCTCGCCCAAATTCCCTAAAAAGGTTAGATGGAACGAGGAGTGCAATCAGGCTTTTGAAAACCTGAAAAAGGCTCTTTGCCAAGCCCCAGTACTCAGAGCTCCTGATTACCGCCAACACTTCATTGTGCAGACAGATGCTTCAAATGTAGGAATAGGTGCCGTACTCAGTCAACTGGATGGGAAAGGTAGGGAGTGTGGAAACAGAGAAATTGACATGAGGCCGGGAAGCCCAAAAGGAAACACACCAACACAGGTTACAAAGGACATACAAAGCGCTTTATTTCAAAGTTACAAAGTTACCAAAGTCAATTGACATGCGAATAGCTATTCGGCTCTCTGACTAACACACGAACCTTCAACATTAGGTTCGCACTGAAAGTGGGAGAGACCGATCATCGGGATGCTTGGGTTTTTTATACATTTAGTACTGCATTGGCCAGCCCTCTTACAAGTTAACCATTTCTGGAACCATGGCTAGGGTTCGTAGCCAGGTCGAACACACAATTTCCATACATTAGATCAGTTCCGCTGATACGGTTACATATTTACACATAGGTTAAACAGAGGACAGGGTCTTAGTTCATGACCCTAACAAGTAGCCTACAGACATATTATTCATTCACGTGTGCGGAGGTCACCATGGCCGAAGTCTTACTCGAAATGTCATTCGGCCTCCATTTTGTGATTCAGGGTGACTTCCACACTGCAAGAGTACCTAAAATGGCGGCTAGATCCAAGATGGCGGTTTACACGATACATTAAGGTCAAGACCTTGCCGCGGAACCTATGTACATAGTATCCTTTAGACAGCTTGGCGTAGGCCAATCATACATTTAAACGATGCGATTGGGGTCATAATATTATATCGATTTCCACAGACCCTCCTTTTGGCCTATGCCAAGTGCTAAAACATTATTTCCTAATACTTTTGAAAATACTTGAAGGCATCAGCATCCATAGGTTCCGCATCATTGTCTGAAATGTCAATAGCCATAAAGTTGTTCATAAGAACTTCTTGCAACATGAATTCTTTAGATGCTGTCTTCGGGGTATATATTCTACGCCCTATTGCGCTCATAACTTGGGCACAACATCCCCCTATCATTCCGCATATACTCGGGAGGCATTGAAAACAGCAGCAAAGGAATAACAGAGTCCCTAAAATACCTAAAATAACAGAAAGCACCTTCCACCCCCAAGATCGTAGAGAATCCCAAAACCAAGTACTAAGGCTCCAGTCTCCTACGGGGATATGGACTTCAGAACTAAGAGTGTGTAAATTCTGAATTGCTTTGAATATTGTTGGTGAAGAATCTGGTACAAAAACACAGCAAGCGGACCCCACTAATAAACCGGTCCCCCTACATACAAAGGCCTATTTTCCCCAGTCAAATTTACAATATTTATACAAGGCTCGAAATCTCCCATTGGCCTAGTGCCGTTTCTTTGTACACAGAAAGGGACAGAATCAGGACTGTGATTTACAGAATAAGAAGGAGGCATGGCATCCTTATTGCCTATCGGAGCCATCTTGAAAGAAACTAGATTTTGAAAAGGAAAAGAAAGTTTATCAGACGGCCTAATAGAAGCGATATTAGGTCTACTCCTATTTGCGAAAAGCGAGCATCCCAGGGGAGTCAATTCACTTTTTTCAAATTCATTCAAATTAGTCCCATCGAAGTTCCCTGAGATGCTATCATTCCATCGGCCAAAAAAGAGTGCTCTAAGAGAGGCATAGCAAGAGGTTGTTAAAGGTAAGGGATGTACATACCATCCCAGTCCCTTGTTCCCATGTTGTGGTAAGTGAGTGCAGACCCAACAATTACTCCTATTAAAAATTGCATGCGTAGCATTCATCACTATCATCAAAGTGTTATTATAATATTTCTGTCTATGCCGAGAGTCCCTAGGGGACAGAGTGTAAAGATGTACAGAGGGAGTCAAAACAGTTGGTACAATTTTGGTCGGTAACAGAGGCTTCAAAGGATAAATTTCTTCAAAGTACCAAAGTCCCACGGCAGCAGTTGCAAAACTAACAATAATCAAAACGAGAACACAACAGTACGTTTTCGGGGCCCAGGCACATTGTCCATTGTTCGAATTGGTCACCTCCTTATCTAATAGTTCAATACGAGGAGCAGCGGTGAAGGCGGCAGGCATCATGGTTATCCCGATCGACGGCCCCAATGTTCGTTGCTGGCGGCACTTCGGCCGCGCGACTTCTTAGTCCTTCCCAACCCTGGCCAACAGAACCCCCCCTTTTCTTTGTTCCAAAAAAAAGGGAAGACAATAGTATTTCAATCACTCCCTTTTCTTCCAGATGCACGATACTCGTGCGGCGATTTTATTTGCGTGGTCGAAGGTTGTACCGGATGGTACCCAAGTTTGTTGAATCCAAAAGTAAAGTATCGTCGCTCCCTGAGGGGAGCATCGTATCAGTAGCGACGGAAGTCGCAGAGCTCGAAACAAGGTTTTCCGGAAGTGATTGATCAAGGGAGTGTGGAGACAAAATGGACGGCTCCCCGAGCTCCTCAGGCTCAGAGAACTTCTCCGACGCACTCACAACGCTGCCTGCTACTCCGAGATCAGAGAGTGTAGCACCAGCGAGGGGTTCTGTTTCTTCTGTAACGTGTGGCGTCGGGTGAGGGATCTTCTTGATATGTGTTGCATGTATCCAGTTCTTCTTTCCTGCCACCCGCACTGCCGTCCTGGTGACCAATAAAACCTGGTAGGGTCCCCGCCAGCGAGGCGCGAGACAGGAAGACCTTTCGTAGGCCTTCACCAGGACCCAGCTGCCGGGCAATATATCGTGTCCTGGGCCCGTAAACCGTACAGGTAAGGCAGCATTCACCTGGTGGTAAATGAAATACAGATTTTTAGTCAACTGATTACAATAGTCTATGAGCAATACATTCTCCACATCCCTCAGGGCTTTAGGTTTAGGGAGACCCCAAATATTAGCAGGCCTTCCCATTACTACCTCGAATGGAGAGAGCCCAGTTCTAGTCTGGGGTGTGGTGCGCATAGCTAACAACACAATAGGTAAAGCATCTGGCCATTTTAATTTAGTGTCGGCACATGTTTTTGCAAGTTTGTTTTTCAAAATACCATTGTGTCTTTCTACCAACCCCGCACTTTGAGGGTGCCTAGCTGAATGAAAACGTTTCTCTATCCCTAAGGCAACACATATTTGCAACATTACAGCTGCGATGAAGTGGGGGCCGTTGTCCGACCAAATTATCCTCAGGAGCCCAAATTGAGGAAAATAGTCTTTTACCAAGATCTTTGCGGTGGTCATGGCGGTAGCATCTTTGACGGGGAAAGCCTTGACCCATTTGCTAAAAGCACAAATGATAACAAGAACATATTTCAAGTTTTTATATCGCTCCATTTCAATAAAATCAAGGTGAATGGTTTCAAAGGGGACAGAGGGGGGCCCGAAACTTCCCCTTGGAGTCACTGTCCCTTTACCCACATTGTGCTGCAGGCAAATCATACAGTTCTGGATGTATTTTTTTGCAGTTTCCAAAATTTTATCATTCACCCAAACCTGCTGTAATATCTTCGCAATTTGCTGGGCACACACATGTGTTGGACCGTGTGCCATCGTAACCATTGCTAATACATAAGAATCAGGAAGCAACCATTTCCCGTCAGATGCGTCCACCCAACACCCTTCGTCATCCAATTTCCCCATGCCTTCAGCCCATTTCCTAGATTCTTCAACAGAGGCATCAGTCTGAATATCTCGCACAGACCCAATGCCTTCATCTATTATACAACCATCTATCACTTCCCTCGAGGTGTACATGTCTGTGCTAAGGTCTGTAGCTGTTTGTCTAGCTATCAAATCTGCAAAAGCATTTCCTCTTCCCACATTGTCTATGACCTTGCGATGTGCTGCACATTTCATGATTGCTAATTGTTCAGGGAGTGAGAGCGCAAAAAGTAGTTGTACTATTAAGGGACCATGCTGAATCTTGGTCCCGTGTGAGGTCAGAAACCCTCTTTCCGACCACAGTTTTCCGAAATTGTGAGCCACCCCAAAGGCGTACTGACTATCCGTATAAATGTTAACTCTATGCCCTTGGGAGAGCTCACAAGCGCGGGTCAACGCTATAATCTCTGCGGCCTGCGCGGAGTTATGCGGAATCCTTTTAGTTTCTACGATCTTGTTCAAAGTAGTAACTGCATAAGCAGCTGTAGACGTGCCATTCGGAAGTTTAAAACAGGAGCCATCACAAAACAGCTCCCCTTCCGCATTCTCCAAAGGAGTATCTGAGAGGTCTATTCTGCCCTTTGTTTCTTGTTCGGTGGCAAACAGGCAGTCATGTGATCCGTCATCGCCGCAAGCAATAGTTTGCGGGAGAGGCAAAAGTTCAGCCGGATTGAGAACACAACACCTTTTAATTTGGATATGAGGAGCAAATAGAACTAATTCGTACCTGGTCAACCGGGCAGAAGTAAGGTGTTGTGTTTGAGTTTTATTCAATAGAATATCGACAGAGCGAGGTACCATCAAAATTAAATCGTGGCCTAGGACCATCCCCTCACTCTGTTTTACAGATGCAGCGGCAGCAGCAACAGCGCGCAGACATCGCGGCAAAGCGCATGCAACAGGATCGAGGGCGGAGGAATAATAGTCGCACGGCCTATTCTTCCCTCCATGTTCCTGTGTTAACACAGACAAAGCACATCCATTACATTCATGCACAAACAACACAAAGGCCTTATCGTAATTTGGTGTACCCAGAACCGGTGCTGAACACAGCGCGGCTTTGAGAAGCTCAAATGATCGTTGATGTTCCGATTCCCATGGCAATGGCAGAGAAATGCCCTTCTTTGTCAAAGCCAACTTCGGTTTTACCACTAGGGCAAAGTTCGGGATCCACAGTCTACAGTAGGACGCCATCCCTATCAGGGCTCTGACTTCCTTCTGTGTTTTTGGGACAGACATGCCAGAAATGTGTTTTATTCGTTCAGGTGTCAATCTTCTCCCCTCCTTTGACAGGAGGTAGCCTAGATAGGCAACCTCCTGACAACAATATTGAAATTTCTTAAGTGAAGCTTTGTGACCATTTTCAGCTAAATGAACAAGCAACAATATAGTGCCTTCTTTACAAGCTTTCTCAGAGTCTGCAGCCAGGAGCAAATCGTCTACATATTGAAGCAGCGTGCAAGTAGATGGTAATTCAAGGGTGTCGAGCTGCTCTTTTAAGGCTCTACTATAGATACTAGGACTTTCAGTATACCCTTGAGGTGCCCTTGTGAATGTAAACGAGCGTCCCCCCAAGGTGAACGCAAACAAATACCTGCTCTCCTCATGTATCGGAATACTAAAGAAGGCGTTTTTTAAATCTACAACACTAAAGTGTGTAGCCGTAGCAGGGATCATTGTTAAGATCGTTGTTACATCAGGCACGATTGGAAATTGTGGGGCTACCACCCGGTTAATAGCACGAAGATCTATTATAAACCGGTACGGAATTGCATTGTCGCCTTTCTTATATACTGGCAAGATCGGCTATTACATAAGCTACCTGTAATCTCTTCGATCACTCCACGATGTACAAAATCGGAGACAATGCATTTCAGAGCGCGCTCTCCTTCAATTGAAATTTTATATTGCGGAATGCGCGGTAGCTTAACCCCATGTTTCAATATTATCTTAACAGGATCGATGTGCAATATCCCGACATCATTATCGTCTATTGCCCACAAACATTCTGGGACAATGTCAAATTCGGGAGGTAGAGGTCGGGTCAAGTATTGGGAGTTAAAGGGTTGCTGTGGTGAAACTGTTAATCTTATTCCGTCAGGGGAACAATGAATCACTGCATTCAGTTTCTTCAACAAATTCAACCCCAGCAAATTTTCTCCACAGTTTGAAGTAAGAAGAAAAGGGCACTGGTCTGTAAAAGGACCTAAAGAAACGGATACCGGCGCAGAAACCGGACAAACAGTTGGTATGCCAGAGAACCCTATAGAGACGTTTGTTTGCCCTGACAGTGGGATGTTTGGAACCCTCGAATGGTCGATGGAGCACTTTTGTGCTCCAGTGTCGATCAAGAACTGATGTTTCCTATTCCCCACCAATAATTCAACATAGGGGCCCTTCTGAATAACGGGAATAGGTAAAGGTTCCAAACGCTGCTTCGGGCAATCCTAGTAAGGCAGAACTTCATCAAAGGGAAGTTCCTCAGAAAGATAGGCGGCGGAAGGGTGATCAAATATATTTCTCGAGTCCATACTCGGAGTCTGATTTTCCCGTGAAAAAGGTTGCTGTGGATCTTGTAGAAGCTGACCCCTATCAGGGCCCCCTGCTCCGGGGCGGCCCCTTGGTCGCCTACCCATACCTCCAAATGTGCCTCCTGACCTCTGACGAAGGGCAGGGCACTGTGCTCGCCAGTGACCTTCCTGGCGGCAATAAGCACACTGATTAATATTTATAGAATTTGGAGGAGTATTTCCTCTTGGAATGTACTGACCTCTAGTCTGTGTCGTACCTCCTCTGGGGTTTCTGACAATTTGCTGCAACAATACCTTAGTCTTTAGGTCACCCCTTCTTTTTTCGATTTTCTCTTTTTCGTTATTAACCCGATTCTCGTAATACTGAGCCATATGCAAGACCTCTGACTGAGATTTTGCCTGCCAAGCGCTCTCTGAGGACATAATTTGTGACTGGATGTCGGGCAACAATCCACGCACAAATTTGTCCACAAACAACCTCTTCCCCGACTCTGTACCTAAATCCTGTCCACTGAAGTCGGAGAACACCTGTTCGAATCTATTAAAGAATTCAGTAGTACCTTCAGTTTTCCCTTGGACGCAGGCCGTAAGCTTGTCCCAAATAATCCTTTTTTCCGGGATTATAGTTTTTAATTTGGCAACTATTCTATCAGGTAAAGTGAGTATTACCTGGGGTGGTTTCTCACCAGCTAGTCGTTCCCCATCTATTCTAGTTAAGTTTACCCATGTATCCCCTAACCCCGGCACATCATCTATTGTTCGTACCTGTTTCCATACATCAACAGGTAAAAGCACTGGAAACAATAAATCCATGTCACTTAAGGTGAACACAGAAGACTGCAAAACGGATTCTATTTCTTTGTAAAACCCTGTCGGGTTCTTCCTGATATCAGGGACTGATTGTCTAATCGTGTTCACTTCCTGTCGAGAGAACGGGACGTGAACAAACTGTGATACGTAATGTGCAGGGATATCCACCGCGGCAGCACCAGTCGCCGCGTTGGCGGGGATTTCTACTTTTGGGACAAAGGTCGGAGGGACCTCTCTCATAGGCAACTGAGATATAGGGACCTCCGACCGCTTACTGAGTAATAGGGCCAAATCGAGCGCAAAAGCAGCTGTAGAAGTGTCGGGTGAAAAAGCTCTTTTACAAATACCCAATAACTCCATGGGGCAACCAACCTTCTTCCTTATACATTCCTCCTGTAAGTGCTGTACCATCACTTGGATTACCTTCCTTTGCATCTCTACCGTGTATTGACTATATGTGTCATACACCTCATCTGGCGGTATCGATGAATCCGAGATCCATCGAATCGCGTCTTTGGTACAAATTCGTACTTCCTCAGGTGCTGAACTTCGGCACGAAAGGAACCGTTTTTCTGCATACATCCTGTCGTCCTCATCATCCTCGTTTTGTAACCTTTCAAAATCCCTCCTAAACTCAAACAATCTGTCAACATGTCCATATACTTTCTGCTCTGTATCCCTTGAAAGTGCCAAGGCATTCAGATCTCTCACCCCTTGTGGGAGATCCGAAGTCTGCAATCTACCCCACATTACACCTAAATGAATCCCCAGTCCTTCAATAAAAACGTTTTTCTCGGGAAAATCGTGCAAATTAGATAATGTTGAAAGTACATCAGTTTGATCACCTTTTTCCATACAATGTTTAGCCCAAGCAAATAGTTCCTGTTTCCTGCCCGCAGGAACAGTACTACGAGTCACAATTTTCGACCCTGCACCGGGATCTGATTTAGTGAACACGGGACTCCCCAGAATCGGAGGTGTAGGTGAACCTAACACGGGTGCAGGGGAAAGAGGTAATGTAATAGATGAAATAGACAGAGGAGCGACAACCAAAGAACTAGGGGCAGTAGGCTGCGCAGGAGGAGTAGGAATAACGATAGGAGCAATAGCAGGAACGGGCAAGGTGCCCACAACGGGAGCATACGGAGGTGGCGCTGAAGAATCAGGCCTCCGTTCGTTTAATATTTTCTCAATAAACTCCTCGGAAACATGAAAATCTTTAGAAGGGTAAATTTTCTGGACTCCAAGCGAGAAAGCTCTATCCATCTTCTGAGTTTCATCTAATCGTTTTTCCTTGTCATACAACAATGCCTTTTCGGCATTCGTTTTATGACGTCGTGCATGTTTATCCCTACTTTTAAGCTGCTGTAATGCTTCCTTTTTCCAATTTTGTAACACATCAAAGGCTGCTGGCCTAGCCTTCTTTTTAAGCAAGATCGACTCTAAGTATTCAATACGGGGGATCTCAAAGCTACCATTGATTGGCCACTGAAATTCGGAGGCATTTCTGGTCTGTCTGTGCCAAATGTCATTAAATACAATACTACCAATGCCATACTTACAGTACATAGTACACGCCGGCGACCCCTCCTGTGGTGCCGGACGGCTAAATTCCAAAGATTGTCGATCGCTGCGGAACAGAACCCTAAAGCAGCTAGACAATTTCCCAGGCATTTCTCAAAAAATTGGTGTTACCTGGTCCAATAATTGTGTCTGCAGATACAATACGCCAAATTCAAATTGTCAGGGTTAAATTAAGAGCCGGGTCACGACTGCACCTGACCAAACCTAAGGAGGACCGTACGGTTTACAAAGGACTTCAACTAACAAATTTTACCTGCGTTCGGTGGTTTCGGCAAACCTGCCCGCCTCGGAATTGGACCCTCGTCAAGATGCCGTGTCAGACCGCACGACTATCGCCCAAGGATCGGATCGTGCAGCGCTGCCGAGGTATCGCGTCTCGATCGGTCGGGCCCACAGAATCACACCGTCCGATCCCGATTCGATAGTCTGCGTCAACCTTCAATGATCCGGCATCAATCTTGAGGGTCCCTATTCGGGCGCCAACTGTGGAAACAGAGAAATTGACATGAGGCCGGGAAGCCCAAAAGGAAACACACCAACACAGGTTACAAAGGACATACAAAGCGCTTTATTTCAAAGTTACAAAGTTACCAAAGTCAATTGACATGCAAATAGCTATTCGGCTCTCTGACTAACACACGAACCTTCAACATTAGGTTCGCACTGAAAGTGGGAGAGACCGATCATCGGGATGCTTGGGTTTTTTATACATTTAGTACTGCATTGGCCAGCCCTCTTACAAGTTAACCATTTCTGGAACCATGGCTAGGGTTCGTAGCCAGGTCGAACACACAATTTCCATACATTAGATCAGTTCCGCTGATACGGTTACATATTTACACATAGGTTAAACAGAGGACAGGGTCTTAGTTCATGACCCTAACAAGTAGCCTACAGACATATTATTCATTCACGTGTGCGGAGGTCACCATGGCCGAAGTCTTACTCGAAATGTCATTCGGCCTCCATTTTGTGATTCAGGGTGGCTTCCACACTGCAAGAGTACCTAAAATGGCGGCTAGATCCAAGATGGCGGTTTACACGATACATTAAGGTCAAGACCTTGCCGCGGAACCTATGTACATAGTATCCTTTAGACAGCTTGGCGTAGGCCAATCATACATTTAAACGATGCGATTGGGGTCATAATATTATATCGATTTCCACAGGGAGCACCCCGTTTGCTTCATCAGCCGCAAGCTGAAGGATCATGAAACAAGGTGGGCAACAATCGAAAGAGAGTGCTTTGCTATCGTGTGGGCTCTGAAAAAGTTTAGGCCGTACTTGTATGATTCTACTTTTGTCATTCAGACTGACCACCAACCCTTGAGATGGTTAATGCAAATGAAAGGGGGAAACCCAAAATTATTGAGATGGTCGATCTGCCTACAAGGGTTTGATTTCACCATTGAGCAGAGGTCAGGGTGTCACCACCAAAATGCTGATGGTCTCTCTAGGATGTATGTCATCGACTAGAGGAATGAGATTCATCCAGGAGTGGATTAAATCCTCCTGTCCCTTAGTCTGGGGGGGCGAGTGTTAGGGAGAATTCTCTGTTTAGGCTGAATTTCCTAACCTAGTGAGTCCCCCAGCAGCTTTGCTGGATTTCTGGAGTTTGTTTTTTTTCATCCTGCCAAGAGTGAGACTCTTTTTCTCCCACTCTTGGACATGAATGTGCGTAATTCCTTTGAATGTTAATGTGTTCTATGGGCTATGGGGTCTTTTACTCCATAGGGTCTCATATGTTTTTCTATGTGTGTTACACTGCACCCTACATGCCGTAACACTGGGGTGTCCTAGCGGACCTCCGTCATAGACTCCATACCCGGGAACTGACTACTGTCTCCCCGGGCATGTAAAGTCACCATTGGCTTTACTAGACCTAAATTTACTAACAGAACGAGTACAAACCATCCTATTGTGGACGTACCAGTAGGGGTAATTCGATTACTCCTGGATCTGTTACTCGAGGGGGCACTGTCCCGTCCCCCCTCGTCGAGTTTTGGCTGGTGGCAGTGGAAACTACTTGTTATGTTCGACCCCGAATATAACCCTATGGGATTCTTCACATTGTTAGAGATTGATACTGTTTCTCGTTAATCTCTAACATACCTCCGGTCTACTTATCTTAAATAAGTCTATCGGATGGTATTTTCTGCCAGAACTCGGCTTTTTAAAATGGCGTTTGTGTTCGTCTCTGTGCACCCTTAACCAAAGGTTGAGCCCTTTGTTCCACTTTTGGCGGGTTTCTGTACAGAGACCCTCCAAAATGGTGCCATTCTGTCTGGGTTACCACAGGGGTGTGGGAGGGGGTTTAGGCACCCTGGACCGAGTTGCCTTGCCAACTCCGGTCGCACTCTGGTGGGATTGGCCCAAGTTGTGAGCCTCCCCGCTCACCACTTAGCGTGTGTTGATTGACAGCTAGGCTGAATGAATGGGGGTTTTCTGCATAAAAGCAGGGCTTTTGGGACTGGATCTTCAGAAGTCGCCACAGGACCTAAGAATCCGACGAGGGTAAAGCTGAGCCGACCTGCAACGACGACACCTCCGGTGGAGCCCTGCTGAACCGACTCACCACTTCCCGACGACAGAGGAGATCTCCCTGCCGGAGAGTCTCTTCCCCTGACTGGTGGGAACAACCAGTCCCATTTGCTTTTTCTTCGCCTCAGGACGCAGTGCTCGAATTGCCTATGCAGAGCACCTCGGCAACCGGATAGCCACTACCCCTGTACCGCGACCAAAAGGTGGTGCCTTGTGACGGAGCACTCCGCGGCTGGTCTCTTCCCTGGTGGTGCACCGGACTTCACTTTTCTTCGACGACGAGATCTTCCCTACTCTTGGCAAAGACCCGACGTGCATCCACCACCAGGAACAACTGCCCCCGCCGGAGCTGTCTCTCCACAATCAAGGTACTGTGTCCGCCTGGCTTCCCTTGTTGCCGGATAGAGTGAGGTGTCTTAATCGTCGCCTCTCCATTGGGTCGCCTCCAAGCTTTCTCTAGCGTATTGTTCTGAACTGATCCAATCTTCCAATAACAATTTGCTACACAGACTCGAACGCATTTCCACAAAGAGACTTTTTGGGACATATCGCCTTGCCTCTCTCCGAGTGGGCCTGGCCTCTGAACTTTATGATCTATTGTGGTTCTTGTCTTCTTGCCTTGCATTTTTCCGTGAAGTATTGCACTGTGTTGATTTCGTAACCTACTTATTTTTCTCTCCCGTCCTAACGAATACTAGAGTGCCATCTAGGTTGAAGCATACACCTCTGTCTGCAAATAAGTAAAACCTAGACTTGTCGAACTATTGTTAGGGGGATTGATCTTTTTCTTCGTAGAGTAATTGTAATTGAATTGTTTGCCGTGATAGTGCCAGAGTGTTTTCTATAGATGTTCCGTTATAAATAAATACCTTTATATCTTGACACTGAAGCCTTGTTGCGTGTTTGCTTGTCTTACTGTGAAGAATTGCCCTATATTGTATACTCCACATACTGCTTAACTCTTCTTGAGGGAAGTCTGACTGCTCAGCCACAGCTATCAAGTGAATCTGTGTAGTACAGACTGCTACCAAGTGGGTTTACTGCCAAACACTTGTAGTCCTAAATCTTTTGCAGTGGTCCCAGAGGGAACTGCACAGGTTTCCCGGCCCTGTAGTTATGGTTAAGTTGCTCAACCCATAGGAGGAGCACTTTTTGGGCAGCTTATAATGTTGCCCCCTCTGGATGAATCCTCACAAAACTTTGCAGAAAAAGTATATGGCCCTTTCAGACTGATTTTGCAACGTTTGGTAAGGTTTTTTCAAGGGAGGCAAAGTTATAGGGGGGTCCCAAAATGTGTGGTCTTTCCCATAGACATAATGGAAAAAAAAGTTGCTCACATCTACAGCCCAAACTGCTGGCTGGATTTTCACCAAATTTGCTGCTGGAGCAGCGGCTTAGTCCTGAAAGTGTGTTTTTGTATTTTTGGTGTGAATAACCCGTCCAATCGTTTTTTAAAAAAAGTCCAAAAAGTAGATTCAAAAAAATGTGTGATATCTGGGTTTGGTCAGCAGACTCGCTTCCCTATTCTGTCCACAGACGGGCCTCCGATTGGTCCAGTGGCTGACATGAGGTCCACGAACATCGGAGGAGCCCGCTGATTGAATGTAAAAAGCGTGAAATGCGTCCGATTTTTGGAAACACCCTCCATGCTGGAGTCGCCATGTTTGATTCACGGACATCTGCCGGGCCGGTGTCCACGAATATCGCAGTAAAAGCATATTGAAAAACACAAATTTGCAATTGCGTAACTTATCAAACAATCTTTGGGGATGTGAGGGTGATGAGGATGTGATGGGATAGGGCCTTAAAAAGCCAAAAAACTGGTGTTTTTATTCTCTGATGGCCACGAACAGTACAGGGACAGGCCTCTAATGTTCACGAACATCTCAGATGTTCGGGGGCATCTATGCTTATTTGTGCATTACAGGGTTGGTGAAAAGCAGTTTTTGGATAACTTATAACTTTGGCTCTACTCAATGAAACTGCATGACATTTTTCAATTCCATTCTGGATGGTTTTGGAAAGTGTGGTGCTTTTTTGTCAAGAGGGAACAAAATTAGAAGGGGGGTCCCAAAATATTGTAAAGGCTTATAAATGTGGTGCCATTTGACAAACCTTTACAAAGGTTTGCAAAAAGATTTTAGTTCTAGATATAAATGTTTTTGAAAGGTTTGGTGGGATTTTGTCAAATGGTGGCTAAATTAGAGGGGAGTTTCAACATTTTTAGGTGGCTTATAACTTTGTTGCCGTTTGACGAATGTGGGCAAATGTTTTCAGAAAGATTAGAGACCCAACCTTGAATGTTTCTGCAAAGTCTGAATGGATTTTGTCAAGTGGGGGCTTAGTTATATGACTATTGTATGTACCTATATTTTGACACTTTTGAAAAAATAAAACATGAGCGGGTCTCCAGAAAACTCATGTAAGGAGTAATGGCCAGGACCTGAAAAAATGGTTTTGCAAATTTCTCTGAGTTTTATTTTTTCACATGTGTCATAATATAGGTACAAAAAATAGTGGTATACCTTTGGTGACTGAGGTATAGCCTGTGACCATGGGCAGTGGCTAGAGGTCATGACCCAGACAATCTGGCTACCGGCCATGACCACGAGTGACGACCAATGGGGATAAAGTGGCCATGTCCACCAATGACCGGCTATGTGGTAACGTTTTTAAAAATGGGGATAGGTTTGAAAGGTAAAAAAATGTGCTTGTGGTAACATGGTCATAGAGTTCTCTCTTCGCCTTCTGCAGGCCGCCATGGAAAGGGAAGTGGACCTCTGTTCGGAGCCCCAACTTCCCTTTCCATGGTGACCATCTTGGAAAAGAATGTTCCTTCCTACAGCAGGATGCCGCGCACATCCCGGTGTAGGATGAAAATCCTTTTTCAACACTCTTTGGCAATCCAGGGTGCTAATGACCTTCATCCCCGTTGCAGTGGCTGGAATGGGGGATATCTGTTCAGAGCCCTCCTTATCTGCCCTCTCTTCGCTTTGGTCGATAACTTGGGCTGGCGAGCCGTTACCCCCGTTGCAGTGCCTGTAGCAGATTATGAACGCCACATTCTCCCATTAGCATAACACAAAATGCTAATGGAAATGTTGGAAAATCTTATTGAGTCTTTGTACTTCACTGAGAAATGTAAAGTAGATGGGGTCTATAAGATTTTTTGTTTGTTCTATTTTTTAACTGAAACGTGGTTTCAATGGATTTTTTTGTTGTTTTTTGATTTTTGTTTTTTTTGCAGAAGACGTTTGAACATAAAGTGGGGAGGGAAATAAGGGATGAGGCACCAGGCACTAATATGGAGGGGCAGGTGGACAGGGGAAAATATTTCACCTGTGTTTCAATTAAGGTAGGGGGCAGTGTTTCTTATGATCCTTGATTACAGCTTCAAAAGCACTTCGAAATTGCTCCCCCCTGTAGAGTTTTGTATGGCAGTATATAGAGAGCACTGTTGTCTTCAAACTATATGGATCAACAGCCTCTTCTAAGTAGCTGATGGGATTCTGTGTCCCGCAGAAGTAGGCTGTGTGGTTACAGTACTGATTGAGGAAGATGAGGTGGAGGAAGACAGCCTTCTACTTGCTAAGAAAGGAACAACCTTTCTGAGAGCATTGCACTGGTTGGATTGGGTGTGGCGGTGCATGGAGGTGGTCCAGTAGGAGTACTGTCCAGGTAGTCTGCGACTGAGTACAACGTTGCAGTCAGTGCATTTCACTTTGGTAGCTTTAGCCTTTTGTACATTCCCAACAGTGGTAAAGAACTGCCGCACCCATGATTCTCTCTTGGTGCTAGAGGTAGGCACTTCCTCTACCTCATCTTCTTGGTCCTCTCCATTGTCTTTGGAAGTACTGCACCTTTTTGTTGTGTCGGTCCTCCAGCTGGTGGCTGCTCTTGGGGACGAGGGATGGCAATTGCTAATGCCATTTTTAAGATGAATAGCAGTTTTGCTAATATTCTTCCAAGTATGTGCTCTGTACTAGATTATTAATGGATAATGAGAAAGAATAGGTGTAGGAGTTGTGCAAGGGGAACATTTTGAGCTTGAAAGCTCCTAGATCAGTAGAAAGTACAGTTCCAAACTGCTTGTGAAGCACGGATCCGCGAACGTGGACACGTAAACAAAAACAAGTGACCCAGATATGTGATGTCATCAGTAATGTCACATTTGTGATGTCATCTTTCATGTCCTGGGTGTTAGTCTTTGCAGTGCACAGTGGTGGCGTGAGTTATGGTTGCTTAGCTTACCATAACTGGCGAATTTCAGGTTTTTTTTCGTTTTTACTTGGAACCATAACGTCCCTTAAACAAACGTTTTTTTACGGAATTTCATAGGTTTTTAGTAGCGCAACTTAACCATAACGTCCCTTAACAAAGTTTTTTTACTGAATTTCATAGGTTTTTAGTAGCGCAAATTACCCATAACATCTGTTTGACAAAGTTTTTTTTACTGAATATACATTTTCATAGTGTAAATTTGATAGATGTCTACTAGGGTTCCCTTACTTTATATACACTACCCAAACAAGCAGGGGGGATTTGAAATTGTTCTATCATACCATATAAACACTACACACGTTGAAAAAGCAGCACATATACACATTATATATATTAATAAGTAAACATTGGAACCTACATATTTAACACATCAACCAGCCATTGAAATACGATATGTATTAAAATGGAGAATACCATAACAAAAAAGATATACCTCCAACCTAATTACCTCACAGAAACTGCAGAGCTAGAAGCAACAGTAGACCTACACAACACAACGAATACAACTTTCCAGAAACTTGGTAGTAAACTTCATTTTTTGTATATATTGCTCTACTTTGTGTGTGAGGTACAGTATAATTAATATATTTTTGTTTTTCACACAGAAATGTGCAGTACTTTGGAGTGGCTGGAACAAAATTTTCCACATGAGGAAATGTCTGAAGAGAGTGGTAATAATGGTAGACACTTGTCAATACAAGCAAATTAATAATCATTACCTAATGTGTATTTAAAATATATATGTTTATTTTTTACAGACCATAAAAGATTGAAAATATGACTCCAAAAGACACAATGGAAAAGACTCTCGAACGCATTGAACAGGAAGTAGACATTCTTAAGGAAAATGTCAATAGTTTGAAACAGTTAGTGGAGGACCACATCAAAGAAAAAATTAAGTACCATTGTCCCACCTGTACCTGTGCCCCCTCTCCATGTCCCAGTGAACTATCCACAAACTGTGAACAACAAAATAAATGTTTTGATGAGATTTTCATCCCTTCATCCCCTCCCATCCATCCTCTCCAAACCCCTAATTCCCCTATTTTTGTATCAGTTTCTGCTTGCCCCTCTCTTTCATGATTTGTGTATATGTATATAAATAAAAAAACTGTTATATTTCTTGTAAAGAAAATCTTTGTATCTTATATTTTTTTTAAAAGCAGTTAAAATGTTGGCAGACAGCGTGCCTGCCGGGCCTGTCCGTAATTAATAAAATGTGGATGTCCTAAGCACACTACACCTCTCCGTATCGCTCGCAACCAAGATGGAACTGATCTTAGAACACACCAGCTGTACGGGATGTCTGTAAATCAACAAAATGGAAGTGTCCTAAGGACACTATACCTGTCCGTACCGTTCGCAACTAAGATGGAACTGTCCGTAGAACAGGCGCGGTGTCCGGGATGTCCATATGCAAACAAAATGGAGGTGTCCTAAGGACACTATACCTGGCCGTATAGTCTGCAGAACATCTACGCACATGCGCACCATACCCATACATCCTGCGAACATCGCGCCTGTCCGTAACTGTCCGTCTCACTTATGTCACACTTTTAATTAGTTTCAGGACCCGAACACTGTCCGTAGAACAACCGCATGCATACGCACGACCGCTCCTGCGCATTTGTGTCCTGCGGACACCCATTCTCTTCGCGGACGTGTTCCCGACGTCATCATGTGACCGCACCCATGCTGAGCGTGTGTCCTAATTTGCAGACTCTGTCCGAATTCCCAACATTTTAAAAGAACTTATTTAGACAATCCAAATTATTTTAGAGTAAAAAAATCACCATTTCACATGTCCTAGACAATGGCCCTGGCTTTCCACATATTTTTTGTAACTTTTTGAACGCTTTTGAGTGTTCGATATTTTCTTGAGGCGCACCCCTCCACCCCTATAAAAAGCCACACCCCAGAGCTGATCTTCATTGTGCTTCTGGCTATTGCAGATTGACTTTTGCTGCCTTTAGTGCTCTAGCTGAGATTACCTCATCAACCCTAATGACATCCATGGCTGCTGTTGCTACATCCGCCTCAGCACCACCCCCAAACCCTCCACCACCACGACCTGCCCAAGGGCCTGCAGAGAGGAACACGCGTGAGGATGTAGAGAACGAGGATGAAGAGAATGAGGTGGAGGAACGCCATACTACCAGCACTGTCCGGGGGTCTTGGGTATGGCGGTTGTTTACCGTTTATGGTAATGTACCAAAAGCACGTGCGGACAAGGTCACCTGTAACCAGTGCAAATTAGTGCTGAGTCGTGGGAGACGTGGTTCATACAGCTTTCGTACGACATCCATGAAGCAACACCTAACTTTGTTCCACGGTGCGGACATTCGCAAAGGTTGTACCTTGTGATGAAGGTAGTAGTTTGAGTTCCTCCACAGCATCCTCTGTTTCTGCTCCTCTCACCACAAGAGACACTCCTGTGGGAGAGTGCATCCCTCCAGCTGCTTCACAGGCCATTTGCGATGCAGTTGACCCTTACCTTTCGAGGGTCACAATATTGTGTATGTACTGTGATGCAGTACTCTGCAGGGTGGAGAGTCTTCGAAGTGCTTTAGAGACTACGGTCATGGACCACCAGAATACCTGCTCCCTACCTAAATAAGACCCACCCTACATCTTCCTCTCTCCACCTGCCCTTTCTTATCCCTGTGGTTGGTGTGCCTTCCTTACCCTCATTTGCCCTCCTCTCCTAGTGTGTTGTGTGTAAAAAAGCCCAAAAAATTTAAAACAACAAATCTGATAAAAACAGGAGCAAAATCATGCACAACCCTTAAAATATACCGTAGAGAATTAATTCTAGAAGCTCTCAGACAGTCCAATCCTTCTTAAAAGGAAGTTATTTATTTTAGTTTTAAACAGGATGAAACCACTAACAAAACTAAGTACTAAACTACAAAAACAAACTTCTCAATAAACGCTATGTCAACAAAAATAACTTCTTAAATTTCTGTGGAGATGAATGGAGTCACACCATAAGCACAGAACCATATTTTAATGAAGAAGCATACAAACAAAACCAAACAAACGCAATTGCCATCCATAGCAGTGGACGAGGCTATGAAAAAATTAATAATACCATCATGGAACAAGAAACACTGCTTACAAGAATATCCCCAGAAAACTCAGAATTACCTCTCTATTCGACTGAACCGGAACGTCCAGTATACAAATGGGCGTGCACGTCAATGTGTAACATTCCCAACAAATCTTTAAAATCTTTACGCCAGTTCCTCAATCAGTATGTGAAAGGTAAAGACAAAATCAAAATGAAAGTGCTGCAAAATATGGATACCTGTCCAGTGCTCAAATACACAGGACTTCAAGGACATTCATTAGCCTGCATTTCAGGACCTATTTGCAAAAGAACCTTCCATTATATCAAAATTATATCAACACAACATTCAACTGTAAGAAATCTAGGGATCGATTCATGGAAATAATGTGCGCCGAAAATTCCCGCGCAGAGGTGCCAAAACGTGCGAATCGCAGTGCAAGTGCGAAAATCGCAGGGAAACCAGCGCACAGCGATTCATGGAAGTCCGTGCGCGAGTAAAACATTGGATGTGCGCTAAAAATGTGCGCCGCGCACGCCGGCGCACAGGTCATCCAACAGCGTGTGCCACGGCCACTGAGAAATCGCACATAGCTCGGCGCACATCACAAAAGTAGGCGGAACACGGGGCGTAAAACTCGGAATGGGGAACAACGCGTGAAAATATGGGCGTCACGGGGGACAGGAGGCAAGTGCGCGGAACGCCCACACGCTCGCCTACAACCCGTATTCATGGAATCGAATAGGGCAAACCAGCGCACGGTCAAAGACGCGCACAGGGCCAAACAAGTACGCCACAAGAAAGCAGGCGGTAGCGTCTCTGCGCCTGAAAAAAATGTGCGCCAAAATGTGCGATAACAAAAAGCACCCATATACAGCCATGATGAATGATCCATACAGTGGCCCTCTAGGACAAATGAGGTGCAAAGGGGTACCGACAAACACGGACACCCGCTGTGTGAAAAATAGCATGTGCGTGTGTACCTGGGTGCGCGGGAAGTCCCACACGCGATTGGCCTGGGTATGTGTACTTCGGGGTGCGTGGGAAGTTCCACACGCGATTGGGCTGGGTACGTGTACTTCGGGATGCGCAGGAAGTTCCACACGCGATTGGCCTGGGTACGTGTACTTCGGGGTGCGCGGGAAGTCCCACACAAGATTAGCCTGGGTACGTGTACTACGGGGTGAGCGGGAAGTTCCACACGCGATTAGCCTGGGTACGTGTGTTTCGGGGTGCGCGGGAAGTTCCACACGTGATTAGCCTGGGGATGTGTGTTTCGGGGTGCGCGGGAAGTTCCACACGCGATTGGCATGGGTATGTGTACTTCGGGGTGCGCGGGAAGTTCCTCACGCGATTGGCCTGGTTACGTGTACTTCGGGATGCGCGGGAAGTTCCACACGTGATTGGCCTGGGTACGTGTACTTCGAGGTGCGCGGGAAGTCCCACATGCGATTAGCCTGGGGACGTGTACTACGGGGTGCACGTGAAGTTCCACACACGATTAGCCTGGGTACGTGTGTTTCGGGGTGCGCGGGAAGTTCCACACGTGATTAGCCTGGGGATGTGTGTTTCGGGGTGCGCGGGAAGTTCCACACGCGATTGGCATGGGTATGTGTACTTCGGGGTGCGCGGGAAGTTCCACACGCGACTGGCCACTGAGAAATCGCACATAGCTCGGTGCACATCACAAAAGTAAGCGGAACACGGGGCGTAAAACTCGGAATTGGGAACAACGCGTGAAAATATGGGCGTCACCGGGGACAGGAGGCAAGTGCGCGGAACGCCCACACGCTCGCCTACAACCCGTATTCATGGAATCGAATAGGGCAAACCAGCGCACGGTTAAAGACGCGCACAGGGCCAAACAAGTACGCCACAAGAAAGCAGGCGGTAGCGTCTCTGCGCCTGAAAAAAATGTGCGCCAAAATGTGCGATAACAAAAAGCACCCATATACAGCCATGATGAATGATCCATACAGTGGCCCTCTAGGACAAATGAGGTGCAAAGGGGTACCGACAAACACGGACACCCGCTGTGTGAAAAATAGCATGTGCGTGTGTACCTGGGTGCGCGGGAAGTCCCACACGCGATTGGGCTGGGTACGTGTACTTCGGGGTGCGTGGGAAGTTCCACACGCGATTGGCCTGGGTACGTGTACTTCGGGATGCGCGGGAAGTTCCACACGCGATTGGCCTGGGTACGTGTACTTCGGGGTGCGCGGGAAGTCCCACACAAGATTAGCCTGGGTACGTGTACTACGGGGTGAGCGGGAAGTTCCACACGCGATTAGCCTGGGTACGTGTGTTTCGGGGTGCGCGGGAAGTTCCACACGTGATTAGCCTGGGGATGTGTGTTTCGGGGTGCGCGGGAAGTTCCACACGCGATTGGCATGGGTATGTGTACTTCGGGGTGCACGGGAAGTTCCACACGCGATTGGCCTGGTTACGTGTACTTCGGGATGCGCGGGAAGTTCCACACGTGATTGGCCTGGGTACGTGTACTTCGGGGTGCGCGGGAAGTCCCACATGCGATTAGCCTGGGTACGTGTACTACGGGGTGCACGTGAAGTTCCACACACGATTAGCCTGGGTACGTGTGTTTCGGGGTGCGCGGGAAGTTCCACGCGCGATTGGCCCGGGTACGTGTGTTTCGGGGTGCGCGGGAAGTTACACACGCGATTGGCCTGGGTACGTGTACTTCGGGGTGCGCGGGAAGTTCCACACGCGATTGGCCTGGGTACGTGTACTTCGGGATGCGCGGGAAGTTCCACATGCGATTGGCCTGGGTACGTGTATTCCGAGGTGCGCGGGAAGATTTACACGCGATTTCAGCAGGGTATGTGTATTTAGGTGGTGCCGGGGAATGCTACACGTGATTTGGCCGTGTGGGTCCTCCCAGGTGTTCCCTCTACACCCTCCACGGCCCCTGCAGGCAGCCCACACCACAGGGGACTACCCTGCACCCCTGCTCATGTCCCACAGGCAACCCATCCACCATGGCCATGCCCCCCAGCCAACCCACATGTCACCTTGCACTGCTGATCACCAACACATGTCTCCCAGCACCCCCACCCCCAAGCAGTGCAGGGGCAGCCTCCACCAGGCCCCCACTCATGTCTCCCACCACCCCCACCCCCCAGCAGTGCAGGGGCAGCCCCCACCAGGCCCCCACTCATGTCTCCCTGCACCCCCACCCCCCAGCCACCAGAGGCAGCCTCCACCAGGCCCCCACTCATGTCTCCCACCACCCCCACCCCCCAGCCACCAGGGGCAGCCTCCACCAGGCCCCCACTCATGTCTCCCACCACCCCCCAGCCACCAGGGGCAGCCTCCACCTGGCCCCCACTCATGTCTCCCACCACCCCCACCCCCAGCCACCAGGGGCAGCCTCCAACAGGCCCCCACCCATGTCTCAGACCACCCCCACGCCCCAGCAGTGCAGGGGCAGCCTCCACCAGGCCCCCACTCATGTCTCCCAACACCCCCACCTCCCAGTCACCAGGGGCAGCCTCCACCAGGCCCCCACTCATGTCCCCTATCACTCCCACCCCCCAGCAGTGCAGGGGCAGCCTCCACCAGGCCCCCACTCATGTCTCCCACCACGCCCCAGCCACCAGGGGCAGCCTCCATCAGGCCCCCACTCATGTCTTCCACCACCCCCACCCCCCAGCAACCAGGGGCAGCCTCCACCAGGCCCCCACTCATGTCTCCAACCACCCCCACCCCCCAGCAGTGCAGGGGCAGCCTCCACCAGGCCCCCACCCATGTCTCCCATCACCCCCACCCCCCAGCAGTGCAGGGGCAGCCTCCACCAGGCCCCCACTCATGTCTCCCACCCCCCCCCAGCCACCAGGGGCAGCCTCCACCAGGCCCCCACTCATGTCTCCCACCACCCCCACCACCCTGCCACCAGGGGCAGCCTCCACCAGGCCCCCACTCATGTCTCCCACCACCCCCACCCTCCAGCAGTGCAGGGGCAGCATCCACCAGGCCCCACTCATGTCTTCCACCACCCCCACCCCCCAGCAGTGCAGGGGCAGCCCCCACCAGGCCCCCACTCATGTCTCCCTGCACCCCCACACCCCAGCCACCAGGGGCACCCTCCACCAGGCCCCCACTCATGTCTACCACCACCCCCACACCCCAGCCACCAGGGGCAGCCTCCACCAGGCCCCCACTCATGTCTCCCACCACCCCCACCCCCCAGCCACCAGGGGCAGCCTCCACCAGGCCCCCACTCATGTCTCCCACCACACCCACCCCCCAGCAGTGCAGGGGCAGCCTCCACCAGGCCCCCACTCATGTCTCCCACCACCCCCACCCCCCAGCAGTGCAGGGGCAGCCCCCACCAGGCCCCCACTCATGTCTCCCACCACCCCCACCCCCCAGCCACCGGGGGCAGCTTCCACCAGGCCCCCACTCATGTCTCCCACCACCCCCACCCCCCAGCCACCAGGGGCAGCCTCCACCAGGCCCTAAACTCATGTCTCTCTGCACCCCCACCCCCGAGCCACCAGGGGCAGCCTCCACCAGGCCCCCACTCATGTCTCCCACCACCCCCACCCCCCACCCCCCAGGAGCAGCCTCCACCAGGCCCCCACTCATGTCTCCCACCACCCCCACCCCCCAGCAGTGCAGGGGCAGCGTCCACCAGGCCCCCACCCATGTCTCCCACCACCCCCGCCCCCCAGCAGTGCAGGGGCAGCCTCCTCCAGGCCCCCACCCATGTCTCCCATCACCCCCACCCCCCAGCAGTGCAGGGGCAGCCTCCACCAGGCCCCCACTCATGTCTCCCACCACCTCGACCCCCAAGCAGTGCAGGGGCAGCCTCCACCAGGCCCCCACTCATGTCTCCCACCACCCCCATCCCCCAGCAGTGCAGGAGCAGCCCCCACCAGGCCCCCACTCATGTCTCCCACCACCCCCACCCCCCAGCCACCGGGGGCAGCCTCCACCAGGCCCCCACTCATGTCTCCCACCATCCCCACCCCCCAGCCACCAGGGGCAGCCTCCACCAGGCCCCCACTCATGTCTCCCTGCACCCCCACCCCCCAGCCACCAGGGGCAGCCTCCACCAGGCCCCCGCTCACGTCTCCCACCACCCCCAACCCCCAGCCACCAGGGGCAGCCTCCACCAGGCCCCCACTCATGTCTCCCACCACCCCCACCCCCCAGCAGTGCAGGGGCAGCCTCCACCAGGCCCCCACCCATGTCTCCCATCACCCCCACCCCCCAGCAGTGCAGGGGCAGCCTCCACCAGGCCCCCACTCATGTCTCCCACCACCCCCACCCCCCAGCCACCAGGGGCAGCCTCCACCAGGCCCCCACTCATGTCTCCCACCACCCCCACCCCCCAGCAGTGCAGGGGCAGCGTCCACCAGGCCCCCACTCATGTCTCCCACCACCCCCACCCCCCAGCAGTGCAGGGGCAGCCCCCACCAGGCCCCCACTCATGTCTCCCTGCACCCCCACCCCCCAGCCACCAGGGGCACCCTCCACCAGGCCCCCACTCATGTCTACCACCACCCCCACCCCACAGCCACCAGGGGCAGCCTCCACCGGGCCCCCACTCATGTCTCCCACCACCCCCACCCCCCAGCCACCAGGGCCAGCCTCCACCAGGCCCCCACTCATGTCTCCCACCACCCCCACCCCCCAGCAGTGCAGGGTCAGCCTCCGCCAGGCCCCCACTCATGTCTCCCACCACCCCCACCCCCCAGCAGTGCAGGGGCAGCCCCCACCAGGCCCCCACTCATGTCTCCCACCACCCCCACCCCCCAGGGGCAGCCTCCACCAGGCCCCCACTCATGTCTCCCACCACCCCCATCCCCCAGCCACCAGGGGCAGCCTCCACCAGGCCCCCACTCATGTCTCCCTGCACCCCCACCCCCCAGCCACCAGGGGCAGCCTCCACCAGGCCCCCACTCATGTCTCCCACCACCCCCACCCCCCAGCCAACAGGGGCAGCCTCCACCAGGCCCCCACTCACGTCCCCCAGCCAACATGTCACCACAATGTAGATCCCTGGCCCTTATGGTCAGCCTCCAAATGCCAAACACCCACCCGAGTATTGCATCCACCCACTTAGAAATGGCAAAAACATGATAGAAGCCCAATTGCAAATTTGGAAATGAACACATGTCCCTCACATACACCCAATGGGTGTCAGTGAATGTCAAAACCCATATCATGATATGCATGAAACCAATGAGATGATACTACACATTGAACTTTGAAGAAAAAATATGTATTAAAAGCAACATAAATTGAATCAAAAATAAACAAACAATAATAGAAATTTAAAAAAAAAGAAACCAGCAGGTCCGTGAAATAATGCAAATCCACAAATAATAATGCAAAGGAAAGGTGTCCAAAGTCACAGTCCACAAAAGTAAATCCAATTGAAAAATAAAATCGAAAACCATTGCTCCATGGCGAAATCATAATAAAAATTGAAAATCCAAAAGTCAACTATGTACAGATAAACAATCCAGGGTCCATGATCCCAACCGATGAAATGAAACCTATCTAATAACACTACCTAAAAAAAATAACTATATAAAAAAATGTGGCCCATTGTCCAAAAAGTCCAAAAAAAATACTAAACCAAAGGAAACCTAACACTAACTATAGAACTATTTACAAGGGCAGCGGGCTAGTCCGACGGCTCACTTCGGGATTTTCCGGGCCAGGGCATCATCGAACTCCTGCTCAATGTCCCTGAGGCGCTCCTCCTCCATGGCCCCGAGGGTCTGCAGGGCCGTCCACATGTTCCCCCCAAACTCCCTGCGGATTGCCTCGAGGCACTTGGCACGCCTCAGAGCCCTCCGCATGGAGTTCTCTGCCCTGACCATCGTGAACGGTGCCTCTTCCGCCCGCTGCCACTCCGCATCTATGGTGTGGCCCAACCGCTGCCACACGGAAGACACTTCCCGTCCTGGGTCCTCCTGCCCTCTGGCCGATGCCTGCCCCTCCGATGTGAAAGGCCCCGAGCCATCATAGCTCCCACCACGTTGCTGCTGCTGCGCCTCTGCCCGTGCACTACCTCCTGCTGCCTGCACATCCTCCGCTGGCTGGGGTGCAGTCGTTGATGTGGCCACCCCTGCTGGACGTCCGACTCCCGACTGCGGCAGGGATGCCTCCTCCACCAGCCTTGCTGCACCGTCAGAGGCAGCTCCACAGGGCACCAAGGTGACTGATGGGTGGGAAGATGGCACGTAGGACGACTGGCGCATAGGGGGTTCAGTTGAGGGGGGGGTCATAGCAAGCCCCATCAAACAGAGGAATCCGGCCTGGGTGACCTGTCCCAGTAGGCCGACGCGGTCAACGATCCATTCAAGATGACGTGCAGTCTCCTCATGAAAAGACTGCAGGTCACCTCGCATGGCCCGTTGACGCAACGCCACGCCAGTCAGGACATGCTCAACCTGGACCCGGATAGCCACGTCCGCAGGCAGAGGAAGGCCAGTTGTCGTGAGCTCATCCCCTGCCTGAAAACGGGTCTGGACGTAGGCATCCCTGCTGGTGCAAGATGATGCAGTGACAGGATCAGGGACAGGATTGCACACAGGCACCTCCACGGCGACCTGTGCTGCCTCCTGTCCCTGGTCCTGCACTGCACCACTAGCACCAGTGGAATCCCCACCTCCAGACCCCGTCTCTGTTGCTTGCACGGCCTCCTCCTCCACCAAACCCCCCACCAACCTGGATGACTCCGTGCCATCTTCCCCCGTTGGGCCCTGTGGCGTCCCAGCTGCCCCTTCTGCTGCCGAGGAGTCCAACTCCGCCTCTTGGACCTCCCCCCGGCAGCTGTGGCCTGGGACGCGGCACCGGACTCCTCACTCCCCGACGAGATCACAATCTGGGAGGGGAGCCGGGCCTTGCGTCTCCGGCTGGCGGTGCGATCCCCGCGGCTGTGCTCCACAGCACCTTCTCCGCCCTCTTCATCAGTTGACTTTGCAGACAGGGAGAAATGAAACACAGGCATCAGGGCACTGTACAATGGTCACATACACAAATGACAGTTGCACATTAGTGGCATTGGCAAACCTCAGACATGGCATCACAATCGGCAACACACATGTCATTTCCACATGCACACATGAGCCATACCACAGCCACATCGCAACTGCCAGCACCATCCATACACATACAACAGCATGAGCAGGCAAAGGTGAGCCAGACATCACATGCAACACAGGGAGTGCACTACACATGCACGCACACCAGCACACTTGCATGCATGTGTACACCTCAGCCAACTGTCGCAGTGTTCCGATGGGCATCCATGTCACATCTGCCAATCAGGCTTCCACATCCCGCTGTCACATGCATCCATGTTGCATCACTGTTGCACCCTTGTCAAATACACACGCATGCACATGTACACAGTGCTGATACATGCAGCTAAAAAATAACATACATGCGTGACATCACGACCATGACCACTTACATACACATTCATCCAAACATGTGTGCCCACGCAACTGCATTTGGCATGCAAGACTACACACACAAGCACCATCCATGTCTCACACATGACAGCCCTTGCATGTGTTAGCTGCACGGCCCTGTACACCCCCACCCATACTCGGCCCCATACAAACATATGTGCAACCGGCACACTACTGGCACATCACCACACGCACAGCTTAAAATCATGATGCATGTACACTTACCGCTCGACTCCAGGCGGGTCTGCCTCTCAAGGACCTGGACGTGGAGAGCTGGGGATATGCGTTCCAGGACCCTCATCTGATCTTCCGACAAGTGGCCCCGGCGCCCCTTAGAATCCGCTGCCTTCAAGAGGTGCCGGGCCTTGTTCAGGGTCCTGGACCTGAAGTCCTCCCAGCGCTTCTTGACATGTTGGAAGTCGCGGACTGCCACCCCCTCCGCGTTGATGGCAGTCACGATGTTGGTCCAGATCCGAGTCCGTCCTTCCTTGTCGGCGCGCACCCTTCCGTATAGGGCATCATACTGCCCCAGGACTTGCTCCACCAGGACACCAACTTACCTGGCACTGAAGCTGGTGCTCGTCTGCCTCTCTGGCCGGGGGTTGTCAGTGGTGCCAGATGTTGCAGTGCCCGACATGACAACCCCAGAGGCAGGAGTGGGTGGGCAACTGGGTCCTGGGGCTGGGCTGTGGAGCGATGGAATCCCAGTCGGGAGTCTTCGGTTCCAGCAGGGGTGGTCACAGCAACAGCACCCCTGGCTGATGTGCAGGCAGCAAATGGCAGGGCACGTGGGCATCAGGCAGTCAGGCAGCAGCAGATGGCAGGTGGGAGCGTGCTCGGGGCTCTGGGGGGGCAGTAATTCGGCCTTGTGGGCAGGAGCGTGGTCTTCCGTGTGCTTACGCATGGCCAGCTTGATACGGAGTGATTTGGCACGTGAAAATCCTGCACGTCTGCGTGTAAATCGAGGAAAGGCCCTTAGCGCGTATGCACGTCAGCACGCATATGCGATTTCATTGGACCAAAGGCCCTTAGCGCGTGAGCGCGTCTGTGATGTGATGCGCGCGGGTGTTTCCCTCATAACACGTGATGACAGAGCACACGTGGATTTCCACCAATCGCGTGTAAAACTTCCCGCGCACCCCGAAACACACATACCCAGCCTCCACCAGGCCCCCACTCATGTCTCCCACCACCCCCCAGCCACCAGGGGCAGCCTCCACCAGGCCCCCACTCATGTCTCCCACCACCCCCACCACCCTGCCACCAGGGGCAGCCTCCACCAGGCCCCCACTCATGTCTCCCACCACCCCCACCCTCCAGCAGTGCAGGGGCAGCATCCACCAGGCCCCACTCATGTCTCCCACCACCCCCACCCCCCAGCAGTGCAGGGGCAGCCCCCACCAGGCCCCCACTCATGTCTCCCTGCACCCCCACACCCCAGCCACCAGGGGCACCCTCCACCAGGCCCCCACTCATGTCTACCACCACCCCCACACCCCAGCCACCAGGGGCAGCCTCCACCAGGCCCCCACTCATGTCTCCCACCACCCCCACCCCCCAGCCACCAGGGGCAGCCTCCACCAGGCCCCCACTCATGTCTCCCACCACCCCCACCCCCCAGCAGTGCAGGGGCAGCCTCCACCAGGCCCCCACTCATGTCTCCCACCACCCCCACCCCCCAGCAGTGCAGGGGCAGCCGCCACCAGGCCCCCACTCATGTCTCCCACCACCCCCACCCCCCAGCCACCGGGGGCAGCCTTCACCAGGCCCCCACTCATGTATCCCACTACCCCCACCGCCCAGCCACCAGGGGCAGCCTCCACCAGGCCCCCACTCATGTCTCTCTGCACCCCCACCCCCCAGCCACCAGGGGCAGCCTCCACCAGGCCCCCACTCATGTCTCCCACCACCCCACCCCCCACCCCCCAGGGGCAGCCTCCACCAGGCCCCCACTCATGTCTCCCACCACCCCCACCCCTCAGCAGTGCAGGGGCAGCGTCCACCAGGCCCCCACCCATGTCTCCCACCACCCCCACCCCCCAGCAGTGCAGGGGCAGCCTCCACCAGGCCCCCACCCATGTCTCCCATCACCCCCACCCCCCAGCAGTGCAGGGGCAGCCTCCACCAGGCCCCCACTCATGTCTCCCACCACCTCGACCCCCAAGCAGTGCAGGGGCAGCCTCCACCAGGCCCCCACTCATGTCTCCCACCACCCCCATCCCCCAGCAGTGCAGGAGCAGCCCCCACCAGGCCCCCACTCATGTCTCCCACCACCCCCACCCCCCAGCCACCGGGGGCAGCCTCCACCAGGCCCCCACTCATGTCTCCCACCATCCCCATCCCCCAGCCAGCAGGGGCAGCCTCCAGCAGGCCCCCACTCATGTCTCCCTGCACCCCCCACCCCTCAGCCACCAGGGGCAGCCTCCACCAGGCCCCCGCTCATGTCTCCCACCACCCCAACCCCCAGCCACCAGGGGCAGCCTCCACCAGGCCCCCACTCATGTCTCCCACCACCCCCACCCCCCAGCAGTGCAGGGGCAGCCACCACCAGGCCCCCACCCATGTCTCCCATCACCCCCACCCCCCAGCAGTGCAGGGGCAGCCTCCACCAGGCCCCCACTCATGTCTCCCACCACCCCACCCCCCAGCCACCAGGGGCAGCCTCCACCAGGCCCCCACCCATGTCTCCCACCACCCCCACCCCCCAGCAGTGCAGGGGCAGCGTCCACCAGGCCCCCACTCATGTCTCCCACCACCCCCACTCCCCAGCAGTGCAGGGGCAGCCCCCACCAGGCCCCCACTCATGTCTCCCACCACCCCCACCCCCCAGCAGTGCAGGGGCAGCCCCCACCAGGCCCCCACTCATGTCTCCCTGCACCCCCACCCCCCAGCCACCAGGGGCACCCTCCACCAGGCCCCCACTCATGTCTACCACCACCCCACCCCACAGCCACCAGGGGCAGCCTCCACCAGGCCCCCACTCATGTCTCCCACCACCCCCACCCCCCAGCCACCAGGGCCAGCCTCCACCAGGCCCCCACTCATGTCTCCCACCACCCCCACCCCCCAGCAGTGCAGGGGCAGCCTCCGCCAGGCCCCCACTCATGTCTCCCACCACCCCCACCCCCCAGCAGTGCAGGGGCAGCCCCCACCAGGCCCCCACTCATGTCTCCCACCACCCCCACCCCCCAGGGGCAGCCTCCACCAGGCCCCCACTCATGTCTCCCACCACCCCCACCCCCCAGCCACCAGGGGCAGCCTCCACCAGGCCCCCACTCATGTCTCCCTGCACCCCCACCCCCCAGCCACCAGGGGCAGCCTCCACCAGGCCCCCACTCATGTCTCCCACCACCCCCACCCCCCAGCCACCAGGGGCAGCCTCCACCAGGCCCCCACTCACGTCCCCCAGCCAACATGTCACCACAATGTAGATCCCTGGCCCTTATGGTCAGCCTCCAAATGCCAAACACCCACCCGAGTATTGCATCCACCCACTTAGAAATGGCAAAAACATGATAGAAGCCCAATTGCAAATTTGGAAATGAACACATGTCCCTCACATACACCCAATGGGTGTCAGTGAATGTCAAAACCCATATCATGATATGCATGAAACCAATGAGATGATACTACACATTGAACTTTGAAGAAAAAATATGTATTAAAAGCAACATAAATTGAATCAAAAATAAACAAACAATAATAGAAATTTAAAAAAAAAGAAACCAGCAGGTCCGTGAAATAATGCAAATCCACAAATAATAATGCAAAGGAAAGGTGTCCAAAGTCACAGTCCACAAAAGTAAATCCAATTGAAAAATAAAATCGAAAACCATTGCGCCATGGCGAAATCATAATAAAAATTGAAAATCCAAAAGTCAACTATGTACAGATAAACAATCCAGGGTCCATGATCCCAACCGATGAAATGAAACCTATCTAATAACACTACCTAAAAAAAAATAACTATATACAAAAATGTGGCCCATTGTCCAAAAGGTCCAAAAAAAATACTAAACCAAAGGAAACCTAACACTAACTATAGAACTATTTACAAGGGCAGCGGGCTAGTCCGACGGCTCACTTCGGGATGTTCCGGGCCAGGGCATCATCGAACTCCTGCTCAATGTCCCAGAGGCGCTCCTCCTCCATGGCCCCGACGGTCTGCTGGGCCGTCCACATGTTCCCCCCAAACTCCCTGCGGATTGCCTCGAAGCACTCGGCACGCCTCAGGGCCCTCCGCATGGTGTTCTCTGCCCTGACCATCGTGAGCCGTGCCTCTTCCGCCCGCTGCCGCTCCGCATCTATGGCGTGGCCCAACCGCTGCCACACGGAAGACACTTCCCGTCCTGGGTCCTCCTGCCCTCTGGCCGATGCCTGCCCCTCCGATGTGGAAGGCCCCGAGCCATCATAGCTCCCACACGTTGCTGCTGCTGCGCCTCTGCCCGTGCACTACCTCCTGCACGCGCTAAGGGCCTTTGGTCCAATGAAATCGCATATGCGTGCTGACGTGCATATGCGCTAGGGGCCTTTCCTCGATTTACACACAGACGTGCAGGATTTTCACATGCCAAATCACTCCGTATCAAGCTGGCCACGCGTAAGCACGCGGAAGACCACGCTCCTGCCCACAAGGCCGAATTACTGCCCCCCAGAGCCCCGAGCACGCTCCCACCTGCCATCTGCTGCTGCCTGACTGCCTGCTGCCCACCTGCCCTGCCATTTGCTGCCTGCACATCAGCCAGGGGTGCTGTTGCTGTGCCCACCCCTGCTGGAACTTAAGACTCCCGACTGGGATTCCATCGCTCCACAGCCCAGCCCCAGGACCCAGTTGCCCACCCATTCCTGCCTCTTGGGTTGTCATGTCGGGCACTGCAACATCTGGCACCACTGACAACCCCCGGCCAGAGAGGCAGAGGGGTACCAGCTTCAGTGCCAGGGAAGTTGGTGTCCTGGTGGAGCAAGTCCTGGGGCAGTATGATGCCCTCTACGGAAGGGTGCGCGCCGACAAGGAAGGACGGACTCGGATCTGGACCGACATCGTGACTGCCATCAACGCGGAGGGGGTGGCAGTCCGCGACTTCCAACATGTCAAGAAGCGCTGGGAGGACTTCAGGTCCAGGACCCTGAACAAGGCCCGGCGCCTCTTGAAGGCAGCGGATGCTAACGGCCGCCGGGGCCACTTGTCGGAAGATCAGATGAGGGTCCTGGAACGCATATCCCCAGCGCTCCACGTCCAGGTCCTTGAGAGGCAGACCCATCTGGAGTCGAGCGGTAAGTGTACATGCATCATGATTGTAAGCTGTGCGTGTGGTGATGTGCCAGTAGTGTGCCAGTTGCACATATGTTTGTATGGGGCCGAGTATGGGTGGGGGTGTACAGGGCCGTGCGGCTAACACATGCGAGGGCTGTCATGTGTGAGACATGGATGATGCTTGTGTGTGTAGGATTGCATGCCAAATGCAGTTGCGTGGGCACACATGTTTGGATGAATGTGTATGTAAGTGGGCATGGCCGTGATGTCACGCATGTATGTTGTTTTCAGCTGCATGTATCAGCACTGTGTACATGTGCATGTGTGTGTATTTGACAAGGGTGCAACAGTGATGCAACATGGATGCATGTGACAGCGGGATGTGGAAGACTGATTGGCAGATGTGACATGGATGCCCATCGGAACACTGCGACAGTTGGCTGAGGTGTACACATGCATGCAAGTGTGGTGGTGTGCGTGCATGTGTAGTGCACTCCCTGTGTTGCATGTGATGTCTGGCTCACCTTTGCCTGCTCATGCTGTTGTATGTGTATGGATGGTGCTGGCAGTTGCGATGTGGCTGTGGTATGGCTCATGTGTGCATGTGGAAATGACATGTGTGTTGCCGATTGTGATGCCATGTCTGAGGTTTGCCAATGCCACTAATGTGCAACTGTCATTTGTGTATGTGACCATTGTACAGTGCCCTGATGCCTGTGTTTCATTTCTCCCTGTCTGCAAAGTCAACTGATGAAGAGGGCGGAGAAGGTGCTGTGGAGCACAGCCGCGGGGATCGCACCGCCAGCCGGAGACGCAAGGCCCGGCTCCCCTCCCAGGTTGTGATCTCATCGGGGAGTGAGGAGTCCGGTGCCGCGTCCCAGGCCGCAGCTGCCGGGGGGAGGTCCAAGAGGCGGAGTTGGACTCCTCGGCAGCAGAAGGGGCAGCTGGGACGCCACAGGGCCCAACGGGGGAAGATGGCACGGAGTCATCCAGGTTGGTGGGGGGTTTGGTGGAGGAGGAGGCCATGTAAGCAACAGAGACGGGGTCTGGAGGTGGGGATTCCACTGGTGCTAGTGGTGCAGTGCAGGACCAGGGACAGGAGGCAGCACAGGTTGCCGCGGAGGTGCCTGTGTGCAATCCTGTCCCTGATCCTGTCACTGCATCATCTTGCACCAGCAGGGATGCCTACGTCCAGACCCGTTTTCAGGCAGGGGATGAGCTCACGACAACTGGCCTTCCTCTGCCTGCGGACTTGGCTATCCGGGTCGAGCCTGTCCTAACTGGCGTGATGTTGCGTCAACGGGCCATGCGACGTGACCTGCAGTCTTTTCATGAGGAGACTGCACGTCATCTCGAATGGCTCGTTGACCGCGTCGGCCTACTGGGACAGGTCACCCAGGCCGGATTCCTCCGTTTGATGGGGCTTGCTACGACCCCCTCCTCAACTGAACCCCCTATGTGTCAGTCGTCCTCCGTGCCATCTTCCCACCCATCAGTCACCTGGGTGCCCTGTGGAGCTGCCTCTGACGGTGCGGCCAGGCTGGTGGAGGAGGCATCCCCGCCACAGTCGGGAGTCGGACGTCCAGCAGGGGCGGCCACATCAACGACTGCACCCCAGCCAGCGGAGGAGAGGATGTGCAGGCAGCAGGAGGCAGTGCACGGGCAGAGGCGCAGCAGCAGCAACGTGGTGGGAGCCATGATGGCTCGGGGCCTTCCACATCGGAGGGGCAGGCATCGGCCGGAGGGCAGGAGGACCCAGGACGGGAAGTGTCTTCCGTGTGGCAGCGGTTGGGCCACGCCATAGATGCGGAGCGGCAGCGGGCGGAAGAGGCACGGCTCACGATGGTCAGGACGGAGAACTCCATGCGGAGGGCCCTGAAGCATGCCGAGTGCCTCGAGGCAATCCGCAGGGAGTTTGGGGGGAACATGTGGACGGCCCTGCGGACCCTCGGGCCATGGAGGAGGAGCGACCACGGGAAATTGAGCAGGAGTTCGATGATGCCCTGGCCCGGAACATCCCGAAGTGAGCCGTCGGACTAGCCCGCTGCCCTTGTAAATAGTTCTATAGTTAGTGTTAGGTTTCCTTTGGTTTAGCATTTTTTTTGGACCTTTTGGACAATGGGCCACATTTTTGTATATAGTTATTTTTTTTAGGTAGTGTTATTAGATAGGTTTCATTTCTTCGGTTGGGATCATGGACCTTGGATTGTTTTTCTGTACATAGTTGACTTTTGGATTTTCAATTTTTATTATGATTTCGCCATGGAGCAATGGTTTTCGATTTTATTTTTCAATTGGATTTACTTTTGTGGACTGTGACTTTGGACACCTTTCCTTTGCATTATTATTTGTGGTTTTCATTATTTCACGGACCTGCTGGTTTCTTTTTTTTTTTAATTTCTATTATTGTTTGTTTATTTTTCATTCAATTTATGTTGCTTTTAATACATATTTTTTCTTCAAAGTTCAATGTGTAGTATCATCTCATTGGTTTCATGCATATCATGATATGGGTTTTGACATTCACTGACACCCATTGGGTGGATGTGAGGGACATGTGTTCATTTCCAAACTTGTAATTGGGCATCTATCATGTTTTTGCCATTTCTAAGTGGGTGGATGCAATACTCGGGTGGGTGTTTGGCATTTGGAGGCTGACCATAAGGGCCAGGGATCTACATTGTGGTGACATGTTGGCTGGGGGACGTGAGTGGGGGCCTGGTGGAGGCTGCCCCTGCACTGCTGGAGGATGGGGGTGGTGGTGGACATGAGTGGGGGCCTGGTGGAGGCTGCCCCTGGTGGCTGGGGGGTGGGGGTGCAGGGAGACATGAGTGGGGGCCTGGTGGGGGCTGCCCCTGCACTGCTGGGGGGGTGGGGGTGGTGGGAGACATGAGTGGGGGCCTGGTGGAGGGTGCCCCTGGGGGGCGGGGGTGGTGGGAGACATGAGTGGGGGCCTGGTGGAGGCTGCCCCTGCACTGCTGGGGGGTGGGGGTGATGGGAGACATGGGTGGGGGCCTGGTGGAGGCTGCCCCTGCACTGCTGGGGGTGGGGATGGTGGGAGACAAGAGTGGGGGCCTGGTGGAGGCTGCCCCTGCACTGCTGGGGGGTGGGGGCGATAGGGGACATGAGTGGGGGCCTGGTGGAGGCTGCCCCTGGTGGCTGGGGGGTGGGGGTGGTGGGAGACATGAGTGGGGGCCTGGTGGAGGCTGCCCCTGCACTGCTGTGGGGTCGGGGTGGTGGGAGACATGAGTGGGGGCCTGGTGGGGGCTGCCCCTGAACTGCTGGGGGGTGGGGGTGGTGGGAGACATGAGTGGGGGCCTGGTGGAGGCTGCCCCTGGTGGCTGGGGGATGGGGGTGGTGGTAGACATGAGTGGGGGCCTGGTGGAGGGTGCCCCTGGTGGCTGGGGGGTGGGGGTGCAGGGAGACATGAGTGGGGGCCTGGTGGGGGCTGCCCCTGAACTGCTGGGGGGTGGGGGTGGTGGGAGACATGAGTGGGGGCCTGGTGGAGGCTGCCCCTGGTGGCTGGGGGATGGGGGTGGTGGTAGACATGAGTGGGGGCCTGGTGGAGGGTGCCCCTGGTGGCTGGGGGGTGGGGGTGCAGGGAGACATGAGTGGGGGCCTGGTGGGGGCTGCCCCTGCACTGCTGGGGGGTGGGGGTGGTGGTGGACATGAGTTGGGGCCTGGTGGAGGCTGCCCCTGGGGGGTGGGGGTGCAGGGAGACATGAGTGGGGGCCTGGTGGAGGCTGCCCCTGCACTGCTGGGGGGTGGTGGTGGACATGAGTGGGGGCCTGGTGGAGGCTGCCCCTGGTGGCTGGGGGGTGGGGGTGGTGGGAGACATGAGTGGGGGCCTGGTGGAGGCTGCCCCTGCACTGCTGGGGGTGGGGGTGGTGGGAGACATGAGTGGGGGCCTGGTGGGGGCTGCCCCTGCACTGCTGGGGGGTGGGGGTGGTAGGAGACATGAGTGGGGGCCTGGTGGAGGCTGCCCCTGGTGGCTGGTGGGTGGGGGTGGTGGGAGACATGAGTGGGGGCCTGGTGGAGGCTGCCCCTGGTGGCTGGGGGGTGGGGGTGGTGGGAGACATGAGTGGGGTCCTGGTGGACGCTGCCCCTGCACTGCGGGCGGTGGGGGTGATGGGAGACATGGGTGGGGGCCTGGTGGAGGCTGCCCCTGCACTGCAGGGGGGTGGGGGTGGTGGGAGACATGAGTGGGGGCCTTGTGGAGGCTGCCCCTGCACTGCTGGGGGTTGGGGTGATAGGGGACATGAGTGGGGGCCTGGTGGAGGCTGCCCCTGGTGGCTGGGGGATGGGGGTGGTGGAAGACATGAGTGGGGGCCTGGTGGAGGCTGCCCCTGCACTGCTGGGGCGTGGGGGTGGTGGGAGACATGAGTGGGGGCCTGGTGGGGGCTGCCCCTGCACTGCTGGGGGGTGGGGGTGGTGGGAGACATGAGTGGGGGCCTGGTAGAGGCTGCCCCTGGTGGCTGGGGGGTGGGGGTGGTGGGAGACATGAGTGGGGGCCTGGTGGAGGCTGCCCCTGGTGGCTGGGTGGTGGGGGTGGTGGTAGACATGAGTGGGGGCCTGGTGGAGGGTGCCCCTGGTGGCTGGGGGGTGGGGGTGCAGGGAGACATGAGTGGGGGCCTGGTGGGGGCTGCCCCTCCACTGCTGGGGGGTGGGGGTGGTGGTGGACATGAGTGGGGGCCTGGTGGAGGCTGCCCCTGGTGGCTGCGGGGTGGGGGTGTAGGGAGACATGAGTGGGGGCCTGGTGGAGGCTGCCCCTGCACTGCTGGAGGGTGGGGGTGGCGGTGGACATGAGTGGGGGCCTGGTGGAGGCTGCCCCTGGTGGCTGGGGGGTGGGGGTGCAGGGAGACATGTGTGGTGGCCTGGTGGGGGCTGCCCCTGCACTGCTGGGGGGTGGGGGTGGTGGGAGACATGAGTGGGGGCCTGGTGGAGGGTGCCCCTGGTGGCTGGGGGGTGGAGGTGCAGGGAGACATGAGTTGGACATGAGTGGGGGCCTGGTGGAGGCTGCCCCTGCACTGCTGGGGGGTGGGGGTGGTGGGAGACATGAGTGGGGGCCTGGTGGAGGGTGCCCCTGGTGGCTGGGGGGTGGAGGTGCATGGAGACATGAGTTGGACATGAGTGGGGGCCTGGTGGAGGCTGCCCCTGCACTGCTGGGGGGTGGGGGTGATGGGAGACATGAGTGGGGGCCTGGTGGAGGCTGCGTCTGCACTGCTGGGGCATGGGGGTGGTGCGAAACATGAGTGGGGGCCTGGTGGAGGCTGCCCCTGCACTGCTGGAGGGAGGGGGTGGTGGGAGACATGAGTGGGGGCCTGGTGGAGGCTGCCCCTGGTGGCTGGGGGGTGGGGGTGGTGGGAGACATGAGTGGGGGCCTGGTGGAGGCTGCCCCTGGTGGCTGGGGGTGGGGGTGCAGGGAGACATGAGTGGGGGCCTGGTGGACGGTGCCACTGGTGGCTGGGGGGTGGGGGTGCAGGGAGACATGAGTGGGGGCCTGGTGGGGGCTGCCCCTGCACTGCTGGGGATTGGGGTGATGGGAGACATGAGTGGGGGCCTGGTGGAGGCTGCCCCTGCACTGCTGGGGTGTGGGGTGGTGGGAGATATGAGTGAGGGCCTGGTGGAGGCTGCCCCTGCACTGCTGGGGGTGGGGGTGATAGGGGACATGAGTGGGGGCCTGGTGGAGGCTGCCCCTGGTGGCTGGGGGGTGGGGGTGCAGGGAGACATGAGTGGGGGCCTGGTGGGGTCTGCCCCTGCACTGCTGGGGGGTGGGGTTGGTGGGAGACATGAGTGGGGGCCGGGTGGAGGGTGCCCCTGGTGGCTGGGGGGTGGAGGTGCAGAGAGACATGAGTTGGACATGAGTGGGGGCCTGGTGGAGGCTGCCCCTGCACTGCTGGGAGGTGAGGGTGATGGGAGACATGAGTGGGGGCCTGGTGGAGGCTGACCCTGGTGGCTGGGGGGTGGGGGTGGTGGGAGACATGAGTGGGGGCCTGGTGGAGGCTGCCCCTGTTGGCTGGGGGGTGGGGTTGGTGGTAGACATGAGTGGGGGCCTGGTGGAGGGTGCCCCTGGTGGCTGGGGGCTGGGGGTGCAGGGAGACATGAGTGGGGGCCTGGGGGGGCTGCCCCTGCACTGCTGGGGGGTGGGGGTGGTGGGAGACATGAGTGGGGGCCTGGTGGAGGCTGCCCCTGGTGGCTAGGAGGTGGGGGTGGTGGGAGACATGAGTGGGGGCCTGGTGGAGGCTGCCCCTGGTGGCTGGGGGGTGGGGGTGGTGGTAGACATGAGTGGGGGCCTGGTGGAGGGTGCCCCTGGTGGCTGGGGGGTGGAGGTGCAGGGAGACATGAGTTGGACATGAGTGGGGGCCTGGTGGAGGCTGCCCCTGCACTGCTGGGGGTAGGGGTGGTGGGAGACATGAGTGGGGGCCTGGTGGAGGGTGCCCCTGGTGGCTGGGGGGTGAAGGTGCAGGGAGACATGAGTTGGACATGAGTGGGGGCCTGGTGGAGGCTGCCCCTGCACTGCTGGGGGGTGGGGTTGGTGGAAGACATGAGTGGGGGCCTGGTGGAGGGTGCCCCTGGTGGCTGGGGGGTGGAGGTGCAAGGAGACATGAGTTGGACATGAGTGGGGGCCTGGTGGAGGCTGCCCCTGCACTGCTGGGAGGTGAGGGCTATGGGAGACATGAGTGGGGGCCTGGTGGAGGCTGACCCTGGTGGCTGGGGGGTGGGGGTGGTGGGAGACATGAGTGGGGGCCTGGTGGAGGTTGCCCCTGTTGGCTGGGGGGTGGGGTTGGTGGTAGACATGAGTGGGGGCCTGGTGGAGGGTGCCCCTGGTGGCTGGGGGCTGGGGGTGCAGGGAGACATGAGTGGGGGCCTGGGGGGGGCTGCCCCTGCACTGCTGGTGGGTGGGGGTGGTGGGAGACATGAGTGGGGGCCTGGTGGAGGCTGCCCCTGGTGGCTAGGAGGTGGGGGTGGTGGGAGACATGAGTGGGGGCCTGGTGGAGGCTGCCCCTGGTGGCTGGGGGTGGGGGTGCAGGGAGACATGAGTGGGGGCCTGGTGGGGGGCTGCCCCTGCACTGCTGGGAGTTGGGGGTGGTGGGAGACATGAGTGGGGGCCTGGTGGAGGGTGCCCCTGGTGGCTGGGGGGTGGAGGTGCAAGGAGACATGAGTTGGACATGAGTGGGGGCCTGGTGGAGGCTGCCCCTGCACTGCTGGGAGGTGAGGGCTATGGGAGACATGAGTGGGGGCCTGGTGGAGGCTGACCCTGGTGGCTGGGGGGTGGGGGTGGTGGGAGACATGAGTGGGGGCCTGGTGGAGGTTGCCCCTGTTGGCTGGGGGGTGGGGTTGGTGGTAGACATGAGTGGGGGCCTGGTGGAGGGTGCCCCTGGTGGCTGGGGGCTGGGGGTGCAGGGAGACATGAGTGGGGGCCTGGGGGGGGCTGCCCCTGCACTGCTGGTGGGTGGGGGTGGTGGGAGACATGAGTGGGGGCCTGGTGGAGGCTGCCCCTGGTGGCTAGGAGGTGGGGGTGGTGGGAGACATGAGTGGGGGCCTGGTGGAGGCTGCCCCTGGTGGCTGGGGGGTGGGGGTGGTGGTAGACATGAGTGGGGGCCTGGTGGAGGGTGCCCCTGGTGGCTGGGGGGTGGAGGTGCAGGGAGACATGAGTTGGACATGAGTGGGGGCCTGGTGGAGGCTGCCCCTGCACTGCTGGGGGTAGGGGTGGTGGGAGACATGAGTGGGGGCCTGGTGGAGGGTGCCCCTGGTGGCTGGGGGGTGGAGGTGCAGGGAGACATGAGTTGGACATGAGTGGGGGCCTGGTGGAGGCTGCCCCTGCACTGCTGGGGGGTGGGGGTGATGGGAGACATGAATGGGGGCCTGGTGGAGGCTGCCCCTGCACTGGTGGGGGGTGGGGGTGATAGGGGACATGAGTGGGGGCCTGGTGGAGGCTGCCCCTGGTGGCTGGGGAGTGGGGGTGGTGGGAGACATGAGTGGGGGCCTGGTGGAGGCTGCCCCTGCACTGCTGGGGGGTGGGGGTGGTGGGAGACATGAGTGAGGGCCTGGTGGAGGCTGTCCCTGGTGGCTGGGGGTGGAGGTGGTGGGAGACATGAGTGGGGGCCTGGTGGAGGCTGCCCCTTGTGGCTAGGGGGTGGGGATGCAGGGAGACATGAGTGGGGGCCTGGTGGAGGGTGCCCCTGGTGGCTGGGGGGTGGGGGTGCAGGGAGACATGAGTGGGGGCCTGGTTTGGGCTGCCCCTGCACTGCTGGGGGGTGGGGGTGATGGGAGACATGAGTGTGGGCCTGGTGGAGGCTGCCCCTGCACTGCTGGGGGGTGGGGGTGGTGGGAGACATTAGTGGGGGCCTAGTAGAGGCTGCCCCTGCACTGCTAGAGGGTGGGGGTGATAGGGGACATGAGTGGGGGCCTGGTGGAGGCTGCCCCTGGTGGCTGGGGGTGGGGGTGCAGGGAGACATGAGTGGGGCCTGGTGGGGGGCTGCCCCTGCACTGCTGGGAGTTGGGGGTGGTGGGAGACATGAGTGGGGGACTGGTGGAGGGTGCCCCTGGTGGCTGGGGAGTGGAGGTTCAGGGAGACATGAGTTGGACATGAGTGCCGGCCTGGTGGAGGCTGCCCCTGCACTACTGGGGGGTGGGGGTGGTGGTAGACATGAGTGGGGGCCTGGTGGAGGGTGCCCCTGGTGGCTGGGGGGTGGGGTGCAGGGAGACATGGGTGGGGGCCTGGTGGGGGCTGCCCCTGCACTGCTGGGGGTTGGGGGTGGTGGGAGACATGAGTGGGGGCCTGGTGGAGGGTGCCCCTGGTGGCTGGGGCTTGGGGGTGCAGGGGGACATGTGTGGGAGCCTGGTGGAGGCTGCCCCTGGTGGCTGGAGGGTGGGGGTGGTGGTAGACATGGGTGGGGGCCTGGTGGAGGCTGCCCCTGCACTGCTGGGGGGTGGGGGCGGTGGTAGACATTGGTGGGGGCCTGGTGGAGGCTGCCCCTGGTGGCTGGGGGTGCAGGGGGACATGCGTTCGTGGGCCGTAGTGCAAGGTGACATGTGGGTTGGCTGGGGGTCATGGCCATGGTGGATGGGGTGCCTGCAGGACTTGTGCAGAGTAGGCCCCTGTGGTGTGGGCCACCTGCAGGGGCCGTGGAGGGTGTAGAGGGAACACCTGGGAGGACCCACACGTGCAATACACGTACCCTGATGGAATCGCGTGTGATACTTCCCGCGCACCCCTAAGATACACGTACCCTGCTGCTTTTGCGTGTGATACTTCCCGCGCACCCCTGAATTACACGTACCCTGCTGCTTTTGCGTGTGATACTACCCGCGCACCCCTGGAATACACGTACCCTGATGGAATCACGTGTGATACTTCCCGCGCACCCCTAGGATACACGTACCCTGCTGCTTTTGTGTGTGATACTTCCAGCGCATCCCTGAAATACACGTACCCTACTGTTTTTGCGTGTGATACTTCCCGCGCACCCCTGGAATACACGTACCCTGATGGAATCGCATGTGATACTTCCCGCGCACCCCTGAGATACACGTACCCTGCTGCTTTTGCGTGTGATGCTTCCCGTGCACCCCTGGAATACACGTACCCTGCTGTTTTTGCATGTGATACTTCCCGCGCACCCCTGGAATACACGTACCCTGATGGAATCGCGTGTGATACTTCCCGCGCACCCCTGAGATACACGTACCCTGCTGTTTTTGCGTGTGATACTTCCTGTGCACCCCTGGAATACATGTACCCTGCTGCTTTTGCGTGCGATACTTCCCGCGCACCCCTGAAATACACGTACCCTGCTGTTTTTGCGTGTGATACTTCCTGTGCACCCCTGGAATACATGTACCCTGCTGCTTTTGCGTGTGTTACTTCCCACGCACCCCTGATGCACACGTACACAGGACAATCGCGTGTGGAACTTCCAGCGAACCACTGAAATACATGTTCCCTGCTTGGCGTTTGCTGTTTGCCAGCCCTGTAAACTGGTCCAGGGTTGGCGCAGCCCTTTGCGATTATTTGGGGATTTTGAAGGGTTTTCCTTGCGCGAGGGCATTCTTGGGGGCGTAACTGGCGCTGCTGCAGGGTCGCTGCGCCACGCTGCGCCACGGCTGGTTTTGGATGCGAAAATCCATGAATACGCTGTGCGCGGAAATCGATTTTAATGCACGCGGCTGGCGCAGACATTCTCACTGCACACTGTGCGCCAGCCGCGTGCGCCACTTTTGTGCGATTTTCTATGAATTACCCTGTAAGTCTATAAACTGTACTATGCTAAAAGTCCTGCTTTAGAACTAGCCAATTTAAATAACACTCTTCTACATGGCACACCCAAAGACCTACAAGAAGAAATCGACCGTATCCAGAAAAAATATTTTGGAAGTGAAAGCCACAAAATGCAATAGCTTTAGAACAGACTAGCAACAATTCTGCACATGGCAACCTTCTACTACACAAATACAAAAAAGAAATACTAAAATTTAAAAGTACATCCGCTGAAGTACCAAACCATGTGTGTGTGTGTTGCCGCAGAACTTTTTACAAAAGTAACACAAAAACTATAGATGTACCATACAAAATAGAAGACAATGAAGATTCCAAATGGTTTGAATTAGCTCTCTACCCTTTAGCAGAAAACAAATACGAAATAAATGACCCCTTAATACTTTGCAGTTAGTGCACTACAAAACTTGACAACAACCAAACTCCTTCACGTGCGATCACAAATAACTTTGAATTATTCCCACTACCAAAAAACCTGCAATAACTCAATTTATATGAGAGCATCACAATTCAAACAGTACACCCATTTCAAGCAATAATACACCTTCAACCAAAAACAGAAAAATTACCTCCCTCGGAATTGGTAAAAGGCATTTGTGGCAAAGTAGTTTATTTACCATTAGATCTGACAGAAAATGTGCACACTCTAGGAGTGCAACATCCAATAGAGCAATCTTTAATTTTCTTAGTAAATGGTGTTCCAACAAAAGACAAAAAAAATTGTCAACAACTCGTGGACTTACATAAAGTTAGACAAGCCTTGCAATATCTAAAAGACAATAATGAGTACTACAAAGAAATAAATATTGAAGAAAACTTAAGGGGAACAACTGAAATAATTCAAGTGTCACCAGAAACTAGTCAATTTGAACTTCTGGATCCTGCTGCAGTATCCAATATTTTAGACCATTATACAATTCATCCATTGCACTCTAAAGACAGCATAGATGATGCACTAGAAATGTACCAAATGCAACAAACCAAAGGAACACCAAAGAGCATATGGGAAAAATGTATAGAAGCACATGTTTTTCCTCTACTATTTCCTACTGGCAAAGGAGGAAGGTATGATGATAGACCCACTCAGATAACAGCATCAGAATACCGCTCATTACGAATGTATTCTGAAGATCCCAGATTTAGACAAAATGTAGAATACATATTCCACCTACTCTCTGAAAGTGAACTAGCAACTCTATGTTACTGAGTTGCACACATATTGAAATCGGGAACCCACTTTCAAAATCTGTCAGCTACGCAATTAATACAAAAAGATGAGGTTTTACAATCAAGCATTACAAATCTGTTTGCAAACATGTGTGATACAAAAGAATACTGGTTCTGACGTCACACAGATGTACGTTGCATTATCAGAAACCTTGGACCACCCACTTGGTTTGTTACATTATGTTGTGCAGAATATGCTTGGGAAGATTTACATGATTTCCTACGCATATCAAACAAAAACAAAACAAACATAGATATACTAACACATGGAGAACTTTGCTCTCTAGATCCTGTTAATGTTTCAAGATATTTCCACCATCATTTCATTGCTATGCTACACTTTATTTGTAATAAAACTGTTCCTCCCTTTACCAAGCCACAGGAACACCACATATCCACATGCTTTTATGGATTAAAGATGCTCCTAAATTTGGTCAGGACAGTGATGCCACTGTTTTGCAGTTCATCCAAAAATATGTCACTTGTGAAATCCCTTCACAAACGAGACATAGTGACCTTCATGCACAAATTGTACAATTTCAAAGACACAAATGTGGCAAATATTGGCGTTGCAAATACAAAAACAAAGGGAAATACTACACCAAATGCCCCTTTGGTTTCCCTAGACCAGTTACAGAAACAGGTGAAGTGAACAGCTTCATGTCTTCAGTTAGACCTAGTGTTAAAGGTAAATCACCTAAGAACACGTATTACATAAAAAGAACAGAAGAATCAAAATATATCAATGATTACAATGCAATCATTGCCCTCTTATGGAATGCAAACATAGATGTTCAGTACATTGCAGACAATTCCACTGCAGTTGCACGATATATTACAGCCTACTTAACAAAAGCATAAAAAACAGAGCTTCAAGACCTCTGGAATGACCTATCATCAGACAAAACACTATCTCAGAAATTGTACAGTTTAGGCATGAAAATGCTCTCTCATAGAGAATGTGGCGCCTACGAAGCAGCAGATCGTTTAACCGGTACTGCTTTGTATGGAAAATCTGAAAATATAGTACGGCTAAGTCTTGGTCCTGCTAAATCTAGAAAAAGAGTTCTCAAATCATATGACGACATAGAAACAATAGTCAAAAATGATCCCAACAGCCAAGACATTTTGAAAAACAATTTACTAGACACATATTGCCCGCACAGGAGTACCACTTTGGAAAACATGTGTCTATACCACATAGTCTAAAACTTTGCAACAAAAAATAATATAAAACCCGATGAAAACAAAGGTAGATATAGAGTGACAGATTGTGAAGGCAGCTTAGTGAAACTTACTAAACAAAGCTTAATTAATCATATCAAATTGTCATTAACAACTCCTCAACAGAAAGAACTATATTACATGTCCCTGCTACAACTTTTTAAACCATGTAGAAAAAAAGAAGAGATACTAGATAACTATGACTGCTATGAAAACGCTTTCCAAGCAAATGAAAGCACTATCACCGATGTGAACTTTATACAGTACAAAACAATGTTGCAAAATGAACAGCAACACGAAGAAGAACTCCAGGCCCAACTAGATAAGGACACTTCCGACAGTAGTCAACCTTCTATAACAGGAAGCCTTGAACCACTAGGACAGCCACTAATAGCAAATGAGGCAGAATTAGCTATGACAGAAGTAGAAAACACTATGTGTCACTATGAAGAAGATACAGAAGACTTAACTTTACTACAATCAAAACTTAACAAAGACCAGCGCACCGTTTTTGAAGAAGTAACAAAAGAAATTGCACATGGTGTACAACACGAAAATAAAGAATGTACCTGCCAAAATTACAAACCTATACTGCTATACATCAGTGGTGAAGCTGGTTCAGTCAAAACATTCTTAATCAAAATCATCAGAAGTTCCTTCAACAATTGACAAACAACAAACTGTCAGCTATTGTAACTGCCCCCACAGGTTTAGCTGCCTACAACATAGGCAGTGTCACTTTACACCGATTACTACTCCTTCCAGTAGAACACCAAAACAAATTAGACTTTTACAAACTTTTTACAGAAGCTGCAATGGAACTATGCAGAGTATTAAAACAAATGAAAATGCTACTAATAAATGAAGTGAGCATGGTCTCCAACCTAATGTTGGCTTTGATTCACCTCAGATTGCAAGAAGTATTTAAAACAAACTACGAAGAACTCTTTGGAGGAAAACACATTATAGTTTTCAGAGATCTTCTTCAATTGACACCAGTGAAAGGTGAACCTATTTTTAAAACCTTAGGGCACAAACTCTGCTGTAAAACTGTTGGCAGCATAGGAAATGTCAACCTTTGGCAACATTTCCAATACAAAGAATTAACAGAAAACATGCACCAATCTGCAGACCTCACCTACGCCAACATTTTAAAAAGTATTGGAGTTGGTGTACTATCTCAAGAAGCACAAACAATATCAAAAACCCGGCACATACATGCACTTTATGGTGATAACTCATGTGCTACTGATGTTATGGAACAATTAGCGCACAAACATGTCAATTGTATGGCCTTAATGCCAACTCTTGCAAGCTGTTCCAAATTCAATAAAACAATGTTAAAAAAATAAATGCAACCAATAATTGAAATTTGCTCCACAGACAAACTAGAGGTACATGGTATGACACTACCAATGTGTCAACAAGCCACAACAAGACTAAATACCTTAGAAAATTCTATCTCAAACACAGCTGGGTTGGAGAAAATATTAAAATTATCCTTAACCTGTAGAGTAATGCTTAAACGTAACCTTGACATGGAGCAAGGACTAGTTAATGGAGCACTGGGTACAGTTGTTGGCTTTCAAACATACTCACGTGACAACAACATTCGGTTTGTCAATATTCTCTTCGACAAACTTTCAGAAGTAAAAAGGATAGAGCGCTCAATAGCTCGATTCCTTCTCTTCAAAGACATGTATGTACACATAGAAGAATTTTCTCTACCTCTTGCATATGCAGTCACCATTCATAAATCCCAGGGTCTATACCTAGACAAAGCATTGATAGATATTGGTAACACAGTGTTTAAAGAAGGCATGACCTACGTAGTACTATCACGCTTACGTACACTTGACGGTCTATTTCCAATCAACTTTGATGTAAGTATAGTCAACACTGATATTCCTTGCATTCTAGAATACAAAAGACTACATTCACTATACACCCCCCACCTAAAAGCATGTCCTGTTCCACAAAAAGGAAAACGTTGTGAAAGAAAACTAATTCAAAGTGCAATGTAACAGAATCTGACTGCAAATCCTCCAAAGAGAGTAAAAGAAGCTAATACTTCATCAATTACCATAACCAAAGAAGAATCTATTAGTCAAAGTAACTCAGGTACTTCTTCAAAGAAGCAACACACACTACGAAAAAATGACTTGTACACAGAACTATCTGGTCCATTCAAATTTTCAAATGTAACTGGAGTAAGTTGTTACGCAAATGTAGCAATGAATATTCTATTTCAATTGCCACCAATTGTTGGCAACATTTACTTACACAGTACAGACCAATTGTGTTTGCAAATGTTAGTCCTTCATAGAAACTCAACAAACAATCCTGACAACACGTATAGTGTTCACGGAATAAGACAAGAATTGGACTACTGTGCAGGAATTGTGAAATTCACTATAAACTCACAAGATGATCCACAAGAATTTCTAATGTACTTACTACAAGTACTGGAAAACAAAAACATACCTATAAATAAAATCTTCCAGATTTCATTAATGTGGAAACATACATGCACTCTCTGCAACAATATGACACAAGAACAAATCCCTAATGAGCGCTTTGTTAATGTATCCATACCTAATTGTGAATCCATTCCATTACAGCAACTTGTACAAAATGCAAACCATGGCAGATTATGTACTACCTACAATTCCGATAATCGCTCCACCTTACTAATACAAACACATAGTAACTACGTAATACTAATGCTTCTACGTTACAATGTAGGTGGTACCAAAAACAACTGCAAGCTGAATGGATTCACACACGGTCAAGTATCACTTGGTAAGAAAAACCTTCACAACAATAGGTATAATCTACCACGCAGGTGCCACAACAATGCAGGTCACTACACTGCATATATTAAAAAGAAATGTGGATGGTTCAAATGTAATGATAGTACCATTACTCTAAAGAAGAGATTAGCAGCAAATCTTACAAACGCTTATTTAATCTTCTTAAAACCAAAATTTAATAACTAATCTGTACTTCAACATTAACAAAAATTCAAATAAAAAACTATAAACAGAATACGCTAACAGGTATCTAAATGGCCCAAGATTCTATAACAACCAAAAAGATAAATGAATATCACTAAATTGTAACATAAAATAGACAGTTAGAATACGCCAACAGGTATCTAACTGCTTCAGAAATCTGCAACAATCCAACAGATAGAATTTTAACCAGAAACAACAAGTGAACACTGAAAGGAAACAAACAAATAGACTGTAGCATAACAAAAAAGTATTTTTTTTAATCCGACAAAGATTTTTTTTTCCCACAGCCCCAATGATTTGAAAAACAAACACAGAAACTGAGCAAAATGCACAGTACACTGGTTTGTAAACAAAATATGAGGGTCCAAAAAAAGCTGAAATGTCTATTATGCAATGTAATACGTCTTTATAGAATACATACACTAACATGCTCTTTTCTTTTGTCACAGAAATTGAAAAAGAATATTTCCTCCAGGTACTAAACTCATGTAAAGAATATATTGAATCTCAACAAATGAAACAGTAAATATAATTTCAAACATTTGATAGATATTCGAATCTATAGGTGTGATCTATGGCTGTGATATGCTGCAGTGGTTGTGGTCAGGGCCTAGAGTCTTTGGTTTATAGCATACAGCCTACGGCCTGTGGCCATGCACCCAAGACTATAAGCCCTGGCTACAACCACTGCAGCATATCACAACCACAACCACTGCACCATATCACACCCATGCTACCTTATAACTTCAGTACTTATAACTTTGGTCTTGGGTGCATGGCCTTAGGCCATGCACCCAAGACTCTACGTCCTGCCCACAACCAGCACACTATATGAAACCCATGATGGCTTATACCTTCAGTGCTTATACCTTTGGTCTTGGGTGCAAGGCTTTCAGCCATGCACCCAAGACTCTAGGTCCTGGCCACAACCAACACAGCATATCACACCCATTGTGGCTTATAACTTCAGTACATATAACTTTGGTCTTGGGTGCATGGCCTTTGGCCATGCACCCAAGACTATAGCCCTGCCTACAACCACCTGATAGATATTTGATTCTATGGGTGTGATATGCTGCGGTGGTTGTGGCCAGGGCCTAGAGTCTTGGGTATATGGCCTATGGCCTACGGCCTGCGGCTATGCACCCAAGTCTCTAGGCCCTGGCCACAACCACTACAGCATATCACACCCATGGTGGCTGATAACTCATTATCACACCCATAGAATGAAACATTTTAACTGCGGCATATACTCAATTTGCACCCAAGACTCTAGGTCCTGCCCATAATCATAGATATTTGATTCTATGGGTGTGATCTATAGGTGTGATATGCTGTGGTGGTTGTGGCCAGGGCCTAGAGTCTTGGGTGTATGGCCTACAGCCTACGGCCTGCGGCCATGCACCCCAGGCTCTAGGCCCTGGCTACAACCACCACAGCATATCACAACCATGGTGACTTATAACTCAGTATGACACCCATATATTGAAAAAGTTTAATTGCGGCATATACTCAATTTTAAAGTCCGCTGACACCACGGGTGTCCTTAGAACAGTTTCAACGTGCCTGCGCACAGCGCGGACGGGAATACTATCCTTAGAACACCCCTCATTTTCAGTAATTACGAACATCCCGGACAGCGCGGGCATGGCTAATACATCAGTACACCTGCCACCTAAACAAATACAGTATTTCACCCATCTCTTCCTCCCTAAACCTCCCCAAGCAGTCTTGCACACCAAATCACTCCCCAAAACTGCATTTCGCCTCTGTTCACCGCCGCGCTGTCGGCAGATCCAAGATGGCGGGCGCATCGGAACAATCTGACGCACATCACGCCCCACTCCAGCCAATCGACGGACACATCGCGTGTCCGCGGACATGACGCGAGCTCATTAGCCAATCAGTGTCCTGCCCACAGAGCGAACAGGGAAGTGTCTCCGTGGAGCGGACATAGATATCAAGAATTTTTTTAGACCTACTTTTTGATCGTTTTAAAGAAAACTAATGGATGGATTTTCACCAAATTTACAAAGCACGCTTTTGGGACCAAACCGCTGCTCCTGACGCAAATTTGGTGAAAATCGATCCAGCGGTTTCCTCTCTATGGGAAAAAAAGAAGTTGTGGGACCGCCCCTATAACTTTGCCCGCCCTGGACCAAACCTCACCAATGTTTTGCAAAGTTTGGTGAGGATTCGTCTAGGGGGAGTGGAGTTATAAGCCGCCCAAAAAGTACTCTTACTATGGAAACAGCAACTTAACCATAACTACACGGCCACTATCATGGCCGTGTAATCAGATAATCTGTTAGTTTGTTTCTTATACAATTCCACACCGTTACACCAATCTGCACCACATTTTGCATAGTTACCTGTTAGGACCCTAGGTACTTTACTGGCTACATGACATTTTGACACTCCACACTTTTCTCCGATTTCAGTCCCTTCACACATGAAACGGTTTCCTCAAATCAGTATAACATCAATGTGGTCATAGAAGGACTGGATAGAGCTCATTTTAAGCGTCTCAATGTGAGGAACAAAATGTGAAGGCTCGAAAACCATGTTTCAAGGCGTTAGATTGCATCGTTTTTGAGATATTTGCACTGTAACATTTTGCAAACACACTGCACCACGCCAGGGTTAGTCGACAGGTGGGGTGAGTGAACAGAAGATCCCATTATGTTGCACCACGCCAACTCTCACCTCCCCACCACATCTGCTCCCGGGTATGTAAATCAGCCAAACCCACCCATTCTCAGTGCAGTTTACTTCACCGTACAGAGCAAATCAAGTGATAAATGACTCAGAACATCGAGGACCATTGATTTTCAACAAATGATGAGTGTTATCATGTCTGTTTACTGAACCCGTGCGGAGTACAGGTACCTTTTGCTAGCAATTGATATGCTTATTTTTGTTTTTAATAATCTGCTTTTCACAGTAAGACAAGCGTAACATTCCTATTATGACTAAAATATTTACTGGAGTTAATCATTGGAAGTGAACATTTTAACATTTAAAAAGCGACATTTCACAATGTTGGTACAATTGAATAGTTTTCTTTGTGGAAATTGCTCCTCTTGTCATGAACGCACACAATTCTGTCTCCCAAAATGTCCCTCCTTCCTTGCAAGGGTCTTAAGCCACTTCTTGGCTGAACAAAAATAATGCAAACCCAAAGAAGGGATGGCTGTAAAGTTCAGAATTAATCTTAAACCTCTGGCAATGGCTCTGATCAACCCTCCACACCATTGTTCTTCCCCTGCAAAGCCATTGCAGAAAGAGGAAAGACCATATGCACATCAGTCTATTTAGTCACAGGAGTAGTCTTGCTGCAGTATTTTGGATGTGCTGTTGGTATTTTGTGAGGCGTTCTGACATTCCGAGGTAAAGGCTGTTTATGTACTATAGTCTTGATAGTACCAATGAGATGATTGTGGGGGTTCTTTGTGGGATGTGGAGGTAGGGGAGTATCTCTCTTATTAGTCGCAGGAGGTTGAAGCATTTCTTTGCAACCGCGTTGACTTGTGGTTCTGGTGAAAGTCTGTTGTCCATGAGGATTCCCAGGTTTTATATCACTGACAATGTCCCTGGTTGTGTTCCCATGCATAGAGACCATCTTAGGTGTGTCTGTACTGGGTTGAATATTGGTGGGGAGATCATTATATCTATTTTGGTGGGATTTAGTTTGAGATTGTTGTTTGTCATCTAGGTGTATATGTCCATGAGGCAATTGTTAAAGGTGTTGTTTGGGTCATGGGCAGCGGTTACATTGACGAGTGGAAGCTTGGTCTCAGGGCAGAAACACCTTTGCACGTGTGCATGCCCAGTACCCAATGCACAGACATCCCTAGAGAACTGTATACATAGGCTAGGATCATTCAGTGAGTTTGAATGAGTTTCATTAGGGGGGACATGTTGAAAAGGAGGGGGGAGAGGCTTGATCTTTGTGGTACGCCACAGGTGATGTTTTTGATGTTAGATGTAAATGGTGGTAGGTGTTTGTTCTGTTTAGACTGTGAGGAAAGGTTTCAGCCATTGTAGTGTATTGTTATTTTATGCTGCATTCCTCCAGTCTCTATATTAGTGTAATTCTAGTCTCTTTATTAGTGTAATGTGTCTGATTGTGTCAAAGGCGGCTGATATGTCTAGTAGTATGAAGGACGATTGGGTGCTGTTTGTGTTTACTTTTAGGTCGTCCCATACTAATATGAGTGCTGATTTGGTTCCTTTCATGGGTCTCAAGCTGACTAGGGAGCGGTTGACTATTATGTTGCTTTCCACATGGTTGAGTAGTACTTTGTAGATGAAATTATCAAGGACTTTCTCTGGTTATGGAAGATTCGACATAGGTCTGTATTTGTTAGGGTCTTCCGTGTTTCCGGATTTGCTTTTTAGGAGGGGTTTGATGTATGCTAATTTGAAAGATCTGTGTACAATTCCCATGTTTAGAGATAGGTTCATTAGTAATCGGAAGTATGATGCTGACGTTCCACGTTTGAAGAGTATTTTGAAGATGCCCAGTGGGCATGGGTCCCTCGGGATCTGGTAAGTTGTTTTGTTTATAGATTCAAAGCGATTGAGTGTTGTGGTGCTCAGAGGTGTGCTGGCTTTTTGGAGGTGCGGGGTGAGCATTTGAGGTAGGGCGACTTGCATTGATGGTCTGTTCTGCCCATAATTTATTTCTTAGGTGGTTTTTGATGTCACATAGAGATTGTGATAGCACAAGTCATTTGTTGATTTTTTAATTTCCTTGATGATTTTGAATAGTTCTTTTTTTGTGTTTATTGCCGATAGGAGTATTGAGGTGTAGCATGCTTTTTTTGCTTTGAGGGTTGCTGACTTGTAAATTTGGTTATGTCATTGGTATTTGCTTTTGTCTGATTGGTTGTAGTGATTTCTCCATTGTTTTTCCTGTTTGCTGTTCTTTTTTTAGTTCCCTCAGTTCTTCTGTGAACTATCTTGCTGGAAGTTTATTTGGGGTGGGGAGGGTTTGAAGAGTTTTGTAGGTGCTAATTGGTCTAGGGCATCTTTGATCCAGACATCAAGTTTCTCTTCCTGAGTATGGAGTCAGCTATTTAGCTGGGTGGTGTTTTGTTTGGTTGATTCTAGTAGTTCAGTTAGCATTTCCAAGTCCAGACTCTTCCAGTTCCTTTTGTTTGTCGCAGGGAGTTTTATTTTTGTGGGCATCATGCTGTTTGGAATTGTGACGATGAAAGGTATCATATCATTTTATTTATTTGTATTTATTTGTTTTATTTGTTTTACTGTGTGATTCCATGTACTGCACTTCCCCCTCCCATTTCCCCTCACACTTTTCCCCACCCCCTCCACTGCACTTGCACAATCTCAATGTCACCTGGCCTAGTAAAATCGTTGTCTGTCTTCCCTTTGTTCCCCCTCCCTTGACTCGTCGTGCCTTGAAACACTTCTGTATATGCGCTGTATAAAAGCCATATCATATCATATCATATGGTGATCGCTCCATATAACTAATAGTAGTGGAGCTGTGGTCAAGAGTAAAATCCTGCAGAATGATGTGTCAAAGCCCTGTTCAGTACTGAGGGCGGGGCTGTTTACAATTTGTTTGAAGTGTAGAGTTTCCAGCAGGGTGATGAGGGAGTTTGTTGTGGTTCTGTTTTCTCTTACAAACCAGATGTTGAAGTCTCTCTGAATGAATACGTTGTCGTGATAAGTGGAGAGGTTAGCAATGGCATCTGTAGATCAGGAGAAACAGTAGGTTAGATTGGTCATTGAGCGTATTGTTTATTAGGAGTGATTTGCAATCTTCTATTTCAGTTGAGGGGAGTAGTGTGGAGCAGATGTGGTCTTCGTGCACTATTGCAATTCCTCCTCTTTGGTTTTCTCTGTTGGTATGTATTAGTTTGAAGTAGTCAGGTAAGGCTTTGTGGGTGATTGTTTTTTACTTCTATGATAGCCATGTTTCTGTTTCGAAGAGCACGTCCATGCCGCCTTCACATAGGAAGTCATATATTTCAGATGTGTGCTTAGCCATGGATCTTACGTTGAGTAGGCTGCAGTGTAGAGTGTGTGTTTTTCCTTGTTCCTTGTTGAGTATACTTTCTCCAGATTCTGTTGGGGTTGTATCTGTCAGGTTATTGTTTCTCTCTTGGGTGAGGTTGCTTTGCTGGTTTTGTAGTTAGGGCCTCTATCGCTTTGTTGAGGAGTTTGATTAAGTTGAGTGATAGGTTTCTTTGTACTGGATCGTAGTAGTCCGGTGTTTGTTGTCAGTGTGGTCTTTTTTCCAATCTCTGACTATGTGGGGGATTTGGATGGTTAGAGATTCTAGATTTGTTCTGATTCTTGTTTGAGGTTTTCTGAAAATGTCTTTGGAGTTGCTGTGTTCTGTATTGTGTGGTTCGTTGGTATGACGGGGTTCACTATGGGGTTCATTGTGTTCTTAGTTGTAAGTTGTTTGTTGTCCGTTGTGGTGTGGTTGTAGGTGGAGAGGTAGCACGAGATGTATGCTGTTTTTGATCTTGTCTTGGTCCGTATGTTTAATCTGCTTAGTGGTGGTTGGTGGAGGTTTTGGGGTGTTTCAAATTCTCATAGGTGGTTCACGTTCAGCAGGGGTGGGATTCTGTACCTCTTTCTTATTCTTGTTTCCTTGTCCTTCTTATATCGTTGCATGCTTTGTGGTCTTGATGTGTTAGGGTATTGCGGTGGTGTTGTGCAGCGTGTTTGGTTTATTGTAGTTTCAGGGGTGTACACCCTCCTGGGTCGCTTTCTTTCCTAGAATCAGGGGTAGATCAATGTGCTGCAATCTGTAGTGGCATCTGCCTCGTATTAGTTGTACTGTTGTGGCATTTTTCTTTATAACCTCCTTCATGGATTCGGGTTTGTGGTATATTCCAGGGAGGTTGCCCTCCTGGGTTCGGTTCATTCCTGGGGTCAGTAGTGGGACGATGTGCTGCAGTACCTAGTGGTGTCTGCCACTCTGTGGTTTTAGGGTTGTGGCGTTTCACTTTTTAACCTTGTTTTTCCTTCCTGGAGTCAGTGCTGGGTCGGTAGGCAGCAATGCTCGGTGGCATCTGTCTCACTAGATTTTTAGGTTTGTGGTGTCTTGTTTTTTCACCTCTGTCTTGGATTCAGGCTTGTGATCGGTGGTAGTTTGATATGCTGCAATGCACTGTGGTGTCTGCCACGATGTAGTTGTAGGATTGTGGCACATTGATTTCGACCTCGGTCTTGGATTCAGTTTGTGGTATGTTCCAGGGGCGGATACCCGCATGGTTTGTTTTCTTTACTGGAGTCAGTGGTGGATAGGTGGGCTGCAATGCTCAGTGGCGTCTGTCTCGCTATATTTGTATGGTTGTGGTGTGTTGTTTTTTCACCTCCGTTTTGGGTTTGGATTTGTCTCGCTGTTCGTGCAGGGTTTTGGCATCTTTTGTTTTACCTCGTCATGAAGCAATACAAACAATTCTAAGTGGACTCAGAAAAGAGTCCCTTGGTGCAGAGGCCCACCATATTTCCAGACTTATGTATAAGCCAATTCGCCACTGCTTATTCTACGCTTTGCGAGTCCATTTAGAGATTCAAGGGTGCGGCAGATGGGAACTGCAAGTGCAGATTGAATAGGGAAACAGTGGTCCTTGTAATCTAAGTTCCAATGTTGGTTGAATATTGTCAATAGTTCACATAGTCAACTGTTGCTATTTATACCATAAACTATGTAATATCCTAATTAGAGGGCTTTTACAGCTTTTACTGTTTTATTGATGCATTTGTGTTGCTTGGGAATTGTGTAAGGAAGTGATGCAGCCACTTTAGACCACTGCAAAGCGGTTTCAGCAGTTGGTTCGCACACATCTTCCTCATTTCTGGGGAAGATGTGTGTGTGTCTTTCTTATCTCTAATCAATATTTATTTTACTGTATATCAATACTGATATTCCTAGGCATCTATGACCTATGTTTAAAGGTGTTTGTTTGCCTAATGTTCTGATAACCGGCAAACACACTCTTGGCATTGTGTCTCCCAGTTGAATAATACAAATAAGCAGACTTTGGCAGACATTTTGGATTATTTCATGTGTGCATTTCCAGGAACATGCTGTCATGGTCATGGCCTCTGGTCCTAGTACTCGGGGTCTCTGGGCCCCATCACAGTGTTCCTGCAGGGCCCCAGGGGCCCAATCATGCCCCTCAAGACTCTCCTGGAGTCAGTCCTGGTGCCTTTGGTGCCAGGCTCATATGGCAGATGGAGCTTCCAATGGGAATGGAACAACATGGCTGCCCCCACATGTTTCAGTTCAGAACTGAACCATGCGGTCTTGCATCTAGGGTGTGGTCAGCCCTGAAGGCACCTGGGATACCTGAAGACTATTTAAGCCACACCCGAGCTGCAGCACGTGCTTCACGTTGCTCTGCACTCGCAGCATGACGTTCACCGTGATTTGTCCTCAGCATTCCAGGCCTGCACCTGCAAAGGAGAAGAGAAGAAGAACACCATTAACCATCCTTACCTGCTTGGCAATCCAGCTCCTCGATCACTTCAGTGTCACCTCGGAAGCTCGTCCTCACTTGAAAGCAGCATCCTGGAGGAGGAAAGAAAAGGACAACATTAGTAAGCATTTGCCTTCCTCATTCAAGCATCATTCGGAAGTGCGCTAACCTAGCGAAACTCTCTGTTGGTACTCGACGGCTGTCCGGACATCTTCCACTGAACGTTCCGCATCCTCCCGGTCGTTCTTCATCAAGGAACATCACGGTGGCCTGCAAGAGAAGAATAATACAGGTTAGCCAAACAGCAAAAGCGCACATAGCACCACGCTCCACGCATTCACTTACCATCTCGAGCACAGCCCTCTCCATCAGCTCGACATCTTCATCATCCCTTCTGCACCTACGAGAGAAGGAGGACATTAACCAGGGCAATTACAATTATGGACACATTATTTGAGAACAATAGACTTACCTAAAGAGCAGAGTCGCAGCAGGTCTGGACTCTCAGGGCTACGCCAGTAAAGTAACTTGGCAGAAAGGCGCCCATTCACGATGCTTCCCTGCACAGAACTGCAGGACGGAGAGCGCATCTTATCGAAACACAAGGTGAGGAAAACTCTAAGGGGATCGCTGTGGTTCACACGGGAGGTGGGCCCCGAGAGAAAGAGATTGTGGGCTAAACTCGAACTCCTGTCTTCCAGACTAGATCCTTGGCAGAACGAGAACCCGAGGAGGCGAATCCAGGTCAGAAGCAATCCAACCAAGTCAGGTGGCATCCCTGTGGATACCTGGTGAGCGTTACAGGACACGAAGACTCAACATTATAATCCACCGGAGTGCCCAGCATGGAAACCTCAGAAACCGACCAGTTAGCTCAGGTGCTGGGGCAGTTACGCGCAGAGGTACTTTCAGCCAGACAGGAAACCAATGCATTGCGGAGAGAGCTAATAGTGACCAAAGAACGTACTGATGACCTAGGTAGACAACTCCTTCAATCACAAGCCGGACAAGCCACTTTGCCTGGGATCAACCCATCAGTGCCAACCCCAGTGAGTAACCCGGTGCAGATCACCCTTCCTGGAGCAGTTCCTTTAGCGCCACCAGAGCGTTTCTCGGGGGACCCTAGGACGTATGCGACTTTTATGAATCAGTGTCGCCTCCATTTTCTTTACAAACCTGGGGCCTTTCCTAATGACCAGTCGCGAGTGACCTTTGTGTTGTCTTATCTGAGTGGTAGTGCTGCAGACTGGTCCGTGCCCTTCATTAGCCAGGATGATCCACTGCTGCATGATTTTGGGGGCTTTCAGCAGGATCTGGAAAAGCTCTTTGCCTGTCGTTCCCATGGACAGGCCTTAGACAATTAACTCTTGTCCCTCTGTCAAGGAAACCAAGATCTGTTGACGTACATAGCTACCTTCAATAGGCTCGTGGTTGAAGTAGAATGGCCGGAGGACAAAAGGACCACATTATTCCACCTGGGCTTATGAGGGCAGTTAAAGGATGGACTTGCCCAAGTAGTACATCCGCCCAAGGACTGTGCCGAGTTTATTAACCTGGTGGTTCAACTTGATCATAGGTTACAAGATCAAAGAACGGATCGAAGTTGACCAGATGCACGCCCCATGTTCGTGCGTTCCAAGGACCATGTTCAGCAGGGGACAGAAAGTTCCGTGGAACCAATGCAACTAGCAGGGGTCAGACCCCCTTTAACCAAAGCAGAAAGGGACAAGAGGAGGGAACAACAGTTATGCTTGTACTACGGAAAGGCAGGTCATTTCTCAAAGAATGCCTGGTAAAACCACCAAGAAGGACCATAGGAGCCACAGATAAGGAGAAATCAAGTGAGGAGTTGGAAAACTACCAAGCCTGGCAATTGTAGGGGTCCATTTGTCGAGCGAAGAAACCCAATGACAGACCTCTCATTTTGCGTTGCCTGTGATCCTGATCAACCACCAACAGCCGTCAAAGATGCATTCGTTAGAAGCTTTCATTGACAGCGGAGCCGTGGGGAATTACATGGACCAGGACCTTGCAGCAAAGATGGGGCTCCCACTCTGCCCTAAGTCCACCACTGAGAGTGTAACCACCGTAGATGGCACTGAAATCACCTCCGGCCCGTGTCAGAATGTACCACTGTTCTCACCATTTTATGTCAGGATGGCCATGAGGAATCAATCGCTTTTAGCCTTATCAAAGCACATCAGTTCCGCCTGCTCCTAGAGATTCCGTGCCTGGTCGCACATAATCCACAAATCAACTGGCGTGCTCGAGAATTGTTTTCTTCCCAGGATTGCACACACACCTGCTATCATAAAGGGAGGAAGACAACGAACACTGGCTCATCTGTTCAGGAAGGGGCGACAAGTGCCTTAGATGTGGTTGGTACCCTGCCAATCCAATATCAGGAATTTCAAGATGTGTTTCAAAAGGAACAAGCTAATACCTTGTACCCTTCTGTTTTGTCTGTTAACATCAATCACCCTTTCTGCCATTTTTTCAGCTATCTGAATGCCTCCTTTTTAGAAGAAGTAGTGGCCTAAGACTTGCAAAGAGAGATTTGTCTTGTTTCCCTCTTGATATGACAGGTTATTTATAACGCGCTTAATGCCCAGTGGTTTCTAAGCGCGGACCCGGGGATTGAACCATTGTTGCTCCGTGTGATCTTGCTTCCAAGGCAAGCAGGTTGCCCCTGAGCTATCCTCCCAGGCTATCCTCTTGATCCTAAATAGCTGCCAAACGACCAAACGTATCCCATAATGGCTTTCATCTGCAAGCCTATGGAGACAATGTTGGTTAGGCATCTTCAAGAACATTTGACACTTGCCATCTACTAACACCCATACCACTAGGTTTCCAACACATTCACAGGAAGGTGGTGATCCTGGCAACGCTGTAATCTTATCTGTTATGCTTGGTGGATGATAGTGTAATGGTCGTTGTGACTGGCAATGGGGTGACGCCCTTAGCAGTTAAAGCAAGGTTAGAATTGACAAGAGCATGTGAAGGAGACCACTGACAGAGGTAATAATAGGGTTCCGGCTGATAAGAAGGATGGACAGGCTGCCAGGCAACAAGCAGTATGTGGCATGAGAACTGCCCTGCAGTCATCAAGGTAGGAAGCTGCAGGCAGGAAGGCAGGATCAGGCAGGAACATCTGAAGAATGGTGGATGGATGAGGCGGGAATGTTTCAGTACAGCAGATGGAATCTCTACCCCAGTGAGAGAGTAGCAGATTGTGAAGCGTCCAAGAGCAACGCTCCTCAAATAGGTGGCTGTTTTTTGGACGAGTGTGGGATTTAGTCGCGGCCACACGTTAACAGACTGCACGCTTCCACTGTGAACCGAAGGTTCTACGGTACATGCAGGAGAATCAGATTCACACATCATTGGTGGCGAGCACCATTTTCGAAATGCAGGTACCTCGAGTCAGGGTCAAAACGAAGTTGAACAATGCAGAACCTAGATTGCACGTATTATTGTGAGGACCGCGGGCAGCCCAATTTCTCAGAGCAACCACCACGGAAAGTGGCAGAGCTTTTCCAATGTTGCTTCATCTCTCTTTCCCCTTGGCAGCCTGGAACAATGGTCGAAGGTTCTGGAGGCAGAAGGTCTGACCCCCCGGATTAGTATCAGTGATTGGGTCTCTTCACAATAACACCAGAGGGAGTGTAAGGTATGGACATCGGAGAGAGTTTACAAGGGACTGTTAAAGGGTAAGATAGGGGTTTTTTCTTGGACCCAAAACTGTTTAACCTCTTCATTAATGATCTGGATACCTAGTTACAAGGGGTCGCAGCAGACTTCCCTAGGATGGGTGGCTTTAAGGTCCCTGCTTTTCTGTTTACAGCTGATGCACTCTTATCACAGACTGAGAATGGGTTGACCAAACTGTGGGAACGTTTTGAGGGTACCATGAAATCAAAGGACTGTAGATTAATGGGTCTAAAGAAAAGTAATAGTTAAGGAATCTCATTGCACATTAAGGCATAGGATGCTATTGGGTACTACTACTATGGAAACCATCTAGGAGTTAGATTATCTTGGTTTTCACGTTTAGGTGTCGGGAACCGGGAAGATGCAAACTGAAAAGAGCAAACAAGCTCTGAAGTATATGCAGGGAGTGTCACTAATTGGATTCTGCCCTACAGAAGTACAAGGATGAGTAGAGGTTAAAATGCCTTGTCATCCCTCACAATGCTGCAAACCAAGAGCAAACACAATATGAAGACCTGTGGGGGGGGTACAGCTGTGACTGGACAAGACTCAAGTCGAAATGTCAGAGGCGGCTGCAACGCTCAATGTTGCAGTGCGGTCTGACGTTCCTTAGGCCCGTTAGTAGATCCCTTCCTCTAACCCTCCAGGCTGTTTGGACCTGTCATCTGCGTGCCGGATTCCAGCACCCCTGCTGCCGTTGCATCATTGCAGCGTACTTCCGCCTGAGCGAGAAGGCTTTCCAGGCTTCGGGTTGCCTTTTTCCATCACTGTGCCCTTGAGGCATTCTAGGCCGCTTACCTGTTCCCTCTACGAGCTCTACAGCAGACGGATGAAGGGTGGCAACCCGGTATCAGGCATTCTCCATTGTACATAACCAATTGATACACACGTTGTGTGTTTTTAATTTCGACCAGTGGCTTTTGCCTTCGTATACTTAATGCTTACAATGCCACATCTTTCGCCACACAAGCCTACGAACCCTGGGACTCCAGCTCCACATGTCTCGATGTTTTCTAAGCAGGGTGCCGCAACTCTAAAGGCTGTGGAAATGTCACGCGTGCCCAGCAAAAATCACATATCCGAAGTACTGGCTTCCAGACTGCGAGGGAGGCAGAGACTCCACGCTTAGCTAACAGAATTGCCTTTTGATGTCACTAAGTTCCCTGAGCATGCCAGAGCCTCGTTTTTTGGAGTGACTACTGCTGAATCTCACTTGGTGTTGTCCCTCGATATGGTAGGTTCCCTGATAGGGCTACTTTCTTTTTGACTGGGGTTTCTTCTACTGCTAACTACTCAGAAAGTTGCTGTGCTTCCTTGATGTCTCCTTCTATTGGAATACACCCCCCGGATAAAGATAGTTCTATTATCAACTTTGACCATATTCCATCTTCTGGCTCGTATCCTGAGCAAAAACTCTCACCCGCACCATGGAAGCTCTTTCAGGCCAGAATTATTTTCCAATTTATCAAGTCTACCAATCCTAGTGACTTTTACGGCATGGTTGGAACATGTACAGAAATCTGTTAAGAGTCATGGGGGTCATTACGAAGTTGCCGGTCTGGAAACAAAGGTACCGGTAAGCTTGCCATTACTGTTGTTTCCGGACCGGTAAACTACGAGTTCTGCGAGTGGGTGCCTTTCAGCCTGCCAGGTCTGATGAATGGTGCCGGTGCATCCGTCCTCCCCATTCCCATTGAGTCCAACGGGACTCGAATGGGAATGGGGATACAAATATTTTGGCGCCTGCCAATGAGGAATTACCGGGACCACCTGGGCCATAATGCCCTGGTAAGTTCCCATTGCCAGGCGCTGGAAAACAAATTACTCCGGTGGCAGCCATGATGTTGTTACCGGCACGGCTACCGCCGGACTCATAATGATGCCCATAATGTGTTTGCAACTGGGAAACTCCGCCTTTCTGACCCCCATGCATCTTCAGTAGCACATGTGGTCACTAACAAAGTGGTTAGCTTCTGTCAAACTGATTTGCCTCTCGAGAACTTTGATAATCAGAGACAAGAAACATTGGGTCTGTCTGCATGCCTGAACTTTATTGTAACGCCACCAATGAAGTCAATTTCCACCTCGACAGCCACTCTTAGAATTGACTCCTCACAGTCTGCCAACATTGTACCTCCTGTTTCCACCAGCAAAGCAGAGTCGTGCCTGGCTGCCATGACTGGGTCTGTGGATACTGCTCCCAAACCAGATAACCTAGGGAGTCTACGCTTAAGAAAGTCTTATATGACTATCCTAAGGATGGCCCAATTAGAAACCTGGTCACCAACCATAGGAACTTTATAATTACTAATGTTGATGAACCCTGTGAGAGAGAACCAAGGGAAGCTCTACGAAATAAAATACTGGCATGGCTTTGCCTAACAACGGGTCTGGGTATAGTCAGAAGCTCTGATCTGTAGTTTTTACGCAGAGTGAAAATGGATGCCTGGTGTATCCTGAAGAACATGGATTGTGTTTTGGTTGGGTGTGGAACCAGTAACCCCCCTAGGGTTTTAAGTATATGTAAATATTTGCCAATGGGATCTTCACATTTAAAACTCATAGTTTGAGACTTAAACACTTGCATATGTACTCTGTTTTTAGATCCCCCGCTGATGTTTTTTTGTTGTTCCTATGTCTTTTTGTTTATTTATTATGTTAAAGTTGTCTGTAAAAAAAAATAATTGTGTAGCGCTCTGAGGCCTGTGGGCATGCAGCGCTTTATAAGAATGTAAAATAAATAAATAAATAAAGAGTGAAGGTAAAACAGGCACAGTCATGAGCTATACCTCCTTTGTCTTTTTGGGTAGCCTGGGCCAAGAGAAGACTATGCTCTTAAGAAGTGGTTAATGTAATGCAGTAGCAACTGAAATAATAAAGAATAGCATTCCAAACTGAATGGAATGGTAAAACAAGATGTACTTTGATAAAAACTCACCACGCTCAAAATAACTAAATAGAAAAACACTATAGAAAGGTCACCCCTGAGGAAAGAACAGAGCATAACCAAAGATAGCACAATCCAGCACTCTGACTAATGAATCAGGGTTGCAAGGCAAGTCAAAACCACAATGTTCCTTAAAAGGGATATGTTTCTTGGATGAAAAAGGGAATTAGTGGCCCAATCAGGTTTGAGTGTTCAAACTGTACCAAAGGGGCAGTTACTGGTCAACAGTACCTTGTTGAGGTTCTTGGCGGTTCAACTGCATCAAACACGGTTTCGAGCAGTGATGGGAACGGATGGAGCTCAGCTCGGGTACATTGGATCACGCGTGCCCAAGCGGCAAGCGGGCATGGAGCAGGTTTGAATGCAGTAGCTCTGTGCTGTTCGATGGCAGCTTTCAGCAAAGCAAGTTGGGGCACTCAACACGATCTGTTTGAGGTCAAGCTGGGTTGAGTCGTGTTGTAACAACCAGGAATGTTCGGTGAGTGACGAGTTGGCAGGCGGCATGTCGAAATCGTGCTACTATTGCTTCGATGTGCATTTCAGCAAAGTGGCAGTTCGAGGGCAAGTATTGGCATAGCCCCTAGTTCGAGTTGGCAAGTGACTCTCCAGTGGTTCGAGTCGGGTCCTGGCCTCGAGTGATTGATTTGAGCCTAGCAGGAGATGGGCTCAGCAAAGAGCACAATGCAGCATTGAGTGGGTTTGAGATGCCGGCACTTCTTCAAAGGTTTGGAGGAGCGCCGAAAAGCAGCACCAGTGGAATCACTTGGCATCAAACGTGGCTCGATGTCAGTTCAACCGGTGTCAGGGCTTTTCTTGGACTGCCCATTCTTCACATCAGTGCTTGAGGGCTTTGAAAAATTCAACTGAGTCCAGTGAATACTTCTCAGGTGGTTTTCCAGAGTTTATGAAAGAAGTGGTGTGAGACCTCTTCTTTTGAAGGTAAAATTCTACAGGTGATTGAACTGAAGCTAGCCTGCTGCAGGGGGCCAATCCCTGTTCTTCAAATGATTGGACTTTGTCCTTCTGACATCACACAGAAAGTGATTTGTGCTAACAGAAGTGGAGGCGACAAGAAGGAGAGATAGAGGTAAAGAGACACAACATGGTGAAATGTTCTTTAATTTGTACAGAGCTTCCCCTGTCTAGACGTACCCTGCCCCTTCCCTTCACAATAGTATCAAAGGCCCTTTGAAATGCAGCACCCTAGTGTTTGACCAAGCCTTTTGTGAATGGGTGTGCCCTTTGATTCCTGTTCTAAGTCCAGCTGTCCGGATCGAAGACACTTCGGTCCAGATCGAGGACAGTTAAGGATCCCCAGTCCTCATGGGCAACTGGGGTCTCCTTCCACAGATGGAAGGGAGACGTTTCACGCAAGAGTGAAGTCTGCAGAAGGACAAACCTGCCAGGCCAGGGGCTCAGGTGAAAAGCAGGAGCAAGCAGCAGAGCTAGGAGGTAAGAAAAACCAATATAAGTATTCAGTATTGCCTTTGGATTTCCCAGACACCATCCCTGCACCCCCTGACAACCCTACTCTTATCTGTTGTGCTGCAAGGCCAAACGGTAAACCTACTTCCAGAAGTACTCCAGCCAGCGAGGAACAAGAGAGTCCAGGTACCTCCAGAAAGGATTAGAGACTAGGTTAGAACTTGCGCATTCTTCACAACGGGGAGAACCCTGACCCGGGCGGCACGAGGGCGCAAGCTAGGGATAGCAGATGTCACAAAAATCCCATTAGGGCCAGGAAGTCCAAGCAGAGTTCCAAGGGGGAGTGCAGATCCAAACAAGGAAATCCTCTGAAGAATCAGCAGAGTGTCCACAGCAAAGTACAAGAAAACTTTCCAGGGTCAGAGCCTGGAAGTCCTTTGCAGTATCAGCAGAGCGTCCAAAAGGAAAGGAGGGAATTTCCAGGATCGTGAGCAGAAAATAGGCAAAGCAGGAGCGATCCAGTGAAAATGTTAGCCAAGATTCAGGGGGAGACAGGAATTCTTTCAGGAGGAGTCGTGCAGAACAGACACGGTTTAGGAGCATGTGCCTTCAATTCCGAAATGGATTAAGGCAATGCTTCCCGATGGGGCGTGGAATGCATTGCTTGCAAAATCCCATGTGAATACAAGGCGCCCGGGTTGATGGGAGGTGTAGTTCGTTGCGGGCGTCAGGCCAGGCATTGCGTTAAGCGCCACAACAGACACCACTGCCTGCAGATTCTAGCATTCCGAGGAGGAGCAGACCCCAAAAGGAGGCGGAATGTAACAGTACCCATCCGCAAAAAATCCCATTCCTGTGAAGAATGCAACTGGCTGACAAGGAATTCACGCAACAACTGGGGGGCATGGATGTGAGAAGCCGCTTCCCAGGTTTTGTCTTCCGGCCCATAATCCTTCCAGTCTACTAGATAGAAGACAATACCCCGGGTGATGCAGGTATCCAAAATAGCCTGTACTTCGTACTCATCTTCCACATGTACATTAACGGGAGCGGGCACGGTGGGGCGTCTGGTGCCCATCACATTAGGTTTCATTGGGGAAACATGAAAGACAGGATGAACTTGCCAATGTGAGGGGATCGCCAAGCGGAAAGCAACTGCATTAATGTGTTTGGTGCTGAGATAGGGACTGACATACCATGGAAGCAATTTGCATTTTCCCGGAATGCGTAGGTGTTTGGTGGACAACCAAGCCTTATCACTTGTTTGATAGTCAGAAGCCAGAGAACAGTGTTTGTCGGCTTGTCTTTTGGCGTGTTCTTGGGCGTTTCATAGGTGCCAAGCAACTGCCATACGTATGCAGGTGTTTGTATTGCTGCACCAGCTGCTTTGAACGAGCAACGGGGAAGGCAAAATGTGAGGCAGAACTCTGGGGTGTTGGGCATACAGGTCATAGAAGGGTGAACAACCCACTGGGCAGTGGTAGGAGTTATTATACGCGAACTCAGCTGCTCTTAAGACCGAAAGCCAATCCGATTGATATTGAAGACAGAGGCATCAGAGATATTGTTCCATGGCGGTGTTGACCCTTTCGGTCTGGCCGTCAGTCTTTGGGTTATAGGAAGAAGAAAAGCGAGTGTCAATACCCAAAGATCTGGTTAAGGCCAAACAGAAATGGGAGGTGAACTGCGAGCCTCGATCCAAAATGATTATGGTGGGTAGACTAAAAAAGCAGACAATATTAGAGAAAAACAGTGTGGCCAAACCGGAAGTGGTAGGAATTCCCTGACAGGGAACAAAGCGTGCCATTTTGATAAAGGCATCCACCACCACAAGGATAGAAGACATGCTATGTATTTGTGGCATGTCACAATGAAATCCATGGAAACCATGTGCCATGGCTTGTGGGGAATTGGCATGGTCTGTAGGAGGCCCATGGGTTTACCCAGAAGAGTCTTACACTGTGTGCACATGGAACACTTTGAAACATACTCTGCTACATCTTGCTTCATGTGAGGTCAACAGCACCACCTGTGGAGCAGGTCAAAGTCTTTTGTTGGCCCGGGTGGGCAGACAATCGGGCATCATGGGACCACTCGAGTCTCTGGAGTCTGGGCTGGGTGTCGGGAACATGGGTGTCGGGAACATGAAGCCCTTTAGGGTGTTTTTTCTCCCCTCACAGGATTCTCAAACTTAGGTGGCCCGGTACCTAATACGCTTTACTGTTTGTTTGCTCTAATTGTGGTAACTTGTGCTTGCCGCTCACTTCCTGTCTGCGTGCTCTCGTTTCGTCTGTCTCCCCCGCCCCCTCCTACTCCATGGTGCTCTCTGTCTCGCCTATCTTCTCTAACTGCTTCTCCATTGACTATCCTGCTCTCCTCACTAAATCTGGTAGGAAAAAGTTTAAAAAGGACATCCTGGTCTCCAACCCAGGCCTCCCTATCGCTGACACCTACACTAGTGCCTGCTCTAAGGAAACTCTCACTGACATCCTCTTTTTCGTGCCTTCGCCTGACCTATGGACCCTTCATATGGTCTCTGTGCTCTCTCCTTTCTCCTCCTCTCCCATTAATGGTGGCACCCGTTGGGATGTCCTCTTGGCCCCCTTCCGCTCCTCTAAGGCCATCATTAATGTCTACGCTAATGGGACCATCTTGGTCCAAGGCCCTCAGGCCAACCTTCTCCTCTTTGATAGACGCTTCCCACACCTCATCAACTTCCTCTCCTCTCCTGCTGTCCCCCCTCCTCTATCCTTGGCTACCTTGCCTCTACCCTCCCTCCCTGCCCCCTCTCGTGCTCCTTCTTCACCTCCTTCTTCAGCACCTCCGCAGGGCGTACCTCTGATCTGTACCCCTCCCCGGAAGTTCTTCAAGGAGGGCAACCTTCTCCACATTGCCACTCTAAATTCTCGCTCTGCCATCAAGCACTCCTCTGATATCTGCCACCTTCTTGAGGAACTGGACCTCGACGTCCTCTGTCTCACTGAGACATGGTTCACAGCCAGCTCTGCCACCAGCTTTGACACACTCCTACCTGACGGTTACAAGATCCTCTCCATGCCCAGGCCTAACCGTGCAGGGGGTGGTGTTGCCCTTATCTTCCCTGAGTGGATTCCTGCCACTGTCACTCCTACGCAGACCTACTCCTCTTTTGAATGTCTTGTCTGCCGACTCTCTCTCTCTCCTCGCCATTCCCTTACCGTGGCTACTATTTATCGGCCACCTTGGCAAATTTCCTCCTTCCTCTCTTAGTGGGCTGACCTCTCCTCCTCACTCCTGTCCTCAACCACTCAACTCCTCTTTCTTGGCGACTTCAACATCCACCTTGATGCCTCCAGTCACCCCACTGCTCTCTTTCGTGACCTCTGCGACTCTCTCTCACTCTCTATTCTCCCGTCTGGGCCTACTCACTCTGCTGGGCACACTCTTGATGCTCTGATCTCTTCTGACCTTCCCCTCTCCGTCCCTCTCTCCACTCCTCTCTCCTGGAGTGATCACTTTCTCCTATCCTCCCACCTCACCCTCCCTACCCCACAGGCAAAGCCACCCTCTTCACTGCCACCCACCTTCTCGGTCATCCGACCCATGAAGCGTGTGTCAGTTGAGGCTTTCGCTGCTACCTTCTCACCCCCCCCTGCCCCTTCGGCTGACTCCCACCCTGACACAGCCCTCTCCATGCTCCACTCTGCAATATCTGTTACTCTTGATATCCTTGCCCCCGTCATGAGAATCCGCCTGAAGCCCAAAGCCAAATGTAACTCCTGGTATGACTCGGATCTCGCCACCCTAAAACGCAAGTGCAGGGTTGCAGAGAGGAAATGGCGTGCTTCATGTTCATCCTCTGACAAACTGGCCTGCCGCCTGCTCCAAAGGCAGTATCGGCTCTCCGTTCTCACCAAGAAGAGAGCCCTTATCCAAGCCCGCATCTCTGCGGCATCTAACAACTCCGCCAAACTCTTTAAAATCTGCAAGGAGCTGGCCAACCCTGTTGCAGTCTCTACTTCTCCTGTCCCCTCCCAGGCCCTCTGCACTGCATTGGCCTCTCACTTCATCTCTAAAACTCAGGACATCCTGTCCTCGCTCTCCTCCTTTCACCTCCCTCCCTCCCTTCCCGGCTCTTCCTCTGGCCCTTCTGCAGTCACCCCTCCTCCCTCTTTCTCTGCCTTTCCACTTTTCTCTGCTGACGAGGTTTCCAGACAAGTCCGATCTATGAAAGTCTCGTCTAACCAGGTTCACCCCTGTTCCTCCAAAACTATCAAGGACCACATCGACTCCCTGGCTCCTGCCCTGGCTGACTTTTGCAACCACTCCTTCGCCTCTGGAATCTTCCCTTCCCCTCTCAAGCACTCCGTTGTGCACCCTCTTCTCAAGAAACCCTCTTCCGACCCCTCCTGCCCGGCTAACTATCGCCCTATCTCCATCACTCCCTTCCTGGGCAAGCTCCTGGAGAAACTGGCCATCTCCCAGCTTAACCTCCATGCTGAATCTGTTGGTAGTCTTCATGACCATCAATCTGGTTTCAGAGCTGCCAGAAGCACGGAAACTGCTCTCCTGAACATCCGTGAAGACCTGCTCTTGAACCTCGATTCCAACACTCCGTGTGTTCTCATTCTGCTCGATCTCTCCTCTGCCTTTGACACTGTCAACCATGCCATCCTGCTCAACCGTCTCCGTGAAAACCTGGGTATCACTGGTCAGGCTCTGGCGTGGCTGACCTCTTTCCTTTCAAATCGACCCTCCCAGGTCCAACTGGGGTCCTTCCTCTCCGACATCTTTTTCTCCACCTGTGGTGTCCCCCAGGGATCTAATCTCTCTCCCTGGCTGTTCAACCAGTATCTGGCACTCCTTGCCCACCGCATCGCCGCTCTCTGCCCTAATTTCCAGTGCTATGCGGACGATACCCAGCTCATTTTCAGGCTACCCTCAGCCTCCCCCTCTCCTTCCCTCATCTCTGACTGTCTGTCTGCTATCCAGGAATGGTGTGCCGCCAATGACCTCTGCCTTAATGCCAGTAAGACTGAGATTCTACTCATCGGTACACCCACTCCCTCCTTCCCTGCAGCTCTCTGGCCTGCCTCCCTTGGCCCCCTCCCTGCTCCTACCTGCAATGCAAAAAACCTTGGGGTCACCTTCGACTCCACACTCTCCTTCTCTCCTCATATTTCTGACGTCGCTAAGAAGTCACACTACCAGCTGCACCTCCTCAGAGGTATTCTTCCCTTCCTCTCCTTCCCCCAGAAGCTCACTGTCTCCCGAGCCCTGGTTCTCTCGAAGCTGGATTACTGTAACAGCCTCTATCTTAATCTGCCTGCCTCCACTCTCCGCCCTCTGCAACTCATCCAGAACAGAACTGCGAGACTTGTCTTTGGCCTCAAGCCCAGGGACCGTATCTCTCCAGGACTGAAATCTCTACACTGGCTCCCAGTGGCTGCGAGGATAAAGTTCAAAACCCTCTGCATTGTCCACAAGGCCTTCTGGGGCCTTGGTCCTAAATACCTTCAACTCTCTCTTCCCAAATATCTTCCTTCCCGAGCCCTTCGCTCATCCGCCTCCAACTCCCTCAGGGTCAGCCGCTTCTCGAAGCAACGAGCTGGGGGTAGATCTCTCTCCGCGGCAGGGGCCTCCCTCTGGAACAGCCTTCCTGCCTCCCTGAAACTTGAGGAGAACAATCTCCGGTTCCGGAAGCACCTCAAAACCTTCCTCTTTGCTTCTGCTTTCTCTCTCCCTCTCCCCTGCTGAACAGCTAATATTCTTCACTGAAACTGCACTGATTCTGCGACTGGACCACTCTTAACGGCCTCGGTCCTGGGCCCAGCCACTCTCCACTTGCACTGATGCCCTGGAACCCCTCTGCACTGCGGGACTGTCTCTGTATCCCTACAGCCCCCCCCCCTTTTCCAGCACTTGTTCTGCACTTACCTTGCACTTGCCACCAGCTGGCCCTATTTATTTATTACTTTACGCCACTTACCTTGTACTGCACTTCCCCCCCTCCCCTTCCCCTTGCACTTTTCCCCCTCCCCCACCCCTGCACTTGCGCGATCTGAATGACACCTGGCCTAGTAGGATCATTGTCTGTCTCCCCTTGTTCCTCCCCTCCCTGCCTCGTCGCGCCTTGAAACACCTGTGTATAGGCGCGTTACAAATGCCATATCATATCATATCTTGCACGTAAAACAAACCTAATATGAGATGTGCTTTCAATGAGGCAAGATCAGTAGAGTGATCTCGAACTCAGCGCTGAATCTCATCCAACAGAGGGGAAGAGACCGAACATACACAAATTACGGAAACTTTAGATAGGATGGGTGTAGTAAGGGTGTTTTGTCATAGTCACCTCCAATCCACAACGAAGTGTTGGCCTTGCCATGCAGAGGGCCCGGGCAGTAAGTGACCAAATAATTGAACAGAGCAAAAAACAGGTGGCAACGGATTTGCCGGGAATTGGTGCACTTAGCGTACGAGAGGGCCTGCAGATTATAGTGGTCTGAATATACTGTCACCGGGTATATGGCACCTAGAAGATGATGTCTCCACTCCTTAGATGCGGCTCTAATGGCTAGGAGTTCTCTTTCCATGATGGTATAGTTCCTCTCGGATGGAGGAAAGGTCTTTGAGTAAAGGGCCATTGGGTGTAAGCGCTGCGTGGTGGGACATTTTTGCGAAAGTATAGCCCCGATTGTCACGGTGGAAGCATCAACTACTTCCACAACATACGGTAGAGAAGGATCAGGGTGTTGCAGTACTGGAGCTGAAGTAAAGGCATCCTTTAAGGTTTGAAACGCTATCTGTGCCTCTGTGTTCCAGATAAATGGGACAGAGGGACTGGTAAGGCAAGTAAGAGGCACTACAGTAGCATAGAATGAAGCAATGAACCTCCTATAGAAGTTTGCAAACCCCAGGAACGACTCTAGGGCTTTCAAGGTGGTAGGAACCAGCCAGTCCAACACTACCCAAACCTTGGCGTCACTCATGTGGACACCCCGTGAGGATATTACAAAATGCAAGAATTCCACTGATGAAGCATGAAAAACACACTTTTCAAGTTTAGCGTATAGTGCATTTTCCTGCAAACGTTGCAGGACGGTACACATATGCTAATTGTGCTGTTCTACGGACTCTGAGAAGATAAGAATATCGTCCAGATACACCATGACAAAACAGTCAAGCACATCCCGAAAGATGTCATTGACAAAATGCTGAAAAGTGGCAGGGGCATTACACAGCCCAAAGGGCATCACGAGATATTTGAAGAGTCCATACTTGGTCTTGAAAGCGGTTTTCCATTCATCACCCACCTCATTCTGACCAGATTACAGGTCCCCTAAAGATCGAGCTTGGTAATAATATTTGATGCAGATAGGTGGTCGAGCAACTCGGAGATAAGAGGCAGGGGATATTGATGCTTTATGGTGACGGAATTCAGTGCTCTGTAATTCACAAAAGGGCGCAGTTCACTGTCCTTCGGCACACAAAAGGTGGGTGAGGACGCTGGTGACCAGTAGGGTTAGCTGTGACCCAAACATAAGGACTTATCTATGTATGCCTTAAGCTGCTCTTACTCCTAGTGTGTAAGGGAATAGATGCAACCATGGGGAACTGAGGCCCCATGTACAAGGTCGATAGGGCAGTCATAATTCCGATGTGGTGAAAGCCACTCAGACAACCCTTTATTGAAAACTTCAGAGAAGTCCTTGTATGCCCAAGTAAGGTCAGGTGAGGAGATTTGCATAGTAGCACTGATTGATGACACACTGAAGAGCAAGGACAGACACTGGAAGAGGCAATTTTACCCTGCATAGTAAAACATTTGTCTAAGCAGTAGAAAGAAGGAAAGCACATAGTCTGCTTTACCCAATCGATGACGGGATTGTGCTTTTGTAGCCAAGGAAGGCCCAAAATGATCCCAAACTGAGGAGCAGTAATCAGATCAAAAGTAATCCGTTCAGTGTGCCCCTCATGGGTGCACATTAGGGCAGATTGGTTTGTACGGTCACCTTCCAAGAGATTATGCACGAGCCGTCCACAGCATGTACCATCTCTGCCATCTGTTTGGAAGTAACAGGTAATCCTTGCCTTTTTGCCAGCTGACAGTCCATGTAATTGCTGGTCGCTCCAGAATCAATCATTACCGGACTGGTAACAGTCAAGGAATCAGAAATTGTAAAAGACATAGGCGGGTATATGTGCGTAGTAGCCGAAATGTCCCCTGAGCCAACAGAATGGGGGGACCCGATGCTCCCCTCATCTCTATATAAGACGGGCATCCACCTTTAAAACCAAATCCAACAGTTCCGGAAAGCTGGAGGGGATGGACGGTACCACGAATAAGGCATCCTTCAATTCGTTAGAGAGGCCCTTACAGAAAACTGCTGCTTTCTTCTGTTCGGACCACGTAGTTTCGGCTGCTAAGGGGTTAAAACTGGCAAGATAAGAGTGGAGACTCTGTTTTCCTTGAGCCAAGGCCAGAAACTCCAGATCAGATGCTTGCGCCTTATATGGGGCTTCAGAGACAAGATTCATAGCACACAATAGTGTAGCAAAGTCGTAGAAAGCAGGATCGTTGGACTCCAATAATGGATTAGCCCAGGCAGCAGCGGTTCCTCCTAAATGAGACAGAACAAACAATGTTTTTGTAGTAGAGTTGGGAAAAGCCAGAGGATGACAGAGGAAATCCAACAAGCACTGATTTATAAAGGTCCTATAGGTTTTAGGATCCCTTGTAAAGCGTTCTGGCAGGGCTAATGGGAATGACCCAGGCAGTACAACAGGAGCAAGGCCTGGATGCTGAGCAAGCAGAACAGGGGGAGAGGGGGTGCTGGAGCCACCCTATCCCCAAATTCCACCATCTGTGGACAATGGGTGCACAACGTTCTGCATTACCTCCATGCGCTGATGCAATGAGGGATGGGTGCTGCCATATCTGTGCGGGGGGTCGAAAAGGCTTGTAAAACAGCAGCAATAGGATCCACCCCAGCATCAATCACAGATTGGCATAGTTATGGCTCCTAAATAAGTTGGGATCAAAGACACTTCGGTCTGGATCGAAGACAGTTAAGGAACCCCAGTCCCAATGGGCAACTGGGTCTCCTTCCACGGATGGAAGGTAGACTTTTCTCCCAAGAGCACAGCCTGCAGAATGAAAAACCTGCCAGGCCAGGGGCTTAGGTGAAAAGGCAGGACCTGGGCGGCATGAGGGCGCAAGAAGTAAAAAAAATCCCAGCAGGGCCAGGAAGTCCAAACAGAGTTCCAAGGGGAATACAAGATACAAGACCTCTTTTGTTTGTTATGCTGGCACCCATGAACCAATTGTACAAAAATGTTGAATATTGATTTTTGTTTGCAACAAAAGCACTTTTTGAATACTAACCTCATATGAGAGGCTTATAAGAGAACAAGCCCGAATCATATTGTATGAGAAAATGAGAAAATGTTGTTAAATGTTTTTTATGTTTTTATGATATGTATGTAATGAATAATTGTAACCTATCATGGAGAGTGCTTAACAACCAGAAATAGAATTAACGTGTAAGCACCAAGAAGACTTTGAAGGTATAGTGCATCTCTAATAACATATATGCACTGGAAATATAGCTTTGACTAGAACCGGATGCTTTTCATGATATATGTACTTTCCCCATTCATAAGTGAAAGTTCCCCATTAACACAACATTAGGGGTCAACCCTTTTATATTTTGGAAGAAGACTGTGTCAATGTAGAGGGCATGTTTTAGCCGACTGGCCTTCATGGATAAACTCAGGTGGAATAAGATTAAAAGAATGACCTCACATTCAGCGAGGGGGGAAATGCTGTTTCAATATGGTTTCATTCTCTTAGCTAAATGCTATGTAAAGGCTGACCGCTCTAAGCAAAGGCTAGTTACACACTGAGTCATAATGTTCAGCCCTTCCATTTGTGTTAAAAGCACAAAAGGTATCTTTTAAAGGGTGTGCAAATAGGGTGACCATTGTTGGAACGAAGGGCAGATGAGTTCTGTGTTCAAAGACCTCAAACATAATTCACTGACCGTGAACTGGTGGATAAAGTATGCGATTGAGCCATTAGCAAAGTAAAGACTCTTGATATAGCAAGAACATCTGTTGAATATGCAATATTGTCCCGCCCTGTTGGGATTAGGTGAATTATTGTGTATGTAGTTTAAACATATTTGCGTTATTATCTTTTGCAAATGAATAACAAATGACCTATTTGGATAGAGGCTCAGTTTTCAATAAAAAGCGATATGGTGAACCCTTCAGGCACTTCACTTCTCCAGTCTCCATGAAATACTGGTCGTGGATGAACCTGAAGTCCGCTCGAGTGTAGTATATGTGTGTATTAAACATTTGCTTTGCAATCTTGAAACTCTGTCTCAGATGCTCTATTTTGTTTGAATTTTAGTGCTAAGAGGTCTCACCGGACTGCACAGGAGAAAGGGAAGCTCCTGGGTTTTGGCATCACTTTGTTCCCAGTCTGTTGAACTCCCCACGATACCAGCGCACCCTGCTACCAAAATAACCACACAGGAGACTAGAAGTGGAAAGGTATAGCTTATAATGAAAGCACAAACCAAACGCCTGGGCGGACTGCTCTCCCCATCTCAGGTCTGGTCATCCTTATACACAGACGGAGTGGCTGGCCCACTCTCCTTCACTCACATTGTTCCCATGCACGTGCATCCTGGTCCATATAAGGTAATATAGGGCAAGAAAGGGACAGGTGGTAAAAGTGTCAAAGTCCTGCCAACGAGCCGGTTTCGGTATTATGTCCTAGAGGGTCTTGTTACAGCTTGCAGTCACGTGCACCATGTACTTCTCAGGAAGGAGGTCAAGTCAACCCCCATTGCCTGAGGTGTGTCCATCACGCATTCTACAGCACTGTGCCCTTGCTGGCACCAGCCCAACCTCACCTTGCGCAGGGCCTCAAGGGATTGGGAGAAACACAATTTTAGAGCTGGTAACAATAGGCCAGACAGGAGGACATTGATTGTCTCTAATCGTGCAGGACCAGGCTGAGAACAGTGGTCAACTTCCTGTTTTTGTGCAAACACTTTACATGTTATAAGGAGGCTTGGATAAATCCCCTTTTAAGGCATCCTTAGATTAGAAATCTTCAAGAAGTACTCACCTGGGCCTACTCAATGACCAGCATGGTAGTGATTTGCTCTATAACATCCTTTATCGGAAAGCCTGGAGAAGACATCAGAAACCGTTCACATGGCCTGGGTCATCGTGATAGGTAGGATTACGGGGGGGTGTGGGTGGAGGGGTTTGCCTCAACTTTTATTCTCTTCCTCCAAATGCCATTTAGAAGATTTATGACAAAAATAGGTCTAATTGCATGGCTTGAGGACAAGTATTATTATGCTGATGAAGACTATCTATAATGTCTTGTACTTATTAGTGGTGATGTCAGATAATGTTGGGAAGGTTGTATTTATGTGATTCTGTGTTGTAATAGCAACTGTTGGTGTTGCAGATCAAATAAATGTTATTCTGATTCTGTCCGGACAATCTGTGCTGCTCCTAGAGCGGGCGGGGACGGGGGGTGGGGGGTGGAGGGCAGTGATTGTTAGCTGGAGCTTCCCTTTGGCAATGGTAGATTCTGCTTGGTCAGTCTTGGATTTCCCTTTTTGTGTGACTAGCACATATTTTATTTAAATCTCTGTCTGTGTCTCCTCTATCACCTGGTTGTTCTAGCTAACCATTATTCCCCCTTTTAAATCGTTCAAAAATGTGATCTTGCATGTCATCTGTACAGGTATGACACCCGGGCTTACCCTTTCCTTTCATCCTCAAATGACACATGGAAACAAAGGTTTCACCTTCTAGACTAAAATGGCCAATCTATGGACTCCAGTAGTCAAACATTTGTATGCAAAAATTCCTCGAACGTAAAGACATCTTTATTTAAGATTTCTCTTGTTACTTTATAATGCAACAATATGTATCTAAGCTAAACGAATAATGCACATGTTTTTCTTAAAATTATACTCTTTAAAAATTAATGTCAGAATGTGGAGCCCTTATTACAAGTTTGCCAGTATTTGCGAGGCAAATACAGCTGAACTCAATTATTAAATTGTCATTATCACTGGTGGAAATAATTTGGCTTATACCTATTTTTTTTTTCATTATTCCCCATAATGACGTCCCATTGGGCTGCATTGGAGGATAGTGATATAAATGAATGTGGAAATTCGGCTGGCACCGCTGCTGCCTTTTTTGTGGTGTTATAATCTGCATGTCCAAGCCAGTGGTTTTCCTGTATATCGATTTAAAAACCCATAATCGAGTAGAGCGGTAAAACAGGTGGTATTCTAAAACACCACCTTTTGCACCAATACTGCCAGACTAATAATGAGGCCTTTAGTCTCTCCTGTTTTTCTATCGCAATTCAACTTTTTATAGTTATCTTGACAAACTGCAGTTAACAAAATGTGCTACTGAAATTCCATCCAAAGCAAATAGAGTAACATTCTTACCCACTTACTCCTAGCAGTGGCTTCAAACAGCACTCCTTTTGCTTCCAATAGTGCTTAGACACCAGGAGAAAGTGGACCCTAGCTAGGTTTCTTGTAAATCAGTGCTGGGTTTAGAATAGAGCTCTACTTGGAGAATCATATGACGATATCGCTATCTCTTTCTCTCTCTCTCTCTCTCTTTCTCTCTCTCTTTCTCTCTCTTTTCTCTCTGTGCTTACTTTTGGTTTCCAACTCTCTGTCTCTAAGTCCCTCTCTGTCGCACTCTATTAGACAGATTCTAGAAAATGAATACACATGAAAAAGCACAAAGGATGCTTTCTTTTCTTTTGCCGGCACTTTAGATATGCACACGTCACCTTATTCTCAAAAGTGACCTGCGTAATTCAGGGGCGTTGGACAGCAGCGAAAAAGATGCACTGACCGACCTCCTCGCATATCTCAGCGATTAATGTATTATAGGCTAACAGCCAGTGCTGGTCATTGGCCCGGCTCTCGCCGGATCCGAGATCCGGCACCAGATGTGTAGCCGGATCTCGGGATCTGGCCAGAGTCAGCCACCACAAACCCCAAACCCCTGCTCTGCACTGGGTTACATGAAAAAAAGAATTTGAAAAAAAATAAAATTAAAATAAAATAAAAACGCCCGCTGGCGGCAATGAGCTGCTGAGCTGCTCTGCCCCCATACAGGACTTTGAACCAGGTCACAGCTGCAGGACAGCAAACTGTTACTTCCTCTAGTGACCCCGTGCGAGGGGTCACCAGTGGAAGTTACAGTCCTCGGCCACGAGCCAGTTGCTTTATTTATTTATGTAATGTATATCAGATCCATGGACCCAGATTATAAATTTATTTATGCAAGCTTTGTAGGATGCTTGTATCCGACAAACCTTGCATAAATAAATAAATATACAGGTATCCACAAACATTGCATGTATAAATAAATAGCCCTATTAACATTGGAACAATGACACTGGATGCAGCCGCCCAACTGCTCTCAGAGGGGAGCTGCAGGAGCTGTGCGGATGCTGTCCAAGTAAAATAAAACGTTGCTTCTGGCGAACAAAAATCACCCCGTTTGAATAGTACCCAATGGGGAGATTGTTTTTATAAAACGGGATGCAAATTGTGTATTTTAAATAATATTTACTAAGCAACACTGGTCAAAACTATTATCCTCACAGTGAAGTAACTCATCAACAGTGCCATGGAAGTGGTTTAAAGTGGAATTCATATACAAAGAAATTGCGCTGTTTTAAACTATTATTGTGGACATTTCCTTTGATCAGAGGTCAACTGCCAGCTCCGCCCCTAACCCCGCCTCCTCAGGCACCGCCCCGGACCCCAAACTCCGCACCCACCCGGACCTTGATGGATCCCCCACCACATTTTTTCCATTTGCCCCACTGCTTGCAGCACCCAAGTGGGTGATGGGAGCTAATTTCGGACTGACGGGCCATCCGAAGGCCCATCAGTGTGAAATGATTTAAAAGTATACAAAGCATTTAAACCCGTGCTAGAGAGATAGAAATTATAGAAGAAAAGCAGTGGTTCGACTTACTGCTGTTTCACTTTAAAAAAAAAATCACGTTCTGGTCAGTAGTGAGTCATCCTTTGCGCACACCCCTCCGCTTGTCCCAAAACAGGGTCAGGGGAATGTCTTTGTTTTCCACGCATTTGCAGGACTGAAACATGGCATTTGAATGTATGCATCTATAATGCCTACATCAAACACCCTTTCAGAATAGGGCACCTTTTTTCTGGTGCAAAAGAGAAGTGCACCTCCTTATTTGCACTAAATAAAAGCTTTGATAATTTGGCTGCACGTCTCTTTATTTCTCTCTCTCTCTCTCGCGCTCTGTAGACGAAAGTCGCTTTGCCAGGTAAACATAACACAGAAATCCTCAACTGGTAGGGGCTTTTTAAGATAAAAATTAGAACAAGAGCAGAAGAACAAGGGAATCCTCTGAGGTGGGGGCTGACTGGATATTTCGAGAGCTAGAATTGCCATTGCATAAGTCCAGTAGGAATGTGACCCTCAAGCTGAGGGTGGATTGCCCATATGAGGAAGGTTAGGGAGATGCGGGTAGGCTCGTCACGCAGTGATTGCATTCCGACAGACCTTGAAAGGGAAAAGAGGAAAAGGCTGCAGAGTCTACAATTGTGTTCGTCAGTTTCTATTAGTCTATTATTAGCTTTAGAGCCGATTGTAACAAATGTGTAGGTTCGGAAGCACTACCAACTAGTGGCCATCATTCAAAAGTAAACATTTCCATGGTACTAACTAGAAAGCAGATGTTTGTAACCTGAGCGTGATCCTCTCTAAGAAGAAAAGACTTCTTGCCCGTATGGGTCATCGATAGGCAGGGTTTAGAGAGGGCGCATGCGCTTTAGACCCGTGCTTTAGGTCATCTCTGTTAATTGAGAAATAAGTTGCTTTTAGGAAAGTGATTTTTTTTGGTTCTCGTTGTTGACCTGCGTACACCGTTTGACGCGGTTCCTCGCCCGAAATTATGGGAAAGAACATGAGGCTGTGGTCAGATAGGTCTTGGGCGGGGAAACTACAACAGCAATCAAGGTAAAGAAGGGCGTACGCCAGTGGTGTGTTCTGGCTCCAACTCCGTTTTTGCTGGACATAAATGGGCTGAATGGCAAAACCTTAGCAGCATCTCTAACTGGGGATACATATCAAATGTCCTTATTCTCTGATGATGCAATTCTTGTCTCCCTAACACCTTGTATTGGTATTTGTATGTTATTATTTTTCTATAGGACCTGCGCCTAGGCGCTTTACAAAATTAATGAATTGGTACAATAATAAGTAAAGATGGCATAAACAGCAGCAGACAAAACAGAGAAAGGAGAAAAAGAAAACCGATAGGATGAAATAACATGATAATGCAGTGAACGGAAAATATGAAAGTCATGTAACATAATTGAATTGTTATAAGACAAATTCAACCTTCACCTAACCAAAAAAGAACTTTACAAGAGGTATTTAAAAAATACTTCTGAGCTAAAGAAAACATTTCAGCTCTTTCAGGAGTTTTGTAAGGATAGGGGCTTAGCCATCAATTGTAGCAAAACAAAGTCTTTGGGCCTCATTACAGGTCGGGCGGTCCGGAAATAACAGTGGCGGTAAACCTGCCGCCACTGTTAATTCCGGCCCGCCGATCCCGAGTCCTGCATGCGGGAGGTGATCTTCCCGCCAGGTCTGACCTGGCGGGTTTAACACCGCCCGCCTGCAGGCGGACGTGGAAACACCAGCACCATCAAGAGATGGTGCCAGTGTTTCCACTTCCCCATTCCCATTGAGTCCTACAGGACTCAATGGGAATTAACCTAATTCCGCCTCCGGAATTCCCGGGACACCAGGGTCGTAATGCCCTGGTATTTCCGTGAGTCACAGAAAAAAAAGGTTTTGCAATCTGACCTTGGAGGAGAAAGCAATTGAGCAGGTGGTCTCGTATGATCACCTGGAAGGTCACTAGCTCTTGCAAGTGGGTTCAGCAGCTGTTCAGAGCAGCCGCCTCACTCTCCAGATGTTCATATGAACATGGGAATGGAACGATGGGCACCCTAATAGAGGCTTATAAATCGCAAGCCAGGCAGGCCGCCCTATCCAGAGCTGAAATTTGGAGCCACGCAAATTGCAATAACCTAGGCCTTATAGATAATGGCTTCTTAAAACAAAATGGGCCTTCCAACCAGCATATCCATGTTTTTGATACACGTGGAAACATGCCTACCACATAACAAGCATATTGTGGCCTTTAGGCCTGTATTGTTCTAGATCAGATTGTGGAGCAGAGCTGCTATTCACAAGTACAGGGAGGCTACTATGGACACCACAGGGCGGCCAGGTGGGTTGTCCTTGCCAAGGTTTAAGTATGTCATGAAAAATCTGGGAAACATAGGACATATCGATATATGGACACACCCCGACAGTACAGCTGGCAGTACAACATAGTCTACCAAGGAAGCCATCCAGCAGAAACGGTAACTCGACATGCTTAGTGGAATCTGATCCACAGTGTCCATCTATTGGGAGAATAAGAACAACCCAGGATAGGTTGATCCCGAGCTGATCCACAGTGTCCATATATTGGGAGAATAAGAACAACCCAGGATAGGTTGATCCCGAGCTGATCCACAGTGTCCATATATTGGGAGAATAAGAACAACCCAGGATAGGTTGATCCCGAGCTGATCCACAGTGTCCATCTATTGGGAGAATAAGAACAACCCAGGATAGGTTGATCCCGAGCTGATCCACAGTGTCCATCTATTGGGAGAACAAGAACAACCCAGGATAGGTTGATCCCGAGCTGATCCACAGTGTCCATCTATTGGGAGAACAAGAACAACCCAGGATAGGTTGATCCCGAGCTGATCCACAGTGTCCATTAATTGGGAGAACAAGAACAACCCAAGATAGGTTGATAACGAGCTGATCCACAGTGTCCATCTATTGGGAGAACAAGAACAACCCAGGATAGGTTGATCCCGAGCTGACCCACAGTGTCCATCTATTGGAAGAATAAGAACAACCCAGAATATGAACCTTATTTTGATGTTATGCAACCAAGATTTTTGTGTTAAACAGTATCAAACCAATGCCCATACTGTACAGATCGAACAGGGATTATAGTGCATTTTCTTCTGGCTTGTCTATTGTACCTTTACTACAGAAGGACATATCTGAGAGCCAGGTTTTTACTGTCTGGAATTGCTATAACAAGTGAAGCCATGGTCTTATGTAGAAGGACCAATGACGCTGCAAACACATTCACAATGGCAGAATATATGTATAGATCGGTTGTAGGTGACTTGTTTGAAAAATAAAGGATCGAATGCCTTTTTTTCAACACCAAAAGTGCCGAAAAAAGAGTTTTGAATGCTTTTTTTTTAGTTTTTTTTATGGGGGTCCCCCCCAAAGACCCGTTTTCTTTTTAAAAAAAACTTTTTTTATGCAAACTAAACAAAAAAAGTATAAATAGATAAATTAAAAACCATTCAAAAATGTTTTTCCGGTCCTTTTGGTTTCGAAAAAAAAGGGCATTGGATCCTTTTTTTTTCAAAACTTTGACTGGACACCATATAGATCATGGCTGAACAGATCTGCATGATTCAATTCCATGAAAGGAGAGCTGTAAATGTTATGTTATGTTATGTTATTTTGCATTTATATAGCGCCTTATATACCATTGGTATGGTCTGAAGGCACTGGTAGGTTGAATGCCCTTGGGAACCGAAGTTCAGATCAGTAGAGAGAGTAGAGAGAGTCAAAGGTGCGTGTGAGCACCGGGTATGTGTGCAGCTGGTGCGGTATTCGTGTAGTAGCTGCTTCTTAGCGGTAGGTGTGGTGGTTGAGAGATCAGGAGTATGTGTTCATTCTGGTAGGATTTATCCAGACCGAATGTGGCTGTGTTAGGCCTGAGGAGAACGCCTGGCTGGGGGGGGTGTAACCAGCATTGTTTACTTAGAATGATGGGGAGTGTGCGGCGGATGTTGGTATGAGAACAGTTATACCGAATGGTGTCATAGTACCTCTGTGTTCTAGTTGAGTGGTGGTGTAAAGAAGAGAGTAAGCGTGGTGGTGTGATATGATGGGTTATATGCTCTTTCAAATGTTCCCTGCATTCCAAACCATACTATATACGCCACGCAATTCTATGCGTTCCAGTCCGTTCCATGTACTCTTATCCACTCCATGCACCCCAGACTGCTCCACACACTCCGGTCCGCTCGACGTACTAATGCACTCCAGTCCGCCCTGCGCACTCCAGTCTGCCCTGTGCGCTCCAGTTAGCCCCACGTACTCCAATCTGCCCCACGCATGCGCTCTTGTCTGCCCCACGCATACACTCCTGTCTGCCCCATGCATGTACTCCTGTCTGCCCCATGCATGCACTCCTGTCAGCCTCATGCATGCACTCCTGTTAGCCTCATGCATGCACTCCTGTCTGCCACATGCACTCCTGTCCGCCACACGCACTCCTGTCAATCACACGCACTCCTGTCCGCCACACGCACTTCTGTCCACTACTCATACTCCTGTCCGCCACATACACTCAAATCCGCTCTATTTACTCCGATCCGTTTCATGTATTCTAAGTTGTTTTATGCACTCCATCTACATATTTCACCCGTACCATTAAGTGTATTCTAAGTTGTTTTATGCACGCCGTCCACATATTTTGCCCGGAACATCTTCATACTTCATCCTTTCCATCCACCAATTTCACACGTTTCATCCACGTACGTCACCTGTTTCATCCACATACGGCACCCGATCCATCCACCTACGGCACCCGATCCATCCACCTACGGCACCCGATCCATCCATATACAGCACCCATTCTAACCACATATGTCAGCCGTTCCCTCAACATACGTCACCCATTCCATCCATGTCTGGCACCCGTTCCATCCACGTACGGCACCCGTTAGATCCATATATGTGATCAACTCCATTCACATATATCATTTGTTCTATTCATGTAGAATTCATCTACGTACTTCACTCGTTCCGTCCGCTCTACGCATTCAGCAGCTCTACGTACTCATCCATTCTATTCACTCATCTGTACTGCATGCAATCTGCACTCGTTCGTTCAACGTACTGATCTGCTCTATGCAACTCGTTGGCTCTACGCAACACGTCCGCTCCACTCTCGGCACTCGTTCGCTCTAGGCACTCATTCGCTCTAGGCACTCGTCCGCTTTATGCCCTCACACGCACTATGCATTCATCTGTTTTGCTCATTCACCCACTCTACGCACTCATCCGCTCTATGCACTCATCCCCTCTATGCACTCATCCCCTCTATGCACACATCCCCTCTATGCACTCAACCCCTCTGCGCACTCAGCCCCTCTGCGCACTCATCCCCTCTACGCACTCATCCCCTCTATGCACTCATCCCCTCTATGCACTCATCCACTCTACGCACTCATCCTCTCTACGTAACCCTCTTTTCATATGCACTCATTCGCTCATATGCACTTGTCTGCTTTATATACTTGCCGGCTCTACCCACTAATCTGTTCTATGCAGTCATCCACTCTACACATTCTTCCGCTCAGCTCATCCATCCCACTCTGCTCATCCATCTGCTCCCTGCACTCATCCGTTCTAGGCACTCATCAGCTCTGCATGCATTCCGCACTCATCCGTTCCACATACTTATCCGTTCTACGCACTCATCTGGTCTATGTAACTCATCCGCTCTAGGCATTTGTCCACTTTATGCCCTCATCTACACCTTTATCCGCTCTACGCATTCACCTACCCAACACAGTCACCTGCTCCCCGCACTCACCCGCTCCCCGCACTCACCAGCTCCTCACGCTCACCAGCTCCCCGCACTCATCCGCTCTCGACACTCATCTGCTCTCCACACTCATCCGCTCTCCACACTCTAGAACTCGTAAGACAAGATAGCTGCACCATGTGAGGACAGGGGGCGCAGGATTCACTTACTCCGACACGACTCAATAACGAGGACTCAATAGGTTGGCAAAGGGAAGTCCGTTTAATGACAAGTACATCAAACAGGGAAACCAACGGGAATCAGCTGTGGTGCGATCACCTGTCTCGCTGACTTCCTCGAACTTCAGTCGGACAGCACTTCTTATAGGCAGAAATCGACATTACTGACATCTAACTTTACAAAAATCACAATGCAATATAATTGGTTAGGAAAGGTAACTTAAGTATAAGTGTTATATCTGTATATGATAGTAGGGCATGCGGATTGGATAACTCTTATCGGGTGGGCGTCTATGCCCATCCCTCTACATCACACGTGATAGACGTCACTACAACTATGATGTCCTATTGGTTACAATATCTATAGGACTTCAGATAACTTGGTCCATTGTGATTGGGCAGGTTACACCCCTAGACATAAATTTCCACTTTTAATTAGCAGCATGCAGAATGGACACCCCTGTGCCTGGTGTCCCAAGTTTCACCCTACCTCCCTTCCATCAATCAGTGTTTTAGGGCGACGTGTCAATTAGTTGGCTAAGGATGGCCTCGAAACTGTAGTCTCTTATCGGGAAAAGTTATGGCATCCTCGGGTCCTGGATGACATCAGGCGATGGTACTTCTTCGCGCCTGGCTGGACACGTGTTAGTTCACCATGAATCTGCTTCAGTTTCCAGCTTTTAGTGCATTTAAGTCTGTGTCGGCCTAGCCACCTACATGGGCCCCCCTTATCTTGACCTTCATGAGGCAGGCTGGTATGCTCTGAAGTTGGAGTCTTGTGAGCTGACGCTCTCCTCTCCTTCTCTGGTTGACCTCGATTTCCTAGGCATGAGCCGCTCTTTGTTGAGTTTCAATTCCGCTCCTTTTCTTGCCTTTGGCTGGGTTTCGAAACATGGCCTGTCAGGCCTCTGGCCGCCTGGGTACCTTTCTGCTTTTACAAAATGGAGTCGCACTTGTATAATGTGCCTTATTGAGGTAGATATATGGTTGGCGCTTGCCACTCTATCTTCTACTAAGCATTGAAAGCAATATTGATTTCTTAGCATCTTGCATTTCAAGCCTATTTACATGTTTAACAGGACGGTTGCTTCCATCTTGTCTCGTAACACTGTTTCCTCACGTTGTAACATTGTCTCCTCTCTGTGCCTATTCCATTCAATTTCGTAGTTACTCGCACTGGCGTGTTATCTCCGATATAGCTGCTCTTGTTCATTCTTGGATCTGTTCAGGCCCTTGTGTCATTTCCACTGGCCTTCCATTAAGGCTTTTGGGGTCTCTTCGTGGACCGTGTGTAGGTACACAAAACCTACGAGATCCCACAAAGCAGCTTCCTTCCCTTTCTGCTCAGAGTGAGTAACTATAGATGCGTATGCACTTTGTCATGTTCACCCCCTAACCAAAAAAGGGGCGAATAACCATGTAATTATCAAAAATATACATATTTTAATTTTTATCAAAAAACACATTACACATAACAATATATTGCTCTTAAAAAAGCTCCACATTATAATCAGAACACATTCTGAAACACATATCTATGTGTATATACATTGTACACCTAGAAAAAAGGCTAACACTTCAAACCCTTTCTATACCTAACTCTAAGGTGTGTGTTTATCTTGACCACAACTGTTATTATTGTTACCCCTCTTGATTTGTACGGGCAAGAGACTGGCATCTTGTCGCGTAACACTGTTTCCTCACGTTGTAACATTGTCTCCTCTCTGTGCCTATTCCATTCAATTTCGTAGTTACTCGCACTGGCGTGTTATCGCCGATAGCTGCTCTTGTTCATTCTCGGATCTGTTCAGGCCCTTGTGTCATTTCCACTGGCCTTCCATTAAGGCTTTTGGGGTCTCTTTGTTGACCGTGTGTAGGTACTCCTCATTTCGTATCAGCGGCTGGTATGGCTGTCTGATAGGGTACCGTGCTGCCCAGGGTTGTCTGGTTATGGGTGCTTCAACCGGTATGGATCTTCTGATGTATACTGGGCAGAGTCCTAGTGCAGCTCTTTGTAGGTTCATTTGCTCTTCATATGTCACATACCTTGGCAAGTACGCTCCCGGTACCTCGAAATGAGGGGAAGGGGTGCAGGTCATGTCTGGGACCTCCTCTACACTCCCCCCTCTGGTCGGTTCATCGACCACTTCTGCAATCTCCTTTGCATTCATTTCTTTTGCTTCTTCAGTGTCATGCTCATCGCCCTCTGCGTTGGTACATGATGGTGTGAATGTGTGAGCCTTTGGAGTCCATATTTTTATCACTCCCTTCAAACTCCCTGCTGTCTTCACATGTTCGTCTTTGTTCCATGTCATTAGCTGACATTGTCCATTTGGGCTGCAGTAGATCCATTTTCCTTCATACCTTCTTCATTTCTTAGGGTATGTGAACTTTGTTCCCTCTGGCGCAAATTTGCTGGCTGTCACAAAGTCTCTTATTTCTTCATCAGTCAGGTCTCTGGGCTTCCATCCTGGTTCGACGTCAATCATTATTTTCATCCCTATGGCTTTCTTTGCAGTTTTCTGGCACTGTGTAATGATTATCTTGATAACACAGAATCCTAGCAATACCATTGCTAGTAGATCTCCCAGAAACTTGAATATATCTGCCATCCATTGTGGGACCCACGAGAATAGGTCTCCAAACCAGCTGTCATCGTCTACTTCGTCACTTTCATCGATCATCTGGTTTTTCAGGCTTGTCAGCATGCTTATGGCCTCTGTTATGGTTCCATTTTCTTCATCGTGTGATGGTGCGAATGTGCAACATGGTTCTCCGATTTTTTCACAAACACCTCCATCCATTGCAGTGATCATGTCAAGCACATATCTGTTTTGGAGGGTCATCAGTCTGATTGCTCTCAGCTCTTCTTTGATCGTGTTGAATCCTTTTATAGTGGTATTGATGGTCTGCAATAATTCCCATCTGGTTATCTGCAACCATTTATTATTCACTCCAACTTGGATGTGGGGCAGGAGTAGTGTTGTAAATACTGTTGAGGTGAGGCTGAACAGCCTGTGTTCGTAAGGGATTGCATGGAATGCCTCTTCTGATTTGGGAGAAAAGTAATTTTTCCTCTTCTTCCTGGATACCAGTTCCACAGATCTTCTTCTTCTTAGATGAGCATCTGCTTTCGGGAAACTGTCCAACTTTAGGTCATTCTTAGGGATCACTAGTGCGGGAACGTGGACATTCAATAGTGTGCATATGCCTCCCCAATTTTTCGGCAGCCTTATGTATGCCTTGGATCCACACGCCCAGTAATGGTCCATAATAACTGCGGTTCCTTGTGTCATTCCCGGAGCTTCAAAGATTCGTCTGCAGTTTTGATTCTCTCCCATCTTCCTTGTGCCATTGTTTCTGAAGCATAGTTTCGGGCTCTTCAGTGGCACTATCTGTAGGGGTCCCCCTCTATCTTCGACCCATGTTAGCAACTTTAATAGCTTTGGCCACATAGGTTTGCATAACCTCTGTGAATTCTCTATTGCTTCCTTGCATGCTCCAAGGACCATCCACGCTCGGCAGATTACTACTCCATCTTCCCATCCATCTGAGGAGACCACTGACCCCCAGATCTGCATTTGGCCTCTGTTCTTCCAGATTTGAGCCTTCTCTGCAGTTTATCCTTGAACGTTCAGTCCTGGGTTTATTTCCCATCTTATCCCTGATCCTTTGACGCCAGGGTTCTCGTACCTGATCACATGATTTTTGGTTTGCGCTCGGTTTCTTGTTTTAATGTCCTGGACCTAGCCATCTTTATCCGGGTAATCCTTTTCATTGGCCCATATCAACAAGGTGTCTCTTCCCATAAATTGTCCTCTGGTGTTGCACATTGCTACGTGTGACATACATTGTGCTGGAGGGACATCAATATCTACAGCCACGAAGATCTTGGATTTTCCCATGCTCTATGGTAGGAGTGCACAGACGAAGCATTCTGCTTCTGACTGCCTTCATCCTACTTCCTTCATGTGTTGATACCATATGTTGTTTCCGAGATGGGCTGTGCTGTCCAGGTAATCATTAAGTTCATTGTTATCTTCATGAGGCCTTCTCTTGATTCTCAACGTTCTTCTGTAGTTTGTTATGACTACGTCTCTGAATGCATCTGTGCTGCTTTTCCACTTCGGGTATCTCGATCGAGCAGGCTGCCTCGACTGCATCGCTGTGGTAGGAGGAGGATTTGTGCTTCCTTTTCTTCCCTTTTGCAGTCTGCCATAAACTTCCCGTAACCACCATTGGTTCACCAACCTCCCAACTTGTGGCTGTGTTGTAGGCCTGCGGCTTGTTCCTTGCGTTGGAGCAGGTGTGCTTGCAGTTATAGTTTCTATAGTTCTGTTTTTCAACTCCTCGTGTAGTTTCTTTGCTTGGACTATGAATGGGAACAGATACTGTATTAGCATGTGTGTCTTCTCTGTGAGTTCTTTCGTGGCCATTTCTGTTCTTTTCAGGGATTTTGCTATTCCCTCCTTCTTTGGCATTTCACTTGGCATTTCTTGGTCACTTCCACTATTCTCTGGGCTTGGATGTTGGGTGGGCAGTTTCTCCTTCTCTGCTGCCTTCGTCGGAGGCCTTGTAGCCATTGACACTTGCCCTTGCTTGTGTGCATTCTGTGTGTGGGTGCGTGCCGTGGCCAGTGCTACATTATCATTCATTCCGTGCTGACCCTGTCTCCAACCTTTTTCCCCATTCATTACCTCAAGTGTATAAGTATCACTGCTAATTACATTCAATTTTAAATCATTTGCTTCATCATTAGCTTTTCTTGGAACTGGAATCACTATGTAAGGGCTGGGTGCTTTTGTGGGATTCATATGTTCATTATCTGGTAGGTGCACTGAAATTGGGATGCTTCGTGCACCAATGGAGAGAGCAGTTCTGATAGTCAATGACAGAAAGACAATGATGATCACCAAGCATATACACATGATAGATTTGTAAGACATCAGGCAGCATTTTCTCCCAGGAAAGCGGAGCGCCCTTCTGTTGGGGGTAAAACCAAGTTACTGTTCTGGGCCCCCATTTCGAATGAGTTCATAGTCAGTTATTTATTCCTTCTTTTGCTCTGGTCTCGTATTTCGAGAGTTCGTTACTATTAGAGGGACGAGTGCTTCTCCAATGACCCCCTCACGTGAGTGACGACGGTAGTCTCTGGGTCCTCAGTACAGTTCCTGTGCTAGACTAAGGAAAAGGGTTAGGCTAGCAGTTCTGATACATTACATTTATTTATGCGTATCTAAAGTAGGTGAGGTTCCAGTGGAGGCCTCGAATTTGCCTTGTTCCTGAGGACATGCTCGTGACAGTTCAATGTGAAAGAAGAACTGAAAGGACTGCTACAAATTACACAAAAATGGAATGCTGAAAAAATAAAAATAAAAATAAAGATAAAAGTGAACGTGTGGCAAAAATAGGAAACAATGAGCTAATCATACAAAAATAAAGTTGTACAAATATGAAATATGGAAAAATAGAAAATGAGTCAAAATCGCATAAATAAGATGTACCAACAGGAACAAAAATAAAAGCAGAAGTCAATATATGAAAAATAGAAAAAATGAGAAGGATGCAGAAAAGGAAAAATAAGATGGCTAAGTTCTTGTAACTGCTCCTTTCGTTCGGTCTCTTCGGCGACAAGTTGAAGAACAGTGGGCCTCATTCCGAGTATGGCGGTAAGGGATACCGGTCACCGTTAACGAGACCGGTGCCGGTAATCCCTTACCGCCACATTCCGAGTTCCCTTTGCGCCCTCGTCCCTAACGCCTGCTTTTAGGCTTTTAGCAGGCGTTAGGGACGAGGGCGCAAAGGGGCTTTTTAGCCAATAACGGTGACCGTAAAGTACGGTCACCGTTATTTGCAATTTCCCCATTCCCATTGAGTCCTATGGGGGCTCATTTGGAAATGGGGAAGGGCCCTGGGGAATGGGAAATTACCGCCCTGGTCAACTCGGAATAGGGCGGTAATTTCCCATTCCACCAGGGCGGTGCCGGTACGGGTCCGGTGCCGACCAAGGCGCTACTACCGCCATTGGTTAGCGCCGGACTCGGAATGAGGCCCAGTGTCTCTTTTCTCTATCTGCTCCACGGTGAACCAATGACGACCAAGTTCTATTTTGGATTTCCTCCTTCTAAGGCTCTTTTCAGCAGTGGATGTCCATAATTGCTTCTTAGTTGCGCTATGATAGCCCTCAGGAGCCTGTTTACTTGCGCGTTTTTTGCTGAATCTCCGAGGAATGCGGGTATGTCAACATTGCTGGGTCTACCCACTAGTTCTGGAAAGTTTTCAATGAGGTGGAAGAAAACACGGTATGCATATTGGCTGTCTTCTGGTGTTAATGTCATTTGCTCTGATTTTCTAGCCTCTAGATCACAGGCCTTTCTTGCAGCATCAACAGTCTTTGTCTCCTCGATCTGTCCCTCGGCTAAAGGTCTCACTGATATCTCCTTAGGAATTCTCGCTGGAAGTTGGACAGTTCCACTTGGAGTATTATACTATGGAGAAGTGTGCCCATGTATGGGGCGTTGGCCGGATCTCTAAGGAAGGTGATGACATCAACATCTGCAGGCCTTCCTACCATTTCAGGATAGTCTGTGACTAGTCTGAGCATGACATTGTAGGCTAGCTGGGTATGTGTGGGAGTCAGGGACATCTGCCTTGTTTGCTGGGTCCTGATAACAATCATTTCTTTTGACGTGAACAGTTTTTAAACTTTCCTGCTGCGTGGATTGCAACCACGTAATTTAATTTGTACCACACTCGGTTTAGGAATTTGTTGTTTCTTGGATCTCTGATGAAGGTTAGGGTATCTCTGGTTCTCCCGACTAGTCCTGGGCATTCTTCTATGATGCAGAAAAATAGGGTATATGTAAGTTCATCAATGATCACTTGTGGTGGAAGCATCTGCACCCTTATCACCGTACTCTGATAGTACAATGAAGGCTTCCATGATGACAGTCAGTAATTGCCTGATTATTTTCTTGTTGACCGGATCTTGGATAAAGTCTGTGACACTGGCTCCTCTCCCTATGAGTGATGGGTATGCTAGCACCACGAATTGGAAATAGGTTAGCACATCCCAATTGAGGCTTCTGGCGGAAAGTACCATAAGTTCTGTGAACAAAGTCTCCACACTGATTGCTTCAGGGTACTGTGTTACACTTTCAGGCAATGTCTTATTTGTAGTCCATCAGAGTCTTGATTCTTTGTACTTAATTGAGTAAGCCATGCTTTTGAATGCTCATTTTATCAATGTTGTTCTGGCTTAGGATGTGCTTCTCTTTACCCTGGGATGTACAGGTGTTTGTTAAGTCTTTATTTCCCCTTGCTTGGGGAACCTGTCCCATTCTATGCCACACCTTGCATCCGGGTTCTTTGGCTTGGTTTTCTGCTGGTGCGTCCTTCTTCTTCACCATGGATCTTGTTTGCACGTGCTGATGTTCTTCCCCATTGTCCGTGGTCTCTTTGTAGTCGGATGCAGCAGGAGGGCTCTCCCCTATGTAGGGCTTAATGTCATTTATGAAGATCCATGCCCTTCTGCCCTGGAGCTTGACGGCAGAGGGGGTGCAGTCCTCTACAATGAACGGGCCATTAAATCTTGCTCGTCACACCCTTTCCTGGTAAAGTTCTTCACCAAAACGCTGTCACCACAGAAGACGACGGGCGCATTTACACCTTGCACAGTGTCTGCTTCGGCACTTCCTGCTGTGTTTTGTGCTGCGCCACCCCCTCTTTGCCGTCGCTGTAGCTGGTCTGAAATGACAGAGGCACTGGATGTCAAACAGTTTAGGTACTTTTGCATCTCTGTTCCCGGAAACCTCCCTAGTCGGCTGGGCATCACAACTAGCTCTATCTCTGGGGGTAAGAGGGGTCCTCATCCTTCTGCCTGTAAATATCTTGTGCGGCGTGAGGTGATGGTCGGAGCCTGGTTGGTTCCGAAGTGCATACAATGCCAATGGTAGACAGTGCAGCCATCCCTTCTTTAATGTGAGCTTCAACTTGGCTATCCTCTCCTTAAGCAAGCCGTTGATCCGTTCACATATCCCATTCCCCTCTGGATGATTCGCCGACGAGAACTTGTGTTTTATACCAAGCAATGAACTAATCTGGTCGAACACTGAGTTTACAAAGTGGGCCCCATTATCTGATCTCATTATCTCACACACCCCCCATCTAGGGAACACTTCTCTCACCAGGAATTTAGCAGCACAGGCAGCGTCGGGGTGTGTACAGGGACCTGCTTCTATCCATCTAGAGAATAGACACACCACCACAATTAAATACCTGTATCCATTGCACACTTGAATCATGTCGACGTAGTCGATATGTAAGTGCTGGAATGGTCCGTTTGGTCTGGGAATGATTCCTCTCACTACTTTTAATGTGTGCCCAGCAGTGAATTGCTGGCAGATAATGCAGTTCACCATGAAAAATGCAACATGCTCTACCAAATTCGGTGTGAACCAGTCTTCTGCGAGCGTTGCAGCAAGATTTTCTTTTGTCAAGTGGATGGGGTAGTGCAGTTTTTCTAGTGCTACCTTTAGGAGGGTGACAGGCATTACTGGTTTACCAGTGCTGTCTTGCCTCCACAACCAGTCAGAAGGGTTTAATGAACACCCTCAACGCTTCCATAAATTCTTCTCCTCCTGTGGTGCCTCCCCCTGGAGCTCCGTTAGCTGAGTCTGCCCCGTATTACTATAGGCTTCCGGTATGGCACGTGCTACCATCATTCGCTCATGGGTACGTGCCACCTCCACGTCCATGATTGTTTCATTCTTGGATGCCATGCGCTTGGCTTCCATGTCTGCTTCATGATTTCCACGAAACACGAAATCTGTCCCGTTGGTATAAGCGGCGCATTTCACGACCGCTATGCCCACTGGGAGCTGTAGTGCTTTTATCAGCCTGTCCAATAAGGCTGCATGTTGTACTGGCATGCCGTCTGCTCGGAGGTAGCCCCTCCTTTTCCAGCGCGCTAGACCTGCATGTACTGTGGGCGTCACATAGTCTGAGTCACTGTACACAGTTACTTCCTGGTCTGCATGATTCTCAATGGCGAGTATCAGCGCCAGCAGTTCTGCAGCTTGCGCAGAATAGTGAGAGGGTATTCGCCCACTGACGAGTACTCGAAATTCTCCATTCGCTAGGTGCTTTACCACGGCCACGCCTGTATACCTTTGTTCGTCTTCTTGGTCAATTCTCGAAGACCCGTCAATAAAGATGATCCCTCCACCTGCCAGAGCATTTTCTTTTACCCTGAGGATTTCATCATAGAATTCCTCATAGTTCGCACAGTCGTGTATGGGTTCTCCCTCTGTGCGTGGCTCAGCTATGAACGTAGCAGGGTTTACAGTTTTACATCGCACTATTTTCATCGATGGATTAGAGATAATCACCTCATAGGCGGATGCTCTTTGAGATGTCAGTGTGCCCTTTGGCTTCTCGAATATGGCGAGCAGCAAGTGCTCAACATACAATGTCATGAGCACCCCATCACAATGGATGATGCCTTCTCGATGGCGAATGCGGCAGCAGCTAGGTTTTGTTCGCATGGGAAGTGGCCCTTCATGACTCGGTCCAGATTCCCGCTGTAATATGCTAGGGGCTTGTACCCCAGCGAGGTTCGCTGTGCAAGCACTGCCGTCATAAAATTGCCATCGGTATGTGAGAACAAGTAGAATTCCTCTGCGTGATTAGGAATCCCGAGAACGGGGGCCTTACAAATTGCCCCTTTGAGTTTTGTAAACCCTTTCTCCATTGCTTCATTCCATTCAATATCTTCCCTTGTTGTCTGGGCCTTTTTTAGGGCCTGAAACAAGGGCTTGGTGTAAGAGCTGTAGTCAAAGACTCATGCTGTGACGTAATTGCATAGGCCTAAAAAGCTTTGCATCTGTTTTATTGTGCGCGGCTTGGCCGTGTTCATGATGGCTTCAGCCCTTTCTGGGGTTACCTTTTTCCCTTCATGAGAGATCAATTGGCCGATGTATAACACTTCTGGCTGACAGTACTGCAACTTCTCCTTATCAACCTTGTATCCCTTCTCAGCCAGTATAGTCAATAGCTGCACAGAGTCGTGCCTGCATTGCTCTTCAGCGGTGCTGCAGATCAGAATGTCATCTACATACTGCAAAACAACACTGTCCACCGCAATATTGCTTAGGTCCATCTGCAGGACTCTGTTGAAAATGGATGGAGACTCACAGTACCCCTGTGGCAACCTCGTACTTTTCAGGTGCATTTGTCTGAAAGTAAATGACCTCAGGTCTTGAGAGTCACGGTGCAACGGGATTGAGAAGAAAGCATTTTTCAAATCGATCACCGTGAGTATGTTGCACAGAATTGTGGATGGATTAGGGACTAGAGGGAACTCGGCTTCAACTATATCGTTTAATGCTCGTAAATCTTGGATTAAACGCCAAGACCCTCCCTTTGATTTTTTGACAGGGTAAATCACTGTGTTGCAAGGTGATTCTGACGTCACTAGGATGCCCTGCTCCATCATGGCAGAGATTGTCTTCGCAATTCCTTCATCTGCCTCTCTGGACATGGGATATTGTCGCACTCATGGTAAAATTGCACCTGGTTTCAGTTTGATTTTCACTTCACCCGCCCCTTTCAGGCGACCTACATCATAGGGCCCTGTTGTCCATACTGCGGCAGGCACTTGGGCCATGTCGTCCTCAAAGTATTCTGGGCGTACCAGTGCCAACATCATTCTCTGTGGCACCTCTCGTTTGATCATTTTGACCCACAATATGAGACTCACCTCCACCCATGTCAATTCTAGGTCAGGGTGTTCTTCGAACAGATCATCATCAGTGATGTCAGTCACTCGATACCCTTCTTCAATGGCAATAATCGCACACCATTGTCTGCCTTCGTCGTTATATCCTTCAACCAATACCACTTTGACTCGCACTGTGGCAGATTGTATTATCAAGGGCAATACTTGTCCCTCCTCTTCGTGCATGGGTATTCTTGGTCAGAATAGAAACTCATCAGGGGTTCTCATAGTTTTGTCTGCGAGGCCTGGCAATCCCGCCAGGAGCACCTGCACGTCATATGCAAAGACTTCTGGTTCTAACGGTATAGCTCTCATAGCTATACGTCCTGAGTATGCTCTGATCATTTCACACACGTTTGAATAATGCATTCCTGGGGTGGAGCATACTATACCATCCTCAGTAAACGAGATGGTCATGTTTTATTTAGTAATCAGGTCCCGACCCAGAATATTTACCGGGGTCTGTCGTGAATATAATAGAGGTACATTCATTTTGCGCTCTCCCACTGAGACTGGGAGTGTATCTGTAAAGGGAACTCCACTATGAGCTCCAGTGAAACTCTGGGTATCTATGGCCTCACCAGACAAGGAAGATTTGCCTTCTCGTATGCACGAACGCATTGCACCCGTGTCAACTAGGAAGGAATATTCTTTACCCCCTATGGTGACATTCACCCTAGGTTCCCTATTGGGGTCTGGTGTCACTGATAGTATAGAACACATCAGAGTCTCCCGTGAGCTGTCCTATTTTATATATAGGTTCGGTCCACTGTACACTTGTGGGGTTCCCCCATTTCCAGGGTTAATTCCCCCTCTGGGATTATTGCCCTGAGCCATCTGCGGCGGTGCCTGCTGGGGTTGTCCCTGCGGCAAGTTCCCCATGTTCGGTGGTTGAACCACTTGCTGTGCACCTTGCTGCAAGCCTGCTGCCTGCTGCTGCACGGTGTAATTTTGTGCACCGCCCTGTTGTGGGATGGCAGGTTGATTCGCCATGCCTGCCCCCATTCCTTGGTTATTTTGCCACAAGCCATGACTTCTGCACATGCGCGCCACGTGTCCAGTCATTCCACACAGCCAACATACTGGCGGTGGTCGGGCCATCTGTCCATCTAGCGTAGTTGGATTGCCCATCTGTGTGTTCTAGAACCACCTTGAACATTCTGAAACCCTCCTTGGTTACCTTGAAACCCTCCCTGATTATTTTGCCAACCTCTTCCTCCAAAACCTCTTTCTCTTGGGTAAAATCCTGTGTTACCCTGATTATTCTGTGATGAGTTAGTCATGTGTTGTGCACTTGGCTGGGCTGGGCTGGTGAGCATGGCTCCCTCGAGAGCATACTTCGAGAGTTTCCTTTGCATTAGCTTCGCCTCCTCTCCCTTACGAGTTGCCTCCTTTTTCCGATTTTTTTCTTGCAACAATCTACAATAGTGTGCAATTGTCAACTGTATTTCGGCCCATGGTTTAGCTTCAATTCCTACCAATTTCTTGAGCTGTTTTTTGCACCAGTTCTGGTAACCCTTGGCACAATATATGGTAGAATATAGGGATGAATTGATTCATGTGTTTCGAGCACCCACGCGTCTTGAAAATTCTGGATATAAAGCAACGGATCCTCTGACTCTTTCATTTTTTGAGTCATTATAGCTCCCATATCAGACGTGTCCGGATATAGCATACACAGCGCTTTCCAAACTGCTGCTCTACAGTTATTAAATGGGGCTCCATCATGGGAGGTGTTAGTTAGGGTTACCCTAGGGTAGCCTTCCTGTTTCCATACATCATCGGCTCTTTCACCAAGTATGGCGATTAGGAGGCCCTTTATGTCTCCTATAGATAAGGTGACACCCCCGTCATTTTCTCTAACTCATGTATCCACTTTCCGGCTCCCGATGTAAACATTGGGAGTTTATTTTTAAAGTTCTCTCGGTCCATGTGTGGCCATGGAATATATTGTGGTCTTGCTCCCCCCTTTTCTAGCAACGGGAATTGGAAAGCACAGTCCTCCTTCTCTTTCCCCATAGTTCTCTGGTCTACCACCGGGGTTACGTTCCCACCTTGCCGTCTGCCTGGCAATGCCCTTAACCTGTCTGCATAGGCAGGCGCCGACGCCCCCCTCTGACCATGGGGTTTTTCTTCATGTCGGCTGGATTGTCCAGCGGACTTCGGTGTCCTACTTGTGGACCAGCTAGCATCTGACCATTGTACCTCTCGGTCCCTTGGGAGCCGTTTTTCACACCGTCTCCCTTCATTATATGCCACTTCCTCCGTTTCCCCACCGGAGTCAGACTCTGAATACTCCCCGTTTACGCAACTTCTTGCATCTTCTTCGTTCTGCCCAATCTCTAGCCTGTCTAGGGACATTCCCCTGCTCCCACTACTTCGGGTGACATCCTCAGTGTCATATAGCTGAGTGCTCTCTAAGCGCTCATCCTCCCTTCCCCCTTGGGAAATTAGTTCCAGCCCCATCTCATCATAAATGTTATCAATCGTTTCCCCAATGCTTTTGGTGTCGAAGTCATCTTCAATATTTGTCCCGCTTGTACCTGGTACCGCATCGCTTGCAGGACAGAATTCCTCTATGTCTTCCCATTCTACAAAAGGATTGGGTTTTTTAACTTCCCATTGTACATATTCTAAATCTTGTGCTCTCTGTCTGTACTTACGTTCCGCTTCCTCATCTATTTCCTTTCACTTCTTTGCTTCTTCTCTAGCCTTATCTACTTCCCTCATCCGTTCATTTCTACGTTCCTTTGCCCTTCTACTTTCCTCATCTTCTCGCTTCTTTACTTTCCTTTCTTGCACTCTCCTTTCTTCCTCTAGCTTTAGCATGTTCTGCCTGTACTTCTCATAGGCTGCGCATTGTGTGCGACTGAGCGATATTCCTTGCTCTTCGCGATACAATTGTTCTCGCCTTAACCTATCCTTCTTTCTTACCCTCTCGTCTCTTATTTCCTTTTCTTTCTCCTTTTCCTTTCTATGCACCTCATCAGACCATTCCCTCGGTCTTATGTCATCACTCCCTTTACCATCAAGTTTTAGCAATATTTGACCTCTCATCCACTCGTCCTTTGCGAATGCTAACTCGCTACTTCCTTTCTGCTTCTTTCCCTCTCTCGATGAAAGAGATGTACTACTCTGTGCCTGATCCTTTCCTTCATCTCCGCGTCTCTCCTTGTCCCTCGGGACTACGGAGGCAAGATTACTTTCCTGCTCTTTTTCTTTGATGTCGTCACCACTGCATGCAGGCGACTCATATGCCGGGTTGCTGTACCCCGTGGCTGCCTTAAGTTCTCTTAGCGGGTAAAGACCCTCTGACTTACTCCCTTCGATCACTGGTTCAGGTGGGGCAGGTGGCGTGGTAGGCGTCTCACCCCCCTCTGTACATACATTTAATATCCAATCTGCAGGTGGTTCTTCCTCCTTCGTCTGCTCGAACATTTTCCAAAGTTCGAGGACGGCAAGGTGTTTCTCTAGCTTTTTGCTGGTATATGTGGCATGTAGGAAGGTGGTAATGTGCTGTAAAAAAGCCTTAGAGAGTGATGGGGCCATGGCATAAACATCTTATTTGCAGTGCCCTTAACCCACTCCTGGCTATATTTCTTCAGCTTTGTTGTATACTTGGGCAGTTGCTTGCATAAATGCGCAAGCGGGGTAACTTCCTCCATTCTTAATTCTGTCACCAACAATAATTATACAGTTCTTTCAATCTTTCAATAGTATGAGCGAGCACCAAATACACAAGCTCCAATCCAATCTTTTCCCGCCAAATTGTATACCAACAATTTACTCAAAACTCATCAATTCAGTGGTGATTCCCTCTCAGTTACAGAATCGCGTAAATCCACATGCATTTTAAGCAATCACCAATACAATTATTTTACATTTGACATACAACAGAACACATATGACAGACGTTTAACAGACTAGACAGACACCAGCTGGTCATACGTATACCTGCCTTCTAATTAATACCCCGTCATGGGATTTTGAACGAACGCCCTTTATGACGTCTTTAAACATCATCGTAGCCTAAATTGTGCGCAGGAACAAGGCGAATCTTTACGTTTTTGCTCAGGTGCCCCCCTGATATTCCTTACGTTTTATTTCAGGTGCCCCCCTGATATTCTTTACGTTTTATTTCAGGTGCCCCCTGATATTCTTTACGTTTTATTTCTTATGCTTGAGTCATTACCCCCTATATATATGCAGTCTTCTCTACTTCTAACTATTTTATTTTTTCTCCACCACCCTCCGTTACCTTTCCTGACTTACTCTAATGCCTACACGACATTTGCCAAAGTAACGAGTCTGTTGTTTTACTCACCGATCGCATCTTTTCCTCTCCGGAGCTTCGGGATCACCGCCCCTTCCTCTTCCTGCTTTTAAGATTTTCGTCCGATCCGCTGCCCGTGGAAATGAGAAGGGTTATGCTTGGAAAGGTGGGTTCCTTCAGACCCACTGCAGATTTTTGAATTATTACTCTATCGTTGTACACGGGGAGCTTCTCAGTCTACTCAGCCAGAATGGCGAAAGGACTCATGATTTTACCGAAGGCCTGGAGTTACTTTGTGCCGTCGGTTTAAAGGTGTCTTATAACTATCAATCGATAATCAATAATCAATGGCCGAAACCATCCTCACGCTACCAAGTGTTCTGGAGGAGAGGAATTCGCTGACGGGCCCATTGGTCAGCACTCACCCACTAGAACTTGTAAGACAAGATGGCTGCACAATGTGAGGACAGGGGGGCAGGATTCGCTTACTCCAACACAACTCAATGACGAGGACTCAATAGGTTGGCAAAGGGAAGTCCGTTTAATGACAAGTACATCAAACAGGGAAACAAACGGGAATCAGCTGTAGTACGATCACCTGTCTCGCTCCGACTTCCTCGAACTTCAGTCGGACAGCACTTCTTATAGGCAGAAATCGTCATTACTGACGTCTAACTTTACAAAAATCACAATGCAATATAATTGGCTAGGAAAGGTAACTTAAGTATAGGTGTTATATCTGTATATGATAGTAGGGCATGCGGATTGGATAACTCTTATCGGGTGGGTGTTTACAGCCATCCCTCTACATCACGCGTGATAGACGTCACTACAACGTCCTATTGGTTACAATATCTATAGGACTTCAGATAACTTGGTCCATTGTGATTGGGCAGGTTACACCTCTAGACATAAATTTCCACTTTTAATTAGCAGCATGCAGAATGGACACCCCTGTGCCTGGTGTCCCAAGTTTCACCCTACACCCCTTCCATCAATCAGTGTTTTAGGGCGACGTGTCAATTAGTTGGCTATGGATGGCCTCGAAACTGTAGTCTCTTATCGGGAAAGGTTATGGCATCCCCGGGTCCTGGATGACATCAGGAGATGGTACTTCTTTGCGCCTGGCTGGTCACGTGTTAGTTCACCATGAATCTGCTTCAGTTTCCAGCTTTTAGTGCATTTAAATCTGTGTCGGCCTAGCCACCTGCATGGGCCCCCCTTATCTTGTCCTTAATGAGGCAAGCTGGTATGCTCTGAAGTTGGAGTCTTTTGAGCTGACGCTCTCCTCCCCTTCTCTGGTTGACCTCGATTTCCTAGGCATGAGCCGCTCTTTGTTGAGTTTCGATTCTGCTCCTTTTCTTGCTTTTGGCTGGGTTTCGAAACTTGGCCTTTCAGGCCTCTGGCCGCCTGGGTACCTTTCTGCTTTTACAAAATGGAGTCACACTTGTACAATGTGCCTTATTGAGGTAGATATATGGTTGGCGCTTGCCACTCTATCTTCTACTAAGCATTGCAAGCAATATCGATTTCTTAGCATCTTGCGTTTCAAGCCTATTTACACACGTTTAACAGGACGGTTGCTTCCATCTTGTCTCGTAACACTGTTTCCTCACGTTGTAACATTGTCTCCTTTCTGTGCCTATTCCATTCATTTTCATAGTTACTCGCACTGGCGTGTTATCTCCGATAGCTGCTCTTGTTCATTCTCGGATCTGTTCAGGCCCTTGTGTCATTTCCACTGGCCTTCCATTAAGGCTTTTGGGGTCTCTTTGTTGACTGTGTGTAGGTACTCCTCATTTCGTATCAGCGGCTGGTATGGCTGTCTGATAGGGTACCGTGCTGCCCAGGGTTGTCTGGTTATGGGTGCTTCAACCGGTATGGATCTTCTGATGTATACTGGGCAGAGTCCCAGTGCAGCTCTTTGTAGGTTCATTTGCTCTTCATGCATCACATAACTTGGCAAGTATGCTGCCGGTACCTCAAAATGAGGGAAAGGGGTGCAGGCCATGTCTGGGACCTCCTCTACACACACTCATCCGCTCAACATGTTCATCCATTCTATACACTCATCCGATCTACATACTCATTCAATTTACACACTCATTCGATCTATATAGTCATCCGTTCTTCCACTCATGCATTCTTCCACTCAGCGCATTCATCCGTTCCACACGCTTCATCCATTCTAACTATTTCATCCACGCCATTCACTTCGTTCACTCCTGATGTATTATATCCATTTCAGGAGTTTAAATCTCTTTACTGTTTCCGTATGATTTATTCTTATTATCCACTTCACTGCTTTGATCTACTTTACTCGTTTAATTCTGTTTGTCCTTCTAGTTTATATTAGGGGTTATTAGCTGTCAATTTCTCTCATCAGGTAGTTTGTTGGATTGGTGCCATTTAGATGCTGTTAGTCTGTTAGTGTTAGTTTGGTACGGGTTGGTTTTAGGGGAAGAGCCAGGTTTTCAGCAGTTTGCGGAAAGACGTTAAATCCTCAGTTAGGCGTATGTGGGGTGGGAGTGAGTTCCACAGCGTGGGGGCCAAGGCTGAGAATGATGATCCACCTAACCTGACTGAGTTTGTTTTAGGTATGACTTGGAGGCCAGCTGAGCTTGATTTTAGGGTGCGTGGGGGGTGATAGGGGTTTAGCTTGTCTTGAAGATATTGAGGCCCGGTTTTATGCAATGCTTGATGGGAGATGCATAAGGTTTTGAAAGTCACCCTTTGGGCTATTGGAATCCAGTGCAGCATCTTAAGGGCTGGGGAGATGTGGTCTCTTGGGCTGAGCGCAAGTAGCATTTTGGCTGCCGCGTTTTGTGCCCTTTGGAGTTTATTCAGTTGGTACGCGTGGACTCCGAGGTATAGGGGGTTTGCGTAGTCCAGGTTTGATATAACGATTGATTGGACCGCAGAGAGTCTGTTGGGAAAGGAGAGATATGGAAAGATGCATATAAGGGTTTTAAGGTGGTAGTGGCAGGACTTTGAGACGTTGTTGACTTGGCGCAAGAGTTTTAGGTCAGAGTCAAGGGTGCATCAGATGAGTTGCCCATGGTGAATGGCCAGGGTAGTGGGTGCGGAAGAAGTTCGGAGTTGCTACATACCATGATTTCCATTTTGCAGGGGTTTAACAAGAGTTTAACAAGAGGTGGCTTTGGGTAATCCAGAGTTCTATGTCAAAGAGGCAGGAGGCCAGGTCAGGTCAGGTCAGGTTGGGAGTTGGGTTTTGAGTTCAGGAGTTTTAGAATTATTTGAGTGTCGTCAACGTAGTTGTAACACAGGATGTTGTGTGAACAAATTATTGGAGGGAGGGTGATCAAGTAGAGATTGAACAGGAGGGCGAATAGGCATGCTCCTTGTGGCACTCCTGTGTCGACTTGTCGGGCTTGGGAGGAATAGGTGGAGAGTATTGTTATTTGGTACCTATCTTTGAGGAATGAAGCTATCCATTTAAGAGCGGTTCCACAGATTCCTAGGGAGTGGAGGCGATCTAGGAGGATTGAGTGATTGATTGTGTCAAAGGCGGCGGATAGGTCAAGAAGGATTAGTGCGGCGCATCCCGCAGAGTCTGCCGTCATTTTAAGGTCATCCCAGATTGAGGTTAGGGTGGTTTCAGTTCCGTGACAGGCTCTGAAACCTGATTGTGCGGGCTCTAGGAGATTGTTGGCTTCGACAAAGGCATTTAGTTGGGAGTAGACGGTTCGGTCAATGAGTTTGGCAAGGAACCTGGTGTTTAAGATGGGGCGGTAGTTTTTGGGCTCGAGGGAAGGTTTTTTTAATTAGAGGTTTGACATGAACCGTTTTGAATGCGTCGGGAAAGATACCAGAAGAAAGGGAGGCATTTATGATGGATCTTGCGTGTTCTCTTGCGCAGGTGGAAGTGAACATTTCTTTGAGGGTTGTGGCCGGGCAAGGGTCCAGCGGAGAGCCAGATGGTTTGCGGGCAGATAGAAGTTGCTCTGGTGATATTGGGATAAAGGATTCGAAAGTTGGTCGCGTGGTTGTCGCAGCTGGTGGGCTGGTCGGTATGGGGGAGTATTGCCTGGTGGATGTAAGAGAGCCAGTTTGGTGGCTAGAGTATTTGTTCTTTCGAGAGCCGTGGTGTAAAAGTGGAGGGAGAGTGAGTCGCACAGTGATTGTGAGGGGGTCGGGACGGTCGTGATGCAAGCCGGTTTGGTGAATTCGGAGATGATTTTGTGGAGTTCTTTGCTGGGGTTTTTGCAGTTTAGGATTTGGGAATTGTAGTGGGCTTTTTTTGCTTTGCGGATTTCGGCCTTGTACAGATAAAGGTGTCGGGCCAAGGTGGCCCTGCTCTCCTGGGTTTTGTCTTTCTGCCATTTGCGTTCTAGGTATTTATATAGTTGCTTAGTGGTCTTCAACTCAGGAGTGAACCATCTGGGGAAGAGGCCACGGCTGGTTGATGGTTTGCAAGGGGGTGTTAGCCACATCAGAGATGCGTTGAGCCATGAGTCGAAGGCGCCAGGGGTTAGTTGTTTATTGGACTAGTTGCCTGTCTAGCTAATCCCCAAGATGTACCTTAGCATGACTATTCCAGTGCAATATAATTAACATGACATTTGCAGCAATGACCCACTAAAGGTTAAGGTGCTACAATGGATGTACCCACTCAATGAGCATGCACTTGCACTTTACACGTTTGCAGTGTCCTTACTGACTGTCAATATCCAAACACACTGTTTGCATTTGCGAATAAGGATTTTTTTTTCTGTTGTCAGAAATCCTAGCTTTAGGTTAGGACTAAATTGGGTGTTTAAATAGCTTAAAGTTCAGTATACAATATCTGTTCCCCTTATTGATTGATGTGCTGGTTTGTGGTTGGGGATAATTGTTTTTAAGCAGTTTAAAGTGTTGAATGTGATGTGTGCTGTCTTTGTTGACTTTTATGGCGTTCAGCCGAAATAAAGTATTTTGCATGACTGACTGAAAGACATTTTGAAAGACAAATGGCTGCATGTTCTTGTGAAAAGACCATCTTTAAAAATAAATTGTTTAAGTTTACTAACATTATAAACTGCCTCTTTTTTTTTTAAAAAAAATGCTTCCTGTATATGCTGTATTCATAATAAAAATATTATATATGTCAAAACCTAGAAGGACCATGTACGCTATTCTCAGTTGGTTTCTATTTCAAAATAGAGAGTCTACTACACTTCTATTGAACCCGTTCGAATTAGCCATAATGAGAAAGGAAAAAAGGGACAAAGAGCACCAATGATGGTTCTTATCTGATTGGCAATAAAACTATATAGCATTTTTGGACGAGAATGGGGGCTTTACCACACGGTATAGCGCCTGCTCCAAGCCTCCTCAGAGCTGGAGGATGCCATCTTCCCCTGCCGGATCACTGGTAATTGTGCACTCCCTCTGCGTCCCCTTCCCTGTACCCCAACCCCCGTTTTCCACATCTCCTCTCCTCCTTTCCACCAGCACCCCACTTATCTGTGCTTCTCTGTCCTCCTGCACTGGGATGTTCCCGGTTTGTCACCGACCCGGCAATGACAGCCATGGAAACAGAGAAGGGACTACCTTCTCCCTGTTCTATGGCGGCCACTTCTTTGTTTATTTTTTCCCCTTTTGAATGGCTACCATGGAAAGGGAGACGGAACTCTCTGTATTCCCTTCTCCCAGTTCCATGACGACCATCGTGTTTGTTTATTTTTCTTTTTTTTTTTATGGCCACCATGGAAAGGGAGAAGGGGCTACGTAGTTTCTTTATTGGATCCATAGCAGCAGATTTCTTTTTAAATTGAGAAACGGCTGCATCCTTTCTCAACTTAAAAAAAAAAGTTTGGTATCCGGATACTAAAAGCAACATTACCCTCACAGAGGGGGCATTACCTATTCTGGTAATGCCACCCCCCGCTCGGGTAATATTGCTTAAGTAAAAATAGAAAATGTCAAACAGCCCATGGTAATACTATGGGGCCACATCAGCCATGGGTGCTGTCACTTTGAAATGGGTGCTGACCTTGGGAGGTGGCCCCTGGCATTGCTAAGCAATGTAGGACAAACTATGGCCACAATAAGCAGGACCCTGATGAGATAAACATTTGTAGGTAGAACTACAAAAGTGCTTTATGCCTGAGAAAGTGCCAGGCAGCTCCTCAAGGGTGCCTCCAAGATGAAAAACTTCTCGAGGACTTTGGATATGTTACCCAGAAAGAGGCAGCAGGTGCAATAGACATTAATGATGGACATACAGGTCCAAACGCTCTGAAGCAAGAGCATACATCTTCCTAGGCTGTATGCATTCCTCAAGGCCGGATGCGGCACTCAGTTCGATGCCCAGAGTCCGACCCATGGAGGGTTTATTGTAAACAGGGGAGCTTACTAAATGGGGACGTGCTGCAGGTTATTGTATTGCATTGCAAAGGAATAAACTGACCCTGTCTCTTGTTTCGCTTTCAAATGCGTTGTGTGGGTTTTGATTCTCCTGGCAACCTTTGCACAGTGCCTCCTGCTTGCTATCCTCACACTTCATGATTTTCTTGAGCAGGTCCGAGAAATGATAAAGGTCTAGCTGACAGCAACACAGGTGTGTGTACCACCACCAATGAATCGCCTCCTTACTTACAGGTGTGAGAGCATATTGCTATGGAATGGATAATGTCTCCATTATCTGTATTTAGAGAATGGCCACTCTGGGCTCAACGTAATCTTAACTGAGGTCCCCTAGGAAACGTCAGAAGCCTTTTCAGCAATTACTTCTAAATGGCATCTAATTCACAGACATCATGGATCCCATAGTTTGGGAGAGCATAGATGGAGGAAGGGGAACCTTTGACCTTGTTCACCAACAGGGCCCTCTTAAAAGATGCCATTATTGCTGGACGTCCTTGTTTGCATCCTTCTACCCAAAGGAATATTAATGCATAGAAATACCAGGTCAGATCTAAAACCCTGGGAGCCCAGAAGGATTGAAGAAATGGATCAAACCTGTGGCCTGTAATTTATGGATCTCACCAGTGGGCACCCGCTATCCATCTGACTGGTATGTGCTCAAATGCTACTCAGTCCTGGTGAGGCCAAGGCTCATGAGAGTTCATTTGTACGCTCAGTTTATTATGCATTTCATAATGCAGGCAGGAATTTGGAGGCATCAATTTAAAGCATGGGAACAGCAGAGTGCACCACACTTTTATTTGCATCAGAAGAGAAAGCAAACTGAACAAATATTATTTGGCAAGCACAGTTTGTGCTTCGTTGAGTCCATGTTGGGGTCAAGATGGCTTGTCATGTATGTCCCCATCAGTGTATATCCTGCAAACTCACAGATTGAACCTCTTCAAGGCATGATGCCATGCAAACAAGTACCACCATGTTTTAAAAATCTATGTACGCAGTGCACAGTCTTTGCCTTAACCATTTCCCCAAAGGTGGTCTAACACATTATCAATGAAATGCCCTCATCCAACCACGACGAAGACAAGGGCTTGCTCTGCGTGTGCTTATTAGGCCCTGGCAAGGCCACATGGACAGACCTCCTGACCCACGGAAGCCAGTAAAACAGCACTGTGTAGTTACTACAATCACAAACCATCCCCACGCTCGCTTGGGTTTGTTCCTTCAAACAAGCTCATTAGTATGAAAATCCAACCTCGGAAAACGTTCTCCAAGGTCTCCTCATGACCGTTCCTCAACCCCCACGCCCCAATGGCATACCTTGATGCAAATTAACAAATTCTTCCTGCCATATTACACCCAGCAGACATAGCCGATATCATCACTACTCATAAGTCAGTCGTCAACTTCATCACTGACACCTGGCTCTCAACACCCCTTCCCATGTCTCTAACATCCTCGACCCACCCAGGCACAGTATCGAGCATGTTCACGTTTCAGGCTTTCAGGGAATATCGCGAGAGCCATGGGGGTCCTCCATGAGACTGAATGGCCCTGCAAAGTGTGCAGTGAAACAACATTGGAATCTGTGTAGCCCTTTATATGGTAATTCCCTCTATTACATAAGCAGTCTTCTACTTTTCGCCTTGTATCCTTTCCACCTTGTCGGTCCAAAAACTTCATAGATGAAATCGCAAATGAGCTCATATCTGCTTCAGTCACTCACTCTACTAACCTCTTCCTCTGGGTCTTCAACCTACCTGGAACCCAGCCAACTCTTTGCCCTACCAGAATTCCGACACATAACTCAACAAGCGCAAACTCCAACTCACAACACGGTAAGCATTCTTAACTTCATTATCTCCTCTTCCCCCCTTCTCAAGTGCTTTCATTCCATCCTACTCCACTGGGCAGACCACAGCACAATCTCACGCACCCTTCCTTCTCATGAAGGACGGGGCAAACCCCCCACCCCCCACATCACGCCACCCCACCTGATTAAGCCTCACTCCCTAGGAGATTCAGAGTGTGGTACAGGTACTCGTGATTGTGCACACTAATAAATGTAATGCCCTCCCTCCCTCCCGGGTTCTTCCCGGTTCACCCGGCTCAAACCCATAATGCGCCAGCCTGACGTTCACTAGTTCTAAAAAAGATCTACTATATCCCTCCCATCATGCGTCAAAAGCACTGTCTCCATTTCCCTGCCATGGAGATCAAACTTTGCAGTTTATGTTTATATTTATGTTTATTTATTTATATCGCGCTCAATTGACCCAGAGGCATAATGGTGCATACAAGACACAACATTGTACAACATAAAACATAAAAGGGCACCCAATTCAGTAATAACAATACTAGTGTCTGAAAAACAAAATGCATAATCAATCAAATTAGTTCAGAACAATGTTCAGCTTAGAATGTGATGATACATGGTTCAGATTAATAAATCTGTGCAAAAACAGAGGCAGACTGCTAGATCTGCATCCCACCACAATGCAATCAGTATAATCAAGACTGCACCAGTTCTCAATTTGAGTTCTCCGGAGTACCCTGAGATCCTGTGATCTAATACAGTTAGGAGCCAGGCTAATATTTTGTTTTTGAGGGACTCCTTAGATTCAAAATGGCCGGGTTTCTCTACGTTAGTAATAGTAACATTTCCGTTGTCCAGAATTAAGCTCCTAAGGTTAGGGTCTGTAATTTTAGCCATTGCTGATTTTTTGCGTCGTAAATCCTTTTGAGGGATGGCAGGCCATATAACAGATTTGATTGAAGGTAAGGTCCCCACTAAAGAACCTTCAACCTCGGGACAAGGAACAGAAACCACCAATTTGTTTTGCAATGCTAAAATCGGATTATTGGAAACAATAGGGGTTATTTGATAAGCATGATGTGACCCATGATGGCCAGATAAAGTTTGCGAGGACTTTTCACTTCTGAACTGACAGGATTCTACGGGGTACGCTGGGGGGTTCGAGGAATGTATGACCAACTGAAATCACGCAAGGCCGGAAGTCCTCGAAATTTAAACAAGACCCCAGGTCCTTTATCAACTGATCCTTATAGGACGTCCAGTTCTGATTGGTCTTAGGGGTAAGCAGTCCCATGTTGAGACTGTCTGCTATCATATCTCACAACTGCCTCCCCTTAGTCATATGCTGCGTTAAAACTGTTTGGGTACCCACTGTCCTCCTTCTTCTCAACAGACATCACTTTTTCCTCACCGCGTTCTTGCAGGAACTCAGGTGTAAAGGGCTGTACAAACATAGGAGGGGGAGAGGAGGAATTTACCGCCTCAAACCCATTCTTAATATCAGTATTAAGCTTTTTGTCATTACAGAGGAGTTCAGAGAGAAGGCGCTGTTCCTTCTGCAGCCTCTGTCTCCTTTTAGCGCTAGGACCTCCGAAAAATGACTGCCTCTCGCTTGATATTCCTGCGGTGTCAGAAGTGCAGAATTTGACAAGGACTCCTCCATTCCCCCCATGATCATCTGGTCACATGGTGGAAGTGGGGTGGATATCAAGTCTGCTTCAAGGGAACAGACTATATCCCTATCCATGCAAAGCATGGATTGTAAAAGCAGCTAGTGCTTAGCCGCACATCAGGCCTGTGGCCGACATGGCGCCAAACAAGAGCATAGTATGAGCTGTAAGGTGCTCCCTCGGGTTACCATTGTCAACACGCGGATGAGAGGAGCCGCCAAGAGCATGGAGAATCCAAAGACTGTGGATATTCGAGAGACTTCAAGGGATGAATGACGCAGTGCTCTCCATAGCCGCCACTGCCTCGGATCAGCACACCTTGCCGATGATCTCTGTGAGCTTCCCAATGCTCACTGCTCTGCGATGCGTCACAGGAAGGATAAAGTAAAGCACCCTACACTAATCACAACATCAAGCCGCGCCGCCTAACACAGCCGCCTCCGACGAAAGAGGCTGAAAGGAAGAACATGGACTGTTCGGTCACCTACACCTGGGCCCTCTGCCTGGAGATCACACTTCTGTGAACTGCAGGCAAAGAGGCACCGAACACAGTGAAGGCTTACCCCATGTCTGAGGGAAACAGTTAACTTCCGAGCTATCTACTCTCTCTGTGCTATTGTATTGGAGCCACCATTTGATGAGCAGACCCCACATGCTAAGTATATCAATGAACCACAGAGAGAAGAATAGGGAAGCCCCCATTAATGCTATTTTAAATTGGACTTTAGAGACATGAATGTAGACAGCACGCCACCACCCTCACAGATCTCTCCAAGAAATTCATTATAATTCAAAGTAATTACGTCAAAGGAATTGTGGCTCAAGGTATTGTTTGGTCCTCAAATTTCATGGAAGTTAGCTGCTGTGAGATTTCTAAAATCAATTTTCCCGAAATAACTAATAGACTATTCTTAATTGAGAAGGGCTCAGGTATTATTAGAATTAAAATTTTCTGAGCGGTTCACATGTTGAACCAAAACACAATGGGCCTCATTACGATTGTGGCAGTAAGGCAACAACGGCGCCGGTAGTGCTACCGGCGCCGTTGTTACCATGCTGCCACATTACGAGTTCTGCTCGCGGGTGCACGCCTGGTCAGAGTGGCACCCGCAAGCAGAACTGGATGGTAGCAACGGTACCGTTATGAACGGTACCGCTGCTACCATCCTCTCCATTCTCATTGAGCCCTATGGGGGCTCAAATGGGACTGGGGACGTACCGGCACCGGGCCCCGCGCAAGGAGAATTACCGGGCCTGCCGAGGTCGGAACGGCCTGGTAATTCCCCTTTCGACCCGGAGCCGGACACGAGTTTGAGGGTAGCCATGCCGGTATAAACGGCATGGCTGCCTCCAACCTCGTAATGAGGCCTAATGAAATTTTTAAAAAACATTATAATGGATTCCCAGGCAAACATGACAACCACAGAGTTTACATATAGTAGTTTAAAATGTAAACACAACAAAATACGCAAATTGGAACCGGCAATGCTGATTTCTGCAACATACATCTGCAACCTTTTAATGCAGCAATGGTGCAAACACGGGTTCTCTTTTAGTTTGCATTATCTTCTAATAATGTGTGCTCAGCTGCACTCATTAAACAAAATTGCCTTTAAAGCAAAATTCGATCCTATTGAGTTGTTACCCAAGAAAAAAAGTCAACATGAATTGATTAGACTTTTTTTTTCAAAGCGCACTCGATATTGCCTCGAAAAAAAAGCATCAGGGCGCTGAAAGGAAGACGAAGCGTAAGTGTGAGACAGAAAAGGGAGCCCCCGTAAGAACTAAATACGAAGCATTTGGAACCGTATAAAACACACTAAGAAATCCAAAGTGATCAGACAGCATCCAGATGAAAACCATTGGGGTACCCACGAGACGAAGCCGGAACTCCTAGCCACGAATAGTTAGTTTTGTGTGTTCGGGGGCCGGCTGTCGGCCGTTACACAGGCATACATATGCACGCGCCCATGCATACACAGAACACATGCCGGAGACGTGTGATGGCTCCGGTCTCCGGCGCGAACTACCAGGCACCGCCTTTATTACTTAAACACGCATGCGCGAACTCCGTGGAGGCTCGCGCATGCGTCCCTTGTGTACTCAGTACACAACATCCCTCCTTTTCCCCCAGAAACAAACAATTAACAATTAACTGCAGAACACAAACTGGTTCCTTCTTCAGATTTCCAACGACAGATTTCCCCGCCTATGGTACAGGGTCCATGATAAAGTCTCGGAACCTCTGTGGAAGTCGTCGTCCTGCCCTGCTCGGGTATCGTGGTGCCGCGTCATCAGGGGCCTCCGATGTCTCGGGATCTGCAGGTGGAGTGGCTTCTTCTGTCCCTGTCTCTGCCTCTTGTTCCGGGACTTGTTCCGCTGTTGTCTCGCTACCTGCGGGCTTGATGCGCTTAAAAGAATGACACATTTCTGGTGACGGTTCCTCTGGCATTGGCTGCGGTGACCATTGTACCTTTCACGTGTGTTACACCCAGTGGTTGGGTCTCGTAAGTTGTCGACAACTTTCCTTCTGGTATTCTGTTTCGTACCAACACGGTATCTCCAACTGCAATCTGTTTTTCAGGCAGTCTTCTCCGCGCTGTTTCATTATCGTTTCTCAATGACCTTTCTGACTGTACTTGGTCATTGTCGATCACTCCTGGTTGTCTCCCTTATGATTCAGGTATGAGTCCTCTTGGTATCCTCTTGAAAAGTGCTTCCGCCGGGGCTATTCCAGTTGATCGATGTGGAGTTGTGCGATACTCCCGGAGAAATTTGAATAAATTCCGTCGGAGGTCTTCTCCTTCATTTTCGGATATGCGAAACACCTTGTTTAGTGTGTGCATGAAACGCTTTACTTCCCCATTGGCTCTTGGCCATAGTGGGGTGACTTTTTCGGTGTTTTATCCCTCTCTCTTCACAGTATCAAGCAAACGATTGCCCTTGAAAAGGTGCCCCATTGTCAGAACATAACTCGATGGGAAAACCATGGGTAGCAAATATCTTGTCCATGGCTAGGGTGGTGTGGTCGCTGGCCTTGGACTCGACCAGTTCCACCTCTGGATATCGGTACCACTGGTCAGTTACTACTAGGAAGTGTAATCCTCTTCCGGTAGAGCCAAAATCGGCATGTACCGTCCCCCAGGGTAAATCACTCCTTGCCATGGTCTGAATCGGTGGTCCTCTCTGCGCTGGGCTAGTGGCTTGGCACGGGATGCATGCCCTCACAAAATCTTCCACTCTCTTTTCCAATTCGGGAACCAGACTTTGAGTCTAAGACGTGCCTTCATTCTGGTCTTCGCTTGGTGTCCGTTGTGTGCCAGCTGAAGGACCTTCGACACGAGTGACCTGGGGATCACAATCTGGTGTCCTCTCAGCAGGAGACCATCGGCAGTTACTGACAGTTTGTGTCGTGCACTCCAGAGCAATTGCAAATCCCTTTGCGTTTCTGCATTTCTCCGGGCATTGTTCATAAGGAGCTCCCGCCATGCTCCTGTGGCTACCGCACCTTTCACTCTCAGAAACGCTTCATCTGAGTTAGATTCGTTGGCAATTTCTTGTCTTGTCAAGGCAATGGGAAGTGCAGACTCGACGACCATGTGAATGGTGTCCACACAATTTGCAACCTCCGTAGTATCTCTGGATCGTCCTGCGCTGGGGTGACGAGACAAATAGTCCGCAGGGTTGTGCGTACCTGGGCGGTATACCAGCTTCACCCCGTACTCCATGAGGGATAGCATCCACCTTTCTATTCGAGGTGGCGGTTTGGAAGAAGCGCCTGCCAGAATGGGAATTAGGGGCTTGTGGTCCGTCACCACTACAACAGGTTTCCCCAGGATATATAATCTAAAATGTTTACAGCCCCATAGTATTGCGAGGGCTTCGCGTTCAATTTGAGAGTATCTTCTCTCTGTGTCGGTGAGTGCCTTGCTGGCGTATGCAACGGGTCGCATGGATCCCTGTTGATCCGCCTGCATGAGAACCGCCCCAAGTCCCACTGGACTGGCATCCACTATAATTTCAGACTCCCGGGCTGGGTTGAAATATGCCATGGTATCTTGTTCAGACAGAGCATCCTTGATGGCCGTGAATGCTCTCTGTTCCTTTCCAGTCCAGGTCCATGCCACTTCATTCCTAGTGAGCGCTCTCAGGGGTTCAGAGAGGGATGCTAAATCTCGAATAAAGCGCCCACAATAGTTCACCATCCCTAAAAAGCTGCAGACTTTTGCCAGGGACGTGGGTGGTGACGCCTCTCGAATGTCTTTCACCTTCTCAGGATCTGGGGATATGCCTCCCACATGGAAGACAAATCCAAAAAACTCTAGGCTGTTCTTCAGGAATTCGCACTTTTCTTGGTGCAGCGTCAGCCAGAGGCTGTGGAGTCTGTGAAATGTGTTTTCCAGACGCTTGATATGCTCTGCTTCAGATTTGGCAAACAACTAGGATATCGTCTGACATGTTTATGACGCCTTTTAGTCCGGACAGAGCCCCCCTGATGGCATTTTGGAAGACTTCTGCCGCAGAGGATATTCCAAAACTGAGTCTTTTATATTGGTATAGTCCTTCGTGGGTTGTAAAGGTCGTACTATATCTGGACTCTGGGTGGAGCTCCAACTGGTGGTAACCTGCTCTCAGGTTTAGTTTTGAAAAGAATTTTGCTCCCTGAAGTTCTCCAACAATGTCGTCTAGAGTGGGAGTGAGATGACGTTCTCTTTTTATAGCCAGATTAGGTAGTCTCATGTCTACGCAAATGCGTACAGCCCCAGGCTGTTTGGGCTTTGGGGCCACTACAATTGGAGAGACCCACGGGGTGGGTCCTTCCACTTTTTCAATGATGTCTCGTTCCACTAAGTCTTGCAGCTCCTTTTCCACCTGAGCCCTCAGATGAAACGGTATGCAACGATGTTTCAGCGCCATTGGTCTGACTGACCCATCAATGTGGAGCCTTACGGGCTCAGCCTTCAGTTTCCCTATGCCTCTGAAGAGCCTCTCAAAGCGTGTCAGCAGGCTGTTCAGATCTGTATGATATACAGCATAAGTGAAATGAACAAGGTTGAGTGCTTCAGATGCCGCGCAGCTTAAAAGAGAGTGCGGGCTTACGCTGGTAACAAAAAACCTCGCTTTGAGGCTGTTCTGGCCATAGGTCACTGGGGCTACGAATACCCCTTGGATTGGTAGGGGAGTATCTTCACCAAAAGCGTATATTTGAGCCTTGGAGGGCGACAGGGCTGGTGGGCCTGCAAGTGCGTTGTAATGTCTGTCCGCCAGTACGCAGACTGAAGCTCCCGTGTCGATGAGGACTGGAGTGGGAATTTCTCCAATCTCTACAGTACATGTGGGTCTTCGTCGAGTTCCAGGGCCATTTGCGATGCTGGAAATGAAGAATATTTCTTCATCCTCTTCTTCCTCTTCTTCGGCAATGTGTAGGTCATGCACGTCCTGTTCAAGGGATGATATGCCCCTCACGGTGCGAGCGCCACCTCTACCTGCCCTCTCTGGTCCTCTGTTTACTGCCACGGGCATGGTGGCCCTACACATTCTGGCGTAATGCCCAGGTATCCCACACCTGCCGCATGTTTGTGATTTGGCTGGGCATTCACCTCTGTGTGGGAGGTCATATCCACAGTAAGAGCACGACTGAGGGGTACCTGATGTCATGGGTCCTTCTCCCCTCTTCGGTGTCCATCTGGCCTTCCCAGGTGTAAAACGTCCGACTGCAAGTGCCTCCTCCTCATTCTTGGGATGCGTGGCTGCATCCATTTTCGATCCTCTGGCCTCCGCCAGTTCATACGCTCTTCCCATGTCTAGGATTTGCCGGAGAGTCAGCCCTGGTTCCCTCAGGACTTGCCTCCTGAGTTTTCCTGAGCAGCATCCTTGCAGCAATTGGTTACGGACCATTTCCTCTTCGTTGACCCACCTGCAGGAGCTTGCTAGGTGTCTCAAACGGGCACAAAACTGGTCCAGTGACTCTTCGCTCCGTTGTCTTTCCGCCCCCATGACAAACCTGTCGAAGTCAACATTCGCTAAGGGTAGGAAGTGTTCCCGAAGTGCTTGTTTGACAGCGTCATATGTCGCCACTGGAATATCGAGGGAGTCATATATTTTCTGGACTTCAGTGCCTGCGGAGTACATCATGATGGCGATCTTTGCCTCGTCCTCTGTCTCCCCCGAGGCTCTGAACATCATTTCCAGTCTTTTGACCCATATGAGCCATTTTGGGCCAAGTTTCGATGGGGGCCCCGTGGTATCGAATTCAGGCATGGGAGCCAGAGTGGTGCGCACTCTGCGTGGTATTGGGGCAACGGCGCCCTCATCATCTGTTTCTTCACCCATCACAATAGGTACTCACAGTATTTTCTTGGCAAGTTGATGGGTGATCCGGCTCCCAACTGTGGCAGAGTCTTCCTGCTGGCTCTTCTGTCACTTCCTGTGTCACAGCCCTGCACCAGCTGGGCTGTGGAGTGTCCAAAAATTGTTGCAGCTGCTTGTAACGGGCAGATGGCGTACGAGCACCCAAAACGGGCCACAACCACTGCGTGTGTTGTAGTGAATGAGCACTCAAAATGGCCGCCGGCTGTTAGAACGGGTCCGCGACTGCGGAGTTGTATTCCGTTTCACTGATGTCGTCGGAAACGTGAAGACAGCTCCGATCCCACCTTCGTCGCCAGTTTTGTGTTCGGGGGCCGGCCGTCGGCCGTTACACAGGCATACATACGCACGCGCCCATGCATACACAGAACACATGCCGGAGACGTGTGATGGCTCCGGTCTCCGGCGCGAACTGCCGGGCACCGCCTTTATTACTTAAACACGCATGCGCGAACTCCATGGAGGCTCGCGCATGCGTCCCTTGTGTACTCAGTACACAACATCTAGGATCACATTGAAGGAAAGAAACAACAGGGCAGAGGAAGATGAAGGCCTCATAGAATGCCCCAAGAACAATGAAAGGCACATGGCCTCCATGCATTAAAGTGGACCCTCTGTGGGTCGTGGACTTCAGGCTAAAGGGCACTCCCAGATGTTCCAAAGTCGCCCTTAGCCCTAGTGAATCAAGCCTGTGGAGGATGAAGAACTGGGCGCCTATGCCTAAAGTTGCTCAGAAGATTACTCACAGGGTGCAGATTACAGAACAGGGGTCAGGGCAGCCAGTCTAGGTCAAAGGGGGAGGTGGGTGTCCCATAGTTCAACAGATCACAGGTCGGGGAAGGCACCAAAGTACCCCCTAAATAGCCACAGAGACAAAGGGGCGGGGGGCGGGCAGATTGTCACAGATCCACGAAGGCACAGGCCAAACTCAACAGCCACAAAGGAGAGCGTGAAAAGGAGGGACTAAGCTTTCAAAAAGTCTCCCACATCTCACACGATTGAGTCAATCAATGCCTTTAGGGTTCCCCTCAAAGGTCATACACATGTTCCCAAACCATGATTTGAATCCCCCAAAACCCGCCAGACCGTCTTCAACCAACTCATCACACCTGTCCTCAGCGGCACATTCGTCGCTTCCTTAGTGTGAGTGCTCTGCCGCTGTGCCCCTCAGGGTCCATGGGTGGTGAGTGCTGCTGTCCCGTTTTTGCTCTGCTTTCACCATCAACAGCTTTATCCCATGTAAATATTTTGATACATTTTTAAAACACCCGATATTTCTAAAATGAATACGAACATTAAGAGTAACACCTAGGTCCACACACCCACCACTATCTACCTAACCTGAGACCGAGCCATCTGCTCACCCCGGTTCATCCCCTGGTTGCTTTTAGATCCCTTACTGCCAAATTGGGCGCCCCCCCCCCTTAGTTGCCTCCCACTCCTTTCCCACGGTCCCTTGGATCTCTGCTTCCCTCACCATGTACTTCCCCCTATGACCTGCAAAGTGCTTCGTTGCTCCCTGAAGCTAGGCCAGCGCTCTATAAATACCTTAATCATATTATTATAGAAGACTATACATTATGCCTACATATTATCCCCACCAAAAATATCGCCGTACATATGGTCGGTCGTATGTCTCACCATAGGCAATATTTTTTTGGGGGGGATAATCTGTGGGTGCGAGGGTTGCGGGGTGTCCCCGGCATATTTAAAAATAATGCAGGTGTTGCGGGGGTCTCCCCCGCAGGGTCCATGGCTCAATATCTCCGCAAAAATATGCCAATATTTTTGTATCGCAATATTTTTGCAGGGATATTAACACATGGAACCGACTATACCTAGTATAGGACGTCAATATTTTCACAGATGAAACGAAGACAGACATATGATAGCCATGCACTCTCCTATGTGTGTCTGTATCTGTGAATATAGATTGTGCTGCTGAAGTCTTTCTCCGTGTCAGTCAGACCAGGTTCTTGGTAACTATTTCAAGCAATGTTAGGATGTAATGGTCTTCCCCATTTGCACATAACTTAGCACGGCCATCCCCCACTATAGCCCCCCATTTCCCCCAGGGTCCGAGAAATAGATGCAATGGTTACATTATTCATAATAATCACACAGACAATTTGTATAGAATTTGGAAACACAGGATAACATTTATTAGAGTCGTATGATATGGTGATGTGATATGGCATTTGTAATGCTCCTATACACAAGTGTTTCAAGGCGCGACGAGGCAGGGAGGGGGGACAAGGGAAGACAGACAACGATCATACTAGGCCAGTTGTCATTCAGATTGTGCAATTTACACAATTTGGGGGTGGTCCCAGCTATTAAGCAATCTCCTTAGACTTCTAAGGCAGCCCTTTAGGGTTAAACCCAGGCTTGCAATAGTTTTCTTGTCCCGGGTGACACTTGTCACTTCCGGTTTTGCATAGTAGTGGACGTCCAGCTCCGGTTATCAACTGCCAACCAGTACTTTCCCAGGACCACTGAATCTCATTGACAAGTCTCAACTGTCCATAAAGGATTCAGTGCCTGTCACCCAAACCTGGCTCGGGTGCGGCCATCGGGAACCGGCCACGGCCGAAACCGCAGCGTCCAACTCCTCCCTGGCTAGGACTGCCCGTAACTCTGCCTGTGACATTAAAAGAAAAGTTAGGAACATAATTACACAATTTTATGAACACACATGCTCGCTATGTTATATAATTCCACAATCCACTGAAAAGGAAAATTGTTATCATCAAATTCCTAGCTTTCTTACAAATGACACAATTCATTCAACCTACTTGATGATCTCCATTCCTTTGCTCCCCATCCTACCTTGTTGGTAGACCGCTGCTGGGAGCCAAAAGAAGGGAGACGGAGGGTGGAACTATGGGTGGGGGGGGACTACAATGAAGTGAAATAGCCCAGCAGCCCCCCCACCTTATAACTGCTGCCTGGAGCCCAAAGCCGGGTGGTGCTGGGCCCGGGGATGCCCCTTCCGCCTCCAGAGCAGGTGCTAGACAACCCCAGGGGGGGTGGCCAGAGGGGCAGCCCGCTATGCAGGCTGTCCCTCTAGCGCACCCTCTCGGGGCTGGCCAGCCCCTAACTCAGGTTCCAACCTGTGCACCATATCTTAAAGCCACGTAAATGAAGGAAAGAGGGAATGGTTGGTTGGAACCCTCTGCTTTGTCATTTCGCAAAGTGTGAACCAGTCATCGGACATTAATAACTTGGGTACAAACATGGCAAGAAGCTCAATTCCATTCGGAAAATGCTAGTCCAATTCTAGCTTGAACGTTGCATTCTGGGACTTGTAGTCCTGTGTTTATAATGGGTAAATCTGGGACTAAAGGTCCAACAAACAAACGTTTTTTTTTTATTTTTTACATTTTTATTTTGAAAAATTTAAACAATAACAAGATACATAGACAATTGCAAAACAATATCCATCAAACACAGTAAGGAACAACAAACTATGTACAGTTAAAGATACCCCCCTTACCCCCCACAGAGTCACAACATATGCAAAAGATCAAGTTCAGTACAATAAAAGAACATTTACTCCAAATCTTGTTGAATAAAGCACTTTTCTTCTCCCTATGATACAAAACTCTCTCTATTTCCGCCAGATCATGCATTTCGGCCACCCACATCTCAATTGTAACAGGAGCAGACGTTTTCCAGTTTCTCAAAATCCGTTTTTTCCCCACCAACGCTCCCCGGAAAACCCATTTTCTCTGGGAAGTACTCAAGTCATCCAGTTCCTCATCACTACCCAGCACAACAGTCTTAAAATCCAAATTTATCCTCACATCAAGAACTTTCTCACAGATCCGATCAAATTAAAACCACATACCCCTCACCCTTCAACATTCCCACAACATATGTTCCATGGTCCCAATTTCATGTACACATGCCCAGCATTCAGAGTTGTCACTCATCCTTCTCTTTATCATTCTCTCAGGCGTCCAGTAGGTTCTATGTAGAATCTTGATTTGACGTGATCTTTCACCCAGATTCAAAGAGCACAACTTCACATTCTCAAAGATCCGTGACCAATGGTCCTCCGTAATATTCTCATCAATTCTCCTATTCCAATCCAATCTTAGAGCATCATTTGTCCTATACTTAGACACAATCTGTCTATACACATAACTGACCAAGCCACAGCCACTCACCCCTGGCTTCCAACCAAGCATATCCATATTGATCCCTACGTCCATATTCACCGCACCCACCGCTCTCTTGATTTTCCGATAATCCGCCAGACAAAAATTCCCAACAAACAAAATTAAGACCAGGACTGGACTAGCATATCTATTTGACTTGTTTAGAGTGCCCAAGACTGGTTGCACAGGGAATTCGTCACATTGGAAAATCATTTTCAGTTTGGGCAGCTGCAATATAATAACTCTCTTCATGGGGCACAAAATGTGTTACACTATTAGCGACACTTTGCGTGGTTTATCAATTGTGCCCTTGGAGTTTTTGTTTTATTTTTCTGACATTTTTTGTCTTCAACAATCGATTGTATTGTTTTACAGCTCTGCATGGAATGGGGCGGCTCCACAGTGCTAAGGAGGAGGCTGGACAAGGAACAGAAATACATATGTAGCCTCCCTAGATTCTGGATAACGAGGATTGGAAAAGGTGGGAAGGAGTGACATCATTCCTGTGGGTAAATGTTGCATTCCAGTCATCCTCAGTGACTAGACAGAGCCATATCTCCTGGGAGTGTAGGCATAACGACCAAGTGTTCTTCTCCAAATGGCTACGTTATCAGAAAAGATTTCAAGGCTTTCTGGAATTTAGGAAGGTTTTTTCTGCCTTTAGGCGTGGTGGGGGAGGTTATTGTCCGATTCTGGTCCAATCGCTGAAAGGAGTTTGCCACCCACGTGATATTTATTCGGTTGCTTTAGTTGGATTGGGCTTGCTGACGTTGGTTGGAGGGTCCTGCAAGCTTTTTACAGCGACAGGTGGTTCATCAAATACATTGACTCAATTACTCGAGTAATGTAAGTTCTCTGACCTCAATTGCCTGCTGGAGGGGAACCAGCGATGGATTGGAGGAAACTAAAGGTATGGTGTGTGCTGTAGGTTGTAGATAAACCTTTTGGGTAATCCTGCCAAGTGACTATTGTGATAGTCATGTTTACATACTGATAAGAGACACATGGCTTCTCTCTTGTGCGCAAGGTGAGGTGAGAGGTGTTCCCTTAGCACATGCTGCTGAAAGTGGCAGGTTTTAGGTAAATAGTAGATGTGAAGGTGACAGATGCAGTTGGATCGAACAGGATTCCATGGCTCACCACCTTTTAAACTGGTTTGGGGGCTTCACTAGGGTACATGAGATGCCATGTTGGATGTACTAACCAGGTGAAGAAGGGGGGCCACGGGACACAACGGGGAAATAGGTGAACACTTAGCGGTCCGCAGAGCAATATCTCCGATTTCTCCGCATTTAGTCGAAGTCTGCTGACTTTCACCTATACCTGAATGTTCGGTAGGCAGCTGGTTGGCGTCTTTTGGAAGAGGACAACTCTGGAGACAAGGATGATCCCGAAGGACCCCAGGAAATATTAAAGCTGTTTGGGATTAAGACTCCAAGTTTAACGTAGGCTGAACTGTCCTGGAGAAAAGACTTCAGCCATTCCAGTCCTGCTGCTTTTAGACCTATGAGAGTTTCACGTCTGTGTATTTGAATCCTATGATGGACCGTGTCTTAAGCTGCCAAATGGTCTAATTAGGTTCGTGCAGTGTGACAGTAGTCAAGGGACATCAAGATCACTTCTCAGATCTCCAGAAGAGTACATGCTATACCTCTGCTAGGTCTGCATCACCCGTGATGGTCACTGAAGTGTTAGTTTGAGTCAGTGTATGCTTGGAGTTGCATGGTGACAATTTGAGAAAGCGTGTAATGGAGGCCAACTTGAGAGCTTCAGGAAAGCCACCTACACTCAGGAAAGATTTGCAAGACCTGCTTCAAAGGTCTTACCCAGGAGTGAGAATAAGCGGGATTGTTCTAACACAGCTTTTTGTAATTTCATACTTCATGAGCCTCTTTGACTAGATGGTGGTCAGACCAACAGCAATCTATGACATCATCATGGTTTGTGGATGTGCGTAAGTGAATAATCAATGCACTGTATGGCCATGCGTCTGGCAGGACCATTTACTAATCAATGTACGAGTCAACCATCAACCAAGAGGTTAAGGAAACTGTAACAATGTAGTATTGTCATCAACACACCAGCAGGCAGGTAAGTTATATGGGTGTATTAGCTAAGTACACAGCAGGAAACACCGGCACATCCTTGCCAGCCAGCTCTCTATCTCCAACTGACCCCCATGGAACACATATTCAGATGACAACACTCTAAGCACAGTGACATCACCTCATTCCACTGTCATCACCACTCCAGGGAAGGAAATGGAATAGAGGGAAGACACAGGAGGGAAGACACTCATTATACCACTTCTCCCTCCCTTCATTAATAATAGGAAAACACCAAACATAGGTAGAGTCTTAGTCATTCCTACACACAAAGTACCATCCTACACAATACCGATACAAATACGCGTGGCCACCACATACCTGCCCCAGCAACACCCAAGCTCATATGAACACGAGACCCAACCCCAGGAAACGGACCACATGAAGCCCATTCACACACCAAGGCCAACAACAGAGCACAAACACTCTACACTACCATAAATGTACAAAAGTGCACTGACACCACTAAAAACTAGCTCCCCACTAATAAAACCCAGAAGCACAAAGTAGGTGGAAAACAACCTTGCTCAACGACACCAACCCAACAGGAACACAGATCCAACCGACAACACTTTACTACACACTCCCACCAATAAACTCACAAAAGAGGAACCCAACGACATGTAGTAAGGGCTGCACCTCCCTTCAACTGAACTGGAATTACAACTCGAGGAACAAAACAACAAAACGAGCACTCCACCTGCTTCGAGCTCTCCCTTGAAGCCTAGGGCCTGCCACACCCCAGCGTCCCCAAAAATGGATATACCACCTAACAACCACGACCCCTCAGTGCACCTACAACCTTCCACCATGGTCTGAACCCCAGGGCACCAGGGCTGCCACCCCCGGGCACTAACCCAACTCAAAAGAGCAACCACCGGGAACTAACCCAACTCAAGTGAGCAACAACAAACCACTAACGTCCCACACAAAATGGCACACACTGCGCTAAAGTGGAACCCTTAGCACCTACTAGGCTACCACGGTGGTTGTCAAACACAGAACACCTCTACAAACCTAGGCCCCCTAGTCCCTGCCACACAGAACACCTCCACAACTACGGGACCAAATCCCTGGAAAACACAGTAAACCTTTATACTCCCCGGGACCCCAAGTCCCCGCCAAAAACACAGTACACCAACCCCTAATGTGAGACCCCCAGCACCGGCCAGGCTACCACAGATGGTACCCCACACACGCACCATAAACATGTGTTACCCCACACACGCACCATAAACATGTGCACAACCATGATGCGCACTAGCACCCACACTCAACCTCAACAAAAGACACACAACACATGAAAATATCACTGGAGCTCTTAAATCAATGGCAACTGTTCAACAGACACAAAAACACCATATTATGGCTGGAATCTTCACACACTGGCGTGTGCTATATTGCAGAACATTTCTATACTCGAAAAACGAAATGTCAGTAGAATTGTCAACAAAGCGTAACTGCCAAATAAAACGCCAGCCACAGTTCAAACACAAACCAAGTTCCCAATGATATGAGTCAGTTTCACCCGCAAGTGCCGGAGCATAAACGGCCCCCACTCCCACTCACAGATTGATAGGTGACATGGTGGGGAGCACCAATCCAATGCCCACTCACAGGTTGATAGGTGTCATGGTGGGGAGCACCAATCCAATGCCCACTCACAGATTGATAGATGACATGATGGGGAGCACCAATTCAATGCCCCAGTCCAAACCCTTCCTAGGAAAAAATGAGTTAACAACAATACATGGCTAAATCACGGCACATAACTATGCTAATACCATTACAAAGCACCTCAAAAACACTCTACAATAAAATGACATTAATAACGCAACACGGGCCACAACATGAACATCCACACACTCGCGTACTGGCCCGACACCAAAACTGCATTAATACTAAAGGCCACAACACACTCACAAGACACCACTCACACTGGCCTTACTGCTGATTAAAAGCTCAAACACGGTCAACACGTCCAGCTCCCGTCAGTTCCACACTGGCGTAAGATTTCTTCTCCTCCGCCCGGTGAACATAACTCCTGCAAGTCACCGCACTTGTGAAAGATTTCCTCTCCTCCTCCCGGCGAACTTAACTCCTGCAGCTCGCCGCACTTGTGAAACCAAACCATGTTGCCATAAAATACGAACCGAAGCACTCCGCAACGCAAAGCCTTCACTCCCAGTTCGGCTTCCGTCTGCCGTAACACACTTCCTCATTGCCATGGAAACTGTAAAACATGAGACACTTCCGGAACAAGGAATGGCACTGTTGTTACACTCTATACGCCGCCGCCCACTTGCCGTAATGCAACTCCTGATTCTCATGGAAACTGGAAGTCTTGACTTACTTCCGGAAACAGGAATGGCACTGATGGTACGTTCCATGCGCTCTGCGCACGCAGAGCATTCCGGATATCTGCTGAAATCCTGCACCTTGCACCTGAGCGTTCCGTGATGGCGTGCACACGTCATCATTTCACTCCCGGCAACGCGGCGTTCACATCTCCTGCAGACACAACACCGTCCCTCAGTTCGCAGCCCGTAACAACAGTGACAACACTGGACCGTCCGGCATCAGGCAGGCGACGGGGCATAACTCTTATCAATGGGGATTGCCACGCTCGACCCCCTCCTGCACTGGGGAGCGCAGGTGGCTAGCTCACCTGAGTGCTCGGCCCCCTCCTGCAATGGAAACTCTCCGGACAGCTTCCCTGACATCCGACACTCCGGCTCTGGACCCAGGGGTACACTCCCCTGCTGCAGACCACCAGAACTCTCCGGACAGCTTCCCTGAAACTCAACACTCCGGCTCTGGACACAGGGATACACACCCCCGCTGCAGGCCACTAGAGCTCTCCGGACAGCTTCTTTGACCCTACACCTCCAGGGCCCCGGCTCCGACTGTAAGGGAGTCTTCTTCCTCCAGCTCCACCCGGCCTGCTGGGCTGCAACCTCGGTCCGGACCCCCAAGGCTGCACAGCTGGCTGCTACTCAGGATGTGGACACTTGGAGGGCGGTGTCCTGTTCAACTGCTGTCCCCTCCATGACAGGATCCCATCCTCGTCGCCAGTGTAACAATGTCGCATTGTCATCAACACACCTGAGCCAGCAGGTAAGTTATATGGGTTTATTAGTTAAGTACACAGCAGGAAACACCAGAACATCCCTGCCAGCCAGCTCTCTATCTCCAACTGCCCCCTATGGAACACATATTCAGATGACAACACTCTAAGCACAGTGACATCACCTCATTCCACTGACATCACCACTCCAGGGAAGGAAATGGAATAGAGGGAAGACACAAGAGGGAAGACACTCATTATAACAGAAACCCAGGTCCATTATTCTGCTGGCAGAATAAACTGTGGTGGAACTTGTTGGGGAGAACTCCCTGGTATGCCAGAGGATACTGGAGGTTTGTGGACTTGGAGGACCCAACACCCTCCCCCCAGAATACACGGAGGAGCCAGTCAACGGCAAGTTCAAACTGTGGTTTATTACAGACAAAACCAACAGGGATCAGCACAGGACCAGAGAGTTATCCATGCACAACACGCTCTTCCTCAGCTCGCAGGCTGGTTTTGTCCTCAAATGGCATCAGCACTTTGTCACAACCTGAGCCCTTCTCCAGAAAACCTATTGGGCATGGCGATTGGGTACTGAGCATTCCATAACCTATACAGGACACTATAGATGTTATTCTATTGTTTCTTCCATTTCAAGAGGCTGGCCTGTCCCCTCCCCTAGATTCAACTTACTACATTGTTGCAGAGTGGTGGACCTACCATTGGCTCTTGCCCGTTGCAACCCACCCCTAGTGTACTGAACCGTGATTGGCTAGAGCTGACATCCCGTCCACAGGCCTGGGACGCAAATGGATCTCAGCTCACTGTGTACCTTTTCAAGGTGATGAGAATGATGATGTGTCTGTATTGTAACTTGTGTGCACCATCTTTGCCTTATGAGAATATTCTTCTGCTCGGCGCAACACTTGTTGCAGTTTGTGTCTGTATGCCTGAGACCGGCTCTCCTTTAACACACCGAATCACTGTCCATTGTCTGCTTCGGCCCGCACCACTTGTTTGGAGACTGCAGCTCTGAATTATGAGGATCTATTTGTATTTTCAGTAGCTGGTCCCTTTGTCATTTGGGGATTGTAATGTCATCCATATCTCTTGACCTTGGATGTGGGCCCAGTCTCACACGTCTTACTCTCCGTCCAGCCTGAATCAGCTCAGCTCGTCCCTTGCTCAGTTTCCTGAGGCCAGCTGTGATTTTCCTAAACCTTATAATGCAGTTTCTACAGTGTCCATGCTATGCTACATTTTTCATAGGTTAGTCACACTTGGCTCTGTCAGGTCCCATAGGTGCTCCTGCAGTTCCATAGGGTTATTTGTGTTTAAGCATCTGTATGTTTTGCTCGGGATCTCTTGTGCCTTGCGGTTTCTGCGTTGCTGCACTTGGCTAATGGCAAAAATAATAATAACAATGACAGTATATGTATCTATCCTCTAACTATAGAACTGTACACTCATGTTCTTCATGCATTCGAGTGTGTGTTTGTGTCCCGAAGTGTGGATGGCCCGTGTACTTCATGTCTAACGCTGTTATGTCGTGGTGTCTCTATCGACATCAGCAACATGGCTTCTTGGTGCTCTAGTCCAGGCTGTCCATATATGTTTTTCTGACCATGGCCTGCAGATCTTCATTGACACATAGATAGATCTGTACCACACCTGGTCTGTATGGCTGGCTGAGGGGATACCTGTCAACGTATTTGTCAATCATTGGTCCATTAGGAATTCATCAGAAAGAGAATGGATGATTGTGGTGTTTTCTGGCTTTTCGTCTTGTCATGAATTTAGTGGGGGGGGTGTTGGTAGCAGGAGCCTGACTACCTCTTCAGTCCCCACTCTGGTTGACTTGTCGACCACATCCTTATATGACAGTTCTATTGCTCTTGCCTGCCATATCTTCAGTATTCCTCTGAGATGCCCATAGTAGTTGTATGATGATTGAACGACCAGTTAATGTAACAGCACACCCCTTCAGGGTTACACCATACCAACTTTCCTTCTTAGTACTTTGCATTGAATTGGTTGTCCAACTTCATTGTTCCAAGTGGGAACAGTTCACATTGCGCAATTCTCAGGCTAGTCTTGTTCCTTTCTGCCACAATCTCATCTTTAGATCCACCTATATTTACATCCATCAGGACCTGCATCCCGATAGCCTCCTCCGCCTTTTTCTTGCACCTTGCCATGCAGATTTATATCCCACTCATTGAAATTGCTGCTAGTATTGATGCACCCATTATCACCTTTAGTATGTCTGACAGCCATGATGGCATCCAAATGTATGCTATCCAACTCTGGTCCTTTCCAGTCCCCTTTGTTTTTTCTTCATTTTGGCATGCATCTGTAATAGCTGTAGTAGCACTTCTGACAGGGTATCATTTTGTTTGCCATTGGCAGGTATGAACGTGCAACAGGAACTCCCAAATTTTGCACAAACTCCTCCTTCCATGGCTGTGAGCAGATCCAGAACGTATTGTTGTGTAGTGTCTGTCTGTGATGTGATGTAGCTGGTGATGTCATGTGAAGTGTTGATGGGTGAATGGTGCAATGTTCTGAGTGAGGGTTCTCAGTGTTGGCAGTTAGATATTGCCTGCCTGGGTAATGGGAGCCAATGTTGTCTTGTATCTACCTCTTGTGTCCTATCTGTAACAATAACTAAGGAACTGGTAATAAACCTACTTGAAGCAAGATAAATGAGCCTGGAACCTGCTTCATTTCATTGGCGATGAGTCGGTCTTCAAGAGTGAACCTATATGCATCAAGAAGGAAAGGAGGCCTAAGGAACCTGCTGCGGGGGATGCAGGAAGGCACTGGACAAGCCGTAAGCAGAAGGGCAACATCGCCCCCAGAACCAGTAAGTTCCATCACCCAGGGCACAGGGGAAGGAACAGGAGAAAGGCCCTGTAGCATGAGGGAACAGCCACTTATGACATGGAAAGAGAGCTGACTCCTGGGGGCTGGAGAGGGGGCTGGGCCAAGAGATGAAGGGAAGCTGTGCTCCCGCAATGAACTGCAAAGATATGCTGCACAGGATGGAGATAGGAGATGGCCCATAGGGAGAAAAATGGTGTTCCGCCCCCGTTAAGTTGATGTGGGAAGTTTTCGCTTTCACATTAAGGAAGTGCAGAGCTGGCCCATTTGGTGTAATGATATGTCCCTGTAGATGAAAGAAGGGACAAGGCAAGTCAAGGGAAAGCTCCTGTGGTGAAGGAGACGAAAGTAAATGAAGTGATGTGGAAAGTAACGGAAGCAAATTAAGTCATGGTGAAGGGATGTGTCAGGTGCACTGGGAAAGCGTAAAGCCTATCATGGCGCAGAAGGCAGATGCAGGTTAAGCCAGTCACAGTGACCGTTAGGCGAGAGAAGATCTTCACTCCTCTGTGTACGGCAAGGTAATGGTGACGTCAGTCTGGAAGAAAACTGAGTTGGCGAGCGATCCGAATGCTCAGGGGATGCAGTGATCGTTGCCTGCTGGTTTTTAACAAACTGTACTCGCAGGCTCAAACAATGCGGATGTATTACGTCGAGGGTTGTGAATGACGGGGACTTCCGAGTAAGGAACCCGTTGGCATGAGGCTGTGTGTTTAGGATGCAGTGTACCATTCTGTGAGGACGGCACACGGAAGTTGCATAGCGATGTGCTGTGCTGAGTCGGGACATTCTGGTAGCGGTCTAACCAGCGAGGGGAAAGTTTGCGATGCCCCATAGACGTACTGCTTACTCATTCTGAGAGGCATGGATGGGGAATAAGTACGTGCATTGAGGATGCAGCGCAGACTTGGAAATCTGTCATCATTCCTACCGAAGGGGGAATGGCGGGGCACCCAGGTTCTGTTTGTCTGTTTAAGGGATGGTCACGCGCGACTGAGCTGGTGAATAGGGAAGCGGTTGAAGCTCTCCCTGGTGAAGGACTGGTCACTGCAAAGGTGAACATGGATCTGGATGTCGGTTGTTATGCATCCACCGGAGCTGTCTGCTCTAGAACGTATGACTGTGCTCTATGTGGAATGTGGAGCTCATTGTTCACACGTGTCTCCTTTTCTTAAATGATTTATGATTTTCTTTAAAAATGTAAGCTAATGATGCAGGATGCAGCTTGCATAAGAATGTGGTAGGGTGCACAAAAATGCAGTTTGTGGTGCATGAAAGTGATGGAATGTGCAAGGTATGTCTAATTGTGAGTGGGCAATTGGTGTTGGGCAAGGTATTGGGTATTTAGTCTAATTTCTATGAGGATTTTTAGGTTGGAGTACCATGCACATAGTGGCACATGGATTTTCGTCTGTAGGAGATGTTGCTGCAGGACGAGTATTTAAAATGCATTGTGAAACCTAGGCCTTTCTCCCCTTTTAGGATTCTCAAACCTAGGTGGTTTTCTCCACTGTCATTTACAATTTGCACTGTACCAGTATTTAAAATGCATTGTGAAACCTAGGCCTTTGTCCCCTTTAGGATTCTCAAACTTGGTGAGCTCTCCTACCTGTCTCAAACCGATGCATTTTTTGAAACACTCCTTTCTTGAATTTTGTTTGTCTGTCCTACTGTGCAACCTACCTGCCTCCCACTGTTGGTCTGCCTACTCCACTGACCTTCGCAAGTTTCTTCCATTCCACCCTCTCCCACTTACTCTATGGTGCTCTCTGTCTTTCCTACATTTTCTAACTGCTTCTTTATTGACTATCCTGCTCTCCTCACTAAATGTGGTAGGAAAAAGTTTAAAAAGGACATCCTGGTCTCCAACCCAGGCCTCCCTATCGCCGACACCTACACCAGTGCCTCCTCCAATGAAACTCTCACTGACTTCCTCTTTGTCCAGCCTTCGCCAGACCTCTGGACCCTTCATATGGTCTCTATGCTCTCCCCCTTCTCCCCTTCTCCCAGTAATGGTGGCACCCGCTGGGACACCCTCCTGGCATCCTTCCTATCCTCTAAAGGCATCATTAATGTCTACTCCAATGGGACCATCCTGGTCAAAGGCCCTCAGGCCAACCTTCAACTCTTTGATAGATGCTTCCCGTGCCTCATCAACTTCCTTTCTTCTCCTGCTGTCCCTTCTCCCCTTTCCTTGGCTACCTTGTCTCCCCCTTTTGCCTCCTCCCTGGCTACCTTGCTGCCCCCTTCCCTCTCAGCCCTTTCTCTGGCTCCTTCTACACCTCTGCAGGGCGTCCCTCTGATCTGTACCCCTCCCCGGAAGTCCTTCAAGGATGGCAACCTTCTCCATCTTGCCACTCTAAACTCTCGCTCTGCTGTCATCCTCTGATATCTGTCGCCTTCTGGAAGAACTAGACCATGATGTCTTCGGTTTCACCGAGACATGGTTCACAGCCAGCTCTGTCGCAAGCTTTGATTTGCTCTTACCTGACGGCTACAAGATCTGCTCTAAGCCAAGGTCCAACCGCTCAGGTGGGGGTGTAGCCCTGATCTTCCCCAAGTGGATTCTTGCCTCTGTCACTCCTGCACAGGCCTACCCCTCTTTTGAATGCCTCATCTGCAGGCTCTCTCTCTCCCCTAGCCACTCACTTACTGTGGCTACTATCTATGGGCCACCTGGTCAGATTTCATCCTTCCTCTCTGAGTGGGCAGACCTCTCCTCCTCACTCCTGGCCTCAACTACTCAACTCCTCCTTCTTGGAGTCTTCAACATCCACCTAGATGCCTCCTGTCCTCCTTTGGGACTCTTTTGCGACCTCTGCGACTCTCTCTCACTCACTATCCTCCCCTCTGGCCCGACTCATTCTGCAGGGCACACTCTTGATGTTCTGATCTCCTCAGACCTTCCCCTCTCTGTCCCTATCACCACTCCTCTCTCCTGGAGTGATCACTTTCTCCTCTCCTCCCACCTCACCCTCCCTACCCCCCAGGCCAAGCCACTCCCATCATTGCCACCCACCTTCTCGGTCATCCGACCCATGAAGCACGTGTCAGCTGAGGCTTTCGCTGCCACCTTCTCACCCCATCCCCCCCTGGGTGACTCTCATCCTGACACAGCCCTCTCCACTCTCCACTCTGCTATTTCTGATACTCGTGATATCCTGGCCCTGTCATGAGAATCCGCCTGAAGCCCAAAGCCAAGTGCACCTCCTGGTACAACACTAACCTCGGCACCCTAAAACGCAAGTGTAGGGTGGCCGAGAGGAAATGGCATGCTTCATGTACATCCTCTGACAAACTGGCCTGCCACTTGCTGCAAAGGCAATATCGGCTCTCTGTCCTAACCAAGAAGAGAGCGCATATCCAAGCCCGTGTCTCTGCGACATCTAACAACTCGGCTGAATTCTTTAAAATCTGCAAGGAACTGGCCAATCCTGCCGCAGTCTCTACCTCTCCTGTGCCCTCCAGGCCCTCTGTATGGCACTGGCGTCTCACTTCATCTCCAAAACTCAGGACATCCTGTCCTCTCTCTCCTCCTATCCTCTCCCTCCCCCCACTCCCTGCTCTTCCTCTGGCCATTCTGCAGCCACCTCTCTTCCCCTTTTCTCTGCCGTTCCCCTGTTCTCCACAGACAAGTCTCCTGGACAAGTCTGATCTATGAAAGTCTTGTCGAAACAGGTTCACCCCTGTTCTTCTAAAACTATCAAGGACCACATTGACTCCCTGGCTCCTGCCATGGTTGATTTCTGTAATCACTCCTTCACCACTGGAGTCTTCCCATCCCCCCTGAATCACTCCCTTGTGCACCCTCTTCTTAAGAAACCCACTGCCGACCCCTCTTGCCCAGCCAACTATCGCTCAATCTCCATCACTCCCTTCCTGGGCAAGCTTCTGGAGAAACTGGCCATCTCCCAGCTTAATCTCCACACTGAATCTGTTGGTTGTCTCCACGACCATCAGTCTGGCTTCAGAGCCGCCAGAAGCATGGAAAATGCTCTCCTGAACACCCGTGAAGACCTGCTCTCCAATCTTGACTCTAACACCACTTGCATCCTCATCCTGCTTGATCTCTCTTCTGCCTTTGACACTGTCCACCATGCCATCCTGCTCAACCGTCTCCATGATAACCTGGGTATCACCGGTCAGGCTCTGGCATGGCTGACTTCCTTCCTCTCTGAATGACCCTCTAAGGTCCAACTTGGGTCCTTCCTCTCCGCTATCTTTTTCTCTACCTGTGGTGTTCCCCAGGGGTCTAACCTCTCTCCCTGGCTGTTCAACCAATACCTGTCACTCCTGGCCACCGCATTGCCACTCTCTGCCACAACTTTCAGTGTTATGCGGATGACACCCATCTCATTTTCAAGCTACCCTCGGCCTCCTCCTCTACTTCCCTCATCTCTGACTGTGTGTCTACTATCCAGGAGTGGTGTGCCGCCAATGACCTTTGCCTTAATGCCAGTAAGACTGAGATTCTCCTCATTGGCACACCCGCTCCCTCCTTTCCTGTAGCCCTCTGGCCGGCCGCTCTTGGCCCTCCTCCGGCTCCCACCTGTGTGGCTACAAACCTCGGGGTCATCTTCGACTCTAAACTCTCCTTCTCTCCTCACATCTCTGACGTCTCTAAGAAGTCACACTACCAACTGCACCTCCTCAGAGGTATTCTTCCTTTCCTCTCCTTCCCCCAGAAGCTCACTGTCTCCAGAGCTCTGGTTCTCTCTAGGCTGGACTACTGCAACAGCCTCTTTCTAAATCTGCTGGCTTCAACCCTCTGCCATCTGCAACTTATCCAGAACAGGACTGCAAGACTTGTCCTTGGCCTCAAGCCCATGGATCATATCTCTCCAGGACTGGAATCTCTACACTGGCTCCCTTTGGCTGCTAGGATTAAGTTCAAAACACTCTGCAGGGTCCACAAGGCCTTCTAGGGACTGGGGCCTCAATACCTTCAACTCTCTCTTCCTAAATATCTTCCTTCTCGAGCTCTTTGCTCATCTGCCTCAAACTCCCTCAGGGTCAGTCGCTTCTCCAAGCAACGAGTTGGTGGTAGATCTCCTTCTTTGGCTGGGGCCTCCCTCTGGAACATCCTCCCTGCCTCTGTGAAACTTGAGGAGAATCACCTCAAAACCTTTCTCTTTGCTTCTGCTTTTTCTCCTCCTCTCCCTTGCTGACTTCCTGGCAGACACTGACTTTGCACTGGTTGCCTGGGCGCCCTCTGATCTCGGGCCTAGGTACCCTCCCCCACCAGTTGCACTCCTGCACTGCTCTCCTGGCAACCCCTCACTTGGGGACTCTTTCTGTATCCCTACAGTCCCACTACCAGCACTTGACACCTGTTGTCTGCACTTACCTTTCCACTTGCCACCTGCTGGCCGTACTTCACCTATTGTTATTATTTCTTATCCCATGTGCTGCACTGTCCTCTCCTCCTTCCCACCCTGTGCTTCTCCCCCCTCCCCTTCCCATGCACTTGCGCGATCTGAATGACACCTGGCCTAGTGGGATCATTGTATGTCCTCCCTCTGTTCCCCTCCCTTGCCTCGTCGCGCCTTGAAACACCTGTGTATAGGCGCGTTATAAATTCCATATCATATCATTATCGCTACGAGTGCACTGATGGTTGAGGGTGCATGTGCTGTAGTGTGCCATGTTAAAGCTCTAACCCGTTGAGGATTTGCAGCTATAGGTTGCTTGTGAGCGACATGGACTTCTATATTTTCAGTAGAGCCTTGACCTGGCTATGGACTTTTAGGATTCCTAAATAGGTCTCGGTGCCATGTTGTGGTCGGAAACCAGATTGGCGGGTGCCTAGGAGTAGATTTGCCTCAAGGAAGTTCTGAATTTGGGTTATGCTACCTTATCTAGGATTTTTAATAGAAATGGCACTGTGGTAATGGGCCTGTAATTGGTGGGTATATTTGGGTCCAATGTTTGTTTTCTCAGGAAAGGGAGTACCCAGGATTCTTTAGGTTGCGCCTCCACGCAGTGGCATTTGGGGTGGTTACGCCTTCAGGGTTTTTCATGGAGTTTGGTGAAGCTCTAATAGCCATGAGGTGTTTTAGAGTGATGTAGTGCCTCTATTTTATTAGAATGGAGATGTTGAGCTGTCCTGAGGTTGTAGGAGGTATTTGGGGAGGTAGCACCTCTGCGTGGTATATTGTGTTCTACTTGTCACTGGGGACAGGATGTTTTCAGGAGATAACATTGGGGTGCATGGATGGGGACGCCCACTATGCACCCGTATGGAAGGGGTGGGATGGAGTTCCAAAGTGACGAGTTCTGGTTATGTGTTGTTTTTATTGTTGCGTCTGGACCTTGTTCTTAGCATGTTGGTGCTGGGTCCAACACAGTGACTTGTGTGAGGTTGTCATCGAGGCTGGATGTGTGTGTGTGTGGTCTTCCAGTGTTTGTTGATGGAATTGAGAATGACTGGCCAGTGTTTTGATTTGTTTGGGGGAATTTCCCATCCTGGTCTGGTAGTGTGTGCTCCATTCACCAAGTCCCTTTTCGGTTTTGTGTGAGTGTGTGGTGTGTGTTTTATTTATTTATTTTTCCATTTTGGGGTGCCTGCCAACGCAATGATGTATTTGTCCTCTTCGAGGTCGGGTTGTGCTTCAGGGTGGCAGTCTGGAGGCCCTCTGGAGTTTCAGGGTGGCAGCCTGGAGGCCCGCATGTGGCAGGGGTGTGGAAGGTGGTTTTGTAGTTTTTAGGTGGTGTCAGGTTGTAGTTTAGAGTGCCTTGGATCTGGGCAGTTTTGGTTCTAGGGTGAGAGCCCAGAGTTTGTTTGTGGCAGGAACAGACAGAGGGAGTTTTGCTTATTTTGTGAGGGGTTTTCAGAAGAGTGTAGGACAGTTTCTTGTTGTCATGATGGTAGGGATCCTGCTGTGGAAGTGGTGGTCTTCATGTTGTGTGTCGTGTGTTTGTGTGTTTTGGTAAAGGAGGGAGGTGTGTTCTGTAGTGCCGGTCTGTGATGTGTCATTTGTATTGGTAAAGGAGGGAGTTGTGTTGTGTATTGATTGTCTGTGATGTGATGTAGCTGGTGATGTCATGTGGAGTGTTGATGGGTGAAATGTGGAATGTTCTGAGTGAGGGTTCTCAGTGGTGGCAGTTAGATCTTGCCTGGCTGGGTGATGGGAGCCGGTGTTGTCTTGTATCTACCTTCTTGTCTCCTATCCATAACAGTAACTAAGGAACTGGTAATAAACCTACTTGAAGCCAGATAAATGAGCCTGCAACCTGCTTCATTTCACGTATCTATTGTGGAGCGCCACCAACCTTACTGCTCGGAGCTCTTCCTTTATCGCGTTGAACACATTCACTGTGCAGTTAATTGTCACCATCAGCTCCCAACAGGTAATTTGTAGCCACTTTCTTTTTGTGAACATGTGCACGGATGGTATTATTGATGCAAAGAACATCTGCGTCATTCTAAACAGCCTGTGTTCTGCAGGCACCTTGTCTAGTGCCGTTTCTGATGCTTCTTAGAATTAATTTCCACCTCTCTTCACTCTGCTCAATTTATCTGGTTTGTCTTTCTTATCTGGTTGTTCCCCTTCCACCGATCTTTCCTTCATTTTGTTATTGTCCATCTTCGGGAACTCATCAAGCTTCCTGTGCTTTTGTGGCACAACCGACGAAGGCATGTTGATGTGTACCAATGAGAAAACTCCTCTTCAGTCGGGTGGAAGCTTCTTGTATGCCTTTAATCTGCACGCCCATAATGGTGCATCAGTACCGATGTTCCTGCCTTCATAGCTGTGTGTTTTTCAATGCCCCTGCATCTGACATTCTCGCCAACTTCAACTATTATTTTGATAGCATAGTGCTTGTGACTTCAGGGGTATTATTGATCGGTCCAGTTTCATTTTCCACCCATGTAAATAACTTTGCACTCACTTCCATTTCTTGTATGCACTTGTTGTTTTCCTCCTGTACCTTGTTTACTTGGGATTGCGTTAGTGTCAGTGCTTTGCTTCCCACCACTCCATCCTTCCATCCATTTTCAGTGTATACTTGTCCATGCACAAGTATCTGCGGTCTCTCCCAGCAGTCAGGCTCTCCTCCTGTCTCCTTCACCCTCATCCAGGGACATGGCAATTCATTCACGGTGATAGTCTTGATTTCTCCTTTGTCAGGCCCATCAGTTATGTACTGCATAGCTTCATCTAGCTGCCAATAATTGTTCATCATGTCTAATGTTTTTATGTAATTATGTTCATATGGGAACGTTGCTCTGGACATCCACCTTAATGTAGCTGTCTTCCCTTGAAACCTTCCTCGAGTTGTCACCATCGAGAGATACATTAAGCATTGTTCTCTTGCTGCTGGTATTTCAGTTGCTATGAACGTTCTGGAGGCACTCATGGCATAGGGGATTAATGAGCAGACATATCAGCTCTGCCCGGTGGTTTCCTTACCTACTTTGGTCATGTGCTTGTACCACATGTTGTTAGACACTCGAGCAGTGTCGGTGGATACATGTCAACCCCTTTCATGTCTGTGTCAACACTGCGCTTACCTCTCCTTACTGTTACTACACTGCCCTCCTGTTCACCTGACATGGTCGTTCCACCTACTTGGGTTGGGTCAATGTTAGTGGAGGGTACAGTGGTAGTACTAGAAACACAATAACACTGCTTGGAATAAGTAAGACAAACAGAACCATTACATTTTTTAATGTCATTCATTTTCACTTATGCTGCTTGATCCTTGCAGCTTGAAGATATAGTTGCCCATCTGAAACGCGCAAAGAAATGCGTTATTGGGTTAGTACTGTAAATACATTTGAAGCCCCACGGACCAAGTAATCACTATAGCGAATGCAAATACTTCTTCCCACTCTTTTCTTACGGATGGGTCTCTCAGTGTGGCGAGAATAGGGGGATTTCCATGCTCAAGTTATGGATATGTTTGGGGCAAGTATTCTATGAAGGCGGGAAAGAATACTCCGGGGGATTGAGCTCGGAACCTACTGGATCTCCTCACTTTATGGACAAATTGGTTTGAGAAAGTATCTGGGTGATGGGCAGAAGGCAACATGAACAATCATCAATTAGTGCATCGGCTTGCTCGTTGATTGTGTGCGCAAAAGTAAAACACCAAACAGACAGTGTGCCCTCACTCTAAGTCAATGAGCGGTCCTGTCCCTAACTCTGTCACCCACGAGCGTGTGACCATTGGGTAACCTCCACTTTGTTGTGTCAGTTCAGAACGCGCTTTTAGCTCTCCTAGGTGCTGAATGTAGGGCCTGTCGAACACAGTGATCTTGTTGCCAGGTGAGCCTGCTGCTCTGTAGGGCTTGATCTTGGCCAGGTGATTCTAAACTGGCTTCCCCTTGAGTTTGACAGCACAGTCGGCCACTTTCTCAACCATGTGCGGTTCCGTGAACCGTGGCCATTCCAGCACCTGACTAAGTTCCTCAGGAAGACAAAAGGCCTCATTATGACATCGGCGGTAGCCGTGCCTATAATACGGGCACGGCTGCCGCAGATGTAATTTTTTTTCCAGCGTCCGCGAATGGGCAATTACCCAGTCATTAAGGCCCTGCCGGACCCGATAATTGCCCATTTGCGGGCACTGAAAAAAGATGCGCCCCATTCCCATTTGGCCCAATAGTGCCGAATGGGGATGTCGGATGCACCCGAGTGCATCCAACATGCAATGCTCTCGTGTGCATTTCTGCCCGCCAGGGACGACCTGGCTGTCAGAAAGGCACCCGCGTGCACAACTCATAATTTGCCAGTCCAGGAACTACAGTACTGGGAAGCTTACTGGTACCGTCGTTCCCGGACCGGCAAACTTATAATGAGGCCCAATGTCCCCCAGGTTCACTGGGTTTTAAAATCCTGAGACTTTTGGTGCGTTCTCGCAATTGCTCTCTTCACTGTCTTCTGGGCCTGCCCGGTGTCGTCGTATCTGGCGAGAGATAAAAAAAAGCAATAGCAATCAAGGAAGTAATGTACTCATGCATTTCTTGTCCTAACACATCTGCACTATTCTCACGGTCTTTCAGTGCTCTTTTGGGAGGAGCCAGTGGGAGATGCATGTGCTGTCACCACCTCATGTGGCAATAAATGGTGGTCGTACCCAGGCTTATTGCGCAATGCAAACAAGGCGAGGGGTAATCAGTGAAACCAATTATTTTTCATGCTCTGCTGTTTAGCTATGGACTTTAGGAGGCCATTCAGGCATTCACACACCCCATTTGCTTGAGGGTGGCACACACAGGCAAATTTGTGTTGAATGCCCAGCAGCGTAATGATGTGCTGGAACATCTCAGTGGCGAAGTGAGGGCTGTTGTCAGACCACAGGACCTCACACACGCCCCATCTTGGGAACACCTCTCTGACCCGGAATTTAGCTGCTCTGAGCACATCAGCATGTGAATAGTGGCCAGTCTCAATCCACCTGGAAAATGGGCACACAACCACTATCATGTAGAGCATGGGTGCGCAACATACGGCCCGCGGGTCAGTTGCGGCCCGCCATGCTCTTTTGTCCGGCCCGCGAGGCACAAAGACTTTCCTAATGGAGGGCGGCCCGCGGCCGCCCTCTATTAGGAAAGTCTTTGTTGTCTTCCGGGCCGGACAAAACACTGGCCCTCATTGGCTCAGCACACACACGCACCACATCGCTCCTACGAGCCACGTAATGCGTGTGTGCTGCACCAATGGAGGGCCAGCACTACGGCTGGCGTGGTCCATAAGGCTTGATGCCAGAAGGAATTTCAGCCTTGGACCACGCCAGCTTTAGTACGATTCCAGTGTTCCAGTTTACCTGCCGCTTACCTGCCTGCCTTCCAGCATGTCTCCGGTAAGTGGTCTGTTTGTGTTTGTGTTTGTGTGTCGGGTCTGTTTTGCTTAATGTTTGTGTGTGTATGTTGCGAGGGGGGGTCGGATGTGTGTCGGATGTGTATGAATGTTTGGATTTTAATGTTTTTTTGTGTATGTTGAGATGCGGAGGTGGTGGGGTGTCGGATGTGTGTCAGATGTTTGGATTTGAATGTATTGTGTGTGTATGTTGAGATGCGGGGGTGGGGGGTGTCGGATGTGTGTCGGATGTTTGGATTTTAATGTTTTTTGTGTGTATGTTGAGATGCGGGGGGTGTTGGATGTGTGTCGGATGTTTGGATTTGAATGTATTTTGTGTGTATGTTGAGATACGGGGGTGGGGGGTGTCGGATGTGTGTCGGATGTGTATGAATGGTTGGATTTTAATGTTTATTGTGTGTATGTTGAGATGCGGGGGTGGGGAGGGTGTCGGGTGTGTATGAATGTTTGGGTTTGAATGTATTTTGTGTGTATGTTGAGATGCGGGGGTGGGGGGTGTGGGATGTGTATGAATGTTTGGATTTGAATGTATTTTGTGTGTGTGTTGAGATGCGGGGGTGGGGGGTGTCGGATGAGTGTCGGATGTTTGGATTTGAATGTATTTTGTGTGTATGTTGAGATGCGGAGGTGGGGGGTGTCGGATGTGTGTCGGATGTGTATGAATGTTTGGATTTTAATATTTTTTGTGTGTATGTTGAGATGCGGGGGTGGGGGGTGTCAGATGTGTATGAATGTTTTGATTTGAATGTTTTTTGTGTGCTGAGTTGGGGGTGGGGGGTTCGGGTCTGTATGGGTGCATGTTTGTGTGTGTGCTGAGTTGGGGGTGGGGGGTTCGGGTCTGTGTGTGTGCTGATTTGGGGGTGGAGGGTCGGGTCTGTATGGGTGCATGCTTGAGAGTGTGTGTGCTGAGTTGGGGGTGGGGTTTGGGTCTGTATGTTTGCATGTTTGAGAGTGTGCTGAGTTGGGGGGTGGGGGTTCGGGTCTGGTTGGGTGCTTGTGTGTGTGTGCTGATTTGGGGGGTGGGGGTTTGGAGTTGGGGGAGTGAGGGGTGAGGGTCTGTATGGGTGCATGCTTGAGAGTGTGTGTGCTGAGTTGGGGGTGGGGTTTGGGTCTGTATGTTTGCATGTTTGAGAGTGTGCTGAGTTGGGGGGTGGGGGTTCGGGTCTGGTTGGGTGCTTGTGTGTGTGTGCTGATTTGGGGGGTGGGGGTTTGGAGTTGGGGGAGTGAGGGGTGAGGGTCTGTATGGGTGCATGTTTGTGTGTGTGCTGAGTTGGGGTGGGGTTTGGGTCTGTATGTTTGCATGTTTGAGAGTGTGCTGAGTTGGGGGGTGGGGGTTCGGGTCTGGTTGGGTGCTTGTGTGTGTGTGCTGATTTGGGGGGTGGGGGTTTGGAGTTGGGGGGGTGGGGGGTTCGGGTCTGTATGGGTGCATGTTTGTGTGTGTGCTGAGTTGGGGGTGGGGTTTGGGTCTGTATGTTTGCATGTTTGAGAGTGTGCTGAGTTGGGGGGTGGGGGTTCGGGTCTGGTTGGGTGCTTGTGTGTGTGTGCTGATTTGGGGGGTGGGGGTTTGGAGTTGGGGGGGTGGGGGGTTCGGGTCTGTATGGGTGCATGTTTGTGTGTGTGCTGAGTTGGGGGTGGGGGGTTCGGGTCTGTGTGTGTGCTGATTTGGGGGTGGGGGTTCGGGTCTGTATGGGTGCATGCTTGAGAGTGTGTGTGCTGAGTTTGGGGGTGGGGTTTGGGTCTGTATGTTTGCATGTTTGAGAGTGTGCTGAGTTGGGGGGTGGGGGTTCGAGTCTGGTTGGGTGCTTGTGTGTGTGTGCTGATTTGGGGGTGGGGGTTTGGAGTTGAGGGGGGTGAGGGGTGAGGGTCTGTATGGGTGCATGTTTGTGTGTGTGCTGAGTTGGGGGTGGGGGGTTCGGGTCTGTGTGTGTGCTGATTTGGGGGTGGGGGGTCGGGTCTGTATGGGTGCATGCTTGAGAGTGTGTGTGCTGAGTTGGGGGTGGGGTTTGGGTCTGTATGTTTGCATGTTTGAGAGTGTGCTGAGTTGGGGGGTGGGGGTTCGGGTCTGGTTGGGTGCTTGTGTGTGTGTGCTGATTTGGGGGGTGGGGGTTTGGAGTTGGGGGGGTGAGGGGTGAGGGTCTGTATGGGTGCATGTTTGTGTGTGTGCTGAGTTGGGGTGGGGTTTGGGTCTGTATGTTTGCATGTTTGAGAGTGTGCTGAGTTGGGGGGTGGGGGTTCGGGTCTGGTTGGGTGCTTGTGTGTGTGTGCTGATTTGGGGGGTGGGGGTTTGGAGTTGGGGGGGTGGGGGGTTTCGGGTCTGTATGGGTGCATGTTTGTGTGTGTGCTGAGTTGGGGGGTGGGGTTTGGGTCTGTATGTTTGCATGTTTGAGAGTGTGCTGAGTTGGGGGGTGGGGGTTCGGGTCTGGTTGGGTGCTTGTGTGTGTGTGCTGATTTGGGGGGTGGCGGATTGGAGTTGGGGGGGTGGGGGGTTCGGGTCTGTATGGGTGCATGTTTGTGTGTGTGCTGAGTTGGGGGTGGGGGGTTCGGGTCTGTGTGTGTGCTGATTTGGGGGTGGGGGTTCAGGTCTGTATGGGTGCATGCTTGAGAGTGTGTGTGCTGAGTTTGGGGGTGGGGTTTGGGTCTGTATGTTTGCATGTTTGAGAGTGTGCTGAGTTGGGGGGTGGGGGTTCGGGTCTGGTTGGGTGCTTGTGTGTGTGTGCTGATTTGGGGGTGGGGGTTTGGAGTTGGGGGGGTGAAGGGTGAGGGTCTGTATGGGTGCATGTTTGTGTGTGTGCTGAGTTGGGGTGGGGTTTGGGTCTGTATGTTTGCATATTTGAGAGTGTGCTGAGTTGGGGGGTGGGGGTTCGGGTCTGGTTGGGTGCTTGTGTGTGTGTGCTGATTTGGGGGGTGGGGGTTTGGAGTTGGGGGGGTGGGGGGTTCGGGTCTGTATGGGTGCATGTTTGTGTGTGTGCTGAGTTGGGGGTGGGGTTTGGGTCTGTATGTTTGCATGTTTGAGAGTGTGCTGAGTTGGGGGGTGGGGGTTCGGGTCTGGTTGGGTGCTTGTGTGTGTGTGCTGATTTGGGGGGTGGGGGTTTGGAGTTGGGGGGGTGGGGGGTTCGGGTCTGTATGGGTGCATGTTTGTGTGTGTGCTGAGTTGGGGGTGGGGGGTTCGGGTCTGTGTGTGTGCTGATTTGGGGGTGGGGGTTCGGGTCTGTATGGGTGCATGCTTGAGAGTGTGTGTGCTGAGTTTGGGGGTGGGGGTTTGGGTCTGTATGTTTGCATGTTTGAGAGTGTGCTGAGTTGTGGTGTGGTTGTTTGGGTCTGGTTGGGTGCTTGTGTGTGCTGATTTGGGGGTGGGGGTTTGGAGTTGGGGGGGTGGGGGGTTTCGGGTCTGTATGGGTGCATGTTTGTGTGTGTGCTGAGTTGGGGGGTGGGGTTTGGGTCTGTATGTTTGCATGTTTGAGAGTGTGCTGAGTTGGGGGGTGGGGGTTCGGGTCTGGTTGGGTGCTTGTGTGTGTGTGCTGATTTGGGGGGTGCGGGTTTGGAGTTGGGGGGTGGGGGGTTCGGGTCTGTATGGGTGCATGTTTGTGTGTGTGCTGAGTTGGGGGTGGGGGGTTCGGGTCTGTGTGTGTGCTGATTTGGGGGCGGGGGTTCGGGTCTGTATGGGTGCATGCTTGAGAGTGTGTGTGCTGAGTTTGGGGGTGGGGTTTGGGTCTGTATGTTTGCATGTTTGAGAGTGTGCTGAGTTGGGGGGTGGGGGTTCGGGTCTGGTTGGGTGCTTGTGTGTGTGTGCTGATTTGGGGGGTGGGGGTTTGGAGTTGGGGGGGTGAGGGGTGAGGGTCTGTATGGGTGCATGTTTGTGTGTGTGCTGAGTTGGGGTGGGGTTTGGGTCTGTATGTTTGCATATTTGAGAGTGTGCTGAGTTGGGGGGTGGGGGTTCGGGTCTGGTTGGGTGCTTGTGTGTGTGTGCTGATTTGGGGGGTGGGGGTTTGGAGTTGGGGGGGTGGGGGTTCGGGTCTGTATGGGTGCATGTTTGTGTGTGTGCTGAGTTGGGGGGTGGGGTTTGGGTCTGTATGTTTGCATGTTTGAGAGTGTGCTGAGTTGGGGGGTGGGGGTTCGGGTCTGGTTGGGTGCTTGTGTGTGTGTGCTGATTTGGGGGGTGGGGGTTTGGAGTTGGGGGGGTGGGGGGTTCGGGTCTGTATGGGTGCATGTTTGTGTGTGTGCTGAGTTGGGGGTGGGGGGTTCGGGTCTGTGTGTGTGCTGATTTGGGGGTGGGGGTTCGGGTCTGTATGGGTGCATGCTTGAGAGTGTGTGTGCTGAGTTTGGGGGTGGGGGTTTGGGTCTGTATGTTTGCATGTTTGAGAGTGTGCTGAGTTGTGGTGTGGTTGTTTGGGTCTGGTTGGGTGCTTGTGTGTGCTGATTTGGGGGTGGGGGTTTGGAGTTGGGGGGGTGGGGGGTTTCGGGTCTGTATGGGTGCATGTTTGTGTGTGTGCTGAGTTGGGGGGTGGGGTTTGGGTCTGTATGTTTGCATGTTTGAGAGTGTGCTGAGTTGGGGGGTGGGGGTTCGGGTCTGGTTGGGTGCTTGTGTGTGTGTGCTGATTTGGGGGGTGGGGGTTTGGAGTTGGGGGAGGTGGGGGGTTCGGGTCTGTATGGGTGCATGTTTGTGTGTGTGCTGAGTTGGGGGTGGGGGGTTCGGGTCTGTGTGTGTGCTGATTTGGGGGTGGGGGTTTGGGTCTGTATGGGTGCATGCTTGAGAGTGTGTGTGCTGAGTTTGGGGGTGGGGTTTGGGTCTGTATGTTTGCATGTTTGTGAGTGTGCTGAGTTGGGGGGTGGGGGTTCGGGTCTGGTTGGGTGCTTGTGTGTGTGCTGATTTGGGGGGTGGGGGTTTGGAGTTGGGGGGGTGAGGGGTGAGGGTCTGTATGGGTGCATGTTTGTGTGTGTGCTGAGTTGGGGTGGGGTTTGGGTCTGTATGTTTGCATGTTTGAGAGTGTGCTGAGTTGGGGGGTGGGGGTTCGGGTCTGGTTGGGTGCTTGTGTGTGTGTGCTGATTTGGGGGGTGGGGGTTTGGAGTTGGGGGGGTGGGGGGTTCGGGTCTGTATGGGTGCATGTTTGTGTGTGTGCTGAGTTGGGGGGTGGGGTTTGGGTCTGTATGTTTGCATGTTTGAGAGTGTGCTGAGTTGGGGGGTGGGGGTTCGGGTCTGGTTGGGTGCTTGTGTGTGTGTGCTGATTTGGGGGTGGGGGTTTGGAGTTGGGGGGGTGGGGGGTTCGGGTCTGTATGGGTGCATGTTTGTGTGTGTGCTGAGTTGGGGGTGGGGGGTTCGGGTCTGTGTGTGTGCTGATTTGGGGGTGGGGGTTCGGGTCTGTATGGGTGCATGCTTGAGAGTGTGTGTGCTGAGTTTGGGGGTGGGGGTTTGGGTCTGTATGTTTGCATGTTTGAGAGTGTGCTGAGTTGTGGTGTGGTTGTTTGGGTCTGGTTGGGTGCTTGTGTGTGCTGATTTGGGGGTGGGGGTTTGGAGTTGGGGGGGTTCGGGTCTGTATGGGTGCATGTTTGTGTGTGTGCTGAGTTGGGGGGTGGGGGTTTGGGTCTGTATGTTTGCATGTTTGAGAGTGTGCTGAGTTGGGGGGTGGGGGTTTGGGTCTGGTTGGGTGCTTGTGTGCTGATTGGGGGGGTAAGGGTTTGGAGTTGGTGGAGTGGGGGGTTCGGGTCTGTATGGGTGCATGTTTGTGTGTGTGCTGAGTTGGGGGGTGGGGGATTCGGGTCTGTATGGGTGCATGCTTGAGAGTGTGTGTGCTGAGTTGGGGGGTGGGGGGTTTGGAGTTGGGGGGTGTGGGGGGTTCGGGTCTTTATGGGTGCATGTTTGTGTGTGTGCTGAGTTGGGGGGTGGGGGTTCGGGTCTGTATGGGTGCTGGTTTTTGTGTGCTGATTTGGGGGGTGGGGGTTCGGGTCTGTATGGGTGCATGTTTGTGTGTGTGCTGAGTTGGGGGGTGGGGGTTCGGGTCTGTATGGGTGCTGGTTTTTGTGTGCTGATTTGGGGGGTGGGGGTTCGGGTCTGTATGGGTGCATGTTTGTGTGTGTGCTGAATTGGGGGGTGGGGGTTCGGGTCTGTATGGGTGCTGGTTTGTGTGTGTGCTGATTTGGGGGGTGGGGGGTTTGGAGTTGGGGAGGTGGAGGGTTCAGGTCTGTATGGGTGCATGTTTGTGTGTGTGCTGAATCGGGGGTGGGGGGTTTGGGTCTGTATGGGTGCATGTTTGTGTGTGTGCTGAGTTGGGGTGGGGGTTTGGGTCTGTATGTTTGCATGTTTGAGAGTGTGCTGAGTTGGGGGGTGGGGGTTCGGGTCTGTATGTTTGCATGTTTGAGAGTGTGCTGAGTTGGGGGGTGGGGGTTCGGGTCTGGTTGGGTGCTTGTGTGTGTGTGTGCTGATTTGGGAGGTGGGGGTTTGGAGTTGGGGTGGTGGAGGGTTCGGGTCTGTATGGGTGCATGTTTGTGTGTGTGCTGAGTTGGGGGTGGGGGGTTCGGGTCTGTGTGTGTGCTGATTTGGGGGTGGGGGTTCGGGTCTGTATGGGTGCATGCTTGAGAGTGTGTGTGCTGAGTTTGGGGGTGGGGGTTTGGGTCTGTATGTTTGCATGTTTGAGAGTGTGCTGAGTTGGGGGGTGGGGGTTCGGGTCTGGTTGGGTGCTTGTGTGTGCTGATTTGGGGGTGGGGGTTTGGAGTTGGAGGGGTTCGGGTCTGTATGGGTGCATGTTTGTGTGTGTGCTGAGTTGGGGGGTGGGGGTTTGGGTCTGTATGGTTGCATGTTTGAGAGTGTGCTGAGTTGGGGGGTGGGGGTTCGGGTCTGGTTGGGTGCTTGTGTGTGTGTGCTGATTTGGGGGGTAGGGGTTTGGAGTTGGGGGGTGGGGGGTTCGGGTCTGTATGGGTGCATGTTTGTGTGTGTGCTGAGTTGGGGGGTGGGGGATTCGGGTCTGTATGGGTGCATGCTTGAGGGTGTGTGTGCTGAGTTGGGGGGTGGGGGGTTTGGAGTTGGGGGGTGTGGGGGGTTCGGGTCTTTATGGGTGCATGTTTGTGTGTGTGCTGAGTTGGGGGGTGGGGGTTCGGGTCCGTATGGGTGCTGGTTTTTGTGTGCTGATTTGGGGGTTGGGGGTTCGGGTCTGTATGGGTGCATGTTTGTTTGTGTGCTGAGTTGGGGGGTGGGGGTTCGGGTCTGTATGGGGGCTGGTTTGTGTGTGTGCTGATTTGGGGGGTGGGGGGTTTGGAGTTGGGGAGGTGGAGGTTTCAGGTCTGTATGGGTGCATGTTTGTGTGTGTGTGTGTGTGCTGAGTCGAGGGGTGGGGGGTTCGGGTCTGTATGGGTGCATGTTTGTGTGTGTGCTGAGTTGGGGGTGGGGGTTTGGGTCTGTATGTTTGATTTGTGTGTACATTCCTAAAGCTTTCAAAATCGGCTGCAGCCTTTTCTAGTATGGTCCTGGATGATGTCTGCTCCTGTAATTTTGCAACTAAACCTCGATCAAGCGTTTGAGACCCATTGAGTGTGGGTAATTGTTACCTTTCTACAACCCCATCCAGCAATGTTCAGGGTGATAGAAGCACAAGCAGAAACTATTTCTCTGGCGCAATATGGTGGAGCTCCTGCCAGTTTTGCCCTGCCCAGAAAGAAACTGAGATCAGTTTCTTTGTATGTTCACTAAAGTAATTGGTCATCCTGTGATAATTCCTTTCAAAAGCTCATAATTTGGCAACAGCTTGTGCTTTGAAATGTTGTTTTTTTTAAAAGTATGTCCTCAATTTCCACCTTAATCTCAAACATAGCAGGTTGATATGCTGTGCAGCCCGCTATTCCTCAAAGTATCCATCAATAAGTGCATGAAAAGGTATGCTGGCAAGGCTATGTTCTTTATCTGATCTTGTTCTTTTGTCGCTTCTAGGATTCTCCAAAAAGTATATAATTTGTATATACTCTAGACTTGGACCGTCGTAGTGGGAGCATAACAGTGGATTTCGTATCTTTATCCAAAGATGTCCCTGCCAATGTTTAGTGCAGTAAAAAAAAGAAAGATTGACCAGGAGCACCGTTAATTTAAGGATGAGTGGACTGAGAAGTTTTTTTTCATCGAGTACAAACCTGATGTGTACTCGTGTCTCATTAGTCTCGAACGCATAGCAGTCCCCAAGGAATATAATATCCGCCGCCATTGTGAATCAAAACATTCACAATTTAAGGATTTGCAGGGGGAAGCGAGAATTAAGAAAGCTGGGGTGCTAAAAACACAGCTGGCTAACCAACAGGGTGTTTTTGCCCAGAAAAAAAAAGAATCTGAATGTGCCACCTTTGCGAGTTATAAGGTTGCACAGCTTATTGCAAGGTCAGAACGTCCTTTCACAGATGGGGATTTCGTTAAAGACTGACTGATGGAGATTCGCGAGGCAGTGTGCAAAGAAAAAAAAATGCTTTTACAAATGTTCCCCTTTCACGTATGAGTATCCAGCGGCGTATTGTAGATATGGCTGACAATTGTTACAGCCAACTGACAATGCGGTGTAAGGATGTCAAGTTCTTTTCAGCTGCCCTTGATGAGAGCACAGATGCAAGTGACACAGCGCAACTCTTAATTTTCATTTGGGGGGTCGATAATCAATGCAAAGTATTTCAGGAACTGGCTTCCCTGGTATCTTTGCATGGCAGGACTACTGGTGCTGACATTTTTTAATGCTTTTCAAAAAGTCATTGATGATTTAAATTTGCCATGGGATGCGTTGGTAGGCGTGACGACTGATGGGGCCCAAGCCATGGTTGGGGAGCAAAATGGGTTTATTGTCTGCTTGAAAAGGCACTTAGGCGAGAAGGCTGTCCATTTAAAAAATTATCACTGCATAATCCACCAGGAGGCATATGTGCAAAACATTTGAAATTCACTCAAGTGATGGACTTTGTTGTGAAAGCGGTTAATTTTGTCCGTGCACACTCTTTAAATCACCGATTGTTTCAGGCGTTTCTAGAAGAGGTAAAGGCGGATTATGGTGATGTCCTATATCACACTGATGTTCGATGGCTTAGTCGTGGCAATGTGCTGAAGCGATTCCTTGCTTTACGGCACGAAATAAAAGCATTCCTTGATGAAAAGGGAATGGACACTTCTGTCATGCTAGATATTGACTGTGTAGCTGACTTTGCTTTTCTGACTGACCTGACAGGCCATTTCAATGATTTAAATTTACAGTTGCAAGGAAGCCAAAATCTCATATCGGATCTGTTTGAGGCAGTTTGTGCCTCTGAAATAAAGTTAAGGCTTCTGACAGCCCAACTGTGCAGAGGTTTTCCCCCATGACAAGTATGGAGGGTGGTATCGGCATGTGAAGGTCCTGAAGGAACTGCAAAATGTTTTTGAGAATCGTTTCTCACAATTCAAATCCCAGCGAGCCTCTTTTAAACTTTTTGCAGACCCTTTCTCAGCTGATGTTGACAGTGTGCAACCTGAACTGCAACTGGAACTGATTGAACTTCAGTGCTGTAGTGCCCTCAAAAATAAGCACAGAGAGATGCCTTTATTAGTCTTCTATCAGTCTCTGGACACTGCACAATTCCCCAATCTGTCACAGGAAGCATTAAAGATGGTTTCTATGTTTGGCAGTACTTACATTTGTGAGCAAGTTTTTTCACAAATGAAACTACATAAATCCAGCCTAAGGACAAGACTAACTGACCAACATCTCCATGCTATCCTGAGAGTAGGAACAACCTCACTGGAGCCCGAGATCCAGAAACTGACAGCTGAGAAACGCTGCAATGTTTCTCACTGATCAACTATGTCTGGTTCACTGTTTCATCCTGTATGATTTGGGGAAATGTATAGTACAACATGTAAGTTTTAAATACAAATAAAACGGTACACCTCCAAAAAGATGTTTTTTCCAACTGCCATGGTGTTTGGTTGGGGGTAAGGGGGCACTGGAGCATAGTGTTTGCTTGGGGGTGAGGGGGCCATGGGGCATAGTGTTTGCTTGGGTGTGAGGGGGCCATAGGGCATAGTGTTTGGTTGGGGGTAAGGGGGCACTGGGGCATAGTGTTTGCTTGGGGGTGAGGGGGCCATGGGGCAGTGTTTGGTTGGGGGTAAGGGAGCCCTGGGGCATAGTGTTTGGTTGGGGTGAGGGGCATGGGGCATAATGTTTGGTTTGGGGTGAGGGGGCCATGGGGCATAGTGTTTGGTTGGAGGTAAGGGGGCCCTGGGGCATAGTGTTTTGTTGGGGGTAAGGGGGCCCTGGGGCATAGTGTTTGGTTAGGGGTAAGGGGGCCCTGGGGCATAGTGTTTGGTTGGGGGTGAAGGAGATGGGGATTAGTGTTTGGTTGGGGGTGAGGGGACCATAGGGCATTGTGTTTGGTTGGGGGTGAGGGACATGGGGCATAGTGTTTGGTTAGGAGTGAGGAACATGGGGCATAGTGTTTGGTTGGGGTGAGGGGGCCATGGGGCATAGTGTTTGCTTGGGGGTGAGGATTGTGTGCTGATTTGGGGGGTGGGGGTTCGGGTCTGTATGGGTGCATGTTTGTGTGTGTGCTGAGTCGGGGGTGGGGGGTTTGGGTCTGTATGGGTGCATGTTTGTGTGTGTGCTGAGTTGGGGTGGGGGTTTGGGTCTGTATGTTTGCATGTTTGAGAGTGTGCTGAGTTGGGGGGTGGGGGTTCGGGTCTGTATGTTTGCATGTTTGAGAGTGTGCTGAGTTGGGGGGTGGGGGTTCGGGTCTGGTTGGGTGCTTGTGTGTGTGTGTGCTGATTTGGGAGGTGGGGGTTTGGAGTTGGGGTAGTGGGGGGTTCGGGTCTGTATGGGTGCATGTTTGTGTGTGTGCTGAGTTGGGGGTGGGGGGTTCGGGTCTGTGTGTGTGCTGATTTGGGGGTGGGGGTTCGGGTCTGTATGGGTGCATGCTTGAGAGTGTGTGTGCTGAGTTTGGGGGTGGGGGTTTGGGTCTGTATGTTTGCATGTTTGAGAGTGTGCTGAGTTGGGGGGTGGGGGTTCGGGTCTGGTTGGGTGCTTGTGTGTGCTGATTTGGGGGTGGGGGTTTGGAGTTGGAGGGGTTCGGGTCTGTATGGGTGCATGTTTGTGTGTGTGCTGAGTTGGGGGTGGGGGTTTGGGTCTGTATGGTTGCATGTTTGAGAGTGTGCTGAGTTGGGGGGTGGGGGTTCGGGTCTGGTTGGGTGCTTGTGTGTGTGTGCTGATTTGGGGGGTAGGGGTTTGGAGTTGGGGGGTGGGGGGTTCGGGTCTGTATGGGTGCATGTTTGTGTGTGTGCTGAGTTGGGGGGTGGGGGATTCGGGTCTGTATGGGTGCATGCTTGAGAGTGTGTGTGCTGAGTTGGGGGGTGGGGGGTTTGGAGTTGGGGGGTGTGGGGGGGTTCGGGTCTTTATGGGTGCATGTTTGTGTGTGTGCTGAGTTGGGGGGTGGGGGTTCGGGTCCGTATGGGTGCTGGTTTTTGTGTGCTGATTTGGGGGTTGGGGGTTCGGGTCTGTATGGGTGCATGTTTGTTTGTGTGCTGAGTTGGGGGGTGGGGGTTCGGGTCTGTATGGGGGCTGGTTTGTGTGTGTGCTGATTTGGGGGGTGGGGGGTTTGGAGTTGGGGAGGTGGAGGTTTCAGGTCTGTATGGGTGCATGTTTGTGTGTGTGTGTGTGTGTGTGCTGAGTCGAGGGGTGGGGGGTTCGGGTCTGTATGGGTGCATGTTTGTGTGTGTGCTGAGTTGGGGGTGGGGGTTTGGGTCTGTATGTTTGCATGTTTGAGAGTGTGCTGAGTTGGGGGGTGGGGGTTCGGGTCTGTATGTTTGCATGTTTGAGAGTGTGCTGAGTTGGGGGGTGGGGGTTCGGGTCTGGTTGGGTGATTGTGTGTGTGTGCTGATTTGGGGGGTGGGGGTTTGGAGTTGGGGGGGTGGGGGCTTCGGATCTCTATGGGTGCATGTTTGTGTGTGTGCTGAGTTGGGGGGTGGGGATGTGGGTCTGTATGTTTGCATGTTTGAGAGTGTGCTGAGTTGGGAGGTGGGGGTTCGGGTCTGGTTGGGTGCTTGTGTGTGTGTGCTGATTTGGGGGGTGGGGGTTTGGAGTTGGGGGGTGGGGGGTTCGGGTCTGTATGGGTGCATGTTTGTGTGTGTGCTGAGTTCGGGGTGGGGGTTCGGGTCTGTTTGTGTGCTGATTTGGGGGTGGGGGTTCGGGTCTGTATGTTTTCATGTTTGAGAGTGTGCTGAGTTGGGGGTGGGGGTTTGGGTCTGGTTGGGTGCTTGTGTGTGTGTGTGCTGATTTGTGTGTGCTGATTTGGGGGTGGGGGTTTGGAGTTGGGGGGGTGGGGGGTTCGGGTCTGTATGGGTGCATGTTTGTGTGTGTGCTGAGTTGGGGGGTGGGGGTTTGGGTCTGTATGTTTGCATGTTTGAGAGTGTGCTGAGTTGGGGAGTGGGGGTTCGGGTCTGGTTGGGTGCTTGTGTGTGTGTGCTGATTTGGGGAGTGGGGGTTTGGAGTTGGTGGGGGTGGGGGGTTCGGGTCTGTATGGGTGCATGTTTGTGTGTGTGCTGAGTTGGAGGGTGGGGGATTCGGGTCTGTATGGGTGCATGCTTGAGAGTGTGTGTGCTGATTTGGGGGGTGGGGGGTTTAGAGTTGGGGAGGTGGAGGTTTCAGGTCTGTATGGGTGCATGTTTGTGTGTGTGCTGAGTCGGGGGGTGGGGGGTTCTTGTCTGTATGGGTGCATGTTTGTGTGTGTGCTGAGTTGGGGGGTGGGGGTTCGGGTCTGTATGTTTGCATGTTTGAGAGTGTGCTGAGTTGGGGGGTGGGGGTTCGGGTCTGGTTGGGTGATTGTGTGTGTGTGCTGATTTGGGGGGTGGGGGTTTGGAGTTGGCGGGGTGGGGGCTTCGGATCTGTATGGGTGCATGTTTGTGTGTGTGCTGAGTTGGGGGGTGGGGATTTGGGTCTGTATGTTTGCATGTTTGAGCGTGTGCTGAGTTGGGGGTTCGGGTCTGGTTGGGTGCTTGTGTGTGTGTGCTGATTTGGGGGGTGGGGGTTTGGAGTTGGGGGGTGGGGGGTTCGGGTCTGTATGGGTGCATGTTTGTGTGTGTGCTGAGTTGGGGGTGGGGGTTCGGGTCTGTTTGTGTGCTGATTTGGGGGTGGGGGATCGGGTCTGTATGGGTGCATGCTTGAGAGTGTGTGTGCTGAGTTGGGGGGTGGGGGTTCGGGTCTGGTTGGGTGCTTGTGTGTGTGTGTGCTGATTTGGGGGTGGGGGTTTGGAGTTGGGGGGGTGGGGGGTTCGGGTCTGTATGGGTGCATGTTTGTGTGTGTGCTGAGTTGGGGGGTGGGGGTTTGGGTCTGTATTTTTGCATGTTTGAGAGTGTGCTGAGTTGGGGGGTGGGGGTTCGAGTCTGGTTGGGTGCTTGTGTGTGTGTGCTGATTTGGGGGGTGGGGTTTGGAGTTGGTGGGGGTGGGGGGTTCGGGTCTGTATGGGTGCATGTTTGTGTGTGTGCTGAGTTGGAGGGTGGGGGATTCGGGTCTGTATGGGTGCATGCTTGAGAGTGTGCTGATTGGGCAGGGTGGGGGGTTCGGGTCTGTATGGGTGCATGTTTGTGTGTGTGCTGAGTCGGGGGGTGGGGGGTTCGGGTCTGTATGGGTGCATGCTTGAGAGTGTGTGTGCTGAGTTGAGGGGTGAGGTGGGCCAGGGTGAATAACATCAGAGACAACGGGCAGCCTTGACTGGTGCCCCGTAGGATCACACAGGCAGGTGAAATGTGTTTGCCAGTGCGAACCCTGACCACTGGCCTGATGTATAGCAACTTCACCCAGTGTGTAAATCCCGGGCCAAACCCAAATCGGCATCACCACGTAGATCTGTTCCCATTTAGTGATGCTCTTTGGCATTCGCTGCAGTCCCCTAAAGATCATACTCCTAGGTCCAGAATTGTCCCTGGACATGGTATGATAGTAACAAATGTTTGCCCCCCACCCCCACTTACTATCCCCTCTCCCTCTCCAGCACTATCTGAAATGTCGTCAGGCCTAGTACGATATAAGCTTGTTTTGTTCCTCTCCCTCCTTTCTCCTCCCCTCTCCCTCACCTTGTGTAATTCTCCGGCTCTACCAGAAATAAACTATCATAGCATATCATTAGAGATGTTGGGCCAGAGTGTCAAGGTGTGGTTTATTTGTACATTCCTAAAGCTTTCAAAATCGGCTGCAGCCTTTTCTAGTATGGTCCTGGATGATGTCTGCTCCTGTAATTTTGCAACTAAACCTCGATCAAGCGTTTGAGACCCATTGAGTGTGGGTAATTGTTACCTTTCTACAACCCCATCAAGCAATGTTCAGGGTGATAGAAGCACAAGCAGAAACTATTTCTCTGGCGCAATATGGTGGAGCTCCTGCCAGTTTTGCCCTGCCCAGAAAGAAACTGAGATCAGTTTCTTTGTATGTTCACTAAAGTAATTGGTCATCCTGTGATAATTCCTTTCAAAAGCTCATAATTTGGCAACAGCTTGTGCTTTGAAATGTTGTTTTTTTTAAAAGTATGTCCTCAATTTCCACCTTAATCTCAAACATAGCAGGTTGATATGCTGTGCAGCCCGCTATTCCTCAAAGTATCCATCAATAAGTGCATGAAAAGGTATGCTGGCAAGGCTATGTTCTTTATCTGATCTTGTTCTTTTGTCGCTTCTAGGATTCTCCAAAAAGTATATAATTTGTATATACTCTAGACGTGGACCGTCGTAGTGGGAGCATAACAGTGGATTTCGTATCTTTATCCAAAGATGTCCCTGCCAATGTTTAGTGCAGTAAAAAAAGAAAGATTGACCAGGAGCACCGTTAATTTAAGGATGAGTGGACTGAGAAGTTTTTTTTCATCGAGTACAAACCTGATGTGTCCTCGTGTCTCATTAGTCTCGAACGCATAGCAGTCCCCAAGGAATATAATATCCGCCGCCATTGTGAATCAAAACATTCACAATTTAAGGATTTGCAGGGGGAAGCGAGAATTAAGAAAGCTGGGGTGCTAAAAACACAGCTGGCTAACCAACAGGGTGTTTTTGCCCAGAAAAAAAAAGAATCTGAATGTGCCACCTTTGCGAGTTATAAGGTTGCACAGCTTATTTCAAGGTCAGCACGTCCTTTCACAGATGGGGATTTCGTTAAAGACTGACTGATGGAGATTCGCGAGGCAGTGTGCAAAGAAAAAAAAAATGCTTTTACAAATGTTCCCCTTTCACGTATGAGTATCCAGCGGCGTATTGTAGATATGGCTGACAATTGTTACAGCCAACTGACAATGCGGTGTAAGGATGTCAAGTTCTTTTCAGCTGCCCTTGATGAGAGCACAGATGCAAGTGACACAGCGCAACTCTTAATTTTCATTTGGGGGGTCGATAATCAATGCAAAGTATTTCAGGAACTGGCTTCCCTGGTATCTTTGCATGGCAGGACTACTGGTGCTGACATTTTTTAATGCTTTTCCAAAAGTCATTGATGATTTAAATTTGCCATGGGATGCGTTGGTAGGCGTGACGACTGATGGGGCCCAAGCCATGGTTGGGGAGCAAAATGGGTTTATTGTCTGCTTGAAAAGGCACTTAGGCGAGAAGGCTGTCCATTTAAAAAATTATCACTGCATAATCCACCAGGAGGCATATGTGCAAAACATTTGAAATTCACTCAAGTGATGGACTTTGTTGTGAAAGCGGTTAATTTTGTCCGTGCACACTCTTTAAATCACCGATTGTTTCAGGCGTTTCTAGAAGAGGTAAAGGCGGATTATGGTGATGTCCTATATCACACTGATGTTCGATGGCTTAGTCGTGGCAATGTGCTGAAGCGATTCCTTGCTTTACGGCACGAAATAAAAGCATTCCTTGATGAAAAGGGAATGGACACTTCTGTCATGCTAGATATTGACTGGGTAGCTGACTTTGCTTTTCTGACTGACCTGACAGGCCATTTCAATGATTTAAATTTACAGTTGCAAGGAAGCCAAAATCTCATATCGGATCTGTTTGAGGCAGTTTGTGCCTCTGAAATAAAGTTAAGGCTTCTGACAGCCCAACTGTGCAGAGGTTTTCCCCCATGACAAGTATGGAGGGTGGTATCGGCATGTGAAGGTCCTGAAGGAACTGCAAAATGTTTTTGAGAATCGTTTCTCACAATTCAAATCCCAGCGAGCCTCTTTTAAACTTTTTGCAGACCCTTTCTCAGCTGATGTTGACAGTGTGCAACCTGAACTGCAACTGGAACTGATTGAACTTCAGTGCTGTAGTGACCTCAAAAATAAGCACAGAGAGATGCCTTTATTAGTCTTCTATCAGTCTCTGGACACTGCACAATTCCCCAATCTGTCACAGGAAGCATTAAAGATGGTTTCTATGTTTGGCAGTACTTACATTTGTGAGCAAGTTTTTTCACAAATGAAACTACATAAATCCAGCCTAAGGACAAGACTAACTGACCAACATCTCCATGCTATCCTGAGAGTAGGAACAACCTCACTGGAGCCCGAGATCCAGAAACTGACAGCTGAGAAATGCTGCAATGTTTCTCACTGATCAACTATGTCTGGTTCACTGTTTCATCCTGTATGATTTGGGGAAATGTATAGTACAACATGTAAGTTTTAAATACAAATAAAACGGTACACCTCCAAAAAGATGTTTTTTCCAACTGCCATGGTGTTTGGTTGGGGGTAAGGGGGCACTGGAGCATAGTGTTTGCTTGGGGGTGAGGGGCCATGGGGCATAGTGTTTGCTTGGGTGTGAGGGGGCCATAGGGCATAGTGTTTGGTTGGGGGTAAGGGGGCACTGGGGCATAGTGTTTGCTTGGGGGTGAGGGGGCCATGGGGCATAGTGTTTGGTTGGGGGTAAGGGAGCCCTGGGGCATAACGTTTGGTTGGGGTGAGGGGCATGGGGCATAATGTTTGGTTTGGGGTGAGGGGGCCATGGGGCATAGTGTTTGGTTGGAGGTAAGGGGGCCCTGGGGCATAGTGTTTTGTTAGGGGTAAGGGGGCCCTGGGGCATAGTGTTTGGTTAGGGGTAAGGGGGCCCTGGGGCATAGTGTTTGGTTGGGGGTGAAGGAGATGGGGATTAGTGTTTGGTTGGGGGTGAGGGGACCATGGGGCATTGTGTTTGGTTGGGGGTGAGGGACATGGGGCATAGTGTTTGGTTAGGAGTGAGGAATATGGGGCATAGTGTTTGGTTGGGGTGAAGGGGCCATGGGGCATAGTGTTTGCTTGGGGGTGAGGGGGCCATGGGGCATAGTGTTTGCTTGGGGGTGAGGGGGCCATGGGGCATAGTGTTTGGTTGGGGGTAAGGGGGCCCTGGGGCATAATGTTTGGTTGGGGGTAAGGGGGCCATGGGGCATAGTGTTTGCTTGGGGTAAGGGGGCCCTGGGGCATAGTGTTTAGTTGGGGGTGAGGGACATGGGGCATAGTGTTTGGTTGGGGTGAGGGGGCCATGGGGCATAGTGTTTGGTTGAGGGTAAGGGGGGCCTGGGGCATAGTGTTTGCTTGGGGGTGAGGGGGCCATGGGGCATAGTGTTTGGTTGGGGGTAAGGGGGCCCTGGGGCATAACGTTTGGTTAGGGGTGAGGGACATGGGGCATAATGTTTGGTTGGGGGTAAGTGGGCCCTGGGGCATAGTGTTTGCTTGGGGGTGAGGGGGCCATGGGGCATAGTGTTTGCTTGGGGGTGAGGGGGCCATGGGGCATAGTGTTTGGTTGGGGGTAAGGGGGCCATGGGGCATAGTGTTTGGTTGGGGGTAAGGGGGCCCTGGGGCATAATGTTTGGTTGGGGGTAAGGGGGCCATAGGGCATAGTGTTTGGTTGGGGGTGAGGGACATGGGGCATAGTGTTTGGTTGGGGGTGAGGGGGCCATGGGGCATAGTGTTTGGTTGGGGGTAAGAGGGCCCTGGGGCATAGTGTATGCTTGGGGGTGAGGGGGCCATGGGGAATAGTGTTTGCTTGGGGGTGAGGGGGCCATGGGGCATAGTGTTTGGTTGGGGGTAAGGGGGCCCTGGGGCATAGTGTATGCTTGGGGGTGAGGGACATGGGGCATAATGTTTGGTTGGGGGTGAGGGGGCCATGGGGAATAGTGTTTGCTTGGGGGTGAGGGGGCCATGGGGCATAGTGTTTGGTTGGGGGTAATGGGGCCCTGGGGCATAACGTTTGGTTGGGGGTGAGGGACATGGGGCATAATGTTTGGTTGGGGGTGAGGGGGCCATGGGGCATAGTGTTTGGTTGGGGGTAAGGGGGCCCTGGGGCATAGTTTTTGGTTGGGGGTGAGGGAGATGGGGCATAATGTTTGGTTGGGGGTGAGGGGGCCATGGGGCATAGTGTTTGGTTGGGGGTGAGGGTGCCATGGGGCATAGTGTTTGGTTGGGTGTGAGGGGGCCATGGGGCATAGTGTTTGGTTGGGGGTAATGGGGCCCTGGGGCATAGTGTTTGCTTGGGGATGAGGGGGCCATGGGGCATAGTGTTTGCTTGGAGGTGAGGGGGCCATGGGGCATAGTGTTTGGTTGGGGGCAAAGGGGCCCTGGGGCATAACGTTTGGTTGGGGGTGAGGGACATGGGGCATAATGTTTGGTTGGGGGTGAGGGGGCCATGGGGCATAGTGTTTGGTTGGGGGTAAGGGGGCCATGGGGCATAATGTTTGGTTGGGGGTGAGGGACATGGGGCATGGTGTTTGGTTGGGGGTGAGGTGGCCATGGGGCATAGTGTTTGGTTGGGGGTGAGGGTGCCATGGGGCATAATGTTTGGTTGGATGTGAGGGGGCCATAGGGCATAGTGTTTGGTTGGGGGTGAGGGACATGGGGCATAGTGTTGCACTCCAAGAGTGAACCCAGTAATAAAGCTAAAACAGGCACAGTTAGGAGATGTTCATCTTTGGCTTTTTGAGGAAACCTGACTCAATGAAGGCCATACTCCTCTTGGGCAACCCAAATAGCAAACTGTAGCAGTCCAAAATAACGGCATGTCCAATCTAGGGTCAATAAAATATATATAAGTTAACTAAACAGGCGAGATACAATAACTAAATAGAAATAAATTATAACAATGGAAAATGTGTAGTACAAAATGTAAGTTTGAAATGCAAATAAAAATCGTTACCCCTCAAAAACTTTCTTTTTCCATGTGTTTAGTACAAATTGGGGGTTTAAAAAGCCTCCTGCCACGCCCCGCCTACTGCCCCGCCCACATTTACTTTTCGGCCCACTATAGCCCTCATGTAAGGTACTTTCGGCCCTCTGTCAAAATCAGTTGTGCACCCCTGATGTAGAGGTACCCTTGGAACACTTGGATCATGTCAATGTAGTCATCATGTAAATGCTGAAATGCAAACACCACATATTCGATGGAACATACAGCAAGTCTCACAAATTCAGAACAATGATGCAGTAACACAAATGGACTCCATTGCGACGTTCCCATCAGACAACTGGAGGATTTACCATGGTAGGGAACAATCCCTTTACAGGGAATGGGCAATAGGGCAGCTGACAGACAAACTTGATGTGTCCCATGCTGTCGATCACATCCAACCCCGCCGAGGAACCTGGCATAGGGGTGGCAATAGGTGACAAATCCTTTTCCCTTCTTGTAGACACAGAGGCAACTAGGTCCTGCATTAGGGAAGGAGCATTTACATTGTCAGGCGATGCCATGAACACTCAAGGATTCTCTCCGGCTCAGGAAGTGGTTCCTTTCACAGACAACATTTCACTATCTATAGTAGATCATGATCTATCACTGCCTTTACTCTACTTTAGACAGACACCTGGGACCTGAAACATTCTGGGATGAGACATTATGAGCAGACTGAACATGATGATTTCATTCACAGACAAGGGAATAGTGTGTTCTACACCAGAATTATACATGCTTAATCTAAGACAGATTGTTCAATCCTATTGTGGGCGCACGGTACAGAGGGGGGTGCCAGTGGACGCAGGCATATTCCAGTATGGAACTGACATTTGTTTTTTTTTATTATTTTATTCATATTTATATAGCACACAACAGCCCGAGGACATCGTGGCACTTGTTACAGTACAAAGCTTAGTTACTTAGTTAGATGGTCATTAGCAATATATATACAGTTTGCAGTATAGTTACATAGTCATTAGCAGTATATATACAGGTTACAATATAGTTATATTACATTTGTGTTATATCACAATATACATGGCAGACGTGAAGGAGGCCGTCCTCCACTTGCTAGTTGAGGAGAGTGGCCTTGAGGATGTTGCGGAAGACAGAGATGGAAGTTTCAGGTCTAAGGGTGGCAGGGAGTGAGTTCCAGAGTTTCGGTGCAATATAGGAGAAGCCTAGACCTCCCGCTGTGGCTCTCTTTATGCGTGGTATGTGTAGCTGGTTGGTGTACTGAGCTCTGGTGGGGCGAGTGGATGTGGTCCTTGATACTGCTTCAGATAGGTATGCTGGAGCGGTTTTGTTGATGCATCTGTGAGTGATGCTGAGGATTTTCAGAGTAATACGGTCTTTGACCTGAAGCCACCGTGCTCCACGTCTGGCGTGGGATATATGGGGCCTCATTCCGAGGTTGGAGGTAAGGTACAAACCATGCCGGTAATGATTTACCGGCATGGATTTCCACTCCATGCCATTCCGACCCTTCAGACCGTAAATTACGGCACCGTAAACAACAATGCCGTAATTTACGGTCTTGGGTCGCGCGCGCACACCACCATGGCGTAATCAACGGCATGGCGTAAACCGGAGCTGATCGCAAGTAAGGAGCACACGTAAATAACGGTCTCCTTAAGGCCGTAAAGTACCTTACCGGCATGGAGTACATACAGGCATCTCAGAGAAGGAGTTAAGAACACTGAGCAGTGGTTTCCACAGCCACAGGTGCACACAATCAGCACAGGTGTAGCCAATGGAGTCTGGCACAGCACAAAATGAGCATACCCACACACCACACCCTCTCCCACACCAAGATGATACCAATAGTAGTGGCACAACTGGAGCTGGAGGCCTTGCTTGCAAGGCAGTAACAACAACAACCACAGCCCCAACCAGAGGACAGACAGGAGGAGACGGAGGGTGAGACAGGCCCAGCATGCACCACCAGTGCATCCACCGTTACCACGCCGGCAGCCCCCAATCCCTCGCATCTGAGCCACCTCCTTCAACCTAACAGCACATCAGATCCACACCCTGTACCGGCTTGTCCATGACACCATCACCACCATAGTGGACCTGATACATGACGACATAGTGAGTTTCATAGAATAAAGCTCTGCCATCCCCCCTCCACTGAAGGTAGTGACTGTGCTCCACTTCCTTGCCACAGGCACCTACCGGCACACAGTGGGGCACATGCATGGTATATCACAACCCTTATTTACCCGGATACTGAACCAAGTGCTGGATGCCCTCCTCAAGCACACAAGGGACTACATATACCTACCACGGACTCCCCAGGATGCAAATCTTGCCTTCCATGCACTGTGAGACATCAAATGACACCTGCGCAATGATCAATGTCCACTCCGTTTTACATTATGAACAACCAGTGTATTGAATAATTGTCATGAAACGTGTACAACAAAACCTCCACCACCCTCCCCCTCCCCCCAACTCCCAAACACACCCTCACTCCCCTCCCCCTCACCCACAACAACCCCAGAATAGTGCCATAAGGCCAACATAGGCCACATGTGTGTGCCAGCATGTTCAAGGCGTGCCCCCAGAGCCAGGGGGATCCATGTTGGGCCGGCGCAATGTACGCAATGAGCGTCGGAGCGGGCTGGTCTGGGTGGAGGAGCACTGTGACGGTGTGTCCTCCCGCTGGGGCTGTCGTGTGGGAGGTGCAGCCTCCAGGGCATCCGCGATGCGTCCCAGGACCGCACACAACCTATTGCTGCTGTCAGTGACCGCCTGACGCATCTGCCTTAGCTCATCCACCCACTCCACCCTGGCCTGGCGGGTGTCCTCCATGAACACATTGATGAGGTCCGTCAGCTGATGTGCACGTGGTTCATCAATGTATGTAGGTACATTCCTGGCGGGTCTTGGGCCTACCTGCCCTGGCATGGCCTCAACTGGTGGAATAGGTCCAGGATCTGCCGGAGCACTACGGCCAGGGGTTTCCTGCTCCACAGAGTCACTGCTTGATGGCAGGGGGACATTGGTGGGCTCCGGGGTGTGGACTGTGGGGTAAAAGTCCTCCTCAGTGGCACCACAGATCGATAAGGGGCTGTCCACATTCTCCTGGGTGGCCGTAGCTGCCAACTCCCCAGCAATGCTTGATTCTGCCGACCTTGGGGTGTCTAATGTGGCAGGTGCCGAGGCAGGGAGGGATTGTGGTGGTGCATCCTCCACTGGCGTTTGTGGTGCCTGGGTTGTTTTCTTATTCCGTGCTGGAATGCTCCGGGACCGGCCTCTGCACGTGGAGGTGGATGGACGGGTCGTCTGGGTATCCCCGCTGTCATGATCGGTGCCTGTGGGGGTAGAGGAGAGGGACAACATGAGTGATTGTATGATGCGCTAATTGCATAGATCGCTGCATTCACATTTCTGTAATTTGGGGTTTGTGGCCCTCTGGGCGTTGTAACAGTACTAGTACATATGAATGTGAATTGAATGTACGCATGTGTACGCATGTGTCGGAGTGACTCATCCTGCCATAGTAATGTGCAGTCTGGCTCACACACTGCCGAACCTGATGCACAATGTGCATGATGGAATGTGCAAGTTACTGCACTATGGCTGATGTGTGTTATGTACTTGCACTTGGCCCTTGATTGCGTTGCAGTTGACTCTGCATTAGTTGGATGGGGGGGTGGCTACATGACAAGGTGCCTTTTATGGCCCTTGGGGGAGTCTACATCATGCAATTGCCATTGGCAGTGTTGACTTTGGACACTCACCTCCATCGGCAGACGACGTTGCCCCGCAGTCCATTTCACCGATGCCCTCTATGCATTCCGTGCGGATCATTGCGGCATATGTCTCCTCCCATGTCTCAAGTCGCACAGGGGAACTTGGGCCCCCTCCAGTCTGCATGGCCTGACTCCTGTTGGCAGTGAGGAGTCCCCGCACCCGCACCCGCAAGTCATCCCACCGCTTGCGGCAGTCCTTGGGGGTGTGAGGGGTGGAGCCTACAGCGCTCACCCTTTGGGCGGTTTCTGCCCAGATGTTCTTTTTGCGGATAGTGGACTCCCTCCGCATGTCGGGGCTGAACACCACGTCAGCGTGTTCTGCCAGGTAGTCCACCATGACCTGGAGCTCATCAGGGAAGAATCGCTTCTTGCGGAGCCGGTCCGCAGACTTCTTAGGTGCTTTAGGCATAGTTCCTGGGTTCCTGATGCTTTCCCCAACTTCGGATTGCTCCCAAGGGTGCTGCCTGATGAGGATGGCAATGGATTGTGTTTTTAAAGATGGCCGCCGCGCTCCTTCCCGTTCCTGTGCGATGATGTAATTTCCGGTTCCGTTGTTTTGCGGTGACCGTAATTTACGGGATCCGTAAATTACGGTCCCCGCTATTTACTGTCGCTGCTGCTTCCATGGCGGTGTTGTAATGTACGTGTCGCAGCAGGCCGGTAGGGGTTTTTCGGGGGGTTTTGCGGCATGCCGCTAGGTACTTTTCCGGCATGGCGAAAAGCGCGTGTCCGCGAGGTCGGAATGGGACGCAATTAGCGGTCTGTCACCTTGCCGGAGTCGTACTTTCCGCCATGCCGGAAACGACCAGTACTTACCTCCAACTTCGGAATGAGGCACATGGTCTCTTCTGGGGATGCTCATGGTGGCTCTGAGGGCATTGTTTTGTGTGGTTTGCAGTCTGTGAATGTTTTTGGCAGAGGTGCCAGCTAGGAGGGCGTTGCAATAATCGAGTTTGGCTCCTATAGTTGCTCTAGCTATGGCCAAGCAGTTGGGGGTGGATAAGTAGGGTTTAATGGCATTGATGAGTTTGGTGCTGAACGCTGATGCAGAGGCTATGGCGCTGACTTGTTTGTTCATCGATAGATTTGCATCAATGTGAACACCTAGAATCTTGACAGAGGATGAAACGGAGATGGTTGAGTTGTCTATATTGAAGTTGTTGTATTGGGGGCTTAGTTTCGATAATGTGTTTATCTGGCCCAGGATGAGAATTTCAGTCTTCTCCCCGTTAAGACAGAGGCCACTGATTGCCATCCAAGCTTGGATAGTGGCATAGATATTGTGAAGGGCCGTGGCATCTTGGTGATAGAGTCCAGATAGGGGTAAAAGTACTTGAGTGTCATCTGCATAGTTAGTATATGCAACAGCCATGGAGTCAAGTAGGTCGATGAGGGGTTTTGTGAAGAGGTTATAGAGGGTGGAGGCTGTACAAGATCCTTGGGGGACACCGCAGTTTATAGTGGTAGGATCTGCATTAGCTGTGTCGGCATAGACCTTCATGGCTCTTCCTTCAAGGAAGGAAGTGATCCAGGGTGCTGCTTGATTAGAGAAATGGGCTGCATTGGTGAGGTGGGTGGTGAGTGTTTGGTGATCTACCAGGTCAAAAGCAGCTGATAGATCGAGAAGGAGGAGCAAGACAGGTTTGTCTTTGTCCATGATCTGTGAAATTTGATTTTTTAGGTCTAATAAGGCGGTTTCTGTTCCATGCCCAACACGGAAGCCAAATTGTCTTTTGCCTAGTATGGAGTTAGCTTTTATGTATGATTGGATCTGGATGTGAGCTACTTTGTCCAGGATTTTTAGGAGGAACGGGACTGTCATTATCCGTCTGTAGTTGTTGGGTTGTGCTGGGTCAAGTGTGGCCTTTTTTAGAAGTGGCCGCACCCAGGCTTCCTAGAGATTGTTTGGGACAGTTCCTGTTAGGAAAGATGCGTCAATGAAGGCAGTAATCAGGGGTGCTAGGTCATTGTTGCAGTCTTTGATTATTTTGGGAGGGCAAATGTCTGCTTTGCAGAGGGATGATTTGAGGTTTTTGATGAGATTAAGGACCTCAGGTTCAGTGACGTCTCTGAAGGAGAATTGAGCGTGATTGAGATTACTACGCTTGTCTTGTGTAGGGCGGTTGGTTTTTTGGTTTGGGAGGGCTTTGCAGTGGTTTTGGCTTTTGTTCTGGAGGAGTTTTATTTTGTTGAGCATGGGGGACTGAATGCTGGCACACCAGGCTTTGTCTTTAGTTATCTCGTCAGCGGTAGCCGGAGGAGTGACTAATTCATTAAAGATTGCGAATAGTTCTGTAGCTTGGGAGTTGGCCTTTGAGATCCTATCATTGAAGGAGTTGGGTTTTGCTGCTAAGATGGCTTTTTTATATTGGAGGGCTATTTGTTTGAAGAGGCTCTTATTTAGATCACTCGGATCCATTTGCCAGTTTTTAAGCGACTGACGCTTTTGAGCTCGGAGGGTTTGGAGTTCTTCCGAGAACCAAGAGTTGAAGTGAAATGATTTGTTTTCCTTCTTGCTTTCAAGTGGGGCTATAGAGTTTATGGCATTGGTGAGAGTATCATTAAATATAGCTGATAGTATATTTGGGTCCTAAGAGAAAGGTGGTGCTAGGCAGGGGCTTTTAAAGTGGGGACGCAAGTTGTCTGCGTTGAGTTTTTTAGAACTTCTTATTGTGGCAGGTGGTGCGTGGGTGAGAGTCTTAGGTTTAGAGTTGGTGGGGATGAGGAATTCGATACTTGTGTGGTCAATCCATGGAAGGGCGGTGTTTGAGGTAATGTTGGATGCACAGTTGTGATCCATGACCCAGTCAAGGGTGCAGTCTTTGGAGTGAGTGGGGGTGAGGACTCCTTGGGAGAAACCTAAGTCTGCGAGTTCTTTAGCTACGGTTGCGGCGGACTTATCCTTAGGATCATTGTATCCTAAATTTAAGGCTTCTAAAATAAGGAATTTGGAGGACTTTTTAATGTTGTTGCTGAGTCGATGGGAGAGGTGCTCTTGGAGGTCAGCTGGGAGTCCGGGAGGTCTGTATAGGATGTGGATGTTGATTAGATTATTGGGGGAGAGCGTAAGCTTGGCTGGTAGGATATCAGCATTACCACCCCATGTACTATGGTCTGCTAATCTAATGGATAGTGAGTCGTTGTGGGTATTGCCATTGCATGGCTTCCAGGAATTGCAGGGAAGGTGTGGTGGGTTCCAAAGGAATACTTATTCAGGCTTGAATTACCATTGGAGGAGGAGGAGGGAACCATAAGGCCAATAGAAATAGAGGGAGTGGTCGCGAGCGAGAACTGGATTGTGGTGCATGGGATGGATGACACAGGTTAGGCATAGAGAGCAGTGATCACAGTGGCAGAGGGGTGCAGGTTGACCACAGTGGCAGCCTAAGAGCTATTCTGGGAAGAGAGACTAGAAATAGAGATGGTGTTCAAGATGAGTGTGATCTACTGGCTAAGTATACACTACAGGGAAGTACCACAGAGGATGGCAATGGCGCTGGAGGTGCCACCCCCATTCTGAGAGGAGGACATGGCCAAGGTACCCAGCACCCTATGGACAAGTCCCTATGATGTAGGTCACATAAAGAGCATAGGGGGAGTGAATGTCAAGCTAAAGCCAGGAGCAGTTTTACCAAGAGTGAAATAGTACCCCCTAACTAAGGAGGCAGATGAAGGCATTTATGAGACAATCACAGCACTGATTGAGAGAGGCATTCTTGTACCATCAGAGTCCCCATGCAACACCCCGGTGTACCCAGTGAGGAAGGCAAAAGGGGGGATTGCATTTCATGCATGATTTAAGGCCTCTTAACCACATTCTAGAAGCAGAAAATCCTTTAGTTGCAAACCCAGTGACAATTTTGTGCAGCATTCCGGCAGAAACTGCCTGCTTCATGGTCATTGATTTGAAGAATGCGTTTTCTCAATACCACTACACCCAGACTTGCAAGACTTGACCAGCTTTACGTATAGAAACCAGAAGTGGAAACATACAAGACTTCCTCAGGGGTACTGCGAATCACGATCTATCTTTACCAGAGTGATACAGATGGATTTGAGCAATATACAGATGGAGAGCACGGTCTTGAAATACGTAGATGACATTTTGATTTGCAGTGAGACTGATCAGTGTAGGCAGGACTCAGTGGACAAGGCCAAGTTACAGTACTGTCAGAAAAAGGGGCTATACATTAGACAGACAATAACCCAAAATGGCCAACAGATCACCCCAGAGAGAGCAGAGACAATACACAAAACATGTGAGCCCACCACAATGAGGAAAATGCAACAGTTCTTAGGGTTATGCAACTACTGCAGAGCATGGGTCCTCGATTACTGTTCTTACATGAGGCCCCTACTGGGTGCTCTAAAGGAGGCGCAGAAAGGGAACAAAACACTAACATGGACCACAGAAATGACTGAGACTGTTGACATGCTGAAAGAGGAGGTAAGCACAGCACCGGTTCTAGGGATCCCAGACTACAAAAAGGATTTTTTCCTGTTCTCACACACTGACGGTGTAGTGATGAAGGCAGTGCTGACACAAAAGATGAGCAAGGGACAAACGCCAATAGCTTACTACAGTGGGAAGCTTGACCCAGTAATGAGGGGACGCTATCAGTGCGAACAAGCTTTGGCAGCTGCTACATTTGCAGTGGATAAGTCATCAGCAATAACCATGGGGTGCAATACTGCTCTCTATGTGGAGCACACCCTCTTTGAGATACTGCAGAAGCCAAATAGCACATTGGCAACATAAAGAACATCATGGTATGAGGTGATACTATCGAATGCAGCACTGAAGATGAGCTGCAAACTTGTCAACCTAGCAATAATCCTAGCAGACATTCTACAGGTAGGAGAATATCCACACAACTGCACAGCAAACATAGAGATGTTCAGTGACACTAGCAAGGTCGGGGAGGATGCACTTGAGGGGGGAGATGTGCTCTAAATTGACGGGTCCTCAACAATTGACCAGACAGTTGGGGTCAGGCATACAGAAACTGCAGAATTAAGACTGAAGGAAGATGGGACAAGTGAGGTAGTAGCAAGTGCTCAACTACCATCCCATTACTCAGCACAAGCAGCAGAACTAGTGGCCCTAATGCTAGCGCCGAAACACAGCAGAGGGAAGGAGGTGACAGTGTACTCTCTCTCCACCTATGTGATGTCCACAGTACACTCAAGAATTTCACGATGGCTCTGGAGAGGATTCAGGAGGGCAGACAGGACTCCAGTACAGATCGAAGTGATTACTTATCCAGCACGGATAGCAATAGTGAAGTGCCAAGCACACACTAAAGGGGAAGATCCCATCTCAAGAAGGAATGAGGCATCAGATTTTGAGGCAAAGTGCGTAACACATTTTGGGGAGCTATAGGAAATAGAGGGAGCTCCAAATGCTTGAGAGTGCACCAGGTACTTAAGGAAGGGTACACTGTACTGCCAGGAGCACAAATTATGGAACTGCAGGGAGCTGCACCCAGGGATGAAAAGGAGTTGTGGACAAAAAGGAAGATGCACAATGCCTCAGACAAATGCCCTATGGCGGCAGAATAACACAGGGAAAGTGGCCATGCCACTATCATTACTGAACACTGTACTGGCACAATTGCATTATCCAACACACAGAGGAAAAGAGATCATTGCTTCCCACATTGGAGAACCATGGTTCTGTTCTAATTTGGCAGAACACATGGCTGAATTTGTGAGTATCTGTTTGACTTGCCAGCAGTGTACAGCAAGGCATACTCTGAGAGTTCTGAGAGGAGCCACACCGGGACCAATAGGCCGATTCCAGCATTGACAGTGGATCCTGTCTCACAATTCTTGCTCTCTGTCCAGCCTGAATCAGCTCAGTTTACCCCTTGCTCAGTGGCCTGAGGCCTGCTGTCATTTTCCTAAACCTTATTAAGCAGTTTCTACAGTGTCCATGCTATACTACATTTTCCATAGGTTAGTCACACTTGGCTCTGTCAGGTCCCATAGGTGCTCTTTCAGTTCCATGGGGTTGATACTATTTAAGCATCTGCAAGCTTTGCTCAGGATATCTTGTGCCTTGCGGTTTCTATGTTGCTGCACTTGGCTAATGACAAAAATAATAAAATCAATGACAGTATGCATATGTATCTGGCTTCTAACTATAGAACTGTACGCTCGTGTTTTTCATATATTCGAGTGTGTGTTTGTGTTCAGTAGTGTGGATGGCCTGTGTGCTTCATGTCTAACACTGCTATGTCGTGGTTTCTATCGATGTCAGCAACATGGCTTCTTGGTGTTTTAAACCGGGCTGTCCATATAGGTGTCTCTGACCCTGGCCTGCGGCTCTTCATCCACACATGGGTAGACCTGAACAGCACCTGGTCTGTATGGCTGGCTGAGGGGATACCTCTCAACATATTTGTCAATCATTGGTCCGTTTGGAATTCATCCAAAATAGAATTGATGTTTTCAGTGTTTCCTGGCATTTAATTTTGCCATGAATTTAGTGGGGGCGGGGGGATGACAGGATCCCGACTCCCTCTTCACCAACAGGTCACATCCTACATCCATATTTTAAAAATGTGGGGTTAAGCCACACCGACATGTGATTGTTGTTTTGTGGTTCAGAAGACATTTGGATAAAAAGTAGTCAAATAAGAACTATTTTACAGTGAGGCAAGTTTTGCAGTGAAACTGTTTCGGGAAGATAAGGGCAGCTATATTATCCGGGTGAATTAAACTATCTAGGACCAAGCTTAATTCCCAGGAACTGAAGGGTTTTCACTTATTACATATAGGATATGTAATTTGGTGTTTATAAATTATAGTGCTGCCTACTTTACACTTTTATTTTTTGTTTGTTGTGTTTGGGCGCCAGTGTAAGTCAACATGTCCTATTGAGGGAACGCATAAAGAGCATCATTCTGTAGAGGGGTTTTTGAGCATTAAGGCACATAGAGAAATGGATGACTTTTGAGCAGAAACTTTGATACAGTCTTGCTTTTTGCAGATCAAAGAAGAGGCAGGTAAAGAGTTGCAAATGTTTGGGGCAAGAACTGCAAAATGGCTTTGTCTTGCAATCACTTTAAAATGGTGGAGGAGACAATTCCAACTGGCTGGCATGCCAGAGATTGTGCCTGGGAGCGCAATGCATCGCCATGATATGGAGGCATCTATACATCAGGCATGCAATCTTAAGCCTCGCTTTGCTGAGTAGGCAGCCAGTTAAGAGAGGCCCCAGCTGGCGATATATTGTCATGCTTGGGGGAGTCTGCGAATCAATCAGACTGTTATGTTCCGAGTTCTTTGGAGCTTTGGAGAAGGGAGGAAGACAGGCCACAACACAAGGCATACAAGGCACTGCAAAAATCTGGTCTTAAATTTGTAGCAGCCGTACCATAAAGGTATGTGTTTCAGAGAGAGTAGAGGGTCAATTTGTCTGAAATGTCTAAGTTGAAAAAACAGGTACTTAAAATTGTGTTCGAGCAGAACGGCGCAAAACACAGGACAGAAACAAGAAACTTAACACACTCCATGTCAAAGGAAGATAGCTGCAGGCACGGCCCCGCACCTGCACTCATCTGCAGTCACACGCTACTGGAAGACACATTAGACAACACCTCTGCCACTTAAATGCAGCTAAATTCCATGACAAAACTGTGGTCTCGCTGGACACATAATCAGTCTCCTGGACTTGCATACTCTCCCGACAAACCTACAGCACCCATCCACAAGCCAGCTCGACATGGGTCACTGGCAGAGACTTGGCCACCCATACTTACCTTTGTATTGGCTAAAATACACACACAAATTCTTTAGTCCTCTGACGAATCTCCCATTCGATAGACTTCGGTCCACCAAGGGCGTTCACCTACAGCGCTTTGAGACCATACCAATGGTAACAGGCACTAAATAAATGCCATATCACATTGCATTAATCAAAGAAAACAAGAGATGTTTTACTTTATTTCTTTGGGGAGGGAGTAGCGCAGGAGAGAAAGACAAGACACATTTTACTGTGAACACCTATTCTTGAACTCAAAAAGAATAACCTTGGTTTTAGGCCCATGTAAATGACCAACATACATCACAATTCAACACAGTGGAAGTGAAAACCGTTTCCAGCAGATGTCGACACTGGTCATCTGTGATAAGGGACTAACCATGTTAAGTTGGACCTGTGGGTGGCTGCAAGCCTTAGCAATTCACAAAAATCTTTAGTTGGAGGGACTTTATGTTTGGAGATAAAAACATAGAAAACGCACAAATTTGCTAATTTTGGTTATCAAAGCACCGTTATGTCACCCAGCACCAAGCACTGCTCATCATCTCCAATTTCGAAGTACCAGACATGGAAATAAGCCTCACGGAAATAACCTTTGCGGTCCATTAAGGTTTTGTTTTATGTTGGTCATTAAATGTTAACCTCAGTCTGGGGATTCCCTTCCCATCACCAGGGGATTTATTTACCTTCTTGTATGGTACTCCCTCCTCCCCCTCTACCGTCCTACGCTATCACCATCTCACCCCCACCGTAAAAGACCCCACAAACTCGTCCCTCCCCTTTTCCTCCCTCTTTTAGTCATCCTTCCTGTTTCTGCTCACACCTAGGCAGTGGTCGAAGTGGGCGGGGGCAGTTGGTAGGGCGTTCCTCGTCTTTTTTTAAATTTAAGTTTTACTATTCCCATACTTTTATTTTAAAAAGAAACCGTTCTGGAATGGTTTTGTTGTCAAATGAAAGTGTATGAAGAAGTTGAAACGTGCCCTGCAGTGCACTGCACTGAACGTTCCTTTAAACAGCAGACGCATTTGTTTGGGGGTTTGTGTTGTGCGTGGCAGGGGGCGTGGCAATGGGGTCTGTGGGGAGCTGGGACAGGCCAGAGGGAAACATAGTTCCACTACTTCTTTTCGTACGCAGTGACCACTGCCCCTAGGCCTCCCGCTGCCATTGCCGTGAGTCTGTATCATGCACAACCGATCGATAAAAGTACTTCCTTCATCACCAATCACTTTGCCTCTCACCTCCACCACATTTCAGAGATGGCCATCACTGAAATCTGGACCCTCCGCCCAAAGCAGAACCACAGTAAGAGCTCACCACACTGACCGCACTCCCATATTCCACTCTCCTCACCTTTCCCAGAAGGTGGCAGATTCGGCCTACTTACCAACAAGAACCCTACACACTCCAACTTCACAACTCTTCCTTTGAATACATTTCTGGTCATCTACTGTCATAAAACATTTTAACACATTAACATAAGTAAAAAGCAGACCCCAGCAATTTTAGATGAAATCGTTAAAAAACAGGATAACATGGGTTCCCCAGTATTGCACGCATTGAGCCTTCATTAATCATTACGTTATTTGGTTGTAAGTCCTGGTATACGCGGATTTATGTTTACTGTACATATTATGCAGGTCCTCATATTATACAGCTTTGTTACATTTAAACTAAATATTCAATATATATTATTGCATATTAGCAACCTTGTTTGGGGGTTAAGGGGCATCCCAGCCAATCACAGAGCTAGAAATGCGGGCTCCACATAATTGTATTGTCTGTGTTTCGGGCCTCCTCAGAAGCGGCGAGCCTGCTTCCCCTTCTTCCACACCTGCCCCAAGGTCCACCTCACCCCACCCCGACCACTCTCCCGATTACCTGCAGCTGCCTTGTCCCACACCAGTGCCTGGAGCACTCCCCGCCACGGAAAGGGAGAAGGGACTACTACAGTTCCCTTCTCCCTTGTCCATGACGATCCTCTTGTTTAGTCAGCAACCACGCCGTTTCCCAGCTTAAAAAATAACTATTAGCATGACAGGAGGCTAATAGCAATAAACCCCTCAACGTGGGGCATTACCAAGTGAGGTAATGCCCCGCACGTCACGGTATATTCCTTAACTCTTATAGTGTGGTACTAAACATTAATATGGATTGAGAATGGCAGTAATCACATGCATTTGAATGTCGTTTGCGAGTAGTTCATTCAGTCCCTTTTTGTAGTCCTGCCAGTATGAGGGGCACCAGCAAAATTACAAGTGTCAAAATGAAAAGAATGAGTCCAGCAGTCACCAGAAATGTGGTAACTTGAGAGCACTGTCTCGATGACTGTTGACAGCAATAACAGTCCATCCAGTGGTGTCTGGGGATGTCTGCCCATAATTTCACTAGAGGCACACCACCACCAGGATGTCAACATGGCCACAGCTGATGAGACACTTCAAATTCCCTCGGGAAACCAGTGATCGCCCCACATTAACCCTCTCAGCGCCTACGCTCCAATGCACAATACAGAAACCAACTAGTGGTCAACTTGTGACATCATTCACAAACACGCTACACCTCTCCAACCAATATACCAATCACAGTCCCAGCCAATGCACTGGACACATAGGGCCCGATTCATGGAATGTTTTGCACGGTTCAAAGTGACTTTGCACTGCTGACAAGTGACTTTGCACTGCCGAAACAAACCCTGATTCTTGGAAGTGTGCTAAGTGTCTTTCTGCAGTGCAAAATGAGTGCAAAGTCATTTTGTACTGCAAGAATTACTTTGCACAGCAAAATACACTTTGCACAGTTCCATGAATCATCTTTTGTGTCGGCAGTGCAAAGTCACTATGAATTGTGCAAAAAACTCCATGAATCGGGCCCACGGAGTTCCCCTATGGACAAAGACACCTCAATGCTCATCACACAAACCACCTAGAAACAAAGCACCTTGGTGTTTCCGGATGCACACATCAAAATAGCAGCAGCAAAGCTATCTAGCATTTTCCTTCATACTTCGCTAACTCAACTCCCGTCGTTCAGGGTCATTGAGCAAATGGCCACGGCGCTAGGAGTGTGCAGCATGTGCGGCTGCCAGTGCCCCGCGTTGAGGGAGCTGTCGACTCCCCCTTGCAGGCTGCAGGGTGGGCCCTGTGCTCAGAGTCCGACACACGCTGCAGCGTGCATGATGACGGGGAAGCTTGCTGCAGTCCACTCTGAGCACACAGGCGCCACACGCTGCAGCGTGCATGATGACGGGGAAGCTTGCTGCAGTCCACTCTGAGCACACAGGCGGCACACGCTGCAGCGTGCATGACAGGGAAACTTGTTGCAGTCCACTCTGAGCACACAGGCGGCACACGCTGCAGCGTGCATGATGACGGGGAAGCTTGCTGCAGTCCACTCTGAGCACACAGGCGCCACACGCTGCAGCGTGCATGATGACGGGGAAGCTTGCTGCAGTCCACTCTGAGCACACAGGCGGCACACGCTGCAGCGTGCATGATGACAGGGAAACTTGTTGCAGTCCACTCTGAGCACACAGGCGGCACACGCTGCAGCGTGCATGATGACCGGGAAGCTTGCTGCAGTCCACTCTGAGCACACAGGCGGCACACGCTGCAGCCTGCATGATGACGGGGAAGCTTGCTGCAGTCCACTCTGAGCACACAGGCGGCACACGCTGGAGCCTGCATAATGACGGGGAAGGTTGCCGGAATATCTTTTTCAAAAGCGGCTGCTGTCCCTCAAGGTTTGGATCCCTTTTGTTTCTTCTGGGGTGGGGTGCAACTTGTCACCTTTCAACCTCCTGCTGTGACTTTGGAGAGACAACTCCTCCTACACCTCCCAGCGGCCCAATAGGTGCTGCAGGCCTCATGAGCACTGCTGATCACTTTCTTTCTTAAAGCAGTGTGTTTAAAGTGGGTGCAATTTTCAATTGATGGCCTATTTAAGACACCATTGTTGTGTTAAGAACCACAAAGGGGCATTTTTATTTTGAAAGCACATGCAAAGCAGCAGTTAACGGCCTAAAATCTGTGCCTTCCTCCAGCACAATTAAGCATATTGCACAAAACCGTTTTAGCTATTAGCCTTATTGCCACATGTTTATATTTACCAAGCCAAAACGTGTTTAAGTAGAACGTTACACGTCCCTCACATTGTATATGAAGCCTGCAAGTGAGCCATGGATATTTACCAAGGATGTGACAAGTGAGGTTGTCATCCTGGAGATTGCAGGGGATATTTTCTCTGGTTCTAGCCGTGTACTGATTTTCAGGGCACAAGTCGATACATGTGAGTGGACAGCGTCCGCCCACTCTTTTCAACAGGTAGACACAACCCTGGTTCTGTGTTTTTGAGGCCAGCATTAAAAGAAAATGTGCTTGCTCAAGTGTTCAGCTACCAGGTTTTCATGCTTCCAATGCAAACGCTTACCCACAATAACAAATAAGTGCCATTAAAGCTCACGTCTCATGTTTGGATTGAGTTTTCTTTGGAATATTTCATCATAAATTGATGGGCTTAAAGGGTGGGCACCTTTTATACTTTGCTAGTGTAGTATTGAAATTCTCCTCTCGGATTACCATGTTTTAGCTGCTGCCTACATACGTAGTGGTCATTATCGTGTGATGTCACTTCCTGTGATGTCACTTCCTGTGATGCTATCACATGCAAATTAAGTGGCCCCACACTTAATTTGCCGCACTTGGCCAAGCAAATCCTAGGGCCGGCCCTGCTAATAACATTAATGAATCTATAATATATTGGATGATAGTGTGACTTTTTAAGGAGAACACTGTGGGGGTCATTTTGCATGTGTCTGTAAATTAGGCGGAAGGGGGCTGTAAAATGTGCTCTTCGGTGCAAACTGGTCCCCTCTGCGTAATTTTCGCCATTTGCACTTTGGAGGGCAGAAGGGTGGTGTACAGTGTAGGCAAGATCGCCTTTCTGCCTCCCTTTTGCACTCTGCAGTGCAATCTCAGTAAACGCTGCCCGCCATGTGTGCATGGCAGGCGGCCTTTGCAATGGATTCCTATGGAAACCGTCTGCTTTTTGTGCCTGTAAAAAGCAGGCGGATTCCATTGGAATCCACGGCATTTACGCAGGAAGAAATGCTGGTGAAAAAGCTGCCGCATTTGTATGGCGGAAAGGAAGGGGGGATAGAGAATTGTAAATTACGATCCGTGCTCCCTCTTGGTCATGAACACAAAACATGGCGTGAAGTAAAATAACATGTTTCCCATGTTGTACTCCACTCCATCACACACATGAGCCCCTGTGTGATCCCTTCCTTATGACAAGCAAAATAAATATGTATGTGTTATGCAATATTACAACCACCCTGCATGATTTACAATGGACGGTTTAAGCACCTTTCATTTCTGAATCCATCACTACTTGGAAAGAGGTGCTCTTGCCACGGCTAGAATAAAGCTATGTTGTTTTCTGAAGGAAGGACGGCCTTTATCTCCCTTGAATAGCCTGGGAGTGTGTGTGTGTGTGTGTGCATAGAGCCGGGCGCCCATTATCAGCTGTACAGAAGAATCAGGTTTGTGTTCAGTGATGCGTAACTACATCTCCTCATTTGCCTGTAGGAATTTGCATGCCTTTTCCCAGACATTTATGGCACACGGGGTGGCTCTCCAGCTGGGTCCAGCATGCTACCCACTGTTGGCAAAGGATGATGCGATCTTTCCGATGCGCCCTGTAGCACCAACAGGTGATTTGTGTAGGGCTGGGCGACCCCCTTTGAACAAAATAGCTTTCGGCTTGGGCAGTGCAGGTGGCAGGTGTGTATGATTACACATGCGGCACAGAGATGTGTCATCGTTCCTTCCTTTTGTAGGTTTCTGACATTGTGATTGGCTGAAAGGTTAACACTGCATTTTTCGGCGTTTGTCTGTGCTGGCAGTCGAATTGGAAGAGTCCCAGATGTCCGCACGCTACAGAACTTTCTTTCTGTTGCTCTCCCTTTCTTGTTTGAAGTGTGTGCCGGTTTTTGTGGAGTGTTGTTATCAGGTATCGTAGTGCAAAGGTTACTGTTGTCGTTTAGGCCTGGCATGACCTTACTGAGGCATTTGAGGTTGCACTCCACATATCACAGCCAAATCCTATTGATTTTACTGATACTTGTTCTTGCCATCTAATAGTAGAGAGTCAAGTGCTTATATTTTCTAAGTGTTGTGGTCAGCCGTGTCGCTACGACTTCTCCAGCACTGCTCTTGCTCAACGCACCTAACCACTCACCACCATGACCCTCCCTTCCCCCTCACCTGCTGAATTGCCCCAATCCTCCATTCAGCCAAACCCCACTCACCAGTTTCCTCCAAGAAGCATTCCAACAATTACCACTCAAATGTGCAATTTTTTCTCACCTTTACCACCTATTCTTTCGGATCTGGGTTGTTTGTTGGCGCTGGTTTTGTTTGCGGGTGAACTGCTCGCAGTGTTATTGCCCCCCCCCCATTCTGACCGTTCAGTCTTTGTTTTGTTTTCCCGACAGCCCTGCAACCCCCACTCCTTATGTTCGGTATTTTTTGTATTCGAACAAAACGGTAACAGCCAATTCGATCAAATTGGGTGTTACCATTCTTTCACTCTACTTTTGAGCTCCACCACAACTCAAAAAACACCAAACCAGAATTAAAATGCCACCTGCATCATGCCTCCAGCCGCTCTTACCGCAGCGCAAACACCTTCGTCACCGAAAACACTTGCTTAGGAGGCTTCTTGCAACATTTTCCTCCTGATCTTCCAATGACCAGGCCCCCACTGACACATCGCTCACCAGCAGCTTCACTTCCAAAGGGCTGTTCACTAAAACCATCCCTCCGCTGTCCTCTCCCAAGGTTTGTCGTGATCGATCACAACATACATGCCATGTTCAAGCGTCGGTGGCACCGCACAGCCCTGGCACTCCTGCCAACTTGGAGTACTACTCTATGGCCTTTCCACCAGCTCTACACCTACCTACATTATTTGCATTTTTAAAGCGCTCACACAGCACGCGGACATCGAGGTGCTGTTACAGGAATTGTTTGTTTTAGTTGCTTAGTTGTTTGTCTTAGTTGCGTATTTATAACGTGCGTAAATACCCAGAGGTTTCTAAGCGTGGACCCGGGGATCAAACCTGTGTTGCTTCGTGTCGACTTGCTTCCAAGGTGAGCACGTTGCCGCTGTGCTATCCTCCCGGGACAATGAATGGAAATCCCGCAGACTCTTTGATTAAATCGTTCCTTGCCTCAAAAATCTAACTCAGTGAGATGGCCTCGTTATTCAGTCTCTCCTGTAACATTTGTCTAATGACACTAAAGCCTTCTTTTTTTCCCTCTACTTTAGATATTGTCTCCATACTCACTAAAATACTCATTCAAATCTCTTTTGATAGACTGCAAGCCTGCCTTCCAATCGGGGATGTGTAGGGGGGTTAGTGCTGGGGTGGACTGGACTTTAGGGAACCCTGGGGATTTCCCAGTAGGTCTCTGAACCCTGGCCAGGGGTGGACTGGACTTTAGGGAACTCTGGAGATTTCCTGGCAGGCCTCTGAACCTTGGGCCTCTTTTGTGTGGTAACAATTTGTTTCCAAACGTTCTCATAGGAAAAGAGTTGGGCTTGCTGAAAATGTTTAATATGAGGGCCACTTGGAACATTATTTCCAGGGCCTCTTTTGGTTCCCAGTCCACCTCTGGGCTAGTGTGTGGCATTCTGAGTCCAAGACAGGCAATAGGCGGGCAAGGCACGACTCTCACCTAAGCTTGTAAACACTGATATTACTCTTGCTCCACCTTTCACCTGTCTCTCTGGCCCCTCTAGTCCTGCAGTCCAAGGGCTGCTCAAGGGTTGCACAGCAATGGGATGAGGGACAGGTGGGGGGGTAATAGGGTGGTGGGAAAGAAAAGGTGCAAAGGAAGGATCCCAACTATCCTAGGTAAAAGCAAATACTATATTATACTCCTTAACAAGGCATCAATATATACAGGAAGTGACACAAACACGCACTGGGTACTGTCTCTGGTGTACTGTTTTTTAGTTAGACTTTTCTCTAGATGGTCTGTGGCTTTGCCTCAGATGATAAAGGGCCAGGCCTCACTGTGCACACCAGTTCTTGACATAAAGACTCAAAAACCCAAGGTATCTGTCTATCCAGCCCTTGAATGGCCGTGGCAGGCTTGCCAGGGAAACTCTGTACCCAGGCCACATGTGCCAGAAGCAACACAGCTAGATCAGTTCAACAGGTCGCGTTGCCAGGGTGAGAGAAGTCTCTGTCAGATGGGGACACCTGCGAAAGAGACGGAGGGCTGGGGGAAGGAAAACCAGCGGTGCTCCTACAGGCTCAGGGTGGGTTGCGCTTAACTGGAGCCTAGGTCCTAAATGTGAGGTGCGCTGCACCTCTCCTGGATCACGGGGTGCTGCTTTGAAGAATAAACCGGATATGAGCAGTAGAAGCCCACATAGTGGGGGCCTTTTCCTCTCAGGGCAAGGCTCTGCCGCACGAGCCTCCTAGGGTGATGGTCGAGGCTAACTGCTTCTACCGTCCTCCCTCCTGAAGCATATATTGCATCACATTTTAACTTGAAAATCCCCCACGCGGCACTTGTACATCAGGGACACTCCATGGCAGTGCAGCCCAGGGGAACCTAAGCTGTAAAAATAAAAAGATATGCATTTATGAATCATTTACATCTTTGCACGCAGGTTAATTTGGTAAACCCACCCAAAAACTTTGTTATTTAGCTAACTCTGACTCTCACTGCTCCCTCCTCCTGAAGCTGGGAAACAAAGAATGTACGTCAACTGAGAACTCACACCATGTTTCTGTACGGACCACCTGTGTAACTGGTTTAATGTAACAGCGCCTTGATGCCCAAGAGTTTACTGCACTATATAAATGGAAAAATAAATAAATAAATTGGAAGGGGGCTACAGATGGATTAAAGGTGTCTAAGAGCCTATTTCATAAAGAAAGAGATGAAAAAAGTCCTCCCCCCACCAAATTCTACTTTATCCTTCCAGCCTGACTCACTTCTCCATCACCCATGAGTTTGCGACCTCCAGGATATGGGGCTACCACTTGGCCGCTGTGCTTTTGCAAAATTATTTTTGGCATATTGCTGCATTGTTGCATGTTCTGAGAATAAATAACTCCAACAAAAAGTCTCTTTAAGGATAGTGCTCCTTAATCCAGAGGGTGTCTTCCCCTCCACCAGACCCTTCACCCAGTTTTCTTACAAACAACAGTTCTTGTCTTTTCTCCGGATTAATACCAAAATGATACTCAACTACCTTTGGCATTTGTTTTGGACCTTGAGTATTTTTTAAAATGTTCAAAAATGAAAAATGCAGTAAATAACTTTCAACAAAAACTCTTTCAAGGATTTTGCTCCTTAATCTAGAGGGTGTTTCCCTTCTCCTGGATTCTTCTTCACAGTTTCTTGAAAATAACAAATCTGATATTTCTTTTTGATCAAGAGCAAAATTAGGCACAATTATCTGTAGCCTTTGGGTTGTCTGAATACCTGGTTTACTCTCCTGCCAGAGTTTCTCTGCTCTCCTATATTCACACACTTGTAATTGCCTGGTAGATTCTCCTGCTACGGCTTCTTTTATGTGCACATTTGTAATTGCCTGGTATACTCTCCTGCCAAGGCTTCTTGTATTCACACACTTGTAATTTCCTGGTGTACTCTCCTGCCAGGATTTCTTGAATTCACACACTTGTATTTTCCTGGTGTACTCTCCTGCCAGGACCTCTTGTATTCCCACTCTTGTAGTTGCCTGTTTCTGCAACTCCACTTTTGAAAAAAGTACCACAATAGCCCTTTTAGTTAATTCCTTTTGTCCATAGTATATTGTCTCATTAGTGTTTTGCTCACACTTCCAATCTTGGCTCTGCAAATCCACTTTAGCTTTATTTAGCTAATTCACATTGTCTGGTAAATACTAACTTGTTACTGTTTCTTATTCTCTGTACATAGGGGAAAACGTCAAAGCTTCCCTTCTGTGGTAAATGTACTTTTACTTTCTTGCTTTCAGTGTTAACAAAAAGCTTCCTTTCTTTATCTGTTTTTGGTTGTTAAACCTTTAACATGCAGCATGATTGCTAATACACCCTGGTGATCCCTTTGTCCTGGCGTGGCCTCACTGGATCTTTGTGGCATTTCCCAATCGGTGCGCAACGTGCCTATGACAGCCACTGGATGCTCCCTTCCTGGTGCTGCTCGACTTTTGGCTTCCTGTGGTTCCGACTGGGCTCTTCTTCTCGCACGTCGTCGGTAATGTCTTGCTGCTTTTTTCTACCGGTTAATGACCAGGAGCCCTGCACTTGCTTCTGGCATTCCTGCGTGGAATCGTCTTCACACAGCCTTCCTCTGGTCAATATCTGAGCCAGTTGGCTCCAACATCCTTCTCTCAGCTCCTCGGTAGCACGAAGAACAGCAGCCCGTTCCCACCAGATGTCTGCCATTTCTTCTGGTGATCCTGTTTTAAACATTCCAGTTTAGGTGCATGCTCCCAACAGCTAGAGCATTTCCTGTGCTAGTGGCTTCTCCTGATCAGTATTCCTCTTCTTTGTTGAAGTGTTAAGGTGTTTCTGGGAACAGTAGTTCCTTTTAACTAACTTGCACGAAAACATTGGAAGAATGGTTGTAACATGTTCTTAGGATAAGTCAGTGTTTGAAAGTTTTTCTTTAGATTGGATTGTGAAAAATTCAGCAGTATCCTTTGAGGGAGCAGGAAAAGAATCTCAATAGGCCAATAGTGTGTTATGTATGGGAGATTAATTCTGCAAGTGGAAAGGGGGATACCATGTCTCATCCTTGGATACCACCACTCACTCCCAGAGGTTGCTTCCTCCCAGGTGGTCCTCCCTCATATACCCGCTCCCAAGGTCCGGATCAGGTAGTGGCTGCCGTCCCCTGGCCGCATGTGAGTAGGTCACCCCTGGGAAACATGATTACTCAATCCGATTCATCACAGAGAATAAATAAATGCATGTGTGGGACTTAGTGAAAGAGCTATGCTCTTTTGGGTAAATTTGTGGGAGGGGAAGATATTTGGAACTCACAAGACTTTGCAATAGGTTCCCATCCTCTTCTACATCAGTAAGTACTTGGGACACGTCAGTTACATCTCAGGTTAAACAAGGAGCATGCTGCATTTGCCAACCCACATTTGCCTTTTGAGAAAACATGCATTTTGGGAAATCTCTTGAACAACATTATAAGTAAGGCTCCTGGTTTATGGTATGTATTTATTTTAACATTTCCATCTGTATTTGGCCATATTTCTTTTTTTGTCAATGTATCTGAATGTTGCCACATTTATTTTTTGCTTTGTAAAAGAAAAAGCTGCAACTAGATGTTTTTCATGTTTACTGAAATAAAAAATGGAGCGCTTCGATGCCTTTAATCGGAAGCTTATAGAGCCGGGGTCCTGCAAGCCACGATACACTTTTACATTACATAAGTGGCTGTCCCTGTTTTGCCTCCGAGCAGCAACTCTGTAGCCATTTAAACATCTTCAAAGGGAAATATATTAATTGTTGTATTCTCTCTGCTGTGTTTCATTGCACAAATATAGACCTTTAAAACATGATTGTACCTTGGAGAGCAGAGCAAGAGACTTCTATTTCTGCGTTGTTGTTCCAGTTTTACAATTAGCACCCAGGGCGGGGGAGCAACCAATCAGGTTGTGTGATCATGCACTGAATCCCACAATCGAAGCCCGTGTACCAAGCAACCTGGGGCTGCTTCCTCCATCCAGCCGCCTTTCCCACTCCCTGACTGCCCATACATTTGTTTTGTCCCTCCAACCCCCTAGCCCACTTACCTGCTTAATGCAGCAGTGACATCTTCTGCCTCGGCTTCACTCGGACTCCCTGCTTGCCCGCCATGGAAATGAAAGAAGGGCTCTGCTCAGAGCCCCGTCTTCCAACTCTGTAGTGCCCATCTTGTGTAAGTATTTTCTTTCAGTGAAAGTGGATGCCGCGAGGCATTCCGTTCATTGAAAGAAACTACTTTGCTCTTAGCACCTTGGGCTATTAACTCGGGCCCGGGTCGTTTCCACCTGTTCCAGCCCATGGAACATGTACTTTTTGCTATAATAAATACTGAAAGAAAACAAAATGTTTTCCGTCTGTATTTAGGAGTAAAAACCAGAAAACAATGTAAAACAGGGAGCCTTACTTACAAGCGACTCTGCCCAACAGGAAACAAGTAAGAGAGAGGAGAGAGTTTGAGAGACCTGTATCTGCTGGTACTGTAAGATGGAAGGTTGAAGAGTGAGATGCATAGTAAAAGCCATGGAACGTTGCTTCCTCTAGTGTGGTGGAAAGTAGTGGGGCTAGACAGCATGGATTGAGAGTTGGTGGAATTAACTGACTGCCCAACAGGCCCTCATTTCTTAGAATGTATAGGGTTTCAGCAGATTAGGTCACTTAAGAAACCTTCACATGTGTGATTACCCTGGCTCCAAGCGTATCTGCCTCTCTGCAAGAGTCCTCACACATGTTTCTTGTATGGAGAGAGAGTTCCCTCACTACAAATCGTACGGAGCCGGGGCTCACTTATACAACATATGCCCTCGACTTGTGTACTGCATGAGCAAACAATGTGTGTGTTTCTGGGCGAGCTGGAAGGAAGGTGGGGGAAATTCACTTTCACGTAAACTACCTTGCAACTCACAAGAGATTGCAATCTGTGCGTTCTGCGGTGTCAGTTGCAAATTACAGTTTTCATTTTTTGCACGTTGCTCCCTAGCACTTTGCCTTCTTGAAGCCTCCCATTTTCAGTAGCACTGGCTTTGCATATGCAACACCCTTCTCTACACATCGTCCGACCTTTTTAAAATCGGTTCTACTCTGATTTATGTTCATTTAAGGGTGAGATGTTGAGTAAAATAGATAGAAATGCATAAAACATGGGAATGCATATTTAAAATAGTGCTTTCATTTTTTTTAAGTGCATTTTTAAAGTTTGAAATATGATTTATTAAATAAAACAACTATTCGGCTTCATATTCGGCTTCGGCAGAATATTTTACAAACTATTTGTTATTCAGCCGGATATTAAATATTCTATTTGGTACACCCCTAATTAAAAGATCAGAAATATGATAGTGACCCACAGATCATTTGGAGGTTACTGACCTCTGTTCAGTCGATCTGGAAAGTGAAGGATGATTCCCATTCGCAAGTCTAGAACCAAGGTTCAAGGATGTGCTCTGAACCTCTTCTGATTATGGGCTTAGAACATAAATCCAAAGACTAGTTCCAGTCTTCATTTAGGGCTCTACTTTCTAAATCAAACTGTGACAATAGGGAGCGATGAGTCTCGGGTTATCATAGCAGTCTATCGCGTCAGGATCAGGGTGGTTGTAGGGTTCAGCGGGTTCACAAGTCACGCTCCCTAGATATTGCAGCAGAAACTAGGATGGTTCGGCTCACAAATTTGCAGTGCATGGAAATGGGTTGCTAAGCAGCTGTCATGTGTTGTGATGGCTCAAATCTTGCTCCTGACCATGCAGGTTTGTGCATTTCTCTAGAATGCCTACCTATTTGCGGTTCTTGGTTGGCAAGGATCCCAAGTCATCAAGACTCCTGCACACTTTCATCCAGTTAGGCAGTAATTTGACAGTATGCAAGGATGCCAGAAAGGAACGAAGTTGCATCGAAACCTGTCCTGTGTCTTCTCGACATTGTGTTTGGGACCTTGTGTGGCCTTGATCGGTTCTGCGATTTCAGACCGAAGGATTTAGGCAGAGTGGAGCGTTGTTCTTCCTGTCACTTTTTCCCCACTGTTAAGCGTGTCGTCCCATTTCTACGTGCCAAAAGTACCGGGGAGAAGGTGAGATGCTGGATCCTGATCTAGGTCTATATGATGTGGTTTATTTATATCCACTCATCATTGGAGTTCCTGGGATAAACCTGGAGATTAGTTTCATGTCACTATAATGAATTCTGTTAATGGTGATAATGGCTAGAAGGGTGAGCGAAGGCTTCTATGCACTATGTCTGGGCTTGTGCAAAAGCTCAGTGATGCTTCAGTCATGAAAGCTTCTACTTAGATCCACCCCCTTTTACACCCATCCGGAATACAGGTGTCTACAAGGAGATTTACTCCAGGGCCTCCCGCCCTCTTCTATGGCAACTTGCTGCTGCTCCTTCTCCTTCATCTTAAGGGGCTCCGCACATGTTGGCTCCAAGTGGAGTGATGCAGACCAATAGATCCAAAAGGTAAGACTATTTCAATGTATTGATCATGAAAGTCTCTCAACAGTATAGATTGGCTCCTTATTTCTGTGCCTCGCAGAAGACTTCTGGTATCAGTTTTCTCTTCGCATTCTGCATGACCGATAAGTGAGCTTGCTTTATCCCACCTTTCTACAGCTATCCTTTAATTTCTGTGTCTCTGAATGTCATTCACTGTGCACTGTGTGTAAAGTATAGCAAAGCCCTCAACTGTAGACAGTCGTTCTCAGGACTCATACATATTTATTCCCACGTCCTTTCCTCCAATAGCACTGAACTCCTTAGCATACAGCTGAGTCCCACAAAACATTCAGTCCAGCTGTCACATATTACCACATGCAGAACACATGCATGTACGGTTTAGCAGGTCCCTAAACTGTAGACAGTTACCCTTGGGGTTCACACACCTCATCCCACTACCTTTGCACCTATGGAGTGGCACCCCTTAGCATATAGCTGAGCCACAGGAAGAATCATGTTGAACTGTGACACAGTCTCTCCCTATTCAATACACCCGAGCCCCGCCTCCATCTATTCTTCCGCTCCTTATGTCTTTACTCTAGACTTCTATGCTATCTCCTGACATTCTTAACAGTTCAGAGCTATTATGTACAGCTCCTGAAACTACAATTACTGCTGAATGCATTGCTATGCTCCTTTCCTGTCTCCTCAGACAAAAGACTGAAGAAGGGTCTGTCGATCTCCAACGCTTCAACGGTACAGCCTGTCGATCTCCAACGCTTCAACGGTACAGCCTGTCGATCTCCAACGCTTCAACGGTACAGCCTGTCGATCTCCAAAGCTTCGACGTTACAGTCGATCTCCGAAGCTTCGACGTTACAGCCTGTCGATCTCCAAAGCTTCGACGTTACAGCCTGTCGATCTCCGAAGCTTGGACGTTACAGCCTGTCGATCTCCGAAGCTTCAAAGTTACAGCCTGTCGATCTCCGAAGCTTCAAAGTTACAGCCTGTCGATCTCCAAAGCTTCGACGTTACAGTCGATCTCCGAAGCTTCGACGTTACAGCCTGTCGATCTCCAATGCTTTGACGTTACGACACATGACAAGGAGACGCTACACGAATACAAGATAACATCACGTAAAGCTAAAACGGTCAGAAAGTGGATATTGGTAGCATGGGGTGAGAGCAGGCAGTATTCTTCAGAGATGAGGAGCAGTAATGAAAGCTTCCAAACAACAGCAGTGTGCTGAACACTAACACCATAGGAATGCCCCAGCAATACTCTATCCCATTGAAATGCATTGCTAAAGCCACACAATCACGAAACACACAAATCATACAACCGTGCAAGGGAAAAGCACACAGTAACATAGGCTGAATATACACTACAGGGAGACAGGTAAACTGGAAAATGTACTACAGCAGGGATATTAGCGAAAAAAGTGAATGCAAAACCATAATAATCATGTGAAGATGACTGAAAATGTCTTGGGGTAATGTATGAAATAGGGGCCTAGACACTTAGAATGCGTAGGAAAAGGGAGCTGGTCCACAAGTCCACTACCTTAGTCTCTTAGAAGGCTCGGCAGATTTTGTGGTACTTCTCTTTGCAGGGCAAGTCTCGGGAGGATAGCTCAGGGGCAATGCGCTCACCTTGGAAGTAAGACGACACAGAGCAACACAGGTTCGATCCCCGGGTCAGGGCTTAGAAACCTATGGGTATTAAGCACGTTTTAAATAACATATCATATCATATCAAGAAAACGATTCAGCAAGGGGTCCTTATTTGGCGAGCAGCTCAGAAAGGCTTTAATTAGGTTCTAAGCATCAGGACATCCAAACTGGCTCTACAGGCAGCATGATACATCGGGATTCCCAATCGGGGGTCCAGAAGTAGAAACTGTCACAAATGGGTTATGCAAAACATCCTGCTAAGATCAATGCTAATGGTAATTCCACTGGAATGTCAAGGGTACTGGGTGTCCAGTAAAATAACCCTGCTGAAATAGCTCTCTCTTCTGTGCTTCCCACGCCAAGGAACCAAAAACACTGGCCCTGTCAGGGGAGTTGGGTGTTCTGGCAAAGGAACCTTAGGGCAGGCAAGCTTCAGGGGTTTTCCAATTATGTGTCCTCTCTTTTCCTCAGACCATTACGGAGAGGCTATCACTTTCCACTTTGATCAATGTCTTGGCACCTATAGAAAGTGGTTTGTGACTGTTCACAGCTCCATGAAGCATGCCTGGACTAGAGGGTTACCTATCCATTCACAGTGCACTCCTGGCATTTGGATTGGTGCATGTTCAAGCCCAATAGTACCACGTTTCATCAGAAGTATCCACTCTCTTTAACAGCAGTTCCCAGAGGCCCCAGCCTGCGTGATGACACTTTGGGGCAGAGCAAGTCCATCTGGGGTGTGTTAAACTGGTGGAATGCTTCTTCTTTCAAGCAGACCTCTTTGACTGCCTTAGCTTCACCAATGACCTGCCTCGGGGGGATCAAAGTGTTTCTGTCACTCATTAAATTTCCTTTTGCAAGGTCAACTCCCAGTAGAGCAGACGCCGCCATTTTGTTTATAACGCTGCACAATCCTTAGAAAGCAGCCTCCGCCAGCTGTTGGGGGGGTAAAGGTCTCGCTTGGAGCAGAACGAATGGTTTCGAAGCTGGGCCTCAAGCCACATACCATCTATATGGAAGGGAGAACTCTTCCTGACACTACTGAAGTTGTCCGATCATCCAATGGAAGCGAGACAAACTTTGGTAACAAATAAACAGTCAAATATGGATTAGTAATAACTTCATTTGTCTGCATGCCACTATTTTGGTAGAACATGATTTACCCATATTTCTGCCTAGCATGCATGAAGGATTCTATCGTACTTCCACCAGTTGGGAGAGGGGATTGGAAATGTCAATTATGGTGCTTCAGAAATGTTAAGTTAAAACCTTATAGCTGTTAGGCGAATTTGTGTGTTGGCAGACATTAATAATACACTTTCTCCAACTCCCATTGGCACTTATATAGCGCTATGGGCTTGCACTGATGTCAAAGCGAGCGCTCTTCTCGCTGTGCCACTTGACCGGCAGCGAGATATTAGTGGGGATATTGTTGGAAGTGCTAATAGACAACTGTATATTAAAATAAAGTAGTTACTAGGGCCCAGGATTTTAATGGGAGTTAACATGAAAAATTGCTTTTTAATTGTTCTTGTGCATTTTAAGAAGGTACATGTCAAATTGGCGCATTCCACAGCTAACTCTGGCGAGGGAAGATGCTTTATGTTGGCACATGTCTATCAGCCAATATTTAGGCTGCTAGAACACTGCCAAAGGGTATAACAGCAAAAGAAAGGGCCTGCCAGTGTATGTATACCATGTGACTGCCCCAGTCTTTCAAAGTGAAAACATACACTCTATGAGCCACAGGTTTTGTGCTGCTAAAATCGAGTGCCATTGGAGGACTTTTCATTAAATGATTTCGAAAGGCCATTAGGATTTTAAAGGATGGTTCACGGATGCTGCTTTCAGAACGCCATGCTCACATCTTCTCTGACATATGTGACATCTCTGTTAGCTAGCCATTTTACTCATCAGTTGCTGGTATGTCTAATACACTGTGAAGAACGATAGTTAAGTGTCCTACATTTTACAAATCTGGACTCACCTTCTGAAGCTAGATTCACATATAAACCTGTAGAAAAAGCTTCCCTTTTCGGCTTTATGCCTTCTTAGAAGAGCCTGCGGTAAACATCGTCGGCCCATAGTAGTCGGTTGCTTAATGAATGATAATATTGATGACTGTAACCACCTCTAGCTGGGTAGTCCTGATTATCAAACTGAATAATTCCCAGAAATCCCACACTCTGCCACTCATCTGATTGTTCAACTCTCAGGAACAGGCCACGTGCCCCTGTCTCCACGCCTGGCAGTGCTAGGATTGCCTTCCAGGTACTCTGCCTCACTTTTTAATGTCTCTATGGCTTGCCCCCCGAACCCCCCTACCTGGAAAAGAAAAATGTCCGCTGTGAACCCAATAGAGCTCTGGAATCAAAAGACCAGCTGGTGTTGGTGATCCCAAAGACTCCTTTTAAAAACAGAGGCGATCAAAGCTTATCAGGGGCGTTGCCCTGCTGCTGGAATAGGCTGGCCATGCAAATTTGCTCCATAAATAGTGTTTTCGCCTCGCTCAGAAGCTATAACCACCTGGATTTTCTGCTAATATGGCTGCCTGGGCCACTTCTTAGACAGGGATGTCATTTAGGGGTCGCCAGAGGTCACAACTGCGACCCTTGAAGTCTCTCTTGCTACCCCTGTGGTCTCTTTTGCTAGCCTTAAAAAAAATATTTTTAATTGAGGGGCCTGAGCTGTGGCCAGCAGCATCTGGCTCTTTGTTTCTGGAGTGGCTGATTTTCTGGTAACTATAGCCAGTAAGATAGCTCAGTGGGTAGAGCGCTCACTGCTGCAATGTGTGTGTGAGCTGCAGGTTGCAGGTTTGACTCCAGGCAAGGCCAACTCAGTCTTTCTTCCTGCTGAGGTTGATAAATGAGAACCAACACAGGTTGGGTGATATTGTATGTATGTTTGGGTGATATTGTATGCATATTTGTTCTAGATAAAGTGCTTGCTTAAGCTAGCTTAAGCGTAAGTGCTACATAATAACACATCATTAACGTTTGGCCTTGGATGTCTGCTTGCCTTTACAGTAATTCGGTAATATGGGCTTTTAGGCACTGATATTAATGATACATATGGTGATCCATTCTTGTATGCAATGTATATCACTTTACAGTTATACCGTAACCATATTTTTCATAGTGCACGTTGAAACAATGCTATGTGATGCCACTTCCCATTTTGTCAAGGGGTGAAAGGTCATGTTCCATCGCTTCCCATGATGTCACTTCGATGTGGGGTCAGATGACATCACTTCCTGTGACGACAGCAGGGGCTCCAAGGGTCATGTTGTCAAACCGGATATTAAATTATGCCTCTTATTACAAACAATTTGTATGTTTATTGGCCTATGCCAAGTTGCTTAAAATTGTACGCAAATAACTCTCTGCGGCAACGTCTTGACCTTAGAAATTGATGTAAGCCGCCACCTTGAATCAAGCCTCCATTTTAGGTTAGAAACCGCCATTTTGGAGTTTTATACAAAGTCACCCTGTAATCTAAAATGGCCGTCTCGTGTGTCCTTGTTCTTGACTTAACCTCTCCAACCTCTGTAGGGGAGTTAATGTCCAACCTGCCCTCAGGCTACATGTTAGGGTCATGTAGACCTTGTCCTTTGTGGACCTCAGGAGCAGGGGATTACTTGAATTAGCAATGTTAAACTACAAGTATACAAGAACAGTAATACTATCCGAATATAATATGCGAAACATTGTGTGGTCTGTATTAAAACAATATGTAAAGAGTGTAAATGTTAAATTAAAGAATAATGGAGTGCGTTAGTAAATGTATTGAAAAAGTAAAACACAACCACGGGATATGTAAATTAGGAAAGTGAACATGGCGCGACCCTAGCCCAGTGCATGATTAACCTGTAAAGGGGCTGGACATCCTTTTACAAATTATATAAATGCGTCGGTGTCCAGCTAGGAAATTCTCTCACTGCTCACATTGAACCCTGCTGGTGGTCTCTGTGTTCTATTGACAGCCAAATAGCTATTTGTGTACTTTGTTGAATACTGTTCAGTTTTGTAGTAAAGATTCTGGGAATCTTTATAAGCCAGTGTCAGTGTATTTTCCTTTGCTCGGTGTAACAGCCTTAATATTGTATTTTTTCTGATTCCACAATGTGATGTCACTTCCGCTACCCCTGGTATTTTGGCGAAAGGACGTCCCTGTTCTTAGAGGCCCCCAGAAATATCCACCTGCTTTGTTTAGCAATATCCGCCTGCTTTGCTTAGCAATATCCACCTACTTTGCTTAGCAATATCTGCCTGCTTTGCTTAATTTATGATGAACTTTGCTGTTTTTCATTAGCACTTCCAGAAGTCTCATTAAAGTGTCAATTAAGCGATCAGACAAAATGAATAACGATTACTTCTCAACCAAACCCTAACACTCTTTTCTCACAGCTGCAGGCAAATGTCCCTGCTGGCATTGTCAGTTAGTTGCATTAGTGCAGAGACTTCTCAGCAGTGCGAGTGCATTTTTTACAGGGCATTTGCACCGGTGCCAACGTTGCCCTAGTGCAGTGGTCTAAACGGTGGCGCCGGCCCTTCTAGGGGGGCCTGAAGGATGTCCAGGGGTGGCGCGAGGCTGTTCAAAAAAGGGAGTAACAGCCAATAAAAGCAGATATGGCATCTGTGGGGCCCAGCTAAAATATTTCTACTCATGTGCTCTCTGTATGAAAACGTTTGGAAACCACTGCGCCTGGTGCAAAAACATATAAGGACACGTTCACAAAGATTTTCAGGAGTGCAAATTAGTAGATGCCCATAAGCATGTCCACACGCTACCTCAAGCCTGATTCACAAGACCTTACACTGGAGAACATGTTGCTATGACTGGAGCATTTCTCTTCAGGAGCAACTACGATATTTTTTATTTATTTGTTTTTTTTATAAAAGGCCCGGGTTAGGTTTCTAAGCGCAGATCTGGGATTCGTTCTACGTGGTCTTGCGTCCAAGACCAGCACGTTACCCCTGTGCTATCCTCCGTTCACAAGGTTTGTTTGAGTGAATCTCAGAGATGATCCAAGCATCTCCAGATTCGCTCTCCTTCAAGGCTTTGGTGATTCTGGCATCTGGCATACAGAAGCAGATACACATCGGAGGGGCTCAAATGCATCTCCTGATTTTCTCCAGTGTAGATCTTTGTGGAATAGGACCAATTGTTCATTAGAATGTTTACCCCAGTGCAACTACTGTGCAAGATTTAACTTCGCCAGTGCAAACATTGTGTAATTCTGGTTGTTGTAAGTCAGGCTCAGGGTACGGACAAGAGATCATGTTGCAAGTTGGCGTTTTATTAAACCAAAATAAGACCTGCACTGACCCTACTTCTAGAAGGTTCTCTTCCCGACCTATAGAGAAAACAACAAAGGGTGCTCATCAGGATGTCTTATTACAAAACTCCGTCCTCCGTCCAAACCTAATCTAACCCAAGTGCTGTCCTTTTCATGAATACAAAAATGGAACATAAACCTAACCAGAAACGGTCTCTCAAGGGACTTTCTCTCTCAAGCCTGAAAAGGGTGGCTAGTTTCCGACCCCCACCAAAGTGTCCCTCTGGTTTCTCCCAGGCCCTGTCTCTGGTGATACAATTCAAAGTGCCTCTTGATTCTTCTCCTGATTCTGGTTGGTTTCGGTTCCTCACACAATTGCCTCTGTCAGGCCACGTGCCTGGTGGTACAGTCAAGGTGCCTCTGCTCCCCTTGTGGGATATTGATCCTCTTTGCCAGCTTGGGGTATTCTTTCCTTCTCCCCCTCTTAGGGAACGTCTCTTCTGTTCTCTGCTTGGGACCTTTTTTCTCATTCTCCACCCTGCAGCACTGTAGCTTTCACTGCATCTAGGGGTCTCTGAGGTTTCATCCCTTCTTGGGTTTGTGCTCCTTTCATCCCACCGTGGGGCATTGTATTGATTACCCCGCTTGGGCTCTCATGTTTCACTCTTTCAGACTGTTTTTGGCTTCTGCTTGATCCACCCTCCCCTGGGGTACTGCATCTCTCCCCCTGCTTAGGGCTCTGGTTTCTGTCTCTCAGCCCGATTTGGGCTATGGCTGGGTCTCTGCACCATCCTCCCTGTTCCCTGGGACAACTTGTAGAGGAGTTCCCAGGCATGGCATACACCCCAGCCCCAATGTTTGAGGTACCAGGATCATACTCGCCAAAGTACGTGACGTATGAGGAACAATTGAACCAACAGAGAGTGGCACTGGGCCTATGCCCAGTACCCATCAGAAGAGCAATACCTGTTGAAGTGCCTATAACCAGACAACCATGGGCAGCTCGGCACACGCTGAGACAACCGTTCCAGCAGCTGGCACGAAGTGAAGACTACTTACAGACTGTCCCCGAAGAGACCCAAAGAGCCTTAATGGAAGGCAAATGGTGACGACATAAGAGCCCAGACAGTTGTACAGATGAACATAAACGACAAGCGAAAAGGATGACACACAAGTCGAAAAGTTATGAATAATGGTGCAACAGACTTAAAAGAAGAAACAACGTTGCAGCACGAAGAAATGTAACCATGAAGTGAGATAAAAATGTGCAACTAACAAATGCCTGTAAATAGGCTTGGAACGCAAGAAGCCAAGGAAACGGTACTGCTTGCAATGCTTAGTAGAAGAATAGAGCAGTAAGCGCCAATTAAATATCTACCTCAATGAAGCACAGTATACAAGTGCGACTCCATTTTGTAAAGGCAGAATTAAGCCCAGGCTGCAAGAGGCTAACAAGGCCAAGATTCATATTCCAGCTAAAGCCAGAAGGAAGAGCTGAATCGAAACTCAGTAAGAAGCAGCTCATGCCTGGGAATTCGAGGTCAACCTAAGGAAGGGAGGAGGACGGCAACTCTGGAGAATGGAAACTTCAGAGCATAGCAGCCTGCCCCGTGAAGGTCACGATAAGGAGGCCCAGGCAGGTGACGAGGCTAAGGAAGAATTAAATAAACAAAAAGAAGGAAAATGAAGCAGATTCACGGTGAACAGACACGTGACCAGCCTGGCGCGATGTGGTACCAACGTCTGATGTCACCCAGAACCAAGGATGCCATAACTTTTCCCGATAAGAGACTACAGTTTCGAGGCCATCCTCAGCCAACTAATTGACACATAGCCCTAAAGTACTGATTGATGGAAGGGAGGCAGGGTGAATCTTGGGGCACTCCACATCTGGGTGCCCATTCTGCATGCTGCTAATTAAAGTTATGCCTAGGGGTGTAACCTACCCAATCACAACGGCCATATAATCTAGGGTCCTATAGCTTGTAGAACCAATTAGACGTCGTACTTGTAGTGACGTCTATCACGAGTGATGTAGAGGGATGGGCGTAGACGCCCACCCAATAAGAATTATCCAATCCTCACGCTCTGTTACCATATACAGATATGGTACCTATAGTAAAGTTACCTTTTCCAACGAGTGCATGACAAACTTTGAGTGTTTCACGTCAATGATGACGAGTTTTTGGTATAAATGTTACTGCTTGTAAGAAGTTCGAGGAGTTGAAGCGAGACAGGCGATCGCAACACTGCTGATTTCCATTTGTTTCCCCGTTTTTTGTACTTGTCATTAAACAGACTTCCCGTTGCCAAACTATTGAGTTGTCTTTATTAAATTGTGTCGGAGTAAGAGAATCCTGCACCGCCTCCTCCTTAAGGTGCAGCTATCTTGTTTTCCAGGTACTCGAGGGTGAGCTCTGACCTATGGGCCCGTCAGAGGACGCTCCGCCCTCTTGTACACTTGGTAGCGGTGAGGATGGTTTTGACCTTAATTATTGATTAATTATTGATAAGACATCTATTAACCGACGATGCGAAGTAACTTTAGGTCTTCGTCAATATCACGAGTCCTTCGCTATTCGGCTGAGTAGACTGAGAAGCTTCCCATGGACAATGATAGTGTAAGTCCATAAAAAACTGCAGTGGGTCTGAAGGAACCTGCCTTTCAAAGCATAACCCTTCTCATTCCTATGGGCAGCCGATCGGACGAAAAGACCGAAAGAGGCAGTGAAGGAGGGGCAGTGATCCCAAAGATCCAGAGAGGAACCATGCGAGCGGTGAGTGAACCAAAAAGGTCAATATTTTGGCAAATGTCTTGTAGGCATTAGAACAAGTAAGGGAAAAGGTAACGGAGGGAGGCGGAAAATAAAAATAGTCAGAAGTAGAGAAGACTGTATATATATATACAAGGGGATAATGATGCGAAGATAATAGAGAGAAAAAGTAGTTACCGGGAGGACACCCGAGAGAAAATATTGGTTACCGGGATAGACACCCGAGAGAAAACAGTGGTTACCGGGATAGACACCCGAGAGGAAACAGTGGTTACCAGGAGGACAACCGACAGAAAACAGTGGTTACCAGGAGGGGCACCCAAGAGAAAAAAACAGAGGATACCAGGAAGGACACCTGAAATAAAAAAGTGAGAGGACTCACCTTTTTCCTGCACTTTAATATAGCGGTCAGAAGAAAAGGGAACTCATAGTCCCACATAATAGGTAAAAATTAGGCTACTATGACTATTAAAGACGTCTTAAAAGGGGTTAGTTAAAACTCTATGTCGGGGTATTGATGAGAAGGCAGAGATACATGTGTCCAGCTGGTGTCTGTCTAGTCTCTCAAGTGTCTATTGTACGTGTTCTGTTGTATGTCACATTCAAAGAATTGTGTATCTGATTGTTTGAAACGAAGTTTTGGGTTTTACACGATTCTGTAACTGAGAGGGAACCGCACATGGATTGATGTTCTTGAGTAAATTAATGATATAAAATTTTGGAGGGAAAATATTGGATTGGAGCTTGCGGTATTTGGTGCTCGCTCATATTGTTGGGAGTATTGAAATTGCATGAAAATATTGTTGGAAATAGAACCCAAGCATGGAGGATATTACACCAGTTGCCCACTTATGTAAGCAGTTGCCTAAACATGCACCCAAGCTTAAGAAATACAGCACTGAGTGGGTTAAGGGTACCGCCCACAAGATGTTTATGCCGTGGCCACAGAACGGGTCCCTATCTAAAGCCGTCTTAGAGCATATGACGACTTATATACATGCCACATATACAGGCAAAAAACTAGAGAAACGTCTTGCTGTTCTAGAACTTTGGAAAATGTTCGACCAGCCAAAGGAGGAAGAGCCACCCGTAGACTGGATACTAAACATATGCACGGAGGAGGGTGAGACGCCTACCGCGCCACCAGCCCCACCTGAGCCAGAAATCGAGGCAAGCAAGTCAGAGGGACTCTACCCACTAAGAGAGCTAAAGGCAGCTATGGGATATAGTAACCACGCATATGAGTCACCTGCGTACAGTAGTGACGACAATAAAGGGAAGGATCAGGAAAATAATGTTACCTCCACAGTCCCGAGGGATAAGGAGAGACGCGATGATGAAAGGAAGGATCAGGCACAGATTAGTGCACCTCTCGGTAAAGAGAGAGAGGGAAAGAAATGGAAAGGAAGCGAAGACAGAATTGATGAGATAGCATTCGCAAAAGACGAATGGATGGGAGGACAGATATTATTGAAACCCGATGTTAAAGGAAGTGATGATGTGAGACCGAGAGAGAGAGAGGTCTGATGAGGCACAGAGAAGGGAAAAGGAAAAGGAAAAGGAAAAGGAAATAAGGGACGAGAGAATAAGAAAGAAAGATAGGCTGAGGTGAGAACAGCTATATCGCGAAGAGCAAGAAAAACAGCTTGTTCGCAAACAGAAGGCAGCCTATGACCAGCACAGACAGAATCAGCAACGTTTGGAAGAAGAGCAAAGAGTATGTGAAAAAAGTATAATGAGGCGAAAGGATGAGGAAGTTAGAAAGGCTAATGAACGTAGAAATGAAAGGCGAAGGGAAGAAGATAAGGTCAGAGAAGAGGCCGGGAAGCGCAAAGAATTTGATGATGATATTGAACGTAAGCCTAGACAGAGGGCACGGGATCTCGAATATTTGGAGCAGGAAGTTAAAAACCCAATCCTGTTGTAGAATGAGAAGACATTGAAGAATTATTTCCTGCGTACGACTCAGTACCATGCACAAGTGGGACGAATATCGAAGATGAATTCGACACCAGAAGCATCAGGGAAATGATCGATAAAATATATGATGAAATGGGGTTGGAACCTACATCCCACGGGGGAAGGGAAGACGAGCGTTTGAAAAGCACACAGCTATACGACACAGAGGATGTCACCCGAAGTAGCGGGAACAGGAGACTCTCCCTAGACAGGCTAGAAATTAGTAAGAACGACGAAGATGCAAGGAGTTGTGCGTATTCAGAACAATCAGTGTCCGACTCAGGAGGGTAAATGGAGGACGAGACAAATGAAGAAGGGAGACGGCGTGAAAAGCGGCTCCCAAGGGACAAAGGGGTACGATGGTCAGATGCTAGTGAGTCCACACATAGGACATCAGAGTCTGCCACGCAGCCTAGCCGACATGAAGGAACACCCCACGGCCAGAGGGGGGTGTCAACACCTGCCTATGTAGACAGATTGAGGACATTGCCAGGTAGACGGCAATGCGGGAAAGCTGCTCCAGCGATAGACAGGAGAGCTATGGGGAAAGAAAAGGAAGGCTGCACATTCCAATTTCCGCTGCTAGAAAAAGGGGGAGCAAGACCACAATATATTGCATGGCCACACATGGATCGAGAGAACCTTAAAAACAAGCTTCCAATGCTGACATCGGGAGCCGGGAAGTGGATACACGAGTTAGAAAAAATGACAGGGGTTGTCACGTTAGCTATAGGGGACATTAAGGGTCTCCTGTCGCCATACTTGGGGAGAAAGCAGACGATGTGTGGAAGCGGGCAGGGTACCCTGGTGTACCATAATTAACACTACCCATGACAGAGCGCCATTTAATAACTGTAGAGCCTCAGTGTGGAAAGCGCTATGAGTGCTGTATCCAGACACTTCCGATATGGGAGCTATAATGACTCAAAAAATGAAGGAGTCAGAAGATCAGATCCAGAATTTTCAAGACGCGTGTTTGCTCGAAACGCATGAATCTTGGACAAAATCTATCCCTGTATTCTACCATATATTGTGCCAAGGGTTTCCTGAACCGGTGCAAAAACAGCTCGAAAAGTTGGTAGGAGTGGAGGCTAAACCTTGGGCCGAAATACAGTTGACTATTGCACATTACTGTAGATTGTTGCAAGAAAAGAATCGGAAAAAGGAGGCAACTCGTAAGGATGAGGAAGCGAAGCTGCTGCAAAAGAAATTATCAAAGTATGCTCTCGAAGGAGCTATGCTGACAAGCCCAGCTGAACCGAACGTACAACAGGCGACTAACCCACCGCAGAATAACCAGGGTAACACAGGATTTTACCCGAGGGGAAGGGGATTCAGAGGAAGAGGATGGCAGAGTAATCAGGGTGGGTTTCAAAGAAATCAGGGAGGTTTCCAGAATAATCAAGGAGGCTTTCAAAACGTGCAGATGGGCAGTGCAGATATGTCAAATGGACAGATAGCCCGACCACCGCCAGTGTGTTGGATGTGTGGAATGACAGGACATGTGGCGCGCTCATGCAGAAGCCAAGGCGCGTGGCAAAATGGTCAAGGAATGGGAGCAGGCACGGTGAATCCACCTGCTATCCCACAACAGGGCGATGCACAGAAACACATAGTGCAGCAGCAAGCGCCGGGCTTTCAGCAAGGTGCACAGCAAGGGGTTCAACCCTCGAACATGGGGAACCTGCCACAAGGGCAATCCCAACAGGCACCACCGCAAATGTCTCAGAGCACAAACTCCGGAAGGGGAGGTAACCCTGGGAATGGAGAAAATACACAAGCATACAGTGGACCGAACTTATACATGACCTAGGACAGCTCACTGGGAACTCTGATGTGTTCTATCCTATCAGTGACACCAGACCCTAACAGGGAACCAAGGGTGAATGTCGTCATAGGGGGGAAAGAATATTCCTTCTTAGTTGACACGGGTGCAACACGCTTGTGCATACGAGAAGGCAAGTTTTCCTTGTCCAGCCAGGCCATAGATACACAGAGTTTTACAGGAGCTAACAGCAGAGTTCCCTTTACGGACAATCTCCCAGTCTCTGTAGGAGAATGTGAGATGAATGTACCCTTATTATATTCTTGCCAGGCCCCAGTAAACATTTTGGGTCGAGACTTAATGACAAAGTTGAACATGACAATCTCTTTCACGGAGGAGGGCATAGTATGCTCCACTCCAGGAATGCATTATTGAAACGTGTGCAAAATGATCAGAGCATACTCCGGACGCATAGCCATGAGAGCTATACCATTAGAACCAGAAGTTTTTGCATATGGCATACGTGTGCTCATGGCAGGATTGCCAGGCCTTGCAGATAGGGCCATGAGAACCCCTGACGAGTTTGTATTCAGACCAAGAATACCTATGCATGATGAAGGGGGACAAGTATTTCCCTTAACGATACATATTGCAGCAGTACGAGGGAAAGTAGCATGGGTCGAAGGATACGATGACGAAGGCAGGCAATGGTGTGCGATTATCGCCATTGAAGAGGGTATCGAGTGACTGACGTCACCAATGACGATCTGTTCCAAGAACACCCTGACTTGGAAGAGACGAGGGTGGAAGTAAGTCTCATATTCTGGGTCAAAATGATCAAATGAGAAGTGCCACAGAGAATGATGTTGGCGCTTATCCGTCACGCATACTTTGATGACGACATGGGCCAGGTGCCTGTCTCAGTATGGACTACAGGACCCTATGATGTAAGCCTCCTAAAGGGGGTGGGAGAAGTGAAAATCAAACTGAAACCAGGAGCAATTTTACCAAGAGCGCGACAATATCCCATGTCCAGAGAAGCGGATGAAGGGATCGCGAAGACAATTTCCGCCATGATGGATAAGGGCATCCTAGTGACATCAGAATCACCTTGTAACACAGTGATTTACCCTGTCAAGAAAACAAAGGGAGGGTCTTGGCAATTAATCCAAGTGTTAAGAGCATTAAACGATATTGTCGAAGCCGAGTTCCCTCTAGTCCCTAATCCATCTACGATCCTGTGTAACATACCAATCGAGGCGAAGTATTTCACGGTGATTGACTTGAAAAATGCTTTTTTCTCAATCCCGCTGCACCGTGACTCGCAAGATCTGACGTCATTCACTTTCAGACAAATGCGCCTGAAATGTACGAGGTTGCCACAGGGGTATTGTGAGTCCCCATCCATTTTCAACAGAGTCTTACAAATTGACCTAAGCAATATTGCAGTAGACAGTGTTGTTTTGCAGTATGTGGATGACATTCTGGTCTGCAGCACCACTAAAGAGCAATGCAGGTGCGATTCTATCCAGCTACTTACTATACTGGCTGAGAAAGGATATAAGGTTGACAAGGAAAAGTTACAATACTGTCAACAAGTGGTGCTGTGTATAGGCCAGCTAATCTCACATGAAGGGAAAAAGGTAACCCCAGAAAGGGCAGAAGCTATCATGAACACGGCTAAACTGCTCACGATAAAGCAAATGCAGAGCTTCGTAGGCCTGTGCAACTATGTTAGAGCATGGGTTTTCCATTACAGCACTGATACCAGGCCCTTGCTCCAGACACTAAAAAAGCTCAAATGACAAAAGAAAAGATTGAATGGACTGAGGCAATGGAGAAGGGGTTTGCATAACTCAAGAGGGCGATTTGTATGGCCCCAGTTCTCAGGATTCCTAATTATGCAGAGGAATTCTACCTGTTCTCACATACGGATGGCAGCGTTATGACGGCAGTACTCGCTCAGAAAACCTCGTTGGGATACAAGCCCCTGGCATATTACAGTGGGAGCCTGGATCCAGTCATGAGAGGCCACTTCCCATGCGAAAAAAGATTAGCTGCCGCAGCATTCGCCATAGAGAAAGCGACACCATTGTAATGGGCTGTTCCATGACGTTATACGTCGAGCACTCATTGTTCGCCATCTTGGAGAAACCAAAAGGCACATTGACATCACAGCGGGCTTCTGCCTATGAAGTGATTATATCTAATCCATCGATCAAAATAGTTTGATGTAAAACTGTAAACCCAGCTACGTTCATAGCTGAGCCAGTCACTGAAGGAGAGCCGATACATGACTGTGCAAACTATGAAGAATTCTATGATGAAATCCCCAGGGTGAAGGAAAATGCCCTGGCGAGAGGTGAGATCGTTTTCATTGATGGTTCGTCAAGAATCGACCAAGAAGACGGACAAAGATACACAGGCGTGGGCGTGGTAAAACACATAGCAAATGGAGAATTTCGAGTGGTCATCAGCGCATGAATACCATCTCATTATTCAACACAAGCTGCAGAATTACTGCCGCTGATCCTCGCCATTGAGAATCACGCAGACCAGGAAGTAAGAGAATACAGTTACGCCGCCTATGTGACGTCCACCGTGCACGCAGGCTTAGCATGATGGAAAAGGAGGGGCTACCTCCGAACGGACGGCACACCAGTGCAGCATGCAGCCTTATTGGACAGGCTGATAAAGGCACTACAGCTCCTAGTGGGCATAGCGGTCGTGAAATGCACCGCCCACACCAAAGGGACTTGGAAACCAAGCAGCAGACACGGAGGTCAAGCGTATGGCGTCTAAAAGTGAGACGATCATGGAAGTAGAAGTGGCATGCCCCCATGAACGGATGATGGTAGCTCGAGCCACACCAGAGGCCTAATGTAATATGGGGCAGACTCAACTGATGGAGCTTCAAGGGGAGGCACCGCAGGACGAAAAGAACCTGTGGAAGCGTTGAGGGTGTTCTTTAAACCCCTCGGATGGATTGTGGCGGCAAGACAACACTGGTAAACCAGTAATGCCTGTAGCCCTACTAAAGATAGCATTGGAACAATTGCATTACCCATTTCACATGACAAAAGAAAATCTAGCTGCAACGCTCGCAGAAGACTGGTTTATACCGAATTTAACAGAGCATGTTGCATTCTTTATGGTGAATTGCATAATCTGCCAGCAATTCACCGCTGGGCACACATTAAAAGTAGTGAAAGGAGTCATCCCCCGACCTAATGGGCCATTTCAGCACTTACATATCGACTATGTCGACATGATTCAAGTGTGTAACGGGTACAGGTACTTAATTGTAGTGGTGTGTCCATTCTCTAGACGGATAGAAGCAGGTCCCTGTACACACCCAGACTCAACCTGTGCTGCCAAATTCCTGGTGAGGGAAGTGTTCCCTAGATGGGGGTGTGTAAGGTGATGAGGTCAGATAACGGGGCTCATTTTGTTAACGCAGTCTTTGAGCACATCAGCTTGTTGCCTGGTATAAAGCACAAGTTCTCGTTGGCGTATCATCCGAAGGTAACAGAATTTGTGAGAGGCTCAACGGCTTGTTAAAGAAAGGGATAGCCAAGTTGAAGCTTACTCTAAAGAGGGGATGGCTGCACTGTCTACCATTGGCATTGTATGCACTTCGGAACCAACCAGGCTCCGACCATCATCTTATGCCGCACAAGATAGTCACGGGAAGGAGAATGAGGACCCCCCTTACCCTTCGAGATAGAGCTACATGTGATGCCCAGCCAACCTGAGAGGTCTTAGGAACTGAACTGCAGGAGTACCTGACCTGCATGACATCAAGCCTCACTTAAGTTTCAGACAAAGTACAGCGACGACGAAAATGGTGCAGCACAGCACAAGACACAGCAGGAGGTGCTGAAACAGACACAGTGTGTGCCAATCATCTTCCCTGGTGATGCCGTGTTGGGAAAGAACCACGCGAGAAAAAGGTGGGACGAGCCAAGATTCAACGGCCCTTTCATTGTAGAGGACTGCACTCCGTCAGCCGTTAAATTGCAAGGCAGGCGAGCATGGATCTTCCTTAATCACATTAAACCCTATATCGGTGAGATCCCTCTAGCTGCACCCCACTGCGAAGAAATCACAGACAAAGGGGAAGAATCTCAACACGTGCAGACGAGATCTATGACGGGGAAGAAGGGCGCATGAGCAGCAAAGCCAAGACAAAATAACTCTGTTTGAAAAGTGTGGCTTTAAACTGGACATTTCCTGTAAGCAAAAAAGGGGATAAGGACATGATGGACACTCTGTGCATCTTAGTTGCAGGGTGAAGAAGAGAATTGCGCATCTAAGCCACAACACACTGATAATATGAACTTTTGAATCAAGCCGCACTTAAGCATTGTTGAAAAACAAGACTCTGATAGACTGTAAACAAGGACTTTTCATTAAGAGCTTAACACAGTAACCTGAATCAACCAGCACCAAGACTTTGTTTTGCAGAGCTTATGGTATCCCCCACCAGAAATATCACAAGGGATGTGCTGTCCTGTTTCCACTTAGTACTAGAGACATATCAGTCACTTGTAGGGAGAGTCAGCAGTATTACAGACTTTATTCAAGATCCTGCCAACAAGAAAGTAATCAGGCAACTGCTCATTGTCCTCGCTGAAGCCTTCGCTGAGCTGCCAGAATACAGTGATAAGGACACAAATGCTTCCACCACAGGTGATCATAGATGAGCTCACTTATACACTTTTCTTTCGTATCATAGAGGAGTGCCCAGGACTTGTTGGGAGAACCACGGATATGCTTTCATACATCAGAGATCCAAGAAACACTGAACATTTGAACCAACGGTGGATCAAGCTAAACTACGTGGTCACAATCCATGCAGCAGGAAAGTGTAGAGACTGTTCACGTCAAAAGAAAGGGCTGTGATCCAGAACCCAGCGAAGCAGGACAAATGTCCCTGTCACCCGAGGACAGCCAACTGGCTCACAATGTCCTGTTCAGCCTAGTCACTTACTATCCAGAAATGGTAGGAAGGCCGGCAGAGGTTGACGTCATCACCTTCCTCAGAAATCCAGCTAATGTCACACACATGGGATCACTTCTCCATGGGATAATGCTCCAAGTGGAGCTGTCCAACTTTCAAATAGAGTACCTAAGGAGATTCCAGTGAATTCTTCCCGCAGAGGGACAGATCGAGGAGACAGAGACACAGTTCTTCATCCTTCTGCCGAGGGACAGACCGAGGAGACAGAGACGCAGTTCTTCATCTTTCCCCCGAGGGACAGATCGAGGAGACAGAGACACAGTTCTTCATCCTTCCGCCGAGGGACAGATCGAGGAGACAGAGACACAGTTCTTCACCTTTCCGCCACGGGACAGATCGAGAAGAGCAGAGATGAGAACTTCACCATCTTGTTTTTTATTTTTCATTTTTATTTTTGGTTTGATTTTTGAGTGATACAATTTTTCAATTTTTTCCGTATTGAACAGGTTCCAGCACGTCCTCAGGACTGAAGCAGATTCGGGGAGTGCATTGGGTACTTACCTATTTTGAATATGCATAATGAATGTGATTTACCAAAGGTGTTAGTCTAATCTTTTTCCATAGTCCAGTAAGACAACTATTTCACATAACCAGAGAAAATCGTCAACCACAAGAGGGGGACACTCGAGAAGCACTTGACACTTTATGATACAAAACTTTTGAGAAACAAGAAAGGAGTAAGTGAAAAGAATTAAACACTGACAATTGACTCATGATTGAAATGGGGGCCCAGAACAGTAACTTGGTCCTCCCACAAACAGAAGGGCGCCCCCACTTCCCTGGAAGAAAATGCTGCCAGCTTTCTTACCGATCGAGTATGTGTATATGCATAGTAATTAGCATTGTTTTTCTGTCATTAACAATCAGAACTGCATTTTTCATTGGTGCACGAAGCGTCCCAATTTCAGTGCACCCACCGGATAAGGTACGCATGAGTCCTCCGAAAGCACCTAGACCCTATATAGTTATTCCAGTCCCAAGAAAACCTGATGGTAAGGTGAATTAACTAAAATTGAATGTAATTAGCAGTGATTCATACACACTTGAGGTAACAAATGAAGAGAAAAGCTGGAAACAGGGTCAGCACGAAATGAATGAAAACGTAGCACTGACTACTACACGCACCCACACACTGAATGAGCACAAACCAGGGCAAGTCTCGAACGATGGCAACAGAGAGTACGAGACTGCCTACCGAACAACCAGATCCAGAAAGTAGTGGAAGAAACCAAGAAGAATCAAGCGAAAAACCACTTAAAGAAAAAATAGCAAAAGCCCACGAGAAGACAGAAGCGGCTGCGAGAGAATTCACTGCAAAGACACAAATGTTGATAGATTATTTATTCCCGTTTGTAGTTAGAGCGAAGAAACTGCATGAGGAACTGAAAAATAGAACCACAGAGACTGTAATGACAAGCACACCAGTTCCAACACAAGGAACAAGATCCAGGCCCACAATGTGGCCATAAGTTGGACAGATAGTAAACAGGGGGTGGGTAAAGGAGCTTTACGAGAGAATACAAGAGGAGAAGAAGAGAATCGTAAAACCTCCTCCTACCACAGCGATACAGATAATGAAGCCTGCCCCACCGACAAGAATGGCCGAGAATCCTCCAGCAAGAAAAAGTCACACAGACGCATTTAGAGATGTAGTTATAGCTAACTACAAAAAGACACTAAGAATCAAGAGAAGCTCACACGAAGATAGCAATGAACTAAACGATTACCTGGACAGCACGGCACATCTAGGAAACAACATTTGGTACCAACACATGAAGGAAGTCGGAATAAAAAAATCAGAAGGAGAATGCTTCGTCTGTGCACTTTTCCCGTAGAGCATGGGAAAATCCAAGATGTTTGTGGCTGTAGAAATTGATGTTCCTACTGCACACTGCATGTCACACGTAGCGATGCGCAACATCAGAGGGCAATTTATGGGGAAAGATGCCTCATTGATATGGACAACTGAAACGAACTACCCAGATGAAGATGGATACGTTAAGGACATCAAGACAAGAAATAGAGCTCATACTAAGAATCACGTGATCAGGTATGAGAAACCTGAAGTTAAATGGCCTCATTACGACCCAGGCGTTAAGGGTTAACGCCGTCGTGAACCCTTAACGCCTGATTCCAATTTTAACGGCTGCTTTTAGCAGCCGTTAAAACCCATGGCGCTAACCCGCCTTGGTGCTAATTACGGCACCGTAATTTACGGTGCCGTAATTAGCGCCTTCCCCACTCCCATTATGCCCTATGGGGCAAAAATGGGAATGGGGAAGGGTAAATGGGAAATGGGGATTTACCGCCCCACTCACCTTGGAATGGGGCGGTAAATCCGCCATCCACCATGGTGCAAACTTAGTTTACACCATGGTGGTAAAGTTGGCGTACTTACCGCCTGGGTCGTAATGACCCCCAAAGGATCAGGAACAAGATGGGAGATAAACCCGAGGCTAAACGTCCAAGGAAAGACTCCAGAAGAGGCTCAAATCTGGAAGAACAGAGGCCAAATGCAGATTTGGGGGACGCTGGTCTCCCCAAATGGATGGGAAGAAGGAGTGGTGATCTGCCGAGCTTGGATGGTCCTTGGAGCCTGCCAAGAAGCAATAGAGAACTCACAGAGGTTATGCAAACCTCTATGGCCAAAGTTGATAAAGTTGCTGACATGGGTCAAAGACAGAGAAGGACCCTTGCAAATAGTACCACTAGAAAGCCCGAAATTTGTGCTTCAGTTACAATGGCACGAGGAAAATGGGAGAAAATCAAAACTGCGGACGAATCTTTGAGGCTCCCGAAATGACTCACGGAACCGCAGTGATTATGGACCATTACTGGGCGTGTGGATCCAAAGCATATATAAGACTACCGAAAAACTGGGGAGGCATATGCACAATAGTGAACGTCCATGTTCCTGCACTAGTGATCACAAAAAGTGACCTGAGTATTGACAGTTTCCCGAAGGCAGTTGCTCACATGAGGAAAAGGAGATCTGCGGAGCTGGTATCCCGAATGAAGAGAGAGAATTACTTCTCTGCCAAATCAGAAGAAGCATGTTATGCAATCCCATATGAACACAGGCTGGTCAGCCTCACCTCATCAGTATTCACAACAATACTCCTACCACACATCCAAGTTGGAGCAAATTCTAAATGGTTGCAGATAACCAGATTGGAGTTATTGCAGACCATCAACACCACCATAAAGGGATTCAACGTGATTAAAGACGAACTAAGAGCAATAAAATTGATGACCCTCCAGAACAGATATGTACTTGACACGATCACAGAGATGGATGGAGGTGTTTGCGCAAAAATCAGAGAATCATGTTGCACATTTATACCTTCACATGATGAAGAAAATGGAACCCTAACAGAAGCCATAAGTATGCTGACAAACCTAAAGAACCAGATGATCAACGAAACCGACAAGGTGGATGATGACAGCTGGTTTGGAACACTATTCTCATGGGTCCCACAATAGATGGCAGATATATTCAAGTTTCTGGGAGCCTTACTAATAATGATACTGCTAGTATTCTGTATTATCAAGATAATCATCACACAGTGCCAGAAAACTGCGAAGAAAGCCATTGGGATGAAAATCATGGTCAATGTCAAACCAGGATGGAAGCCCAGAGACCTGACTGATGAAGAAGTAAGAGACTTTGTGAAGGCCAGCGAATTTGCGCCAGAAGGAACAAAGTTTGCGTATCCCAGAAAACGAAGAAAGTATGAAGGAAAATGGGTCTATTGCCACCCAAATGGACAATGCCAGCTAATGACCTGGAACAAGGACGAACATGTAAAAACAGCAGGAAGTTTGAAAGGAGTGATAAAGATATGGGGCCTCATTCCGAGTACGGCGCTAACCAATGGCGCTATTAACGCCTTGGTTGACGCCGTACCCGGAACGGCAGCGCCTTGGTGGATGGCGGAATCACCGCCCCATTCCAAGGTTGGCGGGGCGGTAATTCCCCATTCACCAAGGCTCTTCCCCATTCCCAAATGAGCCCCCATAGGGCTCAATGGGAATGGGGAAGATGCAAATAACGGTGACCGTTCATTACGGTCACCGTTATTGGCTTGGAGGCCCCTTTGCGCCCTCGACTTTAACACCTGCTCAAAGCAGGCATTAAAGGCGAGGGCGCAGAGGGAACTCGGAGTATGGCGTAAGGGAATACCGCCACCGGTCTCGTTACCGGTGGCCGCTATCCCTTACCGCCATACTCGGAATGAGGCCCATGGACTCCAAAGAAACACACGTTCACACCATCATGTACAAACCCAGAAGACGATGAACAAGATACAGAAGAACCAAGTAAGACGAATCCAAAGGAGGAAGCAGAAGTGGTCGATGAACCAACCAGAGGGGGGAGTGTAGAGGAGGACACAGGCATGGCATACATTCCAACCCCATAGTTTGAGCTACCAGGAACATACTCGCCAAAGTACGTGACGTATTAGGAACAATTGAACCAACAGAGAGCTGCACTGGGCCTATGCCCAGTACCCATCAGAAGAGCAATACCTGTTGAAGTGCCTATAACCAGACAACCATGGGCAGCTCGGTACCCGCTGAGGCAACCATACCAGCAGCTGGCACGAAGTGAAGACTACTTACAGACTGTCCCCAAAGAGACCCAAAGAACCATAATGGAAGGCAAATGGTGACGACATAAGAGCCCAGACAGTCGTACAGATGAACATAAACGACAGGCGAAAAGGATGACAGACAAGTTGAAAAGTTATGAATAATGGTGCAACAGACTTAAAAGAAGAAACAACGTTGCAGCACGAAGAAACGTAACCATGAAGTGAGATGAAAATGTGCAACTAACAAATGCCTGTAAATAGGCTTGGAACGCAAGAAGCTAAGGAAACGGTACTGCTTGCAATGCTTAGTAGAAGAATAGAGCGGCAAGCGCCAATTATATATCTACCTCAATGAAGCACAGTATACAAATGAGACTCCATTTTGTAAAGGCAGAATTAAGCCCAGGCTGCAAGAGGCTAACAAGGCCAAGATTCATATTCCAGCTAAAGCCAGAAGGAAGAGCGGAATCGAAACTCAGTAAGAAGCAGCTCATGCCTGGGAATTCAAGGTCAACCTAAGGAAGGGAGGAGAGCGGCAACTCCGGAGAATCGAAACTTCAGAGCATAGCAGCCTGCCCCGTGAAGGTCACGATAAGGAGGCCCAGGCAGGTGACGAGGCTAAGGAAGAATTAAATAAACAAAAAGAAGGAAAATGAAGCAGATTCACGGTGAACAGACACGTGACCAGCCTGGCGTGATGTGGTACCAACGTCTGATGTCACCCAGAACCAAGGATGCCATAACTTTTCCCGATAAGAGACTACAGTTTCGAGGCCATCCTCAGCCAACTAATTGACACATAGCCCTAAAGTACTGATTGATGGAAGGGAGGCAGGGTGAATCTTGGGGCACTCCACATCTGGGTGCCCATTCTGCATGCTGCTAATTAAAGTGGAGATTTATGCCTAGGAGTGTAACCTACCCAATCACAATGGCCAAATAATCTATGGTCCTATAGCTTGTAGAACCAATTAGATGTCGTACTTGTAGTGACGTCTATCACGAGTGATGTAGAGGGATGGGCGTAGACGCCCACCCGATAAGAATTATCCAATCCTCACGCTCTGTTACCATATACAGATATAGGGCCTCATTACGAGTCCGGCGGTAACCGAGGCGGTAAAACCACCTGGTTACCGCCGGACTCGTATTACCATTCCGCCTGCATGATTCACGGAATTACCGGGGCATTACAACTCCAGTTTTCCGGGAATCACGGAGGCGGAATGGTGTTAATCCCCATTCCCATTGAGTCCTATGGGACTCAATGGGAATGGGGATCATGGAAACACCGGCAGCATCTCGTAATGCTGCTGGTGTTTCCTCGTCCGCCTGCAGGCGGGCAGTGTTAAACCCGCCAGGTCAAACCTGGCGGGAACATCACCTCCCGCCTGCAGGAGACGGGATCCGGCAGTCCGGAAACAACGGTGGCGGCGGGTTTACCGCCACCGTTATTTCCGGACCGCCTGATTTGCAATGAGGCCCATAGTACCTATACTAAAGTTACCTTTTCCAACCAATAGATATGCATGACAAACTTTGAGTGTTTCACGTCAATAATGACGAGTCTTTGGTATAAATGTTACTGCTTGTAAGAAGTTTGAGGAGTTGAAGCGAGACAGGCGATTGCAACACTGCTGATTTCCATTTGTTTCCCTGTTTTTTGTACTTGTCATTAAACGGACTTCCCGTTGCCAAACTATTGAGTTGTCCTTATTGAATTGTGCCGGAGTAAGAGAATCCTGCACCCCATCCTCCTCAGGGTGCAGCTATCTTGTCTTACAGGTACTCGAGGGTGAGCTCTGACCTATGGGCCTGTCAGAGGACGCTCCACCCTCTTGTACAAACTGCATACCTGGTTTGCTGTAGGGGCATTCCTCAGGAGATGCGGTCTTCTTGGTTGGCGTGGCACCACAATCTGGGCTCTCACTTGGGTTTCTGCTTCGGTTTGTCAGACCGGCTTCCCTTAGAAGCTCCTCATCCATTCATCTGTGCCTGGGGCAGCAGGCTCTGTTTTCCGAGGCTTGGCGTGGTAGAGGCTTCTCATCTCCTATGGACAGATGTTTCCTGTTCCGAATCGTGTCAGGAAGGGCAGCGTTCCGCGGTCTCCTCTCCTCTTCCACGTCAGCTGCCATTTGCATCTGAGAGCCTTTAGCCCCGGTTTACAGTAGCATATCTCCTCTTGTGACTGGCCCTTCAAGACTGTGTTCATCTGCGGGGGTGTGGGATTTCCTTCAACTGCGAAAGTCTCTGTGGGACTTTCTTCTTGGGACTACTCACTCATGGGGAGAGTCATTCCTCCATGTTTTGCTCGTCTGGCCTCTTCATGGCTGAAGCTGGACCGAGATTGAGAGGTCGGTTGATTTTGTGGTTCACGCCACATTGGAAACATCAAAGAGTTAGAAACCAAACCAGCCATTTCAAAAGTGTCTTGTAGACAATTGATGTCCTCAATCCCCATACAGCCAGCAAACACATGGGGGCCTGTATCTGGAGGAGGTGAAATAGAAACCCTGGCTGGGGATTCTTTGTCCCGAAAGGGGAGTCACCCACAGTGAGATCCTGCCTGCCCTGCCCCCTAGGTGGTGTTAAGCATAGCTGGGTCACCGCCCTAGTAACAAAGTGGGTAGCTCCCCACTTAAGGAGAAGTGACGATTTCCCTAGATTTGTTAAAATTGAACAGTTTTGGGTGCACTGTGGCACATACTTCACATCCTTTGTAACTTCATAAGTAACCTGCTAGCCAGCAAGTAAGCAAAAGAAAAGTAAAGCTCAGCTCTGGCACTTATTCAGAGTCCCGAGTGAAGGGAGACTCTCAGATCAGTGACACAGAGGCATAGATCAACACACAATCTGGTGCGCATAAGTGGCAAATGCTGGAACATTCTCAGCATCCACCAGAAAAAACATGAGAGGAAACTAAATCTTGATGAGCTTGTGAAAGGCCCAGAAGAAGATAGCATAAACATAGAGGGGGGGTTGCTGGTCCAGGTCACAAATTAATGGGTTTGTATATGGAGTCACCAGAGCCAAATAGTGGGCATACAGGGAGAACCAGGAGTCATGACAATACTCGCTAAAATAACAGCTATTGGTGGAGAAGCAGAGTGAAATCTTGATATGACTGGATGCAGAGGGCGAGATCCCACAAGAACTGGGATTGGTCATCTTGCAGTGGCACACAACTCAACCAAAAAGAAATCAGGTCCTTTAAGACAGAAGCAAAAGGAGGGAAGAACCGGACAGCAGAATAGTAGGTAGGGTCCTATTTGGAGGAGGCAGTGGGTGTGAATTGTACTGCCACATCTAAGTACTACTCCCGCAACCCAACGACATGGGGTTTATCCCAAAATTCGGATAAGTAGGGAGAGTAGGGAAGAGGAAATGATGGCACAGCAGAAGTGCACAGTGCAGGGAGAAGAGGATAAGTAAATTGAGGGCGCGATTTGGTAATGCCTTGGTCGCCATTTGCCTATTACTTCTCGCGCTGCTATGAAGCAGCCTGCCGGTCGCATGGGCGCTGCAAACATGAATTTAATTAATAAAATAAAGCAACGCTGTCAAACCATTAGACAGGGGAAAATCCACAGAGTGGGGTAGACTCAGTGAGCCACCTTGCAAGCTAGGCCGTTCCTGCTATGTAGACCACTCGCCATGGTAGGACCTGCCCTTTAAATATTTCAAATGTGATCCACCGATTTGCCAGTCTAACCCATGTGCCAGATTTGGAGGTGGGCAATAGGCACCTTATAATATATTAATTGAGCTCCAAAGTCTCTTTCCATTGGGGCTTCATGCATCTTCCACAGGAACATTGAAATTGCAGATTCTCTGTTAAGCTGCCACAGCTCACAGCTGCATCAAGAGCCTACATTTCTAAGGAAACCTTGACAATGAATGGAATAAGAGGATCCAGATTCTTGCTAAAAACACTGTCCGATGGGAAGCACTTGAAACTGAAAAGTGTACATATGAATTCATCACATGGAGCACAGCATGCAGCACGCCTCTCAGCCTGGCCTTGGAAAACAGAAGATGTCATTGGGCCTCATTACGAGCATGGCGGTAGCCGTGCCTGTATGGCAGGCATGGCTACTGCCATGCTCCTCACCGGCACCACCTCCCGCGATTGGGCAATAACCAGCCCATTACGAGATGAGTGGGCGGGTAATTGCCCATTCGTGGGAGGCAGTAATTCCGGGCAGAATGGGGGTGGGGAGCATGGTTGCACCGGCACCGCTGAGTTCTGCCCGCGGGTGCTGGGCGGGCTGTCAGGAACCCGCGAGCAGAACTCGGAACCCGCAAGCAGAACTCATAATGTGGCGGCCCGGTATGAACTACCGGCACCATTCAAACCGTGGCCGCAACTGTTATAATGAGGCCCATTATCTCGCATTAAGGAGGTTTAACATCACCGGGAATGTTTGACTACCACGCTAGTGATTGCTTCCTTGCCATGGGCGTGTGCTAGCTGCCTGTTGTAAGAATCCAATGGGGCAGTGCTCAATGGCCCAGGCGAGGAGTTTGCAGAATTTTTGGGGATTCTTACGAAAGTGGCGCTACACATATAGATAAAGTATTCCAATTTAATTGTATCACTGGTCAGTTTGTTGGGTCTCACTTAAAAAAAATGAGGAGAACTTATTGGCTCCATTTGTGCCATTCGTTTGTAATGTTACTAAAAGTGCCGACATGTGTTTCAGTCGAACGTCTGGTCACTGGTCAGTGGTTGCGACTACCGACCAGTGAGCAGACGTTCGACCGAGGCACCAGCCGCACTATGAAGCACTGCTCAGTGCCCAATACCACACCTTGTAACTCGGCCATTCTAAATCCTCTTTTTTGAGACAGACGCACACGCCTTGATAAAGACCCCCATGTCATCGAAACATGTGTCGGCACTTTTATTAACATTAAAAACGAATGCCACAAATGGAACCAATAAGTTCTCCTCATTTTTTCAAGCGAGACCCAACAAACTGACCACCGATACAATTAAATCGGAATACTTGAACTATATGTGCAGCACCACTTTCGTAAGAATCCCCAACAATTCTGCATTATCTCGTACTACCACAAATCTTCATTCCTGAGGTTTCATTGTTTCTTTCTCTAATAATATTGCTTTCTAAAAGGAGACACTGGGGCTCATTACGGGTCTGGCGGTAACCGTGCTGGCGCTACCGGCGGGTTGCCACCGGACCTGTAAATATTTACCGCCGCCTGACTTCCCAGTGCCACAGGGGGATTACAACCTCTGCGGCCCGGAATGTCAAGCGTCGGCAAATTGTAAGTCCCCACTCCCATAGGACTTTATGGGAGTGGAAACAAGAGAACCACTGGCCCTGTTGCTAACACTGCCGGTGCTTCCGTGAACAGTCCACCTACCGTGGCCGCTCTACCCGGCAGGCAGACCTGTAATATGCCGGTACGGAAACAACAGTGCTGGTAAACTTTCAGGCACCATTGTTTCCGGACCGGAAGGGTCTGAATGAGGCCCACTGTTTTCTTTCTTTAAAAACATGCTCTAACAGAAAAGGAATGTCTTTTTAGGGCAGCTGCTGTGTTCTCCCCATTTACCATGGTTCTTGTGAACCAGGCACAAGGATCATGGAAAAATCAAGCATTCTCAGGGTCTTCTTTGAGGTAGCGTAAATGAGCATTCATTTAACTCATGTTTCTTTTATTATTCACAGTATATGCAAAACTCTCAGTTCCTGGATGCCAATAATGAGATTAGTCATGGAAGTCTCCAAGCTCCATGTTTCTCTCGTATTCGAAGAGATCTTCCATGTCTTCATCCATCATCTTCGTAAGCTCCGTCAAGAGAACGTCCAACGCCTGCAAGACACGGACAGGGCCCAGTTACTACCGAGAGATGCAAATTCCACAGCGGAATGCTGCAATACCAATTCTTAAGCAATATATCCCGATGTGTGCGGGCATTACCAGTCAGGTAATGACCCGGGGCCCGCGTTACAGGCCTAAGCGATGCAAGGGCCTCAACGTGGGCCCCGTGTCATTACCTCAGCGATAACGACGACCTCTGAGGGGTGTAGAGCTATTAGTAACCCGGCATGCTTTACAGGGGAGAGGAGGGAAAATCAGGAGAGGGACTTTGAGAAATGGAGCGGCTGATGTTCCCCAACTTAGAAAAAAGTACAAAGCAAAATGGCATCTATAGACATAGGTGGAAGGGAACTACATGCAGTCCTTTCTCCCTTTCAAAATTCGGCCATTGCCACGGAGGAGAATGGGCGGGACAGCAAGAGTTCCTGGAGCCGGCGAGGCATGAGGCGGCTGCAGGTAAGTGGGGCTGGGATAGTGAGGGGGTAGTTGGAGGAGGTGGAAGTAGTGAGCGGGCTGGGGCAAGGGGGGTGCAGGCGAGAAAAGCCAGAGCGTTTACCTCTGCAAGTCTAGATATGGCATATTCACATACATCCTTCCTAAATTTGCTAGCATCCCCTTACTATGACAGCTTGACTTCCGTACCCATCTTCTTGCGACTGCTAAAATGCAGTGTACATGAAAGCTGTCTCTCACCAGTGCACCATGAACGCTGCCTCTCACCTGTGCACCATGAGCGCTGCCTCTCACCAGTGCACCATGAACGCTGCCTCTCACCAGTGCACCATGAACGCTGCCAGTGCACCATGAACACTGCCTCTCACCAGTGCACCATGAACGCTGCCTCTCACCAGTGCATCATGAAAACTGCCTCTCACCAGTGCACCATGAACGCTTCCTCTCACCAGTGCACCATGAACGCTGCCTCTCACCAGTGCACCATGAAAGCTGCCTCTCACCAGTGCATCATGAAAACTGCCTCTCACCAGTGCACCATGAACGCTTCCTCTCACCAGTGCACCATGAACGCTGCCTCTCACCAGTGCACCATGAACGCTGCCTCTCACCAGTGCACCATGAACACTGCCTCTCACCAGTGCATCATGAACACTGCCTCTCACCAGTGCACCATGAACACTGCCTCTCACCAGCGCACCCTGAAAACTGCCTCTCACCAGTGCACCATGAAAGCTGCCTCTCACCAGTGCACCATGAATGCCGCCTCTCACCAGAGCACCATGAAAGCTGCCTCTCACCGGTGTCCCTGGGCTGGCCAATCAGATTCCAGGGGTAGCATGTGCCGCTCCAAGCCACTCCCTAACACGCCACTGATAAGACACTACCTGCAGTACGTTATAAGGATAATACAAGTCACTGGGGAGTTCTGTAACTAGATAGAGTTCGGCCGAGTTTCTTTATTAGGTCACAGAACTCTGTGGTGACTTAAAATACACTTTTAACATATGGTCGTTTTTTTTATTACTCCTTATAATAAATGGGCATACACTTTCATACCCATTAATACCAGCCCCCTGCCTTATTGAAAAGTAAAGGATCTTTCAGCTGCTGATACAGGCAATAAATGTAAATCTGTTTGGATTAAAAAAACATGCAGCCGCAGCTAATGTGTACCAGAAAAATAGTTTAAGCAGTTTAATAAAATGCATCTAAAACGTTTACGTTTGATCTGGGTTATCATACGCTGAGTGGCACATTCTGTGAATGAACCCTGCTGAGGTTACACTCTGTATGCAGCCTCACTGTCCTTAGGCACTTGCGGCCCAATAACCAAGGTTAATGCCTGGCTCCACTGAAAGTAGTGCAACAACATTGAGGGGTTACAACTGACTTTAAGGTCTGCACCAAAAAAGGATAACACCAAGGACATTGGAATCGGCTGTGTTTGAAAAAGGGGCAGACATATTGTGTGCAAAAAAATACCTACCAACTCCTGGAAGGCTGTCTGATGAAAGTGAGCAATGGGAGCATTTTCCAAAGTGGCCTCCTGCTGTTTCTGAACATTTAAATACTCGTAGATAAGAATGTCCAGCATGCAACCTGCAATAGAAATCGTGCAATCAGTGCATCAAATGCAAAATACGCTGAATATATCCATGCAGCACAGAAGCATTACTCACTTTCTGAATTAACTTGCAAAGGAAGAACACTACCTGCCTGCAACATTGCCTACCTCAATATTGTCCCTCACAAGCCCTCCAATCACCTACCTCCAACCTTCTGCGAGTGAGCCGGTTCTCCAAGCAGAGATTTGGAGGGAGATTCTTATCCTCAGCAGGTCCCTCCCTCTGGAATAGCCTCCCTGCAGCCCTCCGTCTTGAGCCGTATCTCCTTAAATGCTAACCCAGTTCTCTGTTTTTCTCCCTCCCTTCCTCCTCTTCCTTACAGCATGCTGACTGGCCACCAGGTGTACCTCAGAGTCTCACTCGGCCCCGGCACCCCTGCAAGTCCTCTCTCGACCTTGCCTCCGGGCCCTACACCCCACCAACACTCAATGCACTGAGAAATGAACCCAAGAGAGTGGCTCACTCTGCACTTAACCCGGTCTCAACCAACCGGGTGCACTTGATCGTCCCCCTCCCTGTGACCCTCTGTGCACTTGCTCGATCGTACGCAACGCGCCTGAAGATCATTTGTCTTTTCGCCCTTGTCTACACCACAGAATTGCACTGTAAAACTGCAGAATAGCTGACAGACCTATTTGCTGTCTCCCAAACTGTTAAATGTATTTTTTACGCACTTACTCTGCCTGTGCAGACTATTATCATCTCAGAATTGCCAGGGCTCTGAACGAATGTTTATTTTTTCCCTGTGTTCTCACCCTCCTTGAGCGCTTTGAAACACTTTCCTGTGTATAGACGCTATATAAATAAACAATACCCTACCAAGAAGGAGTCAAAAAAATATAGCAGATATATTTATCAATCCGTCCTGTTCATAGTAAATCAATGGTTTGGATGATCCTACAAAGTATTGGATAACCATACAAAAACTCACTCATGTTTTACAGTTTTGTAATGAATTCGGCGAGCACATTATCGAGCGGCGCAAATGCACCACATTGATTGTGCTCAACACTGCAATGCCACAAGTTGAAATGGTGAGAACAAGCTCCGTGTCCATTTTAGGTGGGACATACGAGATTTGTTGCAATTATTTGACCAAGCCACGACTTTTTTTAGCTAGTTTGGAATGTGCACAATATTTGTGAAAGAGCAAAGGCCAACTAAAGCAAACAGATTGTGGCAATAAGCCCCGAGGTGGCGGGCCAATACCACCCCAGGTAATGCCCCCGGGGCGAGTTATAGGCCCGAGCGAAGCGAGGGCCTTAACGGTGCCCCGGGGGCATTACCTCGGGCGGTATTGGCCACCCACCGAGGGGCTTATTGCCATTAGTACCCCGGCCCGTTAGACCGGGGTACTAATTGCTTTTTTTAGTAGTCCGTTTTCCCTTTCCATGGCGGCCATCAGGAGCGGACACTCTGGGAACAGAAGTGTTCCCAGCGCGTTCGCTTCCAAGAGCAGAAGAAAAAAGAAGGTAAGTGGGGTCGGGAGGGCAGAAGGGAGGGGATGGGGAGGAAAACATACCGCGGTCTCCGGCGGGGGATGATGGAAGCCTCCAGCCGTGTGGAGGCTTGGAGCGGGGATGGCCCCGCTCCGAGTCTCCACACGGCTGGAGCCTTCCATCGTCCCACACCAGAGATCACAGGATAGAAGGTAAGCTGGGTGGGGTGGGAGCTTGGAGGAGGGTGGGAAAAAAAATAATTCTTATCTGAGTCCCCGGCGGGGGACGATGGAAGCCTCCAGCCATGGGGAGGCTCAGAGCGGGGATTGCCCCGTTTCGAGCCTCCGTATTGGCTGAGGGGCTGCCACGCCCCCCGCCGGGAACAGAGTAGCCGGCACGCACGGCGTGGATGGGAATACCGTGTGGTATGGCTCGCAAATGAGCCAATCACCACACAGTATTCCTGTTCAGCTGCGCGTGCCAGGTACTAATTCAGAATAATTTGCTACATACCACGACTGAACATTTTACATTATAGCTAGGTGTGCTGTTATGAAAGATGAGGAGTTTGACTTGAAAGCACAGTGCATGGTCCATTCTCATAACCACAATCTGTTTTAAGGAGCCAAAATACATCCCGTCCAAGCAATATAGAAAAAGTACTTTACTATGTTTAAGTGTCTTTCACCAGCCAACCACAGTCCAATAATGTAAACGTAAGACAAATGGGAAGACACATTGGGAAAGGGCCTCCCTGATTGAGAAATGAGTTCTAAATTAGCACCCAGAGCAAAACAAAACACTTGACTTAGACCACCTATGTAGTCAAACACAGCTACATACTTTGTAGGGGAGTGCTTAACGATTAAACATTGTTCCCTAGAGTTCAAGAAAACAATGTACACTGTAACATGTTTATCAATAGGGTTTAATGCCAAAATATAAAAATGTATCCGATGATCACACAAGATGGCTATGATTTTTTCCATAGATCGGCTTTACCGGTTAACATAAATCTTGAACAGCTGACACACACAAATGTTGCTGTAAAACATTAGAAATTGTACCAGTGGGGCTGGGGTGGTGAGGGGTCCAGTGACGACTTATTAGCCACCATCATCGAAGCCACTGAGTCCAATGTCATGATGCACACTCTTTTCAGCCCATGGATGTGGAAACCCTGCCAGCCATTGCATGCAATAGGAAGATCACGGCTGCCATGGAATCCAATGGCCAGAGGGATCCCATGTATAAGGCGGAAGTTCACCAGCTGTAGAGACGACGTAGGAGCTGTGTGCCCAGGTCTTGCATGTGTAGTAGGTAAGAAAGGGTATTGGAGGTGAGGGGGGTTGGGGAAAAAAAGGTAGGGTACTTACACTTTTACATTAAGCAGGCATAGTAAAAATATGTCCAATCCCCGCAGTGAGCCGATGTCTTTTTACTTTGTCCATGCATAACATCAAAGTGTGCACACCCTAACTTAAACACGTTTAGCAATACAATGAATGTATTTGGTTTATAGACATTGGGCCTCATTACAAATTTGCCGGTACAGTAACAACGATACCGGTAAGCTTGCCGGTACCGTTGTTACGGTACCGGCAAACTATGAGTTCTGCTCGCTGGTGCCGTTGCGCACGCCAGGTCTGAGCTGGCAGGCGGACCGGCACCGCGAGCAGAGCATGTCGGATGCACCAGCACCATTCACGAATGGTACCGGTGCATCAGACTTCCCCATTCCCATTGAGCCCTGTGGGGCTCAATGGGAATAGGGAAGAATATTCTCTGGTGCCCGGGAATGGGCGATTACCGGGTCTGCCGGGGTTGTAATAGCCCGATAATTGCCCATTCCTGGGCATTGGAAAAATTCACGTTTGGCGGCAGCCTGGCGGTTTTACCGGCAAGGCTACCGCCAAACTTGTAATGAGGCCCATTATTTCAAATACTCTGTCAATCTACAGCGAGTTTTGAGATATTGACCTCAGAACCCACTGTAAACTAGAAGGTGGTACTTCCAAAGGGGCTGCATACAAGGACATTTCTTTTTCTCCATCCTAGAACGAGCTATACAGTCACAAAGTGGATTTAAATAATGTGCATACACCCAGCAAATACACTGCAAAGCTTAAACATGGATACACGTTAGGCTATGCAAACTATTACATTGAGAATAGACATGGTAGAAAGACTTCAGTTCATGCTGGCTAACTTTATGTTTTTACTATGCTTAATGTAATAGTGTGCAAACCCTAACTTGCACAGGTTTTAAGCATCAACATGTAACTAATAGGCATCATTAATGCACTCTTTCTCAAATTATGCAAATGTTTAGATGTCTCCAATAACGTGAAATCCATCTCTTTATTATGTATAATGTGCTGCACGGCCAAAGGCCTCAGAGCGCAAATCAAACAGTGACAAGACGGCATAACATGAACTTAACTAGGTACCAGTGAAGAAGAAAGGGGCATCCAACTAGTCAACTCCTCTGTTAAGGTGAGTCTTCACCGCTATTTTACATTTGTTCAAGTAAGATATAGTTCTTAATGAGGCTTGCAACTCATTCCACGCCTTAGGGGCCCAGGAAGAAAATCGAACCCCCCCCATATGTTTTGCAATTTGTACCATATATGGAAAAAAAGATTACTGTTGTTGGAGCGAATAAGCAATCGACAAGATATCGAGAGGCATTTCCAGCAAGACATTTGTGAGTCAGGGTGAGGGCTTTATGACAGATTATATGTTTAACCGGCAGCCAATGGAGGTCGCGTCGGGCCAAGGTATTATGGTCCTGTTTAGCAAGTCCTCGGACAGCAAGAACATTCCCTTTCTGGGTAATCTGCAGTTTATTCAGATTAGCGGAAGACGTGCCAATGAGAAGACTGTCCAACTTGGCATTGATAAGGGCTGAGGCAATCAGAGCTCTGTTCTAGCAGTTCAGTATTATTATTGAGTGCTAGGGAGTTCAATGCCATCCAAGACTGGATTGACGATTAAACGGTATTAATGGCCAAATAGTCCTGTGCATAATCTCCTGATAAATCCGGTAAAATCCGAGTGTCGTCTGCATAATTTGGAACTATGTGATTTTTTTCGAAAAATGTTTTATTGAAAACATTTTTAACAAATCTTAAATACTGAACCAAATAGAGAATGTTTGTTTTTATATTTGCGGTGGGTCCCCTAACCCCAAGCCACCTGTTTCTCTATGTCTATAACCCCACCCATCACCCCTCCCCACCCATTTTACTCCCTTACCCCACCCCTATATACAACAAAAATAAATACAAAATCAGTGTTTTTTGGTATTTTGGATTCGTTGAAAAAGGTTTTTGGTAATTTCTATTCGAAAATACCACTGGGCACCCATAATTTGTGTAGCAGACCCCCAGGTTGTCTAGAAGGTTGAATAAAGGCATTGTGTAATGGGCCTCATTACGACCCTTGCGGTAATCCGCCGTCATTACCGCCATGGCGTAATGAACGTTAACGCCGTGGGACGATGGCGTAAAGTGCGCCACATTAGGACCCATCGCGCACGAGCATTACGCCATGGCGGTAATGTAAACAGCGCCATGGCGGTAATGCCCCCAAAACGGCACCTACCGGCATCGTATGCGGCGCAAGGTGCACCACCGCCACCGCCGTACATAGCGGTGACCGTAGTTAGCGGTCACCGCAATTAGCGGTGACCGTAGATAAGCGGAACCGGAAGTAGCGTCACCGCGGCGGAACGGGAAAGAGCACGGCGGCCATCTTTAAAAACACAATCCATTGCCATCCTCCGAAACCACTGGACATCCGAGCCTGAGACCCCGCCAATACCGTCTTCAACCTTCTACCTGCAGGAAGATGCCTAAAGTTTTGAAAAAAGCCTGTGACCGCCAGCGGCAAGACCGCTTCTCCAGAGAGGAGCTTACCATTCTAGCGGAGACCCTCCAGGAGAACGCTGCAGTGGTATTCTCCAACCAACTGACAAGACCGGCCATATCCAAGAAGAAGGCCATATGGGCACTGGTAGCTCAGCGGGTCAGTGCCGTGGGAACAACACCCCGCAATGTCAAACAGTGCCGCAAGCGGTGGGACGATCTCCGGCTCAGAGTCAGGAGCATACTATCAGCCAACATGAACCTGGCAATGGCAACTGGGGGAGGATCGGAGTCCCCTATAAAATTGCAGCCATGGGAGGAAATCTGTGCCTCCACAATCGGAATGCAGAGCATTGAAGGAGTAGGAGGAATGGAGAGAGGAGCCCCGACATCGGGCGATGCAGGTAGGTGGCTCAAATCAAGGCATGCAAATCTCACCTGAGTCCATTCATGTGAAGTACAATGTTGGCCCATAGTGTGAATGCAACACATCAGCAGGAGACTGCCCACAGATACATCCGATCTGCACCCTGTACACATGCAGCACGCACACCCTAACTGCAGGCACCCACATACCTCCATGCTACTTCCACACAAAAGGGAGACAACTTTTTTCCCCTGCATGAAATGTGCCACATGTACTAACTGATGAGATGCCAGTCGCCACAATGCCCGGCCAATGTCCGCAGACCCATCAATAACACTCTCCCTCCTCTGTCCCACCACAGGCTCAAATTCCGACCTTGAGGAAGAGGACACCACAGCCTCCACACCCACCAAGAGGGCCAGGCCAACTGTGCCAACGCCACAACCCTCCACCTCTGTCGTCCCGAGGAAAACACCACAGCAGGCAAAATCCCTGCAAGGGAAACAGGACAGGGCACAGACAGCCACCCCAGCAGGCAGTACAGCAGCAGCAGCAGCAGCAGACATCACACCAATCATGCCCACAGAAGCCACAGCCTCTGCTGCAAGCAGCACAATTGGGGAGACTGCTGCCATTGCTGCCTCCTCCGATAGCGAAGCAGGGATCTTTGAGGAGAGTGATGTCAGAAGCCCCACAGGCCACCCTCATTCCCCCTACCTGTCCCTAAGCAGCCCGCATGCGGATGCCACACAGGGTCAGCCAGAGGATGACGATTGGCCAGCCACTCCATCCCCGCTGCAGGGGCAGATCAGCCCAATGGGAATACCACTGCCATTAGCCATGGGCCAGAATTCCAACCATTCTCTGGAGGCGATTGCCACCCGGCAGCAGCAACTTTCCTCGCTGCTCGAAGAACATGTTGCAGAATGTGGGGGGTCAAGTGCAGCAATGGAGAAATGTGCTGAGACTGTGAAGGCAGCTATAGAGTCGTCCACAAAGGACATCTGCGCGGAACTAGCTGCTGTGCGGCACGCCATCACTGACCTTGTGCAGACAATACGGGCCATGCGTCCAAATGAGCAGGCAGGATCCTCCTCGGTTGCCAGCTCGACACCGAGCAGCCCCATCCGCCGATCGGGGAGGAACCTCCGCAGCACAGGCAGGGGTGCCCCGGGGGCCAGTGGAGGGGGCTGCCAATAGTGGCCGGACAGTGTAGGAATCCTACTACTGACACTGCTGCACAGACCAACTCACACCTTTGTTGGGATTCCAGGGGGGGGGAGGGTGGAGGGGGGAGTGGGTGTGTTGGGGTGTGCAGGGGGGTGGCGGGGTGGTGTGTTGGGGAGTTAAGGGGGGAGTTTGGGGGGGTGTGTGTGCAGGGGGGAGGTGGGAGGTGGGAGGGGGTGTGTTGGGGTGTGCAGGGGGGAGGTGGGAGGTGGGAGGGGGAGTGACACGACAGTTCATAGTTCAAATACACTTTTTCGTTTCAAAAAAGGAAATGTGTGGACATTTTCATTGCGTATGTGTGCTTTATTGGTGTCCAGTCCTCAGTGTGCATGCCCCAGAGTCACACAGTGCCCCAAGTGCAGTCTCCATGCGATGAACACCAGCCGTGTGTGCTAGAAGCAGTGGTTGATGATACTTTGGCGCATGGCACGCCCCTCCTGTGCATCGCCTCCTCCATGTGGTGGCGCCCCTTCTGCACCCTCCTCATCCTCATCCTCATCGTCAGGTGGTTGCAGTTCTGCGTCAGGGGGCAGGGGCACATTCCGTCTGACGCACATATTGTGCAGCATGACACATGCCATGACGATCTTTGCCACCTTCTCATGGCCATACAGGAGTGCCCCACCAGACCTGCTGAGGCTTCTGAATCGTGCCTTCAGGAGGCCGAATGTCTGCTCTATGACCACACGAGTACGTGTATGTGCACGGTTGTAGTCCTCCTCGTGCTGGTTCTGCGGGTTCCGGACTGGCGTGAGGAGCCACCTCTTCAGGGGGTAGGCTGCATCACCTGTATGTAGGCGAGAATGTATGTGTCAGTCATGTTGTCTGATCAGGAACATGATGTCCCACCATGGCTGGCATGGAACTGTTACCTTGGCTCACTTCTACATGCACTAATTGATTCACACTATGCAACCAGTATATGCTCATTGCTGCCATGGCCTGTTTTGCATGCCATCACCCTATGTATGCAGAGGGGTTTTGTGCATTGTGAGTGGCCTTCCTCTGTATCCGTTCTCTGTGTTACTCACAGCCAGGTGGAGTATGCATCATCCCCCCCCCCCTTTCAGCCAGGTGGAGTATGCATCATCCCCCCCCCCCTTTCAGCCAGGTGGAGTATGCATCATCCCCCCCCCCCTTTCAGCCAGGTGGAGTATGCACTGGTACGTCATTCCCATGCCCACTTCCATGACATCGCACTCACCGAGTAGCCAGGATCTTGGGCCTGCATGTCGCTCCATGTAGCGTGGTATTGTGGAGTTCCTCAGGACCATGGAATCATGGGTTGATCCGGGGAATCGGGCACAACAATGTGTGATGATCTTGTTGGAGTCACAGACCATTTGCACGTTGACAGAGTGGAACTGTTTCCGGTTGCGGTACGGTACCTCCATGGCACGTGGAACCACCAATTCCACATGGGTGCAGTCGATGGCACCAATGCAACCGGGTATGCTGGCTAGTGCATGGAAACCCACTTTGGTGTTTGCAATCTCCTGGGCAGTCCGTGGTAATGAGATGTGGTCGTCTGTGTGCTTGAGGAGGGCATCGAGCACTTGGATGAGTGTTCGTGAGAATAATGGTTGTGAAATGCCATGCAGGTGCCCCACTGTGTGCTGGTAGGTGCCTGTGGCCAGGAAGTGGAGTACAGCCACTACCTTCAGTAGGGGGGGGATGGCGGTTGGACTTTCTATCATGCTGACGATGTCGTTGTGTGTCATGTCTACGATGGCGGTGATGGTGTCCCTGTCCAAACGGTACAGGGTGTGGATCTGCTCAGCAGTGAGGTTGTTTGGATTGGCTCTGATGCGTGGGATTGGGGGCTGCCTGCGTGGTGGCACTGGCTGTGCTGGTGGGGCTTGCTGGGCCTGCCTTGCCCTCCTTCTCCTCCTGCGTCTCCTCTGTGCTGCCTGTTGTTGTTGTTGTTGCTGTTGCTGTTGTAGTAGCACATGCATTGCTATCAGGTCCTCCAGCCCCAACATTGCTAGTCGTATTGGCATCATTGTGGAGTGTGACTGGGTGTGGGTAGGGGTGGGGTGTGCTCTTTTTATACTCCCCTGAGTCTGTATTGCCTTCACCTGTGCTGTTTCTGTGCACCTGTGGCAGCTGCATTCACTTGAATTGGCCCTTTACGGTTGGTTCGCGATGGCGTTATTTGCACCATGGCGGTAAGGTACTTAGCGGCCTCATTGATGGCGTTAGGTGCATGTCCGCTTGGGTCGGCATTTGCGTGCCTTTCCGCCATGGCGCTAAGTACGGTGTGGGCGGTCGCGTGCGCGCACCCTTAGCGCTGTTTGCGGCAGCGTTAACTACGATGCCGCTATTGGCATCGTAGTTAACGGTCACGGGTCATGATCGTACCTGGCGGAAAACGATGGCGGTAAGCATTTACCGCCATCGTTTTTCGCTTAGCGCCAGGGTCGTAATGAGGCCCATAGAGTCGGGTAGAGACAGGAGCCCTGTGGCACTGCGCAAGTGAGGGGAGTAGATGAAGCTTGACAATCACCCACTGCGACCCTCGCAGACCGGGGCCCCAAAAAGGAGTAGATCCATGCAGCGACCACTCTCAGAGCATCTCCCAATCAATCTCCTGGTAAGCAAAGTGTGATCTACAAGATCATCGAAAGCCACTGACATGTCCAGCAGCATCAGGCGCGCATTGTCGATAACACCTGCAATATTGGACTGGAGGTCCAGTAGAGCAGTCTCTGTCTGTTGTTTAGCCCAGAATCCTGCTTGCTATAGCCCCGATTTCAGAAGAAACAGAACATTTGTGATAGGCCAGTAATTGCTGGCAATAGCTGGATCCAGAAGATCTTTTTTCAAGAGTGAAGGGATCTATGCCTCCTTGACGCATGACTCAGAAGAGGAAGCGTTGGTAATCCTAGTACTCCAGGGTAAAAGGAATCAATAGTCTTTAATAATATTAGCGGGAGAGCCATCTGCCTAACAAGCGGTGTGTTAAATGCTCCTTATGATTGTCTGAACTTCAATCTCGGTTACCTGTTTAAAGGTGAATTTAGGCTGATTCGGCAAGGGTGGTCCCAGAACCGCAGCAAGTGATGGGGGGAGGGGGAGAGTTTTCAAGAAGAAGCTGTCGATCGCTAAACGATTGTTGATGACATGAAAAGAAAATCTCTCGTATCACGTAATGTGTTGGAATGAACTGTGGACATTCCCTCTTACGCCATGCTATGCTGATGGATGTTCTGCTATTTTGTATTTTGTATTTGAAATTGCTTGTTACTGCGCACACACATCTACTAGAAATGAGGACAAACTGTATTCACTGCGCCCCACTTAGATATTGACAATGTGCCAGTGATTGTGGCTTTAAAAGTCGTGACTCGACTTTCAAGTGGATCAAGTCATTCATAATTGTAGGGGCATTGCTGCAAATTAGGTGCCAAATAATGCCATGAATAAATATTTTACTTTCCTAATTACCAGTTCCTTTTGCACATGAGATCTGTTCAATCAATATTTACACTTTGTGAGTATAGGGCGTGGTCTCTCGGAACACGCTGCAAATTCACAAAGTGTAAATATTGATTGAACAGATCAAGCCATGCACAAATAAAAATTAGCAATTAAAAACGAAAAATATGTATTCATGAACTTATTTGGCGCTTTGTAGAAGAATTGCTGCTTTGATTTTATCATGTAAAGATTTAACACTCGCAACAGTACAGGGACTGACATGCTCAATGTCTACCACACGCGGAACCTTTCGACGTGCCATGAAACGTACTGAAATTGATACCGATAAAAGAGGATTGAGCGAGTGCAGATACCTTTGTATAATCTTGCATCTGTTCTGAACCCAACTTACTAAGATTTTTTACGCTAAAGATAAGATAGTAAATCTAAACTGCTAGTGTCTCCCTTTTCAATTCCGTCATGATTTGGTGCCATCTACTGTGACGAATCGAAGGAATTGTCTCTCTACCGTGTGAGGCTAGGGAGGTGAGCTCACACTGCAAAACACTGCCTAGCGGTTGAGGCAAGTGGGACCTCACTGGGAGAGACTTCTCCTTTGCGGACAAGGACTCCCGTTCCTGTGAGCAACTCCCTAAGCCATTTCCCATGGCGGCATGTATGGGACCATCAGATATGCAGAACACTATCGGTGTAAGATATTGGGCAAGAGACAAAACGGAAATAGACATCTGCAAACAAGAAAGAAGATATGTTTCTTTAAGTGTAGACCTCTATATAACTGAGATGAGTAGATTGATAACCGAGAAGAAGTGGAAGCAGCACACTCCAGAGAGAGAGCCGACGGTGTAAGCAGGGGAAGCCCTCTGAGGCTGTGACACCTGCAAGAGGTGGACCCGCGGTGCCCACAACTTTCAGAAGTGACCTGAATAGGGGCCCAGCATCTACATGCAGTGAGGAGAGCGGGAGACAGTTATCTAAATTCCGGTGGGGTCGTGACAACAAAGACTTTGGGCCTCATTACACGGTAGGCGGTAAGGGTTTACCGGTACCGGTATTTTACCAGTACCGGTAAACCCTTACCGCCTTACTATGAGTTCCCTTTGCGGGTTGGTGAATTTAACGCCTGCTTTTTGCAGGCGTTAAAAACCAACCTGCAAAGGGACCAAGGAGCTAATTACGGTACCGCAATTTGCGGCACCGTAATTAGCGCCTTCCCCATTCCCATAGAGCCCTATGGGGCAAATATGGGAATGGGGAAGGGCAATGGGGGAAAGGGGAATTACTGCCCCGCCAACCTTGGAATAGGGCGGTAATTCCCCTTTCCACCAAGGCGGTGCCGGTATTTTACCGGCATGGACCAAGGTGCTAATAGCACCTTGGTCCACCGCCATCCGTGTAATGAGGCCCTTTGAGGTGAGCAGTGAGTGCACCCGTCCAATGATGCTGAAACCACTATGCTGAGGCAGCGAGATGTCCAGTTACCTGCAGCCGTACCTGGTCCTACGGTGAGAGAGGAACAAGAACAGGTCACCTATGGATTTGACAAGATGGAAAACCGGAGCAAACAAAGCGAATCAGAGCAGCTGCCGGCCCAGGCGACAGTCCCCTGGAAAGTCAGAGGTAACAGGGAGATAAGGAGAACTGGGAGGCCATCAGGGAATTGTTATAAAGCAAGAGGAACTCGTCCCATTGAAATTGATGAGACATTGATGTTGATAAAGTGGAACTGTACTAATGTGAAAAAAGGGGTTCACAGATAAACCTGAAAGAGAACTCATTGTGACAGGGGCACAAATACACAGGGAAGGGGTGAAAATATCCCATAAACCAAGAAGTAAAGAGTGGAGAGTATCAGAGAGAGGATTTTATGAATCATAAATAAACCTGAAAGAGAGATCATTATGACAGGCGCACAAAAGATCCTACAAAGAGGGGAAAACTACCCTTAAATCAAGAAGTAAAGAGCAGAGACTATAACAGAGACATTTATATAAATACGAGAAAGACTTATATAAATACGAAGAGAAGTCAAGTGAACCACTTAAGGGAAACAGATACTCAGCATTAACAACACAAAGAAAGGGGGAACACTAAGCCCCAAGACAGCATATCTTAGATAAGACGTTATAGGTTACCAAACTCAAAGGGAGACAGGAACCTGAGCAGTGAGAAGAAGAAAGAGCTCGAAGGCCTGTGTTGGAAAAATAACCCTAAAGAGGGAGGAAGTCCCAAAGACATTATGAAAGAGTGGCAAGAATGATACAGAAAGTAACAACAAACAATTTAAGAATAGCCTACTAACCAGGAGTCCTGAAGAAAACGAGAGGCATTGCCATAACATAATCAGGAGGGACACACCCTCGTGATCTTACTTAAGTTGGTTAGAACAGTGGTAGGGTTAGCTAAAACTAGTTTTCATTTTTTGGACTGCTGACTTATTCTTTATTTTTAGACTACATGCAGGGAACATCCATACAGCAATAGGGAAACATGGGCCTTATTCTTATCGTTTAATGAATAAGAAGGTGCAAAATCAACACAATGGCTGCGTCCTTCTTCTGACCTGCCACACCACATACAAAGGAAGGTGAAATATTTAACTGTTATTAGTCTACACTACTACTTCTCCCCTCTCCACACTGCTACTACTACTCCCCTCTCCACACTATTATCACTACTCTCTCCACATTACAACTACTCACCCTCTCCCTCATTCACCCTATTTTCACTCTCTACTCTCCCAATTCTACAGTCTATCACTCACCTTCCATGCACACTCAAACTGCAGTACCACTCTCTCCCACCGACCAATACCTCATGTGGTACGCCACTTCAATAACTTTTTTCAGCTCTGTCCTTCTTCCACCTGGTCTCTTGATCCTTCTCCTGACCTCATCCACAAAAACCCACACCTTCTTGTTTCCTGTCCTCTCTTTTATCCTCCCTCCTCCCCTCCATTGGCTAGCTTCCTTTGCCTGTTCCCCAATGTCAAACACTGACTGTTTTCTTTCATGGGAAGGTGTTACAGATATTGAAACCTTCAAAAGGATCATAGTCCCTGCTCCTTTTATTTAAGTGGATTTACCAATCTCCCATCATGACGGCCCACAAAAGTCATTGTCCCCATTTGTCGGAGGATCTCCTGGCAGAGAAATGCCTGGTTTGCCGAGGACACTGGCATGCATGATGGTCATATTCAGGTCCTCCATGGAAGATCACAAAGCATGGGTGAGTAAAATATCCTGAAGCATACAGGTTCCGCTTGGCACTCTGTGCTCTGTCTTACACCAGTGCGGTGTGGGTCTGACATGCTCACCCTGCGCTGTCTGACTTGGCTGCCTCCCTCTGTACCAGCACTCTAGCTCGCGTGATGGCCAGCTGCGCTGGGCCGGTTCACAGTTTCTTCTGGCTCGTGGTGGTTGGTATCCTTACCTTACGGTAGTCTTGTGGTAATGGTGCTGCTGTCAAGGTAGAGGAGTTTGTTGACTCTATGGGACAAAGCAAAATACACTGGCCAGAATGGGGCTGTGCAGACATGGGGTGATAGACAGTGGTACCGCTGTCATTCAACAAGGCACAAGAGGAAGGGTCAGGAACTTAGACCCTCTCAACTCCTAACAGGGAAAGATCTCTGTCATATCCCTGCACCCCACCCCCCAACATCTCCCACCCCCAGCACTGTTCCACCACAAAGGAAAAGGAATCAGGTTGGAGGGTCAAGGAACCATCTAAAAACGTGAGGCTTGGTTTCTCTGTTCCGAGCCATCCACATCCAGGGAGCATGAGCTGTTATTAGGTTATATGTCCTTTCTGGTAGTACTTTAAGCTGTGAATGGGCCAATTGATGGGCAGGCAGTCTAGTTCTGCCACAGTGTATTTCTTTTCTCAGAGAAATACCTTTTGGATAATAAACATAATTGGTTTCTCTTCTTCCTCACAGATTTGGTAGAGGACTGCTACCAGTCCTATGGAAGATGCGTCCACCTGTAGCAGGAATTCCTGTGCGATGTCTAGACTTTTGCAGAGGCGGATCCTCAGCTTTTGGGAAGAATTGTATTTGTTTGTCTGTAAAAGGCAGTGGCCAACTCTGGGAGTTTAGGGATACATCTTAGAAAATACTCAATTGGTCCTAAAAAAGCACAAATGTCAGTTTTAGTGATGGGTCTTTTGATATTTTGGAAAGTCTCCACTTTGCAGGTTTGCGACAACACCTGTTCATTTCCCACCTGAAAGTTAGGTATTTGGTGGATTAGCTTGCCACATGGCATTTTGTATAATTCACCATGAGTCAGGCCTTCCTGACTTGATTGCATACAGATTTCTGGTGTTTTATGTGATCTTCCCAGGAGGAGCTGGATAGGACCATTTCGTTTATGGTGGCCTCAGAAAAACATTGACAGGAAGTCAAGATCTGATCACTTCAGTGTTGAAAAGTGGCAGGCTCTCCATGAAGGCCGAATGACCAGACCACAAATTGAATGGGGGCTTTCACGTTAGAGAAGGCTGTCTTCTGTTTTTCGCTGCTTCATCCCAGAGGACCTGTCAGTGCCCTTATGCCCATTCCAGTGAGGAGATGCACTTTTGCTGAACCCAAGGTCTTCATCAGCTTGTCGATTAGAGGGATGGTGTAGGCTCAGTCTCCTAAAGTATATACAAAATCTCCAACAGTTTTCGGGCTTGGACACCAGCACAGTTGGGGAGAGCCATTCACTGGTGCAGCAACAACTTCTGTTTTTCCCTCATGACTTTCTTGTGTGTTTCCAGTTGATGGTAGAGTGTTAACCTTATGATTATTCCAGTGGGTTTTGAGAATCACCCTTCTTACTCACCATGCTTGGTTGAAAATACATTGAGGTATCTCCCTATAAAGTCAAACAGTTCTTTGTGGCAAGATGTGAGGAAACTGGTTGGTATGTTCACCCCTTGAACTTGAGATGGCAGTGGAGAATCTGTGATGTTACTTTTGTAGAATACATGGAGTTCAGGGTTGCTGTTCACTGTTGCTGTTCCCATGCCATGCCTTTAATTTATAGACATGATAGTGTGATGGCTTCCTTCTATTGGGAAGATGGACTTTGTAGGTTAAGTTGGACACTACTTCAGTGATGACATATGGCTCATGCCATCTGGCAAGTAATTTGTTTTGCATGGGAGCGGGGGAGGAAACACATCCATGACTTTTGTGTCCCATAGAAAAAGTACATTGTCTGGCATTTTTATTGTATGCTCTCTCCTGGCAGCCCAGAGCTTTTGTAGATGTTCCTTGGCCAGCTTCAAGGTTGTCGCAGTTCTTTCCATCTTCTGTGACCAATCTCTGCACATTGATCTTAAGAGTCCAATTAAAGTGATCCACCAGTCCATCGATCTGATGGTGATAAACTGACGTTCTCAGGGTCTTGATTTTTCTAAGATCTTTAATTTCCCTCATCAAGGGTCACATGAAGATTTTTCCATTCTTGGTGAGGATGTCTCTTGAGAAGGCAACTCTGGTGAAGAATGGTATCAGCACCTTGAGGATTGCCTTTGTTGTGTTACTTCTCAAGGTAAATGTTTCCAGTGGCTTAGATGAGGATCACCAAGATGTACTTATTCTTGGTCTTTCAGGGTTTCAGTGGCCCCAAAATGTCAACACCTATATGGTGGAATGGTTCTCGATGATAGGGGAGGAGTTGGCGGGCTCTCTGCACATCATCTGGCAAGTTATTTTGGCATGTAGGACATGTTGCACAGGACTCTTTGACCTGGTCATACTGCTGAGGGGGGTCTTTATTGTTTTTTCAGCCCCAGTTGTCCACCTGTCATGTTGGAAGGCGCCAATTCCATCACTGCTTTCCGGAACTGCATTGTGACCAGTAGTTGATAATGGATGGTGCCTTCCCCCATAGGTTTTACATTGGCTTTGTACTGGAGCTCCTTTCTGTCAATGAAATCGGGGGGTCTTCAGAATTCAGTTTTGGTTACCACATTTGTATGGGCAAGGTCCAAAAGTGGATCTATTGTCTGGGCTTCGGTAAATTCAATCGATGCAGGCCTGTACGCTTCTGGGAAGTGGGAGTCATCTTGTTGGGCCTCTCTCATTTCTCCAAACCCTGCTTCGGCTCTCTTTGTATCATCTAGATCTTCCACCTCTTAGATTTCTGCTAATAAGATCATTTCATAGACCAGTTCAGTTGTGGTTTGGCCGGGATTAAAGAGGACCATCTAAACTTCCTCTCTTTAGTCACCATCGATGACTCCAGCACCGATATCTATAGAATATTTTTGGGCCAGTCCTGATTTTGGGACAATCCACCAATAAGTTCATCCTGTCACTACCACCCTCAAGTTTATCTTGACCAGGGCCTTGCTTCGTGGTGGAACCACAACCATCACCTCCTCATCTCCCTGTAGATCACATCCAGTGGTCCTTGGACTAGCAATGGTAGGCATTCAAGCTGTCTGGGCTGCTCAAACAATCCTCAACATTTCCTTTGGTTGTGGGTGACCTATGTATTGGGGTTTGGATGATCCCACGATCAAACTACTCGCTAACCAAGGCGTTAGGTTGGTCATCAGAAATCAGTAACCCCTACTTTCTGAAGCCGGTCTTAATAAAGCCCATGCATCTAGCATGTGAAGTCTTGTAGACCTCTGCCCAGTCTGCTTAAAGCTAACATGAGGCCCCTCGTATCACTACTGCAGCCATTTAGTGCACATCTCTAAGTATATGTGGGATACATCCCAGAGCATGTGGACAATGGCAAAAACAGCTAATTTGTCATGATCCAGCAATTGGGAAGGATTTAATAGATTTGACAGAGAGTAGCATATGTGCCTCAAAAGGAGACAAAAAACAATATCCTACTGCGCGGAATGCGCATTCCCAACACTATAGAATTGGCTTGGCTTGAGTCCATGTATGTACTGGCGAACACCAGGAAGAGTACTGGGAACACAAGCCTGTCTTTAAAGCCACAAGTTCACACAGTGACCAAATCCGCACACTTCCCTATGCATAGGAAAAAGATGCCCTTTCCAGACATATCACACAAGATGGAGATGATCCGAGACTTGATCACTGCAACTTCTCATGGGCTCACCTCAAAACGCAGACACCTATAGCATAAACAAAAGTGCGCAGCAAGGATCGTCTTGGGACTGAGAAAACAAAATCGCATCTCACCAGTTTTAGAAAGTCTACAATTGTTATCCTTTAGCAGAGAACCGACTTTCAAACTCTCTGCATCACATACTGCAGTCACCAGAGCAACTACACCAAGTATCTGTCAGACCTGCCCACCTACACCCATCAACAGAAAGCAAAGGCACGGGTCTACCTTATATTCGCAAACCAAACAAAATCCTCAGCGAGGGCAGAATGAGCACCCATCTAGGCCCTAAGATGTGGAATGCTCCTCCAGACAACCCGAGGAAGCAAGAGAGCCAGCATCAAATCTGAGGGGACCTAAAGCTTGCAATTCTCCAACAAGCCATTTATCACTTAACTGCGGACTCAGCTGGAGACCAGTACCATGGACCTACATTTCTATCCTAGACCCACCTAGGAGCTCCCCTATGTACCTACTAATCTACACAAACTGAATGGTTCGAATGTACTAGTTTTCTACACCTGGATCCCTCGTTGTAGAAGCTTTGCACCAGTGCAGGTACAGTAATGGAACTAGGACAAAAATGGTCCCAGTTCAAATACATATCCTTTCAATGCATTTTTGCATCAGGACAAAGTTTGGACAGTTTGCCCCAGTACGAATACCATTCAATAGAAGCACTAGTACACATTTTGCAACCCCGGTACAAAAACGAATTGAACGAAAGTTTCCCGCTAGTGAAATGCAAAATTGCACTTTCACTAGTGCAAAGTTTCTGTAATTAGGCATCAGGATGGCTGGTTGTAAACAATACAGCGGTATGGCACCTGCTCTATGATTTCACTCTACCAAAGACTTTCAGGAGTGCCATGCCATTGCCAAAGTAATGCGACTTAATCCTTACTGCAGAAGAAGCCTTCTTATCCTCTCTTCCCATCGGCCTATATTGTCCCTCCCCTCATCTGCATCCTGCCTGCCTTTTTTCCAAGTGCTCCAAAAAAGCATGTTCTGAATATGGCACGGTTTCAAAACATCTAGAATTAAAAGGAATACAATTAAAAATATGTATGGCTTACTCCAATTTCGAAGGGAGTGGCCTACAAGAAGGGGGCATTCATTCCACACTGCAATGGTTCTAAAGCCTAGGAAACCATGGTACTGCATTGCTGATAATTAAAATGAAAGAACATGATTTATTAGCATTGAAATGGGGTGGGTGGTAATGCATGTCAAAATGTTAATGTTGCTCTAAGGAAGCATGGGATTGGGTGAACAAGCGAAGGCAATACCATAGCTAGTAAACCCCTTTAATCAAGATCCCTGTCTTGCAAAGATCAGAAATGATCTTAACCCATGTTGGAGAAGTATAGGCAACAAAGGTATTGCGAAAGCCAGTCTTATTAAGGCAATACTCACTGTCTAAAAGCCTGACCGCAGGGTCCTTTCCGAATAATACTGGCCCATGGACTCCAAGCATGTCAACCAAGTGCTCCATAAAATACATGTCAATCAGTTGCCTGGCTGCATGCGTCGTGATCTAGGAGAAAGGACATGTGTTTACGCATGCATTCAAAATCACCACTCATTACTCTTCTCAAGCACTTGCAGAGTAAGCGACTGCATCTAACATAATTGCAAGTTCTTGGACTAATGAAGAGAAAAGTGGAACAAGAAACGACGACAGTGATGGTCCCTAGATCGGTAGAGTTCTCCAAGACACAGTAAGGAACAAGTTACTTACCTGTAACTGTTGTTCTCCAGCATGGGTCTGTCATGGATTCACATGCTCATGAATATTCCCCGTCGTCAGGCTGGGAATCCTCGGTAAAAGAAAAAATCAGTTTCAGTTTTGTTTCTGAACTGTCTTTCTCCTAATAACCAATCACTGGTCTCTGGGTCATACTGCCCCCAGCCAATGACTGCCCTCTACCTAAGCCCCTCCTCAGGCAGCCATCTTCATATTTGATAGCACGTAAAGTGGCAGTAGGACCAAGAGAATATCCAGAGGGGTCGGATGGAGGGGTCGCATGGGAATCCATACCAGACCCATGCTGGAGAACAACAGTTACAGCTAAGTAACTTGTTCCTTCTCCAGCATGGGGTCTAGCATGGATTCACATGCTCATGAATACAAGAATACATAGCAGTACGCACATGCACAACCTCGGCAGGTGGCAAGGTTCAACATTAAGCATTTCAACAACTCAACATTAAGCATCTCTTACCTCCTCACCAGGCTCACCTTCAAGCAAACCGGTTGCGCAGCACTGCCTGGCCGACTCTGGACTCCTCCCTGGAATCCCAGTCAACGCAGTAGAATCTCGTGAAGGTGTGCGTCGACCTCCACGTAGCAGCCCTGCAGATGTCCAGCAGGGGCACACCAGACAGGAACACCATAGTAGCAGCGATCGCTCTGGTTGAATGGGCTCTCGGACGGCCGGGCAATGGTCGGTTTGTCAACCGGTGACAGTGCATGATGCAGCTGTAGCGCCATCCGGAAATGGAAGCCTTTGAGAGGGCCTTCCCTGAGTTCACACCGCCAAAGTTCACAAACAGCTGTGATGTCTTCCGAAAACTCTTTGTGCGTCCAAAGAGAACTTCAGCGCTCTAGCCACATTCAGCGAGTGCAAAGTCCACTCAGCTGGCGACGAAGGCGACGGGAAGAAAACAGGTTACACCAAGGGCTCGTTGAGATGGAAGTCTGACGGTACCTTGGGCATGAAGGGGGGGTGCATCCTCAGCACTACCTTCGTCTCGTGGAATGTCACATATGGAAGTTTACAGGAGAGGGCCTGGATGTCTCCCACTAGTCGTGCGGAGGTGATGGCCAGAAGAAACGCTGTCTTCCACGATAGGAACTTCAGCTGCACCGAATGCAAAGGCTCGAATGGAGGCCCCATGAGCCTGGTCAGCACCACGTTGAGCTCCCATGCCGGGGCCGGAGCCTTCACCGGCGGGAACGAGCGGAACAGTCCTTTCATGAACTCCTTCACCAGGCGGTGCAACCACAGCGATGACCACCCCGGAGTTCTGGTGTAGCGGGAGATAGCGACGGTGTTCTTTACTACTGCCAGATGGAAGGGTACCAGGAACATCCCCTGGGCGATGGCCCAGCACCACAGGTCCACCGTTTCCTTGGATAGAGCTGGGGATCCGGTGCCCCCCTGCTTCCGGATGTAGAACATTGTGGTGGTGTTGTCAGTGAAGACCCGTACAACTTTGCCATTGAGGGACGGGAGAAAGGACCCGAGGGCCCAGAACACGGCCCGGAGCTCCAGGACGTTGACGTGTAGAGACCTCTTCTCCTCCGGAAGCCAAAGGCCTCTTGCGTGGAGATCTCCAGTGTGCGTGCCCCATCTCTCCAGGGAGGCGTCCGTCATCACCGTTTCCTGATGCGCCGGAGCCTGGAAGTCCATGCCCACCACGAGGTGCGTGCAGGTGCCCCACCACCGGATTGCCTGCCAGAAAGTCTCGTTGAGGGAGATCTTCACTTCGAAGTTTCCCGTCACCTGTACCCAACGGGCGTAGAGGAATTCCTGCAGCGGCTGCATCCGCAACCTACACAGTCGCAAGAGGTAGATGCATGACAACTTCATGCCGAGCAGGGACTTGATGGACCTCACCCTGGCAACCTCTGTGGTCACCAGACATTGTACCTTGCCCAAGATGGCCTTGATCCTCTCCTCGGACGATGACTCCAGCCGTGCCACCGTGTTGAGTCTCGCTCCCAGGAACAGGGCGTCCTGTGATGGCACCAAGCAGGACTTTGCAAAGTTTATTGAGAACCCCAGTTCTGTGATCAGGCGGACGGTCCTCGCTGTGTGGTCAACGGCGAGTTCTCTTGATTTCGCTAGGATGAGCCAATCGTCCAGGTAGGGGTAGACGTGGATCCCGTGCAGGCGCAGCCACGCTGAAACCGTTGCCAGGCACTTGATGAAGACCCTTGGCGCTGACTTCAAACCGAAGGGCAGTGCCTTGAACTGGTAGTGCCGCCCTTGGAACACGAAGCGCAGAAACTTTCAATGTCCCTTGTGCATGGGATGTGGAAGTAGGCATCCTCCAAGTCCAGCGACGACAGGAAGCCGCCTTCCTCGAGTTGTCCCAGCACATGCTGAAGGGTGATCATCTGGAACTTCTAGGATTTCATGAATATGTTGAGGCGGCGGAGGTCTGGAATGGGCCGCCAGCCACTGGTCTTCTTTTGGACAAGGAAGTACCACGAGTATACTCCGGAGCCACGGAGCCTCTTTGGGACGAGCTCTATCACGCCCTTCTTCAGCATTGGTCGTACCTCTAGAAGCAGCTGTGGAACGTGGTTTTCCTTCCTGGCCACTGGTGGAAAGTGGGGGCACCTCTTTTGGAACTCCAGAGTGTGCCCGTGGGCCAGGGCATCCACCACCCAACGGTCGGTGGAGATGGATTTCCACACACCGACGAAGTTCGCCAGCTGGCCTCCCACCGGGGTGCTTGGGTGGGGGCCTGACGTCACGGCTGGTTCAATCTTGTTTCGGTGAGGCCTTGCCCCCTTGGAGATGACGACAGTGTCCACCGACCTTGTTGGGCCTCTGTAGGCTTCCTGTGATGAAGAGCGGGCTGCCTGGCGGTACAACAAGGAACTGCTGCTGAACCCTGAGACTTGCCTCCGGAGGTCCAAAAGGACAGCCGCCAATGATGGAGAGCGCCCAAGGCCTGGGCCGTCTCCTTGTCCACCTTGATGGCCTGCAGTGACTTGTCCACTGCCTTGCCGAAAAGGTTGTTCCCATCGAAGGGCATGTCCAGTACCCTGGTCTGTACGTCCTGATGGAAATCGGTGGCCCTGAGCCAACTGCGCCGGTGAAGGCAAACTCTGTTGCCCATCTGGCGAAAACCGGTGTCGGCGATGTCCATGGCCACCGTAATGGCGTGATCCGACGCCACCTCGCCTTCCGGCAGGATTTCAAGGGCTTCTGCCCTCTTGCCATCTGGGAGGAAGTCCAGGAGGGGAGCAATCTTAAACCACAGCTCCCTGTCGTAGCGCGCCACGATCGCAAGACCCATTGTCCCATGGCGTCCAGCTTCTCCCCTCACCGTCCGGTAGAGAAGTGGAAGTTGATGCCGTCCCCCCAGCCGTTTTCTTCTTGGCCGCCTCGGAGACCACCGAATCTAGGGACGGCTGTGCTCTGAGGCACATAGGCACGGAGTCTGGGACCCAGTACTTCTTCTGCTCCTCGGGGCTAGCTGGAAAAGCTCTGATGCCCTGGCGATTATGGCGTGAAAGGAGCCAATTTCGTTGGGAGGGGAAGCCCGGGAAGGAGGTGAAGGGAGATCCATTCTGTCGTCACCGCCGTCGTCGGTCCCCGTTGTCGCCGTCTCCGTCTCATCCCTCTGTGGGGGGGATGGAGGTGAAGGCTCGAAGGGTGGGGGAGGATGGACTCTCCTCCGCTTGGGTGCAGGACTCCCCGACGGTCCAGGTGCCGCTGGATCATCCACTGGAGGCAAGGGTAGCCTCGTCCTTATCTCGGTGCACAGGGTTTGCAGTCCCAGCAAAATGTCATCCTGCCTGTCCGTCAGAAGTTGCATCGGATGCAATGGGAGCACCGGCAGTGGCGTGGTGTCCGGTTCCTCATTGACCTGCCGTTCTTTGTCGGCTCCCTTGCTCTCTACGTCCGCCTCGTCGGGATCCGTCCCGCAGGCCCTCTCCTCGAACTTCTTGTCGAGGGTTGCTTTGACGACAGACAGCTCGTCCTCGGAAGAGGTGTCTGAGTCCATTAGGGCTACCTCGCCCCCCCTCTTTCTCATCCTGGGGGGTTTCACGGGGGTCCTTTTGATAGGCTGGAAAGAAGATTCCCACTGGGGCCGCCACAACTCCCTCAATCGAGACCTTATCCGTGTGAATCAAGGCCTTCACGACCTTGTGCGTGTCCGAGGACTTCACCGTGGGGGGAGGGTCACTGCCTCGCTCCCCTTTGGCTTTCTTCGTCGGAGCCTGCCGGGGCTTCTCCCGAAGCTTACTCGGGTTGTCTGACTTCCTCTTCACCGAGCCAGAGCGTTGGCTCGTGGTTGACGGCGTCAGTGACATCGCGCCCTGCCTGGCAGCCGAGGAGCCCGAACCTACGGCGATTCCGGTGCCCGCGCACTCACTGTGCTTTGCCTTCTGTTGGGCCCCCATCGCCGGAGTGCCCTCAAAGGTCTTAGAAGACCGCCCAGACTTCTTCTTCTCACCTGCTGCTGGGCTCTTCGTCTTCAGCCAGTTAGCGAGTCGTGTACGACGCTCCTTCATGTTCCAGGCGGACATGTTCTTGCAGAAAGCACAGTCCTCCACGTGCGACTTGTTGGCGTGAAGGCAGTAGAGGCACCGGGAGTGCTCAACTTCCTTGAAGACGTTCTGTAGTCCACATCCTGGGCAGATCCTAAACAGCTTGGATCCAACGGGCGTCGAGTCTCCTTTCTTCTGGGCCAAGTCCACGAGGGGTATGCCTCAAAGGTCTTCCGGAATCCTCCAAGAAGTTAACTTGGATGAAAAATCACCCTTGAGGGGCATAGAAATTTCCAAAACCGGTCCCCATTAATCGGAAGATGAAACGGTGGAGCTTGAGGCTCGATTTCACCAAAAAATAAAGAGTAAACTCTTTGGAAAAACGCAACACGCAGTAAAAGATCAAGAGCTAAGCACGAGGACTCCCAACACTAGAACGTGCAGTAAAAATCTGAAGATGGCTGCCTGAGGAGGGGCTTAGGTAGAGGGCAGTCATTCGCTGGGGGCAGTATGGCCCAGATACCAGTGATTGGTTATTAGGAGAAAAACGGTTAAGAAACCAGACTGAAACTGATTTTTTTTCCCCCGTGGATTCCCAGCCTGATGACGGGTAATATTCATGAACATGTGAATCCATGTCAGACCCCATGCTGGAGAAATGGATTCACAGAGGTGGCCAACAGGAAACTTAATGTTGACACAACTCCCTTTCTTAGCCAGCACAATACTTTCTAGACCGGGACAGAAGATGCCACATTGCGTAATGTGGCCAGCAATGTAGCATGCAGGGCAACCCATAACACGTTAAGAGGCTACATGTTGTGGGTACACATATATCTTTTACTGCTGCAAAAAAAACACAATAAACCTATTGCACATAAGGGGCAGTAAAATTGAAGGCTGGTTTTGTAGTGAGTTAACATTTAGCAGTGGCATGGTGCCCTGCGGTATTTGTAGGCACTGGGACACCAATGAATGCCTTCAGTGAGGGGTGGAGTCTCTTAATGCAGTGTCTGTGAAAATGGTCTGCCTGAATGGTTCCTGGCTCCCACCATAATCCCCAGGCAAGACATCTTCTTGTCCCTGACAAATCCCCCTACCGAGCAAGTATCAATACCACTTTTCTGGCGAGGGGAGCGTTGCCCCTACACATGTTTTGCAATGGAACAATCTCTGTGGGTATCCAGGAAGCATGTATGTGTAGGAGAATAATCATAATTTAAAGCAAATGAGGCCTTCTTGTGATGCTCTGGAGAAAAGAGTAAGCAGGCACAGTCACTAAGACAGGAAGGATATTGACCCGAATCGGGTACACCTGGTGCGGCTAGATAGATAGATAGATAGATAGATAGATAGATAGATAGATAGATAGATAGATAGATAGATAGATAGATAGATAGATATAGATAGATATAGGGCCTCATTACACGGTAAGCGGTGAACCATGGCGCAATTAGCGCCATGGTTCATGCCGGTAAAATACCGGCACCGCCTTAGTGGAAAGGGGAATTACCGCCCCATTCCAAGGTTGGAGGGGCGTAATTCCCCCTTCCACCATTGCCCTTCCCCATTCCCGTTTTTGCCCCATAGGGCATAATGGGAATGGGGAAGGCGCTAATTACGGCACCGCAAATTGCGTTACCGTAATTAGCTCCCTGGGTCCCTTTGCGGGTTGGTTTTTAATGCCTGCAAAAAGCAGGCATTAAAATCCCCAACCCGCAAAGGGACCTCGTAGTAAGGTGGTAAGGATTTACAGGTACCGGTAAAATACCGGTACCGGTAAACCCTTACCACCTACCGTGTAATGAGGCCCATAGATATGTATATAGGATACATTACTCACCATTATCAGATTTCTGATGCTTCTATCTGCTTAGATTCATATGCTATGCATAGGCCAACACCTAGAGAAAGCTGCAGAGTATTACAGTTGTTGTTTTCGAAACTCGAAAAGGGACGTCGGCAGGGCGTGCCAGGAATACTATCCCTAGTGTGACGTCCTCTGTACCCATGGTCCTTCACGCGTCGAGGTCCCTCAGATTGTTTAATTCTGACATGAGGTTGCAGGAAGTGTAGCGTGAGTACAGGTGTATCCAAGCAGATAGAGAACAGAAAGCTCATATAACATCTATGCACCTTCTCCCAGGGGAGGAAGGGTGGGCACATGTGAATCTAAGCAGATACAAGCATCAGAAATACGATTACGGTGAGTAATGTATCCCTTCTGAGGCTTGTGGAATCTGCTTAGATCACATGCTATGTATAGATTAGTGAGCAGTGTTAGGAGAAGGTGGTGGGTCGTGAGAAGGAGCAGCGGCAAATAAGTTTTAGAACTGCTTGACCCACCTGTCTATCTGTTTTGGAATGGGTGTCAATACAGTAATGCTGAGTGAAAGTGTGTACTGAGCTCAATGTAGCTGCTTTGCAAATTCTGTCTAAGGGGACATTTGCGATAAAAGCCAGAGTAGCTCCTATGCTCCATGTGGAGTGAGCTCTTGGTGTAAAAGGCAGTGGCCCTCATTACGACCCTGGCGGAAAGCGACTGACCGGAGCGCCACAGCGTAAATAGCGTTTCCGCCATTGCACGAAGGAGCAAAGTGCGGCCCATTCCGACCCATCGGGCACGAGCACCACGGCATGGCGGAAGTGCAAAGTCCGCGATGGCGGAAATGACCCCAAAACGGCCCACACCGCCGCCGTACGGCGCCCTAGGTGCAATACCGCCACCCCTCTTAGCGGTCACCGCAGTGTGCGCCTACCGGAAAGTACGGTGGCCGGAAATATACGGAAACGGAAGCTAAAACATGGGCCCGGAACGGGAAACATCCCGGCGTACACCTATAAATACACTAAAACCACACAACCACTAAAATCACTACCCCGAAACACACCCCAACCCGCCAACCACCCTAGCGAAACCAAGAATAATGGGAAAAGCAGCGAAGAAAGCGTGCGACCGCAAGCGGCAGGTCCACTTCTCCCGTGAGGAACTCACCGTGCTAACAGAGACCCTCCAGGAGAATGCTGCCGTCGTCTTCTCCACGCAAATGACCAGGACGGCACTTGCAAACAAGAAGGCCATATGGGCTCTGGTGGCACAGCGGGTAAGTGCGGTGGGGACCGCACCCCGCACCCCACAGCAATGCCGCAAGCGATGGGACGACCTGCGGATACGCGTCCGCAGCATACTCTCTGCCAACCGCAACATTGCCACAGCCACCGGGGGAGGTCCTGAATCACCCATCAAGTTGACCCCCTGGGAAGAAATCTGTGCCTCCACCATCGGAATGGAGAGCATAGAGGGAGTCGGAGGGATGGAGAAAGGAGTGCAGACATCCGAAGATTCAGGTAGGTGGCCCAGATAAAACAATGCCAAATCCACAAAGTCCATTCATGTGAAGTACCATGTGTCCCCATAGTGCAACAGAAACACATGTCCAGGAGAACGTCCACACACATCGGCCTGATAGCGCACGTTAAAACCCACAATAAATACATAATTAATTAAAAACCCCTAAAACACGCACCACACGTGCAGCAGGCACACCCTAACTGCAGGCTGCCAAACAACTGCACCCTCACTCCACACACAAATGAAACCACCCCCAAGACCCCGACCCAAATCACCCTCAGGCACCACCCCAATGCATGTGATACAATGCCATTCCAATTCCCACTGACCCATCAATAACCCTCGCCCTCCTTTACTCCACCACAGGGTCCGATCCGAACGACGAGCTACAGGACACCCCTACCAGCACACCTGCAAAGAGGGCCAAGACCAACGGCCAGAGACCCTCCACCTCAGCTGCACGCATCAAGACACGGCAGCAGCACAAATCAGGTGGCAGCACAGAGGAGGGAACATCAACAGGCACCCCAGCAGCCAGCATGCCCACAACACCAGCACCACAGGTCCCCCCAATGGATGCCACAGAAGGCACTGCCTCTGGTGGCAGCAGCACCATAGGTGACACCCCATTGATGGCAGCATGCTCCGACACAGAAGACGGGGATGTCGAGGTCAGATCCATCCATGACCTGTCCCAATCCCCCTGTCTGTCCCCTCCCGTACAACATGAGGATACCACGCAGGGGCACCCACAAGACGACGACTGGCCATCCCCCACAAGCCCTGTGGCAAGGCAACATGAGGACAACAGCCCCTCTGTGACACCACCGCAAATGGCCATGGCCCAGCAGAGGCAACAGTCCCTCGACAAGTTAATCGTCCAACAGCAGCAAATGGCCACACTCCTCAAGGGCCATGCCGATGAATGTGGGGGCACCAAGGCAGACATAGAAACATCAACAGAGACACTTAGGGCAGAAATGGAGAGAGGTACAGAGACGCTAAGGGCACAAATTGAGAGTAGCACCGAGAGCCTGAGAGTCCAAATGGAGAGTAGCACCGATAGCCTGAGAGTCCAAATGGAGAGTAGCACCGAGAGCCTGAGGGGGGAACTGCATGCGACGTCCAAAGACGTATGTGCCGAACTTGCCGCAGTGCGCCGTGTGCTCACTGAGCTCTCGCAAACCCTCAGGGACATGCATGGACGTGAGCAGGCAGACACATCATCCGTTGCAAGTTCCGTCCAGGGCAGCCCCCAACGTAGATCTGGAAGGAACCTGCGCTCCACAGGCAGGGGTGCCCCTGATACCCGCAGAGGGGGCATGCAATAGCGACAGCCCACTGACAATGAGCATCTTTGGACACTGGTGTTCGGGGGGGGAGGTAGGAGGGTGGAGGGGGTGTGTTGGGCTCACTTGGGTGGCGGGTCGATAGGGTGTTCAACATGATGTCACATATGCCATAAAAAGTGCACGATCAACCGATGAGAAGTGTGGACATTGATCTTTGTGTACTAGGCCATCATAGGCGTACAGTCCATATTGTGCATGTCCCAGACACACGCAGTGCCACGAGTCCCGTGTCCATGCATCAGCCACCAGGCGTGAGTGCTAGAAGCATACATCAATGAGATGCTGACGAATGTCACGGCCCTCCGGTGCCTCGCAGACTCCATGAGGTGCTGCCACATCCCCACCCTCATCATGACCATCTTCAGGTGCTTGCAGTTCTGCGTCAGGGGGCATGGGCACATTTCTACGTACGCACATGTTGTGGAGCATGACACATGCCATCACCATCTTTGCAACCTTCTCATGGCGGTACAGGAGTGCCCCGCCAGACCTGCTGAGGCAGCGGAAACGACCCTTCAGTAGGCCGAATGCCTGTTCAATGACTACACGGGTACGTGAGTGGGCATGGTTGTAGTCCTCCTCATGCTGGTCCCGTGGGTTCCGGACTGGTGTGAGGAGCCATCTCTTCAGTGGATATCCAGCATCACCTGTATGTGGACGAGAAACGTATGATGTGGAATGCCATTGATACGTACGCACACCCCCCCCCCTTCCTGGCAGGTCATTGCCGCATCACATACCCCACATCATCATGCATGTAATGAGACTCACCGAGTAGCCAGGATCTGTTCCCTGCGTGTCGTTCCATGTAGCGTGGTATTGTAGAGTTCCTCAAGACCATAGAATCATGGGTTGATCCAGGGAATCGTGCACAACAATGTGTAATGATCCTGTTGGAGTCACACACCATCTGTACATTCAGGGAATGAAATTGTTTTCGGTTGCGGTACTGGGCCTCCATGGCATGTGGGACGACCAATTCAACATGGGTGCAGTCGATGGCACCAATGCAACCCGGTATGCCGGCAAGTGCATGGAATCCCACTTTTGTGTTGGTTATTTCCAGCTCCGAGCGTGGTAGAGAGATGTAGTCGTCTGCGTGCTTCAGGAGGGCATCGAGCACTAGCAATAGTGTCCGTGAGAACAGTGGCTGAGAAATGCCATGCAACTGTCCGACTGTGTGCTGGTAGGTGCCTGTGGCCAGGAAGTGTAGTACAGACACCACCTTCAGTAGGGGTGGGATGGCGGTTGGGCTGTCTATCATGCTGACAAGGTCAGCCTGTGTCATGTCCACAATGGCGGCTATGGTGTCCCGGTCCAGACGGTAGAGGGTGTGGATCTGCTCATCAGTGAGGTTGAACGGATGTGCTCGGAGGCGTTGAATTGCGGGCTGCCTGCGTGGTGGTAGTGGCTGTGCTGGTGGGCCTTGCTGGCCCTGCCTTGGCCTCCTCCTCCTCCGTGCGGCTGGTTGTAGTTGGTGTTCGTCTACTTCTTGGAGTCGGAGCACTTGCAGTGCTATCAGGTCCCCCAGGGCCAACATCGCGAGTCCTGCCGGTAGCATTTCGGTGTGGTTGTGGGAGGGGACTGGCTGTGCAATTTATGTGTTTTCAGGCTGTATGGCCTCCACCTGTGGTGATTAATTCCACCTGTGCAAACTGCTCTCCCCTTTGGCCGAGCACGTCCCGCGCACAACGCTGCAATTCGGGGAATGGCATCTTGCTATTGCAATCATGTATTTGTACCCGATGGCCGTGTAAGATTGGTTGATATGTTCATTCTGCTGTGGTCCCATTGTTTCACGTACTATCTGTGCAGTCGCGAACAGACTTGTGAGGGGTCAGTGGGACGTAGTACTCGGTTAACGGTGGGCCCTCATGCATCACTGTACCGAGTTGCAACGACGGGCGGGGCGTCCCATTCGTGGGTGAAGGCAGTTGCCATTTTCACACACAGCCGCACTCGATGGGATGATTAGTGATTTCAAACGGCCACAGATGCCTTTTCGACGTGATGTTGCAAATGAGGAATTCGAAGGGCGGCGCTTTCGGTTTCCAGCTAGCGGCGAGGAGATGCCCACAGGTCTGACTGCAAATGTAACGTTCTATTGTTCTATGTCCTTGAGACAGGGCCCATGGCGAGGGAGCAATGATTGATATGAATAGTTTGGGATGCGCAATAGCTACGTGGGCGATGAGGCCGTCCGTTCCCAAATACATGTTACTTCACAACACTGGAATTACGGGCTGGGGCACTGTGGATTTAGCAGGCTGCATAACGCACAGACTCAATGGATGTTTCTAATGTCATGTGAGTAATTATTCAGGCATTTTGATCCCGGGATGAGGGAATGATGGATGGATGCATGGGCAGGTGATTTGGTACAGTGTTTGCCATGTACAGGGCTTCTTGGGATCTATCCGCCTCCCCTACGCTATGTGATGCAGGGCTGCCATAGTGGGACCATCGTCCATCTGGCCTTGTTGAGCCCTCCCTGTCTCGAGGCGCCCTCAGACACTCGTTTGTGATGGTGTTTGCACCTCGATATAGATGGTTGTGAGTCGCAAGTGGTTTTGGGGTGGTGATGTTCCTTTGGAGTGGGCTAGCATGCATATGGCTGTGGATTTCGTGTGATCATTGAAGTGAGTTGTTTGAATGTAGTTCTGATGGCCATTCTGTTCTTTTTCTTTTCTTTTGGTTGACAGGTATCTCCTCCCCTTTTGCCACTGCCATCTGTATGCCACTCCTGCAGATGGATTTTACTCCCGACACCTGCTGCTTCGTGTTAATCAGTGGAGCAGCATTACGATCTTATGGGACGATCGCCAATGGGCCACATGCCCTTACGCAGTACTGGTGGCTCGGAGCAACATTTCGGCCTTTCAGCTGGACTAGTGCCTCCCCATTGGGACGGCCCTGCGGTTCTGTGCGCTTCCATGTTGCCTTTTCGTACGTGAATGTGGCTCTGTGTACCATGGGGGAACAGGGCGACACACAGGTAGTGGCTGGTCGTTTCTTGCGGAAGCAGCCCACAATGGTGGTTGGTGTTTTGGATTTCATGGCCTGATGGCTGTATGTGCTTGGTGATTTTGATGTGCATAAATGTCTATTCTGATTTGGCCCGTGTAGCGTTTTTCTTTGCAAGTGATGTGGCATATGCCTATTTGGGGGGCGATGTATTGTGAGGAGATCTGCATTGGGTTCCAGCTTCGGGGTTTAGTTGCGTGGTACTGTGCTGTGCGCGTTTGCCTACGAAGCCCAGTGAGGTCAGGGATGGGGGCTGCCAATATGCCAGTTTGAATGTTGTCATGCTCAGGGGCGGGGGATTGGGTTTTGTGTAACAGATGCCGGTCAGCCAGGTGGACTGGTTGAATGATGTGGTTTTCGGTATATTGCTGGTCACAGGTGCCTGTGTTTGCGTGCGTTTCTTGGTGGGGGACTGTGGTCATGTCCATTGGGATGGCTTGTGTATTCGTGCCATCTGTGCCCTGCAGCTCCCATTGGCCCCTGTTGTGTTTCTTTTGTTCGTTGGCATGCATGGGTGACTTGTACATTTCAATGGTTGCATTGTGGCTTCATTGCACCTACGGGGAGTTGTACTTTGTGGGCAGGGAGCGGTGTACAGGCACTCAGTGGGGCCGTTTACGGTTGATTCGCGATGCCGTACTTCTCGCCATGGCGGAATGGTCCATTCCGCCATGCCTGATGGCGTTAGGTACATGTCCGCTAGGGTCGGAATTGGCGTACCGTTGCACCATGGTGGTGTTTGCGGTTTGGCATGGCGCGCGCGCGCGTGCTTGGTGCAGTTAGCGTTGGCGTTCACTACGGTGTCGCTAATGGCATCGTACTTTGCGGTGACGGGTCATAGTCGCACCGAGCGCTATTCGATGGCGGTATTGCATTTCCGCCATCGTTTTTCGATTTCCGCCAGGGTCGTAATGAGGGCCAGTGTCTTGTTTTATAATGAATAACATAATTGTACATATCTGACTATCCATCTGGAGATGGCATTTTTGGAAATGCGGTCTCCTGCTCTGCCTGGCACCATGGAGACAAACAGTTGATCTGTTTTCCTAAGCAGCCTGGTCTTGTTTACAACGTAAAGGACCGCCCTCCTCACATCTAGTGTGCACAGTTTTCCTCAGATGAGCTACTTGGACTCTGAAAGAAAGCCGGAAGCTGAATCGATTGCTTCACGTGGACTTTTGAAATTAATTTAGGGGAGAACCTAGGATGAGTACGTAAAACCAATCTATCTTTATGTATAATAAAGAAAGGGTCCTGCACTGACAATGGGGGTCATTACGACCCTGGCGCTAAGGGGTTAACAGAGCCGTAAAAGGCTGCGGCGCTGTTAACCCCTTAGCGCCTAATTACGAGGTCCCTTTGCGGGGCCCGACCTTAACGGCTGGTCTGGACCAGCCGTTAAAGTAGGGACCCACAAAGGGACTCTCGAGGTAATTATGGTACCACAATTTGCGGTACCATAATTACCGCCTTCCCCAGTTCCATTGAGCCCTATGGGGCAAAAAAGGGAATGGGGAAGGGCCAATGTTCAATGGGGAATTACCGCCCCGCCAACCATGGAATGGGGTGGTAATTCCACATTGAACATTGGCGGACTCGTTACAATACCGGCAGCACCCATGGTGCTAATAGCGCCATGGGTTATTGCCAGTATTGTAATGAGGGCCAATGATTGTAATTCACTTACTCTTCTTATGGAAGTAATAGCCATTAAGAAAACAGTTTTGTATGTCAGGTGTTTAAGACTTGACTTATGAATAGGCTCGAATGGGGGCCCCATGAGCTTTGCTATGACTACATTGAGATCCCATCCTGGCGGTGGGTTTGAAATTGGAGGGTGGAGTCTTATTACTCCTTCCATGAATGCCTTAATGACTGGAATTTTCCACAACGATACTTTAGTTTGAGAGGTGGTATAAGCTGAGAAAGCTGCCAGGTGGACCCTTATAGAGTTTAATACTAACCCTGAGTCTAACAAGTGGAGCATATAATTTAGAATGTGTGAAGAGTACATTCTATGGGGTTTATTTGTTTTGACTGGCACCAAATGACAGATTTCCTCTACTTGTCAAAATAAGTGTCTAGTGTTTGGTTTTCGTGCCTCCTTGAGGATATCCATACACCACTGTGGTAGATTAAGATCTCCGAACTCTTTGGGCCTCATTCCGCGTATGGTGGTAGTCATGACTACCTCCCATACCGGTACCGACTTCGACCTGGTTCAATGGGGATTTACTGGTGTAGTCCGACCTTTGCGGGACCGGTAAATCCCCATTGAAAAATCCATTCCCCATTCCCATTGAGCCCTCATAGGGCTCAATGGGAATGGGGAAGTAGCTAATAACGGTACCGCAATTTGCGGTACTGTTATTAGCTCTGAAGTCCCTTAACGGGTCCTGTCCATAACGCCTGGTCAGACCAGGCGTTAAAAGAGGGACCTGCTAAGGGACCTCGTAGTAGGGTGGTAAGGGATTACTGGCACCGGTGCCCGGTATCCCTTGCTGCTCTACTCGGAATGAAGCCCCATGACTTCAGGAGCCAATCTGCCAAGTTCATTGAGGGTGGTTGTGGGTGCACTGTTGTTCCCCCATGTTGGGTTAACAGGTTGGTTTGGCATGGGAGTTTGATGAGATTGCACATCGCCATTTTGCACAGATGTGGATACCACAGTTGTCTCGTCCACATGGGAGCAACTATGATGAGCGTAATTTGTTCTCTGTGCATCTTGTTCACTATTCTGCTCATTAATGGAGTCGGGGGGAAAGCATAAGCAAATTTCCCTGACCTGTTCATCCATAGGGGCTTCCCCTTGGAGTCCGACTGGGGGAACCTGGACGCGAAGTCTGGGCATTGCTTGCTTTCTCCTGTATCAAACAAGTCTAGTTTGGGGTAACCCCACTGAGAAAATATGTGGTCCACAACGCCTGAGTCTGGTTGCCACTCGTGTTCCTCTGGTAGGGATCTCTGCTCAGAGAGTCTGCTACAGTGTTGAGTACCCCTGGAACATGCTGTGAGGATAGGGCTATCCCCCGTCTGAGTGCCCATTTCCATATTTTTGTGCCAACTTGGGACAGACTTGGAGAGTGTGTGCCATCCTGTTTGTTGATGAAGAACATCACGGTTGTGCTGTCTGTCAGAATCTGAACCAACTGGTTCGTCAGTTGCGCTTCGAATGCTTAAAGTGCTTTCAGTACTGCTAGAAGTTCCAGCAGGTTGATATGGTTCTGTGCCGTGATGCACCATGTGCTGTGTGGTGAAGGTAGTGAGCCCCCCACCCGGAGAGTGATGCGTCTGTTGTGACAATTGCTTGTGCTTCTGGATCTTGGAAGGGTTTTCCCTCTAACAGATTTTCTCTCGACCACCAGCGTAGGTTTTGTACTAGTGTTGGCGAAATAACCACTAGATTGTCCCACTGACCACTTGCCTGAGACCACTGTTTCGCAAACCACTCCTGCATTCGTTGCATGCGCAGACGTGCATGTGGGACTAGATAAATGCATGATGCCATCATGCCTAGCAAACGCATTGCTTTGCGTATGCTTATGAGGAGACCAGCTTGATACTGGTGTATTTGCTGAAGCATGTTCTGTACTCTTTCCATGGAGGGAAAGGCTAAACATGCTCTTGTATCTAATACAGCTGCTAGGAACTGTGTTGTTGTGTTTGGTACAAGACTTGACTTTTTCTCGTTTATCAAAAAGCCCAATTGAAAAAGAAGAGTTATGGTTCGTTGCGTGTTTTGTTTGCAAAGATGGGGAGTTTCTCCTGTGATCAGCCAGTCATCCAGGTTGGGGTACACTGGGATTGCCTCCCGGTGCAGGTGCACTGCCACCACTGCCAGTACCTTGGTGAATACCCTTGGAGCCGAAGCTATTCCGAAGGGTAGCGCCTTAAATTGGTAGTTCTAGTTTGCTACTTTGAACCGCAAGAGTCTTCTGTGCGCTGGGAGAATGGAAATATGAAAATATGCATCCCTCATATCCAATGTTGCCATGTAATCCCACCATTTTAGCAGGGGAAGGAACAAGTTACTTACCTGTAACTGTTGTTCTCCAGCATGGGTCTGGCATGGATTCACATGCTCATGAATATTCCCCGTCGTCAGGCTGGGAATCCTCGGTAAAGAAAAAATCAGTATCAGTTTCGTTTCTGATCTGTCTTTCTTAGTAGTAACCAATCACTGATCTCTGGGTAATACTGCCCCCAGCCAATGACTGCCCTCTCCCTAAGCCCCGCCTCTGGCAGCCATCCTCAGATTTGGTAGCACGCCAAGTGGCAGTATGACCAAGTGAAGAGCCGCAGAGGGGTAGGTGGGAGGGTTCGCATTTGAATCCATGCCAGACCCATGCTGGAGAACAACAGTTACAGGTAAGTAACTTGTTCCTTCTCCAGCATGGGGTCTGGCATGGATTCACATGCTCATGAATAAAAGAATACATAGCATTATACACATGCACAACCACGGGAGGTGGCAACAGGCTCAACATTAAGCAATACAACAACTCAACATTAAGCATCTCTTACCTCCTCACCAGGCTCACCTTAAGCGAACAGGTTGCGCAGCACTGCTTGGCCAACCCTGGACTCCTCCCTGGAGTCCCGATCGACGCAGTAGAATCTTGTGAAGGTGTGCGTCGACCTCCACGTAGCAGCCCTGCAGATGTCCAGCAGGGGCACACCAGACAGGAACCCCGTGGTAGCAGCGAACGCTCTGGTCGAATGGGCTCTCGGACGGCCGTGCAGCGGTCGGTTTGCCAACCGGTGACAATGCATGATGCAGCCGGAGAGCCATCTGGAAATGGAAGTTTTCGAGAGAGCCTTCCCTTGATTCACAGACCCAAAGTTCACAAATAGTTGTGATGTCTTCCGAAAACTCTTTGTGCGGTCCACGTAGAACTTCAGCGCTCTAGCTACATCCAGCGAGTGCAATGTCCTCTCGGCCGGCGTCGAAGGCGACGGGAAGAAAACTAGTAACACCAAGGGCTCGTTGAGGTGGAAGTCCGACGGCACCTTGGGCATGAAGGAGGGGTGCGTCCTCAGCACCAGCCTCGTGTCATGAAAAGTCAAGTATGGAGGCTTGCAAGATAGGGCCTGAATCTCTCCCACTCGTCGTGCAGAGGTGATGGCCACGAGGAACGCTGTCTTCCATGACAGGAACTTCAAAGGCGCCGAATGCATAGGCTCGAATGGGGCTCCCATGAGCCTGGTCAGCACCACATTAAGCTCCCACGCCGGGGCAGGGGCCTTCACCAGTGGGAATGATCGGAATAGTCCCTTCATAAATTCCTTTACCAGGCGATGAGACCACAAGGACGCCCGTCCCGTAGTCCTGATATATCGGGAGATGGCAGCCAGATATATTTTTATGGAGGCGTGAGCCAGTCCAGCTTTGGCCAGCGACAGTAGGTACGGCAGCACCTGAAGGGCCGTAATCCGCAGAGGGTTAATCTTCTGTGCACAGCACCAGACAGAGAACCTCTTCCATTTATGAACGTAACACTAGAGAGTTGAGGACGCCCTGGCCTTTGCAAGAACCTCTCTGCAATCAGCCGGGATATCGTACCCTCCAAACTCTAGTGCTGCAGGAGCCAGGCCTGCAAGTTCAGCGACTGTGGGTCGTGGTGTAGAACGGCGCCTCCTTCTCTGGAGAGAAGTACTGCGTCCGCCGGCAGCCTGACTGGCGGGAACGTTGACAAGTCCAGAAGGTCCAGGAACCAGACCTGCCTCGGCCACGCCGGTGCGACGAGGATCATCCTGCACCTGGACTTCTTGAGCTGGCTGATGAGGCGGAGCAGCAACGGCAATGGAGAGAACGCGTATAGAAACAGGCCATCCCAAGGGAACGAGAAAGCATCGCCCATGCTCCTCGGCTGTGGGAACCTGCTGGCGAACCTCTGGCACTTGGAGTTCGTCGCCGTCAGGAACAGGTCGATCTGGGGTTTGCCCCATCGTCGGAAGAGTCGATCCACTTGATCCTGGCTCAGTTCCCACTCGTGGCACGAGCGCAGCTCCCTGCTGAGTGAGTCAGCGATGGTGTTTTTTATTCCTGCCAGGTGGAAGGGAACCAGAAACATCCCCTGGGCGACGGCCCAGTGCCACAGATCCCGGGCCTCCTTGCCCCCCTGCTTCCATATGTAGAACATCGTGGTGGTGTTGTCGGTGAAGACCCTCACCACTTTGTCCTTGAGGGACGGGAGTACCGACATGAGCGCCCAGAACACTGCATGGAGCTCCAAGATGTTGATGTGAAGAGACCTCTCCTCCGGGAGCCAAAAGCCTCTTGCGTGGAGATCTCCGTTGTGGGCCCCCCAAACCTCCAGAGAGGCGTCCGTAGTCACCGTCTCCTGAAACACCGGGGTTTGAAAGTCCATGCTCGTCGTGAGGTGAGCCCGGGTGCCCCACCATAGGATCGCCTGACGGAACTTCTTGTCGAGGGGGATCCTGTCCTTGAAGCAGCCCCTCGCCTGAAACCAGCGGGCGTCAAGGAACTCCTGTAGCGGACGCATCCAAAGTCTGCAAAGGGGTACAAGGTAGATGCATGAGGACATCATCCTGAGAAGGGACTTGATGGACCTCACCCTGGCCACGTCCGTGGCTAACAGGCGCCGTACCTTGCCCAGGATGGTCTTGGTCCTCTCCTCTGAACGGGGGGCCAATTGCTCCACTGTATCGAGCTTCGCCCCCAAAAACAGTGCTACTTGCGATGGAACCAGGTGGGATTTGGGGTAGTTGATGGAGAACCCCAGTTCCGTGAGCAACCAGACGGTCCTCGCCGTATGATCGACAGCGGGTTCCCTTGACCTTGCCCGGATTAGCCAGTCGTCCAGGTAGGTTTAGACCTGGATCCCCTGCAGGCGCAGCCGCGCCGCCACTGGTGCCAGCCACTTGGTGAAAACCCTGGGTGCCGACTTTAATCCGAACGGTAGGGCTCTGAATTGGTAGTGGCGTCCTTGAACCACGAACCTGAGGAACTTCCTGTGCCTTTTTAGAATGGGAATGTGGAAGTAAGCATCCTCCAGGTCCAACGACGATAGGAAGTCGCCTTTCTCCAGCTGTCCCAGCACGTGCTGGAGGGTGACCATCCTGAATTTCTGTGCCTTGATGTATTTGTTTAACAGACGCAGGTCTAGGATGGGGCGCCAACCGCCTGTCTTCTTTCTGACGAGGAAGTACCTTGAGTACACTCCGGAGCCCCGGAGCCTCCTGGGGAGTAGCTCGATGGCACCTTTCTTGAGCATCGCCTTTACTTCCAACAGCAGTTGAGGGACGTGATTCTCCTTCCTGGCCACGGGAAGAATGCGAGGGCACTTCTTTTGGAATTCCAGCGAGTGCCCGTTGGCCAGGGTGTCCAGCAACCAACGGTCGGTGGAGATGGACTCCCACACGCTGACAAACTTCGTCAGCCGGCCTCCCACCAGTGGGGACCGGATGGCACAGCTGGGTCAGTCTTGTTTGGAGGAGGCCTTGCTGCCTTGGCCTCCTTGACGACGACGGCGGGATCCCCCTTGCTTGCCGCGACCTCTGTAGGCCTCCTGGGAAGATGAGCGGGCTGCCTGGCGGTAAGCGGAGGAGCCACCGCTGGATCCTTTGGAGGCAAACTGTCTGCCTCCGGGGCTCCGAAAGGGCCGTCGCTGCTGAAGCACCCCAAGGGCCCGGGCCGTCTCCGAGTCGGTCTTGATGGCCTGTAGAGACTCATCCACCGCCTTACCAAAGAGGTTGTTGCCGTCGAACGGCATGTCCAACACTCTGGTCTTGAGCCATCCCCGTCGTCGGAGGCAAACTCCGTTGCCCAGTTGGCGAAATCCGGTATCAGTGATGTCTGTCGCCACCGTTATGGCGTGATCCGACGGCACCTCGCCCTCCTGCAGAATTTCTAGAGCCTCCGCCCTTTTGTCATCAGGCAGGAAATCTAGCAGGGGAGCTATCTTGAACCAGAGCTCCCTGTCGTAGTGGGCCACAACGCTAAGGCATTGGCCGCCTTAATCCTCGTCGCCGCCGACGAGATGACTGGTCGTGCCAAAGAGTCCAACTTCTTGCCCTTACTGTCCGGCGGGGAAGTGGAAGTTGAACTGCAGTGCCGCTGCCTTCTTCTTAGGCGCTGCTGAGATGACCGAGTCCGTCGTGGACTGGGCCCTGAGGCACAACGGGGAGGCATCAGGGACTCAGTACTTCTTCTCGTACCTGTCCCTCTTGGCGGGTGTCGTGGCAGGGTTCTTGAGGACAGCAAGCCCCTCGTCCCAGATGTCGTCGAGTAAAGGCACAGCGAGGACCGTCTTCCTCTTAGCCTCTCGTCGTTGGTACAGAAATCCCTTCTGTTCTTCAGGGCAGAGCTGGAAGAGCTTGGATGCCCTGGTTATCATGGCGTGGAAAGAGCCAACCTCGTTGGCTGGGGACGCCCGCGGGAGGGGTGACGACGGGATGTCTGCTGTGTCATCGCTGCCGTCATCGTCCGTCCCCGTCGCCGTATCTGTCGCCGTATACTCTCCCGGCGAGGGGGATGAGGGGTCCACCGGTCTCGCAGGCACGAAGGGCGGAGCGGGGTGGACTCTCCTCCGCTTGTTCGGAGGGCTTCCTGACGGGCCTGGTTCTGGCTCCTCTGTCGGGGTGCGTGGTAATCTCGTCCTTATCTCGGTACATAAGGATTGGATTGCCAACAAAATGGCCGCCAAGCCATCCTGGGGCTCGGGCAATGGCGGCAACGGATGGGATGGCCGCTCCATTGGGCCCTGTTCGTCGTTGCTATCTTCGATCACGTCAGCAGGGACCATCTGCTGGGATTGAACCTTCTCGAACCTCTCGTTCAGGTTTCTGAACCTCTCGTTGAGGCCTATGGACCTTTCGTTGAGGCCCTTCTCGGGCTCCACCAGTTCCTCCTGTGAGGCTGATTCCGAGTCTGTAATGGCCACCGGCCCCCCGTCTTTTTCAGCCAGGGGCTTCACGGGGTTCTTAGCGATGGGCTGGAAAGAGGATTCCCTCGGCGGCGGCAGGGATACTCTGGGCCAAGAGGCCATTTCCATTGGCGTAGTCTCAACCGACTCCGCCAGGGTCGGAGTGACCACTTCGATAGAGGCCTTAGCTGGGTGGATCAGAGCCCTCACCACCTTAGGTGCGTCCTGGGCCTTCGCCTTGGGGGGAGGGTCAGCGCCTCGCTCCCCCTTCGAGATCGACCGGGTCCGCTCCAGCGGCCTACCCGGGTTATCGGACTTCCTCTTCCCCGAACCAGAGCGCTGGCTCGTGGTCGAATGTGCCGGGGAAGTAGCGCCCTGCTTGGCAACCAAAGAGCCTGACCTTTCGGCGCTCCCGCAGCCCGCGGACTCGCGGTGCTTGGCCTTCTGTTGGGCCCCCGTCGCCGGGGCGCCCTCAAAGGACTGTGAAGCCTGCTCAGACTTCTTCTTTGCCTTCTCACTTGCTGTGCCCTTCTCCAGCCAGGTGGTGAGGCGGGAACGACGATCTTGTTTGGTCCGTTCCGAAAGGTTCTTGCAGAACGCACAGTCCTTCTCCACGTGCGTCTTGTCCCCATGGAGGCAGTAGAGGCATCGCGAATGCTCGTCCTCCTTAAAAACGTTATATAATCCGCATCCAGGGCAGTTCCTGAACAGCTTGGATCCGGGCGTCGAGCTCCCCTTGTACTGGGCCATGTCCGTTGAGGTAGGCCGCAGATCTTCCAGAATCTTCCAAGAAGTGTAAACTCGACGAAAACTTCACCCTTGAGGGGTGTAGAAGAATTCCGAAATGGGTCCCCGTTATCGGAAGTAGAAACGGTGGAGCTTGAGGCTCGATTAAACCAAAAAAATGAGAAATTCTCCTGAAAAAGCGTGAAAACGCAGTAAAAAACTTGAGAGCTAAACACGAGGACTCCCAACACTTGAGAATGCAGTACAAATCTGAGGATGGCTGCCAGAGGTGGGGCTTAGGGAGAGGGCAGTCGTTGGCTGGGGGCAGTATGACCCAGAGATCAGTGATTGGTTACTACTAAGAAAGACAGATCAGAAACGAAACTGATACTGATTTTTTCTTTACCAAGGATTCCCAGCCTGACGACGGGGAATATTCATGAGCATGTGAATCCATGCCAGACCCCATGCTGGAGAATTACCTCTTGTAGCGTTGCCATGTGGAACTTTTGTGGCTTTTGTGGATTTACATAAGTGTTTGCAGGGCATAAATCTAACACTGGGCGCCATGTTAGATCTTTTTGTGACACAAGGAAGTATGTTGAATAAATACCCTTGTTTACCTTGTTGGACGGTACAAGGTCAATGGCGTCCTTGAGGAGCAGCGCGTTGACTTCTTCTACCAGGATGAGTTGTTCTTCCTCTATTGTCTGGTGGTTCGATGTTTTTTCCAGGAGTCCCACACAATAGCCTCCCGCTACTGTAGATAACACCCGTTTGTCCGTTGTTATTCCCTCCCATGTGTGGGTCAAGTGTGAAATTCATCCCCCTACTGGGGAGGCATGGAAGGGGACCTGTAGCGGGCTGTCATTGTTTGGAAGGCGTTACTCCAATTCTGGGTGTTGAGCCTCTCACCCGGCCGCGGGTTCTGCGCTGGCCTCTTGGATAACCCTGGGACGCTTGACCCTGGTTGTTGTTCCATGATGAATTCTAATTTTGCCTGTATCCGGCGCTTCTTTGGAAATTTTGGCCGCGAAAAAAGCAAAAATTGTTCCCGCCCCTTTGGCCAGGTTATTTATTAGTGAGTTGCCCAAGGGATTTGAGGGTATCATATTCCTCTTTGGCCGATTTCAGAGCGTCCTCCACCGCTTTGCCGAATAGTACCATTGGTTCCACTTGAAACCAGATTGTCGAAGCCAAGCGTGGTGCTTGAGAATGGTTCCTTCCGCAATAATACGTCCCGCATTATCTGCCGCGTCGAGGTTGTTCTTTAGCAAGCTACTGGCAGTCGCTTTGCCTTCCGCTGCTACTAGGGCAAGTCTAGACTTTAAAGGCTCTGGAGCAGAGCCAATGAGGGCTGTAATATTGTCCCATGTATGGCAGTCATACCTCGCCAACAGTGTGGAATTGTTGGCTATCCTAGTTTGAATCTCTGCTGAAGTTGCAATTTTTCTCCCCATGGTATAGAGCTTTTTGCTCTCCTTCTCTGGGGGAGCCTCTGAAGAGGCTAGTGGAGTACCTGCCCTCTTTCGAGTCGTTGTGACAACTAGCAAATCCATCTTGAACTGTCCCCTGATATATAAAGGATCAGACGGCACCGGGCGGAACAGTTTTTCGATCGATGTGACTATCCGCGTGTTTACTGCCCTTGTTTGATTGGGTGTCTCCAGTGAAGGTTGGATTCTTCTCTGGACAGACTTTAAGATGGGTATGAAATGGGTGGCAGCTTTTTTGTCTCCCAGGATATCTTCGACAAAATCTTTGTCTTGCTGAGTCTTAGTAAGTCATTAAATAAAGGCTGATTATTTACTGGAGAATCAGGCACTGGGGAATCCTGTTGGATTGGAGAAGACATAGTATACACCTCTGCCTCATCATCCTCATCACCATCATCATTAATATCAAAGTATTGATATCGTACTGATATTCCTCCTGATCCCCTTCAGTGTCTGTATGGATGTCATAAAGGTCAGCAGAAGTGCAAGACCTCTTTGTTGGTGGCCGGGATGAAGACAGTGGTTGAGAAGTGGAAGACATGGGCTGAGAGCCTGAAGCCTGAGCAGTGGGAGGTATGATTTGAAAATGTTCTAATGCATAAGGGTTTTTTCAAAGAAATTTGCAAAAAAAGGTAATTCTGGACATTCCCCTATCAATGTCCTCTGCTGACCATAGGGCTGAGCTGCGGATGACACCAGGCTAAGTATGGCAGGGGCTGTTGTTGTGGACCGTCCTTTATTATGTAATGCCTCACTCACGGGAGCCTCATCCTCTTCTTGTGGGACAGTTAAAGTTTCCTTAGAAGAGGTAGACTTCTCCCTATGAGACTTGTCTTTACCTTTATGAGACTTGTCTCTATGATCTGCACTCTTGGAAGACGATTTATTGGAAAGAGAAGGCTTTAATAGGATTTCTGGGACATGTTTTTTAACCAGGTGTGATAAGCCTGTATTTTTGGACTTCCCTACCGTTTTCAACGATATGTGTTGACTTTCGGCATTGGAAAAGGCCTCCGCCTCATCTGTCGACATTCGGCATTCGGCCCAAGGAGATTTACGGGTAGGGTCTTTTGTATTACGCGGCCTATTAAGGGGCGACCGGGATTTCGAGTGCCCAGAGGACAGTGAATCTACTGATTTAGCCCTAGATGCCGAATCTGGGTGTTTGGTCGGCTGTGCCGACACATCGCCGTGGGGCGTGTGCTTAGTGTGGGAAGAGGGAGTGCTCTTGCCGCCGGGTGTCGTCCCCACAACAGAGCCGCCAGCCTGTCTACTAGGGTCGGGGGCAGCCGTCACTGGAAGCTCCCTCCATGTCCAATGATGGCCTCGGCCTGCATGGCGTGATGGGCTCAGCGCTTGGATCTGTGATCTGTAAGGGTCTTAGGTTTAAAGAGCTTGCAAGCTCGACAGTGGCCTTCGTCGTGGTCGTGGTCCAGACACAGGTTGCATACTCTGTTTTTGTCGATCCACTGACATTTTTTATTACATGTGGGGCAGAATTTAAACGGTGACCTATCCATGTTTGGGAAAGGCAGCCGGGCGATAAAGGGCAGGAAAATAAATTGTTCAATGACCGCCCCCCACTCTCCCTACTGTATGGGCCTAGGCCCGGTGGGCCTTCCAAAGCCAAGAGGGTCCGTCATAACTTGACTCTGTCTGACGGCATTGTCTTGTCTTTGGCTTGTCCATTCCACTGCGTCGAAGAACGATGCTAGAAGGAAAAGGACAGAAAGAGTAACTATATTTCAATTTTTCGTAAGTAAATGGCGTCAGCTGAAATTGAACTCTGTGAGAAGCGACCGCTCATGATGGCGGAATAAAAACAATCTGAGGGACCTCGACATGTGAAGGACCACGGGTACAGTGAACTTCACACTAGGTATAGTATTACTGGCACACCCTGTTGACATCCCTTTTCGATTTTCGAAAACAACGGGCCTCATTACGACCCAGGCGGTAAGTTACCGCCTGGGTCGTACCCTTACCACCATGGCGTAAACTATGTTTACGCCATGGTGGTTGGCGGATTTACCGCTCCATTCCAAGGTGAGTGGGGCGGTAAATCCCCATTTCCCATTTTACCCTTCTCCATTCCCATTTTTGCCCCATAGGGCATAATGGGAATGGGGAAAGGCGCTAATTACGCCACCGTAAATTACGGTGGCGTAATTAGCACCAAAGTCCCTTTGTGGCATGGGTTTTAACGCCTGCAAAAAGCAGGCGTCAAAATCACCATCCCGCAAAGGGACCTTGGAATCAGGCGTTAAGGGTCGGCGCCGTAAACCCCTTAACGCCTGGGTCCTAATGAGGGCCAACAACTGTAATACTCTGCAGCTTCCACTAGATGTCAGCCTATGCATAGCATGTGTCTAAGCAGATTCCACAAACCTCAGAAATATATATATATAGCCTGAGGCCCCCACCAGTGCTGAAAATAAAAGATATATATATCCCAGCATGGTTGGGTTTCACACTGAGAACAGTAAAAAAAAAAAATTGTAGAGTGAAGCCCATCCGTGCTCAAAGTATGGTTTGCTTATTCTAGCACTGGCTGGTTTCTCCCTTGAAATGTTATTTAGTTTAGTTTCATGAAGGACTGCTTGCACTAGAAATAAAAAATATATATCTTTATTGCATAAGGGGTTCCCTCTATAAATGTAGTTTTTTTTCTTCAGCGAGGGCAAGCCTTGCTCTAGAAACAGTAGTTGTTCAATTCTTAGCATGAGGTCCACTCATGATCCACATAATTCCCTGTTACCTGAGTGGGTGCATTCTCTTTCAAGCTCGAATCAAGGGAGGGTGTGACCCGGGAAACACGAAGGAAGAAACAACATCATCAGCATGCTTGAGGAAAGGTCTGGTGCGCCACAACTGAAAATCCTATCCTAAATGATGTGCAAAATAAGCAAGTGTTTGACTTTGTGGCTGATCATTAGGGGATTTTTTTGTTATTGTTCTTCATTCACTCAAAACAGGCAATAAGGGGTAAACTCAGCACTGAGTCTGACTCCTGATTTATGAAAATGGAAGTTGTTATTGCTATTAAGGAAAAACCTGAACACTTTGTTGTTTAAAAAGTTAGTGCAAATTTAGGGGGATTAGAACAATTACTCTGTTCAAACATTATTAACTAGTTTGTGTATTTACTGACACTTTGTATTCTTTTTAGAATTGTGCATTCGCAATATTCATGGGACAATGATGCTTTTGTTTAGATTCTGACTCCTTTTCTACCTTTCCAAGCTATTGCAAACACTAGCAAAGTTAGGATTGGCACATGAAAGCTTGGAAAACAAACTCCCCCTCAAATGCGAAAGTAGAATACACCATTTCAGCTAAGTCACGCATGCCTCAGTGTCACCTAGTAGTCATTACTGAAAGGTCACCTCCAGTTCAGGGCTACATGAGCGATGCAAAGTGGTTATGCAAAGTAGCTTGAATGCAAGCTTTTCACTCCAGAACAATCTCTGCATCTTATAGGGCAGGACTATTTTGTACATAGCCTTTTCAACCCAAGACAGAAATTGCACAAGGCTGCAGATAACTGCATATGTTTTTTTCCCCAACATGGATGGCCAGTGTATTATAGTCAGACAACCGTGTGGTTGGAGCATAGATTCATGTTTAGCAAACACTAGCAAAGATATAGCGGCTTTAAAATAAACTTCTACCTGAAACATGAAAGTTGAATAAGCCATTTTAGCAAAGTCACCATGATACAGCACCATCCAGAAGTCATCACTAGAAGTTCACCTCCAGTTCAGAGCCACAACTGGAATGCATTGTGAGTATTCAGATTTGCTCAAATGCAAGGTTTTTGCTCCAGAAGAAAATTCCTGTATTTCTAGCTATGAAATGATTCTACAGCACTGCTAACCACTAGAATCTGAAGGTAGCAGGCATTACCAGAGGCAGAAGGTTTTATGATCAATGTGGTGATCTCTGCTGGTTAACTGTAAGTGGATTGCAAGTGATGCCCAGTAAAACTTTGAATCTCAATGAATCAGTTCAATGGATGATCTCAGGAAAGCAGGGCAAGGGTAATAACACTGTTCCATGTGTGAAGACTATGCCGATCCTCACCTAAAGCTGTTATATTCTGCTTAATAGAAAGTCTTGATGTGATCTCCAATGCATGAAATGTTGGACAAAGTAACTCCATTCCAAGATGGGTGCAGTCAGTTGTTTTCAGTCAGCACTAACTGTCCCTATTGAACTTTATACAATTAGTAGTTGTTTGCACTGATTGTTTAACAGCTACCTTAATGCACCATAGAAATCACACTAGATGGTTCTGCCACAGGATCATCAAGGGTGGGGCACAGGAGTATCTCCCACCCTGAAGTCAAAACTGTGCAAATCTACCAACGGAAAAACTCTCAAACTTGAGTTGTCTATAGTGAACAGTAGAGTGTGCCAACTTGGCACCCATCTCTGTCTCCTGCTCAAGCACTTGAGAAGCGTGGTCAGGGCTACAAGGACATGTGCAGAAAAAGGTTTTTACTGAGAACTTCTGTAGAGCAGGAGCAAAGTGCTTCTATTGAAAGTCCCACCCCCATTTTGCCTATATGTTGGAATCTGGAAATTGTGACATGGACAACGCCAGTAATGGTCCCTATACCGCGTAGAGGCCACGGAACAAGTTACCCATTGAGAAAGCCCTATATGGTGTACCCACTGAGAAATGACAGCCTTTTGAAGGAGGTTCTCGAAGAAGTGTGAAATGATGAAGGCAAGAGCTTGGTGACGTCACATGAAGCAGAAGTGACGCACCCAGAAGAGATGCAGAAGAAGAAAAGTATATGGACCTTATAGAATATAATGATAAAATGAAGAGATAAGTGACATCTCATGTGCAAGATTGAAGACTACACGAACGAACAGCACTGAAGAGAATGCAAACCATTTTATAACTGTACAGATGCTGAAATTCAAGTAGACTAACCGATCATAGGCTGGCTATACATAGTGAATATACTGCAGGCGATGACGCCGATATATATATAAGTATGTATAAAATCTGGATGTTCCACAACGCATTTTAGCAAACTAGGACTCCATTAACAAGAACGACTGAAATTGTGGCGCAGTACAAGAAAACAGCTGATGCCGAACGAAGACTCGAGAAAGCTGAGCTGGCCCAGTGTCAAGAGTTGGGGCCACCAAGAACCTGATTATCTATTTAAGAAGATACAATGAACGTGAAACGCGGGACGAGCTTCTGTTGAGGTGTAATGGAAAAATACTAGAAGAGCCAGGTTTTATTAATTTGATAGTATTAAATGTGGACAAGGAGCTCAAAACACGGTCTCCTGTCACATGGTCAAGATGAGAATAGACTTGGGGAAATAAGACCACGCTTACACTCCCTTCTATTCTCAGGCAGTGATACTTGCAAGGCTGAGTTCAAAGGACTAATTGAATGGTAGACAGTAGGAGTGAGGATGGATGTTAGCCTAATTGGGTGGGGTGGCATGATGAAGCGAACCCTCCAGCACCTGGGCTACCAATGTGCGTACTGCTAGAAAGTGAAATATTCCAGAAGGGTACAAGCTTGGCAACCAATCATAGATGGCCACATAGTGAGGAGCCCTATAATTTGAAAGCCAATGGGGGTCATTCTGAGTTTGGAGGTAGCCATGGTGCTATTAGCAGACATCCCTCTGGACCTCATGAAGTTTCTCCCTCTTCCCCTGGGAAGACAGTCAAGGAAGTGAAATGGTCTGATCTAGAGCAGCCTAACGATAGGACGCCAGATCCCATGGCGTATCCAGAGCGACCTAAAGGGTGATCACATAGTGAGAGGGGGGAATCACCACCATATGTGAGCAGACTGAGGTCATTAACAGGAAGGAGACAATCAGGAACCATTGTCCCTGTTATCGATAGGCAGACGATGGGAGCCGATTGCATATTTGGGATTATGCATTCCCTTTATTGGAGACAGGAGGGGTCAGACCACAGTATATCCCCTGGCCACAGATGGATAAGGACAATTTAAGATGTAAGCTTCCCAGCTTAATGGCAGGTGTGGGGAAAATGGATTTATGAGATAGGGAAGATGACAGGAGGAATTATTCTAGATATAGGGGACATTAACAGTTTCCTAGCAGCCATTCTTGGGGAAAGGGCTGATGACATTTGGACAAGAACAGGTTACTCAAGTGCCAGAGCACAGAACACAGCACATGATGGAGTACCGTTTAATAATTGTAGAGCGGCTGTCTGGAAAGTGCTCAGGATACAGTATCCCGATACATCAGATATGGGTGCAATTATGGCACGTAAAATGAAAGATGCTGATGACCTGCTTGTTTATATTCAAAGCATTCAGGAATGGTGGACTTTGCAAACAAGGGAGCCATGGAGGAAATGAGTACCAGTATGTTAACACATTGTGTGTCAGGAATTACCAGAACCGGTACAATGGCATCTTAAGAAACTAGTGGGAATGCAAACGAAGCTATGGGCAGAGATACAGTTGACTATAGCGCATCATTGTCGACTGCTGCAAGAGAAAAGTAAAAAGAAGGAAGATGCTAGAAAACTTGAGAAAGATAAATTAGTTCAGAAGAAATGATCGAAGTACGCCATAGAAGGGGAGGTACTGACGAGTGGAGAAGTTTGGGAACGCAGCAAGTGGATCCATCACAAGTGAGTAACCAACGTCAGATGGACAAAGGAGGGAATGGGTTTATGCCGCGAGGCAGAGGAATGGGTTACAGGGGAAGAGGTAATTTTCAAAACAACCAAGGTGGGTTTCAGAATGTGCAGAATGATAATCAGAATATGCAAGGAGGACAAATCAGAAGATTTCCTCCTGTTTGTTGGACATGTGGAATGACAGGGCACATCACGCGAACATGTGGAAGCGAGGGGTATGTACAGAGTGGGCAATTGTCAAGGGAGGGACAGGTTATCCTCCAGCACACAGCTCACAAGCTAGGGACGGGTTCACCAAAGATCAGACAGTGTATCAAGCACAAGGGCCGGAAATGCAAAAGGCATTGGAACCATAGCAAGCACCAATTGAAACCGCTGCAAGGGCAGTCACAGCACGCACCCTTGCAGGTACTGCAGAATGCAAACACGGGACAGTTACTGACACCTAGAGTAGGGGATGTCACTGTGATGGGAGAAAGTCCTTTCACGAGTACAGGCATAAGTATGTATCCAAAATAGGACAGCTCACAAGGCGACTTGATGTGTTCACTACTATCGGTGACACCAGAGCCCCAAGAGGAACCGAGGGTTGATGTGACGATAGGAGGCAAATCTTTCTCTTTTTTAGTAGACACTGGGGCTACTCGTGCATGTATACAAGAGGGAAAATATCCAATGTCGGAAAATGCCATGAATGCGCATTGATTCTCTGGAGCTACAAGCAGAGTTCCTTTTACTAATGAATTACCAGTCTACTACATGGGAGATTGTGATATGTCTGTTCCATTATTGTATTCATGGCAGACACCAGTTAATATTCTGGGACGAGATTTAATGACAAAGGTTAATATGACAATTTCTTTTACCGATGATGGCATAGTGTGTTCTACTCCAGGGATAAATTACATGAACGTGGGCAAATTTATACTGGTATTTACAGGGTAAATGTCTCTGGAAGGAGTGCCATTAGAGCCAGAAGTCTTTCTTTATGGGGTAAGCATTCTATTTACATGGCTACCCGGCTAAGTGGGAAAGATTGTGAGAATACCTGATGAGTTTCTGTTCAAGCCACAGATGCCTAGGGATGAAGAGTGGGGACAGACTATTCCCCTAGAATTACATACAGCCATAGTACGTGGGGAACTGGCAATGCTTGAAGGCACTGATGATGAGGGAAGGCCATGGATAACAGTGATTGCCATTGGGAAGTGTATAGGTTAACAGATGTTACAGATGAAGAAATCCTATTCGAGTTGAGTATTACATATTGGATCAGAGTAGAGAAAAGAGAGATTCCACAGCGAGTGATGATCGTGCGGAAACATGCAGCATTCTTTGAGGAAGATTTTGAAAAAATGCTGAAGTCTTTATGACTACAGGCCCCTATGATGTAGGCCTATTAAAGGAGTTAGGGGAGGGTAAGATTAAGCTGACGCCAGGAGCAATTTTACCTCAAGCAACACAGTACCCAATGTCTCGAGAGGCGGATGAAGGTATTTTTAAAAATATGTCAGCCATGATGGACCAATATATTTTAGTGGCGTGAGAGTCACTGTGTAATACGGCTGTGTACCCTGTGAAGAAATCGAAGGGAGGGTTTTGGAGACTAATCCAGAGTTTCCTTTAGTTCCGAATCCAGCAACAATATTCGGTAGTATCCCAACAGAGGCATGATATTTCACAGTGATTGACTTAAAAAAATGCGTTTTTCTCAATCCCATTGCATAAGGACTCCCAAGACGTGATGTCATTTACGTTTCATCAGACTAAGCTGAAAAGTACTTGTTTGCCCCAAGGGTATTGTGAGTCTCCATCGATCTTTAAAAAAGTCCTGCAGATGGACCTGACCAATATTGATTTGCAAAGTGTTGTGCTACAGTACGTAGATGACATTTTCTTTTGCAGCACAACAGAAGATGAGGGTAGACAAGATTTGATTCAGTTAATGACTATTCTAGCAGATAAAGGATATAAATTAGACAAGGAAAAATTGCAGTATTGTCAAGAATAGGTGTTGTACAAAGGTCAGTTGATCTCACATGAGGGGACCAAAATCACACACGAAAGAGCTAAGGAGATTATGAAAACAGCAAAACTGCACACAATAAAACAAATGCAGCAGTTTCTTGGATAGTGCACCTATGTTAGGTCCTGGGTATTTGATTATAGTTCCTACACAAGACCACTTTTGCAGGCTCTGAAGAAAGCACAAGTGAATAAGGAAAAATAGAATGGACTGAGGAAATGGAAGGAGGATTTGAAGAATTGAAGAAAGCAATTTGTACAGCTCCAGTTTTAGGAATTCCCAATTATGACAAGGAATTCTTTATTTTTTCACACACAAATGGGACAGTCATGACAGAAGTGCTTACACAGAGAACTATATTGGGGTACAAACCCCTGGCATATTACAGTAGGATTTTAGATCAAGTCATGAGAGGGCATTTTCCTTGCAAACAATTGCTGGCAGCAGCCGCGTTTGACCTAGAGAAGTCTACCAGTATTGTGATGGGGTGTTCAATGACAATGTTTGTTGCGCATACTTTATTTGTCATTTTGGAAAAACCTAAGGGTACGTTGACATCTCAGAGAGCTTCTGCATATGAGGTAGTTATATCAAATCCAGCCATTAAAATAGTCAGATGTAAAATAGTGAATCCTGCCACGTTTGTAGCCGAATCTGTGGTGAAGGATGAGCATGTGCATGATTGCTTCAATTACGAAGAATTCAATGATGACATTCCACGTGTAAAAGAAAACGCGCTGTCTGGGGGAGAGATTCTCTTTATTGATGGGTCTTGAAGAATTGATCAAACTGATGGGGAAAGGCATTCAGGTTCAGCTGTGGTAAGGCACAGAGCTAATGGGGAATTCGAAGTTGTAGCGAGTGCAAGTCTACTGTCTCACTTTTCAGCACACGCAGCAGAATTGGTGGTACTTATTGTCGCACTCGAGAAACACGAAGGGCAGGAACTGACAGTGTACAGTGACTCTGCCTATGTGATGTCACCCGTGCACACAGGGCTAGCATGTTGGAAAAGGAGTGGCTACCTTCGAGAGGAGCACACTCCAGTGCAACACGCAGCATTATTGGATAGGCTTATCAAGGCACTACAAATCCCAGTAGCCATAGCAATAGTTAAATGTGCAGCACATACTAAGCAAACTGACTTTATACCTTTCAGGAATGAAGCCACAGATGAAGAGTCCAAAAGGGGTGCATATTCACCAGATATCTTAAATTTTGATACTCCAGATGTGAATATTGTGATTGTAAATGGGGGGCTTAATCATTTGTCCAGAATGCAGTTGATGGAAGTTCAAGGCGATGCACTGCAGGAAGAGCAAGAATTGTGGAAACGGAGGGGGTGTTCTCTATCCCCCTCTGAAGCATTGTGGCAACAAGACAGCACTGGAAAGCCGGTGATGCCTTTAGCCTTATTAAGGGTAGTGCTTGAACAGCTGCACAACCTTGCGCATGTAATTAGGGAGAGTCTCGCTGCAACTATTGCAGAAGACTCGTTTCTACCGACGCTGTTAGAACATGTTGCTTTTTATGTAGTAAATTGCATCATATGTCAAAGGTTTACTGCTGGGCACACACTGCGAACAATCAGAAGAGTGATTCCTCGACTGAACTGACCTATTCAGCATTTACATATTGAGTATGTTGATATGCTGCAAGTATGTAGTGGTTATAGGTATATGATAGTGGTGGTGTGTCCCTTTTTGAGATGGCTCGAAGCAGGTCCATGTACACACCCTGATGCCACTTGCGCAGCAAAGTTTTTAGTTCAAGAAGTTTTTCCTAGATGGGGAGTATGTGAGGTGCTGAGATCCGATAATGGGCCACATTTTGTTAATGAAGTTTTCAAGCAGATCAGTCTATTGCTTAGTATAAAACATACGTTTTCTTCTGCTTATCACCCGCAAGCGAATGGGATAAGTGAGAGACTCAATGGTCTTCTCAAAGAGAGAATAGCGAAATTGAAATTGACACTAAAGAAGGGATTGCTGTACTGCCTGCCCCTTGCATTAAGGAATCAGCCCGGGTCGGGCCACCACCACACCCCATGAGCTAGCTAGAGGTGAATGAGAATGCCCCTGTCTCCTCCATCGAGCACTAGAAATGATGTGCACACGACTACAGAAGTGTTAGGAAATGAGCTACGTGCGTGTATGACCTCTAGTAACTCTGTCATTTCAGATCAACTGAAGCGTACAGGGTGGCGGTCTCAGGACACAAAGGAAGACCATTCAGCAACCGGACTGCAAGAATTACTACCTGTAACTCAATTATTTAATGGAGATCAAGTCCTAGTGCGTAACTTCACAAGGAAGTGGCATACGCCCTGCTTTAGTGGCCCTTTTATCGTTGAAAATGTCACTTCCTCTGCAGTAAAAATTCAAGTAAAATGCGCATGGATACACATGGGAGACATCAACCGGTATGCTGGTGAGAACGATGGACCCCGACACATTGATTCAGAAGCAAGACAAGAAGAAGTAGTTCAGCATGTGCAGACTAGATTAATGGCAAGGAAGAAGGACGCTAAAATTGTGGATTAAATAGATGCAACTGTGCATTTGGACTGTGGCTTACCCCGGACACTCCTTATAGATCTTTTAGCAGGAGTGCAAGTAAATGTTCTTTAGCCGCAGGAATCTTTTTGAATTGGACCTTAGAAAATGCTGCAGTTCTAAAAATGCCAAATCTTGAATTTGAGTTTAACGACTGGAAAAGGGAGCAGTATCCTGATTCCTTCCTTACTGAGTTTCTTTTTGGTTGAGCCTCATGGTTCTGTCAAATGTCGATGCCCATAGACTACTTATCGCTATTTTTGTGTATATACTTTGGGTCCATACTTATCTTGTTTGGCGTAATACCTGTGTTTCCGTGAGACCCTAAAAATCACACTGCAATTAGGAGGGTACGTATGGCAATAAATGAGAAAATTCAGCAGTTACCTGATCATTTAACGAGGTTGCCTGATTAAAAAGGTTTTTCCTTTTTTATATTAGTACAGAGGCACAATGTAGATTGTTGAGAATAATGCAGTTCCAGAAAATGAACAAACTCAACAACGTGTAGAGAATGATCTCAAGAATCTGGGTGTCACCAACACTAACTATGCAAATGACACTCAGATTCTCATCCCCATCACTGGTGATCATGAAATGGATTCAACCTTACTAAACAAAATATATCTTGTTATCCAAGCATGGATGGCCACTCACGGCCTCTCTCTGAATGACGAGAAGACTGAGCTTCTCCTCATCGTCTCGACAGTTAAACTAAAGAATCTGAGCAATCAATTTAAATCTTTAAATCTTTTAATGATGGCATTAATATTAAAGTTTCCAAGGAGGTAAAAACTTTAGGTTTCTACCTCGACTAAGCTCTAAATCTAAATAGACAGGTCAATGCCACATCCTCAGCCATGGCATACACCTGCAAATTAATTAATGTGTGCAAACCCTTCTTCTCAACAGCTAGCTGCACCACCTTGGCTAGAGCTCTGAATTTATCGAAACTAGACTATTGCAATGCCTTATACTTAGGATACAGCAAATACAATGTTATCAAACTACGGATTTTGCAGAATAATGCGTTAAGAACTGTTTTCACATTCCTAGAACCCAGCACATTTCAGCTGCCAGACACAGTACTAATTGACTTGCAGCTAAAGATAGAATCAAATTGAAATCCCTAACCCTCACACACAAATGCCTCTATAACTCTGCCCCTAGATACTTAGTTGATCAATTTGACAAAAAAACATTGAAATGCCCAACCAGAACGTTACACTCAAACTGCCTGAATGCCCCAGATTCAGACTGCAGAAAGCAGGCAGAAGAGGTTTTCTTATGATAGCCTCTAAACTATGGAAATCACTGCCTGTTGACCTAAGAGCAGAACCTTCCTACTACAGCTTTAGAAATAATACAAAATCTTGGCTCCTATCTCTTGATGTATAATTAATGCATCAGTCTAACATCTGGGTATATATCTGTAATATATATGTATCACTTGCAAATACCTGCAATTTATTGTACATACTCCCAACTGTTTTGCTGTCGTTCCTATTTTGTAACCTATGTACTATGTAACGTGCCCAGATACCTCTGGGTTTGGTGCGCTATATAAATAAATAAACAAACAAACAAACAAACAGAATGGCAGATAGTGGGGATTGATGTATTGGTGCATAATATATACATGTTCAGCATTTATTATTTTCCTTATTTTGTTGATCAATACTGTCTACTTTGTTGGTCCAAGAAAGACAGAAGTCCCTTTGATTATTCCCACTCCAGTGAACCTTACAGAATTGTCTATTACTGAAAGGCAAAGGTCATATGTGATTATCCCAACACCAGTGACACGTGTAGAGTCACCTATCTCACAGACAAGTGCTCCTATGATTCCCCATGTACCATGGTCTGTTTTTGATATACTTCATGATCATCATGTACGAGTTCAGTTAGCAAAAGGGAGGCTTAAGAGAAGCACAAGAGAAGATGATTTTGAGTTAAATAATTATCTAGACAGTACAGCACATTTGGGGAATAACATGTGGTATCAGCTCATGAAAGAGGTGGGAAAAAGAACCACTAAGGGGAGCTGCTATGTTTGTGCTCTCCTACCTTATGCTATGGGGAGTTCTAAGATATTCATAACTATGTAAATAGCAATGCAGAAAGCGCATTGCTTGACTCACCTCACTCTCTGCCATGCAGGAGGTCAGTTCCAGGGTCGAACAGCATCCTTAGTATGGGTGACTGAATGGACAGCTCCGGAAGAAGATAATTATGTGCAAGATTTAAAGACAAGAGAAAGACAACACACCAGAGATCATGTGATAATATATGAACAGCCTGGAATGAAAGGAGCAGGAATCAGATGGGAGATATATAAGAAGCATAACTGTCAAGGGAAGAGCAATGAGGAAATATCGAGATGCAAGTAGAGAGGCCAGATGCAAATCAAAGGAACAGTACTTTCTCCAGGTGGATGGGAGGAAGGCATAGTTGTATGCAGAGCAGTAGCAGTAACAGGATATTACAAGCCAGTTATAGAACGTGTGGCGAAGGGATGAAAACCTCCCTGGCCAAAGGTTGCAAAATTGCTGAAATGGGTTGATGACAAAGGAGGCCCCTTGCAGATAGTGCCTCTAGCCAGTGCAGAGCTATGCTTCAGAAACAATGGCACAAGAAAAGTTGGAGAAAATCAGCAGTGCGGCCGAATGTTTGATGTACAAGTAATGAACGATGGAACAGAAGTGATAATGGACCACTACTGGGCCTACGGATCCAGAGCCTACATGAAGCTGCCAGGTACTGGGGAGGGCTGTGTTCTAAAGTGATTGTCCATGTTCCAGTGATGGTGATTCCAAAGCGTGATCTGGACATCGGAAAGTTTCCAAAAGCAGATGCTCGTCTAAGAAAGAGATCAGTGGGATTTCACAATCGAGCAAAGAGAGAACATTACTTCTCAGCGAAATCGATAGAAGCATTTAATGACATTTCTTATGAACACAGATTGTTCAGCCAGACTTCAGCGATATTCATGACTATCTTCATGCCTGGGATCCAGATGATGGTGATTGTCAAATGGCTACAAACGACCAGATGGGAGCTCCTGCAGATGATTAATACTACCATAAAGGGATTCAACGCTATCAAAGGAGAGCTGAGAGCCATAAGACTGATGACTCTTGAGAACAGATATGTCTGGACATGATCACAGCCATGGATGGAGGTGTTTGTGCCAAATTCGGAGAACCATGTCGCACATTCAGACCTTATCACAATGAAGAGAATGGGACCTTGACAGAGGCTGTAACTGTCATGATGCCTGCCCCTGGGAAACCAGACCAGGCCCAGCAACCCCAGAAGCAGGCATCATGCCATTCGGAGCATGCCCAAAAACCCCAGTTAGGGGTTGTTTGGGTGCAGTCCTGGCGCCTATGGCGCCAGGCTCATTAGGATGAAGTCAGTCCTGGCGTCATGGGCGCCAGGCTCATTTCAGAAAACTTACCTAGTGCAGACCATGCTGCATACTCACCTGGTGCAGACCATGCTGCACGAAGCCACAAGCCAAATGGGGCTTAGGAGGGACTCTTTTACCTAAGGGACTACTTTTTCCTCGGGTGGGGGCTGTGGAAGAATACTTACCTGGGACTTCTTCCTAGGCTATTTAAACCACGCCCGGACAGCCACACGTGCTTCGCGTTATTCTGCATTCAGCAGCGTAACGCTCACCGTGCCTCCAGCATCTTCCAGTCTTCAGCCACGCCCGCTTCAGTCCTGGACCACCTGGAAACGAAAAGAAAGAAGGAGAAGAGGTTCAAACTTGAAACCTTACCTGAATTCTTGATCCATCGCGCCGTCGATCTTGAAGGAGTCATCGCACGTGCATCGTCATGCACCTCGCAGCGCCGCGTTGTACTCACCATCCAGTGCAGCTTTTCCTCACTCTATCGCAGACTCTGCATTTCCAAACCGCTCTCCGATATCTAAGGGGGAACAAGAAAAGCCAGGTGAGCACGGGAATGCAAAAGGGCAATACAAGCAAGCCCCAAAGACTTACCGGATTACCACGGGGGGTACTCACCTCATCTCGGGTCGGCGCAGTAAACTCTGCATCACCGCCGCACCCCGGCCCCTAAGGGGAAACCACTGGACATTACAAGCTACCCCCCAAAGACTTACCTGATTTACCGCAGGGGGAACTCACCTCATATCGGGTCGGCGCAGTTAACTCTGCATCATCGCCGTACCCCGGCCTCTAAGGGGAAAACCACTATAGACTTACCTGCCTCTCACCAACTACCCTTTGGACTCTTCGTGGTGGTTAAGTTGGCAACCTACAAGGAATCGGAAAGAGTGAACATCAGACATTTGAACTCTTACAAACTATTGGATCCTAGAGTCAATACTGGAACTCACCAATTCCTCCACGCCAGTGAAGTAACTGGTCATCTACGCGCCCCTGCGCTCGAAGCAGGATGGAGAGCCCATCTTTCTAAACCATCCGAAAGATATTCTTACGAGCCGACAAACGAAGTAAGTGGGGGTGTCCAGTCAATCATCTCGGCTCTACGTGGCACCAGGCCGGTCCAGATCGACGTCCCCGTGGGAACCAGGTGAGCGTAACAGAACGCGAAGCCTACCCACAAATACCCACCTGGGCGTCATGGAGACCTCGGAAATGGATCAGTTGGCCCAATTATTAGGGTAATTAAGGGCCAAAGTGCATTCCGCCCGTCAAGAAACTAATGCCCTCAGGAGAGAACTGATAGTATCAAAAGAACGAACCAATGATTTGGCCAGACAACTATTGCAAAGCCAGGCTGGACAAACACCTCTACCAGGACTTGGGGCAAGTCCAGCTCCTGTACCACTGAGTAACCCGGTGCAGATAAATCTACCTGGAGCCGTTCCCTTGGCTCCGCCTGAACGCTTTGCCGGAGACCCAAAAAGGTTTGCTATATTCATGAATCAATGCCGCTTGCACTTTTTATGTAGACCTGGAGCCTTCCCGAACGATCAGGCCAAGGTGGCCTTTGTGCTGTCATATCTCAGCGGCAGTGCGGGGGATTGGTCCATTCCACTAGTCAATCAGGATGACCCGATTCTTCGAGATTTCCAGGGTTTTCGAACAGGCATGGAAAGACTATTCGCCCGACACTCCCAAGGACAGGCTTTGGATAACAAACTTTTATCCTTACGGCAAGGAAATCAGGATCTTTTATCTTACATTGCAACCTTTAACAGATTAGTAGTGGAAACTGAATGGCCTGAAGCCAAGCGAATCACATTATTCCATCGAGGGCTTCGAGGAGAACTCAAAGATGTTTTAGCCCAAATAGTGAGCCCGCCTCAGGACTGTGCTGAATATATAGATTTAGTGGTCCAGTTGGATCACAGACTTCAAACCAGAAAAGCTGACCGAACCAAGTTTGAGAATAGGGTGTTGATTAAAACCCACGTAAGCTCCAAGGGAGTAGATGCCCCAGAACCTATGCAACTTGGGGGGGTTAGAGGACCCCTAACGCAGAAGGAAAGAGAAAGAAGACGACAACTGCAATTATGTCTCTATTGCGGAGCTACCGGTCTTTTCCTTCGGAACTGCCCAGTAAAACCACCCAAGAAAACTATAGGAGCAGCAGACGAAAGCCATTTAGAACCTGACTCGGGAAACAATCAAGCCCGGCAAGTGTAGAGGTCCGCTTGCCGAGCCTAAAGAAGGACACCCTGACCTTGCATTTCACCATACCCATGGTCCTTGTAGATCCAGAGCAACCATCACGCATGCACGCGGTAAAGGCATACGTTGATAGTGGAGCCATAGGAAACTATTTGGACTGTGAATTGGCTTCCAGGATGAATCTATCTCTCATCCGAAAGACCACTGCCGATGTCGTCACCACAGTGGATGGAACGGAAATTGTCTCTGGGCCCGTAACTCATTCCACTGTAGAAATGACATTGCTGGGTCAAGATGGGCACCGAGAGGTTATTGTGTTTGATTTGATCAAGGCCCCACAGTTCCAACTAATACTGGGAATACCTTGGTTAGAAAAACATATTCCCTGCATTGATTGGCGAGAGAAGAGACTAACCTTCCCAGAATGTGCTCACACCTGCTACCCTAAGAAAACTCAAAACTCAGTCCTGGCCCCAGTAATCCCAGCTGCCATGCAATTACCTGCTGAATACCAAGACTTTCAGGATGTCTTCCAAAAGGAACAGGCAAACACTTTACCACCTCACAGATCATATGATTGTCAAATAGATCTAGTACCGGGAGCACAACCACCTTGCAGCAGAATCTATGCCCTTACGGAACCCGAAAATCGCCACTTGCGTCAGTACCTTGACCAATACCTTGCTAATGGTTTCATTCGCCCGTCCAAGTCCCCTGCATCTTCAGCTTTGTTCTTCGTACCAAAAAAGGAAGGCGACCTTAGAACATGCATAGACTACCGCGCTCTGAATCAGATAACCATCAAGAATCGATACCCATTGCCTTTGATACCAGAACTACTAGACCAGGTGAAGGACGCTTGTATATACACTAAACTAGACCTTCGGGGGGCATATCATCTGGTATGTGTCAAAGAGGGCGATGAATGGAAGACTGCTTTTCGCACCAAGTACAGATTATTTGAGTATCAGGTGATGCCTTTCGGACTATGCAATGCAGCAGCAGCCTTCCAATTCTTCATGAATGATGTCCTCCGAGAGCTCATCGATGTTTGTGTGGTCGTTTACATCGACGATATCTTAGTATACTCCTTATCAGAATCTGATCATGTAAAACACGTCCGAGCAGTCCTAGAGAAGTTACGCCAGCATAAACTATATGCTAGACTGGAAAAGTGTGTCTTTCACACTACGGAAGTGGAATTCCTTGGATTTATTCTGACCCCGAGAGGAATCAGGATGGATACACGTAAGGTGGACGCAATTCTTAATTGGCCTTCGCCAACTTCAGTCAAAGGCATCCAAAGCATGCTTGGCTTTGCCAATTTCTACCGCAGGTTTATCCCAGACTTCTCACACATTGCGCATCCCATTACAACGCTATTTCGAAAGAATAAACGCTTTGTGTGGACAGAGGAAGCCGAAAACGCCTTCCAAGAGTTAAAAGCAAAATTCACATCTGCCCCTGTATTAAGACACCCGCGCCCTGAGCTTCCATACATAGTGGAAACGGATGCATCCAGTTCAGCCATAGGAGCAGTGCTCTCCCAAAGGGATCCCGAAACTAACCAGCTTCATCCAGTGGCATTCTGGTCAAAGAAGTTTTCGGCTCCCGAATTAAACTATGCCATTACCGACAAGGAGCTATTAGCCATCAAGTCTGCCTTCAAGGCTTGGCGGCACTATCTGCTGGGTGCCAGACATACCATCGCGGTTGTCACCAATCACCGAAACTTGCAATACCTAAAGACAGCTAAGGCCCAATCTTCGCGCCAACTCCGTTGGGCATTATTCTTCGCCAAGTTTGACTTTGTAATAACCTATCGACCAGGTTGTAAAAATGGTAAAGCAGACGCCTTGTCCCGAATTGGAATGGGAGAAACAGAAATAGCCTTAGAACCAGTACCGATAATTCCTGAACAAAGGATCCTTGGCCTGACGTCCATACATTCACTGGAGGACATTCAAGAAAAGATCCACCAGCTCTTTGATTCAGTTGCCTTACAGGACTGGGCCAAGAAAGGTCCAGAGTATTCTGTCACAGTGATTTACCTTATTACCAAGGCCGGCTATTTCTGCCACAAAAGGAACTACAAGAACTTGTCATTTCCCGGTACCATGATACCTTACTGGAAGGACATCCTGGTATTGCAAAAACTGAAGCCAAAATTAAGAAACAATTCTGGTGGCCCACCTGGCGCAAAGACATTAAATTGTTTGTCATGTCTTGTGGCATTTGCGCCCAAAATAAAGGACACGCTGGACTATTGCAACCTTTGGATATCCCGCCCACTCATTGGCATACATTGTCATTAGACTTTATAACAGATCTACCCCGTGCAATGGCTTTAACACCATTTTAGTTATTGTAGACCTTTTTTCCAAAATGGCTCACTTTATTCCTTTAAAAGGTATACCTTCAGCTTCAGTCCTGGCCAAAGAGTTCCTTGAAAACATTGTTCGCCTACACGGCTTTCCATCCGTGTTGATTTCGGAACGGGGCAGTCAATTCATTTCGCATTTTTGGAAAAAATGTTGCCAATTGGCGCAGATAGATGTTAGGCTTTCCACCAGTCACCACCCTCAGACCAACGGTCAAACAGAGAGGACCAACCAGACTCTTGAGCAGTACTTGCGTTGTATGCTACATCAGTCTGAGGGTACTTGGAAAGACATTCTTTGGATTGCCGAGTATGCGTACAATAATTCTGTACACTCGGGAACCGGACAAAGTCCTTTTTTTACCATCTATGGACACCATCCTCGAACTTCGGACCTTGATTCGCCCCAACACTTGGAGATGCCTGCGGTGGACAATCTCCACACGGTTATTACACAAGCCTTTAAGGAAGCAACTGCACATTTGCGAAAGGCTAAGGAAAAATACAAGAAAGATGCGGATCTGCACAGGAGTGAAGCACCGCAATACCAGATAAGGGACCAAGTATGGTTGGCCACTAAGCACATTCCACTCAAGGGAACACGGACCTTTAACCCTAGGTATTTAGGACCTTACTCCATCAAGGCCATCATTAACCCGGTGGCTGTCAAGTTGGACCTACCTGCTCATATGCGGATTCATCCCGTTTTTCACGTATTCCTTTTGAAGCCAGTACAACCAGGAACAAGACTAACCAAACCTCCGGACCCCATCCTCATAGACGGAGAGCCCGAATTTGAGGTTAAGAGCATCTTGGACTCAAAAAAAGTGAGATCAAAAATCTTTTATCTAATCGACTGGAAAGGCTACGGTCCTCAGGAAAGGTCTTGGGAACCTAGTGACCACGTGCATGCACCTCAATTAGTGAAGAGGTTCCACTGAGAATTTCCTAACAAACCAAGGCCAGGGTGAAGAACGACTTTAGGAGGGGCCTTGAGGGGGAGTGCTGTCATGATGCCTGCCCCCGGGAAACCAGACCAGGCCCAGCAACCCCGGAAGCAGGCATCATGCCATTCGGAGCATGCCCAAAAAACCCAGTTAGGGGCTGTTTGGGTGCAGTCCTGGCACCTATGGCGCCAGGCTCATAAGGATAAAGTCAGTCCTGACGCCATGAGCGCCAGGCTCATTTCAGAAAACGTACCTAGTGCAGACCATGCTGCATACTCACCTGGTGCAGACCATGCTGCACGAAGCCACAAGCCAAATGGGGATTAGGAGGGACTCTTTTACCTAAGGGACTACTTGTTCCTCGGGTGGGGGCTGTGGAAGAATACTTACCTGGGACTTCTTCCTAGGCTATTTAAACCACGCCCGGACAGCCACACGTGCTTCGCGTTATTCTGCATTCAGCAGCGTAACGCTCACCGTGCCTCCAGCATCTTCCAGTCTTCAGCCACGCCCGCTTCAGTCCTGGACCACCTGGAAACGAAAAGAAAGAAGGAGAAGAGGTTCAAACTTGAAACCTTACCTGAATTCTTGATCCATCGCGCCGTCGATCTTGAAGAAGGAGTCATCGCACGCGCATCGTCACGCACCTCGCAGCGCCGCGCTGTACTCACCATCCAGTGCAGCTTTTCCTCACTCCATCGCAGACTCTGCATTTCCAAACCGCTCTCCGATATCTAAGGGGGAACAAGAAAAGCCAGGTGAGCACAGGAATGCAAAAGGGCAATACAAGCAACCCCCAAAGACTTACCGGATTACCACGGGGGGTACTCACCTCATCTCAGGTCGGCGCAGTAAACTCTGCATCACCGCCGCACCCCGGCCCCTAAGGGGAAACCACTGGATATTAAAAGCTACCCCCCAAAGACTTACCTGATTTACCGCAGGGGGAACTCACCTCATATCGGGTCGGCGCAGTTAACTCTGCATCATCGCCGTACCCCGGCCCCTAAGGGGAAAACCACTATAGACTTACCTGCCTCTCACCAACTGCCCTTTGGACTCTTCGTGGTGGTTAAGTTGGCAACCTACAAGGAATCAGAAAGAGTGAACATCAGACATTTGAACTCTTACAAACTATTGGATCCTAGAGTCAATACTGGAACTCACCAATTCCTCCACGCCAGTGAAGTAACTGGTCATCTACGCGCCCCTGCGCTCGAAGCAGGATGGAGAGCCCAACATTCTAAACCATCCAAAGGATATTCATACGAGCCGACAAGACAAACTAAGTAAGTGGGGGTGTCCAGTCAATCATCTCGGCTCTACGTGGCACCGGGCCGGTCCAGATCGACGTCCCCGTGGGAACCAGGTGAGCGTAACAGTAACGATGCTGACGAATTTACATGTTAAGATGGAAGACTAAGTAGATGTTGCAGATGACAGCTGGTTGGCCTGAATATTCTAATGGGTTCCGCAATGGATGGCGAATATCTTCAAGTTTCTTGGAGCATTGCTGGTGATGATCATGTTTGGATTCTGTGTGATCAGAATAATAATCACACAGTGAAAGAAGACAGCAAAGAAAGCAGTAGGAATGAAGATCATGATTGATTTCGAGTCTGGATTTGGACCCACAGATGATGAAATCAGAGAATACGTAAAAGCCAGTATCTTAGCACCTGAGGGAATGAAGTTCCTGTTTCTGAGGACCCACAAGAAGTATGTGGGATGATGGATTTACTGCAGCCCGAATGGACAATGTAGTCTTATGACCTGGAATGCTGATGACCCTGTGAAATCAGCAGGATCTCTGCAAGGAGTAATAAAGATATCGGGTCTTATTACGATTTTGGTGGTAGCCATGCCACTATTGGCGGGATGGCTGCTGCCAAAATCGGGTCCGGGTTCCCAGAATGAGGAATTACCGGGCCATTCCGAGTTCGGAGGGCCCGGTAATTCCTCCCTCTGGGAACCCGGACTCGGGCCTTCCCCATTCCCATTTCAGCCCCCATAGAGCTGAATGGGAATGGGAGAGGGAGCAAACAATGGGCCGATTGCAAGTGGCCCGTTGTTTGCTCCCTCTTCCCCTCGCGGGACCCGCTCTGCACATCTGGTAAAACCAGACGTGCAGACCGGGTCGTGAGAGGGGACCGCGTAATCAGGCGGAATGGGGTTGACGGTGCCAGCACCTTTACCGGTGCCGTTAACCCCTTACCGCCTGACTTGTAATGAGGCCCATGGACTCCAAAGAAGCACTTTTTCAGTCGAGGATGCTTAGATGTGAAGACTGAAGAGAGAGTGGTCGATGAATCGCCCAGAGGGGGAAGTGTAGAGGAGGAGCCAAGTGCCTCTATTGAAAGTCATGCCCCCATTTTGCCAATATGTTGGAAGCCAGAAATTGCGACATGCACAATGCCAGTAATGGTCCCTATACCGCAAAGAGTCCACGGAACAAGGTACCCATTGAGAAAGCCCTATATGGTGTACCCATGGAGAAATGACAGCCTCTTGAAGGAGGTTCTCGAAGAAGTGTGAAATGATGAATGTAAGAGCCTTGTGACGTCACATGAAGCAGATGTGGCGCACCCCAAAGAGATGCTGAAGAAAAAAAGTATATGGACCTTATACAATCAAATGATAAAATGAAGAGGAAAGTGACATCTCATATGCGAGAATGAAGACTGCACGAACGAACAGCACGAACGAACAGCACTGCAGAGAATGCATACCATTTTATAACTGTACAGAGGCTACAACACAAGTAGACTAAGCGATCATAGACTAGCTATACGTAGTAAACAGACTCAGGCAACGGCGTCAATGTATATATAAGTGTGTATAGAATCTGGATGTTCCACAACGTATTTTAGCAAACTAGGACCCCATGAACGAGAAGGGCTGAAAGTGTGGCGCAGTACAAGAAAACAGCTGATGCCGAACGAAGCATTTCCACAGACATCAAGGTTTTCCTTCCACTTTTTAAGAGAACACACAGGCTTGGGCTACACACACTGCTGAGCTGAGGTTGAAAACTAGGAATTTGAGAAATTATTCTAGTACAAAGGGGGCATTATATACCCTCTGCAAATAATTCACTGTATTCCATGACACATTACCTGTTTTTTCTGCAAGTGTGAAAATTCGGTATCACATTCTCCTATGACAGAGTAAACCAAAGTCTTCACTTCTTCCTCAGTAGTTTCATAGACAACCGCATCAATTATTTCTTCACTTTCGATATCCTGCCAAATTTCTTGGATCTAATCAGAAAATACAAAAGTACTGTTCATTACATATTTTGGGGTATGTGGTTCTCTAGTACATTCTTTAACATAGATATTTTATGAAACATACATTTCTAGATTTTTCTGAAAATGTAGGCAATGAGCACCATTTTCTGTACAACAACCTCTGATGGGTAAGAACCACATAGGGCCTCATTCTGAAAAACAAAGTGGGAGTTATTCCGTTACTGCTATTTTTTCACGCACAGCCAAATTACAAATTCATGGAATTACCACAGCGGAATTACCGAGTGATGGGACCAACATCGCCCTACCACCACTTGTAATCCTGTGGCAAACCTATGGGGCCAAGTGGTGGTAATGGTAGCCAATTTTGGCAGTGTTTCAGCAGATTTACTGCCAAAATACCACCAAACTCGAAATAAGGCCTATACATTTTCATGAGGGAAGCCAGTGACTAATGGGCCTCATTACGGGTGCAGCGGGTTGCCGCTGTACCCATACATATTTACTGGTGCCTGACTTCCCGGTGCAACCGGGAGATTACAAGCCCAGAGGCCCGGAAAGTCAGGCGCCGGTAAAATGTAATTGGCCATTCCCATAGACTCTATGGGAGTGGGGACTCAGAAGCGCCGGCACCATTGCTAATGGTGCCAGTGCTTCCGTGACCGCTCTGCCTATCGTGGCCGCTGTGCCCGGCAGGGTCAGACCTGTCAGGCACGGCGGCTCTGGCAGGCAGACCTGTAATATGCCGGTCCGGAAACAAGGGTGCTGCTAAGCTTATCGGCACCCTTGTTTCCGGGAGGGTCATAATGAGGTCCATTGTGTCTGCTGAGAAGCTGTCTTTAATATGATTTTTAAAGCTCTGGGCATATGCACTCAGTCCTAGATTAGTTTGCATGTTAGATCATTAAACCACAGAAGCCCTCACAACCATAAGTTGCAACAGCATAGAAATAATAATAACATCTAATTCTAGTAGGCGTTAATTGAATTCCATATTAATGGTGATAACAAAAGAGGTTATCTCAGTCTCATGAGATCCACTCCCACGCATTTATGCTGCACCATCTGTTCAAGGCGTTGAATCCAGATTAGTACTTTTTTTTGGACGTTGAGAAACAAGATGTTGAGGGGTTTTTCCATTTCTAAGTGCAACAATTTTAGTAACTCCTCTGTGTCAAGGGACGAGGCCTCTGCTAGTCCTGAGGGTGCCCTAGCAGTTTGGTGAAGGCAGTCTTGGTCATTTAGTGAAGGATCTGTGCGTCAATCGCAGGACGGACACACTGTTCTTGGGGGTCGGCCGGATGTAGTTCAGGCACTGTTGCAAATGCTGAGGGTGTGTGGCAGATTTATTGGCTGCCTTTGCTGTCATCTGAGGGAAAGTGCAATGTTAGAGTGCAGTGAGGATTGCTCATGTCTTAATGCTTCAACTTCTGCCATCTCACCCTATCTTATTACACTGATTTGCTGAGAATAAAGGGCTGCAAAAGTGGAATAAACAGTTTACTGTTTCATGGCACAGCTTTGATAACTAAAGCATCGGTTGCAAACAGAAATACAGGGAAATGTGTGCCGTAAAGTGCAATTGAAGATACAGGGGCATTACTTAGCACAGCTCAATGGAAAAAAAGCATTGGCAAGCCGACAGTTTTGACTTCCGTATAGGTGTGAAATGGCGATATGGTATGTGTGTTTTTGAGAATAATAGGCAATCATGATTTGGATGTAATCAGGGGTGTGTGATGAAATCTCCTGAACCACTCTCTAGGTGGTGGGGCCAACATGGCGGCCAGCTTTCCCGGAGGATGGGCCAGGGGCTGTATTGAGGAGATTCCCTGGTCATTCCCAATCACAGTGCACAGTGGCATGGCACCAATTAGGGACAGGGGTGCATCTCTTACACCTGGGATGCGGAAACTGCATGGGATAGGGGAAGTCAGGCTCTCTCCCTGTCTGCAATGCCAAGAGTGTTTTGCTTCCACAAGATGGGATCTCAGTAGCTACTGTCCCCTTAAAGGAATTGATGAGCCACAGTTTAATAGGACCAGCAGCACATACGCAATCGCCTGCCCACATGCGGGTGTAGCAACCCCATCTAAATCTAAAGATGGGAAGCGAGGAACCAGAATTTGGAAGGGAAACTCAAGTGTCAGCCAGACGTCCTTCCCACAAGGCCTGCACAGTCAAGAACAAATAGACTAAGAAAGCCCACACCGGCGGGAGGGTTGTGACATGTCAAACAGACCGAGGACTACCCAAGAGGAGGAAGAAACCAGCCCCCTAGTTCCAGATCTGAAATGGAAGGCCCCCTAAGGGGTGGTTGGCGGTGCCCACCCTTGCACCCCTACAGCAGTGGTTTTAAGACACACCTGAGTTGACTTACCCCAGGGACAGACTGGAAGGCAGGACCAGGTTTATGGCAGGCAGCAAGATGACAAATTGAGATAAGGGACAACCCAATCCCAAATCGAATTATTTGTTTATTTATTTGGCATATTTATTGAGTGTATTCCTAGCTTTGAGAAGTAGCACAGCGCTTTACACAAATGGGTTACTTCGAAGAAAGGTAATCCATAAGGGGGACAGGCTACAGCAGTGCAGTATTACATTACAATTAAGCAACTGTGCAGAAATCTAGGGGTTAGGTAGAGGGGGCAGTGGGTCAGTGTGGGGTCTCTACAGTGCATGGGGAAAGTGATCCTAGAGGAGCAGGGTCTTGAGCTCCTTTGTGAATTGCCACATGGTTGGTGCAAATCTAATGTTGAATTGTGTGAGTTTACATAGCCTTGAGGTGTGGAACTAGAATGTCTCTACTGTTTTTTTCTCCTTTTTGTGTTTTTGCTGCTCTAATATGACCATGTCCTGGCTTCTTGTGGAGCATTGGCCGCCAGAGATGTTGACCTTATTTTCTGGATAGGAAGGATAATGCAAAGCGGGATGTTTGTAAATGATGCAGAACATCCTACATGAAGGTTGTAAATCATCCCAATGGGCGGAACCTTACAGCTAATCCCCATCCCATCTAACACAACTTTGTCACATTTCGCCAGAGAGGGTGGAAGGCAGGGTCAACCACAAATAAAATACCACGAGCTCAATAAGGCACCAACAGGTGTTTGGAGAAGGATCAGGAGACTGGAGAATGGAGAAAAGAGTGGTTTTTCAGAAGGCTGCAAGAGCCAGCAGCAGGCAGAAGTGGACTAAGAGAGAATGGAGAAGAGATCCAGAAGACTGAACTGCTCTGCAGCCTGAGTGCTGGAGGAGAGACACATAAGACCAAAGCTGAGGAAGAAAGAACACTAAAGCTACAGGTAAAAAGCAGCAGAGTATTAAGTCAGTAACAGTGACCTTATGGTGACCTGGCCACCATAAGGATAAAGAAGGGGGCAAGATACCATTGTGGTTTGGAGAAGATTATTAAAGAGAGTGGTGGTGTCACAAGGGATGAAAAAGGTGCAAGAAACTGTTGTGAATTAGTGAACATATTTGAGGAAAAGAACAGTCCCCAATACGCAGAAGAGAGGGATGGTAACTGTACCCAAAGTGGTGCGTAATTTATTGGGCATTTGTTAGGCGCCTATACCAAAGAATTGTGTTTCCAGGCGCCACAAGGCAAAGTGGGGAGGGAACAAGGGGAATGACTAACATTGGCAAGACAGTAAATATACAATCATGGTCCTACTAGGCCTTGTGACATTTGGATGTGCAAGTGCAGTGAAGAGAAGGGCAGGAGATAGGGATGGGTGGGGGGGACAATCACTGATTGGGGCCTGGGAGGGAAGTGCCAAGGGGAGCCAGGGGAGGGAGCTAAGTGCTAGGGCGGGCAAATCCCAAAGGTGGGATGCACAGCTGCCAGACAGGGGGCCTGCAGGGGGCAGTGCAGTGGGGGGATGGTGCTGGTGTCGACTGGGTAGAGAGCCTGGTATCCTGTGAGATTCATGAGGACCAGGCCACCGGTCTCAGCAGCAGTGGGGTGATTAGCAAGGAAGGGAAAGAGGGGACAAAGGTAGAGAAAATGATCAATGATGATCCCATAGAGGTATACTCTCTTGAGGAGCAAACTTTGGGGATCCCACAAGGTCAAGATAAAGAAGGAAAATAGAATAAAAGTGGGACGTTCCACTGACAATACCACTTGGCTCGGATTATCTGGGAGAAGACCCAAATACTGGAAAGGATGGAACACCAACATGGGGCTTGATGGAATATTAAAAACAGAAAGAAAAGAACAATAGAGCAGAACTCCCCTGCCCAAGAATGGATTGTGCAAGGGAGAAAAGAATCCATGAGGATTTAAAAACAGAAAAGACAGTTGAGAGAATCAGTTGAGAGAGAAAAGGAAAGGCGAGAAGCTTTCTCAGAGGGCAAAGAGTGAACAGGGTAGGGGGGCCGAGCTGCTCATGCAACGGGTAGCTCTGCCACCCCAGGACCGTGGCAGCTGTCAGCCGTCCCTGGGGCCAGACCAGATGGGCCCACAATATCCAGGGCCCAGGCAGTGTGCCAGGTGCTGCCTGGGTCAAAGTAGAACAGCCCAGCCCAGGCAGCGTGTGGGGGCCGGTCCAGGCTCGGTTGCCTGGCCATGGCCCTTGACGGAGACAAGACCTTCATGAAAGTCCTCTCGGGCTGTGCATTCCAGGTGGTGAAGAGAAGAGACGCCTACTCCACCCAGGAGGGTGGAGCATTAAAGAACAAGTCCCGGGTTGGCCTTGTCGGCCAACCAGGGTAAAGTGGAGGAGGGAGTCCCGGGCTGCTCCATTGAGTGGCTCGGGTGAAAGAAACCCCTGGGCTGCTCAGCAGAGTAGCCCAGGTAAAGGCCAGTGGCCCACCCTTTGTGTCTAGTGGTGCATTGCTGATGGGACAGGCCAGACCCCTACATGGTCATGAGTGGTGAAAGTGGTGGCATCCCTGTGAGAATGTAGATGCTGCCCGAAGATAAAATAGTGGCATGGGCTGCAGAGTGACAAGAGCGCCCACCACACTAACAGAGTTGCCTGAAGAGTTGAAAATGCCACAGGGTTTCATCGGTGATCACGGTGGGCCCCCCAGCCAACGAGGCCTACCCTGAAGATTAAACAAGGCCACAGGGTGCAGCTGTAACAACGGTGAGTCGCCCAGGACAATGAAAGAGTGCTGGGAGTGTGTTGATCATGGGTGGCCCCATGTGGTGGACGGGGCCACCCAGAAGAATGAACAGTGGGGCCAGGCCCCAGCCATCATTACCACCCGTCTCCACCAGAAACAGCCAGCATGAAACCAGCACCAGCCTGCATGAAACCATCCCTACAATGCAGCCCTGCACCAGCCTGCATGAAACCAATCCTGAAACAGGCAGGATGAAACCAGCCGTACAATGCAGCCCTGCACCAGCCTGCATGAAACCAATCCTGAAGTGGTCAGCTTGTCCATCAGCGTCACCACCAGAGACAGACTTTAAGGTACTGAAAGGGGATGACTGACTGCAGCAGTCTCCCCGTTGTGACATAGGGGGTCATTACGAGGTAGGAGGTAACCATGCACACCCTTACTGGGTACCGGGTTCCTTGAATGAGGAATTACTGGGCCATTCTGACCTTGGAGGGCCCGGTAATTCCTCATTCAAGGAAACCGGACCCGGTACATCCCCATTCAAGCCCCCGTAGGGCTGAATGGGAATGGGGAGCATGCTAACAACGGGCCCGTTAATAACGGGCCCGTTGTTAGCATGCTGGGCTGCTCGCGGGACCCGCTAAGGCCGCCTGGTGAAACCAGGCATCCTTAGCGGGTCCCACAAGCAGAATTCGTAATGAGGCGGTAAGGGGTTGACAGCTCTGGCACCTTTACCGCGCCGTTAACCCCTTACTGCCAGAGTCAGAATGACCCCCATAGTGCTTTATGTAGTATATAGGTTGTATGTCACTGTATATATGTATCTGCAGTTATATGAAAATATGTTTATTCATTAAATGTTAAGTAGGTTACATGTTAAGTAGGAAATATGTGTTTTTGATGGGAATGTTATGTAGCATTAAAGGTTAAGTAGGGGTAGGACGCTTAGGATAAGTAACAATTTTAAATAGTAAAAAAGGGAGCAGAGGTGAGGCACCCTAATGTGAGGTAGTGAGATAGTGTGGCAGCCTCGCTTGGGCCGCCTACCGAGATGGGACCGCCTACATAGGCATGTCTCTGGTCTCACACTTCATGTGGGTTGTACCAGAGTATAGGTAAGGGGCTTGTTGCGTAAGACTCGCCGTACGGGTTCCCGATACACCTCTAAGGAAGGGTGAGCTGATGTAGCAGTTTCCCATTTAGATAGGGCTCTCGCTAGGGAAACCAGGGTTAAAGGTATAGGTGTTTTCTATAAATAAAGAGGGGGTCACCATTGGGATCCTATACAATTCACCTTTGTGTATGTGTCAATTAGTTCTTTAAGAACTCAGGGTGTAGCCCCACTCCTATTAACAAATGTGTATTTAGAAGTTGCAGCGACCCTCTCTACCCAGCAGGATGGGGAATGGGGGTTTCCATGGGAACTTTCCCTGACATAGGCCAGGAATGGATGGTCCCTGGCTTGAGTTAGAGCCGGGAAACAGTGGCTACAACTAACCTGTTTATTATTTGGCAAGAACACTGTAAAGGTTCCCAAATAAAGCACCAAGGACGAGAATGCTCATACTTTTTGCATATACTTGCATAATAGCCTGGCAGTTAAGGGGTTAAATGTATGCTCAAGTGTGTCCTGCGTTTTGATTACTGTCAAAAACCTGAAAAGTGTTGTATATATCAATAGGTTTTGCAGTTCTCCGTGGTATACAGAGTGTACATATGTTATATTACAATAATAGCATAACCTTAGAAATACTGTTAGTGTGTTTATTATCCCCACCTGCGTGTGCAGAGAAATTCCCCCAATTTCAAGTTAGGTAGGAGGTGTTCATATCATCCAAGGCTTTACCACTCAATGGGTCTCATTCTAACCCTGCCGGTATCCTGGTGGTAAACCGTCAGGATACCGTCAAATGTTATTACCATTTCCGGCACCACCATTGCCGCTGGATTACGAGTGCCAGAGTCACTGGGCTTCATTACACGGTAGGCGGAGAACCATGGTGCTATTAGCGCCATGGTTCATGCCGGTAAAATACCGGCACCGCCTTGGTGGAAAGGGGAATTACCGCCCCATTCCAAGGTTGGCACGGCGGTAATTCCCCCTTCCACCATTGCCCTTCCCCAATCCCATTTTTGCCCCATAGGGCATAATGGGAATGGGGAAGGCACTAATTACGGTACCGCAAATTGCGGTACCATAATTAGCTCCCTGGGTCCCTTTGCGGGTTGGTTTTTAATGCCTGCAAAAAGCAGGCGTTAAATACCCCAACCCGCAAAGGGACCTTGTAGTAAGGCGGTAAGGATTTACCGGTACCGGTAAAATACCAGTACCGGTAAACCCTTACTGCCTACCGTGTAATGAGGCCCACTGTGTTAATCCCCATTAATGTAGTCCCATTGGACACCATGAGGGGATTTGCCGTCATTATCGGCACTGGCAATACCGGTGACGGTATTGACAGCTTTTTTTGCCAGTAGGGCACCTGCCTTACCTCCAGCTTTTAGCTGGAGGCAAGTCAGGTGCCCCACTGGCAAACACATTGTTGGCTGGTCCAGTAAAATGTTGGTATCCATGAATACCGGCACTTTAATGCCAGGCCGGCTTGAAAGGAGGATGAGCGAGTGGTTCCCAATGGAATCTGAACCTGTGGCATGCTGGACACACATTCCGGCAGCAGGTACTCAAAGGCAAACAATATGCTGGACTATTTCAATCTGGTTCCCATGCACTTGCAACATTAAAGGCTCAAGAGTGCCCCCAAAACGAAATTAGTGAAGCTAAAAGTACCACACTCACCAGGAATAGATCAGGATGACACAAAAAGTCAGCAGATATGCTGCAGTCCCCATTCAAAAGGGAAAGAAGGAGGCTGCCAAAAGAATAATCTTCCCTTACACAGTAGATACACAGAGGAGGAAGGTTTCCAAAGAACCCGAAAACCAATACCAGCAGGCTCTGTCCCTCAATGAGAGGAGCAAGGATAACAGACCATACAGCTGTGGGCAAAAACCCACAATCAGAGGTTCTCATGGACCCTGAGAACATGGCGGAGAGCCTATCATAGATGAGCATTCCTAGATTATATTCAGTCTTTCCAACTTCGACTTAAATAACCATTAAAAAACCACTTGATCTGCTGGACCACAAAAGGTTAGTGAATTTGTTAGCAGTCACGGCCACTGCTCAGGGAATGTGACCAAGTGGACGGGCACCTTTCTTTGTGGCACGAAATCTCGAGTTTGCCGGGGAGCTGCTGCATCAGACTCAACAAGATCTTATACGTGGTCCCACAAGGTGCTTGCTTGTCCCTGCATTGTTCAACATTTCTATTAATTCTTTGTGTGTTGAAATGGAGAAGCTCAGCCCAAAGTTCACGAACTACGCCGATGATTTCCAGTTGACCATGGAGCTCTTAGCTAACCACAAAATAGATCAGGGAAGGCTGAATCAAGTATACTCAATCGTTAAAGACTGCATGTCAACAAACTGGCTGTGCTTAAACTCTTCTAAAACCAAGCTGTTGGTCTATGGGTCAAAACATGCAAGGGAATTTTTGAGTCACAAATAGAAAAGCTTTGAGACCGAGGGATGTAGCATTTCTGTCCAGAACAAGGTAAAAACACTTGTCAATTACATGGAAGTATCGCTAAATGTGGCGGCCCAGGTAAATTATGTAGTCAAGAATTCCCATTATTACTTGAAGGTTTTGAGGCAGATCAGCCCTTTAATCACTCAAAAGAACTGTAAGAAGCTAGTTCGAGTGATCGTTCTCCCTAGACTCGATTAATGTAACTTCCTTTTTGGTGGGGCAAGTAGGAATATGTAGGAATACTGCAGAGGATTCAGAACGATGCAGTACATGTGGTCTGCAATATTTCAAGGAGAGAGCCGATATCGAGGGCTCAGAGAGAGCTACATTGGCTCCCCATCACAGCAATTCAAGATTCTTACCATGGACCATAGTTGTCTGTTTGGAAATGCCGCCTCATATTTGAAGGAAAGATTGGAAATGTATAAACCTAGTCTCAATTTACAGTCTTGTAATGCCCATGGTCTCATCATACCATGGTTTAAGAGAGTCAGAGGGAACGGTCGTTGCTTTTCTGTGCTGATTGCGCAGGCATGGTACAAGCTTCCTAGCAATCTGCGAAAGGAAAAGGACAATCTCGCCTTCAGGAAAGGCTTGAGAACCCTTCTATTCACTTAGAACTAACCAGATCTCTTTCTCTCTTGTCTTGTCATTAATTACGTCCTCTGTGTGTGCCTGTAAGCTCCCCTGATCCCCAAGGGCTTTGGCGATCAATAAATAAACATAACCTAACATTGATGTCCTGGGGATTGTCACCCCCCCTCCCATTTAAATTCAATATCAGTTCTAGAGGAAATTAGAATAGTTCATATTTTGAGAGCTAGTGTTTTAAGTGTCCTTTCCGACTAGAGAGAATTTAGAAGAGACAAGTTTTACCAATTAAAATCCTAAATCTGAATTCCTTCGATAGCCCAAATGAGGTTTCAAGTGGTTTCAGCGTTTGAAAAATGAATACTACAGGGATTAGAAAAGAACCATGAAAGAAATCTATATCAACCCAACAATGTGGCAGCCACGGACAAGAATGCCCTCTTCGATCCTTAAAAACATCCTCAACCAATCTCGGAACGGCAAGACAAGGGGGCAGCTTCATTTTAAGGAATATGATGAGGTCATAACACTGAACATCATCACTGCCGGATAGTGGGCCCGATTCAAGAAACAAGGTCCTGAGAGAGGACATAATAAGCAGGAAGGAATGTCTCTTTCATAATAAAAATTATCCAAAACAAACTTGCTTCTATGTCTTGCCAAAAGGTTTATAAAAACAAACGGGCTAGGACACCCCTTAGTTTATGGATGTGGATCTAGTCTAGAACCTGTATCCAAGTATGTGGATGTCTTCCTACAACCCCCGGCTAGCAAAACCCAGGCATTTAATCAAGTGACAGGGATTTCATTATAGTTGTAAAAGCAATGCCTTTTTGGTAAAATCGTAACGATCAAGCTAACTCTGAATGTGGTGGCCCTGTACAGCAGCGTCCTGTATTGCGGTTATTGCCCTTAACAAGAGGGATGCCAAGTCCCCACAAACTTACTGGTGGACATGCTTGGCACTGTATTAGAGCCAAATCGTTCCCTGTAGATGAGCCACTTCTAACTGCCCAAGGCATGAACCACAATGGGCACGGTTTTAATGCCCAGCGTGACATTGTTTGCGTGACATGTATTTGTGCCACCATTCCATACTATCAAGGTCTGGATAAATGGATGCTATTTTTGTCATTTTTAGATAAAGAGTTAGCTTACATACTTTCTATATTGGGTGAACCATCTGGACTCAAACCTGAAACTCATGATGATGTCAGATAAGGAAGAAATTGCCTTTTTGGATATAATCCTGTTTGATAACGCACGTTTCTTGGCATGGAAACGCAATCTTGAAGGACATATGTTATACAATATATATATTTATGTTCAGTGAAAAAATGTTGTTAAAGGGACTTTATGGTTACAAGTAAAATCGAAAAATAGAACAAGAAATTCACCAGTTATGGTAAGCTAAGCAACCATAACTGGCAACACCACCGTGCACTGCTAAGACTAACACCCAGGACATCAAAGATGACATCAAAGATGTCATTGATGACATTACTGATTGCATCACATATCAAATTAATTCTGATGAAATGTCTCTACAAGTGGTTGTGTTTACAATGTTGGTAGCAACACATCAGGGAGGATCAGGAGTGCCCTCATGAAGTACTTAATGTATTCAAAAAAATATATATTGGAGAGCTCTTGTTAATAAAACAACCTAATAATACATACACATAGGCAATGGGTGCAGCACAAAAGAACAGAATTTTTTTAGCAATTTTTATTAGGCTTTGTAATGGATAAATACAGGATATAATCATCAACAATTAACCATTATAATACTTGCTAACCAATAGTGCAAGATACAAATTTAAGTTGAGTTAACAATTAAAAGTTACAATGTAGTGTATCAAGGTTAGAATAAATGTAGAGATGCACTAAAGGTGCTTTGCAAAACTCTAACGTCAGAATTTATTGAGGCAATATATGAGAAATATATATCTGAAAGGACTGCAAAAACACAAAAGAAGAACAAAACAGACAGGACAATACAAGACACACGAGAAGGAAGAACAGACAAAGCAAACTGAGGCAACAACTTAAAAGGACACTACTGAGGAGGCATTAAGATATTCGATCAGTGGACTCCACTTTTGATTATATTTACATACGTCAATTAGAGAATCTAATTATTGGATCGCATGATTACTCTGATTATACTACTATTTCCTCTCCCAGGTTATTTCACCTACTTGTCTTCATTGGTTTTCATCCAATATCTTCTAACTGGAAAGAACAGTATTTTAAATCTGGTAATATTGGTCAGTAAAATAATGAATGCAAGGCTATTGAAATCTTGACTAATGTAAAACTTGGAATTAATAGCTAAGAATACAAGACTTACTACACAATTGTGTTGGTACAAACAATACATATGAAGAGCCACAATGATTAGGAATCTGAGGCACATACAGGGAAACTCCAGTAACGTGGAAAGAAAGAACATCACTCGAAAATGGCAATAAGATTAGAGTTTATTGTCATGTATACAAATGAATTGTGGGTTTGGGGCATGCTCATTTCCCCATGTATGCGTACCATAGGCTGAGACCATAGCCTAAAGAAAGTATAACAACAACCTAGGAGAAGGTTAATGTCTAGATATAAAGCACCTTTTCAATTATAACATTCGTACTGTCACTGAAGAAAAACAACTAGCCTAGACATGCCAGTGAACAAAAACAAGCGGCCCACATATGTCATGTAATCAGTGATGCCCTCTTTGATGTCCTGGGTGATAGTCTTAGAAGTGCATGGTGATGGCGCGAGTTATGATTGCTTAGCTTAACATAACTGGCAAATTTCTGTGGGTTTTCTATTTTACTTGTAACCAAAACGTCCTTTCACAATTTCATAGGTTTTTACCAGTGCACCCTAATTTGCTACAACTTCCTAATATCATACTCACTCCTGATATGGCAGCATTTACGGCCAATCTAGGAAGTTTCAACTGAAAACTGTCTCATTCCCCACCTCCTAGCAACATTCTTAAAACGTACATCAACTTTCGACACTGTTTTTCTGTTAGTCGACGTTCACAAACATATGACGTCATCACGGACTTCGCGAAAAGCTGTCACGTGACCGTAGGCATGCTCGCCATTATGACATGCTCGTGAACAGGTCTGTGCTTCGCAGACCTTTTGAAACTGCATTTTCAGCCGATCTAGGAAGTTTTAAGCTGAAAGCTCACCCTTCTAAAGCTACTAGACTTATTCTTACTCATTTTCTATCTGCAATCCAGGAGAGAGCACCTGCTTGGAAGAGCATTAGCACACCTGCTATTTAACTTAAAAAATGGCATCAGCCATGCCCATCCCTCCCCAGGCGCCACCAACACCACCACCACCAGTTGGAGAGCCTGGACAAGGGAAAAGTTGCAATTATGCATCGGAGGATCAAGAGGACCAGGACGCTGACAGAGCAAATGCCTACCTCCAGCACCCAGAGAGAATCATGGGTGTAGCGGTTCTTTACGACCGTATGAGGGGTACCAAAGGCTCGGGCTACCCATGTTGAATGCATTGAGTGTGGAATCATGCTCAATCGCGGATAAACCATGCAGTACTGTTTTTTACCACCTCCATGTGCCGCCACATGCGTCCACACCACCCAGGTGCTCTGAGTACGTTGTTTCTTTCTCAGGAAGTAGTATGAAGTCTTCCTCTACGTCATCGTGCTCAACCACTACTGCCACCAAACAGGCTACTCTTGTGGGGCAGAAGATCCCACCAGCTACATTGCAAGCCATAAAAGAGGCTGTTGATCCACATCTTTCCAAGGCAACACAACACTCTGCAGGGGAGAGCAGTTTTAAAGTGCTTTTGAGGCTGTAATCAAGGAGCATGAGAAACACTGCCCCATACCTTAGATTTAAGGCATGCCCAACATCTTCCCCTGTCCACCTGCCCCTTCGTATCTGTGGTTGTGCCCCTGCCCCCATTTCCCTCCCATACCTTACTTCCTGGCATCTCCTGCAAAACAAATACTAAATCAAAAAACACCAACAAAAAATGTTCCTTTTGGAGCCACCTTTCACAGTTAAAAAATAGAACAAAAAAATAATAATCCTATAGATTCCATCTGCTTTACATTTTTCAATAAAGTAGTTAGACGCAATAAGATTCTCCTACATTTCCATAAGAATTTTGGTTTATGCTAATGGAAGTAATGGACAATAGTATACTAGAGAAAAAGAAAAAAGGACAGAACAATGTTCTGTCACAAATACTTTTCTCTAGCATACAATAAGTAGCACAATCCATGGACCTTTATTTCTATCCGCAGTCTCTGCAGTCCCCTTTCCAGACCAGGCATCATTAAAAGACCCAGATGGCACGTGCACACCATTGCACAGGACAACCCTTCTACACGTTTTACTTTTATGTTTGAACACTCACTCAATGCCTACTTTCAAACAGTCACAGATCCATCCACCAATCACTTCCAAAAACTCTACATGTAACGCTATCAGTATGTTAAACTTTCACACACCAGCTGCCACTTAACAATGTTCTAGACATCTTTTGCATCTGCATTTCCCTTACATAAATTGTACACAATGCTGCTATAAACGCACATATGCATTGTACGGCGAGAGAAGTGCATGAATGGAAGGGGGAGTAGGGATGGGCAAGTGCTGATGGGAGCCTGGAAGGAAAGTGCCAAGGGACGCCAAGGTGTGAGGCCACTGGCTAGGTGCTGGGGAAGAGGAGTCCCAAGGGTGGGGTGCACAGCCACCAGGCGGTAGGCCCACAAGGGTAATGCTGAAGGAGGCATAGGGTACTGGTGTTGACTAGGTATAGGGCGTGGAACCTCTGATGTTCATGTGTGACCAGGCCACCAGTCTCAGTGGCAGTGGAATGAGTTAGCAGGGAAGGGAGAGGGGGAAAGAAGAAGAGAAAATCAAAGTTTTAAGAAATGTGAAGTCTGAGAGGTACAGGGAGACGGATCCTAAGAGAGGAAATAGCCGAAGAGAGAGACCTGCCTCCTGCTCTCTATTTGGAGAAGTATTTGACAAGCAGAGAATTGGAGTTAGAGGATGGGAGGGCTCTAGCAGGGGAGCAATTTGAGAGAGAAAGTTGGAGATAGCGTGGTCCCAGGCCCCATAAAGCCTAGTTGATGATACAGAGGGTCTTCAATTCCATCCTTGAAGCCACCAGGTGCCAGTGAAGAGATATTAGGGGTCCAGAGATACGATCCTTGGGCGTGAGGCCAAGGATAAGTCTTGCAGCCCTATTCTGGATTAGCTGAAGGGGGTGTAGGACGACAGGGGGAGGTTGAAGAAGAGACTGTTACAGTAGTCCAGTCTAGAGAGGACCAGAGCTCTAGAGACACTGAGCTTCTGGGGGAAGGTGATGAAAGGTAGAATGCCTATAAGGAGGTGGAGCTGAAGGTGGGCCTTCTTGACAAGATCCAAGATATAAGGAGTGAAGGAGACAGAGGAGTCAAAGATGACCCCAAAGTTTTTGGCCTCACAGGCTGGTGAGGATAAAGGGCCCAAGGAGGGCAGCCAGAGGGTAGGAGGGAAACAGGGCACAGGTTTCCCAATAAGAAGGATCTCTGTCTTACTTGAATTGGGACAGATATCGTTAGCCATACACAATGCCTGGATGGCAGTTAGACAATAGGGGATGAAAGATGGAGAGGAGAAGGTAGAAGAGGGAAGTTTCAAGGAAAGCTGTGGGTCACCAGCATAACACTGGAAATGACAGAAGGAGACAAGGTGAGCCAGAAGGACGAAATATTGAAGAGCCACAGCGACAGGATCGAACCCTGGGGGACTCTACAGGTAGAGATTGAGGTGGTGGGGGAGAACGGCCCAGTTGCAGCTCAGAAGGGCAGTTAGTGAGTGGTGGAGGAGAAACAGTCCAGTTGCAGCTGGGAAGAGCAGTTAGTGAAGAAACAGGTCAGCCAGTCCAGTACCTGGTCCGTGATGCCAAAGGTTATCATGTAGCTGTTCAGTGAGGATAGAATGGTTGACCGTGTAAAAGGCGGAGGAGAGATCGAAGATCACTATCCTCAATTGTACTATGTTCATAAATACCATATACACTTCAATTATATAATTACACCATATTACAAACACAGAATACTGCCCCTATAGTACCTATAATATCTATACACATATTACTCTAGTGTATGTGGCCAGTGACCAAACTACTACAATAGAATTAAACCATATAACAAGTATGCAGAATAAACCTTCAAACAACAAGACTCACCCAGACCCCCGCCCCACAATCCCAATAACGTGCGCGGACAGAACAATTAACAGCAGCACCTATACAGCCTTTTTTCAACTATAAAAATAGCTCTATAACAAATTGTGTCCACTCCCCCACCTTTCCAGGCCCTCTTTCGTCCACAAAATAACCCAAAATATATTTTCCAGACTTCTTTTCCTAATGGCACTGTCCGCTGACAAAGGCTGTGATCCACCCATGCAATATGGTGATTGTTTCTAAAATTGTGATGCACCACATGTTTTCAAACTTCCAATCAGCATGTGCCTCTTTGCAAAGTTCAGTGATCCTTCGTCGAACGGCACCAAAGTTATAAACTGCCCAAAAAGTACTCTTTCTATAAGTTAAGCAACTTAACCAATGATATTATTACCATTCATTATATAAACATTTCTCATAAGCAAATATCACCATTTCTTATTTTGACAGAAATGGCAAAAACACTTGAGTGGCTAGAAGAAAGCTTTCCCAAAGAAGAAATGAGTGAAGATGATATCTCAAATAGTAAACAATACATCTTTCAATATAAACAAATAATGTAATTTATTGAGAGCTCATCGAAGTAATAATGTGCCTCATTATAACTCAGGCGGTCCAGAAATAACGGTGGCGGTAAACCCGCCGCCACCCTTGTTTCCGGACCGCCTGATCCCGACTCCTGCAGGCGGGAGGTGATGTTCCCGCCAGGTCTGACCTGGCGGGTTTAACACCGCCCGCCTGCAGGCGGACGAGGAAACACCAGCAGCATTACGAGATGCTGCTGGTGTTTCCATGTTCCCCTATAGGACTCAATGGGAATGGGGATTAACACCATTCCGCCTCCGTGATTCCCGGAAAACCGGGGTTGCAATGCCCCGGTATTTCCGGGAATCACGGAGGCGGAATGGTAATACGAGTCCGGCGGTAACCAGGCGGTTTTACCGCCTGGTTACCGCCGGACTCGTAATGAGGCCCAATGTCTTCTTTTCTTATAGTACATAGTTTACATGAAGAAACTACACCACAGATTAATTATGCAGAATCCCAACAATCGGAAATACAATCCCAAACCCCAACTGTACAGAATGGAATAATGATCTTGCCTTCAAAATTGGATGAACTTAGCAATCACTTTAAAGAACTTTTAAATTATGTTAAAAATTATTTTATTAGAAAAGTTGATTATCACTGTCCAGCTTGCACCTGTCCTCCTTACCCCCAGCAATCACCCCAATCAATTTCACAAAACATAAATCAAAGACGGTTTAATGAAACTTCGCTCCTTCCCTACCCAGATGATGACTTGATTAAAATTCCAAACTCACCCATGTATGTACCCCATTCCGAAACCCCATCCATTTCATAGATATATATTTGTTGTACTATAATTATCTTGCATATCACTCTATGTTATTTTTTTATTTTTATTTTAAACCCCAATTAATTGTCTGTGGACTATACAACTGTACATGGTGTCGGTTCACCAAACGGCCATCTGCGAACATTACACTGTGTTCGAGCATGTGCGGTCTCGCATGATGCACTTTTAATTAGTCTACAGAAAACGTGCCCGTTTGCGGACATTCCTGCGCATGCACCCAGCATCTCCCACCTGCCGATGTCCGTGGATATGAGCCGACGTCGCGGAAACTCCACGGACATCATCATGTGACATGCCCGTGCAGCATGCTGAAGTGTCTGTAGACAGTGTCCGTGACTGTGGACGGTTTGAAACTGCATTTCCGGCCAATCTATGATGTTTCAAGGTGAAAATGTATCCTTCCAGAGGTCCTAGACCTATTCTTAAATGATCTGTCAACTTTTTACAACTTTTCAAGGCCTATGTTCCACTCGATAGTCCACAGACAGTCGCAGACTCTGCGGACGGTTCCTCTTAAGGGACTCACCCATTACGTTTAGTCATTCTCAATCTGGCAGACCAGGAGAGAGCATTTTTTGAGAGCTACTTCCAGGAGACTTCCAGGAGTTTAAGAATGGCCTCTGTCATGGCCATCCCACCTTCCCAGGGGCCATCACCACCATCCCTGCCACATGGAGGGCCTAGACAGCGGAACAGACGTGATGATGCAGAGGAAGATGATGAGGACCAGGAAGATGAGGTAGAGGAAGTTCCTACCTCTAGCACCCAGAGAGAGTCATTGGTGTGGCGGTCCTTTAAGAACGCTCGGGCTTCAATGGTTGAATGCATTGAGTGCAAGGTCATACTCAGTCATGGACAACCTGGGCAGTTCTCTTTTGGGGCCACCTCCATCGGACGCCACACTCGCTCCAACCACCCTGGTGCTCGGAGAAAGTGTATTCCTTTCTCAGGGAGAAATAGGCTGTTTTCCACTACCTCATCTTTCTCAACCGCTCCTGCCACCACACAGGGTGCTCCTGTGGAACTGATGATCCGACCTTCTGCCTCGCAGGCTATACAGATGCTGCTGACCCTTACCTTTTGATGGTCACAATACTCTGTACTGCGACACCGCTCTGCGGGGGGGAGCAGTTGGATGTTTTCAAGGCCACGGTCAAGGAGAATGAGAAACAATGCCACCTACCTTAGATTTAAGGCAGCCCAACATCTTCCCCTGTCCACCTGCCCCTCCGTATCTGTGGTTGTTGCCACTTCCCTCCCCCACCTTGCCTCCTCGCCTGACCTACAAAAAAAAAATCCCCAAAAAATATAAAAGCCAGAAAGACAAAACATTTTTAACAAAAAACAAACAAAAAAGTGTTCCTTTGGGAGCCAACTTTCATAGTTAAAAAAATAGAACTAAAAATAAAAATCAAAGGACCTTTTGCAGGCTACATAGTCCACAGACAATACTGTAGTCCGTGGACATGTGGAAAATTCCAGGAATGGGGTGGGGGAATTAAAATCAATTCACTTGTTTTTCGTTCAACAATTGTGGCTCTTAAAAGAAACATTTTTTTAAAAAAATGTGGGGTTTTATATGCTGAACTAACAAATGTTCTTCTGAACTTTCTAACTTTCACAAAAACTGCTTCTAATTTTGTTTCTGTTTTTATTTTACTAGAACTACTAAAAAAATACAATATATTTCATGAATTAACAAAAATTGTTTATGTACAGTTTGGATATTCAAAAGAAAAATCTGATTTCCTACATCAGTCAAATGCACTCCATCTCTACTTGAAAAATATTTACGTCGCCCATCTTAATATTTTCATTGTCAAAAGTTGCCATTCCTAAAGCATATTTAAAAAAATATATAAACACCTGCTATCTAGCTTCTTCCATTTGAGGACAAAACAAGTTTGGGTGTCTCCATATCTGTCTTTGATAGATTTCAGAAAAAATAATCTTCGAGGCTGGAAACAGTTCCATTAGACTTCTGTAAATACCCTTCACGGGGAAATGCAAAAATCCTGCAATTACATAGCCCAAATTGCTGCCTCCACAATGCACAATAATAATATATGGATGTTTAAAGTGTGCCATGCTCTCACAGAATGGTAATCAGGTTACCCAGTTTAAGCAACAATCTGCATACCACAAAACTTCCACTTCATCCAATCCAATCTTAGCAGAGATGCCACGAGATTCATTATAAACCTTTCATGAATGGATACAAGAATCTCCCACCATCCACACACTCTGTGTCTTCATAGCCATTGTCATGGCCATCTTCACTGCACTCAATAAAGAAAACACTTGCTACACTGTACTCCTGTACACTTCACCTCCTCCTCATGGCCCACAAAACCTGACTGGCTAGTCCCCCAATGTCCTCTTTCCATGACAGACATCCTTAAAAGACTTGATTGGCACATGCGGGTCCACGGACACCACGGTAGTCCGCAGACACAGTCACACAGGGCAGCCCTTCTACCTATATTGGCCACAACCACCATAATAGAATTAAACCATATAACAAATATGTAAAATACACCTTCAAAACACAAGACTCACTTCCAATATAGTCCGCAAACAGTCAAAATGGCCGCGGACTCAGCAGCACCTGCAACGCTTTTATTCACCTATAAAAACAGCTCCCTATCAACTTTTTTGTACTGCCCGACCCTTTCCATGCCCTCTTTCGGTCACCAAATAACCCCAAATGTGTTTCCAGACTTTTTGCTCACCATGTTTTCCGCGGACAACTGCGGCTGTCTGCAGATCCAATATGGTGGCCCTTTAAAAAAATATGACGCATCTCACATTTTTCAGCATCCAATCACTGTGTGTGTCATTGATGTCCGCGGACACCAAGCCATTGGTCCAGAGGTGTCCGCGGACTCCGAATCAGGAAGTGAGTCTACATACCGGACCCAGATACCATTAATATTGTTTGACCTAATTTTTGGCCATTTTTTAAAATAACATCTGGATGGATTTACAACAAATTTGCAAAAGAATGCTTTTGGGACCAACCCGCCACACCTTGTGCAAATTTAGTGAAAATCTGTCCAGCGTTTTGGGCTGTAGACAAGAGCAACATTCTTTTTCCATTGTGTCTATGAGGATTTCAAAAATGTTGGGATCCCCCCTATAACTTTGCCCCCACTGGACAAAACCACACAAAACTTCCCAAAATGATTACAAGTGGACCATGTACTTCTTTTTGCTATGTTAGTTGAGGATCCGTCTGGGGGACGGGGTGGGCAAAGATATAAACCGTTCAAAAAGTGCTCTATGAGTTGAAGAACTTAACCATAACTACACGGCTGCTACCGCAGACCATGTAATATTACTCCTCACCATCAGAGTCAACATTCACAGGCACAGAACGGCAATATGCAGCATTGCCAATTTTCGCACCAACAATACAACCATACCAATAATATTTATCAAGCCAGATCCATAGAAATCAGAGGGATCCCCAACCAGAGTAGTTCAGAGGGAGGCCAAGAGAGCTTGGTACGTGAACAGATCAGATCTACTTACTGTGTCTCACAGAAAGAATGACATTGATGTCCCCATTGTACTTTCAGATATATTTTTCAAACATGCTAAGGCAATGAAGAATTGAGAATTGTCACGGTGGTCAATGAGGATGCGCGCCGATCGGAAAGCATGGGAGAGGTGAGTGAACACCTCTGCACAATGCATTTTTGTTTCATGTACATTTAAGCTGGAGGCAGCGGTGGGGGTTGTAGCTGGTGACCTGCTCTGCCAGGCTTGATCTCCAGATGCAGCTGTAAGTCCTAGGCCTGGGAGAACCATGGTGGGTCTTTCGTTGTTTGGACTGAGATTGTGAATATGTCATGGAATCATTAGGAACTCACTCACAGAGAATAGCTAGGTAGTACAAGGTAATGCTTGATCTATCCAGTTCGAAAAAATGAAATCACCACCACTGCAGGTACATTATTGGGAGCCGTTTATGGGGTTATTGCCCCACGCCCCTTAAATGTCATGATACTTGTAATGAACAGCCAAAAAGTGTGTTAGTATGTTGACAGCAGGTGGTTTGTGTGCTAAGATTTTGTCAGAACATAACAGAACATCTATCAAGGACTTTAAAAAAATAGTACACAATCTTGCACAGGTGTTCACTATCAAGTATTCATTAAACACAACCGCATCCTAAAGCACAGCAGCGGTTGGTGAGGGACGATGCTATTCCTGAATGGATGTAGGCCACTTCTACAACACTAGATGTGGCTAATATACAAAAAGTTCACTATGCCTGTATTTTCAATAGTTACACCGGAGGCATCACATTTGTTTTGTGCTTTTGGAGCTAATTCACCAAGTAATTATCCCTTTGCGAGAAAATCTTTTTTTTTTTTATCACTTTATCATTTAGGAAATAAATCATACAAAAGAAAGGTGACATGTACATATCCATTACATCGGAGGTATGTATTCCAATTACAAAATACGTATAATAACTGAATAACCTATCCTAACATAACAAAAATCCACAAATTCAAAACCTTAATACACTACTACAAATCCCCATCTTACAGTAGTATTCAACATCCAACAACATCAGACAATACAAGATCGACACATTCAACACACAATATCAAACAGAATCACAATTACCCCTCCCCCCGCCCCCATCACATTTAGGAATAATGCATGCAGCCAATAACCATTAGCTGTACAATTCATTAAAAGAACCCCCAAATTCTAAGATAACGGACATCACGCTTCTGTTTCTTTAGCATTATCTTCTCATAGTCAGACAAGGTGCGAACATCATTCAGCCAATCAACTACCATGGGATTTTCCTTGATTTCCAGACTTTTAATATTTGTTTAGCCGCAACTACCAGTACTCTATTTATCCATTCCGTTCTTGCGCTAACCATAACTCCCCTCGCGAGAAAACCTTTTAAAAAAACGAATCATCTAAAATTTGGATATTGCAGATATCCGCAATAAATCAATGCACATTCAATATAGTACCCGTCTTGCAAGTAGAGATGTTTTTTGCTGAAGTGTGACAAAATAATTAACGAAACAACAATTATTTTCATACAGCAGAATTTTAAGAAGAAAGCACACGCACACCCTTAATCTGAGGCAGGCCATCATAGCTGCAAAGAAAAAATGCAAATAGGGTTCCCTCTCCCCCCAAATTACAACACTGGGGTAATCGCCAAGGGATGGAAGCAATGTTTTTCAAATGATGAATCCCCCCTTCTGAGACAGGTGTGTGCAGCAGGCATGATAATCCCCCTTCAACTTGCATCATAATGAACACATGATCCAAAAAAGTCATCAATTGATTAGTGTTTTACAATGTTGCCACTGTGGAATGCAGAGCTGCACTCAAGTTAAGTATGTTATCTTTTTGAAGCCGAGAACAAATGGTGGCAGGTCTGGTTATTGGTTTAAAGTCAAAGTCATGTCTTTTCATGTGTGTCTTTTCATTGTGAGGTAACTCAAAGGAGAAACTAAAAATGCAAATAAAGCAACCCAACAATCAAACAGATAGAAAAGAAAAATTGCTGGTGGTTAGAGAAAGGGGTTAAAGAAAAGAAAACCACGGGAATACTATCACTTTTCCATTTAAAACAAAATAAAGGGAAAAAAAGAAGTATGAAAAGTCAAGGCGAAAACAGACAGATATGATGGAACCAGATCGACAGTTTCTATATCAATAGCTAATATGCGCACAGAAAGATGGCTGCAAAAATCATTTGAGCTAAAATACCCATGCTCTTCACCTCCAGACACGGTTGGGAATGATTGCCTTTGCTAAATTGCCATTTGAAAATGAGAACTCACAACTTGCTGCGCCATGAGGGGCACAGTCTCCAGCACTAGGTCTTCGGTGATGTCATAAGCAGCAGTCTTCATTAAGTGTTGATCCACAAACTCCTTGAGCGTGGTTCGGATGGCATCAATCGATAGCTCCGTCAGGACTTCGGTCACCACTTCATCCAATAAGGACTCCGACTGCTGCTGTGCGATCACCGCGGAATCTGGGATGGGGAGACTTGGACGTGCAAAGGAGACAAAGAGCAAGACCGAGTTATTTCTTCGCCTAGCCGATGAATCACTTTTGCCACCCATCAAGACATTAATTAAAGCTGAGAAGTAGCTACACAAATCAATCTATTCAGGGACCCCCATGTTCACCTTTAAAATGCTTTTGAAGAATCACCAGGTTCAGTTGAGAAACACAACATATAGTGTTTAAATTACATTGGAGATAATTTTAAAGATAATCATTATTGTTGAAATAGCTAGGTACAAACGAATTATATGGTTACAGTCATATGGTACTGAAGCCCAGGACCAAACATTGAGACATTCAGGACATCGTGGATTTTTCATTTGTAATAACGAAATGTTTAGCTTTGTAGCTTTAGCACAAAGTTGCAAAATGCCATTACGCTGTGAATAGCGACTAAAACCTCAGCCCTATAAAACTCATGAAAAAGAACAATGTTTAGTGTGTTTTTACTCAGGCCTAATTTCATTGGACTAATTAGGATCTTAAACTGGAGGTAGTGAAGAGTTTAAGATAGGGCTCACATGAGATCATTGACCTGCCCCAGATACACTTAATCAATAATAACTGAGTATATGCAGGTGTTTTGGGGCCTATTGAGTCTGGCCCTGGCTGTTACCACCCTGTATAACCCTGAGAGACGGGTATTAGTGCTATTATGTTCTTTCTAGAGAGGAACGCCTGCTACCTTTTTTGTACTTTTGCAAGGAACTTGGGGTTGGTCACCCTAAGTTACCTGGTGGAACCCAGATGTGGACCCCTTGCTCACTGTGCTCAGAGAGGCAGAGCTCCACCTCACTGATGAGGACCGACTAGGCTGAAACATGTGTCTGAGGTTGCTGTTGGCACTCTTGTTCAAAGGAGGTTTGCCTGGCATTTCGGTGCTGGACTGCCCTTCTGGGCGGGACAAAGACTGGTATGCAAATAGATATTACTCCTTGGAAAAAACCACAGAACAGGTTATCATGCCATGTTCTTTCTAGAGAGGGGCACAGAGAGAGTAGTTTTCAAGTAGGCAGCGGCATTGCCTGAAGGCTGTTTACATGTGGGGAAAAGAGGGGCGGTGATCCTGAGAGGAGGTGGCACATACCATGTTCTTTCTAGAGAGAGGCGCCCGCTACCTTTTTTGTATTAAGGCCGGTGTGCTAGTAGCAATGGTTGAGTAAAATGATGAGCCATGGTAAATGAGCGACCAGTTGTTGTAGACCTGGTAGTGCAGTCATATACATGGATGTCAGAGCTCGATATGGAACCCTTCTTCCATTTTCATGGCAGGCCAGGGTCGGTGGTGAGTTGCCGTGGTATCTAGTCATATTAACGGTACATAAAACACTGAAGTCAAAAAACAGAAAACAAAAAGAATATTGTTAGTGAAAAATGTTGTCTGGAAGGATAGTTAAGGAAAAAACTTTATAAATGGCAAGCAGTAGGTTGGGGGCGCCCCCTGGAATCGTGGAAGGCGGGTCTCTCGCCCCCCTCTCGTCCCCCACAAAAACATGTATATTTATATTAATAACATGTTGAAAGAACGTTCATAGGACCGAAAATATAGAACTTGTAGTTTTCTCTGTGTTGTGATGTACTAAAAATCCACTAGATGGCAGCATATGATCAAAGAGAAACAAGGTTTTTCCGCGAATTGAAGTCGGAAAAGAAAGGCGATAGCAACTAGCATTCAAATCAGTGAACAAAGAGGAAAAAGTGAAATCGTCATTTTTTATAAACAATAAAGTTTCGTTCATTATTTTAAAAAGGGATTATTCCACAGATTTGTAGACCCATAACCAGTTGCAGTGAGGTTTGGAGGAGACATGGTAAAATTAGACCGATGAGGGTGGACAGCGTTAGAGACAGGGGTGGGGTCGCAGGGTCGGCCTTTAGCGGAGGCAGTGCCCCGGGCAGCAACAAACATTTCTTTTTGCCATGCAAAGGGATTGAGGGGGGGCAGGGGAGGGGTCCACATTTTCCAATAGGTTCCGATGTGAAAGCATCAGCGCCCCATTGTCATTATGCACCCGCTCCCGAGAGCGGAGCATTTAATTTCAATAGGGCGCCTTATCCCACCATGCCTGCTTGGGGGAGACCTTGAAAGACTCCCCCCACAACTAGCTGGTGTGGTGCTAATGGTGCCACAGGAGGTTGCACGGGCGTCCCTGCCCCCAAGGACAGCCCTTGAAGGGTGTGGCAGGACGAGGGCGGGAAGAGCGCGAGCCAGTGTAAGCAGCTCTCTCAGGAAACAGACATGGGGCCTCATTACGAGTATGGAGGCAGCCATGCCCTTATTAAGGGCATGGCTGACTCCATACCGGGTTCCAGGTCCAGGTTCCTTCAATGAGGAATTACCGGGCCATTCCAACCTTGGAGGACCCGGTAATTCCTCACTGAAAAAACCCATCCCCATTCCCATTGAGCCCCCCATGGGGATTGGGGAGGGAGGTAATAACGGGCCCGTTATTAGCCCCCTGGTTCCCTTGCGGGACCCGCTAAGGACGTTCTGAGCGGGTCCCGCAAGGGGACCTCGTAATAGGGCATCCCGTAATGAGCGGTGCCGGTCCCGTACCGGCACCGCTCATTCCGGGAGCGCCAGGGTCGTAATGAGGCCTATGGATTCGTTTTTTCCAGCCCATATTCAGATTGAGCTGATTGGCTCCCACCCCTCCTGCTAATATTTATTAAAGACAAGCAAAATCGATTGCCAATCAAAAGTGAGTGCATAGCAAGCTGGTGACGTGGTCTGACCTTTTAGAATAGCGTGCGCCTCCGCAGACAGGCGGCATTCAGCAGGCGAGTGGCATTGAAAGCCGCGAAGCCAAACAGGTCTTCCACTGCTGCCAGTCCGGGCTTAATCTGTCGGACGGAAGACCATGGTTTGATTTGCTGGAGAAGTTTACATTGATATTAATATTTGCAGGAGTGAGCTGAGAATTGCGCAGCAACCCTAGCAATACGGGTACAGGATATGGGGGAATCTTCAAAGAGGTTCAGAGAGGATCCATTTTTGGATCCAGATTAGAAGGGGTGATTCCTTGAAAAGGAGTATGGCTAAGTCTTATCTTGAGGGGGGAGTTTCATGAACGAGGCAGCCTTGAGCAGTTAAGTTCTGGAACGGTAGGACTTTAAAATGTTGACTGGAGCAGGTTCTTGGGTCAAGCTGGGTTCTATTTTCATGCTGAAGAATTGCAACACAAAGTTACAATACCCAAAATATCAGCAGCTCCGTATATAAATTCAATGGCATGATGTTCAAATCAAGCCTGGAGACATTCCACAACAAATGAGGAGATAACGAACCACAAGCACTACATTTGCTTTATTTGAGAATGCGATTGGCCGTAGCTGCATTGCAGACAAACATTCCAATGTTTCTGCTTTCTCTTTCCTCCTTTTAAACAGGACATTCTACACTCATCACATGGAGTGGTCTAATGCCAATAATGCACACTCCATGGGGGCCATTACCAGCTAGTAACAGCCCTTGGATCTATTAATAGCTGAGGGCCATTGCCACCCGGGCCGTTAGCATAGCTCAGGGAGAACGCCTTTGTCTTGGAAGCAAGAAAACTCAGAACAACACAGGTTCAAATCCCGGTCATGTGCTTAGAGATTGGTCTCTCGTATTAAGCGTGTTATAAAGAATTAATTAATTAATGCTGCATTTTTGCTTAGAGCTTTTTCTAAGAGAGGGTAAGAAAAGCATTCACTCTAAAATCTTTCAACCGGAGAATAGAACCTACCAAGTATCTTGGGGCGCCCGGATGGAAGACTGCCAATGTCTTCTTAACTGCCGTCATGGTTCCCTATACTGATTGGTGTGCCATGGTGGTGTGATATTGCCCTGAGGCGGGACGCTCCTCAGACCTGCACAGGACCCAGGGGAGAAAAGCGTTTTCAATCAAACGTGGATTTCTGACATTGCTGTAAACTGAGCTGCAAAGCCCCTAACCATGCATCCTGGTGGGGGCGGGTCAGGTTTCAAAATGTTGACGAATGTGGTCTGAGCAAGGAGAGCGGCTAGGGAGACCGAGTGTGGCGATGCATGGTGAAAGTCTGGGGACTAGGGTGTGTGTTGCAAGGGTAGCAATAGTTGTGTTAAATGGGATAAAGTAAACCAGAGGAAGGAGTGGGCACAGCCCAATTACTTAAAGTTCTATAATGATCATTTGATGACAAACTACCTTTAAAGCCATGTGCATTACTCACTGTGCTATCCACAACTCCGGCCCAGAATTCCTTCAAGATAAACTCACACGCTACCAACCCTCCAGGACACCCGCATCCGGCGCAGCTTTTCTCCTAGCTATCCACCAATATAACTGCACCAGACTGTGTGGATCCTCTTTCTCCGTCCAAGCTACCACTATCTGCAATACTCTGCCTCTCAACATCCACTGCATCGACAACCACCTTGCAGGCCCTCAAAACCTGTCCTTTTCCTTCCCCCTCTTATTCTATGCTTTGAGTGCTCTGCACACCCAAGTACAGGCCCAGGACCAACAAAACACCTGCACCTTCATACCACCGTGGATGCTAGGAGCATTCGCAGTGGCACACTATGATACACTCACCCCACTCCCTCCCCACAGACTATCATACACCCACCCCGTTCTGCCACCGCCTGCACCGCCAGCTCTTTAAAAGACACAAACCTGTAACCGCACTGCACCTAAATCTGATCGCACTTTGGATGGGGCCACTTAAAAGGGACAGTATGGAATGCTCGTCCAGACGGAGCGCTAAAGGCAGCAACAATAGTAGAACTAGTTGAATGGTGGACAGACATGGTCACACACTCAGTTGGATGGCCCTACCTAATTATCAAGGAGCTTACCCAAGCACTCTACACCTAGGCCACACAACAAGGCTTGCTGTCGAGAGCCTGTCGTGAGCCGTCTGAGCCTGGGCCAGGAATGCTGCCCAAAAATCTTGGGAATCTCCCCTGGGTCCCTACACATGTTCATCTTCTTATCTAGGTAAGACCTGTATCCTTGTGTTTCTTTTATGTGACCCCATCACACTTCTTTATCTGCTTTGAAACCTCAAAGCATAAACTATAAGTGTGGCTTCATTACCACGCTGCCCACCCCCACACCTCCGCTGCACTGCCTTTACTGTTGAACTTCCCCCAGTAGTCTACCTTTACTCTCAAGTACTGGAGTACTACCTCCCGGCATATGTCGTGGCAGAAATAAACATGGACAAACACATCCCTTGCCACATCCTCTGTCCTAGCACCTGTCTTACTATCTGACTTACATCTTACCTGCAATATCCTGCTACATGTGCATACAACCTTTGCTGCATTGTATGTATTTTGTAAATTACCACAATGCTATATACTTATAATAATTAGACCTAATTAATGGCTACACAATGTACTCATAACTCCAACTGTATGCCAGCCCACATGTCCCAGGAGTTGAATTACAGCTCACATGCTTGCCTCAGGTCACGCAGATTTTATAGTGCCTAATTCGTGTACCCAATTCGGTACATACCGCACTATGATTGTTTGACACTTAGCCTAGCAGGCCACCTCTATTCCATCATGCCTTACTAACTAATGTCTGCCTCCTGAACTACTGTGCCATAAACATTCAAATTCGGCGCCCAGCTCTCGCGCCAATATTTGCTTCTTAGCATTTAATCCACTGTATTGCCCGATACCTACATTTAGTATTTAGCCTCTGCTGTGCTTAGACCTCTGTATGTAGTATCTAGCCGATTGGTGTACCTTGACACTTGCATTCAGCATTAAGCTCATTGTTATGCCTAGACAGTTGTACTTAATATCTTGCTTTTTGGTGTACCTTGACACTTGCATTTAGCATTAAGCTCATTGTTATGCCTAGACAGTTGTACTTAATATCTTGCTTTTTGGTGTACCCTGACACTTGCATTTAGCATTAAGTTCATTTCTGTGCCTAGACAGTTGTATTTAGTATATAGCCTATTGCTGTGCCCTGACACTTGCATTTAGCATTAAGTTCATTGCTATGCCTAGACAGTTGTATTTAGTATCTAGCCTATTGCTGTGCCCTGACACTTGAATTTAGCATTAAGTTCAATGCTGTGCCTAGACAGTTGTATTGAGCATCTAGCCTATTGTTGTGCCCTGACACTAGCATTTAGCATTAAGTTCATTGCTTTGCCTAGACAGTTGTATTTAGTATCTAGCCTATTGTTGTGCCCTGACACTTGAATTTAGCATTAAGCTCACTGTTGTGTCTTTAACTCGTGCCATCTTACTCACTGCTTGTCATTGTGTGCCCATTTATGTCTGCCTTGCATGCACGTTCAGAACCTCTAGACACAAGACACACACGGTATAACTGCATTGTTTTTTTTAATACGTCCCATTGCGCCACCACAGCGACCAGACACTACCTAATCTAATCATTATGCCACCTGTGTCATGACATGTTGCTGCGCTCCACTACCAGCATCCTCCTCACACACCTTGTCATTACATGGCAAGTAGTCATTGCGCATTGTGCACCATCTGTCGGCACAGCTGAGATTCTCCACCACCACCCTAGTACATACCCCACCACTATGCTCCAAAACACATTACCATTGACTCACCTCTTCTCACCCCCGTCACACCGATGCACAACACTACAACTAACCCCCTTACTGACTGCTTTACCAAACGTATCTTAATGCACCTGCCTTGTGGCTTCAACACTTCGCAACTAAACCCACTCCTAATCAACCGTGCTCACTCCAACTTAGGAACGCCAGACCCAGATCCAGATTGCCTCACATACCTTGCACCCAGCGCAACACATTCCATCACCACACCTCTAGCCCACGGCCAACTACGCAAACTCTACCTGACCACCCTGTGACCACCCCTACTAAAGAATTAAAGGGAGCCCTCATCAATGCTAGGTCCCTCACTGCCCACGCTCTCGATATCACAGACCTCATCACCGTCCAAAACCTCGACTTCATCGCCATCACAGAAACATGGCTACATGCCGCCTCAGGCCCACTCCTGGCCTTCGCTACCCCAGATGGCTATTCCATCCTTAGAAATGATCGCCAATCCAACCTTTCCAAAGTGGGCGGTGTCGCATTTATACATAGGGACAACAACAATATGAGACTCATCCCCATTTTAGCTCTGCCGAATCTCTATCAGTTAAACTATCCCTATCACCGTCCAACACAGCAACACTACACCTTAAGTACAGACCACCAGGACTCCTCAACTCCTTCGCGGAGGATATTACATCCGTCCTCACTGACAACACCAAGCCCAACTCCCAAGTGCTACTACTGGGTGACATCAACCTTGGCCTATCAGATACTAAGGATCTCATGACCACCGAGGTTGCTGATATCATCTCTAACTTAGGTTTCCAGCAACGCATCCTCGAACCTACCCATAACAAGGGTAGAACACTCGATTGGATTGCAGACTTAAACTGCAACACATCGATAAGCTCCAACTCCGCCTGTGCTTGGTCCAACCATTACATCATCATCTTTCATATACCAGCCACCAAGCCCTCTCCCAAACCTAATATAGCTCCCTCTATTCCTACAAGGAAAAAAAAGGACATCACTAGGGACAAACTACTTCCCCTCATCCTACTTATTCTTAACAATTGTGCCGCACAGCACAACTACCCCACCGCCCTAGTGGACACCTTCAACCAAATACTGCTCATAGCCATAGACACTATAGCACCGCTCAAACTACGGAAAGCTAAACAACGAGCCCATTTCAATTCATGGTTTACGCCACAATTTAGAGCTCTGCGTAAAGTAAAATGTAAGGCCGAAGCGCTCTGGAGAAGTCTCCCTTGTGCAACTAACAAAGACAACCTCTTCATCGCATCCCTTAATTACAAGGAAGTGGTCTTACAAGCAAAAAAAGAGATATACAACCAGCGTATCTCGCAAGCTGAATCCAACACAAAGGAGTTATTTAAAATTCTCAAAGAATTAGAATCCCCGGCGCCCATCCTTGACACATATAGCAAAGACAATACATGGTACAATATCCAAAACTCCCTTTGTACCACCTCCCAAACTAAACTCCCTGCACCCAAGATGGCCACCACTGCCTTCACCCACACCCCATTTAGCTTTGCACCCCTCACTATCCCTGAGGTTGAAAAAATTATTAGCAATCTAAAACCCTCCAAGTGCCAAGGCAACTCCTGCCCTGCACCGATCATCAAGGAATCAGCTCATGACCTTGCCCCCTTCATTACCGCCTTCATAAATTCCTCATTTCAGTCTGGAATTGTCCCTAACAGTCTGAAGGACACTTGGGTCATCCCCTTGCTGAAAAAACCTACACTAGATCCAGCGATACCATCCAACAACAGACCCATCACTACGGTCCCGTTCTTTCTAAAAATATTAGATAGAGCAGCCTACCTACAGATACAGAAGTATATGGAAACTAACAACTTACTCGGCACAAGACAATCTGGCTTTAGACCGAAGCACTGGACAGAAACAGCCCTATTAGATCTCAAAACTCAAATTGAGGATCTAAAAGACAATGGCAAACTGGCCCTCCTTCGACTCTTGGACCTCTCAGCAGCTTTCGATTTGGTCAATCACCGAATCCTCTGCCATCACTTGAAAACAGATGCCCACTTTTCTGAAAAAGCGACTAATTGGATTAGCTCCTTCATGGACAACAGGCATACAAGAGTATTCTCCCCTATCTCATCGGCAGATCCAACTCCGGTCCCCTGTGGAGTCCCACAAGGCTCATGTGTATCCCCCACACTTTACAATGTATTTACCAAACCTTTGTTCGATGTGTTTGGTTATCTGGCTGTCACCTATACCAATTACGCTGATAACACCCAGATACTCATCACTATCACTGGTGACTACACCGTTGACTCTAAAGCTCTGAATGACATCTACCAAGTTGTCCAAGCTTGGATGGATCAACACAAGCTCTGTCTCAACGATGACAAGACAGAGCTCCTCATCCTTGGCACCCAACAAAGACTCAATAAGCTTGACCCCTCGTTTAACACCTTCAATATCGATGGCACCTCCACCAAAGTATCCAAAGAAACTTAAACCCTGGGAATCTACCTTGATTCTACACTCTCCCTTGATAGACAAACTAATGCGGTTGTCGCTGCCTCTGCTTACACATGTAAGCTGATCACAGCCTGCCGTCCATTCCTCTCGACTCAGAACTGCATTATTCTTGCTAGGACTTTGGTTATGTCCAAACTCAATTATTGTAATGCTCTTTATCAAGGTACCAACCAACGCAACCCCAACAAACTCCAGATCATTCAAAATAATGCTATCAGAGCAGCCCTCAACATTCCTAGATCTGCACACATCACTGAAACTAGGAAAAGTCTACACTGGCTCTCAGTTGCCCAAAGGATATCACTGAAATCCCTGGCCATTACTCACAAATGTGTTAACAAACAGGCCCCCATCTACCTAGCCTCACGGTTCTCCCAGTATATACCTACACAATCACTCAGATCTTCCCAAGCACAATGCCTAACGATCCCCAGATACAAACTACAGACAGCCGGAGGTGCTAGCTTCCCAGTCTTAGCTGCCAAAATCTGTAACACACTGCACTCACCATTAGAACCTTGCCATCTCCCACTGTATTCAAACACAAAGCCAAGCTATGGCTATATGCTACATTTGACCAATTGCCTTCACATGACATCTGATCTTCTCCACCTCTTCTATCTTTTTGTCAAACTACCTCCCGCCAATTTGCCTACCAAACTGCACTGTTATGTACATTACTGCGTTTACATATGCTATTTGATTGATGTAACCTTCTGTTCATGTGAATGTAATTGACTGATGTAACTCTTTTCATGTACCTGTTGTTCTAAGATATGCGCCCGGTTGCCTCCGGGCCTGGTGCGCTATACAAATAAATAAAATACAAATACAAATAGGTTTTCACTATGGGTAGAAGGTAAATGTGCCAGCTCGACTTAGGCTACTGGGCACAAAGCGCACTTTAATGGCTCTTGGGGGTAGGATTAGAAATGCAGTAAGACGCACTTAGATGGTTCTTTCTGCAGAGGATGTGAAACCATACCATTGATCCCCAGCTGAAGGTGGCAAGATCTATTTAATGCATTTACCTATTGGACTCAAGAATTCCACCAGCCAGTTTCTTCCAAATGTAGTATGCTAAGCCCACTAGAAAACGCACTTGAGCGTCCAGTCTGTCGCCATGAGAGACCTAAGAAAACGGACACAGCTGACACAATACGTCAGAGTCTAATGTATGTATAATCAGCACCACATCCGTGGACACCTGCCACAGGCACGGCTTCCCATCCATGCACTCTAGAATGCAGCTACAGCTACGACAAATCCAGTCCAGCAGCTTGCATTGCCATCCACACTGAAACCCCTTACGTGCCTCAACACCCCTGCCATTAATATACAGAGACAACCTACAACAATTTGGTCTAGCTGGGCACACATCGAATCTCTTGCACTAGCACTCTATTCTAAACCACCGACAGCATGTACCTGACCTCTGGGTTGCTAACCAGAGTCAAGGCAGCACCCTAAATCCTAACCCGGCAAAACCACTGACAGCACCTGCCTACGTGCCTGACCTCTTGGTTGCTTACCAGAGCCAAGGCAGCCTCCTAAGTCCTAACCCAGCAGAATGCACACACATATCTTAAAGTAAACTCCTAGGGCCAGATTCATGGAATTTTCTGCATGGTAAATAGGGACTTTGCACGCCAAACCGCAAGTAAAATACCATTTGTCGATTCATGGAATCGAATGTGCAGTACTTGTTCCTACTTTGCTGGAACTTCAGCAGGTTTGACACATCTTTGCGAGGAACCGAGTGCCTTGCGTGAGACACCACGCAAAGGGTGGGCGTGGCCTGCACAGAGGGCAGAGTAAGGGGTGGAACTCGGAAAATTAGAAAAAACAAGGCAAAATGTGGGCGTTATAATGGACAGCCCGCAGGCAGTCCATCGCATGCCGACAAATGCGTGGAACAAGACGTATTCATGGATTCGACCACGCAGCCTCTTGTCTGGGAAATGGACATGCAAAGCCCTCATCCTATCCACCACCGGAAGTCAAGCCTACAGACACGTGCACATAGGATTCACTGCACAGAGGAGATTGCATATTCGATTTAGGGATGCGTGTAGGCAGCCGGGGTTCTGAACTAATGTGTTCATGCCCAAAGAGCATGCAAAGGTAGCTGTTTCTGGCTGTTTATGCGTAATGTGGGGGTGTGTCTGGGGCGTTCCGGCCGCAACTTGCATATACAGTTACTTTGCGCGAACAATTCTATGAATATGCGAGCACGCACAATAACTTCTGTGCGTAGGCTCACGCAGAATCGTTCTCGTCACGTAGGCTTTGCGGGATCGCTGAGCACTTTTACATTAATCAGGCCCTTCGAATTTTCACATATATGGAATTTGGCTCCTAAGGGCGTTCCAACCACAAAGCACATTGAGGCCATACAAATGGGGAAATGGCGCTTTATAAATGACAAATACATTTATTTTATCACATTGTTTTATGCATAACAAAAAGTTAGATATATACTCATACTTGATACTCACTGAGGTAGTTTGTCTTTTGATTGTGCTTTGCTCGGGGATTTAAGCGGTGGCCTCTTTTCATGCTGAAAAAATGTACAGATAATTGTAAGAGGGGGAACCATGGCTTAGCGTGCAGAAACAATTCCAAACAATGAAGTGTTTTTGACCAAATCATAATCTGTAATCATATTATACAGTTAAAAAAAAGTGTCTGAACATTGGAGGTTGGATAATGACATCTGCAGACGTGTCCCTCATAAAAGACGTTTATTAATATTCTCTGCAGAGAACAGACATGTGCATGTGCTAGAAACATGCACATAGTTTGTTTTCCCATAATGTTGTTGAATGCATGGTTTTTGATGCCATCAGTCATTTTGTGTCCATCAGTGTACTATTGTGTCTCCATGCCTGCTTGAGTATGTGTGCAACAGATTGTGCTTGTATATTTACTACTTTAAAAACAAACTGTAGCATAGTCAAACTTCGGTTGCCCAAAGTGTTCTTTTTTAGTTCCTTTTCTTAAAATTAATTTGAAAAATGTGTTTTAATTTGGAAATTTCATTTAAGATCATCACATGGCAGGGGCCTCACCGTCTTTTCTTCCAGTTTTGAATTTTTAGGAAAAGGCGTTTTTCTTGAAGGAAATAGTTGTTCCACCTGGCATATTGCTAGAATTGGCATACATATCCCAGCATGCAATGCACTGTTGGGTGAAAAGTCAGAACTGGCTAAAGGAATATATGGTGCTAGTTGCCTCAATCAATGTTCGTTTCTTTAGAACAACATTTAGACAACGTGTTCCTGTTAAATTGGTAGGTTTTAGGGTTATTTGAAACAGCTTAATTTGTAAATGTCGTTGCTGTGTGCACTAGTTCACCACGATGCCTGGGTGAAAATAGCAGTCAAACTACTTCCCGTCATCATAGACACAATACGTCTGGCCTAGCTTTTCCGCCAACACACTTCCGCTTCTGGGATTTGGAGTTGAATACCTCTCATTGTAAACAGCAGTCAGCATGCAGAGTGTTGGTTTTAAAGCAGGACTTGCTGAAGGTGGCCTTCAGGAAATGTTCCCCATGGCTTTGCCAAAACGGCAGCCATGATGCAGTGGTGAAATCTGGTGAAAGTGCTGCACCAATATGTCTGGAAAAGTATTGGTATGCAACTGAGCCTTGAATAGCACGATTTCTACCCTTTTCTCAGACTCTTGGCGCTTCAGAACCTGCAAGACAATGGTTTGGGTGCTGGAAGTTAATGGGATTGAAGGGAGCAGGGCATGGTGGCAGTTCCTGTTGTGTTGCCACATGCAGATTGGGAGGAACCTGGCTTTTGGTGCATGTAGGCTTCTGGGTGATTATGACATGCTGCTCTATGCGACCAGGCTAGGTATACCGTGGGGTATGCGTATTTGGTTTTAGTTTGTGGGGCTAACTCTATGGTTACATTAATGTATATGTACTTGTGGTAGCAGTCATGTCTGTGTGGCATAGAATAGTGTGGTGGGTGGGTAAATATCTTTTGTATATAGTGCGGGTGTATGGTGACCAAGCGGGGTTCATGCATGCAGGACATGTGTTCTGAGGCAACGGTCATGCTGTTTGGCATCAAGCGCTTCAGTCTTGTGGTGATGTGAAGAGATTGCTAGTGTGGCAGGCTGGAAGATTAGTTTGTTGTTAGTATTAAATACAGCACAATTTAAAAGTTGTAACACAACTTTTCAAATCATAACATTCTACACCCAGGTTCATCAAAGTTCACAAGTGAAACACTATTGCCCTATCTTAATTAGGGTTTGAAAAGACTCAATGACATCTGACATCCAGCCTCTGACCCCTGTGTCATCCTGCTAGCCTGCTGAGCTCCCCGCTAGGCCTGTCTCTGCTGCTCTTACTCCTGCTTCCACTGGAGACACATACAGGTAGTTGCTCCTTTACTCTTAGTTTGTAAGGTGCCCAGAGTAAAAACGTTTCCTTTGCACCATGATATGTGTATTTATTACATACGGGAACAGATGAAGGATAGTATTTAAGAAGGTGGGGTTAGGGGCGCACCATAACACTTAGCTCCTACTCCTGGTGCCCTCCACTAAGGGTGCATAAGGGGTGCAAAAGCATTCAATGCATGCACACATACAGGGCATCCTTCAACATAATAGTGAGGGGAGCGGCTTCCTAAGTGAAAGCATATGCACAGGTGTTGCGTGGCACGGTGCACCGTGGTGCCTGCATTTGAATAGGTCACGCAAGATCAGAAAGGCAGACCACGCTCTCTCCTGCCTCTGAACAAAGAGGTTGAGCAATGAGCAGGTCAGAAAGATTGGTACATTTATGTCACATGATAACTTCTTCAAACACGGGTGGTCTGGGGAGAAAAAAAAAGAATAGTCCCCAGTCCCAGGAAAATATGCTGCACAATAGCAAATTGGGTTTTGCTGCTTTTCACTAAGACCTGAGGGACATATTTGGTAAAATGTGTGGCGAATGGTGCATTTCCAAGCACATTGGGTTACTAACATCAGGGCTGGTCTTACAGCATATTGCACCCCGGGCAAGAAGCATCGTTGGCCTGGTCCAGGTCATCATCCCACTGCAAACATAAATGTGGACTGGCCTGGTCACCGGCCTCCCTACTGAACCACGGCCCCTGGGTTTTGAAGGTGGTATTTGGGCTGTAATGTTGGCAACAACAAGAGTTTCCTGGCATGTGCCACTCGTAATGGCATATTGATGTAACAATGAAAGATTTGTAGTGCCTCTTCTCCTTGCACCATTGTGGCAGGCGCTCAACAGAAGGGGGTGTGCGACTTGTGCACTCTCCAGGGAGGTTCAATGATACAGCTCGTTTAAGGCGACCTGTCATCGTCCCAGGCACGCAGAGCCTGCAGTGCCCCCAAGGAGACAGCACTGAGGCTGGGCTTGTGATGTACTCAACCCACCACTTCTGCGGCTTCAGAATATAACAACCTCAGCAATGAATGCTAAACCTTCACCAGCCACGCACACGCATGCCTGGCTGCACCCAGTGAACTATCTGCTTGTCTTCCAACAAGGATGCAGTTGTCAGGCAAATGCATCAGGGAGGGATAGTGCGCCATGTGGGAAGATCAGAGGGGATGTTGATTGTTTATACCTCCCAGTGGCAGAGCCAGGGTAGGGACAGAAGGGTGGCTGCCCTACCCCACACCCCCAGGGTCACTCCTGGTGCACAGTGCGCCCCCCAGCCTCCCACTGGCACCATATTATCTGCACCCCAGGCACCAAAAGCTGCCTCTGCTACAGAGCACCTTTTTGTAATTGGAATTGTTTATCTGTAAAGCCCTTATACACAAGTGAAGTGCTTCAAGGCGAGAAGGGAACAAGGGAATACAGAGTCATTCTTAGGCTTGAAGTTTCTGAAAGATCTAACAAAAATGACTATCAAACTAGGCTTAACGGCATTACTACTAATGAAATGCTTGACTGGAAGGGAGGCGAGAAGGGGTCGGGAGAGGGAGAAGAGCATACAATCTTTAAACTACCGTATTAGGCCAACAACTTTTCAGATAGTCAAGTGCGTGACAGAGAGTGGGGTCACACTGGGGTAGGGGGAAGAAGGAGAGGGCATACAAGAACAAAAAACTACTGTACTAGGCCTGGCGAACCAGTCCTAGTACATTCTAGGTAACGTAAGTGTGCAGACAAGAGGTGAAAGGGAGGGGGAAGGGAAGAAGTGCACCCAGCCCATCAGAGCCCTGGTTAAGTGCAGAGAGGTGACCCTGCTCATGGAATTAATTCAAAAGAGCAGAAGTGGTGAGCAGAGTGCAGAGGCCTGTGGACAAATGCAAGTACTGGCGCAGGAGCCTGACACCATTGTGGCTCTGGAGGTGCACCAGGCGACCAGTCAGTAAACGGAGCAGAGTTAGGGAGAGAGGGAGGAGGGAAATAGACAAGAATAGAGAGGGGGTTTCCGGAACTTAAGGTGCTCCAGCTCAAGATGGAGAGAGGCAGGGAGGCTGTTCCAGAGGGAGGCACCTGCAGTGGATCAAGATCTACCCCCACATCTCTGTTTTGAATATTGGCTCACCCGCAAGGAGTTGGAGGACGAGCAGAGGACTCTAGAAGGAGAGTATTTAGAGAGAGAGAGAGTTGTAGATAATGTGGGCCCCGGCCCAGAAAGCCTTATGGACTATGCAGATGATCTTGAACTTGTTCCTTGCAGCCCCGGGAGCCAGTGGGGGGATTTCCGCACCACAGAGATTGAATCCCTGGGCTTGAGGCCAAGGATAAGTCTTGCGATTCTGTTCTGCAAGAGTTGTAGAGGTCGGAGAGTAGAAGTAGGAAGATTGAGAAAGAGACTGTTGCAGTAGTCCTGTTTAGAAAGAACCAGGGCTCTGGAGACAGTAAGCCTCTGGGGGGAAGTGAGAAAAAGGTAGAATACCGCTGACAAGGTGCAGCTAGTAGTGGGATTTTTGTAGAGATGTCCGAGATGTGAGAGGAGAAGGAGTGGAGTCAAAGATGACATCTAGATTTTTTTGCCTCACTAGTGGGTGAGGGTGCAGGGCCATGGGAGGCCTGCCAGAGTGAAAGTGGGAGCAGAGGTCCCAATGAGGACGACCTCTGTCTTGCTGGCATTGAGGCAGAGATGGTTTGCAGCACACCAAGACTGAATTGCGGACAGACAGTCAGGAATAAGTGAGGAGGAGGAGGCCGTTGGTAGCCTGAAAGAGAGCTGTGTGTCATCCACATAACACTGAAAGTTGCAGGTGAAGGCAGAGATCCTGTGTGCCAGAGGCACCATGTAGACATTGAAGAACCAGAGGGATATGTTAGATCCCTGAGGGACACCACAAGTAGAGAGCGGGATAGCGGGAAGGGCGGTCAGAGAGAAAGGAAGCAAGCAACGCCAGGGCCTGATCTGTGATCAGCAGGGTGTCATGGAGACGGGATATCAGGATGTTTTGGTTTACTGTGTTGAAAGCAGAATGGAGGTCAAGCAGCGTGAGGACAGAAGGAGAGTTAGAGTCGAGATTTGAGAGCAGGTCTTCAAGGGTGTTCAGGAGAGCAGTTTCAGTGCCTCTGGATGCTCTCAAGCCAGACTGAAGGTCATGGAGACAACCAACAGATTCAGTGTGGAGGGTAAGCGGAGAGATAGCCAACTTCTCCAGGAGTTTTCCCAGGAAGGGAGTGATAGAGATTGGTCGGTAGTTTGCCAGAATTGAATGGCCAGCGGAAGGCTTTTTGAGCAGAGGGTGCACAGGAGAGGGTTTGAGAAAAGTGAGGAAAACTCCAGTGGCAAAGGAGAGGTTACAGAGGTCTGCCATGCCTGGAGCGAGCGAGTCAATGTTGTCCTTCATGGTTTTGTATGGGCAGGGGGGCACCTGCTCATTTGCAGGTTTGCAGTATGCCCTTTTGTAGTGCGCTGATTTTTTTTAACAGCGTTCAGATTATGTTCCAAACTACTATTTCCCATTTGAATGTTCCAGCTCCGTGCCAGCCATGGAAAAAAAACACACTATTTTCCAGGTTGCTACTCTTCACCCTTGGGGCTGCCAAGAAACCCATCAGATGGCACAGTTCTTTCACGGAACAAGGGATGGCACAAGAAAACATAGAACGAAGGCTGGGCACCTTTAAGATCTTTGCTGGGTATTTTGCAAGTCGTTCAGTTTTGGCATTGTGCATTTGCATGAGTTCACCCTCTCTACCAGGAACTTTCCTATTAATATGCAGGGGGCTTTAAGTCAGTTTTCCTGGTGCAAGAATTCTTCAGTGCATAACTCCTCTCAGGGGTGGTATTTAACACTACCCTATCACCGGCTCAGGTACAACCGGGGCCCGGAGCTATATATGCAGTCAGCCACGCAACACAATGACTGCAGGCCTCTCCGTTAGTGGGTGAATAACTGCTGAGCAGCAATTCGTTCAGCCCTTTCATTGACATTCGGCACATGACTACACTGGCACGTACGGTGTCCGGGTGTAGTCACAAGAATCCTTGCCAAGGGTAACCGATAACAAAACTATAACGGCACCTCGACAGGCATGTTAACATTTTAGTCCATGAGCAGCTAGCCGTCTTCTCTCGCTCAACCCCTATGCTTTCCTTGGTAGTCTCTCACCCTGCTTTTGCCGGTGGCCTACTCCCGGCTGACGTCAGGCTGTTCTTGCACCCTCCCTCCCGGGAAGAAGACATTTTCTGTGTCAGAATCCCAGGGAACCACATCTCTGAAGCACTGCTGATCCTCGTCCCCTTCTCCAGCTTCCTCTCTTACTACTTCTTCTGTGAGTGCTGCTATCTTCATGAGAGCACCGTTGTTCTTCTTCCTCCACTGATCTTGTGACCATGCCTCCTCCCTCACCGGCCATGGGGCTCTGCATGTCACGGCATAGTGCCCCCCATAATGGCACCTCCTGCCTTGCCGAGGCTGGACATACTCTCGGGTGCAGCAACATCCCTCTGTAATGGTCACACTGATGGTCGGGTCTCTCTTTCTTCGTCGACCTCTACAACACACTGGCTTCCTCTTTCTTTCAATTGGATCTCCTCTAGCCCTGTGCGCGTATCCCCTGCACCTCCGTTATATGCAACCCTTGCTGCCCCTTCATGGCCCCCTCCATGTGCACTGATCTCACCTCCTCAAACTAGTGGACCCATCCCAGTTCCAAGATCTTCACCAGTGGGATCCAAGGCTCGCTTAGAATGTGCGTGCGCAGCATGTTCGATAGACACCGCTGCATCACCTAGCCACGCAGCTCGCCCTCCTCATCGGAGAAAGCACACGTTGCTGCCAGCTGACACAGCCGGGTGACAAACCTATCAATACTCTCATCTGGCTCCTCGGCCGACTGCCGAAGTTGAAATCTTTCGTAGTCAATATTTACTATCCGGGTGAAATACTCCACGAGTGCTCTCCCAGCATCCTGGTAAGACCGATCCCTGGGCATCAAGGTTTTATAAAGTTTGTAGACGCCACTCCCCGTGTAAAACAACTACAAAGTCTTTTTCTTCCGATCATTCGTTAACTCTGTTGCCTTGAAAAACATTTTGAGCCTCGCTATCCAGTGGGTCCTGGCTGTATCTAGTAATGGCTGAGTTCTATAGATGGCAAACTCAGAGACCGGGTTTCTATGAAACTGAAGCTCCTACCAGATCATGGCATGGCACTTGGGTAGTGTCTGGGCCTGGTGTGGTGAACATGGCTCTTTGGACGTCACCCAGGCTCCTGTTCCCTCTGAACCTGGGGTCTTGATCCATCTTCAGGCAGCTGGGGGTGCCCCGGGGGGCTTTCTAGCCTGACCGCATGAGCTCTCTCAGTGGCGAGAGCCATTATCAGGGGTTTATGCCAGGGTTGGGATGTGGTGTCGTGGAGTCAGCTACCAGTGTTCTCTCACCCAGGATGGAGTTGTTCGGCCAATGGTGTGGCAGCGGAGTGGGCTGCACCATTTGCCCTCTCCCCGAGCCAGTAGTTGATGGCACCTGAAATGGTGGCAGTGTGGGGTGCACCCCCTGCTCTCTCCCCCCAGGCAGGAGTTATTGTCCAAACCCCAGGCAGGACTTACTTGTGGTGGGTGGGGGGGGTATCCTCTTACTTTACCAGGCAAATGCCCAGGGCCCCCCCAGGCGGGAGTGTGAGGCAGGCTGAACCTTCAGGCTCACCCCAGGCAGGAGCCTAATGATTTAAATCAGAGGAAGCTTCGGGCCGCAGCTCAGGGCTCTTACACCCAGGCGGGAGTGTAAGTAACTGCTGTGCTGGCCCAGGCCGTGGGCACACCTTCACCAGGCAGGAAGCTCTGCCAGCACCGGCGTGAGCTGCGCAAACTCCCTCTCCCCGGTGGGAGTATCTATACACTCTTCCCCTCTCCTCGGTCGCCAGGGCTGCACCTGTTGTGGGCTCCCCCAGGTGGGAGGGAATGGGGCAACGGTCCGGGCTGTGCCCATGTCTTGTTCCCCAGGTAGGACTGGACCTCACAGTACCAGCAGTGGGTGCTGCGCCACATTCCCTTTCCCGCTCCAGCAGGGTCAAATGCTAGGGCCATAGCAGAGACGTGCGCGTGCAGCTGCAGGCCGCAGCATCCAAGCTCCCCAGCAGGGAACACCAAAATGCGCATGCCAAGGATGTAGGCAGCAGCACTGAGTTCCCCGACCCTCGTTGCCAGTTGTTACGGGCTCTGGGACCGCCGGGGCCCGGAGCTATATATGCAGTCAGCCACACAACCCAATGACAGCAGGCCACACCATTTAGTGGGTGAATAACTGCTGAGCGGCAATCCGCTCAGCCCTTTTATTGAAAATCGCCACCCAACACGCAGCCCTGAGTGACATGCTGGGAGCATCAGCACGTACACACGTGACCACCCTGGCACCTATGGTGTCGTGTGTAATCACAACTCCATCCATATGAAAACCTGCATCTTTCACACACTGTAACATGATGTTTAATTGAACGGCTCAAACAGAAACGGAACAACCATTTTGTGGGAATTGACGGGACACTCTTACAGGGCCGTTTAGAACAGCTTGTGGCATTGAGCTGCTGTGTGATGCTTTCAATGCACACCATCCAATGCCGGTCTTTGCATCAGGTCGTGCATTTTTGAAATGTCAAAATTAACTCGCAGGATTAAAAGCACTGCTTTTTTAATCCTGCGAGTTGTCAAAAAATTACTGTCTTTCAGAATAACCCCCAGGACACATACCTACTGGCTATTCCTGCTGGCAGTACATAATACACCATATCGTTAGTTTTGGCCATTAGGTGTCATAAAGCCGAACGTGTTGTCATTAAAATAAGAGCTTTAACATGAGAGCTTGAAGCAGGGGCTTTGAATGCAGGTTTGTTGTAATGCTTTTCAATGCAAGTTGGCATATGAGGATGGATATGTGTTGTTTGGCCCATGTGTCCCACCCATTTACGCCCATCTCTGCGTTAAATCAATAGGATTTTCCTCCAATATCCAACCATCTGTGGGCGAAACAGACCCCCTTTTGCGCTATTTGGCTGATTTTCTACTGTGTGGAGAGGTTGTCAGCCATGTTTACTTCCAACATGGCGGTGGTCATGTGTTAATGTTATTAAAACGTTATTGGACTAGATTGATGCTTTGAAAAGCATTCACTACATATTTAAAATGTATGTTACACATTGTATTGTATTTTGCTTTTAAAGTAAACAAGTTACTGTAATAATTACGTTTTGTTCGAAAATGTCCACTACTTGCTTGTGGGTGTGTGTGTCTAGTGTTTTCTGCTGTCAGTTCCTGATTGGATATGCTGTATGTTAGTAGGCTGTGATTGGTTCTGCAGTTTGTGATTTTTTCGGCATGGTAGCCATTTTTTTTACCTTGTATTTCTTTCTCTATCAGATTGGGCTCAGCGTGTCCAGCTAGAAAACCTGGGATTAGAGCTCAAACATGCGCTTTCCAAATCTGTATGATATTACATTCATTTTACAGTTTCTGAACTAGACACATATGACTCTTGAGAATAACACTAACAATAAATTGGGCTCCATGCCCTGCAGTACAATCTACGCATCTTCGTTTGTTTTCAGACATCAGCGCCGGTGGCGATGGCAATAATGTGCAAAGGTGCCAAGTTAAGCAGGCATTTTTCTGCCAAGGCAAATCATGCCTAGTGCTGCGCAAACCACGTATAAAACCCCCTGCAGGCGTAGAGGGGGGGCAGGGCCTTGTTGGAGGACACGCAGACCCATTTCCAAGTGGACAGTCATGGGAAAAGGTGCGCCACAAGCCCAAACTTGCCATGGGCTGAGGTTTGTGGCAGGGGCCAGTTGGGAGTTTTGTCATATTTGGTATCCCACACATTTGCGGTATACCAAATATTACATAACACTGGCACTGCTATCGGTAGCTGTGCGGCGGGAGACAGTGAGCATGTCACAAGGATTGGGATGACTTGGGCGACCTGATTGCTCCACCCGCTAATGGGAGCTGTCAGTGACTGCTCCTGAGTTGCTCCACTGTCACGGCAACCCCCCGATCTTGTAGTTCACCCGCTGCATGCTGCATGGTAGCTCCCAGGACTTGTGTAATGATCACATGGTAGTAACCATGTGACCAACTCAATCAAAGGGACGAGCCAGTTTCGGCTCGTCAGTCGAACAAGAACTGACTCCAGTGTGCTTCTTGGTAGCACCATACTGGTGCCACCCCGCATGCTGCAGGCCCACTGGCGGGGCCATGCATCCCGGCGGTGCCCCTGCTGGGCAACACCGTCCCCATGGAATGATTGTGCCGTGTGACCACGGCTATTGGTGTAAGCCCGGTCTGGGTGCCCCCGTGCCCCCGGGGCTACGGTGCGCTGGGCGCCCCCAGTCCAGTTGTCCCTGTTCCGGTGATCCAGAGCATAGAGGGTGCTCCCTGCAGTGCCAGTGTGCGCACTACGTGGACACAGTTCCTTGGTGCATGTTGGGTGATCCCGACATCAGATGAGGCCTGCTCCGGTGAACCGGAGCAGGCCACAACAGCCCCTTCCCAAAGTGCAGAAGAGTCACTACGATTGTACACCATCTAGAATTTGAAGTAAACCGGGGAGCTGCGCACGAGGATTACTGGACAGGGTGCACACCCTTGTGTAGGTAAATAATGGTGAAAGATGAGGTTTTGGGGGGCATTAAGATGCAAAAAGGAGTTAGGAATACAGCTGGTTTTACTTTGCCAGAAAGACATGCTACGTGGTCACATGTTTATATGTAAGGGCAATAGAGTACTTCCCGAAGCGTTATTTAATTTAAAGCGCCATGGCTTTGGGAGGATGTTTAATATATAGCACCTGCTAACGATTGATTATTATTAATGCCAGGGTCTCCCTTCTCTATAGACCACGTCGGCTCTTCAGCTTGTGCCCAACTTACTTAACACCACTGCCTATTTTCTACACATTTTATTGTGCCAGACCACAGGGGGACACACACCATGCATAATATGTTAATGAGACGGCATGCAGGCATGTCATGCTGAGCCAGGAGGCAGAGGGCGAGCCGGGACCACCGCGCACAGCAGGTTGAGATGGCTTTCTACCAAAAGTGTGCAACTAAACTGCTGTACACGAGTTACTCTATGAAAGGATGACAGGCTTGTTCCCCTTTCTGAGTTTTATATATTTCATGTCTTGAAGTGTCTCGCCACCCCCATTGCCACCTAGTTAGTAGAAAGGCAGGCAGGTTAGTGGGCCTCAGAGAAACATGTCAGCTGTGTGTTGACCCCTGTAATGGGCTGTTGCAGTCAATCTTTTTGGGGTGATGCTTGAATGAAAGTGTATTTCTTTGATTTTGGCCTGGTTGGTTCTGCACTTGGTGCGGCGCAGTCTCTGAGAATTAGGGCGTGCTGCACTCTGTGCGAGCATGGGTTTGGGTGCTACTACAGTTCTTGATGTTTCTTGAACTTTACAGGGATTTTTTAAAAAAAACCTTTTGGTTTGTAGGTGTGCAAGGGCTGCTTGGAAGTGATGGTCGTGGCATTTGCCTATTTGTAGGGTAGAGGAAAGGGTGGGGTATTTCCTAGTTAATGAAGTCCCTATTACAGGTGGTTTTTTGTGTTATGGTGTATTTGTTTCCTAGACACTCTGATATTTAGACACGCTCCACATGGCCAGTATCACCACTTTGACTTTAGTGATGTTCCTGAAAAACATTTGCATTTGGCAGTGCTTTTTTTCCATTGGCATCCGCCAACCATCGGGGTAATCCCTTTCGGTGACTGCTTAGATATGGCGGTGGTGGCACTGGTGGTGCCTGCTTAGATATGGCGGTGGTGGTGCAGATGGTGACTGCTTAGATATGGCGGTGGTGGCACTGGTGCTGCCTGCTTAGATCTGGCGGTGGTGGCACTGGTGGTGCCTGCTTAGATATGGCGGTGGTGGCGCAGGTGGTGACTGCTTAGATATGGCGGTGGTGGCACTGGTGCTGCCTGCTTAGATATGGCGGTGGTGGCGCAGGTGGTGACTGCTTAGATATGGCGGTGGTGGCACTGGTGCTGCCTGCTTAGATATGGCGGTGGTGGCGCAGGTGGTGACTGCTTAGATATGGCGATGGTGGCACAGGTGGTACCTGCTCAGATCTGGCAGTGGTGGCACAGGTTGTGCCTGCTCAGATCTGGCGGTGGTGGCACTGGTGGTGCCTGCTCAGATCTGGCGGTGGTGGCACTGGTGGTGCCTGCTTAGATATGGCGATGGTGGCACAGGTGGTACCTGCTCAGATCTGGCAGTGGTGGCACAGGTGGTGCCTGCTCAGATCTGGCGGTGGTGGCACTGGTGGTGCCTGCTTAGATATGGCGGTGGTGGCGCAGGTGGTGACTGCTTAGATATGGCGGTGGTGGCACTGGTGGTGCCTGCTTAGATATGGCGGTGGTGGCACTGGTGCTGCCTGCTTAGATATGGCGGTGGTGGCACTGGTGCTGCCTGCTTAGATCTGGCGGTGGTGGCGCAGGTGGTGCCTGCTTAGATATGGCGGTGGTGGCACTGGTGCTGCCTGCTTAGATATGGCGGTGGTGGCACTGGTGCTGCCTGCTTAGATCTGGCGGTGGTGGCGCAGGTGGTGCCTGCTTAGATATGGCGGTGGTGGCGCAGGTGGTGCCTGCTCTTTGGGACCTTTTTGTTCTGGCTTATGTAGATGAGGCCACTCAGGACAGCATGCTATTTCCATTTGAGTTCATCTGAATGGAACAGTAAAAGCAGGTGACCAGACGCTCTAGTTCTGTGCCTGGGCACTGGGAAGGAATATGTGGCTTAGAGTATAGAAAGAGCGTGGAGCAGAATTCCAGAAGCTTCCTGAAAGCGGAGTGACTGGAATGGGAGAAACCAGAAATCAGTTGTGCGATTTTCTTGGTGGGACCTCTTTGCAACTGGATGTTCTATGGTGGAGGAAGCCCTTTCGATTAGAGTGAGCAAAGGCTCTGCTTTTGAGAAGGGTTGTGACCTTTCTACCCGAAGTCTTGCCTTCTTTTCATATGAATCAAGAGATAGCGCTTCCTTCTTTTTTACCTGACCCATCCACAATGGACATATGTTGCGCAGTACAGGCATTCAGCATGGGCGCTTACTGGAACTGTGCTGCCTGCATGTGGCCCGTGGGCTACCAGATACAGCCTCTCTCACCGGGGTCACCATGCCTTCATATCACCCCCTTTAAAGTGCAAGGCTATGAGGGGGGCCACCACGAGAGACCAAAAGGAGAATGGAACTCTCTGACCTTCCCCTTGGCATGACAATGGCTCGCAGAGGACAGGACAAGCGCTGGCACCAGGGTGCCCTCACATCAGAGCCATTGGCTTTCAGCAGCCGGACCTCAGTAAAACTATGCAGGCATCTGTCCCAGACACGGAGGGGGTGCATTAAAGCAGTACCCAATGCATGTGCTTGTTTGATGTGCTCAGCAAATTGTGCCCTTCATTGACTTACTATGCCATCCTCCTACACCGGACACACGGTTAGAGTATTTTTACTCAGTGCCCGCAGGCTATATGCTTGGGTGTTTAAAGCAGTAATATTTCTCAATATAGCTCAGTGGTTTGAGGGCTTGCTGCAGCAATATGTGTGAAAGCCCTGGCCAGGGTTGGTGCTTGCAGGTTCTGTGCTGGTGTTTGGGAACAGCATGGGTTTTGTTACAGAAGTGAGATAGCTTAGTGAGTTGGGCGCTTGCTGCAGTGATGTGTGCAGGATCAGTAGGTCTCAGGTTGAGAACCTGGCAAAGACAACTGAGTCTTTCAATTTGCCAAGGTCGATAAATGAGTACCGGTTACAGTTGGGAGAATAATTGTACGTGAATATGTGCTATGTACTGCACTTAAGATGTTCCCTAATTTTTGCTCCAATCAGCAGCTTTGTAAGAAGAAAGTCGCCTGGCTTTCCATTTGCCAGCATACAGTTACTTCATATTGGGCTATTGCTCTATACTCCTTTCTTCTCATTCTCCTGCACTTCCCCACACCTTATCGCATTCTCATTTAAAACGTTGCACCCTCCTCCTTGCACCCTGGTAGCTATACATACAAAATGCAAATAACCTCAGGAAACGCCAAAACGAGTGGATTTACCAATGCTCGGTTTTATGTTCTTATGGAGGGGAGCGAGAGAGGGATTGTGGGTACAACCAAATTTTACATACCAAACATGCAATATTGGCACAGAGGAAGCTTCTCCCTCACTCACTCGAGCCGCTTGCTTGGCCACCTCCCGAGTTCTGCCCTGCTGCCCTCTGGGACTTGCTGCTTCCATGCCTGGGTAGCTGATCAAAGCCAATGATGGCAATTCATCTCTAAAGTTTGCAGTGTCCTGCCAGTCCCTACTGATGAGCTGACTGAACACAGCCCAGGCAACCCAATCCAATAATCAATCTTCGCCTCTCACAGTCCCGCCCACCAACTGCTGCAGTGCATGTGCTGAGGAGGAGGCACGTGCGGTCAGGCCTGGCCGGGCAAGGGCAACTGATAAGCAATAAATGTTGCTTTTTACTAGATCATAAAATCAGGCACCTGGTGCTAGCCTGGCTTTGCTGGCCAGTAGCAGCAGGCATCATGCAGTCAGTGCTCTCGCTCTCAGACTGGCTGATTTCGAGTAGCACTTTTTTTCTGTACATACATAGTAACATCAGGGCAAGATGGCCCCCGCCATCACTGCCAGATTGGATGGCCCTGCACTTGCTACGTGCTTGGAGTGACCCGATTGGGCAATCAGCCCTTCAACCCAGAAGCCTACGTTTCACAGGCAGGTGGAGCCGGCCTGTGCCAAAAGCCAGTGTCTTCGGCCTCCAGATCTAGTCTCTGTCAGTCCACAGTGTGGGAAGCATCCGCTGTGGACCCCCAGCCAGCCTCCATCCATTTGTCCTATTTACCTCATGGACCTCGGAGATCACTGCAAGATGGCCGCTGCCATCACTACCAGCTCGTATGGTCCTACACTTGCTCTGTGCTTGGAGCAACCTGATTGGGTAATCAGCCCTTCAAACCAGAAGCCCGCATTTCACAGGCAGGTGGAGCGGGCCAGTGCCAAAGGGCAGTGTCTTCGGCCTCCAGATCTAGTCTCTGTCAGTCTCCGCCAGACAAGCCGGAGCACCTGCTCAATGAGATTTCATTGCCTCTACATTCTCAAAAGGTAAGTCAGGCCACCTGCTTTCAGGATGTGCTCTGGTAAACCCTTGCCTTGTATCACCTACCCGCACTGAATATGCCAAGCAGACCGCTTGCTGCTTTTCTACAATTGCCCACCTCTTTCCTCCTCGCGACCCAACCTGATCTCACAGTGTCTGCCCTGCCTCCGCTGCTGGCACCATTACTATGTACTGTCCACATACCCAACTCGCAGCCTTGCTCTATTGTCCGATGCAGTCGCAAAACTGACTTTGCGGTTGCAAAAAATCCTTTCCGAATGTAGACCTTGATGCCAATACCCACGCAGCTGATGTAGCCCCCAGTTATGCTGGGTATGGCTTTGCCAGCGGGGACTGCTTTTGGCCTTCCTCACTGCTCAAATCTCAAATATATCATACCATTACTACCAAAGCATCTGACACCGCTCACTGTTCCCTATGCCTGCTTGATGTGATCCTGCACGCCAACTGTGCATCATTATGTTCCCTGCAGGAGAGGGTTTGTTTGTTTCACTAAATTGACAGTATTGATCCTCTATGACTTTCCATACTGCAACATGATGAGTGTCTCACTAGTGACACTATTGACTTTTTCACGTTTGACATATCTTATACTTACAATGGTGTCACAATTTACCTCGGCCTTGCCTGATCTCGCCTGCAAACATGCCATTCCAGGGTCCTAGCAAGTGGGTTTTTATCTTGTCTTATACTATAACATTTCCGATGTCTGTAACTAGAGTAACTAGCATCACCGGTGATTTTCTTAGCTTTTTTGCATATCTTATACCTGTTGCAATGCTGCTGTAACTGCCCTGTGGACTACCGTTCCCTTGCTGTGATCCCGCCTTATGACCTTGTCTAACGTGGATCCAGCAATTGGATGTTTTATCGCACTGAATACCACAAGTTTGTCTTTCAATTTCATACCTCATGCAACACTACTATGACTGACTAGCGCCTCGATGCCTCAGAGCCTGGTGTGCTGCTATAAATGTGAAAATAAATAAGCATTACCCTGATGCGGCAGCATCAAGCATCATGACAGCTCATGCTCTTGGAGGATTTGGACTGCGCCTGGCCACCCTAGAGGCTGGCACATCAGCCAGCTGCCTGACAGCCGTATGCAAAGACTGGCCCTGAGGGACATTGCTCAAAACTACTAGGTGAGGTGCACAGTGAAATAACTTATCAAACTGGCCAACAGTGGGCAAACAAAATGGCTGTCCTGTTTGGGCACCCTTTCGGCCATTGCTATATCGCCTAAAAGGCCATTTTGCTCCTAATGTCAACATGGCGATCTCTACAAAATTATTGTAGCGATTTCGATTTTCTTTTTTTTTAAGTGGTAACTACTCCACGACTATCCAAATATTATACATTTATTTTGTAAACAAACTTTTTCTGAACCACCAGACTCTTTCCTTTGTGTGCTGTACTCTTCTATTCATGTCAAATATGTATTTTATGTCTGTATCAGTCACTTTTTAATTCAGCTTTTAACAAAGAAAAACAACTTTTTTTGGCGTTGCAGGTGAGTGTTGTGGGCCTCTTGAGATCCGGCCCTTCCCCGTGCCCTGCTGCCAGGTAATTGAGATATGTTAGTCCCCCAAATGCACCCCCAATCGCACTCTCCCTTCCCTGACCCTCTGCCCAGAGTCACTTCCTTGTTTCCCTCCCTACACCCGCCTCCCATCCCGCCCCGCTCCCCTGATTGGTCATCACTGAGGAGCCGCTTCCTGGCCTAGTGCCTGTGCTTCCCTCCATGCATGCCACTATTTTTGGCGTTGCAGGTGAGTGTTGTGGGCCTCTTGAGATCCCGGCCTTCCACTGCACCCTGCTGCCAGCTAATTGAGTTTGTTTAGTTCCCCCGACCGATGGGGCTCTCCCTTCCCCGACCCTCGGCTCAGAGTCACTTCCTTGTTTCTCTCTCCCCACCTGCCTCCCATCCCGCCCCCTTCCCCTGATTGGTCATCGGAAACCCACTTAGAAAACACTTCCAGGCCAGCTCCTGCCTGCGCAGCCACCGTGGTGAAGGACCTGAGTTAAAGAACAACAGTTCGCCTATGTTAGCCAGTGGTGCTGGCAGCCGTCAACCAGCATCGACCGACAAGGTAGGGGGGATAAGAACAGTAGGGGGTTAGCAATGAATGACCTTCTGTAAATTGTCCAATCCCAACGAAAATCATTATAACCTTGAATGTTAAGTCTTGTCTCAGGTACATAAGATCTGTAGCCAAAAACGGCCCCTACAAACCAAATAGCCATATTTTGCTGCAAGATAACCTTTAGCCCTTAGCCATAGATTACTCGGAACGACATCCTTTCATCGCCGGTAATGTAAACACCAGGAGTTTAAACGTGCACATAATTACTAAAATATTAAAGTTTTTAGGGGGGGCAGATAAGGGTTGGGAGGGTAGTTAAAAGGTAAAAATAGGTGTGGGTTGGGGGTAACTCCCCCTAAAAAAATTGAACAAAAAATGTGATGAACATGTTTGTAATTATGTACACGTTTAAATGCCAGGCTTTTACATTACCAGTGACGAAAGAACATAGAACCATATTACTCTAGGATAGATGGTCTAATCCAGCAATATATTGCACCGTGAGTGCCCAGGCAAACACATTGCTGTCAGTAGATTATGCCCCCAGCCACATTGGCCACACAACAGCTTCTCACATTTAGACTGACCGTGCCAGATAACCTAAATGTGCCAAAAAGCAACCCTCCACGCCTAACCTGACTGTCCCAGACATCCTGATTGTGACAGACAGCTGCTTAGCAGAATTGACCCGATTGTGCCACTTAACACTACTCAGGAACTTCAAACTTAGACGTTCTGATATCTGCCTGCCTTTCGAGTTTACAATTACTATTGTTATTGCATTCACTGTTGAGCCCCCCCCCCTCTATCCAGGTGTCCTAAATCTAGGTGCTTCTATTGCATTTACTGTTATTGCATTTACTGTTGTGACCCCATCTATCCAGGTGTCCTAAATCTAGGTGCTTCTATTGCATTTACTGTTATTGCATTTACTGTTGTGACCCCCTCTATCCAGGTGTCCTAAATGTAGGTGCTTCTATTGCATTTACTTTTATTGCATTCACTGTTGTGCCCCCCCCCTCTATCCAGGTGTCCTAAATCTAGGTGCTTCTATTGCATTTACTGTTATTGCATTCACTGTTGTGCCCCCCTCTATCCAGGTGTCCTAAATCTAGGTGCTTCTATTGCATTTACTGTTATTGCATTCACTGTTGTGCCCCCCTCTATCCAGGTGTCCCACATCTAGGTGCTTCTATTGCATTTACTGTTATTGCATTCACTGCTGTGCTCCCCCTCTATCCAGGTGTCCCAAGTCTCCGTAAAGCTGCTACTGCACTTGGTGCTACTGCACTTGGTGGGTTTATAGTGATAGTCTCGACATCCAAAGCATCGAACTTCAAAAGCATCAGAAAAATGCATTTTTTTTAATGGGGGTCCCCCTGCACCCCTGTTTTTTGTACCCCTTTAACCCATTTTAATTAAAAAAAACTTTACCTACAAAAAAATGCCTTTATTTTCTATTCTTTAGCATTCTATGCTTTGTTTTCGAGGGAATCACTGGATACCCACTTGGTGTTATTCCATCTACCGTCATTGCATTTACTGTCACTGCTTTCACTTTCACTGCATTTACTGTAGTGCCCACGTGGTAGGCCGTCTCCCCCTCTTCCCAAATCTAGCTGCTGCTATTGCATTATCGCTCACCGGACTCCTGCTATCATAGCCTTAAGTGCATCGAACCTGATTCCTTCTGTCCTCGCCCTCTATACACCCAGCCACTCTCTGAGCCCCACATCCCTCACCTGCTGCACTACCCCTCCCCTCAACCATGACTGACTTCCCTTTACTGATAGGGATAGCATGACAATAAAGACCGCGGCTCCCCCCACACAACCCTGGCCCTTTTGCACCACACCCACCCCCCTGCCAAAGCATAATGCACCCCACCCGCTCATGTCCTCCATACTGGCCTCTTCATTCACAAACCCCCCCCTGCATACCACATCAGATCGCCAACTCAGACCCCTGCACTCAAACACCCTTACTCCCGACCCACTTCCGCCGCACCCCAATCATTATTCCGCCTCCATCTCTAAGATCAGAGGAGCACTCTGGCGTGCCAAACACCATCCGCCTCCTACCCTCATCTGACTAATTTCAGCTCAACCCCCCCTTTTGCCCTCCCTCTACCCCCAGGCGTATATTGAGAACAACCCCCTACCCCCACTCATACACCCTGCATAACTTCCAACTCTCAAGCCAGAGGAGCTCTCTTGCACTCCAAACAAGAGCACTGCACCACTACTGCGACATCCGTGGCGTCTCGCAGGAACTCCCCCCAAGAACAGCCCCACCGACCTCAGCCTTCCACGCCCCTGAAAAAAAACCTTTGCCCCCTGTACTAACACGCACCCACTCGTGTAAAGCTCCATGCCACACCAACTTCATCAACCCTCCACCAACTCCATCCATCCCCCCTCACCAGCCCCACACCTCCTCTCCACCAACACCACTCCCCCGAAATCCCTGCATCTCCTTGACAGCGCAGACCCACGAAGACAACCGCACCCCTTGAACTCTGCTCCTTCTCTTCACCAGTGAAACCCTCTGGCCCTATCAACCACACACCCGACCCCCACCCCCAGCCTGACCCCATCCCCATACCTCACCCTTCAAACCCTTTCCCTTCTCTCAAAGCAGCACGTCTTGCTCTTTCTAAAACCATTGGTTTATCACTGTCTCCCTCTGACCCACCTACCCCCTCTCACACCCCTCTTACATCCAAACGCAATAAACATGGAAGAGCCAACCGGCCATCTCCCTCGACTCTCCATACCTCACTACCTCTTCATTGGTCCAATTTACCATCGGTTTTCAGTACTGCCATCAGGCCCTCCTCCCTGTCTCTCCGAGTCTCCACCCCCTTGAACTCGACCTCTCGCCCAGTACACCTAAACCCTTAGCGCCCTCCGGACTCGATCCACAAGCAACAACTTCCCAGACCCCACAGACCACAGGTGCACCAATCACTGCCCTCCCTCCCCTGACCCTTCCCACCAAATCTCCTGCATACTCACCACCGCCCGCCTACTCTTCCCGCTCCCCATCGACCTAATCCACTCACTCCCCCTCAAAGAGCATTTCCCTCCCCATCCCCACTACCACCCCATGGTTGGTCTCTCAGCCACAGAGGCTGATCCAACCACACCTTCCATTGCAACGACTATCTCCTTACCCCTTGCCACTCAATCCAAATGAGCCCTCCCAACCACTAGCATCAACAAAATAACCACACCTCACAAAGTCACCTAACTCCTTTTCAATGCCCGCTCTGTGGCGAGAAACAGACACAGCATCTTCAACCTCATATCCTCTGACAATCCTGACCTCATTGTCATCACTGAAACAGACGATTTTAGACTAGTTGCGCACAAGGCCTACTACTCGCTTATCCCCCACAACAGACCTTCCAGAGGTGGCAGAGTAGCGATTGTACATAAACCTCATTTCTCCTTCTCACTCAATGAACCCCCGACATGCAATGCAAACTGGGTCCAAAGTTTTTTCATTGAATTTCATGGGTTTTTATTAGCGCAACTTAATCATAATATCCCTTTAACAAAGTTTCTTCATTGAATTTCATGGGTTTTTATTAGTGCAACTTAACCATAACATCCCTTTAACAAAGTGTTTCAGTGAATTTCATGGGTTTTTACCAGTGCACCCTAATTTTCTACAACTTACTAATAACATACTTACCCCAATATAGCAACATTTTTGTCCAATTTAGAAAGTTTCACCTTAAAACTATGCCATTCCCCACCTTTGCGAATCCTTTTGAACCCTTCTATGCACTTTTTGCAACTTTTTCCACCGCTTTTGTGTTCGCCAATGTTCAAGAACGTCTGACATAATTGCGGACCATCCGGACAGTGTCACATGCGCACGGGCGCGTCATGACGATGCAAAGACGTCCGTTTCATAAACAACAGTACTCTGTATATACTGCAACACACCACTCTACAGGGAGGAGCAATTTCGAAGTGTTTTTGAAGCTGTAATCAAGGAGTATGAGAAACACTGCTCTCTACCTTAGTTTTAACATGCACTCAACATCTTCCCCTGTTCACCTGCCCCTCCATATGTCTGGTACGTGCCCCTTCCCTAAGTTCCCTCCCCACCTTACTTTCTGGCTTCTCCTGCAAAACAACAACTACAACAAAAAGAACGCCTAATAAAAAGGTTCCATTAGGAACCACCTTTCACAGTTAAAAAATAAAACTAAAAAAATAAGCTTCTAGACTCCATCTACTTTACATTTTTCAGTAAAGTAGCTAGATTCAATAAGATTCTCCAACATTCCTATTAACATTTGCTACTATTCTAATGGGAATAATAGGTAATTGTATACTAGAGAAAAAGAAAAAAGCCCAGTAGCAAATCTGTCAGAAATTCTTCTCGCTAGCATACAATAAAAACCACTATCCATTGCCATTAATATCTATCCACAGTCTCTGCATTCCCCTGTCTAGCCCATTCCTTATTAGAAATCCCAGATTACACATGCACACCATCACACAAAACAGCACATCTACTCTTTTTACTGTTATGTTTGTAACACTCCCTCATTACCTCCTTTAAACCATTAACACGTTTACAGACAAATCACTTAAAAAATCTCCACATATAGCCTATCAACATATTACACTTCCACCCACCAAATGTTCTACAAATCCTTTGCATCTACATTTCCCATACTTATACCAAAACATTTCACATAGTGCTCCTATAAATGCACATATGCATTGTGCAATGACAGAAGTGCATAAATAAAAGGGGCAGTATGTATGGACAAGTGCATATGGGAGCCCAGCAGGGAAGTGCCAAGGGATGCCAAGTTGGTAGGCCACTAGCTAACTGCTGGGGCAGAGGAATCCCAATGGTGGGGTACATCTTAAACGTAACGTCCCTTTAACAAAGTCTTTTTCTGTTATTTGAATACGTTTTCATAAGTGAAAATGTGTCATGATGTTACCTCACAGAATACAAGTTATTAATAATTCCTCTTTTAACAGATATGAAATAACTATAAACCTCCTTTAAATTTTCTTTGCAACGCATACTTATGAGAGTTGTTATCAGCAGCGCATACCCAAATAGGAAAATCAGAGTAGACATTTGTTTTTTGTACTTATGTTTTGACAATTTCTAAAAAGTAAAACACAGGACATATTTCCAAAAGCACCCTTTCAGGTCCTTGCTGAAATTCCTCATGCAACTTTGCTGCAATCCCGTCCAGCACTCCAAGCTCATGTTCTTCGTCTGCATCTTCACATTGTGAAGACAGCAATGGGTGTGGTCAAGGTTATCTTGGGGATATGCGGTTGCATGAGGGGGAGCAGGGGGAAGAAGGGGAAGAGTACAGGAGGTCTCCCCCTGAAATGACAAGGTAAATGCTAGGGCGAGTGAAAGCTAGAGGAAGCGAAAGCTAGGAGAAGTGAAAACTAGGGGAAGTGAAAGCTAGGGGAAGTGAAAGATAGGGGACGTGAAAGACAGGGGACGTGAAAGAAGGGGGATGTGAAAGATAGGAGAAGTGAAAGCTAGGGGAAGTGAAAGATAGGGGAAGTGAAAGCTAGGGGATGTGAAAGCTATGAGAAGTGAAACATAGGGGAGGCGAAAGATAGGGGAAGTGAAAGATAGGGGAAGTGAAAGATAGGGGACGTGAAAGACAGGGGACATGAAAGAAAGGGGATGTGAAAGATAGGAGAAGTGAAAGCTAGGGGAAGTGAAAGCTAGGGGAAGTGAAAGCTAGGGGAAGTGAAAGCTAGGAGAAGTGAAAGCTAGGAGCCGTGAAAGAAAGGGGACGTGAAAGATGGGGGACGTGAAAGATTGGAGAAGTGAAAGCTAGGAGAAGTGAAAGCTAGGGGAAGTGAAAGATAGGGGAAGTGAAAGCTAGGGGAAGTGAAAGATAGGAGAAGTGAAAGCTAGGGTAGTTGAAAGAAAGGGGACATGAAAGATGGGGGACATGAAAGATAGGGGATGTGAAACATTGGAGAAGTGAAAGATTGGAGAAGTGGAAGATTGGAGAAGTGGAAGATAGGGGAAGTGGAAGATAGGGGAAGTGAAATCTAGGGGAAGTGAAAAATGGGGGATGTGAAAGATAGGGGACGTGAAAGATTTGAGAAGTGAAAGCTAGGAGAAGTGGAAGATAGGGGAAGTGAAAGCTAGGAGAGGTGAAAGCTAGGAGAGGTGAAAGCTAGGGGAAGTGAAAGCTAGGGGACGTGAAAGATGGGGGACGTGAAAGATGGGGGACGTGAAAGATGGGGGACGTGAAAGATAGGGGACGTGAAAGAAAGGGGATGTGAAAGAAAGGGGATGTGAAAGATAGGAGAAGTGAAAGCTAGGGGAAGTGAAAGCTAGGGGAAGTGAAAGCTAGGGGAAGTGAAAGCTAGGGGAGTTGAAAGAAAGGGGACATGAAAGATGGGGGACATGAAAGATAGGGGAAGTGAAATCTAGGGGAAGTGAAATATGGGGGACGTGAAAGATAGGGGACGTGAAAGATTTGAGAAGTGAAAGCTAGGAGAAGTGAAAGCTAGGAGAAGTGAAAGCTAGGGGAAGTGGAAGATAGGGGAAGTGAAAGCTAGGAGAGGTGGAAGATAGGGGAAGTGAAAGCTAGGAGAGGTGAAAGCTAGGAGAGGTGAAAGGTAGGGGAAGTGAAATCTAGAGGAAGTGAAAGATGGGGGACGTGAAAGATAGGGGACGTGAAAGATTTGAGAAGTGAAAGCTAGGTGAGGTGAAAGTTAGGAGAAGTGAAAGCTAGGGGAAGTGGAAGATAGGGGAAGTGGAAGGTAGGGGAAGTGGAAGATAGGGGACGTGAAAGCTAGGTGAAGTGAAAACTAGGGGAAGTGAAAGCTAGGGGAAGTGAAAGAAAGGGGACGTGAAAGATAGGGGACGTGAAAGATAGGGGATGTGAAAGCTAGGAGAAGTGAAAACTAGGGGAAGTGAAAGCTAGGGGAAGTGAAAGAAAGGAGACGTGAAAGATAGGGGACGTGAAAGATAGGGGATGTGAAAGCTAGGAGAAGTGAAACATAGGGGATGTGAAAGATAGGGGAAGTGAAAGATAGGGGAAGTGAAAGACAGGGGACGTGAAAGACAGGGGACGTGAAAGAAAGGGGATGTGAAAGATAGGAGAAGTGAAAGCTAGGGGAAGTGAAAGCTAGGGGAAGTGAAAGCTAGGAGAAGTGAAAGCTAGGAGACGTGAAAGAAAGGGGACGTGAAAGATGGGGGACGTGAAAGATTGGAGAAGTGAAAGCTAGGGGAAGTGAAAGCTAGGGGAAGTGAAAGATAGGGGAAGTGAAAGCTAGGGGAAGTGAAAGCTAGGGGAAGTGAAAGCTAGGGGAAGTGAAAGATAGGAGAAGTGAAAGCTAGGGGAGTTGAAAGAAAGGGGACATGAAAGATGGGGGACATGAAAGATATGGGATGTGAAACATTGGAGAAGTGAGGAGAAGTGGAAGATTGGAGAAGTGAAAGCTAGGGGAAGTGAAAGCTAGGAGAAGTGGAAGATAGGGGAAGTGGAAGATAGGGGAAGTGGAAGATAGGGGAAGTGGAAGATAGGGGAAGTGAAATATGGGGGACGTGAAAGATAGGGGACGTGAAAGATTTGAGAAGTGAAAGCTAGGTGAGGTGAAAGCTAGGAGAAGTGGAAGCTAGGGGAAGTGAAAGCTAGGGGACGTGAAAGATGGGGACGTGAAAGATGGGGGACGTGAAAGAAAGGGGATGTGAAAGAAAGGGGATGTGAAAGATAGGAGAAGTGAAAGCTAGGGGAAGTGAAAGCTAGGGGAAGTGAAAGCTAGGGGAAGTGAAAGCTAGGGGAGTTGAAAGAAAGGGGACATGAAAGATGGGGGACATGAAAGATAGGGGACGTGAAAGATAGGGGAAGTGAAAGCTAGGGGAAGTGAAAGCTAGGGGAAGTGAAAGCTAGGAGAAGTGGAAGATAGGGGAAGTGGAAGATAGGGGAAGTGAAATCTAGGGGAAGTGAAATATGGGGGACGTGAAAGATAGGGGACGTGAAAGTGAAAGCTAGGAGAAGTGAAAGCTAGGAGAGGTGAAAGGTAGGGGAAGTGAAATCTAGAGGAAGTGAAAGATGGGGACGTGAAAGATTTGAGAAGTGAAAGCTAGGTGAGGTGAAAGCTAGGAGAAGTGAAAGCTAGGGGAAGTGGAAGATAGGGGAAGTGGAAGATAGGGGAAGTGGAAGATAGGGGAAGTGGAAGGTAGGGGAAGTGGAAGGTAGGGGAAGTGGAAGATAGGGGAAGTGGAAGGTAGGGGAAGTGGAAGGTAGGGGAAGTGGAAGGTAGGGGAAGTGGAAGGTAGGGGAAGTGGAAGGTAGGGGAAGTGGAAGGTAGGGGAAGTGGAAGATAGGGGAAGTGGAAGGTAGGAGAAGTGGAAGATAGGGGAAGTGGAAGGTAGGGGAAGTGGAAGGTAGGGGAAGTGGAAGATAGGGGAAGTGGAAGGTAGGAGAAGTGGAAGGTAGGGGAAGTGGAAGATAGGGGAAGTGGAAGGTAGGGGAAGTGGAAGGTAGGGGAAGTGGAAGGTAGGGGAAGTGGAAGGTAGGGGAAGTGGAAGGTAGGGGAAGTGGAAGATAGGGGAAGTGGGAGATAGGGGAAGTGGGAGATAGGGGAAGTGGAAGGTAGGGGAAGTGGAAGATAGGGGAAGTGGAAGATAGGGGAAGTGGGAGATAGGGGAAGTGGAAGGTAGGGGAAGTGGAAGGTAGGGGAAGTGGAAGGTAGGGGAAGTGGAAGATAGGGGAAGTGGAAGGGGGAAGGAAGGTAGGGGAAGTGGAGGGGAAGTGGAGTAGGGAAGTGGAAGAATGGGAAGTGGAAGATAGGGGAAGTGGGAAGATAGGGGAAGTGGAGTGGGAGTGGAAGGTGGGATGGAAGAAGTGGAAGGTAGGGAGTGAATGGGATGGAGGAGGGAGATAGAAGTGGAAGGTAGAGAGGTGGAAGGTAGGGAGTGGAAGTAGGGGAAGTGGGAGATAGGGAAGTGGGAGGTAGGAGATGAACATAAGAGAAGTAAGGGCATGGAGGAGTAAAGGTATCATCACAGTGAATGCACGTGGATGTACAGACAGGCATCCCTCCTGAACACTAAGCGTATCTCTAGCAGTGATCCTGCAAAGACTCGTGTAAGATTCACTATAATGGTGCGGAACAGTGAAAGAACGACCAGCGAATCAGCACATGCACACACCCTGCCAGGAATAACAGGGAAGACAATAGCCACAGACAAGAGGCGTGAGGCAAAGCTGTGGGGTGATGGAGTGCACACTGGCAGACGAGACGTGCACAGACAAACACACACCAAAAATAACACAGGTGAAACAAGCACATGCACCAAACACGCACGCAGAAAGCTATGGACGTGGACATTGCATTAACAATGAACCCATGGACATACTCTGCATGGATGTGTATGTGCCTGCGGATGGAATACAATTGTGTCCAATAGGCCAGGACAGCAGACACAGCCAATACATGAGACAACACACTCTGGGAGAATGTTTACGTGTGTAATGGCGGGATGCAATAGAGACCAATAGGTTCAGGCTACACACATGAGAAGCACAACCTACCCTAGCATTTAACATACGTTTTTGCTGGTGTTATTTTACTGTTGAATTACTGGTGTGGTACGTTTATGGTACCACTTGCACAATGCACGGCTTTGCAGAAAATGCTGAAAAACATGTGCCTTGCTACAACTGTGGTAATTATACCACCAATTGCATTCATCATTAGCGGTATTTACTACCAGCAGTACTGTAATCCAGCAGCATTTCACACTGCCGGTGGTGTAAAGGGAATACCAAGTTCAGCACAAGGCGCAGGGGCAGCGCGCTCGTGCTGGAAACCGCCCAACGCTAAGCATCCTGGGTTCGATTCCCGTGCACGCGCTTCGAGGCTGGAGTCCGGCACGAGGCCTGATATACTGATAGAGATGAGCAATTTAATGTGTTTCTGTCTTAATAGTGGTGGAGCGGGAACTGGTGGCAGAGTGATATTTTACCACCTAGGGAGTATTTATAGAAAGAAGCCCCCTTACTTTAAATTCCTTCATCCTACATTTCATAATCGCGTAGCTGCTACACCTGAGCGTGGGTCAGGAATCTTTGAACTCAAAGAACTACCTTAAACTATTTCCTAGACAGCAGCACCAGCCAGCGCGTGTTCATTCAATTCCATCATCTCTGGGCTTCTGACAGTCAAGCTCGAAACACTGATACAAGCCCACACTCAAAGATGGCTTTCAGCTTTTCTTTCAACTTCCTCTGCTCCCTTTTTGTTTTAGTAGAAAATTAAATGAATATACCTCTCCCTGCTTCTTGCTGTGATGGAAATAGAAAGGTGCGTATTCTCGGATTCGAGGCAGCCGTCTTTTTTTATTTTTTACTTCTTTTTAGTCAAAACTACTGCATTGGAGTTCATCTGGGAGGGAGATGGCAGGAGAGTAGGGATAGAAAGCTTGTGGGCGTTGTTTGGTTACTTAACCTAACATTGACGGCCCATGGCCATGGTAATCCCTATGGCCATTTCCATCATTAGCTGTCCCCCTCATCTAAAACACATCTTCCTAAAATGTCTTTCAGCTAGTTCGTATCAGGCAGTAACAACCACCTTTAGCATGCCAGTGTTATTTCTATGCAGTACATGAGAGTCAACAGCGTAATTTGGCTGTAAATGTGCTACTGGTGTAATAAAAATGTCTTAACCAAGTATGCCTTCAGCCACTTGACATGTATCTGTTACTTGGACTGAAGTCCTGTTAAACACAAGCGTCCAATTGTCTGTTTTTGCTTGTGTATATGAATTGCACTGGCATTTGCCAAGCATTGCTATTATATGATCAGGAATTCACACCATTTTCCAGCTGTTTCAATCGTAATCAAATTTTCCATTTGGTCAATTTTTGCGACTGAGACGCAACTGTTCTGATATTCATGACTACAGGTACCATGCAGACATCCTGGAATCCAAACTACTAGCTCGGGGATACCCCCAAAAACTGCTTAAGAACACTAAAAAGAGAGTCCTATGTATCCCCTGTGACACATTGCTCCAGCCTAAGAACAGAGATGCAGAGACAGACCGCATTACCTGTGCAACCACCTTTGGACCCAACACCAACAGGATAAACACCACCATCAAACAATTCTGGCCACTGGTCCACCAGGCACTCCCTGATGAACCACCACCCAGAATGGCCCTCAAAAGGTCCAAAAACATTAGCGAATGGCTCACTCATGCAAGACTCCCGAAAAAAACCCTCAGAACAGGGCCATGGAATCTCCATGAGATTACGGGACATTACCCATGCGGCTCCTGCACAGTATGTCAGTTTACCAACAAAACCAAGACGTTCCAAACTGAAGGCAAGGACTGGACCTTACGCCAATTCACCAACTGTAAAACACCAGATGTTGTTTATGCAATACAATGCCCTTGCGGCCTTCGGTACGTGGGACAAACCACTAGACCAATACACAAACGCATTGTTGAACATCGCTCCAGAATCAGATGCCGGACCCTAACAGCCCCTTTGGTTCCCCACTTCTTAGAGTTACAACACAACCAAGATCAACTGAAGTGGTGGGTGCTCGAAAAAATTCAAAACACAGTGAACATAAGAAACGCCTTAAATTACAAAGAAGCGTGGTGGGTCTTCAAGCTGCGGTCCATTGAGAAAGGGCTCAATGAAGCTATGCCCCTTGACAACCGTCACTACTGAAAATCCTGTTCCTGCCACCCATTCCATGCCGGCTCGCTTCCAGTCTTGTACTTCTCTCTGAGCATTAGAAGTCTACCGCTCCTCGGTATCACCCTCCTTACAATGGGCCCTGTATCCAGCCCTTGTCCTGGCTACACTGCACTTTGCAGCCTGGCTAGTCTACCCCTCTGGCACCCGCTGGGCCCCCCCTTTCATAACATCACAATAGCATCTAGCACCCATGTTGCCCCCCTTGTTTACCTCGCGTACCTTTACACATCGCCACCTGCCAGCACTTCAACGCTACCAATTTTGCTCTGAATTGATTTAGTGGCTCGGGAATCATTGCGCGTATACCCAGCTTCCCAGTATGCCTTCACAGACTCGGACTTCCAGGGCCGGCGCTTACGTTGCCTAGGCTACCAGCCGATGCTTAGCCTCGCCCCGCCCTGCATCCGTACGCTCCCTCTCCTTCAGCGCATGCGCCGGGGAGCAGCACTCGATCCTCCGGGCATGCGCAGCCTCACCCAACGGCTCGGGAATCATTGCGCGTATACCCAGCTTCCCAGTATGCCTTCACAGACTCGGACTTCCAGGGCCGGCGCTTACGTTGCCTAGGCTACCAGCCGATGCTTAGCCTCGCCCCGCCCTGCATCCGTACGCTCCCTCTCCTTCAGCGCATGCGCCGGGGAGCAGCACTCGATCCTCCGGGCATGCGCAGCCTCACCCAACTGAGAACTTATACAGCTCCATACTCATGGCCGGATGACATCTCACTCCAGGACCCGCGAGCTGACCCACGCAGATATAAGCTGTTATTCAGCACTGGGTTCTCTGCCCGTGCATCGGCCAAGCGATCCACACTCCCCACAGCCCGCGCAGACCTTAATCCACATGTTCTGCTCTTCGGGCTGCATTTTGCATACTCCCTGCTAACTTCCTGGTGGTTTCCATTTTGTTTCTAGCACCGTGTTCTTCACTACACGGCCAGGGCATCTGGGCACAGCTGCCTTTGACCTACAAGCAGCGTTACAGCTCCCACACCATCCAGCATTTTTCTCTAACCATTGGATATGGCGCGGGCCACGTCACTGACTGCCACACTCCACACCATGTCCTCATGAAGGCTCTTTTCATCCACCCAGAATTCCTGGTAAGCTGCCCAATTCCATACTACATGGTTCCTCTGTAATTTGTAATATTTAATAGTTCCTCTTTACCCTCAGTACTCAGAGGGGACCCCACCAGGATCTCCTTTTCCATCTTCATTTACAGTTGGTCCTTGGTGACTTTGCCCGCATTCTGGACTCCATGGCCTGCGGCGCGCATATCCCTTCCATGCTGTTTGAATATGGATGCAGCAGGATAATCTACAATTAAACTCCCTGCCCATCCCCCCTGGAACCAAGCTCAAGGGTGGCTTTCATTTGTTTTTTTAAAGAAAAATATATGAGAATGTTCTCTCTCTTTTAACCACACAGGTGTGTGTCCTTGTAGTCTCTACTGGCACCACCTGCACCACACCTTACTCTGTGCTTAGTCTAATATTCCCTCACTTTGTGTTCACCATCCATAGGGAGACACAATCCTTTGGCCCGGAAGAAGGCACCAAATCCTGAAAGCCTAAACGTCCCAGGGTCCAGCCCCACTCTTGCTGGCCCCCACTACACATCTGGGCATCTTTTGTCCCCGACATAGATCAAGGGTTGGTCACCTACAGTCAACAGACTAATGTTTAAATATACAGGTCTTGCCTCGACCATGCAAGGACAAGTACCTCTCCTTTAAAACCTGTGCTTGCACTATAAATTAGTGCTTAGTAGACCTGCTTCTGTCTCACTGCAGTCTACTTTTATGTTGCACCTCACCAAATTATTGTTTATGAAAAAATGTTTTCCTTGTTTTCCTTCGCTCTTATGCTTTTCAGTCTACAACTTGTGTGTTTTGACATAGTATAATTAAATGTGAACAACTTGTATTTTTGCAGATTGACTACTGTATAATACATTCAAGATACATGCCTCAAATGCTATCTGACTGTTCTCACGAATATCAAGATGCCCTACCTTGATTGTAGACGGCCTGATATTAGTAGCTTAATGTAATACATTTTCACCACGTAAAGCTCATTTCCTATCAGTACTGTGCTTACATGTATGAATGATTTTCTCTGTAGCCTTTACCCCATACGGTCCTTTAGACTCTGCCACAAGTAGGGATCAGTGGTGATCACTGTAAACACCACAACCACTTTTTCTTAAATAATGACATACAGAACCATAAGTATGCTCCAACTATTGTCTGGCAGCTACCCCCGTATGTGATACGTTGCAATCGTATGGCCAGGAAGTAGGATTATGGTAGTGATGGCAAATGCCTACCCCAACCCTACACAAAAGCCAAAACTCCTGACTTTGGCAATGCTGGTTTCACCAAGGTGTTAATGGCAACAATGCCACTGAGGCAGGCAATGCAGGCAGATGGTAGCACCATTAAGGGGCATTAAAGTTCTTCACTGCACTTGAGCCTTTTAGCCTGTACTGCAGGCCATACATAACCGTGTGCCACGGTTGCCTTTACTGTTAAGATATAGATATATGGTTTACAGCGCCGCCTTTGCAAAAGAAGAGGGGATAAGGCTAAACGTTGATTACTGTCTGGAGTATGGACAAGACATAGGTTTGTCCCATCTGCGATGCGTAAGGAGGTCATCAGTGATGTCATAGATGATGGCATCTGTGTTTTCATGAGCAGTGTATTGGAGGAGATATGAGAGAAATATAACTAACCACAACTGGCCAATATTACTGGGACTGTTCTTTTGCGGCATAACTCTGTCAATTCATTGATAGATTTCTTGGTTGTATAAGGAAAACGTATTTGTAAAAACCGTCACAGGGAAGCAGCCGATACCTTCCATTAAAAAACAAGAGGCAGAGAGAAGTGACTGGAGTCTAGAAACAGGATGTTTTGTTTTGATACGAAACCAACACTCAACTTTGCAAATCACGCCAGTATTTTCTGAGCCAAAACGCCCAACAGTTAAAGATGGGCTGTGATGTTGGGGCAGCATCTTTTCTTAAAAGCCCACTGCTGAAGTAAGGAGAAAGGGAACCCCGTTAACTGACATTGGAAAAGTCCAAGGAGTGGTGTCTCCCAATGTGCACAAGTGTATCGGCTTTTGTGGCTGGACATCAAACATCTTGGTTTTTAGCTTACCCCAAAAGCAGAAATGTTTGTGAACTCAGCCTGCATTTAATACGTATCCAATGCAATGGTGGGTTGAGAAGCTGTGAACAAGAAGGCAGATGTGAGGATTTAGCGATTACTTCAGTAAATATCCACCAGGGGGTGATAGAGTTCCACCATTCTTATGTGGAGTAGAGCACTTCGCAGAAATACAGGGAGATGTTCTGATGTATTTTTTTTATTATATGGAGGGCAATTTGTAATGATGGCGGAGTGTTCATGTTAAAGGTATTTGTACCGCGCACCGTCACCAACGGAATTGATCCTCATTCGCTCAGGCGGATCTGCAAACAAGAAGGCAGGGGGTCGAGGGGGGGAGGGGTTAAACGGGTGACGAGAGGGAGTACTGAGAGAGGTGATGTGGTCCTTTACTGCTTTTTTAATTAATTTTTACTGTTCCTATACTTTTATTTTAAAAAGAAACCGTTCCAGAACGTTTTTTAGGATAAAAGTGTAGGAAGCAGCTGCAGTGGACGTTCCCTTAAACAGCAGGCGCATTTGTTTGGAGGTTTGTGTTGTGTGTGGCAGGGGCTGTGGTGATGGGGTTTATGGGGAACATAGTTCCACTACTTCTTTTCATACACTTAAACCACTGGTGTCCACATGAGTCTGCCCAAACCTTTGCAACTCTTAACTACCGGCTTTTGTACTTATATGAAGAAACACAAAACAATAACCGTTTGCTGAGCAGCAATTAGAAACTTTGTTATAAAATATCAAAACCATCAGAGACTGATAAGGCAGCAGTGCAAAATGGCAAACCTGGCCACTGGAAAAAGGGTTTAAAATATTTCTGTGTTGAGGGGTTCACGTGGAGGGCCTACTATGTTGAATGAACATGAAGCAGTGTTATCCTCGCCCGGGGTAAACGCATATGGCAAACACCTAATTTCCGCCATTAAACCGTGGTGTGTTATTTAAACCCTGGAAAAAAAGAAGGGTTTGCTGGAAAAAGAATAAAAACACTATAAACCTGCTAAAAGTAAGAACAACAAGGATCATCAGAAACGCACAGCCACCATGTCTTAGTCTGGGCAATATGTACTAACTGTGACTCGGAAGATTATGACCTGGAAGGATGGACTGCTCTGCTAAGGGCCTGAGTGGTTAACGAAGGTGATAGACTGTAGTAATGGTGTAAATGGACTGGTAGATCTTATTTCGAGGATCTCAACTACAACTACAAAATCTGTATCCGCCACAGACTCTTGAGTTTGTATTTTGAAATGATCTTCAGCCTTTTTGAGCAAATAATTGCAGAGGATCCGGCCATGTCGTGGCAAATCTGCCATTGGTTGATCCTGATCTTCAGGCGACGATGATTCATATCAGGATCGTCATCTAGATCATCTGGATGCAGTTCCCAGATCATCAATGCAACCATAATTGGGATCCAGGTTTTGCTCATCTATATCGATATTAAAGACATGTTGGGATATAAAAGGGGGATCCTCCTGTAACCTGGGGGATTTACATGGGGGTTCTCCTGCCTCTCTATATATGTACTTTTGCCCGATTGCATATTTGTCCATAAAATCTACAAAAGAGGAAACGTTATCCATGGTTTGTTCAAACCATTCTTTTGTTCAAGTACCTGTTCTAGGGGAATCTTTTAATGGAAAGATTATAGCTTCAGGATCGCGTGGTTGTTCTGAATGAAAAGCCTCCGATAAAGGGGTTATAGTGTGTGTCTTTCGACATAGTTTTAATGTGTGTCAAGCTTTCTTTATAGGTGTGTGTGTGAGCGTTTCGATGGTAGTTGTTGAGCGTTTGAAGAATTGGTTGTTTGTTTCGGTGTTCGTTCTGAAACATGTGCCTTCGAAACATGAAGCGAGACCTTTTTATGCAGGGTGTCTTCGGTCAACGCTTGTTTTAATAGTAAGTCTTGCTGCAGACATAAAGATGTGAGCTCTTAGGACTGCGTACCAGGTGGGCCTTCAGATAACGCAAGACCATGTTTCGATGGCCTTGTTAAAAGATGGCTGGGGGTTGTGTGCTTAGACTGTTTATGGCCACCTCCATAATTATGCGTGTGTGCCACTGTTGCCAGGTATGATATCCATAGCAGGGCGCTGGCCTGCCTTTCCGCGAGGGGACTGGCCCATGGGAATCTTCTGAGCCCATAATGTCGTCAGCGTCACTTTGTGCGCCATAGCTGCCACAGTGTCCCTCAGATTCCTCCACGCCGTTTGGGTCATCTGAGAAGGCCTCGGCCTGCACGGCATAGGCCGCCCAAAGCTTAGTGCATCTGTCATTCAGTGTTTTAGGCAGAGATAGAAATGGTTACACTGTGTGAGTGTCCTTTTGATATTTTCTATTACAGGAAGGGCAACATTTAAAAGGAGTATTCGCCATATTTTTCTGGAAGGGCCGCTTGACACAGAGTGTAATGGGAATATGTGAATATAGGCATTATCAAAGAGAAAAGGATATGTAAGAAACCTCCCCACTCTCCCTACTATACTGGCTGTGGCCTGGTGTAGGCCAAAGCCAGCGAGTCGTCAGTCGAAGACGGTCACCAAAGTGCTTCAAATTTGTTGAAATGTCATTGAAAACTGCTTGTAGCACCAAACGATGGTATGGAAGCGGTTGGGGAATAAAAGGATGTTCTGAATAGTTAGAAATAAAGGCTTGAAGCCAAGAACTTTGCATAGAGTAATCAACCACGATGGCGAAAATAAATCCCTCTGCGCATGAAGGATCATGGGTACAGTACACGTCACACTAGGGATAGTATTACAAACACGCCCTGTCGACGTCCCTTTTTGAATTTCGAAAACAAGTCAGGCAGTACTCTGCACCTACTACTAGATGTCGGTCTATGCAAAGCATGTGATTCTAAGCACATCCACAAGCCTCAGAAAAGGGAACATACCAAAGAGGATTGAGTATTTCTATTAATCAACTTGAGCAATAAATGCATACAGGGTGTCATGGAAAATTGTTAGATGTCTGGACCATCGGAAAGTGGTGTGATGCAATTCTAAATAGTCGTATTTAGTTCAGCTATTTTGTTAAGCTTTGTGGTATCAGAAGTCCCAAACGTGCCGCCTGTTTATAGTTTTGATCCCTTGTGCGTGTATATTTAGTAGCTGCAGTGCACTGTTAACAAGACTTGAGCAGAGCGCAACACTGCAGGCTGGTCCTCCCCAAGCACCTGCATGAATGCCACCGTTTTAGGGCTAGGAGAGGCATTACACAAACAATTCACCAGTGCAAGTGAGCACTTGGGCAAAAACTGCCATGGTGAAAAAGAACATTCTTTTAATACATTTTTGCACCAAGAAAAAGGAGAAGCACTAGAGCTAACATTGCCCTGGTGCAAAAATGCATTAAAAGGACATCTTGTTCACTAGTGCAAGGTTTACCCTAGTGCTAATTGCACTTGCACCAGAGCAAAGTTTCTGTAATACCACCAAACATTATTCCAGAATCACACAATTTAATTGTTTTCGGAAACGTTGAAGCCAAATTTAATGGCAGATCTCTTGGTTTCCAACTTTACGCCCCCCCTCACCCCCTCCGACCCCCTTCAACAGTTTGATTCAAAAATAAATTGCCAGGGAAGATAAGATCCATTGCAGCCCTTCTGGTCGAAGACATTTATCATGCATTGAGTGTAAATGATTGACCTTGCTTTTCTTGGCTAACCTGAGGATGAGACACCACATATCTTTCACATATTTTCGTATCTCTTAGTAACCCGACATTCAGGGACCAACCAAAGGTTTGGTCTGCCATTTTATCACTTTCCTGTTAAAGAACAAAGTACAAGTCCCAGCTCAACAGTTTCTGGTTTTTGCACTAGACCATCTCCTCGCCTCCCAACTTTAGTTTTACACCAGTGTATTATACTTTCTACAGAGCTGTCCCTAAAGAGCAAAATTAACATTCTGTTAATTAAAGCGGACAAAATTCATGGTCAACCTGCATGACAACATATAAGAAATGTTTATAAAAACAAGACAAGTATGATTTCCCCAGAACAAGGTCCCATGGTAGAGGCTAGGTGATGAGGATTGGAAGACATGCGAGGCCGAGGACTGCCTCCCACTCTGCCATGCAGATCCCCAAAGGCAGTGTCTGAGAGACCCCCATGCACTTACTATATCCCTATCCTTGTGTATCATGTGCCCATAGTGCCCAGAGAATCCTCTGTGGTCCATGACCTATGAGACGCAGGCGGAGAAGGAAAACCTGCTGGACTTGGCAATTGACATTCAGGAGCGCATGCTCAAGGAGTTCGGCGAGCCACAGGTTATCAGTGTATGCCAATGTTCAGAGGCGCTGCTAGGGGGTGTCTTAGGGGGCTATAGTCCCGGGTCTCTTGGTTGTAGCCCCAGATAGAAGCTCAGGGTCTAACACCAAAAGGGTAGCTAGCCCTGAATCCTGACAGTACCGACATTAGCGTAGACCCAGATCTTTTCCAGACCTAGCAACACCCCTGGTCTCACCCACTCTGGGCACTGCTGAGATGGTGATTCGCCTGAAGATTTACAAAAGCGAGAGACTAGGTCCGGGTGATAACCGCTGCAAACTGTCAGAGATGTTTACCCTGGCAGAGAAGTGGTGAGAGTGGGGAATTGGCAAGACAACCAGAATAGCCAGGAGCACGCACAAGGGGATAGACAGAGGAGATCTGGTGGAAATGCCGGGTTAGGCAGGGGGAGAAGGAATCTGCAACCCAAGTGAGGGTGAAGACGAGAAGCTGGAGCTCGAATCCTGAGGGCAGTAACCCCGGAGTGGACGAAAACCGAAGGGTCAGGAGAGGTAAGCCCCAGATGAGGAATCCAGTGGTTAGGAGAGTGAATTGCGTAACACTGAGGTGGGTCTTGCTTAACAATGAAGTGGGTCTTTTGGGACATGACTGCCAAGAAAAACACAGAGAGTGAGAAGAGATGAAAAGTAAAAATAGTGCATACTGGGAAACAGAGGCGTTGCTAGGGGGTGGCTGAGCAGGCTATCGTCCCGGGTCTCTTGTTTGTAGCCCCAGATAGAAGCTCAGGGTCTGACATCAAAAGGCTATAGCTAGCCCCGAGTCCCGACAGTCCAAACATCAGCATAGCCCCAGATCTTTTCCAGACCAAGCAACACCCCTGGCCATGATTGAAGGGTCTTCTTACTCCAAGATGGTAGACAGACTTTAAAATCTCCTCAGCGGACAGAACTGTTGGTAGGCCCACAGCCAAGAAAGAAAAAATGTTGGTAAATTGTAATTTACTCAGGTCCTGGCCAATCAAAATGCCTGATGCAGCCGTCGTGTGTCCCCCAATCACAAGCCCCACTGCAACCCAAAGTACAGCATAAAAAGTGGAACAACCACAAGGGACCTGTGTGTGATTCGGGAGACTGTTGCAGAAGAGGGAGTAAAAGGAGAGGGAAGTGGAGGAGAAATGCAAGAGATGTCGCAGCAGAGAAATGGAAGGAAGTGTAAAGGGGGGACGTCTCAAGAGAGGAAAGTGGGGAAATGTTTGGAGAGACATCTTGGTATACAGGAAGAAGAGGAGGAGGTGAAATATCCGAGCAGAGAGGAAGCAGAGTGTTAGGAGGTGGTTACATTTACTTCATTGAGTTTACAATCACATCAATTCAGCTGCTGCCATGTAACCTAGTTACCAAGGAACCTTGGTTGTTATGATAAAGCAAAGGTTCCACATTCTAGCAGCAGAGAGAGAGAGGATTGAGAGCAGGAGGACAGCCACAGCTGGGGGCCTTTCTCTTGGATGAACTAAAGAAATAAAGCCTCTCTATAAAGACAAGCATCAGCGTGAAGCGTGGTCATTTACCTATTAACATTGGCGACGAGGATTGGGCCAAGGAGAAAAGGCCCCCAGCAGCAGCAACACTGCAGCAATATTGATTACAGTTTGGATGCAAATGGACGGAGTGTTACACTAGATGTGTTGTGTAATAGCAGGTGAGAAACACGGCCATCCTCCTGGAGCGGAGTAAACCAGCAAAGCGCATTTTGGAGCGGAGCACCAAGAAAGAAGTCAGTGCCTGGCAGTGGAGAGAACCATAAAAGCATACTGGAGCTGAGCACGAATATTGAGGAGGTTGGATGACCTGTGGATCACAAATTGGATCACCTGTGGATTATGGAGGAGGCTGACCTGTGGATCACAAATTGCAACTACCACAGACAGCGCTGACAATATCAGCACAGGTTCCACCTGAAATCACACCTTATAAAATTTAAGTACACGTAAGTGACAGTGTGGCTGTGTAAGGTTTCCTACCTGGGGGTGACATTAATTAATTCACAACATGGCAAACGTCCCAGCCCCAATTTTCTTCCTGCCTACACCAGGTGAGCCCAGAGTGCGTTGGATAGACTGGAAAGAGGGTTTTCAAAAATATGCACTGGCAGCATTTGGACCCAATTTCTCCAATGAGCGCAAAGAGGCGCTCCTATTTCACTGTTTAGGTGCCGCAGGACAGGAAGTGGTCAAAAAACTACCAGAACCTCCAGACATTCCTGATGGGGGTCCATATGAGAAAACATTAGCAAAATTAGACAAACACTACCGTGTTGAAGAAAATATAATTCTTGAAAGGTACAAATTTGCCACGAGAACTCAAAAAACTGAGAGTATTGAGGAATTTGTAACTGCTCTTAGAGGTTTAGCCATCAAATGTAGATTTGACCATTGTCGAGATGAGCATGTCAGGGACCAACTCATGATTTAGTGTTCTAATGATAACATCAGGAAGGAGTTATGGAAGGAAAGAAATCCTTCTCTTGATAGAGCAATTGAGATAGCGAAAATGATAGAACACACAGACAAATGTATAAAAATGCTTCAAGTGGATAATACATCTCAAGATAAGCCCAAAACTGATGACAATGAAGCTGCCATACATAAGGTTTCGAGAGTGATGCAGAGAGGTGCGGCAACTGCGCGTCGCACTTGGCAAATGGGTAGGAGACCTGAGGGTCGCCAAGGTCCCTTTATCAGAGCATGGGGACAAGGATCATCTACCAGAGGGTCGCCCAGTGAGAATGTTACATTCAGGGGTGGCAGGGACTCTGGTTATCCTAGAGGTGCATCAATTAGGAGGTGTTTCAGATGTGGGAGTCTATATCACAAAGCATCTGACAAAGAATGTTATGCATCAAACATTATATGTAATGAATGTGGGGTCAGAGGACACATGGCTAGATGCTGTAGGAATTTTTATACCGCCCCAAGTCAAATACATGAAGTCAATGCAGATCAAGAATTTATATCAATTGATGATGCTGGTAGAGAAGTTATATTTTCAGTCAATGCCATTGATGGGAAGGTCAAGAAAAAGAAACCATATGCAACTGTGTTAGTTGGAGGGGTGCCAGTATCAATGCTCATGGACAGTGGAGCAGATTATACTTTGATAAGTGTGCAAGTGTGGAAGGAGAAATTTGGATGTTGTACATTGTGGGAGAATGTAGTCAGAGCAAATGCTTATGGAGATGTGCCCATAGAAATTTTAGGGTGCTTTGAAGCTGAGCTCCAATTCAAAGACAGGAAGGCGTTAGGGACTATCCATGTAGCCAACAGAGGTGGAGAGCTGTTGTCCTGGAGCGATCAGGCAGAGCTCAAGATAAGACTTGAAGCAAGCCACCCAGAACAGGTTTTGACTGTTGAAGGTGGAAAATCCGGTGGAAAATCGGTCTTGAGCATTGTTATGGAAGGGGCCAGAGGGCATATGAGTGGCACTAAGTTAGGGTGCTTGAAGGGATTTGTGCACAAAATTCGTTTGAAAAGGGATGCCATTCCCAAAGTTGCCAAATTACGGACCATTCCCTTGGCCCTGAGAAAAGATGTAGAGAGTGAATTGAATAAAATGGAAAGTGAAGGGGTGATAGAGAGAATTGATTCCTCAGAGTGGGTTAGTCCTATTGTAATAGTGAGAAAGAGCAGTGGATCTCTGCGGATATGCATAGACCTTAGACACCTGAATAAAAATGTAGTGGCTGACAAATTTCCTTTACCCAGAATAGATGATTTATTGGCAGGGGTGTCTGATTCCAAAGTATTTTCTCTTATTGACCTCAAATCTGCATATCACCAAGTAGAATTACACCCTGATTCGAGAGATCTCACAGCTTTCATTACCCCTATTGGCCTTTTCAGATGTATAAGAATGCCATTTGGATTGATTTCAGCAGCTAGTGTATTTCAGAACGTCATGTACAGATTACTGGGAGGAGAGAGAGGTGTCATGTGTTACCAGGATGATGTGCTAGTATGTGGGAAAAATGAAGCAGAACATGATAAAAGGTTAGAGAGAGTGTTGAACATATTCAAAGAGGCTGGCCTTACAGTATCGTTAGAGAAATGCATATTCAAAACTGACAAAGTTGAATATCTAGGTCATGAAATTACAGGTGAAGGGATCAAACCCAAAGAAAAGGCCATAGAAGCTATTCGCAAGATGGAAGCACCAAAATCCAAAGCAGATATACTATCTTTTCTAGGTCTGGTTGAATTTTATGGCAAGTTTGTTAGAGGGTTGGCAAATTTGTCAAGGAACATGAGGATGTTGACTCGTAAAGGTGTTACGTTCAAGTGGAATGAATCTTGTGAGGAAGAGTTTGGTAAGATTAAAGATGCTATAGTCAATGCACCCATCTTGAAAACGTTTGAAGAAAGTAGACATTCATTACTATTTGTGGATGCAAGTGACTATGGTATTGGGGCAGTCCTAATTCAGGAAGATCAGGGGGGCTTACACACCATAGCATTTGCCTCTAGATCTCTCAAAGGACCTGAGAACAGATATTCAGTGGTAGAAAAGGAAGCATTGGCTTGTGTCTGGGGAGTGGAAAAGTTCAAAAGATATTTGTGGGGCAGAGAATTCACAGTATGTACAGACCATAAACCCCTAATAGGAATATTTACCAAAGGTGGTCTGGAGGGAGTCTCCAGACGCATCATGAAGTGGGTGACATCCCTACAAGGCCTGCAATATGATATGCTTCACATTAGTGGTGAAACCAACGTAGTTGCTGATGCCTTATCCAGATCAGTAGTGAGAGAAACAATGTCTGAGGAGTCTCCTCTGACTCGTGAGAAAGGTGTTGAAATATTTCAGGTTCATGAGTCAGTAAAGAAAGAGGAGTGGGACAATGCATGTTCAGAGGATGAATTGTACCAGAGAGTTTTAACATTGGTGACGCAGAACAGAATAAGAAACTATATTGGTGATTTAGGCGGGTTTGCCAAAGTTAAGGAAGAACTCTGGATTGATAAAGGATACTTACATAGAGGACATCAGATGGTTGTACCTATTAAAATGAGAAAATTAATAATTGAGCTAGCTCATGTTGGGCATTTGGGACTGCCTAGAACCAAAGGCTTGGTTAGAGCAGAATTTTGGTGGCCTAATCTTGACAAAGACACTGAAGAAGTGGTCAACAATTGTTGTGATTGCATTGAAGGTAATAAGGGTCTCAGGATTCAAAAAGTACCCATGACTGTTAGAAAGCCATCCACAGTTCCATGGGATGAGGTTGCTTTAGACTTACTAGGGCCTTTCAATATCAAGGGTGGGAGAGACACCTATGTACTGGTTGTCATAGATTTATTATCCAAGTGGCCCGAAATATTTACACTAAGAGACATATCCAGCAGTAGCATCATTAAATGTTTGGAGCAATTATTTTGGAGAGAGGGATTCCCCAGAAAGTGTTTATCAGATAATGGGACCCAATTGGTTTCCAAGGAATTTAGAGAGTTCTTGAGTAACCATGGAATAGAACAAGTAACCACTTCATTATATCATCCCCAGACCAATGGGTGTGTAGAACGCTTCAACCGCACTCTCATGGATGCAATTAGAATTGCGGTAGCAACAGGAGGTGACTGGATCAGGACCATAATGGAGAGAACATTCTAATATAGACTAGCACCACACACACAGTGTTACGGGTGTATCCCCATTTGAACTATTAAGAGGGAGGAAACCTAACTCACACATGTGTCCAGGCTGGATGGGAAGGTCAAAATTCGTAGGAATAGATCTGGAGGGAGTGAGAGAGAAGATATTTGAATCTGGGGTCAGATCCAAGGAGCAATATGACAGGAAGAATGCTTGTAGAGAATTCAGTCTTGAGGAAGGTGATTGGATCAAGATCAAACTTCCCACCAAGGTGCGCAAAGGTGCATCCATATTTTCACAGCCCAAACAAGTTGTTAAAGATTTGGGATCTTCGGTGCTTGTTAAAGGGGGTGGGGTCTGGAACAAGGAGAGGATAGCAATTTGCAAAAAGGTAAACAACAACTTGTAACTGCACTGCAAGGTATTTAAAGCAATTTAATGATTTCTTCATATAGCGGTGTATCAGATACTATGTAAATAATGAACTACTTATGTTCAATGAAATCTATTATCTAGTTTAGGCAAATACTTATATTTTGGTAAAAGGAAGGGAGGTGTTAGGAGGTGGTTACATTTACTTCATTGAGTTTACAATCACATCAATTCAGCTGCTGCCATGCTACCTTTGTTGTTATGATTAAGCAAAGGTTCCACATTCTAGCAGCAGAGAGAGAGAGGATTGAGAGCAGGAGGACAGCCACAGCTGGGGGCCTTTCTCTTGGATGAACTAAAGAAATAAAGCCTCTCTATAAAGACAAGCATCAGCGTGAAGCGTGGTCATTTACATATTAACACAGAGGTGGTGGCAAAAAGATAGAAGTCAGGTCAGGGGAGGAAGCAACAGAAAGGAGCAGGTGAAAAAGGCAATTGGTGATGAGAGGAAACCACCAGAAGAATGAGAGGTGGTGATCAAGAAAGGAAAGGGAAACGAGAGTCACTCTAAGTCATGGGCTTTGGAGGTGCTTCTAAGCTGTTGCGGAGGGGCCAGACCTAGGGTCAGAGCTAAGCAGGAAAAACTATAAAGGGGTGACCACTAGTCCAGCCCGAAGTAAGAGGGCGTAGTAAAATACTCCACGAGGGAAACGGTGGAAGTACCTTGGGGTCCATTTCCTCATGTAGTATCTGACACCTGGCCTCAGACGGATAACCTAAGGTACATGGGTGGTGGTACCTGGTAGCGGAGTCCCGGGGGACCAATGAGAGGCCCTGATCATCCCTGCACCAGCCAAGAAAGATACAGAGCCAAGAAACAAAGTGCTTGGGACACTAAAAAAATAAGCAAAACAGAGAGAGTGTGTGGATGACTGTTCGACTCGCCCAGGGAAAGACCTTGAAGAGATGGAAGAAGTATGGATCAGAGTCCTAAGGACATTATAAGTTCTGGCAGGATGCCTGCCTCGTTGCTGCACAGATTCTAAGCACATCATTGTTGGACCAGCCAATTAAAGAGTACAGGCAACCTCAATCTGGTATCAATCACCTGTTCATCCGTCGGCCATCATACCCCAAAGAGAATGAATAGCTGCAATAGGCAACACATTGCACTATATTGATAAAAACAATTAATCCATATGTGATGTTCGGTGCCCAGTCATAGTTTTGAAAAAAAAAGGATTGGATGCTTTTTTTTTCTAAACCAAAAGGACTGAAAAATAAAATGTTCAGTCCAAAAAAAGTCCAATTTGTATGAACCATTGTGTTTAAATGTATATTAGATGTGTTATAATTCTTCTTTATTAGTAACATGAAAGGCCCCGTAGGGTAGTTCTACGCTAGCCGGCAAGTGCATTCCCTGTTTTTGGAGACGGACAAGGCTATGCCTCCAGAAAAGTTATCCTGACTTATCCAGGAACCATCTAAAGCAAATAGTTGGTTGACCAGAAGAAATACCACTGTACTCTCAACCCACCCTCCCTGCAGTGAATCCTCATCACCCGATCAGCAGCACATGATGTAGAGCCTACCCTCCACTGTACGGGTCCGCATCTCTTAGCAGGACAAAACCTGAGGAAGTCCTATGCTCAGCCCCTGGCCTCTTAGTGAATCGGAACCGAGAACTTGGGATCTATAGCACCGGCAGGGTCGCCCCTACGGAGCCCTGATGAAGGCGGACGCAATTTGATGTAAATCCGCTGAAACGTGATATGAACTGGGAACACCTGTTTTGTATGGTTCCCTGTTGTACCAGATTCTGTACATTCAGTCTCTGCCACGTTGGCCAAAAAGATATCTTGTTTTCCCTATCACCCTGGAACATTTATTATCACAAAATAGAAGGAATACGAAACATAAACAGGAAATTCCCTATGGATTAGGACACTTTTTGCAATTTGGGCGATGTTTTAGCCCCTCCTGTTTCTAATGTTTCCTTTGGATTTATTCACAGAATACCCACCCATTTATATTAGCATGTATACTGTCATACAATAATGAGACTACTGAAATCCATCTGTATACTAATCATACGGTTTTCTATGTTCACCCTGTTGTATATACTACACTTTTCTTTTGTTATTTGATGTCATTATGAATTGTTATTGTTTTTGCATATGTATGTTGCATTCCTCAGCATTGTTGTAAAAATCCATGCACTATATGTTTGTTTGTATTAGAAATAAATGATTGCTTTTGAATTTCGGTATTCTTGAACACAGTGGGCGGTTTGTACATTTTTTTTACCTCTTGCTTGGATCTGCAACTTAGCAGACCAACCCTTCCACTAAACTGTGGACCGGCTTAAACACCTGAACCGGTCCAACTAAACAATTGCCTTGAGTATTGTTCACTAGCAAGGGCACACTCATTTGTTTTCATAATTCTTCTTTATTGACATTCTCAAATACTCAAAGTTAATATCGCATTTAAATGTTTGGAAGGCACCAGTTGGCCCTAGGAGCCAAAAGTAGCTCCTGGTAGCTGTTGGTTTCAAGCTAACCAGGCTCTACCATGCTAGAAGCAGGTGCTAAATAGCTCCCAGATCCCCTCAATTTCAAACCCTGATGGAATTTATGCAGGTTTGCCAAGTCGTTCCATTCAGGGCCCCAGCCCACTTAAACTGCTTGGACAATCTCATGGCCATAATTGTCAGCGCCACTGCAATTGAACTGTTCTAGAACCACACACTACTTGGGGGCAAGTAAAAAAGTTCCTTCCCTTCCAACTTGGCAATAGCACTCTCTGCATCATCGCCTCACGTTCTGCTGGGCAGGTGGGAATTGGCCCCACATCTGAACAACTTAATTATTAACTTACTACTATCCATCAGTGTATATAGCAATCTACCCCTTGGGGATGCATACATTTGGCCCATGAGCCATAAGGATGGTCACAATAGGCAATTTATATCATAATGATCCACATCTCCCAATATACATTTGGCCCATTGGAAACATAGGTTATAATGACACATATTTGGTAGTATGGCCCCGTGCTATGGGTATTGACCTAATGGGTCCCAAATGACGCAGCAAAGGCATGACCCTATTAGGCCGCACATGCAGTTATAGCTCCCATCATGCCGCCATGGTATGTCCAGTTGTCCGGTATCGCTAGTTAAGAGTCCTATACCTGTGTGGTCTCATGCGGCAGCACATGCACCATTGGTTGTGGCCCAGGAAGTGGAAGGAGTCAGCAGTGGGTGCCCTCCTTGCAGGCTATTATGCCAGCGTTGCCCCCTCCCCTGCTGTTCCCACTGAACTGTGCCATACTGATATTATATACCATGCAATGTAATGTCAAAGCCATGTGCCTAAGCGAAACGTTGCTATAGCATGGAAACTACAGTACAATCTGCTTCTTCGGGACCAGGTGAAGTAGGCATGTGTTTCTGATTCAAAGACTGGGGAGGCGGCATCCAAAAAGCTGGCATTATTCACCCCATACATTGAATGCATGTGAAGTGTGAGAAACCTGCAAGACTGGAAACCACCAACCTACCTTTGTGAACCAGTCAGTCAGGGTTTCTATGAGGACATCTGGCACAAGGTCATCCTGAAGAGCCTCAGCGATAAACGAGTCCACGAAGTCCAACGCAAACTCTTCACTGTTAAAGAAGTGCCTGATGGCGCCAGGATCCTATGGAGATTAAGGAGTGCATTACAGTGTTTGTCATCCCCAGAGGAAAAGCTGCAGTACTCATTATATCCTGCTCAACTAAGTCCACACCAGAGGAAAAGATCCAGCACTCGTAATATCCTGCTGAACTAAGTCCACACCAGAGGAAAAGCTGCAGCACTCATTATATCCTGTTCAACTAAGTCCACACCAGAGGAAAAGATCCAGCACTCGTAATATCCTGCTGAACTAAGTCCACACCAGAGGAAAAGTTGCAGCACTCATTATCTCCTGTTCAACTAAGTCCACACCAGAGGAAAAGATCCAGCACTCGTAATATCCTGCTGAACTAAGTCCACACCAGAGGAAAAGTTGCAGCACTCTTTATCTCCTGTTCAACTAAGTCCACACCAGAGGAAAAGCTGCAGCACTCATTATATCTCGCTCAACTAAGTGCTTGGCCTCTGGGGCAAAAAGAACTGGTAACTCTTAAATGCACTTCAAGGAACATAAAGATAAGAAGCTGCCATGCCATGCCCTGCTACACTGGGAGCAATATGGCAGATCACCAACAACTGTCCAGCATTCAAGAAATCATGCCGGCATGATTAAAGTCTGGCTGCACCCTTCCCCCAAAGCATGCAGGCATGATTAAAGTCTGGATGCACCCTTTCCCGAAAGTAGGCGTTTTGTTTGAAATCTTCATATTTGAAACACCAAAAGTTGAAAACATACACTCTAAAATCCACATTTGTGCAAGTTCAAGACTTTATATTTATATATGAATGTGCAATGTGTATGTGTAAAAGGTATTTAATTCTGCTACTAGGGATATCTGCTTGAACGATCCTCTGTCTTTTCCTCTTATACCAATTCCCCACTCTGTAGCCATGGACTCTTTGGAAATGTAAAGCATGATTGCAGCTGCTCCTGCCAAACTGCTACCTCGTGGACCCCCGCCCCCATGTCTCTGTAGCCATAAATCATTTCTCCACTTTTTCTCCTCCACTTTGCCCCCTTTCTTGCACCCTCTGCAACCACTTAATCAATTATTCCCATTTTTTTGGGGTGCATTTTGGTGACACAGCCATCGAAATATCATCAACACCATTGCTAAAAAGAAGAGAGATAAAGGGGGCCAGAAATCCGACTGTCGCATGACAATAGAAAAATGCCGTGACATAATCCACCAACGCACTAAATGTTATTTCTTGTTTCCTTATGCCAATGTAATCCAATAATGGCTTGTTTAACTTATTTTCTCCTAATCAGCAGTACTGTAACATTTCACGTGCGTGCGTGCGTGCGTGCGTGCGTGCGCACGCGTCAATTTCAAGGCTTGTGCCGCTTGATGGTATTTCTTTTCGAAGTCAGCGGGAGTTGGGATAGATTTGTGTTACTTTCCTGGCTCGTGGCGCTATAGGTGGGTTTCTCTTTCTGAGTATGGTTATAAAGCAAGCATAATTTTTTTGTAGAGGTGCCAGAGGCCCTCATAAGAAATCTGAGAGGACCTCTGTATGTTGTCAGTGGTACTGCACCTCTTCAAAAAAATTATGCTTGTAATGCAATGTTATGGGCAGATCCCAAGCTTTTCATATCTGCCTTACCTTTTCACATTACGCTTGTGCTTTGTGTAATCTCTGTTGGGGGGATAGAAATTAAAATTAGTATCACCGGGTCAGGAATGACCTGAATATGCATTGTGAACTACACTGCTCCCGAATGAAATGATTTATGTGCATTTCAAAGCACATTCAGTTTCTGAATTTGGGATGCACTGAATTTGGGATGGGTGGTTCGACCTCATTGATCACCAGACGCTCTGCCACCACCTCACGTCCTCAGCCTATTTCTCAGCAAACGTTGTCAAATGGGTCGCTTCATTCCTGGCTGACAGATCCTCTTGAACCTTTGCCGGCTATACTGTTGCCAGACTGAGGTCTATATCCTGCGGAGTACCTCAAGGCTCCTGTGTCTCCCGTACACTGTACAATGTTTACGCAACACCCCTGTTTGACCATCTTGACTCGCTAGGCATCTCATATATGAATTATGCTGATGATGCGCAAATTCTCATCCCCCACTCCAGCGACCATACTCAGGGTACTCTCAGAGTGAACACGATCTATGAAGCTATCCAATCCAAGATGGCTACACACAGCCAGTCTCAACAATGATAAAATTGACCTTCTCCTCACTGACCCCCCACCCCCCGGCCCACCTGGCCAAATTAAACCAGGCTTCCAAGGCATTCATCATCGACTGGCACATCCCTGTCGCCACCTCTATATAAACTCTGGCCCTGTACCGAGACTCCTCACTTAGCACGAGTCAACAGATTAACCACATTGCCTCATCGTAAGGCTACGCCACTAAGCTCATTCGCTACTAAGCTCATCAATGTCAGTAAACCTTTACTGCCCACCAAGAATCGACTTAAAGTAGCCCGTGCCCTCATTAGCTCTAAACTAGACTATTGTAACTCACTATTGTGTGGCACCTAAGACATGAACAAGCTACAAATAATACAGAACAATGCCCTCCAGGCCACGCTAGACATTAGCAAGCACATCCACATCTCAGAGGCCAGGAGGTCTGCTCCTGGTTGAAGACAGAATTAAGTTAAAGATCTTGACGGTCACCCATAACTGCCTGTCGAACGACGCCCCCTCATACCTCACTCAAAGATTTAAGAAACAACCCCCAGCAATGCCCTTAAGAATGGTCCACAAGTATCGCCCCATCACATGCAGATTTAACTGCAAAAAGGCAGGGGCAGACCCAGCTTCCCTGTCTGCACTTCCATCCTCTGGAACAACCTCCCCCACCACCTGCGAAATGAACCATCCTACAACATTTTCAGAAAAAACTGAAAACCCAACTCTTCAACTAACCGTTTCTCCTCTACCTGTTCCCCCTCCTTGCCCTGGTCCTGCCCGCTTTTGCAACTGTTTCTGCTCCATTGTAACTAGCGCCTAGAAGCCCACGGGCTATGTACAACTCTATACATGTTTAAATAAATACATGGGTAGAAATGCCCTTTGTTCTACTGCTTTGTGCAATTTCATAAAACATGAGAAAAAGGGAATCAGAATGTGTTCATATAGGACTATGAAGAATTTTGCAGACATCTGCACTGGGCCGACCATGAGCCCCATTGACAGCAAAACTATAATATAGGACAACAATGACAAGACTGCAATTATACCTAAAACCACCAGATGTACTGCCTACTTGCACTGTTGCTCCTCCCCCCGTGCTGTCCCTCTCCACATTGTGCTTCCCTCCCGCCACTTTGAGCTGTCCCTCATCCCTGCTTGTGCTGTCCCTTCTCACCTCTTGTTCTGTTACTCTGTCCCTTTTGCGCAGTCACTCTGTCCCTTTTGCGTGGTCGCTCCTTCCCCATTGTGCAGTCGCTCCCCCCCATTTGCGCGCTCACCCTTTCCCGCGCCCCATTTGTACTCCCACACCTTCCCCCAAATGCTGTACAATGCTACTGTTTGCTGTGGCTGGCCTAGCTTTAACTCGAATGGATTTCATTTTATTCTCCCTCGTGTTGCAATGTATTTCTTATTCCTCCCCCCACAGCACTTCCTTCACCCACCGGGGGTGACGCTCACGCAGTAAAAAGAAAAACCCGCTTTTAACTCGAATATTCGTTCAGCACTCAATATGTATCGAAACTTAACAAAACTAATGAAACATTCTAGAGGTAAGAGAATAACACGTGTCATCAATTACAATATAAAAAGAATGCACAACAAAGCTTCAATTGAAAGACCCATTCTTGCTGTGACGTTTATAAGCTAAGAACAACATATCTTCCATTGGGGTTCACTATTTATACATATACAAATGATATGTGTATTGAGGCCGTCATGCTACATTCCGTTTCTTAAAGATGACCTCACCTGTGTACGTTCTGTTCTTCCATGGTAAACATTGATGAAGTGATATTTGTTGAAAGCAGGGACACTGTCCCTTCGTCTGTCTTGCCTGATGGGAACATTAGTTTTGCGTCAGTATTACAGTTAAAGAATACAATATTTCACAGCGCCCTCTTGCTGAGTCGATTATATTTGCAACCATTTTAAAGGATGCCACTGTTAAACACCTTTACAGTTAAAATAGGTCTTTCATACGTTCTTGATAAAATAGTAAGGACTAGATGTACCTGACGTATCAAAGGCCAATCTACACTCTCTACATCTCTCTCTCTCTCTCTACCCCTCTCTCTATCCCTCTCATCTATCTATCTCACTCACTCAGCACCAATAAAGGTCTGCCCCAAGTGGAGGCTGGTCTTGCATTTGGAGACATATATCTCCATTGTGCAGGAAAGTTGCCATCACATGGAGGGCGAGTTGTCCATATCGGGGAAGGTGAGAGAGACACTAATAGGCTGTGTGGGGGCTACTGTAGTTCTAAAACACCTCAAAAGGGACCACAGAAACCAGCTTCAAGGCCTACAGTTGGGTTCATCTTCTATTGTTTGTTCATTATTATTGTGTGAACACTGTAACAAATGCAGGGGCTTGTCAGCACGATCAGCCAATCAGTGGCTGGCACACAAAATTAAACATTGGGGTGGTGCTCACAGAAAAAAACAGAGTATTGGTTTTAACTGAGCATAGCCCTTTTCAGGAGGCAAAGGGAGTTCGACAGACGAATGCTCTGTATCCTGGGCAGAACAAGCTACTACAAGCAGGAGTTATGTATTTGTATATATACTGTAGGCTTGCGCTTTTGCAAATGTCACCATGTAAATGTTTAATAATAATTTCCAATATATACTCTATCCATAATACAAGTGTGAAACTTGATTTACAGAGCAAAATACATTATCAAAGCAAAGAATAACCATACAAATTATTTTCTTGAAGAGAATGTTCCCAGAATGCCCCTCTTGACCCCCATAAGCATGACAGCCTGAAGAGCCAGAAATTAGAGAGGCCCAGCACCCAGGAGGGCAAGTGACAACCATTCAAACCTTATCCAGCTGACGTCTTCCTGGATACAGGTGCCTCAACACTGATCATGGATGCAGGTGCCTCACTGGACCTTATTGACTAATGATAAATATCCTAACGTCATTACAGACACCACAACATAGTAACATTAGCCACGAAGCAAACTCACATCCCTGCCTGAAGTGCATGAAGCTACACGGACCTCCACGAAGAACATGCTTACACAGTTCTGTAGACAGAGGAGAAATACATATACATAGGGCCTCATTACGACCCTGGCGGTAAGTAACGTACATTACCGCCATGGCGTAATTAACGTTTCCGTGCTGAATCGAAGCCGTAAAATGCGGCACATTACGACCCATCGGGCACGAGCATTGCGCCATGGCGGTAATGTAAACAGCGCAAATGCCCCCAAAACGGCACCTACCGGCATCGCATGCCGCGTAAGGTGCACTACCGCCATCCCGGCCACCGATCTTAGCACTGACCGTAATTAGCGGTCACCGTAATTAGCGGTGACCGCCAGTAAGCGGAACCGGAAGTAGCGTCATCGCGGCGGAACGGGAAAGAGCACGGCGGCCATCTTTAAAAACACAATCCATTGCAATCCTCCACTACCACTGCACATCTGACCCCGAGACCTTGCAGAAAGCTACAGCCACATCCACGCATCCCCACAATACCAAAAGTTGTCAAGAAAGCCTGCGATCGGCAGCGGCAGGACCGCTTCAGCAGGGAGGAACTAACAATGTTGGCTGAAACGCTACAGGAAAAGGCGGACATCGTCTTCTCCGCAGAAATGACAAGACCAGCCATAGCCCGCAAAAAGGCCATATGGGAACTCATAGCACAACCAGTCAGCGCTGTAGGAACCACTGCACGCCCCTCAAAACAGTGCCGCAAAAGGTGGGATGACCTCTGGCTCCGAGTAAGGAGCATACTGTCGGCCAACCGCAACATGGCCATGGCAACTGGCGGAGGAGCAGACTCCCCATTTAAGATGCAGCCATGGGAGGAGATATGTGCCTCGACGATCGGCATGGAGAGCATCGAGGGGGTCGGTGGAATGGAGAGAGGAGCCCCGACATCAGGAGACACAGGTAGGTGCCTCTAATTTAGCCATGCGAAACCCCCTGAATTCCACTTACATGTGCATCACAATGTTGCCCTATAGGGTTAACGCAACACATCAGCAGAAGACCTACACCCTGCACACATGCAGCATGCACACTCCACAGCAGGCACCCACATTCCTGCATGTACAACACACCCAAAAGGGAGACAACCTGTATGTCACAGCCTACAAAGTGCACCATCTATCCATCAAATTCATGGCAGTCATCACAATGCCTGCTCAATGTCCGCGGACCCATCAATAACACTTTCCCTCCTCTGCTCCACCACAGGCTCCCAATCGGACACCGGCAGGGACGAGAGTGGCACCACACCTGCCAAGAAGACCAGGCCAGAGGCAAGAGCCCACCAACCCTCCACCTCTGCTGGACCCAAAGACCAACCACAGCAGCCAAAATTGCCTGTCGCAAAACAGCCCAGGGCAGCAATGATCCCCGAGGCAAACAGCATGGCACCACCCACAGGAGACACACAACAACTGCTGCCCACTGAGGGGAATGTGTCTGCGGGGAGTAGTACAATTGGGGAGACTGCTGCCATCGCAGCCTGCTCGGACAGCGATGTGGGGAATGAGGAGGATGACACAGAAGGTCCCCCCATTGCCCACCTTCATTCCCCCCACCTGTCCCTAAGTAGCCCGCACGGAGACGGCACACAGGGGCTATCCCCTGAAGAGTCATGGCCAGCCACTCCCAGCCCAGTGGGAGGAGGGGAGTAGCCCAATTACCCCGGCAATTGCAACATCAAATGCCCCAGATTTCCAACAATCGCTGGACCAAATAATTACGAGGCAACAACAACTGTCCTCACTACTCACGCAGCATGTGGCTGATTGTGGAGGTGCCAGTGCACACATGGAAAGATGTGCTGAGACTGTCAAGGCAGCCATCCAATCCGCAAGCAAAGACATATGTGCGGAACTAGCCGCGGTGCGGAATGTGCTCGGTGAGCTTGTACAGACAATAAGGAACACGCAGCATACCGAGCAGCCCAGTACCTCCTCCGCTGCAAGTTCTGCCGCAACCAGCCCCGTCCGCAGGTCAGCCAGGAACCTGCGGAATACAGGCAGGGGGGCCCCAGGGGCCGGGAGAGGGGGCTGCAAATAGTGGCCGCCCAGTGGACAAATGGAACATTACTCACTTCATCACGGGCACCGTCACACCTTTGCAGGGAGTTCAGGGGGCAGGGGGGAGGGGGGATTGGGTGTGTTGGGGAGTTCAGTGGGGAGAGGGGAGGGGGGATTGGGTGTGTTGGGGAGTTCAGGGGGGAGGGGGGAGGGGGGATTGGGTGTGTCAAACCTATTCACATTCATAATACACTTTTTTCTTTTGCACAAATCAAATGTGTGGACATTGCTCATTTCGTATGTGTGCTTTATTGGTGTACAGTCCACAGTGTGCATGTCCCAGACACACACAGTGCCCCAAGTGCCGTCTCCATGTTACACACACCAGCCGTGTGTGCTAGAAGCATTGGTCAATGATATTTTGATGCATTTCACGCCCCTCCTGTGCATCGCGGCCTCCATGAGGTGCTGCCCCATCCACACCCTCCTCATCCTCATCGTCAGGTGGTTGCAGTTCAGCGTCAGGGGGCAGGGCCACATTGCGCCTGACGCACATATTGTGTAGCATGACACATGCCATGACGATCTTTGCCACCTTCTCATGGCGGTACAGGAGTGCCCCACCAGACCTGCTGAGGCAGCGAAACCGTGCCTTCAATAGGCCAAATGCCTGCTCAATCACCACACGGGTACGTGTATGTGCACGGTTGTAGTCCTCCTCGTGCTGGTTCTGTGGGTTCCGGACTGGTGTAAGGAGCCACCTCTTCAGGGGTAAGCCTGCATCACCTGTATGTGGGCGAGAATGTATGTCTCAGTCATGACGTCTATTTCAGAACATGACGTGCCACCATGGCTTGCATCCAACTGTTACTTCAGACCTCTTGTAAATGCACTAATTGATTCACACTATGCGACCAGTATATGCTCATGGCTCTTATGGAATGTTGTGCATGCCATCAACCAATGTATGCAGGGGGGTCCAGTGCCTTGTGAGTGCCCATCCACTGTGTTCGATCATGCCGTTTGTTTTGGTGGCCTGGCACGTGTCCTGTGATGTCAACGCACACATCATTGCAACATTGCTGTCAGCCTCATAATGACGCCAGTGAGCAATGCTGATGTTGATAGGGACATTTTGTGGGCCTTGCTGTCTGTGTGATGGTGTGTTGATGTTTCTGTCCGTCATGTGCCTCATTCGTGCGCAGTTATGGGGGACAGGCCTTTCAGTGGATGGTGTCTGGTGACGTGCATGTAGGTGCATTTCGTTGAGGTCAATGTGGTGTGAATTGGTACAATGCACTTGCAGATGGTTGTGTCATGGTTGGGGCACACCTTCATTCACGTGGTGGGGCAGAATACATCGGCCATTAGGTTTAGTGGTGTCAGCTGAAGTTTGTGCTGCTTTAGGGTATGATCTGGCTCAGTTGTCTCTACTACTCACAGCCAGGTGGAGTATGCATCATTCCCCCCCCCTTTCAGCCAGGTGGAGTATGCATCATTCCCCCCCCCTTTCAGCCAGGTGGAGTATGCATCATCGCCCCCCCCTTTCAGCCAGGTGGAGTATGCATCATCCCCCCCATTTCAGCCAGGTGGAGTATGCATCATTCCCCCCCCTTTCAGCCAGGTGAGTATGCATCATTCCCCCCCCCCTTTCAGCCAGGTGGATTATGCATCATTCCCCCCCTTTCAGCCAGGTGGAGTATGCATCATTCCCCCCCCCCTTTCAGCCAGGTGGAGTATGCATCATCCCCCCCCCTTTCAGCCAGGTGGAGTATGCATCATTCCCCCCCCCTTTCAGCCAGGTGGAGTATGCATCATTCCCCCCCCCTGGAGTATACATTGGTACATCGTTTACCTACCCACTTCACTTTTCCATGGTCATGACATGTGACTCACCGAGTAGCCAGGATCTTGGCCCTGCATGTCGCTCCATGTAGCGTGGTATTGTGGAGTTCCGAAGGACCATTGAATCATGGGTTGCTCCGGGGAATCGGGCACAGCAATGTGGGATGATCCTGTTGGAGTCACAGACCATTTGCACGTTGATTGAGTGAAATAGTTTACGGTTGCGGTACGATACCTCCATGGCATGTGGCACCACCAATTCTACATGGGTGCAGTCGATGGCACCAATGCAACCAGGTATGCCGGTTAGTGCATGGAAACCCACCTTGGTGTTTGCAATCTCCTGGGCAGACCGTGGTAATGAGATGTAGTCGTCTGTGTGCTTGAGGAGGGCATCAAGCACTTGGATCAGTGTACGTGAGAATAATGGTTGTGAAATGCCATGCAAGTGTCCCACTGTGTGCTGGTAGGTGCCTGTGGCCAGGAAGTGGAGTACAGACACTACCTTCAGTAGGGGTGGGATGGCGGTTGGTGTTTCTATCATGCTGACGATGTTGTTGTGTATCATGTCTACGATGGCGGTGATGGTGTCCCTGTCCAAACGGTACAGGGTGTGGATCTGCTCAGCGGTGAGGTTGAATGGACTGGCTCTGATGCGTGGGATTGTGGGCTGCCTGCGTGGTGCCACTGGCTGTGCTGGTGGGGCTTGCTGGCCCTACCTTGCCCTCCTTCTCCTCCTGCGTCTCCTCTGTGCAGCCTGTTGTTGTTGCTGTTGTTGTTGTTGTTGTAGTTGAAGTTGTAGCACTTGCATTGCTATCAGGTCCTCCAGCCCCAACATTGCTAGTCCTATTGGAATCATTGTGGAGTGTGACTGGGTGTGGGAAGGGGTTGGGTGTGCTCTTTTTGTACTTCCTGAGTCTGTATTGCCTCCACCTGTGCTGATTCTGTGCACCTGTGGCAGCTGGATTCACTGCACAAGGCCCTTTACGGTTGGTTCGCGATGGCGTAATTAGCACCATGGCGGTAAGGTACTTAACGGGCTGGGTGATGGCGTTAGGTGCATGTCCGCTTGGGTCGTCATTCGCGTAGCTTTGCGCCATGCCGGTATTTACAGCGTGGCGGGTCGCGCGCGCGCGCGTCCTTGGTGCAGTTAGCGGCAGCGTTAACTACGATGCCGCTAATGGCATCGTAGTTAACGGTCACGGGTCATGATCGGACCTAGCGGAAAACGATGCCGGTAATCATTTACCGCCATCGTTTTTCGCTTACCGCCAGGGTCGTAATGAAGCCCATAGTGTCAGAAACCTTTCTTATTTTCTCTCATTAGCCAAATGCAGAAATGCAAGAAAAAATGCAGCCGATCATTGCAACTAACCATATGGAGCTACAGGATCGGATAAGGAACCTGGAAGGACCAAGTACCACTAACCCAGCAAACCAGACAAGAAATTATACATGTATTGTTTTACAACGTTGCAACCTGCAGGCACTCTCTAAGGCAAAGTGGTTATACTGGTAGCAACAACACATCATCTTTCTCATCACCTTCAGAAGGTACACAGAGCACTGAGAACAGAGCTGGGTCCCAGGCCTGAGGAGACCCGCTCCAGCCAATCAGGGAACAGAATTCCAGGGGTGGATGGCTAAGGGCAAGGGCGAATGGTAATCGTGCAACCCTAGAACAATGTAATAGATAGTTTTTGGGGAGGGCTCAGGCAAAGTCACCTCACATGTGAGGACCAGTCAGCTAACATCTATAGGTGCCAGCTATAGGCACTACCACTCCAGTCACCCAATCGTGTAATCTCCTAGGGTTTTGGAGAAGAGCCCCAACGTGTGACGCAACACCCCAACAAAAACCCCTGACATGGGCTCAGGAGCTGTGATTGCTGGAGATTTTCCAATTTCCTGTATGACCCCTGTCTGTTATGGAAAATAAAGGACAGTTCTAACTTGCCCTTGGCTAAGTCCTCTGTTTGTATAGTAGGGGAGGGTTTGTTGGGCCCTGGGTGCTAAACAACTTGGTAGCAGAGGGATGGTTCACTACGCCCGCTTGGTATAGAGCCTCCTCTTCTGTCGCAGTGCTTGGAGTACTGTGATGCGCCCCACAGAGCGTGAGACCACATGGAAGTGCACCCCGCGCAGAGGCAGTCAGGAGCTGTCTTGGGAAATATCCTTCCCATGGTCCGTGAGGAGCCCAGCAGACCAGAAGGGTGGTGTGGCAGCTTTGGGGAGAGCCGGTGGCCGAGCAGCATCAGTGGATCACAGAGTGCTAGTATTGACTCAGCCACATGGCAGTTGAGGGGGGTTGTAAAGCAATGTTGGGTGTAGGGTGGTGATGAGTATTGTTGAGTACTACTGAAGTATTGTGAAGCATAGTGGAGAAAGAAGCAGAGGTAGATGTCATTTGTTCATGGCTAGGGAACATTCGATCTTGAGGTTAAAGGTTCAGGTGGTTAGCCTAGATTATTACCGTTATGTAAATATTGGATTTCCTGTGGATTGGGTGTTTTAGGTCGGGTCATGGATGATGGTATCTCAGTGTATGGGGCTTAGCAAATGGAGCTAGCTTGTATGGCAGAAGGTGTTCTGCTGGTTAAGTGTCGCAGAGGCGTTTTATCTACAAGGCGACGCTGTAGGTACAGATTGAGCATGTGAAATATTGGTATTCCCTGTTAGGAGGTAGGACGACAGCTGTGGGTATATGTTGGTCGGGTTTTTGAAAATATCTGTCTAATGGGACAATATCGTTGTGAGCTCTGTTAATGAGTTCTATCATTCCCTTACTTACTGACAAGGTGATGTCACCAGTGAGGTCTGTGTATAGGACTAGGAGAGTACGAGGAGGTGCAGAATTCGGTTTTGACAATAACAAAGTTGACAGAGAAGGCTATTCTGTGGCAGTGCACGGAAAGCGCATGTGCAAGATTAGTGTGTGTGCCTGAGCAGGCAGAGACTTGCAGAAGGGCGGTGCGTGAAGCACGCCTGGGAAGTTGGTTGGGAGCCAGAGAGGCTCAAGATGGTATGAAAAGGGCTGATATATGCGAAATTGAAGAAAAACAAGATAAACTCTATTTTTATGTCTGAATAACAACGGAAGTGTTGAAAACCTCGACTTGAGTCCAAGTAAGTATGAAAAAGCAATGTATTGTGGCAAGGTTGAGGGGGACACGCACCTACATCACCAATGTTGGCTCCTTCCGTAATATAAGGACAAGATTTGTAAATATAGTGCAGAATGGACGAAAAGGACAGAAGGTAAATTGGCTAAGCCATGGCCAAAGGGCGGGAGCTTGTCCAAATATGTGCAGTAACCGTTACACACACACACATACAAGAGGTTTGGCGATATTTGAGCTCTGGAAGGTGTTTGAGGACAACGGAGGGGATGTGGTGAGGCGTCAATGGATGCTGAGCCAACAGAAGACCCCGGGCAAAAAGCCCTTAGCCCCCGCTAGCTCACCTCCTCCTGAACATGGGAACAAAGGCGCTGCAGCAGGGCTCAGGGACTATACCCTATATGAGAATTAAGAGCAGTGGAGGGGTACATCCAACATTTGCACCTCCACCATACACCAAGGAGGGGGGGTCAGAAAGGGGTCATACCAGCAGGAGGTGGAAAAGGGGTACACAGTGAGACCCAGACGAGCACAAGGGAGGGGCTGGAAAATATAGCATCGAACGAGTGGGTGCAAGGACAAATACTCCTGAAATTAGATGGGAAGACAGCAGGAGAAACAGGAGGGGTGAGTCAGGAAGTAGCAGGATGCAAGGAGAACAGTGAAGCACGAGAGTGGGCAGAGATATTGGAAGAGTTGGAGAGACAAGAAAAGGAGGAATGCGAGAGTGCAAAGAGAAAAGCAAAAGGCAGAAGAGAAAGAGCGGGAGCAGCGAGAGATGAGGAGAAAGAGTTAGAGGAGATAGAGAGGAAAAGGGAGGAAGATGAGAAGGAAAAGCTAGTTTTGATAAAGAGAGAAAGGAGGAAGTGGGAAATAGAGCAGCTCGTAAGAGAGCGCAAACGCAAGGAGGAGCGCACAGTGAGGGACATAAGGCTGAAAGTGAGATTAGCAAGTTTTGATGATGGCGAAGGAAGAGACGAGCAAGCAGAGCGAGATCGCAGCGGAAAAAGTGATAAGGCCGCCACGCTGCCAGATAAACCCAACACTGGGTCCTCCATGAGGGGGGACTGCGAGAACTTGATTGACCTGGCAGGGGAACCACAGGGAGACTGAGCTTCCATGACAATTTCGGCAATGACTTGGGAGACAGAGTCAGAAGATGACATGGCAGGGAGTGAGAACGAGGGAGTAGGGCGACTTGTTCTTCGGTTGACAGGAAAGCACACTGATCGGAGCTCTACATGGGTAACAGGCAAAGATACAGCGGGATTGTGGGGCGACAAGGATGAGAGACCACATCGGACACAAAGGGCGATGTCACACAGCATAACAGCACAGATGACATAACCCTGTATGCGCAGAGACTTAGAGACATTCCAGAACGGAGGGGAGAAGTGGTTAGGGCCTTCACTGCCACAAAATACACTGGGAGACTGGATGGGGAGGTTGGGCTGACACAGTTCCCCTTAATGGAAAAGGGAGGGGGGCGACCTCAATACATACCATGGAAGCATATCAACAAAGAATATTTGAGATGTAGGCTACCCTCGTTGACCGCAGGTGCAGGGAAATGTATATTTACGAAATGCAGAGCATGACATCAGGGCAGAAGTTAGCAGTGGGAGACATAAAAGAGTTACTAGTGGCAACCCTCGAAGAGGCTGCCGATGACATATGGAAAAGGGCTGGATACCCAGGAATAACCACCCAGAACACGGCGCACAATGGTTAAACATTTGATAACTTCTGAGCAGCCATATGGCAAGCTCTACAGGCACAGTACCGAGACATGTCAGATATTAGTGTGATTATAGCACACAGAATGGGGGAAGACAAAGACCCCCTACAATATGTTCAGGCTATTCAAGAGTTATGGCGCCTTAAAATGCGAGGACTGTGGGGCAAAAAAGTGGCATTATTCTATCAAATATTATGCCAAGGGTTACCAGTGCAGGTGCAAAGGCAACTAAAGAAGTTGGTGGGGATGGAGGCAAATCCAAGGTCAGAAATACAACTCGCAATAGTACATTACTGCAAGTTAATGTAGGAAAGCGTGATGAAAAAGCATGAGGAAAGGAAGCAGGCAGAGGCGAAGTTAGTGCACAAGAAACTGTCTAAATATGCCATGGAAGGGGCAGTATTAACAAGCACAAAGGAGAGAGCGCACCACAAAGACAGTATGCTCCGCTGCCCGCGGGAGGAGGATTCATAAGGCAGGGGATACGCAGCATGGGTTCTGATGAAGAGGGAGGCCACCAAGGTGATGCAGGCTTTGGCAAATGCAACAAAGCCAAGGTGGATTTTAAGGAGGGTATCGCAGGTACGTGGAACCAATGCAGCAGGGTCCAGAAGGGTACTCTGGAGGGTATCAGAGGCAAATAAAAGAACCATCCCAGTGATGGATGTATGGACAGATATGACATATCTCCAGGGTATGTAGAAGCAGAGTGGGGATGCCACAGAATGGGGGAATTCAATACCAGCCAGCATATCCAGGGGAACAGAATGAGCATTATGCCCAGGACCAGACACAAAAAGAAGGACATGCACCAAACGCATACCCGCAGACACACCAGTCCATGACACAGACACCACAAATGCAGGCGCTGGCACAACAGTATTCATAGACACCACAGATACCGCTGATGCAGAATAACACACAGTCATCATACACAACACATCAAAATGACGGGACACTGGCACACACAGACTCCATGGCAACGACTCCCATTTGTAAACTAGGGGGGTTACAATAGTGGGGGCAACCCATTCGCAGGAAATGGAATGTCATTATACCTTCAATAGGACAGCCCACAGACAGACCTGATATGTTCCATCCTATCGATTAAACCCAACCCATCAGAGGAACCACGCATAGTGGCGACAAAAGGAGACAAAACGTCCTCCTTTCTTGTAGATACAGCGGTGACTAGATCCTGCATCCGGGAGGGGAAGTATAGAATGTCAGGTGATGCCATGAATGCTCAGGTATTTTCTGGGGTGACGGAATTGGTTCCATTTACAGATGATAATGCACTTTCTATAGGAGAGCACGGCCTAACTCTACCCTTACTGTATTCTGACAAGACACTTGTAAACATAATGGGGGGGACATCATGAGAAAACTAAACATAAGCGTCTCATTCACTGACAAGGGGATAGTGTGTTCCACACCTGGGATACATCTTCCAAATGTGATAGAAATTATTCAAGCTTATTGTAGGCGCAAGGTACAGAGGGGGGTGCCAGCACATGAGGAACTATTTCGATATGGGACTGAAATAATAGCATGACTCCCAGGGATTCAGGAAAAAATGTGTACATATTTAGGCCAGAATTACCTTTAGACGAGAAGGAAGTGACGATGGTGCCACTAGAATGCAGTCATGGTGGACGACTGGATAGCAGTACATGGGAGAGATGACACAGCGCAAGCAGGGTGATAGTCATCACTGTGGCAGAAGAGTACCGATTGATTACAGTTACAGATGAAGAACCATTCAAAGACAATCGATCAGATCACGAGGTAGTGTTTGAAATTAGTATTATATACTGGGTGAAAATACATCACAGAAAGGGTGAAAATACATCACAGAGAGGTACCGCAGAGAATGGCGATTATGCTACAAGCACCGCCGACATTTCTCGAGGAAGACTTGGCCAACGTCTCCGGCATCTTATGGACCACAAGTCACTATGATGTGGGGCTTCTGAAAGGGATTGGAGCAGTGAAAATAAAACTTAAGCAAGAAGCCATTTTACCACGAGCTAGGCAATATCCCCTGTCGAGAGAGGCAAACAAGGGTATTTATTAGACAATTGCTGCACAAGTGAAGCAAGGCATCCTAATACCACCAGAATCACTGTGCAACATGGCGGTGTACCCTGTCAAAAAGGCAACAGTGGGTTCATGGCATTTTAAACAGGACTTGCACCCTCTGAACCATATTGTAGAAGCAGAATTTTCTTTATTTCTGAATCCTTCACAGTCATTAGATTTGAAGAATGGTTTCTTCTCTATACCACTACACCCAGATTTGCAAGACTTAACTTTGTTTCTATATAAAAATAAGAAGTGGAAACATACAAGACTTCCTCAAGGGTACTGTGAATAACCATCCATATTCAACAGGGTCCTCCAAATGGACTTAGGGAATGTAAAATTGGAGAGCGTTTTTATACAGTACGTAGACGACTTATTGATTTGCAGCAAGACAGAAACAGGGTAGAGACGACTCTATGCACATGTTGACTGGACTAGCAGAAAAGAAATATAGGGGATTCAAGGCTAAACTACAATATTGCCAGAAAGAGGTATTATACATTGGCTAACTGATATCAAACAATGGGCGAAAAGTGACACCAGATAGAGCAGAGGCAATATGCAAGACAGCAAAGCCCACACAAGTAAGACACATACAGCAGTTTCTAGGACTATGTAATTATTGCAGAGCATGGGTATTTGACTACAGCACTTACACTAGGCACTTGTTAAGTGCACTGAAGGAAGCACAAAGAGGGGAGGGTATATTACAATGGACAACAGAAATGTCTGAGGCATTTGACAAGCTGAAAGAAGCACTATGCACAGCTCCAGTGTTAGGGATCCCAGACTATCAAAGTGAATTCGTCTTATTCTCACACTCCAATGGAGTGGTTATCACGGCAGTACTGACACAGAAGAAAAGAATGGGGCACAAACCTTTACAATATTACAGTGGGAAATTAGACCATGTAATGAGAGGACACCACGCGTGCAAATAGGCACCAGCTGATGCTGCATTTGCAGTACACAAATTAGCGAATATTACCATGGGATGCAGTGCCACTCTTTTTGTGGCGCATGCTCTCTTCGCAATACTGGAAAGGCCCAAAAGTACATGGACAACACACAGAGCTTCAGGGTACGAGGTGTTACTGTCAAACCCAGCTCTCAAGATAGTGAAATGCCGACTTGTCAACGCAGCGACTTTCATCGCCGAACCCGTAAAGGAGGGCGACTATGTGCGCAAATGCACGCCCAACATAGAAGAAGAATTTAGCATTCAACAGTTGTAAATATTGTAAATCCTGCTATTTTGAAAGAACTGTATTTCACATCCAAGACCTATTACATGCTACCCTTGAGGATAACTATAACATTGTACATAATGCCTGTAATTTCTGTAAATGTAAGTATCTTGCTTGTAATTTAGTTTTCACAACTGACCCCTTGTAACTAAGCTTTGCATTATCCTGTAACTGCTGTGCCTTGATACCTCTGGGTCCTGTGCGCATTATAAATAATAAACAAACAAACAAGAATTCAGCGACACCCCAAAGGTACAGGAGAATGCACTTGAGGCAGGATATGTGCTTTATATTGACAGTGTTTCAACGATTGACATAACGACTGTGGAAAGACAGACTGAGACATCAGTAGTAAGATTAAAAGAGAACGGGACGACCGAGGTGGTGACAAGAGCACACCTACTGTCACTTTTATCAGCACAAGCAGCAGAATTAGTAGCAAGGGCAAGGAAGTAACAGTGTAGTCAGATTCAGCCTATGTTACATCCACAGTGCATTCTGGGCTGTCACGTTGGCTGAGGTTGGGTTTCAGACATGCTGACGAGTCACTGGTGCAGCACAGACTCCTATTGGGCAGACTGATGGAGGTACTCCAGTACTCACCGCGCATGGCAGTGGCAAAGTGCCAAGCACACATGAGGGAGGAGGACCCCTTCTCTAAGGGCAACAAGGCAGCTGATGTTGAAGCAAAACGTGCCGCCTATTTTGGGTACCTTTTAGAAATGGATGCTTCATCCCCAGCGTGAAATTATGCGCAAGCAATGATATTAAAAGAAGGACCAGTGACACAAATTATGGAATTGCAGAGAGATGCACCAAAGGAGGAAAAGGAATTGTGGATAAGGAGGGGATGTAAAGTGTCTTCAACAGATGCCTTATAGCGACAAATCAACACAGGGAAAGTGGGAATGCCATTCTCATTATTGCACGCTGCCCTGACACAGTTACACCATCCTACCCATATAGTGAAGGAGGTGCTTGCTGCTCATATTGGAGAAGTTTGTTTCTGTCCTAATTTGGCAGAACATATGGCAGAATTCATGACTAATTGTCTAGTTTGTAAACAATTTACAGCAGGTCATTGTCAGAATCCGAGGTAGTTGAACTCGACTAATTCCATCTTTCGACTAATTGACTCCCAGAGGAGTCAATTAGTCGAAAGATGGAACACCAGATGAAGGACCAGGCTCTGGAAGGGAACAATGGCAAATTAGTTTACAGGTCAATGAAATCAAACTGTGCAAGGACTAGCACGACATACACTATAAGACAGTAACTAGCCAGACACTAACCTAATTAGATGTTATCTTCTATCCTGGTTTAGGAGGCTTCAAGTCATCATATACGTCCCCAATATCCACACTACGAATAAGAAGATGCAGGATTAGCCCTGGGTAGTTTACAGAAAACAAGATAGAAAAGAAAGATGCCAAGGACAATGACTTACCAGGACGGATTCTTGTTGTACTTGAATAGCCCCACGGAGCAACCAGTGTATTGTCTAACCTGACGGCACGAGGACGCTGGACGGGAACGAGATTCTCTAGTCCCAGGACTATCCCGCCGGCACAAGGATGCCTAACGACCTGGGCACTGAGTAATAAGCAGTCTCTAGTTTGTGGCGCCTTGAAGAAATACACTGGTGTGGTGTGGAGAAAGTTCACTGAAGCCAACCCAAAGTGAAGATACAATGTAGCGTATTCAACAGGTCCAATTCTTGGAGTAGGTAAGACGTTCCGGGTCCGTTAACATGCGGGCGATGCGGTATCAATGCAGCAGGCTGAAGGATAGACAGAGGCGTTCAAGGTCTGTTTTACCTTGCAGATGATGAGGTATCAATACAGCAGGCAGAAAGATAGTCAGAGACGTTCCGGGTCTGTTTTACCTTGCGGACGACGAGGTATCAATGCAGCAGGCAAAAGGCAATTCCGTAGCAACAGTCCGGGTCAGATATGGGGTTTTAGAAAACAAGACAAGGTACAAAGTACAAGGATACAATACAGGGTAGCAAAGAGTACGAAGCTGTGATCTTTAGCAAAATCAGAAGCAGGGATCTGCTCAACCCTGAAGTATTTTATGGGTTGACATGGTAACCAAACTCCTCCCTGAAAACGTCACACGTTTGAACGGGAATGTATCGGACGCCAAAAAGTCGCCATGGCAACCTATGTCTGGCACACAGAGGAAATAGAGGACGGTGAAAGCGAGAGAAAAACAAAGGAGGCTTTTTAAACATAGCTTTCTTTCTGCACACAGCTTGTCCCATAACTCGGCAAGTGTCCTTAACTTTAGGCTGTATGTGATCACACAACAGAACAGAATCCTGACAGTCATACACTAAGGGTGGTCAGAGGAGCCATACCTCACCCAATGGGTCCATTCCAGCATCTGCACGTCCACTATGTTGACATGCTCCAAGTATGCCAAGGCTACCGCTACATGATAGTGGTTGTGTGCCAATTTTCCTGATGGATCGATGCCAGTCGCTGTTCCCATTTCTGATGCCCTTACAGCGGCGAAATTCCTGGTTTGAGAAATCTTGCCATGATGGAGCTTGTGCGAGGTCTTGCAGTCTGACAAGTCCTCACTTCGCCAATGAGATGTTTCACCACATCACAACCTTGCTGGGAATACAACACAAATTCTCTTGTGCTGATTACCTGCAAGCAAATGGAACGTATGACCACCTCAACGGGCTGCTTAAAAAAGGCATTGCCAAAAATTAAAAAGACTCTGAATAAAAGCTGACTGCACTGTCTTCCATTATCATTATTCGCATTGCGTAATAAACAAGGTCTGACCACCATTTAACCCCACATGAGGTGGTGACAGGATGGTGCATGAGACTTCCCCTGGCTCCTCCCACCACGGCTCTAAAAGATGCAGAAAAAATGTCTGATGTATTGGGTCAGGAAATGTAAGAGTACACTGCTTCCTTGATGGCTATTGCCTCTTATTTCTCGTCAACTGCAGGGACAAAGGGAGAGGCCTGAAGCAAGAGGAGAAAACAATGACCCAGAAGCAAATATGACCTTTTGAAGCAGCCACAGCTGTATCCAGGGGATCAGGTCTTGCTAAGGGACTTTACCAGGCGGTGGTTTAAGCCACGTTTTACAGGACTGTATACAGTGGCGCAGGTCATTGATCGAGCAGTAAAACTAGAAAGGAAGAAAACTTGGAACTACCTGCGAGACATCAAGCCCCGGAAAGTGGTGGCTTCTCCTAGCACCAACAACAAAAGGGCCAATGATCAACAAGCAGAAGAACAAAACAATTGCCTTGAACCTTCACAACCCAGCAGAGGACAACCTCTGATTACTCGTTCCAGAGTGAGAGAGATAGGGAGAGGACTTCCTACACATCTAGTCAGGGCGCACTGTCTTTTTATTATTTTTCTTTCTGCACACTGACAGCATTCATCGTGAAAGTGTGACTGTTATTCTTGCATTGTCCCATGCTTCCCCTTGATCCCCATCCCAAAACCTTCGAAAGCCCATTTGTTAGGAGATCCGACAGCGCAAGAAAGCACCATCCAAATGTTTTTTTTGTGTTTTTATAGCTTATCTGGCCCATGCATACCCACACCTAGGGATAGGAAACCCATTTGTGCTTGCAGTACTTTGTGTTCCTAGAATAGGCACAGTTTGGGAGAAACTATTCCTTCTTGCAATGACCCAACACCAAGTTTGCTGTGCTTGAAATAATAAAATACTAATCCAATAACTCCTTTTCTAGCGCATTGCAGGCAAAAAACATCTTCAGGACTATGCAAGCATTCAAGGAGGTGTAAGTGATGGGGGCATTATTAAAAGAATGCTTATTGTGCCATGTAGCTTATTTGCATGTGGTATTTTTGCCCTCATCTTTTGCCGAATGTCATATATTGCAAGTGATACTGCTGTTATCTCTACTAAAATAACCCCAACTACAGCAGGTGGAATGACCATGTCAGGTGGAAAGGTAAGCACTGTAAGTACAGTAAGGAGAGGTAGACGCAGTACTGATGCAGACATGGGAGAGATGGATCTCTAGCTCACTGATAGTGCTCGAATGTGGTACAAGCACATGAATGAAGGAGGCAAACAAACCACAGGGGAGAGCTGCTATGTCTGCTCACTAATCCCCTATGACATGAGTGCCTCCAGAACGTTTGTAGTAACTGAAATACCAGCAGCCAGAGCACAATGCCTTATGTACCTGTCAATGTTTACTACCCAAGGAAGATTCCAAGGGAGAACAGCAACATTAAGATGGATGTCCGAGGCAGCATTCCCTTAGGAAGATAGTTACTCAAAAACACTTACTGGGAACTAGACCAGGCTTTACAATACATAACTGATGGGCAACAGAAGGGGTGTGGCTTGCAGCCATGTTGTGAGGTTGTAGACGCATAGCTCCTGCGTGATCCGGTATTGATTTACTGTAAGTTACCAGTCTATAACTCTACGGACCCGAGCAACAAGCAGCGCATAGTGCTCAGGACATGCTACCGCATTGGAAGCCGAGAACTGGGAGGCTGCATACGGTCCCACAGCAGCACCAGGAGGGCAGCGACATGCCGGAGCATGATGGCCAAAATGGCGTCCGCCAAAAAAGCGAGAGACCACACTGGGCACAAAGAGGAGTGCCACGCCTGAAGGTGGACTTCGGGGCGACATAGTGCTGGACTGGCAGAGGTCACTTGGAGAGGTTACCCCAGGAGCAGGCAAATGTGCTTGAAGTGCTGGTGGGCCAGACGGGGAGCGAGGATCACAGACCACATCAGCGCAGGAGGATTAGAGGTGGGGATGTCAGACGGAAACCGACGGCAGGGGACCCTACGTGCGCTCAAGGGCAGGTGCTCCGTGGATGTGCAGAGGAAGAGCCGACCAGAAGCACAGTGTGAGGAGCCCCAGCAGAGACAGGCATATTTCCCAGATCAGAAGGACATTGGAACTGGGTCACTTGCGGTGAAAGGTGAGACTGGTGAGGAGCAGGAAACGGCAGAAAGACAAAGGGGCACCTGCACGACTGCGGCATGAGGTGAGCCAGCCTGAAGCATGTTGGGAAGACTGGGATGTCCCAAGGGACACAGGACACTGGGCTAGACCTGCGCCGGCTGGCTGGCATGATGTGAGGCGAGTCCCAGAGAGCAGGGCAGCGAGACCGCCACTGAAGACAGGATGTGCTCAACCCGGAGAGTGGGACGCTTATAAAAAGAAACTGCAGGCAGAGCCGGCCCATTGAGATTATAGACTGGCACAACCTCTGGCCCAGGAAGCCACCCAGGGAGACCGCTATGGCCTCAGAGAGCAGACTCTAAGAACGTGTTGCCTACAACTGGAACAGCGTATGGAGAGGGCTGGCACCACACCACTGACTGAGAGTACTGTGGCATGACCAAAGAGCACTCTGGGGGACCTCTCACCCCACGGGGGATGATGAGGGGAAGCGGTCCTTGTGGAAGTACCCCTAATTATCTGTAAGTGGGATCAGCAACAGGATTTGAGGACCCTACGGTAGATAGGATAGAATCTACCAGTGTTGGGAAAACAGCTGATACCCTGACAACAAAGAACACATCCCTTTCGGAACTGCCTGGGGAGACCGTGGGAGCTCCGGGGAGGTGGCTATGGGAGTGGGAGGACGCCCGCTCACCAGGATACATGCCAAGAAAACAAAACAAAGGGAGAGGCAAACAGACAACGATGGAGGCCTACACAAGAAAGGAGGACACCATTTCCTGAACCACAGGGTCACAAACGATGGAGGCACCGGTGACTTCAGCAGAGACCCAGCTAGGGACAGGACCGATCCGATCAGCGATCGCCTCACTGAATTATTGATTGGGACGAGCAGAGGCACAGATTCAAGAGAATAGGGTGCATATCGAGTCAACGCAGTCAAATGTAGCGCTTCTCATGGAAAAAGTAAAAAGCCTGGAACAAAGAGCAGAAGACGCCGAAGGCCGAACCAGAAGGAACAATGTGCGGATCTTTGGTCTACTTGGAGAAGGACCGGACCCAACGTCATATGTTGAGAAATTGTTCCTACAGAAGATCGGAGCTGGGAAGCTCTCACAGGGCTTCACAGTGGAGTGGGTGCATATATCCCTGAACAGAAGACTGCCGCCCAGGACCAAACCTAGACCCATAATAGCCAAAATTATGAATAACAAAGATTGAGAATGTAAATTGGCCTTCTCTGGGGCGGTGGGGCCATCTGCAGAGCATCCTCAAAAGTGTCAAATTATTTCAGATTACACCCTGCAGGTACAAAGGAACAGGGCCCAAGTCAGACTCATAAAGGAGAGCCTGCGCCGAGCCAATAAGAAGTACATGTTGATTTACCCAGCTAAACTCAGAGTTATCCAAAAAGGCAGGACATACTTCTTTGAGTCCACGACGGGCGCACAAGACTGGATGAATAAGGTGGGAATTACGCCTCTACCGGACAAACAGAACAATTGATCCGACATGGAGGCATAGACAAGAGGGGGCAGCGGGGAGTTGCATGAATGCCAAATGAGTTCGAAGGTACAATTATCCGCAAGAAGCAGGGACCAAAACTCACCTGGCGTTAAGGTGGGATTGACAAAGCTGCAGACTTGGAAGGTGGCAGCACCTACTCCCGTAGGGTTCATTTATTGGGAGTACCAGTTTAAGGGTACTCACCGCTGTACACACCTCAAAGGTGAGATGGCCCGGGGTGCAGTGAAAGTGGTTAGGCCTGAATATTCCTGGAGCAATTGGGTCATTGTGTTGAGGGTTGAACCTCCCCGAAGTTTACCTTAGTTGTTGGTTGGGTTTTGTTTATTTACTGGGGAAACACTATCCTGGAGAGGGCATAAGGAGTAATTTGGGGAATTCCTGCAAAGCGAGACAGAACTACAGAGTGGAGGCGCGAGTGGGGGGAAAATCACTCATGAATAGTAAGACTTATTGGGAACAAGGAGGGTCATGGCTAGTGGTGTCAAAATAGCAACCTGGAATGTTAGAGTCCTTAATGGGTATATTAAAAGATTGAGAGTCCATGATTACCTTCGTATGAAGACAATTGACATATCGCTCCGCAGGAAACCCACCTTACTGCGGAGAGACAGGACATCCTGGCGAGGAAATGGGGTGGGAAGCTGGTGAGATCACATTATTCTGCATTCGCAAGGGCGGTCCTGATTGGCATAGCACCCACTGTCCCCTTAAGAGTACTGGAGATGAAGCAAAATGACAAAGCGAGGATGGTAATAATACATGGGTACTTGGAGAATTGTGAGGTTTGCTTTGTTAACACATATGCGCCACACCATGATGCAAGCCCCTTTTTTAGTTTACTATATCCACGGTTGACCATTCACAGAGAGGCTCATTGGGTCTGGGGAGGAGACCTTAATTGCACACTAGACCCTTCCATCGACAGGTCAGTTTGGGAAATACAAGAAGCCAGCACACCCGGCCAAAACACTGCTAGGACTGTTGAGACACCTAGGGCTTGTGGACGTATGGAGGACTGAGCATGGGCAGACACAAGGTTATTCACACTACTCTGCCCCACACTCCCTGCACATGTGCATAGATTAGCTATTTACTGGAGCAGAGATGGCCGGAGAATTTGGGAGCACTGAATATCTACCCAAGGTGCTCACGGGCCATGCCCTGTTGGTTACGGTGTGGCGGGAGACCAGATACAGACCACCAATCCTAACATGGAGATTACGGCTGAAGCATTACAAGATGACATATTCAGGGAACACATGGCAGACAGGATAGACTGTTTCTTTGAAGTAAATAAGGGCAGTGTGGATAGTCGGGGTGTACATTGGGAAGCCTTCAAAACAGTGATAAGGGGAGAAGCAATTGGAAAAATGAGCGGCATTAGAAAAGAACTACTAGCGGATCTTGCCTCTGCAGAAGAAGACATAGCGGAGGCAGGACAACGACACATCAGAAAAAGGGGGAGAGAGGGGGGATTGACCCAGCTCAGACAACATTGCATGGCGAAAGGCTAGGTAAGTTCAATTATGCCAAGAACACAGAAAGGTAACATGGAGAAGGGGACAAACCTTGTAGGTTGCTGGTGTGGCTATGCTGCAGGGAGGAGAAGAGGGAAATGATCTGTGCCATTGAAGATAAGGTGGGAAAGTGTGCAGAACGCAAGCCGAAATAAATGCAGTGTTTGCTGAATTCTGTGAGAAGCACTATTGTCAGGAGGAGGTGGGACACTATGAGGAAATAGGAGAGGCCTTGTCCCAAATTGCGTTACCATGTCTAGACCCAGAAAGGGCAGAGATATTAGATGCCCCACTTGCGATAGAAGGACTACTGCAGGCTATTAGGGCACTCCCTACAGGTAAGACACCGGGAGAGGACGGGCTGCCCTGGGAATTCTATAAAAGAATACTCCGAAGAGCTGGTGCCTAAACTGCTAGAACTGTATGAAGAGGTCTATGAGCGAGGAGTGTTGCCAGAGAACTTGCAGGGATTTATTATTGTACCAGTCCCGAAACCTGGGAAGCCCCCTTCCCAGTGTGGCTCTTACAGACCTCTCTATGATAAATGTAGATTGTAAAATTCTTACTGCGGCCGTGCCATCCGTCTCCCGAAAGTAATAGGTACATTGATACACCAGGACCAGACAGGCTATGTACCAAGTAGGAATACGTCCTGGAGACTGAGAAGACTAAATCACTAGATGGCACTAATTCAAGGGATGAGCGGTGCACGATGGCCTCTCTTGACTCTGTAAAGGTGTTTGATTCTGTCAGGTGGGAATGGCTGTATGCAACACTGGGATGATTTGGCATAGGACCAGGCTTCTTAGGATGGGTAAGGATGATATACAAAAAGGCCTACAGCCAGGGTATGGACAGGAAGACACATTTCTGGGAGCTAAGAATTGCAGGGGGGCCCTTGACAAGGGTGCCAACTGTCTCCCATATTGTTTATCCTGGCCCTGGAAACACTGCCAGTGTTCCTGAGGGCAGAATGCATGGACATAGGCATCCCTGTGAAGGACACTAGATATGTCACATCACTGTATACACGTGTCATTCTGCTTTACTTGAGAGACCCAGAGGATAGTCTCCCGTATGCATTAGATGTGCTAGACGGGTACGCACAACTCTCTGGGATACGGATTAGCACAGAGAAATCTCACCTGTTCCCACTAGGCAGCGTGCGAGGCACTGAGGAACGACAACTGCCGATATTAGAGCTGAAGTGGTCACCACATACATTTAGATATCTGGGGTGAACGTCTGGCATGATTTTTCAGATGCCCACAAGGAGAACACGCAGATGGCAATGAACGGTATTGGCAAATCCATGCAGTTTTGGAAGACACTGCTGTTGTCAGTGGCCGGAAGAGCGGCTCTGATAAAAATGGTAGCGCTCCCGCGTATACTATATCATCTGGTGAACATTCCATACGAGCTACCCGTCAGATTATTTCAGAAAGCGGACAGTATCATTAGGGAAATTCTGTGGGGGATGGGGGGAAGAAACAGGATTGCGCTGAGCACATTGCAGGGGGACTGTGCTCAAGGAGGGATCAGGGTGCCCAACTTTGAGCTGTATTACGTCCGGGACAACTCCAGTCCATTGTAGACTGGTTAGCATATGAGGCCTTGCTAGATGCACAGCTAGTAGAGCCCTGGCAGAACTTCTCTATTTATAGGAGATACTTAGGGTGAGGCAAGGGATTCCGCTGCGAGGGCCACATCCATTAATGCTCAGCAAGAGAATGTGGAAAAGGACATGAAAAAACATAGGTACTGAAAACCCATACTCCCAGCATATCCTACTCGTGGCAATGGTGGGCGGACACTGTGAAATGCTGAAGGCAATTAGAACACACTGGGAAGATAAGGGGGTAGCCACGGTGGGAGAACTGACAAAGCAAGGGCGGTTAATGGACTTTGAGATGTTAACACGGAAAGGAGGGATCCCAGCGGGGCAATTCCTGTTGCACATGCACATAGCCCAGAATATGTTCATGAAATAGATAAAGGTGCGCAATGGGATGGAAAATTATGCCACACTAGAGATTTTATACTATATGTCAGACGGAGGCCACATAATCTCTAGATGATATGAACTGTTGTTGAGACAGCAAGAACCTGCAAACCTGAGAGTATGAAGGAGCTGGGAGATAGAGCTAGGGGGAATGTTGACTGATATAGAATGGAGCACTGCTCTATATAAAGTAGATCTCGAGAAATGCTAGGTTTAAACTCACGCAACTGTACCGAACACACTGAACAAACATGACTCCAAATAGGATTTTGTTCCTCCCAGGAGCAGAGAGACAGGGTTGCCCCAGATGTGACGAAGAGGGGGCAGGACTGTTACACATGTTTTGGACCTGTCTGGTGATTAAAATATTCTGGTCATTAATTGCAGATAGAGTGGCAAAAGGGGGCCTCCAGATGCGTGAGTGGCCACTGGAGGACTGCCTATTGGGCATGTTCCTCCGGAATAATGGGCATGCGCCTCCTGCCTGACGAAAATGAAAGATTTGATATGCATATTAGCAAAACGCAGAATAGCCATGGCCTGGAAGGCGGCAGCGAGCCCTAACATTAATGCACGGTGGGGAGACCTGAAGAGGTGGGCACTGGCAGAGACAGCGGTTTGGCACAGAGCAAGGCGTAGGGGCCTGAGAGAAGTAAGTGAGGATGTGGATTCCTCGAATACGCTCACACAGATGTTTAACACCAACTCATAGATGGAGGTGATGAGTCAGGGAGTGAACCCCAGGTTAACTAATAAGACATGGGTATTAAGATACAAGGGGTTAATGAATCTGAAGGAGTACTGTAATGTCGATGTCTATATATAAATACTTACGTGACTTGGACAGGGCCAGAGAGATGATAACCCTCACTGAGGTGAAACATTCAGCCGCCCACCTGTAATACTCTATTAACAAGACTTTGTGTGTGATGCAAGAGTTTGAATGTTTACAGAAAGCACAAACAGCTAACAGACTCTGCAGGAAGGAAAACAGACGTATTCACTCTTGCGATACTCCTCGGGAGAGGGAATGCAGGCAGAGGGGAGGAAGGGATTGTTGAATGTTTTGTTAAATGTATAAAACCAATTAAAAAATGTACAGAACTGATGGGCTACAGAAGGGAGAGACAAAAACAATACCACTCTAAGAATTGCCATATGCTAAGAAGGGACTCAAGTAAATAGGAGGCGAACAAGTTGGGACTGACCACAGATGCTTGTGTATGGCCAACCTTACACAGCTGAAGGATGTAAGGAGGGAGTAGTCGCAGCAAAGCACATACACTCTTACAAGTTCCGGTAAACATAGTACAAGCAGAAAACGATAAATGCCTGAAAGAATGGGATGCAAGTGCAAAGTTACTGACCTGGGTGGACAATGAAGCTGGACCAATGCCCATAATACCACTGAAGAAAGCAGCATTATGCTTCCAGAATGATGGAGCAGTAAAAGTTGGGGAAAACAAAGAGTGAAAGTACACAGAAAAGCATCCAAGCATGAAGTTTGGGATGGCAGTATTAATGGATCATTAGTCTGTGTGTGGATCTAAGGCAGTGGTCTTCAAACTTTTTTGGCCAGGGCCCCCCTGAGCAAAATTTGGGCAGGTCGGGACCCCCCAGAAATGCCAAATGGACAGTATATATTGCGCGCCGTCACCTGCTCCCATCAAAGTCGCTGGGCTCCCTCATCCCACTCCTACCCAGTCGCTGGTCTCTCCCCACCCCATCACACACCCAGGGCTCTCCCCACTCTGCTCCCATCACTATCCCATGGTTCCTGCCCATTGTGCTCCCACCATAGTCCCTCGGTTCCCCCATCCCGTTCCCAACACAGTCTGAGGGCCAGTGGCGGCTGGTGAATCTTTTTTAAGTGGAGGGGCATTAAGGGGAGGTTCGGGGGGGTTTCCCCCTGTGAATTTTTTTTAAAATAATAGGTTAAAATGTTGCATTGTAGAGCGACTGACCCTGAGGGAGTTGGAGGTAGAGGAGTGAAGAGCTCGAGAGGGGAGGTATTTGCGGAGGAATAGCTGAAGGTATTTTGGACCGAGGCCCCAGAAAGCCTTGTGGACAAGGCAGAGGGTTTTGAATGATAGATGTCCGGTAAAAAGATACCATCCCTGTCCCCTGGGCCCCACTGGTCCTAACACAATGAACATGATTATGTGTATATGCAAGGCGCTGCACATTCATACAGCAATCACTCTATCATTCACATGAGCATCCATCACCATACACTCACTCATAACGCATCCATACACATGTTTAAATAAAAACAATGAACATAAACGTACCTTCTGCATTGGCCTGTGTGTGGGTGCTGCTCCAGCTGCTCTGTCCGTATGTGCGAGGAGGCGCAGGAGCTCCCCCTCGGACATACAGACATGCAGTGCCCCAGCCAGCATTTCCAATGAGCTATGCAATGCTGGCGAAGCAAAACGCCCCAGCACTTGCATGGCTCAGTGAGCATGTGCGGCTGGGGAACTAAACTGAACTGTCAAAGGGAAACAGTGTTTCCCTTTGACAGTTCAGCCAGCCCAGGAGCACTCCATTAGCTGGATAAAGCAGCTGAGGGAGTGCTCACTGTTTCACTGGGCTGGCTCCTTAGCTCCTCCATAATGGGTGAGGGGCCACTATGCAGTTAGTAATGTTGACCATTGTTGCTGAATATATCACAATTTACTTACATTTTAACACAAAGCACCCCTTTGGGTACTATTGAAACAGTGGGCTTCATAACTACTCTGGCGGTAGCTGTGCCGGTAAAACCGGCACGGCTGCCACTGGAGTTGCATCCGGGTCTGGCACCCGCGAATGGGCAATTACTAGGTCATGCCGAGTTAGGCGGACATGATAATTGCCCTTTCGAAGGTGCCGGTGGATCCCCATTCCCATTTGAGCCCCATATGGCTCAAATGGGAAGGGGGAGCTCGGATGCACCGGCACCGTTAATAACGGTGCCGGTGCATCCGACAAGCTGAGGTCAGACCTGGCGGGGGCTGTCAAGCACCCATGAGCACAACTCTTACTATGGCGGAACGGTAGCAACGGTGCCGGTAGCTTACCAGCACCGTTGTTACTGGTCCGCCATAGTAGTAATGAGGCCCAGTCTGTGACTAAAGGAATGAATATCCATTTACAACTGTGGGCCACTTTTTCATTGTTGCCTGAGACAGTTTCATGCTTCAGCCCGCCCATGTGGGCCACACCTGCCCATTTCTTCCAATCTAAAAAAAAAAAAAAAAAAAAAAAAAAAAAATCTTTTTTCATGCTGAGCTCTCAGAGCCCCCCTGGGATGCACCCGCGGACCCCTAGGGGGTCGCGACCCACAGTTTGAATACCACTGATCTAAGGCGCATGAGAAGCTGCCACCCAACTGGGGAAGAGTATGTTCGTTGGTACACATCAATACGCCAGCCCTAGTAGTACCACAAAAGGACATCAAAACAGAAGACATCCCTAAGATAGACAATGCAAGAAGAAAGAAGAGGTCAGTGGAAGTGAGTAGAGTGAAAAGAGAACTACTTCTCATCAGTGTCTGAAGCCTCTCTGGGCGACGTACCACCTGAACACCAATTATTCAGTAGAACAGAGATGTTCTTTGTGTCAGTTGTTCCAGCTGGACAGACATACACATATGCAAATTGGCTACAGATTACGAGATGGGAGCTGATGAAGGCAATACATTCAAATGTAAATGGCTTCAATGCGATAAAATAAGAGCTTCGAGCTGTAAAGTTGATGGCCCTCCAGAACAGATATGTTCTAGACCTTCTCACAGCAAAAGATGGAGGAGTTTGCACCAAGATCTGGTCTTCTTGCTGTACATTTGTGCCCGCAAACGATGAAGCAAATGGCAGGTTGTCGAAAACGGACACCAAGCTGGAAGAGGAGGCAAAAGGAACAGGAAAAGATCAAAGCTGGCTGGCGTATATATTTTCATGGATGCCAACATGGATGGAAGATGGACTAAATGTATTACTAGAAGCATGAATATTGTTACTAATAGCACTATGTGTAATTAAGATCTGTATTATGCAATGCAGCAAAATTACAGAGAAAACAATAGGGATGAAAGTAATAGGAAGATATAAATACAAATGATGAAGAAGACAAGATAGTAGAAGAAAGAACTAAAATAAGGTCACAGATAAAGGAGTGCCCATTGTTCTCGACCGAGATGATAACATTGGATGACCCCGTGGACAAAAGGAGCAACTGGGCAAAATGGGTAGGGTGCAACCCAGAAGGAGACTGCAGTTACATGACATGGAGTTTCGATGACCATGCAAATTACCATGGACATCTTGGAGGAATAACAAAGATATGGCTGCCAAAAAAAACGACAGTGAATAGGTTTGGTGGAGTGGTCGGCACGTCGACCAAAGGTGGGACTGAAGATAGGGTCCCTGTAATGCCACTCTTGACCCCCATAAGTATGACAGCACGAAGAGCAAGAAATGCAAGATGCCAGTCACTGTCAGGAGGGCCAGTGAAATCTACATATGTGAACAGATACAGTCTCAGACAACCATTCAAACCTTATACAGCTGATGTCTTCTTGGATTCCGGTGCCTCAACACTGATCATGGATGCAGGTGCACCACTGGACCTGATTGACTAATGATAAATATCTTGATGCTATTTGAGACACCACAACATAGTAACATTAGCCACGAAGCAAACTAGCATCCCTGCACGAAGTTACACGGACACACACTAGCACACACGAAGAACATGCTAACAAAGTTCGGTAGATAGAGGACAGATACATATACATACTGTGGAAAGCCTTTCTTATTTTCTCTCATTAGCCAAATGCAGAAATGCAAGAAGAGATGCAGAGCAAGCTTGCAGCCGCTTATTGCAACTAACCATATGGAACTACAGAGTCGTATAAGGAACCTGGAAGGACCAAGTACCACTAGCCCATAAGGACAATAACACAATATAGACATACAGACATTATAGCATAACTCTAGTAGAATTGCATGAAGCCACAGGCTTCAGAATATGGGACGGAGAAAAACAGATTTTGCAGCACACTGTCCATAGCTGGTACTCACAGCCAAGGCCAGATAATGAGCAGAACATTCCTGGCCCCATAGACAAGAAGCCACCTGCAAAATAACAGAAAAAATCCTCACTAATTGCAGACAGAAAAGCTCAATTTTGCAGTCTTCAACCACGCAATCTGACCAAGCCGAACAATGGCCATTTACCAGTGGTGGGAAGAGGAGCAGTTCCCAGCGAAGCAGACAGGAAATGATACAGGTGTTGTTTTACAATGTTGCAACCTGCAGGCACTCTAAGGCAAAGTGGTTATACCAGTAGCAACAACGGGGACACAGTCTTTCTCCTCACCATGAGAAGGTACATATAGCGCAGAGAACAGAGCTAGGTCCCAGGCCTGAGGAGACCCCCTCCAGCCAATCATGGAACACAGTTCCATTGGTGGATGGCAAAGGGCTTCGGCCAATGGTAATGCTGCGACCCTGCAATAATGTAATAGATCCTTTTTGGGGAGGGCTCAGGCAAAGTCATCTGACATGTGAGGACCAGTCAGCTAACATCTATAGGTGTCGGCTATAGGCACCACCACCCCAGTCACCCAATTGTGTAAGCTCTTAGGTTTTTGGGGAAGAGCCCCCACTTGTGACGCCACACCCCAAAAAAAGCCCCTGGCACGGGCTCAGGATCTGTGATTGTTGGAGATGTTCCTATTTCCTGTATGATCCCTGTTTGTTGTGGAAAATAAAGGACAGTTCTAACTTGGCCTTGGCTGAGTACTCCGTCTGTATACCGGGGGAGGATTTGTTGGGCCTGGGTGCTCTGAATGGTGAATGATTAGTGTGAACCCCGAACCTCTGGTATACCTAAACATTCTGATAGAAGGTTTTCATTCAAAGATGGACAGTCTTAAACACTATTTATACACTTTCAAAATACCAGTCTGGGAAAGGCGAGGGGGACAAATAGCATCAATGGGCTTTGCATGAAATCAAAAAAGGTTTTGGGAACATAAGCGTGACCACAGACCTTTATATACGACAAATATATCTGTGATAAAAGGGTTGCATGCTTAAATCCCCAACTATACTCTGTGCTTGGTGCACATTCCATTTTTCACAACAATCCCCATAGTATTACTCTGATTGCTTCTAAGGATGCCCACAAAATTGTGTGTGGCAACCAGCTGGCGGCCAAATTGTTGAATGGTGCACGTTTGACTGGAGTTTAGGGTGACCATCTAACTTCCAGTTTGGGCATAAAAGTGATCATTCCTCACTAGGAACATTTGTAATTCAGGATTTGAGCCAGAACCTTTCAGAGAGATGAGTTCCCCAAGGAAAATGTAGGAAGCTCTTCAACAGAATCATTTGGACCACAAGACACTCCACAGTTAAGCGGCGCCTCTCTCATGACCAGAAGGAACTGTGCACTGCACACATTCCGCTGGATCTAGGGGGACCAAGTGGTGTTTCCTGACCCCAAATTCTAAGTACTGCATCTTTCTGTCATCTGGGCATTACTGTTGCCTCTGCTGGACCTTTCATTCAAAGGCTGGGCAGAGTATCAGGGCCCTGCTATCATACTCCTGACACGAAGGTCTCTAGTGGCGTGTCTTGCTGCACTGTGTTCTATCTGCGAATAGTGAACCTGTTAGGGTCACCATTGCACTATTTCTGACCCAAAGTCACAACGCTGCTATTTCTTTGCCTCTATTTCATCAGGGCGTCTCTCTGGCTTCAGCTGGGGTTGAAAGTATGCCCCTCGTGGCGCTAGGTCTTCATTTGCTGACCTTGCCAATACTTCTGATTATGGGGATATCTCTGGTTTCTGCTCCAAGGGCTGCTCTCTATTGGTCCTTCAACGGCGTGATCCCAACTTCCTTCCTTCATTAGATCTTTTTCTCAAATGCCTCCAGAGTCTTCCTCATGTGGTTGACCCAGTCCTACAGTGCTGCAGTGCTACTGTGCTGACCACTGCCCATTGAGCAAGCAATAGCAACCTCTATAGGTGCTGCTGTTTATACCACTGTGGATTCCGAACCAGTGGTGATCGCATGGATCGTGGGCTGCCCTTACTCACCAATGTACCTTGATTCTGTGGTCCCATGGCTGTAGGGATCCTCTGCTGCCCACCTGGAAACGAACCTCTGTACACCTTGGCTAGTAACATCACACTCACATCTCCAATCTCCCTTCCAAGGGGTAGTGCTTTGAATCTGGTGTCCAAACCTCTTCAGTGGGGCACCTCCGCCCTTCTGGAGGTCTTCCTTGGGCTACCTTTGTTCGTGGGGCTATATGTGCAATCCTCCTATTCCATTGGAGGACATGGGACATTGGCTTCTCATGAACCACAGGCTAATATTGGGGTTTTGGGGCTCGGATAACAGTAGGGGCCTGTGATATACTCTGTGGACCTTCCCTCATTCAGTGTTAATTACATTTGCTTACTTTACCCTTAAACCATCCTTCAAATTCTGAAGAGCTGCGTTGACTGCACAGCCATTTGATCACTTAGTGAGTTAGGATAACTCATAGCAAACACCCCGTAAGTCAAATTATTTGATGTAGACCTAAAAATAAGTCCTACGAAAAAAGATCCCTAGTGCTCACTGTGTGCCACACTTCTCCAAGACAGAACATGGCTTTTGAACAACAGAGATCAACATTGACTTCATTGAGATCAATAGTTCCTTAATAACTGTAGATTTGGTGGAACATAGATCCAGGGATTTGGGGTATTGCATTATCATAGACATAGAGGAAGCAGTACATATTATGACACCGAGGCATATAAAGACATCCCACCCATATCAAAAGGTGTAGGCATAGGGTGGTACAGTTTGCCGAGCTCCAACATACACATGCCTTGAATCTCAGAGGGGATGGGAATAAGTTCAGGATGGCAGATCTCAGATATACAGAAGGCTTGTAGGATTGAGTTATGCAGCGGAGGATGGCTAGTGTGACCACATTGATATAGATTTCAGGGAATAATATTGCACTCATTATTTTTATATTTGGGTATGTGTCTAGGATGGTATCTCTAGGTTACTGCTGTGCACTGCACTGTAAAGAAGAATGAAGTGACAGTTTTGGATTGGGTTTCAGTGCAGAATTACTCAATATCCACTCTCCTTGAAGTTGCTTACCTCCATTTCCCCTCCACGGGTAAAGGTAAACTTGCTTTCTTCCCTGGCCTTGGATGGAAGCCCAGATTATATGGAGCATCTGAAAGACTAAATCGGAATTTAGGCATAAGATAAAAGGAAAACCATAAATTGCCGGGCAGTGCTACTGCCCCATCGCAGAATAAACCCAAGGCAAAGGTCCAACAGTGTTTATCCAATGGCCACTGCCCTTTGATGGCGTATAAATGATATACCAGTCCTTAAGGAGCACATTTGAACTACAAATATGTTTGATATTTTAAGGAACTAATTCACAATGTTGTTATGAGCAACTGTAACTTATCATTGACTTAAACCTGGAAAGGGGCATTTGATTGAGTAAGATGTTACCATGAGTTACTGTGGCTTACCCCTGATTTAAACACGGGGTGTTCCATTCACAAAGATTTCAATATAACATAGACTTACTAATAATAAACTAGAGATGGCTAAATGAATAACAAAGATTATACTATGGAAACTTTGACTTACGAGGCATAAATCAGTTTCTTGTAGTAAGTGAGGAGTACATTCATTTTATTTAATTTATAGAGCGTCTTGCGCCAAAGGTGCTGAACAAACAATATCAAAATCAGTACAATTCATCAACATAAGTACAAATTAAATCAGAAGACAGGGAAGCCAGGGAGTTAAGAGACAAGAGAAGATGCAAGAGGTTAAATTGAAAAATGCAGCGAGATGAGGTAGAGTGAAGTGAAAGGTGAAGGGAGTTCCAGTGTTTGTGGGCCAGGAGAGTAAAAGCGTGGAAACGAGAAGAATCACATGGAGGTTTAGGAACAGTAAGAAGACATACGTTTTGTGACCTTAGGGGGCGGCAAGGGACAAAGAAAGAGTAAAGTGGAAAGATAGAGAGGGGCCAGGCCATGACTACATTTGAAAACAATCGAGAGAAAATGGCAAAGAAGACGAGATTCAAAGGGGTTTAATGGAATCGAAAGTAGGGATGGTGTAATAGAAGGCCGAGGGGGGAAAAGAGAAAAAGATGCATGGAGGAATTATAAACAGAATGATAAACAGAACGAAGAGGAAAAAAGTGGGAAGCACAAAGACCAAGCAATAAAGATGAGCAATAGTCAATTTGGAGGAGGAGAGTAAATCAGAGTAACTCCTTGAAATGTCTTTGCAAATCATTAAGTCAAGGCTAAGTCAGTGTCATTTCTTAGTGAATTGGCCTCTACATTTATTTGGCATACTTCTGAAATTTGGAATACACTTAATTCTTGGAAATTCCAGTAGAACATTAAGGTGCAAATTACAAACAATAACTTGTTGTGCATAGTGTCAACCAAAGGGTTGAATACAGTCTGTGTAAATAACTAGACAGTGCTACTGTTAAGGTTTTAGGCACTGTGTTGTGATGAATCAGGGGAGATCAGCCCAAAGACCCTGGCCCAGGGTGGCCAGGGAAATGCAAATGCTACTGATCCTGACCCTGTGTTCTGCGGGAGGATCACATCGGAGGGGACTCAGATCAGGAGAATTGGGAGAACCCTCTAACCAACTTCCCTAGTGATCCCATGGGCTTAATGGCCTATTGTAAATCTGAAGCCTTTGATAAAAGAAGAACCAAGAACATTAGGGACTTCAAGTCCCATAATGCTCTAAGTACTGAGACGAGGAAGAGGGGCTCAGAGGTGCAGAATTGTAGTGTGAAGTCTAGTGGTTCTAATGACCCACAGCTGAGGGGGACTTTAGAACATTTAAAACCCCCTTCAGGTGCAAGCCATTAGAAAGCAGCAGTGGGAACAGCAGAAGCAGAAAGAAGACACTGGGGTCGCTGCTGTGTTTGCAACGGGATGCACTGCTGAGAGAGTCGTAGAAGTTAAAACTCCGAAGTGCAGAGGACACGCAGTGGGAAGCGGTGCTGTGACCGGCTGTCCCATAGGAGAGAGAACCTCTCCTGTTCTGACACCCTACTCCGGTAGTTAGCGTTCACGGGAGCATGTGAGGAGCGAGGCAGACTTCCTTTTCGAAAGGCGTGGGCCGCAGGAGTGTGTTACCAGAGCGGTCAGATAACCAGGACCAAAGAGAGAAGAAGAAGCTGAAGCAGCAGCAGTGGGTCGAACAGAAGCACAGGAAAATACCTGTGAATTGGTCTTCAGTAGGTAACCCTGGGGCACTCCCCAATAGACTGTTGGCTGCCAGCAACATTGTTGAATACCGAACTAATGAATTAAAGCAATTGTGGCATAATACTCCTATTAAGAGAAAGCGAGTGGATAAATATTGTAACCAACATTAAAGTAAAGAAGGGGCAATATTTGAACAAGATGAACGTAATCTACAAGAAAATACCAACCAGCATTGCTTAAACCAAAGAAAGGCACATATAAATAAAAAGGGATACAGCTTTCCAAAAAGGGGAAACCTGAACAAGAGACATTAGCAGCAGCTAACTTATGTTGTAGAAGGAACGCAAAGGAGGCAGGAAAGAAGCCCTCCTTGTAGAAATCATCAAGGGGGAGAGCATCATAACCTGCATTGCATGTGGCAAACTTCTCAGTGGAACAAAAAGCATCAATTTGTTTTGTATCCTTATGGAAGAAGTTGTTATCACCAATGTTGTTGTTGAAAGTCAAAGACTTTTCTAAAGTTTGTAGCAAACTTCCACACAGAGTACTGGTAGTAGTGATAGAAGTTTCATCCTGGCAGGCGAGTATATCATGAATGGGAATATTAGTGGTTAGTCCTGGCAGGTTAGTGGACCAGGAAGAAGACATTGAAGTACTGCAGTGTGGTGGAAGGTTGTGATGGAAAGAAAGTGGCATGTTGATATGTTGAGATGAATTATGGTAAAACCATCCTGAAACTATTATTGTTTATGAAGAAGAAATGTAAAAGTGGTTATTCTTCAAAAAGAGAAGTTATATTGAATACTGGCTAGAAGTGTGAAGATGTATTCTTTTTGGTTTATGAAGCAAGAGCATGTGGAAACATTGAACAATCATTTCAAAGAGTGAAAAATCTTGTTTTAGCAATCAAATCAATCCAAGGACCAAGTAAAAGACTTATGGAATGAACAGAATTTTGTGTTGCCTTTGGAGCAGAACTTGATTATTGAAAAGAACTTTCTTGGTGGGAACCTTGGTTTGGAAAGTCTGTCATTAATCCTGGGGAAGGGGATCCGACCCAGGTTACACAGATATATGTTTACAAAGTTTATGTTTGAATATAACTGTTATTTTATGGAGTTTAAATGGCCATATGATACCTGTATCATTTTGTTGTATAAGTGTGAAGGACAGATACCTTTTGATATACAAGTGTTTACCTTTAGTCTTAGCTTAACAGGCAGGGAAATCCTTGTTAGGTTAGGGAAAGTGAGGTTTTTTCTCACCCGTATTATTTAATAAATTGGCTACTTGTGAGAAAACTCCATCTACTTGTCCACCTCACATTTCTGACCCCTCACAGTGTGTAGAGGTTAACTAGCACTCCAAATCACAAGGATGTTTAGAGTTTATGTTGCATCATTAAAGAAGGCCAAACTTTAGTAAAAACATTGAATTTAGACATCGCCAAGCATAGTATTTAGTGTGAAAATGCTGATGTTTTAGTACCTTACACCTTCAGTGATTTTGAACCCAGAAATAGACGCAGGCTCGGCCTGCCTAATTAGAATGTTGTATCAAAAGGGATGCTCAGACAGCCAGTGTGTGCCATGCCACACAGAGAGGAGTGGATCTCTTGACACATTTTCACATTGATACAAGGCACAACATGTGCAAGTGAGTCTTAGTTCGCCAATGCTTGCTGCTGTTGGTATAGGGCGAGGAAGGTCCACGGTAGCGGGTAGAGAAGGGGTTCTGGTTCTGCTTCTTCCAACATTCAAAAGATCAATCATGCAGCCAGGCAAAACTCCAGTCACTCCATATGGCCTCTGTGAAATTGCACCAGTCCTAATGAACTGAGTGTGGTATTACAGAAACTTTGAATCTGTGAAAGTGTAGATAACACTGGGGCAGAAACTGCTCTAGAGCAAAAACCATATTCTTGCAAGGCATGGTTGCACCAAGGCAAGGGTCTATGACTTGGGCAAACATTGCCTTGGTGCACTTGCAGGGGTGGAAAGCTAATACCACTGTGGGTGTTGTGACTGGGGCATTGATCTTCCTGTTCTGTTCTGTAGGGAAGAAGGCTCCACCGCCTGGGTTAGCAGCTGGACGTGCATGTAGTACAAAGGGGATCATCCTCTTCTTCCTGGTGTAAGGGGACACCAAGGCTCCTTCGTATGGTCAGTCTGAAATAACCTCAGACGTTGAGGAATGGACAATTTTGGGTTGAGGTCATGGAAATAGTTAGGGTTTAGAGCAATCACCAGTGGGAAAATGATTCTAGTAAAAAATTGTAAAGAGGGTCCTCCCTGTGTAGTTTCAGACAGTTCTATATGGTTTCATTGTCACAATCTTCAAATTGTGCAGTTTGGGCATTGAATTTTTACTGTTTGTTACAAATTGTTTTGTTTCACCCCCATACCTACACCTTTCCTTGCCCCTGCCAACACCCTGCCCCCCACGACTCACACCTGAAATCCCTGTGACAAATGTCTTCCTCTGCTTGACTCAGCCCTGCAAACCCATACAATGACCGAACTGTCCACTTGAAATATTGTGGAAATGAAACAACTGCACACCAGTTTCAGACATCACGGCTTGTTTACAACAGCAGCAATAATTGGCAAATACTCGGGAGCACGCAGAACTTTCCATGCCAGACATGACAGGGGCGCTATTGCCCCAGGTCTACGTACCATTGGCAAGCGATTCCAGCAAGTCTTTACGGTCCAAACTGTGGGGCTACGAAAATACTATAGACTTAAAATGAACTGAAAATGAGCACACGAAACAACTGCTCCAGATGCCTCTACAAATACACCAATACATTTGGAGCTTGATGTGTATCCAATTGGCGAACAGGCTATTTTGAACTTGGTATTTTACTAGATAAGGCTATGGTGTACTGAAGGTCTTGGAAAGTACCGATATACTCTTACACATGTACTGGATTTAGCCAGAGGTAAATGTATTCCTTGGGGGATGCATGTTAAGAAAATATTGTATTGCATGAATGAAAACTCACTCTGGGAAGACCCCATTTCGATTGCAGTCGGCCCCAAAGGTAGAATAAAGGAGAAAGCAATGATCCAGCTCGGGTACATCTGGTTGAAGCTGCCAAAGCCATAAAACTAAGTCCTGATTATCTGGCATGCTAGGCAGAGTTTGGTCAAGAAGGCTATTTAGATTTTCTGAGCCCCCACTATGCACAAGACCTTTTTTGTTTGTTTCAGGCTAGGGACCTTGCAGATTGCTACCTTCACAAGATCTTGGAAAACTGGAGGGGGTGGTATCTGCCCTTTGTGTAATCAAGAAGAGGAAACCATCACCCATTTTGTATTTGTGTGTGAAAGAAACCTGAGAGAACAAAATATTGTAAACCCTTGCTGGAGAGAGAGGGTATTCGCTCCTTGGTGAATGCTTAGGAACTTTGCAAAGGCACTCTTAGCCCTTACCCTGTGCCGTGCGTAGCTTGTTAGATCCACCGAGCCTGGATGCGAAGGCGAAAATTGTGCATAGATACACTATTCACTTTAGACGAGGTTTAAACCCCCTGTGAAGTATTTTCACAATGTCATGAACTTAGTTTTAGATGTTGTGGCTGCAATTATACTCTCCCTACTTTTGAGCCCTTTTAGCTTTTTATCTCTTATTAGCTGAATTTACTTGATCATTTTTGATAATGAAAGTCACAATGTTAAATCAGGTTTTTATGAACTCAAACTGCTTAGCGTTTTATTTAATGTATTTTAAAATTCTTCTGTTGTAAATTATTTTTAAGTGGTTTATAAAGAAATGTATTATATCTTTGTATGAGTTTATGGCAACTGCCGAAATAAAGCTAAGTTTGACTTTGACAATAGCAGCCAAAACCCCCAGTGCATGGCTATTATCACGGATATTGAGTAGGAGTGTCCACTTTCCTTTGATCCCTCTCCTCCATCCTCCAAGTTAATAAGAATTTAGGATGGTCCTCCTTGGCCAGAGTTGCTTACTGTAAATACAGGTCTCGAGAGGATAGCTCAGGGGCAACGTGCTCACCTTGGAAGCAAGACGACATAGAGAAACACAAGTTCGAGCCACAGTTGCACGCTTAGAAACCTCTGTATATTATCATATCATATCATACATGGGGCTCCATCCACAAAGATTTGAACTGGAACATTTCAAAGATGCCCGTAAGCATCTCTGATTTGCTCCAGATACCTGATCCACAAAGAATAAAACTGAAGCAAATCTGGAGATGCTGGGTGAATCTTTGGGATGCTGTTGAAAAAATCTTTGAGTATCACAGTTGCATTTGAGAATGTCAAAGATGCTGCAGAAATCTCCTAATACCCGATTCGCAAAAACTAAAGCTGGAGCAAATATAGAGATGCCTGTAGCATCAGAGATGCTATTGAACAACACGTTAAGAACTGACTGCGCCTCAGAGATGCTCCAGGCATCTTCAGATTTGCCCCAGTTTTAGTCTTTGTGGATTAGGTCTTGGGTATCAGGAACAAATCAGAAATGATCACGGGTGACTCTGATTTGCTCCAGTTCAAATCTTTGAGAAGAATCGTTGTTGTGCAGTGAACACTCCAGCTGATCTAAAATGGTGGTTAAAACTCTTATGTCTGCTTTGTGAAAGAATTGACAGGACTTACCTTGGGAGGAAGGGAGATGAGAGAGCCCTTTTACTGTTCCTCTGCTTTTCCAAATGCGCTCGAAGCCGAGCATCGTGGTTTATCAAATAGTCCCAGCGAGCCCGTGGAACAAGGCCTCGCTGTTCACGCACGCGGTTTAAACTTCAAGAAAAAAATTATATGACAGATTTCAGTCTCAATTAATATGATATACATTAAAGACATTAACTAGCACCTGCATTACATCGAAAAAAGTATTGAATTCACCACATCACATTAAAATCTCTCTGTCATTCTACACTGCACCAGTAAAACAGTAGTTTAAGTAAAGCTTTTTCAAGCATAAACACATTATTTCTTCAATGGGGCTGTGTCCCTGTATCAAGAGAAAAGTGCAGTTTCCTTTGCTGATTTAAATAAATAATTAGGTGTTAATGTACTAATATAAGCTTACTAGTAGCTGAAATATGTGAACGATGGGAATTAGGATTCCAAAAAATAATAGTTGGGTAGGATGGCATTCTAATGAATTGCTAGTCGTGAAGTGCTGGCACGTTTTAAACATTGTTCATTTAGTAATTATAATTGTTCTTTTATAACACACTTAATACCAGAGATTGGTTTCTAAGAGCGGGATCATGATTCGAACCTGTGTTGCGCTGCGTTGCCCAAACGCGTTGCCCCTGAGCTATCCGACTGCGGGGAGATATTTGAACGCATACCGGAACATGCAAATGAGGATAACATTTGGTCTGCTTGCTGGGCCCTGGATCAGCAATGAGGACCGGTTTGAACATGCAAGCCAGAAATGCAATCTGTGTTGTACATGGCCATGTACTGCCCATTTCAGGATTTGATACATTTGTCCAGCAACAGTCAGGCAGACTAGAATGGTGGCATCCTGGAGAGTTCGAGAAAGTGAACGAGGTGGCTTAGCCCAGCACATGATCCTTGGGAAGCGAATGTAGAAGAGTTGGAAAGGGACAGAGGGGAGTTGGAGAAAGAGCGAGGGTGGCAGAAGAAAGTGATCCTGTATTTCTCCGGGTTCAAGCCTCCAGGTTGTCGCGAGATAGAGTAAGAGGGGCAGGGGTCGGGTTGAGCTTCTGGGGATGTGGGCAACCTGCTCGGTCGAGGGACAAATGACACCATAAATAAAAATGGTATCCATTTGTGAATTAATCCCAAGTCTACTATTGTTCCCAAACAGACATATGAATATGGTCGGTCTAAACTGTCTTATCCCTGGGCTGTATGTAAAACGAAGGGGCACCTGACTATTCCCTGACCATTCCAGGTATTGTATAATATATAAAAAACAATTGGTCAGGGCGACTCTGGACAAGACAACTTATGTTATGTTATGTTATGTGTTATGTCTTTGCTTCTATAGCGAACCATGAATCTATTCTGACAGTTTTTTATCACAATTATTGTGTATTTTTTATGGAATAATGCAATGTGTAAATTATACAAAGCATACCATAGCATCAAGGTAAATTGAGTCTAACACCATCCCCATAAAACATACAATTCTTCACAAATCTTGCATTAAGAATGACATCTAGTCATTTATAACAGACAAGCCTTGTGTTTACCAAGGTTTTTACAATAACACAATATAAAAAACAGATCATGGGCCTCATTACGAGGTTGGAGGTAGCCTTGCCGGTAAGAGCGGCAGGGCTACCTCCATATCGGCATGAAAGTCCGGCACCCGCGAATGGGCAATTCCCGGGTTTTCCGACCATGCCGGACCCGGTAATTGCCCTTTCGCGGGTGCCGGTGCTGGTAGATCCCCATTCCTGCCCCATAGGGCTCAATGGGAATGGAGATGCCTGTAGCACTAGCACCGTTCATAACAGTGACGGTGCTACAGGCATGCTGTGCTGGAAAGTGATGGAAAGATAATCCTGTGTTTTTCCCGCGCAGGTGAACATGTTCTGCTTCGCCCAGCACGCATACATGGTGGAGATCCTGGAGGCATCCCAGAGTCTCTGTGTTCCATTTCTGCAACACAGAGCTCTTTCACTGGCCCCGAGGGGTTCAGGTTATCGCTATTTTTGGAGCTTGTTTTTAAGGAATACTCTGGATGGAGACCATTCATTCTATTCATTTTTAAATTGTTATAGTTACACACCACAGGCCGTGAGGCAACACTTTCACTACTCCCGTCCTGATGAAGGCCATTACAACTGAAGCTGATAGAATACAATAGGCCGAAAAAAAACTTTTGTATCGACTTGATTTTCGTTTTAATGTGCCAAAAGTGGCAAAAAAAGCACATTATTTGTTTTGTATATTGTATTATTGTAAAATACTTGGCAAAACAAGGCTCATCTGTTATAAATGACTAGATGTCGTTCTTAATGTAAGATTTGTGAAAATGTTTATGTTTTATGAGGATGGTTTTAGACTCACTATACCTTGATGGTATGATATGCTTTGTAGAATTTCCACATTGCATTATTACACAAAAAATACACAATAATTGTGATCAAAAACTGTCAGAATAGATTAATTCTTCTATATGTTGTCTTGTCCAGATTCGGCCTGACCAATTGTTTTTGATATATTATGCCTGGGCCTGTACATTATACTTTTCCCCCCAATCAGATCCGAATGGGACAGGAACCACAACTATTTTCTCAAGGTCAGTCTTTCCAACCTGAAGTAGGTCCACACGATGCTGAGCCTTCCATATATTATAATCATATTGAAACGGTTGGGCCCTACTATTGGAACACTCAGGCGCTTCGTTCTGGGTCAAGGTAGGGTGATTGTATAGTTGCAAGGTGTTAGGCAGAATTACATGCAGTACCCTTTGGGAACACTACACACATTTAAGACTACAGGTGTAAGCACAATCTCACCTTTGGCACAGGCCTGTACTACACAGTTATGTGGTAGCAGTGGCTGAGCAGCCAGACTTATCTCAAGAGGGATGCGAGCAGTACAAGATGTTACACAATGGACTTGCAATCACAGTAGTTCAAGCAAACACTTACTTAAGGTTTCTTGGTAAAAGAATACACATTTATTTACACATTTAGTTAGAAAACATTCCACTAGTAAGAAGCAGCTCAATAGGTTTCTGAACAAGTTAGGCTCCCCTGAAGTGGGAGCAAAATGGCACTTCAGTAACTTTCAAAGGGGGTAGAAAGACAAAGGTTATAAGAATCAAACACAGTTACTTTCAGAGGAAGGGCAAATAATGTCAGTTATTATTATTATTATTATTATTATTATTATTATTATTAATTTATTATGCACAACCAAAAGAGGGCCCGGAGGCATACAGGTGCAGATCAGTTTAGGGAGATGAATCAAGAAAACGTGGAAAGGAGACAACTATTTATCTGAACAGATGGGTTTTAAGTTTTTTATTTTTTTATTCTTTAACCGAGGAACTGTTTTCTATAGCAGAATGTACAGCATTACATGTAGTAGGGGCACTTGACCAAAAAGCACCCTAGTTCCAATGAAGTTTTTGGGACCTCAAGGTTTCGATCGCCATTTGATCTCGGAGATCAATTTATTGCCTTAAGTTTTAGCCTGTTGATAAGGTAAGTAGGTGCATTACCTGCCAGAGCGTTAAATGTAATTGTTAAGAGGGTATCCAGTTATTTTTTTAAAGTCAAAATTTCAAAAATATTATTTAGAAAATACATTTTTTTCGAAAATCCATTTTTTCAAATATTTTTTTTTCTATTGTAATATTTAATTTCGAAATACAAAATATAATTCACAGGCATTCTTTAAAATATTGAATAATTTATTGAACAGTAAAATACATTGAATAGAATTGTTAACTATTTTCACCACTAGATGGCGAAACTGTATAACATTTGTAATTTAACTTAATAATATTATTTTTATAAACGTAGTTTTTTGCGTAACCCTTACGCATGCGTCACGTGTGCGTAAGCACCATTTTGCGAGTCCGTTCACTACCGTTGGGCGTCTTTGCTGCTGCTCTTCCCATTTCTCAGCATTTTTATTTAATCGGACCGTTTTTTTTGTATTGCACGTGTTTTTGGGATTGCTTGGTTTCTTTCTTTATGGACCATGGATTAAATTTATTTTTGCTGGAATGGTTTTTCTCGTTTTTTTGGAATGCCTCCTGGATCAATTTCATGGATTATGGATTCTCTCCTTGGAATGGTTTTTTTATGCATTTTTGCTTACTTTGGACACGTCCTGGATTAATTTTATTGATTTTGGATACTCACTTTGGCATCGTGTTTCGTGGATTCTCGGTTACTTTGGATGCTTCACGGATTAACCTTATGGTTTTAGGATACTTTATTTGGAATGGTTTTTAGACTTGTATTCGCTACTTCTGATTTGGATTGCTTTTTTGGCCTTCAACCACTCATTTTCTCACGGATTATCGTCGGACAGCGTGGATTTTCGAAATGGGATTTCTTCTGAAAGATCGTTTATTTTGGTGAGTACCCTTACGTCCTAACACTTCAGATTATACGCTGTTGCTTCTAAAAAGTCATATGCATCTTGTGTTTCAAAATTGTTCACTATAATTTAAACTCGTTGTTCATAGTCTCTATATTTTTTTTTTACTTGTGCATTTTCCAATGAAATGGTTTTAGATAACTTAAACTCTTGTGCTGATAGTTCTATAATTAAGTCCTGTTCCCTTAAGGTGCTTTACTCTTGCCTTTTACTCCCTTGTTTAACCCTTAGTATATCGTTATTTTATATGCTTTCGGGCACTCATAATGCATATAATTTGTGTATTCATTGCGGAGGCTGCAAGGGTTGCGTGGGTAGTAGGGAGGTGACAAGTTAACCCTGACATTTAGGCATTAGGTTAACACATTTTTTTTTCAATTTTTTTTTCTCGAAAAAATGGCCATCTCCATTATATGTATCTAATGTCGACACCTTTACATTCGACATTTTTTTTCGAAAATGTTGTTTGTCGGTAAACTATTTTCAGTAATATCACTATAAACCGTTAAGAGTCTGAATTTCACCCTTTGCTCGATGGGCAGCCAATGCAAGTTCCTTCTTATATCGGAAACATGGGTATATTTTCTTAGACCCATAATAGCTCTAATAGAGCTATTCTGGACGACTTGAAGTTTGTTCAATTCAGCTTTGTTTATACCAATAAGCAAAGAGCTACAATAATCCAGTGTTGATGATATAATAGCTCTTGCGATGGTTTTGCAACCTGTCTGTCAGAAAAGGTCTTATGTGAGCCAAGACTCGAATATAGTATGCAGATGATGAACCTAGGTTATTTACATGCGCTGACATACTTAAAGATTGCTTGAAGGTGACTCCGAGGATTTTTATTTTATCCTTCACTTGAATGGTATGGTTATCGATGCTGAAAGTTTGATAGTCTAGGGTCAATTTCTCAAGCCTTTGTTTAGACCCGATCAGTATCAGTTCTGTTTTCCCTGGATTCAGGGCCATGCCATTAGCATCCATCCATTTACGGATGAAATCATATATTTTAGCCACTATCCTGGCATGTTGGTCCTAGTTCCCCGACAGAGTGATAAGGCACTGTGAGTCGTCGGCGCAGTTCGAAAAACATATGTCCTTATTTTCCAAGTCATCAAAGAAAGAGACTGTAAAAAGGTTATAAAGAATCGGTGATAAGGCTGCCCCCTGAGGTATCCCATAGTTCATGGTAACTGGATCTGCTTGTGCTTGTTTACTGCAAACCCGGATTGTTCTTGAGCCTAGGAACGAAAGCATCCAATTCTTTGCATTAACGCTGAAATTTGCTCTTTCCTCCAACCTTTCCAGAAGGAGTTGGTGATCCACCAAATCGAATGCTGCTGAGAGATCCAAGGACATCAGAAGCATTGTGGACCCTTCATTTATTTTTGTCATCATCTTGGATTTAAGTGTGCTATATCCTGGGCGAAAACCTGACTGTCCATTATTGAGAATGGTATGTTTGTTGGTAAAAGAAGCCAACTGATCATATGCCACTCTATCCCTGATTTTTAGAATGAAAGGGGAGTTGGTAATAGGCCAGTAGTTATTTGCCTCTCCCGGATCTAAGTCTGCTTTCTTCAAGAGGGGGGTGATCTATGACCCTTTGAGCCTGCTCGGAACTATACCCTCTCTGAATGATGTGTTTACTATTTTTGTAAGGGATCCAATGAGTAACTCAGAGCATGCTTTATAGGATGCTGCTGGGAATTGATCACATTTACAAGTGGATGGCTTAAATTTAGTTAACACGATCCTCAGTTCGTCTTCTGATATATTTTAAAAATTAAATTCTGGAATATTTTGTTTCTTATTAGAAACTCGGGCCCCGGATGTACCCTTCACAGTGTGTGACTCTTTTTTTATTTTTTTCACTACCCACTTATTTTGGTGGTCTTGTCTATCATAGCCTGTTGAATTACTGTACATCAGGCTTGATTTATGTCTAGTTTAACTTGGTGTGTAGCCTCTGGTTTTTACAATTCTCTCAGAATTGTGAAAATGTCTTTGGTATCATGTTGGGCCTCGAAATTCTGGCTTTGTATGATAACTTTTTTGCATTGATCACTACAAGAGGCAATTCGATTCAATAGGCCTGGGCCAAAGTCAATGGTTCAGTGTCTTGGATAGGATAGCACAGTTCTGGTAGTAAACGGTTAAGTCTTTGCCAATGTTCATAGAAGTAGTTTGCCAGAAAAAGTTATATGTCGGGTTAGGAGCGAACAAGACTCCAAAGTTGGGAAAGTTTCACAAACTTTCACCGTGGCAGAAAAGATTTCCACACCGCGTTTGCACAGTACCTTATGGATGAAGAAAAGCTGTAGCTGAGGCAGTTGTTCCTGGCAGTTCCTGCAGATCTCGCTGTTCCTGAGCTTCAGTCGTGTGGACAAGAAGGAGGATATTGGGAGGTTCCTCTAGTGCCCAGAGAAGAGGCCACAAGCTTGGCTAAACGTCAGTTTAAGGTGTGAGTGCCTTAAAGTCCACAAACTGGTATCCTTCTCACTGGCTATCCGGTTTTCAACAGCACTCTGAAGAAAATTCGACCAGTATGGAGACAGTGTCCAGGTGGCTTGCGAGTTGGTTGTTCCCACCAGCTCAAGGGAAGAAGTCGTCCTTGAAGGGCTTCTCTATCAAGGGAGTTTCAGGCAATTCGGACCTGCAGCAGGGCTTCACCGGGCAAACCAACGGTCCAGGAGTTGCAGCAGTCATCTTCCTATAGCTTGTCTTCGGTTCTTTTGATCCAGTGGTCGACTCTGCCTTCCATGTCCCAGAGACCTGCTTTTAAACAGTTTCTCCCATTAATTCCAGGCTAGCTGCCACTCACCCAGCAGGGTGGCTGTCCTTGCCGGACAGGCAGCCAACCAATCACCCCAGAGTGCATTCAGGTTTCCTAGGAGACTAAGCACAGGGAGTTTCGGGCACCTCCCTCACATCCTGTCCAACCCCAGACAATCAGGCACCAGAGGAGGGCTTCAGCACTGAAGCCCGCCAAAGGGCATCGAGCAAAGTGACCAAACTTGGTTTGGCGCGCACAGTTAAACACAAGAAGGACTTTTCCTAAAAGAAACGGCAAAAAAAGGTGACATGAGTCTGTTTTTACAGAGGGGTCCTGGGCGCCATATTGAAAAACATGGCTGACCCGATTTTTAGCTACCGGTGTTCGCGGTCGGGAAAAATCGTGGTAGTTTGTTCTAAAACCACTGCCACCAGAAATGTCAAGAGGAAAGGGTAACATTTGACTGTTACATGAGTGTTTAGACATAGGGGATACTAGGCAACCCCTCCAGCACTCTATAGGAAGATAGTTTGTGCTGGGTCTATGAATTTTAAAAGACTAGCAAAGTCAATTTAACTTTACATGCACTGGGAGATGACATCCCTGTGCCACTGCACTGAAGGTGCTGTGTGACACACAAGAAAAAGATGATGCCTATGGAGTTTGTCTAAAAACTCCATATCCAAAGAACACAAAAGTAAAACACATTGAAAATGAAAAGTTCAAAGGCCCAAAATATAGCAAAAGAAATGGAGGGCTCTAAGGTAGAGGGAATTTAGCACTTGGGTGAAAATTCTCCCTAACACAAGGTCACGGGTAGTGAGAGGTGGCGCCCTCACCTCCTTTGGTATCAAGAAGAAACTGGTTCCTGGATACCTCACATTTAGCATGTAGAAAAGGATGAATGTCCGCACAGTGTTTGCGTGGGTTCAGTGATATTTATTCAGAAGAAGACAAATAGGGCCTCATTACGACCCTGGCGGAATGGGTTTAACGGCGCCGGTAATGGTGCTGGTGCCGTTAAACCCATTCCGACCTATTACGAGGTTCCCTTGCGGGACCCGCACTGGATCGCTGGTCAGATCAGATGTCCAGAGCAGGTCCCGCGAGGGGACCAGGGAGCTAACAACGGGCCCGCAGCGGGCCCGTTATTAACGGGCCCGTTGTTAGCTCCCTCCCCATTCCCATTGAGCCCTATGGGGGCTTGAATGGGAATGGGGATGGGTATTTTGAATGAGGAATTACCGGGTCCTCCAAGGTTGGAATGGCCCGGTAATTCCTCATTCAAGGAACCTGGACCCGGACCCGAGTTTATGGCAGAAAATATGGAAATCGTTCTGCTTTGTCAGAATTCAAAAAAGCAGGTGGAAGGAACATCCACCACACAAGCCTTATGCCTCTCCCATCGAGCACTACATAAAACTGGACCGCAATATCTTCAAGACAAGCTAATACCTTATCACCCCACTCGCACACTAAGATCAAGCTCAGCCGGCCTCCTAGTAATCCCTAAGACAAACTCAGCCAGATTAGGCGGATCATCATTCTCAGCGCTAGCCCCAACCCTATGGAACTCGCTCCCACCCTACATCCGCCTGACTGAAGACTTAACGGCCTTCCGCAAACTACTGAAAACCTGGCTCTTCCCCTAAAACTAACCAGCAATTTGACCGGAAGCAAGAAATGTACAACTAAATAAAATCGAATGTAAACCATAAGACAAACAGTACCAAACGAATAATGTAGATCAAAACAGTGAAGTGGATAATAGGAATAAATCATCAGGAAACTAGGAGATCTGGATGGACGCTTGACCAGACGAATGTGTAAGAGTAAATGAGCATGTAGAGGGGACGAGCGAAGAGGGCGGATGAACGTCGAGAACGGATGAGCATGGAGAGCGGATGAGCATGGAAATCGGATGAGTATGGAGAGCAGATGGGTGTGGAGCGTGGAGAGCGGACGAGTGTGGAGAGTGGATGAGTGTGGAGAGCGGATGAGTGTGGAGAGCGGATGAATGTGGAGAGCGGATGAATATGAAGAGCGGAGGAGCATGGAGAGTGGAGGAGCGTGGAGAGCGACTGAATGTGGAAAAGCACAGAGCGAGTGTGGAGAACGACTGAGTGGAGAGCGCAGAAGCGTAAGATGCAGTTGAGCCTGGAGAGCAGATGAGGATGGAGAGCGGATGAGTGTGAGAGCGGATGAGCGTAGAAAGCGGATGAGCGTAGAAAGCGGATGAGTGTGGAGAGCGGATGAGTGTGGAGAGCGGTTGAGTGTGGAGAGCGGATGAGTGTGGAGAGCGGATAAGTGTGGAGAGCGGATGAGTGTGGAGAGCGGATGAGTATGGAGAGCGGATGAGTGTGAAGAGCGGAGTAGCGTGGAGAGCGACTGAATGTGGAAAGCACAGAGCGAGTGTGGAGAACGACTAAGTGAAGAGCGCAGAAGCGTAGGATGCAGTTGAGCCTGGAGAGCAGAAGAGGGTGGAGAGCAGATGAGTGTGAGAGCGGATGAGCGTAGAAAGCGGATGAGCGTAGAAAGCGGATGAGTGTGGAGAGCGGATGAGTGTGGAGAGCGGATGAGTGTGGAGAGCGGTTGAGTGTGGAGAGCGGATGAGTGTGGAGAGCGGATAAGTGTGGAGAGCGGATGAGTGTGGAGAGCGGATGAGTATGGAGAGCGGATGAGTGTGAAGAGCGGAGTAGCGTGGAGAGCGACTGAATGTGGAAAGCACAGAGCGAGTGTGGAGAACGACTAAGTGAAGAGCGCAGAAGCGTAGGATGCAGTTGAGCCTGGAGAGCAGATGAGGGTGGAGAGCGGATGAGCGTAGAGAGCGGATGAGTCTAGAGAGCGGATGAGTGTAGAGAGCGGATGAGTGTGGAGAGCGGATGAGTGTGGAGAGCGGATGAGTGTGGAGAGCGGATGAGTGTTCTGAAACAGATGAATACGTGGAGTGGACGTAAGAGTGGCGCAGATGAGCTGATGGAGCGGATGATTGTGCGAAAAGGTGAATGGGTGGTGTCGGGTGAGTGTGTGGAGCGGATGTTGTGTGGGGAGCGGATGAGCGTTTGGTGCGGGCCAATAGTGTGGAGCGGACGAGTGTGCGGAGCGAACGCGTGTGTGGAGTGGACGAGTGTGTGAAGCGGATGAATGTGTGGTGCAGATAAATGTTGTGAAACAGATGAATGTGTAGAGCGAACAAATACACAGTGCGGATGAGTGTCTGGAACGGATAGTCACGCAGAACAGACAAGTAATATTATCAAGCCAACGACTAGTATGTTGTGCCGATGTGTGGGTGGACCGGGTGATCGAGTATCAAGACTGTACGAGTGTCTAGACCGAACGAGTGTGTAGACGGGACAAGTGTGTAGACGGGACGAGTATGTAGACGGGACGAGTGTGTAGACGGGACGAATGTGCGGAGCGGACGAATGTGCGGAGCGGACGATTGTGCGGAGTGGACGACGTTTAACCAGACAAATGTGTAAGAATGAACGAGCATGTAGAAAGGACGAGCAAGGAGGGCGGACGAACGTCGAGAACGGATGAGCACGGAGAGCGGATGAGCGTGGAAATCGGATGAGTATGGAGAGCGGATGGGTGGGAAGCGTGGAAAGCGGATAAGGGTGGAGAGCGGATGAGTGTGGAGAGCGGATGAGTGTGGAGAGCGGATGAGTGTGGAGAGCGGATAAGTAAGAAGAGCGGAAGAGCATGGAGAGCGGAGGAGCGTGGAGAGTGACTGAATGTGGAAAGCACAGAGCAAGTGTGGAGAGCGGATGAGTGTGGAGAGCGGATGAGTGTGGAGAGCGGATGAGTGTGGGGAGCGGATGAGTGTGGGGAGCGGATGAGTGTGGGGAGCGGATGAGTGTGGGGAGCAGATGAATGTGGGGAGCGGATGAATGTGGAGGGCGGATGAGTGTATAGAGAGCGTTTGAGTATACAGAGCGGATGAGTGCGTAGGCAGACAGGAGTTCATGCGCTGGGTAGACTGGAGTGCATGCACAAGAAGGACAGGAGTGCACACTTATGGAACACATGAGAGCATGCGTGAGGCACACTGGAGAATGAAGGATAATCTTGAGCACGCAAGGTGAACCAGAGTACATGAATAGGTCAAGCAAGCATGAATGTGTAGGACAATCCCGAACGCCTGAAACGAACAAAATGAATAGAACGGACCTGCCCGCTCGGAACTGCGTGACATACATAATATGCTTTGGAATGCAGGGAACATTTGAAAAAAATACTTACCATAACACACCCTACGCTTACTCTCTCCCTTACACCACCACTCAACTAGAACACAGAGATACTATGACACCATTCGGTATAACTGTTCTCATATCTACATCTCCCGCTCACTCCACAACACTCTAAGTAAACATTGCTGGTTTCACACCCCCCAGCCAGGCGTTCTCCTCAGGCCTAATGCAGCCACACTCGTCCTGGATAAAGCCAGCCAGAGCGAACACATACTCCTGATCTCTCAACCACCACACCTACCGCTAAGAAGCAGCTACCACTTGAATTCCGCACCAGCTGCACACATACCTGGTGCACACACGCACCTTTTGACTTTTGACTCTCTCTTCTCCCTCTACTGACCCGAACTTCGGTTCCCGAGGGCGTTCAACCTACCAGCGCCTTCAGACCATACCAATGGTATATAAGGCGCTATATAAATGCAAAATAACATAACATAACATAACAAAAATACTTTGACCAAAATAAAATGAAACAAGCACAAGGAGTGTAACAGCTACCAACTCAACCCCTTCTAAAATCAGTAAATTAAAGAAATGTAAAGGCCTGGCTCACTGGCAAACTGAACAGTGAGATCCAGGCCGTTTTTAGAATATTCACAACAATTGTGTATTAGAAAACTATAGGCATTTAACGAGTTGCAATAGTGATCACATGAAAATTGTATTGGTTAATAGGTAAAAACGGATTTTACTATTTGTGGTCAAAGAAACATTGCACTGGTGGATTTCACAGATGACTCCAGAACAGACTTGTTGCCTTAGTTACCCCCTCATGAGTTATTTTGGGAATTAAATGTGTCTGAAACAGTTATTTTATTATTATTTATTTAATTTTAACATTTGTTTAATGCCCAGACCCACAGGTATCACAGCGTTTGTACAGGCTAGTAACAGAGTAAAAACTTTACAGATCATTGAGTTAGTCGGAAGTAGTACGGGCAAAGTAGGAGACAGTTCATGCTTAAAGTGTTAGTCATACTTATAGAATAACCACGTTTTCAACAGCCGCTTGAATGCTGGCTATGAGGGCTAATTTCTTAAGTGTGGAGTTAAGGAGTTCCACAGGGCGGGGGCTGTGGTGCTGAAACGAACGCCTCCTGCTCCGGCTAGTTTAAAGCGTAGGACAGCTAGGGTAAGCTGGTCAGAGGTTTGGAGTGAACAAGAGTGCTGTTTCTTTGCGATGCAATGGTTCAAGTATATGGGGGCTTCATTGTAGATGCAACAGTGCGCTACAGTCAAGGTTTTGAAGTCAATCCATGCGTTTATTGGTAGTCAATGGACTTCTCGTTGAGTTGCAGGAAGGTGGTCTGATTTGCAGAGGCCCAGAGGGCTTTGTTTTGAAGCAACTGTGGCATAGCTCGATTGGATGCGGATGTGCCCTTCAATAGGTCATTACAATAGTCTAGTTTGCTCAGGATAATGGCTCTGGAGAGAGTGAGGCAGTTGTTGGGGTTCAGGAATGGTCTGCTTAATGAGATAGGTTTGGCAGTGTGTGAGGTTGAAAATGCCAGAGCATTGACATGTCTCGTCATTGTTAATTCTGCATCAAGGTAGACCCCAGGGTTTTGGCATGTTTTTTTTTGTTGAAACTTTGGCTTTATTTGCATGTTCTTAATATAACAAACGGGCTCGATACATGTTCAAAGAATATACATTTGGCTGGCACAATAGCCCCTTTTTTTTACTTGTGAATTTTCCAATAAAATGGTTTTAGATAACTTAAACTCTTGTGCTGATAGTTCTATAATTAAGTCCTGTTCCCTTAAGGTGCTTTACTCTTGCCTTTTACTCCCTTGTTTAACCCTTAGTATATCGTTATTTTATATGCTTTCGGGCACTCATAATGCATATAATTTGTGTATTCATTGCGGAGGCTGCAAGGGTTGCGTGGGTAGTAGGGAGGTGACAAGTTAACCCTGACATTTAGGCATTAGGTTAACACATTTTTTTTTCAATTTTTTTTTCTCGAAAAAATGGCCATCTCCATTATATGTATCTAATGTCGACACCTTTACATTCGACATTTTTTTCGAAAATGTTGTTTGTCGGTAAACTATTTTCAGTAATATCACTATAAACCGTTAAGAGTCTGAATTTCACCCTTTGCTCGATGGGCAGCCAATGCAAGTTCCTTCTTATATCGGAAACATGGGTATATTTTCTTAGACCCATAATAGCTCTAATAGAGCTATTCTGGACGACTTGAAGTTTGTTCAATTCAGCTTTGTTTATACCAATAAGCAAAGAGCTACAATAATCCAGTGTTGTTGATATAATAGCTCTTGCGATGGTTTTGCAACCTGTCTGTCAGAAAAGGTCTTATGTGAGCCAAGACTCGAATATAGTATGCAGATGATGAAACTAGGTTATTTACATGCGCTGACATACTTAAAGATTGCTTGAAGGTGACTCCGAGGATTTTTATTTTATCCTTCACTTGAATGGTATGGTTATCGATGCTGAAAGTTTGATAGTCTAGGGTCAATTTCTCAAGCCTTTGTTTAGACCCGATCAGTATCAGTTCTGTTTTCCCTGGATTCAGGGCCATGCCATTAGCAGCCATCCATTTACGGATGAAATCATATATTTTAGCCAATATCCTGGCATGTTGGTCCTAGTTCCCCGACAGAGTGATAAGGCACTGCGAGTCGTCGGCGCAGTTCGAAAAACATATGTCCTTATTTTCCAAGCCATCAAAGAAAGAGACTGTAAAAAGGTTATAAAGAATCAGTGATAAGGCTGCCCCCTGAGGTATCCCATAGTTCATGGTAACTGGATCTGCTTGTGCTTGTTTACTGCAAACCCGGATTGTTCTTGAGCCTAGGAACGAAAGCATCCAATTCTTTGCATTAACGCTGAAATTTGCTCTTTCCTCCAACCTTTCCAGAAGGAGTTGGTGATCCACCAAATCGAATGCTGCTGAGAGATCCAAGGACATCAGAAGCATTGTGGACCCTTCATTGATTTTTGTCATCATGTTGGATTTAAGTTCCAAGAGTGCTGACTTTGTGCTATATCCTGGGCGAAAACCTGACTGTCCATTATTGAGAATGGTATGTTTGTTGGTAAAAGAAGCCAACTGATCATATGCCACTCTATCCCTGATTTTTAGAATGAAAGGGGAGTTGGTAATAGGCCAGTAGTTATTTGCCTCTCCCGGATCTAAGTCTGCTTTCTTCAAGAGGGGGGTGATCTATGACCCTTTGAGCCTGCTGGGAACTATACCCTCTCTGAATGATGTGTTTACTATTTTTGTAAGGGATCCAATGAGTAACTCAGAGCATGCTTTATAGGATGCTGCTGGGAATTGATCACATTTACAAGTGGATGGCTTAAATTTAGCTAACACGATCCTCAGTTCGTCTTCCGATATATTTTAAAAATTAAATTCTGGAATATTTTGTTTCTTATTAGAAACTCTGGCCCCGGCTGTACCCTTCACAGTGTGTGACTCTTTTTTTATTTTTTTCACTACCCACTTATTTTGGTGGTCTTGTCTATCATAGCCTGTTGAATTACTGTACATCAGGCTTGATTTATGTCTACTTTAACTTGGTGTGTAGCCTCTGGTTTTTCCAATTCTCTCAGAATTGTGAAAATGTCTTTGGTATCATGTTGGGCCTCGAAATTCTGGCTTTGTATGATAACTTTTTTGCATTGATCACTACAAGAGGCAATTCGATTCAATAGGCCTGGGCCAAAGTCAATGGTTCAGTGTCTTGGATAGGATAGCACAGTTCTGGTAGTAAACGGTTAAGTCTTTGCCAATGTTCATAGAAGTAGTTTGCCAGAAAAAGTTATATGTCGGGTTAGGAGCGAACAAGACTCCAAAGTTGGGAAAGTTTCACAAACTTTCACCGTGGCAGAAAGGATTTGCACACCGCGTTTGCACAGTACCTTATGGATGAAGAAAAGCTGTAGCTGAGGCAGTTGTTCCTGGCAGTTCCTGCAGATCTCGCTGTTCCTGAGCTTCAGTCGTGTGGACAAGAAGGAGGATATTGGGAGGTTCCTCTAGTGCCCAAAGAAGAGGCCACAAGCTTGGCTAAACGTCAGTTTAAGGTGTGAGTGCCTTAAAGTCCACAAACTGGTATCCTTCTCACTGGCTATCCGGTTTTCAACAGCACTCTGAAGAAAATTCGACCAGTATGGAGACGGTGTCCAGGTGGCTTGCGAGTTGGTTGTTCCCACCAGCTCAAGGGAAGAAGTCGTCCTTGAAGGGCTTCTCTATCAAGGGAGTTTCAGGCAATTCGGACCTGCAGCAGGGCTTCACCGGGCAAACCAACGGTCCAGCAGTTGCAGCAGTCATCTTCCTATAGCTTGTCTTCGGTTCTTTTGTTCCAGTGGTCGACTCTGCCTTCCATGTCCCAGAGACCTGCTTTTAAACAGTTTCTCCCATTCATTCCAGGCTAGCTGCCACTCACCCAGCAGGGTGGCTGTCCTTGCCGGACAGGCAGCCAACCAATCACCCCAGAGTGCATTCAGGTTTCCAAAGAGACTAAGCACAGGGAGTTTCGGGCACCTCCCTCACATCCTGTCCAACCCCAGACAATCAGGCACCAGAGGAGGGCTTCAGCACTGAAGCCCGCCAAAGGGCATCGAGCAAAGTGACCAAACTTGGTTTGGCGCGCACAGTTAAACACAAGAAGGACTTTTCCTAAAAGAAACGGCAAAAAAAGATGACATGAGTCTGTTTTTACAGAGGGGTCCTGGGCGCCATATTGAAAAACATGGCTGACCCGATTTTTAGCTACCGGTGTTCGCGGTCGGGAAAAATCGTGGTAGTTTGTTCTAAAACCACTGCCACCAGAAATGTCAAGAGGAAAGGGTAACATTTGACTGTTACATGAGTGTTTAGACATAGGGGATACTAGGCAACCCCTCCAGCACTCTATAGGAAGATAGTTTGTGCTGGGTCTATGAATTTTAAAAGACTAGCAAAGTCAATTTAACTTTACATGCACTGGGAGATGACATCCCTGTGCCACTGCACTGAAGGTGCTGTGTGACACACAAGAAAAAGATGATGCCTATGGAGTTTGTCTAAAAACTCCATATCCAAAGAACACAAAAGTAAAACACATTGAAAATGAAAAGTTCAAAGGCCCAAAATATAGCAAAAGAAATGGAGGGCTCTAAGGTAGAGGGAATTTAGCACTTGGGTGAAAATTCTCCCTAACACAAGGTCACGGGTAGTGAGAGGTGGCGCCCTCACCTCCTTTGGTATCAAGAAGAAACTGGTTCCTGGATACCTCACATTTAGCATGTAGAAAAGGATGAATGTCCGCACAGTGTTTGCGTGGGTTCAGTGATATTTATTCAGAAGAAGACAAATAGGGCCTCATTACGACCCTGGCGGAATGGGTTTAACGGCGCCGGTAATGGTGCTGGTGCCGTTAAACCCATTCCGACCTATTACGAGGTTCCCTTGCGGGACCCGCACTGGATCGCTGGTCAGATCAGATATCCAGAGCAGGTCCCGCGAGGGGACCAGGGAGCTAACAACGGGCCCGCAGCGGGCCCGTTATTAACGGGCCCGTTGTTAGCTCCCTCCCCATTCCCATTGAGCCCTATGGGGGCTTGAATGGGAATGGGGATGGGTATTTTGAATGAGGAATTACCGGGTCCTCCAAGGTTGGAATGGCCCGGTAATTCCTCATTCAAGGAACCTGGACCCGGACCCGAGTTTATGGCAGCCATGCCCTTATTAAGGGCATGGCTACCTCTAAACTCGTAATGAGGCCCAGTCTTTTATGTGGTCAGCCGACACATATTTCGACCTCTGGGGTCTTTATCAAGGCTATGTTGTAGGCAAGTGGGCCCGGATGTCCATGCGTGGTCGGTCCTGTATAGGCCATGGTCGGTAGCTCTTGGATTGATTGGTTTGACCCGTTAGGCTCTGGGATTGATGTCTGTCCGTGTGTGACTCCCTCATAGTGCTGTCACACACAGAATCGATGGGAGAGGTGGAGGCACTTTATGCCATCAGATATTGGGCACCATTAAACATCAGAGTCTGTACCGGGTGGTTACACAAATCGCATTCAGTACTTAAAGAACTTGGAAGGGCATTAACCCATAATGCTGGATAGACAATAAGTAGTGCCTTACATTTAGGTATGCCTCAAGGCACTGAATGAGCTAAATAAACCCACTGTTACAAGAGGTTTCTAAACCCTGTCTTTCACACACACACACAGCCACCCCCCCATACTCTCCTAATCTTGTAAATAACAAAGAGAAAGTCTTCATAAATAATGGCCCTTCCAACTGTTGAATATCCTGAAGAAAATATGGAAATCGTTCTGCTTGTGTCAGAATTCAAAAAAGCAGGTGGAAGGAACATCCACCACACAAGCCTTATGCCTCTCCCATCGAGCACTACATAAAACTGGACCGCAATATCTTCAAGACAAGCTAATACCTTATCACCCCACTCGCACACTAAGATCAAGCTCAGCCGGCCTCCTAGTAATCCCTAAGACAAACTCAGCCAGATTAGGCGGATCATCATTCTCAGCGCTAGCCCCAACCCTATGGAACTCGCTCCCACCCTACATCCGCCTGACTGAAGACTTAACGGCCTTCCGCAAACTACTGAAAACCTGGCTCTTCCCCTAAAACTAACCAGCAATTTGACCGGAAGCAAGAAATGTACAACTAAATAAAATCGAATGTAAACCATAAGACAAACAGTACCAAACGAATAATGTAGATCAAAACAGTGAAGTGGATAATAGGAATAAATCATCAGGAAACTAGGAGATCTGGATGGACGCTTGACCAGACGAATGTGTAAGAGTGAATGAGCATGTAGAGGGGACGAGCGAAGAGGGCGGATGAACGTCGAGAACGGATGAGCATGGAGAGCGGATGAGCATGGAAATCGGATGAGTATGGAGAGCAGATGGGTGTGGAGCGTGGAGAGCGGATGAGTGTGGAGAGCGGATGAGTGTGGAGAGCGGATGAATGTGGAGAGCGGATGAATGTGGAGAGCGGATGAATATGAAGAGCGGAGGAGCATGGAGAGTGGAGGAGCGTGGAGAGCGACTGAATGTGGAAAAGCACAGAGCGAGTGTGGAGAACGACTGAGTGGAGAGCGCAGAAGCGTAAGATGCAGTTGAGCCTGGAGAGCAGATGAGTGTGGAGAGCGGATGAGTGTGGAGAGCGGATGAGTGTGGTGAGCGGTTGAGTGTGGAGAGCGGATGAGTGTGGAGAGCGGATAAGTGTGGAGAGCGGATGAGTGTGGAGAGCGGATGAGTATGGAGAGCGGATGAGTGTGAAGAGCGGAGTAGCGTGGAGAGCGACTGAATGTGGAAAGCACAGAGCGAGTGTGGAGAACGACTAAGTGAAGAGCGCAGAAGCGTAGGATGCAGTTGAGCCTGGAGAGCAGATGAGGGTGGAGAGCGGATGAGCGTAGAGAGCGGATGAGTGTGGAGAGCGGATGAGTGTGGAGAGCGGATGAGTGTGGAGAGCGGATGAGTGTGGAGAGCGGATGAGTGTTCTGAAACAGATGAATACGTGGAGTGGACGTAAGAGTGGCGCAGATGAGCTGATGGAGCGGATGATTGTGCGAAAAGGTGAATGGGTGGTGTCGGGTGAGTGTGTGGAGCGGATGTTGTGTGGGGAGCGGATGAGCGTTTGGTGCGGGCGAATAGTGTGGAGCGGACGAGTGTGCGGAGCGGACGAGTGTGTGGAATGGACGAGTGTGTGAAGCGGATGAATGTGTGGTGCAGATAAATGTTGTGAAACAGATGAATGTGTAGAGCGAACAAATACACAGTGCGGATGAGTGTCTGGAACGGATAGTCACGCAGAACAGACAAGTAATATTATCAAGCCAACGACTAGTATGTTGTGCCGATGTGTGGGTGGACCGTGTGATCGAGTATCAAGACTGTACGAGTGTCTAGACCGAACGAGTGTGTAGACGGGACGAGTGTGTAGACGGGACGAATGTGTAGACGGGACGAGTGTGTAGACGGGACGAATGTGCGGAGCGGACGAATGTGCGGAGCGGACGATTGTGCGGAGTGGACGACGTTTAACCAGACAAATGTGTAAGAATGAACGAGCATGTAGAAAGGACGAGCAAGGAGGGCGGACGAACGTCGAGAACGGATGAGCACGGAGAGCGGATGAGCGTGGAAATCGGATGAGTATGGAGAGCGGATGGGTGGGAAGCGTGGAAAGCGGATAAGGGTGGAGAGCGGATGAGTGTGGAGAGCGGATGAGTGTGGAGAGCGGATGAGTGTGGAGAGCGAATAAGTAAGAAGAGCGGAAGAGCATGGAGAGCGGAGGAGCGTGGAGAGCGACTGAATGTGGAAAGCACAGAGCAGGTGTGGAGAGCGGATGAGTGTGGAGAGCGGATGAGTGTGGAGAGCGGATGAGTGTGGAGAGCAGATGAGTGTGGGGAGCGGATGAGTGTGGGGAGCGGATGAGTGTGGGGAGCGGATTAGTGTGGGGAGCGGATGAGTGTGGGGAGCAGATGAGTGTGGGGAGCGGATGAATGTGGGGAGCGGATGAGTGTATAGAGAGCGTTTGAGTATACAGAGCGGATGAGTGCGTAGGCAGACAGGAGTTCATGCGCTGGGTAGACTGGAGTGCATGCACAAGAAGGACAGGAGTGCACACTTATGGAACACATGAGAGCATGCGTGAGGCACACTGGAGAATGAAGGATAATCTTGAGCACGCAAGGTGAACCAGAGTACATGAATAGGTCAAGCAAGCATGAATGTGTAGGACAATCCCGAACGCCTGAAACGAACAAAATGAATAGAACGGACCTGCCCGCTCGGAACTGCGTGACATACATAATATGCTTTGGAATGCAGGGAACATTTGAAAAAAATACTTACCATAACACACCCTACGCTTACTCTCTCCCTTACACCACCACTCAACTAGAACACAGAGATACTATGACACCATTCGGTATAACTGTTCTCATATCTACATCTCCCGCTCACTCCACAACACTCTAAGTAAACATTGCTGTTTTCACACCCCCCAGTCAGGCGTTCTCCTCAGGCCTAACGCAGCCACACTCGTCCTGGATAAAGCCAGCCAGAGCGAACACATACTCCTGATCTCTCAACCACCACACCTACCGCTAAGAAGCAGCTACCACTTGAATTCCGCACCAGCTGCACACATACCTGGTGCACACACGCACCTTTTGACTTTTGACTCTCTCTTCTCCCTCTACTGACCCGAACTTCGGTTCCCGAGGGCGTTCAACCTACCAGCGCCTTCAGACCATACCAATGGTATATAAGGCGCTATATAAATGCAAAATAACATAACATAACATAACAAAAATACTTTGACCAAAATAAAATGAAACAAGCACAAGGAGTGTAACAGCTACAAACTCAGCCCCTTCTAAAATCAGTAAATTAAAGAAATGTAAAGGCCTGGGTCACTGGCAAACTGAACAGTGAGATCCAGGCCGTTTTTAGAATATTCACAACAATTGTGTATTAGAAAACTATAGGCATTTAACGAGTTGCAATAGTGATCACATGAAAATTGTATTGGTTAATAGGTAAAAACGGATTTTACTATTTGTGGTCAAAGAAACATTGCACTGGTGGATTTCACAGATGACTCCAGAACAGACTTGTTGCCTTAGTTACCCCTTCATGAGTTATTTTTGGAATTAAATGTGTCTGAAACAGTTATTTTATTATTATTTATTTAATTTTAACATTTGTTTAATGCCCAGACCCACAGGTATCACAGCGTTTGTACAGGCTAGTAACAGAGTAAAAACTTTACAGATCATTGAGTTAGTCGGAAGTAGTACGAGCAAAGTAGGAGACAGTTCATGCTTAAAGTGTTAGTCATACTTATAGAATAACCACGTTTTCAACAGCTGCTTGAATGCTGGGTAGGAGGGCTAATTTCTTAAGTGTGGAGTTAAGGAGTTCCACAGGGCGGGGGCTGTGGTGCTGAAACGAACGCCTCCTGCTCCGGCTAGTTTAAAGCGTAGGACAGCTAGGGTAAGCTGGTCAGAGGTTTGGAGTGAACAAGAGTGCTGTTTCTTTGCGATGCAATGGTTCAAGTATTTGGGGGCTTCATTGTAGATGCAACAGTGCGCTACAGTCAAGGTTTTGAAGTCAATCCATGCGTTTATTGGTAGTCAATGGACTTCTCGTTGAGTTGCAGGAAGGTGGTCTGATTTGCAGAGGCCCAGAGGGCTTTGATTTGAAGCAACTGTGGCATAGCTCGATTGGATGCGGATGTGCCCTTCAATAGGTCATTACAATAGTCTAGTTTGCTCAGGATAATGGCTCTGGAGAGAGTGAGGCAGTTGTTGGGGTTCAGGAATGGTCTGCTTAATGAGATAGGTTTGGCAGTGTGTGAGGTTGAAAATGCCAGAGCATTGACATGTCTCGTCATTGTTAATTCTGCATCAAGGTAGACCCCAGGGTTTTGGCATGTTTTTTTTGGTTGAAACTTTGGCTTTATTTGCATGTTCTTAATATAACAAACGGGCTCGATACATGTTCAAAGAATATACATTTGGCTGGCACAATAGCCCCTGCCCCCCCTCCCCTCCACCCCGCACCCCAATACATAACCACCCCCCTGAAAACTTATTCAAACTTGAACCATAAGTGTGGGAGACTCCTTGAATGTTCTTTTGTGTCCGGAGCTTGGGAGTAAATGTGGACGTCGACTTCTTCTATGGATGTAATTCGACCACCGTCCCCCGGGCCATGGGCGCCCGTTCCATTTTTAGTTCATCCCTAACCCCATCCCCGTCCGCCCCCGCCGGGGGCCCCTAGCGGGCATCAGTGAACGTCCCATCCCCAGGTCTGCTGCACCCCATACCAGTTTGCTTGGAATGAGCCAGAGTCATTGTTCATCATTGCCGTTAGTGCCAGTCCTCCTTTGAGGGGGTCTCTGGGCTCTTCCATTTCTGTGCCAGGGCCACCCTGCCCGCCCTCAGCATTGTTTCCCACATTCTAGGGTACCTGTGTATTTCCGTATCCTCCGGGGGGAGACCCAGCAACATCGTCAGAGGGTTCTGGGGGAGCAATTCCTCGCAGACTACAGCAATCCAACCCCTTACCTTCTCCCAATACACCGGTACTTTTGGGCAGTGCCACCACATGTGGCCCCTCATTCTCACCTGGTCACAGCCCCTTGGGCATTCGAGGGATACCCCTGAGAACACCTTTGACAACTTCACGGGGTCCCTATGCCAGCCACGCAGAATCTTAAAATTGTGTTCCATATCTGCTGTGAATAAGTTCCCATGGAATGCTATTTTAAATATCCTTGACCAGGCGTCCTCCGAGATGACCTCTCCTGCTAAATCGCTCCAGAATGAGCGGAAACCCCTCCTCTCCACTAGGTTGATAGTGTTCAGGATTTTGTACATACCGGACACCGCCCCTTTCCTTGAAGTCGCTGTGTTTAGTAGTTTCTCAAAGGGGGTCAGCTGTCTCTTCAAATTTTGGCCCCATGACTGGTCGCAGAGGATACCCTTCAGACGGAGGTATTCAAATATGGAGAGGGACCCCTGCCCGAGAGCGTCTCTCAATTCCTCATATGTTAGGAATTCCCCTTCCCTGAACATCTGCCCCACCCACTCCATTCCTGAGTCGGACCAGGCCTGTGCATTGCGGAACCCCCTACATCCCAGTTTGAGGGGGTGTCCCCAGAGTGAGGACATCAGGGACGACCACAACGTTAAGTATGCAGTCTGGGGGCCCCCCTTCCAGATTGCCCAGAGAACTCCCAATGTTGGGTGGGATTTAAGTCTATTCGGGATGAACCTGCGTGGGGCCCACAAGAGGTCTCGGACTTTAAGAGGGTGGGCGTCCACGTCTTCCAAATAGGACCAATAGATTCCCATCCCCTCCTTCATGTGCTCTAGGAGTACACGCAACTGGGCCGCGCGGAAATAAAGTTGGAAATCTGGTAACCCAAACCCTCCCTCCTCTCTCGGTAAGGTCAGGACGGCCTTCGCGGTCCTCGCGGTCCTACCCTGCCATATAAACTCTCGTACCACGTTCTGTAGCGTCCTAAAGGTTTGGTGGGGGATGCTGGTTAGGAGAGCAGTGAAGAGATACAGTAAACGCAGTAGTATATTCTTTTTTACCACCGTCATGCGGCCATACCATGACAGAATCATTGAACCCCATCTCCTGAGGTCTGCGGTGATCCCCGCCATGACGGGGTGATAGTTGGTGGGGGCTAGATTTGATAGATCCCTGGTGAGGAGGACGCCCAGATATCGAATAGAGACCTTCCTCACTGTTATCCCGTTGAGCCTGTCCAAGGAGTCTAAGCCCGGGTCCCCTGTTCTCATGGGGAGCAGAACTGATTTACATGCGTTGATCTTTAAGCCCGAGAAACACCAAAATGCAGCCATCAGAGACAAGAGGGGGGGGAGCGAGGAGCCAGGTTCCACCAGGTAGGCCAAGATATCATCCGCAAAGAGGGAGAGCTTGAATTCTACTTCACCTCTCCTAATCCCCTTGATGTGTGCTCTAACTCCTATGGCCAGGGGTTCAATTGTAAGCACTTAGATCAGGGGAGAAAGTGGGCATCCCTGTCTTGTTCCCCGTGAGAGGGGGAATGGTTCTGACAACCTGCCATTCACTTGTACCCTTGCCCTCGGAGCTCTGTATAGTGCAGCCACCCATTCCCTAATGTGTACCCCAAAGCCCATTTTCTTGAGGAGGAGTTCCATGTATCTCCACTCGACCCTGTCGAAGGCCTTTTCCGAGTCCAGGGAGAGGACACTCGGGTCGAGGTCCGACCCCTGGGCGTAATGGAACAAATCTATAGTTTTGTGGATGTTGTCTGAGCCCTGTCTTCCTCTTATGAACCCTACCTGGTCCCCGTGGACCAGTTTCGGCAGTATCTCCTCCATCCGCTTCCCAATTACCTTAGCAAGAATCTTTGCGTAAATGTTCAACAGAGATATTGGGCGGTAGGAGGAGCACTCCGTGGGGTCCTTGCCGTCCTTGGGCAAAACTACAATTATGGCCTCCAGCATGGAATCCGGGAGAGTCCCCCCCTCCAGGACTGCATTTAAGACCTTTACTAAGTGCGGGGCTAGAGTCGAGCGAAACCTTTTATAGAAGTATACTGTAAAGCCGTCCTCGCCCGGGGAAGTGCCCACCTTCATCCCACTGATCACGTGTTCCACCTCGTCCTCAGATACCGGACCCTCCAACCTCTCTGCCATCTCCGTAGTCAAGGCTGGGATTTGTATAGAGTTCAAGGACCCTTCAATCTCAGCCTCACCCCCGTTATATTCTGATGAGTATAACTTTTCATAGTATCGGCGGAAGGCCTCTCCTATGTGGGACGTGTCATGGCCTATTGACCCCTCTTCGTTCTTCACTGCTCTCACCATTCTACTTCTCTGTACCTCCCTCAGTTTCCAGGCTAGAATCCTGTCCACCCTGTCCCCCTTTTCATTATACTTTTGCTTAACCAGCTGGAGACTCCTTTCTGTTTTTTGCAGGAGGAGGTCCTTTAACTGGAGCCTATAGCCGTCCAGGGCGGTTACCTGATCTCGGTTTAAGGGTTTTGCTGGGGGCCCCCCGGCTGGAGTTGGGCTATTTTCTCTCTCAGAGACTTCCCTGGGATTCCCTTTCTCTTTTGTTCTGGGCTCCTTTTTTGATGAGGACTCCCCTTAGGGTTGCCTTAAAGGCATCCCAAAAGGATTTCGGGCCTTCCTCCCCATTGTCATTGAGCTCGAAGAATCCGTTATGGCGTCGAGCACCTCCTGTGCGTGGACCTCGTCCTTCAGCAAGGAGTCGTTACATTTCCATCGTCCCCTGCGATCGCTTAGCCATCCCCTTGCCACAGTTACACGGACTAGGTCGTGGTCCGACCAGGGGACGGGGTCAACCCTGTAGCCAGTGACGAATGGGCGCAGGGTCTCATCCACTAAAATGTAGTCTATTCTAGAAAGTGACGTGTGGATGGCTGAATAATATGTGAAAGAGGGGGCGCCCGTCCTGGGGGTCGGGATCGTGTCCACCAGGCCCAATTCCGAGTTAACCCTTTGGAAGTTTCGTGCCATGGTCTCGTCTGCTGCCCTGGAGATCTGGGGACCAACACGTTTCCTATCCTGGGTTGGGTCTAGGACCATGTTGAAGTCCCCCCCAACCACCATCGTGCCTTGGACAAAGAGCTTGAGTCTATCCCTCACCTCTTCCCAGAATTGAGTTTGACCTTCAATCAGACCGTATACTATGGCAAAAGTAAGTGGGGCGCCCTGCAGGGACCCCCATACCAGCAAGTAACGGCCCTCTGGGTCTTTCAGTATGGCCTCCTTTTCAAAGCCAACATTCCTTGCTAATAGAATGGCCACCCCTCTTTTTTTGCCCTTGTGGGATGCACAGAAAACCTCCCCAATTCCCCCCTCCCCTGCATTTTGGGCTCCTTCCCCCGTGCCCAGTGAGTCTCTTGTAAGAAGAGAAGGTCAAGGTTCGCCCTTCTAAATTCCCTACATACCAGGGACCTCTTTGTGGGGGTGTTCAGACCCCGTACGTTGAGGGAACCCACTCCCAGGGCCGGCAGTCTTTCAGCCATTATCTAAGTTATCTTCTCTCTCAGTCAACATCTTCACTTCACCCCTCCTTGCGTGTTCCCTTAGTTTTGTTATGTGCTTCCCCTCTCCCCCTACCCCTCCCCCCAGGGTGGGCCTAAAGCATTTCCCCAACTGCCCCCCAGTCCCAACCCCTAACTGAACAACCCCAACTTTCGTGCGCCCCCCTCCCCCCTCCCGGGCGTCCAACCAATTAGTTCTGCCATCACTGGCTGTTGGCCGAACCACCAGCCTGCCCACCTCGGCCAGGCGTTTTGTGTAGTACTCATCGCTTTGAGCCCCCCCTCCCTCCCTGCTGCATCGTCCCCTCTATGGAACCCTTATACTTGCTGTTCATGAGGACACTGTTAGCGGTAGAACCTCTGAGTCTTCATTCCTCATTCCAAAACTTGACAGGTCGCCCCCGTCCTTAGTCCTCAGAGTCGTTCCGCTCTCCATCCTTCGCTGGTGACGGAGTATTCATTTTTCTGAATTTCCTCGCACCAGTTTTCCTTCTCCTGTTTCCCGACAGGCCAAGGCCACTTGGTCTGTCCATCTCCGGCCCCGATGGGCCCCTCCGGGGGTTCGAGTCCGCTACGTAATCTTGGATGGATCCATGTATGTCATCTTCCGTGATCAGAGTTGACAGGTGACCCATATATTCGAAAGCCAGGGAGAAGGGGTAGCCCCATCTGTAGCGCACCCCCTTCTACCTGAGCAGTTGCGTTAGGGGGCGGCACATTCTGCGTTTGGCCAGTGTGTAGGCAGAGAGATCCTGGTAGATTGAAATCTGGGTATTATTGTAGGTGATCTCCCAGGCCTTCCTGGCCTCCTCCAGCACGTTTGTCTTTTCCGAATAGTAGCGGAACCGGACCAAAATTGACCGGGGGCCCCCTGCTCTACCCCCTGCCCTGTGCACCCTATCGAATGTGAGTTCCATGGTCATCTCTTCTGCAAACAGGAGGGTGATAATGTATCTCACTGCTCGGGTGATGTCTCTCTCCGTTTCTCCTTCCAATTCGCGTACCCCAAAAATTATGAGGTTGTTCCTCCTTTCCCTGTTTTCGAAGTCATCCATCTGCCTGGCCCGTTCCTCATCCCTCTTCTCCAGGGCAGCCAGCCTCATGTCTATTTGTATTTCTTGGGCCGTGATGTTGATTGGTTGGTCTCCACCTGTAACAGTCTGTCCTCGACCTAGTCCACCCTTTGGTCCATTTTTTCGAATTTCTGGGCGATGTCAGAGCGCATGTCCCTGATTTCCTGCAGAATTGAGGCAAAACCCCTTTCCATTGCTGCTGTGGAAGGTGCCGGGGCCTCCGACTGGGCCATTTCTCTGTTGAGGCTTGTACCTTTGTTGCTACTTGCTGCCTCCTGGAAGCGAAATTCCTTCAAGGTTTCCAGCCAGTTCATCTGGTCACCCCCTGTGCCCTGCCGCCGAGACCTCTGCGGCCCCAGCGGGGACCGAGGAACCCCTCTCGGGTAGGCCGGTGATCTCCTTCCTGGGGTTCCCAGAGGGGGCTTGTGAAAAAAAATGGGGGGGGACCGGGATAAGGCCCTCCACCACCTGACTGTGGTATGCCTATGCTGCTACAGGGGGGTCGTTATTGGGCAGGCACACGCCCCACCGTCACCGAGCGGGGGCATCTCACCCAGTCCAGCTTCGCCGTGGCAGTCGGGGATTTCTTTTGGCCTCCTCGTTGTGGTCGATGTGGGCAGCTGAGTCCATATGACCCGGTCCGGAGGGCCCTTCCCGAGGGGCGGGGGGGCAGGGCACCGTGGTCCCTGCCCCCGGCTTAATGACAACCGTCCGCACTTTTGCACCCGGACTCCCCCCCGAGACTGTCAATGCTTTCTCCGTGGCCCGGGGGGGGGGGGGGACAGAATATTCAGCTGTGGCCGTGGGCACTGGCCCCAGGGGTGCTCACTTTGGGTGAAGGGCCCGGCAGCGCCGTCTCGCCGTCCCCACCCGGTGTCTTCTGATCCCTCCTGGGCAATGAGAATTTGCGTGTCGCCCGCAAGGGTGGTATAGGTGATGCCTAGGGTGTCAAGTATATCAAAGAGGGGCTTAGTGTAGGTGTTCTAGAGGGTCGGGGAAAGGCAAGATCCTTTGAATGACACCAAGAGGGACAGGGATGGGGTCGGTTAAGTTGTTGCCAATGAAGACTCTGGAGGTACGGTCACTTAGGAAGGATTTCATCCATCAGGCTGCCTTGGGTGACAAGTGGAAGATCCCGGAAAGCGTTTGGCAGAGTAGATTGTGGTCCACGAGATCAAATGCAGTGAAGAAGTCCAGGAAAAGTAGGATGGTAGTGTTGCCAGCATATCTAATGCTGTCAAGTTGCATTTTTAGATAGATAAGGACTGTTTCAGTACTGTGTTTTGGTTGGAAATCAGATTGTCTGGGGCCAAGGAGAGAAAGTTTTTCTAGGAACTGCTGTCATTGTAAGTAAGCAATGAGGTCTAGGATTCTGGGCAGGAAGGGTACTGTAATAATGGGCCTGTAGTTGGTAGGTACTGTTGGGTCCAGGGAGATTTATTTTTTAGTAAGGGGGTGACCCAGGCTGCTTTAATACCAGTGGGTATTTCGCATTAATTGAACGAGGAGTTAACACATCCAGTGATGATGGGAGCAAGAGTGGGGGCACAGAGCTTTATGATGTTGGCAGGGCAGGTATCTCCTTTGCATTTGGAGGGTTTGAGGACCTGGATGGTATTCAGAACAGATGCTTGGAATACAGGTTGAAAGGAGAATCTAGGGACTGGCTCCAGACGGGTTGTGGAGGCAGGGGTCTAGAATTGGGTGGTATTCTGATGGACCGGTGCGTAGATTTGGCAGTAAGTACGGCTTTCTTAGTTGTTATTTTGTTACAGAGTAGATTGATTTTGGTAGTTAGAGCAGTTTGAATAGTGATGCACCATGCTGTATCACGCTGAACTTAGGAGGTTTGTGCACACAGGTTTTCTAGTTTGCGCAAGATGGTGAGGAGTTCCTTGGTTTTGGAGCTTGCCGTGCTAATTCTGTTGCCATAGGAGGCAGCTTTAGTTGCAAAAATAGTAGCCTTGTAGGTTTTGGAAGTGGTGGTGAGTCGGGAGGCAATCTTGGGGGTGGGGTATTTCTTGTGTAGATGCTCAATGGCACTTTCTATCTGTGGAGCAGAACTAGTTCATCTGCGAACCAGATGTCAGTGGGTTTGAAAGGTTTCCGAGATTTGTTTTTGAAAGGAGCGTGTTCATCTAGCAGGGCTAGGAGGCTGTCGTAGCAGCGGTTGGTCAGAGACGCAGGGCTCTTGCAGTGGGAGGCCGTGTTTCAATGAGAGTGACCAAGTTGGGTTTAAGAGTTTCATGAGTGGGCTTCAGAGTGCTTCTCACTAGGATTTGGATGGGTGGTGGTTGTGTGTTGTTCGGGGGGGTTCGAGTGATATAGTTTAAATTCAATCAGATGGTGATCTGACCAAAGAACTGGGCTGATGAGAGATATGTCGATGGTCGAGTTGGTTGCAAGTATCCAGCAGAGGAAGCGCCCTTTCACATGGGTAGAGGCAGTGACAAGTTGTGAGAAGTTTGTGTTGTGGAGGGCTTGGACCACAGTGGCAGCTTTATGATCAGTAGGATCATTGAAGTCAACTAAAATGATGCATTTGGTGGCTGGTTTGATGAAGACTGTTATGAGGAGGGGAATTACTTGAGTCAGGTGAGCTAAAGGCATTAGATTAACAATGGAGCAGGAGAATGGTGAAAGATGTCTGGGGATTAGTCTTAAGTTTAAGTAACAGCATTTCGTATCCCTCAGTAGTAGGCAAAGGAAGGGAGCGGATATGGAGGTCAGATTGTAGAGGACGGCTGCTCTGCCACCAATGGTGTTGGCACGGTTGGTTCTGTGGATTGAGTAGTTGCGGGGGGAATAGCAATGCTGAGCATAGGGCCCGAGGCAATATGTAGCCAAGATTCCGTAATGGCTAGTAGGTCAATTTGGTTGTCGCTGATGGGGTCATGAGCATCTATAACATAGGCGCCCAGGGATCTGATTTAGATAAGGGTGCAATTGAGTGGTCTGTTCGGGGTAATAAGAGGTGAGGAGTTGGCATGTGGACTCATGGCTGGGGGGAGGGTGGTCAGGTGGCGGTGGTTGAGAGGTCCGGCTGGATAGCCTAAGCAATCTGAGGTTAGCTGTGATAGGGTAGGAGAGCTGTTGGAGATCAATAGGGTGCCAAGGCATTCTAGAGCTCAGGTTGTGTAATCCTAGGGCTTCTGAGGGGGGTGAAGTAGTGTTCATGTGTTCAGGCCTGGAGGGTGCAAGGCTTTCGGGGGACAGAGCAAGTGGCAGGGCACTCAAACTTGGGTAGCATGGGTGGCAGGGCACTCATGGGCTTGGGCAGTGCAGGTGGCAGGACACTCGGCTTGGGTAGCTCAGGAGGTAGGGCACTCATGGGCTTGGGTAGCAAGGGTGGCAGATGTTAGGAAAGTTCCATTTATGTGTAGTTTTCCCTCCATTTGTGAACCCTCCAACTTTTTTCTGTTGCCTGTCCATCCTCGCCTGACTTTTGCCAGTGGAGCACAGCCTTCTGGTGCACGCCCCTGGCTTTCGCTCACTTTGTTATGGGGAAACTGACATGCCCTTAAAGAAAGTCAGTACTGGGAGACTTTGTTTCCCTTATTCTTTCACTTTGTTGCAAGTTCTTTTAAACCTTTTTACCAGTGCACCAGGTACCTTACAGTATAGTGCACTGGGCTCTTCCTTTCATTTCTAAGGCCCTAGACAACCTCAAAGGATTTTTCGGTAGTAGTACAGATGTGCCTTGGACAGAGCAGGTGGCACCTGTTAATTTTCGTATATTATGAACCCTTTCTTTTGGTCCATATCGCGTTTACCGCGTTTGGCCCTGGACAGTGACTTGACCCAAAAATGGCCCTTCCACAAGGTCCTTTGTTCTGTCCTTTGGCCATCTTGTCCCTTTGCCTTCCCCAGGCGAGCAGACCAGGGTCAGTCCTTATTTGGTCATGCATTCTACTGTGAAATGCCAAGCTTTTGCGGGCTTCTGCATGCCTTGTGTGTGTGCCTACAGGACGTGGGCTGGACTGTCTAGTTCCAATAAACATCCTGTGTGCCATAGAGTCTGGTGTACTGGGAAATACTGGGACCACCATGGTCTGTGATTGGTCCACGTCTGGCATGGCTGTATGTGAGCAGGTCTCTCATTGGGTCCTTTGTTTTGGCGCGAAGGAGATTCTGGATGAGAGAAGGGCCCAAACACCCATACCAGGTCGATCTCGTGAGTTCTCACTGAAGCTAGGATAGGATCCAAGCATCCTGAAACTAAGAAGCTGAGTCGAAGAAACGCTGGTGACGCGCTGGAAGATTTGGCACCCTGAGTCCACTTCTCTCCCGCAGGACCCCCCGGCTTCTGATCGAACAAGAAGGTCTGCAAAGGTGCTTTGACCCATTTGAATAGTGGGAAAAACTATTCACGTCACCCCCACCTTAACCTGAAAGTGAGCCTTTTCAGAAGTGTTCCTGGGCCAACCAGTGAACTGACCAGCTTGCGCAGGACCTTTGCCCTGCAACCGCCGCCATCTCGAGTTAACTCTTGAGACTTTGGAGATCATAAGCACTGGGTACAAGGCACTCTCCAGCTGAGTTTCGTACACATAGGCACCCTAGGTCTGGAATTAGGAGAGTACGCCTGAACCCGAGTATACGCGTTCTCCGTGTCGCCCAGCTGTGGTGATGATCTTTGTTGGTGTGCTGCTACTGTGCCCCACTCTGCCCTGAGATGAGCTGCAGTGAAATCGAGTTGATCCCTTCTCCAGGAGAGGGGAAATCACCACTGGCCCACCACAAAATCATCCCTGGAACTCAGCCGCTGAAAGCAGCAGAGTCGTACTTTTGCAGCATTTGAACCAGCAACCAAAGTGGACTCGACTGGCGAAGTTTGAGGCGGAGTGCGTCTTGGGTCCGTGAGTACTTGCAACCCTTACCGGTGGCCCCCGGCTCCATCCATTCATTTTTACGCACAAGTGTCCCCTGAGGGCCACTCACCTTTATCGAGGTAGCCTGTGCTACCGAGCTATTCCCAACTCTTGGAGTCTGTTCTGCCCTCTTGGGGAGACCCTCCTCGAATAGTGGGAACTTATTGTTCACTGCCTCACCTGCCTTCCTGAGCTGCTACAGCCCCTGCAAGAGACCCCGTTTTTGCCCAACTGCATGATCACATGCTTCTGTATCAGAAAGTACATTTGAGCATAAGGCTCCACTCTTCTTAGGGACTGGACTGCCTTTCAGTTAGGGTTGATAAAGTGAAGGACTACCTAAAGTATATTGGCACTGTTTGCTCCTTTCCCTTACAGGTTGTGCACCCTTACTGTAGGCCATTGGTTCTGTATATTTGTTTTATAGTAGTGTTGTGTTGGTTTATATATTACTGCTGATCTTTGCTTGAGTTTGATTTAAAAGGCCTTTTAAATGTATATGTATTTTTGATATACACCTGACAGAGTAATTTGTGGTGTCCTTCACTGTGTATGCTCATTGTGGGCTTTCGATCACCCTCTAACCTCCTAAGACCTAGTCTTGGCCGCCGCCAATGCTACCTTGATTGGTCGGACTTGTCCAGAAGGTGACCCTGTTCCAAGAAACTAGGCTGGCCTTCTGAACCTCTGCCCACCAGGTCAGAGTTCAGAAAACCCTCTTAACAGCAGAGCACTCATGGCAGGACACTCGTTGACTTGGGTAGCGCATGAGGCAGGGCACTCATGGGCTTTGGTTAGCGCAGGAGGCAGGGCACGCATGAGCTTGGGTAGCGCAGGAGGCAGGGCATGCATGGGCTTGGCTAGCGCAGGTGGCAGGGCTCTCGTTGGCTTGGGTAGCGCAGGTGGCAGGGCACTCTTAGTTTAGGGCAGGTAGGTGACAGGGCGCCAGTGCAGCTTAGTGGGCTTGAGTTGTTTGCAGGCTTGGACAGGAAGTAGCTTGGGCAGGGCGAGATTGTGTAAAAGTGGGGGTGGAAGTGCGGATGTTAGACTGAGGCAAGGGTTTAGCACAGGGCAGGAAGGAAGAGTGCCTGATATGTGGGTCTGTGGGCATATGTCCGGATGGGTCGAGAGCTATGCTAAGGTGGTAGCTGGCGGCGTTCCTGTTCAATGAGTGGTGCGCATTAGGTGAGGCTGGGAATGTGGCTGGAAGTAAGAAGGTGGCAGGGGGATGTGAGGGGCAGGGGGCTCTGCAAGCTGGGGAGCAGAGCTTACAATAGTGGATGAGCGGGTAGGCATAATACCACCGGGGGCACTGTGATAGTGTAGTGTAGTGGTGTTGCCTCCTGGAGTGGTGAGAAATAGTTAGGGTGGGTTCCAGACAGGTGCTCAGAATAGTCGGGAGAAATTAGTACTTATTTGTGGGGTTCAACATGGCAGGTTTGGTGCAGTTATAATGGGCACATTTTCACAAATCAAAGTAGTGAGCATTTTTGCAGTAAGTGGATGGCACTAGGGGTGTCTGTATTCTTGGTAGTGGACGAGGATAGCTCATGTAGGTCGTAGGTAATCAGTTGAATCTGCACCAGTAAAGATGGTCAGGGCTGTCGGGAGTACAGAGATAGAGTCCCCAGAAGAGATGAGCAGAGCAGATGGGCCACAAGTAGAGACTAACAGGTTGCCAGGGCGCATATTGTTATTGGGTGAAACACCCATTGCATAATCCTAGGGTGAGGCACACAGAACATTGTAATCAGAAGGGGCATACAAGGTGGTGCCATCAGGCAAAACACATAATACTTTGTAGTCAGGTAAGGCACATTTCCATCTGGCATCTGGGGTGGCACACATATCAGTGTCGAGAGGTGGGGCATACAAAGCAATAACATCAGGTGAGTCATGCATCACAATAGAGGTAGCATCAGACGATATGCATGGGTTGAAGGCATATATTGATGGTTTCATAATGCAATCAGCTGATGATGATTTGGTGGTGCGGAGGTTGAAGGTTGAGAAGGTTACTTTTGAGCAAGATTGTGTTTGCTGGCCATGGTGGTGACTAAATATGCACTGTTGAGAGTGCGCAATGCTGAAAAGTGCAAAGCTGTGAGGACAGGTCGGGCAATGGATAGGACTGATTGATGCAGTGTGTGCATGTGAGAGAGGGTTAGAACAGTGTGTGGTAGCGAGCAGACAAATTGTGAGTGGCAGAGGGGGCAGGTTATGTGGTAGGGGTGAAACAAGGAAGCTGGATGCAGGGGGTGAAGCTGAGATACAGCGATTAGAGAGGCTTGTATAAATCGGCATGGGACTTACCTTTGATGGAAACCATGGAGAGGCCACCGTATGATAGCCATTTTCTGGTGGGCAGCGTGGCAGAAAAGGAGCACGGAACAGAGTTCTGTGCACAGGTCTCAAGGCCCAGACCGGTCCAGACAGAATTTTGTCCTTGCTTTGGGGCGTTCCTGAGCTTGGCCTGCTGGCAGGGCCTGCCAGCTCTTGTTCCTGGCAGCATATATGGTGATAGTGGACTGGGGATGACGCGTGAGCTGTGTGAGGCACTCGGGGAGGGCTTTCCAGAGCACATGGTGGTGGCCATCTTGGACAGAGTACCTTCTCCTTCATTTCCAATGGATTCAGCAAAAGCGGGAGCTTTGTTTTGTGCTGTAAAGGGTTGCATCTTTAAATGAGAACATTTAGTTAACTTTAGGTTGATGGGATATGATATAGATCTAGAGTTAGAATGGAATCATTACTTGTCAAGCAGGCGGTCCTCGCACTTGAATAGGCCCAGTGTGGTCTCCATGCTACATGAATTGAAGATAAGGTGTAATATTAATCAGGATGACCCATTTACTCGGGGTCTTTCCCTTAGGGGATCTGATGAAGGGGGATGAATTGGATCAGTCTTGGTTAGCTGCAGCAATAAATAGAAATCCATGTCTCCTTCGTACCATAACGAAACCTCTTAAATAATTATTTATCATTGGGTGTCCTTTCGTGGAACACCCGGTGAAAAGGTAATTTACTGAAAAATCCCAATCCACGCGCCAATTTGAGAGAATTTCCAATAACTGTTGTGCAAGAGATATGGCAGACCTCGACTGTTTGTATGGATGGTTACCGTATTAGCCAACAATTGGCTTCCAAAGGGTCAGCGGGGGTCAGCGGGTGGCCCCTTTCGGGGGGCCTTTTGATTGTGACTAAAAATTCCTTGGGATGGACTTTGAAGAAGTTGAAATCAGACATTTGTGGTATTTTGTCAAATTCGTTTGTTATTGAGGATGGTTCCAGTAAAACAACTTTGCGATAAATCTGTATTGGAATCCTTCCGAAAAGCCAATTTTACAATTTCTTAACAATTTGTCACTTTTGCTTGATGATTGGTATTCAGTTGATCGTGGTGGAATGGTCCTTTTGGTGGGTGACATAAATTCCAAGATAATTGTAGATAATGGGATGGAAAATGAGAAAGAGGAGGTTTTGTTAAAGGTAGTGGTTTCGAATGAGGCTGGAAATGTCTGGTCAGATTGTATGCACAAATCGGATCTACATTGCCTAAATAGAAATAATGCTGGCAATTTGGTTCCTTGAGATATTTGGTTTAATGGGGTTTATCGATCCAGGATTGATTATGCTCTGGTGAATAAAAAATTATTCCGACAGTGTATACATTTCAGTGTCATCGATACAGAGCTTAGCGATCATAGAATGCTGTCTGCAGAGTTCTTAATGCTTGTGACGCCACCGAAGCTCCGCAATGCCATGGTACACGAGAGGGCTGAGTAGGGAGGAGGCAGCTGGTATACCGCACAGGGCCACACCACTCGATGGAATTGAAATGGACATGGGCACGAGGGACCTAGCCCGCGGCTGTGAGCTCTGCCCTATGTATGGAAGGGATGCCCAAGAAGGGAACAATGGTGAGCTGTCCTGAGACGGGGAAGATGGCTTGGATCTGGGTCGGGAATGCATGGATAGGATGAACCAACAGGGAGGCAGCAGCCCAGAGGAACCTCTGACCATGCAAGTCCCGCTGCCAAATTCTGCAGACAACGGGTTGTTGCCCCCCAACCTCAGAACAGACTCACTTCTTGCAGGGGCCTCCCATATTCTCAGTTCCCTCAGTTTCAACGGCACAGGGGCAGTACAATCTCCCAGGAGGAAGGTTGGCGACACAGCATTGTGGCAATTCAGGGAACGCGGAAATGGGGTGGGTCCTGGGAAAGTCTTTATTGAGAACCAAGCAAAACCAGCTCGGATTGGCTTGCGCATGATCAGCCCCTTCATAAAGCTGAAAGCGACAATGGACTGAGGTGGAACTTCTTTTCCTCTTGCAGGAAGGACACAGCTACGAGAGCGAAGCAGCAACAGAGTACCGCTGGGCCTACGAGGACTAAAGGAAGGGCCTGTAACGCCCACCCTTACTGCAGCAGCCCTGAGAAAAGGGAATTTAAAGAGACTGAAGCAAGTTTCTAGCAGCTATGCTCTGTACCTTCCTTAAATAAATCACGCCTTTTTATTGTTCAGGCAACACTGCTTCCTTCATCCTTTAACAATGCTGTATAAGGGATTGTGTAATGTAAGGTCATCAGAGGGGGTAGTCACTCCTGCTCGAAAGCAGACAAAATGGTTCTACAGTAATACAATGAAACTTAGCAATGCAATTTTGAATGCCTTTTATGAGTGTGTCAATCACTAAAAAATGCTCCACCCTTCACCCAACACCCATACGTTTTGCAGAACTTGAAAATGGTTCTGGGAGGCGTGGGGAACAGCACACTCATACATTTGACTTTGAGGTGCAAAAAAACCCCAAAAAACAAAAATGGTGCTTTGGAAGGGATTGAGACCTATTACAAATGAATGGTGACCACAAACTGCCACTTGTCAGGAGGGCCTGTCAATCCCATTAAAACTGTATCAAACTGCATACATTTTTAATGATGCAAAATGCAAAATTGATGCTTAACAAGGGGATCTCTAAATAAGACAGCACATTTTGCACAATAATTAACAGTCCGCAAGTCCAACAAGATGAATTGTAGATGAATTCCATTTCGGAACATGTATGGGTAAATCATTTTCTTAAGCTGTATGCCAACGGTGTCTTTATTCACAACGAGGCCTAAAATGCGAGTGGTCCAAATCAAATATGGGTGCTTTACCCTCGAAGCAGTACTGAAATATTATATTGCAAAGGCTATAACAAAAAACAACAACTATGGACTGGAAACAATACTATTGTTTGATTGGTCAGACATGGAAGGTATTGAGGCTTGCTTATAGAGGGGTGGGCTCAGCTTTCCTTAACTGCATTCCTTGAGCATTTATTAGATTTGAACTAGGGCTCATTTCGTTGAAAGCAAGACTTGCATGGAGTGGTCTTTTATCTTTAGTAAGATTTGAACTCCTCGAATGGGTGTCGATATATACAGGTTCCATATATGAGCAAAAGTAATGTACTTTTGGTCCAATGGTGTGGGAAATGCAACGACATTTTAAAGCATTTGGGGTGTACTCAAGAGATGCCGATGCAGTCCTCCATTGCAGTTAAAACAAAATGATGGGATCTGGACATTGATAAATACCCGTGAGGCTGTTGGGAAATTATATTTATATCAAGAACTGCTTTTGGAGCACCGAAGGTGGTATTGCCCACCTGCCCATTTAAAAAGATTTCCTGATAGATATTGGAGGCAACTGTTCCTCCGTCCAAGGTTTAACCTAATCTGACCGCACAAAATATTGCATATCAGAAAAAAAGTTTGCGGTGCGGCATGTAGATTTTGAAAACTGTGTGATTCGGTAGAATCGCTAAAGCATATTCTTTGCCTTTGCCCTGAATTGAGGGAAAGGTGCCCATTTTGTTTTTAAAGAGCCTGGAGAGGTTTCAGAGTGTTTGACGAAGATGTACTTTGGACAAGAATCTTGTTAGGCTCCTCTATCTCAATAATCACTGCCCTGGCAATTTTAAAATCAGCTTAGTTTAATGCATTTCTAGATGTAATCCTATTTTTAGCATAATGAAGGAAATGTTTAATGCTGTGTGCAGTTTTTAATGTTGAAGAGTGCATGATGTGTGTTTTTAACATAATATCTCAGCACCTGCTTGTATTCTAATAAATATTTGTGTAATGTTAAGCAATTTTCCTTTGTCATGATTCCGACTTAATGAAATGTATTATTGAGGATAAGTTGTCTCGGTTTTTGTGAACGTTTTTTTTTTAAAACATGTCAAAATTTAATTTAAAAAAAGAAATTCATCTCTTAAAGACTGGTTTAAGTCAAATGTTGCCAAAGATTTAAACTTTGTTAACCAATTCAAAAAATCAAAACAAGTGATGCAGCCTTTTTTTGCTAGCTTTGAATTTCCTCCCAAGACAGCTCTGGGGTATTGACTGCTTCAAACAGATTTAAAGAACTATTTCAATGGCTTGAACCACAATTTAAAATAATTTGGGTCTGGGTATACTTATCCCACCAAAAACCGAATTCATTATTGCACAACCAAATGCATTCCTTCACCTTTCTTGGAGGTTGGCCCATGTTCCTTCAGACTTCTTTGATGCCATCAGTAGAGGAACTCAACTGCATTGAAACAAATATATAGTGTACATGTATAGTCAGAGGAAAACACTCAAAGCAGGGAATATTTTGCCAATTCGTGGAGTATCAAAATTTCAGAAATCACAAATTTGTAAAAAAAAAAAACAATTCTGCAAGCAATCTATGCCTTGTTCTTTGTGAGAACACTCAATTCAGGCTCAGCTTTGTAACAACATTTATGTACCGGTTACAAACCTATAGATTTTTTTGTTGGATACATGATCCATTGCATGTATGTTATGATGAATTCCAGAGTTAAAGATCAAGTGTTTATTCTTTTTCAGTTTAAAATCAATTTTACTTTTTTTTTAAGGATTACAACTTACAATTCGTGTGTGCATTTGCCGACCTAAAAAATGGCAGCCTTTGGCCCTGCTCCGACATACGCTTCACAGTCTGGATATGCAGGCACTCGTAAAGAACTCAAGTGGTGACATACGAAGTATAAGGAAGGAAAAGGGGGCGGTGTTGGTGCAGAATGTACTGTTTGAGGGAGCCGAGTATACAGATTTTTTATTTTAATTTTATTTTTTACATTTGTAGAGCGCACTACAGCCCGAAGGCATTGAGGCGCTTTTTACAAGAAAGTGTACGTAGGCAAGAATACAAATTAGGACATGCGGTTACTTAGTTACAACATAAGATGGTAGGTTACAGAGTACAGTTGGGCAAACATGGTTGGTTTCAGTAGAGTACAGAGTAAGAGCTAGGACTAACGTTTCAAACAAATAGCCTGGTTTTGATGGTTTTGAGGAACGCTAGGTGGGAGTTGATAACGCTAATGTGTGTGGGTAGTGCGTTCCAGTGGGTGGCCACGATAGCTGGGTAGCTGGAGCCCCCTGCACGCACTCTGCATGTTTTGGGCTTGATGATCATGTTGGTGTAGGCTAGCCTTGATGGCCTGGTGGATGTGGGCATGGCTATGTGCTGGGCCAGGTAGTGGGGTGCCAGATCATGGAGGCATTTGTGGGTGATGGAGAGGATTTTGAAGATGATTCTCTGTTTAACGTGAAGCCAGTGCACCTGTCTTCTCAGGTCCGATATGTGGTCCTTTTTAGGAAATCCTGTGGCAGCCCTAAGGGCGTTGTTCTCTGTACAAGTTGGAGTTGGGCAATGTGTTTGCTGGACGTACCTCCGAGGAGAGCATTACAGTAGTCCAGTCTTGAGCCGATAGTAGCCCTAGCGATGGTAAGGCAGTTCTGTGCGGTTAAGAAGGGTCTTACTGCATTCAGCAGTTTTGAGTAGTATGCCGACGAGGAAGCCTGTCCACCTTGGACCTCAAGGGGAGGTTCATGATAAATACTCCTGTGTATGGTATTAGATTAAAGTCTGTCTGGGGTTCAGGGTTTACAGAGTTTTGACATATGCAGTGTACAGGATATGCTGGGGGAATATCTCAGGAAGCCAACTAGAGCAGCGGGGGGTGGGGGGAGATCCCCATGCAACATGCCAGCCAGACCACGAATCATGGGAAGCAAGCAAGCAGGGATCAAGCCTGGAGTTGGGCAAATTCTAGAGGCCAAGCTCTGTGAAGGTTAGTGAGTCCTCAGAGAAGGTATTAAAGAGACGAGTGTGCGCAGGACTCCATTTGCAAATCTAGGACACTGCTGTATAGAGGGTATGCACTATTCTGAGCGCTAAAAACAAACATTGTTGGGTAAATTATCTTTTCCAGTCACTATCCAACACTTTACCCACACATTATAGGACTGAGTTTGTTTATGTAATTGCAGCAGTCCTAGAAATATGTTGGGATGGGGGGTTAGTGGGTGAAAACAAATATCGTTTACCCAAGGATGTGTCTTTTCAGCGTTTAAAACACACAGATCCCTACAGAGCCAGAGCCTGTACCCATCCCAATACAGAAAGCATGGGAGGGCACAGTAGCCATTTGATTTAGTAGTCAACACCTCAAATGTACTACAAGATCAGGGGAAGCCAAACAATGGGGCACAAAATTATTCAGGCCCTGAAGTCAAACCTGAAATGGTTTGACATGAAATGGAAGAGATAATGCCGCCTTCAGAGGATTTGGGGATAATGAAAAGGGTAAATTGCCTTAATGGTATCTATTGAGGCGGTTGAATAAGAAGCACAAACAATTATCGTTCCCATGACTACAACTGAGGGTAAGATGGAATCCCTGCAATCCTCGATGACCAGGGCCACATAATCGCTTGAAAACACCAAGGTAAAAGGTGACCACCATACAGACTGCAACGTTCAGAGAAAATAGCCCATAGCTGACCTTCAGCAGTGCCCAGCAGCAAACATTCTGCAAATGGAATATACCATGGAGAGGCTGTAGAAGGCTGAAAGAGCAGCTAACTTGTGTATACAAGACCTTCCAGGGAACGTACAGGCAGAAGCCTCGACAGGGTCTATGGTGGCCTTCAGGGAACCAATGTATTGTTAGTGTAAGGAAAAATGCTGTGGAAGTTTGAGATGGCCTGCAGATGGGGCAATGAAGGTAGTGTGGAGCAGAGTTTGTTGTGATCCACAAGATCGAACGCTGCAGATAGGTCCAGGAGGAGGAGGATGCAGAGTTTTCCTGAGTCTCTGATGGAATCCATTTAGATTTTGAGATCTAGGAGGGCTGTTTCCGTACTGTGGTTAGGACAGAAACCTGAGTGTCTGTAGCCAAGGAGTTGGTTCTGTTCCAGGTGTGCTTGGAATTGGTTATATGCTATTTCGGGACTGTTGTTATTGGCCTATTGTTGGTGGGTACAGTGGGGTCGAGGCTGTTTTTTTTTTTTTTTTTAGGAAAGGTATGACCCAGGCATCCTTGATACTGGCTGGAACCCGATTGGTATTAAAGGATGCGTTTATGAATTTAGTTATGATGGGTGTCAGTGTGTGGGCACATGATTTGACTACTTTCGCTGTGACAGAGTCTCCTTTGCAGTTAGATGCTTTGAGCTGGATATGGTGTTGAACACTAATTCTTGTGGGACAGGAGTGAAATTATATATATATATATATATATATTAATAAAATGTCCCCACATTTCGAAACAAATCATTAAAATAATTCTGTAATTTCTCCATTTGTTATTTTAAATTTGATCATTTCTACCGATACTGAGAAGGAGAGAGGAGTCGAAGATGACGCTAAGGTTTTTTGCTTCACACAAGGGTGCGGGGAGGGGAATGAAGGAGGGTGGCCAGAGTGTGGGGGGGGGGAGGGAGCACGGTCCCAATTAGAAGGATCTGTCTTACTGGAATTAAGGCACAGATAGTTAGTAGTGCACCAGGAATGAATAGCAGACCGGCAGTTAGGGATGAGAGAGGGGGAGGAGGAGGTAGAGGAGGGTAGCTTAAAGGAGAGCTTAGTGTCATCAGCATAGCACAGACAATTAGGAGATAAGGTGGAGATCAGATGGGCTAGAGGGGCAAGGTAGATATTGAACATCCAGGGTGAGAGGATAGAACCCTGTGGGACACCCCAGGTGATAAGTGAGATGGTGGAAAGTAAAGGGCCCAATTAAACATGGGAATGTTGGTCAGAGAGGAAGGAGGTCAACCAGTCCAAAGCCAGGTCTGTGATGCCAAGGGTGTCACACAGGGCGCTTTATAAGGGTGGCATGATTGACTGTGTCAAAGGCAGAGGAGAGGTCAAGAAGGATGAGAACAGAAGGAGAGCCGGAATTGAGATTAGTGAGCAGGCCTTCACAGGTGTTCCCGCAAGCAGTTGCCATACCTCTGGCGGCTCTGAAGCCAGAATGGTTGTCGTGGAGGCAACCAACAGATTCAGTGTGGTGGACAAGCTGGGAGACGGCAAGGTTCTCCAGGAGTTTGACATCATTTGTTTACATGTGACATCACCAGACGGACGCACATGCGCGATTCCTACATCATTCAGCAGCCTCAACCTGATACTGTATAGAAAACCGACACGTGTTGCAAACAGTGCTGATATTTACACCTGTGAGATTGCCCTTTGCAAGGTAAGCGTTCATAATCTCTTGAAGAATGCTAGCCGTATAAGTACTTTTGAATACTTCACTAACTATCTTTCAACGCACATAGAGAGCAGTCCCTGGACGATCTACTCGACCGGCACAAACGATAACAGCCGCTGCAGCCACATAAATATTGCTTGGTGTCACCCCAGGAACCTCCTGTCCAGGTTTCCTCAACAACCGCAATCCGGTCCTGCCAGAATCCAGCCTACGGTTCTTTGCCGCGTTCGTGCCATAACAGCGTCCCACCTACACTGGCTCTAACGCAGTGAGCGTATCAGCGTTCCAACGCTCCTGCGGTTTCATGCCAATCCAGCTGAAGATCTGCGAATTGGCAAGGGCTGCCGTACACCTTGCACCTGTCAACAAACTGCAGTGAGTGTTTGCAGCTGGCTTCTCATGGGATTTGCATCCAGGTCCTCGCCTGATTGCCTGCGCCTGGTCCGCTTGTATGCTGTAGTGTCTGGCCCCCAGCTGCCCCATCTCCATGGGCCAGCTCCGCTTTGCGTCTCCTTTCAGCGGTTTTCCGGGCCCAGTGCAGGGTCCTTACTGGACTATCTTCACAGCATCCGCCTCATTGCTGCAGTGCTTGGTCCCCAGCAGGCCTCCGCCTCTATGGGCCTGCTCTTCCCTCCGGCTCCATCGACAGATCTCTGTGCTTGATACAAGGCCGACACAGGTCCATTTGCACAGTGCCCGCTTGTGAACGGCGTCCACCTGAGTGTTGCCACGCTTGGCCCCCCTCTGGCCCCAGCCTCCCAGTGCCTTACTGGACTATCTTCACAGCATCCTTACTGAACCTGGACTGGACCTCCCAGTGCCTTACTGGACTATCTTCACAGCATCCGCCTGATTGCTGCAGCGCTTGGTCCCCAACAGGCCTCCATCTCCCTGGGTCTGCTCCACCCTCTGGCTCCATCGACAGATCTCCAGGCTTGACACCAGGCCCACACTGGACCATTTGCATGGTGCCCGCTTGTACACGGCGTCCACCTGAGTGCTGCCCCGCTTGGCCCCCCTCTGGCCTCAGCCTCCCAGTGCCTTCTCCGCCCTCCGGCTCCATTGACAGATCTCTGGGCTCAACATCAGGCCCTCACAAGATCACTTGCACAGTGCCCGTCTGTGACCTCAGCATTCAGCCCCCAGCAGACCCTCGCCTCCTTGAGTCTACCCCGTTCTCCGACTCCTTGAACAGTTCTCCAGGCTCATTCAAGGTCCTCTCAGGACCAATTGCACAGCATCTGCCCGAGTGCTGCAGCGCTTGGTTCCTAGCTGGCACCCACCTCCCCATACCTGCCCTGCTCTTCTGACTCCTTCAGCAGGTCTCCTCAGCGGACTGTTCTGGACCCCTCACCCCCACGGCTCCCTTCCTTCGTTACGAACTTCACCTCGACATGGACTACGCTCAACCCCACCAGTGATCTCACCATCTACCCACGCCGGCTTTGTCAAAGTTACACTTGACTACACCCATGTGCCTGCATTACGCACTACTTTCTATAATGGATCTCCGTCCACAAATCTACTAGACCATAAATCTGGACACCATCTGCCTACAATGGTGCAGAAATCGTTACACTACCATGTCCTAAACAACTGGTCTCTCATATTCACTGGTCTGGACTGCCGGGCCCTACCCGCCCCTGACCACCTTTGTTCTGCACTTCATCTACACCCCTACTTCCAGGGATTCACCTTCTGCCTGCACTGCTACCCGCAGCGCGGCTACCAGGGACCCAGGCGGTTGTGATGCCTGAAGTTCACCTAGGATGCCCCACTCCCCTACGACTCACCTTGCAGCCCGCTCTGATTCCCAAGCCCACCAGCCTCTGCGGTCTGCACACTCAACCCTTCCCCCTTCCTGAGTCCATATAGCCCTCTACCATTACCTCTGTTCCCCCCTGCTTCTTAGAGTGCACTGTCAGGTGTCCCCTAGGCTGACTAAAGCCTAAGGTGCCCCCATTTTGCTCTTCTCAATGACCCCTCCCTCCCTTGGCTCCTCAACCGGAGCTCTGCGCCCTTGGTCCATCAGTTTTAAGTGCACCGGTCCTCTCCACAAGCTCCCTGCCCTCTCCCCTCCCTCAATGTGTTCTCTCCCTGGCTCTCCCAGAGCTCACTGAACCACTACTACACCATATCTACACTCTGCTCCCACCTACTGCACTTAGCCACCACCAACTGTGGCCTCATTCTACCCTCTGCTCCAGCACTACTCCTTGACTTCCATCTTGAAGTACCCGCCCACTTTCCCACCCTTCCACACACCCTGATCTCAACCACACTCCAAAGCCCTCTCCTTAATTACGCCTTCCATCCACTTCATTGCTCCCTCAGGCATGCAAGTTACCTCCAGCCACTCCCCTCTACCTTCTTACCCTCCCCTCTGCCACCCCTTCCCTCACTTTTTCTCCCCCCTCTCACTTTCTTCTGCCTCATCATGTTGACCTTCACCTCACTCAACCTTCCCTCCCTCTCTGAACCCCCCTCACCTCATCTCCCATCCACCTTATCTCACCACCCCAACCTCATCTACCCCCCCATCGTCGAACCCTCCAGTATCATCAGTATTGCCCTTTGGAATGCAAGATCTCTTTGTAACAATACTGCTGCTGTACTGGACATGTTTCTACGGTTAAATCTTCAATTCCTATGTATCACCGAAACCTGCATCCCCCCCTTCAACTCCACTGTACCCGCTTCTCTCACTTCCTCCTCCTCATCCTTTACTCATGCCTCCTACCCCACAGGCCGTGGCCGTGGCATTGGTCTTCTCTTTCAACCTAAATGTCTGTAAACCCCCTGTCCTTCCTCCCTCCCTGCATTCCCCTTGTTTGAATACCTGTACAAATCCTTCATCTCCTCCCACCCCATATCCTTTCTAATCACTTACCACTCACCCATCTCCCTCACCTCCTTCTATGATGACCTCCATTTCACCTTCTCCCACCATTCCTCCCTTCTTTTTTCTATCCGTGACTCCTATCTTCTCACCCCCCTGCCCACTTCTCCCACACACTCGTCTTGCTCCACTCTTGATCTTATCTTTGTCTCTTCCTTCTCCCCCTCCCCTGTCTCCACCCTCTCCAACTATCTCTCTGACCATGCCTTACTCACTTTCTCACTCACTCCTCCTCCCTCTTCCTCCATTTCTTTCTCTTGACGGGACCTCTGCAACTTTTACCCCTCTCACTTCTACAATACCTGTGTCTCTTTCCTCCCTCCTCTCCCCCACTTTTCTTCCCTCTCTGCTAACAAAGCCTTATCCACTCTTTCCCCCTCCCTCTCTTCTAGTCTAGGCCAGCTCCACCCTCTCTCCCCCTTTCGCCCCTCCCGCAAACCCACCCAACCCTGGCTTTCCCCTCACTTTCTCTCTATGCGCCTTGAAAGATGTTGGCTTAATCTCTGCTCACCAGCTAACCAAGCCTCCTACTTCTCTTACCACTCCCTCTATGACTCTTGCCTCAACTCAGCCAAACGACCTTACTTCTCTAGCCTTCTCCACTCTCAATCCTCTCATCCTCAATGAATCTTCCAAACCCTTACTCGTCTTCTCTCCCCTCCCACTCCTGACCACTCCATCGCCTCTCCTCTTTCTCCCTCTGACTTCGCTGACTTCTTCTCCTCTAAGATACTCTTCTTCTGACAAAACATTCTACACTGCCCCTCTTACTCCCCTCCTCCTCCATCTCTCTCCACCCCATCCTCCTACATGTCTTTGTTCTCTCCTGTCACTCATTCTGATGTTTCTCTCCTCCTTTCTAAAACGGGCCCTACTGCTTCCCCCTCTGACCCACTTCCCACCCCTCTTATTCCCAAAATTGACGCCCTCCTCATACCTTACCTCACCTCTTTCTTCAACACTTGTCTTACCACTGCTACCTTCCCAACAGCCTTCAAACATGCCACTATCATTCCTATCCTGAAAAAACCCTCTGCTAACGCCCTCCTGGCCTCCAACATTTGCCCCATCTCTCTTTTACCTTTCCTCTCCAAGCTCTGTGAACGTCTAGTATACACCCAACTCTCTGCATTTGTCTCCAACCTCCCTTTCCTCCCACCTACCCAATCTGGATTTCACCCTGAACATTCTACTGAAACTGCCCTTATCTCTGTCCTCAACTCCCTCCTCACTGCCCGCTACTCCAAACACTCTTCCATTCTCATTCTCCTTGACCTCTCCGCTGCCTTTGACACTGTCGCCCTTACTACTCAACACTCTCTCTTCCTTTGGTCTCAAAGGCTCTGTCCTAAACTGGCTCTCCTCCTACCTTCCCAACCTCTCCTTTGCTGTCTCTTGGGGTGGACGTTCCTCCTCCACCCACTCCCTTGACTTTGGTGTTCCAGAAGGCTCTGTACTTGGCCCCTTCCTTTTCTCACTCTATACCTCTTTTCTAGCTCCTATCATCTCTTCGTTTGGAATCTCTTCCACGCTGACGACACCCAGCTTTTCCTCTCCTTCTCTTCTTTCACTCCTGACATCCATCTCAAACTCTCTTCCTGTCTCACTGCTATCAAAAACTGGATGTCCTCCCACTTTCTCACCCTCAATGCAGACAAAACAAAGGTTTTATTTCTTCCCGCCAACACCCTTCCTCCCCCTTGCCCCTCTTCCATCACCTTTCCCCCCCTCATCTCCCCTTCTCTGGCACTGCCAGCAACTTAGGCCTCCACTTTGACTCTAACCTCTCCTTTACTCACCACATCTCTCTAACCTCCCACTTTAATTATTATATCTTCATCAAATAATGACAGGAGTCAGCCTGTATGTCTGAACTCCTTTATTCCCATATCATAACTGACTCCTCTCCATTCCATTCCTTCCCAAGTTCTACCCACCAAACATTCCACATTATATTCAGCTACAACACCTCCCCCTTGCTTATCATAGAAGATTCAGACATCCAAGATTCAGCTACAACACCTCCCCCTTGCTTATCATAGAAGATTCAGCCATCCAAGATTCAGCTACAACACCTCCCCCTTGCTTATCATAGAAGATTCAGCCATCCAAGATTCAGCTACAACACCTCCCCCTTGCTTATCATAGAAGTTCACTCTCACCGTCAGTCTGACAGGGTCACCTCTACATTTGTTCAATGAGACGTACAGGCTTACGTATAGTCCTTTGAGGGTGCCCACTGCTGGTCAAATAAGGTGGTGAATGTCCACAGTCTTTAAGGGACAGGACACTGACAGGTTCTCCTTTCCCCATACAGTTCTCCATTTGAGACATCCTGTGACATAAGCCTAACAGGTTCCCCATTTCTCCCTGTTTCTTCTTCCAACTCCTCCTGGAACATTGCATGAAAGAGTGAAGCATCTTCTATCTTCTCTGTTACTACACCATTCTCTCTCACAACTGTTGCTATGGGCCTTTTGACAGCCATGACTGTTACTGAATCTGGGTCACGACTGGATCCCACCTTCCTTTGTTGTTTTTGCCTACTCAGTATAAATTCACCTTCATTCACTGACATCTGATCTTCCATTCTCCTCTTGTGATTCATCCAATCCACATTGGCCTGCAGTGTTCTTTCTTCCATGACCATGTCCATGTCCATTCTCCCCCATTTCCAAAATGCTTCATGTCCAGATCTTTCCTTTGGTTTGATGTTACTGCTTTGGCACATCTCAGCTGGGACTGACACATTTTTACATATCCATTTGTACTAGGTTGTATGCTCTCCTTATCAGGAAATCTCACCATGCCACACCTCCTACTTGGTAGCAATTGTGTGCTAGATCTCCATGTTGCCGATACTGGGGTCTCTTCTTTGCACCTGATCCAGAAATGATTCCTTTGCCCACATCTCATGCATATCCGACCAAAAGTTGGACATCTACCTCTGTGTGGAAAATCCAATCCACATCTATAGCACTTCTTCTCCAGCTGACTCCTGCCTGTGCCATACCATGCACTTTGCCGGGTGAACATGTTTGACCATCAAGATTGCCTCTGTCTGTTATCTCTGATACCGTTAATGGTATTTAACTCACTTCTGTTTTCCATCTTGGCAACCTGCCTTTCAGTTCTTTCATACACTCGTGCCAACTCCAGGACTTCCTTTAATGAGAGAGGCACTCTTAGAAGATGTCTTTGAAGTTGTGATGACGTACACCCTTCAAAGATTCTCATCCTAATTGCCTCATCATCGCTAAAGCTTGCAAATTCACAATATTCTGCCCTTCTCTTTAATCGTAATACAAATTGGTCAATTGTTTCATGTGGATTCTGTGTAAACTAATTAAATGCAAATCATTCATAGTCCCTATTGGGAGGGACAACCAAACGTTCACCAATCGCAGCAACCAATTGTTGATATGTTGTTCTTTCCTGAGCCGGAATGCTCATTACCACATTTCTCACCTCCTTTCCTACCAAATGAACAAACATGTCCATTTTGTTTGAGGCATCCTGATTCCCTGCTGCTCTCAAGAAGCCCTCGAAATCCTCCATCCATTCCTTCCATCGTTGCCCCTGAGTCCGGGCAATGTAGATAGTTCACCAGAATCCCCTCATTCTGGACTGATCTTGTATTCCCACTTGTGATATTCAGGAACATGGTTACTCACTTCTGGCCCAGTTTCTTCGCTCTTTCTTTCATCAACAGTAGTTGCCTTTGTTGCTTGATTGCATAATGTTATTTCCTTTATTGGTCAATATATTTCATCTGTGCAACTTTCATTTGTCCAGTTCTATCTTGTTTTGTTGCTCTCGCACCAGCATAACCATAAATTAAATTTTGATCTCTTTCTGAACAGTGTTACAGTATAAAATTGCTCAGGCTGTTACAATTTAAACACTATTTTTTTTTATGCCAATCCCTTGTTGGTTCTCCTATGAAGTGTACTGTTCAAGGTCCTACAGCAGTAAAATTGTGATTATATACAGGGAGATAGCAGACCTTGTGCCATTAGCTCATACGTGTAACATTCCACTTGTTCACTTTCATCCAGATTCACCTGCCGCGGTGTGGGCTGTTCACTGGTATCTTTCTTTGCTTAATTTTGTGTTATATTTTTCGTCCTGCAGCCAGTATGGAAAACTATTTCCCAGTGTGGGCACTTCTTGTGTTGTTGTAGCAGTCTATCCCTCACCACTGTGCTCTTTACTCCACACTTTGATTTAATTGAACTTTCATACTTTCCATTTTGCACTCATGACACAATTTAGTTCATTTCACTGGTTGTTTTATTTAGTTAGTGTCCCGATCTTATGTTCCTTATTTGACACTCTTTGTGCAATCATTCATGAGATGGCAGCATTTTATTCTTTGCTCAATGTCCTTCATTTGGTTGCACTCGCACCACATCACTTTCCATTCAATGCCTTCCTTTAGTTTTGCTTCATAGAGTCCCAGCCAGTGACTCTGACACCTCCAACAGTCTTAGACCTCACACACCCGTGAAGTTCACAGTTCCAGTTTCTCCCTTTTCTCTTTTTTTTTGAAAAATGCCTTTCCTGCACAACAGGTGTTGGCAATCTTCTCCTTCATGTATTCATGTATGCCATATTAGCAAGTCATACCAGTCAATTCCACGCAGCGTTGCTCCTCTTTTCTTACTCTTTCCTTCCTTTGGCTTCTGTTTCCTTTATCTTTATTTCTGTTTTGTCATTAGCCACTTCCACTGTATTTTTTCAAATAGTTTTACAGGCTGCTTTCTCTTGACCATCTCTATAGCTCATCAGTGTTTTAGTGGGTCAATCACTACCTCGTCGCCAATTGTTGTGTGCCTCATGGACACCACTTTAATTATTATATCTTCATCAAATAATGGCAGGAGTCAGCCTGCATGTCTGAACTCCTTTATTCCCATATCATAACTGACTCCTCTCCATTCCATTCCTTCCCAAGTTCTACCCACCAAACATTCCACATTCTATTCAGCTACAACACTCTTCTTTCACTCCTGACATCCACCTCAAACTCTCTTCCTGTCTCACCGCTATCAAAAACTGGATGTCCTCCCACTTTCCCACGGTCAATACAGACAAAACAAAGGTTTTATTTCTTCCCGCCAACACCCTTCCTCCCTCTTTCCCCACTTCCATCCCCTTTCCCCCCCTCATCTCCCCTTCTCTGGCACTGCCCACAACCTAGGCCTCCACTTTGACTCTAACCTCTCCTTTACTCACCACATCTCTCTAACCTCCCGTGCTTGTCGTTTCCATCTCTACAATTTACATAGAATTCGCTCCTCCCTCACCTTCCATGCCACTAAACCTCTAGTTTCCGTCCTCATCTTTTCTCGTCTATTCTACTGCTCAACTCTCCTCTTTGGTCTCACCGCCTCTCACCTGTCCCCCTCAAATCCCTCTACCACTCTGCAATCCGTACTCTTTGCTCCCTTTCTCGTCATGATTCCATCTCGGCTTCACTCTCCACTCTTGGCTGGCTCTCCTTTCACTCCCAACTTAAATTCAACTTCATCTGTCTTGTCTTTAAATCTCTTCACAATCTTGCCCCTCCCTACCTTTCCTCCCTCCTTTCCTTCTACTCTCCCTCGCCCCCCCTCTGATCAGCTGACCACTTCTTACTCAATGTTCCTCCTCCTCCTTCCGCCCCTTCCCGATTCCGTTCTTTCCAGCTCCTCTCCCCCCTCCATTGGAACTCTCTACCTCTACCTATCCGCTCTATCTCCTCTTACTCTTCCTTCCGCTCTTCCTTAAAATCCCATCTACTTCACCCTCCCTTCTGACTGCACTTACTACTTCCTCCGTGCTCCTCCAAACCCAGATTCTTAATCTAATGTACTCAGCAAATTGTTCTACATACTGTTCTCATTGTTTTGACTCGTGACTTGTTTATATTGCTTCTATTTTTTTTGTTCTTATGTGAAGCGCTTTGGATTAAAGCGCTATATATAATTTAATAAAATACAAAAATACAAATTAATCTAGATGATGCCGAGAACATGAGGGACTCCTCCACGAGATTTGACATTTATTGAAGCATTTCCTGGAGATGCAGGTAGGGATTCAGCTCTTGCCACCTATTCCTGTAAGCCTTTTTGAATGGCTGTAATAGAATACTGATTTCTTCTTTTCTATTCACTTTTACCCTAGGATATGAATCATTAAGAAAAAACAAGTGGCAGGCTAGCACCCCCCACTCATAGCCAAGGAAATCTACCTTTCCTTTACACAGGGTTGGCCAGGCAGCACTCATGAGAGGTATTATACCAGATGACTATGAATTTTATAATACAGATAGTGACCATTATTTAGAGAGTAGCTAATACGCACTTTGTTCATTATTTTCTCCCATGCTGTTATGCAGATTTAGGTAGATTGAACCTTGAAAATGAACCTTGACAATGAAATATGAAAAATTAAAAATACATGAAATAATGCTCCTGATGAAGGGATTTAATCCTGAAACGCGTAGAGCTCATGGTTTTAGCTATTTGATTGAGAAATTCATGGACTTATTTGAATTGTACAATATGATTTAAATATTGCAGACACAATTTATTATGTCCTATGTTTATGGATTAAATAACTTATAATTGGCTTCTGAAAATCTTTATGTATGAATTACTTATGTGTGAACCTCACGCTCCTAAAATTGTTCTGTAAACTTAGATCTTTATAAATCCGTAAGAATTGTTTGTTCTGACAAACACATTGAGTGTGCAAGGGAAGCAAGTGTTCCACAGACAGTGGACACCGATTTGTCCTGTTCTTGATAATTGCAACCTAGTGTCAGGGTTGCTACACACTCCTCTGTACATCACTACAGTCTAAAAGAGGCATACAACAATACCATGTGAATAACATTAGGTGTGCGCCTGTATAATTCCTTCCTTTCAGAGTCAGAGAGAGACCAGAAGAGACACCAAGCCTGCAGACAAGGCATTTGAAAGAGGAACAGGTCTGAGTGGGTATGATCGTAGCAGGGACCCACTCAGGGCAGATGAGGGCCACTCCAGCCCTGGGCTGGTTAAGTCTGGGTTTGGAGAGGATTTTGTAACTCTCAGGGAGGAGAGTGTCCAAACTCATGACAGATCTATTTGTGATACTCTTCTACAGGGATAACCCCACACTCTGGTGATGATCCCTCCTACTAAGTGAGGATATATAACATATATTTCAACAAAAGGAAGGAATATACAACAAACTATATAAAACAGTGAATTTATCCCCTCAGAAAGCAGAAATACATAACAACCGCTAAATCAATATGGGCTGCATTATGTATTCTCAATAAACATAAAACAGTATTATCAGAAAATATCATTTTTAATATATTAATCTCTAATTCAGCACAGGTAATACAAAAATAGTTTCAAAAACATTTACACATAACATAGTCATATACATGTTAAAAACATTCCACCTCGCAGTATAGAAACATTTATGCCGACAATTAGATCAGCATAGCACCAGAATGGCAACTTAAAGGAGAGTTCCGGGACTTTTTTTTTATTGTCCCTACGGTTCGGCCATGTGTTTTTAAGCATAACTCGGTAGATCGTAGAAAACTTTCCTATGGACCTTACCCGACTTTTCGTCCATTAACGCACTCGAAATCAGCCGCCATTTTCTGATAATCCTATCATTTCCCCCCATCGCCCTGGCTCACCTGCTTTTGCGGCACTAAATCAAATCCCCCGCCCCTGAAACAGACTTTATCAAAACATTCATATTCCCCGCCTCTATCCGTGACGTGACTGTGCTGCGTAGGCAAACGCGCCCAGGCGTCTTCTACGCGACTCCACACAGAACCCGGAAATCAACACAGATCAGCTCACAACACAGCGCGCCACAATTCGGAATATGAAACTGTACTTTTAAATCAAACCGCAAGATTGTAAATTTGGTAAAGTACATTTATTTGACATCAAATGTTTAGAGAATATTCAGCGATTTTCATTTTTATTTGCTCACGTTCCAAAAAGTTTGTTTTGAGGCACGCGATGTTCCTTTGCTGTACACAGGGTCTTAGATCATCTCACAATACAGCGCCACAATTCGGAATATGAAACTGTGGTTTAAAAGCAAACTGCAAGATTGTACATTTGGCAAAGTACATTTATTGGACATCAAATTTTTAGAGAATATTCAGCGATTTGCATTTTTCTTTGCTCTCGATCCAAAATAGTTCGTCTTGAGGCAAGCAATGTTTGTGTGCAGTACACAGGGTGTTGGTTTACGATAAAATAAGCTCTTCGGTCGCACTGATAATCGCATGGCTGTTCCAACAACGAGGCACTAGGCCACCACAACGGTCTGTATGTTGCATCTAGCCGTTAGTACCGCGTAAGGGCATACTTGTACTTGGCGATCGTCCCACAAAATGGTCAGGGTGCTAACGTTGTTCACGCGGAGAAGCAATTGGCGATTATAGAAGCCATCCGCCGGTGTCTGGTACTCGTGACACAGACAATAATGGATGAAGTACCTGTTTGAAAAACATAAAAAATGAAATTAGTCTCACCATCAGATCTTTATTAAAATTATTCATTTTATATATTAGGTCGGGAAATTATTTCATAGCTAGGACAGTGCAACTGGGTTTTATACGTCAAGGGGGGGCTGTAGGATACTGAGACAGTCCCCCAGTGCAGGGGTTGACAGGGAGTGCAGGTGGAGAGTGGAAGGGCCCAGGACCGAGATCGCAGACAGTGGACCAGTTGTAGCAGGGGAGAGGGAGAGAGAAAGCAGAAGCAAAGAGGAAGGTTTTGAGGTGCTTCCGTAAAAGGAGACGGTTCTAGTGCGCGGTAAGCTACTGTATAGTAATTAAATTGCGGTATAAACTCATCTAAAGAGTTACTTACATTATATTTGCATTTTCCATTGTGTCTGTGCGTAGGGCAGCCCCGAAATACCACTCCTTCTATGCCGACGTTATTTCTTCTAATGAACGAACATGAAATGGCTTTCGTTTCTGAAATTATATTCATTATCGTTTCTTACGTGGTCCCGGCCTGTCAAGGTCAAATAACAATAGAACCTTATACTGAGTCGTGGGCCATTCTGGCACCCGAGAAAAAATCAAAGCAGCTGACCTTCACTTTGAACGAGCACACATTCCTAGTTAGCTACATTCAGTGTAAGGCCATCTCACAGGACTTGAAATTTACACTCCATCTTTGCATTTTGTCTGCGTGCTTTGCAGCCCCACAGAACCATAAATACGGAGACATTCTATATTTTTTGAAAAATGATTTATATTACTGTTTGGTTTAATTTAATGCGCAAATGAACAAGGTTGGATAGATACACATATTCAATGGGCCTGCGACATGAGGAGACTCGAGAGAACAGACAATCAAATTACAATCATTTAAACCGTGATGTGTATTTCTCAATGAGCTCTTCTTTAGGTGGACATGGAACAGAGGCAATGTTGGGTGGCAATGCAGTTGTCCCCTGCACAGGTTCGTTCACAACTCCATTTATGTGCCTATCTAGGACGTCAACAATAAGTCTCTCAATAAACTCATATTGCATATCCTCAAACACTGGTTTGATCACCCATTGTTTACTTCTTTTAGTGAAGGCCTTATTGTAGCGAAGCGTCCCTAAAGTTCCGGTCGTCCTACTTTGTTGACGGCCAACATTATGGTTATGTGCCAAGACCGCTAAAAGAGTCCGATTTATCATGCCTTCCATGCCAAAATGCAATCGTTTTGGCCTGTACTTTAGGCACATATTGTGGAACACCTCCAAATCTCCTGTGTGGTAGAATTCCGTGAGTCCCCTCAAAGCTTTTGTTATAGTTTTATCAAATACAATCTTTTCAATGGCTTTGTGAGTGGGTGATGAAGGAATCAACCACTTCTTCTTCCGTGCCTCCTCTGTGGACAAATGGCCATGTTCACAATTGTGGAAATGTTGGTTCGTGTTCCATCGGTGAACGTTTGTACAGTGTAGCATTACTGACCGCCATTTTTCCAGTAGAATTTCCAACGACCCTCCACATGTTTTTGAGCTCCACCAAAGATGGTTGCTGATTGACTTGGACCACTGTGAAATACCTTGCATATCTTTTTTTTTACCTGCAGCCGACAATTTTTTATTGATTGTTTTTGCAAGATGCCAAACGTCAAATTGGTGATTTATATTTTTGTACTCTTCTCTCATTGTCTTGGCAATTGAAACGTGTCGGTCCGTGGCTATCAGGTCGATCACCATTCCCCGCGATTGTAGTTCTTGCAATGATGCTACAAAGCCAACTTTCTCCATGGCCACTGAGGATGTACTTTGTGACACCTGCACGACCACCGAACTCACAATTTTCTTACTTTCCATGTCCTGAAAGTGGTAGGTGCAGTACTTGGCTGAAAATCCTGGGCTGTCGCACTGTCCATCACCGGCTAGCCTGAACCGTTTGCCTGCGAATGTACTATCAATAGACATTTTTTCCATTCTCCAAGCTTCGCTAATGGCTGGAAATAGATAATCGGTTTGGTATTTGTAGAACTGAGTTTTCGCAATGAAATGGATTCCCACAAACTGAAAGAAAGACTCTAATTTTTTAAAACTTGAACCACTAAAAAGTGCAGCCGCTGCACAAAGTAGATTGCCTGCTGGCAGTTGTCCCAGCATAGGTTGTGCAGACCATGAGAAAGCATGATATTTTGTACAGGTGGCATGTATTTTAAGGTTAGTGCCTCGAATTGCACGAGTCACATTAATCAATGGCTCCCCACATACTTCCCCACCAACCGAATGCCCACATTTCATCCGAATAATAATATCAATCAAACAACTATCGAATACAATGAATTTGGCCTCTTTCCTTATACTGTCACTCTGCATCCCAGCTGGTTCGGCCTGTAACGTTGAGGACATGTCACTCACATGAAAGGTAGAATCTCTGATATCGTCTTCCGCTATGTTCAGTGATATTGATGGTGTTTCATTGTCGTCCACTTCATTCTCTTCCATTGCAACATCTGTTCCTTCTCCGGCGATGGGTGAATAAAACAATTTCTTCAACTTTCTCGCGGTCTTAGTTTTCGCGGGTGTGGATTCTGTGAATTGATCTCCGACTGCATCCGAACTACCAGGAGGACATTCACTATCAATGGCTGGTGGTGGTATAGCTCCGTTGTCAATCACTTCATATTCTTCCCATTGGCACGATGCATCTCCAGTCTCAAGTCCCTGCCAAAAAGGTTTGACAAGCAACATCTCTCGTTCGCTTCACTGTCTGTGTAGATCTAGTTCGTACACCCACTCGCAACTAAAGGACAGATTGGAAAAGGGATGTTCAGTTTAAACACAACTTACAGTATTGAACTATTAACAGTGAAAAACAACATAATATAGTGACCAGGACACTAACCTTCTTTTGCTTTCTTTTCTTTGAAACTTTCTTGCCTCGAACTTCAACATCAGGACGCTGTTGCTCCGACTCGTGTGTGCATGTCTCCACTTCCTCTTGCGCTGCAACGACTATATTTTCCTGATAAGCACATCCATCACGCACTGACGCTCCATCGACTCCCTGAAACATAGAACTTTCATTAGTATGTATAATAATATCGAAAACACAAAATGTACTTGGGGACCAATACCCACGTACATCTCAATAGCAAAACACGAATTAACGCTTTGTGTAGAACATTCAAACGACAATTATTCACGCATTGTTGATCTAGTTAGATGGAACTGTCAAGATCCATACCTCGGGCTCCTCATAGACTTCCATTGATGATATTATTGAAGATGATGCTTCAGTGACTCCCTGAAACACAGTAATTGCATTAGTATGGTTTTCTATTTTGATAAAAAGAACAGAAACTTTGTGCAGGCGTGAACGGCTCATCTAAATAGACCTGCACAAACGATCAGTTGTCTAAAATAAATAATGGATATGTAAATATGATTCGATTTGCTCGATCGTTGGAAGTGTCACCACCCAGAGATCTGCATCAACTACTAGGGGTGATGTTCTTGTAGAAGAAGCTCCGTCATCTCCCTGAAACATAGTACTTGCGTTAATAAAGAAGGAAGTATAGCGGATGTAATCACGTCATATGATTTCGCTTGATCGAACTGTCAGTATCCATACCTCGAAATGCATAAGAACATCAAGGGACGATGTAACTGCGGTGCACACTTCTGCAAGCTGTTGCGCCGACCCGTAACTGCACGCTCCCCCTTCTTCTTGGACTAATGCTCCATCGACTCCCTGAAACATAGGACTTTCATTAGTAATGAACACAATATTGAAAAAAGAAGACACATAGGAGGGCGACGACAGAAGGACATATCAATGGCTAAAAACGAAAGAAACATTGTGTGTAACAATCACGCTACAAGAATGCAAGATCTGATGATCTCCATCGATGGAACTGTCCTGAAACGTACCTCGAGCATCTGAGTGACATCAACGGTAGTCGTCAATACGTTGGACTCCTCAGCATCTCCCTGAAAGACAGTACTTGCATTATTTTGGATAACAATAATTATAACTGAAAACAAAGACTAGAGGACGAGTACAAGGGTGTACCATTAGGTAAAATAATTACACGATAAATTAAAACTATTGATTTACATGCCTAAAACAAGTCAGTGGCAGAATAGCCAAGTAAGATTACCCGATAGGCGCTTGAAGTGGCTGATGACTGCAATAACGACACGGATGGAGAATCTTCCGCCTTCATATTGAGTGGATACATAAATGGGGAAATTATTGTTAGCTAATGCTACACACTACCGCAAGGCCGAGAGATAAATACATAAACTTGACTCACCAGTGGAGGGATGTGGACGAATAGAGTGGGAATAGCGGTTGAGAGCAATTTTCGCCTCGCTCGCGGTGTGTTCTTCTTTATTAGCAATGATGTGGAGTACATGTCTGAGCTAAAGTGCCTGCTGCAGATGCGGTATCGATCACCCCTCTTGTCCGCAAAGACTTCTAGGACTCTACTTTCAAGCTCAGACGGTGGATATCCGCAATATCGGACCCATTCTCTTATCTGATCTATTGTCTTAGGGAAAACATGCATTATAATACCTTCAGATTTATTATGGGTCTTCGAAGGGCAACCGCCAATGGAACAGGCAGGCATTGTGGAAAGTTCTGAAAAGTAAAGATCAACAATTCTCTATGAATACCAATGTGTTAAAAAATTAAATGACACATAAAAGGTTCAATGCAAGGTTCGTTTTGGTTCTTGGAACTATACACGTTATTCACATGCGGATAAGTATTTGAATAACTTTAAAAAAATTGAAAAATAATTTGACTAAACTCAGAACATGTGACTAGTTACTTGCATGTACTGTCTTGAACGAAAAGAAATTGCACGCAAAATGATTATGGTACATGGCCTTACCTTGACGAACAAAGGGATCAGAGTAGTTTCTTGTCGTAGAACAGGGAGCAGTTCACAGGTTGCAAACTGACGAGTTTCCTCGAAGTGGTCACGGAAGTTCACAGAGACGAAGAGCAGATAACCAGCACCTTCACGGGTTGACTAGCAAAGCGCAAAGTAGTTCTCATTAGAAATATGAAGTGGGTTATAAAGAATTCGAAACAGGGGTGTGTTTGTGAATGAATGACGTGTATATGTCGTGGCATTATGCGGTTTGCAGGGGGCCGTCCAGCGTGAGGGGGGATGCTTGGCAGGAGACACGGGGTCTGGAGGTAGACATGGGAACAACAACCCATGCTCTATAGACCACTTTGAAGTGTACATGGTCTTTGGCACCTCTTGGCCTTTATCGCTCCCTGACAGCTCCACTTGCCAGCACAAGTACCCCGGTGCGAACTGCCTTTGATAGGGCGGGGGGGTGGATTGGGGCGGTGGTCGTGCAGACAAGACACAGGAAGACTCGTGAATGGAGACACACTTATGTGGATTGCAGGGGGCCGTCCAGCGTGAGGGGGGATGCTTGGCAGGAGACACGGGGTCTGGAGGTAGACATGGGAACAACAACCCATGCTCTATGGACCACTTTGAAGTGTACATGGTCTTTGGCACCTCTTGGCCTTTATCGCCCCCTGACAGCTCCACTTGCCAGCGCAAGTACCCCGGTGCGAACTGCCTTTGATAGGGCGGGGGGGTGGATTGGGGCGGTGGTCGTGCAGACAAGACTCGTTTGCCGCAGGGCCTCACCAAGGAGAGGCCATCTAACTGCATGTAAGAGGCAGGCTGCAGGATCTAATACTTGGAAGGCAGGGGGGTGAGTTTATAAATACCTCACCCTCCCAGGAGAATATATGGGTGCAGTTCACCCTGGAGACCCTGGATGCCTAGGCAGTTAGTCAGCAGCAGGCAGGCCTGTGGTGGCAAGGCGGCACGGGCCAGAGGGGGTCATCTCTGTACCCGGTGCCCAAAAGGATGATTTATTATGATCAACCATATTGATTATTTACCTATAACCATGTTTTGTATCAATAAAATCCAACGGCCTTTTATTGCCAACGCTTGAACAAAGTGGTGTGGTAAGTATTTTTGGGGGAGGAGGCAAGGCCGGGAGGCTTGATGCCAACCCGCAAAATAACATATGTATGTCTGCTGCATATGGGTTCAACGGTTATGTGGATTGAAGGTGGGCGGCCAGCGTGAGGGAGGATTCTGGCCGGAGACATGTGGTGTGACAAGACAAGGCACAGGAAGACTATTCAATGGAGACACACTAGATTCATTTAAAAAATCAAAACAACCATTGTTAAAATATATGTTGGGTTTTATTTTAGATCTTAATTTCAATTGAACATAAATAATAAACATTACACATTGTAAAGTTCCGGTTGCAGCACATCCAGGGAAAATCCGCGGTATTGTCCACTGTCGCTGGGGAAATGTTGTCTAATGGCAAGTACCGCACAGGCAGGTATTACTCTCCGAACGCGGTGTCCGAGTCTCCCGTGAAGCCACCAAGTGAAGCAACGATAGGCCACCAGCCTGTACCACCTGTGAAAATGAAAGATGCAAACTGTATTAAAATGACAAAACTTTCTTATCACTGTCGATTCAGGTAAAAAATGTCATTCTGCTTTGAAAAAAATTCTATCTAGAAAATGCACAATATGGAACCAGTTTACATGCATTCGAATGATATGTAGATGTAATTTTATATGTGGGAGACGACCATGACATAGTAGTGGCATCACTGACATCAAAACCAGAGTATACTTACTCGTTACTCGGATTACGCGGACGAACAGTGCCGCGAAGTTCGTGCATAAGCACCATCATCATCCTCAACACGGTCCGTGAGAGGCAGGCTTCCCTGAACTCTGGCAGCTCGGTGATGCATTGCGGACTTGGCTCGCCTTCTGAAATGTAGGCCAAGCACCCGGAATTTTCACGGCAGCAGCAGTTCTCCTCCTCAGTTGGCATTAGCTCGCACCGATTGCACGTGCACCAGGTGGAGACGCCGTCCATGCGACATGGTCCAGGATCTTCATCCGTTGACTGGTCCTCCCAACTGCCGTCCGAATCCCCATCGTTTTCGCGTGCTTGCCTTTCCAGTAGTTCTTCCTCGGTGTACTCGGGCTCGTACATATACGGCATTATTGTAGCCATTGTGTGGTAAAGATAGTAAAATAATTTACAGAGATGGTACAGGTGTTCACAAGGCCTAGAAGCGGCGAAGGTAGCTGACCAGAGCACAGAAACGAGTCACAGAATACTCAAAGTAACACAGAGAGAGGAATGGAATCGAAAATCTGCTGCTGTGTGTTGTGAAACGGTGTGTTTATACTTATTGAGGAAAGAGGCGTCCTGCCATTTCCATGGCGACACTTCATTAGCTGAGGCGCAGCGATTGTTGACACGAAACGTGCTTTGGCGTTGGGAAATGGGCGGTACGCGTCTGCTGATGTCAGGCTCAGGGGCGGGGGATTTGATTTAGTGCCGCAAAAGCAGGTGAGCCAGGGCGATGGGGGGAAATGATAGGATTATCAGAAAATGGCTGCTGATTTCGAGTGCGTTAATGGACGAAAAGTCGGGTAAGGTCCATAGGAAAGTTTTCTACGATCTACCGAGTTATGCTTAAAAACACATGGCCGAACCGTAGGGACAATAAAAAAAAAGTCCCGGAACTCTCCTTTAATTGATCTCATTTCCCATTGTGTGTCACAGCCCAACTTATATAAGTTTCTGTCCTCTGTGTTCTCAATAACCGGACATTCATCAGGGGCAGAGGTAATCCTGTGCTTCAGGTAGATTCTTCCTATTCAACCAACAACTTGCTATTTCTAAGGAAAAAAGAGAGAAACATGTATCACTGACACCGGCATAATCGGTTTAATTACTCACCAAAGCCACGCCCTAATCACCAATAGGGTACCAAGATATAGTAATTCATATACCTGGTCTAAGATCTCAAGAAATATATAACTTGGACCTCAAAAGCCAACCCATTTATGGCTCTTCACTGCAGAAGCAATAGGGATTCAGCATCAAGTCCTACAAAATACCTACCCCAACGCTAAAATGTAGAGCTCTCTTACTCATAATAGCTGTTCTTTTCCCCTGAGTAGAAAAAAATCTTAGCATCTCAATCATCGGTTGGATACTGATACAACCCAAAATTTGATGTTCTAATATATAATTTGCTCACCATGGGATGTGGAAGCTGAATTTTTCCTAGATCCAACCAAGTCTCAGTAGTGGTAACCACCCATGGACCCTTTCCAATTCCTCTAGACCTCCAAGTGCCTGAAAAACAGGTGGAGGAAGATAGATTACATTAACCCACCAAATATCCATTATTCCTCACCTCCAACTCAACAAAAAAATCTTACCTATCTAAGGCTTTTGTGAGCCAACAAATATGTTTTGATCGGAGTACTATCTGGATACGGCCTCTTCCTCTTAACGGATGTGAACCTCTCGCTCTGTAATAATACAATGCTGAATCAGCAAAATATCAAGGAGTATCCCCACTTGAGTAATTCAATTAGGTGGATCCGCTCCTAGTAGGCAGCCACGAATAGAAGTTCGAGAACAGGGGCCGGCGGCCACGTCCACCATCAGTTCTACCACCAACCGACCACAAATCCTCATAACAAGTAAGTGGCGTACCGTGCTGACGTCACCATGCTAGTCATCGCGCGGTGAAGTAAAACGTCATCACGCACCCTTCATGTAAAAAATGGGGCCGGGCTCAAAAAATCCCTAGTGATAGCGAGGTTGCCCCGCAACCATTGCTACGGGAAAAACAAAACAAAACAAAAGGGGATCTCACACAACCAAGGGCCCACAGTGTCCCTACCACAACAGCATCACAGGTATATATGGGGCTCAAAACTAGTAACACCAAATGAAAAAACAGGGTAATTTACCGGAGTTTTTATACCCAAAGACCATCACAGAAAAACTATAAGTCCACCATCTGACTGATATTAGTCACTCTTACAGCGGGAAAAACCCCTGACCCGATCATGTCCAACGGTCATAGAGAAACCACAGAGTCATCTCTCTCAAAGAGGATTTGCCCCAATAGAAGCAATCACCGATGAATTACACCATCAAGAGGTTTATGCAATCATTAGTTCACCAACAGATATATAGTTATTTGTTTCTGCATATAGAGGTTGGTATTCTCCCACAGTTGAAAACCCCCAGAAAGTGCAACACTCCAATGATTTCGTGAGTCCCATCACACTCTCTTATCTAATGTTCTGCCACTCTATATTTTCATTTAATCCTGTAATGTGACTATTGGTGAGAAAAATCAGCTTCTGTTCCAGATTGATCAATTTTCTATTGATTTTGTCTTGGGTTCTCCCTTTAATCTTTTTAAGGATACACCATTCGAAGTCCGAGAATGTGTGTCTTTTCTCATCGAAATGTTTTACTAGAGGAGCTTTCTCAATATGATTTTTCAAACAGCTCCTGTGTTCGATCATACAAGTCTTGCACTTTCTGTTGGTTTTGCCTATATAAATTAGGTCACATGGGCATTTAATCAAATAAATTACATTCTCCGTGTTACAATTAGTATGTTCTTTCAAAGACCATTCTGTGGTTAAACCCAAATCAACAGAAGTCATTTTCTTAGTAAAAGGGCACATAACACATTCTCCACACGGATGATGTCCCATCACACGGGGCAAACCCCACAATGTACTTTGGGCGCTCTCATGATTGACCACCTTGTGTATGTCGTTTTTCATGACAAGATTACGGATGTTAGTGCTCTTTTTAAAGGCTATCAAAGGTACTGGGCTATTCATAGTCTTTTTCCAATTTTTGCATATAATGTTCTTAACTTTATAGGACATGTTGCTAAAGGTATTAACAAACACCAATGGGGTGTCACGATTGGCAGTGTTTTTCTTTTTCCTTTCAAGAAGGGCTTCCCGATTGTTGTTAAAAGCTCGTTTGGCAGATTGTCTCACGACCTAGGTAGGGTAACCCCTTTCAATCAGTGTGTCCATTAGTATATTAGCGCCTGTTTCATAATCATGATTGGTGCTACTGTTACGCTTCAGCCGTAGAAACTGCCCAAAGGGCAGATTGTCCCGGACATGTTTCGCGTGATGACTCCTGTAATGCAGTAACGCATTTTTATCGGTGCTCTTGACAAACGGTTTCACCCATAGTTGGTTATTCTGTTGGTAAATTGTTAAATCTAGATAATTTACCCCTGTGGAGTTCATGGTAGCTGTAAATTTCAGGTATCTATTCTGGTTATTAAGCCAAATAAGGAAATTATTAGCTTCATCTATTGAGCCATGCCATAACATGAACACATCATCGATGTATCTTAACCGTTCAGTTATTTGTTGCTTGAAAGGATTAATTTCCGAATAAATCACTGTTTGTTCTACCATGTCTACATACAAATTAGCCAAATTAGGAGCCATGGCAGCACACATGGCTGTGCCCTCTACCTGCAGATAGAATTGACCCATGAATTGAAAAAAGTTATTAGTCAGAGCTGTTTCCGCACACCATAAGATGAAGGCATTACTCACAGGATGATTGTCCTCACGTTGGAGCAAAGTCTCTTCTACCACTTCAAGAGTGGCTCCTTGTGGGATGTTCGTATAGAGAGATTGAATATCCAGGCAGATAAGTATGTCTTTGGTCTGGTCAAATGGCAGTCCTTCAATTTTCCCAATGGCATCTCTGGTATCTTGAACATAGCTTTTCATTTTCATTACGAAGGGGCGTAAATAAAAATCTACAAATTTCGATAAGGGTTCCAAAATTGAATTAACCCCTGACACAATGGGTCTGCCAGGGGGTCTCACCAGATCTTTGTGGATTTTGGGCAAGATGTAAAAAACAGGAGTTCTTGCTGTCTCTTTTGTTAAGTATTCTCCTTCCTGTTTGCTAATCTGTTTCAATTCGACTGCTTTATCCACTTTCTCCTTTATCATTTTACTAATAATAGGGCTAGGATCTTGGTCAATTTTGCAGTAGCTGATGTTATCTGACAATAGTCTATGACATTCTTCAATATAGTCTTCCTTATTCAAAAGGACTATCGCCCCTCCTTTGTCGGCCTGGCGAATAACGATTTTCTCATTTTTTCCCAGACTTCGTAATATGGCGATTTCTTGTTGACTTAAATTGGAGTTCTTGGGAATGCCTTTGTTTTCAAGTTTCTTTAGGTCATGTAAGACCTTCTTTTCAAAAACCACTGATTCTGGGGAATGTGTATGATGCGGTGGACACCAAGTCGAGGGATTTCTTAACCCGCTGTAATTAATCTGTAGACTCGCTGGTTGATTCTCAAAGAAATTTTCTTAGATGTACTTTGCGCATGAATGTACTAAACTCCATCCTAAATTCAAAAGGGTTGTGATATTTAGATATCACAAAATTCAGGCCTTTGTTGAGACATCGTTCTTCATCCTTGGTTAAGGTTACGCTGGACAAATTCACTACCAACCCCGGTGGCTGCGTGTCTGCATGCGGTCTGTTTGCCATTCCTGCCGACTGTTCCCTCTGCCTAAAAAAGGTGGGCGTCTTGACCCATTCCTTGCTCCTGTATTCCGACCTCTTTGCATAGAGGTATTCTTCTTTCTTCCTCTTTGTCCAGTGTTGTTGGTTTCTTCATCTTCACCTGGTGTGCCTTCTTCTTCACTCGAGCTGTACGATGTGTTACTGAACCTCACCCGACGGTTTGGTCTCTGACCGCCTGTAGGTGCTCCAAAGTTATAGTCTTTAGTGACATATTGGAAGGCCTTTTCATGCGTGAAGTTCGTTAGATCTTTTTTCAATCTTTTTATTCTTTCTGAGCTAGATTCCGCTTTGAATGTCTGCATTTCTTTCATGTGGGCTTCTAACTTAGTTTTGAATGCTTCAATATCAAAATTCTTTTGTTGAAATATAGATCTATTCGTGAACCATGTCTCTCGGATAGCAAGGACGTATAGGTCAAGGTCCTAAAGAAGGTGGCAGATGTCAGACAAGTGTTTTGACGGCAGATCTAGAGTTGATGGTAGCCAGGTGGAGCAGGTTGCACATTTGAAGGTCTTCCGAGGAGGGATACAGGAGTATGGTACACCCGTTGGAGATGGCAGAGGAGCTAGAGGGATGGCAGAATGAGGATAAGCAGGAGAATGGAGGAGGAAGATGTTGAGGGACGGGAGAAGCCTATCAAGGAGGAGGTTGGGCTGAGACCCCTGGACAAGGACTGTGCCATTCTGATAGACATTAATGAGGACCCTTGAGGAAATGAAGGATGCCAAGAGTACCACCCAACGGGTGCCACCATTAATAGGGTGGTAAGGGAAAGAGGAGTACAGAGTACAGAGACCATGTGGGTAACCCAGCGGTCTGGAGAGGAAACAACAAAGAGGATGTCGGCGAGGGTCTGCCTGGAAGAAGCATTGACATGTTGTCAGCAATAGGGCCGGCCAGGGTTGGAGATCAAGAGTTCCTTCTAGAACATTTTCATTCCGGTCTTAGACAGAGGGATAGGATAGGCGATAGAGAAGCAGTTACAGAAGATAGGGGGATTGAGAGGACCATTGAGGAGAAGGGGGGAGAAAGAGGGGGAGCAGCAGAGCACAACCAAACTAGCTGCATTGCAAAGTAAGGATCAGGCCAAGAGTGAAAGGGTGAGGCAAGGGATTACAGCTTATAGCAGAGGAGCACAATCATTGGAGGTGGGAACAGAAACAAGCAAGAGCGATGGGGGTACAAGTTAAATACAGCAGCAATGGTAGGAGCACTCAAATTTGACTTTTACAAAGATGAAGAAAAAGCAGACTTTTTAACACAAGCATCAGTTAGCAGATCTTACTTTTCTATAGGCAAGGACAAGCGTTGGCTTATAGAATTAGCTAAAGGCCTAACTTTCAAACACATCAAGCAGTGTCAGAACTCCCAGATTTGAATTTCAAATTAGAGGTAAAAGGGGCCTAGATTTGTATTATAACTGCAGTTACAATGCACAAAGATTTGTCTTCACTATAAGGTGGAAGCCTAACTTTTAAACAAATCCCTATTTGGAGAAACTTGGGTATGTTGAGTCACTCTGCACCCTAGTCTTGAGTAAATAAGGTGTAACGTTGTGTCTCTCTCCTCATGGGTACCTTAGGTACCTTAAGGCATACCCAATCCTTAGTAAAATATTGAGTCCAGAGTAATATATCCCAGAGGATGCACCAGACACTCCAAAGTCAATGGGTGTTCACTGTGATCAATACATCGGACACTTCATGAATCATAAATGTCCTCTGTTACGATAGCCATATGTTTACACGTGTTTCGACCCTAACTAGGCTTTTTTTAAAAACTGGGCTTATTCTTCTTTTTCCATTGTTTTTAGTGTAGCAAATGCTCCACTGAAGATTAAGGGGATAGTTCCCTAGGCCCTTCCCTTTACAGAAGGGAAAACGAATCACAGTAGTAACGGAACACCCAGATTTAAATTTCGAAATAGAGGTAAAAAGGCCTAGATCATTTTTTTAATATAGCAGAAGTTGCAAAGAAAACAGATTTGGCTTCAAAAATGAAGGTGGAGGCCTAACATTTAAACACATACAGTAATAAGAGAGCACCTAGATTTTATTTTCAAAAATAGGGGTAAAGAAGCCTAACAATTGAGCGTAGCAGGCAATTGCCAAGTGGTACAAAGATGGTTTTTCTGGCGTTGGTAATGAGTTATGGCTGAGATTAGGAGGGCGGCTAGTGAAGAGTGAGGCAGCAGAACAATGCAAGCAGTTAGGATAAAGACAGGTAATATGGTGAGAAGGCAAGTTAATAGCTAGTAGTGCAGGCCAACATGCACTCAAAGGTGAGGGCAGCGCCATGTTGATTTATAGTGCTGAGGCACTGACAAGTTTCCAATGCAGCCGGTCCCAGTAGGAGCTAAAGGAAAGCAGTATGGTACAGATCAGGGGTGTTGCTAGGTCTGGAAAAGATCAAGGGCTAAGCTAATGTTGGGACTGGCGGGATTCGGGGCTAGCTGTAGCCTTTTGGTTGCAGTCCCTGAGCTTCTATCCGGGGTAAAAACCAAAAGACCATGTGCTATAGCCCCTTTCAGCCCTCACGAGCAATGCCTCTGGTACAGCTAGAACTGAAGGTGCTTGTAAAAAAGTCCAATGCCAGGAGTACATCTAAGCTGAAAGCGAAGCTTATTCCAAAAATGAGACCCTATTACAGCAAATGGAACGGTGATGCGCCGAGTTCAATTTGGATCTTGTGAATAACAGTAGGAAAGCCCCCTTGCACCTCAACAGATGGACTGGGCCATATGGAGCAATAGTAGCCCTCAAATAACTAGGACTCCCCTGGTGCATGTATGGAATGAACCACAACGAAATATTTTAAATTAAATCCAGGCTTGTATTGGTAGCTAATGCACATTTTGAAGCTGCGGGCATGATGAAGCAAGAAGAGGCACATTTGCACAATGTGGACTGCCTAATTTTGTAAAGAGTGCAGATGACATATGCACTGTGAACACCTACTCATTAGCCAAGTTTCGCCCGACAACAGTGCAGGAAATAAGAGCTAACATGATTTACTGGAGAGAAAGAGGTGACTTTTCTGAAATTATGCAAATAGTATGTAGATTAATTTATTAAAAAAATGACTTGGCAGACATTTCTAGAAAAGAATCGAACAAAACACTAATAAGAGATTTAATTTCTGGTAGAATGGGAAGAGAAACAATAGGACTGGTAATTAGTGAGTGGCAGACCTCGGACTTTTCCAACATTAAGTTTAGTTCTGATACTAATGAGCTTAGGTTCTGATGGTATCTAGGCTAATCCAGTTAAAGGCCATAAAATGCAGTTAATCCTGGGACAGTTTAATGTCGCTGTGTTTCATTGGCATATCATATCATATGGCATTTATAACGCGCCTGTACACGGGTGTTTCAAGGCACGACGAGGCAAGGGTGGGGAACAGAGGGAAGACAGACAGCGATCCTACTAGGCCAGGTGTCATTCAGATCGCGCAAGTGCAGGGGCATACCATTGGAAACCAAAAGCCAGTTGTGTCCAGAGACGGTGCAGGGGTTTGGCATATGTTAAATAAAACTGGATAGAGAGGAGATCCCTGTAATACACCAAAAGTGGCTTAGATGTATGGTGTAGATGGGTTATTCCTGATCTCAGAACACATTCTGTTGGACAGAAAGGTGGGAAACCATTACAATGCTGAGGAAGGTACTTCAGCCACGGAGGATAAATGATCCAGGATAATCTTGCAGTCAAATGTGTCAAATGCTGTGGAGAGGTCGAGTGTTACTGTAAGGGAGCCCTGCTGATCTTATGAATATATGTGTCAGGCGTCTGCAACCTTTGGCTTTCCATATGTTTTGGACTACAATGTCCATGATATCTGGGTATTGACTATGCAGGTTAGGGATGAAGGGAGTTGTAGTCCAAAACATCTGGCGGGCTAAAGGTTGCATACCCCTGATTGGCATCTGGCAAGGGTATACAAGCCCCGTTTTTATTTTGTATTAATAATTAAATGATGTGCGTAATTCCATCCCAGCAGACCAACCTTTTATCAGACTCCTTGGCAAAAGCATAGGGCACATCTGTGCCCAGAAGCTATCTAGAGAAAGACCAGGGTCGACACTACCAAGCAGATATGATATGATATGATATTTATAACGCGCTTAATACAGAGAGGTTTCTATGCGTGGACCCGGGGACTGTGTCATCTTGCTTCCAAGGCGAGCAGGTTGCAGCTGAGCTATCTTCCTGAGACAAGTAGGAATCTTAATGTCAAGGTGGGCCAGAATAAGGCAACACAAAACGCATTGATGAGCTCAATCTAAATCGCCTTCCTCAGGACCGGAAGGCCTTGGTAAAAAGAGAGACAATGCCTAATTAGAAAACTAGCTAGTTGGGAGATATCTAAACAGGAACACTAAAAAGGCTGTAACTCACCAGAATGCAGCAAAGGAGATTATTCAACTGTTAATTGTCATTCCATAGTTCTTTGGGGGGTGATTTAGTCAAAACACCCAGCAAATGGATGTCAGAAGCCACTGAAATGTTAATCTAAATGATGGAGACAGGAATACATAATGAAGTGCTCCTACTAAATATTGTGTCCATTCTTAATCATATAAAATAATTTAAACGGAGTACACAGCTTGGCACATACCTCAGGAACCAGTATTAATTAGTGAGCGCCGATATGCATTTATTGTTAGCTAAAATGCTCTAGAAAAAAACAAAATGGAACGGGATCACCACTACTAAATGTGTGGGTGGAGAGAAATATACTGGTCAAACCAGATGTTCAGGTTTATTAAAAAAGAATTGCGAATGAGGACATACCTCCAAGATGTAATATATGGCACATGAATGAATCCAGCACACGCAAGAATGCCATTTCTAGCACAAGGAGGGGAGTGCAAGCAGTGGGAGTGCAAGCAGTGGAAGAACGTGGGAGAGTTTAGGGGGCAGCCCCCCTTGCCCACTCCGCCCCGAGCCTCCTGCCACGCCCTACTTTCTGTCCCCCTGGCGCCAAAAGATGGAGGATTGGGTTACACGCTGTTAATCCCAGATGGCGGTGAGGGAAAAGGAAATGCAGGGCCGAGAGATGCCTTGAGGAGCAGGACCTGCCATTCTGCACCAAACCTCCCTATGCTGGCAGAGTGGAACCTGATTGGGCACATCCGGTCTTGGAGCTCTTGGAGTGGGTCTCACAGCATGTGCAGGACCACATCAGCCAAATCTCCCTGTCCTGCCGCATCGAACCGAAGAAAGCAAACAAAAGTCACATTTGGAGTAACAACAGCTTTACAAAAAAATCAATATACGTGGATAACGCAGCAGGGAAGTAGAGCAGGAACAGAGGCATAGACAGGGTAGGGCCTGAGTGGGCAAGGCCCACCTAAAATCTGTAAAGGGCCACTCTGCAGGGTCGGACTCGGCCATAAAATTGTCTTAGGCACCAATGAAAAAGTGGCCCACATTTGCAAATGGTTATTCATTCCTTTTGTGACACTGTTTGAATAGACAGTGGAGTTTTTTGATAGTGTGATGCAAATTGTACATTTTTAAGAATATTTATTCAGCAACACTGGTCAAAACTACTAGCCGCCGAGTGAATTAACTCATCAAACTATCCCGAATTGGTCCAAAAACTGGCCCACACCCGCATGTTGTGTTTTAGGTTCAGCTATGGGCCTATTGCCCTAAAGGCCTGTTAGAGGCTGCCACTCTGAACCACTTTGGCGGCATTTACAGATGTTAATGTCACTGCAGTGGGCCCAACTACATTAGCTTCTTTAGCTTTAGGCCCCACTTGTTAGACAATCCCGACTGGGCCTCTGAGCAGGAAAGGGTTAACAGGAAACATTTCTGTTTTTGAAAGGTAAGGTGTGTCGCGTGTATCAATTTTTACTTTCGGTTTTGCTTATTTGTTTGGATGGTAATTCTGCAGTTGCATTTGACAACCTGGAATACAGTGGTGAATGCATTTTTAGAAAAAAAATACCAATTAATTCATTGGCAGTATGCCTTTTAATTTATTTGTGACAACCCTTACCTATTCTGACAGTGTATTTTTTCTTCTAATAAACATACCTCTCATTTTGACCACCGTGTCCTGAGTGACAACTTCACCTGTCTGAGTTTGCCAATCAACAAACAGCGCGTTGCTTGATTTTTTCAAATAAAAGTAAAGGTACAAGTCAGAGCCTACAGGGCATTTTTGGCAAAACAAGGGACAGTCTCGACCACGCATGTCACGAGGCCACTTATGTACGAATGAAAGACGTACTTTCCCTAAAGCATAATTTTTTTTTAAAAAAATACCACATGACAAGAAAATAGTTGCAAGCTATAATTAGTATAATCAAGATCATAAAAACAAATACGCTTATGACAAACATGTACGTGAGCACCCAGTCATTCATTAGCAGTGGGAAATAGCTTTCAAAGCCGGAGACCAGCCCAATCCCATGCAGCAGTTAGTGATATTCTACTCCTTGTCCGGATATGCCTATAACTCGCGGTGCATCTGAGCTAAGTCCAGCATGGAACTGTTGGACGTGAAGCCGACGTTTGTAGCGGGCGGAAATTAAAAGCAACCCGTGAACGCACCTTAATGGAGAGGCCGCCTTCAAACCCCGGCCTGGCTGCACATTTCAGGAAGGGAATTGGTAGCCCTGGGTGCTGCAGGCTCAAATCCCCACAGTTTCAGTGAATCTGCACGTTTGATGAAGTTAGCTTCCTGGTTACCACCCACCGGCAACCGCTGCATAGCAACCTTGCAATACACATAGGCGGGGAGACACTGCTCAGGGCTTGCAGTGTAAGGTGCCATAAGAGGCGTGGCTGGTGTGTTTTACTTTGCACTGTGGTATATGTAGTTTTCCATCTAGGATGGGGGAAATAAAGCTCTAGGCAAACTCAGTTTGCTTAATTTGTTGAAGCCATAGATTAACAAGTATTTGCAGCAGGTAGAGTGGAGAGTCAAGTGTCTAAAGTGCAAACTTAATTGGGTGATCCAGGGCAAATCATTTTGATCTTACAGTGCTGTATCTGCCGCACTTGGGACGATGGTGTTGGCGTTGTGTGAAGTGTCATGGGGAGGACACCAGGAGTGTGCTTTGATTTTGGAGGCAGGGGTGAACTGGGAACCAAAAGAGGCCCTGGAAATAATGTTCATAGTGGCCCCACATCACACATTTTCAGCAAGCCCACCCTTTTTCAACGAGAAAAAGTGGAAATAAAATAAGGCCTACCGAGAAATCTCCAGAGTTCCCTATAAGCCAGTCCACCCCTGGTTGCAGGGAGGACTCTGCATGGGTTTTGTTGTGGGCGATGGAGAGGCAGGGCACCAGGTATGGGTGCTGTGGAGCAAGACACAAGTTTTGAGGAGAATGGGAGTCAGGGCAACAGGAATGGGGGGGTATGACACAAGGTGTGAATACTGTGCAGGGATAGGCAATGGGCCTCATTACGACCCAGGCGTTAAGTTACCGCCTGGGCCGTGACTTTACCACCATGGCGTAAACTACGTTTACGTCATGGTGGTTGGCGGACTTACCGCCCCATTCCGACCTTGGCGGGGCGGTAAGTCCCCAATCCCCATTTACCCTTCCCCATTCCCATTTTTGCCCCATAGGGCATAATGGGAGTGGGGAAGGCGTTAATTACGGTGGCGTAATTAACTCCATGGTCCCTTAGCGCCATGGATTTTAACACCTGCTAGAAGCAGGTGTTAAGTCCGCCATGGCGCTAAGGGACCTCGTACTCAGGCGGTAAGGGTCGGCGCTGTTAACGCCGCCGTAAAACCCTTACCGCCTGAGTCGTAATGTGTTTTGTGAATAGAGAGGAGGCAGGACACCAGGTTGGGGTTTTGGAGGATGGGAAGGCAGGGTGCCAGGTATGAATGTAGTGAGGGTGGCAAGGCATGGCACAACCTATGAGTGTTGTAATGGGTGGGCATGAAGGGGACATGCAGGGCATAAGGAATTGGTTTTGTGAATAGTGAGGAGGCAGGGCACCAGGCCTGGGTGATTTTTAGGGGCGGGGAGGCACGGCTGCAAGTGTAGGTTTTGTGCGGGTGGCGAGGCAGTACATTAGGTCTGCTTTTTGTGCTGTGGTTGGTGGGGCACAATGTGTCTTTTTGCCGGCTCACCTCTTGTTTGTCTCTTTCACCAAAGCCAGACTTCCTGGTTCAGTGGTCGCTCGGCGCTATCCATGAATTCCCTGGTTCTCCCACCTCTACCTAGCAAACAATCTCAGTCTCTGAGTAGGCAGTCACCTGGGCTCACCTTCCTCAGCAATGTACAGGTTGGTACAATATAAAAGAGAATCAATTGACTGGAGTAGTCTCACCCTAAGAGTTCCCAGAACCCAGTTTCTTTCAAGTGGTGACATACCATTGGGGAACCTGGATCTTGCTACAGCGGAAACGCCCGTTCTTGTTGATCCATGATGATGTGTACAGAGCATTTCAAGCTTTTCAGCTACATTTTCCCTTATTTAAGTCGGATCCACAATGGCTGCCTTTCTTTGTGGTGTCCTTCAGGGGGGATAAACATGCCCCGTGGCAATCCATGCAACATAAGTCCTCTGCGTTGCTTTACCAAGGATGCAGCATATAGATTGCGAAAAAAATGTACACGCAGAGTTCCAGCAAAAGGACAAGTTACAACCTGGAATTCATTATTACATTCTTATTGTGATTTGGTTTTCACATTTAAACCTTACACAACACTTTTAAAATGCACAACATCCAAAAACATACTAAATCCAACAATAAAACACAAAACAAAAAAACAGGGACTGCAGGGCTAAAACCAACAACAAACATTAATAAAACAGTTCCTAATCATTTACCCTAGCAAGGCAAAAATCTATAATATTATGGCAGCATTACATTGTCATCTGTATTTGATCAACAAATTAATACACAGCCTTAAAGTGCTGGTAGAGGGTTTTTGCCAAAGTTCTGTCTGTGACAAGACTTTAGAAAGCCCACCTTGGATGAACAGCGTTGGGCCCCTTAGGTTTAGCCTGAGCTACCAAAAGGCTTTGTAGCTGTGGACGAGCAGCCCGGCTTAGTCTAGGAGGGTGGATGGCTGTAGTGAGGTACGCAGGACTCAGAGCATACACTTAGTTCAAGAAAACTCTTACAGACTTGGAGTTAGGTATATATTTATATACACTAAGACTTCTAGCATTCAAGTAAGGGAAGTACTATCACACAAAAATATAGCAATAATGTTAACAAATCACATAATCAATCCTTCTGAAACATATTGAAACTTGGTAAAACTTCGAAAACTTTTATTAACTTCAACTTAGCCTATCTTAAACAGTCCAATCCTGTTTCAGGCGAGTCTTCCAAAATCAGAAGGGACACTAGGGCACAAGTATCCAATAACTGAGGAAGGCAAGGCAATAATGCACAGTACAGGGATCAAAGAAGCAGAATTCAGCAGAACCTCTTCAGGTTTGCAGGTTGGTAACAGTCAGGTTTCACAGAGCAAGGAAATGAGGAGGTTCCCTCGCTGAAGTTCCCCAAGGACCGGTGTACCAAGGCAAGGTAGAACACAATGGTTGCCCACCCCAATGTAGGTCAAGACCCTAGAGGGGTGAGAGATGCAGCTATCTCTAGCCCTCAGAAGCACAAGCACAACAAAGCAAAGCTCTATCTAAGTAGCTAAGAGCAGGACAGTACCTTTAGGCAAAGAAGCTGATGCAGCGCGACAGTCCCCATGGTAAGGCGACAGCAGACCCCGGTTCAGGATTTGCAGCCTTGGCGACCGGAATTAAGAACGTGGATCTGGCGGTTACTCTCATGTGGTCAGATGCCCAACAAAGGATGTTTGCAGCACTGCCATGTTGGCACACATTTCATGGCTCAGGTTAAGGACGGTTGCCGTGCGGTAGACTTTGCTGCAGTTCTCAGTCCTCATCTTCGCTGAGGGGACTTTCAGGAGCAGGATCCAGTTTCTTTAGTTTCAGAAGGATGCCCACAAAGTTTCAGACAATACCGCTCTTTGGAAGACGTTGCACCGCAAAATGGCGCATGACCCCAGGCATTTGCTAATTGCGGGCCATGGAGGTCTCAGCTCTTCCAGGGAGGGCGCAAAATGCAATTTGTCTTATGGACTAGTAAGGTCCACTAGTCCAAGGGAGGAAGTCACCCTCTTTGGAGCTTCCCTGTCGCAGAGAGGTGGAGATGGCTCTGCCGCTTGCTGGAAGTGGCTGCGGACGTCCTTCTTCTTCATCAGAATCTTGGTTCCAGTAGTCGACTCTGTGTTTCAGCTCCAGGACCCTCAGATTTATCCAGGTACACCAGCTGAGTCCACCAATCACCACTCATGCACCATTCAAACCTGGGGGGTGGCTTTCCAATGGGGACAGCCAGGCTCCCAGTGCAAATTGGTTCCAGGCAGGCACACTGCAGGACAAAGACGAGGGGAGTTTTGGTCATCTCCCCCACTTCCTGTCCTGTAAGGCACTCAGAGCGTTTTTGCAGACTTTCCCTGGGAAGCCTGCCAAAGACAAAAAACCCATCAAGACTTCCCCCACCCCGCTAGGTAGAAGAAGGCTCAAGGCAGGACAAGCCATCGAGAACATGGCTTTCAAAAGTACAGCCGCCATTTTAGGCAAATGATGGCCCTTGTGTCCCTTGCCTCAGCTGCGAAGGCAGCCTTCGACACAAGTTCACAAAATGTTGTGTATAAAGGTACACTGCCACCAGCATGTTGGATTATCTTGTCACAGTAACCAAAAAGTTACTGGAGAGGCGAGAAAAAGGAGACATTGTTACACCTCAGCACTCCACTTAAGGTTGGGCGTGCTGGTCTCTCAAAATTAAATACAGGTGAGACAAAAAGTGTCCCCCTGCGCTGCTAATATTGTGTTGTCACAGGTAAGAATGAAAATGGAAGCTCTAGGAACTCCCAGCAACACTGCACAGAAAGTGCTGTGTGCAGCAATAGGAAAAGGTAGATGCCAGAAAAGTTGGAGGAAAACATACCTCGATTTAAAAATACCAAAAAGTGGTAAAAAGGGTTCCCAGGCTCAGTGTAAAAGGATGAGTAAGTGTGTGAAAATGTTGCCAATTACTCTGGAGAATTAGTCCAAAAATCCAACAGTCCAACATAAATGCTGGGAGACTCACAATGTGGGGTGAATTTCACTTGAAAAGTAAAAGCTACCAAACAAGGCGTTTCAGCAAGTGCATTTTATGCATTATTACTTCTCATCCATAACCAGCAATGGGCATTTGCATTTACAATATCGTTCTAAACAAATCTGTATTTGCATCAAAGTAAAAAGGTTACTTTAAAAATCTATAAAGTGCTAGCAATTGTGCAATACTATTCCCTTCCATCAATCAATGCCAACGAGATTCATTACCTTGTTGATAGTTGTAATATAAAAATAACTAAAGCGCTGTTTTCTAATATTTTTGTTCACAGTACACTACTAAATGTTTAAGGGTTTCTAGAGTGTCAGCCATCTTACAAAGTCTACGATTCCTAGCTATTCCATCTATGCCTAATCTAGGTCTGCAGAATTCAAGAGTGAGGGGCTGGTTCAATTTGAACCTAATATAGGGAAATATTGCAGGGCGGCAATAGCCGCCCTATAGTTAAGGTGAGCGTATTCGCATAGGAGCCCCTCAAACCTCTATCGTTAATAACTTTTTATTCAAGTCATGTATTTAATCTACATTTGGAAAGTGATTAAGGACTCACAGCTCGCCCCCCCCCCCCGGACTGCAAAGTTTCATAAAGATTCGGTGGAAAATATAAAAGATATTAAGCAGACAAAAACTATTTTATTTTCCAAAATTGCGGCGTACTTCCCATTCCTTTTCACATAAACAAACAAGGTCAATTTTTGCCAAAGCGCACAGCCCAAACCACTTTACGGATTTGTACCAGGTCTGAAACAACTTTGGCACGAAGTGTTGACTCGCGATCCATGTGTGTTTTGGGGTTATTCCGTGCAGTATTTATTTAAATATTTGACAGAGAAGGGGGTATATAGCTATATCTCGAGGATTTACCCGAAACCAGAGTTTTTTTTAGAAATGAAACAACCACCATCTTGTTTTTCTCTCGATGAGAGAGATATTCAAGGTTATAGCCAAGGATATGGGAAAATGAAACGCAGGAAAAAAGCTAGTTGCAGGTCAAAAAACATGCAAAGGCCATCACGCTAGAGTTGGGGGGTGGCTGGAGGGCACCTAGTGGCATTTGGGAATTAGAGGGGGTCTAGGGAATGAGCTTGCAACACAAAGCTTTCTGTAGCCTGGAATAGCCAACATCTCAAAGCAAACTGTGTCACAGAAACAGAGTGTGATGTTGGGGGGAAGGGAGAGAGCAGGGGGGGTGGGGAGGCCATCTGGGAACTGTGGGAAGCTGGCACAGATGAGGGGGGCAGGAAAGCATTTTGTTTGTTGCCGCTCTAAAGGAATACGGATAGCCGAGGGTATGTGTGGTTAAGATATTTTTACAGCTATAGTGGCGAAAAATCACTGGTCATGGCTTAAGGCCATGGACAGTGACACTATTGTCATCTAGGTTTCCCATCTATACAGCAACCACAACAGAACCTGCTTAGCTTCAAAGTGTGTAAGGGGCAAGACTTCTCAGGCCATGTTGTCTGATAAATGAAGCAAACTTACAAGACTACTTAAAGAAACGGGCCAGACCTTTCCTTGCTTTGAAGATAAGCAGGGCCAGTCCCGCTTTGAAGCTAAGCAGGGTTAGTCCCAGTTACTGCATGGATGGCCGGTCGAATGGGCATCCAAATTATTTTATTTTTTTAACCCGTGCTACTGTCAGTCCTTGAATGTTTTGCACTCAGAGACAATTTTTTTGCCTTTGGCTGAATAGCATTCTGGAATTTGAAGTCTCCCAAGTCAATAATAAAAAGAAAATATTTATTTTTACAGCAACAGTGGGTTTCCAATTCAGGCAGTAACTGAGACAGAACCCTGGTTAGCTTCAAAGCGTGGAAGGAGTCAACCCCCTAAGGCCATGTTGCCTAATAAATGAGTCCACCTTACAAGACCAATTAGAGAAAGATGGCCTAAGGGGGCTGGATCCTTCCTCCCTGTGAAACTAAGCAGGGTCAATATCGGTTACAGCATGGATGGGAGAAAGTCCACACTCCTGAATGCTGTGTGTTTTCCTAGTTTTAAATATCTCATAGCACACGGTATCCGCATTATTTTTTATTAAACCAAAACCGTTCTACTGTCATACCTTGAAAGCTTTGCACTCAGAGGCCATTTTTTTGCTTTTTGCTGAATTGCACTCGGGTAGTTGTAGTCTCACAGTCAAGATGGGGGGGAAGAATGCCACGATTGTACACCTTTTGCCTAACATAGTTCTGTAAGGATTTATATATTGAAGTGACACTATGGTATGTGTTAGGGATATGTCATGCTCCCAGCGCTCTACCCTTAAGTATTGATAGTACTAATAGATTCAGCACTTAATCAAATGTAGATACAATCAAAGTAAATTTTCACTGGTTGTTTATTGGAAGAAGTGTCAGCCTTGCCCTTGGACACTTCTTGCAATAAACAACCAGTGAAAATGTACTTTTATTGTATCTACATTTGATTATGTGCTGAATCTATTAGTATTATCAATACTTAAGGGTAGAGCGCTGGGAGCGTGACATATCCCTAACAGTTACTCTATATGATTAGGTGTCAGTGGGTGCGCCTTTCTTATGTTTCACTGTGCGCAGCTCAGCCCCGTCAAATTCATTTGAAGTGAGCATAGCGCACCAAAACACAGGCCTTCTACCCACAATCATCTGTTGTGACACTATGCTATGTGTACATTTCAGGTTAGCTTATAAAGCAGAGTATTGTTGAAAGCCAAACAGGGGGGTGAGGAGGCAAAATGATGAAAGTGCAAGTAAGTCATGAGTATTTGCCCACAATGTTGCAAGAGAGTTTGCAATAATGGACACTGGTGCAGTCATTTTCCCATGATTGTGGCTGCTTTTCAGGGCACCAGCAAAGAACACGTGGGTGGACAGTGTAACTTTTTCTCAGAGGGTGGACGCAACCCCATGTTTTTTTTTTTAGGTTGGCAGGCTTGCTCAAGTATTTGGCTACCAGGATTTTACTCAGGTTGTCATGTTCCTAGTTCAGACGCTTACTCACAAGACCACAAGCACTTCTTTTGTATTGGGAATTTGTTTGCCATGGAATATTTCACTACAGGTAGTTGGGTTTAAAAGGTGAGCACCTGTTATGTTTTGCTAGCATATTTATTCGAACATTTCCTCGTTCAGGTTATTTTTCTGGTGCTCATTACAATGCTATTTTGTCTTGCACACTTTCGTCTAAGGAGTATGCTTATTGAACTATATTTGTATATTTCACTTTAAGATATATGTTCACTTACTGTGCATATATTCATGGGTACCGGCTTTTGATTTTCGCTATGGGGGCAAAATATTACCTGGGCATATGTGATTTTTACAACTGGTCATTCTTTTCCCTTTTACATGCTGCTTAAATGCAGTTAGTTGGGGTTGTTCGATGTTTGACAACACTCACCAAACCATAAAACAAGGGGCTTGTAGCACGCTGCTTAACTAAAATGTGTGATCCTCGGCAAATAATTTAATTGCACAGGGCATTAACTAAAAACATTGGGAGTTCTCAAAGCCTACAATCTTTTATACAAAGTAGACATTTTACAGCTACCGTGACATCGGGAGTGAATAATCACTGGTGACCTGGGTCTCCCATCCATGAAGTAATGAGGAACGACCCTGCTTAGCTTTAAAGTGAGGAAAAGGCCAGCATCCTCAGGCCTTGGTACCTAATAAGAGAGGCAAATTTACAAGACCATTTAGAGCAATGCCCTGAGGGGGCCGTCCGCTTCCTCACTTTGAAGCTAAGCAGTACTGTGCGTACAGTCATGAGTGCCAGCTTTTGATTTTCGCAATGGGTGCAGAAAGTACCTGGGCATATGTTATTCTTGCAGCTAGTCATTTTTTTCCTGTTTCTGTGCTGCTCAAATTTGGTTAGTTGAGTCGTGCAATGTATCACAACAGTCACCAAGAGACCGGCCATAAAACAAGGGGTGTAGAGCATGGGTCAGGGCATTTCGGCGGAGCCAGTTAGGCGCACGCCGTTATGGTACAACCGTTTCGCCGCAGGTCCCGTTTGTGCACACCCAGTTAGACGCAGCCAGTTGGGCGCAGGGACCTCTCAGCGCAAGGATGTTTTGTCACGAGAGGTCGCAATTGGTGCGGCATGAACCTGCAGGCTCTTTGCATTTTGTACCTCTCGGTGCAAGCATGTTTTGGCACGAAAGGTCATAATTGGTGCGGCATGAACCTGCAGGCACTTTACAGTTTGTAATATGGATTAAACTTGAAACACATTTATTTACTGCAACATTATAAAACAGGATGGGATATGTATTGCACTGGCTCTGGGCAACATTATAAAATTGAAAAAACAAAATAAGAAAACATTTGTGCTGAGCACTGCCTTCGAGAACACTGGCCTGTAAGAGTTTAAGACGCAGCGCTTAACCTCTATGCTACAATGACATTATTGTTTGGATTTCCACAAGTTTCACACTTAGCCTTTTACAATTGGTCATATTAAATTGTAAAAACAAAGAGGTGATGGCTGGAAGGTTTAGACTGAATCTTAACCACTGGCATTGCTCTGGGCAACCCTCCAGACCATTGTTCTTCGCCTGCCAAGCCATTACAGAAGGGGAAAGACCATATGCAAATCAGGCTTGGTCCCACCCCATAAGGGGCCATCCAGCCCGAACTGCTAGGTCACATCCTTTCTGCACGAGACAACAAGCATCCCCAAACATGTTTCGGCCTTGTTGGGCCTCATCAGTGAGGAGTAGCTTGGGTCTCTAGGCCCAGCAGGCACGGGACCCACGTTTGGGCATACCCGTCCCACTCGGGGTGACAAATCAAAAACAACGAGGTGATGGCTGGAAGGTTTAGACTAAATCTTAACCACTGGCATTGCTCTGGGCAACCCCCCAGACCATCGTTCTTCGCCTGCCAAGCCATTACAGAAGGGGAAAGACCATATGCAAATCAGGCTTGGTCCCACCCCAAAAGGGGCAGTCCAGCCCGAACTGCTAGGTCACATCCCTTCTGCACAAGACCACAAGCATCCCCAAACATGTTTCGGCCTTGTTGGGCCTCATCAGTGAGGAGTAGCTTGGGTCTCTAGGCCCAGCAGGCAGGGGACCCACGTCTGGGCATACCCGTCCCACTCGGGGTGACAAAGCAAAAACAAAGAGGTGATGGCTGGAAGCTTTAGACTGAATCTTAACCTCTGGCATTGCTCTGGGCAACCCTCCAGACCATCGTTCTTCGCCTGCCAAGCCATTACAGAAAGGGAAAGACCATATGCAAATCAGGCTTGGTCCCACCCAAAAGGGGCAGTCCAGCCCGAACTGCTAGGTCACATCCCTTCTGCATGAGACCACAAGCATCCCCAAATATGTTTCGGCCTTGTTGGGCCTCATCAGTGAGGAGTATCTTGGGTCTCTAGGCCCAGCATGTGTTTCCGTGCAGAGGGGACCTGGCAGTTCGGGCTGGGCTGCTACCATTGGTGCTACCATTGGTGGCAGTACCTGACTGATTTGTATAAGGCTGGACCCCTTTTGAAATGGCGCAGACGGGCTAAAAAACGGTGGTGTGGAAGGTTGCCCAGAGCAATGCCAGTGGTTCAGATTTATTCAAAACCTTCCACCCATCACTTTTGTGCTTACATATTAAATTGTAGTCTAAGTATGAAATGTATGCACCATGAAGCACTAAGCCATTGTGGCGTAGTGGTTGGATGCTGGTCCTTGAACTCTGGCAGACCAGAGTTCAAGGCTTTTTTAAATTTAAAGCAATATATTTTGGTGAACACTATGTATTCTGGACTATGTAGTCTTAACAGGCTTGCCTTTGTTCCATGTGGCCTCCTTCTGTTAGGCAGAATCCTGTGCAGTGCCCTTAGGGACCACTACACACAATTAAGACCACAGGTGGCAATGCAAGCTTTACCTTTGGTACAAGCCTGTACTACTATGTTAAAGTGGTAGCAGTAGCGGAGCAGCCAGGCTTATCTCAAGAGTATATGAGCAGTAGCAGAGATTACACAAAGGGACCACAATTACTGTGACTCAAGCATACAATGACTCAAGGTTTCAGGTAAAAAATATAAGTACATTTATTTTTGAACCATTTGTTATAAACACGACACTTCTATTAATTCAAAAACCACACGTAAAATATACTACAACTAACGAATTCACTTTGTACGGTATACTTCAAGGTAAGTACCCTGTGTTTTAGCGGGCCGGTGTTATGGAACAAAAGACGTTACCGGGAATACACTTGCGATCACTTTTTGACAGTAATGACAGTTCTGTCTTACTAAAGAAACGCGTATCCGCAGCAAGAAATTTTACCGGGGCAAAAACACGCTTAGCACCTGAGATACCCAGAGAGAGTTGGGGGCAAAAATCATAGGCAATACTTTTGTCAAGGCAGACAGAATCAGAGAACACTCTTAGACAGAAATTCAAAAGTCAATAGGCCGGAGCCAGTGTCAAGTGGAACCGGGTTCCTGTTGTCGAGGATCACACAGTCAGATCAGATAGTTCACGATTCGGCAGAGCCAGGAGTACTTAGATATTGTCAACAGAGGAAGCAAAAGTTATAAGAAGGAGGGAAGACAAGGGCAAGCCCTGGAGATGAAGAAAAAGGGATTCACCCAAATTCCTCGAGCAGAACACAGTACCTTATTCAAGGAAGAAGCTGGTGCCATGGCAGTTGTTCCTGGTAGTTTCCTGCAGACCCTCGGTTCCTGGAGCTTCGATCCGAAGGAGGACGTCTGGAGGGGTCTGCACTACACAGGGATGAAGCTGGTAGCAGCAACGGTGAATAAAAGGTGCGCACCTTAAAAATAGGAGAGGCTCTTCAGATGGCTATCCGGACCACTACAGCAGTGTGCAGCGATTTTGACCACGAAGAAGATCCTCTGGCTGTCGAAGATGAGCTGGTTATCCCCACCAAGCTCAAGGGAAGAAGACTCCGGACTGGATCTTCTCTGGTCGTTGAAGGGTAGATAGCTCAGGACTGCAGCAGGGCTTCACCGGGACGGGATAGTTGCAGCAGTCGACTTCTTCTCCGCTTCTCTTCGGTTCCTTGTAGTTCCAGTGGGGACTCTGACTTCCAGACCAAGAGACATGCCTTTTATACGAAAATCCCCCATTCACACAGCCTGGATGTCAATCACGCAGCAGGGGGGTTGTCCGGCCCGGACAACCACCTCAGCCAATCATAGCAACGTGCGACTTGGGTTTCCTAGGATACCCTGTGCAGGGGGTGACTACACCCTTCCCTCACATTCAGCCCACCTAGACACCCAGGTGCCTAGAGGAGGGCTTCTGGGCAGAAGCCCGCCAAAAGGTAGTGAACAAAGGAGGCAAACCTAGTTTGCCGCGCAAAGTAAAACACAAGAAGGACTTTAACAAAAAGAAATGGCGAATAAACTCAACCGGAGCCAAAAGAAAAAGCATTTGGTCAAGCGGCTTTAAGTTCGATGCGAATACAATAGCCTACAATACTACCACGTTTATATAAGATAACCGCGGTAGAAAAGTTTAGGGTAGATACCACTGCCAACAGCCAATTCTAAATGTTAAAAGAGCGAAACAATGTTCTAGGAGGTACAGATAAAAAGGGCTAAGAGTTAACCCTTCCAGTACTCCATGTAAGATGGAGTGTACTGGATCTGTGGTTAATTGGTAACTTTACTCTTTTCTGGGGGACAGTAGTCATTCTCAGAAATGGAGTCGGTGGGAAGTCTGAACGACATCCCTGTGTCACTGCACTGAAGGTGCGGTGTAACACACAAAAGAAGGGGGCTATTGAAGTGGTGTACTCCAGAGTCCACAATCACAAAAACAGAGGAAATACACATGGCAAAGCACAGGTAAGAGTGGAAAGAAAGGGGTACACTCTTACCAAGTGGAAAAATAAACTCCAGAGATCCAGCAAAGCTACTGTGGGACTCACTAGGTGAGGGAAATTAGCCATTGAATGAGAATTCTCCCTAACACCTTCATAGAAACGTTCACCCAATCACTGCATGATTTGATTTTAAGAAGGTCTTTTGAGATGCACTACCAAAGGGTTCATAATAGTTGTGTTTCTTCCATTGCATGTGAACAAGCGCAAACAAGACTATATTTGCATCTCAAGGGAGGGGCTTGCCACACAGTCCCATTATTCCCTTAATATATTGCGCTACTTTTAGACTTTGAAAACGGCGGGGGCAAGTAGACACCACTCCTCTTCAGACCCTTATTCTCACTTCCCCCGCTAAAATTTTGTAAAACTTTTTTTCTCCCTCCTCTGATTCTACACGGTACCGCCTCCTTCAACAACTTACAAATCCCCAACTGCCATTCAACCCAAACAAATAGAGGTGCAGGAGTAATCATGAATATAGGCAAGTTACATGTCTTGTATATATTGTTATATGGAACACGTCCCTTGTTATTTGGAAGATGATCATTCAGATTTAGTTTTTACTTTGCGTTTTGGGACTTGTAGTACAGGACACTTGATGGACAAAACAAAACTACAAGTCACAAAATGCAACAAAAAAGCAAGAACAGGATGGGCATCTTCCCAATTACATGGAGAAATGCACATACACACACACACACACACTCACACAAAGACACTGAAAACTCACCCTCGATGTGTCACAATGCTCATATACACATGGGGGCACATGCATGCGCACAAACTAACACTCGCCTTCTAAAGGCAAATGCACACTGCTGGAACAGTCCCTCACACACACCTTCACACCATGTACACATGTACACACTCAAATCAAACACACACACATTGCGTGCTCACCCTCTCAGATGGCATGCACACCCTCTAAGATGGCATGCACACCCTCACACCACACATTACCTCTTACACTGCACATATATTCAAAAAGAAGACTGCACCATCTCTGGGCAACATTATAAAAAAGAAAAAATGAAATAGAAATTATTCACATTTATGCTGAAAACTGCCATCGGAGAACCCTGGCATGCGGGAGTTCAAGATGCAGAACTTAACCATTATTCTACAATGACGTTATTGTTTGGATTCTCACAAGTTTCACACCTAGCCTTTTATCATTGAGCATATTTAATTGAAATGTATGCCTCATGAAGCACCTGGCCATTGTGGCCTAGTGGTTAAATGGTGGCTCTTGAACTCAGGAAGAACAGGGTTCACGGCTTCATGTTTTTTTTAATTTAATTAAAAGAAAAGCAACACAAATCAGAGGTGGCGAGGTGTGTTGCAGTGCAGTCCTGTTATCTTTTTCGACATGAGGGCGTTTAGACTTGGCTGCAATGTCAGCCACGTCCAAACATCCTGCGCACCAAAGTAATGGCACGGAATGGCTTCTCGCCGAAATGGCGTGTTGAAATGGGCACTGCAGAGGAATGGCTGCGCCAAATCGGTGCACAGCAAAATGACGGCACCAAAAAGGGGTGTACCGCTTGGAGCACACTGCTTAACCAAAGTGTGTGGTCCATGGCAAATAATTTCATCTCACTGCGCATTGCCTAAAAACATTGTGAGTTCTCAAAGCCTGCAAACCGAAGATCATGCTAGTGGTCTGGAAACCTTCTAAAAATATTTGCAATAACAAAACCCTTGAAATTCAAAGAAATACTTTAGTTGCAGTGACGTTAAGGTGAGCAATAGTTTGTAACAAAACCTTTGAAATTCAAGGAACAAACTTTAGTTTCTTCTACGTCCTAAATTGTTATTAAGGTAATCAAACATTTCATGAGCTAACTTATAAATTATGTTATGTCTAATACTATTATTGATGTAATCAGTTATATTCAATGGAATTAGTGTTGTCACCAGTGATTGCATTAGTGATGTGATTTGAAATGTCAGCAGTGTTCTCATACATAATGTAATTAGTGATGTCATCAGTGATGTGATCTGTGATGTCATCATTGTGGTCATAGGCTGCACAATAGGGGCGTGAAGTTAAGATGGCTTTAGCTGAATTTCTGGTGTTTTGTTGCGTTCAGTTCTCACCTTAACGTCCCTGCAACTAAAGTGTTTTCCTTGAATATAAATATATTTGGACAAAGATGTAATTTTCCTAATAAATTTAGAATACTCTAAATGCTTAGGGCCTGATTCACAGAAGTGTTTTATAATGGTGCAATCCCATTGGGAAACACTCTGTGAATCAGGCCTTAGAGTATTGTCCCAATTGATTAATAGTTGCACCCCAATCTACATCTTAGAGCTTTTTCTTAGTTTGTTTGGATTGCTAATTAGCTGCTCCTTATCAGAACATATGCTATTTAAAAGTTTAGACATAGTATCACAAAAGTTATTGAGGGAAATAATGGTCCCATTTTTGAGACCTACATTTAAATCCACATTAAGAGATTTTGTTGGAGGAGTAACAATGTTTGAGTATGCACATAACTGTTTCCAAGCTCCAATTGCTTCAAGAGAAAGAAGACTCAACTCACGTCTAATGACACAATTAGGGACTGAGAGTGCTATACCTAGAGTATTTTTCCAAATACATCAGGACGAGGTATCTCGTCCTTGGGATTACCTCCCGAGTGCCAAGGACGATATAGCTCGTCCTTGGCATTTAAGGGGTTGATGAAGGAGAAAATGTTAGAAGGCTTTGCATGGTGAAATACTGAAATCACCAAAAAGGCCTTGGCACTGGGGGGAAAACCCATGGAAGTTAAAAGGTTAAGACATTCAAGTAGGAGCCCAAGTCAAATAAAATAACATCCAGGCCATAGGTTAATGCAGGCACAATTTTCCCCAAATAAAATCTCAGCGCCAGTATTATAGAACATTTATTTAGACTAACATAATTGAGCTATGAGTGGCTGTGTCATTGCCCTTAAACGTTCTCTTATTGCCAACCTTGAATCACTGTTAGATATAGTGAAACCCAGATATCTTTTTGAATACACTCTCTCCAATTTAAAGTCACCAACAGGCCAATACATTGTTTTAGGTTTCCATTTGTTTGTGTATGTAATAATCGTTGACGTTGCTCCATTTGCCAACAAATAATTATCCATAGCATACGAAGAAAACTGACTTAATTTCCTTTGGAGACCAATAGGAGTCAAGTCAAAAAATAAAAGGTTATCCAGTGGTATATGGTGGCCCCCAACTTAATTGAAAATGCATTTGCAAAGACCCATGATTTATCTATATCCAAGATATAAAGATTGAAAAGTACCGGAACAAGGACACAGCATTGTCTAAGCCAAATAAATGTTTCAATAGGTCTAGTTAACAGACTATCTAGGTCAACCTAATCTTTACATATGTATTTTGATACAAAAGAGATAATAGAGTCAGTAAAGATTCCGGAATTCCCCAATTAAAACGTTTAAGCCAGAAATGTTGGCGAATGACACGATCGACAGCATTCAACACATGCATTGTTGCTATTATGTTGTGCCAAGTGTATGCTTGTGTTTTGAGTGAGTGCATGATGGATGTTTGTGTGAATGAAACAGAGAGTCCTTGGTGTGTGTGTATGTTGTGTACATTTGTGTGCTTGTATGTTTATTATTTAAACATGTGTATAGATGTGTGTATGCTTGTGTTTTCAGTGAGTGCATGACGGGTGTTCATGTGAATGAAAGAGTGCTTGCTGTGTGTAGGTTGTGTGTGTGTGTGTTGTGTAAATGTGTGTGTTTGTATGTTTATTATTTAAATATGCGTATGAATGCATATATGCTTGTGTTATGAGTGTGTGCATGATGGGTGCTCGTAACTGAATGAGAGAGCAAGTGCTTGCTTTGTGTATGTTGTGTGTGTGTGTGTGTTTGTGCTGGTCTGAGATGATTTTGGTGAGTGGGGGTAGGAGGTTTGTACAACAAAGTCATTTTAAAAATGTCTTTGTTGCACAAACCCCTGCCCCACCGGCCAAATTCAGCTCTCCGTCTAAGGTGATGTGGGGCTCAGGGGACAGGGATGGTATTATTTTGCTGGATATCTATCAGATATCCAGTAAAAAATGCCATGCCTGCCCCCTTGACCGCCCAGCACATTGCATACACACATAATCACTTTGATTGTGTGTGTGTGTTTGGCGCTGTGAGGCCAAGGGGACAGGCATGGTATTTGTTTTAAAAAGAAAAAGGTGGTTGCACTCTCTCTTTCATGCGCCAACTTAAACAAAGAAAACTCCACTCAATTGGAATATAGAAATACATTTCTGTATTGGTGAGGGTAAGTGCCCTTTGTGATGACATGTGTTTCAACGGACCATGCCGTCTTTTTCAAATCAGGGCCAATATTATAAGTTGCTTAATTTGGAACGTTGCTTTTCAGCTTCACAAAAAGATTCACGGGATCAATCCCAGCCTCTGCAGTACCGCATTAACACCTACGTACGATGCTGTCCGTGTCTAAAAAGTGTGCTCTAAAATGCACAATTTTCACTGATTATTTTAAAATAATTCTCAGGCAGAAGATAACCCGAACCTCCCTTGAGTGGTGAGGGCTCCCTCGCTACGCTCATTCTCACTGCCATATCAAGGACAAATATTTACACCCCTCCAGTAAAAAGAAATTCACCAGCCGCCACTGCTTATGTTTATGCCACCTTTGAGTCCAGAATCACCCCCACAAGACCCCGCAGCCCATATAACCTGCTCGAAGCACTTGTTTACTTTTTGTAAAAGGTAGTTTAAAATGCAAAGCAATAAAAAGATAATTTTGTGAGTTTGGCATGGCAAACGCCTTGAACTTTCGTAGCTTGGGTCTCTCGGGTCAGTTCCTCATGCGTGCACCAGTGCAGCACTACCCCGTAACACTGGTGTCACTGGCAGGTAGCGAAAGAGGGTGAACGAAGCATCTGCGGCTTTCTGAAACTCAGGAAGTGTGGCGAGGAAAGCGAGAGACAGCGAGCGATAGATACTGTGGAATATTGCTGTTCTGGTAACTCCATTGCTCTTGGCCTACTCACTGCAGCACGCAGCTCTTGGAGTATTTTTCCCTGTTTCTTTCTTCTTGGTTGTTTATTTTTGCGATGGAAGGATACTTTCCTGGCCGGGCGGAGGCACGACGCTAGTGATGCTCCGGGCTGTAATGCGCCCTCCGACAGGATGAGCACCCAGAAGCAACAGAGCACAGCCGCCATCCGGGCTGAGGTCCGGCGGCACGAGGGACTCAAGAGCCCCCTCAACAAGCTCTTCTGGCTAGTGCAGGGCATGGGGGACCCACAGCTGATGGTGGCTCTGAAGAGCTTGACGCTCAGTGTGCGGGTGAGTCACGGACGCCTCTGGTGCACCTGCCTCTCAGTGGCTGAGCTAGCAAGATCTCCTGTTTCAGGCTGAAGATGTGCATCCAGTGCTGCCTTTTTAGCCCAGCATCCTTTTACATTCTGGTACTTGTAGTCACGCTATCAATTTAGCACTATGTGGCGCTACATCTTTCTACAGACCTCTGCTGTGCACTCTGGGAATTTTAGGTCTATACTTATATCGGGAAAAGGAGCACTCTCAGGTCGCTCCATGTCAGCGGTGAGCAGGTGGTCCAGTCCTGGATTTTTAGTTGCATTAAGTGTGCACAGTCCTGCATTTCCAAAGGGAAAAGCAGCACAAGACGAAAACAGGACTCACACCTCTTATGCGAGAGCTTTGAATCTCTAAGCCCTGCGTTCAGAGCTGTCAATGAATCTCTAAACCCTGCGTTCAGAGCTGTCAAGTGGCAATATTGTGTATCCTTGATTTTCTTTTCTTAGGGTGAATAATGTGACCAATCAAAACTGCAGAGCACAACTTCCATTATTTGTTTCCAACCTTGCCAGACCACAAATGAAGCAGCCTTCTGTGCCGGTGTGTGCTCCTGTGTGATGTGCGGTTGGCTGCTCTATGCCGACTGTGATGCATTTGGAATATGCAAACAAAGGAATGCATATTCCAAATGCAGCATGTGAGATGCTCTGGAGTCACATACCCTGTGCCCCTCATTCTTTGTGCTGACAGCCTTTCAAGTGGGGCAATTAATAAATGATGGCTCACTTAACGAGCCATTGTTTTTACACAGTGTGCGCCCAGCATTTCAGTGTTAAGAACTGAACATGGAACATTTGATAGTCACCAGGCCTGCCCAAGTATCAGTAAGCTGACTAAACCCATGCATTCTTCAAAGAGAATTAAAATGCCACACAGGAACATTTGAAAACTATTTTCTTTATTTTCATGTTTCTTTATTTGACACAACAAAACCTTTTTTTTATATTACTTTTTAGTTACATATGGCGCATCCCTGAGAAGGTTAACTGTCATTTTCCTGCTTCAGTTTTCTGGCCACTGCTTTGGGACATGGACTAAATGCATCCAATCAGCATAAAAGGTCTTTTAATTTTCTAAACAAGCCACTGCCTAGCGCGCACACCAGATGGCACACAATGTCACTTGGCACCTTGATTAGGAATGCAGGGTTTATTGTGTTAGTGTGCAGACCATAGACTGTAGCAAATCAATGCTGTGATACGTTTGCAGCAATGATTTGTGCGCTACACAAGTCGCCACCCTGTTGGTTAATGGTGTCTATGTGGTGCTCCCTTATGTAACGGAACATATACTTGTTGTTGTCTGATGTGCCCAATGTCCATACAGGAGCACATTGGAATGTTTTGTTCATGTGGCTCTGACAAGCATGCCATACTGCGCCCACACTTAAACACATTAAGCAATCAAAGAAGTTGCCTCAAATGACATCCACTATTCCAAACACCCTTGCTACACTGCTACACCATGATTTTCACTAGCTGCAGGCCAGCACTAATGAGAAATGCTAATGCCAGCTCTGTTCGATAAAGTATGGGCCTGCTCTTTTTTAGCTGAAATAACCCCAGAGGCCTGCGTAATAATAAGGAGGTAGTGGCTGAGGAACTGTGGACCTTTTACCATGCATTAGAAGCTGATTTTGTTTAAAACGCTTTAGCAGCCTATGACTGTTCAAGCTCAGGTTTGTAAGAGGTACAAACCTTTCTGTGTAGCCTTTCTGTGCATGGTTTATTGGGTCTCTCTTGTGCGGTATCCTGTCCTGTCTGTTGATATAATTCCCTAAAGATGTTTCTGTATTAGGGTTGGGCATGCCCACAGTGAGACCCAGCCCTTCCTCATCTAAACTTCTTCGGAAACAAGAAGCAAAAGAGCCCTTGTACCCCATTTGAGTGGCTGATGTTGCAGCCATTTAATACTCGCATCCAAACATGTAAAATGTCCAAATGAACGTGTATGGGTCATGATTACAACAATTTTAATGTTACGGTGAGTATTGTTAACCGTGATGTGAGCTTCAAGCCATGCATCGGTTATGCATTCAGAGATTCACACATACAATCCTTTTATCACAGACTTGTTTATCAAATGTAGAGATATCTGATCACTGTTATGTCCTGAAATGCTCTGTGATTTAATGCAAAGCATACAGGAATCCTCAATGGTGATATTTGTCCCCTTTCCCACTCTCAGAGAGGTATTTTCAAAGAGTACAATAAGCGTGTTACAAGACTGTCCATCTTGAAATGATAACCTTCTATCAGAAAATAATTCATGTGGTTAGCTTAATATTTCCCCTTGCAAAATACAAGTGAGGTTGTACGGACAGAACACCTGCAACACAGGGCCAGTGAGCCCTCAGACCTTGGTAGGCTGATCACACCCCAGTGTGCTAGCATGGACATTCTGATGTTTCACCCTGTTGGTTAGAAACTGCCCTGCACTTAGTAGCCAGACCATTTTTACATGTTCGTCTTTAGGCCACGCCTATCGCTCCTTAGACCACGCCCATCGCGCAAGCCACGCCTCTTAATGAGTCCCCCCTCAATTTCTTACCCCACTTAAAGCACTGCCACTACTCCATCCTAAACAACATAGCAGAAGTCAGTGGCTCGAGAGGGATGCCGCTGCGACATAACGAGCGTGCTTCTGAAGTCAATGGAATACATGGAAGGCCCCGCTCAACTGTTGCCCCATATGGAAGATTGTCGTCAAGGCTACGGAAGAACGTTGGAGAGTGACACCAGCAAAGCCACCGTGCTTCCAAGCACTCAGCGTCAGGGGCGGGCCAGAGCTCAGGAGAGGCGTGGTCACTGCCACAGGGGGCGGGACGGGGCGGGGCTTAATATGACAGATCCCGGTTTCCCCACTTGGGTAATGTGGTGTCGTCACATCAGGCTATGCCGCGCATTTGGCTCCTCTTTGCTCCGGTAGACGTGCATAGGCTGACATCACCACGTGTGGCTATTCAGCCCCTCCCTCTAGCGCTGATAGGGTTACAGGCTATTGACGTCACATCGGACAACAAGTCCCCGCCTCCTGTGTTGACAGTCCGGGACAGAGTCCCCTTTGCCTGTGTCCGCAGCCATGCTGTAGCCCTGAGCGGTGCGGGAGAAAACGCGGTACTCTCCGAAAACAGGAGGCCGGGGCTGGCACAAGCCCGCAGCCGGGCACTTCCGAGGGCGTCGGAATCTGCCAGCAACAGGTAACTTTGACATCTGCCCCTTGCCACACGCGCTGCGGTGACACCCCCGTGTCATGTGTATACCTGACCCAGCCCCTTTGCGGTACCAATAGTTTCTGGGTTTCCATTATAACGACTGGACTACAAGGTCTCACGAAGGCTGGAAAGCCCTTGCCCATCTGCAAAAACAACGCATCTTGTTTAAAGTAAACGTTCTCCTTACAAAGCATAGATTTCATTTCTTTCCAACTCTACAGTTGATACTGCAAAAAACAATCCCCTCTCCCCCGGATATAGAGGCATTGATTTCCAAATTTTGCTGCAAGAACAAGGGAAATAGTGCATCGACATTTTCTCAGTTTTGCAGCATTTAAGCTTAACACAAATAGTTCTAGCTAATAAACGTACTAGTAAAATGTGTTACTATATTACCATTTGTGATCTACTTTTAGTCTCCTGATTGATGACAATCTCTCACAAAGAGGGTTGGGGCCACAGGTGCTCTGGTCATTGAATATCAGACATTGGCATGGATTTGTAAGGAGTCCAGAGATTGACTAGCACACAACAATGCACAAAAGTAAGGGCTCCAACACTATTAGGGCTTGGGCGAGGGGATAAAATGAAACCTCGCCTGGGACTTCCTGAGACCACGCTTCTCAATGTCTCCTTGCCAAGTGCCCATTGTGTAAACACTACAAGGGGAAGCTTGCTATGCAGCTTTACAGGCGTTTAGAGCGTCTATTCTAAGGTTGCCAATGCCCTATATCTACTTTTGTATCTTCCTGAGAGGCTCCAAGCCCTGCATGCAGCCCATTAGCTCGGCATAGCTTCCTGGTTAAAGGGCTGCCTGCATTCTCGATTTCTCTGATTAAGAAACAAACAAAAGGAGCGATGGGGCACTGCTGTCATATTTTCTGGTGCTCCTGTATCTATTTTTTCTCTAATCCGCAGCGCCAACACCCTCAGGCAGGTGTAAACCATGCACCACTTTGATTGAAAGGGCTACCTAAGGAGGTTGACTCTTGTGGGGGCTGCCCAGCAAAGCCCCTGCTGGGGAGTACATTTTGGAGACTGTCAGGGTTACGCCCCATCTAGCCCCATTCCACTTAAAGCCCTGGTATCAGACCTTTTTTATGCACATAATCCTAGTGAATAAGGCATTTACACAGTCTATTCATGGCAGCACCACCATAAATCTTGGAGTCTGTTTCTGAAAGCAGCGCTGAGCAGGAGTAGCTTGCTAACCCACTGTTTATTTCTGCTATGAGCACAGTTCCTTGATAGAACCAACTTGGACTAGACATGGTGAGTTCATTTTCTAACACTCCCCTGTAATGATTCTATCAAGATCATATTTTTACAGTAGTGCATTTCACTGGGTTCTTTGTGCAAAACCATCCTTTTCCTCAATGGAGTTTGAACCAGGCCATACCGTACATTTTATTTATAGACTATTGTTATTGAAACAGATGGGCAAAATAGGTTTCATCACAAGATATTATTATAACTTTCTTTGTGCCCAGGTTTATTTCAGTGTGAAGTTGTCTCTATCCTTTAGCTACCTCGTCTGCCTGCTTCAATAGTGTTCTGATGATATCAGGTTTTTAAATAGCGCTTCATGCCAAACTCTAAGCACTCTAGTAGGTGTTCTTAGCTATTATTAAGTTTATGGTCTCCAGTTTATTCACCTAAAAGGATAAACAGCTAAGTAGCCATGTACAGGATTCAAACTTGTGAAGTGCAGATTGGCACTGTCCGAGTTGAGCCATTAATGCATCGGCTCTCCAACCAGACATTTTGTTGGAGTTTATGCCCAAGTACATTTCTCTTAAGAGTTACCTTGAAGAGATGGTCCCAGTAATGACCCTCCTCACCACCATGAACATGACGGGACGAAGAGTCAAATGCACACAAAGCCACTCCTCATATTCCGGACGAACCCCAAGTGCACACCTGCCAAACACATTGCTGGGAGGTATCCCCTCAAACAACCATTTCAACCTTATCCAGTGCATTTCCTTCCAGATCCAGAGAATCCGACAGAGTGCGGATCTGAACACCATAATGGACTGTCTCGATTAAGCACCAAGGACCCACTTTGCTGACGTCACTAGTGACACCACGACATAGCAGCGTGAGTCATGAAGAATACTCGCAGCCCTGCACAGCATTACACAAACACACAGTTGCATACACAAAGAACATGCTTACACAGCTCTGTAGATGGAGGACGGATACATATACATACTGTCAAAGCTTTTATTATTTTTTTCATTAGCCAAATGCAGAAACGCAAAGGCCACAAGAGATCCTGAGCAAGCTTGCAGATGCTTATGGCAACTTACCCTATGGGACTACAGGAGTATATATGGAGCCTGGTAGGACCACGTCTGACTAATCTATTGTAAACATAGCATAGTACAAGCATGAAGAAATTGCATTATAAGTTTAAGGAAAATTACAGAAGTACTCGAGCCACAGAATGCCAGACAGGAGGAGCAGGCTCGGGTTGCACGAAGCGCAGATCAAGCTCACAGCCAAGGTCAGAGATAAACAGTCACATTCCACACTCTAGACGACAAGGGACCAGAGGCAGAAACATTGTATAAATCCTCATAAATGCAGACCAAAGAGGTCAATTTTGTGGTCCACAACCACGTGATGCAGCCAAACTAGACAATGGGCCCGTGGAGGGAAGACAAGCCGTTCTCAGCAACCCAGACGAAAAGTGTTGCATACAAGGAGTGCACTCTCATAGGCAAAGGTGGTATACTACCAGATACAATTCAGACACATAGTTGTTTCATATCACCTTGGAAAGGTACACAGAGGGCTGAGAACCAAATTGGGTCCCAGTCCTGAGGAGACCAGCTCCAGCCAATCACGGGACAGAAGTCCAGGGGTGGAACGCAAGGGGCAAGGGCCAATGGTAAGCCCACTTAAATGTACTGCAACAATGTAATAGATAATTTCTTGGGGACGGGCAGGTCTGCCACCTGACATTTGAGGGCCAGTAGAATAACCTCTATAGGGGATAGCTATATGGGTTACCACTCTCAGCACCCAATCAGCAGTGGGGATATATTTTCGGGGAAGGGGCCAGGTGATGACGACATGTAGCAACAAAACTGGGGAGCATGCATTGTGAAGTTGAGATGTACTGAGAATCCTGAATGTCTTGTATGATCTGTATGGAACTCATGGTGGGCAACAAGTAAGACAGACACAAGTGATCTCAGTTCAAGGGTGTTTATTGAACAATTCATTCTTTATGCAGGTTGGAAAAACGCCTGTTCTAAACCTAAATATAAGATGGGAGCAAGCGTCAACCATCAAATGAAAAATAAGGCAGTCCTAGTGGCGTTGTCAATTAAAAGGGCCTATACTAAGAAACCTAGTGCCAAACCTCATCTAATACAAAAAGGTTGTGTGGGGTAGTTCTCAATTGATTTTTATGGGCTCTGGAGAAAAGTTCAAGAAGACAAAGGTAATTCGTCTTCGTAAGAGAAAGAGAGTACCATTTTAATTTTACCTTCTTCACAGGGTAAAATATAAAAAGACCATCCTGAGGGATATCTTGCTCTTATTTGCAAAGAGATAAGGGCTTTTTCCCTTCCCTGTAGTACCCTTTACCCATTAATGGAGAAAAGGGTCTGATAGGGTTTGCCTTAAGATGTTTGAGTCTCCTGTGATAGAATTGTGGTGTTCCTCGTTCTCCAACTCTGAGGGTGGACATGGAATTCTCTATTTGGATTCTCGACATGCGAGTGGGCTCTCCAACTATTATCAATTGGATCATATCCCACTACTGACACCATATGCGAGGAACTCATGATGGCAACAAGTAAAACAGCAAGTGTCAACCATCAAATGAAAAATGAGGCAGTCCTAGTGGTGTTGTGTCAAATAAAAGGACCTATACTAAGAAACCTATTGCCAAACCTCACAGCAAATACGAAAAGGGGTGTGGGATAGTTTTCAAGAAAAGAAAGAAGTGTTCTCAAATAATATGTCAGGATGCGGTAGCCTGGGCCTCCCTTCCCCACGTTTTGTGCACAGTGTAAGACAGGAGTTTGGAGCACAGTACAATCTCGTACTTCTCCAGCACGAGACAACCGTTCCAAATCTCTGTTCGCAGGACCGTCGATGGCCAAGTCTCATTTCCTTTGAAAGTCTCTTGCCTTCGGGGTCTGACCTATTCAAATAACAAAACAAATACACAGTCTCTTTTCATTGGACTTTGGGTGACGGCTTTCACCCCGGAATTCCCCTCTTCTGGGCGCAAAACTCTAGAAAGTTCTTTAATGATATCAAGACCCCGGATAGCTATGTTTTCTCACTTTCGAGGGCCTTTCTGGTTCCAAAATAAACTTCCTTTAACAAATTAAAGTTTGTTTCCAATGTTCACTGGGTGATAGGTTCGCCTCTGGGTCCCCCTCTTCTGGACACTGACCCTTCTCAATTGTTCATCACAGTTTTACATAGGGTGTTGTCTTCACCCCTGGTTCCCCCTCTTCTTGTCACTGACCCTTCTCAGCAATCGTTTGTAGGGTGATGGCTTCACCTCTGGGTCCACCTCTTCTGGGTGCTGACCCTTTCAATTAACTTTTGGGCCAAAGCTTCACCCCTGGATCTCCCTCGGTCGGGCTTAGACCCCTCTTGACTACCATTCTTTGGGTGAGGACTTAACCCCCTGGATCTCCCTCCATCAGGCTCGGATCCCTCTTGACTACCATTTTTTGGGTGATGGCTTCACCCCTGGATCTTCCTCCATCGGGCTCAGATCCTTGCCAACTTCACACTCGCTTGTATTTGTGGGATTCGATTCCCTTGCTTTCACACTGGTGTATATCGAAGTCTTTCGATTGTACCGGGATTTTGCTTGACCCTCAGTATGGCCACTTTGACCTAATACGTTGTCTCTCCTATGGCCTTCTGGTATCTGTAGTTTCTCTCATATGGGCTTGACCAGAGTCTCTAGAGTTAGCACCCACGTGCTGCCGGTTTCTCTCTGCAGCTGGTCTCGCCTTCAATACTGGTTACATTTCTTCACACAGTTCATTAAACTCGATTGAAACTTGCCACTTTGCAATTCTCTCCCTCAACACAGCCCGATTCTTATCGATTCTCCCCTCAAATCACCGGCGGTGATGAACCGCTTGGCTTTTGGCTTTCCTGGAGTCAAGGCCAGTACCATAGGCGCGGGAGCTTCCCTCGTTCCTGCTTATCGACATAAGCTTGCCCTGTGTACCATTGACGTCTGCTGCGCGACACTCATGCTGTTGTTCGCAGTCTTAGGCTCTCTTCCATGAAGGTTCTGTGGGCCTGGGATGCAAAGGGCAAGGTCACTTCTCTCCTCGCCACCCTCTCTATTCCTGATGCCTTTTCTCCTTCTCTTGAACTGCTGCGCCTGCGTAGCTGTGCCGTCGAGGTGTCTGCCGTGCTCGCCTTGCTCTTTCTTACTCCACCTTTTATCCCTGTGGGGAAAGAAAAGGGCTGTCAGGTGTGCATGTTTCAGGTAAATTGCCTGACTCTGCCTGATGCCGGGGTTGGGGCTTGTCAATTAGACAGGGTTTACATTAGTCCGTTGTCTTGGGTGTGTAAAGGTGTTCGTGTTGGAATAGGGTGGTTGGAGTGTCAAAGTATCCTACAGGGTTAGAAGGGAAAGAGGTGTCACATGGGATTATGGTTTTCGTATTTGAGTTTGGGGTTTAGGATGGTTTCCGAGACAAACGAGAATCACTGTTCTTATCGTGACCTGAATATCGAGGATTGTGGGGATGGTAGTGAGTTGTCAAAGCAGCCTGGCAGCTCGAAAAAGTGACCATCAGAGGGACGGGATTGGTAGGGTTGTTGAAGCAGACGGGAATAACTGGGATCATGAAATAACCGAGGGGGATTATGGGAACGGTAGTGCCTAACCCAAGTAGAATTGGTGTTCGGGCAGAATAACTAGAGGAATGTGGAAAAGAATGTCCGGGAGTATCTGGATAAGAACCAAGGAAATTGGGAGTCTGGGAGTTGTGGCTCGTAACAAGTTCACCAGATGTAAATGGGTTGTTGGCTTTACCTTTGGGTAAGGAAGATTCAATGGGTGGAAGAGATGTTGAGCGGGAATAGTTTATAAAAGCTTCAGAGACTTCACTCCCCTCACCATCCTCTGTGTGCTGGTACCTGGAGTATTCTGTTGTGCATAACCCTGGGTTCCCCTACCCAGGTGATCCTCCCCCACTGGTCCACCCTCTGGAACTGAATCCAACAGCGATGGCCGTGTCCTGGCCACCTGAGTAAGGGATTCCTGAGGTCTTACTGGGAGAATACCCTCAGGTTTCTCACAGATGATCCCTGTTGGTTTTTTGTAATAAACCACAGTTTTAACTTGCTGTTGCTGAGTCCTCGTTTTATTCTGGGGAAAGGGTTGTTGGGCCCTTGGGAGTCGGACTAATCCTCAGACGACCTCTGGCATACCTGGTAACCATCCCATCAAGTTAGTAGCAGAGTCAATGGTTGAGCTACGCTGAGGGGCCTGGAGGACTGCGTGATGCCTCACAGGTTTCAGGACAGCAGGAAAAGCGTGCCCCATGTAACGGCCGTCAAGAGCCAGCCTGGGAAATATCCTGCCTGCGGTCCGTGAGCGATCCAGCAGACCAGGAGGGCAGTGTAGCAGCTTTGGGAGATGCGGCAAGTATTCATCCAGCCACACAGCAACTAATGGGAGAGGGAGAGTAACGTGGGTGTGAGGGTGGTATCGTGCATTGTTGAGTATTAAAGTATTGTCTAACATTGTTAAGTTTAGCAGGCACAGGAGCAGAGGTAGATGTCATTTTATGTGGTTAGTGTCAGGCTTTATCAAATCTGATGTTGTCCCCGGAAGCTGCTGAACCCCCGCAGTCCCCTTTGGATGCTAACCTCTTAACTGGTATCAAACAGTTCAGTTGAGAGCACCCCCAAGGGAAAGGGGGAAAATGGGACAAAATAATAAACTTCAGGTTTTGCTCAGCTTCTTTATCTGTCAACCTGTTGGTAAAAATAACAACAAATTCACTTTAGTCACTAACCTTAGAATTCCTTGGCTCTGACTTCTCTTTATCAATTTAAGTAAATAAACACGCCACCATACCTGATTATCCTCTGTGAATAAAGTAGAGGACGTGTGTGAATTCTACTGAAGAAAACAGAAATATAGAGTCTCAGATGCTTTTACTAATTTCTTCAATTCTGAATTGAAAAACTGCTAATCTCTCTCAGTTTAATGAGTTAATCTTCTAGCAGTTCAGATGTCGTTTACCCAAACAACCCGCTGGAAATATTATACCTGTTGTTCGTATTAATTTCTAGCTTCAACACAAATTCCAAAAATGACACTCTGGCTATTCAATTTAAAATTGTTTGTTTCCTGAATATGTAAAGTGTTCATTAATTGGATCTTCTGCTTGCAAAGAAGAACACTCATAAAAGAAGCGTTCATTTAACCAGAGTTTGCGCATGCGTGAAGATATTGTTTTCTCCTTCTAAAATGGATGCGCTCATGAACAAGGAATAGAGTTAAAAAAAATGAAACTGGCATGGGCGCATGCGTAATGGATTAGTATTCACTCTTCTTAATGTGAATTGTTCAAAACTGTAAAGAAGAAATTCCTCAGTTCCTGATACTAATCCTTGAAGAGGCAGCCCAGTGATGATCACGCGCCAGGTTAGAATGTTAGTAAATAAAACATAACGCCTCGGAGTCGCGTGGCTACCACACTGTCACTTGCGCAGACAGTGTAAGATTTCTAACGCTAATCCGACGTTAAGAAAAGCACTGTTTCCGTAAAATGGAACAATACTCAATAATCTTTTATACGGCCGAAAAAACACACGACGCTAAAATGATAAACAGACCTCCACACTCCAACTTGCCAGGTGCAAAAAATGTGACGCAGGTCAATAAATTTAAATACAGTTCTAGAAGTTCTAAAAAAAAAAAAAATTCTTGAAAGAACGAAATGAACAACTATTTAAACAAAAACTAAGAAAACAGGAACAAGTTAATTAGTGGTATTGATATTTAACTCCTGCTTGAATCTCACAAAGTTCCGTAAAATATAAAGAATTCACTTAGCTTGCTTCTTTCTTTCACTGGAACGTTTTCTAAGTTTCTTCTTAATTCTCCAACACTTTCCTGATCCAAATAAATAATTTTAGGCACAAAGGCCTAAATAAAGTTTTCTAAATCTTAAGAGCTTCAAACATAAGACCTTCCAGCTGGGCTTCTGACAATGAAAGGCGGTTTAGAATGTTCCAACAATGCCTTTCTTGTACTTCTGACCAATCACCGATCCTTTTGGAAGTCTCCATTTTGGCTTGGGAAGCTCTCCACACTCTGCACAGAAAGTTAAGGCCCAAACCATACTTTATGTTAATCATATCCTCATTCCAACACATTCAACCAAATCCCACGAAACCTGACAGTACAGCAGGGAAAGCGTGCCCCATGTAACGGCCGTCAAGAGCCAGCCTGGGAAATATCCTGCCTGCGGTCCGTGAGCGATCCAGCAGACCAGGAGGGCAGTGTGGCAGCTTTGGGAGATGCGGCAAGTATTGACCCAGCCACACAGCAACTAATGGGAGAGGGAGAGTAACGTGGGTGTGAGGGTGGTATCGTGCATTGTTGAGTATTAAAGTATTGTCTAACATTGTTAAGTTTAGCAGGCACAGGAGCAGAGGTAGATGTCATTTTATGTGGTTAGGGCACATTAAGTTTCGAAGTAAAAGGTTCTGGTGAACAACCTAGACTACTGACTCGAGGGCACGGATGATAGAAGTTATGTAAATATTGGATTTCCTGTGGCTTGGCCATTTTAGCTTGGGTCATAGATGATGTATCCCCGTAAGGTTTAGCAAATGGAGTTGGCCTAGACTGCGAAAAGGTGATTCATCTGGTTAAGTCTCGCGAAGGCAGTTATCTACAAGATGATGTAGTAGGTACAGATTGAACACAAGAAAATATTGGTATACTCTGCTAGGAGGCAGGAAAACAGCTGTGGGGTTTGTGTTGGGGTTGTGTCTATTTTCTGGGCAACGGAGTTCTTGCATTGTGGGCGCTGTAAGTGATTTTTAGCACTACCTTGCTTAGTGAATTGGTGACGTCACCCGTAGGTTTGTGCATAGGATTTGGAGAGCACGAGGTGTTGTGGACATGGTGGTGAGAAACTTGAAATCGATATAGGAGGTTGTCCAGTGCTGGTGCGTGGAAGTCGCATGCGCAAGACTTGTGGGTGTGCCTGAGGTGGCGGAGAGTTGTGTGAGGGTGGTGTGTGGAGCACACCTGAAAGGTTGTTTGTTGTGGAGCCAGAGAGGCTCAAAGAAAGTTGAAAGAATTACTATTGCACTGTGTTTTTCCCCTAACAGCAGAGTGTCAAAAACTTTGACTTGAGGTCAATTAAGAATAAATGCAATGTATCAAGGAAAACGTGAGATGCAGGCTACACTCGTTAACAGCGGGTGCTGGGAAATGGATATATGAAATGGAAAGAATGACAGTGGGACAGAGATTAGCAGTGGGGGACGTACAGGGACTACTAGTGGCAATCCTCGGCTGATGACATATGAAGAAGGATGGGGTTCCCAGGAGTGACTATCCAGGACCCGGCACATGATGATTTGCTGTTTGCAAACTGCTGAGCTGCCATATAGCAAGCTCTAAGGACGCAATACACAGACATGTCAGTCATTAACGCGATTATGGCTCACAAGATGGGGGAAGACGAAGACCCCTTATACTATATTCATGCGATTCAAGAGCTTTGCCACCTTGAACCGTGGGACAAAACACTAGCTTTATTTTACCACATATTGTGCCAAGAGTTGCCAGATCCGGTACAAAAGCAGCTTAAGAAACTAGTAGGTATGGAGGCAAAACCTTGGCCAGAAATACAGCTCACAATAGTACACCATTGTAGGCTATTGTAAGATAAGATGTGGACGAAGCGCAAGGAAAGGAAGCAAGAGGAAGCAAAGTTAGTGAAGAAGAAATTATCCAAGTATGCCGGTACTGACGAGCACAGGAGGACATGGAACACCACAATAACAGTACACTCCGCCGCCTACGGGGGGAGGATTCATGGGTCAGAGGAACAGGCAGCACAGGTTTTGAGGAAGACTAGGGCCACCCAGGGGACGTCGGTATGGGCCACAGATTCATCACAACCAAGGAGGTTTCCAGGAGGCTTTTGAGGATATGGGCAGCAGTGCCCAGGGGAGTATTCTGGGGGTTTCCAAGGGCAGGGGAGGGAGCCACCACAGTGCGTGTTGTGCGGGCAGATAGGGCACATTTTGAAAGTGTGCAGAAGCAGGCAGGTGCAACAGAATGGGGGGCGCAATACCAGCGGGCATATCAAGAAACAGGATGAGTATTATACACAAGACAAAGCACAACAACAACAAGGACTGACAATGAGCGCATACCCGCAGCCAGACTAGCCCATGACGCAGATACCACAGATACAGGAACTCGTACTGCAGTATTTGCAGACACCACAGATGACCCAGACACAAGGTAGCACACAGCTGACACTGCAACAACAGCACAGCATGCAACCAAACAACGGGATACTGGCACGCACAGACCCCATAGCAACCACCCCTGTTAGGAAGCTTGAAGGGGTCTCCATGGTGGGGAATAATCAATTTTCAGGGAGTGGGATGTCCTTATACCCTCAATAGGACAGCCCACAGACGGACTTGATGTGTTCCATCCTCTCGATTACACCCAGCCCTGCGGAGGAACCACGTATAAGGGTGTTGATAGGTGACAAAACCGTTTCCTTTCGTGTAGACACAGGGGAGACTAAGTTCTGCATCCGGGGGAGAAGCTATAGGTTGTCAGGCGATGCCATGAATACTCAAGGATTCTCTGTGGCTAAGGAAGTGGTTCCTTTCACAGACAATATTTCACTTTCAATAGGAGAACACGATTTATCTTTGCCATTACTTTACTCTTGACAGACACCTGTGAACATACTGGGGAGAGACATTATGAGCAGACTTAACATGACAATTTCATTTACGGACAAGGGAATAGTGTGCTCCACACCAGGGATACATTTCTTCAATGTAAGGGAAATCATTCAAGCATATTGTGGATGCAAGGTACAGAGGGGGATGCCAGTGGACGAGGAGCTGTTCCAATATGGGACAGAGAGATTGCAGTAGTGTGGCCCCCAGGGATTCAAGGGAAGATGTGGCGCATCCCGGACAAGTATTTGGTCAGACCAGAGATATCATTGGATGAGGCAGAAGGGACGATAGTGCCACTAGAATTGGAGGCTGTGACTGTGGGAGATGAGTGGATAGCAGTACATGGGATGGACAACACTGGACGATCATGGCGAACAGTGATCGCCGTAGCTGATGGGTACAGGCTGACCACATTGACAGACGAAGAACTATTCTGAGACAACAGATCAGACCATGAGATGGTTTTTGAAATGAGTGTCACATATTGGATAAAGATGTACCACACAGTATGGCGATGGCGCTGAAAGCACCACCGTCCTTCTGCAAGGAGGATCTGGCCAAGGTCGGCGGGGTGAAGATAAAACTCAACCCAGGAGCAATTTTACCCAGAGTCCAACAATACCCACTCTCAAGGGAGGCAGACGAGGGAATTTATGAGACAATTTCAGCACTAGTGAAGCAGGGCTTCCTAGTACCATGCAATACGGCTGCATATCCCATTAAGAAAGCAAAAGGGGGGTCATGGTGTTTTTATACAGGACTTGCACCCTCTTATTCCTATTGTAGAAGCGGAGTATCCTTTGGTTCCAAATCCAGCGACAATTTTATGCAGAGTTCCAGCAGAAGCTGCCTGTTTCACAGTCATAGACTTGAAGAATGCTTTCTTCTCTAAACTACTACACCCAGACTCACAAGACTTGACTTCCTTTCTTTATAGAAATACACAGTGGAAACATACAAGACTTCCTCAAGGGTACTGTGAGTCACCCTCCATATTCAATAGGGTCTTCCAGATGGACCTAGGCAATGTACAGGTGGAGAACACGGTCATACTGTATATAGATGACATTTTGATCTGCAGCACGACAGAAGAACAGTGTAGAAATGGCTCTGAAGGTGGACAAAACCAAACTACAGTACTGGCAGAAAGAAGTGCTATACATTGGACAGATGATCTCCCAAAATGGGCGACGGATGACGCAAGAAAGGGTGGAGGCTGTATCGGTTTTATAACACGGCACACTTCAGCCAGGAACTTTTTCCACTGATAATGAATGTGGCGCACAATAAAAACACTTTTTATTTTTATTTGAACCCTGGGTTATTTCTATGAGTGGGCCTCCAACCTGTCTCACACCCACCTTAACAAACACCCTGTGTCACAATTGACCAAAAACCGGGCTGGTGTATAACAGTAAGATATTTATTAATTTTATGGTTCAATGAAAGATCAGAGCAAAATTAAATAATTGGGCAGCAACCACCAGTGTGGTGGCAATACAAATGCAAAGGTTCACACAATACAGTTAATTCAAACTCCTTACAAAATGTACAGAAATCTTTAATAGCAAACATAAACACAATCGTTTAAAAAAAGATAACAGATTGCATTCATGTGAAGCACTCCCCCTGCAACACTCACCCCCAAACTTCTACTTACTGAATTCTTTGTGGATGGAAGGCAGTGGCAAGGAGTCAGAATGAAGAGGGAAATAACCGATTTTTAGTTTAGCCCACCACTCCTAGATGGGAGACCAGTAAAGAAATTGAAAACCTTATTTAGGAGCAAAATGGCATAATCTGTTTACACTTGTTACTTGTGCAGCAGTTTACAATTGCGGTGGGATAGCTAGGATAGACATTCATGTGGCTGCACGATAAGGAAGCTTACAGATACTAAACAGGGCACCAAGCCAATGTGAACAGAGGTCAGAAAATTGATTTTTGGAAAAAGACAAGAATGCAAAAGAAAGCGCGCGGCAGAATGGCAATTCTTTTTAACACAGAACTTGTGATGACAGGCAGCCACTGAGAAGGGCTGAACTGTCAAAATTGGAAATCGGTTTTTAGGATAAGAAACACAGACACATAACAGATAGGATTCTGATAGAAAGGGGTTACTCTTAATGGGGTGATAGTTTGGGTTTTTATATGGGAAGAATGCAAATTGGAATTTATAGAAAAGCACAATACACAAGCAAATTCGGTTTTTGTTGCACTAGACTATTTCTGTTGAGACTATATTTTAATGGCTATAATTAGTAAAAACACTCGACAAAATTGTTGATTTCGAATGTCAACAATAATGAACGTGAATTTTTCAATGGGGAAATTAATTGATTTGGGGACTGGGTCATGTGATACTTATGATGTAAGCTTGAGTTTGGGAATCTGGACAGCCAGCGAGGTCTCTGGACAGCGGGCCAAGGGATCTGGTCACTGGGACAGCTGGGCTCTCCTGGATGGGATCAGCTGGGCAAGGGATCTGGTCACTGGGCTCTCCTAGATGGGATTAGCTGGGCAAGGGATCTGGTCACTGGGATCTCCTAGATGGGGTCAGCTGGGCAACAGATCTGGTCACTGGGCTCTCCTAGATGGGATCAGCTGCCTTTCCTCCTTTCTCCCTAGATTCTTGTGTATGCCTCGATCTGGATGAGTGGTTCTGCCTGGATGGATGGATCTCTGCTTTCCTGGATCTTGAATGGATTTCAGTGGCTTGTCCCTTGTGTTTCTCTGTCTCCCTCTTATATAGCCAAAGTGGCATCATAGAATTTTACAATCTGGGGGGACGTACTCTGGAGTTACTCCCATCCTAGGATAGTCCAGCCTATGGATCCTCCCACCTCCCTCTGGGCTGATTGGTTCAGGGGAAATTACATCATTTATGTATGTGCATGTATGATCTTTCTTTGTCTCACAAAGCTACTTTTGACCAAAAATGAGTTATAGAGCCACACTTCACATTTACACTAGTCACCATTATAAGAAGTTGGTATACAGATTCCATAAATCAGGGAATTGGACAGTCCTATCACCAACTCTGTGTGATGTCTCATCGCCCTTTTGCACAATTTCGCCATCATGAAAAGCATATCTAAAATTTGGCAAATGCATACACATATGCCCAATAACGTATCACATCTTTTCACCAAGTTTCATGTCTGTGCCATTTATAATTCACCCCGAAATGCATTTTAACTGCCATTCTAGTTCCCCAAGTGCTAGAAACGTGTGCTTGGTCTCTTTGTGTTTGTCCACAACTCACATGAAATACTGGCATCATATAATATTACTGCTTATTCAGGGCATTGGGAGAAATGTCTTAATGTAAAAAGTTCTTTAAAGTCAATGGGCTGGATTAGACACATGTGTGGGCGGTCCCACAAACCCCCAAGCCAAATTGTCTCCTCCTGGGTCAGTCTGCACAAAGGACTTTTATGACGCCCATTGACGCTCTGCAGTTTGTCCTGGGAATGGGTGCAGGAGGAAATTGCACCTCTTGGTGAAATACTAGTTCCACTTGGGCCCTTTGTTCCTTTTTTGCAGGGATGCCAGCCAGTCTTGCGAGGCAGTGCATTTTCATACTTTGGGCCTTTTAGGTGTTCTTGTGGGCCGGTTTACTTATGGATGCAACTTTTCTTTTTCCTTGGGATGCAGGGCCTCCTTGAAGTCAGTTCCTGGGCCAAAAAACAGTTCTGTTGGTTTCTGAGTTTTTAAAAATCTTTTTCAAAGGAAACCAAGTCTTGTGGGGATAGACATACTCTACATTAAATTGCAAAACCCCCACCCACTTATTCAATTACATTTCTGTGCGAGCACAAGCTGTCATTTGACATTTCACTTTTAAACTGCATTTTCCTGATTTGAAAAAGCACAGTTTTACACGTGTGTTCATTTCCTTGCATTTTGAGTTTACAAAACGCGGTTTCTGCAGATCATAGTTTCATTTCACTTAGTCTTCTGGTTGGTTTGGCATATACGGTTGATTTATGGACTTAAAAAGATGCTGCACAGGATTCCTTTGATATTGACATTGGAAAAAGAACCGCCGCGTTATTTCTTTCATTTACTGCAATTCTGAGTGTGATGGTTTCACAGTTAAAGAAAACAAAAGCTGTGTTAAGTGGAAACAGAAGTTTCGGCCTTTCGAGTGATTTCCCAGTACAGCAATGCCTTTCTAGAGATTTATTGCTTCACTTCTTGGCAATTAAAAGAAATAAAGCACGCAAGGGTGTGTTTCAATGTAGGACACAACTTTGTGATGTTTCCATGAAATAACGAACAATTTTGCAAACGCCGTTTTGAATGCTGGCCCTTTTATGATGCTTTAAATGAAGGTAAAACAAATGCAGAGCCATTCTTTGGGTGGCATGCTTGTGTTCAGTGGTCGTCGCACATATGCGCCATGGAAAGAAAGGCACAGCTGTTTCTTTTGCATTATTTCAATGCGGTTTTTGTTTTGCTGGGGAGTCCTGTAATGGGCCTTAAATGTACTGCACAAGGCAATACACAGGACAGCAAAACCAATGACAGTAAGAGAGAGGCAGCAATTCTTGGGGTTATGCAATTACTGTAGAGCATGGTCTTTGCCTACCCCACTTACACCAGGCCTCTAGTGACTGCATTGAAGGAAACTCAAAGAGGAACAATAATAGGATGGACCACAGAAATGACTGAGGCATTCAATGAGATGAAAGAAGCGATATGCGCAGCTCCAGTGTTAGGGATCCCAGACTATAAAAAGCAATTCTTTTTGTTCTCACCTCCGATGCGGTAGTGATGACAGCAGTACTGACCCAGAAGACAAGCTTGGGGCACAAGCCACTAGCATACTACAGTGGGAAGTTGGACCCAGTAATCAGAGGACAATATCCGTGCCAACAAGCTTTGGCTGTAGTCACATTTGCAGTGGACAAGTCGGCGAGTATTACCATGGGGTGCAGCATGCCCTCTTTGCAATACTGGAAAGGCCAAAGAGTACCCTGACTATGCAAAGAGCATCAGGGTACAAGGTGCTACTATCAAACCCATCAATAAAGGTAGTGAGGTGCTGACTTGTCTATCCAGCGACCTTTATCACTGACATCTTACAAGAAGGTGTCTACGCACATCACTGCACTGCAAACTTACAGGAATTTAGTGATACCCGCAAGATACAAGAGGACGCACTTGAGGGGGGAGATGTGCTTTACATTGGCGGATCATTAACAATTGACCACACAGATGGGGTCAGGCATACGGGGACAGCAGTGGCAAGGCTAAGGGAGGATGGAACCAGTGAGGTAGTGGTTAGTGCGCGATTGCCATCACATTATTCAGCATAGGCAGCAGAACTAGTGGCCTTAATATTGGAATTGGAGCACAGCAGAAAGAGGGAGGTGACAATTTACTCAGATTCAGCATACATAACGTCAACAGTACACTCAGGACTGTCCCAATGGATGAGGAGGGGTTTTAGGCGGGCTGACTGGTCACCAGTACAGCATGCACTCATATTGGGCAGATTAGTGGATGTCATACATTATCCTGAGCAACTAGCAATAGTGAAATGCCAAGCACACACACAAGGGGAGGGCACTGTCTCAAGGGGTAATGAAGCAGCAGATGCGGAAGCAAAATGCGCTGCTTATTTTGGAGAACACCTGGAAATGAGGCCTTGTCACATGCCCGTGGCTATGCAAAGACAGTGATACTAAAGGAGGGGTACAATTAGGGATGTCACGGTATTGATTTTTTGACGGTATGATAACCTGCATGCGAAATGACGGTATACCGTGGTTATCGCGGTATAGCACACACGCGTGTTTAACCATTATCTTAGATAATATTTTGCCAGGGAAAGTCACACATTTTCACCAAGACACAAAACACAAACAAGAGTCTCCACCAAGAAGTTGCCTTAGTTCTTCTTACATAAATTTATGTTACTTTAACGCAGCAGACGGGGATCCTGGTGGTCCAACTTAACTTGGTCATACAATATACAACCTTTATAGAAGTTTAGAGAGGTAGGAGGTCAAGAAATGTGGAGTCATGCAAGTGTTGTAGTAGAAGTCACTTATGTCTCAGTCGCACTAATGGTAATTAGACCATCAATATGAAGAAAAACAAATCTCAAATGATGTAAAATACTGTCATGCCATACAAAGTAGATTGCACACGATAACACTTGTACCGATAAGGTCATGCCACAGAAATAAATGACTAGACTGACTACCAAAATGCTATTCTAGTGACATTCACATAACACATATGCTGAAGAAAAAGCAATTGCACAGACCCTAACCTCGGGTGTGAAAAAGTACACATAATGTCATTATATGTAGGCTCGCATCCGTGGGGAGGGGGCTTATGTGAGCATTTGATTTTGCTGAGGCAGACGGGCATGGAAGTCTTGAAAATAGCAGCTTTCAAGTTTTACTGTGTTAGTGCAAGTACATTTTTCTGCATGTGCACAGACAGAGTAAAAGTTTAATGCTGCCGGTTTCAGGAAAGTCTTCCCTCCTCACCTCTCTGCCAACAGCAAGTGTGCATATCTGCTCCTTCCAGTGGTGCACCTAGGGTAACATTTCGGTGGGTGGGGGACGGGGGGGCTAAATGTTGGTGGAGGCGCTAACTTCAGAGAATGTGGGGGAGTGGCAAACATACTTGTGTGGGGGCATCTAACTTCTTTACACATTCCAATGAGACTATTCTGGTCAAGCTTGAAGGCTAAAAGCTGTTAACTCTGCCCTATACCTCTGAAATCACCCACTTATTTATTTATTACATTTGTTATACGCCCAAACCCGGAGGTATCACGGCGTAGGTTACATGAACAGGCTTAACTGGGTACAGGGGAAAGTACAGTGCAGTGAGGGTTAGGGTGGTTGATTAAGCCACCAGCGGCACAGTTCAAGGCATGGCATGGTTATAATACAATAAAGGCAGTGCGGGGCTATAACATAGATATAGGTCAATATAGACAGAGGAAGATAGCCGGGTGAAGTGGGAGAATGAGGCTCTCAGAGTCAAGGCATGGCATGGTTATAGTGCAATACTGGAAGTGCAGTTCGGGGCATAACATAATTATAGAACAATGCAGGCAGAGGGAAATATCCTTGAAGGGTGAAGTGAAAGAATGAGGATCTCATTGTCATGGATTGTTAAAACTTGTTGGAGAGCCAAGTTTTGATTAGGCTCTTGCACCGCTGGTGGGGTGGCTTGTTTCTGATATGCATGGGAAGACAGTTCCAGATTTTTGGTGCAGCAACAGGAAAGCTGCCCCCCCCTGCTCTAGTGCTTTTGAACCTCGGGATGAAGAGGTTGAGTTCTGGAACCTGATCTGAGGGATCTCCGGCCGCAGGAAAGGACCGAGACCCCTGAAGTCCTGTGCATGGCCAGTGTAGGCCATCCCCTGTTTAAAGAGGCGACCACCCTCCCCCTGGGTAAAAGCGCCCTAAGGAGCGCTCACCTGCAGGAGAACAACCACACGTCTCTGACACACCACCTAGCATTATTTTCCAGTGATCCCATTAGCCCTGCCCAAGTATTGGGGTTCCCCGCTTCCTATGCCACCCCCTCGCTGCATCATGGCTTCGGGTCAGATCGGGGGCCTGGTGCCGGATCCCCCATGACCCTGGTTTCCCTTCCAGTTGGAGAGCTGCCACTCGCCCCTGCCAGCAGCAGCGCCGGGCACGGAATAAAGAGCCCTTTCACGCCACCAGTGCCGATGACAGAAGAGGCCCAGGCCAACATCCTGCTCTCAGGAAGGAGGCGCTCTCCTCCAAGTGCCCATGGGGCTTTGTCAACAGTTCGAGTGTCCCCTACTGATAGAGAGCGGGCAAAAGATTGAATGTCAAAGCAGTGAGCGCCTTCTGGCCCTGGGGCAACAGGAGTAGAGCATTTGGTGCCCAGGAGTGGTTTCTACAGCTGTTAACACCCCGCAGGCCACGTCTCCCCCGAAACCTAATTTGAATCGTGCGTCTCTTATCCCCCTTCTGAAGAACAAGTTCTCAGATCCACAGGACGGACATGCAGCCTTGCTGCCACAAAACATTCCTCTCCCCCTCACCACCTCCCCTCCCCCCCATTCCAATGGCCCCTATCCACTCCTTCTCCTTTCACAGAGTACGGTCTGGATACCCCGGGCAAGGGGCGCACAATATGCCAACCTCCAGACCTGCCTGGATGCTCAGAGACTACTACGGTGGACACATGAAGGCACAACATGAAAGCTTTACAACACAACATAACAAAAGGCTGCGATACCCCACTATCAGATCCTGACAGCAGCAGGTGCATCACCGACCCCACAGAGTTTTCTTCCCAGCATACCATTTCTAGAACTGCCAGTTGCCTAGCCCTGTGTTAGTTGCGTACAGCCTCAGCCAGTCCTGTTTTTCTTAAACATCAGTAATTATGGTAGGAGCAATTAAACTACATGTCCCAGCATGCAACGTATTGGGTCTCCAAGGGTCAGTCATGCATTGCATATGGCCACACAACAGCAATACCTATACAGTGCCGGCGGGTGCAGGGGCCTGCTCTAGGGACATGGGCTGGCGTATCCTTTCCGAGACAGTCAGAAGACATAGAGAGAGGCTTGTCAGAAACTCTCGGGTATATTATTTGCTTTTACTCTCGTCCCCCTTGGGCGGGCCCACTCTTATATTCGGGGCTAAACACTCAGTTGTGAAATTCTAGGAGCTGAAATTGGCTCTTGCCTCTGTCAGGGTAACATGGCCGTGTTCGCAGCTGGCAGGGGACACAAATCACGATGAGTCACATTGTTTTATTTGTTTCACAATTTCTCAACAGACACGTGCTATCATAGGAGTGTTAGCCTGGGGAAAAAACTTCAGACAGCTCTGCAGGCCAAGCCACCAGAGGTGGCGATCTGTGCATGGCATAAATGCAGGCCAATCAAGAAGAGATGGACCTCTGAGAGGCTAAAGGCAAGTACAGGGCAAGTCATTAGAGGACTTAAGAACTGCTGTGAGAATGAGCAGTCTCCTATGCTCCCTCTACACTTCCAATCACTCCCCTGGCGCGCATCTACACTTCCAATCACTCCCCTGGTATGCAGTGCTAACCCCACATGTATGCATGCATTCGAATACAGGTGCTAACAGTGAAATGAGTTAGTAATGCAGCCCCTTTGTCTTTTGGTCCGGCCACGGCTCTTTAGGTCAGCCAGGTCGAATCAATAGCCAAACATTTTGGTGGCCGGGGGGAGGGGGCGGGGGTCTGGGGTAGAGTCCGATCAGAACAATGGTTTTGCCCACTGCAGAACATAACATACAGAGTAAACTGCTAGGGTACGGTCAAAACATGCTTTGTACCACCATTCCCTAGTACATTCCAAGACTTAACTGCTTTTCTGGTAGAATGCACTATGCCACATATAGCATTCATAATAACCGAGCAATTGTATAATTAAAAGACAGTTCTAAGGCCACACAGTAAATGGCCACTTTCGATTTGCTCGGGTGAAGTGTGCTGTGCCGCTCTAAATGTTTGTCTTTTAGTTTTGCGAGGGGTTTCAAATAGTTTTGAAAGGGGGGGCGAGGGGGATAATAAAAACTGTGCAGGATCATTACGAAATGCATTTTCTTGGAGAGATACGTGCTTGCTAGTTTTTAAAACTGAGTCAGTACATGAGTGAGAACCCTGCGCATTCGCATAATGTGCCGCCACCATGTCCGTTCCTCTCATGCTAACTGGCATCAGAGAGAAGTGCAGTGCCCCATATTTTACCCCTCACCATGCCCCCTAAAACAGAAGAGACTACACACACACACACGGGGCTTTGCAGGCAGAGTGCAGAAATTGATCCCCATTATTAATTTTCTGTCTAATGCGGCAGACTACAAGGGGAAAGCTGCATCCTGACTTTCTCTTCTCTTCGCTGAGGCTGCCTATGCCTGTCTCGTGCCCCCTTTCCCTCCCAATACCCTCCTCGCGCCTAGCCCTGTTTGAGCTGAGGATAGGAATTACAGTTACACCTGTGGCTGGTTTGTAACTGGGGTTGGCGAACAGGGCTGGGAAGGGGGAAAGGAAGGGTAGGTAGGGGTACCTTACCTGCTGCTGCACGTACGTAGGTATATAGGCTCCTGCAGGTGCTGCCATTGCACCCACGATCGTCAAGGAGCAGGCCACAACTCTGGCACTGAACAACCCTGCGCAGGTCCAGTGGGCCTCCATTCCAGAATCCAGGAGGGCACTGTCTGAAGTAAATCTGCTCCCTGCTCAGTCTAATAGCTGCCTGGCTTTTCAGAGTTCTTCTTGGTGACTGAAGTCATGCTGTGTTGATAGAAACTTCAGAAACTTATTTTTGTAACCTCCTCTCTGCTGCAGGCCCGTGTCTGTCTTACACATGCGTCAGGAATGTTCCAAGCAGCCTGGGCCCGGGCAAACTCCGCCTCCAGTCCCAGGCTCACTGAACAGAAGCCTGCCAGCCCAGCCCAGTGACTCATAGCCCTGCTTGCATTCATTGTAAAGTCTGGGCCCGGGCAAACTCCGCCTCCAGTCCCAGGCTCAGAACAGAAGCCAGCCAGCCCAGCCCAGTGACTCACACCCCTGCTTGCATTCATTGTGAAGCCTGGGCCTGGGCAAACTCCGCCTCCAGTCCCAGGCTCACTGAACAGAAGCCTGCCAGCCCAGCCCAGTGACTCATAGCCCTGCTTGCATTCATTGTAAAGTCTGGGCCCGGGCAAACTCCGCCTCCAGTCCCAGGCTCAGAACAGAAGCCAGCCAGCCCAGCCCAGTGACTCACACCCCTGCTTGCATTCATTGTGAAGCCTGGGCCTGGGCAAACTCCGCCTCCAGCCCCAGACTCGCTAAACAGAAGCCAGCCAGCCCAGCCCAGTGACTCACACCCCTGCTTGCATTCATTGTAAAGTGCACTACAAAAACATAATTTATATCGGGATTCGGTATACCGTTACAAACAAGGTAACGGTTATTTAAAGATAATTAAATTGTTCACGGTGTCTATACCGGTATACCGGTATACCGTTACAACCCTAGGTACAATGTATTGCCAGCAACACAAATAATGGAGCTGCAGGGAGGGGATGTACAGTATCTCCCACAGATGCCCTATAGCGGCAGAATAACACAGGGAAAGTGGTTATGCCAATCGCATTGTTGCACACAGCACTGACACAGTTACATTATCCAACACATACAGGGAAGGAGGTGCTTGCCACCTATATTGGAGAAACATGGTTCTGTCCTAACTTGGCGGAACAAGTGGCCGAATTTGTGAGTAACTGTTTGACCTGCAAGCAGTTTACTGCAGGACATATTTTGAGAGTTGTGAGAGGAGCCATAACTCATCCACTTGGTGTCCATTTCAACGCTTCCAGGTCGAGTATGTCGACATGATCCAAGTCTGCCAAGGATACCGCTGTATGGTAGTGGTTCTATGCCCATTCTGTTGGTGGATTGAGGCAGGCCCCTGTTCTCATCCTGACGCCCTAAGAGCGTCAACATTTCTGGTCCGGGAAGTGTACCCATGATGGGGCATGTGTGAGGTCCTGTGTTCTGACAATGGCCCTCACTTCGCCAACAAAATGTTTAAGCACATCACAACGCTGCTGGGCATTCAACACAAATTCTCTTGTGCTTATCACCTGCAAGCAAACGGAGTGTCAGCGCCTCAATAGCCTTCTGAAAGAGTGTTTTGCCAAAACTAAAAAGAGTGCCAACAAGAACTGGCTGCATTGTTTACCCCTAGCAGTGTTTGCATTACGCAACAAGCCCGGGTTCGACCATCATTTAACCCCACATGAGGTGTTGACAGGACGGTGCATGCAACTTCCCCTAGCTTCTCCCACTAGGGTGCTCAAAGATGCAAAGTAGTGCAACTGTTTTGGGTCAGGAAATGTACGATTATGTTACTTCCTTGATTGCTAGTACCTCGTTTATCTCTCGCCAGATACAACAACAGGGAGGAGCTACAGCTAAAGGAGAAAGCGACAGTGCCAAAGCCACAGTGGATTTACTTAAGCAACCACCTATATTTTCTGGGGACCGTGTCCTCCTTCGGAACTTTCTAAGGTGCTGGGATGCACCCATCCACATTGTCGAAGCAGTAACTGAAAGAGCGCTGAAGCTTGTGGGAAAGTCAGTCTGGAATCATATGAATGATGTCAAGCCCTACAAAGCTGTGGCCTCACCTGGCGACGAGATCGACAGGACGAACGATCATCAGCAAGAGGTACAGCAAGATAATTCGGAACTAACACTGCCGAGCGGAGGACACCCAATGGTTACTCGCTCACAGGCAGTAGAGTTAGGGCAAGGACTTCCTACACATCCAGAGTGAGGATACACTGTTTGTTATTTTTCTCTCTACATACATTCGTTGAGAAAATGCGACAGTCATACTCCATAATTGTTCATGTTGCCCACTGAACCACAACCTGATACTTTTTCGGGCCAGTTTGTCCACTTCATTAGAAGTCCAACAGATTTTAAGCACGTCCTCCCAGCATATATTACCACGTTTTCATAGCATATTTGGCACAAGCTTACCCACAGCTCGAACGAGGAAACCCATCTGTCCTTGCAGTACTTAGAGACCCTAGAATTAGAACTGTGTGGGAACAGCTATTTGTGTTCGCCATGAGTGACTATATGATTCAAGGGGCTTAAGACTAATCCAACACTAATAAATTAATGCACAGTTTTTGCGCATTCCAGGCGGGCAACTGATATCTTCAAGCTGCACAAAGATCCAGCAGCACAGGTAAATGGGTGAAATAATTAAAAACATGCTTATCTTGTCGTGTCTTTTATTCCCAAGTGGGGTCTTTGCATTCACCTATTGGCGAATATCGCTTGTGTCTAGTGAAACTGCTGCCTCTACTAACATTACCCCAACCTCAGCAGGTGGAACAACCATGTCAGGTCGACATGGGAGCACTGTAAGCACAGTAAGGAGAGGTAAGCGCAGTGCTGACACAGATCGGGGGTCGGGGGAGTGGACCTATATCTCACTGACACTGCTTGAGTGTCTAATGACATGTGGTATAAACACATGACCAAAATAGGCAAGGAAACCACTGGGGAGAGCTGTTATGTCTGCTCCCTAATCCCCTGTGCCATGAGTGTCTCCAGAACGTTCATAGCAACTGAAAGACCAGCAGCAAGAGCACAATGCCTCATGTACCCATCCATGGTTACAAACAGAAGAAGGTTCCAAGGGAAAACAGCAACACTGAGATGGATGTCCCAAACAACATTCCCCAATGAAGACAGTTACATAAAGAATCTTGACATGTTGAACAATTATTCGCAGTTAGACCAAGCTATACAGTATATAGCTGATCGGCCACAGAAAGGTGACATGAAAACATTGAAGAAGCTGCCCTGCCCGAAGAGGGGGGGTAAAAGAAATAGGAGGAAAACCAAGTTGTTGGGAGAGACCACAGATGCTCGTGTACGGCCAAGTATACATAGAGGAGGGATGGCAAGATGGAGTAGGTGGCAGCAAAGCACACACACTAGTACAATCGCCAGTGAATATAGTACAAGGAGAAAATGACAAATCCCTGAAGGAATGGGATGCAAGTGCCAAACTGCTCACATGGGTAGACAATGAAGCTGGGCCGATGCCCATAATACCTCTGAAGAAACCAGTATTGTGCTACAAGAATGAAGGAGCAGTAAGAGTTGGAGATAACAAAGAATGTCGGTACACAGAAAAGCATCCGGCCAGAGTGTATTGTTTGTGCTTTGCTTATTCAGCACCCTGTGGATTTCATTGGGGAGTTGATGCTGGTCCTTGTTCTGCAACTAGCTGATTTTTGCCAGCAGTTACTGTTGGTTCCTTATTTTTCCTCAAGTGGATGTCATTGGGCAGTTAATGTCGGCAACACATTAATCCCTGCATGTATTTCATGTTAGAATTAGTTCCGGTGACTCATTCTGCACCCAGACATTCTCGGCTGGGTTTCAGTGCATATGATGTTTTTGTTGTTGTTGCAGTGGAGGGCAGTTTAGAATCAGTCAACTAATTCCCTGTTTTTCTTCTTTAAAATCCCTTAACGGCAATGTATTAATGACAGTGTATTTTGATGGGTAGTTAAGCGTGTCTTACTGTCACTGGAGATGCCAAATGTGAACATAGCCGATCTGTAAAACCTCTGTCTGAAAACAGTTCTTCCTGTTCGCCTACAATTGTGCTAAAATCCAATGCTCTGCCCCAATAGCAGTCCTCCAAAAAATGCTCCTGTTCACAGTGTTTCATTTTGATAATTCACAAGGACCCTAATGATCCTGCATTGACCTATTGCGTTTCGTTGGTGAATTGGAAAATTTCCGAATGCATTTGAAGCCCGTTTTAGAGCATAGTAAGTATCCAATGACCACAAATAAAGTGATGTGCTGTTTCTCTTGATGCTGCCATCATTTTGATTTTTTTGCTTCTGTTCTTGTGCATCACTTGTCATTTCTTAATGGGCTATTGAGGATCAGCTTTAAGTCACTTGAAAATAGAGGTTGATAAAGCGAACATCATCTTTTTAGGTCCATTGCCAATCTTTGGTATCTTGCACTCAGATGGGACATTTGTGAACAAATGAGGTTGGTTAAATGCATGCTCTAAGCCATCCTAACCGTTCCGAGTCTCTTTGCAGGCTTGATGACTTTTTGCGGGGTGCAGCTGGACCCCCACTGTGAAAAAACTTTAAGAAAAGTAGCCTTCTTGGAGTTGCCCTAACTTTAGAGAAGGGGACGCAGAGGAGACCAATATGCCCCCGTAAATGACCAAAATGCAGCCATTCAGCTATAGGGTCCATGGGCTACTGGGATGGTTTGTTGGTCACTAGTGCCCCTCGGCTCACAAAGCAGGTCAGCTTGCTTCATATGTGATCCGGCCCCATGTACACTTATGGAGAGCTGGGAGGACAAAGAGTATGGCCATTTGAAGGTGCACTGTGGCCACTGGCCATAACATTAGGCCATGACTACTGCTCAGAAGACTTGATGTGGGGATGGGGCACTGGGCATGTACGCAGGCCCTGGTCATTGGCCACTTTGCATAGTTTGGCAAGTCCTGATGCATAGTCAACAATCAAGCCATAGTCAAAATGTATTCTCCCACCTTATTCCCAGATTATTACTCTTGGTGTTCTGCCTCTCCATTTCCATTCTCAACCTCCTCCTTGTGATATTCCTTGCCTCTAATGTTCCCTCTTCTCAGTTTCCTTTTCTGGGTAGGCTTGGTGTCCAATCGCCTCTCTATTCTCTTTCTTCTTCTTGTAATAGTCTTCACCTCTGATCTTCCTTCTGTTGTCATCCCCCTTCTCTTGATATGCTGCCATGGAAAGGGAGAAGGGATTACTTGTAGTTCCCTTCTCCCCGATCCATGGCGGCCACGTTTTTTGTAGTTTTTTCTCGGGTCGAGAAACAGTCAACTTGACATTTCTCAACGAGAGAAAAAAACACTGTTAGGACCCTGGTACAACGTGCTGGGGTACTAATAGCAATAGATCCCTCGTAGGGGAGAGGCAGCATTAACGGTCTGGTAATGCCCAAGGGCTTTCGTTAAGGCTCTTGCTTCGATCAGGTCTGTAACTGACGCCCTGGGGCATTACCAGAACCGTAATGACTCCGTCTCTGGTTCTAATGCTTAATTGACACACTGCAGTCATTATTGATTGCTTCCACACCAATGAAAATACTTAGAAGGCTGTCATTAATCGCTAGTATTTACTGCAAATAGTTATACTAGTCTAACACAATTTATATACCTATCATGCTATTACCGCAATGTGCAAATATCCATATCAACTTCTCGAGAGGTCATTATCACTTGGGATAATGGCCCATGGTAAAATGATGGTTCAAGTCGGAGGCATTATCTCGCAATAATGACTGCGCCCTTTGCCTGAAAGGCTAAATATTTCCAACTTTAGTTTTCTCTTGCCCTGGCTTCACTTTTCAAGGTTACTTGTTTGCTTCTTTTATTAATCCTATTTCATAATGAACACATTCTGTGTATCCTAGAACGATTCTTAACATATAGAAATGTGCAGTATGTGTAGTAAAAGAGTGTAATCATTAATTAATTAATGTGTTCAACTCGTACCTTTTACTTGTCTTTCAGGTGCCAGGATGGATTTGGTGTTGAACTGTGCCGATCAGTATGTCTTCACGCCGTACGTGTATCCAGCTTCCTGGCCGGAGGATGAGGCCTTGCGGCAGATTATTGGACTTCTTATAGTAACAAATCTTGGGGCCCTCGTCATTTACTTCTTGTTTGGCAGTTTAAGCTACTATTTTGTTTTTGATCACACATTGATGAAGCATCCACAATTTTTAGAGGTAACAAATCCCCCTATTCAATCCATTGTTAAAAAATAAATCTATATATGTATACAATGCCTTTTGAAAAGATGTTTATTGTTATTGTAGGAACTGCAAATGAATGCAGTCGCTGCCTTCATAAGTAGAAACAGGCTTGGACTCAATTGAGTCCAATTGTCTCTCTATCTTATTACCTATTGGTCAATGCATTTTGACACTTGTTGATTATTAATATCCCATGTTGAGTGGAAGGATTTGGTCCTTCTATTACTAATTTTGAAAAAAAGTGCTCTTATAACATGGTAGTGTTCGGTTTTATCTTTTTTATTCTGTTGATTTAAATGATTCATCCCTTTGAAAATACTAGCTCTTTGTAGTGGGGCGTAAAGATGACATTTTTAAATTAATAGAATTGATGTAATCTAGTGGTAACACTTACGATTTCTCCAGATGACTTGTGGATTTTAATGTTGCCAGGATTCTTACTGCCATTTCCTTCTAATGTGGGATAAAATGACACGTAGTCCCTTGTTCTAGGGGTTAGAATATGGGGTAAGATGTTTGAAGCATCATTTTTTTTTGTTTTATTGATGCTCTACCGTAAACACTTTGCAAGAGTAATTTCAAGGAAATTTGCTGTTTTGAGGTTTATCAACTTTTAAACAGGGGTAAAGTGCATCTACTTAGAATGGTAAAGGTAGGTAACGGCCTGACAGCCTTTTGCTCTGGCCTTTAACAAGAGTCTGGGCAAAATGATCATCCAGAAGGGCCTGCAGCCGAGGGTATTATTGAGATTAGCAACAGTGCCAACGGCCAATCAAATTATTTTTCTTTTGAAAATAATAACACTTGCAAGAGTATTTTCAAGAGTGAAATCTGAAATTATTCCAAAATGGCTACCATGAAAGAAAGAAAGGACGCTTGTGAAAGCAACACGTGAAAGCAAAACGTTTCTAGTGTTGGAGAATGAGGGGGAATGCGAGAAAGGAAGTGGGCCTTTGTTTATTTTTCCACAAGTCATGGAGAGGGCTTGTACTGGCAGATCTAGCCGGCATTCCAATCAATCTCATTCACTGATACATCCTCCCTGAGTGCTAATGATTATAACATTTAGTATGTAATAGACCATGCAATCCAGCGCTAGGAAGTACTTCATTAATGTTTGAAAGTTTCTTTGATGTGCAGCCTTTCAGATTAGTGTTCATTTGAATCATGTTCAACCTAAAAGGGCTGGGTATTTGTCACAAAGAGGGAGCAACAGGAAAACCGGAGATTAAAATGTTGCAGTTCTCAACACATTCCTAAGGAAATTGTATACTTCCAGAAATAATACAACAGAAAGCCTTTTGGTTCATGGGAAATGATAAAGTCTCCCTCCTGCCCATCCCAGGTTCCGTTGGCTGCTTGCCCGCAGGCCTTAACACCCCCAAAACAACATTATAAAGAAGGCTCAATGGGACTGATGGCCTTCTGTACTACCTATCAGCAAACCGTTGCCGGGATAAGTGAAAAAAAGTAGTTTAATCCTACCTTTAGACCAACTTACTGTCCTCAGTCATTGAAGCCCAGGCCCCATGTCGATAGCCAGGTTTCGCTGTAGATCACCCCAGGACAGTATCCACAAAAGTCACTCCATCTTAGAGAACAACATGTCCCTGCGCACATCTTTTGTCCTCTGAGAACTTGCTTGTAGTTCAATGTATGTGTCTTGGCCACATTGTCTCCAGGAACTGTCAGTTTGCTTCGGTGGTTGAGTCAGTGCCCCGGGTAACATGTGGAATGGACAGAAGCATTTTTTGATCTCATACCCTAGAATCTTTTCTCTTCCCATCTGGATTGGTCTGGATATACGTCTCCCCTTTACCTGCATGCTACTTCCAGGGTCTTGTGGTCAGCCCTACAGATAAGTGATGTATCGGCCACTTTGACTCCCTAAAAATAGGCAAATACTCCCCAAAAATAAAAATAGACAGTAAAAATACTCCCAATAGAAAATGAGAAATAGACACATAGTAGCTTGTGCCCCTGCTTTCACCCAACCAGATCCATGAATGTGTTTGGATGAGAAGTTCATGTAGGACCACAGGAAGGAACAACTAGAATTGTGGAAGAGGTCAAGTGTATCTTTTAATGCGCATGAATAATTTGTGGCAAAGAAGTATTTCTCCTAAAATGATTTCTGTTTCACAGTTGAACATATTTGTACTCATTTATAAAATACTCCCGTTGGGAATGGGATTAACGTTTTTACTCCCTACAAAAGCATTTTACTCCCAACTTTCCAAAATAGAGAGTAAAATACTCCCACTTCAAAATCCTATCTGGATGACTGCTTAGGGTCATACGTTTGACTTTCTCACTCCCACACTAGTCTGATTTCACCACCCTGTCATTCTGGGATAACTGATACAGTTTTGGCATCTCTGGCTATGTTTAGCATTCTTCTTAGTACTCGTTAACTGGGCCTTACAAGGCACTTTCCATGGGTACTCTGCAGACCCTCTTTCATGGGTCTATATTCTCCCACTGGGTACTGGATCAATATACCTACTAAATGATCATAATGCAATGTGTATTGACTCCAGAGACACGTTATCTGTCTTGTTGGTTGCTTGCTGCTGTATCCTATCTTAAAAGCTTCAAATCGGGGTGTGTGCCGCATGGCATTCACTAGTCTGGCGACAAAAAGCTGTGTTATTCTCAGGCGCTGTCATGAACATATATTTATTATACTCACTGCGGGGTGAGAACTATCTAACCACTAACTTTCTTTGTCTGCCAGTCTTACCTGGTGGCGTCTCCTCTCTTCTCACAGCTCACTGTGAGAGCGTGCAGCATTCCAGTTTGGTTATGTTGCCTAGGCAACGGGACTATTTTATGTGCTTGCAGAACCGCGCAAGAACGGTTACACGGGTCAATGCAAGACTGAAAGAAGGCTAACGTGACAGTAAATCTACATTATAAACTCATAGGTAACCATGCTGAAAGTCTGTGATCGGCGTGAAACCGCAGTATTTATGCTGATGTAACATAACTCTTGAGCATACATAAGTCTTATACAAAAGTGAAGAAAGACTAACATGAAAGTCAATGTACATTACTGGTGCTAAGAGATTGGTGGGGTCGCTGTGTTTGTGCTGATTACAACATACTGAGTATCATTATTACCACGCTGTCATGCAACAAAAAAAGACTTACATAAAAGTCAATGTATATTACTGGTGATTATAGGTCGGATTTCAAAATGGGGGGGCAAAAGGTGTCGCAATCACGACACCTCTCATCCCAGATGCGGAAGACGTCCGGGATGGGCCCTTAGATTTTTGCAGGATGTGCAACTTCTTACAATTGCAAGAAAACTCAAACCACAAATAGATTTGCCAACAATCAATACCTAAATGATATTGCTCATCTCAATCCAACCGTTGACCATATTGTTATGCTACTTCATGTGACCTTGTCATCAAACAACACCTTATCAGTATTCGACACATCATATAGATCAAATCAAACAATACACAATGTTCCTGTGCTTCATATACCTTGCAAGTATTAACACATCATGAAGGTCATTTGGACCAACAGTTTAAATAAAACAATGAAAATTAATCTCTTCATTAAGTCCATTCGGAATCAAAGATCCCAATTTGTCTATGCAGAACATCTCTCTTCTATTTAAACATAGACCAATGTCTTCATGCGGATTGTTTTTGGAAGCCACTTCCAAAATCTGAAACATGATTTTTGTTAGGTTGTGCCCTTGCATATCCAATGGCGGGCTATTGCTGAGTTCAAATGACAATTTCTAATACATGAACGGTGTTCATTCCACCGTATCGTGGCTGGTCTTGTTGACTGTCCAACGTAATATAACCCACAAGGACATTTGATTCCATAAATGGTATTTATGCTGTCACATGTACCAAAACTCTTGAGCATGATTTTTTTTTACCAGTCCTTGGATGGTACACAGTGTTACCTTTAATTACAAAGTTGCAATTTATGTAGTGTAAACATGGAAATGTTCCTGTGCGTTGTGTCACTGGTTCTTTGAGTGGTGGTCTTGTCCTTACACATCTTCTTTGACTATCTTAATAACATTGATAGCAGGATACAATTCACTAGTGAAGTGTCCAATGGTCAGATCAAATTTTTGGATGTACAAGTGAAAATAGGTGAAGCCAGCTACAATACTTCATTATTTCACAAACCTACAGACTGAAACAATCTGTTACACCGTTTGAGTTTCACCATCCAAGTTTGATTCGCAATTTACCGTATAGCCAATTATTACGTGTGAAAAGAATTGTGAGCGACCCTGAAGACCACCTATACCAACAAACCGAGATGGGAAATACATTTCTTACAAGAGGTTATGGAAGAGATGAAATAGATTCTACTATTCAGAGGTTTGATGTGTTAGACCGTGAAACATTGTTAACAGCTACAACCAAAGACAAGAGGGAATTGAGAGGGAATTGAAATCACCAATGCATGTTTCTAAGTTTTCAATCCAAAGTAGTAGAATCAAAAGCACAATTAAGAAACACTGGAGTATTTTCAAAAACGATACCAGGGTACAACATTTGTTTCAGGAATTGCCGGTTTTGCTTTTTAAAGAAGTCGTAATCTACGTGATGAGCTGGTTAAGGACAAGACCACCACTCAAAGAACCAGTGACACAATGCACAGGAACATTTCCATGTTTACACTGCATCAATTGCAACTTTATAATTAAAGGTAACACTGTGTACCATCCAAGGACTGGTAACAAAATCATGCTCAAGAGTTATGGTACATGTGACAGCATAAATACCATTTATGGAATCAAATGTCCTTGTGGGTTATATTATGTTGGACAGACAGCGACTGATAAGCTTGGTACGGTTACCCAGCTTCTTACTCCAATTCCTTTTGCATTGGGACAGAAAGGGTAGAATTGATAGAATGGACACTGATAAGAGAAATGTCCAGTGGTTATGATCAATTCAAAGATTTATTGTGACCAATAGCGTGAATAACCATGCAGTAAAAAAAAAAAAAACACAGGTTGTGTTGGTTAGCAAGCTGTCTTTAATGCAACCTAAGTGAATATTTTACTGCTAATCAAACTTCATGTTGGTAGGGTGTTAAAAATATTTTATAATGTCCTGTTTTTTTTTTTTTCAGAATCAAGTTCTGCGTGAGATCAAATTTTCTGTTCAGTCGATGCCATGGATTAGCATTCCCACAGTAGCCCTCTTCTTTGCGGAGGTCCGAGGCTACAGCAGACTTTATGACAACATTGGTGATTCTCCATATGGTATACTCTCTATTTATTACCATGTTATGTTTGATTAGTCGCTTTATTGTCTTTAAGCAAAGCATCCGTTCAGGTTTTTCAATATAACCCGTAGTCAGTGCAGCTTTTTCACCACTTGCCACACCTTATTTGATGATGGCTCAAAAACACTTTTGTTTGTAAGTCAACATATTTACATGAATGTTTTATGCAAAATCAAATTCTTATTTGTCGTATTCAATTATGTAAGAAAGTTCACAGTCTGACCTGCTGGTAGATGGTGAGGTTGTCAAGGGTGTTGGGTGCCGCAACAAATCAAGTCTTGCTGGGCCCAGGGTCAGTAAAGTGAAGATTTCCTGGCAACTTTCCCCATCCCCCACAATGCCACGCATGTAAGGCAGGGGCTTGTCACATTACCACTTTAGATGCTCCTGGCCCTTTAAGGGAATGAAGGCTCAATACTTCTTACTTTTCCTCTTCTTCGTAATCCCCCCGCCCCGAACTTCTTGGACATAATCAGCAACTCAAGGCTCACCCGTTTCAATTATATGGACAATACTCAAATCATCTGCAGACTTCCACAGCAAAGGCCCAAAATCCACCAAGAAGAAATTAATCCACTAGTCGCAAGTCAGAACCTTTTGATCCAGCAATGTGCCTCTAGTACAGTCCCACGGTTCAACAGGATACATCAAGCAGGATCCTGGTTCTCATTCCTATTAACCAATCTATGGAACACCATGCCTGGCACCTCCACACAGAGGAAGTCCACCAGGTTTTAAGAACATCTCTGAAACATGGCTTTTCACAGGTCTGCGACAGACAAAGTAGCACAGCAATTGACCATCCAAAGACCGGACCAGTTGGATCTTTACCAAGTACTATCTATTTCACAAACAAGAACCTTGATGTGCTCAGGGTCCAATCTCCTCTATCCATCCACTCACCAACTTCTTTATAACCAGATTCTCTCCCTCTGTCTCACAAAATCTCTCCTACTCTTGCCCTCAAGTTTCCAATCTCTCATTCATTCTCCCCTATTTGATTGATTGTCAGTACCTTCTCGCCTTCTCTGCATCTCCAGTACTTCCTCTAAGCTTCCCCAGCTTTCCCTTTCCAGACCGCATCATCTTCCCTCTACAGACGCCACCTGCTCTCTCCAAACTCCTTGCTTGAACTGACAGGAAACCTAGACTTCTATCATAGCCTTACCCTTCCTCTTCACCTGACCTATGTGTGAGGCATGCACGTGTTTCATCAGGCCAGAGTTACCTGGTAACTGGGTGAGTCCCCTGGGGTAACATTTGAAGGAAAGGAGCAGTCTACTTCTTTTTTTTTAAGCCAGTTGTCAATCTAGGAATTACGCTGAGGTGAGATCTGGATGATGGGGTTTCAGCAGTCTGTTGACCATGACATGTGTTCTCATCACTGCGACCTCTTTGGGGCCTTTGCCGGTGTGTTCTCCTTGCTCGTTGGTGGGTGTTGGGTCTGGCTAGAGAAATCGGTAGCCAGTCATTTTATTGCGAACAAAACAGAGTGGTACATAACAGAGCGGTCAATAACACCAAAAAACACTGAAAAGATTAAATATATGAATAAATAAATAAAGGGGAGTGGGATAAGGGGTTAAAATGGGTCGGGGTGGGGTTGGGGTGGCTTTAAAAGGGTGGAAAAAGGGAGGGCTTATGGGGGACGACCCCATAAAAAAAACAGTGTTTTTCAATGTTTTGACCACTGTTTTTGTGGTCGGTAAGATCACATATAACCAAGAAAACGTTGTGCTTTCTCATATTGGAATGGGATTTATATGGTACTTCCCTTCTGGGCCAAGACAGGGGAGTTTGTCACCCAAGATATTTTGCTTATCAAAGTAAATTGTATTCTAGTGCATCTTCCCGCGACTGTGTTGTATTGAACATTTAGAATATATAGATTAGATATTGCATAACAGAAAAATGTACTTCATTTGTATTATCTCTTTTTCTAGGATGGTTTGGAGCCATTGCAAGCATGTTCTCGTTTCTTTTCTTCACTGATATGTGCATCTACTGGATTCATCGGTTTCTTCATCACAAGCTGATTTATAAGGTACTGCAAATGCTGCTTGTTGTGATTGTAACTGTGGGATGTTTTTAGAATTGTGATACCTTTTGAAAAGGGAAGATCCAGCATAGACTCATTGTGTTATATAATTTATACAGTTTTGTGTCAATGCTTGCTTTGCAGGTTGTAAATACTGCTGGCCATTCGCCCGCACATTCTCAAAAGGGAATCTGAATTGTAATTGCTCAACAGTTGGTCTGGGTGCAGCACTGTCTCTCTGTGTAACTCAACACTGTTTTATTCTTAAAGTTCTCTTGGTTCCTCAACAAACAATTTAAAGGGAAATGTGACGTGCCAGTGATTCCCAGTGATCCCGGAAGGCAAACCTCACTTGAACAAGACATTAAGTCTTGGACTTCTGATATTGCAATGTCCTAATTTTTTCCATATCTTTGTCCAGATCTTCCCTGAATGCCTTGACAGTCTGTTTCATGACTTGCACATCTTTATTTATTGATAAGGCTGTTCTCTATTCTAGATATTCTGTTTCATAGAGAGTCACGACTGATCTGGGGCGAACTCTGCCGAGGGGTGCTTTTCATTACCTTTACATGGGAGCTTTGCACAGCCAAATCACCAGTGCAGTTTCCATTGAATGTGTGATAGTGATAGCGGTTAGCTTTGCTAGTAACTGTTTTGCATGTGATCCTGCCACCAAGACTATGTTTCAAGGAGTTGAAGAAAATATTTCTGTGCGCCGAGATACTTCTCAAAGATTGCTTGTCAGCCCAACACGCATTGTATGCTTGATGTGGAAAACTAGACCTGTTTGAATGATCGGGAGAGATTTATATGAACAAATATACATATGCTCCATTGCTGTATACCCTAAGTTGCCAGGCTCTGTGTTACATATCCTCCATCTTTGTTGGTCTGATTTGATGCTCTTTGCCGTGCTGAAGACTTGTGCACAAAACACATCTCTTTAGGTGTTAGGAGAGCGTCTATATTTACTCAGTTCAGTGGTCCTTTTTTCCACTATTGATCCACCTGACTTCATATTTTTGGTTATTTGTTCTTTTGGTTTAATCTGGCAGTGGCTCCTGAACAGTGGGACAAGTGCTACATTGGGGTGGAATGGGTCTAACTTGCAAGTGTAATTGAAGGGGCTGAAAGGGATTTGATTTTTGTCATGGGTCTCCGCATGATGTTTGCTTACACCCCGCCCCACCCACACTCAGTGACCTCTGATAACTGAATTTGTTTTCTGGTTAATGCATAGTGAATCCCAGGTTGATATGATATTATGAAGTAGCCTGATGACCTCTAGTCCAGGTATTATATTTTTTCATAGAAAAAGAGACCTTCAGGATTGAAATGCAGACATATGTTTTAGTACTGAAAATACCACACATCCATGCACACCACGTCATTTTTTAAAAAGTTTTCTGAAATCCATAACATGTTAAGATGGCCAGTGTACCTGGAAAATGTTGTGGTTCTATCTGCTGTGTAAATTCTGCAATTGTGATGCATATATCTGTTAGTTAACTCAGCTTGTTTTTTAGTATGTTTTTGCATTATTAACTGCCTGTTTGTTTATTAGCAGTTCGAAAAAATAATGAAAGCCAAACCACATGAAGTTCAGAATTTGACATATTGTCCTCAGTTGGCAACCACAATCTAAACTCAAAAGCCATCCTTTTTCACATGCAAAAGAAGGAAACATTAGCAACCATTGGCTTGGTAGCACAGGCCCCAATATTTAAAGGGGAATGGTTGAGGTGAGGGGTTAAGGGAAGTGTGCCAAATGATCTACAAGATAAACATTGAACCACAGGACATGAAAATCCACCCACCTTCAGTTGCCACATGCCCATTCAGTGAGCTTGAGCTAACATATGTAGGCCAGTAACCTATGGACATTTGACTCCAGTATAAGCATCTAAATCAAACAGGACTGTAAGTGGTTTCAACCCAGGACTCCACCTAAGTCAATGCCTAGCGTGAGATGCCCAGCTGGAACCCTTAATTATATATTTTTATGTCTAAAGTTCTTTTATTTCTGAATGATGTACCCTTATATCACGCCCCTCTCTTTGCATCCCCCCCGGTCTCACTGAACCAAGAAGAAGGTTGTTTTGCAAAGTTAAGAGATTTATTTGATGAATTGAACAATATATATATATATATATATCACACTTTTATGAATAGGAACAATATCTAAATATCACATTATTAATATTTATACAATGATCAGCGTTGGGTTATATTACAATCAACAATCTCTTTAATCAATAGGAGTATGGATGAGAAGAATAATGTAGCATAGAATAAAACTTTGTGTGGGTTCAATGAAATGCAATGATAGGAAATTAATGCAGCACAGAAATAATACTTTTGTGTGTACAATCAAATGCAATGTAATCACTCTTTCCCCCTGATACTACTCAATCCCCCCTAATATGCAATATGGAGATGGAAGGAGAGAAAACAGGTTTCAGGAATAAATGCTCTACAAATGCAGTTTCATTCCCAATTCCCCCAGCAAGTTTAGAGAGAAACAGGAATGATTTCAACACAGGTCAATTGCTTTTGAATGTGGTTTGTAATGAATGGGAAAAATGCTAAAAATGAATTTAATTCTCTAAATTGGATTCATAACTAGTGGGAGCCGCTTTGGATAGGTTCAGGTAGACACTAGCAATGATGGTTGGATAACTAGCAGGTTGGAAACTGAATTCAGAGGTTGAATGCAAAGAAATAGCTGTTTTATATTGGATGAAATTGAGCCAAATGCAGAATCGTGGCAAACTTTTCCGCGCGCGATTGCGGCAAAACTATAAGGGGTTGGAATGCGGTTCTGGGTTCGTTTGAAAGCTGAGGATGTTAGCTTCGATTTGACACTTAAATTACGGTTCAGAAGTTATGAAGGCTTTAGTAAACGTCGACATTTTCTCAAAAAGAGTCAAGATTTCAAATGAAAGATGCGCTTTTGAAGATGACCATCAAGGATTGGCTTTACACTAAGGGGCTATGAAGATGCGAGATACCAACGGTACAGCCACCAGTCCAGACGCGCCTCTGTCTGATATTTGCCCGCTGCGACACTTGCCTTTCTTCAGCAACTATATTAGCGCAAAGATGATTTATCACTACAATTATCACAGGACTATATGGATGTCTTTGTTCCAATGTCTTCATCTTTGTTCCAATGCACTTTGAGAAGTGATGTACTGTTTGGTTGTGCCAAGTGATTTGTGTTTATGCACTGTAACGGCTGTGAATAACTCCACCAACTATGCGGTGGACTTAAGCAACATATATTTGATCCAGATAGGTGTTTTTAAATATACACTCTAAACAAGTACAGGTGACTGATTGATTTTGGAGTGTTTAGGACGCACCTGTTTTGAAGAACAGCAATTGGGGCTGTTTTCACTTTGCCATTTTGCACAAAACATTAGAATTGTTTAAACATATTGTCAGTTTGCGCAGTAAGTTAGGAATCATTTGTACATCAGACTTAGTGTTTGTGGAATATTTTGCACTTTGCATTTTGCACATATGTATGCTGATTATTATTTATGCTGCTTTTTATGTTTTTATTTATTATGACATACATAGTAATGTTATCTTTTTACAATTGGTTATGTATATAAGACATCGTTATAGCTGAAAATGTACACTAGAGACAGCTAATAATAAAGGCAGCAGAGTACTGTTCAGGGCCAGGCGGATAGCTCAAAAGCAACGTGCTTGTCTTGCAAGCAAGACAATGCATAGCCACACAGGTTCAAATCCCAGGATTGCTCTTAGAAACTGGTCCCTGGTATTACGTGTATTATAAGTGAACAGTTAAATTAAATGAATTAAACTCTCTGGCAATTTTTTTGAAATTTAATGAAAATAAATTCGACTTGATTTAACTTTACTTTTTTTCTGTATATTTTTTGTATTTGTCCCCCAGTTCCTAACAGTAGGGGCCACCCTTCCGTCAACTCATACACAAGCCTACATTTTATTTTCAACCTTCTGCATGGATGTTACCCTCTTCACTCGATCCTCTGTTTTTTCCACACCATCCCGACCGAAAGCTCTTCAATTTCTCTTCCTCAACCGACCGCAGTATCTTTAAAGCTGTCCGTCATGGCCAGGAGCTATGCTGGAGAGTCCCCTATCACTGTTGGCAGATTAGTCACCTTGTAAACCTATGCAAGCTGGGCTCTGCACCATTTGGGGCACCAATGTTTTGACACTTGGAGATTTAATTTCAGTGACTAATCCATGCTGCAGTTGTGCTGCACACCACTGCTAATACATCTAATATGTGCCGACCCACAGGATCATAAAAATAATAGCCTCAGTTTAAGCCGGTGAAGTTTATATTGGAAGGAGCGCTGCATTAACAGTGCCAGGCAAGGAAGGCAGGCAAGCAGAAAGCAGAGTGAGCAGGAGGAAACTGCTGAAGTGGGGAAAGACTGAAGGAATCAGTGTGTGAAGTGGTGCAATAGAAGGCACAGACCTGGAGTGGAGTAGAATGAACAAAGGAAGTGGATTAGAACTACTGGACGGGAGAGGACATTTATTGGAGTAGATCTGGAGGAAAGAGGCGCGAAAGAAGAAGGAAGAAGAGACCTGTAGGGGTAGAGGAAAAAGTAGTGTTTGTGGAAGAGATGGGAAGGGATTTAGAGAGTGGAAGGGCTGGCAAAAAGTGGAAGGAGCTGAAAAAGGGAATGGTGAGTGGTGGAAGCTGCACAGAGCAGAGGTTTACTAAAAAAGTCATGAGTGGAGGAGGTGAGAAAAATGAGAAAACGCAGCAGGATAGAAAGCCAGCATTGTTCAGGGGAAGAAGAAAAGCTAAAGAGTGGGAGGGTCTGGTTGGGGGCGTCCTAATCATTGTGCGTCATTGAGGAGGAGGAGGAGGAGAGCGAAGATGTGAGAGAAATTGGCAAGAGGTTGAGAAGGGGAAAAGAGGGGGTTCTGTGGAATTACTACCTATTCACTTCATGCTGGCAATAACTGTGGCAGTCATTTGCCAGAATTCCAGGGTGTATCCAGTGAGATCTGGCAAACCAAGATCCAGATGTGGCAAGATCTGGGGAAAGCCCAGGTCCTTGAGTGCAGCAGGTGATGCGGAGCACCTAGGGTTAATGTACATCCTGACTACACCAAATGACAGAAGAAAGTAACTCAAAACTCCATTGGCTCTGATTGACTTGTGTTTGACCACCAGGAGGTGAGCCCATGGATCTGAGGGATGGACTATGGTCCTCCATCAAGCTGGAATTGATCCCCTTTAATTAATTTTTGGAAACCCCTCATTCTCTTTCTCAGTCTTTCCCAAGCCCATGGCCAATTTGTTTTGTAGAATAAACTGGTTGAACCTTATACTGCAAGTCTGAGTTGTCTGTTAATCCCTCGACCATAAGAAGCCCTACCATAGCCTGTTAGTTCTGCCAAACCAGATGTAAGGAAGGCATGGTATGAAACATTGAGGACAGACACAAGTGATCACAGTTCAAGGGTGTTTATTGAACTTCAAATGGGTTGGTTGAACGTCTATCTAAACCTAAATCTAAGGATGGGAGCAAGCTATGACCATCAAATAATAACTCAGTCCTAGTGGAGTCTGTAAAAATAGAAGGGCCTATACTAATAAACCTATTACCAATCCTTACTTCTAAATATAAATGGTGAGGGATAACAATGTATGCAAAAGAAGTGTTAAAGAAAGCATATGTCAGGATGGTCGAGAAGTTGACTCGCCTTCCCCACATATTCAGCACGGGGCAAGGCAACACTTGCAAGCTCCGCACACACTCTGGTTTCTTGCCATGAGGTAACAGTTCTTCAACACATAAACATCAGGACCTTGCGCCAAAGTTTCTCTGCCAATGACAGTCTCTTATTGTAGAGGGCCTTGTGTAATGGAAACAACACAAAAGTTCCTTTCCTTCCCTCAGGTTTTCACATTCACAAGTTCACAACTGGTCCCCCTACTGGGTCGGACCACGGTTCCCCCTCGTTCGGGCTCAGACCCCTTTTTCACAATGTTCACAATTGGTCTTCCTCGATCGGGCTCGGACCACGGATCCCCCTTGTTCGGGCTCAGATCCCTTGATATCAGAATGAAAGACTTTCGAATGTGCTATGGGTTTTGCTTAAACCATTGCAGGACCATTTTGATTCACTTCACACAATTTTTCTCATCAATCTTTTACTTTTGTTTGTCTTGGCAGGATACCTTACAGAGACTTTCGATTGAGAACATTCAGTGTGCCGGACCACTCTGTCAACAGTAATTTATCTTTCCTTCTCAAGTTAAAACATTCATCAGCAGTTCAGCTTTTCTCACGTCTTTCATCACACGCATCTTAACAGTGTTTGTTCCAGTGCTCGTTATACAATGTTGCCGCACTTCAACACAGACCAGTCTTGTGCCGGTCTCCCCAACTCAGCGGCTGTGTTGGTCTCTTTGTCACTTCTTTGTTCTTGGAGCCAAGGACAATACCACAGCTTCTGCTGCTCCTCCCTGCCTTGGTCAGTTACGCGGGAGGGCCTTCGGTATCTCCGACACACAATGCAGGATTCTTCAGTCTGGTTTCCTGGCCTTACGCTTTCTGCCTTGAAGGATTCTTGAAAGCAATGGCGTCTTGCCGAAAAGGTCAAGGGTGCTTCCCTTCTTACGAACCCTCCTTGGTTTGCCGTCTTTCTCCCCTCATTCAGTTGCTGACTCATAACTGCTGTACCGTCATGTGCTTTGCCTCGCTCAGTGTGCTCTTGTGCGCCGCCTTTCATCCATGTGGGGAAATCTAATGGCAGTAAGGTGTGAATGATTGTTAGTAATTGCCTTACCATAGTAGTGGGACATGTCAAGTACACGGCTTGGGTGAGAGTCTGTTTTCTGATAGAGCAGGCAAGTGTTCGTGCAGGAGAAGGGAGTGGGGGGTAGAGCTTCCATATATCCCACCTGGTACGATGGGATACAGATGTTACAGGGAAGAGAGGGGTACCGCATCTCCCCATCAAGCGTCCCAGTCCCACTGCCCGAAGTGCCTCAAGTTCCCATTGAAACCAATGCTCGCAGCCATGACTCGGACTACAGAGTAGGTTCTTGGAACTTAATTTCTTTTTGGCAAGTAGACTTTGCTCACCACCAGACTTTCAGCCTGTCTGCCTCAACCAAATGTAATTCATGGAGGAGGTGATACCCAGGCGTTTGGAGACTCCCAAACCAAGTGGTAATGGGAAAAACAGGGGAGCGCACACCAAAGCTTAAGGCCGGAGGTGACCTAGTTCATACCAGGCTGATTTTATGATCTGGAATATGCTTCTAAATTACCATTAAAGAGGGCTTGTCCTGATTGGTATGGCTTGTAAAAGACAAAGAATGATTTGTGGAACATTTACAGTTGGCTATGGAAGTCTCTCAGGAATTGAAAGAGAATTGTTTTTGGTTGCCCTGTTTGTTACAACCTAGACTGCCTGTGGTCCTTAAAAAATGGAGAACATGTTTACAAATGCCCTCTTGGAATACCAGAAGCTTAAATAGGCACTAATGTAGATGCCCAGGTTTGGATTGTTTAAATGTGCATGATCTGATCTTACTTTAAGAAGTGTGGCTAATAGAGCTGCCACTTACTGATGGGTAAATAACATTGCTTCGGCCAACTATGAAGGACATAACGGTGACCCAATGGGGGTGGTTTAATGATATTGGTCAAAGCGCTTTTTAAAACGTGATTGTAGTTTTGGAGGGATTGAATGGGCAAATTCTAAAATAAGTTTGATTATTGATATGCGTGATCCTCATGGAAAAAATAAATGGGTGCAGTAATGGTATAGCGGATAGCATAGAAGAATGGACAGTGAACCATCCCCTATGAAAGATTACTGTGGCAGGGGATTTAAATGAAAAGTGTTCAGTGTGTGAGGAGTGATGGGAAGACAATCCCCCCCTCAAATGCGCAGTTAAAACCTCAGAAGCATGACCAAATAGGGTTACATTGCCATGTCTTTTATGCATTTTTGGTTTGTTATATTGAATAGTAGAGCCCAGGGGGCGTTCCTGGTGATTACCCATGGTACAGAGGAAACTCATGCTCCACATTGTGTTATTTCCTTAATACTTTGGAACTTCTTTTGTTGCCACTAAATGTGTCTGTCATAATAATTTGAGTGATCATGCAGCCCTTTCACTGACCATGGGGCCCATTAATAAAGATTCTCAGAGGGAGGTACTAAGTGGGGGTGACCAGGTCAACCTTTCCAAACCACTCCTGACCTATCACTCATTAGCCTGGGGAAGTACCCTTGATTATGCTATTAGATGTCCCCCTGAGCCAGGCAGGGGACTTTGTCAAAGACTGTGGGCCTCATCACGCGTTGGGCGGCAGCCCTTAAATGTAGCGGTAACGCTATTACTGCCGCATTTAAGGGTCTGCCCAATCACGAATCTGGCAGAATTTACCCCAGCTCTAAACTGGGGGTAAATGCGCCAATTTAACACCCATTTTTGGGCGCAAGTAGCGCAGCGCTATTAGCATGCGCTAATTTGGGCTGAAAATGCCCCATTGAGGCCAATAGACCCAATGGGGAATGGGAAATACCCATTACCGCCCAACCCTTGCTCCGGCGCTAATAGCGCCCGACCGGTTGGCGGTAACGCTATTACCGCCGGGATACGGCCCAACTTGTGATGAGGCCCCTGTATGTGTGTCTTTACTTGGTGTGGCCTGGCCCTCCAAGAACCTGGTTGTTGCTTGTAGTTTGTATCTAGGCCATTTGGCCTCAGGGGATATAGCAATCCTTAGAGGATATAGGTCCCCAGACTTGCTTCAACACATTTTCTACCAGTCTCTAGCTGCTGACACCTTCCGGGCCCAAGTCCTCCACATGCTTCTTGTTCTTGCCTGGAGTGTTACACTGGCCTCTTCCATACAGTGGACCCCTGGAGGAAGTGCATGCTGTTCCCTGTCCTCGCTCCCGAATGATCTTCCTTGTACAATCTCGCAGCTCTAGAACGCCCCCTCCTCTGCCCCCCCCTTCTCCTTCAGCCTCTTCTGCCCTCTTCCCCCTTGCTCTTGGCACATTCTCTTGAACTTTTATCTTCTCTAACCTCGATTTCTCTCCTGCTTGCTCTCTCCTGATCGTACTTCTCCAATCTCTTGACCAGCTCTCCTCTCTGTTACACCAACTTTCAGAAAAGTGTCCCCTCCACCCTAGAATGATGAGAATACTGCCTAGGCAGAATAAGGCGATTGGGGTAATATGGGACCTGATTGACATTATTCCCATTTGTTCCTGGGTTGCCATGTATCTGATTGGCCAGTTTACCTGCCCCTCCCCTTATGATTAGGCCCTCCCCCTCCTTACCTCCAAGGCAGGTCAGTTGTAACTTGGTGATGCCGGCCCCTGTGCAGGGCTACCATACTAGAAGCAGGCAGGCAAATTATTGTGGCATGCTGTGCCGCCATTCTGCCTGGCTGGTTCACGATCCATACTGAGTTTTGTCCCACTCTCAGGTATGACGAATCGCAGGGTTTTGTAACTTAGGGGGTGAGCCCACAGCACGATGCCCTCCCTACGGGTATTGGCAGGTGGTACCTCAATGGAAGAGACCCCCGTCCTTGGGAGCAAGGTCTCCCCTAACAATGAGGAACTCCCTAACCCAACCCCCCAAACAACTAAAAACCATTTCTTATCAAACCTAATGGAAGAAAACATGAAGGACAAGTTGAGATTTGTTATTGTCATGCAGAATCCTTAAGAAAACCTGAAGAGAAATATTTGTGAAATACTGAGACGAAGAAAACCAATGGAGTAATAACGAGCACAAACAGAACAGAGAGGAAGGACTTTAACGCTATGCCGGGCAAACCCCAGCGCTGCATCTTAAAAATGAGAGGAGGAAACATGAATGGGAGAGAAGCCCGGGAGTTGTGAATCAGCTGTTGGAGCGGAGCTGAAGAGAACAGGGACCCACGGCTGCCAATGCATTGGAAGCTTGTGTGCTGAAGTGAGCAGGGTGCAATCTAGGAATGCCAAGCTATGGAGGGCTGAAGAGCTAAAAGAGTGTCCCAAGAGGGACAGAGGAAGAATTGGTGGTGTGACCAAGTATGCAAGGGAGTATATCAAGGACGCCGAAACCACTTACCTAAGGGCACGGCAGAGCGTGCCAAGTGAGAAGATGACTGCGATCCGAGAAATTATCCTGACAAGAGAAGAAGAGAGCCCCATCTGTACAGTAGGCCCTGAGTCATAAAGGTAACTGGGAGAGCGGGAGACCCGGGGTGGGCAACGAAAACAGCGAGTGGGACAATCATCCTCTTCCTAGTACAAGACAAGTGTTGGAGATGAGTGAGTATTATTGCTGGGGTAATCCTACTTGTCCCAGTACCAAACATGTGGTTGTGAAGAGTGAAAATAATTTCGGGAGCATTCGTACTTATGCCTGTAGAGATCAAGGATTGAAAATATGTGAGAAGAGTAAAAAATATAATGGGAACAGTATTGCTTGTCACAAACAAGAACAGGATTGGACATTATGTAAAGAGAAGGTCTCATTTTCTCCAACCAGAGAGGAGCACATTTTTCCCAAGAGAGAAGAGAAGACCATATTAACAAGAGCATAAGAAACCCAAACAAGAGAGACGGGGAAAAATGGAAACGCCAAATCTGAACTGCACAACTACAAATAACTACTTTAGTGTACACAATTAACTGAACCTGCTGAGAAAACCTGCCTTCAGGAGAAGGGAGTCCTTCTCCTGTGCCTTAGTTGTTTGGATAGTGGTAGAGTCAGGTTAGATTAGTATTAGACAGTGGACCGACTTTTCTTTTGGATTCCGATGACTGACGAGCTCCCTAGTTTGGTTTGGTAGCGAAACCCTTTAGTTTAGGTAAAGTCAGGCCTTTTCATTTTTCTTTCGAGAAAGAATAAGTCCAAAATGGAAGTTATGGGTCTGTGTCCTTCTTTTGACTTGCCACAACGTGTAGAGTTGGAATTCCTGCTCTGCTCATGGACCATTGGACCCGGCTATGTTTCCGTCTTTCATCGGCCACCGGTGTATGTGTCTCTTGGGGAATTCTAAGCCATCTATGTAGTCCCTAAGGGATACCTTTTTATAGGGCACTTGTCTTCTCCAAGACTGATGGTGTTCTAAAGTATGCTCTATTTGGCCATCATGTAACTGAAGTCACGCCATGGAGCTCCCTGTTCCCCCTTTGCTATTTGAGTTACAGTAACTATGTCACATACTTTCGCCCCTTCTTATGGCACCTCTTATATTTTCTGATTCTGGCACTTGGGTGTCTGCTTATAAATTCAACATTAGTTGGAAGTGTTCCCTCTGTTATTCTGTAAATACATAGGACTAAAGACTTGAGAGACATTTGGTATTGTTATTGGATGACAGCTAGGTTAAGGGCTTCAATTTTCCATTTCTTGGACAGACAATGTTCTATGATACCATTGTTCCTTTCTCTTGGGAACAGTTTGCAACTAATTGTCTGTTACAGCTTTACCTTTCTTGTGATAACACTGCGCCTGCTCCGATCTTAGAAGTGTGGTTTTAAGAATTAAAAGCTGCAAAAGGTTTGGCATGACGGGGAAATTTACACAGCAGGCCTTAGACATTTTAAAAATCCCACTAGGCCTGCAGGGCGAGCTCCTTAGTTCACATACTCGACCTAAGAGAAATGCACTCGCCCCATGGTGACAGGTGACAAAATGTTTACTAGTGCTTTCTGTAAAATGGTACATGTCACCATAGGCACAATTCATATTTGGTGGAATGCTGCCATCCAAAGGCCAGACATGGCACAGCAATGGCCTTTGAAACTCATTTGCCATTTACTGTAGACAAAGTTTGTTTGCAGTAAATGCCAAATAAAAGTTTTTTCAAAATCCCCATACTTGCCCTTCATAAAATCTCCTTGCCAATGCGAGTGAGCCAGCAGATTTTGCGAGTACTGCACAGAACCTTTTACGCTACTTGGAAAAACAAATTGTGATGCTGGAAATGCCTTATGGAGCGACAGGGCCTCCTAGTCCTAGTGCTACCACTTCTCTGTGTGTGTTTTCGCTATATTTTCTGCCACTGAGGTCCTTCCTGGACCTCTGGCAGTGCTGCTATTCATTTTATCTTTTGGTGAGCAACACCCATGGGATAGCCTTATGGCAACCATGAGGGGGGGTGCATCCTGTACCCCTTATGTGTGTTCTTGGGCACCTGTGTGTTGCCCACAGAGCAGGGTATGGGCTGATGGCAGCAACATGCTGACTTGGCAGTGGCTCGGAGTGTCCTTCATTTTTGGAATACCCAGGCCCTGCTATAGGACTCAATGGATTCCTACACAAAGGAAAGATGGCCACTGTAGCCCCTTGGTTTCCATTGCCTTTTACCTTGTTTCCCAAATATCTGGAAGCCCTGTCTGTGATCCCTTCCTCCCGAGTGGCTGTTAGGTGAAAACACCATATATGTCTCTGTTCCCTTTCCCCCTGACTGGCTCTTTGGGGGTGGAAATACTCTGGCTCTGGGGCTGCTGCCTGTCAGACTGACTGGAGCCTTCCCAGCTGTTGCTTGTTGTGGGTACACCCCAGGGGTGGGACCTGTGTGAATGGAGTTTGGAGTTAAATCACATTCTCTGTTGTGGGTGTCTTGTTTCTGTGTGTGTGACACAATGAATAAGACAGCCCTGACTGAAACTGACACGTATGCAGTGTAGTGTGCTGAAAGGCTGGGTACTTGTGCCAATCAACATTCTTTGTTACGGGTGTCTGGGTGGAGTGAATTACCTGAATGCCTGTGAGCCTGATTGGCTGGCTGGCTCGCTGGCTGGTTGCCTGCCTGCCTGCCCTTCTGTGTGAGTGGCTGACTGAGCCTGGCTCAGCCATAGTGAATGAGGGACATATGTGTATATCTGGGGACTTCTCACTTACCACATTTGTTCAGAATCTGAAGTCGAAGCTTAGCAAGAAGAAGCTGTTCCTTGAAGCCCAGCTGGAGGAGATGTCTGCTGCTGCAGTTTGTTCAATGTAATCTGAAAGCTGCCGTGTTCTTCCAAGGACTCATCCAGAGAGGACCTGCGAAGGAGACCTCTCCGCGAGCTACGAGGGACCATCGTGCAAACCTGCTACTCTTCATTCAAAGTGCCCTGAAAGCCAGTCCTGTGTGCCTGCCGTCCAGAGAAGGGGTCTTTTTGAATCCTGAAGAGAAGTGCCCGGGCATCTCGAGTCAGAGAAGTCCATTGGTGTCACATTGGGTCCGGAGGTGCGTTTCGTGACTGCTGGAAGCTGTTGCTGTCTACCGCCCAGAAGAGGGGGTACTCTGGAATAGTGCTGCTGGACACCCAGAGCTGTGAAAGGTCCAAACTGCCTAAGATCTTTTCAAAGGACAGCCTTGCCATCATCACTGACCACTGCCGATGAGAGCACAGAGTCGATGGGTTCAGAGGAAGGTTTCCCGCCACCAGAAGCTAACAAAGGCGTCTGAGGGTCCAGACTTGGTAACGGTCCGAGGTCCACTCCAGTGGTCGAATCCAGGTCGCCAGAAGCCGTCCAGAGGTCTGAATTGTGGCTGCAGCACCGACAAACTGAAAGTCGGATAACCACCTAAATCCGAAACCTGACACCAAAAGTGACCTATGCGCCCGTCGTGCCCAAAGTCATCTAAGTGTCTCAGAGGTCTTACTTTCATTCACCAAGCCGTTAAGGTGACCACGGCAGGTTTCGTCTTCACAGGACTTCTACAGTCTGAGAAATCATCGACCAAAGGAGAGCACCGCAAAGAGTAAAACTGCTGCACTTCAGAAAGACTTTGGTTCCTTTATATTCTTGGACTCAGCATCCCAGTGGCTCCTTCTTCCAAAGGGGGTCCATGCTCAGAAGGAATCGTCGAGCGAAACCGAGGAACTCTGCCACGTAGCCTGCCAAGGCACCAAAGATACTGTGATGAGGAAGGTCATCTTCTAGCCTCAGGAGTCATCCAAGGGTCCCAGATTCGTCTTGGATCCTGTTCTCCTATGGCCTTTCAGGTACTTTGGGGTGGTGGAACCTTTAAAAAAAAAAGCAGAAGGTTATTGAACATTATTGGACTGGGCTGTAAAAGACAAGATACGTTACTCCCTAACATTTCCCTTTCTGGTTGCCCAGATGGGGCATCCTCATACAGAATTATATACCTAGTCTAAAGAAAACATTCTGCCACTGTTCACAAATAACCTGCCTTTCTTCCCTATTCTATGCTGATGCAACTCAATTAAGAATTCACATGCCTATTCAAACCTGTCTGTAGTTAGTGCATCTATTACTGGATTTAAGTATGGTGTGGTACCACATAGAGTGTATATATTTGCCAAAGTGTTAATATTTATGTGTGTATATTCTTAGGGGTAGCCCACCTTATCTTAAATAAAGAAGCTATGTTATCACCCAACATAGTGTGTGGACGTTCCTTTGTGGGGGCTTTGGGGAAACACTGTACTTAAGACCAGCCTGCATCCCCCCTGAAAGCTTAAGCCTGGTTGCTCAGCCATTGCTACCAAATTGAAAGCTCAGAACTACAGATACCCCCCTCCAGTCTTTACACAAACCTTTTCATAAAGTCCCATGTTTATGTTAGCCGTTACTCTTTAATGGGGGTTCCCAGCTGGATGGAAAGAAATAATAACGATAAAGGGCAATAAACCCCATGCTATAAGAAAGCATATACTTCTTTCTTAGTTGTGGGATAAGATACCTTTAAATAGAGCCTTGTGCTTGGGGTTGAAACGAACTGTTTTCTAAACAGATCTTAAAATGACAAGTATACATGTCTCACATATTCTTCAATAAGAACTTTGTATGACTACACTGTCTGATTAGGCTTGGGGAAATGATTGATATGGTTTTAGGACAGCTTCTATCAATTTCTGCCAATTTGGGCTGGAACACCTTGCACTTCAAAGGTCTGGACTGTGAACTGGAGTAACCTTTTGAGTAGAGACATCTGTCTTTTCCCTGTTCTCTAGCGCTATAGCCACCTACTAATAAACCCTTGGTAAGGTTGAAGATACGTATTCCAGTTGAAGGACCAATTTCATTCAGTGAACTAATTAACTCTGGTTACAGAGTGTAAGTGGAGGCAGATGTACTGTTGTGCAAAAGTGGTCTTTAAGTAGTAATCCTTTGTAGAAGGAGCTGTTTAACAGGTAAAGGAAGGTCATGTATAAGAAATGCCTATGTATTCTATAAATGTTGTGCCACTTGTTTGCACTTACACAATATGACCATGAATATTTGCTGTTATGTATAATATGATGTGATATATGTCATTTAGAACGCGCATGTACACAAGGGTTTCTAGGCGTGACTAGGCAAGGGAGGGAAGACAGAGGGAGGACACGACAAACTATCTTACTAAGCCCCGTGCCATTCAGTTCATGCAAGTGTGACAACGCAAAGTGCAGGGAGAATGGAGAGGGGGCAAGTGCCAGGGAGAGGGACGGGATAAGTGTAATCGGGGCAGCATTGTTCTGAGTAAGTGCAGGCAGGGCAGCACGGCTCTGGATAAGTGCAAGGAGGCAGGGGACTGTAGAGGTTACAGTTATAGCCTCTGAGTGGGCGGACGGCCTGGAGGCAGTGCAGGGGAGACTGATCATGGAAGAGCCTGGTACCCAGTGAGACTCTGAGGGTAGCCAGGCAACCATTCGGTGCCGCAGACGGGTGGGTCAGCAGGGGAGGAGGAGAGAGAAAGCAGGGGAGAAAAGGAAGGCATTGAGCTGCTTCCAGAACTTCAGGTGTTCCGGCTCAAGTTTGAGAGGGGAATGGAGGCCAATCCAGAGGGAGGCACCTGGCGAGGAGAGATCTAGCCCCCCCCCACTCTCTGCCTGGAGAAGCGTCTGACCCTCAGAGAGTTGGAGGTAGCTGAACAAAGGGCTCAAGAGGGAAGGTATTTTGGAAGAGAGAGTTGGATGTAGTGCTTGCCCCAAACCCAGAAATCCTTGTCGGCGATGCAGACGGTCTTGAACTTGATTTTTGCAGCCACCAGGATAAAGTAGAGAGATTTCAGGACTGGAGAGATACGGTCCCTGGGCTTGAGGCCAAGGATAAGTCTTGCATGTATTTTACACAGGGAAGATGATAAATCCCAGATCTCACTCAGTCAACACTCATAGGAGCAGACCCTCAAAGCAAGGCCAGATCAGCTCTAGAGAGGCCCAACTGGTGGGAGAAGGAACAAGACTGAGACAACAAAGATATTGTCAGCTTAGAAAGGGGAAAGGGAAAGGAAATAAGTCAAGGGAGTGCTCCGCCAGACACTTTTGAGCTCTCGCTGCTGCCCTTGGTGCAGACTTGTCTTCTTGGACTTGGTGTCCGAGACAATCTGGGGAGCCGGACCCCAAAAAGCCTGTAACTATCTAAGCCAAAGAAGAATGCTTGGGACACCAACGCCACAGGTGGGGAGCCAACCCACATGGAACTATATAAAATCAGACATTTGCTGCAGGAGCCCAAAGGTCTAAGTCCCAACCTGGCAAGGAAATAGTTCCTTTTGAGGATCCTCCTGGCTACTATTTTCATTATTATTTCTTCTGGGAAATGTGAGAAACCAGAAGGCTTCTCACCTCACCTGCTAGTCCCCAGGGACTTGTCTTCCAGGTGGTCAGGACACAGCATTCACTTTTTTGGATCCAGTTCATGGGGGTGGACCAGTGTGGGAGGTTCACCTGGATCAGAGGTTTTCAGGGAGTGGGAGTGGGACACAGGAGGGTGAGACACGGTATCCCTCTCTTCCCTGTAACACCTTCATCCCATCCTATCCGATGGGATATTTAGAAACTCAACCCGCCCCCCCTTTCCTGCACAAACACTTTTACAGAGGCCGTCAGCTCTGGGAGAAATCAGACCCACACCCGAGCCGTGTACATGACCTGTCCCAATACTATGGCCAGACGAGGTCAGGAAATTATCGACAATCACTCACACCTGACTTCCATCATACTTCCCCACACGGATAAAAAGTTGAGCACGAGAGCACACTCTGAGTCAGGCAAAACACACCAAGGAACAGCAGATTCGAGTTGGCAGTTGAACGAGGGGAGAAAGTCAGCCAGGCCCGAGAGGTTCATGAGAGGGACAACTCCCTTGACCTGGTTGACAGGAACCCGTTCCTTTCAAGAAACCTTCAAGGCAGAAAACGGAAGACCACAAAACAAGGCTAAAGAATCCTGCATTGTGTGTTGGAGATATCAAGGGTCCTCCAACGTAACTGACCAAGGCGGGGAGAAGCAGCACACGCTGTGATATCGTCCTTGGCTCCAAGAACAAAGAAGCGACAGAGAAAAACACAGCCGGTGAGTTGGGGAGACCGGTCTGTGTTGAAGTCAAGGTTGCAAGCAGCAACATTGTAAAGTGAGCTCTGCAAGGAACATTGTTAAATGCGTGTGATGAAAGACTGAGTGAAGCTAAATTGCTGGTGAATATTTGGACATTTGATATGATACCGTTAAAGTGGTCTTACACTGTGAATGGACTCAGTCGAAGGTCTCTGTACGGTATCTTGACGAAAGCAGAAGATCGATGTGAAGTGTAAATTGTGTGAAGTAAATCTAAGTGGTCCTGCGACTTTTCCCCTCCCAAACCCCCCCCCCCTGCACTTGAGCGATCTCAATGTCACTTGGCCTAGTAAGATCGTTGTCTCTGTCCTCCCTCTGTTCCCCCTTTCTTGCCTCGTCGCGCCTTGCAACACTTGTGTATAGGCGCGTTACAAATACTATTTCATATCACATCATATGCTGTGTAATGACTTGATTGTATGGCTGAATGCGTTTAGAAAGACAACCAAAATAACACACCTTTTCAGTGACACTTTAATAACGAAAAAAGTCGAATTTGTGTTTTTTTTTTTATTTGGGGGGGGGGTCCTCCCCAAACCCCTTGTTTCTACAGCTTCTTTACACTCTCCCCAACTACCCCGCCCCTTTTAATCCCTTACCCCACCCCATATATACTTTTACAAAAAAAACGGACTTTTTTGTTGCTATTCAGGTGTCACAGAAAATGTTTGTTATTTACTTTTCGTTATAAACACTGCACCCTTTCAGAAAGCTGGATCAAGAATTGTGATACAGCTCATGAGCACAGGAGATAGGCATCCAGTGTATGCTGAGAAACCCCATTGTCGGGCTGATTGACAAAGGCCACTACTGGTAAAGCTCAACACCAGAGCCTAGTGTCAATGCATAAAACGTATACGGGCACCAAGTTGATTGGAAATGTTTAAACTCTATACTTGGAATAAAGGGCCTTCTCTCTGCAGGCAGTCAGGATGTGCAATCGCCCCCAATCGCATCCTGACACATCACTAAAGGAAACTACCAAAAAAGCCCTCCTCTACCCATAACAATCGTCACTCTCTTGGATCTCCAACCAGTCCCCATGAGACTCAATAAGCTCACAATAATGCTAGTAAGCCACCCAGGCGGTGATGTCAGTTCCACATAACAATTGCAACATAACGATACTTACCTGACATGTTCAATTATGCAATGTTGATATCGGACACAATATAAGCGAGGCATGTGACTAGGGCTAATATGTCTTGCAGAATGTAGAGGGACATGTAAAAGTGGTATTTTTCATTGTTGGAGTTTAGTAGAATGTTTGGCCAGCAGCATCAATATGTTAGCTGTCTCCTGAATGGTCAGCCCTGGACTCAAACATGTAAAACATATAGGGTGAGTTTCACAAACTTTTGCCTCTCACCAATCCCTTGGGCCTTTTCTAAGAGGAGAGAAAGCAATGGCACCCTTACCAACGTAGGCCAGCCATCAAGCGCCTGTAGCTAAAGTCCAGACTGAAGGTCAGGGCCAAGGAGATCCCTCAACCCCCTCTTAATACTCATCGAACATTAATCAGGCCAAGGGAATAGGAACAGTCAGTTGCATGGCCCAGACTCCTTGCACGTCATAGTCCCCTACCTGCACCCATGTCACCCACCCTTTACTTGAGGCCTCCAAACTAGGATATCAAGTGGGGAATGGACAAAATAATACAATCCTATAACAGAACATGACCCTTGACCCAACTCCCACAGATTGCTCTGTGTATCGCCGTACTGTACCGCTGCTTTCCAAATGACACGCCAATTTTGAAGTGATGGCCAACAGGACATCAGGTGGATATGATTTGACTACAGAGATGCTGGGAGACCATGCACGCTATATTACTATGTGTTCATCTGTCCTGACCCTCGAGGCCCACTGACACAACAGCACATAGACAAACAGAGTTTGCCATGCAGGATACTGAACCCACGGGGAGGGTCCCCAAGAATGCCTCCATCCAACAGCACATCTACTCTCTCCAGCATAGGCTTTCATTGAACCCACATGGCCAAAGTGAATGTGCACATAGATTAACGTAGAGAAAATAGAAACACTGAAAAGCAAGAAAGGGAAACCCAACACTGCATGATGCAAATGCCAAAAAGATGGCTGAAAAGATGCAAATTCAGTGAGACCACCACCAACTGCCCTTGAACAGGCACTACCAAAAGGGGTGCACTGCATGGCACAAAGAGATTTTTTGCAACCTACTTGTGCTGCCTTGAATTGAAACAATCTGAATAAACTTATGTCCTGTAAAAAGAGGGACAACAAAAATCTACTTGGTGGCTATCCGAAACATTTGCTAGCCGATTTTCTTTTTTTCTGTTCTTAGATCACAGTACATTCACTAAGAGGTTTAGATAAAATAACCTATTTATACTGCCCAATGTTTGGTAGTGTTTGCTATTAAATGTTTTTTCAAACTCACTTGATTTCATAAAACAGAGTAATGTCTCTGCCACTGACGCACAAAGCTTGAATCTATTATTACATTACTGAATGTTATGCCCTTATCTTTCTAAATGCCCAGCGTTGTACCAATGCTTTTTCTACTTCACCTAAATAGCACGTTACAGTTGTGGCTATGTAGGATTACATTTGTTTCAAGAAACATAATAATAAGACTAATTGTGGGAAAATTCTTAATCGTCTTTTGCTAGAACATTTTCCAAATTCATTACACATTATGGTCATAATAGTTTGAACAAATTTCCCATTTCTGTTTGAAAATAATCGTTTATATCAAATTGTTTAATCATTTAACTTTTCAAATCTTCTTTATTTGCACCATTATATACTTAGAATTGCATTCTACTTTTAAATGCTAACTCTCCTTTGTGCCGCACGGTGGTATGGCAGTAACTCAAATATGTTTTCTTTGTGTCTTTAGAAATTTCACAAGCCCCATCACGTCTGGAAGGTGACTACTCCATTCGCAAGTCATGCATTCCATCCACTTGATGGCTTTCTTCAAAGCCTACCTTACCACATATACCCTTTCCTTTTCCCTTTGCACAAGGTGGTGTACTTGGGTCTCTACATATTTGTCAACATCTGGACAGTGTCTATCCACGACGGTGATTATCGTGTTCCAAAGTTTCTACAGGATATCATAAATGGTTCTGCTCACCACACAGACCATCACCTGTACTTTGAGTACAATTATGGTCAGTACTTCACTCTTTGGGACAAGATCGGAGGCTCCTACAAGAACCCATCCGCCTTTGAAGGAAAAGGACCACATGATTATTTACGAAAGTTGAAGGACGAGACAGATTTGAACAGAAATCGGAATGGTTGCCAAGACAATATTTTTGAAACTGCGAAAACTAAATGATTTCCATCACTACTCACAGAAGCCTTTTATTCCAAAGTATACCACCGGTATCCTACTCCTAGTGACTGCCGCCATCAGTAGAGAATAAAGAACTTGGTTGAGCACTGGACACACTGACTGGGAGTCTGGGACCAATCTCGCATTGGCTGGGAGTTTAAAATGACTTTATTTGTACATGCAGCCTTACAAATAACAAAGTATTAATAATTAATACTCTGTATAAAGATTAGTAATTTTTTTTCAATTTTCCTCTAGATACTTTTAAAAAGAAGAAAGGGTTTGTCATCCAGAAAGTTGCAGCAGAACAACGGGTGTTAAAAGTAAAAATGCTCTATTAAATCGATGACTTGGCTTACTGCTACGCCCAACATGTATCCCAGTTCTTGTATATTTAAACCTATTGGGTGATCCAGAGGTGACATGCTACTTATGGGCTCACAGTAATAGGGGAATTCTATATCTTACAATTGCTATCAATGCCAATCTGATTCCATGGCTGTCTGATCATATTTGTCTATGGCAAGTTGAGCAGCTTTGTGTCGGAGGAAACCATCATAATGTGGATTGTCCGATGTGCATTCGCCCCCCCTCCATCCCCCATATTCTAAGTTTCTAAGAGCTGTTTCTTAATCGCTAAGCCTGGAAAAGAGAGCAATTCTACTTAACTGAAAGGTATTTTTCATGTGTGTATTACAACTTGATACAGGGAATGCTGAAAGTTAAACAGTGCAACAGAAGGCATAGTAGTTGTATTTGTGCATATTGCATTTGCGTGTTCATTTAGTTTGTCTGAAATTGAAAATACACCACGTTGAACAAATTATGTGCAAATCGAAGTTTAATATGGAGCATTACATTTTTTTAATAATGCTCCAATGATTTTTGTTTTGCATTTTGAATATGGTTGTGCCAATAAAATGTAATATATGCAAGTTGTGTGCTTGAGCCAGTTCATTTTGATATTTCACTGAACTTTCTCAGTGGTGCAGCAGTGCGTTTTACAAGGGCATTTATTGTAGCAGGAGATTGTTGAACGTAGAGCGTAGCAGATAGAAAATCATTATGTGGTTTGTAGCGGGTTGAAAGAAGGAGACGGACACTCTGAAGGCATGATTCAAATTATTTAATGAAACTTACAAGTAGAAGGTCTAACTTTCCCTATTACAAGGGGGAATACCTTACCTATCTAAAGAAACTAAAGGTGATAGTCAGTAGTCGGTAAGTCAAAGTAAAAATGTTGTCTTTCCAAACCAACCCTATCTGACCCTACCACTATATTTAACTAACTTAAATAGACCAAGGGAATGTCTTGTCTTTGCTAGGTCTCTTCATTTCCTTTGATCATCTCTCTGTATTTTTAGATTTTCTCTGGGCTACAGATATTTCTTGATATAGTCTCCTCGGACAGTCTTTGAGATCAATTTTTGTAGCGCTTCAAAAGTACTCTTACGCTTCGTAGTTTTTTTGGTCCTATGTTTAAAATCTCTTCCTCTCAGACATTTCTTCACACTGTGATTCACTTACACCAAGAAAGAATGTTGTCATCTGTGCAGCCTGGTGGTCTACCTGCTTGCTGCCCTTGCCCATTATTGAAGACCGGTGCTCATCAGCATTTCAGGAGTCGATGAATGGTGGAGGGGCTGCCTAGACCAGGCATTGGCGTAGACCGTTAAATGTCTGGCTGGGCTAGGAGCTTTGCATTGCCCGGCGTCCCTCCAGAAATGACTTCCTTAGAGCATTGACTTTAAAAGCAACGACTACTGCATTGCATTCCTAAAAAGAATAGCGCACCTAAGAAAGTGGGGGAAAAAAAGGTAGAATAAGTTGTGCCGTTCGGCTCATTTCGTGAAAACTTCCTGGCTGGAAGCCGATCTAAAGGTGGTCAGCGTTTAAGTGCTGTTTGGTGGTACCCTGGGACCGGTAGAGCTGCAACTGGCTGCATTTATTTATTTATTTACAGAAGGAATAATGCTCTTTTGATCACAACAGAACGTATAATAGATAAGAAATCAGATTTGACGGGAAGCAGTGAGCTTCTTACAATTGGGTGAGTGTGAGGGACATTCTGACCAGGTTGTGGAGGGAATTAAATGGAACTGTCACCGAGGACAATAGATAAGTGAACATACATAGATTAAGGATTACCAGCATTGGAAATGTTTAGGTGCAGGTAGGTGGTAGGGCCAGCTGTACTCGGGATGTGACCATGATGGGTGAAGTGCTAGAATGGAGGAGAGGAAGTGAGAGGCAGAGGCAGAGTGGCTCCCTGTTAGCTAGCAGGGGGATCAGAGGTAGGTTAAGAGGATAACTCAGAGCTGAGGAGGTAGGCTTTTAGTTTGGTTTTGAACAAATCTGTGTGGACTGTTTCTCCGATGTCCATGGGAAGAGAATTCCATGCAATTGGAGTAAGAAGAGAGAAAGAGCGGAAGCAAGAGGATGCATAAGGAGGGGAAGGAGCCACAAGGCTAGTCAAGGTGGCAGCGCAGAGATTACGAGAAGGCTTATAGAGGCGGATAGATACAGTGGTGCCTTACCATGGATATATTTGTGAACCAAGAGAAGAAATGTAAATCTGGCCCTGTTTTGCATCATCATCCATCCAGCCTGGTGACGGTACAAGGAAGTAGGTGTGATGTGAAGGAGTTCAAAGAGAGTCCTAGTAGCAAAGTTAATGGTCTGAGATGCTTGGAGGCGTTGAAAGGAAGTAGGTGCCTGATTTTCCTAATATTTAGGAGTTTGAGGCGAGCTGCTGTTTCAGTTTTGGAGAAAAAAGTAGAGACGGTGTGAGAAGGGTCATAGATGACACTTCAGGTTCTAGCTGAAGAAGAGTAGGGGAGAGTGTCAGGTGGGAACTGCATAAGCAGAGGAAGAGATGAGAGTGAGCTTTTGGCAGGGAAGAAGAGTATCTCTGTTTTGGTAGAGTTTAACATCAGAGTGTGCAAAGCCATCCAATATTTAATGACAGAGACTGTTGGAAATTTTGGTAGAGTGATCAGAGGAGAGTTCAGGAAAAGAGAAGAAGATTTGAGTGTCGTCCCCAAAGAATTGGTATGAGAACCCAAAGGAGGAGATTAGTGCTGCAAGAGCAGAAGTGTACAGTGTAAAGAGGAGCGGACCCAAGACATAGCTTTGTTGAACACCAACAGTTAGAGGAGTGAGTTGAGAGGTGTTATTGCTCCAGGAAACAGAGAATTGACAAGGTGCAAGGTAGGATTCAATCCAGGCAAGGGCTTGATCGCGAATCCCAAGAAGCAAGAGAGTTTTATGGAGAATGGAGTAATTGACAGTGTCAAAAGAAGCAGACCGGTTCCGTGGAGTGACAGGAGCAAAAACCTGGTTGTAGGGAGTCTCAAAGGTTGTGGATGTCTAAGAAATTGGTAAGACAGTAGAACACAACTCTTTCGGGCACTTTTGATTAGTGCGGAAGGAGAGACACAGGGCAAAAGTTAGCCGGTAGGTTCGGGTCCGCCCCTTGCTTTTTAAGGAGAGGGATGACCGTGGCTGTTTTGAATAAAGAGGGAAAGCAAGCTGAGTCGAAGGGCAGGTTGAAGAGTTCAGTGAGGTGAGATGCCTCTATAGGGTCAATAGGCTTGACTAGCTGAGGACCAATAGGTTCTGATTAGGCACAATAGCGGTTAGCTTTCATCAATAGAGCTAGCACTTCGTCATTATTAGTGTGACTAAAGTGAGAGTTGGAGGCAGAGGATGATAGTAGAGTAGGCGGAGTGTAAAATGTAGTAGATGGGAGCGTGAGGAAGGTCAGGAGAGAGTTTCTAATTTTGGTAATTTTTGCAGCAAAATATTCAGCTAGGTCATTAGCTGTGAAAGTGGAGTTGAGAGTCGGTACTTGTGAGGAGTGAGTTCAGGGTGCCCTGTAGCCGGCGAGGATGGTTGAAGTGAGTCCATGTGGGTTAGGAAGAATTCTCTTTTAGCTCTCTCAAGAGTGGACCTTAGAGAGTTCAGGCTAGAGAGGTAGAGTTGCAGGTCCTCATGCAAGTGGGTATGCCTCCATTTAAGTAGCAGCCGACACGTCTGTGCGGAGAGAGCGTATGAATGTGGTGAGCCCTGGTTGAGGATGATGAGACTTAGGGGTGAAAGTAAGCAGTGGGAAGTGCATGTACCAGCGTTACCAGAAGAGTTCTTAAATCCTACAAAATGCTGCTTTCTGAAAGTTGTGGCCGATATCAGCACTTCTGAAACGTAGCACACTTCCATATTTGTTGTACCTTTTATTTGAAAGTTTCCAAAAGAGCCCATTGAGCTGCACTTGGCCCGTTCGCTGGGGTTGGCAGAGGACAACATGGTACACCATGCTGCCATGAACATTATTGTTGAGCCAGCTTTTGTTTTTGTTTAAACTTTGTGATAGGTTTAGTTAACCGCGCTGGATATATGTGTGTGATTCATACCCTATGTTTAAGGTTTGGGATAAAGTACAGTACTTTGCCATTCGCATAGTTGGATTTTGGGGGTCATTATCACCCTATTTGGTTATAGCCTTTTTGTGGGGTTTGTGCTATACCATTCTAGGATTGTTTGCAGCCATTGACTCGTGGGGCTCAATGCATTCCATGTTAAATATCATGGCTTTTACGAAACGAGTGAAAACATTATGTAATGTGTAGGTTTTATGTACCTAGGTATAGGGTTACCATGGATACTTCCATGCATATAGGTTTCATGCATAGGCTTAAAAAAAATTAAGCTTACACATAGTGGCCTGCTGCCGGAGTATCGGGTTAATTGCCTGCATTATTGTAGCTTTGTAGCATTGTAGCTTTAATTTAATCGCTTTTAGACAATTTTAGCCTCTGATGGCCTTGCAGCATGTTCGGTGACATACCGGTTCCCCTGAACCCCCCACCCCCCTTCCTGTTTGCCTCCCCACTCCCGCCTCCCAGCCGGCCCAACCCCTGATTGGACCTAGAGCCTGTCGTCTGAACACTGTGGGGGTGATATTGTGTTTGATACTCGGCGCGGCTTCAGTGGCCTGCTGCCAGATCATCAGGTAAATTGCCTGCATTATTGGAGCTTTGCTTGCTTTGCTGCACATAATGTAATCATTTTAGGCAATTCTAGCTTTTGATCGCCCCGTGGCGTGTTTGGAGGCATGCAAGTGCCCCTGAGCCCTCTTCCTGTGTTCCCCCCAGCCCGCCCCCAACTCCTGATTGAGCCTAGAGCCCTGTTAACTGTAGCCTCAAAGGCAGCCTCTACCCAAGCATCCCTCGGCTAAGGGCCTAAGGCAAAGGGCAGCTCCTACAGAAGCAGCTCCAAAAAGGGGTTGGCCCGTTTAAGCCTGTGAAGCCTGCAGACGTCCAAAAGCAGCGACTGACAAGGTAAGTGTGATTCGGGCAGGGGGCACAGCTATCACTGCACCCCATTAAACTAACTGACCCACCATTCTTATTACCTATTTACCTAATAGCTTGTAGTCTGATGCATGTAACCCACAGTCGTGTGGTAACGATATCTTGCATTTGGGCAAATTTTGTTAGCCAGCTATATCTTGCATTTAAGCAGATTGTTAGCCAACCATATCTCGCGTTTAGGCAGATTGGGCTAGTCAGCCATATCATGCATTTGGGCAAATTGTATTACACAGCCATATCTCGCATTAAAGCAGATTGTTTTAGTCCGCCATATCTCGCATTTGGTCAAATTGTGTTAGCCAGGCATATCTCGCATTTAAGCAAATTGTTTTAGTCCGACATATCTTGCATTTGGGCAAATTGTGGTAGTCACATTTAAGCAGATTGTTTTAGTCAACCATATCTCACATTTAGACGGATTGCCAACCATGTCTCGCATTTGGGCAGATTGTTTTAGTTAACCATAATTTTCATTTAGGACAATCATCGACTGTCTACAGCTTACCCCCAGCAGTTAGGCACCTCCCCCACTATCCAGGCGTCACAAATCTAGGTGTTACTGCATTTACTTTCTACTGTTGCACCCCCATTTAGCATTTCTCCCTTTATCCAGGTGTCGCAAATCTAAGTGTTCCTGCTTTTAAAGTTGTACCATATTTTAGGCATTTCTCCATCTATCCAGACGTCCCATATCCTGTTGTTACTGCATTTACTGTCTAGTGTAGTACCCCCATTTAGGCGTCTATCCCTCTATCCAGCTGTCCCAAAAATAGGTCTAACTGCATTTATTGTCTAGTGTAGTACCCCCATTTAGGTGTTTCTCCTTCTATCCAGGTGTCCCAAATCTAAATGTTTCTGCACCTTGAAACACTTGTGTATAGGGGCGTTTCAAATGTCATATCATGTCATATCATTTACAGTTGTACCCCATGTACACATTTCTCCCTCTGTCTAGGTGTCCCAAATCTAGGTGTTACTATGGTACCCCCAATGTAGGTGTTGTCCCTCTAACCAAATGTCCCAAATCTAGGCATTACTGGATTTTCTGGATACTGTTGTACCCCTATTTGGGCACTTCTTCCTCTACCTAGATGTCCCAAATCCTGTTGCTACTGAATTTTGGTTGTACCCCCATTTTAGGCGTTTCTCCCTCTACCCAGGTATCCCAAACCTGTTGCTACTGCATTTTCTATTGTGCCCCGATTTTAGGCATTTCCCCCTCTATCCAGTTGTCCCAAATCCTGTTGCTACTGCATTTTCTGTTGTGCCCCTATTTTAGGCGTTTCCCCCTCTGTCCAGGTGTCCCAAGGCCGGGTGAGTCTACATCTACCGTTGTGCCCCAGGAGGATGTGCCCCTCTCTATTCAGGTGTCCTAAATCTAGGTGTTTGTTTCTGTTTCTACACTTCATCTATTCAGGTGTCTCTAATCAAGGTGTTTCGGTTTCTATACTTACCGGCCTGACCCACCACCCTACTCCCACACCTTACTCCAACTGCACCGTCTATATGTGTGTGACCATCCCAATTAAAGGTGCATTTTACCCACAGAATGAACACCATGCCACACACTGCCCAAATCCGAGCTGCACAGAGGCACGCCAGTAGGCCTAACGAGACCCTCCACTCCCTAACGCACCTGTCTATAAGGCACAGCCCAACCTCCCAACCCTCACCTCTTCTTGCAGCCCCCTCTGACCCTCCAAAACTCAAAGTTATACGTCCCTCCTCCATGTCTGTTACCCACCCTGCTCACCTGCTATATGCTGCACGTAGATCTTGCTCCGCACAATCTAGAGCAGCAGGATAGAGAGCAGGAGCTGAACACATTGACCCCCTGAGCACACTGCAACGCCCAGGGAACCAGGTAAGCCAACCTTCCCACCCCACACCCCCGCCACCTTTCACTTGCGCCCTCACCTAACACCTGTCCTGACCATCATAGCACCCCTACTGCAAACTCGCGCTTCCCTGCTCTTAGCACAGCAAGAGTGGCCCTGGCCAAAACTCCAACCTCCACAGCCCCCACACTCTCACCCACACCCCATGGGTGACACGAAAGTCAAGGAAAGGCCCAGACCTAGGCCTCCTCGGGCACCACTTAGCATTGCCTGTGCTCCAACTCAGATCCTGTTTGATGCCACCTCATTATAGGGCCCAAGCCTCCCTGCCAGCACCCAAACCAGTGTTAGCCCTATTCCACTCCTCCCCTGTCCCTCCAGGTTTACCTCCACCCCCTATATACTCCGCCCATGCCCAATTCTGACCACCCCTATCTCCCTACCCAAAACAACCCACCACCATCCCCTAATCCCCAACCCTCCCTCAACCTCCCCACCACCTCCCCTTCCTCCACTCAGTCTCCTCCTACAATCCCAAACCCGACCCGCACAGCTCTTGCAAACAAACCACACCAAATCTCTTACATCCTCATCAATGCCAGGTCAGTCTCTAAAAACAAATTCAGCATTGTTTACCTTATCACAGATGAAAACACAGACGTCCTTTTCATCACAGATGGTTTTCTGACGATTATGAGCCCATTGCGCACAAGGCCTTCCCACCCGGCTACAACCTTGTTGTTCAGAACAGATCACGAAAGGGTGGGGGACTTGCAATACTACACAAACATTAATTTCTACTACTTATTAAGGACACCTCGGCTACCACCACAGACTATGAATCCTTTCTTGTAAAACTCCAACTCTCCCCCCCCACCTCACACAGCTTCCTACTCATTTACAGACCCTCTGGCTACAACCAAAACTTTGCAGACACACCCTGCGATGCTCTGACAACTAACTTCAACCTACATCCAACACTTACCATCCTAGGTGATTTCAACATCTGATTTGAATCCCCTTCAACTCCCATGACCTGATCTCTCACTTACAATCTAGAAGCCTTAAACCTGACACAACGCATATCCACACCCACCCACACTGGAGGCCACAGCCTTGAAGCAGTCCTTAGCACCACAAACATCATATCCACACTGCCTCCACACCCGCTAACATGGACAGATCACTCAGCAATCTTTTTCTGCGTACTACTCAACCGCAGCCCAAGCTTGACCACCACCATCCTTCACATCTCTCACTTCACTCTAGAACAAAGTCGTTATCACCCTAGATCTAGCCAACGCCCTCCTCAGCTCACTCCTAGCACTCACCCTCCAGGAAGGCCCCCCATCAAACTCTACTCTGCGCCCTCGTACCCCTCACCCCAACAAAACAGCTCTCTAAGAGATCATGCCCCACATCCAGGTGATACATCGCTAACCTCAAATCGCTAAAAACCCTCAAGCTTGGTCTGGAACTGATCCGGAGAACCAACTGCCCAGAACACAGCCACCCTAGCAAGACTAACAAGAGCATATAGATTGGAAATTATGAAAACCAAGAAAGCATTCTATGGGAACAGAATCCTAAACTCACGCAACCTGAGCAAGGAACTGCACAGAATCATCTCTGAATTCAATTCTCTGTGCTGCCCTACCCCTGCTTCACCCAACTCACAATCCTCATGCAACGCCTTATTAGAACACTTCCACAACATCGCTATCAACAGACACTGTGCCATTATCTCAAAATTGGAAAGAATGCCTGTGCGCATTACCCATCCACAGCCTGACCCCCGTCCAAACCCCCTCAAAATACAAACCTTCACCTCCTTCTCTCTAATTTCACACCAGGAGTTCCTCTCCCACCTAGCACAAATTCGCCCATCAGGTGCCCCCCGAGGACGCCTGCCCGCCCGCCCTCCTCCAAAGCATCCTAGCCTCAACCTGTACAGGCAGTATGTCACGTTCAATCCTCAACCCCTCCCTACCATCAGGAACCTTCCTGATAGCCTTAAAAATCTCCTTCATCAAACCCCTAAAAAAATCTAAACTCGACCCTCAAAAAACCTAAACTCGACCCACTCCTCCCTCAGAACTACCACCCCCATCTACAACACCTGGTTCATGGACAAACTCATGAGCCGCACATCATACAAGCAGCTCAGCAATTTCACTGAATCTAACAACCTCCTGGACCCTGCCCAATCTGGCTTCAGACCTCTCAGAGGAACGGAGTCCTCCCTAGTGTCCGTCTGGGATGACATAAAACGAACAGCGGATGCAGAAGGTTGCGCTGTACTCATTCTCCTTGACCTCTCTGCCGCCTTCGATGCCATCGGCCACACCATTCTCCTAAACAGGCTACACTCTTTAGGAATCAAAGACACTGCCCTCTCCTGGATCTCCTCTTTCAACTCTAATCGCTCACAAATCGTGCTCCTTTCACCCCTACTTCACAACCAGTACCAAAGGGGGTCCCACAAAGAAACGAATATCATACCCATCCCACACTGGGCGATCAATCAGCCAAGTTTTTTCCTGGAGGAGCACCATCTTAAAAAAGTTTCAATTTCCTACCCAATGTTGGAGTCGTATAAAGGTGTATGTGACCTTTTGAATTCCAAGCTAAGATGTCATATTTGACTGAGACTAAAGATTAGAAATTGAATGATTGACCCTATGAGAGGGCAGTAATGTACTAGAAAGTCAATACCAATTCAGCTTATCTACCAGCTCACAATCGTGAGCTTGCTTTAAATGGATTGCCCTACTGCTCCTCTCCTCCCAAGGGACTGACGCCACATAATTCCTTACATTCTTTCCATTGGGCCAAGATCCCGCAGCACCATTTTGTAAAGATGCACCCTGTTGGCATTCTATTAGATCAAAGCCCACTTGTCTAAGAGGCACAGATTCTCTAATAATAGTGTCAAATACTTTTCAAGATGTGATGTCCAAAATCACAATGTCCGTTCGGGGCTGATAAATTCGGCCCTGTCAATATCTTTGGATGATATTGCCTGCAAGTTTTGGACCTCCCCGAAGCAAGCCAAACTGTTTGATCGATTCAGAGTCAATTTGTTTCCATCACAATAGACTTCCACCAGGACTCTGTCTGGCCTCAAGTCACACTGTTGTGTGTTATCTCGCTGATTCAGAGCAATCTTCGGTTCACCTTGTCTGTTAATAAGTGACAAACCATTAATGACTCTTTCCATCTCATTGACTGTCAGAGCTCCCCTCAGGACACTCCGTACCGCCGGTAGCCCAGAGGCAGGGTGTATGTTGGCTATACTTTAAATGATCAAAAAGGCTTCAACCAGTCGCTCCCTTCAGAATACTATTAACTGGCAGCAACCCATGAGTAAGTGAATTAGACATGACACTGACTCCCACATTTGCAGAGGTAGAGCCACTTGAATCTGTTACTACTCCCTTCTTGGATGGAAACCAGTTGCCCAATAAACCTTGTGGATCCGTTAACTTAACCTCTCAACCAGACGGCCCTGGTGCACCCTCATCCACTGCTCTTGGCCACGAGTTTAAAGGCCCAGAGTCTCCCCATCCAACTGTATTGGGACAGTACTTGCTGAGCAGAGAAAGACCAGCCTGATAGGTCTGTGTGGCAGATGTCACTAGACAAGTCCCATTAGACTCCTTGTTGGGCTTGGCAAGACCAGTTCTATTACTCATACTTGCCCAAACTTGCTCAATCTGTAGGCCAATCAACAAACATGAATTGAGGGGATTAGCAAAAAGGAGTTTTTTCGAATTTTCCATGTATGCCAAATTCCTTTCCCTCAGGCAAACTTTATTAACCATCAATTCTTCGATCTGCTCTGTGATTCAGTTGTCACACAACATTTCAAGACCAAACTGCCAAATCAATTTGAGCACCTCATGTTAACCCTTTTCAGATTAGAAGACACTTCTTTGATCCCACATCCATATGTCTGGTCCGATAGAGTGTGACCACTAGAACTCATGAGGTGATCTATATCAACCGTTTGAATCCCTATCGAACAGGCTCTTCTCATCACTTTAGGGGTTTGAGCTATGTACCAATCAACATCTACACTCATCCACATGTGGCCTTAGAGGGCGCAGCTTGCTGGGTTTTGTCCTTCTTAACTACTGAAAGCAGTAAATCACCCCTGTTATCACCACAGCCGCCCTCTGCAGCCTTGTCGAATCTACTAATAGATAACCGTTTCGGGAGGTTCGCCACTTTTTTAGGATTCCCTCAACATTTTCTGAATGATTCTTGAATTGTTACATTTCTTAAGAATGTCCAGGGGTGAACGTCTGTTATTACTGGTGGTTTTAACATTGTTCACCTTCTTACCTGGTCAATTCTTTGATTTTTGTATTACTTCTTTACAAGCAGGGGTTAGTACTATTGCTGCAATTAGTTTTGTTTGTGGTTTGGAAACTGTAGGTACTATAACCTCCTTCAATCCACACTGCGAATCAGACACTGGAATAACCGCTTCAAGCTTGTTTGCATCATACGGTCTCCACTCTGATGCAGCTGGCGAGTGTTGTAATATTTCAATTGTTCGCGTTAAATCGGATTTCTCTGGCCGAGACTCTAAGGGGCTGATTCACAGAACATTTTCCTATCGTATAGCGCCATTATAAAACACTTCGGTGAATCAGGCCCTAAATGTACTAGTGACTTTAATTGAGCCTCATTCCCATGAATATCTAATTTACTTGATATTGCTTGCAACATTATGGAGTGCATTTCAACTTCCTTTTTGATATTTTCATATAACATAGCAAAGGTGGAAAGCACATAGTATAAGGCTACTAACGCCCTCTTTGCTGACCCGTTGAAGTCCAACTCCACTTTATCTATTAAGGGCAAAGGATTCCGAACTTGTCTCGTACGTGGCATTGAAATGTACGAGTACAATGAATCCTAACTGTCCTCATCTGAAAAAATAGGCAGGTAGTTAACTCCCCGAGCAGGGTTGTTATCGCCTACAAGTTCGATTTACTCAATTGTTTCCAACAGCTCTGCATCAGTTATCGATAGATGATGAGAATCTTACATTTCCAATGCACTACAAGTTCCTAACTCCAAATTAAGAATTTTTGTTCTTCCCTCACTTTTCACAGTCCCACAATACAAAGTAATTTTGGCAATTTTATGTGACCGATTAGAGGCCATAACTGACTCATTCTGTCCTGCCGAAATGGCCTCATCCTCTTCCTAAATACCCGTGACCCTCCTGCTTACCCTTTCACCTGGTGAAATCAGAAGGGGAAGAGCGCGGGCCATCACAAGCATTTGTTCTTTCAAGGGTAGCGAACACTCCTTGGTCAGGCCCCTCAACGAGTACATTCAGAGGGCCTCATAACTGAACCGGCATCTTTATTTCCGGACCGGCTCACTTTGATTCTGCCGGTAGGCGATGTGTACCAGACCTGTCAATAGTTCTGATCCCTCCCAGAAGATTTTTCACTGAAACACTAATGGTTCCGGTGCTTCAGTGTCCCCATTCCTGTACGGGAATGGGAACTTACTGTTCCGCCTCCTGTAATATCCTGGTAGCACCGGGATATCGCGTGACATAAACGGTAAGGGGAGTCTGCCGGCAACCTGCCGGTACCACCGACAGGTTACCGACAGACTTGTAATAAGGGCCAGAATCTCGCAAGAGCTAAACAGTCACCAAATGGCTCATAGATGCCGCAGCAGTAATCTTGCTTCCCAAACAGCTTCAGCGAACAGCTCTGCCAACAGCACTCAGTGAGCACTCTGCACTAAGAAAGCAGTTTTAGCTTTTCAGTGTGTCACAGCAATTGCTATCTGACCCGCAACAGAAATACAGGAAAAGAAGGGCTCTGCTCTGCTCCGTTCAGATCTGCCAACGGCACTCAATGAGCACTCCATAAAAATGCAATTGAGACAAGTGTAACGCTCAGCATGCGTGGTGTGACAACCCTGTAGAACGCTTGGCAACAGCGGGAGCACCAGTGAGATGCAGAGAAAGAGATGAGAGGACATGTGTGAGGAGGCTCCGACCAGCAGATCATTTTTTGTGGAACCAGAATGTTCGGTCCAGATGTCTTGAAGCTGGTGAGCGACTCAAACGTGCTTTATTGCAGCAGTATTGGCTTTGCCCATGTCCCGTCTCCCGAAAAATCTGAAAGCATCTTCCTTTGCCCAGATCACTCCCTGCTGATCACATTCCATCGGTTTAGTACTGGTGTAGCCTAACATATAGAAGCCTTCCCCCTCACATGATGGTGAGACATGAAATTCTCGTTCAGGATCTCATTTGACTTTCTGCGATTGGCTGAAACTGTCTGGCTTTCCACTCTAAATAGAAGGTGATTTCCCAGCAAATGTTCCTTTCATCTTGAGAACCAATGAGCTTAAGGTTGTTTTAGTAACTTTATTTCTTTTAAAACTGATATGGCTATTGTTTTCGATCATAGCCCAGAATTCTCATTGAGCAGAATGCTGCTTTATATTTCCTTTTACCTTAAGTTCAATTTGTTTGATGCCAGAATACTGACACCAGGTTTGATGGTAATGGAAATGTTTATTTATAAAGTGCATATACACAAGCCAATGTTTCAAAGCGCTCAAGGAGTGTGGGAACATGGGAAGAAAACAACAGTCGTTCAGAGCCCTTGAAATTCTGAGACGATAATAGTCTGCACAGGCAGAGTAAGAGCATATAATACATTAACAGTTTAGAACAGCAAATAGGCCTGAGAGCGATTCTACAGTTTTACCAAGTGCAATTAAGGGGTGAAGATAAGGGAGAACAGACAGATGCTCTTCAAGCACGGTGCATTCGGATCGTGCACAGAACGGTTGCAGGGAGGGGGAGGTCCAAGTGCAACCACTTGGTGGAGACTGGGGTTAAGTGCAGGGGGAGCCACTCCACTGGGTAATTTCTCAAGTGCAGTGAGGGTGGGGTGAGTCTAGTGCCCTGAGGCAAGTGTGAGAGGACTGGCAGGGGGTGCCCGGGACCTGTGAGACTGAGGTACACCAGGCGGCCAGTCAGCAAGCTGTAAGGAAGTGGGGGAGAGAGGAAAAGAGCAGAGAGCTAGGTTAGCAGGGTAGAGGGAGGGAGAAGTAAGAGGCTGCTGCAGTAGTCCAACCTAGAGAGAACCAGGGCTCTGGAGACAATGAGCCCTTGCGGGGAAAGTGAAAAAAGGTAGAGTACCTCTGAGGAGGTGTAGCTGATGGACTTTTCTTTAGAAATGTCTGAAATATAAGAGGAGAAGGAGAGAGTGGGTCGAAGATGACTCCGAGGTTTTTAGCCTCGCAGGTCAGTGAGGGTGCAGGGCCAAGGGAGGCCTGCCAGAGTGAAAGTGGGAAGGCGGGAGTAGGTGTCCCAATGCAAACAATCTCAGTCTTACTGGCTTTGAGGCAAAGGTCATTTGCAGCACACCAGGACTGAGTAGCGGACAGACAATCCGATAGTGATGGGGAAGAAGCGGCTGACGGTAGCCTGAAGGATAGTAGTGTGTCGTCGGTGTAGCATTGGAAGTTAGAGGTGAAAGTGGCAATCACACGTGCCAAGGCAGCCATATAGACATTGAAGAACCATGGGGATAGGTTAGATCCCTGGGGAACGCTGCAGGTTGAGAGAGCGATAGTGGAGTGAAAGGCTCTGAGTTCCACCTGGGATGGGCGGTCGGAGAGAAAGGATGTTAACCATGCCAGAGCCTGACCTGTGATTCCCAGGGTGTCGCAGAGACATGTAATCAGGATGTTGTGGTTAACCGTGTCGAAGGCCAAGGAGAGGTCAAGGAGGATGAGGACAGAGGGAGTGTTAGTGTTGAGGTTTGAGCAGATCTTCACGGGTGTTCAGATGCTCTGAAGCTGGACTGATGGTCGTGGATGCACCCAATAGAATCAGTGTGAAGGGTCAGCTGAGAGATAGCCAACTTCTCCAGGAGTTTGCCCAGGAAAGGAGTGATAGAGATAGGGCGGTAGTTAGCAGGGAATGGAAGGGTTGGCAGACGGTTTCTTGAGCAGAGGGTGCACAAGGGAGTGCTTAAGAGCAGTTAGGAAAACTCCAGTGGAAAAGGAGAGATTGCAGAGATCAGCCCAGGCTGGTGTGTGTGAGTCAATGGTGTCCTTAATGGTTTTGGAGGGGCAGGGGTCCACCTGTTTGTATGAAGCCTTCATAGACCGGACTTGTCTGGCGACCTCATCAGGTGAGACGGGTGAGAGAGAAAGGAGGGGAATTGGAGGGGGAGCCAAGAGAGGATCCAGTGTTGGTGCATGCTGTGGTATGGAAGGGAGGGAGGAAAGGATGTCTTGGTTTTTTGTGATGAAGTGTGCAGCCAGAACCGAGCAAAGGTCCTGGGTGGGTGGGACAGAAGAGGCTGCTGCAGGATTGGGCAGTTCCTTACAGACTTTGAAAAGTTTGGCCGTGTTGCTTGATGCTACGGAGATGCAGGCTTGAATAAAGACTCCTTTCTTGGAACGGATGCAGAGTCGATATTGCCTTTGAAGGAGGCAACAGGCCAGTTTGTCAGATGTTCTGCCCGAAGAATTCCATTTCTGCTCAGTTGCCCTACACTTATGATATGGCATTTATAACGCGCGTATACACAAGTCGTAACACAGTTGTACCAAGAGTCGTAGCAAGAGTTAAACTTTTTGTCGTACCAAGAGTTGAACTTTTTGGGAGGCTTCAGTCGGATCCTCATGACATGGGGAAGAGTATCAAGAGTGTTGGAGATAGAGAGATTGAATTTAGCGAGGCCTGTGTCAGGGTGGGAGTCAGCCGCAGGAATGGGAGGATGAGAGTAGGTGGAGGCAAAGAAAAACATTGGTATTAGGTAAAACATTGGTATTAAAAATGTGATTTAACAAGCATTCGTATACATTTAAATAAAAGCCTCATCACTGCCAAGCTGTTTTGGGTCTCTGCAGACTTGGCTGATTAATGCCATACTTTCCCCAGACCTTTTCTTTTAATACTAAGAGGGTCAGCAGCGCCGATCTGTACAATGTTAGTCCATCTTCACAGTGCCAATGAGCTCTCAATGGAATATACCATAAATAGGAAATTGTTTGTCATGTGCACTTTTCAAGCTGCAAGTAACCTTTGTATCGGAAACGGTGCCAAAACCACAGAACTGCGAGAAGAAATGAAAAATCCTTTGCTGGAAGCCTCTTCCCTCGACTGCTGCTGTGAGATCCACTCCAGTGTCCCTTCTTTCGTCTGCCTGATCAAGAATCATAGAGGCGTTGTGCTGCAACGTCTTCACTCATAAGGTACTGTGAGACTCAAGGTAGAACTTACCTAGAGTTGCTTTACTGCTCCTGTGTTGCTGGAGTGCTAACTTGTGTATTTGGGAGTTCATGCATACAAGTTTGCCCAGGTGTAACACCTGTGTGCCTTCAGGGAATCTTTTTTGAAGTTCCTGATCCTTTTTCCAACAAAGACTGTTACTCACTTGCAACAGAAGACTACCTCTGGATCTTTGTAACTTTTTACAGCTTGTGCCTCCCTGTTTTGGCCTCCAATCTGACTGTTAGACACTCCTAACTAGATAAGGATGGACTTTTAAAGTGTTAGGCCTCTGAGAAAATAGTGCAGTGTATTTACTTAACTTGTGTTGGATTTGTTGCATTTATTTTATAAAAGTTATTGCAAACGTATTTTGCTTACCTTTTGAATTGCATATAGTTATTCTCAAAGTATACAAAGGTGTATTGCTTACTGTGCATATTTCCTTGTTTTTTTCTTTGTGCTCATTTAATGTCATAGTACTTACTTTTTACCTTATCTTAGTGTATATATAAAAGAAACCATTATTTGTATATAACTTTAGTGTCAGTGTTTCTTTGGGCCTATGTGTATACTCTAAGTTCTTTGTACCACCTACAGCCCTCTCCCCCTCTTAGACTACACCTGGCTACTCAGCCATTGCTACCAGCAAACTTGTGTGGTTCAGGCCTATACTAAGAGTTGGAGCCGTATATCCCAAGTGTGAGTCTACTAAAGTCTTACCTTAGATGGACTTTTGTAAAACTCCCTATCAATGGGAAAACCTGAGACGGAGCCAGAAGAAATAAAAGGCAAACTATGACAAAATGGCTACTGCTGGGCACAAGTAAGGGGTGAGTACTTGCGAAACATCCTTCTCTGCCCCCACACTGCTACTAAACCAGCAGTGATCCGAATCATAAAAGGGAAATGGACACAGCCTGACAGGTACAACTTCTTTGCTTTTTTGGTTTGGTAACGTGGACAAAGGATGGGCTATACACTTCAGCAGAGGTGTGAGGTAACGAACATACCAACCCAAACAACATTGGTGCAATTGTTCAAAATAAAAGCATGTTTAAATCAAGGTTCTATAAAATATAGACTTTAAATGAAACAATACAATGCAAACAAACTAATTAGAACACACTAGGAAAACCCACCTTTGTAAAAGAAAGAGAGAATGGAGACTTTCTTTTTAAAGAGCAGGGCTGGACAATATATAGCGGAACATGGTCAGGAACTTGACCCTGTCAAAAGGGGTTTAGGGGCCTCCGGAAGGAGACCTAACAGTGTGTTTATGAGCCTGTCCTGCCCAAAGTGGTGTGGTAAGGGTGTTGCAGGGCCCCAGTCTCTGCCCGCCCCTCCCCCTTTGTGTTCCTAATTGCAAGTGTAAATCTGCTGTCAGTCACACAATTCATGCCATACTCCACGTTGGCCAGTATTCCCTCATTTGCGTTTCGGAACTGCAACCTTCAGAAACCCCCGCGACAGAAAATGAACTACCCGATCCAAGGGCGAGAGACAAAGTTGACCAGACATGATTAGATAGTATCCCTGCTTTACCTTACTGTGGTAACTTGGACTGAGCGACAGTTGTATTCACCAGGGATGTTAATCGACAGCAGAGGATTCCAAAGAACGTAGAACGGTAAGTACCAGAATAGAAGAAATGTTAATGCAAGAGATCCTATAAAAATAAAGACTCTTGAAAACTCTGGCAAAACTCCAGTCCTGCAAGGGATAGTTCTGGAAATGGCATTGGATGAGGTAGATAAATGGGAATCTAACCAGTACTTAAAATCCAGGTTGATCGGGGTGCCTGGGATTTCAAGGAATTCTAACTAGCCCTAGATTTGTATCACATTTCTTTGTAGAAGGCTCACAGCATTTTCTAGGTGATTTCTGTGGGTTTGAGGCAATTTTCAAAGGTGTCTAGTTGGGTCTGCGGTATTCCGGCACTGCATTGTGTTTCAACAAACAGCAACACTGGCACTTCACCACAGCAAAATAATAGCTTTGAAGCTAGCAATTTCCGTATCAGACAGCCATCACCGAATGCTGGCCGGTCTGTGTTGGGACAGGCTTGAAGGAGCTTTTTCCCCCCACAATAAATCTGTGAAACCCGATTTCTCGGAAAAAGCCATGTAAAGAGTGGTCGGTTGAAGCAGGTAAGCACACTAGCCTATTGAAAAGGGTTGAGGGAGTCTGAAACCCAGGAAACACGCTATGAAGGGGACAGAAAGGAAAGACTGAGTGTGGGCTGTTTGGGTAAGGTCATATGAAGAGGAGGTGGACCAAGAGACCAGCTAGTGGAATGACATTGAAGTGGAACATGGAGGAGACTGAAAAGGAGATTGTTAAAGGTGAGGTATTGGCTGTAAGAGAAAGTGGCACTTGTGTGTAAGAGTGCATGTATTGTGACTGGACAGTGTGAGTGAGTGTTAGAGAAAGAGTAGGAGAATACATTAGTGTGGATAAGAAGAGTATATAAGAGAGTCAAAAGGATGAATGTAAGTGGAAGGAGAGAAGAGGGAGCAGATGTCAGATGGGAAAGGAGAGTTGAAATGTGGTAAGTGAATGGAGTGGTAGAGGGTTATTAAGGGGAGAAAAGAGAGAATAAAGGATACATGGAGTAGTAGTAGGGAGAGACAGCCAGTGGGAGGGGGAGCTAGAGACAAAACCAGAGAGAGGTGGTGGGTGTTGTATGATCCTCGGAGGAGAGAAGAAAGGGAGCAGAAGGGTGTTTGTATAGTAGTAGGCAGGGAAATAATGAAGGAACATTATCCATTTATCCAAGGGGTTTAGGAGTGAGAATACCCTCAGGTTTCTCACAGCACGCAATCCCATTTTGAAAATCGGACATCCCTGGGAGATATTAGAAAAGTCTCCACCTGGAATAACCCCAGATGGAGTGAAATAGAAAAAGCTGAGGCCTTTAGGCCATCACTCTAGTCAGCATAATAGATACTAGGGGTTGCCGATCTCTAGTTACCAACCTAGGGGATAGGGAAGCCGGACTAGATTGGCTTGAAACCCACAGGAGATGAGAGAGGGACACTGTGATGCTGGAAATGCATTAGAGGGACAGGGCCTCCCTGTCCTTGTTCTGTAGTCCTTTTTAATGTGTGTTCTGTGTTGTTTTCTGCCCAGGAGTCCATGTGGGACTCCTGGAAGTGCAGCTCTTCCTCTTTTTGTGTTGGTGTACAGACCCTTGGGATACCCTTATGGCACCCATGGGTGGGGGTACAACCCTTTACACCAGTGTATGTTTTTGGGCACCTGTGTGTGTGCCACAGAGCAGGGTATGGGCTGGTGGCAGCTCCATGCTGAATTTGACAGATGCTCTGAGTATCCTCCATTTTGGGATAACCAGGCCCTGCCATTGGCATCAGTTGATTCCTGATAGAAGACAAGATGGCCCCTATGGCCTCTTGCTTTCTATTGCCTGTTACCTTGTTTTTCCCAAAAAACTCTGTCCCTTCTCCATGACTGGCTGTTGGGTGGAAGTTCCATTTATGTTATTGTGGGGAAGTCCAGGCCAGACTGGCTGGAACCTTCCCAATGAATGTATGTTGTGGGTGCGCCCATGAGGTGGGACCTGGGTGAATGGAGTGTGTGACGAATACGCATTTCATGTTATGGGTGTCTAGTATCTGGTGTGTGACACAATGACTGAGCCAGCCCTGCCTGAAACTGGTATGAATGCAGTTTGGAGTGCTGAATAGCTGGGTGCTTGTCCAAATCCACATTCCGTGTTGTGAGTGTCTGGATGGAGAACAATAGCCTGAATGCGCTGTGAGCCTGATTGGCTGCCTGCCTGCCTGAATGCCCTTCTGAATGATTGGTTGCCTGAGTGTGACCCAGCAGAGTGAATGAGAGACCAAACAGTATATCTGGGGACCTCTCACTGATGAAATCGTTCAGAATCTGAAGTTGATACTTGATGCTTAACCTTGAAGCCTGCTGGAAGAAGAATTGCTGCTGCTGTCCTTCGCTAATCTGAAAGCTGCGTTACTGTCAAGGAACTAATCCAAGGGAGGACCTGGCTAGGAGACCAATTCCCGAGCTACGAGGGACCATCGTGCACCAGCTGATCTTTGCCAAAGATCCCTGGACGTCAGACCCTTGAAAGGCTGCTGACTGGAGACAGGTACCGCCACGGAATCACGAAGCGAAGCGCCCGGACATTGAATTCCATCACCGTCGAGGACTGCCGTCGCCGACTGGAGCCACAGTGCTCCTTTGCCTAAGAACACTTTGAACTAAGGACTCCCTCGCTCATCAACAACGACCGCTTTGTCCCGTCAGAGAAAGTCAAGGCCGTCGACGCGGTGAGGAGAATCCACTGGTGGATTTCCTGCCACCTGAGGACCGCAGAGACGATGACGACCCAATGCCCTTGTTGGGCCAAAGTTCCTCAGTAACTCTGTTGCAACGAACTATCGTCGTCGAGGTGCACTGTACGCCTAATCTTTGCAGGACGTCCACGATCGATCGTTGACAAGCACCGCCAAGACCGAAGCTGCTCCCTCGAAATCTTTTGTTCACCATTTTCCTCATGGGATCTCGACGATCCATGGCTCCTGCCTTAACGGGAGCCGCTCAAGAAGGATCTGTCGACGACCCGACGTCGAACTCTGCTATTCCATGTACATTGGGGTACTAGAACCTTTTTAGGGGGAAATAAGACTCATACAAACAACATATGGACTGGGCTTGTATTATATCTTTATTTACAGGTAGCCCAGGTGGGGAGGATCCTCATAAAGAGCTGTGCCTAGTGGTAGGGGCCCAGTATTCTGCCTATTGTTTTACCCAACCTGCATTCCTCCTCTGTCTATTGTTGGTCACTTTATTAACTGATTTGTATGACATTTGAACTGAGTACAGTTAATGCATTTTAATGGACTCAAAGAGTAATTGTGGTACCACAATGATATATATTTACCATTTTAGATTATCTTGAGCACAAAGTGATTTATTGTGATTCTGTACATAACTCAAGCTTCTTTAAATAAAGACTGTGTTATCACTAACATAGTGTGTGGACATTCCTTTGTGGGTGCTTGAGGACTACACTGTACTTAAGAACCAGCCTGCATCACCTTCTGAGAGCTTAAGCCTTGATTGCTCGTCCACGATACCAAATAAAGAATCTTGGCTGGGGTGCTCTGTGCCTCTACTCTGCCGTATAGGGAGCAGGAGTACAGATACCCCCTCCAGTGTTTACAGACACATTTAGTGTCATACTTCCCTTGTATGCCATCAAACTTCAGCCTCATTTATGCTCTGTAAAATAAAAACCCTTGAATCATCTTTTGGAGTAACGGTATTCGTAAGGCCATCAGCGACTATCAGGGATATAACTTTGAAGTACAAGGTAGAGAAAGGGGGATTAATAGTCACTATGATCCCAAGAAGTAGGCAGTGGGAAAAAGGCCCTTTCACAGTACCTTCATTCTTGTTTTTGGCACTTGACAACATCAAACTGGGCTACTATGAGCCTTTGCTGAGGTTGAGACGGTGTCCAGAAGTCTGAGTTGATGCAAACCCACTGGCGGTCAGCCTTAAGTCAGTTGAAAGGTGCAGGCTCCCGGTGGGTCGAGTAGGAGTCGAGATGGCAAGATGATAGCTTCCAACTGTTTGGAGCTGCTATCGAAATGGAGGCAAGACAATGGTTCTGGTGGGTCGAGTCGGCCTGCAGCATGGTGAGTTTGATGGGTTCCAGCAGTTGAGTCAACAATCAAGCCAGTTGCTCCCACGATATGAAGGCTACGATTGAGTCAAGACTATTTGGTCGGCTTCAGTGGGTCCAGCTAGCGTGTGGAAGGCACATAATGCAGCAAGCACGTCAAACTTTGTGTGGAGTGCCAAAAGCAGCATTGTTGGTCCTCTGGTGGCTTGTAGGGCATGGAGCGCAGTCCATCCAGCTGGAAGATGTCTTGTGTTCACACAAAGAACGAGATTCCAGCTTCTTCTGGGTTGCTACAAGTCCCCATCCAGATCTCTAGGACAAGGTGATTCCTTCTGTTTTGCACTCCTACTCCAGGGAGCTTGGCTAGCAATTGCAGGGATTCCTTTGCCTAAAATAGACAGGGTTCCTTTTTCAGTGCAGCCAGCAGTTAGGACGTGGTCCAAGCAGCTCACCCGAAAGGTCCATGGGGATGGTTGTAGAAAAGAGCTTTCCTCTTTTTTTGATACCTTCTGTCTTCAGCTCCCTGCAAAGGACTTTGGGATAGACCCTGTCCCCAACGGAGGTTCAGTGAATTCTTCTTGTTCTGAGAGTTCAGACATGAATCCAAGGAAGAGGAGGGTGCCTCCTCCTTATAAAGGTAACATGCCACAGGGGATTTGTCCAGGACAGCCTTTCTGTAAGTGTTCCAATACAGGTTGTTGTATCAAGTGCCATTTGATATCACACCCAGAGTGCCTTGCCTGGCAATGGGGAAAAGCAGGAAGTGGTAGATAGCCCAAACAGAAACCAGAAGGGATGATCCTCTCTCCTGGTCTACTAGTACTTTCTGGCAACTCTGCCTCCACCCCATTCCCATACCTGCTAATTTTAAAGTGGCTTCAATGTTCAGCGCCCAAGTATGAGTGTCACTTTGTTATGTCAGTGCTGCCTTTGAAGCACTCTTTGCCAGGGGGCCTTCTGGGGGTGGTTCCTATGCCACCCAAAGATGATGTTGGCCTTCCTTTGGGGGATGAAAGAGGTCTCATCCTGTCATTGTTCCACATGGCTCGAGTCATACCACATACAAATACACAGCAACCCTGTCATAGCTGAGCCCTGCTACAGAGCTGACACTAGCATGTTCTCAAATGGTTGTGGCTGTATAATTGTGTGTTCTTGGTATTCACTGTGCCACAGTGAGGCTTGTCTTATGTTTAAAGTTGTACGTTCAACCAAAGGCATAATGATAATTACAATGGCATCAAGTGAGTTTGCTAACCAGTTAAAATGATGTAAGGTTATACCACCATTTTGGTTCAGTAGTATAGCCATCTTTGTTATCTCATACAGTGATGACAAGTTTCAGGGGCAGACAGAGGGACACTGTAGGTGGCTCAAATAAGGATACAAGTAACAATGTTGTGGTGTGGTTAAGAAGTCTTTTTTTCTCCAGTGTTGTTCACAAGTGTGGTAAGGGTCACTATGAGTTTCTCTGGAATTATTATATGGGATGAAGTACTCCCTTCCCTATTTATAAGGATATTGCAAGACACAGGAGTGTTCCATGTTCCAAGAGACAGGAATGAGGCCAAAGAAAGAGTTCCTTTATAAGGTCACAGAACTGAGGTGACTGGCAATAGCCTGTTTATGTACGGTCGGGGATACATTACTCCTTAAAATACATGACCATACACAGGCCCCATGCTTAAAACAATTCAATAGCTCTTCCAGTTACTGATGAATGTAGTCATTGTGGAATCTGACTGGATAAAAAAAAATGCAGTTTCTAAAATAATTGAAGGAGTTTAACAAAAATGCATCTAAACAAGTTTTTGTTATTGCTTTAGAATACACAATAACATGCATATGATTGCTTTCATATTTTAAACTCCAGCAGTGCACAAAATAAACATACTACCGTACACAGTTGCTGGTCAGTTATTGGCTGCAAATTGTCACAGAAAACTATTTTACAAGAAAGGATTTACTGCTCTCTGTAAAACCACTGAAGTCTGCAAGAACGCCTATGGGGCTTTCTCAATCTGGCTTGCAAATCCAAGAGCAATCCCAGCAGCATTTGATTTTAACACTGGCAGTAAAAACAGGTGGACTCCATGGGAATCCATTGTAAACACCCCCACGTAGTCTTGAGACATTTCTACTTTGTCCAAAAGGGAGTGGAAAAACGAAGAGTAAAGGTGAATGATGTGCTTGATTTCCACATTGGCGATGCAGAAAGTTGCATAGAGGGGACACTTTGTACTTACGTGCAAAGGTTCATGGATCCCTATAGGGCATTTTCTGATTTCTTTCAATTACCCACTTAAACAGCCCAACTTTTTTTTAGTGCTTGTGCTATTTTAGAATTTTTACCTCCGACTTTTGAATGCGGAAATCCAACTCATAATCATTGGCTTTACTACCTCTAAGCATATGGTAATTACCTCTGGGCATGCAATTTGGCCAATGTTAAAATCAGGCGGCATTTGACATACTGTCTGATTTTAACATTTTCCCCAATTTGCAACAAGGGCTTCTGTGTCTAAAATATCTCATTTGTATTTTGACAAAATTATTAGAAAAATCAAAAGCCTTGCAGTTACGGATTTAGGTGGCACCTAAGTATTTCTTGGTGGCCTGATTTTCTTCTTTTCAAAAACACTTGTATTACCTGTGCGTTTTTCAGCTGATATATTTATTTGATTTTTCAAAACAATATACGATAGGAGGAAGGATCCCATGATATTGCAAACAAATCGTTCTGCTTCTTTTCATCTATTTTATTTTATTTTATTTATTGTGTATTTGTAAGGTACTTATAGAGCAAGTAAATTGTGTTTCAATGAGCCCACATTGTGATTGAAAAAATTATAACACTGAAGGATAATGAGGGACCTACTAGGCCTTGTGAGCATTCTGAGCTTGCAAATGCTGAGAGAGCAGAGCCAAGGAGGGAGTGGGGGTTAAGTTCTAGGAGTGTCTGTGCTTGTGAGTGAGCAGCAGATGTAAGTGCCTAGTGGAGGAAGTGCTAGGGAGAGGTCAACTGCCCAAAAATAGGTAAGTTCAGGCTACAATGGCATAGGCCAGTGGCTGACGAGGCAAGTGCTGGTAGCTAGCAGAGGCTGAAGGTGATTGGGTGAGGGAGGCCAGGGCCCAGAAGGACACATAAGGGCCCTGGTCACCAATCTCAGAAACTGTGGGATTAGCGGAGTACAGAGAAAGGGAAGGAGGAGGTGAAAAGGAAAATCTTGAGGAGCTTCTGGAATTTGAGTAGATCCGGCTCAAGACAACGAGGAAGGGGGAGGCTGTTCCATAGGAGGGAGCCAGCTGAGGAAAGAGATCGGCCACTAGCCCTTGAAAGATTAAAGAATGTCGAGGCTTAATAACACATAGTAGAAATACGCCAGTCACGAGGGCAAAGTATAAAGTACATTTATAAACAGTCAGCTGTCTGGCTCTCAACACCCCGCAATGTGTGCAAGCAGACACTGTGAGATGAGAGAGTGCTGGACATTTCAAAAACACAAGTATTTATACAGATTTTCCATAATCCCGGACACATCGTCCAGCCCCTTTTCATGTAATACATTTACCTAGGGTTCATAGCCTTTCCACATAACTAATACATGCTCAAACATCTTTGCATAGTTCGTTGCTTTCCTTTAAACATTTCACATGTTTTCCAAACAGAAGACACAAAAGTAACATTCCTTATTTTACTTGCTTATATTTGTCTACCATTTGTTCTTGAGCTTAAAGTCAGTTTAGTTTCAAGGAGAGAAAACAGAGATTTCTGCAAGAGCACATGTTCAGCTATCCATCATTCTATTTTGCTGTTTGAACGGGGAAGAAATTGTTGGTACAGATGGTATCTAAATTACTGATTAGTACGGCTTTTGTTTAGCTCCAAGGTTTCTCAGTGTAGGACAGCCAATCCACTTTAGCAGCTTCAACATTCTTATCTACGTTGACATTATGGAAACAGTACAAAGTTAATTTTGCTCTGCTGGAGCCAAAAACACAATTCTAAACATGGCACAGAGAGCAAGAGGCGATCAAAATGGCAGATAACTCAAAATGGCTACGTAGTCAGCCTGTTTCAGGTTCATTCAATGCGATATTACAGTGCGATGCTGTGCTTAGGCCAATGTTTACCATCAGGCTGTATTCATGCAAAATATACTTTTACAAACCCTCCTTTTGGCGTAAGAGCATTACTCAAACATTAGCATCATCCGAAAACCATGTATCATCACCAGAGCATCCTGAATCGCTATCTTCAAAAACATTGATTGCCATTAATTCCTTAATGGCGATGTCCTGCATTACCAAGGCATAAGTAATTTTTCCCGGCCTATGTGTCTTAGTTTCTAGTTGAACAACTGCTTGTGCACAACTTCCCCCTATCATGGAACAGATGACAGGAAGACACTGTATGCAACAACAGCAAAACAGTACAATGTCAAGGATCACTATTAGAACTGCAAAGATTTTCCAGCCCCAAGATCGTAACAAGTCCCAGAACCATGTGCCAATATCCCAATTTCCCCCTGGAACGTGTACTTCAGTACTCAAGGTTTGCAATTTCTTAATTGCCTTAAGTATGGTGGGGGGATTTGGGTACAAAAACGCAACATGAGGATCCCACCATTTTCCGCACCCCACCACGCTCAGCTAGAATGATGTCTAGCACCATCCTATTTTGGAGAGCCACTAATCTAATAGCCTTTTGCTCTAGTGTCATGTTATATAGGATGTCAGTAGTTTCATTGATGTCTTTTTCTAAAACCCTTGCCAATTTTCTAATATCTTGAGAGTTTCACCATCCTCATCCTGCCTGGGACAAAACATCAGCAGTAGCAGCCATTCTTTTGAAAAAGATTACTCATTACTCTAATAATGAGAGAGGAACAGCAACCAATACCAGGGATTTGATTATACCTAAAAAACAAATGTACTCATCTTTCAACCTAGATACTCACCTCACGTTGCTAAGAGGTAGTTGTGAAATCTGGTGAATTATGCAGCATCCAGCACTGTGGATAAGCTAGACAAAATTGAATCCAATACATTGAGGATCAACACACTTTGGGATCTTTGACCCTAATGGCTCTCCAATCTCGTAATCATCCATTTGAGAGGTAAGAGGTTATGCCATAATTGCGGCCCAAGTATGGGGGACTTTATATCCATCGCTTTTGCTGAATCTTGTACAACGTAGTTGGTCACGAGAATGTGTGGGACATCTGAAATCACTAGTGAATGAACACTGTTTATCTGTGACTCCTGTAAAAGGGGATTATGTATACCGGTTAGTCAGTTTCCGTTTTTTGGTTGACATACCCATACAGAGGTCAGTGTGATTAATAGGACACTGTGTTCTGTTGATTTAGTTATTGTTGAAACTAATGTTGAGAATGATACTCCGGGCTATATAGTGATTGATTGCCAATTGTTCACCTTTTTACTCTGTTGCAGGGGATGAGTCCTCCCGTCCTTTTGACAAGAGCATCGATGGTGACGCACTAATGACATATATGTCTGTTATTTACTGTTGAAATTGATTTGTGCATAACATTGTATGGTCGCAGTTGATTCAGGTTAAACAGTGGCATTTCTATACCAACTTGAAACAGGCAAACCCTTGAAGAATTTCCATAAAATTGTTCTAATTCTACTTTAGGAAAGAAACATGTTGGGTTTATTATAATGCCATTTTATTAAAGATGAAGTTAGGGAATTTCCATAAAATGGTTCTAATTCTACTTTAGGAAAGAAACATGTTGGGTTTATTATAATGCCATTTTATTAAAGATGAAGTTAGGGTTTTCACGTAGTATGAATGGAATGCACGAATGATTGACACATCATTTTGCACAGCACATAGCACTTTCTCAGTTAATTCAATTGTAGGTTTTACATCCATGATTGTTTTAAAAATGACCTTTTTTTCTACACTGTTTTGTATACCTGGACATGTATATATGCGTTTTTTAAATTAATTTTGATAAAATAAACTTTTTAAAAGAATTTTTGTGCGTACAATAACATTAAAATATGTACTGATACAACACTAATTGGCTCAGACTGATGTTTGACTTTTTTTTGGACCTTACTGTGGTTTTCGTTGCAACAGAGTTGTTAATCCATAAGCATTGTTTTGTTTGCAATTTGAAAGGTTTAAGAGGGATTGCTTATGGGTTTTTTCCCTCAAACCTCTTGGTGTTATTATAATGTGATGACATATACACCTGGTAACAGTATTCCTAAATAACAAGCACCCTCCCAGTCTCTTGGCAGCCATGGAAATGCCTCATTACCGCAAACAAAATAAACAGGATCTCCTATGTACAGAGGTCTATCCTCACTGGTTAGTACAGCAGTATTCGTAGATACCTCAAATGTACCCATTGGTTGGGAACCCTCTCTTCGTATGCAAAATGGAACAGAGTTTGGACTATGGGTAATGGTATAGGAAGGAGGCATGGCATCCCTATTACCTACGGGAGCCATTTTTAAGGTAATCATAGATTGGAACGGTCTGGAGAGTTTATCAGAAGGCCTAATAGCTTGCTCCCTATTTGCAAACAGAGAGCATCCTAAAGGTGCTAAAACTCGTTTTTCAAACTCGTTAAGATTAGTCCCATCAACATTCCCAGTGACACTATCGTTCCATCGGCAGAAGAATAATGCCCTAAGTGAAGCATAACAAGGAGTAGTTAGAGGGAGTGGGTGTATATACCAGCCCAATCCCTTTTCCCCATGTTGTGGCAGATGTGAACATATCCAACAATTAGTCTTATTCAGAATGGCATGTGTGACGTTCTTGATCACCAAGAGGGTGTTGTTGTTATAACCCCCTCTATGTTGGAGGTCTCAAGGACGAAGAGTGTGTGAATGCACATATGGTGTAGACATAGTGGAGACACTTGCAGTTGGCAATAAAATATCAAGCGGATGTGCACCCTCCAGATACCACAACCCGAATGTCAATGTAATTACGATACAAGCTGTTATTGTGATCAGTACCCATTTGGTCCTCGGGCGGATTCATCATCAGCAAAACGATCAGTATCCTTATTAGTACGAGTGGCCCCTAAAATAGGCATAGTTTCTCAGCACCCGTTAAGAAGCCTCACTGTTAGGCCTCACTGTTAGGCTTTTGTAGTTCATCCATGGGTGGAACTTGACCACGTGGCCTATCTTGTTTGAAGGTAACTTTGCCGGTCCCTGCCTCTTATTGTTTGCAGCAGAGAAATGACAAGGGACTTCCCTCAACATTGGTTTCTTGTGGGCACAGAAGCCTAGCTGTACTTTCCTATTCTATGTACATTAATGTAATGTCACCAGACTCTAAATGTAAATACTGTTTTGTGGTCGCAGATTGTACCTTGAGACACCAGGTACGGAATGGTCAGTGAACAAAGCGTTGTCGTTTCCTGAAGAAGATGAAGAAGCAGAAACAAGATTGATCGACGGTAAAGAAGAAATTGAAGAAGAAGCAATCTCCCCAGGCACCACGGGCTCAGGAAGGACTTTTGAAGAAGAAGCAACAATCTCCCCAGGCCTCATGGGGTCAGGAAGAATTTTTTCGTGGCACCCTCGGTGTCGCTCAAAGCAGGCTCGTTATGAGCAACAAGATCATCAATTCCCTTCTCCTCCCCTTAGTCATAGGGCAGAGGAAAAGGAATCCTCTTCACATGTGTCGCGTGGATCCAGTGTTTCTTTCTGGTCAGTCGTACTGCAGTTTGCATAACCAAAAGGATCTGATGGGGTCCCTTCCAACAAGGTGCAAGGCAGGTGCCCCTCTTGACATTTTTCACCAAGACCCACTGACCAGGTCTGAGTCGGTGACCTGGACGCTCGTATTTTACAGGGAGGGCTGCTTGTACCTGTTGGTGAATCAAATGCAAGTATTGAATCAACCTGTCCCAATAATCAGACAAAAGTAGATACTCAATAAATTTCAACTGTTTGGGCCTCGGTGCATTCCATACGTTGGCTGGTCTCCCCATGACAATATCATAGGGGGAGAGCCCTGTCTTTGACTGTGCGGTCATCCGCATCGATAGTAAGGCTATTGGCAAAGCATCCAGCCATTTCAGATTGCTGTGTGCGCAGACTTTAGCGATTTTATTCTTTAAGATACCGTTATGGTGTTGCACAAGGCCGGCACTCTGAGCATGTCTGTCCGAGTGGAACCGTTCATAGATCTGTAATCCCGCACATACTTGCAGGATGACAGCAGCAATAAAATGTGGACCATTATTGGACCAAATTACTCTCAGCAAGCCAAAGCTAGGAAAATATTCCTTAAGCATGGTCTTTGCCATTGAATTTCTTTGGCGTCTTTTAGTGGGAAAGCGTCAACCCTTTTGCTAAAGGCACAGATCACAACTAAGACATATTTATAGTTTTGGCAACGTTCTATCTCAATGAAATCAAAATGGATCACCTCAAAAAAGCATGGGGGGGGCCAAAACTGGCCTTCGGTGTTGGTGTGCCTTTCCCAATGTTATGTTGCAAACATATCATGCAACTCTGGACTAAACGTTCAGCAGTTTTCTGGATATTAGTGTTATACCAGACGGGATATAATTGTTAACAAATCTTTTTAGCACATATGTGTGTTGGGCTATGAGCCATGGTGACCATAGCAGTGACATAGGCATTGGGTAGCGTCCATCTTTGCTTCTCATTATCCACCCAACAACCCTCATCGTCTAGACCTGCTGGACCCTCAACCCACTGTTTGATTTCTTCTGGAGTAGCTTCAGCCTGAATTTCTTTTAGACTGCTAACCCCTTTGTCCATCATACAAGTATCAGTAACGCATCTTGCTGAATCGAGCATGTACATTTTTGAGTGCAAATCAGTAGCAGTCTGTTTGGCTATTCTGTCAGCAAAATTGTTTCCTTTTCCTACATCGTCCATCAATTTCTGGTGTGCAGCGCCCTTCATTATTGCTAGTTGTGTAGGAAGCGCAAGTGCTGACAGCAACCGGACTATCAGAGTGTCGTGTTGAATTTTTGTTCTATGTAAGGTCAAGAATTCTCTCTCAGCCCATAGTCGGCCAAAATGTTATGAAATCCCTGCGGCTTGCGCCTCTCCATGTAGCTCGTTTTACTGCCTCTCCTTTTCTGCAACGCTGGCAGTTGCCTTGGAGATGCAGTGTTTCAGCCTCCGGATTTCTTACTGCTCATGTGACTAATCAGCTGTTGTCACATCGTGGGAGGCCCCGCCCCACTCAGAGAGGAGTATTCAAAATGTTATTCTAAAAGTGTAAACGCTGCTTCTAATTAATGTTACTGCTGCAAATTCTTACGGATCATTCTTGTGAATCTTTATCTGACCATGGAACGTCCCTCAACTACCTCTCTTCGCCTGCCCCTTTGGTTTGTCTATGAATGGTTTTCAACCGCTCGTCAGCGGTTCCGTTCAGCTGACGAGCTTCTACGCCAGTCGGCGTTCAAAGTCAGCTTCATCGCGGAAGCCTCTCCCTTCACCACGGACGCTGCTGTTCTGACACCCGGCCGCCAGTGTTGCGTGTCAGGCAGAGCTGGAACAGTCCTGTCACCTCAGTGCAGTAAGCCTTTCCTACCTTTTGTTTCATCGAGGATTGCAACCACTGTACGTTGTATTTCTGTCTACAACGCTGAGAACACTCAGAGTAACACAACCTCCTGAGAACTGCAAATACTCCCTGGGGATGACCCATTGCCTGTTTGGGGATTGTTTTGACCTCTACCTTCATATGCTCTATTGAGAAACTGGGACTTGTTATCCACAGATTGTTGCTGTGCATGTATGAATGCTATCCCGCTAAAGTGCACCATCCTGGCCCTAGTTGCGTCCCTCGTGCCATTCGGGGAAGTCTCCTATACTAACATTCCTTTTTTTGTTATTTTTTCCTGTCATCGTATCAGATTCCTTTGCAAACAACCAATCTCCTGTTAGAGGGTAAGCTCTTTTGCCAATTCTTTTCCATTGGGGTTCTGTATAGGTTTCTGGGGAATAACCTAACCTATCTCTTTCCTTAGTCAACTCGTCCTGTCTACATCTATTGCTGCCATTTCGTTTTCTCCAAGGATCCTTTCTGGTAGTTTTCTGTCCTTCAGAATTGCACCTGTTATTGTATACCACCATACACTCAATTGTGTTTTGTTTTTTCCCTACAGCCTTGGTGTAGCGGTGTGGGTATCCTTGCTCTTTTGGGTAACCAACTCTTTTGATTGTGTCATCATAACAACAAAGGGGTTTGTTGCATTAAAGAGCTCCTCAAGTTGAGGAGGCTTGGTTCTGGAACGTTCCTAAAGAAATGACTCAAATTTAGGCTGAACATACTACCGGAGCAGCTCCCTCTCCTCTGGTGTCTTAAGGTCGAGCAACGCCCGACCTGTTCGGCTAAGCGGTGAGTAACACAACATTATGAACCACCCCAAATGCATACTGGCTATCTGTATATATGTTCAGAAATTTCACAAGCTCTGGTTAGCGCAATAATCTCTGCCACTTGCGCAGAATTATGTGGAATTTGTTTACTTTCCACAACAGTGTTTAATGTGGTGATTGCGTAAGCAGCGGTGGATGTACCATCTGGAAGTTTAAAACAGGTGCCATCACAGAATGGCTCTCCTTGCATGTTCTTTAAGGGTGTATCAATTAAATCAATTCTGCCCTTAGTTTCTTATTCTGTATTATAGAGACAATCATGTGATATCTTGTCACTGCAGTCTGTCTCTTGTGGAGAAGGGAATAGTTCAGCCAGATTCAATGAACATCATATCTTAATTTGGATATGCGGTGCAAATAGAATCAGCTCACACCTTGTTAATCGGGCTGATGTGAGATGTTGTGTCTGCGTTCTGTTTAATAGAACGTCTGCAGAGTGGGGTACCATCACAGTTAAAGACTGACCTAAACCCATACCCTCACTTTGTTTCACAGATGCAGCAGCTACAGCTCTCAAACACCATGGCAAACGTGGAGGAAAAATAGCCACACGGCCTATTCTTGTCCCCATGTTGCTGTGTCAAAACAGGCAAAGCACACCCATCACATTCATGCACATACAAAACAAAGCCTTTTTCGTTATTTGGTGTGCACATAACTGGTGCTGAACACAGCGCAGCCTTAAGCAAATCAAGTGTTCTGGCAATCCATGTTCCACGGTAAAAGCAAAGAAATGTCCTTCTTTGTCAATGCCAACATAGGTTTTGTCAACAAAGAAACATTCTGGATCCACTGTCTACAATATGAGGCCATGCCTATTAAAGCTCTGACCTCCTTCTGTGTATTTGGAACAGACATAGCAGAGATTATTTGTATCCGTTCAGGTGTCGGTCTTCTTCCCTCCTTCGACAGGAGATAGCCCAAATAGGCGACCTCCTGTCGACAATACTGAAACTTCTTCAATGAACCCTTATGACCATGCTCTGCTAAACGAATAAGCAGCAACACAGTGCCCTCTTTGCAAGCATCTTCAGAATCAGCAGCTAGAAGTAGATCATCAACATATTGCAACAACGTGCAAGTGGAAGGTAACTCAAGCGCATCAAGCTGTTCCTTCAACGTTCTACTATAGATACTTGGACTCTCAGTGTACCCTTGTGGCACACAGGTGAATGTGAATGAGCATCTCCTAGGGTGAATGCAAACAAATATCTGCTTTCAACATGAACAGGAATACTAAAGATACCGTTTTTCAAATCCACGACACTAAAATGTGTAGCCATGGCTGGAATCATAGTTAGAATTGTGGTGACATCAGGAACAATCGGAAACTGAGGAGCAACAACCTTATTAATGGCACGCAAATCAATAATAAAATGGAAAGGAATCACATTATCCCCTTTTTTGAAAACTGGTAAAATCAGACTATAACACACGCTCCCCGCAATTTCCTCAACTACACCTCGGTGTATGAAATCAGAAATAATACTCTTGAAAGCCTGTTCACCTTCAACCGAAATTTTATATTGCGGGATACGCTGCAATTGAACACCTGGTTTCAACACAATTTTAACTGGCTCAATTTGTAAAATTCCAACGTCATTATCATTAACTGCCCATAAACATGTCAAAACCTTATTCAATTCAGTTGGTAAAGGCATAGACAAAAATTGTGGGACAGAAGTTTGTTTGGGGGGGAAATCGTTAAGTACACTCCATCTGGAGAACAGTAAATCACAGCATTCATTTTTTTTTAAAATTCAATCCCAACAAATTTTCGCCACAATTTGTCATCAATAGAAATGGACAAGAATCAGTGACTGGTCCCAGTGAAATTGGTACTGTTCGAGAGACCGGACTAACCACTGGCGTACCAGAGAACCCTACAGAAATGTTGCTCTACCCTGATAGTGGAATATCTGGAACCTGTGAATGATCAATAGAACTCTTCTGTGCTCCTGTATCTATCAAGAAGAGATGCTTGCTATTTCCCACCTTCATTTCAACGTAGGGCCTTTTCTGATCGACGGGAATAGGTACCGGTCCCAGACCCTGCTTTGGCTGTCCTAACGGAACAGTATATCGTCAGAGGAGAAATCTTCAGAAAAGTAGACATTCGAAGGATTATCAAAAATATTCCCACTATTAATACTGTGTTGCTGACTATCTTGTGATGGTGTCTGTTGGTTATGTGCAAACTGATTTCTACAAGGTCCCCCTATCCCAGGACGGCCTCTGGATCGCCTACTCATGGCGCCATACGTGCTTTTTGATCTCTGCTGAAGGATCGGGCATTGTGCTCGATAATGACCCCCCTGTCTACAATATGCACACTGGTTTATGTGTACGGGACCCAGTTGTGTGCCACCCTGTGGTGTAATTTGGCCTCTGAACTGCGTATTCCCACTTCTGGCTAATCTAGCTATTTGCTGCAATAACACTGTAGTCTTGAGGTCTCCCTTCTTCTTTTCCACCTTCACTTTCTCTGTATTAACCCTATTTTCATAGTACTGAGCCATATGTAACACTTCAAATTGTGATTTTGCTTGCAAACCACTCTCAGAAGTCATAATCTGATATTGGATTTCAGGCAACAATCCACGCACAAATGTATCAACAAATAACCTCTTTCCTGGCTCTGTACTAAAATCTTGACCACTAAAATCTGAAAACACTTGCTCAAATCTGTTAAAATACTCTGTTGCACCTTCTGACTTCCCCTGCATGCAAGCCATAAGCTTCTCTCATATAATTCTCTTTTCAGGAACCAGAGTTTTAAATTTAGTCACTATTCTATCTGGCAACATCAGTGTCACCTGTGGCAGTTTCTCACCGGCTTTCCTTTCCCCATCTGCTTGTACTAACGCATCCCATGTATCACCCATCCCTGCCTGATCATCTATAGTAATAATCTGCTTCCACAAATCAGCAGGAAGGATCACGGCAAACAACAAATCTATATTACCCAGCGTGAAAACTGACAAATGCAAGACAGATTCAATTTCCTGTTGGATTCTTCCTAATATCTGTAATTGATTGCCTAATGGTATTCACTTCCTTTCTAGAAAACGGGACATGAACAAACTGTGAGACATAATGTGCTTCAATAGTAGTGGCAGGTGTTCCTGCTGCAGCATTAGCTGGAATCTCTACTCTCGGAAAAAAATGTCAGAGGAACCTCCCTCATCGGCAGTTGTAAAGTAGGCAAATCTGAGTGTCTATTAAGCGACAAGGCCAAATTGAGTGACAAAGTAGTCAAAGCAGTATCGGGCAAAAATGCTCTTTTATAAATAACCATCAAATCTGTGAGACAACATACTTTTCTTTTCAAAAATTAATCTTGTAAATACTCCACCATTACTTGTAACACTTTCCTTTGCATTGCTGGAGATACTGACTAAAAGTGTCATGCACTTCAATGGGAGAAATTGAAATATCCGAAATCCATCTAAGAGCGTCTCTTGTGCAAATGTGCATTTCTTCACTCATTGGTTTCAATGGAGGAAGAACTCGCTCCTGCCAATATGAAAACTGCCGTCCATTTTCATCCATCTCATATTTCTGTAACCGATCTAGCTCCCTTTTTAATCTCAAATACCTTCTCTACATGCTCATATACTTTCTCTGCAGTGTCCCTTGAGCAGGCAAGGACGTTCAAATCCCTCAACCCCTGTGGGACATTCATGTCCGTCAAATCACTCCATATATCAACTAAATATGTTCCCATCTGTTCTATCAAAATATTCTGTTCAGGAATACCCCCTTGATCAGAAATCACAACTAAAACAGCCAACTCATCACCCTCTTCTATGTACTTTTTAGCCCACGTATATAATTCTCTCTTTCTGTCTGTCTTTAGATACTGTGCCACGAGTCACTATTCTTGGATCAGCTCCCGCCCCTTCAACCACTACAGGTGGAGCAGAACCACCTGGCAAAGAAAGTTCATACAACTCTTGTACAATAGATAGCGGAGGCAATACCGCTGGCAGTGCACACAGAATTATGGGGACGGCAACTGTTGGTGGAGGTGCAGGAGGAGGAACAACAACGGAAAGAAGAGGAACAACAACGGGAGGAGGAGGAACAAAGGGGGAGGCACATAAGGAGGTGGTGCAGTTGAAACAGTTCTACATTCATTCAATAATTTATTAATGAACTCGTCTGATGTATGAAAATCCTGAGAGGGATATATCTTTTGCACATCTAGTTGGAAAGCCCTATCCATACCTCTGGTGGATTCTGACTGTTTCTGCTGATCATGCAATAATGCTTTCTTAGCATTTGACCTGTGTCTATGTGCATGCTTTTCTCTACTTTTGATTTGCTGCATAGCTTCCTTTCTCCAATCTTTAACTGCATCAAAAGCTGCAGGCCTAGCCTTTTTTCTCGACAATACAGATTCTAAATGCTCTAGGCGGGTAATTTCAAAACTACCTTAAACTGGCCACTGAAGTTCGGAAACACGTCTGGTCTGTCTGTGCCAAATTTAATTAAATGCGATAACTCCCAGGCCATACTTGCAATACCTTAAATAAGCCGGCGACCCTTCGGGTGGAGCCGGTTGGCCTTGTTTCAAAGATTTCCCTGCAGAATAATATCCTGAAACAGGATGACACTTTCCCATGCATAGTTAAATCGCAATCTAACCTGGCTATGTTTGTTTCTGCAAAGACAACACTTTCAACAAATATCAGGATTTTTAGGAATCTGTGTACGACTCACCTGATTTCAATCCAATCGGACATCAAATCATCGTGGCTGGCGTTTTTCGATAAACAGGCCTCGAAACGGGGTCCCTCGTCGTGATGTCCTACTAAATGCTGCTCACCATCCAGGGATCGGGCGTGCAGTATTGCGGAGGAATTGCGTCTCACTTTTCTCACTTTTCAGGGGCCCCCGTCACTCTCCGATCCCGGTCCGGTAGCCTCGTCTTCATCTAGCGATGTGACATCATTCTTGAGGGTCCTTACTCGGGTGCCATCTGAAAGATTAAAGAATATCGAGGCTTAATACCACATAATAGAAATATGCCAGTCACAAGGTCAAAGTATAATGTACATTTATTAACAGGCAGCTGTCTGGCTCTCAACACCCCACAATGTGTGCAAGCAGACACCGTGAGATGAGAGAGTGCTGGACATTTCAAAAACACAAGTATTTATACAGATTTTCCACAATCCCGGACACATCGTCCAGCCCATCTTCGTGTAATACATTTACCTAGGGTTCCTAGCCTTTCCACATAACTAATACATGCTCAAACATCTTTACATGGTTCGTTGTTTTCCTTTAAACATTTCACATGTTTTTCAAACAGAAAGCACAAAGGTAACATTCCTTATTTTACTTGCTTATATTTGTCTACCATTTGTTCTTGAGCTTAAAGTCAGTTTAGTTTCAAGGAGAGAAAACAAAGATTTCTGCAAGAGCACATGTTCAGCTATTCATCATTCTATTTTGCTGTTTGAACGGGGAAGACATTGTTGGTACAGATGATATCTAAATTACTGATTAGTACAGCTTTTGTTTAGCTCCAAGTTTCTCAGTGTAGGGTAAACAATCCACTTTAGCAGCTTCAACATTCTTATCTACGTTGACATCATGGAAACAGTACAAAGTTAATTTTGCTCTGCTGGAGCCAAAAACACAATTCTAAACATGGGACAGAAAGCAAGAGCCAATCAAAATGGCAGATAACTCAAAATGGCGGTGTAGTCAGCCTGTTTCAGGTTCATTCAATGCGATATTACAGTGCGATGCAAATGTAATTAGGCTGATGTTTACTGTCAGGTGGTATTCATGCAAAATATACTTTTACTCCCTCTGTTTAGCGAAGCACTTTACACACAGGGAGTTGGTACCAGAGGAACGTAAAGATCTAGAAGGAGAGTATTTAGTAAGAGCAAGATGTAGATAGTGTGGTCCCTGGCCACAGACAGGTTTATGGATGATGCAGAGGGGTTTGGATGTGATCCTTGCAGCAACCGGAGAGCCAGTGGAGAGTTTTTAGGGCTGGAGAGATGCTGTCCCTGGGCTTGTGGCCAAGGATAAGTCTTGCTGCCCTATTCTGACTTAGCTGGAGGGGGCGCAGAGAGGAAGAGGGTAGATTCAGGAAAAGGATTTTGCAGTAGTCTAGCCTAGAGAGAACCAGAGCTCTGGAGGCATTGAGCTTCTGGGGGAAAGTGAGAAAGGGGAGAATTACTCTGAAAAGGAAGAGTTGAAAGTGGGACTACTTGGCAAAGTCCTGAATATGAGGGAGGAACGAAAGAGAGGAGTCGAGGATGACTCCAAGGTTCCTGGCTTCAGATGAAAACGATGCAAGAGAACCCAGAGAGAATGACCAGAGTAAGGGGCAGAAAGAGGGAGCAGGAGTCCCAATAGGAAGGAGGTCTTCGATGCATTGAGGCAGAGATCGTTTGGAAGTACACCAGGACTAGATGGCAGATGGGCACTCCAGAATGATGAAAGAAGTAAGGAGAGGGTCAGAGGGAAGTTTGAAGAAGAGTTGTGTGTCATCTGCGTAACACTGGCAGTTAAGGGAGAAGGTAGAAATGAGCTATGCCAGTGGAGCAAGGCAAGTGTTAAAGTGTAACGCTCACCTGGCTCCCACGGAGGCGCTGGTCTGGTCTGGGTTGCTGTGGCCTCTTCAAGCGTGATGTGCAGAATTCGGACCACCGATTGAACAGGACCCCCAAATCTTGCTTGTCTGGCCCGTAGGAATATCCTTCTGCAGATGAGAAAGGGGATTAACTGTCTGCTGAATAGTGTGCTTGCTCCCCCCTTTCCCCCTTCGTTCTTCTCTGACTTCCTCCAAAACCCCCGGTTTAAGCTCACCTTATGGTTTGGAAGGATGAACTCTCCATCCTGCTTCTGGTGCAGGGGCGCGCGTTCATCCAGTTACTTCACTGGTTTTCAGAATGGCGCTGGCAAATCCACTTGACTTTTCTGAGCGATACGCCGTAAGTATGAAGATGCAAAAGTTCAATTGTGAGCCTCCTTTTATGTTGTTTTTCCTAACCTGTGATCTGTCCTTTATTTCAGGTGCAGAACAAAGACGATGCGTTGAGGGGTTAAATTGCCGGTGGTAAAATCAGGTGAGTTAGTGATGAGGGCGACCCCTCTAAATGTCTTTATAATTCCCCAGTAATGTCTTTTGTCCTTTCCCCATAGGGGCCGGGGTGCGGTACCTGCCAAAGATGCGGCGCCGACCCGAGATGTGGAATGGTTCACCAAGAAAAGCCAGTAAGTAATATGGCTGAATATTCGGCTTTCCTCTTGTGTTCCCTTGCTCACCTTTTGTCTCTTCTTCTCTCCCCTAGGTGCAGAGATGTGGCGACCGGTGCTGAGAGCCGCGATGGAGCCGGGCGGCGTCTCGGGAACTGGTGAGTGAAGGCGCGGCGCTGCAGCGAGCAACGCAGTGTTTTTAAATGGAAGTCTTCCTTCAAGAATGCTGGCGTGAATGCTGGCGTGAAGATTCCAGATGCAGGTAAGAAGGTTGAATAAGTTCTTGGTTTTCACCTTTCTCTTCTCTTCTTTCCTTACAGGTGTTCCAGGTTCGAGGCGGCGTGGCTGGAGTCCAGGTGCAGGAGCAGACACGGTGAGCGTTCAGCTGCTGGGATGCAGAACAACGCGAAGCATGTGTGGCTGTCCGGGCGAAGACAAGAAGAAGTTCCAGGTGAGTATTCTTCCACAGCCCCACCCAAGTAACAAAATAGTTCCTTCAGAAAAATAGTCCCTCCTAAGCCTCATTTGGCTTGGTTCTTCATGCAGCATGGTCTGCATCAGGTGAGTGTGCAGCATGGTCTGCTTCAGGTAAGTGCACCAAACACTTCCCCTTATGAGCCTGGCGCCTACGGCGCCAGGACTGATGTCCAACATGAGCCTGGCGCCAACGGCGCCAGGACAGAGTCCAAAGAGCCCCTATAAAGGGCCGCTGGGCTTTTACCCAGGGACGTGATGCCTGCTCCCGGGGGTGCTGGGCCTGGCCTGGTGCTGCGGGGGTAGGCATCATGACAGCACCCCCCCCCCCCAAGGCCCCTCCCAAGGTCGTTCCCTCAGGAGGTTTCGGTTTGTTCGGGAAATTCTGATGGAACCTTTTTACTAGCCGAGGTGCATGTACGTGAATGCTGGGTTCCCAAGATCTTTCCTGAGGCCCGTACCCCTTCCAATCAATTAGATAGAAAAGTTTTGATTTTGAGATCTTAGAGTCCAAAATGTTCTTCACCTCGAATTCAGGCTCCCCATCTATCTGGATTGGTTCTGGTGGCTTTATTAATCTGGTTCCTGGTTGCACTGGTTTCAAAAGCGACACATGAAAAACGGGGTGAATCCGCATGTGAGCTGGTAGATCTAGCTTGACTGCCACTGGGTTAATTATAGCTTTGATCGAGTAAGGGCCTAAATACCTTGGATTAAAAGTCCGAGGTCCCTTGAGCGATAAGTGTTTGGTAGCCAACCATACATGATCCCCTATTTGGTATGGAGGCGCCTCCTTTCGATGCAGATCCGCATTCTTTTTGTATTTCCCTTTCGCATGTTGTAAGTGTGCAGTAGCATCCTTGAAGGCTTGAGTAATCGTAGAATGCAAATGGTCCATTGCGGGCATTTTGAGGCTCAAAGGTGAGTCCAAGTCTGAAGTACGAGGGTGATGTCCATATAGGGTATAAAAGGGGCTCTGACAAGTTCCAGACTGTATCGAGTTATTGTATGCATATTCAGCCACCCATAAAATATCCTTCCAATTACCCTCCGATTGGTGCAACATACATCGTAGATATTGTTCAAGGGTCTGGTTCGTTCTCTCCGTCTGACCATCGGTCTGTGGATGGTGGCTGGTTGAGAGTCTTACGTCGATTTGTGCCAGTTGACAACACTTTTTCCAAAAATGAGAAATAAACTGGCTTCCCCGATCGGAGATTAGTATGGACGGGAATCCATGCAGACGTATGATATTTTAGAGGAATTCCTTGGTAAGAACAAAAGCTGAAGGTAATCCTTTCAACGGAATAAAATGGGCCATCTTGGAAAATAAATCCACCACAACCAGAATAGTATTGTATCCATTACAAGAGGGCAGGTCCGTGATAAAATCTAGTGACAAGGTGTGCCAAGGTGCTGGTGGAATGTCTAAGGGTTGAAGAAGACCGGCGGGTTTTGTTTTTTGACCTTTGTTTTGGGCGCAAACTCCACAGGACATCACGAAAGATTTAATATCCTTTCGCCAGGACGGCCACCAGAATTGTCGTTTAATTTTTTCCTCTGTTTTGGCAATGCCAGGATGTCCTTCCATCAGAGTATCGTGATGACGGGAAAAAACCAGTTCTTGCAATTCCTTTTCTGGCAAAAATAAACGTCCTTGGAAGTAAGGTAAGCCATCGTTGATTGAAAAGTCAGACCCCCTTTTGATCCAATCCTGCAAGGCTGAAGAGTGCAGGAATAGTTTTACCCGTGCTTGAATGTCTTCAAGGGTTTGTAAAGTGGTTATCCCCAAGATTCTTTGTTCGGGAATTATCGGCACAGGTTCTGAGTTTGTGTCCATTTCTCCCATTCCAATTCGAGATAGCGCGTCCGCTTTGCCATTCTTACAGCCGGGACGGTAAGTGATTACAAAATCGAACTCAGCAAAGAATAAAGCCCATTGGAGCTGTCGTGAAGACAGAGCCTTGGCAGTTTTTAAATATTGTAAATTTCGGTGATCAGTGATACGGTGATGGTATGCCTGGCGCCAAGAAGATAATGCCGCCAAGCCTTAAAGGCGGACTTAATGGCTAATAATTCCTTATCGGTGATTGTATAATTTATCTCCGGCGGCGAGAACTTTCTGGACCAAAATGCTACGGGGTGCAGTTGGTGAGTTTCGGGGTCTCTCTGAGACAGGACAGCTCCCATGGCTAAGCTGGATGCGTCGGTTTCTACTATATATGGGAGATCAGGACGCGGGTGTTTCAAAATAGGTGCGGATGTAAATTTAGCTTTTAATTCCTGAAAGGCCTGTTCAGCTTCCTCGGTCCATTCAAAACGTTTATTCTTCCGCAAGAGTGCAGTGATGGGTTGCACCACCCGTGAAAATTCCGGGATAAACCTGCGATGAAAATTGGCACAACTAAGCATGCTTTGGACACCTTTCACCGAACTAGGTGATGGCCATTTGAGGATGGCATCCACTTTCCGTGAGTCCATTCGGACCCCTTTAGGTGTCAGGATGAATCCAAGAAACTCAACCTCGGTGGTATGGAAAACGCATTTTTCCAGTTTTGCAAACAGTTTGTGCTGGCGCAATTTCTCAAGGACGGCCCTGACATGTTTTCTGTGATCTGATTCCAAAGAGGAGTACACCAGAATGTCATCGATATACACGACAACACAGACATCAATGAGTTCCCGAAGGACATCGTTCATGAAGAATTGGAAGGCAGCAGGCGCGTTGCACAACCCGAAAGGCATCACCTGGTATTCGAAAAGTCCATATTTTGTACGCAAGGCCGTTTTCCATTCGTCGCCTTCTTTTACTCGTACCAGATGATAAGCCCCCCGGAGATCTAACTTGGTGTATATGCAAGCGTCCTTCACCTGGTCAAGGAGTTCAGGGATCAAAGGCAGAGGGTAACGATTTTTAACAGTTATCTGGTTCAATGCGCAGTAATCGATACAAGTTCTAAGGTCGCCTTCTTTTTTTGGCACGAAGAACAAAGCCGAGGATGCCGGAGACTTTGACGGGCGAATGAAACCATTGGCTAGGTATTGATCTAAATATTGTCTCAAATGCAGATTCTCTGGCTCAGTAAGGGCATAAATCCTGCTACAAGGGGGTTGTGCACCGGGCACCAGATCGATTTGGCAATCGTACGATCTGTGAGGAGGTAACGTGTTGGCCTGTTCCTTTTGGAAGACGTCCTGAAAGTCTTGGTATTCCGGAGGTAGTTGCATGGAGACAGAGGTTACTGATGCTAGACTGATCTTCAGATTTTCTGGGTAGCAGGTTCGTGCACACTCCGGAAAGGTTATTCTCTTCGCTCGCCAATCAATTCGAGGATTATGTGTCTCTAACCAAGGGATTCCGAGAATAACCTGAAACTGTGGAGCCTTGATTACATCAAACACAACTGCCTCCCGATGGCCGTCCGGACCTACAAGTGTCACCTAAGCTGTGGAATGTGTTACCGGTCCCGAGGCAATTTCGGTACCATCAACTGTGGTGATGACATCTTTGCTGGTTTTAGGACGCAGAGGGAGGTTAATCCTGGAGACCAATTCACGATCCACGTAGTTTCCTATAGCCCCACTATCGATGTATGCCTTTATTGCATGCAACCGCTTAGGCTGTTCCGGATCTACGAGGACCATTGGCACAATGAAATGCGAGGTCTGAGAGTTCGTTTTCAAGCTCGGCAAGCGGACCCCTACGCTTGTCGGGCGGGGTCGTTTCCCGATACAGAGGTTTCATGGATTTTATCAGCGGCTCCTACCACCTTCCTGGGCGGCCTTGCCGGGCAATCTCGTAGAAAGTGTCCAGAGGAACCACAATAAAGACATAAGTGCATCTGCCTTTCACGTTCCTTTTGAGTTAAAGGTCCTTTAACTCCTCCGATTTGCATTGGCTCAGAGGCTTCAGCCCCCTTGAGGTTAGCGTGGGTCTTGACTAACACCCGGGTCTCAAACTTGGACCGATCTGCTTTTCTGTTTTGCAGTCTGTGATCCAATTGGACCACTAAGTCTATATATTCTGAGCATTCTTGGGGCAGATTTACAACTTGGGCCAGGACATCTTTAAGTTCTCCGCGTAGACCTCGATAAAATAACGTGATTCTTTTATCCTCTGGCCACCCAGTTTCCACAATTAGTCTATTAAAGGTTGCAATGTCGGAAAGGAGGTCTTGATTGCCCTGTCGCAGAGATAGAAGTTCGTCATCTAGAGCCTGCCCCTGGGAGTGACGAGCAAATAACCTTTCCATGCTTGCTTGAAATCCTTGAAAATCACGAAGAATCGGGTCATCTTGAGTTACCAGTGGAACTGACCAATCGGCAGCACTGCCGCTGAGATATGACAATACAAAGGCTACCTTGGTCTGGTCATTAGGAAAGGCCCCAGGTCTGCACAGGAAATGCAAACGACACTGATTCATGAATACGGCGAATCGTTTGGGGTCCCCAGCAAAGCGTTCGGGTGGGGCCAGCGGCATGTTTCCAGGTAGATTAATCTGCACCGGGTTACTGGAAAGCACAGGAGCGGGGTTCCCTCCGGAACCGGGTAAAGGAGTTTGTCCAGCTTGACCTTGCAAAAGCTGTCTAGCCAGGTCATCAGCTCTTTCCTTTGTTACAATCACTTCCCTCCTGAGAGCATTAGTCTCTTGACGAGCGGCGTGTACTTCGGCCCGTAATTCCCCCAGTAGTTGGGCCAACTGGTCAGTCTCAGAAGTTTCCATAGCGCCTGGGTGGGAATTTGTAGGAAGGCTTCGCGTTCTGTAACGCTCACCTGGCACCCACAGAGGCGCTGTCATGATCTCTGCTCCCAAAAGGCCAGGACTTACTCAACTCCCTTGGAAGCAGACCCATAACCCAGGTTCCGAGTGCCAGCCAGTCCCAATTGGGACCTTTTGGACCCTGTCCTGGCGCCAGTGGCGCCAGGCTCATAAATATGCCCAGTCCCAGCGCTGGAAGCGCCGGGCTCATAATGCTTGGGTGGACTTACCTGCAGCAGACCATGCTACTTACTTACCTGCCAGTTGAACCCCTGATCCTCTTCTGTTTCGGACTACTTTTCCTGTTGGGTGGGGCAGGAGCCACTCCCTAGGTTCAGAACACTGGAACTCTTCTGGAAAGCAGGAACTCTTTTCTTACCTAGGCGTGGCTGTGGAAGGAGACACCTAAGCACTACAGGAGGCTATTTAAACCACACCCGATGGATGAATCTTGCTTTGCGTTATTCTGCATCCTCTGCAGCAGAACGCTCATCGTGTCTTCTGCATCTGATCCTGGGCCTAAAGGAAAAAGGCTTACCATCCTGAATCCAGTCTTCAGCAACATCTATAAAGACAAGAAAGAACAGGTTAGCACTACGGTCTTCAGTGACAGCGCATCTCTTACCTGGTCCATCGGCTGTCATCAACGCCTTGCGCAGCATTCCTGCATCTGAAAGACAAAGGCTTACCTACTCTTCACGCGCTCCGGAGGTCATCGCACTGCATTCCGGCATCTGAAAGACAAAAGCTTACCAACTCTTCGCACGCTCCGGAGGCCTTCGGCGCTGCATCCCGCATCTGTAAGACAAAAGAAGGTGCGTTTAAAGACATTGGGTAACGTTCAATACTCACGTGCCATTACTCCATCCACGCCAAACTCAGTGGGCATTCCGGCATCCTTCAGCAGCTCCGAACTGGTACCTGCAAAATAAAAGGACAGTTAGTGCGCATCGTGAAGCAAGCAACAAGCGCTTACTTATGCGCTTCCAGGCGGTTCTATTCCGCATACGGGTCCATCCTCAACTCACTTCAGCCAGTCAACCGCCAGCGCCGGAACCCTGCAAAATAAGAGACAGCATTACAAAAGACTTTTAAAGACATTTGAAATATTCGGAACTCACCGTTCGTGAAGTAAACGACGGACAGCAGTCCTCTGAAGTCAAGAGGCCTCCGCTACCTATCCAGTGAAGAAACTGGTTACAGCACCCTGCCCCGAGGCAGATGGAGAGCTTGGCGTTCACTTACCTAAGGTGAGAGCGTTAACCTTTGGGGTTCTACAGGAGAGGAGAAGATGAAAGAGATAGGGACACCCCAATAACCCCAGTTCATTAATCCCATATTTTCTATCTGCAGACATCTTACTCTTCGAGTCAGGCATACAGTGCACAGAGGTCCAGCCCAAAGAGCCAACCGGGTGGTGCACATCACTTTTGAAGATACGCTAGTCGCCCAGTCAAGACCGGCGCCTCTGCGAGAATCAGGTGAGCGTTACAGAACGCAAAGCCTACCGCAAAACTCTCGCCCAGGCGCTATGGAAACCTCGGATACCGACCACCTAGCCCGGTTACTTGGGGAACTAAGGGCAGAAGTGTATGCAGCTCGTCGGGAAACAAATGCTCTAAGAAGGGAACTAATTATTTCCAAGGAGCGAACAGACGATCTTGCTAGACAATTGCTACAGTCACAAGCCGGACAGACCCCGTTACCCGCATTAGGGGCAAATCTTCCTTCAACATCCCCTATGAATCCAGTGCAGATCAACCTACCTGGGAATGTACCTCTGGCTCCGCCCGAACGATTTTCTGGTGACCCAAAGAGGTTTGCAGTATTTATCAATCAGTGCCGGTTGCATTTTTTATGCCGGCCAGCAGCCTTTCCAACTGATCAAGCTAAAGTAGCTTTTGTGCTTTCGTACCTTAGTGGCAATGCGGCAGACTGGTCGATCCCTCTAGTTAATCAAGATGATCCGGTTCTCCATGATTTTCAAGCCTTTCAGCTTAGTATGGAAAAACTGTTCGCAAGACATTCACAGGGGCAGGCCTTGGACAATGAGCTTCTTTCGTTGCGACAGGGTAATCAAGACCTTTTGGCTTATATTGCATCTTTCAACAGACTAATAGTGGAAACTCAATGGCCTGAGGACAAAAGGATTACGCTGTTTTATAGAGGTCTACGTGGAGAGCTCAAAGACGTTTTAGCCCAAGTAGTGAATCCCCCACAAGACTGTTCAGATTATATAGACTTAGTCGTTCAAATAGATCACAGACTGCAGAACAGGAAGGCCGATCGTTCCAAGTTTGATGCTCGAGTATTTTCCAAACCGCCAACTCCTTCCAAAGGAGTAGACTCCGGGGAACCCATGCAAATAGATGGCCTGAAAGGACCACTAACACAAAAGGAGCGGGAAAGGAGAAAACAGTTGCAATTATGCCTCTATTGCGGAAAATCAGGGCACTTTCTTTGAGACTGTCCGGTGAAACCAGCCAAGAAGGCGGTAGGAGCTGCAGTTACCAAGGTCACAAACTCTGAGCAGGGAAACGACCTCGCCCGACAAGAATAGAGGTCCTCTTGCCGAGCGTTAAAACCAGTTCTGTGACCTCGCATTTCGTGATACCTATGGTCCTCATTAGCCCTGATCATCCAGATCGATTACATGCGATTGAAGCTTACGTCGACAGCGGTGCCATCGGCAATTATATGGATCAGGAAATGGTTTTGAGGATGAATCTAACTCTTTGTCCCAAGGCTGTAAAGGACTCATTACTACGGTGGATGGTACGGAGATAGCCTCCGGACCAGTAACGCATACCACTCAAGAAGTGACGCTAGTAAGTCAAGATGGACACCATGAGAAGATCGTGTTCGATGTGATCAAGGCCCCTCATTTCCAGATTATTCTAGGGATACCTTGGTTAGAAAAACACAATCCTCGGATCGATTGGCGAGCAAGAACGGTTCAGTTCCCAGAATGTGTCTCTACTTGTCACCCTCCACCTGGTGTTGCTCTAGCAGCAATTTCTTCGGAGACTCCCCAGTTACCTCCCGAATACCTAGAATTCCAAGATGTTTTCCGGAAGGATCAGGCTAACTCTCTACCTCCTCATAGGTCCTATGACTGCCAGATAGACCTGATACCTGGATCTACTCCTCCGTGTAGCAGAATTTATGCCCTCACCGAGCCTGAGAACCTTCACCTCTGACAATACCTGGATCAATACCTAGCGAATGGGTTTATTCGTCCTTCTAAGTCCCCTGCTTCTTCTGCTTTGTTCTTCGTTCCAATAAAAGAAGGGGACCTTAGAACTTGTATAGATTACAGGGCCCTGAACCACATCACCGTTAAGAATAGATATCCGTTACCTTTAATCCCTGAACTCCTGGACCAAGTCAGAAGAGCATGCATATATACAAAGCTGGATCTTAGAGGAGCCTACCACTTGGTACGAGTAAAAGAGGGCGATGAATGGAAGACGGCCTTCCGCACCAAGTATGGGCTATTTGAATATCAGGTCATGCCCTTCGGGCTTTGCAATGCCCCGGCCGCCTTTCAATATTTTATGAACGATGTCCTCAGAGAACTCATAGATGTATGTGTTGTCGTTTACATTGACGACATCCTCATTTATTCTTCATCGGAATCTGAACATCGGAAACACGTGAAAATGGTCCTCGAGAGGTTGCGTCAACACAGACTTTTCGCTAAGTTGGAAAAATGTGTTTTCAACGTGACTGAAGTTGAATTCTTGGGATTCATATTATCACCTAGCGGAGTGCGTATGGATTCAAGGAAGGTCGATGCAATTCTCAAATGGCCATCACCATCCTCCGTAAAAGGGGTTCAAAGCATGTTAGGCTTCGCCAACTTTTACCGTAGGTTTATCCCCGAATTCTCTCGAATAGTCCAGCCCATCACCGCCTTGTTAAAGAAAAACAAACGTTTTGAATGGTCTACCGAGGTGGAACAAGCTTTCCAGAATTTGAAGACAAAGTTTATCTATGCACCAATTCTAAAACATCCTCGCCCCGAACTCCCCTACATCGTTGAAACTGATGCTTCGAGCCTTGCCATGGGGGCAGTTCTATCACAGAAGGACCCAGTAACCAATCAGTTACATCCCGTGGCATTCTGGTCTCGCAAATTCTCGCCTCCTGAGATCAATTACACTATTACTGATAAGGAACTTCTGGCTATCAAGTCTGCCTTTAAGGCTTGGCGGCATTATCTTCTGGGGGCCCGACACACCGTTACAGTGATTACGGATCACCGAAACCTGCAATATCTGAAAACCGCAAAAGCCAAATCCTCTAGACAACTCCGTTGGGCACTATTCTTTGCCGAGTTTGACTTCATAATTACCTATCGACCTGGTACAAAAAACGGTAAAGCTGATGCGCTTTCTCGGATGGGAGTGGAGGAACACTTGACCAACCCTAAACCTGTACCTATCATTCCCGAACAAAGAATTCTGGGTGTAATAACCACACAATCCATAGAGGAAATTAAGGATAAAACCAGGCAACTTATAACTCCAGCAGAAATACAGAATTGGCATCTGCAGGGAAAGGACTTTGCAGTAAAGGAGAACTTATTGTATTTCCAAGAACGATTATACCTGCCCAGCACAGATTTACAGAAAAAGGTGATCTCTTGTTATCACGAGTCTCTAATGGAAGGACATCCCGGTATGGCCAAAACCTCAGAAAAGATCAAGCGCTACTTCTGGTGGCCGTCTTGGAAAAAAGATATCGGAGACTTTATAATGTCCTGTGGAGTATGCGCCCAAAACAAGAGTCAAAAGGAAAGACCAGCCGGCCTCTTACGCCCTATTGACATCCCACCTCGCCCTTGGCATACGCTTTCTATGGACTTAATCACCGACCTACCTCCATGCTCCGGATACAATACGATCCTGGTAATCGTGGACTTATTCTCCAAGATGGCGCATTTCATTCCACTCAAAGGCTTGCCAAGAGCAACAACTCTGGCCCGAGAATTTCTCGAAAACATTGTCCGACTGCACGGTTTTCCTTCAGTGCTAATTTCGGATCGAGGTAGTCAATTCATTTCTCATTTTTGGCGAAGTTGTTGTCGGTCGGCTCAAATTGATGTGAGATTATCGACCAGTCACCACCCTCAAACCGACGGACAAACCGAGAGGACCAATCAAACTCTGGAACAGTATTTACGCTGCATGCTGCAACAAACTAAAAAAACTTGGAAAGATATCCTTTGGATAGCCGAATATGCCTACAACAACTCTGTCCACTCAGGAACTGGGAAAACCCCGTTTTTTCTTTTATACGGCTGTCACCCTCGAACCTCAGAGTTGGATCCACCCCAAGATCTTGGAACACCAGCAGTAGACTACCTGCACTCTACAATCACCCAAGCTTTTAAGGAAGCCGTTTCTCACCTTCAAAGGGCTAAAGAACAATACAAGAAAGGAGCAGATCAACATCGGAAGGAAGCCCCCCAATATCAAGTAGGAGATCAAGTCTGGTTACCCACCAAATATCTACCTCTAAAAGGACCACGCACATTCAACCCAAGATACCTTGGTCCCTATTCCATCACTACCATAGTAAACCCAGTAGCGGTCAAGTTGGACTTGCCCCCTCACATGAAGATACATCCGGTCTTCCACGTCTCTCTTTTAAAACCCGTGCAACCTCAAACCCGACTAACTAAATCCCCAAAACCTTTCCTAGTTGATGGAGAACTCGAGTTTGAAGTCAAAAGCATCCTGGACTCTAAGATCTCCAAATCTAAGCTATTTTACCTAATTGACTGGAAAGGCTACGGCCCTCAAGAAAGATCCTGGGAACCTGCAGAATATGTCCACGCTCCTCGTCTAATCAAAAGATTTCATCAAACATTTCCTGACAAGCCAAAACCCCCAGGGAAGCCCGGTTTGGGAGGGGCCTTGAGGGGGGGTACTGTCATGATCTCTGCTCCCAAAAGGCCAGGACTTACTCAACTCCCTTGGAAGCAGACCCATAACACAGGTTCCGAGTGCCAGCTAGTCCCAATTGGGACCTTTTGGACCCTGTCCTGGCGCCAGTGGCGCCAGGCTCATAAATATGCCCAGTCCCAGCGCTGCAAGCGCCGGGCTCATAATGCTTGGGTGGATTTACCTGCAGCAGACCATGCTGCTTACTTACCTGCCAGTTGAACCCCTGATCCTCTTCTGTTTCGGACTACTTTTCCTGTTGGGTGGGGCAGGAGCCACTCCCTAGGTTCAGAACACTGGAACTCTTCTGGAAAGCAGGAACTCTTTTCTTACCTAGGCGTGGCTGTGGAAGGAGACACCTAAGCACTAGAGGAGGCTATTTAAACCACACCCGATGGATGAATCTTGCTTTGCGTTATTCTGCATCCTCTGCAGCAGAACGCTCATCGTGTCTTCTGCATCTGATCCTGGGCCTAAAGGAAAAAGGCTTACCATCCTGAATCCAGTCTTCAGCAACATCTATAAAGACAAGAAAGAACAGCTTAGCACTACGGTCTTCAGTGACAGCGCATCTCTTACCTGGTCCATCGGCTGTCATCAATGCCTCGCCCAGCATTCCGGCATCTGAAAGACAAAAGCTTACCAACTCTTCGCACGCTCCGGAGGCCTTCGGCGCTGCATCCCGCATCTGTAAGACAAAAGAAGGTGCGTTTAAAGACATTGGGTAACGTTCAATACTCACGTGCCATTACTCCATCCACTCCGAACTCAGTGGGCATTCCGGCATCCTTCAGCAGCTCCGAACTGGTACCTGCAAAATAAAAGGACAGTTAGTGCGCATCGTGAAGCAAGCAACAAGCGCTTACTTATGCGCTTCCAGGCGCTTCTATTCCGCATACGGGTCCATCCTCAACTCACTTCAGCCAGTCAACCGCCATCGCCGGAACCCTGCAAAATAAGAGACAGCATTACAAAAGACTTTTAAAGACATTTGAAATATTCGGAACTCACCGTTCGTGAAGTAAACGACGGACAGCAGTCCTCTGAAGTCAAGAGGCCTGCGCTACCTATCCAGTGAAGAAACTGGTTACAGCACCCTGCCCCGAGGCAGATGGAGAGCTCGGCGTTCACTTACCTAAGGTGAGAGCGTTAACCTTTGGGGTTCTACAGGAGAGGAGAAGATGAAAGAGATAGGGACACCCCAATAACCCCAGTTCATTAATCCCATATTTTCTATCTGCAGACATCTTACTCTTCGAGTCAGGCATACAGTGCACAGAGGTCCAGCCCAAAGAGCCAACCGGGTGGTGCACATCACTTTTGAAGATACGGTAGTCGCCCAGTCAAGACCGGCGCCTCTGCGAGAATCAGGTGAGCGTTACAGGCGCTGGTCTGGTCTGGGTTGCTGTGGCCTCTTCAAGCATGATGCGCAGAATTCGGACCACCGATTGAACAGGACCCCCAAATCTTGCTTGTCTGGCCCGTAGGAATATCCTTCTGCAGATGAGAAAGGGGATTAACTGTCTGCTGAATAGTGTGCTTGCTTCCCCCTTTCCCCCTTCGTTCTTCTCTGACTTCCTCCAAAACCCCCGGTTTAAGCTCACCTTATGGTTTGGAAGGATGAACTCTCCATCCTGCTTCTGGTGCAGGGGCGCGTGTTAGTCCAGTTACTTCACTGGTTTTCAGAATGGCGCTGGCAAATCCACTTGACTTTTCTGAGCGATACGCCGTAAGTATGAAGAGGCAAAAGTTCAAGTGTGAGCCTGCTTTTATGTTGTTTTTCCTAACCTGTGATCTGTCCTTTATTTCAGGTGCAGAACGAAGGCGATGCGTTGAGGAGTTAAATTGCCGGTGGTAAAATCAGGTGAGTTAGTGATGAGGGCGACCCCTCTAAATGTCTTTATAATTCCCCAGTAATGTCTTTTGTCCTTTCCCCGTAGGGGCCGGGGTGCGGTACCTGCCAAAGATGCAGCGCCGACCCGAGATGTGGAATGGTTCACCAAGAAAAGCCGGTAAGTAATATGGCTGAAAATTCGGCTTTCCTCTTGTGTTCGCTTGCTCACCTTTTGTCTCTTCTTCTCTCCCCTAGGTGCAGAGATGTGGCGACCGGTGCTGAGAGCCGCGATGGAGCCGGGCAGCGTCTCGGGGAGTGAAGCGCTGCGCTGCAGCGAGCAAGGCGGTGCTTTTAAATGGAAGTCTTCCTTCAGGAATGCTGGCCTGAAGATTCCGGATGCAGGTAAGAAGGTTGAATAAGTTCTTGGTTTTCACCTTTCTCTTCTTTCCTTACAGGTGTTCCAGGTTCGAGGCGGGCGTGGCTGGAGTCCAGGTGCAGGAGCAGACACGGTGAGCGTTCAGCTGCTGGGATGCAGAACAACACGAAGCACGTGTGGCTGTCCGTGCGTGGCTTAAATAGCCTTGGAAGAAGTTCCAGGTGAGTATTCTTCCACAGCCCCACCCAAGTAACAAAATAGTTCCTTCAGAAAAATAGTCTCTCCTAAGCCTCATTTGGCTTGGTTCTTCATGCAGCATGGTCTGCATCAGGTGAGTGTGCAGCATGGTCTGCTTCAGGTAAGTGCACCAAACACTTCCCCTTATGAGCCTGGCGCCTATGGCGCCAGGACTGATGTCCAACATGAGCAGTCCAAAGAGCCCCTATAAAGGGCCGCTGGGCTTTTACCCGGGGGCGTGATGCCTGCTCCCGGGGGTGCTGGGCCTGGCCTGGTGCTCCGGGGGTAGGCATCATGACATAAAGAGCCAGGGAGAGAGGTTGGATCACTGGGGGACAACACAAGTGGAGAAAGATGCAGGGTAGGACAAAGTGCCCAGAATAACCTGGGACGGAGAGTCACTGAGGAAGGAGGTCAGCCAGTCCAGTACCAGCTGAAAGATGTAACTCTTGAAACACTTTTGTATAGGCGCGTTATAAATGCCATATCATATCATATCATCTAGAGCAACACTTATTGCAATCCTAAACTCCTTGCAACAGTTGTATAATAAAAACACTAATTTCCTCAATGTAATCTTAAGGGGATTTATGTCTTTACTTCCCCTGCGTTCACTTTGCCATACATTCAGAGTCACATTTACTTCTTCATACCTTTACTTCTCCTGTCTTGCTCTTCCCCTAGCATTCACTTTGTCATTACAGGGGTAGGTCCCCCTGCACCTTTTTTCTTTTTCACCCCATATTCTACCCCCTTGCGATCCCTTGACCCCATTCCTAACCCTAACCACATGCATTGCCACCTTCACAACATGAAGGTGGAGATGAAGTAAAGGCATAAGGAACTAAAAGTATGACAAAGTAAATATCTGGCGAAGTGAAGGTAGACCCAGTAAGTTTAGGGGAAGTGAAGGTAGACTCTGTAACTGTAGGGAAGTGAAGGTCGACTCAGTAAAGGTAGGGGAAGTGAAGGTAGGCTCAGTAATGGTAGGGGAAGTGAAGGCAGTAAGGGTAGAGGAAGTGAAGGTAGACTCAGAAGGTGTAGGGAAGGGAAGACAGGCTCAGTAAGAATAGGGGAAGTGAAGATAAACTCAGTAAGGGTAGTGGAAGTAAAGGTAGACTCAGTATGTGAAGGGGAAGTGAAGGTGGGCTCAGAAAGTGTAGGGGAAGTGAAGGTAGACTCAGTAGGTTTAGGGAAGTGAAGACAGGCTCAGTAAAAATGGGGGAAGTGAAGGTAGGCTCATACAGTGTAGGGGAAGTGAAGGTCGACTCAGTAATGGTAGGGGAAGTGAAGGTAGGCTCAGTAATGGTAGGGGAGGTGAAGGCAGTAAGGGTAGAGGAAGTGAAGGTAGACTCAGAAGGTGTAGGGAAGTGAAGACAGGCTCACTAAGAATGTAGGAAGTGAAGGTAGAATCAGTAAGGGTAGTGGAAGTAAAGGTAGACTCAGTAAGGGTAGGGGAAGTGAAGGTAGACTCAGTAAGGGTAGGGGCTGAAGGTAGACTCTAAGTGTAGGGGAAGTGAAGGTAGACTCAGTAAGGGTATAGAAAGTGATGAAAGGCTCAGGAAGGGTAAGGGAAGTGACGGTAGACTCAGTAAGGGTAGGAAAGAGAAGGTAGGCTCAGTAAGTGTTGGGGAAGAGAAGGTAGACTCAGTAAGAGTAGGGGAAGTCAAGGTAGGCTCAGTAAGTGTAGGGGAAGTGAACGTAGGCTCGGTAAGGGCAGGGGAAGTGAAGGCAGGTTCAGTATGGGTAGGGGAAGTAAAGGTTGATTCTGTAATGGTAGGGGGAGTGAAGGCAGACTCAGTAAGGGTAGGGGAAGTGAAGGTAGACTCAGTAGGTGTAGGGAAGTGAAGACAGGCTCAGTACGAATATGGGAAGTGAAGGTAAACTCAGTAATGGTAGGGGAAGTGAAGGCAGACCCAGTAAGCTTAGGGAAAGTGAAGGTAGACTCAGTATGTGAGGGGGAAGTGAAGGTAGGCTCAGAAAGTGTAGGGGAAGTGAAGGTTGACTCAGTGGGTGTAGGGAAGTGAAGACAGGCTCATTAAGAATGGGGGAAGTAAATGTAGACTCAGTAAGGGTAGGGGAAGTGAAGGTAGACTCGATAAGGGTAGGGGGTGAAGGTAGACTCAGTATGAATAGGGGAAGTGAAGGTAGACTCTGTGAGTGTAGGGGGAGTGAAGGTAGACAGGGAAGTGATGAAAGGCTAAGGAAGGGTAGGGGAAGTGAAGGTAGACTCATTAAGGGTAAGGAAGAAGTGCAGATAGGCTCAGTAAGAATAGGGGAAGTGAAGGTATACTCAGTAATGGTAGGCAAAGTGAAGGCAGACTCAGTAAGTGTAGGTGAAGTGATGGTAGACTCAGTAGGTGTAGGGAAGTGAAGACAGGCTCAGTAAGAATGGAGGAAGTGAAGGTAGACTCAGTAAGGGTAGGGGAAGTAGAGAAAGGCTCAGTAAGAATTGGAGTAGTAAAGGTAGACTCAGTAAGGGTAAGGGAAGTGAAGGTAGACTCAGTAAGGGTAGGGGGTGAAAGTAGACTCGGTAACAATAGGGGAAGTGAAGGTAGACTCAGTAAGTGTGGGGGAAGTGAAGGTAGACTCAGTGAGGGTAGGGCAAGTGATGAAAGGCTCAGCGGGGGATTCCACACTGAGGGGGCTCCACCCTGCACACCTCAGGTCTCCCAAGTTCCCGGAAGGTGGCCTTTGCTGTTTCCCACACCATTGCCATACCCGTCTCCCCGTTGTCATTGGTATCGAAGTAGGCCTGTATCTCCCCCTTCAGGAAGCCCCTGAACACTTGGTTTCTAGGCAAGATATCATTACAACTCCACCAATAATGTCATGATGCCCGCTCCCGGGGAGCCGGTTCAAGCCCTGCGTCCCCGAAAGCAGACATCCAGTCCCCAAGGAAGGGCCCAGCAACCCCATATAGGGGCCCTTTGGACAGTGTCCTGGCGCCTATGGCGCCAGGCTCATAAAAGACATCAGTCCTGGCGCCATAGGCGCCAGGATCATTATGGGAGTGCTTGGGTGCACTTACCTGATGCAGACCATGCTGCAGGATCCCGGCCTCCTTGAGGCCTGAAAGGAACTACTTTACCTGTGGGACTAATTTACCATCCGGGCGTGGTCGGGGAAGGATACATACCTGATTGGAGGAAGGATACATACCTGGAACTTCTTCCAAGGCTATTTAAACCCCACCCGAACAGCCACACGTGCTTCGCGTTGTTCTGCATCTAGCAGCTGGACGCTCACCGTGTCTGCTCCTGCATCCTGACTTCTGCCACGCCTGCCAGCATCCTGGATCACCTGCAAAGGAAGAGAAGAAGAGAACAGAAGAAGGAAAAGTCCTTACCTGCTAAATCCGCATCTCGCCGACAATCCTGAAAAGGAAGACTTTTATTTAAAAGCTCATCGCGTCGATCGCTGCAGCGCCGCATTCCACTCACCTTTACAGGGCGCCTCCATGTTCAGCAGCGATCATCCGGATTCGCAGTCACGCCCCAGCGCCTAGGGAGAAAAAGACCAGAACAAAAGGTGAGAGAGAGAAGGGAATAAGGAAAGCTAAATCTCCATGTTAAGACTTACCTGTTGATTCATTCCCTCTTCATTTCGGGTCCGCGCCGCATCCTGGCATTTCCGGACCCCGGCCCCTAAGGGGAAAAAGAGACATCAGCGTTAATGAGCGAATGAAACGACATTACCAAAAAACGCTCATTAAAGACTTGCCTGATTTCTACAAGGATTTCACCTCTCATCTCGGGTCGGTGCCTGTTCCCCGGCATTCCGTACCCCGGCCCCTATGGGGAAAAAGACACTAGCATTAGTACATTAATGCATGGACACAAGGGGAACCTCTTATCAAAAAACTTACCTGGAAGCCAAGCAAGTTTGGTTCTCACCAATCCGAAAATCCAGTGAAGTAACTGGATACCAACGCGCCCCTGCATCAGAAGCAGGATGGAGAGCTTGTCCTTCCAGACCCTAAGGTGAGACGCTACGAGGAATCACAGAAGGGTTTCGAGGAGGGTGAGAGGGGAAAGTGGGAGGCTGATTGCATTACCCCGCAGGCAGTTAATCCCCTATTTTCGCCTACAGAAGGATACTTCTGCGAGCCAGACAAGCCAGATTTGGGGGCCCGGTCCAGTCTGTCTTCCGAACCCTGCGCATCACCTTAGAAGAGGTCACAGCAGCGCGAACCAGGCCAGCGCCTCCGTGGGAGTCAGGTGAGCGTTACAAATAATTCCACCTAGCCTCGGGCAGTTGCCAGTCTACCACCACTGGCTCATGGTCTGACCACGTAATGGCTTCCGACCTGGGGCTCCCCATCTCACGCTCCTGTTCCCTCGGTATCAACAGGAGATCGATCCTTATATATGACTGGTGTGGAGGGGAGAAGAACGTGCAACCCCGGGTCCTGGCCAAGATCGTCCACCCAAAAATGTTCCTGAAGCAGGTCCCTCAGGACTGATTGTCCTTTGTCTCCCCTTTCGTCCCTTCGCGGACCGCCAATACAACTTGAGGTCCGTTATCAGACTGCAGTCCCCCCAGCAACATCTCTCCCTCTGCCCACTCGTCCATTACCCTGAAGACCTGGCAAATGAACCCCACTTGGCCCACATTGGGTGCATAGAGTGTGACTAGCGTAACTCGTGTCCCTTCACACATTCCTTTTATTCCCAGAAACCTTCTTCCAAAGCCCCTTCTGACCTCTGTCTCCTTAAGGTGGAATGATTTCCCCAACAGTATACCCACACCTTCTTTCTTAGAGGTTCTATGAGAGGCCCAGAACTGTCTCCCTATCTCCTTGACCTTTATCGGTGACTCAGCCCCTTGTCTATAGTGCGTCTCTTGTAAAAAGAGAACCACCATTTTCTGTTTGCGAAACATATATTGCTAGTCAGAGACCGTTTATTTTGTGAGCTCAGGTCCTTGATGTTTAGCGTACCCACTTCCCCCTCAACCATTATCCCTTCTTTCCCCTTGCTCTTTGCTCCTCTCGTGTTCCACCCAACTCAAGGCCTCTTCAGTAGTCGGGTTCCATAGCTCAACTCTTCGCCCCCACCTACCCCCTAACCCCTCCTCCCCCCTCCCAACCATCCCCCAAATTGAGGCGTCCGTCTCCATCTCCCAATGGAGCTGGGCATGGTTAACAAATCAGCAGGGATTTGTCCCCTGCCTAGGGTTTCTCGTCAAGCCTGTCTACCGCTCCCATTTCCCTAAGCCTATAGTACCAAGTGAAAAAAACAACCCCCTTCCCCCTAGGTCCCTGTTAACCCCCTTATCAACCTTGTATTACCAACCTTCAAAACACAATAGAAAGTCTAACATGTGAAAACCTCACAACAGATGCATCACTGGCCATTCCTCCATGTCAACTAGGAACTGCCAAACATTGGTAATTCCATAGTCAATCCCCTCCCATCTGGGCACCATGAACGTCAAAGGCGCCCCATAGAGTGTAAGTGAACAACATTATTTAGCATTGCAGCCCCTCAGGTGTTCTCTTTCCTTGGGGATGGGGTATTCAGTTTCTGGAACTTTCGGCGACCTTTCGCCCTTCACTTTCCACTGTCCGATTCCAGATCACTGGGCCCCTATGCTGGGTCCAGCCTTCCCTGCCATGCTCCGCTGAGGGACCTTCCCGACTTCCAACCAGGTCTTCTGTAATCCTCTGAATGTCCTCCTCAGCCACCAAATGATGCACTCCCCCTCCCATTGAAAGCCAGTGAGAATGGGTATCTCCAGCGGTACCTGACTCCTTTCTACTGTAGCCATGTAGTGAGGGCCCCACACTTTTTCCGTCTCAACAGCGTGTGAGCCGAGAGGTCCTGGAAGATGGCTACTTTTGAATCACTGTATTGTATTTCCCTTAGGCGTTTAGCTCTTTCCAGGATCTTCACCTTGTCGCCGTAGTAGTGCATTCACGCTAGGACCGTGTGGGGGCCACGTGCTCCACCACACGCCCGATGGACTCTGTCCATCATGACCTTCTCACCGGCCTCCTCTCCGAGGACCATCCTTATGTCCTGCACCTTGTGTTCAAAGCCTATAGGTGTCTCGCCCTCCGCCTCCAGCAGTCCGAAAGAAACAAAGATTGTTCATCCTCTCACGATTTTCAATATCGTCCACCTTGAGGCGTGGCTCCTCTTCCTGACAGTCCATTTCCATGAAACGGTTCTCCATCTGCTTCTCCAGGAGCCCTGTGGACGTCCGATTAGCCTTGACCCCATCCATCCTGTCTTCCAAAGTGGACGACTTCGCTGACAGATCGGCCAGTCTCACCCCCATATCCGTTTTCATCCCCCTTATTTCCTCCAGAATGGTTTGGATGTCTGTTTTTATAGAGCCTAGCTCCGCCTGCGCCACAGGGGCACTCCCAGGTTCCATCGTAGAATTCTCAACTTGGAACTGAAACTTGGCCAAAGTCTCCTTCCAGCTCATGGATTGCCCCAATCTTACTCCCTTCTTTGCTCTGCGGGGGCTTCAGATACATGTTCACCAGCCCATAGGCACCGCTCCCGGTGATATAACCTAAGTCCTTCAATGAGGCAACTGTTACTTCAGAGAGGCGAGTGGGTGTTAGTATGGCTGAGGGGGGTACCTCCGATATGGATGAACTTTCACCCGCACCTGTTGCTCCTCTGGGGTGACCCCCTACCAACACCCAGTTAATGTTGCTGCACCCTCCCTGTTATCGAGCCGGTGGGGTGGGTTTCCTCCACAGAGCCTTTATCCAGGAGCTTTCTTTCCTTGAGGCTGAGGGGGTTCCCTTCAATGAAGGGGCTGGTCTCCCATCCCAACGGGACCTTCTGCAGTTGCCTAGTGTCTGGCCCAGGAGTTTACATTGCCCTCCACTGCCAATCTGTCAGTATTCAATATGTGGTGGGGGCTATGGGTTATTCTTAATGGAGCCCTGCCCCATAGTCTCTAAGGCTCCTCTCCCTTTGGGCCTTTCTTTATTTCGTAGGGGGCACCAGCCCCAGGGTCCCGTCCCCACTTAGACCAGCGGGAGGGGGAAGAGCGGCCCCCGATCACAAGCGGCTACCCGTAAGTCTTTTGGTATCCCCAGCTGTCAGTCAGGCCTCCCGGAGACTCCCACTATGTGCAACAGCCCATCGGCACGCACAGGGACTGATGGGGCCGACACACCACCCCTTCAGGAGGGGGCCAAGGTTGTCCTCCCACCTCCACGTCTGGCGTCAGGTTGTTTACCCCACTCTCCCCCGACCAGGGATGGCACGTTCTTGCGTCAGCCTCAGCGGGGGATTCCACACTGAGGGGGCTCCTCCCTGCACACCTCAAGTCTCCCAAGTTCGCTCAGCATTGGTAACCCACAGTTCTGGCTGAGCACACCGGCTTCCCTCCGTCGCAGCTCGTCTCTTCACAATCGCTGCATGCGGGTCCTCAATTCGAGCGGTTTTACTTTCCCTCATTATCAAAGCGAAGCGCGGCTGGCTGGAGGGATGCTGATGCGCACCAGGCTGTTTCGGAAGTGCCAGAGCAATTTCAGGACCTTATTTCATGCTCCTCTGGTTGGCTTCATGTTCCCATGCAGGGTTATCAATTGTGTGGGATGGTGTTGGCTAGTTCCTCACCATAACTTCTCAATGTTCACTAGGCTGGGGACGGAGCACAGCAGTCAGGCAGCTGTCTTGCCTGCGCCCCCTTGTCTTAATTAGGATTTTTAATATATTCTATAATTCAATATCCTGAGCAGAATGGGTATCCAGCAAAGCCTTGTGCCCAACCGGTAAAGATTCTTAAGGGTCACACTCTAAAAGATTGATCTGAACATGCTCTTGTTCCTAATGGAGTTCAATTCTGGAGGGCAGTTTTTTTAGTTCTATATATACATCCTCTTCTAATTCGTAGGTTCTGGGTCTTATGAGCGGGGAGGGTGGGAGTGCTGGATCAAGAGATTCTAGACTTAGGGAGGGTGGTATCTGGAGTCCCTCTTCGTTCTACCCCTGCCCTGGGTAAGGACAGTGCAGAGATATCACTATAAGGGCTCTGCCGAAGAGGATATGCAAAGTAGCTCATGATCCGTTCTAGGATGAAGTCAAACTCTGCATATTCCAATTATTACACCATGTGGGCTGAACACCAGAAAACACAATATGTGGCCTGGTTCACAAAGATACAAACCTGCATGTTATCAGTTATTATTTAAAATCGAAAAGGGTGGTGCGCCCGCTTAATGATCTTTGCAGAAGGAATGGGAATGGAATACACTATAATGCATTAGGGATTCCTATCTAATAGGGAACCGTTCTCCCTTTGCTTATCTGACCCATCTCTCTCCCTCATAGTTCCAGGATAGAGCGCCTGGCGCACAATGCTCAGGGTTCTAACATTCAGCAAACTTCTCTGGTAGACTAAACACAGTCTCCTGATGAGAGTGATAAGGATCTGTCTGGGGTTGCACTGTCTTTGGGTTACAGCTCCTAGTGCACTTTAACTGATCAAACACAGTCTTTTTGACACACCACAGTCACTGGGACAGATATCCCATGATACTTCTTCAGAAACTGAGGTGTGGTGTTATAGTTCCTGGGTCACTATTTGTGAACTGCAGAATGATGGCTCACCAGTCTCTCATTCTTTGACAGTGTCAGCTCATCCAGGTCCAGTTCCAAGGATGGCGCCTAACGTATTCTTGGTTCGTCACAGGGCTATATTACCCACATCACTCATGGTAAGTCTATGGGATATAGGGCCCAATTCACAAATACATGGACTAAAGCAAATCAGAGATGCCTCTCAGAATGTCTGATTTGATTCTGCTTTACAGAGTCTAAAACTGGAGCAAATCTGGAGAGGCCTGGAGCCGATAGGATGCCCTGAGCAAATCTAATCGCATGTACACGCAGGGGTGTTGCTAGGTCTGGAAAAGATCTGGGGCTACGCTCATGTCGGGAATGGCAGGACTCAGGGCTAGCTAGCCCTTTGGTTGTAGACCCTGGGCTTCTATCCGGGGCTACAGCCAAAAGATCCAGGGCTATAGCCCCCTTAGTCACCCCCTAGTAACGCCTGTGTGTACACGTGAACATTTGAGGCCCACTGTGGACATTTCCAGATTGGCTCTAGTTTTAGCCTTTGTAAATCCGGTATAAAATATCAGGTGCAAATCAGAAATGCACGGGATGCCCAGGCAACTTATGCCCTGCATGGTTTTAATTACGTGGGAAAGTGGCATCACGTGCCTCCAGGAACACCAATTTTGTCAGCAAGGGTGGGCGGACGCAGAAGTGATTGGCAGAAATCTCCTGAGCAACAGGAAGCAAGGAAAGGGAAAAAGCATGCCTTGCAGGGGCAAATCCGAGAGTGTCGAGAGGAAAGAGAGTGTTAGTAAAATGGCAAGGCCGGGCACACATCTCAATAAGGTGCAAAAATGGCACCACCAGTACCTGGCATAATAGCTGGTCGCCTGCGGGTCTAAAACGAAGAGAGCAAATAACAGCTGAAGCAACACAATCTACACAATTGTACGCAAGAAGTCAACAGGGATGCTTCGGGCCATAGTTTGCGCTTTATAAATCCTGTAATAATAATAATAATAATAATAATTGAAACATGCGAATTGGAGCAGAAAAGAAACAAAGTGACTGATTTACGCAGTTCTTTGTGATTATTCACATCAAAGGAGCAGGAATAAAAGCTGCCACCGGTTCTAAACCCTTCCAGAGACCCCCTGTAACCCGAGCAGCTAAGCTGCAAAGTGCCAAGTGCAAATATCAAACCAAAGGTCAAAACAGCTCTGTCTGTGCATGTATATAGACAAGGAGACACAGAAATCCGAGCAGTTGCAGGCTTCAAGGCCCTCGCGCCCCTGGGCCACCTGCACAACTAGAGCGCCTTGCGTAAAGGGTATATGCCCACATTCTAGGTCTTAAAAGCTTTCAATTAAAACGGGGAAAGAAATACAAAAATAGAATGCATATACACTACAAACATAACCTACACCTTTGCTGCTGCTTGTATCAGTCTGGTTTGGCCTCCCACAACAAACTAACCAAAGCAGGAGGGGATTCTGGTGGAATTACCACTAGTGCTAATAACGCTGGCTGGTTAATCTGCCAATTTGGCTGTTTTCCAGCTGGAAAGCAGAAGAATTGCCTCTGGAATTCTGCTGGAGGGTTTCCCTGCGCCTTCCCTCCAAACTTGTAGTTCGGTGGTGTGACAATGCAGATGTAATTCAGTGGTAACTCCGTTATCACTGCATTATCACCATTTTTGGCCACTCGTAATGAGCGTCATTATGAGGATAGATGTGTCTTCAAGAGCTGTTTACCTATTCAGGGAGCTGCAGCCCCTCAAATTGGGGGGAAGAGATTTCAATCCTGCCTGAATGTAGCCAAGAAATGCTTTTGGCAAGATAGACAGGACCACTAGCGAACAGACAATTATGTGCTATTATCAAAGGTCATAATGAAATGCGAGCTTCGATAGGTAACATGTAGGCCTTTACTGGCTACAGCCCTTCCAAGCCCTTAGATTATTTGCACTGCATTGTTTTGGATCACTTGGAGTTTCCCAATTTCCCCCTTGCTGAAGACTACTACAGTATTGTTTAGCTTGGCTCCAATTCTGGCTCTGGCCACCACCATACAGCTCTTTCTCGTCAAACAAGGACATGGTTTTCTCAGCAGTTTCAGATGATAAGAGGCAGTGTGGTTTATATGCACCTTCATAGTAAGCTCCGAATCCAGGACCATACCAAGGGTTTTCACTTTCCTTTGCGTCGCTATGGTGCAGCCAGCAACAATAAAGTGACTGCATTTGCAGCCAAGTTTTTCCAGTTTATTTGGTTTACCCACAAACATCAGCTCTGTTTTGAAATCGATCAGTGCATCCCATTCGGTTTATAGTGATATAATTGAAAACAAAAAGGTCGAAAAAGTCAAAATGTCGAAAAAAAAGGTCGGAAAAAAAAGTAGAATTTATTTTATGACTTTTTTTTCGAAATTGGGGGTATCCCCCTACCCCCCTTTTTTAATTTTTTTTTTTGTTTTACCCATTTTTTTTTAGTCCCGGACCCCAAAATAAATATATAATTAAAAAAAGAGGAATTCGACTTTTTATTTTTCGACATTTATTTTTCGACATTTTTGTCTTTCGACCTTTTTTTTCAATATTTTGACTGCACACCATCCCATTCATCACCATCCAGTGCTGGATGAGAGAGTATACCTCGTTAACAGCCTCAGTGTCCCTCACAAAATCCCCTGTAATTGGGATGAGGAACTTTGTGTGGTACGCATAGTTGGTATAAAGCACACCCCTCTCATCCAACAGCTCAAATAAAGGCAGGGTGACAATGTTGTACAGAGTGGGGGAAAGGCATGACTCCTGGGGTACACCAAGCGTCAGTTCAAACACATCTGCAGCGGCAGTACCAGTGAACACCCTCGCAGAACTGTCTGAGAAAAGACTTCATCTACTCTGTTGCTAAAGATGAGAAATTAGCCGAATGCCTTAATCTTTCGTCTAGGATCTCATGATCAACCAAGCTGAACGCTGCCGACGGATCCAGGAGTATAGCTAGCGCAATGCTGCCTTGGTCCATGGTTTGCAGATTGTCAGTGCTGTTTCAGTACCATGATTTCGTCTAAACCCAGATTCAGGCAGCCCCAGGATGTTATTATTATTTAAATGTTCCTGTGTCTGCAGATGCGCTGCCTGTTCTAGTGTCTCTAACAGAAAGGGCACATTTGTAATTGGTCTGTAGTTGGTTGCGACATTCGGATTCAGAGACGCCTTTTTTTAAGAGAGGGGAAATCCAAGCCTGCTGTATTATATTGGGTACATGACCCTCCAAGAAGGAGATGGTAATAAACGTACTGATCAAGGGTATTAATGCCGGCGTGCATGCCTTAATCACTACCATAGGGCAACTGTTGCCCTCACAGGCTGTGGGTTTCAGTTGTGCTAAAATGCCTGTTACCTCAAACTCAGTCACCGACCTGAAAGATCAAATATTAGGGCAGGACTGGACCTTAGGGCTCTCCGCGGGTGATTTAATCACAAGCCCTGGACCAGGAGCATCAGTCAGCCCCTTACTCTTAGCCTTAATCCCATATCGTCTGTACCTTGCTTACCAACGCATCTTGAATGGCTACACACCAAGATCTGTCTTTTTTAAATTCTCATCCATGGGAATGGGATTTTCCAACTCCCTCACAATTTTGAAGATTTTGCCTGAATCTGATTTAGCATTTTTAATACGTACATCATAGGCTGTTTTCTTTGCCTCAGGGATGATGTACTTATGATATTTTGTTGCCGAGACATATATTTGCCTATTCTCAGGTGTCTGCAGTTTGGCCCAACTATTATAGGCTTTTCCTTTCTCTTTCTTTAGACTGTAATTTCTGCAGTATACCAGAAATTCCTTTTTTTTCAAGCGTAATTTCTGAGTTTTTTGAGGCGCTATTTGGTCCACTGCATTGAATATAGATGTTTTATATAATGAGGCCAACTCTTCTGAAGCATCATAGTTATCCAGAGCTTGGGCCGCTTAATACCAGTTAGATACCACCAAATGGTATTACTGTTGCCGCCACTTTGTCTGGCAGTATTACCACCTGCTGTTATACCGCTGATTTGGCCGTTTTTGGGTGGTAAATTGGAGGAATTACCTCCAGCATTTTGCTGCAGGTGTTTTCCTCAGCCTTACTGCCAAACATGTGGTACAGCTGTGTTGCAATGCTGTGGTAACACTACAGAATTCATAATGGGGCCCATAATCTGGTGGTAAATCTGCCCAATGAGTGGTGGTAACAGTAAACGGGTTTGTCTGTAATTCCACAAAGGATTGTGGAATTACCACTAAACTCATGATGAAGCTCATTGAGTCAAATAACCCAGATATCACACATTTTTTGTGACCTACTTTTGCCCCATTTTAAAAAGAACTACAGGACGGAGTTACAACACGTTTACAAAAGCACGCTTTCGGGACCAATCCGACACTCTTGCCGCAAATTTGGGGAAAATCCATCCAGCGGTTTGGGCTGTAGACAAGAGCAAAATGTTTTTTCCATTGTGCCTATGGAAAAAACTTACATTTTGGGACCCCCCTACAACTTTGCCACCCCCCCTGGATGAAACCTCACCAAACTTCCCAGAAATATTTTAACGGGAGCATAGACTTTTGTTGCAAACTTTGGTAACGATTCATCCAGGGGGGGCAAAGTTATAGGCCGCCCAAAAAGGTTTCTTCCTATGGGTTGGGCAACTTAACCATAACTACAGGGCCGCTACCGCGGGGGGTCAACTTGTCCAGGTCATGGCATAAGGTCATGACCCGGGCAATCTGGCTACTGGCCATGACCATGAGGGATGACAAATGGAGTTAAAGTGGCCATGTCCACCTGGGACCGGCTATGTGGTAAAGTTATTCGAAAGTGGGATAAATTTGAAAAGGAAAATAATAAGTGCTTGGAGTAATATGGTCATAGGGTCTCTTCGCCTTCTGCAGGCTGCCATGGAAAGGGAAGAGGGGATCTATATGGAGTCCCGCCATCCCTTTCCATGGTGGCCATCTTGGAAAGCAGAGAGGCAGGGGCTGGAACGGGGGGAAATGGCCCGGAGCCCTCATTATCTGCACTAGCTTCGACCGAGCTGATAACTTGAGCTGCTGGCCGTTATCCCCCGTTCCAGTTCCAGGATGAACGCCGCATTATTCCCATTAGCATAACACAAAATGCTAATGGAAATGTTGGAAAATCTTATTGAGTCTATGTACTTTACTGAGAAATGTAAAGTAGATGGAGTATTTGAAAGGTGGTTCCTAAAGGTACCTTTCTTTTGCTGTTTTTGTATGTATTTCTTTTTCAGGAGCGGTTAGAACGTAAGGTGGGGAGGGAAATGAGGGAAGACGCCCCAAGCACTAATATGCAGAGGCAGGTGGACAGGGGAAGATTTTGCGCGTGTGTCACTTCTATGGTAGGGGGCAGTGTTTCTCATGCTCCTTTATTACAGCTTCAAAAGCACTTCAAAATTGCTTCCCCCTGCAGAGTGGTGTGTTGCAGTATATACATAAGACAGTTGTCTTCGAAAGATATGGATCAACAGCCTCTTTTACTGCTTGCAAGGTAGCTGGTGGGATTTTGCGTCCCACAGAAGTAGGCTGTGTGGTTACAGTATTCGTTGAGGAAGAGGAGGTAGAGGAAGACACCCTACTACTTGCTAAGAAAGGAACAACCTTTCTAAGAGCATTACAGTGGTTGGATCTGGTGTTGCGGCGCATAGAGGTGGTCCCGTAGGAGTACTGTCCAGGTAGTCTGCGACTGAGAGTGCATTTAACTTTGGTAGCTTTAGCCTTTGGTACATTCCCAACAGTGGTAAAGAACTCTGGGTACTAGAGGTAGGCACTTCCTCTACCTGATCTTCTTGGTCCTCTTCATTGTCTTTGGAAGTAGTGCACTTTTTTTGTTGCGTAGGTCCTCCAGCTGGTGGTGGTGGTGGCACTTGGGGAGGAGGGATGTCAATAGCTGATGCCATTTTTAAGATAAATAGCGATTTTGCTAATATTCTTCCAAGTAATGTTAATGTATAATGAGTAAGTATAGGTGTAGGAGCTGTGCAAGTTTACATTTTGAGCTTGGAAGTTCCTAGATCAGTAGAGAATGCAGTTCCGAACTGTCCTCGAAGCACGGATCCGATCACAAAGTGTGGACTCGTTTGCGGATACGTCATCATGCCGTACGTGAGAGCATGGTCACATGTGACTGTCCGGAAGGTCCGTGATGACGTCAGACGTTCATGGACATCGACTGATGCAAAAACAGTGGAAAAAGTTGCAAAAAGTGTATAGAAGTGTTAAGGTGGTGCTAGAAGGTGGGAAATGACAGTTTTAAGGTGAAACTTTGTAAACGGGACAAAAATGCTGCTATATTGGGGTAAATATGATATTAGTAAGTTGTAGGAAAATAGCATGCCCTGGTAAAAACCCATGAAATTCACTGAAAAAACTTTCTTAAAGGGACGTTATGGTTAAGTTGCAAAAATAAAAACCTATACAATTCACTGAAAAATCTTTGTTGAAGGGATGTTATGGTTAAGTTGCACCAATTAAAACCTATGAAATTCAATAAAAAAAAGGCTTTCAAAGGGACGTTATGGTTACTGAAAAACTGAAAAACCTCAGAAATTCACCTGTTATGCTTAGCTAAGTAACCATAACCCATGCCACCTCTGTGCACTGCTAAGACTAACACCCAGGACATCACTGATGACATCACAAATGTTCAGTGGGGCAAAGTTATAGGGGGTCCCGAAATGTGTGGTTTTCCTCAAAGACGCAACGGAAAATAAATTTACTCACGCATATAGCCCAAACCGCTGGACGGATTTTCACCATATTTGCGCCAGGAGCGGCAGCTTGATCCCGAAAGTGTGCTTTTGTGAATTTGGTATAAATCTAACAAGTCGTTTTTTTTTTTTTTAAATGGCCAAAAAGTAGGTAATAAAAGGTTTGTGATATCTGGATTCGGTCCACAGACTGGATGGTGAAAAGCATGAGGTGCATCATATTTTTTAAACGCCCACCATGTTGGATCTGCAGACAGTGGCCGGTGTCCGTGGACAGCGCTCTGGGGAAAAAGTCTGGAGAACACATTTTGGGTTATTTGATGGCCGAAATAGGCCCTGGAAAGGTGAGGGAGTGGAATAAAGATGATATAGAGCTGTTTTTCTAGTTGTAAAAGGTGGGGGTGGGCCACCCGCTCCGCTGTCACTGCGGTAGTCCGCAGACAGCGCCGTGAACAAGCAGCTTGGAAAACACATTTGAGGTTATTTGAGATTATTTGATGGCTGAAAGACGGCATAGAAAGGGTAGGAGAATGGAATGAAGATGATATGGAGCTGTTTTCATAGGTGTAAACTAGTAACCCTTTGGCACATCAGCTCCCAGAGGGCATCATCCATCTCCTTCACTAAGTCACAACTCCATCTAACCACAGCTTGGAGTGTATCGGTGGGTTCCGCCATGAACATTCACTTGTAAAGACGTGCTAGGAGGTCTCTAGAGCAGTGGTCTTCAAACATTTTAGGCATGGGCCCCCCCAAGCAAAATGGGGGCAGGCCAGGCCCCCCCAAAAATGCCAAATGGACAGCAAGTCCAAATAGCTATGAACTATTGCATGTCTTTACCGCACCATACTCCCAGTATAGTCCCTGGGCTCCCCCACCTGCTCCCATCACAGTCTCTGGGCTCCTTCATCCCACTCCTACCCAGCCCCTGGAATCTGCCCGCCCCACCGCAGACCCAGCACACTCCCCACCCTGCTCCCACCACTATCTCATGACTCTATCCACCACAGTCCCTGGGCTCCCCCACCCTGCTCCCAGCACAGTCCCAGGGCCAGTGGTGACTGGCAAATCATGGAGGAGCATACATATTTCCTCCAGATATGCCATAGAGACTGAGCTTAGTGAGGGAGCCTGAACCAATCAAGGAGGCTTCAGGGTGTTTTCCTCCATGATTTAAAAAAAATAATGGGTTAAAATGTTGTATTTTAGAGCATACCTTTAAAATAAATTGGGTAAAAAGCCAAACAGTTTGCACTTGGCGCATTGTTAGGCAGAATCCTGTGCAGTTCCCTTAGGGAGCACTACAGAAGATTAAGACTACAGGTATATGCAAGAAAATCCCCTTTTGTCACAGCCACTTCCTACAGTTCCTTCCCCAGGAGTCTCCTCACCTTGGTCTTCACTGTGACTGGCGACTTTCTGTCTTCTCCTCCGGTCTTTCGGGGTTCTCTCCTCTTCAGTATCCTTCTTAAGGAGTCCTTTCCCCTTCTTGCGTTCGAAGAGATAGGTACGGTCTCCTCCGGAGGCCACCTTGACCGTTATTGGAATAAACCGTCAGGTGAACCCTGGGGAGTCCGCCCCTCCCAAAACAGGGAAAAAGCCAGTAAGGCAGAAAAAACCCTGTGAGGCTGCAGGCGAGGATAGATTGGAGGAATTGCGGATCCAGAGGCTTTAAAAGTCTTGAGGCAAATGTCCAGTTGATACTCCAATGGATGACAGCTACCGGACTGTGATTCCTTGGCATGGATGAAGGAGCCCTGGGAGAGGCGATGGAGTGTGGAGCCACAAAGGAGAACTTCTATGCTTCCGAAGGATCAAACATAGGCACAGAAGACTGCAGACGGAGGTAAGTTGTTTCGGTAGACAGGTAAAGGTATGGGGTGAGAGAGAGAGAGAAAACTCGTGAGCAATAGAGAGCAGTAGTGAGTCTGTGAGAGTAAGAGAGAGTGAATGCGAGAGAGTATGAATGAGAGAGCGAGTGAATGCTAGAGAGTATGAATGAGAGAGCGAGTGAATGCAGGAGTGCGCGAATGAGAGAGAGAGTGAATGCAAGAGAGTATGAATGAGAGAGCGAGTGAATGCAAGAGTGCGCGAATGAGAGAGAGAGTGAATGCAAGAGAGTATGAATGAGAGAGCGAGTGAATGCAAGAGTGCGCGAAAGAAAGAGGGGGTGAAAGAGAGGGATGGCAAGACCGAGGGAAGACGGAAAAGACCCCGAGCAACAGGGAACCAGAAAACCGGAACCTCGCCGACGGGGAAGACAGGTACCAGCCGAGCGAGGTAGAGGGTACTACGGGGGGCGAAGCTAGGCTGGAACCGAGGACCAGATAAGGGGAAAGGAAAGGAAAGGCAAGAGAGAACGGCCGTCGCCTAACGAGAAGGCGAAGGGCCGCGGGGATTAACCGAGAAAACAAAAGAGGAGCTCGGTATGTCAGGAACGGTAGTAGGCACAAAATCGAAAGTCAGCATAGCGAGGTGCAACGCGACTCGCAGGGGGCGTGGCTTCCTTAAATGCAGCAGCAACAAAAAGACTGGACCGCTCACATACAGAGTGTTGGGACCTAATAGCGCCTCCATCTTGCCCATAACTTCCACGGTCTCAGCAGTGTGACACTTTTGGTATCAGTCTGTACCACAAAGATTTAGTTGGTAGGTGTGGCTAAGCAGTCAGACTTATCTCAAGAGGGAGATGAGCAGTATTCAGGGTTTACACATTAGGACTACAGTACTATGGAACAAGGAAACACTGATCAAAGCTTGGTATCAAAAATAATATATATATTTATTTACACACTCTGATGTTCACACAAAAATCACTATTATTAAAGCAAGTTAAATCAGTCAAGAAAGTATACACAACTCCCTATTTAAATTGTAGACAAGTCTGAGCAAGAGTGAAAACTGAGCAAAACGGCACAGTGAAAACCAAGCAGAAATGGCACTCTAACAATATCTCAAAAGGGAGGGAAAGGACAAGTTATACGTGTTTAGACTCTTTAACACACCAGCAACACTTCCCAATTAGATTGTGAACAAGTTAGGCAAGGCAGTACTTTAGCATATGCAATACTGAGGTGAAAACCGAGCAAAATGGCAAAACTTCACAAGTTTAAAAAGAGGGAAGGAAAAGGTGGTTATAAGAGTTAGGTGCACCAACACATTTCTAGGTGAGAAGCAATCTAGAGAAGGCAGTTGTAACAGATTTAGCCAGAGTCAGTAGGCCTGTGCCAGTGTTAATGGTACAAGGCAATGTGTCCAAGATCAAAAAGTTCTAGTAGCTGCAGTCAAGTCTTTGTTTAATGATTCGAAAAGGTGGTTGCAGAGGGTGAAAGACAATGTTAGATGAGAGGGGCGGCAAACCCAGTAGGTAAGTAAAGGATTTAAAACACCTTTAGCGATACCCAACGTAACCGGATGCCTGGCAGAACAATGTACCTTTAAAGTAGAAGAGGCTCCTGCGGTGGCGGTAGTTCCTGGCAGTTCCCGCAGTTCGGGAGATCCAGCAGAGGAGGAGAGGCTCTCGTCGTGGAGGAAGGTTCGAGTTACTGCACTGCCCAGGGATGAAACCAGCCACGATGCTGCCAAACGAATAAAAGGTATGCTCCTTTAAATCGCGGTCCGGGTGGACGGGTGCCTGGCTATCCGGTCTCCGAGTGCTTGGCACTGGCGATTCGACCGAGGCAGGTTTCGGGAAGGTGATTGGCGAACTGTTTAGCCCCACCAGCTCAAGGGAAGAAGACTCTTTCCGAGGAAGATCTTCTCAAGTCGTTGGAGAAAAGTGGTGAGGATCTGCAGCAGGGCTTGACCGGTGGTTCAGTCGTTGCAGATGTCTTCAGCTTCTCTCCTCTTTGGTTTCTTAGTTCCAGTTGCAACGTCTTGTCCTCCAGTCCTCAAGACCCTGCTTTTATGCAGCAAGACCCCCATTCATACAGCCTAGCTGTCACTCACACAGTGGGGTGGATCTCCTGGCGGGAGAACCTCCCAGCCTATCAGGGCAGAGTCCAGGGTTGCTATTCCCCCTTCCACACATCCTGTCTACCCCAGACTCAGTGTCGCTGAGAGGAGGGCTTCTGTGCAGAAGCACGCCAACAGGACAAACAAAGGATCCCCAACCTGGGTTAGGATTATAGAGAAAGACACGAGAAAGAAATATTATTAAAGTTCTGGCAATAAAAACCCCCCGGAGTAAATTTAATATTAAAATAAACCGGTGGTATGTTAGAGGCTGTCAGTAAAAGTGGTAGCCTCGAACAATGGGAAAATCCCATAGGGAAATATTTGCGGTCGAATATTTATGTTAGTAACCACTGCCACCAGCCAGAAACTTTTGAGAAAGGGACTGTACGGTACCCCCTCCAAAATGAACATTAGGGAAAAACTATTAACCCTTTCCAGTAGTTCCATAGTAAGATGTTTTGTACTGGTTTAGTTAATAAGAATTGACTAGTAAAGTCAATGGGGACTTTACATGCCCTAGGAGACAGTAGTCAGTCCCAGGGTATGGAGTCTATGTTTGGGGGTTGCTACATGACCCCTGTGGTATGGCACAGAGGGTGCTGTCTACTACACATGTTAAAAAGATGATTCCTATGAGGGTGAGAAAAACCCGATAGACCAGGAGCACACAAGATAGCCTAAAACACACACTAGCAATCTGTCTAAGAGTGGGACCACTCTTAGCAGGAAAACAAAAATAAACCCTTCAAATCCAGCAAAGCAGCTGGGGGACTCTATAGGTAAGGGAAATTAGCCTTAGAAGAGAATTCTCCCGAAACACTCACCCCACCCCTCCCCCCAGACTAAGGGACAGGAGGATCTAATCCACTCCTGGACAAGTCTCTTACCTCTAGTCGGTTAAAAACATCCTAGAGAGACCATCAGCATTTTGGTGGTGACATCCTGACCTGTGCTCAATGGTAAAATCAAACCATTGGAGGCAGATTGACCATCTCAATAGTTTTGGGTGTTCCCCTTTCATTTGCATCAACCATCTCAAGGGTTGGTGGTCAGTCTGAATGGTGAAAGTAGAACCATACAAGTATGGCCTAAACATCTTCAGAGACCACACAAGGGCAAAACATTCTCTCTCAATAGTTGCCCACCTTGTCTCAAGTTCCTGCAGTTTCCTACTGATGAAGCAAATGGGGTGTTCCCTACCTTTCTCATCCAGTTGACTAAGGACTGCGCCTATACCTGTATTGGAAGCATCTGTTTGCACAATGAAGGGTTGGTGGTAGTCAGGAGCTCTTAGGACTGGAGCTTGACAAAGGGCTCTTTTTAGGTTTTCAAAGGCCTGATTGCACTCCTATCCACTTGTCCTGTATGGCCCTCTGCCTTGTTGGCACCATAACAAGAACTAGCTGGTCTTGAGCAAACTCAAGCATGTTGGCCTTCTGGTCATGCCAATGCTTAACCAGAGCCTGACCTGCTTTCAAGTTATCACTTGCCTCAGCCATCATGTGTGAAATTCTCCTCCGGAGTCCTACCACATAGTCAGTCACTCTGACTGGCTTGGTGGAAGGAGCACTCTTCAACCCCTCCTTGATCAGGGCTAATTGACCTCTGACCGTATGGCCATAGAGAAGTTTGAAGGGACTGTAACCCACTCCCTCCTGAAGGACTTCTCTGTATGCAAAGAGAAGGCATGGCAGTAGTTTGAGTATGGTATGCTGTTGAGAACTTGTAGGTAACTCCACAGTTTTTCCACATGGCCTTCATGTAGTGGGACATACAACTTGACCCCCTGTCGGATATTAGCACCTTAGGAAACCCAACCCTGGTAAAAATACCAAGGAGGGCCTTAGCCACAGCCTGAGCTGTAACAGTCCTCATAGGAATTGTGTAAGGGTACCTAATAGCATGGTCTACTACAACAAGGATGAACCTGTTGCCTGCAGAGGTTGGCGGGTCAAGAGGACCGACAATGCAGATTCCCACCCTCTCAAATGGTACTCCCACCACAGGGAGAGGCACTAAAGGTGCCACATTCTTGGAACCACTCTTACCAGAAGTTTGGCAGGTGTGGCAACTCTTGCAATACTTATCTACCTCAGCCCCGATTTTAGGCCAATAAAAGTAGAGAGAGAGCCTTTCCTTGGTCTTCTTGAAGCTCAAGTGACCAGCCAAAGATATCTCAAGGGCTAGTTGCAAGAAATGGAGTCTGTTCTCTTGGGGCACTACAAGTCTTTTGTAGTCTCCAGCGGTGGACTCGGTCGGTTCACTATAGAAGAGGCCATCTTCCCAGTGTATCCTATACCTCCCAGGCTCTTGCTCTTCAAGCTGAGAAGCTGCCTGGTGGTGAAGACCTTCCAGAGTTGGACATTCTCTTTGTCCCCTACTGAAGTCTGCCATGTGAGGGCCACCTTCTGCCAGTAAAGACTGCAGCTCAGGATGGTCCAAAGGGTCCAGAACTCCAATAAGATCCTGACCTTCTACTAGATCTGAATCCTCATGCTCTAGTTCAACCACACAGGGTGGTATCTCCCTCTCAGCCTCAGCTGGAGGAGGAATCACTGGAGTGATTTTTGACAACCTAGGGGATCGCTTGGTTGGAAGCACTGGAGTGCTTTCTGCTGGTTTCTTTTAGGAAGCCTTGGGTTTCCTCTTTGCTTCTGGTTGTTTAGAAATTGCAGTTAGTAACTCCAGTGGAGTAGGAGTGATTTCATGTTCTATCATCTCCTCTGGAGAGCCTCTGAAGGTCCTCTCCCTTGCAGGTCTGGTGAGCTCCTGTAATCTCTTACTAGGAGGTCTGGGAGTACTTGACACTACTCCAAGATCTTTGAGATCATTGCCAAACAACACCCTTCCAGGTACTTCAGATTGAACACTAACAGGTATTCTGACAGTCATGTCATTGCACTGGATGAGAGCTGGTAACTGGGGAAGCATCTGCACAGGCCCTCCAGCTAACTTGGTGAGGCATTTGGGTGCCTTAGCAACATCCTCTACCTTGAAAAAAGATTCATTCACCACAGTTATGCTGGACCCAGTGTTTCTAATGGCAGGGTTCTCCTGACCATTTACTAGGACACTGTCCTTATAATACTCTTTAGTATTATTTGGGATAGAGTTATACACATCTAAATTCTGTTGTTCCCACAACCCCAATGATACTAAAGATACACTAGCTGAGACTCAGATGGGGTCTTCAGCAAGTAGTTGAAAGTTTCCACTGGTCATTGGTACTTCCTCATCTGGAGTGAAGGCTAAGGAGACCGTGTGGATCCCTGAAGGTTTACCCTTACATCTGGGATCCCCTTTCACATGGTCAGTTGAGCCACAAACATAACATTTTCCAAATGTCTTTATGAATGGTGGTTTGCTCTGACCTCCTTCTGGTCTGGGACCAGAAGATACACTAGCCTGATTTGGGTTCCCTCGTGGCTTACCCTTATAATTTTGTTTGTGGCCTTCTTTGGAATTGGAATTATTTGAACTCTCTTTGTTGTCTTTCTTAGGCTGCTTTCCCTCATCCTTTTTCTGAGTGACCCCTGAATCCTTGTGAGTAGCCCTGTTGGCAACCCACAAGTCAGCAGCCTTAGCTAGCTTCTTAGAATCTAGTTCTTTTGAATCAGCCAAGTGCTGTCTGAGCTTTGGAGAGCAGGCATCATAGATAGACTCCAACATTACAAGATTTCTCATTCCTTCATAAGTGTCACTCTGTAACCCTTAATCCATCCCTCTACGTTTTTCAAACACTCTTTCACCCACGTAGCCCAACTGGTACTATCATGCTTTTTGAGGGTCCTAAACCTCTTAAGGTACTGGGAAGGGGTCTTCCCAAATCTAGCTATCAAAGCTAGTTTCACACATTCATAATCCATCCTATCCGCCTCCCCCAACTCCATTACCACATCAGATGCAACAAGGGGGAGCCTAGAGAATAACCAGGGGATCAACTGATTCCCTGTGATATCCTGGAGCCCATGATTGTATTCACACATAGCTAACCAATCTAACACATCCAATTTAGGTTCATACATATCCACAATCTCTTTAGGCATCCGGGGTCTTTTGGGACTGGAGGATCTAGAGGCTTCGGGGAGAGAAGCATTTTCCAAAGACAATTTATTCCTCTCTAGCTCATGATTGCGCTCCATGTCTTTGAGCCTTAGTTCTTGATGTTTCTGTTCAGTTTGGGCACTAATTCTTTTGAATTCAAGTGCAAGCCTAATTTTTGCTACAGTGATAAATTCAGGACTTAATGTGTGACCTGACAATGGTCCAGTAGCCATAGGTTGAGGCCTTTGAGCAGGCAGAGGGCCAGAGAGGGTGACATTGTTAGCCTCCTCTTCCTCATCTACTTCAACAATAATATCATCAACATTATCATCCTCAATATTTGCTACATTTGCTGGAGGGGTAGGCACTACAGCCCTACTCTCCAGTCTTTGGTGTCTAACAATCTTTCAATCATTTCTGATTTCTTGCCTTTGACGGGAAAACTTTTCTGTCTTCACAGATCCTTTAAATAATTAGCCGTATTTACAATGAGGGTCTCCTGGCTATAGCTTTCCATTTTTTTTTTAAATTAACTTTTAGTGATTGTTAAGCATTGTGGTTAATTGAACCAAGGTACTAGCAGCACTCTAAAATGTAAATCCAATACTTTTATCCTCACCGCTGTACACCAGTGTTAGGCAGAATCCTGTGCAGTTCCCTTAGGGAGCACTACAGAAGATTAAGACTACAGGTATATGCAAGAAAGTCCCCTTTGGTTTCAGTTTGTACCACAAAGATTTAGTTGGTAGCTGTGGCTAAGCAGTCAGACTTATCTCAAGGGGGAGATGAGCAGTATTCAGGGTTTACACATTGGGACTAAAGTACTATGGAACAAGGAAACACTGACCAAAGCTTGGTATCACAAAGAATATATATATATATTTATTTTACACACTCTGATGTTCACACACAAATCACTATTATTAAAGCAAGTTAAATCAGTCAAGAAAAGTATACACAACTCCCTATTTAAATTGTAGACAAGTCTGAGCAAGAGTGAAAACTGAGTAAAACGGCACAGTGAAAACCAAGCAGAAATGGCACTCTAACCATTTCTCAAAAGGGAGGGAAAGGACAAGTTATACAGGTTTAGACTCGTTAACACACCAGCAACACTTCCCAAGTAGATTGTGAAAAAGTTAGGCAAGGCAGTACTTTAGCATATGCAATACTGAGGTGAAAACCGAGCAAAATGGCACTTCACAAGTTTAAAAAGAGGGAAGGAAAAGGTGGTTATAAGAGTTAGGTGCACCAACTCATTTCTAGGTGAGAAGCAATCTAGAGAAGGCAGTTGTAATAGATTTAGCCAGAGTCAGTAGGCCTGTGCCAGTATCAATGGTACAAGGCAATGTGCCCAAGATCAAAATGTTCTAGTAGCTGCAGTCAAGTTTTTGTTTAACGATTCGAAAAGGTGGTTGCAGAGGGTGAAAGACAATGTTAGACGAGAGGGGCGGCCAACCCAGTAGGTAAGTAAAGGATTTAAAACACTTTTAGCAATACCCAACGAAAACGGAGGCCTGGCAGAACAATGTACCTTTAAAGTAGAAGAGGCTCCTGCGGTGGCGGTAGTTCCTGGCAGTTCCTGCAGTTCGGGAGATCCAGAAAAGGAGGAGAGGCTCTCGTCATGGCGGAAGGTTCGAGTTACTGCACTGCCCAGGGATGAAACCAGCCGCGGTGCTGCCAAACGAATAAAAGGTATGCTCCTTTTTTTAATTTTTTAAATTTTTTTATTTGTGTATGGTTCTACTACAAACGTAACAGAGCCTTTACAAAATTTAACTAACCAACAAACATTACATTATATGTCTTAAAACATGTAAAAAACAACATTACATATAAAAACACATAAAAACATATCCAAAAAATATGGACTCGCGAAAACCAGCGGAATATAGCGTTACATGAGAGAAAATAGGAATGTTATTCCTCTTTGCATCGTAAAGTGGAGAAAAACGAGTACATTATCATTTTAATAATTCATTCTACCTTCTCTCAGTTTGCATCCCATTTATGCATATCGTCAGATTACTGTAGTTGTTGAGTTCTTTCTCTATTGCTTTGCAAAATCTTCCTAGAGCATAAATAAGCGGTTTATGATTTCCTTGCATCATACGAGCCCATAGGAATGGTAAGCAATCAGTAAAATTGATATTGACAAAGTCCATAAAGCAAACAGTTCTAAGATCTTTAAAATGCGGACAATATAAAATCAAATGTTTTAGCGTTTCCACCTGTTCATTACATGCAGGAAATCTACAATTCTTATTCGTTTTGTACAACGTATTACTAGTCCAGGACGTAATTCTGTCTTTCGTGTAAAATAAATTAAATTTAAACCGAAGGAAGACCTTACGTACATGATTACACGGAAATATCGTAATGTAGTCATATCTGGGTAAACTCTTTTTTGTGAACAGATGATATTCTTTAAACGATTTATAAGATCCTATCTGATCAATAGTGTTAGACCAATCCTTTTCAAATAATTTTTTTTTTAGCATAGGCAGATCGATTATGGACATCCTCCACTGTTATGTTAGCATCATTCAGTATAGTATGTATCCTTGTCAAATAGCGGACCATGTCGGTCGTTGGCCTTTTATCGATTGATTGTTTCATATCAATATATAGTGAATTTGGTTTAGGGTACATAATCTTTGCATAATTCGTCAGGAGTCGCCATCTCCAACGAGTAGATAAAGCTATGATATCTAACTCATGCCTTAGCACTACGTTGGGTAGTGACAGTGGGAGGGACATTGCTCTCTTCAGAGCTGACCCTTACAATTGGTCCAGTGTCACTCCCATTTCACACAGACAATTGTCTAATGAATAGAGCATCACAGTTTCGATTTTCAATTTGAGGAATTCAATCAGTGGAGTTAGTGAAAATTTGCAGTATTTGGAGTATATGATTTTTAACTGTGAAGTAAGTGGACGGATCTTCGTATTAAGTAATTCAGTCCATTTTTTGATGGAATTTTTTCCTGCTAAATAATATCCTAAATAAATGGTGTCGATATTTAGGGGTATGATGGTTTTCATGATGTACCATTGGGCTTTCCCAGTTCTTTTCAGGACACCAAAATTCATTACAGCGGTTTTTGTTGGATTCCGAGATAAATTATGCTTAATGGCGAAGTCTTCAAATAAGTGTAACTTAGTTTGTAAACCCCCGGGAGTAGGATCGAAGAGAATAATGTCATTTGCAAAGGCAAGCCAATTTAGTTTCAAGAGCCCCGTCCTTACAGAGAACAAACACTCCTCATCCCATCTTTTGTCCAAATCAGCTAGATGTAAATGAAAGAACGTGGCCGCCAGATTACAGCCTTGTTTTAGGCCTACTTCCATGGCGATTGGATTAGTAGTGCGGCCCTCTGATGTAAGTTTGATTTTGTAGGATGTGTTAGAGTATAGAGCTCTAAAACAGTAAATTAGCACTAACGGTGTATCCCATTTCTTTAGTTTGATCCATAGTAAGTTCCTGATTACCGTATCAAAAGCGGAAGACATATCAATGAGTGCAATGTAAACCGGATTTGCAAATTCTTGCTTAGCTCCAGCAATGGTAAAAGCCATTATCATTGCGTTCAAGGAGTTCCCCATCCCTTTCCTAAAGCCCGTTTGGCATTTGGAGTATAGTTGGTGTGATTCTATACATTTTTCCAAGTCATAGAGGAGAAGTCTTGCAAATAATTTTGCTTCCGTGTCAATTAAGGCGATCGGCCGATAATTCTGGGGCAAAGAGGGATCCCCTTTTTTAAAGATCGGAATGATATTGGCCGAGAGCCAAGATCTTGGGATACTTCCTGAATTGTGAATAGCCTGGAATTTGGATTGTAAAATTGATGCCCATAGGTCTGGATCTGCTTTATATAAACAGGGGGGAAAACCATCCGGGCCAGCAGACTTGGAGTAGTTGAGTTTGGAAATGGCCCATTTTACATCATCTATGGACCAGGTTATTTGTTGGAGATCTTGGTATCTCGGCATAATGATGTTTATGTTTCTAAACTGATCTGGCATTCGAAAGTTCTGAGAAATGTAGGAGTGCCATATGGGCTCCGATATGACATTAGTTTGTGAAAGGGAAACTAGCTTCTGATGGCTCTTGATGGTTCACCAAATCGTGCCTGTATCATGGTTGGTGATGGACCTAATAAGATTACAATTAATTTCATTGTATCTTTGGATTTTTATTTGTTTTAGATTTTGTTTATATGTCGCTATAATACGGCTCCGCTGTTGCTGGTATCTTTCAAATGATGTGCATTTGTTTTTGCTTAAGGCTCTCAGAGCTTTGTTTTTTCCTCGTTGTGGTTTTTGCAGAGTGGATCAAACATATGCCGATGTGTAATAGTCATTCTCCTAATTTTACTAAAGTGTAGTAGAGCCATCTGAATTATTTCGGCGTAGATTGAATCTAAGTTGCTAATAGAGAATTTCCTTGAGATGGGGTAATTCGCGATCGCCAGTGTTATATATTCGACAAATTGTCTGCAAAGAGTACGACTCCATCTCATGGACAAATTGGGGCGATCGTTTCAAAAAGTGGGATTGAATGATCAGGTGCACAAATGGAAACATTGATATTTAGTTTCCCCAAAATGTGAGCATGATCGCCATAGGGCATAGAAATAATCCTTAGCGGGACCGCTATTGATAGTAATTTATGGGTTATAAATAAAAAATCAATGGTGGAGGATTTGGTGTCTCTAGACCATGTAGTCCAGGTAGATGTCTGTTTGGGAGTAATAAGCTCGAAATCCCAGTCTCTCAAAAAGCACCTCCATTTAGTGCCCCTGCTCTTGGATAAGGTGCTATCAATAGAGCTTCCACGCTCGGTGGTCGTCCTGCAGTCACAGTTAAAATCACCTCCAAAGATAATTTCTGTGCTCATGTATTCATTGGTGATATATTCCAAGCAGTTCTCCACCTGGTCTAACATCGCATCAATAGATACGTTCACTGGGTTCCAATAGATAGAAATTACAATTATGTGTTGATGCTGCTTAAGGTTAGTCTGTAAGAGTAATGCACACAGGTTATTTGTTTGCCACACCATGTTGGAGGTAAACCCTAAAGCATTGTCCACAGCAATCAAAATACCTCCAGAAGGACGGCCAACTGGGGATTGAATGGCCGGGATACAATGTGTGGTATAATTAGGCAATATAAATACATTCGTTTTCATAGTTTCTTGGATCATTATGATAGATGGTCGCTGATGGTCATCTAGCCTCGTATGCCATTTCAAAAGGTTCTGATAACCACATGAATTCCAAGCTAGAACTGTTAAAAACGTTGTGGATGACGGCTACGATCTAGGCAGAGAATCATTGGATTTGAGAATGGAATTCAGCATTGGGGCCAGCCACGATAAGCCCTGGGCAGTGCCCACTTTGCTTAGCAGTTCATTAATAGTTCCATTTTCATCTCCCTTGATTGTGGGTAGCAAGTTGGCATGTGGATCCAAGGTGGAAATCGGTGGACAATTATATTGCACAAATTTCGAAGCCTCTTGTTCATTTTCCAATGAGGTTAGAATCAAGCCTTCTTCTTTTATGTCTTCCCTATTGAACCATAAGTATTTCAATACTGCTTCTGAGGATAGGCGACATACTGCACGGTAATTATTTTCAGTAAATAATGAAACAGTTAGTATGTCCTCTGATTTAAACATCCTTAATTGTGGAATCCGATTAAATAATGCTAAAAGAATAGAGCGATTAATACGGTTGCTCCCAAGCAGAACGCGCTTTCCTTCAAAACCTACCAAATGCTGTTTTTCTGTCATAGTTTGCGGAGTCTCCTTCGTCTGTTGATCGCTCATGTTAGCTTGAAATTCAAGCTGGTTGTCAGCAGAAATAACAGATTTATTAACATTATTTGAATTTAGATTAATATCTTGATTTTCTACAGAACTTATGTTCGATCTTTCATAGAGTTCCTTTCTTAAGATATCTAAGATATCATGATGGGAGAGCAACAGTGATGGTTGTGATTCCAAAGCTGCTCTGTGTTGGGAGGGGCCATGTAACATAGTGCCATTGGCTTCCATCACTGATGGTACATTCTGTTGCTCTAAAGTAGTTCTTAGTGGGAAGGGAGAATCTATTACAGGTCGAGTTGAGATCGCAGTTGTTTTACCTTGTCCATTAATAACGATCCCTGGTCCCACCAATATGGGGAGGTCGATTTTAGTGCTATTGGCGGGAAGACCATAGGTCGTGGATAATTCGTTAAGAGCCAAGGTTGGTGGAGTCTTGCCAATCACCTTCTTGTTCTTCCAGTGTGAGGATAATGAATGATCACCTGACGAGATAGAGGCAGGGGAGCAATTGGCTTGGTCAATTATCAAGAAGTCTGGACCAATGTGATTACAAAGCTCCACCGCTCCCTTACTCATAGAACAGGCTTCACTATAGGTTTTGATCATTGGGTTGGGGGGGCACCCATTAGATGCGGTGTCCTCCTGACGCATTGTACGCGTTCTGCCACATATTGGGAAATAATTAACTAAGGTCATTCTGGTACTAGACAATTTAGGAATATTTTCTACGGTAGAGAGGTTTGCCCCTTCCGTTACATTCTTAGGTGGCACATGATTATTATTTTTTGTATTATTTTTCCGTTTGGATGTTCGTGACAATTGAATAAACTCATTGGAGTCAGCCATAGATACTATTGTAACAGAATTCGTGGCACTGGACTCCTTCAAATGAATTAATTTACTGGAAGATGTTTGAGTTGCTAATGTGTGTATGGCAGTGTCAGCTGTTTCGCTTAAGGGATTGATGGATAAAAGTAAGGCTTCTTGGCTTTCTTTAGAAAGTTGTTGAACGTCGATGTGGTCTATGTCTATGATTTCCTCTGAAGTTATGCAAGCAGGTTGAGTCATTATGTTGCTTTGCAAGTTCGAGTCTACAGCCACTGTGATCATTGATCTTTTAGCATGCCTTTTGAGAGCTCTTTGATGCATTTTTTTGGCTCTCCGAGACATGAAGCTAGTAGGCTTTCTCTCAGGAGCTTGTTCAGGAACCTTGTTAGACATTTGATCTAATGCATTAAGAAGTTGAGTTGGGCTGTCTGCGCCATTTGGAGGCATGGATGATCTTAAAGTGAGTAGCGTCTTGATCTCATTCAGTCTTCCTGTGACTTCTTTTAGCTCTACTTGGGTATTTTTGCAAGTGCATGATGCTGATATTGGCGAAGCTATCATAGCAGTTTGGCGGGGTGTGGAGGATGGTTCAAGACAGCACTGGGACTCTTGATTTTTCATAGTTAGGTTGCTCTCCTTTGAGACCATGGATATTGGAACTGCATTGAGTTTTTTTAGGGTTTCAGCAGCCATAATAAAACCCTCAATGCGGTCCATCTTTGAAGACATGTGTATAAGCATGGTTTTGATCTCCTTTAGGTCAAGGTGGGTCAGGTCATGACCTTTGTCGAGGAGGTCCAAAATCCGTATCATAACAGGAAAGGAGCCCGGAGAGTACTGACTTGGGCTCTCTTCTGGAGAAGGTGAGTGGTGAGTAATTTGAGTGGGGTTCTCCCCAAGTTCTGATTGTGAAATGGTTTGTGGTGGGGAGCATTTGTTATTCGTATCTTCCTCCATCTCAATACTCATATGCACGTTATTTTTGAAATCAGTGGGTAAATGTGAGCGAAAGGACATACGTTTTTTTACTGAGTTGAATACAATTGGAGTCAGAGTGCCTATGGAGCGGCAAACCGCCCGGTCAAGTGCCTCCATCTTCTCCATTGTGGCATCAAATTGCCTTTTATCTGATTCATAGGCCAGCGGAGAGTCGGAACAGCTTCTTAAGTCATCAATGGCCGTTCGCACCTCGGGGCTAATAGAAGGGCCGGGGGGGGCATTAAGGGATCCATGCATAAGGTATGCTTAATAGTAAGTGGAGATCCCTGCGTGTGAATTTGTGCACTCTGAGAGACCAAGGGGGACAGAGGTAAGCTTGCCTTATCAGATATCATGTCCTGGGAATCTGAGGCTGCTGGTTCGAGATAAGCAGACTTCCCCGGACAAACCAACGAGTCGATTTTCCTGACGAAAAGCGGAAAAGGAGTAATTGTATTGCCTTTTTGACTTCAAAGGCCATTCGCCATATTTACAGTAGCAGGGAGACAATATTATTAGCCTTTAATATGTTAACAGAACGTGCGTGACAAAACCCAATTAGCCCCGAAGCGTTACAGACTTACTTTCTTTGTTGGTGTCGTCCGCCCTGGTTATGTTAATGACACTTTGAGGATATAAACAATCTTGGTGTCTCTTGTTTACTTAATATAGGAAGTGTAAGGTAGGGGGCCACCAGCTGCCAGCTAACAGCTAACAGCAAACAGCGCTACTTAGAGAGCGTACTTCGATGCGTGCGTGCAGATGCGCGCGCGAGTCAGTCTAAGTAGGCTTCTGGGTAAGGGGGCGGAGCCACCTAAATAAATGCAGATATAAACAGTATTACTAGCTTATACAGGTATATAAAATATATACATTCAATACTGTTAATGTCCTTTACAATTTTAGCAGAGTAATACCATGAAAGTCCAAAAGAGGGAACGTTGGGTGTCGTAGTTCTTGTTTGAGAAGCGTTTCCTCACAGCAAACAGCGCTACTTAGAGCGCGTACTTCGATGCGCGCACGCAGATGCGCGCACGAGTCAGTCTAAGTAGGCTTCTGGGTAAGGGGGCGGAGCCACCATGAAAGTCCAAAAGCGGGAGCGTTGGGTGTCGTAGTTCTTGTTTGAGAAGCGTTTCCTCACAGCAAACAGCGCTACTTAGAGCGCGTACTTCGATGCGCGCACGCAGGTGCGCGCGCGAGTCAGTCTAAGTAGGCTTCTGGGTAAGGGGGCGGAGCCACCTGGAGGAATGAGTATTCTTTAGCAAGAAATCTGCACCGAACAGGTAAGGGGCCAACACCAGCACGTCAGCATGGACTAGCACATACTGGCTATGGTATGCTCCTTTAAATCGCCGTCCAGGTGGACGGGTGCCTGGCTATCCGGTCTCTGAGTGCTTGGCACTGGCGATTCGACCAAGGCAGGTCCGGGAAGGCAAGTGGCGAACTGGTTGGCCCCACCAGCTCAAGGGAAGAAGACTCTTTCCGAGGAAGATCTTCTCAAGTCGTTGGAGAAAAATGCTGAGGATCTGCAGCAGGGCTTCACCTGGTGGTTCAGTCATTGCAGATGTCTTCAGTTTCTCTCCTCTTCGGTTTCTTAGTTCCAGTGGCGATGTCTTGTCCTCCAGTCCTCAGGACCCTGCTTTTATGCAGCAAGACCCCCATTCATACAGCCTAGCTGTCATTCACACAGTGGAGTGGCTCTCCTGGTGGGAGAACCTCCCAGCCTATCAGGGCAGAGTGGACTTGGGTTGTGTAGGCAACCCTGTCCAGGGTGCCTATTCCCCCTCCCACACATCCTGTCTACCGCAGACTCAGTGGCACTGAGAGGAGGGCTTCTGGGCAGAAGCCCGCCAAATGGACGAACAAAGGATCCCCGACCTGGGTTAGGATTATAGAGAAAGACACGAGAAAGAAATATTATCAAAGTTCTGGCAATAAAAACCCACTGGAGTAAAGTTAATCAAATAAACCGGCGGTATGTTAGAGGCTGTCAGTAAAAGTGGTAGCCTCGAACAATGGGAAAATCCCATAGGGAAATATTTGCGGTCGAATATTTATGGTAGTAACCACTGCCACCAGCCAGAAACTTTTGAGAGAGGGACTGTACGGTACCTCCTCGAAAATGAACGTTAGGCAAAAACTATTAACCCTTTCCAGTACTTCCATAGTAAGATGATTTGTACTGGTTTAGTTCATAAGAATTGACTAGTAAAGTCAATGGGGACTTTACATGCCCTGGGAGACAGTAGTCAGTCCGAGGGTATGGAGTCTATGTTTGGGGGTCGCTACGACACTCCTGTGGTATGGCACAGAGGGTGCTGTGTACTACACATGTTAAAAAGATGATTCCTATGAGCGTGAGAAAAACCCCATAGACCAGAAGCCCACAAGATAGCCGAAACACACACTAGCAATCTATCTAAGAGTATGAAAAAAGGGTCTCACTCTTAGCAGGAGAAAAAAAAAGAAACCCTTCAAATCCAGCAAAGCTGCAGGGGGACTCTATAGGTAAGGGAAATTAGCCTTAGAACAGAATTCTCCCTAACACGCATGGGGACACAAGAGGCAGACAGGAATTTTTTTACTGGACATCTATAATAGATGTCCAGTAAAAAGATACCATCCCTGTCCCCTGTGCCCCACAGTGCTTAACACAATCAACATGATTATGTGTGTATGCAAGGCGCTGGGGAGTACAAGGGGCAAGCATGGCATTTTTGACTGGAAATCTATGATAGATGTCCAGTAAAAAAATATCAGTACTGTCCCCTGGGCTCCACAGCGTCTCAGAGGGAGAGCTGATGTTGGCAGGTGGGTAGGGGGATTTTGAAACAGTCATTTTTAAAATGCCTTTGTTGTACAACCCTCCTCCCCCCCACTCGCCAAAATCAGCCCCATGGACCAACACGAACACACACACACATTCACACAGCATTCACACAACAAGCACGTTATTATTCACACAGGCACCCATCATCATACACTCACTCATAACACAAGCATACATGCATCCATACACATATTAGTGCATAATATAAGATAACGTAGCGTATTCATCTTTTAACTTTGTTATTAATTGTATTGACGTGAATCTCCTGGATACATTTCCCACATTCTAACCCGGTCGAGAAGTACAATTCCGAGCAGTATTGAAGTCCTCAGGTTTTCTATTTCCTATAGCAACAGGGCGAGGTGCCAGTCTACGCGAGACGCGCCGACGCTGACCCCTGTTAGTTGTTACTCAGGAAGGAGCGTGAAGCTGCGCTATGGAACCGGTAAGGGAGAACGGAGAGGATATTTGTAATACACATAAGCCTCACAGACAGGTTTTTAGTGAAGCATGGATTAGCAAACAAGGAATCCTTTTCCCTGAAAATAATGTTCCATCTATAAAAATGGTGCTACTGAACACAAGATCTCTGGACAAACACGCACTGGAAGTGCGCAACTATATTTCTAGATCAGGAGATAGATATTATGGTGATCACGGAGACATGGTTACAGGATTCTAATGCCCTAACATTGATTTAGCTACCCCACCCAGTAATTCATTTTTCTGCCAAAGATAATAGAGGTGGTGGGGTGGCAATCATTGCCCGTTCTCATCAGAATTTCTTTCAAACTTCAGTTGTATGTCGGGGCACTGAAATCTTGTTTCTTAAAAGTACTCCTTCACCGAATAATTGTTTAAATATTGTACTTTTATATTGTCCTCCCCATGAAACAACATATTTTCAGGACGACTTTGCCGAGCTTTTATCATTGTTGCATAGACCCAACACAAGTTCTATTGTGTTGGGTGATTTTAATAACTGGCTGTTTAATCCACTTGATCCTCAAGCTTCTCAACTTGAGCAACTATTTGCCATAAATAAATTTGTTATTGCAAATGGGAAAGAACCCACGCATAACTTGGGCAATACACTGGACACAGTGTCCAGTAGAAATGTAGCCCTAAGTCCGGTTGTTGTTCAACCTTGTACATGGTCTGATCATTTGTCTCTTTTGAGTTTGTGTTACCCTGTACCCACAATCAGAAATGTAATCCTACTTGTAAAGTATCCAGTCGTAATTTTAATAAAATCAGTCAGGAAGATTTGGAGTCTTGTTTATCCTCAGTTATGTTATCTACATGTTTTTCGGACTCCCCCAGTTTCTTGGTGGCGCAGCTCGACAGATAATTTCTGGATATGTTGGATCATGTTGCCCCTATCACTACTAAAAGTGTTAGAGAGAAGGGAAATTACCAAAAATGGTATGGTGAGGCTTTACATGTCTTAAAGAAGAATAAAAGGAATCCCGAAAGGGTTTGGACGAAGGACCAATCGCCAGCTAATAGAGATGAATGGAAAACCATTGAGAGAAAGTACAGATCTGAAGTCCTTGCAAAAAAATCTTTCTTGGACTATCAAATTGTCCAAGCTGAAAATAATTCTGATAAATTATTTCAGATTTTGAGGGATTTTGAAACACCCCAGCTATGTCACAGAAATCCAACCCCACTAATTTTGATTGTGAAAACATCCAAGCTGCTTTTGCAGCTAAAATACAGGCAGCACAAGTCAAGATTCAGGCCAACCTGATGGGGATGGAGTCTACAAACTCCACTATATCTGTTGACAGTTCTGACCAACCCTCACTTGGAGGGCTTGTATTTAGGAGTGTATCTGAGGATTCTCTGGCCAGCATCATGACCAATATGAGGCCTACTACACGCTCAGGAGAGCTGTTGCCGTCCACAATTATTCTGAATAATAAATCTTTGTTCCTCCCCTTTCTTATCTGGCTTATTGATGCCAGCTTTCGAGACAGTTGTGTCCCTGAGGCACTGAAGAGGATCTCCGTTACCCCTTTATTGAAGAAATCAGGTTGTGATCCTACAGATTATTCGAATTTCAAGCCTATCACTAATGCTCCATTTTCTTAAGGATTCTGGATAAAGTGGCTACATTGCAATTCTAGGAGTACTTGGAAAGATCTGGAGCTCTTCACTTTAGACAATCGGGCTTCCGGACCAATTACGGCACTGCCCTGCTGGATATGAAGTCAGAGATGCTTCAGGTCATGGATCAAGGCAAGGCGGGGCTGCTAATGTTGTTGGAGTTATCAGCAGCCTTTGACCTTGTCGACTATGACAAGCTGTTGGATGGGTTGAGAGTTTTGGGCAGTATTTCGGGTAATACCCTGGCATGGATCAAATCCTTTTTGATGGGTGCTAACGCACAGTCTCCTAAGAAGCTCCTGAAATGTGGTATCCCTCAGGGCACATGGATGTCTCTGTGTCTCTTTAATGTTTACTGCTGCTCACTGTGTCATTTGTTGGCTGGGCTGGTTGTCCATTTTACCAACTATGCAGATAACACCAAGCTCGTGTTTGAACTGAGCAGTAAGCATACAGAGGACTCAGAAACTATAAATAAAGTGTATACTGCCATCCAACAATGGATGACTTTATATGGCATGTGCCTAAAGGCCAAGAAAACTGAAATGTTGATTTTCGGTTCACCCCAGGCAAGAGCTAAACAGGATCACAATATTCAGTTTTTGTGTGGGAGGCCATGCTATATCTACTATGGATAAAGTTAAGACACTGGGAGTTGTTTTTGAGTCCTCCTTGAACATTAATCTTTGGACTTCCCGCATCTCAGCTTACCCCTCTAAAATCCTTATATCACTCTGCTGTCCGTACCCTTTGTCTCCTTACCTCCCGTGACTCCATCTCTTCCTCGCTCTCTCACCTTGGCTGGCTACCTTTCCACTCACAACTAAAGTTCTACTTTCTCTGCCTTGTCTTCAAATCCCTCCATGGTCTTGCTCCTCCTTATCTCTCCTCCCTCCTCTCCTTCTACTCCCCCTCCCGCTCCCTTCGCTCCGCTGACCTTTTCCTTCTCACTGTTCCTCCTTCCCCTTGCGCTTCCTCCCGTTTCCGCTCATTCCAACTCCTTGCACCCCTGCATTGGAACTCGCTCCCTCTTACAATCCGCTCTACCACAACCTTCACCTCATTTTGCACTTCCCTTAAATCCCTCCTCCCCCATTCTCCTCCTTGAAAACTTCTCCTCTACCCTCTTCACTTCCCTCCACCCCCCTCTTCTTACCCTCATCTGATTCCTCTCTCCCCTCTCCTACTCCTCTCTTTTCCCCTTCCATTCTCCCTCGCCCTGTCGATCTCCTACTCCCCCCACCTCTTCCCTCGCCCCTTTCCACCCCCCCACCTAAGTTAATTGCTCTTTGCACTGTTTTGTTGAATGATTCATGATGTAAATTTTGCTCTCATTGTTAAATGTTGTTGTTATTTTGTATTATGTTGTTCCACTGTACAGCGCCTTGGTATAAAGCGCTATATAAATAAATCAATCAATCAATACCGAGAGTGTCGTGAATAAGGCACAGTATACATTACGTCTCCTAAGGCTAGCTAAGCCTTATGTTTCAGAGTCTAACTGTGCCACTTTGGTACAGGCTCTTGTGATGCCTTTGGTACGGGCTATTGTGATGCCTTGGTTGGACTATTGTAATGTTTTGATGTTGGGCTCTAGCAATAACAGTCTCAGGCAACTCCAAGTCCTTCAAAATGATGCAGTTCACATCGTTAAGATCATACCGAGACACAAGCCCATTTCTGCCCACAGGAGAACCCTTCATTGGCTCCCTGTGGAGGCTTGCATACAGTTCAAGGCCTTGAAATTGGTGCATAAATGCATAAATAGCCAAGCCCCTAGCTATCTTAAAGAAACTGTTAAAATCTGCACTCCGACCACGTTCACCAGATCTAGTGAAGGAATATGTATCTCAGTTCCACGGAGTAAGAGGGTTAGAGGACTAGTTAGGTCCTTTATTGCCCGGGCTTTCGGTGCACTATAAGTGCAAATAATAATAATAACATTTCAATAAAAAATAAATGAAAATAAACGCACCTTCTGCCCCTGTCCTGAAGTTTTCTCCCCAGCGCTCCAGCTCCTGCATCATGAATAGGAATCGGGAAGCAAGAGATTCCTGGTTCCTGCACGTGCATGCAGGGGCCTGCGTGTGGGTGCTGAAATGCCCCACTCGAGGCTGCTCTGTTCGTATGTGCGAGGAGGCACATGAGCTCCCCCTCGCACATACAGGCATGCAGTTCCCCAGCCAGAATTTCCAATGAGCTATGCACGGCTTGCAAAGCAAAACGCCTTGCATTGCTCAGTGAGCATGTGTGGCTGGGGAACTGAACTGTCAAAGGGAAACACTGTTTCACTTTGACAGTTCAGTCAGCCCCGGAGCACTCCCTCTGCTGTTAAAAGCAGCTGAGGGAGTGCACAGTCTTTTACTGGGCTGGCTCCTCCATAATGGGTGAGGGGGCCATTGCGTGGACACTCCCTTGTCCATTATGGATGAGCTGCCAGGCTCATACTGGCCTATAGGGCAACAGGGCAATGCCTGAACCAATTTTTTGGGGCAATGTGGGCCAGTTTGATGAGTTACTTCACTATGCAGCTAGTAGTTTTGACCATTGTTGCTGAATAAATATTCTAATTTGCTTGCATTTTAACAAAAAACACCCCCTTGGGTACTATTGAAACAGTCTGTCACTAAAGGAATGAATTGCCATTTGCAAATCTGGGCCACTTTTTAATTGGTGCCCAAGAAAGTTTTATGCTCCAGTCCAACCCGGTGAGCAGCCCCTACCCATTTCCTCAATGTGCATTTTTAAAAATTAAAATTTCAGGCTGGGGTCTCATGCCGCCCCCTGGAATGCGGCTGTGCCCCACAGTTTTAAGACCTCTGCCCTAGATCCTGTCCTTAACAGCAGGAGCTTCTCGAAATCCACCAAACCCCTCTGCAGGTTCCCCCCCCATCGGCACTCCAATAAACCCCCCATCAGCTGTAAATTCCAGAATATGGACAGTGTGCCGATCTGCAGGCACTCCGCTAGCCTTTCTATCGTGATGAAGACCCTCTCCTCCCACATTTGACCCTCTCTTCTCAACCCCACCTCATACCACAGTTGGAACACCAATGGTTCTTCGATCTTGTCTAGCAGCGGTAGTGCCAAGATGCAACTTAAGGGAGATGGCTATGAGGACAGCCACCTATTCTCCCCTTCCTCCCACCAGAGGGACCAATCGAGTTCCATGACCAGGTGCCTCAACACCCTCATTGGAATGCATGATTGGAGAACCCAAAATTACTCCCCTAGAGGAACGCGGGCCAGGTGGTCCACCAACACCCAGAGCTGTGCCACTTTATAATAGGTATAGAGATCCGGGAAACCCACCCTGCCCGCCTCTTTTGGCAAGATCAGCGTCTTGTATGCTATTCTATGTTTGGCCCCCGCCCACAGGAATTTCAACAGGGCCAACTTCACTTCCTCAAGGAAAAACTTCGGAACCACCACCGGGAGCATGTGAAATAGGAACAGGAGGTGGGTAATACCAGCATTTATATGCAATTCAGACGAGCCATCCAGGAAAGACCCAGCCTGCTCCACCGTTCCGCATACTTGTGCACCGCTGACCTTAACGGCAGATAGTTCCCTACGTAAAGGTCCCTCATTTACACATATACCTGTATACTCAAATAGGAGAAGCGCTCTTCCTGCATCTGGAACAGGAGCCCTCTTGCTTACTCTCTGTCCCCACCCAACAGTCCTCCAGCCAACAGGGCCACCGACTTATCGAGATTAACTTTGCAACCTGACAGTTTCCCATACCGCTCCAAGCCATCCATGAGGTGTGGCACTGATTGCATCGGTTCCGTAGTGTACAGCAGGGCGTCATCCGTGAAGAAGCTAATCTTAATACATCTGCTCTGCCACCATCACCCCTTAATCCCCTCCACTTTCTGCACCTCCCTGGCTTACAGCTTCATAACCAATGCGTAAAGCAGTGGAGAGAGTGGGCACCCCTGTCTTGTACCTCTTTGTAGGTGGAACGGCTGCGAGACCAGCCCATTCACCACCACCCTGGCTGTCGGTTTCGAATAAAGGGTCATGTTCCACTGCCTCCACCTCACCCCTAAACCTATTGTTGTGAGGACTTCCCTCATGAAGTCTCATTTTACCCTATTGAACGCCTTCTTGGCGTATAAGGCCAGCAGTAGGTCGCTCTCCCTCGCCAGTACCGGAGAATTCAGAATGTGCAGCGTTTTCCGCATGTTGTCAGCTCCCTGCCTATGCGGTATAAATCCTGCCTGGTCTGCATGTATCCGCCTGGGAAGATAGGCCCCCAAATGGGGACACCAACACCCTGGAGAAGATCTTTGCATCCACACTTAGTGGTGAAATGGGCCAATACGAGGCGCAACTGGTTGGGTCTTTGCCCATTTTCAGGATTGCCATGATCAGGGCTCAGAGAAAAGTCGCTGGAATTGACCCCCTCCCGCATTATGGAGTTAAACAGTTTGGCCAAGGGTGCTGCCAGAAGACCTTGATACTGCTTATGAAAATCCATATTAAACCCATCCTCCCCGGGGGCATTCCTGGCCTTTAGCTTGTGAATCGCCAGTAGCACATCCTCCCACGTCACCTACCTGTGCAATATTTCCCTATCCTCTAATGCCAGCCTTGGTAATTAGCTCTCCCCTAGGTACTCACGGATCTCCTACCGCCATACCTCCGCAGGCGCGGAGTACAGCCACTGGAAATATTCTGCAAATCTGGCTGGGACCTCCTCCCCCTTCACCACCATGGCACCATTTGCACCTGGAACCATGTCAACCCCCCCAGCCGCCTTGTCTCCTCTTAACCTATTTGCCATGAAGGTGCCCGCTGCATCCCCATGCTCATAATATTTCTGCAGAGTATATCTCATCCGTTTGACCACCTCCCCTATGGAGATCGGATGTAGCTCCTGCCGCTTGTCCCTCATCTCTTTCAAGAGTGCACCCCTGTCCATGTCCTTCTGCGCCAACTGGGCCCTCAGCACTTTCAATTCCCTCTGAACTAGGCTTCCACCATCCCCTCTCCCTTTTCTTCTGTGCCGCTTCCACAATTAGCAGTCCCCTAAATGTTGCCTTGGTGGCCTCCCACACCATGGCCATGTCTACCTCCCCATTATCATTGGTTGTAAAGTACGCCCATATATCCTTCCCTAGGAAGACATGAAACACCCGGTCCCTCACCAGCATATCGTCCACCTCCAGTGTGACTGCCGTCTTGATGGGCCCTGTATCTTCCACTCCCCACCACCAGTTCATAATCCGAACATGTTATTGCCTCCACTCTGGGCTCCTGTATAGCTCCCCTCTGCTCCGATGGGACCAACAACTAATCCATCATGTTGTATGATAGATGGGTGGGGGGAGAAAAACATGTAACCTCCCGGTTCTATGTGGTGTTTCCGCCACACATCCACCCAGTGGTAATCCAGAAGCAGGTTCCTAAAATCAACATTTTCTTTGGTATGCACCCTCTGTCTATCCCCCTTCTGTGATGAACAGTCTGCCACTGGATCACCCACTAGGTTGAAGTCCACCCCAAGATGGTGACCCCCTTACTGCTCCCAGTTCTCCATCATCCTAAACATCCCCCGCAGAAACCTCACCTGTCCCGCATTGGGCGCATACACTGTGGCTAGTGTGTTCTACACCCCCTTTTGGAGACCCTTTACCCCCAGAGAATGGCCCGCAAATCCCCTCTTGACCTGCAGCACCACCGGCCAGAATGTTTCTGCCATTATGATACCTACCCCCTCCTTTTTACGGTACTTATGGGAAGCCCAGTACGTTCTCCCAATATCCCTGCCCTTAATTGGGGACTCCGCCCCTTGCTTATAGAAAGAGAATCGCCATACACTGTTTGTGGAACATATTAGCCATCAGCAACTGCTTATTTTGGGAGTTCAACTCTTTAACATTCAACGTGGCTATCCGCAGCTCAGCCATACCCCTTTTTCGTCTTGCTCACATTAACCCCACCAGTGTCGCAGCAGCTGTCCCCCCACCCTATTCCACAAAGTTGGCTGCATAAGACCCCCCACAATCCCCTCTCTCCCTTTCTCCACTACCCTCTCCCTCCTCCTCACTACCTCAACAACCATCAAACTAAATGAACCCCTCTCCTGCATCAAAGTACCCCTCGGGTTAGGGCAATGATCTCACAGAGCCGTGCCACATTCGCTTCACTTGACCTCCCCTCGCGAGGGTGGTGTATTGAGCTTTTGAAACTTCCTGGCACCTTGGATCCGACGTCACCCACGTGATGGTTATGGACCCTCTGCCTCGGTGGCCTGGCTGGGATCTCTCTTGTCAACGGCTCACCTTCCATCGGACCATGCCTCAAGAGGCCGTTTAATGTTCTCATCAGTAACCACCTGGCACCTCTCACCCTCCCATTCAAAGATGAGTGCAAAGGGGTATCCCCTTCTGTACTTTACCTCTTTCTCTCTGAGTAATCTGCTTATGGGATCACATTTCTTGCACCGCAAGAGTGTCTGGGCAGAGAGATCCTGGAAGATGGCCACTATTGATCCTTCATAACCAATGTCCCCCATGCACCTGGCCTACTCCACGACGTCTACCTTGTCCTGATACTAATGCATCTTTGCAAGGACTGAGCAGGCCCCTGCCTCTACCCCCTGCTTGATGCACTCTGTCCAGGGCCACTGTCTCCCCTTCCTTGGAGCCCAGAACCATCCCCATGATTTGCTGTATCTTATGCTCGATCCCAGCCGGGGATTCCCCCTCCTTCTCTCTCAGGCCAAAAAAGCAGATGTTGTTCCGCTGCTCTCTATTCTCAATGCCCTCCACCTTCAACCGAAGTTGCTCCCCTCGTCTTTCCACCTCTTGAAGGCAGGCACCAAGCTGTGTTTCCAGGACCACGGACGAGGTGTGGTTTGCTTCCAGGCGCTCCATCCTATCCTCCAAGGTAACCACTTTTCCCAAAGGTCTACCACGCTAATATCCAATCTCATTCCTCTTATCTCCTCCAGGGTCGCTTGTATATCACTCTTGATGGTACCTATCTCCACTGTACACGTGTGGGGTCCCCAATCTCCTTTCACTTTTGCCATCTCCCTTTGCTCCGTGTACTGCTACTGTGTGAGTGCCGCTTTCCAGCTCATCCACATGGGCTATTGTGCACCAGTCAGTCCCGGTCTACCTTGCCCCAGGTTATCCGGCTATTACTTGCCCACACACAACCACTGGGGGGTTAGTTAGTAGCCCCTTTTTCTACTTACTCATATAAAACATTTGATGTTACCCTCACTACAATTAATGGCTAGTGGCAGTGGTTTAATTGTCCTACCATTGTGTGTTTTTACCGCAGACTGAATCCTCAGCTGCAATATTACCCATTTTGTGAGTTCTTTTCTCGTCATTTCTTGCTTGTGAGATCTTTCTTGGGTGTTACTTTGCACGTCAAACCAGGATTAACCCTTTGGCTCCAGTGTGTCTGGCAGGGCAGGAAGTGAGGGAGGTGCCCGAAACTCCCTTCCCTTAGTCTCCTTGGTTACCTGCAGGCGCCCAGTGCTGATTGGCTGGCTGGTTGTCCTTGGAGGACAGCCACCCTGCTGTGTGAGTGACAGCTAGGCTGTGCATGAATGGGAGAAACCTGCATAAAATGCGAGGTCTCTTGAACAGAAGGCAGAGTCCACCACTTGGAAGGAACATCCGATGAAGAAAACTACAAGAGAAGCTTGCTGCACCCTCCTGGACCGTTGAACTTACCGGTGAAGCCCTGCTGCAGTGCTGAAGCTCCAATTTCGTATCAACTAGAGAAGCCCGGAATGGACGACTTCCTCCCTTGGGTTGGTGGGACCAACTGACCCCAAGAGGAACTTTGCTGGAAATCCTCTCCCTGCTGGCTGTACTTCTTTGCTTCTGCTGGAAACGAGTGGCAGGGGTCAGGACAACCAGAATCGAGTGCCTCGTCTTTAAGCCGGACCGGAGATTCAGGAAGATCCTGAGGACCCTCCCGAATCAGGACAACCCAAGCCTGACCCACCTCACCAGAGTGCTGGACAACAGAATCAAGGGAAACCCATCAAGTGTCCAATAACCGCGGTGCTGCTATTGACCGGTAGTTGAAACCATGAAGTGCAGCTGAATTGGAAAGAGACCGTAGCTGCTGACGACCTTCAAACTGCAGTGCAGGAGTCCTCCAGATGTCCTCCCTCTTGTCCCCACGACTGAGGCCCATGAACCCAGGATCTGCAAGACTGCAACCAGAACGGAAGCCTGCTGGATCCTCTTCTTCAAACCTAAGGTACTGTTTGACTAAGGTGTACTTACCTCTTTGGTGTAGCTTGCTTGTTCTCACTGGAGTCTTGAGTAGCTGCTTTTTGCAGAGTTGATTCCAACTCTGTCCTTCACAAGCCTTACAGCTTGTGGCCCAACAGTGATTCTTTTTTACTACAAACTCTCTAAACTTTGTGCAAGACTTTTGTGCTATCTAAAGAAGTGCCTCATCTCCATAGACATTGCTTAAATTGACTTTGGCTGTCCTGGCTCCCTGCAGACGCTTCTAACCCATTGACTTTGGTGCTAACTGTCCCTCATAGGTGGTGCATAAGTTTAACTTGCATTGCTGGGAAAGATATAATCTAGACTTCATTGGGAGATTGAAAAGAATTCACGTGCTCTGAGAACCTGTTAACCTTTTTCCTTCCCAAACTTTTTCCTTGTCCATAAGCTCAGAATTGCATTAAGTGTAAAAAAAGTGATATATTAAAGCCAAACATTGTCCTAGTAATTGAAGTCACCTCAGTGTAGGAAGTGTGTGTGAGGCATCCCAAAAGGGTATCTACCGGTTTATCTAAATCTGAGGAAGTATTATGAAGTGTTTTTTTATTGTTGCATAATAAGGCTTATTTAAAACTGACCGTTAAATAAATACATGATTATTTTACTAGAAAAACCTTGAGTGTAACTGTTATTTGGACACTTGTAATTATGAATCTTAGTGTTGCATCTCTACAGCTCACATTTACCCCTCTTGAGATAACTCTACCAACTTGTGTAGTACAGACCTATACCAATAGGTGGGTTACCTATAAACAAGAGGACAAGGCCGGTGTAGTCTTCCACAGCGTTACTGCATCCAATCTTGCTTAACACAATAAACTGGTGCCGCTCGTGTCTCTCGGCACCCGGTGGTCTCCTCCAGCTGCAAATCTCCTTTGCCGTACACTGTCAAGGGTCGTCTTGCATGCCGCAAGCCACGTGTCTCGCGGCCCCTCCGTCCGGGACTGATATCATTGTTGCGTGAATTCGGGGTTACACCAAATTGCCCCTACTACTGCAGCATGCCGTCTGAAGTCCAGGGAGGCGTTGTAATGATTCCCGGGCACTCATCTCCACTGATACTCCGCCGAACACCAGGGCAGTGCGCAGAGCCCTTCGTTCAGGCTTCCATCTTGCCCGTGCCCCATGGTGGTCTCCCTTTTAACACATTTTACCACAAATCAATGAGGGTGAGACCCCCTGCATCCCCTCCAAACATCCCTCCACCTTAATTAACAACATAACCCAACCCCCCACCTACATTGCAGCGAAATGTGTTCAAATAAATTCGCTGCGATGAGCTTTGTTGAAATATTCTGCGATGCAATGGTAGAATACCCGGAGTAGGCCAATAGTTGCCTCTGTGATAATGCTTGTTCTTCCTGATCCCTGTGTGCTACTGTAAGAGCACTTGTGTTGGCTGTGCCCAGTAAAGTTAGTATTTACACAGTAAAACACTTGTTTTAGCTGTTTCCAGTAAGGCCAATCTTTTTTATAATAAGAACAATTGTCTTGGTTGTGTCCAGTAAGGCAAGGGTTTGGCACTGTAAAAATACTTGTGCTGACTGCCAAGTAAGGGCAGTACCTGTCTAAGTCAGCACATTTGTGTTGGCTGTGCCCAATAAGGTAACTATTTGCCATGAGAAGTATACTAGTTTTGGCTGTGTTCAGTTAGGCTAGCACTTGCCACAAAAATAATTCTTGTTTCACTTGTGCCCGGTGCGTCCAGTATTTGCCACTGTAAGAATGCTCCTATTGTTTGTATCCAGTAATGCCGGGATTGCCCTGTAAAACACATTTCCGTGGTGCAGGGCAAGCCTCACCGCCCACCTACCTTTATTATCCTTAATAGACCGGATTTTCAAGAGACCATTGAGAACAATAATGCAAGTGAAGTCAGGCAAGTCGCCCCAAAGTCTTTAAATGTGTTTGCATGAGTCAGGTCATGGTCACTCATATCACATGCCCGGGCCTATTCGCAATGCAGTGCAGCTGTTAGGGATGCCAGTCTTTTTATTTGCAACTCATCTAAATGTTGTTTGATTCATTACAAATACAAAGACTATGTTTACATTATGTGACAAATGAAAGCCACACAGAAATATATTTTTATATTAGGTCCCGATCCCCAGAAAATGGAGGGATGGTGCTTGACTGGCTCCTATTTGTGGGCTGCCACCGTCTGAGTTTCCAAAGGTCCTGCCTGGGTGGCCATTCCTTCTCTCTCACAAACTGTAGCTCATACTCCCATAAAAAGGGCCCAATGACTGTTGGCCACCTATCCTTCTTCAAGAAACATAAAAATTGTCCCTTCTCTCAGACCGTCCTTAAGCTTGCCAGACCTCCCTGTTCATTTTTAGGTCTGGCTCAAAGCTCTAGGGCGGAAATATTAGGGGAACTGGTTCCAATCAGCTCTACGTGATGCAGCCACGTTCATCATGTTGAAAGGTCTGATACAGTGGCAGCCATTTTGTAGGAGAGAGTGGGCATAAGTTGGGGTGAGAATTATTCGTTTAAGGGCATTTGTTTGCCCTGCTGCTGGATTCATTGATATGTTTTTCACTTTTCCAGACAGAAAGAGAGACACAGACGGGGGGCATATGGAGGGTGTAGATAAGATAAAGATACACTAAGCAATACGGAGGTGGGGGTGAGACAGAGTGTCCTCACACAAAGGAAAGTCTTCTGCTCTGTTTTGGGGTACCTTTCTAGCAACCTCAATAAATTATTTCTCCCCAACATCTCATCTATCCTCTTCCTCTGCTCATTCCCAGGCCCCATCTGTAACAACGCTAGCACTTCATCTCAATGTTCACTAGGAATGTGTACATGATCTTGTGTACAATGAATAGTGCTTTTGACTTTTTGGTACAATTCCACGTCTAGCAAGAATTTTGTTAGTTGGATAGAAGTTTAACCGTATTCTCAACATTTGTGATCTAACATAGCTTGAAGGACACTTTTGCAGATATTTTTCCATTGCTCCTAAGTTTTTATGACCAAATATTAAGATAGAGTAGTCAGCCTGCTTTTTACATGAGTCTTGCGTGTCAATCCAGTCTTGTCGATATACTGCTAACTTCGCTTTAGCTGGATTTAGAATCAACAATTCTAGTGATATATTGGCATCATCCAGTGCAGTTAGAACACACTTATACCAAGTATTAGGAAACTTATCTAATGAGGTCAGCAGATAGTGTGCTATGGAATTTAGAACATTTTTTGCTGATGCACCTAACAGGCATTTTCTAAAGAAGCTACACATTTTCCAAATTACCTGACAATAGATTGAAATTACACCTAATTCATATCGCAAGAGTGAGGTAGGTGTGCAGCCAGGTAATTTGAAGACTGACTTCCAGAATTTTCCTTCATATCAATCCCAATAGTTTCTTACTTTGGGCAGTTGTGTTTCAGAGCCATGGGAAACTATTGGAATCACTTTTTGTTTATAAAAAGTCATCACATGGTTGGTGGTAAACTTGCCATATTTACACATCAAAATGGATGCCTGTGAGGCTAGCGTTCGAATTTTAGAGTCTAGAGTCAGTGTCTCCATAGAGTTTCCTAAGCTTCCTGAAAACGACAAGCCTAGGTATTTATAACTATCTACAACAGTAAGATTTTGCTTGCCCAAAGACCACCTTAAATTTCTAGCACGTTTGTTGATTTTTTTTTGGACAGATTACCACTTGTGTCTTATCTGTATTAATAGTCAAATTATTTTTGACACTATAATTGTCTAGACAGTTAAGCAAGTTCTGCAAACCTCGAGGAGTTTGAGATACAAGCACCAGATCATCGGCATACAAAATCCACATTATTTTTTGAGAGCCTAGCTTCGGGGAATCACTTTTGATGTCATTGAAGGTATTTCCCATGTCTAGAATGAATAAATTAAATAAAGTAGACGCCAAGATGCACCCCTGCTTAACACCTCTTTCAGTCTTAATGTAAGAGGACAGAAGCCCTTCTTATGATAGCCTTATTTGGATGGTCGTATCAGAGTGTAATTTCTCAATTATGGTTTGCAACGATTGAGGGCAACTGTACATTCTCAACTTGTGGAATAACAATTGGCGATCGACCGAATCGATAGCACAGCGAAAGTTAACAAATGCCATGTAGAGATTTTGGTTACGATAAATGTATTTTGACTTTAGCATATTGAGAGTTATCATGTTAGGCACAGTGCCGAGACCAGCAACAAACCCTGTTTGAAATGGATCTCTTATATTATTGGTATTCATCCATACATTTAGTTCCTTCAACACTATTCGTGAATATATTTTTCCAGGCACATCCAAAAGGGCAATGGGCCTGTAACTTTCTGGTTTTTGATGATTTCATTTTTTGAAGAGAGGGAGTATTATAGAATGTTTCCAGGATAATGGAATAGTTTGTGAATGATTAATGTGCTCAAAGATAGAAAATAGAATGTTTGTCTAGAGTTCAGGGTGTTGTTTGAGGATGTTCTTTGACAGGCTGTCAGGGCCAGGAGCTTTGGATTGACTAACTGTATTAATAAAGTACAGTATGTCTGATTTGTCTATGTTAAGATGAAATTGGTCAGACCCATTGTCTATTTGGGCAACGCATGCTACATCTGTACGTGCACAGATTTTTTCAAAGTACTCCACCCAAACCACTTCCGAGACATTCTGAGTGTGCATCAACATTTGGGGAGAGGAGGTTGTATTGTTAATTACCTTGCCACATTCGAGCTGTATTCTTATCTCTCATAATTTCTAACATTTTTTCACCATCAGATTGCAACATATGAGCTTTATAAGTATGTATCAGTTTTTATAGGTTGTTTTTATGTGCTTTAGAGTTTTATATCGTACACTTACAGGAAGATTTGCGGCCTCGCGTTTTTCATGGCGAAATAGTGATTTCCTATTCTTTGTTACCGGATCATAAGTATGATTTCTTTGAACATATACTTTTCGTTTAGTATCATAGGATCCCAATTTTTGTATGATGTCATAATAAAGGGATGCACTGGAAACCTGATCAGATTTAGAGTTGTTAAATGCTTCATTTAGCTGATGACCTAGCTGTGAGATAGATTTTTCAGTCCATCGTACTCGGTTGACACTATTATTAGCAAATAGGGTACCCAACCATTTCTGTTTTGTATTTGTTAATTGCCAAGCTGTTGTAGGCCACTGTAGACATAGCATTCTGTGGTTGTTACATACTGTTATTTCAATTTTAAACATTTCAACTTTCGAAAATAACTCACTGTCTACATATATGTAGTCAATAATTCCTACAGAGCCTCTTTGTGACCAAGTTGCTTGAGGCGGACAATCATGAAGGCCAGACCCATTTAACATCAATAAGCCTTGTGATTTCATCAAATGATTCCAAGGAATTCTTCTAGTCTGTTCAGATGTCTTGATGTAATCGAGACAGTGTAGATTTAAATCTCCAGCTCTTATCGTGTGGGCAATCTTAGGAACAGAAGCAATACAGTCTAACATAGTTGACACATCATTAACAAATTTGTGACTTTCAATCCCTGCCAGATTCCAGTATAAATTGACTAGAGCATATAAAATGGTACCAATGGAAACAATTGTCAATTGAGATTAAGGATTCAGAGAATACATGTGGATCGTTGATATATTTGCACTGCTTTTTGTGCATGTAATGAGGCCAGCCATAGGATGTCCTCTTGTACCCTTTAAAGCGGGGTTAAGATGTATTTCATGATCATTCCACAATAATAAATCTGTGATCCGTGTCTCCTGTAGCATGACTATACTATATTTAATAGTTCACAGTTTTTATTGTTGATTAAGTAACGAAAGCCACAAGTATTCCAGGAGACTAAAGAGATTACTGCACTCTCATCCCTATGCTCTAGTTAACTTCTGGACTCCACACAATTACATGAGCAGTTCTGGTTTGTACAACTCCTTGTTTCCTGACTACTATTATTTAGACACCATGACACCGTTTTTTTGCCCATCTCTTTCGTTAGTGGAGTCTCATTCGCAATTCCTTGTGGACCAGATAGCACAATTAAACCCATTTGGAACAGTTCGTCTTTAGACTGCCATATAAGATTGCTGAACACTCTTGAGCGAAACCATAATCTCACGGTACTTAGACAATTTGTATTAATGAACTCTACTTGTTCAATGTCTTAGCTATTAATATCATCAAGCAATGCTACATCTGAGAATAGTTCCATGATGCTATGATGATTTAAATCGTATTGCGGATAAGGGTCAGGCCGACATCCAAGAGTTAGGGATGTTCGATTTTTATAGTTTACATTAGTTTGGTTCAGCTTCTTTAAGATAGGGGAGCTTTTGGTAAGCTTTACAGATGACATTTTTTCACTCTCTCAGATTTTTTAGGCAGCAATGCCTGCAACATGCAAGCTATTTCCGCACCAGGACTCTCAGATTGAGATATAGGTCTATTTTGACCAATATTGCAGCAATCTCGAGTGTCGGTAGGCAAGCTGGAGTTCGCAGATGTCTTGTTACTGGGTGGATTTTTAGTAGAGCTGTGTAGCTTTCTTGATTCAATCACAGCTTGTCCTGAAGTCACAGATATAGGATTCTGTCTATTACATACATTCGTTGTACCTTCATTTGAGACGAGATGTCAAGAATCTAAATGCCCCCCATTGGAGATAACAGGCACCTTTAAATCTCTTTGATTAGAGAATTGAGACATGTATGCATCAACTTCTCTTCTTATCTCCTTGCAACCTAAGTCATTTTCTTTTTGTTCGTCGCACTGCAGAAGAGTCAGGGGCTGAGGATGGATGGGGTTGGCACCTGAATCAATTGATTTAGGTTTGGTAGAATGAGTATGTACTTCAACAGCTTTAACTAAGTCATCTAAGGGCTCATAAGGAGCAGCCACTGGTTCCCAAGTTCGTAGGACACTTAGCTTTAATTTTCGCGCTTTTGCCAACAACATGTATTTTTTGGAGACAGCAGTCGACACTATTTGTCAGGTGGTGACTGGAGCATTCAGAATCTTTATACATTGTTTGGAGGCAGCTGTCATGGGTTGTTTCCCCCCCTTTGATGTTTTTAGTTATTTTTACCATTTTACTAGGCCCTTGTTTTAGGCTACGTTGCTTTTCCACATGATCAGCTTTAGAAAAGATTGTGTATGCAGTTTTTGCATTTATTGCTTTCGTTGTTACTTCACTACCATTCTCATACAACACCACATTCTCTATTTGAGTTTTCTGCGGTTGGTCGGTAATGATGCTAGGGAAGCATGGCAGCGAAGGTGCTGCCAGTGAGTTAGTAGTGTTTAAACATTCTGTAAGATTTTTTATAGGGAAGAGGCTGTATCAACACACTTTATGTTACCTGGTTTTCTACATGGGTTTGTTTGCAATACACAACTTGAAGGGGGTATTACATCGTGGGATGTCTGACAAGACATTATAGAATTAAGTTGGCTGCTTTGGGCATTCAGCTTATCATTCAGCATATCAAATAGTTTAATTAAAGTATTCATAGTTGTTTGCATAGCTTCAAAAGTCACAGCTGCCAGTTTAGACATACCATCATTCAAGTGTTGCATCTAATTGCTGTTTTGCTGGCGTGGGGTAGGAGCCAGAAACGAGGATACTACACTTAAATTTTGATGAGTAATTTCTGATATATTTGCCAAAAAAGATAGTTTTTCCATTATTGCTCAATTAGAGGACTCTAAGTTTGATGCATTTAGGCTAATGATCACACTAGCATCAACACTTGGTGACTGTTTCCCAGAAGTATTGGCGTTAATGGGAGCCACAGATTCCCCTCTTAGAACAGTACTATCAGACGGAGAAATGTTACATGCAGTTAATTCAATTACATCTTCTTCATCAGGTACAACATACGGAATCACTATCTCATTTGTACCAGTCTTTGTAGAAGTGCCTTGTAATCCGGAACTATCTATGATTGGCTCACTGGGCACAGTGGGCAAGTAAAACGTTCTGATATCAGTGGAGTTACAATCATTGTCATAGTTCCTACCTCGCTTTTTGCTGTACGAGCGAGCTCTCAGCGTTGAACAGGCTGGCGATATGTTTGTTACGTTCTTCCCAGCATTTCCAGCATTTTCTGTGTCGGAGACAGTCGCCATGCAATCTGTGGTGGCGGCATGTTGGTTCTTAAAGTATACAGGTTTTGCATGCCTTACAGCTCCAATCACTTAGTTTAAGAACAGAAAACCGTGACTCATGGCACACTACAGACATAGCTCTGCTTCTCGGAACAACTTAATTATTTGCCACCTTTCAGCAAGGTATTCGAGACTAAAGAAAGTTGGAAAACAAACGCTAGAAAGAGGGAGGGGAGGAGGCAGTAGCACTACGGAAAGACGTGCACTCGGAACACACTGCGACCTCTAGACGCCGCGGCGAAGTGGCAAAGCGGTATTAAATTAAAGTTTGGCTATGTACAAAATAACTGCATTACAAATAATGGAGTCTATTGCAAATGGTAAATTGACTAGGATGAGCTTAGAGGCTCTCCAGAGTGCTTGTGAAGCCAGGGAGTTAGACTTTGTGGATAAGCCTAGGGCTGAGCTGATAGCTGCCCTGGTGGACTACCAGACTGATGGTGAAACTCTTGATGAGGGAATGCAACCAATGAGGACTCTGCCCCTGGGGGTTCTACTGAATCTGTTTCGGGGAATGCCACAATTCCTGCTGCCTCTGTTCCGAAACCCAGCACTGCTTTTCAGAGGGAAGCTTTTAAAATTGGAGCTACAACGGGAACAGTTAGCCTTTCAATACAAAATTTGGCAAACCGAAGTTGAGTTGAAGAGTTAGTACAGCAAGTGATACTCAAAGATAGGGTCACTGAGCACCAAAGAATCTAGCTAGAGAATGCTAGAGTGGAGACTTCAACTAAACCAGTTGAGAGTGGCAGGTCCCCAGCCACCAAGTTTATGAAAGATTTGGTTGGTGTGTTTGTGGAGGGTTCGGATATCCTCCAATGGATTGAAGCGTTTGAAATGGCTTGTGCAATTCATGATGTTGACAAAAGAGATTGGGCTAAGTGTTTGTTAAACAGAGTGCCTCAGACTGGCTATGACTGCATTCTGAAGCTGAGTGTGGAAGAAAGGGGTCAGTATGAGTGTATGAAGTCTGCTTTAATTGCCACGTTTGGCAAGACACCTACCCAATACCTTAAAAGGTTTAGGGATTTTAAGAAAAGAGAGAATGTGTCTTGGGTTGACTGGGTGAGTGCTGCGCACATGAACATGATGGGGTGGATTGATGGTTACAAGGTGAAAACTTTTGTTGAATTGTCCCACCTGTTGTTTTTGAGCATTTTTCTGAAGCCTGTTCACCGGAGCTGCATCAGTATGTTGCTGACCAGAACATTTTGGATCCCTTTAAGCTGGCTAGGCTGGCTGACAAGTGGGTCTCCCACCGGGTGTCCCCTAAGGACTCCAGTGGGAAGGACAAGGACAAAGAAAAGGGGGCCTCTCAGAAAGCTGAGGAGTCCCAAAAGCAGTCACAGTCAGGTAAACCTAAACCCTCCTCTCCTAAGATCCAAAAATCTAGCGGGGATAAGTCATCTGTGGGTGGGAATAAGAGTAGTGGTCCACCTGCTGCAAAGCAGGCTCCCAGTGGTTCCAGTACCGTACCACGCACTCCCGGCACTTGTTGGGATTGTGGGGCTCTGGATCACAAGAGGGGTGACTCCAAGTGTAAAGGTAAGGCACTTGGAGTACAGGCTGTCAGCCTGACCTACCCTTACCCCATGTCTGAGGTGGAGGCCACTGTCCTCCCCTCCTCTACAGGGATCACATTTGGTGCTCCTGTAGAGATTTCCTTAGTGTCCCTTGGGTCCTGGGACCAGTACGCGGAAGTACTGGCGACTATCCCACAGAACACCCGTAGATTTTTGAGAAGTGTCCTCCTGAATGGCCAGCCTTCTACTGGTTTGAGAGACACTGCGGCAAGCATGACCGTGGTGGACAGGACCCTGCTCAAGCCAGAGGACTATGTAGGTGCTCCTCTGAGAACCACCAGGTTAGCTGGTGGGCCTCCCAAATTATCGCCTGTAGCCTTAGTCACACTCGTAATTGGAGACAAGACGGCAAAGCTTCCTGTCCTGGTTCAGGACAATGTCCCTGCTAACATTCCGTTAGGTAATGATCTAGTAGAGTTGGGATTGATCTCGGATGGTCTTCCCATGACTGCTGCTGCGGTCACTAGGTCACAGGTGACCCTGGGTCTGGCTGAGAGTCAGGTACCGAACCAAAGGTGCGGCCTAAGGCAAGACGAAGGAAGAACAAGAAGGCCACCTCTGTGGAGGGAGCTCCTTCTCTTCCTGCTGTTTCTACAGCACCCATTGGGATCCATGCTCTGGAGGGGCTGGGTCCAGTGGTAAACCCCGTCTCAACTCCTGTGGGAGAAGAGCCAGAAGACTCTCCTGTGGGAGAGGTTCTCAACCCGGAGGATCATCCCGATCTTCAATGCTTGTTAGCTGAAGGGGGACTCTCCCGGGCAGACTTCTGTAAAGGACAGAGAGAGTGCCACTCTCTCGAGGGTCTGAGGAACCAGGCCCTGTCCCAGGCACAAGGAGAAGCGCCTAGGACATTCCGGATTTATTGGGAGGGTGAGCTACTTGTTAGTGAGCCCACTGAGCCTGAACCTGGTGCCCTCAAGAGGTTGGTGGTACCCCAGGTTTACAGGCCCTTCCTACTGCAGTTGGCGCATGAGGTGCCCTTGGCTGGTCATATTGGAACCAAGAAGACTAAGCAGAGGCTCTCTGCCCATTTCTACTGGCCGCGGATGGGAGTAGAAGTGGAGTCCCACTGCAGGACCTGCCCAACTTTTCAGTTGTCTGGCAAGACTGGAGGCAGTGTCATTGCCCCACTGCAGCCATTGCCAGTGGTTGGCACACCATTAGAGAGGGTGGGCATCGACATTGTCGGTCCCCTGGACCCTCCCACTTCAGATGGACATCGGTTCATCCTGGTTTTGGTAGATCATGCCACCAGGTACCCTGAGGCTATACCCCTTCGGACTGTAACTGCCAAGGTGGTTGCCAGGGCTCTCCTGGGCATTTTTACCCGTGTTGGATTCCCCAAGGAGGTTGTCTCTGACAGAGGATCCAACTTCATGTCTAGTTACATGAAGACCATGTGGAAAGAGTGTGGAGTAACCTATAAGTTCTCCACCTCTTACCATCACCAGACCAATGGTCTGGTTGAGAGATTTAATAAAACTCTCAAGGGCATGATAGGTGCTTTGGAAGAGCCCCTAAGGAGGAAATGAGATCTCCTCCTGCCATGCCTGCTGTTTGCTTACAGAGAGGTACCTCAAGAGGGTGTTGGTTTCAGCCTCTTTGAGTTACTCTTTGGACATCCCGTGAGGGGGCCCCTTGCCTTGATCAGAGAAGGTTTGGAAGCCACCCCTCCAGGTCCCGCCAAGCAAGTGGGAGACTATGTGTTAGGCCTCAGATGGAGGATGACACAGGTGATGGGTCAGGCAACAGCGAATCTCAAGGCCAGCCAGGAATTGAACAAATACTGGCATGACCTTAAAGCATCGCAAATGGATTGGACTCCGGGACAGGAGGTCCTCGTGATGGAGCCTACCAAGCCTCAGGCATTGGCAGATAAATGGACTGGACCCTTCAGGATAATCTTCAAGATGGGCGAGGTCAATTATCTGGTTGACATGGGAATCCCAGGGGTAGCCCCTCAGGTATTCCATGTTAATCGGCTCAATCCTTTCCACAGGCGAGCAGAAGTCTCATGTCTCTTGCTAGCTTCAGAGCAAGAAGAGGATGAGAGTGAGCCCCTTCCTGATTTGCTGTATAGCAACCCTCAGGATGGCTCAGTGGAGGGAGTGCATCTCCCTCCAGATTTGACAACAGAGCAGCAGAGGGCCTGCAGGACTTTGCTCCAGCAGTATGCCTCTCTGTTTTCGCTGACACCAGGCCTTACACCGTGGTGTAAGCACGAGATTGACACTGGTGACAGTGTGCCTGTCAAAAACAGGAGCTACCATATGTCAAACACTGTTAAGAACCACATCCAGGCTGAGTTTGCCAAGATGTTGGATCTGGGTGTTATTGAACCCTCAACCAGTCCCTGGTCCAGTCCCGTGGTCCTTGTCCCCAAGGCAAGTGCCCAGGAAGGTACCAAGGATTGCAGGTTCTGTGTGGACTACTGCGGAGTCAATGCCGTCACCAAAACTGACACGCACCCATTGCCTCGGGCTGATGAGCTCGTGGACACTATAGGTGCTGCCAAATTTGTGAGCACCTTTGACCTCACCTCAGGCTATTGGCAAATAGCTCTGACGGACCATGCCAAGGAAAAGACGGCGTTCTAAACACCAGAGGGACTCTACCAGTTTAGGGTCATGCCTTTTGGGTTGAAGAATGCCCCTGCCACCTTCCAGAGATTGGTCAATCATGCTCTCAGTGGGCTGGAAGCCTTTTGTGTGGCTTATTTAGATGGCATTGCCGTCTACAGTTCCACTTGGGAAGAGCATTTGACACATCTGGGTAAGGTGTTGCAGGCCTTGAAAAGGGCTAACCTCACTATCAAGGCTACCAAGTGCCAGATAGCTCAGGGGAAAGTCACATATCTTGGTCATGAGATAGGAGGGGGTCAAATCCAACCTCTCCCCAGTAAGGTACAGGATGTACAGGACTGGGAGACTCCCACTACTCAAACCCAGGTGAGAGCCTTTTTGGGCCTCACTGGGTATTATCTCAATTTTCTGGCGGACTATGGAACCATAGCTGCACCACTGACAGCTCTGACTTCCCCCAAACAACCTAGGAAGGTTAATTGGACGGAAGACTGTCAGAGGGCCATTGATGGCTTGAAAGAAAGTCTGTGTAGGGCACCTGTGTTGTGTGCGCCTGACTACAGCCGACCCTTTATCGTCCAGACGGATGCCTGCAACACCGGAATTGGAGCTGTCTTGTCCCAGTTAGATGACAAAGGGAGGGAACATCCTATCATCTTCATCAGTAGACAACTCAAGGGTAGAGAACTTAGGTGGGCTAATGTTGAGAAGGAGTGTTTCAGTATAGTTTGGAGCATTAGGCGTTTTAGGCCCTACCTTACGGGGTCTACCTTCAAGGTCCAATCAGATCATAAGCCCCTGAAGTGGCTTATGCAGATGAAGGGTGAAAACCCGAAACTGCTCAGGTGGTCCATTAGCCTGCAAGGGCTAGACTTCACCATAGAGCACAGACCAAGGAAGAGTCACGATAATGCAGATGGCCTTTCCAGAAGATATGTTGACCGTCTGGATGAGGGTGTCTATCCCGTGGGAGATTAGGCACCCTCCACCTCAGTCTGGGGGGGTGACTGTGATGCTGGAAATGCATCAGAGGGACAGGGCCTCCGTATCCTTGTCCTTTACTGCCTTTTTATCGTGTGTTCTGTCATATTTTCCACGCAGGAGTTCATGTGGGACTCCTGGCGGTGCAGCTCTCTCTCTTTTGGTTTGGTGAACAGACCTGTGGGATACACTTACGGCACCCATGGGCGGGGGTACAACCCTGTGCCCCTAGTGTATGTTTTTGGGCACCTGTGGGTGGCCCGCAGAGCAGGGTATGAGCGGGTGGCAGCTCCATGCTAAATTTGACAGGTGCACTGAGTAGCCTCCATTTTGGGATCCCCGGGCCCTGCCATTGGAATCAGTTGATTCCTGATGGAAAACAAGATGGCACCTGTGGCCTCTTGCTTTCTATTACCTATTACCTTGTTTTCCCAAAGTCCTTGGAAGCCCTGACTCTGTCCCTTCCTCCTGACTGGCTGTTCGGTGGAAGTTCCATATATAGTGTTGTTTTGAAGTCCAGTCCAGACTGACTGGAGCCTTCTCAGTGACTGTATGTTGTGGGTACGCCCTGTGGGTGGGACCTGGGTGAATGGAGACTGTGACCAATATGCACTTCTTGTTGTGGCTGTCTGGTTTCTGGTATGATAGACAAAGACTGAGACAGCCCTGCCCGAAACTGGCCTGAATGCAGTGTGTAGTGTTGAATGGCTGGGTACTTGTCCCAATCCACATTCCTTGTTGTGAGTGTCTGAGAGGGAGGAGGATGGCCTGAATGCACTGTGTGCCTGATTGGCTGACTGACTGCACAAATGCCCTTCTGTATGATTGGCTGCTGAGAGTGACCCAGCAGCGTGGATGAGAGACAAGATAGTATATCTGGGGACCTCTCACCACTGGAAATTGTTCAGAAGCTGTGTCTACACTTGAAGAGTAACTGGAACTGCTGATCCTCGACGCCCAGCTGGAAGAAGAAGACTTGCTGTTGCATTTGCTTTGACCTGATCTGAAAGCTGCCGAACTCGCCAAGGACTGATCCGAGAGAGGACCTGGTAAGGCGCCCTTTCCCGTGCTCCGAGGGACCATCGAGCACTGCTAACATTTGCCAAAGCTCCCTGGAAGTCAGACCCTCGAAAGGCTGCCGACCCGAGACGGGAGCTCTGAGGAGAACGAAGCAAAGCCCCCGGACATCGCCGCTGTCGAAGTCTATTGCCGTCGACCAGGGTTCGCAGGTTTGTGTAACCGCTGGAGGCCCGTCGGAGTTGTGTTGCCCAGCCGTGGGGACCACTTGACGATGTGCCGCCGACGACTGGAGCCTAAGAACATTTGAATCCAAGGACTCCCTTGTCCGCAACGTCGACCGCTTTGTCCCGCCGGAGAAAGTCGAGGACGACCAACGCGGCGAGGAGAATCCGCCAGTGGGTTTCCCGCCACCTGAAGGCCACAAAGACTTCGACGACTCAACGCCCTTGTTGGGCCACAGTTCTTCTGAAACTCTTTGCGGTCCTGAACAATCCATCGCCGCACACCTCATCCTCGCAGGACGTCGCTGACGAGCACCGCCTGGATCGACATCGGGGTCTCGGCACCCTTGAACTTCTCATCGCCGCCGTCAACGACAAGTTCACCATCTTCGACGCTTCTCGATGATCCGTGGCTCCTGCTTTAAAGGGAGTCACTCAAGAAGGATCGTTCGACGCGTCTTCAAAGAACTCTACTCCACCAGGTACATTGCGGGGTTAAAACCTTAATAGGAGGAAATAAGGCTAGTGAATAATATATGTACTGGGCTTGTGCTATATATCTTTATTTTGCAGGTTGCCCAGGTGGGGGGATCTCCACACAGAACTGTGTCTATCGGTATTGGCCAGTATTCTGCCTATTGTTTCAACCCTCTTACGTTCCTTCCTCTCTCTATTGCTGGTTTCCTCGTTATTGATCTGTGTGACATTTTAACCGTACAGTTGATGCACTTTAATGAGATTTGATAACATTGGTGGTACCACTTTAGAATTGTATATATTTATCATTGTTGATTTCCGACTACAAAGTGCGTTATTGTGATCGTGTACATACCTTTGAATATTAATTATATAAAGACTGTGTTTTCAGTAATACAGTGTGTGGACATTCCTTTGTGGGGGTTTGGGGACTACACTGTACTTAAGAACCAGCCTGCATCACCTCCTGAGAAGCTAGGCCTTCATTGCTCGACTGCGTTACCAATAATAGAGAATCTTGGCTGGGGTCCTCTGTGCCTCTCATCTACCATATAGAGGGCGGAAGTACAGACACCCCCCTCCAGTCTTTACATGCCTTCCAGGTGCTTTTTGCTCGGTGTGCGCGCTGGTGCGCGCAGCTGCCTCCTTTTGTAGGTTGAAACAGAAAAGGGTCAGAGCAATAGCTCATAGGATGCAAGTAATCTAAATTAAGTGAAAAATAAGTATCATGACTCAATATATAGTCACTTTGTCCCAAAGGAGCGAGCTTTAGGTAGTTTTGGATGGTTTACAGCGGATAGGAACTATACTCAAATCGATCCCACAAAACAGCATCCAAGCAGTAGCAGAGTCCGGTACAAAGCGGTGCTTTCAAGGTGCTTAGTGCTAAGTGCGCACGCGCTCGTGGCCGCGGCTGCCTCCTTTTGTAGGTTGAAACAGAAAAGGGCAGAGCAATAGCTCATACGATACAAGTAATCTAAAATAAGTATAAGTATCATGTCTCAATATATAGTCACTTTGTCCCAAAGGAGCGAGCTTTAGGTAGTTTTGGATGGTTTACAGCGGATAGGAACTATACCCAAATCGATTCCACAAAACAAAGTCCAGGGAGTAGCAGAATCCGGTGCAAAGCGTGCTTTCCAGGTGCTTTGTGCTGGGTGCATGCGCGCTGCTGGGCGCGGCTGCCTCCTTTTGTAGGTTGAAACAGAAAAGGGGTGGAACAATAGCTCGGATGATACAAGTAATCCAAATCGACTCGACAAAACAGCGTCCAAGCAGTAGCAGAGTCCAGTGCAAAGCGGTGCTTTCCAGGTGCTTTGTGCTCGGTGGTTTTCTTTGCTTTATTCTTAATAAGAAGCACAATGATTTGCCACAACAATAAGCTCAGAGCGAGACTTAGTCTGCCATCCTATGCAAATCAGATTAATGTATGCCTGAATCTTTAGCAATAAACCTGACACGGAGGCATACACTACAGCCCACAGTGCTATCCCAGAATGCTGATCAAAAATACTTTCCAAATAATCAGGAAAGTAAGCAGGAGTGTCCTGTTTCTGCTGTCCTCGATTACTTTGCTTACTCCAATCTGTCTTTCTAGGACACACAACAGGGATCTTTTCAATCAAAGAATCTCTAGCCTGAACTAGTTCATCACCATATCGGCATAGGCCAAGCACTCTCTTAACACAACTGCTGGCGCACTTCAGTGGGTATAATCACTCTCATGAACTGATTCAACTCAGACAATGAAGGATTATAGCATATGATGACAATACCCAATTGCTAAGGGAAACACTGAGGGTTTTCTAATATGTTGGGAAATTGTTATTCAAATTCCTCAAAACCCTAACTAGGGCACCACTGCCATCAGCACCCACACCTGGTGACTGTCTTACTGGGCTTTCAATTCTGCAGTGTCTGTGCTATAAATCACGCTTGTGCTGATGAGGGAACTGCTTGTGCTGAAAGCATCTGTTTGTCGGCCAGGACTTTACCCTGAGGTCTCATGTTTGTGCTACTAATTGCAGCACTCTGGGTTTGTGCTTGAGAAATGTTCTGGTTTTGCCTATTTTGCACCAGGTTCACTTGCACCCATCATGCAACTTGCGATTGAACTGCAAATGTGTGGTTTGCTTATGTAAGATGAGCAATATTGATGATATTGTTTTCATCCGAGTCCTCATCCCCCATTATTTGTTTCATCTCATTGTGGATGACATTTATGCACAGGTGTCAGTGATTTACGCTCCCCCTTCACACAGTCATTTTCTTTGTCTTTATTTCTTTTTTCTAATTTTTTTTGTCCTTACATTCAATTTTCCAAACTTTTTACCCTAGATTCCCCAATTTCCTTTGATTATCTGCAAAGCAGTTTAAGACAATTTCCAATTCTTGAAGTTTTTTGCTGGTGCCTTTAGATTCTAAAACAAATCCCAAGTGAAACTATTTTATTTTGTCAAATGTTCCATCCCCCGGCAATTGATATTGGCGGTCCACTTTTGTCATATTCAATTATTTAGATATCTATAAGATTCTAATCAGTAATTTATAACCATAAAGTATAATGCATTCCACCATCTAGGGACTCTGGCTCTTTTGCTGATTTTTACCGACCTTTGTTCATGTGTTCCCTAATTAATTGTTGATCTTTTTGTTGCTATCATGCCTCTCTTCTGTTTCCAGATGTGTCAGTCTGTTACCTTAGGCAAGAAAACACTTATTTTTGAGGTTTTCTTTCTTCCTCCATCTGCATCTTTTCCCCAAGTGGTCCTACCCTCAGTACCCAACGATCACCAAATTCAGTTACCCCTTTCAATTTCTGCTTTACGGTATGTTTTTGTCACTGTTTCTGGTTTTTTTTATCCCCACTTAGCTTGTAGTTTATTATATTATGCCCATATCTACCAGTGCTGCCCTTAATTAAATTATATTGGCTTTCATGCCACTCATGAAGAAACCACAATTACACAAGAAACATAGGAAGGTATCACAATTAGAAGGTTCACAATTTGAAGTCCTCATTGGGCCAAACACACTTATTAAACAAAATAAATGTTACCAAAAATGCCACAGAATGTTTACAAAAATACAACTATATAATATATTTCATCAATAAACGTGTAAAAGAGCCTCCATCTCATTTAAATCTTGCCAAATATTTAACAAACATGTAACACTGTTGCATTCAGAGGCGTTGCTAGGGGGTGGCTAAGGGGGTTATAGCCCCAGGTCTTTTGGTTGTAGCCCCGGATAGAATCTCAGGAGCTACAACCAAAAGGCTAGCTAGCCCCCAGTCCCGACAGTTCCGACATTAGCATAGCCCCAGGTCTTGTCCAGACCTAGCAACTCCCCTGGTTGCATTTGAAGGCCGCACGTAAAAAAAGACCGTTTTCAATATTCTGAAATGTCACTATTTCCCCTGCCCCCCCTTCCCTTACAACCTACCCATGTCCTCACTCTTTAACTCGGAGGGGTTTGACCCCACAAGCCCCACTTTTCCTCCCCACCCCCGTTAACACCACTACCCGACCAGCCGCTCCGCTCAAAGACACACACGCACATAAGCACCAACACACAGACACACTTACACGTCCCTGCCGTGTCCATGGCTCCTGGCTTCCGCCTGGCCTGGACGTGCCTTTACCCACTGCGCGCATTTCTGTGCGGCAGGGGTGTGACAGTTTGCTTTAGTGAAAAAGCGATTTTCACTTGATACCCTCCTCATAAAGTAATGGTGGCTGACTCAGCAGCCCTCAGCACATATGCTTCCCTGTTCAGGTTCCTAGATTGTTTACCCAGCCTACATTAGTGATGTATGCACGAGTAACAGGATGGAGTTGTGGTGTAACTGGGCGTTACATTGTAGACATGCTGCCTTATGGACTGATGTGTGCATCACAACCAATCAGCATTCATTCTGCATTACCTCTCTAAGTAGCTAATAGTGCTGTCCAAAACATGCTTTGTTAGTCTGCTACATGTATGGCCTCATGTGTTTCTTTCGGTTTTAACAGTATAGTTCTGACTGTGCAAGCAACTTTTACATGATGGATCATGGTGCATTATTTGTGTTTTTAGATCAGGTGCAAAGATTAGATTGACCCTGAGGAAGGCGGCCATATTTTGGGGCCCACGCCGAAACTAGTTGGTCTTTTTCTATATGGTTTAGTTAAGTCCTGGTGTGCACCTAAGGCAGCTGCTTTTTATTGTGTACAATTGTGGTCCAGTATGGTGGTGGTAACTTGAGGTGCACAGTTTGGTGATTGTAAATTACCGTTACAAGATGTTAATGAATTTTGTATATTTTCCATAATAAATCAGTCGGCTGTCGAACACACTATCTGGAGCATAACAGTTATTCTCTGAGTGGATATGTATGGTTTATATTTTGGAATTTTCCTAACACCATAGATACATTATTTGCTTCGATCCATGGCTCCTGTAAGTCTAGAACCCTACATAACAAAATCCTGTCAGTTCCAATAGGCTAATTCCTCACATCACTGGCCTTATGCACCTCACTTCAGGCTCAGTCCTTCCTCATAGCACTGGCCTCATGCACCTCAGTGCACGCTCAGTCAGACCTCACATCATTGGTCTAATGCACCTCACTGCAGGCTTGCTCATTCCTCTCAGCACTGGCCACATCATGTATGCCAATGCAGGGTCACTCATTCCTCACAGCATTGATCTCGCATCTCTGGCCTCATGCACTCACTGTACGCTCAGTTGTTCCACACATCAGTGACCTCGTGCATCTCAGCACAGTCTCTCTCGTTCCTCCTGTCACTGGTCACTTGCACCTTCGTGCAGTCTCATGGTTCATTCACATCGATCCCCTCAAGCACATATGGATAGTGTTGTTCGTTTCTGACATCACAGACCTTCTGCAGGAAGGCTCATACTTCACAGCACTGGTCTCGTGCACCCTAATGCAGTCTCGCTCATTCCCCAGATAAATGGCGTCATACATGCTTGCCACTCCTCAAACCACTGCCTTTCTCAGTCGAGCTCATTCCTCCCATCACTGGCCTTGTGCACCTCACTGCAGGTGTCTCAGTCATTCCTCACATCACTGGCCTCATGCAGGGTTACTCATTCCTCAAACAACTGCCTTGTCAGTCTAGCTCATTCCTCCCATCACTAGCCTCATGCATGCTTGCCACTCCTCAAACAAGTGCCTTGCTCAGTCTAGCTCATTCCTCCCATCACTGGCCTTGTGCACCTCACTGCAGGTGTCTCAGTCATTCCTCACATCACTGGCCTCATGCAGGGTTACTCATTCCTCAAACCACTGCCTTGCTCAGTCTAGCTCATTCGGCCCATTACTGGCCTCATGCAGGGTTACTCATTCCTCAAACCACTGCCTTGCGCAGTCTAGCTCATTCCTCCCATCACTGGCCTCATGCACCTCACTGCAGTTTCTCACGTTCCTCACAACAGTGGTCTCATACACTTCAATGAAGGTGGCTCAGTCATTCCTCACATCACTGGCCTTGTGCAGGGTTCTTCATTCCTCAAACCACTGCCTTGCACAGTTTAGCTCATTCCTCCCATCACTGGCCTCATGAACCCCACTGCAAGGGGCTCAGTTATTCCTCACATCACTGGCCTCATGCAGGGTTGCTCATTCCTCAAACCACTGCCTTGCTCAGTCTAGCTCATTCCTCACATCACTGGCCTCATGCATCACTGTGCAGTCTCTCTCCTTCCTCACATTAGTGGCCTTATGTACCCCAGTCCACTCATTCCTCCTATACCCGGCTTTGTGCATATTCCTCACAGCACTGATCTCATGCACCCCAATTGCAGGCTCAGTCATTTCACACAACACTGGCCTTGTTCTCCTTAGCTCAGTGGCTGTGTGCATATTTCTCACAGCAGTGTCCTCGGGTGGCCTCACCCATTCTTCACAGCAATGATCTCGTGCAAGCTCACACGTGTCTGACGTCACCGGCCTCTTGCACGTGCCGACTCTCCCGCTCATTCGATTGAACTGACCCTGCACGACAAGCCAGCGCGTGCTTCTCGTGGCTTTCACTGCCACGGGCCTTGCACATTTTTAAATCAAGGTATGAAGCGTAAACTCTGGCGATTTCGCAATTATAATCCACAGAATCTGTTTGCTTGTCTTGCATTTTCTGCAGAAATGTGCTGCACATATTGAAGAACGCTATTTGCAGAGTTTTGTAAAGACGAGACATGCGCCTGTTGCAAAGTGCACAGAACGTATTATAATTGGCCTGGTTGTGGGGGAAGTGCCGTTATTCTCAACACTCAACCAAAAGGGCAAGAAGTCCAGGAGCAGAATGACCTTCAGTGAAACTGGGCTCTTTGGAAGTTTACTGTGGAGTCTGGTTCAAATGCGGATCTGGGGGCCTGCCATGCTCCGGTCAGGCATTCAGGGGTGACTGACTGCCCCAGATTCTCAGGCCTTTGGAGCCACACGCCTGTCCATTATTCGCCCCTTTCCCGTAGTTCAGGCCGCTGCTACAACGGTCCAGTGACTGCCTGTGGTTCGGGCTACACTGTAGAGGACTGTAGTGTACACTCCAGATTACAGTTCTCTTGCCTCTGAGTGAGCTTTGCAGCAAATGCATTTGCACTTCAAGACTATTCTCTCCACACTGGGCCTGAAGACTATCCAGTCCTGTCAAAAGAGCAGAATGTCCAGTAACTGAGCTGTTTTCTCAAAGGTATCTGGGTGTCTTCCTGTTGACACCTGTTAACTGAACTACAGTTTAGGGAAGGGGACAGAAAGGGGTGGTTTAAATGTGCATTATTCCCACAGGAGGCCAGCAATCACCCAAGGTGGACCCAGTCTCCGCAACAATCTATGAATCCTCTACATTTTCCTGGCATGGAATATCTGTACTGAAAGCCACCTTAACCTGCAAATATTGTCATGGTCAACCTGTTATCCTCTAAAGGCCTGGCTGTTTGTGTGGCTGCTTGTGTGCATTTGGGCTGAGGGGCTCTTCAAGATGCTCTTTGGGTACAGTGGTCTTTACATTGTTTGCTTTGCTGCCTGGAAGCCTTCCCTTCCCTTCCCTACTGCTGTGTGTTCTATTTTTGCATAAAATGCTATACTGAATACTGTTTACATCCAGTCATGACATATTTACGTTATTAATTCTGTCCTTCCCTCTCCCTCGCCTGCTCTTCTTGGAATAGGCCACTTTCTGAGTCAGCTTGACAAACCCAGAATTAATATTCAGAATGTGCCCGATGTACCACAAATAGACATGGCAGGTATTTTAATCTGCAAAATATAGCTTATTTTGAGCACTGCAACATTTTAAAAATATATATTTATTAATACACTTATGAATACACTGAACACATTTAAAAGAAAATTGGGTGCGGGGGAAGGTAATAACACCTAGTTCTATGTCTGTTAAAAACTAAAAAGTGGGAGTTGCCTTTTTAAGCAATACACATCTACCAGGATTATCCGAACACACTCTTGAGTCCTACATGTACCCCAAAATACTCTATTTCAATCTTATAATACTCCAAAGCTGTCTTCGAACCTCAGCGCACATGTCAGCTCAACAAATACTCTTCTGTGTCTCCTTTCTCAAATCGATATTGTATATGTAACGAATGAACACACATCCATACTAATACCAGCATTTAGCCCTACCAAACTCCTCTCTCCCTGTGTCTGCAAACTCCTTTTTTATTTCCTCTCCCTCTAGTCCCCCTTGCCCATGCTATTCCTCCCATGAATAAAGCATGATTGTCAGGTAGGCTCCCAATATGCCTCAGGAAAGGATTGGTTGCTATAAAACTATTACGTTGGTGATCGACTAAGTACAAAACAATAGTAACACAACAAGGCACAAATAGACACACTCAGAGATAACGGCGCAACCTCACTCCTACTACTCCTTGAACTTTCTGCCGCCTTCGACCTGGTAGACTATACAATACTTTGCAATCACCTGGTCTCGGCAGCCCGCTTCTCCCAGGAAGCAGTTGCATGGATCCAGTCATTCCTAGACAACAGGACAATGCGAGTATTCTCTCCCCTAGCAGCCGCGGACCCCGCACCCATCTCGTGCAGAGTGCGCTAAGGATCTTGCGTATCGCCCACTCTCTATAACATCTTCACAAAGCCCATTTTCGATGATCTAGACGGTCTTGGTATCACCTACACTAATTATGCAGACGATACACAGATCCTCATCCCGTTGACGGGAGATTATGACAAGGATTTGGCCTTTGTAAACAGAGTCTACCTCATCATCCAGGCATGGATGGCCGCTCACGGTCTATGCCTGAATGATGACAAAACTTAAATCCTCATCCTGGGCACCGCCTCCAATATAAAAAAACTGGGCACCAAATATGACTCCTTCATAATTGACAACAACACCATCTCTGTAGTCAAAGTAGTTAAAACCCTCGGTTTTTACATAGATTCCACGCTCTCATTTGACAAACAAGTGAATGCCATGGCCTCAGCTACCTCTTATACATATAAGCTAATCAGAGCAGCTAAGCCATTCCTATCACCCAAATAACTGCGTCATCCTAGCACGAGCATTAATCTTATCGAAATTAGATTATTGCAACGCCCTCTACATAGGCAGTAACAAATACATCACCTCTAAAATTCAAACAATGCAAAATAATGCCCTGAGATCCGCCCTCAACTTCCCTAAAAATGCCCATATATCAGACCTTAGGAGATCCACCAACTGGCTCTCTACTAAAGATAAAATCCTACTTAAAACTGCCTCCCTCATTCACAAATGCCTTAACCATGCAGCCCCGCAATACCTAATAGATAGATTCATAGACAAACAGCTGCCCGTCCCCTACCAAAAGCCAACTCTAACCTCCTACTAGTACCAACATTTAAACTCACTAAATCTGGCGGGAGTAGTTTCGCTGTTAAAGCAGCTCAACTGTGGAACTCACTCCCAACCAATCTAAGAGAAGACCTTCCCTACCAGAAATTCATATCTAACCTGATCCAATGGTTGAAAGCTCATGATGTCTAACATCTTGCGACCCTCATTTAAGATCTAATGCATTTCTGTATTTTCAACTGCTCTGTATATTTGTCACATCTGCATACTGTAAATTTGCTGTACATACCCGATGTTCTTTTGTCTGTACTTGTCTACAACACTGTAACCATAGCTGTACCCCTGTTTATTTGCAACATGTAACCTAACCTTAACAATCCTCTTACTGCCTTCGCGCCTGCATACCCCCGGCTCTGGTGCGCAATATAAATAAACAAACAAACAAACAAACATGCATAACACATGCAACCACATCAACATATAATAGTCCTACTAGCACCTCCAACCCCACTTTCATACCAAACTACAACTGACATTCGGAGCCTAAGGATAAACAAGGAAACAGAGAACAGCAACACATAATCAAAATCCAAAACACTATTAACTCAAGAACACATTCACACATTAACACCAATTCGAAAATAGAGAAAGTTCCCCTTACGTTCCATTCTTTTTCGTGAATTTGAAGACATCAGATACTGCTGTCAAGGATACTATAAGTCATATTATTTCTCATAAACTATGCACAGTATGGAGTGACTGAAAATAACCTTGATTAGGTGAATGAGTGTCAAAGAATGAGAAGTAAACGACCGCTTTGTTTAATGAGAAATCTATTGATAAACATGTCTTTGTTTTCAGAGAACATTGGTCTGAGAAGGCAGAGCTTCTAAGAAAGAAAGTCCGGCAAGTTGTGAAATATGATGCTGTAGAGTAACCCCTCAACACTCACACCAGAAACATACGACTCACTAGGGAAAAAGGCCCAGCACACCTCTTGCAATCAGAACAAGGTGTAATCTCCAAAATGATACAAGTACGTGCCAACAAAGAACAGCGTCAGAAGTGACGTACATCACATAGGTTACAAATCCTGGTAGCTGGTTGGTGTGACCCTATACAGATATAGACTGCTCCACACGGGATGCCAGGCAATTGGCCCAGTATCCTGTGTTCATCTTCCTGCACATGGGGATCTTCTTCTTTCTTCATCAAGTAAGACAGTTCTAATTGGTATTTTCATTAAACAATTAATTAGCTCATAGCTTCTACAGTACACCTGGTACCAAGGACATGAGCGAAGCAGCTACTCTTGAGGTTGGGTTAACTTCTCAGAACTAGGTAATCCCCCTGCTCCTTTCCCAGGCACGCCAGCATCTCCACAAAGTTCCCACCCGTGGCATACATTTGTTACCTTCTCCCCTGGCTCCTCACAGCTCAAATCACATGAACCGATGGTGGGGGCAGCCCAGCCCTGCTCTCTGGTCTTCCTGATCGATTGGTCACTGTACAGTTTTATGAGCAGGGGTCTTGGGCTGGTTAGTGCACTACAATATATGTATCCTGGGCTCGAGGGGGTTTATGTAAGATATATACATCCTCCATCTCCTTTCAAGTCAAACCAGTGCTCCACATAATTTTCAGTATCTGGTGGGGCTGTAGTGTACCAGTGGGATCAATTCTTTGCTCTATTCTCACCTTGCAGGGCCTACTTGGGTCCTCTGTTTGTACCTGTCCATCTTTTGTACCGCGAGGTGCACTACCAACCCCTATTGAAACCATCATCATCGCACTATTAGGGATCGCTTTAGCACACTATCGAAGACCCAGCTGACATGTGCAGAAGATCACCAGTATGAACACCACCAGTGGCACTAGTATTTTCACAACTGCTCCCATCCACAACGGTTCCCACTAGAAGAGATCATTGAACCAGTCACTCTTGTGAAGCCCTGCTTCCGTCTGCATGTGCTCTCCGAGGGTGTGTGTTAGGCAGAATCCTGTGCAGTTCCCTTAGGGAGCACTACAGAAGATTAAGACTACAGGTATATGCAATAAATCCCCTTTGGCATCAGTCTGTACTGCAAAGATTCAGTTGGTAGCTGTGGCTAAGCAGTCAGACTTATCTCAAGAGGGAGATGAGCAGTATTCAGGGTTTACACAATAGGACTACAGTACTATGGAACAAGGAAACACTGACCAAAGCTTTGTATCAAAAAGAATATATATATTTTTTTTTTTTTTTTTTTTTATTTGTTTTGGCTTAAGCCTTTACAAAAGAGGAAGGTAATATAAAACATTTTGCGTTAGGTACGAAGAAGACAAAACTTGTGTTAAAGTTTCTTACTGTCCACCAACCCTGCCAAGTTTTTTCTGGTCCTATAAATTACCTACTTAGGTACCTCTATCCTTTGGATCGTTGTGTTAGATTGTCAAACCACTTTTTATTAGCACCTGGATTGCTGCAAACGTAAGTGCAGCATTTTTCCCTGAGATTATTCTGTCCCAGAGGAAGTCTGTGACTATGTCTTCCTCCCTCCGTACCAGATCTCTGAAGAATCTTAATCGCTGAAGCCAGGTGCCTTCGCAATCCATTAGGATATGTTTTAGCGTTTGTTTGGCAGGGTTTACGCAAATTGAGCATAATTTTATTGCCATGTGCCCTTGGTTACGTCTTGCCAGAACCGCCCCACAGTGGACAAGATTCAGTCTCATTCTGAGGAAGTCTGAACGCAATTTTCTATTTGGAGACTTCAGTAGGTAACATGAGAGTGATCCAAGTTTCTTTTCTCCCTTCAAAAATATATTTTGAGTTGGGTCCTCTCGTACTTTCTCCACTGTTTCAATCCAGTCCCGTTCTTCTAGTCTACATTTAACTTTATGAGGGTTTAGAGCCAAAGTCTCTTCATTCAGATCCAGTTTTTTTAGTATTTCCAAAGTTTTCCGTTCCAACGAGATGAGAATAGCGGATTTCGTTCAATAATGCTTCGTGTTTGAGGTCACCATACAACGTCGAATCCTTACTAAGTGTTATTTCCCTAAACAGTGAAATGAGCTTCCAATCAGCCATATAGTTTAGAGATTTTAGGCCTAATTCAAATCTTAGGCTTTTTAAGGTGGCGCAGTTTGGAAGACCCAAAACTCTTTTCCAGAGGCGGCCCTCATAGTTGTCCCAGTTTATGAACCAGAGATCCGGTTTTGCTTCTAGACCGTATAGAACAACTGGAACCACATTGGCGAAGTAGAACTTTACCAGAGGCAAAATAGAGAACTTGCAGAATTTATAATTTAACTTAATCATCTGTGATGTAAATTGTGTTATTTTAACTGCCACTTCATTTTCTACTTTGTATGTCGCTGGATGTGCATGGATGTTATAACCCAGATATTTTATGGTTTCTACTGTTTTGATCCGTTCTCCTCCCATGGTCCAATTTATGTTTTTTACTTTTGACAATGGATGTTTAAAAATCAAGATGTTTGATTTGGATGGATTAACTGTTAACTTGTTTAATCCTACGTATTCATTCAATTTGTCCAGAAGGTGTAGTAGCCCAATTGGTGTTCTGTCGAGGAGAACTATGTCATCCGCGTATGCCAACCAGCAGATTTTCCTCCCGTTTAGTATTGGGCTTATCAAAGCAGATGTTTCTAGAAAGTGGCCCATGTCTGCCAGGAACAAGTTGAAAAACAGAGGTGCCCCCAGACACCCTTGTCTTACACCTCTATTAACTTCCACTAGTCTGGACAGGTGACCCATTGCATCGAGCCGTATTCTTAGGTTGGTGTTTTTATGAAGTTCCACCAAAATTGACAGAAGAGATTCTGGTATTCCCCAGTTCCGGAGTTTATCCCACAGTAGGGTTCGTTCCACCTGATCAAAAGCTTTGGACAGATCTATCCAGGCTCCGTACAGCATTTGTTTTTTCCCCCCTCTCTCTTGCTCATTCAAGATGTTGAGAATCAGGCCGTTAATAGATGTTGAGTGGCCTTTGCGAAAACCTGTTTGGAAACGTGATAGAATGTTGAAATCTTCGACCCATTTCGAGACATGAGTTAGTAGTAGTCTCATGAAGACTTTGCTTTCAATGTCCAGCAATGCTATCGGTCTATAGTTCGTTGGTTTACGACGATCCCCGGATTTAAAAAAAGGAATTATGAGGGCCGTTTTCCAAGATGCAGGAAAGGTTTGTTGCTTTAGTATTTCTTTGAAGAGAGCGGATAATAACTTTGACCACAATAATGGTTCGCTTTTCAGTGCCTGATAGGTCAAACCGTTTAAACCCGAGGCTTTTGATGATGAGGAACTGGCTATAATTTCCTGTATATCTTCTTCACAGAAGTTAAGTTGCCAAGTAATATCTGGTTTGGATCTAAATTCGCGGGTTTCGTCGCTCTTAAATGTCTCTGTCAGGTAGCTCACCCAGCCATCTTCTGACACTAGGTTACATAATGATTGTGCATGATCCCCTTCGAACTGGTTCATTACTTCCCAGAAGTTCTTGCTGTTTTTTGCTCTGAGTGTTTGGAGTATGTGCTCGCCATCTGTTTGCATACGAATTGCGTTATGCGAAATCGACCATGATTTGTAGTTGGCTTTTTGGGTTCTTATTTCAGTTTTCATCTCCTCCACTGAAAGTCCTGCCTTTTTGATGTCTCTTAACGTTTTCCTGTGCTCTCTTTTTCTTCTTTGTGTAGATTCGTCAAAGGAGTGCAGGTGTTTCTGTTTGGCTTCTCCCGCTAGGTATTTAGGTGCTAAAGTTGCCCATAGGAAGTTGGTAAATCGGTGTGGATCGCATTGTGATTTCCATATGTGTTCGGGAATCATTTTAAGTTTTCCATTTAGGTTAGTCCCCCCATCTTTATATTTTACAACTCTAAGTTTTCCTTTCTTCCCCTCTAGCATCTGTAATTCTCGTTCAGCTTCTGTAGTCAGAATGTTTTCGAGTGACAGCTCCAGTCTGCTGTGGTCACTTCCAGACTCCTGTATTGTTTTTAATGTATAGGGCAAAGCGAGCAGAGTTTTTGAAACGAAGATACAGTCTAAGGCTGAGGAAGATTTACCTCTTCTCCAGGTTATGTATGGTTCCTTTACACCCTCCTGTAAGCCCACTATCATGTGGAGGTCCCATTGTTCCATAAAATCCTGCCATTGTTTTCCCAGAGTACTTTTCCTCTGGGTTGCTCGATCGCAATTTCCTTTTGGGGGATAAAGGCAATTCGTGTTGAAATCTCCAGCTACCACAATATTACTAGAGACAAGAGTTGTTTTTAGTAGTTCGAATAGAGATGCTAAATTCTCTAAAAAGCAATCTAGTTTCGATGTTGCTGGGTTCCAGTAAATATTTACAAAGACCCAAGTTGTGGTGGTTTCTTGTGTAGATACTTCAGCTCTGCATACACACTCTGATGTTCACACACAAATCACTAGTCATAAAGTAAGTTAAACCAGTCTGGAAAAGTATACACAACTCCCTATTTAAATTGTAGACAAGTTTGAGACAGAGTGAAAACTGAGCAAAACGACACAGTGAAAACCAAGCAGAAATGGCACTCTACCAATTTCTTCAGAGGGAGGGAAAGGACAAGATATACAGGATTAGACCACTAAAAACACCAGCAAAACTTCCCAAGTGGATTGTGAACAAGTTAAGCAAGGCAGTACTTTAGCATCAGCAATACTTTGGTGAAAACCGAGCAAAATGGCACTTCAGCAATACATATAGGGGAAGGAAAGGTGGTTATAAGAGTTTCAGGTGCACCAACACATTTCTTGAAGAGAAACAATCTAGAGAAGGCAGTTGTAATAGATTTAGCCAAAGTCAATAAGCCAGTGCCAACGTCAGTGGAACAAGGCAAAGTGCCTAGGGTCAAAATGTTCTAGTAGCTGCAGTCAAGTCTTTGTTAAACGATTGAAAAGGCGGTTGCAGGACGTTGAAAGATAATGTTAGACGAAAAGGCGGCCAACCCAGAAGGTAAGTAAAGGATTTAAAACACCTTTGGCAATACCAACGACAACGGGAGGCCTGGCGGAACAATGTACCTTTAAAGTGGAAGAGGCTCCTGCGGTGGCGGTAGTTCCTGTCAGTCCTGCAGTTCGGGAGATCCAGCAGAGGAAGAGAGGCTCTCGTCATGGAGGAAGGTTCGAGTTACTGCACTGCCCAGGGATGAAACCAGCCACGGTGCTGCCAAAACAAATAAAAGGTACGCTCTTTTAAATCGCAGCCCTGGTGGACGGGTGCCTGACTATCCGGTCTCTGAGTGCAGGGCACTGGCGATTCGACCAAAGCAGGTCCTGCAAGGCGATTGGTGAACTGGTTGGCCCCACCAGCTCAAGGGGGAAGAAGACTCTTGCAGGTGAAGATCTTTTCAAGTCGTTGGAGAAAAGTGGTGAGGATCTGCAGCAGGGCTTCACCGGTGGTTCAGTTGTTGCAGATGTCTTCAGCTTCTCTCCTCTTCAGTTTCTTAGTTCCAGTGGCGACGTCTTGTCCTCCAGTCCTCAGGACCCTGCTTTTATGCAGCAAGACCCCCATTAATACAGCTTAGCTGTAACTCGCACAACGGGGTGGCTCTCCTGGTGGGAGAACCCCCCAGCCTATCAGGGCAGAATGCGACTTGGGTTGCGTAGGCGACCCGGTCCAGGGTGCCTATTCCCACTCCCACACATCCTGTCTACTCCAGACTCAGTGGCGCCAAGTGGAGGGCTTCTGTGCAGAAGCCCGCCAAAAGGACGAACAAAGGATCCCCAACCTGGGTTAGGATTATAGAGAAAGACACGAGAAATAAATATTATTAAAGTTCTGGCAATAAAAACTACTGGAGTAAAGTTAATATCAAAATAAACTGGTGGTATGTTAGAGGCTGTCAATAAAAGTGGTAGCCTCGAACAATGGGAAAATCCCATAGGGAAATATTTGCGGTCGAATATTTATGGTAGTAACCACTACCACCAGCCAGAAACTTTTGAGAGAGGGACTGTACGGTACCCCCTCGAAAATGTACACTAGGGAAAAACTATTAACCCTTCCCAGTACCTCCATTGTAAGATGGGCTGTACTGGTTTTGTTCATAACTATTGACTAGTAAAGTCAATGGTAACTTTGAATTTTGAAGCACTTATAAATGCGCACACAACAAACCAAATCATATGCTGGAGCCAGATGGACAGAGAAATGAGACTCAGAAGGCCAGGAGGACCAACTGGGTTGACAGTACTATACAACAAACAAATATAGTCAAAACCACAGATTTATTTAAAGAGATGAGTTTTAAGACCTGCTCTAAAGGTCATCAGGGAGTTGGCTTGTCTCAGATATAGCGGAAGACTATTCCACAATCTGTGTCCGGTCACTGAAAAACACTAATCTCCCCTAGACCTGTACTTCATCCTAGGAATTACAAGGAGGAGGTGGTCCTCCGACCTAAGAGTGCAAGTGAGTTGGTATTGTTTCAATTTGTCTATTAGATATGATGGTGCCATGTCATGCAAGCATCGATAAACCAGACAACCGGTCTTAAATTTAATCCGATCTTCGACTGTCAGCCAATGTAGTGATCGGCAGAGACCGGATGTATGAGTATTTTTAGGTACACCAAAGACCAGTCTGACTCCAGCATTTTGTGCTTTCTGGAGACGGTAGATTTGATTACTCGGTGCTCCGGCCAGAAGACCATTGCAGTAATCAAGATTTGAATTGACCAGTGCTCCCACCACTACAGCACGATCTACTTTAGGCACATAGGGTAGAGCTTGGTACAAAAGACAGATGTTATAGAATACGGACTGTACCTTGGCTGAGACCTGGGCATTACATCCCAGGTCACTCTGCCAACTACAGCCCAGATTCTTGACCTTGGTGGGATATTTAAGGCTAGCTCCCAAAAACTGAGGAGGAGGGGGACATTTTCCTCCTTCAAGGAGATGTTTAGGCCCAAACAAAATCTCCTCTGTTTTTGTTTGGGTTCAATTGCAGCCAATTTTCCTCCATCCATGTGCTTATCTCGTCTAGGCAACTTGTAACCACAGTAAGAGCATCCTCTACATCATCAAGTCTGATGTACAACTGAGTATCATCAGCATAAGAATTAAACCTGAGATTATATTTTTCCAGAATGTTCATCAAGGCACAGAGATAAATATTAAACAAAAGTGGAGAGAGAGCCGATCCCTGTGGCACAACACTGAGAAAGCATTTCTGAAAGAAATCCCCCTACTTGAACACTTTGCTGAATGTCGGTGAGAAAAGATGTAAACCATTGAAGTGCCCTGGGACCCACATTGATTCCATTTTTTAGGCGATCTAGCAAAATACTATGATCCACCATATCAAATGTGGCTGAGAGATCAAGCATCACAAGCAGGGAAAGTTTCCCAGCATCTCCTTCCTGCAGCATGTCATCCCAGACCGCCGTAAGTGCAGTCTCTGTCCTGTGTAATGGACGGAAGCCAGACTGTAAAGGAGTAGGCAGTGATCTTCAACAAAGTCCTGTAACTGTTTAGTCACTACTTTCTCTAAGATTTTGCCTGGCCAGGGAAGACCCCCAATAGGGCGATAATTGCCATAGTCTTCTGGATCCAGTCCAGTTTTTTTTAACAAGGGAGTAACAATCAAAATTTTCAAAGCATCTGGGACAAAACCCTGGGCAAGTGAAAGATTGACGAAATTTAGTCATAAAAGGTGTAAGTTCCAGACAAAGTCGTTTGGCAACCAAAGCTGGCAATGGGAAAAGTGAATCATTTGTAGCTTGGATAGGAGTGGTGTAATATCCTCGACTGAAACTTGCTTGAAATCAAACTGGATTTTTTGTCCCACATAGTCTGTAGTAGAACTAGAAGCCACAGATTCCGAGATTGTATCTCGCTTTCTATGGGACCTGATTTTCTTGGATATTCAAAATGTTATCTCTGAAAAAATTATGTAGACCATTAGCATGATTCACAGATGAGGTCTTCACTGGTGCATGTGTACTTGGATTAACAAAATCAGCAATGGTTTTAAATAATTTTTGAGGATGGTTTATTGCAGATGATACAAAAAGCGATTTAGCTGTAAACAGTGCCTTTTATAGCTAATTAGAGCTATATTTGCCTGATTAAGATGTTCAATTGATTTGGAACAATACCATCTATTTTCATGATATTTGTGTTCCTTCTTTAGCTCCAAGAGCTCTCTAGTAAACCAAGGTTTAGAAGCTTTCTTGGAGACCATATTTTTCATGGGTGCATATTTGGTGCAGATGAAGCTCATAGCTTGAGTACCTTCTCGGAAAAGGGTGTTGCAGTCATTGGACTGAATACAATTAGTCAGTGGTGTACTGAGTTCCTTGCCAGGTATGGCATCCAGGTCTTTTATTTTCTGCATCTGTTTGATACTTGCAGAGGTTTCCAAAGGAACCTCGTGCAGTTCTGTTTTAATATAAAACAACCTAAGATAATGGTCTGTCCAATGAATGGGCAGAGTGTCAACCAAGCTGATCCCCCTTCCTCTAGCTAACACTAAATCAAGGCAATGACCTTTTATGTGAGAGGAAGTAGTGGCCAATGATATGACCTTGTGTTATGCTAGGACCTCGTGTAATAATCTGGCATCAGATCTAGTAAGATCATCTGTCCATATATTGAGGTCACCAATACACAGTAACTCTTTGTATTTACTACCAATAGAACTGAGGTAGTCATCTAGACCCTTCAAGAAGAGTGTAGCTGATCCTGGTGGTCTGTAAATGTATAAAATGTGTACAGAGTGCTTAGGGTTCAGCGAGAATGACAGGGTACCTATCTCTGATAAGTTGTCCCAATCAAGGCGTCTCAAGCACTCGAATTTTAAATGGGAGCGATAAATAATAGCTATCCCTCCCCCTATTTTGCTTGCCCTATTGATATGCTGAATGGCATAGCCCTCTGGGACCAATTTATGAAAAATAGAATGGGAAGTATCTACAAACCAGGTTTCAGTAATAAAAAATACATCTAACTTGTGAACCTCAATTAGAAGACAGATCTCATCTGCATGCGCAATGGCTGATCTAGTGTTCAATAATCCTACTGATATTGACATCTGATTAGTTGCGTGCACCAATGTACTGCCAGATACCAATTTGCTTTTTTCAATACCAAAAGCACGAATTTTTAAAAGGGCACGCATAGAAAGCGACCCACTATCTACATTTAAGTTTAAAATTAACCTCTGAGAATAACAAACACGCGTCTCATTTGAAGGGTCCATAGACCCATTAAAAGTAGAGCTTCCAGCCCCAACCAGTGGCAAATCTCTAAAAAATTAAAACATTACCTGCAACAAGACAGGATTAAAAGAAAAACCGGCAGCGTCACTATTAAGGCCTGGGTCGCGTGAGGATCGCATCAGTGAGGCGCGCCAGGCGGTGGGAATGCTGGGAGGTGAAGTCCAGCAGCCACGCGCCGGGTGCCTAAGTAATGCAAGTATGGTTTTTAGGAACGAAATTAATATATTCTACACACAGATATTAAGAAATAGCAATAATGCTATCTGCATTAAAAATCACAGGCCTAATACAAAGCTAATGTGACCAATATTTGGTTAAAAGAATTTCCTAAAAGTTCGTACCTAAATTAAGCTTCTTTTTACTTTCTTACCTAAGCAATTACAAAGCACATTTTACGATCAAACAAAGAGCGTGCCCGCATTCAGTCAGAACCAAAGCGGGACTTTACATGCCCTGGGAGACAGTAGTCAGTCCCAGGGTATGGAGTCAGTGTTTGGGGATCACTACGGCAACCCTGTGGTACGGCACAGAGGGTGCTGTGTACCACACAGGTTAAAAAGATGATTCCTATGAGGGTGAGAAAAACCCCATAGACCATAAGCACACAAGATAGCCTAAAACACACACTAGCAATCTGTCTAAGAGTGTGAAAAAAAGGGTCTCACTCTTAGCAGGAGAAAAAAATAAACCCCTTCAAATCCAGCAAAGCTGCTGGGGGACTCTATAGGTAAGGGAAATTAAGAGAATTCTCCCTAACACTCGCCCCCCCCCCCTGACTAAGGGACAGGAGGATCTAATCCACTCCTGGAGGAGTCTCTTACCTCTAGTCGGTTAAAAACATCCTGCCCTGTGCTCAATGGTAAAATCAAACCCTTGGAGGCAGATTGACCATCCTAACAGTTTTGGGTTTTCCCCTTTCATTTGCATCAACCATCTCAAGGGTTGGTGGTCAGTCTGAATGGTGAAAATAGAACCATACAAGTATGGCCTAAACTTCTTCAGAGACCACACAATGGCAAAACATTCTCTCTCAATAGTTGCCCACCTTGTCTCAGGTTCCTTCAGTTTCCTAGTGATGAAGCAAATGGGGTGCTCCCTACCTTTCTCATCCAGTTAACTAAGGACTGCACATATACCTGTATTGGAAGCATCTGTTTGCACAATGAAGGGTTGGTGGTAGTCAGGAGCTCTTAGAACTGGAGCTTGACAAAGAGCTCTTTTTAGGCTTTCAAAGGCCTGATTGCACTCTTCATTCCATTTGACCTTTTTAGGGAATTTAGGAGATGAGATAACATTCAGAGGAGAAGCTATGGTCCCATAGTTCTCAATAAAATTCTTGTAATACCCAGTGAGACCTAAGAAGGCTCTCACCTGGGTTTGAGTAGTAGGTGTTGTCCAATTTTGCACAGCTTCTATCTTGCTGAGCAAAGGCCTTATTTCACCACCTCCTACCTCATGTCCAAGGTAGACCACTTTACTCTGACCAATTTGACATTTGCTTGCCTTTATGGTCAGCTGGGCCTGCTCAAGAGCCTGCAAAACATACCCTAGGTGGTCAACATGTTATTTCCAAGTAGGGCTGAACACTGCAATGTCATCCAAGTATGCCATGCAGAAGTCCTCCATCCCATTGAGAACCTGGTTAATCATCCTTTGGAATGTAGCAGGTGCATTCTTTAAGCCAAAAGGCATATCCTTAAACTGATATAAGCCAACTGGGGTGGAGAATGCAGTTTTCTCCTTGGCATGGTCTATCAGGGCTATTTGCCAATAGCCTGACGTGAGATCAAATGTGCTGAGGAACTTGGCTTAACCAAGTCTATTCACCAGCTCATCTGTCCTTGGCAAAGGATGGGCATCAGCCTTAATGACTGCATTTAGAGCTCTATAGTCCACACAGAATCTCAATTTCTTGGATCCTGCTTTTGGTACTAACACAACTGGGCTAGACCATGGACTAGTAGAGGGTTCTATTACCCCGAGATCAAGCATCTTGTTGACCTCTCCTTTGATGTGGGTTCTTACATTTTCTGACATTCTGTAACCCCTGCTTTTGACAGGTAAACAGTCACCAGTGTTTATATCATGCTGGCCCCAAGGGGTCAAGCCTGGGGACAGTGAAAACAAGGGGCCAAATTGATTTAACAAAACTTTGCACACCTCCTGTTGTTCAGAAGTCAGGTTAGAAGAGAGATTGACTCCTTCTATTTGCTCATCCAAAGGCTTGCCTCTGAGGAGGTCATGCAGAGGTTCACTCTCTTCCTCCTCTTGAGCTGAAGCTAGAAGCAAAGCTCCCAGTTCTGGTCTCGAGACATAGGCTTTTAGACGGTTGGTGTGAAAGACTCTGGGAGCCTCCTTAGGATTGCCTAAGTCCACAAAATAGTTCACCTCTCCAAGTTTTCCCACAATCTTGAAGGGTTCTATCCACTTGTCCTGCAAGGCCCTCTGCCTTGTGGGCACCATAACAAGAACTAGCTGGTCTTGAGCGAACTCAACCATGCTGGCCTTCTGGTCATGCCAATGCTTAACCAGAGCCTGACCTGCTTTCAAGTTATCACTTGCCTCAGCCATCAAGTGTGACATTCTCCTCCGGAGTCCTATCACATAGTCAGTCACTCTGACTGGCTTGGTGGAAGGAGCACTCTCCAACTCTTCCTTGATCAGGGCCAATGGACCTCTGACCGGATGGCCATAGAGAAGTTCGAAGGGACTGTAACCCACTCCCTCCTGAGGGACTTCTCTATATGCAAAGAGAAGGCATGGCAGTAGAAGATCCCACTTTTTCTTAAGGGGGTCTTCTAAAGCTCCTACCATGCTCTTCATGGTTCTGTTGAAACTTTCTACCAACCCATTAGTCTGAGGGTGGTATGCTGTTGAGAACTTGTAGGTAAGTCTACAGTTTTTCCATATGGCCTTCATGTAGTGGGACATAAAATTTGACCCCCTGTCGGATATTACCTCCTTAGGAAACCCAACCCTAGTAAAAATACCAAGGAGGGCCTTAGCCACAGCCTGCGCTGGAAAAGTCCTCATAGGAATTGCTTCAGGGTACCTAGTAGCATGGTCTACTACAACAAGGATGAACCTGTTGCCTGAAGAGGTTGGAGGGTCAAGAGGACCAACAATGTCGATTCCCACCCTCTGAAATGGTACTCCCACCACAGGGAGAGGCAATAAAGGTGCCACGCTCTTGGAGCCACTCTTACCAGATGTTTGGAAGGTGTTGAAAGTCTTGCAATACTTATCTACTTCAGCCCCCATTTTAGGCCAATAGAAGTAGAGAGAGAGCCTTTCCTTGGTCTTCTTGAAACTCAAGTGACCAGCCAAAGGTATCTCATGGGCTAGTTGCAAGAATTGGAGTCTGTTCTCTTGGGGCACTACAAGTCTCTTGTAGTCTCCAGGGGTTGACTCAGTCGGTTCACTGTAGAAGAGGCCATCTTTCCAGTGTAACCTATACTTCCCAGGCTCTTGCCCTTCAAGCTGAGAAGCTGCCTGGTGGCGAAGACCTTCCAGAGTTGGACATTCTCTTTATCCCCTACTGAAGTCTGCCCTATTGGGGCCACATTCTGCCAGTAAAGACTACAGCTCAGGATGGTCCAAAGGGTCCAGATCTCCAATAAGATCCTGACCTTCTATTAGGTCTGAAACCTCAGGCGCTAGTTCAACCACACAGGTGGTATCTCCCTCTCAGCCTCAGCTGGAGGAGGAATCACAGGTGTGATTTTGGACAACCTAGGGGATGTCCTTGTCGGAAGCAATGGAGTGCTTGCTGCTGGTTTCTTCTTAGAAGTCTTGGGTTTACCCTTTGCTTATGGTTGCTTAGAAAGTGCAGTTAGTAACTCTAGTGGAGTAGGAGTGATTTATTTTTCTATCATCTCCTCAGGAGAGCCTCTTAAGGTCCTCTCCCTTGCAGGTCTGGTGAGCTCCTGTAATCTCTTACTAGGAGGTCTGGGAGTACTTGACACTACTCCAAGATCTTTGAGATCATTGCCCAACAACACCTTTCCAGGTACTTCAGATTGGATTCTAACAGGTATTCTGACAGTCATGTCATTGCACTGGATGAGAGCTGGTAACTGGGGAAGCATCTGCACAGGCCCTCCAGCTAACTTGGTGAGGCATTTGGGTGCCTTAGCAACATCCTCTACCTTGAAAAAAGATTCATCCACCACAGTTATGCTGGACCCAGTGTCTCTAATGGCAGGGGTCTCCTGACCATTCACTAGGACACTGTCCTTATAATACTCTTTAGTATTATTTGGGATAGAATTATACACATCTAAATTCTGTTGTTCCCACAACCCCACTAGCTGAGACTCGGATGGGGTCTTCAGCTAGTAGTTGAAAGTTTCCACTGGTCATTGGTACTTCCTCATCTGGAGTGAAGGCTAAGGAGACCGTGTGGATCCCTGAAGGTTTACCATTACATCTGGGATCCCCTTTCACATGGTCAGTTGAACCACAAACATAACATTTCCCAAATGTCTTTATGAATGGTGGCTTGTTCTGACCTCCTTTGGACTGGGACCAGAAGATACACTAGCCTGATTCGGTTTCCCTTGTGGCTTTCCCTTAGAATTTTGTTTGTGGCACTCTTTGGAATTGGAATTATTTTAATTCTCTTTGTGGTCTTTCTTAGGCTGCTTTCCCTCATCAGTTTTCTGAGTGACCCCTGAATCCTTGTGAGTAGCCCTGTTGGCAACTCACAAGTCAGCAACCTTAGCTAGCTTCTTGGAATCCAGTTCTTTTGAATCAGCCAAGTGCTGTTTAAGCTCAGGAGAGCAGGCATCATAGATAGACTCCAACATGACAAGATTTCTCATTCCTTCATAAGTGTTCACTCTGTAACCCTTAATCCATCCCTCTAAGTTTTTCAAACACTCATTCACCCAATTAGCCCAATAGGTACTATCATGCTTTTTGAGGGTCCTAAATCTCTTAAGGTACTCGGAAGGGGTCTTCCCAAATCTAGCAATTAAGGCTAGCTTCACACATTCATAATCCATCCTATCCACCTCCCCCAACTCCATTACCACATCAGTTGCAACCGGGGGGGAGCCTAGATAATAACCTGGGGATCAATTGATTCCCTGTGATATCCTGGAGCCCATGATTGTATTCAAACATAGCTACCCAATCTAACACATCCAACTTAGGTTCATACATACTCACAATCTCTTCAGGCATCCGGGGTCTTTTTGGACTGGAGAATCTAGAGGATTCGGGGAGAGAAGCATTTTCCAAAGACAATTTCTTCATCTCTAGCTCATGATTGAGCTCCATTTCTTTGAGCCTTAGTTCTTGATGTTTCTGTTCAGTTTGGGCACTAATTCTTTTGAATTCAAGTTCAAGTCTCATTTTTTCTAGAGGGATAAATTCAGGACTTAATGTGGGACCTGACAAGGGTCCAGTAGCCACAGGTTGAGGCCTTTGAGCAGGTAGATGCCCAGACGGGGTTACATTATCATCCTCCTCTTCCTCATCTGATTCAACAATAACATTATCAACATTATCATCCTCAATGTTTGCTACATTTGCTAGGCACTACAGCTCCACTCTCCAGACTTTGGTTTTCTAACAATATTTCTATCAACTCTGATTTCTTGCCTTTGACAGCAAGACTTTTCTGTCTGCACAGATCCCTTAAATAATCAGCAGTATTTACAAGGAGGGTCTCCTGGCTAGCTTTCCATATTTTACTTTTTAAAATTAACTTTTAGTGATTATTAAGCCTTGTGGTTAATTGAACCAAGGTACTAGCAGCACTCTAAAATGTAAATCCAATACTTTTATCCTCACCGCTGTACACCAGTGTTACGCAGACTCCTGTGCAGTTCCCTTAGGGAGCACTACAGAAGATTAAGACTACAAGTATATGCAATAAATCCCCTTTGGTAACAGTCTGTACCACAAAGATTTAGTTGGTAGCTGTGGCTAAGCAGTCAGACTTATCTCAAGAGGGAGATGCACAGTATTCAGGGTTTACACAGTAGGACTATAGTACTATGGAACAAGGAAACACTGACCACAGCTTTGTATTTAAAAGAACATATATATTTATTTTTCACACTCTGATGTTCACGCACAAATCATTAGTCATAAAGTAAGTTAAAACAGTCTGGGAAAGTATACACAACTCCCTATTTAAATTGTAGACAATTGTGAAACAGAGTGAAAACTGAGCAAAGCGGCACAGTGAAAACCGTGCAGAAATGGCACTCTATCAATTTCTTCAGAGGGAGGGAAAGGACAAGATATACAGGGTTAGACCGCTAAACACACCAGCAACACTTCCCAAGTGGATTGTGAACCAGTTAAGCAAGGCAGTACTTTAGCATCAGCAATACTTTGGTGAAAACCGAGCAAAATGGCACTTCAGCAATACATATAGGGGAAGGTAAGGTGGTTATAAGAGTTTCAGGTGCACCAACACATTTCTTGAAGAAAAACAATCTAGAGAAGGCAGTTGTAACAGATCTAGCCAAAGTCAATAGGCCTGTGCCAACGTCAGTGGAAAAAGGCAAAGTGCCTAGGGTCAAAATGTTCTAGTAGCTGCAGTCAAGTCTTTGTTAAACGATTGAAAAGGCGGTTGAAGGAAGTTGAAAGATAATGTTAGATGAAAAGGCGGCCAGCCCAGAAGGTAAGTAAAGGATTTAAAACACCTTTGGCAATACCAACGACAACAGGAGGCCTGGCGGAACAATGTACCTTTAAAGTAGAAGAGGCTCCTGCGGTGGCGGTAGTTCCTGGCAGTCCTGCAGTTCGGGAGATCCGGCAGAGGAAGAGAGGCTCTCGTCGTGGAGGAAGGTTCGAATTACTGCACTGCCCAGGGATGAACCCAGCCGCGGCGCTGCCCAAATGAATAAAAGGTGTGTTCCTTTAAATCGCGGTCCTGGTGGACGGGTGCCTGGCTATCCGGTCTCTGAGTGCAAGGCACTAGCGATTCGACCAAGGCAGGTCCTGGAAGACGATTGGTAAACTGGTTGGCCCCACCAGCTCAAGGGAAGAAGACTCTTGCGGGGGAAAGATCTTCTCAAGTTGTTGGAGAAAAGTGGTGAGGATATGCAGCAGGGCTTCACCGGTGGTTCAGTCGTTACAGATGTCTTCAGCTTCTCTCCTCTTCGGTTTCTTAGTTCCAGTGGTGACGTCTTGTCCTCCAGTCCTCAGGACCCTGCTTTTATGCAGCAAGACCCCCATTCATACAGCCTAGCTGTCACTCACACAGTGGGGTGGCTCTCCTAGCGGGAGAACCCCCAGCCTATCAGGGCAGAGTGCAACTTGGGTTGCGTAGGCAACCCGGTCCAGGGTGCCTATTCCCCCTCCCACGCATCCTGTCTACCCCAGACTCAGTGGCGCCGAGAGGAGGGCTTCTGTGCAGAAGCCCGCCAAAAGGACAAACAAAGGATTCCCAACCTGGGTTAGGATTATAGAGAAAGACACGAGAAAGAAATAATATTAAAGTTCTGGCAATAAAAACCTACCAGAGTAAAGTTAATATCAAGATAAACCGGCGGTATGTTAAAGTCTGTCAGTAAAAGTGGTAGCCTCGAACAATGGGAAAAACCCATAGGGAAATATTTGTCGTCCAATATTTATGGTAGTAACCACTGCCATCAGCCAGAACCTTTTGAGAGAGGGACTGTACGGTACCCCCTCGAAAATGATCACTAGGGAAAAACTATTAACCCTTCCCAGTACCTCCATAGTAAGATGGATTGTACTGGTTTTGTTCGTAACTATTGACTAGTAAAGTCAATGGTAACTTTACATGGCCTGGGAGACAGTAGTCAGTGGCAGGGTGTGGAGCATATGTTTGGGGGTCGCTACGACACCCCTGTGGTACGGCACGGAGGGTGCTGTGTACTACACATGTTAAAAAGATGATTCCTATGAGGGTGAGAAAAACCCCATAGACCATAAGCACACACTATAGCCTAAAACACACACTAGCAATCAGTCTAAGAGTGTTAAAAAAAAAATTCTCACTCTTAGCAGGAGAAAAAAAATAAACCCCTCAAATCCAGCAAAGCTGCTGGGGGACTCTATAGGCAAGGGAAATTAGCCTTTGAAAAGAATTCTCCCTAACAGTGTGCACGGCCTCCATTATTTGCGGCATCTTTTGGGGGCACTTAAGTGCAACAGGATTCTCCAGTTTGTTTGCACACACCCGCTTCCATGGCTGTGAGCAGATCAAGCACATACCGGTTTTGCACTGTCATTAACCGGATGGCCCTCAGTTCGACCTTGATCGCATTGTATCCTTGTTCAGTGTCATTTGCCAACTGTATCAGCTCCCATCTAATGATTTAGCATTGGCCACTGTTTGTAACCCTGGCAGTAACAGAGAGGCAAAAAATGTCTATTCTTTATTGGACAATCAGGTAGTTCTTGAAGCAATTGAGCTGAATTCTTTGAAAGGTAGTTAGATCTCTTCTTCCTTTTCAAAAGTATATATTTTCGTTTTTGTCTGGCAGGATCCAAAAAACAAGGGGCTGTAGTGGCGATGCAGTACAGTGGGTTCTGGTGAGGACGTAGGGGTACCCAAGCTCCTTGGTCTCATAGTTAGATGTGCTTTGGGGACCACGAGAAGAGCTGAGTGCAGCATGGCCAGCGAGCATATGCCCCTCCATGATGGTGGGAGTGGCAGGAATGCCTGCTGGCCACAGACCCAATACATATCCATCACAGCTGCTGTTTCTTTCTTGAGGTCTGGAATGTTTATGATCATGTTTCACTTGTCATTGGAACCCACAAAGACATTGCCTGCATTATTGAAGCACAGTTGGCATTCCTCTTGCTTCTGCACCTTCACTGGCTTTTCTTTCACTTCAATCCATGTTAGCTTTGCCACGTGCTTCCCCCAGTACTCTTGACATGCTTTGTTTATTCTCTGGATCACATCTTTCTTATGTCCTATGAGTCCACCTGCCACACAGCCCATCACAGCCTCCTCCCACCGATTGGCCATGAACGTCACTCCTTTTAACTTCAGGTATGGCCTTTGTAAGCACTGTAGGCTCTTGGTGTGTCAGGCATATTCCTGCTCATCTGGATCCATAATCACAAGGTGTATGCTGTGTACTTGGAATGTGCTTTGCAACCTACATACTGCTAGATGGACAAGACATTGAGCATCCAAAACCTCTTGCAGTAATAGTACCTTGAGGGCTCCCAATGCGTGTGGTATTAAGGAGCAAATATAACAACTCCCATTTACCCTCTGTTTCCCCACCAAGCTCATGTCTGCATACCGATTGCTACTCATTTCTGGATGGTGTACGTCTTCTATCATGTCAAAACCTATTCCTCGGTACTCATACTTTTTCCTAATTTGGCTTTTAGAACGTTTTAATATGTTTGCTTATGAATCATATTGCTTTGCATCGGGTAATATACCCATATACTTTTTTTGTTTTTGTTTTATCACAATGTCAGTTCCCATCAGTGTATTATTGTCCCATTTCAGATATATGCATCCGACCTGGTACACCTCCCTCGGGTATCCCCCCTTTGATATGTTACAACCATATAAAATTGCATACTAAAGCTAATACTAAACCAAACATAAAAATACAAAATATTTTCAATGTGAACTGTATCACACACATGAATATGGATACAAATGTAATATTTGTACTTCTTTCTTTGTAGCTCCATAGGGTACATTAGCAAGTGCTGCATCGATAAATACCTGTACACACATTATGAGATAGAAGGAAGACAGAGCGAGAGAGAGAAAGCTTGCCCAAACTAGTGGGAATATAAAAAAAGTCAACTCAAAACTTTAATCAGCTTAAAAAATGTATAAACATGTGTACATCAGGGAAGTTCTTTTGCAAATATCCATTCACTTTTTGTAAACACTATTAATTTATTATTGTCGGGTTCATTAGTGGGGGGTGCAGCATTAGGAGCCCTTCGGACATCAGAAAGGTGTACCCACTATTGCAGCTCCCGGGCCTTGACCACAAACAGAGTGGCATCAACAATGGTAAAAGGGCCGTTGTACCATGGTTCACTCCACCTGTGGACGAAGATCCAAACAAATGCAGAATCGCCCAGAAATAATTTAAGATGCTGTGATGTTATGATATGATATGATCAGTCACTTACAATACGCCTTTACACAAGTTTCTAGGCGTGACAAGACAAGGGAGGGAAGACAAAGGGAGGACAAGACAAACGATCTTACTAGGCCTTGTGTCATTCAGTTTGTTCGTGCAAGTGCGAGAATGAGAAGTGCAAGGGGAAAGGGAGAGGGGAAGTGCAAGGGAGAGGGAGGGTAAAACAGGACAGCACTGCTTTGAGTAAGTGCAGCCAGGGCAGCATGGCTCTGTGTAGTGAAAGGAGAACAGGGGACTGTAGGGTTACAGTTACAGCCCCTAAGTGCATGGTAGGCCCGCAGGCAGTGCAAGGGTGACTGATCAAGAAAGAGCCTGATACCCAGTGAGAGACTGGGGGTAGCCAGGCAACTAGTTGGTACAGCAGATAGGTACGTCAGGTAGGTCAGCAGGGGAGGGAGAGAGAGAGAAAGCAGAGGAGAAGAGGGACGTTTTCAGCTGCTTCCAGAACTTCAGGTGGTCCGGCTCAAGTTTGAGAGGGCCAGGGAGGCCATTCCGGAGAAGGGCACCTGCAGAGGAGAGAGATCTACCCCCCACTCTCTGCCTGGAGAACTGTCTATTCCTTAGAGAGTTGGAGGTAGCTGAGTGAAGGGCTCGAGAAGGAAGGTATTTAGGGAGAGACCGTTGGATGTAGTGCAGGCCCCGGCACCAGAAAGCCTTGTGGATAATGGAAAGGGTCTTTCTTGATCCTTGCAGCCACCGGGAGCCAGTGGATAGATTTCAGGGCTGGAGAGATATGGTCCCTGGGCTTGAGGCCAAGGATAAGTCATGCGGTCCTCTTCTGGATTAATTGTAGAGGGCAGGAAGTAGAGGAAGGCAGATTGAGAAAGAGGATGTTGCAGTAGTACAGCCTAGAGAGAACCAGGGCTATGCAGAAAGCGAGCTACTGGGGGGAATTGAGAAAGGGAAGAGTCTCTTTGGGGAGGTACAGCTGGTAGTGGGACTTCATGACGATGTCCGAGATGTGAGGAGAGGAAGAGAGAGTGGTGTCGAAGATGACACCAATTTTTTTTGCCTCACAGGAAGGTGAAGGAAGAGGGCTCTAGGTGGGCAGCCATAGTGAGAGAAGGAATGCAGGGGTAGGAGTCCCAATGAGAAGGATCTCCATCTTACTGGCATTGAGACAGAGATCGCTAGAGGTGCACCAATCCTGAATCGTGGATAGACAGGCAGGAATGAGTGAGAGAGTAGAGGAGGCTGAGGAGAGCCTGAAGGAAAGCTGAGTGTCATCCGCATAGCACTGGAAGATGAGAAGGTCGAGATCAGGTGGGCCTAAAGAGACCAAGTAGAGGTTGCAAAACCAGGGTGAGAGGATAGAGCACTGGGGAATGGCAAAGGTAGAGAGAGAAGTGGTGGAAAGAATGGGACCAAGTTGGACCTGGGAGGGCCGGTCCAAGAGGAAGCAGGTCAGCCATTCCAGGGCCTGATCCGTGATGCCCAGGTTCTCACAGAGTCGATTTATCAGGGTGGCGTGGTTGACCGCGTCGAAAGCGGAGGAAAGATTAAGGAGGATGATAGAAGGAATGCTGGAATCAAGGCTAGAGAGCAGATCTTCACAGGTGTCCAGGAGAGCAGTTTCCATGCTTCAGGCAGCTCTGAAGCCAGACTGATGGTCATGGAGGCAACCAACAGATTCAGTGTGGCGAGTAAACTGGAAGATGGCCAGCTTTTCCAAGAGGTTGCCCAGGAAAGGGACGTTGTTGAAGCAGGTGTGGCGCTGGTTGTTTCTTCAGTCCGCTGTGGTGCTATCTGTTGGGAAATCAATTTTATTGATCTAGTCAAAACAGTCAGAGGCCTTCCTTACAGGAGACAAAGGCGTATGCATTTGCCAGCCTGTTACCACCTCATGTGGTGATAAATGATGATCCTTACATGTTTGCGTGCGCAAACTAAATGACGCAAGGGGGATACAGTGAACCCAATTTCTTTTAAGTCTGACAGATAACTTTGATAACTTAGCATTTAGCAATTGATCCTTTATACAATCCTGTTAGCCTGGGGTGGTAAATTGTGCACATCCGATGCCTGAAGCCCAATAACGCAAGCGCTTCCTTGAAAAGTTAATTAAAGAAATGGGTGCCATTATCTGACTGCAGCACATCACAGACACTCCAATGAGGAAACACCTCACTCACAAGAAATTTAGCGGTGCAGTTACTGTCAGGATGTACCCAAGTACCTGCCTCAACCCATCAGGAGAAAGGACAAACAACGGCAATCCTGTACTTAGATCCGTTACACAGCTACCCATGTCAGCATAGTCTATGTGGAGCTTCCGAAAGGGCCCATTAGGGTGGGACAATGCACATCAAATTGTTCTGAAAGTGTAACCAGTACTGTAGGTTTGGCATGTGATGCAGCTTGTCACCATTTTGGTATGAATATCTGGCAGATTGGGAACAAACCAGTCCTCTTGTATATCTGCAGCGATATTTTGTTTTGACAAATGAGACGGGTGATATAACTGGTCAAATGAGACCAGCAACAGTTTGTGTGGCATAACCACTTTACCTGTACCTTCTTGGTGCCATAGTAAATCCATAGGGGATTGGGCACACCCTCTTTTTTGCCACAACTGCTTCCCCACCGGTAGCGCTTTTCTTTGTAATATAATAATATGTGCTGTTGGAAGTGGAGTTTATGGTGCTGGCCCCCTACTCTCGTCCCCGCGCCACTACTGGAAACTCAGAGATGTTAGGTACTGGGAGATAATTGGCTTGTTTGGCTACCATTTCCGAGTGAAACCTTGTCTGTTTCATTGGTATGAGTGGTGCATTTAACCACTGCCATCATGGAGGGCTGTGAAAGCGCTTCAATCAATTTATCCAGCAATGCTGCATGCTGGACTGTGGACTTGTCAGCCTGTCTGAACCCTCTCCTTTTCCACGTTGCAAGGCCAGAGTGCACTGTTGTCGTTACATAGGCCGAATCAGAATACATTGTTACCTGGCACCCCTGGGGTGCTAGAAGAGCCTCAATAAGCGCTATTAGCTCTGCTGTTTGGGTCAAATAATGGATGGGCAGACTTTTCTGTACCACCACCTTGTACCTGCCATCCAGAAGGTGGACAACTGGTGCCCATGTGTGCCTCAGCCCCGTCCACTGGTCAATAGTTGCTGACCCATCAACAAAGAGTACTTCTCCTCCCTCGAGCGGCCTGTCTTTTGCTTTCAGGATATCCTCCTCCTCAAATGTTAGAGTCATGCCTATTGAGATCTTTTTCAGTAGATGGTTCCGTCAAGAAAGTAGCAGGGTTTACTGTCTTGCACTGCACTATGTGGATGTTTGGGCTAGATAGATAACTTCATACACGGATGCCGCTGTGTGGTGAATGTCAACTTAGATTGCTCTAAGATGTCAAATACTGCATGCTTCATGTAAAATGTTACAGAGCACCCCATGGTAAATGTGGAGCTTTTTTCTATTGCGAATGCAGCAGCATTGAGCACCTGCTTGCAAGGGAATTGTCCCTGAAGAACTGAGGCAAGTACTCCACTGTAATAGGCCAATGGTTTGTGGCCCATTGTGCTCTTCTGAGTAATCATGGCTGTCATCATCTAACCATTGTAATCAGAAAACAAGTTAAACTCTTGAGTGTAGTTAGGGGTGGCAAGAACTAGAGCAGTGGAAATAACCCTTTTTCAGGTCATTGAAGTTTGTGATCATGTCCGCCGTCCATGTTATTTTATTGTCTGTCTTTTTTGCATCTTTAAGGTCTTGCAACAAGGGTCTAGTATATGCAATGTAGTCCAGAATCCACGCTCTGCAATAAATACATAGCCCAAGGAATTTCTGCATTTCTTTAACAGTCTTTGGCTGGGGGGCATTGCGCACTTATGCAGCGCTGTCTGGTATTATTTTCTTTCAACAGACAGATATCAATTGTCCTAAATAAATAACGTCCTGGAGGCTTGGCCTTGTCTACCTTGTATCCTTTATGTGCTAATAGCTGAAAATGCATGACAGAGTCCATCCAACATTGTTGTTCATTGTCACTGCATACTAGCAAGTCATCCACATAATGAATGATAGTACTGGACACCTGCATGTTTCCCAAATCTGCCTGTAATATTATGTTACAAACACTAGGGGATTCACAATACCCCTGTGGTAATCTTGTATGCTCGTAGCGCTTTTCACCATACGTAAATACGGTGAGATTTTGACAATCTGTGTGTAGGGCTATTAGAGAAGAAGGCGTTCTTAAGATCTACAACAGTAAAGTGTGTTGCTTGCTTTGGAATACTGCACAAAATGGTTGCAGGGTTAGGAACTACCAGATATTATGCCTGTATAATGTAATTCCACAGGCAGAGATCTGAAATCATTCTGCAACTGGACAACTTTGCCTTCTTTATTGGGTATATATCCATGTTGCATGGTGAGTCAGAGGTTACAATAACCACTTGATCTAGGAGTGCAGAAATTGTGTCTCCTATCCCCACCTCTGTATCTCTGGATAGTGGATACTGTTTCACCTGGGGTAACACAGCACCTTTTTTAAGTTTTATTCGAACGGGTGTCACTCCCTGCAAGAGACTGACATCGTGGGAATTTGTGGTTCATAGCCTCTCAGGAACCTGTTCTAGGTCGCTTTCAGTGAAAGAAGGTGCTGCTATCAGGGCCATCATAGAACATTGTACTCAGTGTTATTGCACCATAATTTCACAAAGTTTGCAAATAGCCAACACTATTTCTCCGTCATCAACTATCTTCAAACAATTCTGCACCTGTTACTTCTTTTAGGAGTACCGTTGGCTCAATACACAATACTGCGTGCTGCTTACATCCCTCTGAATCTGTTCCAACTACAAAAATCCTTTTCCCTGACACCACCAACCCTTACAGGTCAAGTGACAATATTACTCCTGCCACAAGCTCTGGGGTCACAACAAGTCTGAAAATAAAATAAGATGGTATCCGCCAACACGCTTTACCAATCTGGGGTACTCATCAAGTATAACTGTAATACCGTACACAAACATATCAGGGTGAACAGCAATGCCGTGAACCACCACCTCCCGTCCTCTAGCATGTAGTATCATCATTGCTCTCATGGCACACATTCCTGGGGTAGCCCATATTATTCCTGGATCCGTAAAGGAAATGGTCATGTTCAGTTTGCTGAGGAGGTCACGCCCTAACAATTTTACTGGGGAGGTTTCCGAATATAGTAGAGGTGGACGCACCACTTTGCCTCCTATTTTGATGGCCACATCTTTTGTAAAAGGAACCGTTGCCACAGCTCCAGAGAAGTTCTGCATGTCAAGAGTTTCACCTTATAATGGGAAGTCTCCTTCAATAATGCATGATTTAGTGGGACCTGTGTCAACCATAAAGGTGAATTGTTTATTTCCTATCTCAGGGCCCACCAAGAGATCCTCATCTTGGTGGGTAGTCAGGGGCAGGACTGGGCACGCAAGAGCTTTCTGTGGCCTTTCCTAGTCAGGATATGTATTTGTACATGGAAATGTAAAAGGATTACCTCCCATCACACTTGCTCCTCGATACTGTGTTACCATCCCATTAGGTACGACATTGCTCCCGGGCATTGGTGCTCCATATGATTGGTTTGGCAGCACAACTTGTGTCTGAGGGCCGGCGGGGCAGGCTCCTGTGCCTGGGGGGGGGGGGCATTGGTGGAAGCTGTGGATATGCCTGGTATATTTCCTATGGTATGGATGTGGGCATCAGGGCGCACAGAGGTGTTGCTGTGGTGGGATTGGGGCATATGGATTGTATCCCGTTCCCATCCTGCTTCTACATTCCCTTGCAAAATTACCAATTTTTCTGCATTCCCAACACTGAACTAGCCCCGCTCCCCCTCGGCTCCATTCCTTCCGAATCCACCTCTGCCCCTCTTCCTCCTCGAAAAGATCCTCTCCCACGTTTCTGACCTCCTTGATACCACTCAGGGTACTGCGATTGAAACCCACAGTTCCATTGCCCTTAACCTGGCCAAAACACTGCTACTCTTGTGTCCGCTCGCGCTGCTGCCTCTTCTGCTGTGTCTGTTTGAGTGACTGCCACGACCGCCCCTTCAACTGCTATTTTTGATAATTTCTTTCCTACTAGTTTTGCTTCCTCAGATGGCAACCTCTGTGCCGTTTCCTTCTCTCTTTCTTCGATCCACTTACGGTGGTGTATAATTTTAGTCGGTATTTCAGCCCACCCTTTCGATTCTACATCCACAATCTTATGGAGAGTTTTTTGTACTTCCTTGGGCAATCCACTTTTGATAACAAAATAGAAAAGCAGAACTGACCGATCCCTCTCTCTCTAACCTGCACATCTCCTGAACTTTCAAAATGTATTGAGCGGGGTCTTCATCATCCCCCATTGCATATTGGATTATAGATTGCAAATCTGGTGTGTCACCATATACCCGCTGAAGTGCATCCCACAACTACTCTCTGACATCATTGAAGCGCACCCCATCATGTGCATCATCATCTATTCTAGGTTCTGGGTATCCAGCCTTTACCCAAACATCTCCTGCCTGGTCTCCCACGATCGCTGCAAGTAAACTTTGTATGTTTCCTACTGCTAAAGGGATACCAGCTGTCTGTTTTTCAAAGGCGTATGTCCATTTCCCAGCCCCTGCAGTGAGGGGCGGGAGTGCCTTAATCAAGTTTATTTTGTCCATCTTAGCCCAAGGTGTATACTGCGCCCTGCCGGGGCCTTTATGCAATAATGGCAACTGCATACCCACTCCCCTTCTCCTGTCATTTGCCGTTTTCCTTGCCAAATCTGTTCCTCAATTGCAGACACCACTAGCTCTCTACTCATGGGGTAATGGCTGGTGCCTCCTACTCATCCTCCAATTCATCCATCATGTCCCAATCTTCCTCCCGCAACTCCCTATTTGTATATCCATCTAATCTCACTGTCCCATAGTCTACACTCCCAGCCCCTCGTTTGCCCCGCTTCGCCCTCTCTGTCTCAATATGAAAATCCTTGATCGCAGTACTATCTAATCTGAAAAAAGATGTCTCTGGACCTCCATTTGTTCAGTCTGCCCCCCACTTTGCTCCTTCCTTCACTGAGAGCCCTCGACTGTGCCAATTCATTCTGCTTGTGCTGCCTCTAATGCCTCTTCTAACTCCTTCTGTCCTATCCATTGAAACAGCAACATTAGCATTCGTTTGGTATGAGGGCAGTAACACAGCTAGGGGGTGCTGTGGCTTGGGGGCACATACGTTGGATTGGTAAACCTTGTGGTGTGACGGGTTGAGTAGTATCCTAATGGGGGCAGAGCTAACTGGTTTTCCTCTGACCCTGCAGATTTAACTGCACTCAGGGTTGGCCCACTATCACAATGGGGTTTGCACTGGTCATTGTCCACTATGTCCTCCACCATTATCCTCAATTCTCTGCCACCCACTGTTTGTGATATTTCTCAATGTTATCCTTATACAACACCAAAGCACTACCCATATACTCTAGCAGTGTAGCTACTTTCCATAATGAAAACCTTATATCCCAAAAATGTCGAAGCATAAACAAAATACAGTTCGTCTTAGGCGTTCCTACCGGCCGATCGCTCCCGTTCCCTTGTCGCCCCCTACCCACACTCCTCACTCTCCCAAACCTTGCATCCACACCCATACTCTCCCCACACACAACACCCACAACGTCCTCCCTTGGCCTCCTCTTACTACACAACACTATTTAAAACACTAAAACAATAAGCTAAAACAATAAACTAAAATAACATCTATTATGTCACCTTATTCCCCCACCCAAAATATACTGGGCACAGGAATTCAAGCCCTCTAATTATACAGAGCCCCTACATTTGTCTTCTCTTGTTTTATTTCAAAATATGGCGCCTTCTTCCTTTATCAACATAAAAGACCAAACAAAAAGAGGTATATTTGTTCGAATTTAGGCCGAAAATGTCACAATACTGAACAGTTATACCATACCGTGCCATTATTAGGAACAAGGGGTGCAGGGGTTCCAGGGGTGTACCCCGCACCCTTGTTCATTATAGGGGCACCTGGGGCCGCGGCGGTGTCCACAGCACCCAATACAATAGTTTTGAAAAAAAAGGACCCTGCAGCGCTGGCTCCCATCCACGGAAGTGAAGGGAATAGGCGTTGCAGGGAGACAGGGAGTCGGCGGCACACAATGAGGTGTGCCGCAAAAAAGGTCCGTAAGGGGATGGGGGAGGGGATGAGCGGGTTGCCAGAAATGTGCGAGGGAGAATAAAAACAAGTAATTTTCATTCAAATAACTGTTTTTTTCCTCCTTTGACATTTTTCATTCGATTATTTCATGCACAACACAGTCTTCCTCCCTAGCTCGGAAAGGTTCCCACTTCTCTTTTTCACTTCTCATAAACTTATAATAAACCATAAATATATATCTGCCACGTGGTCTTTACACACTATTCAACTCAAGAACGTACCCTTCCACCACACACACTATCACCCTCTCATCTTCCCCGCACTCAAACCCACACACCCCTTTTTCCAGTTCCCCCATCTTCATTCTTGACATCCTGCCCTGTTGTGTTCGATCGCAAGAGATGGACTTACATCAGCATGTTCACCTGAGGTCCTTCGTCATGCTGTCCCATTAACGGCCAGCACCGTCATTGGAGCTGCGCAGCGCTCCAAAGAGCAGACAGGAATTCTGTCAAAACGACTCCTGTACACCACTACAGGTCGAGCACCTGGGGCTGGTCACTGAAGGTGGGTGCAGCACCTCCAGATGTGTGGCTTAGAATCATATGTCCCTGCGGAAAACCTGGGATCATGTCGAGGTCACCAAATATGTAGAGTAACCCCTCAATTCTCACACCAGGAAAAACACGACCCACTAGGGAAAAATGGGACTCACAGCTCTTGCAAGGAGAACAAGGTTTAATCTAAAACATTATACAAGTATGTGCCAACAAAGAAGTCTGCTGCCATGGTTCGCTCAGACAAAACCAGCATAAGCAGTGGGTTTTAAGGATACAGAGCATTAAAAGTGACGTACATCACGTATGTTACAAATACAGGTAGCTGGTTTTTGTGACCCTATACACATATAGCCTGCTCCATACGGGATGCCAGGCGGTTGGTCCCAGCATCTTCTGTCCATCTTCCTCCACAGGGGGATCTTCTTCTTTCATAATCTAGTAAGGCAGTCCTAATTGGTATTTTGGTTAAACAATTCATTAGTTCATAGCTTCTACAGTGCACCTGGTACCAAGGACATGAGCGAGGCGGCCACTTTTGAGGTTGCGATAACTTCTCAGAACTATATGAACCCCTGCTCCTTTCCCAGACATGCCAGCGTCTACACAACGTTCCCACCCATGGCATACATTTGTTACCTTCTGCCCTGCACCTCGCAACTCAAATCACATGAAACGATGGTGTGGGCAGCCCAGCCCTGCTCTCTGATCTTCCCGATCGATTGGCCACTGTACAGTTTTATGAGCAGGGGCGTTGGGCTGATCAGTGTAATAAAATGTGTGTATCCTAGGCTTGGGGGGAGGGGGGGTTCAAGGCCGCTATAAATTATAGTTCGGGACTGGCAAAGGCTTGAGGCCCTCGCCCCCCTTCTCATGGGATAGCTTTTCAAATGAGTCTGGCTCTCTCATGGCTTTGCAGGGACCATTCCTTCTGGTTTGCATGCACTAAGATAAGATACAATAAAGAATTGTGTATGTGTGTGTATCCAAGAATTGAACCTTCTACAGGGGTGCGAACAACAACCGCACCCACATCCTTCGAATCCTCGGACCAGGATGTAAGCGAGCTGTCATAACTATGGCACTCAGCCTCAATTTCAAGATAGCGTGTAACTTCTAAAATGGAGTTTCAGTACCCTTGTGACACTGATGCCGAAATGCACTATATTTCCACTACAGTCAAGCTTCTATGTGGGACCTCTGCTTCCCAACAATACCTGGAAAAGCAACCCACCGTTCCCGCTCTCCAGGGCTCCAGTTGATTGCCTGTACATAACGTCAGCTTTAGAAGGCCAATGCCTTGACATGAAGTCCTTCCACATTGGCCAGAGAAACGTCTCATCTCTCTTGAAAATAGGCGGCCATCTTGTGGTGTATGGGCTGTTCAGGTGCACATTTGTCTTGTATGGCACATTCAAGTTTCCGTATCTGTGCTTGGGTGAGGGGAGTCTTAGGGAAGCTGTCAGTGATGCAGGCTATGCTATTGAAACACTAGAGTTCTTACCTATATGTACTCAATGTAAATTTGATGCAGTGGATTTCACCCACGTATTTTCACTTGTTGCATGCAAGCAAAGGATTGCCCAGCCTTGTGATTGCCCTAAGAAGACAAACACATATCCTAATTTCCATAAGAAAGCATAATAGTACCAGAAGCAAAGGGTTAACAGAGAACAACATTCTAAATTAAACTAACAATAGAGCGTTCACTTTTGTAATTATAGCATTTTGTGCAGTTATTTCAATTACTTCAGAAAACGTTAACACTACAACTCATTTGATCTAACTTCATTGCTGTTTTCTCCATCTGAGGAGCACCTTAAACACCTGTTCTTAGATTTCAACTAGGTCAAACCACGCTGCTCTCTGGAGCTGAAATATAAACTCTTGTTGGGGGTGGCTCAAGACTACTCTGCAGTCAATCTTGATTCACCCACAAGACCCCTCTAAATATCAATCTAAGATGGTGAAACATGACACCTCGTATTTAGATACTGACCGGGATTTGGGACAGCCTACCTGAAGTTATCCACATACAAGGTGGGGCCCAGGAGATGTCAACCAGGGATGTGGGTGAAATTACATTTAAAGTATAAGCTCTAAATGCAATAATGTAATATATGAACACAACATTAAAAATCAAAAACAAGGACAAAAAATATTGTTAATGAGCAAGAAACCCAAAGTAGCACTTGAAATTAGAGTCGTTCATTAGACAAATCAGAGTTTTTCATAATGATTAATAAAATGTATGCAAAGACTCACATTGAGTGCAAAAGAAAAAGAGTTACTGTAAATTAAATGCTTCAATTATTTGCATACAGTCAAAAGCAAAACTAACAAAGAACAGGAAACATAGCAAAGTTCAAAAGCACATTTTACATATGACTTTTCATTGGTCAATTGACAAGAGATCAGTGTGTACACCCAGCATGACGCTAGCATGTAGCCAGCATGAGCCATTGCAACCCTTGTCATTGTTATCATTCATTGATGTTTCAAATCTCTAAGATTTGCAGTACTGTTGGTAATTGACAATATATTGGGTGCTATCCAGATCATTTCTGATCTTCTTTCTCCCTGCCTGGAAACCCTCCAGACTCACGTCCCCATCATCCACATACCTGTCCTCTTGATTTGTATCTCCTCTCTAGAGCTCACCTACCCTTCTGATTCACTGCGCTCTTTGAGGAAGGTCTTGCCTCATGCTTGTGTTATTGTTACGTGCTCTCTAATCACTGTGTAAAGGATCACAACAAGATTGTTAAGTAAATTGAATAAACAGAATACATTTATACTGGTGATGAGATTGCATCGTTTTGATGATTATTATCTCTAGTAGTGTGTATGTGTTGCAATGAATCTGCTACACTTTTCTGATAGACCTTCCGACTGATGGGATGAGTTTGAGATACCTTTCAAGTCATTTTTAAAAGAATGCAAAGCGATTCCTCTTCCCAGAAATGGCAGAGCAAGGGAGTTTTGGTTTTGTTGTTTTTGGAGGGGGGAATCTTACCTCCTTATACAGGGGGGGAAACAGTTATGCTGTCTCCCTTCTATTTACTGCTGGTATTCTAATGGCAGCATATTGACCTGGATCGCTAAAGCCCGACTCAGGAATTAGGTTCTACATATCAGTACAGCATTCCCAACATGTGCTCCTATTCTAGTTAAACTCAGGGGACTACAACCCCTATCAGCTGTCACCATTGACTTTGCTGGCTAGGGTTGATGGGAGTTGTCCAAAACATCTGGAGTGCCAAAGGTTGCAGACCCTTGCGTTAAAGGCTTTGGCCTAACTAATGTGGTGCAGATTTCTGACAGGCCCTTTTATCAAGAGCTATTGCATTTCCTGTTTGGCTGAATCATCTATAATAAGAGGAGCAACTGAGGGGACCCAAGTGAAGGCAACGCTTCTTCCCAGCTCGTTCCATGAAGTGGAAGCCACACTTTGAAGAGCATGCGAGACTGCAGTCAAAATAAAATCCAGAGGGGGGAGGGGCGGTTTATAACTATGTGTTATACAGTTAGGGGCGCAAAAAGCAATTGAGATCCTAGACAGAGGCAACATGTCTGACCCATGGACAATGCAATTGCTTATCTCACCACTGCCACAGGGTGGACGCCTAACACAATGCTTCTGCACACTTTACCCCAAGCTGCTTCATGTGTATGACCATAGGAACATGTGTAATGCAGCTGGACAAGCGAGAGGATGGTTGGCTTTCAGTGTTAAAAATATTGAACCCATTATAAAAAGCCAGGAGTATTATTTTGAACAATTATCCTGTTATAAGGCAGCATCTCTGTGTGTGTATGCTCTGTTCTCCATTTCATGCCATTAATGTCTAAGGCCAGTAAGCAGCTTTCTTGATGTGATAGAGGAACTCACCAAACACTCAAGACTTTGCTACCTAAAATATAACGTCCAGTGGATCATTTCTCAGCACATGTGTTACTGGGGTTTTTACACATGACCTGTACATGTTTATATAGGACCAGGGTGCATCATCATGCAAGCAAAGTGTGAAGAACGTCGTCCATGTTCATAAGTAGAGCACGGGAAGAGGGCGCCTTACCAGGTCCTCTCTCGGATCAGTCCTTGACGAGTTCGGCAGCTTTCAGATCAGGTCGAAGCAAATGCAACAGCAAGTCTTCTTCCAGCTGGGCGTCGAGGATCAGCAGTTCCAGTTACTCTTCAAGTGTAGACACAGCTTCTGAACAATTTCCAGTGGTGAGAGGTCCCCAGATATACTATCCTGTCTCTCATCCACACTGCTGGGTCACTCTCAGCAGCCAATCATACAGAAGGACATTCATGCAGTCAATCAGCCAATCAGGCATACAGTGCATTCAGGCCATCCTCCTCCCTCTCAGACACTCACAACAAGGAATGTGGATTGGGACAATTACCCAGCCATTCAACACTACACACTGCATTCAGGCCAGTTTCGGGCAGGGCTGTCTCAGTCTTTGTCTCTCATACAAGAAACCAGATAGCCACAACAAGAAGTGCATATTGGTCACACACTCCATTCACCCAGGTCCCACCCACAGGGCGTACCCACAACATACAGTCACTGGGAAGGCTCCAGCCAGTCTGGACTGGACTTCACAACAACACCATATATGGAACTTCCACCCAACAGCCAGTCAGGGGGAAGGGACAGAGTCAGGGCTTCCCAGGACTTTGGGAAAACAAGGTAACAGGCAATAGAAAGCAAGAGGCCACAGGGGCCATCTTGTTTTCTATCAGGAATCAACTGATTCCAATGGCAGGGCCTGGGTATCCCAAAATGGAGGATACTTGGAGCACCTGTCAAATTCAGCATGGAGCTGCCACCAGCCCATACCCTGCTCTGTGGGCCACCCACAGGTGCCCAAAAACATACACTAGAGGCACAGGGTCGTACCCCCACCCATGGGTGCTGTAAGGGTATCCCATGGGTCTGTTCACCCAACCAAAAGAGAGAGAGCTGCACCGCCAGGAGTCCCACATGAACTCCTGCGTGGAAAACACGACAGAACACATGATAAAAAGGCAGTAAAGGACAAGGATACGGAGGCCCTGTCCCTCCGATGCATTTCCAGCATCACAGTCGCCCCCCCCTCCCCAGACTGAGGTGGAGGGTGCCTAATCTCCCACGGGATAGACAGAAAGGCCATCAGCATTATCGTGACTCTTCCCTGGTCTGTGCTCTATGGTGAAGTTTAGCCCTTGCAGGCTAATGGACCACCTGAGCAGTTTCGGGTTTTCACCCTTCATCTGCATAAGGCACTTCAGGGGCTTATGATCTGTTTGGACCTTGAAGGTAGACCCCGTAAGGTAGGGCCTAAGGTCATGCCAGTACTTGTTCAATTCCTGGCTGGCCGTGAGATTCGCTGTTGCCTGAACCATCATCTGTGTCATCCTCCGTCTGAGGCCTAACACATAGTCCCCCACTTGCTTGGCGGGACCTGGAGGGGTGGCTTCCAAACCTTCTTGGATCAAGGCAAGGGGCCCCCTCACGGGATGTCCAAAGAGTAACTCAAAAGGGCTGAAACCAACACCCTCTTGAGGTACCTCTCTGTAAGCAAACAGCAGGCATGGCAGGAGTAGATCCCATTTCCTCCCTAGGGGCTCTTCCAAAGCACCTATGATGTCCTTGAGAGTTTTATTAAATCTCTCAACCAGACCATTGGTCTGGGGATGGTAAGAGGTGGAGAACTTGTAGCTTACTCTGCACTCTTTCCACATGGTCTTCATGTAACTAGACATGAAGTTGGATCCTCTGTCAGAGACAACCTCCTTAGGGAATCCAACACGGGTGAAAATGCCCAGGAGAGCCCTGGCAACCACCTTGGCAGTTACAGTCCGAAGGGGTATAGCCTCAGGGTACCTGGTGGCATGATCTACCAAGACCAGGATGAACCGATGTCCAACCGAAGTGGGAGGGTCCAGGGGACCGACGATGTTGATGCCCACCCTCTCAAATGGGGTGCCAACCACTGGCAATGGCTGCAGTGGGGCAATGACACTGCCTCCAGTCTTGCCAGACAACTACCAAGTTGGGCAGGTCCTGCAGTGGGACTCCACTTCTACTCCCATCGAGGCCAGTAGAAATGGGCAAAGAGCCTCTGCTTAGTCTTCTTGGTACCAAGATGACCAGCTAAGGGCATCTCATGCGCCAACTGCAGTAGGAAGGGTCTGTAAACCTGGGGTTCCACCAACCTCTTGAGGGCACCAGGTTCAGGCTTATTGGGCTCACTAACAAGGAGCACACCCTCACAATATATCCAGAAGTTCCTAGGCACTTCTCCTTGTGCCTGGGACAGGGCCTGCTCCCTCAGACCCTCGAGAGAGCGTGGCACTCTCTCTGTCCCTTACAGAAGTCTGCCCGGGAGGGTCCCCTTCAGCTAACAAGCATTGAAGATCGGGATGATCCTCCGGATTGAGAACCTCTCCCACAGGAGGGTCTTCTGGCTCTTCTCCCATAGGAGTTGAGACGGGGTTTACCACTGGACCCAGCCCGTCCGGAGCATGGATTCCAATAGGTGCTGTAGGAACAGCAGGAAGAGAAGGAGCTCCTCCACAGAGGTGGCCTTTTTGGTCTTCCTTCTTCTTGCCTTAGGCCTCGCCTTTGGCTCGGGTACCTGACTCACAGCCAGACCCTTTGCCACCTGTGACCTAGTGACTGCAGCATAAGTCATGGGAAGACCATCCGCGATCAACCCCAACTCTACTAGATCATTACCTAACAGAATGTTAGCAGGGACATTGTCCTGAACCAGGACAGGAAGCTTTGCTGTCTTGTCTCCAATTACGAGTGTGACTAAGGCTACAGGCGATCATTTGGGAGGCCCACCAGCTAACCTGGTGGTTCTCAGAGGAGCACCTACATAGTCCTCTGGCTTGAGCAGGGTCCTGTCCACCACTGTCATGCTTGCCCCAGTGTCTCTCAAACCAGTAGAAGGCTGGCCATTCAAGAGGACACTTCTCAAAAATCTACGGGTGTTCTGTGGGATAGTCGCCAGTACTTCCGCGTACTGGTACCAGGCCCCAAGAGACACTAGGAAAATCTATGCAGGACCACCGAAGGTGATCCCTGTAGAGGAGGGGAGGACAGTGGCCTCCACCTCAGATGTGGGGTAAGGGTAGGTCAGGCTGACAGCCAGCCTGTACTTCAAGTGCCTTACCTTTACACTTGGAGTCACCCCTCTTGTGATCCCGAGCCCCACAATCCCAACAAGTGCCGGGAGTGTGGGGTACGGTACTGGCACCACTGGGAGCCTGCTTTGCAGCAGGTGGACCACTACTCTTATTCCCACCCACAGATGACTTATTCCCACTAGATTTTTGGGTTTTAGGAGAGGAGGGTTTAGGTGTACCCGCATGTGACTGCTTTTGGGACTCCTCAGCTTTCTGAGAGGCCCCCTTTTCTTTGTCCTTGTCCTTCCCACTGGAGTCCGTAGGGGACACCCGGTGGGAGACCCACTTGTCAGCCAACCTAGCCAGCTTAAAGGGGTCCAAAATGTTCTGGTCAGCAACATACTGACGCAGCTCTGGTGAACAGGCTTCAGAAAATGCTCAAAAAACAAGAGGTGAGACAATTCAACAAAAGTTTTCACCTTGTATCCATCAATCCACCCCATCATGTTCATGTGTGCAGCACTCACCCAGTCAACCCAAGACACATTCTCTCTTTTCTTAAAATCCCTGAACCTTTTAAGGTATTGGGTAGGTATCTTGACAAACTTGGCAATCAAAGCAGACTTCATACACTCATACTGACCCCTTTCTTCCACACTCAGCTTCAGAATGCAGTCATAGCCAGTTTGAGGCACTCTGCTTAACAAACACTTAGCCCAATCTCTTTTATCAACATCATGAATTGCACAAGCCATTTCAAACGCTTCAATCCACTGGAGAATATCTGAACCCTCCACAAAAACACCAACCAAATCTTTCATAAATTTAGTTGCTGGGGACCTGACACTCTCACTGGGTTTCGCTGAAGTCTCCACTCTAGCTTTCTCTAGCTGGATTCTCTGACATTCAGTGTCCTTGTTCTTGAGTTCAAGGTCTTTAGCTTTGAGTTAAAGATCCCTATTCTTGAGATCCACTTGTTGAGCCAACTCCTCCTTCTTAAACTCAGCATCTATTTCCAACTTAATAACACAAGCTCCAAGGAATTGCTGGGGTTCGGAACAGAGGCAGCAGGAATGGTGGCATTCCCAGAAACAGATTCAGTAGAACCCCCAGGGGCAGAGTCCTCATTGGTTGCATTCCCCTTCTCATCAAGAGTTTCACCATCAGTCTGGTAGTCCACCAGGGCAGCTATCAGATCAGCGCTAGACTTATCCACAAAGTCTAACTCCCTGGCTTCACAAGCACTCTGGAGAGCCTCTAAGATCATCCTAGTCAATTTACCATTTGCAATAGCCTCCATTGCTTGTAATGCAGTTATTTTGTACACAACCAAACCTTAATTCAATAAAGTGCAGATATTTTGTAAGTGGCACGGTTATACACCGATTCTTAAAACCATAAGCATCCCACCGCTGCCACCAGTGTAAAGATACCGGTGGGGGTGTCTGTACTTCCGCTCTCTATATGGTAGAGGAGAGGCACAGCGGACCCCAGCCAAGATTCTCTATAGGGTAGCAATGGACGAGCAATCAAGGCCTAGCTTCTCAGAAGGTGATGCAGGCTGGTTCTTAAGTACAGTGTAGTCCCGAGCCCCCACAAAGGAATGTCCACACACTGTATTACTGAAAAGACAGTCTTTATATAATTAATATTCAAAGGTATGTACACTATCACAATAATGCACTTTGTACTCGGAAATCAACAATGGCAAATATATACAATTCTAAAGTGGTACCACCAATATTATCAGATCTCATTAAAGTGCATCAACTATACGGTTAGAATGTCACACAGATCAATAACACGGACACCACCAATAGAGAAAGGAAATGACACAAGATGGTTTGAGACAATAAGCAGAATACAAGCCCCTACCAATAGACACAGTTCTGGCTGGAGATCCCCCCACCTGGGCAACCTGTAAAATAAAGATATAGCACAAGCCCAGTCCATATATTGCTCAATAGTCTTATTTCCTCCTACAATGTTTTTACTCCTCCAATGTACCTGGTGGAGTAGAGTTCTTCGAAGAAGCGTCGACAGATCCTTCTTGAGTGACTCCCTTTAAAGCAGGAGCCATGGATCGTCGAGAGGCGTCGAGGAAGGTGAACTTGGCGTCAACGGCATTGATGAGAAGTTCAAGGGTGCCGAGGCCACGGCGTCGATCCAGACAGTGCTCGTCGGCGACGTCCTGCGAGGATGAGGTGTGCGGGGCACCTCAGCGATTGATTGTAAAGAACCGCAAAGAGTTTCTGAAGAACTGTGTCTCAGCAAGGGCATCGAGTCGTCAAAGTCTTTGTGTTCTCTGGGTGGCGGGAAACCCACCGGCGGATTCTCCTCGGCGCATCGGCAGCCTGACTTTCTCCGGGGGGACAAAGCGGTTGACGTTGCGGACAAGGGATTACTTCGATTCAAATGTTCTTAGGCAAAGGAGCAGCCGGGTCCGGTCGTCAGTGGCATGGCGTCAAGTGGTCCCCTCTTCTGGGGCAACACGACTTCGATGGGCCTTCAGCGACACGAACCTGCGAACCCTGGTCGACGGCAATGGACTTCGACAGCGGCTAAGTCCGGATGCTTCACTTCGTGCTCCTCAGCGGTCCCGTCTCAGGTCGGCAGCCTTTCGAGGGTCTGCCTTCCAGGGAGCTTTGGCGAAGGTTAGTGGTGCTCGATGGTCCCCAGGAGCACGGGAAGAGGGCGCCTTACCAGGTCCTCTCTCGTGTCAGTCAATGACGCGTTCGGCAGCTTTCAGATCAGGTCGAAGCAAATGCAACAGCAAGTCTTCTTCCAGCTGGGCGTCGAGGATCAGCAGTTCCAGTTACTCTTCATGTGTAGACACAGCTTCTGAACAATTTCCAGTGGTGAGAGGTCCCCAAATATACTATCCTGCCTCTCATCCACACTGCTGGGTCACTCTCAGCAGCCAATCATACAGAAGGACATTCATGCAGTCAATCAGCCAATCAGGCATACAGTGCATTCAGGCCATCCTCCTCCCTCTCAGACACTCACAACAAGGAATGTGGATTGGGACAAGTACCCAGCCATTCAACACTACACACTGCATTCAGGCCAGTTTCGGGCAGGGCTGTCTCAGTCTTTGTCTCTCATACCAGAAACCAGACAGCCACAACACGAAGTGCATAATGGTCACACACTCCATTCACCCAGGTCCCACCCACAGGGCGTACCCACAACATACAGTCACTGGGAAGGCTCCAGCCAGTCTGGACTGGACTTCACAACAACACCATATATGGAACTTCCACCCAATAGCCAGTCAGGGGGAAAGGACAGAGTCAGGGCTTTCCAGGACTTTGGGAAAACAAGGTAACAGGCAATAGAAAGCAAGAGGCCACAGGGGCCATCTTGTTTTCTATCAGGAATCAACTGATTCCAGTGGCAGGGCCTGGGTATCCCAAAATGGAGGATACTCGGTGCACCTGTCAAATTCAGCATGGAGCGGCCACCAGCCCATACCCTGCTCTGCGGGCCACCCACAGGTGCCCAAAAACATACACTAGGGGCACAGGTTTGTACCCCCACCCATGGGTGCCGTAAGGGTATCCCATAGGTCTGTTTACCAAACCAAAACAGAGAGAGCTGCACCGCCAGGAGTCCCACATGAACTCCTGCGCAGAAAACACGACAGAACACACGATAAAAAGGCAGTAAAGGACAAGGATACGGAGGCCCTGTCCCTCCGATGCATTTACAGCATCACACTCTTCAAACCGGGGGGCCTGAAGGATGTCCAACGGGGGCCCCAGACTCTTTGGTAAGGGATTAAGATGACTATTTTGAATATATATAAAAAAAGGATTAAGGGGACTGATTTTAATTAAGCAATATGCCCCTCGCCGCAGGGGCATTACTGAGTCAGGTAATGCCCCGGGGCCCATAGTTAACGAAGGCCCCAGGGCGTTACCTGACTCGGTAATGGCCCCACGGTGAGGGGCATATTGCTATTAGTAGCCCGGTCCGCAAGACTGGGGTACTAATAGCATTCTTTTCTGTTCTGAAACGCTGCAGAGTCCCTTTTCCCTTTCCATGGTGGCCATCGGGAGAGGATGCGCTGGGAACAGAATTGTTCCCAGCGCGTTCACTCCTGAAAAGGAGAAATACAAAGGTAAGTGGGGTTGGGAGGGTACAGAGGGGATTGGTTGCAGGGGAGGGGCGAGAAAAAATAAAAATACAAAAATACGTACCTGAGTCCCTGACAGGGGACGATGGCAGCCTCCAGCCGTGTGGAGGCTCGGAGCAGGGATGGCCCCGCTTTGAGCCTTCTCATTGGCTGAGGGGCTGCCACGCCCCCCGCTGGGAACAGTGGAATAGAATCCCGGCCGAGGGATTCCCGGCGGGTAAAGCCCTGGCAAAGGCCAATCAGAATGCATGTTACATTCTGGTTGACCCTCACCAGGGTTGTAATAGAAAATATAAGCAGTCGAAAATGTAAATACTTGAGCACCAGCATGTCACCAGCCCCGCCCTGGGGCTCACAAAACAAACCGGTCATCAGTTTTAACCTGAGGGCGACCCTTTTCAAGAATCAAAAACATTTTGAGAGACAAAATGATGATTTTCCACAGCAGAAGAAGTATAAAAACAGAACATATTTATTTGAACCAACCTTGGAAAATTGGCTCTAATGATCACTTCCAGTAAATATTATTATTATTATTATTATTATTATTATTATTATTATTATTATTATTATTATTATTCTTTTTTTTTTTTTTTTTTTTTTTTTAAAAAAACATTTTTAATTATTGTGCATAATCAAAGATACATGATTTTTACAAGACTAAACATTGACTAAAGAGATCAGGCGTGTATAGCTCAGTTACCAGAGTTCAAGTCTAGTGACAGGTAAACAGCGGTTTGCCTGTATGTGAGAAAGAGAATTTCCATTGGGGACTTCACCTCTCGCAGAAGCAGTTAGAGCGAGAAAATGGGCTGGGTTGCGCTATGCCCCAAGGGCGTTGATTTTAATAAACGCTGCTTCCAGCAGTTTGGATGTTGCAACAGCCCAGCGGGTTTTTTCCCCAGAAATGAGACGGTACCACCAGGTGTCTTCTTCTATTAATTGACGATCAACCCAGCAGGGTTACAGGAAAGAAATTTGTTCTTTCGTTAAGGAAGGACAGTTCAAAGGGAGGTGGCGAACTGACTCAATAGAGTCTGGAGCCTTGCATAGTCTAACGCTTTTAGTAGCAGTTTGGTGTCTTATTCCCAAGATTTCTCTTGTGTGAAGTATGTTCAAGCGTGCTCTTAAAAAAGTAGATCTTAATTTCCTATCCGGAAATTTTGAACAATAGGCTAGAGGAGTGTTTAGCCTATTGAACGTAGGAGGGAGATGGCTCAGCAGCTTGCAAGCATGTGCTTGATCATTGGTCGTTATCCAATCCTGATTTTTCAGTTTTTTGCTGACTCTTACTGGATTGGAGATAAGGTCATCCGTGGTACACGTTAGCTCATGCAGTTTGTTTTTTTGGAATTCAGCCCAGTTGGCAAGGGTCTTGCACTCCGTTGAAGCCATCTCTTGAGCAATGACATTGCAGATGGGGAGCCCATCTTTTATGAGGATCTTTCTGAATAGTGCTAGTGTAGAAGCATTCACAGTGGCCCTCAATGATAGTAGGCCCAGCTCTCTTCTCACGGCCACAATGGGAACAGAGTTGGGGAGGCCGAGAACAGATTTCCAGATTAAACCCTCCAGTTTCTGCCAGAAGGAGGTTGGTATGGTAAGTGTAGCATCCATACCATAAGTCAGGGCCGGAACCATTTTGCCCTTGTAGAAATTGATGGCCGGTATCAAAGAAAATTTGCCGTACTTGCGATCCACCATTCTTAGTTGTGAAGTTAGATTTTTTGCTTTCGCCCGTAGATGGTCTTGCATTTTAGCTTCCTGAATACTTCCATCAAGAATTACTCCGAGGTATTTGAATTGGGAAACCACTTCAATTTTTGTTTGGTGGACAGACCAGGGCCTAATGTTTTTCATCGATGGCTGATTTTTGGAGAAGATCATGATTTTGGTTTTCAGCTTATTTATGGCCAAGTTGTTGGTGTCCATATATTGAGCTAAATTGTTCAGCTGGCGTTGGAGGCCAGTGGGTGTTTGATCAAGCAGGATCATATCGTCTGCATATAAGATTCGAGAAAGCTTGGAGCCACCAAAGTTCGGAGGAAAGGAGCGCACAGTGGATTCTGACTCTTTGAAATCACCCAGAAAGGCAACAAAAAGCGCCAGGGCCAGCGGACAGCCTTGCTTGACTCCTCTTTTGGCTGAAATTTCCTTTGACAGAGACACTTGTTTATTGAGACGGACACTTAACGTGGTGTTGGAATGCAGTGCCATTATTGGATTCAGGATGGCATCTGGGCATTTCCAATTTTTTAACTTGTTCCACAAAAGCATTCTGTCCACTTTATCGAAAGCCTGCGAGAGGTCAATGAAGGCCGCATATACTGTCGGGGCCCCTTGTTTGATTTTCGCCTTCAAGATGTTGATTATCAAGATGTTTACCGACGTGCTTCCGTTCTTCTTGAAGCCGACCTGAAAGGGGTCTCTGCAGGGGGCCGAGAGCGCCCAGCGGCGGAAGCGGTCCAACAGAAGAGAAGCAAATAGTTTTCCCAGGATATCCAGCAAAGCTATGGGCCGATAGTTACCTGGTTCATCTCGACTTCCTTTTTTGAAGATGGGTATTATTATAGCTTTGGTCCAGGATAGAGGGATTTTCCTACTATCGGCACATTGTTTGAAGAGAAGACTTACAAAGGGAACCCATTCCTTGATGTGAGTTTTTAGGTCCAAGTTGGAGAAGCCATCAGGGCCTGGGGCTCTAGAGGATTTCAATTTCTGAATGGCCATGGATATATCTGTTTTGTCTGATAAATCGGCCCAAGATGACTGCGTCAACTCTACCCGCAGATTTATGGTGGAATGTGGGGTCGTAAAAAGCGCTGTAAAAAATTGAACCCAGGCTGCTTCTGACACTGCGTTGATCATGTTGTTATGTGTGTTGCTCTGTGAATGGTTTATCAGATTCCAAAAGTCGGCAGTTTTTTTTGAGGCAAGGACTCTTAGCATTGTTTCTGCGTCGTTTTGATATATAACTGCTCTCCTTGATCTTATCCATGATTTGTAGATTTTGTTGTGGTTTTCCCACACGTCCCACGCTACCCGTGTATTTGCAATCGTTGCTCTACGTTTTTGTTTTCTTAACTCCTTCTTTTTCTCTGCTATGAGTTTGTCGTAATTATGAGTAAAGGATGGTACAGTAGTCCTCCTAGGCCCCATCTTCTTTCTATGTTCAATCAGAAACGGAAGGTAGTTGGGCCTCTGTGCCTTTCCGGAGGTGTTAGGAGTTTTATTAGCCATCTCAGCGTAGTGCTGGGTTAGAGAACGCACATTGGCCGCAGTAAGGCGAAGCCGGATTTGTTGGGGATTCGTCTCGATGGAAGGAGAATACTGGTTACACAACTTGACATCGGCTGACCATTCCAGAGTGAGCATGTTATGATCGCTTGCCTCCGTTTTCACCACCTGGTAGTTGAGAATTTCTGTAGTTAGTGCTTGTGAGACAAAGATGTAATCTAGATTTGCCGTCGACTGGCCTCTTTCCCAGTTTGGAATGTGAGTGTCTTTGCCCAAGATCCACGCTGCGTTGTGCATCCCTCTTGCAGCAATGAGGTTCATCCAGGCTTTACTTCTATGTTCCGATTGCGTAGCGGGAACGTCCACAAGAGCTTGTTGGTTAGGGTGGATACAATTAGCATTAAGATCTCCGCAAATTATTGCAAACAGGGTGTTCCATTCCAGCATGATTTCATCTATGGTTTCAGCCATGATTTGGCAGAAGTCTGCTGCTGTTGTTCTTTGCGGGTTCCAATACGTGGTTATCACAGCTAGAGGGTGCTTATGAAGGGTTTTAGTAACAGGGCGTAAGCTATCAGCCTCGTAGTTCCACTCTATAAGGACTGCCAGAACCCCATATGACCTCTTCATAGTCTTGATGATTCTCTGGTTCTGTCCTGAGCGAACCGCAATTAGAAGTCCGGCAGACGGGCGGCATAGCAGGCCCTTAATAGCTGGTGAAGTCTCAATTTCAAATCCATCCATCGACGGTTTTTCTTGGAGCCAGGTCTCTTGGAGACAGAAGATATCAAACAATGCTAGATCTACGGTACTGGGTTCCGCTAAGTGGGTGTGTCCTCTCGTATTCCATGAGGCCAGGGTCAAAGTCTTTTGGACACACATCTCGCTGGCTTCGGAGGATGGTTGCTATCTAGGTCGTTTAGCACTCAGCGCACCTTTGATCCAGTTCCAAGGACCACCTGCTGAGGATGTTTTTTCCGTGCCTTTGTTCTTCCTGGTAGGTGAGCCTTGCCGATATTTTCTTTGGATGTCCTTTCTTGGGGCCGGTGAGTAGACTCTGGTAGCATGTCTCGGCACATATGGTCGATGTTTGTCCATACATTGTTCACGCGGGCTGTCCCTGTTCTTCTCAATGCGGCCTCTTCTATTGGAGAAGTCAGATGCAGCTGCCGCATACGTTCGGGCGAGATGGTATGTTCGTCGGGATGGTTCGGGAGAACGAACTTGTTTATCTGTCCAGCGAGTTACTTCCGGTGAGCGGCGTGTGTCTTGGTTTAGGCCCCTAAGTGCTTTATTCTTGTCCGCTGAGTCACAGAAGTGTGCTTTTAAGGCTTCTCTCCGTGCAGAAAGATAATGAGACGGGCTTCGGGGTTTATAGCTGCTGGCAGCGACCCTATCTTCTGTCCGATCTCTGGTGTTTTCCGGGGATATTATTTCTGATAACAAGAACCCCAAGGATTTTAATTCATCTCCTACTTCCCGGGAGAGGTCCTGTAATGGAGCGGCGTATATGAACAGGTAAGCCTTGGCCTTATTATCACTGTGGTAAGGCTGAATCCATTTAAAGTCATCAGATTTCAGTTTCTTTAGACTAACTGTCGAAGATATGATTTTCAAAACTGTTCTTCGGTTTAGAATCATAAAATTGTCTTTACTGGAGATTTGTTCAATTTTGAACAAACGAGTCTGGTTCTTCCTGTTCACTTCTGCCTCACGAGATTGTACACGGTTGTGTGAGTTGTTATGATGGGATTCCGAAGATCCATTTTGGCGATTTTTCTTTGCAGAGCTGTCCCTTGGGGCCGGCGGGTAAAACATAGTTTCCTCCGAGGCTGCTCTATGAGATGTTGAGGTCTTCCTAGAGTGAGCTTTCCGTGGCGGGGTAGTTATAGCAATGGGCCGCTTCTGAGCTTCTATAGACTTTGAGTCTGCAGCTGTTTGAGATTCATCGGGATGAACGGAGATGTTTGCTACAAGACTTGAGTCCAAAAAGTCATCTGCTGATTTTGGCGACTGAGTTAAGTCCGTAATAGAGACTGCCAGGTTTCCCCTTACGGACGATGCGCCCCCTTCTGGGTGGACCTGGGAGGCTGAGCCGATTATCTCTAGTTTTTGAAGTAGGGACTGGGCGGTCGACCATTCCGTCTCTTCTTTCCTGCTTAATTTTAGTGTTTTTTTCCCCTCAGGTGGGAGAAGCCTCTGACCGGAGCCAGATCCCCATGTCAGTGCTTCGCTCACCGTAGATCTATTTGGCCCTGTTGAAGCTGAGGGTTTATTTCGGAACAAAGGTGCTAGTTCTTCCCTGTCTGTAAATGCATAGGTCTGTGTGGATTTGTGGACCACCACGTCCACAAGTCTTCCTTTGGAGCATGTGCGTGATGAGGAGCAGGGCACGCCTGCCTCCAGCAAGTCTCTTTGTTTTGTTGAGTATCATATTTTAGATCAATTGCCGCAATTAAACCCTCCAGGAAGGTAATCTTGGATTGAATGATAGCTAAAGATGCAGTATTGTCTTTTGATGTATCCGCCAGGGACTCATAGAGTTTGCAGAACGGAGCCATTGCTATTGTGATGGCAGACATGATCGTTGTCATGTCCTTCCTCCTAGTAGGTGATTCTTTATGCCTCAGAGATTCAACATCATTGGGTCTTCCATTCCTGGCAGGTGTAGACTTCAGTTCTCTCGATGTTGCATTAGTAACTGAATGTCTCCATCTCAAGCCAGGTTCCTGAGGCGGAGAGACCGCTTTAGGTGTATTCGAGTGGGCTGGAATCCACGCTTGTGCAGACATCTCTCTTTGGGATGGATATACTTTAGGCTGTAGGAGATCCAAGATCTCTGAGACTCCATTCCGAAGAGTCCTGGCCTCGGGGAGTGGAGACTGCGGCACTATGCATAGCGGAATAGTGAGGTTAGCTGCCCCTACATCTGGTTGCGGTGCACTGGGGTAGTGATCATTGAGGTTTGTGGGGGCGGTGTGGGCGTGGATTGGACCGCTATAGTGGTTTGCCGAGAGTCCACAGCCTGGGGAGCATCTGGCTCATCTAACACTGAGCTAGGAGCTGCCACCCCTGCTGTTTTCCTATACTTAGAGGCCGGCGGGGTTTGCTCCAATGCTTCCAGTATCTCAGCATCCGATGGTTCGGAATCAATGAGTGCCTTTCTTTCCCCCTGTGTCTTAAAGAAGTTCAAAAGGGCATTCGACAACATGGGGGTTGAAAGGAGACTTTTCCCCAAGGGTCTTTTTTTATGGGCTAGGGGAGGCCCCATTTGTTTCATCTGTTTAGTATTCTTTCCTTTAGGATTCGCCTGATTTTGTTGTGGTTTGTTAGACGGGAAACTTTTACCAATGAGGCCTTCGGATGGGACATTTCTCTGTATCGCCTTCCCTTTTTTTTTTATAATGGTCTTTTTATGTTAGACTGTTGGGACGGGTTTGGGTTCCCTCGGGATGCAGAGGAGAGGTCCGAGATAGACTCGGATTCTGATTCTGAAATAACTTCGGGGGGGCCTCTCATCCTTTGAGGGATAGGGCGGGCAGCCATGTCCTGCTCGTCGACCCTAGATGGAGGAGGGCCCATAGGTAAATCCACAGTAGGAAGATGTGAAAGTTCCTCGCAAGGTGGGGCCATTGTTGCTGGGACTATGGGAGACAACGAAGATAGAGTTTTCCTTGACTCATTAGATTCTGTGGTCAAGACCTCCAAAGGAGCGTGCATCATGGCCGTAATAGTTTGTAGGGGAAGAGCATCTGGTCGAACAGTCAGTTGGTCATGCCTCCCAAGGGGGGTTACATCCTGTGGCTGGAGCTGCGTCTGAGGAGATGGCTCAGGAGGCTTGGGCACATCCAGCATTGCCTCGGTGGAGACAGGCTGGGATACCATTCGAGCAGGACCGCCCGCCAGAGCCACTTCCCTCAGGTCCTCCCCCTGGGGTCCTCCGACCCTCACGGGGGGCAGACCACTCGCCGAAGCGGTGTCGGGGCAGGCGGCGCTGGCAAGCGGGAGCGTGTGCAATCCCAGGCCGTGGTTAGCGGCGGAGAAGATTGGGTGCTCTCCGGGGCCTGTCACTGTGGCCTGTGACACAGGCCCGTTGAAGACACAGTTGGTTGCCGCAGAATTCAAAGTGGGGAAGGTCCTTCCGGGAAGCAAAGAGTTTGCTGCTTTTATTCCACTAAGGCTATCTTGCCCCATAAAAGGGCTAGTGGACTTACAGTTCATCACTTGGACTGAGTTGGACGAAGGAGCAGTCAAAACAGCCACCGGCAGGTCCATATTGGAAATCGTGGGTGAATAGGTTTGCGTTTGAAGCCGATTTTTTTTTACATTGCTTCGCAGGAGGCGTTTCTCCGGGTCTTCTTCCGTCTCAGAAGGGCTCCAAGAAGGCAACGAAAGGTAAGATAGGGGAATGGGAAGGGGGGGGGGGGAAGTGGGGGAGAAGACAAGAAGTAGGGGACAAGGACAGAAGGGAGGGACTGAGAACGGGGGAAGGCAGGAAGAGAAGAGTACGGGGGGGTGAAGGCCGGGGAGATGGAGATGGAGATGAACGAAGGAGGGAGGAGGGAGGATGTAGAGCACGGGCCGCCTCGGACAGGGAGTCACTGTTTTTTTTTTCCCCAGCAATGAAGGCAGAGCAGACAGATCGTACGAATAATTATTGTTATCATTATTAGTAGAGAATGTATTGAGCATGGACCTAACTACAGGAAGAAATGTAGCGCTTTACAATCAAAGATGGAACAACAAGGGAGCGGAGAAGGTGGGGAATGTACTCAAAACTATTCATAATATGAGTGTTAGTTGTCTTACTGAAGGCACCCTAGAATAACCAATTATTATTTATTTTTTATTTTTTTATTAAAAATGGTTTAGTTTAAAATTAAACTTTCCATTTTGTGTTACCACTCATCTTAGGTAGACATTTAGACAATATACTCAAGTTTTCTCATTATGTTGTAGTTCTTCCTATGGAAAATGTATCCATGATCTTGTTCCAAAAATGAGAAATTATAAAGATCATCTTTTTGTCTTGATCCAATATGATCCAGGCCCATCTGTCTTATGCGCTCAGAGTTTCATTTCCGTTTTTCGAAATAAGTCCTGCTATTATAAATGTTTCTCTCGTCTTGAAGAGCAGGACAGACCATTATAAGATGAAACAATGTTTCTGTGATGTCTTGATTTTTACAGGCTCGGCAAGGGAGTGACTTTTGGCCTTTTTGGTTTATTTTCGCTAGTCTTTCTCTTGTTGGTAATATATTTAAGTATAGTTTAGTGAATATATTGTGGGGATGACAAACTCTGGATCAGTTGGGCACTGGTAGGGTGTGGTGGTCCAATGGTCACTGTTGTGCGATTTGTATCAATTATATGGTCCAGTCAGGTCATAGTCATTAATTTGTTTATTTTTGGTTAGTTGGCACCAAAGAAAACATCATTGTAGAAATGAATGACACGTTTTTGACATGGTAACTCGCTACACAGCCGACGCGCGTAGTCTTTTTCAAGGCCAATTGAGTTAAGGGGTGGACTTCAAATTGCTGTAAGCTGGTCCTCCCAGATAAGGGCGCCAGGGGGGCTGGATAGCCGATCGTTGGCCGGGTCCGGCGAGTCCGTTGCGTGCTAGCGTTCTCGGAAATCCGTGTGCACCCCTTAACTCAATTGGCCTTGAAAAAGACTTAGGTTGAAACACGCGTCGTCTGTGTAGCGAGTTACCATGTCAAAACCTTGTCATTCATTTCTACAATGATGTTTTCTTTGGTGCCAATTAACCAAAAATAAACAAATTAATGACTATGACATGACTGGACCATATAATTGATCAAATCGCACAACAGAGACCATTGGACCACCACACCGTACCAGCACCCAACTGATCCAGAGTTTGTCATCCCCACAATTCTTACAAATAAATGGCAACCCCGGAGTTGGTTCCTCGACAAACCAGGATCCGGGCTGCTGGTCAGATTCGGAAATAAGAAAAGAGGAGGTGCACAGGAGAAAGGGAGTCCCGCCACGATTAACTCCACCCTTGTTTAGTGAATATAGTTCTTATTCTTTTGTCTGGGAAAAGAAACAGGTATGAAGGTAGTTTGTTAATCACTCTCACTTCTATTTCTGGAATCAGATTGTCTTTGTATCGATTATTCTGTGTGTTGGTGTTTAGCCAGTCGTTGAACATAATCTTTTTCTTGGTGTTTTTTGCAGTCTCAGTAGTAACATTTCTAACAATATTTCTTCTTTTGCTAGAATCTGTGACATCTGATATTTCCATTCTGTCAAAACTCTCGCACCAATAGCATTTGTCTTGCTTCTAAATATCTCCAGAGCGGTGACTTTTTCCTCGCCTGTTATTCTTCTGAACAGGTCTAGCTTTTTCCATTGTTACAACTGAGGAAAGGGATTGGAATGCTATTTCAAAGTGGATCCGTGCTACTGGAAAAGATTGTGACAGCCTCATTATTTTTCTCCAAAATAGAGCTTCGAGAATAGGCCAAATGGTATCCGGTAATTTTAGTAGTGTTTCACTACCATAAATCAGGATCGGGATGACTTTGCTCCTGTAGAATGTGATAATGGGTCTGTATGAAAACGATCCATACTTTTCATGGAGGATGTAACCTTGTCTTGCTATGGCCATTACTTTGCTTCTTAGTTGCCCCTCCCATTCTTTTTCATCCATTGTATGAGAAATGATGATCCCCAAATATTTATACGAATCAACGACATCAATGGGAGATCCGTTTACAGTTATCACAGGCTTTCTTTCCTTCTTTTTTGGTTTCATGATGGCCATTATTTTGTCGTGTTTATGTTTAGCTCATTTTTGGCCAAATAATCTCTGAGAGCATTAAGGTTTTGTTGTAGGCCTGTTGGGGTCTTACCTAGCAAAATAATATCGTCCGCATATAACATCAGGAATAATCTCGCTGGATTTATTCTTGGCGGATTTGTTAATGGTAGTATCATTTCTAAAGGGCAACCTTGTTTGAGGTCATTCCATGTCTCTATGTAAGATGTTAGTATTCCGTTGTTGGTTAGCCTTAGTCGTATTTTTGTTGATGAATAGAGTAGTTTTATTGGCTGTAAGATATGTGCCGGACATTTCCACTTTTCTAACTTATTCCATAGCAGACAACGGTTGACCGAGTCAAAAGCAAGGTTGAGGTCTACAAAGGCCATGCAGACGACCTGTTGATTATTGGCCTTGGCTTTGTGTTTTGCAAGGTTCAGCAGGAAGAGGTTCATGTTGGTACCTACTGATTGAACGAGACCCGTTTGTCGAGGGGCAAACTTTTTTTCTTGTGTTGCCCAGTCTGTTAGATCTCTCAATAACATGGTTGCAAAAATGTTCCCTAGAGGATCTAACAGCGCAATTGGTCTGTAGTTTGCCGGGTTTTGTTTGTCTCCCTTTCTAAATATTGGTATTAAGATCTCCTGTCACCAGATGGTTAATCAGCTCTAGGATCTGTATTATGATTTCAGCCCATATCTCCGGGTGGACTTTATTTTTCCATTCGAAAGCCCATCAGGCCCTGGAGCTCGCAAGGGATTAAGCTTCAAAATGAGTTGCTTTATTTGATCTTTCGATCTTGTTATTTGCCATCTAGCCATTAACGGTGTTTCTATGGGTTCTTCCGTTTGTCTCTTTCTATATAGTTTGGCAAAATGATCTAGCCAACAGGCTTCGGTAACATTTTGAATCAACAGGTATTGCGTTGTTTGTAGTGGGTTTAACAGGTTCCATAGATCTCGGGTCTTCCGGTTATTGAGGCATAAGAGCCTCTTTTCTGAGTCTTGTTGAGTCTTGTTGCAGCATCATGCTTTTATGTGCCTTTAGCCAGTTATGATAAGTCTGTTTGGCTGCTTTAATTAAGAGTCTAGATTCCTGTGTTTTTTTCTTATTCAATTGTCTGCACAGTTTGTGCAGCTCTGTTTTCGAATAACCATATTTGCTTTCTGATAGAAGGATATGATTCCACTGCGAGCAGTCTACTGTATGCTCCTAATGTACTGCAGAAATACCTCTATGAAAAAATACCTCTATGAGAAAAGGGAAGCTGGCAAACAGCACCAACGACAGTTCTTGGTTGCTTTGCAAAAAAAACAGAGCATTTTGGGAACATAAGAATAAGTATGTTTGCTATATATGTCTGTAATAAGTTGTATGAATGAATCACTGACTACATATTGTACACTGAGTTTGGGTCATTTTATTTTTCACAGTACTCACCCTTGACACATCCAGATCCTTCTGATAATGACTGCGAGGTCACTTCATCACAGTGGACTGGGCCTCTTTCAACTATTACCATGCCTTTTGGTTCCTCCCTTCAGCCATCAATTGTCTACTAATTAAGGTTTGTAACAGATTCTATAAATCAGTCATCTGCGCAGAATGGTTATTAAGCAAGGCCTCATACAAGGGAAGCCTTCGTAAGGGTCAGAATCTACACGTTCTATCCGACTCTTCTCTGGTTCCTCTTCATGTTCAAGGCTCGAGCAAATGATTGTTTTAAGTCTATATATGTCCTCTTCTAAATCATTGGGTTTGGGTCTTAGGCATGGGGTGGGTGGGAGCCTTGTACCCTAGTATTCTAGACTGGGGGAGATTGGCCTGTGGAATACCACTTCATTCTACCACTGTCCAGGCTAATGAACGAGGCAGAGATCTCAGTAAATGGGGTTGTACGCAGTGGGCATGGTTGTAACCAACAAGAAAACATTCCCTGACAGAAATGCAGAGTAACTCGTGTTGCAACTTGCCCTTATCCTGACATGGGGTCAACCTCTGTCAGAGTCTCCTCATCCCATTTTTACACCAGTTATGGTGACCACCAGAACACACAATGTGTCACTTGGTTCACAAGGACTTTTATTCTTGTCAGGATGGGACGGGATAAACACCTGCCTGTCTTCAGTGGCTCTCTAAAATAGAACGGCTGTTCTGTCCTTTTAACGATGTATGCAATAGTTTTAGGGAAGGAATACACTCAAATGCATTAGGGTTGCATTCATGGGATGTGCTCTCTCTCGTGCTCTCTCTCTCTCTCTCTCTCTGTGTCTCTCAAAGTTCCAGGATATAGTGCCTGGCACTCAGCTTGTAATTCTCAGGGTCGTAGCGTTCAGCACGCTTCTTTGGTGGCCTAAACACATCCTCCTGATTATAATGATAAGCACGCTTCTTTGGCAGCTTAAGGAGGATGTCTCGGGAGAATAGCTCAGCGGCAACTTGCTCTCCTTGGAAGCAAGACGACACGAGCAACACAGGTTCGATCCCCGGGTCCGCACTTAGAAATCTCTGGGTGTTAAGGCATTATAAATAACCCATCATATCATAAACGCTGTATTTTGGGATCTAGTTCCATCTGCGCTTCTTTAACTGTTAAAATACAACCTTTTCACCAAATACTATTGCAGGGATAAATTACCCCGAATACATTTTTTCAAACTAAGGTCTTTGTGATATTATTCCTTGGTCCCTATTTGCAAACTGCCCGGAACATGGTGTCTCTCTCTCACTCTTTGGCCGCCTCAGGAACCCAATGCACAGCTCACCTCGGCTCAGTGCCAAGGATATAGTGCCTAACTGACTGAAGGCCCTTTGTAGGGCCATAGCGCCCAGGCCACTCTTGGTCAGCAGTTCAGGTTATCCCATATGTTAGAGCATACATTCGTCTGTCTGCGTGGCGCGATGGTTCTGTTACTGGCCTCGCGTACACTTGGGAAGAAGCCTTATTGGGGTTAGCCGGTTCTGTGCCCGAATCAATTGAGGAATTAGGAGTTACGGGGGGCTTTGAAGATACCTCCCTTGTCCTCCTGCAGGCAGCTCACAGTACTGGCAGGGGGTCCTTGTAGGCTGCTTTCCTTGTTCTTAGAGTGCCATCAAGCTCTTGGATGGGGGTCAGGCCCCGGACCTTTTCACATAGTGCTGCTACAGGACTTAAGTATTTCATGTCTGATATCAGGGCTTCAGAAAAGCATTTCTTACATTTTGCAAACATTTAGAGAGAGACGATTGACAATTTGCATGAAAAATCCATTTAACAAGAACAGCAAACAATCTTATTAATCAAGACAGTGACACGTGTAAATAAAGCAAACGCTAGAAAACTTGGTTTCACATGACGAGTCAGCATTTAATAGAATGACAAACATCAGTTGACTGGTTTTCTCTTGTATTAATTCACATGACTAGCACGCATCGTGACTATAATTCAACCATTGCATAATGAGAGAACAGACCGAAACCCATCCTCCTCAGACCCGTGTGACGGTCCCTACGAGGAGAATGGCATCGCCGCTCACGCTGGAGGAACTCTATGATAAACATTACCACCCCAGGGATCATTATGCCACTTACTTTAGCAAAGAATCGAGCTTTGCAGATGAGTCACTCGCACTTCCAATAAGAGAATTGTACAACGTTTTTAAATCTGGTAAGTAAAATCAGTATGTGCTTTGCTCCCTTTAAGCGTGTTTTACTTTGCATATGGGTTTAGCGTGCATTCTTGTAAAAGTAATTATCCTAATTCATGTTAGTCTTGGTAGTCTCAAATCTTTTTGAGTTGAGAGAAGATTACGGACTGATCGATAACTCTGCTTGAATGTGGCAATAAAACAAAATGTTTATGAGTGCTGAGTCTGGATGTACAACACTGTCAACAGAGCTCCATGACACCTCTTTTCCAGACATTTGCTCCCAACAGTGCTATGAAAACTGTAATTTGAAAATATGTTGTCCATGGTCAGTTTCCGAATCCCAAGTTATGATTAATAAGACACAATAGCAACCCCTGTACGTACAGGGCTTTTCCTCCTATTGGATCACCAAGTAAAAAATAAACTTTATGCAGAAAGCCATTTGCGCTTCTGCCACTAGCAAATGGCTACATTTCATCATGCCCCAGTACAATCCAGGATACACCTCATGGTGTTTCCTTGTATAAAAAAATAAATGAATGTTTGCGTTCCATGTTGATATTATAGCCCCAAAAAAATGCCAATTCATCTAAATAAATAAATAAAGAATATAACCACGTTGATAATAATGAGTCTTGAATTGCTGTACGTTCCTCGTAGAAACATTGTGAAACCAATAACACATGAAATCAGTAATTCCCTAAATACCTGGAGTACAAGGGTACAGGAACCATGATCTTTGCTATTCTAATTGCTCGCAAAGTGAGAGCGTTGTTTAGTATGAAACCTGGGACAGAGGCTTGTAATTGTGATCCCCTCTTCTCCCAATTTTACAAGAATAGGCTGTGGCAATTAATTATCAGATCCCTACCCACCAAACCTCAAGATCTTTGATACTATGGGAGGACTTGTAGCTGTGTCAATTGAGACTTCTTTTCTTTGTGTGTGGGCATTGTTTGTTCTTAAATTGTTTTTGAGATTTTGAGATGTCTTTGGTAATTTCTTTAGTTTTCATAAATAAAATATTGAAATGTATACATTCCAAGGTCTGTTGGACCAGTGTATTCAAATTGTTAGGATAAGGTTGAGTGATCTGGGGCTATGCTAGTAGATGAGAAATGTACATTGAATGGTGAAATGTTTTGGTAACATGCATTTTAGATTGTTTCACTTTGATGTAATAGCTGCACCAACACAGGATACTTATATGTCGATGCCTGCCACATTGCGATGCCTGCCACATTGTGCAGCATGGAATTTGAGATTGAGGCCCAGCTTCTCATATCCAGGTCCTCTCCACCATTTGGCCCATGCAAGGTTAAAAACCTGGGCCTATCCGATGCGTGAACAATTCTGGCACCTCACTTGCCTTTTTATCTACTGCCCTCAGCTCTGCTTCCCAGTGTTTTGACACCGCTCTCCATTCCCAACCTCCTCAGCGCACCTCGCAACTTCGCCACTTGGTAATTTTCACCCGGTGAGTGTGTGTTGGCCCAGAGGCCTTGAGAGAACGTTGTGTTTTTTTTGTTAACTTTATTTGCCATCTCTAGTTGCTCAGTGCTTTCTGAGACCGTATCCCTCTTCCCACTTCCTGACTGCCATTCCTCCCTCCTGCCTCCCATCCCTCCCACTTGTCCTGATTGGCCGTATTCTGTCCTGGAGCCGAGGCCTAGCCTCAGCCCACCTCGCAATTTCGCCACTTGGCCATTTTCACCCGTTGAGTGTGTTTTGGCCCGGAGGCCTTGAGAGAACGTTGTGTTCTTTTTGTTAACTTTGTTTGCCATCTCTAGTTGCTCAGTGCTTTCTGAGACAGTGGCCCTCTTCCCACTTCCTGACTGCCGTCCCGCCATCCCTCCCGCCTCCCATCCCTCCCACCTGCCCTGATTGGCCGTAGTCTGTCCTGCAGCCGAGGGAGGCCTAGCCTCAGCGCACCTCGCCACTTGGCCATTTTCACCCAGTGAGTGTGTGTTGGCCCGGAGGCCTTGAGAGAACGTTGTGTTCCTTTTGTTAACTTTGCCATCGCTAGTTGCTCTGTGCTTTCTAAGCCTGTGTCCCTCTTCTCACCTCCTGGCGGCCATCCCTCCCTCCTGCCTCCCATCCCTCCCACCTGCCCTGATTGGCCGCATTCTTTGCTGCAGCCGAGGCCTAGCCTCAGCATAACTCGTGACTTCGCCACTTGACCATTTTCACCCAGTGAGTGTGTGTTGGCCTGGAGGCCTTGAGAGAATGTTGTGTTCTTTTTGTTAACTTTGTTTGCCATCGCTAGTTGCTCTGTGCTTTCTAAGCCTGTGTCCCTCTTCCCACCTCCTGACTGCCATCCCTCCCTCCCACCTCCCATCCCTCCCACATACACTGATTGGCCGCATTCTGCCCTGCAGCCGAGGCCTATCCTCAGCACACCTCACGACTTCGCCACTTGGCCAATTTCACCCGTTGAGTGTGTGTTGGCCCGGAGGCCTTGAGAGAACGTTGTTTTCTTTTTGTTAAGTTTGTTTGCCATCTCTAGTTGCTCAGTGCTTTCCGAGCCTGCGTCCCTCTTCCCACTTCCTGACTGCCATCCCTCCCTCCCTCCTCCCATCCCTCCCACCTGCCCAGATTGGTCGCATTCTGTCCTGCAGCCGAGGTCTAGACTCTGTGGGGTGCATTTAAAGGCCCCAAACAGAAGTTCCTGTCTCCTGATTGGCAGGCATTTAAACCCTTCAACAAAAAGGACCTGGCTTTGCTTTTATTTTCACATGAATGGCAGGCATTTAAATACTACAACAAAAACGGCCTGGCTTTTGCTTTCAACATGAATAGTAGGCATTTAAACAGTGCAACAAAAACGGCCTGGCTTTTGCTTTTTTTCATGTAAAGTTAAAGAGCCATGTTGAAAGGGGCCTACCTATCATCATCAATGGACAAGCAGCAGTTTGATTTACAAAAGAAGGAGGAATCCAAGAATCCTGTAACATGGAAACCAGGATTTTTCAACATTGAAAGTAAAAACGGCCTGCACATGGGTTTGTGTCAGGAACCGGGTCACACATCCACTGAGGGACGCTACTGTTGATAGCCCTGTGCCTTGCCCAGCATTAAAATGCACAAGTACCCTTGTTGTAAGCAACAAACATTCCATGCTTCGGAGAAAGTCTCAGTTTCTGTTTCACTACGGGTTACCATGGCGACTCAGGACGCAAGCACATTCACGTCCCTCAGCTAGAATCAAGGCTACACCTGACTCCCATGTTGTGCAGGGACGTGCACGCTCTCCTATTTAGACCCGCCCAATTTGAACGGCAGGTGCTTCTGATTGAAGTTCAGAACCTGTCTGCTCTTGTTATGTACTTTAGATTCTGTGGTTTTTGCCTACATTTATTTCTTTAGTTGTCCTTGTCTGTTCTTGCCCTGTTCCTGGTTCCCCGTTGTTACAGAACTTTGTGTTGTCTTATGCCCGCTTGGTTTCCCTGCTGATTGACCTCATGGCTGCCAACACGGACTGTTTCTCGGATTGATTTGGAACCTCCCTCCCACTCCAGATGCCGCCCGGCTGTGCACTGACCCGGAAAGTGAACTCACATTCCCTATTGCCTCACAAACTATTTACTTCTTTGCCCGCATGTTAACAGACCTGGCTTGTTTGAATGGATTGCTCTCTGATATAAGATTTTGGCTTTGTCACTGCCCGCTCGTTGCTAGACTCAGCTTGCTTAACGGATTGCCCCTATCTCATGGCTGGCCTTGGTTGCACTATTGGTAACCAACTGTACTGTACTGGAACTGCTACACCACCCACAACACTGTTATTATGTCCAGGACATATTAAGCACCAAGACTAGAGACGCTTTGCGGCAAGTGCTTATAGGCGTCCTCGTGCCATCTGGGTAGTTTTTGGGAAACTGGACTGAGGACCTCCTAGGTGTCCTCGTGCTGTCGGGGTAGATCTTCTGGAACAGTACAGACCATGCAGACCATCCATCTCTGCCACACCCTCTGTAACAACAGCTACACCAGATCTCACATCGGACTGGTTTCATGGTAAGATTGTTTGTCCATATACATGGTTTGGTTGCATTTAGTGCTTGAGTTAGCTTACCTGCTCCTCGTTTCTGCTCACTGTCCTAGACTCCAGAACTGGTATCCCGGGGACACTACAATCTCGCCCTAGATTTTCTGGCCCTTCTCATTGTACCCCATTAAGATTGGTTACTACAACTGGGAGACGGAGGGGGTTCAGGGTCCAGTCGGATGATACTGATATTGTTCTGTCTTGTTTCCACAGCAGGCGAGTCGTAGACGTGTGTCTCCTCTTTCGACTTCCTTATCTCTTTGTCTGTTTTATTTCGAACAACAAATCATTACAACAGTAAGAAGAATTCTTCTGCTACTGTACAGGACCTCTGGAACTTGTCTTCCTTTCAAGTAATCAACTTCTAGCAGGGGGTTCTTACCATTTGCAAATAAGAACAGCTTTAATAAGGCACAATGGAAAAGATATCACTACTCACAGAAAAAATGTCAGGACAACAAAACATGATATGTGGGCTAACCAAAGCAATGTACATTATGTTTCACCCACCAAATCTCCAGTGACATGTGAAGAGACATTTAGTCTTCAGGAAAAACATGTACTGGCTGAGGGCAAAAACTTCACAAAGGAAAACTCCACTTCCTTCTGGATGTCACATCTGCCATCTAATGACACTGCCATAAAATTTGGTGCTGCTAAACCGTATGCTCCAGACCTGCTGATTAGGAAAGCAGGGACTTCAAAAGAAAGCCATCCTTGGCTGGAGCATGACTAAAAGGTGTGAATCCTTGTTGCACCCACTTCAAAAGAGCACACCCTATCTTCAAAGAGACTCATAAAAACCTGTGGTCCCAGGCTGACCCAGGGGGACAGATGGCAGTGTGGGGTGAAGCAATCATCCCATTTGCTGAACAGGAACACCCACAATTAATTTAAAAGACTGTTTTCATTTTAGGCATTTTGCATGGCAACCATACTGTGGATTGATTTCATTTTTACACCATTTTTCATGTAATTTCCAGGCGGCTTTGGGGGATAAAATGCATCTACCTGTGACTCTGGGAACTGTAATGGCAAGTTAGACTAGGTTTCTGGCTGATCTGAACATGTTACAAATATGACAGTTGGTGAAAAGGTGGAAAAGGAAATTAGGAATATGCTTGATAACTTACATATTCATAACTGTTATACATTTTATGAAAGCAGCAAAAATGTGACACATGCCATGCTACATCGCACAGATTTTTCTGGTCGGCTTATCTAATTCCTCATGATCAGCTAACACAGAAAATATGTTTCATATGGCAGTGGCTAGCACAATTATGAAGTTGTGATGCATAACTAGTTTTTGCCAAAAAGTTGAAAAGAGAACAAAGGATGATGACAAATGGAAAAAAACAGAAGTTGCTCCAAACCCCTTAACCAATCCTGACTGGGGCGGAGAGAGAAAGGGTAACTGTCCAATCCCAGCGGCAGGGATTATTGCAGGGTACTTCCTCTAGATTGTAAAATTGGTGAGGTAATTTCTGCTATATAAGGGGGACTGTACTAGGACTCAAGACACACACAAACCAGGGAGACAGAAAACAGAGGATGGAGAGAAGGCTGCTGAAACTTTCCAGAGTGTCCTGTGATGCAGCTGGCATTCCTGATCCTTAATCAATGGCTTGCTATGTAAGTAGCAATAACCCAGCCCTAAATTGCATAAGCCCTTCATTCTTGTAGCATTGCATCCAATATTTCCCCATTGAAAATTTCCCCATTGAAAACCCCAATTGCCAGTGCATTTCAGTCCTCCCCCCATTGAACAATCCTTTGTTTGCCCGTGTATTTCAGTCATCTCCCCATAGAAGAATCTCTTGTTTGCCTGTGTATGTTAGCAAATTTCCATTGAAAAAACGCTCATTTGTCTGTGTAAATCCCTAGTGTATGTGTTTTTGTAAGTAAATTAATTAATTCCCCCATTGAATTTCACGGCATCAGGATTGGTGGAATTCGAAACCAGCAATCTTTTTCCCAATGTTTTTGTTAATTGTTATAGTTATAAAGTGTTGCCCCAAAGAATTAATCCCATTGTGACCTGAGAAACAAATTTGTCCCTGTGTTTAAAGTGGGCCTTGATAAACGAATTTCCATTTGCCACTGTCATTCCTTTTGCTCGGCCATCCTAATCCTAAAACCGATTTTCCTTTTGTGAGCTATTCCTTTGCCCAGAGCCTATCTGTTATTTACCTGCCATTTGAACAAAAAAACGATTTTCTTTGTGTGATCAATTTTTTTGCCTAGAGCCTACCTGTTATTTCCCTGTCATTTTAACTAAAGAAAACAATGTTCCTTGTGAGTTTCCCATTGCTCAGAGCTTGCCAGTCAGTGTCAGCATCAGTGAAAATGAATTCCCATTTGCATTTTTCTGTTACATTGCCCACATGTTGAATCTCCTAAAAATGATTTTCCTACTCTATTTCTATTTTCCCTGGTGTGCTGATTAGTATTTGTTAGGCAGAAACATGTGCAGTTCCCTTAGGGACCACTGCAAAAAGTTTAAGACTACAGGAGTTAGCAGTAAACCCAATTGGTAGCAGTCCGCACCACCCAGATTTACCTGGTAGCTGTGGCTGAGCAGTCAGACTTCTCTCAAGAAGAGTTAGGCAGTATACAGAGTATACACAATAGGGCAAAAAATACAGTAGCACAGGCAAACACTGACCAGAGCTTTGGTATTAAAAGTATAGTGTTATTTATTTAAAACACACTTTATAGAAATACACTGGCACTAATATAAAAAGCAAGTTCAAACACAGTCACTATAAGTATATACACCTCCCTAGTTATTTATTCGACAAGTCTAGGTTAAGACACGACTCATTTAGAAAAACAGAGGTGAGCGCGTAACCGTAGATGGCACTCCAATAATTCGTTTAAAAAGGGAGAGAAAAGGCAGAACAAGAAACTATCACAATACCAACACTTTTAAGAAACCACAACAAGTCAGACAAGGCATGGTCTACTGTAGAGCCAAAAGTTCATAGGCCAGGCCCACTCTTAGAGAGAGCAAGGCTGAATGTGCCCAAGATCACACAGTGGGAATGCACTTAAAAGTCTTTGTAGAAAAAGTTCAAAAGAGGTTGGATCAGTTCAGAAAGGCAACTTAGAAAGTCTGCAGGACAACCCAGTTGGAAAGGCAAGGATTTACGGGACACCTTGTGCTAACCGTTGAAAGGGAGGCCAGGCGGGACACAGTACCTGAAATGGCTAGAAAGCTCCAGCAGTGGCAGTTGTTCCTGGCAGCGGGTGAAAGTCGTGGCTTCGACCAGAGGAAGAGGTGATCTCGAGGTGGAGGAAAGCTGGAAGTCGTTGCACTGCCCGGGAAGAAACCAGCCACGGAGTTCCCGATTAAAAGGTACGATCCTTTTATTCCAGGTCAGTGGTTGAAGCGTGGCTTGGCACGGGCGATTCGACCACAGAGAGAAGAAGACTCTCCTGGAAGAAGATCTCCTCTGTCGTCGGGGAAGTGGTGAGTTCGTACAGCAGGGCTACACCGGTGGTGTTGTCGTTGTAGATGGCTCAGCTTCTCCCCTCTTCGGATTCTTTAGGTCCTGTGGCGACTTCTGAAGTTCCAGTCCCCAAAGCCCTCGTTTTATGCAGAAAAACCCCCATTCAACAGCCTAACTGTCACTCAAACTTGCTAAGTGGTGAGCCGGGCCGTTCACCACTGGGCCGATCGCACAAGAGTGCGACTTGAGTTGCCAAGGCAACTCAGTCCAGGGTGCCTATTCCTCCTCCCACACATCCTGTAGCCCCCAGACAGAGTGGCACCATTTGGAGGGCTTTTGTGTAGAAGCCCGCCAAAAAGTGGAACAAAGGGCTCGACTTGGGTTAGAGTTTCAGAGGCGAACACAAATGCCATTTTAAAACCGAGTTCTGGCAAAAACACCCAAACCGTGAATTTAATATTAAATAAATAAAGCCGCGGTATCTTTAACATTGCACCAAAAAGTGGTGCGTTTAAAATCAATGGGATAATCCCATAAGAAATATTCCGGTGGAATATTTTGCGTGGTAACCACTGCCACCAGCCAGAAACTCGACAAGGGGGGACTGCACAGTGCCCCCTTGGAAAACAGACCCAGGGGCAATCGAATTACCCCTACCAGTACTTCCACAATATGATGGTTTGTACTGGTTCTGTTCACAATTTGTGACTAGTAAAGCCAATGGTGACTTTACATGCCCAGGGAGACAGTAGTCAGTCCCAGGGTATGGAGTCTATGTTTGGGTTCACTATGACACCCCTGTATTACTGCACTGAGGGTGCTGTGTAACACACATACCAAACACAAATGAAGCCCTATGGAGTAAAAGACCCCATAGCCCATAAAACATATTCAAAGTCAAAAGGATATTTCAAATCATGTCTAAGAGTGGGAGAAAGATAGTCTCACTCTTAGCAGGAGAAAAAATTAAACCCCAAAAATCCAGCAAAGCTGCTGGGGGACTCACTAGGTTTGGGAAATTAGCCTTAACAGAGAATTCTCCCTAACACTCGCCCCCCCCCCCCGCAGACTAAGGGACAGGAGGATTTAATCCACTCCTGGATGAATCTCATACCTCTAGTCGGTTATAAACACCCTAGAGAGACCATCAGCATTTTGCTGGAGACACCCTGACCTGTGTTCAATGGTATAGTCAAAGGTTTTCCTTTGTAAGCTATATGACCTACAAACCCTTTGAGGAACATCAGTCTTTTTAAAACTATAGGGGATCTGGTTGACCAGTCCCTTAGAAGTTGGTACAACTTCTGAACCTGTGTTAGGCCTTTTCAAAGGGTCCTTATAAAGGATTCCCTTTGAACTAGAGGGGCCTCCAGAGGTTCTCACCACCTCTCTGTTGGGAGAAGGTTGGGTCTTAGGCCTCTTGGTTGGAGGGGATGGAGATAAGCAAGGTACATGCTTCTCTTTCCTCTTAGACCTACCTTTACCTATTTTAGGAGTTGCCCCCTAAGACTAGGAATTGAGTTGGAGTCTTGTGTGGAAGGTCCAACAGTCTGAAGGTTTTTGGCCTTAGACTTTTCTTTTCTGGTTTTCCACCAGCACTGAGAATTACCAGTTCTCTTAGGCCTAGGTAGGGGTCCAGTAGGTCTATCCACCTCTTCCTCAGAAGCAGGGGGAGTCAAAAACTCTAAAACTGGGGGGACAATGATGGAGCCTGGTTGGGGCTCCCATTTCCCTAACATTTCAGCCTGAAATTCGCCTGGGTCAGGGTTCAATTTACCAACACCAGGGCTTGTAGTGGGGTTCTCTGTAGAGGTTCCCACAGGCTTAGAGTGGATCCTTAAGGTGGCCTCTCTAGCCAATTTGGTTTGGTTCTGGGTTTCGATACTGGGAGGCCTGGGGGTACTGGATACTACTCCTAGAGTTCTTAGATCATTCCCGAACAGGACTCTCCCAGGCACCTCAGTCTGAACACTGACAGGAATCATCACTGTCATGTTGTTACACTGTATGAGGGCTGGTAGAATTGGAACCATTTGGACAGGGTCTCCAGACATCTTAGTGGGACCTTTGGGTGCCTTATCAACATCTTCAGGCCTGAAAAAGCTTTCATCCACTACTGTTCTGCTGGCCCCAGAGTCTCGCCTGGCAGGAGTATCCTGGCCATTGACAAGAACACTGTCCACATAATAATCTTTAGAGTTTTCTGGTATGGAGGCATACACACTCCTATTCTGATTACTAACCAGACCCATGGACTCTACTGTTACACTTGCTTGAAGACCCAAAGGTTCTTCAGCAAAGACTTCAAAGTGAGCACTAGCCATTTGGACTTCCTTCTCAGGAGTGAAAGCTAAGGAGACTGTGCTGATCCCTGTAGGTTTACCCTTACATTTTGGATCTCCTTTGATATGGTCAGTAGCCCCACAGAGATGGCATGTTCCAAATGCGCTCTGGAATAGTGGCTTGGTCTGACCTCCTTCTGGTTTGTGACCAGAAGATACACTAGCCTGATGGGGTTTCCCTGGTTGTTTACCCTGGTTATTTTGTTGTTTGGGGCCCTCTTTGGTATGGGAGGTATTAGAATTCTCTGGATTCCCTTTTGGTGGCTGCTTTCCCTCATCCTTTTTCTGAGTAACCCCTGAATCCTTGTGAGTAGCCCTGTTGGCAACCCACAAGTCAGCAGCCTTAGCCAGTCTTCTGGAATCTAATTCCTTTGAATCAGCCAAGTGCTGTCTGAGCTCAGGAGAGCAGGCATCATAAATTGACTCCAACATAACAAGATTTCTCATTCCCTCATAAGTGTTCACCTTGTAACCCTTAATCCATCCCTCTAAGTACTTAAAATCTCATTCACCCAGGTAGCCCAAGGGGTACCATCATTCTTTTTGAGGGTCCTAAACCTCTTAAAGTACTGGGAAGGGGTCTTCCCAAATCTAGCTATTAAAGCTAGCTCCACACATTCATAGTCCCTTCTATCCACCTCCCGCAACTCCATTACCACATCAGATGCAACAGGGGGGAGCCTAGAGAGCAACCAAGGAAGTAACTCATTCCCTATGATGTCTTGGAGCCCATGATTATACTCAAACATAGCCAACCAATCTAACACATCCAACCTAGGCTCATACATACCCACAATCTCTTTAGGCATCAAGGGTCTTTTGGGACTGGAACTCCTAGAGGATCCAGAGAGAGAAGCGTTTTCCACAGACAATGGGCCTCATTACACGTTATGCGGTAAACCATGGTGCTATTAGCACCATGGTTGCCGCCGGTTCCATACCGATACAACCATGGAGAAAAGGGGAAATACCACCCCATTCCAAGGTTGGTGGGGCGGTAATTCCCCCTTTCTCCATGGCCCTTGTCCATTCCCATTTTTGCCCCATAGGGCTCAATGGGAATGGGGAAGGAGCTAATTACGGTACCGCAAATTGTGGTACCGTAATTAGCACCAAGGTCCCTTTGCGGATCCCAACTTTAACGGCTGGTCTACACCAGCCGTTAAGGTCGGGTCCCGCAAAGGGACTTCGTAGTAAGGCAGTAAGGGTTTACCAGTACCGGTGCCCTTACCGGTACCGGTAAACCATTACCACCTACCATGTAATGAGGCCCAATTTCTTCATCTCTAGCTCATGCTTGAGCTCCATTTCTCTGAGCCTTAGTTCTTGGTTTAATTCTTGGTGCCTTTCTTCTGCTTGAGCATTAAGTCTCTTAAACTCCAATTCAAGCTTCATTTTCTCTAGTTCAAGATATTGAGGATTACATGTGGGACCTGGCAAAGGTCCAGTAGGCACAGCTGGTAGAGCAGACAGAGGGCTAGGGGGGACAATTACAACAGCCTCACCTTCCTCTTCTGACTCTTCCTCAAGATTATTAATACTTTGGTCTATATCAATATCATCACTGTTATCTACATTTGCTGGGAGAGTAGGTTCCTCTGAACCACTACCCAGACTTTGGTTTACTAACAATCTTCCTATTAGCTCAATTTTCTTGCCTTTAGTCAGGAGGTTCTTATGCTTACAGAGAACTCTTAAACAATCAGCAGTTTTTGTAGCAAGGGACTCTTGACTATAACTTTACATAGTTGACAGGTTAGAAAATAAACTTTTTAGTGCTAAGCTTTGTGGTTAGTTGCACTAAAGTATTTAAAAGCACACTAAAATGTACACTCAATACAAATCCCACCGCTGTACACCAGTGTTAGGTAGAAACCTGTGCAGTTCCCTTAGGGACCACTGCAAAACGTTTAAGACTACAGGAGTTAGCAGTAAACCCAATTGGTAGCAGTCCGCACCACCCAGATTTTCCTGGTAGCTGTGGCTGAGCAGTCAGACTTCTCTCAAGAAGAGTTAGGCAGTATATAGAGTATACACAATAGGGCAAAAAATAAAGTAGCACAGGCAAACACTGACCAGAGCTTTGGTATTAAAAGTATAGTGTTATTTATTTAAAACACACTTTATAGAAATACACTGGCACTAATATATCAAGCAAGTTCAAACACAGTCACTATAAGTATATACACCTCCCTAGTTAATTATTCGACAAGTCTAGGTTAAGACACCACTTATTTAGCAAAACAGAGGTGAGCGCGTAACCGTAGATGGCACTCCAATAATTTGTTTAAAAAGAGAGAGAAAAGGCAGAACAAGAAACTATCACAATACCAACACTTCTAAGAAACCACAACAAGTCAGAAAAGGCAGGGTCTACTGTAGAGCCAAAAGTTCATAGGCCAGGCCCACTCTTAGAGAGTGCAAAGCTGAATGTGCCCAAGATCACACAGTGTGAATGCACTTAAAAGTCTTTGTAGAAAAAGTTCAAAAGAGGTTGGATCAGTTCAGAAAGGCAACTTAGAAGGTCTGCAGGCCAACCCAGTTGGAAAGGCAAGGATTTACGGGACACCTTGTGCTAACTGTTGAAAGGGAGGCCAGGCGGGACACAGTACCTGAAATGGTGAGAAAGCTCCAGCGGTGGCAGTTGTTCCTGGCAGCGGGTGCAAGTCATGGCTTCGACCAGAGGAAGAGGTGATCTCGACGTGGAGGAAAGCTGGAAGTCGTTGCACTGCCCGGGAAGAAAACCAGCCGCGGAGTTCCCGATTAAAAGGTACGATCCTTTTATTGGTGGTCAGTGGTGAAGCGTGGCTATCCAGCCGCCGGGTGCTTGGCACGGGCGATTCAACCACGAGACGTCCTGGAAGGCGAAAAAGGCGAACTGGTTGGTCCCACCAGCTCAAAGGGAAGAAGACTCTCCTGGAAGAAGATCTCCTCTGTCGTCGGGGAAGTGGTGAGTCCATACAGCACGGCTCCACCGGTGGTGTCGTCGTTGTAGATGGCTCAGCTTCTCCCCTCTTCGGATTCTTTAGGTCCTGTGGCGACTTCTGAAGTTTCAGTCCCCAAAGCCCTGCTTTTATGCAGAAAAACCCCCATTCAACAGCCTAGCTGTCACTCAAACCTGCTAAGTGGTGAGCCAGGCAGCTCACCACTGGGCCAATCACACAAGAGTGCGACTTGAGTTGCCAAGGCAACTCAGTCCAGGGTGCCTATTCCCCCTCCCACACATCCTGTAGCCCCCAGACAGAGTGGCACCATTTGGAGGGCTTCTGTGTAGAAGCCCGCCAAAAAGTGGAACAAAGGGCTCGACTTGGGTTAGAGTTTCAGAGGCGAACACAAACGCCATTTTAAAACCGAGTTCTGGCAAAAAGACCCAACTGTGAATTTAATATTAAATAAATAAAGCGGCGGTATCTTTAACATTGCACCAAAAAGTGGTGCGTTTAAAATCAATGGGAAAATCCCATAAGAAATATTCCGGTGCAATATTTTGCGTGGTAACCACTGCCACCAGCCAGAAACTCGACAAGGGGGGACTGAATAGTGCCCCCTTGGACAAAAGACCCAGGGGCAATCGAATTACCCCTACCAGTACTTCCACAATATGATGGTTTGTACTGGTTCTGTTCACAATTTGAGACTATTAAAGCCAATGGTGACTTTACATGCCCTGGGAGACAGTAGTCAGTCCCAGGGTATGGAGTCTATGTTTGGGGGTCACAATGACACCCCTGTGTTACTGCACTGAGGGTGCTGTGGTACACACATACCAAAAACACATGAAGCCCTATGGAGTAAAAGACCCAATAGCCCATAAAAACACATTCAAAGTCAAAAGGATATCTCAAATCATGTCTAAGAGTGGGAGAAAGAGAGTCACACTCTTAGCAGGAGAAAAAATTAAACCCCAAAAATCCAGCAAAGCTGCTGGGGTACTCACTAGGTTTGGGAAATTAGCCATAACAGAGAATTCTCCCTAACAGTATTCTCTAAAACTCTGCCTGTCTCCTAAGTGTAAGGAGTACACGTGTTCTTCTATTCTGTCCCCTAGCAGTTGTGAGAAATAATAAAAACCCCATTCTTCCATTGGCGCCCCAAAACGGATTTTCCCCTGCTTTGCTGGCTCCCCATATGGCTTCTGTGGACACCACACCAAAACTGACTTTTCCCCTGTACTCTTATTCCCTGCCACTGCCTTCCATTCAAAGGAATCAAGTCCAATTTAAGTTTGGGGGTCACAGGGGGAAGCGGTTAATGCTAGTGCTATCATTGTTTGGTAAATTGTTTTTTTTCTGTTCTGTCATTAAAAAAGGAAAGTAACTGTGAAAGGAAATCTTAACCTGGTTGTTTTGTAGAGATTATTACATTTTGTGTTGCCCCAGCATTGGTGGCTGTGGTAATTGGTGGATTTTGCTTTTGACAATAAATTAATAAATTAATAAATATCTTATTGATACACACCGGCCTGGTCCCTAGTCCATTGTGACATGGGGTGTTTGTGGAAGTTGGGTGCGAGACGGGTTGGAGGCCTACTCAAAAAGAATCCGTAGTATACTAAAGAAGTAAAAAGTGTTTTATTTTGCGCCACATTCATTGCAGGGGAAGGAGTTCCCTGGCTGCGTGTGCGTGTAATAAACTGTGACAAAGTGGGGGCTCGTAGTCCGGGATTGAGGAAGTGTTTTCACCCGTGACAGTGAAGCACAGCAGACTAGCACATTGAAGGTATTGTAACATTTAGTGGATAGTAAGCTGGGTTACATTGTAAAGGCGCCAGCCAAACCTGTACCCTGGATGTCAGGGTGGTGTGTGTAAATAAAATATAGTGTAAATACAAATTGCAGAAGCAGGGTTGAGATCTTGACCTGGCATAGAGAACCCATAAGGTGCTTAACACATTTCACAATGAGCATCGTAGAAATTAACATGGCTAGGAAGCACCTTCTATCCAAATTGTTCATTAAAAGTGAATGGGCCGAACAAGAACATGAAGCCTAGCAATCCAGAATGATGCAACAGGTGACCTCTATAAATATGGATGTGTGGAAGGATAGTGGCCTGTAGCCCTGGCAGATTTTTACATGACTCAGATCACCAGAGATGAGCAAACTAAAATGGTTTAGCTCACTGCATATATGTACTTCCATATGATGATCATGGAAGAAAGGTACCAGGAGAGTGTAGCCTCTGTGCAAAATCAATCTGAGCTTTTGCATCAAGCACAGAGAGAGTTAAGGCAAGCAGAGGAGAAAGTGTTACAGAGCCAAAATTCTGAGTTAGAATTAGAAAACATCATTCAGCAGCTAAAGGATGAGTTGGCAGCAGTGCAGCAAATTAATTCAGGGCGAGAGTCCCAATTCTCTACACTGAAAGAGGAGTGCCCAGAAGGGGTTGAGAACCTGAAAGACAGTCAACTGAAATTGAGTCAACAAGTGACATACAATAGAGCCTGCTTAGAGGACATGTGTGCATTTCAAAATCAGATTAAGCAATTGAAAGAGGAGAATAACCAGTTTATTGTTAAGGAGGTCCATCCCCAAGCGGAATTTGACCAGGAACGACAGAAGTTTGGTGCTATGAAACAGCAGAGAGATCACCTCAGTGAACATAATAGCACACAGTGTCAGGAAAAAGATGCCCTATACCAGGAAGTGTGGCACTTAAAGACAGACCTGGAGGAAAGTGAGTCATGTTTTCAGGAACTGACTGACATAAAAGTAGAAAATGAAAAATTAATGGGACATATGAGACAAATAGAATTTGACCTAGAGCACACACCACAGACCAAAAATGTACAGAGTGAGGAGATTAGTCTCCTGCAAAAGAAGAGGACTGAGTATTCACAGATAATACCAAGATTCACAGAAAGAAAATGAGGCATTTTGTGAGGAGAACAAGGTACTCCATAGCCAAAAAGGTAATTTACGAGAGGAGCCTGTTAAGTTGGGTTTCTTTCCAAGTGGACCTCAGCGGCCTTCTTAGTAATTACTAACTGTCCAGTCTCGGTCGCATGACATGTGTACCTACGGAGTTCCCTTGGCTCCTATCCTCCGTTTGACTTATGTATAAATAAGACTTGGTTCCTTAGAATTTAGTAATGCGCCCTTGTTGTCAAAGAGTAAAAGCAGGCAGAGAACACTTTTAATCCAATGTTAGACATTTGTCTTTTAATTATACAAAGCTTCTGAAACGCCCTCTGTGATTACACGTGTTTTGACGTCTCCAGCGTCTTTTTCAAATCAGGACTGATTCTGTCGCCATTTCACAAATTAACATTGCATTTACAAAATAAATAATTAAACCACAATGATTGTATGAAAATAAATTCATGGGGAAAGGTAGGAGTGTTTAGGGATGGTTGAGAATAGAAAAGAATACACCAAATAAGGCATTCACAAATAATAATTGAAAAAGAAAAAGAAAAGAAAAAGGGTCACATTATTAGTGATTAATATCCCATTCCACTTTTAAATTTTCAGTGTACAAAGAATCATAATTGGTGAATCAGATAAAAGGTATGTTTAGCTCTTACCTATTAATGTTGTTTCAATGTTCATATTACATGGGTTAGGTTTAGAATTCATGGGTTAAATCCCTGAAAAAAATATATATATAATCCAACCCATTAGTGAGCTGCCTAAATGTTACTTGGTAATATTTATTACAGGTAGTTTTAATGACCATTCCATTATTCCAAAAGTTTCTAAGATGCCTTCTCTTTTTGTCTAAGTATTACGGTCTAAGAAACATGTTTTTTTCCCCTTCCTTAGATGGGAAACATCCTAAATGTTCTAAAAGGGAAATGTTAACTTTCCATTCCTGTCAATGGGCTTATTGCATTACAATTGTTTTGGGAAACGAACTGCGTGTGCACCCAGTTTTTGTTTATACCCACCGCGTTTTACTTTAACACATACGCGCTATCAAGACACGCTTCCGCTAGTCCTTAAACATTATTCCTTAAGAACTTGTGTGTTCACGAGTGTCTACGTGTGTCCGCATTGTCTAAGGAATCCCCCACTAGACGGGAGCCCCTCTAGCACGCTTACCTGTGAAAGCGAGTCCCGTTCCGAAAAAAGTCCTTGATTGCTTTTCGTCACGGGTCTATTATTGTTGTGTCCATGGAAACCTGTTGCCTTAGTCCTACTTCTGTTTTCACTTCAATGATCGTGTTTCACTAATGCGTATGTGTGTTTGCTGACATTAATCACATTCTGTCAAGTCAGATTGCTTCCATATATATTAAAATGAATTAATGAAACTAATTTCGGGATTTCAAAGTTAAAATTTATAATTACGCTAATAATGTTGTCACGATTTTTTAACACTTCGAACATTTTTCATAATGGCTATCTTAACCATCTTGGGCTGCATATACGTTCTTTGTTGTTTCTGTGTTTTATTAACCAATGTAAATGGTTATCATGGATTATAAAGAATATAAAATAAACGTCCCTTGTAGTCCTTTTATTATTTTCGTTACCGCGGCCATATTTTGGGCAAGCTGTGATTTAACTCCATGGGGCTTGCGACGTCTTCTTATTGGTTTAGTACGAATTTTAATCCAATTAAAGTTATACTTGGATATACAATGTGCATAAGGCACAAAGTATTCAAAAAATAGGTGAATAGGGGTTTTTAGCATAGGGAGGGTTATTATATTACCTTTGGATGTTGATCAAATTTAAAAACTTCTTTTGTGTTATGCATGACACATTCAAAAAGTTCCTATTTCTATAGTGTCTGTATACATTACTTGTGGTAAAACAGTTTTTCATAATACATTCACTGCCAACTGGCTTTCAACAACATGGGCTACGATTTGTGATTAAAGAAATGAGGCTATTTCATGGTCAGAGTTCAGGCCTCTCTCCACAGCGCGAAATTTGCAAATTAATTTCGCTTCTTCTTGCCTTCATTTCAGTTCATGGTCCCCTCCTCTCGGTCCTAGGGTCACTTTTTTAAGTCCAATAAATTTCAGTTCTTTCTTATCAACCAATTGGTGTTTTCTTTGCCAATGCTGGGCTAAAGGTAAATCCATGTCTTGACTTCCAATGTTGGATAGATGTTCCCTTATTCTTATCCTGAGTTCCCTTATGGTGCTGCCTATATAGATTTCTTTACAATGACAAATTATTGCATAAACCACAAACTTGGTTTTGCAATTGATATAGTCCACAATCTTATGAGTTGTGTCGTGTTTGTCTTTGAAGATCATTGTGTTATTTAAAGCATATTTACACATGGAACATGTGCCACATTTCCGAAAACCTGTTGGTAATGGCGGAAGCCATGTAGTTAAGGTTTCTTTCTTTATTTCCGGAAGGAGTGAAGGGCTTAGAATGTTTTTGATGTTTTTTGCTCGTCTGTAAGTTAATGTAGGATTATCTCCTATATATTTCTTCACATTCTCGTCCATTTGTAACAAATGCCAATTCTTCTTCAATATCTTTCTTAACAATTTGTTATCTGCACAGTAACTGGTAATGAAACTAACTTCTTGTCTTTCTGCTGGTGTAGGTTTTGTTGCCATGAAAGTGCTCTCTCTGTTCATTTTCGAGGCTTTCTCCCTCGCTTGTGTTATTGTTTTGTTTCCATAGCCTCTTGTTTTAAATCTGCTCGTCAGCAATTTGCATTCATCTTCAAAACTGCTTTGTTCGGTGCAGTTCCTGCGGGCTCTAATAAATTCGCCCTTTGATATGTTCCTAATCACAGAGTTAAAATGACAACTTGTAGAGAATAGTGTTGAATTTGCCTCAGTAGTTTTTCTAAAGGTTTTGGTTTTTAGGTAGACGTTCTCCACGTAGATCTTTAAATCTAAAAAGTCTATTTCCTTTACGCTGTTTGTGCATGTAAATTCAATCCCCATTGGGTTCTGGTTCGTTCTCTTCCTAAACTCTTCTAGTGGTCCTTCCTCTCCTTTCAAAATGATCAGTACATCATCTATGTACCGCGTCCATAGTATCACATTTGTTTCGTAGACTTGATCTGTGTAAATGTATTTGTCCTCGTACATTGCCATTGTCAACTTTGCAAGTGCTGGGGCATATTTAATCCCGATTGCCACCCCTCGGGTCTGTTTGAAGAATTGACCATTGAATATAAACACATTATTTTGTAATGTCAATAAAAGCATTTCCTTCAGCATACTTACAGATTGATAATTGGATGCTGTTTCTTTCCCAAATATATAGTCCATAGTCTCTTGTTAATTACAGCAGTTGTGTCCCTAAGATGTGCCATATTCATGGTGGCCCAACCTATTTTAAGCCGAATAGGTTTGGCCACCGTGAATATGGCACAATATATAGACTACATCTTAAGACCCATGGCAATCAAAACCAAATTTTATCTTAGGGACACAACTGCTGTAATTAACAAACTTGCAACCATAGAATGGCAGCATGATTACTGTTTGGCGACCTGGGACATACGTTCCCTATATACATCAATCAGGCATGACACCGCCATAGAGACTTTTTGTTTGAATATTGAAAAAGTTGAAATATTCAGCTATATTCAATAAAAAAAAAATACATGAGTAAAAATGAACATCACTTAGCTTAACCAATTCTGGTAAGTACCTGTATATGTTTTCCCTGTTTGCAATCAAAATTTCATTGTCATTCTCTAAATTTAGACTAACCAAAAAATGTACAGTAGCCACTTGGATTGGCAGGTAAGAGCTATTCAGTATAATTGACCAACATTGGTCCACTTCCGGATTGGTCAGATATTAACAATGTCTTGAGAAATGAGTTTTTCTCATTTCAATTAAAGCTGGACATTGAATTAGTAGATGTTTCAGAGTTTCGAGAATAGTTTCTGAATTACAAAACGGCAGTGGCTATCTTGTCTTGTTATTATTTTCTGTTTAAAGAGTAAGGCTCGAGTTGGGAATATGTTAAACCGTAGTCCTAAAATTAGAGCGCGATATTTTGGTGAAGGTGATCTAGTGAGATATGCTGGTAAAAATATAATTTTCGTTGGTGGAAAGTGCTCAAAATCCCCATCAACATAAAGTCGACATGACTCACACGTCTTGATCCAGTCAGTGCTGTAAATTTGATTTTTTGCCTTATCAGGGTTATTAGTTAGCATCTCAATTGTTACATCTGCATCAACAAGAACAGAGTATACTCTGTTGGTCCAAAGGCGTAGAAACGTATGTTTAGTTGTAACCATGTGCACAGTCAAATCTTTTAAGATTACATTATTTACAGTTGATATTAAACATTTCCTGAACAAAGAACATAATCGCCACTGATATAAGGCTTGGAGGGAGATCAGGCCCAGCTCATATCGAATCTTGGCGCCTGGAATGGACGATGGTAAAGATATGATTTTTTTCCAAAAGCGGGCTTCCAATTTATCGAAGGTAAATTAAGTAGTTGTGGCAAGAGTTTCTAAGCCATACAGAATACATGGGATAGCCTTTTGGGTCCAGTAGAACCAGGCTGGTTTAACAGAAAATGTCCTGTATCTGTGCATAAATATCCTCGATTGTGATATTGCAGTGTCTAGTCTCCTATCCACCTGCTCAAGATGGCCTGTTGGTTGAATTAAGCCTTCAAAGATCATACCTAAATAGGGCTATTGAGATACTAATTCTAATTTTATCTGACTTATATGCCATGCATTTTTATTACAACAATTTTTTTTAGGCGGGTACATGATTATTTGAGTTTTCTTTATGTTTATTATCAGTTCATTGATGACTAAGTAAGAGTTAAGCGCTGTAAGATGATTCTGTAGCCCACTCTGAGTTTTCGAGATTAAGACCCAGTCATCAGCATACATCAGTGTATGTATTTGTTGAATATTGATCTTGGGAGAGTCAGAGACCACCTTATTGAAAATATGGGTCGCATCGTGAATATAGCAGGCACCCTTGTTTCAATCCACGAGCGGTTATGATGGTAACTGACAAAATCCCATCCAAAGATAAGCAGACTCGTATCGATGTACCTGAATGTAGAGCATACATAATTTCAAATAGGGTAGTAGGACATTGATCTCTCTTCAACTTATCAAACAGAAGGACTCAGGAGACAGAGTCAAACGCGGATTTTAAATTTATAAATGCAAGATTTAATGGTTGTTTACTAACTTGACAATAAGATTTTATGGCATTTAAAATTATTAGATTAATTTGAGTGCCCATGGCCGCAATGAATCCTGTCTGGTAAGGCTCTCGATAGTTATTAGTTAAGGTCCACTTGTTGAAGGCATACAGCACAAATTTAGAGATCATCTTCCCTGGGGAATCTAATAGAGCAAATGGTCTATAATTCTTAGCTTCCGCTCTATCCCCTTTCTTAAAAATCGGGATGATTCTAGAAGATTGCCAAGAGGACGGGATGGATTTAGAGGCCACCACTAGCTTAAAAATGCAAAATAGAATACGAGCCCATTCTACAAGATTGCTTTGGAGTGTATGATTTGAAATGCCATCTGGTCCAGCAGCTCTGGGCGTGCTGGCCTTTTTGACGGTATCTTCAATTTCTTCTAGAGTAAAGTTAAGATCCCAACTGCTCTCTGCTGATTGCACATAATTTCCTTCTCTAAATTTACTATCTGCATATAATGCAGAGAAATAGGCAATCCATTGAGCTTCGTTTACTGCATTGAGTCGAGCTTTGGCTTGTCTGTTGTTCAAATGATTATCAAGCAGATGCCACATATCAGCTGAATTCTTATTACTCATAGCGGCTGCCATATGTTCACTATCCCTCTGGAACATTAATGATTTGTGGCTTGATAACCAATTTTTATATCTAGTTTTAGCCAATGTTAGTTCTTGCCGTCGGGTCTGTGAGTGCGAAGAGATAATCATTCTTTTTAGCTGTCTAAATTCTCTTTGTTTAACCAAAATGGCCTGATCAAAGTGATGTTTATATTTAACTTGAGCTTTAATAGGTAAAGTGATAGTGTTAACAAAGGGCATTAGAATCTCAGTATATTGTAACCCTACTCTAGGCATATTCCGATACAATAGGCACTCAAATTCACAAACCCTTGGATTGGTCCATTTTATTCTTGTTCTAGCATTATTGAGACCAAATCCTACATTCTCTAGCTTTCAAATCATTCCAGTCAATGGAGATCGCAAGCAATTTATGGTCACTACATGGTTGCACACTAATTTCTAGCTTCTGTATTTTTTTGAACAAACTCTTATCAACATATATATAATCTATAGTGCTAGAAGAATTATTACGAAACCATGTGGTTTGCAGTGGCAAATCACCACTAATTGATCCATTAACCATCTGAAAATGTCTCTCTGCCATAAAACTTTGACAGGTTGACACAGCATTAGACAGGCGCTTTGGGCTGAAGCAATCTAGATTGAGATCTCCCATAATGATCGTATAAGAAGTTGAAGCTGATGTATTAATCAACTCCAAGAGTCTACTCACACTGTCATAAAAGGTGTCATCAGACCAAGCCATCGGATTTCTGTAGACATTAAGGACAGCCAAACATTGAGGAGCAAATGTTACTTTAACTAGTTGTAAGTGAATATTTTCTTCAGCCCAGGGTAAAATAGATAAACCTCTTGTACGATTTACAGCTACAAGGAGACCTGATGATGGACGCCCTGTAGTTATCCGAGCTGGCGCAAGAACAATGTCATGTCCATCCCAAATTGGAGGCATTGTAAACCAGGTTTCTTGGAAAACCAAGATATCAAATTCAATGGCTAGGGATTGAATAGATGATTGGAGATGAACATGCCCTCTCGTGTTCCAACTAGCAATTCTCAACACTTGTTGGTCTGGTATGTTTAATGGTTACTGTCTTTGTAAATTTTTAGAGTCCATGGCATTAGCATTATACACCAACTGGCTTAGGTAGATGTTTGCTTTGGGTATCAGACTCTTATTTGAATTTAGAGGCAATTTTGGCTCCTGGGCAAGCAAAAAGCCCATCCCAAATAGGGACATTTTAGCTTGCCAAACTATATTAGCTACCACCCCAGACGGAATCCATAGTCTGACAATAGATGAAGATGTGTCAGAAATGAATTCAATCTGTTCGATGTCTCTCGATGTAATGTCTTGGAGTTCGACCACATCTCTAAAGATATTCAAGACGATACGTCTATTCAAATCATATGTGGGGAATTGACCTTCTCTACATTTCAAAATAAAAGACAATGGAGCAGACTTATCCGTCAAAGATGATGATTTAGTAGAGGGATTTGACCGCTCCAGCATCATAACATTAGACCTGTTTTTTTTGCATTTAGGTGGTGAGGCTGCTGAGACCACCTATCATTCATAGGAGTATCGTGGGGGGCACGATGAGACTCAAAAGGTGTGCACATGGAATCGGGGATGTTAAATGTTGAGGGATGATTTGGGTAGGTCAAGGGTGTTAGGAAAGATTTCTTAATTGTGGTGATTTTCCTTCCATGTGGCAACCCCTAAACTTTTTGCTGTTGTTTTCACCAGGATCTAGACTTTGCCAAAGAAGTGCAGCCCTCCTCTGGGCTTTCGCTCCATTCTTACGGGGAAACTGACATGCCCTTAAGACAGTCAGTACCGGGAATCGTTGTTTTCCGTAGTTTCTTTATCATGTTGCAGCTTTCGTGCAACATGACACAAGAGGGCACTATAAGCTAAGTTACTGCTCTCTTGGGTCTCTAGTCTTCTACAGGCCCTAGATACTCTTTTTGGATTGTAAATGATCGGTGCAAGTGAATCAAGGACGGGACTGGTGGCAGCAATCGTTTCTTGTGTTTTTGAGCTCCTTTTGGCGTTTTAAGCGCATTTCTCACGCTTAGCCCAAAATGGTGGGCTGGCTCCCCAAATGGCCAGACCACGAGGCTCTTTGTCCTGTCCGCTGACCGGCTTGCCCCTTCACCTTCCCCAGGTCAAGCCGACCCGGGGCCTTCCTTATTTGGGCATGTACTTTCCCGCGAAACACAGATGCTTTCGTGGGCTTCTACAGGCCTTGTATGTGCCTCCAGGATGTGGGCTGGGATGTCTGGTCCCAATACACATCCTGGGTGCCAGAGAGTCTAGTGTGTTATGAATGCCTGGGACCACCGTGGTCCGTGATAGGTCCACGTATGGTGTGAGTGTTTTGTGAGCAGATCTCCCATTGGGTCCTCTCCATTTTGGCGCGAACGGAACCGTGGATAAGAGGAGGCTGGAAACACCACTAGCATGTCGATCTCCTGAGTTCTCATGAACAAAGGGATACAGGAGCCAAGTATCCTGCAACCACGAGGCTGAACCAAGGAATCGCTGGTGACCCGCTGAAGGACTGCTCCTCTGTACTGCTGTCGCTTTGTGAAACCCTTTCTACCTCGAATCGAACGAGAAGGCCTGTACTGGTACTTCGACCCTTGGAATAGCGGGGACAGCTATTCTCGGCACTTCACCATCTCCTGCACGTAAGCCTTCGGAAGTGTATCTGGGCCATCCAGCAGACTGACCAGCCTACCCAGGAGTCTGGCTCTGTAACCGCCGTCAGGTTGTGTTGTATTTCGAGTCCTTGTCACTCTCACATGATTCGTACACTTGGCATTCCCAGGTCTGAAGTGAGTAGTGTACATTTGGCTGAGATACACACGGCCGCTCCGTTGCCCTGCTGTGGTAACAAACTGTGTGGGTTCACTGCGTTTGGGACGCCCTCAACTCAACTCTGCTGCTGCGGAATCTACACGACGACGAGAAGTCCCCTGCTCCTATCTGAACCTGCTAGCACTGAAACTGACGCAGCGAAGCCTGGGTCTGCCTGCATCGCGGACCGGTGAGTAGCATAGCTAGGAACTGGTCGCCCTCCTGCAGTAGCCCATAGCCTATCCTCGCTGTGTCAAACAGCACGCCTTTCCGTGCTCGCGCTCTGCTTCTGCCCACAGTGGAGGCTGTGCCTGAGTCGCAGAGCTCTGTTCATCTTCATTTGTTCACCGAACTGAACTGCCTGATTCCCTCGAAAAGACTCCCCTTTTTGCCTGTTGGCACCAGCGTGTGCAGGTACTTTTGAGCACAAGGCTCTACTCTTCGTAGGGTTTGGACTTCCTTTTAGTTAGGTGCCTCTGAAGACGGACTGGGTCTGATTATTATTCGCACTGCCTGTTTTCCTCCCCATCTAGGTGGTCTACACATTTTGTGCGTCTAACGCGTTAGACTCGTTTGTATTTGTATATATATTGTATTGGTTTGGTATGTGTTGGTTTACTTGAGTTTTATTGTGATTTCTCGCTACGGTCATTGTTGCAAAGGCCTTGGAATAAATGTGTCTATATTTTTAATATAACACCTGTTTGGAGTAATCTGTAAGTGACCTTGCTGTGTGTGCTCATTGCGGGCTTTCAGTCACCCTCACCCCTCTTAAGACCTAGTCTTGACCGCCGCCATCGCTACCCTGATTGGTCTGGCTTGTCCAGAGGTTACCCTGTTCCAAGAAATTGGGCTGGCCTTCTTAACCTCTGCTCCTCCCGGACAGAGTTCAGAAATCCGTCTTAACAAAGGGTCGTTGGAGCTCTTTCGAACATGGGAGTCGTTCCATCAAATATGCATCAACTGCCTGCTTTAGAAGATCAGTCGCTATAAGGCCTTGGTCCTTGGTAAGTGAAGATGGTAACGGCTGAATAGGTTTAGAAATAGCTTTTGGACCATCAGGACCAGCAGGTACACATGTTTGAGGCACATGCTGCGATTAGGCAATCGTTTCCACGAGATTGTCCAGCGGGGCATATTCAAGAGTATTTTGGTTTTTACTGGTCACTTGATCGTCATCAGTCATAGTCATAGGAAGTACAGGCTGCGCTGGTTGCTGTGACAGAGTATTCAAAGTCACTAAAGCTACAGGTGACACCCTCGGTCGTATCTTGAGAGTGTGTGCCAGTGGAACAGAGCCTCCTATAGCTTTAAAAAAGGCATTGAGAGTGCTTTTTACTCCTCTGCGAGCCGGAATATTTTTAGATTTTTTCAACATAGAAGGTGTGTTTGAGGTTTTGGACGAGATGGTCTTTTGCCCCTAGTGCCCAGAATATGTTGGGTTTCTGGGACTGACTCACATAATACTGATGTCTCAGGTGCTTCAGCTATTGGAAGATCTTGAGACTCACTTTCCTGCACATTTAGATCATCTAATTCATTGTCCACAAGGCAAATTATTTTGCTGAAGTGTGGAAGCTGAGTGAGGGGTGGGCCAATGAGCAATTTATAAAGAGCCTGTTCATTCAAATTTCCACAGATAATCACAGATTGCTCAACATCTTTTGGAGAACTAGAAAGTGAGAGATCGGACATGATTGGCAAATGATTGTGTGTTTCGGTCCATGAGAGGATCATCTCTAATTGGGCTGCCTGCTTCTGTAATTTTTCACCCATTTGTTCAAATAATTTATGGACACCCAGAACAGAAGTATTAATGGCAGAGTGTGCCAATTCAGTCATATTAGGTGTTGGAACAGTGGGATTTGTTTGTGAAGATCTCACGGCTCTTGGAGTTGGAAATGCAAAAGATGCCGCGGAGGAAATCGTTGTCACCGAGGATGAATCTGAATTGGAGACCTCGCTCGCTGACGGACAACCACTGGGACACATAGAAATGGGTGATTCACACTGACTGGCATATATGGAGATACCAGGGCTATTTTCACACACACTCAAAGATGAAATAGGGGCAATAGGGGAGATATTCAATGTGGTGTTATGATGGTATTTCCTCTTTCTCGTCTGCATTTTTAAAGAGTCCAGAATAGTTCCGTCTGAGATAGTTTGAATAGATTGTACATTCGCCACAGTACAGTTACTTTCTCCCCATTTCAAGCCATTTGCGCCCAAACCAACCATGTGTTGTGGTGGCATGGGAGTAGCATGGTTGGGAGGACACACCTCTGGAATCAACTGAGCTTTAGGGAGAGTGGTTGAGGAAGTCTTATTTAATGCTGATGGCAAAGAGGAACTCCTCGGAGTGAGTAAAAACGGAGGAATTTGGGAGTTAAACATTTGGGGAATGGTGCAAGGGTGCTCAGGTGGAACAATGTTCTTAGGCATACTAGATTTCAGTGTATAGGCTACAAACACCATACAAACAATTGCAATTTAATCACACTGTTAAGATGGATTTCTGAATTCTGTCCTGGCGGGGCAGAGGTTCAGAAGGCCAGCCTAGTTTCTTGGAACAGGGTAACCTCTGGACAAGCCAGACCAATCAGGGTAGCGATGGCGGCGGTCAAGACTAGGTCTCAAGAGGGGTGAGGGTGACTGAAAGCCCGCAATGAGCACACAAAGAAAGGACGCTAACAAATTACTCCAAGCAGGTGTTATATTAAAAATATAGACACATTTATTACAAGGCCTTTGTAACATTGACCATAGTAAAGAATCACGGTAAAACTCAAGTAAACCAACACATCACAATCAAATACAATATATATACAATTACCGAAGGGTTTAAAGAGTTAGAAGCATGAAATATGCAGACCACCTAGATGGGGAGGAAAACAGGCAGTGCAAGTAATCGTTAGACCCAGTTTGCCTTCAGAGGCCACCTAACTAGAAAGAAGTCCGAGCCCTACAAAGAGTGGAGCCTTGTGCTCAAAAGTACCTGCACACGCTGGTGCCAACGGGCCAAGGGGAGTCTCTTCAAGGAAATCAGGCAGTTCAGAGCGGTGAACAAAGGAGGGCGAACAGATCTCCGCTACTCAAGCGTGGCCTCCACTGGCAGGCAGAAGCAGAGCGCGAGTGAGAAAAAGGCGTCCTGTTAGGACAGCGAGGAAAAGCTACAGGCTACTGCAGGAGGGCGACCGGTTCCTAGCGTTGCTACTCACTGGTCCCGGATGCAGGCAGACCCAGGCTTCTCCGCGTCAGTTTCTGTGCTGGCAGGTTCAGATACGAACAGGGGATGTCTTGGCGTCGTGTAGATTCTGCGGCAGCAGAAGTTAGAGTTGAGGATGTCCCAAACGCAGTGAACCTGCACAGATTGTTACCACAGCAGGGCAACGCAGCGGCTGTGTGTATTTCAGCGTTATGCACACTTCTCACTTCAAACCTGGGAATGCCAAGAGTACGAATCGTGTGAGAGTGCCAAGGACTCAGAATACAACAGCAACCTGACCGCGGTGACAGAGCAAGGCTCCTGGGTAGGCTGGTCAGTCCACTGGATGGCCCAGAGACGCTTCCGAAGGCTTACATGCAGGAGATGATGAAGATGCCAAGAATAGTTGTTCCCACTATTCCAAAGGGTTGAAGTACCAGTACAGGCTTTCTCGTTCGATCAGAGGCAGAATGGTCTCACAGGGCGACAGCAGTGCAGAGGAGCATTCCTTCAGCGGGTCACCAGCGATTCCTCGGTTCAGCCTCTTAGTTGCAGGATACTTGGCTCCTGTATCCGTCGTTCGTGAGAACTCAGGAGATCGACCTGGTAGTGGTGTTTCCAGCCTCCTCTCATCCAGAGTTCCCTTCGCGCCAAAACGGAGAGGACCCAATGGGAGATCTGCTCACAAAACACTCACACCATACATGGACCTATCACGGACCACGGTGGTCCCAGGCATTCAAGATACACTAGACTCTCTGGCACCCAGGATGTGTATTGGGACCAGACATCCCAGCCCACATCCTGGAGGCACACACAAGGCATGCAGAAGCCCGTGAAAGCATCTGTGTTTCGCGGGAAAGTACATGCCCAAATAAGAATGGCCCCGGGTCGGCTCGACCTGGGGAAGGTGAAGGGGCAAGACGGTCAACGGACAGGACAAAGAACCTCGTGGCATGGCCATTTTGGAAGCCATGCCACCATTTTGGCCAAACGCGAGAAGCGCGGTTAACAGGGCAAAAGGGAGTTCAAAACACAAAGAAACGATCGCTGCCACTAGTCCCGTCCGTGACATACTTGCACAGTTCGTTATGAATCCATCGAGAGTTACTAGGGCCTTTAGAGTGACTAGAGACCCAAGAGCGTGGTAATGTAAGTTACGGTGCACTCTTGTGCCATGTTCCGCGAAAGCTGCAACATGAGAAAAGAGCTATGGAAAACAATGTTTCCCGGTACTGAATGTCTTAAGGGATGTCAGTTTCCCCGTAAGAATGGAGCAAAAGCCCAGAGGAGTGAGGCGAAAGGCTGCACTTCTCTGGCAAAGTCTAGATCAGGGTGTAAAACAACAGCAAAACGTTTGGGGGTTGCCACATGGAAGGAACATTACCTACAATGTGAAATCTTTCCTAACACTTGCCCCTCCCAGACTAAGGACAGGGGGAACTAATCCACCCCTGGACGAGTCTCTTGTTCAGATCGGTTAAACATTCTCGACAACCCATCAGCATTGCTATGGTGGACACCTGGCCTATGCTCAATAGTGAAGGCCTCAGCTTCCGTAGGGCCCACACAACAGAGAAGCATTCTTTCTCTACTGTGGACCATCTGAGCTCTCTGTCCTTAAGCTGGCGACTAATGAAACCAATAGGGTGTTCCTTACCCTTCTCATCTACTTGCGATAGTACAGCTCCTATCCCAGTGTCAGAGGCGTCTGTCTGCACAATAAAAGGTCTTTGATAATCAGGGGCCCTGAGGACAGAGGCCTGGCACAAGGAGTCTTTCAAGCCGTTGAAGGCCTTCTCACACTTGTCGGTCCAAGTTACCTTCTTGGGTTTCTTCGGAGTGGTGAGAGCAGTCAGAGGGGCAGCTATGGTACCATAGTCTGCCACGAAGTTGCGGTAATACCCTGTGAGTCCTAAGAAGGCTCTCACTTGGGTCTGTATCGTTGGGGTAGGCCAGTCTTGTACTGCTTGTACTTTGCTGGAAAGAGGCTGTATCCTCCCTCCACCTACTTCATGTCCAAGGTAAACCACTGAGCCTTGTCCAATCTGGCATTTACTAGCCTTTATGGTCAAGTGTGCTTTCTGAAGAGCGAGCCTGTAGCACAATCCCGAGGTGTTTCACATGGTCTTCCCAGGTGGTGCTGAAAACTGCTATATCATCCAGATATGCAAGACAGAATTCATCCAACCCATTCAACACATGATTCACAAGCCTCTGGAATGTGGCAGGTGCATTCTTCAACCCGAACGGCATTACCCTAAATTGGTAAAGACCATCTGAAGTGGAAAATGCTGTCTTCTCCTTGGCATGTTCTGCTAGGGCTATTTGCCAATAGCCCGCAGTGAGGTCAAACGTGCTGAGGTACTTGGAGGCACCCAAGGTATCCATCAGCTCATCTGTTTGAGGCAAGGGGCGTGCATCTGTCTTGGTGACAGCATTCAGAGCCCTGTAATCCACGCAGAACCTCAATTCAGAAGTGCCTGCTTTTGGAACCAAAACCACAGGGCTGGACCAAGGACTACTAGAGGGTTTAATCACCCCAAGATCTAACATTTTGTTGACCTCTGTCTTAATGTAAGACCGTACTTTGTCTGACATCCTGTATCCTCTACTTTTGGTAGGAACGCTGTCTCCTGTGTCTATGTTATGTTTGCACCAAGGTGTCAAACCAGGGTACTGCGAAAACAGGGGGCAAAATTGACTAAGCAAACTTTTCACCACAGCCTGCTGATCAGAAGTCAGGTGAGGGGCCACTCGGACACCCTCAAAGGAGCTATCTGAAGGACCGCTTTGGAACAGGTCAGGGAGAGGTTCAGACTCCTCTTCCTCAACATCTGAAGCCAGTAGCAGTGCTGCGATTTCGACTCTTGGGACGAAAGCCTTCAGCCTATTTACGTGGAACACATTTGGAGCCTGTCCAGGCCTTCCAAGGTCCACTAAATAGTTAACCTCACCCAGGGGCTCCACCACTGTGTAAGGGCCTGAACATTTGTCCTGTAAAGCTCTAGGCCTTATAGGATTCATGATCAGGACTTGCTGACCAGGTGTAAAGTTGATGAGGGAAGCTTTCTGGTCGTACCAATGTTTCACCAGCACTTGTCCTGCTTTCAACTTGTCACTAGCCAGACCCATCAGAAGTACCATCCATTTTCTGAGCCCTAACACATAGTCGACTACGTTGGTAGTAATAGGGGGAGTGGGCATCTCCCATCCCTCCTTGACTATGGCTAAGGGTCCCCGCACAGGGTGACCAAACAGAAGTTTGAAGGGGCTGAAGCCAACACCCTCCTGTGGTACCTATCGGTAGGCAAACAGTAAGCATGGTAAAAGAAGATCCCATTTTCTTCTTTGAGGTTCTTCCAGAACCCCAATCATACTCTTTAACGTTCTGTTGAACTGTTCCACCAGACCATTGGTCTGGGGGTGGTATGCGGAAGAGAACTTGTAGGTGACCCCACATACCTTCCACATAGCCTGCACGTACTTTGACATAAAGTTGCTGCCTCTGTCAGACACAACTTCTTTAGGGAAACCAACCCTAGTAAAGATGCCAAGTAACGCTTTTGCAACTGACTTGGCAGTTACAGTTTTCAATGGGATGGCCTCAGGATATCTGGTAGCATAGTCGACTAGCACCAGGATAAACCTATTGCCTGAGGATGTTTGCGGGTCAAGGGGACCAACAATGTCGATCCCTACCCTTTCGAATGGTATTCCCACAACTGGGAGTGGTACCAATGAAGCTTGGATTGTCTAGCCCCTCTTACCGGATAACTGGCAGGAGGCACAACTCCTGCAGTGACTTTCTACTTGCACCCCCATCTTGGGCCAGTAGAAGTGCATGGATAACCTTTGATTGGTCCTCTTAATACCATGGTGACCAGCAAGGGGCACTTCATGCGCCAGCTGCAGGAGGAAGGGTCTTACAGCAAGGAGAACCACCAACCTCCTATGTTCTCCTTCTGTAGACTCTGTGGGCTCACTGTATAGGAGTCCACCTTCCCAATAAATCCAATGCTTCCCAGGAGGTTTACCCTCAAGCTGGGAGCAGGCCTGTCTCCTTAGGCCTTCCAGAGATGGGCACTCACGTTGGCCTCTACTGAATTCTTCCCTGTCAGGACCACCTTCTACTAACAAGTCTTTTAGTTCAGGATGGTCATTGGGGTCAAATACTTTAGGTATCGCTGCCTCCTCGTCAGGTCCGGGCGATTGACCAACTTCCTCCACCGCAGTGGTAGGTGAGTTTGGGGGAATATTTTCTTTCCCTCGTGTTGGTTTCTTTACTCCTTTAGCCTTGGGTTTCCCCTTTGTCTGGGGCAGCGCATTCGTCTTGGCCACTGCTGCCCGTGTTTGAGACTGTGTGCAGGGTCTGTCAGCAGTGTCTCCTACGAGCCCTAAAGCTCTGAGATCGTTGCCCAACAAGACCTTTCCTGGAATGTTTCTCTGAATGCTCACTGGAATCCTGACTGCTGTAACATTTAAAGTAAGATTTGCAGGTATTACTGGAAACATGCGATGTGGGCCGTCAGCCAACTTAGTGGGCATCAGAGTAGCTCTGGCAACTTCCTCTGAGTCTACCAAGGTAGAATCCACTACAGTTCGACTGCACCCACTATCCCTAAGAGCTGGAGTATCTACTCCATTGATCAGCACACTGTCTTTAAAGTAGTGCTTGGTGTTATCTGGAATCCTAGCATAAGCCTCTGAGAGTTTAGGCTGACAGGAACCCAGGGAAACTAAAACTACCTCAGCTTCTATCCCACTGGGAAGGAGTCTGAGGAGAAGGATGCTCCTGTAATCTCTTCTTCCTCGTAGTTGGAGAAGGCCAGATTGGCGGAGTGGACCCCCAAAGGTTTAACCTTACACCTGTGATCCCCCTTCACGTGGTCAGTTGCTCCACAAGCAAAACAAGATACATTGGGTCTGTTTACATAGGGAGGCTTATTATAACCAGAGTTCTGTTTCGGAGGCTGATCTCCACTACCCTGTGAGTTCTCTTGTGTCTTACCCCTATTTTTCTTTTTGTGGCCCTTTTGAGAAGAAGATTTATCAGATTCTCCACCCTCCTTATCTTTGGACTTTTTCCGTTCCTCCTGCTTACCAGGATGAGTTATGTCCTTATGGGTAACTCGATGTGACACCAACAAATCTGCTGCAATGGCAAGCTTCTTTGGATCTATCTCCTTAGAATCCGCCAAATGCTGCTTAAGATCAGGGGAAGAAGATGCAAAAATATGTTCCAGCATGACAAAACTTATCATACCTTCAAAGGTAGAAACCTTATAACCTTCGACCTAGCCAGTCAAGTTTTTTAAGGATTCGGTTACATAAGATACCCAAGTACCACCTTCTTTTTTCTTATACTCTCGGAATCATTTTAAATATTGGGCAGGGGTCTTTCCAAACTTTAAAATAAGAGTTTGCTTCAACATTTCAAAATCTGCTCGCTCATCCTTCGACATTTCCATAATGGCACTGCAGCCAGAATGGGGCAGTCTGCTGAGTAACCAGGAAATTTTATCAGCATTGTCAACTTATTGAACTTCACATGCATACTCAAACATATTCAGCCAGTCCATAATGTCATTCTTTTCCTCATACACACTGAGCAGATCTTTTGGAAACCTTGGAGGAGAGGAGGCCCCAGACCCATGACCAGGACCCTTGGATCCATTTGCAACCTGAAGCTTGGCCAGTTCCAAGTGGTGATCCCTGTCTTTCTGTTTTTCTGCCTGTTCGATTTTTAGTTTGGCCACACTGAAATCAAGCTCCTTCTGCCTAAACAGCAGCTCTTGCTTCTTGAATTCAAGCATGGCCTCCCCATCGACACTGGCAGAGGAAACATTAGACATCTCATCCTCCCTGTCCTCATGGTCGGGGTGGACCAGTGCAGTGGCAGAACTGTCAGTTCTGCCAGTGAGAGCAGCCCCACCTCCTTCTGCGCTGTCCTCGGAAGCTATATCGTCAAGCTGAGCTTCTTGCCACGCCACGATTCTTTGGATCATATCCGATTTGGCGCCTTGAGAGGAGACACCTCTCTCAGCACACATCTTTTTCAATGTTTCAGATTTAAAAGCATTTAAAGTAAACAAGGTATTTGTTTCCATGCTGTTAGATAGGACTATGGCCTTTTAAAAGTTATACTACCACAATTCACTACGTGTCCTGGTAAGAATAACTTGAAATGCCTTCGCTCGTGCGCAACACTGCATACCTTCAGTCGTATCCTACCGCTGTACACCAATTTGTTAAGGTGGATTTCTGAACTCTGTCCTGGAGGGGCAGAGGTTCAGAAGGCCAGCCTAGTTTCTTGGAACAGGGTAACCTCTGGACAAGCCAGACCAATCAGGATAGTGATGGCGGCAGTCAAGACTAGGTCTGAAGAGGGGTGAGGGTGACTGAAAGCCCGCAATGAGCACACAAAGCAAGGACGCTAACAAATTACTCCAAACAGGTGTTATATTAAAAATATAGACACATTTATTACAAGGCCTTTGTAACATTGACCATAGTAAAGAATCACAGTAAAACTCAAGTAAACCAACACATCACAATCAAATACAATATATATAGAATTACCGAATGGTCTAAAGAGTTAGAAGCACGAAATATGCAGACCACCTAGATGGGGAGGAAAACAGGCAGTGCAAGTAATCGTTAGACCCAGTTCGCCTTCAGAGGCCACCTAACTAGAAGGAAGTCCGAGCCCTACGAAGAGTGGAGCCTTGTGCTCAAAATTACCTGCACACGCTGGTGCCAACGGGCCAAGGGGAGTCTCTTCAAGGAAATCAGGCAGTTCAGAGCGGTGAACAAAGGAGGGCGAACAGATCTCCGCTACTCAAGCGCGGCCTGCACTGGCGGGCAGAAGCAGAGCGTGAGTGGGAAAAAGGCGTGCTGTTTAACACAGCGAGGAAAAGCTACAGGCTACTGCAGGAGGGCGACCGGTTCCTAGCGTTGCTACTCACCGGTCCCCGATGCAGGCAGACTCAGGCTTCTCTGCGTCAGTTTCAGTGCTGGCAGGTTCAGATACGAGCAGGGGACGTCTCGGCATCGTGGAGATTCCGTGGCAGCAGAAGTTCGAGTTCAGGATGTCCCAAACGCAGTGTACCCGCACAGATTGTTACCACAGCAGGGCAACGCAGCGGCCGTGTGTATTTCAGCCTAATGCACACTTCTCACTTCAGACCTGGGAATGCCAAGTGTACGAATCGTATGCCAAGGACTCGGCATACAACAGCAACCTGACGGTGGTGACAGAGCAAGGCTCCTGGGTAGTCTGGTCAGTCCACTGGATGGCCCAGAGACACTTCCGAAGGCTTACGTGCAGGAGATGATGAAGATGCCGAGAATAGTTGTTCCCACTATTCCAAAGGGTCGAAGTACCAGTACAGGCCTTCTCATTCGATCAGAGGCAGAATGGTTTCACAGGGCGACAGCAGTGCAGAGGAGCAGTCCTTTAGCGGGTCACCAGCGATTCCTCGGTTCAGCCTCTTAGTTGCAGGATATTTGGCTCCTGTATCCGTCGTTCGTGAGAACTCAGGAGATCGACCTGGTAGTGGTGTTTCCAGCCTCCTCTTATCCAGAGTTCCCTTTGCGCCAAAACGGAGAGGACCCAATGGGACCCAATGGGAGATCTGCTCACAAAACACTCACACCATATGAGGTCCTATCACGGACCACGGTGGTTCCAGGCATTCAAGACACACTAGACTCTCTGGCACCCAGGATGTGTATTGGGACCAGACATCCCAGCCCACATCCTGGAGGCACACAAAAGGCATGCAGAAGCCCGCGAAAGCATCTGTGTTTCGCGGGAAAGTACATGCCCAAATAAGGATGGCCCCGGGTCGGCTCGACCTGGGGAAGGTGAAGGGGCAAGACGGTCAACGGACAGGACAAAGAACCTCGTGGCATGGCCATTTTGGCCAAACGCGAGAAGCGCGGTTAACAGGGCAAAAGGGAGTTCAAAACACAAAGAAACGATTGCTGCCACCAGTCCCGTCCGTGACATACTTGCACAGTTCGTTATAAATCCATCGAGTGTTACTAGGGCCTGTAGAGTGACTAGAGACCCAAGAGCGCGGTAATGTAAGTTGCGGTGCACTCTTGTGCCATGTTGCGCGAAAGCTGCAACATGAGAAAAGAACTACGGAAAACAACATTTCCCCATACTGACTGTCTTAAGGGCATGTCAGTTTCCATGTAAGAATAGAGCGAAAGCCCAGAGGAGTGCGGCGGAAGGCTGCGCTTCTCTGGCAAAGTCTAGATCAGGGTGTAAAACAACAGCAAAAAAGTTTGGGGGTTGCCACATGGAAGGAAAATTACCTACAATGTGAAATATTTCCTAACGCACACTCTTAGGAGACTCACCCCAAAAAAGAAAAACCACACCTTTAAGAATCAAGCCCAAGTTAAAACAAAGGGCAAGCCCCAGCCGCCGCGCCGCAGCGAAGTGGCAAAGCGGAACTTAACGTGAACTTGCTCGTGCGCGCGTGCTGTGCGCGTGCGAGCAGTTTATGTACACATTACGGAAGGAGTTTCCTGGGAGGTTGCTGGGCGGGCCAAAACAGCCTGTCAATCACAGGCAGCGTCTGAAAAACACTGAAAGCAAACAGATGGGACAATCAGGCAGAGTCAATCAGGCAAAAGACTCCCTCAGGCAGAGTCATTAGTCTGCTTTTGTTGTTGTCACTTAAATCACTTAAATCACCTGAGAAATGCCACAGGAATCGCACAAGTCCAGGGAAAACAGCAATCAAGCAAAAACAAGCAGCAAAGGGTTCCAGCACAGAGTTCCAGCGGCAAAGCAGAACTTAACGTGAACTTGCTCGTGTGCCAGTTTGAAGGGGAAGAATCCCTGGAGGATTCAGGGAAGGAAATCTTCTCTTTCAGGGATGCGGGGATTACTCCCAAGGAAAAATGATCCCAAACGACTCTTACTTAGACTGGGTAACTGTGGGGACTGACCCAGAACCACCATTTTCTGAACCCCAAACATGTCACCAAGATGATTCTGCAATCAATGTGCGATCCTCCCCCCAAACCAGTTCCAGTGACTGTCTCCAGGAAAGGGGGGACAGCAAAGAATCAGGGGAAAAAGGGGATTCCCAAATCCCACAAATATCTGGATGGCAAATTTTATTCACAGATTCCCGGACTCCGACACAGAAAACTGCCCAAAATCACACAGTGTCAGAGTTCAAAATAAAGAAATTAACTGCCAGATTGGCCCAAAATGCACATTTCCTTTGCCCCCTTGAGGAGAGAGAAGGTAGGTGTTATGCCTCCATCAAGGTCCATGGAAGAGGTTCATTTTCAGCGCTGTTGGATACTGGTTCCCAAGCCACCCTTCTGTCCATTTGGGCATTTGACCAAATGGCATTTGACCAAATTCATTCAGGAAGGGGTGAGAGTCACCAAATTCCCCTCACACCTCTTCCTGGACAACTCCAAAACTTTGGGGACTGCAGATCTGGAGATCAAAATTGCGGGACATAGGGTGAAACTCCTGGTCATAGTCGTCACTCCAGAGGGCACATCTTGCCTCCTAGGGAATGACCTCCTTTGGAGGTTGTCACCCCTAATGGACTGTGTGAACAGTGTCCTCTGGACACAGACTAACCGGCCAAAAAAACTAAAACAGAGCACAAACTACGTAAGTCTAAATGGCACATGCCACATGATTGAACAGCAGCGTGACAATATCAAATCCCACTTTAAGAACAATCAAGTCCCTTACATCACTGTAATCTCTATAAGAGAACAAATTGTTGATGGGAATCCTTCTCTAGTTTTGAAAATCAACCTTCCTCCCACTTTCAAGTGGCATTCCACAATGGAAGAAATGACAAAAGGTGATGAAAAATCAGCTCTGAGCTTTACTGATATCAAGAAAAAGGGTGAACAGTTGTTTCTCCCCATTCTGGTAAATGAGTGGGGAGCCTGTTCTCACCAGAGTATGCCTGTATAATGGAAAAAACTTCATCAGCGGAGCGTTATTCAGGAAACTCCCAACAGATCAGACCATTCCAACATTTAAGTTGATTGGCAAGTGGGAAATGGGCTTGGAAACTCCAAATTCCAAACATCTCCTGCATAGCAGGAGCAGGCTAAAAATGTCAATTGGTGACAAAAGCATAGATCATAATTGTTGGGTTGTGAGGGATGTCACATCTGCATTTTTTTAGGCAGTGACATTCGCAATTGATTCGCAATTAATTTGGACCTAATTAATTACAGGTCTGGTCCCGACTGGGGGGTAACCCCATGGGCTTTGACAATCCTGAGAAAGCATTTTGGTCAGCCCAATTGCTGCCGTATGCAGTTGAAGTTCAAACTGGAGAAGAGGTCACCATCCCAGGACAGGTCTGACAATTCGCTGTTCCCCTAAATATTAGCGTGGACAGAACCTCCAAAACCCAGATACTTATATAAATTTAAATCATCACCTCCAACAGCAAGGGTTGTATTTGAACCTGACACCACTAGTTGACTTAGAACACGACACCATTCGAATATTGGTGGATAACAGCGACCCTAGGAGTATCACTTTGGACGCATACACCTTCATTGGAATGGCGGTTGATGCCCAACATTTTTCCATTGACTTAGGGAATGAGATCATGGGACAGATTCCAACTGACTGTAACCTCTGCGATGATGACATACCTCCAGAAAAGATATTCACCCGGCAAAGGGGGAAATTCTTGGTGTACCCTTCCTGTCCTTATGTGGGGAAGAGTTAACCTGTGACATCAGTAAGGATTAGGTGGTATTTCAAGTCCACAGTGACTACCTCCCCTCCTTGAAACATTCTGTACAGGCCAATACCATAACAAGGGATTTCTCCACGCAACTGGGGGATACAGCAGAAATTGCAAAACCACAGGTATTTCCAGGCTTCAGGCAGATGGTTGAGGAATGAATCAACCTCGCTGATGCCTGTGAGACCGAGGAGCAAAAGCAGAAGCTGAAACAGGTGTTTTTGGATTTTCAAGAGATCTTTGCCGTGGACTCGTATGACTGTGGTCGTACCGAGCTACCACCATACCAACTGACCATGGGATGGCCCCCGTATTTGTCAAGCAATACTGGTTGCCCCTTGCGTCTATGCAGTCACTTACGGAGATAATAAAGAACTTAGAATCCCGTGGGATAATTCATCCAGTCCACAGTACCTTAAATAACCCGATACTGGGGATACTAAAACCCAATGGCCAATGGAGACTTTGCGCAGACCTTAGGGAGTAAAATAAATGGGTCCACATATTCCGATGGCCTCTTCCCTACATCGATCAGGGACTGGCCCAGATCCAAGGGTCAAAGGTGTATAGCGCCATTGACCTGACCAATGGTTACTGGACAGTACCCGTGAGTAGGGAAGACCAGTACAAGCTGGCCTTTACCTTCGGGGCAGCAGTGCACGCGGACCCGAACCCCCTTTGGATATATAAACTCTGGCAACAAATTTAATATCTTTCTGCACAAGGCCATGCCCGACTTGGGTGAAAGGGGAAACCTGACCTATGTAGACGATGTTCTAATCAAAAGCTCAACTATGAAGGAACACATAGCGGAAATACGCTATGTTCTGACCCATTTGAAGGAAGCCCGAGCGAAACTGTCCATCCAGAAGGCGCAATGGTGCAAGACCCGCATGAACTTCCTAGGGCATGATATCACCCCTGAGGGGGTCAGTCCTCAGGCGAAGAAGGTGGAAGCCTTATTAAAATTGAAAGACCCCACGACTCTGCGTGAACTAAGAAGCCTTCTTGGATTTACGAATTACAGTAGGAAGTTCATAGAGGACTATGCAGAGGTCACAAGACCCTTGCTCCATTTACTGAAGGCCGGGTCAAGTGGGAGTGGGGTCCAGAACAATCTGAGGCAGTGAAACAACTCAAGAGAAGCCTTTCACAAGCACCTTGTTTGGCTTACCCCGTCAAAAACAAGGAGTTCTTCTTGGAGACAGGGTTCTCAAATACTTACTTAAAAGCAGTATTATACAAGAAGCATGACAAGATCAACAAAGTCATCTCGTATGCGAGTAAGACTTTGTCCTCTGTGGAGGAAAAATTTGACGATTGTGAAAAGGCACTCCTGTCAATGGTTTGCGCATTGAAGAATTACTGCCCGTTCATCCATGGGGAGCACATCATTGTGGAGACTCCTCACCAGCCTTTGCAATATCTCCAAAGTGACGTAATCCGGGCAAGGAATGTGAGTAAATCCAGAATTACCTCCTGGATTCTGTCCATGCAAGGCTTTCCTGTGGAGGTCAGATATGGCTGAAACAAGAAGAGTCCCCTTGTGCAAGGTTTGGCTGACTTGTGCTGATTGTGCTCAAGAAAAATGTTGCGAGGATAAAAGTCTAAAAAACCCAAGACAACATGGAGGCATACCTGACTTCCCCACACAAAGTCTTTGAAGAAGACATGTACCAGGGGATACCCACAGTTTATGTGGAAGGGTGCTCCTACCATGTTGATAACAACGGGGAAAAGGAACTGGTCGCTGGCATTGGGAATGCCTGGGTGAATAATGCACCGGAGACCTCTGCTGGGTACAAGATCGGTCCCCGAAATAGTCAGGTGGCCGAGTTGATGGCGGCACATCAAGCCATCATCACTGCCATGCAACACCAGCTTCACGAACTGGTCATAATCACAGATTCATATTATGTCCGGAATGGGTTTGTGGAGCACACCGGATGGGTAACCCCTAAACCATGGAACTGGGGAACAACAAAGTAGCAAAAAATCCCAAAGGGAAAAAGGAGTTCGCATGGAAGAGTACTATATTAGTTTGAGTACTCGATTGTGAAAAATAGAGGCGAGGAAGAGAAGGAAGCCCAGACATACATATTCACATTTTCATTTTTAGTTTATTATCGTTATAAAATTGCATAATATATATAAACATCAAAACAACAATAAAATAGATGAATCAATTTAAGTATAAAATTCTTATCAAATCTCATGTCTCAATACATTCAATCGCAGTTTAGTTGCCACAATTCATAACCTTGTGTTTACTCAAGGTAGAGCATCGCTGTCTCATATTTAAATTTCATTCAAGAAGCGGAATTGCTGTAGAGAGAATGAATAGTTAACAATTGGATAAAGTGCTAAATGCAACCAAGTGCTAAGTGCCAAATTGTTAACCAAGAAATAAAGTACTAAATGCAAAAAAAGTGCTAAGTGCCTACTGTGCATACTGTGCATATATGATCTTCAAATATCAAAACAGTTTCGGCGAATTCAACCTATCTGGCTCAATTAAGCGAGCCAGTAGTCGCCTTCTTCAGGGCGCACTAGATGTTGCAAATATGAACAGAACATACTAATGCTTGAATTTTGATCTATCATTCAGTAGTTCCCACAGGTAAAATCTTTGTACAATTCATAAGGGCTTGATAGTAGATCTGGAAGTCTGTTGAAGACATTGGCCCTTAATAAAACACATTGCAACAAACAAAATAGAAAAAAACTTTGTGTTAAAAAACAGAGTATAATGAGTGAGCCTCCTAATATTCGATGCCTCTAACCATAGAAATGAAGCCTAGGGATATGTATATATATTCACCTAAGTTGGTCCAAAAGTGGTGCCGAAAAATAAGTTTGTTTCGATCCGCCACCCAAGCTGGACTGGTGATGCAAGTGAATTTACATCTAAAAAGACAGAAATAAGAAGTTAAGAAAGATATCCCAAGATTATCTCAAACTTCAATAGCTAAAACACAGTGTCCCCTGTCTCCACAGGGAGTAGATCAACATTTTGCCTCTTCAATTGCTAACCTTAAAATGTTTCAAACTCTTAATCGAAGCCGCAATAGACTCAAGTCTGCAACAGGGTCGAGAATATTCCAAATTTTTAAATCTTAGATGGTGTGAGATCAAGTCGGAAGGAGAGACCAACAATTCCAAAAACCGTAGATGAAAAACCGTAGGTGGAAACCCTAAGAAAAAGGTATAAGACAGGTTTGTATTTTAAAGGGTTGCAAAACATTGAATGCAGCAGTTGCAAAAAAGCCTAAAAAGATGAAAAAACAAGCTGCATCCTAATTAAATAAATTCGACCCGATGGGTAAGCTCTGAACCTCTGAGAAACTGGAATACGTGAAATTTAGAATATTGAAATGAATTTCAATTTCGTCGAAGAAAAAGGACTAAAGCTTGAGTCGGGCAAAAGTCACTTACACAAGCCTGTCCTGGTCCTAAGACTAGAATCAGCTCGCGAACGGGACAAGGGAAAGCCTACAAGTGTATATAAAGGAATAACAAGATTCTCACCCGGAATACGCCTTCTCTCTCGCCTCTCAAGGCGGCCGCTAAAATTGCACACCGTCCGATATATCCTCCGCGGCCGTGTTTATAAACACACGCGGTACTGGAAAAAGAAATAGGACTGCGTATGTGCCCCTAGTCCCGTAGAAACTAGAAAAGGACTAGGTATAGGCACACACGATAATGGAAAAAGAGATAGGACTACGTATGAGCCTTTGGTCCCATAGAGACTAAAAAAGGGGCTAGGTACGACCTCACAACGAGACGAGACAACGAATGTAGGCTGTCAATTGTAATATAATGAGAATAGGCCAGTGGAGTTACATAATATGGCTATATTTGAATAACTGTCGTAGAAAGACGCCATTTGTGTATTGTAACCATGGCTGTGTTCATCAATACGAACGGAAAAACGCCCTAATCGAAGTAAGGCTGCATACGTCAATTTTAAAGTCCCATAGAATGTTCAAAAGGGACTTAGTCTCAAAACAATGCAGGGGCAGAAGCAAGATTTGCTGGTATAGAAGTATAAAATAATCAAAGGCAAAACCAGATAAGAGAAAACCTGCAGGGCTCTATGAAGAAATTTATTAATTTATGTTACACGTTAAGGTATACAATGGAGCCATTCTTCTTGACGATTTAATCCTGTCTCATAGCTATTGGTATTGTACATCCACCATTGTTCCCTTTGCGCCAACCGGGCTGCTGTGTTGTTAGCATCGGTACCATAGACTTTTTCCAAAACGCACCATTTCAAACTATTCAGATCATGATTATTTTCAACAAAATGCGACACTAAGGGAGCAGATACAATTTTGTTACGAATTTTGGACTTATGTTCACCAATTCTGGTTTTAATGGGCCTAGATGTTCTGCCAATGTACGTTAGAGCGCAGGGACAGAAGATTACGTAAATCACGTTTTTAGTGTTACACGTGGTATGGTGGTTGAGATTCCAATTTTTACCATTAATCCCTACAAAGGTTCCAGTGATTGTAGAAGCACATTGGTTGCAAAAACCACATGAAAAGTGACCTTGGATAGGTTTAACACCCCAAAGGCCTGTCACCGTATTCAATTTGGGTCCAGTACTCGACCTGTCGGCTTTGGTGAGCCAACTTTTGAGGTTCTTGCCTCTCTTGAATGCAAAAATAGGTTTTGCAAGTCCTGGATTGTTTAATTGGAGCAGATGCCAGTGTTTCATAATGCTTTGTTTAATCTTATGATGAAAGGTGTTGAAAGTCATGGCACAAACTAGCCGCTCCTTAGTGATGTCTTCCCGAGGATGTTTCTCAAGGAGGATATCTCGATGTTGAGATCTGGCTCTTTTACGAGCTTGACGAAGTAAATATTTTGGATAACCTCGCTGATGCAGTCTTTCTTCAATAATGTTCGCCTGAATCTTATAGTCTTCAACTTTGGTGCAGTTTCGTCTAGCCCTAAGGAACTGACTATAGGGAATGCTCTTACGCAATGATTCAGGATGAAAACTATCGAATCTTAAAATAGTATTCCGATCAGTTTCTTTTCGATACAGGTCAACAGTAATGTAGCCCTCGAGGTTCTTGATTAACAAGTCCAAGAATGGTAAAGAGGTGCTATTGACTGACATAGTAAATTTAAGGTTCGTATCCATCGTATTAAGCCATGGAAGGAATAAAAGGTGATCTGCCTTTGTTTTGTCCCAGATTATAATTATATCATCGATATAACGTTTGTACAATTTAATGGCTTCTCTGTAGGGATTAATATCTGACAAGATACATCTGTTTTCGAAGTTCCACATGAAAAGTGTAGCGTAATTGGGGGCAAAAGCTGCCCCCATCGCTGTTCCTTTCACTTGTAGATAATAGGAAGACTTGAATCTGAAGTAGTTGCGTGAAAGGGCTATCTCAAGTAAATCTATTAGTATTTCAGTTGGAACCACTTGAGTGCCTGGCCGTAAATCCAAAAAGTCTTTCATTACTTTTAAAGATTCCATTTGTGGTATATTAGAGTATAATGACTCCACATCTAAAGTCATAAGTATGTCAGAATCGTGATTAAAGGGAAAACCCTCAAGATGTTTAATAGCATCAGTAGTGTCAGCCAAATATGTTTCAGTAGAGGCCGCCAAAGGCTTCAGGAAATGGTCTAGAAATTGACCAATGGGTTCTAATATAGATCCACATAGAGACACAATAGGGCGTCCCGGCGGGTTGAGAGGGTCCTTATGTATTTTGGGAAGTACATAGATAAGCGGAGTCCTAGTTCCCTTGGTCGTGAGGAAACAAAATTCCTTATCATTGATGGCTCCACTTTCTAATGCTCGTTGGGCAATAGCTGTAATTTGGGCTCTAATGCTCTCTGTGGGATCGCTCGGAAGTTTCCTATATATAGCTGGATTGTCAAGCTGGCGCAAAATTTCATTGTCATATTGAATAGAATCCATAACAACAATTCCGCCGCCCTTGTCTGCCTGTTTTATAATTATCGAAGTGTCTGACTTGAGTTCTTGGAGGCTGGCCCAATCTTGTCTGCCAAAATTGAAACAGGGACTCCTGCTATAGTTCTTAGATATATTATAGCAGGAGTTGAAATCTTTGAGGACCGCCCTTTCAAATACCGCTGTCTCGTCAGAAACCATTTGTAAGGTCGGGGTGAAGGTCGATTTACATTTCAGAGTGGTGTGAAGGCCATCAACATCATTGTCATGGGCCTGATTCCCAAAGAAATCACGCAATCGTATTTTACGAAATAAACCACGTAATTCTATCTCTACCTCCATTTTGGAGGGGTTTCTCATAGGCACAAACGAGAAACCCTTCTCCAAAATTCGAGTCTCATGTTCACTGAGTTGTCTTTTAGAAATGTTATATACTGCCGATGGTGGGGCTACCTGCGGTATGCCCTTCTCCTGGTTTCGAAATAGTTTTGTAACGGGGGCCCCTTGTTCCGGGGGCGGAAAAGGGAGGTTGGGTGGGGGAAAAGGAGTGTGTGGGCCTTGAGGGACAAAATTAGCTGGACGAGTATAGTTTTGATAATGCCAATGGGGGCGTCCTCGGCCTCGATTGTAGCCTCTATTCCAATTCCTGCCCTTATCCCTATTACCTCGAGAGTTTCTAGTGGGATATGATCCACTACCATCGGATGAAGTATCCGAGAAAGTAACTTTCTTTTGAAAAGGGATAGTACCCTGTTGAGGGTTGTTGGAATCCCGCCGATGTCCTGGGCCCTGATAATCTGGGGACAGATAGGGATAGGCTGCCTCCTTAGAGAAGGCTTGGATATCCTTTTTTAATTTGTCCATCTTTTTGTTAGTAGTGATTTTGACAAAATCCTTAGTATGGAGCACCTGATGAATTTGAAATGCTGAGGCATGCTGTGTGCAAACAACAAACCATTCAAGTATGGGAAATTAATACAAGCCATTGATGATCTTGTCACCTCTAAAGAGATGACCATCTACTGGAAAAAGATCAAGGGTCACTCCAGAATAGAGGGACCAGAGAGAACCGGAAATTGCTTGGCTGACCAGTTGGCCAAAACCGGAGCTGGCTACGGGGATCTCATAGAGATCGAGTCCTTCTTGGGGGAAATCCAGGTTGCTGCTGTCACCAGGTCCCAAACCTTTGCCCAAAATGAACTCTCAACGGCCCAGTGGAGTAAGGAAACCCAAGATGCTAATTTGATTACTGTGTACAAAGGGATTTTAGTTATTGGGAAATGTTATGAACATATTGAAGACCCCATGAATTTCCCTCTGACTGATATCCGATTACATTGGGAAAGAGGGTCTCCAGGTGTTGATGAAGTTTTCAAAAATGTTCCAAATCCAAGATGTTTTTTTGGTACGGAGATCCATCTCTGGATGTGATCAGTGGGAGGTACCTACCTAATTCCAAAGCCTGATGTTAAGTGACACCCATGACCAAGAAATAAAGTACTAAATGCAAAAAAAGTGCTAAGTGCCTACTGTGCATACTGTGCATATATGAATGAATAGGGGATTTCATACAACTTTGGAACTCTTGCGAGAGGTCGCATACTGGCCACACATGGGTTAGTACATCAACCAATACTTGAAGGGGTGTCTTGAGTATGCGCAATTCCAGCCAAGTTCCCTCACACACCGAGCGCCCCTACAGAAAAGGGGGATGACACTGCCTTGGTCAGATTTCCAAGTAGATTTCATCGGGCCCCTGATTCACTCCTCTAGGGGTGACATGCTTGTTTACCAAGTGAGTGGAATGTCTCCCAGATCCAAATTGCAAGGCAGAAACAGCAGCTGCCCTGATGTTCAATCACATGTTCTCGTGTTTTGGCTTTCCCCAAAGGATTGAGTCGGACCGATGAAGTCACTTTACTAGCGAGGTGATGGCAAGATGTGGGAGATACTTGGGGTAAAGAGAAAACTTCATATTGTCTACAGCCTAGGCTCTAGTGGATGAGTTGAGAGGTATAATAAAACAATTGTGGGCATTTTAAAGAAGTTTGTGGCGGACTCTGGGCCTAGTTGGGACATCCGACTACCACTTGTCCTTATGGCCATCAGGTCAACACCATCTTCTGTGACAAAAATGTCTCAATTTGAACTAATGACTGGACGGAAAATGGTGCTCCCTCTGCATCTGCTCTATAGAACTAAAGAGCAGCCCCTCATCAACGCGTCTACGACACATGAATATATTGAGAATTTGCGAAAACACCTTAAGCATGCTTTTGCGTACGTTCAGCGAAATCTGGAAAAGTTGGCAGAGGGAATGAAAACCTATCACAATTTAAAGACCACTAAGAAAGAATACCAAGTAGGAGACAGAGTCTACTTGTACAATTTTCAAAGGAACCAGACCAAAGAGAGGAAGTTCCTCCTCTCCTGGCATGCCGCCTTTGAAATTGTAGATAAAATCTCACCTGTCGCCTATAAGATCTGGATCCCTAAAGTAGACTGACAGAAGAAAAATGGGTCCACATCAATCAGTTGAAAATCTGTCATCCCAGACACGTTTTGCGACTGATTGATGAGCCAAATGAAAGTCAAGCAGACGGGCCATCTGAAGAATAAAAAGGAAGGATGAAAAATCAGGCGGAAATATATATACAGATATATATACATAAAACAGGGAGTAATTTACTTGGGGTTATTGTACAAATGAAGAAAAAAAAGAAAATAATAATAATAAAATGTGTTTATGAAACCGAAAAGTCATGTAAAACTGTAGGTTGTTGTCGTTGTAAATTCTTTGTAAATCCTCCAGGAAAAATGTGTGTAAAAAGTACTGAAACTTGTTTTTTTTAATCTTCTATTAGAGAACTAACCTCTTTAAATCCCATCGTGGAGTTGAGAGCACAGCCCGATGAGAACCCCGGGGACCTGGAAGGGAAGGAAGAAAAGGGGTGCCGTGCCACACCCTCAAACCCAAAGATGGAAGGGGAGGCTAGAGTGCCCACTCCCAAAAGAAGGAAGAAAAGGGTGTGCTATGCCATACCCCCCAACCGGTAGACGGAAGGGGACATTGGAGTGGCCGTACCCTGATGAAGGAAAATTACGCCCAAGGAAAGCCCACTTTGCCCGGCTCTTCCCCAGCAAAGAGTCATGGAAGAACGGGGTTGGCATATGGGGTGCATTTAAAGGCCCCAAACAGAAGTCCCTGTCACCTCAGTGGCAGGCATCTAAACCCTGCAACAAAAACGGCTGGCTTTGTTTTTATTTTCACATGAATGGCAGCCATTTAAACACTGCAACAAAAACAGTCTGGCTTTTGCTTTTCACGTGAATGGCTGGCATTTGAACACTGCAACAAAAACGGCCTGGCTTTTGCTTTTGTTTCATATAAAGTTAAAGAGCCATGCTGAAAGGGGCCTACCTATCATTATCAATGGACACTCAGCAGTTTGATATACAAAAGGAGGAATCAAAGAATCCTGAAACATTGAAAACAGGATTTTTCAACATTGAAAGCAAAAACGGCCTGCACATGGGTTTGCAAATAAAAATGGGTTTAAAAAGCCACCATGAAAAAGATATCACTGCTCATAGAAAAATGTCAGGAAAATAAAACATGATGTGTGGGCTGACCAGAGCAATGTACATCATGTTTCACCCACCAAATCTCCAGTGACATGTGAAAAGACACTTAGTCTTCAGGAAAACCTTTTCTGTCTGAGTGCAAAAACTTCACAAAGGAAAACGCTTCCAGCTGGACATCACATCTCCCATCTAATGACCCCACCATAACATTTGCTGCTGCTAAACAGTATGCTCCAGACTTGCTGACTAGGAAAGCAGGGACTTCAAAAGAAAGCCATCCTTGGCTGCAGCATGACTAAAAGGTGGGAATCCTTGTTTCACCCACTCAAAAGAGCCCACACCAACTTCAAAGAGACTCATAATAACCTGTGGTCCCAGGCTGGGCCAGGGGGACAGATGGCGGTAGGGGATAAAGCAGCCATCCCATTTGTTGAACAGGAACACCCACAATTAATTTAAAAGACTGTTTTCATTTTAGGCATTTTGCAGAGCAACCACACTGTTGATTGATTTCATTTGTACACCTTTTTTCATGTAATTTCCAGGCAGTTTTGGGGGTATAAAATGCATCTACCTGTGACTATGGGAACTGTAATGGCCAGTTAGACTAGGTTTCTGGCTTATCTGAACATGTTACAAATATGAGAGTTGGTGAAAAGGTGGAAAAGGTAATTAAGAATTTGCTTGATAACTTACATATTCATAACTGTTGTTGTACATTTTATGAAAACTGCAAAAATGTGACACATGGCCATGCTACATCGTACATATTTGGCGTCGGCTTATCTAATTCCCCATGATGAGCTAAAACAGAAAATATGTTTCATATGGCAGTGGGTAGCACAATTATGAAGTTGTGATGCATAACTTGTTTCTGCCAAAAAAGTTGAAAAGAGAACAAAGAATGATGACAAATGAAAAAAAAAAGATGTTGCTACAAACCCCTGAACCAATCCTGACTGGGGGCGGAGAGAGAGAGATGGTAATTGTCCAATCCTAGTGGCAGGGATTATTGCAGGGTACTTCCTCTAGATTGTACAATTGGTGAGGTCATTTCTGCTATATAAGGGGGATTGTACTAGGACTCAAGACACACAAAAATGGGGGAGACAGAAAACGGAGGATGGAGAGAAGACTTCTGAAACTTACCATCTGACAGCTGTCATTTTTGAGAGTGGAGTGACCAGACCCCTGACCTATCTTTCCAGAGTGTCCTGAGATGCAGCTGGCATTCCTGAACCTTAAACAAAGCCTTGCTATGTAAGTAGCAATAACCCCAGCCCTAAATTGCATAAGCCCTTCATTCTTTTTGCATCCAATATTTCCCCACTGAAAATTCCCTCATTGAAAATTCCCCATTGAAACCCCCAATTTCCAGTGCATTTTAGTCCTTGTCATGATGCCTACCTCCAAGGAGCCAGGTCTGACCCAGCAACCCCAGAGGCAGGCATCATTTCCCCCAGGGGAGGGCCAGCGGGCCCAAGCTGGGGCCCTTTGGACGCAGTCCTGGCGCCTTAGGCGCCAGGCTCATGTTGGACCCCTGTCCTGGCGCCTTAGGCGCCAGGCTCATAAAGCTAGACATGTGTTCAAGTGTTTTAATGTGCACTTACCTGATGCAGACCATGCTGCCACATCCAGGCCCTCTTGAGGCCTGAATGGAACTACTTTACCTGTGGGATTACTTTCCACCCGGGTGTGGTCGGGGAAGGATACATACCTGATCGGAGGAAGGATACACACTTGGAACTTCTTCCAAAGCTATTTAAACCACACCCGATCAGCAACTCACGCTTCGCGTTGTTCTGCTCCTCGCAGCTGGACGCTCACCGTGTCAGCTCCTGCATCTGGACCTCAGCCACGCCTGTCAGTATCCTGGGTCACCTGCAAAGGGAGACAAAAGACCTTACCAGCTAAATCAGCACCACAGAGGCATCACACCAACGATCCTGAAAAGGAAGACATCATTTTAAAAGCATTTCGCTACGATCGCTGCAGCGCTGCATTTCACTCACCTTTCCTGGACGCCACCATCTTCAGCAGCGAGCATCCGGATCCACAGCCACTTCCCAGAACCTAGAGAGAAAGACAAGAACAAGGTGAGAGAAGGAAGGGAATAGGAAAAGCTCAGTTTCCTTCTAAGTCTTACCTGTTGGGTCATTCCCATTTCATTTCGGGTCTTGCCGCTTCCAGGCATCCGGACCCCAGCCCCTATGGGGAAAAAAGACAAAGACATTGAATGAGCGAATGCAAAGACATTACCCGAGCGCTCATCCAGGACTTACCTGTCATTTACTGGAACTGCACGTATCACTTCGGGTCGGCGCCATATCTCCGGCATTCCGAACCCCGGCCACTAAGGGGAAAAAGATAATGAACATTATTATTAAGCTTGGACTTTTGAACTTGCAACAGAACTTTTACAGAGCCTTACCTGAATAGTCAAGCTTACCTGAACTCCCATAATCCTCAATCCAGTGAAGTAACTGGGTTTCAACGCGCCCCTGCATCAGAAGCAGGGTGGAGAGCTCATCCTTCCTGACCCTAAGGTGAGACTTCACGGGGAATCGTGGAAGGGTATCGTGGAGGGTTGGAAGAGAGTGGGAGGCTTGAGCATAACTCAGTCAGTAGGTAATACTCCCTTTTCACGCACAGGGGAATATTCCTGCGAGCCGGAGAAGCCAGAGTAGAGGGGCCCTTCCTGTCCATCTTCAGAGTCCTGCGCTTCACCATTGAAGAAGCATCAGCACTCGAAGCCAGACCTGCGCCTCCGTGGGAATCAGGTGAGCGTTACAGTCCTCTCCCCATTGAAGAATCCTTTGTTTGCCCATGTATTTCAGTCATCTCCCCATGGAAGAATCTTTTGTTTGCCTGTGTATGTTAGCAAATTCCCATTGAAAAACCCCTTATTTGTCTGTGTAAATCCATAGTGCATTTTTTAAGTAAATCAATTAATTCCCCCATTGAATTTTACGGCATTGGGATTGGTGGAATTCAAAACCAGCAATCTTTTTCCCAGTGTTTTTGTTAATTGTTATAGTAATAAAGTGTTGTCCCAAAGAATTAATCCCTTTATGACCTGAGAAATAAATTTGTCCCCGTGTTTTTAAGTGGGCCTTGATAAACGAATTTCCATTTGCCACTGTCATTCCCTTTGCTCGGCCATCCTAATCCTAAAACCGATTTCCCTTTTGTGAGCTATTCCTTCGCCAAGAGCCTACCTGCTATTTACCTGCCATTTTAACTAAAAAACAATTTTCCTTGTGTGAAATTCTTTTTGCCTAGCGCCTACCTGTTATTTAACTGTCATTTTAACTAAAAAAAACAATGTTCCTATTGTGAGTTTCCCATTGTTCAGAGCTTGCCAGTCAGTGTCAGCATCAGTGAAAACAAATTACCATTTGCATTTTTCTGTTACATTGCCCACGTGTTCAATCTCCTAAAAAACGATTTTCCTACTCTATTTCTATTTTCCCTGGTGTGCTGATTAGTATTCTCTAAAACTCTGCCTGTCTCCTCTAAGTGTAAGCAGTACGAATTTTCTTCTATTCTGTCCCCTAGCAGTTGTGAGAAATAATAAAAAAAACATTCTTCCATTGGTGCCCCAAAAACAGATTTTCCCCTACTTTGCTGGCTCCCCATATGGTTTCTGTGGGCAAAACACCAAAACAGAGTTTTCCCCTGTACTCTTACTCCCTGCCACTGCCTTCAATTCAAAGGAATGCAGTCCAATTGAAATTTGGGGGTTGAGTGTTGCAGGGGGAAGTTCTTAACGCTAGTGCTATCATTGTGTGGTAAATAGTTTTTTTAATGTTCTGCCATTAAAAAAGGAAAGTACTGTGACAGGATATCTTAACCTGGTTGTTTTGTAGAGATTGTTGCAATAAATCGTGACACCTCACCTCGCGACTTCGCCACTTGGCAATTTTCACCCAGTGAGTGTGTGTTGGCCCGGAGGCATTATGAGAACGTTGTGTTCTTTCTGTTAACTTTGCTTGCCATTGCTAGTTGCTCTGTGCTTTCTGAGCCTGTGTCCCTTTCCCACTTCCTGACTGCCATCCCTCTCTCCTGCCTCCCATCCCTCCCACCTGCCCTGATTGGGCGCATTCTATCTAGCAGCTGAGGCCTAGCGCACCTCACAACTTTGCCACGTGGCCATTTTCACCCGGTGAGTGTGAGTTGGCCCGGAGGCCTTGACAGAACGTTGTGTTCTTTTTGTTAACTTTGTTTGCCATCGCTAGTTGCTCCATGTTTTCTGAGCCTGTGTCCCTCTTCCCAGTTGTTGACTGCCATCCCTCCCTCCCACCTCCCCTGATAGGTTAGATTGCTCCTCTTAACTGACCCTCCCAGGGCAGCACTCTGCCTGTGCAGCCCCTGCGGCTAAGGGCCCCAAGGCAAAGGGCGGCTCCCACAGAGTTGGCTCCATATCGTGTCTGCAGGTGTCAGCAGGGGAAGCCAGTGGCCAGCCGTCAACCAGCAGCGACTAGTAAGGTAGAAGTTTCCCAGGTGAGGAATAGAGCCATCACTCTACCCTGAAAACCCTGCCACATAGCAACCTTACAAACACTTGAATAATATTGTGATTATTAGCGTGTGCCACGCTCGAATAGTGCTGTGATTATTGGCGTGCATTGCACCCCCAGCGACTTGGTCATAGGACCATGAGTCTCATCTAGAGAGTGCCACACTTGGATAGTAGTGCTGATTTGTAGCCTGTGCCACACTGAGATAACACTATGGTTATTGCCGTATGTAAACTGCATTGTGATACCTAGGCCTTTCTCCTACTATACAAGACTGTCAGACCTAGGTGTGTTTTTCTCCTTTATTTAAACTGCATTGTGAAAGTATTTAATTGCATTGTGAACGTATTTAAACTGCAGTGTGAATCTATTTAATTGCATTGTGAAAGTATTTAACTACATTGTGAAACCTTTCTCCCACTATACAGGACTCTCAGACCTAGGTGTTCTTTTCTCTATTATTTAAACTGCATTGTGAAAGTATTTTATTACATTGCGAAAGTACTTAAATTTCATTCTGAAAGTATTTAATGGCATTGTGTAACCTAGGCCTTTCTCCCACTATACAGGACTCCCAGACCTAGGTGTGTTGTCTCTGGTGTTTAAACTACATTGTGAAAGTAGTGCTGTCTTTGGTTTTGCCTTCTTAGCAAAGCGTTCCTCTAGCAAACTGGTCTACTATTGTCTGAGCTCTTGACTTCTTGTCCAATTGTCTACTATTGTCTCCTCTCTCTCTGTCTCGTCTGCTTGTGCCCCTCCCTGTGTCCTTCTCTAGTGTTCTCCCCGCCCCCATACTCCTACCCCCAGACCCTTTCTTCTTCTCTCCTCTCCCTACGTACCCTATGGTGCCCTCTGTTTCTCTTGTCTTTTCTAACTGCTTCTCTATCGACTATCCTGCTCTCCTCACTAAATCTGGTAGGAAAAAGCTTAAAAAGGCCACGCTGGTCTCCAAACCAGGCCTTCCTATAGCTGACACCTATACCAGGGTTTCCTCCAGGAAACCCTCACTGACATCCTCTTTGTCATTCCTTTGCCAGACCAATGGACCCTCCATATGGTCTCTGTGCTTTCTCCTTTCTCTTTCTCTCCCATTAATGGTGGCATCCGGTGGGAGGCCGTCCTGGCTTCCTTCTACTCCTATAACGTCATCATTAATGTTTACCTGAATGGTACCGTCTTGGTCCAAGACCCTCAGGCCAACCTTCTCCTCTTAGATGCTTCCCGTGCCTCATCAATTTCTCGCTTCCCGGGCCTCTGCACGGCCCTGGCTTCTCATTTCATCTCTCTCTTCCTCTCCTCCCCGTCCCTCTACTCCCCGCTCTTCCTCTGGCCTTCTGTGGCCACCTCTCCTGCCTCCTTCTCTGCCTTTCCCCTGTTCTCACCAGACAAGGTTTCTAGACAGATCTGATCTATGAAAGTCTCATCAAAACAGGTTCTCCCCTGTTCTTCTAAAACCATCAAGGATCACATTGACACACTGGCTCTTGCCTTGACTGACTTCTGCCTTGACTGACTTCACCAGTGGAGTCTTCCCTCCCCCCTAAAGCACTCCCTTGTGCACCCTCTTCTTAAGAAACCTTCGTCCGACCCCTCCTGCTCTGCTAACTATCGGCCAATCTCCATCACTCCTTTCCTGGGCAAACACCTGGAAAAGCTGGCCATCTCCCAGCTTAATCTTCACACTGATTTGGTTGGTTGTCTCCATGACCATCAGTTTGGCTTCAGAGCTGCCAGAAGCGCGGAAACTGCTCTCCTGAACATCCGTAAAGACCTGCCCTCTAACCTTGACTCCAGTACCGCCTGTGTCCTCATATTACTTGATCTCTCTTCTGCCTTTGACACAGTCAACCATGCCATCCTGCTCAACCGTCTCCATGATAACCTGGGTATCACCAATCAGGCCCTGGCTTGGCTGACCTCTTTCCTCTCTGATCGACCCTCCCAGGTCCAACTTGGGTCCTTCGTCTCCTCTATCTCTATCTCTACCTGTGGTGTTCCACAGGTAGAGATAGAGACAGAGGTTCTACCTGTGGGGGTCTAACCTCTCTCCCAGGCTGTTCAACCAATACCTGGCACTTGGCTCTTTTTGATCACCGCATAGCCGCTCTCTGCCCCAATTCTCAGTGCTATGCGGACGACACCCAGCTCACTTTCAGGCTCCCTTCTGCCATCTCTTCTCCTTCTCTCATCTCTGACTGTCAGTCCACTATCCAGGAGTAGTGTACCGCAAATGATCTCTATTAATGCCGGTAAGACTGAGATGCTCCTCATCAGCACACCTTCTCCCACCTGTGAGGCTAAAAACCTAGGGCTCATCTTCAACTCCACTCTCTCCTTCTCTCCCCACATCTCTGACGTCTCTAAGAAGTCACACTTCCAGCTGTACCTCATCAGAGGTATTCTTCCTTTCTTTTCCTTCCCCCAGAAGCTCTCTGTCTCCAGAGCTCTGGTTCTCTCTAGGCTGGACTTCTGCAACAGCCTCTTTCTAAATCTGCCTGCTTCTACTCTCCGCCCTGTACAACTCATCCAGAACCGGACTGCAAGACTTGTCCTTGGCCTCAAGTCCAGGGATCGTATCGCTCCAGGACTGAAATCTCTCTACTGACTCCAAATGGCTGTGAGGATTAAGTTCAAAACCCTCTGCATCGTCCATGAGGCCTTCTGGGGTCTGGGGCCTCAATACCTTCAACTCTCTCTTCCTAAATATCTTCCCTCTCGAGCTCTTTACTCATCTGCCTCCAACTCCCTTCCCTCAGGTCAGTCACTTCTCCAAGCAACGAGTTGGTGGTTGCGGGATCTCAATGTCACCTGGCCTAGTAAGATTGGTGTCTTTGTCTTCCCTCTGTTCCCCCTCCCTTGCCTCATCACGCCTTGAAACACTTGTGTAGAGGCACGTTATAAATGCCATATCATATCATATCCTCAACCGCTCTGTCTCAATTCCCCTTCCCCCTACCATCCAGATTACGAAATGTAAATTCAAACCAGATGCTTAGCTCCCTATCCAGCCAAAGCTAAGTCCTTCCTCTTCACATTCTTTTCACTGAAGATCTTAAACTCAGGGCTTACGTCTCACGGTTTCCTCTTTCTCATCCTTGTACCAGCCCTGGCTCAACCCAGTAACTTGCCATCTGAAGACAACCTTGCCACTCCACGTATATCTATGGCATCAGTCCTACTCTCCTTCTATTCTTGCCACGTATAAGAGATCCCTCCTGGCTCTCTCAACTATACTTGACTCTGTTAAAGAATACTACTATAATAACCTAATTGCCTTCCTCCGCTGCCACCCACATAAACTCTCCTCCAGCCTACAGTTCATGCTTGCTCCTTCTTTGTCTCCATTTCCTCATCCATCTCGGCCAATGAAATGTCTCTTAATTCTTCTCTGAAATATCAAACATAACATGAAATAACATTCCACCAAACTCCTATCCCTCCTCCTCTCCACCTCTTTCTCCCCCTACCACTTGCATATGCTCCCTCCTCTTGGCTGTCATTCTCCCCCAGTACCACTAATGAACTTGCACCAACCCTCCTAGCTGCCAAATTGTCATGTGTTTCTCTGGGCCCCTTAACCCTGCATGCCATCAGGGAACTAGCAATCATCACCTGCTCCAGCCCCTCCCTCTCATCAACCTCTCTCTTGCATCCAGGATCTTTCCAGCTTGATGCAATATTGCAACTGTCAGACCACCTATAAAAATACTCGACTGACCCTGATAATACTGCCAAATATCATCCTGTCTGGCAACACCCTCAAAACCTAAAATCCATTAACATTCAAACGTATTACTTCCTACCTGGACAGTAATGGACTCTGCAACCCCCTCCAATCTGGATTCTGGAAGAGGACACTGCATGAAAATGCCACTCACCCATATCTGTAACACAGTCACCAACATTACAAACTCTCTTCACTGCTCCTTCTCCTTGATCTTTCTTGTGCCTTTGGCACTGTCAGTTACCCCTTTCTTCTCCTTACCCTCTCAAATATTGGCATCCATGATTCTGCCCAAGACTGGATTATGTCCTTGTTTTCTGATCAGTCCTTTTCAATCTCCTGTACTACCTGCATTTTTACTCCACAACTGAGGGATCCATAAGGGCCGGTTCTTGGCCCACTTCTCGTCACACCCTGCACCTCCTCTCTCCGTAAACTGATCCCTTCTGTTGGCTTATTTTATCATGCATTTTCCCCTGAAAATGTAATTAATCTATTTCTCTTTCCCTTCCTTCACCCCTGGTTATCCCTCTGACCAAAGATATATGTGTCTATCTGCCACCCGCCAGTGGGTGGCACTTAAGCGTCTAATGTTCATTGCTTCCAAAAATGATGCCACCACCTCCCAGGTCTGCTCACTGATATCCTTTCCTCCTAATCTCCTCACTCCACCTTCCAACCTTGAGGTCCTCTTAGACACCTTCTTTATTACCACCAATTCCACCGTGTCCTAAACATTCACAAGATTTGCCCTTACCTCATTTGTTATACTGCTGAAACCTTGACATCCACACCAGTACAAAGGCATCTTCATTAATGCTCAAGCCCCCTCCTGAATCTACCTTTCTGTTACTACTTCTCCTCAATAGAATTGTATACTTTAAAACTCACACACACTTCAACCTCCCATGTTCCTCTCCTACATGTGCCCGGCAACTTCATGCATACTCTCCATACAGCACAGATCTCTAATCAAACAACTACTCCTGGTATTTAAGTCCTTCCATGGTGTCAGGTTTTCTGGCTGCAAGGATTCATGGAAGCTGCTTATGCCCACACATAGGGCCTCATTACGAGTTTGGAGGCAGCCATGTCCTTAATAAGGGCATTGCTGCCTCTAAACTCGGGTCCGGGCCTGTGGTCCCTGAATGGGGAAATACCGGGCCATTCCGACTTTGGAGGGCTCGGTATTTCCCCATTCAGGGAACCCGGACCATCCCCATTCCCATTTGAGCCCCCATAGGGCTCAATGGGAATGGGGAGCATGCTAACAACTGCCCCGTTAATGACGGACCCGTTGTTAGCATGCTGGTCCCCTCGTGGGACCCGCAAAGGATGTCTGGTCTGACCAGACGTCCAGAGCAGTTCCCGCGAGGGGACCTCGTAATGAGGCGGTACGGGGTTAACGGCGCCGGCACCTTTACAGGTGCCATTATCCCCTTACCGCCTCACTTGTAATGAGACCCATAGTCCTAAACCTGATGCCCAAAGAGTTCTAGTGCTTCTGTCCTGCACACTCAGAGGTTGGACAAAATATTAAACTAGCCTCTCACTACGACTCTTCAAGGATATGGAGGTGCGAGAGACAGCACCAAACTTGCCAATCTTTGAACACATTAATCCCCCAACAACGGTTTCCTGACACACAGAATGGCTCCCCTGGGAATTCTGATAAACATTTTAAATGGTAGTGTTCACACCCAGGTTTTTTGAAGTTGGAAATATCATTATTGTTCCAGGAGTAAACAATGAAATCCCATTCAGAGTAAAGAATTACCAAAGGGGGGTAATGTGTAGGCAATGTGGTGTGCTGGATTAAGGTGTCAGACACAGAGGCGGCCTTTTAGTGTGTTCTTTTATTTAAAGAATGAAGACAAAAAAATACCTTTCCCTATTTCTAAAGGGTTGTTTCTACCTAACCAGGGAATAACTGGGTTGCTCGTCATCAGGGTGGGAGTTCAAATGAATATGTCTGCACCCTGTCCCAAAATCTACTATACTCTAGCCCTACAACTAAACAACAGAAAGAAGCCGATATAGTACCAGGAGACTGACCCCCTTCTCCTGGTTTCAATGATTAGAGACACCACAGATGAATAACACGTTTGTACAGTTAATTGCACACGCACATGGCTGGAGATGAATGCTAGGGGCATGGGTGCTGGGGGTGAGGTGGCTCCCCTGCAGGCCTCAGGTGATTCTGCTTTGGATAGAAGGAGTGTTTTCAGTGCACTTTTCAAGGCGAGGATAGAGGCATGTCTGACTTGTTGGGGTATGCATTTCCAATATTTGGGCTCACAAGGATGGTGAAGTAGCAGATGCGGAAAGGAGTGTAGTGTAGTAGGGAACTGTCATGCTGAATAGAGATTCAGATTGTAGGATGCAACGAGAGGAGTAGAGGGTACAATTAATCAAGTAAGGGTGCCCAGCCTTAAAGACAAGTGGCATGGCAGACCTAAACTCTGTTTACTGTGGACAACCCTCTGCCGGATTCACTACTGTCAACACACTGTTCATAGGCACTTCAGGCTATGCCCCTCCGCCGGGTTCATTCTTGCCAACTTTTGTAACACACTGTTCATACACACATTTTTCACCATGCAGGATTAATTTCCCTTAGCTTCGCATTCCTGGTGTCAGTGAAAGACATTCAACGGTACAGAGGATTTTACAAGACCCCTGTATGACCACTGTGACCTTCTTTCACCTCTTCCCAAGGGCATCTGGATATGGTAGTTTCTACCATCGGGCTATCGCCCAGAGTGTCCTGCATGAACACCCACGTGGTGCCGGACTCCTCTGTTGCTGGCTTTCCCCCTCTCTCATCAATAGTGTCTTTTAAATCTTCTGTTGCAGTCTGAGGCCGGAGCAGGAGCTCCCGACCCCCGTGGGCAGCAGGGGCAGCACCCCAACGCCATCCGCACAATCGAGTGATCTAGGTGAGCCCTTGGGCTTAATTAGCAGCTTGCCTGCTCGAATTGCGTGACCCATCGTTCTACTCCTACAAATTACCACTTTGCCATACCTATCTGTTGCAAGCACCCAGTCAGCCCGTGAGGCCGCTGGGCGACAATATTTGCCATTAGATTTATTCCTGTGCCCGTAAACCACGAGGTTTGCACCTCCAAGATGGCTGCCTCCTCACCAATATCAGCATCTACATAACTTCCTGAAGTCCGTACCTCCGGATTGGCTGGCCTCCAGCACATAGCCTATCACGGGCCGCCACAAAGGCAATCACAAAGGCTCCTGACTGAGCCTGACCGAGCTGCTGTGCGCCTGCTGGAACCCCTGCCCACCGCTCTCACGAACTATCCATACCTTTGCCTGCATCCCATACTATGCCCTTATGCATGGTAGCATCAATGAACAACAGCGTTACTAACTTTGTCATAACATACTGCCTGTTAGTGTGCGACTAAGTTGACCCTGCTGCTGTACAACATCGTCTCACCTGCATTCTGCACTCCTTTGTTGCTCATTGCTGGTGTCCATACATCGTCTCTCATGCCTCTCATATAACATGTCTAATTGCGCATTACATAATGTCTTGTATACCTGCTGAAACTACACCATTTACAAACGTTGCTCCAAAGGCCCTCTTCCTTTGCACATTATAAGGGTGATCGCTGCTTGCTGCCTAACCTGCATGTAGTAGCCAGACCTTGTGAATGCTCCGACTCTCTGAGCGTCTAGCTAAATTTCAAATCTGCCTTCGCCACGAAGTAGTGTTACACTGATGCCGTCACTCCAAGTCACTAACTGCTGTAACCTTAAAATGTTATAACGCGGCAAGGCCTCTCAATATCAATGCTGTACTTGGCTGCCTTATACTAATTGACAAACCTTGCTATAGTACTACTAGCCATTGTCACCAGTAATAGCTGTCTGCTATAGCGCTGCAAACCTTCTCTCTAACAATGCTGTACATGACTGCTATATGTGCGTAGAGTGATGTTGCAATAGTGCTTATAGCGTAGTTCAAGCTTCGTAGATCACAACTGCTAACATAATAACCTGAACTACTTCAGGGTTGTTAAGCCGCTACCTAGTAAGGCTCATTTTATCCACCACTCGCTGTGCCTGTACCTCGCTATAGGTCTGCTCGTATTTTGGCCAGCAGCACTGACCGGGCTACCCAACGCAACACCCTTACTCTATGTATATTATTGCTTCTGATGTTACACAGAACAACGTCCTTCAGCCAGACAAACTCTACCTGCACCTCACATCCTCTTACATCTCTATACCAACTGCAGGCATACTTATTTTGTAATGCATAGAAGTGCTCACTATGATGGTATTGCCAAAATTCTGAGGTGATCAAGTCATCTAGCATCTCTGATCCACTCTCTAGTTTCCTCTTCTTCATAATTCCATAGCCCTAGCCTTTCTGATCCTAGAAATGACCCAACAGTGGTTAACCCTTATCAGCATCCTACCTAATCTAATCATGACTATACCAAGATCATAGAAAACCTAGCCCAGAACAACACTGCGCTAGTGACACCTAACCTTCCACATTGCCATATCCCTCAATTTGATATCAAGCAGAGCAACCCTCTGTGCATGGCCGTAAACCTACCCCGCTCAGACACGATTAGGCCTACGACCTTCTTACCTGACTGCAACCATCAGGTGAATAAAACAATATTCGCTACTTCACAAAGACCAGCAAAAGTTCAAACACTAACGCCAGATCATTGGTTAATCGGTATGCCCTCAAACCTACACCTAACATACCTTGCCAAACAGCACTCAGAAACCTGAGACTTGGCAACAGGCTCCTGAAAAGAAGCCACCCACAATCTATTAGTCCTACACGTCCTACTCCTTTACCAGCTCTTGCCAGAGATAAGCCCAATACTGTGAACAACTTAGGCCAAAAAAATAAGGATCTCGCAAAAGGAACTTGTCTGAGAACAATTCCAAGAAGACTAATCTGCCGTCAGAAAATGCCTTCGCCATCAAAGGAGGCCTCATTAATGCTAGGTCACTCACAGCCCATGCACTTGATATTAATGTCCTCATTCTAACCAACAACCTTGACTTCCTAGCCATCACGGAGACATGGCTCCAACCTACATCTGCCTCACTACTATCACTAGCTATTCCTGACCAGTATACTATCATCAGGCAAGATAGAACATCAGCTAAAGGTGGCGGTGTTGCCTTCATCGCAAAAACAGCTCTAGGCCTAAGGCTAGCATCCACTCAAACTTTCCCACCTGGAGAACTCCTTTCTATCAAACTACCTCTATCGCCAACTCAAGCCATAACAGCTCACCTAGTATACAGACCTCCGGGCCTGCTCTCCTCCTTTGAGGAAGACATATCATTACTCCTCTCTAACAAATCCAAACCCTGCTCACAAACACTACTCCTATGAGATTTCAACTTAGGACTACACAACACTAAAGATGCCAATGCCCTAGCCATCAACAACTGCATCACGGAACTACGCCTTACCCAACGGCTCTGCCAACCCACTCATAACAAAGGCAGAGAGCTAGACTGGATCGCAGATGCCAACTGTAATATTCATATCATATCTAACCAGCCCTGCGGTTCGACTGATCATCATGCCATTCTATTCACTATACCTAAGAGTAGTACTCCGGACAAACCAAAGGCCCCTCCCAGACTAGCCAGAAATATGAGGAAAATCACAGCTCATAAGCTACTCCCACTTCTTCATCCCCTTACAATCCCACCCACCGCTAATAAGGGTAATGACAACTGTTAGGGAAAATTATCCAGAATGGCTAATTTCCATTATGTACTGAGTCCCTCAGCAGCTTTGCTGGATTTCTAGGATTTTTTTTTTCACCTGGTGAGAGTGTGAGCCTTTTTCCCATTCTCCCATGTGTTTTGCTGTGTGTATTTCTACTTTTTGTATTATCTTGGGCACTGGAGCCTCACCTACTCCAGGGCACCATATTTTTCATGTGTTTTATACAGCACCCTCAGTGCAATGACGCAGGGTTGTCTTTGAGACTTCCAACTGACTCTATTTTCTGCGGCTGACTACTGTCCCCCAGAAAAGGTAAAGTTGCCATTAACTTTACCTTAGTCACTTTAAACCACAGATCCAGTACACCCCATCTTACGTGGAGTATTGGAAACGGTTAATTCTTATCACTTTTTGTCTGTGCCTCTTGGAGCATTGTTTCGATCCCTTTACATTAAGACTTGGCTGGTGGCAGTGGTATCAACCCTAACTTTTCTACCGCGATTATCTTTTATAAACGTGGTAATGTTTTAGGCTATTATATTAGCCTCGAACATAAACCCGCTTGACCAAATACATTTCATTTTGGCTCCGGCCAGATTTATTCGTCATTTCTTTTTGTTAAAGTCTTTCTCGTGTTTTATTCAGCGTGCCAAACCAGGTTTGGTCCCTTTGTTCATCGCCTTTTCTCGGGCTTCCACACAGAAGCCCTCCTTTAGGCGCCTGAGAGTCTGGGTAGGCAGGATGTGATGGAGGGGTTTTAGGACCCCTGCCATGTGTTCCCTTGGTAACCCAAGTCACACTCCTGTTTGATTGGCTGGGTGACTGTCCTTGCCAGGACAGCCACCCTGCTGTGTAATTGACAGCTAGGCTGTATGAATGGGGGGAAACTGCATAAAAAGCAGGTCTCTGGGACTGGAAGAGCAGAGTCGCCACTGGAACGAAAGAACCAATGAGGAACTGGCAGAAGAGGACCCCTACAATGACTGAACCGCCCGGTGAAGCCCTGCTGCAGTTCCAAATCTCCAGAATCCGACAACAGAGAAGATCCTCCAAGAAACTTCTTCCCTTGAGCTGGTGGGACCAACCAGTTCACCCAAACTGCAAGCCAGGACCCCTCCTCTGGTCGAATTTGCTGTACAGAGCTACAGTGGGCCGGATAGCCAGGAAGGTCGGACCCTGCTTGGGTTTTAAGGAGCGCACCTTTTATTTGTTGCTTTGTTCTGCTGCTGGTTTCTTCCCTAGGTAGTGAAGGACCCTCCAGTCTTCCTACTTCTGATCAGTCCGACAGTCGCTTCAGGAACCATGAGCCTGCATGAACTACCAGGAACGTCTGCCTCTGCTACAGCCTCCCCTCATTTTTAAGGTACTGTGCAAATCCAGTTGTTCGTTTCGTTCAGCCGCGGTGAAAGTGTTTGAAATCTTTCTCCAATCCGAGAGCTTGTCCTTCTCTTCTCTTTGAACTAAGTTTTCTACCAACCAACCTCGTCCAGAAACCGTGTCATGAACTTTACAGCGAACTACACTGAACTGTATTATCTTGAGCAAAAGACTTTTGAACCATTGACTTTGGCCCTAAACCTTTTCTATCTGATTTTATCATTGAAGTCTCTCTTGTCCAGTTGCCCTGAGTACTTACCTGTTGGTGTGGATTAATTTCTGTTAACTTCTGTCTTTCCCTCCCTTTTAAATTGCTGGAGTGCCATTTTGCTCCCACTTCATATTGTGAGCTTAACTTGTCTGGAATTTAAAGGAAATGGTGTGGTGTATTAAGAGAGTGATTTTTAGACTGCTTATAATAGTGTAATGTTATACAACTGAAGAGTGAAATAAATTTATTTTCTTTTACTTGAAAACCTTGAGTCAGTGTTTGCCTGAATCATAGTAATTGCTGTCCTTTGTGTAACTATTTGATACTGCTCACTTACTCTTGAGATAAGTCTGGTTGCTCTGCTACTGATACCACTTTAACTGTGTTGTACAGGCTTGTACCAAAGGTGAAATTGTACTGACACTTGTAATCTTAATTGTGCGTGGTGTTCCCAAAGGGTACTGCATATAATTCTGCCTAACAACGACCCAACTTACTTGGTTGACCGCTACAATGAAACTATTCTTGATGCTATAAATATGATCGCTCCTCAAAAACTGTGCAAAACCAAACCTCGCGTCCACATGAACACATGGTTCACCCCCCACCTAATAACCCTGTGGAAAAATAAAAGATCTGCTGAAACCACATGGAGAAACTGCCCCTCAACCTCCAATAAAGAAAACTTTACGACAGCTTCTACCACCTACAAGTCTGCAATCTTCATAGCTAAATGTGACTCATACAGTGACCGAATACAGAAGGCTATGTCCAGCACGAAATAATTATTCAGCATTCTTAGAGAGCTGGAAACTCCCACAGCCCCACCTACCTCATGCTCTAAGGACGCCACCTGGTGCCTCAACATCCAAAATGCGTTCTCGGATAAGATCGAGCTCCTACAAAAGAAAATTGAAACCAAAAAAAACTGTTTGCAACTAACACGTTGCAGCTACCTACCCAAATACCCTTACGAGATCAATCCAACCTCTTCAAATTCTCCCCCCTCAGCATCCAGGAAGTTGAGGAGATAATCCTTAGTCTAAAACCTTCCAGATGCATGGGTGATGTTTGCTCAGCCTCAATTATGAAAGAAACTTCACATTAGTTAGTACCTTTCATTGCCTCTTTAATAAATGCCTCATTCTCCTCAAACACAGTACCTACAAACCTCAAAGACGCCTGGGTCATGCCCCTCCTCAAGAAACCTTCTGTTGACCCAAACATCCTGACAAACTACAGACCAATTACCACAGTATCCTTCTTGCTTAAAATCATTGACAGATCAGCCTAGCCTCAGATCCAGCATCACCTGGAGAGTAATAATCTTCTAGGGCTTCACCAATCAGGCTTCCGTCCTAGGCATGGCACCGAAACAGCTCTGATAGATCTAGTAACCCAAATAGAAGCTATAAAAGATGAAGGCAAACTCACCCTCCTTCTTTTACTAGATCTATCAGCTGTATTCGACCTTGTAGACAACAAAACTCTCTGTAGTCACCTCCTATCAGCAGCCCACTTCTCCAATGATGCCACCACTTGGATCCAGTCATTCCTTAACAATAAAACTACTAGAGTCTTCACCCCTACAGTGTCTGCGGCACCTGTTGCCGCCACCTGCGGGGTCCCACAAGGCTCTTGCGTCTCCCCTATGCTTTATAATGGTTTATAGTGATTGCATCGAAAAAAATGGGTCGACGCACCGAAGCATCAAAAACAAAGCTTCTAATGCCACAGCATCGACAGTCTGTCTTTAACATGGAAAAGTGCCTTTCCATCTAAACCAGTCCATCGAAAATATAAATGGACTGGTTTCAATGGAAATTTACTTTTACATGTAAAAGATAGCATTCCAATGCATTTTTTTTGGAGCTGTCCAGTGCTGAAATTTCGGCAAAGGCCATCTCCTTGAAACGTTTAATTTATTTTTTGTATATTGCCGGGTTCCCCCCAGCCCCACCATCCCCCATGCCCATACCCCCCAACCCTAACCTTAACGTAACCCTTAATCTAACCCTAGCCCCAACCCCAACCCTAATGCAACCCTTAATCTAACCCTAGCCCCAACCCTAACCCCCAACCCTAACCCTAATATAACCCTTAAACTAACCCTAGCTCTAACCCTAATGTAGCCCTTAATCTAACACTAGCCCCAGCCCTAGCCCTAATGTAACCCTTACTCTAAACCTAGCCCCAACCCTAACCCTAATGTAACCCTTAAGCTAACCCTAGCCCCAACCCTAACCCTAATGTAACCCTTAATCTAACCCTAGCCCCAACCCTAACCCTAATCTAACCCCTAATCTTAACATTACATTTCGATGGATCCATCAAATTTTATTCAACGAAATGGTCATTCTATGGAATGGTATTTCGATGAAAGAAATGCGATGGTTTGGTATTAGATGGTTTGGTTGTCGATGCAATGACTGGATACCCTTTATAATATCTTTACAAAGCCTTTATTCGACAAGTTAGATCTCATGGGTATTGTGTATACTAACTACGCTGACAACACCTAAATCCTTATCCCCATCTCAGGCAACCACACTAAGGTCTCACAAAGACTTAACAACATTTACAGTATCATCACAGACTTTGCTTAAATGATGACAAGACTGGGTTACTCCTGGTAGGAACCCCAGCCAAACTGAACAGACTCGACAGCCACTTCAACTCATTCATTATTGACGGTAACATCATCAAGGTCTCAAAGGATGTCCAAACCCTAGGCATGTACATCGACTCAACACTTTCCCTAAACAGACAAATCAACTCATTAATGCTTGCAGACCTTTCTTGACGCCTGACAGGGCCCTCATACTAACTAAGTTGGCTTACTGCAGCGCCCTATATCTAGGTACCAACAAATATAACCTAAGAAAACTGCAGATTTATCAAAATAATGTGCTCAGGGCAGGAACTAACTTCCCTAGAAAACTCCATATCACAGAGCTGAGACAAAAGGTGCGTTGGCTGTCTATCAACCAAAGAATTAAACGCAAGACTCTCACTTACCTACAAGTGTCTACATAACCAAGCACCGAGGTACCCATGTGACAATTCAAACAGTGCATATCAGTCCGTCTTACTAGATCCTTGCAATCTAACTACCTCATCATACCGAGAATCAGGCTCCAAAAAGCAGGGGGAAGGAGCTTCCCGGTACTTGCAGCTAAAACTTGAAACGCCTTACCTCCTAGTATCAGACTAAAACCTTCCTACCACAAATTCCAAAAGTCCATCAAATCCTGGCTCTGCACCCACGAAGACTAGCCTCTACGGGCCTTGTGCTTGACATACACTTCGTTCCCTGCCTGTCTGGTAAGCTCACACCCGCACAACCTCTGCTTCAAGTAAATGTATATATATGCAAATGTAAATACTACTTCGTGTAAAATGTCTAACTATGTATACTGTGTACATATATTCAAGCAAATGTAAATTCTATTTTCTGTAAAGTATCTAATTTCGCACAAATGTTCCCATTTTACCTGTAATGTACAACGTTCAGAAATGTATTATATGTAACTGCAAGAAAAGTGCCCAGATGCCCAAGGGCTGGCAGCACTATATAAATAAAATACAATTAAATCTTTCAAAGTTCAATTAAGCCGTTGGCTACTCTTCGCTCAACACAGTTCGGTTTCTTATCGATTCTCCCCTCGACTCACCGGCTGTGATGAACCGCTTGGCTTTTTTTGTCTCTGGAGTCAAGGATGGTACCAAGGTAGCAGGCATCTCTCCCTGGCTTGGTTGTCAGCGGAGGAGGGTCTCATGTACCATACACATCTGCTGCAACACACGCCTGCTATTGTTCTCAGTCTTATGATTCCTTTTGTGGAGGTTTCATGGGCCTTGGTCCGAAAGGGCAAGGTTGATTCTCTCCTTGTCACCCCCTCGGTATGCGCCATCTTTCTCCTCCTCTTGAACTGCTGTGCTGAGTTAGCTCTCACGTCATGTGGTCTGCATTGCTCGTATTGCACTCTTGTGCTCCACCTTCCATCCTTGTGGGGAAGTGAAAGGGCCATCAGGTGTGTGTGATTCTGGTTAATTGCCTGACTGCCTGACCTTTGGGATGGGAAATGTCAGGTAAACAGTTTTAGCATTTGTCTGCTGTCTATCACAATCCAAGGAAGTGTTCAGGATGGAAAAGGAGGGTGACAGAATTCCTGAGTATCTTACAGGGTAGTATGTAGAAAAGGTGTTATACAGAATCATAGTCCTCGTACTTGGATTGTGGGTAAATTCGGAAGAGTGAGATTGCTAGGGGTTGTGGAATGAACGAAAATGTCTAGAGTTTTCATCGTACCCTAAACAGGGGGATTGTGGGAACAGTAGTGTTTTGTGAAAGTAGACTGAATATTTGGGAAAGAATAACCATAGGGACGTGGAGTAGAATGGTTGGGAGTATTCGGGCAGGAACTAGGAAAACAGGCATTCTGGGAGAGATGGGGTTTGGGTTCCTAGGGAATTTTCCAGATATGGAGGGGTCAATGAATTTGAATAAGGGAGATCCTTTGGGTCGAAGGGAGGTAGATGTGGAACAGCCTATAATGGCTTTAGGGACTTCATCTACCTCACCTTCCTCTTCAGTATAATACCACGTCTCACCTGGGGCATTTCCCCGACCATAACCACAGGCTCTCCTATCCAGGTGATTCTCCCGCGCTCGTCCACCCCCAGGGTTGGAATCTGAGAGCTCCAGCCCTTCCCTGGCCACCTAAATAAGGGATTCTCGAGGTCCACTCAGGAGAATACCCTCAGGTTTCTCACAGTACCCATATCTGTGCCTTAAGTTGCTATCAAAATTTGGCATAAAACAAAAAGAAGGTTTTAGCGAGGACGACTTCAAATAGGTATACAAATATTGTTGGGCGACATCAGTAAATTGGCCTCAACTCATTGGGCCTCATTGAAAGTTCAGTGGTGTACAGTAAAAGTTGTGGTAATGGAAGTAATGCCACTTTTACCACACTGCTGCCAGTGGAATTAGCCTCAGCAAAATTACCGTCGGTGGAATTACCGCCAATATCAGGTAGACTTAGCATCAGCACTAATTCCGCCAGCAGAATTGCCACCAAGTTGCGTATTTCTGCTATATCAGAAGTTGAAATACCACCACAAATGGGCAGTAATTCCACCAAAAACAAAAAAGGTGGAGGTGAATGCATGCAGGTGATGGAAAACAAGCTACAGGTGCACTCAATCCACTCTGAAAGACGACGTAAGGAATGCCCCTGACCCAAACACTCTTTCAAACAACATTCTTCCTTCTGTTGTCAATAACTGGGACATGCATATCGGTGACACATTCTCTTGTCAGCGGCACATTGCCGCACACTGTGGGCATGTTGCATGGCCTGTCCGAGTCAACTTTTTCACTTGCATCCTGGCACATATCCTTTCCCACCACCCTGCACAGATAAATGCCACAAAGGCACACGTCTACCAAGCAGCCCACATGTCAAACATCACTGCGGCCCTTGACAGCATCCATGGGGCGTAGTTTGCCCTTCATGCATCCAAAGAGGCATATAGCAACAGGAAGCAGTTCCACTCCATAAGTGTGCAGGTTACGTGCAATGCTGACCTTACAAGAACATACTGCTGTGCCCGCTTCCCTGGATTCACCCACAATGCAATGGTCCTCAGTAACAGCACCGTGCCTGCATACATTGACTGCCACAGAGGACAACAGACATGGATGCTGGGTGAGTGCAAGTGCCCACACACAATACTATTTTACAGCACAAGTTGAATGCCTTGTGAAGGGGGTTGGAACAACATTGCTACTGATCAATATATGCCCTGCCAAAGCCCTGTGCATACAGGACCTTCCCTCTCATACCATGTATGACAACCACCAACCCACAGGACTAGGCCCAGCAGGACTATGCAGTAGCATGACAGCAATGCATAATTCCCCAACAAGTAACTCCTGCACAAACAGATGACTGCAGCAACCACAATGCATAGGGCACAAATACCTGCACAGCCAATGCAAAAGTTCCACACTGCATAATGACAAAGCAACACTGCCATGTGTTGATGGCATGTACACTGCAAACTATGTGCATCCATTGTGGCAGGAATGCACAAACCACATACATACACAAGAACAACAAATAACTCTGCATGGCACTACTTGACAGCACATCACACCACAGGCCCAACACAGACCAAATGCACGTTTGATATCATTTCACTAGCCATATCTGGCACAACTTGCTTGTGAGTCATGTGTGCAGTGTATATCTAAGTGACATGTACACCGTTAGTATATCACACATCAATGAATGGCTGGGAATGAAAACCATGTAGCACAGATGCACCATAACTGCATCAAGAGGGCGTCCTTCAACAAGACATGTAACATGATATGCCTCCTCAATGCACTGTCACTGACATGTGTGTTCTATGCTCTTGCAGGTAACTCTGGTTACCCCCAACTTCCATGGCTGATGACACCTGTGCACAATCCACATACTCCACATGCTGCAATGAGGCGCATGTCAGGACCAGGCTCTGCATTGAGTGGACCTTTGGCCTGCTGAAGGCACGTTTACGCAGCCTGGACCAAACCAGAGGGGCCCTTATGCACAAGTCAGAGAAGGGTGTCCAGATATTTGCTGCTTGTGCCATCCTGCACAACATCTGCCTCAGGTGTAATGTCCCACTACCATCCCCAGCAGACAATGACGCACTGTCTGCAGAGGCAGTGCTGCCACACATTGAGTGTGAGGAAGCCAGGGACGGACGTCTGGTGCAGCAAGAACTAATATAACATTTCTTCTAGACACATTACTTTTGACATGCATCACATTTTAGCATGTACGCACATTTTGAACATATCATATTCACACAAAAAGTATTGTCCTTCAGTTTCTTCTAGTGAACTACTTTTTTAATTAACAACAGTGGTGATCCCCCATCCCTAGCACCCATGACCTCCCACCTCCCCAACATCCCTTGCTACCCACCTCCCCCATCCCCAGCATCCCTTGCCACGCACCTCCCCAATCCCCAACATCCCTTGTCACCCACCACCCCAATCCCCATTATCCCTTGCCACGCACCTTCCCAATCATCAACATCCCTTGTCACCCACCACCCCAATCCCCAACATCCCTTTCCACCCACCTCCCCAATCCCCAACACCCATGCCCTCTCACTGCCCATCCCCAACATCCTGTGTCATCAACCTCCCCAATACCCAAAACCCATGCCCGCCCACCTCACGTGTTCCCAGTGAAATAATGTCATATGACATCATGTCACTTTTGTTGCCTCTTGCCCCTACCAGCCTGCTTGCGCACTGTATGGGCCAGATTGCACAATGAGCACTGCCTTGTGGCCCCAGACAATGGCCCCTCATGGGGGTGACGGAGGTGGAAGACTCTAATTCCTAGGCCCAGATTTGTTGCATCATGAGGAGCATGATTGCATGCATGGATTTGGCAAAGGTTGACATGCCCTCGGAGTGTTCCCCTATCCCCTGGCCCACAGATGTTATGGCAGCAGTCACAATGGACAGCTGCAGGCACTGGCAGTCAAAAGACATGGCAATCCTCCTTGACCAACCCTGGACACTGTCCCTAATGGCCTGCAAATGCTTCATCTGTCTCTCTGCCAGGTTCTCTATGGTTATCTGCTGCTGCTCCATTGCGTCCAGCCTCCCTCAGATTGCAGCCAGCGAGTCGTGTGTTACACAGGCTGTGTACTTTGGAGATGGCCAGGGCTGACGAAGCGCAACCTGAAGTAATTGTCTTCCTCCTCAGCTGTATGAGTGCCATCAGTCCCTGTGTGCGGCACAACCTGTTGCTGGTAAGGATGTCTGCCTCAGATGATGAGGGGGTGTCAGGGGGCAGATGGGTGGGTGCAGGTGTCACAGTGGAACTACGCTGCTCCTCGGGTATCACCAGGGGGGACAACTGTGGCAGTCTCAGCTGCTGGGGATGCTGCACCTGCAGCTGAATGTGCAGGGCCTTCTATGACATCTGCAGTGCTGGAGGAGGGGCCACTGGGCACACTGTGGGGACAGTGGCTGTCTCCACAATTTGCATGGCTGACATGGGGCTGATGTGATGTGGCCTTGGTGCATCCCTCCTGCTACTTCCATGGGTGCCCTGTGGAAGGGTGGAGGTAGATGCGCTGCCAGCAATGAAGGTCTCCTGGGCAGTGAAGGCCTTGCCTCTTCAGCCTGAGTTGACTGTGAACTTGTTGAGTGGATAATTGTGATGCTGGAAATGCATTGGAGGGACAGAGCCTCCCTGTCTTTGTCCTGTAGTCCTTTTTCATTTGTGTTCTGTATTATTTTCTGCCCAGGAGTCCATGTGGGACTCCTGGCAGTGTAGCTCTTCCTGTTTTTGGTTTGGTGTACAGACCCATGGGATACCCTTAGAGCACCCATGGGTGGGGGTACAACCCTGTGCCCCTAGTGTATGTTTTTGGGCACCTATGTGTGGCCCACAGAGCAGGGTATAGGCTGGTGGGAGCTCCATGCTGAATTTGACAGGTGCTCTGGGTGGCCTCCATTTTGGGATACCCAGGCCCTGCCATTGGAATCGGTTGATTCCTGATAGGAAACAAGATGGCCCCTGTGGCCTCTTGCTTTCTATTGTCGGTTCCATTGTTTTCCCAAAGTCCTGGGAAGCCCTGCCTCTGTCCCTTCCCCCTGACTGGCTGTTGGGTGGAAGTCCATATATGGTGTTGTTGTGAATCCCAGGCCAGACTGGCTAAAGTCTTCCCAGTGACTGTAGGTTGTGGGTACAACCTGTGGGTGGGACCTGGGTGAATGGAGTGTGTGACCAATATGCACTTCTTGCTGTGGTTGTCTGGTTTCTGGCATGAGAGACACAGACTGAGACAGCCCTGCCCGAAACTGGCCTGAATGCAGTGTGTAGTGTTGAATGGCTGGGTACTTGTCCCAATCCACATTCCTTGTTGTGAGTATCTGAGAGTGAGGAGTGTGGCCTGAATGCACTGTGTGCCTGATTGGCTGACTGACTGCATGAATGCCCTTCTGTATGATTGGCTGCTGAGTGTGACCCAGCAGTGTGGATGAGAGGCAGAATAGTATATCTGGGGAGCTCTCACCACTGGAAATTGTTCAGAAGCTGTGTCTACACTTGAAGAGTAACTGGAACTGCCGATCCTCGACGCCCAGCTGCAAGGAGAAGACTTGCTGCTACATTTGCTTTGACCCGATCTGAAATCTGCCGAATTCGTCGAAGACTGATCCGAGAGAAGTCCTGGCTAGGCGCCCTCTTCCCGTGCTCCGAGGGACCATCGAGCACTGCTAATCTTCGCCGAAGCTCCCTGGACGCCAGACCCTCGAAAGGCTGTCGACCGGAGATGGGGACTGCTAAGGAGAATGAAGTGAAGCACCCGGACATCGCCGCGGTCGAAGTCCATTGCCGTTGACCAGGGTTCGCAGGTTTGTGTAACCGCTGGAGGCCCGTCGAGGTTGTGTTGCCCAGACGCGGGGACCACTTGACGCCGTGCCGCTGACGACCGGAGCCGCACGCTCCTTTGCCTAAGAACATTTGAATCGAAGGACTCCCTTGTCCGCATTGACGACCGCTTATTCCTGCCGGAGAAAGTCGAGGACGCCGTCGTGCTGAGGAGAATCCGTCGGTGGGTTTCCCGCCACCCAGAGACCACAAAGACTTTGCCGACTCGACGCCCTTGTTGGGACACCATTCTTCCGAAACTCTTTGCAGTCCTGAACGCTCAATCGCTGAGGTGCCCCGCACACCTCATCCTCGCAGGACTTCGCCGACGAGCACCGCCAGGATCGACGCCGTGGCCTCAGCATCCCCGAACTTTCCATCGATGCCGTCAACGTCAAGTTCAACTTCTTCGACGATCCGTGACTCCTGCTTTAAAGGGAGTCACTCAAGAAGGATCCATCAACGCTTCTTCGAAGAACTCTGCTCCACCAGGTACATTGGGGGGGTAAAAACATTATAGGAGAGAATAAGACTATTGATCAATATATGGACTGGGCTTGTGCTATATATCTTTATTTTACAGGTTGCCCAGGTGGGGGGATCTCCACACAGAACTGTGTCTAGGTAACAGGGCTAGTATTCTGCCTATTGTTTCAACCATCTTGCTTTCCTTCCTCTCTATTGCTGGTTTCCTCTTTATTGATCTGTGTGACATTTTTACATTACTATTGATGCACTTTAATGAGATCTAATAATATTTGTGGTACCACTTTAGAACTGTATATATTTACCATTGTTGATTTTCCTGAGCACAAAGTGAGTTATTGTGATAGTGTATATAACCTTGAATATTAATTATATAAAGACTGTGTTCTAACCAATACAGTGTGTGGACATTCCTTTGTGGGGGTTTGGGGTTGTCCAGGTGGGGGGATCTCCACACAGAACTGTGTCTATCGGTATAGGCCAGCATTCTGCCTATTTTTTCAACCATTTTACGTTCCTTACTATCTCTATTGCTGGTTTCCTCGTTATTGATCTGTGTGACATTTTAACCGTACAGTTGATGCACTTTAATGAGATTCGATAACATCGGTGGTACCACTTTAGAATTATATATATTTATCATTGTTGATTTCCGAGTACAAAGTGCGTTATTGTGATAGTGTACATACCTTTGAATATTAATTACATAAAGACTGTGTTTTCAGTAATACAGTGTGTGGACATTCCTTTTTGGGGGTTCGGGGATTACACTGTACTTAAGAACCAGCCTGCATCACCTCCTGAGAAGCTAGGCCTTGATTGCTCATCCATTGCTACCGTAATAGAGAATCTTGGCTGGGGTCCTCTGTGCCTCTCCTCTACCATATAGAGAGCAGAAGTACAGACCTCCTCTCCAGTCTTTACACTGGCGGCAGCGGTGGGATGCTTATGGTTTTAAGAATCAGTGTATAACCATGCCACTTACAAAATATCTGCACTTTATTAAATTAAGGTTTGGTTGTGTACAAATAACTGCATTACAAGCAATGGAGACCATTGCAAATGGTAAGTTGACTAGGAAGAGCTTAGAGGCTCTCCAGAGTGCTTGTGAACCCAGGGAGTTAGACTTTGTGGATAAGTCTAGGGCTGAGCTGATAGATGCCCTGGTGGACTACCAGACTGATGGTGAAACTCTTGAAGGGGGGGGATGCAACCAATGAGGACTCTTCTCCTGGGGGTTCTGCTGAATCTCTTTCTGGGAATGCCACCATTCCTGCTGCCTCTGTTTCAAACCCCAGCAATTCCTTGGAGCTTGAGTTATTGAGGATGAAATTGGCCTTTGAATATCGCAAGTTGGAAATAGATGCTGAGCTTAAGAAAGAGGAATTGGCACAACAAGTGGAGCTCAAGAATAGGGATCTTGAACTCAAAGACAAGGACACTGAATGTCAGAGAATCCAGCTAGAGAAAGCTAGAGTGGAGACTTCAGCTAAACCCAGTGAGAGTGTCAGGTCCCCAGCCACCAAGTTTATGAAAGATTTGGTTGGTGTGTTTGTGGAGGGTTCAGATATCCTCCAGTGGATTGAAGCGTTTGAAATGACTTGTACAATTCATGATGTTGATAAAAGAGATTAGGCTAAGTGTTTGTTAAGCAGAGTGCCTCAAACTGGATATGACTGTATTCTGAAGCTGAGTGTGGAAGAAAGAGGTCAGTATGAGTGTATGAAGTCTGCTTTGATTGCCAAGTTTGGCAAGACACCTACCCAATACCTTAAAAGGTTCAGGAATTTTAAGAAAAGAGAGAATATGTCTTGGGTTGACTGGGTGAGTGGTGCGCACATGAACATGATCGGGTGGATTGATGGATACAAGGTGAAAACTGTTGTTGAATTGTCTCACCTCTTGCTTTTTGAGCATTTTTCTGAAGCCTGTTCACCAGAGCTGCGTCAGTATGTTGCTGACCAGAACATATTGGACCCCTTTAAGTTGGCTAGGTTGGCTGACAAGTGGGTCTCCCACTGGATGTCCCCTAAGGACTCCAGTGGGAAGGACAAGGACAAAGAAAAGGGGACCTCTCAGAAAGCTGAAGAGTCCCAAAAGCAGTCACAGTCGGGTAAACCTAAACCTTCCTCTCCTAAGACCCAAAAATCTAGTGGGGATAAGTCATCTGTGGGTGGGAATAAGAGTAGTGGTCCACCTGCAGCAAAGCAGACTCCCAGTGGTTCCAGTACCGTACCCGCACTCCTGGCACTTATTGGGAATGTGTGGCTCTGGATCACAAGAAGGGTGACTCCAAGTGTAAACGTAAGGCACATGGAGTACAGGCTGTCAGCCTGACCTACCCTTACCCCATGTCTGAGGTGGAGGCCACTGTCCTCCCCTCCTCTACAGGAATCACATTTGGTGCGCCTGTGGAGATTTCCTTAGTGTCCCTTGGGGCCTGGGACCAGTACGCAGAAGTACTGGCGACTATCCCACAGAACACCCGTAGATTTTTGAGAAGTGTCCTCTTGAATGGCCAGCCTTCTACTGGTTTGAGAGACACTGGGGCGAGCATGACAGTGGTGGACAGGACCCTGCTCAAGCCAGGGGACTATTTAGGTGCTCCTCTGAGAACCACCAGGTTAGCTGGTGGGCCTCCCAAATTATCGCCTGTAGCCTTAGTCACACTCATGATTGGAGACAAGACAGCAAAGCTTCCTGTCCTGGTTCAGGACAATGTCCCTGCTAACATTCTGTTAGGTAATGATCTAGTAGAGTTGGGGTTGATCTCGGATGGTCTTCCCATGACTTCTGCTGCAATCACTAGGTCACAGGTGAAACCGGGTCTGTTCTGTGAGTCAGGTACCCGAGCCAAAGGCGAGGCCTAAGGCAAGAAGAAGGAAGACCAAGAAGGCCAACTCTGTGGAGGGAGCTCCTTCTCTTCCTGCTGTTCATACAGCACCCATTGGGATCCATGCTCCAGACGAGCTGGGTCCAGTGGAAAACCCAAACTCTACTCCTGAGGGAGAAGAGACAGAAGACTCTCCTGTGGGAGAGGTTCTCAACCCAGAGGATCCTCCCGACCTTCAATGCTTGTTAGCTGAAGGGGGACCCTCCCGGGCAGACTTCTGTAAGGGACAGAGAGAGTGCCACTCTCTCGAGGGTCTGAGGAAACAGGCCATGTCCCAGGCACAAGGAGAAATTCCTAGGACATTCCGGATTTATTGGGAGGGTGAGCTCCTTGTTAGTGAGCCCACTAAGCCTGAACCTGGTGCCCTCAAGAGGTTGGTGGCACCCCAGGTTTATAGGCCCTTCCTGCTGCAGTTGGCGCATGAGGTGCCCTTAGCTGGTCATCTTGCGACCAAGAAGACTAAGCAGAGACTCTCTGCCCATTTCTACTGGCCACGGATGGGAGTAGAAGTGGAGTCCCACTCCAGGACCTGCCCAACTTGTCAGTTGTCTGGCAAGACTGGAGGCAGTGTCATTGCCCCACTGCAACCATTGCCAGTGGTTGGCACACCATTTGAGAGGGTGGGCATCGACATTGTCGGTCCCCTTGACCCTCCCACTTCAGGTGGTCATCGGTTCATCCTGGTCTTGGTTGATCATGCCACCAGGTACCCTGAGACCATACCCCTTCGGACTGTTACTGCCAAGGTGGTTGCCAGGGCTCTCCTGGGTATTTTTACCCATGTTGGATTCCCCCAGGAGGTTGTCCCTGACAGAGGATCCCACTTCATGTCTAGTTATATGAAAACTATGTGGAAAGAGTGTGGGGTAACGTATAAGTTCTCCACCTCTTACCACCCCCAGACCAATGGTCTGGTTGAGAGATTTAATAAAACTCTCAAGGGCATGCTAGGCGCTTTGGGAGAGCCCCTAAGGAGGAAATGGGATCTCCTCCTGCCATGCCTGCTGTTTGCTTACAGAGAGGTACCTCAAGAGGGTGTTGGTTTCAGCCCCTTTGAGTTACTCTTTGGACATCCCGTGAGGGGGCCCCTTGCCTTGATCAGAGAAGGTTTGGAAGCCACCCCTCCAGGTCCCGCCAAGCAAGTGGGGGAATATGTGTTAGGCCTCAGATGGAGGATGACACAGATGATGGGTCAGGCAACAGCAAATCTCAAGGCCAGCCAGGAATTAAATAAGTACAGGCATGACCTTAAAGCCTTGCAAGTGGATTGGACTCCGGGACAGGAAATCCTTGTGATGGAGCCTACCAAGCCTAGAGCTTTGGCAGACAAGTGGACTGGACCCTTCAGGATCATCTCCAAGATGAGCGAAGTCAATTATCTGGTTGACATGGGAGTCCCTGGGGTAGCCCCTCAGGTATTCCATGTTAACAGGCTCAAGCCTTTCCACAGGCGAGCAGAGGTCTCATGTCTCTTGCTAGCTTCAGGGCAAGAAGAGGATGAGAGTGAGCCCCTTCCTGATTTGCTGCATAGCAACCCTGAGGATGGCTCAGTGGAGGGAGTACATCTCTCTTCAGATCTGACAGCAGAGCAGCAGAGGGCCTGCAGGGCTTTGCTCCAGCAGTATGCCTCTCTGTTTTCCCTGACACCAGGCCTTACACCTTGGTGTAGGCACGAAATTGAAACTGGTGACAGTGTGCCTGTCAAAAGCAGGTGCTACCGTATGTCAGATACAGTTAAGAACCACATCCAGGCTGAGGTCGCCAAGATGTTGGATCTGGGTGTTATTGAACCCTTAACCAGTCCCTGGTCCAGTCCAGTGGTCCTTGTCCCCAAGGCAAGTTCCCAGGCCGGTACCAAGGATTGGAGGTTCTGTGTGGACTACAGAGGAGTCAATGCGTCACCAAAACTGACGCGCACCCATTGCCCAGGGCTGATGAGCTCGTGGACACCATAGGTGCTGCCAAATTTGTGAGCACCTTTGACCTTACCTCAGGCTATTGGCAAATAGCTCTGACGGACCATGCCAAGGAAAAGACGGCGTTCTCAACACCAGAGGGACTCTACCAGTTTAGGGTCATGCCTTTTGGGTTGAAGAATGCCCCTGCCACCTTCCAGAGATTGGTCAATCATGCACTCAGTGGGCTGGAGGCCTTTTGTGTGGCCTACTTAGAGGACATTGCCGTCTACAGTTCCACCTGGGAGGAGCATTTGATCCATCGGGATAAGTTGTTGCAGGCCTTGAAAAGGGCTAACCTCACTATCAAGGCCACCAAGTGCCAGATAGCTCAGGGGAAAGTCACATATCTTGGTCATGAGGTAGGAGGGTGTCAAATCCAACCTCTCCCAGTAAAGTACAAGATGTACATGACTGGGTGACTCCCACTACTCAAACCCAGGTGAGAGCCTTCTTGGGCCTCACTGGGTACTATCACAATTTCATGGCAGACTATGGAACCATAGCTGCACCCCTGACAGCTATGACTTCACCCAAACAACATAGGAAGGTTAATTGGACTGAAGACTGTCAGAGCGCCTTTCATGGCTTGAAAGAAAGTCTGTGTAGGACACCTGTGTTTTGTTCATCTGACCACAGCAAACCCTTTATCGTCCAGACGGATGCCTGCGACACCGGAATTGGAGCTGTCTTGTCCCAGTTAGATGACAAGGGGAGGGAACATCCGATCATCTTCATCAGTAGAAAACTCAAGGGTAGAGAACTTAGATGGGCTACTGTTGAAAAGGAATGTTTTAGTATAGTTTGGAGCCTTAGGTGTTTTAGGCCCTACCTTACAGGGTCTACCTTCAAGGTCCAAACAGATCATAAGCCCCTGAAGTGGCTTATGCAGATGAAGGGTGAGAACCCGAAACTGCTCAGGTGGTCCATTAGCCTGCAAGGGCTAGACTTCACCATAGAGAACAGACCAGGGAAGAGTCACGATAATGCAGATGGCCTTTCCAGAAGGTATGTTGACCGTCTGGATGAGGGTGTCTATCTCGTTTGAGATTAGGCACCCTAACCTCAGTCTGGGGGGGGGTGACTGTGATGCTGGAAATGCATTGGAGGGACAGGGCCTCCCTGTCCTTGTCCTGTAGTCCTTTTTCATTTGTGTTCTGTATTATTTTCTGCCCAGGAGTCCATGTGGGACTCCTGGCAGTGCAGCTCTTCCTGTTTTTGGTTTTGTGTACAGACCCTTTTGTAAAGACTGGAGGGGGGTGTCTGTACCTCCGCTCTCTATATGGTAGAGGAGAGGCACAGAGGACCCCAGCCAAGATTCTGTATTATTGGTAACGTAGTTGAGCAATCAAGGCCTAGCTTCTCAGGAGGTGATGGAGGCTGGTTCTTAAGTACAGTGTAGTCCCCGAACCCCCAAAAAGGAATGTCCACACACTGTATTACTGAAAACACAGTCTTTATGTAATTAATATTCAAAGGTATGTACACTATCACAATAACGCACTTTGTACTCGGAAATCAACAATGATAAATATATATAATTCTAAAGTGGTACCACCGATGTTATCGAATCTCATTAAAGTGCATCAACTGTACGGTTAAAATGTCACACAGATCAATAACGAGGAAACCAGCAATAGAGATAGTAAGGAACGTAAAATGGTTGAAACAATAGGCAGAATGCTGGCCTATACCGATAGACACAGTTCTGTGTGGAGATCCCCCCACCTGGACAACCTGTAAAATAAAGATATATAGCACAAGCCCAGTCCATATATTGTTCAATAGCCTTATTCCCTCCTATTAAGGTTTTACCCCCCAATGTACCTGGTGGAGTAGAGTTCTTCGAAGACGCGTCGAAGGATCCTTCTTGAGTGACTCCCTTTAAAGCAGGAGCCACGGATCGTTGAGAGGCATCGAAGATGGTGAACTTGTCGTCGACGGGGGCGATGAGAAGTTCAAGGGTGCCGAGACCCCGATGTCGATCCAGGCGGTGCTCGTCAGCGACGTCCTGCGAGGATGATGTGTCCGGGGCACCTCGGCGATAGATTGTTCAGGACCGCAAAGAGTTTCAGAAGAACTGTGGCCCAACAAGGGTGTCGAGTCGTCGAAGTCTTTGTGGCCTTCAGGTGGCGGGAAACCCACCGCCGGATTTTCCTCAGCGCGTTGGTCGTCCTCGACTTTCTCCGGCGGTCGACGTTGCGGACAAGGGAGGCCTGGGATTCAAAATGTTCTTAGGCAAAGGAGCGGGCGGCTCCGGTTTCGGCGGCACAGCGTCAAGTGGTCCCCACGGCTGGGCAACACAACTTCGACGGGCCTCCAGCGGTTACACAAACCTGCGAACCCTGGTCGACGGCAATGGATTTCGACAGCGGCAATGGACTTCGACAGCAGCGATGTCCGGGTGCTTTGCTTTGTTCTCCTCAGCGGTCCTGTCTTGGGTCGGCAGCCTTTCGAGGGTCTGACTTCCAGGGAGCTTTGGCGAAGGTTAGCGGTGCTCGATGGTCCCTCAGAGCACGGGAAGAGGGCGCCTTACCAGGTCCTCTCTCGGATCAGTCCTTGACGAGTTCGGCAGCTTTCAGATCAGGTCGAACCAAATGCAACAGCAAGTCTTCGTCTTCCAGCTGGGCGTCGAGGATCAGCAGTTCCAGTTACTCTTCAAGTGTAGACACAGCTTCTGAACGCTTCTGAACAATTTCCAGTGGTGAGAGGTCCCCAGATATACTATCTTGTCTCTCATCCACACTGCTGGGTCACTCTCAGCAGCCAATCATACAGAAGGGCATTCATGCAGTCAGTCAGCCAATCAGGCACACAGTGCATTCAGGCCATCATCCTCCCTCTCAGACACTCAAAACAAGGAATGTGGCTTGGGACAAGTACCCAGCCATTCAACACTACACACTGCATTCAGGCCAATTTCGGGCAGGGCTGTCTCAGTCTTTGTGTCTCATACCAGAAACCAGACAGCCACAACAAGAGGTGCATATTGGTCACACACTCCATTCACCCAGGTCCCACCCACAAGAGGTACCCACAACAGACAGCCACTGGGAAGGATCCAGTCAGTCTGGACAGGACTTCACAACAACACCATATATGGCACTTCCACCCAACAGCCAGTCAGGGGGAAGGGACAGAGTCAGGGCTTCACAGGAATTTGGGAAAACAAGGTAACAGGTAATAGAAAGCAAGAGGCCACAGGGGCCATCTTGTTTTCCATCAGGAATCAACTGATTCCAATGGCAGGGCCTGGGATCCCAAAAATGGAGGATACTCAGCGCACCTGTCAAAGTCAGCATGGAGCTGCCTCCAGCCCATACCCTGCTCTGCGGGCCACGCACAGGTGCCCAAAAACATACACTAGGGGCACAGGGTTGTACCCCCACCCATGGGTGCCATAAGGGTATCCCACGGGTCCATTCACCAAACCAAAAGAGAGAGAGCTGCACCGCCAGGAGTCCCACATGAACTCCTGCGTGGAAAATATGACAGAACACACGATAAAAAGGCAGTAAAGGACAAGGACACAGAGGCTCTGTCCCTCCGATGCATTTCCAGCATCACACCATGGGATACCCTTATGGCACCCATGGGTGGGGGTACAACCCTGTGCCCCTAGTGTATGTTTTTGGGCACCTGTGTGTGGCCCACAGAGCAGGGTATAGGCTGGTGGCAGCTCCATGCTGAATTTGAAAGGTGCTCTGGGTGTCCTCCATTTTGGGATACCCAGGCCCTGCCATTGGAATCAGTTGATTCCTGATAGGAAACAAGATGGCCCCTGTGGCCTCTTGCTTTCTATTGCCTGTCCCCTTGTTTTCCCCAAAGTCCTGGGAAGCCCTGCCTCTGTCCCTTCCCCCTGAATGGCTGTTGGGTGGAAGTCCATATATGGTGTTGTTGTGAAGCCCAGGCCAGAATGGCTGGAGCCTTCCCAGTGACTGTAGGTTGTGGGTACACCCTGTGGGTGGGACCTGGGTGAATGGAGTGTGTGACCAATATGCACTTCTTGTTGTGGTTGTCTGGTTTCTGGCATGAGAGACAAAGACTGAGACAGCCCTGCCCGAAACTGGCCTGAATGCAGTGTGTAGTGTTGAATGGCTGGGTACTTATCCCAATCCACATTCCTTGTTGTGAGTGCCTGAGAGGGAGAAGTGTGGCCTGAATGCACTGTGTGCCTGATTGGCTGACTGACTGCATGAATGCCCTTCTGTATGATTGGCTGCTGAGTGTGATACAGCAGTGTGGATGGGAGGCAGAATAGTATATCTGGGGACCTCTCACTACTGGAAATTGTTCAGAAGCGGTGTCTACACTTCAAGAGTAACTGGAACTGCTGATCCTCGACGCCCAGCTGGAAGAAGAAGACTTGCTGCTGCATTTGCTTCGACCCGATCTGAAAGCTGCCGAATTCTTCAAAGACTGATCCGAGAGAGGACCTGGCTAGGCGCCCTCTTCCCGTGCTCCGAGGGACCATCGAGCACTGCTAATCTTCGCCGAAGCTCCCTGGACGCCAGACCCTCGAAAGGCTGTCGACCGGAGACGGGGACTGCTAAGGAGAACGAAGTGAAGCACCTGGACATCGCCGCCGTCGAAGTCCATTACCGTCGACCAGGGTTCGCAGGTTTGTGTAACAGCTGGAGGCCCGTCGAGGTGGCACGGCGTCAAGTGGTCCCCGCATCTGGTCAACACAATAATGACATGTTGTCAATCATGCATATATGTAAGTGGGAGAGCGAGACACACATGAAACATGAAGTATGGTAATCCAACACACATTTTGTTCGATGGACAGGCTCAGGTACAGTGCCATGAGTAGAGCTAATGCAAGGTCAGAGTAGTGTCTGCTGAGGGTGTACACAGCGCATGCCTTTTCACGTTGTTTGTTGGCCTGCCAATATGGCTTGTTGTTCTGGTGGCGCAAGAGGTTCACTTTGCAACATGGAGTTTCACAGCACACATGGGTGCTTCTAATGGTTCCATGTCTTCACATGCACATTTCCCTTTCAGTGCATATGCATTACAACAGGAGCCCACCTTCTGTTGCACATGCATGTGGTCTCTGTGCCTCTGTCCAGATTAGCATGTGGTTGTCCATGTCCCTGGCAATTGGACTCATCAATGCTGGGGAACACATGATTTTGGCCAGTGCATACACATGGGAGTGGGAACTTAAAGACTCACCAGCATCTCCTTGGTTGTTAGCTCCAACCCGGGAGCTGCTGATCCCCTCTATCCCTTCCATGTGTCAGGACTAGTGGTTCCACAGTTCCGTCTCCTGAGGCAGAAGTCTCATGTCTGTACTTGATGATGAGGCTGAGGACGATGGCCTTCAGGTAATTCCACCTATTGCAGCAGTCTTTGCTGTTCCGTGGTACTATGCCCACTACCACAACCTTGTCCCGTATGCTCTCCCAGATGGCAACCTTGCTTTGGCCAGAGGTCCTCCACTGTCTGCTTCCATACACCTGATCCTCATAAGCGACAACCTCATCCATCAGCACCTACAGTTCACCCTCACTAAATGTGTGGTTCTGCAGCCTCATCTCTCGCACCTTCGCTTATCCCTTTTCCTGGGACATGTTCCTACCAACTCTAGCCTCTGCATTTGTACCAGGAAATGGGAGATTCAAGCTTGATTGGATTTTTCAAGATGGCTGCTGGCAGGTTTCAAGTTCCAGCCATGACTGTATTTCCACCGGAAGTAATTCCGCTGACAGAATTAGAGCCGAATGTGGCAATAGTAACAGTGATTCTGCCGATGACGGGCGAAATTACCATCCAAAACTCATTTACAGCAGTAATTCTTCAGAATTACCGTTACTGCCAGCAGTGTGTGTACACTCCTGACAAGTTGTAATAGCGAGGGTGGAATTACAGCTTTAACACAGCCCAACTCGTAATGAGGCCCAATGTACCTTGCATGGCTGTGATGCCTAAATTGTGTGGGATAAATGTGTTTAAAAGTTTTATGTCAAATTTTGCTGGTGTACATGCCCTGGCCCATTGCAAGATTTTGATGAATCAGGTAGTATACTTTAAATAATTATTGTAAAGACCGAAGGGGGGTTTCGGTACTTCTGCTCTCTATATGGTAGAGGAGAGGCGCAGAAGACCCCAGCCAAGAGTCTCTATATTGGTAAAATGTGGCGAGCAATCAAGACCTATCTCTCAGTCTTCTTAAGTACAGTGCTGTCCCCAAGCACCCAAAAAGGAATGTTCACACACTGTATTAGTGGAAACACAGTCTTTATATAAATAAGGTTCAATGTTATATACACAATCACAATAACACACTTTGTGCTCAGTTAATCTAAAATGGCAAATATATACACAGTTCTAAATGGTACCACATTTACTATGAGATTTAATTAAAGTGCATCAACTGTACTTAGTTTAAATGTCACACAAATCAAGTAATAAAGAGAACTAACAAATAGACATAAGAGGAAAGCAGTTGGTTAGAACAATTGACAGAATACTGAGCCCCTACGACCAGGCACAGTTCTGTATGAGGATCCGCCCACCTGTGCAACCTGTAAATAAAGATATATCGTACAAGCCCAGTCCATATATTGTTCACAAGAGTCTTATTTCCTTTTAAATAGTTCTACTACCCCAATGTACCTGGAATAGCAGAGTTCTACGTCGGGTCATCGACAAATCCTTCGTGAGCAGCTCCCTTTAAGGCAGGAGCCACGGATTGTCGAGATCCCACGAGGAAAAAGGGTGAGCACTGTCGTTACGGCATCAGCTTCGGTTCTTGCGGTGCTCGTTGACAATCAGTCGATAATGTTCCTGCAAGCTGAGGCGCGCGGTGCACCTCGACGATGAGTGTTCGTTGCCGCAAAGAGTCAATGAAGAACTTTGGCCAGCGTCGGCTCATCAGCATCTGACGTTGGCGAACGGGACGGGACCACGGTTGGCTTAAGTAGCTTCGTCAGCGTCTCTGATGTCTTTGGGTGGCGGGGAACCCATTGGCAGATTCTCCTCGGTCGTCGGCGGCCTTGACTTTCTTCTCCGGGCGAAAGCGGTAGACGATAATGAGCAAGGGAGTCCTTGGATCAAATGTTCTTAGGCAAAGGGAGCACTGCGGCTCCGGTCTGCGACGGCGGTCGGCAACAGTGGACGGCTGTCCAGTCCCCTTCTCCGGTCCGCAGCCTTTCGTAGTTCTGTCTACCAGGGAGCTTTGGCAAAGATCATCTGATGCACGATGGTCCCTCATAGCTCGGGAAGAGGTCTCCTAGCCAGGTCCTCTCTTCGATCAGTCCTTTGAAGGCACAGCAGCTGCAGTTCTTCTTCCAGTGGGTTTCAAAGTTAAGCATCAGTTTCAGCTTCAGCTTCTGAACGATTTCTAACAGTGAGAGGCCCTCAGATATACTGTTGATCTCCCATTCACTCTGCTGGATCACACTCAGGCAACCAATCATTCAAAAGGGCATTCAGGCAGTCCGGCAGCCAATCAGGTGCACAGTGCATTCAGGCCATTCTTCTCCATCCAGACACTCACAACACAGAATGTGGATTTGGACAAGCACTCTGCCATTCAGCACTACAACCTGCTTTCATACCAGTTTCGGGCAGGGCTGTCTCCGTCATTGTGTCAAACACCAGATACTAGACACCCATAAAATGGAATGCATATTCCTCACACACTCCATTCACCCAGGTCCCTCCACACGGGCGTACCCACAACATACAGTCATTGGGAAGGCTCCAGCCAGTCTAGCCTGGACTTCCCCTCAACACCATATATGGAACTTCCACCCACCAGCCAGTCAGGGGGAAGGGACAGAGTCAGGGCTTCCCGAGACTTCGGGAAATAAGGTAACAGGTGATGGAAAGCAAGAGGCCACGTGGGCCATCTTGTCTCCATCAGGAATCCACCAATTCCAACGACAAAGCCTGAGAATCCCAAAATGAAGGATGCTCAGGGCACCTGTCAATTCAGCACAGAGCTACCACCAGCCCGTGCCCTGCTCTGTAGACCACCCACAGGTGCCCAAAAACATACACTAGGATTACAGGGTCATACTCCCACCCATGGATGCCATAAGGGTATCCCAAGGGTCTGTTCCCCAAACCAAATACAGGAAGAGCTGCAGTGCCAGGAATCCCACACGAACTCCTGTTCTGAAAACAAGACAGAACACATGATACAAAGCAATAAAGGACAAGGATTCGGAGGCCTTGTCCCTCCAATGCATTTCTAGCATCACAGTCTTCCCCCCCAGACTGAGGTTAGGGTGTCTAATCTCCCACGAGATTGACGCTCTCATCCAGACGGTCAACATACCTTCGGGAAAGGCCATCTGCATTATTATGACTCTTCCTTGGTCTGTGCTCGATGGTGAAGTCTAGCCCTTGCAGGCTAATGGACCACCTGATTAGTTTTGGGTTTTCTCCCTTCATCTGCATAAGCCACTTCAGGGGTTTATTGTCTGTTTGGACCTTGAAGGTAGACCCTGTAAGGTAGGGCCTAAAACGCCTAAGGCTCCAAACTATACTGAAACATTCCTTGTCAACAATAGCCCACCTAAGTTCTCTACCCTTGAGTTGTCTACCGATGAATATGATTGGATGTTCCCTTTCTTTGTCATATAACTGGGACAAGGCAGCTCCAATTCCGGTGTCACAGGCATCTGTCTGGACGATAAAGGGTTTACTGTTGTCAGGTGCACACAACACAGGTGCCCTACACAGACTTTCTTTCAAGCCAGCAAAGGCCCTCTGACAGTCTTCTGTCCAATTAGCCTTCCTCGGTTGTTTGGGCAAAGTCAGAGCTGTCAGAGGGGCAGCTATGGTTCAATAGTCTGCCACGAAGTTGCGTTAATACCCTGGGAGGCCCAAAAAGGCTCTCACCTGGGTTTGAGTAGTGGGAGTCTCCCAGTCATGTACATCGTGTACTTTACTGGAGAGAGGTTGGATTCTACCCCCTCCTACCTCAAGACCAAGATACATGACTTTCCCCTGAGCTATCTGGCACTTGGTGGCCTTGATAGTGAGGTTAGCCCTTTTCAAGGCCTGCAACACTTTGTCCAAGTGAGTCAAATGCTCCTCCCAAGTGGAACTGTAGACGGCGATGTCGTCAAAATAGGCCACACAAAAAGCCTCCAGCCCACTGAGTGCATGATTGACAAAATGTTGGAAAGTGGCAGGTGCATTTTTCAACCCATAAGGCATGACTCTAAACTGGTAGAGCCCCTCAGGTGTTGAGAACGCAGTTTCTTCCTTGGCATGGTCCGTCAGAGCTATTTGCCAATAGCCTGAGGCAAGGGCAAATGTGCTCACAAATTTGGCAGCACCTATGGCTCATCAGCCCTGGGCAATGGGTGCGCGTCAGTTTTGGTGACGGCATTGACTCCTCTGTAGTCCACACAGAATCTCCAATCCTTGGTACCTGCCGTGGGGACAAGGATCACTGGACTGGACAAGGGACTGGTTGAGGGTTCAATAACACCCAGATCCAACATCTTGGCGACCTCAGCCTGGATGTGGTTCTTAACTGTATCTGACATACGGTAGCACCTGCTTATGACAGGCACACTGTCACCAGCGTCAATTTCGTGCCTACACCACGGTGTAAGGCCTGGCATCAGTGAGAACAGAGAGGCATACTGCTGGAGCAAAGCCCTGCAGGCCCTCTGCTGCTCTGTCGTCAGATCTAGAGAGAGATGCACTCCCTCCACTGAGCCATCCTGAGGATTGCTATGCAGCAAATCAGGAAGGGGCTCACTCTCATCCTCTTCTTGTTCTGAAGCCAATAAGAGACATGAGACTTCCGCTCGCCTATGGAAAGGCTTGAGCCTGTTAACAATGACTACTTGAGGGGCTACCCCAGAGACTCCCATGTCAACCAGATAATTGACTGGGAAAAGGTGGAGAACTTGTAGGTTACCCCGCACTCTTTCCACCTGGTTTTCATGTAACTTGACATGAAGTTGGATGTCTGTCAGAGACAACCTCCTTAGAAAATCCAACACGGGTGAAAATGCCCAGGAGAGCCCTGGCAACCACCTTAGCATTAATAGTTCAAATGGATATAGCCTCAGGGTACCTGGTGGCATGATCAACCAAGATCAGGATGAACCGATGTCCACCTGAAGTGGGAGAGTCAAGGAGACCGACAATGTTGATGCCCACCCTCTCAAATGGTGTGCCAACTACTGGCAACAGCTGCAGTGGGGCAATGACACTGCCTTCAGTCTTGCCAGATAACTGTCCTGCAGTGTGACTCCACTTCTACTCCCTTCCGGGGCTAGTAGAAATGGTAGTAGAAATGGGCAGAGAGCCCTTGCTTTGTCTTCTTGGTCCCAAGATGACCAGCCAAGGGCACCTCATGTGCCAACTGCAGTAGGAAGGGCCTGTACGCCTGGGATACCACCAACCTCTTGAGGGCACCAGGTTCAGGATTAGTGGGCTCACTAACAGGTAGCTCACCCTCCCAATATATCCGGAATGTCCTAGGCACCTCTCCCTGTGCCTGGGACAGGGCCTGTTTCCTCAGACCCTAGAGAGAGTGCCACTCTCTCTGACCCTTACAGAAGTCTTCCTGGGAGGGTCCCTCTTCAGCCAGCAGGCATTAAAGGTCGGGGTGATCCTCCGGGTTGAGCACCTCTCCCGCAGGAGATTCTTCTGCCTCATCTCCCTCACGAGTTGAGTTTGGGTTTACCACTGGACTCCGCCCATCCAGAACATGAATCCCAGTGGGTGCTGCTGAAGCAGCAGGAAGAGAAGGGGTCCCTTTCGCAAAGGCAGCCTTCTTGCTCTTCCTTCTTCGTGCCTTGGGTTTCCCCATCTGCGAGGGTACTAGACTCGCAGCTGGACCCGGTGTGACCTGAGATCGGGTGACAGCCACAGCAGCCATGGGTAGACCATCCGTGATCATCCCCATTTCTACCAAATCATTTCCTAACAACATGTTAGCAGGCACGTTGTCCTGAACCAGGACAAGAAGCTTCGCTGTATTGTCTCCAATTGTAATGTAGACTAAGGCTACTGGCGATAATTTGGGAGGCCCACCAGCTTACCTGGTAGTTCTCAGAGGAGCACCTACATAGTCCTCTGGCTTGAGCAGGGTCCTGTCCACCACTGTCGTGCTTACCCCAGTGTCTCTCAAGCCAGTAGAAGGCTGGCCGTTCAAGAGGACACTTCTCAAAAATCTACGGGTGTTCTGTGGGATAGTCGCCAGTACTTCCACGTATTGGTCCCAGGCCCCAAGTGAAACTAGGGAAATCTCTACAGGAGCACCGAATGTGATTCGTGTAGATGTCAGGGCTAGACATGTAAATAGTGTCATGGGTCCAGTACAGGCCCTCAATAGGCAGCTTAGTGCTGTCAAACCCCTGCTTAAACCTTCCACAGGAATGCCAGGTAACTACACTTCCCAGCAGGCTGTGTGCAGGCTCTATGCTCCACGGGCCTGCCGGCAGGGAAGACCCACGTCCAATGGACTGCGCATGTGCGGGCCGCGCCCGCGTGAACCTGCTTGCTATTCCAGCTCTAGGAGAGGATGGACGTCTTTAGCAGAGCTCCTGAAAGGCACGCCTACGTGGGGCAAGAACCCACCTGATCGTCTCCCAGTTCCCGCGCAATCATACAGATCAGTGGAATGATCCATGCTACGTGGGAAAACTGTAGATTAACCGTTTGACGATTGCATGGGGGCATGATTTGTATGTGGAAAAGACTGCAATGAGTGGCAGAGACTAACCCGCATGTCAGCTCGCATATGGGAAGTGACTGAACGTTGAGAACACTAATTTAACTCGGCCACGGGTGAAGGAAACCTCGGGCCGTGTGGTCTCCGTGTTAGCAACGGAAGATCACGTTTCGCAAATGAACATGTTATCAGCTCGGAGTGAAGCAACTCCGGGTCATGTGAATTCCGAGAGTGCTATCGGAAGAATGCATGTAAGCAAAGCAAGCTTTGTTACATTACGCATCCTCCGCTCATTTTTACTTTTGTTTTGGTATCTTCCAGCGGAGTGCGTCTTGAACAATTAGAACTTCCTGACCGCCCATGGGGAGCCTGGGACAGCAAACCGCAGCTAAGTGTATTTCAATTGTTTCATGTGCACTGAGGCAGTGTATGCATGTTCTGGTTTCACGTATTGCTAGTCATAGCTGGCGTTTCTTGTGCACAGTGCATGCTAGCCTTGATTTGTGTTTCTGAGTGTGTCATATGCAAACTTGTTTGGGGCAACGTAGGAAAGTGCTTTTGGCCTCTGTTTGAGCTTGTGGTGTACGCTCCTAGCTGAGTATGCTTTCTTGGTTCTCGAGCTCCAGGCAAAGGGCCTCATCACGAGTTTGGCAGTAACCCTTAAATGTGGCGGTAACGCTATTACCACCGCATTTAAGGGTCTGCCAAACCACAGACTTGGCAGATTTACCCCCAGCTCTGAGCTGGGGGCAAATCCGCTGCTATTTTGCTGATTTTCGGTGCTATTACCGCCAGCAGTAATACCACCGGCGGTAATAGCGCCAAACATTCCCCATTGGGCCCAATGGGGAATGGAAAATTCCCGAATGGGCCCAATGGGGAATGGGGACTTACTGTTCTGCCAAACCCGTGATCCGGCGCTAACAGCACCTGGGGGTTTGGCAGTAGGGCTAATAGCCCAGCGGTAAAACCTCTGGGGTTAGCGCCCAACGTGTGATGAGGCCCAAAGACTCGTATTGGTAAGAAATTTCAACACAAAGGCTTCCAGTGAGGCTGGGCACACAATGTTTGCTTGTGAGGAGTGTATGGAGTGACAGGGCGGAGTGTGATACCACTCACAGGAAGGCCAGCAACAGGAGCTGAGGCGCATGTTACCCTAATTTCTCCAAACCTATCCACAACCTCCCCCTAACCCTCTTTCTGGTTATCCTGCATCCCTCTACCCATCCAATCTACGGACCCTAACCCTCTTTCCCCATCGGGTTGCAGTTAGCCTGTGGTTCATACTAGTCCCAGGTGCCAAAACCCAACAGGGAGGCAGGAGATTGTGCTGCCTCAGCACCAGTCAAGATTGCTGCTAGCGGACCTGACATTAGAGGGGAGGACAGTGGCCTCCACCTCAGGCATGGGGTAAGGGTAGGTCAGGCTGACAGCCTGGACTCCAAGTGCATTACCTTTACACTTGGGGTCACCCTTCTTGTGATCCAGAGCCTCACAGTGCCAACAAGTGCCAGGAATGCGGGGTATGGTACTGGAACCACTGGGAGCCTGCTTTGCAGCAGGTGGACCACTGTTACTCCCACCCACAAGGGACTTATCCCCACTAGATATTTGGGTCTTAGGAGAGGAAGGTTTTGGTTTACTCGACTGTGACTGATTCTGGTACTCCTCAGCCTTCTAACAGGTTCCCTATTCTTTGTCCTTGTCCTTCCCACTGGAGTCTTTAGGGGACACCTTGTGGGAGACCCACTTGTCAGCCAGCATGGCCATTTTAAAGGGATCTAAAATGTTCTGGCCAGCAACATACTGACGCAGCTCCGGTGAACAGGCTTCCGAAAAATGCTCAAAAAACAAAAGGTGTGATAATTCAACAAACGTTTTCACTTTGTAACCATCAATCCACCCCATCATGTTCATGTGAGCAGCCCTCACCCAGTCAACCCAAGACACATGGGGTCTCATTACGAGTTTGGAAGCAGCCATGGTGCTATTAACACTATGGCTGCCTCCAAACCAGGCTCCATTACCGGGTTCCTGCAATGGGGACTTACTGGGTCATTCCGACATAGGAGGACCCTGTAAGTCTGCCTTGCAGGAACCATTCCCCATTCCCATTTGAGCCCCCATAGGGCTCAATGGGAATGGGGAGGGAGGTAACAACGGGCACATTACAAGTGTCCCATTGTTACCTCCCTCTTCCCCTCGCAGGACCAGGAAAAGACGTCTGGTTTTACCAGACATCTGATCCGGGTCCCGCAAAGGGAAACTCGTAATCAGCCCTGACGGAATGAAGGGGGCCGGTCCCGTACCGGCCCCCTTCATTCCATCAGCGCCAGGGTCGTAATGAGGCCCATTCTCTTGTTTCTTAAAGTCCCTGAACCTTTTAACTCCCAGACAGAGCTGCATGCCACTGTCCCCAGCAAATGCACAGACACCACCCCAGTAGTCCCAGTAGAGCTGTGTTGCATGTGCCAATATCCCAGACCTTGGAGCTGAGGCCACACAACACATGCATGAGTACACCATACCATGTACCACGCCATGTGCCCCTGACAGCACGCCACACGATCAACATGTTGCATGTATCAGGGCAATTGGAAGCCACACTGGTCCCTAACATCATGCCTTTCTTTCACCCTCAGCACATCATCTGACAGTGATGAAGGCCGACCAGGCACCTCAAGAGGCACCAGACGTGGAAGGCGGTCGACTCCACGCACAACCACCAACACCCAGGACACAGCAGCACCCACTGTGGCTGTCACTGCTGCCCCCACCATCCCGGCAGCTTCTGCAGTGGTGAGAACAGCTGCCCCCACCACCCCGGCAGCTTCTACAGTGGTGACAACAGCTGCCCCCACTGCCCCGGAAGTTCCTACAGCCCCTGCCATGGTGCAATTCCCTACAAGGTTGACCCCAACAACTACCATCATATGCACCTGACACCAGCGACAAGGAAGCTGCGATGACGCTGATGAGAACACAGGGGACACCACGGATCACACAGCATATGAGCAGCTGGAATTCAGCACCATAAACCTGTACAGCTTTCCACGCCCTCCCCTTCTCAGTGTCCGGGATATGGACGACCATCTTCACTGCATTGAGGAAAGGCAGGAAGGATTGTCGGCCCTGGTGCAGCAGCACCTGCAGAAGTCCCACCTGATGGGGGGGAGGCGGTCCTGCTCCGCACTGGGGTAAAGCTCATGCAGGAAATTGTGCAGACCACTAGGCATCACAGTGCACATGCCCTCGGGCGTGCAAAGTCGGCCATTGTACACCTGGCCAGGAGGTCCCGCAAGGGTAACAGTATAATGTCAGACATTGCTGAGTCTCTCGCAATGGCCCTGCAGGCGGCCCTTGATTGACTGGCCAGTAACTCATCACACATGCCATCCACCAGCTCAACACCTGCTAGTTTGCTCCAGAGCAAGCCGAGGCGCAGGTCGATGCACCTGTCTGCTACACAGCTCAAGGGGGGCCCAGGTGGCAAGGGGCCACGTACATAGGCCCTGGAAAAACCTGTGCCATGGGTGTCACTGACTCACTCATTGACATTGTGTCACAAGTTGGGGAGGAGTTGTGGGGAGGGATTGTTGGGGAGAGGGTGTTAGTCCACAAGTTCAATTTTTCTCATTCCTTATGATATATGATATGATATGATATGATGTGGCATTTATGACACGCCTGTATACAAGTGTTTCTCGGCGCAACAAGACAAGGAGGGGGACACGAAGGGAGGACAAAACAATGATCTTACTAGGCCTTGAGTCAGTCAGATCGTGCACGTGCAGGGAAGAGGGAAGGGGAGAAGTGCCAGGGGGGAGGGGAAGGGGCAAGTGGCATTAACTCAAAAGTGCAGCCAGCGGGTGGCTCAGAAGTGCAGAGAGAAGGGACTGTAGGGTTGTAGATACAGACCCTTAAGTGCTGGGGAGCCCTGATGCAGTGCAAAGGCAACTGGACATGCAGAAGCCTGGGCGGGAGTTCAGAGGGTGACCAGTGCACAAAGCAGTCAGGTGCATCACCAGGGGAGAGGAAGAGAGAAAGCGGAAGCGAAAAGGAAGGTCTGAGTTGCTCCCGGAACCAGAGGTGGTTCTGCTCAAGTCCGAGAGAGGGAGGGAGGCTGTTCCAGAGGGAGGCCCCAGCCGAAGGGATAGATCTGCCCACAACTCTCTGCTTGGAGAAGCCTCTGACCCTCAGAGAGTTGGAGGTGGTTGAGCGAAGAGCTTGAGAAGGAAGATATTTTGGAAAAGAAAGTTGGAGGTAAAGCGGTCTCAGATCCCAGAAAGCCTTGTGAATGATACAGAGGGCTTGAAGTTGATCCTTGCAGCCACGGGGGGAGCCAGTGAAGCGATTTCAGAGTTTGATTGTCTCACAGTCCTATTCTGGATAAGTTGTTAGGTCGAAGAGTAGAGGCAGGAAGATTTAGAAAGAACCTTTTTGCAATAGACCAGCCTAGAGAGGACCAGAGCTCTGGAGACTTTGATCTTCTGGGGGAAAGTGAGAAAAGGAAGAATACCTCTGAGGAGGTGCAGCTGATAGTTTGACTTCTTAGAGACTTTGATCTTCTGTGGAAAAGTGAGAAAAGGAAGAATACCTCTGAGGAGGTGCAGCTGATAGTTTGACTTCTTAGAGACGTCAAAGATGTGAGGAGAGAAGGAGAGGGTGGAGTTGAAGATGACACCAAGGTTTACAGTAAGGAGCAGGAAGAGGGCCCAAAGTGGACCGCCAGAGAGAGAGAGAGAGAGAGAGAGAGAGAGAGAGAGAGGGAGAGAGAGATATGAATGGAAGGAGCGGGTGTCCCAATGAGGAGGATTTCAGTCTTACTGGCATTACGGCAGAGATCATTGGTGGCACACCATTCCTGAATTGCGGCTAGATAGTCTGGTATAAGAGAAGAAGCAGAGGTGGCTGAGGGGAGCCTGAAAGAGAGCTGAGTGTCATCCGCATTACATTGAAAATTAGAGCAGAAAGTAGCGATGCAGTGGACAAGACGTGCAAGGTAGTGGTTGTAGAGCCAGGAGAGAGGTTAGAACCCTGGGGATCACCACAAGTACAGAGAGAGATACAAGAGAGGAAAGACCCCAGTTGGACCTGAGAGGTTCAATGAGAAAGGATGTCAACCAGGCTAGGACCTGATTAGTAATACCAAGGCTGTCACATAGATGATTGAGCAGGATGGCATGGTTGACTGTGTCAAAAGCAGAGGATAGATTGAGGAGAATGATGACAGAAGGAAGATTAGAGTCAAGATTGGAGAGGAAGTCTTGAAGGTTGCTAAGGAGAGCAGTTTCCGTACTTCTGGGAGCTCTGAAGCCAGACTGGTGGTCAGGATTAAGCTGGGAGATGGCCAGCTTTTCCAAGAGTTTGCCCAGGATCGGCTGAAGGCTTCTTTAGAATGGGGTGCACAAAAGGGTACTTAAGGGGGGAGGGGAAAGATCCATTGGCAAAGGAGTGATTGCAGAAATTGTCCAAGGCTGGAGCAAGGGTGTCGATGCAGTCCTTGATTGTTCTGAATGAGTAGGGGAGAACCTGCTTTGACAAGACTTACATAGATCAGACTTGTTTAGAAACATCACATGGGATGAATAGGGGAAAGGAGCAGAAAGGAGGGGGAGAGACGGCCTCAGACGGGCCAGGAGTGGTAGAGTAGGAGGAAGAGGAGGTAGAGGAAGAGAGGGTGGACATGATGTCCTGCGTTTTAGTAGTGAAATGAGAGGCCAAGGCCATGCAGAGGGCCTGGGAGGGAACAGGAGAAGTAGAGACTGCATCAGGTTTGGCCAGCTCTTTGCAGATTTTGAAAAGTTCGTCCAAGTTGTTTGTTGATGCAGAGATGCAGGCTTGGATGTAGGCTCTCTTCTTAGAGAGAATAGAGAATCTGTACTGCCTTTGGAGCAGGCGGCAGGCCAGTTTGTCTGGGGGTGCTCCTAATGCCCTCCACTTCCTCTCCGCTGCCCTACATTTGTGTTTAAGGGTGGCGAGGTCGGAATCGTACCAAGAGTTGCACTTGGATTTGGCTGCAAGTGAATCCTCATGACAGGGAGAAGGACATCCAGAGTGTTAGAGATAGAGAGATGAAGGTTAGAGAGGGCTGTGTCAGGGTGTGAGCCAGCCAAAGGTGCAGGAGGAGGACAGAAAGTAGCGACGAAAGCCTCAGCTGACACACACTTCATCGATCGGATGACCAAGAAGGTACGTGGCAGTGCTGGAGACTGCTTGATTTGGGGGGAAGAGAGAGAAAGGTGGGAAGAAAGGAGAAAGTGATCACTCAAAAAGAGAGGAGTGGTGAGAGCGTTAGAGAAGGGGTGTTCTGAGGAGATGAGAACATCCAGGGTGTGCCCTGCAGAGTGAGTTGGACCAGAGGGAAGAATAGAGAGAGAGAGAGAGAGAGAGAGAATGACAGAGGTTGCGAAAGAGTCCGGAAGAAGGGCTGGTAGCATCCATGTGGATGTTCAAGTCTCTGAGGAGGAGACGTTGAGAGGTAGAGGCAAGGAGTGAGGAGGAGAGGTAAGTGTTAGGCAGAATCCTGTGCAGTGTCCTTAGGGACCACTACACACAATTAAGACTACAGGTGGCAATAAAAGTTTTACCTTTGGTACAAGCCTGTACTACTATGTCAGAGTGGTAGCAGTGGCGGAGCAGCCAGGCTTATCTCAAGAGTATAGGAGCAGTAGCAGAGATTACACAAAGGGACCACAGTTACTGTGACTCAAGCAAACACTGACTCAAGGTTTCAGGTAGAAAAATATAAGTACATTTATTTTTAAACCATTCGTTATAAACACAACACTTCTATTAAACTTAAAAACAAAAAAAACACACGTTAAATATACTACAACTAACCAATTCACTTTGTACAGTATGTCTCAAGGTAAGTACCCTATGTTTGAATGAACCGGTGTTAGGCACAAAACATGTTACCGCGAATACGATTGCGATCACTTTTTGACAGTTCCGTCTACTAATTAAACGCGTATCTGTGACATGAAATGCTACTGGGGCAAAAACACACTTAGCACCTGAGATACTCAGAGGCAAAAATCACAGGCAATATTTTGGTTAGGCAGACAGAATCGAGAAACACTCATAAACAAGAGTTCAAAAGTCAAAGGGCCGGAGCCAGGGTCAAGTGGCATCGGGGCCTGTTGCCAAAGATCACACAGTCAGATAGTTCACGATTCAACGTATCCAAGAGTACTTCGATATTGTCAATGTTCGGAAGCAAAAGTTATAAGAAGGAGGGAAGACAAGGGCAAGCCTTGAAAATGAAGAAAAGGGGTTCACCCAGTTTCCTCAAGCAGAACACAGTACCTTATTCCAATGATGCAGCTGGTGCCCTGGCAGTTGTTCCTGTTGGTTTCCCGCAGACCGACGATTCCTGGAGCTTTGTTGTGAAGGAGGACGTCTGAAGGGGGTCTGCACCACACAGGGATGAAGCCGGCAGCAGCGACAACGAATAAAAGGTGTGCTCCTTAAAAACACAGGAGAGGCTCTTCAAATGGCTATCCGGACTAGTACATCTGTGTGCAGCGATTTCGACCAAGGAAGAGGATCCTCTGGCTGTGGAAGACGAGCTGGTTATGCCCACCAGGCTCAAGGGAAGAAGACTGGATCTCCTCTTAGTCGTTGAAGGGCAGATAGCTCAGGACTGCAGCAGGGCTTCACCGGGACGGGGTAGTTGCAGCAGCCGTCGTTCTCTCCACTTCTCTTCGGTTCCTTGTAGTTCCAGTGGCGACTCTCTGACTTCTAGCCCAAGAGACCTGCCTTTTATGCGAAAACCCCCCATTCACACAGCCTGTCTGTCAATCACCCAGCAGGGGGGTTGTCCAGCCCGGACAACTACCCTGGCCAATCATGACAAAGTGCGACTTGGGTTTCCTAGGATACCCTGTGCAGGGGGTGACTACACCCCTCCCTTCCATTCAGCTCACCAAGACACCAAGGCGCCTTGAGGAGGGTAGAATCCCGCCAAAAGACAGTGAACAAAGGAGGCAAACCTAGTTTGCAGTGCAAAGTAAAACACAAGAAGGAGTTTAACAAAAAGAAATGGCGAATAAACCGCACCGGAGCCAAACGAAAAAGGATTTGGTCAAGCGGGTTTAAGGTTAAGGCTAACGCAATAGCCTTCAATGTTACCACGGTTATATAAGATAACCGCGGTAGAAATTTAGGGTAGATACCACTGCCACCAGCCATGTCTAAATGTTAAAAGAGCGAAACAATGCTCTACGAGGTACAGATGAAAAAGAGTTAAGAGTTAACCCTTCCAGTACTCCATGTAAGATGGGGTGCACTGGATCTGTGGTTAGTTTTGACTAAGTAAAGTTAATGGTAACTTTACCCTTTTCTGGGGGACAGTAGTCACCTCAGAAATGGAGTCGGTGGGAAGTCTAAACGACAACCCTGTGCCACTGCACAGAAGGTGCAGTGTGACACACACAAAGAAGGGGGCTACTGAAGTGGTGTGCTCCAGAGCCCACAATCCCAAAAACAGGTAAAAACACATAGCAAAATACAAGTAATAGTGGTGAAAAGCTCACACTCTTACCAAGTGTAAAAGAAACAACTCCAGAGATCCAGCAAAGCTGCTGAGGGACTCACTAGGTAAGGGAAATTAGCCATGAAATGAGAATTCTCCCTAACACTCGCCCCCCCCCCAGATTAAGGGACAGGAGGATTTAATCCACTCCTGGATGGTTCTCATACCTCTAGTCGGTTACAAAAATCCCAGAGAGACCATCCGCATTTTGGTGGTGACTTCCTGCTCTGTGCTCAATGGAAAAATCAAATCCTTGGAGACAGATTGACCATCTGAGTAACTTTGGGTTTTCCCCTTTCATTTGCATCAGCCATCTCAAGGGTTGGTGGTCAGTCTGAATGATGAAGGTAGATCCATACAAGTATGGTCTAAACCTCTTCCGTGACCACACAATAGCAAAGCATTCTCTTTCTATTGTTGCCCACCTTGTTTCAGGATCCTTTAACTTCCTGCTGATGGAACAAATGGGGTGTTCCCTACCTTTCTCATCTAGTTGACTAAGGGCTGCAACTATACCTACTTTTGAAGCATCAGTTTGTACAATGAAGGGTTGGTGATAGTCAGGAGCTCTTAGGACTGGAGCTTGACAAAGGGCTTTCTTTAGACCTTCAAAGGCTTGATTGCACTCCTCATTCCACCTGACCTTTTTAGGAAATTTGGGAGAGGAGATGACATTCAAGGGAGAAGCTATGGTCCCATAGTTCTCTATGAAGTTCCTGTAATACCCAGTGAGACTTAAGAAGGCTCGCACTTGGGCTTGAGTAGTAGGGGTGGCCCAGTTTTTTACAGCTTGTACCTTGCTAGGCAATGGCCTTATTTCACCTCCTCCTACCTCATGTCCAAGGTAGACCACTGAACTCTGACCAATTTGACATTTGCTTGCCTTTATGTTCAGATGGGCCTGTTCCAGAGCCTGCAATACATAGTCTAGGTATTCAATATGTTCTTTCCATGTAGGGCTGAACACTGCAATGTCATCCAAGTATGCCATGCAGAAGTCCTCCATCCCATTGAGAACTTGATTGACCATCCTCTGAAATGTCGCAGGTGCATTCTTTAATCCAAAAGGCATCACCTTGAATTGGTAGAGGCCAGCTGGGGTAGAAAATGCAGTTTTCTCCTTGGCATTGATGTTAGGTCAAAAGTGCTGAGGAATTTGGCTGCACCAAGTTTGTCCACCAGCTCATCTGGCCTAGGCAAAGGATGGGCATCAGTCGTGGTGACTGCATTCAGAGCTCTATAGTCCACGCAGAATCTCAACTCCTTGGATCCTGCCTTTGGTACAAGCACATCTGGGCTAGACCATAGGTTAGTAGAGGGCTCTATAACCACGAGATCAATCATCTTGTTGACCTCATTCCTTATGTGGTATCTGATATGGTCTGACATTCTGTATCCCCTGCTTTTGACAGGCAAACAGTCACCAGTGTGTATGTCATGCTGGCCCCAAGGGGTCAAGCCTGGTGAAAGTGAGAACAGGGAGGCAAACTGATTTAACAGTAATGTGCACTCATCCTGTTGGTCAGATGTGAGACTGGAAGAGAGATTAACTCCTTACACTTGCTCATCTAAAGGTAAACATCTGAGGAGGTAAGGCAGAGGTTCACTCTCCTCCTGAGCTGAAGCTAGAAGCAGAGCTCCTATGTCAGGTCTAGAAACATAAGCCTTTAAAGGGTTGGTGTGAAAGACTCTGGGAGCCTCCTTGGGATTGCCTAAGTCCACCAGATAGTTCACTTCTCCAAGTTTACCCACAACCTTGAAGGGTCCTATCCATTTGTCCTGCAAGGCCCTCTGCCTTGTTGGGACCATAACAAGAACAGGCTGGTCTTGAGTAAACTCAACCATGTTAGCCTTCTGGTTATGCCAATGTTTGACCAGAGCTTGACCAGCCCTCAAGCTATCACTTGCCTCTGCCATCATGTGTGACATTCTCCTCTGGAGACCTTTCACATAGTCAGTCACTCTGACTGGCTTGGGGGAAGGAGCACTTTCCAACCCCTCCTTAATCAGGGCCAATGGACCTCTGACTGGATGGCCATAGAGAAGTTCGAAGGGACTGAATCCTACTCCCTCCTGAGGGACTTCTCTATAAGCAAAGAGAAGGCATGGCAGTAGAAGTCCCACTTTCTTCTAAGGGGTTCCTCTAAAGCACCTATCATGCTCTTCATAGTTCTGTTAAACCTCTCTACCATTCCATTGGTTTGGGGTGGTAGGCAGTTGAGAACTTGTAGGTGACTCCACAGGTTTTCCACATGGTTTGCATGTAGTGGGACATAAAGTTTGATCCTCTGTCAGATATCACCTCCTTAGGAAAACCTACTCTGGTAAAAATACCAAGTAGGGCCTTAGCCACAGCCGGAGCCGTAACAGTCCTCATAGGTATGGCTTCAGGAAATCTAGTGGCATGGTCCACTACAACCAGGATGAACCTGTTGCCTGAAGATGTGGGAGGGTCAAGAGGACCAATAATGTCAATCCCAACTCTCTCAAAAGGAATTCCCACTACTGGGAGAGGCACTAAAGGTGCCACATTCTTGGACCCACTCTTGCCAGAGATTTGGCAAGTGTGGCAGCTTCTGCAGAATTTGTCTACTTCTTTTTTTTATTTTTATTATTGTTGTTTTGGTCAGCAATTTAATCTGACCTTTCAACATGTATAAACAAAAAGATAATAATAAAAACATTACAGAAGTGAAATTACAAAACATGAACTAACCTAAATCATTCACATAGTATACATTCTAATTATTTCCATTTACATTTGAGCTAAAATGAATGTATAATGACGTATCTGACAGTTTCTAAATATTTTCATTAGATTCAACCTGAAATAAAAATATATTGATTCATATTTAATGCCACCATAGCATTAGGTCCATGAATCTCAGACTTCCTAGAGGGATTGAGCATCAATTGATTGAGATATTTTACAATAGCATGTCTTATGGATTTAGAATTTCCCACAAACAGTCTTATCCATAATTCATCCATGTGCAATATGTGATTGGTATCACATAAGTGTTAAAAATAGAAAATTCGTAAAGACAATAATGCTTCACATTCCACTAATAAGTGTTTCAAAGTTTCATTACCTTTCATGCAAAAGCGACATTGAATATTTTCCTTCGAGATTCTACCCCATTTAACCATTATTTCTTTTGTGGGCCATAAATTTAACCTAAATCTCAAGAAGTCAGAACGTTGATAAGGACTGCCTGATTGGATCAGATATCTCTCAGTCTGTTCGAGACGTTTATGACCAAATGGGATTTGATTGAATTGTTGCATTGCCAAACAAGCCGTTCTTGTTTTAATCCAATCATGTTTCCAAAGTTTGGTTTTTGCTTTATTTGGATTCTCGATTAAAAGCTCTTGGGTTATATTAACGTAATTCAAAATTTTATAAGCAAAAGAGCGGCAATTGTTTGCGAATTTGTCATTAGAGTTTAACAAATAATTGAATAGCATGAAAAGTAAACCATTGTTGTTCTCTTTCATTACACATTTTCTAAATAGGTGACACATTTTCCACTTATATATTGCATAAATTGAGAGAAGCCCCAGTTCATGTCTGATAATGCACATGGATTCGGACATGGGTAACATTAGAGACTTTTTCCAATACAAGCTTTCAAATTTCAACCAATAGGAGTAGGTCTGACATCTTTTAGTCTCCGAGCCATAAAGTATGGTGGGTATGTATTTTTGTTTGAAGTACACGATTATAGAGGTGATAGAAAATGTACAGTACTTCTTGCGAATCAGACTCATTTGAGACAAAGCTGTTTTTTGTTTTAGTAGGAGATGCCCCTCATATGATTTGTCAGTAATGTCATCATTGACACAAATACCCAGGTAAATATAAGAATGCACCACCTTTAGAGCTACATTTTGCAAGCACCATTGCTTAATTTTTGTCTTTTTTTTCCCCAAATTGGATGATGTGGGTCTTCATGAGGTTGATGCTAATACAATTTTTGCTGGCATAGATGTCTAAAACATTTAGCATACTACGCAGACCAAACAGTATTTGTGAGATGAGAACCATATCATCGGCGTAAAGAAGCCAATTGATTCTTGATCCATGAAGCTTGACTGGATCAGTGATGACATTAGAAAATCTGATTCCAACATCCCAGATGAAAAAAATTAGATAAAGCCGATGCCAAAAGGCAGCCCTGTTTCAGGCCTCGAGCAGTTCTTATGGGTTTCGACAATAAACCAAGGTTGTTTAGCCTAATTTGTATGGATGTGTTTGATTGAAACGCAATAATCCATTTTAATATGAACCAAGGGCACTTTAGATCTAGTAACTTCTTAAAGAGTAATTCCCTTGGAACAAGATCAAAAGCTGACTTAAAGTCAACGGAGGCAACATATATTGTTTTTTTCTGATCTTTCCCTTGCATAATAATGGCATTGAAAACCGCTAGATTAAGGGCAGTACCTAGCCCAGGAATAAAACCCATTTGACAGGGATCTCGGTAATTCAAGCTAGCTAACTAATTATTAAATTCTTTCAGAATTAGCCACGCGAAAAATTTTCCTGGGCAGTCTAACAGGGCAATTGGTCGATACGATGAGGGATTTGTACGATCTCCTTTTTTAAGTATGGGAAGGATCACAGATGTTTGCCAAGAAGGAGGCAGCTTCCCCGATCTCATGATCTCTTTAAAGACTAGATGTAATATATCAGACCATATTTCCTTATCCAGTTTGATTTGTGCATTATGGAGGCCATCAGGCCCAGCTGCTCTGGAAGTACTCACTTTAGGTATGCAATGCAATATATCTTCTTGGTCGAAATGAATTTCATGATCACAATCAACTTTATCCCACTCTAAACCAACATCAGGCAACGGGGAGCTATAGATGTTAGTAAAATACAATTCCCAGTTGCTTTCACAGATAGAATTGATTTGAACTGTGGCTTGATGTTGATGACAAGCAGAATTCAAGAGTGCCCATATTCCCCCTGAGGATTTCAAAGTGATTTGTCTCAACATGGCTTCGCCATCACGCTGATATTGAAGCGCGCAACGATTAGCTAGCCATCTTTTATAAAAAAAATTAACCGTTTTATTGCTTTGCGGTTAATTACCGAAGATTCTTCCAGACCTCTTAGTAGACATTTCACATGATTTCTTAATTCACTCTTCTTGTGTTTTACCTCACTGTCAAAGGTATTCAGATGTCTTGCGCGAATACCTTGAACATTTGAGGTTTTAGGTGAAAATAGTTGCATGGCATGAATATAAGAAGGGCTGTCTTCCACCGTGGAAACACCATAAGCATTGTGCAAGTTTCGCTTAAGGCAGAGCAATTTAGCTTTGGACCACTTTATGCGATTCCCCGAGTTGCTAACTTGGAGATTCGTAAAATTTGAATTGTGCGTCCTAGATGTTATTGTGGGCCATCTACAAGTTACAACCAATTGACTATGATAGCTAATTTTTGTGTGTCTTATTTTTAAAGAAACGATGTTAGAGAAGAGCTGGTCATTAACATATATGTAATCCAAGGTGGAATAACTGCCCTCATTATGCCAGGTAGCTCCGTGAGGAACATCACCTGGTACTGTACCATTCAACATTAAAAAATTCCTGTTCTGCATTAACATTAACCAATGATGTTCATCAATTGTATGAGAAGATGTAAATGTCGAGTTAGCTAATAAATGCATGTTCAAGTCACCCATTATAAAGACTTCCAATATAGATTTGTCTTGTGAAAGTTGGTCCAGAGTGTTATTGAGGTGATTCAAAAATTCATCTGATGTTAGGTGTTTCTTGCCCCAATGGATATTAACAATTGCACAAGTGATGGAGCTCTGTTTGAATTTTATAATTTGAAAACAAGGTGAAGGAGAGTGATGCGAAATAATTGCAAAGTCTCGACCTTTTCGAAATGCAATTACAAGACCCACCATCAGTCTGCCAGTGAGGGTGATAATTGCAGGCACCAAGTATATTTCGTAAGAATCCCGAGTTGGAACAAGACTCAGCCAGGTTTGCTGGAGAACAATGATGTTGTATTTTAAAAGATCAAGGTTGCTGCTATTGATGAGGTGATTAAAGCCCCTAGAGTTCCAGGAAAGCAAGTTAACAAATTCATTCCTCTGGGATTGTTATGATGATTGATTGCAATCTTGATTCACCCACGCCTCATAAGAATCTAATTCTGCATTTGTTTGGGCAGATGTTTTATCACCATATATTCTGGACTGCGGCCTGATGGAATCGACCATTGTCTGAACCTTCATTGGGGCATCCTGACAGAGGATGAAAACTAAGTTGTAGAGTGCCGTTCGGGCTAACCATAGAGTGTTAAGTATAACACCCAATCGGATGTATAAAAGAGCCTCATAAAGCACTGGAGGGTTGGTAAATACAACAAGGTCGATATCAGCAGAGGTGAGATCTTCCAGGGCTGTAATCTCTGCACAAATGTTTAAAATGCTTGCGCGATTCAAGTGATACTTATTAAAGGGATGACCTCGACATTTGATTAATAGTCGATGATGTTTTTTGAATTGTGCTTGGTTCTTAGATGTAGTAAGAGAAGGTCTAGACTCATTATGATGTGCTAGATTTGATCCCTCAACTGATGATTTATGAGAGCTCAAAAGCGCAGTTTCATGATCTCGACTTTGCAAGTTTGGACCCTTCAGGAGAGATTTAACATTTGGATATGTGCTTTGTATCATGTGTGCGGTATCATTAACCAAGCCAGGGCACGATTGCAGCATAAGCTGCTTGATATTGTCATTTTCCCTTTTATAATTTGCAAATGATGTTCGTATTTCATTGCGAATCTCTTGTAGTGTGCACTCTGTATCAGATGGAAATGTAACTTGTGTTGGACGATTGTCAACAGACAAATTAAGACCTTGTTGTTGAGTGATGTTCACAGTGTCAGATTAAGGAGGCATCCCTGTAAAACCCAAGAGTTGTGATGTATTCATCATTGGTTTAGGTAACACAGTAGTTTTCAGAGTTTGATTAGAAGTGAAAATTAAGGCTTGCGCCGGTGCCATTGAAACCGACGCCACCAAAAGGTCATCTAAGGGCTTGTACGATATAGGTTCCATTATTTGACGCTCAACATCTTGTTCAAGCTGTAAGCGTCTTTTTTTCTTCGCTGCCGTGATTAATCTTGCAACCTTTTTATGTTTGATGTTAGGAGGCAACCTATTAAGAGGTTGAGCTGATTTCGATAACAGAGTGTCATTTGTAAGGTTCGAAACAGCATATTTAGAACTGAGAAACATTGGAGCTAGAGTGGATGTCAATTTTTGTTCTGAGCTGAGGATTGCGGTTGCTGGGATGGCATCCACAGTTGGCCTAAAGGCTTGTTGAGAATCATTAACTACAACAATTTCAGAAACAGGAGCAGAAGAGACAGATTTTATAGAGACATTAGCAACAACATTAGCAGAATGAAGTGCAAGAGTCACAGGCACAGGTACAGGGGGTTTTAAGAGAACATTATTGGTGCAGGTAGTTTGAGTGCCTTGATCACAATGAATAGGAGGGCACTTAACATTCATTTGAGACTTCAAACCTATCTCATGAATGATAAAGTCATGTGATTGTAACATACAGTCAGTTTGGTGTTGTATTTTGCCATCTAAGGTTTCATAAAGCTTAGCCAGTGACAGTAAAGCTGTGTTCATGGCAGTTAAGGTGTTATTAAGGGACTGGAGCTTCAGGGAAGGAAAATCTGTTATTTCTATTCAAAGTTTGAGGATCTTGAATGAAATAAGGATGACCACCAACAGTTTCATGAAACTAAGAGCATCTGGGAGTAGGAGCTACAAAGGATGAAGACCGGTTAGAAACACTAGAACATTTTTCGAACATGACTGGAGATTTATACAATTCTTGTTTATCATTATCTTCCGGCTTGCTTAGAGAAGTTGGAATAGACAATACTGTTGGAGGACTAGACCTGCGCGATCTATCATTTCATTGTATCAAATCACCAGTGTTTGAACAAATATATTGCACGTCAGAGTTAGAAGGATCATGAGGAGAGGAAGAATTGAATAATTCAAGAGCCTCAGCATCTGTTTTGCCCGTTAACGTATATTTCTCATATTCCTTTCTTAGTAAATGTTGAGCCGGTACCGAACATAATGGAGGATTTGTCGGTAGTAGTTCAGCTTCTGTCTTGGGAGGAACAGCATGAGTTTCCGGTATTTGGGTGACACATATCTCACCAAATTTACATGCTAGGGCAATGGAAGCATCAGCAAGTTCCCTACTAGACATAGTTTCAGGAGACATGTTTGACACATTAGCTTCAATCTGCACTGTAGATTCACTCTGTATTGGAACAACAGACAATGGACACACTGATTTTGTTATTGAAATGGTATTCACAGGGATGGGGAATGCTTTTTGGAACTTTGCTCCATCGGGTAAACAAAAGGAGCGAATGTCAGCAGTCAGGGATATCGACCTTTGTTTCTTTTCTTGGTTCTCTTTAAGTCTTTTAGCTAAAAAGACTTTTCAGGATTCTAAGGGAAGAATATCATACAGACCATTGCCAATTTTGGGCATCCCAGATTTTAAAGAAATTATTGATTAAGACATATCACAAACAGATACCATAAATATAGGTCAAGTATCACGTACCTGATGAATCAAAAGTCTGGCACCTGATGGGTGTGTTAATGTGACAATGGATGATATAGCACAGTTTCCAGTACCAGACAGTGTCCTTTGGAACTATCAAACACCGGGACCTAGGCCACCACAGAAGAATCCATTCAATATAGGAAAAATCAATCGAATTAGAAATCGAGAGGAGATGAAAGTAAAAAAGCTAAGGCGGCCCGCGCCACGCACCACGAACAGCAAACAGTACTTAGCTGTACTTGGTGCGTGGCGCGGGTGCGCCTGGACGTTTGTATTTAAAGGAAGAGACTACTCCTCATGAAGGCTAGATGGGTGGAGGCTCGTTCCAGGAAGAGCCTTTAAAATAAAAACAAGATAGACTTAATAATTGGAAGAAGAAAAAATAATAAACATCCAACAAATTCCACTGGTCAAAAGACCAAAGGAGACCAAAGGAGTCAAAGGAAGCAAAGCGTGTTCAGAGATGTAATCATCTTCTTTGCTGTTTGTTGTGAGTCAGGCACACGAGGTGTCACCGGAAAAGACGTCCTCCTGGGTAATATGTATCCAAAGAGTCAGCGTGCAAGAGATTCCAGCACCTACAGCAAACAGTACTTAGCTGTACTTGGTGCGCGTCGCGGGTGCACCTGGACGTTTGTATTTAAAGGAAGAGACTACTCATCACGACGGCTGGAGGGGCGGAGCCTCGTTCCAGGAAGAGCCTTCTTTGCTGTTTGTTGTGAGTCAGGCACACGAGGTGTCACCGGAAAAGACGTCCTCCTGGGTAATATGCTCCGTGTTAGTACCAGCGAGCAGGAAGGCAACCAAGTAGTCAGCGTGCAAGAGATCCCAGCACCTACAGCAAACAGTACTTAGCTGTACTTGGTGCGTCTACTTCTGTACCCATCTTAAGCCAGTAAAAGTGCAGAGATAACCTCTCTTTGGTCTTCTTAAAACTTAAGTGACCAGCCAGAGGTACCTCATGGGCTAACTGCAGAAACTGGAGTCGGTTCATTCGGGGTACTACAAGTCTTTTGTAGTACCCAGGGGTTGACTCAGTTGGTTCAATGTAAAAGAGGCCATCCTCCCAGTGTAACCTATACTTCCCAGACTCAGTCTCATGGAGCTGAGAAGTGGCCTGTTGGCGAAGACCTTCCAAGGTAGGACACTCTCTTTTTCCCTTACTGAAATCTTCCCTGTTGGGTCCACCTCCTGCCAGTAAAGACTGCAGTTCAGGATGGTCAACAGGGTCAAAATCTCCTACCAAGGTAAGATCCTCTTCTAGATCTGATTCCTCAGTATCTAGTTTGACCATACAGGGTTGAACCTCACACTCAGCCTCAGCTGGTGTGGGAGTCACAGATGTGACTTTGGACAGTCTCGAGAGATGTCCTTCTGGGCACAGGAGTGCTTGCTGGTTTCTTGCTGGCAGACTTAGGTTTCCCCTTTGTCTGGTCTTGTTTTGCAATGGCAGTAAGTAAGTCCTGTGGACTTGGGGGGATAGCTTCCTCTATCATGTCCCCAGGAGAGCCTCTTAAGGTTCTCTCCCTTGCAGACCTTGTGAGCTCCTGCTTCCTTCTGCTGCGGGGCCTGGGGGTACTAGACACAACTCCAAGAGTTTTAAGGTCCTTACCCTGCAGGACCCTCCCAGGTACGTTATTTTGCACACTTACAGGTATCCTGACAGTCATGTCATTACACTGGATGAGAGCTGGTAACTGGGGAACCATTTGCACAGGGCCTCCAGCTAACTTGGTTAAGTGTTTGGGTGCCTTAGCAACATCCTCCACTTTGAAAAAACATTCATCAACCACAGTTATGCTGGCTCCAGTGTCTCAGATGGCAGGGGTCTCCTGACCATTCACAAGAACATTATCTTTGTAATACTCTTTAGTATTATCTGGGATTGTGTTATAGACATCTAAGTTCTGTTGTTCCCAAAGACACTAAAGAAACACTAGCTGAGACTCTCATGGGCTCATCAGCTAGTAACTGAAAGTTTCCACTGGTCATAGGTACTTCATCCACCTGGGAGAAGGCTAAGGAGACAGTGTTGATCCCTGAAGGTCTACCCTTACACTTGGGATCTCCTTTCACATGGCCAGGCAACCCACAAACAAAGCATTTTCCAAATGCTCTCTGGAATGGAGGTTTGCTCTGACCTCCATCTGGTGTGGAACCAGATGGTACACTAGCCTGATTCGGTTTACCCTGTGGCTTACCCTGGTTATGTTTGGGTCCCTCTTTTGGATCAGAGTTATTGGAATTCTCTTTGTTGTCTTTCTTTGGCTGCTTTCCGTCATCCTTTTTCTGAGTTGCCCCAGAATCCTTGTGAGTGGCCCAGTTGGCAACCCACAAGTCAGCAGCCTTAGCTAGTTTCTTAGGATCTATCTCCTTTGAATCAGCCAAGTGCTGTCTAAGCTCAGGGGAACAGACATCAAAAATAGACTCCAACATTACAAGATTCTTCAAACCTTCATAAGTGTTCACTTTGTAACCCTTAACCCAACCATCTAAGTTGTTCAAACATTCACAATCGAGGTAGCACAAGCGGTACCATCATGCTTTTTGAGGGTTCTAAACCTCTTAAGATACTGGGAAAGGGTCTTCCCAAATCTAGCTATTAATGCTAGTTTCACACACTCATAATCCTGTTTATCCACCTCCCCCAACTCCATTACAGCATCACTTGCAACCGGGGGGAGCCCAGAAAAAAGCCAGGGAATCAGCCGATTCCCTGAGATACCTTGAATCCCATGATTGTACTCAAACATTGCTAACCAATCCAAAACATCAAGTTTAGTCTCAATCATACCAATCATCTCTTTTGGCATACAGGGTCTCTTAGGGCTGGAAGACCTAGAGGACTCTGGGAGAGAAGCATTTTCTAGAGACAGTTTCTTCATTTCTAGTGCATGGTTCAGCTCCATTTCTCTGAGCCTTAACTCTTGATGTTTCATGGCAGTTTGTGCATCAATACGTTTCACTTCCAATTCAAGTCTCATTTTTTCAAGCAAAATAAATTCAGGAGTAACTGTAGGACCTGTTGTAAAGATACTGGTGGGGGGTGTCTGTACTTCCGCTCTCTATATGGTAGAGGAGAGGCACAGCGGACCCCAGCCAAGATTCTCAATAGGGTAGCAATGGACAAGCAATCAAGGCCTAGCTTCTCATGAGGTGATGCAGGCTGGTTCTTAAGTACAGTGTAGTCCCCGAACCCCCACAAAGGAATGTCCACACACTGTATTACTGAAAACACGGTCTTTTTATAATTAATATTCAAAGGTATGTACACGATCACAATAACGCACTTTGTACTCAGAAATCAACAATGGCAAATATATACAATTCTAAAGTGGTACCACCAATATTATCAGATCTCATTAAAGTGCATCAACTATACGGTTAGTATGTCACACAGATCAATAACAAGGACACCAGCAATAGAGATAGGAAAGGATGCAAGATGGTTGAGACAATAGGCAGAATACTGGCCCCTACCTATAGACACAGTTCTGTGTGGAGATCCCCCCACCTGGGCAACCTGTAAAATAAAGATATAGCACAAGCCCAGTCCAAATATTGCTCAATAGCCTTGTTCTCTCCTATAATGTTTTTACCCCCCCAATGTACCTGTTGGAGTAGAGTTCTTCGAAGAAGCGTCGACGGATCCTTCTTGAGTGACTCCCTTTAAAGCAGGAGTCACGGATCGTCGAGAGGCGGCGAAGAAGGTGAACTTGGCGTCGACGGCGTAGATGAGAAGTTCGAGGGTGCCGAGGCCACGGCGCCGATCCAGGCGGTGCTCGTCAGCGACGTCCTGCGAGGATGAGGTGTGCGGGGCACCCCGGCGATTGATTGTTCAGGACCACAAAGAGTTTCTGAAGAACTGTGGCCCAGCAAGGGTGTCGAGTCATCGAAGCCTTTGTGGTCTCTGGGTGGCGGGAAACCCACCGGCGGATTCTCCTCGGCGCGTCGGCGGCCTTGATTTTCTCCGGCGGGACAAAGCGGTTGACGTTGCCGACAAGGGATTCCTTCGATTCAAATGTCCTTAGGCAAAGGAGCGGGCGGCTCCGGTTGTCAGTGGCATGGCGTCAAGTGGTCCCCGCGTCTGGGCAACACAACTTCGACGGGCCTCCAGCAGTTACACAAACCTGCGAACCCTGGTCGACGGCAATGGACTTTGACAGCGGCGAAGTCCGGGTGCTTCACTTCGTTCTCCTCAGCGGTCCCGTCTCGGGTCGGCAGCCTTTCGAGGGTCTGACTTCCAGGGAGTTTTGGTGAAGGTTAGCGGTGCTCGATGGTCCCTTGGGGCACGGCGAGAGGGCGCCTTACCAGGTCCTCTCTCGGATCAGTCTTCGACGAGTTCAGCAGTTTTCAAATCGTGCAGAAGCAAATGCAACAGCAAGTCTTCTTCTTCCAGCTGGGCGTCGAGGATCAGCAGTTCCAGTTACTCTTAAAGTGCAGACACAGCTTCTGAACAATTTCCAGTGGTGAGAGGTCCCCAGATATACTATCCTGTCTCTCATCCACACTGCTGGGTCACTCTTAGCAGCCAATCATACAGAAGGGCATTCAGGCCATCCTCCTCCCTCTCAGACACTCACAACAAGGAATGTGGATTGGGACAAGCACCCAGCCATTCAACACTACACACTGCATTCAGGCCAGTTTCGGGCAGGGCTGTCTCAGTCTTTGTCTCCCATACCAGAAACCAGACAGCCACAGCAAGAAGTGCATATTGGTCACAAACTCCATTCACCCAGGTTCCACCCACAGGGCGTACCCACAACATACAGTCATTGGGAAGGCTCCAGCCAGTCTGGACTGGACTTCACAACAACACCATGTATGGAACTTCCACCCAACAGCCAGTCTGGGGGAAGGGACAGAGTCAGGGCTTCCCAGGACTTTGAGAAAACAAGCTAACAGGCAATAGAAAGCAAGAGGCCGTAGGTGCCATCTTGTTTTCTATCAGGAATCAACTGATTCCAATGGCAGGGCCTGGGTATCCCAAAATGAAGGATACTCGGGGCACCTGTCAAATTCAGCATGGAGCTGCCACCAGCCCATACCCTGCTCTTTGGGCCACCCACAGGTGCCCAAAAACATACACTAGGGGCACAGGGTTGTATCCCCACCCATGGGTGCCGTAAGGGTATCCCATGAGTCTGTTCACCAAACCAAAAGAGAGAGAGCTGCACCGCCAGGAGTCCCACATGAACTCCTGCACGGAAAACACGACAGAACACACGATAAAAAGGCAGTAAAGGACAAGGATACAGAGGCCCTGTCCCTCCGATGCATTTCCAGCATCACACCTGTGGGGGTCCCAGTTGTCATGATCTCTGCTTCCAAAAGGTCAGGGTTTTCCCAACTCCCTTGGAAGCAGATCCATAACCCAGGTTCCGAGTGCCAACCAGTCCCAATTGGGACCTTTTGGACCCAGTCCTGGCGCCAGTGGCACCAGGCTCATAAATATGCCCCGTCCCAGGGCTTGAAGCACCGGGCTCATAATGCTTGGGTGGACTTACCTTCAGCAGACCATGCTGCTTACTTGCCTGCCAGTTGAGCCTCTGATCCTCTTCTGTTTGGAACTACTTTTCCTGTTGGGTGGGGCTGGAGCCACTCCCTAGATTCAGAACACTGGAACTCTTCTGGAAGGCAGGAACTCTTTTCTTACCAGGAACTCTTTTCTTACTTAGGCGTGGCTGTGGAAGGAGACACCTAAGCACTACAGGAGGCTATTTAAACCACACCCGGTGGATGAATCTTGCTTTGCGTTATTCTGCAACCTCTGCAGCAGAACGCTCATCGTGTCTTCTGCATCCGGTCCTGGGCCTAAGGAAAAAGGCTTACCATCCTGAATCCAGTCTTCAGCAACACCTATAAAGACAAGAAAGAACAGGTTAGCATTCCGGCATCTGAAAGGCAAAGGCTTACCATCCTGAATCCAGTCTTCAGCAACACCTATAAAGACAAGAAAGAACAGGTTAGCATTCCGGCATCTGAAAGGCAAAGGCTTACCTACTCTTCGGCGCTGCATCCCGCATCTGAAAGACAAAACAAGGTGCGTTTAAAGACATTGGGGAACTTTAATACTCACGTGCCATGACTCCTTTCCACATCTAATCCAGTGGGTATTCCGGCACCCTGCAGCCGCTCCGAACTCGTACCTGCAAAATAAAAAGACAGTTAGAGCGCATAGTGAAGCAGGCAACAAGCGCTTACTTACGTGTTTCCAGGCGCTTCTATTCATCACACGGGCTCCATCTTCAACTCACTTCAGCCCGTCATCCGCCATCGCCGGAACCCTGCAAAACAAGAGACATCATTACTAAAAACTTTAAAGACATTTGAATGACTCGAAACTTACCGTTCGTGCAGTAAACGACGGACAGCAGTCCTCTGAAGTCAAGAGGCCTGCGCTACCTATCCAGTGAAGAAACTGGTTACAGCACCCTGCCCCGAGGCAGATGGAGAGCTCGGCATTCACTTACCTAAGGTGAGAGCGTTAACCTTTGGGGGTCTACAGGAGAGGAGAAGAGGAAAGAGATAGGGACACCCCAATAACCCCAGTTCATTAACCCCATATTTTCTATCTGCAGACATCTTACTCTACACGTCAGGCATACAGTGCACAGAGGTCCAGCCCAAAGAGCCAACCGGGTGCTACACATCACCTTTGAAGATACGGTAGTCGCCCAGTCAAGACCGGCGCCTCTGCGAGAATCAGGTGAGCGTTACACCAGTGGACAGAGGTTGTGCTTTCTGAGCAGGCAAAGGAGTTGCAGGCTTTCCTAGCTAGGACACATCTACTTCTTCTAAAGTAACACTCTCAGAATCAGAAACATCAAAATCCACATTTCCTGGAGTGGCAGGTCCTTCTGACCCACTCTCCAGACTTGTTCCCATTAACTTTGCAACCAGTTCAGATTTCTTTCCTTTACCAGAGAGATTCTAATCCCTACACATGGTTCTCAGAACCTCAGCAGTATAGAGTAAAAGACTCTCTTCAGTGTAGCTTTCCATATTTGAAATGATTCTTTTTAGTTTAATAGACTTAGAGGTGTGTTAGTTGAACCCAAGCAATAGCAGCTCTCTAAGTGTAATCACTCTACTTCCAAATCCTCACCGCTGTACACCAGTGTTAGGCAGAATCCTGTGCAGTGCCCTTAGGGACCCCTACACACAATTAAGACTACAGGTGGCAATACAAGATTTACCTTTGGTGCAAGCCTGTACTACTATGTCAGAGTGGTAGCAGTGGCGGAGCAGCCAGGCTTATCTCAAGAGTATATGCGCAGTAGCAGAGATTACACAAAGGGACCACAATTACTGTGACTCAAGCAAACACTGACTCAAGGTTTCAGGTAGAAAAATATAAGTACATTTATTTTTAAACCATTCGTTATAAACACAACACTTCTATTAAACTTAAAAATAAAAAAACACGTTAAATATACTACAACTAACCAATTCACTTTGTACAGTATGTCTCAAGGTAAGTACCCTGTGTTTGAATGAACCGGTGGTAGGCACAAAACATGTTACCGCAAATACGATTGCAATCACTTTTTGACAGTTCGGTCTACTAATTAAAAGCGTATCCGTGACATGAAATGCTACCAGGGCAAAAACTCACTTAGCACCTGAGATACCCACAGGGAGTTGGAGGCAAAAATCACAGGCAATATGTTGGTTAGGCAGACAAAATCGAGAAACACTCATAGACAAAAGTTCAAATGTCAAAGGGCCGGTGCCAGGGTCAAGTGGCACCGGGCCTGTTGCCGAAGATCACACAGTCAGATAGTTCACGATTCAACGTAGCTAAGAGTACCTCGATATTGTCAATGTTCGGAAGCAAAGTTATAAGAAGGAGGGAAGACAAGGGCAAGCCTTGGAAATCAAGAAAAGGGTTTCACCCAGTTTCCTCAAGCAGAACACAGTACCTTATTCCAATGATGCAGCTGGTGCCCTGGCAGTTGTTCCTGTTGGTTTCCCGCAGACCCACGATTCCTGGGGCTTTGTTGTGAAGGAGGACGTCTGAAGGGGGTCTGCACCACACAGGGATGAAGACGGCAGCAGCAATAACAAATAAAAGGTGCGCTCCTTAAAAAGACAGGAGAGGCTCTTCAAATGGCTATCCGGACCACTACAGCTGTGTGCAGCGATTTCGACCAAGGAAGAGGATCCTCTGGCTGTGGAAGACAGGCTGGTTATCCCCACCAGGCTCAAGGGAAGAAGACTCCGGACTGGATCTCCTCTTAGTCGTTGAAGGGCAGATAGCTCAGGACTGCAGCAGGGCTTCACCGGGACAGGGTAGTTGCAGCAGCCGTCGTTCTCTCCACTTCTCTTCGGTTCCTTGTAGATCCAGTGGCGACTATCTGAATTCTAGCCCAAGAGACCTGCTTTTTATGTGAAAATCCCCCATTTACACAGCTTGGCTGTCAATCACCCAGCAGGGGGGTTGTCCAGCCCGGACAACTACCCTGGCCAATCATGACAAAGTGCGACTTGGGTTTCCTAGGATACCCTGTGCAGGGGGTGACTACACTCCTCCCTCACATTCAGCCCACCTAGACACCCAGGCGCCTTGAGGAGGGTAGAATCCTGCCAAAAGACAGTGAACAAAGGAGGCAAACCTAGTTTGCAGCGCAAAGTAAAACACAAGAAGGAGTTTAACAAAAATAAATGGCGAATAAACCGCACCGGAGCCAAACGAAAAAGGATTTGGTCAAGCGGGTTTAAGGTTAAGGCTACCGCAATAGCCTTCAATGTTACCACGGTTATATAAGATAACCGCGGTAGAAATTTAGGGTAATATCACTGCCACCAGCCATGTCTAAATGTTAAAAGAGCGAAACAATGCTCTACAAGGTACAGATGAAAAAGAGTTAAGAGTTAACCCTTCCAGTACTCCATGTAAGATGGGGTGCACTGGATCTGTGGTTAGTTTTGACTAAGTAAAGTTAATGGTAACTTTACCCTTTTCTGGGGGACAGTAGTCACCTCAGAAATGGAGTCGGTGGGAAGTCTAAATGACAACCCTGTGCCACTGCACAGAAGGTGCGGTGTGACACACACAAAGAAGGGGGCTACTGAAGTGGTGTGCCCCAGAGACCACAATCCCAAAAACAGGTAAAAACACATAGAAAAATACAAGTAATAGTGGTGAAAAGCTCACACTCTTACCAAGTGGAAAAGAAACAACTCCTGAGATCCAGCAAAGCTGCTGAGGGACTCACTAGGTAAGGGAAATTAGCCATGAAATGAGAATTCTCCCTAACAGTAAGCTCACTCATAGAGGAAGAGGGCGACCTGGCCAGGCGGCCTGTAAATAGTGGCTACAAAGAGAGAGAGGTCAGGAGAGAAAGAGAGCCTGCAGAACAGGCCTTCAAAGGAGGAGTGGTGCTGCATTGGAATGAAAGAAGCAGGGATCCACTCGTGAAAAATCAAGGCTACACCCCCACCTTGACGGTTGGTTCTGGGTTAAGAGAGGATCTTGTAGCCATCGGGAAGGAGAGTTTCAAAACTCTCTTTACAATACATTGGGTATTGCATTTCAAATCATGACTAGACATACATTCTTTCTGTGAAAGTGTGATTTATTTACAGTACAGTGTTGACTGTGGTGTATGGCCTAGGCCATGTGCATGTGCTCTCTGTCTAAAAGTAGTTTGTGATGAGTTGATAGCGTCCCTCACGTCCGTCCATATCATCCCTGCGATGGGGCACTGCCATCTCAGCCTCACTGTCACTGCTGTCATCCCCCTCCACTGGAGGCATGTTCATTACCTGGGAGTTGGGAAATGATGCGCTTGACGCACATGTTATGTAACATGGCACAGGCCAGGATGATCTTGCCTACTTTCACGGGGATGTACATCAGGGCACCCCCAGATCTACTTAGGCAGCGGTACCTTGCCTTCAAGAGTCCAAATGTATGCTTGGTGGTACACCTTGTCTGGATGTGGGCACGGTTGTAGGCATGCTTAAGCTGATTTTGGGGATGCCCGACAGGGGTCATGATCCATGGCAGCAAGGGGTATCAGGAATCACGGGAGGGACACAAGGGGTGCACAGTCATTGTGGTGGTGGTGACATTCCAGCCATGTTTGGATCTCTCCCTTTCACTATTCTTTCTTCATTCATCGTTCAGATTCATTCATGTTACCTGCCTATGGGTATGTGCGCTTGTGACAGGCAAGTCACCTGGCTTCATGCTGTGGAAGGCACTGCTGCTGGGGAGGTATGTCAAATTTGGCTGACATGGCTATGGTGCAGGCGGTGGGAGATGTACACAGTGTGTACATGCTGGGGTAGGTGGCATGGGGCAATGCATTCTGATGTGCCTGGCCATCTGTGCACAACTTGTGATGGTGTGCCCTTTCATTTGCCCATGCCCCACATGCCAAATATGCCCTCCAGCCCATGCATGCAATTTGTGTACATACTGTTGTATAACACACATGCACTAGTGACAGTGGATAATCCCAACTACACAGTGCACAAGCTATGAGTAGGAACTTTCACTCACCCAACAGCCAGGTCCTTGCTCTGCTGTATCGTGCCATGTACCCGGGGAGCGTGGAGTTACGCAGCACATGGAGTCGTGCGTGAATCCGGGGAAAGGTGCACTACAGTGCCCTATCAGGAGGTCTGCATCACACACAACCTGGATGTTCAATGAGTGATAAATTTTCCTGTTGCAGTAGACTTCCTCATTGTCATGTTTGACCACCAGCTCACCATGCCTGCAGTCGAGCACGTCTATCACGTTTGGTATACCTGCCAGGGCATGGAAGCTGACTTTTGTGACATTGACCTGGGCCGGTGTTCTGGGGAGGGCAATGTGGTCAGACACGTGACGCAGAAGGGAATCCAGGACCTGGACTAGCACCTTTGATAAACAGGGCTAGGATATCCTGTGTAGCTCCCACACAGTGTTTTGAAAGGTGCCAGTGGCCAGGAAATGCAGCACCGATACTACCTTGAGCAAGGGGGTCATGGTGGTCCGGATGCCAATTAGGCCCCGGATGTCATCCTGGATTAGGTCGACTATGGTGATTATGGTTACCCTGTCCAGCCGATACAGGGTGAGGATCTGTGAGGTTCCAGGGTGTAGCCCTTATGTAGGGTATGGGTGGCTGCCTGCGGGGTGCTACCTGCTGACCATCGTTAATCTTCATGGCCATCATCATCCTCCTCTTCCGCCTGCGCTTCAGCCGCCTCCTCTGCCTGTCTGCCTCTTCCAATTCCAGCTCATATTGGATCCCTGCATGCAGGGCCTCCAGCTCCATGACTGCTGCTGTAGCTGCCAGCATGGTTGTGTTGGAAGGTGTGTGGGATGTGTGTTTGGTCCTTTTGAGCATTCACAGTGCTCATGGTGTGCAGCTGGGCTAATTATGCCCCCCTGTGGCCTGTTGCTGCACGCAATGATGCTGTTTCCAGCACGGTTTTCACAGTGGCACCAGCATTTTTATGTCAGTGTTTCCGTGTTGACGGAAGTCGTAATGATTCCGTAATTCAGTTGTGCCTGTGTTTCCGGCAGTGCCTTCGGGGGCTGCCACTGTTCAAAGTTTTCAAAGTTCTGAACCCTCAGAGGCAATCAGGCGCATCAACTTACGAGTGATCATTTCCCCATCCATTCGAGAGAGGGATTACTTTCAATTTTTACCATAGCAAAGGATACACTATGATAGGGACCCTCGACACGGCCACACCAGCTACCATACGTCCTGATGAAGGCTCACACAATATAAGCTTCATCAAGCAACTTCACCTGGGGCCGAAACACAACAGTGTTGACGATTTCTTCACAAACTCAGTGTCCATTTGATACACTGACATTTGTTCTTTGTTCACCAATAATTTGCTCTGTTTTATGTTCACATTGTATTTGGATTGTCTAACATGTGGTTCAACAAAAACAAAACATGGTGTTTGTTCACCAAAATCCAGTCCAGTTGTCCAGATTATACCTATTTGTTTTGTATACAAAGTTGTAAATAGTCAAGTGTCATTGGGTTCTATTTCTTCACATTGAAACATTTATGAAAATTAAAAATGCAAGGCCAGTAATCTTACTGACCAGGCTGAAAGTATGAACTATTGTTTATTGTGTGTAGGAGTACAACAAGAAATGTGTGTGTTATCTTTCCTCCTGATTTGTGGGATTGTATAAAAGTGTCATCGATGATGCCATTTGTGATGTAATTTTTGATGTCATTGGTGTTAGTATGAGGAGTGTACGGTGGGGGCATGAGTTGTAGTCCCAATGAGACCCAAGCTACACCTCATTGATGGCACCCAATGAGGCTGAAACATGTCTGGGGCTGCTTTTGGTCTCAAGCAGAAGCGATGTGACCAAGCAGTTCAGGCTGGACTGTCCCTTTTAGGATGTGACCAAGCCTGATTTGCATATGGTCTTTCCCTTTCTGTAATGGCTTGGCAGCCAAAGAACAATGGTCTGAAGGTTGTCCAGAGCGATACCAAAAGTTGTTATTAATTCGAAACCTTCCAACCATCACGTCTTTTATTTTTGCTGAAGTCCCCCTGAGTGGGAAGGGTATGCCCAGACCTAGGTCCCATGCCTGGTGGGCCTAGAGACCCAAGTTAAACTTCACTGATGGTACGCAAGGAGGCTGAGACATGTCTGGGTTGCTGGTGGTCTCGTACAGAAGAGATGTGACAAAGCAGTTTGGGCTGGACTGGGCCTTTTGGGGTTGGACCAAGCCTGATTTGCATATGGTGTTTCCTCTTTTTGTAATGTGTAATGGCTTGGAGGTGAAGAGTGGTGGTATGGAGGGTTGCCCAGAGCAATGCCAGAGGTTAAGATTAATACTAAACCTCCCTGCACACACCTCTTTTGTTTTGGCACGAAGTATGGTTGCAAATTGCTGTTTTTTTGATTTTGCGCTGCAACCATAATATCCCTTTAAAAAATGTGATTTCTCAGAATTTCAAAGGTTTTATTTTAGAGCAACCTAACCATAACGTCCCTTTAACAATTCTTTTTCACTGAATTTCCCAGGTTTGTATTAGTGTAACGTAACCATGATGTCCCTGTAACAACTTGTTTCACTGAATGTCAACATTTGTCTATAACTAAAGATGTTTCATGACGTTGAATCACTGTATGTTATTCCAGTATTAACATATATGAAAGAACTATAACAGTTCTTTAGTAAACATATTTTTAGCAGCCCAACCTCATGAGTCTCACTTGGGGATTGTGAAGGGTCAGAAGTGAGAGATGGACACACAGTTGTAATGTTGTCAACATTAGACATTTTTTAAAATAAAAAGGGTTTGAATAAAGGCCTTTTTGCCCTTATCCTAAAGAAGGTTTCCCCTCATCAAAACCAGAGATCAGTCTGTGTTTCGTCGTCCAAATAAGGCAAACTGTCCCTGTGTCCAAAACGTATTTTACCCTCACACTAAAAATGAACAAAAAAAGGTGCAAGGTAAATGTCTATGCTTCAAATTCAGCAAAAAGTGTGCAAAAACTAAGCGTGTAAATCCAACAATCCTTGCATCCATAGGTTGATTCCCTTCCCCTGAACTGTTTCAGGTAGAATATTGAACATTTTTTTTTTAATCAATGGTTCTATAAGAGTAGTAGAAATGTCTCTTTCATCCAGCACTTTCTTAAAGATGATGGAACATTTAGTTTTTCCCAAGCAATGGTGATTTTAAGGATGTCAAAGTCTCTTTTTCTAAACAATGGCCTTTTAAGGATGGCAAAGTGTCTCGTCTATACAGCAACCTATTAAAGGTAGTCTCCTGGTTTATTCCCCTGCCAGGGACCTTTTCACAATGACATCTTTTTTAAAAGCAACTCTAGATGGATTACCTGGTGTACTCCCCTGCCAGGAATCCCACTCTGGGCTTGGTAGACCCCCTGGTGTACTCTCCTGCCAAGTATCTTTCCCCCAAAGGCTTACTGCCTGATGCACTTCTTTAACCAGGTCTTCTTAAAATCTTTTCTTTATCTTTCAGTTATCTTTCTCTTTATGTATAACACAGTTGTACTCCTTCAATGTTTGATACTTTATTGGCTCCAGGTATTACTTGTTCCAACTTTCCCCACATAGGCACCTGATGTATGGATATTTGTTTGTTAACTTAATTGTTAGTGTTCATTGGCTTGTGGCAATACATGTTCCAATATTCCCCATAATGACATCTCATATGTGAAGATTTGTACAGGTCCTGATGTAGGTCGAAGCAACAAAGGGGCGAGATTCTTAGTGCCCATTATAGATGACCGAAACACGTGTCGACCCAGAATACTGTTTGTAACATTAATGGACAGGCATATACACCTGTATTAAAGAAAGGGTTGGAATATTGTGCCAGTTGATTGTCTTTGAGATGGTGATATACAAGGTCTCACCTTCAGAAAAAGTTTAGATATGATGTGTATATGAGAGTGTGAGTATGAATGTGTAATGGGAGAAATGACTGTGAGCCAGGAATTGCTAGAAATGTATTGACATTTATTGCAGAATAATTGTGCAGAGTATATATATATTTTTGTATTTATGAAATAAAATTGTATGTAGAATTAACAAAAGAATAATCGTATTGTGCCATCCTCAATCTACTGGTCAAATTTTTGTTATATTTCCTGTACTTTTACCTGAAGGACCAGGGATTCATTGCAGGTAACCCCTATATTTTTTTAACCATAGAGGACTGTGGACACCACATCAGGAAGTAAGTCCTCGAATGATCCAAGATATCACTATTATTTTGTTTTTCCTACTGTTTGGGCATTTTTACAAAATCTACTGGATGGTTTAACACCTAATTTGCAAAAGCATTCTTTTGTGACCAGGCCACTGCTCCTCGCGCAGGTTTGGTGCAGCGATACAGACTGCAGCCGCACGCAAACGTTTTGCCCATTCAAATCTGTCCAGATTTTGAAAGGTTTGAGACCCCCTACAACTCTGCCCCTGTTTGACCAAACCGCCTCAAACGCTGCAAATGAATACTGGGTCAGCTCTATATTGTTTTGTGCAAAGTTTTCTTCGACTGTCAAGTTTTAAGCCATCCAAAAATTATTCTTCCAATAGGTAAGCCAACTTAACCATAATTACAGGATCGCTAATGCCTAACCTATAACATCAATTAAAGGGCGACACAAGTTAATGTACAGCTAAGGTGAAATGTATCATCCATAGGAAATGGAAACAATTCTATGTTTAGTAACTTTTGAGCCATAGCACAGATCATAACTCATTTTTAAAAACATGAATTGTGGCACCAGACCCCAAAACTGGAACGTTTTGTGCAAATCCATGTTACGGTTCAAAAGATATACAGGGTTAAAAAATTGTGTCTTTTTCACCTTCCCATTCATTCTATCATAGGGAAATTTTTGCTCAAACGCATAGCCTAAACCGCTGGATGTTTTTGAACAAATAACCAAGTTGGGCACAAAGCGCTCAGAGGAAATCCTTTGTTTCCCGTAAATCCATCCAGTGTTTCTTTTTTAAATTTGGCGTCGATCAGGGTCTCCCTGTACCCAAAAAGTTAGTTATAGCTCCCAAGATGCATTGCTCGTGCCAAGGATTTTAATTTCTGAAAATCCGCCATTACACAGTTCACTATTCAGGATCTAGATTTGTTTTTGGAAACTGCCCTAAAATGGGGTTTAAGTATTGCAGTTTCGAAGCCAGGGAGGATGTGTGCAGGCTACAAAAGGATGATTTGTGAAGGTTTTGGGATAGTGTAGTTCATTTTTTTCAAGAGTTTTGCTGAGATCTCGATTTATTTTTTTGAGTGGCATAAAAAATTATTAAATACTTTATGGCTACAATATTTTGCAACTCAGCAATCACAGTGATTGCTTGTTAGGGCAAGAGGAGTATTTAGGAACTAATCTGTTTTTTTTTTTAGATTATAAAAAAGTTGTGGGGATTTCTTCCTAAATTGACTTTCAATGTGTGGAAGGGAAAATTTGGGGTGGGAATTAGTGTTTCGTGGACTTGAATTTCACACAAAAACGTTGATTCAACTAATAATATTTCACAGAAGCTTGACGGGTGGCGATGTAAGCTTGCAATAGACTTTGTTTTGATTGGATAAGCTTATCACATGATTTACACTGAAGATCGAGAACCTTTCCTGACGTCAGCAGGGAAGATCTCTATATTACTGCACCCCACCCTTCCTCATCACAGTACTCAAGTGGTAAGCTTACCTCTAACCCCACATCCCTCTTCCTCATTCCATTAATCAATATTAATCTTACATTTACCCCCACATCCTTCTTCCTCATCCCAGTACTCAACAATAATCCCACATTTACCCCCACATCTCTCTTCGCCATCCCAGTTCTCAAAAGTACTTTTACCTTTATCCCACATCCCCCTTCTTTGTTCCTTCCTATACCCAATGGTAATCTTACATATACCCCTACATCCCTGTTCCTCATCACCATATCCATTAGTAATCTTACCTTTACTCCTATATCCCTCTAACTCATCTCAGTCTCTTATTAGCCCCACTTCACTCTTCCTCGTCACAGTCCTCCACTTTCCCTACCTCACTCAACATCATCACAGTCCCACAGTACCCCCACCGTACACTTCCTCATCACAGTTCCCCACTACCCCATCTCATTCTTCCTTGTCACAGTCCTCCACTACCCCATCTCACTCCTCATCATAGTCCCTGATACCCCCACCTCACTCTTCCTCCTCACATTCCCCCACTAAGCCCACCGTACACTTCCTCATCACAGTTCCCCACAACCCCACCTCACTCTCCCTCGTCACACTGTCCAACTACCCCCATTTCACTCTTCCTTGTCACAGACCACCACTAATGCCTCCTCGCCCTTCCTCCTCCCAGCCCCCCACTATCCTACCTCACTCTTACTTGTCACAGACCCCCGCTATCCCCGACTCACTCTTCCTCATCGTAATCCCCCACTAACACACCTCACTCTTCCTTATCACAGTCCCCCATTACCCCATCTCACTCTTCATCACAGTACCCACTACCTCACCTCACTCTTCCTTGTGACATCCCCCACTACTCCACCTAACACTTACTGATCAAAGTCCCCCACTACCCCACCTCACACTTCCTCCTCAGTCCCCTATAGCCCCAACTCACTCTTCCTCATCACCACCCACCACTACCTTCACTCTTTCTTGTCACAGACCCCCAGCACCCCAGCTCACATTTCCACATCCAGGTCCTACACCACCCCTACCTCACTCTTACTTGTCACAGACCTCCACAAGCCCATCCCCATTCATATCTAGTTGTCAAAAAAAGTTGAAATGCTTGATAAACTCGATGTTGCGTAGCCTAAGAACACATACTGATAACAAATTATATGACATCAGTTATGTTATCAGAAAAATTACAGGTGTTGAGAGCTATAGCATAAAACAAACACTTACATTTCTGAGAAAAAAACTTTAGTTAAGTGATAGTTATGTCACGATCCATGCCCCTGACCCCCTCAGGTATAAAAGCCCCCTGGCAGCAATGGGGCTAAAGCCCTTCACACTGGCCCCAAGGGCCTTAAAACTCCATCAGAAACATACATGGAGTCAGTCCTGGCGCCTTTGGCTCATTATCAGGAATAAAGCAATACCAGTTTTGGACCTTAATCCAACATGGAGGCCTATTACACAGTTCAGTTCTTTAGAACCAAGCCATGCGGTCTAGTGTTTTTGGTGTGGCAGGGCCTGGAACTACTAGGCCTGGAACGACTTTACCTGGGCTATTTAAACCACACCCAAACAGCAGAATACGCTTCGAGTTATTCTGCACTCCTGCAGCATAACGCTCACTGTGTCCAGCTCCTGCTCATCTGCTTCTCCGGCGGCCTGATCCAAAAGCCCTAGATCCGGATTCCATTAATAACCTGGAAGAACAAGAACAGCATTAGCGAGCAAGAGCACTTACCTGTGAAGTAACCGGTCTTGAATCCATCCTGCGCTTCGCTTACCTCGCCCATCTCCGGAGTTCGCCGCAACCAGCAAAGGTAAAAAAACAAGGACAGCATTAATAACAATTCTCACCTGGGCAAGCAGTGAGTCCTGGCAGCACCCAGCGCTTCTCTTACCTCACCCATCTCCGGGTTTCACCGCAACCTGCAAGGGAGAAGGAACAAGGTCAGCATTAACAAAGCACTTACCTGGGCAAACAGCACTTCGATCGCTCATCACTCTGGAACATCACCACAACCTGTACAAAGAAGAGAAGAGAACACAGGTTAGCAATTAGCACCAATAAACTGTGCAGCGCTCCGCACATCAATAACTCACCTTGGTCTTTGCCATTGGCGCGGCAACTCCGAGATCGCAACCATCCCAGTGAAAACAAAAAGGGACATTGTTAGGGTGTAGCGTAGTGGAGCAAGACGCAGAGAAGACAGAGAAAACGGAGGGAAAGAAAGAGACAGAATAAAGACGGAAAAGACATTATAACTTACCTGGAAGACAGCAAGCAGAGTCGGAGTCACAGCTTGTCTGGACCCGACATAAGGGCACACGGACCAGTGAAGCAACTAGGTCCACAGAACGCCCACACCAACCACGCGCCCCTGCACAGAGACGCAGGATGGAGAGTTCAATGCACAAAAACCTAAGGTGAGCAGTAACCCCAAGGGAGGGGATTTGGACCAGAGGGAGATGGTAGTCCACCCATCACAGAACCAGTATCTTAACCCTCCATTCTCCTGTTATAGGCGCTACCCAACGTCTGGCACATAACTAAGCTGAGAGGGGTCTGGGATAGCGCTTAGACCTTCATTCAATATCGTGTGGCGCCCCCGTGGATACCAGGTGAGTGTAACAGTTAAGGTGAATAGGTTCAGTGCAACAAATCCGTTGAAAATTCAGTGAAAATTTTAGTTCCAATACCATTAAAATTGAACCACTCTGATGCCACGAAACCCTTGAAATTCAGTTCAATGTTTCACACTATACATATGAAAAAAAGACCTATAACTACACAAGAATCATATTTCAGCTTTGATGGCAAAGGGCAGGCAACTGGGCAAAATGTGATAGTGTCTACAGAGTGCCACGGTAGATAGAGGGCCCTCATTCTGAGTTGGGCAGTGTAGTAAAACCCTGGATTGGGTTTCTACCCATAACGTTAACCTACTAGACATTGAAGTCAAACCTTGTCCCTGGTTGGATCATTTCTGCATATATTTTCAGACCTGCATAAATTACTTTACAAAAAGATTGCCTGAGTCGAAGGTCTCTTTACCAGTCAGATGTTGTAAGAAACGGACCCTAGAGACCCTTAGTTCATGGGGCACGACCTTGAACGCAGAAATTTACAATACAAGAAGCTTAGAAGAAATTACTAATACCTTTGTGAAATCATTAAGTGCAGTTACGGAGAGGGTAGCCCCAGTTAATGTAAAATACCAGACAACATGCAGAAGTAATGCCTGGTTTAATAACAACCTCAAGGAGCTCAAAGCTATAAAAATTAAACTTGTTATGCCTGTTGACAGTGTCGAGACTCACTTACTCTAGCTGCCTATAAAAAAACTGCTACTACCTATAAATCGGCTATGATTACAACAACAAAGGAGTCACTGAATGTCAGAATAGTGAATGCTAAGTCAGATATCAAAGAACTCTTTAAAATATTAAAAGAGCTAGAACACACTCAGGGTCTTACACAAGACCCCATTATAAAAAATTATATTTTCAGGGTCATCTTCGACTCCACACTCTCATTCTCTCCTCAAATCTCTGACGTCTCTAAGAAGTCACACTACCAGCTGCACCTCCTCAGAGGTATTCTTCCTTTCCTCTCCTTCCCTCAGAAGCTCACTGTCTCCAGAACCCTGGTTCTCTCTAGGCTGGACTATTGTAACAGCCTCCATCTAAATCTGCCTGCCTCTACTCTCCGCCCTCTGCAACTTATCCAGAACAGGACTGCGAGACTTGTCCTTGGCCTCAAGCCCAGGGATTGTATCTCTCCAGGACTGAAATCTCTGCACTTGCTCCCAGTGGCTGCGAGGATTAAGTTCAAAACCCTCTGCATTGTCCACAAGGCCTTCTGGGGCTGGGGGCCGCAATACCTCTCTTCCTAAATATCTTCCTTTCGCGAGCTCTTCGCTCATCCGCCTCCAACTCCCTCAGGGTCAGTCGCTTCTCCAAGCAACAAGTTGGTGGTAGATCTCTCTCTTCGGCAGGGTCTGGAACAGCCTTCCTGCCTGCCTGAAACTTGAGGAGAACCATCTCTGGTTCCGGAAGCACCTCAAAACCTTCCTCTTTGCTTCTGCTTTCTCTCCCCCTCTCCCCTGCTGAATTCCTGGCTGAAACTGCACTGGTTACCTGGCCACCCTTCCTGATCTCGGGCCCAGGCCCCGCCAGTTGTACGCCTGCACTGCCTCCCTGGCAACCCCTGCACCTGGGGACTGCTTTCTGTATCTCTACAGTCCCCCTACCAGCACTTATGTGTGCAATTACCTTGCACTTGCCACCAGCTGGCCGTTTTTATTTATCTTATTCTACTATCCCATGTACTGCACTTTCACCTATCCTTTCCCCCACGCACTTTTCCCTTTCCCCCTTCCCATGCACTTGCGCAATCTGAATGACACCTGAATGACACCTGGCCTAGTAAGATCGTTGTCTGTCTTCCCTTTGTTCCCCCTCCCTTGCCTCGTCGCGCCTTGAAACACTTGTGTATAGGGGCGTTATAAATGCCATATCATATCATATCATATTTGGTGTACAAATATCCAGGAAGCTATGTTCGATAAACTAGAGAGGATTAAACATTCTATCGAAGAGAAAAAATTATCTCTAAGTAAAAAAGATTTAGAAGACAATGTTTATACTCTACCTAAAAGGGATAAGGAGCTTCAGACATTTAACTGTTTGCCTGTATCAGAAGCAGAACTAGCTAAAATGATTGCCTACTTAAAAATCACTAGCTGTAAGGAGGACCCCTGTTCTGCAATCATGATTAAGGAGTGTTCAACCATACTGATTCCAGCGCTCACGAAATTTGTTAATGCCTCTTTTGCCCATAATAATGTCCCAGATTACATTAAAAAACGCCTGGATAACTCCACTATTTAAAGAAACCAATCTCTGTGCTTTGACGTCTTCTAATTATAGACCTATCACCAATACCAATTTTTTTGAACATTTTGGATAGAGTAGCGTATATTCAGATTTCACTTTTCTTAAACAATAACCAGAGCCTTCATAAATATCAATCTGGATTTTGCCAAAATCATGGGACAGAGACCACCCTTCAAGCCTTAAAATGTCGTCTGCATCAAAGCTCGGACGGAGGTCAAACAGCTTTACTTATCATCCTAGGCCTTTTGGCAGCCTTTGACCTGGTGGACCATTCGATTCAGTCCACCAGGTTAAGGAAGATTTCCAACTTTTCTGCTCAGGCTACCTAATGGATCCCCTCATTCCTGAGCGGCAGACAGGTGAGAGTGGCGAGTGAATCTGCAGAGGCAAAACCAACCCCTTTGCTGTATGGTGTCCCTCAAGAAGCTTGTGTCTCCCCGTGCTTCTATAATACATTCAAGATCCTGTTCTTCTATATGCTAGAACAAGAAGGGATTGTATTCGCCAACTACACTGATGACACACAATGTGTCATTCCTATTTCAGGCTCACATTGTGATGATGAAATAAATATCAACAAAGTATATCAAAAGATCCAAAATTGGATGGTGTCAAACAGCCTGGCACTGAACAGTGCCAAAACAGAACTCATGATTGTTGGCTCGGATACTAAACTTGAGAAACTAGGTCCAGTGTACAATTATTTTAACATAGACAACTGTACCATTGAGGTGAAGAATAAGGTGAAGACCTTAGGTATTATTGTGGATAAGTACTTGAACCTGAAGGCTCAGAATAGCTGTAGCCATTATCAGCTCCAAATTGGCCTATTGTTGTAGTCTTTTAATGGCATCTCCAGCGACTCCAGGTAATCCATAATGGGGCAGTGAGGATCGTTAAAGGACTTCATCGCAGGGACCATGTGTCGGAGGCAAGACGGAGCTTGCATTGACTCACTGAACAGGCCAGAGTGTGTTTCAGGTTGATACTTATAACCCACAAATGTCTTCTGGGTCAGATGCCATTTTATCTAAAGGAAGCCATTGTAAAAAAAAAAATAGCATCCGGTCCTTGAGATCTGACAATACAAATCTTCTAAATACTACCCGATGCAACACCAACAAAGCACGCAATGGAGCTTACAGCATAGCAGTCCCATTAGCATGGAATGCCCTGATGCCAGCTCTTAGAAATGTTGCTTATGGGAGGCGTGGCCTGGAACGCCAGCGATGTGGCTGCTCCCTTGTTGGCCTCCGTGGGGAAGCCCGCAGCACACACGTAAAACGCAGGATTCCCGACACCCTGGCAATAATAAGCGATGGTTCCTGTTGGCAGAGCCCTTCAGTGACCTCGAGCGTGAACTAGAGCCCGCAACGCACTGCAGGGTCCAAGAATGGAGTGGGTGAAGCTCCCCGGCTCCCGCGCTTCAAAAATCCAAGATGGCCCCTGGTCTGGAGGGGCTCCGCCGCGACGCGATCTGGAGGGGCTGGGCATAGCATAGCCCGAGCATAGAGGCGTCCGGGCGGAAGGCTGCTCCCGGCGGGTGTCTCCGGCATCACCATTCCCCCATAGAGGACGCTGGCAGCTGGAAGGCACCCGACTGCTTCCTCCCCAGCGATTTTGCAGCAGCCCAGGGCTCAACCCAGTGCGCCCTTCACACCGGGCACAACATAGGGCGCGTGTGACCGGGCGGCCCCCCTGCCGCACCCGAACTGAGAGGGGATACAGCCTGCTCCCCCCGCATCTCCACATCAACGCGGGGGGTGGGAGAAGACACCCCCACTGACCCGCTGCTAGCTGGGGGCTTGCGGGCCCCCAGCGACTTTATTTCAGCCCGGGGCTCCACACAGCATGCCTCTTATAGCGGGCCCAGCATGGGGCACCCCCCTCTCGGCGGGCCGGGGTGCATGTGATTAAGTGGCCCCCCCACCGCACCCGCACTGAGGGGGGTGCGGCCCGCGGCCCCCCGACATCGCCACACCAACACAGGGTTCAGGAGAAGACGCCCCCACCAGCTCGCTGCCAACTGGGAGTGCGTGGACCTCCCGGTGATCTTGGCCCGGGCCTAATACAACTCACCCTGCACAGCAGGCCCCTCATAGTGTGCTAGAGTGCATATGACTGGGTGGCCCCCCACCCCACCCGATCTGGCATTCTTACATCAACGCGGGGCCTGGAAAACAATCCTCACGCCAACCTGCTGTTAGCCGGGGTCCCGCTAGCTCATTAGCTCCTCACGGCAAGATACGCTCCCCCCCGCCTCTGCAATAGCCTGGGACCCTCGGCCCCCTCCCTCGGAGCTGCCTGGAGGCCCCTGGGTCCACGCTTGTGCCATGAAGACTCCTGCAACCACCTCCAGTTCCTGGGGTGCCCCAGCCCACAACAGCCCCCTCTGAAGAACCTGCAGCCATAGCGCCTGGAACTCCCCTGGCTTCCCCTCCCCTGTTTGGGGTGACAGCTCTACCGGGATCACTTGGAGGTGGCCCACACTTCCCATCTCCCGGATTTTGTTTGTGGAAACCTAACTGCCCAATAATTAGCGGTAAGTGGCAGGCCCTGAACGTTCCTCCCTAAAAACGCCTGGGCGGAGGGGGCTATTCTCCACCTGACCCACCACCCCCTTTCCAGGTAGACATTCTTCCGGGGGCACCCCTGCCCACTCTCCTGCCACCCCCCCTTCCTCCCCACTCCCTGCATCAAAAAGCCTGGGACAGCTTTGTGACCCTGCGGCCCTGGGGCCCTTCTGTCCGCAGGAACACCTGCCCCCACCAGCTTAAACCAGGGACCCAAGATTTGCGCTTCCACTCCAGGCTTTTTTGGACCTCAGTCAACAGCCTCCCCCACTCCACACCTCTGAGAGATCCCAGATCTGCCTGTCCACTCTCAATCGGGGCAATGGCGAAGCAATCAAAAGCTGGCAAAAACTCAGACATCGCCACCATGTTTACAGAGACTGATTAAGTAAAGAAACCTGACACCTCCCCCCTAAACTCACTCCACAGAAGACTCCTGAGGATAAAGGATCCCTTGCTACCAAAGAGGACATCCAGGCCTTTATGGCCGACATCAAGTCGGAATTCAGGTCCTGCATGACGCAGCTTACCACCAAACTAGAGCATACCGACCAAAGAGTAACCGACTTGGAGCAAAGGCTGGGCGAGTTGGACGACTGCACCCAAGACTATACAACCACCCTGGCAGAGGTACAACGCTCAATCCAAACTCTGCAAGACAAATGTGAAATCCTCAAATTTAAACAGGAGGATTTTGAAAACAGGGCTCGGCACAACAACCTCTGCATTTGTGGGATTCCACCCTCCATTCAGGACAAGAACCTGGCGGAATATGTGGGGGACATTTTCCAATCCTTGCTTCCGCAACTGGAGAAATCCCAGCTTCTTCTAGATCGCCCCCACAGGCTGCGCCCGTGCCGAGGAGTGGACTCAGACCTTCCTCCCAACGTCATAACTAGAGTGCATTTTTTCACAACAAAAGAGGCAATTTCAGCAATTAGCCAGTTGCAAGACGAACTCTCTTTCCAGGGGTCTCCCCTACAGATCTATCAGGACCTCTCCCTTCTCACCCTTCAGAAAAGGAAAGCCCTCCGACCGTTGACACTCTTTCTCCAGGAACATCAAATTCGCTATCGCTGGCTGTTTCCAACCGCTCTGCAGTTCTCATACAAAGGCACTCTACGCAGGATTAGCCACCTTGAAGACAAAACAAAATCTTGCATCCCTCCTCGCCCAAAGAGGCTGTATCACCAAGATCGGAAGATATTACGGGCCCGAGGACTGGTTCCCACCCCAGGTCTAAGCGGGCCTCCTGGTCGAGGGTGCCGGGAAGCAGTAGGAGATGATAACAGGGGGCAGGACCATAACCAGAGGAGCCCTGGCCGGGGCGCTCGCCAACTTCGGGCGCCATTCTCAAGGAACCCTGCTAGCCTAGATTGAGCTGACGAACAAAACCAACCGATGCTGCGGGCCTCACCCACGGCCATGCCCATTTCCAAGGCACTTTCCACCAACGAGTCCTTGGAATCACACAGACCTTACTTAAACGCTTGGCCCTGTTGGCCAGGGGGATTGCTGAACCCACGATACCGGCACCCCTACCTGTTAAAAAATTGGCCCTGTTGGCCAGGGGGATGGCCACACTCACATAATTGCCCCCCCCCACCAGTTAAAGTTATGCTCCCCGTTGGGGGCATATGTTAAAACCCCAAGAGCAAGGTGACCTATGGCTAACATACCCCCGGGATGCCGGATAATCGACACCCCACCCCCCGAACACAACAGCAGGGGCGGATCAAGCACAGGGACATCATACCCTGAAGTTCCTTACTCTGAAGGTCAACAGATTGAACTCTCCCGCTAAACGGACGTCGATCCTGAAAAAGCTCCAAGACGAGGATGCAGCTGTAGCTCTGATACAGGAGACCCATCTGCTATCGGAAGATTGGGGATGGCTCGCATCTAGATTTTTCCCGCTTCAGTTTTTCGCCTCAGGGAGCTCCAAGAAAAGGGGCACGGCAATCCTTTTCAGAAAGGGCCTGAACCCTCAAATCCTGGATACTAAATCATGCCCGGAAGGCCGATTCATGGCAGTCAAATGTCGATTGCTGGGAGACATATACACTTTTGCTTCAATATATGCCCCCAACACCGGGCAATCAGCTTTCTATGACTCTGTGGGCGCCACCTTATCCCACTTTATAGAAGGCCAAGTTATAATCGGGGGAGACTTCAATGGAGTGCCGGATCCTATGAGGGAAAGATCCCACCCCCCCACTCCTGGAGACTTCACTCAAGCACTCAGCCTCCTGCGCTTGTTTAGAACACTCGAAGTGGTAGACTCATGGCGGATCCTCCACCCTTCTGAAAAAGACTACTCCTTCTACTCCTATGTCCATCGGACCTTCTCGAGGATAGACCTCCTTCTGACGTCCGCCCAGATGCTCACCTACACCGAAGAGGTGTCTATCGGCCCCCTGATTTTGTCAGACCATGCCCCAGTAATAATTGAAATCCGAGCACACATACCAAAGCCCAATTCTCCCCCCAGATGGTCATTATATGATCCAATTCTTAATGAAATGCCTCTCAGGGACATGACCGCAAAAGCGATCAAAAACATCCTCAGGGAAAACCTGGTAGAAGACACCTGACCGCAAACACCTGGGACGCCCTAAAGGCGGTGATCAGGGGTGAGCTAATCACACAAGGGGTGGTATTCCACGGCAACAGACGCCAGGCCTGCCTAGACTTGGATGAGGAACTCAAAACAGCGGAAGAGACTCATAAGAAAAAAGGTTGGTCCCCAGGACACAGTGAGCCGTCTGCATCACCAGTAAAAAACTAGAGGCTCATTACGCCGAACATACGGCCCACCTCATGGCCAAAGCCAAGCAATTTTACTACGTCAAGAACAATAAGGCTAATAAGCTGCTGGTAGCCAAACTAGCCAAAGCGAAACGTAACAGTACTATTGTCGGCCTGCGAGATTCACAGGGGATAATTCAATATGCGGAATCCAAAAAACTACACTTGGCGATGGAACATCTGTCCCAGGTAATGACGGCACCCTCTCGGAACCAGAACAAACAAAAAGAGTACCTACGAGAGGCGGCCCTCCCCCAACTACACGACTCGACCAGAGAAAGCCTGGAGTCCCCAATCACAGGTGAGGAGGTTGAAGAGCACTATTAAGTCCCTCAAACCCCAGGCCCCAGGCCCCGATGGCTTCCCCACAAGATTTCACAAAATCTTTAAACCCCAACTGATTCCCCCCTTGGTGGCTCTCTTCAATTCCTTTAGGGAAACGGGGACGGTGACCCCCTCAATGCAATAATCCACCACGATCCTCCTTCCTAAGCCAGGGAAAGACCCGAGAGACCCGGCCTCTTATAGGCCGATAGCCCTCCTGAACATCAACGCTAATCTATATTCCAAGATCTTGGCTAACCACCTGTCGCGCGTTCTGCCTGATATAATTCACGCTGACCAAACAGGCATTATCCTAAACAGATCTGCAGGCGATAATGTGCGCAGAACCCCGAACCTGATCGACTTAGCCACGCAAAACTTTACCAATGGCTGGTGTTGATGGCTCTTGACACCACCAAAGCATTTGACAGGGTGGACTGGTCCTTCATGCATCTTAGGCTGGAGGCCTTTGGATTTGGCCCGGCATTCCAGACAATGGTCCTGGCTAACTATAAAGAGCCAAAAACTCACCTCAGAATTAATGGTTCATTCTCCGCCCCGATCTCTCTGACCTGCGGGACCAGACAAGGCTGCCCCCTATCTCCACTGCTGTTCACGCTCATCATGGAACCGTTCGCCCAAAGGATCAGACAGAACAGCTATATCAGGGGCCCTCACTCCAATCTGTCGCAGCATAAAATTGCCCTATATGCAGATGATGTGCTGCTCACGACCTCGGAACCCCGCACCTCATTACAACATACCCTATCCGAAATAGCCAGCTACGGCGAGGTCACTAGCTTCGCCATTAACTTTACCAAATCGGTGGCCCTGAGCATAGGTCTCTCCCCGGAGGAGCGGGAGGCCCTGATCCCAATGTGCCCAATTGTATGGAAGAGAAAGTCCATCCCCTAACTAAGGGTCCAGATCCCGGCAAACCCGAGGGACACATTTCAAGCTAATTTCCCCAAGCTCTTCAGAGAATTCCAGGATGACTTGAAACGCTGGGCATCTCAGGAAATGTCCCTGATGGGTCGCATTATGGCCTGTAAAATGAACCTCTTACCAAGATTACTCTATGCCTGTTCATCCCTCCTGGTAGCAATCCCAATGCCGGACCTAAATGAGTTACAGAAGAAGATGCTCCGGTTCATCTGGAAGGGCAAAAAAGCTAGAATCCCCCAGAAGACACTAAAAGGGGATGCAAGACTCAGGGGTCTGGGGGTCCCCGACCTGCAGGCCTACAGGGCAGCAGCACAACTAGCTCACGTTCGCGCCTGGCAAATAGCCTTCGACCGCCAGATGGGTGGAACTTGAGCAATCACGGCTCCCGCTCCCCCTCAGATTCCTTCCGCACATTCCACCCGCCCTCAGAGAACACGGGGAGGGCCTCCTGCAGGCAACCAAACACACGCTGGCCTCCTGGGACTGGGCGTTGAGACATAAGGGGATCCCGAGGGGACTGAGCCCCCTATCTCCAATTTCCCATAACCCAACCTTTTCACCCGGGACGCAGCCGCGAAACTTCCAGAATTGGATAGTGGGAGGCCTCGAAACCTTGGACCAACTATATGAGGGCGCCCTCCCCCGCACATTTGAGCATTGTAAGGAGCGTTTCCAACTTCAGGAGAGGGAAAGGTTCACATACTTTCAGCTATGCCACTGGTGTTCACACCCGGAAACCCTCCAAGCAGCCAGGCTCCCCCACACAGCCCTCGAACTAACCCTCAAGGACCTCCCATCCCAAGGCAGAATATCTACTCTATATAGACGATTTTCGGGGGACTTTCTGGCCACAAAGACCCGGGCTATGGCCCAATGGGAAGCGGACTTGGGACACCCGCTGGAAGACCAAGCCTGGGTGGACATTTGGACACAAACTCATGCAGCATCTACTTGCGTCACCAATAGAGAATGCGCGTATAAAACTCTACTGCGCTGGTACTACTCCCCTCTCAGGCTCCATCACATGAACCATTCCCTCGACGCCCTTTGCTGGAGAGGATGTGGCCGACCGGGCTCTTTCCTCCACATGTGATGGGCATGTCCAAAGGTCCAACAGTTTTGGAAACTATGCCTAGCGGTCATCGAACAAATCACCCGGACTCCACTCCCCCTCGAGCAATGGGCCGTTCTCCTGGGGACCCTGATCCCAGGGATTTATCCACGCTCTGGAAACAAAGCCAAACTACTGACCCAATGCCTCCTGGCGGGGAAAATAGTGACCATCCACTTCTGGAAAGCTCCGAAGGCCCCTAGATGATCCAATGGTGGGGGAAACTATGGGACATCTTGATTGCAGAAAAGGTGACAGCGGCAAAAGCAGGAATCCTCCACCGCTTCCAAAACATCTGGGCCCCCGTGCTGGAATATGATCAGAGATTCCCCGCTCTGACCTCCAAGCCCACTAATGCCTGGTGAGTCCTGGGGGACCACAACGCTACCTGAAAGGGGAAGCATAATCAAGGTGGACATAACGAAGCACAAACTTGTGGGAAACATACCTGTATCAAGGGCAGGGGAGGGCGACGGGTGGGGGGACGTTGAGAGGAATGAGTAAGAGCCATGCTACATGTTTTACTTATCGCAAGCTTGTTACCTTGCCTTGGTTTAAAATAAACATATTTAAATAAAAAAAGAAATGTTGCTTCTTACCTTTTGTTATGGGGACCATTCAATGCCTTATATGAATGAGTATCTAAGGTGATGATGGGAAGAAGGGAGAGAGGAGTGAGAGGCCCCTCCCCCCCTTTTTTCTTTTTTTCCCTTTGTTTTGTCGTCCTTTGTATGGTTAATGTTTGTTGGTGTGTTTTACAGACATTCTATTACTTTTGCTATTTACATAGGAAGATAATATCTTGATATATTGAAGGGCGGTGGTTTTGATATTCTAGATGTTGTTGATGCGGTAGTAATACAATGTTATTGATGTGTTAACTTAATTGTACAAACTTGTTACATCCTGTGTGATGGAACTGTTTGTTGATAAACTAATAAAAAGATTTTACAATAACAAATGTTGCTTCTACGGAGGATTTCAAGAAGAAATTGAAGACTTTTCTTTTCTCCTAGATCCAGCTAAATCAATCCCCTTTTAGTATTAATCAGACCAATTAGGCTTTATGTCTGTCATGTCATGGTCTGTTCTTTGTCTCCACCCTTAAGCCTCCGGTTATTGGGAGCGTGATACAAATTCATAAACATAAACATAAAATTGTGGCTGTAATACCGCAACCGCCACCTTACCGCACCGCCCAACTACAAGTTTGGCACATAGTTGGAGGATTCGCCTCCACCCATGAGCTGGAGGTAAATCCAACGGCTATCTGCCAAGTTTTGCCAGAATTACTGTGGCGAAATTTCAGCTGCAGTCATTCTGCCAAAAAGGCCCCATGGAGTCCAATGGACTCTGAAAAAAATGGGGACTTACACCGCCACCACCACTTGTAAATCTGCCGGACCAAGTGGCGATAATGTTAAATCCATTGAGTGGTATTCCTGCGGATTTACTGCCAGAATACCGCCCATGTCCTAATGAGCCTGACTGTCTAACCAAGATCAATGCACGGATAAACAAGGCAAACATAGATGGGAGGAGAGAATACATTTCCCTGGCGTTTTACCATATATCTATATAGGCGTGTATTTATTTCAAGGATTTTAGATTCATACAATGTAAAATGTTTTCTGACCCATGGCATGAAGTACTCTTACGGCTTTTTCCTTTAAAGTTAATGCTATTGTTTTCAAACCAGGGTCGGTTAACGGTGATATCCTGATTAAAATTGGCCATAGTTTCATGGCCCACCTTCTTGTACCAGCCTGTGGTTTCTTCAAAGAGATCATTGTTGCAGATCATATGGAGAGCAGCAACGAGGAGTTGAGGAAATGGCTGAAGAATGACCCTGATGCGATGGACTATGATGAAGCACTGAAGCATATGTGCGAGCTAGAAGGTGACAGGTAGGAATTCACGAAATATAAATAGTTTTCTTCCTTTTGTGCAATTGGGGGGCAACATTGTCAGGGGGGCATTTATTTCTGAATGTTTGGAAAAACTTTAATTCGTTTTGATATGAGCTGCCTTATTTTTTCAAAGCATGTTGAAAGTGGGAGTAGTGAAGCATTGGACCATGCATTGGGCATCATTGAAACTTTTAGCGATTTACCAAAGGTACATTTGCTAAACTCATTTCCCATTACTGCAAGAATACCACTTCACAAAGGAAGTTATGTCCTCCAGACTCTGAGGTGCTGTTAGTCAGCCTTATGTACCGCTTGGGACACGATTGAGGTTCCCAGGAATTTAATTCCACCACCAATAATTCCTCAATTGGTGTCAAAGTGGAAAAAATAACACCAGTCAAGTGTTAGAGGATTTTACTCTACTTTGGGGCTCAATCCGACTTTGGCAGAATTACAACTGAATTACCGCCAAATGGAATTACTGTTACTGCCACTTGGTCCCGTGGGTTTGCCACATGATAAAAAGTGGTGGTAGGTGGTGTAAATTCAATTTTTTATGAGTCCATAGGACTCTATGGGGATTTTATCAGAATTCGCGCTGGTGGTAATTACACTGATTTTGGCGGGGTAAATCCTTCACTTTCTGGCAAACTTGGAGTTTGGCGGTGCGATAAAAGTGATGGTAACAAAATTACTAAATTTAGAGGGAATCCCAAAGAATCCACCTTGGTGGTAGCTCTATCTTATCATGGGAAGTAGAAACTAATTTAAACAGGAGATAGATAGCTCATATTTACACAACAGTTACAATCATTAAACATAAACAAATTTATCACATTATAAAACACTGTATTAAAAAATACAATTCCCCAACTCGAGACAAAGCGTCGCCTATTTGGCTAAACAGGGATCTCAATAGATCGTGTTATTAGTAGTCTCCGAGGCTAAAATAATAGTCTCTAGATTGATATTGTCATTTAGTTGACATTTGTGCATTATCAATGGTTACTACATAAGCCATTGTGATGGTCTCGACATGTTTCAGTTCTCTTCAGGTGTGTACGGAACTTTCTTCAGGAGTATTGTCACTTGATATAGTTAATAACATACAATATATACTTTAAATCTATATTGCTGAAGTTTCCTCCAGCGTATTGTAAACAGTGTACACGCTGATTCTTGCGTAGTATAAAACCGTTGTAACTGGTCTAATCTGTGGAGTCGACTGAGGTAACAATCTTGAATTTAGCAAGGAAAGTCTTCTCTAGGTATGGTTTCCCTATTATGGGATAAACACCCTCGGCTGGTAGAGTCTCTATCTTAATAAGTTTAGGTATAGGATAGGTCCTGGTAGAAGGCAATAATCCCTCTCCTAGTCTTGGCTCTAGGTAGTTCTCTGTGAAGAGCGCTAACCTGGCGAGTAGTATATTGGTAAGTATGTAATTTTCTGATGGTCGTCCTTCTTTTAATGGGGGAGCCTAGTAGTTTCTTGTGCTCTGTGACGGGGTTCTCAGGTTCCAAGTGGTCCCCATGCACACTGGGGACCACACACTTGCATGGGCCTCATCACGAGTATGGCGGTAAGTGGTAAAATTGGAGGTAACAGGGTTGCCCCCCAATGATACTATTACGCCAAATTATGAGGTTTGGCTTTGAGTGGTAGATATACCTCCAGCAAAACCCTGGAGGTAAATCTTGCCACTCAACGCCAAAAAATCAGCAGAATTGCCACAATGATCGTGGGTGTAATTCTGCAACAGTAATTCTGCAGGAAAAGCCCCATTGGGTCCAATGGACCCTAAATAAATGGGGATTTACACCACTACCACCACTTGTAATGAGGCAGAAATTTCGCCTGACCAAGTGCTAGTAACTGTGAATCCGTTTGGTGGTATTTCAGAGGATTCACCTCTGAAATACCTCCAAACTCATAATGAGGCCCAATTATTCTTTAAATGGTCAGAATGATCAAGATATGAGTTTATATCCTCATTATCTTTTTCAGCATCTCTCTGAACATTAAGGAAAACATTGTCTGTACCTTTGCTCAAGTGTCCAATAAGATCCTGGCCCATGCCCAATCGCCACCAGCATCCCATGAAAAAGAAAAGACAGATCATTGTACACAATGACAATATAAGCATCAATCCAAATGAACTTATTGGTTTTGTCACTGGCATATTATTTCTTGTACTCTGAACCATTCTCATTATTTTTTTTTCAATTTTTTTATTCTTAGGCACCTTTATGAATTATTCCTTTTTACAACAAGAATTGCAAAATAATCACAATAATAATTCTGAAAATAATATGGCTGATTTTAGGGTTCCCAAGAAATGTAACAGTATCCACGTGTTATCTTACTAAATCTGAGTAAGACCGAACAATATAGGTAAAAACAGCATGCAGAAATGTGTGCAATGTTACAATTATGGGTAAAATGAAATGTTATATGTGTATGTTTTGTTGCTTTGTTTCTTGGCACACTGTTCCTTTTTCCTAACTAAAATTTTTCTGGAATTGCTGCAATATTCACTTCCCTTCGAACTTTGGAATGGCTGAAAAGTTCAGACATGTTCTTTATTCTGATAAGTCTTTGTTTTTGCCATTGGTAGCCAATCTTGTTGTCATTCGTGGGGCTTCTTCTCTTGCTTCACTGTCATTGGTTGGCACAGGGGTAGGGGTCTCTTCTTTATAGAGCTTTACGTCATTCAGATGCAGCCAGGCTCTTCTGTTTTTTTTTATTTAACTGCTGTAGGTGTGACCTCTTCTACTATGTATGGTCCTTCAAAACGGGGCTTATTCCAAGTGTGCACAAAGGTTTGAGCTAGTACCTGGTCCACTGGGTACAAACTAGGCAGTTTTAACAATTTTTTGAGATCACCAGTTTGGCTGTCTTCTTCAATCTTCTTCGAACCTTCCCTCTGATGTTTGATCTGTTGGGAAATAAAAGAAACACTTACAGTGATATTTGTTAAATAATCATGCATGTCATCCCCTAAAGCCTTTGCTACATTGTGGGTATCAGTTTCTGTTTGAGTGGGAGGAGCAAGGGTTTTTTTCATGTGACATCCAGTCACCAACTCATGGGAGTCAGGTGCTGATCTGAACCAAGCTGGTTTCTCAATGCGAACAAAGCAAGAGGCAGACAGTGTAGCCACTCCTTTTTCAGAGTCATTTTTAATTTGGCTATTCGTTCTTTAAGAAGTGTGTTTAATCCCTCGCAGATACCATTGGCTTGTGGATGATAAGCAGACAAAAGTGTATGTTTTATACCTAATAGAAGAACTATTTGCTAAAGCAACTAATTTACAAAATGCGGGCCATTATCAAACCACAGGACTTCGCACAAACCGCACCTAGGAAAAACCCCACGCACGTGGAACTTGGCAGCGCATGTGGCATCGGGGTTCGTGCATGGAACTGAACTGAACTGTAGAATAGATAACATATTAAACCTGTCCTTCATCATCATACACTGACCTGACAATTGCTCAACACTCTCCACTTCCAAATCAAAAATATTTGAGAAATATGCTGCTCTTTTGGCTTCAACGTCTGCGGCATCATTACTGCGAGACATCAAATCTGTCCTTTTAATATGGGCTAAGGACTTCACGTTTGCGATAGCCAATGGAAGCTTCAATACCTTAATAAGCTTATCCAATAGCGTCTCATGCTGCACTGGTGAGCCGTCTGTGTGGAGGAAAACCCTGCTTTTCCAGCGTCACATAGGCGGAGCCTGAGTACACTATCACTTCCTCATATCTCTGAACTGCGGCAATGAGCACCACTAATTCTGCAGCCTGTTCTGAACAAGGCGAAGGCAATCTCGCACTTGTCACTACCTCAAATTCACTATTCTTTTTTAGCTTCAGTGCTGCTGTCCCAGTATGCCCTTCGCCAGTCGTTTGAGGAATTTTTGAAGAACCATCAATAAAGAAAAAACCCCTTCCCTCTGAGGGCATTTACTCTAACATGGGGAATATCATCATAAAACTCAGTATACGTTGTGCAATCATGTACATAATCCTCTTTCCCTATCAACTCTGCTTGAAATGTTGTTGGATTCACTATTCTACACCTAACAATTTTAATTGCTGGATTACCTCATATCCTGATGCTGTTTGTGTAGTCAATGTACTTTTAGGTTTCTCTAAAATAGAAAATAGAAAGTGTTTGACAAATAACATCTTTGAACACCCCATTGTAATTCTTGCAGCCTCTACAGTTACAAAAGCGGCAGCAGCTAAAGCTTGTTCGCAATGCCCTTTCTTACTGGGTCTAAAATCCTGCTGTAGTAAGCTAATGGTTTGTGTCATTGTCCTAAAGTCGTCTTCTGTGTAAGGATTGATGTCATTACCAATCTTCATCATAATCTGGTATTTCTAGAACAGGCGCTGTGCAGATTTCCTTTTTTAATTCTTTAAATCCCTCAGTCATTTCCTCTGTCCATATTATATTGTTCTTGCCCACCCGTGCTTACTTGAGTCACTTTAAAAGTGGAAGAATAAATGTATTTTAATCAAAAACCAGGCTGTACAGTAGTTACATAGGCCTAGAAATTGTTGCATTTCCCTTACTGTCTCTGGTTTGGTAGTCTTCTGAATTGCCTCTGCTCTCTGATGTGTTAGTTGTCTACTATCTTGAGAGATAAAATGTCCTATGTACAGGACTTCTTCCTGACAATATTGGGCCTCATTACGAGGCTACCGCCGGTATTTAATTTTTTTCAGCAGCCATAAATGGCCAATTACTGAGTCATTATACCCTTGCTGGACCCGGTATTTGCCCATTCCTGGGCGCCGGGAAAAATTCTTCCCCATTCCCATTTGAGCCCTATATGAACAGTGCCGGTGCATCCAACATGCTGTGCTCGCAGGTACCGCTCTGCCCGCTAGGTCTGACCTGGCGGGCAGAAAGGCACCCGCGAGCACAACTCGTAGTTTGCCTGTCCCCCTTTTCTATGCTTGGGTCTATGGAAAAACCACATGCACCCTCTCTCTGTGTCTTTTCATTTTGTTCCCTTTCTTCATCTGACATCATTATACCCCAGTTTGTATGACTATCGTCCCTTTCCTCATCTTCAAGATCTAACCCATTTAAGGACAGGGCTCTATGATTGTATGTCATAATCTCATCCAATCTACTTCATGTAGCTTCTAATAGAGATCCTTGGATATTCCCTTTGCTTTTGTAACCATCCTTATCCCTAATTTACCTATATAAATCACCTATCCTTTTCCCTATACCTTCCGCCTCCTGCTCTTCAGCCCATGTCTGTATTCTTGGTATTCACTGCAACTCCCTACAGGACTGTTGTGATGCTCTCTTTTCTTCCCACCGGTCTCGTGCTTCAATTCGTACTATACATATGTTGGTAAGATAGTCTATTTCGTCATCTTTTTGTTCCCTGCTCCTTCTCATTTCTCATTCCCTTCTCTTTATCTCCCCTTTCTCTTCTTCCTCTGGCCTTCTTTGCAACCTACTTTCTTTCTTTCTCTCGGTTTCTATTTCACTGCGTTTCTTCTCCTCTATCCTGTCTTTCTCTTTCTTTTGTTCCTGTAACCTTTTTGTTCTTCCTTTCGCATCCTCTCTTTTCCCTTCTCCCATTTGTCTGCTCTTTCTTGTTCCTTTTCTTTCACTTCCCGTTCTTCTTTTTCTTCCCTTTCTCTAACAACATCAATACCCTTTCCGTCTAACTTGAGTAATATCTGTCCTACCATCCTTTCATTTTGCACCATGGTCCCTTCCTTGGCTCGGTCCTTCCCCTCTTTTCGTCTCTTAGCTTCCTCCTCTATTTCTATCTGTCTACCTCTTTGCTCATCGCAACCTTATGTTCATCGCGTGGGTACATATATTTACATTCCTTATTCTTAGTTTCTTCCATACTGTCTTCACTATTATAAGCGAGAGGTGCGAATGTTGGATTAACATACTCCGATGCTGCATTTAATTCCTTTAGCGCATACATTTCCTGTTTATCTTCCATCAGGGTTATCTTTTTTAGGACGAGAAAGAGGAGTTGAGGGCATTGCGTCCTCCTCTTTATGCTGATTGAGCATTCACTCCTCCTTCTCAGGCGGGTCTTCTTTCTCACTTTGCTACATCTTCCATAGCTCTAAAACAGCTAAACTTTTTTGTTGTTACTTCTTCCCTGTATTTGTAGCATGCAAATACATTATCATGTGTCGCAATACCATCTTTGATAATGATCCTTCTTGAGGCCACGGCATAAGTGTTTTATTTGTTGTGCCCTCTCAGCATGACATTTCCTCATTTTAGGTGTGTTCCTTGGTAGTATCCTGCATGTATGTAAAAGGGGACAGGTCGATTTCAACTGCCAATACTTACTTGGTTCTTAAATTTCTCACAACACAAAAATCAATTTGGGCAAGCACTACCAATTGGCACCTAGTAGCAAAAAATACCAATATTTTAACCAATTCTGCGTTCTGCTGTGTGCATTATTTTGTTTTGTTATGCTCTGTTATTCTGTTGATTTGTTCTTTTGTTTGGTTCCTTTTACAGCCTTGCTATTGAAGGCTCTTGCTCCCCACTTTTACCAAAACTCAGAATAAAGAACACCTTCCAGTAGGGAATGAGACCAAGAGTTTGTTTGTGTGAGTCATCAAAGTCTTTATATAAAATTCAGCATCCAGAGAACTCTGCTGCCTCAAGACTGCTCTGGCAAACAATACAAATACAAGGGGCCTCATTACGACATGTGCGGAATGGGTTAACGGGTCCTGCTAACGGATGCGGACCCATTAACACCATTCCGCACGATTACGAGGTCCCCTCACGGGACCCAGTAAGGACGCCTGGCAAAACCAGGCGTCATTACCGGGTCCCGCGGGGGGTCCAGGGAGCTAACAACGGACTGATCGTAATCGGCCCGTTGTTAGCTCCATCTCCCATTCCCATTGAGCCTTATGGGGGCTCAAATGGGAATGGGGGAGGTCCGGGCCTGGGTTCCCTGAGGGAGGAATTACCGGGCCCTACGAACTCGGAATGGCCCGGTAATTCCCCATTCAGGGAACCTGGTAAAGGAGCCCGGTTTGGCGGCAGCCGCTACCGCCAAACTCGTAATGAGGCCCAATATGTTTTAAAGGGTTACAGTGTCATCAGTGATGATTTCTATACAGGCTACAAGTTACGCTTTCATTGTTTAGAAAGAAGCTACACATATATTTCTGTATGGTCCCGCTCCACGGGATTGGCTGATGAATTGGCGGCAGGCCGGACATCATGTGATTCAGCTGGGCCGGTGAAGGTTAGGCCAGGTCGGAGAGGCGGCTGGTCCTTACTAGGCTAATCTACACACTTATTCTAGACATGCAATAAACAATGAGCATCAATATACCTTTCAGTAAATCTTAGAAGCCTATAAATTGTACATGTGTGTTTGCATTGTCCCACTTTGGGTCATTTGTGAGGTGAAGGGTGTGGCGGTCTTGACACGTGTTAGTTTAGGACAGAATATACTGTGGCAGGAGTTGGGTTTTATTGAGGGCACTCTAAGGTGGTCACCAAGGAGGGGTCATACTTCTGGTATATCAAAAGAATAGCTTTGTAGGGGCACAAGGTTGCCCAAGCAGTAATTTCCCATTGATGGGGTGAGGGGTGTAAGAACAGGTTTGTTGAGATGGATGGACAACAAGTCATGGTTCAGCTCGGTCACACACAGGACAGTGATCTCAGAGGAAGAGTGAGAAGAATACATTGTTTAATTGTAACATCTTGTCTCAGAGCATCTGTGAGAAAGGGACTTGGGAGGCTAAAGCACAGGAGGAAAAAGGTGGGGGCTGTTAGTGCTCGCTGTGCGCGGCGCTGCTGAGGGGAGAGGAGACTTCGTAATGCCAGAATACGGCCTAGTCCAAAGATCGAATCGAGGGCATACAAAATGGAGTCTAAGTGTGTCTTGCAATAGCCCCACCTCTGCTTCTTCCAGGGCCTTAACCCCCATGGCTGCCGAAGGGCGAAGCAGGCGTCCCCCACTAGTAAAAGAGCAAGTGGTCCCTTTCGCGTAGAATGTATGGGGGGGCTCAACCGGCACCCTCCTTCCTTACAGTATCCCCAGGGCGCGGCACATGACTAGGTGCCTTTATTTTTGCATTCATCCTTGATTTATATTTCATTTTTATTCACTGCCCTATTTTTCTTTATTTATATTTTATTGCTACTTGTAAGCCACGCTAGCTGGTGGGAGGGTGCCTAACCTCCTGAGCCCCAGGATCTCACTCCTGGCAGCCGTCTGTGTGTTAGTTTTATACTTGCACTCACTACAGTCTCTCTTCCCTGTCGATGAGGCAGGGGATTTGGGAGGGGCCTTTGCAATACTATGTGCCCTCATAGGCCCTCTGCGAATCGGAAGCGCAGTGCATGGACGCAGCGGACACCCACAAAAATCGCACCTAAGTCAAGCCCGTCTGTGCCCGTCCATGGCTGGTAATGTAATCCTGATGCCATTTGCTATTCCCATGACCATCTCCTTAATTTGGCCCCTCCGCAAACTGTGTTGCCAGGTAGGCTCTTTGAGCCAGATCGCACTATTCTCTTGCCTGGGAATGCTGATTCCTCATTGAAATGTCTTCGGTTGAATACCCGGTCACTGGGAGCACACTGTGCCCATGGCCATGTCCTTCTTTCTGACTATAAGCCAGATTTCTTTTGCATCACCGAGACCTGGTTAGGTGACACCTCCCCCCCTACCCGAGTACAGCTGCTAATGGCAAACTAATATTCTTCGCCATGACCGTCCTTCTCTGCACAATGGCGGGGGCGTAGCCATTATTTATATCTCTGGCTTTACTGGCAAATTGCTTGACCTGAATCATCACATCCAGATGGAAATGTTGCTTGCTTGCTTCGTACTCTCCCCTAGCTGCACTGCTTATTTTTTCCTTGTGTATCGACCCCCGGGAGTTGACTCCTCTTTCTGTGACAATTTTCTCCAGTTGGTGGCTGACTTGTATCTCCGGCACCCTCGCCTCTTGATCGTTGGCAATTTTAATCTTAAAGCCAATGACCACACTGATATTAAGCTACAAAGTTTTCTGACAGCAATGAACGATCTTGCACTGACCCAGCTTATGACTGACCCCACTCATAAGTTACGCAACACACTAGACCTCATATTCGCCCCTGCGTCAGAGGTTTTAGTGCTTTCGGCTATTTTGGTCACCAGGTCAGACCACTCCATTGTCCCTTTTTCTAGGGATCCCCTACCCATCAGCCCCCCTCAAATCCTCAATCCACCTTCAGGCGGGGGTAGAGGTCTGTATCCAGAGATATGATCACTGATCAAATTGGAACTTGTCTGACTGCTCTACCTCTATTGAATCTTGAATCTTTGCCTTCTACATTTACCTCTGTGGCTGATTTGCTAGCTCCTCTCATATGTTCTAGACCGCGAGCCCGGCCTTCTGAGCCTTGGTATTCTAACGAATTTTGGGCCATGTGCCTGGCAGTCAGGCATTCTGAGTGCAGATGGTGCCTCAACTATAGTGCTGTAGCAAAAGCAGCATTCCGGTATGCCTCCTGTGTGTACCACAGAGCAATTTTTTCAGCTAAACAGACCTATTTTTCTAATCACTTTCATCTCTTCCCTCGGTATCAATGGCTGCCTCTCAGGATCTTTGCAACTCTTTATCCCATTATTTGGTGAATAAGATTGAAAATAATACTTGCACCTGCATTAGATCTTCTGGCCTTTAGTCCACAGAGGCTTCTGCCTCGATTCTATCCCAGCCTAATAGAGCATTATGGTCAGCTTTTCCTGTTTTTACGGCCGAGAACATTACAGCTGCTATTCTCAAGCTCAAGTCAGCATCTCCTATGGACCCCATTACACTTCCTATTCTCAAAGACATTTTCCCTTAAATGGTCTCTTCTTTGAAGTTAGCCATACATAATTCCTTTCAGACAGGTACAATTCCTACCTGTCTGAAACATGCCACAGTGATCCCACTTTTGAGAAAACCTTCTCTTGGCCCTTCTATTCCTTCCAATTTCCTAACCATTTCTCTCCTACCATTTTTGATGAGGCTTCTGGAATTGTTGGTCTGTCCTCTCCTCAGTTCTTTTCTTGAAGAATCTCTCTTATTTCACCCATCACAGTCAGGTTTCCATCCAGGCCGGGGGACCATGAGTGTGCTGGTTTTGGTAGTGGACAATCTAGCAATTATGGATGACCATGGCGGTGTGTGAGTATTGGTCTTACTTGATCTCTCTGCCGCGTTTGATAACATTGATCATGCTATCTTGCTGGATCGTCTGTCCGGAGCCGGCATTGCCGGGACTGCCCTGGTTCTCTTCTTTTCTTTCGGATCATCACCAAACTCTGTCCCTTCCACCTTTCTGTTCTCAGGTTAAGGCCCTCACCTGTTGTGTTCCTCAAGGGTCCGCCATCTCGCCCATGTTGTTTAACATCTATGTTCAACCTCTAAACCTCTTAACATCTATGTTCAACCTTCAACCTCTGACCAAGATCATCCTATCCCACGGTTATTCATATTGTAGGGGAGGCATGATATCGCAAGTATGACACTGACACAAATGATACAATTTGTAAAACCTTTATTAACTTCGTGGGGTTTGGAAAAACTCCTACTTTGAAATAATAAAGAAAACAGACTTAGTCATGTCTGTCAAATCAAAATGGCCTATGCTAACAAAACCCAATGCCTTCCCTATCTCTTGTACAAAAAGTGTGTAAAGGACATATGTATCTAAAAGGAAAATCAGTGTTCGACAAAAAATAAATGTGGCTGAATCAGCTCTCCTCCTCATGTTTAGACAGCACGAAATAAGGCAGTATCTATTGGCAGGAGGACACACTCTGGCTTTAACACTGAAACAGTTTAGAACGTGGTTCGAGGCCTGTCTGACCTTCCACGTCAAAGGCTCTTGTTCCAGTCTTCTCCCAATAACCAAACAAAAGGTTCACACCGGTCCCCCTTTGTCGGGCTCAGCCCTCTTAAAAAAGAAAACACAAGTTCAACATTGGTCAACCTCGGCTGGGCTTAGACCTTTCACAGATCAACGTTGGTCCCCCTCTGCCTGGCTCAGACCTTTCACAGTTCAACGTTGGGCCCCCTCAGTTGGGTTCAGACCTTTTACAGTTCAACGTTAGTCCCCCTCAGTCGGGCTCAGAACTTTCAAAATTCAACGTTGGTCCACCTCTGTCAGGCTCAGACCTTTCACGGTTCAAAGTTGGTCCTCCTCTGTCGGGCTTAGACCTTTCTCAGTTCAAAAACACTTGCCGGGGATCCCTTCCTCGAGCCTTATACCCTTCGGATCTCCTTCAGTCGGGCTCAGACCGCTTTTTGGATGTCAAAGTCTTTCAAATGAGCAGGACTCCCTTTGCAGACCACTTCAACTTCGAATTCATTGTTCAGCTTTTCCTCTTCCCTTCTCTTGGGGTTAACTTTGTTCACTTTCGCTTTTACAGTTCATTCACTTTTATCATCTTAAACAATGCACCTTTCACAAAGACTTTCGAGTGGGCTACTCCTTTTCGCTGGCCCACTCCATTACTGAGTATCGCTAATTCCACAGTTATTTTCACTTTAAAGTTCATTCACAGGTCTGCCTTTCCTCGCATCTCATCCACACACGTGCAGCCTTCACTTGCAATATATTGTTGCAAACATCAATCTTTATCTAGCACACACCGGTCTCTCAGGTCGCTTGTCAACTCACCGGCTGTGCGCTGTTCTCTTTGGCTTTTCCGATTTCCAATTCACAAGTGAAGGTTAGTACCACAGGCATGGCCTCGCCTCCCCAACTCTGTTGTTCACCCAGAAGGGTTGCTGGCGTCCCTAAAATACAATGCAGTCTTCGATATTGGGATCTGGCCTTCTCCACATGTCTTTTGCGGCCTTGTGCAGGCAACAACCTCCTGTAGGGAACTCTTGGGGTTTTCAACCCCATCTCTCGTCCCCTGGTCTGTCACTCTGCTCCAGTAGGTTTGCCTTCACCTTGGAAGTTCTGCTCGTACTCATGTTCCACTCTGCTCAGAGTGTGCCTATAGGATCCGTCTTCATCTGTGTGATGTAAGGAAGGCATGGTATCAAAGTGAGACCTCCACAAGTGATCACAGTTCAAGGGTATTTATTGAACTTTATCAGGGGTGTGAAAAACGCTTATCTAAACCTAATTCTAAGATGGGAGCAAGCTACGACCATCAAATAATAATAATACAGTTCCAGTGGTGTCTAGTCAAATAAAAAGGGCCTATACTAAAAATAAACCATTGCTAATCCTTAACGCTATGCTACAAAATAGTGCAGGATAAAGTGTTCATAAAATGATTACGCAGGACGTTTAGGCCATTGGCCTCCCATCCCCAGGGTTTTAGCACGGGACATGGCGGGTCACTCGAGCACAGCACACTGTTGGGCTTCTTCGGCAAGAGGTCAAAGTTTCTTTTAGCAACATCAGGGCCTTCTGTGCCCACGTCTCTTTCATTCAAAGTCTCTTTCTTCAGAGGGCCTGATGTTCTAGAAACAACAAAGAAAAGTTCCTTTCCAAATGTTCAAGTCGAGCAATTAATTCTTCAACCGGGGATCCCCCTGAGCTAGGCACAGATGCTTCTTTCACAATTAGCCTCCCTCAGTCGGGTTCGGATCAGCTTTCATTTGCAGCTATACCTCAGTCGGGTTCACATTTGCCTCAACAATATCTTTGCGGGTGAGTTTTACTGTTCACCCAGGATCCCCCTGAACTCTTATTCCCAAGAGCCCTTTAAAACGAGGTAGCAATACTCAGAGGTGGATGGGGATGCAGAAGTTACTCAAACATCAATAATCAAAACGACTCAGGAAGTTTGGCAAAGTGCGTTTCTGTTTTAATATCAGTTATCTAAAACAGGGAGTACAACGGGCATCATCCGACGCCACACAGCTTGATCTCAAAGCATTTAAGAAAAAACAGTTCTTTTATAACAAAAATTCATCACTGCTGACATCATATTACGTGGCAAAATGTATGGGCACCCGTGGTTGGCTTTCCGTGATCATCTAGGTATATGTTCTATGTACCCACTGGTTATGATTGGGTACTTAAGTCAGGTGGGCATCAGAACCCCCGCCCCAATAACTGGTCACTATTGTCATCACTAAATACACGACGATTCATTGGATCTTCATATTATAAGGCTTTTCATTATACAGCCCACTATGATTGTTTGGCACCCTTGTACCCTTCTGGAATATTCCTCACGCTAGCAGCACGCAGGCTACCATTATAGGTGCATGGAAACTTAGCATGATCATGCTTCCCCTCCAATTTACCGACTATCTGTCAACACTCGGTCAAGTTGCCAGACAATTAGCTCTTGAACTTGGCCTTGTAGCTGTGGACTTCGTCTGGGAAATAAAGGGAGTACAGCTTCACTCCATTCTTCAGTTTCGGTACAGCCTGACCCAAGCTATGTTGATTTGCCCCATGTGACTTGAAAACCACTCTTTGAGCCTTTTACAGCATTTAGTCCTTTTAAATGATGACCCGTAGAAACCTTTACTGTTTTCTCGCACTGTTTCAAACAGGAAGGTGTTCCTTTCTCACATTCGCTGTAACTTTCTTGACAGGCATCAGTTTCATTGTGGTCTTATCTACTTGGTTCTGGGCCTACCCCATCGTCTCTGAAACTTGCCATGCCATCAGGCATTTCCAACTGCGCCACACATTTGAAAGTCTTTTGCTTGATCATGAATTTTCAGGCCTGCTGAAATGCGTGTGGAACATCCAGGTTATATACATTCCTTTGTATATACATTGGCGCATCACCGCAATCTAATTCACTATGTAGCCAGCCTTATGAATACTTTTCCCTACTTGCGTTTCAAGCAACTGTACACGTGTAAACTGATTTACATATTCTTCAGTGTTTCTGTAGACTGAGCATCTTCATCTCAAGCCCAAAATGTTGCTCATCCATTCTTTCATACTTAGAGAATACTGTTATGTGTCTCCTCTCCATCCAGCTTTTAGATATGTCAACTCCTATATCATGTGACGTCATCAGGCTCCTTTGTGTGTTCAAATGCAATTTTCTTCTGGCACTTCATTCAAAAGAGTGCTATGTCTCTGTCCATTTAGATAGGGTTTCCTTAATGGATATCTTGTCTCGAAGGTTCTCTGCGGGATTGGTGCTCCGACTGGAACTGCACATGTCGTCATCTCTGGTTCCCAACATATAGGCAACATAGGGGCAGAGCTTGGAGAGAGGATGTCTGACTGTACCTCTACACTAACCCCTCTGGGTGATTCATTGACCACTTCTTTATCAATCTTTACATCAAGACATCCTCATCTGAAAAACTGTTTCTTTGTGACCCAAATCTTCACGACTCCTTTCAAGCCTCCTGCTGATTTCACATGCTCATCAACGCTCCATGTCATAAGGGTGCAGTGTCCAGTAGGGCTACAGTAGATCCATCTTCCCACATACTTCTTCCGATGTCTGGAATACAGAAACTTTGTACCTTCAGGTGCGTGTATGCTGGCATTTACGTAGTCTCTGATCTCTTTGTCTGTCAATTCTTTAGTCATCCATCCTGATTCAACATCAATCATAGTCTTCATTCCTACAGCTTTCTTCGCAGTCTTCTTACATTATGAGATTATTATCCTAATCATACAGAATCCAAGCATGATCCTCAGCAACATGGATCCAAGAAACTTGAGCATGTCTACCATCCATTGTGGAACCCAGGAGAAAACTGCACCAAACCAACTGTCATCAGCAATGTCTTCTATTTCATCAATCATCTGGACATGTAGGTCTGTCAACATGGATATTGCTTCTGTCAAGGTAACATTCTCGTCCACATGAGAAGGTATGAATGTGCAACATGATTCTCCAATTTTAGCACAAACACCTCCATCAATAGCTGTAATCATATACAAGACATATCTGTTCTGAAGAGTCATCAGTATTATGTCTCTCAGCTCTTCCTTGATTGCATTAAATCCTTTTATAGTAGTCTTGATTGTCTGCAGGAGTTCCCATCTGGTTATCTGCAACCATTTAGTATTTGCATCCGTCTGGATCCTGGCATGAAGATTATTGTAATTATCGATGAGGTCTTGCTGAACAGCCTATGTTCATATGGAATTGAGTCAAAAGCCTCTATTGATTTTGCTGAGAAATAGTTCTCCCTCGTCGGTCCGCTCAAAGGTTCTGCAGACCTCTTCTTCCTTAGATGTGCATCTGCTTTCGGTAATTCACCAATGTTCAGAACACTTTTCGGAATTACCAATGCTGGAACATGGACATTCACTATAGAAACCATTCCTCCCCAGTCGTTGGGCAGCTTTATGTAAGCTCTGGATCCACAAGCCCAGCAGTGATCCATTATCACTGCTGTCCCAGAGCTTATTCCTGGCACATCAAAGATTCGTCCACAGTTCTGGTTTTCTCCCATTTTTCTTGTGCCATTATTTCTGTAGTACAGCTTTGCACTTTCCATGGGCACTATCTGCAGAGGCCCTCCTTTGTCTTCGACCCATGTCAGTAATTTAGCAAGTCTTGGCCATAAAGGTTTGCATCCATTCTGTACAATGTCAATGGTCAATTTGTAACGACCAATAACTACCCATGCTCTGCAGATTACTATACCTTCTTCCCAGCCATCTGGAGAGAGTACTGATCCCCAGATCTGCATTTGGTCTCTTTCTTTCCATCTTCAAATTTCTTCTTTAGTTTTTCCTGGGCTTTGCAGTCTTCTGTTCACTTCCCATCTGATTCCAGCTCCTTTCACTCCTTATCACTTGATTCTTAGTGTGGGCTCTTGCTCTGGTCTTTGTGTCTTGCACATAGTCATCTTCATCTGGATCTGTCCATTCAGTTCCCCATGCTAAATAAGCTGTTCGGCCCATAAACTGGCCTCTCACTTTACAGAGTGCTATGTGAGACAAGCGGTGTGCTGTTTGGACATCTATTTCGATGGCTATGAAGACCTTGGATTTCCCCATACTATAAGGAAGGAGTGCACAAACATAGCAATCCACCTCAAACGTCCTCTTTCCCACCTCTTTCATATGCTGATACCAAACATTGTTTTCCTAAGTGTGCTGTGCTGTTTAGATAATTATTCAATTCATAATCACCTTCTGGTGCATATCTCATGGGTCTCCTTTATGCCACAGGTGGCTCAATGAGTATACCATGCAGCATATCAGCATAACATTTCCTCACTGGAGATATCATAGGAACATTAGTCAGTACACTTGGTGTCTTTACATGTACTACTGGCACAGGGTTAGTTACAGAAGACTTTTTCTTTTTTTCTTCCCTTATGATCTGTATTTGGTGTTCAGTAAGAATTCCCAAAAAGCTCTTCCCAGAATAAGGATGCTTAGTACCATTTACCATAGAGCCAGGTCCCCCCACATAAGCTCTTGGAGCAGGAACCATCACATAAGGCTTAGGATCTCTTACAATTTGGACTTCTACCTTTTCTTTAGGAGTAGGGTAAACAAAAGGAATTCTCACTTTTTAGGATCCATAACATATGCAACATGTATGATCAAGATTAAAATGATGACAACAAATATTAAGCAGGCATAAACCATGCACCAGTAGAAGATGCCCCACCAATGTGAAGATGCTGATCGTTGTCGTCTCACCCCCTCTGGAATAATTAAGTGGCTTATGGACTACATGATTTGCCTTTAATTAACTTTTAAGGAAAGAAAAATGCTTTATTCAGGCAATCTCTTAACCATTGCGACAGCTGCTGTATCTTCTCCACAGGTTGCATAAGCAACTGGCTGATCACTGGACAGTTAACAAGCTTCTGACAGCAGCAAGTGTGATCGCTTCAGGCACATAATAAAGGACCAACACCAACAACTCTGGAGTATTCTCTTTCGGTGACATCATTCACTAATTCATGGAGAAACGTGGTACAAACGATTAATCTGTTCCATAATGTGGTGTAACAATTGATTAAGGGCAAGCTGATTCCTTGGATCTTTCAGCAATGTACAGACTTCAGTTTACCTACCAACAAGATGCGGGCGTTGTTCAATCAAGAAACATAAGACCATACTGCATAGTTTATGAGCATTATCATTAGACAGGATCATTGGTCGAATGACACAGGATTAAACTTAACCTGCTGCAGGACCACTTCGATTTCACCGTTCAATATTTACATGCTACAGGGGCACCAAACAGAGACCTTTGAGTGAGCACCCACGTGGTGCTGTCCCATTCTGTACCTGGTACCTATTTTGGTTTCAAAAAAGTTAAATCGCACACAAGTTCTTTGTTCATACAATGTTGCTGCTTGCAACTTTGAGCATAACACAGTCTGCTATTAGTTTCTCCCAACTCACCGGCTGTGCTGAACTCAGCGTTGCTTAGCTGTCAGAGTCAAGGACTGTACCACGGTGGCAATCACTTCTCCCTGCCTTGGCTATCAATGAGGGAGGGCCCTGTGTACCTTTGACACACGCTACACCATTCATCAGCTGTAATTCCTGCTCTTATGTTTCTTCTTCCTTTAGGCTTCTTGAAAGTTGCGATCCTTTCTTGAATAGGGCAAGAGTAATTCCCTCCTTTTCGTCCTCTCTGGTCTCGCTGCTTTCCTCCTCGGTTTAAACTGCCATCCCAGAACAGCTGCTTCCTCATGCATTTGGCCTTTCTCAGAGTGTGCTTTCGTGCTCCGCCTTTTATCTCTGTGGGGAAGTGTGAATGAAGTCAGGTGTGTGTAGTTATCAGTAATTGCATGACTGGGCCTTACCCTTGTGTTGGGACATGTCAGGTATACGGCTCTGGTGTTAGTTCGTTATCACTCACAATGAACTGCCTATGAGAAAGTGTTTGTGTTGGAGGGGTGAGGGGTTGAGTCTCTAGATATCCTACCTGGTAGGATGGGGAAAAGGTGTCATAAGAAAGGAGATACCACGTCTCACTCTTCGGTGTACCACTTCCACACCCCGAAGACAGAAAAGGGGGGATACCGCATCTCATCATTGGCTGCATCACCCCCACTTCCCAAAGTCCTCCCACACTGGTGCACCCCCAGGGTCTGGGTCCAAAGGTGATGGCCGTGTCCTGACCACTTGGGAGAGATTTCCAGGAACTGGTGGGTTAGACACCCTCTGGTTTCTCACATACCCTTCCCCATGCGATGTAGCCGCATCTGTTTCAAAGGGGAACCAGGAAAGGAAATCGAGGTTCCTGTGTTCTTTGCCTTTTCGATGTTCCACGGCAAAACAGTAGGGGTTCAGGTCTAAAAACCATCACATGACTCGAGGGTTAGAGTCCGTTTGCTGACTTATCCATACTAAAGGTAAGTGGTCGGTGACAAGTGTGAACTTCCTCCCTAAAAGGTAGTATCTAAGATGGACAATTGACCATTTGATGGCAAGGGCCTTCAATGCCAATGCAGAGTAGTTATTTTCACATGGGAAGAGTTTACGACTAGTGAATAGGATGGAGTGTTCTAATCCATATAATACGTGCGATAAAACTGCTCCTAACCCTGTGAGAGAGGCATCAGTTTGTAACACAAATTCTTTGGAAAAGTCTACTACTTTTAGGATTGGGTTCTGACACAAGGTTTGTTTTAGGTTATTGTAACATGCCTCATACTCATCATTCCAATTAATATTCAGAGGTCCAGCATTTCTTAGCTTGTCTGTTAATCTGGCTGTTTTATCTGAAGATTTCGGGATACACCTACAGTAATAACTGGTCAATCGTAGGAATACCATGAGGTCTCTCTTGTTCTTGGATGTGGGGACATCTAGGACGGCTTTCACTTTTTCTTGTTGGGGCTTGACACTGCCATTCTCTACAAAGAAGCTTAGGTATTTCACAACCCATTGAGCCAGTTTACATTTGGATGGATTAGCAGTTAAGCCAGCCTCTCTGAGGGTTTTCATAATAGTGGACAGATCTAAAAGATGGTCTTCCCAGGTTTTACTATAAATTAATTTTTCCTCAATGTAGGCCCCACAGAAATCAGAATAGGGCTGTAATATCCTGTCAATAAGTCATTGGAAAGTGGCTGGGCCACATGCAGTTCAAAAGTGAGGATTTTTAATTGGAATAGTCCCATTGTTGTTGAGAAAGCTGTCTTTTCTTTTTCATGTCCATGTACTGGGACCTGCCAATATCCCCTGGTTAAATCTAGGGTTGACAGAAAGGCATCATTTCCAAGCTTATCTATTAACTCATCGATGTGTGGAACAGGATAGGCATTGCAAGCAGAGATGACATTAACCTGCCTGAAGTCTATGCAAAACCTCCAAGAATGATCAGGTTTTGTTACCAGAAAAATAGGGGAGGATCATGGACCTGAAGAGGGTCAATAATGTTGGCCTTCAGCATTTTTTTAACTTCCTCAACCACTATTTGCTTTCGTGCTTCTGGGAGTCTATATGGTTTCAAATTGAACACTTTTCCCTTTGGAGTTCTGATATAATGATTTCTGTTTAGATAGTTCTTGGGGAATAAGTTCAGAGTTGTCTATCTCCTCAGGTACCAAACAAGACAATATAGAGGCGTGGCGGCTGAAGGATTTTCTTTCCACTCCTTTAAGAGATTTACGTGGTAGAGGTGGGTATTTTGCTTTCTATCAGGTTGGGCTATTTAATAGGTACAGGTTCCTGTTTGCTCCAGCACCTCATAGGGCCCATGGCACTTTGAGACACGTTTATTTTCAGGGGTAGATAAGAGGACTAATACTTTCTGTCCTACTGAAAAAGATCTTAAATTCACCTTCTTGTCATAGGTGGATTTCTGTTGGGCTTGAGCTTTCTTCATGTGAGTGTGGACTAGACTCTGTATGAGTTTCATGTGCTCTTGCAATCAGGTAGCTGTCTGCGAGAGAGGAATGGGGGCCTCTTCTCTCTCTTCCCAAGTTTCCCGGAGCCTGTCTAAGACATTTCATGGTTCTCTACTGTAGAGTAGTTCAAAAGGGGAGAATCTGGTGCATGCCTTAGTGGTCTTTCTTACTGCAAATAGGGCCCATGGGATCATGCGGTCCCCAGTCCTATCCATCCTCATCTACCAATTTTCTCAAAATAATTTTAAGGGTTTTGTTAAATCTCTATTCGTCCATTTGGGGGTGGTAAACTGAGGTTCTTAAGGTAGCAATGTGTAATAATTCCTTGAGTTCACCCATAAGCTTACTCATGAAATTGGATCCCTGATCTGTCAGAATTTCCTTGGGGAAACCAACCCTAGAAAAGAATGGTAATAGGTGTATTAAAATGTGCTGGGTTGTATTGTTCCTCATGGGAAAGGCTTCTGGGTACCGCGTAGCATAATCAAGGCTTACAAGAACATATTTATTACCCAGTCTAGATGTTTCCAACGGTCCAATGATATTGATCCCAATTCGGGAGAAGGGGAAATCTATTATTGGTAATGGGTTAAGAGGGGCAGGTAAGGGAATATGTGAGCTGGTTTTCTGGTATATTTCACATGTCTGAATGAAGTTCTTATGTCGGTGTGGATACCTGGCCAGTATTTCCCACTGCTGTTAGCTTGGGTTTTAGACTGTCCCAAATGTCCCCCTGTCAAATGAGTGTGCAATCCCCAGCACGATCTTGCGATGGGTTTTGGGTATTACTGTCAGGTAAGTCAGGTTTGGCTATGGTTTCTGATTCATCACAAGATCCAAACACCACCTCCTCCTCTTTACCTGTATCTTCTGAGGATGATTCCTGCCATTTTCCTTCTTTCTGCGTTCTTTATGTCTCTTCTTGAAGAGGTAGGGTCTCCCTCGAGAAGAATCCACTCTGCCGCTGTGCCAGTGGAGGCAAGCAGAAGGGGCAGAAAAAACCTCTCCTTTCCGATGGCTTGGGTGGCACAAAGAGGATACCCGGGCAGGTGGTATGGCACAGAAAAGTTCTGGTCAGGTGGCAAGGAAGACGGTGAGTAGATGTAAAAGTCCAGGTAAAGTATCTTGAAAACAGTCAATGGGTCTGCAGTGGATGGCGGAAGAGACCGTCTGAAGGACGATATGCCACCAGAGGAGGCAAGGCAAGCAAGGGCGGACGTGGAATGGCGGGATCCAAGGTCTCCAGTAACCGGGGAAGAAGGGGCAGCCTGAAGAAAGACAGAGAGCAGAAGAGATCAAAGATGAGAAAAGAAAGCCTAGCCGAAAGGAGGGAGGGGAGAGAGAGAAGGGCACAGGAGGGGTGCATGCCAAAGGTGGCAGGCGAAAAAGAAAACAGAACGAGACGAGACCCGGAAAGCGGAGGAAGCGAGGTGGAAACGAAGGCAAGAACCGCTAAGGTAGCGAGCAAGGAAGTGAGACCAAAAGGCCAAAAAAGGCTGAACAGGCGAGAAAAGCACTAGTGTGTAAACCCGAAACAAAGTGAAAGTGTTGCAACGCAACGCGAAAACAGTGGCTAAATAGGCAAAGGAAAGGAACAACACCATGAACAGAAAGGCTAGACCAAGTAGCCAGGAAGTGATGAAAAAACAAAGCAGAACATCCTAATGGCAGAACAGCTGCCACAAGTGCCAGATGACAGTATACCCCCTGCCCATGAAAGCCCCCCCCCCCCCCCGGCTTCCTGGGATGGAGCCAGTGGTACTTCCGAACCAAGACAGGGGCATGAACATGAGTCAGCGGCTCCCAAGAGTCTTCCGAATGGGGAAACCCCTTCCAATGGACCAAATACTCCAGACAACCCTTCCGGTACCTGGAGTCCAGCAGCTGTGCCACCTCGTATTCATCAGACGGTACTGCCACTGAAGCTCGGTTCCGCGGACAGGAACAGAGGTAGGGATCCACTAGATGCTCCTTCAGCAAGGAAGAGTGGAAGACTGGGTGGATGTGTCTCATGTGACACGGTAACTGCAGGCGAAAAGCAACAGGATTGACCTGTTCATGAATAGGGAAAGGCCCCAGATAAAGTGGAGACAGCTTGGAGACCCGCAACCAGCGAGGAAGAAACTTTGTTGAGTGCCAAACCTTGGTCCCCTTGTCCCACGTAGGTGATGGTTGATGGTGAGTATTGCTTTGGGAATCGTACCGTTTACGAGCCTCCATCAAGCTCTCAGTAGCGGTTTTGTGTGCAACTGTGATACTGGCTAGGGCGGTGTCCACGGAAGGAACCGATGAGCCCTGCAAATTCCCAGGTAGGAAGACACGAGGATGATAGCCGTAGGAACAAACAAAAGAACTGAGCGTAGTAGGACTCTGCTTAGCGTTGTTGTAGGTGAATTCTGCAGTTGGTAGTAGCTCTACCCAGTTGTCTTGTTGGTCATTGGTGAAACAATGTAGGTATTGTTCTAGAGAGGCATTTAGCCTCTCAGTTTGCCCGTTAGTGTGGGGGTGAAAACCTGAAGACAATGCTCTCTGGCTGCCCAGTTTTTTACACAGTAGCCGTCCAGAAGTGAGAGGTATACTGGCTTCCTCAGTCGGATATGATCTTCTCGGGAAACCCGTGCAGTTGGAAGACGTCTCTGACAAAGATCACAGCCATCTCGGCTGCAGTGGGTACTCCCGGCAGAGGCGAGAAATGGGTCATCCTGGTGAATGTGTCGACGGTCACCATTATACAGGTACACCCCTCAGAAGGTGGCAGATCCACTATGAAATCTGTGGTCAATACACTCCAAGGTCTAGCAGGAGGGGTATCATGTTGCAGGTAACCCACTGGTCTTTGAGTGTTGTGCTTGAAACGATAGCAGACAGAACAGAATCGTACATAGCTGGAGACATCGGCTGCCATTCTCGGCTACCAATACTGGCATTTAATTAGTTCCGTCGTGTTGGCTACACCACGATGGCCAGCCGAGGGGCTATCATGGCACCACTCCAAGGCCTTCCTTCTAAAGGAGAGATCTGGAAGGAACAAATGAACGTTGACAAAGAGCAAGCCGTATCGATTGTGAATGGAATTGTGAGGAGAGACAGAAAGGGAGGTAGAAGCGATACCTGAAGCATTCTTCACCCTCTGTAAGAGTGTAGAGACTTGATTGACAATCTTGTTGGGAGGCAGAACAAGTTCCGGTAGATGGTCTGGTGAGATATCAGGAACAGGTACTCTGGAGAGGGTGTCTGCCAACACTTTCCTGGACCCTGGTAGGTAAGTGAGGATGAAATCGTACTGAGAAAAGAAATGTGCCCATCTGGCTTGGCGGGAGTTGACGCATCCCATCTGTTGAATGACCTTTAGGTTCTTGTGTTCCGTTCTGAGAGAAAAGGGGAATGAGGTGCCCTAGAGCAAGTGCCGCCATTCCTTAGAGGCGGTCTTCTTGGCCAGCACTTCCTTTTCAATGACGGAATAATTATCCTGGCTCGGGGTAAGGTTTTGGGAAAGGTAGGCCACTCGATGTTCGGTACGTCATGTTCTTGTAATAGCACAGCCCCTAAGGCTGCAGCGGAAGCATTGCTTCCACAATGAATGGTCGTCCGTGATGCAGGATGGGAGCCGAACAGAACAGCCGCTTCAACTGGTGAAAGGCTTCATCGGCTTGTTTGATCCAAGAAAATGGAGTCACAGATTTCTTGAGCAAAGACGTGATGGGCAAGACTACCTCAGAAAACCCTGCTATGAACTTCCGATAAAAGTTAGTCAAACCCAGAAGACTTTGTACATCCTTAACGGAGGTAGGATCAGGCCATTTGAGGATGGCTTCTACCTTCCGAGGGTCCATCTGTACTCCAGCGCCAGACAAAATAAAACCCAGATAAGGGACCGTGTCTGCCTGGAAGACACACTTGTCGGGTTTGACTTAGAGGTGGTGTTCACTGAGGCATTGTACCACTTGATGAAGATGTTCCTGATGAGACTGACGGGAAGAAAAGAAGACCAGGATGTCATCAAGGTACACAATGGTGGTGTGAAATAGAAGTTCTGAGAACACTCTGTCCATGAACCTCTGGAAAATAGACCGGGCATTGACCAATCCGAATGGAATAACTTGGTATTCGAAGTGTCCGTACGGGGTGCGAAAGGCAGTCTTCCACTCGTCCCCCACACTGACACGCAAGAGGTAGTAAGCTCTTCTCAGATCTAACTTGGGGAACACTACAGCCCCTAGTACTGACTCCAAAATATCTTTGATGAGGGGCATGGGATAACGGTCCCGAATGGTGACTTTATTTAGACCACAGTAGTCAATGCAAGGTCTCAATTCTTGAGTGTCTTTCTTTGGGACGAAGAACAGCGATGCACCTGCAGGAGACCGTGAAGGCTGTATTAATCCATTGAGGAGGTTAGAGTCGAGATACTGCTGTAATGCTTCTTTTTTCTTGAGGGATAACGAAAACATCTGGCCAAAAGGCACCAAAGCATCAGGCAGAAGGTGAATGGCACAATCCTCAGGGCGGTGAGGTGGTAGGTCTTGCAAATCTTTCTCACAAAAACCTCCTGGAAGACTTGAAGGCTTGGGGGTACCGTATGTATACCCAAAGTGGTCAGAGGCTTGAGTGTTTCAGACAGTGTCTTCACAGTGGTATAGTTCACGCCCTGGAGGCAAGACTTTATACAGTAGTCTGAAGTAAAGGCCAGTTGGTTTTTTGCCCAATCGATGAAAGGGCTGTGTCTCCGAAGCCACGAAACGCTGAGGATTACAGGGAAGTGTGCGGCCCTGATAAGGTCAAACTGTATGAGCTCTTTATGCTGTTTCACTGTCATGGTCAGGGCTGTGGTGGAATGAGTGATGAGATCGGAACACAAAGGCTCACCGTCAACTCCTTCTACCTTCTGGTCTTTGGACGTTTCCATTACCTCAATTCCTGTCCTCTGGGCCCATGCAGTGTCCATGAAGCATCCAGCTGCCCCACAGTCCACCAAGGCCAAGAGGTCCACATTCTTTAGCTTGGTCTGCAACTGGACGCCAACCACCATGATCCGATTGTCTTCAGTGGAAACAGTTGTGGTTACTGACATCGAGATGAAGGTAGACCGCAGAGACTTGTCCCCTCTAGTTCTGAGGACAGCCGTTTCCTGGCCTGCGTGGAGGGACTTCGGGACAATCACGTAGCATGTGCTTGTCGGACCCACAATACATACATAGACTGTTTTCCTTCCTTCTTTTTCGGTCATCTGCACTTAGAGGTCCTCTATTCGTCCCTATCTGCATTGGCTCATCTCTGGTCTGTCGAGGTGAGGAGGAGGGAACTCGTCCGGGCACATCTGGAAGAAACAATGAACCGAGTCCCTTTCTTCACTTAGAACGCCTCTCATTGAGACGAAAATAGACCTGTAGAACTGTAGACAGCAGATCAATGAACGTGGTAGGTCTGGGTGAGCGGGCCAGTTCATCTATAAGGTCTTCTCGTAGGCCTCTCCGGAAGATCATGTATTGGGTGGTTTCTGGCCACCCGGTCTCAGCTGCGACCCGTTTAAAGAGTGATATATGGGACAGCAGCTCAGACGACCCCTGTCGGATATCCAAAAGTTCTTCACTGGCTACTTGAGCCGATTCCTGTCTCTCAAAAGTCTGTTTAAATTGGGTGTCGAACGCGCAATAGTCCTGTAGAAGAGGACTGGCGCTTATAACCAACGGGGTTGCCCACGACAAGGCATTACCAGTCAGATTCGAAATTAGGAATCCTATGCAGGCTTGATCCGAGGCATACGTCTGTGAGCGGAACGTGAAATGTATAATACAGGCTTCCATGAACTCCTTAAATCTACGAGGTGACCCGTCAAACTTGCCAGACGCCTGTCAGAACACACTTACGATGATGGAGGAGAGGAATCGACACTCTCCCCCGAACCACAGAAGCCGAATGAATTCGACCCTCCCATCGTGGTTGGCACAGGTGCCTGAAGTAGTACACAGGACACCACGTGGCAGCCAATGGGGGGAAGAGGAGGTAGGGAGAGGTTGTGGATGGGGTGGGGGAAGTTAGGAAAACCGGAAAAAGGATCAGGGCAAACCTAAGTTGGATAGGTAGGGGGAAGCACTGGGGAAAAACCCTTCCTATCTGGCACCTGTTTCCTAATATCTGAACACACTGTAGCATAGCCCAAGACACACCTTAATACGTATGTACTTGACTTCAGAACAAACACTGGGAACCAAGCATTCACATGTAGTAGTAAGTGGGATGAACACAGGACAAGGGAAATTTCCCCATGAATGAAGGACAAAACACATGGCCCGTAGGACAAGCTTGCTGCAATACATAAACAAGTAAATTCATGTCCTTGAAGTTTAAACAGGCAAACAAATAGAGCGGTTACACTTGTGACCCGGAATGAATAGTACTCGATGGAGATTATGCCCACATAAGCATTCCGTGAAGTCCTCGCATCATATGAACAAACCAACTATTAGCAACCAACTCAGACCTTCCGTGATTGCCAAGCACAAATCCAATGCGAGTGAAAGCATGTACATAATGAGCCCTCACCCCGCAATGGCTTCAGCACTTATCTGATCTCCGAGGGCCCCGCTTACACCTCGGAGTATTGGTAGCACTCCGTGAGCCGCAGCTGGTCCGCCTGCACTGCACTGTGCGAGCGAACGCTGGCAGCTTCAATGGTCCATCGAGCAAAGCTTTGTTGCAGCTTCGTATTTAAAGGGACAGAGCTTTGCCGTCCGTGGCTCCGCAGTGCTCTGCCAACCTGCTCCTCACACCAACCGCACCAAGATCATTAATAAGCCACACCTGATTCACGCACCGTTGCCCTTTATGCTGCTCGTAATCACTGCAGCTGGCAACGCGCACGTGACATACTCCCGTGGCCGTGACCTGAACTACAAACCTCCCGTGGCTTGCTGGGAATTGTACTCTTGCCTCCATGCTTGCTTTAGGAGGTTTAAGAGACAAAACGAGTTACTCCTGTGCGCTTCCAGCCCTTATTCCTCACAACGCCAGAGGCATGGGAGGTAGTTCGGTGCGTTGTTGATCCCGGTTGGCTACCATCTGGTGCAACATGGTGTTCTCGGTTTTCAGGTTCTGTACCTCCTGGGATAGTCCTTGGACTACATTCACCAGTTCCTGCATTTGTTTGGCAGTAGCCATGGCAGGTCCTGTCCTTAGGCGTTGTAAACTGTCTGGTAAGTCAGGTTTGGCTATGGTTTCCAATTTATCACAAGATCCAAACACCCCCTGCTCACCTGTGTCTTCTGAGGATGATTCCTGCCATTTTCCCTTCTTTCTGCGTTCTTTATGTCTCTTCTTGAAGAGGTAGGGCCTCCCTTGAGAAGAAGCCACTCTGTCGCCGTGCCAGCGGAAGCAAGCACGAGGGGCCCCCTTCCGAAGGATCCAGAGAGGAAAAAGCCTGGGACAGAAAAAACCTCTCCTTTCTGATGTAGGATCCCCAGGCAGGTGGGATGGCACAGAAAAGCTCTGGTCAGGTGCAAGGAAGACGGTGAGTAGATGTTAGAGTCCAGGTAAAGTAAATGGGTCAGCGGTGGATGGCGGAAGAGACCGCCAGAAGGACGATATGCCACCAGAGGAGGCAAGGCAAGCAAGGGCAGACGTAGAATGGCGGGATCCAAGGTCTCCAGTAACCGGGAAGAAGGGGCAGCCTGACGAAAGACAGAGAGCCGGGGAGATGAAAGACGAGAAAAGAAAGCCTAGCAGAAAGAAGGGAGTGGAGAGAGAGAAGGGCACAGGAGGGGCGCACACCAAAGCAGGCGGGCGAAAAAGACAACAGAATGGGACGAGACCCAGAAAGCAGAGGAAGCGAGGTGGAAACGAAGGCAAGAGCTGCTAAGGTAGCAAGCAAGGAAGGGAGGCCAAGAAAAGCACTAGCGTGTAAACCTGAAGCAAAGTGAAAGGTTTGCAACGCAATGCAGAAACACAGGGGCGTGGCTAAGTAGGCAAAGGAAAGGAACAACACCGTGAACAGAAAGACTAGCCCGAGAAACCAGGAAGTGAGGAAAAAACAGAGTGGAACATCCTAATGGCGGAACAGCCGCCAAGCGGACCACAATCGCCAGGGCACACAGCGCGTGACAATTACTAACTGAGTTTTACTTAGATCTTCTCTAGAGGTTTCCCTTCAAAAAAGCAATCTCTGTTTCAGAAAGAAGAAGGAACCCCTTTTCTTGTCCTTCTCCCTCGGGACTAAATTTCTAAGAAAGCCTCTGCGAGAGCTGGATCATTTTGCTGGGCGAAGGCCAGATCGGGAATGATGGTAGGTTCTTCTTCCCTTTTTATCTCAGGGACACATGTTTTATCAGCCTCTCCAAAGCCTATGTTACCGCTCTGTTTCCTCTGGTTCACTTTCTTTCTTAAAACGGGGAAATAGAGCCCTTTCTTCCTTGTGCAATTGTGTCCCCACAGTGTATTTCAAACGTGATTTTGCGATGGTTCTGTAAGAGAACCTTTATGTCTCCCCAAAAGTCTGATTCTATAACGCCTGGTAAGACATCTAGGCCAAACTTCCAGGCTAGATTATGGAGCCAATTGTATATAACAACCCGCAGGGGGAATCAAGACCGAGTCTGTGGGAATCATCCCTCTTTTCCGGGGAGGGATAGTGGCTTCCCCGCTGCTACAAATATCAAAGCCTATGGATTCATTTGTAGTGGTAGAGGGGTCTGAGGGTCTGTGAGTAGTTTTCTGGAACTTTAGCGTCCCTCAATTTGTCTTCATTGAGTTTTATCTAATTGAGTTGTATCCCACTTCTGATACCATATGTAGGGGATGCACGGTATCACAAGTATGACACGGATACAAAAGATACAATTTGTAAAACCTTTATTAACTTTGTGGGGTTTGGAAAAACTACTACTTTGCCCTATAACTAGGATGGGAGTCATCTCGACCACCAAATAATAAAGAATACAGTCTTAGTCATATCTGTCAAATCGAAATGGCCTATGCTAACAAAACCTAATGCCTGCCCTATCTCTTGTACAAAAAATGTGTAAAGGACATATGTATCTATAAGGAAAATCAGTGTTCGACAAAAAATAAATGTGGCTGAATAAGCTCTCCCCACATTTAGACAGCATGGAATAAGGCAGTCTCTATAGGCAGGATGACACAATCTGGCTCAGGCTTTAACACAGAAACAGTTAAGAATGTGGATCGATGCCCGCCTAGCCTTCCACGTCAAAGGCTCTTGTTCCAGTGTCTCCAAATAACAACACAAAAAGTTCTCACCATTCCCCCTCTGTCGGGCTCAGACCTTTCACAGTTCAAAAGCACTAGCCAGGGGCCCCTTCCCCAAGCCTTTTACCATTTGGATCCCCCTTCAGTTAGGCTCAGACTGCTTTTCTGATGTCCTGTAGGGAACTCTTGGAGTTTTCGACCCTTGGTCCGTCTCTCTGCTCCAGTAGGTTTGTATTCACCCCAGAAGTTCTGCTTGTACTCGTGTTTCACCTTGCACAGAGTGTGTCTCTGAGTTCTGCCTTTTATCTGTGTGAGGAAAGCTTATTGGACTCAGGTGTATGCACTTGAAGTGCCTAACTTTGCCTTACCCAATTAGCAGGACATGTCCAGTACGATGTATGAGATAGGGCGAGTAGGATGTACAGAAAAGGGGGAATACTGCATCCCTCACCCAGGTGATACTCCCTCACTGGTCCATCCCCAGAGTCTGGATTCAAAGGTGATGGCCGTGCCCTGGCCACCTGAGAGAGAGATCCCCGGGAACTAGTGGGTGAGACACCCTCTGGTTTCTCACAATATGCAGATGATGCCCAGATCCTGGTCCGCCTTGATCTCATGGTAATTGAGTCAGCGAGCAGGTTCAGGGCCTGCCTCGAGGCCATGGGGGAATGTGTGTGTAAAAACTGGCTCAAGTTGAACAGTGAGAAAACCGAGGTGTTGGTTTTGGGCCCCCCTTCTGCTTCCTCTCTCTGGAATTCTCCTTTATGGCCTGCTTCACTGGCTTCTCTGCCTGGCCCTTCCACAACTTTAAAAGCTCCTTCGAAAGGGTCTTCCCTTCATTCAGGTCAAGCTTCGAGCCCCTGTGATATCGGCCCTGGTGATTTAAAATAATGGTTCGCCCAAACATTTTTATTGCAAAAAAAAGATGGGCAATAATAAAAAAAAAATCGATTGGCACTTTTTTTTTTAAAGTCCCTATGTAAAATTTTGAGAAAATGAAGCTCAAAGGGAAGCACATGGGGGCATCCATATTGTGAAATGGATGCCCGCCGCTGTGCTTGCTTTGTCTTTTGCGGCACTAATGAAGGAAAAGCCAGCCAGCTGTAGTAAACAAAAGCTACCACTGGGTGGCTTTTCCTTCATTGGTGCCGGGACTCGGAGGACGGAGACCAGAGACTACAGGCAGAAAAGCTGCAGCTGCATCTCGGTAAGTGCTATTTTTTTAATAAAAATAAACACTAGCTGCGTTTTTTTTTCTAAGTTTTCCAGGCTGGAGGAGCCCGGAAAACTTAGAAATAAAACTACAGCTTTCAAAACGTTGTATTTATGTTTGCGGTAGCTTTTGAAGCTACCGCAAACATAAATACAACGTTATTGTGTTTGAAAACGCTGCAGTTTTTCTTTCCAAGTTTCTCAGGCTCCTCCGGCTCGGAGGAGCCTGAGAAACTTGGAAAGAAAAACCGCAGCATTTTTTAAACACAACCGCGTTGTGTTTCTGCTGCCATGGCTATCTCTTTGAGTCTCCGGTGCTCCCCAAGGGGAGCACCGGAGACCCAAAGTGAAAGCAAAGGCAGCAGAAGCACAACGCGGTTGTGTTTCCATGCTGCGGTGTTTCTGCCTAAAGCTGTTTTCCCATTCGGGGCTCTCGGGCTCCACACGGGGAGCCCGAAAGCCCCAAATGGGAAAGCAGCTTTATGCAGAAACACTGCTGCGTTTAGCATTTCAGAAAACAACTGCATTGTGTTTCTGCCTAAAGCTGCTTTCCCATTTGGGGCTTTCGGACTCCCACGAGGAGCCCGAAAGCCCCAAATGGGAAAGCAGCTTCAGGCAGAAACACTGTAGCGTTTAGCATTTCAGAAAACAACCGCGTTGTGTTTCTGCCTAAAGCTGCTTTCCCATTTGGGGCTTTTGGGCTCCCCACGGTTGTGTTTGAAAACGCTGCTGTTTTTCTTTCCGAGCCGGAGGAGCCTGAGAAACTTGGAAAGAAAAACCGCAGCGTTTTCAACCACAATAACGTTGTATTTATGTTTGCGGTAGCTTCAAAAGCTCCTCCAGCCCGGAAAACCTAGAAATAAAAACGCAGCTAGTGCTTATTTTTTAAAAAGTAAATAGCACTTACCGAGATGCAGCTGCAGCTTTTCTGCCTGTAGTCTCCGGTCTGCGTCCTCCGAGTCCCGGCATCAATGAAAGAAAAGCCACCCAGTGGTAGCTTTTGTTTACTACAGCTGGCTGGCTTTTCCTTCATTAGTGGCGCAAAAGCAAGCACAGGCGGGCATCCATTTCACAAAATGGATGCCCCCATGTGCTTCCTTTTTAAAATTTTGAGCTTCATTTTCTCAAAATTTTACATAGGGACTTAAAAAAAAAAGTGCCAATCGATTTTTTTTATTATTGCCCATCTTTTTTTGCAATAAAAATGTTTGGGCAAACCATTCCTTTAATCTGCCGATTATTGGAACTCACTGTTTTTGGAACAACCTGTTTATCTTCTGCAGCCACTGCAAGTTCTTCAGAATTATGCAGCCCGCCTAGCCACTTCCATCTACTCATATCCTGCCAGTATTACACCAACTTCACTGGCTGCCTATTGCCCTGTGTATTCAATTTAAAACAGCCTGTCTGGTGCATCATGCATACTATGGTCAGGGTGCAGAGTATCTCCGGGAGAAATTCTGCCCTTGTGCACCGGGCTGAGCACTTCGCTCATCTGATGCCTGCCTATTGTTGGTTCCTCGGTGTAGGCTCAGCCAGATCGGCAGCCAGTCCTTTTCGGTTTCAGCCGCATATTTCTGGAACTCGCTGCCCTGTGATCTCTGCATCCTGTCCAATCAACTCTCCTTCTGGGGAGGCTTAAAAACTCATATTTTCTAAGCTGTTTCTGTCCTAATGTTCTCCCACTAGCGCCAAGATACCTTTGTGGCGTTCTCTTCTCTGGGACATTTAAGGGAGTGTAGGTACATTGTTATCTTCAATTGAAGCTTAATGAATAGGCCTCGTTTTCGAGTCTTGCACCACGTGTTACTAGACCACGAATTTGTCCATTAAGACTTTTTATTTACTGATATTTGATTCAATTATACTGGCTGTTATTTCTCCTCTTGGCATCTGGAGACTTTTTTATTCCATTTTACCTGTGCTTTCTGCATTCTTAATTGTTCAATACTTGGTGCTTGCACATGTTTTTGCTTCTGTTTAATCTAAGAGAAATATGTCATTTGTTCATAGCTTATCCATGTTAACTCCCCTTTTACCTTCCAATTATTTATTGATGTGTCATCCCCAGTCTTCAGCCAAACAGATATTCTTTGTTCCTTGCACGACAACAGCTTTGGTGTGTCTCTGAGGTAGTTTCGACACGATCTGATGTCCATCTTTCCATCATGGCAGCTTTTCCCACTTTATAGTTTCAACTGCAGCAAGCTTCTATATATCTCATCTACTTTGCGTTTCTGCGTTTATATATTCACTACTCATCTGGTTGCTTATCTTCTTAGAGTATATGATTTCTTCGGCTCTACATACATGTTTCTCATGTTACTTTAGTTATATTATCATTATTTAAGTATTTGCATATCGTTTCAGTACGTCTTACTATCTTCTCTTCATGACGTCACTTTGATCAGCTCTTCTACGTCCAATGGTGTATGCCGACATCCTTCCACCACATCAGTGCGAGGGTACATTTGTTATGGTTGTCTGAGTGCATAACATCTCTCATATCTTCGATGTGGTATTGGGATAATACTTGGTGTCATGCACAGAGTCTTCCTGCTATTCTTCCAGTATGTCGGAGGTGAGGTGGCCGGCACGAGAGATAATATCATCTGCTTCTCTACATACCCACCTTAAAATATTCCATAATGTCCCTACAGCATATGGAAAAACCTATGCAGTCACCTATTCCCAGGATGTATCCAATTAATTAGACTACACTTTGATGATTCTCAGTTGCAGACTACACAGGCACATCCTTGGATGCATTTTGAAACCTTGGGGCAATAAAGGCCATCCTTCATGACACCTACGTTTGCCCCAAATCTATGTCTTTCCCTTTGTCACGCATCTTTGGTATCTGGGCTGTTCGTACTTTTCCTGTTCCTGTAAAAATCTTCTAATAAGAAAATCACAGATACAATTTAAATGCCAAGTGTACCATCTTTTCCATTTTGTCTGGAAATAGAATAACAATGGCTGTAAAATGTGTAAGCTACTTTCTCAATCCAAAATATAATAAAGCAAGTTTAGCATTTTTAGGAAGATTTGACATAGTTAAGGTTATTTCAATCTTCATACAAATATCTTATAAGCCATTTCAAGTTTTTTTGAATGACCACGTAATCAAAAGTAGATGATGCTGCAAAACATATGTCATTTCATAGCTTCCGGAAGTAGCTACAAAACTGCACAACGTGTTGACGGTTTTAATGGCTGGGGCCCCTTTGATTTAAACCTTTACCTCACATTAAATTTCACCATTCCATGGCCATTCCGGTATGGCACCCTGAGAATCAGTTCACACTCACTGACCTTCCACGTTTGTGCTGACCATCGTACAGTTTGGCCACAGCTCCCATGGGGGGATAACCTTTTCACCCTAGATGCACATCTGAGTGCATGCATTGATTAAATAATGTTTGGTCAAAATCAATTGCTTCAACAACCAGTCCAGAGCAAAATAAAACATGCTTTGAACTTCCATATCGACAGTTACAAGGGAGAAAACCTGTTGTCTCAATGATGTCAGGTAAATGGCAAAGATACTGTGACAAATGAAAGGTATTCATCCCTTCTCCCCAAGGGGGAGACTCCCCCTTTGAGGCTAGGGAAGATAGTCTGCTCCACAATACCATCAGTTGGGGATTGGGCAAGTGGGACCTCATTTGGAGAGACTCCCCCCTTAGCGGACAAGGTCTCCCATTCCTGTCAGAAACTCTGTAAGCCACACAGAATAGGAGCATACATGGGACTATCTGCTACAAAGACTAATGTAACATCTACGAATAGGAGCATAGATGGACTGTCTGCTACAAAGACTAATGTAAAATATACATATTTGTCTTACGGTAATGTTGGAACCAACCAGACCGGAGAATGAAAGGAAAATGTATCTTTAAGAGAAGACAAATACTTAGATGGAACGAGTGGACGAACATGAAGAAGCAGAGAGTATCCTATGCCGGGGAAGCCCCTTGACGTGAGTAGATCTTAGTCAAGCCGCGTAACCTGTGACTTTCAAAACGCTGCAGAATGCCAGATTAAGACGCTGGAGGCCCACTGTACTCAACAACAGAGGCGCCGTTGTGAAACAGGAAAGCTGAGTCCATTGTCAAGTGGTCGTGAGACCACATCCATATCGTTGTGGGCTGGGCACCCAATGAAACACGCCAAGACCACCAGAGAAGGCAACTGGCAGCATGAACAGTTTACTAACATTACCCCTGGTATATGGCAGAAGGGAAGCTGAGAACATCAGATCAATGAAAATGCAGAACGAGAAGGCAACGGGGAACTTGAACAGCTTCCCACCATCAATCTCTGTGTACGGCAGTGGGGAAGCAGAGAATGGGAGCATGAAGAAACCAAGGCACGAGAAAGGCATTATCAAAAAGGATCACCCAAGTGAATGCCATGGCCGACAATGTTCCCCGACATACAGAAAAGTAAAGGGGAGAACGGCAGAAGCGGGAGTCCTCCGGGGCAGCCAAATACAAGACGAGAAACACGTGGCAGTACTCACAACGAGCTACTTAATATAAACCTGTGTAATTGGAACTGTGTAAAGCTAGTAAAGAGGAGATTGTATGAGCCTGTCTGGGAGGTCTATGAAGATGCCAAACAAATATCTGATTAAGGAGGGAAATTACTATATGGGCACCAAGATGAAACAGGGAGAAATTGTTGCATACAATCTTGTAATAAAGAAGGACAGACATGACTATCAAGTACAGAAGATAGTTACAAAGAGAGAACCCAGTAGAGGGGAAAAACCAAGTGGAAAGAAACCACAGCCAAGCTGATAAAGCCTGGATCAATAGATTATGAGAGGTCGAAAGCCTTCAGCAAGAAGGTGAGAAAATATCACAAGGAAAGTTGTCACAGATACATCACTAAAGAGCACAAAACCAAAGACTGTTGTAGATTGTTAATCCAAGGGATAAAGAGAAACTATTACAGAAGATTGTGCTAGACAAGCAGCCCAAAGAATAGAGACATTATACAAAGAGACTGTCAGATGATAATGGCAGACCAGGAGAATCAAGCAAATCTCCTGGAATTGTTTAAGTTAGTCATCCTAGTGGCAGGGTCAGGTAGAATTAGCTTCGGACTGAGGTCTTGTCTTTCTTTGAGACTTCCTAATGACCAACAAGTGCCTTTTGTTCCATTAGATAGGTTGGGAACTTCCTCTAGAAATAGGGAAACATGAGCTGTTTTCTTGTAATTTGAATGAAAGTTAATTAGATTGTCCTTAAAGAGTCCAACTCCTTCTTCTGACCCATCACAAACCCCAATGTGAATCAAGCAAATGGCGTTTATTAAAAGTTTTGATCATATAGCAGATGGTGGGGGGCAGCCAGATATTTGTGAGCATTCAATTATAAACGAATTAAAAAGTCCCAATAAATTATTTAGTGGTAAACATAATTAGAATACAATGAAACATATACATTATTGCAAAAAGGTTGTGGGGTTCTTTTTAAAACTGGAAAGGAACACATTAGTGAAAATCTGTACTGAACAGTATTAATTGAATAATTGTAAACCAGTGTCAAATGCTCCTCGGCCCTTTCATCACTGCAACCCTTTGCTGCTGACACAGAACAGTTTGGAGCCTGTGTACGTAAGAGCAGAATGTTTACACATAAGGCAGTTTCTTTGAGAATTTAAATTGCAAATATAATACATCATTAAGCACCCTTTTGGTGGGCTTCACCAGCAGGTAACAGCCTGGGGCCAAGATATGATATGATATGATAGGTTATTTATAACACGCTTAATACCCAGAGCAGACCGGGGATCGAACCTGTGTTGCTCCGTGTCATCTTGCTTCCAAGGCGAGCATGTTGCTGCTGAGCTATCCTTCTGAGACTATGCATATACAGACTAAGATATAGACCCAAGAGAAGTAAGGGCCTCAACACTGGGACCCTGTGCTCTTACTGAGCTGGTGAAGCTCACTGAGCGGGTACTTATTGGCATTACCACCCCAACTAAAAGCCGCAGGGTGTTAATAGCAATAGAAAAGAAAAAACGGCCATGGGCTTCACTCAAGGCAGCTGTGAGGGAGGTGAGGCTGTGATTCGGAGCCATGGAAATTCTTGAGATCCTTTTCCATTTCCATGGCAGAGGCAGCGTTGATGCCAGCTGCGGAGAACTGTGCTAAGATAAGCATGTGGGTGGTTCAGGATTAGCTGCAGCATGGGCAGACGGGGGCCAAAGGTTAGGGTGGGGTTTGTTAGCCTGGATGTGGCTGGCTGTAGGGCGCGTGCGTGTGTCTAGCATTCGGGTTGCTCTGAACCTGGGCTTGGATCATTTTATTTAGCCTGTGTTTGGAGCAACCTAAGTGGTTGATGCACCCGCCAAGGGGGCCAATATTACTTCCACCAACTCAGACTTGGTCCTCCAACTCTTGATTAGCTGTTCTTGGAACCCAGATCAGCAACTGAGCAACCAGTACTTTGTGCTATTCTGGTGTGACTCTGTGAAAGGGAACTCTGATTGGTCTGAGCTGATGATCGTTACTCTAGGAGCATTGCTATGGTGCCACCCAGTGCTAAGCTCTCAATTAAGAACACATACAGTAATGCCCAGGAAGTTACAATGTTAGAAGCACAGTGTGATGTGGATATCCAGTTTATTATGGGCTGAGTGAGCTGCTGCAATGCAGAGAATGCCACAAAACAAAGGAGGTGATGGCTGGAAGGTTTAGAATTAATCTTAACTCCTGGCATTGCTCTAGGCAACTGTCCAGACCATCGTTCTTTGCATGCCAAGCCATTACAAAAGGGGAAAAAGCATATGCAAATCAGGTTTGGTCCCACCCCAAAAGGGGCAGTCCAGCCCAAATTGCTTGGTCACATCCCTTCTGGACGAGAACACAGGCCTTCCCTGACATGTTTCAGCCAATGCAGAGGATGCTGCAGGGAAATGTTGACAAAAAACCTTGCAGTGTCATAAGCCTTTTCTGGGTGAGCAGTCCCATTATCATTTACTGATTGACTGGGACTGGGTCCCCTCCTGGATACTAGTGTGGGCTCCAGTGCAACTGCATTAGCTACGCTGTTTGTAGTTATGCCTCAATAAGGGGTTTCCACCAATCTCAAAATTCATTTTTCAATACATTATAAAGTAAAAATAAATAAACTCTATCAAATCACTATTTTGTATTATTTAGGTTTTGTTACTAATATTTTAAGTCTAAACTGCAGTGAGTGACAGAATTTGGAATCAGTATTTGTAACCTCAAGTTTAAAATATGGAACCTGGTGAAGCATAAACTGATGAGTTGTGCCTCCTTGGAAGACAAAAAGTTTCAAGGATATATGAATATTTCTGAACCTTTCCAGACAATGGAAATGTGCCAGGTACAGTATGAACTTCCCACCCAATGTTAGAAAGATTGCTCCTCGTGCCCCAAAGCAGAGACCTTCCAATTAAAACCTACATTTCCTTATTAGCTCCAGTGACCCACCAAGTCCTCTTTTCAATAGCAAATCTCTGCTTATGTTTAATTCAATTTTGTAAATTCAAAGACAGCAAAATACTGTTATTGAGGGTACTGCTTGCAATATTATTACACGTAACATATATCCTACCTCACAACACATAACCAAAATAGTGATAGGTGGAAAGGTTGTATTAATGTTAACCACTGGCGCTGCTCTGGGCAAAATTCCACGCCACTGCTATTTAACCAATCTATGCCATTGCAAAAGGAGACCAGCCATATGCAAATCAGTGTTACAATGGCCACCAATGGGAGCAGTCCTGCCTAAACTGATAGGTCTTGTGCCCACGGCAAGTAAACAGAAGCAACCCCAGACATGCTTCAGCCTCATTGGGCTTCATCTTTGAGGTGCAGCCTGGTGCCTTATTGTGCAGCAAGAAAAGTGACCCACGTCGAAAGATACATACATACAGTATGAACTGTCTGAAAATAACCTTATTTAGCTGAATGAGTATCAAAGGATAAAAAATATTCACACACTTTTAATCGTAAATCTAATGATGAATATGTCTTCCTTTTCAGGGAACGCTGGTCTGAGAAGAAAGAGGTCTTACGAAGAACAGTCCAAAAGGTTGTAAAATGCGATATCATGAAAAGCAACCCCCTGTTCCCGCTCTGCGTGCCTCAAGCTGATTGCCTGATCACAACAGCATATTTGGAAGCGCACTGCCTTGACATGAAGTCCTTCTGCACTGCACTATGCAACATCTCATCTCTCTTGAAAATAGGCGGCCATCTTGTGATGTACACAATGTTAGGGTGCACTTTTGTCTTGCTCGGCACATTCAAGTTTCCGTATCTGTGCCTGGATAAGGGGGGTCTCACGGAAGCTGTCAGTGATGCAGGTTATGCTATTGAAACACTAGAGGTATTTCCAAGAACTACTCAATGTGAATTTGACATTGTAGATTACACTCACCTAGTTATACTTGTTGCATGCAAGCAAAGGAATGTTTAACCCTTTCAGTGTCCTTAGAACACACATACATACATCCTCATTGCCATAGTAAAGCACTGAAATGTTGGCTGTCAAATGTTAAGGCAGAACACCTTTCTTAATCCCCTCAAAACATGCAACATTTTCAACAGTAATTATGGAACGTGCAAAGATCTCTCAATTGCTCCTAAAGTAAATCAGACTACGTTACTTCTTCTGTGAGCAAACAATTTGAAGTAACGTGGTCTGATTTGAAGGTTCATTGAAGGTGGACGTTAAATAAACTCATCCAATTTGTAATGGTGATGAATTTATAAAGTTTTGAAAAACTTAATCTCCCTTAATCTTTAGCTATTACATCAATCTGCAGGAATTGTCTGCTCATGTTGTGAGTGGGCAATATTGTTTGAAGTATATTTAAAAAAGAAATTCAAAGACAGCCCTGAACCCAGAAATGACACAGCAAGCAAGTTTGGATTTTGTGATTTGTAAAGGCAGGCGAGGCAGCGGAAAACAAAATGTCATCTGCATGTTTTTATTTATTTATTTATGTGTAATGCGCTGGTAACTCGCGAGTTTCGGGGCGCAGAGACATGGACACGGAGACAAACAAAATGGGATGAGACAGTTCCTAATGAAATCAAAAGTTTAGTGGGTCAGGGATAGCGAGGTCAATTAAAGAGATACGTTTTCACTAACTTACGAAAGCATAAGTAGTTGGGTTCTTTCCTTATGTGGACTGGCAGATTGTTCCAGATACCTGCTGTAATGACTGGGAAGGATTTTCCCAGTCCAGACCTACGTTTGTGTGGCATCACTGCGATCCTGTTTTGATCCAAGGATCTTAAGGCGCGGCTTGGGACATAAGGACGTACTTTCGATTTTAGGTAGCCTGGTGCCTTCCCGTGGATGCATCTGTGGGCTATTGTAAGTGCCTTGAGGTGGGTTCTACTCTCCACTTTGAGCCAGTGTAATTCCTTCCTGGATTTACTGATGTGGTCTGATTTGAATTTGCCTTTGATTATCCTAACTGCGTTGTTTTGGATAATCTGGAACGCCTGTATGCTTTTTTTGTTGGCTCCTAGCATAAGTGCGTTCCCGTAATCTAGACGAGAGAGGATGGTTGCTCTGGCCACTGTGGCGCAGTTGTTCTCTGAAAGGTACGGTCTAATGGCTCTGAGGAGTCTCAAGTAATAATTGCATGTTTTTTTTATGTATTGAGTCTGGGCTTCTGCTGCTAGGGATGCTTCCATCATCATGCCCAGGGTTTTTACTTTCTCAAGTACTTTGATGGTGACGTATTTGAACTTAAAGTTTGCATAGTCATAGGACAGTGAGTTTCTGGCTTGGGTGGATCCGAAAACCATCAGCTCGGTTTTGCTGCCGTTCAAACACATCCAATTGGAATCCATCCATTGTTCAATGATGTTATAAATTCTGATTATATTGTCGTTGTCAGTTTTATAGTCCCCGCTGAGTTCCAGTACCAGCTGCGTATCGTCCGCATAGTTGGTAAAGTATATATCTGCATGATCTAAAATGTAGCATAAGTATCTAATATAGAGGTTGAACAGCAGTGGGGACATGCTGGCTCCCTGAGGAACCCCGCAAAGGATCTCCCTTTCCATGGAGAATTTGTCTCCCCAATGGACTCGAGATGTCCTGTTTTTTAGAAAAGACATTATCCATGTTTTTGCCGCCTGTGAGCAGTTTGCCGTTTTGCCTAGGGCTACTTCGAGTAGATTATGATCCAGTAGATCAAAGGCAGCACTGAGATCTAACAGGATGAGAAGTCCCATTTTCCCTTATCTAAGATGCTGAGCATCTTTGTCTGTAAGTCCAACATAGCTGCTTCTGTGCTATGAGATGGTCTGAACCCAGATTGTTGTGGGTGGAGTGCATCTGAGGCCTCAATGTGTGCCTGTAATTGTGCGGTGGCTACTTTGTCCATGATCTTAAGCAGGAAGTTACAGTTGGTTATTGGCCTAAGGTTGCTTGGGTCTCTTGGATCCAAGCCAGGTTTTTTTATTAGTGGGGTAACTGTGACTTTCTTTATGGCCTGGGGGACTAGTTGGTCCTTGAAGGAAGTGTTGACGATTTTAGCAAGTGTATGGGCGAAGATGTCTGGGTTTTCTAAGATTATTTTGGCGGGTAGGATGTTTTCCGCGCATGAGGTAGGTTTTATAGAGACGAGTGTTTTTTTCATCTCTTCTGTGGTGATAAACGAGAAATGGAAGGGTTCTATGTTCTCAAGTGGTTCTTCCACTGGCATTTTAATCGTATTAGATTTGTTTCTTTATATAGCGCTGTTTCCTTAAATGTACTTGAGTTGGGAATCTTAGTGTGGTCATCTCAGAGATGGAGGTAGTTTGTACCCAGTGATGTCATTGCTGGAAATAAACATCTAGGGGGAAACAATATATTTTTTAAGCCACTATCCAACTTTTCCCCAAAATATTCTAGGACTGGAGGTTTTGCACCAGTCCTAAAATATGTTGGGAAGGGTGTTTAGTTGGTTAAAATAAATATCTTTTACCCCTCAAAGTTTATTACCAGTGATGAAATCACATGTAACCGAGCTAGTTGCCATTTTTTGGTGTGGGGGAGGGCTCAGAGGACAACTTTGAAGAGCATTTTGAGGCATCAACCAAATCCCCTTAGGAATGTCCACAAAAAAACAACTTAACATTTCTTATTCATTGATTGCATTGCTAATATCCCACATTGCCAGGGTATTTTAGTAAGCTTTTTATTCTGTGCCTGATCATCACCATAGTAGTATCATCGTGCCAGACTTGTCCATGGGGTGGCGCACTAGACCCCTGCCATGGATATCCTGACCTTGGTCTGCTGAAGGAAAGACAAAGAGGAAGAGGAAGTGGGAAATAGATGCTATGCAGCTCACTATATGCTGGGGACTCATTAACATGCCAGTTAAATGCTAGTAGCAGTGTTTGGCTGCATTGTAAACAAAAGATATTACCAACAACCAATGCACTCTTACTTCCTTTCTCGACCGCAGAAGGATAAAAGTGTATCGAATGGACTTCTGCCCAGCAGGAGTACAAGGGTGAATAGTGGCTATAGCGCCTGCTCAGCCCTCACACTAAGAGTGAACCAAATCTTAAAGGTAAAACAGGCACAGTTAAGAAACATACCTCCTTTTCCTTTTGTGGTAACTTGGGCAGAGGGAAGGCTACACTCTCAAGAGGGGTGTGAATGTGAAACAGTAGCAACCCAAACAGCGAAATACAACAGTCAAAGTTAAAGCAATGTCCAATCAAGATTCTATTAAAAATATATATTCTTTCATTAAACACCATATGAAATAATAATTAAATAGAAAACACTGCAAAAACACCCCTGCACAATGAACACAGAATATGCACCATAGCAAGATGCAGCACTCTGGGTAATGATACAGGCGGAGAAAAAGCAATACAAACCTCAGTGGTTGTGTAAAGTATATTTTATTGAAGTGCAATAGGGATTAAATTGACCAGCCAGTCTCTAGGGCCCATACATGGACCAAAAGGGCAGTTATCAGGCAATAATACATTTGTAGTGTCTTGACTGTGAACCAGGCTTCTCTGCACTATTCGGTAGTTCGATTCGGTTCAAAGTGTGGCGGTTGCTGTAGTCCAGCGGCAAACAGATGTCGAGAAGGGGTCCAACTGAAGAAGGCTGAGGTTTGAAGCGATGCTCGAGTGATGCAGACCAGGAATGTCACCAGGTTAGGTTCGGATGTCAACATTTGATAGCAGATGGGTTGATGACAGAGTGTGCAGGTGAGTCGATTTGATGCTAGCATGGCAAAGGACGCGGATCAGAAAAAAACTGTCGGTCGGTTCTATCACTGACTTGAATGCTGATGAAGAGACTGGTGGTTCCATGGCAATTTGAGCAATGGTTCTTTGTTTGAGCCGAGGCAGCAACACGCTTCAGCTGGCGCAATGTGGTCGTGAACTTGTTTGAATGGGTGGCACTGTGGTTCAATGGTTGGTGAGTGCCAATGGCAGCTTTGGATTATTCTACTGGTCCAAACAGTGGTTAATGGGCTTGAATCTTGGCCCACAGCGTGGTTTGATGGCAAACATACAAGCATAATGGCTGTCTTGACTCTTAGGATCTGTGAGTACCACTCCAGGGCTGCAAGGGAAAGAGTAGTCCCCTTTTCCTCTGTTACCCAGGACCTCACATGCTGATGGACCCCTGAAGTTGTGTGCCACCGCCCATACACCTTCAGGTGTCCTTCAGCATGTGAGATCCTGGGTAACAATGTGGATGGCAGAGATGCAGGTCTTGCTCCAGCAGCAACTCACTGCCAATGTGCCGTTGGGATGGTTAGGGGACAGTGCTTGCCTCTGCCTTTGTACCTGCAACTACTCACAACTGGAAGGCTTGAGAAAGGACTGATCTCCCAAAAGGGTCCAAACTAAATATTTTTGAAGGACTTGAAGTCCATTGATGATACAAAGAAGCAGTGGGAGACCCCTTCTTTTAAAGGCAAATGTCTACAGGTGAGTGGACAAAAGAAAGCCTGCTTTAAGAGTCCAATACCTGTCCTTGGAACAAGTGGACTTTGCCTTCTGAACATCAAACCAAAGTGCTTTGTTCTACAGGAAGTGGAGGGGACAGGAAGGAAAGATAGAGGCAGAGAGAAGCAAAATGGTAGAACCTTCCCCAGCTCGTAGGAGCTTCCTTGGTCTGAACTAACCCTGCCCATTCCCTTGTCAATTAAAAGCACTTTTGGGGCCAGATTGCAGAAACTTTTCACCAGTGCAAGTGAACAATTTGCACAGTATTAGCACTAGGGCAAATGTTGCCCTATTTTTAAAAACACAGGGAAATATAATATTGCCTTAGTGCAAAAAAGATGCATTTTCACTACAATTTTGCACCAGGGAGAAGTTTGATGTTTAATAACATTAGCACTAGGGCAAACTTTGCCCTGATGTAAAAATGCATCAAAAATGTATATTTTTCGCACTACGGCAATGTTAGCCCTGGTGCTTTTTATATGCCATATGGCACTTGTCGAGGTGCAATGATTTTTTTAATGTGTCCCAATGTTTTTAAAAACAGGGCAAACTTTGCCCTACTGCTAATACGGTGCAAACTTTGCACTTGCACCAGTGCAAAGTTTCTGTAATCTGGCCCCTGGTATGCAGCACTTGGTTTGAGACTACTCCTTTAAGGATGGGGTGGCCTTTGATACTTGTTCCCAGGACAGCTTCCTATAGAGTGTGTCTCTCACTGAAGGGGGTGTTACCTTCCCTCACAAAGGATCAGCGAGAGGTAACCCCCATAGCTACAGTCTTGCTGAGAGCGGCAGAGAAAGCCTGCTTGTGGGGAGTACACATAAGCCCTTCACAGCTGAGCTGGGCGCCCAGGGCTGACACAGTTGTGATATCAAATTGATGTGCCCTGGGTAATTATGAGAGAATCTAGCCACCATACCTCAAACTCAGATATGGCTTATATTTACAGTTAAATGGCATGCTCATCATAGTTATGGAACCGAGTTGCATATCATGAATGCAGTCCCTGCACTGTAGTGACTTGGCTGTAACTACAGCTGTCAAGAGGGCACGTGTGACTTGAATCCGCTCTGTGCAATTGGAGAGCAGGTGCTACAATCAGGCTACTGATTCAGCAGGGCACAGGTGTACACTTTGCTTTTGGCAAAGGGGTGGGCTAGTTAGCAGGTCACCCTTTCTAAGATGGAATTATCCACATAATTGTATTATTTAATACAAGTACAAAAAGCCAGGACTCCTACACCTGTGCAAGATGGCAATTTACCACAGAAAGCCAGTGAAAGCTCTGCTACATTTCAAACAGATGCTTGGAAACTAGAATTACATCTCTGCATAAAGTAGTACATAATGTATGGTCTGTTGTACAATAGTAATCTGCTTCTGAAATATAACCCTGAGTATAAAAATGTGAAAGCCTACATAAGCTAGCAAAAAGGACAAACCATTGCCTACTTTTCTCAGCTAAAATCACTAACGAGAAGTGGTAGCACTGAAACAGCTTGCAGTTAAGTTTATAAGTTGTATTCTACAATCCTAGCTTTTTTAGCATGTCCTTTTGCAATTTTTTACATTACCTGTAGTTTGTTTACATTATAAACACGGGACTACAAGTACCACAATGCAATATGAAGGGAGCTTAATTTTACCCCTGAAATGGGACTGCTTGGCATGGCTGAAAACTGCTCTGTGTGTGATAAATTGAACTCAAGTTGAAGAATATTTTGGTTAAAACATATACACAAATACCAATACAGTATAAGGATATTAGAAAACTCACCTTTTACCTCATCCATTAAAATGCATATCCAAATGTTAATAAAACACATTGAACTTCTCCACTCCTGCAGATGATCAGTATACAATGCACAATTTTAAATATATCAATACAGTACACCAATAAAGGGAAAACCGACCCACATTACTTCAGTCATTTAAAAACCTACCAGAGTGGTAAAAACATTAAGCTGCTCCACTTCTATACATTGTCAGAAAAACACAATGAAGTAAATACATTAAAATACAATCGGCAGAGACCACCAGGGGGCGTGGACCAAGTCTGTGCTCCCCCACTCTAATGGCGAGTTAAACTAATGTACCCGACCTGAAATATATTGTGCTGCAACACCTGTGACCCTGCGGATAGGATTATGGTCACGGTGCCTGCTGAGATCCTAGTCCTCTGCCCCACGGACAAGATTGGGGAGAGACGTGTGCCTGAAGGTGTGGTGATGTCTTTTGGCAAGTAGGCCATGTGGCTGGACCTGCTTTGGGAGACTTATTGGCGGGACTCCCTGGTCCGTTACAGCTGAGATAATTGTGGCAGTGTGCCCCTTGGATCCTGTGCTGGACGCTGCTGCAATCCAGGGGCTGCAGAGGACAGACTGTGCAGCAGAGGGAGACCAGGCTGGGGGCCCCTGTGGGCGGCAGAGCTCAGGGGCCCTGATCCGTGAGAGAGATCTGCTGCAGCAGAGTGAGGTGGGGTGTCGGCACCCTTGGAGGCAAACTGGAGGACACAGCCGGAGACAATGCAGGGCCTTGTTGATGGCTGCAGAGTATCATGGAGGCAAGTCGGCGGTGCCCACTGGGCCCTGGTCTGTCATTTGCAGACCGATGCACCCCCTTTGGTGGTGCCTTGTCAGAGGCTGTGGGATACCCGGCTGGGCCCTGTGATCCAATTTGGTGGAAGCAGAGGAGAATGGCGGGGGGTGCCCGCAGAGCAACGGTCCACCTTTACTGCTTATGGCGACAGACAGAGGGGGGGTCTCTGCCTCCTGCGGAAAAGATGAGTGGAGGTTGCCAAGGTCCGGGCTGGGCCCCCATGGAGGCAGCAGTGTGTGGCGGTGCTGAGAAGGGGGTAGCTTGCTGAATCTGAGGGTGCTGTCGTACTGCTGCATAGTTGGTGGTGGTGTAGGCCCCTTCGGTAAGAACAGTCCGCTGCTGGCCATGTGCAGCAAGGCTGCACCCAGTCATGGGTCTCAGAAGAGTGGGAGCCTGGGCAGAGTAGCAGAGGCATGGCAGTGCAGTCTTCTGCGAGGAGAGTTGGAGTCTGCTCAATCTGGAAGATAAGTGGCCCCCCCAGGAGGTGTCTGCTTGGGAGTCTGATAGTGGGGGAAGGCAGGCCCTGAGAAGCAGGGGGTGCAGTAGGATTCCTCTCCTATGTGGCAGAGAACTGTGGGGAAGTAGTGGAGTGGCCCATTCCCAGTTGGAGTGGAAATAAAGGGTCGGCTGACTGCTCTTTCTGGGGACAGAACTGTGCTTTGATGATGCGTAGCACCTACAGCAAGTGGAAGGCAGGGGCGGTCTAGAGGGGCCTTTTGAGGTGGAAACAGCGTGAGGGCAGCAGTCTGGCCTGGCCCATGCCTCCGCAGGAGTATACCCCAGGTTTGGAGGTGGTAGATGGACTTGCAGGGGTGGACCGGGTGTTTTGGAGGCGCAGTGGGTCTGGACTGCAAGGGTGAGGCCAGAGGTGACAGGGTGGGGAGTTGTGTGGTTTCAGATACCATGGAGTGGAGTCAGTCAGTGGGGATACAGTCCCTGCAGCAGTACAGGAGGAGGGATGCAACAGCAGGAATGCAGGGGTCCGAGGAAGTGCCTCCCAAGCCCGGGATAGCAGTGAGCCTGTGCCTACACGAAGGACGCTGTCAGGAACAAATTACAGGAAATTAAGGCACTGATGGGGGGACTTCCAGGCCTCCATCACAGACCTGCGGGCAGGGTTGAAGTGTTGGAAAATAAGGTGGAGGGCATTGAAAGTAACCACCTGAATGGCGACTTGTTTGAAATCAAATGAAGGGGCGCAGGACTACCTCGAGTCCAGGGAGGAGGAGGTTCTGTTGAAATTGGATGACTTGGAAAACAGGGAGCAAAGGAATAACCCACGGACGTCATTTGGGGTTCGCCAGGGGTTGCAATTGCTACCCCTGAGGTCTCCCTTGCTACCCCTGTGGTCTCCCTTGATACCCCTAGAAAATAAAACACGTTTTTTTGTTAACTTTTATTTTTAATGTAAGCTCTTGGGCTGTGGCCAGTGTCATGTGGCTATTTATTTTTGAAGTGGCTGACTTTCTTGTTCAGGCCACTTAAAAAAAATAGGGGGTTCCACAAGTGTAACACTTTGAGCAGTGACCCTAAATAAGAAAGAATAGGAATAACAAATAATTTGTCTTTCTGGAATTCTATCCAATAATTGCTAGGCTCATAAAGGTTTATTTCCAGACACACTTCAGGGGGTGAATCAATGATTTAGCCTGTTCTTAAACACCCCAACTTGGCCTTTCTAACTTCTGAGGTTGATAAATGAGTACCAACACAGGTTGGGTGATATTGTATATTTGTTCTATATAAAGCGCCTAAGCGTAAGTGCTATATAATAACATATCATAATCATTTGGCCTTGGACGTCTGCTTGCATTCACAGTAATTTGGTAATATGGGCCTATACAGACTGATATTAATGATTCATCTGGTGATCCATTCTTGTATAAAATGTATATAACATTATAGTGATATCGCAACCATATTTTTCATAGTGTACTTAGAAACAATATGTGATGTCTCTTTCTGTTTTGTCAAGGGGTGAAAAGTCGTGTCCCATCGCTTCCTGTGATGTTACTTTGAGGTGTGTGTGGAGGGTTGGGGGGGTTCAAATGACATCACTTCCTGTGATGTCATCGGAGGTCAAAGGTCATGTGATGTCACTTCCGCTACCCCTGGCATTTTGGTGAAATGACGTCCCTGGAATAACCTCTGTATTTTTGGGCTGAAGGAGGAAATGGGGGAGACTTTGAGTGAGGTTCAGAGGAAACACGCTGTTCTACGATCAAGGTGGGAAGGAGGTGGAGCCGAAGATGGTTCATGGGGGGGCGCGATGAGAGGTAAGGACCTGAGGTCTGTGATTGTAAAGTTATGCGCTATGTGGATAAGGTGGCGGTGTTGGAGACAGCGAAAATGCAGCGGTCGAATCAGTTTGAAGCAGACTCAGATCAGATCTATCAAGACCTCTCCTATTTGACCCTTTCCAGATGCAGGGATTGTGACCCACTGACCTCGTGGCTTTCGGAGAGAGGGATTCGGTATAGATGGACGTTTCCTTTTGCTTTGGTGTTCAAGGTGGGAGAATCAGACTACAGAGTGATTATGGGGTCGGAAGCCCAGCAGGTTCTACATCCCCTTACTGAGAGCGTGAAGGATAGTGGGGAGACCCCCCAAGTGGCAGGAAAGGGGGGCCTGTGAGCCCAGCCACTGGACAGGGGCTTTGGGGAGCGCTGGATAGTCCCTAAGGGAAGGAAGTGTAAAAGGCTCAATGCGCTGTTGTAAGTGAAATGAAGGGGACCAAAGGGGGTGGTGGATTCTATGGGATGTGTCCAGGTGGAGGTTGGTTTGGGTGCATTCTTGTTCTGTGGAGTATATTGAGTGACGAGTGGGGGCAGGGTAAAGTCTCTTTTGGTGGTCCATTCTTTGATGGTGGTGGCCCATTCTTTGATGGGCGTCGCAGGGTTTTTTGTAGGTGGAGGTGGGGGGGTGGCAGGGGGATTGGGGTTTCGTATGGATTTTCAGCACTGGAGATGGAGCACGGGGGAGGTGGTCATGCCTCGCCAGAGTGTGATTGACATGGGGTCATGGTTGAGGTGAGGGTGGCTCGGGGGGCTGGGGGGGTGGTCGATCAATTGCTGGTGGGGACGTTAAATATGAAGGGGATGAATGCACCTACTAAACAGTCCCCTGTCGCACAGGAGTGTTGTAGGTTGGATTTGGATGTTTTACTGATCCAGGAGACACAGATGATAAGGGTGAGGCACGTTGCATTCCCTCTGTCCAGATTGGCAGCTGTTTTGGGCTTCTGAAATTGTGATGAAGGGGGGAGTTGGTATCCTGCTGCATACAAGGTTGCAGCTGAGGGACACACAGGTTTGGAAGGGGTTCAGGGCACTTTTGGTCTCAGGGGAATTGTGGGGTGGTGATCTCGATTGTCTCTCTCTACTGTCCTAAGTAGGATCAGATGAGCTTCCTTGAGAGTACGTTGCCAAGCTTGTTGCAGGAGGCTAAGGGACCACTTCGGTAGCCCATGTGGCTGGACCTGCGATGGAGACTTGGCGGGGCTCCCAGGTCCGTTACAGCTGAGATAATTGTGGAAGTGTGTGGGGTGCCCCCATGGATCCTGTGCTGGATGCTGCTGCACTCCAGGGGCTGCAGAGGACGGGTCGTCGCCCCCTTCGAGGGGTGCACTGTGCAGCAGAGGGAGACCTGGCTAGGGCCCCCTGTGGGCGGCAGACCTCATGGACCCTGGTCCGTGGGCGAGATCTGCTGCAGCGGAGTGAGGGGGGGTGGTGGCACCCTCAGAGGCAGACCAGAGGATGTGGCGGGAGACTAGGTGTGGCCCTGGTGATGCTGCAGAGTATCGTGGAGGCGAGTAAGTGGCCCCCGCTGGGCTATGGTCCATTGTCGCAGACTGATGGGCTGCCTTGGATGTGCCTCGTCATAGGCTGTGGGTGACCCAGCTGGGCCCTGTGATCTATGTTGGTGGAAGCGGAGGAGGGCGGCGGGGGATGCCCAGTGTGGCGCTGGCCCTTTAAGGGCGCGCACACGACGGAGTGATGTTCACTCCGTTGCGTGCAGGTATAAATAAACAGGGCGTTCCCAGCGGCCTCAGAGCCACCGGGGAGCCCACACGAACAGCACAGAGTCTCAGTGTCTTGTGTCTGAGGGAGTGGGGGGCTCACGGTGTAGCAGTCAGTGAAGACTGCTAACAGTGGTGACGAGCGTCGGGATACTTGCCCGGGACAGGCAGTGATCTTTGAAAGGTGTACGATGAGCAGCTGTGAGGCGCACCTTTGGAAATATGCCGCGGAGAAGGGAGTTACACACGTGGTCGGCGGCCATTTTGCACAATAGGCCCTGGGAGGTCACGGCTTCACAACGAAGCAACGGTGAGCCATCCAAGCCACATTTTTGGACAATCCAGTAGCGGATAGCTACTAGAGGCAGCACATGCCATTTTCATTGTGATTTATTCGCTTTTTCACTGTTTTCCACCGAGTGATTGGGTGTGGAACCAAGGAAGGCCTGCTGGGTTTATGCTTTGGGGCCCACCCTGCTCAATTTTTGGATCCTCTACTTTTCCTGGCTACCTGTATGCTACATTGTGGAACTGCTCTTGCCTTACTGCACCTGAGGAACTTTTGGCATCTGTGGGTTTGCCAGTGGCCACATCCAGGACCATCTACTACAGAGGGATACTGAGTGGTGTGGTGGTGAGTTGTGGCCCCATTTTCTTTACATCCCTGGGGTGCCTGTGCGCTTGACACCATGAGCCGGGGACAGGCTGCGGCCGCTGCCCAGCAGCCAGCCGCTGCTGCAGCATACCAACAGCAGCCACCCATCGTACCACCAAGACCGCTACCCAAGCCACCTGGCGCCCTACAGCCAATGCCTGAGTTTGATGTCTCGGGCACTCCATCGAGTCTGGGGCCGAGGTGGAAGATGTGGATGGACAGATTAGAGATGTACTTCCGGGTCACAATGGAGACTAGTGATGATAGTAAGTTGGCCACCCTCCTTTGTGCAGGCCCTGCGGTCCATGAGATTTTTCTGTCCCTTCAACCAGTGGATGGGTCATATACGGCGGCCAAGGATGCGCTCCACAATCATTTTCTGCCCATGGCGAATGCAGATTATTAAAGTTTCCTTATGGGGGCTGCACGCCAAAAGGATGATGAGACTCTGGGCGTGTTCTATGGGAGGCTGCGCAGACTGGCAGTGCAATGTGCATGGAATGACCCAGACACCATGATTCGAAACCAACTCATCCAGGGGTGTGTGTCTGGCAAACTGCGCCGTCAAATCCTGCATGAGCCGGGCATCACCCTTCCCCGTATTCTAGAACTGGGGAGGTGCCATGAGGTCTCTGAACTGCATGCAACCGGGATGGAGGCCGGAGTGCGCCCCAACAAAGCAGATGACATCTGCGCTGTCGCTGAGGGCGTGGGCCCAGACTCCCGGCGGGTGTCCAAGGACTGAGAAGACAAGCAGTGAACAGTTCATGTTTGAAATGTGGATATGATCTCCCACACCCAGCAGAGTGCCCGGCCATTGGAAAAACATGTGGCCGGTGTGGGGGTGCTGACCACTATGCCCGGATGTACAGGGCTGTGACTCCCACAGTGGTCCCCAGAGGGCCCATTCGGGTTAGCTCCTTCCGCCCCCATAGGTCATCAAACGTGGCACAAGTGGACCAAGGGGATTATGGCGCCCTTCCTGAGGGCAACGAAGAAGAAGAAGAAGACGAAGAGAACATATTCTTTGTGTCCAGCGTGGGTGTCCTGAGAGCCAATTCCAAACGACAGCCCAATAACAACATGCTGGTGAATGGGGACTCAATACCGATGCTGGTGGACACTGGTGCGTCAGTTAATGTAATGGCCAGGGAACACTATGACACCATGCAATCCCCGCAGGTCCTGGCTGTGCCAAAGGCGCGCATCTTCACATTTGGGGGCGACCAGCCTATTCCCCTCAATGGTGCATTTGTAGCAAACACATCAGTCCGGGCCCGGTTCTACGTTACACCGGTAAGCAACAACACCCTGCTGTGCTGTTGCGGAAGCCCTTGGGATCGTGACATTTGCATACTCAGTATACCTGGACGACATAGAGGTATTACTGGGCAAGCATGCTTCTTTGTTTGAAGGCATTGGACAGATGGCGGCGAACCCGCACGGCTACACATAGATGAGTACATTCAACCGGTGGCGCTCAAACATCGGCGGGTGCCCTTCCACCTCAGAGACCTGGTGGATCAGGAGTTGGACAATCTGGTGGGGTTAAACATCATCGAAAAGGTGGAGGGCCCGACCCCGTGGGTGTCTCCCATTGTAATCGCCTGCAAGCCCAAGCAACCCGATGCAGTGAGAATCTACATGGATATGCGCCTCCCCAACAAGGCAATAAAGCAGGAACGGTACTTAACCCCCACCATTGACGATATTATAACGGAACTACAGGGGGCGAGGTTCTTCTCCAAGCTGGACCTCAGAGCGTGGTACCATCAGGTGGTCCTGCACCCAGAATCATGCTACCTAACGATGTTCACCATGCACAGGGGGCGGTATAGGTATAAAAGACTGATTTTTGGGGTCTCCTCAGCAGGTGAGGTGTTCCAGAACATCATCAGAGGGGCACTGGCGGACCTGGAGGGAGTCCTCAACATCAGCAATGATATCCTGGTGTTTGCGAGGTCAGAGGCTGAACACCTGGCAATCCTGGCTAAAACATTTGAGCGCCTACGCTCGCTGGGACTTACTTTGCACAGGGACAAGTGCGAGTTTCTCAAGACAACAATTGAGTTCTTCGGGTTTGTCTTTAAGGCGGATGGAGTGTCACCTGATTCGCGCAAGGTGAGAGACATAAAGGAGGCAAGGCCACCAGAGAATATAGCCGTGGTGAGAAGCTTTCTGGGCATGGTCAAGTATTGTGGCTGCTTCATCCGGAACCTGGCATCCCGCTCCGAGCCGTTGAGGACCCTGACCAAGAAGGACACCATATGGCAATGGGGGCCGCTCGATCAGGCGGCCTTTGACGACATCAAAGGCGTTCTAGCAGCTGATGACACGATGGCGTTTTTTCGACCTAGGGCTACAGACTGAAATCATGGTGGATACCAGCCCATACGGCCTGGGAGCAGTGCTCACACAAGTCGGAAGGGACCAGGAGGTCCGCCCGATAGCCTACGCCAGCAAGGCACTCTCTGAGACTGAGCAGCGAAACTCGCAAATCGAGCGCGAGGCACTGGCCGTGCTGTGGGGCTGCAGACACTTCCGCCTGTACATCTTGGGAAGACCAGTCACTGTAATCACGGACCACAAGCCCTTGCTTCCCATAATGGCTGGGTCCTCATCCAAACCACCGGTGAGGATAGAGCGCTGGATGCTGGCGCTCCTCGAGTATGGAGTGTCGCTGGTCTACCGCCCCGGGAGCAAAAACGTGGCCGACTACCGCACCCGAGAGGGGGTCCCCAACTGTCCACCGGCGCAGAGGAGGCAGAGGAGCACTTCCGGCTGGTGATAGAAATGGCCACCCCAAACTCGATGCAGGTGGAGGAACTGGAACACGCGTCAAAGAGTGATGAGTGTTTTGGCATCCTGAGAACGGCAATGGAACAAGGGGCCTGGAAGATCGTGTTGGAAGCCTTAGGCCGGAGAACAAATGAGGCAAAGGTGGTGCTAGAGCAGCTCTGGAGGGTGCTGGAGGAACTGACCTTCTCGAACTCAGGCCTGAGGGGAGACAGGATTGTGGTTTCCCATGCCAAGGTCCAGCAAATAATCGCACTGGCACACCAAGGGCACCAGGGAGCTCCCAAGACAAAAGCTCGCCTCAGGCAAAAGGTGTGGTTCCCGGAACTGGAAAGAAGAGTGGAAGAGTTTGTGGCGTCCTGTGTGTGGTGCCAAGCATCCTCACCAGCACAACATGAGCCGTCCATCGAGACCATGCCCCGCGGGACAAGGCCGTGGGAAGTGGTCCATTCCGACTTTGGATCCACAACGAGGGGCACCCACTTCCTAGTAGTAGTGGACGAATGGTCCCGATACCCGGAGGTAGAGTTTGTGGAGTCGGTGGCCTTTGACAAAGTCGTGGTGGCACTGGAGAAGATTTTTGCCACCCATGGACTACCCACGATTTTGTGCTCTGACAATGGTGCCCCATTCCAAGGTGACAGCTTTGCGGACCTCATGAAGGACTATGGCATCCATCATAGGAAGGTCACCCCGTTATGGCCTTGGGCGAATAGGGAGGCAGAACTCATGATGCGCACGCTGAATAAGGTGTTCAGGATCGCGCAAGGAAAGGGAGAGTGCCTGCAAAGGGCACTGTATGTGTTCCTACGGGGATATCGGACCACACCACACTCGTCCAAGGGTGTGGCACCAGCGGAGGCACTGTTTCAGAGATGCCCGAGGGACATAATACCGGAGGTGGGCGAGCGAGAGCCGGCTGCATCGATAACGACCAGGTGGAGGAAGAACAAGGAGTGAGGACAGAAATGGACAACAGAAGAGCCTTAAGACCGCCAAGGATTGCCTGGGCGATGAAGTACTAGTGAGGAATCGTCACCCGCAGGGCAAGCTGTCTCATACATATGAACCGTCTCCGTTGGACGTGGTGGCGGTCAAGGGATCGATGGTGACCGTGTCCGACGGAACAGCATCTGTCACCAGAAACGCCAGTTTCTTTAAGAGGCTGGGTGAGCCAAGAGTGGACGGTACGGAGGACATGGCCCCAGAGGAAGCACCGGATGAAGGGGGGGTCGTCCATCCCCAGTGGAGTCTCCAGCCCGTGGTGGGCCAGGCGAAGGGACACCGGCCAGAGAGACAGGCAGGAGGTACCCCCTGAGAACAGGGCGTGGGAAACCTGCCCGTTTTACGGACTATGTGACAGACTAAGAAGGCGGTGCTGCGTGTCAAAGACTATACTAATGTTTATGTGGTGTGTCCACTGGGGATCCAGGGTGGGTACCAATAAACGGGGGTCAGTTGGGTTGTGTTAATGTGTGCTGTTAATGTGTGTTAGTTAGATCCTCGCTTTTCAGTTTGTTTGTTATGGAAAAGGAGGAGTATGGCGCTGGCCCTTTAAGGGCGCGCACGCGACGGAGTGACGTTCACTCCGTCACATGCGGGTATAAATAAACGGGGCGTTCCCGGCAGCCTCAGAGCCACCGGGTAGCCCACACGAACAGCACAGAGTCTCCGTGTCTTGTGTCTGAGGGGGTGGGGGGTTCACGGTGTGGCAGTCAGTGAAGACTGCTAACACCAGCAGAGCAACAGTCCACTGTTGCGGCTCATGGCAGCGGTTGGAGGGGGGTCTCTGCCTCCTGTGGGAGGGATTAGCGGTTTGCGGGGGGGCCGGCTGGGCCCCTGTGGAGGCAGCAGTGTATGGCGGTGCTGAGTAGGGGGTGCCCTGCTGAATCTGAGGGTGCCGTCGTACTCCTGCATAGTTGGTGGGGGAGTAGGTCTGTCCAGGCTATGTCACTGTCATCTTTCTGAGATTCCTTGAGTCCTTTTAAGAGGGGTCTCACATATGTACTATAATGAAAGACCCATGCCCTGCAGTAGTTGCAAAGGCCCAGAAATTGTTTCAACACTGTCTTTGGTTGTGTTTTCATGATTGCTTTTGCTCTTTCAGGGTTCACTTTTTTGCCTTCTTGATCATCATATCCCTTCCCATTATGTTAACTTGTGTCTTGCTGGTGCATAATAGTGGCATGGAAGGATCATGTACTCCTATAGTGATAGGCAAGTAATCTTGGAAAAGGAACCAAACATGTAGCCCCAGAAAATCCCTGTCCATTCATGGCAATGCCTGACATTGGGCCTTCCCTTCCCTAACAAAGGACCTGGTCGCCCCCGTATCTACAAGGAAGGAACATGTTTTGTCTCCTATGGTCACTCCAACCCGTGGTTCCTCTTGTGGGTCTGGTGTAACATACAGGATAGACTTCATCAAGTCAGTCTGTGGGCTGTCTTATTCTGGGTATAGGTTTATCCCTGTCCCAGTGAAAGGGTTCCCTCCCCCTACTGTCACACTCCCCATTCTGTGTGTAGGTGTCTGTGCTCCTGCACATCTGTTCCAGGTTGCCATGGTATTCTGTTGTACCGGTGCTTGTGATTGCATTTATGCTTGATGTGTCTGCATCAGGGCTTGCTGTACTTGTATTGGTGGCTGTTGTGCTTGTATCAGTGCCTGTTGTGCAGGTTGTATATGCTGCGCATATGTCTGATACTGTGTGTGATCTTGGGAATAATATTCAGGCGGATCTGCACTGTATGGTGCAGGATATGCTGCCCCCCCTAGGATCGTGCCAGTTCTGTTGCATCCCTCCTCTCCTTCTGCATGCTCTAGCGATGTACCCCATTCTCCCACATTTCTAACACTGCTGAGGTGGTCCTCTGAATCTAGGCTGTCCCCCATTAAACCCTCCTCCTTGTGGAGCATGAAGTTCAACCCCTCTTCCTCTGGGTGCACCTCCTCTCCCTCACGGCCAATAAGGGTGTTCTCCCCTTCCTGCAAAATTCCCTCCAGCCATTGGCTGTACTTGTGCTGTGTCTTGTGTAACCACTCCATTTTGACTTGTCAACACGGCTCCTTCCACTGAAAACCATGACCATTTTTTCGGAACTAACTTCGCTTCCTCCAACTTTCTTTCCTCAAGTTTCTTTCTGGCTTTCTCCTGCAATAGTCGACAATGGTGAACTATAGTCAAATTGATTTCTGGCCATGGCTTTGGTTCCATTCTCACTATTTGTTCCTGCACTTCTGTTCCAGGTTGCCATGGTATTCTGTTGTACCAGTGCTTGTGGTTGTATTTATGCTTGCTGTGTCTGCATCGGGGCTTGCTGTACTTGTATTGGTGGCTGTTGTGCTTGTATCAGTGCCTGATGTGCAGGTTGTTTTTTGCTGTGCATATGTCTGATACTGTGTGTGATCTTGGGAATAATATTCAGGCGGATCTGCACTGTATGGTTCAGGATATGCTGCCCCCCCTTGGTTCGTGCCAGTTCTGTTGCATCCCTCCTCTCCTTCTGCATGCTCTAGCGATGTACCCCATTCTCCCACATTTATAACACTGCTGAGGTGGTCCTCTGAATCTAGGCTGTCCCCCATTAAACCCTCCTCCTTGCGGAGCTTGAAGTTCAACCCCTCTTCCTCTGGGTGCACCTCCTCTCCCTCGTGACCAATAAGTGTATTCTCCCCTTCCTGCAAAATTCCCTCCAGCCATTGGCTGTACCTGCTGTGTGTCTTGTGTAACCACTCCATCTCGACTTGTCAACACAGCTCCTTCCACTGAAAACCATGACAGTTTTTTCTGAACTAACTTCGCTTCCTCCAACTTTCTTTCCTCAAGTTTCTTTCTGGCTTTCTCCTGCATTAGTCAACTATAGTCAGTTTGATTTCTGGCCATGGCTTTGGTTCCATTCTCACTATTTGTTTTAATGGCCTTTGCACTGCCTCAGGTAACCCCTTACACAATGTGTGATTGAAAAAATAGCTATAGCTTCGTCCCACGGTTTCCTCATCTCAAGACGCCATCTCTTTTGAATCTCTTGAATGTAAGCAACTGGGTCTTTGTTATCACGCATTTTGTGCATTATAATCACACTCATGTCTGACATATCAGGATATTGCACTCTGAGTGCTCTCCGCAAATCTGCCCTACAATTGTTAAATGTTTCCCTGTCTCGAGTCGTGTTCTGAGCTGTCACCCCAGGATAACCAGCTTGGTTCTAAATGTCGTCATCTCTCCCCAATGGTGGCAGCAAGCAAGCTTTTTATGTCACCCACAGCTAATGTCATTTCTGTTGTCATTCTCTCCAGCTATTAGATCCATCTACCCACTCCCGAGGTCAATGTTGGTAACTTACACCTCAGATTATCCTTATCCATTTGTGGCCATGGAATATATTGCTGCCATCCTCCCTCTTTTTCTAACAATGGGAATTGCGTTAATCTTCGTCCATGTTCACTTCCAACGACACCCCTCATTTTGATTACAGCATCTGTCATGTTTGCTTTCTATCGCCCTGGTAATGTTCTTAGCCTGTCTACATATGGGGTTGTCACCTACAAACTATTTGATCGTCCTTTTGGATGTTTGGGGTATGATATAGGTTCCAGCCTTTCCCCTTCTGGTTCTACCAAATTGCACCACGCTATCTCTTTCCCTGGGTTTATGCCCTTGGAGGGGCCTTGTGTGGACCCCTCCCCTTCCTCATTTTTAATTTCATGCCTCTCATATGAAAGCATCATCCGTCAACATCCATCATTTCCCTCGTCTTCTCTGTCCTCAAAATCTAACCTTTTTAGGGGGCTTGATCCGTACAATCCCTTCAGTGCTTTTTCTAATAAGCTCTCTTCTCTTTGTGGGGACCCTACTACATTCCTCTTTACCTTACGGTTGACACCATTGTCCCTCCTGCTTCTGTACAGGTTACCAAACCTTCTTCCCATTGCTGCTCCCTCATCTTCATCTGGGAGAGTACAACCTTCGATTATCTCATTCAACACTCTAAAGCGTCTTTCTAAACTCCTCTTTCTTTCTTGCTCCTGTTCTTCACTTTTTTCCTTCTCTCGATGCATGTGTTCCCTGACAATCTTTTCAATTTCCTTTTACTGTTTCTCTCGACTTCGTTTCATCTCTCGCTCTATCTCCTTCTCTTTCTTTTTCCATTTCCTTTGCTCTCTTTTTCTCTGCTTCCCTTTGCCTTTCTCTTTCTTCCTTTTGTTCTCTCATTTCTTCCCTTTCTTATCTTTCTCTCTCCTTTTCTCTTTCCTCTAGCTCCCTTCTCTTCTCCTCCAGTTGCTTCTTCTCGTTCTCTTCATCTGCTTCACACTTCCTTACCCTGTCCTTCACCTCCTCAATAATTCTGTCCCATTCTCTTTCTTCCTCCTCCTGCTTCCTTTGCTGTTGTGTCTCTTCTTCCTATTTTCTTTCCTCATCTTCCTCTTTTTCCTGCCTCCCTTTGACTTCCCATCTCTTTGACATATCATAATCAATGTATACGCTAAAATGCAAGGCAAACGAGATAAATGCAAAGCTTGCTTAACGAAGAAATGCAACGGTAATGAGTGGCCATTTTGGATAAAATGGACGGCAAAGCCACGTTAGAGTTAATGGGAAGCATTGAAGAAACCTCGAAGCTGCAGGGGATTCGACTTGCTGAATTAGCTGAAAATACAATTCTGTGTTGGCCAGAGAGTAGCTGCACAAACCCCACCAAAGTTACTGTGGAAAAAGGAAGTTTTGATAGCTCCAAAGAGAACAGAAGATATTAATTCTCAAGCGTAAGACACATTTCTCTTAGATTAAGTAAAGGAACAAACAGCTTTTGAAAGCCAGGTGCCTGTTAAAGGCTTAAATATTGGATGAAGAATAGCTAGAGCAAGTCTCCAGTGGCCAGATAGGGTAATGACACCCGCATTAATATGGGCTAAAGTACTAATAAAAGCTGAGCAGAATAATTCAAAATGTGGTCTCCTCACATGTGACTTAGAATTAGAGAACAGTGTCTATTCATCCACCCCAGACACAGATAGGCCCATGTCTTCACTCGCCTCAAGTTCTCAGAACAAAGATGCCAGACAAGGCCATGTTCAAACCTAAAAGTCCTGGCTTGTGGCCTAGGAAATCAGAGATTGGTGTCTTATTTAATTGGAAGAAGCAGCTCCTTGATGTCTCCCCGTGTATCACTGTTTTCCCTCGTATGTTGATGACCTGCCAAACCTTAAAGGTTGGTGACACCAATGCCAGCCAATCACAACTCTCGATTATTAATTGTTATGATGATGTCTTTTTTTTACGTTTATCATTTTAGGGGTAGTCTGAGGTGGGGCCATCTGATAATCATGACCAATGAGGAGATTAAGACCTATGTATCCCATATGTAGACAATTCCCCTAACCAATCACAAATCCCTGTAGGTTTTTGTAACCAGGATTGTGATGTGATGTCAATCACGATGCATTTTTAGGGTAAAACCTGATGTTTTCCTTTGGATAGTTGAAAGAGCTTTGGAGACCTGTGTGCTTATAGCTGTTCCTGCTTTATGTGGATTGTTAATAAAACAGAACTTTGCCACTTTACTTGACTATTTCCGTAACTGGCCTGTCTATTCCGCTCGCACTGGGGTTTTCCACTCAACCTTTACACTACAATTCTTAGGAGTCCTTCCCATGTGTTGCTTGTGCTGAGATCTCCTGCTTTCAAAGAATGCAAATTTGCTACCAAAACACATTAGGTAAGCCTTTCGCACTCTTTGTTTTACGTGCTCAAAGAAATTGCAAATTGGTATCTTCGGCCGGGAAACTCTCTGCCAGGAGACAATGCTTGTGCAACTTTGCTTTCCTCCTGACATGGTTCCTGCCTGCAAATCTATGGGTTTACCACATTGCATTCACGGGACTCCCCAGTTCATCCAATATCATTTAACCCCTTAAGTGCCAAGGACGAGTATGCTCGTCCTTTTTGCATAGACTTGCATAGTAGCCTGGTACTTACCTTCAAGTGAAAGAAGAAGCACTGTAGCTATTATTGTTCGTGTTTAGAGAGGTCTTTGTTATCTGGGCTGTTGAGTACTTGAATATTGAATGACACGCATCGGAGCTGAGTAAAGGTGGTCTAGAAATTGCCATACAGGTAAATAGAAGACTTTTAGCAAGGGACATGCAAGAACAATAAACAGCATCAATCATCCGGAGAGTGAAACAGGTAAACAAAATACTCTTTGAGAAAATCCGGTTTGGCCCGACAGTTGGAATAGAACAGTGATCACATGGTTTTATAATCAGCTTATTTTTTGAAAAATGTATTTGACTAGTATCGTTTCATGATTACAAAAAACAACCAACATATATAGAGAGAAAGGAGTGAAACACAAACTCACAACTGTGAGATGGTCCCTAGGATGGAAAATGGCATCTACTCTCTCACTGGAGGAACTATATGAGAAATATTACGATCAAATTTATTTTACCAAAGATTCCAGCTTCACGGATGACGCCCGTATGTTTGCAATGAAACACTTGCACAAAGTATTTGGGGCCAATTCATGGAACAAACGTGCACCGAAAATCTTGGCGCAAACAGGCGCAAGCGTGAGAAAACGGGCGCACGCGTGCAATTCATGGAAGTCCCTGCGCGTGTTTACCTCGGGATGTGCGCCAAACCCATGCATGGCGTACACGGGCGCACACGTCATTGCAACAGCTCGAACGCGGTGCGCGACATGCACAGGAAAAGCGCAAAACGTCCGCGCACACACCAAAAAGGGGGCGGGACACGGGGCGTAACATGCGAAATGGGGAATAACGTGTGAAAAAGAAGGCGTAACAGGGGAAGTACTGCAGGGAAATACACGGAACGGCCACACGCACGCGAACAACCCGTATTCATGGATTCGAATACGGGAAACCCACGCACGGCAAAAGACGCGCACAGGCGTCAACACATCTGCCACACAAAGGCAGTTGGAAGCGTCCCCGTGCACAGCATAAAAGTGCACGCAAACAACAAACACGTATATACCGTTACGATGAATGCCCCATTTGTCGCGGCACTGATTGTTGGAAACCGCAGTAGGAGGAGAATAGCCAGGGCCCGCATTGTTTTGCCACAGACCAGTCTTTTTGGGATGCCTGACGACCACGTCTATGGCAGGTGTAGGTTTCCACCTCATATCATCCTAGACCTTATCAGGGAGTGGGATGATGACCTAACATCACCCACCCTGTGCTCCAAAGCATTGAGCCCCTTGGCCACGGGGTCATTTCAGCGGACAACTGCCATAGTGGGGGGGGGGTCTCACAGGCCACGCAGTCACGCTGCCTACACCAGGTGTTGGAAATCATCACTGCACGCCCCTCAGTCTGCAGGCACATATACATGCCCAGAACACCCGCAGAAAGGCAGGCCGTGGTCCGGGACTTTTACAGGGTGGCACACTTCCCAAAGTGCTCGGTGCCATAGATTGCACCCATGTGGCCCTACGTTCACCTAGGGCAACTGAGCACATCTATCGGAACCGCAAGCACTGGCATTCCATCAACGTGCAGGTTGTATGCGATACTAAAGGAATCATCACCTCTGTCTAGGCAAACTACCCTGGCTCCAGCCATGACAGTTTCATATACAGAATGTCCGCCCTGAGCCAGGTCACACACAGACAAATAGCAAAACCCCAATAATCACAACTATTATCACCTGCCCAGGGGACAGTGCCTACCCTCTGAGCAACCACATGATGACGCCAAACCGGAACCCCACCATACCACCCCAGGTAAGATACAACGAAGCCCATATTGCAATCAGGGGCATAGTGGAGCGCACATTCGGAGTGCTCAAGTCACGCTTCCGCTCCCATGACCGCTCTGGTGGGCAGCTACTATATGCACCCCCAGTAGTGTGCAGGATCATTGTGGCAGCATGTGTCCTGCACAATGTTGCAACACAGCGGGAGGTACCGGTGGACATGGTGGTGCCCCCACATCCCTAACCACAGGCACAGGCGCTGCCCATGGGAGGGGACAGGGCACGTGGCGAGGCAGCCCAGACCCAGCTTTGGCCACATTCTTCACCTAAAATCCCACCCCTGCGGAGTGCACACAGGCCTGGCACATACCAGGTGACAATCAATGATGACAAAGAGACAGTCAACTGTCACAACCTTACCACCCTGAGAATGTTGCCACGGAAGTGCTACAATGTGTGCATCCCTAGCTACTTAAACATAACCAATCCTGTGTGACTAAAAAAGGAACACATGGAAGGTGTGTATCACACCCCTCCCCCCCAAACAGGCCATGTCAATCCCTGGTATGTCACTCAAACCCTCCCAACCCACATCACCCTTGTCTGCCACACCATGACATGGCATGCAATAGCAAAAACACAACACATGACCAATAAGATACGAAGTGACATGTGATAAATGGAAAGTGTCCAGAGACAATGACGCCTGACATGGAATCAGATGAAATGACTGACCAACACCCTCCCACACATACCAAGCCATACACAAATGCTATCCACCAGTCCTACCATAAACACAACAATGAATGCCTGTTCACATGCACATTGGGCAAGCCAAAATCCCTACTCCTGAACCCGTGTGCTGTGTGTGTCTCCTGCAACACACTGCTCAGCACACAGCACTTTGAGCAGCCATTGTGTTGCAGATACACCTTGAGCATCACATGAAAAAGACTAATCACATCCACAACCAAATGACACATGTACAGGATACACAAATGGTAAAAGATCATGTGCTGCATGGACAAAGCGGGCCTGAGAATGCAATCTGTGTGCACCAGTGGCCATGGAAGGGTGGTTGTACGTGTGGTGGATCATTGAGCAACTATGTGTGTCATTAGGGACATGCACTCAATATATGCATGTGAAATCAAGTGACCCTCAGTGTCCTGTACACATCACATGTGAACATTGGCCATGTGAACCCCCCAGCATGTCAAACCACACCAATCCCCTGACACCTGAAAAGTAAACACAACACAGGGACAGGCATTGACCAGCACAACACATCATGTACATAGTACCCCACAATTACAATGTCAGAGTGCCCAAAACACTGTAGCCCAAGCCAACTGTCCAACAACAAAAGGCCCTACCTTACACATCACCTTGACCTTCAGAACATCTGTCTCTGGGGCATGTAGCCTTCTTGCCTCAAGTCTACCTGGCTACAGGATCACCCTACCCCTTGCTCTCCATGTTCCAGCTTACGTGTAAATAGGGTCCAGTCCCCTCAGAGGCCACCTTGACTGGTAAAAATACCAAATCGCAGAGAACTCCAAGGAGCCAAACCCCCAAACCAGGGAAAAAGCCTGTAGGCACCAAAAAACCCATGAAGAGTCTCCAGTAGATGACTAGAAGAAGCAGGAAATGTCAAAGCACATGTTCAAGCACAATGATAGAACAACCAAGGTAGCACAGTTGAACAATGTTCCAACAGGATGGGTACCATTTACCGTACATAACATACAATGATGATGCAACAACTGACGGGTAGTGTCACAGCTCTGGTGTCCAGGCGCTGGAGTTGCACGAACCAAACACCCCCTCCGTGGTCTGTGCGCCTGCAAGGTCAAACTTACACAGGCCTCTGAGACCCCGGCGGGGAAGGAGGGTCAGGGATATGTAGCATGGACAGGCATTGGTAATCAGGAGAACCTGAAAGAGGGTCAGGAGAGTAGATGTGGATTTGCAAGGGAAAGTAGGCAAAATACAACTATTCACAAAAACACATACTCAATTAGAGAAAACATGTTCATCATGCACATTGTACCAAAACAGTCAAATGCTAGCCAAAGAGACTTATCTCTGGGGTGAGTGCTGGCCTCCTGCCTGCGCACTCTCAGGTCCGGTAACAGGAGCACTTCAATGCTGCAAAGAGAGCATGAGTTACTAATCTGAATGTGTGATTACAACACACACACACAACCCCATCCATGTCCCAAAGTAAGTGACTTCCCCACAAACAAACACCCCTGTCTGCTGCTTTGTACCCATACGTTAGCTTGGCCCACCGATGGTTCATACACTGTCAATGCAGTAAGGCAAGCGCATGTGGCCGTGTGGGAAATGGAACACCAATGGGTCAAGAATCACACATGATACAATGGTCCCTGGGTGAGCTGCTAGACGCGTATAGCAAGGTGCAACTTCAGTACAAGTTGTGTTCTGTCAGCTGCATATTTCAATAGGTAGTGCACCTGGCAATTAGCACACGCAAATGACATGCACTGGCCACAAGTCTGTGCCTCGCTGGGTATCCCTGTGCGTCGTATCAGTATCTGGCTAGGAATGCTACTACCCTAATAACTATGCTTCAATGGAGCAGGGGGTACTCCAGGAAATGTTTGATGGCCTCTGCGTGTGCCCCTGACAACTTGTAAAGCCACTTGGCATTTGGCCCTCAACGCATGCCAGTTGTACTGTGTGCTTCTCCAACAATGCCTGGCAAAGCTCCCCAGCACTGGTGCCACTTAGCATGCATGTGCATGTGGCCTGGTGGAAGGTTGGCTGCGTTGTCAGCCCTTGTGCTGCTCACCTTGGCTGGAGAGCCTGGAAACACGTCTGCTTCTGGTGGACATCTTCGCACAAGCCCTGTTCCTGTGCTTGCACACACATCCACACGTCTGCACCACCAAATGTGCCCAGTTCTCTGGATTCGTTGTCACTGTGTCTGCTGGCAAAGGTAGTCTGGAGGCTCATCTTCCTGCAGAAAGGGCATTAAAGAAATCAATAAGACATGAAAGTTCCCTGTGTGTGTGTCTTCATGCTGGTTGTCACTGGTCCAGGTCACAGAGCTACATCCAAACTCCTCCCACCATCATTGACAGGCCAAGGGTGCAGGCTACTGTCTACAGCATGAAGTGCATCAAGCATATATACAGGCAAGAAAATGACATACATAACAATCCACATCAATTAATGCATAAATCAATCACATACTCACCCAAATTCATTACAGACATCGGGTGGATGAAACGCAACCAATCCCCACTAGGGGTGTTAACACAAGTACAACAGCAGCAGACAGGCCACAGTTATGAGGCAAGTCCAAAGCCCTTGTGTAATATTTTGTAACACCGAACCATCCTAGCAATAAGGGAAGCAGGAGTGGCATATGTGAGTCAGGAACCCAAGCTGGAAACACATACACAAGACAAGCTTGAAGGGCCCAGCTGGAACAGACAGTGGATGCTTTCAAAAGCCACAAAGCACCACACGTCACATGAATGCACAATAGACAAACAATATTAAACTATATTAACTAATTAAACTAACTATGAACAACCTACATAACCTAATTAAAATAACTATCAAATAGTTAATATCAACTAACTAACCTAAAAGGAAAATCAAAAATGGCCACATACGACCCGGGGGGGGGGGCCCAGGAGGTGGGAGGTACAGGGTGCACCTCAACACCCACATGCGATGATGTTGAGACAAAAATAAAATCCTCCATGGGCTCAACGCCTGCACACCACGACCTGTGTGGAAGATATTTTGTCGTCCGAGTCTGCCTCTTCCTGTAAAGGACGACGTGGGCCAGGAGCCTGACCACGCCTAGGCGCTGCTTGCCCCTCGTCGGCAGCAAGTCTGCCGGACGGGTGAGCTTGGTTCTGTGCGGCAATGACACACAGGTCTGCATGCAGACCCTCCCGTGATACACGTGCTTCCTCTTGCAAGGTAACACGTGTAGCACAGAGTTCTTCCTGCGTGGTCTGGCTGGACAACCGATGCACCTCCCAGCAAGCATGTAGGTCAGCCGAGATGGTACGCTCAAGCTGCTCAAACCTCTCCTCTGACCTCACCCTCTGGGATGTCAAGAGGGCATCCAGAGTGGATCTGAGGGCCTTCATGTGTGCCTCTGTGTGAGCATCAATTGCTTGACACAGAGACAACATTTCAGCCTGGAGTGCCCTGTTAGAGGCCGCCATGCCCAGCCTGAGCGAGTGGGCCGTGGACTGCGCCGCCTGCCGCTGAAGAAGCACCTGCCTAGCGGGGGTGCACGGATTGGGCCACACGTTCCATGCTTGCAGCGATGTTATCAAGTGCTGCCCCCTGATATTCTGAATTGGCAGTCATGTCTTGCTCCCACTCAGTATACCTCGGTGGCGCGCGGCCACCGTGTTGCTGGGCTTGACACCTGCGGGACCGGCCGTCCTTGTTGGCTTGGCACCGCCCACGGCTGCACGACTACATGCCCCCGTCTACGTGATGCCCCAGGCACATCAGCGACTGGTGTGGAGGGTGACCCTGCGTCCCGATCCACCACAGGCGGAGGTCCCACCACTGACTGGCCCCTCAGTGCAGGTGTCCCGAACAGAGTAGTGTCCACATCAGAATCACTTACCCCTGACGTCTGGACCTGATGCTCATCCAACTCGACATGGCTGTCAGAGTGGTCATCTGGGCTGGACTCATAGCCAGCCAAAGACAAGATGGTCTGAAGCACACGTGTGTTTTTGTGGACTACCACCCCACGACCCCCACTTGTGCCGGGTTGTGGTTGTGATAACAACCCTGTGCCTGGCATGACAACACCATCCTCTGTCTCCATCATCTGAAAAGTGGAGAGAAAAAATACATTAGTACACATGTCAGAAGCACATGACACAAATACACATAGACATCACACAGACAGCCAACACATGAAGCAGACATGTCACACACAAAAGATAACCTGCCATGCATGCCTGGTCAATTTGACATAGCATCAGTGAGAAGCATGTAGAACGGTGTTACATGGCTCAGAAGCGGGTTGATGCAGTGCACAACATGTGTACGTTACTCACTATCGACATGAACAAGTACTTCATGATGTGTATCAATAATCTTGAAGCCAGTGGAAGGGCTAGTTCAGGCATCACGTGCAATGTGCATGCAATGGGTTGCATGGCTACAAGCAAAGCCCCCCCTCAGTGAAAATGCAGGGATGCCTTGCTTGGTAGCAAAAGGCTGAACAGAGACCTGTGTATTGGCAGACAGTGTTGACTGGCATGTATGGCATCATCTGAATCAACTGATAACACAGCAGATGATGATGGGACAGTAAGGAGGACCCATGACGAACCCTCAGTAGTACACCCGAGTGTGCAAAAGCCACTACACCAGTTGGACAGAGTCAGTGGGCCTGAAACTGGGGGAGGACTGTGCCCCACAGAGACTGTGACACCCTAAACATGTGTGTGATGCAGGGCAGGGTCAGAGTGGGCATGGGATGGCTGAAGAAATCCCATGAAATGTTGCTCATACAAGACACGTACTACAATGCTCATCCAGGCAAGGACACCTAGGGGTATGCATGTAATGCACATGGAGCATGAATGGGCACTCATGTCCCTGCGGAGCATCTGCCATCTGCACAGTCCAAGTGAGGCACCGTGCATGAAGGGCAGAGGATGTACCCCACTGCATGTGTCTGGCAGGTTGGCTGGTGGAAGTTAGCATGTACACAGGAGGCTTGAACAGGCCATCGCAGTAGCGAAAAAAGTTGCACAAAAGTGCAATGGTGTAATTGGGGTGCAGGGGGGTGGAAGGGCAAGGGGGAATGATGCCCACGTGGAGTACCCGCATGCAGGCAGAGGACACATGCACGTCAGTCATGCAATGACATAGTCCCAGTGCTGAGAGGAAAACCACCCGGGGCTACATGCAGAAGGGCCAGAGAGCAGGAACATGGACCGGAAGGGCGTCTGGGTGACTAGCATGTGAGTAGGGTGCAAGTGTGGTGATGAGGACAGTCCCCATCTGCTCTACATGTCCACCATCCTGCACAGCAAGCACGCATCAGTGAAGCATTGCATGACTAGCACATGTGAACCATGTACACATAGCATGTAATGGCAGTCAAGCACAACACATCACACAGGCAAAACACACATGGGCTGGACATACACACTACAGCACTCACTGGACTGGGCATCAAAGTCCTGCATCTCTCCCACTCCCTCGACCATTTCTTCTGGTATGAACTCTGCAACGAGTGCCTCGTGCGGAGTGAGGTGATTCTCCTCAGGTGGTGGCCCACTGCCAGTCCATAGAGTCATGCTGTAATTAGAGGCACGCTTGGCCGTAGCGCTGCGTTTGAGCCATTCCAATGCTTCTTGCACTCGGCACCTGTGCGCACCTCTTGGGTGAATGCACTCACATTATCGGCAACATGCTTCCAGTGGGTATTCCGATGGGCAGCCGTAGTATGACAATTCGGCCCCACTATCATGTCACGGCTGTGGGCCTTCACGTAGTCTACAAGGCAGTCCAGTTCCTCATTGCAGAAAGGCTTCTTCCTTGACGTGAAGGAGGCCGTGGCTGTGTCTGCGGTCCCAGCCTGTGCTGCAGATGCAACCTCCCTCCTCTTGGATAGTGGCGCGGACCCTGGCTGGCGAATGCCGCCCTGATCATTATGGGACTGGTGGATTGAACCAAGGGAGTGGCAGGTTGAAGGACGACCGAAGGCCTGACTTGCGTCAGTGACTGCTGGGTGCCCTGGAATGGACCCTGCGCAGCAACATCCGCTGTGCCAGGGTCATTGACCGCGACTGTCCTGGTTGGTAGTCTCACAACCGGGGTGTTGTTGGCTGCATCTGCCCCTGCAGTTGCCAACACCTGGCTGGTCGGGGCAGCAGATGACATTGCTGCCCCAGGGACACGTCTCTCGGTCAGGGCAGCCCTGCATGCACCTACGGTGTTCCTCCTGACCTGCTGGAAATCTTCCAGTGACTCTTCAAGTGCCAACGCAGCCTGCGCTGGCAGACCCTGAGCCTGGGTGGTGGTGTCCACAGCTGCACCTGCAGCTACCACTCCCCTTGGGCCCCTGGCAGTCGATGAAATTGACTGCCGGGTCACACGGGCCCCAGTGCCAGATGCAGAAGCTGCATCTCCCGGAACCACAAGGGGTGGTGGCCTGACTGCACCAACACATGGCACATCATTGTGCTCAAGTGGTGCACCCCTGCCTCTTCCCCCTCTGCGGCCACCCTGGACACCCTGGAGTCCCCCTACTCCCTAGTCACCCCAGCCACGTTCCTGACCACGCCCACCATGAGGAGTACGCCCAGCTGAGGTACCCCTCACCTTTGGTGGCCTCCCAACCATGACACAGATGGAGTAGTGCCGGCACAGATGGAGTAGTGCCAATGGGAGGTGTACACCACAATTGTCCTGGGCAATTGGGGTGAAGGGGGTGGGATGCAAGATGTTAACAGCACCCCTCCACCTTCAAGGCTGTATGTGACCCCGGTGATGTAGTGACGGGTCACGCAACGCTCAGGCACCCCAAAACTGCAGTAAAACCATGCACGCAACCCCTACAGCCTATGTGCATGGAATTAACTTCCTGCAGTACACGGTTGCACCCAGGAACACGAAAAATGCATACGCGCGGGACACGCAGGCTACTATGACCTCGAAAACGGGTATGATACACAGGGGCACCCACATTGGGAAAATAGCGTGCGCGACTCACCGTCTGACTAGCGCGATGCCGAAAAACATGCATAGCCAATACCCCCGCCAAAAGAAGAGATACGTCCTTGATAGCTGTGAAGTTGTGATGGTGGCGAAACAACACAAAGTAGCAACACACAGTCTGGCTCCACGAAAGGGACGTACAGCGAGCTGCCGGGACCCACTCACCTTTAACCCGTGCTGAGGGGAACGCCCGCACGCGTCACTTATGCGTTTAGGCCCTTTCCTCGGATTACACCATTCACACGCTGACGTGCAGTTTTTTCACGTGCTGAATCACTGTGCACCCGTGACGAGGGAAACGCCCGCGCGTGTAAAGTCACAGACGCGCTAACGCGCTAAAGGCCTTTCCTCGGATTTCACACTGACGTGCACTTTTTTCACGTGCCAAATCACTCTGTATCAAGCTGGCCACGCGAAAACACATGGAAGACCACGCTCCTGCCCAAAAGGCCATTTTCCTGCCCCCAAGAGCCCTGTGCATGCTCCCACCAGCCATCTGCTGCTGCCTGCCTGCTGCCCACGTGCCCTGCTATTTGGTGCCTGCACGTCAGCCATCTGCAGGGGTCCAGTTGCTGTGTCCACCCCTGCTGGAACAGAAGACTCCCGACTGGGATACCATCGCTCCACAGCCCAGCCCCAGGACCCAGTTGCCCACCCACGCCTGCCTCGGGGGTCGCCATGTCAGGGCAAACACCATCTGAGACCACTGGCGACCCCCAGTCAGAGAGGCAGAGGGCCACCAGCTTCAGTGAGAAGGAAGTTGGTGTCCGGGTGGAGCATGTCATGGGGCATTATGATGCCCTCTTCGGAACATCACGTGCCAACAAGGAAGGACGGTCGAGGATCTGGGAGGATGCAGTGGTTGCCATCAACGCAGAGGGGGTGGCAACCCGCGACGTCAAGCACGTCAAGAAGCGAAGGGAGGACTTGAGGTCCAGGACCCTCTACAAGGCCTGGCGCCTCGCAGAGGGGGGCCGGGGCAGCATGAGCAACATCCAGATGAGGGTCCTGGAACACGTAGCCCCAGCTCTCCACGCCCAGATCCTTCAGAGGCAGACCCGTCTGGAGTTGAGCAGTAAGTGGCCAAGTATTGCTGTGTGAGACAGGGCATGTTGCAGTGTGCTGGTAGTCTGATACTTGCCTGTATGTGTGACATAGGCCATGTATGGATGTGTGTGTGTGCAGGGACATCATGGGCATGCATGTGAAACCAGTAATGTGTGAACCACATGGATGGTGCATGTGTTCCAAAGCAACATGGGGAGCTGTATGCGGAATGCACACATGAAAGCATGCCAGTCTCTGTTCTTGGACACGGAGGGGGTGTGAGGGATGGGTGCTGCTGTCATGTACATGTATGGTGCACATGTGTGTGTATCTGAGAAGTGTGTGTGTGACTTTGAAACGCCATGGATGCATGACACATGTCCGTGATGATGTGTAGATTCACTCATGCAGTGCCGTCACCGTTGTATCCACTGTGTCTATCCACTGTGTCTGTGGTGTACACTCCTTGATGGATGACCCTCCGGTGATGTGTCTGCATGGGATCAGTGTGAGCCATGATGATGTGAGTTTGAAGGCAACATTTTGGTTAACAGAGGCCTTTGTACATGGATGCTGATGTTGATTGCAGGCGCCGGGACTCTTTCTCCATGTGTGCTGCGTACATTCACCCATGTGTTGTGGAGGGGCAGGATGGAAGTGACATTTGACAGTGCCACTCATGTGTTATTGGTTCCTGTCTAGGGGAATATTGTACTGTACCCTGTTCTATGTCTCCCTCTACACAGCGTCAAGTGAAAAAGAGGGCGGAGACGGCGCTGTGGAGCCAAGCAGTGGGGATGCCTCCACCGGGCGGCGACGCAAGGCCCAGTCACCCTCCCAGGAATTGCCATCAACCAGGAGCGAGGGGGTTGGTGCCGCGTCTGCCACTACGGCTGTAGCGGAAGGGCCGGGTGAGCCCCCACAGGGGCTTGCAATGGCGGAAGACGGTGTGGAGACATCCAGATTGGTGGTCTCCACAGAGGAGGAGGAGCCCGCTACTGAGCCGCACATGGGGCCTGGTGGGGGTAGTACCACTGGTGCAAGTGGTGCAGTCCAGGGCCAGGGTCAGGAGGCAGCACAGGTCACGGGGGAGGGGCCTGTGCATGTCGCTGTCCTTGACCCTGTGACTGCACCACCATGCACGAGCAGGGATGCCCCGTCCCAGGCCCGTCCGCAGGTAGGGGGGAGTGCCACGTCATCTGCCTCTCCACTACCTGCCGACGAGGGGACCCATGACCGTATGGGCTCCGTCCAGGTTGGTGTCGCGTTGCGCACGCGTGACATTTGTGATGACATACGTGCTTCCTGGGCAGAGCACGCACGCCATCACGAAGAGCAGAGTTGTGACGTGGCACTGTTGGGAGGGGCCCTGGTCGGTGGGTTCCTACATGTGTTGCGCACTTTGGCGGACCTCTCCCCCTCTGTGGAGACTATGCGCCAGTCGTTCTCCCTGCCGCCCCCCAGCCCAGATTCCACCAGGGCATCCTGTGGATCTGGCCTGACCAACACAACCAGCTTGGTGGAGATCCCATCCCTGCCACAGTCGGGAGTCGGCGTTCCAGCAGGGGTGGACACCCCAACAACTGGAGACCAGCAGATGGATGATGTGCAGGCATCGGACAGGGCACATGGACAGCAGCAACAGCAGCAGGCTCTAGGTGGGAGCAATGATGGCTCTGGGCCATCGACATCAGAGGGGCAGGCATTGGCCAGAGGGCAGGAGAACCCTGGAATGGGAGTGTCTTCCGTGTGGCTGCGGTTGGGCCAGCGCATAGATGCGGAGCGGCGGCGGGCAGAAGAGGCGCGGCTCACCATGGTCAGGGCAGAGTTCTCCATTCGTCGGGTGTTGAGGCGGCCAGAGTGCCTCGAGGCAACTCGCAGGGAGTTGGAACAGGCCATGAGTGCATCCCTGCAAGACCTCGGGGCCAGGGCAGAGGCCCACCTCCGGGACATCGACATGGAGTTCGATGATGCCCTGGCCTGGGACATCACAGAGTAAGCCGCAGGACTTGCCCGCCGCCATTGTATATAGTTAGATAGTGTTAGGCTTCCTTTGTTTTCCTTTTAATCTGGAGTTAATGGACATTGCTCCACTTCGTGTGTATATAGTTTTTTCTTCATAGGACTTTTTTGTAGGTCTCCTTTTGTTTGTGGGTCATGGACCATTTGGACTTACATTGTATATAGTTACAGACTTGTACATGCTGTCTTTTTCTATATTGCCATGGATCAATGTTTTTTTTAATTTGGATTATGTTTTTATTATGGACATTGGCAATGGACCACTTTTTTATTGTACATGATTTTTTTATTTTTTTATTAATTGGATTTACAATATTTTTTTTCTACATCGGTCATTGTACATTGATTTTCATTTTACTATTCCTCCAAGTCAGTTCTTTATGTTTTTAATACATGTTTTATTACTTCTGAATTGGTGTTGTGTTCTGTAATTGGTTTTGTGCATTGAACATTTCCTCAGTCACGTGTTGCCACTGTGTGGCTACGTTGTGCATTCCTGCATGGGCATGGTGGTTCATTTTGACTATCATGGCATGGGTAATTTGGGAGTGGGTTCTGTGGATGGATGCATGCTTGGATTGGGGGGCAAGGGGGATTAGGGTTGGATTTAGGGACATGGGTCTGTTTTGTTAGGACATGTTGTTTGTTGGGACATGAGTCTCGGCCTGCTGGCAGGTGGCCATCACTGCTGGGTGGGTGGAGGTGCTGGGGGACATGAGTCGGGGCCTGAGGCTCACTGCTGGGGAGTGGGGGTGCTGCAGGACATGAGTCGGGGCCTGAGGCTCACTGCTGGGGGGTGGGGGTGCTGGGGGACATGAGTCGGGTCCTGAGGCTCACTGCTGGGGGATGGGGGTGCTGGGGGACATGAGTCGGGGCCTGCTGGCAGGAGCCCATCACTGCTGGGTGGGTGGGGGTGCTGGGGGACATGAGTCGGGGCCTGCTGGCAGGTGCCCATCACTGCTGGGGGGTGGGGGTGCTGGGGGACATGAGTCGGGGCCTGAGGCTCACTGCTGGGGTTGTGGGGGTGCTGGGGGACATGAGTCGGGGCCTGCTGGCAGGTACCCATCACTGCTGGGGGGGTGGGGTGCTGGGGGACATGAGTCGGGGCCTGAGGCTCACTGCTGGGGGGTGGGGGTGCTGGGGGACATGAGTTGGTGATCACTAGTGGAAGGTGACATGTGGGCTGGCTGGGGGGCATGCCCATGGTGGATGGCTGGCTGCGGGACATGACCAGGGGTGCAGGGTAGTCCCCTGTGGTGTGAGTTGCCTGCAGGGGCCATGGAGGGGGTAGAGGGCACACCTGGGAGGACCCACACTGCCAATTCACGTGTGGGACTCCCCGCGCACCCCACTGGATACACGTACCCCGCTCTGACAGCGGAATCACGTGTGAATCTTCCTGCGCACCCCCGAAATCCACATACCCCACTCGCACAGGCCCAATTGCATGTGGGACTCCCCGCGCACCCCAGTTATACACGTGCCCTGCCCGCACAGGCCCAATCGCGTGTGAAACTTCCTGCGCACCCCCGAAATACACGTACCCTGCTCGCACAGGCCCAATCGCGTGTGAAACTTCCCACACACCCCAGTAATACACGTATCCTGCTCGCACAGGCCCAATCGTGTGTGAAACTTCCTGCGCACCCACAAAATACACGTACCCTGCTCGCACAGGCCCAATCGCGTGTGTAACTTCCCGCGCACCCCAGTAATACACGTACCCTGCTCGCACAGGGCCAATCGCGTGTGAAACTTCCCGCGCACCCCCAAAATACACGTATCCCACTCACACAGGGCCAATCGCGTGTGAAACTTCCCGCGCACCCCAGTAATACACGTACCCCACTCGCACAGGGCCAATCGCATGTGAAACTTCCCGCGCACCCCCAAAATACACATACCCCGCTCGCACAGGCCCAATCGCGTGTGAAACTTCCCACGCACCCCCGAAATACACATACCCTGCTCGCACAGGCCCAATCCCGTGTGAAACTTCCCGCGCACCCCAGTAATACACGTACCCTGCTCTTACTGGGCCAATCGTTTGTGTGAAACTCCCCGCGCAGCGGGGTACGTGTATTCAGAGGGGTGCACGGGGAGTTTTACAGGCATTTTCGTGGTTGGGGGCGTAACTGGCGCTGCTGCAGGGTCGCTGCGCCAGTCTGTGCCACGGCTGGTAATGGATGTTAAAATTCATTAATACGCTGTGCGCGGAAATGGATTTTGGCGCACGCGGCTGGCGCAGACTGTCGCACGCGCACTCTGTGCACCAGTCGCGTGCACCACTTGTGCGCTGGATTCTATGAAGTCTGGTAAGTGCATGCTGCTTGTGCATGCTTCGCTTTGGCAGTGCTTTGCTTTCTATAGGAGTCCACTGATGCTGTGTTGCAAATATTGGGTCGATAGACAAGCCAATTCTGAACTAAACATTGTTCATAACTTTTCATATGAGTTAATATGTCTGTCTTTGAAGGGCGGTTTCTCACAGGGATCGGAGAGAAAAGTCTGGTTAAAAGAATCAGGAAAGTGATATATTTATCCAGGCTCAGACTGGCTTATAGTGCCATCAGGCAATCCCTGAAAGGGGGCCTGTAAACCCGGTGGTCCGGTTTCTGGGCTTATTTGTGCCAGTTTCATAACTTACAACACTGTGCAATTGGTAGTTTTAAACAATATTACTGGCCCAATACACTTACAAAGCACTTTTTCAAAAATGTTTCCCCCAAAAAAGTTGTTAAGATGGCTTGTTTAGAAAAATCATGAATTGTAATTCTGGAATGTTGTACAATATTTTTGGAACATGGGGGATTTTTTGCCCCAGTCCAACATGGTATATAAGCATATGCCATTAGCATAGAGGTCAAATTATACTAATATAGCTCAGAGAGTTGGAAGCCTGCTGCAGAATTGAGTGTGATCTAAAAGTCACAGGTTTGAATCTTGGTATTGCTGATGTGCTGTTTCAACCTTCTGAAGTCCATAACACTATCACCATTATGTTGGTCATAATAAGACCTATTAGTGGCTTGCAGACACAATGAAGGCTTGGGAGCTGTTTATAATATATAATATATATATATATATATGTGTGTTTACCAAGTCCTTCGCGGTCGCAACAAAATAGAATTAGCTGCCCCGTAGAGTAGAATGAAAAAATTAGTCACGGCACACAACTGACTTCAAAATAAGGGAATATTTATTACATTCTTGGTACAGGAATCATAAAGCCATGGTACACGAGAATATATATATATATATTATAGGGCATTGCTCTATAGTTAAGGTGAGTCAGAGACACATAGGAACCACTCAAAATTCTGTGTTAGTAACCTATGATTCGAGTAACGGTTTTGGCCGGAATTTCGAAAGTGATAAAAGACCCGTGGGTCCCCCCAGACTGCAAAGTTTCATAATGATTCATTAAAAAATAAAAGTTATTAAGCGTAACAAAAAGAAAATCAAAAGGGCACCCTACTTCCCATTCATTTGGGACCCCCATTCATTTTCCCATAGACAAACAAGGTACATTTTTCCAAACCGCACAGCCCAAACCGCTCAAAGGATTTGGACCAGGTCCGAAACAACTTGAGCATGAAGCATTGACTGGCGATCAATGCATGGTTTGGGGTTATGTCCACAATGTCCACAATGCTGACATCACAGATCACATCACTGATGACATCACAAATTATATGATGTTGATGTCCTAGGTGTTAGTCTTAGCAGTGCACAGTGGTGGCGTGAGTTATGATTGCTTACCTTACCATAACTGGGGAATTTCGATTTTACTTGTAACCATAATAACCCTTTAACAACGTTTTTCCACTGAATTTGATAGATTTTGATTAGTGCAACTTAACCATAAAGTCCATTTAAGAAAGGTTTTTAAACTGAATTTCATGAGTTTTTACCAGGATACCCTTAATTTTCTTCTGCATGTTCCTTACATCATACTGCCCCCCCTCTGGGCCGCCATGATACAATCAAAGTCTGTGGCCTGTGCGTATGTCCGCGGACTTTGGACAGCATTCACACTGCTCAAAAGCACAGGCGTTACCTTACATTGTGGTATCGTGCAACGGGCAAAGACATGTACATGAAACAATAAGAGATGTATGTACCACATCCAAAAATACGTAGTTATAGGAATTGTGTACGTCAGAAATGGAAGTATGTTTTCACAGGGTGCACAACATAATGGAACACACCAAGCACAAAGCTTAACTGTACACCTCACAGTATCACCTCAGTGGAACCTTGCTTACACACTGACAAGCACCTGGCAGTTATTCCAGAAGAAACCCTTAGAAAAATAGTAAGTATATTGTATTTCTTTATGTAACATTACAATTTATTATGTGTACATAACTTGTAAGAAATAGCAGTATTGTTTTCTTTGAACAGAAATGGCAAGCACACTGGAATGGTTGGAGGAACATTTCCCCCATGACAAAATCAATGAAGAAATCAACTCTAATGGTACAGAAAACATTTTTCTAACGCAGAAAAGCTGATGTAATTTGTTGAGATATCACTAAAACATGGTTTTCTTTTTAACAGTACACAGTGGAAATGAGGAATGCGGGCCCGAATTACATCTAAATGAACCTGAAGATGGGCACAGACAGCCCCTAACTGCAAATGCAAAGAAAGAACTGATAAACCTATCTGCAAAAATGGATGAACTAAATAATAATTTTATACTGTTGATGACATTTGTGAAAAATCATGTGAAGGAAAATGTACGATATCACTGCCTGACTTGTACCTGTGCCCATTCTCCCTATCCCAACCAATCACCAGCATCAAATTCCCTAAATGAAAGACGCTATGATGAAACCTCAATCCCTTCCTCCCCTCATGAACAGTGCTTAGAAAATCCCAATTCTCCCATATATGTTTCCCATTCCGATTCCCCATCTCTTTCCTAATTGATTGTATGTTTTTGTTTTAATAAATATGTGTGTCTGTACTGTTGGTGCGTTTTTTTTAAAGCCCAATTTGGAGTCTGCGGACTGCGCGACTGTCTGGGCTGTCTGAAACCAAAATCGAGGTGCCACCGGACATGGCGCCTGTTCGAACATGTCAGCTCGGTTGTGTCGCACTTTTAATTAGTTTGGGTACTCCACCCCTGTCCGACGGAAACTAGCACCCATGCGCACCTGATCTCACTGTGCCCCCGGAAACCGCACATGTCAGCTCGCACGTGTTGCACTTTTAATTAGTTTGTGGTCTCCACCCCTGTCCTGTGGACACTGGCACACATGCACGCACCGTCTCCAGCGCAACAGGTGTCCGCCGGACAGCCATTGTGTCGGCGGCCGTCCGGGGACATCATCATGTGACTGCACCTGCGCTGCACATTGGGAGCATCTGCAGACAGTGTCCGTACCCCTGGACAGTTTAGAACTGTATTTCTGGCCAATATATGGTGTTTTAAGCTGAAACTGTACCCTCGCAGAGCTCCTAGACTGTGTCGTAGTTGATCTGGCAACTTTTAAAAACTTTTTAAGCCCTATTTGTGGCTCGATAATCCGCAGACCATCGCGCCGTCTGTGCACAGCCCCTCTAAAGGGACCCACCCAAATCTGCTCCTCATTGTGAATCTGGCTGTCCAAGAGAGAGAAACTGCTGCTGGTTTTGCTGTGATTGTTGGAGACAATGGCTTCTACTATGGCCACTGCAGCCGTCCGACCACCACCACCACCATCTAGAGGGCCTGGAGAGGGGAACAGGCGTGGTGATACAGAAGTGGATCAAGAGGAAGATGAGGATGAGGTACTGGAAGTCCCTCTCTCCAGCTCCCGACGTGAATCCTGGGTGTGGTAGCTTTTAACCACCATTGGGGGTGTACCTAAGGCTCGGGCAGACAAGGTTTGATGGACTGAGTGCACGGTTGTACTCAGTCGCAGAAAACCAGGTCTGTACAACTACGGGACCTCCTCCATGCGGTGCCACCTCAGGTCAAATCACAAGGCAGCAGTTCGAAAGGTCGTACCTTTCGAAGGTCGTACCTTTTGAAGGGACGAGTAGGCTGATGGCCACTACCTCATACTTCGTCATCCGCTCCTGCAACCACAAGGGACACTCCTGTGGGGCAGAGGATTCCTGCAGAAGCCTCGCAGGCCATCCATAACACAGTCAATGCTTATTTTTCAAGAGTGACAGTGGTGTGCATGTACTGTGACAAACCAGTCTGTAGGGGGGTGCATTTTCGGAGTGCTTTTGAGGCCACGGTCAAGGAGCATAAGAAACACTGTCCGCTTCCTGATTAAGGCCCCCCAACATTGATCCTCTCTACACCTGGCCTTTTGACCCTGTGGTTGGTGCCCCTTTCCTCCACTCCCTTGTCTCTCCTGTGAAAAAATATGAAACACAAAAAATACAAATTAAAGGTTCTTTTCAGAGGCACCTTTCACAGTTGAAAAATAGAAGTACCAAAAAAAAGTTACATGCACCTTTCTATATTTACAAAAAGTGCTTGTAAGCATTTTGAATGTTTTGCAGAAAAAGCTGATTCCCGGCATCGGTAAGATGTACTCCATCTCTGCGGAAATGATTGGCAATGTCAAATTTAATATTTTCATTATGGAAAGATGTCATGCCAACATCTCCCAAAAATGCACACACAGCCTTGTTGACATTGCACCTCGCTTTGTCCATTTGTGGATCAAATGAGCTTGAGCGCATCAACATCTATCTCTGGGCAAATTGAGAAAAAAATCAGTCTAGAATTCGGGAACATTTCCTTCCTTTGCCAAATGTCTCCTTCATTGTAAACTGCAGTTAAGTTATAGTGACATACCCTAAAATGTTCCCTCCACAATGAACAATGATAATGTCCGGATGTTGCAGTGTGACCAAATTGACACAAAATGGGAGCAAGTCCACCCACTTTCATGCGTGCACTCCATACCATTGCACATGAACATCATGAAATCCAAGATTTTCAGCCACTCCACACTGCTGTGCATACACCTTCGAACCAATTGATCCATGAGTCCCCCAAAATCCACACACTCTGGCTACTGAATGACATAGCCATAGCCATATGAACTCGTCTCAGCAAACAGACCTTCTGTGAGACTCTCTCCTTGCATACCACACCCAGGAAACCTTATTGGCTAATCCAATGGGATGCACAGTCCCATTTCCTTGCCTGGCACCCTAAAAAGACCTGGATATGGCATGTGCCATCTGCAGACAACCACAGTGTCTACAGACAGATCGTCCAAATGAAGGGGGAGGGGAGAGAAATTAAACGCAATGTAAGTTATTTACTCTTTAGTGGTGGCTCTGAAAATAACCTTTTTTCTGTTTTGATTTTTCTTTGGGGGCTTTTCAGATTGTTTTTCCTACAACTACTCGCATGCACTCTACATCATTTTCACAAGAACTTTCTGAGTGCATTTTGATTTTTTTCAAGAAAGATTGCATTGCCCCAATCAGTAAAAGTCATGCCATTACTGAACCCATTTTATCCATCATCCACCCTAATGTTCTCATTTGGGAAGGATCTCATCCCAACACCATTAAAAATGAACATACCCCTTTGTTCACAAGGCACCTTCCTGCATCTTGTTGAGGACAAAACCAATTGGTGCATCTCCATAGTGCCCTAGAAGGTATGTGTGAAAATATTATCTTTGCCCAGGGAAATAGTTCCCTTAGTGCTTTCAGCATATGTTTCAATGCAATCTGCAAAGATATTGAGCTAATGTAGCCCAAACTATGTCCCCACAATGAACCACAATGATATCTGGACATTGGAAATGAGACATACCTTTGCAATGTGCAAATAAAGTCTCCCAGTCTTGGCCAGGCACACCATACCAAAAAGCCTTCTCTCCCTTCAATCTAAGGTTAGCAGAAATGCTGCACATTTCTGTGTACCTTTTCAGATTCACCATCCAAGAATCTCCCACCATCCTCACAGTAAGCCTTCTCATCTGACCAACCACAGCCATCTTCCCTACACACAGCAATGAAAATAACTGCGACCCTCTCTTCCTATAAAGCTCAACCAGAAGACCTCATTGCTAAACTCCACAGTCACCGTTCCATGCCAGGCAGCCTTAAGGGACCCGGATGGGGCACACCCCGCTGTCCACGGACCCTGTAACACAGGACAGCCCTTCTTCCCTTTCCACTTTAATCTTTGTAGCACTCCCTCATTGGCTACTTTCAAGCAGGCACACAGCCATCCACCAATCACATCCAATAACTCTACATCTATCTCTGTCATCTTAGTGCAAACCTTCAGATTTACTGTTGAACTCTCACAGTGCATGTCTTCTGTTACTCACAAGCACCTGCTTCAAAAAATACAGTAAACATCTCCAATATTTCTATTTGCAGATTCAACCACATCTGCATCTATCAAGACAAAGTACAGGTATGCTTATATTTGTAAAATTATATTTCCAACTTCTTTACAAATGCATATAAACAGGGTTCCTGCCACTTACCCTGCACTAACCTACTCAATAATCATACTCTCTGTTGTCCCATCGCCTGACATCAAGTGGCAGTTACTTACAATGCTGTCTGGTTACAAAGTTTTCTTTTAATGAGCATTTTCATAACAGTTTAGAAATACATTATCCTGAATTATTTGGGTGGTTTCACTTAAGTTCTGATCAATGTTTATATCTTTGTAGTACTCATTGTTTTCGTTTAGATGTTGTTGGGCTTTTCTAACTTTGCTTAAGTCTACTAGTTGTTGCCAAATGTTTTTGTCTTTCGTTGGTACACCATTAACTAGGATATTCAAAGATTGATCTATTGGTCGTTGCACTTTGAGAGTTTTTACATTTTCGTTAAGATCTAATGACAAATATACTACTTTGCCATGAATGCCTTTTAGTCATTCAGAAGGAGGCAATTTGGCTGTTTTGGGTTGAAGATGTATTATAGCTTGAAATGATTGTACTGTTTGGATTATAATGCTCTCATACAAATTAAGCTGTTGCAGAGGTTTCGGAAGTGGGAATAATTCCAAGGTATTAGTGACAGCACGTGAAGGCAGTTGGTTATTATCAAGCTGTGCATTGCAGTATGTGCAAAGTATTGAGGGGTCACTTATTTTGTATTTATTTTCTGTTGTAAGATATAGAGCTAATTGGAACCATTGGGACACCTCATTGTCTTCTATTTTGTAAGTTATATCTACAATTTGTGTTCTCTTTTTATAAAATGTCCTGCAACAACACACACATACTTGTTTTGGTACTGCAGCAGAGGTGCTTTTAAACTTTGCTATTTCTTTTTTCTATGTGTTTATTAGAAGATTGACGTTTGTAAGGTTATCGCTAATGTTCTCTAAAGTTACTGAATTTTCTAAGTCATCTTCACTTCCAAAATATTTACTTTGGATGTGTGCTATTTGTTGAAGGAGTTCTTTGGCTGTCCCATGTAGGAGAATGTTATTTCAATGTTCCAGTTGTAAAGCAGGACTTTTTGCGTAGTACAGTCTCTTCAGAAGTGTCCTTGTAGTGGAATGGTGTGTTGCTAACATCTTGAAAGGGAAGGGATGGTGCTTTTTCAAGCAGGTTCCGAAATGCAGGCTAATGAATGTCCTCGCAGTCCAGTGTGGTTGCGCACTGGGCAGGAGTCATGGTTTGTAAAGTTTTTATTCTAATTTTATCTTTTACTTTTACATAGTTATTGAGGAATTGTCGTAAAGTCTTGAAGGATTGTTGCTGTACGTTACCCATTGAGCTGCATGGCCATTTGTAGACTGGACGGATTGGTTGGGTGGATGGAACTGCTGATTGAATGTTCGTTGGGGAAGTTTTTTCAATAACGGTTTCTTGTGCCATAATGGTGTTTTCTAGCATTTCATACCCTCGGCCATTACTATGTATGGCAATTGGGTTTTTCTGTTCTTGTTTAGAAGCCTCTTCATTGAAATATGGTTTTGTGCTGCTTGTGTGAATCCAGTCACCTTCACAGAAGTTCGCAAAGGTATCTATCTTGACATTGCGCATGTTTAGAAGTATTTTTTTTTAATTTACTGATTCATTTTGTTAGTGGTTTGATTCTGGTTAAAATTAATATAAACAATTTTCTTTTCAGCAGAATTGCGCTGTCAATGAGAACTTCCAGGATTAGTCTTCTGCAGTAAATTCTAAGGGTCGAGCATGACTTTTCAGCTGTTTTCATAAGATTCTCAAGTACTCTACAGTGGAACATTTTATGTAAAATTAATTTTTTGGAATGCTTAACTGTGCATACGTTAACATTGTTAGATATAGTGGTAGGGTCATTAACTGTCGTTTTATTTAGTGGTAGCTGGTTCAGTTTTATTGACTGACTGTTTTTGCAGTTTTGTTTGAATATTTGCTATACATTCTGCTAGAGGTGGATGAGTATTTGGCATACTTTTATTTTTTTCTGCTCTATGTTTTCTTTGTTTTCTATGGAGTTGCTTTTAGGCATTCTGTTCTGTCTGTTGGAGAAAAAAGGAAAGTGTGGGTTTGAAAGTTGTGGAATTTATTTGAGTGTATTGTGAATGAGTGTGTGAATATGAGAGCAGACATAAATAGAGGGCTGTGTGATTGTGCAACAGGCTGCTAGTTGTGGTTGGGAAGGTTGTAAGAGTAGCTGTGTGTGTAGATGTGTAAAGGGCTTGAGTTAGTGCGTAAGAGAGTGGTAGTGTCAATGAATAAGTAAGGACATTACAATGTTTTCAGGATAATAGTGGGTGTTATGATAATGGTGTTCAGATGCGAATACAAAGAGTGCACATGTTGAGGTGTAATAAATAAGAGTGAAATAAATGTTGTTGGTTTGAAAGGAATTCTGTAGGCTACTATGTGGCTACACTGTACTGTATGAGTAACAGAAATAATACTACTACACTAGTACACTTACTTTGTAGGATGTGAAGAGTAATTTTCTTCAAGTTGTAGTCTTCCAGGAAGTTGTTCTTCACTGCAATTGTGAAAGAAGAACATTAGTGGGTATGCATGGTAATGGTGAAGTAATTTTAGTACAAGAAGACATTATTTATGAATGTAGGAGGAGTTGTTGGAAAGTAGAGTTAATCGCACTGGGCCTCATTATGAGTATGGTGGTAAGCCTGCCGTTGCTGCAGATGGGTTGCCACCAGATTCCTAATCATTTTTCGGCAGCTAACTTCCCGGTCCAATAAGCACAGAAAAAACCAACAGGTGCTCTCTCCTGGTCAGCCAGATTGAGAATGAAGAACAGTAATGGGTAGGTCCCTTCTGAGGGGCTGTCCGTGGACCGTGCAACTGCACGCGGACTAACAAGCCACAAATGGGGCTTAAAAAGTTATGAAAAGTTGTCAGATCAACAAAGACACGGTCTAGGAGTTCTGCAAGGGTAAAGTCTCTGCTTGAAACACCCTACAATGGCCAACAATGCAGTTTTAAACTGTCCGGGGGTACGGACACTGTCCACGAACACGTCCGTCATGCTGCGCGGGTGCGGTCACATGATGACGTCCCAGACGTCCGGGGACATGAAGCCTATCCAGCGGACACCTATTGGGTGGGAGACAATGTGCGCATGTGTGCCAGTGTCTGCAAGACAGGGGCGGAGTCCCGAAGTAATTAAAAATGAGACACGTGCGAGCGGACATGTCCAGACAAGCGCAGTGTCCGAGGCACAGCGGGATGAGGTGCACATCCGTGCCACTGTCCGCAGGACAGGGGCAGAGTCCCCGAACTAATTAAAAGTGCGCCATGTGAGAGTGGACATGTCCAGACAGGTGTAGTGTCTGGAGCACAGTGGGATGAGGTGCGTATGCGTGACAATGTTCGCAGGACAGGGGCAGAGTACCTGAACTAATTATAAGTATGCCATGTGAGAGCTGACATGTCCGGAGAGTCGCAGTGTCTGGCGGCATAGTGGGATGAGGTGCGCATGCATGTCAGTGTCTGCAGGACAGGGGCAGAGTACTTGAACTAATTAAAAGTGTGCCTCATGAGAGCGGACATGTCCGTACAGGCGCGGTGCACACGGGCACAGTGGGATGAGGTGTGCATGCGTGCCAGTGTGCATAGGACAGGTGCGTAGTCCCCAAACTAATTAAAAGTGCGCCACATGAGAGCAGACATGTCCGGACTGGCGCAGTGTCTGGGGACATCTCCATTTTGGTTACGGACATCCCGGAAAGTCGTGCAGTACGCAGACTCAAAATTGGGCTTTTAAAAAAAAACTGCCAGCAAGACTATACACACATATATTTATTGAAAAAAACATACATTCAGTTAGCAAAGAGATGAGGAATCGGAATGGGAAACATAAATGGGAGATTTGGTATTTGGTATACAATGTTCATGAGGGGAGGAAGGGATTGAGGTTGTCCTTCACATGATTTTTCACAAATGTCATCAACTGCATGAAATTATTATTTAATTCATCCATTTTTGCTAATAACTTCATCAGTTCATTCTGTACATTTGGGTTTACGGGCTGTCTGTGCACATCTTCAGGTTCACTCAAATGTAATTGGGCCCTGGTTTCCTCATCCCCACTATATACTTTTAATAAGAAAAGCATGTTATAGTGATATTTGAACAAATTACATCACTTTTCTTTAAATGTATTGTATACCATTAGAACTGTTTTCTTAAGTAATTTCGTCTTTGGGGAAAAATTCCTCCAACCATTCTAGTGTTGTCGCTATTTCTGATAAAAGAAAACAATAGTGCTAAGTTCGCTCTACATAAGAAATGGTAATAATACAGAAAGAAATACAGTGTACTTACTATTTTGTAACAGCTTCTTCCGAAATAAGTACCACATGCTTGTCAGTCTGTAACCAAGGTTGCACTGAGGTGATACTGTGAGGTGTTTGTGCGCCACATGAAAACATACTTGTGGTTTTTGAAGTACAGATTTCCTATAAATATTTATTTTTGGATGTAGTACATATATATATATATATATTTGTTTCATCTATATGTCTTTGTCTATTGCAGGGTACAACATTATAAGGTAACCCCTGTGCTTTTGGGAAGTGTGACTGCTGTCCGAAGTCCACAGACATTTGCGTGGATCGCATACGCTGCAGCTATCACGATGGAGGCGGGGGGATCAATAAGATATAAGGGACATGTAGAAAAAGTAAGGGTATCCTGGTAAAAAACCATGAAATTCAGTGAAAAAACTTTGTTAAAGGGACATTATGGTTAGGTTGCGCTAATAAAAACCTATCAAATTCAGTGAAAAAACTTTGTTAAAGGGACGTTATGGTAAAATCGAAAAACCCCAGAAATTCACCAGTTATGGTAAGGTAAGCAACCATAACTCATGCCACCAAGGTGAACTGCTAAGACTAACACCCAGGACATCCAAGATGACATCACAATTTGAATTGATGACATCACCTATGACATTAATTTTGATGAAAAGTCCTAACAAGGGGTTGTGTTTATAATGTTGGTAACAGGAAGTCGGGGGTGATCGGGAGACCTATCACAAACTACTTAACTTATTAAAGAATGTACTTATCTAAAGAAAACATTATATTTGAGTGTTGTTAATACAGAAACCTAATCATACATACACAAAAGAAATGGCTGCAGCATACACTATAGAAGTACAATATTTTTATTCTGGTAATTTTGGCTTATAAAATAATGAAAGCTATCCTTGGAGAGTTTTGAGTAATGTTAAGCATGGAATACATAGCTAATAAATCACGATTTACTACATACATGTGTTAGTACAAACAATACATATAAAGACCCACAAGGCATACAAGTAACAGGCACATACAGGGAAACTAAAGTAAGGAAGACAGAAACAACATCAATAGAAAATGTTAATAACATTACAGTTCATCATCATGTACACAAATTAATTGTGTGTTTGAGGCCTGCTTATTGCCTCTATCTGTGCCCCACGAACAGACACCAAACCCTAAGGAAAGTACTTCTATAATATACAAGACGGTTAACGTCTAGATATATAGCACCTGAAAGATCTGTTGGCTGGCCTATGCAGACGACATAGTACTCCCCGATAGAACACCAATCGGTCTGCAACGTCTGCTAACGAGACTGAACAAGTATGTTGGGATAAATAAACTAATAGTCAACCCTGCTAAATCAAACATCCTCATTTTCAAACATCCACTGTCAAAAACTAAATACAATAACTGGAAGCTGGGGGGTGAATGTATAAGAGTTGTAGAAACCATAAAATATCTGGGTTATAATATACATGCCCATCCAGCACAATGGCAGAATCTGAGGTTATGGACAAGGTAACACAAGCTGCATCACAAATGATTAAATTGAATTTTAAATTCTGTAAATGTTCTATTCTTCTGCTAGTGAAGTACTATCTAGCAAAAGTGGTCACAGTGATACTATATGGCCTGGAAGCCAAACCAGGGATTTGGTCAGCAAACTGGGAAAGCTTCGAGGGTCGACTGTGGAAAAGGGTCTTGGGACTTCCAAGCTGTACATCTATAAGAAGTCTGAGATTTAAACTAGGCCTAAAATCATTGAAGTGTATGGCAGACTGGAAGTTGATTTCCCTGTATCGAGAAATAATTATAGGTAAAGAGACCTCCCTATATGGAGACCTAAGGTCTCAGAAACTGCAGGGCAAATCATCACTTTTGATCTCACTAGGGGAAATGGTATCGAAGGCACTCATAAAAATATACCTTGATGAGGAAACTCTGGTCTTAAACCCCCTCAAAATAAAAAAAAACTGGGACTTTTAGACTGGATCGAAACAATAGAGAAGGTTAGATCAGATCCAGTCCAAAGTGCGTTTTTAAGGGGGGATAAAGAACTTGGGTGTCTTTCGCGTTACCTAATGAAATTTCCAAACAGAAAGTTGCGTTCAAACTTCCTCGGAATGAGATGAAGGGGGTAATTCATAGAATTCAGCGCACAAGAGGCGCACGCGGCTGGCACACAGTGTGTGCGTGCGAATCCCTGCGCCAGCCACGTGCGCTAAAATACATTTCCGCGCACAGCGTATTCATGGATTCCAGCCACCAAAATCAGCCGTGGCGCACAGTGGCGCAGCGACCCTGCAGCAGCGCCAGTTACGTCCCCAAGAACGCCCCTTGCGCAGGGAAAAGCCATCAAAATCCCCAATCCAGCGCAAAGGGCTGCACTAACCCTGTATCAGCACGGCAAGCGGGGTATGTGTATCACTGGGGTGCGCGGGAAGTTTCTCATGTGATTTCAGCTGGGTACGTGTATTACTGGGGTGTGCGGGAAGTTTCACACGCGATTGGCCCTGTGCGAGCGGGGTAAGTGTATTACTGAGGTGCGCGGGAAGTTTTACACGCGAATTCAGCAGGGTACGTGTACTTCAGGGGTGCGCGGGAAGTTTCACACGTGGTTTCAGCAGGGTACGTGTATTTCAGGGGTGCGCAGGAAGTTTCACACGCGATTCCATCAGGGTATGTGTATTTCAGGGGTGCGCGGGAAGTTCCACACGCGATTGGCCCCGTGTGAGCGGGGTACGTGTATTACTGGGGTGTGCGGGAAGTTTCACACGCAAATTCAGCAGGGTACGTGTATTTCAGGGGTGCGTGGGAAGTTCCACACACAAATTCAGCAGGGTACGTGTATTTCAGGGGTGCGCGGGAAGTTTCACATGCGATTCCATCAGGGTACGTGTATTTGAGGGGTGCGCGGGAAGTTACACACGCGAATTCAGCAGGGTACGTGTATTTCAGGGGTGCGCGGGAAGTTCCACACGCGATTCCATCAGGGTACGTGTATTTCAGGGGTGCGCGGGAAGTTCCACGCGAATGTCCTGTGTACGTGTATTTCGGGGTGCACGGGAAGTTTCACATGCAAATTCAGCAGGGTACGTGTATTTCAGGGGTGCGCGGAAGTTCCACACGCGAATGTCCTGGGTATGTGTATTCCTGGGGTGTGCAGGAAGTTTCACAAGCAAATTCAGCAGGGTACGTGTATTTCGGGGGTGCGCGGGAAGTTCCACACGCGAATGTCCTGGGTACGTGTATTCCTGGGGTGTGCGGGAAGTTTCACAAGTGAATTCAGCAGGGTACGTGTATTTCAGGGGTGCGCGGGAAGTCTCACACGCAAATGTCCTGGGTACGTGTATTTCGGGGTGCGTGGGAAGTCTCACATGCGATTTCAGCGGGGTACGTGTATTTCACGGGTTCCGGCGAGTACTACACGTGAATTGGCCGTGTGGGTCCTCCCAGGTGTTCGCTCTGCAACCTCCACGGCCCCTGCAGGCAGCCCACACCACGGGGGACTACCCTGCACCCCTGCTCATGTCCCGCAGGCAGCCCATCCACCAAGGGCATGCTCCCCAGCCAAGCCACATGTCACCTTGCACTACTGATCAACAATGCATGTCTCCCAGCACCCCCACCCCCTGGCAGTGCAGGGCACCCTCCACCAGGCCCCCACTCCTGTCTCCCTGCACCCTCACCCCCCACCAGTCAGGGGCACCCTCCACCAGGCCCCCACACATGTCTCCCAGCACCCCCACCCCCCAGCAGTGCAGGGCACCCTCCACCAGGCTCCCACACATGTCTCCCAGCACCCCCACCCCCCAGCAGTGCAGAGCACCCTCCACCAGGGCCCCACTCCTGTCTCCCTGCACCCCCACCCCCCACCAGTCAGGGGCACCCTCCACCAGGCCCCCACTCCTGTCTCCCTGCACCCCCACCCCCCACCAGTCAGGGGCACCCTCCACCAGGCCCCCACACATGTCTCCCAGCACCCCCACCCCCCAGCAGTGCAGGGCACCCTCCACCAGGCCCCCACTCCTGTCTCCCTGCACCCCACCCCCCACCAGTCAGGGGCACCCTCCACCAGGCCCCCACTCCTGTCTCCCTGCACCCCCACCCCCCACCAGTCAGGGGCACCCTCCACCAGGCCCCCACACATGTCTCCCAGCACCCCCACCCCCAGCAGTGCAGGGCACCCTCCACCAGGCCCCCACACATGTCTCCCACCACCCCCACCCCCCAGCAGTGCAGGGCACCCTCCACCAGGCCCCCACTCCTGTCTCCCTGCACCCCCACCCCCCACCAGTCAGGGGCACCCTCCACCAGGCCCCCATTCCTGTCTCCCAGCACCCCCACCCCCCACCAGTCTGGGGCACCCTCCACCAGGCCCCCACACATGTCTCCCAGCACCCCCACCCCCCAGCAGTGCAGGGCACCCTCCACCAGGCCCCCACACATGTCTCCCAGCACCCCCACCCCCCAGCAGTGCAGGGCACCCTCCACCAGGGCCCCACTCCTGTCTCCCTGCACCCCCACCCCCCACCAGTCAGGGTCACCTTCCACCAGGCCCCCACTCCTGTATCCCTGCACCCCCACCCCCCAGCAGTGCAGGGCACCCTCCACCAGGCCCCCACACATGTCTCCCAGCACCCCCACCCCCCAGCAGTGCAGGGCACCCTCCACCAGGCCCCCACTCCTGTCTCCCTGCACCCCCACCCCCACCGGTCAGGGGCACCCTCCACCAGGCCCCCACTCCTGTCTCCCTGCACCCCCACCCCCACCAGCCAGGGGAACCCTCCACCAGGCCCCCACACATGTCTCCCAGCACCCCCACCCCCCACCAGTCAGGGGCACCCTCCACCAGGCCCCCACACATGTCCCCCTGCACTGCCACCCCCCAGCACTGTGGGGCACCTGCCAGCAGGCCCCCTTCCATGTCCCACACATGTCTCCCAGCACCCCCACCCCCCAGCAGTGCAGGGCACCCTCCACCAGGCCCCCAAACATGTCTCCCAGCACCCCCACCCCCCAGCAGTGCAGGACACCCTCCACCAGGCCCCCACTCATGTCCCAATCATGTCCCCCTGCACCCCCACCCCTCAGCATTGCGAGGCACCTGCCAGCAGGCCCCCACTCATGTCCCACTCATGTCCCCCTGCACCCCCACCCCCCAGCATTGCGAGGCACCTGCCAGCAGGCCCCCACTCATGTCCCAATCATGTCCTCCTGAACCCCCACCCCCCAGCATTGTGAGGCACCTGCCAGCAGGCTGTCATGATGCCTACCTCCAAGGAGCCAGGTCCGACCCAGCAACCCCAGAGGCAGGCATCATTCCCGCCAGGGAAGTGCCAGCGGGCCCAAGCTGGGGCCCTTTGGACGCAGTTCAAGTGTTTTAATGTGCACTTACCTGATGCAGACCATGCTGCCACATCCAGGCCCTCTTGAGGCCTGAATAGGAACTACTTTACCTGTGGGACTACTTTCCACCCGGGTGTGGTCGGGGAAGGATACATACCTGATCGGAGGAAGGATACACACTTGGAACTTCTTCCAAAGCTATTTAAACCACACCCGATCAGCAACTCACGCTTCGCGTTGTTCTGCTCCTCGCAGCTGGACGCTCACTGTGTCAGCTCCTGCATCTGGACTTCAGCCACGCCTGTCAGCATCCTGGGTCACCTGCAAAGGGAGACAAGAGACCTACCAGCTAATCTGCACCACGGAGACATCACCGACGATCCTGAAAGGGAAGACATCATTTTTAAAAGCATTTCGTTACGATCGCTGCAGCGCTGCATTTCACTCACCTTTCCTGGGTTCCTCCATCTTCAGCAGCGATCATCCGGATACACAGCCACTTCCCAGAGCCTAGAGAAAAAGACAAGAATAAGAGGTGAGAGAAGGAAGGGAATAGGAAAAGCTCAGTTTCCTTCTAAGACTTACCTGTTGGGTCATTCCCATTTCATTTCGGGTTTTGCTGCTTCCAAGCAGGACCCCGGCCCCTATGGGGAAAAAAGACAAAGACATTAGATGAGCGAATGCAAAAACATTACCTGAGCGCTCATCTAGGACTTACCAGATCTTTACTGCAACTGCACGTTTCACTTCGGGTCGGCGCCATATCTCCGGCATTCCGAGCCCCGGCCCCTATGGGGAAAAGACATCAACATCAGCGCTTTGTTGCAAGAAGTCTCCAAAGGAATCTTCATTCATCACCCGAAAAAAGACAATGAACATTATTATTTAAAGCTTGAACTTTTGAACTTGCAACAGAACTTTTACAGCGCCTTACCAGTATAATCAAGCTTACCTGAACTCCCATCCAACCTCAATCCAGTGAAGTAACTGGGTTCAACGCGCCCCTGCGTCAGAAGCAGGATGGAGAGCTTGTCCTTTCAGATCCTAAGGTGAGACTTCATGGGGAATCGTGGAAGGGTATCGTGGAGGGTTGGAAGAGAGTGGGAAGCTTGAGCATAACTCAGTCAGTAGGTAATACTCCCTTTTCACGCACAGGGGAATATTCTTGCGAGCCGGAGAAGCCAGAGTAGAGGGCCCTTCCTGTCCATCTTCAGAGTCCTGCGCTTCACCATTGAAGAAGCATCAGCACTCGAAGCCAGACCTGCGCCTCCGTGGGAATCAGGTGAGCGTTACAGAATGCGAAGCCTACCCACAATTTCCCACCCGGGCGCTATGGAGACTTCAGAGACTGACCAGCTGGCCCAGCTTTTGGGGGAATTACGGGCAGAGGTGCACTCAGCCCGCCAGGAGACTAACCGTCTCAAAAGAGAACTGATCTTATCTAAGGAAAGAACTGATGACCTAGCCAAAAGGTTATTACAGGCCCAGGCAGGGCACACTCCTTTACCTAATTCCGGAGACATTTCCACATCAATGGGTTTGAGTAACCCGGTACAAATTAATCTCCCTGGACACATGCCTTTGGCCCCGCCTGAACGTTTTGCGGGGGATCCCAAGAAATATGCCGTCTTTATGAACCAATGTCGTTTACACTTTCTATGCAGACCCTGAGCCTTCCCTAACGACCAGACCAAGGTAGCCTTTATACTATCTTACCTCAGTGGCAGTGCTGCCGATTGGTCTATTCCATTGGTAAATCAGGATGATCCCATTCTCCAGAATTTTCAGGGCTTCCAGGCCAGCATGGAAAGATTGTTCGCTCGACACTCTCAAGGACAGGCCCTTGATAATGAACTGCTATCCTTACGACAAACGTAATCAGGATCTTCTGTCCTACATAGCCACCTTTAACAGACTGGTTGTGGAAACTGGATGGCCAGAAAGCAAAAGGATCACATTGTTTCATCGAGGCCTGCGCGGAGAGCTTAAGGATGTTCTAGCTCAGATAGTAAACCCACCCCAGGTCTGCGCAGACTACATTGACTTGGTGGTTCAACTTGATCACAGACTTCAAAATAGAAAAACAGATCGGTTCAAGTATGAAAACTGAGCACCGATCAAAACCCACGCTACCTCCAAGAGTACCGACGTATCTGAACCTATGCAAATCGGTGGTGTTAAAGGACCATTAACGCAGAAAGAACGAGAGAGAAGGCGGAAAATGCAACTTTGTCTGTATTGCGGGACTTTCGGTCACTTTCTTCGAAATTGTCCAGTTAAACCGCTTAAGAAGGTGGTTGGAGCTACTGATAACAAATTAGTGACACCTGATTCGGGAAACGACCTAGCCCGGCAAGCGTAGGGGTCCGCTTGCCGAGCTTGAAAACTAACTCTTTGACCTCGCATTTCGTCATGCCAATGGTCCTCGTGGACCCAAAACAGCCTCAGCAGTTGCATGCTATAAAAGCATACATCGACAGTGGAGCTATTGGAAATTACATAGACCGTGAATTGGCTTCCAGGATTAAGCTTCCTCTCTGCCCGAAAGTAACCCAAGATGTCATTACTACAGTAGATGGAACCGAAATAGCCTCAGGGCCTGTAACGCATTCCACTGTTGAAGTGACACTGGTGGGTCAGGATGGACATCGGGAAGCAATCGTGTTTGATGTGATCAAGGCCCCACAATTTCAAGTAATTCTTGGAATTCCTTGGTTAGAAACACATAATCCCAGAATTGACTGGCGAGCAAAGAAGATAAGTTTTCCTGATTGTGAACCAACTTGTTATCCAAGAAATCCAGCTATGGGTCTAGCCACAGCAACTTCCACCCCTGTACAGCTACCGTCAGAATACCAAGAATTCCAAGACGTTTTTCAGAAAGAACAGGCTAACACGTTACCTCCCCATCGGTCTTATGATTGCCAGATCGATATGGTACCCAATGCTCAACTACCTTGTAGTAGGATTTATGCTCTTACGGAACCTGAGAACCTGCATTTGCGTCAGTATTTAGATCAGTACCTAGCCAATGGTTTTATTCGCCCGTCCAACTCTCCTGTCTCTTCAGCTCTGTTCTTCGTGCCAAAAAAATAAGGCGACCTTAGAACTTGTATAGACTATCGCGCCCTAAATCAAATAACGATTAAGAATCGTTATCCTCTGCCCTTGATCCCTGAGCTTATCGACCAGGTGAAAGACGCTTGTGTGTACACCAAGTTAGATCTCCGAGGAGCATATCACCTGGTGCGCATAAAAGAAGGCGACGAATGGAAGACTGCATTCCGCACCAAATTTGGGCTCTTTGAATATCAGGTGATGCCCTTCGGTTTGTGCAATGCACCTGCCGCCTTTCAGTACTTTATGAATGATGTTCTTCGGGAACTTATCGATGTCTGCGTCATTGTTTACATTGACAACATCCTGGTGTACTCTTCTTCAGAATCTGATCACAGAAAACATGTTAGGGCAGTTCTTGAGAAACTGTGCCAGCACAGACTATTTGCAAAACTCGAAAAATGCGTTTTTCATACCACAGAAGTTGAGTTTCTCGGATTCATACTGACACCTCAAGGAGTCCGAATGGACTCGCGCAGGTGGACGCCATCCTCAAATGGCCATCTCCAAGCTCGGTGAAGGGAGTTCAGAGCATGCTCGGCTTTGCCAATTTCTATCGAAGATTCATCCCAGAATTTTCCCGAACAGTCCAACCCATCACCGCTCTCCTAAAGAAAAACAAACGCTTCGAATGGACTCTTGAGGCCGAACAAGCCTTCCAGGACCTGAAAACCAAATTCACCTCTGCACCTGTATTGAAGCACCTGCACCCAGATCTCCCATACATAGTGGAAACCGATGCTTCCAGTTCGGCCATGGGAGCTGTCCTGTCGCAAAGAGACCCAAAAACTAACCAACTACACCCAGTGGCCTTTTGGTCCAGAAAATGTTCTCCTCCTGAAATCAACTACGCAATTACCGATAAAGAGTTACTGGCCATCAAATCTGCTTTCAAGGCTTCGCGTCACTACCTTCTCGGGGCAAGACACACCATCACCGTAATTACGGACCACAGAAACTTACAGTATTTAAAGACGGCCAAAGCTCAATCTTCACGACAACTCCGATGGGCTCTATTCTTTGCGGAATTTGATTTTGTAATTACCTATCGCCCTGGCTGCAAGAATGGAAAAGCAGACGCCTTATCCCGGATTGGCATGGAAGAAACTCATTCGAGCTTAGAACCTGTGCCCATCATACCTGAGCAAAGAATCTTAGGCTTAACTTCATTGCAATCTATTGAGGATATCCAAACGCAAGTAAAACAACTTCTAGACTCTTCAACCTTACTGGAATGGAGTCAAAAGGGTCCTCATTACTCCGTTAAGGATGATTTACCCTACTTCCAGGAGCGGTTGTTTCTGCCAAGTAAAGAATTGCAAGAACTTGTTATTGCCCATCATCATGAATCTTTAATGGAAGGACACCCTGGTATCGCTAAAACGGAGGAAAAAATCAAACGCCACTTCTGGTGGCCTTCTTGGAGAAAAGACATAAAGTCTTTTGTACTGTCTTGTGGAATTTGCACCCAAAACAAGGCTCAAAAGAAAAGGCCAGCTGGCCTACTTCAACCCTTGGATATTCCACCGGCACCATAGCACACCCTGTCAATGGACTTTATAACAGATCTGCCTCCTTGTGCTGGTTACAACACAATCCTTGTAATTGTGGACCTATTCTCCAAAATGGCCACTTTATCCCTTAAAAGGGTTTGCCTTCAGCTTCCACCTTGGCCAAGGAATTCCTGGAGAATATAGTTTGCATACATGGTTTCCCTTCCATTTTAGTCTCGGATCGTGGAAGTCAATTTATCTCACATTTTTGGAAGAAGTGTTGCCAACTAGCACAAATAGATGTGCGGTTATCCACCAGCCACCACCCCCAGACCGACGGACAAACCGAGAGAACCAATCAGACTCTCGAGCGATATCTTCGGTGCATGTTACACCAATCCGAGTTAAATTGGAAAGACATCCTTTGGATCGCAGAATATGCATACAACAATTCAGTGCATTCTGGAACCGGACAAACCCCCTTTTATACTTTGTATGGTCACCATCCTCGGACCTCTGATCTAGATCCACCTCTGACCCTGGAAATGCCAGCAGTAAATCATCTGCATTCCACAATAACCCGAGCCTTCAAAGAAGCTGCAACTCATTTACAGCAAGCCAAGAAAATGTATAAAGAAAACGCTGATTTGCACCGAAGTAAAACTCCTCCTTACCAAGTAGGAGACCAGGTATGGCTAGCAACTAAACATTTACCCCTCAAGGGCCCGCGAACCTTCAATCCCAGATTCATAGGACCTTATCCCATCAAAGCTATAATCAACCCAGTGGCCTTTAAACTGGATCTATCGTCCAGCATGCGTATTCATCCAGTTTTTCATGCATCACTTTTGAAGCCAGTACAACCAGTAACCCGATTGTCCAAGCCTCCAGATCCAGTTCAAATTGAAAGGGGAATTAGAATTCGAAGTTAAAGACATTTTAGACTCCAAGGAAACTCTTCTATCTTGTTGACTGGAAGGGATATGGACCTCAGGAGAGATCGTGGGAGCCTAGTAACCATGTCCACGCACCTCGATTAGTACAAAGGTTTCACCAGAGATTTCCGAACAAGCCCAAACCCCCGGAGGGAAGAACCTTGGGAGGGGCCTTGAGGGGGGGTACTGTCATGATGCCTCCCTCCAAGGAGCCAGGTCCGACCCAGCAACCCCAGAGGCAGGCATCATTTCCCCCAGGGGAGTGCCAGTGGGCCCAAGCTGGGGCCCTTTGGACGCAGTCCTGGCGCCTTAGGCGCTAGGCTCATGTTGGACCTCTGTCCAGGCGCCTTAGGCGCCAGGCTCATAAAGCTAGACATGTGTTCAAGTGTTTTAATGTGCACTTACCTGATGCAGACCATGCTGCCACATCCAGGCCCTCTTGAGGCCTGAATAGGAACTACTTTACCTGTGGGACTACTTTCCACCCGGGTGTGGTCGGGGAAGGATACATACCTGATCGGAGGAAGGATACACACTTGGAACTTCTTCGAAAGCTATTTAAACCACACCCGATCAGCAACTCACGCTTTGCGTTGTTCTGCTCCTCGCAGCTGGACGCTCACCGTGTCAGCTCCTGCATCTGGACTTCAGCCACGCCTGTCAGCATCCTGGGTCACCTGCAAAGGGAGACAAGAGACCTACCAGCTAATCTGCACCACAGAGACATCACCGACGATCCTGAAAGGGAAGACATCATTTTTAAAAGCATTTCGTTACGATCGCTGCAGCGCTGCATTTCACTCACCTTTCCTGGGTTCCTCCATCTTCAGCAGCGATCATCCGGATACACAGCCACTTCCCAGAGCCTAGAGAAAAAGACAAGAATAAGTGGTGAGAGAAGGAAGGGAATAGGAAAAGCTCAGTTTCCTTCTAAGACTTACCTGTTGGGTCATTCCCATTTAATTTCGGGTCTTGCTCCTTCCAAGCAGGACCCCGGCCCCTATGGGGAAAAAAGACAAATACATTAGATGAGCGAATGCAAAAACATTACCTGAGCGCTCATCTAGGACTTACCAGATCTTTACTGCAACTGCACGTTTCACTTCGGGTCGGCGCCTTATCTCCGGCATTCCGAACCCCGGCCCCTATGGGGAAAAGACATCAACATCAGCGCTTTGTTGCAAGAAATCTCCAAAGGAATCTTCATTCATCACCTGAAAAAAGACAATGAACATTATTATTTAAAGCTTGAACTTTTGAACTTGCAACAGAACTTTTACAGAGCCTTACAAGTATAATCAAGCTTACCTGAACTCCCATCCAACCTCAATCCAGTGAAGTAACTGGGTTCAACGCGCCCCTGCGTCAGAAGCAGGATGGAGAGCTCGTCCTTTCAGACCCTAAGGTGAGACTTCACGGGGAATCGTGGAAGGGTATCTTGGAGGGTTGGAAGAGAGTGGGAGGCTTGAGCATAACTCAGTCAGTAGGTAATACTCCCTTTTCACGCACAGGGGAATATTCCTGCGAGCCGGAGAAGCCAGAGTAGAGGGCCCTTCCTGTCCATCTTCAGAGTCCTGCGCTTCACCATTGAAGAAGCATCAGCACTCGAAGCCAGACCTGCGCCTCCGTGGGAATCAGGTGAGCGTTACACAGGCCCCCACTCATGTCCCACTCATGTCCCCCTGCACCCCCACCCCCCAGCATTGCGAGGCACCTGCCAGCAGGCCCCCACTCATGTCCCAATCATGTCCCCCTGCACCCCCACCCCCCAGCATTGCGAGGCACCTGCCAGCAGGCCCCACTCATGTCCCAATCATGTCCCCCTGCACCCCCACCCCCCAGCATTGCGAGGCACCTGCCAGCAGGCCCTGACACATTTCCCCCAGCCAACATGTCATCACAATCCAGATCCCTGGACCTTATGGGCAGCCTCCACATGCCAAACACCCACCCAAGTATTGCATCCACCCAACTCAGAATTGCCAATTACATGATACAACCCCAATGGCAAGTATGTAAATGAACACATGTCCCTCACATACACAAAATGGGTGTAAGTGAATGTCAAAACCCATTTCATGACATGCATGAAACCAATGACATGATACTACACATTGAAGTTTGATGAAAAAAATGTATTAAAAGCAACATAAATGGGATTAAAAATAAACAAACGACAATGGGAATTAAAATAAAAAAGCAGCATGTCCGTAAAATAATGAAAAACCACAAACCATAATCCAAAGGAAAGGTGTCCAAAGTCACAGTTCAAAAAAGTACATCCAAGGGAAAAACAAAACAAAAAACCATTGCTCCATGGGTAAATCAAAAAAGAAAAACCATAATCCAACAGTCAACTATATACAGATAAACAATCCAGGGTCCATGATCCCAACTGAAGAAATGAAACCTATCTAAAAATACTACGTAATAAAAAAACTATATACAAAAATGTTGGCCATTGTCCAAAAGGTCCAAAATCAAGAAAAAAAGCAAAGGAAATCTAACACTAACTACATAACTATTTACAAGGGCAGCGGGCTAGTCCAACGGCTCACTGGATGTTGTCATGGGCCAGGGCATCATCGAACTCCTGTTCAATGGCTTGGAGGCGGGCATGTTCCCTGGCCCCGATGTCTCGCAGGGATAAAGCAGTGTCCAGCTCCAACTCCCTGCGAAGACCCTCGAGGCACTCAGCCCGCCTCAGCGCCCTCCGCATGGAGTTCTCCACCCTGACCATTGTGAGCCGTTCCTCCTCTGCCCGTTGCCGCTCCGCAACTATCTGCTGGCCCAACCGCACCAACACGGAAGCCACTCCCATTCCAGGGTTCTCATGCCCTCCGGCCGATGCCTGCACCCCTGATGTTGATGGCCCCGAGCCATGATGCCTCCCACGTCGAGCCTGCCGCTGCCTCCGACGCAACTGCCTGTGCCAGCACGACGGCATCCAGGCTGATGGAATCCACCAACGCCGTCGTGTACGTGCCCTGCCCGATGATGCCGTCACATCCTCCATCTGCTGGGGTCCAGTTGCTGGTCTGTCCACCCCTGGTGGACCTCCGACTCCTGACTGTGACAGGGATGGGATCCCCACCGAGTTGGCTGCATTGGTAGGGGCAGGTCCACAGGGGGCCCTGCTGGCATCTGGGCCGGAAGACGGCATGGAGAACGACTGGCTCATAGCCTCCACAGAGGAGGAGAGGGTCGCCAAAGTGCCCGACTCATGTACGAGACCCCCGACCACGACCACTCCCAACTGGGCCATGTTGGCACGGTGCTCTTCGTGATGACGTGCGTGCTCCCCCCGGGAAGCACGCACCTCATCACGAATGACACCCGTGCACAACGCGACACCAATCAAGACCTTCTCCATACGGCCAGGGGTCCCCTCGTCCACAGGTGGAGGGGAGTCAGATGACATGGACATCCCCCCTACCTGCGGACGGGCCTGGGATGGGGCATCCCTGCTGGTGCATGGTGGTGCAGTCACAGTGTCAGGGACAGTGACATGCACAGGCACCTCCACGGCGACCTGTGCTGCCTCCTGCCCCTGCCCCTGGACTGCACCACTTGCACCAGCAGGGATGCCCCCACCAGCCCCATGTGCGGCTCAGTAGCGGCCTCCTCCTCCTCTGTGGAAACCACCAACCTGGGTGGCTCCATACCGTCTTCCGCCATTGCAAGCCCCTGTGGGGGCTCACCCACCCCTTCCGCTGCTGCCGTGGGGGCATCCCCGCCGCTTTGCTCCACAGCGCCATCTCCGCCCTCTTCTTCACTTTGCGCTGCGTAGAGGGAGACATAGAACACAAGCATCAGGGTACTGTACAATGGTCCCTTAGACAGGAAGCAATAGCAGATGAGTGGCACTGTCAAAGATCACTTCCATCATGTCCCTCCACAACACATGGGTCAGTGCAGGCAAAACACATGCAGTAACAGGCATGGCACATGCTATGGACCTAAGCAAACATGTCCAAGGGACTCTTGAAACATACAATGTTGTTTTTGAACTCACATGCATCATGGGTCATGCCTATCACATTCACACACTTCACCGTACTTTCATCCATCTGGACTCATACACCCCAGACACAGTGGATGCAAGGATCGCTAGGCTGCATCAGTGGATCTGAACATTGACACAGACATGTGTCATGCATCCATGGCATTCACAAGTCACAGACGCGCAGGTCAGGCACACAGACATGGAAACCATACATGTACATGGCATCATCACTCATTCCTCACCCCCACCCATGTCCAGGAACAGAGACTGGCATGCTCTCATGTGTCCATTCCGCATAGGGCTCCCCATGTAGCATTTAAACACATACACCAACCGTGTGCTTCACACATTACTGGTCTCACATGCATGACCATGATGTCCCTGCACACACACACGCGTACGTGGCCTATGTCACACATACAGGCAAGTATCAGACAACCAGCACACTACAACATGCCCTGTCTCACACAGCAATGCCTGGCCACTTACCGCTCGACTCCAGACGGGTCTGCCTCTCAAGGACCTGGACGTGGAGCGCTGGGGATATGCGTTCCAGGACCCTCATCTAATCTTCCGACAAGTGGCCCCGGTGCCCCTTAGCATCCGCTGCCTTCAAGAGGCGCCGGGCCTTGTTGAGGGTCCTGGACCTGAAGTCCTCCCAGCGCTTCTTGACATGTTGGAAGTCGCGGACTGCCACCCCCTCTGCGGTGATGGCAGTCACGATGTCCGTCCAGATCCTGTCCCGTCCATCCTTGTCGGCGCGTAATGATCCGAAGAGGGCATCATAATGCCCCAAGACATGCTCCACCAGGACACCAACTTCCTTCTGACTGAAGCTGGTGGCCCTCTGCCCCTCTGGCTGGCGGTCGCCAGTGGTCTCGGATGGTGTTTGCCCCAACATGGCGACCCCCGAGGCAGGCGTGGGTGGGCAACTGGGTCCTGGGGCTGGGCTGTGGAGGGATGGTATCCCAGTCGGGAGTCTTCTGTTCCAGCAGGGGTGGGCACAGCAACTGGACCCCTGCAGATGGCTGATGTGCAGGCACCAAATGGCAGGGCACGGTGGCAGCAGGCAGGCAGGCAGGCAGCAGCAGATGGCTCGTGGGAGGCTGCTCAGGGCTCTGGGGGGCAGTAATTCGGCCTTTTGGGCAGGAGCGTGGTCGTCCGTGTGCTTACGCGTGGCCATCTTGATATGGAGTGATTTGGAATGTGAAAATTCTGCACGTCAGCGTGTAATTCGAGGAAAGGCCCTTAGCGCGTAAGCGCGTCTGCACGTATACGCAATTTCATTGGACAGAAGGCCCTTCACGCGCAAGCGCCTCTGTGACCTGTCGCGCGCAGACGTGCATGGGCGTTTCAGCGTGTGTGAAAAACTGCACGTCCGCGTGGGAATGCGTGTAATCCGAAGAAAGGGCCCATGCGCGTAAGTGACGTGACGCGCGCGGGCGTTTCCCTCAGCACGGGTTAAAGGTCAGCGGGGGCAGCAGTTCACTGTACGTGCCTTTCGTGGAGACCGACGTGTCTTGCTGCTTCCTGTTGTTTCGCGCGCCATCACAACTTCACTGCTATCAAGGACATATCTCTTCTTTTGGCGGGGGAATTGGCTACGCGTGTTGTTCTGCATCGCGCTAGTCAGACGGTGAGTCGCACACTCTATTTTTCCCACTGCGGGTGCCCCTGTGTATCGCACCCATTTTCGATGTCATAGTAGCCTGCGTGTCCCACTCGTACGCGTTATTCGTGTTACTGGGTGCCACCGCATACTGCGGGAGGTTGATTCCATGCACGTAGCCTGCAGGGTTGCGTGCACGGTTTTACTGCAGTTTTGGGGTGCCTGAGCGTTGCGTGACCCGTCACTACATCACCGGGGTCACATACAGCCTTGCAGGGGCAGGGGGGCTGTTAACATCTTGCTTCCCACCCTCTTCACCCCAATTGCCCAGGTCAATTGTGGTGTACACCTCCCATTGGCACTACTCCATCTGTGCCGGCACTACTACATCTGTGCCATGGTTGGTAGGACACCAAAGGTGAGGGGCGCCTCAGCTGGGCATACTCCTCGTGGCGGGCGTGGTCGGGGACGTGGCCGTGGTGACCAGGGAGTAGGGGGACTCCAGGGTGTCCAAGGCGGCCACAGAGGGGGAAGAGGCAGGGTGCCCCACTTGAGCACAATGTTGTGCCATGTGTCGGTGCAGTCATGCCACCACCCCCTGTGGTTCCGGGGGATGCAGCTTCTGCATCTGGCACTGGTGCCCGTGTGACCCGGCAGTCCGTTCCATCGACTGCCACAGGCCCAAGGGTAGTGGTAGCTGCAGGTGCAGCTGTGGACACCGCCACCCAGGCTCAGGGTCTGCCAGCGCAGACTGCGTTTGCACTTGAGGAGCCCTTGGTAGATTTCCAACAGGCCAGGAGGGAAACCATAGGGGCAGGCAGGGCTGCTCAGACCAAGACACGTGTCCCTGGGGCAGTTATGTCATCTGCTGCCCCGAACAGCCGGGTGTTGGCAAGTGCAGGGGCAGATGCACACAACAACACCCCGGTTGTGAGTCTGCCAACCAGGACCGTTGCGGTCAATGACCCTGACACAGCTGATGTTGCTGCGCAGGGTCCATTAGAGGGCACCCAGATGCCACTGACCCAAGTCAGGCCTTTGGTCGTCCCTCCACCTGCCACTCCCTTGGCTCAATCCACCGAACCCACTGGCCATACTGGTCAGGGCGGCATTAGCCAGCCAGGGTCTGCGCCACAGTCCAAGAGGAGGAAGGTTGCACGTGCAGCACAGGCTGGGACCCCACACACAGCCACGACCTCCTGCACGTCGAGGAAGAAGCCTTTCTGCAAGCAGGAACTGGACTTCCTCGTGGGCTACGTGCAGGGCCACAGCCGTGACATGCTAGTGGGTGCCAATAGTCAGACTACGGCTGCCAACGTGACACCCACTGGAAGCATGTTGCGGAACATGTCAGTTCATTCGGCCATGAGGTGCGCACGGCGCAAGAGTGCAAAAAGCGTTGGAATGACATCAAACGCAGCACTAAGGCTAAGCGTGCCTCTAATTACAACTTGACTCTGGTGACTGGCGGTGGGCCTGCACCAGAGGAGGAAGAGCTCACTCCGCATGAGGCACTCGTTGCAGAGTTCATACCACCTGAATTGGTCGAAGGAGTGGGAGAGATGCTGGACTTTGATGCCCAGTCCAGTGAGTGTTGATGCGTGTTTGTTGAGGACGTGTGTGTTTCACTTGTGGAATGTGTTGTGCATGATTGCCACTACATGTGACGTGTACATGGTTCTGATGTGTAAGTAATGCAATGCTTCTGTGATGCATGTCTGCTCTGCTGGATGGTGGACATGTGGAGCATACGGGGACTGTCCGCATCACCACTATTGCACCCTACTGACATGCTGGTTAAAAGTATGCCCCTCCGGTCCATGTTCCAGCTCACTGGCCCTTCTGCATGTGGCGTGGGGTGACCTTCCTCTCAGCCCAGGCACAATGTCATTGCATGACTGACGTGCATGTCTCCTCTGCCTGCATACGGGGACTCCATGTAGGCATGCTCCCTTGCCCCTCCTCCGCCACTCTGCACCCCAGTTCCACCTTTGCACTGGTCTGCTTCAATCTTACCAATGTGTACTTTCCTGTTCATGCATCCTGTGTAGATGCTAACTTCCAGCGTACAATCTACCAGACATATGCCGTGTGGTACAGCCTTAGTACTTGATGCAGGGTATCTCACTTGTACTGTGCATAGGTCAGATGTCCCGCAGGGACATGAGTGCCCATTCATTCTCCATGTGCATTGCACGCATGCCCCTATGTGTCCTTGACTGGATGATCACTGTAATACAAGTCCTGGGTGACATACATTGCATGGCATCTCATCAGCCTTCCCATGTCAACTGTGGGTCAGTACTGCGTTGCACACATGTTTAGGGTCTGACAATCTGTGTGGCTCACAGGCCTCAGCCTGTTTAATGGCCAACGACTCTGTCCAACTGTTGTAGTGTCTTCTTCACACGTGGGCGGCCTCCAGAGTTTTCATCATGTGTCCTGCTTACTGTCCCATCATCATTTGCAGTGTTGTCACTTGAATCACATTAAGCTGTTGATGCCAGTCAACACTGCCTGTCAATACACAGGTCTATGGTCAGCCTTTTGATACCATGCTAGGCATCCCTGCTTTTGTACTTGGGTGGAGGGGTGCTTGGCTTCTAGATATGGTACACATTGAATGCACAATGCACGTGATGCCTGAATTTGACCTTGCACTGCCTTCACATTTCCTGACACACACCAGGGGGTCCTTGTACATGTAGGTAGTGAGTGGCGTACTCATTTTCTGCACTGCATAGACCCACTTCCATGGAAACTGCCACCTTTCAACAGGTCTGATCACAGAAGCAATTCAAAGTTGACCCAGCATGCATGCCAGGTTATATGTTGTGTGTCACATGTCTGCCTGATGCGTTTGTTGTCGGTGTGTGTGTGTGTGTTGTGTGCTTCTGACATGTGTAGTGACCTTTTTTCTCTCTATTTTTCAGGTGATGATGCAATGGAGGCGGAGGATGGTGTTGTCATGCCAGACACAGGGTTGTTACCACTACATCAACCCGGAACAAGTGGGGGTCGTGGGGTGGTAGGCCACGAAAACCCCCAAGTGCTACAGTCCATCTTGTCTCTGGCTGCCTATGAGTCCAGCCTTGATGACGAATCTGACGTCCATGTTGAGTTGGATGAGCATCAAGTCCATGTGTCAGGGGTGAGTGATTCTGATGTGGACACTCCTCTGTCCGCGACTCCTGCACTGAGGGATCAGACAGTCTTGGTTCCTCCGCCCGTGGTGGATCGGGATGCAGGGTCACCCTCCACACCAGTCACTGATGTGCCTGGGACATCACTTCGACGGGGGCATGTAGTTGTGCAGCCGCGGGCGGTGCCAACACAGCGAGGACACCCGGTCCTTGGGTCCCGCAGGGGTCAAGCTCAGCAACGCAGTCGCCGCGTGCAACCGCAGTATACTGAGTGGGAGCAAGACATGACCGCCAATTCAGAACGGCAGGGGGCAGCAATGGAGAACATCGCTGAGAGCATGGAGCGTGTGGCCCGATCTGTGCTCCCCCTGCTAGGCAGGTGCTTCTCCAGCAGCAGGCGGCACGGTCCACGGCCCGCTCGCTCAGGCTGTGCATGGCGGCCTCAGACAGGGCACGCCAGGCTGAAATGTCGTCTCTGCATCAAGCAATTGCTGATCACGCAGAGGCTCACATGGATGCCCTGAGGGAGGAGTATGCTTCCCTCAAATCCACTCTGGGTGTCCTTATGAAGTCCCAGAGGCAGCGGGCAGAGGAGAGGTTTGCACAGCTTGAGCGTACCATCTCGGCTGAGCTACAGGCTTGCCGGGAGGTGCAGCGGTTGTCCAGCCAGGCCTTGCAGGAGGAACTCCGTGTTACACGTGCTACCTTGCAAGAGGAAGCACGTGTATCACGTGAGGTTCTGCATGCAGACCTACGTCACATCACCACACAGAACCAGGCTCACCGTTCCGGCAGACTTGCTGCCAACGAGGGGCAAGCTGCGATTAGGCGTGGCCAGGCTACTGTGCCACGTCCTCCTTTCCAGGATGAGCCAGACTTGGACGACCATCTATCTCCCACATAGGTCGGGCTTTGCAGGCGTTGAGCCCATGGAGGGTTTTTTTTGGCTCAGCATCATCGCATGTGGGTGTTGAGCAGCACCCTGTGCCTCCCCCCTCCTGGGTGCCTCCCCTCCCCCCCGGGTCGTATGTGGCCATTTTTGATTTTTCTTTTAGTTTAGTTAGTTAAGTTTCTGTTTGATAGTTAGTTTAATTAGGTAATGTAGGTTTTTCATAGTTAGTGTAATTAGTTAATATAGTTTAAAATTGCTTGTCTATTGTGCTTTCATGTGATGGTGCGGTGCTTTGTGGCTTTTGAAGGCATCCACTGTCTGTTCCAGCTGGGCCCTTCAGGCTTGTCTTGTGTATGTGTTTGCTGCTTGGGGTCCTTGACTCACATATGCCACTCCTGCCTCCCTTATCCATGGGCTTGCAAGGATGGTTCGGTGTGACAGCCTATTACACAAGGGCTTTGGACTGTCATATCTGTGGCATGTCTGGTGCTGTGTAACTTGTGTTGACACCCCTAGTGGGGATGATTGCGGTGTTATTGTCCACTGTTCAGCTTTTGCTAGATGGGGTGTTTCATGATTAATGTGTACATTCATTGCTATGCATTGTGTAGTATGTTTCTTATCTTTACTGTACACGTGCTTGTTGCAATTCATGCCGTAGATAGTGTGTTCCACAATTTGGATGTGAAAGACGGACTGATGGTGTGATTTCTGATGTAAGTCTCTGACATGGTCCAGTAATGAGATGACTGAAGAGACACACACAGATGACTTTAAAGCATTAATCATGTGTTTCATGCCCTTTCTGCAGGGGGATGAGCCTCCAGACCACCTTTGCCAGCAGACATGGCCTATTGGACATCTGAATTCTGGACACGTTTGTTGTTGCCCACATGCACATGTGTGCACAAACAGAGGCACAGGGATTGCAGACCTACATCCTAGAACTGCTGACGTGTTCCAAGGAACTACAGGCAAGGTGAGCAGCACAGGGGGGCCACAACACAGCAAAGCTCGCACCAGGCGAGTTACACATGCAGGCTTAGTAACAGCACTGAGGGTGAGCTTGAACGAATATTGGTGTTGAAGCACACAATGCAGCTCAGATGTGTTGGTGGACTGATGGCTGTTGATTGTAAGGTTGTCTGGGGCACCTGCAGGGGCAGTGGCACATACCCTCCGGTACACCAAGGTCCATCGAGGCACTTGTATCAACCATGTAGCCTTCTGAGACATGGAAAGGGGCAGCTCACAGGGACATACAGCAAGGGACATACTTGGGTGCAGTGCATTTCATTTCCATGTACATTTTGAAACATGCACTGCCTACTTTGTTTCGGTCATGGTGGAACACGACTTGTTCTGAAGTCATGCCTTGCTATATGGGTCTGTCTGCTTATCCAGGGAACGTTGCATGTTGTGTGATTTGTGACACATTGTTGTTCCATTTGCCACGCACCCACCGGCGGCTGACTTACTGCATTGACTGTGTATGACCCATCAGAGGGGTAATGTTACATATGGGTACGAAGCATCTACACCAGATTGTCTGTTTGTAGAGTAGTTTGTTGCTATGGCGCATGTTTGGTGGTGTGTTTTTGTGTTATGGGCACGGACAGATTATTAACTGTGGCTCTCTTTGCAGCATTGAAGTGCTCCTGTAACCGGACCTGAGAGTGCGCAGGCAGGAGGCCAGCACTCAAGACCAGAGCTAAGTGTCTTGTTGTTTTTCTTTCAAACTGCTCTGCATAGGCTAGCTTGGTGGTGCACTAATGCATGGATGAATGTGTAATTCAATTTGGTATGTTTTTTTTCCCTGAATCACCCGGAGTCCTATCCAAATTTATACCCTGTACACTCTACCCGGTGTTCCTGCTTCCCGTACCTATCCAAGCAACGTTCCCTAACCCTCTTTCCCCGCTGGGGTTGTGGATGCCTGTGTAAGCCCCAAACTTGCAGGCGCCAAAACCCTAGAGGGGGTGGTTGGTTCGTGCCACTCCTAAGCCTGGACTACAGAAGGCCATGACAATGATGTCCAAGTTTGTTTGGATTGTGTATGTGTTCATGCAGGTAGTACATTTTCGTGCATTCCCTACTTTCCTGTGTCATTCCTCCTCCCCTCTCCTGCCACTCATTCCAGTTATCCAGTGTGCCAACACCTGTCCCGACTGCATATCCCTTACCCTCCTTCCCCACCAGGGTCTCAGATGCCTGTGTGAGTTTGACCTTGCAGGCACCCGGGCCACGGTGGGGGTGGTTGTTTCGTGCCACTCCTGCGCCTGTACACGGGACCTGTGACAGTACACATCCGTTCATGGTGCATCATTCTATGTTATGTACCACACATGGTTCACATCCTGTTGTGACATTGTTTTACTGTGCTACCTTGGTTGTTGCATCATTGTGGTAGTACTTGGCCTTTGTGAGGTACTGCTACGTCAAGTCATCTACTGGAGGGTGTTCTGGTTCGTTTTTCTGGCTTGGATTTTGTGATTTTGCAAATGAGGGTGGACTCTGAGGGTGCAGGCACCTTTTTACACACAAGGTGGGAGATGGTGACGAAGGGGAAGGGTGATCCTGTGGCCAGGTGAAATTGAAGGTTGAAGGCTCCATGACCCAGGTGCAGTTGTTCAATGGGTCATCGTAATTTGTGAGGGAGGGGGGGGGTGTTTTGTTGTTGATAGTTGCCTTGCCCTGCAGTGTGATGGGAACCTCGACATTGTAATTGTGGTATCCTATGTACATGTTGTGTTCTGCTGATAAATGCCTGTTCATGTGTTGTGTTTACCTTTCAGGTGTGAGGGGATAGTTGTGGTTTGACATGCTGGGGTGTACACATGGTGAATGTTCACATGTGATGTGTAGAGGACACTGATGGTCACTTGATTGCACATGCATATGTTGAGTGCATGTGCTTACTGACCCACACACTTGCACTATGATGCACTACATGTACAACCACCCTTGGATATCCACGTGTACACTCTGGTAGGCACTGTCCCCTGGGGAGGTGTAAATGGTTGTGATTATTGGGGTTTGTGTATTTGTGTTGTGTGTGACATGCATGCATGTGCAAGGGCATTTGTACTCACCTAGGAGCCAGGTGTCGCCATGCTGCCCAGCTTCCAGGGCCCGGCTCAGGGCGGACATTCTGTATATGAAACTGTCATGGGTGGAGCCAGGGTAGTTTGCATAGACAGAGATGATGATTCCCTTTGCATCGCATACCACCTGTACATTGATGGAATGTCAGTGCTTGCGGTTTCGGTAGATGTGCTCAGTGGCCCTAGGTGGACGTAGGGCCACATGGGTGCAATCTATGGCACTAAGCAGTTTGGGGAAGTGTGCCACCCTGAAAAAATCCAGGACAACGGCCTGCCTTTCTGCGGGTGTTCTGGGCATGTATATGTGCCTGCGGACTGAGGGGCGCGCTGTCATGATTGCCAGTACCTGGTGTAGGCAGCGTGAGTGCGTGGCCTGTGAGACCCCCCCACTATGGCAGTAGTCCGCTGAAATGACTCAGTGGCCAAGAATTGCAGGACATTGAGCACCTTCTGCAATGGGCTCAATGGGTGGGGGATGTAAGGTCATCTTCCCACTCCCTGACCAGGTCTAGGATGATATGGGGTGGAAACCTATACCTGCCGTAGACCTGGTCGTCAGGCATCCCACAAAGGCTTGTCCGTGGTGCGAAAATGCGTGCCCTGGCTATTCTCCTCCTCCTGCGGTGTCCCACGATCAGTGCTGCGACAAATGGGGCATTCATCGTAGCTGTATATACGTGTTTGTTGTTTGCGCGCACTTTTATACTGTGCGCGGGGACGCTTCCGCCTGCCTTCGTGTGGCGGACGCGTTGACGCCTGTGTGCGTCTTTTGCCGTGCGCGGTTTTCCCGTATTCGAATCCATGAATACGGGTTGTTCGCGTGCGTGTGGGCGTTCCGTGTAGTTCCCTGCAGTACTTCCCCAGTTACGCCTTCTTTTTCACGCATTATTCCCCATTCCGCGTGTTACGCCCACTGTTCCGCCCACTTTGGTTGTGTGCGCCGCGCTATGTGCGCTTTTGCTGTGCACGTAGCGCACACCGTGTGTGCCCGCGTGCGCCATGGCAGGATTTGGCGCATGGACAGCGGGAAACATGCGCAGCGTCTTCCTTGAATCGCAAGCGTGCGCATGCGCTGGGTTTCTCACGCTTGCGCCACCTTGCGCCTGCTTGCGCTGGGATTTTCGGCGCACGTTTGCTCCATGAATCGACCCCTAAATCTGGTCCATTGTGGGGTAGTTTTGGAAAAGCGAAATCAAGGTGACAGGGCAAAAAACTGTGTTCGATTTGCATAAACCCTGCCAAACAAACACTAAGGCATTTATTAATGGACTGTGAAGGTTCATGGACAAATCGGTCAAGACTATTTAGGAACTTTGTGCGCAGAGAGGAGGACAATATATAAGATTTTCTGTGGGACAGACTTATATCTGGTACTAACACCGCGCTGACGTCAGCAGCCATTCAGGTGCTAACCAACCGTGAAATAACCATTTAATCTGCATAAAATAGGAAAATAGTCCGCCAAAACATCATGTACGCAGATGGAATGTGGAAAAGAATAAAACCGAAAAGAATAAATGCCTAGAAAAGTGGAAGGGTTGGCAAAAAGAGAAAACAATGTCATATTTTCTTTAGCTAAAAATTTTGCTCATCTGTAAAGAAATTTTGAAATTTGTTTGTTTTACCTGGTTCTTTTTTTGTAAAGGCTCATTGAGCCAAATCAAAAAAAAAAAAATGTAACATTTTTTTTTAAAAAAAAAGATATATAGCACCTTTTCCATTTAAACATTCTTACTGTCAGTGAACAAAATCGGCCAGCTTAGATATGTCAGTGAACAAAACCAAGTGGCCCAGATTTCTGATGTCATCAGTGATGTCATCAATGAAAACTGCGATGTCATCTTTGATGTCCTAGGTGTTAGTCTTAGCAGTGCACGGTGGTGGTGCGAGTTATGGTTGCTTAGCTTACCATAACTGGTGAATTTCAGTTTTTTTTTTTTTGATTTTACATGTGACCATAACGTTCCTTTAACAACGTTTTTTCACTGAATTTAATAGGTTTTTATTAGTGCGGATTTTCACTGAATATACATATGTATGGGTGTATTTTCAGAATTCATATTCATTAAATGTAAAGGTCTGTTGGCAAGTGACATTAAGACTTTTTAAGGTGTGCTAAACAAATGTTAATGTGTCATTTTTTCATTCCAGGGGCTATAATAGGAGATACCCTGATTACGGTTGGCCATAGTTTCATGGTTCACACTTTCATTTCACCTGCTGCTTTCTTCAAAGAGATCATTGTTGCAGATGATGTGCACTGTGGCCCTCTGGAGCTGCAGAAATGGCTGAATAATGACCCTGATGCGATGGACTATGATGAAGCCCTGAAGCACGTGTGTGAATTAGAAGGTGACAGGTAGGAATTCGGAATTCGGAAAATATGTGTTGCGTTTTTCATTCTTTTGAGCACTTTGCTGAGGTATTTCAATTTTTGAATGCTTAAAATAACCTTTAGTTTATTTTAAAATGATTTGCCTTATTTGTCAATAGTGCCTTAAATGTGTGGGAAGTGACAGTTTACCCTTTCCATCAAGGACCGGAATCCTAATGAGTTTTCAGGATTTCCCTCATTAATATTCATGAGAACATTTTTGCATACATTTATAATCATTGTATGCAAATTTGTCTCATGAATATTAATAAGGGGTATTGTGAAAATCCAGCATGTTTCAAGCTGTTGAGGCCTGCAGTTGGACATCCCTGCCTCTTTAAACAGGTCCCGAACCTGTGGAAAATCATCTGTCTTGGGGGGGATAGCTCAGGGGCAATGTGCTCGCCTCGGGAGCAAGACGAAACAGAGCACCACAGGTTCGATCCCTGGGTCCGCGTTAAGAAACCTCTGGGTATTAAGCACGTTATAAATAACCTATAAATAACCTATCATATCATATTAGCCACTGGAACATATGTGTGTCAGTTGCCAGCAGAACCAGCCCTCTAGAGCTGTTCAGCGTCCTTCACCCCCCATGTGAGATATAACAAATAGGAATGTTTGCCACTAGAAATGCACTATTATGAAGGCCATACGGGGAGGGAGGGAGAATAGGAACTGCACATATAAGCACTGGAAATGGAGGAAGGCCTGCATGCTGCTCAGCCCACTTCCCTAGCTGCTGCTGCACCTGTGAGTGTCCTCGCATTGATAAACATACCTTTTCCTTTAAAGGGAAGACGCACAGTACTGCGCAAATGTGCAAGCCTACCCTGCTGAAAACATGTGCATATTTGAGATAGCAGACAGAATTAATGAAGGCCTGGTCCGTGAATCTACGGATCTGGTGATAGGCTGGCGGCAAATAACATGAAAAGCAAAAGATGGCAACTAATCTGTGTCTCACTATAATAGTTACCCACACCTGAATACATGGGAGTCCCTGGAGGCATGGCCGAGTCTCCCTCATTACAGTTTTGCCGGTGCAGTAAAAGTGCCAGTAAAACTGGTAATTCCGGCCCTGGCACTTTTACTGCAACGGCAAAACACAAGTTTGCCAGTGGGGGCACTGATTTACCTCCAGCCAGGAGCTGGAGGTAAATCTTGTCAGCACTGGCAAAAATAATTCCATAATTACAGGTGCCGGTAATTCCACCAATCTCCTCCTATCGGACTCCATGAAATGGGGATTTACCACTGTTGCCGGCACTTGGAATATACCAATAATTCCGGCATTCCAAGTGCTGGTAACAGTATTACCGGGATACCACCAAAATTGTAATGACCCCCTTGATCTAAAAAAGGATGTGGGTGGTTATGATATGATATGATATTTTATTTATATTGCACTCGTACACAGGTGTTTCAGAGTACGACCAGGCGAAGGGAGGGAAACAGGGGAGAACAAAAACAACGATCTTACTAGGCCCAGTGACATTGGGAGCGCGCAAGTGCATGGGGAAGGGGAAAAGGGGGAAAGTGCATGGGAGGGGGGAGACATTGGATAGTGTGGGACATAGGACAGAGCAAAAGAGAGGGGAGGTATTTACAGAGGGTTTAGTTGAAGGTATTTTGGGCCCAAGCCCCAGAAAGCCTTGTGGACGATGCAGAGGGTTTTAAATGTAATCTTTGCGTACACTGGGAGCCAATTAAGGGATTTCAGAGCTGGAGAGATACGATCCCAGGGCTTGAGGCCAAGGACAAGTCTCGCAGTTCTGTGCTGGATTAGTTGTAAAGGGCGGAGAGTGGAGGCAGGTAGATTTAGAAAGAGGCTGTTACAGTAGTCCAACCTAGAGAGAATCAGAGCTTGGAAGACAGTGAGCTTCTGAGGGAAGGAGAGGAAAGGCAGAGTACCTCTAAGGAGGTGCAGTAAGAAGTTTGACTTTTTAGAGATGTCGCAGATGTGTGCGGAGAAGGAAAGTGAGGAGTCAAAGATGACCCCAAGGTTCTTGGCCTCGCAGTTAGGAGCAGGAGGAGGGCCAAGAGAGGCCGGCCAGAGAGTGAGGGGAAAGGATGGTGAGGGTTTACCAGTGAGGAGGATCTCAGTCTTGTTGGCATTTAAACAAAGATCATTGCTGCACACCAATTTTGAATGGCAATTAAGCAGTCAGAGATGAAGGAAGGAGAAGAGCTGGCTGAAGGAAGCCTGAAAATAAGCTGGATGTCATTAGCATAGCACTGGAAATTCGAGCAGAAGAAGGAAATGCAAAAGAGTTGCCAGCTATTGGTTGAAAAGCCAGGGCAAGAGGTTAGACCCCTGGGGAACACCACACGTAGAGAGGGAGATAGAAGATAGGAAAGACTCAAGTTGTACCTGGGAGTGTCGATCAGAGAGGAAAGAGGTCAGCCAGGCCAGAGCCTGATCGGTGATACCCAGGTTGTCACGGAGACGATTGAGCAGGGTGGTATGGTTGACCGTTTCAAAAGCAGAGGAGAGATCGAGTAGGATAAGGACAGAGGGAATGTTAGAGTCAAGGTTGGAGAGCAGGTCTTCACGGATATTCAGGAGAGCAGTTTCCATGCTTCTGGCATTTCTGAAGCCAGATTGGTGGTCGTGGAGGGAGCCAACAGAATCAGAATGAAGGTTAAGCTGAGAGATGGCAAGCTTTTCCAAGAGCTTACCCAGAAAGGGAGTAATGGAGGATCAGCAGTGGGTTTCTTGAGAAGAAGATGCACAAGGGAATGCTTCAGAGGGGAGGGGAAAGGTCCAGGGGGGAAAGGAGAGGTTGCAGAAATCGGCAAGGGCTGGGGCAAGGGCATTGATGTGGTCCTTAATGGTTTTAAAGAAACAGGGATGGACCTGTTTTGATGAGGCTTTCATAGATCGGACTTGTCTAGCGACCTCATCAGGGGAGAAAAGGGGAAAGGAGGAGAAAGAGGGAGGGGGATAGCTGAAGGTGGGTCAGCAAGAAGAGAAGGAGAGGGGAGAGGGAGTGGAGCAGAGGGTGGACAAGATGTCCTGGGTTTTAGAGATAAAGTGAGAGGCGAGGGCATTGCAAAAAGCCTGGGAGGCAAACGGAGGGGTGGAGACTTCAGAAGGGTTGGCCAGCTCCTTGCAGATTTTAAAGAGTTCAGCCGAGTTGTTAGAAGCTGCAGAGATATGGGCTTGAATGTAGACTCGCTTCTTGATGCGTCAAGAGAGTCGGTATTGCCTTTGGTGCAGGCGGCAGGCCAGTTTGTCAGAGGATAAGCAGGAAGACCTCCATTTCCTCTTGGCCGCCCTACACTTACTTTTAAGTGTAGCTAGGTCAGAGACATACCAATAATTGTACTTGGCTTTGGGCTTCAAGCGGATCCTCATGACAGAGGCAAGAGCATCAAGAGTAGCAGAAATAGAGGAGTAGAGAAGAGACATGGTTGTGTCAGGGTGTGAATCAGCCTGGGGCGGAGGAGTGGGGGAGAAGATGGCAGTGAAAGCCTTGACTGACACACGCTTCATGAGCCGGATGTCCGAGAATGTGGGTGGTAATCTTGGGGTAGACTTGGCTTGAGGGGAGGAGATGGAAAGTTGAGAGGAGAGTAGGCAGTGATCACTCCAGGAGAAAGGAGTGGTGAGGGGAGTAGATAGGTGGAGGCCATAGGAGATCAGGACATCAAGAGTGGAACCAGCAGAGTGTGTCATGCCGGAGGGGAGGATAGAGAGGGAGAGTGAATCGCAGAGGTCACGAAAGAGCGCAGATGAGGAACAGGGAGAATCCAGATGGATGTTGAGGTCACCAAGGAGTAGGAGTTGATTGGTAGAGGCAAGGAGAGAGGAGGAAAGGTCTGCTCACTCAGAGAGAAAAGAGGTGATTTTACCAGAGGGCCGGTAGAGAGTGGCAACAGTAAGAGAGTGGCTAGGAGAGAGAGAGCCTACAGACGAGGCATTTGAAAGAGGAGTAAGTCTGAGTGGGGATGATAGAGGCAGGAATCCACACAGGGAAGACCCGGGCTATACCCCCTATGGGCCGGGTGGTTCTGCAGGCAGAGAGGATCTTGTAGCCATCAGGGAGGAAAGTGTCAAAGCTTGTGACAGAGCTGGCCGTGAACCACGTCTCGGTGAGACCAAGGAAGTCAAGGTCAAGTTCTACTAGGAGGGGGCAGATGTCAGATGAGTGTTTGACAGCAGAGCGAGAGTTGTGGATGGCAAGATGAAGAAGGTTGCCAGCCTTAAAGACTTTCCGGGGAGGGGTGCAAATCAGAGGTACGCCCTGCGGAGGTGTTGAGGGAGCGTGCGATGGGGCAGAGGAGGAAGGAGAAAAGGGCAAGGTAGCCAAGGGAGGAGTGTAGGGGACAGCTGGAGATGAGAGGAAGTTGATGAGGTGAGGGAACCACCTATCAAAGAGAAGGAGATTGGCCCGAGGGCCTTGCACCATGACAGTGCCATTTAGGTAGACATTAATGATGACTCTGGAGGAGTCAAAGGAATCTGTGAGGACTTCCCAACGGGTGACTCCATTAATCGGAGAGGAAGAGACAGGACAGAGCAAAGAGATCATATGAGGGGTCCAGAGATCTGGCGAGGGAACGACAAAGAGGATGTCAGTGAGGGTTTATCTGGCAGACACGCTGGAATAGGTATCAGCAATGGGGAGACCAGGGTTGGAAGCCAAAATATCCTTTTTAAATTTCTTCTTACCAGACTTAGTGAGAAGGGAGGCATGGTTGATAGTGAAGCAGTTTGAATAGATAGGAGAGATAGATAAGGCCATGAGCAAGTAGAGAGAGGAGGCAGTGGGAGAAATATACAAGTGCAGCGGTAAGGAACAGTCACTGGGATAGCAGGTTACTATTTAAGGGCCAAAGTAAAAATGGAAACACACCCAAAAAAGAAATAACTAAAACACAAGCAAATGAGTTTGCGAAAATACTCCCAAATTAGCTAACAAGAACACACCCAAATTTTACTTTCTAAGACACACCTAAATTTGCTTACAAGAACACACCCAAATTTGACTTTCTAAAACACACCCACATTTACTAACAAAAACACACCCAAATTTGCTTACAACACACCCAAATTTGCTTACAAGAACACACCCAAATTTGACTTTCTAAAACACACCCAAATTTGACTTTCTAAAACACACCCAAATTTGCTAACACAAACACCCAAATTTGCTTAAAAGAACACACCCAAATGTGACTTTCTAAAACACACCAACATTTGCTAACAAAAACACACCCAAATTTGCTTACAAGAACACACCCAAATTTGCTTACAAGAACACACCCAAAATTGCTTACAAGAACACACCCAAATTTGACTTTCTAAAACAAACCCAAATTTGCTGACAAAAACACCCAAATTTGCTTACAAGAACACACCCAAATTCGACTTTCTAAAACACACCAAAATGTGCTAACAAGAACACACCCAAATTTGCATACAAGAACACCCCCAAAATTGCTTACAAAAACACACCCAAATTTGACTTTCAATGGCAAATGCTAAGGCACCTAGGTAAAGGATTGAGGTATGAGTTAGAGGTAAGTGCTTGAGACAAGAGCACTAGACAGCATAACAGGGAGACCAGTAGGGACAGGCAGAGGGCAGAGTGAAGGTTAGTAAAGGGAAGAGAAAGGCTAAACTGAAGTAGGGAACTAAGTCCCTGGAGAGGTAGGTAAGAGAGTCTTGGTAGTCCTGTTACAAAGCAGAGTGAGCCGGCAGCCCCAGGGCGGGTCGGGCTGTTGTAGTTATTTCATGTAGCGTCTCAGTAAGCGGACAGGGAAGCTGACAGGGGCCTTAGAAGCTGGCCTTTGAGCAAATGGGCTGGCTCCCGCCTCCCAGTCCCACCGATTGGCTGATTACTCAAAAGGTTGGAGAAGGAGCAAGGCCATTAGAGTGTTGGAGGAAAGAGTAGCAGAATGAGGCAGAGAAGGAGGATGGAGAATGCAGTGAGGTGACCAGAGAGCACAAGAGGAGGAGGTTGGAGATGGTGAAAGATTTGGAGGAGATGGAGAAGAAGAACAGCAAGAGGAGTAGAAGAGCACAGGGCAGGCGATGCTGAATAAGAAGAGCAAGAGGAGAGTGGAGGAGAACAAACAGGAGGTGTTGAATAAAACATAAGTGGAAATAGCCAGAGAACAAGCAGAAGTGGAGCATAAAGACAGCAAGAGGAGGGAGGTAGAAAACACAGAAGATGTCAAGAAGAAGAATAGAAAAGATGGGAGCTGTAAGAGTAAGAGATGAGAGAGCAGAGTGGGAGGAGTGTATTGAAGAAGGGAGGAGCTAGGGGAGAAGGTTGGAGATAATTTGTAGTGGAAGGAGGTAAAGATCACCAAGGAATAATTAATACATACAGGAGGTGAAGGCAAACCTTGTGGGAGTATGGGAAGACTAGAGTAAAGAAGGACTTGCATTAAGGAGTGGAGGCAGAGAAGTGCGCCTGATGTTAGCCTGTAGAACTAGTGTGGAGGTACGAGGAGCCTGTGATGAAGTGTGCATGAGAAGGAGGGGGATAATGAGGAGAGGAGGACAGGATTGTAGACAGGTCCACAGGTCCCCTTGGTATGCGACCGCTGCGACTTGGTAAACTGGTACACAAGGACTGAGTGCTGGGAACTCTAGGCAGGACCCCAGGTCACTGAAGGATGGAGGTCAACTTATTTTCAGCACCTGAGCATTTGTCTTGTCAGCCTTAGTTTGGAGGTTTTAGAGCCTGACACCATATGCTCCCTGCCTGACCCAGCGGGCTCATTAACTGGTGAAAGCTCTGTGGCCTCCCCAGGAGCCAAGGAGAAGAGGTCGAACCTTGGAACAAAAGAAGAAAGTGCTAAGAAAGAAGTGTGGGAACACATACAAGCCAAGCCTGTGAGTTATGTTATCTTGCATTTGTAAAGCGCCACCTGCCATAGGTTATGGCATCGAAGCACTTTGCCTGTCGAAAAGACAGAATTATGGAGCATGCAGTGGTAGAGAGGAGCAAAGTCGATACATATAGTTGGGATGAGGAAGAGGATAAAGGTGTGAGAATGAAAAGGTGGGGGAGCTATGTGTACAATTGGACTACATTTATCATGGGACTCAACTGCACTCTATGGGGCACAGCGCCGGAAGGAGAGACAGTGCGAGAGAAATGTGATCCTAGATTAGTAAGCATAATGTTTATATTGCCCCCCTGACCTCCATGCAAAGGTTGCGCATATTGGGTGGGATCAAACAAGTGACATAAAAGAGCAATTTCACAATAAAGCCTATTCTTCACATTTAAAATGTACGGAGAGAGGAAATCCATAGCCTGCATAATCAAAGCCGACATTATTTAGAAATCTGTTGACAAGAAGCAAAGATGCCCTGCAGCTGCTCCACAATATCAAATGCTGGCCCCAGAGGTTTTGCATTTGGCTCCACACAGCAAAGGATTCATTAAGATTCCTTATAACAAACTCAAATGACAGTCATGGGAGCAACAGACTCCCACCCCTAGTAGGGGCCCTTCTTACGAAACATTCAACAAAAATAGGGAAAGAGGCTTCTTTGCCAGCTGACCATATAGTGCCTATGCCCAATTTTGCATTTTGGCAATACTTCAAGAAACGCACTAGGACTGCTCGCATGAAAAGCGATTGCAGTGGCGTGTACAGCGTCTGTTGACTGGGGTGGCCCAAGTGAGGCACTGACTTCTGCAGGAATGGCATGAAGTACGAGTGCACACACACACATAATGATCGTAGTTTAGGAAAATGGGGTGGCACCCGGGGTGGCCAATCAGATTCCAGGGGTAGCACGTGCCACCCCAGGCCACTTCCTGTACATGCCACTTTTAAGGGGTGAGGGTGCTTAGTGAGAACCGGAGACAGTCATGCCTCATGTGGCAGGACAGTAATCTACCACATGTACACGCAAAGACAAACCAGGGTGGGAAAAAATACACCAAGACATCACAGAGCAGCGGGTCCTTCCCAGTGCAGTAATGATTGGACAATACCATGGCGACCCTCTTACCCCTATTTCACTCCACAGCCCTACTACATTCTTTCCAGCCTTACTGCCCCAACACCCAAGCCCCACAGCTTGCATGCTAACATCCACCATCACCATTGTGGATCCTATTTCCCCCACCGACTGGATCACCCATTTCGCCTTACCTCCCACTCCCTTAATTCCTTGCCCCGCTTAGCCTGAGAAATACAGGATTAGGCTCTCGCTTTCACCGTACCAAGATATACTACAGTGCTCCTGCATATCAGGACCACAACAGGACCCCTAGTTCCCATACTATACCCCCTCCACCTGCGCCAACGCACCCCCGTAGAATTGTCTGCCCACCTTACCACTGCAGAAATACCCTCCCACCCCAGCCCTATCCCAGGATCCACAGCCTCTGACATCCCTACCCTCAAAGGAGCCCTTATCAATACACGTTCCCTTGTCGCCCATGCACTAGACATCGCAGACCTCATCACCACCAACAACCTGGACTTCCTTGCTGTAACAGAAACTTGGTTATACTCTGTGGTAGGCCCCTTACTTTCTCTAGCCATCCCTGACAATTATGCAATCATCTGTACAGATATAACCCATGGTAAAGGTGATTGAGTGGCCTTCATAGCCAAATCCCACCTGAACCTCCTAGAGTTCCCTAACACAGGCTTACCTTCAGCGGAACTCCTATCTGTGAAACTCCCGCTCTTGGAGACCCGCACCCTACTACTAAACCCCCAGGTGCCATTTCCTCCTTTGAGGAAGACATCACCCATCTCCTAACCCAAAATACTAAACCAGGTTCACAAATCCTTCTCCTGGGAGACCTCAATTTAGGCGTCCGTGATGCCAACGACATTAACGCCACCACAATGCCATCACACAACTATGGTTTAAACAACGTATTAACAAACCTACTCACTCCAAAGGTAGAACGCTGGATTGGCTGGCTGACTTTAACTGCTCCACCACCATCCTCAACAATGTACCTTGTGCATGGTCGGATCATCATTGCATTACCTTTTCTATAAAGAAAAACACCCTCCCCGCAACCGAAGCCGCCATTGCCCCACAATCCCTACCTAGGAATAAACGTAATATAACAATAGATAACCTTCTACCAATGCTACAGCCCATCACTGGCCTGCCTCACAATTCTAATCTGGACCCCTCTTCTTTGGTTGATTTGTACAATGGCACCATAGAACAAGCCCTTAATCAAAATGCACCACTGAAACTGAGAAAGGCTAAACCGGTGGCCCACCTAAACAAATGGTTCACCGCAGAACTAAAAGCATTACGCAACCTTAAAAGATCTTCTGAAGCTAATTGGAGAAAAGCTCTGTCTACTCCCAACAAGGAAAGGTTATCTTCTGCTGCGGCTACCTATAGAGCTGCCATCACCAACGCCAAAAGTGAGATCTATTATACTGGAATTCAGAATGCTAAATCTGGCACCAAAGAGCTCTTCTCATCCTAAGAGAATTGGAGTCCCCAGCACCTCTCACTGAGGACTGCACTAAAGACAAAGCATGGTTTACTAATATCCAGAAAGCCTTATCAGACAAACTGATCTTACTTCAAAATAAAATGGAGTAAAAAAAGAATAGCCTCGCTCCTAGCATGTAATATTTGTCACATAAATATTTTAACACGGCCAGAAAGTACACAGAAAACACCTACCTGAGTCCTTTCCCGGCGTTTTATGGCGAAAATGAGGAAATACCTAGAAGACCCTCCACCGGCCGGAACAATAAAGATCAGGCCAGGGGTGAGCCCTCCAGGGAAAACCCCCGTAGGGGAAAAAACCCGGTGCCGAGAAGAGCTGCTGGGGTTCGGGGCGTCCAGATAGCTGCTCCCCGGGGAGGTTCCGGATGATCGGGATGTTACCTCTCAATGTAGTAGATGATCTTCGTGCAATCAGTAAGGACTACTGGAACTGGATAACAATATAAGAGGAGATTTAAGATTACCCACAACACATTCATAAACTGAGAAATGGAGTCTAAGAAAGAAGAGATGGCGGCTTACCCAAAACTACCCAAAACTAGCCAGAGATAAGCCTTGAGTGAGGAAAGGAGTGTCCCCCGATTTTAGACCGGGATGTTAGAAGGAACTAACCAGAAAACTGTGAATAAAACAGAAATATATGAACCTGGTAGCAGGGGGAGTTGAACTGACTTCCTAAAGATATTCGTAAGGAATCTTACCCTCGGGATAAAATGGAAAGTAAGGCTCTGCTCCGAACGTGGGTCGGAGTATATAATCACGACAGATGAGATGAAGCTTTTGCCTGAAGGAAAACAAGGAATGAGTTACCGGAGGAGGTACAAGATCTCCCTCCACTATACAAAGAGAGAGCAGCGGGAAAGAATAAGAAAAGACGTACCCGCTCAGTGAGCGTTGGTGGTTAAAGGAGGCGTCTCCGCCCTGAAGTGCCGGCAGAGGGATTCGGAAGCGGGGAAAGGATTCTTCTGCCGAAAGCTGGGAACACGTATAGGGACGAAAACCAGAACAAGGGTTAAAAGTGTCTATCAGGACGGAGGAGCTAAGAAGGTAATTCTAAGTATGGGAAAGAACAATGGTAAATAGTCAATGTTCGAACTCACGAAGCGTCTCTGAACTCTGTGGAGAGTAGCAACGCACTGAACTGTCGTCGCCGTCTCGTGATAAGCGTTGCATGCGTAGAGGGGCGTGGCCCTGGAAAGGTTGGTCGCTGCTTGCAACACTAGACCGCTGCCTGCAGTACTGCAATTCGCCACGATACCGGAAGGAGCTCGGTAAGGTACTGCCAGATCGTTGTGCCGTGTCCTAATCTCGACAGTGTTTATTACAGTATGCCCCCTCTTAAGGGTACCGCCCCCTGGTTTGTTAGGATGTTTCGAATGAAATAGACGCACAAGTTTGGGGGCATGAACTGCTTTCTCAGATTCCCAAGTTCGGTCTGAAGGGGAGTACCCTTTCCAATCCACCAGATACTGTAACTTCCCATGATGAAGTCTGGAGTCACAAATTCCTGATACCTCATATTCCGAACCCGAGTACCCTAATAAGGGGGGAGGACGTACCGAAATATTAGGATGAAAAGTACTTCTGAGATCTGGCTTTAATTGGGAGACATGGAACACCGGATGAATTCTGGACCAGGTCCTTGGGAGTTTTAATTTGAAGGCGACTGGGCCCCTTGTTGCCTCAACACGAAATGGACCCAGAAATCTCGGTGAAAGCTTTGAAGGCCGAAGATGTCTGGGGAGAAAACGAGAGGACAACCAAACCCAGTCACCGGCTTGGATAACCGGAGATGGGGTCCGGAGGCGATCAGCAAACTTCTTCACTCTTTCTTGAGAATCCGATAGGGCTTTTGAGGCAGCGAGATGACCATCATGAATCTGTCCCATCAGCTGTTCAACATCAGGAAACTTGACATCGGAGTGTTTGGTCTTGGGAAATGCGGTTGGATGGAATCCATATGAACAGAAAAATGGTGAGGTCTTAAGTGAGGAATGATAAGAATTATTATATGCGAATTCTGCTAGAGGTAATAACTCTGACCAATTATCGTGAGCAGCTGAGATATAGTTTCTTAGATAACCTTCCAAGGTCTGGTTGAGCCTTTCAGTCTGGCCGTTGGTTTGAGGATGATACCCCGAACTTAAAGCTTGTGTAATTCCTAAGATCTTACAAATCTGCTTCCAATATTTAGATGTGTATTGTGACCCCCGATCAGAGATGATGACTTCCGGTAATCCATGCCGGGAAAAGATTTTGCCAATGAACTTCCGGGCCATTTGAGCTGCGGACGGAAGTCCTTTAAGTGGTATGAAGTGTGCCATTTTAGTAAAGGAGTCAATGGTCACCATAATGGCCGAATGACCTCCTGAGGGAGGTAGATCGACCACAAAATCAGTGGAGATGATTTGCCATGGTCTTGTGGGTAATGGCATCTTTACTAACGTCCCTACCGGATGTTGACGGGGACTCTTAGTCTGAAGACAGGTAGGACAAGAATCAACATACTGTTGAACATCCCTTCTTATCGTTGGCCACCAGAAATAACGGGATATCAATTCTCGGGTGGTAATCCGTCCTCGGTGACCCGAAGTCTTGGAATCATGGCACCACTTCAACACCTCCTTCCGTAGTACCTTGGTTGGCACGTAAACCTGAAGACCATGGAAATAACAACCCTCCTTTTTGGTCAGCGTTTTCTGGTGGGCTAAGGTAAGTTTCTTCAATACTGCCGGCCCGGATTGTTCTTCCAGACGTGATACAAAATCGAAGGGTTTGTTTACCTGCAACGTGGAGCAAGAGAAAATGGGTTCTGAACGGAAGAGGCTCGAGGGAGTAGGGTCCTTTCTAGACAAGGCATCCGCTTGCAAATTGTACTTCCCAGGAATGAAGGAGAAGGAGATCCGGAAAGGGGAAAAGAAATGAGCCCATCGAGCCTGCCTGCTGTTGCATGTTTGAGCATATTGTAAAATACGCAGGTTGTGATGGTCTGTTCTAACTTCCACTGGAATGACGGCCCCTAATAATAGATGCCTCCATTCTTCGAACGCTCTTTTGATAGCCAACAGTTCCTTTTCCAAGACAGTATAATTCCATTCGGAAGGGGATAATGTTTTAGACAAATATGCGATGGGTCGTTCTTGACCCTGATCGTCTTGTTGTAGCAGGACGGCTCCTAGAGCATGTTGGGAGGCATCAGTCTCGACGATGAAACCCTGCTTTTGATTCGGAGTCTTCAGAATGGGAGCGGTGGTAAACCTATTCTTTAATTCCTCAAAAGAATCTTGGATAGATTTGGTCCAGACAAATTGAACCCCCTTCTTGAGTAAATTAGTCATGGGTTGTGTTAGAGAGGAGAAATTCGGGATAAATCGTCGGTAGAAATTAGAAAATCCCACGAATCTCTGGATATCCTTACAGTTTGTGGGTACTGGCCAATCCTTAACGGCTGAAACCTTCTCTGGGTCCATTGAAATACCTTGAGCCGACAAAATGTACCCCAGGTAAGTCACCTGTGATTGATGGAACATGCATTTCTCCATATTGCAGTGTAAATGGTTTCGGTGCAGTCTGCTAAGGACTTCCTGGACCTGAGATTTGTGTTCTGGAAGATTATCCGAGAAAACCAATATATCATCAAGATAGACGATAACGGAATGAAGTAGAAGGTCGGAGAAGAGATGGTCCATGAACCTCTGAAAGACTGCTGGAGCGTTAGAAAGACCAAAGGGCATCACCTGATATTGATAGTGACCAAATGGAGTCCTGAAAGCAGTCTTCCATTCGTCCCCTTGTCTAATTCTTATCAAATGATAAGCCCCTTTCAAATCGAGTTTGGTGTATATCTTGGCCCCTTGAACGGCTTCTAATATATCAGGAATTAGAGGCATAGGGTATTTGTCCGGAATGGTGATCTTGTTAAGGCCCCGATAGTCAATACAGGGTCTGAGCTCTGAACAATTTCTTTTTGGAATAAAGAACAATGATGCCGCCGCCGGGGATGTAGACTCGGTAATCAACCCGTTCTTTAAATGAGTGTGTAGATATTCTCGTAGTACTTCTTTCTCGGTGTTAGAGAGAATATACATTCTTCCAAAAGGGAGAGGTTGCGCTGGAACCAACTCAATGGCACAATCATCGCGACGATGAGGTGGTAATTGCATATATTCTGAGGTAGAAAAGACGTCAGCATAATTTTGGTAGTCCTTCGGTAGACCTGAAATGTAGCTGACAATTTTGGTCCTTGGACTCTCTAGAGCCGACAATGTAGGAGCTTCTTTGTTCTTCCCTGGATCTCCAATACAATGCCTCACACAAAACTCGGACCCTAAGAAAAGGGATCCAGCCGTCCAGTTAATAAAAGGGTTATGTTTTCTTAACCAAGGTATCCCTAATATGATGGGATAGTGGGCGGCACGGATTATATCCAAAGTTATGATTTCATGATGAGAGGATATTGACATGGACAAAGGATTCGTCTGGCTCATAATTGGGCCAGATATTAACGGACTCCCGTCTACACTTTCGACAGGAATAGCCTCGGGTTTTGCCGAACGAGGTATGTTTCTTTGTCTGGCCCATTGGTCGTCAATAAAATTGCCAGCGGCTCCACTGTCCACCAATGCTGATATCTCGGGAAGGAAATTTTCACCGATTCTTAAAGATATTTTTAGAACCAACATATAAGTCAGAGAAGAATCGGGACGAAGTGAACATTGCAAATTATATGAGGAACCTAAATCTAGAGAGGGTTCCCGAACCGTGGTTCCTCCTACGGCCGGGCGCTGGCGTTTCCCGACTTTCTAGGGGGAGCGATGGGACAATCTCGAACCACATGAGTATGGGCTCCACAATACATGCACAAGTTATTGGTTCTTCTCCGGGTACGCTCCTCTATTGACAAAGGACCTCGAGGGGTAGCGGTTCCTAATTGCATAGGTTCATCGGAACTCGATTTGTTTGTGACCGATGAGGGCTGAGAAGGGAACGGGCGCATGACTCTGCCTCTTCGTCTTTCATTGTTCCGTTCTCGGATTCTGTAATCCAACTGCATAACCAACGCCACTAGTTCTGCCAAGGATGATGGGCGAGGTACTCTGGACACTTCATCTTTTAGCTCCTCTGACAGACCTCTACGAAAAATAGTCACCTGAGCGTCGTCTGACCAGGTTGTCTCGCTAGCCATCTGTTTAAACCGGGTGACATAGGTTAGTATGTCTTGGTTCCCTTGTTTGATGTCTAGCAAGTGTTCCTGAGAGGCCACCCTAATCTCCTGCCTAGCGAACATGGTTCGGATGCTGTTACGGAATGCCGTATAGGAGTCAAGGATTTGATTAGTGGACGTTACCAAAGGGGTGGCCCAAGCTAGGGCTGGTCCGGACATTTGAGAGATCATATAACCAACTCTGTCCCTATCATTCTGAAAATAAGCATGTTTGAAAGCAAACTGTATAGTACAGGCATCAAGAAACTCTTTTACCCGATGAGGATTTCCATCAAACATTCCTCCTGGTAGAGCCCCGGGAGGAACCTCTGAACATTGAGGGATCCTCACACTTGTAGCCTGCTGAGCTGCCTGCTGTTGTGCAACCTGTTGCTGGGCAGCTTGTTGGGCTGCCTGTTGCTGATTCTGTAACAGCGCAGCGTTTTCCTGTTTAAGGGTCTGTACTTCTGAAGTTAAAGCCTGCACTGCAGCTATAAGCTGCTGGATTTGCTGATCCATCTTCCTCTAGGTGTTCCCCAGATACGCTCAAGCCGTGTCAAAATAATTCTCTTCGTCTGGGCGTTGCTAACTGTAATATTTGTCACATAAATATTTTAACACGGCCAGAAAGTACACAGAAAACACCTACCTGAGTCCTTTCCCGGCGTTTTATGGCGAAAATGAGGAAATACCTAGAAGACCCTCCACCGGCCGGAACAATAAAGATCAGGCCAGGGGTGAGCCCTCCAGGGAAAACCCCCGTAGGGGAAAAAACCTGGTGCCGAGAAGAGCTGCTGGGGTTCGGGGCGTCCAGATAGCTGCTCCCCGGGGAGGTTCCGGATGATCGGGATGTTACCTCTCAATGTAGTAGATGATCTTCGTGCAATCAGTAAGGACTACTGGAACTGGATAACAATATAAGAGGAGATTTAAGATTACCCACAACACATTCATAAACTGAGAAATGGAGTCTAAGAAAGAAGAGATGGCGGCTTACCCAAAACTACCCAAAACTAGCCAGAGATAAGCCTTGAGTGAGGAAAGGAGTGTCCCCCGATTTTAGACCGGGATGTTAGAAGGAACTAACCAGAAAACTGTGAATAAAACAGAAATATATGAACCTGGTAGCAGGGGGAGTTGAACTGACTTCCTAAAGATATTCGTAAGGAATCTTACCCTCGGGATAAAATGGAAAGTAAGGCTCTGCTCCGAACGTGGGTCGGAGTATATAATCACGACAGATGAGATGAAGCTTTTGCCTGAAGGAAAACAAGGAATGAGTTACCGGAGGAGGTACAAGATCTCCCTCCACTATACAAAGAGAGAGCAGCGGGAAAGAATAAGAAAAGACGTACCCGCTCAGTGAGCGTTGGTGGTTAAAGGAGGCGTCTCCGCCCTGAAGTGCCGGCAGAGGGATTCGGAAGCGGGGAAAGGATTCTTCTGCCGAAAGCTGGGAACACGTATAGGGACGAAAACCAGAACAAGGGTTAAAAGTGTCTATCAGGACGGAGGAGCTAAGAAGGTAATTCTAAGTATGGGAAAGAACAATGGTAAATAGTCAATGTTCGAACTCACGAAGCGTCTCTGAACTCTGTGGAGAGTAGCAACGCACTGAACTGTCGTCGCCGTCTCGTGATAAGCGTTGCATGCGTAGAGGGGCGTGGCCCTGGAAAGGTTGGTCGCTGCTTGCAACACTAGACCGCTGCCTGCAGTACTGCAATTCGCCACGATACCGGAAGGAGCTCGGTAAGGTACTGCCAGATCGTTGTGCCGTGTCCTAATCTCGACAGTGTTTATTACATAGCACCCACCCTCGCAAATCCCCTACAACACAATTTCCTTCCTGCCCGCCTTTCCACTTCTCCCCAGTAACTACGGAAGAACTGGTAAATATAATCTCGAGCCTCAAACCTTCTAATTGCCAAGGAGACTCATGCCCTGCTCCAATCATCAAGGAAGGTGCATCAGAATTGTCACCTTTCATCACTGCCCTAATTAACTCATCCTTCAAAAACTGCGTAGTCCCCAATAACCTTAAAGAGGCCAGGGTCATGCCCCTCCTCAAAAAACCCAACCTAGACCCTAACATACCAACAATCTTCAGACCCATAACAGCTGTTCCCTTACTCTTAAAGATAATAGATAGAGTAAACCTATCTCCAAATTCAAAAACATTTGGAAGACAACAACGTTCTCGGCCTGTGGCAATCCGGTTTCAGGCCCAGACATGGAACGGAAACAGCCCTCTTGGACCTAAAGATCCAAATGGACGAGGGTAAAGACAAGGGAAATGTGGCCATCCTGCTCCTGCTGGATTTATCAGCAGTGTTTGACCTTGTCGACCATCAAATTCTGGCTGAACATCTCTCTACAGCGGCAGCTTGTTCACCAAACGCGGCCAGCTGGATCCATTCCTTCCTCACAAATAGGACAACCAGAGTCTTTGCACCTTCGGCAGCTGCGGAGCCAGCACCCATCTACTGCGGAGTTCCCCAAGGTTCCTGTGTGTCACCCATGCTTTATAATATTTTTACTAAGCTCCTATTTGACAGTCTTGACAACCTGGGTGTCACCTACACAAATTATGCTGACACTCAGGTCCTCATTACACTCACTGGTTGCTATGAGAGAGACTCCAAAAGACGAAATGAAATTTATCTTGAAATTCAGGCGTGGATGGCTACACATAGCCTTTGCCTAAATGACGATAAGACGGAGCTTTTGATCATCGGCACCCAAGCCTGTCTGAACAAACTCGACCGCCGATATAATTCTTTTAACATTGATGGCAACATCATTAAATTCTCCAAAGAGGTTAAAACCCTTGGTGTTTACTTAGATTCTACCCTCTCCCTCAAAAAACAAGTTAACTCCACAGCCTCATCCACAGCATACACGAACAAATTAATCAACGCCTGCAAGCCCTTTCTATCCACAAATAGTTGCCTCACGTTAGCCAGGGCCTTGATTGTATCCACATTTTTGTTATTGTAACACTGTATTCCTAGGCTCTTCTGAGCATAACCTGAATAGACTACAAGTTCACCAGAATAGCGCCCTTCCTTGTGCCATGAACATACCCTGTTTCAGCCATGTCTCAACCTTCAGACATGATTCACAATGGCAACCATTACTTGACAGAATCAAACTTCGCGAACTTGTCATTACTTATTACAAATGCCTTTCCAACACAACCCCACAATACTTGTCAGTCAAATTCTCTAGGCACTAATCCACCAGATCCACTACCTACATTGCCTCAATAAACCTAAGTATAAACTGAAAACAGCAGAGGGGTCGAGCTGCCCAGTATTAGCAGCCAAATGCTCAAACTCCCTCCCCACCTCCATCAGAGCCCAACCCTCTTCTGGACTTTTAGATCAAAAGTGAAACACTGGCTCTTTGCTTAGCATCTCTAGCTATCACCACAGGATACAGTATGGAGTCCAGTTCCACAGGTGAGGAGTAGGAGGAGGGTAGCGGGTCAGATGAAACTGAAGTGTTTTGTGACAGTTTGCAACACCAACCAGAAATGGCCTCACCAGAACAGGTCCAGGAACTTGTGAATGCAGTGCAGACACTCTCACAGGAAGTACAAACCTTGAAGAACGAAAACCGAATGATTCAGCAAATTTGGTACAGACCTTTAAGGCAGAAAATGTCGTACTGAAACAGATGGTCACTCATCGGGAACCCCAACCCACACCAGAACTACCCCTGATGCCCTTATCATCGGGAAAGTTTGATGGTACATCGAAGAAGGTAAAAGAATTTCTGGATGCATGTAAAATATACTTTACCTTCAGACCCACCTTATATGCCACAAACCAAGCCAAAGTGGGATTTCTTATTTCCAATCTGACAGGAAACGCTTTGGCCTGGGCTACTCCTTTGGTCGCAGGTGAAGATCCCATTCTTCTAGACTATGAAGGGTTTCGGACACTCATAAAACAAACCTTCGAGAGATCAGCGAAGAATTGCTAGACGCCCATCAAGGCGCCATGGATGTGCTATTTTACATTTCAGTATTCAAAAACCTGTCAGCCATGGCGGGATGGCCTGAGCAGGCTCAGTATGCAATATTCAGACGCAGTCTTAAGGAAGAGATCAAGGATGAACTGGCCAGAATTCCAAGACCGTCCACTTTCTCTGAATTGTTGTCATCCGTTCTTCAAATTGAACATTGCATTCCCGAAAGACGAAGTGAACGTAGACGGATCTGAAATAAATCTCCTTTTGGATTAACACCCTACACTCCGACCCCCTCCTTACCTGTTAATCGAGATGAACCTATGCAGATCGGAACTACAAGAGAACCGTTGTCAGCAGAGGAGATAAGACGCAGAAGTGAAAGAGGACTGTGTGCATATTGCGCCTCAGAAAACCATTCAATACAAAACTGTGAGGAGTTACCATCACGTAAGTCGGGAAATGACAAACCTCAGAACTAAGAGGGACTAGTGTCCGAGGGGCTGCTGATATCTCAAGTCCCTATGTTTGTTATCTATTTCTCCTTCAACACAGACCAATGCTGAAGATTCACGACTCAAAGTGGTATCCGTACAGGTGAAAAACAAGGAAAGCTCGATTGAGGCCCTAGCCTTATTGGATTGTGGAGCGGCTGGAAACTTTGTCGACATCCATTGGGCTGAGCAGATGGGCATTCCACGAATAGAGAAGTCGGAAGATCAGAAGGTAGAAGGCGTAGATGGTACCCCATTTTCCTCTGGACCCATAACACATATGACCGAAGCCCTCCACATGAAAATACTACAACATACCGAACTCATCTTGTTTGACCTAATCCGCGCAGCCCACTTTCCGATCATCTTGGGAATCACCTGGCTCCGAAAACACAATCCTCAAATTGACTGGGCTCGCAACCAGTTGGCTTTCGTTTCTGATTTTTGCACAAACCATTGTCTCTCTCAATCAAACGTAGTCAAGGTTCAAGCCTCTAACACTCTCCAAGGCAATTCAATAGGGATCCATACCTTACCCATGGAATACTCTCAATTCCAACAGGTATTCTCCGACCAACCCTTTTTGGAGCTTCCTCCACACAGGCCAGAGGACTGCACAATTGATCTGGTGCAAGGTGCCTTAGTTCCTTTTGGTCGCATGTTCTCCTTGTCTCAATTGGAAAAGAAAGCCCTCTGCACCTATCTTGACATCAATCTACAGAATGGTCTCATTCAACCTTCTAAGTCCCCCGCTGGGGCTTCCTTGTTTTTTATCCCCAAACAGGATTCAGACAAACTCAGACCATGTATAGATTTTCGTGGGCTTAATCACGTGACCATTCGAGACCGGTATCCAATGCCACTCATCACTGACATTCTGGAGGCAGTGCAGGGAGCCAAAAGGTTCACTAAGCTGGATTTTCGTAGTGCATACCACCTACTACGAATCCGCCAGGGAGACGAATGGAAGACAGCGTTTCGTACCCTTTTGGGCTATATGAATACCGAGTGATCCCCTTTGGCTTAATCAACGCTCTGGCAATCTTTCAGAGATTTATGGACAAAGTTTTTTCAGATCTGATGTTCATTACCGTGATCATCCATTTAGACGATATATTAGTATTTTCCAAGGATCCCTCACAACATTCACTTCATGTATCGGAAGTACTTCAACGCCTCCAGTCTCATCACCTTCTGGCAAAACTGGAAAAATGTGAATTCGGAGTCCAAAAGATACGATACCTAGGTTTTGTCCTTTCTGAATATGGAATCGCAATGGAAAAAAGGAAGGTTGCCGCTATCCTTGACTGGAAGACTCCCACCTCGGTAAAAGAAATCCAAAGATTCTTGGGTTTGGCGAACTTTTATCGTAGATTTATCCCTAACTTTTCAGAAGAGGTGTTGCCTATTACTTCTCTGTTAAAGAAGACCCCTGGGCCTTTCCAATGGACCACTGAAGCTGAAAACAGTTTCCAACATCTTAAAAGTCTATTCTGCTCAGCCCCCATTCTAAGGCAACCGGACCAGTCCCAACCTTTTATCATAGAGACAGACGCATCCGCCCCAGCCATTGGGGCTGTTTTACTCCAGGAAGAAGCTGGTATTAAACACCGGATCGCATACCTCTCGAAGACATTGAATCCAAGTCAAAGAAATTATTCCGTACTGAAAAAAGAGTTTCTTGCCATGAAGCAAGCGTGTGAAGAGTGGCAACATTTAATTCAAGGAGGTGCTCAACCTTTTACCATCCACACAGGTCACTGCAATCTATGGAGTGCATCAATTCCCGTCAGGCTGGATGGGCTCATTTTTTTACACAAAATTACTTCCGAATCTGTTACCACCCGGGTAAAATTACCATATTGGCTGACGCTCTATCCAGGAGAGGGACCTCCGAGGGGTCAGCTAAGTTTGTTCCAGAACCTATGTTCCCCAAAAAGCTGATTGCTTCAAGAACACAAGGGGCACAAGATAATACCAACAGACTTCAACAACGAAGATGGCCTCTGGTTTAAGAAAGGTCTTCTTTACATTCCGGAGAGTAATCTACGCAAACAGGTTCTAAATTGGTGCCATGATCTGCCAACGGCAGGATATCGTGGAGTAGCAGGTACTTTGGACTTTCTACAACCTTCTTATTATTGGCCCGATTTTAGAAAGGAGGCGACAGACTACGTAAGGAATTGTCCCATTTGTGCCATGAGCAAATATCCATCCGGCAAGCCGATCAGACTTCTTGAACAATCTTCACTTTCTACTTGTCCATGGAGTATAATCACTACTGACTTCATTGTGGAACTGCCACTCTCTGACTCATGTACCTGTATTATGGTCACTATAAATACTTACTCCAAGATGGCCCATTTCTCTCCATAGCCCAAATGGCAAATGTGTTTCTTCGAGACATTTTCCGCTTACATGGCTTACCAGAAAAGATAATATCAGACAGAGGAACACAATATACTTCACGGTTTTGGAAGGCAGTATGTCAACAACTAGGGATCGAGAGAGCGCTTTCGTCTGGATTCCACCCACAAACTAATGGGCAGACGGAAAGGGTGAATGCCACCATGGAACAATATCTCCGCTGCTACTGTAACCAGCAACAAGATAACTGGGTGCAGTTACTTCCAACAGCCGAATTTGCTTATAACAATGCCAAACACTTCACCATAAACATGTCTCCATTCTATTGTCACTACGGGATGCACCCAAAACACCTTCCCGCGGTGCCAAGAAGACCTATTAATTTACCTGCCATTAAAACTATCATTGACAAGATCAGAGAAGCTCACCGGACGGCCCGGACCAGTTTAGAGTTTGCTACACAAACCTACAAAATACAAGCAGATAAACATTGCCAAGAAGGACTGGATTGGAACACGGGTTCCAAGGTTTGGCTCTCCACCAAATACCTGCCAAGATGGGCACACCCCTCCAAACTGTCACCTCGGTTTCTGGGTCCTTGCCCTATCATATCAAAGCTTAACCCTGTGCCCTATAAACTACGGTAACCACACAATTTGAAACAGATTCACCCGGTCTTCCATTCCTCTTTACTCAAACCTTACTCTTCCCATACTAATGGTCGCTCAACCTCCAATTACAAACACTTATTGGCTGATTCAGGAGAGGAATCTGAGGTATCATACATCTATGACTCCAGGGAAGGGAGATTGGAATATCTCATTGGTTGGAAGGGTTTTCCGCAATCTGAAGATTCGTGGGAACCATTGTCCCATATACATGCTCCACTTTTGCTAGCCAGGTTTCATAGGAAACATCTGGGGAAGCCTGGGGGAGTAGGTAGACGAAGGAGGCATACTGTCATGGGTGCCGGCTCCTGGAAGCAATGGCACAGGTATAGGTGGAGCGGCCTTTAACTATCCCATCACGTCTGCCCTTCATCACATGGTGGCGGTCTATTATTTTTCACGGCTCCGTTCGACGTGCGGAATGCCGGGAAGCATTTAGCTCCTCCGCTTCCGGCATTCTGCGTGTTGCAACGTCAGAGTTTTCGCTTGTTGATTGTTCCTGTGCTTTGTTACAGCGCTACCGCTCTCTTTTGTACCTTTTGCACTCTCCGTGCTGACCCCTTTGTTAAGCTGCTCTCGGCAGCTTTCCTTCTCTTTTCTCACTAACTTACCTGCCCTTCGTTTTACGGGTATGTGCAAATTTCTTTCCAGTCGTCCGCACTACACTTGATTCTTTCTTCTGTTCTTCCTTTCCCTGTTTCCCTCTTCTGCTGTCTGAAGCTGCTTGCGCGGTCCTTCTGAGCTTTCTGCTCCGTTTTTGCATTTCCTTTCAGCTGTCTGCCTTTCGTTGTCACTAGTCTCTCCACTGCTCTCGGCAGCGAAGGACTTGTTTACCTTTTTCCCTGACAATCACACCAGAGCCAGAATTCATTCTGCTACCTCATTCTGCTGCAGAATTCTTATCACCTGCTCCTGCTCTTCAGTGTACTCTTCCAAGACCTGACACATCAGACTTTGGGTTTTTTTGTAGTCTAAGGCTTTTTCCTCATTTATTTCTACCTGCTTCGGTGGTGGAGTCATAGGTAGCCACAGCTCACCGGTGGCAACTGTAGCTTCATATCAAGGCAGGTTTCAATCATCTTCTTCACTGCAATATCGAGAACCTGTAGAAAACAGTATGGAGTCCAGTTCCACAGGTGAGGAGTCGGAGGAGGGTAGTGGGTCAGACGAAACTGAAGTGTTTTGTGACAAAAGTCCCAAGAAACAGTGTGTTGACAAAGGTAAACCCGACAGAGTGACGCCTGCGGGAACTGTCTAAAAAGACATTAAGATTTGTGAACGAGAAAAGCCATAGTGAACACGGTGGAGGGAGGCTGAGAATTGAGAGGGGTCTGCACCTAGAGGAGGGGACCTGGTGGTGAAGAATCACCATCTCAAGTACCAGTTGAAAAGAACTTTCATTTGTTATTTTTCTGATCCTCAAAGGAAAGAGACATTTTGTTGAAAAGAGACTTGACCGTCGAGGCTCCTGAGAAGTTAAAACCGGAATTGTCGCTTGTGCTGGGGAAAGCTCGAGAAGTATCACCCTAAGTTACATAAGGAAACAAAGTATCATTTAGTAAAGGAACTTTTATTTTGTTATCATGAATACATCAGGTCCTCGAAGGCAAGAGACTTTCAGGAGAAACGAGACTTGTCCATCCTTGGCCCTGATAGCTGAAAGCGGAACTGTCGTCTCGTGCTGGGGAAGCTCGAGAGTGTATTGCGCTCCAACATCCTACCTCGGGGCATTTCCCCGAGCATAAACCCTGGTTCCCTTACCCAGGCGATCCTCCTCTGTTCGTCTACCCCCATGTTTGGACTTTGGAGCCGGTTCTTCCTTGACCACCTGAATAAGGGATTCCTGAGATCTACTTGTGGGAATACCATCAGGATTCTCACAGTATGGTTTGCCCTGCCTCCACTGAAGACCAGGTGTCCCCTGGCAACCTTCTAAGGTGCTAATGAGACAATGCTCCCTGGTGGCCTGCTGGATGCCGATAGCAGGCTCCCACATAACAATGACAATGAGGAAGAACCCCCGCGGGTCTCCCTGTCCCCACGGTCCCTGTGTTTTCTTTTTCTTCCTCCTTTTTTTGTAATGTAGCTAGGAGGGAGGGAGCTGTTCCCCGCTGGGAGAGAGAGAATGTGGCACTGCCATGCCGCGTGTGAAGGGAGGAGCAGTGTCCTGAGATCATGCTGGAATCCTGCCGGCGATTCCCCCTTGGCCGCGACCCTCTGTGAGGAGTTTGCTCATGCGGCCGGGGTGGGAGTTCACCCACCACCCCCCTGTGGCATTCACCGCGAGAAGAGGAGAAAGCAACGTGTGCGGCCAATGCCGTTTGACGCAGGGTGGGTCCACCACCACTTGCCCCAGGGTGATGGAGGGAAAACCAGCCTTTCTGTAATGTCCTGAAATAGCACCCCTGGGGGAAGAGAGAGCGCACGGCTGTCTGTGAATCCACAAGGGTGCCCGGGCGGCTGGCCGGTGATTAATATATCCTCCGGTGCGCAGCAAAAGCAGTGGAGCGCTCGCCCCTGACCCCACCAGAAGCAGCTTTCACTGCTCAGTTCTCCATGCCCTGGTATGCAGCATGAGATGCAGGAACGATTGAATGGAGTGCCCCCCCCCCCCCAGTGAGAAGCAGAGCCCCTCCCACAACAAAGGAATGAAGCAGCGGCAAGAAGAAATGGAGCGGCCGCAGCTGCAAGAACAAAGAGACCTCTTGCCTGGGTAGAGGTGAGTGCCTGCCGCGCCCTTCTCCCCCCGACTGGTGGTGTGCTCCTAGCACCGGAGCGTGGGGGACGAAGATAATAATGTCCCAGGCCGGGCAGTGAAATAAAGTGCAAAGGCTGCCCATGCCAACCCATCCGGAAGGGCAGCACTCTGCTAAGCCGGCAGCCCCAGCTGCTGCAGGACTGGGCCGCCAGCCCTGAAAACAGCTCCAGGTCCATGTCGGAGTGATGGTAAAAAGCGAGGAGCGCTCCATGTCGGTGCTATTAAAAACAGACATGCAGAGCTCTGCAACGTTGTACCAGCAGCCCCATCTGCAATTAAATCCCGGGCCACCACAGGCGAAAAGGTGAAGTGCATCGTGTGGGCAGAAGGGAAAATAAGCATGCCTCCCACCCGAGGGGAGATGCATTATGCTCTGGTGTCTAAGGATGTGTGAAGAGAAGCCCCAGTAGAATACCGGGCCCAGTTGGCGTTGAGTGAAAGAAGTTAAGGAAACAAAGGGACTCTACGCTTGCAATGAAAGCAGGCATGTGGCACCAAAGCAGGGTTTTGGCAGCACCTACAGTGGCAGCACTGTTCCTAAAGTGGACCTGCCACCCTTGTGCTCATCAGCATTGCGAGCCATGATCACATGAGCTTCCTGCGCACTGCATCAGCAGTAAAAATGGGCTGGATTATTTTTTTATCACCTGAGGGTTTGGCTCCACAGGAGGGTTTCTGTGCCCCCCGATGCTGGCTGTGACCTGCCAGCGGCTCCTACCTGGGGGAAGAATAAGAAGTGGCCACCAGCAACACTCTGCCCCTAGTGTCACCCTACCACTGGTGGGCGCCCTCTGGTAATGGCAGCTTCCTGCCCACACTCCTGCCTGGGGGAGAGAAATATGCAAGGGCCTCATCGCCCTGCCATTGGTGTGCGCCTTGCCGGGCCCGCCATCCATGGACCAGGCCGACGTGGCCATTGGTGCGACTCCTGCTGCCCTGAGCGGGTACATCACCTGACCTATCGTCCTCCCTGGAAGAAGGGAAGATGGGACTGGCCAGAACTGCTGTGGCCCCATCAGCGGCAGTGACGTCTGGCTGGAGGAGGAGAAGAAGTGGCCCAGACGCCCTGACCTCTGTGTCCGGCCGAGCCCACCACCGAGAAGAAGGGCTGTGAGCAAGAGAGGGTTGCAGCTCAGTGCGAGGGCTTGTGCGCACTCCGGTCCCACGACAGTGAAGAAACACTCCTGCCTGGGGGAGTATAGCCAAGGAAGAGGGGAGTGAGTAACATGATGCCACCCCTGCCCTGTCAGACTGCCCAAACATCAAGGGACTGACTGAGCCTGGTGCAGCTTGGATGCCCTGCTATCTGCGTCTCGCTGCCTGCCCCAACATCAAGGGACTGACTGAGCCTGGGGCAATTTGGACGCCCTGCTACCTGCATCACGCTGCCTGCCTCAACATCAAGGGACTAAGCTGATTGGTCCCTGGTGCCCCCAGGTGCGACTTTACCGTTTTTTTAACTGTAACATCAAAGGACCTGGCCCCGTGGAAATGACTATCCTGAGCGGATGCTGGAGCAAAGTGAACTGGTCTCCTGCAGTTCTACGAGTGCTCGGAGAAGACTCAGCGGACAAATTGGGGAGTAAATACAAGGATATACTATGTATGGGAGACTGGAATATATGGCTAGAAAGAGATAATGCTCACCTTTACTACACGGCGCTGATGGAACTTCTGGACAATCATGACCTGGAGCTTATCACTAGGGAACCGTCCCACAAGAAAGGACATTGTCTAGACCTCCTAGCTGCAAGAGGGGAAACTGCCCAATTTGCTGAGACTGTCCCGTTGTTGTGGTCAGACCACTGTCTACAACGGGCAGTACTTAGGGTAACAGGACACCAGAGGGGGAAAAGACAGGAGAGCACACCGGTGTGGAGCCGGAAGGTGGCTGATCTACAAACAATCCCCAGGGAGGAAGTTGAAAATAGACTGGCAGGTATTGATACCAATTTAACCTGTGAGAAATTTTTCAGTAAAAGGGTTGACCTGATAAAGGACATCTGTGATAAATATGCACCACTTAAACTTAAGTCAGTTAAAAACTCTAAAACCTGGTTCAATCCAGCATTGAGCCTAATGCGTAAACAAGTACGCCAGGCTAATCAAATATGGAGGGCCTCTAAATTGGAGGCAGATGCAGAGACGGCGAGGATTCGCCTAAGGCAATATAAAAATGCCATCTTCACGCAAAAAAAGACTTTCTCCATGAAGAAATTAAGTCTGCAGATAATCAGTCGAAGGCTTTATTTGACGTAGTATCTAGGTTTAGGAATCCTAAATGTAAATCAATACCGACAGCTAATTCCAAGGAACAGGCCAATAAGTTTAACATTTTTTCCGAACAAAAAATCGTCGAGTATAGGGGTAGATTAGAAACTCTGTAACTTACCCCCCTTACTCCAAATCCTCCCCACACTTGGCAGAGCAAAGGAAGGATGTCCGACTTTGCTTTTCCTGCTGAAATCTGCGATCCTTGATTCCCAGGGGTTGCCGGTTCGAGCTGAACTCCTGTTGGTGTCTTTTGCTGGTGCAAGGACTATCTGTCAAAGAATGCAGAAAACCTCAATGCAGCACCCCTCTCAGGACTGGACTTGGGACAGGTAAGCAGTTTTCGGATGGTGCGCACCACACATGGCAATGCAAACGGATTCAGTAGCCGTGGTCGGACTTTCCCTCCTATGTCGAGACCTCTTTGTGCTAGGATGCCAAACTTTTACGGGAGGTAGTCTTGCAGGGCCAGCTGAGGATCTGCCAAGTTTCAAGCCAAAACTCGGTACGGTGTCGCCTGCAGCAAAACTGGTCAGCCACAGATGGTTCCAGGGCACTTCCAAAGGCTTTCTTTGGCAGGGCACTGAGCAGACATCGGAAAAGGATGGTCCCTAAACTCCAAGGGTCGTAGCACCTTCGCAGGACTACTAAAGAGCAAGAGCAAGACAGGGCTTCTCCAGGACAGCAGCAGAAGTTGTTTGCCAAGCCTCCTTCAGTCGGTCTCAGGTCTCCTCGTGGGTCTCACAGCTGCACAGGATACTTGGCTCCTTCAGGTTTTTCCAGGATCTCTAAAGAATGGGTGCAGGGGTCCTCTTCTTATCCTAAAAGCAGGAAAGAGCTGAAACTCCCACTAGCCAATAGCAGGACTAGCCCACACACTCATCCAATCAGGACCACTGGCGGGAAAATACATGCATACCACTCAGACACACAGAAACCAGTATGTGAATTGGAGTCAGACTGCCCCAGCCCACATCCTGCTATCAAACACACATAGCCCTCCAGTAGCCTGCCAAAAGCTTCTGCTTTCCTGGGCACTGGAAGTCCTTATAAGGATTTTCCTTGCCTGTAAGGCCAGGAGGAATGCTAAAGAACAAGATGGCAAAAGAACAGGTGGGAAATCCCGTGGCACGGCCATTTTTGACCAGTAGCCACAGTTAGTAGCCAAATGCGGTAAACACAGTAAAGCTAAAACGAAATTCCCCAAAAAGTGGGGAAAAATCACTGCTGCCATGAGCCCATCTCTATAGCACACCTAGTGTAACCAAAAATCATCTGAGTGTTAGACTAGGGCAAAACGAAAATGCACCCCTTTGTACTGCAGTGTAAGCTGCTTTGCGCTATGATAAAAGTTGGACACGTACACACAAGTGATACAAAAGTAACCTAAAGTAATAACATAGTAGTTACATAGTAACTCGACTAAGGGAAACAATGTTTCCCAGTACTGATAGCCTGAAGGACATATCAGTTTCCCTATAACATATGAGCACAGACCAGTGTAGTGAAGCTTAAGGCTCTGGTTTCTTTTTGACTCACACCCAAGTTGGATGTTAAATAACACGTAAGGTCGTGGGCATCCCTGTTTCAGGCCCCTGAAGGTGTTGATTTTCGAGGAAAACATGCCATCTTGTGATAGTCTCACCTGAATCGAGGTTGATGTGTCAAGTGGCTTTATAACTTCCAGCAGGGTTCCCGGAAAGTCCCATGTATGCATTTTAGCCCATAATCTCTCTCGAGCAACACTGTCGAACGTCTGTTCGAGGACAATGAAGGTCATGTAAATGTTGGTACTAGACTTGATGGTTTCAAGTTTCAACAAGTTTAACAGGAACAGATTAAGGTTTATGCCTACACCTTTTCTTTTTTACAAATCAGGATTGTCTAGGATCTGATCGACCTGAATGATTTGTCCACAAACCAAGCTGATGCAGTAGAAGTGCGCCGAAGATTTTCCCCAGAATATCCAGCACGGCAATGGGGTGATAGTTTCGTCGTTGTTCTCTATTTCCTTTCTTGAATATGGGGATTACTAGGGCAGTTTTCGAGGAGACGGAAACCTCTCTGGTTGCTATGATCTCGTCAAACAGCAGCGCATAGAAGTCAGCCCATGCCTCTGGGTTTTGCTTCAATATTGCATTTGTTAAACCATTGGGCTCCGGGTCACGAGAGGGGCTTCATTTTTTTTACTTCATCATCTCTTTCAAATTCAATCAACCATGATTGATTCAAGGCTTTTTCTACTGGGTAATGATTTGATTTAATTCGCGCAAAGAGGGCGATGAAGTGAAATTTCCATTTGTCCTCTAAAATGACATTAGGAAGTGAGGCTAATTGAAAGGTTGTGTTGTTGTTCAAAATGGCCCAAAAGTCCCGAGAGGTTTTCGAGTAGATAGTTCTCAGCATTTGTTCTGCATCATGTTGTGGTCAGAGAGCCTTAGTAGAATTTACCCAGTTCTTGTATTGCTACTTTCTGAATTTGCGCAATTCTGTCCTTCTCCGGCAGTTTATTAAGTTGCCTCATGTCAGCCTCAATACGTTTTGTGCACTTGAACCAGGTACTTGTTGTGAGTGTGTAGTATTGTGAATTTTGTCAAGTTCTTTCTATGGTCTTCTATGAACGCTAGTAGTATGCCAGAGTAGTCCAAGTCTGTATTTTCCATGGTTAATTTCTTATGATAGTTCTCACTAATCAAACAGACTTAAGAAGGGTTAATTTGATGTCTATTCCCACCATAGGAGGCTTGAATAAGCAGTGTCGACGTATGAGCACTTTGAGTCTGTGAGATGTTCATGCTGTGGTGAGGACATAATGGTCACCACTTTTAGTTGCAGTAATAATCAATGTATCAATAAAGTCTCTCATGTTTCTTGATACAAGTAGTAATCAAGATGTGCTTTCTGTTCTCCGTGAGCCCATGTCATTTTGCTGGGAATATCTCCTTTGGTTTGTCCGTTCAACACGAAAATGTCCCAAACTTAGTTCCCACATCCATAGTGAAGATCTGCCTTTTACTCAGAATTCTCGAAGTTCTCCCCCTGAGTGCCTATGCATTGAATGTTAAGATCTCCACAGATGATATGTGGGTCTATGAATTGAATGTACGAAGTGATGATCAAAGATATTAAGCTGTTAAGAAAGTTTGCATCGACAATCTTAGCTGGATTCCAGTATAGTTTAAGCACAACCAGTGTTTTCTTAATGGATGACAATGGCTCCTGCCAATTGATTGTCAGCATTTGGATGAATGAGTTAGGATTCTTCTCCTCTATGACTCTTAATCCTTGTCCCAGCTTAACTAGTGTCATAAGGCCAGAATGAGAGCAGCCTAACATGCCTTTTGTGGCCGGATTTAAAAATACAATGAGTGAAGCCCTCGCAGATGGGTTTATCTCAGATCAAGGTTTCCTCGAGGCACAGAATGTCATATGTTGTCAATCGCAGGTCATCATTGTTGAAGAGATGTTAGAATCCTCTGGTATTCCAGGATCCCATTCGTAAGGTATCAGAGTCTTGATTTTTTTAATGTTATCTTGCATAAGAGGTGGCTAATGATGAGGCAACCCAAGACCAGTCTTGTTTCTGCTTCTATGAACAGCGTCCCTGGAGAATTGTGCCACCTTCCTCAAGGCGCTGTTGGTTGCGTTGAAAACCTTTTTTCTGCCAGAGTCTTAAAGTGAGTTTCAGGGCTTTCTTAAGAGTCCTCATCTGGGGTCGCTACTGCGATTGCCATTTTTGCCTTCCCCATTGGGGCAAATTCACAGGGATCTTCAAGATTGAAAATTGTGGATAGGATTCTTTTTTGTGTCAGAGCATGTCTTCTTTCTTCCTTTGAGGGCCTTCTTCTAGTGTTGTACTTACCATTGTAGGAGATGTAATTTGGATCTTTTTCTCTGCTTCCTGGGCATTAATAGCCTTTGCGCTTATAACGCCAGCCAATGAGTCATCTCTCTCGTCATGGCCTTGAAACTCATCATAAAGATGCCCGTGAGATCTGTCAAAGCCAGAAGATCGGAAACGTCTCCATCTTCAAAGTATTGCAAACTCACCACTCTACTGGGAGGGGATAGATGTTCTTCTCGTTGTTTGGCTCGTCGGATTTTACCATTGCTCTCTCTCCTATTTTATGACTTATTAAATATGGGTCTATCTTTGTTGAGTCTTGGAGGTGTGGTCAAGTTTCTTAAGATTGCTGTTTGTTTTTAAAGATGGAAAACACCTTTACATTTGCTACTTTCGAGTCCACCTGGGCACGTTTTTTGTTGATAGGCGCCTCTCAAAAATAAATACTTAATATTAGTTTTGTATTTAACCCTAACATTTTAGGTACTGTTTTGATTGAAACAAAAAGCTAAAGCGAGCATTGCATCCATTACCATGAATCGTTGAACGGCTGTAGCTCATTCACCTAGCACACATGGCTGTTCATGTATGTAATGTGAAGTGTGGCCACCTGTCTAAATATGGCCTTATCAAATAAACATCTCATGGACAACATTCAGATACAGAAGACGGATGACCAATGCACCCATTATCAACTCAATGTATCCATGATACCATTGGCAAGTGCAATTACAGGGCATTGAGGGCTGGCTCAGTGACTAGGAGAGCTTGGTCTTTATGGACTTTGAGATGTATCACAGGGAGGCACGAGGGCTTGCAAGGGACTGCCATCTTGAAGCTTTTGAACAGTTTTGTGCTACACTCTTCAGTGTGTTGGGCCACTCATAAAGACTGTTCGGTGCTTAGTGGCTTGTGGGATAATTTGTATTGAGTGAAGCACAATGAAAAACTGCATAAAGCTGTAACTCACAGCCCAATACCATCTGAACAATATTATTATTATTTTATTTGTAAAGCCAGTTCTCCAGACAAGATTTTGAGGTGGGAGTATTTTACTCCCTATTCTTAAACTTTGAGAGTAAATGAGATTTCAAGCGCATCAAAAAATAACTTTTCTCCTTTGCAAGTGAATAAAATGTATGTGACATCCAGCCGGCGTGTGCAAAAACTGTATGGAAATCATTACCATGCGGAAGCTTTCTGCATTGTGACACAATACACCTTTCATTATTTCTCTAAGGTCTGGCCATTTGATCGCTCCTGTATATATTTAAATGTTGAAAAAACAAAAACCTAGCCAATTACATAGTAAAGCAAAGATGAATTGTATTGTGTGTTTTGAGGTCCAATAGCAGATTTGTCTTTTGATGTTTAATGAAAGTCCTCATTTCCTGGTGCTATTACTACCTGATGGTATGCCGATGTTACGATACAACAGTGCATAGAGGCAAGGACTCCATGCTAAATTCTATACCTAATCTCATAGTCAAATTGTTATTTATATATCGCTTTTGGCTAAGCGCTGTACATAGAACATATTTATCACAGCTTTCACCAACCGAAGTTGGTACTCCTTTATCGACATAGAAAGTATGAGTTAGCCTTACCAGGATTCAAACCTGCAACCTACAGATAACGCACAGACCACAGCAACAATGTCAGGAGTCTGGCCGGGGAGCACAGGGCAAAGGCAATATCTCACAGTATGCACTGTAGGTTAGGGGAGATTCCAGAGGCAATGTTAGCATATAACAGAAACAGGTTACATGCCAAGCTGATCTGAGTTGAAACAGGTATTCACAGGAACTGCAGGGGCATAAGCTGGCGGTAAATAAAGAGACAGAGACAGAGTAAAGACAAGGAAATATACTGGGCAACACAGATTGATCAGAATAAACGGTGTACTGGAACATGATAAGGGGTGTCCAAGGATTAGGTAAAGCCCTTGGGATCGGTACCAGCAGATTACTCTTAACAACCGTCATACAACAGCGTCATGAGTTAGGGTGCCGAAGAGACGGTTGTACTCAGTCCAAGGGTAAAACTGGAGAACATACACTGAGTCTGGTAAGACTTCAATGGACTAGGTGAAGGCAGTAGAAGTCTTTCCCCTATCTGATCTGAATGGATACCAACCCAGGGGTCACACTGTAAACGGATTCAAAGAGGAGGCATAACAGTGGACCAAGATGTAATACAGGTAGAAAGCAGCCTTGAAAGAATAACCAGGTACAGAACAGGATAGGGAAACAAAGTACAAAGCAGAGGCTAGAATATCAGAATAAACAAGGCAAAGAATCAGACAAGATAGGTCGCTGCCAACACAGCGAATACGAGGGATTCAGGAAACTCTGAGTACTTAAGAACAGGCACTAGAACTATGGACTGAATTCGGGTAATATCGCAGGCAAGGAACAAACAGGAAAACTTCAAAAGGCAGGGAAAGCAGAGAGAAAAAGAGAAATGCTAGGCAGCAATAGAACAAGCTTGTGAAGCAGACATGTTTACAGAAATTAGGGCGTTTACAGAAAGTCAGAAAGGCAGAAAAGGTATCAGTAAAGGACTGAATGTCTTTAACAGAAAAACAGGACAAGGTTTCAGAAGTCAAAAGCTGGAAATCAAGGAAAGGTTGAATAACAGGCAGACCGCAAAAGCAGACTGGAAGCAGCAACAGCATACAGGATTTAAAAGCCAAAATGAGGATTTACAGGAATGGTGAAAAACTGGTAACAGGAGCACACACACAAACTCCCAGTAGAAGCAGTTGACTGACAACTGCTTCTGCTCAAAGTGAGCTAATAAAGGCCCTCCAAGCCAACAGGCCAACAGAGTGGAGCTGATTGCAGTCTCGGGCAGTTGTGTTCAATTAGGCACAGCTTTGGCTTCAGTAGCCTGCAGCAGTGGTTTCAGATCAAGGGCTCTCCAGCTCTCTGCAGCCTAGCCTGCAGTAGCTTGGAACAGGTGAATGCAACCAGGGCCTCTACAGCTTTTAGTAGCTTGCTGCAAACAAATGTACTTAGTAAGCTTCCTCCAGCCCTCTGTCTTTTGGACAGCACACATGTACCAGAATGCATCTGCTGGATTAACCCAAAACCCGGAATGGAACATGAAATTAGATTGGTCCAAAGCTGCAGCGGTAAAACAAGTAAATGAATGCAGAGGCAGTTTGCAGGTTTTCACTTTGCAAGTATACCGTAAACAGAGTCTCTGAATGTGAGCATTTAGCGGTGCTGGGTGGCAGGTGAGTAGGATCATGACAAACAAGCTCAACCGGCTGAGCTATTTTATTGGCTAACATCCTTCAGACGTCAGTAAACTGAGTATCAACTGAGGTATAATAATCACAGTGCCTAGATGTTGGACAAACCATGCATGAAGCGCTACATAAGGTTTCTATTTCAACTACAAATGTAACTTTCATTTGTTTGTTTTTGAGCAGCACTTGCACTTCCTGGAGAGTCAGGTTTTGGATGTTTTAATTGTAGTCTTGAAGATTTGAGAGGCTATAACACCTGTGATTGAGGTGTTGACAATCATTCACCTTTAAGCAAAGACTCTGCTGACACTGACCATTTATAGTAATGTACCTCATTGACTGGAAGGTTGATTGGATGTAAACTAGACCATGCATACGTATAGTTTTAGACAATGTTTTTATAATTAGAGTGTACATTTAATTGTAAGTGTAAAAATGATCTGCCTGCACATGATTATGGACACGGCACAGGAACTCTGAAAAATAACATTGTGCAATACTGGTTTGCTTTCACTGGGAAAAAAAGCATAATTTGTTACACAAGATTAAGTCTCAACTGCAACTTAGTTTTCCATTGTATTAATTATACAATCCTAAAATGCTAGGAAAATAAATATGCACAGTGCTTCTCTTTGCTCCATGAGCATCCACACGCAACACTGCTGCAGCGAACGGAAAGAAACCATTCCTTTTATCAAGGTGTGCAGTTTCTATTTTTGAAAGGCTTCAGAGAAATACATTCTGTTTCAGAGGCTCTTCTCCATGGCTTGCAATTACATCCATGTAGATGAAAATCAAAAGAAGCGTTCTTGTTTCTGTCATGTAACCTGACCTTTGCACTGCCCTCTGTTCTAAACCTGTGCGTATATGTACGCACGAAAATGATAAAGCTCTTGTATTTACAAGATTTTCATGCAGAAATAGGCCTGGTACGACCTTTATCTGGAGGCCTGTGCAAAGCTGTGAAAAACCTTCCAGTGACAGCTAATAATGGGGGAAAGGCTGCAATATAAAGGCTGTGAAAATGAAAGCCTTTCACAGCCTCGGAATGCCATGTACAGCCTATCAACATTATTAAAGATGCCTTCCTGCTAGCCGGGCCTTTTACATGTGAAGGAGGAGAATTCCTTATGCTAGAATCACTAGAAAACACTCCTTCTTGAGTGACTAGTTCATAGACAGGCTGAGTTGGAAGAGCCTTTTGTTCTGGCCAAAATGATGTCCACTACCCTGGCAAGTATATGTTCAATGGCTTGTTGCTAGTTGGCCAGGGTAGAGCATAGGTAAAATATTCCGTCTACAGTATTTAAACTTGGATTAAAAGAAGTTTAATGATGAATTGAGTTGTTTGTTAAAAAGGAGCCACTAGTAGCCGTGCTACTAGTGTCTAGCTCAGCTGCCAAAGCTACTGCAATCCGTTCACGGTCAGGGCTGGCAGACAAGTTTGTACTGGGGACAAAGTCTTGTATAGTTCATTCAATATTGGTTTCACATCCTAAAGATTTGCGTTGAACATTTAAACATACATTTAAAAGTGAATTCTTATTGCCTGTGTTGTGGCTCGAAAGAAGAGAACTAGCCCCGTTGGCAGCATGTATGGTGTTTATGCTTTTTACCGGCACCCTAGTCGCTTTCAAGAAAAAGTAAGTGATATTCTTGGTATTAACCGTGGCATCTTTGCTATTAATGGTTTGTGGCAACCCTTCCATATTATCAACATCAGAGTTAATTACTAGGCAGGAAGTTTGTGTATTCTTTTGGTTAATTGCAGATTCTGCCACTGCAAGTGGATTCCCTCGTCTCACCGAAACCATGTGACGTTTAATTCAATTCCGTAATGCATAAGCTTTGGGTAGGAGCGGTTTCACTGCCTTATACTTAGATACAGTGTTAGCAGTAAGTGTCATGTTAGCTCTGCACTCTGGCAGGAGTACGAATGAATTAGTAGTCACACGTTGTCATACGTACACTTTTGCTTACAGTGCATTGAAATGACAGAAGAAATGGCCTTTCTACTGTCATTGCAACGCCGCTGCAAGAACAAGTGTACATATGACAATGCAAAGGATTCCTTCCATGCAGGATTCCTTCCATGAGTCAGGGATTTTATTTGTACGTACAATTTCAGTAAGAAGCTTAGAGAGTATGATGGCCCAGATTTCACTATTAGTTTTTAGCACTACGTTTGCCCGTCCATCAGACCCTGGCACACGCAACATTTGAAGTTTTTTTTTTAAAGCAGGCAATGGCATCTGCCATATATAAGCTTATATCCAGTGAGACATTTACTGTGGGAGGCGGTAACTTTATCTCTCTATATAGGAGCGAGCTAATATACCTACTGCAAGATTCTTCATTCACTGCAGTGGTTAGTGGATTAACAATGGGTGCATTCAATTTATTGATCAGGTTCCAGAATTTTCGGGAATCTCCACTAGCCAACGAATGGAGCATGACATGCCACGGAGCAGTGCGTTCCATCTGTTTCTATCTGCAAAGCCAATAATAGCTCACTAACAAAGTTTAAGGGACAACCAGATGGGAGGGATAGGAATCATAAAGGTGAAAAAGACTCATCACAAAATCGAGGATTTCAGGCCACGGCTAAGAGGGATCACCCATTGACTAATGTGGTGAGCCAAACAATGAAACACCAGACATGATAGTAAGAGGTTTGCCTCTTGTATTGTATTCACAGGTTTTAAAAAGTAAGGGTCATTTTAATGCTGTGAACATGGGGTCTTCTTCCCATCAAGCATTCTGGCATCTGTGAACATTATTCAGAGATAGGAGACAAAGGAAAAAAAGGCACCTGGAAGAGTCTCTCAGCAGTCTTTATTGGATGTAGGTTAAAGACATGCTTTAGACACATTCTCAAAGACATTATACCTCTCTCCTGCTTTTATAGTCTTTTGTACTCCTAGCCCACATTAGTCATACTTGGGATTGACAATTGCTGCCTGATGCACATACTGCTAGGCTTATTTTAGACCCAGCTAGACACATTATAAAATATATCAAATTCTGCCAAAAACAATTTTAATCACATCACTGTCAATCCTTTATCTACTTTTCAAGGTCCTGCCAAGTTTAGTTAGCCCTTATACCATTGGGGAATGAATAGCCTCTATTTTATGATGCCAAATAATTCAGCTGATCTGTTCAAATTGGTAGTTTCTCTTGCCTTTATTTGACTCCATCATCAATCTTGTCTGCTTTTCCTGACAATGTCCAAGAATAACCACCCAGCCTCAATTATCTCACAGTGAGATGCTTCCAAAGACTGTTTCATGTGTCTGTTGCTTTATCAGCATGAGTTAGGATTTTTCCACACTTGGCCTTAACACTAGATACCATTTTGTGCTTGCGGTATCCATTTTGAAATATCTCTGTCTGCCTACTGTATTTAATCCTTCAGGGAGCAATTAATTATTTATTTAAGCATGTCTCACCTTGTTTCCTATATTCATAATATATCTTTGTCCTTATGACATGTGTGTGATATTTAAAGCATCCTTCACTTCCTGGGGCATCTTAACCCAGATATCGCAGTGCCATGTGCACTTTTTACCTTTAATTAAAGGCCCTATAATCCTGATTTCTGCAATAATGTAACCATTGATTTGCTTATCATGTTATCTGTACTTAGTTGAGGGGAGCGAGGGGTTGGCACCTGTCATGTTCCACTCATGGAAGCGCTGGAATAGATGGAGATTGGGTTGTTCTATCCACTCGAACCTCATGTAGCGGCCTACTGTTCCTCCAATATGGCCGGCGGAGGTTTATAGGGATTCACTTCCGGATACTTCTTTGCGTTGTATCCGTCTGGAAACCGCTCCGTAATTGTGCCGTTTGGCTGCGCTTGCCTTTACTGCTACTTTTGGCTTTGCCGTTTTTCTTTCTTTCTGCCTTTTACTTTCGCTCGTGCCTTTGCTGTCCTTCGTTTCTTTCTTTATCCAGGCTAGTTGATTCTGTTTATTGTTCGTGTGGCTTCTATTTTTGTTTATTTCCTATTTCTTACTTTCCGTTTAGCTTATCAGTTGTTTAGTGCTACTTTTCCTTTTTTTTTCTCTTCCTTATTCGTTCGACTATCGGTTCGTACTTCAGTACGCTCCGATAGTCTTTCACTTCTTTCTACCTCTGTTCATCTACTCTATTCTATATTCTGACTCCGCCTGTCCCTTCGGTTCGTACCTCGGTACGCTCTATTCTAACTTTTCCTTTTGACACTTATTCTGTTTTCTCATACTTTGATACATACCTCTCCTGTGCCATTCTGTGGCTCCTCCCTTTTCGGTTCAAACTTTGGTACGCTTCACCCTAACTTTTCTTCTGACTCTTACTCTGTTTCCTCGTACTCTGGTACATACCCATACTGTGCCGTTCTGAGGCTCCTTCCCTTTCGGTCCCTACCTCAGTACGTTCCTTTCTAACCTTTCCGTCTGTCTCAGTCTATTTAGTATTTTAGTTTATCCTTTGTACTCTCCTATTCTGTTCTATCCTTTTTCTTGCCACAATACTAGCAGATATCTATTTGTTAGTACATTCTTCAGCTCGCATATTTCTTGAACAAAGACTTTACTCAGAAATAACAAAAAGCTCGAACTAGTAGACAAAGATAAGGATGACGGAATACACAAACAATTTTTAACTTGGTTTCAATTCCCAAGACTTTTTATTTTATTCAAGCAAATGCGCTACGTCTAAAAACATATTAAACATTTCCTACAACACTATGGCCCATTCTATTTTTCATTCATTCACATTCATACTTCCATCGTCAGTCTCTCTTCAACAATTCATTCTTTGAAAAATGGTCTATATATAAAAGAAAAGTCATACATCTGTTATATTTTTGTGTGATTACAATTCATTATAGGACATCCCCATCAATTTGGGGTATCACAAAAGTCCGTGTTCTATTGTTCCCGCAGCTCTCACGTCAAAGAGAGACCATTTTTCAAAGAATGAATTGTTGAAGAGAGACTGACGATGGAAGTATGTGAATGAATGAAAAATAGAATGTGAATGAATGAAAAATAGAATGGGCCATAGTGTTGTAGGAAATGTTTAATTGAAACCAAGTTAAAATTGTTTGTGTATTCCGTCATCCTTATCTTTGTCTACTAGTTCGAGCTTTTTGTTATTTCTGATTGATTGACCTGTAGAACTAGGGACGTTAAAAAGAGGTACCCCTCTTCTTTTTGCAAAGACTTTACTCATCCATTGAAGATTTAGGACATTTTACTGTTCCTATCCCAAAGCGAAGGAATCTATTTGAAAGAACATTCTCAATTAAACAAAGACCAATCTCCATCATTCCCAGGGTTTTTTCTGCCATTGTACGGCTTTTTCCCTGGAAGTTTTTCGGGAGATTGCTCCTTGGGGTTCATCTTGGTCCTGAACTCTAACAGGCCAAGGTGGCCTCCGAGGGAGCTCACCCCTATTTGCAAGCAAAGAAGGAGAAGAAACCAAAGGAGACTAGAAAGGATCGAAGGAAAAGACTAAGAAGCTAAGTGTACCTCAGATGAATCAGGTCAGGAGAGGGATCAGGAGAGTACCTTTAAGCATGACAGCACCCCTATACAGCCTCTAGTGCTAAAGGTTGAATTACAACTAATAAAGGTTTATCTAAAGAAACATTGAGCCAGTGGGGAATACACACAGTTGGGCTCTTGATGGTATCAGGGATCTCCAGTCTTTCCTTCATCTGAAACTTAAATAAAACACTGCCTATTTATGAGTCCCTCTCTCTTCCAAGACCCCCTATGCTGTAAGACACAGTCTTCACAAAAGGAGGGCCAACTTAACGTTCAAACCAAATCTTGAGCAGTCATTGGCCTTCTGGCTGCCCTGATCTATGAAACAGAAATGTTGAAATGAAGGTGCAAGAAAAATTTCCAAAAACAGACGTGAAAAGTCCACACAAAACAATTATTTAGGGGACACTTGTTGAGCAGATACTTACACTCTGGTCATTCCCTTGTTGCTTCTCCACTTTCCCTGTCTTTCACAAGACCTCACTCGTGATCTGAACGTTAGGCCCTTGCACCTTCATATACCTGAATATCGCCAGTGAGGTCTTGTTATATCAACGGTCTCAAACATATCTAACCCTACATTTATTTTTTATGACAATGGATGGTGATCGCTTACAAATTACATCAATGATCTCTAAATCAATCACCCTCCACCAATCATATAAGCGAGTAATGAAGAAGAATGAGTATAAACTAATTGTTCATAGAGGTTGGAAAAAAGCATCTAGTACCAGAAAACGAGAGTCCACGCCAATACAACTGTTATATATATAAAAATGAAACCCAGATACATCCATACCCCTCCTAAAATTCATAATTTGTTTTGAGCTGGTAGAATCTTGATGTAAAACAAATACTACATCCAGATTGTTCCTCACCCAGCAGACCAAACCGCCCTTGACTCAGCCTCTACTAGAACCTATACCAGGGGTAAAATAAGTTAAATAGCCTGGCATGGTGGTCAATTAAGAGCCCATGGGCCTCATTACGAGTCCGGCGGTAGCCGTGCCGGAAAAACCAGCAGGCTGCTGCCGGACCTGAAATACCATTCTGCCTCTGTGATTGCCGGAATCACCGGGGCATTACAACCCCGGTGACCCGGTAATTCGGGAGGTGGAATTCCATAAATCCCCATTCCCATGGAGTCCCATAGGACTCCACGGGGATGGGGACAATGGAGACATTGGTTCCGTCTATGACAGAGCCAGTGTTTCCATTTCCGCCTGCAGGCAGGTGGCGTTACTCCCGCCAGGTCAGACCTGCAGAACTCGGAATCAGCCGGTCCTGAAACAACGGCAGGGTCATAATGAGGCCCCATGAATCTTGCAGCAAGATAATGACATAATGAGAAACAAAAGAACACCAGTCAGTATCAATCAATTTCAAACCCAACCCAGCAATATTCCATGTTATAGTAAACCATTTCAAAACTGTGGAAGTCATCTCATCATAGTGTGGCACAACAGGTTTTGTGTGCCCCACATTCAGTTTCCAAGAAGGTACATCCATATGGTCTGGCAATGAGGTTGGTTGAACAGCAACTCTGACTTTACCGAGAATAGCTAACTTCTCTAACTAAACCCTTCCATAGGTTCCTTTCTGATGTAGTGGTTATATCATGTTGGATACTTAGAAACTTCCTGCCCGGTACTGCCACTTTAGATTTAACCCTTGAGCGCTCCCCCTGCTAGTTGATATGAGTACCAATACACCTTATCACAAACATTCACTCAGGGTAAGGTGCCAAAGTTACCAAAGGACATATTTTATGGAGCAGTGCGGGTTGCTCGGTACCTGCAGAGTGGCAGATAATGGTTGCTTTTTAATTACTCCATGAAGGTGTGATCTATAACCAACTCCTATACCAGGCCCCCTCATACTATGCTGTCGGTGAAGTAGTTGAATCGTAGGGTGGGGCAGTCAATTAATGTCTTCAAGGCTTACTAATGGTTGGAACCAATTGTTGAGCACCAATTAGGTACTAGCCCCCCATAGGTATTCCCCATGCCCTATGTTATTGCCTAAGGGACTTTTGAAAAGCCTTTATTAGGCCCAGGGGTAGAAATACTATTTGGGAGCTGGCTAAATCTTCCTGGTTTATAGAAAAAGCCCAGGGAACCCATACATTATCTGTGGGGTGACTATTGGGAATGGCCACACTATACTCACAACTTCTACTTAACTGTTGAAATAGCTCTGCAGCAATCCAGGGATTACAGCATGAAAATACCACACAATCCCTGTCCAAGATCTTCTCCCTCTTCCCGACCCGGCTCACCCTCCTGTCCATCTTGATATGTCTTTCAGGTACTAGTTCCATGGCATTTCTAGACTTAATATAATTAATGCTTTTCAGAAATAGAGATATCAATTGCTTCAGGCCAGGATGAAAAGGTGGCAAAGAGTTGGGAGGTCGAAAAGGAGCCGCCATAGTCGAATAGGATGCTGCTGCCTCCCCTTTCAAACCGGTCAATATTCCATAACCTAATGGCCCCACTGGACGTTCCAATGGGGTAATGAGTCAGGGCTCAATTTGACAATCTAAGTGAGCATCGGTTTGGGAGTTTGAAGCTGGCACTGCCCGTCGTATCATTCCTTCATCCTTCTCTTTGCCTAGGAGCTTTGATGAATCATGACAATTAGCTGCAGGGATCGAGCCCACTGAACCCAACTCACTCCCATAGGTCACAGGGATCGGACACTCTCGGCCCTAGATCGTAAGGCCACCCCCTCTGCCTGCAAAATAATGATTGCCTCATTGGACTGGTCCAGGGATCCCTTTAGCAAATCTATAACCATCCTCATTAATCTGAGCTGAGATGCACACAAACCCCAAATTTCTGCACATTTAATGAGTTCTACGAACCCTAAAAACAGAGGGGATATCAGTTTTCCCTTGGACAAACTTAACAGAGGACGAGAGAGTGCTGGAGAAAGACTCAAGGAGAATCACCAGACTCACCAGGTTTCTGAGGGGCAGACTTGGGCAAAAGCACAGGCTGTAACCCTAATCCTGCACCCCTTGGCCCCCCTCACTCTCCTCACCTTAGGATCTCACAATAACAGCAGGATAGAGGATGGCCTCCACTGTGGCCACAGGCTCTACCACCTATTCCTTCTGCCCCTCCTGCCTCATGGCCTCAAATGTTATGAAAGATTCCTCTGAATGCCTCTTTCCCTCCATTTATTGTCCCCCTAAACCTTTTGCTTTTTGTTACAGTATCCTGATCTGACTTTTTCCAGTGGAAAGCAGCCCTCAGCTGCATGCCACTGGGCTTTAGCTCATTGTTACGGGGAAACTGACATGTCCTTCAGGCTGTGAGTACTGAGAAGCTTTGTTTTTCTTAGTCTTTTGACATTGTTACCACTTTTGGTAACATTTTATAATTGCGCAAAGTACATTACTGTTCAGCACAATGGGGTCCTTGTGTTTTCTGGACCTAGTCATCATATAAGGATGTTGTGGTGATTGTACAGTGTGCCAAGAAACAGATTGGTGGCAGCAGAAGCTTGTCTTTGTATTTTTATTGAGCCATACCGCACTTTCTGTGGTTGGTTAATGACTGTGGCTACTGTCCGTCATGGCCGAGCCACAATGTCTTTTGTCTGTTCCTTTGGCCATTGTGTCCTTCGGCCTTGCCCATTGTCTTCATGACCCGGAAATTCCTTATTAGGGATGCAGTTGCCTACGAAAGCCGCTTCTTTCATGAGCCACTGCAGGTCACGTGTGTGGGTAACCACGAAATGGGCTGGGAGTGTCTGGTCCCAATCCACAGTACTGGTGCTAGGATGTCTGGTGTGCACGAGGACATAAGAACCCCAGTGGTCCCTGAATGGACTACTGCTGGTGTGCATTAATGGGGCAGATCTACTCATTGGCTGACCAGGTGCGAGCACTCACTGGACTTTAGATATGCGGAGGGGTCCTGAATGCAGACCAGGAGATCAGCAACAGGTCAGAACCGACCTGTGGATGGAGCCAAGTATCTGGAAGAGCCAAGCAGATAAAGGAAGATTCTGAGACACGCAGACAAAGGTTGACACCCAAAGCCCATTGTTGTCCCGATGTAGCCCTGCTTTACACTCGATCTCAGAAGCCCTGCAAAGGTGCTTCAAAACTTTCAATTAGTGGGATTAATCACTCTCGATGCCTCCTGGTTGCCCTGCAAAAGAGCTTTTTCGAAAGTGCCCCTGTACCATCCAGTGGACTGTCTAGCTCAAACTTTGTTTGCCGTGCAGGAGTGTCGCTGGGTCTAGATTTGACTCGAAATTTTGGGGAATCCTAAACTTGTACTACAACGCAACCTTCCACCGAATGTTGTCATCCCAGCTGCTTTGGGCCACGAGAGAGAAGGCTGTGTCACATCGTGAGACTTGGGTGCCCCTGCATCACTGTGCTACACAAACGGTCCCTGAAGGTGTTTTTTCCGCGTTCCTTCTTGTGACATCTGCATCAGTGTTTTATTTCTTCATCACTCAAAACAAGAGTTACAGCTCCTGTTCTCTACCAGACCTGCATCTGCACCCACCGTGCCTGTGCACTTTGAAGCCAAACCGAGGGTGGAAAATCAAACCTCTGATGAGCCTCTCCGGACCTGGCAAGCTTGGACCAAAACCAAACTAAGGGCGGTGAGTACGGAAGTCACTTACGAGGGGCCCCTTGTTTATCCATACACTTTTACGTGTAGGAAATCCCATGTGGTCCTCTCTTTGGCTTGGGTGGCCTCCGCTTCCTAAATCCCTCTGAAAGTTGGGAATAGGTTTGTTCATCGCAGCAGATCTTCTCCTGACTCTTGGAACCTGTTTTCACCTTTCAGAATTCTGTCCCTAACTTCTTCAGCTTCCTAAAAGGCACTTTGTGACTTTCATGCACGACCGAGCGCTTTTACGCGCTTCGAATATTGAGCATAACGCTCCATTCATCATAGGGCTTGACTTATAAAGTTAGGATTTTGATGCACGGCCTCGTCACCTGGTCTGGAAGCTGTGCTCTGATGGACAAAAGGACGGCAGGATATGACTTGGATCAGATCGGGACCGGGAGCCGCCAACACACCTACACGACTCCACAACTCACTGAATATAGGCTAGAGGAAAGAACCTAGGGTCCGCCAGACAACCCCTGTAGGATGGTGAAGCTGCACCGCAAGCTAACTGGGCCACCTCGGACAGTGGTCTAACAATGCCAGTGGCTGCAGATGCCCGTATTGTCAAGGATGCTCCATCGAAATCTCAGCATTGCCTCCAATTTGGTTTGAAGCCATTGGTGGAAATTTGTAATTACAGGCAGGTGTTTAAGTAGAACTCTTGGTCTCCATGGGCACAGATTACTCGCACCAAACATTTTGGGATCGGTGGTTTGGCAAAAACAAAGACTTATCGTATGTCCGTTTGTTTGCTCCATGAGTCAAGGATAGCCCACACAGGTTTTCCACCCATTTCCACCAGCAAAGAGTATTTTCCTCGCCCTCTTCCCTGTACAAGAATGTCCCATTCTGCTTGTTTAACTGGGGTCAGCCATCAGGTGTTGTCTTCCAGCTCATGGTGGACCATTACACAATAGCTCGTGTCCTTCAGTCCAGAGATGGAATTGTTGGGACAATTGATATTTCTGTGGTCCAGTTTTTCCACAGGTGCAACACTTGTTGGGAACCCACACTAATTCTGGAAGGCCAGGTTTTCAGACCTTGGGTGGAACTGGGTATCGAACCAGGGGACTACAGTGAGGATCAGAATTGGTTAAAGCTTTTGGTGTTGGTCGGGAAAGCCACAGAGTTCATGCAGGTTCTCACTTTGGCATGGTACATTGTTGGATGTCATTTGAGGACCAGCGGGTTTACGCTGTTGGGTGTGTTGTAGACTCATGGCTGTCTGAACTGACATCTCCAAGGTAGGTTAATACATCTGTTGGAGCAGACATTGCAAATTAGGGGGCAGAACATCGATGAAGTGTTCCATGATTACTTGGTTTCTGATTTGCAGTGATCTTAAACTCCCAAACCACTTCTTCACCAAATGCTGGATTCAGTCCACCATTTGTCTTGGAGTTTCCTGGAATGGTAGGCAGATGTCAGGCTGCTGTTAGTGGTGTTTTCTGTGGTCATTTGCCAAATGTTCTAACATTCCATTCTTCAGTGTGCCATCTGAGGTTTTTCTATTATTCAGTATGTCATATGCTGGTTGAGCATCCAGAGTGCAGATAAGGAATGCTGCTTGCAGATTTATGGTGAAGAGCAGTGCTATGAACTGGGCCCACAACATGTGTTCCCATTTTGTGATTTGGGCAATGCATTCATAGTTACAAGAGAACTCATCTGTGTTAAATTCAGGTGCAAGCCCCAGTAGCAACGCCACTGGTGGCAGAGCAATTTGCTTAGGTTGGGGGCACTGCATGCTTTAGGTCCCTAATATGACCAATTGGCTCGTGACCACCTTACCCAGAATTGACTCTAGGGTCATCTCGCCAGAGCCCCATGCACTGTCTGTTCCTGAAGGTGGTAGTTCTGGGTAATCCTATTGTTGGTTTTGGATGTTTGGCTAATGTAAAAACCTCTTCTGGAGGCAGAGGATTCAGACAGAAGACCATCACCTGGGTTTTGCCCTCCAGGTTGGCTTAGGTTGTATCAACAGAAACTGAACGTCTCCCTGCCAATGGAATCATGTCACTGTCAGTAACAAGTTTAAGTATCCCTGGGTTTTCAACTTTGTTGCCTGTGGGGTGATAGCCCAACTATCAATCGAAGTTCCTCTTGGTGGTGGCATTGATACAATGGCTTCAGCCTCAGAGGTGTCTCGAAGTACAGCATGGGCTAAATTGTCCTGATTCCTCCAGGAGGTGCCCTGCCATCTGATTTGCCTCTTCCTTCAGAAGGCAGGGACAACCTAAGCAGGACCTCTTCATGTTTGTTCCTTCTGTGCTTGGGTTCTTTAAGGATTGCCTGACCCAGACTGGACTTCATCCGCTGATACAGGGACTAGGCAGATCATGTGGGGTAGGAGAGGCCAAGGATTAGGAGTATGGCTGGTGGGGTGAACACCTGCGAACCAGGAAGATGCCTTTCGCTGTAATCATTCAGTCTTACCCAGTTGGAATCTAGTGGCGTATGGCCATTCAGCTAGGGTAAGAGAGATGATAGCAATGTGTTGGCCAACTATGTTCTTGGTCAGTTGATCTCGCTTCTGAAACCATATCTCACACGGGAGGGTCAACATGAGACCGGCACAGAGGGCATGGATCAAGCAATGTTTATTTGGGCTATTTAGAGGTTTGGGAAAAATGGATGGAAAACCAACACAAAACCTCCTCAATAACAGAGTGGCTCTTCTAGTATTCAACAGTCTGAGTCTTAATTGGTAAATCTCACTCTGGGTTCACTTTCTGGGGTTGATGATCAATTTACGGTCACACAGATTCCTGCCATTTTGAGTGTTTCCTACACTTCTTTCTCGACACGTCTCTTGGTAGACTATGATCCTGTACTTCTCGTCGTCGTTTGTGGGAGACTTCTTTTCGTGGGTCTTTTGGTCCCATCAGCATGCAACTTGTTAAACCTCGCCCTTTCGAATTACCCATCATTCACACCCATAGTGAAATACAAGCCACGCCTCCCATCCACCCATTATGGACACACACAGCTGTCCCTGCTAAAGGAGGGAGAAGGGCTAGGTGGCAGCCTCTGCAATAGACTTTATGCCCCAAGCAGGCTACTGAAATAAACAACAGCATGCCAGTACTCTACAAGACAGCTCAGCGGGATGTGACATTAGAACACATCCACAAGAGACCAGGTTTGAATCCCCAGAAAGGGAGCGGCAAAAAACAAAAGTGTTCTTCGCCAATGTGTAGGAACAGTTGTCAGCTTGAGGAAAAGTAAGAGAACGATGACTGATTTTACCAAAAAGTAGAGAAAGGTTGTATGGTTTAGTTCCCGATCACTTCGACCTCTAATGTAACTGCAGCCTGTCTGCATGTTACCTGGTTTCATCTAAACTGGATTATTGCAATGGTCCATATCAAGGAATACTAGCTTTGCAGATCCAGCACCTGAATATGGCGCCCGCTCATTCTTCACATCCCTCAGAGAATGCTTGCCTCCCAGTGCTTGGCTGTACTATCATAATAGTTGCCAGTGTTGACGAGGACAAGATACAAGATGTTTGCATAGTATGTAGAGGCTTCCACAAGGCAGGCTTTCTCTTCCTAATGTACCAACTGCAGAGACATACCGGATGTTGCACCTTTTGAGAGGCAGATGGAATGCTCGTAATGATTCTGAGCTTCCAAAGTTCACGAATGGGTGGCAGGACCTTCTCACACCTGACTCCCAAACTTTGGCTCACCCGCATTACGAGCTCCAGAGTGCAAGAGAAATCGGTGGTAATCCGTGTCCCATTACCGCATCGCTGAATTACAGGCTTGGCGGTGAGGTGGAAGAAAAACCTCCAGCAAAATGCTGGCAATAATTCCGCTGCCTTACAGCCAAAATGTGCCCATTTCGGCAGTATTACTGCCAGTGGTAATACCACTGGTGGCAATACCGCTGAAATCCCCATGGGGTACTATGGGGACAAACACAGCCAAACCGCCACTTGTAATACAGCGGTATTACCACTGGTGGTAATTTCGCCGGACCAAGTGGCAGTAACGGTAATTCCGTTTGGTAGTATCTCAGTATATTTACCACCGAGATACCACTAAACGTGCAATGAAGCCCAATGACTGATAATGCCCTATTATTTTTTTTAAAGTTCTTATTATTGAATCCATTACAACAGTTGCATATATCACAGTTGACCTTTACAATCAACCAAGCATAAACAGTTCAATTGACTAGCTTATTTTACATTAAATTCAACCTAGGTTACCCCCCTCTCTCAACAAATCAACCCACCCAAAAAGAAATAAGACGCAAGCTTATGGCAGAGTCATTCATCATTGTGTGGAATAAATCCTAGGAATAATAGCCACAGTATAGGCCAGTTATTTGTAGATGATTCAAGATACAGCGTTTCATGTCCCTTGCAGAGGTCAATACCAGCGGTTCATACAAAGGATAAGTATTTGTATATTTGGGGTGTGAGTAATCCAGAAATGGAGACCATAGCCAACTGAATCTGTTTGGGGAGTCAGATGTAGGTGCAGTGATTCTTTCCATGGCCATGATTTCCCAGAGTGTTACCCACCAGTAAGCGAGAATGGACCCCTCTGGAGATTTCCAGAACTGGGCTCAGATTATTTTAGCCGCCATCAGTAGGTGTGTGATCAACTGTGCTCTGGGCCCTGACATGGGATAAGAATCATTTCAGGGACGTCTCCCAAGAGTATGTATGGTAAGCGGATCCATCGGGAGGTTTTAACCAGTGGTGTCTTTGATTTTAGCTTGGACTTCCTTCCAGTATGTCTGAATGGTAGGGCGGTGCCCCCACATGTGGGACAGATCACCCTTCTTTTGGTAGTTGTGCCAGCACTTGTTAGAGGTGTCAGGATATAGTTTGTGAAGTCTCTGAGAGGGCAGGTACCAAGGGTAGCATATCTTCAGGGATCCTGCTTTAATTGAAGTGCATTTGGAGTTCTTATGTACTCTCTCCCATATGTGCCCCCAGGATTCCCATGGAATTTCAATACCCAGTTCTTTTTCCCACTTAGCCATGTATGGATGCTTGACAGTCTCGGTAGGGCGTTCAAGCAATCAATAGCAGCTGGATATTTTCTTAGATCTAGCGCCCTCTTGCATCATCAGCTCTAACCCTGTGGGGGACCTAGTTCAGGCTTGTTTCACTGTAGTAAAAGATACGCCGTGTCTGAGTTGCGTGCAGCGTAGCAGAACCTTTCAGTTTCCGGGACGGGCACATTTTTCTGCATTCCGAGAACGTAAGAGGGAGTCCATCAGTATATAAATCGCAGAGCTGGAGTGAACCCTGTTTTTCACAACTTGTGAAGGCTCGGGGAGAATCTCGGATTCTGAGTAACCTGGGAAAGTAAGCCCAAGCCTGGTTTAAACCCCTGCTGTTTGACCGCTTTACCTCAGTGGTCCAGTAAGTGGCTATTGTACAGGAGGAGGCCATCTTTGCTACGCATAGCCATAACAACCGTGAGAAAAGGCAAGCGGGTCAATGGAAGGGTCGAGCACTGCTGTTCCAGCTCTGTGATTTCTTCCTCCCTGTGGTCAGGCCATCATTGGAGCTATATGGGAAGCCAAGTAGTATCTCCACACAGATAGGACATTCAGGTGTCCCTCCCCTTTAGATCTCAGTAAGATTTTCCAGGGCCCCCGGGGGGGATTTGTGGTCCCATATGAATTTCCCAAAAGCCTTCTGAAGGTCCTCTATCTCCCTAGGGTGAATATGCAGGGGAATGGCCTGAAAGACGTATAGCAATTTCGGGATTAGGGTCAGATTTATTGCATGCAACCGCCCCGGCCAAGAGATCTCCTGCATGCTCCAGTGTCTTAAACGTTCCTTGGCTTCCCTGAACAGCCCTGTGACATTGGCTTTTGTCAGATCGTCCTGTTTAGGCGTGATATTGACCCCCATGTATAATGTTTCCTGCTTCGCCAATCTAAACGGGAACAAGGAAGAGAAGGCCACCATCGTGTCAGGGTTCCATGTGTTAAAATCGCAGCAAAAATGGCTGTGGACACAAAATATCATGGCAAAAAGGCAGTGGCTTAGCCGCCGCAAACCAAGTAAAGGATGCGGCGGACACCCCCACAACACCCGGACACATTATACAATTTAAGAGGAGCGGGGGACACCCCCACAACCCCTGCTCCCCTTAAATGGTGTAATGGGGTACACCTTTAACCGGTCAAACCATGCCATTTTTGCCACGATTTTTGTACAGGCGACATTTCTGCCGCAATGTTATCACTGCATACCTTGTGTCAGGGCTAGCTCTGATATTTAGCCCGATCAATTTATTTTTGTTAATTGTAATCCCTTAGGTGTCTCCAAAATTCCCTAGAGTGTTCAGTAAGGCCGGTAGGAAAGAACGAGGTCCGATGAGGAAGCATATATCGTCGTCTGCATGAAGGGCTATCCTGTTGGTTTCAGCTCTGTGTGAGATCCCATGTATATTGGGGTCCAATTAAATTTGTTGAGCCAAGGGTTGAATCACTAGAGCGAAGACTAGGGCGGCAGAGGGCATCCCTGTCTGGTCCCACACCCCATGTGTATCGGGGTGGACCAGTGGCCATTCACTCTGATTTTGGTTTGGGGAATCTGAAAGTTGGCCATAAGAAATCACGAAAGGTGTGGGCCGAAGCCATAGGATATCAATAAGTCCTGCAAATAATCCCAATGGGCACTGTCAAACACCTTGTGGGCATCCAGTGATAGGATCACAACCTCCCCTTGCACAGCGCATTTAGATCAATCACCCTTCTGATGTTATCGTGGGCTTCCCTGTAGACTATAAACCTTATTTGATCATAATCTGTTATTGCTGGTAAAATCTCTCCGAGTCTGGATGCCAGGATTCTGCTATATAATTTTGGGTCCATATTTAACAGGGCAATGGGATGGTATGAGGAGCATTCCTCTGAGTCTTTCCCAGTTTTAGGAGCAGGGTAATTTCAGATTCGGCCATTGACTCTGAAACCCTATGTGACTAAGAAGGGATTATATAGCTTCATAAGGTGAGGTGCTAGGATTTGAGCTAAGGTTTTATAGAATGTGTTTCTGTACCGATGAGGTCCTGGAGCTTTCTCATTATGGAGGGCCCTAGTAGCTTGGATAATCTCCTGCTCAGTTATCAAGCTTTCGAGCGTCTTATGGTGATGAGGAGGTACCTTCAGAAGGTGAGCCGAAAATATAAAATGGGCACTTTGGGGTGCGTTTGATTCGTGAGCGTCCGTTAAATTCTCAAAATGTTGTTCTACTATTCAGCGCTTCTCAGCTTCAGCAGTGTTCCTTATCCCTGTCATGTCCATCAGTGCTGCAATGTAGTTGCGTTCTCGCAATTTGCGTAGTTTAAATGCAAGCAGCTTGTTGGCCTTATTCCCTTTCATGTAGTAGTGCTGTTTAGTGCGTAGTACAGCTTGCACAGTTTTCTCAGTTATGTGAGTTTCAAGTATTGTCCTAGCTACTCATAAGGTCGTAAACGCTTTCTTGGAACCTGTCCGATTATGCGCCATTTCAGCCTCTCTGACATTATCCTCCATGGGAGCCTGGTGAGCAGTTTTAGCTTTTAAAAATGCTGTAGATTGGTTTATTAATTCCCCTCTCAGGACCGCTTTCCTCGCATCCCATACTGTCCTAAAATCCAGTTCCCAAGTGTCATTTTCTGCAAAGTAATTCCATAGAGTCTCTAAAATGTGCGCTCTGATTACTACTTCTCTGAGGATAAAATCGTTCAGCTTCCATTCCGGTCTCTCCCTTGGGAGGCCTGATCCAAGTACCAGACTACATTTGACCCGGGGAGTGGTGTTAAAGGATGCTAGGGTGGATCTCAATTGCGAGAGTGTCAGAATCAAGGTGTTAGAAAGGAGCACCATGTCTAGAATCGAGAATAGTGAGTGCAGCCCTGTTCCCCTGGATGGAAGAACCTCCAGGCCTCAATTAGTGCGTGATCACAAAGGAGTTTTGTCATGGCCTGGAAGTTCCAGCTGCCATTGGTTTCAGACGGGAGTGTCTTATCCTCTAATATGTTTACAACACCATTGAAATCTTCACTGATTATAATTTCCCCTTGAGCAAATCCCACCAAAACCCTAGAAAAAGATTTTGCAGATTCTCCTGCTTGACCCAAACAGCATACAGTTGTTCCTCGAGCCAGAGGACTTTGCTTGCCAGTTCCACATGTTCGTGGGCCTGTTCACAAACTGATTTTTCAATGACTGGAGAGATACACAATCTTTTGGGACAGCCTGCCGCCTATGTCATTAATCTCTTGTTTGATATCGGCCGCCATGTTGGACGGGTCAAGTTTGGTGGCCAGCTCATCTCCCCGTCCCTCTGCCAGGCCAGGCACGTGAACCTGCACAGTGGCAGTCTGAGGAGGCCTCCCTTTCATGTCCTGCAACTGTAACATGGACTTAATGTCACATGACTTTGGCTTGGGGGTGGTTTTGGACATGTTTGGAAGCCTACCGCCACTCAGCAGAGTCCTAAAACCAATGTAAGATCAGATGCTCTAGCAGCACCCGACTTCTAGGTAGGTGGGCATATTTCTTGTTCAAGATCTCTCTATCCGGGTGCACTGTGTGAGCCACCCGCCATGGTTCTGCGCCCGTAGCTGTGGATTTCCAAAGTCTGCAGCTGAGGGTTCTAATTTACTTCTCCGTCCCAACTTCCTCATTCACAGTTCATATTTCCAGGCCTCACGTGTGCAGGACTGTCACCACAGGACGGGGGAAGGAGAGCACGGTCCCCTACGCAACAGCATCCGGCACATGGAGGGTCATCAGCAGGGTCTTGGCGTGCCAAACCTCCTGAGTATTTCAGTATGCATTCCTAGCTGGCACAGCAGTATTCCGGCTCTGCCTCCAGTGCATCAGCTCACCCACAGGGAGATCTGGGGTGTCTCTCGGCCCGAGGCTGTTCACCAGTTGGAGAGAGATAGGCACACCAACCCTGCCAGCTGCTTCACCGCAGGACAGCTCTTGTGCAGCCCCTGCTGTCACACTGTGTCAGCCCAGGCGTGAGTGGTGGAGGACGCCCCCCAGTATCACCTGCAGCCGTAGGGATAACCACCCCAGGGCTCTGTTGTCAGAAATGGAGGCCGATCCCTCCTCCGGGCTTACAGCGAGCAGCAGGAAAGTGTCACGACTCGTGACCCAAAACCCCACTGGCATGGCCACATGCCAGGTAGGGTTAAGACTCAGGGTTCACTTAAGGCCCCAAGGGCCTTTGACTATCCTCATGGACTCTCCTGGAGTCAGTCCTGGCGCCTTTGGCGCCAGGCTCATGTTCAGGTTGGGACACAGTCCTGAAGGGACTACTTTTCATTGGAGGCCTGCAGCCAACATGGAGGCACCCACACAGCCTAGTTCCTAGAACCAGACTGTGCGATGCAGTGTTTTGGGTGTGGTAGCCGGACTACTTTACCTGGACTACTTTACTAGAGGGCTATATAAACAACACCCAAGTTACAGAACGTGCTTCGCGTTATTCTGCAACCAGCATCGTGACGCTCATCGTGTCCAGAGACCAGAATCCGGCGATCCTTGAACAGCGGACCTGCAGAGGAGACAAAAGAACATCATTAGCAGTCTCTGCTTGCCTGCAGCTTCCAATCCATCTATTATCCGTCTTCCTGCAGCTCGCGGTCTTTCATCCAGTCGGCAGCATCACCGGGACATCACACACGCACCAGAACGAAGCACCTGGAGGGAGAGAGAAATAAGGACAACGTTAAAACAGGTTACTCACGGCATTTACGGCAGTAATCACGAGAACCTCACCCGGCTGGGTATTTCTTGGCCGGCTCCGCTCTGGAAATCTTCACATGCCTAGAAAGACCATTGCGACCTGAAAAGGAATAAAGAACACAGGTTAGCAAAAGAAGACATTACCGCGCCGCACTTCGCACTTAACCTACCATCCATCACACGCTCCTGCGTCCATCATCCGGGTAGGAGCCCGATCCAAGCTGCGCATCCACTGAACCCCCATGCACCTAAGGGGGAATAAATAAGGAAAAGACATTAATAGCAAGAAAAGAAAGCAGGGAAATTTTAAGATTGCTTTAACCAGACTTATCTCCTTAAAGGCACTTGAATGGGTTAGCCCCACTGAAGTTAACTCAGTCGCTCAAACCTGCAGAAAACTACGCGCCCCTGCACAGAAGGCAGGACGGAGGGCACGCCAGACATCACAACAAGGTGAGGAGTGGGCCATCAGATCGAATCCAAGGAGCGGGGGAAAGAAAACAAAATATGTTCCTAAGTCCAGTCCTCCTGTGTTTTTAGGCACAACTTCCATAGAAGGCACCATCCAGAATCGGGAAGGGCCCAGGGTGAATCCGGCAACCAGGGCATAAGGGCATCCCCGTGGATACCAGGTGAGCGTAACAGAACGCGAAGCCTCTATAACATTATCCACCTGGGCGCCATGGAGACTTCTGAAATGGACCAACTGGCCCAGTTATTAGTACAATTACGTGCCGAAGTGCATTCGGCTAGGCAAGAGACTAATACCCTGTGAAGGGATCTTGTTGTTACCAAGGATCGCACCGAGGAAATCAGCAGGCAATTATTGCAATCACAGGCCGGAAAAGCTCCATTACCCGGGAATAATCCACCGGCCGAGGCCACCACATCATCTGCCACTCCAGTACAAATCACCTTACCCGGGGCAATAACGTTAGCAACGCCAGAACGGTTTTCAGGTGACCCAAGAAAGTATGCTGCGTTTATGAATCAATGTCGTCTTCATTTCCTCTGCAGACCAGGCGCATTCCCTAACGATCAGGCTCGAGTAGCATTTATTTTGTCTTATCTGAGCGGTAGTGCAGCAGACTGGTCAGTGCCGCTTGTGAGCTATGATGATCCATTACTAGGTGACTTTGGGTGTTTTCAGAGGGAAATGGAAAAACTCTTTGCTCGACACACCCATGAACAAGCTGTAGACAATGAACTCTTGTCACTCCGGCAAGGGAATCAAGACGTACTAACATACATAGCAACCTTTAATAGATTAGTGGCTGAAACCAGGTGGCCTGAAGACAAGAGAACCACATTGTTTCACCGAGGCCTTCGAGGGGAATTAAAGGACGTCTTGGCTCAGGTGGTTGATCCACATAGGGACTGTAGTGAATTTATCAACCTGGTGGTGCAACTAGATTATCGACTACAGGATCGGAAAGCAGATCGGTCCAGATCAGATACACGGGCTGTGTATCTTCGAACCAAGGATGCAGCTCCACGCACGTCAGAGAATACCACAGAGCCAATGCAAATCGGAGGCATACGAACACCGTAAACAAAAGCTGAAAGAGACAAGAGAAGTCAACAGCAGTTATGTTTGTACTGTGGACAATCAGGGCACTTCCTAAAAGACTGTCCGATAAAACCCCCCAAGCGAATTGTGGGAGCTACAGAAAAGGATGTGAGGAAGGAGTCTGAAAACTGCCTAGCTTGACAAAAGTAGAGGTCAGTTTGTCGAGTGAGAGCAATGAGCCACCAACCTCACATTTTGCAATACCAGTGATCCTAATCAATCACCAACAACCATCAAGGATGCATACCATTGAAGCTTAAATGGACATCGGAGCAGTTGGGAATTACATTGATCGAGATCTGGCCTCACGGATGGGGCTTCCCTTATGTTTTAAGCCGAACACAGAAAAGGTAACCATGGTGGATGGGACAGAAATTGCTTACGGACCAGTAACCCAATGTACAGCAGGAATAACCCTGCTCTGCCAGGACGGATACCAGGAAACGATTTCCTTTGATCTCATCAAGTCACCTCAGTTTCAGCCTATATTAGGGATGCCATGGTTAGTTGCTCATAACCCTCGGATAGATTGGCATGCAAGAAGATTGACTTTTCCACGTGATTGCACATCCACCTGTTATTTCCAAGAAAACAAATCCAGTTTAAATGTTCCTACGAGTCCTAGAATCGGCATATCTGCACTTGGCGCAACTAGCATGAAGAATACCAGGATTTCCAGGATGTGTTCCAGAAGGAACAAGCTAATACACTACCGCCGCACAGGTCTTATGATTGTCAGATTGACCTAATACCTGGTGCACAGATCCCTTGTGGCAGAATCTATGCGCTCACAGAACCAGAAAACCAGCATCTAAAATCCTATCTGGACCAGTACTTGGCAAATGGATTCATTCTCCCATCTAAATCACCGGCAGCCAGTCCCCTAGTCTTTGTACCAAAGAAGGAAGGGGACTTGAGAACCTGTATTGACTATTGCGCATTGAACCAGACCACTGTGAAGAACCGTTACCCCCTGCCACTTATTCCCGAGATGCTGGATCAAGTCAAAGATGGCCAGATTTATACTAAGTTAGACCCCAGGAGAGTGTACCACCTGGTCCGAGTTAAAAAAGGAGATCAATGGAAAACGGCCTTCCGTACCAAATATGGGTCGTTTGAGTACCAGGTAATGCCTTTCGGACTTTGTAATGCCCCGGCAGCGTTCCAATACTTTATGAACGACGTCCTAAGGGAATTGATCGATGTTTGCGCCCTGGTCTACATAGACGACATTCTAGTGTATTCAACCTCGAAACAAGACCATGTCAAGCATGTCCGCGCTGTCCTTGCCAAACTGCACCAACATCGACTCTATGCAAAACTTGAAAAATGTGTTTCCCATGTAACCGAAGTAGAATTTCTGGGTTTCATTCTTACTCCGAAAGGCATCCGAATGGATGTACACAAGGTGGATGCCATTCTTAAATGGCCTTCTCCGACCTTGTTAAAAGCGGTCCAGAACCTGCTGGGCTTTGCAAACTTCTACCGTCGGTTCATTCCGGTCTTCTCTCATATTGTGTATCTGATCACGTTACTTCTACAAAAAAATAATAAAAAATTCATGTGGATAGAAGACGCCGAAAAGGCCTTCCAAGAACTTAAGGAAAATTTCACCTCAGCCCCGATTTTGCGACATCAAGGGTCCAGATCTTCCTTACATCGTGAAAAACGATGCCTCCAGCATGGCTTTCGGGCGGTTCTTTCTCAGAGGGACCCTGAAACTGGCCAATTGCACCCCGTGGCCTTCTGGTCGAGAAAATTCACACCCCCTGAACTCAATTATGCCATCACCGATAAGGAACTGCTTGCTATAAAATCTGCCTTCAAGGCATGACGACATTACCTCTTGGGAGCCAGGTATACAGTCACGGAACCTACAATATTTGAAAACAGCGAAAGCACAACCCTCACGCCAATTAGGATGGGCCCTTTTCTTCGCCGAGTATGACTACATGATCACTTATCGACCAGGCGTAAGAAACTGAAAAGCAGATGCACTATCCCGCATGGGTATCGACGAGGAAGTATATGCAACCGCAGATCCAGTAGCCATTATTCCTGAGGACAAGCTCCTAGGCCTCACCACAGCTTTAACACAAACTGAGCTTAGAAATGTGATCCAATGCGAAATAACACCTTACAAACTACTGGAATGGCATACCGGAGGAAAACAATACACTGTTAAAGATCAACTGCTATATTTTGATGAACGCCTGTATGTGCCTAAAATAGAGCTACAGCAACTAATCATTTCGGACTATCATGATTCTCTGATTGAAGGTCATCCCGGGATTGCTAAAACCCTAGCCAAAGTGAAGTGCAATTATTTGTGGCCTACTTGGCGGCGAGACGTCATCCAATATGTTCAATCTTGTGGAGTGTGTGCACAAAACAAGTCACTAAAACAAAAACGAGCTGGCCTCCTGCAAACATTAGAAATTCCTCCTGCACCATGGCACACACTTTCTCTCGACTTTATTACCAATTTGACTCCCAGCCAAGTGTTCAATAACATTTTGGTAGTAGACTTATTTTCGAAAATGGCACACTTTATCCCTTTCAAAGGACTCCCGGATGCATCCCATCTAGCAAAAGTGTTCCTTGAAAACATTATCAAACTGCATGGATTCCCTTCAGTCCTGGTCTCTGATCGAGGCAGCCAATTCGTATCTACCTTCTGGAAAAAGTGCTGCTCTATGGCTCAAATCGACATCCGACTATCCACCAGCCATTACCCCCAAACAGATGGTCAAACAGAGAGGACCAACCAGACTCTCAAACAATACATACGGTGCATGCTGCACCAAGTCGAAGGAACCTGGAAAGATCTATTATGGATAGCCGAATATGCTTACAACAATTCATTGCATTCCAGTACTGGTCAAACACCTTTCTACACCCTCTCTGGCAGACATCCACGTACTTCTGAACTAGACAGCCCTCCCAGTCTAGAAATGCTGGCAGTAAAGACTTCATTCAAACATCACTCTGGCCTTTAAAAAGGCAACAGAACAGTTAATCCAAGCCAAAAACAAGCAAAAAAGGCTTGCTGACCAACATCGGAAAAAGACCCCTGACTATCAGGTAGGAGACAAGGTTTGGCTAGCCGCAAAATATATACCTCTAAACGGAACCCAGACTTTTCGTCCTCGCTATTTGGGACCTTATTCTGTTCAAGCCATCATAAATCCTGCAGCTGTTAAACTAGCATTAACAGCCAAACATGCGAATTCACCCAGTATTCCACTTTTCACTTCTTAAACCAGTACAACCCGGTACACGAGTTAAGCCACCACCTGAACCCATTGTGGTTGATGGAGAACCCGAATTCAAAGTGAAACAAATCCTGGATTCCAAATATACCAGATCCAAACTATACTATCTAGTCGATTGGAAGGGTTACAGCCCTCAGAATAGATCTTGGGAACCTAGTGAGAACATTCATGCGCCACGTTTGATTAGACTATTTCATCAAAACTTTCCAGCCAAACCTGGACCAGGCAGGAGAATCACTTTAGGAGGGGCCTTGGGGGGGGGGGGGCGTGCTGTCACGACCCGTGACCCATAACCCCACTGGAATGGTCACATGCCAGGTAGGGTTAAGACTCAGGGTTCACCTAGGGCCACAATGGCCTTGCACTATCCTCATGGACTCTCCTGAAGTCAGTCCTGGTGCCTTTGGCGCCAGCCTCATGTTCAGATTGGGACACAGTTTTGAAGGGACTTCTTTTCATTGGAGGCCTGCAGTCAACATGAAGGCACACACCCAGCCTAGTTCCTAGAACCAGACTGTGCGGTGCAGTGTTTTGGGTGTGGTAGCCCGGACTACTTTACTAGAGGGCTATTAAACCACACCCAAGTTACAGAACATGCTTTGCATTATTCTGCAGCCAGCAGCGTGACACTCATCGTGTCCAGAGACCAGAATCGGTGATCCTTGAACAGCGGACCTGCAGAGGAGACAAAAGAACATCATTAGCAGTCTCTGCTTGCCTGCAGCTTCCAATCCGTCGAGTATCCATCTGTACAGGAGGGCGTAGCATCCTCTGATGGGCCCATAGGTCAGAGCTCACCCTCATGTACCTGTAAGACAAGATAGCTGCACCTTGAGGAGGTTGGGTGCAGGATTCACATACTCCAACACAATTCAATAAGGACAACTCAAGGATTTGGCAAAGAGACTGTTAAGTTCATAAAGGTTTATTTCATGCCACTGCTGGCACAGTGCACACTCAGCATCATGGTCAAGTTCCCTGACTCAACCACCCCCCAGCTCCACACAGAACTCACTCTTGTAGCAAAATGAGAGGGAGCATTCTTCCCTACACAGTCTAGGCAACCTCATCGTTAGCATTAGCTCATTGGGCAATTCTTTTTTAATTGAAGTAAACCTTCAAAATGAAATACGCTCTAGCATGCATTTCAGACTTTTTCTTCGTGCTCTGCTCAATTATACTTGGTGCAGCTGGACCCTTCAGATAAGATTCCAGACAAGGCCTAATTAAAAGCCTGGGTTCTGCCCATTCGTCAAGTTTCTGAAAGCATGTCCTTGAATGTCTCAACTTTAAAATGACCTCATCCTACACACTTTGAGCACTACTTAATTTCTTCTCATTTTAGCCACATTTTCAGTTACATGTATTTTCAGTAAAGGCATTGGCAGCGCTAATTTCTGTCTGTGTACAGAAAATCTTATTGTCCATTCTGTGCCTTGCCACCTTACTACATCATGATAATGACATTTTTGACATTATAACCACAATGATTTTTTGACTACTTGTATATACTAACATTATGAATAACATTTTAATATAATTACAACACCAAATTAGTCCATACAAACTTCTCTGCTTAGGCTTAAGTGGGGGGGGGGATGCCCTCCACTTCATTCAGTTGTTGATTCAATATATCTTTAATTTGGGTCCTCCAGTACACTCCGCCGTCTCAAAAGTTCTTTGTTTGTAAAACAACAACTTTGAACCATACCCAATGTCTATTCTCCTCAATATTGATCTAAAATATCTTAACACAATTTTATAATTTGGCACATGCTAACTTATTGTTATTTAAAACAAACATGTGTGTGTCATCTCCTTCCATGTAAGCCCCACTTCCTGTAATCATTTGCTTTCAAACTAACTCTATGCCTTAGCCAATTCACAGCCATTGTGAGACTCGAGAGGTTTGGTCAAGCTTTGAGGTAACCCATTAGCCCATTGTCTCTTCGTATGTCACACCTTGTCTGCAACTCCCACCCCAAAAAATACAGTCTCTCCTTGATCATCTTCTCATGCCCATGCATATCGTTTTCACTTTGTCCTTCCCTCTTCTCCACACTTTTTCCTTTTCCGTATCTTCAGTTTTACTCGTCTTTTGTTTGGCGTTAGTGGACCGTCTGCGTCCTGTCGCCTTTTCCTTTCCATTGTGCTGTTTTCACAGTTGGTCTCTCAGGTTCTTTTGATGCTTAGACCAGAAGTCCATTGTTTTTCCTTTTCACAAGAAGTTCACATTTTTCCCAGAGTGTCTCTGTTTCAAAAGGGTTCATTGTTCAATGAGTCCACAAGAGAGGACGTTCCAGCATGGGGACGCAGAGTTGGGGGAGTCTTTTTGCAGACACAATTCAGCGTTGGGCTTTCACTGGGTTTCTCTATGACCTCCCTCTTTCCTCACGCGGTTCAACATTAATTTGCCAAGGCATACAGGTCCCTTGACGTATACCTGTAATATAAAATGGAATGAGTTTCTTTTGTAAAATAAACAGGTCTCTAGTATTTAACACATTTCCTACCAACCCATTTCCTTAAAACCTCTTTTTCGCATTGGCTCTTATACCTTATTCCCTAGAAATTGTGAGACATTCCCTCTTATTTGACACCCGTGACTCCTAGACAAGCTACAAAACATTTTCTTTTAAATATTTCCCTTTTGTGGGTCATTTTCAAACTATAACTAAAATACCCCCCATTCCTAGCTCTGTGTCAGCTGGCTTAGAAAATTATTTTTGTTCTCAATAACACGAAATACACCTCATCCTTCATGGGACACATTTTCCCCTTCCGGGTGCCACATGCAACCCTAAGGAGACAAAACAATTAAAGAAAGACGTCTTCTTCTTTCCTGGTCTTCTAAGCACGTCCGTAGTAGATGAGAGAAACGTCCTTGGGGATCCCCGTCCTCTGTAGAAAGTCAAAATAGAGACAAAAGTCATTCAGGCATTGGCACGGGGTCAGGTTTTCTCCCCAACTTCAACCCCTTTCCTACTTTTCTGCTAAGAACAAAAACTCTCTGGGTCATTCTCCCCAATTCGTTGGTGCACATAAACAACTGTTTTCCAACCACATCGCGGGGATACTTAGTTTCGGCTTGGTTCTTTGCTCAGCTCAGCTGCACATTCTTCCAGGTTAGGAGTACATTCTTGCTGGTTAGCTGCACATACTTCCTCAGCTTAGCAGCCATTCTTCCTATTATTTTCTTGTGGTTAGTTAGACCATGGTCTATGCTTGTGATTTGTGTTCATCCGATGGAGATAAAACAGAGGCGTTTCGCTGCACACCGTCCCTGTCTAACTTGATCTAGCCTACCCCTGTCTTCCAAGAATATGGCACCAATTATTACTACGTGCCTCAATTTTTATCATTCCCATTAATGTTTGCCTATTCTAATGCTTGCATACCTCTATCATAACAATCCTTTCGACATCATGAACATGAAAATGATTACTCACCTTCAATTTTACCTCTGTTCTCTGTGGTTGTCTGAAATGGCCATGTTGTTATCTATGTTCTACTCTTTCCACACCTGTTGTATCTGTCTTGGGAAAAACAGCTAACTTTTGAAGACATTGTGTCTCTTACTACCTTTTTCCTGTTACTCACCTGGATCCTCTTACCTTTAGTGTTGATCAATTGTGTGTTCACACCCTTTTGACGTGAACTAGTACTTACCTTTTTCTTTTTCTCCCTAATTTAAGATCATGCAGACAATTTCTTGTGCTTCCACGCAAGAGGTCCATAGTGTTATCTGTAAAATGAATCAAAATCATTACAGGCACTCAAAAGTTGTTTTTTATTTACCTCACTATGTTTTCTTAAAATGACTTGTGTGAGTTTCCTTTGTTTAATTGACCCAATTTTCAGCCATGCTCCTTTCCTTGGTCTTCATGGTCTCCGATGCTTTTTATTGCCCAATGCTTCTTTTTGCTGTTGGCCAGGAAACCTCATAAGTGCTATTTGTTTTCCACTTTTTGCTTTTTTTTGTCCGTTTTATGCTTTTGAGTGTATCCCTTATCCTTTTATTCATTTGCCCAATTGTTCCCATTTCTCAATTTTTCCTTTACTCAATTTTTTATTCAAGATAACCATGCATTTTCATTATTTCCTGGTTTATTTATTTGTTTATTTATTCCTGTAACCAATCCTTTTGCGCTTCCTCACCTCTTCTCTGACCCTACCTTCTACCTTTTCCCTTAATTTCTACGTTCATCTGTCCTTTGAACTTCTTCATCCCTTCTATCACGTACCCTTTGCTTTTCTTCTAACCTTTGCTGTTTCTGTCTGTCTCGTTCATAGGCTGCTCTCTGGTTTGCGATTGAGCTGCTCTTCTTGCTCTTCGCAATGTAGCTGTTCCTGCCTTAGCCCATCTTTCCTTCTTATCCTTTCGTCCCTTAACTCCTTCTCTTTCTTCTTTCTCTGTGCCTCATCTAACGTCCCTCAGTCTCACATCATCACCTCCTTTACCATCGAGTTTCAACAACATCTATCCTCCCATCCATTCGTCCTTTGCGAATGCTATCTCATCAGTTCTGTCTTTATTTCCTTTCCAATTCTTTCCCTCTCTCTCATTATCGAGAGGTGCACTAATCTGTGCCTGATCCTTCCCTTCATAATTGCGTCTCTCCTTGTCCCTTGGGACTGCGGAGGTGGGATTCTTGTCTTTTATTATTCCCTTGATTTTTTGTACTGTATGTAGGCGACTCGTAAGCGGGGTTGCTATACCCTGTGGCTGCTTTAGCTCTCTTAATGGGTAGAGTCCCTCAGGCTTACTTCCCACGGTTCCTGTTTCAGGCGGGGCAGGTGTCGTGGTAGGCGTCTCACCCCCCGTGCCTATATTTAGTATCCAAGCTGCTGGAGGCTCTTCCTCCTTTCCTTGTTCCTATATTTTTCACAATTTGAGAATAACGCAGCGTGTTCTAACTTCTTGCTTGTATGAGTGGCATGGAAGTAAGTCGTCATGCGTTGCATGATGGCTTTAGATAGAGGCCTAATTTGTGGCCACGGCATAAACACCTTGTGGGCGGTACCTTTAACCCACTCAGTGTTTAGTGGAGTAATGTTTTCCAAGATTAAATCTGTTTTTAATAATATCCTTATGCCAGTCCAACACTCCCATCACTATGGGCGAGCACCGAATGCTGCAAGCTCCAATCCAATCCTTTCCCGCCAAACTATTTATACCACCAGTTTACTCAAGAACATCAATCCGTGTGCCATTCCCTCTCAACTATAGAATCGTGTAAAAACCCTTACTCGATTTCAAACAACAGGGAGACAAAATACCTTTACATGTGAGATACAAGAGGACATGTATAACAGACACTTGACAGACTAGACAAACACCAGCTGGACTCACACATACATGCCTTCTAATCAATACCCCGACATGGGGTCTAAACAAACCCCTTTGATGCCGTCTTTAAACGTCACTGTATCCTAATTGTCCCCCATTATGTGGGCTCTGAGTTCACATTTCTTCTGATCGCTGTATTAAAGCGCTGGAACAAGGCAAATCCTCTTACTTTTTCTCTCGGGTGTCCTCCCGGTAACCTTACGTTTTTCTCTTGGGTGCCCCCCCCGGTAACCTTACGTTTTTCTCTCGGGTGTGCCCCCCGGTAACCTTACGTTTTTCTCTCGGGTGCCCCCCCCCCGATAACCTTATGTTTTTCTCTCGGGTGTCCCCCCCGGTAACCTAACGTTTTTCTCAAGGGTGCCCCCCCGGTAACCTCACGTCTTTCTCTCGGGTGCCCCCCGGTAACCTTTCTCTTGAATTATTTGCCATATTTTCCTATTTTATGGCTGCCTTTATTTTCCTGGAGGTCATCTGTCTCTCCTCGTGTTTGCAAATGTCCATAAATTTGCGGCCTGCGCCTGAATTTCTAAAATCCTTCCTCTTTTTTTGTTTTGTTTTGTTATTTCCTCACCAGGTCATACAGCTACCTGTACTTTACCATGCTGCCATGATAATTAAATCTTTTGGTTTTCACCTAAACATTCTCATTGACCTACTGCCGCTTTCATGCCACATAAAACATGCTTTTCTTGGCACTCTAAACGCTATCATCATGCTTTCACGTATTGTCATTCAAACCTTTCTTCATTCATCTAAATCCTACGATACCTGAATCACAACTGCTCATCTCAAATCACAAAAGGGTTTTCCCTATTTAATAAAAATGTTCTCCACTCTGGCCGTTGAGGCCTCAAAATTATAAAATACCACCCCTGGTATGACTCCATGCAAACTGTCCTACCCCTCACGGTGGAGCTCCTGGAAGAAAAAAGCTTTTAGGACCACCCCAAAACCCCCCTTCACTACATTTGTGCTATCCTCGAAATAACCCAAAAGCAGGTCACAGATGACCCTGTAACCTCCTTCAGTTTCAGGGGGCATTCTAAGCCAAAAATGATAGAACACATGAATGGCAATGGACCATTCAGCTACAGGGCAATCCCTGCTCCTGCCCGCACATTGATTTGAAACCCCATGTAAACTCACTTGCTTCCCATCTCATGAAGTTTATCACTACCTCTTTTAACTCTAACACTATATCTGTAGCTGTAAAATAACCCTTGTTCATGTCATGCCAGGTTACATGCTACACTCTGTTTTGTTGCACCTATCGTTTGAGTGCCATTGCAGGCATGTCATTTGGGGGTCGCCATGGGTCGCAGTTGCAACCCCTGAGGTATCCCTTGTTGCCCTGCGGTTTCCCTTGCTGCCCTAAAATAAAACATTTTTTTAAAACTTCTCCTACAGTGATGTCATCAGAGGTCAAGGATCATGAGATGTCACTTCCGCTACCTCTATCATTTTGGTGGAATGACGTCCATGTGTCATTACTTCATTTTCACTACCACATGTGCTAATGCCACCGGCCCTTTTCCTTTCCCCATCATACTTACAAAACCTGCTCATTCATTTCTCGTGCCATTATCAGTGTTAAATTGTCTTACTACACTGCCATCCTTGCAGGCATATTATCAAAATCCTCACAGGCTCTAAAAGTGCATAGTGCTGCAGTGTGCAACTCTCAGTATTCTTTGAAAGAATACACATGACTTTGCGCCAGACGAGCTGCTCACTGGCTACCTATGGAGGAAAGGCTAATTTTTAAAATCACGAGTGTATGTCTCACACAGCGCTAGTTTATTTAACTGATGCTGTTACTAGGGTATGTTCAGCCCAGTGGCGGCTGGTGACTTTGAAAGTTGGTGGGGCGTACATATCTTGGTGGGAATTTGGGAACAAGCTAGGCCGACTCACACCAAAAAGTGTGCCGGTGGCTTTTCCCCCTGCAAGACATTTTGGAAAAAATGGCTTCCAAAATGTGCATTTTACTGTTCAACCCACAGAAATATGACATCACAAATCCTGTCCTAATTATGAGTCGAAAACAGCCTTGAATCCACTGAAATGTCGGAAATGGTTTTTTCCAGCTCAAGGACATCTGGACTGGACCAATGTGAAGGCATTAACAAATAATGCATATGAATACATTTTTCTAAAATGAAGCACCTATCAACACCACCAAAGGCAGTTCACAAAAATGGGAACACTGTGCCTCTGCCATATAACGCACGTACACAATAGACTTAACTAAAGGTCCACATATCATAAATACAAAGCAATATCTGAGAAAAGGTGTCACCAAACAAAGGGTATGAAAGCCAAGTGTCCAAAAAGCACACCATTGAGTAACATGTATAAGGCTGGTGGCATTCACAGATATGCACAGACACAGATTCTGCTCTTTGAAGGATCTCTGCCAGCCCAGAAAGGGGTTGAGAGTGAGGAGGCAGCTAGATGAGACTATAACCTCCATTCTCTAGCTCTTTCAGAGCCACACATGCTATAGAAAGCAGCATTCACACTCTGACTGCCATATTCCATCTGCCTAAGTTGCTGGCAGTCCTGCATGTATGTGCCACTGGAACTGCTGCCGCAATGACCCGGCCAATATCTTCTGTGATGCTCGGCCAGGGCCAGGTTGCCTACCTGCACCAGGCTGCTTGCCACCCCACAACACAAAGGAATAGAAATGAAGGTAAGACCTGGTTCATTGTCATCACTGGCTCCCCTATTGGGTGCGCCGGATGGTCAAACACAGCCTTGAATTCCCCCTCCTCATGCAAGGAATAAAATCCCAATTTAACAAGCCAATCAGGCGCGCTCACCCTGTAAACTCAGTGTTAAAATTTAGCACTACTGCTAGCATTCTGTCTCCATACAGCACTTAACAATATATAAACACATACACACGCATCAATGCAGGGCCTACCTAGATGAGAAGCTTTTCCTGCATGCAATACGAGAGGCAAGCACTTCTTAAATCCTAAGCTACGACCCAGTGCTCATGCTCATGGACTCCTTGTCACAAGCTGCTGTCCCCATTAACCAAAGGAGCTAATGCCACAGGGATAAGCTCCCTCGTCTTGTCCCCAACCCATGGAATGCTTTCTCTAGCGAACTTAAAGCGGAACCATCCCTCCTCATTTCTCGCAAAACTCTCAACCCAACTTTGGTTACCTACCTCTATCAGTTCCCCCAGCGGTGACTGTACTCATCCCACTTTGCTAAATTAACCACTATGCTGAGTTTTACTTAATATATACTCTATCCAGTGTGAGCTTAACATGCAGCTCATTTATAGTAATTACAATATATATCTATTTGTCCTATAACAACAGGCGATGCTTCGTCACGCAGCCCCTAGTGTATGCCTTTTTATTGTAATCTGAAAGCCCTTCCTTGTAATAGCACCACGATGCCTACAGGCATCTGTGTGCTCCATGCTACTAGGAATCGCTCATTCCTTGCCAGATGACAGTAGGCCCCAGAGACGTTTTTATTGGAGGGCAAATGGGGCACCTGCCCAGGGCCCCCCACAATGCTGCCTGGTCTGAAGTAAGATTCCATTTTACATCAGGCTTAAATAGCGCATGCCAGGAAAATTTGATTGCATGCTGCTGAGGCTCTAAACCCATTGCCTGTCTGTTTTGACAAGTACATTCTGCCATGATCAATTAAACATGTAATGCTTTTCGTTTTCATTGTGGAATACATAGTTTGGGTAGCATAATCTCTGCAGCGTTATTTCCCTTCTGTGGGAATGTTGCTGGTCGCGTGCAATAGCCAAAATCGAAATCCATATTCATCCACGATGGTTCAGAGGTTGGCTCAGTGTGTTAAGCACTCATTACAGAGATATGCGTTCATGTGAAAGATCAGAAAGGCACATCCCAGTAAGGCTGGCTGAACCGTCTCTAAGTCTGAAGTTCATAGACATACCCTCATATTTACTTGGTTTTGCAGCACAAGCGGTGCAATTAACAGCACTGTTCCTGTACCAGATATGGGTTGAAATTAGTTTGCTCAGTTGGGGCATTCTTAAAATCTAAGCAATCCCTCAAAAGATGTGCATAGAATATCTGTCCAAGCGGCAAACAAATATGCAAATTTGAGACTGTGCATCCAAAGTGTTCAAGCTTGTGTCCTGGCTATGCCAACAGACGGCACAGTGATCCTGGTCAAATCATATAGGATCCCTTGCATTGCTGTGCTGTCTTCTGTGAGGTTTTACCTACTCGCATGCTGGTACTCCCCTTGATAATGGAGAAACTGACGCTAAAATCATTCCCACGTTGTGTAACCCCCTTCTGTAATATTTTGGTTATTGTCAGGTTTGGAAATGCGGTTTGCGTACTTTGCAAGTCAGTTTTATAAAATGTGATCGTTTTAGTGCATGTTAAGAGCTGGAAGAGGAAGTGCTCAAATGCAGGAATTGCAATATTGGCACAAATCCCAGCTTTTACCCTGTAAACACTGTGTGATCCTGGGCATCTCATTTACTCTTTTATTGCCTAACATTTCTGAATTGCCAGCCCCTAAACCTTTCAAAACGGCCAGCCGTTCAAAGTGATTTTCATTCCAGGGTATGCTTTTCATTGAAGCACCACTCATAGTTTCACTGGCTATGGGGTTGTTTCCACTATGATAGTGAGCATTGATATATTGGACACTACAGGCACTTGTCCCCTTAATCTCTAATGGCAACGCAATTTGAAAACCATGTCCCACTGCTACACTGGATAGAGACACCTTCCTGGCAGCTTCTATTCTGCCTTCACTATTTATGCTGTGCTATCTACGGCTTTCTCCTTCTTTTATGGTCTATTCTATCCATGCTTGAGCAGTTTTGCATTCTCTGAGGCAGCTAATGTGAGTTCTCTGCCTATTCTGGGTTGCATGTATCTTTTCACATACAGTCCTACATTAATACTGCAGGCTGCATACTTTCCCGGATGCTAAAAGGTATCTTGTTTCTGTACTAGAAGAGAAGTAACCTTGTCGTAGATTGCTAATCTGGGCGTTCAAATGCTACTTGTGTCTCATTCTGATTAGTGCAGGAATGGAGAGGGTAGGAAGCTCAAAAGGGCGTAAACATGCTTATCTTGAATGATGCACGGCCCATATGTATGTCTCACAGAGAGTAAGGCCTCTAGGCAATACTTAATATTCCCATACAGATGCCTCTCATAAGACAGGTGAAACGCGCACAGGCTATCGGTAAATGAATGCATTTCTTGTTAACCTCATTGGCAGTATGCAAAAGATGTCTTTTTGTCCGCGCTCTTTCATCCTTATCGGAATGAATCATTCTTGTTAGTCCTCCAGACCCTCCACGTAAGACCAATAATATATGCCTATCCTTAAAACTCCACAACCGGAGGCCTAGCTTTAGTCATCCGGCTCCTAAAAGCTGGAATGTCCACCCACCAGTGCTAAAATGACAGAATCTTGCAGTGCTTTCCTCAACAGGCTGGACTCATTAATATGCTATCAAGCCCCTTTCCTAATTTCGTCATGATAAACAGCTAGGCTGGTTCTAGAAATGCCAGTCATGTGCTAATTCTTCTCTTGTTCAATGTATTCTTGCGTTAGTACCATAGCATCCTCTGTGCTCGCCAAAGATGCCACTGGGCTAATGTGCCTACAAGTTTAAATGACTACCACTGTAAAGGTGCCTATTCGACTCACACCACAGCTGACATATTTTCTAAACTCAAGTTACCTTTTTTAGTCAGCACCCGGACAATTCCTGGGGCTGTCCTGCCGTGAAACACATTCATTCTGCATGTAATGCACTCTATTTCCAAAAGTAAATGCAATGTATAAGACACCTTCACTCAAGCATTTTCCAGATCACTGAAATAACCTCACAATTACGTCGGCTGTTAGCCTGTCTCCTTACTACACTCACTTGGGTGCGATAAAATACAGCTTTGCAATACAGGATCATTTGCCACGCAGCGCTTATCTCAAAGACTGTCTTTGCACATTCCTTTCTTGATAAATCACTGCTTTCACTTTCGTGGGCCATAATAAGGGGCCTGTTTTATTTCTCTTGTCAATCCCCTTTAGACATTAGTTCTCAACTGTGTTTTTCCAAACAGCTGCTCTGATGTTAAAATATAAAAACTCCACTATCTTTAATCACTACTTGCAACCTCATACAAACATTCTAACAAAACAAGCTTATAATAAATATTTCAGATCAACATCTTTTGAATTTAGGCGCACATGCACCCTCGATTACATTTCACTAAGCTATGTGTTTGCTTTAAAAGTCTTGCAATTATTCCTTGTATTTTACACACTTCACAGGCTCAAAGTTACTAGTTCTAACCGGACCTCCTCTGCACTTCAAAGCTGAAAGCATTACCACACGGTGCATTCCTTTCGCTCAGTGCGCTTAACGCACGAGAACAGCACTTCTATAAATCACTATAACTCAGACATTTTAATGCGAAAATCTATCGTTCTTAGCACGATTTATTAGTTATCTTGCCTGCTATGAGGAAATTATAAATTTAACTCCATAGCTGACGTTTGCATTTTTTGTGTTGGCTTATAGTGCGACAGCTTTTTGCACTTATCACAGGGCTGTTTAACTCTTTTTGGGATGAAATCACCACAAATTTGTGTGCTTTAAATCTTTAAATCATTACATCTGATAACCTATCTTAATATAATTTTTTTTTCGCAATTTCAAAACCTTTTTTTTTTGCTTAAAATATCCTTTTTACACTAATTCCAATATTTTTACAGTGCACATACAGTTATGCCGTAAAATAAATCACATTAACAGCCGTAACATACAACAATTAGACACACAACATAAAATGACGTGACAAAGTCAGCCACGATCTGGTCGGCTGCATGCGAGCCCCGCATGAATATTTTACTCTTGTTATTGATTTTTAAATGCTGTTACGGTTTTGGTTTGTTCCCAATCTTGACTGCCGTTATTCTTTTCCCCCGTGTCCCTGTCTCTATCGGCTAGTCTGCCCCATCCCTAAATCATAGCAATTTTTTGTTTTTCACTCACCTCTCCCACCGTTCGTCTCCTGACCCTCGCGATCACCGCCTTCTTCAGGTTTTCGTCTGGTCAGCTGCCCGTAGGAATGAGAAGGGATATGTTTATAAAAACAGGTCCCTTCAGGCCCGTTACACTATCATTGTCTACGGGGAGCTCACAGTCTACTCAGCGCGAAATGGCGAAGGACTTGTGATATTGCCGAAGACCTAGAGTTACTTTGTGTCGACGGCCATTAGATGTCTTATTTTAATCAATAATTAATGGTCAAAAACCATCCTAACGCTACCAAGTGTACAGGAGGGCATAGCATCCTCTGACGGGCCCATAGGTCAGAGCTCACCCTCATGTACCTGTAAGACAAGATAGCTGCACCTTGAGGAGGTTGGGGTGCAGGATTCACATACTCCAACACAATTCAATAAGGAAAACTCAAGGATTTGGCAAAGAGACTGTTAAGTTCATAAAGGTTTATTTCATGCCACTGCTGGCACAGTGCACACTCAGCATCGTGGTCAAGTTCCCTGACTCAACCACCCCCCAGCTCCACACATAGCTCACTCTCATAGCAAAATGAGAGGGAGCATTCTGCCCCCACCTTCCCTACACAGTCTAGGCAACCTCATTGTTAGCATTAGCTCATTGGGCAAATATTTTTTAATTGAACTAAACCTTCAAAATGAAATATGCTCTAGCATGCATTTTAGACTTTTTCTTCGTGCTCTGCTCAATTATAATTGGTGCAGCTGGAGCCTTCAGATAAGATTCCAGACAAGGCCTAATTAAAAGTCTGGGTTCTGCCCATTCGTCAAGTTTCTGAAAGCATGGTGTCCACGAATGTCTCAACATTAAAATGACCTCATCCTACACACTTTGAGCACTACTTAATTTCTTCTCATTTTAGTCACATTTTCGGTTACATGCATTTTCAGTAAAGGCATTTTGGCAACGCTAATTTCTGTCTGTGTACAGAAAATCTTATTGTCCATTCTGTGCCTTGCCACCTTACTACATCATGATAATGACATTTTTGGCATTATAACTACAATGCTTTTTTGATTACTTGTATATACTAATATTATGAATAACATTTTCACATAATTACAACACCAAATTAGTCCATACAAACTTCTCTATTTAGGTTTAAGTGGGGGGGGCAGCCCTCCACTTCATTCGGTTGTTGGTTCAATATATCTTTAATTCGGGTCATTCAATACACGTCTGCCTGCAGCTCGCGGTCTTTTATCCAGTCGGCAGCATCACCGGGACATCACGCACGCACCAGAACGAAGCACCTGGAGGGAGAGAGAAAGAAGGACAACGTTAAAACAGGTTACTCATGGCATTTACGGCAGTAATCACGAGAACCTCACCTGGCTGGGTATTTCTTGGCCGGCTCCGCTCCAGAAATCTTCACACGCCCAGAAAGACCATCGCGACCTGAAAAGGAATAAAACAGGTTAGCAAAAGAAGACATTACCGCACCGCACTTCGCGCTTAACCTACCATCCATCACACGCTCCTGCGTCCATCATCCGGGTAGGAGCCCGATCCAAGCTGCGCATCCACCGAACCTCTGTGCACCTAAGGGGGAATAAATAAGGAAAAGACATTAATAGCAAGAAAAGAAATCAGGGACATTTTAAGATTGCTTTAACCAGACTTACCTCCTTAAAGACACTTGAATGGGTTAGCACCACTGAAGTTAATTTGGTCGCTCAAACCTGCAGAAAACTATGCACCCCTGCACAGAAGGCAGGACTGAGGGCACGCCAGGCATCACAACAAGGTTAGGAGTGGGCCATCAGATCGAATACAGGGAGCGGGGGGAAGAAAACGAAATCTGTTCCTAAGTCCAGTCCTCCTGTGTTTTCAGGCCCGACCTCCATAGAAGGCACCATCTGGAATCGGGAAGGGTCCAGGGTGAATCCGGCAAGCAGGGCATAAGGGCGTCCCCGTGGATACCAGGTGAGCGTAACAGAAAGTTGAGCTTTGGGCACCATTTTGGGGATCTTCTCAGGTTGCCAGTAGCTCTTGCTGCCGCGTCCGACAGAAAATTATGGTTGCCTCATGAAAGATGCTCGGTCATAGGGCTCCGAGAGACGTCAGATACCCTTCCAGAGATCCATAGGTGAGTTTTGGGGCTCCTGGAATGGGGAACCTCCCCGGAAGCCTACTACAAGTGTGACTCAATCACTCGCCGGCTGGCCACGACTCCTAATGCCCCATTCTTATGCATGAAGCCACTGTGTTGGTGGGTACAATAGAATCTGTAGGTTGGTGGGTAGAAGGTTTCTATATCTAATGTAATAGATGTGGCGGAGACAACACCTCATGGTAATTGGTTTCCCATTGGTGATTTTTCACTGGATTAAGATGCCCAATTTAGCAAAGGTTAATGAAGCTCTATTTACACCTCATTCTCATTGGGTCGAACATAGCAACAAATATAGGAAAAAAGAATGTGTTGACTTTTTATGTTTTGTTAGGGAGAATTCTCCAGAATTTCTAATTTCCCTTGCCTACTGAGTCCCTCAGCAGCTTTGCTGGATTTCTAGGATTTATTTTTTTCACCTGGTAAGAGTGTGAGCCTTTTTTCCCACTCTTACATGTGTTTTTCTGTGTTTAGAATTTTTGTGTTCATAGACTGTGGAGCATCACCTACTCCATAGGCATCATCTTTTTACTGTGTGTCACACAGAACCTTTAGTGTGGTATCTTTTTCAGACTTCCCACTTTTACACTCCATTTTTTGGGACTGACTACTGTCTCTCAGAACATGTAAAGTTACCCTTGACTTTATTATTCTTTTTAAATTCAGAAACCCAGTACAAACTATCTTCCATAGAGTCTGGAAAGGGTTAATAGTTATCCCTTTTTGTCTGTGTCTCATGGAACATTATTTTGTTCCCCTTTCTTTAAGATTTGGCTGGTGACAGTGGTATCTACCATATTTTTCCCACTGCGGTCTATGTAAATAGCCTTGGTACTGTTTTAGGCTAAGTTAGTAGCCTCAAACTTAAACCCGCTGGACCCCATTTACTTTTATTTGGTTCTGGCTTGGTTTACTCGCCATTTCTTTTTGTAAAGGTCTTTCTCATGTTTTACTCTGTGCGCTATCCAGGTTTGGTTTCTTTGTTCGCCGTCCTTTGGTGGGCTTCTGCACAGAAGCCATCCTTAGGCAACTGAGAGTCTGGGTGGACAGGATGTGAGGGAGGGGTTTTAGGCCCCCTGCACAGGGTTCCCTTGGAAACCCAAGTCACACCCTGGTTTGATTGGCTAGGTGACTTTCCCACAAGGACAGCCAGCCTGCTGTGTGATTGACAGCCAGGCTGTGTGAATGGGGGAAAACTGCATAAAAAGCAGTTCTCTGGGACTTGGAAGGCAGAGTCGCCACTGAATCGAGAGAACCAAAGTGAAGCTGAAAAAAGAGGACCACTACCACGACTGAACCTCCCGGTGAAGCTCTGCTGTGGGTCTGAATCTTCAAACTTTGACGCCAGGAGGCTCAGACCCTGTTTGGGTTATAAGGAGCGCACCTTTTATTTGTTGCTTTGCTCTGCTGCTGGTTTCTTCCCTGGGCAGTGCAGTACCCTCCAGTCTGCCTACTTCAGGCTAGTCCGACAGTCGCTTCAGGAACCATGAGCCTGCAGGACCTGCCAGGAACTTCTGCCTCAGCTTCTTCTTCATTTAAGGTACTGTTCTAACCTGGTTGTTTGTTCCGTCCAGCCGCTGTGAAAGTGTTGGAAATCTTTCGCCAATCCGAGGGCTTTTCCTTCTCTACTCTTTTAAATAACTTCTCCTTCGACCAACTTCGTTTCAAACTCTTGGCAAAGACTTAACCGCAAACTACTCTGAACTGTGTGATCCTCTGCAAAGACTCTGAACCATTAACATTGGCCCCGGCCTATTGATTTGAATCCTCATTGTAGCAAGCCTTTTCTAGATTGCCCTGCCAACTTACTTGTTGGTGCTGCTTAATTTTGTATAACCTTGTCTTTCCCTGTCACTGTGCTTGCCCCCAATTATCAGGAGCAGACCAGCCTGCCCAGGGTACTGGCACCCATGGGGACCCTTAAGGCCCCAAAGGATTGCCAAAGGGCTGCCTGGACTCGGTCCTGGCGCGGTTGGCGCCAGGCTCATACTGCCCTTTCAGGCAAGGCAGGTTACAGAATAAGAGAACCACGTGCCGACCAGTCTGAGGTAGGCTGAAGGGACTACTTTGCCTAGGAACTATTTGATAGGGTGTGGTTGGAAGGACTACTTTACCTGGGGATTACTTCTGGAAGGCTATTTAAACCATGCCCTCGGAACAGAACACGCTTCGCATTATTCTGCACTCCTGCAGCGTAACACTCACTGTGTCTGCTAACTTTAGACCAGTCTACAACCACGCCCGTCCAGATTTTCACAAGCTACCTGCAAGAAAAGAAGAGAGGGGAGAAACTGGACAAGACTCTTACCTGATGCTCCATCTCGATTGCTCCGGAGTCTCCACTTCTGCTGAGATGAAAGGAAGACACCAGGTTAGCCGTGCAGACCACGTTAAAGACATTACAACGCTGTGCAACGCTAATACTTACCAGAAGGCAGCTCACCCTTGTGATCCATCAAAGCACCATCCCTCGATCTCCGCTCCGGAGCTGCTGCACCTGTCGAACACAAAGAAGGCTTCAGGTTAGCTGCGCAACGGGGAAGGGCCTAATTAAAGACATTTAAATCTTACGCAGTGCTACAACTCACCTGAAGGCTGCATTTCCTTGCGGTCCCTCAAGACATCATCACGCGATCTCCGCCCCGTACCACACCTGCAGAATAGAAAAAGAACAGCAGGTTAGTTGCGCAGAAGAACAATAGCGTATGTTAAGACATTATCGCGTAACGCTGGCATGGAAACTTACCTTGGAATTCAGCTCAACATTTCTGGGGAGGAGTCCCCTTCATTGTATGCACTAAGGAGAAACCTGCAAAGAAGAGGCACAAGATTCAACTTTTACAACTTTAACTCTAAAGCAAGCCATACCATTGGTATAAAGACTTACCCCATTGAGTCATAGTTGTCTGGAACTCTTCAGAGGACTCTCCATCCTGCGACTGTATGCAGGGGTGCATACACTGCACCCCTGCATACAGTCGCAGGATGGAGAGTCCTCTATTCATAACATTAAGGTGAGACATAGCAGAGGGGTGCACAAGGAAGCCATGGGAGGTGGGAGTCGGTCCTCCTCCTTACGGTTAGGTAACATTTCAATTTAACATTTTAGGCACATCTGCTTTTTGTGACGGAAGGGGCAAACAGAGGGGGCACGTGGAGCCATTCAGCATCGGACCGTCCAGTTCCGTTCACCGCCCCTGTGGAGACCAGGTGAGCATAACATTCCCTCCCTTTTTAATTGCTGGTGTGCCATTTTGCTCACACTTCATTTTGAGCTTAACTTGTCCAGAATTCATTGGGTGTTGTGTAGTATATTAAGAGTGTGATTTTTCTGCTGCTTTACTTAGTGAATTGTTTTACAACTGATGTGTAAATACATGTATATTATTTTATTTAGAAACCTTGAGTCAGTGTTTGTTTGAACCATAGTAATTGCTGTCCTTTGTGTAACTGTTGATACCGCTCACTTTACTCTTGAGATAAGTTTGGCCGCTCAGCCATTGCTACCAGTTTAAGGGAATTTGTACTTGCACTTGTAGTCTTAATTGTGTGTGGTGTTCCCAAATGGTACTGCATATGATTCTACCTAACTTGTTTCCTCTCCTTTCTCACAGGACTTCCTCCATTGTGTGGCAGTCCTCTAGAGGACCTCCTTTACTTTTCTTTACTTTATTAGATTTATATTGCGCAGCCATTGACCCTTGGGCTTGAGGGCGCAACAAAGACAAAGACAGCAAGTAACAGATAGGCGAGAGTAACGTGCGAAGAAAGAAAGAGCACTGATGTAAATAACTATGCAAACAAGTAAGTCGAGGGACTCAGTGCGGTGTATTTCTAGAGGAAGGTCATTCCAGGCCTTAGGTGCAATAGCATAGAAGGCAACATTGGCTTCTTAGGCACAAGATGATATGAAACTGCTTACATGTGGTTTCATGGTGAGGTGCTGATCAAATACTACTCCTAAAGCTTTGACTTTTTTCAGAGGGGCGATCTTTATAGCTCCAATCCGAGCTTCCCCACAAGGTTTTGTGTACCATGCAGAAACTTCCCAAACATCATATTCTGATGCCTGTGGAGAGGATTGTTTCTTGCTATTGTGCACACTTTTTCTATGGCTGAAAAAAGCAGACAGTCCAGAGAAAGCAACTTGCAATGACAATATGATATTTTGTAGGCAACCACCATTGCTGATCCCTGCTGAGTGCGCATGCTGTCCGGGCCACACCAAATGTTAGAAAAGAATGACTCGCACTACCCCACGCCACCCTGTAGTCAGCAGTCAGTGACCCACCAAGACCTCTTTTGAAAAGTAAATGTCCCCTTTCTTTATACTAAATTTTGTAACTTCAAAGGCATCATGATACTGTTATTAAGGTTCCTGTTTTTGATATTATTTCACAGAACATATGTGGTAGAAGGGACAACTTCAGATAAATGTGAATTGACTAAAATCAACCTTGATTAGCTGAATGAGCGCTAAAGGACAAGAATGTGGCCACTTAGTTTAATAGTAAATCTATTAATGACCATATCTTTTTTATTCAGAGAACGCTGGTCTGAGAAGAAAGTGCTCCTACAGGGCAGAATCCGACAAGTTGTAAAGTGTGATATCATGAAAAGCAACCTGCTGTTCCCAGTCTCCGGCCATCAAGCGGATTGCCTGATGACTACAGCATATTTGGAAGCCCACTGCCTTAACATGAATTCCTACCGCACTGCCATGAGAAACATCTCATCTCTCTTGAAAATAGGCGGCCATCTCATGATGACTGCAGGTTTGGGGTGCACCTTTCTCATGGTTGGCACAATGAAGTTTCCATTTTTGTGCCTGGATGAGGGGGGTCTCAGGGAAGCTGTCAGTAATGCAGGATTTGTTATCGAAACACTAGAAGTCTTTCCCAGAACCACTCAATGTAAATTTGACATGATAGATTTCACCCATCTAGCTTTCATTGTTGCATGCAAACAAAGTGAAAACCTCCATTAAGTATCCCAAAATATGCAGGGTTTGCTTTGCAACTGTAATTATGGCATTTTTAAGGTTCTTTCCATTATGCCTCAAGCAATTCAGACCATATTACCTCTGATTGGCTCACCCTTGATCTGATAAACTCAAACACAACCTGTTGCTGGTTTTAAATGCCATTAAGTTTGGTCAAACATGCACCCTCCTCCCCTCCACCACATCTGAAATATAACTCTGCATGGGAGATAGCTCAAGACTCTCTTGCAGCCAACCTTGCTCCATCCCCAAGAGTCCTAAAACTCAAGCAATCAAAGGAGTTGAAGCAAGCCTCCTCTACGTTTGCCCCAAGGATTTTGGGCTGCCTAATTGAACCTATCCAGCTAAGTCTTGATCTTCTTTGGCTCCATACAGCCCTCAAGATTCACCTATCTGCCATCCACATATCTGTCCCTTTGTTGTGTTTCAACACTCTGCAGCTTGCCTCACACTTCTGATGCTCTACGGTTTTTGCTGATATAACATGTTGAATCCAGTTTTAATTTGTAAAGCGTGCTGCCCCTCTGTGGCAAGGACCTCGCCATATAGATTGTTAAATAAACAAAGTAAGTAAACTGAGCAAGTTTGTTCTGGTGATGAAATTGAAAGTTCTTGATAAATGTAATTTTCCTTCCTTTGTACATATTGCAACTAACCTGCTAGACATTTGTGTTCATGTGATGATTTGTCAATATCAAGAAATGTAAAATCATTACAAAGGCAAAGACAGCATTACTCACAGAAATGGCTTAGTAGGAGAGTTTGCACTTTGTCACCTGTGTTGTCAGGGGAGGAATCAGTAAGTAACATGGTATTTACAGGTTTAATTACATACTAGCTGGGGTACCCGGCGTTGCCCGTGTCCTGATCGAGTGGTGTTTCATGTGCCCTGGAGGATGTTGCTCTTGTCCTTTTGTCGGCAAGTCTTGCATCACTTTTCTCCGGTCTCTCATGTGCCCTGGAGGATGTTGCTCCTCTCCTCATGTCAGCAAGTCTTGCTTCAGTTTGCTCTGGCATCTCATTTGCCATGGAGAAAGTTGCTCTTGTCCTCTGTCGTGCTGCTGTTTGTTGTTGTGTTTCAAAAGTCTTGATATTGAGTTTTGCTTTGCAATCAATGGAGCTTTTCCAAGGGATGTTTGTTTTTGTGCGGCATGTTTCAGTCACTCAGTGGCTTCAGCACATTGGAGAAAATGTCCAAGAAAGATTGATTGATTGTGCTCTCTTCTCGTGAATGAACTTAAGTCAATTGTAACCTTGCCATTTCCCATATATGGAGTGCCGTGATAAAAACCTGTAATGTCATTTTTTTAAATTGTCTTTAAAAACGCTTTAATTAACACTTCCGACAGTAGTAGTACATTTCATAGGAATAACCAAAACATCAAACATTTTGCGTCAGACACTTTTCCAAATGTTGCCTCCTTCTTGTGCCTACTGTAGTGAATCAGGGTGAGCATCAGTAAATGAGAGTGTCTACGGAGTAAATTCTTTGCATCCAAACATAGACTACGGTCTTGTCCTAGACAAAAGAGGAATCCATGCATAATTTGGTAGACGTGGTTTCAACGCTGTGGATTTATATAGCCAGAGTAACATAGACACACACATATATTCCGCTTTATATATAAAGATTGCTGTTTCTTAACTGTAAATGACTGGGGGATCTGAGTGCAGTCATCAGATATGCTTGCTGAATGGACGTCCTTGTTGGGATTTTCATGTAAGATAGAAGGGATCAAGAAGTGTAATTGGGAACATCCCACACAAAATAAAAGTAATAATAATGGGAACAGTCAAGATGGTCATCGCCATGCTCACCCGTCAAGGTGGGTGGGCAAGGCAATCGCCCCAGGGTTGTTAAAGTTCCAGTACTTGAAATTCCTGGGAGGTTGTACAAACTCCCCTGTTCTGGGGTTGCGAGCTCACCGTGCTCCTGAGCCATCTGCCTCTGCAGTCTTTAGAGTTACCAGGAGGTTACGCCACTTCGCGCACTGTCTGGTGTTGCAGGCTCAAGGGGCTCCTGATGCCTTTTCTTCTGCTGACTACAGTTGCAATCTTTCCTGTGTCCCATACCCTTGGACTAATGCCATCACCAGTCTTTGTGAAAGTCTTGGTCGTTGTTGGTGGTTTTGGTGGTTTTTGGTGTGGAAAGATAAAGAGGGGCCCCTCCAGGAAGCAGGCTAGGTTCTGCAGGCTAGGGGTCCCTCTAGGCGAAGGGGCTAGGGTCTTCTTCTTGTGCCCCTCTCTAAACTGATTGTACTTTTAATAACCCGTCTTGCTGCTTCTTCTCATTCCGGGTGGCCTAAGGCCAAGCTGGCCCTCCAGAGTCTGCCTATTCTAGCTTGCTATGCCTTGGTCTTCCTCGCTATCTTTCATACCCTCTGCTTCCTCATCACTGCCTCCGTACTGCTCTTCCCTGATGTTACCACAGTTTCTGTATCACTCCTGGACCCTGATGTTTGCAATGGTGTTGTGGCCTTCTCGGCTGTTCTCACTTCTTCCGAATGTCCATTACTTTCACTTGTCAAACTTTGACTCCAGATTTCACCCAATCCTAGACTGCCATCAAATTATTCTGTTCACACTTTTTTCATGTTTCCACCCTCTTTATTGCCACCACCTCTTTCCTCTCCTGAAGCTATCTCCATACTCTGTTCTACTCCTGATGTAAGCAACTCCTTCATCTGTCCCCATCTCCTCCTGCTCTACACCTGATGACTCTACCTCTTTTCTAACCCTTTCAGCTTCCACCACCACGGCCTGCTCCACTCCTGATGTTACCACCTCTTTTGCCCCTGTTTCAGCTTTCACTATCTCCCCCTGCTGCAATCCTGATGCATCTAACCCTTTCCTCAACCATCCAGCTCTCACCAGTTCCTGCTGCTTCACTCCTGTTTCTATCCCCTCCCCCCTTTTGCCCTCTACCACCCCTTCCTACACTCCTCTGCCACCATCTCTTCAGTCTCCTCCACTCCTCCAGTCTCCTGGCCTTTCACCACTTTCCAGCCTCCAACCATCCCCAAACATGAGTTGTCTGTTCCTACAACCCATAATGCTATACTGGTCTTTTATTGTTTATACTTTACTTACTCCCAACTGTCGGTGGATGAATCACTAAGGGTCAGCATACATGGGGCATAATTGGGTAAGGGCTGAGATTGGTCTGCTCTTGGGGTAGCACCCAGAGATGATGAATGTTCAGGGGGTGGGACCAGCCTATCTCTGGTGCTGCACCATCTTGGATTTTAGATGTGTCCTTTTAATCCTTACAGGGGTTGTCTGTGCTGACCTGCGGGCACTAGTATTCCTGCATGCAGGTTTTTTTGTGGAAGAAATCTGGGTACCCATTTAATATTCTGTGAGACTCATCATTCACAAGGGCTCTGGTGTGGCAGTGGGATATATTGTTTTCTCAATGTCAGATTCTGTTGCAGAGTAACACGCAAGTTGTAATGCTGCTCAACAGATCTGCACCACAACATTTTGAAAGTCGCTGACTGAAAAGACTGTACCCACAGGACCACGGGGTTTGTTGCAGGTTCCTCAGACTTGAAGTATATCTCCGTTGAGGTACCAGATGAGTACTCCCTAAACCAATTCAAACCATTCTTTTTACACTGAAAGTATGTTCCTTTGATGTTGGGACTTTAGGTCTGGTGGGTATGAGATCGGGTTCTTTCTCTTGGGGTGAGGGCTTACTTTTCTTAGCCAGCAGCCCTTTTAGCCTCTGATGATGGGAAAGGTTGGAGCCCCCTGAGCTGGCCTGCGGTGGCACAATTCAATTAACTCATGGCAAAGTGACCAGGGGTCTCTCCCCATAGCACTCCCACACCCTACATCCTCTAACTCATGGTGTAGCCATTCCCCCTGAGTCTCTGCCTCAGTGGTAGTGCGTGCCTGCCGGCCCAGTGTTGTGTAAGGCTCAGGCTCCCGGTACGTATGAATAAACTGCACTTAATTTTGCACTTTCTCACTGCTGACATAGGAGATCTCTGTGAGATGAAGCACTAGGCATTGTCAATTCTCCGCCGAGGGGGAGCCCCTTCCCATGAGGTTGCTACCTGATACTCCCCTTGGGGGTGGTATAATACTGGAGCATCTCATCTGGGGATAAGGATGACTGTCTAGGGTACAGCCCTTATGAACACATCTTACCCCCACATACTCCAGCTCCTCTTTCTTCTACTTTCTATATAGACAGCAGTCCTATGTACTGTTGTAAGGCTGAATATCTTGAGATCCTTGAAAGTACTGGGATGCAGAAGTCCATGTTATCTAAATGCTGGAACGAGCGGGCCCTGTGGAGTGATGGAGATGGTACCTGCGAAAGAAACAAAGGACTAATGAGCCTAGGGACAGCTGCCAACATTTTATAAAGCTCGACAATGGACTAAACACAGGTAGACGGTCAGGGGCAGCTGCACAGGGTTGCAGGTGTGCTGATCGGCGAACGTGGGAAATTCAAATCTGCGTTACCGATCTGGATGGAGAGCACTCCAAGGATGCTGGTGGTGAGCCGCGTCTTATGGTTGAAGGGTTTACAGGAGCAGACCTTTTGCTTGGCACTGCCAAAAGGAAGTAGGAACACGGACGGCAACCGGGAACTCCGTCACAGAGCGGCAGAGGAAGCGAGACGCTGCAGAAGCAGAATAATGCCCCTTGACCCAGGAAGCCCTAGTAACGTGCTGAGACCAGAGACAGGGTAAGGGGTGGTGCGGGAGATCTGGAGGAAATGCTTGGCTGCGCAATAAGAGTGTACAAGCAGTTGTCCCACAGCCTCTGGGCAAGCTCTACGCTTGGGTGGCACGGCAGGGGCAGGAGACATACAAATCCCATATTCATTGTCACTGTGTCAGAATAAATCCTGCTGACCTCCAGAGAAGGGGCAAAGGTTCCAAGAATATTAAAGATACCTAGGGAGGGAGAATCCCTCACAACAGTGGCAGAGAGGAACCAACTGATAACTAAAGGAAGGCTAGATACCCTCACCAAGACAAAGAGGATCTGAGAGGGAGAGTCCCTCACAACATGGGTAGAGAGAAGCCCACTGACATCCAAAGGAGGGTTAGACATCCTCCCCAAACTATGAGTTATCTTCCTTGTGGCAGTACTTGGCAGGAGAGTGAGCCAAGTCGGCCAGGGCAAAGAAAAAGAAAAGAGAAGCCTGGGTCTGGATCCCAAAATAAGAGAGCAACACAAGTCCTCTTCCTCATTGCAGGAGGACTACCGCAAATGCCCACAAATCCACCTATAGAAGGCCCTTCCGGACAGCCAGTTCACACGACAGCCAGACCCTTTGGATCCCCAAGAATAACTGCCCACTGAACTGCCATACTCTGCTGACCTTGAGGAAGAGGGACATGATGATATGTTTCAGTGTATTTGCGTATTCCACAAGAAAGCAGGGGACATCATGCATTTTCTGGAACTGCCCATCCCCAAGGCCCTGCCTTAGAGCAGGGTTTTGGCTGAGGTCCTCACAAAGAGGCAAGAAAAAACTGTGATCCCTCAACAGCCGGACATTCTCGCTGAGGCAAAGAAAAACTGGATAAAGCCTCGCAATGTACGTCCCATAAGTCTGGAGTTGGATGCCCTTTACAGACGTACTCCTACTAAAACGCTGTGTATCAGCACCAATCCACTGCATTACCTATCTGTGTTTCGACTGCTCTGTTGCAGGTCATTGCGCCTACTGTCATGATTCCTGCCCCTCATGTCCCCAGCCCTCCAAGATGTCAGGCTGGAGCCATGCCACAATCACCTACATGGCCCTCAAGGGCCTCTCCATCCCTCCAAAGACCCACTTGGAGTCAGACTTGATGCTTGTGGCACCAGACTCACTCACCCCCATAGGATAACATTGGGGATTGGACTTGTAGTGCATTGATGGGAACAAGATGGATGCCCCCACATATTTCGGTTCCAAGAACTATATGTGCAGTCTAGTCTTTTGGGTGTGGTTCAGCCCAGAGACACCTGTGATACCCAGAGATTATTTAGGCCACGTCCAGGCTGGGAAACATGCTTTGTGTTTTCTGCACCTGCAGCGTGACACTCACCGTGTTCAGATAGGTCTCCAGTAGGCCTGTATCTTTCTTCTGCGCTCAGCTCCTGCAAGAACAAGAACACCGTTAGGAACAGCCTTACCTTGCAGCGCTTCTGCCCATCATTCATTGCTCCTTCTGTTTTGCGGGCATCTTCGGCGGTGTCATTCCCATCCCGGCACGCCGCTTCTTATGGAAAAGGGAAAAGAACAGAAAAAAGGCATTAGTAAGCATTCAGCAAATCTTCGCTTATTTTTAAAGACTGCACAAGCTTCAAACGCTTACCTGAATCCCAGCCGCTCTGGGGGAACTCTGTCTCCGGAACTCCTCATCCATCTGCAAGAGGGAAAAGACTCCAGGTTAGCGTGGAAACATCTAGAGGCGCCGCATACCGCGCTTACTCACCGCATTTGTTCTTCATAACCGGCATCCATGCTGAAAACGTCGTGGCACCTAAAAGACACAGAAAAAGAACTCAGTTCAATACAAATACGTAAGGGTCGCATCGCGCTCTCACTCACCTTCACCGCTACTCATCTCAGCAGCACATCGCCATCCCTGGATGCCGGCCATCATCTAAGGAAGGAAAGGAACGAAGTTAGAGAACTGTTCAAAAGACTCATTATACTTACCTGTCGGACTGTTACCAGTGAAGTAACTAGGCAGCAACGAGCCCGCATCAATCAACGCACCCCTGCGCTGAAAGCAGGACGGAGAGCACACTTTCCAAGAAAACAAGGCCCAGTCTCCAGTCGAGTAGACTCCAGGGAAGGTTTTGAGGTCGTAAGAGGTCAGAACAGGCTGAGTGACGTCCCCGTGGATACCAGGTGAGCGTTACAGAACACAAAGCCTCACATCAAAATCCACCTGGGCATCATGGAAACGTCAGAAACCGACCAATTAGCCCACATGTTGGGGCAGCTACGTTCCGAAGTACATGCAGCCAGGCAGGAGACCAACATCCTGAGGAGAGAGCTGATAGTAGCCAAAGAACGCACTGATGATTTAAGCCGGCAACTTCACCAGTCACAAGCAGGGCATGCACCATTGCCGGGAAGCGTGCCCTCCGTGCCAGCACCATCAGCCAATCCTGTTCTGATAACCCTTCCTGGGGCAGTTCCCTTGGCCCCGCCCAAATGATTTACGGGGGATCCCAAGAGGTTTGCAACGTTCATGAACCAGTGCTGCCTGCACTTCCTTTGTAGACCAGGGGCCTTTCCGAATGACCAATCACGGGTCGCTTTTGTGCTATCCTACCTGAGTGGTAGAACCGCAGACTGGTCTGTACCCTTTCTGGCCCAAGACGATCCTTTGCTGCATGACTTCAGGGGCTTTCAGCAGGAGATGGAAAAGCTGTTTGCCCATCGTATTCATGGGCAGGCATTAGACAACGAATTTCTGTCCCTACGCCAAGGGAATCAAGACCTATTAACATACATAGCCACATTCAATAGACTCGTAGTTGAAGCAGAATGGCCAGTGGAGAAGAGAACCACGTTATTTCTTTGGGGGTTGCAGGGGGAGCTCAAGGATGTTATTGCACAAGTAGTGAACCCCCCGAAAGACTGCTCAGAATTAATTGACCTTGTTCAACTGGATCACAGGTTGCAGGACCGAAGAGCAGATCGAACCAGACCGGACCCTCACCCTATGTATGTGCGTTCAAAGGACAATATTGCCCGCACAACGGAAGCTACAGGAGAACCAATGCAAATCGGGCGGGTCAGATACCCCTTGACTAAAGCAGAAAGGGATAAAAGGAGACAGCAGCAGTTATGTCTGTACTGTGGAAGGTCAGGACATTTCCTTAAAGAGTGCCCTGTGAAGCCACCAAAGAGGACGGTAAGGGCCATGGACAAGGAAGATACCGTCAAGGAATAGGAAAACTCCCCAGCCCAGCAAGTGTAGGGGTCCACTTGTCGAGCGACTAAAGTGAACTACAGACCTCCCATTTTGTACTATCTGTGGTCTTGTTCAATCACCAACAACCATCTCGGGTGCATGCAGTAAGTGCGTACATTGACAGTGGAGCCGTTGGGAATTACATCGACCAGGATCTTGCGGCAAAGATGGGGCTTCCGTTACGCCCTAAATCAACCACCGACACTGTTACCACTGTCGACGGCACGGAAATAGCTTCTGGTCCAGTATCCCAATGCACTGCAGCTTTAACCCTTCTGTGCCAGGATGGACACCAAGAATCTATCGTTTTCAACCTCATTAAGGCACCACAGTTCCGGTTGATTTTGGGAATGCCATGGTTGGTAGCTCACAATCCTCTAATCGATTGGCGAGCAAAAGAATTGGCCTTTCCCGAGACTTGCACCCACACATGTTATCGCCAAGACAAACAACCAACAGACACCAGAACCTCCACGCTTGCGAGTGTGGCAATCGGCACCCTACCAAGTGAATACCAGGACTTTCAAGATGTCTTTCAGAAAGAACAGGCTAATACCCTGCCACCGCATAGACCATACGATTGCCAAATCGACCTGATACCCGGTTCACAAATCCCTTGTGGGCGAATTTACGCACTCATGGAACCAGAAAACCAGCACCTGAAGGCCTATCTTGACCAATACCTGGCCAACGGGTTCATCCGTCCCTTGAAGTCTCCAGCAGCCAGTCCTCTATTCTTTGTACTGAAAAATGAGGGGGACTTGAGAACGTGTATCGACTATCGCACACTGAACCAGATTACCGTAAAAAAATGCTACCCCCTTCCACTGATCCCTGAATTGCTTGATCAAGTCAAAGATGCCCAAACCTACACAAAACTAGACCTCACGGGGGCATATCACCTTGTTGGCGTAAAACAGGGGGACGAATGGAAAACTGCTTTTCGCACCAAATACGGCTTGTACGAATATCAAGTAATGCCCTTTGGCCTTTGCAACGCGCCTGCAGCATTTCAATACTTTATGAACAATGTCCTACGGGAATTGATTGATGTCTGTGCTCTATTGTACATCAATGATATTCTAGTATATTCCGCAACAAAGCAGGACCACGTTAAACACGTCCGATCCGTATTGGAGAAACTCCGTCAACACCAGCTCTACGCCAAGCTCGAAAAGTGCTCATTCCACGTCTCTGAGGTGGAATTCCTGGGCTTTATTTTCAGCCCGAATAGAATCCGAATGGATGTACACAAGGTAGATGCTATCCTGAACTGGCCATCCCCACATTCATTCAAGGGGGTTCAAAGTATGCTCGGTTTTGCAAACTTCTACCGCCGGTTCATCCCAGGGTTTTTGCAAATCGTGCATCCCATCACGTCATTGCTAAAGAAAAGCAACAAAAAGTTCCAGTGGACAACAGATGCCGAGGAAGCTTTCCAGGAACTCAAAGCAAGATTCACATCCGCCCCAATCTTAGGCCACCCTCGCCCTGATCTCCCATACCTGGTGGAAACACATGCCTCAAGCATGGCTATGGGAGCCGTACTCTCACAAAAGGACCCCGAAACGGGCCAGTTATACCCTGTTGCCTTCTGGTCGCGTAAATTCACACCCACTGAACTCAAATACGCTATCACAGACAAAGAACTCCTGGCCATTAAGTCAGCCTTTAAGGCATGGCGGCACTACCTCTTGGGCGCCAGACACACAATCGCCATAATAACTGACCACCGGAACCTCCAGTACCTAAAAACGGCAAAGGCCCAATCCTCACGACAACTATGTTGGGCTCTTTTTTTTGCTGAATATGACTACGTGATTACATTTCGACCAGGGGTGGAAAACGGGAAGGCCGATGCCCTTTCCTGTATGGGGGTGGAAGAGCAAGGGTATCAGACCCCTGACCCAAAAGCAATCATCCCGAGTGACAAGCTCCTAGGAATCACAGCAACCATAACTCAGAAAAAATTACATGAAGAAATCCAAAACCTGATGAGTCTGGAGCAATTACAAGCGTGAAGTGCACAAGGAGAACATTACATGATAAAAGATCAGTTGCCCTACTTCAGGAATCGTTTATTCTTATCAAAACAAGAACTACGAGAACAAGTCATGTCTGGTTATCATGATTCCTTGATCGAGGGCCACCCGGGAATCGCTAAAACCCTAGCCAAGGTAAAACGAAATTATTGATGGCCCACGTGGTGTAAAGACATTATCCAATTCATCTTATCTTGTGGAGTGTGTGCTCAAAACAAGTCATCCAAGCAGAAACCGGCTGGGCTATTACAACCATTGGAAATTCCACCAGCACCCTGGCACACGTTGTCCCTCGATTTTATTACTGACTTACCACCCAGTCTAGGGTTTAACACTATTCTTATGGTCATGGACCTATTTTCAAAAATGGCACATTTCATTCCTCTTAAGGGGCTCCCAAATGCTTCCACTCTGGCAAAGTTATTTCTTGAAGGCATCGTACGGCTCCATGGGTTTCCTTCAGTTTTGGTCTCAGACCGAGGTACTCAATTTGTATCTAACTTCTGGAGAAAATGCTGCTCTATGGTCCAGATCGACATCCGGCTATCCACCAGTCACCATCCCCAAACGGATGGTCAAACTGAGATGACAAATCAGAGCAGTATCTGTAGTAGACGCTCGAGCAGTATCTGCGTTGCATGTTACACCAAGCTGAAGGAAGTTGGTTCGACCTATTATGGATAGCTGAATATGCTTATAATAATTCCCTACACACCAGCACTGGGCAGACACCCTTTTATACCATGCATGGCAGGCACCCACATACTTCTGAGTTGGACGTTCCTACAACCCTGGAAATGCCAGAAGTCAAAACCTTGCACACAAACATTTCTCAAACCTTTAAAAGGGCAGCTGAACACCTACTTCAAGCTAAGAATCGCCAAAAGAAGTTTGCTGATCAACACCGAGCAAAGGCCCCCAACTACCAAGTGGGAGACAAAGTCTGGCTGGCCTCTAAACACGTGTCCATTAAAGGAACCCAAACTTTCCGTCCAAGATACCTGGGTCCATTCACCGTCACCTCCGTGATAAATCCTATGGCGGTCCGACTAGCTCTGCCGTCAAACATGCAGATTCATCCTGTGTTCCACGTGTCTCTCCTTAAAACTGTTCAACCTGGGACCCGGGTAGCATCGCCACCGCAGCCAGTAGTAGTCGCCGGGGAGCCAGAATTCGAAGTCAAGGACATCCTGTATTCAAAGTACGTCAGATCCAAATTATACTACTTAGTAGACTGGAAGGGGTATGGTCCACAAGACAGGACATGGGAGCCTTGTGAGTACATCCATGCACCTCGCTTGCTTAGACTATTTCATCAAAACCATCCAAACAAACCAGGACCAGACAGAAGAGCCACCTTGAGAGGGGCCTTGGGGGGGAGTACTGTCATGATTCCTGCCCCTCATGTCCCCAGCTCTCCAAGATGTCAGGCTGGAGCCAGGCCACGATCACCTACATGGCCCTCAAGGGCCTCTCCATCCCTCCAAAGACCCACTTGGAGTCAGACTTGGCGCTTGTGGCACCAGACTCACTCACTCCCATAGGATAACATTGGGGATTGGACTTGTAGTGCATTGATGGGGACAAGATGGATGCCCCCACATATTTCGGTTCCCAGAACTGCATGTGCAGTCTAGTCTTTTGGATGTGGTTCATCCCAGAGACACCTGGGATACCCAGAGACTATTTAAGCCACGCCCAGGCTGGGAAACATGGTTTGTGTTTTCTGCACCTGCAGCGTGACACTCACCGTGTTCGGATCAGTCTCCAGTAGGCCTGCACCTTTCTTCTGCGCACAGCTCCTGCAAGAACAAGAACACCGTTAGGAACAGCCTTACCTTGCGGCGCTTCTGCCCATCATTCATCGCTCCTTCTGTTCTGCGAGCATCTTCGGCAGTGTCATTCCCATCCCGCAAGCCGCTTCCTAAGGAAAAGGGAAAAGAACAGAAAAAAGGCATTAGTAAGCATTCAGCAAATCTTTGCTTATTTTTAAAGACTGTACGAGCTTCAAACGCTTACCTGAATCCCAGCCGCTCTGGGGGAACTCTGTCTCCGGAACTCCTCATCCATCTGCAAGAGGGAAAAGACTCCAGGTTAGCGTGGAAACATCTAGAGGCGCCGCATACCGCGCTTACTCACCGCATTTCTTCTTCATAACCGGCATCCACGCTAAAAACGTCGCGGCACCTAAAAGACATAGAAAAAGAACTCACCTTCAGCGCTACTCATCTCAGCAGCACGTCGCCATCCCCGGACACCGGCCATCATCTAAGGAAGGAAAGGAACGAAGTTAGAGAACTGTTCAAAAGACTCATTATACTTACCTGTCGGAATGTTGCCAGTGAAGTAATTAGGCAGCAACGAGCCTGCATCAATCAACGCGTCCCTGCGCTGAAAGCAGGACGGAGAGCACACTTTCCAAGAAAACAAGGCCCAGTCTCCAGTCGAGTAGACTCCAGGGAAGGGTTCGAGGTCGTAAGAGGTCAGAACAGACTGAGTGACGTCCCCGTGGATACCAGTTGAGCGTTACACCTACCACCACTGGTTCAAGGTCTGGCACCCCTCTCTTACCCTCTCTTACCCTTCCAGACTAGGGGGAGAATGCCCTCGACACAGATGGAAAAAAAGATGAACCTGAGCAGTGCACTACATCAGAGGCAAGCAAACTCTGACACCATACTAGCGCCGTACAATAATAATCTATGTAGAGAGTGTTTTCATTTGACCAAAATGGAGACAGGCAGCAACAGGTCTTTTCAGGCATTCAGGAGGCTAGTATCGATGATATTCTGGAGTCAGCTGCCGGGCATGCAGACACCCCAGCGAGAGGAATGTGAATGTGACTGGATTTTCAGAGACTTGCCTGGCTAAGGAGCAGTAAGCTCTTGCCAGAAGTGCAGGAAAAGTTCAATGCCTTGCCCTTAGATGTAGACAGAATTATTCAATTATCAAATTATTCCTGTGGCTCAATCACTACAAATAACTAAATGTCCCTGTGTAAGGTAGCTCGTTCTCCCTCAAAGAGGTCAGTCTGGCCCTAGAGTGTGCTGACGTGACGCCTACTAAGGGGATGTCAAGATCCTTACCCTGTCCTCTCTCACTACTTTCCTATATCTAAAAGTATGTGCACACTTCTTGGGGGTCGATCTTGTACTTTATTCTTCTCGCCTCCAGTCTGTGTGTCTTATTACTAACAACTATTCGATCTCATTGAATGTTAATTAAAAGAAGAAATAGGACAGCTATAAAGTCTTTTTTCGCTGTCTATTGTAAAACATAGTAGTTACGACCCTGGTGGAACGGGTTAACGGGTGCCGCAAAAGGATGCGGACCCGTTAAAGCCATTCCGCCACATTACGAGGTCCCCTCGCGGGACCCGGTAAGCACACCTGGTAAAACCAGGCGTGCTTACCGGGTCCCGCGAGGGGAAGAGGGAGCAAACAACGGGCCACTCGTAATCGGCCCGTTGTTTGCTCCCTCTCCCATTCCCATTCAGCCCTATTGGGGCTGAAATGGGAATGGGGAAGGTCCGGGTCCGGGTCCTTGGAGGGAGGAATTACCGGGCCCTGCAAACTTGGAATGGCCCGGTAATTCCTCATTCTGGGAACCCGGACCCAGACGTGATTTCGGCGGCAGCCATGCCGCCAATAGCGGCATGGCTACCACCAAGGTGGTAATGAGGCCCAGTATCTCTTGGTCGAGCCCACTACTCTTTTGGGGTGGGTATCGGGGTTCAGGTCATCGCTCCCAAACCTCTTAGTTCTGTCGACTGGTTTCAGCAGATTTTGCTATGTTTCCGCTTTCTTCAGGACATGTAATGGCAACAGTACATTACACATAACATTTAAAAGGACAATTTTGTCTTGTCTATCCACGTGGTGGGTTCTGGAGGATCTCTTCGGGTTTTAGGTGAGCATGGTAGTTTCCTTATCATGTGCCCTATGGGGTAAAATGGAGAAGGGGGTAGATCCTCCATAGGGCACGTCATAAGGAAAATACCACGCCCGCCTTAAACCCGGAGAGATCCTCCAGAATCCACCACGTGGATAGCCATGACAAAATTATCCTTTTAAATTGGCTTATTTATGCATCCACTACTTGTCAAGTAGTGAAAACTGGCAATCTTGTCGACACGCTGCCTTTTGCTCTGTGTCTGACAATCAAGTCTACCCTCATGCCACTCAGAGGTTCCAGTATACTGGCCACCTTACAGGAGTGCGTGCACAGGAGGGTTTACCTCCTGACAGAATGGATATTGACACTCCAGCTGTTGTGCAAAGAGTTTTGTGCAGTACACACTTTGCAGCAGTGAAATTTCCTTGCCTATTTGACTTGATGACCTCACACACTGTAGTGATGCTGCACATGAAATTGTGAAGAAAACGGAAGGTGTGCTAAAGGCAAGCCTGTCTGTGCCCGTCGGGATGCGGCCAGATCGCCTGTTATTTCGCCCTGGGAAACCTCTGCCAATAATATTACTCATGTTTATTTGTGTTACCAGCTTTTGCAGCTCGCCCCATCTTCCACTAATTTACCTATGTGTTTCTCTCCCGCCAGTGAGGATGTCTCTCTTCTTCCTTCTCCCTCTGATTCATTGAAATGTTTTCTTCTCAATTCCGGCTCACTTGTTGCACATGCTGACCATTGCCACGATATATACTACTTTACCATCTTCCTGATTTTATGTGTGTCACTGAAACTTGGTTCTGTGAGACTTATGGTCCTGCCATTATTCAGCTCTTGCTCACCAACCTTAGCATTCTCAATGATAGCATTCTCCATTCTCCACGTGGACGGTACATCCCATCACCCTGATGGCGGAGTAGCTGTTATTTTTAATTCTCATTTTACTAGGACTTTTACACCTAATCATAATATTCAAATGATGGCACTGTTTGCCCGCTTTACTATTTGCTCAACCCTGTCCATTCATTTTTTTAATTGTTTTATCGTCCTCCAGGGTTAGACTCTACTTTGTCTGACTCTTTTTTAGAAATAGCAGCCGATTTACAACTTCGCCATGCCAACCTCTTGTTTACTGCTGATTTTAATCTTAAAGGTTAATGAGCCTGCTGATATTAAGTCTCTCAGAGTTATTTCTGCCCTTTCACAGCTGGTTAGCGGCCCTACTTGCAGATTGGGTAACACACTGAGGGCCTCATTACACGGGTAAAATACCGGTGTAAAATACCGGCACCATTCCAAGGTTGGAGGGGCGGTAAATCCCCCTTCCACCATTGCCCTTCCCCATTCCCATTTCTGCCCCATAGGGCTCTATGGGAATGGGGAAGGCGCTAATTACGGCACCGCAATTTTGCGGTGCCGTAATTAGCTCCGAGGTCCCTTTGCGGGTTGGATTTTAACGCCTGCAAAAAGCAGGCGTTAAATCCCCCAACCCGCAAAGGGACCTCGAAGTAAGGCGGTAAGGATTTACCGGTACCGGTATTTTACCAGTACCGGTAAATCCTTACCACCATCCGTGTAATGAGGCCCTGAATCTTTTATTTGCTTCTAAATCTGATGTTAATATTTACTCTTCACTCCCTATCCCCCGGTCTTGCCACTCCATTATCCCATTTTCCTGGAAACTGGTTCCTTACAAGTCTGTATCTAAGCCTTACTCCTTGCCGGAATTGGCGCCATCTGTCCTGTGAAGATATTTCTACTCTGCTGGAAGCTTGCTGCTCTTTGACTCCTGATTTGATTACCGTTTCTCTAGCACTGACTGCGACTGCTGACCTACTTGCCCTTTCAAAACACTTAAACCTAAAACTCGGGTTTCACAGTCCATGTTTACTGATCACCTTTGTGCACTTCGCCCTGCAAGCAGGCAAGCCAAATGCAAATGGCGCTCGAATTATGATCCTGCTGCTAAATTAGTCTTGCAACAAATTTCCAGGTATCTTAAAGCTATTTTTTAGGTAAGCGTGCCCCTGACTTCTATCACGTGGAAAACTCTATTAACCAGCCGAAAGACCTTTTTAAAATGGGTTGTTCTCTATCTACGGTTCGATCTGATCATTTTTACTCATTCCAATCTCTCTGTGACTCTCTTTCCTCATATTTCACTGAGAATATAATCAAAATTCGAGAAAACATCTGGTCCTCAGGACTCAGTTCTATGGCCCCTCAGGTGGTGCCCATTATCCCTTCTTCTGGTCCTTGCTGGTCTGTGTTAACTTCCAATGAAATCACAGTGGCTACACATACATTGCAATCAGAATCCCCTTTATATCCTATTCCTCTATCTCAAAGGACTGTCTTTCCCTGTTAGGTCATCTGGTCACATATGCTGTTAATACTTTTCTCACTGGTCAGATCCGAGTTTCTCTCAAACACGCATTGGTTGTTCCACTTTTGAAAAAGCCTTCTTTAGAGCCTCTTTTCCTGGCTAATTTCCATCCCATTTTGATTCTTCAATTTCATATGAAGCTTTTTAAGGCCTTAGTACGCCCTCTCCTAAGTTCCTTTCTTGAGGAATCTTTCTTCTTAGACGGTTCGCAATCAGTTTTTTCGTCCAGAACGCAGCACTGATGGTGTGCTGGTTTCCATGGTTGACAGTCTGGCTCGGCTGCATGACTCAGGTTGAATTGTTGCTTTATTGTTACTTGACTGATCTGCCACCTTTGAAACCATCGACCATGTTGTCTTGCTCATCCACCTCCTCGCCCTTTCGGGTGCCGTTCGTTCATGGTTTTCTTCATTTCTCTCTGATCAAACACTGTGTCTTTCCCTCTCTCCTTTTCGCTCTATGCCCACTGCCTTGACATGTGGAGTCCTTCAGGGTTCCTCCATCTTCCTGGTTTTGATTAACATGTACATGCAACCTCTTACCAAGCATGTCTTGGGTGGATAGGTCAGGGTTAACGTGCTCGCCTTGGAAGCAAGATGACACAGTGCAACACAGGTTCGATCCCTGGGCCCGCGCTTATAAACCTCTGGGTATTAAGCGCGTTATAAATAACCTATCATATCATATCATACCTATCATATCTGCTCTCATGGCTTCCAATGTTACTCTTAGCATGATACAAAGATTTTGGTCAGTCTAGATCTCTCTCTCTTGTCAAGTGTGAAGAATCAGAGATGACTCTCCGCAGAAACCTGGTCTGGTACCCTCCTCAAGGAAGATGCTTCCTATTCCCTACCCTGGGGATGGTGTAATGCAAGAGGATCACATGGATGGGGTGAAACAGACCATGAGGACTGGGATAACCCCCTATTTAACGTTCCCCTAATCCCACACTTTTGATGGCTATTTGCCAAATTGCAGAAGATGGAATCCGAGAATCCTAGAGGTACTGAGAAGAGGAAGAGGACTAAAGAGGCATGCAGAGGTAGTAGTCAGGCAATTAAGTCTAGTAGCCATTCCAGTAGTCACGCAATTGAGGCTAATAGCCCGCACCTGAAGACAATCATTAAACTGGCATAAAAGGCCCCAACAGGAAGTCAGAAGTAGAAGGTGCTGGAACGGGAGCTGGAAGGCTGGCTGTAGTAGTAGTAGAGGAGAAACACCAGGCTGGCAATTCACGAGAAATTGGGAGCACAGAAGGGACGCCGAAACGTGGAGACAGTAGATTTCACCTGCAAGTTCTGAGATAGTCCGGTTCTCCCAAAACCTGAAGTGCAAAGATAGCGCATTGTATCATTTGCAGGAGGCTGAGGTTTCCCGATGAAGTCTTTAAACTTAATTGTTGAACTCTTTAAACAGTATTGCCGACTAACGGAATGGTTGCGTGTCCTCAGTTAAGAAAGAGGAACGTTCTCTATACCATTCCTGAATACCGAATACTGACAATATACAAGTTCCAAGTAAGAATGAGTGAAAATGACATCAAGGGAAGGTCGCATGTGCCCAATTGTTTTTCCCAAAGGAAGTCAGAGTTCACCCTTTAATATTACATGGAAATACACATCTTTCTTCAACTTTAAACTTAAAAATCTATGTTAAAGAAAGATTACATGCGCCCAATTGTGTTTTCACCTGAAAGACTTAATCCTATACCATATACAGAAGTGAAATTCTTACTATTTTGAAGAAGTAAAGAGTCTAAACTAGTCAAGAGAAGAACAAGTATTGCCCAAGCCAAGAGGCACCCCCTTTGCATAGTGAAGTTGTCTTGCCAAGAGTTAAGGAGCCGTCTAACTCCACTGTGAAGTTGTCAACAGTCAAGTGTTCTAAGATACAATTTTGGCCTTATTATCTGAAGTTGAACAAGTGACACTACAACTTCTGGGTAATTACTTGGCTGACTGGCAGAAAGGTGTAAGGAAAGCTGGGGAAGGAGAACTAAGTGCTGGACAACCATTGGTGCCATTTCTTTTCTGGGAGCTGGAAGAGGATCTCACGTCCAGAAACACAGATTTGTTACAAGTGTATTTTTGTTTGAGGAACTTTATCTTTGAAGAACATTTTGGTTGGCTTTGAAACCTGGGGAAGCGATCTTACCCAGGATAAGAAAAGTTCATTTATTGGTGTTGTTATATGATTTCATTGTATGTTTGCAGTTTACCCATGCTAGAGATTGTTCCCTTAGCTTCAAGACTAGGTAGGGAATTCCTCTGTTGAGTAGGGCAAGCAAGGCTTAATTTTTCATTTATTTACTTTAATAAAATGTCATATTTGGAGAAATCTACAAGCAGTTGTCTGCCTTGCATTACTGACACCCTCACTCAGGACAGTGACCAGATTAAGGGCCTGCCTCGAAGTCGTGGGTGCATGTATGTGTAATAACTGGTTTACGTTGAATGGGGAAAAACAGAGGGGTTGGTGGTGGACCCTCCTTCCCCTACTGCCTTTGGACCCCCCTCTTTTTGGCCATCTTCCTTGGGCTCTTTCTTTTCCTTCTACTGTTCCGCTAGTGAAGGATTTAGGGTTGAAGATATCAGCCTCTCTGTCTGCAGAATCTCAGATAAGTGCAGTATGTTAAAGGCGCTATCTTCAACTGAAAACACTTTGTAAGGTTCTTCCTTTTCTCCTTTCCCAGTTACATGCCCCATGGTGTCTCCACTTGTTATGTCCTCCATAGAAACTGCAACACCCTGTTTCTGGCACAATCTATCTACCCTTTCTGGTGCCTTTAAGTCCTACAGAACTATGCAGCCAAAGTAGCCAATTCCACACCTAGATGTGCTCACATTACTCCAGTTCAGCGCCATCTTCATTGGCTACCTGTGGCCAAGCGAATTCAGTTGAAGGCCCTATGTCTAGTACAACATGCCTTTTATGGAACTGGGACAGAACATCTGCAGGCCAAATTCGTTCTGTACATTCCTGCTCAGACACTCTGCTCGACGGATGACTGCCTTGTTTCCGTCCACCAATTCAAGGCTACTTGAATTGGGGACCGATCCTTTTCTGGAATTCTATTCCCCGAGTTCTACATGCCACTGAGAACAATCTACGATTTAGGCGTTTACTAAAACGTATCTTTTTTTAGCTCTTTCCATCCTCATTCTGCTAGCTTGAGCCAAGATTCCTTTGGGTGTATGCTACGGTTTACAAATATTGGTAACATTACCTACCACATCAGAGATATTCAATTAAACCTTGTGAGCCTGTGTTCACAGGCTTAGACGGAGCGAATATATCATCGGGAATTGCGGGGGTGAATGGAGGGAAGCAACCAGACTATGTGACTGTCTTTTACCCATCCCTGAGCAGGACCCTTATGATGGTCTCCAGTTTTTCAGGTTGGGAAGCCAGATGGGGCAATGGGAGGTACATGGCCTGTATAGCTCTGTGGAACAGACACACCTTACAAATTGACTAAAACTCTGAGCAATCTGACATTGAAGGCATTTTGCACTATCTGAAGGGTCACTGTGTGTTGATCTAGGCTGACAACACAATGATCCTGTTTTATGGCAGCATGAGGTCTGCATGTTTCTTCATGTTCCCACTCGTTGTGGGGCTGGTGCCTGCAACAGTTTCCCAATAGCATCCCACGTGGCGAAAGAGGAGAATGTATGGAAGAATGTTCTGAGTTGAAAGTCATACGTCTCCCATAAATGGGAACAGCATGTGAAAACATTACAGCCAATCTTCTGTGCTTGGGGTATGCTGATTCTCGACCTCTTTGCAAATCAGAAGAAAAAAAGTGTACTTTGTATTTATCTTGTAAGGGGGAGGGCGAGAACTCTCATGGGGATGCCTTTCTCCTCCCTTGAAATGGCTGGACTCTTTCCACCTTTCTAGCAGTCCCCCTAGTTCCCTTCGCAAATTGAAGAGCACCAGAAAAAGCCATCTAATCCTGATTTCACCGAACTGGCCCAAGAGGTTGTGGTACTCCAACCAGAAGGCACTGAGTTTGGAAGCCCCGTGGAGCTTATCTTTGAGGTAGGATTTTATCAAACAGTAAGGGCGATGGTCTTGTACCCAAGCACAAATCATTCCTTGATGGCCTGGTCCTGGAGGACCTGAAATGAGAAGTCTGAGCAAAAGCAAGTATGGTTTTGGTTATAAATATTTATTTATGGTTAAAAGTAGGCAAGACCCTAACTAGAGGTGATTTTCCTACCCCAACAGAACTAAAACACAGGCCTGAAAATGTGTTGCATCCATACATGGAATATTTTGTCACTATTTTATGATTACTAACCCACCGATATGCAAACTACAAATGTACTTCAAGTATGCATATACTATGTGCCACGGCACATAAAGAATTCTGTAAATATGTCTTCTTGTCAAAATAAATCTTCCTGTTTTTTGAACTCCACGGTGACCTCTTTTTCAAGCTAGTATTCTCCTAGCTCTCCTGCAAGGAGTATTGTGACCCCCTGTCACGCCTTAGGCCTGGGTAGCCGCTGACTCTACTCCTCTATATCCCTAAACTACTTGGCTGCAATAGGGGCATATTAGAACAGCTAACTGCAGACACCGTCATTAGCAAATCAAATAATTTGGATACATTTTAACGGTCTACAGAGAGTATCTGCCAAGGAGAATAATGCACAACCAGTGGCACCTCAATGTCGTTCTGCTGGTGTTCATGTGCAAACTGTTTCAACTGCCAATTGTCGATGGTTGTCATTGAAGGCGATCTTGTTGGTTGCTGTCACCCAGGCCTGCTGGATAAGTGAGGTTCAAGCGCTTCGTGCAGAACAACCTTCTATTATCTCCTACAGCTCAAAGGTGGTTCTCAGAGTGCACCCCAATTTACGGCCAAAGGTGGTGTGATGAATCCAACGCATCCCTCACTAAACCCCTGCCGATAGTCTCCTCTCCGTTGGCCAATGAAAGGCAGACACCTTGTGGTCCTGATCTTGGGGGTGCTGTTCTGTGAGCGAATTACCTGGGAGGAGAAAGGGCCCAGGAGAAAGAGAGGACTCAGTGGGGTGAGACACATCTCCTGTATACCAAAGTTTGTAATGGCTTGTTGCCATAACAATCTTTGTGTGCCAGAAGTAAACATCTAAATTTGGGTAAAAACAATCCCAAATCCATAGACATTGGGAGAAATAAAACCCTTCCAAAACCCTGGATGCTTATAAAGCTAAACACTCCCCTAACTCTCAAAAGTACATTGGAACTAAGTATATAAATAAAAATGATTTAAACTCTAAAGAACTGTTTTTCTCTTTACAATCAAGTCTGGTGAAGGATCCTTATGATATTTCTTTAAAGAATATTGCGAGGGACAGAAATTAGCTTAATAAAGCTAGAAAAACTAACTTTGCCATTAGGGACTTCAAGTTCCATAATTCCCTAAGTACCGGGGTGAAGAAGAGGGCTAAAGAGGAACAATGCTGCAGGAGCGGTGAGATTGTTCATAGAAATAGCCCACAGTTGAGGGAGACTGGGAGACTTTAAAGGCCCTCTCACGTGCAGGACTTTGTCGAGCAGAGTGAGCAGGAAGAGCGGTGAGCGGTATGAACCATGTCTGCAGCTGATGTGGAAACTGGAGGACGTAAAAGACCACTGTTATGCAGAATACAGTAGCCGGTCCTAAGATTGTCTATGCCTCCAGAAGCCTTAAATGCAAAGGGTGCACAGCGGGAAGTGGAAACGAGGGAAGCTTTCCTTCCAAATAGGCTGTCTCCATGGGCGTAATTTTAGGGGGGGACTGGGGTGTTTATCTCCCCCAACTTTCATGGCACACCATTTTGTCCCCATTCATTTGACTGGGGCACCTTTTCTTCAGATGGTATGCCCCCCCCCAACTTTTTCAGCAAAGTTACTCCACTGGCTGTCTCCAGTGGCCGGTGAGCACCAGAGAGCCTCCGGAACGAAGGAAGTTCCTTTAACAAGTGGCGCGGGCAATGGCGGATCAGGAGAAGCAGTTTGTTGGGTTGTGAGGAGCCATGGAAGCAGAGCACCTGCAAGCAGCGAGGAGATCGAACTGTACGACGTGCTTTCATTGTGGGATATTTTTTCGTTCGGTTTTTTGCCACAAATTTATTTTCTAAAAAAAAATTCACATTTTTTAGGGGGGGTTAGTAAATTATATATATGGGGTGTGGGTGTTTGGAATAAATACAAATTAAAGAAAATGGAGGGGTCTTGGAGGATGAACCCCCCAAAAATAATGAAAAAAAATTTGATGGGGTTTTTCATTAAAAAAATTGCGGTAAAAAACCCAGCGAAAAAACATCTGGCGATGAAATGACATGGAACCGTCCGATACGCATGCCTTGCACAGTGAGTTTGCAATCTGATAGTGATGTGGTGCAGTTAGGCATTTACAAAGCAGTATGAGACGAAGTAATGCTAAAAGAACATTTGAATACCGAACAATCAGAAAATGCCAAAAACAATATTTGTCAAAACCAGATGACTGTGACTTTAAGCATGTGAGTTTTTTTTAAACCCAGCAACCCGAGAGGTAAATATTATTAGAAGCTAATCCACACAACCATTGCCCAAGCCAAGAGAAACCAAAAGCAAGGCAATTCCAATTCAACCGATATTGCCAAAGGTAGAAGTGGACTAATGAAAGGTCCAAAGGTTGTGAAACATATTTTAAGAAGCATATAACAAAAGTTGGTATAAACCCACATTGCCAAAGCCAAGGAAGAAGCCAAATAAGACCTTATCCTTGTCAGTATTTGGTTAGTTGTGCAGTGAGGAAACGAGAGTGTCACGAAGGCTGCCCTTCTGAAAAAGGTTATACAGAAGGAGAGGAGCAAAACTTGCTGTGAATCTTGCTTTCCCTGAGGACTTGCTAAAATTCTGGTATTGCAAAATAAAGAAGGTTGTGAAGCTGTTGAACAACTCTTATAAGCTGATCTTAACCACAAAAGCACTTGTTTATGAATCACTACTCGAATGGCAAACCTTTGAATTAGCCTCAATGCCTCACAAATCCCCAAAGCCACGTCCTCTCCTGCCTCTTTTGAATTCACCATTTCTACTATTGCTCTGCCTCACTCGGTTCACATCACTTCCATCTATCGCCCTCCCGGTCCCACTGGACCATTCTTTGAATACTTTGGGCAACTCCTTGATTCGCTTTCCACTAAACATCCCTTCATTCTTCTTGGTGACTTCAACCTTCCCTCTCTAACTACTTCTCAGATATCTGAACTTCAGTCTTTTCTTAGTGACCATATTCTCCACTCTATCCATAACCTACCAATCCAAACGGGGTAACTCTTTGGATCTCTTATTCATCTCCACCTCTCTATGTCACTAATACTACTGTCACACCATCCATATCTGATCACTCAATTGTTCCCACCAGCATCTCTTTTCCACCCTCTGACCTAGTACTAAAAGGAAATTGAAACCTTCTGCCATTCCCCCCTTTCTCTCCAACCTACATTACACACTTTCCTCTTCTGCCAACAATGCCTTCTCCAGTTTTCAATCCCTGCTATATGAATCATTCTACTCTCACTACCCACTGCTTACTTTCACCCCAAAGTCTCAACATCCTGAACCATGGGTCACCACATTCATATGCTCTCTCCTCACAGACATGCGACGGCTGCTGCGCAAATGGAGATGTACCCACTCAAATCAGAACCTCTAACTCTACCTCTCTGCCCTGAACTCTCTCAAGTCCACTCTTGATAGAGATAAATGGGAATTCTACTTCACCCTTTTTGACTCTCACTCTAACCATACTCGCTGGCTACAGGGCACCCTAAACTCACCCCTCACTCCCCCTAGGTCTATAATAATAATAATTATTATTTAGCATTTATATAGCGCTACGAACTCTCAAGCATCTGAGCGCTGCTTATTATTACCCACTGTGTGTGGTGCTCATTTATCGACCTTGGAAGACTGAAAGGTTGAGTTTGGCCCTGCTGGGATTCAAACCTGCGTCAGCAGGCTCTGCAGAGATGTCAAAGTGAGCACTCTACTCGCTGTGCTATTGGACCGGGTATGACTATCAACTCTACTCTCACAATGAATGACCTAGCTGAATACTTAGCTGCAAAAATTACCCAAATTAGAGACTCTTTCCTGACCTTCCTCATACTCCCTCCTCCTAAATTTAATACTCCACCAACTCTACCATCTTCCTCTGCAGCCATCTCCCACTTTAATCACACTAACACTGACAAAGTGCTATCTATATTGATAAAGGCTAACCCCTCTTGTGCCCCATCAGACCCTCTTTCTCCCCAGTCAAGCTTGCTTTCCCTCAGTTTTCAAAACAGCCACGGTCATTCCTCCCCTGAAAAAGCAAACGACTGACCCAAACCTACTGGCTAACTTTTGCCCTGTGTCCCTCCTTCTGCACTACACTAAAGTGCTCAAAAGGGTTGTGTTCAAACATCCTGAAAATTCCTTAGACATCCAAAGCATCAAAAGACCCTCTATAAGCAGGTTTTCGCTCCTGTCACTCCACGGAAACTGCTCTCATGAATGTGTCCAACTTCATAGCCTCTGCTAAGCCCTCAAACCTATCCTCTATCCTAATTCCCCTTGATGTGTCTGCTGCCTTTGACACCGTTCATCACTCTGATCTCTTTAAAACACTGTTTCTTCTTGGGATTCGTGATCAAGCCCTTGCCTGGATTAATTCCTACCCTGCATGTCTTCAATTCTCTATCTCCTGGAGCAACAACACCTCTCCACTCACTCTTCTAACTGTTGGAGTTGTACAAGTCTCTGTCATGGTTCTGCTCCTCTTTACACTCTCCACTTCTCCTTTGGGTTCTGGTACCAACTCTTCGCAGACAACACCCAAATCATCTTCTCTTTTCCTGAACTCTCCTCTGATCGGTCTACCAACATTTTCAACTGTCTCTCTGCCATTAAATATTGGATGGCTTTGCATTCTCTGATGTTAAACTCTACCAAAATAGAGGTACTCTTCTTCCCTTCCAAAAGCTCTCTCTCATCTTAAGCTAGAATCCTCAGCGTAATCTATGATTCTTCTCACACCCTCACTTCTTTATATCTCCAAAACTGGAACAGCAGCTTGCTTCAACCTCCTAAATATTAGGAAAATCAGGCACTTCCATCCTTTAAAAACTTCGAAGTATCTCTTAACTACTCTTGTCTTCTCTAAACTGGACTACTTTGCAGTATCCTGTATTGAGGGTGGAGTCCGGGGGTAATTCCTCAGACATGCCCCATGCAGCCATCTCTGGATAAAGACACACACTATGTAAGAAAGAGAAACATTTATCTTCCCCACTGCTAGCTGGGAGCTCTGTTTAATCAGCTGTAATACAGGCCGACCAAAGACAGTCTCACTGTGTTTCCACATAAAACATATATGTATAGAAAGACTAGTGTCACACATCAGTTCCGTTCTAATATGAACAATACAATTGATCATGATTCTCTGAGCAAAGTCCATTACCTTTTTTCTTTGGACTTAAATGCTTCCTGAAACACATGATTATTTGCTCATTTTACTGACTCAATCTCTCTGATCAGCATAAAACACTGTCCTCTTTTCGCTGCATCACAGGACATATTTCGCAACTGGAAAAAAGCAGTTCTGAGATAACATGAGCCTCCATCAGCCTGCCAAGGAGATGAAATTCACTATTGTGTTTGTATTGGTTCATTTGCTTAACTTACCTACTTCTGACTTACTGCCAAGTTTTATATATAAAAAACCCTTAAGCACCACCACTGAAAATGTATATTTGAATATTGTATACTGCATTGTCCCTGCACCAGGTTTTTCCTAGGCCCCCCCCCCCTGTTCCCAATAACCTCGGCTTGCATTGCTTATATTTCTGGGTTTTCAGCAATTTGACCTACCCTGAGGCTTTAATGCCCGCATTCAGCTTCATGTATGCTGTGGCGTCCATTTTGGGAAAGATGGCTACTTTTTGCTATAGCATTTCTAATGTCAGAAAGCTGTATTCTGTGTTATTTATGTTGTACTCGATGTATGCATTTCTTTATGTTTGTGTTTTCCTTAATGTATGTGTGTTCTTGCAAAAATCCAATAATGCAATAAATAAATTAAAAGAAATGTGTGCAATGTAATATTTTCCATATCTCTTAAATGTGTACATTTCACATATGTGTACATATTACCTATTCTCTACAACCCTCAATTTGCTGTGGACCTACTTCCTAAAGTACCTGCTTGGGATAAGGGCTGCATGGCTGCCTCCATGGACAGCACTTCTGACTTTTACAATGTTAGACAGGAGGGTGGGGCACAGGCCTTACGTGACATGTTCACCTGTCCATCACCAGAGCGAGGGAGGGTCTACCCCCCTTCAATCCTCCTAGGACTTTCTTTGAACTCCCTCACTTCACACCTACTTCCTCGTACCTTCACCAGGCTGGATGGCTGATGATGCAAAACAGGGCCAGATTTAAATGTCTTCTCCTAGTTCACAAATCTATCCATGGTAAGGCACCACTCTATCTATACTCATCTATCCACCTCTATAAGCCTTCTCATATTCTCTGCTCTGCCACCACGACTACCCTTGTGGTTCCTTGCCTTTCCTGTGCTTCCTCTCACTTCTGCTCCTTTTCTCTTCTTGCTCAACCTGCATGGAACTCTCTTCCCCGGACATCCGAGAAACAGTCCACATGGATTTGTTCAAAACAAAACAATAATCTTACCTGCTTGCCTCTGAGTTACCCTCTTAACTTACCTCTTATCTGCCTGCTAGCTAATTTTCTTCCCTCGCCTCTAACATACCTCTGTTTCTCACTTCCTTTGCCTTCATTCTAGCACTTCACCCATCATGGTCATGTGTCGAGCACAGCTGGCCATACCACCTACCTGCATTTAAAAATGTCCAAGGTTGGTTGTCCTTAATATATGCATGTCTACTTTTGTATTATCCCATGGTGACTGTTCCATTTACTCCCTTCCACAACCTGGTCAGAATGCCCCTCAAAATCACCCCGTTGTAAGAAGCTCACTGCTTCCCGTCAAATCTGATTTCTTATCTTTTGTACGTTCTTTTGTGATCAAAAGAACATTGTTACTCATGTATATAAGTAGTAGGCCTGCATGGGAGTACACCAGGTGTGATTGTAGTAGAAGGCCTGGAATGGAAGTAAGTTCTATAAAGTGGTGTTGACAAAGACAATTTATGTTGCTTGTGGTGCTGAAGAAAGAATTGTATACAACTTCTGTAGAGGAATTTTATTGCTTCAGAAATACACAGTTGTGGCAAAACATCCTGAAAAAAACACTTTATGTTGCTTTTTGATGTTGTAGAATGAACTGTGTAAAGCTTCAGAGGCAAAGACAATTATTGTTGCTATTAACGAACTGAGAAAATATTCTTTGTGTGAAGACAATAATCCTGAATATTACACTTACTCAAGGAAAAGAAAGAGCCTTCTATTTTCTTTGATAAATCATTGGAGTGTTGGAAGTTTCTCTTGTCAAGTTGGAGTCACAAAGCACTGGATTGGAACTTTGGTACAAACCAAGATTTCCTTATTTCTTTTTGGTACTGTGGAGCAGAAACCTACTTGAATCTGTGGAAGGAGAATTTGCCCAGATTATAGGGAGAGACTTTTGTCATATTACAAATTCAAATTATATATTTTGTTGCTTTTGAACTGCCATGCTTTATCATATTAAGTTATTGTATGTATAAGTGTGAGGGACAGATATCCTTTGTTAGATTGTTTCCTTTGTTTTTTTTTAGGCAGGGCAATCCTAACCAGGGTAGTGATAGTGAGGCGTCTGTCCAACCTTTTAATTTCATGAAATAGCATCTTTTGAAAAATCTTCAAAAAGTTGCCCGCCTCACATTTCTGACCCCTCACAGTGGTTTCCACCTTCAACATCAATGATGAAATAGCACTTCCAATTTCTACAAATTCTCATGGCTATTGTGTAGCAACAAAGCTCAATACAATAGTATATTCTCACTAATTGACTAAATAAACATTGCTAGCTTTACTGAAATCATCAATAAATGTTGCTAACAATAAACTGATATCTTTTTAAGAGTCATTGGGCCTCATTCCAAGGTTGGAGGTAGTCATGGCGCTATTAGCGCCATGACTACCTCCAAAACCAATACCGAGTCCGCCCTCGTTCAATGGGGACTTACCAATCTATTCCGACCTTTGTGGGACCGGTAAGTCCCCATTAAAAAGCCTTTCCCCATTCCCATTTCAGCCCCCATAGGGCTCAATGGGTAGGGGGAAGGCGCTAATAAAGGTACCGCAAATTGCAGTACCGTTATTAGCTCTGAAGTCCCTTAACGGGCCCCGTCCATAAGGGACCTCGGAATAGGGCAAAATGGGATTACCGGCACCAATGTCCTTAACAGTGCCCGGTATCCCTTTGCGCCCACCTCGTAATGAGGCCCACTTTCCTCAATACTTCAGACACAGTGTGGAGCGTAAATAAGTGAATTGTTTGTGTGCAAAAATAAATTCATAAAAGCATAATGCATATAATACATCTAATGGCAGCAAAATATATACAGGTTCAAGGTAATGTAGAAAAACATACCATTGTAAATAATGGAAATGCCTGACTAAAGTGCAAAGAGTATAGCAGATTCAAAAAATGTCAGGTTCCCTTCAGAAAAGTGTCAAAGTGCCACATGTTTGAAAAGGTGCCAAGTGCCATTACAAAAAGTGTTGAGTGCCAACTAACTAAAACCATATTAAATCTTGGTGGAGCGTTCACTCTGACTGCATTCTCTTTCTGGTCATCATATAGCCAAGGGACTGGCTAGTTTCGACGTAGAGCACAGAGCCTCGTCTTTGTAGAGCAGCAGCTGAATGCCTCTGCAGGAAGTCCCGCCCCCCTACTGCCAGTATGTTGGGAGCCTGAGATTGTGTCATGCTTGACACCAGCAGTTGTGACCATACCACAGAGAATATTCAAAAGAAAATACCTTCTGAGAAAGCCCTATCAAATGTATTCCCGAAGAGATGACAATCTTAGGGAGTAACTCCCCAAAGCAATATGAGAAAGAGTGAAAGAGGAGCTGGTGACATCACAAGAAACTAGAGAGATATACCAAGAAGACTGGCTGAAGAGAATTCATGGATCTTATAGAAACAAATGACGAAGTTAAGAATCAAGTAAACTTCCATATGCGAAAAGAAGATTGTGAGTGTGTGACGCACTGCACAAAATGCAAGACGTTCAATAACTGTACAGATGCAGCAACGCAAGTAGGCTAAGTGATCTTACAAGCTGGCTTTACGTAGTAAATAGACTGCAGGCAGAGCTGCCATTGTATAGATCCTGGAAATCGGTGTCATGAATTAGTAAGCCCGGACCCATTGAGAGGAAAGGCCGTGAGCTCTGTCGCAGCAAAGAATTAGCCCAGATCGTGGACATGAGTGGCGAGGCTGCCTGGCCTGGTACCAAAGTTGAAGCGAGCCATGGCCGGTTATCTATTCTCAAAGGCAGTAAAGCGTGAGAAGCTGAATCATCCCTAGTTAAGGTGCAAAGAAAGAACACCAAGCGTGCCAAGTTTTATTCATTTAAGACATTTAAATTCTGCAAACTGGTCTGAATCATGGTCTCCTGTCACGTGAGCCAAGCATGAAAGTAGAGTTGGGCATGTACTTCCAGAACTACGATAGTGTGTGCCCATGCTCCCTTATATTCCCAGAGACAAGAATACACTGCAAGGCCAAGTTCAAAGACAATCTTCACGGCAGAAGGTATGGGTGATAGGAGACTTTGGGCTGATTGGGTGGGGAAGTAAAGTCATGTCCACCTCCTGGCACCTCAGTATGAGCTTTCATTCTGCTAAGTGAAGCAAATGTTCCAGACATGGCACGCTTGTGCCAATCAATTGTAGAGGGCCGTATAACGAAGAGCCTTATAGTTGGAGAACCAATAGTATACTGTGTACTTAATAAGTGTTGAAGATGACTTGCAGTAGAGGTTGGCACAAGTTGCCCATCTGACAGTATACACCCAATCACAATCCCAACCCTTATAGAAAGTATACTTAGATGTTCCCCTTGATTCTATCAGAAACTGTTGTAGGTTTTTATTATTTGTGTTACCTAAATCAGGTATTTTCCCTCTTTTTTTAATTACGGGGGATCAATTCTCAAACGGGAAAAAAATACAATGGCATATACACAAAAATGAGAAATTGATTACCCCTCTTTACGGCGTTGGCATCAAGATTGGTGATGCTTTTACACACTAGTCATATTCATATTTATACAAATATGTTTTGTTTGCTAATAACAACCTCAATAGACAAAACATTAAGTAGTAGGACCATACCCATATCTCATACAAGACTAATTTATTAATTGTTCACAATAAGTAAAAAATCGGGAAAACTAGACAATATAATTTCATCTTTTGTCATGGTTCACAATTACTAAAAAACATTTTTCCAAGTAAATCACATAAACAAAAACAGCAAGTGAATGCCGTAGGGGTAAAAATCACAAACATGTGAAATGACCAGATTATTAAAGTAAAAAAAAGCAGCTTTTGTTAATGATGGTTTTTACAGATCGTCAATATGTTTTGGCCTCAAAATACATTAGACACCATCTCTGGTGTCCTTTCCGATATAAGTATAAGGGCCTTCTTCAGAACAAAATTTCTTCAACTTAGTAGTTTACTCTTGTATACCCAATTAGTTGGTGTTCAAAAACAGCCTTCTATAAATAACAAGATAAAAACACAGTTACATACTGTAATGGTCCATTGTCTGTATAATACATAATGCTAGTTCTCTAAAACATCTACATCTATATTGAGCCAATCTTATATCTATTGTTCAACAGACTCCAGATCATATTTTATTATACATACATTCTATAAAACTAGCAGCACCAATCTCTAACATACATGTACTCAAGGCGTAAGAACGTTTACTTCCAGTTTTCAATCACTGGACAGATCACATTTCTTTTGACCACCTTAGCTCTTGGCATAAGTGGTTATTTCCTATACTATAGTGAGGGGTTAGTCTTTATTTATACGAGGGATACATCTATTATTTATGTATCCTTCTCATACGGTCACTTTTTACACTATCTACATTTTATTGTGCTGCCATATCCAATTTTATCTAAGTTTTCCACTCGCGTCATTCTTCATGGTTGATAGGGTTTTTTCAACAGACTTCTATTCAGCTTTTTTAATACCAATAATAAAGCAAAAGGAGTTGTTTCCATTATATCTGTGTGATTAAATAGACTACAAACAACTCCATGGGTGTTATTACATCGCCCAGTTACCAGATGGATATTCTTCAAGGATTGTTTCTTATGCTTTTTCTTAATTGGTTCTGCAAAAGAGACGTGTAGGAACATTGTCATGGTTGACTTGCTCTGTTCCGTTATCACTGTATAGAGGACTTAATCCTGCAACGTATGTAATGTGATAGAACTACTGTCAACTGGTGTTGTCACCAGGGACAAATTCTTTAATACCATTGTGGATCTCAATAACCACAACAATCTAAATGATTCACAATTCCAAATACACTTACATTCTTTTTCTTAATTGGTTCTGTGCCCTGTTACTTACGGGTCTGGTGCGCAATAAAAGTGAATAAACAAACAAACAAACAAACAAACTTTAGTGTTGCGGCAGCAAAAATCTCAATTCCAAAAGGGAGCAATTGCGTAAGATGTGTTCTGTCTGGGAAATCAATGCCCATTCTTCACCACATTTCTTGGAAAACATGATACCTCCTACAAACAAGTATCAGGACTCTCATTACTTGGACATCACTTCTGAATACGTTCGTATTAAGCAGAAAATTCCTACTAAAAAGGATGACTTGCCACGACAACTTACTTAAGTACTCTCGGTTCTCATGGACTGAGCTGGGGGCAAATCCGCCGCAATTCCGCCGATGTTCAGTGCTATTACCGCCGGCGCTCAGGAGGGGTGAGAGTGAGCGGAAGCCCACAATGAGCACACACAGAGAAACTCCACAGAATAATCTTAGACAGATGTATATCAAAAATACATATACATTTATTATAGGCCTCCCTAAAGAAGTTTTGCCTGACAGAGGCAGCAACTTCATGTCCAACCTGAAAAAGAAGGGGGATTAGCACCAATATAGCATTAGGCAATTCTTCTCAACCAAACCCTTACTTAAGCAGCCCAACCTTGCAAAGTGGTGGGCCTTGTGCTCAAACGAGCACCAGTGTGTGAAGACGCACAGTTGTGCGTATTGAGGGAAAACAGGTCCTCTTCAGGGGGCTTTAGTAGTTCAGGAAGGAGCTTGAGGTGATGAAGAATAGTGTGCCACTATTCAAGGAGGGTATACCCTTGCAGGCAGAGTGACTTTCCGGTTTCAGGAATAGCTAGGGAGCACAGACTAGCCTAGCTAAGGTGAGTATCTTTTTAGGGATTCTCGTGCGTAAAGAACAATGGCTTTGCCAGGGGGCCACCATATGATATGATATTATATGATGTGGCATTTATAACATGCCTATTTACAAGTGTTTCAAGGTGTGACGTGGCAAGGGAGGGGGAACAGATGGAAGACAGAGACAACAATCTTACTAGGCCAGGTGACATTGAGATCGCACAAGTGCAGGGGAGGGATCAAGGTGGAAAGTGCAGGGGGAAAAGGGGAGGGGGCAGTGCAGTACATAAAATAAATAAAACCATACATAAAAGTGCGGCAAGCTGGTGGGAAGAGGCAAGGGCAGACATCAAGGTGTCAAGTGCTGGCAGGAGGCTGTAGGGGTACAGAAACAGTCCCTGAGTGCAAGTGTTGCCAGGAGGGCAGTGCAGGTGTGCAACTGGCGGGGAGGGGACCAGGACCTGAGATCAGAGGGTAGCCAGGTAACCAGTGCAGTTTCAGTTTCAGCCAGGAGTTCAGCAGGGGAGAGGAGGAGAGAAAGCAGAAGCAAAGGGGAAGGTCTTGAGGTGCTTCCAGAACCGGAGATGGTTCTCCTCATGTTTCAGAGAGGCAGACAGGCTGTTCCAGAGGGAGGCCCCAGCAGAAGAAAGAGATTTACCACCAACTCGTTACTTGGAGAAGCAACTGACCCTGAGGGAGGTGGAGGCAGATGAGCGAGACTTCAAGAAGAAAGATATTTAAGAAGAGAGAGTTGAAGGTATTGAGGCCCCAGAAGGCCTTGTGGACAATTCAGAGGGTTTTGAACAGAATCCTCGCTGCCACTGGGAGCCAGTGCAGAGATTTCAGTCCTGGAGAGATACAATCCCTGGGCTTGAGGCCAAGGACAAGTCTCATTGTCCTGTTTTGGATGAGTTTCAGAGGACGGAGAGTAGAGGCAGGAAGATTTAGAAAGAGGATGTTGCAGTAGTCCAGACTAGGGGGAACCAGAGCTCTGGAGACAGTGAGCTTCTGGGGGCAGGAGAGGAAAGGAAGAATACCTCTGAGGAGGTGCAGCTGGTAATGTGACTTCTTAGAGACATCAGAGATGTGAGGAGAGAAGGAGAGTGTGGAGTCGAAAATGACCCCAAGGTTTTTAGCCTCACGGGTGGGAGCAGGAAGGGGGCCAAGAGAGTCCGGCCAGAGAGTGACAGCAAAGGAGGGAGCAGGTGTGCTGATGAGGAGAATCTCAGTGTTACTGGAATTAAGGCAGAGATCATTGGTGGCACACTACTCCTGGATAGGAGACAGACAGTCATAGATGAGAGAAAGAGAAGAGGTGGCGGAAGGGAGCCTGAAAATGAGTTGAGTGTCATCCACATAGCACTGAAAGTTGGGGCAGAGAGCAGCAATGCGGTGTGCAAGAAGTGCCAGGTATTGGTTGAACAGCCAGGGAGAGAGGTTAGACCTTGATCGGAGAGGAAATAAGTCAGCCAAGCCAGGGCCTGATCGGTGATACCCAGGTTATCACGCAGACGGATGAGAAGGATGGCATGGTTGACTGTTTCAAAGGCAGAAGAGAGATCAAGTAAGATGAGGACACATGGGGTGTTGGAATCAAGGTTGGAGAGCAGGTCTTCATGGATGTTCAGGAGAGCAGTTTCCATGCTTCTGGCAGCTCTGAAGCCAGACTGATGGTCAAGGAGGCAACCAACAAATTCAGTGTGAAGATTAAGCTGGGAGATGGCCAGCTTTTCCAGGAGTTTGCCCAGGAAAAGAGTGATGGAGATTGGGCTATAGTTAGCCAGGCAGGAAGGGTCACCAGGGGATATCTTAAGGAGAGGGTGCACAAGGGAGTGCTTCAGGGGGAAGGGAAGATTCCAGTTGCGAAGGAGTGGTTGCAGAAGTCATCCAAAGCAGGAGCCAGGGTGTCAATGTGGTCCTTGATGGTTTTGGAGAAACAGGGGTTAATCTGTTTGACGAGACATTCATAGATCAGACTTGTCTAGAAGCCTTGTCTGGGGAGAACAGGGGAAAGAAAGAGAAGGAGGGAGGAGTGGTGGCCGAAGAAGGGCCAGAGGAAGAGCAGGGAGTAGATGGAGGAGGGGCTGAGGAAGAGAGAGAGGACAGGATGTCCCGAGTTTTAGAGATTAAATGAGAAGCCAGGACCGTGCAGAGGGCCTTGGAGGGGACAGGAGAGGTAGAGACTGCAGCAGGATTTGCCAGCTCCTTGCAGATTTTAAAGAGTTTGGCCGAGTTGTTAGATGCAGCAGAGACAAGGGCTTGGATGTGGGCTCTCTTCTTGGTGCAGACAGAGAGCCGGTATTGCCTTTAGAGAAGGCGGCAGGCCAGTTTGTCAGAGGATGTACCAGAAGCATGCTATTTCCTCTCAGCCACCCTACACTTGCGTTTAAGGGTGATGAGGTCAGAGTCATACCATGAAAGGTGTGTGTGTTTGTGTGTGTGGGTGGTCAGGTGTGTGTGTGTGTGTGTGTGTGTGTGTGGTGAACCCTAAAGTTATTGCTTATCAGCATTCAGGCTCTTTAATTTGCTTTTCAGGGATAAAGGTGAAAATTCAAAAGACAGCCACAAGCAAAGGAGGCAGTGTTGGAGGTAGTATTTGCTCATACGGTATGTCAACTTATGCTTTACGCTCTTGGCTGTTCCTAGTATCTCAGGTCATAATGAACTCTGACAACACAGAGTGGCCTCGCAAAAAACATATGACATGTTTTTTATTACACATGTAAAGTGTGCTGTGATCTCATCAATCTCCTGTCCAGCGAATGCATAGGCCATAGAAGTTGCCTTGTTCGCTTCCTGTGTCTCCTTAGGTTCTGGTGACCGGCCGATTAAGGATACGTATGTGGGGTAACAGGGATGGAGCCCTAAATATGTGCTTGGCTAACTTCGGACTTCAAAGACAGAATACGCTAAATCCTGTTGACCTTGCTTTGAAATGGCTAAAGCCCATCAGGAAGTAGACCTCGTGGGGTGTGTTAAAGACTTCTTTCTTCTCTGTGCTTCTAGTGGTGGCTACTAGGTAAGGCTCATAGGGCCTCATTCCGATCCTGCCAGTATCCTGGCAGTAGAACCGTCAGGATACGGCAAGTGTGGATACCGTTTCCGGCACCCGGTGCTGCCGGATTACAGGTGCCGGTGGAGCAGTGTTGCTCCCCATTCATGGAGTCCCATAGGCAGGAGAGGGCCCGGGATGACAAGCTAGCGATTACCCAAGTCTCAAGTGTCCATTCGCGACGGCAACACTTCTATGCGATACCCCATGTTCCAGCTGTTCAGCTTGCTGCATGGCCCAGGAACACTTCCGATGAGGCTCCTTTGGAGGGTAATCAGACCAAACAGTCCAAACCCTCTTCCTGGGTGCGAACACACACAGCATGCAAAAGCCCACGAAAGCTACGGTTTGCGTGGTAGGCTGCCTGCCAAAATAAGCAAAGTCCGGGGAAGGCAAAGGGACAAAATGGCCAAAGGACAGAACAAATCATTTTATAGCACAGCCATTTTTGGCACTGGCCACAGTCCTGAGCCAAAAGCGGTAAACACGAAATGGTTCATTAAAATGAAGTAAAAACACTTGTACAATCACCAAAAATCCTTACAGGGTGTCTAGGGCCATAAAATAAAAAGTACCCCTATCACGGTAAGATAAGGTACTGGTAACATAGATAAAAAGTTACCAAAAATGGAAAAATAGTCAAAGACTAAGGGAAACCTAGTTTCCCAGTACTAACAGTCTGAAGTACGTGTCAGTTTCCCCATAACAGATGAGTAAAAGCCCAGAGCGGCAAAGCTGAAGGCTGGTCCCCACTGGAAAAAGTCACGTTAGGATATGTTAGCCAAGCAAAAGCAAAATGTTTGGGGGGGTCCATAAATGGAGGGAATATTGCACCTAAGGGAAATCTTTCCTAACACATTAACATATGAATTAATAAGAACAATAAACAAGATTAATATTCAAGAAAGGGAGAGCTGCACATAAAACACACTCTGAGAACATCCGGGTTCACTGGCAAGATGACAGTGCAAGCATGTGATTTCATCCACCACTGCATATTTTAGCTATTCATTTGACTAGTATTGTTTGATGACACTAAACAACCCACATATAAAGACAGAAAGGAACGAAACACCAAAGCACAACCTTGTGGAGGACGACGAGACAAAAATGGCATCTCAGGTCACGCTGCAGGACAACTATGACAAACATTATGACCACATATTTCACTATGAAGCGTACCATTCTAAGGATTCCATCTTTACGGCCGATGTCCTGGTATTGCCAATAAAACAACTTTATAAAGTATTTGCATCTGGTAAGTCCATTTTGTAAATGCATACTTGGTTGCCAGTGTACTTCACTATGCCTAGGACTTAACTAATGTGATTCTAAAAATATAGCCTCAATAGTCAAGCAAATTTACAAAATTCAATCTTTGCAAGAAGGCTCTCTCAAGGACCAGTGAGATAGCTCTGGATGAAAGCACCTAGAAGACAATTGGGTCTCAAAACGAGTTTGCCGGTGTGGTAAAAAACTTTGCTAATGCAGCGTTAACACCGCCTAACAATACTTGTAATCTAATAGTAATACCGTCGAACCAAGTCGTTTGGTGGTATCTCGGTGGTAATACTGTCGCGATATCACCAAACTCGTAATGAGGTTGAATGTGTCTTTCGAGGCTCGGACTAGCCACAAGGGCCATCTGTCAATGCCTGAATGTGTGGCCCGGAAGGCCAGTAGGGTCTTTTTTGGGAGCTTACGTGGGCCACCATAATGACTTAGAACACTGTGCAGCTGTTAGTTATAAAGAACGTTACTAGCCCAAAACACTTGAAAGACACAATTTCAAACGTAGTTTCTCACACATGCACTCCCAGGTACTACTAAAATGGTTTGTTTAGAAAAAGTTACGAATTGTGATTTGGGAATGTAGAAGAATATTCCCTTGTGTACGGGTCAATTATGTGCTTCAGTCCAACACTATATATAGGCATAGACCATAAACATGCAGTACAATGATGACAGTAAGACCCACAAGCTGATGATATTCCAAGACGGCTTAGAGTACCTCCAAGTGGTCCCATAACATCTTCACCGAGCTCCGGGTCCCTGTAACAAGCGGTCTGTAATCTTGGACTTGTAGTTTTTCATTTTGTATAAGTTTGGACGCACACAAGCCCAAATGTTATTTGCTAAACCCTATCCCCGTCCCACCTGCGCTTCTCTTGGCCATGCTCCCTTCCAAACACCTCTGACTTACCAAAAATCTCTCCTGCAAAGGTTCCATTCTTCATACCATCTTCTTGTATGTGTACAGTGCCCAGAAGTGGGATTTCTATTGTCTTGCTTTTCCTGACGTATGGCGTTTCTGTTCAAAGAGCCTTCTGCTTTTACCAATAAAATACAAATACAAAAAGCAAAAAAAGCAAAGTGCGGTCACTTGTCAGCTGCTTTCTAACCATGACCTACTTACTCTGTAAGGTGCATTCAAGGTAGAGTTACTTTCAAATACACCTTGTTAGTCCTGCCCTGTTGGTTTCTTTGCATTTTTGAACCCATACTGTAGACTTTCTCTATTGTAAAAGCAGATCTAGACATACCAGAATGCAGAGAAATAGAGAATAGAGGATGTGCTGCTCCCATTTGACAATTGGCAAATTAGTCACTGCAGCATTTGCAGGTCGTGGTGCAGAAGACAATTATAATGACAGCGGTTACAGCAATTTGATATCCCAAGATGACCAACTGTGCCACATGAAAGGTGTGTGTGTGGGCAGGTGTGTGTGTGTGTTTGTGTGTGTGTGCGCGTGTGTGTGTGTGGTGCACCCTAAAGTTATTGCTTATCTGCATTCAGGCACTTGTAATTTGCTTTCAATGATAAAGTTGACACTTCAAAAGACAGCCACAAGCAAAGGAGGCAGTGTTGGAGGTAGTATTTGCTTATACGGTATGTCAACGTATGCGTTACGCTCTTGGCTGTTCCTAGTATCTCAGGTCATAATGAACTCTGACAACACAGAGTGGTTTCGCAAAAACAAATGACACATTTTTTATTCCACATGTAAAGTGAGCTGTGATATCATCCATCACTCTCCTGTCCAGCGAATGCTTAGGCCATAGAAGTTGCCTTCTTCGCTCCCTGTGTCTCCTTAGGTTCTGGGGACCGGCTGATTAAGGATACTTATGTGGGGTAACACGGATGCAGCCCTAAATATGTGCTTGACTACCTTCGGACTTCAAAGACACAATACGCTAAATCCTGTTGACCTAGCTTTGAAATGGCTAAAGGCCATCAGGGAGTAGACCTTGTGGGGTGTGTTAGAGACTTCTTTCTTCTCTATGCTTCTAGTGGTGGCTACTTGGTAAGGCTCATAGGGCCTCATTCCGACCCTGCCAATATCCTGGCGGTAGAGCCTTCAGGATACTGGCAAATGTGGATACCGTTTCCGCATTCCGGTCCGGCGGCATTGCCACCGGATTGCGGGTGCCGGTGGGGCAGTGTTGATACCCATTCATGGAGTCCCATAGGCAGGAGAGGGCCCAGGACGACAAGCTAGCGATTACCCAAGTCTCGAGTGTCCAATCGGGACGGCGGCACTCCTATGCGATACCCCGTGTTCGAGCTGTTCACTTCACTGTATGGCCCAGGAACACTTCCGATGAGGCTCCTTTGGAGGGTAATCAGGAGGTGCTGACAGTAGCTGTTCTCACTACTCCAAAGGGTCAAAGGGCCCTTTCAGGCTGTCTCTGATCGATGCAAAAGCAGGAGTCCGACGGGACAACAGCAGGCTCAGGGTGCCAAAGCTTCCAGCACGTCTCCGGCAGTTCCACAGGTCTGCTTCAGCATTTCAGGACACTTGGCTCATTCTGTAGTTGAGAGAGAACTTCAGTTGATGGACCTGGAATGGATGCAGAGCCTCTTTTCTTATCCAAGATTAGCTTTGTGCCAAATTCTGCGATAACCAATGGACAATCTGCTCTCTTGCTGGCATGGCAGGCATGGGCCAATCACAGTCAACGGTGGCCCCAGTCAATCAGGCACACCAGATATTCTGGCACCAGTAGTGTGGATTGGGACCAGACAGTCCCAATCCTCTTCCTGGGTGCGAACACACACGGCATGCAGACCCCACAAAAGCTATGGTTTGCATGGCAGGCTGCATTCCAAAATAAGGAAAGTCCGGGGAAGTCAAAGGGACAAAATGGCCGAAGGACAGAACAAATGATTTCATGGCACTGCCATTTTTGGCACTGGCCACAGTCCTGAGCCAAAAGCGGTAAACACGACATGGTTCATTAAAACGAAGTAAAACCACTATAAAAGTAAACTGCTGCCACCAGTTCATCCTAGGCACACTTGTACAATCACCAAAAATCCTTAGAGGGTGTCAAGGGCCATAAAACAAAATGTACCCCTATGCACAGTAAAATAAGGTACAGGGCACATAGATAAAAAGTTACCAAAAATGGAAACATAGTCAAAGACTAAGGGAAACCTAGTTTCCCAGTAGTGACAGTCTAAAGGACGTGTCAGTTTCCCCATAATATATGAGCAAAAGCCCAGAGGGGCAAAGCTGAAGGCTGTGCCCCACTGGAAAAAGTCACGTTAGGATATGTTAGCCAAGCAAAAGCAAAACGTTTGGGGGCCCATAAATGGAGGGAACATTGCACCTAAGGGAAATCTTTCCTAACACATTAAAATATGAATTAATAAGAACAATAAACAACATTAATATTCGAGAAAGGGAGAGCTGCACATAAAATACACTCTGAGAACATCCGGGTTCACTCGGCAAGATGACAGCGCGAGCATGTGATTTCATCCACCACTGTATAATTGAGTTATCTATTTGACTAGTATTGTTTGATGACCCTAAACAACCCACAGAAAAAGACAGAAAGGAACAAAACATAAACTCACAACCTTGTGGAGGACGATGAGACAAAAATGGCATCTCAGCTCACGCTGGAGGAAAACTATGACAACATTATGACCACATATTTCACTATGAAGCGTACCGTTCTAAAGATTCCTGGTATTTCCAGTAAAACAACTTTATATAGTATTTGAATCTGGTAATTCCATTTTGTATATGCATACTTGGTTGCCAGTGTACTTCACTATGACAGTGTAAATCACAATGTGATTTTAAAAATATAGCCTTGATAGCCAAGCACATTTAGATCATTCAATCTTTGCAAGAAAGGCTCTCTTAAGGACCAGTGAGATAACTCTGGATGAAAGTGCCTAGAAGACAATTGGGTCTCATAGCGAGTTTGCCGGTGTGCTAAAAATCGTTGCTGATGCAGTGTCAACACCGCCTAACAACACTTGTAATCTAATGGTAATGCTGCCGAACCAAGTGGTGTTAACGATACAATCTTGTGGTGGTATCTTGGTGGTAATACTGTCGTGATATCACCAAACTCGTAATGAGGTTGAATGTGTCTTTCGGGGCTCGGACTAGCCCTAAGGGCCATCTGTCAATGCCTGAATGTGTGGCCCGAAAGGCCAGTAGGGTCTTTTTTGGTGGTTTATGTGGGCCACCATAATGACTTAGAACATTATGCAGCTGGTAGTTATAAAGAACATTATTAGCCCCAAACACTTGAAACATACTATTTCAAACGTAGTTTCTCACACATGCACACCCCAGTACTACTAAAATGGTTTGTTTAGAAAAAGTTACAAATTGTGATTTGTGAATGTAGAAGACTATTCCCTGGTGTATGGGTCAATAATGTGCTTCAGTCCGACCCTATATATAGGCATAGACCATAAACATGCAGTACAATGATGATAGTATCACCCACATGCTGATGATTATTACCCGGAAGCTCTTGTTCCCGACTGCCTCAGAGGCCTGCCACATTCTGCCCTGGGTGCTCATGAATTGTTATTTTCCAATTAAAGTTTATGGGCCTCATTACAAGGATGGCAGTAAGGAAATAACGATACCGGTAAGGGATTACCGGTATCGTTACATTCCCTTGCCGATTATGACCCGGCCAACCACTATTAGCGGCACCGCTAAGAACGGTGCCACTAATAGCGGCTAGTACGCGGGCCCGCGACCCCTCATCCCGCTATTAGCACCCAATCATAAGCCATGCGGACGTGCTAATAGCGGCATGGATCAGCCCCCATAATCCCATACTGGCATGGCGTAATTACCGCCATTGCGAACCACCCCGTTAAGAGTACTGAGCACTGTTCCCACCTGCCACAGGTGGACACAATCAGCACAGGTGGAGGCAATGGAGACTGTGGCAGCACAAAAGGAGCGCACCACACCCCTTCACACACCCCTTCCCACACCAAGATGGTTCCAATACTAGCAGCATTACATGGGCTGGAGGACATGATTGCATTGCAGCACCAACAACAACAGGCAGCACAGAGGAGATGCAGGAGGAGGAGGAGGGCAAGACAGGCACAGCAAGCACCACCACGGCACCTAATCATACCACAGAGGCACCAGGATCAGAGCCAGTCCATTTAACCTAACCCCTGAGCAGATACACACCCTGTACCGTCTGGACCGGGATACCATCACCAGCATCATGGACATGATACACAATGACATTGTGAGCCTCATAGACATTCGAACTGCCATCCCCCCTCTACTGAAGGTGGTGACTGTGCTCCACTTCTTGGCCACAGGCACCTATCAGCATACAGTAGGGCAGATGCATGGCATCTCACAACCAGTATTCTCACGCACGCTCACCCAGGTGCTCAATGCCCTCCTGAAGCATACAAGTGAACACATATCCCTGCCACGAATTGCCCAGGAGATCGCAAACACCAAAGTTGGCTTCTATTCACTGGCAGGTATCCCAAGTTGCATCTGGGCCATCGACTGTACCCATGTGGAATTGGTGGTCCCACATCACAATGAAGTAGTCTACCGAAATAGAAAGCAATTCCACTCCATCAATGTCTCTGTATGTGACTCAAACAAGATAATCACACATTGTTGTGCCCGATATCCTGGATCAACCCATGATTCAATGGTCCTTCGGAACTCAACCATACCACGCTACATGGAGTGACAAGCCGGACAACGTTCGTGGCTACTTGGTGAGTGGCAGGGCAAGCACATGGCAGTGTGATGTGGGGTGTGATCTGGGGGGGGAGATGCATACTCCAACTGGGTGTGATGGGGGGTGGAGATGCATACTCCAACTGGGTGTGATTGGGGGGGAGAGATGCATACTCCAACTGGGTGTTGACTGTTGTCTGTAGAACAAATGGACATACAGATGTACGCCAATGTCCATCAGGGAAGGCCACAATGTACTGGAAAAGAACCTACATGCAATTTGAAGCTGCACAACATAGAGAACAATCCAAGATGCCAAAATGACACATCCATCCACATCCACATTGCACATCATGCCACACCACATATGACACAAATCAGCAATATAGTAATAGAAAATTAGCGCTGCACAACATCAATACAGCAATGTGCCCGTGAGTGCATGCAAAGGGATCACCCCTAGCCATTGCACTGAACCACACCCCTATACCACCACTGAAGTGATGCTTCACAGCATAGCAACATCGATGTCAGAATGGCAGTACACTAGCAGTGTGGTTCCAAATTCGCCTGGGCCCAGGGACACCTAAGACCTGTCCTCACCCAGGACATGTCAATGACTGTCGGAGGCATGCATGGGGCATGTCCACTTGCAGGGACGAGCTCACCTTTGCACATTGCAGTTACACAGATCGTCTGCATACATGCTGGGATTCGTGGATGTCAATCACAATGCAAAGTCGATTAATGTGATATGTACAGGTCGCACTTGAGTTGAACAGTAACAGATCCCCATTCTTCCACCCATGCAGGTGATGCTTGCTATCCCCTGAAGAGGTGGCTCCTTACCCCTGTACGGAACCCACAGAACAGGCACGAAGAGGACTACAATCGTGCACATACCGTACCCGTGTCGTGATTGAGCAGACATTTGGCCTTTTGAAGACACAGTTCCGGTGCCTAAGCAGGTCGGGTGGGGCTCTCCTGTTCGGCCATGAGAAGGTGGCCAAGATCACCATGGCATGTGTCATGCTGCACAATATGTGTATCAGACGGAATGTGCCACTGCCCCCTGACGTTGAAATGCAACCACCTGATGAGGATGATGATGGTGATGAGGACGGAGGGGACAGGGATTCAGGTCATGCAACAGGCGATGCCCAGGAGGGACGCAATGTGCGTCAGCATCTAATCAACCAAATATTTTGAGACACATGGTTCAACTCTGTAGGATGTATATGGGTATTAGTGCACTGGTGTTTGTGGTGAAGCGCACAATGGGCCCTGTCCCCAATAAAGTACACAAACACAATGATGAAGTCCAAGCCTGTTTTTTAACTATTCACCAGTGTATTGAAGATATAAAGAGATGAAAAAGTGCATGTCCCCAACTATGCCACCACCCTTTCCCCACCCTCCCCCCCACAACACTCCCAAAACACCCTTTCCCCTGCCCTCCCCCCACAACACTCCCAAAACACCATTTCCCCCCTCCCCCCACAACACTCCCAAAACACCCTTCCCCCCTCCCCCCACAACACACCCAAAACACCCTTTCCACCCTCCCCCCACAACACTCCCAAAACACCCTTTCCCCCCTCCCCACACAACAACCCCATGTGTGGCTTGCACAACGTTGGTGTCCTGCTGCACATGTGCCAGCTAGACCCTGCTGTCTCTAATTCCCATTCCCACCACCACCATTAGGAGGTTGGGAGGGTGTGCGCCTCATGGTGCGCAAGGAGCGGCGGCGGAGGGCTTGTCTGCCTTGAACTTGCAGAGGATGAGGTGCCTGTTTGTCCCTGTGGTGGTGGTGGGTACTGGCGGTCCATCGCGTCCGCTATGCGCGTGAGGACCTGCCTCAGTTGTGTCATCTCCTCACACAGCCTGTTGGTACAGGCTTCCATCGCCTCCCTCGAGTGCCTAGCATTCTCCTTGACCTCCCCCTCAGACGGGCAGCCTCTTCCACATGCTGGCCAACCAGCGCTGTAATATCCTCCTGGCACTGCCTGATGGTGGCCAGGTCATGGCCACTGTGTCCAGCTCGTGGTGTGGCTGCTGCACCTTCCTCTATGTCTCGGCCATCAGGTGAGGCCACCTGTGGGCTCCAGCACCCTGCCGTGGTCTCCTCGCCAGACTGGCCATGGATACTGGATCTTGGTGTTGGCCGTGGGCTTGCTTCTGGGGTTCCTGGGGTGCTGGGGGTGTGCATTTGCATGGGGAACTCAATGGGGTCCTCCACGTCAGACAACAGCGCTGTGGCTGCTGCCTCACCAGTTGAACTTGTGGCAGCGGAGGGTGGGCCCTCCGTGGGTGTAACCTGTGTTGGGGGGATCACAGCAGTGGGTGTGGCAATTGTTGCAGCCGTAGATTGAGGTCTTGGTGCAGTGGCACTCTTGCTATGTTTGCCCCTCTGCAGGTGCTCGCCCCTTGATGTGGTAGGGGTGTCCCCTGTCTCCTGTGCCCTGGCTTTTTTCTTGGCAGGGGGAGCCTGAGTCGCTGTGTCCGGTTCTTCGCTGTCGGTCTGTGATCCTGTGGGGGACAAAGAGGGGGATGGCATTAGTGATGGTTCAACTTGCTTCATGCAGATTCAGTTCATCATGCTGTCCTGTGAATTGGGGCTTCATTAGTGGGCATTCAGGTCATGGGGCTGTTGAGTGGGTCATCCATGCATGGGTCTGTGTGGCACGTGTCTGTGGTGATGCGTGCATGTGTGTGTGTTGGGGTGTGACACTCACATGGGCAGGGTTGTGTGCATGTATGTTTGTGGCCGCATCCATGAGGTGATTCTGGGCTCACATTTGGGGGGTGCCTCACCATTCACAGTGCATTGTTTAATGTGTACACTCACCGCCATCTGATGTTGTGGCCGAACCACACTCTATGTCCCCGACTCCCTCGATGGATTCTACGCCATGGCGCAGGTCTCCTCCCACTCCTTGAGTTTGATGGGAGAATCAGCGCCACCTTCTGTGGCCATGGCCAGTTTACGGTTAGCAGGCAGTATGCTGCGGAAATGGAGGCGGAGATCGTCCCATCGCTTCCTGCACTCCCTAACGGTGCGTGTGGTGGTGCCCACCGCACTGACTTTCAGGGCCACCTCTGCCCAGATGGCCTTTTTTTTAATCAGGGTCTCCCGCCGCATGTCATTAGCAAAGACAACATCAGCGTTTGCTGCAAGGGTCTCGTCAGCATTATCAGTTCCTCATTCATGAATTTCTCCTTACGCTGGCGGTCTGAGCATTTCTTGATTGCCTTTGGCATTGTGAGAGGATACCTGAGGCTTTGGGATGGCACTGGTGTGGGAACAGGTCCTTGGGGCAGAGGATGGCAATGGATTGTGTTTTTAAAGATGGCCGCCATGCTCTTTCCCGTTCCTGTGGGATGACGCTATTTCGGGTTCCGCAATTTTACGGTCAACGCTAATAGCGGTGTCCGCTATTAGCATGTTGCAGGAAGTCGGAAGTGCTATCAGTGCTTTCGTCGGTGCCGCTAAGGGTCTTTTTGGGGTCTTTAGCGGCATGGCGGTAGGGTCATTACCGGCATGGCGCTGTGCTCATGTCCGCATACTCGTAATGGCAGGCAATTAGCAGCCTCTACCCAAGGTGGACACGTTATTGGTGCCATGCCGGTAAGGGCCGGAATTTAGCGCATAACGTATAATGAGGGCCTATGTTATTATTTCCAATTATAAATACGCCCCTGTGAGTAGAGGATTTGTAAAGTAACATGAGTTCATATGCCGGACTGCGCACTATGGAACAGCTGACAAAGTAGAAACACCTGTCGAGAGGGGGCAATATTCCAAGACGGCTTCTAGTACCGCCAAGTGGTTCGCATTTTCACTCAGCCCAGCTCCCAGTAACAAGCGGTTTGCAATCTTGGACTTGTAGTTTCGCTTTTTGTACAAGTTTGGGCGCACACAAGCCCAAATGTTATTGGCTAAACCCTATCCCCATCCCACCTGTGCTTCTTGTGGCCCGCTCCCTTCCAAACACCTCTGGGTGCCTTATTACTTAACAAAAATCTCTCCTCAAAGGTTCCATTCTTTATACCATCTTCTTTTGTGTGTACAGTGCCCAGAAGTGGGATTTCTATTGTCATGCTTTGCCTGAGGTATGGCGTTTCTGTTCAAAGCACTTTCTGCTTTCACCAATAAACTTCACAAACTTCTGCTTTCACTCCCTCCCGCTCCCTTCGTTCAGCTGATCAGTTCCTTCTGACTGTCCCTCGGTCCCCTTGTGCCCCCTCCAGTTTCCCGCTCCTTCCAGCTTCTAGCTCCCCTGCACTGGAACTCCCTACCTCTCTCAATTCGTTCTATTCCTACTTTCTCCTCATTTCGCACCTCCCTTAAATCTCTCCTTCTCCACCCCCCCGCCTTGAAACTCCCTCCCCTTCCTGCTCCCCCTCCTTTCTTTCTCCTTTCCCTTGAGTCCCTCCCTCCACTCCCTACCACCCCTCTATCACCCCCCTCCTCCTTCTCCTCCTCTCCTCTCCTCTCCCCCACATTCCCACTGCTTTTCTCTCCCTATTCCCTCCAGTCTTATTGCTCTTCTTAATGGTTTGTTAATTGATTGATTCATACTGTTATTTGCTTCTACCGTTATATTGTTATGTTATGTTCTTTGTATCAAGTTGTTCAATTGTGCAGCGCTTTGGCGTAAAGCGTATATAAACTAATAAATACAATACCAATACCAATAAAATACAAATACAAAAAGGAAAGTGTGGCCACTTGTCAGCTGCTCTCTAACCATGACCTACTTCTTCTGTATGGGGTATTCAATGTAGAGTTACTTTCAAATGTACCTTGTTAGTCCTGCCCTGTTGGTTTCTTTGCATTTCTGAATCCATATTGTAGACTTTCTCTATTGTAAAAGCAGAACTACACATACCAGAATGCAAACAAATAGAGAATAGAGGATGTGCTGATCCCATGTGACAATACGCAAATTAGTCACTGCAGCATTTGCAGGTCACACAGCAATTTGATATCCCAAGATGACCAAGAGAGAGAGAGAGTGAGTGAGTGAGTGTGTGTGTGTGTGTGCGCGCGCGCGCGCGCACATTCAGGCACTTGTAATTTGCTTTTCAATGATATAGTTGACACTTCAAAAGACAGCCACATGCAAAGGAGGCAGTGCTGGAGGTAGTATTTGCTTATACGTATGTCAACGTATACGTTACGCTCTTGGCTGTTCCTAGCATCTCAGGTCATAATGAACTCTGACAACACAAAGTGGCTTCGCAAAAACATATGACACATTTTTTATTCCCTATGTAAGGTGTGCTGTGATATCATCAATCTCCTGCCCAGCAAATGCTTAGGCCATAGAAGCTGCCTTCTTTGCTCCCTGTGTCTCCTTAGGTTCTGGGGACCGGCCGATTAAGGATACTTATGTGGGGTAGCAGGGATACAGCCCTAAATATGTGCTTGGATACCTTCGGACTTCAAAGTCACCATACGCTAAATCCTGCAGACCTTGCTTTGAAATGGCTAAAGGCCATCAGGAAGTAGACCATGTGGGGTGTGTTAGAGACTTCTTTCTTCTCTTTGCTTCTAGTGGTGGCTACTAGGTGTTGCGAGTGAATAAAGGGCAGAGCCCCTTTAAGGAGAGGAAGACACAGAACAGTGGGAGGGAGCAGGAAGAAATGGGAAGGGGAGGGGCGGGAGGAGGGAAACGGCAGTTGTGATAAGGAGTAATAAAGGGAAGGTTGTAATGGAGACTGGCTCCTATGTAGTTATTAAGTGTGCGCTGTACTGCCCATGAGAGGGGCCAACAACTGGCGACGGCCGACGTACACCATGTTGTGCCATGAAGTATATACCCACTGAAGATGGCTGGAGAGTGGTGGAACCCAGCAGAATTGACGAGGTAGCCTGTCGGGCGAACGGCGCCCAGCAGTTAGGAGGATGTACCCCCACAGGACGGTGGTTCGGTGCACCCGGGTGAAGAGACGTCACCCAGTGCGGCAGTACAGCGGAGAAGACCAGCAGTGGGATGGACAGAAGAGGCCCAGCTGTAGAGGAATATGAGGTGGAACCCTGCGAGGATGAGCATGCCCAACAGTGTGGAGGGTGGAAGCTGCCCAGCAGTGAACAGAAGTGACAGCCGCGCAAGGGCACAGAAGAGGAGCAACGGATGTGCCCAGTGGTGACGGCGAGCCCAGCAGCACGGAATGGTGGAACATCTGAAGCACCCGGCGGGGGTGTGGATGGAGGGACCATCGAGCCCAGCAGAAAGCAGAAGGCCCAGCAGAGAAGCGCCATCCAGCACAGGAGAACGTGGAGCCTGGTGGAGTGACAAAGAGTTGGGTGGACCCAGCGGACCAGCCTAAGGAGGTGCGCTGTGAGTGAAGAGGGACGGAAGAGGCGACCCCAGCAACAAGGAAACCAGTGGGACACGTGTCCAGCAGCAAAGAGCCCAGCAGTCCGTGTCGGGGCACAGAAGAGCCCAGTGAGCAGTGGGGCGAACAGCGGGGGAAGCCCAGCAGCCCGCGCAGAAGAAGGGGAGGCACCAGGCATGACGACGGTAGGAAACCCCACGCCCCCTCCCCTACCGCTGCATACCAGGAGCTGCCCGCCACAATAGGCGGTGCAGCAGAACATTTAGTACTGGATGGCTGCTGCGATACATGGCCCAAAAAAGAAAAAAAAGCACAATAAATAACCTGAACAAATAAGCTCCAACGAATGGAGTGTGGAAACCTGGTCAGGTGCTGCCTGTCCAACAACGCAGCATCACAGCCAAAGCCTACACGGCCAACACGCTCATACGAGCACTAGGGGCGCACACATGCAGTTACAAACAGACAGCCCTGGAAAAGTGCCCACACGCGCACATGGGCACAATAACAACAGAGGAATACCACAAAGGGTGCCCACCTACAAGTGCCGCCACAAAAGCCCCTTCCACCTCGCAAGCCAGCTGAGTGGCACAGCACCACCTACGAGATACACTGCCCAATACACTGTAGACCACCGCCAGGATACACACAAAGGCGTGCAGAGGCTTAATTTGTGCACCACTGCAAGAACATGATAAGGTCCACAAGCTGAACACCGCCAACAGCCTGCACGCCGGCCCATTAGCAAAGCCGGCTGAGCATGTGGACTAGGGAAAGGCAAACAAGAGACAACAAATATACTGACTGCCAAATCGCCACCATCAGCCTCAGGCACCACCACACGCACGGACAGCAACCTGTGAGAGCGGCGACAAACCTCTGCAGAGTACAAACCGCAACACTGTGCGCAGACCTAATGCACAAAGTGAACATCCACCACAACCCAGTTACGACTGGACCACAACCACGCCATAGGAGGCTAGCAAGATGCAACGACAGACAATGTCACTGCAAGACCCCCTGCCACGACACCCCACCATTATGGGCGACCAAGCGCAGGTGGCTGCAGACAGAGGAGCACCTGCCCTGCTCAGTCTAGCACCCACATCATACGCCACCCTTATGCGACGGCCCAACCCATTGAACGTGCAACACCACCAGGGACAAAGATGGGAAGACTGGGTCGAGGAGTTTGAGGACTTCCTAGGAGCAATCGGGGAGCAAGACTTACCCAATAAAATGAAAATTTTCACCAACATGGCAGGAAAGGAATAAAAGGCATTATCAAGATTTCAGCACAAGACAGGACCACGTACCAATGCCTTCTCACTGCAGTCAACGACAGACGGTTAGTAGGCTCCAACAAAGACTATGAACACTTCGCATTCATCAAAATGTGCAGCTTCCGCATGATTCCATCGGAGAGTTCGTCATCCATCTCCAACAGAAAATACTGCACTGCGACTTCGCCATCTTCAATGATGAGGAGGCTATACGGCTGAGGATCATAGAAGGGTGCACCTCATCAACGCTCAGGAAACACCTTCTTAAAACAGCCCCTGCCCCTAACGAAAATACTCACTCTGGCAAAAAAGTACGAGTGGGTTGACGCACAGGCAGCCGCCGTTGAAAGCAAAAACGAACGTGACTCCATTGCAGCCCTCACGGCAGGGCAGCCAGAATACTCTAAGCCCTCAGGGCCTGGGGGCGGCGAAGCCTTAGAAGCCACCGGCAACATAGCCTGAGCAATGCGCAATGCCACAGGTGTGGGTGGGAGATCCCACACAGACGACCATGCCCGACCATCGAATGGAGATGCCGGTGCTGTGGCCAAAATGGCCACCTTCGGACAGTGTGCAGAGTGGGACCGCCTACAAACTCAGCATGGCCACCCATACCACCACCAAGCATGACCAGACAACCTGGACAATCAGGAGGCCCCCACGACCGGCCAATACACTGGAGGACTCGGGCACCACCACCCCAAGCAAGACACCCAAGTCCGCTGATAACACTGCTAGACGTCCGGAAGGACATCGAGAACATGGACACCCACCCACCAAGACCATACAGGCGTGAACACCCCCTCTACCCAGAATCAAGTCACCCATGGAGGTACGGACCGGGACCGGCACACGACACACAAACCTCACCCGTCCTGCGAGACAATCGTGAGCCACGCAACCACCCAGGACCCTTCAAGATGCCGTAGCGGGGGGATGTGGAGGCCACAGTAAATGTCAGTACTGTTACACCTTTTCGTCATCGCTGCTTTGTACACTTACATAGGTGGAAAATGTGCAGTTCCGCGCTTTGTTGTGCAGATGCGCGATCTATTTCTGTCAATACCACCAGTTCTAGCGGTACTGTGGTTCCACGTCATCAGTGCACGTCAAGGACAGGTCACATGATTCTTCCACGCAACCAGCTGACTATTACGACATGTCATGTGACGCTATATCAGAACCGAAGGCTTTCGCCTTCGCGCGTCGCTTCTTTCTTTCAGGACGCTCCGTAAGTTCGAACTCTAGGCTCTCCCTATTCTAGTGTATTCAATCTTGCATGGTATCTACCATTCCTTTTTCTCTCTTACCTTATAGTGTGCCCTTCCAGCGCTTCCTTCCAACCATCTCTACCTTTCACTCCGAGAACCCTCCACCTCTCAGCAACAACTAGATTCCTCCAAATCTATCCAACCTGTGATACAGCCATCAAATCGGGAGGTCTGCGCCTTGGATAAACCACCTGTCTGCAAGGATCTCCGACAACACACCTAGGGTTTTTTCCCCCTTGAGGGTTTCCCTGGGGGTCCTGCCTCTTCCTGTTGAAGTTTCTTTCTTCCCTTCCAGCAGAGTAGGGGTCTCAGGACTCTCAGGGAGGCTTTTCAATTCCGCCGCTGCTGTCCCGGTTCCGGCGTTCCGACCAGGTTAGTGGAGTTTTATATCTCATTCTGGACTATCAGATTAGAGTGTTACAGTAAGCGACGCCTTAAAAATAAACTCTCTAGCTTGGTCGGAGCGGCGGTGCAGGGATGGAACAACAAATGCAGCAGCTAATGGCTGCTATGCAGTCTATGTCTATTGAAATGCAGAGTCTTAAACAGGACAATGCACAATTAAAACAACAGTTGACTCGGGCCTTTTCTGAAACCCCTCCCGTTACTCTCTCCTTGGGCAAGTATGATGGTGACCCACATAAGTTGAAAGAATTTCTTGATAGTTGCATCATTCAGTTTACGTTCAAATCTCGATTCTTTCCCACGGATAAGGACAAGGTAGGATTTCTCATTTCACACCTAACGGGTCCTGCCCTTGCTTGGGCTACTCCGTTAGTCACTTCCGGAAACGCTGTATTGGATTCCTATCCAGCGTTCTCCAACAGTCTCAGGTCCATGTTTGGTCGACAAGAGATTTCGGTAGCCACGCAGGAAAGGCTTCTTGATCTCAGGCAAGGTCAGAAGGACCTTATGTCCTATATTACTCGATTTAAACAGTTATCTTCAGAAACCGGTTGGCCTGATGACGGACTACTCACTCTCTTTCGACGAGGACTTGCGGAGGATTTGAAGGATGAGGTGTCCAAGATCCCACGGCCAGCGAATCTGGCGGAGATGATATCTTTGACTATGCAAATAGACTACCGCCTTCAAGAGCGTTCTATCGAAAGGAAGAAAGGGAAAGGTCCTCGTCTCAACCCTGATATCTTGGCCCTACAACATAAGACCACTCCTTCTGAGGAACCCATGCAGATAGGATCTGTTAGAGGTCCTATTTCAGCCATAGAGAGAGAACGACGGAAGGCCTTGAACCTGTGTATGTATTGTGGGTCTTCTTCCCATTTGTTACGAGATTGTCCTGTTGTCCCTCCTCGCAGATCCAGACCTTTGCCGTCGGGAAACGCCAAGCCCCTACCGTAAGGGGAACCACGGTAGGAGTACAACTTCAGGGTTCCCCGATAGAAGAAGAGTCCACTTTTGAACCATTGGCTAATAACCCCTCCATGGTTGTACTTTCATTGACCATCTTGTTGCCTGACCGTAACTTGATGGACATACCAGCTCTGCTCGACTGCGGAGCCGCTGGAAACTTCATTGATGATAAATGGGCAGCTAAGAACGGGATAGACAGAACTCCTAAACCCTTTTCTACACCTATCTTAGGAGTCGATGGTAGTCCATTAAGCTCGGGACCTATACGAGAACAGACCAAACAGCTAACTTGTTTGATCGCCTCTCATAAAGAGTCATTGGTGTTCGATTTAATCAGAGCGGCTCACTTCCCCATTATTCTTGGTCTGCCTTGGTTGCGATTACACAACCCCTACATAAATTGGAAGGCAGGAACACTTTTTTTGGGCTCGGAGTACTGTGTCACACATTGTCTTTCACGCAATTCGGTAGGCCTATATATTCCATCAGAGTCTCCTCCTACCACCGAATTGCCTTCCATCGGTCATTTGAGTATGATTCCCAAATGTCATCAACACTTTCTCAGGGTGTTCTCAACTCCCCAGTTTCCAACACTTCCGCCTCATCGAAGGGATGATTGTCATATAGACCTGCTTCCAGATCAACCGGTTCCGTTTGGACGAATGTATGTTTTGTCCCAACGGGAGAAGAGTGCCCTTCGAGAGTATCTCCATGCTAATATTCAGAACGGTCTCATTACCGAATCTAAATCTCCCGCTGGAGCTTCCTTATTTTTTATTCCAAAGAAAGATACAGAAGAATTGAGACCGTGCATAGATTATAGAGGGCTCAATAAGATCACTATTCCTGACAAGTATCCCATGCCATTGATTAAAGACATTCTTGAAGCCGTCCGTGGAGCTACTCTCTACACTAAATTAGATCTTAGGGGAGCCTATCATCTCATCAGAATCGCTCCGAATGACGAATGGAAAACGGCCTTTTCGAACCCCTTTTGGACACTTCCAGTACCAAGTCATGCCCTTTGGCCTGGTTAATGCGCCGGCTGTGTTTCAACGGTTTATGGATCACCTTTTCGCAGATTTGCTGCTTCATTGTGTCGTCATTTACCTCGATGACATTTTGATATTCTCAGACACTCTTGAAGACCACATCCAGCATGTTAATCTAGTTCTGAGTCGTTTGCAGACGAACCATTTGTATTGTAAGGCAGAGAAGTGTGAGTTCCATCAAGCTCAGATAACCTATCTTGGATTTGTCATCTCTGCAAATGGGATCTCTATGGATCCCAGAAAAGTTTCTGCCGTGCTAGATTGGCCAGCTCCTTCCACCGTCAAGGAGGTTCAGCGATTTCTCGGATTCGCAAATTTCTATCGGAAGTTCATTCCTTGTTATTTTGAGACTATTCTACCCATTACTCGACTACTCAAGAAGGGGATCGTCTTCTCTTGGAATCCTTCTGCCCAACAAGCCTTTGAGACCTTAAAGGGTTTATTCATCTCCGCCAGGGTCTTACTCAACCCGGATCAATCCCGCCAATTCATCCTTGAGACAGACGCTTCTCATCACGCTCTAGGAGCTGTCCTTCTACAAACAACTGATTCGGGGGAGGAGAGACCGGTGGCCTATCTGTCAAAGACGTTTACCTCCTCAGAACTACACTACTCTGTTCTTGAAAAAGAGTTATTGGCCATAAAGAAGGCTTTCGAAGAATGGAGACATCTTCTACTAGGATCTCCCCATACCATTGTGGTCCGTACAGACCATCAGAACTTGAAAGTACTACAGCAGGCTCAAACCACCAATAGTAGACAAGCACGGTGGGCGTATTTCTTTCTGCCTTACCGAATCGAATTCACCTTTCTCCCAGGAAGCCAGAATCTCAGAGCCGATGCCTTATCTCGAAAGAAACCACAGGTTTCGCAATTCAGCTCAGAGAAGATGTTTCCTCAAGCAAGATTTGTGGCAGTCATTTCCGACTTTCTTCAGCTACTAAAGCTGGATACCATTAAGAATCAATCTGAATGTGAGAATCTTCTTTATACCCACCATCTTACAAAGGATCAAGGATTGTATTTCCACGCAACACAGGTCCTAATTCCTTCTAGTGTTCTTCAATCTGAGGTTCTTCGGATGTGCCATGACTCCCGAGCTGCAGGTCACCGGGGAATACAGACTACTCTGGATTTGATACAACGTTATTTCTGGTGGCCAAACCTTCAGGTCGATGTTCAAGATTATGTAAATTCCTGTACAACATGTATCCAGTCTAAGGCTTCACGAGCTCCTCCCTTTGGCTTACTTTCCCGCATGCCGATTCCCGAGAAACCTTGGCAAATCATCTCCACTGATTTTATAGTGGATCTTCCCCCTTCCTCAGGTTACACGACAATAATGGTCACCATTGACTACTTGACCAAGATGGCCCAATTCATTCCCTTAGTCAAATTGCCAGGGGCAGCCCAAATGGCTAGGATCTTCATTTCTGAAGTGTTTTCCAGACACGGCCTACCTGAAGTCATAGTCTCTGACAGAGGGCCACAATACACTTCTCAATATTGGAAAGGAGTCTGTCACTTCCTAGGCATTAAGAGGGCACTCAGTTCGGGTTACCATCCCCAGACCAACGGGCAGACGGAGCGTCTTAACCAAACTCTAGAAGGATACCTCCGCTGTTACGTCTCAGCAGCTCAGGATAATTGGTCTGAACTGTTGTCAATCGCAGAATTTGCTTACAACAATGCCAAGCACACTGCCCTTAAGACTAGCCCCTTCTTCTGTTCATACGGGTTTCACCCTTCTTTTGTCCCTACCATTACTCCCTCCCCCTCTAAATTACCAGGGGTGGACTGTTTGATAGACATCATCCAGTCTGGCCAAAAGAAGGCTCGGTTGGCCCTTCAAGAAGCTCAGGATCGAGCCAAGCGATATGCAGACCGACATCGACGCAAATTTCCAGAACTACAAGTAGGGGACAAGGTTTGGTTGGCCTCTCGGTTTCTTCCGAAACACTTAGTCCCTTCTAAATTATCTCCTAGGTTCTTTGGTCCTTTCAAGTTGGTATCTAAAGTAGGCTCGGCAGCAGTTCGACTGGCTCTCCCGGCGGCCTGGTTTCGCATTCATCCTGTTTTTCATCTATCTCAAGTGAAACCAACCGTAGCTGATCGTTTCCAACGCTCCACAAAGACCATTCCACCTCCGGTGATCACTGATACCGGGACAGAATATGAGGTGGCCGGTATATGTGACTCCCGCTACCACAGGGGTCAACTACAATTTCTTATTGACTGGAAGGGGTATTCTCCGGCTGAAAGAACGTGGGAACCTGCTTCTGGTGTTCACTCTCCCCTTTTGATTCAACGTTTCTTTCGTTTACACCCGGGGAAGCCCGGATCGCCCCCCAGGAAGAGAGGGCATACTGTTACACCTTTTCGTCATCGCTGCTTTGTACACTTACATAGGTGGAAAATGTGCAGTTCCGCGCTTTGTTGTGCAGATGCGCGATCTATTTCTGTCAATACCACCAGTTCTAGCGGTACTGTGGTTCCACGTCATCAGTGCACGTCAAGGACAGGTCACATGATTCTTCCACGCAACCAGCTGACTATTACGACATGTCATGTGACGCTATATCAGAACCGAAGGCTTTCGCCTTCGCGCGTCGCTTCTGTCTTTCAGGACGCTCCGTAAGTTCGAACTCTAGGCTCTCCCTATTCTAGTGTATTCAATCTTGCATGGTATCTACCATTCCTTTTTCTCTCTTACCTTATAGTGTGCCCTTCCAGCGCTTCCTTCCAACCATCTCTACCTTTCACTCCGAGAACCCTCCACCTCTCAGCAACAACTAGATTCCTCCAAATCTATCCAACCTGTGATACAGCCATCAAATCGGGAGGTCTGCGCCTTGGATAAACCACCTGTCTGCAAGGATCTCCGACAACACACCTAGGATTTTTTCCCCCTTGAGGGTTTCCCTGGGGGTCCTGCCTCTTCCTGTTGAAGTTTCTTTCTTCCCTTCCAGCAGAGTAGGGGTCTCAGGACTCTCAGGGAGGCTTTTCAATTCCGCCGCTGCTGTCCCGGTTCCGGCGTTCCGACCAGGTTAGTGGAGTTTTATATCTCATTCTGGACTATCAGATTAGAGTGTTACAAGTACAGCACAATGTTACCAGACAAGAGCGGAAGCACACCCCCTGGACAAATCCCAAGCCCAAGTAAGGCAGCGATCGAGATGGAGGAATCAGAGAGTGCAGAGACATATGAAATGCTGCAACAAGAAAATGCAGGGGAGACCCGCAAGCAACCGAGCAGGCCCCATCAAACTACAAAGAGACCCCAACGGCTTATTGGGCAAATGTATCCCGGGAAGTCTCATGTTAAGTGGGGAGGGAGGTGTTGCGAGTGAATAAAGGGCAGAGCCCCTTTAAGGAGAGGAAGACACAGAACAGTGGGAGGGAGTGGGAAGAAAGAGGAATGGGAAGGGCGGGAGGAGGGAAATGGCAGTTGTGATGAGGAGTAATAAAGGGAAGGTTGTAATGGAGACTGGCGCCTGCATAGTTATTAAGTGTGTGCAGTGCTGCCCATGAGAGAGGCCAACACTAGGGAAGGCTCACAGGGCCTCATTCCGCCCCTGTCAGTATCCTGGCGGTAGAGCGACCAGGATACTGGCAAATGTGGATACCATTTCCGGCACACGTTGCCGCCGGATTACGGGTGCCGGTGGAGCGGTGTTGATCCCCATTCATGGAGACCCATAGGACTCAATGAAATGATTTGCCGTTGTTACCACCACTGGCAATGCCGGTGGTAGTAACTAGGGCTTTTTTGGCTAGTAGGTCACCTGGCTTACTGCCAGGCAATTCAGGTGCCCCACCAGCACTCCCGTAGTTGGGCTATCCAGTAAAGTACTGGTATCCTCGGATACCAGCACTTTTTTACAGGACTGCCTGACTTGGAATGAGCCCCATAGTCTTCTTTCTACTCCTTCATCTAGTTGTTTTGGTAAATACGTGATGGCTTTCAGCGATCAAATTGCTAACCACAATAGTTCATGTTGCTAAAACCTTCAGGGATCATGCAAGGCCAATGCCTTTGGGACAACACTTCACACTCATAGGTGGACAGCAACATCAGCGCCTTATCTCCAACAGTGAAATTCTGTAGCCTACCCTTTTGGTTGGATATTTGCTTTTTGTGATAAGCATGTTTCATTTGTTGATGCACTATTTTAGTCTTGTCACTGTCCCATATACAGTGGTGTTATTTGAGCTGCTGTTTCATATTTAGCTGCATTTTTTTTAGTATAGCCACTGTTCAGCATTTAGTTGCATTTTTGAGTATAGCAACTGCTTTATATTTAGTTGCATGTGACTATATAAACTGTCTCATATTCTAGCATTTGAGTATAGCCACTGCGCCTAATGTAGCTGCATTTATTTAGCACAGCCAAAGTGTATTATTTAGCTGCATTTTTTAGGTTAGCCATAGTTTCATATTTAGCTGCATTTTTGGGTATCACACTGTCCTATATTTAGTTGCATTATTTGAGTTCAGCCACTGTTCTACATTTAGCTACATTTTGAGTATAGCCACTGTCTCATATTTAGCTGTATTTTGAGTATAGCCACTGTTCCATATATATCTGCCTTATTTGAGTGTAGCCATTGTCACATATATAGCTGCATCATTGGAGAACAGCCACTACCTCTTGTATAACTGCATTTTTTAGTAGAGCCAGTCTCATAAATATCTGCCTTATTTGAGTATAGCCACTGTCTCATATCTATATCCATTTGATTATAGCCACTGTCTCATACTTTAGCATTTCAGTATATCAACTGTCTTATAGTTTAGTTGCTTTTGAGTATAGCCCTGTGTTATACCTAGCTGCATTTGAGTTTAGCCACTTGGTTATAATTATCTACATTCTGAGCATAGCCTCTGTTTACATTTAATATTTTTTCCAAGCATTGCCAAAAAGTATATTCAGCCATAGTTTCAATATAGTCAATGGGCAGAATGTAGCCGTGCATTGTACTCACCCCCTTCCAAATTCAACTGCATCAACGAAAGCAAGAACACACGGCTAGACACGGCTACACGTGTACATATCATATTATATGCTTGTGGAAGATTGTCAAAGGCACAGCCACCACCCGCACGCATCAGCTATCATGCACCACACTAAAACACATTGCACAACACCCCTGCCATAAGAAAGCAGCTATCTACTGAGACCAAAATTTGGTCTAGCTGCACACATAATGACTCTCCTGATCTTGCATACTCTTCAGACTACCGCTCAGCACCCATCCACATGCCAGCTAGACATGAGTGGCTAGCAGGGGCTTGGCCATCCCGATCTAACTTCATATTTTCTAAAATGCACACACGCATTCTAAACTCAGTCCCTGACTAATATCCCATACCCAGACACCTGTCCCCTGAGGGCATTCAACCTACAGCACATTGAAACCATACTACTGGGAATAGGCACAATACAAATGATAAGTACATTACATTGCACTAACTCATGAACAAGGGACACCTGATCTTTAGTTCGTAGCACAACAGTGTTCACAGTTTGGTTGTCTTGAGATACCAGCATGTCGTTGCGCTCCCGACCAGATACTTATAATCACAATCACCATCATTAAATATTTCCAATATCAATGACATCCATACATTTCATTAAAGCAACATAATAGGGAAACACATCCAATTCAAAATATTTCCATTAAATAATCCCAATAGTTGACACCATACTACATAATATTAAGATCGTCCCCACCCATAAAACGTTTCCAAAGCTCCTCTTCACAAAATCTAAAACAATCGTTCCTGTATTTAATGAAATATCGGTCCCTGATGGTGTACAAACTTACACACTCAACAAACAAATGCCTCACAGTTTCAATAACGAATTCCCCGCAAAATCTACACAACCTCTGCTCACGGGCAATGCCAATGCGTGCACCAGTGAGTTGGAATGTCGCATACAGTTACATTTAATTAACATATATTTCCTCACTAAACCAGCGTTTGGAGGGCCCTGAGGGATTTAGGTTTGTTCATCCTTTCATCAAGATACCCCATGAATTCATTACGGGTTTTCTTTGTGTTCAGATCAACAGACAGCTGTTCTCTGTTAGTGGTTTTCAACACTTTCTTCACCATATACTTACACTTAGAAAATGGCAATCCCCCTGAGATGCCACCCAATGCGTCTGTTCAATAAACCTCAGTCTTTGTTGCCCATTCCAAACAGCGGTAGCGCATGGGCGTTTCCGGTCACTATATGTCTTGTAAATCATATGAACAAGAGCGGACGGTTCCATTTCATTTATTTTCCTAGTTATCAGTAATAGTTTTATCGAGACCGCAAAGCCAATACTATACAGACCACACTCGAGCATTATGTACTCACAGAGCGTACTCCGAGGAAGCCTCAAGAGTGTTTTCAGCAATTTCCCATCAGGAGTTTTTAGTTCTCTGATGAATTTGTGCCCCCGAACTTCCACACCATGTAACATAAGGGATCTCATATTTGCATGATAGATGGTAAGAACGGTATTAAAGGTTTGACCACATTTGCCCCAATGAATTTGCTCAGTGCACCTAGTCGTTGCTGTACCTTATCATGCATCTACTCCCAATGTGCGCACCAAGATAGTTGGTCATCAATGACAATCACGATGTCATCTGCGTACCCCAACCATGATATGCTCTTTTTCCCATACTTAATTGCACTGGCGTCGCTATTTCGAGAACCTGTTGCTAGTCTGTCAGATATAGATTAAATAGAGTCAGTGCAAGTATGCACCCTTGTTTGAGACCATGACAAGTTCCGAACCAGCTAGATAGCCTCCCTTCACCATCTAGTCTGATACACACTCTTGTGTTGGCGTGTAGCCATATGATCATCATTAGCAGACTTTTAGGGATTCCTACGGCACCCAATTTATACCACAATCATTCTCTTATTATGGTATTGAATGCCACAGAGAAATCGATAAAGGCTGTATATGATGTACCTTCTCGGCCATACCAAGTGTGCTCAATCAGGTAGTTTACTGTAACAAGATTATAAACAGTGGAGGGCCCTTTTCTAAACCCATTCTGATTGGGAGGAATGATATTTTTACCATCTGCCCATGCACTGAGTTCCTTATGCAGAACTTTGGCAAATATTTCTGATGTAATATCCAACATTGCTACCCGATAGTTGCCTGGAGTACTTCTACACCCTTTTTTGTACACCGGGACAATGTTACTTTCAGTTCAAGATCTGGGTACAAGGCTGGTGCTACTGATGCAAGCCACCAAGTCATGTAGTGCCTCAGCCCAAACCACAGGAGAGTTCTTCACCAGGGTATTGCATGTGCCGTCCGGACTACCAACTCGGGAGCAATTTAACTTTTTGATAATACCCAGAAGTTCAGTGATAGAGGGAATACCATTCCAACATGCGTCATAATTAACAAGAAGCTTGTAATCAGTGTTAGGTTTAGCTATCTTACCCAGAGAATTCCAATATGTTCCTCCGAGTCTTTGCTTGACATCCCTGAGATCAAAGAATGTTGGACATCAATATCCTTTATGATTTTCCAAAAGCCTATAGTGTTTCCAATGACATAGCTGCTAAATAGTGTCACTTTGCTCAGTGAACAGGTTTGAAATGTCTGCGCACCAAAGCGCGATTGATATTACATCGCTCCTTGATCGCTCTTGTGAGATTGTCACTCTCGTCATTTCCCCTATCATATTTGAAAAGGTTAACCATTTGCTCTATATCTGGTCTGGAGGCCTTGTTTTCAGCATGTATCTTGGGGTCATAACGATAGGTACAGATGGGTCATGTGTTACAGCTAATCCCTCCAGCCACCCTCTTTCGTAATACATGTACCTGCTCATTAACACAAACCATAATATTTCCATAGCTCATAATACAGGCACCAGCAGTGATTCCAAGAGCCCCATTTTCTAAGACAAATTTAGATAGTTCCTCACTGGCGATATGATTAGCATTTAACAGTTTAGGGTGGTTCCATCTGATGGGATTACCAGTACTGTTGACTGAAATCACACCACAATTATAGCTCAACGGCAACGTGCTTGCCTTGGAAGCAAAACGACACGGAGCAGCGCAGTTTCAATTCCCGGGTGTGTGCTTAGAAACCTCTGGGTATTTAGTATCTTATACATAACCTATCATATCATAGCTACAGTTCTGCCTTGTGCGTTATAAATATCATAACATAGCTACAGTTCTGCCTTCTTGATCAAAAAGTGCACATATTGGGAGGTGACCAGATACCATTGTATGTTATGTTAGTAAGATTTATACCATGCTTCTGCCATTTGCATGGTCTCCAGGTGTCCTGGCGGATCTGAAAATAACAGAGGGTGACCACACAAGTGTTTTTGCTACGGTATTGTTAGTTTCAGTTTGGACATACAGGTCACAGTTCACCTTCCTCTTGGTGGTCTGGGTTGGTTGGTGTGCAAGGCATTGGTGTACATATGGGAGGCCCTGTGTGCCCATGCCATGAGGATGCATGCACCATGTTGAGACTTTGTGAGTTATTGAAGGAGGTGTGCTCTTTGGTGTCAGTATGGGGGTGCTATAGATGTGTCCAGGACATAGTTGGTGTGGAAGTGGGATGTTTGTAGGAGTATGGAGAGTGTTCATATAGTTTAGTGGGGGAAAGAGTGCATTCCTTATGGCATCGAGTAAAGTCATAGTCGCACAGGTAGCTTGTTGGGTAGCTGAAACTCAGTGTGCTGTTATCAGGTTTTGGGCACTCTTTGACAATGGCCTATGGATTGCTGATCAGCTTGGCATAAAAAACAGCCATGTGTTTACTACTTTCCTGAAGGTCAGGTGTTTCTCTAGTGTGTATTTTCACATGGGGAGGAAGTTCCAGAGTTTTGTTAAGATCCTGGAAAAAGCTGAACTATCATGTTTGGGTTACAGGTGTATGTCATTGCTAGATCTCAGGGTTCTGTTTTGTTCATAGATAGACATGTTTTCTTGCAGGAATTCTGCTCCTTGGCCAGGAATTCCTCTGAGAAGGATGTAGAGTGTTTTGAAATAGAACATTTTCTTGACTAGTAGGCAGTGTAGGCATCCTAGTGCTGGTGTGATATGGTCTTTCTGGTTGATTCTTACCAATTTTCTCAAGAGATTGAACACATATTTAGATCCGTTTTCAGGGATCCCAAATGCAGAAATTACTGCACCACAAGCAGTGGTTCTCACATTTGTAATGAGGCTGTTGTCCAACGTAGCACATGGAATAAAAGAAGATCTCATTGCCTGGAAGGCAAGAACTTGAGTCAAATGTTACTAGTGGTGCAGCACTATCACGAAAAAGCTGAAAGTAACCACAAAGCTAGATTAATCACATACAAGTCCAGAAGCATCAACCCTCGCAAGGAAGAGTGAGGCAATGAGCAGCTTCTAGCATTTGGTGGAAATTAAGGAGTAGAGAAAGATGAGCGCCTGTTATAGTGGGTCAAGGAAGATCTTAAGACAGACAAATGACAAATGTGTACAATGAGTTTGGACATCTGAGAGCCAGAATGGCCAGCTCAGCAGTCAAAATGACCAATGCAGCTACCTCGTTTTTCTTCACTTTTTTCCACTTCCTCGCCCACCAGCAGAGGTGATTCTAGCGAGGGAGGCTGAGGGGGGCATATGCTATATCCTCGGGTCTTTTGGTTGTAGCCCCAGATGGAAGCTCAGGAGCTACAACCTAAAGGCTAGCTAGCCTCGAGTTCCGACGGTCCAGACATTAGGGTAGTCCCGGATCCTTTCCAGAGCTAGCAACACCCCTGCCCACCAGCTGTATTTACACAATATCTCCTATTTAGGAATATTGTCGACAAAAAATCTTAGCCCCGGACGTCACTTACACAAACAATCGATCATTGTGGCAAAGACGAGAGGGGCTATTAATCAAGCCATCTACTACTAGGGAACTAATCCCAGGGAGTCATAACGAGAATTTATAACACCTGGTCAAAAGTGGTCAGCGAATATGGGTCAGGCCTTTCGGAGCTCAATACTTGTGTTGAGATCCAAGTAATCGAGAACGTTCTTTTCAAGACATGACTTGGTCTATCCTGTGCAACAGCCAATTTTGCTATATACCACAGGCTGCAGAGAAAGATCGGGAGGCTGTATAAAGACAGACTCTGAAGGTAGTCTTTCACTTCATCTCTTCAAGTTGCTTCTACTTCCTCCTCCTTAACCTCTTTGATGTTATGAAGAGTTTCCCTTTCACTTCTTTATATCACCTCATTCACGTCACGTCTTTCAACAACATACACACCATTTCTCTATAGTGCAGTTAAGTTGAAAGTGGACTGCAGAGACTGACTGCATACCCCAGCAACGGTCCATAGGTACTGGAGGACTGGCAGGCAAGGGCAGGTCTGTAGATGGCGGGCTGCATATGTCAGAAGCATCCCGTTGGCATGACGGGAAGTAGAGAGGGAAAGTGAGGCCTCAAGAAGTGCATGAGGGGGGTATTGTAAATGCTTATAAATCTGGTGCCATTTGACGAATCTGCACAAAAGTTTGCAAAACGATTTTAAATCTAGATATGAATGTTTTTGTAAAGTTTGGTGGGACTTTCTCAAGAGGGGGTTAAATTAGAGGGGGTCTCAACATTTTTAGATAGCTTATATTTTACAAGGTTGGCAGTCCAGTAAAATCGATGCCGGTATTACCGTACTGGCATCGTTTACCGGACCGGAGTATTAGGAGCCATTATGCGGCATCAACAGGGTCCCGCCGTGACCGGCCTCATCCTTACTGGTATGAGCGTTGACATGTGACAGCCGTGCCAGTGACAGCGGCACGCCGCAGTTAAGTGCACATTAAGAGGTGCACGGACATGCAATTACCGGCATGGCCATGCTGGTAATAAGGGATTCAATGATGCTGTTAACACCGGCATCGCAGTGCAAGGCGTTAACAGGAATCAGGTGTGTAGAAACCTGCTACAGATGCACACAATGAGCACAGGTCGAAGCAATGGAGTCTGGCACAGCACAAAAGGAGCACTCCCACACACCACACCCCTTCCAAATCCACAATGCTACCATTAGTGCTTGCAGTACTGGAGCTGGGGGACATGGCTGCACTGCTACTCATTGTGGAGGCAGAGAATGCAGTGGAGGCGCAGGAAGAGAAGGAGGGTGAGAATGGGCCAGCACATAACCATTGTGCAGGCAGTTGTACGCCACAGGCTGCCACCAATCCCTCGCCTAAGGGCCAGCCCATTCAACCTAACCCCTGCTCAGATCCACACCCGGTACTGGCTGGACAGGCACACCATCACCACAATAGTGGACCTCATTCATGATGACCTGGTGAGCCTGATCAATATCCGGACAGCCATCCCCCCCTTGCTGAAGGTAGTCTCTGTGCTACACTTCTTAGCCACAGGCACATATCAGCACACAATGGGGTAGCTGCATGGAATCTCACAGCCCTGTTTCTCCTGTGTGCTGACGCAGGTGACAGATGCACTCCTGAAACACGCAAGCAACCACATCAAGTTACCACGGACTGCGGAGCAGGTGAATGCAACCAAAATAGCATTCTATGCACTGGCAGGCATGCCAAATGTAATCGGTGCCCTCGACTGCACACATGTGGAGCTGGTTGTCCATGCTGCGGAGGTAGTGTATTGCAACAAGAAGCTGTACCATTCCCTCAATGTACAGATGATGTGCGATGCACGCAAAATCATCAGTCATTGTTGTGCAAGATTCCCTGGCTCCACACATGACGCCATGGTGCTGCGCAACTCCACGTTTCCCAGATACATGGCATAACACGCTGTAGAACGTACCAGGCTGCTGGGTGAGTCTAACCACAGGGCGATTGTAGAGGAGGTCCCAGACATGGCCTGTGCCCCATCACCTCAGTTCGAGGTACCAGGAACGTACTCGCCAAGGTATGTGATGTATGAGGAGCAAATTAATCAAAAAAGAGCTGCACTGGGACTCTGCCCAGTATACATCAGAAGATCCATACCTGTTGCAGCGCCCATAACCAGACAACCCTGGGCAGCACAGTACCCTATCAGACAGCCGTACTAGCCACTGATACGAAACGAAGAGTACCTGCAGACGGCCCATGAAGAGACCCAAAGAGAAGGAGCGGAATCGAAATTCAACAAAGAGCGGCTCATGCCTAGGAAATCAAGGTCAACCAGAGAAAGGGAGGAGAGCGTCAGCTAACAAGACTCAAACTTCAGAGCATACTAGCCTGCCCCATGAAGGTCAAGATAAGGGGGGCCTATGCAGGTAGTGAGGCTGAAACAGAATTAAGTGCACTAAAAGCTGTAAACTCAAGCAGATTCATGGTGAACTAACACGTGACCAGCCAGGCGTGAAGAGGTACCACCGCCTGATGTCTTCCAGGACCCGAGGATGCCATAACTTTTCCCGATAAGAGGCTACAGTTTCGAGGCCATACCCAGCCAACTAATTGACACACAGCCCTAACATACTGATTGATGGAAGGGAGGCAGGGTGAAACTTGGGACACAGTGTCAGGGATGGCACTCTATTAAGAGTAGCACAAGACACCCAGAAAGGGTTTGGGTGGTTGTGCCAAATTAAAGTGGACAGATAAGAACACACACAGCGGAAAGGAAAGAGAACGAAGAGTAAGCAAGAGTAGCAAGGGAAAAGATACAGAATGAATACCCTCTTGGGGTGTATGCAGATATAGGAAAAGAGTATTCCACGAACCTTGGAAATACTCTAGCCTTCTGCACAGTTTGCTATAACAGAGGCCCACGCTGATTGCTCATGACTTGGAACATCAGCTCTGGGTGTCTGTAATGTAGAAACAGGACAAGGGAAGGGGCAGAGGTTGACTGATGGGAACCAACAGACAAGCTCTGTACAAAAGGGTCTACAAACAGTACAAGAGAAGATACTACAGACAAATCCAGTCGTGTAACAGGATAGGATAGCAGAGGACAGTAAGGAACAAGGTTGAGAGCTCAGAGGAGCAGGAAAGCAATGAGTAAGCCCACAGGAGTAGGACAGTAAGGTAGAAAGCCCAGAGGAAAAGGGCTTAGGGCAGCAGAGTAAAGCAGGCTGCACGGCAAGGAACCCAGAAGGGCCGGGCAGCAAGGAGTGGACCCTGAGGGGCAGGGCCGCTGAACGTAGAAGATTGCAGAGGACTGTAGAGGGCTGCTAGGCCGAGGACCCAGCGGGAAAAAGGTAGAGGGTAGGCAGCGGAGCGTGATAAGCTGCAAAGTAGGAAGCCCAGAGGACAAGGGCTGTAGGCAGCCAGAGAGAGCAGGCTGCAGAGCAGGGAGCCCAGAGGACAAGGGTTGCAGGCAGCCGGAGTGAGGCAGGCTGCAGAGCAGGGAGCCCAGAGGACAAGGGCTGAGGCTGGAAAGCAGCAGAGCGTGATCAGCTGCAATGTGGAGAGCCCGGCAGGGCCAGGGCGGAGACTGGAAGGCAGCAGAGCGTGATCAGCTGCAGTGTGGAAAGCCCAGAGGAGCAGGGCTGTGAGGCAGGGAGCCTGGCAGGCTATGGCTGGAGGCAGCAGGGTGGAGCAAGCAACAAGGCAGGGTCCAAGCAGGAGTGAAGGTAAGCAGCATACAAGATCCGTAGGAAGATGCAAAAGGTGGAGGAAGGACTCTCAGATGCAAGAGGCTGAGCCACTGCAGGCAGCAGCCTTTATACTGCCTAGCCCAGCTCAGGGGCAGGCTAATTGGTTGCACCTGGCGAAGCACACCTGCAGGCAATCGGCCACCTCCCTTTCTGTTCCTGGGCTGGTGGAAGCAGCGCAAGTCTCTAGGGCTTCTGGGGGGTGTAGTTCCTTTGATAACCAATAGGAACAGCCAGGAATCGATGCTTGTAGCCAGGTGCATTATGGTATGCGTAGTTTGTTGGAAATAATAATTAAGCAGCAAAGTCTCGCAAATGGGAAATAAAGTTCCCAAAGTAAATATAGATGGATCCAAGAGTCTGTTGTAAATAAATGATAAACATGTAGTCCAAATTGAGCGTAAATGGATGCGCCCATGGCGCAGGCATGACAGTATGCCCCTCTCCAGGCCCCTCTCCAGGCCCCTCTCCAGGCTCCCTGAAGACCGACCTATAGGAAGAATGTCTGTCACACCGTACAAGAGTCTTACTCCAAAAAGGCACATCATGAAGCACCAGAAACGGGTTGCAAGGTGAGAGTCTTGAATGACGGTGATAGTACCAAAGTTCTGGACTTTTGATGTAGAAATCAGAATAGACGAAGTCTTTGGACCACAGACCCCAACTGTGTGTGCATGAAGAGAGGGACTGCGAAAAACTGCTGCAGGCTCCATGATAGATTTTGCTTTGACGGGCAACAATATGGTGCTGGAAAGTGGAGCCAAAGGTACAGCAGAGTTGGTAGCTTTAGGAAGACTTTCCAAGACATCCGGAGCAGCAATGACAACGTTAGGGTTAGCCGCAGAGAGTTCAGGAGTCACAGCGGCGGTTTTCCCATGATTAGTAGACAGTTCAGAGGTAACAGCAGCAGTGAGATCTTGAATGGCTGTAGAGAGTATCGAGGCTGTAGCAACTGGGTGTGTGGGTGCCATGAAAGAACCAGCGGGCTGGAACGCACCTGAGACTGGTAGAGTAGAGTCTGACAGTCTTAGTGCTATAGATACACCAGCAGGAACAACTGGAACAGTAGTCTTAACAGGGAAACCCTTCGCTGACTTAGCAACAGTTAACATGGCGGATGTAGGATCCGGAAGAGAAGGTGCTGCGGGATCAGGTTGTGTAGCAGAGGATTCTGCTACAGCGAGCACAGCTGCGAAGGAAGTAGAAATCTGGGCATCGGGAGCATCAGAATTAGCAGTAGCTTCAGGAATCACAGTAGCTATAGCAACCTCAAGATGTGCAGCAGGGACTTCAGGAGTCTCAAATGTGGCAGGGAGTTTAGGAGCCACAGCAGCAGGAAGATCATGAATTGCAGTTGGAAGTTCGGGTGCTGTAGCAGCTATAGACAGTTCAGGTGTTGCAACCACTGGTAGATCGGGTACCACAACTACTGGCGATTCAGGAGGTATCGAAGAAACCGAAGATGTTAATTGCTCAAGAGTGTTGTCTGATAGCACAGCCACACTTTGGCAAGCCCCGCTTGCCAACTCAGCATGCTCGGTGTGAACTGCGCCAGTCTCCTCAGCTGACGTTCTCATTCCAGATGAGGTTGTAAGTGTGAGTACTGGACAATAGGCAAGGGTGAGGGTGGAACCATCCGTTGACTCAGAGGGATTTCCAATCAGAAGACCACCCTTGTTTTGTGGTGTAATGGCTGTGTGAGTGATTTGACCCACCGGAGGAGTTAATTCTTTTCTGTCAGTACAACAACCTGAGTTTCTGTGGCTGGAAGGTGAAAGAGCTGTGTCAGTCTTTAGAAGGGATACATATGCTATATTTAGGTCTTCCATCTGCTTGGTATAAGTCTGTATGCTTTTCTGCGTGGCAATTCCAGGCCTTATCATGTCGATCTCTAAAGATAAGATGTCAGGTGTTGGACATAGTGTCAGATGGTCTGGTGACTTGTGTCCCTTCATAAGATTCTTATAATGCAAATAAACAAAGTCATCATAGAGGTCTTCGGTCTTTCTTTTAAGGCGTAGGAGTTGTTCGTGTAGCAGGTAAGCATCATTAGTTTGATCTAAAGCTTCAGAAGCTGGTGTGGTAGAAAATTCGGTTGTAGCAATGGGAAGACTGACCTTAGGGTTATTGTGTTTAGTAGATACTGTAGAAGCATTAAGACAACCGATGGTTAGTATAGGTCTTTTGTACCCAGGACCAGATGCACAAACCTCAGGATAATGACTGCCTTGTCCTGTCAAATAAGGGTTTCCAGCATTCTGGGGAGCTTGCCAAGCTGATCTTGCGCATATCACTCTGGCAACAGCGTATTCTGGTTTAGAGTCTCCCACAATGAGTGCTATATCCTTAGCTGTTGCGGTGTTAGAAGGCTTGTCAGAAGACGCAGGAGTGTTTTTCACTGTTTGGTTTAACAAGATCTGTAAGAATTCATTATCTTGCTGTAGCTCTGCAACAGATAAGGACTGCGGATCATAGTCGCAAATGTCATAATAATTGTACATGGAAGAAGGGTCAGCTAGCCAGTGAGTATAGTACCGTGCTTGTAAATCCTTGTTTACTAAGGCGAGACTGTCCTTTAGACTAAGGTTCTTGTTTGCTGCCTTTAGGGAAACCATAGGTTTATGCAAAGGTTTCTTAACTCGAAAGGAAAGCATCTTTGGTCTGTGTGTGCCTTTCCGGCCAATGGAACAAGAAATTTTTTGCTCTTGCATTCTGTCAGGGATGGCACTCTATTAAGAGTAGCACAAGACACCCAGAAAGGGTTTGGGTGGTTGTGCCAAATTAAAGTGGACAGATGAGAACACACACAGCGGAAAGGAAAGAGAACGAAGAGTAAGCAAGAGTAGCAAGGGAAAAGATACAGAATGAATACCCTCTTGGGGTGTATGCAGATATAGAAAAAGAGTATTCCACGAACCTTGGAAATACTCTAGCCTTCTGCACAGTTTTCTATAACAGAGGCCCACGGTGATTGCTCATGACTTGGAACAGCAGCTCTGGGTGTCTGTAATGTAGAAACAGGACAAGGGAAGGGGCAGAGGTTGACTCATGTGAACCAACAGACAAGCTCTGTACAAAAGGGTCTACAAACAGTACAAGAGAAGATACTACAGACAAATCCAGTAAAGGAGGTGATAGCAAACTAGCAGAAGGAAATGAAAGGAAAGTCGTGTAACAGGATAGGATAGCAGAGGACAGTAAGGAACAAGGTTGAGAGCTCAGAGGAGCAGGAAAGCAATGAGTAAGCCCACAGGAGTAGGACAGTAAGGTAGAAAGCCCAGAGGAAAAGGGCTTAGGGCAGCAGAGTAAAGCAGGCTGCACGGCAAGGAACCCAGAAGGGCCGGGCAGCAAGGAGTGGACCCTGAGGGGCAGGGCCGCTGAACGTAGAAGATTGCAGAGGACTGTAGAGGGCTGCTAGGCCGAGGACCAAGCGGGAAAAAGGTAGGGGGTAGGCAGCGGAGCGTGATAAGCTGCAAAGTAGGAAGCCCAGAGGACAATGGCTGTAGGCAGCCAGAGAGAGCAGGCTGCAGAGCAGGGAGCCCAGAGGACAAGGGCTGAGGCTGGAAAGCAGCAGAGCGTGATCAGCTGCAATGTGGAGAGCCCGGCAGGGCCAGGGCGGAGACTGGAAGGCAGCAGAGCGTGATCAGCTGCAGTGTGGAAAGCCCAGAGGAGCAGGGCTGTGAGGCAGGGAGCCTGGCAGGCTATGGCTGGAGGCAGCAGGGTGGAGCAAGCAACAAGGCAGGGTCCAAGCAGGAGTGAAGGTAAGCAGCATACAAGATCCGTAGGAAGATGCAAAAGGTGGAGGAAGGACTCTCAGATGCAAGAGGCTGAGCCACTGCAGGCAGCAGCCTTTATACTGCCTAGCCCAGCTCAGGGGCAGGCTAATTGGTTGAACCTGGCGAAGCACACCTGCAGGCAATCGGCCACCTCCCTTTCTGTTCCTGGGCTGGTGGAAGCAGCGCAAGTCTCTAGGGCTTCTGGGGGGTGTAGTTCCTTTGATAACCAATAGGAACAGCCAGGAATCGATGCTTGTAGCCAGGTGCATTATGGTATGCGTAGTTGTTTGGAAATAATAATTAAGCAGCAAAGTCTCGCAAATGGGAAATAAAGTTCCCAAAGTAAATATAGATGGATCCAAGAGTCTGTTGTAAATAAATGATAAACATGTAGTCCAAATTGAGCGTAAATGGATGCGCCCATGGCGCAGGCATGACACACAGGCACATGGGTGTCCATTCTGCTTGCTGCTAATTAAAATGGGGATTTATGTCTAGGGGTGTAACCTGCCCAATCACAATGGACCAAGTTATCTGGCGTCCTATAGATAGTAGAACCAATAAAACGTCGTACTTGTAGTGACGTCAATCACGTGTGATGTAGTGGGATGGGCGTAGACGCCCACCCGATAAGAGTTATCCAATCCGCATGCCCTATTATCATATACAGATATAGCACCTATACTTAAGTTACCTTTCCTAACCAATTGTATTGCATATTGAGTTTTGTAGAAGTAGACGTCAGTGATGATGAGTTTTGCCTATAACTATTGCTGTTCGACTGAAGTTCGAGGAAGTTGGAGCGAGACAGGTGATCGCAATGCTGCTGATTTCCATTTGTTTCTCTGTTTGATATACTTGTCATTAAAAGGACTTCCCTTTGCCAAATTATTATAGTCCTCATTATTGAGTCGTGTTGGAGTAAGTGAATCCTGCACACCCAGTCCTCACACGGTGCAGCTATCTTATCTTACAGGTACTAGAGGGTGCGCAATGATCTATGGGCCCGTCAGTGAAACCCAGCTCCTCAGTACACTTGGTAGCAGAGGATGGTTTCGGCCATTGATTATTGATTAATATAGTTATAAGACACCTATAGACCGACGGCACGAAGTAACTCTAGGCCTTCGGCAATATCACGAGTCCTTTCACCATTCCGGCTGAGTAGACTGAGAAGCTCCCCGTGGACAATGATAGTGTAAGTCCATAAAAAATCTGCAGTGGGCCTGAAGAAACCCGCCTTTCCAAGCATAACCCTCTCATTCCCACGGGCAGCCAATCGGACGAAAAAACCTTAAAAGGCTGGAAGAGGAAGGGGCGGTGATCCCGAAGTTCCAGAGAGGAAAATATGTGAGCAGTGAGTGAAACAATAAACTCGTTACTTTGGCAAATGTCTTGCAGGCATTAGAGCAAGTAAGGGAAAGATAACGGTGGGTGGCGGAGAACAAATTAAATTAGTCAGAAGTAGAGAAGACTGTATATATATAGGGGGTAATGACTCGAGCATAAGAGATAAAGAGTGGATACAGGGGGGACACCCGAGAGAAAAACAATGGGTGCCAGGGGGACACCTGAGATAAAAACGTAGGATTACCAAGAGGGCACCTGACATAAAAATGAAGGATTACCAGAGGGGCACCTAAGATAAAAACGTAAGGATTCGCCTTGTTCCTGCGCTTTAATACAGCGGTCAGAAGAAACGTGAACTCATAGCCCATATAATAAGGGACAATTAGACTACGGGGACGTTCAAAGACGCATCAAAGGAGTTCATTTAAACTCCATGACATGTTATTGATTGGAAGGCAGGTATATGTATGACCAGCTGGTGTCTGTCGTGTCTGTCATATGTGTTCTGTTGTACGTCAAATGTAATAGAACTGTATCGTTGATTGTCCAAAATGAAATTTGGTTTTACGCGATTCTGTAACTGAGAGGGAATCGCCAACAAATTGATGGTTTTCTGAGCAAATTGATAGTATAAATTTTGGCAGGAAAAGATTGGATTGGAGCTTGCGTATTTGGTGCTCGCTCATACTATTGGAAGGATAAAAAACTGTAGAAATATTGTTGGTGACGAAATCAAGAATGGAGGAAGTTACTCCACTTGCACATTTGTGCATGCAACTACCTAAGCATGCTCCCAAACTAAAAAACTATAGCACAGAGTGGGTTAAGGGTACTGCCCACAAGATGTCTATGCCTTGGCAAAAGAATGGGTCCTTATCTAAAGCCGTCTTACAACATATGATGACTTTTCTACATGCCACATATACAGGCAAGAACCTAGAGAAACGTCTTGCTGTTCTAGAATTGTGGAAGATGTTTGAAGAGACGAAGGTGGAAGAACCACCCACAGACTGGATACTAAATGTATGTACGGAGGGGGGTGAGACGCCTACCGCGCCACCAGCACCGCCTGAGCCAGTCATTGAAGGTAGTAAGAGAGAGGGGCATTACCCCCTAGGAGAACTTAAGGCAGCCACGGGGTATAGCAACCCTGCATATGAGTCGCCTACATAGAGTAGTGACGACAATAAGGGAAGGGAACAGCTAAACAATATTGCCTCCACGGTCTCGTGAGACAAGGAGAGACGCGAAGATGAAGGAAAAGATCGGGCACAGAGTTGTGCACCTCCTGATAAGGAGAGAGAGGGAAGTAAACGAAAGGGAATGAAGGTAGATTTGATGAGATAGCATTCGCGAAAGACGAATGGATGGGAGGCCAGATATTGCTGCAGTTGGATGGAAAAGGAAGCGATGATATAAGGCCAAGAGAGAGATCTGATGAGATGCAAAGGAGAGAGAGGGAAAAAGAGATGGAAGTAAGGGATGAAAGGACAAGAAGGAAGGATAGGCTGAAGCGAGAACAGCTATATTGCGAAGAACAAGAGAAACAGCTCAATCGCAGCTCAATCGCAAACAAGAGGCAACCTACGACCAGTACAGACAGACTAAGCAAAGGATGGAAAAAGAGCAAAGGGTACGTGAGAAGAGAGCGAAGAGAAGAGAAGAGGAGGAAATTAGAAGGGCAAAGTAACGTAGAAACGAAAGGGTCAGGGAAGTAGACAAGGCTAGAGAAGAAGCAAGGAGCGCAAGGAAGTAGATGAGGAAACAGAACGAAAGCGCAGACAGAGGGCACAGGATCTTGAATATCTGGAGCAGGAATTTAAAAAACCCAATCCTGTTGTAGAATGGGAAGACATAGAAGAATTCTTTCCTGCGAGCGACTCGGTGCAAGGTATAAGTGGGACAAATATTGAAGATGACTTCGACACCAGAAGCATCGGGGAAACTATTGATAAAATATATGGTGAGATGGGGCTAGAACAGATATCCAATGGGGGAAGGGAAGATGAGCGCTTGGAGAGCACTCAGCTATATGACACTGAGGATGTCACTCGAAGTAGTGGGAGCAGGGGACTGTCCCTAGACAGGCTGGAGATTGGGCAGAACGAAGAAGATGCAAGGAGTTGTGTAAACTGGGAGTATTCAGGATCTGACTCCGGTGGGGAAATGGAGGATGTGGCACACGAGGAAGGGAGACGGTGCGAAAAACGGCTCCTACGGGACCGAGGGGTGCGATGGTCAGACGCTAGCGAGTCAGCAATTATCACACCGAAGTCTGCCGTGCAGTCTGGCCAACATGAAGGAACACCCCACGGTCAGAGGGGGGTGTCAGTACCTGCCTATGCAGATAGATTAAGGGCATTGCCAGGGAGACGACAAGGTGGAAATGCTACCCCAGCTATACACCGAAGAACTATGGGGAAAGAAACGGAAGACTGCACATTCCAATTCTCGCTGCTAGAAAAGGGGGGGGCAAGACCACAATATAGTCCATGGCCACACATGGACCGAGAGAACCTAAAAATTAAGCTTCCAATGCTGACATCGGGAGCCGGGAAGTGGATACATGAGTTAGAGAAAATGACGGGGGGTGTCACCTTAGCTATAGGGGACATTAAGGGCCTCCTAATCGCCATACTTGGTGAAAGAGCAGACGATGTATGGAAACGGGCAGGCTACCCTCGGGTAACCATAATTGACACCTCCCATGACGGAGCACCATTTAATAATTGTAGAGCAGCGGTGTGGAAAGGGCTGCGAACGCTATATCCAGACACTTCAGATATGGGAGCTATAATGACTTCGAAAATGAAAGAGTCAGAGGATCCGTGGATCTATATCCAGAATTTTCAAGACGCGTGGGTGCTCGAAACGCATGAGTCTTGGACGAAATCTATCCCTGTATTCTACCACATATCATGCCAGGGGTTGCCTGAACCGGTGCATAAGCAGCTAAAAAAATTGGTAGGAGTAGAAGCAAAACCATGGGCCGAAATACAGTTGACAATTGCACACTACTGCAGATTGTTGCAAGAAAAGAACGGGAAGAAGGAGGCAACGCGTAAGGGTGAGGAAGCAAAGCTGGTGCAAAAGAAACTCTCAAAGTATGCTCTCGAGGGAGCCATGCTGACAAGCCCAGCTGAACCAAGCATGCAATCAGTAGCTAACCCATTCCAGAATAACCAAGGTAGCGTGGGATTTTACCCTATAGTAAGGAGTTTTGTAGGAAGAGGTTGGCAGAGTAATCAGGGTGGGATTCGAGGTAACCAGGGAGGCTTTCAGAATAATCAAAGTGGCTTTCAGAACGAGCAGATGGGCAGTCCAGCTATGCCAGATGGACAGATGGCCCTGCCACCGCAAGTGTGTTGGCTGTGTGGAATGACAGGACATGTGGCGCGTGTGTGCAGAAGCCAAGGCATTTGGCAAAATAGCCAAGGGATGGGGCAGGCATGGTGATTCAGCATGCCATCCCGCAGCAGGGCAGTGCACAATATCACACAGTGCAACAGCAGGTGCCAGGCCTGCAGCAAGGTGCACAGCAAGTGGTTCAACCCCAGCATATGGGGAACGTACCGCAGGGACAATCCCAGCAGGCACCACCGCAAATGTCACAGGGCACTAGCTCCGGAGGGGGAGTCAACCATGGGGCTGGGGAAAATCAGCAAGCATACAGTGGGCCGAACGTATATATGAAATGGGACAGCTCATGGGGGACTCTGATGTGTTCTATCCTATCAGTGACACCAGACCCTAATAGGGAACCTAGGGTGAATGTCATCATAGGGGGTAAAGAATATTCCTTCTTAGTTGACACGGGTGCGATGCGCTCGTGCATACAAGAAGGCAAGTTTTCCTTGTCCGGCGAGGCCATAGATACTCAGAGTTTCACGGGAGCTCACAGTAGAGTTCCCTTTACAGACGCACTCCCAGTCTCTGTGAGAGAGCGAAATGAATGTACCTTATCATATTCACTTCAGACCCCAGTAAACATCCTGGGTCCGGGCTTAATGACTAAGTTGAATATGACAATCTCGTTTACCGAGAACGGTATAGTGTGCTCCACTCCAGGAATGCATTATTCAAACATGTGTAAAATGATCAGAGCATACTCAGGACGCATAGCCATGAGAGCTATACCGTTAGAGCCAGAAGTCTTCACATATGGGGTGCGGCTGCTCATGGCGGGATTGCCAGGCCTCGCAGATAGAACTATGAGGACACCTGATGAGTTTCTATTCAGACCCAGAATACCTTTGCACGAAGAGGAGGGACAAGTATTTCCCTTAATGATACAATCTGCCACAGTGCGAGGGAAAGTGGTATTGGTCGAAGGATATGATGACGAAGGCAGACAATGGTGTGCGATTATCGCCATGGAAGAAGGGCATCGAGTAACTGACGTCACCGATGACGATCTGTTCGAAGAACACCCTGACCTAGAAGAGACAAGGGTGGAAGTAAGTCTCATATTTTGGGTCAAAATGATCAAACAGGAAGTGCCACAGAGAATGATGTTGGCGCTGATACGTCCAGAATACTTTGATGACATGGCCCAAGTGCCTGCCGTGGTATGGTCTACAGGGCCCTATGACGTAGGCCTCCTGAGGGGGGCAGGTGAAATGAAAATTAAACTGAAACCAGGAGCAATTTTACCAAGAGCACGACAATATCCTATGTCCAGAGGGGCAGATGAAGGAATCGCAAAGACAATTTCCGCCATTATGGAGCAGGGCATTCTAGTGACGTCAGAATCACCTTGCAACACAGTGATTTACCCAGTCAAGAAATCAAAGGGATGGTCTTGGCGTTTAATCCAAGATTTAAGAGCATTAAATGATATAGTTGAAGCCAAATTCCCTCTAGTCCCTAATCCATCCACAATTCTATGCAACATACCCACTGAGGCAAAATATTTCACTGTGATTGATTTAAAAAATGCGTTTTTCTCAATCCCGTTGCACCGTGACTCTCAAGACCTGACGTCATTTACTTTCAGACAAATGCCCCTGAAAAGCACAAGGTTGCCACAGGGGTACTGTGAGTCTCCATCCATTTTCAACAGAGTCCTGCAGATGGACCTAAGCAATATTGCAGTAGACAGTGTTGTTTTGCAGTATGTGGATGACATTCTGATCTGCAGCATCACTGAGGAACAATGCAGGCGCGACTCTGTCCAGCTACTGACTATCCTGGCTGAGAAAGGATATAAAGTTGATAAGGAAAAGTTACAATACTGTCAGCGAGAGGTGCTGTACATAGGCCAGCTAATCTCACACGAAGGGAAAAAGGTAACCCCAGAAAGGGCTGAAGCTATCATGAACACGGCTAAACCACTCACGATAAAACAAATGCAAAGCTTCTTAGGCCTGTGCAATTATGTCAGAGCATGGGTTTTCGACTACAGCTCGTATACCAAGCCCTTGCTTAAGGCTTTGAAGAAAGCCCAGGCAACAAAAGGAGAAATTGAATGGACTGAGGCAATAGAGAAGGGGTTTGCAGAACTTAAGGGGGCAATTTGTGCAGCCCCAGTTCTCGGGATTCCTAATTATGCAGAGGAATTCTACCTGTTCTCACATACCGATGGCAATTTCATGACGGCAGTACTCGCTCAGCGAACCTCACTAGGGTACAAGCCCCTAGCGTATTACAGCGGGAGTTTGGACCCGGTCATGAAAGGCCATTTCCCATGCGAACAAAATCTAGCTGCTGCCGCGTTTGCCATTGAAAAGGCGTCATCCATTGTGATGGGGTGCTCCATGACATTGTACGTCGAGCACTCGTTATTCGCCATATTAGAAAAACCAAAGTGCACGCTGACATCTCAGAGGGCATCCACATATGAAGTGATTATCTCCAACCCATCGATCAAAATAGTGGGATGTAAAACTGTGAACCCAGCCACATTCATAGCTGAGCCAGTCACAGAGGGAGAACCTATCCATGACTGGGCGAATTATGAGGAATTCTATGATGAAATCCCCAGGGTAAAGGAAAATGCCCTGGCAGGTGGCGAAATCATGTTCATTGACGGTTCTTCGAGAATCGATCAAGAAGATGGACAAAGATATACAGGCGTGGCCGTGGTAAAACACCTAGCGAATGGAGAGTTCTAAGTACTTGTCAGTGCGCGAATACCCTCTCACTATTCTGCGCAAGCTGCAGATCTATTAGCGCTGATACTCGCCATTGAGAATCATGCAGACCAGGAAGTAACTGTGTACAGTGACTCCGCCTATGTGACGTCCACAGTACATGCAGGTCTAGCGTGCTGGAAAAGAAGGGGCTGCCTCCGAGCGGACGGCATGCCAGTGCAACACGCAGCTTTATTGGACAGGTTGATAAAAGCACTACAGCTCCCAGTGGGCATAGCGGTCGTGAAATGCACCACCCACACCAAGGGGACAGGTTTCGTGTCACGTGGAAACCATGAAGCAGACACAGAAGCCAGCGCATGAATCGAAAAATGAAACAATCATGGACGTGGAGGTGGCACGTACCCATGAGAGGATGATGGTAGCACAAGCCACTCCTGAGGCCTATAGTAACATGGGGCATGACTCAGCTAATGGAACTCCAAGGGGAAGCACCTCAGGAGGAGAAAAATTTGTGGAAGCGTAGAGGGTGTTCCTTAAATCCCTCTGACGGGTTGTGGAGGCAAGACAGCACTGGTAAACCAGTGATGCCTGTCGCCCTGCTAAAGGTAGCATTAGAACAACTGCACTACCCCATCCACATGTCAAAAGAAAATCTAGCTGCAACGCTCGCAGAAGACTGGTTCACGCCGAATGTAGTGGAGCACGTTGCATTTTTCATGGTGAACTGCATAATCTGCCAGCAATTCACCGCTGGGCACACATTAAAAGTAGTGAGAGGAGTTATCCCCAGGCCAAATGGACCATTTCAGCACTTACACATCGATTATGTCGATATGATTCAAGTGTGCAATGTGTACATGTATTTAATTGTGGTGGTGTGTCCATTCTCTAGATGGATAGACGCAGGTCCCTGTACACACCGCAACGCTACCTGTGCTGCCAAGTTTCTGGTGAGGGAAGTGTTCCCTAGATGAGGGTTGTGCGAGGTAATGAGATCAGATAATGGGGCCCACTTTGTAAATTCAGTTTTTGAACAGATTAGCTTGTCGCTTGGTATAAAGCACAAGTTCTCGTCGGCGTATCACCCGGAGGGGAATGGGATATGTGAACGGCTCAACGGCCTGTTAAAGGAGAGGATAGCCAAGTTGAAGCTTACATTAAAAAAGACATGGTTGCACTGTCTACCACTGGCATTGTATGCACTTCGGAACCGAACAGGCTCCGACCATCATCTCACGCCGCACGAGAAAGTCACAGGCAGAAGGATGAGGACCCCTCTTACCCCCCGAGATAGAGCTAGATGTGAAGCCCAGCCAACTAGAGAGGTTCTGGGAACAGAGATGCAGGAATGCCTCAACTGTATGACATCCAGCGCCTCTGTCATTTCAGGCCAGCTGCAGCAACGGCAAAAAGGGGACAGCACAGCACAAAACACATCAGGAAGTGCTGAAGCAGACACCGCGCAAAGTCTACTTGCGCCCCTCGTCTTCCCTGGTGACAATGTGCTCATAAGGAACTTTACCAGGAAGAGGTGGGATGAGCCACGATTCAAGGGCCCTTTCATCTTAGAGGATTGCACCCCTTCCGCCGTCAAGCTCCAGGGCAGAAGGGCATGGATCTTCATAAATAACATATAACCTTATATAAGAGAGAGCCCCCAAGCTACATCTAACCACAAAGAAACCACAGACAGCGGGGAAGAACCTCAGCACGTGCAGACAAGATCCATGACGAGGAAGAAGGATGCATAAGCTGCAAAATAAAGGCGAAAAAGAACTCAGTTTTAAAGTGTGGCTTTTAAACAAGACATTATCGCAAACCAGTGAAAGATAATAAAGGACATAAAACGAACACCCTGTGCATCCTAGTTGCAGGGTAAAGAGAAGCACATCCAAAGCCATGACAACATTGATAAAACAAACTTTTGAAAGCACGTCACCCAAGTAGTACAAAGAATCAAGACTCTGATAGACTGCAAATAAAATATTTTCTGGGAGTGTAACACAGTATCCTGAAGCAACCAGTATCAAGACTTTGTTCACAGAATTTATGGTACATTCCAGCAGAACTCTCAAGTGGGATGTACTCACCTATTTTCAACTTGTGGTGTTATCTTATCCGTCCCTCATAGGGAGAGAGACAAGTGTCACAGACTTTATTCAAGATCCTGCAAACAAGAAGGTAATTTGGCATCTGCTGACTGTCATCACGGAAGCCTTCGCCGAGCTACCCGAGCACAGCCAAGAGGACACAAATGCTTCCACCGCCAGTAGACATTGATGAACTCACATTTAATTTGTTCTTTCAAATAATCGAGAAATGTGCAGGACTTGTCGGGAGAACAACTGACACACGCACTTTCATCAGAGACCCAAGAAACCTAGCTAAGTTGAACCAGCTGTCGACGAAACTAAATCACCTTGTGGTAGTCTACGCAACAGGAAAGTGGAGAGACAGTGCAAATCAAAAGAAAAACTAATGAGCAGGACCCAGCCAACACAGGACAAATGTCCGTATCACCCGAAGACACCCGGCTGGCGCACAACTTCCTGCTTAGACTAGTCACAGACTATCCGGAAATGGTGGGGAGGCCTGCAGATGTTGACGTCATCACCTTCCTTAGAGATCCGGTCAACGCCCCACACATGGGCACACTCCTCCACGGCATAATGCTCCAGCGAGAGTACCTTAGGAAATTCCAAGTAAGACTTTCGCTGTGGGACAGATCGAGGATAGAGACTCAGTTCTTCAACCACTCCACCACAGGACAGATCGAGGAGAGCAAAGAAAAGAACTACACAATCCTATTTTTTCTTTGTACTTTCCCTCTACTTTTCCTTATTTTGTATTTTTATTTTTATTTTCATTTTTATTTTTATTTTTCATGTTCACTTTTATTTTTATCTTTATTTTTACAACATTTTGTTTTTGTGTGATGTTTAGCAGTTCCGTCTTTTCATTCCTTCGCATTGAACAGGTTCGAGCATGTCCTCAGGACCAAAGCAAATTCGAGGAGTGCACTGAGACATTACCTACTATAGATATGCATTATGAATGTGATGTACCAAGGTTGCTAGCCTAACCCTTTTCCATAGTCTAGCAAAAGGAACTGTACTGCATACCCAGAGATCACCGAGAGCACCCACAAGAGCACTCGTCACTTTAATAGTAATGAACTCTTGAACTACGAGATCAGAGCAAGAGAAGGAATAAATAACTGACTATGAACTCATTCGAAATGGGGGCCCAGAACAGTAACTTGGTTTTACCTCCGGCAGAAGGGCGCCCCCACTTCCCTGGAAGAAAATGTTGCAAATTGTCTTTCCGAACGATAATGTGCATATGTATAGTAATTATTATTGTTTTTCTGTCATTAACAATCAGAACTGCTTTCTTTATTGGGGCACAAAGTGTCCCAATCTCAGTGCACCCACCAGATATTGAACATCTGGGAGCTACGAAAGCACAAAGACCCTATATATTCATTCCAGTCCCAAGAAAACCTGATGGTAAAATTAACCAACTAAAATTAAATGTAATTAGCAGTGATTTAGACACATTTGAGGTAACAAATGAAGAGAAAAGCTGGAGACAGGGTCATCACGGAATGAATGAAAACGCGGCACTGACCACTGCACGCACCCACACACAGGATGCACACAGACAAGGGCAAGTGTCAATGGCTACAGGGCCTCCAACGAAGGCTGCAGAGAAGGGGAGACAGCCTGCCGAACAATCAGTTCCAGAACATAGTGGAAGTAACCAAGAGAAGGCAAGTGAGAAACCCAAGAGAGAGGGCATAGCAAAATCCCTCGAAAGAACAGAAATAGCCACAAAGGAATTCACAGAGAAAACACAAGCACTGATAGATTATTTGTTCCCAGTCATAGTCAGAGCAAAGAAACTGCACGAGGAGCTGAAAAATAGAACTACAGAGACTGTAATATCGAGCATGTCAGCTCGAACACTGCTAACAAGCACCAGATCTATGACACAGCCACAAGTTGGGGAGTTGGTGAGCCAATGGCGGCCGGAGAACCTCAATGAAACATTACAAAAGGAAAGGAAAAGAAACGCAAAACCTTCCTCTACCACAGCGATACAGGTAATGAAACCCGCTCCGCTAACAAGCATGCCCAAGAATCCTCCAACAAGAAAGAGTCATATAGATGCATTTAGAGATGTGGTTATAGCTCACTACAAAAGGACATTGAGGATTAAGAGAAACCCACATGAAGACAACAATGAACTCAATGATTACCTGGACAGCACAGCCCATCTCGGAAACAACATATGGTACCAGCACATGAATGAAGTAGGACAAAGGCAGTCAGAAGGAGAATGCTTTGTCTGTGCTCTCCTGCCGTACAGCATGGGCAAATCCAAGATCCTCGTGGCTGTAGAAATTGATGTCCCCATAGCACACTGTATGTCACACGTAGCAATGTGCAACACCAGAGGATAATTTATGGGAAGAGACGCTTCACTGATACGGGCCACCGAAAAGGACTACCCAGACGAAGATGGCTATGTCCAGGACATTAAAACAAGAAATAGGGCGCACACCAGGAATCACGTGATCCAATACGAGAATCTTGACGTCAAAGGATCAGGAACACGATGGGTGACAAACCCGAGATTGAACATTCAAGGAAAAACTGCAGAAGAGGCACAAGTCTGGAAGAACAGAGGCCAAATGCAGATCTGGGGAACAGTGGTTTCCCCAAATGGATGGGAAGAAGGAGTAGTGATCTGCCGAGCTTGGATGGTCCTTGGAGCCTGCAAGGAAGCAATCGAAAACTCTCAAAAACTGTGCAAACCCCTATGGCCAAAGCTAGTAAAGTTACTAACATGGGTTGAAGATAGAGGGGGACCCCTGCAGATAGTACCACTGGAAAGCCCAAAACTATGCTTTTGAAATAATGGCACAAGGAAGATGGGAGAGAATGTAAACTGCAGACGAATCTTGGAAGCCCCAGGAATGACACAAGGAAGCACTATTATTATAGACCATTACTGGGCGTGTGGATCCAAAGCATACATAAGGCTGCCGAAAAACTGGGGAGGCATATGCACACTGGTGAATGTCCACGTTCCTGCACTAGTAATCCCTAAGAAGGACCTGAAGCTGGACAGGTTCCCGAAAGCATATGCACATCTAAGGAGAAGGAGATCTGTGGAACTGGTATCCAGAATGAAGAGAGAAAATTACTTTTCTACCAAACCAGAAGAAGCATTCCATGCAATCCCGTACGAGCACAGACTGTTTAGCCTCACCTCAACAGTAGTCACAACACTACTCCTGCCCCACATCCAAATTGGAGTGAACGCTAAATGGTTGCAGATAACCAGATGGGAGTTATTGCAGACCATCAATACCACTATAAAAGGATTTAACGCGATCAAAGAAGAGCTGAGAGCAATCAGACTGATGACCCTCCAAAACAGATATGTGCTTGACATGATCACAGCAATGGATGGAGGTGTTTGTGCAAAAATCTGAGAATCATGTTGCACATTTGTACCATCACACGATGAAGAAAATGGAACCTTAACAGAGGCCATAAGTATGTTGACAAACTTAAAGAACCAGATAATCGATGAAAGTGATGAAGTGGACGATGACAGCTGGTTTGGATCCCTATTCTCATGGGTCCCACAATGGATGGCAGATATATTCAAGTTTCTGTGAGTTTTACTAGCAATGGTACTGCTAGGATTCTGTGTTATCAAGATAATCATTATACAGTGCCAGAAAACTGCGAAGAAAGCCATAGGGATGAAAATAATGGCTGATGTCGAGCCAGGGTGGAAGCCCAGAGACCTGACTGATGAAGAAATAAGAAACTTTGTGAAGGCCAGCAAATTTGCACCAGAAGGAACAAAGTTCACATATCCTAAGAAACGAAGAGGATATGAAGGAAAATGGATCTACTGCAGTTCAAATGGACAATGTCAGATAATGACATGGAACAAAGACGAACATGTGAACACAGCAGGGAGTTTGAAAGGGGTGATTACAATATGGACTCCAAGGACTCACACATTCACACCATCATGTACAAACCCTGAAGACGATGAACATGACACAGAAGAAGCAAAAGAAATAAATACAAAAGAGGTTGCAGAAGTGGTCGATGAACCGACCAGAGGGGGGAGTGTAGAGGAGGTCCCAGACATGGCCTGCACCCCATCCCCTCAGTTCGAGGTACCAGGAGCGTACTCACCAAGGTATGTGACGTATGAGGAGCAAATGAATCAACAAAGAGCTGCACTGGGACTCTGCCCAATATACATCAGAAGATCCATACCTGTTGAAGCGCCCATAACCAGACAACCCTGGGCAGCACGGTACCCTATCAGACAGCCATACCAGCCGCTGATACGAAACAAAGAGTACCTACAGGCGGTCCATGAAGAGACCCAAAGAGCCCTAATGGAAGGCCAGTGGAAATGACAAAAGGGCCTGAACAGACTCGTGAATGAACAAAAGCGGCTATCGAAGACGAGCACGCCAGTGCGAGTAACTATGAAAATAAATGTAATGGACACAAAAAAGAGACAATGTTAAAACGCAAGGAAACATTGCTATGAGACAAGATGGAAGCAACCGACCAGTTAAACGTGTGTAAATAGGCTTGGAACGCAGGAGGCTGAAAAAAGGATACTGCTTGCAATGCTTAGTAGAAGATTAGAGCGGCAAGCGCCAACTATATAACTACCTCAATAAGACACATTATGCAAGTGCGACTCCATTTTGTAAAAGCAGAAATGTACCCAGGCTGCAAGAGGCCTGACAGGCCAAGTTTCGTAACCCAGCCAGAGGCAGGAGAAGGAGCGGAATAGAAACTCAACAAAGAGCGGCTCATGCCTAGGAAATCAAGGTCAACCAGAGAAAGGGAGGAGAGCGTCAGCTAAGAAGACTCAAACTTCAGAGCATACCAGCCTGCCCCATGAAGGTCAAGATAAGGGGGGCCCATGCAGGTGGCAAGGCTGAAACAGAATTAAATGCACTAAAAGCTGGAAACTGAAGCAGATTCATGGTGAACTAATACGTGACCAGCCAAGCGCGAAGAGGTACCACCGCCTGATGTCATCTAGGACCCGAGGATGCCATAACTTTTCCCGATAAGAGGCTACAGTTTCGGGGCCATACCCAGCCAACTAATTGACACATCGCCCTAAAACACTGATTGATGGAAGGGAGGCAGGGTGAAACTTGGGACACCAGGCACATGGGTGTCCATTCTGCATGCTGCAAATTAAAATGGGGATTTATGTCTAGGGTTGTAACCTGCCCAATCACAATGGACCAAGTTATCTGGAGCCCTATAGATAGTAGAACCAATAAGACGTCGTAGTTGTAGTGACGTCAATCACGTGTGATGTAGTGGGGTGGGCGTAGATGCCCACCCGATAAGAGTTATCCAATCTGCATGCCCTGTTATCATATACAGATATAGCACCTATACTTAAGTTACCTTTCCTAACCAATTGTATTGTATGTCGAGTTTTGTAGCATTAGACGTCAGTGATGACGAGTTTTGCCTATAACTATTGCTGTTCGACTGAAGTTCGAGGAAGTTGGATTGAGACAGGTGATCACAATGCTGCTGATTTCCATTTCTTTCTCTGTTTGATGTACTTGTCATTAAACGGACTTCCCTTTGCCAAATTACTGAGTCCTCATTATTGAGTCGTGTTGGAATAAGTGAATCCTACACCCCCAGTCCTCACACGGTGCATCTATCTTGTCTTACAGGTACTAGAGGATGGGCACTGATCTATGGGCCCGTCAGTGAAACCCCGGTCCTCAGTACACGATGCAGGGTGTAGCGGGGGAGTCCCAACCATAGTGTACTTGTCTGCTGGCTGTGACATGAGGGGTGTTGATTGGGGGATATTTCCAAACATAGTGTACGTGTCTGCTGGCTGGGACATGAGGGGTGTTGATTGGGGGGAATTCCCAAGCATAGTGAATGTGTCTGCTGGCTGGGACATGAGGGGTGTTGGGAAATAGCATAGGATTGCATGCATGAGGATCACAAGTTCACACAGCATGCATTAATCCATCATCACTCCTGCAAATAGGCGTAAACATTACCAGGCACTGGGTCGGGCAATATACGGCAAAGTCGCAAGATGAATCAGACCTAGCAACCTCCACATTCCCAACCAGCACAACAACAACAACCACACACAATAGAATTCAAGAAGACCACACACAGCGTCCTGGGTGACTCCAACTGTGACCATAGTAAATTAAACAGAATGTGCATCACAGCCAATGCGTGTAGATGTGCAAGGCCTACACAGCTGTGTGCACATGCAATGAACAGACACATTGAACGCACCAGCACATATATCAGGAACATCAGAAAACATGACCCACAATGCACCACCCTGTAGTGACAATGCATGAATTACATGATCTCAGCAGAGGAATCACGAGTCATGCTGCCCTGCATGAGAGAAACCCATCTGACACACTGAATAATACCAGTCATCACACTCAGTCCACAGGTACACCGCAGATCTGTATGCCCATCATGTTACCTTAATGGAGACCTCCAAGTACAATGGGTCAAGTATGAACAAGATTACAACCAGTTATCATTGATTACCACCAAGATATGTTTAAGAGGAGCACATGCCAAACACCACCCATCCGTATCACAGAAATGAAACCCTTCACCCGTGGCTCACACCAGCAATGTAAATCTAACCTATTCATATGGGTGAGGGTGTCGAAAGACATGTAAATGGAGACATGCATAAGTAGAATGCATACTGTAGATACAACTGTGAGACGTAAAGCCAATTAGGCCAGTGTGTGATTATCCACTGTACATGCACAGTCCATTTCCATTTGTAACACATCAATGAAATTAGAGCCCATCATGGACATTCAGAATTAATATGTGAGAGTGCAGGTTCACATTGAATGGTCCTTGGAACTGCAACTGCACCCTCTCCTCCCCACACTCATGGGTCACCTCTAAGTACACTTACCTGGCTCATTGAAAAATTGACATGTCATGTACAGTAATGTATCCTTAGTAGATCCTGATCATGAACACTGTACAGGCAGTGCCAACATGGGATTAGCAAAATAACCACAAGTATCCATACTCTTCCTCCCATGCAGGTGAGGCCAGGTATCCCCTGAAGGGCTGGCTCATGACCCCCAACAGGCAACCAGTGAACAGACACAAAGAGGACTACAACCGTGCACACGTACACACTTGTGTCACCATTGAGCAGACATTTGGCATGTTGAAAGCCCAGATCCGTTGCCTCAGCAGGTCGGGGGGGCCCTCATGTACAGGCCTGAGTAGATGGGAAGAATTGGGTTGGTATGTGCCATGCTACACACCATGTGCATCCGGCGCAACGTCCCCCTGCCCCCTGACATGGACATGATGCCACCTGAGGATGATGATGATGAGGAGGAAGATGGTGGAATTCCCCAACGGCACAATGTAAATGAAGGACATGCGATACAGAAATATTTAATTGCCCACTACTTCTGATGGACTGGAAAAGAGAAGGCACTGGGCATGGGTCACTTTGGGCACTGGGCACTGTACACAATTAAAGATACACACCCTCAAGAAGCAATGTCCACTCGTGTTATTCTTTCACACACCAGCTCTATTGAAGAATGTATAACTATTTACAAATGTGCATTACTACCTACCACTACTGTACCCTTACATTGACCCCACAACCCCTACCCCACTAGCCACACACTCAATATCCCAACACCCCCTCCCCCACTACCCCCACACCCTATACCCCAACACCCCTCCCCCACTACCCCCACACCCAATACCCCAACACCCCCTCCCCCGCTGCTCCCACAACACCTTCACAACTACTCCACCCCCACATGCACTAGTGACTAGTCCTATTCACGCACCCTTTTAGGAGGAGGGAGCTCAGCGTCTGTGCAGCGAACAAGTCGCTGTGAGCGACGCACAGGGCTTGTTTGGGTCAAGCTGGCTGGTGTTGTGCTGGTGGATGGGTCAGGTTGTGGGGTTGTGGTGATGTTCCACTGTTCGGCTATGGCGGTTGCCAACTGTGTGATGGCCTGGGGCAAGGCAGACATCACAGAATTGCATTCCCTCACACGCCTGGCCACGAGGTAGACGGTTCTGCTGACCATCCTTGCCATGTCTTGCAGGGCTTCCTGGATTGTCTGACAAGTCTGTTCAGCGTCTGACACATACTGTGTCACCAGGGCCTGCATTGCCTGCTGGCGCCCTTCCATGCGTGACAGTCGACCCTCGAGGTCCCTGATGTCCTGTAGACCAGGTACTGGCAGGGGAGATGGGCTGTGAGGGCTTGCGGGGCTGAACCCGGCGTCGTCACTGTGGGTGTCAGGCCCACTGGCCTCCACTGCGCCATGTGCGACAGAACCTTCTTCAGGTGTGGCACCTGTGCTAGTCTGCCTGGGTGGCGTAGAGTCGGCCTCCTCATGCTGGCTGTGGCCTGTGGTCACTGCCTCCTCCTCCTCACTGTGCAGTGCTGATTGAGCCGCCTCACCCTGCTCACTCTGCACTGCAGATAGTGCCTCCTCCTGCTCGCAGGCCATAGGCGATTCCGGCTCTTCCACTGGAAGTGACTCCTGTGGCCCAGGTGTAGATGTTTGTCGGGACGCAACACCAGCAGCAGTGGATGTTTGCCAGGGGGCAACGCCGGCATCAGTGGATGTTTGCCAGGGGGCATCGCCGGCAGCAGTGGATGTGTGCCGGGGGGCCTTGCTGGAGGTTGATGGTGGCTGATGGCCAGCTTGTTTTTGCTGTTGGCGGGGGGGCTGTGCCGTGGAAGTAGAGTCACGCTTCTGTCTTGCCATGGAGGTAGACGGTTCCTGGCTGGAAGCAGTTTCTTCATCCGCGGCGGCGACGTGCAACGGCTCTCCGGGGAGTTGTGTCATACTCGCCCTCACTGTCTGTTCCTGTGCCTGTGGGGGAGATTGAGGCAGGGCATTAGTTATGGGTGTGCATCCATCTGACATACATTGATGCTAGTACATTTCGAGTCATGCGCATTCTCATGGACAAGTTTGAGTGACTGGCATGGTGCACACAAGAATGGGAGGGTGCAGTGTGGGTGCCTACTTTTGGTGCGGCCATGTTGTGCACGGTGTCTGTTGGGTGGGGTACAGGTGTGTAGTGGCTTGCGTGTTGTGGCCATGCCACAGGGGCTGTATGGCATGTGCTGTTTCATTATGGGACTGATTTGCTCCCATTCAGTACGTTGATGCATTCATGTTTACTGTGCGTGCATTTATTTATTTATTTATTTATTTATTTATTTATTACATTTGTATAGCGCACAAACAGCCCTCGGGCATCGTGGCACTGTTACTTGAGGGGAGCTTAGTTAGAGGGGAGGTACAAGTGGGTTATGCATTTACATGTTTTACATGAATACATTTGAGCCGAAGTTTAAAGTACATTTGTGGGCTAAAAGGAGATGGGGTAAGCAGTCACATAAGGGGACTGTGGTGTTGATCAGGCAAAGAGGGTGGTTTTCATGGACTTGCGGAAGGCCATGAGTGATGCCTCAGAGTGAAGAGTTGTAGGAAGGGCGTTCCAGTGTATGGAAGCTAGGTAGGGGAAGCTAGCGCCTCCTGCTATAGCTCTTTTTACCATAGGCACGGTGAGCACGTTTGCGTAAGGTGGTCTTGTTGGCCTTGTGGAGGTAGAGGGGTAGATTATTTGCGATAGGTAGGCAGATACGGAGAGGTGGAAGCACTTATGGGTAAGTGTCAATACTTTTAATATAACCATCTCTTTTATTGGGAGCCAATGAGCTGATTTTCTGGCGGCTGTGATGTGTTCTCTTTTGGAGATGCCTTGGGCTGCACACAGAGCACTGTTATGGATGACTTTCAGTTTTTCCAAGTTTTTGGTGGATGTCCCTAAGAAAAGTACATTGCAGTAGTCCAACCTCGAACCAGTGATAGCTCTGGTTATTCTGGTGCAATTTTCTTTGGAGAGAAAAGGCCTAGCCGCATTAATGATGGGTGCACATGGTGGGTGTGACAGGTGTGCAACAGGTGGTGGTGATGTGTGCATCTTTCCATGAGGTGACACGTTGATGACGTCTGCCGTTGTACAGTGATGTGTGTGTGTGTGTGTGCGCATGCAGATGGTACATGTGTAGGCAATACAGGGGTCATGTGGGGTGTGTCAGTGGGGTTTGTTGAATGTGTTCGTGGCAGGGACATTGCAGTTGTGTGGGAGGTGTCTTTAAGTGGGTGCAAATGCAGCAGAAATCTGGTGCCGCCTACTTGGCTATTGCACTTCACCATTCCCATTGGGGATGAAGGTGTGTGGTGTGCATTTGGGATTACGGTAAGGGACACTCACCATCATCATTTGTTGTTGGAGCTCCCATCTCCGCATTTCCGACAACCTTGATTCCATCCATATGGATGCCGGTGCTACAGGTGTCCTCCTAGAATGCCAATTTGAGGGGGAGGGCGATCCGCCTCCTGTGGCCATGCCCTGGCTGCGCTCTGCAGCAAGGAGGTTTCGGACCTGCAGATGAAGATCGTCCCATCGCTTGCGGCAATCACGGACAGTCTGCAGTGTTGTCCCCACTGCAGACACCTTGCAGGCCACCTCCTCCCATATGGCTTTCTTTCGTAGTGGTGCTGGCCGCCACAGGTCAGCATAGAAGACCACATCTGCATGTTCGACTAGTGTGTTTCCGCCAACATGTTGAGCTCAATATCGCTGAATCTTGGTTTCCGGCGACGGAGGGTGCCTTACCTGGATGACATGTTCCTCGGGATTCTTGCTGCCTACTCAGTTCTCCTGTTTTACTGCTGTAGACTGAGGATTGCAATGGATTGCATTTTTAAAGATGGCCGCCAGTGCATTTCCCGTTCCGGGACGATGACGTTGCTTCCAGTGCCGGTATTACCGGCATCAGCATACTGGTAATAAAGGCATTGTAGGTGCCGGAGCCTGTGGCATCGTGAAAGTCGGTATCAAGGGTTTGGGGGCCGTTAGCGGCATGCTGGTGCTACCATTCAAAAGGTGCTGTATATCTAGACATTAACCTTGTCATATGTACTTTCCTTAGGGTTTGGTCTCAGCTTATGGTGCACATACACTCGGAAATGAGCAGGCCTCAAACATACAATTCATTTGTATACATGAAGATAAACTTTAATGCTATTAACATTTTCTGATAATGCTGTTTCTTTCTTCCTTACTTTAGTTTTCCTGTATGTGCCTCTGAGTTGTATGCATTGTGGGTCTTCATATGCATTGTTTGTACTAGCACAAGTGTGTAGTAAGTCTTGAATTGTTAGCTAGTTATTGCATGTTTAACATTACACAATCAACCCTGACATCTATCTTGTTACCAACATTATTTATTTATTTAATGTGATTCAGTTTATAATTAAACTTTTCACATATTATAAATAAAAAAACACAATTATAATCATAACTCATCAAGGAATACTTAATATACAAATAACATTCATGCTAATATAAAATATGAAGTATGCAATGGTATTATATATATAAATTCAAGAAAACACATAAAAGATTTTTTTTTTAATATGCAGAAGTTAATCACGCTACTAAATAGTACTTTTAACAGTCCTAAAATAATTTTATATAGAAGAAATATATTTCAGAAGCAACTTCAGTTGTAAACATCAATTGGCAGTTGTATTTCTGAGCACTCCAAGTCATAGCCCTTGAGGATTACATATATCAGCCAGTTCTAGTAGCAAATCAACACAGGATACAATTAACCATAGATCCTGACCAGATCACTGGCCTCAAATCCACTCTAAATAGTAAGGGTCAAGTAGCTTAAAAATCCTTTAAAGAAATTCCCACAATATTCTCAATCTTCAACCAGACATTGTACTTTGAGATAAGCAGTTTGATATTCCTTGTATTAATACATTGTATCCAAAATGTTGTTTCTCCTATTGAGTCCAAATTGTGGACATAACTGCCATAGTACATCTGATAGGTCTTTATCATATTTGGGCATTCGGATAGCACGTGCTTAGCTGTTTCTATTGCTTCACTATTTTTGCATATTCAACACGAGCGATCAGACGATGCAATATGGCTTCTTACACCAGAAACTGCTACTACAGGCAAATGGTCCAGTCTCATTAGTAGGATGAAACGTCTAAGTTTAGTTGAAGGACACAGATTGAGATACTGTTGCGGTTTCTTAAATGCGTGTACTATATGCAGCACAAATTGATACTTTTTTAAACAGTTTAAATAAGCCTAGTTTTCTAGCCAATGCCATAATTCTTTATGCTTGACTAGTGCACACTTCATTGCACCCCACTCACATCCCTTTTCAGGGGTCCAGCATATCTCATTGAAAAAGCTTTCCATGGTTTTTTCTAGATGGCAATTCGTGGATGCCTTAAGCGTTTCTTGGTGCATAGATGCTAGCAGGCGATTTTCCAGGGCATAGCTAATTTTTACATATAGCTCCGCCTGCTTTTTTAAAACAATAGATTTTAATGACAGGAGGCCCAGTTCTAATCTAATTATCGCCATAGCGATACAGACGGGGAGACCTAATATCTTTCTCAAGAATTTACCCTCTATGACTTGTAGCCATTTTAAGTCAGTCGAGAGAAGAGATTCTAGGCCATATGTTATCATGGGTGCAAGTACCTGGATGTATAGTTGTCGCGCACCCCAGATGGTATATCCACCGTGATTAACAGTGAAATGGTGCACCAGCCCTGTAATCTGCACAGCTATTGCAATGTGTGCATGTTTGAAGGTTATATAATCTCGCCGGTCATCTATTTCCACACCTAGATATTTATATTGTAGTGTGTAATAGATCTCTTGATCACCGACCATAAGTCTTCGGCAGGCAATCTTCCTACTAGAAATGACCATCAGTTGCGTTTTCTCACGATTGATTATGAGACTGTTACTATACGCATATGCCCACAATGCTTCAGTGGATCTCAAAAGTCCACTGAATGTATGATCCAAGATCACCAAATCAACCGCATAAGCTAAGACCAGGCAATGTGTGGAACCAATCAGCGGTGGGCAGTTGTGTACTATTGAGATGGCCCCCGGGAGGACATACACATATAAATTGTAAAGTGTGGGCGCTGTCACGCAGCCCTGTTTGACCCCTCTATTTTGTGGTATCTGTTTGGTTATGTTCCCCTGAGAATCGAGTTTGAGGGATACATTTGTGTTATGATGTAACAACCTGAAATAGTACAATAGGCCCTCCAGACAGCCCACGGACTCCAGCTTTGCCCATAATTTGTCTCTAGGTATCAAATCGAAGGCTGCTTTGAAGTCCACGTAGAGGGTGCATAATGGGGGATTGCCCTTAGTCCTGGCTCGTGTACAAAGTGTAGCCATAATTACAAGATTATGTCTGGTGGAATACCGTTGTCTGAAACCACATTGAAATCGGCATAGCAGTCCATTCGTATCCACCCATGCTTGAAGCTCATTAAACAGTCTAACATAGACAACAATCTATAATTGCACGGCTCCATCTTATTGCCCTTCTTAAATATGGGTATTAAGAAGGCAGACTGCCAAGACGGGGGTATTATTCCTTCAGCTAGCACTTTATCGAAAAAGGATTGTTAATAACCCTGCCCAAAATTCCGGCTTACTCTTGAGTGTAACGTTTGCAAGGCCACTAGGCCCTGCGCATGAGAGGATTTTAATCACTTGATCTTAGAAAGTAACAACTCATGGGTCACTTTGAAGGGAGGGCTAGATGGTACCATTTTTATTGCCACTGTCTCATCTTCGCTAGTCAAACTATTACACTTTTCCAAAAAGCTCTCCCATTGTGGAGCACCTAAGGGATTTATCAGCAGAGTTTTATACTTTCCCCTAGCTTCCCCTAACAGTACCCATATACTTTTGGTGTTTTTGGTGCACAATATTTGAACCGTTTTCTGCCAACGAGCAATCTTGTCAGAGTTTCTCTTCATTTTGATTCTGGACCTATACTTGTTCTTAATTACTCTCCAAGTCGAGTGAAAAGACTCATACATAACACATGTATTTTTTGCCCTACGAATTTCCGCTCTAAGTTCTCTTTTTGCGTCTCTTATGTATTCATCATAGGGTTTGCTTTTAACGTGCTCATTTCCAATCAATCTCACTATTGAGGTAGCATGAGTGCTTGTAAAAAGGTAAATCCAGTTTTCAATGTCAGCCACTGACATAGATCTAAATAGACTATAGTCAGGCAAGGTCACTACAGACACTGCTAGAGCCGCTTTGTCTATATTATTTTCCGACCATCAAACACTGGTTACAGCATAGTTTGCTAACATGTTACCCATAGGTTTAAAATTGCGATACACATCATCCACAACACACATAAGAATTAATGAGTCATGATCACTCCTTGTGTTCGAGTTTACCTTCCTGTCCTTTATACGTAAGGCAATTCCAGGGCTAATAAAGATATAATCAAGGGTGCTCTTGGCGTTGCAATTTTTCCAAGTATGCTTCCCCGGGTGATCACTTACGGTCCTCCCATTAATCATTTCTAAATCCCAGTAGCGGAAAAAGTTCAGCCAATAGAATCCCTCAGGGTCATTTATCGAATGGGTCATTAGCCCCTTGGGTTTTAAATGGGGATTAATGAATGTACCCTTATGCCCTATCATATGACAATTAAAGTCACCAGTGATTATGATAGCTGTGTTCCCTGCGAGCAAAGTCCATTTGATCAGGAGGTCATTCAAGGCCTCCTGCAAGCACTCTCTTAGGGTAGCCCCTGGAGGGTTATATAGGCTGATCAACAGGATTCTCTCCAGTATACCACCCTGGTAGCTTTCTGTTTCCACTGCAATCAAATTATCATCGCAGATGGTAATTAAGAGACTGGATTTAACAGTTTGTGACACACCTATGATCAACCCCCCTTTTGGCCTTCCTCGCAGACCCTTTTTAGCCAATGACTGATAAATCAAATAACCATCTAGTATAATTAGGACAGTCAACCAGATTTCCTGTAAACAAAAACAAGTACGGTTAACAATATGTGAGAGAGAACCTCTACAGTTCCAAGAGATAACCGAATACTCTCAAAGTTTTTGAACCACCACTGGCAGAGATTCTACGAGTAGAAAGAGTAAGAGGATCCAAATTAGGAGCCGATTCTACAAGCGATTCTACGAGCCACTTCAAAATGTTCTGAATATCAGTCATCTGAACCTCATTCCCTTTCGGGAGCTGTGGAACTGTCTGCAAATTTTTGATTTCCTTCTTGGGCCAGTTAGGGTCTTCTTGTTCAAGATCTACATCAAGCCCAACATCAGCGACCACCAAGTACTCCTTATCACTGCGCATCAGTTGTGCCGTTGCTAAAAATGTACAGTGGATAGCTGATACATTTGAATTTGGACAATCAAGTGGCTCAACAAATTCACCAACATTATAAACACAACCGCTTGTCAGGACTTTCCATCAAAATTAATTCCACATGTGATATCATCAGTGATGTCATCAATGACATTTGTGATGTCATCTTTAATTTTCCTGGGTGTTAGTCTTAGCAGTGCACGGTGGTGGCGCGAGTTATGGTTGCTTAGCTTACCATAACTGGCGAATTTCTGAGGTTTTTCGGTTTTACCTGTAACCATAATGTCCCTGTAACAACGTTTTCCATTGAATTTCATAGGTTTTTATTAGTGCAACTTAACCATAATGTCCCCTTAACTAAGATTTATCATTGAATATATATACATATATATATGCGCGCTCGCTCACACACACACACACACACACACACACGCATACACACACACACACACACACACATACTCAAAGGTCAAGCCTATCGTACCATATACATATGTATGGATGCATTCATAAAATGTAAATGTGTGAAAGTCAATAACATTAAGAGCATTTTATGAATACACCTGGTTTATATATTTTATTTTCACCAATAAAGTTTGCAATACAATCAGAAATAAACAAGCTTCATAAAAGTACAAACATGGTCACATGATTGAGTCCAAAAGAGAAGAAAAAGAAGAAAAAACCATCTCATAATGCATAACACAACATAAATGAGAAGAAAAGGTAGAACAAGAAAGAAAATTGAAAAGAGACCAGAAAAGGAGAAGAGAAAGAAACAGAAGAATATCTAACTGTATCATTTGGTAGTACAATTTATAAATAATCACAAAACACATCCCCATATAACATGGCATGGTCATGAAAAGGCAATTTGCAAACTGAAAGGAGAGACTGAAAAGTTTATGGACATATGGGGGATCATTCTCAATGTGTATGGTTAAAGTCTCATGGTGACTCAATATGCTGGTGTGTTTTGTCCAAATTCACTTTTACCCGGAAATGTATTAAGAGCATTTTAAAGCTGACTGAACACTTGTTATTGTGTCATTTTCTTTTCATACTGGGGGCTGTTAAAGGTGATACCCTGATAACAATTGGCAAGAGTTTTAGGGCTGCCATGCTCGCTACACCCGCAGCTTTCTTCAAAGAAATAATTGTTGCAGGTAGTCTGCAGGGTAGAAATGAGGAGTTGAGGAAATGGCTGAATAATGACCCTGATGCGATGGACTATGATGAAGCACTGAAGCATATGTGTGAACTAGAAGGTGACAGGTATGAATTCAGCCAATATCAATGATTTTCTTTCTTTCTCTGCATTTGTTTGTTAATGTTGGCCTGGGTACTTCAAGGTTCCAATGCTTAAAATGAACTTAAATTAATGTAAACATTATTTGCCTTATTGTTCCAAGGTGCCTTAAATGTGTGGGAAGTGAACAGCTGAACCATACATGATTTAGATATCCTATATGTATAAAATTCTAGGGATGTCTGTGCATTGAGAGAACACAAATAGCCACATCTCACAGTTCTGAAGCCCTTCTCACAAAAAGCTGGAACAACCAGCAGCACGTACCACTGGCATGGAATTATGAGGCTCCAGCCAGCCACTCCCACATTATGAGCCTGTCACAGGGAGGACATTGCTCGACAACGAGGCCAGGCATTGCAATGTACGTAGCACAAGCTTTGTTGACAACTGTACAGAAACGGTGACCAGAATTACGAACAGAGTCGGGTCGTAATTAAAGTAAATGATGTCAAGATGGCTTTTCTCCACAGTGTGAGACCATTGGACAAAATAAAATGTATCTTCGGCAGGCATAAAGAAATCAAATAAAAGGTATTGAAGTTCTTGAGAGGTCCAGCACTGACAAATCAAACCAGTAGCCAGTGACCTACCTACAAGTCTCGGCTTTAGCATCTCCTGAACTCTTCTTTTAGTCCTTCATGTGGCAGACTTTTCATAGGTACCAAAACCTAGCTGTCTGGGTCTTTTGTCCTTGGTTCTCAGTGACGGGTGAAAAGGTTCCCACAACCACATTCAAATTGTTAGTCCTTCCTTCCTGATTTTAAGCCTCCACCGTGGTCTCATCTCCAGATTGGTAACTGTTTGGTAGACTATTTAAGTGGAGCCTTGAGTGGCGAGCACTCCAGTGGGAAGTAGAGCCACAGGAGGAGAGGGGGCTGCCCTAAAGCTGGGATAGAACACTCGGTATGTGATTTGCTGCCTCCACCTCTCCCAGGGGTCTGCTCCTCCACCCCTTTCCCCAATCTCTATCTCTCTTCCCTTGTGCCCCGCCTCCAGCCTTGCTCCCACAAAGCATTACATTAGCTTGTCTGCATTCCTTGTTGGAACTCTTTTGGTTGTAGGAGCCACGACATCTTCTTTTGCAATAATTCACCATGCACCTCTCTCTACTGCCTCCTCCTTCTGTCATTTATTGGTCCTCCACTTCATGTCTTCAGACTTCCTCCTCCTTGACCTCCTTGATGTTATCCAAAGATTCCCCATCACTTCTTCCTACCACCTCATTCACCTCTTTCAACAATTCTTCTACCAAATCTGCTTCTCAATCTTTATTTCCTGTTCTTTTCTTCCCCACCTCTCATCAGTATATTCAAGCCGTCTACTTGCCTTCCTATCTTCCTCATCCAATTGGGCCCTTTCTTCACCCCTCTTTGCACTTGTATGTAAAGCAGGATTCTCTATTTATTTAGAATCACCCCCACCATCTGAGCCCTCCTTTCTCCGACCCCATGCCTTTGTCTATTCCCAGTTGAGCCTCTTAACTCTCCACCTTCAGAGTCTGTCTTCTCCAGCCCCCGAGCTTTCCCTGTAGCCCCCTGCCTCCTCCTTAATTCAGCCTTCTGTGCCTCTCCTCCAGCCTCATATCTCCGGCTCTCCCAGGGCTCCAGGTGCTCTGCTAAAGTCTCCTGTCTCCAGATCCTTCTTCAGGTTCTGCTCCAGTTCCTGCTCTTTCTTTGTCTCCAGCATTATTGTTGCCACCTCCAGAGAATGAGTTCTTTCTCCTAATTCCACTACTGACTGAGCATTTGGGGGTTTTTTTATAGGGCTTTGGCCTCTCCTTCCACCTCTCTCTGGTGTAAGGTTACTCTGTTGTGGTAGATAGGATGGGGATTGACTGCCAGCCTCCGACCCCGGGGATGCGTTACAGCCCTGGTGTGTGACTAGTGATTGGACCATCCTTCCCATTGGAGATCCTCTTTTCACCGGCTGCACGCTGGCTCTGTCTTCCAGCCTCTCTACAGGTCTACAGGCGAGGCTTTGGAAACACAAGGTGGAAGTTGTAGTTCTCTGGGCATGGGTGGGTCACTAATGTCTGCTAATCATTAGCTTCAGGACCCCCATCCACCGCCCTAACACTAGGTAGATTTCGGAGCGGTTTCTGCACACACACAAGAGGAGAAAAGCATGAGGGCACTAATGGCTCCACGGGGTAGCAGCACCTCTATTCCCTGAAAGTGGCACACATATTTACTGTTGCAAAGTGATGAGCTCATTCCTTTTGGGTGTGGCCTGGTGAGGGTAGCCAGGACATCCTCCTTATGCTACTCCTGGGCACAGCATCACGTCACATGTGACAGTACCTGGCCCTTTGGCAGCCCCACCATCCATCAATGTGATCAGGCAGAGGACTTTGTTCATAGGAGAAAAAACATTGAAGGAGACAGAGACGCTGACAGAGAGAGAGAGAGAGAGAGAGAGAGAAAGAGAGATGGGATTAACTTTGACAGAGATTGACACTGCTAGAAAGCAATTTATAGAGATAGACTCACAGAGAGTGACAGATAAAGAGAGAGTTAGACACTGACTGACAATGGAAGAGAATGACACTGAATGATATTGATAGAATGACATAAAGTGGCACTGATAGACTAAAAGGGACCAATAATGACAGAGAAAAAAGCTGAAACTGAGAGAAAGTGACACAAAGACTGGCACTGACAGAGACTGTTATAAACTAAAAGAGGCTGTCACTGACAGACAGTGGCTGACAGAGACAGAGCCTGACATTGAATGAACCTGAAATAAAATTACACTGAGAGAGACTGCCAGATTCTGCCATTGGAAAAGACTGGCAAAGATAGAGAAAGGCACTGATGTAAACTGAGAGAGACTGAAACTGATAGGGACTGGCACTAATGACCAGAATTTGACACAGAGATACTAGCACTGACACTGAGAGAGACGGACACTAAAGGACACCCGCTGACATTGACATAGGCTGACACTAAGAGATAGTGTTGGGCAGGGACAGGTTCTGACAGAGAGAGGCTGAAACTAACAGGGAGAGAATGACACTGAGTGATGGATGCTGACTGAGAATAACACAGACAAAAAGACAAAGAATGACAGAAAGAGACTGACTTACACTGACAGAAACTGATTTGTAGTGAGACTGTCACTGATAGAGATTGACACTGACATAGACTGCGAGAGAATGACAATGACAGAGATAGATTAACACTGATGGAAAGTGATGAAATGGACAATAAAAGAGAAAGACACTGACCACGACTGACACTGACAGTAAAAGTGACTGTGAGGGACTGAGAGATATTGACACTGGCAATAACTGACTCTCATAGCTTGTGAGAGTAACAAGCATTCAGAGACTGGCTTAGACTGATACTGACTGGGAGAAATTGACACTGAAAGCATTTGACAGGGACTGCCCCTGCCCGAAAGAGACTGAATGACACCGACAGAGACTGTCAGAGAGAAACGGATACTGACATACACTGACATTTACCTCGGAAATGATAGAAGCCCCACAGAAAGCATATGCAAATTCAAGATTGCAGGCGCCCTTAATTAAATCTCAGACCGTCTATCAAAGGAGATGATGGAGAAGTAGACAAATTGCAGAAAGCCTGCAAAACAAAAAAGGACAAGCATTACTTTTATAATTACCTGCACCTGAATATATTTAGGCAGGGGCAGGACCTGGCCACATTCCAATGTTACTATATAGGCCAGAACATAGGAGAGGTGGATGTTGGTGGTTGAAGAAGGAGCAAGGAGTTGGAGGGATTAGCTAGAGTGCAGAAGACAGGAAGGAGGTGGAGAGTAAGAAAGGAGACTGAAGTGAGGTGGCCAGAGAGCTGATGAGGAAGTTGAAGGTGGTGGAATATATGCAGGAGATGGAGACGAAGAACAGCAAGAAGAGGGGGTACAAGTATAAGGAGGAGGTGGCGTTTAAGAAAAGCGAGAGGCAAGAGACAGTAGAACGAGTCGAGTTAATATGAAAAGCATGAGGAAGGATGAAGAGATGAAGGAGGAGGTGGTGAATAAGAATATTAGGAGGGGGATGTTGAGGAATTCGAAGGCGATTGTGAAGAACAGAAAAAGGTAGGTGGTTTCAAAAGAAAAAGTTGAGGGAAAAGAATAGGAGGAGTATATTGGGGAAGGGAGGAGTTGTGAAGTGTCAGAAAGGTGAAGTGGACAACATTTGGATAATTTCTTAAATTGGGCCATTTTATTAATTATTCATTTCAAACAATGCCTCACTTTTCCTACCCTGACGAGGATTTCCCTACCTATCCAAAACTAAAGGAAATACTCAAATAAGGAATATCTGGCCATCACACTTATACATAAAATACACAAAGAAAATCTATGGCTAATCACAACAATGTCAAAAATTGTACTTCTTATAAGTTCACAGTCTCTCTGTAACATGGGTGAACTCCCCTTCTCCAGGTTTTAAGTTAGATTCAGTTTCAATGTTCATCAAAAAGAAACAAGGAAATCTGGGTTTTAAACAAAGTCTAATTTCAGTTCTTGGCTCCTACACAGTATTGCGAAACAGTTCAGTCAACCAATGTTCAACAAACAGAAAGGTTTCTCCTCTTCCTTGAACAATGTTTTTTACACTTCGGTAAATAACATCAGGTATGTTCCAGGTCAAGATGCTTTGACACAATTGTATATCTTAGTCAGGATGAATTCACAGCACTACTGTTTAATGTTCACCATGTGAGTATATGCTCCTGCTCCACAGTGTTTCACATTCAACAGTGCTTCTGAAGTTTGAAATCTACTGACAACACAATGTAGTTCCGCAACTTCAGCAGTGTATACCTTTGTGGCTTTGACAATTGTTCAGAAAAGATAATATTCACTGTGGTGCATCTCAGCACCTTCAAATTAGCAAGGCACTCTCCCTCTGACCATTCACTTTCAGAAGGGCAGCCTCTTTGACACTCTTGTCTATCTGCAAGAACAACAGCCACAATGCCTTTAAGGATATACTTCTACTTTTCTTCTTCTTGACTTTGGCAGTATGAGTTACAACAGCTTCCAGAGAACAGTCCTAATCACCAAGCTTCCCCTTTCCCAACCTTGCATCGACATATTTGCTCCCTGCCAACTAGAGTAGTTTAACCATAGACCTTGTGATCAGTCTCTTTTGGCTTTAGGCAATGCACGCACACCTTTGGTTTGGGCAATATGTGTATCCTTTTTACTTAGGCAACACTTGTTTCACTCTTGGCTTGTGCAGTGCTTGTTCTCCATAACTCATGAAATAATACTCAATCACTGAACTTCAATGTTACTTTGTATTTTGACTGTTAGTATGTGACTCTTAAATTCACCTTTAGAATCATTTTTCATCTAATTCCAAGAGTGTGAATGTTTAAAGTTTTATGCGAGTCAAGGGAATAACTTTCATTCACATGTGAGTTATACATTTCATTCTTCCCATTGTCCAGCAATCAAGGGTCATTTTAGGATTGCTTTCACTCCTATGTCCGCGCAAGGGATCAGAATGTTCATTAACACTCACCGGATTCTGTCTTGCTCTCTTCACATACTGCAGGGCTTGGGCTGCTTCTGGCTTCTCTTGGACACACACCCGCCTTGAGTATCAGTGTTTTCAATCCTGCCATGCTGCTAAGGAGCTCCTCTAGCTCCCAAGACCCTCGGCTGCATTACTCCTCTCAGCCACAGTCTCCGGCACGTTTCCTGCTGCGCAATCTCAGCAATCAGGTTCACATGAGGAAAAGCAATCTTCCTTTAGGCCTTCTACTGAGCCACCTCTACACTGAGCCACTACACTCTACAGATTTTGGGAGAACAGGACACTTGCAGAACAGGCAGTGGCAATGTGTTTGGCCAACGTTCTAGTGTCCATTCTGTTCACCCACTTCTTCTTGGATTGGCAGCTGCGTGCTCTACTTCTGCTTCTGTGGATACGGGGACCACCGACTTCACAGGTCCATCTTCCTCTACAGCTACATCCCATGGCCTGCACCTGAGGGGGCTTTTAAGCCTCCCTGCTGCCCTCAGGTGTAGGTCATTAAACGTAATAGGCTGACCTGCACTACAGCATTGCTCTCCAGCCCTCTTCCTCCTCCCAGTACTCATTGTAGTCCCAATTACCAAAATTAGGTTTCTTCACTTCCTCTACTTGACAATAAGCCATTAGAAGTGTGAGGAAAGTTAAATAAGGGGGTTTCTCAGTCTTCCTGACCTGCCCCCCGAGCTCCCATATGTGATCCTAATGCAGAATACAACCCTAGGGTCGGGGTCAGGAAACGTTTGCCCTTCCCTGCCCACATGAGAAGTGGGCCACGTCAGGTTAATGGGGGGAATCATTGCTGATTCATCACAGAGTTGGAGGCGAAGGTTGTAGGTAATGCCTGGTGGAAGGACTTAAAGAGCATTAAGGAGGCAAATATCCACAAAGGAGGTGAAGGGAAATCAGATGGAAAGGAGGGAAGGACTAATAAGTAAATAAAGAGGTGACTAAGGGAGTGGAGAAAGAAAAGCCGGCTGGGTGTCAGCCTGTAGAACTAGCGTGGAAGCGGTAGATGTACAAGCATGCAGTGACATGTTGAGTAGAAGGAGGGGGCTAATAAGTCCAACAGGTGAGAATTTACCCCCAGGGAGAACTCATCATTCTGAATGTGATGACATAGGAGAAATCCAACCAAGCAAAGAAGTGGAGGGGACAATGGATCCTATTGACTTTGAGTGACTGTTGTTTGACCACTGGGAGATGCAGCCAGAGGGAGGTTTGACCTGAGGACAGGGAGTTGTTCCCTGGTTTCAACTAGGCTCGTAGTGTCCTCTTGAGGTATTATGTAAAGATCTGTGTTTGAAGCGGGGAGATAGGATGGAGATCCACAATGTCATGGTAGAGATGTGACCCATTTAAGGTGCTGCGGGTGTGCTGAGCAGGGATCATGTCAAAAGCTTACATGTACTTTAGTGAATGTTATCGTTGGTTCATCTTTGTGACCTCACCAAGCAGCCCCCGTACTAGTAATCCAACTGAGGTGGAGGCCATGTCCCTTACTATACAATATCTGAGTTTGTACGTTGAATGTTGAAGTGGAGAATATATACCCCGAGGGAGCTACAAAATACATTGGTGTCATGATTATTATTTGAAGATTAGACAGTTATTAACTATCCAGGGTCATGAATGGGATTATGGCAGTGTCCCCGGGCATGCAGCCCATGTCCTATTGACATCAAGTTGCTGCAGCTTGCCTGACATGATCTTTCGACGAGAGACATCATTCAAAGCCAAACCTTTCCAGTTCTGCATTTCCAAAAGGGGGCTCTTCCCCCTCCTACGTGATTCTACCTGCAGCCTAGTTACATCTGCCCTAGTTTATTCTAGGCTGGAAATCTGTAATGGTCCTTATGAAGGGATTCCAGTTTTTCCAGATCCAGCACCTGAATATGGCACCCGCCTCGATTTACACATCCCTCAGAGAGAGCATGCTAGCTCTTGCTCAGCAGTAGTACTACACTGCGGGCTGGTTGTGAAGATCAAAGTGCTTAGTCTGTAGAGGCTTAAGGTAGGCTTTTCCCCATTCGACAAACTGCAGTGGTGTACTCCATCTTGCGAACTTTAGATTGAAAGATGGAATTGTGTTAAGGATTCTGACATTCCAAAGATCATGTTTGGGTGGCCTGTTGTTCTCTGACCTACCTCCAAAAGCTAGGGTTTACCCTCTTGTTGCAGATCAGAATGACGAGGAATGAACTATACTTACGCATCAAGCTACCTTGGTGGGTAGAATAGACTGTTGTGAGGGGTGGAAGGGTTCTACATGTAGTGGAATGGATATGACCTCATGGTAATTGGTTTCCCATGGGTGATTAGTCACTGGTTTAGATGCCCACCTTTCTTTTATTTTATTTTGTGTTTAAGTATTTTATTAAGAACAGCAAGTATATAAGGTTTATATAGCAAGTAATACAGCAAATAGAATAGTGTAAAAGCCACAAACGACTATATTACGAAAATTAATTCACAATATATTTGAGCAGCAATTAAACCTTATATAATATATGTATACTCTATTCTAATGCATAAAATGCAGTTTCTAATAAGCTAATAGTTATATAACATATTTGTAAGATAAGACATATGGACACACAAGGCACACAGGACTAACATGGCCGCAAGGAGGGGAGGGAAGGGGTCATTATGTATAGGAGTAAGAACGAATCCTAATCTTGACTGGGTATTGCATTATTCAAAAAATCTAAGAAAGATTGCCATTTTAATAGATGTTTGTGCAACAGGGGTGGAGACACAGCATTACATGTGTCCATCCTATGAAGATTACATACTGAATTCCACCGCAATTTAATGTACACCTTCAATATTTTTCCAATTTGAAGTAACAGTCTGGATGACCATCGCAATAAATAAGTCAAACAGCCTTTATTTTTATCAATAGCAGGTTGGATCATTTCACTACCCTGAAATAAAACATCGAAGGAGATAGTCAGCTGTATTTGGAAGATATTTCTAAAGGTTTCCACAATACTTTCCACATAAGCTTTAAAATAAAGACATTCAAAAATCATATGTTTGAAGGACCCTTGAGAGTTTATCCAACTCCAACAATTGTCATTTTGAGATATTCCACTCTTAAAAAGCATTAGTGGGGTAATGAAAGCCCTATGGTGGAAGAAATATGGCGTTTTCAGCAGGCTAGCTGAGACAATTACTTTCGAAATATTAGTCCATATAAAAGGCCATCTAAATGTTGTGATGTTGAGGGAGCAATCTTGATTCCACGCTTCTTGACATTTAAGCAGAACTTAATTTGTGGACGTAGAGGAGCATACTTGCAGGAGTCTGTCCTGATACATTCTGGTTTCACCATCACCGTCTTGTGGCCAATGCTGGATTTAACGTTTATGGACTTCATTGATTCACCCTTTATCAGCTCTCATGCTGGACTTCCTTGGAATCCTGTACTCATGGTGGCCCTGAATCATGCTGTTCCCATCCTCATCTTGTATCCTGGCTTGCAACATTATGTGTTACTACTGACTTCTGCAATTGTATTCACTCTCTCCTCTTGCTTCTCCACTCTTTTTGACTGCTTAATCTCTGTTCTCCCTCCTCTCCCTTTCACCCTTTTCCTTTCTCCTCCCCTCTGCCCCTTACTTTCTTCTATGCACTTACTCTATCAGAATTTTCCCTGGACCTAGTATGATAGCAACCTCGTCTGTCTTCTCACCCCTCCACTTTTTTTTTCCTCCCCCAACCCCTCCAGCACTATTTGAAATGTCACCAGGCCTAGTACGATAGTCACTTATTTTGTTCCTCCCCTCCCTTTCTGCACCCCTCTCCCTCACCTTTTCTTTTTCTCTGGCTCTACCAGAAATGTCATCAGGCCTAGTACAGCAGATACCTGTCTGTTTCCATTTCCTTCCCACTCTCCCCCTCCCTTCCTTATCTATGTCTTAGCTCTTGCACTATCTGAAATGTCGTCAGGCCGAGTACGATAGTTAATTTCACATCCTTACTGTTCATGGCCTGTAAGAATGTCATTGTATTTTACCTTGTTCCCTCCCTTGCCTTGAACGCTTTGAAACACATTTTGTATAGGCGCTATATAAATAAACTATCATATCATATCATTACTTTGTAAAACATAGATGCTGTAACATTAGGATTAGATAAATGGAGTAGCCTTTGAGCTTGATAGCTGTTAGAATTACAAACAAACAAATCATATTTTTCCATAACCACATTTATTAGACTAATATATTTCTGGAGGAAACCGTTGGGACTTGAAATTTAGTTGTAAATACTTCAAAAGTTAATGGGATACCTTGAGTAAACAACTGTCCAATACACTTAATGTCGAGGGATAGCCATGGTCTCCAACAGATAGTTCTCTTATTCATTTTTTTTAGGGGGTTCATCCACTATACTGGGATATAAACTGAGAGTTATTTGTATGAGGCAGAATTAGGTATGAACCTAAGTACTTAATAGAGATATTAATACTGGTGCTAGTAAAGGATCTAGTATTATTATTGATATATGGGCAATCTAGGAGAACATGAGGTGAGACAATCGCTCTCTTTATGAGCAGCCAGTTTGGCAAATCAATACTATTTGGAGAAAACCATCACTGAGTTTGTCTTAGAATGAAGGCAACATGATATTTTTTATAATCTGGAAACCCCACTCCACCCTCGGATCTGGGTTTTTTAAGTTTACACAATGAGATCTTTCTTTTCTTCTTACCCCATAGAAATTTGAGGATACAGGAGTCTAAAGATTTGAAGAAAGATAAAGGAATGGGAATAGGAAGCATATAAAGAAAATATAATATCATAGGTGAAATCATTATTTTAACAGTTTCCAATCCCCCCACCAAGAAAGATAGAGAGGTGACCAAGTACTTGTTAGTTCCTTCACCCTGGTGATGATGTTAGCTGTATTCTGATTAATGATATTCTTTATCAAGGATGAAATTTGGATCTAGATACTTAATACCTGTTGGGCACCATTTCATTCCAAGGCTAGAACAATGATGGCTTGTACAGTGTATATTAAGTGGTAAAACTTCAGACTTGTCTGTGTTAAGTTTGTACCCTGATGCAAGGGAGAATTGTGTAATGATATGTTTTAGATGTTGTAAGCAAGTATCAGATGTCCTTAATAAAAGTAGTACATTGTCCGCACATGCAACCGTTTAGATCTTAATGTCTTTAAACTGAATATCAATTATATTATCTTCTTGACTAATTGTTTCTAAAAGTGGTTCTAATGCCAATATAAACAGAAGATGGGACAAAGGACAGCCCTGACGAGTACCTCTGTGATGGGGAAATAATGGGGACATTTGATTAATTATAAAGATTGATGTTGCAGGATTGGAATATAATACTTTAACCATTGATATGAACGACCAGTGATCCCATGCCAGGCGAGAGCTTCAAACATAAAATCCCATTCAACCCTATCAAAAGCCTTTCAGTGTCTAATGCTATTGCTGCATAAGAATAAGGAGAATTTTGAATGATACTAATAACATTAATGAATAATCTAATATTCGCTGAGGACATTCTACCTTTTACATACCCCACCATCAAATTTGGAAGAAGGGGAATGAGTCTATGGGCTAGAATTTTGGCAAATATCTTACAATCAGTATTAATTAGGGATATGAGTCTGTAATTTCTGGCTAATTCAGGGTATTTATTGGGTTTAGGGAATACAATAAGCATTGCTTCATAGAAGGATCCAGTTACTTTTTTTATTAGCAATGAAAGATGTATACAATTCAGTAAGCTTGGGAACTAATATTTCCTTAAAGTGGGCAAAATAATCAATAGAAAACCAATCTGCGCCTGGAGCTTTACCCTTTTTGAGATTTTTAATGGCTTTGTATATTTCAATCAACGTTATGGGATCATTTAAAGATATGAAATTTGAATTAGCACATGTGTTAAGATGTGTATGTTTAAGAAAATCTGAACATGAGTACTATTATTGTGATTGTAGGAATTTGATTTCTTTAAGAATATCTTCAGTCTCTTTTTTAAATGTTTTCTTTTTAGCAGCCTTATAGGATATAATGTGTCCTCTTATTATTGCTTTATAGCAATCCCAGTTGTTGTGAACCGATGTATCGGTAGGAGAATTTTCTACAAAAAAATAAGAATGCTGTTGGTGTATAAACTTCACAAATTCTTCATCCTTGATGAGGGCTGAATTGAATCTCCATCTGTTATATTTATGTGTGTTTTGAGCATTGGATAATTTAATATGAACCAAAGCATGGTCTGACAAAACAATAGGTTCTATCTTTGCATCTAATAAACAGTTTGTCAGAGATTTAGATATACAAATTTAGTCAATCCTTGAGAAGGAGTTATGAGGAGGAGAGAAGAAGGTATAATCTAAATCTGAGGAATGGATAATGCGCCAAGCGTCAATAAGACCTAATTCAGACACAAAGTTGACGAATTGAAGGTGCGACTTAGTGGTTCTAAATCGTATATTAGACTTTTTTTTATCAAGGAAAGATTCCATGATTTCATTAAAGTCTTCACATATAATTTAAGTTGTTAGGAGAAAAGATTTGGATATGCGATTTCGTAAATGAGTCAAGAAGCCTGGGTCAGCATTAGTGGGGCAGGGCAATATACATGTACAATAGAGTGTTCTATGGAGTCAATAAGAAGTTTGACTAAGACCCATCTTCCAACATCCTCTGTCTCTGAGGATAGTTCCTTGCATTGAAGATGTTTGTTAATAAGGGTAATGACCCCATTCTTTTTCCCATCTGCTGCGCTCGAGAAAAATTGACCTACACACAATTGGTTAGGTTTGGCAGCTTCATCTTGTGAGAGGTGGGAAGGCATGCAATGGCTGGTTTGGCCCTATTAAGGTGTGAAAGAATGTTTTGCCATTTAACAGGATTAAATATAGCACCTTTAACATTCCATGTTGCAATGTTGAGATCCATGAGTTACGATTCAAATACTATAAGCAATCTTACAATTATAGTAATAAACAGGTGAGCTTAAACACATAAGGGAATGAAACAAGAGGGGGGGAAGGACAAACAAGAAGAACATGAATTTCGCAGGTTACGTAGCAACAAACTAGTGTATGAACGAGTAGTGGCTAACTGGATACAGCCACTCTAAACCATGTTCATGTGAAGTCAATAATAGGCAGGGGTGGAGAGCCAGATCTGGATGGGCTGATCCATGCTCCGTTCTGGCAAGACTGTCATAATATAGAACAAAACATTTTGCACGCAACTTTTATTTCAATTATGGGGTTTGGTGGTATCCATCTCTTCTCTCCTATGGCTTTTGATAAAATTACGCAATGGTTTTTGAAAAGTGTACATATGGCCGTTGAGAGGGACTTTTAGAGATGCTGGATGAATGATCCCATATCTGGCATTGAGATGCCGCAACGCTGGTCTAAAAGTTAATAGTTATTTTCTTCTTGCCGTAGTATTTGAAACATCCTGGGTTATGAAGATTTTGGTGCCTTCCCATATAAGAGTCTTCTTCAGTTTTATTTTTTCCATTAACAGCATGATATTAGTATAGTCCAATAATGTGAAGATCAGAGTTCTCGGTGCATTCCAAGATGGATTTCTAGGACCTATACAATGTGCTCTTTGGATATTAAACTGTGGAGGTCCAAAAGTGTGGAAAGCATGTGATAAAGAAACTGGGAAGGATTGTAATTTTTGATATTTTCGGGAAGACCAACAATATGTATGTTGTTCCTCCTATTTCTATTTTCTAAGTGTTCCGCCTGCTTCTGGAGAGATAAAACTGTGTTTTCCAGAGACCACACTTTTCCTGCAACATCCTCAGCATCACTTACCCTTCTTTTCACTTCACTTATTCTGGATTCAAATGTGGACCACTTATCATCAAGTATTTGCAATTTGGCAGTTGTGGCTTCCATAAAGGGTTTAAGGGATTTAATTTCCATTAGGATGGCATGCATGACAGGATCTTGCATATCCTACTTAGGTGTAGGAGAGTCGCTTTTCTCTCGTTTGGGAGCTTTACTGATAGATGTTGGTGATATTTCCTTGGGTTGTCCCTTTTTTGAAGACATGCTGAGGCAAGGTAGATACCCTTGGATGAGAAGACTGCTTCCACAATAGATGGAAAAAGTTTCCTTTTAATGATAGAGCCAGGAACCCAGCTGTGCACAATTATTGCCCAATATGCAGCTTCCTTCTGCAAAATCTTGATTTGACTAAGCAAAATAAAGTATCTCTAATTTTCCGTGTTTATAGTAGAGGATAGTCTTTAAAGACTAGCATCCACTTTAATCTCTCACAAACCAGGCAAAAGCAAGGTATAATGAACCTTTATTTTCTACAAATTAATGATGATAAACCAGTGGCATTCCAGGTTTTCTGTGTTACATTCCCAGTAATATGCTCTCCAGGAACTTAAGTTATTCCAGTACTATCCTACAACTGTTATTAGCAGTAATTACAACAACTGTGGTTAAATGAACAAGTGCTTTATGGGTTCAAAAAGGACTATCAGTCTCATTTCTATATAAGTACCACATATGCTAATACCCTTCAGGTATTTATATGCCTTGTTAATTTTACGGGACATACATTTATTCAAAAGTCAATTATAAAACAAAGAAAGGCTTATCCAGCATAAGTTTGATAAAATGTATGGTCCAAACCGTGTTACTTTCTTTCTATGCCTTAAATATTTAAAAATAATTGTTGGTGAATTCGTTTTAGCTTAGAAATACCTTATGTGCTTGTGTTATGCGGTGTTATACACTTGTACAGTACTTGCCTGTGGAAATGTATCTTTGTCGTGAAGCAAACGTGCTTTCCAACGACTCCAGAGCCTCTCAGCCGCATTCGACTGATCAGCTGACGCAGCGTTGCGGCTTCACTTCAGCGCGACTCCGCTGACTTGCAGTTCGCGCCTCCTCACTAAGCAGCTCACCAGGACCTCCTCACACAGTCTCGGATGACATACGGCAAGCCCCAAAAACCTCTATCTATGGCATTAGGGCATCGCTGATGGGTATTTCAATATATTCAATTTAAATTTGTACACAGATAAATCTTAATATTTGTGCCGTGCATGGCGCTCGGAGATTAGACAGCCATCTGCTACGGCGCTTGGCCATGCCCCAGATGCCCACCTTTCTGTAGGGCAGCAAAGCTCTATGTACGCCTCACTCTTGTTGGGGTGGAAGTGGGAAGTGGTTGCAGTCAGCAGCTTGCCGGGGGTTGGGAGCTGGGGGTGCAAAGAGGCACCATAAAATGGAAGAACTGTTAGACTGTTCCCTAACGTCTAAACTCCTAATACATTGACTCTCTGGGGGAACATCTAGTCCTGCACTCTAAGTCTTCAGAGACTACAGGGATCGGTTTCCCTTTCATCTAAGGACTTTCTAAATTCGCCGTGGTAGGAGGCAGCAGGTGTGCTTGCTTATGGTTTGCTGGGGACCTGCACACTTGTGAAACCGGTGTCGGCGTACAGCAGATGGGACTATTGTTCATATCTGAGCTGATAGGCAAGCAAGCAATTGTTTTTTTTATTTCTTTTCTGAGTTCTTAACCCTAGAGGCGAGTTGTTTGTGGGTCTCTTAAAACAGCTAAACCTGCGCTTGCTGCAGCTGGGATAATTCCTGCAAGGAAGGAAATCAATCCCTTTTCATGTATTTTGGGCTGCTACACATCGTGAATGCCTGAATTCACATTCGACAATTAAAGTGATAGTGGTTTTAAACAATTATAATACACTTGTTTCAATTTGTGAAACGTGAACAGACTGATGTGGCCTTTCCATTACATCGCAGGGGGCAGGCTCAGGTGATAATTGGGGCCGATTCATGGAACAAATGTGCGCCGAAAAAAGTGGCGTAAGCTAGCGCAAGCAGGCGCAAGCGTGAAAAAGGAAGCGTACACGTGTGATTCATGGAAGTCCCTCCGCGTGTTTTTCTCGGGATGTGCGCCAAACCCGTGCATGACACACACGGGCGCACATTTCATTGCAACACCCGAAACGCCATGTGCGACTCGCACAGGGAAATCGGACAACATCCGCGCACATACCAAAAAGGGGGCGGGACACGGGCCTAACGCACGGAATGGGGAACAACGCGTGAAAAAGAAGGCGTAACTGGGAAAGTACTGCAGGGAAATACACGGAACGCCCACACGCACGCAAACAACTCGTATTCATGGATTTGAACGTCAACACGTCTGCCACAGGAAGGCAGGTGTAAGCGTCCCTGCGCACAGTATAAAAACGCGCACAAACAACAAACACGTACATACCGCTACGATGAATGCCCGATTTGTCGCAGCTCTGATCATGGGACACCTCAGGAGGAGGAGAATAGCCGGGGCCCGCATTTATTCCCCCTGGACAAGCCTTTTTGGGATGCCTGACAACCAGGTCTACGGCAGGTATAGGTTTCCACCTCATATCATCCTAGACCTGGTCAGGGAGTGGGAAGATGACCTTACATCATCCACCCTCTGCTCCCAAGCATTGGCCCCTTGGAGAAGGTGCTCAATGCCCTGCATTTTTTGGCCACTGGGTCATTTCAGCTACTGCCATAGTGGGCGGGGGGTCTCACAGGTGTTGGCAATCATGACTGCGCGCCCCTCAGTTCGCAGGCACATATGCATGCCCAGAACACCCGCAGAAAGGCAGGCCATCGTCCAGGACTTTTACAGGGTGGCACACTTCCCCAAAGTGCTCAGTGCCATAGATTGCACCCATGTGGCCCTATGTCCACCTAGGGCCACTGAGCACATCTACCGAAACCGCAAGCACTGGCATTCCATCAACGTGCAGAGATAATCACCTCTGTCTAGGCAAACTACCCTGGCTCCACCCATGACAGTTTCATATACAGAATGTCTGCCCTGAGCCGGGCCCTGGAAGCTGGGCAGCATGGCGACACATGGCTCCTAGGTGAGTACAAATGACCGTGCACATGCATGCATGTCACACACAGACAAATACACAAACCCCAATAATCACAACCATTATGACCTCTCCAGGGGACAGTGCCTACCCTCTGAGCAACCACATGATGATGCCAATCCGGAACCCCACCACACCACCCCAGGTAAGATACAACACTGCCCATATTGCAACCAGGGCCATAGTGGAGCGCACATTCGGAGTGCTCAAGTCACGCTTCCGCTCCCTTGACCGCTCTGGCGGCCAGCTACTCTATGCATCCCCAGTAGTGTGCAGGACAATTGTGGCAGCATGTGTCCTGCACAATGTTGCAACACGGCAGGGCGTACCGGTGGACATGGTGGTGCCCCCACATCCTCAACCACAGGCAAAGGTGCTGCCCATGGGAGGGGATAAGGCAAGTGGCGAGGCAGCCCAGAGCCAGCTTGTGGCCACATTTTTCACCTAAACTCCCACCCCTGCGGAGTGCACACAGACCAGGCACATACCAGGTAACAATCGATGATGACAAAGAGACAGTCAACTGTCACAACCTTACCACCCTGAGAATGTTGCCATGGAAGTGCCACATTGTGTGCATCCCTATCTACTCAAACCTAACCAATCCTGTGTGACCAAACGGTACACATGCAAGGTGTGTATCACACAGACCTGCAAAACAGGCCATGACAATCACTGGTATGTCACACAAAGCCACCAAAACCACAACATGACATGGCAAGCAATAGCAAAACACCAACACAATAACAATAATGTACACATTGACATGTGAAAAATGCAAAGTGGCGTCAGACAATGATGCCTGACATGGAATCAGATGAAATGACTGACCAACAACCTCCCACACAAAGCAAGTCATACCCAAATGCATAACAACAGTTGTAGCTTGAACATAAAAATCAATGCCTGTTCACATGCACATTGTGCACGGCAAAATAAACACTGCATAATACGTGTGCTGTGTCCATCTCCTGCAACACACTGCTCAGAATACAGCATAGTAACCAGTCATTGTGTGTGATGCACACCCTGAGCATCACATGAAAATGACAAACTAAATAAAAAAACAAATCACGCATGTACAGGATCCACAAATGGTCATAGGCCATGTGCTGCAGGGATACAGTGGTCCCCAGAAGGCTAACTGTGTGCACATCCTTAAAGTTCACCTGGCTACAGGATCACCCTTCCCCTTTGTCTCCATCTTCCACCTTGCGTGTAAAAAGTGTCCAGCACCCTCAGAGGCCACCTTGACTCACAAAAATACCAAATCAAAGAGAACTCAAAGCAGGCCAACACAGAAGCCAAGCAAAAAGCCCGCAGGCAGCAAAACAAACCAGAAGAGCCTCCAGTAGATGACTTGAAGTAGCAGTACGTCACAAAGCCCAAGTTCTAGCACAATGATGGAACAACCAAGGAAGCACAGTAAAACTATGTCACAACAGGATGTGTACCATGTGTGGTACATAATATTGAATGATGCACCACGAACTGATGTGTACTGTCACAGCTCCCGTGTACAGGCGCAGGAGTGGCACGAACCAACCACCCCCACCGTGGTCTGGGTGCCTGCAAGGTGAAACTCAAACAGGCCTCTGAGACCCTGGTGGGGAAGGAGGGTCAGGGATATGCAGTCGGGACAGGCATTGAATACTGGATAACCGGAATGAGGGGCAGGAGAGGGGAGTAGGATTGACAAGGGAAAGTAGGGAATGTACAAAAACATAATAATCACATTAACACATACACAATCAGACCAAACGTGTACATCATGCACATAGTACCAAATTACTCAAATTGAAGTCAAAGAGAAACTTATCTCTGGGGTGAGTGCTGGCCTCCTGCCTGCACACTCTCAGGTCCAGTAACATGAGCAGTTCAATGCTGCAAAGAGAGCAAGAGTCACTAATCTGAGCGTGCCCATAACACACACACACACCACAATGCATGCCCCAAAGTAACAAGATACTCTACAAACTATCTGGTGTGGTGCTTCGTACCCATACGTAAGATTCCCCCCGTGATGGTTCATACACAGTCAATGCAGTAAGTAATGCCCCGGTGGGTGCGTGGCAAATGTAAGACCAATGTGTCAAGATTCACACAACATCCAATGTTCACTGGGTAAGCATCCAGACGCATTTAGCAAGGTACAAATTCAGTACAAGTCATGTTCCAGAATAACCTAAATAAAGTAGGTAGTCCATGCGGCAATTCAAACCTGTAAATGAAATGCACTGCACACGAGTCTGTCCCTCGCTGTCTGTCCCTGTGAGCTGCTTCTTTCCCTGTCTTGGAACGCTACATGGCTAATACAACTGCCTCAATGGACCATGTTGGACCGTAGGATATGTGCCACTGCCCCTATATGTGCCCCTGACAACTTTCCCATCAACTACCCATTACTCCACCAACGCATCTTAGCTGTACTGTGCGCTTGAACACCAATATCTGTCCAAACTCACCATCAGTGGTGCTACTTAGCATGCATGTGCAACTGTCCTGGTGGACGGTTGGCTGCGGTGTGGCCCCCTTGTGCTGCTCACCCTGCCTGGAGTTCCTTGAAACACGTCAGCTTCTGTATGAGGTATGAGCGCAATCCCTGAGGCTCTGCCTGCGCACACATGTGCATGTCTGCACCACCAAACGTGGCCATTTTCCAGACATCCAATGGGCCATGTCTGCTGGGAAAGGTGGTCTGGAGGCTCATCCCCCTGCAGAAAGGGCAGAAAACACATGATTAATGCATGAAATTTGCCTGTGTGTGTCTCCTCAGGCATGTCATGAGTGGACCATGTCAGAGACGTACATCAGAAATCACTCCATCAGTGCAACTTTCCCAGCCAAAGTGTGTCAGCCACTGTCTACAGCATGAATTGCATGAAGCACATGTACAGCAAAGATAAGAAACACACTACACAATGTATAACAATTAATGCACACATGAATCATGAAACCACCCATCTAGCAAAGGAAGAACTGTGGTCAAAATCACCCCTATCATCCCCACTAGGGGTGTAAACACAAGTAGTACAGCAGCAGACATGCCACGGATATGACAGTCCAAAGCCCTTGTGTAATAGGCTGTTACCCCGAACCATCCTTGCGAGCCCATGGATAAGGGAAGCACGAGTGGCATATGTGAGTCAGGACCCCAAGCTGCAAACACATACACGAGACAAGCTTGAAGGGACCAGCTGGAACAGACAGTGGATGCTTTCAAAAGCCACAAAGCACCACACTGTCACATGAAAGCACAACAGACAAGCAATTTTAAACTATATTAACTAATTACACTAACCATCAAAAACCTAAATTACCTAAACTAACTATGAAATAGAAACTTAACTAACTAAACTAAAAGAAAAATCAAAAATGGCCTCATACAACCCGGGGGGGGGGGGGCAACCAGGAGGGGGTTGGTACAAGGTGCTGCTCAACACCCACATGCGATGATGTTGAGGAAAAAAAAACCTCCATGGGCTCAACGCCTGCACAGCTCGACCTATGTGGTATGTGGGAGATACCTCGTCGTCCGAGTCTGGCTCTTCCTGGAAAGGAGGACGTGTCACAGGAGCCTGACCATGCCTAGCCGCAGCTTGCCCCTCGTCGGCAGCAAGTCTGCCGGACGGGTGAGCCTGGTTCTGTGCGGCGATGACACGTAGGTCTGCATGCAGAACCTCACGTGATACGTGTGCTTCCTCTTGCAAGGAAACACGTGTAACACTGAGTTCCTCCAGCAAGGCCTGGGTGGACAACTGATGCACCTCCCGGCAAGCATGTAGCTCAGCCGAGATGGTACGCTTAAGCTGCGCAAACCTCTCCTCTGACCGCTCCCTCTGGGACATCAGAAGGACACCCAGAGTGGATCTGAGGGAAGCATACTCCTCCCTCAGGGCCTCCATGTGTGCCTCTGCGTGAGCAGCAATTGCTTCACGCAGAGACAAGATTTCAGCCTGGCGCGCCTTGTCTGAGGCCGCCATGCCCAGCCTGAGCGAGCGGGTCGTGGACCGTGCCGCCTGCTGCTGGAGAAGCACCTGACTAGCAGGGTGGAGCACGGATTGGGCCACACGCTGCATGCTCACAGCGATGTTCTCCATTGCTGCCCACTGACATTCAGAAATGGCAGTCATGTCTTGCTCCCACTCAGTATACAGCGGTTGCGCGCAGTGACCGCATTGCTGGGCTTGACACCTGCGGGACCCAAGGACTGGGTGTCCTTGTTGTGTTGGCACCGCCCGCGGCTGCACAACTACATGCACCCTTTGATGTGATGGCCCAGGCACATCAGTGACTGGTGTGGAGGGTGACCCTGCATCCCGATCCATCACAGGTGGAGGTTCCAAGACTGTCTGACCCCTCAGTGCAGGTGTCACGGACAGAGGAGTGCCCACATCAGAATCACTCACCCCTGACATATGGACCTGATGCACATCCAACTCGACATGGACATCAGAGTGGTCATCAAGGCTGGACTCATTGCCAGCCAAAGACAAGATGGACTCTAGCACATGTGGGTTTTCTTGGCCTACCACCCCATGACCCCCACTTGTGCCGGGTTGCTGTAGTGATAACAACCCTGTGCCTGGCATGACAACACCATCCTCTGGCTCCATTGCATCATCATCTGAAAAGTAGAGAGAAAAAAGGTCACTACACATGTTAGAAGCACACAACACACACACACACACACACACACACACACACACACACACATAAACATCACATAGACACCAAACACATGAAGCAGACATGTCACACACAAAAGAGAACCTGCCATGCATGCTGGGTCAACTTGACATTGCTTCTGTGATTAGGCATGTAGAAGGGTGTTATATAGCTCTGAAGTGGGTCGATTCAGTGCAGCACATTTGTACGTTACTCACTATCCACATGTACAAGTACTTCATGATGTGTATCAGAAAATGTGAAGGCAGTACAAGGTCAACTTCAGCCATCATGTGCAATGTGCATGCAATGGGTAGCATGACTACAACCAAACCACCCCTCCCACCAAGTGCAAATGCAGGGATGCCTTGCATGGTATCAAAAGGATGACCATAGACCTGTGTATTGACAGACAATGTAGACTAGCATCAATTGCATCATGTGAGTCAAGTGACAACACAGCAGATGATGATGGGGCAGAAAGTAGGGCACAAGATGAAACCTCCGGAGTACACCCACAGGCGAATAAGACACTATACCAGTTGGACAGAGTCATTGGCCATGAAACAGGCTGAGGCCTGTGACCCACACAGACTGTCACACCCTAAACATGTGTGCGACGCAGGACTGAGCCACAGTGGCCATGGGAAGGCTAATGAAATGCCATGCAATGTAGGTCACCCTGGACACGTACTACAATGATCATCCAGTCAAGGACACATAGGGGCATGCATGGAATCCACATGGAGCATGAATGGGCACTCATGTCCCTGCGGGACATCTGACCTCTGCACAGTCCAAGTGAGACACCCTGCATCAAGTACAAAGGATGTACCCCACAGCATATGTCTGGCAGATTGTCTGGTGGAAGTTAGCATGTACACAGGATGCATGAACAGGCAAGTACTCAATGGCAAAATTGAAGCAGACCAGTGCAAAGGTGAAATTGGGGTGCAGAGGGGGGGTGGAGGGGCAAGGGAGCATGCCTACGTGGAGTACCCACATGCAGGCAGAGGACACATGCACGTCAGTCGTGCTATGACATAGTCCCAGGGCTGAGAGCAAGGTCACCCCAGGATACATGCAGAAGGGCCAGTGAGCTGGAACATGGACCGGAGGGGCATCCTGGTGACCAGCATGTGAGTAGGGTGCAATAGTGGTGCTGCGCACAGTCCTAGTCCGCTCCACATGTCCACCATCCTGCAGAGCAACCATGCATCAGTGAAGCATTACATTACTTGCACATCAGAACCATGTACACATGACATGTAGTGGCAGTCATACACAACACATCACACAAGTAAAACACACATGTCCTCAACAAACACGCAGCAACACTCACTGGACTGGGCATCAAAGTCCGGCATCTCTCCCACTCCTTCGACTGATTCAGGTGGTATGAACTCTGCAACGAGTGACTTGTGCGGAGTGAGGTCTTCCTCCTCAGGTGCAGGCCCACTGCCAGTCACCAGAGTCAAGTTGTAATTTGAGGCACACTTAGCCTTAGCGCTGCGTTTGAGGTCATTCCAATGCACTCACATGTTCCGCAACTTGCTTCCAGTGGGTATCACGGTGGGCAGCCGTAGTCTGACAATTAGCACCCACTAGCATGTCACGGCTGTGGTCCCGCACGTAGTCCATGAGGAAGTCCAGTTCCTGGTTGCAGAAAGGCTTCTTCCTCGACATGCATGTGTGTGGGGTCCCAGCCTGTGCTGCAGGTACAACCTTCCTCCTCTTGGATTGTGGCACAGACCCTGGCTGGCAAATGCCGCCCTGATCAGTATGGCCAGTGGCACCGGTGGATTGAGCCAAGGAAGTGGCAGGTGGAGGGACGACCAAAGGCCTGACTTGCGTCAGTGGCAGCTGGGTGCCCTCTAATGGACTCTGCGCAGCAACATCCGCTGTGGCAGGGTCATTGACCGCGACTGTCCTGGTTGGCAGACTTACAACCATGGTGTTGTTGGCTGCATCTGCCCCTGCACTTGCCAACACCCGGCTGGTCGGGGCAGCAGATGACATTACTGCCCCAGGAACACGTGTCTCGGTCAGGGCAGCCCTGCGTGCACCTACATTTTGTCTCCTGCCCTGTTGGAAATCTTCCAGGCTGGCAGACCCTGAGCCTGGGTGGTGGTGTCCACAGCTGCACCTGCAGCTACCACTACCCTTGGGCCTGTGGCAGTCGATGAAACGGACTGCCAGGTCACACGGGCGCCAGTGCCAGATGCAGAAGCTGCATCTCCCTGAACCACAGGGGGTGGTGGCATGACTGCACCGACACATGGCACAACATCGTGCACAAGTGGTGCACCCCTTCCTCTTCCCCGTCTGCGGCCACCCTGGACACCCTGGAGTCCCCCTACTCCCTGGTCACTCCGGCCACGTCCCTGACCACGCCCGCCACGAGGAGTACGCCCAGCTGAGGTGCCCCTCACCTTTGGTGGCCTCCCAACCATGGCACAGATGGAGTAGTGCTGGCACAGATGGAGGAGTGCCAATGGGAGGTGTACACCACAATTGTCCTGGGCAATTGGGATGAAGGGGGTGGGATGCAAGATGTTAACAGCACCCCTGCACCTGCAAGGCTGTATGTGTCCCCGGTGATGTAGTGACGTGTCACGCAACGCTCAGGCACCCCAAAACTGCAGTAAAACCATGCACGCAACCTCTGCAGCCTACGTGCATGGAATTAACCTCCCGCAGTATGCAGTGGCACCCAGGAACACGAAAAACGTGTACGTGTGGGACACGCAGGCTCCTATGACCTCGGAAATGGGTACGCGATACACAGGGGCACCCACAGTGGGAAAAATAGTGTGCGCGACTCACCGTCAGACTAGCGCGATGATGAAAAACATGCGTAGCCAATACCCCCGCCAAAAGAAGAGATACGTCCTTGATCCACTGTGAAGTTGTGATGGTGCACGAAACAACACGAAGTAGCAACACACACGTCGGTCTCCAAGAAGGCACATACAGCGAACTGCTGGCCCTGCTCACCTTTAACCCATGCTGAGGGAAACGCCTGTGCAGGTCGCGTCACTTACGCGCATAGGCCCTTTCCTCAGATTACACGCATTCACACACGGACATGCAGTTTTTTCACGTGCTGAACCACTATGCACATGTCACGAGGAAAACGCCGTGCGCGTAACGTCACAGATGCGCTTACGCGCTAAGGGCCTTTCCTCGGATTTCACGCTGATGTGCACTTTTTTCACGTGCCAAATCACTCTGTATCAAGCTGGCCACGCGAAAACACAAAGAAGACCACGCTCCTGCCCAAAAGGCCATTTTCCTGCCCCCAAGAACCCAAGCACGCTCCCACCTGCCATCTGCTGCTGCCTGCCTGCTGCCCACATGCCCTGCTATTTGGTGCCTGCACGTCAGCCATCTACAGGGGTCCAGTTGCTGTGTCCACCCCTGCTTGAACAGAAGACTCTGACTGGGATACCATCGCTCCACGGCCCAGCCCCAGGATCCAGTTGCCCACCCACGCCTGCCTCTGGGGTCGCCATGTCGGGTCAAACACCATCCGAGACCACTGGCGACCCCCAGTCAGAGAGGCAGAGGGCCACCAGCTTCAGTGAGAAGGAAGTTGGTGTCCTGGTGGAGCATGTCCTGGGGCATTATGATGCCCTCTTCACACCATCGCGCGCCAACAAGGAAGGACGGAGGAGGATCTGGATGGACATCGTGGGTGCCATCAACGCTGAGGGGGCATCACCCCGAGACCTGAAACACGTCCAGAAGCGCTGGGAGGACTACAAGTCCAGTACCCTCAGGAAGGCCCGGCACCTCTTAGAGGCAGAGGATGCAGTGGGGCGCCGGGGCCAGCTTACCAAACAGCAGATGAGGGTCCTGGGGCGCATTCGCCCAGTGCTTCGCCACCAGATCCTCAGGATGCAGGCCCGTCTGGAGTCGAGCGTTAAGTGGTCATGCATGGCTGTGTGAGACAGGGCATGTTGCAGTGTGCTGGTAGTCTGATACTTGCCTGTATGTGTGACATAGGCCATGTATGGATGTGTGTGTGCAGGGACATCATGGTCATGCATGTGAGACCAGTAATGTGTGAACCACATGGATGGTGCATGTGTTCCAATGCAACATGGGGAGCTGTATGCGGAAAACACACATGAATGCATGCCAGTCTATGTTCTTGGACATGGAGGGGGGTGAGGGATGGGTGCTACTCTCATGTACATGTATGGTGTGCATGTCTGCGTGTCTGAGAAGCGTGTGTGTGACTTTGAAATGCCATGGATGCATGACACATGTCCGTGACGATGTGTAGATTCACTCATGCAGTCTGGTCACCGTTGTATCCACTGTGTCTGTGGTGTACGAGCCATGATGCATGACCCTCCGGTGATGTGTGTGCATGGGGTCAGTATGAGCCATGATGCATGTGAGTTTGAAGGCAACATTTTGGTTAACAGAAGCCCTTGTACATGAATGCTGATGTTGATTGCATGCAGCGTACCTGTTTCTGCATGTGTGTTCTGTGCATTCATCAATGTGCCCTTTCTAGGGGACTATTGTACAGTACCCTGATGCTTGTGTTCTATGTCTCCCTCTACGCAGCGTCCAGTGAAGAAGAGGGCGGAGACGGCGCTGTGGAGCTAAGCGGCGGTGATGCCTCCACCGGGCAGCGACGCAAGGCCCAGCCACCCTCCCAGGAATTGCCATCATCCGGGAGAGAGGGGACTGGTGCCGCTTCTGCCACTATGGCTGTAGCGGAAGGGCCGGGTGAGCCCCCATAGGGGCTTGCAATGGCGGAAAACGGTGCGGAGACATCCAGGTTGGTGGTCTCCACAGAGGAGGAGGAGCCCATTACTGGGGCATGGTGGGGGTAGTACCACTGGTGCAAGTGGTGCAGTCCAGGGCCAGGGTCAGGAGGCAGCACAGGTCACCGCAGAGGGGCCTGTGCATGTCGCTCTCCCTGAAACTGTGACTGCAACACCATGCACCAGCAGGGATGCCCCGTCCCAGGCCCATCCGCAGGTAGGGGGGAGGCCCACGTCATCTGCCTCTCCACTACCTGCGGATGAGGAGTCCCATGACCGTATGGGCTCCGTCCTGATTGGTGTCGCGTTGCACAGGCATGTCATTCATGATGACATGCGTGCTTCCTGGGGGGAGCACGCACGCCATCACGAAGAGCAGCGTCGTGACGTGGCACTGTTGGGAGGGGCCCTGGTCGGTGGGTTCCTACATGTGTCACGCACTCTGGCGGACCTCTCCTCCTCTGTGGAGACTATGTGCCAGTTGTTCTCCCTGCCGTCTTCCGGCCCAGATTCCACCAGGGCCCCCTGTGGACCTGGTTCGACCAACACAGCCAGCTTGGTGGAGATCCCATCCCTGCCACAGTCGGGAGTCGGCGGTCCAGCAGGGGTGGACAGCCCAACAACTGGAGACCAGCAGATGGAGGATGTGCAGGCATCATCGGACAGGGCACATGGACAGCAGCAGCATGCTCTACGTGGGAGCAATGATGGCTCAGGGCCATCAACATCAGAGAGGCAGGCATCGGCCAGAGGGCAGGAGGACCCTGGAATGGGTGTGTCTTCCGTGTGGCTGCGGTTGGGCCAGCGTATAGATGCGGAGCGGTGGCGGGTGAAAGAGGCACGGCTCACAATGGTCAGGGCGGAGAACTCCATGCGGAGGGCACTGAGGCGGGCCGAGTGCCTCGAGGCTATTCGCAGGGAGTTGGAGTCCAACATGGCATCGTCCCTTCGAACCCTTGGGGCCATGGAAGAGGACCGTCTCCAGGGCATTGACCAGGAGTTCGATGATGCCCCGTCGGACTAGCCTGCTGCCATTGTAAATAGTTTTTAGTGTTAGGTTTCATTTTCGTTTTCATTTCTTTTGGGGTGATTGGACTATGCCCCACACTTTTCTATATAGTTATTTCTTAGGTAGTTTCTTAGATAAGTTTCAGTTCTTTTGTTGGGCTCATGGACCCTTTCAAAATTGCTTGTACATAGTTGGACTTTGGATTTATGTGTACATTTTCTTTGGATTTCACCATGGGGCAATGGAATTTGATTTTTACGTTTCCTTTGGATTTGTTTTGGTGGACAGAGAATTTGGACCATTTTTCTTTAGGATTTATTTGGATTGCATCTACATTTCATTTTTCATATTTTTGGACATGCATTTCATTTCATGTTTGTATTATTTGTTTGCCTTTAATTTCATTACATTGATTTTGTTAATAATACATTTTGATATTTTAATTCCATGTGTGAGATTCGCTCATTGGGTTCATGCATGTCAAAATGTGGTTTTACACAATCTATGGCAAACAGTGTGTGTGTGTGACGGACATGTGTTGATGTACATGTTTGACTTTTGATTTGTGTCCTGACATAGGCATGTCGGTGTGGGGTGGATTGTTGAAATCATTGCATGTCAAGACTGGGTTGGCGTGCTGTGGTATTTTGGTGCACATGAGGCCCATGATTGTGCAGCTTCCTTTCGTGTTGCAGGGGGACATGAGTCGGGGCCTGCTGGCAGGTGCCCCTCAATGCTGGGTGGATGGGGGTGCTGGGGGACATGAGTCGGGGCCTGCTGGCAGGTGCCCCTCACTGCTGGGTGGATGGGGGTTCTGGGGGAAATGAGTCGGGGCCTGCTGGCAGGTGCCCCTCAATGCTGGGTGGATGGGGGTGCTGGGGGACATGAGTCAGGGCCGGCTGGCAGGTTCCCCTCACTGCTGGGTGGATGGGGATGCTGGGGGACATGAGTCGGGGCCTGCTGGCAGGTGCCCCTCACTGCTGGGTGGATGGGGGAGCTGGGGGACATGAGTCGGGGCCTGCTGGCACGTGCCCCTCACTGCTGGGTGGATGGGGGTGCTGGGGGACATGAGTCGGGGCCTGCTGGCAGGTGCCCCTCAATGCTGGGTGGATGGGGGTGCTGGGGGACATGAGTCAGTGCTCACTTGTGCATGGTGACATGTGGGCTGGCTGGGGGGCTTTGCCAGGGTGGATGGGCTGCGTGTGGGGCATGGCCAGTGGTGCAGTGTGTACCCCTGTGTTGGGGTCTGCCTGCAGGCCCTGGGGAGGGGGGAGAGGGCACACCTGTGAGGACACAAACTGCCAATTCGTTGGGGCACCCCCGAAATACACATATCTCGCTCGCACAGGGCCAATTGCATGTAAAACTTCCCACGCACCCCAGAAATACACGTACCCCACTCGCACAGGACCAATTGCATGTAAAACTTCCCGCGCACCCCCCAAAATACACGTACCCCGTTCGCACAGGGCCAATCGTGTGTAAAACTTCCTGCGCACCCCAGAAATACACGTACCCCTCTCGCAAAGGGCTAATCGCGTGTCAAACTTCCTGCGCACCCCAGAAATACACGTACCCCGCTCGCACAGGGCCATTCGCGTGTGAAACTTCCCATGCACCCCAGAAATACACGTACCCCGCTCGCACAGGGCCAATCGTGTGTAAAACATCCCGCGCACCCCAGAAATACGTGTACCCTGCTCGCACAGGGCCAATTGTGTGTAAAACTTCCCGCGCACACCAGAAATACACGTACCCCACTCGCACAGGTCCAATCGCATGTTAAACTTCCCGCGCACCCCAGAAATACACGTACCCCGCTCACACAGGGCCAATCGCGTGTGAAACTTCCCATGCACCCCAGAAATACACGTACCCCGCTCGCACAGGGCCAATCGTGTGTAAAACCTCCCGCACACCCCAGAAATACACGTACCCCACTCGCACAGGCCCAAACGCGTGTAAAACTTCCCACGCAACCCCGAAATACACGTATCCCGCTCGCACAGGCCCAATCGTATGTAAAACTTCCTGCACACCCCTGAAATACACGTACACCGCTCGCACAGGGCCAATCGCATATGAAACTTCACACGCGCCCCAGAAATACACGTACCCCACTCGCACAGGGCCAATCGCGTGTAAATCTTCCCGGGCACCCCCGAAATACACGTACCCCGCTCGCACAGGCTCAATCTCGTGTAAAACTTCCCGTGCACCCCAGAAATACACGTACCCCGCTCGCACAGGCCCAATCACGTGTAAAACTTCCAGCGCACACCCGAAATACACGTACCCCGCTCGCACAGGGCCAATTTCGTGTAAAACTTCCCGCGCACCCCAGAAATACACGTACCCCGCTCGCACAGGGCCAATCACGTGTAAAACATCCCGCGCACCCCAGAAATACACGTACCCTGCTCGCACAGGGCCAATCATGTGTAAAACTTCCCACGCACACCAGAAATACACGTACCCCACTCGCACAGGCCCAATCGCGTGTAAAACTTCCCGCGCACTCCAGAAATACACGTACCCTGCTCGCACAGGGCCAATCATGTGTAAAACTTCCCGCGCACACCAGAAATACACGTACCCCGCTCGCACAGGCCCAATCGCGTGTAAAACTTCCTGCGCACCCCAGAAATACACGTACCCCACTCGCACAGGCCCAATCGCGTGTAAAACCTCCTGCGCACCCCAGAAATACACGTACCCCGCTCGCACAGGCCCAATCGTGTGTAAAACTTCCTGCGCACCCCAGAAATACACGTACCCCTCTCGCACAGTGCCAATCGCGTGTCAAACTTCCCGCGCACCCCAGAAATACACGTACCACACTCGCACAGGGCCAATCGCGTGTGAAACTTCCCACGCACCCCAGAAATACACGTACCCCGCTCGCACAGGGCCAATCGCGTGTAAAACATCCCGCGCAACCCAGAAATACACGTACCCTGCTTGCACAGGGCCAATTGTGTGTAAAACTTCCCGCGCACACCAGAAATACACGTACCCCACTCGCACAGGCCCAATCGCGTGTAAAACTTCCCGCACACCCCAGAAATACACGTACCCCGCTCGCACAGGCCCAATCGCGTGTAAAACTTCCCACGCAACCCCGCAATACACGTACCCCGCTCGCACAGACCCAATCGCATGTAAAACTTCCTGCACACCCCTGAAATACACGTACAACGCTCGCACAGGGCCAATCACGTGTGAAACTTCCCACGCGCCCCAGAAATACATGTACCCCACTCGCACAGGGCCAATCGCGTGTAAATCTTCCCGCGCACCCCCGAAATACACGTACCCCACTCGCACAGGCTCAATCTCGTGTAAAACTTTCCGTACACCCCAGAAATACACGTACCCCACTCGCACAGGCCCAATCACGTGTAAAACTTCCAGCGCTCACCCGAAATACACGTACCCCGCTCGCACAGGGCCAATTTCGTGTAAAACTTCCCGCGCACCCCAGAAATACACGTACCCCGCTCGCACAGGGCCAATCGCGTGTAAAACATCCCGGGCACCCCAGAAATACACGTACCCTGCTCGCACAGGGCCAATCATGTGTAAAACTTCCCACGCACACCAGAAATACACATACCCCGCTCGCACAGGCCCAATCGCGTGTAAAACTTCCCGCGCACTCCAGAAATACACGTACCCTGCTCGCACAGGGCCAATCATGTGTAAAACTTCCCGCGCACACCAGAAATACACGTACCCCGATCCCACAGGCCCAATCGCGTGTAAAACTTCCTGCGCACCCCAGAAATACACGTACCCCACTCGCACAGGCCCAATCGCGTGTAAAACTTCCTGCGCACCCCAGAAATACACGTACCCCGCTCGCACAGGCCCAATCGCGTGTAAAACTTCCTGCGCACCCCTGAAATACACGTACCGCGCTCGCACAGACCCAATTGCGTGTAAAACTTCCCACGCACCCCCGAAATACACATACCCCGCTCGCACAGGGCCAATCGCGTGTAACACTTCCCATGCAGCGGGGTACGTGTATTCGGAGGGGTGCGCGGGGATTTTTACAGACGTTTTCGTGGTTGGGGGGCTGTATGCTGGTGCACTGGGCTGTGCGCCATGTACGGGATTTGTGCGCTGATCATGGCGCACGGGGAGGGGTTGGGGGTGTAACTGGCGCTGCTGCAGGGTCGCTGCGCTACTCTGCGCCACGGCTGGTTATGGATGTTGAAATCCATGAATACACTGTGCACGGAAATGGATTTTGGCGCACGCGGCTAGCGCATACTGCCGCACGTGCACACTGTGCGCCAGCCGCGTGCGCCACTTGTGCGCTGATTTCTATGAATTACCCAACTCAAAAGACATCCCCACTCCAAAAAGGTGCTTAAATCTTGATCTTTTCTTCTTCCTTTTTCTTTTTGTTTCGATTTCCCTGGCTGGAATTTTATATCATATCACGTTTCCAAGTTTTGGGAAATAGGAAATAAAACAAAATGTCAAAAACATATCACTTGCGCACGGGACCACTGTGGGACGATTTAGGAGGTCCTGAATTTGATGAATCACCTGTGCAGGAGAGGTTAATGAATCAGCAAGCTGCGATACCATCAGAGACTTTTGAACCAGTTACCACTGTGCGAGTTCATAGAAATAAAGGAAATCGCGCTGCATTTGAAACATCAAAACATAACGGCTCAAGTGAAGTAATTAGTTCTCCAAAACAATTGCATGGTGTCAGGGCGGCATTAGAAAGTGGCTTGGAATACACTGTAACGGCTATAAATATTAAAAGAAAGATAAATGACTTTTTCATAAAGAGGAAATGTAGAAGTTTGGGAGATATTGAGCTGTATGCAGGGACGTCATTTCCACAAAATGCCAAGGGTTGCGGAAGGGGCATCACACAACCCTTGACCTAAGATGACATCACAGGAAGTGATGTCATTTAATCCGACCCCAAAGTGATATCACGGGAAGTGATGGAACACAACCTTTCACCACTTGACAAAACAGGAAGTGGCATCACATAGCATTGTTCCCAAGTACACTACAAAAAATTGGTTATGATATCAGTATAATGTGATATACATTTCATACAAGAATGCCATATGTATCGTTAAGATCATTGTGTATAGGCCCATATTACCAAATTACTGTGAATGCAAGCAGACGCCCATGGCCAAATGATAATGATGTGTTATTATATAGCACTTAAGTGCTTTATATAGAACAAATATACATACAATGGGCCTCATTAAACGGTAGGCGGTAAGGGTTTACCGGTACCGGTAAGGGCACCGGTACTAGTAAACCCTTACCGCCTTACTACGAGGTCCCTTTGCGGGACCCGACCTTAACAGCTGGTTTTACCAGCCGTTAAGGAACGGGCCCGCAAAGGGACCTTGGTGCTAATTACGGTACTGCAATTTGCGGTACCGTAATTACCTCCTTCCCCATTCCCATTGAGCCCTATGGGGACAAAAATGGGAATGGGGAAATGCCTTAGTGAATGGGGAATTACCGGCCCCGCTCACCTTGGAGTAGGGCGGTAATTCCGCCATCCACCAAGGCGGACACGGTAAAATACCGGCGGCAACCATGGCGCTAATAGCGCCATGGTTACCGCCTACCGTGTAATGAGGCCCAATATCACCCAACCTGTGTTGGTACTCATTTATTGATCTCAGAAGGATGAAAGGCTGAGTTGAGGTGTTTAAGAAAAGACTAAATCAGTGACTCGCTCCCTGAAATGCGCCTGAAATTAACCTTTAATTAGTTTAGCAATTATTGCATAGAATTCCAGAAAGACAAATTATTTGGTATTTCTATTATTTCTTATTAAGGGCCACTGCTGAAAGTGTTAGACTTGCAGAACGTCTGGATTTTTTTTTTAAAGAGGCCTGAACAAGAAAGCCAGACACTCCAGAAGCAAAGAGACACATGGCGCTGGCCGCAGACCAGGAGCTTGCGTTACATTTTTTTTTTTTTAAAGATTAACTTTTTTTAAGGGGTAGCAGGAAGACCACAGGGGTAGTAAGGGAGACCCCAGGGGTCGCAGTCGTGGCCTCAGGCCACCCCTAAATGCCGTCCCTTGCTGTATGAAAGTAATGCAGACAACCTGTAACACTGAGTATAGGCTGGGGAATTTGGTGGGGTTCTGTAATATTTTATCGGGGGTATTACGATTCCCTGCCTCAAATCTCTTTGTGCAGTCTACAGCAATGAGTCCGATACTGGCCCAGCATTGCAATCTCAGCCGGCAAAGAGTCCTTCACAATTCCAATCTGCAAATGGGATTGCATGTGCCCCAGAGCCTGAAACTGAAAAAGGCATACATGACTCTACTATCAGCTTTGAATTTTGTATTGACTTCACTGGTGAATGTTTTTGAATCCTTGAAAGGAGAAGTGAAGTTGCACTCAGGAATTTTGATGGAATTAACCAAAGAAGTGGGCTAGTCAACCCTTTGCCATCCCTAGAGTATGGATGAAACAATAAAAAAAGAAAAGGACACTAAAACACTAAGTGCGATCTTGGCAGCTTTAAAGAAAATCCATGCCTTGTATCTCTGTTCAAGTAACAACATGGAGTATGTTCGCTTTCCCCATGGAAATTGTACTTCTATAGCTGAAATCAGCTTAAAAACAAGGTTAAGTGCAAATGAAATGTTGGCGGTAGATGATGAGCTCAGAAAATTAGGATAAAAGTCCTCATCGAAATTAATAATGTTGTTCAGGTGAATGATCAAAGAAAAGATCTGAGAGGGCAGGGGAGATTAATAAATCAGGGTGATAGCTCTCTGAAAATCGGATCTGTAAACAACAAATTATTATTGACAAGCTCAGGAGAATCTAATCTGCAGAATGAGACGAAGACAAAGGTTTAGTCTCTGGTAACAGATATTTTGAGCCAGATTTTTCAGAAGTTGGGGGTTAATGAGAATACTCTCCAGTGAACAAAGTATTCTGCCTGTTTGGTTGGTAAACGCAGGGTTCCGGTACTTTTAAGAACAAAACAATAAGCAAGGCAATATTTGGCAGCTATAATTTTATTTTATTCCAAGGAATCTGGTTAATTCACTGCTTCAAGGAGGACGGGTTCATTATAGCCCCATTATAGCCGAACAGTTAGTGACTCAGAGTAAGGGTGGGCGCCCTTCTGGCGGCCTCTTCATAGCATTGTGGGACTCAATAGGTCTTGAATTTGAAGTAATCCCAACTCAAATTCAAGGTTTGTTAGCTGTCAAAATAGTAATGAGTGGAAGTATGCCTCAGAGGAACTAGTTGTGATTAATATTTGCTGGAACCCTGCCTGTTCTGACTTATCGGCCTTCTTGGAGCCACTTTCTGAATTGTTGTTGAAAGAAAAACCTTACACAGATCCACTGGTATAATACTTGCAGGAGATCGAAACTCTCAGTGCATAACCACTGCCTTGACAGGGCCTAAAACATCATATTGACTGCTGTGAGAAACCTGAGGGTATTCTCACCTCTGTTCCCTGGGGATCTTCTGCTCAGGTGGCCAGGGAAGGACCATCACTTTCGGATCCCAACCCTGGTTCTGGAAAAGCCATGGAGGATCACCTGAGTAGGGGGTCCTGGGGGATTGGAGGGATAGTATCCCTGAGCGACACAGTATTCCCCTTTGAGAAAGGATGACCTATCTCATTTGCCCTCTAAATTCATCAGTTATTGTCAGTCTGTTCCTCTCCTCCAACTTCACACAATGATGAGACTAGAACAAAACAGCAAGACACACACACTCCTTCCCTTCCTTTACCCACTTTTAAAAAGAGGGAGAAAGCATCAAAAGGCAAGAAATGGTATCCCCCTTTTCAGATCCTAACCTTCCTTGTCCCCCTTTAGCCATCATAGGGTATTGCTGTCCCTATTCTAATGTTCCCCCTGAAATGGCACAAAGTGCTGAGAAGAGGAGGAGGCCTCCCAGAGTAAATCAAATTACCTATGGGAAACACCATTATAGTACTGGGACGAAGAAGAGGAGTCTAGAGGCTACATGACTGAAGGTCAGGGGAATCCCTACATATTATCCCCACCAAAAATATCGGCGTATATATGATCGCCTGGAACGCCATAGGCAATATTTTTGGGGGGGATAATTTGTGGGAGTGAGGGTTGCGGGGGTGTCCCCCGCACATTTAAAAATAATGAGGGGGTTGTGGGGGTGTCCCCCGCAGGTTGCATGCCTCAATATCCCCACAATAATATGGCAATATTTTTGTATCGCAATATTTTTGCAGGGATATTAACACATGGAACCAGGTCAAGCATGTCCCAGTAACTGGTCTTATTGTAGTCAGGCAAACCTGGCAAGGGATACACACCTGCAGCCTGTTAGAAGTTCACAGGTGCATGAAAGGAGGAGTTCACAAACAGCCAGCAGAGAGAGAATGGGGGGAAGCCCATGTGAGAACCATCAAGCAGCAGGAAGGCCAGTCCAACCCACGAGATGCCAAGTGAGAGTGGCATAGAGAGACTGTGAAGGACTGCATCAGGAAGCACAGAGTAAATGCGTAGCGAGTGAGCCGTGTCTCCACGGAGTCAGAGAAAGCGGGAGAAGGGAGCTTTAGAAATGGCGGTCACTACGTTGTGGCCAAGCAGTGCTCATTCTGAGGGACAGGCAGTGAGACCCTGACCTTGAATATGAGAAGCAGTTTTTACTGAGGACATCCCAAAAAGCAGTAACGCCACCAGTGATTCTCAGAGAGCCAGAGAAACCCGTTGCACATTTGAAAGACTTGTAGAGGAGCAGCTGTGTGCCTCTGCATGAAATACCGCCCCCCTACCTCCTATATGTTGGAAGCCTGAGGTTATCCCATGCCTAACAACAACTTTTATGACCATACCGGAACGAGTATTCAAAAGAAGATATGCTTTGAGAAAACCCTATCAAATGTATAATCGAAGAGATGGTAATCTGAGGGAGGAACTCCCTGAAGGAATATGAAAAAGAATTAAAGAAAAGCCAGTGACGTCACAAGAAGACGAGCGTGACACCCTGAGGATACTGACTGAAGAGAATGCATGGATCTTACAGAAATTGATGACAAAGTTAAGAATTGAGTAAACTTTCATATATGAAAAGAAGATTGCACGTGTGGTAAGCACTGCAGAAAATGAACGCTGTTCAATAACCGTACAGACGCTGTAACGCAAGTAGACTAAGTGATCGTAGAAGCATGCTATACATAGTAAATCGACTGCAGGTGAAACTGCCATTGTATAGAAGCTGGACATCAGTGTCATGAATTTTATTAAACCCGGACCCATGGAGAGAAGGGCTGAGAACTGTGTTGCAGCAAGAATAAACTGGGATCGTGGATGTGCATGGCTAGGCTGTCTGGCCTGATATCAAAGCTGAAGCAGCCAAGGACAGTTATCTATTCTTGAAGGCAGTAAACGTGAGAATATAAATCATCCCTTGTTAATGTGCAAAGAAAGTTCCTCAAAAACCTTGGCTTGGAAGGTTTGGTCTAACTTGGCGACATCTTATAATGGTGAACAAGGAAAGTAGTTGGTACAATCAATACATTTGTTCCATGGAGTCGCATCTCACCAGGTCTGGGGTTTAGCCAAGTACAAGACCCCTTGCAAAATAGTGTAAGGTATGAAGTAACCTGGAAGGAGACTGTGCCTAATTTTTGCAAATTAGTTTTATTTCTCAGAAAATTGCCCTTATAGTTGATGACACGTGTTTCGGTCCTCCAAGGACCTTTTTCAAATCAGGGCTTATAGTCATGTAAGATGCCCCTGTCACATAATGTGAAAAATGAGCTTCCATATGTCAAAAGGGTAAATCTCTGCTGTTCAGAATAAGCGCGTACGATCGCAAAGTTGCTACAAGTCTCGAGGGGGTGCAAAGAAAGAACACCAAGCGTGTCAAGTTTTATTCATTTAAGACATTTAAATGCTGCAAAATGGACCAAATTGTGGTCTCCTGTCATGTGAGCCAGGGATGGAAATAGCATTTAGCGTGGAGTTCTAGAACAACGGTAGTGCGTGCTTGCATGCCCATATATTCCCTGGGACATGAATACTTTGCAAGGCCAAGTTCAAAGACAACCTTCATGGCAGAAGGCATGGGTGATGAGAGATGATGGGCTAATTGGGTGGGGAGGTAAAGTTAAGTTGAATGTTCCAGACAAGCGTGCCAACCAATTATAGAGGGCCATATAACAAAGGGCCTTATAGTTTCAAGACCATTGATTTACTGTACACTTAATAGAGTTGAAGATGACATGTTTTTAGAGGTAGACATACGTTGTCCAACTGACAGTAGATACCTATCACAACCCTAGTCCCTATGCAATGTCTACTTAGATGTTCCCGTTGAGCATATCACAATCCCTCGTAGGGTTTTCTTATTTGCCACGTAGTAGGACGTCACTTCTGACATAGTTTTAGTATAAAGTGTATGTTTTTTGTGAGATTTGCTGAGAGCTCGAGCTGATTTCCGTTGTAACCTCACTGTTTTAGATAATTGCTAATTAAGCAGCAACCTTTGCCATCTTCCTGAGTTGGTTCGATTATTTGGTGTCAGAGTTATTCTGCATCCCCATCCATTGTATGCATGGTACGCAAAGGTCCAGATGCTCACGTATTAGTGGTGCGGATGGTTAAAAAAATATCCAAACTAGTTTGTCTCCAGCGTTTCGGACGATTGAGCATCCTCCACCATTTGCCGGAAGATCGCAGGGTTTTCTGTGGAGAGCGGCCGATAGAAATAAACTTGCAAGAAGAACCAAGACAGTGGGCAGGTCCCCCTTTGACGTAATCACTGCCCGGTTTCACAGGCGCTCTGCGGAAAGAAGGCAAAGTGGTTGGATTGGAGGAGGAGTCAATACCGAAGGCCTCGAGACGATTAACAAATGAATGGTATCAAGACCCTGCTGTCTTCTTCTTCGTTCTATTTCTTCATCTAGTTCTCGCCTTCCCTTCTTTCCTCTTCTTCGCTTCATCTCTGTATTCTTTTGTCCCTTAGTCTTTGCGCTCCCTCTCTTCTCTCTTCCTTTCTCTTTTATCCCTATCTTCTACCGCTGTCTGACTACTGTCATACTTTCTTTGTTCTTCTGCCTGTTCTTTGTTCTCTTGCCCCTCCTGATATAGCTGTTTTTTGACACTCAGTTGAGACTTGTCATTATGGGAGACACTCCTCTGATGCATTTATGTAAAACATTACCAACGCATATGCCCTAGCTCAAACAGTATAGTGTGGAATGGGTGAAAGGCATGGCAGATAAAATGTTCATGCCATGGCCACAAGGGTGATCATTGTCGAAAGTGGTATTGCAACACATGACCACATACTTCACACTGCTTACACAGGGAAGATATTAGAGAAAAGATTAGCGATTTTAGAGCTCTGAAAAAGGTACCAGGAAGAAAGGGAAGATCTGCCACCTGAGTAGTAGATGTTTAGTCAGCAAAAGGAAGAAGGTGTTGAGCCATCAGCTCCCCTTACTCCGCCTGAAGTAAAAGGTGCTAGCTTGGAAAAAAATGGGGTTGTACCCTTTAAAAGAGTTGACAGCGGCAAAGGGGTATAATAATCCGATATACGAACCCCTGGTTTATGGTAGCGATAATAGTCCAGGGTTGAATAAGAGAAAAGAAGATATATTTAAGATCATACAAGAAAATGAAGAAAGGAGTGAGCGGTAGAATCTGTCGACAGAAATAGACTGGGAGATTAAGAGATGGAAAGGAGAGAAGGATAAAGCTGACGAGATAGCGCTCATGCAGAACAAATAGACAGGAGGACAGGTATTGCTTAAAATCGATTGGAAAAGTATTGAGGAAGTTAGGCAAAGAGAAGATAAGGATGAGCAAGAAAGAAGAGACAAAGAACAAGAAAAGAGACTGAAAAATGACAAGCAGAAAAGGAACAGCAGGGAACAAAGAGAACAGCTATATCAGGAGGGGCCAGAGAAAAAAGAAGAACAGGCAGAAGAGCAAAGAAAGTATGACAATAGACAGAGAGCGATAGAAGATAGGGATAGAAGAGAAAGAAAGAGAAAAGAGAGGAAGTGCAAAGACTAAGGGACAAAGGAATACAGAGACGAAGGGAAGGAGAGAAGAACAAAGGCAAAAGGAAGAAAGAATTAGAAGAGATGCAAGAAAGTGAAGAGAACAAGATGAAGAAATAGGACGAAGAAGACAGCGGGGTCTTGATACCAGTTGTTAGGGAGAATTCTCTTCTATGGCTAATGCCCTTACCTATAGAGTCCCCCAGCAGCTTTGCTGGATTTGAGGGGTTTATTTTTTTCTCCTGCTAAGAGGGAGACCCTTTTTCCCCACTCTTAGGCAGATTGCTAGTATGTGTTTTAGGCTATCTTGTGTGCTTATGGCCTATGGGTTTTTTTCTCACCCTCATAGGAATCATCTTTTTCATGTGTGGTACACAGCACCCTCCGTGCCGTACCACAGGGGTGTCGTAGCGACCCGCAAACATAGACTCCATACCCTGGGACTGACTACCGTCTCCCAAGGCATGTAAAGTCCCCATTGACTTTACTAGTCAAATCTTATGAACAAAACCATTACAACCCATCTTACTATGGAGGTACTGGGAAGGGTTAATAGTTTTTACCTGGTGTTCATTTTCGGGTACCGTACAGTCCCTCTCTCAAAAGTTTCTGGCTGGTGGCAGTGGTTACTACCGAAAATATTCGACCGTAAATATTTTCCTATGGGATTTTCCCATTGTTCGAGGCTACCACTTTTACTGACAGCCTCTGACATACCGCCGGTTTATTTTAATATTAACTTTACTCTGGTAGGTTTTTATTGCCAGAACTTTGATTTAATTTCTTTCTTGTGTCTTTCTCTATAGTCCTAACCCAGGTCGGGGATCCTTTGTTCGTCCTTTTGGCGGGCTTCTGCAAAGAAGCCATCCTTTCTGCGCCACTGAGTCTGGGGTAGACAGGATGTGTGGGAGGGGGAATAGGCACCCTGGACAGGGTTTCCTACGCAACCCAAGTGCACTCTGCCCTGATAGGCTGGGGGGTTCTCCCACCAGGAGAGCCACCCCACTGTGTGAGTGACAGCTAGGCTGTATGAATGGGGGTCTTGCTGCATAAAAGAAGGGTCCTGGGGACTGGAGGACAAGACGTCGCCACTGGAACTAAGAAGATGAAGCGGAGAGAAGCCAAAGACATCTGAAACGACTGAACCACCGGTGAAGCCCTGCTGCAGATCCTCACCACTTTTCTCCAACTACTCGAGAAGATCTTCACCTGCAAGAGTCTTCATCCTTTGAGCTGGTGGGGCCAACCAGTTCACCAATCGCCTTCCCGGACCTGCCTTGGTCGAATCGCCAACGCCAAGCACTAGGAGACCGGATAGCCAGGCACCAGTCCACCCGGACCGCGATATAAAGGAGCGTACCTTTTATTTCATTTGGCAGCACCGCGGCTGGTTTCATCCCTGGGCAGTGCAGTAACTCGAACCTTCCTCCACAACGAGAGCCTCTCTTCCTCTGCTGGATCTCCCGAACTGTAGGAACTGCCAGGAACTACCGCCACCGCAGGAGCCTCTTCTACATTTTAAGGTACATTGTTCCGCCAGTCCTCCTTTTCCGTTGGGTACCGCTAAAGGTGTTTTAAATCCTTTACCTACCTACTGGGTTGGCCGCCCCTATCATCTAGCATTGTCTTTCATCTTCTGCAACCACCTTTTCGAATTGTTTAACAAAGACTTGACTGCAGCTACAAGAACATTTTGCTCCTGGCACTTTGCCCTGTACCACTGACTCTGGCACAGGCCTATTGACTCTAGCTAAATCTGTTACAACTGCCTTCTCTAGATTGCTTCTCACCTAGAAATATGTTGGTGCACCTAACTCTTATAGCCACCTTTTCCTTCCCACTTTTTAAACTTGTGAAGTGCCATTTTGCTCGGTTTTCACCTCAGTATTATACATGCTAAAAGTACTTCCTTGCCTAACTTGTTCACAATCTTCTTGGGAAGTGTTGCTGGTGTGTTTAAGTTTATATTCCTGTATAACTTGGCTTTTCCCTCCTTTTGAGAAATTGATAGAGTGCCATTTCTGCTTGGTTTTCACTGTGCCGTTTTGCTCAGTTTTCAATCTTGCTCAAACTTGTCTACAATTTAAATAGGGAGTTGTTTATACTTTTCTTGACTGATTTAACTTGCTTTTATAATAGTGATTTGTGTGTGAACATCAGAGTGTGTAAAATAAATATATATATTCTTTTTGATACAAAGCTTTGGTCAGTTTTTCCTTGTTCCATAGTATTGTAGTCCTAATGTGTAAACCCTGAATACTGCTCATCTCCCTCTTGAGATAAGTCTGACTGCTTAGCCACAGCTACCAACTAAATCCTTGTGGTACAGACTGATACCAAAGGGAATGTATTGCTCATACCTGTAGTCTTAATCTTCAGTTGCTTCCTAAGGGAACTGCACAGGATTCTGCCTAACACTGGTGTACAGCGGTGAGGATAAAAGTATTGGATTTACATTTTAGAGTGCTGCTAGTACCTTGGTTCAATTAACCACAAGGCTTAACAATCACTGAAAGTTAATTTAAAAAAAGTCAAAGATGGAAAGTTATAGCCAGGAGACCCTCCTTGTAAAGGCTGCTGATTATTTAAAGGATCTGTGCAGACAGAAATGTCTTCCTGTCAAAGGCAAGAAATCAGAAATGATTGAAAGATAGTTAGAAAAACAAAGTCTGGAGACTGGGGCTGTAGTGCCTACCGCTCCAGCAAATGTAGCAAATATCGAGGATAATGTTGATGATGTTATTATTGAAGCAGATGAGGAAGAGGAGGATAACAATGTCACACCCTCTGGCCCTCTGCCTGCTCAAAGGCCTCAACCTATGGCTACTCGACCATTGACAGGTCCCACATTAAGTCCTGAATGTATCACTCTAGAAAAATGAGACTTGAACTTGAATTCAAAGGAATTAGTGCCCAAACTGAACAGAGACATCAAGAACTAAGGCTCAAAGAAATAGAGCTCAACCATGAGCTAGAGATGAAGAAATTGTCTTTGGAAAATGCTTCTCTCCCCAAATCCTCTAGATCCTCCAGTCCAAAAAGACCCTGGATGCCTAAAGAGATTGTGGGTATGTATGAACCTATGTTGGATGTATTAGATTGGTTAGCTATTTTTGAGTACAATCATGGGCTCAAGGACATCACAGGGAATCAGTTGATCCCCTGGTTGTTCCCTAGCCCCCCCCCCCCCCCGTTGCATCTGATGTGGTAATGGAGTTGGGGGAGGTGGATAGGATGGATTATGAATGTGTGAAGCTAGATTTGATAGCTAGATTTGGGAAGACCCCTTCCCAGTACCTTAAGAGGTTTAGGACCCTCAAAAAGCATGATAGTACCCCTTGGGCTACTTGGGTGAATGAGTGTTTGAAAAACTTAGAGGGATGGATTAAGGGTTATAGAGTTAACACTTATGAAGGAATGGGAAATCTTGTAATGTTGGAGTCTATCTATGATGCCTGCTCTCCTGAGCTCAGACAGCACTTGGCTGATTCAAAGGAACTGGATTCCAAGAAACTAGCTAAGGCTGCTGACTTGTGGGTTGCCAACAGGGCTACTCACAAGGATTCTGGGGTCACTCATAAAAAGGATGAGGGAAAACAGCCTAAGAAAGACAACAAAGAGAATTCAAATAATTCCAATTCCAAAGAGGGCCACAAACAAAATTCTAAGGGTAAGCCACAAAGGAAACCTAATCAGGCTAGTGTACCTTCTGGTCCCAGACCAGAAGGAGGTCAGAACAAGCCACCATTCATAAAGACATTTGGGAAATGTTATGTTTGTGGTGCAATTGGCCATGTGAAAGGGGATCGCAGATGTAAGGGTAAACCTTCAGGGATCCACACGGTCTCCTTAGCCTTCACTCCAGATGAGGAAGTACCAATGACCAGTGGAAACTTTCAACTACTTGCTGAAGACCCCATCCGAGTCTCAGCTGGTGTATCTTTAGTATCCTTGGGGTTGTGGGAACAACATAATTTAGATGTATATAATTCTATCCCAAATAATACTTAAGAGTATTATAAGGACAGTGTCCTAGTCAATGGCCAGGAGACCCCTGCCATTAGAGAAACTGGGTACAGTATAACTGTGGTGGATGAATCATTTTTCAAGGTAGAGGATGTTGCTAGGGCACCCAAATGCCTCACCAAGTTTGCTGGAGGGCCTGTGCAGATGCTTCCCCAGTTACCAGCTCTCATCCAGTGCAATGATATGACTGTCAGAATACCTGTTAGTATTTATTTCTTTATTTATTTATAATTTATATAGCGCAGAACCACTGACTCTAAGGCTTAAGGGCGCAAACAACAAGCAAAACAAATAAAACATTCACGAAGAAAGAGGTCACGGATGATAAAAGCTATACCAGAAGGGAGGATCTCAGACCAAAGAAAAGGAGATTCATTAAACAAATAGGTCTTAAGTCCTTTTCTAAACACTTTATTACAGCTTTCATTTCAAAGTTTAAGTGGAAGGTTGTTCCACGCAAGTATCCAATCTGAAGTACCTGGAAGGGTGTTGTTGGGCAATGATCTGAAAGATCTTGGAGTAGTGTCAAGTACTCCCAGACCTCCTGGTAAGAGATTACAGGAGCTCACCAGACCTGCAAGGGAGAGGACCTTAAGAGGCTCTCCTGAGGAGATGATGGAAAAAGAAATCACTCCTACTCCACTGGAGTTACTGACTGCCATTTTGAGACAACCAGAAGCAAAGGGGAAACCCAAGACTTCTAAGAAGAAACCAGCAGAAAGCACTCCAGTGCTGCCAACCAGGAAATCTCGTAGGTTAGCACAAATCACACCTGTGATTCCACCTCCAGCTGAGGCTGAGAGCGAAGTACCAACCTGTGTGGTTGAACTAGAGCCTGAAGATTCATATCTAGTAGGAGGCCAGGATCTTATTGGAGATCTGGACCCTTTGGACCATCCTGAGCTGCAGTCTTTACTGGCAGAAGGTGGCCCCAACAGGGCAGACTTGAGTAAGGGACAAAGAGAATGTTTTGCCATTGTGTGGTCTCTGAAGAAGTTTAGGCCATACTTGTATGGTTCTACTTTCACCATTCAGACAGACCACCAACCCTTCAGATGGTTGATGCAAATGAAAGGGGAAAACCCAAAACTGCTAAGATGGTCAATCTGCCTCCAAGGGTTTGATTTTACCATTGAGCACAGGTCAGGATGTCACCACCAAAATGCTGATGGTCTCTCTAGGATGTTTTTAACAGACTAGAGGTAAGAGACTCATCCAGGATTGGATTAGATCCTCCTGTCCCTTAGTCTGGGGGGGGGAATGTTAGGGAGAATTATCTTCTATGGCAAATTTCCCTTACCTATGGAGTCCCCCAGCAGCTTTGCTGGATTTGAGGGGTTTATTTCTTTTCCTGCTAAGAGTGAGACCCTTTTTTCCCACTCTTAGGCAGATTGCTAGTGTGTGTTTTAGGCTATCTTGTGTGCTTATGGTCTATGGGGTTTTTTCTCACCCTCATAGGAATCATCTTTTTCATGCGTGGAACACAGCGCCCTCCGTGCCATACCAGAGGGGTGTCGTAGCGACCCCCAAACATAGACTCCATACCCTGGGACTGAATACTATCTCCCCAGGCATGTAAAGTCCCCATTGACTTTACTAGTCAAATCTTATGAACAAAACCAGTACAACCCATCTTACTATGGAGGTACTGGGAAGGGTTATTAGTTTTTCCCTGGTGTTCATTTTCAAGGGGGTACCGTACAGTCCCTCTCCCAAACGTTTCTGACTGGTGGCAGTGGTTACTACCGAAAATATTCGACTGTGAATATTTTCCTATGGAATTTTCCCATTGTTCGAGGCTACCACTTTTACTGACAGCCTCTAACATACCGCCGGTTTATTTTAATATTAACTTTACTCTGATAGGTTTTTATTGCCAGAACTTTTATTTAATTTCTTTCTCGTGTCTTTCTCTATAGTCCTAACCCAGGTCGGGGATCCTTTGTTCGTCCTTTTGACGGGCTTCTGCACAGAAGCCCTCATTCAGCGCCACTGAGTCTGGGGTAGACAGGATATGTGGGAGGGGGAATAGGGACCCTGGACAGGGTTGCCTACGCAACCCAAGTCACACTCTGCCCTGATAGGCTGGGGGGTTCTCCCTCCAGGAGAGCCACCCCACTGTGTGAGTGACAGCTAGGCTGTATGAATGGGGGTCTTGCTGCATAAAATCAGGGTCCTGAGGGCTGGAGGACAAGACGTCGCCACTGGAACTAAGAAGCCGAAGAGGAGTGAAGCCGAAGACATCTGCAATGACTGAACCACCGGTGAAGCCCTGCTGCAGATCCTCACCACTTTTCTCCAGCGACTCGAGAAGATCTTCACCTGCAAGAGTCTTCTTCTCTTGAGCTGGTGGGCCAACCAGTTCACCAATCGCCTTCCCGGACCTGCATTGGTCGAATCGCCAGTGCCAAAAACTAGGAGACCGGATAGCCAGGCACCATTCCTCCCGGACTGCGATTTAAAGGAGCGTACCTTTTATTTTGTTTGGCAGCACCGCGGCTGGTTTCATCCCTGGGCAGTGCAGTAACTCGAACCTTCCTCCACAACGAGCGCCTCTCTTACTCTGCTGGATCTCCCAAACTGCAGGAACTGCCAGGAACTACCGCCACCACAGGAGCCTCTTCTACATTTTAAGGTACATTGTTCCGCCAGGCCTCCCTTTCCGTTGGTTACTGCTAAAGGTGTTTTAAATCCTTTACCTACCTACTGGGTTGGCCGCCCCTATCATCTAGCATTGTCTTTCACCTTCTGCAACCACCTTTTCAAATCCTTTAACAAAGACTTGACTGCAGCTACAAGAACATTTTTTTCCTGGGCACTTTGCCCTGTACCACTGACTCTGGCACAGGCCTATGGACTCTGGCTAAATCTGTTACAACTGCCTTCTCTAGATTGCTTGTCAACTAAAAATATGTTGCTGCACCTAACTCTTATAACCATCTTTTCCTTCCCACTTTTTAAACTTGTGAAGTGCCATTTTGCTCGGTTTTCACCTCAGTATTATACATGCTAAAAGTCCTGCCTTGCCTAACATGTACACAATCTTCTTGGGAAGTGTTGCTGGTGTGTTTAAGAGTATATTCCTGTATAACTTGGCCTTTCCCTCCCTTTTGAGAAATTGATAGAGTGCCATTTCTGGTTGGTATTCACTGTGCCGTTTTGCTCAGTTTTATAGGGAGCTGTGTATACTTTTCTTGACTGATTTAACTTGCTTTTATAATAGTGATTTGTGTGTGAACATCAGAGTGTGTAAAATAAATATATATATATTCTTTTTGATACAAAGCTTTGGTCAGTGTTTCCTTGTTCCATAGTATTGTAGTCCTAATGTGTAAACCCTGAATACTGCTCATCTCCCTCTTGAGATAAGTCTGACTGCTTAGCCACAGCTACCAACTAAATCTTTGTGGTACAGACTGATACCAAAGGGGATTTATTGCTCATACCTGTAGTCTTAATCTTCTGTAGTGCTCCCTAAGGGAACTGCACAGGATTTTGCCTAACACCAGTCTCATTTGTAATGGATCAGTAGGGCCAAGCCCAGAAATATGATGGGACAGAATAGAAGAGATTCCTCTAAATAAGGAAGCAATGCCAATGGCATCTAGAGTAGTATTTGAAGAAGAAAACTTTGATGCAGTGAGCATCAGAGAAAAGATCAATAAGGTCTATCAAGAATTAAAGGAAGGAAGCAAGTATGGAAGTTGAGTGAAAAGGGATCAGTCCCTAGCATTTCAATCACAAAGCGAAGAAGAAATTCTGTTCAGTCGCGGACGCAGAGCATTGTCCTTAAGCAGACTGTACCTAGACAAAGGTGAGGAAGATAATAGTCACACTAGTTGGGGACAAGATATGTCAGGCGAGGAAAGAGAATCTAGTCTTGGGGTACAAGGAGGGAGCGTGTGCGCCCCTGAAGGAAGCCTGCAAATGGATAAAGAAGTAAGATGGTCGGATCTGGAACAACCTAAGGATAGGACGCCAGATCCCAAAGCATATCCAGAGCATCCCGAGGACAATCGTAGAGTGAGAAGGGGGAATGTATATATGAATAAATAAAAATGACAGGAGGAAACACACTGCCCATAGGGGACAAAAAGTTCTCCTGGCAGGTATTCGTAGGGAAAGGGCTGATGACATATAGAGGACTGCAGGATATTCAAGTTTGACAGCACAAAACACAGCGCATGACGAAGCGCTGTTTAATAATTGTAGAGCAGATGTTTGGAGAGCGCTCAGGGTGCAGTACCCTGATACATCAGATATGGGTGAAATTATGACACGTAAGATGAGGGAAGATGAAGACCCTATTGCTTACATTCAATATATTCAAGAGAAATGGCAACCTGAAACTCGTGAGCCGGTGGCATTATTTTACCACATTTTATGCCAGGGGTTGCTCGAGCCAGTACAGAGACAGATGAAAAAGCAAGTGGGGATGGAAGCGAAGCCTTGGGCTGAGATACAGCTAACAATATTACATCATTGCCGGTTATTAAAAGAGAAAAATAAAAAGAATGATGAGACTAGGAAAATCGAAGAAGCCAAGCTAGTTCAGAAAAAATTTACAAAATGTCCCATAGAAGGGGCGGTATTGACAAGTGGAGAAGGATTGAGAATGCAGGAAGCAATGGGTGCATTGCAGGCAAGTAATCAATGCCCAATGGATCAAGGTTGATATGGGTTTGTACCACAAGGCAGGGGCATGGGCTATAGAGGAAGAGGAGGTGGATTCAAAAAAATTCAAGGTGGCTTTCAGAATACGCAGAATGAGAATCAGAATACCTAGGGAAGATATAACCAAGGGGGACTCGTCAGACATGCACCCCCAGTATGTTGGACTTTTGGGATGACAGTACACAAAGGGCATTTTTCAAGAGTGGGGACAGCTTATCCTCCACCATATAGCACACAAAATAGCAAAGGGTTGACCCAAGATCACACATTGTATCAGACACAAGCGCTGCAAGTGCAGCAGGTGCAACAGCAAGAGCGACTGCAAATGAATCCATCACAAGGGCAGTCGCAACAAGCCCCCATGCAGACACAGCAGTATGCAAATACAGGGCAAGTACTGACACCCATAAAAGGAGGTGTCACTTTGGAAATCCTTTCACAGGGACGGGGATGAGCCTGTACCCACCATAGGACAGCTCACAGGGTGACTTGATGTGTTCAGTACTATCGGTGACACCAGATCCCCAAGAGGAACCAAGGGTCAATGTGACGATAGGAGGCAAATCTTTTTCTTTTCTACTGGAGCTACTTGTTCGTGCATACGAGAGGAAAAATATCCAATGTGGGGAATTGCCATGAATGCTGAAGGGTTCTCTCAAGCTGCAAATCGAGTTCCTTTTACTAATGAATTGCCAATCTCTATAGGAGAATATGACATGTCTGTCCCTTTGTTAAGTTCTCGGCAGACACTGGTTAACATTTTGGGAAGAGATTTAATGACAAAACTTAATATGACGATTTCATTCACTGACTAACGGATAGTGTGCTCCACTCCAAGAATATACTATTTAAACATGGGACAATTTATACTGTAATTTACAGCAAAAGTGGCTCTGCAACGCGTTCCAGTAGATCCAGATGTTTTTCTATATTGAGTGAGCATTCTACTGACGTGGCTACTTGGCTTAGTGGGAAACATTGTAAGGATACCTGATGAGTTTTTGTTTATACCACAAATACTTATGGACGAACAGGGGGAACAGACAATCCCTATAGAATTAGAAGCAGCCATAGTACGAAGGGAAATGGCAATGCTTGAAGGAGTAGATGATGAGGGTATACCTTGAGAACAGTAATAGCTCTCAAGGAAGGGTATAGATTGACTGACATCACTGATGATTAAATGTTTAGAGAAGACCAAACAGATGATGAAGTGGTGTTCTTCATATGCAATACTGGATAAGGATAGAGAAAATAGAAGTCCCACAGCGAATGGCAATAATACGGCAGCGTCCAACATTTTTTCAGGAAGACTTGGAGAAGGTGCTGAGTGTTCTTTGGACCACAGGCCCTTATGACGTAGGTTTATTAAAGTGAATAGGAGAAGTTCAAATAAATCTTAAGCAAGGAGCGATTTTACCTCGAGCAAAACAGTACCCTATGTCTCGAGAGGCTGATGAAGATATATTTCAAACCGTTTCAGCAGTGATGAAAAAAGTAATTCTGGTGCCATCGGAATCGTCGTTTAATACCGCGGTGTATCTGATCAAAAAATGTAAAGGAGGGTTGTGGAAATGTATACAAGATATGAGCCCGATTAACCAGATTGTAGATGCAGAGTTTCCTTTAGTTCCTAATCCGGTGACGATACTGTGCAGTATCCCAGTGAAAGCTCGATATTTCATGGTGATTGATTTGAAAAATGTGTTTTTCTCGATCCCGTTGCACAAAGACTCACAAGACTTGACTTCATCTACGTTCTGCCAAACTCAACCGAAACATACTAGGCTGCCAAAGGGGTACTGTGAGCCCCCATTGACCTTTAACAGAGTCTTACAGATGGATTTAGGCAATATAGATCATAAGAATGCGGTGATATAATGCGTCAATGACATTTTAATTTGTAGCACCACGGAAGATGAGTGCAGACAAGATTCTATTCAGTTGATGACTATTTTAACAGACAAAGGATATAAGGTAGACAGGGAGAAGTTACAATATTGCCAAGAAGAGGCGTTATACATAGGGCAGTTGATTTCACATGAATGAAAGACGATGAAACCTGAACGGGCTGACGCGATTATGAAAACACCAAAGCCAAATACAGTGAAGCAGATGCAAAGGTTTTTGGGTTTATGCAACTATGTTAGAGTCTGGGTGTTTGATTACAGTAGGTACACAAGACCACTTCTGAAAGCTTTAAAAAAAGCACAAGTGGATAAGGTAATAATAGAATGGACTGAAGAAAGGGAGGAAGGGTTTGAGTAACTGAAAAAAGCAATTTGTACAGCCCCTGTTTTGGGAATTCCCAATTATGCTGAGGAATTTTATTTGTTTTTGCACACAAATGGGGCAGTCATGACAGCAGTGCTTACAAAGAGAACTATATTGGGGTACATGCCTTTAGCATATTACAGTGGGATTTTAGACCCAGTTGTGAAAGGGCACTTCCCTTGCGAACAGTCATTGGCAGCTGCCACGTTCGCAATTGAGAAGTCCACAAGTATTGTCATGGGCTGCTCTATGACTCTCTCCGTGGAGCATGCTCAGTTTGCCATTTTAGAGAAACCCAAAGGCACACTGACATCCCAAAGAGCTTCAGTTTATGAGGTAATGAGTTCGAACCTAGCGATTAAAATTGTAAGATGTAAAATAGTGAATCCTGCCACGTTTATAGCTGAACCAATAGAAGAAGGTGATCATGTACATGACTGTGATAATTATGTTGAATTTTATGATGATATACCCCGTGTGAAGGAGAATGCTTTGGCAAGAGGGGAAATTCTTTTTATTGAGGGTTTTTCCAAAATTGAACAGACTAGTGGGGAAAGGCATTCAGGCGCAGCTGTAGTGAGGCACAGATTAAATGGAGACATTTAAGTTGTAGCAAGTGCTAGACTACCATCTCACTTTTCAGCGTAAGCGTCAGAATTAGTAGCGCTTATTGTCACGCTTGAGAAACACAAAGGACAGGAAGTGACGGTGTACAGTGACTCTGCATGGTAATGCCAACTTGTTAGTGTGCCTGCCTATTAACAGAGTCTCTTCCTTCGCTGCGTTTGTCTTTTCTGTGCTTTTCTCATTTTAATTCTTCCCTCTTCACCTCGTCTTTAAACCAATTTGGGTTGCTCGGACCATTTCTAGATGTTTGGTTGTTTACCTTTTTCTGCCATTTACGTTCTTTCCTAGACAGGTACCATACCATGGAATCTTTAGCCTCGACCATAGCTTGTATCCACCAATCGGCACAACCGCGGTAACTGAACAGATCGCTATATCAGTGATTCCTGTAATCAATCTGTCCTCCTATACACTCAATGAAGATGAGATTAGTCTATTAACGAAAGGTCCTTCCTCTGTTCCAGCACAGCATACTGATTGGTTCAAAACAGAGCAAGAGCTTTCCCGTTTCTTTCATAAGCTGTGCCTAAAGTCTTTCTTTAACGATCATCATGACCCCATAGGTGAAGAAATGGGTACAGGTTTTTAGCCAAAATCAATGTTCACTCCCTTTGATGACTTGGTGACAAAAATGTGCTTTGAATGAGATTAGAGAGGTAGCTAAGAAAACTAGTAAATTGACCTGTAACCTTTCGAAAGCCGATAAGGCAGCATTGAAGTCTCTAAAGAATAAAAATAACATAATTGTGAAGCAGGCTGACAATGGACGGGCAATTGTCCTTAAGGATAGAAACAAATATGAGAAGATGGTATTCCAGTTGTTGAATGTAACAAGTAACTCCAGGGTACTGCAAAATGACCCCTTGAAAGAGATTCAGTCTATGATATTTTACGTTACGTCTTTCGCATTGGAAAGACATTGGATATGTCAGAAAGAGTGTGACTTTCTTAATGCTGAGAATCCTCTTTTTATGCACTCCGAATGGGTAACAAATCTATGACAGAGCCACCTGGACAACCTACTGTGGCTGGATGTGGCTCATTATATGAACCACTCTGCCAGTATGTAGATTTTTTCCTAAAACCAATCTGTGGGAAGACAGACAACATATTTGAAATATAGCACATCTGTTATTAACATCTTTGAAGATAAATCGTTTGATGTTAGTAAGGAGTTACTTGTGACAATATTACATCACTGTCCAAAAGTATATCACAAAGTGAAGCTATCGGAGTAGCTTGAGAGTTCTTTATGGGGAGCACACAAATTCAATAAAGTACAATGGGATTTATTATTGAACTCCTTTCTCTAATTTTGGAGAATAATTATTTCAAATTCAAGGGTAAATATTACCTTCATGTCAGTGGAACGGCTATTAGTGTGTCTTTCGCCCCTAGAATGGTTACTCTCTACATGGCCAAATATGAGGAGACATATATTTTTTCCAACGACAATGCATTTGGCGGCCGAATAAAATAATGGCTCCGATACATTGATGATATCATCATGATTTGGATGTAGATTCACTCAAGTATTATTTTGATTGGGTAAATACGTGTAGGAAAAGTATACCGTATACTAGGGAATTTTCTGCCCATAAAATACACTTTCTAGATTTGGAAATCCGAGTTGAAGGCAGTTTGATATGCGATCTGTTCGGAAAAACAACATATCGCAATACTCTGTTACATTTCAGTAGCTCTCAACCTTACCAAAGTAGAGCTAAGTTACCAAATAGCCAATATGTACTTTCAGCTCATTAAGAACTGCACAAGGCTAGTGGATTTCAAGTATCAGGCATCACAGTTAGATAATAGGTTCATTGATAGAGTATATCCCATAAAATTGATTCAAAACTCAAAAAAGAGAGCTATATATACTCCACGCGAGGTACTGCTAAACAGTCAGGATAAACCACAAGAGCAAGAAACCCTTACATGTGTTTCCTCTTTTCGTCCACATGCAAATACTATTAAACAAGTAGTCAAGAAGTTTTGGCCCTTGGTGAAAGTACACTTGGCAGAGTTGCAAAGCTCAAAGTTTGCACTTGAAAGAGCTAAAAACATTAAGGATTATTTGGTGCATTCGAAATATTTGATTCATAGTGACAACAAAAGACTATGGAACGTGGGACCCTTGGTTGGTCATTTCCCATGTGAGACAGGTACAGCATGTAGAATTCAGATTTTCCACACATAGGTTACAGAAAGTCATAATTCTATTAATCTGAATTCTATGTCAAGACACAGAGCCTCAGTTTATGCTTGTTCAAAGCTTACTTACCACCAACGTTGCCACTTTTTCTACTGGGTTGAAAAAAAAAGTTAGCCATTGTCTGCACCATGGCTCATGGAAGTGTAACCTTAAAAATCTTTCCATGTTAAATAGTGACAATATTAAAGCATTTGTTTTAGAGTGTCGGGTACTGTGAAACATGTAAGAAGTAGCTACCATTGCCTTCATAACTACATATTTGCCCTACTGCACAGAAACCATAAAGATAGCATAATGCATACAAACATGACCATATGCAAGGGACTTAAAGTAAGCTAAAAAGCAGCAGTATTACCAATAACTGTTCATAACATAACTGAATATCTTCATACACAGAAACCAGTGCTGTGTTTACGCTTTCCTATTCCCCTATATGTATATGTATCATATTATGTGAGTGAACCGTTAAGAAAGGTGTGTAAGAACATATGAGAAGGTTGCCGTACACAAACATAGAACCTTTTCAATTGTTTGTTCATGACTGTTAGTGAAGAAAAGCACCTGCCCTACTTAGGGTAGTGAACAAGCCAGAGAGAGCCACACATGCGATGTCATGAGTGATGTCATGAATGGGATTTGTGATGCCATCTTTGATGTCATGGGTGTTAGTCCTTGCAGTGCACTCTGGTGGCACGAGTTATGGTTGCTTAGCTTACCATAACTGTTGAATTTCGTGGGTTTTTCGGTTTTACCTGTAACCATAACGTCCCTGTAACAAGGCTTTTCCTTCAAATTGCATAGGTTTTTGCTAGTGCAACTTAACCATAGCGTCCCTTTAACAATGTTTTTGTTAGTGAATTTCATAGGTTTTTAGTAGGGTACTGTAAGCAGAATGTTGCTTTAGCATACCGTTTTCTGTAAAGAGGATAGGTATTTGGTACAACATTTGTATTTATTTTATTTGTAATGCGCCCCTTGTCCTCAGGCATCTGGGCGCATGTTTTGACGACAGTGGTTACAGCAAAAAAACAGGTTACACATATTTGGAACATTGCTTCGGAGAGAAAAAAAGACAGGTCCTGTAGTATACAGTTTGTAACAGAATACAAACAGTGCTCAGGTTAAGGGAGAAACAGGATACAATACGGAGGGAAGATGCAGAGATACCGGAGCAGGAACCATCTTGCAGAAGGATGCCTGCATGGATTAGGGCGAGGCAGCCAAGGCATCCAGTTCATAGAGCCACAATTTAGTTTTATTTTTAAAGGTGTGGATGGAGGGCACATAACCATAACGTCCCGTTAACAACGGTTTGTTACTGACTCCTTGCCAGCCCTCATGATAAACGTGTAGAAAGGGCAAATTGTCTGTTTATGTATCCATTTGCGCTACCCCTTACTTTTCCAAATGGAGTTGGTGTATCGTACCAATTACAGATGTACATAGTAAATGTTGATTAGTGTGTCAGGAGGCTCTCTTTTTCTGTTAACAGTGCATGATAAATCTGTACCGCACACTACTGGCCGAGATAACTACAGATGAGCAATATGGATGTTTCCTAGGGACACTGCACCTAGTTGCCGTATGTGCAATCACACTGCAGCTGCCGTAGGAATCCATTAGTGGCAGCATGTCTGCATCTTCAAATGTACTTGTAAGTAGTTGGGGAAGGGCATGTGTTTCCGTTCCACACCTAGGCCCATGCATAGGTCATCCACTGTATCCTGGTAACACCTTCACTGTTGCTAGCCCTACGGATTCATGCAGTAGGCTACCACATTTAAAGTACTGCTGCTGACTTCCTGTGTGGCTCTGCAAACCTACCAATGTGTGGCTAAAGTATTCTTAACTGTATAACAGTCACTGGTAAACAAGGAACAGCAACCTGCAATGTCACATGGGCGTGCTAAATGGTGCATTACTTTGATTTATCTGCTGCTTGCCTTTCCATGACCTGTTAAACAGATACATTGTGTGTGCACTCAGCAGTGTGACTGAAAGTATCAAGAGGTCGCATGCCGGTCGTGCAGTTGAAGAAAACATGTAACTGCAGGTGGAGCAGTTTGATTTGCCTTTACATGCACTAGTATGTGCATGAGGAAGGTGCACAAGCTTTGCCATTTTACAGACTTAGTACAAACAGCAGAATATGCAGAGCGCAAACAACCTTAGCGGTGGTTAGAAACGCGTGTTAGCTGCATGGGTTGCACACAATAAATGGCTTCCTGCTGCACGTAATGAAGCTATGTTTCCCGTTGTTGTAAACATTCTTGTATTCCACAATGTATGCATATCCGTGAATGCTACCCCTAACACTAATGCCTAGCATACAGTGGTTATACTGGATGTGACGACAACTGAAATGAAAGCACAGGGGACCAGTGGACAGGCTACCGCCCTTCCAACAATTACGCATCCTACTTTCATGTACAGCATTGCCCACAACTGCTACGGGCAACAAGAGGGGCACTCCTGTAGGGCAGCAGAGCTCTAAAACCACCTTAGCAAACCATGTGCCACACTACAGACCCTTCCCCGGCAAAGGGCATTGTATTGCATGTACTGGAATGCGCTACTGTACAGAGGGAAGGTACTTCAAAGTGCGAGGGAACGGTCCTTACGGGAGCATTGCAATGACTGGTGCCTATGTACGTGAGGGCCACCCAATAAATCTGTCTCCTGGCACATCCCCTATAGTATCCAGGTAGGTGCTGCCCCTTCTGTACCTGACCTTTGCTGTTGTTCCTTCTGTGGCATGTGTGAGAACAGCATGATACATGAAAATGAACTGGGAAAGGAACAAAAGGTAAATAAAGAAAGCAAATTTCACAGATCAACAAAGGAATTGCCAATGCACACATACATGGCTAGACATGTGGCAGTGTGGGAAACACTGTAGTGGAATCGGTTAGAAAGGGGGTCGCTGTACAAATAGGTTTGTTTACGTGTTGCAGAGTGTTTTCAAGAGAGTCACAGCCCAACACTAACTACAAATATAAGTATGAGTACTTTCAAGAAGGGCACCAAACCAATGTAGAGGCGGTGTACAAAAATCAGGATTGCTGGCATACTAAGATGAACGTTATAGCTGACGAAAAGTATTTGTGCTGTGAAACGTCATATTCCCAAGCGCAAAGTACGTCATTGCCACATGTCAAAGAAAGGCAGAAATACACTTCTTTGCAATCAACCGCGCTCTCTGCATTCACGGACCGAATAGAAAACATCAGTGACTGTATAATGCGGTTAAAGCGTATGCAAAAGATTGGAAACAAACGCAGGAACTGGCCAAGTACCTCCTTCATCGCAAAGGGCACTGAAACTTGTGTAACACGCTGTGAAATTTTCCCTGCACAATCAACAACAATAATATCGGCATTATTACTTGCCACCAAAGTGTCACACAGAGAAACCAAAATCAGGCACTTCATTGTAGCTACTCCATAGCACTACACATTCACATCATAGATTGCAAAATGAGTAGCCACTGTACAGTGTTTTCCATTCACTTTCAGTCAATGTATGTCGCAATCGCCTAAAACCTGCACGCTGTGCCTCGTGAAACTCGCAGCCATAGCCGCACCCTCTCCATTTCTGTCCACAAATACACTGTGTAGCACAGTCTGTCCATACACACCACACCCACAAACTTTGTTACCCAATCCCTTAGTGTCTGCAGGCCCATTTCTATGAGCGTCATCTGCAAAAGGGGCATATGTAACACGTGCCACCCTGCAACTATCGCAATGTTCTCTGACTTTTCATGCTGGGCGCATGTGGGAGTGGGGGAATAACTTTGAACCAGGGGAGCGGACGTTGTTAGTTGTGCTGGCTCTGAAAAGAACCTTTGGGGTCTTTGTTTGTGGTTTTTGTCTTTTCTTTTTTTTCTATTTTAAAGGTGCTTCCCTACAAACACTGTTTTTGCTGTTTTTATACGTAAATGTGTGTTTTCAACGTTAGGTCACATTCTTACAATAGGCTCTTCAGTGCAGTGTGTAGATTGCAAAACAACACTTCATTGCCACTGTATGACAAAGACATGCCAGGAACACACGGGAACAAGGCATGTAACCCATAAAGAAGACTGCAAAGTGCACAATCACTACATGTACAGTTGACGAAGAGGCCACGCATCGACATTCTAGAAGCAGTCCGCCGAAAAACACAATTCGACACTACTCCACAAAGCGTCCACTCCCTCCAAACCGAAATTGCCAGACATGTCTTCTTGGAGGGCAAACACGCACAGATCTTCCACAAAGCCATCACCCATGACGAAAACTGTACGTCTTGCCATGTTTGCCAGCTGCAGTACACAAATTAATGGGGAAAGTGAATGCCTCCCTTTCCTGTGATGCACACCCAAAACAACTGATTGGCCAAAGGCCATAGTCCCATTTGTATTGGCCAGCATGCTCATAAACGCAGAATGTGGCACGTGCCTTTCTCCAAGTACCGCCAGGGCCGCGCCCCAGTAAAGCCAGAGGAGTCCTTCTTCCTATTGGCGTGCTTTCCTCTGATGCACACACTGAGCAGCACATGATAGGACAATCTCTACAGTCCCATTTCCATAGGCCAGCATGTTGAGGAGCATCGAATGTGGCATGTACGGGTTCCCAAGTATGTCGAGGGCCGGTCCCCAATGCAGCAGGAGTCCCTCTTCCTATTGCCACACATCCTTAGCAACTCATTGGACAATACCCACAGTTCCATTTTAGTGGCCGCCACCTGCAAAATCCCTGCATGTGACTTTCGTGCTGCGGGCGGGTATGGAGGAATAATGTGCAACCAGGGCAGGGGGAGTTCGTACTAAGGGGCGACTCTTAAAAGAGTCTGTTTTTTTGTGTAGATCCTTCTACAAAAACACGTTTTTTGTCTGTTTTGAGTAGCTTTTGTGTTTTCTTCTACGCACATTAGTTCAGTAAATTCTTCACTGCGTCCTGTAGACGAGCAAACAAAACTGCATTGCCAATGGATGACAACAAAATGCCATTTTCTTGGAAAAACCCAGCATTTCCACAAGTAACAAGGTCATTGTTGCAGAAGAACATTCCATGAGCGGACAAAAAAGTGTGCATGCTTCTGTTGATGAGACACCTTCCTTCGTCTGACTCGGAACAACTTCTATGAGCACTACGCCATACTCTCTGCAGTATTATAGATGAGAAAAGCACCTTGGCGGTGGGAAAAACCATCCTCACGACATCCAGCGACTCCTCAGTCTACGGAACAAATGTAAGCAAGGCAGGTAACCCATATGCATGCCGCGGTAATAAATTACGATAACATCTACTACTGGAAACGTGGCAAGGTCTTTGCAAAGTGCATGCATATCAAAGAAATGACACGCATGCACATCTTTCCACAATGCGTCCACTCCTTCCAAACCAAAATTGCTGTCAAAGTTTCTTTGCAGGGCATAGTTGTGCAGATCGATTACAAAGGGATCACCTACAGTCAACACAATAGGTTTCGCCATGTCAGCCACCCTCAGTATGCAGAGTATAATGTGCAACCGTTTCACCACCCCTTCCTGTTAACCACACCCACACTACCTGATTAGTTAATCCCCACACTTCCATGGCAATTGGGCAAGGTGGTGTAAAGGGCAGATTTTGGCACGTGCGCCTACCAAAGTAGCATGTGGGCCGCACCCCTGTAAAAATGGAACAGTCCTTCTTCCCATTGCACTCTCTGCAGCTCGACTTCCTTAGATTACTGGTATATAGGCACACACACATCCACCAATCGCATTAAAGCTGCCATCATCGAACACTGTCACTGCTGTACAACACTTGAAATGTACTGTTACACATTTACAGTACAAATGTCGTGCCATTCCAAAGCACATCCACTACAAAGCACGATTTCTCCACCCGCATACATCGACATAGGCACCCAGGATGTGGCACGTGCAATCCTGAAAGTACTGCGTAATCCACTACCTTTTTGTGATAGTGAAGGTGGGGGGGGTGGATGGTAAACAATATGAAACTGGGCAGGGGATTCAGTCTTCCAGCAAATATGTATAAAGTGTTTTTTTTTGTTTTTTTACGTGCGTGCAAGCAATTTTATTTTGTATTTTCTCTTTATATGCGTTTCTGTTTGCCTGTCCTCACATTTTTACAACATTCTGGTCAATGCTTCTTGCACAGTGTAAATGGCCAATGGTGCTCAGATAAATGCCATTTCTACGGAACCACTGCATATTTTGCGACCTCATAGTGGGTGGGAACATGCCAGCAGTCTGCATAAACTGACGCATAAATCTGTTTATAACAGACCTTCTGACCGCTGGCTGGGGACAAATTACACCGTCATGGACCCACACTACTCTTGGTGTTATGCATGAGAAAACCACCTTGGCAGTAGGGAAAATACGCATCACTGCGGTCAGCAACCTCTTCAGGAGACGGATTAATCGGCCACACGACATGTAACCCAAATGTACACTTCCATAGTGCACCACGACACAGTCCACGTTCGTGATGGACACCACATATTTGCAAAGAAGACCCATCCCGCCGAAACTGCAGTCACCGTGACAGGTCCAGAAAGCGTCCACTCCTTCCAACCCGAAATTAACAGCAACGCCTCTTTGCACGCAACACCTGTGCAGATGGTGCACAAAGGTATCACAGACAATAAGCACTGTACGTCTCTCCATGTCGACAACACCCTCACAACACAGTAGTGTGACGAAATGGTACCGCCCCTTCCTATGAACCACGCCCTAAACTCCTAATTGCCTATTTCCCACAATTCCATTTCCATTTCCACCCTGCTCATAATGGGAGGATGTGCATGTGCACTTTCCCATCTACAGTGAGGGCCACGGCCCAGTAAAGCTCTGAAAATACTTCTTCCCTTTGCATGGTCAATTTTTGCAGCACTCCCCCTGCTGTCACATTTCAAATCACGCATGCACCAATCACATACAACACCTCTGCATTGCACACTGTCATTTCTATACATCACTCCTTATTTACCGTTAAACACACTCATTACATGTTCCGTTGATAGCAAAGCCCCTCCACCAGAAACTTCTGCTAAACAATACACTATTGCAGCATCCACAAACATCGTAACACGCCCCCAGCACACCTTTGACTATGCACACAACACTGTAACCCTTTCCACACCCACCAGAACAGTATACATCCAAGCAAGCGACCATGTGGGCACCTTATATTATGCACAAACATTACATACGTAGCAGCAGTTCTACCCAACTCCCCCAAACCATAAAACACCCATTCACAAAAACATCTCACACTTAGCAGAAGCCACAAACATAGGGCAGCCTGCACCACGCCTACGTACTACCATTCACATGCTATTGTGTCACTGCCAGCCTATGCACACCACCTTCACAACATTGGGCCTACTTCAATAAATCTGCACACAGCAGAGTAACCAACCACATATAAGCTGCCCTTCAACCATACCCACTTCCATACTCACATTACATACGCACTGCACCCTGTGGCCACACTACCCAACTTCTAACTGCACCATCTCCTGCCGCACACCAAATACTGTAGCATGTTCCAACTATCACCACAACCATAGAATGCACAATAAACGCTTTGCAACTCACTTGTGCTGCTGTAGCACATTGACAATGTGCTCCACATGCATTCTCCAAAGATCACCACCCTGTGCCTCATACACTGCCAAACCAGCATTGCTCCAGTGGGTCTGCTCCTTGCACACATTCTCCTCACCGTAATTCAACAATACATGTCAGCATATCACCAACTACGACTATGCACATCTGCACCACTGGCACCAGCACTCCTAACCAACCTCAACACCGCAATGGATATGTACATCATTACATGTGACTGTTACCATAATGTATAAACATTACACTGTCTCCGGCACCCCTACGCCCTTTCATTCACATACTATTGTCTTACCCACTTCCACTCAGAAAGGATTGTTTCACTGGAAACGTAAACACAACATGTTTACAACATTGCCCATACTGCAAGCATTGTGCACACAACACACTATCCAAGCACATATAAGCTACCCTTCACTCATAGCCTAGAACATACTGACAGTATACAAGCATTGAACCCAGTGCCCACACAGCATGACTTTTCACTGCAGCATCTCCAACCACAGGGCACCGCCATGGAGCTATGCAGTAACAAATTGCATAATGTACAAACAAGACAATCTCTCCTGCATCCCTGTGCACTTTCAATCACATACTATGGGCGTACCCACTACCATTCACAACGTATTGTGCCACTGCCAACCTACCCTCAATCTCTTTGCAACAGTGGCCTATAACGGCTTAAATGTGCTCCACACCCTTTCCTTACATGTCACCAACCTCTAACTCATGCACATTGAAAAATGCATTACTGCCATGCGTGTCCTCAAGGCCTAGGCTCTTGAATGCATGGCCTATGCCATACGACTTTCGGCCATGCATCCAATAGTCTTGGCCTTGAACACACTCACGGCAACATAATGCCACCATGCATGTCTCCATATCAGCAACTGCGACAATCCACATAGACAATACTGCCACCAACACCTCTACCCAACCTGTACACCGCCATGGCACTACGCAGCAACAAATGGCAACAGTTAACATAATGGTCATGTGGGCCGCTACCATTTTGCACAAACTTGCACATGTAGGTAGCCCAACTTCACCCCAACTCCCCCACACCATAAAACACCCAATCACTAACATAGGTCGCACTTACCAGAATGCACAAACATACCACATCCTCCACCACCTCTACCCACAGCGATGCGCAAAGTATTGTGTCACTAACCACAACATTTTCACAACATGCGGCCTACTTCTACTATTCTGCACACAGCAGAGACCTTGAACACACCTACAGCAAGGTAATGCCACCATGCATTTCACCATTTCACCAACTACAACCATCGACATAGAGACCACTGCCACCAGCAATCCTACCAACCTGAACCTGCGCACCACCATGTAGCTATACAGCAACAAATTGCAACAGTTCACACAATGTGGAAAGAAAACACTCTCTACTGCACCCCTATACACTTTCAATCACATACTATGGGCATACCCACTCCCATTCACAAAGTACTGTGTCACTGCCAACCTACCCACAATCAGTTGGAAGCACTAACGCTACTGCAACAAATCTGCACACACCACACTATGCAAGCACCACCCTGTACTGGATGCAGACACAAATGTGCCTTCCTGTGGTGTGTATGTTGCAGCCCTACGCTCCTCAGTGCATGCTGTACAGCCTACGGGCTATGGGCTTCGGCCATGCACCCAATAGTGTAATCCTTCCACAGACCCAGTGCACCTTAATTCACCCATGCATGCCTCCATGTGCCCAACTACCGCATTCCATTTGCAGCACACCACCACCCGCGCTCCCTCCCAACCTATGCCATGTGCAGTTCACTCCCCATCTGCAAATGACCTGCCACCACTCACCATGAAAAGAGTTTACCACAAACAGGTCGCGGCAGAAGCTAAGGGACCGTTATGACAGCTGCCTCCAATCACCACAGAAATTCCTACCATACATATGTCACATGAACCACTTCTCACTCCCCCAGCCATTCCCTCCCTTATTGCCGCCAACACAATACATACGGTACATTTTTCAGACCCTTCCGCCGCCGCACTGTCATTCGATACACCATGGCGGCTTTCCCCAAAAATGTTGACGCACAGCAGGCTTCCCTCAAGCCAAACACCGGCCGCCTCCAAACTTCTCCGACACCGTACCGCAATCCAATGACACTTCTGTCTGCGGAGCGAACAGGGAAATGGGTCTGCTGTGCAACCCAGATATCACACATTTTTTGGGACATACAACTCGGATTTCCACCAAACACACAAAAGCACGCTTTCTGGCCCAAGCACATGCTCCTGGCGCAAATTTGTTGAAAATCCGTCCAGTCGTTCGGGCTGTAGCTGTGCGCAATGTTTTTCCCCATTCAGTCTATGGGAAAAAAACATTTGGGACCTCCCCCTTTAACTCCCCCCCCTAGCACGAAACGATGCCCAACTTGGCAAAAAATTCAGAGCCACCTATATACTTTTTATTTGCAAAGTTTGGTGAGGATTCATCCAGGGGGAGCGAAGTTATAAGCAGCGACAAAAGTGCTCTTCCTATGAGTTTAGCAACTTAACCATAACTACACGGCTGCTCCTACGAGGCGTGTAATATATATATATAATAGGGCAGAGTACCTATGCAGTGTTTTAATATTTGCAGAATTTATCGTATGTCACTCAGCTTTCTCAGGGACTGAACCCTTCCAAGCTTTTGTGGATAATCATGCATTCATGTGAGTAACACCATTCTATTCGGCCACCAGGTGGCGTTGAATACACTCCATTGAGTGTATTTTATATGACAGCTGATCTTCTTACACTGCGTTTCAATTTCTATTAAGACGATATAGATTTGCTTGCTGCCCTCCTCTCAAGGGTTGACGAGCGCTGGAACTCTATTTAGTGCCTTCGCGATCAGATCACTTCCGTGACCGTAGTGCCCGCTTCCAGGGATTAATGTGTGTTGTGGCCTCCGGAACCTTTCCGTTCCGTATCAAACTGCTTCTATGAAAACAATCAAAGTATACTTCTCCTGATCCTGCAGATATGCTCTGCCACATCTAACCTTGCGCCCTATCTACATTCGCTCTTGCTGTCAAGGTGACACAAATGTATCACTTAGTCACATTTACAACATATAATAAACTGTAATGTACTTAGCTAACTGCTCGAGCAGCAAAGAAATAGGAGTTGTTAAAATGGTGTACAGGATTTATAGGGATGGACAAACACTATTGGTTAGATAAGGTCACATGTTTGGAAGGACCAATAACATTAAGGACTACAAAGACTCAAAATCTATGGAGATGGTCCTTTTTTGCATTTGTGATGTTTACTGTTATTGTTTAATGATGCTGCTTGAGAAGTAAAGTTGAGAGTGAAGCATAATCCGAGCCTCCGGGTCTTGACATAGAACTACAGGGAAAGTGGTTTCCTTTAAAGTAAAGACAACAGACTGGACGTTGAAAACTATGACGAACTGTAGAACTAACTGAGTGGTTTACTGAATAAAGTGGCCATGTAATCTGTTGTATGTTGGTCAAACAAGTAGGGAGGCACGGATACGAATTTTAGAACATTGCTCAAGAAAAGAATCTAAGAAAGTAGGAGCACCTCTACTTCAATATTATGATGAAAAACAACACACACAGATGAAGAAATATTCTGGTGAATTGTAGACAAAGTGCCTATTTCCCATAATGTGGGGAGCCCTAATACACAAGGTGTCCCAATGGATTTACAGAGTCCATCACACATAGAGGGCTTGAATGACGTGTTTGAACCTCTATAAAAATCCCAAAATTTTTATTACAAAATTAACATTGCAAATTGTCATATAATGTTCCTGTGATAATGACAAATTGAGAGTTTTGAACAAGGCCTTGCAATATATGAATATGGATTTTTCATCTTTTTCTTTAAACAGCTTGCAGAGTATGACTGATGTCTGAAAAATAATATATGCTGTTATCCACTTATAGATTGTCATCCTTAATGGACCAGTATTAACACCAGGTTCTGGCCACAATAAAAGCATGGTGATCATTAACAACGACTTTAAAAATGTTAAGAAAGATACACTGATAATTGTGTTACAAATAATAGGCGGAGTATGGTCCATTCTGTAGGAAATGGCATACGTTATCATCTTGAAAACCATGGGCGTGTAATAATTATGTCATGAAAGTCATTTATTTCCTGGATTCGTAATGAGTTATGATGATATAAGAAGCAAACAGGTAACTTGAGAAAATTTAATGCCGTTCCTGGCCAGTGAGATGAGTGTCCCTTTGAGAGTGACTAGGACTCATATGTTCTCACATTACTACTTTTGTCACAATGGGCTGGCAATGCAAAGATGGCGTCCATAATTTCAGCGCTGCAAGTGAGAACGCAGGTAAGTGTATTCAGCGGAATCAGACGGGTTATGTTTGTGGCAGACACTGACACATAAGTACTGTGAGAGTGCAAAGGAAAATATAAAATAAATAGGTGAGCGATGATCGAATTTATAGCCATTCAGATGAAGACGTGCGTGGCAAAGACACGCTTAGTTCCTTATAAGCGGACTGCCGCTCTGCTTCTCCATCCTGTTTCTGTTTTTGTATTAGCAGTTTAGCCGTTGAGAAAAAAGCAAGGAGAAATCCATGCGCAAATCATTTATGTTAAGCTAAACTTCCTGCAATCTAAGTCCACAATGAGTAAGATCGAGAGGGTTATGCAGTAAGCAAAAATGAACAGGTATTGAACTAACATGGAGGAGTTGATGTTGAGGGAACCCTCATTACAGTTATAGAATTGTTTGATTATAACGTGTGCTTGTTTGTCTCTGTTTTCTTTTAGTGATTTCAGAGGCAACTGCTGTGAGAACCTCAAAGTCTAGATTGATATGTGGTCTGTTTTAATGTCTTCTGCTGCACAATCTAAAGTTTTATTTGGGGCGACTAGTTCAGAAGTGGCACAACTGTTCAGCTTAAATTAAGAATATTACAATGTGCAGAATTCGTTTTTTATTTAAATATTAATACAAGACATTGTTGATTGTTCTTATATGTGCAGAATGCACTGAATCAACTTATGGTGAAGGCTGAGCTAAATTTTGGTGCAATGTCCAAATAATAAGGAAGCATGGTATAGATCCTGACGAAGACATTTAGAAGCAATATAAACAACAGAAACGCTAGTTTTGATGTTGACCATCTCAACGTAGACTTAGGGCAAAAAGGTTGTGGTGGTGTGATTGATTCTCGGAATGTACTAGCGGGAATTAGGCACTAATTGTTTTTAGTGACAGTAAATGTAAGTGTGTGGGCCTCATTACGAGAAGTGCGGTAAAAACGGGGTCATTACCGGCATGGAGGAACTAGCGGGTCCGTGCTCGTTTGAAGCCGCTAATAGCGGGTGATTACGCGTGCGCGAGCATGCGCGACCCCCATGCCGGTAATGGCCATACCGCCATGGCGCTTAAGGCCCTCCAACCCCCCGATAGCGCCATCACGGGAGCCGCCGATACCGTCTCTGCCTAGGAGGCACCCCTTAATACCGACCTGGTAATAACATCATGCTAATAACGAGCTCGTAATACCGGACCCGGAAGTGACATCATCGCATCGGAATGGGAAATGCATCTTTAAAAACACAATCCATTGCAATCCTCCCAAACCACCACTGCTACAGAGGAGGGACCAGGGCCTATCTATTCAAAATGTCAAAGGCTACCAGAAAATCAAACCCCCGCCTGTGCAAGAAGTGTTTTTCGGACGAAGAACTCAACATGTTGGCGGACACCCTTGCTGCCCATGCTGAGGAGATTAACCATCACAACCTCAAAAGGGAGGTGCAGCAGACAAAAAAAGAGATTTGGGAGGAGGTAGCCCGCAAGGTTTCTGCGGTCAGCACCACCCCACGGGCAGTCAAAGACTGTAAGAAACAGTGGGACGACCTCCGCCTTAGGGTACGGAACATCCTGGCCAGCAATAGGAGGGAGGCCATGGCCACAGGCGGGGGTGCCCACTCACCCACAAAACTAATGCGCTGGGAGGAGACGTGCAGTAACTTCATACAGATGGAGTCCATCGAGGGCTTCCGGGAGATGGAGACGGGTGCCGCAACATCTGGAGATGGAGGTGAGTGACCCTGCAGACCCCAGTAGGGGAAACCATGACGTAGCACAAGTGATCTGGAATAGAGTCTAGGCAAGGCAATGCATGTCCCAACACACACATCAGCATATCCATGTCCAGATGGAGGCCCAAACCCTGCCACACTGAAATGCATGCTGAGTGCCAATCCCATTACTAACAGACAGCCAACACACACGGACCGTGCCCATGTAATACATCAAACTAACCCCAAAACAACAGCATACCACCTGCCATGCAGCATTCCTGAATTGAGACATCACTGATGCCCTGCATCTCTTCTACCCCCCCAGGCACCGATGGAGAAGATGCAAGTGATGTAACACCCACAAGGGCATCCACGTCCCGGCCCAAGACTACAGCCACAGGCCAAACCACCTCCGGGGCAGCCTCGCAGGCCACACCAAAACCCAGGCCGAGTGCCCAGGCCATGGCCGCACATGAGGGCCCCACAGCTATGCCACACACCGGAACAACAGAGCTGGCAACACCAACAGAAGGCGAGGCCAGTGGCACCCATTCGGCAGAAACCAGTTCCGTGGGCGAGACAGCTGCCACTGCCCCACAGAGCGACATCGAAGTCGTAGCAGAGGAGTATGTGGATGAGGAAAGGCTGATACATGTGTCATGTCCACACTCCCCAAGCCCCCTGTCCACCTCCCAACCCCACACTCAGGACACACCCACCAGCACCATCGCGGATCCTGCCCTCCACAGCTCAGACCTCTCCACCACCCCCAAGGCCAATCCTGCCAATGCACGCCCGGTCGCAGCACCCTCAACCACTGCTGATCCCACCAACCTTGAGGCACGGCTAGCAAGGGTGGCGGCAAGACAGGACTCAATGCTGGAGCTTGTACGGCAATATGTTACGGAGGGTGAGGGCACCAGGCGGGAGATAGAGCAGGCCATAGCGGGGAACACTGCTGCCATCAATGTGTCTGCGGTGATGAAGCGAGACAGTCTAGGGGCTGCCACGCAGGTCCTGACCTCAATCCTGCTGCACATGCAGCATCAACAACCCGTGCCAGCCGTGGCAATCACTGCGGCAACCACCCCATCCACAACACCCACATCCTCAACAGCCGCTTCTTCTGCACCCTCCAGCCCTGTGCGTCAGACAAGGTGGAGTGCGAGGCAATCAGAAATGCTGCCCCCGGAGAGCAAGAAAGGACGAAAATAGTGTTGGACAACAATGGGAGTGGGTTACATGGTGTTGGTGGTGTTCACTGGGGGCTATGGGGTTTTCATTGCAGGGTATGGGGTGTTCATTGGGGTTATGGGGTGTTTTGGTGTAGTGGGGGGGCGGGGGTAGCACTTTTCTGTAGTCCATATTAATACACCCGTTGTGTACAAAATCATTCAATGCAAGGGAAGCCCTTATTTATATATTTTTATGACAAGTTCATAGACTGGTTGATAAACCCTTGTATAACGCCCCTCTCTTTGAATCCCCCTGACCTCACTGAGCCAAGAATTAGGTTTGTTTTGCAAATCAAAAGATTTATTGAAAAATTAAACAAGATATATATATCACACTTTTATAAATAAATTAATATTTGATAGCACACTTATGAATATGACAATGATCAACAATGGATAATATTACACTAGCACACTTTTTTTAATCACTTAGGAGTTGGTATAGAGTGGATAAAGTAGCTGAGAATGCTTTTATGGTTTCAAGGAAATGCAATGATGGAAAGAATGCAGCACAGAAATAACTGAGATGGTTTCCACAAGAGATAATATGATCACTTTTTCTTTAGACAATTCACTCCCCCCCCTATGCAATATAAGGAGATGGAAGGGGAGCACACAATTTCAGGAATACAATCAAATGCAATACCAATTCAGTTCCCCCCTAGCAAGCTTAGAGCAACAGGGATGATTTTACAACACATGCAAAAATACTTTAAATGTGCTTTGCAAAGAAGTGAAAATATGCTAAAAATGATTTTAATTCCCTATAGGAGATTCAGGGTAGGTGATAGCTACGTTGAATTAGTCCAGCCCAACGCTAGCAATGATTAATGAGGGATTATCAGGTTGAAAATGAATTTCAGCAGTTGCAAGCAAAAGACAGCGATTTTGACAGGTGGAGAAATTTGATTCAAATTGCAATTCGCTGCACTTTTTCCGAATGCGTCAAGCGCGATTACGGAAAAACTATAAGGAGTAGAACGTTTTAGGCTTGTTGGAAAGCTGGGGATCTTAGCTTTAAAATGAAAGTTAAATCTCATTCCTAGCACACGCGGTTCAAAAGGTACGGACGATTTTGTGGAGGTAAATTCTCAGAAATAAAGTAAGATTCAAATGGCAAATGACACTTTCACAGGTTTGAAATCACAGAACGGACACACGATTTCTATGCAGTTCTAAATAGGTGGAAATGGATTGAATTAGATTATTTTAAACTAAGAGATTGGTTCTGCACAGTTCTGGCTGGACACTCACACTCTCAATATGAACTAGGCCGTCAAGATCTGGTCAGGTTTAGCTGCGGTTATCTCTGCTCTGCTGGTCTGGATTTCTGGTTCTGGCAAAAGTTCTTGGCACTGCACAGCGGTCTGGTCTGGTCTGCTAGCGGCACTGCACAGCGGTCTGGTCTGGTTGGCGGTCGGGATACAGCTCTGCTTTCTGGGTCTGGTACTGGCACCGCAGTCTGGTCTGGGTCTCTGGTTCCGGCAAAAGTTCTAGCCAGAAGCGAACAGCACAGCCCGGCTGTTGAATAGTTTGGTTAGGTTGCTGGATTCTGGGGCCTCTGAAGGATTCAGCTTTTGGACTAGGCCTCTCTGCTGCAAGTTCTGAAGTCTGGATTCTAAGTTCTGGTTCTGGAGTCTTCTGGCAAAGTGCTTCGCAAGAAATCAGTTTGAAGTGGAAAGTGAATGTGTCTCCTTGGGTCTCAGTGGCTCTTTTTATGTCTTGTGAAAGTAGGTGGGAATGCTGACTTTCTATGCCCAACCCTCTGAGTATCCTGATAGGCTAGAAAATTCTCTGTGCTCTCACTGGAGAACAGAGTTGTGAGTCAGAGTGTTGCTACATTTTACAATCTATTGCTTTTACTTAGAAAATGAATTTTTCATAACTAACAGGTTTCCCAGATACACATGTCGTTGAAATTTCATGTACACATCACAGATTGCTTAAGGTACAGTTTGGTTCCAGGCACATGTTTCTATGAGCTTGGGTTTAGAAACGACAACATTTTTCGCTTTTTAGTGACTTTCGCCATATTGGTTTTTCCTCAAAATTTACACAAATGTGTGCAAGGAATATGGGCATCAGATGATGAAGTGTCAGATTTTTAACATACATAAATTTGGAGTAATACCCTATTTTCCGCTACTATGCCCCCAGAACATACTACAGAGTCCTAACACCTCTTAAAATGTGCACAGAAAAATCACAGGAATAATGATATTAATTATATAATTTTGACGATTTTGTACTATGAATTATCCATCTTTTTAAAATTATGCTCTGGCCCAGATGGGTGTGGTTTAGGTTCCAAAGCACATGGGGGGATTTCTGTCTGTCCCCGCTTCCAAGCTCAGATGGGTCACAGAGGCAGCGCCCCTCCCATTTCCATACGGGAGGAAGCCATTTACGACCCCCTGATTTAGCATTTGCCTGGAACAAAGGGAAGTTCATTGTTCTGTTTCCCTGCTTCCAGGTGCTCCTCCCCTAATTCAATCAAAGAGGTGTGATCTCCTTTTGGTGGGAATAGCAGAAGGCAGCCAGGCCTGTGAATGCAGTTGCTGGGCAAGTTACAACTCCTGTCGGGGGTAGTTGGCGGGCAGAATTCAATCTCTTTAAGCCAGGCTTCAGCCAAATGTCACTTTTGTTCCCATTTTTCTTCATTCAAATCAAACTTACAATTTTGACACATGCAGCTAGAACGCTGATTCTAAGTTCAAAACTATGACATTTAAACAGTTGCAACCTACGTGACACTCAACAGTAGATCAAAGTGCCTCATATAACATTCTGATGGGGAGCCTGGGTCCAGCAGCTGATTGACTGCCTCTAAAGAACGCTCATTTTCCTGAGCACAGCTGATGGACTAGAGTGCCCTTTTTAACAGTAACATTTCTGCATACACGACACTGGCCTCTTCCGTGTAGAACACTTTGGACATCATGACCTTTCTTTTGCAATTGCACTATTGGTTGTTCACTGCCTGGCTTTCTTTTGTAGTGCCAGGCAGTGTGTGCTAGTGGATGTCAGCCTGTCATTTCTTTGCAGGTATTACATGTGTTGTTGTTCAGTCCTCTCCCAAAGGTCAAATATACGCGCTCAGTATGCTTGGAGAACTGAACTTTCCTCATGTTTTGGCAGGATTAAAATGTGCAGTGTTTCATGAGATGATTTTACACTGCTGTGATCTGCAGCTTTCTTCCTTCCTGCATGTTCACTAACGCATAATGGGTTGTGAGATGACATATATGTACTCGATATGTTTTAAAGACCCATTATTTGCCATGTAGCCACTAACCACTAGACGGTTTTACATGTTATAATCACAAACTACTACAGCTGGTACATGAAAGAAAAAAGGATTATACAAAGGTTTTTCAATTCAATGTAATACTGTGATCCTGCTTCAATGTTACTTGGAGTCTAATGCTTCACCTTTCTATCGTGTTTTACAGTTGGATTTGATGTGCTGTTTTCAGGAATGGCAAGTTATATGCAGGCTGGATGCTCGTGCAGGTGGGGTTGTGTGCATTTAGATATCTCTGCAGGATCTCGACATAGAAGTACACATTTGGGGATTTGCACGTGTGGTGTGGCGGAGTGGGCTGTGTTAGGCGTTTTGACTGTACTACGATGGGCTCAGGGACTGCCCTATTAGGGTGCGATGTTATTGGGGACATTGCATTTTCTCCTGGGCAGCTTCCTTGACTCTACTTCTTCCCTAGATGGTCCTCTGTGCTTTACAGGGGGACATCATGTCATGGCCTTCACTGAACAAATGGCAGGAGATGCGAGGTTTGTGGTGCCTGTGGGGGGCTGCTGGGGGGGATGTTTAAATGGAGCTGTCGGGCTATTATGGAATGGGGTGGCTTAATGGGAGTTCAAGTTATTTGGAGAGGTGTCCAGGATGTTGGACTACTTGGAATGTGTATAGGAGTTTTTTCTGGTTTGCTGTTCTTGGTGTTTTGCATCTGTCTTTGGGGGGTTGGGTTGGGGTTCAGGGTCAATATCATAAATCAGGACCTGTTGTCTAGATTGGATAGGGTGGGGGTGGATTTTCTGGTCTGGAGGATGGGGGATCAATTAAGAGTTATTTCATGGAATGTGAACGGACTGAATAATGTGCAGAAGAAACGGAAAGTGATGTCCTATTTGAATGATTTGAATGGGGACATTTATTTACTTCAGGAGACTCACCTTCTTAAGGAAGATTTGGATGGTTTGAGGAAGGGCTGGGTAGGGAGGGTATACGGTTCTTCTTTTGATTCAAGGTCCAGGGGTGTGGTGATTTTGATAAGGAAAAATGCCCCGATTAAGGTACTAAGAGTAATAGGTGACAAGGGTGGTAGGATGATTGCCATTCTGACGAACATTCAGGGCAAGGTGGTTTCATTCTGCAACATTTATGCGCCAACCGTGGATGATGGTTCTTTCTTCAGGGAGGTTGCACAAACAGTTCAGGATCTAGGGACTAGTAACGTAATCTTGGGCGGAGATTTCAATACGGTTATTGACTATACCTTGGACAGGAGCAATAACAGATTCTGCAGGAGAACTGATGTACTAACTAAGGCACTATTGGATTTAATGGTGGAGCATGATCTGAAGGACAGCTGGAGGATGAACAATCCGTTGGTACGGGAATACAGTTTCTATTCAGGAGCGCATGCGACTTATTCAAGGATTGACATGGTTTTGATGTCAGGAGGTATGTTACAGAGTTATAAGGCGAGTAGTATTGGTAATATTGTGTTGACGGATCACGCACATGTGGTTCTTGATTTGAGATGGGATTTACCAATGGACAGACAATTTACGTGGAGACTGAATCCTATGTTGTTGGATAATGTTGATGAGATGGCCAAACTTTCAACAGAAATAGATTATTTTGTGGAGGAAAATTGTAATGGTGAGGTGGAGCTGGGCACAGTTTGGGAGGCCTTCAAATGTACTGTACGGGGTATGTTTATTAATTTGGCGAGAGGCTTGAAAAAGAAATGGGACAATTCGCAGTTGGAATTAGAGAATAAAATAAATGATTTATCACGGAAATTGATGGTGGATCCTTCACAGTTGTTTTTACTTCCGGAGTTGAATCGTTTGAAAAGGGAATTGACTGTGTTGATTTCTGACAGAGTGGAGAAAAGGTATTTTCAACAAAAGTGCACTTATTTTGAACGGGGTGAGAGGTGTGATCGTTGGCTAGCTTACAGAATGAGGTTGAGAGAGTCGGAGCGCTCAATCACATCGATTACGGACTCTGGTGGAATGACTACATTTGATCCGTTGAGAATAAATGAGGTGTTCATGAAGTTTTATGAGAATTTGTATAGAAATAAGACATACACTGATGCAACCAATGTAGATTTTTTGGGGGCAATCCCAGTCCCAGAAATTTCTGTAGAGGAGTCAACTTTGTTGGAAGAACCGGTAACTGTGGATGAGGTCAGGAATGCAATTTCTAAGTTAAATGTAGGCAGGTCTCCGGGCCCTGATGGACTGCCGGTGGAGTTTTATAGATGGTTGCCTAATTCTGCATTGGAATTGTTAAAGGATATGTATGTGACTTCTAAGGCTCGGGGACTGCTTCCAAATACGACTAGACATGCAACGATTTCGGTCTTTCTAAAGAAGGGCAAAGACGAAACTTTGGCGTCCAGTTACAGACCTATAAGTTTAATTAATGTGGACAACAAAATCCTAGCCAAGGTTCTGGCATTAAGGCTGGAAAATCTTCTACCGAAACTGATAGATCAGAATCAGTCGGGTTTTATTAAGGGTAGGACGACGTCCAGCAATATGAGGACTTTACTGTGTACCATCGCTAGAGCGTCAGAACTTTCAGAAGACTCGGCGGTTCTCTCATTGGATGCCGAAAAAGCATTCGATAGGGTCAATTGGCAATTTATGTTTAGTGTTTTGGAAAAAATGGGTTTTGGTCATCATTTTTGTTCTTGGGTCAGACTACTATATACCAAGCCCACGGCGGATGTCAAAACTAATGGTTGGAGGTCCCAATTTTTTGATTTGGAACGTGGAACGAGACAAGGATGCCCGTTGTCTCCTCTTTTGTTTGTACTCAGTGTTGAACCTTTAGCCATTAAGCTGAGAACTGAGGATGGCCTGCAGGGTATTGATGGTTGGGGTTTGAAACAAAAAGCTTGGCTATATGCTGATGACTTGCTGTTGGTCCTTAGGAATCTTGCTGAATCGTTGCCTGTGCTTATGAATATTCTGGAGGTCTTTCATCGGTGCTCTGGGTACAAGATTAATTGGGCGAAATCGGAAGTTCTACCCCTTGTCCCACTATGTGACAAACAATTGGTTACTGGGTTGGGCTTCAAGTGGTGTGCTGAGAGGTTAATGTACCTGGGTGTTTGGATTTTGCCAACAATTGCAGATTTTGTGAGAGTGAATATGAATGTGGTCTGTGCTGCTTTCAAATCAGATCTGGATAGATGGTCCTTGCTTCAACTTTCCCTTTGGGGGAAGGTGAATGCTTTAAAGATGGTGTCAACCCCCAGAGTGAACTATGTTTTAAGTATGGTTCCGTTGGAAATTGAGAAAAGGTATTGGCGGGAACTGGATAGGCTTATGCAGGGTTTCTTGTGGGATCATAAACCTCCGCGCCTGAGGATAAGTAAACTGCAATTGCCCTTGTCGAAAGGCGGGCTAGGGGTGCCAGACTTCAGGGCATATCATCTGGCCTTCATGGCCCGTACCTTATTTGCATGTATTAAATCAGATGGTACGGATTGGTTTGGTGCGGAATCTAGTCATGTGAGTCCGTTGTCACCCCGGGCTTTATTAACGAGTCAGCCATGCAGACGGAGGTTGGAGAATCCGTTGACTAAGAGTCTACGGACTTCGTGGTTGACTTTGAATGAGTGTTTGGGTTTCGATGCATTGAGAGACCCGAATGCTTCACTTTGGCTGAATCCGAGTGTTACATATGAAGGGAAAGTTATGTTCTGGCATGAATGGTTCCTTGCTGGGGTTCAGTGGATTGGGGACCTTTTCAATGGTATGACTTGGATGACTGCCAGAGAAGTCAAGTTGAAGTTTGATATCCCTACCTTTTGTATGGCGGACTATCGGAAGATCCGGAGAGCAGTAGGTGACGTAAATATGGAGAAAGGAGTCAATTTGGATTTGCTTGGTTGGATACCTGGGGTGAGTGGTTGTGGCTTGGTCAGCTATGTTTATAAACAAATTGTGTCCAACTACAAGATAAATGATGCTGTGAGACTGGATTGGAACCAAAGGATTGGTGAGGACATTGCGGAAGAGCATTGGTCTCGAATCTGTGAGAATGTGAAACTGTGTTCTTTGAGTCTGGTTGAAAGATCGCGGCAGATTAAGATTCTACATAGAACTTATTGGACACCGGAGCGTTTGATGGAAAGAGGAATGAGTGATAACTCTGACTGTTGGGCGTGTGTTCAGGAGAGGGGCACCTTTGAACATATGTTGTGGGAATGTCCAAGAGTGAGGGGTATGTGGTTCGAATTTGATCAGATTTGTGAGAGAGTTCTCGAAGAGAGAATCCACTTGGATTTTAAGACCATTGTGCTGGGCAGCACTGATGTGCTGGAAGATTTGAGTACCTCCCAGAGAAAGTGGATCTTTCGGGGAGCAATGGTGGGAAAGAAATTGATATTGAGAAACTGGAAAACATCTACTCCTGTTACAATTGAAATGTGGATTGCTGAGATGCATATTTTGGCTGATATCGAAAGGGTTTTGTACCTGAGGGTGAAAAAGAGTGCATTGTTCAATAAGATATGGAGTAAATTTCTTTTATTGTATTAGGCCTGATTTTAGATCTGATTTGACTCTGGGGGGTTTGTATATAGTTGCGTATGTAGGTTAGAGAATATGTGTTTTTTGTTGTAATCATCTAATATGTTTTTGTTCATCTTATTGTAATTTTGAAAATTAAAATAAAAATTTCAAAAAAAAAAAAAAAACAGTAGATCACTCATTTATTTTAAACATTTCGATTTTAGTGGCTTTAAGTCCAATTTCACTTATGCTGCTGACATCCACGGCTCAGCCAGTTTTGTTATGAACATTATTTCAGGCTCTTTCTCTTTCCAGATTTTGTATGCACACAAGACTTCATTCTGCTAGATGTCTGCTGGTGTTCAGTAAGATTTTTGAATATCTTGCAATGTTTGAAATAGGCATTTTGAGCTTGCATTCAGAGAAACAAAGGTGATTTTAAAGCGCTTTTTGAGCTAACAGGCACTGCTGTTTTTCCTTTGGCACCACGTTTCACTCATGGCGCTTCTGGCCCATCACGCTCGCACTGGGGGGTGGCAGGTCAGGCGACCATTTTGGTGTGCGTAAAAACTGCACAGTTTTCCTGGATTCTGGCCCCAATGTGGGCTTTTCGGCCATCTTGGATTTTCTAAACCCACAGCACCAAATGTTGCAGCATAATAACTTGAACGTGGGTCGATACACCTAACAAGCCCCCGCGCCCGACTGCACTTTGATTTCGAGTCGAGGGGGAGTCGGGTGCAAAGGATGTTTTGATCCACACGCTGGGATGTCCGCATCCTCTTCTTCCAATTCCGCAGATGGCAAAGTTCAGCATCTTTTCCTCCATCGGGGTCGATCGATCGGTTCTCCTCGCCGGTCCTGATGGGAGTATTGGGCGGTACCCCGGGCCCCTCGGATCTTTGCCCCCGGTCCCCGGGTCGTCCTCCTTGGTCAGCCTCCATGGTTTATCTCTCTCTCTTCTCACCTAGGATGACAGAGCAAAAGCGGCAGAAACATATTCGTAGACATTTCCCCACCACTATTAATGGTGGGGCAAACATATACATTTTATTAAATCAGGAGACATTTGCATTCAAGAATCATAGAATTTTATAGGCTATATGTGGAATATTTTAGGGTTGGACTTGTATTACTCTGGAGCGGCCCCCTCTGGGATTGCAGAGGACTCCTCCAGTTGCTGCAGAGTGTGCCTGGGATGGCAACACTTTAGCTGATTTATATGGAACCACTAGTCTTCCCCTTCCGCCCAACTGCCTTTGGGGATGTGGATCTTGTAGGCGACTGGGGAGATCTTGTCTACAATTTCAAAAGGTCCCTTCCATGTAGGCAGACATTTCCGCTGTTTGGCCTGGTTCCTTTGGAAATTGTATAGATAAACCCGGTCCCCTACATTGTATTCTTTCCTAGTAGTCTTCAAATCGTAGTGTGTCTTCATGCTATCGGCTGATTTTTCTAGGTTTCGCTGAGCATAGGCAAAAGCATGTTGGAGGTGTTTCCTTACATTTTCAACATACTTATGCGTTGTGGAGGCATTTATCAAGGTTTGCTCTTGGGTCCTGTAAAGCAAATGCTGGGGAAGCACCATCCTGCATCCAGTCATCAGCTCAAATGGTGACATTTTAGTTGCAGATGAAGGGGTAGATCTGATGGCCATTAGGACAAGAGGTAATAGAATATCCCAACTTGGCCCAGAATCTGCCACAAACTTTTTTAATATGCTCACAATGGTTTGGTTGTAACGTTCTACTGCCCCAGAAGAAGCTGGTCGGTAAGCAATGTGTAGCTTCCTTTTAACCCCCAGTATCTCCCACATCTTAGTCATTACTTCGCTGGTAAAATGGCTACCTCTGTCTGACTCGATCCTTTGGGATAGAACAAAACGCGAAAAGATGTGGTTGATCATCAGGGCAGCTGCTGTTTCTGCCTTGCAGTTTGGGGCCGGGAGACATTCCACCCATTTAGTAAATAAGCATGTCATCGTCAACATGTACTTATTTCCCCTAGAGGAGCGAATCACGAAGCCTATGAAGTCGACTTGCAAATCTGACCATGGCAGTGTCATCCCCCTCTTTTGGAGAGGCGCACGGTGTATGAGGGATGTTGGCTGAAATTGTGCACATACAAGACACCCCTTCAAGTATTGGTCGAGGTCCTGCCCCATGTGTGGCCAGTATGCAACCTCTCTTAAGCTCTCAAGTGTTGTGTGAAACCCCCCATGACCGGCTCTGGCCGCATCATGGGCGTGACTTAGCATCAGGCTTCGGAATGAGGTAGGAACCACCCACTGATCATGGCCAGCTTGGGATTTCCTTACCAACAAACCGTCTTGGATTCGGAACATTTTTGGACATTTCATCAACACTCTAAAGTCCTCTTTCCCAATGTAATTGGTATCCGTCAGGGGAAAGTTCTCCGGGTCCTCAATGTATTGGTAAAACTTACCAATTATTGGATCCCCCTTCTGACCCGTAATCAAATCAGCATCTGGGGTCTCCTTACTCCATTGTGCAGTTGAAAGATCATTGTGAGCATTTGTCTGGGACCTAGTGATAGCAGTGACCTGGATTACCCCCAACAGGGACTCAATCTCTATTAGATCCCCTTGGATGGCCATGGTTTTGGCCAGCTGATCAGCTAAGTAATTTCCAGTTTTGTCTGGTCCCTCTACTTTGGAATGACCCTTGATCTTCTTCCAGTAGATGTCATCCCATTCACGGTGACCAGATCATCAATGTTTTGAATTAACTTCCCATGTTTCAAGGGTTTGTTATTAGCCTCTGGTTTTCCAATTAACCAGGTGCTCCACGAACCCGTTCCGTACATAATCTGAATCTGTGATTATGACCAGTTTGTGGAGTTGATGTTGGACAGCAGTGAGGATGGCCTGATGCACAGCCATCAACTCTGCCACCTGACTACTTCGGGGACCAATCCTGTACCCAGCGGAGGGTTCTGGGGACTCATTCACCCATGCATTCCCTACGCCGGCCACAAGTTCTTTTTCCCCGTTGTTGTCAACATGGTAAGAACATCCATCCACATAGACAGTGGGCAGTCCCTCACACTTGTCTTCTTCAAAGACTTTGTGTGGGGAATTAAGGTATGCCTCCATGTTGTCCTTGATTTTTAGACTTTCGTCCTCGAGACAGTTTTCTCTGGCACAATCATGCAAGTCAGCCAGAGCTTGCGCAAGGAGAGTCTTCTTGTTTTGGCCATATCTGACCTCTACAGGAAAGCCTTGCATTGACAGAATCCAGGAAGTAATTCGGGAATTACTCACATTTCAGGCCCGGATTCTGTCACTTTGGAGATATTGCAGAGGCTGGTGTGGAGTCTCCACTATGATGTGTTCCCCCTAGATAAGCGGGCGGTAATTCTTCAATCCCCACACCATTGCCAGGAGTGCCTTCTCACAATCGTTGAATTTTTCCTCCGCAGAGGATCAAGTTTTGCTCGCATAGGAGATTACTTTATTGACCTTGTCATGCTTTTGATATAATACTGCAGTCAAGCATGTATTAGAGAACCCTGTCTCCAAGAAAAACTCCTTGTTTCTGACAGGGTAAGCTAGGCAGGGCGCTTGTGAGAGGCTTCTTTCGAGCTGTCTTACTGCCTCGGATTGTTCTGGACCCCATTTCCACTTGACCCCCCCTTCAAGAGATGAATAAGGGGTCTGGTGATCTCTGTGTAGCCCTCAATGAACTTTCTGTTGTAATTAGTCAGTCCAAGGAGGCTCCTTAGTTATATGATATATATGATATATGATATATGATATATGATATATGATATATTCCCGCAGAGTGTGGGGTCTTTCAGTTTCTGAAGTGCTTCCACTTTCTTTTCCTGGGGACAGAGACCCTGAGGAGTAATCTCATGCCCCAAGAAATTAACACGGGTTCTACACCACTGTGCTTTCTGAAAGGAAAGTTTTGCTCCGGCGGCCCTCAACTGTGTCAGAACATAACGGATCTCCGCTATGTGTTCTTCCACAGATGAACTTTTGATGAGGATATCATCTACATAAGCCAGGTTACCCCTCGCACCCAGGTCAGCCAGGGCCTTGTGGAGAAAAATGTTGAATTAATTGCCGGAGTTGAGGTATCCGAAGGGAGTCCGGGTCCATGGTGGTGATGGTGGCCCGGTCCAACTGGTACAGGGTGTGGATCTGCTCAGGGGTTAGATTGAATGGACTGGGTCTGATGCGAGGGATTGGTGGCTGCCTACGGGGGACTACTGGCTGCACTGTTGGTAATTGCTGGGCCTGTCTCACCCTCCTTCTCCTCCTGCGTCTCCTCTGTGCTGCCTGTTGTTGCTGCTGTAGTTGTTGTTGTAGTTGCTGTTGTTGCTGTAGTTGTAGTAATACATGCATGTCCTCCAGCCCCATGATTGCAACAGCTAGTGGTATCATTTTGGTGTGGGAAGGGGTGTGGTGTGTTTGTGTACTCCTTTTATGCTGGGACAGGCTCCATTGACTCCACCTGTGGTGATTGTGTGCACCTGTGGCAGTTGCCTTGACTGCAGGTTGCTGTTTACGGGTGGTCCGCGATGCCTGTATGGCCGCCATCGTGCAGGCCCTAATTACCGCCTTCGGGATGCCGGTAATTGCATGCCCGCGTGAGTTGTGATGTCCTCCAATTACCGGCATCCCAGTATTTACTCCACGAAGGGGCGCGTGTACGCGCGCGAGCCGGTATGAAGGGGCACGGTACGGGCGGTGGCGGTATTGGTGGGTTGTCAGGTCGTAATGGCCCGGACCTGTTAACGATGCCGGTAATACCATTCCACCTTCCTATTTTCATTACCTCCATTCTCGTAATGAGGCCCTATATGTAGTTAGGTATTTTTTTTGTTAGATTTATGTTTCTTCACGCTATTGGGTGTTATCATGGTAGGGACGGCTTAACATTTTGCATTTATTTTTTAAATAATCTTTTTTCATTGTAATGGACTCACTTTGTAGCATTTTCTGTTATATGTTTTAATCATGATGTCACTTTGTGTGTTAATTTGCCTCGCCAAGTGCGGTAAGATGTTGATCAGTGAAATTAAATAAACATGATTTGATTATCATTTTGAACCGGAACTTTTTAAAGTATTATCTTGTATAATCCACAGTTCCTGTAGGTCCAGCATAGCAATTGTATGTTTTTTTACGTTCTTTCCTAGACAGGTACCACCCTGTGGAATATTTGTCCTCACCCACAGCTTGTATCTTACTTCAGGCGCTGTACCACTGGTTGTTATGGGTACATACTCTTAGAGAGGAAGTAGGGGAGTCTTGATTACCTTGTAAATCTTCTGAAGGCACCATAACTACACACTTGTCTCCTTGTACGCCAATCTTATTGGAAAGAGAACCAATTTGAAACCGCTGCAGTGCCTGCCCCTGGGTACATAAGTCTACGTGGATTCTATTAGACAGTTTTAGCAATATTCTTATGGCAAATTGCAATGCAGCATCTGGTGTAGTAGCTACCACTGAACTTCCTTCTGACATTTCGTTGTCTATTACATTGCTCCTTCTTGTGAACAAAGCTGTGGAGCCAGACAGGTCGTGATCTCAGGGCTGCCCTGGTTCCACCACCTGCTCTGTTACTCCCTCCAATGATGTGATTTCCTCAGTTGGCTACAATTGTTCTATTTCAGTTTGGAGGAAGTAATATAAATGTAGTACTGAGTTGTTATATTCTATAACTGATTTAGCACTTTGAGTGCTGATAATCACATCGGCCTCTGTTTGCACAATAGCCCTAACAGGATAGTCATTTCCCAAAAAGCAGTGATTTTCCCACTAAAGTCCAACTTTATCGGCTGCTGCACTTTCCCAGGTACTTCAGGGGGCAGTTGTTTCCTATTACCCCACTTTGTAAAGGGGATGGAGGATTTCCGCCTCTTGCCTTCTCAGAACGTATGTCGTACTTTCCCCTCTACTCTTCCCCTTACATTTCCCAGGCGTGATATTTTCAACATTAGGGTCAAACGCAGTAAAACGGTGTAAAATGGGACTCAGTGTGAATTTGTATTCCTTTATATGAATATGCACCTCCTCAACAGTCCGCAGGTCTACAGACGGCCGACTAAACACTTGAGACACATTTAGGATGCGTGTGCCTATGTGCCACGAAATGATTTTGAACACTCAAAACAATCCGTTGCGCAGAAGGCTAAGCCCCTAGACCACCAGGGTAAGGCAATGGATTTCCGAGCTCTGCTCTGATCCAGCATTCTATCGGCCAATACACAGAAAAGTCTGCAGGAGCGCCACACCAACTGCCGACTGAATGCTTGAAACACACTGAGGACGTACTCGCTGACACACCGCGAAAAGATTTAGAACGCTGAAAACAGTGGATGGTGCAGCAGGCCGAGCTGCTACACCACCAGGGTAAGACAATGGATTTCCGAGCTCTGTTCTGATCCAGCATCCAATAGTCCATTAAACAGAAAAGCCTGCAGGAGCACCAAACAAACTGCGGATTGCACACTTGAAATGTCTACATTTTTATTAGAATGTAAAACAAACAAATATATCATTGTTGACAATATGGTATTTAATACATGGACTCATACACATAGTTAAGCATCAGAGAAAATATGGCAAGCATAAACGGGGCACAGTGTGTGTCATCCCTTGACAGGCATGTCAAATGTGCATTAGTGAGGAATTGGTGTTAAAAAACAGGGTTGGGATACAAGGGTTTCTACCCATGAAAGAAATGCTTCACGAATTTGTACACATTTGAATGCATTCAAAAATAAAAGAAACCTTCATCAAATCTATGTTTTTCGATGTTAAGGCTTTGTAACTAATGTTTTAAATACACATTTCAGAATCAGTGGATTTGTGTATTGGGGTCTACATTGCAGGAATCTATATTTATGACCTTGATATTAAGACATGGAACCTTGTGAAATGTATTGCGCCTTGTTGGAATATCTAAGACTGTCAGTTTCAGGGAGTCTTTGAATGGTTCTGAATCTTACCTTATGACAGACTCCCCATGCTAGAAAGATTACTCACTGTGCCCCCATCCAAACCAAAGACCGCCCGAATAAAACCCCCATTCCCTCAGTACTGCAGCACCAATGAACTACTAAGACCTCTTTTGAAAAGGAAATATCCACTCAGTTTCATGAACTTAAAGACATCAAAGTGTTATCAGGGAAATTGATGTTAATGTTGTTTCGAAGAAGATATGAACTAGAAGGCAAACATTCAGATATATGTGGATTGACTGAAACACACAATGATTAACTGAATGAAAGCTAATGAATAAGAAATAATTACCACCTATTTTAATGGTAACTATATTGATGAACATATCTTTTTTTTCAGAGAACGCTGGTCTGAGAAGAAGGAGCTTGTACAAAGGACAGTTCAACAAGTTGTAAAATGCGATATCATGAAAAGCAACCCCCTGTTCCCGCTCTCTGTCCCTCAAGCTGATTGCCTGCTCACAGTATACTATGTGGAATTCAACTGCCTTCATATGAATTCATACCGCACTGGCCTGAGAAACATCTCATCTCTCCTGAAAATAGGCGGCCATCTTGTGATGATTGCAGTTTTGGGGTGCACTTTTTTCTTTGCTGGGAAAATTAAGCTTTCATCTTTGTGGCTGGATGAGGGGTGTCTCAGGGAAGCTGTTTGTGATGCAGGCTATGCTATTGAAAAACTAGAGGTGTTTCCAAGAAGTGCTCAAGATAAATTTGACATTTCAGATTACACCCATTTAGGTTTACTTGTTGCTTGCAAGCAAAGGAATGTTTAAAAGAACAAAAATACCCCAATTGATGATGAGTTTGCAACTGTAATTATGACATTTGCAAGATTCTTTTTAAAGTAATTCAGACCATCTTACTCTTTAGATCAAACACCAATGGCTCCCACTTGATCTGATATTCAAATCACGTTGCTTGGACTTTGTTATCAATAAGCCTAGTCGAACACTTACTACATGTGAGATGTAATCGGAGCATGGGAGGCAGCTCAAGACTAGCCTGTTGCTAATCTTGCTTCACTCTGAAGATTCCTTAAATCCAGGAATCAAGGGCATATAAGTAACCATACTCTACCTTTGCACCAAGCATTTGGGGCAGCCTACCTGAAGCTACCCAGCCTTTTCTCAAACCTCTTTGACTCTTCCGAGCCTTTAAGACTCACAGCTCTGTAATCCTCCTATTCGGACCCTTGACTGGTTTCTCCTCTCCAGAGCGTGCCTAACACATCTTATGCTCTACGTTCTTTGTTGATGTAACTTGTTCCAATCAGTTATTTCTAAAGAGTTCCCCTGACACTGTTGCAAGGTCTACTCAATATGGATTGTTAAATAAACTAAATACTCAGCAAATGTGTACTGGTGGTAAAATTGCAAAGTTTTGATAAATATTGTTGTGTTTATCCTGTACAAATTGCAATGAATTTGTTAGACTTTTGTCCTCATATCTTGAGTTGACAATGGCAATATATTTCAAATCCTATATGGCAAAGCCAAGAGGGTGTTCTTCCCAGAATGGCATACACTGACATTTTGAATTTTGTCACTTGTGAAGTGTGGAGATTATGCTGTTTCTTAAATGTAAATGATGGGGCTACACAAAAGGAAAGTCAAAACTGCAACAATAAATCAAAATGTCTTCTCCAAGATAGTGTCTCTCCTGCCAAGGTGGTGGCCACGCCTCTTGGCCTCTGACATCAACATTTATTGAAGCTTGATTAGTATGTGACAATGATACTCAACTCAGTGGCGTTTATGTGGGCCGCTGAAGTACGAAAGGATGAATCAGTCCATTTAGGATTCACAACTGTAGCCTACAGTGTACACACCTAATTCTGACAACGGGGATCTATTTACTGAGCCATCTTGTCTACTTTCAAAGCAGGTTTTCCATACAACTGTCTTCTATACTGATAATTAAAAGTAGGGACTTCGAGGTGCTGAAAAACTGCATCATATACTGTACAGAAATTGCAAAAGATTCATCCCTAACAAGATGACAACCAGCACATTGCCCCTAATAGGAGCACATATGTTGATCCAGTATCCTGCAGGGTGGGATACATGGTGACAGTGTGTGGTGCCTCATACGTGTGAGGGCATGAACCAGTTCATGGGAACAGGGACCGAAGGATTCCCATTTCAGTGCTCAATACAGGCTTGATGTGAAGAAAACAGCAAAACTCCAGATGCTCAGAATCTTCATGGTTGCGTATTTCCCAGCTCAGGCCCTCCTCATAGCAGTATTTCCATGCATGTTCCATTCCTTCCTGCAGCTTGCCTTGTCAGCAGACCTGCAGGAAGCAGGCTAAGTAAACATCAGTGCAGGGATCAGGTTTACTTTCGATGCCAGGTATTTAGCCAGGTCACATTCCTCATAGCCTGGAAGCGGTTAGCTTGATTAGCCACATGTCAAAGCTGTGATTACCTAGAAGGCACTGTGGTAAGTGTGACTGCACAGATAACCACACTCATACATGATGTAGCATACTACACTGTTTGCTCTATCTGTTATAATAATATTGATAATTTATATACTTATACCGCAGGCTGAATTGTCCCTAAGTTTGCTTATTGCCCATGGGATTGTCACTTGTGAGCCATGGTACCCTCTTAAAGTAAAAGTGAAATAGTTTATTTCAAGGGTTGGTGGGGGAGGAGGGTTGCCTAGTCAATGGCACCTCACTTTGTAAGGAACCTGACAGCACAATGTCTTTTACTCTTACCTGGCCTAGTGGACATGGTGTCTCCCCTGCTACCCAGTTTGTGTGAGGGTCTGCGAAGTGGCACGTGGGTCTAAGTCATTGGGGAAGGTTGCAGAGATCTGTTGGTTCTAATCTGCCACGCATTGCTTTAGTTGTTTTTCCCTCTCAGGGCATGTGGTACTGCTGCAACCTGTCCCTTCTACAGGACCCAGGAAAGCTCTCTTAGGGCTTATGCCGAGTAGCAGTTCTGCTTGCAGCTTCTGCTGCCCACACAGAGGTGTGTAAGCTAACAAAGTGTTCTAATTTTAGCACCCTCAGGAGAATGAATTGCTTTGCTGACTCATCTAGTATTCAAATATGGGACCTGTAGATTGCCCACAGATGTTTGCAGCAAATGCATCAACCCTCTGAGGTACATTATAAATTATATAAGGATAGATGAAAGATTGCTTTGGTACATGGGAAACGTAATTCTGAAGGAAAGGCAGATTAAAATCTAAAAGTGATGGATACAATACTTTGGGCCTCATTACGGCCCAGGCGGTAAGGGGTTAACGGCGCCGTAAAAGGTGTCGGCCCCGTTAAACCCTTACCGCCTAATTACGAGGTCCCTTTGCGGGGTCCCGACCTGAATGGCTGGTTTTACCAGCCGTTAAGGTAGGAACCCGCAAAGGGACTTTCGAGGTAATTACGGTACCGCAATTTGCGGTACCCTAATTACCGCCTTCCCCATTCCCATTGAGCCGTATGGGGGCAAAAAAGGGAATGGGGAAGGGCCAATGGTGAATGGAGAATTACCGCCCCGCCAACCTTGGAATGGGGCGGTAATTCCGCCATTCACCATGGCGGAGTTGGTAAAATACTGGCGTCAACCATGGCGCTAAAACGCCATGGTTAACGCCAGGGTCGTAATGACCCCCTTTGAGTTAATAATGATCCATTAGGCTGCTTTGAGCAGCCTTCCATAAAATCTTTTTAGCACTTCACCAGAAAAGAAGGTGTCCGCTATGTGCAATTTATTCAAGGTCCTGCCACCAAGTAAAGTCAGTTCTGTCTGAACTGCTCTGACATGTGCCCTCTGCGCAGGAACACAAGCAATCAAAGACATGCCTTGAGGGACAGACTGCAGACATTTGGTGCATAGGTTAGGAGGATTAAAGCTTCCGTCAGTCATTGGTTTTAGCTTGCCTTGTTATGTGAAAAGGTGTCTGCTCAAACATGGGTCACATACTTCCTGCACATTTGTGATGAAGGTGCACCTCACCAGTTATTTCCAACATGCCGAAACATGTTTCAGGGTGCATGTGTTCCTATGCAGATGTGAGTTGGTCTGGAAGTTCTAAAAGGACTGTTCTCACTTTTGGCAGGCCTGTTTGATCGCGCTTCAGTGATGTCATAAACTGTTTAACATAATTATGGTATGGAATGTTTCCTAGGCAAATGCTAATGGTTATGGCAGATTTAAACCTTTGAATACACGTTTTGGTTTGGGAGAAATCAAGAGTGTCAGAAGAAAAGGCCTAGCCATTGTGCTTTGCTCATGTAATTGCCTGTGAAGTCACTTCCTGTGAAACCACCTGGATCAAAGGTTGTGCTATGAGGCTTGCTCCCTAACACATGAGAGGTTGAATTCTGTGTACAACGCAAGGCTAACTTCAAAAGGTGTTGTTTTTATGCAAGAAAAGGCTAAATGGGTACCCGGTCTGCCCCATCAGCTGTGCATTTCCTATTCATTAATAAATTGGCTTTGACAATGAGTGCATCACCAAAGCCTGATTACCGGGCAGTACTCCATTTTGCCTCAGATGAATTACATAGGCACTTGGGAGATATCTTAACCATGTGTGCTCAGGATCCCAACTGTGCTTCTAACCGCCATGGTCACAGTGCATTCATCTACTAACCCCTACAATGGTCCCAGATTTTGGGCTGTCTGCCTTCTCTCCAACAACCCCAATGGTTTGCAGACGGTGGTGGTATACAACTGTATCACTACCTACCTGCTGACAACAGACCTAGTGAGCCCCATCAATCTGGAATCTGCAGCATGCACTCTATAGAAACCACACTTACCCACATCTCCAAAGTCCTCATGACTGCTCACCACTCACTCTTCCCTCCTATCCTCATCTTCCTTGATCTCTTAGTAGCCTATGGCACAGTTGATCACCTACCTGACTGCATCACCAACTGCTTCTCCACCATCCACCATGGGGTGGCCCTGCATTGCCTAATGCCAAACTCCTCTAACACAGAATTGCACTCTTCATCAGGTACTAAGTCCACTCCCCATCTACCTTCTCCTATATCTTTTTCCCTTAATCGATCTCTCAGTTCTCACTGACAGCAAACTTTAACTTCAGAAGTTGACAACCTCTACTGCTATAGATGTAAGGTTCAACCTCTTTTACATCTGGAAAATCCATCCTCACCTCCCATATCTCTGCTAACACTGGGTATCCGCTCTCAGCAGACAAATTCCCTCTCCAGTCGCCTTCTTGGCTCCACCTGAGGTATTTAACAACTCTCTATAAAGTTCATTACTTTGCCATTTGCCACCTGCACCATCTTCAACCTACCCATTTCCTCACTCCCACTCTTCACGATCTAGGATAGCTGGCTTTCCACACAGAACCAATATCTCTGGACTTTTCCCTCGGGTCTTCAAATCAAGTCACAGTGTAGGCCTTCCCTAACTGATACTCTCCTGCTACTCTCCTGCCTGCAGTGTGTGATCCCAAGCCGTCTGTGAACATTACAATAAACGTTGCATCCTCTCCAGCCTCCCACTTCCAATTATACATGATTCAAGCTCCCCACCACTGTAACTCCTCAAGCACAGAATTAAAGACAATACCACCTCTATCTGAGCTTAGGATCCCCCTGAAAAGGCACCTATGCCCCATAGAATGCCCTCTTTTAATTCTCTGGCTGGATTCTCAATCCTGATTCATTATGCCCAGCTTTGCCCGAGACAATAATGCTTTACATCTGTACTCCATGTGACTAATATGTGAGTTTGATATCCTCTTACTATGTAACCAGCACCAATCCCACTTAAACTAATGTCTTGTAAATGTCTTCAAATATACCCAATGACTACTATGTAGGGTCAGATTAGAGGTCCAGAAGGGTCCAGAAGGGTGATTGCTGCACTGAATGCCCTCCAACATCACTCAGGTTTTATTTAGTGGTAAAACATTTAACAAAATGTTGCATGTTACTGCATGTTTACCAAAAGGTTTTGTCCAACCAGCTACAGATTTTACAGCTATTCTGAAGGGGAACTGATCAAATAAATAATACAAAACATCAGGGTCTGCACATTACCCATGTAAAGATGTCCTCTGTGCCTACAAAAACATGCATGTGCTCAATGGAAAATTGTGGACCCGGTAAAATCTATGAATACACAGCAGGTTAATAGTAGCTATGCGGAGAATTGTGCTGCTGCACAAGCATATCACATGATTTACCCTGTGGCAGGAGGAATACCATTGAGTTTTCAGTACTGTTCCAAGAGACAGAATTGTGCTCACTGAAGCTTTAGCAGCGAGAGCCTAGAAAATGTAATATCAGAATTACCTTATCCCCTCTCCAACCTTCGATCACCTTAGAAGTTAGAACCTGCTCTGGACTGCTTGTTTCCCCTTGCCAGTCGCCTCTCTTGTAGTAGGTGGACCCTCCTCTGGACTCGTTTTTTCTGCTGTCCTTACTCCTTCCCTGCCCTGGCAGTCTCTCTTCTTGCTATATGGAACCTTCTCTGAACTGGTTGTTTATACTCTCCTTAATCCTTCACCATCTCAACATTCTCGCTTCTTGGTAGATGTTTAGGAATGTGACTAATGCGAAAAAACAGTTCCAATGGAGAGTGAATGCAATCTATCAGAAAAGCAAGTTTAATTATATGTAATCAGCCACAAGGGATTATGTAACACTTACCTTGGACTCTGCGAGGGCACCTAGGTTCACGGCGCCCTGCTGGGTAGTGTGGTGCAGTGTAGGGCCCTCTGCTTCTGCTGGGTTTCGGGCTACTACTGGGATTCTCACCTAAAACAAGAACACATGTGTCAGGAGTGTGATGAATATTATTGTATCTCCAACCCACCTCCCCCTGGTTAACTCCCCTCACCTTTGGGTTTACCTTATGGCGCCCTCCTTCCTGCTGTCTAATGCATGGGCACGTAGTTTCTTGTTTTGTTTGTGTGTAGCTACAGTTACTTCACTGGAGATGCCCAGTCCTGCTGTGGCTTGTGGCTCTCTCTTTATGCTGCTTCTCTTTTGGTTAGTTTTCTGTCCTTGCTCCTTGGTTTACGTGTTGAGTTCTCTTCTGCTTCAGAGCACAATACCTTGAGCTGTAGAGAAGTCTAAGTAGCACCAGTGTCCATGAAATGTCTTTGGTGCCTTGTACACCAGTGAGCGATGCTGCTGAATGTCTCACACTCCTTGTAGTTGTGAAAGCATGCGTGAGGCTGACAAACGCATTAATGTCTATGGGTCCACTGCTGAAGGCAGTAGAAACGCGAAGCGAGGCTGCATGCATGGAGGAGCTTCTGCTTGTATTGACATGCTAGCAGAGCTAATGGCTCTGTGGGGGCGCCAATTGTGACACAGTGAGGTCCAGCCTACCCCCTTCCTGGTCTTCTTAGCCCTGCTTGTTGTATGCATATGAGGCTTGTTGAGAGTGTGTGTGTTCTTAGGGGCTACCCTGGTAATCATGACAGGTTAGTCATCTTCGCGATGCTGAAAAATAACAGTTCCTTCCAGTGCTCAACAAAGTTGCACCTTTTATACACTATTTACATAATTACACATATTTGTGTTCCAAAGTTATCCCACAAAACCATATTGGCTAACCCTTATACAAAGAAATCTAATCCCTCTACATTCTGTAACCCCATTGGACACATTGGGCCTCGTTATAAATTGGCCGTCTGAAAATAAAGTGCTGGTAATAAGGTGTACTGGCATGTCTGCCACCTTACCAGCAAACATCTGCCGATATTACCGGCCCAGTAACAGCGTTGACGGTAATGCTGGCAAATCCCACCATGGAGTCTTATAGGACTCCATGGAATGGGGATTTAGTGGCGTTTCTGATGGTAATTCCGGCATACCAAGTAGCACTGATGGGATACCGGCAAACCGGTAATGAGCCTAATTTACTAAACAAAATCCCTTTTACACATGGTCTCATTGTACATAGTCATGACATCCAAAAATATAATCTGTTTATTAACTCAAAACAATTCAACAGTTAACTTGCCCCATTTATCAGAAAAACTTTAACCTAGTAGGTGATGTGCAAGGCTAATCATAAGTACTTCAAAAACAAAGGAGGGAGAGAACAATTTTAATTCCTTTGAACCAGCAGCTAAGTTATCGGCCCAAACGTGGCAGCGTCTCATATTATGTCTTCCTGCATTCCTGCACGTCACCTTATTTGCAACTACAATCTGAAATCATGCAGCCTCCAGCACACAACCTGCATAACTTCCTGAGAGCCCATAAGACACAAGAAAAGCTTTGCTCTTAAGCACCCCTTGCAAGTGTTTTATTAACTAACCCCCAATTCAAGCCACTGTGTTACTGGATTTTCCTGCACATCGAACAACAAACCTACGTGCTCTCAGGAAGATTGCCTCTTGCATCTACAAACCCAATCTGGTCATAAAACCCAACGTGATGGCCTTCCATTCTGTTCTCGCATTCAGCACTTTGTGATGCTATCACCAGCTGCCCAAATGTGATTCTCTGCCTACCACCTTCCATGTCCTCAGTCATCCAGGTCTCCAAGCCAAGCAAAAACCATTACTGCAAAACAAAAGAATCTGCGGCTCACACAATTCCCAACTAAGAGAAACTCGTACTGTGCGATGTCTCCATGTATCCACAATGAAGGCCATGTTTACTAATATCCTAAAATATGTCTGCAATTTAACCCATTGTCGAATCCACACATGGGCACTGTTCAAGATTACCTCACAATGATTTCCCATCCGCAAGCTTCTCTGTCAAGTGCAGGACTCTCCCGGTAACATGCTCATATGCTCTACAAGTGTACATTGCACAATTACCATGCTACTACTAATTATGTTTGTTGCTAACCATTACAAATATCAAATGAATCCAAAACTACACACTAAGTAACACTTATTCTGATTCCTTTAGCTACACAAAACATGTATTTAGTTGCAACATCGCATCTGATCCAGCTGCATCATGGCCTAATACAACTTGCGTAATGTAAACCTCTTTCCCGTCTTGCGACCTCGAACCTCCACCCCAACATATGGAAACTGATCTGGACTAGTTGTTTCTGATGTCCTCACCCTTCACCTCCCAAGTCCACTCTCTTCTAGTAGATGGCCATGCTCTGGACTGATTGTTTCTGCTGTCTTTTCCCTTCCCCTCGCCAGTCCTCTGTCTTCTAAGTTGATGGAACCTTATTTGGACTGGTTATTTCTGCTATTTGTGATAATATTTAGTACATGCCCATCTCTCCTCAGTAGTTGCATCTTTATATGCAATGTTACCACTCTCCGCTCCTCTGTCTCGCTGATGGGCAATTCTATCCTCACTGCCTGCCTGTCTCAAATCCCCTGCAGTTCCCCGCTCTCTCACTCTCCACACTTCTATAGCCGCCTCTCTCTTTTTGCTCAACAGTTTGTATTCTAAGTTTGTCTTTTCATCCTCTCGCACCCTCTGCATGTTTCTTCTGCCCACCTCCCTGCTTAGATTTTCCAATCTGCTCTATGGTGGCATTCTCATCAAATTGTATGTTTTCCCAATGCTCCAAATATGGGACTGAATGCTGCCAACCCTCGCCTCTCTCTGGCCACTTTCCTCTAGGCTGTTGTCAGATTTGTTTTAAATGCCCATCAATTATGTGTTGAAGATTCTAAAAGCTCTGTTGTATGTATCTAGCTAGTGTGGCTTACTAGTTGTTTTTAGGCCTAGGCCAATAATTCTGAAATGCTAGGAATGGCTAGAAACATGATTCTTTAGTGTATTTGCAATTATTTGAATATATTTAAGTGATAGAGTGCGTTTACCCTGCTCTCTTTCCGTGATTTATGTCCCTTACACTGAGCAGAAGTTCCTTATAATTTAGCGTTATAGACTGAGAGAGTGGTCATTATGCCAAGCGATAATTACCTTTCCACTGGTCTATAAGGTTGTTAGCACATGGAATTGTACAAATAAGCAGGAATGCGTTTTGTATTATGGGGGAAAAGGAGCACACACAAGTAACTTGTATGTTAAACAAATACCATGGAAGAAGTACCAATAAACTTTAAAAAGTTTGTGTTTCATTGTCGTTTGTCGCGCTGAGTTTCCACGCAATTTGGCTGGAGTGCCTCCAGGGTACGCTGTGAGTTTCCACAGATGCATCCCAGCCAAATTGCGTGGAAACTACATGCGTACCCCGCAAGACACGCACAAATCCACTGGAAGCTAACCCCTCCTGATGGGACAGCCACACACCAGCCCACATCACCTGTGACCACACCCCGCAGGCAGCCCACACCACATGGGACCCCAATCACCCGTGACCCCACCCCGCAGGCAGCCGACACCACATGGGACCCCCATCACCCGTGACCACACCCCGCAGGCAGCCCACCCCACATAGGATCCCCCAGGCACCATCACCCGTGACCACACCCCCAGGCAGCCCACACCACATGGGACCCCCATCACCCGTGACCACACCCGCAGGCACCCCACACCACATGGGACCCCCATCACCCGTGACCAAACCCTGCAGGCAGCCCACACCACATGGGACCCCCCATCAACCGTGACCACCCCCGTAGGCAGCCCACACCACATGGGACCCCCATCACCCATGACCACACCCTGCAGGCAGCTCATACCACATGGGAACCCCCCAGCTCCCATCACCCATGAACACACCCCACAGGCAGCCCACACCACATAAGACCCCCCATCACGAGTGACCACACCCCGCAGGCAGTCCACACCACATGGGACCCCCCATCACCCGTGACCATACCCCGCAGGCAGCCCACACCTTATGGTACTCCCTCCATCCCCCATCACCCGTGAACACACACACTGCAGGCAGCCCACACCACATGGGATCCCCCATCACCCGTGACCACACCCCGCAGGCAGTCCACACCACCTCATGTTCCACCTCCCCAACACCTGTCACAGCAACCTGCAGTCAGGCCACCCATACTGGACACCACCTGAATGCCGGATGATGACATAGTGACACACGTTCACTCTATCAATGGCGTGCTCAGGACCTTACATGCAGTGTAGTGAGACCACCCTTAAGCCCCTGTACACAAAACACACAGCAAACAATTATAAAACCATACACCTGGCCCACAACTACAGCGTCACAGCTGATCACACGCAATTGCTTACTGCAACCACATCTCAACATACACTTCCCAAATGTGTATGGCAAAGAGAGGCCTGCATGGCATGTGACCAAGTAATGTCAAAATAGCACATGTACAAATACTCACACAGTGAGAAAAAGAAAAGCACCCTCGATTTGTGTCACATAAAGAGACATTGGCCTGGCGTATCACGGTATGAGCACACAACACCTGAACATATCACCCCATAAAAACACGAGTGACCCTCCCATGTGTGAGGGACATGACATGACATGCAATCAAATTCCATGATATTCAGAATGCACATGTACACAAGTGTGCAAAGGTGCAAATACTCCTGGCAACAAAGATAACCTGCCAATCCGGGGTCAATTCCAAGCCTAAATGCAGACAGGATTTGCAAACTGTCAGGTGGTGTCTGTTGGAATACATAAACACAGTCTATAGATGGTGCATGCCAAAGATCCAGTGCATGTGTGCAAGTGGCGTGTGAGGGGACCTCATGACAAGTTCAGCGGGTACACAGCTGACCATAGCAGAATTGCACAGGACGTCATCAGGGCAGAGGAGTACCAGAAGCACAAGCATAGAGGAATGACTCAAGTCATGATTGTGTACATGGCAATCATACCGTACCCAAACAACAAATAGTGCAGCATTGGACTGTCCATTTGTAAAACCATAGCAATTGAAACATATGAATTGCAAAGCAGGATGTCAAAGAACATGAGAGACAAATACATTATCACAAAGACATGGCTGCAAAGGCCCTTACACTGCATCAAGGTGATCCTGTGACAAAATTGAAAACATTTCACACTCTCATCACTCACCAAACCCCCCCACCCCAACACACTGAGGACCAATACACAATTATGCTGCACATGTGAAATGAAATACCACCACACGCTGCACACTCCAAGTGCACCTTACCACCCATCCATTGGTCATGCACACCAAAACATGCCCCGTGAAAATGGATGTCAAACATGACACATGCATGCATTTGTGCACACACATGAACAACATTGGTCATCATCAGGGACACAGAACAGAGTAAGGAAGAGTCAAACTTGCACCAAACCATTGACACCAAACACCATTTTGAGTAACAATTTAAAAAATATATTAAAAACCAGTATTGAAGTCATACATATTCAAATAGAAATGACCAAAAAGTGCATGAAATAAATAAATAAATACAAGATTTGCAAGATGAATAAACATTGTACGGGAATTTAAAAAATCAAAGTGAAATATGAGGTCCATGTCCATAAATGAATATCCAAATGAAAACTAAAATTAAAAGAAAACCATTCCTTCATGTTGAACACAAAAGGATCCAAAAATATCTAAACTATTCACAAATATGAGAGGTCCATTGTCCCAAACGTATGATGAAAACATGACAAAACATTCCTGAAAAATGGAATAAAACAACTATATACAAAAAGTGGAGCACAGTCCAAAAACTCAAAGAAAAGGGAAAAACAAATGAAACTTACACCTAAATAACTATATACAATGGCATCGGGCTAGTCCTTTTACTCACCGTGCTCCCCCATAGTCTCCGCCCGGGCATCATCAAACACTGCGTCCACTTCCACTAGGCGGGCCTCCACTTCCCCCTCGAGGGCTTGCAGGGACTCCAACATGCTCCTCTCAAACTCCCTGTAAGTCTCCTCGAGGACCTCAGCCCGCCTCTCTGCCCGACGCAGTGAAATTGCTGCCCTGGCCATGGTGAGTCTTGCCTCCCATGCCCGCTGCCGCTCTGCCCTGATCAGCTTACCCAAACGCTCCAACACGGTACACATCCTTGTTGTAATGTCCACGGTTGTCTCCTGCCTGATGGCCGATACCTGCCTCCCTGTCATTGAAATCCCTGAGTCCTGTAGTCTCCTACTCTGAGCCTGCTGCTGCCAAATAGCCCGGTGCCTGCGCCTCAAGGACAGCCTCCGGGATGATGACAACCCCCGGGGCCATCGTGCATGTGCCCTGCTCCTTGGTGCCTGCTCTTCCTCCATTGCCAAAGCTCCTGTCGCCGGCTGGATCTGCGTAGTGACCACCTCGGCTGATCCAACTTCGACTCCCCACTCTTGTAGGGATGTGATCTCCACCAGACTGGCCACCGGGGTTGGGACAGGTACACAGGGGGCCCTGCTGGTATCAGGGCCAGAAGACAGCAGGGAGGACGACTGGCACACAGAGGTGGAAGACGAGGAGGGGGGTCACATATGTGGCCAGCCTACGCACCCATTGCGAGACCAGGAAATGTGCTAGCCAGTTCAAGAGATGGCAGACCTCATCGTGATGACTTGCAAGCCCCCGATTGGCAGCCTGCACATCATCACGGATGGTGCCTGTCCACCTCATGACACCGGCTAGAACAGGTTCCACCCTGTCCCTAATGGCGACATCCGCAGCTATTGTGGATTCATTTTGCGCGGAAACATCTGCCACCTGCAGATGGGTCCGGCCTGAAGCATGCCCACAGGTGCATACTGAGGCAGTCGCAGTCCCAGGGGCAGGAATAGCCACAGGCCCCTCCACAGTGACCTGCACTGCCTCCTGACCCTGAGCCTGGACTGCAGCAGTCACACCCACGTCATCACCCCCGCTGGGCCCCATGGTCTGGGCTGATGCAGCCTCCTCCTCCCCCCGCCAACCTGGATGCCTCCTCTCCGTCTTCCGCAGTGTCTTGCCCCTGTGTGGGCTCACCTGTCCCTCCCACTGCCGAGGACCAAGACCACCTTCGCCCTCTTGGACCTACCCTCAGCAGCTGGGGCCGTTGCCTCGGACGCGGCACCAGTCTCCTCACTCCCTGAAGCTGACAGTACCTGGGAACGCGACTGGCCCTTGCATCTGTGCCTGGTGGTGGCATCCCTGCTGCCTTGCTCCACAGCACCTTCTCCACCCTCTTCTTCCATTGTCGCTGTGGATAGGGAGAATTTGAACACAAGCATCAGGGCGCTGAACATATGTCTGTTTGTCACAAAGCAAATGTACATGAGTGGCACTGTTAGAGGTCACAACCATCATCGCCCTCCACGACACACAGGTCAGTGCAATCAACACACATGCACAATCATGTCTGTCATCCACAACAGACTATCACATTCTTGCACAAGCCACTGTCTGCACCTCATAATTGTGCATTCACCTCATATGCCTCATGGCACATAGACATCTCACTCACACACATCAGCTGACAGTCATCAAGCAGGCCATGGAGCTAGCACGTCAGAGTGCACAAGAGGTCGATTTGGCAGCATGACTCAATCACACAATCTAAGGCTCAAGCGACATCCATCATGGAGTGTTGGCAGTCACACACTCACTCTTCAGACACATGAACATGTACACCATGCATGTCCATGATGTTGCCAAAAGCACACATGTGTGACATCTCTCACATGGCCAAGTCCAGACACATGAAATCAACCATGTGAAAGTTGTTACATGCTGCCGTGCATCACACATTGCTACACAATCACCATTGTTGTCACACATGCTTGAATGGACTCACATGCAGCACTGTCTGGGACATGCACACAGACATCTGTACAAGAGACATACCAGACATTAGGCCAAGGTGCACACTACAACCATTCATCAATATGCACATGCACTATGGTGGACAAGTAAACATGGACATTTACCGGTCGACTCCAGACGGAGTTCCAATTCCCTGATCTGGGCCTACAGCGCTGGGTATAACCGCTCCAGGACCCGATTGTTGTCGGTGGTCAACCGGCCCTGGCGCCCGTCTTGGTCCATGGCAGCCTTGATGAGGCGCCGGGCCTTGTTGCGGATCCTGGCTTTGAAGTCCTCCCAGCACTTGTGGACATGGATGTAGTCGCAGAAATAAGAAATAAGGTTTGATGAAAAGTATTAGTAACATTTTGTAATTCGTGCAAAAAGGTGTAAATAAATAGGTAATTTGATATTTGTGATAATGATGACAGTGAAATAAGGTTGGGTAAAACTACCACAAGAGGGTGTTTATTTGATATATTGCATTGTGTAAGTATACTCAGAAAAAGAGTGAATACGTGTAAGAATACAGATAAGGTGTCATGGGGGTGGGGGGAATACAACGTTAGCACATATTTGCCAACATCTCCCTTTATATAGTGAAAAAATACAGAAATATCATGAGCAATGGCTAATCGAGATAAAAGGAGAAGGGTCGTCCACAATATGGCCGGAGGGAGGGTCCTTTGAGAAAAGAGTGTTACATCTTGTAGCAACTCATTTGCTAGCTAAATACAGGGGAAAGCAATTGCAAAATAGGCGGGAAGTATTAAACTTGTGGAGAATGTTTGAAGAGACGGCCCCCAACAGTGAGGTAAGTAAGGAGACACCACTAGAAAATTCCCCAGCCCCACAGGGGGGAGAGAGAGCTACATGGGAGGAATGTATAGTAAAAACAGGAGAGAATGACCTCACTAGACTTTACCCGCTACTGACAAGGCCTGCTGTGGGGTACAGCGAGCCGCGGTATATGTCAGCACCGAGCACCCCGGCAGCAGCCGGTGCTACAGCCCCACCACCATATGAAACGGGGGGGCTATAGGGACCAACTAGTGCCCCTCTGGTGAATTTAGCACAGCTCACGCCCAAATGGAAATAACACGACTAAGAACCTTGTGCGATAGGGCCCAGATGTTGCCAGGGAGAGAAGTACCACCATTGACAGCAACAAATTTGACACCACCGCCGAGTGTAGCGGGAGGATCTTCCCCGTCCCCACCGCCACCGGCACCTATACCAATAGGGCAAGAACAAGAGTGGCAATCAGGATAGTTCCACTTCCATTGAAATGCCAAACCTGTAAGAATAATACAACCCAAAACACTAGATAGCCAAGGAGGAGAGGAACAGGGAGGAAGAGAGACAGAGGAAGAGATAGACGCGGTATAGAGTGATCTAGGTGAATACGAAGATGGGGCAGCAGCGGAGGGGTCTCAGCTACTATTTAGATTTGACCAAGGGGAGGGAAGTCTCCCAAGGTGGAAAGGAAGGTTGAGGCAAAGTGTAGGAAACATGTTGGTAAGTAAGACAAAGAAGGGAACGGTAAGTAAAAAAGGAGGTAAGGCAAAATGACAGATGCCTCTGATACATAAGGGAGCAGGAAGGCCACATTACATACCATGAGCACAGATGGACAAGAATAACCTGTTGAAACTACTCCCTCCACTTTCGGGTGGGGCGGGGAAGTGGATACACGCATTCGAAAAGAATACCGCAGGCGGACCATTAGCAATAGGGGATGTAAAAAGTTTACTAGTGTCCGCCGTTGGTGATCAAGCTGACGGAGTGTGGGTGAAAGCAGGCTTCCCGGGGGTAACAATGAACTGTGACCACCATGATGGGTCGTCATTTAACAACATAAGGGCGCAAGTATGGGATGCATTGAGGAGAACCTACCCGGACACTCCAGATTTACATTTAGTAATGCAGTGCACTATGTGAGAGGAGGAAGAGCCTACGCAATTCATTCTCCGGGTGCAAGACCTGTGGAGATCTGAAACGGGCACGGCATGGGACCAATCCACCACCCTGTTCTACTTTATAATTAAAAAAGGGCTCCCGAAAGAGGTACAGAAGGCCTTGGATAAAATAGCTGGGATAGAAACCAAGGGCGGGCCAGAGATTCATAGTATAATTGTACACCATTGTAGGAGGATCAAAGAAAGAGAAAAGGAGATAGCACAGAGAAGGTTGGCAGATGAAGCAAAGTTAGTACAGAATAAATGAGTGAAGATCGCGGCAATGCATTTAGCAACATCCACTGACAGGCAGGGGGAAAGAGAGGAGGGGTCAGGAAGTGCACCAGTGAGAATGACAGCAACTTGGTCCGCAAACGGACAGGATGGGACAGAGAGGAGCAGTACGAAGGGCCCCAGTGGCAGGGCAGACCCGCAAGAGGACGAGGTGGGTACAGGGGACAGAGGGGAGGATTTGGAGGAATGGGAAATAAAGGATTTGGGGGACAAGGAATGAGGGGAGGGCTACAAAGAGCATGTTGGAATTGTGGAAGGTGGGGACATTTCACAAGAGAATGCAGCATGCGACCAATGTGATATTACCAAGGGCAACCTCCCATGGGAAACCAACAGCAGTATGGCCACCCACATCCAGGCAGCCCATACGGGTTACCAATGGGTGGGAGTGGGCAGAATGAACAATGCTATAACGAACCACAGCAGAGAGCACAGCAGATGCAACCTAGACAGCAACCACAACAGTGAGGTATACAACCACCAGTAGCACGGCAGAATATAATCGAGGTTTCGAGACAAGTCTGATCTATGAAACTCTCGTCAAAACAGGTCCACCCCTGTTCCTCCAAAACCATCAAGGATCACACCGACTCCTTGGCCCCTGCCCTGGCCGACTTCTGCAACTACTCTTTCGCCTCTGGAGTCTTCCCATCCCCCCTCAAGCACTCCCTTGTGCACCCCCTTCTTAAGAAACCCTCTTCCGACCCCTCCTGCCCAGCCAACTACCGCCCTATTTCTATCACTCCCTTCCTGGGCAAGCTCCTGGAGAAACTGGCCATCTCCCAGCTTAATCTCCATGCTGAATCTGTTGGCATTCTTCATGACCATCAGTCTGGCTTCAGAGCCGCCAGAAGCACGGAAACTGCACTCCTGAACATCCGTGAGGACCTGCTTTCGAACCCTGATTCTAACATTCCTTGTGTTCTCATTTTGCTTGATCTCTCTTCTGCCTTTGATACTGTCAACCATACCATCCTGCTCAACCGTCTCCGTGATAACCTGGGAATCACTGGTTAGGCTCTGGCATGGCTGACCTCTTTCCTCTCTAATCGACCCTCCCAGGTCCAACTGGGGTCTTTCCTTTCTGACATCTTTTTCTCTACCTGTTGTGTCCCCCAGGGTTCTAACCTCTCCCCCTGGCTTTTCAACCAGTATCTGGCACTTCTCACCCACCGCATCGCCGCTCTCTGCCCCTACTTTCAGTGCTATGCTGATGATGCCCAGCTCATTTTCAGGCTACCCTCGGCCTCCTCTTCTCCTTCATCTCTGACTGTCTTTCTGCTATCAAGGACTGGTGTGCCGCCAATGACCTCTGCCTTAATGCCAGTAAGACTGAGATCCTACTCATCGGCACACCCACTCCCTCCTTCGCTGCAGCTCTCTGGCCGGCCTCTCTTGGCCCTCTTCCTGCTCCTACCTGCAAGGCAAAAAACCTCAGGGTCATCTTCAATTCCACACTCTCCTTCTCTCCTCACATATCTGACGTCTCTAAGAAGTCACACTACCAGCTACACCTCCTCAGAGGTATCCTTCCCTTCCTCTCCTTCCCCCAGAAGCTCACTGTCTCTAGAGCCCTGGTTCTCTCGAAGCTGGACTACTGTAACAGCCTCTATCTAAATCTTCCTGCCTCTACTCTCCGCCCTTTGCAACTCATCCAGAACAGAACTGCGAGACTTGTCCTTGGCCTCAAGCCCATGGACCGTATCTCTCCAGGACTGAAATCACTACACTGGCTCCCAGTGGCTGCGAGGATCAAGTTCAAAACCCTCTGCATTGTCTACAAGGCCGTCTGGGGCCTTGGGCCAAAATACCTTCAACTCCCTCTTCCTAAATATCTTCCTTCTCGAGCTCTTCGCTCATCCGCCTCCAACTCCCTCATGGTCAGCCGCTTTTCCAAACAACGAGTTGGTGGCAGATCTCTCTCCGCTGCAGGGGCCTCCCTCTGGAACAGCCTTCCTGCCCCCCTGAAACTTGAGGAGAACCTTCTCGGGTTCCGGAAGCACCTCAAAACCTTCCTCTTCGCCTCCGCTTTCTCTCCCCCTCTCACCTGCTAAAGTTACTAAACTGCACCGAATCTGCAACTGGGCCTCTCACCTTCTCGGTCCTTGGCCCAGCCACTCTCCCCTGTACTGCCTCCCTGGCACCACCTGCACTACGGGACTGTGTCTGTATCCCTACAGCCCCTCCTTCCCAGCACTTATCTTCACTTACTCGCACTGCCACTAGCTGGCCCTTGTTACTTTCCTGTATGCTAATACCCTGTACTGCACTTTCCCCTCTCCCTTTCCCCTTGCACTTCTCCCGTTCCCCTCCTCCCTTGCACTTGCGCGATCTGAATAACACCTGGCCTAGTAGGATCATTGTATGTCCCCCCCTTGTTTTTCCCCCCCTGCCTCATCGCGCCTTGAAACACTTGTGTATAGGCGCGTTATAAATACCATATCATATCATATCAATGGTATATGCAAATACTAAAATTTTTGCAACATCAGCAAATGGTGCGCCAGCACCTTTTCGCGGCGCAGCCGTAGTGGGGGACAATGTATTCTCTGTTCCAGGAACGGAGACCTATGCTGATAAGGACAGCCCGCAGAAAAGCGCTTGCGTGTCCAGTCCTATCAACTACCCTACATGCAGAAGAGGAACCACTAGTGGGGGCGGAGATAGGCAACAAACAATTCATCTTTATGGTGGACTCGGGAGCTAAAAAAATCGTGCCTCATGGAAGGCCGGTTCCTGCTCTCGGGAAAAAATTTGGAAACGCAAGGGTTCTCTGGGGCTATTTTAAAAGTTCCTTACACAAAAGATCTTGACATAACGGTGGGGGGAAAAACCGTGCCAGCACCTCTTCTATATCATGAAGACTCGTCAATAAATTTGTTGGGAAGGGACCTCATGAGCAAGTTGAATATGACAATATCATTCACTGAATGGGGGATAGTGTGCTCCACTCCATGGGTGTGCCCAGTAAGAGCAATGTTGATGATAAGCACTATGACTAATGAAATAGCGGTAAGGGGGGTGCCCATAGACATGAACATGTTCGTTTATGAAATACGGGTGCTTGCCAGAGTGATACCTGATATAACTCGCAAAGAATGGAAAGTGCCTTCTGATTTTGTCTTCCGCCCAATTGTAAATTCAGATGTTGTACCTTGCAAGATTTTGTCTATTCATTTGGATGGGGTACAGGTTTCAAGCAAACGTATTGCGGTAATAGGACAGGACACACATGGGTGCGAATGGAGAACAGTGCTGTGTATAGACCCAAACATAGCTCTATGTGATTTAACTGATGAGGAGTTGTTTACTGACAATTAAACTGATGGGGAGATAATAATGGAAATAAGTGTACCTTGTGGCATCATAATCCAGCACCGAGAAATACACAACCCTCTCATGCATAGTGTTAATGTGCCACCAACTATATTTGAGGAAGATATGGAAAAGGTACTGCCAGAATTATGGACTACAGGCCCCTATGACGTAGAGGTCACGCCGATTAAAATAAAATTGAAACCAGGTGTAATACCACCCAGAGTAAAACAGTACCCACTATCAAGAGAAGCAGAGGAGGGGATACAAGAAACAATAAATGCATTATTAGAACAAGGTATTGTAGTACCATCAAATTCTCCTTGTAACACTGCAATTTTCCCGATCAAAAAAGTAAGGGAGGGGCTTGGAGGATAATCCAGGACCTACGGCCACTTAATGACATCATACAGAAGTAATTCCCTCTAGTGCCAAATCCTGCATCAATTTTATGTAGCATACCTAAGGATGCTATCTGTTTCACGGTAGTGGATTTGAAGAATGCCTTCTTCTCCGTGCCACTGGACCCTAGTTGTCGATATCTCACAGAATTCACATTGGGGGGCAACAGATATGAGCATTGTAGATTACCACAAGGGTACTGTGAGAGCCCCAGCATTTGCAATAGAATATTGCATGAAGATCTTGGTAACGTGGACATAGAGAGCACAATAATACAGTACGTAGATGACTTGCTCATCTGTAGCAAAAGTGAAGAGCAGTGCAAGGCTGATTCGATAACAATAAATTTATTAGCCACAAAAGGATACAAAGTGGACAAAGGTAAGCTGCAATATTGCTTAGTTGAAGTACTTTTTTTGGGGCAACTGATTTTAAAAGATGGCAAAAGAATTATACCAAACAGAGCAGCAGCAATACGCCACCTGATGATACCAAAAACAGTGAAAGACATGCAGACATTTTTTCGGCATTTGCAATTACTGCCGCGCATGGGTACTTGACTATGCAGCATACACGCGCCCACTATTTCAGGCCTTAAAAGAAGCACAAAAGGAGAACGTTCCTCTAAAATGGACACAAGAAATGATGAACCAGTATTTCAAATTAAAAGACCTTATAGAGCATGCACCAGTTTTAGCGAACCCAGATTATGACCGGGAGTTCTACCTGTTCTCACATTGTAATGGTACATTAGTGACAGCAGTTCTAACACAAAAGACATCATTAGGCCACAAGCCGTTGGCCTATTACAGCAGCACACTAGACTCAGTAATGCAGGGCCACTTCGCGTGCGAACAAGCTCTCGTAGCAGCGGCCTTCGCTATAGAAAAGAGCGCAACCATTGTGATGGGTTGTTCGGTGACACTGTACTCAGAACACTCACTGTTTGCAATTTTAGAAAGGTCAAAATCAACGCTCACAACACAAAGGGCGGTAGCATACGAGATCATAATAATGAGTGCAAACATTCATGTAGTGAGATGTAAGACAGTGAACCCAGCCACATTCAGTACTGAGCCATGCACGGTAGAGGACATACAAGCACATGATTGCGCCACATATGAAGGACAAGAAGATGACATTCCAAAAGCAAGCGAAAATGCATTGGAGGAGGGGGAAATATATTTTGTGGATGGGTCAGCATCAATAGACAGTGAGACAGGTGAGAAACATGTAGGGGCGGCAGTGGTAAGGATGGAAGAAGAAGGGTATGAAGTGATCGTGCAGAAACGCCTCCCCGCACATTATTCAGCGCAGGCAGCAGAACTAATAGGGCTAATTGAAGCGCTAGATACAGCTAAAGGATGTGCCGTGACAATATATTCTGACTCAGCATATGCCACAACAACGGTGCACTCAGGGTTGTCTAGATGGCGAAGGAGAGGATTTAGAAGGGCAGATGGTCCGCCAGTACAACATGCAGCACTATTGAATGATCTAATAGAAGCACTGGCAGAACCATCAGTGGTAGTATTGGTGAAGTGCCAAGCACACACCAACAACACAGATGCGATCTCACTGGGGAACGCAGTAGCAGACGCTGCCGCGAAAGAAGCAGCATATTTCAATGTCCCACAGCTTTTAAAATGTATTGTAAAAACAACCAATTCGGACATACAAGAGGAAGGATACAGCCACACACCAATCGCACAGATAATTGAATTACAAAAAAGGGCACCAGTAGAGGAACAAGAATTATGGGCAAAAAGAGGATGCAAACAATCACCAACTGATTTGATATGGCGTAAATAACTGACAGGGAAGGTAGTGATGCCAGTGGAATTGTTAGAGATAGCATTTCAACAACTGCACTTCCCAACACACGTAACTAAGCAACCCATTTCAGCAGAAATTCAGGAAGAGTGGTTTGTCCCGAATCTGCAGGAGGATTTGTCCAAGTTTACATTAGAGTGTACCACATGCCAAACATACAGCTCACGGATGACTCTTAAAACACTACGAGCAACACTGCCGCATCCTGTGGGGCCTTTTAGAGCGCTCCACATTGACTACGCAGATATGGGAGAAAGATGTAATGGAGCAAGGTATCTCATTGTAATAGTTTGCCAATTTTCAAGGTGGGTGGAAGCTGGGCCATGTTCTCACTAAGACACAAAGTGCGCTGCAAAGTTTTTAGTGATTGAGGTTTTCTCCAGGTGGGGCATATGCGATGTAAAAAGGTCAGACAATGGCACCCATTTTGTAAATGATCTTTTCAATGAAGTGACAACATTTTGGGTGTAAAACACAAATTATGTTCGATTTATCACCTGCAGGCGAGTGGTTTGGTGGAAAAAATAAACAGCCTGCTTAAAAGCAAATTGTCCAAGTTGTGTAACACACTAAAGAAGGACTGGGTGTACTGCTTGCCCATAGCACTGTTCCAACTCAGAACACAGGCGAGTAAGGACCACCATTTGAGCCCGCACGAAATTGTGGCAGGACGGCGTATCCATACGCCCCTCTCACCAATGAGGAGAGCATCAGATGCTCACAGAGCTGCCACAGTGCTGGGGGATTAATTTAAGGAATACATTACCCAATTGACACACGCAGTGCGTTGCATAGCCAGACAAATAGCGCCACCATTTACACAGAACAATGTGACGGATACCACAACACGAGCACAGGACAGAACAACAGGTCAATTAATGCCAGGAGAACATGTATATGTGAGAAGTCTTGTGCGGAGATGGAACTCCCCAAGGTTTCACAGTCCCTATGAGGTTATCTATTGCACACCAACTGCAGTGAATGTGAAGGGGTTGAAATAGTGGGTGCATCGGAAAGCGCTGTTTCGACAAGAGCTGTCAGTGGCTGCACATCGTGTCTCCCGACTCTTTGGATTTACTAAGCAGACTTTGCTGAATTTGTGTCTCTAACCTGTTGGATTCACGCATAGAGAAAAGGCTCTAAGTCCCGCCCACCTTTTACCCACAAGCCCTATATCATCGCAGGACCCGCGCATTTGCGCGCGCGCTTTTTCGGAAAGCGCTGTTTCGACAAGGGCTGTCAGTGGCTGCACATCGTGTCTCCCGATTCTTTGGATTTACTGAGCAGACTTTGCTGAATTCGTGTCCCTAACCTGTTGGATTCACGGTATGCTTCCTGTGCCAAGCACTGAACTTAGAACTTAGTGAAAGACTGGCAAACTCTTCCAAACTCTTCCAAACCTGATGTTCTTTTGTCTTTCTTTCTCCCAGCATAGAGAAAAGACTCTAAGTCCCGCCCACCTTTTACCCACAAGCCCTATATCATCGCAGGACCTGCGCTTTTGCACGCGCGCTTTTTCGGAAAGCGCTGTTTCGACAAGCGCTGTCAGTGGCTGTCTGTGGTGTGCTGGGGTGGAGGGTCGAAAGCACACCTATTTGTCTTAAGCTCTATATAACTGTGAAAGCGTGAGTACAAAAGTACAACAGCTACCACTGAGTGGTATAGTGTGCAGTGCACGAGTGGAGATATTCCCATGAGTTTCAATTTTTAGTAAATTACATGTCTTGTTTGTGTTTGTGTTAAGATTATTTTTATTCATTTATTTTATTTAATGGTAACAGTGAAATAGCTGATTGATATTATTTTACTTCCTTTGCATTAATATCCATAAACAAACCATGACACCAAAGAAGTTTACGCTAAAATCGGGCATGCCTGGGACAGCGACCATCCCGTTGTTGCAGCTTAAACCGCAATCTGCAACGGCGAAGCGTCCTCTGCCCAAATCAGCACTTCCACGAGCGGGGGCAGCGGGTGCCACTCTCAGCCGCACAGTATCGCTAACGGTGGATATTCGCTCCTTCTATGATATAGAAATTCAGACAGGAGCACGAGTATACAACGAGACAAACCGTATTAAAAACCTGTCGAAACCTCTCATGATAGAGCAACAACCGACTGGAACAGCCTCACAAGCAGCTGACCACTCTGAGCTGGATGCGCTCTCTAAGGGGAAGGAACAACTAGTTCTTGAACATACCAGCAATGAGTCAACCAATTCACCACCTATTGCTCTCCTTAACCCTAGTTTACAATCACCCGCTAATCCATTGACCTCATCAAAAGCAACGTCCAACCAAAAAGCAGCGGAACTTAATGAATCATTAACTCCGCCAGAATCGTCGGATGTTATGTCAGAAACAGTCGTGGCTGTAAGCGAGTTGCCCATCGACAAAATGCATCGAAGTGCATTAGTTTCAAACGAGAAGGAGGCCATTTATGCGAAAGAAAGTGTGCATTTAGCGCCCTGGCAGACAACCAAACCAGGACGTGTCAACAAGCTTACTGATGTTACACTAGAATTAGCGGTAACATCAGGTGACCTGAGTGCACAATGGAGGGAGTGAAATTTGGCAAGATGAACATTATTAAACCAATACCCTCAACACCCAATACCCTCAACCCTCCAACCTATGGAACCCATCATATGCTCAGTCGAAGCACAAGTAAAATTGCGAAAAGCATATGAACAACTAACCTTGCCGGGTGAAATTGATCAAGAAGTGCTTGACTTCATGGATGCATCCTCTAGTTCTGAAAACCCAGAAGCTGACATTTTCATACAACTCCAAGAAGGTCACACACGGAGTTTGCTTGATAAATCAGACAAGTTGATGACAACCCCACAGGAGAAGACCCACAGTGGCATTGATGACGTTAATCTCCCTCAATTTAACGGCTCACCACAATCAGATGCTCATTTGGTGGATGAATCTCCCTCATTCATCGCACCCACTCCACGGCGGACAAGATTCCAAGATGAAGCACGGGAGTCTGATTACTTTATCCAAAAAGCACAATCAAAGCGATTCTCGTTCCCTGAGGCTCCAGCGCTTAACAACACACTTACAGCGATGAACACTGCTCTACTGGCGATAGCGAAACTGTATGAAACATTAGATAATAAAATGACACATCAAACAAAATTACCTGAGAAACTTCTAGATAAGACTCTCATTACCAACTCAAGATCAAAGGAGCTGGGAAACCCAGGAACAACACAGGATGCCATAGAAAAATCATCGGATACCATGGAAAAATCAGAAGGCATTCCATTTGAATGCAATTTTGTACTATCGAAAGAATCAGAAACACCTTTAACAGAATCAAATGAGCCCTCTGTTTTACAAGTGGTGACGAACATACGAGAGTTGGAAGTTCAATCGCCCCCAATTCAACACTCTGAAAAAGAGGTGCAAATTATTGCATCCTCAAACCCCTCAGCGGAAATAAGTGATCAGTCACAATTGAAGAAAAATATATTCAACGTGTTTGAGTCAAGCAGCATAGACCAATTATCGAATATTAATAAACTCAGACCGCCCAAGAATGCAAAGCAAAAGCAAGACAAAGCCATTAATCAAACCGGCTCTAAAAATTTGAGATTGACGAAACGCAAGTATGCTAAAATACAACATAAAAATTCAAATCAAACGATGATATCGCAGACAACAAACGTGCCAGCACAAAAAATAGTACCATTCGAACCTTTGGACACCTTAGTGGCATTGACCAAGCAAATAGCTCATAAAAGCGGCGCATTCTCTTTTCGTGATGTGAATGAGAATGTCACTTCAGCAACTAACATAACCATGTTTAAGGATAAGAATCCAGAGAAGGCGACGGACTCACATACCATTTCTAGTGTCAGACCGCTACAGCCACCCATAACCATTGAAGCTTTAAGAGAAGAAATCAGGGAATCCATCAAGGCATATCAGATCCATCAAACCGAGAACTCCCAGAGAAGTGATCCCTCTGCGAATTCAGCAGCTAAAAATAATATTATGACCATAATCACAGAAGCTGCCAACTCCATAAAGACATTTGCCCCCACCGTTCAAAAACCAGAAGGATTGAAAGAACATGACCGGGCAGAAATTCAGAGAACATCAGAGAGCTCAAATTCTACAACTAATCCACAGCGTCAAATTCAACCCATGCCTGACGTATTTAAAACTCAATCAACCACTGTGGACAGGCCTTTGCCTAACACCTCTTCCCAACAAGAACTTTGTGAATTGATCAAAGCATCTATCGAATCCTATATAATTGATACATGCCAACATACTTCTATCCCATCGAGGCAATCAAATGTAGCTTTTCCAGAAGTTAATCCGTTATTACAAGGCCCGAGTGTAGCAATTGAATCTCATGATCAACAACCAAACATGCATCTAAAGGCACTTACTCAGACTCAATTGTCTATGCAAGCCCTGGGGAATCCCAACTGGCAAAATCCGAACAAACGGCGAGGCCTACCATGTCTCAATTTGAAATGTCGAGATCATACCCTCCAAACTTATGTGCTTAATCGCACAAGCATACTAAATATATGCACAGAAATCCAAATCTTAAAAGAACTAACATCGTCTGATCTCGACTTGATTGAATTTGCCAGTGATGAAAATACGTCTGAAGCGAACATCTATGTTAAGTTTGCCCTTATATACAATCTGATATGGTAGGCCAGAATGAACTTATTTGACATGGGATTTATATTAACACAAGTTAATCTAACTCCCGATAGCCAGGCGGATAAACCGCATATAAACATCTACCAACCAAACAATGACAGATGGAGTCAGACAATTTTACCAATGAATAATGCGAGTAGGTCATAACAACTCAGCACCCAAACTTCCATTAAACTAATGTCTTGGAATACAAGAGGCAACAGTCATTTTATAAATTCCAAACAAAGTACGCTAGAAGATTATGACATCATAGCGTTGCAAGAGACGTGGTTAATGGAATCTCCGACATGGATACTCATATTATTTTTGACACATTGGCGTCCACAAGATTAAAAGGCAGACCATCAGGAGGTCTTCTATTAGCAATCAAAAAGTCATGCGGGTTCGTTGGGAGAATGCACTACTCCCCTTCCCCGAATTTTCAAGTGGTTAGTCTCTCCGTGGCAAAATTTAACATAACCATTGTGAATATATACTGGAGTAGACTTAATCTTACATCAGAATCCTTTTTCACTACTCTTCTATGGCATCTTCATAATATTGCCTCGGATGCAAAATCTGGGATTGTTTTTATAGTGGGTGATTTAAATTTACATTTACTATTAGCTCAGAAGATGCTATTAACGAGTGACGAAAACACTTGGAATGAGATTATGAAGGAAAGAGGTCTGATCATGCTTAATAACGTCTGCAACGGAGACACCCCTCTTTGTAACACATGGCAGAGGGGCACCTCTGGTGCAATATTGGATTATATTTATGTAAGCAAAGATTTCTTGCCACAGGTCGAATCAATGGTTGTTGTACTAGCAGGCGAAAGTGACCATAACAAGCTGGTTGTGTGCTTCTCTTCCCCTACTCCATGGCACATCCAGGAGTCTAACAAAACACACCGTGCATTGCCATCAACAACCAGGGCAATCGCCTTAGGTGAAATCCTCAAAGTCTCTTGTATTTTAAGAATGTGCTTTACGAGATGTATAATGACAACATAGCTAACATCCAAAACTGCTATGTGACTAAAATGCAATTATTTAAGCAATCTAATTCTTCTGAGCCTCCAATTAGAGTTAGTCATCTTCATCCCTTCAACATACAGGTTCAACAAGCCAAAACTAACTTGAAAAGAGACATACAAGCTTTAATCCATCATTCCATTAACCTCAGAAGCAAGATGAAAAAGCACCTTAAAAAGACCTATGCCCAATGGTTGAGGGGGCTGAAAATTCAGTTGCATCAACAAAATAGTGAACAAATGCTCGACCAGTGGTATTTGGGCCTGTATGAATAGTGTCTCTGTGAGACCACAAATAGCGGCCCTGAGCAACTCAATTCAAAAAGATGATTGGAAAGTGTATTTTGAGAATCTCTATCAATCGCCCTTCAAAAATTCAGATGGATGGTTTCAATTCCACGCCATGCCATGTTCTTCCCAATTTGCCTGAATGACATTTTAACATGCATTAAAGCTTTGAGTAATTCCAGAGCAAGTGGACCAGATGGGCTGCATAATGGCATGCTTAAAGCCTACCCATATGAATGGGCTGCTATTCTTATGCAGATCTTTCAGAATACCTTTACAACCATGCAAATTCCACCCACATGGAAGCAATCTGTAATAGTACCAATATTCAAAAAGGGCAACAGAGCGGATCCAAAGGCCTACAGGCCTATAGCTCTTTTAGACTGCCCAGCCAAAATCTTTGGACGCCTGGTTCTTAACAAATTTAACAAATGGCTAGATAGCCGTTCCTTGCGTGACACATTCCAAACAGGTTTTATACCTGAGGTTGGTACCGGAATAAATATTATCACCCTGAACAGCATTATTTATCGAGCACAGGAGAAGCAGGAACCGCTATACATTGCTTTCATTGATTTTCGAACGGCGTTCGACTCTGTACCAAAAGAGGTGCTGTATTTAAAGCTGATGAATAGCGGGTGCCCGTGGTCCATTCTTAAATGGATAGTGGAATTTCACACGAACACCTCTATTCAAATCAGACTGGACAGCACAGGTCTCCTATCGGAGCCGATTAAGGCCGCTCGTGGATTGAAGCAAGGATGCCTTTTGGCATCAGCCTTATTCAATTTTTTCATTGCAGATATTAAAGCACGATTTGACCTTATCTTGACAGATTCACCGAAAATAGATAATATTCATGTAAGACATTCATTATATGCAGACGATGTGGTTTTACTTTCTAAAACTCCTAATGGCCTACGTGCCTTGCTGAATGCCTTGGGGATTTATTGTGACCAAAATTATATCTCCATAAACGTTTCAAAAACCAAGGTTATTCAATTTGGCACAGTTAGGCACAGAACCAAATACCACCAATGGCCATTACAATAAAAAAATCTGGAGTCAGTGGACTCTTATGTTTATCTGGGAACGTTAATAACCCAACATCCATGTTCCCAGGATTACGAAAATCACATAAGGAAAAAAGCAATTATGACTCTTTCCCAGGTGCGATTGATTAAAGCTAAGTTTTACAAATTTACCTTGAAACCAATTATAATCTACTATAAGCAGAAATTTGTACCGGTTGTCACATATGGCAGTGAAACCTTTAAGATAAAAACCTATGAGTATTGGACCGTTCTGGAAGGCAGTTTCTGGAAACGAGTCCTGAATCTACCAATGTCAATTCCCATAGCGTTACTAAGACATGATTTGGGTCTATTATCATTATATGCAATTTACAAATGGAAACTTTGTGCAATATACAGAAAATGTTTACTAACAAGTACTCGAACATATAAAGGATTGATGTATATCATAGCGAATTATTTGTTAAAATCAAAAGATGGTTTCCCAACATTATGGCGAACGAAGGCGCAGGGAATCCTAACACAATTAAATATCTCTGACACTACGCTGATGGAGAGGCCCAATGTAGTCAAAAAACAATTATGGAAATCAGATTGGATAAAGTCAAGGGAGGCTTGCTCCATGTATCAATCCTTCAAAGATAATCCATTTAAATTGAAACGATATGGTATGATTGAACCATATATGGTACTTTTTCCAAATTCTCGTCAAAGAGATGATTTCCTGCGCTTTCGCTTAAACATATGGCCCACTCATGAAGTATTATGCAGAAGGAAAATGTTGCCACCAGAAGCATTAGCCTGCCGGTTTTGTCTATCTGCTCCTGAAACTTTGAGACATCTTTGTACGGAATGTTTAGAGCTGCTACCCCAGAGGATTGCACACTTTAAACCTCTATTTGAAGGATCATTTATTGAGACGCCTACAGAATTGTGGAATTTATTATATCACACTTCAAGGAAATCTGTAAGGTATGCTACTTTAAACTTTTTTTACAGTTTAAAACTCAGTGAACAAAAGAAGATAAAGAGTATCAGTTAATGCAATGTTATAATATGTCAAAATGTGTTTTTTAGTATTTGACTTCTTACTTTAAAAAGTTGTACAATTTTTATGAATTGTTGTATATGAATGTTGATGATTTTGTTGTTACAGAATTTTATACGAAGCAATGTTGAAAAAATCAAGTATTTTTCTACTTGATTAAAACAACAATAAAAATAAAAATAAAAATAGTGGGTGTATCTCTCAGATGTGAGAAGAGCACACAATAGTACAACCTCTCAAAGTGAGCAACTACAGAGTGAAGAAGAAGCAAGTGGTTAAATTAGGAGATGTGTAATGTGAAACAAAAATTAAGTAAAGGAGTTTGCAAAATAAGAAAGAAAAGAAAACTGTACGATAAAGAAACATGCATAGAGAATTACATTAAAATGTTTAAAGTATACATCTCTCTTTCTCTCTCTCTCTACCTGTCTGCATTTTTTTTATCACTTATTACTTTCTCATGGTGTATAAATAAGTTCATGTCCTTTATAAAGTAACATAGAAGTGTTGAATTAAAAGTAGAAAGAGTGAACGGCTGTGAAATTAGAGATATATATGGTATTAATGGAGAATAAAATATGTATAAAGGAGGAAAAGTTTGTTGCAATGTACTTAACAATTTTATATCACCCCTTCAGGTGGAAATATGACAGAAAGGAGGACCCTCGCTAACGACAAATCAAATGTAGATAGTGATAGAGTAGATGATAGAATAAATAAATGGTATAATTTTGATTGCGGCTTAGCATTTGCCGCAATAGTATTTTCTGTGATGCTATTTTTTGCTGCCCTGTACTGGACGTTTTCTTTCATAGTTGGGGATATGAAAGAGTGGGGGAGTGGGATAAACCTGATACGGGAAGGCTCAACCCTCATATGGGCTGGAGTCACAACAATGTGGAAGCATAATGGCTCTGTAAACGATAATCTCACTACGTTGCATAAAAACAGAACTGCCAAAACCCCTGTTTTTTCACTTGCTGCTCTGGGTTCAGGCACTGATAATGACACCAATGAGTATGATAGTGATTATTCCTGGTTCGGTCAGCCTGATCTGACATATAGTAAGCCTCATGCAACCACAGAACCTACCTCACAAAGCACTCTAATGCACTTTAATCCCAATACCTCAATTACCCCAAACGCCCATTCTGCTAGTGAATTAAGTGATACAACATGTGCAGATGTCTTTCCCATAAATTACCGAAGAGTGAAAATGATAAACAACAGGGAAGGGGGGAGGAAGAGACGTAAAAAGGGGGGTGGGGAGAGAAAAGATATGATGTTTACCCTGGCCTGGGATTAGATGAAATTGAAGACCCCCACCACCCAGATCAATCAACCAAATGGTACTCAGATATGAGTGCAACATCGAAACAAGCCACGAACGAGAGCTGCTATGTTTGCTCTCTCATACCGCACGCCTCAGGCACACCTAAAATACTTATACCTCAAGAAGTGCCCTTGTCGGATGCCCAATGTTTAGTTCATCTCTTATTTTTTAGGATTCGGAGCACCTTCCAGTCACACACAGTTACAATAGAAATGTTGCAGAACGAGAGAACCTGCACGAGTAAGCCGCAAGGAGTAATTTGCATCAAAGAACCATTTTTTGTCATCAGAGGAACACGGTTCTCAGAAAACAAATGGCAGGACAAGACAATTGCGTGCAAGGCAGAAGCATTGCGAGGACTTACTGAAAAGAACTTTCAATGGGTCAAAGAGACATGCACACCCGTCTGGTCCCAGCATATCACGAAACTCACATGGGTCACTGCCCTCGAGAAGCCCATCAAAATTCAAAAAGAAATAGAGCACAAGCTCTGCTTCCATGGCGAAGGGAAGGTACGAATAGGCTCAAACAGACAATGCAACAAAACAATCATCATCCCAGATATGAAAAAGGGTACGGCAGCACTCATGGACATGTATTGGGTGTGGGGCAAGCAAGCCTACCTGCATCTGCCATCATCGTGGAAGGGTACATGTGCACTGGCCACACTGCACTCCGAGCTAATGGTGATTCCAGAAAGCCATATTCAAGGGGGGTAAAGTTCGGCTGACATATTGGCAGCACCTCAGCAAGCAACAACAGAGCCTTCAACATATGACATCCTGTCTGAAAACGAACTACGAGACAGAGTGGTCCAACTATATCTCCAGCAAGTCATCAGAACTCCTGGCAGAGATTCCTGACAAGTATAAACTTTTTAATTCTGCTGAAACTTTCTTCGCGTCCCTCCAAGCATGGACGAACGCCAAATGGCTGCAAATAGTGTGCTGGGAGCTGATCCAACTGGCCAACAACACTGAAGTAATTCAATGTGATCAAGTTGGAACTTCGTGCCCTGCGCCTAATGATAATGCAGAACCGGTACGTCCTGGTCCTTCTCACAGCAATGGACGGCGGTGTTTGCCGAAAAATTGGGAGCGCATGCTGTACATTCGTACCTTCTGAAGATGCAGATAATGGGACCCTCTCCCACGTCATCTCGGCAGTACAAAGCCTGGGGGAGAAAAGGCGGAAGGAAGGAGGAATCCTGCCAAGCAACTGGTTTGATGACATCTTCACTTGGATACCGTCCTGGCTCAGCGTCATGATGAAAATGTTTGTTCCAGTCATCGTTTTTGTTTCTGTGTGTGCCAGATGGGCATACGATGTTGTGCAAAGTCTATGTCTAGTTCAACAATGATGATGGTAACAATGGGCAAATCGAAAACGGTAGCAACTATGATAGATGCTCAAATACAGACAGGGGAGTGAAATCCACCAAAGTATCACCTGACAGCTGTATATCACCAGCATGGGGACAGGGTAGATAATTTATACCACACCACAATTAAAGAGCCACGCGAATTGCAATGGTACAGGGAGGTGTGGGTGGATCTGGATTGGGATGAGGGAATAAACATGACATGCACACCTGATGAATACGCCGGAGAGGCCAAAGCTTAAGAAGTGTTTGTAGGGCCTGGATGCCAATCAAAGTGACCCCGGCATGGGATGAGGCAGTACAAGAAGCAGAGTATTATCGTAATGAAAATAATAAAAAGGATTAGTTCATTACTTTAGATGTAACGAAAGGGGGGAATGTGTGGGAGTGAGGGGTCGTTTGGGCCCCCCTCACACCTTCAGCACAATGTGGACCACTTGCTCGTGCAATAGCGGGGGACTCCTCCATTGCCCGTATGCTAACATTAGCACCAGACGGGGCTATTGCAGGGGACACTTGGCTTCCATTTTGTGTGCCCTCGACTCCATCTTTGGACTAGGCCTCACTTCAATAATACGAGAAGGCGTCTCTCCCCTCTGCAGCGCCGCGCACACCTTTTCTCACTCTGTCTGAAAGCCCTTTCTCACGGATGCGCTGGGGATAATTGAAACAAATATACAAATGTAGCATCTCACTCTTTCTCTGAGATCACTGTCCTGTGTGTGAACCGGCCTGAATCCTGCCTTGTAGCTCATCCATCTCCTCAAACCCGCCAGTGCCCTCTTACCCCCGCTGTTGGAAAATTACTGCCATTTTAACCCTGTGCCCTCCTAAGGTAATCTCTTGATGTACCAGAAGTGTGACCCTGCTGTGCACCCCACCCCAGAGTGCCCCCTACTAAAACCAGACCTCTGTCGCCATATATTGCACCCTAGAACTAACAAATATTAGTGTGTCCCACAATTTCTTTGATGCGCACAGGCCCGCCCTATGACTAAGGTTATCACACCAACCAAGACCCCTAAACCCGATACCCCATATAAGTCCTAATGAATAATAGTATTATCATTTGTATGCAATTTATAGGTTTGTAAGATTTATCATTTGTATGCAATTTATAGGTTTGTAAGATTTACTCAAAGGTATACTAATGACTATTGTTTATTGTGTGTCTAGTGGTAGTTTTTCATGCTAGCTTAGTTAGTGTCTGCCATATCTCACCGTGCCCTAACCCTCACCCCTCCTGGACGCTGGTAGCCAGACCACGTGACGTTCACCCTCCCGACAACTGGGCAACCAATCCGGATGGAACAGCGCCTATGTTTCTATGTGTATCTATATTGTCTAGCCAATCCTAGCACTGGTTTAGTACACTATGTTAGTTGCGTCATCTATGACGCTGTTTTACTTTATATGTCCAAGTAATCGTAATGTTTGCCAGAGTGCTCTCGAGGCAGCAGAGTTCTCTGGATGCCAACTTTATATAAATTTACTGAATCTTGCAACCCGTTCTCCTAGTCTCATTCCCCACTTGGGGTGTGTCATATTTTCTGAACTGTGCATGTGTAAGACAGGGAGTGTTCCTTTACAATGGCACCCACAATGTCTTCCCAGATCTTAATCCGTCCTTCCTTGCCGACTTGCGATGGTCCGGGGAAGAGGGCATCATAATGCACCAGGACTTGCTCCACCAGGATGTCAACTTCCCTGGCTGAGAAGCTGACAGCCCTCTGCGTCACTGCCTAGGGGTTGCCACTTGCCACCAATGATGTTGCGTCAGACTTGGCAACCCCCGACGCAGGTGTGGGTGGGCAAGGTGGTCCTGGTGCTGGGCTGTGGAGCGGTGGTCTGGCATGTTAGAAGTCTTCTGGATCAGCAGATGTGGTCACAGGTCCAACGACAGGAGCTCTGGCAATGGCTGCACAGCAGGCACCAAAATTGCAGGGCACATGGGCAGTAGGCACACAGTAGGCAGGCAGCAGCAGATGGCTCGTCTCGTACGAGGCAGCTTGGGGCACTTGGAGACAGGTAAATTGGCTGGTAGACAGGGGCATGGGTCTTCCGTGTTACTCGCGTGGCCAGCCAGAAACAGAGTGACTGCGCATGTGTGGAAACAGCGCGTAATCGTGAAATCAGAGGAAAGGCCCATAGCGCGTAACTTACATGACACGCGCTGAACATTGGGCATGGCGTTCAGGATCGGGATAAAGTAGTGGATAGGAGAGCATCACACGCTTGCCGAGTTATAGCGGACGGATGTGTGGACTTTGTTTCCATGCGATCTCTTCACTGCGTCTGAGCCTCTTGTTTTGGTGGGGGATTGCCTCCGTGCACACGGGCATGTACTTTTGAGGCTGACGGTGAGTTGCGTACACATTTTGGTTCCTGTGGGTGCCCCTGTGTGTCACGTAACCCCTTATTAAACATCACTGTAGCTTATGTGTCCTTGGCATAGGTATTTCTTGTTTTGCTGGGTACCACAGCGTACTGCGTTAGTTTTTTCCTTTACACGTGGGCTGCCGAGGGGTCGCGTACATGTATTTTTCATATTTGGGGTGCCTGTACGTTACACGGCCAGTTTATTTTTTTCCCAGGGTTTACATCCAGCCTTGCTGGGGCACACTGGTACGTTTGACATCACGAACACTGCCACCTCAATCAAATTGCTCAGGACAATCGATAGATGCACCTCCCATAGCACCAATCCATCTGTGCCATGACTCGTAGGGAAACTAGTGGGAAGGGAGGCATAGGTGGCTGGGGTGGCAGAGGCGCCTGAGGTGGCGGAGGTGTGCGAGGTGGCCGAGGTGTCCGTGGCCTGTGCAGGGAGAGCTCTGCCCCCCACCCAACAGGGTCAGGAAGCTGCAGGGGCAGCTGTAACAACCACCACCCAGCCTACTGGTCACCCAGCCAGGCCTGTGGTGCTCCCCACCCCAGTCCAGGGAGATGCAGGGGCAGATGCTATCTGTGCATCAAAGGGGAAGGGACATGCTGTGCAGCGTCATGACACCGGCACCCAGGTACAGCCACCTGCAAGGGCACCTACAGTCACACCATTAGTGTGTGATGCCACAGCCCATGCCACCAGTGCTTCAACCCCTACTGACCCAAGTGGTCCCAGCCACTCGGGCCTGCACGACCTCGCAAGAAGGCAAAGCGTGCAGTAGGCAAACAGGCTCAGTTCCAAGGCACAGCACAGGAGATCTACACGTCGAGGAAGAGAAGATTTAGTGATGAGGAGCTCCAGGTCCTTGTGGACTACGTGCAGGAACACGAACACGACATGCATGTGCAGGTAGGGAGCACACATATGCCTGCCCAGCGTATGGACCAATGGCAGTGTGTCGCTGATCTTATTTATGCCTATTGCCATGAGAGGCGCTCAGTTTCTGACCCAATGAAGAGTTGGTATGACCTCTGGCGCGGAGCCACAGATAAGATCGGTGCCAACTACGCCTCTACTCTGGTGACTGGAGGTGGATCACTACGAGAGGACGAAGAACTCACTCCACAAGAGGAGATCATAGGTGATATGATTGATGTAGAGCAGATCCAAGGCGTGGCATACCTGCCAATTTATGAGGCAATGTCTGGTGAGTGGTGATTCGTGTGTGTCCAGGACATGTGTATGTTGCTTGGATGAAGTGTGATGATTGTCTGGCAGTTCTGGCTGCATTTGCATGACTGCAATGGCATGGTGGACTGACATGTACTTGTTGCCCTGCAGACTGCATATGCACAATGTGCTGCACACTGTGACAAACTCCATCACCAGACCTGCCCACTCCTTCCATGTCACTCTGTCCAGGCTCTCTTGGCCCTCTTCCTGCTCCAACCTGTGATGGCGGATAGCGTGTGACAATCTTGCACTCCACACTCGCCTTCTCTCCGCACATCTCTGATGTCTCTGAGAGGTCACCCTGCCAGCTACACCTCCTCAGGGGTATTTTTCCTTTCCTCTCATTCCCCCGTAGCTCACTGTCTCCAGAGGACTGGTCATACCTATGGTGGGGTACTGCAACAGACTACAGCAAGATTTCTGTGCCTCTACTCTCTTCCCTCTGCAACTCATCCTGACCTGGACTGTGTGCCAGGTATTGTATCTCCTTAGAACTGTGATGATGGCACTGGCTCCCAGTGGTTACGGCTGTTAATTTCCAATCACTGTGCATTGGCCACACGGCCTTATGGGTCCTGGTGCCGCAGTTCCTTCAACTCCATCTTCCCAATTAACTTCCTACTCATGGTCTTTGATCATCCCGTTCATACTCCCTTAGGGTCAGTTACTTCTCATAGCAATTATTTGGTGATTACTGGGGCCTCCCTCTGGTATGGCCTCTATGCCTCAATGGAACTGAAGGTGGACCTTCTCTGGGTCTGGAGGCACTTCTGATGCTTCCTCATGTGTTGTGCTTTCTCTATTTCCTCTCCCCTGCTGGAGTCCTGGATGACTGAGAGAATACACTAGTCACCTGGCCACACTCTGATCTCTGACACGGGCCTCTGAGCCACCACTTGTACACATGCACTACCTCCCTACCATCCCCCACAGTCGGTGGCTGTTTACTGTATCCCTACAGCAATTGACACCTGATGTCTGCACATACACTTCCACCAGCCCGCCACATTTTCATTGCTGATTATGTACTTGTATTTCATTGGTATGCCATTCCCATGTACTGCACTGCCCACTTCCAACCCCCAGGTTTCACATTCACCATGCCTATTCACTCGCGTGATGTCAATGTGACCTGTCCTCATGGAATGGGTGTGTCTGGCTTCACTCTATTCCACCACCCTTGTATCGTAGCACCGTTTGACACTTGTGTGTATTGAGTTTATGAATTACATGTCAGGTCATGTCACATCCATTGTACATGGGACAGTAGTCAGCAAGTTCCATGTCATGCAGTATTACAGTTCAGGCATGGCTATGCTACGTGGCATATGTGTCTTTGCATCTGTGATGTTGGTGTATGAATTATGCCAGTCAGGTGCTCATGTGTGTCACAGGTGCTATGCACCATGCACTACATGTTGTATTTAGACCTTCCACCACGTCCATGGCTGCTTTCATGCTACCCTTCACTTGCATTGATACTGCGTACGTGCGGGAGTTTGTCTGGCAGGCTGATGTGTTGCATGATGACATTGTGATGCCTATGTGTGTGGGCTATGCTATTTACATGGCTCTTCATGTATTTCTTTTGTCCATGTGCAGGTGATGAGGCACTGGATGCAGAGGAGGAGGTGGAGGAGGAGGAACAGGATACTGAGCCACGACCAACCACCAGTGAAGGACGTGGTGTGGTAGCCCATGAAGATCCACTGATGCTACAGGCCACCCTGGCCCTGACTCATTCTGAGTCCGCCTCCGAGGAAGCCTTTAGCTCTGGTGGTGAAACGGATATGGGAACCTCAGTGCCTTCGCAGGTGAGTGCATCGACTGTGGGTGCTGTTACATCCCAAATGTCTGGAGGGGGGGACAACCCCTCACAGAGCCAGTCAGTGTCAGTACATCCATCTGTGGTGGTTACGGTTGCAGGGTCATGCTCCACAGTATTGATTCCTGTTCCTGCGGCAGCTGATCAAGGGAGGGATGCAGTCGTGCAGCCACGGACGGCGTCATCATATCATCATATCACGGGCCAGGTACCCTTGGCCCAGGCAGGCGTGGGGTCCGCCAATGTGGTGGGCATTTGTTAGCTGGCAATACTGTGTGGGAGCACTCTTTGTATGCTGTTGCACAACAACAGGCTGCTCCATATGAGATGTTGGCTCAGGGCATGGATAGGGTGGCCAATTCCATGATACCCCCAGCAAGACAAGTGGAGCACCAGCAGCAGGCATTGCGGTCCACATGCAGTTCACACAGGCTGAACATGGTGGCCAGCAACATGAGCCGATGGGCAGAACTGAGGACTCTGCGTGCATCCATGGCTGCAGAGGGTCTGGCCCACAGGGAAGCCCTGAGGTCAGAGTATAGGTCTCTCAGGATTACACTGACTGCACGCAAGGCATCCAGCAGTAGACGGTCTGAACAGCAGATGCAAATGATGACTCGTACCATCACGGAGGAACTGCGTGCGTCCCCTGAGGTGTTGCATGGAGACCTCCAAGCCATCATGTTGCAGATGCAAGCATCTCAGTCCTGCATCGCCACTGCCATGGAGGACCAGACCAGGACTATACGTGGTGATCCTCCCTTACCACTACCACATTCTGATACAACACCAGAGGGCGGCGACAGCAGCGACAGGTCGCCCGATCGTGCTAGCCGTGCGGCCCATTAACCCATTTTTACAGCCACACATGTGTGGGTGTTCACATGCACCCTGCACCTCCTCCCTCTTGGGTGCCCTCCCCTCTACCCCCCATGGGCATTTTTGATTTTTTAAAACTATTTTTTGTCTATTCTGCATTTATGTGACAGTGTGTTGCTTTGTGTGGCAGCCGAGGGCATCCACTGTAGATTCCATCTGGACCCATGCAGGCTTGTCTCGTGTTGGTACCCTCCTTGTTTGTGCCTTAGGGTCCAGACACATATGCCAATCCTGCTTCCCCTTTCCATGGGCTTGCAAGGAGTGCAGCGTGTAAAAGTAACTTACACAGTGGCATTGGGCTTCCATTCTATCTGTGGGCAGTCTCAAGTCCGACCTGTGTATACACCCCTAGTGGGATTCATGATTGTTTGTCCAGTGCATGTTTAGCATCCCTTTCTGTTTGTACATTGAGATCCATCATTTGTTCATGTTCCATCTTCATGTATTGGCTTGACTATCTACATTATTGTTAGCCTTCCTCCTGTATGCGCTTCCCTGCACCCTCTGATTAGCAGTGCCACACAAATTTACTAGGGTGACATGTGCAAGTCATGATACATTGAGGCACATGTGCTATTATGTAGGCCACGGTCAGACGGATTCACTCTTGGGTGCTGTGTTTCTGGTATGTTGTACTGGACAATTGATGTTGCTGTGTACATTATTAGATTGATGAGTGAGAGTGAGTTAATTCTGTGCTTGTTTCGTTGATTGTGTGGCGCTTTGTGACAGGGGTGTTATGTGTTGGCCATTTATTTCTCAGTTTGGACATTGCATGCCATGGCATTGTGTGTCAACCAGGTGAATTGAAGTGTGGGAGGGTTTAGGTGACATACCGGCATTTGGTAGTGTACTTTCGCATGGTGTTAGTGGCATACTCCATCTTCCATGTGTACCTTTTGTGCACAACTGATTAAGATACTTTTAGTACTAAGGGATGCACACAATTTAGCACTTCCAAGGTGTTAAGGTTGGGATAGATGACTGTCCCTTTGTCATCATCGATTGTCACCTGGATTGTCACCTGGAATGTACCAGGGCTGTGTGCACTCCGCAGGGGTTGGATTTTAGGTGAAATATTGCACCACAAGCTGGGTACGGGCAGCCTCACCACGTGCCCATTCCCCTCCTATGCGCAGCCGCTGTGCATGTGGTTGGGGATGTGGGGGCACCACCATGTCCACCGGTACTCCACGCTGTGTTGCAATGTTGTGCAGGACACATGCTGCCACGATGATCCTGCACACTACTGGTGGTGCATATAGTAGCTCACCACCAGAGTGGTCAAGGGAGCGGAAGCTTTAGCACTCCGAATGTGCGCTTCACTGTGCCCCTAGTTGCAATATGGGCAGTGTTGTATCTTACCTGGGGTGGTGTGGTGGGGTTCCGTATTGACGTCATCATGTAGGTGCTCAGAGGGTAGGCACTGTCCCATGTGGAGGTGAGATGGGTTGTCAGTGGTGTGGTTTTGTCCTTGTGAGACATGCATGCATTTGCAGGGCCATTTGTACTCACCAATGAGCCATGTGTTGCCATGCCTCCCAGTTTACAGGACCCTGTGTAGGGGTGACATTCTGAATATGAAACTATCATGGGTGGACCCTGGATAGTTGGCATATACAGAGTTAATGATTCCCTTGGCATCACATACAACCTGCAGGTTGATGGAATGCCAGTGCTTGCGATTGCGATCGATGTGCTCTGTGGCCCTAAGTGGACGTAGGGTACCTTAGGGTTCAGTGCTTGGCCCTTTCCTTTTCTCACTCTATACCTCCCTCCTTGCCCCCGTTATCTCCTCGTTTGGCATTTCCCACCATTTCTATGCCGACGACACTCAACTCTTCCTTTCTTTCTCTTCCTTCTCATCTGACCTCCACCTGAAACTCTCTTCCTGCCTTACTGCCATAAAGAACTGGATGTCTTCCCGCTTTCTCTCCCTCAACACTGACAAGACTGAAGTCGTCTTTTTCCCCTCCAACTCTCTTCCCCCTCCCTCACCTCCCCCTTTCATTCATTTCCCTCCCACTAATCTCCCTATCTCTCTCCACGCCCGTAACTTAGGCGTCCACTTTGACCCCTCACTCTCTTTCTCCCACCATATCTCTCTCACTTCTCGTGCCTGTCGCTACCACCTCTTCAATATTCGCGAAATCCGCCCTTCTCTCACCTTTCATGCTACTAAACTTCTAATCTCCTCTCTTATCTTCTCTTTTGCCTCTTCTACTGCTCCTCCTTACTCTTTGGCCTACCTACTTCTCATCTCAATCCCCTCAAGTCTATCTACCACTCTGCTATCCATACCCTCTGTCTCCTTACCTCCCACGACTCTATCTCAGCTTCCCTCTCCTCCCTTGGATGGCCTCCATTTCACTCTCAACTTAAATTTCACTTCCTCTGCCTTGTCTTCAAATCTCTCCATGGACTCGCTCCCCGCTACCTCTCCTCCCTCCTTTCTTTCTACACTCCCTCCCGCTCCCTTTGTTCAGCTGATCACTTCCTTCTGACTGTGCCTCCGTCCTCTTGTGCCCCCTCCCTTTTCCGCTCCTTCCAGCTCCTAGCTCCCCTGCACTGGAACTTCCTACCTCTCTCAATTCGTTCTTTTCCTACTTTCTCCTCATTTCGCACCTCCCTTAAATCTCTTCTTCTCCACCCCCCACCTTGAAACTCCCTCCCCTCCCCCTTCATTCTTTCCCCTCCCTCCACTCCCTACCACACCTCTCTCACACTCTCCCCCCTCTCCTCCTTCTCCTCCCCTCCTCTCCTCTCCCTCACATTCCCACTGCTTTTCTCTCCCTATTCCCTCCAGTTTAATTGCTCTTCTTACTGGTTTATTAATTGATTGATTCACACTGTAATTTGCTTCTACCGTTATATTGTTATGTTCTTTGTATCAAGTTGTTCAATTGTGCAGCACTTTGGCGTAAAGCGCTATATAAACTAATAAATACAAAATACAAATACAAATACGTAGGGCCACATGGGTGCAATCAATGGCACCAAGCACTTTAGGGAAGTGCGCCACCCCGTAAAAGTCCTGGACCTCGGCCTGCCTTTCTGCGGGTGTTCTGGGCATGTATATGTGCCTGAGGTACGAGGGGCATGCAGTCATGATTGCCAACACCTGGTGTAGGCAGCGTGACTGCGTGGCCTGTGAAACGCCCCCGACTATGGCAGTTGTCCGCTGAAATTTCCCAGTGGCCAAATAATGCAGTACATTGAGCACCTTTTCGAAGGGGCTCAATGCTTGGGAGCAAAGGGTGGATGATGTGAGGTCATCTTCCCACTCCGTGACCAGGTCTAATATGATATGAGGTGGAAACCAATACCTGCCGTAGACCTGGTCATCAGGCATCCCAAAAAGGCTGGTCCTGGGTAAAAAAAATGCATGCCCTGGCTATCCTCCTCCTCCTCCTGTGGTGTCCCACGATCACGGCTGTGAAAAATTGTACATTCATCGTAACTATATACACGCTTTGGCTTTTGCGCACACTTTTTATGCATAGTTTTTAGTGCGCATTGACCCCTATGCCAGATTTTGCGTGGCGGACGTGTTTCCGGATTAGCACGTCTTTCTCCGCACACCGGAGAGCTCTGTTCGATTCCATGAATACGTGTTGTTAGCACGCGTGTGGAAGTTGCAAGTATTTTACTGGGGTACTTCCCATGTTATTCCCACATTTACGCTTGTTGTTCCCCATTCCACGTGTTCCGCCCCCTTCTTAGGTGACTGCGCTAGACGGTATGCACCTTCGCTGGGTGTCTCGCGCAAGGCGTTTGTGGTGTCGCAGTGACGTGTTGGACGTGAGCAGATTCAGTGCAAGTCTCCGGTAAATCACGCGCAACGTGTTCCATGAATCAACAAACGGGCGCTTGCGTGCATTTTGCACGCAGGCGCCCATTTTTCTGCGCTATTTATTCATGAATCGGGGCCTAAGTGTTCAATGCCAAGTAGTGTAGTGATCCCTTAAAATAATTCATTAAAGAACTGTGTGCCATTGTCCGACCGCAATACGTCACACACGCCCCATCGGGGGAAACACTTCATGGGCCAGAAATGTAGCAGCAGATTTGGCATCCAGTTGTGCACAATGACCCTCCTCCACCCAATGTGAGAAGGGGCAGACAACAACGATTAAATATCTGGACTGACCTCACCTCTCCCTCATGTCCACATAGTCTATATGCAACTCGCGTAACAGCCCCTTGGGGAGGGGTAGGGTGCCTCTCAATGTTCTTAACGTCATGCCTGTGCTGAAACTTTCGCACGTGGTGCATCTAATTACCATGTTCGTTAGGTTCTCCTGGAGATTTGGAACAAACTAATCCTCCTGTATATAAGTGGCAAGGAGGTGCTTGGAGCTGTGAGAGGGGTGGTGGAGCTGATCAAATGCTGTTACGAGCAGGCTGTGTGGCATTACAATATATCCTGTGCATTCTTGCTTCCACAATAGACCTGTAGGGGACTATGTGCAACCTCTTTTTACCCACAATTGTTTCTCTTTGTCTGGGGCACTTCCCTGTGTAAAGACTGGAGGGGAGTTTCTGTACTCCTGCCCTCTATATGGCAGAGTAGAAGCACAGAGCACCCCAGCCAAGATTCTCCATGTGGTAGCAATGGAAGAGCAATCAAGACTTAAGCTCTCAGGAGGTGATGCGGGCTGGTTCTTAAGTACAGTGTAGTCTCCAAGGCCCCTCAAAGGTATGTCCACACACTATGTTTTGTGATAACACAGTTCTTTATATAAATAAGGTTCAGAATATATACACAATCAATAAAACACTTTGTACTCTCGCAATTCTAATATGGTAAATATGTACAATGTCTATGTGGTACCACAGTTAACCTGTGACTCCTTTAAAATTCACCAACTGCTGACAGTTCAAATGGCATACAAACAAAATATTAAAGTGAATCAACAATAGACATAGGGAGGAAGGCAAGTTTAGTTAAACAAAGGGCAAAATACTTTGTCCCTTCCATAGACAAAGTTCTGTGTGAGGATTCCCCCCACCTCAGTAACCTGTAAATAAATTGTATTAACAAGCCCAATCCATATATGTTTAATATTGTCTTGTTTCCTTCTAAAATGTTCTACTACCCCAATGTACCTGAGCAATACGGAGTTCTTCAATGGTTCGTTGACAGATCCTTCTTGAGTGGACTCCCTTTAAGGCAGGAGTCACGGGTCGTCGAGATTCCTCGAAGGAAAGGTGAACAGTGTCGTCGAGAGAGTAGCTTCGACCTTATTGGTGCTCGTCGATGATCGGTTGTGGACGTCCTGTGAAGATGAGGCATGCAGTGCACCTCGATGACGAGATTTTGTTACCGCAAAGAGTCAATGAAGAACATAGGCCCAGCAAGGGTGTCGGGTCGTCGGCGTTGTTGATCGGGACTCGACCACGGCTGGCTTTTGGACCTTCGTCTGCGTCTTTGTGTACTTTGGGTGGCGGGAAACCCACCGGTGGATTCTCCTTGGTTCGTCAGCGACCTCAACTTTCTCCGGCAGGCAAAGCGGTCGACGTTGATGAGCAAGTGAGTCCTTCATTTCAAAGTGTCTTAGGCAATGGAGCGTTGCGGCTCCGGTCAACGAGGTTACTGCGGTCCGCCAAAACACGGTCTACGGTGATGGTCGTCGATGGCCTCGACGTCCTGTCGCTTCACTTCAGATTCCTTGGCGGTCCCCGTCTCCGGTCGGCAGCCTTTCGAGGTCTGACTTCCAGGGAGCCTAGGTGGAGGTTATCTGGTGCACAATGTTCCCTCATAGCTCGGGAAGCGGTCTCCTAGCCAGGTCCTCTCTTGGATCAGTTCTTGGAGACACAATAGCTTTCGGATTGCATCGAAGGAAAGCAGCAGCAAAGCCTTTGTCTTCCAACTGGGCTTCAAGGTTAAGCATCAAGTTTTGACTTCAGCTTCTGAACAATTCCAGTAAGTGAGAGGTCCTCAGATATAGTGTTCTGTCTCTCATTCACACTGCTGGGCAGTGATGGGCTGCTCAGTAGCCAATCATTCAGCGGGGCATTCATGCAGGCAGGCAGCCAATCAGGCTCACAGTGCATTCAGGCCATTCTTCTCCATCCAGACACTCACAACAAGGAATGTGGATTAGGGCAAGTACCCAGCCTTTCAGCACATCACACTGCATTCATACAAGTTTCAGGCAGGGCTGTCTCCTTCATTGTGTCACACACCAGAAACCAGACACCCAAAACATGAAATGTATATTGGACACACATTCCATTCACCCAGGTCCCACCCCAAGGGTCTACCCACAACATACAGTCATTGGGAAGGCCCCAGCCAGTCTGGCCTGGACTTCCCCACAATACCATATATGGAACTTCCACCCAACTGCCAGTCAGGGAAAGGGACAGAGTCAGGGTTTCCCCAAACTTTGAGAAACAAGGTAACAGGTAATAAAACGCAAGAGGCCACAGAGGCCGTCTTGTCTCCTATAAGGAATCAACTGATTCCAATGGCAGGGCCTGGGTATCCCAAAATGGGGGATACTCAAAGCATCTGTTAAATTCAGCATGGAGCTGCCACCAGCCCATACCCTGCTCTGTGGGCCACACACAGGTGCCCAAAAACATACACTAGGGGTACAGGGTTGTACCCCCACCCATGGATGCCATAAGGGTATCCCAAGGATCTGTTCACCACAACCAAAAAGAGGAAGAGCTGTACTGCCAGGAGTCTCACATGGACTCCTTTGCAGAAACCAACACAGAACACACATGAAAAAGGAGTACAGGACAAGGACATGGCAGCCCTGTTCCTCCAATGCATTTCCAGCATCACAGCCAGTACTTCAATAATTTGTGCGATAGGCAGGGCATTGTAGCCATTGAGGGGCTGATCAGTGGCAGGTGTTGTGAGGACATACCCAGTTACATTGGGAACTGGGAGGTATGCCGCAAGTTTGTCCGCGGTTTCTGTGTCACCGTTTCCAAGTGACACTTCGTAAGTGTTGTTAGAGTGGGCGGTGCATTTGATGACCTCCCTAAGAGTAGGTTGGGATAGTGTGAAGATTAGTTTGCCAAACAGCACATAGTGCTGTACCGGGGACCCGTCTGCCCTCATATAGCCCCTCCTCATCCATCACAGCAGACCGGTGTGCACAGTAGTGACGTATGCTGAGTCTGAGTAGATGGTCACCTTGCACCCCCCTTCGAGTTCTTCAAAGGTTACACTTCTGTGTTGCATAGAGAGTCTGATGGCACCAATATTCCTTGCTGCATTAAAGTGAAAATGGTTTCATGTATGCCCTCATCCACTTCTCTGGACATATGGTATTGCTTTGCTTTTGGCATGGTAGCTCCGGGCTTGAGCTTAACTTTGACTGCTCCTACTCCCTCATCATAAGGACTACTAATCCACAAGGTGTTTGGCACCTTCTCTAAATCATCCTGAAAGAATGACGGTTTCTTTTTTATCAATGCCATTCTCTGTGGTATTTCTCTATTTTCTATATTAATCCAGTAAATAAGACTTATGAAAAATACTAATTCATCATCTGAATAATCATCTCTTAACAATTCCTCATCTGTCAAATCTTTCAGTCTATATCCTTCACCAAGGGCTATCACTGCTCCCCCTCCTCTACCCTTACCATCTGTTCCATGCACAACCACCCTTTCTTCACTGACTACTGCTGCTTTTAACTCGATGGGGATTATCTGTCCTCCTTCACTAATCAAGGTATTTCTGGTCTAGACAATAATTCATCAGGTATTCTCAATATTTTACCTACCAATCTAGTGAGCCATGACAATAAAATTGTTACTCCATATAAGAACACTTCTGGGTCTAGGGGGATCCCTCGCAATACTTTGTGGTTTGCAAATGCTAATATAAACTCTCTGACATTCAAAAAATGTATTCCTGGATTGGAACACACAATCCCTTTGCCGGTAAAAGATATTGCCATATTCAATTTTGTCATCAAGTCACGCTCTAATATGTTAACTGGTGTCTGTCGAGAGAACAATAGTGGCATAGACACATCATGTTCTCCTATAGAAATTGGTAATTTATCAGTAAAAGGAACTAAGCTTGTAGCCCCAGAGAATCCCTGCACATTCATGGCAATGTCAGACATTGGGTATTTTCCATCTCAAAACACAGGAATGAGTCGCTCCAGTGTCTACAAGAAACAACAATGTCTTGCTTCCTATCGTTACCCTGACCCTTAGTTCCTCCTGAGGGTCTGGTGCCACTGATAGTACTGAACACATCAGGTCACTGCGTGGGCTGTCCTTTCGTGTGTATAAATTCATCCCAGTACCCGAGAAAGGATTTCTTCCTACCACAGTCACACTCCCTATCCTGGGTGTGGATGCTTGTGGGACCCCTGTATTCGTATTCTATTGTAGTGTCATTGCTTGCTGTGTCTGTACTTGCTGCGATTGTATAGGTGCTAGTTGCAAATACCCTTGTGTTATTTGTACTTGTCCTGGGCTCTGCCGTACCTGCTGTATTTGCGGTGCATATGTCTGATTCTGTGTGTGATCTTGGGAATAATGCTCCTGTGGTTCTGTGTTATACTGTGGAAATTAGCCCATTCCCCCTCTTGGAGCCTGCCTGTTCTGTTCCATGCCGCCTCAACTTCTGCATTTTCGTGCTATATGTCCCATTCTCCCACAATTCCAATATTGCTGTAGCTGTCCTCCATTAAAGCCTCCTACTTGGGAGTATTGAAATCTTCTTCATCCTCCTCTAGGTCCATTCCCTCTACCTCATGGCCAAAAGTTTTATCCACCTTGATCTGCAGAATACCCTACATTGCCGGACTGCATTGACTGCACTCCTTGTGTTACCACACCTTCACCACTTGTCAATACCGCTCCTTCTACAGCAACATTTGAAAATATTTTCTGAACTAGCTTTGCTTCCTCTTGCTTTCTGCCTTCAGCTTTTTTCGTGTTCTTCTCTTGGTGCAATCAACAATGATGTACAATAGTCAACTGTATTTCTGACCATGGCTTTGCTTCCATTCCCACCTGTTTCTTCATCCTCTGTTGAACTGGCTCGGGCAGTCCCTGACATCAAATGTGGTCAAATATACCACCGTTTTATCCCACGGTTCTCTCAACTTTCTTGAATCTCTTGAATAAAGGCAACAGGATGTTCATCTTCCCCCATTTTCCTTGTTATAACCACACCCATGTCTGAAGTGTCAGGATACTGTACTCTAAGCACTCTCCATACATCTGCTCTACAATTGTTAAATGGCACTCCGTCATGTGTCGTGTTTTGTGCTGTTAAACATGCCTACCCTGCTTGCGTCCAAATGTCGTCAGCTCTCTCCCCTAGAATGGCTGCTAGTAGGCCTTTTAATTCACCCACTGCTAACGTCATTCCTGCTGTCATTCTTTCGAACTCCTAGATACATTTTCCCGCAACCACAGTCAAACTAGGCAATTTACATTTCAAATTGTCCTTATCCATCTGTGGCCATGGTATATATTGTGGTCATCTTCCCCCTTTTTCTAATAATGGGAATTGCGTATACCCTCGCCCATAATCACACCCAACTACACTTCCCGTTTTCCGGGTGAGGCTAGTCTCGCCCATTTGTCTTCTTCCTGGCAGCGACCTTAACCTGCTTACATATGGCAGGGATTTATACCTTCACTGCATGATAGTGCTGGTGATCGCTCAGAATATGGTGTTGGTTCCAGTGTTTCCTCTTTAGGGTCTACTAAATCTGACAATTTTACCCCTTTTTCTATGCTTGGGTCTGACATCATTATATCCAGCTTGCATGACTATCGTCCCTTTCCTCGTCATCAAGATCCAACCCACTTAAGGAGAGCGCTCTATGCTTGTCTGCCATTAAGTCACGCAATCTACTTCCTGTTCCTCCTGATAAAGATCCCTTGATTTTCCTTTTATCCTTGCAACCGCCCTTATCCGTTATTTGCCTATATAGATCGCCAATCATTTTCCCTATGACTTCCACCTCATGTTCGTTGGCCCATGTTTGTATTCTCAGTATTCTCTGTAACTCCCTACAAGGCAGTTGTGACCCTCTCTCATCCTCCCATCATCTTTGTGCTTCAACTGGCACCATGAATCTGTTAACATAATAGTCTATTTTGTCATCTTTTTGTTCCGTTTTTATCATTTCTTCTTCCCTTTGCCTCATCTTCCTTTTCTCTTCTTCCTCTCTTTGCAACCTATGTTCTTTCATTCTGCGGGCTTCTATTTCACTGTGTTTCTTCTCCTCTATTCTTTCACTCCTCATACCTTCTTTGTTCTTTCTTTTGCTGCCTCTCTTTCTCGTTCTTCTCTTTGTATGCCCTTGTATGTTCCTTTCTTTCTCTTCCCGTTCGTCTCTTTCTTCCCGTTCTCTAATGCCATTGATGCCCTTGCCGTCTAACTTGAGTAGTATCTGTCCTCCCACCCATTTGTTTTGTAAAACGATTGCTTCCTTAGCTCTGTCCTTTCCCGCTTTTTGTCTCTTGACTTCCTCCTCTATTTCTATCTGTCTACTTCTTCGTTCGTCATGCTTCGTATATTCATTGCGTGCTGATATATTTTTTCATTCCTTAGTCTTACTTTCTTCCATGCTGTCTTCAGTATTCTAAGTGGAAGGTGCATTTGTTGGATTAACATTCCCTGCTGCTTCCTTCAGTTTCTTTAGAAGATACATTTCCTGTTTGTCTTCTGTTGTGCTACAATTTTTAGGAGAAAAAAAAGGAGCTGAGGGTGTTGCGTCCTCCACTTTATGGTGATTAAACATCCACTCCTTCTCGGGCAGGTCTTCCTTCTCACTTTGATACATCTTCCATAGTTCAAGAATGGCTAACCTTTGTTGTAGCTTCTTCCCTGTGTATTTAGCATGCAAATATGTTGTCAGGTATCCAAACATATTTTCGAATGACCATTATGTCGAAAACATTTTGCCGAATTTTTTTTCGAATTTTTATTTTTTATTGTATGTATTTTTTGGGTTTCGTTAGTAAAAAAAAAGCGTAAATAAAAAAAAACAGGGTTTTGGGGGGAAACCTCCCATTTCAAAAATAAAATTAAAAAAAACCATTACAAAAAAAAACATCGGCAAATTTGGTGTCGAGAAAGTGGCATTCGAAAATATGGGTTTCGAAAATATCACTATAAACCATGTTGTCATATATCGCAATACTGTTTTTGACAACGAGCATTCTTGAGGCCTTGGCAGAAGTGTTCTATTACTATTGCCCTTCACCTACTCTGCATGATACTTCCTAATTTTATGTGTATATCCTGGTAATATCCTACATAAATGTAAAAGAAGAGTGTCTCCCATGATGACCAGTCACTTTCGACTGCCAAAACTTACCAGATTCTTAAATCATTTGCAACAAAAAAATCGATTTGGGCAAGCACCATTATTCGCTGCCCTTTACCACAAAAGACCAATATTCCAACCAATTTAAAAAATCTCTATGCTATGGTTTCTCTTCATTTCTCTGTTTATAGTTTGTCACAGTTTTATTACACAGCACGCTCCAGCCAGGGACTCCTTCCACGACAACGAATGGGTTTTAATAGGCCATTTGCAAATGGGAATTTGTTTGGTAATGCACACAATACCAGACAAATTTGATTTTCAGTAAAAGGAAGTAAATTCTTTCGAGGCAACACTTTAATGGCTAGAATAATTAAATACAACACCAGCTACAAGATGGTTAATTTCAAATTTCAACAATCTTGTACCGTGAATTTCAATGGGGGAATTAATTGATTTACTTAAAAATATACTAAGGATTTACACTGACACTGAGAGATTTTAAAGGAGATATGCTAACATACACAGGCTACTAAAAGATTCTTCTATGGGAAGGTGACTGAATTACACAGGCACTTTTTGGGGGTTTTCACTGGGGGTTGCAATGGGGTTTTCAATGGAGTTTTCAATGGGATTTTCAATGGGGGAAATATTAGATGCAATGCTACAAAAAGTAAGGGCTTATGCAATTTAGGGCTGGGGTATATGCTACTTACAAAGCAAGCCTTGGTTTGGGATTCAGGAAAGCCAGCTGGATCTCAGGACACTGTGGACAGCTAGGGCAAGGGGTCTGGTCACTGCACTCTCAAGGATGGTAAGGTTCAGCTGCCTTTTCTCCATCCTCCTTCTCCTTTCTCCCCAGATTTTGTGTATGTCTCCTTCTAACCTAGTACAATCCCCCTTATATAGCATAAATAACATCACTAACTTTAAAATCTAAGGGGAGTACCCTGGAATTGTCCCTGCCACTCGGATAAGACAGTTTACCATTCCTCTCCATGCCCCCTGGCATGATTGGTTGAAGGGAAGAGGGCACCATCTGTCTGTTTGCATTTATTACACTGCTTTGTTCTCACAACCTCTTTTTGACAAATACCAGTTATGTCTCATAACTTCATACTTATACTAACCCCGGCCATATGAAATAGATATGGGGTTTCAGTTGCTAATAGGGAATTAGGTAAACCGATCCCCAACTCTGTAGGAAGTAGCATGACCTTTTGGCACATTTTTATCATTTTCATAAAATGTATAACAGTTATGACTCTGCAAATAATCCAGCATGTTTCTAATTTCATCTTCCATCTTTTCATCAACTGTCATATTTGTCAACTGTTCAGATAAGCCAGAAACTAGTCTTAACTGGCCATTTCAGTCCCCAAAAACCTAGGGAAATGCAATTAGTCTCTTTAAAACTGCCTGGAAATTACATAAAAAAATTGCATAAAATGAAACTGATTCTTATTCTGATTGCTGCGAAAATGCCTAAATTGAAATCAGTCTTTTAATGTAACTTGGCAGTGTCTTGTTCCCCCTGGGAGAGGGCTTCTTCACCCTACCACAGCCATCTATCGCCATGGGCTCAGCCTGTACCCAGAGTTTTTTTATAAGTCTCTTTGAAGTGGTGTGGGTTCTTTTGAAAGGGGTGCAACAAGGAGCCCACACCTCCCGATCAAGCTCTAGCCACACTTTGCCTACTTTGAAATCTTTGGGCTCCTGCCTTCATGTCTGCACAGCAGGGAATTATGACGCCTTCTCCAGCATCACATTTTATAGCAGGATGGATATTGGATACGTTTGATATTCAGCGGGAAGTGGGGCATTGTCATTTGAAACTCCTGCCTCAGCCGAAACTGGTTTTCCGTCAATAAGTGTCTCTGCAAAGGTGACTGGAGTTTTGTGGGTTGGAACATAATGTACATTGGCTCTGGGCATCCCAGTACCTCATATTTCATTTCAATTTTCTGCGTGAGCAATGCTATCTTTCCACTGTGGCTTTTAAAGCCGTTATTCTTTTCACACGTGTGCAGGCTTTTTGCTTCTGATGTTTAAAACCCTGTCTTCCAGGTCACAGGATTCTTTGATTTCTCTCCTTTTTGAGCAAGTTTGCATTTGCTGTTGGTCCACTGATAATGAGGGGCAAGCCTGCTTCCACATGGTTCTTTAATTTGACGTGAACAAAAGAAAATCTCTATGCTATTGTTTCTCTTCATTTCTCTGTTGATAGTTTGTCACAGTTTTATTACACAGCACACTCCAGCCAGGGACTCCTTCCCCGACAACGAATGTGGCGTACAATAAAACACTTTTTATTTTTAATAAACCACAGATTCTTTTTTTGAGTAGGCCTCCAACAAGTCTCGCACCAAAACTCCACAAACACCCTGGGTCACAATGGACTAAGAGCCAGGCCGGTGTGTATCACTAAGATATGTATTAATTTATTATTTAAAAAAAAAGGAAAATAAACAACAAACAGCAGCCACCACAATTGTGGCAACACAAATGCAATGTCCTGTCTAGAGCGACCAAGTGAAAATGGGCTGTTGAACTCACTTTTGTTATAATGATAAACAGGAAAATACAATCAGGTTGAAATAGACTGTTACCCTCGCTTTTGTTTTAAAGAAAAAACAGGAAAATACCATCAGGTTGGAATAGACTGTTACACTCGATTTTGTGTTACTGAAAAAACCGAAAAATCCCATCAGGTAGAGAGTTATAGCGCCACGGTTTTAGCACACCCCCCTGAAACACTCACCTCCAAACATCAATTAAACTTGATTCCTTTGAATGGAAGGCAGTGGCAAGGAGTAGGAATAGAGAGAGAAAATCGGATTTGAGGTAAAGCCCACCAGCCCCAGATGGGAAGCCAGCAGAGAAAGTGAAAACCCGTTTTGGGAGCAAAATGGCAGAATGGCATTTTGATTATTACTCAAAACTGCTAGGGGACAGAATAGAAGGAAATTCAGATTGCTTACACTAAGAAGATAGGGAAAGTCTAGAGAATAATAATCAGCACACCAGGGCAAAAATTGAAATTAAATGGGAAAATCAGTTTTGGGAGAAAGCAAATGCAAAGGGAAAATACAGTGGCAAATGAAAATGTGTTTACACTGGGTTTACAATGACAGGGAAGGGGTTTAGCTCGCAATAGGAAAATCGGTTTTCAATGACAAGGACAGAGGCACATACAGGCAGACTTCTAGGCAAAAGGGATTGCTCACAATGGAACAACGGTTTGGGTTTTAATAGGCCAGATGCAAACGGGAATTTGTTTGGTAATGCATACAATACACAGACAAATTTGATTTTCAGTTAAAGGAAGCTAATTCTTTTGAGGCAACACTTTAATGGCTAGAATAATTAAATACAACACCAGCTACAAGATGGTTAATTTCAAATTTCAACAATCTTGTACCGTAAATTTCAATGGGGGAATTAATTGATTTACTTAAAAATATACTAAGGATTTACACTGACACTGAGAGATTTTTAAAGGAGATATGCTAACATACACAGGCTACTAAAAGATTCTTCTATGGGAAGGTGACTGAATTACACAGGCACTTTTTGGGGGTTTTCACTGGGGGTTGCAATGGGGTTTTCAATGGAGTTTTCAATGGGATTTTCAATGGGGGAAATATTAGATGCAATGCTACAAAAAGTAAGGGCTTATGCAATTTAGGGCTGGGGTATATGCTACATACAAAGCAAGCCTTGGTTTGGGATTCAGGAAAGCCAGCTGGATCTCAGGACACTCTGGACAGCTAGGGCAAGGTGTCTGATCACTGCACTCTCAAGGATGGTAAGGTTCAGCTGCCTTTTCTCCATTCTCCTTCTCCTTTCTCCCCAGATTTTGTGTATGTCTCCTTCTAACCTAGTACAGTCCCCCTTATATAGCATAAATAACATCACTAACTTTAAAATCTAAGGGGAGTACCCTGGAATTGTCCCTGCCACTCGGATAGGACAGTTTACCATTCCTCTCCATGTCCCCTGGCATGATTGGTTGAAGGGAAGAGGGCACCATCTGTCTGTTTGCATTTATTACACTGCGTTGTTCTCATGACCTCTTTTTGACAAATACCAGTTATGTCTCATAACTTCATACTTATACTAACCACGGCCATATGAAATAGATATGCGGTTTCAGTTGCTAATAGGGAATTAGGTAAACTGATCCCCAACTCTGTAGGAAGTAGCATGACCTTTTGGCACATTTTTATCATTTTCATAAAATGTATAACAGTTATGACTCTGCAAATAATCCAGCATGTTTCTAATTTCATCTTCCATCTTTTCATCAACTGTCATATTTGTCAACTGTTCAGATCAGCCAGAAACTAGTCTTAACTGGCCATTTCAGTCCCCAAAAACCTAGGGAAATGCAATTAGTCTCTTTAAAACTGCCTGGAAATTACATAAAAAAATTGCATAAAATGAAACTGATTCTTATTCTGATTGCTGCGAAAATGCCTAAATTGAAATCAGTCTTTTAATGTAACTTGGCAGTGTCTTGTTCCCCCTGGGAGAGGGCTTCTTCACCCTACCACAGCCATCTATCGCCATGGGCTCAGCCTGTACCCAGAGTTTTTTTATAAGTCTCTTTGAAGTGGTGTGGGTTCTTTTGAAAGGGGTGCAACAAGGAGCCCACACCTCCCGATCAAGCTCTAGCCACACTTTGCCTACTTTGAAATCTTTGGGCTCCTGCCTTCATGTCTGCACAGCAGGGAATTATGACGCTTTCTCCAGCATCACATTTTATAGCAGGATGGATATTGGATACGTTTGATATTCAGCGGGAAGTGGGGCATTGTCATTTGAAGCTCCTCCCTCAGCCGAAACTGGTTTTCCGTCAATAAGTGTCTCTGCAAAGGTGACTGGAGTTTTGTGGGTTGGAACATAATGTACATTGGCTCTGGGCATCCCAGTACCTCATATTTCATTTCAATTTTCTGCGTGAGCAATGCTATCTTTCCACTGTGGCTTTTAAAGCCGTTATTCTTTTCACACATGTGCAGGCTTTTTGCTTCTGATGTTTAAAACCCTGTCTTCCAGGTCACAGGATTCTTTGATTTCTCTCCTTTTTGAGCAAGTTTGCATTTGCTTTTGGTCCACTTATAATGAGGGGCAAGCCTGCTTCCACATGGTTCTTTAATTTGACGTGAACAAAAGAAAATCTCTATGCTATTGTTTCTCTTCATTTCTCTGTTTATAGTTTGTCACAGTTTTATTACACAGCACACTCCATCCAGGGACTCCGTCCCCGACAACGAATGTGGCGTACAATAAAACACTTTTTATTTTTAATAAACCACAGATTCTTTTTTTGAGTAGGCCTCCAACCAGTCTCGCACCAAAACTCCACAAACACCCTGGGTCACAATGGACTAAGAGCCAGGTCGGTGTGTATCACTAAGATATGTATTAATTTATTATTTAAATAAAAAGGAAAATAAACAACAAACAGCAGCCACCACAATTGTGGCAACACAAATGCAATGTCCTGTCTAGAGCGAACAAGTGGAAATGGGCTGTTAAACTCACTTTTGTTATAATGATAAACAGGAAAATACAATCAGGTTGAAATAGACTGTTACCCTCGCTTTTGTTTTAATGAAAAAACAGGAAAATACCATCAGGTTGGAATAGCCTGTTACACTCGATTTTGTGTTACTGAAAAAAACGAAAAATCCCATCAGGTAGAAAGTTATAGCGCCACGGTTTTAGTACACCCCCCATGAAACACTCACCTGCAAACATCAATTAAACTTGATTCCTTTGAATGCAAGGCAGTGGCAAGGAGTAGGAATAGAGAGAGAAAATCGGATTTGAGGTAAAGCCCACCAGCCCCAGATGGGAAGCCAGCAGAGAAAGTGAAAACCCATTTTTGGAGCAAAATGGCAGAATGGCATTTTGATTATTACTCAAAACTGCTAGGGGACAGAATAGAAGGAAATTCAGATTGCTTACACTAAGAAGATATTGAAAGTTTAGAGAATACTAATCAGCACACCAGGGCAAAAATTGAAATTAAATGGGAAAATCAGTTTTGGGAGAAAGCAAATGCAAAGGGAAAATACAGTGGCAAATGAAAATGTGTTTACACTGGGTTTACAATGACAGGGAAGGGGTTTAGCTCGCAATAGGAAAATCGGTTTTCAATGACAAGGACAGAGGCACATACAGGCAGACTTCTAGGCAAAAGGGATTGCTCACAATGGAACAACGGTTTGGGTTTTAATAGGCCAGATGCAAACGGGAATTTGTTTGGTAATGCACACAATACACAGACAAATTTGATTTTCAGTTAAAGGAAGCTAATTCTTTTGAGGCAACACTTTAATGGCTAGAATAATTAAATACAACACCAGCTACAACATGGTTAATTTCAAATTTCAACAATCTTGTACCGTAAATTTCAATGGGGGAATTAATTGATTTACTTAAAAATATACTAAGGATTTACACTGACACTGAGAGATTTTTAAAGGAGATATGCTAACATACACAGGCTACTAAAAGATTCTTCTAAGGGAAGGTGACTGAATTACACAGGCACTTTTTGGGGGTTTTCACTGGGGGTTTCAATGGGGTTTTCAATGGAGTTTTCAATGGGATTTCAATGGGGGAACTATTAGATGCAATGCTACAAAAAGTAAGGGCTTATGCAATTTAGGGCTGGGTTATATGCTACTTACAAAGCAAGCCTTGGTTTTGGATTCAGGAAAGCCAGCTGGATCTCAGGACACTCTGGGCAGCTAGGGCAAGGGGTCAGGTCACTGCACTCTCAAGGATGGTAAGGTTCAGCTGCCTTTTCTCCATCCTCCTTCTCCTTTCTCCCCAGATTTTGTGTATGTCTCCTTCTAACCTAGTACAGTCCCCCTTATATAGCATGAATAACATCACTAACTTTAAAATCTAAGGGGAGTACCCTGGAATTGTCCCTGCCACTCAGATAAGACAGTTTACCATTCCTCTCCATGCCCCCTGGCATGATTGGTTGAAGGGAAGAGGGCACCATCTGTCTGTTTGCATTTATTACACTGCTTTGTTCTCATGACCACTTTTTGACAAATACCAGTTATGTCTCATAACTTCATACTTATACTAACCCCGGCCATATGAAATAGATATGCAGTTTCTGTTGCTAATAGGGAATTAGGTAAACCGATCCCCAACTCTGTAGGAAGTAGCATGACCTTTTGGCACATGTTTATCATTTTCATAAAATGTATAACAGTTATGACTCTGCAAATGATCCAGCATGTTTCTAATTTCATCTTCCATCTTTTCATCAACTGTCATATTTGTCAACTGTTCAGATCAGCCAGAAACTAGTCTTAACTGGCCATTTCAGTCCCCAAAATCCTAGGGAAATGCAATTAGTCTCTTTAAAACTGCCTGGAAATTACATAAAAAATTGCATAAAATGAAACTGATTCTTATTCTGATTGCTGCGAAAATGCCTAAATTGAAATCAGTCTTTTAATGTAACTTGGCAGTGTCTTGTTCCCCCTGGGCAAGGGCTTCTTCACCCTACCACAGCCATCTATCGCCATGGGCTCAGCCTGTACCCAGAGTTTTTTTTATAAGTCTCTTTGAAGTGGTGTGGGTTCTTTTGAAAGGGGTGCAACAAGGAGCCCACACCTCCCGGTCAAGCTCTAGCCACACATTGCCTACTTTCAAATCTTTGGGCTCCTGCCTTCATGTCTGCACAGAAGGGAATTATGACGCCTTCTCCAGCATCACATTTTATAGCAGGATGGATATTGGATACGTCTGATATTCAGCAGGAAGTGGGGCATTGTCATTTGAAGCTCCTGCCTCAGCCGAAACTGGTTTTCCGTCAATAAGTGTCTCTGCAAAGGTGACTGGAGTTTTGTGGGTTGGAACATAATGTACATTGGCTCTGGGCATCCCTGTACCTCATATTTCATTTCCATTTTCTGCGTGAGCAATGCTATCTTTCCACTATGGCTTTTAAAGCCGTTTTTCTTTTCACATGTGTGCAGGCTTTTTGCTTCTGATGTTTAAAACTCTGTCTTCCAGGTCACAGGATTCATTGATTTCTCTCCTTTTTGAGCAAGTTTGCATTTGCTGTTGGTCCATTGATAATGAGGGGCAAGCCTGGTTCCACATGGTTCTTAAATTTGACGTGAACAAAAGAAAAGCCAAGCCGTTTTTCGTTTGCAGTTTTTAACGGGCTGCTGTTCATGAGAAAGTAAAACAAAAGTTGTTTTTCTTTGAAGTGTTGAAATTATTGCCCCTCATGTGAAATAACAGTAAAGCAGGGCTGTTTTTGCTTGCAGTGTATAACTTCTGGTCATTCAGGTGAAAAGAAAGTAAAGCAAGGCCGTTTTTTGGTTGCAATGTAGAACTTCTTGTCATTCAAAGGAAATAAAAGCAAAGCCGTTTTTTTGGTTGCAATGTAGAACATCTTCTCATTCAGATGAAATAAAAGCACACTAAGGCCGTTTTTGGTGGCAGTGTTTAAATGCTGCTTTTCAGATGAGGGGGCTTCTGTTTAGGGCCTTTAAATGCACCCCACAGATCCCCTGCTGCTCTTCCATGACTTTTTGTTGGGGGAAGAGTAGGGCCGACTGGGGTTTCCATTGGCATAAATTTCCTTCATCAGGGAGTGGGCACTCCAGTATCCCCATCCAACTCTGGGTTGGGTGGTATGGCATGGCACCCACTTTTCTTCCGTCTTTTGGGAGCAGGCACTCCAGTATCCCCTTCCTTCTCTGGGTTGGGAGATATGACATGGTCCCCCCTTTCTTCCTTCCCTTCCAGGACCCCGGGGGCCTCTCCAGGCTGGAATTTAAGATTGTTAGTTCTCTTATAGAAGATAAAAAAAATACAAGTTTCAGTACTTTTTAAAAACATTTTTCCTGGTAGATTTACAAAGAATTCACACAACAATAACCTACAGTTACAATACCATCCAGCTTCCTTCCAAATGTTCACATTATTATTATTTTTCCTCATTTGTACAATAACTTCAAGTAAATTACTCTCTGATTGTATTAATACGGGTTCCAGTTACTTACCTGTACTCTTCAGAGGATTCCGGGGCTCTACCCTCATTTGGTCCTTTAATCAGCCACAAGTCCTGCTCTCTTAATTTTTAGCGGGATGGTGAATTGTCGGGCCAGTCCTGGATGGTGACCTCTTCTCCAGTTTGAACTTCAACTGCCTACGGTAGCAATTGAGCTGACCGAAATTCCTTTTCAGGATTGCCAAAGCCCATGGGGTTACCCTCCAGTCGGGACCAAACTTTGTAATTAATGAGGTCCAAAAGAATTACGAATCGATTGAGAATGTCACTGACTAAGTAGAAGGCAGAGGGAACATCTTGCACGACTCAACAATTATGCTCTATGCTTTTATTACCAATGGACATTTTTAGCATGCACCTGCTAGGCCGGCTATGTGTGGAACTGGGAGTTTCCATCCCACATTTCCACTTACAAAACAACTCAATTGTGGGAATTGTCTGATCTTTTGGGAGTTTCCTGAATAACGCTTCGCTGACAAAGCTTTTCTCATTATTCCGGCGTAGTCTGGCGAGAACAGGCTCCCCCCCTCATTTACCTGAATGGGGAGAAACAGCTGTTCACCGTTTTTCTGAATATTAGCCAAGCTTTGAGCTGGCTTTTCATCACTTTTTATCATGGGGTTTGGGTTCTCAAATTTTGGATCAGTATACCATTTCAGGGTATTTCCTTCCAGTGTGGAATGCCACTTAAAACGGGGAGGAAGATTGATTTTCAAGAATGGAGAAGGGTTCCCACCACCTGTTTGTTCTCCTACAGCAATTACAGTTTTGTCGGGGACTTGATTGTTCCTAAAGTGAAACTCAATTTTGTGAGACTGCTGCTCAACCAGATGGCATGTGCCATTCAGACTTACATAGCTGGTGCTCTGTTTTAATTTTATTGGCCAGTTAGTCTGGCTCCAGAGGACCTTGTTCACACAGTCTATTAGGGGATGACAATCTCCGAAGTGGGTCATTCCCTAAGAGACAGGGTGTTCCCTCTGGAGTAACGACTATAACCGGGTGTTTCACCTTGTGTCGCCCAATTTTGATCTCCAGATCTGCAGTCCCCTCGATGGGAATGTCAGTCCCGTCGAAGTTCTGGAGTTGTCCAGGAAGAGGTGTGAGGGGAATTTGCGATCCTGTTTCCACCAACGCTGAAAGGGCACCCTGTCCTTGCACCCTGACGGGGCATAAAACCTACTTCCTTCCTCCTCAAAGGGGCAAAGAAAATGTGCATTTTGGGCCAGCTGGGCAGTTAATTTCTTTATTTTGGACTCCGACACTGTGTGACCTTGGGCTATTTTGTGTGTCGGAGTTTGGGAATCTGTAAACGAAATTTGGCATCCAGAGATTTGTGGGATTTTGGAATCGCCTTTTCCTCTTGATTCTGTGCTGTCCACTTTTTCCCAGAGACAGTAACTTGAACCAGTTTGGGGGGAGGATCCCTCATTCACTTCTGAGTTCTCAGGGTGACGTTTCTGGGGTTCAGGGATAGGGGGTTCTAGGTCAGTCCCCATACCTTCCCAGTCCAAGTTATGGTCTTTTGTGACCCATTTCTCTTTGGGAGGAATCCCCCATCCTTGAAATAGAAGACTTTCTTCCCAGAATCCTCCAGGGATTCTTCCCCTTCAAACTGGAGGACGCTGCCTTCCTCCACAAAATGGGTCTTCCTTGTCCCTTGATTTCTCCTACTTATCCTCTGTTCCCTAGGTTGCAGCTTTTCGGGGGTAGGAGATTTGTGTTCAGGTTCAGAGGTTTCTAGGGGCATTTCACGGGTGAGGAAATAAGCTTCCTCTAGGGCTTTGCATCCCCCTTCCTCCCAAGCCTCTTCCTCTGGAACTTGTTGGTTATCAGGGTTTTCTCCCCGTCATTGTTCCGGGTTGCCAGACCCTGGGTTAGAGCTTTTCTGGGGAGCCATGTTCATTTGAGGGTCCTTCTGTACCCTCAACATGCGACTCAGGTCTTGGGTCAAGCTCTGGACCTGGCGCTCCAGTTGTGACACCCTCTCGCGCTGATACAGGGGCCTTGGGTCAACTCTTTGCTTCTCTCGGGAAGGGTAACTGTCCGTTCTCCCAGTTTAACTTTGACATGGAAGGTTTCCCGAGTAGCCCTCCATCCTTGGTCTTCCTTCTAACTGATTTGGTGGTCTAGACTCCTGAAAGCGGGGCGAGTAAGGAGGGGGGTTCTGAATGTTGGGGCTTTGGGGGTAACTGGGGACTAGAGGGTGGATTACTGCCTTCCTGAGGGAAGTTCTTTGGAAAATTTGGAGGTAAGTTTGGAGGAAAGTTCCTTGGGGCCGTTCTTACCTGATTGGATCCCCCCGTGAGCCGGGGTGTCCATACGTACCTCAAGATGGGTCTATTTCCCTTGTACTTCGGGCTGATGTAGGCGGTAGAGTCAGGTGACACATTTGTGGGGTACCCTGCCTGGCTGCCACCTGCTTGGTACTGGTCAGAGGGTCTTCTCTGCCTCTGGTTTAGTTGGTTAGTGGGAGGTGTATTTTTAGGCCCCCCCATTTCTAGGTCCAAAATGGGGGTAACCTTCACCTCCGCCACCTTGGCAGCAGTAGCGGTGTTGATTGGTTTGGGATTTTTGGGGGAATTCTTATTTTCTACCGGCTTTTGGACATCATAGATATGGGTAGCTTGTTCTATTACACAGTCCAGGGTCCTTTCATCGTGGAAGTCCCTAACCAACTGCGTCATAATGTACTTAGGGAGTGCATGGAAGTAGGTATTGATGAATAACCTACTGTTTGTGCGCACCCGCCTAGTGGTTTGTGCAAATGCCTGCTTCAATTTTTGGACAAATTCTCTCGGGCCTGATCCTCTCCGCACTGCAGGTTGTAGGCCCCCTTGCGAGCCTCCCGGGAGTTCCGGTGCAGAGAGAAGTGCTTTAAGATGGCCACCTTGTAGGTAGACCACCTTGAATGGTTCTGATCCTCCAGCCCAGCAAAGAAGCTGGAGTATTCTGAGCAGAATGTCCATTTGGCAAACTCCATAGAATTCTGATCATGTTTTATTCCAAATGACGCCATCATCTGGTCATACAGCTCCAGATGCTCCCAGACTGAGTACATGGCATTTTTATGGTAAAGGGTCATGTTTTTTATTTGTCTAATGGGGTCTTTAACCAAATTTCTCTTTTGTTTGGCAGCCTTCATTTTCCGCTGCACCTGAGTCCATTCGCCCTCAGACTCAGAGCTGCTGCTATTTGAGGTCCCAACCCTATCCTCTAGGCTCTCCCTGTTTCTTGGAGACTGAGAGTCTCTCCCAGAATAACGGGGCCTAGTCTCTTGTCCCCTGTTGTATTGTGGGCTCTCTTGGTCACTTCCCTTGGACTCCCTCTTTCACACAGGGGAGTACTCATATGACTCCTCCCTTCTTCCGGGGTGGGTGGAGAACTCCCCCCACCTCCCTGATTGGGTGGAGGTTTTCAGGATACTCTTTTGGGGCCTAAACTCAGACTCCTTTTTATCTGCAAAATGGACCAGGTGGTCCCTTTGTAGCAGATGTTTCTGCCAGTCTAACTCCCGGATCTTCTTTTCAGAGGAGTCCTCTGGGTCAGATACATTGGCCAAAATATTTTTTAACCTAAGCAGTGATGCACGTTCATCAATCTCTGATGGACGCTGGCCTGCAGGCTCAATCATGCTAGGCCTAATGGAGTGCAGCTGCCTCATGGTTCCCGGTTCTTGTGACCTGGTAGACATGAATTTAGCAGTGCCTTGCACATACAAGGTGGTAAATTGGCTTGATGCCCCTGGTGCAGAGGGCACTGCATCATGATTAGGGATCGCCCTGTCACTCTCTAACTGTTCGGGGTTCCTCAAGTACTTATTAAACCTAGCACACTCTTTTTCTAACCTCTCGAATTTCTCTTTCTCAGCCCCAATTTCTTGATAGTATGCAAAGGCCTGAGCGTTGTGCTCTGCTTTCAGGGCTTGACTGACTTCTATGACCTTCCCTTGTGCTACTACCTGGCTCTGGAGTCCCCTGTTCTCATCACCAATGGCATCATTTTCTTTCTGTGCTTCTTGTATTGTCTGGGAATACTCAGACCATTTCTGTTGCAGTAGACCCATCTCCTCACTCTGCACACTTTTCGCATGTATTGTCTGCTCTAGATCAAATTATATTTGCCTCATAAATCCCATCAATTTTTCATACTCTGCTTTTAGGTCAGTCAGTTCCTGAAGACCTGACTCTCCTTTCTCCAGGTCTGTTTTTAATTTGCACACTTCCTGGCATAGGGCATCTTTTTCCTGGTACAGTGTGCCATTCAGTTCACTAAGGTTATCTCTCTGTTGTTTCATAGCGCTCAACTTCTGGTGCTCCTGGTCAAATTCCTCTCGGGAATGGACCTCTTTAATAATTAACTTGCTATTCTCCTCTTCCAATTGCTTGATCTGATCTAGAGAATGCACATATCCCCTAAGCAGGCTCTATTGTACGTCATTGTTGACTCAATTTTAATTGACTCTTTCAGGGAATCAACCCTTTCTTGGCACTCCTCTTTTAGTGCAGATAATTGGGACTCCTGCTCTGAATTATTTTATTGCTGTACTGCCAACTCCTCCTTTAGCGGCTGGATAAGGTTTCCTAATTCTAACTCAGAATGTTGTCTCTCGCTTTTTCTCCTCTACCCGCCTTAACTCACTCTGTGTTTGATGTAAAAGCTCAGACTAATTTTGCACAGAGGTTACACTCTCCTGGTACCTTTCTTCCATGACTTTCATGTGGAAGTACATGTATGCAGTGAGTTGTACCATTTTAATTTGTTCATCTTGGACGTTCTGTGTCATATTTAAGTCAGTCAGGGCTTGATGTAACAGGCCACTGTCCTGCCACGCATCCATATTTATAGAGGTCACCTGTTGCATCATACTAGATAGCCAGGTTTCATGTTTTTGTTCTGCGCATTCCGCTCTGATGAGCAATTTGGATAGGAGGTGCTGTCTAGCCATGCTAATTTCCACAGTGCTCATTGTGAAGTGTGTTCTACTGCTGGTGGGTTATCTATTCAAGGACAAAATCTCCACCCTGCTCCTGCCTAGTTTATGGTTACAATATTTTGTTATGAGACGGAGCCCTGATACCTGGGTACAAGTTCTTGGATGGCACCTTTACAATGCAACCCAGCTTTCTAGCCCCTAAAAGTAACACTACCTTCAATGGGTTAGTCTGCTGTGTTGCACTGTCACGGGTGAAAACACTTTTCTCAATCACGGCACAAGCCCCCACTTTGTCACAGTTTTACTACACGGCACACTCCAGCCAGGGACTCCTTCCCCGACAACTAATGTGGCGTACAATGAAGCGATTTTTATTTTTAATAAACCACAGATTCTATGATTGAGTAGGCCTCCAACCTGTCTCGCACCCAACCTCCACCAACACCCCGTGTCACAATGGACTAGGAACCAGGCCGGGGTGTAGATATTTATTAATTTATTATTTAATGAAAAAGGAAAATAGTCAACAAACAGCAGTCAACAAAATTGTGGCAACACAAATGCAATATCCTATCTAGAGCGACCAAGTGGAAATGGGCTCTTACACTCACTTTTTTTATAATGACAAACAGGAAAATACAATCAAGTTGACATTGATCATTCCACTCACTTTTGTTTTAATGACAAAGCAGGAAAATACCATCAGGTTGAAATAGAATGTCACTCTCGCTTTTGTGTTAATGACAAAACAGGAAAATACCATCAGATTGAAAGTGATAGCGCCACGGTTTTAGCACTCCCCCCCAACACTCACCCCCAAACATCAATTAAACTTGATTTCTTTGAATGGAAGGCAGTGGCAAGGAGTAGGAATAGTGAGAGAGAATCGGATTTTGGGTAAAGCCCACCACCCCCAGATGGGAAGTCAGCAGAGAAAGTGAAAACCCGTTTTTGGAGCAAATTGGCAGAATGGCATTTTGATTATTACTCACAACTGGTAGTGGACAGAATAGAAGGAAATTCGTATTGCTTACACTTAGGAGATAGGGAACGTTTAGAGAATACTAATCAGCACAGCAGGGCAAAAATAGAAATGAAATGGGAAAATCGGTTTTGGGAGAAAGCAAATGCAAAGGGAAAATACAGTGGCAAATGGAAATTCATTTACACTGGCTTTACAATGACAGGCAGCTCAGGAAAGGGGTTTAGCTCACAATAGGAAAATCGGTTTTCAATGACAAGGACATAGGCACATACAGGTAGACTTCTAGGCAAAAGGGATTGCTCACAATGGAACAATTGTTTGGGTTTAAATAGGCCAGATGCAAATGGGAATTTGTTTGGTAATGCACACAATACACAGACACATTTGGTTTTCAGCTACAAGGAGGCTAATTCTTTTGAGGCAACACTTTATTGGTTAGAATAATTCAATACAACACCAGGTACAAGATGGTTAATTTCAACAATCTTTTACCGTGAATTTCTAATGGGGAATTCATTGATTTACTTAAAAATATACTAAGGATTTACACAGACACTGAGAGATTTTTAAAGGAGATATGCTAACATACACAGCGAAACCTCACCAAGCTTCCCAAAAACATTCAGAGCGGGCCATATACTTTTTTTTGCAAAGTTTCATGCAAAATCGTCCAGCGGGAGCAAAGTTATAAGCCAGCCAAAAAGTGGTCTTCCTACGAGATGAGCAACTTAACCATAACTACACGCCCACTACCGCATATAGTAGCATTTCTTATCCCATCAAATCAGAAATATAAGCTTTGTGACATCAAAGGTCTTGTTTGTGAAAATGTAAAGTTTGAAACACCAACGTTTGAAAACTAAATCTCAAAGATTAAAGTTCACAAATACACATTTTGAATGCTTGCATGGCTATTTCTCTATGGTCAACAGTTTACGTTTAAAATATTGTTTTCCTTGTTCCCTTTATTTAAGTGTTGCACCACTAGTAACATTTGCCTCAAGTTCTTGCCTTCCAGACAATGAGATCTTCTTTGATTCCATCTGCTATCTTGGGCTACAGCCTCATTACAAATGTGAGAACCACTACTTGCAGCACAGTAATTTCTGTATTTGGGATCCGTGAAACTGATCCAGATCTTGTTTTAATCTCTCAAAACAACTGGTGTGGTGTTTCCCTGTGCTTCATTGCACGCATTGATCTTAGTCCAGCCTGCTTTCTTGGCGAACATTTCTAGGATTGTGTGGAGCAGTCTGACAGTGAAATCTTTCAACGTCTTCCTGGAATGTTCTTGCAATGCCGAAATGCTTTTCTAAAGTGATTGTGTCTGGAGTAAGGGCAGCTCTCAACAGCTGATTGAGATCAGAACAAGTGAATTGTAACAAACAATGATAACCTCTGACTTTTTAAAAATCTTAACATGGTCTTTATGAATTTTATTAAACCTTTGCATAAAATTAAATAGATCAGTGAAGCTTCATGCTATATGCATAGTCACAATTGTATTGTTTGCCCCAGGAAGCTGTCTTAATGGGTATGCTGCAGTCTCAATTCAAGGGGCATACTAGGGAACCCTTCAAATTGTGTACATTTATTAGATGCAAGTGAGTCACAAAAATATTACAAATCATTAATCTATCATGCAGCACATTAACTGCTGCATGTGATTGTGATGTAGAGTCTCCCATTGATTGAATAGGTATAGATTTACTATATTCTGGTCATCCATTGAGGAATGAATATGGGCTCTGGAAGTGCACCTCCCTGCGGTCCAGATGGTGGGGAAGATGCAGCTGATTGGGGTTGGTTTGGTGCCTGATCAGGTGCAAGATTCAACATAGCAGATTTAATCAATTCTAAGATATCCTCTGGAGCGATGGATAACATCTATTGTAACCTTTTCTATTCTTAGGGATGCTAAATTTGCTTGTTCTGCTTTCAGTTTTTTTACCTGCTCTTGGAGTTTCCTTAGGGGCGTCTTCAGTATTCGGGTCTTGTACTCAGAATGCCTTTTTGTGACTTTTGAGCACCAGTCACAAAGGCAGAATCCATGTGCTTTAGGTGAACATTCAACGCCATAGTCTCTAGAATTACCCTTAAATAAACAATCATATAACAATTAGATGTACCTTTATCCTTAAATTTGTTCATGACTTCACTGATGTAAAATAGTGCCATTCATTCGGAAATGTGAAAGGCTTTGGCAAATTATTTGTGTAGATAGAATGAGCCGGACGTTCCTTAAGGAGAAGTGGCAATGTTTCCATTCTCACAAGGGTAGACCAGAGTTAATGTTTAAGGAAGTACATGCTTGTTTTTGAAATTCCACATGCTATAGAGACACCGCTAGAGTTGAGCTGGCTCATGACTGACCACTGGTCTACATAGTAGTGCTGAGACACAGTTCAACCTCAGTGTTTTCATAATCAGTAACCATGTCCCACTCAGTAGCATTGAGACTTGGTTTATTCCCCAATCACATCAACATCGACTGCGGGTCAGACATGGGATAAGGAAATGATAAGGGATACACACTGTGACAAATCCCAGGCGGTCATAACTGCTTCTGAAGGGGAGCCCCTTCTCATGAGGCCATGGTGGTGAGGTGCAATCTCATAACTCACTAGTACTGAGACTAGGAGGAGGCGCAGAGCAGTACAGAAAACGTAGCAGAACAACTTTGACCATTCTAGAGGTTCCCGACAGGTGATTGGAAGAAGCTCTGTTAAAAGTAAAGAAGAACTTTACGAAGGGTCAAGCCCTCCCGGGAGAGTCCATTAGAGCAAGCGTGTACCATGAGTGAAGGCGAAAGCTGACGGGGACATCTAGAACAGAGGGAGAGAGACCGAGGTCGTTCCAGGATGTGAGGCCCATACGGCCAGCAGGCGGGCTGAAACTCTGGCCATCCCTGAGACCCGGGGAGAGTGCAGGGAAGAAACCACACTGCCAGGAAGGAGGAGAAGACTGAAGGGCGTCTGCAGATTGAGGAGGGCTGCAGAACGCCACCGTAGCCCTGTGACTGAGCCCAGCTGCCTCTGAGGAGCTGACACCCACGCAGACCACACAGTAAGGCACACAGGTAGTCAGAGAGGTGCTGGAAGCCCAAGGAGGTGGTGGTATGAACTAAGAGGCTGTGAAAAGTGGGTCTGGGACCATGAAACTGTTGGATAAACGCTTTAAAGGACATGGGCTTGGCAGGAGGGAGAACCAAGCCTACAAAGTGGGAAATGTGAGAAATCTGAGGATGTTGTCTCTTGTCCTCTAAGGGGAGACCTTTCCCAAGAGGCCAGGGCGGTGCTTCCACAGTACAATAGTCCCCCTGGGGGTGGTGCACTGAGGGAGAATTACATGGGGAAGTTATCCCCCTATGGGATTGGGGAGGACCATCACCAGAAAACATGGTATCGCCCGGCTTTACTACCTCCAACCTCCTCTCCAACTTTAAATCCTCCGTCCCCCTCCTTGGATAGATCTGATATATTTTGTTGTCAACTCTGTCCACCTAATCTACAGGACAATGTTGAAAACCCAGATAATACAAACTATCCTGTACGTAGCTTTAAGGCTGATACTGTGAGGAAGAAGATGGTCGCGAGTACAAAGATCACTTGCAAGAAGCAGAACAAGTGGTTTATTTTGCAAAGGCCAATGATTGGCCTTAAGCAGTACATCAGTCTAATCTTTGAATTTGAAGGCGGTTCAAGCTCAAACTCAAACCGAACCGCAGGAGAGAGGAAAGAGGGAGAGAGCTGTCCCCCGAAGAGGAATAGCGGGAGCCATGCATGGAAGGAGCTGACGCGAGCCACAGGACCCAGTGAAGTGAGTAAGAGTCAGAACATGCTGCTGGAGGAAGGTTTCAGTTTGCAGAGCCGCTGCAGACTCAGCTGGATGCCTACATGCTACCAGAGCCTCCAGAAGGGATACAGTAGCCTGGAATCTGCTGGTACCACCGAGAAGGAAGGAAAGAGGTGCGTGGGTTGCCCGGGAGCTGTGAGAGGTCACAGGGAGCAACGGGGTGAGATCAGGAACCAAAACGAGTAGGTCTGGGATGCTAAAGCGAATGAGAGACAGTTGTATACTTGGCATGAGAGTGAACGTAGCAGATACAATGGAAGAGTGCGAGTGTGGGGCCTGCACCCAAAAGAGTGGTCTGAAACACGCACCCACATGAGAAACCAAAGCTTAAAGCAAAGAGGGTCTGGGACCCTGTGAGATAAAAAGAGACAGCCAAAGAGAGAACACTTGCTTGGTAGGCGAGTGAGCCAAGTGGTGTAAATTATTGCACGTCTGGGGCTTGCACTTACAGGAGAGATTGAGAACTGTAAAAATCCTTAATTTGATAAAAAAAATAATCCCGAGCTTGGTAGCAGAGTGTTAGGGAGAATTCTCATTCTATGGCTAATTTCCCTTACCTACTGAGTACCCCAGCAGCTTTGCTGGATTTCTGGAGTTTATTTTTTCCACTTGGTAAGAGTGTGAGCTTTTCCCCCACTCTTGCCTGTGTTTTGCCATGTGTATGTCATCTGTGTTTGTGATTGTGGACTCTGGAGTACACCACTTCAGTAGCCCCACTCTTTTGTGTGTTACACAGCACCTTCAGTGCAGTGACACAGGGTTGTCTTTTAGACTTCCCACCGACTCCATTTCTGGGGCTGACTACTATCCCCCAGAAAAGGGTAAAGTTGTCATTAACTTTACATAGTCATTTAACCACAGATTCAGTACACCCCATCTTACATGGAGTATTGGAAAGGGTTAATTATTAGCCCTTTTTATCTGTACCTCTTGGAGCATTGTTTCGCTCCCTTAACATTAAGACTTGGCTGGTGGCAGTGGTATCTACCCTAATTTTCCTACCGCGATTATATTACATAAAGTGGTATTGTTTTAGGCTATTTTAGTAGCCTCGAACTTTAATCCCGCTAGCCCAAATACTTTTTATTTCGGCTCCGGTTGGGTTTAATCACCATTTCTTTTTGTTAACATCCTTCATGGGTCTTTCTTTGCGCGGCAAACCAGGTTTGCCTCCTTTGTTCGCCGACCTTTGGCGGGCTTCTGACCAGAAGCCTCCTTTGGCGTCTGGGTGTCTAGGTGGGCTGAATGTGAGGGAGGGGTGTAGTCACCCCCTGCACAGGGTCTCCCCCCTGCTGAGTGATTGACAGCCAGGCTGTGTGAATGGGGGATTTTGGCATAAAAGACAGGACTCTTGGGCTAGAAGGGAGAGTCGCCACTGGAACTGCAAGGAACCGAAGAGAAGCGGAGAATAGGACGGCTGCTGCAACCCGGTGAAGCGTGCTGCAGTCCTGAGCTATCTACCCTTCAATGACAAGAGAAGATCCAGTCCGGAGTCTTCTTCCCTTGAGCCTGGTGGGATCAACCAGCTTGTCTTTTCTTCAGTCAGAGAATCCTCTCCTGGGTCGAAATCACTGCTGTGCTGTAGTGGTCCGGATAGCCATCAGAAGAGCCCTCTCCTGATTTAAAGGAGCGCACCTTTTATTCATTGTTGTCTTTTTGGCTGCTGCTGGCCTCATCCCTGGGTTGTGCAGATCGCTCCAGACGTCCTCCTTCTTGTCCCCACGACTGAAGCAGCAGGAACCGTGAGTCTGCAGGAACTACCAGGAACAACTGCCGTGGCACCAGCTTTTCTCCAACGGAATAAGGTACTGTGCACACTTGGTCATTCTCTCCGTCTGACCAGCCGGAATCAGGGTGAACCCTTTTCCTCCACAAAGATTTGTTCTTTCTTCCTGCCTTCTTATCACTTTTCCTTCCAATTGACAATCTTTACGAACTCTTGGCATCTCGAATCTCGAACTGTTCAATGTGTGATCCTCGGCAACTGAGCATCTGCTCCATTGCCACGGAAGCAGGCCTATTGACTTTAATCTGTATCTTTGAACAAGTCCTCGAGTCTCCTTGCCTTGAAAAAGTATTGCCTTTGATTTTTATTCACTTTTCCCTTGTTTGAAAATTCTTAAGTACAAAGTGTGTTTTAAGTTCGTAAGCATTTCTATCCGCGGGTACGCGTTGTATCGCAACACCGGTCTGTTAAAACCTAATGTACTTACCTTGAATTTACTGGCACAAGTGGAATTGGTTGTGTTTATTGTATTTTACGTGTGGTTTCGAATTTAGAGAAGTGAAGTGTTTTATAACAGATGGTTTAAAAATAAATGTACTTATATTTTTTACCTGAAACCTTAAGTCAGTGTTTGCTTGAGACACAGTAATTGTGGTCCCTTTGTGTAATCTCTACTACTGCTCATTTACTCTTGGGATAAGTCTGGCTGCTCCGCTACTGCTAACACTTTAACAGTGTAGTACAGGCTTGTAGTCTTAATTGTGTGTAGTGGTCCCTAAGGGCACTTCACGGGATTCTGCCTAACACAGAGCATGCCACGCTGGTAGGATACAAGAACTGTGAACCTAAGAAACAGTTCCTTGTGAATTATCCAGTGACTTCGGATAAGAAGAGGTCTCGGGTAAAGGAGCACAACCCTAGCTTTGAAACCTTACATTTTGGTATATTGTTTTATATCACTTTATTACCAGTGAAACTGGGAACTTTTCGATTGATTGAAAACACCAAGAACACTATTTACTTTGAGAAGAAATCATCCTGGCACAGTTATCTTAGATTATTAGTGTTAGAACAGAAGTAGGTTTTTGGGACACGACAGTGACAGACATTTTAGTTTCAGACTTCCTGAGCATTTCATGAGTTTCCTTTGATGTAGGGAAACCCCCTCTTAGCTTTAAGGGTAGAGAGGCATTTTTCCAAGCCTTCTTTTTATTAATAAAGGTTGTTACCCAAATACATGCCACCATTATGTCCGAGCCTTACTTCTGCACCCTTACAGAAACTAAAGTCCTAACTGCGAGCCTGGGGCTCGCACCCACATAGCAAGAACTGTAAAACGAATAGACAGTCCATGCAGTACTTAGCAGGCGAGTACACCAAGTCTGTGTGGGACACCATCGCCTGAGGGTGCCTCCGGGTGGTTCTTCTTCATCGCAGTACCTGGTGGGAGGTAACCAGGTCTGTCAGGCGGCTCATGGACCCATCACAGTTTGAGGAGTGCATCCAGGCTGTACTTCTTCATTGCAGTACCTGGTAGGAGGAAACCAGGTCTGCCAACCAGGGTCTGGGACCCACAACTGCTTTGGGAGTGCATCCAGGTTTTTTTCTTCTTCGTAGTACCTAGTGGCAGAAAACCAGGATAGGAAAGGGTGGACATATAGACAACAAACTCTTGCAGAATCACTTTCCGGCATTTGTAAAGCATTTTCTGCCACAGGCTCTATACAGCAACCTTCTTCTGGCTAAATTGACTGCTGAGACATGAAGTATGAGGATGTTCGATGGGCTTGAATTGTGCTGAGCTGTCGTTAATTTTACATTCATTCAAGAGCCATTTGAAAACAACTGTGACGATTCATGTGGTCACGTCACTTCTTGCCAGTGGGGAGCCCTTCCCTGTGAGGCTATGGAGGTGAGCCTGCTACACAACATTGCCCCTAGGGGTGGCAGAAAGCAGGACCTCACGGGGACAAGGATTACCATTCTGTTATGAAACTTCCTAATCCTTTTGCCCTTGAGACTATTAAACCCCTAAGTTCTGCTGGGAATCAATCGGAAAGCACTACTGTATGCTATTAATATCCCTTCCTTTCTTCCTGTAAGACTTAATGTAACGCTCACCTGACTCCCACGGAGGCGCTGGCCTGGTTCGGAAGACGGACTGGACCGGGTCCCCAAATCTGGCTTGTCTGGCTCGCAGAAGTATCCTTCTGTAGGTGAAAATAGGGGATTAACTGTATGCGGGGTAATGCAATCGGCCTCCCACTTTCCCCTCTCACCCTCCTCGAAACCCTTCTGTGGTTCCTCGTAGCGTCTCACCTTAGGGTCTGGAAGGATGAGCTCTCCATCCTGCTTCTGATGCAGGGGCGCGTTGGTATCCAGTTACTTCACTGGATTTTCGGATTGGTGAGAACCAAACTTGCTTGGCTTCCAGGTAAGTTTTTTGATAAGAGGTTCCCCTTGTGTCCATGCATTAATGTACTAATGCTAGTGTCTTTTTCCCCATAGGGGCCGGGGTACGGAATGCCGGGAACAGGCAACGACCCGAGATGAGAGGTGAAATCCTTGTAGAAATCAGGTAAGTCTTTAATGAGCGTTTTTTTGGTAATGTCTTTTCATTCGCTCATTAACGCTGATATCTTTTTTTCCCCTTAGGGGCCGGGGTCCGGAAATGCCAGGATGCGGCGCGGACCCGAAATGAAGAGGGAATGAATCAACAGGTAAGTCTTAACATGGAGATTTAGCTTTCCTTATTCCCTTCTCTCTCTCACCTTTTGTTCTGGTCTTTTTCTCCCTAGGCGCTGGGGCGTGACTACGAATCCGGATGATCGCTGCTGAACATGGAGGCGCCCTGTAAAGGTGAGTGGAATGCGGCGCTGCAGCGATCGACGCGATGAGCTTTTAAATAAAAGTCTTCCTTTTCAGGATTGTTGGCGAGATGTCTCCGGGATGCGGATTTAGCAGGTAAGGACTTTTCCTTCTTCTGTTCTCTTCTTCTCTTCCTTTGCAGGTGATCCAGGATGCTGGCAGGCGTGGCAGAAGTCAGGATGCAGGAGCAGACACGGTGAGCGTCCAGCTGCTAGATGCAGAACAACGCGAAGCACGCGTGGCTGTTCGGGTGGGGTTTAAATAGCCTTGGAAGAAGTTCCAGGTATGTATCCTTCCTCCAATCAGGTATGTATCCTTCCCCGACCACGCCCGGATGGTAAATTAGTCCCACAGGTAAAGTAGTTCCTTTCAGGCCTCAAGGAGGCCGGGATCCTGCAGCATGGTCTGCATCAGGTAAGTGCACCCAAGCACTCCCATAATGAGCCTGGCGCCTATGGCGCCAGGACTGATGTCTTTTGTGAGCCTGGCGCCATAGGCGCCAGGACACTGTCCAAAGGGCCCCTATATGGGGTTGATGGGTCCTTCCTTGGGGACTGGATGTCCGCTTTTGGGGACGCAGGGCTTGAACCGGCTCCCCGGGAGCGGGCATCATGACACTTAGTACCACTAAAACAAGGAAGATTAAAGCAGACATACAGACCAATCATGAACCCATCTTCCAAAAGTACTGAGAAGAAGAAGATTGAAGGAGTTATACAAACTATTGCTTTGCCGAGTACAGATGGTACTGGGAAGAGGTGGCCTTAAGGAGGCATGAAGACTACCTAGTGGACACAAACAAACGACTATTGCACTTCACTGGGGAGAACCCAGCTACATGATATAAAAATGGAGAAAGGAGAAGCGAAGCAGGCATGATGCTTGGCAGACCTGGAAGCTCAAACCTAGAAGCAAGGAAGCACACATATGAAGCAACTCTTCCATCTGGAGGATGCCGATAACAGGTCACAAGAGTCCTTTGCAGCACGACAGATAGCAGGCCTGAGTGGAAGCTGGGAAACGGCTAACAGTGGCGTGACCTCGAGAGGTGGACCGGGTAAACACTCAACTGCGCTGATATCGGCTGGTCATGGACCCTGTGTAGACAAAACAGGGCAGCTGGGAGAGAAAAGAGAGGCAAGGACAGCGTTCAATGGGAATGCAGCAACCCAAAACCCCAGGAAGAACTGGTGACATGCTCCCACTAGAGAAGAGGTAACGGGAGCAACAGCAAACCTGGTAGGGGATTGGAGAAGTGTAGAAAATGTGATGTAGGCATTGAAAGTAATATTTGTCTCAGTAGTTGTGATAAAGTATCAAGTGTGAATATAACATCAGAAGTGATCTCCCTCGTCTCAGTAGTTGTGCCAAAAGTACAGAATGTGAAGAAGGCATTGGGAGCAATATCCCATGTCTCAGTAGTTGTGGTAAAAGTACCAAGTGTGAAGATTACATCAGAAGTGATCTCCCTCGTCTGGCCTACTGCTCCTTTCAAATTGCAGAGTGTGTACTGGCAACCCTACCTAAAGTAAAGACCGTTGGTGTCATAATCGACCAAGAGCTTAAGATGGAAGTGCACATCAGCAGCCTTCTATCGTGTTCCTCATATTACATCAAGCTTTTTGCGCAAATCAGACAACTTCTTGACTCAGTTGATAATGACACACTGGCCAGTGCCATCATCAGTTCCCATCTTGACTATTGTTCCAGCCTTCTTCAGGGCGTGGGCAAAGGTGAGCTCAACCGCTTGCATGTTGTACAGAATAATCCGGTCTGAGTGGTCAAGGGCCTACGGAGATCGGATCAAGTGTTAATGGCAAGGAGATCATTGCACTGTGCATCACCCTTGCTTGTCTCTTTGGGAAAAGTGCTGCGTATCTTCTGAAGCAGCTGGCCTTGCTTCCCTCCAGGCGAACTTTATTTTCAGAATAATTCAGGCCTACTACAAACTCCCAAAACCAAACTATCACTGATAATAGAAAGATGTTTTCCTGTAGCAGATCCACGTCTCTGGAATGCCCTGCCCCCAGATCTAAGAGCTTGCTACTCTATAGTCTCCTTAAAACATATATTGAAGACGTTGCTCTTTGAATGACCTCCTACTGGGTCTCTTCTGTTGATTTTCATTGCCTAATCCCTGATTCGTTTGTTATATGTGTGTTGTTTCCTGTCCCCACGCTTCCATGAATGAGGGCCTTGTTCCAGCGCGTTAGAAATAAATAAAATACATAAATAAATGTCAGTAGTTGTGCCAAAAGTACCGAATGTGAAGAAGGCATTGGAATGATCTCCCGCGTCTCACCAGATGTGATAAAAGTACCAAGTGTGAAGATTACATCAGAAGTGATCTCCCTCATCTTATTTGTTGTGCCAAAGGTACTAAAAGGGGCTAATATATTGCCAAAACACAATAGTCCAAAGAGACATTGAGGTGAAAGAGTGCCACAGAACCCATCTCGGTTGTCAGAGTGTTGGAAGGAACCAAGGACATTATGGGAGTAGCTTCCCTTGTTCTTGTAGACAAGAAGAAGATAAGGAAAGTAAAGGAATGACTGTGTAATGAAAAAGAAGGAGTGTGTGACATTTAAGCAAGTCCTAGGAGAAGCCTGGGAAGAATTGAAAGAAACTGTTGCAGGAAGTTACTACAAGACAGCCAAAGGCTGAACCAGTTGAACCAAGAGAAGGGAGCCATTCTCCTGGTGTCCCACATAATTGTTGAATCAGAAACTAAAGCAAAAGGTTACCATGCAGCAGCCTGGAGGCTGACCCAGTTGACCAGGAGAAGATAGTGGGCCTCATTATAACCCTTGCGCTCCCGTAATGAAAGGGGCAGGTACGGGACCGGCCCCCTTCATTACAGGAGCACTGATTATGAGGTTCCCTTTGCGGGACTCGGAACAGACGTCTGGTAAAACCAGACGTCCTTTCCGGGTCCCGCGAGGGGAAGAGGGAGGTAAAAACGGCCCATTTATAATGTGCCCGTTATTACCTCCCTCCCCATTCCCATTGAGCCCTATGGGGGCTCAAATGGGAATGGGGAATGGTTCCTTCAAGGAGGAAATACCGGGTCCTCCAATGTTGGAATGACCTGGTTATTCCTCATTGAAGGAACCCGGTAATGGAGCCCGGTTTGGAGGCAGCCTTGATGCTAATAGCACCATGGCTACCTCCAAACTCGTAATGAGGCCCAGTGATTTTCTGTACATTAAATATTTGTGTGCTGATTTGGAACTATTACAAGAAACTACCTGAGGACTGACAGAGGCTGAACTTGTTGGATCTGTAGAAGGGAGTCTTTCTCCTAGAGTTATCTACAGGTTTTGAACTCAAGCTATAATCAAAGATTAGTAAAAAACTGCCCATAGGGCTGATCCCATTGAACCAGGAGAAGGGAGTCATTCTGCTGGAGCTATTTATGTTAATGTCTTTTGTTTAGTGGTAGGCCTAGAGTAGGATAGTTTTGACAGAGTTGTCCCCGTTTGCCCCACCTGGAGATTGTGGGAGAGGTGGTGCATACAGCTCCATTGAAGTTCCCTCCTCGTTCCACACTTAAGCGTCCTCTGTGGTCTATTCTTTCCCAACATGGCGGACCAGTTTTTCCACTTTTTCCTTTATTACTTTGCTCGGCGTTTGCACTGCGCATTGCACCCGTTAACCTCTGCTTTGAGTAAGACGCTGTATTCGCTGGACAAGTGCTCTACATTGTATCTCTCCTGCTCTCCTGGCGTGCCTACATTTTTCCTTTTCTCTCTTGTTTCTGTGCCTCATTCCTCTGAACGCTTTTTCCACCTAGTGCTTTGGCATTTCTTTCTACTTTCCCCGATTTTGGTTCATTGTGGGAAGTCCCTGGGTCTCATTGCTGCTATTCGTTGATTTTGCGCCCTTTCCATCGCGCACTGCCAGGAGGGTTTTCCTCAGCTAAACAGAGGAAGTTAATGCACTCACCTTCACAATACTTTTCTGACGCTGGATGATTGACGCTGGAGCTGCTGTATTTTCCTCTGTGTGACTGTCTGTACCGTCTGATCCACTGATCTTACTCTACTTATCGGACTTGACTCTTATATAATTATTTTTAAGCCTTTCCGGCTTTTTCCCTTCTTTTGGCTATTTCGGGCAGGAGTCTATTGCCTTGGCTGCTAACACTGTGGGCATAATGGCTTCCTCCGGAGATCGGCCTTTCTCTTCAAGGACTGGAGATCCACGAGGAAGAAGGAGACCTATCCACCTCCAGCAGACAAACTAGCCTCTCTAGTGAAGAAGAATCAGGTGAGTAAGGATTATCCCAAGCTAACAGTGACAAGGGGAGGGACATTTTCAGTTTGAGAACTACCCTGACGATGGGCACCCAAGTCATTCCTTAGTTCGGTTCGGAGAACCCTTTATTGATAGGGAGAAGTGGGTGTTTTCTTTGTTATTTCAATAAAGATTTCTAGTTGTAATGTAACAACTTTCTCCAAATCCTTACTCTAGGACGCCACACTACCCACATTGACAATTATCACTAAACACATTGGACCTCATTACAAGTTTGCCGGTCCGGTAACAATGGTGCTGGTAAGCTACTGGCACCATTGTTACCAGACCGGCAAACTACCACTCTGGGAGCGGGTGCCTGTCAGCCTGCCAGGTCTGATCTAGCGGGCGGAATGGCACCCGCTCGCAGACCTTGACAGATGCACCAGCACCATTTATGAATGGTGCCGGTGCATCCGTCCTCCCCATTCACAAAATGGGAATGGGCCGGAATTGTTTCCGGCGTCCGGGAATGGGCAATTACTGGATCTGCCGGTGCTGTAATGCCCCGGCAATTGCCCATTCCTGGGCGCTGGAAAAAAAAGGACTCCGGCGGCAGCCGTGCCGTCATAATCAGGCCCATTGTTCATGTATGCAAGTGCTGCCACTAATGACAGCCGGTTGTCCCCTAACCACATGGGCTGTTTTAGTGTGCTTTTTTAACAGCTCCAGTATAACAGTTGCAACAAATAGACACAGTAAACAAATCGAACAAAGAACAATGAAATCTTAAATATTTACCAAACCATCCTCTGTCTGAAAGTAGCCTCAAAAAAGGCTCTCAACCGAGGAGCTACCTTCAGCTTAATCCAGAGTAAGACAAATGGCCTCATTCCGAGTAGGGTGGTAAGGGATACCGGGCACCGTTAAGGAGTCCGGTGCCGGTAATCCCTTACCGCCCTACTACGAGGTCCCTTAGCGGGTCCCTCCTTTAACGCCTGGTCTGACCAGGCGTTATGGACGGGACCCGTTAAGGGACTTCAGAGCTAATAACGGTACCGCAAATTGCGGTTCCGTTATTAGCTCCATCCCCATTCCCATTGAGCCCTATCGGGGCTCAAATGGGAATGGGGAATGGCTTTTTCAATGGGGACTTACTGGTCCCGCAAAGGTTGGACTACACGGTAAGTCCCCATTGAACCAAGACGGAGTCGGTACCGGTATGGGAGGTAGTCATGGCGCAAATAGCGCCATGACTACCACCATACTCGGAATGAGGCCCAAAGAGTCTTAGCGTCTTAGCTTCTTCGGGGGCCTGGAGTGTCTTCTGAGCCACCATTTCAGGCAATGAGTCCATGGCGAAAGGTGCCAAATTATGTACAAGAATTCAAACTCTGAACTGGATTCTTGCATGAAGTGAGCTCATTAAATCTTCAAAGCAGCACTGCAGGGTGAACACAGAGACGGATGGTACACAGCCTCCAAACACCGGCGATGCTGTGTTACCCCCACATGCATACAGCAATTTACGTTTTTCAGTACACAGACTCTCATGCAATGAAGAGAAGATTTTATAACTTCACTAGGAAGGATGTTACTCTTTACAATTAGCACAACAGACTTCTATGAGGAGACGGACATGCATGGTCTATCAGGGTCAGCTTCAGAAGATAACACCACAGTTGTGAATTCATAATCACTGCAGCATCAATATTCAGCAGAGGCAAGGCCCCTTGCCTGTAGAGAAAGGGGGATTGCTGAAAGAAGGAGAACATAAATACAGAGAGTATATTGGACCAGCTGCTATTACACACACCTTTTTTGATCCATAGTGCATGAAATGGCCCACTCACAGCTAATGGCATTTTCTCAGGGAATATCAAAGAAAACATATACTAAAAGATTGCTAGAACAGATGTGGGAGGGGCTTCCTTTCAGTCCTCTGTGTGACAGGCATGGTATCAAAAGATATGGGCCTCATTACACGCATGGCGGTCTGGGAACTACGGTACCGGTGAGCATGCCGATAGCGTAGTTCCCAGGCCACCATACTACGGGCTGTGCTCGCGGGTGCCTGATAGCCCGCCAGGTTTTTCCTGGCAGGCTGACCGGCACCCGCGAGCACAGCACGTCGGATGCACCGGCACAGCTCTGCATGTACCGGTGCATCCGAAGTCCCAATCCCCATACAGCCCTATGGGGCAGAATGGGGATGAGGAGGCCCTTGATTCCGGCACCCGAAAATGGGCAAGTGCCGGGTCCGACAAACTCTGCATGACACAGTTCTTGCCCAATCACGGGTGCCGGAAAAAATGCAACTCCAGCGGCAGCCGTGCTGTTTTTAACGGCACAGCTACCGCCAGAGTTGTAATGAGGCCCACAGACTCAAAAGCATTTGTTTTAAAACCTTTGTTTACTAAGTTTCCTGGGTTGGTGGACTGCCTGACTGGCCCTAACTCTAAAGGTATGGTACCCTTAACTGAAGTTTCTATTGGCCGTCATTGTCTAATAGTCCAAAATAAAAATCTGTTTGTGTCTAAACCTATGCTTGCCCTCACACTGAACACAAAAGTGATGATAGGAAGTCTTTTCAAAAGGAAAAATGGTAGTTCAACAAAAGATTTCAAAATCAGTGTTGGTTTCAGGTGGTCTTCTCACCAGGTTCAATTTGGTCAATGTCCCAAAGATGGTTTCACTCAGGGTTGTTCGAAAGACCTTCTTCATATAGACCTTACAGTGATTTCAAAGTTATTGAGTTCCTTGGCATTCCCTTCCCCAATTTTCAGCTTGTTCACTTAAATTTTCTCAATAGGCCTGTCAGGGAGAATTCTCAGAAATGTTCTGATTCCCTTCTACCTTAAAGACCCTGAGCTCTTTTTGATGGACTTTAGGACTTTTCATTTCAAACCTGCAGAGAGTGAGACCTTTTTCCCACTCTCTCATGTTTTTTTTGTGATTTGGACTCTGTGTTTCTTTTTGACTTTGGCGTCTGACAAACTCCATAGGCATCATCTTTACATTGTGACACACAGCACCTTCAGTGCAGTGCCACAGAGAAGTCTCTTAAATTTCCCAAAGGTTTAAATACCTTCTCTTGGTTAAACTACTGTTTCCAAGAGCAGTGAAGTGAAATTGACTTACTTACATTTGGTAACTTTCTAGACCCAGCACACACTATCTTAACATAGGGTGCTGAAGACGTTACTCGGGCCCTTTGTCTATTTGACATTTTTTATGTTACCCTTTCTACAATTTATGGCTGGTGGCAGTGGTTTACTTTTTGCTACTATTGTGTGTTTCTACCGCAGCCTGCAATTGCAGCTGCAGTAAAGCATCCATGGGTGTCCATTTTGTCAAAACGGCACAGTATTCTTTTTTCACCATTTCTTGTTGGAAAGGTCTTTTTGAGATTTACTCTGCGCACAAACCAGGTTTGGTCCCTTTGTTCATTTTGTCTTTGGCAGGATTCACTGGTGAAGCCCGCCTCTGGCTCCAGCGTGTCTGGCAGGGCAGGAAGCGAGGGAGGTGCCCAAAACTCCCTGTGCTTAATCCCCTTGGTTACAGGAATGCACCCAAAGGTGATTGGCTGGCTGGCTGTCCTTGGAGGACAGCCACCGTGCTGTGTGAGTGACAGCTAGGCTGCGAATGGATGGGAGAAACCTGCATAAAAGGTGAGGCTTTTTACTTGGAAGGCAGAGTCGACCACTGGATGAAGGAATGCGAAGAAAAACTTGAAAGAGACACTTGCTGCAACTCCTCAACTGTTGGTTTGCCCGGTGAAACCCTGCTGCATTGCTGAAGCTCCGAATTCGCCTCGACTAGAGAAGCCCTGCAACGAACGACTTCTCCCCTTGGGTTGGTGGGACCAATCAACCCCAAAGCAAACTCGTCTGGACCTCCTCTCAGAGCTGGCTGCACTTCCATTGCTGCTGCAGGAACCGATTGCCAGGGAGAGGAACACCAGAATCGAGTGTCTCCTTTTTAAGTCGGACTCAAGCTACAGGAAGATCCTGCGGACTCCCATGAAGAAGGACTGACCAAGCCTGAGCCACCTCAACCGAGTGCTGGACCAATGATGCGAGGAAAGTCCATCAAGGTATCCGAGACCCACGGTGGTGCTATTGGCGAGAGCCGCGAGGAGCTGAAACAGCAAAGTGCCGCTGATCTGAAGTTTGGCCATTGCTGCCCCCAACCTTCAATTTGTAGTGCAGGAGTCCCCAGACGTCCTCCCTCTTGTGCCCACGGCTGAGGCCCACGAACAACAGGATCTGCTGACCTACGCTGGAACAGAAGCCAGCTGATACCAAGTTCTTCAAACCAAAGGTACTGTAATACTAAGGGATTGCTTACCTCTTGTTGTGTAGCCTTGCTAGCTCTCAGTTGAGCCTTGCTTTTGCAGAGTTGCTTGCAGCTTTGCCCCTCATAAGCCTCCCAGCTTGTGGCCCTACAGTGATTTCATTTATGCAAAGACTTCTAAAACATTGTGCAAGACTCTTTACCTACCTGCAAGAAGTACTTCAGCTCACCTAGACTTTTGTTCAATTAACATTGACTGGCCTAGCTCCCTGAAAGACTCTTCGTACCTCGGACTTTGCGCTTTACCTTTCCCCAGGAAACAGTTAATCTACTTTGCATTGGAGGGATCAACAATTACTTACCAGTTTAAGAATATTTGTTAACCATTGTTTTATTCCCTCATCTTTTCCTTTTGACACTAACCTCAGTATTGCTCTAAATGCACCAGTGATATATTAATGTCCACAGTGTCCTAGTTATTTAATTCACCCCAGGGTGTGGGAATTATCTGTGTGCCATCCCCAATGGGTATCTCCTGATTTAAAGAAACTAAGAGTGTGTATTTTGAAGTATATTTTTGTGTTAAATATCTATTGCTCCCTTCTAAAGAAGGCTTATTCAACTGACTGTTAAATTAATAAATAATTGTTTAATCAAGAAACCTTGAGAGTAAGTGTTTATTTGGATACTTGTCACTGTGTATCTCTGTGTGATAACCCTACAGCTCACATTGACCCCTCTTGAGATAAGCCTGGCTGCTCAGTCACTCTACCAACTTGTGTAGTACATGCTTATACCAACGGTTGGGTTAACTATTGCCAAGAAGACAAGGTGCAGTCTCCCACAGAGTACTGCATACAATCTTGCCTAAAAAGGCCTTTCAGGGTTCCCTTCCCCAAGTGTAGGCCTCTTCCAGCTTTCAAAACAAAAACACCATGTATCACAGTGCCTTTCCTCAAGCTTAGGTCCCTCTTGTTCTAAACACCAATTCAGCTGGTCAGGATATGCCTTTACTTTACATATAGTCTCCCTTACACATAACTCTCTCATGGGGTAGAATCAGAGGCTTTTGAAAACGCCAGGCTCTTTGCTTTTCCTCAGCACGACCACTCTGACCATCTTGCCCCTCTCTTTGTTTCTTACTTTTTACACTTTTTGTCTTCCGGTGCTTCCTGCACAACTTTCATGCATTCCTTGCCTTTTCCCGTGCACACTTGCACTGTCTTTGAATCTTCCTCTCGGTCATGCCTCTTGCACGCTTCTCCACAGGCTTCTGGCTTCTTTTCCATTTTCCTATGCTTTCGTGCCTCTTGCACCTTTTCCGTGGGCCACTTGCCCCTTTTTACACTTTTGTGTCTCTTGCGCCTTTTCCGTGTGCTTCTTGTCCGTTTTCAGACTTTCGTGCCTCTTGCACCTTTTGCATGGGCTTCTGGCCCCTTTTACACTAATCACTTCAATGTCCGACTTTATTCCACTTTATATTTCACACATGCGCGTCCCTCTAGTTTTGCGCTGACACTTTTACTTTCACCTTGTTGAAGTCTTCCCGTTTACTTCACTTGAATACTTTTACAAACACAGTCCTCTTTCTTACTTTATTTATTTATTTATTTATTTATTACATTTGTTACACGCCCAGAGCCTGAGGTATCACAGCGAGGTTACAGTACAGATTGTTAAAGCAAATCGACAAATACAGTCAGGCATCGGTTATTTACAATAAGAAAAAAGCCAACATGTTACGCGCTTAACATGCCACCTTGTATCACGCTCTTCACAACCCGACTCTGCAATGCTTTCAGACTCAACTTGCTGACTTCTGCGCTTCGGCTTCTCAACGATTCTTCGTTCCGAGGTCAGGGTCTCACTGCCTGCCCCTCAAACTCTCCTGGGCTGTCTCACCGGCCCAGGCGAACAAGCACTTGCATCTGCAGTTGCTGCAGGAGACCAGCACGCCCCTTGGCTCCCATACGCGGACTCTCCTGGGCTCCATGGAGACACGGCTCCCTCGCCACACATCTGCAGTTACGAACTGCAGCTCCTCAGCATCTCGTCATCCCGGTCTCTGGCCTCTGGTCCTGGGCAGCTCTGGTGTCTCAGCTCTCCTCCCAACTCGCTCTTCTGCTTGCGCTATTCCTATTTCAATGTATGGCAAATGTTAAGAGTCCTCTGTTTAACAGTATGGCAATTTCAATAAAATCTCTGATCCCCTGATATCTGACATGCAATACTTAATAACTTAAAAGTGTAGCAAAAAAACTCCCTCTCAAAACACAAACAATACCAGCTATTGGGACTCATTAAGAGTTTGGTGGTATCCTGTCGGTAAATCTGGCAGGAATCTATCAAACAGAATTACTATTTCCTTCAATTGATCTGCCAGAATTACCGGCAGATTACAAGTGGCGGGAATAACAGTAAATTCCCATTGCATTGGACTCCATGAGGGGATTGCCAGTATTACTGGATTTATTAGGCCAGTGGGGTGCCTGACTTACCTCCAGCTCTTGGCTGGAGATAACTCAGGTACCCCACCGGAAAACCTGTACTCTACCAGTCTGCAAAGATGCCAGTAAATGGAATTACCAGCATGTTAATTCCGGACTGGCCGGGTCATAATGAGGACCATTGGCTTTTTTCTGTCACCTGATGTTCCTTGTTTAAATCAGGTGAGTTGATTGTCTTAACAAAGATAGGGACAGATTCACAAAGAAGTTCCCTTGGATAATCCTGATTTACCCCTTACTTAAACCTCAAGTGGTTCATTTTATTTACAAACAACCTTTGGAAATGCCAACAGTTATGCTTTTGTGTAGGCATGAGAAAGGCATTTGCCAGGCACTGCCATAGTGGTATTAACTGGCCATTGATGGTGGCAGGTGCAAAGTGGTGCAAGTACTTCATCATCTAATAGCAGTGCCTGGAAATTGCCTAATACTTATAGACAAGCTAAAAATGTTGGCTTTGCTAGTGTTTGTTTTAACAGGACTTCAGTGAAGGACATGCATAATACTTGTAAATCGAATGGCTGAAGGCAGACCTGGTTAAGACAGTTGTATTACACCAGCAGCAGGTTTACTGCTCCAATTAAGTCCTTAACTCTCAGAAGACTGCAATGGAAAAAAACTGGCAGGCACTTTGGGTGCAAAGTCTCATGGTATGGCTTGATAAAGCTAGCACAAAGAGTTCCCGTGAGGATGAGTCTTGGGCGAGGGGGGTGGAAACTGGGTGGGAATGGCCATAGGCATTAGCATGGGCATGGGCAGTCAATGGGTGTGAAAATAAACAAACAACACCTACAATCTCTGTGTCTCTCCTCATAGTCCCTTTGTCCCTGGCTGCACTCTAACCCAATCGTTTTGGCTTTTGGTGCCGCACAGCCCAAGCTATTAAATGACTATGGGGCTCATTACAAGTTTGCCGGTATCCCGCCAGCTATTCTGGTGGGATACCGGCAAACTGCCCCTACCGCTTCCGCTGCCTGATATCTTGGTATTACCGGGATATAACAAGCGGCAGAAAGGGCGATTAATCCCCATTAGATGGAGTCCCATAGGACTCCATGGTGGGGATTGCCAGAATTACCGACACCGGTTGTACCAGTGCTGGTAATTCAGACAATGATTTGCTGGTGTGGGCTTGATTTACCGGCAGGTCCAGCCTGTTGGTAAGTCGATGCCCCCACCGGCAAACTTGTGTTTCCCTGGTCTGGAAAAAATTCTGGTTCTGGAATTGCTGGCAATTTTACTGGCATTCTTTCCAGACCGGGGAACATGTAATGACCCCTAAGACTTACTCTGATTTCCTTCTGATTAGAATGCCAGTCATTTAATAATAATTTGCGTTTTTTTATTTATAGCACCTCATGCTAAGCCCTGTAATACGCGGTGCTATTATTACTCCATTGTAAGGGTAGTTGATTTATCAACGTTGGAAGAATGCAAGGCTAAATCAGCCTTGTGTGAGGGTTCGAATTTGCGAGTGCAAGGGCTCTAGGTGAGAGACCAGCACATTTCCTGGGAGCTGTAGTCCCAGACCTTTGTCACTTCTTAATGCATCTCATAGCCCTCCGCAGGTGTTAGTGATGGGTAAATCACATATACTCATTAACACATTGATTCTGTTATGGACCTCCTTGGAGCCAATCAGAATGCCCGAAAATGCAGTCGACAATCTCTGCTGTGGACCTCATCCCAAACATTCTGGCTTGAGCAGCAGCCTGACAAAATACAAAAGAAAACAATTGTCTTTAGCTATGTAAAGGCATAGAGGAGAATCTGCAGTGCAAATCCCCAAACTAACAAACGGCAACGAAAGACAAAATGTGTAAAGTTTATTGGTACTTCTTCCATGTTATTTGTTTAACATACAAGTTACTTGTGTGTGCTCATTTCCCCCCATAATAAAAACGCATTCCTGCTTATTTGTACATTTCCATGTGCTAACAACCTTATAGTCCAATGGAGAGGTCATTATCGCTTGGCATAATGACCCCTCCTTCAGTATGCAACGCTAAATTATAAGGAACATCTTATAGGAGAGGATGAAAAGACAAACTTAGAATACAAACTGTTGAGCAAAAAGAGAGAGGCGGCTATAGAAGAGTGTAGAGTGAGAGAGCAGGGAACTGCAGGGGATTTGAGACAGGCAGGCAGGGAGCATAGAATTGCTCACCAGCGAGACAGTGGAGCGGAGAGTGGTAACATTGAATATGAAGATGCAAAGTGTTAGGGAGAATTCTCATTCTATGGCTAATTTCCCTTACCTAGTGAGTCCCTCAGCAACTTTGCTGGATCTCTGGAGTTATTTCTTTCTACTTGGTAAGAGTGTGAGCTTTTCCACCACTCTTACTTGTATTTTGCTACGTGTTTTTACCTGTTTTTGTGATTGTGGGCTCTGGAGTACACCACTTCAGTAGCGCCCTTCTTTGTGTGTGTCACACAGCACCTTCTGTGCAGTGGCACAGGTTGTCGTTCTGACTTCCACCGACTCCATTTCTGAGGTGACTACTGTCCCCCAGAAAAGGTTAAGGTTACCATTAACTCTACTTAGTCAATTTTAACCACAGATCCAGTACACACCATTGTACATGGAGGGCTGGAAGAGTTAACTCTTAACTCTTGTTATCTGTACCTCCTAGAGCATTGTTTCGCTCTTTTAACATTTAGACATGGCTGGTGGCAGTGGTATCTACCCTAAATTTCTACCGCGGTTATCTTATATAACCGTGGTAATATTGTAGGCTATTGTGTTAGTCTCAAACTTAAACCCGCTTGACCAAATCCTTTTTCTTTTGGCTCCGGTGCGGTTTATTCGCCATTTCTTTTTGTTAAACTCCTTCTTGTGTTTTACTTTGCGCGGCAAACCAGGTTTGCCTTCTTTGTTCACTGTCTTTTGGCGGGATTCTACCTAGAAGCCCTCCTCAAGGCACCTGGGTGTCTATGTTGGCTGAATGTGAGGGATGGGTGTAGTCACCCCCTGCACAGGGTATCCTAGGAAACCCAAGTCGCACTTTGTCATGATTGGCTGAGGTGATTGACAGCCAGGCTGTGTGAATGGGGGTTTTTCGCATAAAAGGCAGGTCTCTTGGGCTGGAAGTCAGAGAGTCGCCACTGGAACTACAAGGAACCGACGAGAAGTGGAGGAAAGGTTGACTGCTGCAACTACCCAGTACCGGTAAAGCCCTGCTGCATTCCTGAGCTCTCTACCCTTCGACGACTAAGAGGAGATCCAGTCCGGAGTCTTCTTCCCTTGAGCCTGGTGGGGATAACCAGCTCATCTTCTTCAGCCAGAGGTCCCCTTCGTGGTCGAAATCGCTGCACACAGCTGTAGTGGTCCGGATAGCCACCTGAAGAGCCTCTCCTGTTTTTAAGGAGCGCACCTTTTATTCATTGTCGCTGCTGCCGGCCTCATCCCTGTGTGGTGCGGACCCCCTCATCGTCCTTCTTCGTGCTGAAGCTCCAGGAAAGCGTGGGTCTGCGGGAAACCAACAGGAACAACTGCCGTGGCACCAGTTTCGTTCTTTGAGAAAGGTACTGTGTCCTATTAAGGAATTTTGGGTGAAATCCCTATTTCTCTTCTTAAGGCTTGGCCTTACTTTTCCCTCCTTCTTATAACTTTTTCTTCTGAACATTGACAATATCAAAGTACTCTTGGCTATGTTGAATCGTGAACTGTCCGACTGTGTGATCCACGACAACAGGCACCCGGTGTCACTTGACTTTGGCTCTGGCCCTTTGACTCTTGAATTCCTGTCTATGTGTGTTCTTCGATTCTGTCTGCCTAACCTACATATTGCATATGATTTTTGCCCCCAACTCCCTCTGGGTATCTCAGGTGCCAAGTGTGTTTTTGCCCCGGTAACATTTCTTGCAGCGGATACATGTTTATCTAGTAGACCGAACTGTCAAAATGTGATCGCAATTGTATTCACGGTAACGTGTTGTTTCGTAACACCGGTCCATTCAAACACAGGGTACTTACCTTGAGAAATACTGTACAAAGTGAATTGGTTAGTTGTAGTATATTTTATGTGTGGTTTTTGAATTAATAGAAGTGCCGTGTTGATAACAAATGGTTTAAAAATAAATGTACTTATATTTTTTACCTGAAACCTTGAGTCAGTGTTTGCTCGAGTCACAGTAATTGTGGTCCCTTTGTGTAATCTCTGCTACTGCTCATATACTCTTGAGATAAGCCTGACTGCTCCGCTACTGCTACCACTTTAACATAGTAGTACAGGCTTGTACCAAAGGTAAAACTTGTATTGCCACCTGTAGTCTTAATTGTGCGTAGTGGTCCCTAAGGGCATTGCACAGGATTCTGCCTAACACTGGTGTACAGCGGTGAGGATTTGGAAGTAGAGTGATTACACTTAGAGTGCTGCATTGCTAGGGTTCAACTACCACAAGGCTAACACCACTAATTCTATTTAACTGAGAAATCATGTCAAATATGGAAAGCTACACTGAAGAGGGTCTCTTCAACTACACTGCTGAGGGTTTTGAGAACCATGTGTAGAGAGAGGAGTCTCTCTGGTAAAGGATAGAAATCTGAATTGATTGAAAAGTTATTAGGAAAACAAAGTCTGGAGAGTGGGTCAGAAGGGCCCCCCTCCCCCCCAGCAAATGTGGATAATGATGTTTCTGATTCTGAGAGTGTTGATTTGGAAGAAGTAGATGAGTCCTTGTTAGGTAACCCTACAACTCCTTTTCCTGCTCAGAAAGCACAACCTCTGTCCACTGGGACCCCCACAGGTCCTGCACTTACTCCTGAGTTTATTGCACTTGAGAAAATGAGACTTGAATTAGACGTGAAACGTATTGATGCACAAACTGCCATGAAACATCAAGAGTTAAGGCTCAGAGAAATGGAGCTGAACCATGAGCTGGAGATGAAAAGATTGTCTGTAGAAAATGCTTCTCTCCCAGGGTCTTCTAGGCATGCCAGCCCTAAGAGACCCCGTATGCCAAAGGAAATGATTGGTATGTATGAGACTAAACTTGATGTTTTGGATTGGTTAGCAATGTTTGAGTACAATCATGGGATTCAGGGTATCACAGGGAATCAGTTGATTCCTTGGCTTTTCTCTAGGCTTCCCCCTGTTGCAAGTGATGCTGTAATGGAGTTGGGGGAGGAGGATAAACAGGATTATGAGTGTGTGAAGCTAGCATTAATAGCTAGATTTGGGAAGACCCCTTCCCAGTATCTTAAGAGGTTTAGAACACTCAGGAAGCATGATGGTACCCCTTGGGCTACCTGGGTTTGTGAATGTTTGAAAAACTTAGATGGTTCGGTTAAGGGTTACAAAGTGAACACTTATGAAGGTTTGAGGAATCTTGTAATGTTGGAGTCTATTTTTGATGTCTGCTCCCCTGAGCTTAGACAGCACTTGGCTGATTCAAAGGAGATAGATACTAAGAAACTAGCTAAGGCTGCTGACTTGTGGGTTGCCAACAGGGCCACTCACAAGTATTCTGGGGCAACTCAGAAAAAGGATGAGGGAAAGCAGCCAAAGAAAGACAACAAAGGGAATTCCAATCCAAAAGAGGGCCCCAAACATAACCAGGGTAAGCCACAAGGGAAACCGAATCAGGCTAGTGAAACATCTGGTCCCAAACCAGATGGAGGTCAGAGTAAACACCCATTCCAGAGAGCAATTGGAAAATGCTTTGTTTGTAGGCTACCTGACCATGTGAAAGGAGATCCCAGATGTAAGGGTAAACCTTCAGAGGTCAACACTGTCTCCTTAGCCTTCTACCAGGTGGATGAAGTACCTATGACCAGTGGAAACTTTCAGTTACTAGCTGATGAGCCCATGAGAGTCTCAGTTAGTGTTTCTTTAGTGTCCTTGGGTCTTTGGGAACAACAGAACTTAGATGTCTATAACTCAATCCCAGATAATACTATAGAGTATTAAAAAGATAGTGTTCTTGTCAATGGTCAGGAGACCCCTGCCATCAGAGACATTGGAGCCAGCATAACTGTGGTTGATGAATGTTTTTCCAAGGTGGAGGATGTTGCTAAGGCACCCAAACACTTAACCAAGTTATCTGGAGGCCCTGTGCAAATGGTTCCCCAGTTACCAGCTCTCATCCAGTGTAATGACATGACTGTCAGGATACCTGTAAGTGTGCAAAATAACATACCTGGGAGGGTCCTGCTGGGTAATGACCTTAACACTCTTGGAGTTGTGTCTAGTAATCCCAGGCCTCCCAGCAGAAGGAAGCAGGAGCTCACAAGGTCTGCAAGGGAGAGAACCTTGAGAGGCTCTCCTGGGGACGTGATACAGGAAGCTATCACCCCAAGTACATAGGACTTACTTACTGCCATTGCAGGACAAGAAAAGACAAAGGGGAAACCCAAGGCTGCCAGCAAGAAGCCAGCAAGCACTCTAGTGCCCAGAAGGACATCTCAGAGACTGTCCAAAGTCACATCAGTGACTCCTACACCAGCTGAGGCTGAGTGTGAGGTTCAACCCTGTATAATCAAACTAGATACTGTGAATTAGATCTAGAAGAAGATCTTACCTTGGTAGGAGATCTGGACCCTGTTGACCATCCTGAGCTGCAGTCGTTACTGGCAGAAGGTGGACCCCACAGGGAAGATTTCAGTAAGGGACAAAGAGAATGTCCTACCTTGGAAGGTCTTCGCCAACAGGCAGCTTCTCAGCTCAATGGGACTGAGCCTGGGAAGTATAGGTTGCACTGGGAAGATGGCCTCTTCTACAGTGAACCAACTGAGTCAACCCCTGGAGACTGCGAAAGACTTGTAGTACCTCTAGTGAAACGACTCCAGTTTCTGCAGTTAGCCCACGAGATACCTTTGGCTGGTCACTTAAGTTTTAAGAAGACTGAGGAAAGGCTCTCTCTTTACTACTATTGGCCTAAAATGGGTTCAGAAGTAGACAAATTCTGCAGAAGCTGTCACACTTGCCAAACCTCTGGCAAGAGTGGGTCCAAGAATGTGGCACCCTTAGTGCCTCCCCCAGTAGTGGGAGTTCCTTTTGAGAGGGTCGGGATTGACATTGTTGGTCCTCTTGATCCTCCCACATCTTCAGGCAACAGGTTTATCCGGGTTGTAGTGGATCGTGCCACTAGATTTCCTGAAGCCATACCTATGAGGACTGTTACGGCTCTGGCTGTGGCTAAGGCCCTACTTGGTATTTTTACCAGAGTAGGTTTTCCTAAGGAGGTGATATCTGACAGGGGATCACATTTTATGTCCAACTACATGCAAGACATGTGGAAAACCTGTGGAGTTACCTACAAGTTCTCAACTGCCTACCATCCCCAAACCAATGGATTGGTGGAGAGGTTTAACAGAACTATGAAGAGCATGATAGGTGCTTTACAAGAACCCCTTAAAAGAAAGTGGGACCTTCTACTGCCATGCATTCTCTTTGCATATAGAGAAGTCCTCAGGAGGGAGTAGGATTTAGTCCCTTTGAACTTCTTTATGGCCATCCGGTCAGAGGTCCATTGGCCCTGATTAAGGAGGGGTTGGAGAGTGCTCCTTCCCCCAAGCCAGTCAGAGTGACTGACTATGTGATAGGTCTCAGGAGGAGAATGTCACACGTGATGGCAGAGGCAACTGATAACTTGAAGGCTGGTCAAGCTCTGGTCAAACATTGGCATGACCAGAAGGCTAACATGGTTGAGTTTACTCAAGACCAGCTTGTTCTTGTTATGGTCCCCACAAGGCAGAGGGCCTTGCAGGACAAATGGATAGGACCCTTCAAAGTTGTGGGTAAACTTGCAGAGGTGAACTATCTGGTGGACTTAGACAAACCTAAGGAGGCTCTCAGAGTCTTTCACACCAACCGTTTGAAGGCATATGTCTCTGGGCCTGACACAGGAGCTTTGCTTCTAGCTTCAGCTCAGGAGGAGGAGAGTGAACCTCTGCCTGACCTCCTCAGAGGCTTACCTTTAGATGAGCAAGTGGAAGGAGTTAATCTCTCTTCCAGTCTCACATCTGACCAGCAGGATGAGTGCAAATTACTGTTAAATCAGTTTGCCTCCCTGTTCTCACTTTCACCAGGCTTAACCCCTTGGGGACAGCATGATATACTCACTGGTGACTGTCTGCCTGTCAAATGCAGGGGTTAGGGAATTTCTGACAATGTAAGAACCCATATAAGGAATGAGGTCAACAAGATGCTTGATCTCGGGGTTATAGAGCCCTCTACTAGCCCATGGTCTAGCCCAGTTGTGCTTGTACCAAAGGCAGGATCCAAGGAGTTGAGATTCTGTGTGGACTATAGAGCTCTGAATGCAGTCACAACGACTGATGCCCATCCTTTTGCCTAGGACAGATGAGCTGGTGGACAGACCTGGTGCAGCCAAGTACCTCAGCACATTTGACCTAACGTCAGGCTATTGGCAAATAGCCCTGACAGACCATGCCAAGGAGAAAACTGCATTTTCTACCCCAACTGGCCTCCACCAATTCAAGGTAATGACTTTTGGATTAAAGAATGCACCTGCTATATTTCAGAGGATGGTCAATCAAGTTCTGAATGGGATGGAGGACCTCTGCATGGCATACTTGGATGACATTGCAGTGTTCAGCCCTACATGGAAAGAACATATTGAACACCTAGGCTATGTTCAGTGGTCTACCTTGGACATGAGGTAGGACGAGGTGAAATAAGGGCATTGCCTAGCAAAGTACAAGCTGTACAAAACTGGGCCACCCCTACAACTCAAACCCAAGTGAGAGCCTTTTTAGGTCTCACTGGGTATTACAGGAACTTCATAGAGAACTATGGGACCATAGCTTCTCCCTTGAATGTCATCTCATCTCCCAAATTTCCTAAAAAGGTCAAGTGGAATGAGGAGTGCAATCAAGCCTTTGAAGGTCTGAAGAAAGCCCTTTGTCAAGCTCCAGTCCTAAGAGCGCCTGACTATCACCAACCCTTCATTGTACAAACTGATGCTTCAAATGTAGGTATAGGTGCAGTCCTTAGTCAACTGGATGAGAAAGGTAGGGAACACCCCATTTGTTTCATCAGCAGGAAGTTAAAGGATCCTGAAACAAGGTGGGCAACAATAGAACGTGAATGTTTTGCTATTGTGTGGGCATTGAAGAGGTTTAGACGATACTTGTATGGATCTACCTTCACCATTCAGACTGACCACCAACCCTTGAGATGGCTGATGCAAATGAAAGGGGAAAACCCAAAGTTACTCAGACGGTCAATCTGCCTCCAAGGATTTGATTTTTCCATTGAGCACAGAGCAGGAAGACACCACCAAAATGCTGATGGTCTCTCTAGGATGTTTGTAACTGACTAGAGGTATGAGAACCATCCAGGAGTGGATTAAATCCTCCTGTCCCATAGTCCACTTGGTAAGAGTGTGAGCTTTTCCCCCACTCTTACTTGTATTTTGCTATGTGTTTTTACCTGTTTTTGTGATTGTGGGCTCTGGAGTACACCACTTCAGTAGCCCCCTTCTTTGTGTGTGTCACACAGCACCTTCTGTGCAGTGGCACAGGTTGTCGTTCAGACTTCCACTGACTCCATTTCTGAGGCGACTACTGTCCCACAGAAAAGGTTAAGGTTACCATTAACTCTACTTAGTCAATTTTAACCACAGATCCAGTACACACCATTGTACATGGAGGGCTGGAAGAGTTAACTCTTAACTCTTGTTATCTGTACCTCCTAGAGCATTGTTTCGCTCTTTTAACATTTAGACATGGCTGGTGGCAGTGGTATCTACCCTATATTTGTACCGCGGTTATCTTATATAACCGTGGTAATATTGTAGGCTATTGTGTTAGTCTCAAACTTAAACCCGCTTGACCAAATCCTTTTTCTTTTGGCTCTGGTGCGGTTTATTCGCCATTTCTTTTTGTTAAACTCCTTCTTGTGTTTTACTTTGCGCGGCAAACTAGGTTTGCCTTCTTTGTTCACTGTCTTTTGGCGGCCTTCTACCTAGAAGCCCTCCTCAAGGCGCCTGGGTGTCTATGTTGGCTGAATGTGAGGGATGGGTGTAGTCACCCCCTGCACAGGGTATCCTAGGAAACCCAAGTCACACTTTTTCATGATTGGCTGAGGTGGTTGTCCGGGCTGGACAACCCCCCTGCTGGGTGATTGACAGCCAGGCTGTGTGAATGGGGTTTTTTTGCATAAAAGGCAGGTCTCTTGGGCTGAAAGTCAGAGAGTCGCCACTGGAACTACAAGGAACCGACGAGAAGTGGAGGAAAGGTTGACTGCTGCAACTACCCAGTACCGGTAAAGCCCTGCTGCAGTCCTGAGCTATCTACCCTTCAACGACTAAGAGGAGATCCAGTCCGGAGTCTTCTTCCCTTGAGCCTGGTGGGGATAACCAGCTCATCTTCTTCAGCCAGAGGTCCCCTTTGTGGTCGAAATCGCTGCACACAGCTGTAGTGGTCCGGATAGCCACCTGAAGAGCCTCTGCTGTTTTTATGGAGTGCACCTTTTATTCATTGTCGCTGCTGCCGGCCTCATCCCTGTATGGTGCGGACCCCCTCATCGTCCTTCTTCGTGCTGAAGCTCCAGGAAAGCGTGGGTCTGCGGGAAACCAACAGGAACAACTGCTGTGGCACCAGCTTCGTTCTTTGAGAAAGGTACTGCGTCCTATTGAGGAATTGTGGGTGAAATCCCTATTTCTCTTCTTAAGGCTTGGCCTTACTTTTCCCTCCTTCTTATAACTTTTGCTTCCGAACATTGACAATATCAAAGTACTCTTGGCTATGTTGAATCGTGAACTGTCCGACTGTGTGATCCACGACAACAGGCACCCGGTGTCACTTGACTTTGGCTCCGGCCCTTTGACTCTTGAATTCCTGTCTATGTGTGTTCTTTGATTCTGTCTGCCTAACCTACATATTGCATATGATTTTTGCCCCCAACTCCCTCTTGGTATCTCAGGTGCCAAGTGTGTTTTTGCCCGGGTAACATTTCTTGCCGCGGATATCTAGTAGACCGAACTGTCAAAAAGTGATCGCAATTGTATTCACGGTAACGTGTTCTGTTTTGTAACACCGGTCCATTCAAACACAGGGTACTTACCTTGAGAAATACTGTGCAAAGTGAATTGGTTAGTTGTAGTATATTTTATGTGTGGTTTTTGAATTAATAGAAGTGTCGTGTTGATAACAAATGGTTTAAAAATAAATGTACTTATATTTTTTACCTGAAACCTTGAGTCAGTGTTTGCTTGAGTCACAGTAATTGTGGTCCCTTTGTGTAATCTCTGCTACGGCTCATATACTCTTGAGATAAGCCTGGCTGCTCCGCTACTGCTACCACTTTAACATAGTAGTACAGGCTTGTACCAAAGGTAAAACTTGTATTGCCACCTGTAGTCTTAATTGTGTGTAGTGGTCCCTAAGGGCACTGCAGAGGATTCTGCCTAACACAATTACTGAGGAGACATGGGCATGTACTAAATAAAATCATAAATAGTCGAAATAACCAGTCCAAATACGGTTCCATCAACTTAGAAGAGAGAGGACTGGCGAGGGGAAGGGAAAGGACAGCAGAAAAAAACAGTCCAGAGCCGGTCCATCTACTAGAAGAGAGTGGACTTGGTAGGTGAAGGGTGAGGACATCAGAAACAACTAGTCCAGATCAGTTTCCATATGTTGGGGTGGAGGTTCGAGGTCGCAAGACGGGAAAGAGGTTTACATTACGTAAGTTGTACTAGGCCATGATGCAGCTGGATCAGATGCAATGTTGCAACTAAATACATGTTTTGTGTAGCTAAAGGAATCAGAATAAGTGTTACTTAGTGTGTAGTTTTGGATTCATTTGATATTTGTAATAGGTAGCAACATAATTAGTAGTAGCATGGTAATTGTGCAATGTACACTTGTAGCGCTTATGAGCATGTTACCGGGAGAGTCCTGCACTTGACAGAGAAGCTTGCGGATGGGAAATCATTGTGAGGTAATCTTGAACAGTGCCCATGTGTGGATTCGACAATGGGTTAAATTGCAGGCATATTTTAGGATATTAGTAAACATGGCCTTCATTGTGGGTACATGGAGACATTGCACAGTGCGAGTTTCTCTTAGTTGGGAATTGTGTGAGCCGCAGATACTTTTGTTTTGGAGGAATGGTTTTCGCTTGGCTTGGATACCTAGATGACTGAGGACATGGAAGGTGGTAGGCAGAGAATCACATTTGGGCAAATGGTGATAGCATCACAAAGTGCTGAATGCGAGAACAGAATGAAAGGCCATCACGTTGGGTTTTATGACCAGATTGGGTTTGTAGATGCAAGAGGCAATCTTCCTGAGAGCACATAGGTTTGTTGTTCGATGAGCAGGAAAGTCCAGTAACACAGTGGCTTGAATTGGGGTTTAGTTAATAAAACACATGCAAGGGGTGCTTAAGGGCAAAGCTTTTCTTGTGTTTTATGGGCTCTCAGGAAGTTATGCAGGTTGTGTGCTGGAGGCTGTATGATTTCAGATTGTAGTTGGAAATAAGGTGACGTGCAGGAATGCAGGAAGACATAATATGAGACGCTGCCACGTTTGGGCCGATAACTTAGCTGCTGGTTCAAAGGAATTAATATTGTTCTCTCCCTCCTTTGCTTTTGAAGCTTACGATGAGCCTTGCTCATCACCGACTAGGTTAAAGTTTCTCTGATAAATGGGGCAGGTTAACTGTTGAATTGTTTTGAGTTAACAAACAGATTATATTTTTGGATGTCATGACTATTTACAATGAGACCACGTGTAAAAGGGATTTTGTTTAGTAAATTAGGCTCATTACCGGTTTGCCGGTATCCCACCAGTGTTACTTGGTATGCCGGAATTACCATCAGAAACGCCACTAAATCCCCATTCCATGGAGTCCTATAAGACTCCATTGTGGGGTTTGCCAGCATTACCGTCAGCGTTGTTACTGGGCCGGTAATATCGGCAGATGTTTGCTGGTAAGGTGGCAGACATGCCAGTACACCTTATTACCAGCACTTTATTTTCAGACGGCCAATTTATAACGAGGCCCAATGTGTCCAATGGGGTTACAGAATGTAGAGGGATTAGATTTCTTTGTATTATGGTTAGCCAATATGGTGTTGTCGGATGACTTTGGAACAAAATATGTGTAATTATGTAAATAGTGTATAAAAGGTGCAACTTCGTTCAGCATCACAAAGATGACTAACATGTCATGATTACCAGGGTAGCCCCTAAGAACACACACACTCTCAACAAGCCTCATATGCATACAACAAGCAGGGCTAAGAAGACCAGGAAGAGGGTAGGCTGGACCTCACTATGGCACAATTGGCGCGCCCAAAGGGCCATTAGCTCTGCTAGCATGTCAGTACAAGCAGAAGCTCTTACAAGATGGCCTCCATTGTCGGACATTCTGGGTCAACCAACAAGGCTGACAGTTGAGCCATTAACATTAACGTTGGAAGGCAGACTAGTTTGCATGGGTGGGTCTCCTATTTTAGCCACACCCATGACAATAATAGTCATTACACTCCTGACACATATGTTCTTGTTTTAGGTGAGAATCTGAGTAGTAGGCCAAAACCCAGCGGAAGCAGAGGGCCCTACAATGCACTACACTACCCAGCAGGGCGCCGTGAATCCAGGTGCCCTTGCAGAGTCCAAGGTAAGCATTACATGACCCCTTGTGGTTGATTACATGTAATTAAACTTGCTTTTCTGGCAGAGTGCACCCACTCTCCATTGGAGCTGTTTTTTCGCATTGGATTGTGGAGTCACATTCCTAAACATCTACCAAGAACAGAGAATGTTGAGATGGTGAAGGATTAAGGAGAGCATAAACAGCAATTCCAGAGAAGGTTCCATGTACCAAGAAGAGAGACTGCCGGGTCAGGGAAGGGGTAAGGACAGCAGAAACAACTAGTCCAGAGGAGTTTCCACCTACTACAAGAGGGGCAACTGGCGAGGGGAAACAAGCAGTCCAGAGCAGGTTCGAACTTCTAAGATGATCGAAGGTTGGAGAGGGGATACGATCATTCTGATGGTATTACATTTTCTGGGCTCTCGCTGCGAAAGCTTCAGTGAGAACAATTCTGTCTCTTGGCACAGTACTGAAAACTCAATGGTATTCCTCCTGCCACAGGATAAATCATGTGATATGCTTGTGCAGCAGCGCAATTCTCCGCATAGCTAGTACTAACCGGCTGTGTATTCTTTATTTTACCGGGTCCACAATTTTCCATTGAGCACATGCATGTTTTTGTAGGCACAGATGAAATCTTTCCATGGGTAATGTGCCAGACCCTGATGTTTTGTATTATTTATTTGATCAGTTCCCCTTCAGAATAGGCTGTAAAATCTGTGGCTTGTTGGAAAAAATCATTTAGTAAACATGCTGTAACATGCAACATTTTCTTAAATGTTTTACCACTTAATAAAACCTGGGTGGTGTTGGGGGGCATTCAGTGCAGGAATCACCCTTCTGGACCCTTCTAGACCTTTAATCTGACCCTACTTTGTAGTCATTGGGCATTTTTGAAGACATTTACAAGACATTAGTTTTTGCGGGATGTGTGCTGGTTACATAGGAAGAGGATATAAAACTCACATATTAGTCACATGGAGTACATATGTAAAGCATTAATGTCTTGGGCAAAGCTGGGAATAATGAATCAGGATTGAGAATCCAGCCACAGAATTAAAAGAGGGCATTCTATGGGGCATAGATACCTTTTGAGGGGGATCCTAAGCTCAGATAGAGGTGGTATTGTCTTTAATTCTGTGCTTGAGGAGTTACAGTGGTGGGGAGCTTGAAGCATGTATATTTGGAAGTGGGAGGCTGGAGAGGATGCAACGTTTATTGTAATGTTCACAGACGGCTTGGGATCACACACTGCAGGCAGGAGAGTAGCAGGAGAGTATCAGGTAGGGAAGGCCTACACTGTGACTTGATTGAAGACCCGAGGGAAAAGTCTAGAGATATTGGTTCTGTGTGGAAAGCCAGCTACCCTAGATCGTGAAGAGTGGGAGTGAGGAAATGGGTAGGTTGAAGATGGTGCAGGTGTCAAATGGCAAAGTAATGAACTTTATAGAGAGTTGTTAAATACCTCAGGTGGAGCCAAGAAGGAGACTGGAGAGGGATTTTGTCTGCTGAGAGCGGATACCCAGTGTTAGCAGAGATATGGGAGGTGAGGATGGATTGTCCAGATGTAAAGGAGGTTGATCCTGACATCTATAGCAGTAGAGGTTGTCAACTTCTGAAGTTAAAGATTGCTGTCAGTGAGAACCCCCAGATTTTAAGCCTTAGGGAACTGAGTGATCGATTGAGGAAAAAAGATATAGGAGAAGGTAGATGGGGAGTGGACTTAGTACCTGATGAAGACATCAATTCTGTGTTAGAGGAGTTTGGCATTAGGTAATGCAGGGCCACCCCATGGTGGATGGTGGAGAAGCAGTTGGTGATGCAGTCAGATAGGTGATCAACTGTGCCATAGGCTACTAAGACATCAGGGAAGATGAGGATAGGAGAGAAGAGTGAGTTGTGAGCAGCCATGAGGACTTTGGAGATGTGGGTAAGTGTGGTTTCTATAGAGTGCATGCTGCAGATTCCAGATTGGTGGGGCTCAATAGTTCTGTTGTCATCAGGTAGGTAGTGATACAGTTGTATACCACCACCGTCTGCAAACCATTGGGGTTGTTGGAGAGAAGGCAGACAGCCCAAAATATGGGACCATTGTAGGGGTTAGTAGATGAATGCACTGTGACCATGGCGGTTAGAAGCACAGTTGGGATCCTGAGCACACATGGTTAAGATATCTCCCAAGTGCCTATGTAATTCATCTGAGGCAAAATGGAGTACTGCCCGGTAATCAGGCTTTGGTGATGCACTCATTGTCAAAGCCAATTTATTAATGAATAGGAAATGCACAGCTGATGGGGCAGACCGGGTACCCATTTAGCCTTTTCTTGCACAAAAACACCTTTTGAAGTTAGCCTTGCGTTGTACACAGAATTCACCTTCTCATGTGTTAGGGAGCAAGCCTCATAGCACAACCTTTGATCCAGGTGGTTTCCCAGGAAGTGACTTCACAGGCAATTACATTTATTTATTTATTTGCATTTGTAGAGCGCCCAGCTGCCCTGGGGCATCGTGACACTGTTAAGAAGGCTTACTTGGTTACAGAAGTGCATATGAAGGCATACAAAGATGTTACTTCGTGAAGATAGAAAAGTGCATGGCATGGAATACAAGGTTATATGGGTAGACTGTATGGTACAAGCATATCTTACATGGTAGCATCATATAGTTTACGTTGTCAAGGTAGGTGGGCAAAAGCATGGTGCCTGCCATGTCTTGAATGGAGGCAGCTACAAGCATTTGTTAGGTCATGATGGTGAACATATACACGGTGTCAGCCATAGGTTCCATGGCAACAGCAACCCATATATGTAAAGTCGTAATCAAGTTTTTGGTGCCCGACATAATAGTACAGAAGAGGCTCAGCACGCAGGTATGCACGGCAGAGATTTACACAGAATAGCATGGGGCCGGCCGCCTAATGCGGAGAGGCAAGTGCATGCTATTATTTAGTTTCAAAGACTGCGGGCACTGGCATGCTGTGGGTTTCCTCAGGTATTATGGGCAGCTACACCAACTTACTGGGTAAGGCGTGGGGGGTTAGCATGCATACGGGGGGTTGGGGGAGTAGTCATGCACACGGGGTAGTAGCGGGGGGTGAGGGGTAGCAGTCATGCACACGGGGGCGTAGCGGGGGGTGGGGGGAGCAGTCATGCACACGGGGGAGTAGCGGGGGGTGGGGGAGCAGTCATGCACACAGGGGAGACGGGGGGTGAGGGGGAGCAGTCATGCACACGGGGGTGGGGAGCAGTCATGCACAAGGGGGAGGAACGGGGGGTGGGGGGACGCAGTCATGCACACGGGGGAGTAGCAGGGGCTGGGGGGGAGTAGTCATGCACACGGGGGAGAACGGGGGTGGGGGGAGCAGTCATGCACACTGGGGAGTAGCAGGGGGTGGAGGGAGCAGTCATGCAAACGGGGGAGGAACGGGGGTGGGGGGAGCAGTCATGCACACGGGGGAGGAACGGGGGGTGTGGGGCAGCAGTCATGCACACGAGGGAGGAACGGGGAGTGGGGGAGCAGTCATGCACACGGGGGAGGAACAGGGGGTGGGGGGGAGCAGTCATACACATGAGCAAAGCACAATGGCTAGACCTTTTCTTCTGACACTCTTGATTTCTCCCAAAACTAAAACGTGTAAATAAAGGTTTAAATCTGTCATAACCATTAGCATTTGCCTAGGAAACATTCCATACCATAATTATGTTAAACAGCTTATGCCATCACTGAAGCGCGATCAAACAGGCCTGCCAAAAGTGAGAACAGTCCTTTTAGAACTTCCAGACCAACTCACATCTGCATAGGAACACATGCACCCTGAAACATGTTTCGGCAGGTTGGAAATAATTGGTGAGGTACACCTTCATCACAAATGTGCAGGAAGTATGTGACCCATGTTTGAGCATACACCTTTTCACATAACAAGGCAAGCTAAAACCAATGACTGACGGAAGCTTTAATCCTCCAGCCATTTGGCATTTCTCTGGTCAGTCTTCCAAACCTCTGGATCCAATTCAGTACTGGCCCTGTCCCAAATGTCTGCAGTCTGCCCCTCAAGGGTTGTCTGTGATTGCTTGCGTTCCCACGCAGAGGGCACATGCCAGAGCTTGTTGGCAGGACCTTGAGTAAATTGCACATAGCTGACACCTTCTTTTCTGGTGAAGGGCTAAAAAGATTTTATGGAAGGCTGCTCAAAGCAACCTAATGGGTCATTATTAATTCAAAGCCTTGTATCCATCACTTTTAGATTTTACTCTGCCTTTCCTTCAGAATTATGTCACCTCTGTACCAAAGCTAACTTTCAACTATCCTTATATAATTTATAAGGTATCTCAGAGGGTTGATGCATTTGCTGCAAACATCTGTGGGCAATCTACAGGTCCCATATTTGAATACTAGATGAGTCAGCAAAGCAATTCATTCTCCTGAGGGTGCTAAAATTAGAACACTTTGTTAGCTTACACACATCTGTGTGGGCAGCAGAAGCTGCAAGCAGAACTGCTACTCGGCATAAGCCCTAAGAGAGCTTTCCTGGGTCCTGTAGAAGGGACAGGTTGCAGCAGTACCACATGCCCTGAGAGGGAAAAACAACTAAAGCAATGTGTGGCAAATTAGAACCCTCAGATCTCTGCAACCTTCCCCAATGACTTAGACCCACGTGCCACTTTGCAGACCCTCACACAAACTGGGTAGCAGGGGAGACACCATGTCCACTAGGCCAGGTAAGAGTAAAAGACATTGTGCTGTCAGGTTCCTTACAAAGTGAGGTGCCATTGACTAGGCAACCCTTCTCCCCCACCAACCCTTGAAATAAACTATTTCACCTTTACTTTAAGAGGGTACCATGGCTCACAAGTGACAATCCCATGGACAATGAGAAAACTAGGGGACAATTCAGCCTGCGGTATAAGTGTATAAATTATCAATATTATTATGACAGATAGAGCAAACAGTGTAGTATGCTACATCATGTATGAGTGTGGTTATCTGTGCAGTCACACTTACCACAGTGCCTTCTAGGTAATCACAGCTTTGACATGTGGCTAATCAAGCTAATCGCTTCCAGGCTATGAGGAATGTGACCTGGCTAAATACCTGGCATCGAAAGTAAACCTGATCCCTGCACTGATGTTTACTTAGCCTGCTTCCTGCAGGTCTGCTGACAAGGCAAGCTGCAGGAAGGAATGGAACATGCATGGAAATACTGCTATGAGGAGGGCATGAGCTGGGAAATACGCAACCATGAAGATTCTGAGCATCTGGAGTTTTGCTGTTTTCTTCACATCAAGCCTGTATTTAGCACTGAAATGGGAATCCTTCGGTCCCTGTTCCCATGAACTGGTTCATGCCCTCACACGTATGAGGCACCACACACTGTCACCATGTATCCCACCCTGCAGGATACTGGATCAACATATGTGCTCCTATTAGGGGCAATGTGCTGGTTGTCATCTTGTTAGGGATGAATCTTTTGCAATTTCTGTACAGTATATGATGCAGTTTTTCAGCACCTCAAAGTCCCTACTTTTAATTATCAGTATAGAAGACAGTTGTAGGGAAAACCTGCTTTGAAAGTAGACAAGATGGCTCAGTAAATAGATCCCCGTTGTCAGAATTAGGTGTGTACGCTGTAGGCTACAGTTGTGAATCCTAAATGGACCGATTCATCCTTTCGTACTTCAGCAGCCCACATAAACGCCACTGAGTTGAGAATCATTGTCACATACTAATCAAGCTTCAATAAATGTTTATGTCAGAGGCCAAGAGGCGTGGCCACCTACCTTGGCAGGAGAGACACTATCTTGGAGAAGACATTTTGATTTATTGTTGCAGTTTTGACTTTCCTTTTGTGTAGCCCCATCAGTTACATTTAAGAAACAGCATAATCTCCACACTTCACAAGTGACAAAATTCAAAATGTCAGTGTATGCCATTTCTGGGAAGAACACCCTCTTGGCTTGGCTATAGGATTTGAAATATATTGCCATTGTCAACTCAAGATATGAGGACAAAAGTCTAACAAATTCATTGCAATTTGTACAGGATAAACACAACAATATTTATCAAAACTTTGCAATTTTACCACCAGTACACATTTGCTGAGTATTTAGTTTATTTAACAATCCATATTGAGTAGACCTTGCAACAGTGTCAGTGGACCTCTTTAGAAATAACAACTGATTGGAACAAGTTACATCAACAAAGAACGTAGAGCATAAGATGTGTTAGGCACGCTCTGGAGAGGAGAAACCAGTCAAGGGTCCGAATAGGAGGATTACAGAGCTGTGAGTCTTAAAGGCTCGGAAGAGTCAAAGAGGTTTGAGAATAGGCTGGGTAGCTTCAGGTAGGCTGCCCCAAATGCTTGGTGCAAAGGTAGAGTACGGTTACTTATATGCCATACGGTTACTTATATGCCCTTGATTCCTGGATTTAACGAATCTTCAGAGTGAAGCAAGATTAGCAACAGGCTAGTCTTGAGCTGCCTCCCATGCTCCGATTACATCTCACATGTAGTAAGTGTTCGACTAGGCTTATTGATAACAAAGTCCAAGCAACGTGATTTGAATATCAGATCAAGTGTGAGCCATTGGTGTTTGATATAAAGAGTAAGATGGTCTGAATTACTTTAAAAAGAATCTTGTAAATGTCATAATTACAGCTGCAAACTCATCATCAATTGGAGTATTTTTGTTCTTTTAAACATTCCTTTGCTTGCAAGCAACAAGTAAACCTAAATGGGTGTAATCTGAAATGTCAAATTTATCTTGAGCACTTCTTGGAAACACCTCTAGTTTTTCAATAGCATAGCCTGCATCACAAACAGCTTCACAGAGACACCCCTCATCCAGCCACAAAGATGAAAGCTTAATTTTCCCAGCAAAGAAAAAAGTGCACCCCAAAACTGCAATCATCACAAGATGGCCGCCTATTTTCAGGAGAGATGAGATGTTTCTCCGGCCAGTGCGGTATGAATTCATATGAAGGCAGTTGAATTCCACATAGTATACTGTGAGCAGGCAATCAGCTTGAGGGACAGAGAGCGGGAACAGGGGGTTGCTTTTCATGATATCGCATTTTACAACTTGTTGAACTGTCCTTTGTACAAGCTCCTTCTTCTCAGACCAGCGTTCTCTGAAAAAAAAGATATGTTCATCAATATATTTACCATTAAAATAGGTGGTAATTATTTCTTATTCATTAGATTTCATTCAGTTAATCATTGTGTGTTTCAGTCAATCCACATATATCTGAATGTTTGCCTTCTAGTTCATATCTTCTTCAACAACATTAACATCAATTTCCCTGATAACACTTTGATGTCTTTAAGTTCATGAAACTGAGTGGATATTTCCTTTTCAAAAGAGGTCTTAGTAGTTCATTGGTGCTGCAGTGCTGAGGGAATGGAGGTTTTATTCGGGTGGTCTTTGGTTTGGATGGGGGCACAGTGAGTAATCTTTCTAGCATGGGGAGTCTGTCATAAGGTAAGATTCAGAACCATTCAAAGACTCCCTGAAACTGACAGTCTTAGATATTCCAAGAAGGCGCAATACATTTCACAAGGTTCCATGTCTTAATATCAAGGTCATAAATATAGATTCCTGCAATGTAGACCCCAATACACAAATCCACTGATTCTGAAATGTGTATTTAAAACATTAGTTGCAAAGCCTTAACATCGAAAAACTTTGATTTGATGAAGGTTTCTTTTATTTTTGAATGCATTTAAATGTGTACAAATTCGTGAAGCATTTCTTTCATGGGTAGAAACCCTTGTAACCCAACCCTGTTTTTTAACACCAATTCCTCACTAATGCACATTTGACATGCCTGTCAAGGGATGACACACACTGTGCCCCGTTTATGCTTGCCATATTTTCCCTGATATTTAACTATGTGTATGAGTACATGTAAATACGATATTGTCAACAATGATATATTTGTTTGTTTACATTCTAATAAAAATGTAGACATTTCAAGTGTGCAATCCGCAGTTGGTTTGGTGCTCCTGCAGGCTTTTCCGTTTAATGGACTATTGGATGCTGGATCAGAGCAGAGCTCGGAAATCCATTGTCTTACCCTGGTGGTGTAGCAGCTCGGCCTGCTGCACCATCGACTGTTTTCAGTGTTCTAAACCGTTTCGCGGTGTGTCAGCGAGTACGTCCTCAGTGTGTTTCAAGCATTCAGTCGGCAGTTGGTGTGGCGCTCCTGCAGACTTTTCTGTGTATTGGCCGATAGAATGCTGGATCAGAGCAGAGCTCGGAAATCCATTGCCTTACCCTGGTGGTCTAGGGGCTTAGCCTTCTGCGCAACGGATTGTTTTGAGTGTTCAAAATCATTTCGTGGCACATAGGCACACGCATCCTAAATGTGTTTCAAGTGTTTAGTCGGCATTCTGTAGAGCTGCGGACTGTTGAGGAGGTGCGCATTCATATAAAGGAATACAAATTCACGCTGAGTCCCATTTTGCACCGTTTTACTGTGTTTGACCCTAATGTTGAAAATATCACGCCTGGGAAATGTAAGGGGAAGAGTAGAGGGGAAAGTACGACATACGTTCTGAGAAGGCAAGAGGCGGAAATCCTCCATCCCCTTTACAAAGTGGGGTAATAGGAAACAACTGCCCCCTGAAGTACCGGGAATGTGCAGCAGCCGATAAAGTTGGACGTGAGTGGGAAAATCACTGCTTTTTGGGAAATGACTATCCTGTTAGGGCTATTGTGCAAACTGTGGCCGATGTGATTATTGCCACTCAAAGTCCTAAATCAGTTATAGAATATAACAACTCAGTACTACATTTATATTACTTCCTCCAAACTGAAATAGAACAATCGTAGCCAACTGAGGAAATTACATCATTGGAGGGAGTAACAGAGCAGGTGGTGGAACCAGGGCAGCCCTGAGATCACGACCATTTCTGGCTCCACAGCTTTGTTCACAGGAAGGAGCAATGTAATAGACAACGAAATGTCAGAAGGAAGTTCAGTGGTAGCTACTACACCAGATGCTGCATTGCAATTTGCCATAAGACTATTGCTAAAACTGTCTAATAGAATCCACGTAGACTTATGTACCCAGGGGCAGGCACTGCAGCGGTTTCAAATTGGTCTACTTCAATAAGATTGGCGTACAAGGAGACAAGTCTGTAGTAATGGTGCCTTCAGAAGATTTACAAGGTAATCAAGACTCCCCTACTCCCTCTCTAAGAGTATGTACCCATAACAACCAGTGGTACAGCACCTGAAGTAAGATACAAGCTGTGGGTGAGGACAAATATTCCACAGGGTAAGAACGTAAAAAAACATACAATTGCTATGCTGGACCTACAGGAACTGTGGATTATACAAGATAATACTTTAAAAAGTTCCCGTTCAAAATGACAATCAAATCATGTTTATTTAATTTGACTGATCAACATCTTACCACACTTGGCGAGGCAAATTAACACACAAAGTGACATCATGATTAAAACATATAACAGAACATGCTACAAAGTGAGTCCATTACAATGAAAAAAGATTATTTAAAAAATAAATGCAAAATGTTAAGCCGTCCCTACCATGATAACACCCAATAGCGTGAAGAAACATAAATCTAACAAAAAAAATACCTAACTACATATAGGGCCTCATTACGAGAATGGAGGTAATGAAAATAGGAAGGTGGAATGGTATTACCGGCATCGTTAACGGGTCCGGGCCATTACGACCTGACAACCCGCCAATACCGCCACCGCCCGTACCGTGCCCCTTCATACCGGCTCGCGCTAGTACACGCGCCCCTTCGTGGAGTAAATACTGGGATGCCGGTAATTGGAGGACATCAAAACTCATGCGGGCATGCAATTACCGGCATCCCGAAGGCGGTAATTAGGGCCTGCACGATGGCGGCCATACAGGCATCGCGGACCACCCGTAAACAGCAACCTGCAGTCAAGGCAACTACCACAGGTGCACACAATCACCACAGGTGGAGTCAATGGAGCCTGTCCCAGCATAAAAGGAGTACACCCACACACCACACCCCTTCCCACACCAAAATTATACCACTAGCTGTTGCAATCATGGGGCTGGAGGACATGCATGTATTACTACAACTACAGCAACAACAGCAACTACAACAACAACTACAGCAGCAACAACAGGCAGCACAGAGGAGACGCAGGAGGAGAAGGAGGGTGAGACAGGCCCAGCAATTACCAACAGTGCAGCCAGTAGTCCCCCGTAGGCAGCCACCAATCCCTCGCATCAGACCCAGTCCATTCAATCTAACCCCTGAGCAGATCCACACCCTGTACCAGTTGGACCGGGCCACCATCACCACCCTGGACCCGGACTCCCTTCGGATACCTCAACTCCGGCAATTAATTCAACATTTTTCTCCACAAGGCCCTGGCTGACCTGGGTGCGAGGGGTAACCTGGCTTATGTAGATGATGTCCTCATCAAAAGTTCATCTGTGGAAGAACACATAGCGGAGATCCGTTATGTTCTGACACAGTTGAGGGCCGCCGGGGCAAAACTTTCCTTTCAGAAAGCACAGTGGTGTAGAACCCGTGTTAATTTCTTGGGGCATGAGATTACTCCTCAGGGTCTCTGTCCCCAGGAAAAGAAAGTGGAAGCACTTCAGAAACTGAAAGACCCCACAACTCTGCGGGAATATATCATATATCATATATCATATATATCATATAACTAAGGAGCCTCCTTGGACTGACTAATTACAACAGAAAGTTCATTGAGGGCTACACAGAGATCACCAGACCCCTTATTCATCTCTTGAAGGGGGGGGTCAAGTGGAAATGGGGTCCAGAACAATCCGAGGCAGTAAGACAGCTCGAAAGAAGCCTCTCACAAGCGACCTGCCTAGCTTACCCTGTCAGAAACAAGGAGTTTTTCTTGGAGACAGGGTTCTCTAATACATGCTTGACTGCAGTATTATATCAAAAGCATGACAAGGTCAATAAAGTAATCTCCTATGCGAGCAAAACGTGATCCTCTGCGGAGGAAAAATTCAACGATTGTGAGAAGGCACTCCTGGCAACGGTGTGGGGATTGAAGAATTACCGCCCGCTTATCCAGGGGGAACACATCATAGTGGAGACTCCACACCAGCCTCTGCAATATCTCCAAAGTGACAGAATCCGGGCCTGAAATGTGAGTAATTCCCAAATTACTTCCTGGATTCTGGCAATGCAAGGCTTTCCTGTGGAGGTCAGATATGGCCAAAACAAGAAGACTCCCCTCGCGCAAGCTCTGGCTGACTTGCATGATTGTGCCAGAGAAAACTGTCTCGAGGACGAAAGTCTAAAAATCAAGGACAACATGGAGGCATACCTTAATTCCCCACACAGTCTTTGAAGAAGACAAGTGTGAGGGACTGCCCACTGTCTATGTGGATGGATGCTCTTACCATGTTGACAACAACGGGGAAAAAGAACTTGTGGCCGGCGTAGGGAATGCATGGGTGAATGAGTCCCCAGAACCCTCCGCTGGGTACAGGATTGGTCCCCGAAGTAGTCAGGTGGCAGAGTTGATGGCTGTGCATCAGGCCATCCTCACTGCTGTCCAACATCAACTCCACAAACTGGTCATAATCACAGATTCAGATTATGTACGGAACGGGTTCGTGGAGCACCTGGTTAATTGGAAAACCAGAGGCTAATAACAAACCCTTGAAACATGGGAAGTTAATTCAAAACATTGATGATCTGGTCACCGTGAATGGGATGACATCTACTGGAAAAAGATCAATGGTCATTCCAAAGTAGAGGGACCAGACAAAACTGGAAATTACTTAGCTGATCAGCTGGCCAAAACCATGGCCATCCAAGGGGATCTAATAGAGATTGAGTCCCTGTTGGGGGTAATCCAGGTCACTGCTATCACTAGGTCCCAGACAAATGCTCACAATGATCTTTCAACTGCACAATGGAGTAAGGAGACCCCAGATGCTTATTTGATTACGGGTCAGAAGGGGGATCCAATAATTGGTAAGTTTTACCAATACATTGAGGACCCGGAGAACTTTCCCCTGACGGATACCAATTACATTGGGAAAGAGGACCTTAGAGTGTTGATGAAATGTCCAAAAATGTTCCGAATCCAAGAGGGTTTGTTGGTAAGGAAATCCCAAGCTGGCCATGATCAGTGGGTGGTTCCTACCTCATTCCGAAGCCTGATGCTAAGTCACGCCCATGATGCGGCCAGAGCCGGTCATAGGGGGTTTCACACAACACTTGAGAGCTTAAGAGAGGTTGCATACTGGCCACACATGGGGCAGGACCTCGACCAATACTTGAAGGGGTGTCTTGTATGTGCACAATTTCAGCCAACATCCCTCATACACCGTGCGCCTCTCCAAAAGAGGGGGATGACACTGCCATGGTCAGATTTGCAAGTCGACATCATAGGCTTCGTGATTCGCTCCTCTAGGGGAAATAAGTACATGTTGACGGTGACATGCTTATTTACTAAATGGGTGGAATGTCTCCCGGCCCCAAACTGCAAGGCAGAAACAGCAGCTGCCCTGATGATCAACCACATCTTTTCGCGTTTTGTTCTATCCCAAAGGATCGAGTCAGACAGAGGTAGCCATTTTACCAGCGAAGTAATGACTAAGATGTGGGAGATACTGGGGGTTAAAAGGAAGCTACACATTGCTTACCGACCAGCTTCTTCTGGGGCAGTAGAACATTACAACCAAACCATTGTGAGCATATTAAAAAAGTTTGTGGCAGATTCTGGGCCAAGTTGGGATATGCTATTACCTCTTGTCCTAATGGCCATCAGATCTACCCCTTCATCTGCAACTAAAATGTCACCATATGAGCTGATGACTGGAGGCAGGATGGTGCTTCCCCAGCATTTGCTTTACAGGACCCAAGAGCAAACCTTGATAAATGCCTCCACAACGCATGAGTATGTTGAAAATGTAAGGAAACACCTCCAACATGCTTTTGCCTATGCTCAGCGAAACCTAGAAAAATCAGCCGATAGCATGAAGACACACAACGATTTGAAGACTACTAGGAAAGAATACAATGTAGGGGACCGGGTTTATCTATACAATTTCCAAAGGAACCAGGCCAAACAGCGGAAATGTCTGCCTACATGTAATCTTAAAGCTGCTGTGTTTTTCCAAGGACTGATCCAAGAGAGGACCGGTTTAGGAAACCTCTTCCCGAGCTACGAGGGACCATCGTGCACCTACTACTCTTCATCAGACGTACCCTGGAAGCCAGTCCTGTGTGCCTGACATCTGTAGAAGGGCTCTTTTTGAGTCCAGAAGAGGAGTGCCTGGAATATTGATCTGAAGAAGTCCAACTGTGTTGCCCAGGGACCCATAGTTATAGGCCCCGAGCGAAGCGAGGACCTTAACGAAGGCCCCGGGGCATTACTAGAGTCGGTAATGCCCCCGCCACGAGGGTCATATAGCTATTAGTACCCCGGCACGCAAAAACTGCGTGACCGGGGCACCAAAAGAAAATAAAGACGTCAAAGAAAATGGCCACCATGGAAAGGGAAAACGGAGTCCGTTTTCCCTTTCCATGGCGGCCATCAGGAGAGGACGCGCTGGAAACAGAAGCGTTTCCAGCGCGTCCGCTCCCGAAAAAAAAGAAGGTAAGTGGGGTTGGGAGGGTGGAAGGGAGGGGAAAGGGGAAAAAAAAAGAAAAAAAAAACTTAGTTGGGTCCCCGGCGGGGGACGATGGAAGTCTCCAGCCGTGTGGAGGCTCGGAGCGGGGATGGCCCAGCTCCGAGTCTTCACTCAGCTAGAGGCTTTCATCGTCCCCCGCCGGGGACCAAGGCATAGAAGATTACTGGGGAGGGCAAGGAGGTGGGAGGAGGGAGGGAAGGAAAAAAAAAAAGCCTTACCTCTGTCCCCGGCGGGGGGGCAAAGGTAGCCTCTCAGCCTTGGGGAGGCTCGGAGCGGGGATGGCCCTGCTTCGAGCCTCCTCATTGGCTGAGGGGCTGCCACGCCTCCCGCCAGGGGGCAAAGGCCGGTGAATCCTGACGGAGAGAATCCCGGCCTGTTAACGACTCGGCGAGGGCCAATCAGAATGGCTCTTTCATTCTGATTGCGCCCTCGCGGGTACTAATACATAGTATCAAACAGCCAATTTAACATGCTCCTCAATTACAGTATAATTACCTTCTGCTTGCCACACCAAGGGTCAACCCAGATAACGATTCTCGAGACTGCAGCTCTTCGAAGGACTGCCAGCAAGAACACAGGAGAGTCAGCCTCTCAGCAATCAGCCCTCCCTCCCAGTGCTTCTGCTCCCTTCGTCAGGGAGTGAGTGAGTGAATGAATCATCCCTCTCTGCCTCAAACCTTTTTCTAAAACCCTTGACAAATCGGGCCACTAAATAGCATGTGATTTCCTCTGTGCCTTTACCCAAGATACAAACTGCATCACTGAAGAGAAAGTGTTACATCCCTCCAACGCTTCTTGCCCTAAAACAATGCAATGTCTTTGGCAGAACGGATCTCACATTCCACACTTTAAAACACAGCACAGCTTTAAGTCTGCACGTTTCATTTATTTCATTTCCATCACAATACATTTCCATCAATCTGCACCCAGTTTATATCATGGACTGATTTGCACGAAATGTTCTTATGGGAGTCTGTTATATGTAAAATGGGGAAGGTAAATTAGTATGTTAATTTCATGTTAGTTTCATTTTAGTGCAACGCAGCCCACAACCGTGGTATCATGGAGTAAAGTGATTATATTCTAGCTTGTGTTCTGTGCATTGGCATCTATTTAGATTCAGCCTGAGTCTCATACCCTTATGACACATATATGAGTCTCACACTCTTGGCCCTAGTTAAAATTCAATCCTTTACTAAAATGTGAATGATGAAATGCGGAGCTACCTTGTATCTCCTACGATGGTCCTGCTCAAGTTTGAGAGAGGCAGGGAGGCTGTTCCAGAGGGAGGCCCCAGATGAGGACCTAGATCTACCCCCCACTCTCTGCCTGACGAAGCATCTGACCCTCAGAGAGTTGGAGTTGTATTAGAGGAGAAAGCCTTGTGGATGATGCAGAGGATATTGAATTTGATCCTCGCAGCCACAGGGAGCCAGTGGAGAGATTTCAGGGCTGCAGAGATATGATCCCTGGGCTTGAGGCCAATGACAAGTCTCGCAGTCCTGTTCTGGGTACGTTGTGAAGGGCGAAGAGTAGAGCCAGGCAGATTTAGAAAGATGCTGTTGCAGTAGTACAGCCTAGAGAGGACCAGGGCTCTGGAGACAGTGAACTTCTGGGGGAAAATGAGAAAAGGAAGAATATCTCTGAGGAGGTGCAGCTAATGGCATGACTTCTTAGAGATGTCAGAGATGTGAGAAGAGAAGGAGAGGGTGGAGTCGAAGATGGCACCAAGGTTCTTATCCTCACAGGAAGAGTAGAGTGGCCAAGGTGGGCGGCCAGAATGGGCAAGAAAAGTAGGGAGCAGGTGTCCCAATGAGAAGGATCTCATTCTTACTGGCATTAAGGCAGAGATCGTTGGAGGCACATCATTCCTGAATTGCAGGCAGGCAGTCCGTATGAGAGAAGGAGCAGAAAAGGCTGAGGGGAGCCTGAAGGAGAGCTGGATGTCATTTGCATAACACTGAAAGTTAGAGCAGAAGGTAGAGATGCAGTGGTCAAGAGGTGCCCGGTAGTGGTTGCAGAGCCAGGGAGAGAGGATAGACCTCTGGGGTACACCACAAGTAGAGAGTGAGATAGAAGAGAGGAAAGACCTAAGTTGGACCTGTGAGGGTCGATCAGTGAGAAATGAGGTCAACACAGCCAGGGCCTGACCAGAGATACCCAGGTTGTCGCAGAGAGGATTGAGCCGGATGCCATGGTTTAACGTGTCGATGTTAGAGTCAAGATTAGAGAGCAAGTCTTCACGGGTGTTCAGCAGAGCAGTTTCCATGCTTCTGGCTGCTCTACAACCAGACTGGTGGTCGTGGAGATAACCAACAGATTCAATATAAAGAGTAAGCATGGAGATGGCCAACTTTTCCAGGAGTTTGCCCAGAAAAGGGGAGTGGTGAATTATATGAGTGGCAAAGTATCCCGGTGACAACATAGCCCAGTGACAAGGTATTACATTTGGAAATATCCAAGTGGTAAATTAGCAAATATTAGATCATCTTAGTTGCACCAATATCACAGTGGCAAATTGTCAAAGTGATTAAGTATACCAGTGGCCAAATATCCCAGTGGTAATGTATCAAAATATCCCAGTGGTAGATTTGAAGGTAGAAAATCCAATGGATGCTCGATAGAGGGGTCCTTTGGACTAAAACAGTGTCAGGGGCAGCTGGTCATCAAATATTTTCCATCTTTGGCTATTAGTTTGCATAAGAGGTCCTTTCAGGTCTGATTGGATTGCTCCATTTAGCGACCCAGCTGGGGTCTATTGATGGAGGCACGTAGGGTCTGAATTTGCAACAACACATCCTTGGTTTGCAAACTTATCATTTGAGAACACTTCTCATGTAAAAAAAAAAAAGTATTTTTTTTAAAAGTATCTACGGTTTGAGTATTTGATGCATTGATTTATTCTGCAGGGCGAAATGCCACTGGGTAGCAGGTCACATTATTAACTATCGCTACCAAATAGCAGTTCCCTACCATGGACATAGCAGTTCTCTTTCCTGGATAGACAGCGGGACCCCATAATGTCCATTCCTCTCTGGGAAAATAACCCTCGACAATAGGGATGACTGGAAGGAAGCCCCCCCCCCACATCTGTTCTAGAGGTCTTTTGGTACATGTTATCTTTGATATGCCCTGGTAAAATGCCATTAGCTGTGAGTGGGCAAAGCCGTCCGTGCTAACAGTTGGTCCGATATACCCCCTGTATTTATGTTCCCTGTGGTTCAGCAATCCTCCTTTCTCTACAGGCAAGAACCCTTGCCTCTGCTCAATATTCAGGCTGCAGTGATTATTTGTTTTTATCTCCTGAAGGCGGCCAGAGTAAACCTGGAAGTCCAGGCATGTCCGTCTCCTCATAAAGTCTATTGTGCTAATTGGAAAGATTAACATCCTTCCTAGTGAAGTAAAAACATCTTCCCTTCATTATATGAGAGTCTCTGTACTGAAAAACCTAGGTAGGTTGCTGTATGTGGGTGAAGGTAACACAGCTTCGCGAGTTTTTGGAGATTGTGTACCATCCATCTCTGTGTTCACCCTGAGGTGCTGCTTTGAAGATTTAATGAGCTCACTTGATACAAGATTCCAGCCCAGAGTTTGAATTCTTCTACATATGTTGACGACTGGCGCCATGGATTCATTGCCTGAGACGGTGGCTCAGAAAAGCCGCAAACAAACCTTTGGCGACACCCAGGCCCCTGAAGAAGCTAAGACTCTTTGCATTAATTGGGATTTTGCTGAAGGGAGTTCATGGGTTGGGAGCCTTTTTTTAACTACTGAGGATAAAACCGCTTTTACACAGAGGATGGTTCAGTAAATATTTAAGATTTCATTGTTCTTTGTTCGATTTGTTTATTTTCTGTCTGTGGCAACTATTATCCTGGAGCTGTTGAAAGAGCGCTCTTAAAAGCCCCATCTGGTCAGGGGACAACCGGCTGTCATTTTATTTATTTAAATTGTGTTTCAAAGAGCCCACAGGGCAAAGAGAAGGGAACAAGGGGAACAGCAAGACAATGGAATATGCAAAATACAGAAAAGCCGTCCTGCTAGGCCTTGTGAACATTTGGATCATGCCAGTGCAGAGAGAGAGAAGGAACAGGGGAAGAGGATAAGTGCTCCAGGATCCTCAGAGGGGTAAAGTGCTAAGGAGATAGTTTTAACGCAACAGGTAACTACAAGAGTCAGTTGCGAAGGCAAAAGATAATTGCTAAGCAGTAACCACTGGATGGAAGAGGGGTCACCAACCCATCCAATAGGTGCAGGTCTGTCAGGCAGCACAGGCTGAGTGATTCCCGAAGGCAAGTGCAGGGGATGGGCAGATGCTGCGGGCGATTGGACAGAAGGCCAGGACCCAGAAGGACACTTAAGGGCCCAGGCCACCAATCACAGCTTCTGTGGGGTTTAGCACGGAGGGAGAGAGGGAAGGAGGAGGAAAAGAAGAAAGTCTTGTTTGTGGAACTTGAGGAGAGCAGGCTCAAGACAGAGAGAATGGGGGAGGCTGTTCCAGAGAAGGGAGCCAGCTGAAGAGAGGGAACGGCTGCCCACTCTTTGCTTAGAGAAGCACTTGACAAGCAGATAATTGGAGACAGAGGATTGGAGGGATCTGGAAGGAGAGTATTTGGTGAGAGCAAGTTGCAGATAGCATGGTCCCCAGCTCCATACAGCCTTATGGATGATACAGAGGGATTTAAAATTGATCCTTGCAGAAACCGGGAGCCATTGGAGAGATTTAGGGCTGGAGAGATGCACTCCCTGGGTTTAAGGCCAAGGATAAGTCTTGCAGTCCTATTCTGGATTAGCCAGAGGGGGCAGATAGAAGAAGAAGGTAGATTAAGGAAGAGTCTGTTGCAGTAGACCAACTCAGAGAGTACCAGATCTCTGGTGACACTGACCTTTTGCGGGGAGATGAGGAAAGGGGGGATGCCCCTGAGGAGGTAGAGTTGGAAATGGGCGTTAATGGCAAGGTCCAAGATGTGAAGAATGAAAGAGATGGGTCAAATATAACTCCCAGGTTTCTGTTCTCAGAGGAATGAGAGGGGGAGAGCTCATTGAGGGTGGCCAGAGTGAGGTGAAAAATGAGGGAACAGGAGTCGCAATAGGAAGAATCTCAGTCTTGCCGGCATTGAGACAGAGCTCATTCGAGGTACAGCACTCATTCGAGGTACAGCAAGATTGGATAGCGGACAGGCAGTCAGCAATGACAGAGGAAGTCAGAAGGGATGCAGATTGTCGTCTGGAGAAGAAGTGGGTATTGTCTGCATAACACTGGAAGTGTGATGAGAAAGTGGAGATAAGGTGAGCAAGAGGAACTAGATAGACATTAAAGAGCCTGTGAAAAAGGTTAGAGCCCTGGGGAAGCCACAGGTGGTGATAGACGTGGGTGAGGAGAAAGAACCCAGGATAACCTGGGAGGGTCAGTCATTGAGGAAGGAGGTCAGCCAGTCCAGTGCCCTCTCCGAGATACCAACGGGACCATACAGGCATTTTATGATGATGGGGTGGTTGACCGTGTCAAAAGCAGAGGAGAAATCAAGTAGAATGAGTTGGAGTCAAGAAATGCAAGCAATTCTTCATGGGTGTTCAGGGAAGCAGTTTCCGTGCTCCTGGATACTCGGAATCCAGATTGATGGTTGTGCAGCCAACTAACAAGCTCAGTAGGCTGAGTCAGTTGGGGGAGGACCACCTTCTCCAGACATTTCCCAAGGAAGGGAGTGAGAGAGATGAGGCGGTAGTTAGCCAGACATGACGGGTCAGCCAAAGGCTTTTTCAGAAGGGGGAGCACAAGAGAGTGCTTGAGCGAGAATGATTGCAGAAGTTCACAAGTGCAGGGGCAAGGGAGCCGATATTGTCCTTAATAGTTCTGGAAGAACAGGGGAGACCTGTCTGGAAGAAACCTTCATAAGGCGGACAACTCTAGTGACCTTCACTGGTGTGATAGGAGAAACGTATGAAAGTGTGGATGAGGGAGGAGGGGCCAAAGGCGGCAGGATGGGGAGGGGAAGGGGAGGATGAGAGAGAACTCAGGATGTCCTCAGTTTTGGCAATGAAGTGGGTGGCCAGTGTAGTGCAGAGGGCCTGGAAATGCAGAGGCAAGGCAGAGACTGCAGATGGATTCTGTAGTTCCTTGCAGATTTTAAAGAGTTCAGCTGTGTTGTTAGAAGCTCCAGAGATGTGGGCCTGGATGTGAGCCCTCTTCTTGGAGCGAATGGAGAGAAGCAGTGACAGCACGTGCATCCCTGAACAATGTTTAAGGGGTAATTGTCAATGTGGGTAGTGTGGCATGCTAGAGATCATTATTTAAATAATAAAGAAAATACCTACTTCTCCCTATCACTAAAGGGTTCTCCCTACCGAACTAAACAATAACTTAGGTGCTCGTCGTCAAGGTAGTTGACAAACTCAAAGTGTCCGTCCTCTGTCCAAACTATCGTACTCTAGCCTTACCACTAAACAAAAGACAATTTTTTATTTATTTATTTTATTGGACATTTGTATGGCACCTATATACAAGTTTTTCCAGGCACCACAAGACAATTTGGGAGGGGGTGGGGCATAGGAAAGAAAGTTGATCAACAAAAATTGGTATATTGGACTTGTGACAATCCTACCGTGCAAGTGCAAGACAAGGTAGTAAGTGCAGGGGGGTTAGAAGGAGTAGTGCAGGAGTGGGGTGCCCAAAAGAAGGAGTGGGCAAGTACTGGGGTGGGCAAAACGGCAAGTGCCAGGGGATAAATAGCTCCAGGAGAATGACTCCCTTCTCGTGGTTCAATGGGATAAGCCCATTGGGCCGTTTTCTACTAGTCTATGATTATAGCTCGACTTCAACACCTATAGATAACTCCATGATAATGACTCCCTTCTCCTGGTCCGACAAGTTCAGCTTCTGTCAGTCTTCAGGTAGTTTCTTGTAATAGTTCCAATTCAGCACACAAATAATCAAAGTATAGAAAATCACAATCTTCTCCTGGTCAACTGGGTCAGCCTCCAGGGTGCTGCCTGGTAACCTTTTGCTTTTGTTTCTGATTCAACAATTATTTGGGAAACCAGGAGAATGGCTCCTTTCTTCTGGTTCGGCTGGTTCACCATTTGGCTGTCTTCTAGTAACTTCCTGCAACAGTGTTTATAGGCTCTTTAAATTGCTCCCAGGCTTCTCCTAGTGCTTGTTTAAATGTCACACACTCCTTTTTTCAATACACAGTTATTCCTTGATTTTCTTTATCTTCTTCTAATCTACAAGAAGAATGGAAGCTACTCCCATAATGTCCTTAGTTCCTTCTAACACTCTGATAAGGGTGATGGTTCCTGTGGCACTCTTTCACCCTAATGTCTCTCTTGGGAGTAGTGTGTCGGGGAGACTATTCCCAATATATTCTTCCCTTTTATTATCTATGACACAACAAATGAGACGAGGGAGACCACTTCTGATGTAATCTTCACACTAAGTACTTTTATCTCATCTGGTGAGATGTGGTAGATCACTCCCAATGCCTTCTTCACATTCAGTACTTTTAGCACAACTACTGGCATTTTTTTATTTATTTTATTTTATTTATTTCTAGCGCGCTGGAACAAGGCCCTCAGGAATAGAAGCATGGGGACAGGAAACAACACACATATAACAAGAGAATCAGGGATTAGGCAGTGAAAGTCAACAGAAGAGAACCTGTAGGAGGTCATTCAAAGAGCAATGGTTTCAATCTATGTTTGAAGGAGACTATAGAGGAGCAGGCTCTTAGATCTGAGGTCAGGGCATTCCAGAAACGTGGAGCTGCGAAAGGAAAGCATCCTTCTATTACTAGTGATAGTTTGGGTTTGGGAGTTTGTAGCAAGACTGAATTATTTGACCACAAAATTTGCCTGAGGGGAAGCCAGACCAGCTGCTTCAATAGATATGCAGCACTTTTCCTGAAGAGACAAGCATGGGTGATGCACAGTGTATGGAACAAAAATCAATTTTCAGATTGGAAGCCAATGTAATGATCTCCTTGCCATTGGCCCTAGATCCGCTCTCTGTAGGCCTATGACCACTCAGACTGTATTATTCTGTACAACCTGCAAGCGGTTGAGCTCACCTTTTCCCACACCCTGAAGAAGGCTGGAACAATAGTCAAGACGGGAACTGATGATGGCACGGCCAGTGCGGCACTATCAACTGAGTAAATAAATGGTCTGATGCGCAAAAAGCTTGATGGCATATGAGGAGCATGAAATAAGGCGCTCTTGGTCAATTCTGACTCCAAGGGTCTTTACTTTAGGTATGGTTGCCAGTTCACACTCTGCAACTTGAAAGGAGCAGAAACCCGGATGACAAATACTGAGACGAGGGAGATTACTCCTGATGCCTTCTCCACATTCTATATTCTATACTTTTGGCACAACTACAGAGACGAGGGAGATGACTCCTGATGTAATCTTCACACTTGGTACTTGTATCACAACTACTGAGACAAGGAAGATTACTCCCAATGCCTACTTCACATTTCTCAAACTTCCCCAAACTCCTACTGGGTCTCCCGTAGCCTCCGTTACCTCTTCTTTGGTGGGGGCACATCACCAGTTCTTCCTGGGGTGTTGGGTTGCTGCATTCCCATCAAATGCTCTCCTTGCCTCTCTTTCCTCGCCCAGCTGCCCTATTTTGTCTCCACTGTGTCCCCAACAAGCTGATGTCAGCACAGTTGAGGGTCCACCTGGTCCACCTCTCAAGGTCAGTCCACCGTCAGCTGTTTCCCAGCTTCCACTCAGGCCTGCTATCTGTCATGCTGTGAATGACTCTTGCTACCTACTATTGACCTGCTCCAGACTGAATACCTGCTTCCTATGTGAACATCCTTGTTTCCAGGTTTGAGCTTCCCAGGTCTGCCAGGCTTCACGCCTGCTTTGCTTCTTATTGAGTGCTTTCTCTATTTTTATATCATTTCGCATGGTTCTACCCAGTGGAGTGCCCTAGTCCTTTGTTTGTGTCCACTGGGTAGTCTTCATGCCTCTTCAGGGCCACCTCTTCGCAGTACCATCTGTACTTGGCAAAGGAGTCATTTGTATAACTCCATCAATCTTCTTCTTCTCAGTACTTTTGGAAGATGATTTAGGATTGGCCTGCATGTCTCCTCTACTCTTCCTTGTTTTAGTGGTATTTAGTCTTACAGGAAGAAAGGAAGGGATATTAATAACATACAGTAGTGCTTTCAGGATGATTCTCAGCAGACCTTAGGGGTTTCATAGTCTCAAGGGCAAGAGGATTAGGGATTTCCATCATGGACTGGGAGTCCTTGTCCCTATGAGGGAAGTCTCTCCCTGTGAGGTCCCGCCTTCTGATACCCTGAGGGGGAATATTATATAGCGGGATCCCCTGCATAGCCTCACAGGGAAGGGCTCCCCTGGGGAGAGGTTACCTGATCTCATGAATCATTGTTAGGGGAGTTTTCCTAAAGTCCTACTGGTAGTAAGACTTTAGTAAGCTATCCCAGTGGTTTGTAGATCTCCAACTCTTAGTATCAGTCTGCACCAACTCATGACCTTGGTACAGTTGCAGAGAAGTCAGGCCTGTCTTAAGAAGAAGATGTGAGCTGTAGGAAAGTACACTCAACCTAGTTAGACATGCACACCAAAGAAACTCTTAGATTTATAATTTTTATAAAGTATATATATATTATATTTACACCAGAATCACTTTAGATACTTTAGACGTTTACACTAAAACACTTTGGAATACACTTCAAAGGGCAATTTAACTTTTGTGTTTGTTCGCAGTTCTATTTGTAGCAACATTAGAAAGGAAAAAGACAATGCTATCGTATTATAGGTAATCACGCACACATGTAATTCTTAGCAGTTTTTATGGTAATACATTTACTTTGAAAACACATATAAGAAAGCCACTTAAAGGAAGGAAAATGGTTAGTTAGTGTAGCAATAGCCTGGTTCAAGGTTCTAGAGAGGATATATTCGCAAAGCAAGTCTTTTAAGTCCCAAAACGTGAACAAGCTAAAGGCAGTTTAGCGAGGGCTCGAAGTCTTGACAAGAAGCAGAATACGCGGACTTCCTGTGGATTTCTTCAAGTCTCTAGTGTTGTAGAAACAGCAAGTTAACAACTAACAAAGGGAAACCCTTTTAAGGACTCGATGAAGGGACATAAGCAGAGGCTTGAGTCTGATGTAAGAGGGGGTTGCCCTGGACACCTCTACTTGCACTCCAACGCTCTGAGCAACTTTCTGGAATCAGGTAAGCAATACCTTTTTCCCCACAGTACCTTAGGTTAGAAGAGAATGTTCGTGCTGAATGTTCCTCGAGTTTGCAGCTCTGGATCCGACCTCTGGATTCCTTGGTCTAATGACTGAAGGCAGGACTATGGATGAGCTCTCTCAGCAGCAGTCTCGAGGGAGGACCTAGGGTAAGACTTTAAACAACGTCTTGGTTCATTCCACGGTTTTGGCACCTTTTCTAAAGCACCAACAAAGGGCAGGGATCGCCCGGTCAATCTTTTTTGCTTGCTGCAGTCTCACACTCTGGTGAGTTGATCTGGGTGAGTTGGATCAGATCTCTGGAGTGTCCTTATGGGTTCAACAAAGATTTGGACAAATTCAGCCTTTCCACGATGATGCACTCAAAATGGGCAGCAGGTCTCCTGTTATTGGGGTTCTGCAGCTCTGAAAACTCCTAGCACCTCAGGAGATGGCTCAATTTAAAGTTCATCTTGGGTTTAGTTGTTCCCACCAGCCAAAGGGAAGGAGTCGTCATCTTTGGAGCGCCTCTGTCACACAGAACACGGGGTCAGGACAGCAGTGGTCACTTTACAGTGTTGCAAATGGTCTGCAGGTGTCTCTGGTTGGCTTCTTCTTTTGTTACTCCAGCTTCTAGTGGTCGACTTGATTTTCATTCCAGAAGCCTCACCTTATATACAGTAACAGCACACCCTCCTCTGCAATCTCTCTCAGCATTTTACAGAAAGGGGTGTTTGACTGTCCAATCAGGACAGCCATACCCCCTTGGGAGCTGGTCCTATTCAGGCACTCTGGCAGACAAAGGACAGACGGTTGGAAAACTCCTCCCCCACTTCTTGCCCGCACAGACTCTCTGGAGCCTAGATGGGGACACCCAAGGGTTCCCACCAAAGGAAAAACATAAACTCTGGCCTCTCCCTCCCAGAATGGTAGAAGAAGGGTTAACAAAGCACAACCATGCTAGTAATGGCAGAAAAAGATTGGAGGCCCCAAGTTGGTGCTTGGGTGCCCCTATTGTGCCCTGCCGAGGCTATGGGCATAGCCTGCCGTACATAAATGAGACAATAGTTGATAGAACACATCCACTGCAACCAGCCATAACTAGGAGATCATCTAAAGGGGACACTAGGTATCCCTTTAACACTCCACATAAGGTGGTGTGTGCCAATCTCTCATGCTATAAGGCTTTGGGGGAGATACTAGGTATCTTTCTATCCTTAAGAACTGTAGTTACCTGAGGATATAGAAAAGGGGTCTCAAAGAAGGACCCTAAGGGTGCCCAGCAACACTGCCCATAAGGAGCTGTGTGCTGCAATACTAAAATACAGATGCATTTAAGAGCTATGGAGCAGACAGACTCCATAGTACAGGTAGAATACAAAGAATAGTGTTCCAAAAGACAGAGCCCACAGAATGAATGAGTGGAAAAAGGCTTTGCTCATTTAGGATTGAAAGAAAAAGGTCCAGTAGTCCAGCAAAACATGCTAGGGGTTTCACTATGAGAGAGTATGAAGCATAAACATGATAAATCTCCGTAACACTGCCCCCCCAGACTAGAGACAGGAGGATCTAATCCACTCCTGGGTGGCTCTCTTGTTCAAGTCTGTCGTACTTTCTGGAGAGACAATTAGCATTCTCATGTTGGGTACCTGACCTGTGCTCAAGAGTGAAGGCAAAGCTTTGTAGGCTTATGGACCACCTGAGCAATCTTTGGGGTTTCTCCTTTCATCTGCATTAGCCACCTTACGTGATGGTGGTCAGTTAGAATCTTGAAAGTAGTTCCATAGAGGTATGGTCTGAATTTCTTCAAGGCCGACACAATAAAAAAACATTCATGTTCAGTGGTTGCCCAACTTGTCTGCCTATCTTTTAATTTTGCACTAATAAAGCAGATGGGGTGCTCTCTGACTTTGCTCTCAAAGTGGCACAAGACTGCCCCTTTACCTGTGTTGGAAGGAACAGTTTGGACTAGGCCTGAGTGTAATCTTATGCTCTAAGCACTGGAGTGTTACAAAGGGCATCTTTCAGCCTCTGGAAGGCTTTTTCACTGTCTTCATTCCACTTGACCTTTTTAGGGTACTTGGGAGAGGATAGGGTATTCAGAGGAAATGCTATGGTCCCATAGTTCTCAAGTCATAAGAAGGCTCTCCCTTGGGTTTGAGTAGTTGGAATGGCCCATTCCTGTACAGCCTGTACCTTGCTGGGTAAGGGCTTGATCTCCCCTCCTCCTACCTCACAACCACAGTAGACCACTTTACTCTGACCAACTTGGCATTTACTTGCTTTGATGGTCAAATTGACCTGTTGAAGGGCCTGTTCCAGGTGGTCAAGATGTTCTTCCCAGGTAGGGCTGGACACTGCTATGTCATCGAAGCATGCCATGCAGAAGTTCTCTAACCCATTCAGAACATGGTAAACCATTTCTGGAATGTGGCACGTGCATGCTTTAAATGAAAGGGCTTGACCTTAAACTGGTAAATCTGCCAATAACCACTTGTCAGGTCAAAAGTACTGAGGAATTTTGCTGGGTCCAGCTTATCCACCAGTTCATCTGTCCTTGGGAATGGCTTGGCAACAGTCTTGGTAACTGCATTTAATGCCCTATAGCTCACAAAGAATCTAAGTTATTTAGTTCCTGCCTTTGGTACTAACACAACTGGGCTAGCCCATGGACATGTGTCATGTTCAATCACTCCCAGTTCAAGAATCTTATTGACCTCTTCTTTTATGTAATTCCTCACATTATCTGACATCCTGTAGCCCCTGATTTGTACAGGTACACCATCACCAATGGCAATGTTATGTTGGCCCCAAGGGGTGTAAGTGAGAACAGAAGGGAAAAGTGAATTAACACCGCCTCACACTCCTCATGTTGCTGCACTGTTAGATTAGTAGAGAGTTTTACCTGTTCTACTGACCCAACCGAAGGGTGGCTCTTAAAAGATCTGGAAGAGGCTCACTCTCCTCCTCTTCTTGATCAGATGCTAAGAGTAAGCTCCTATCTCTGGTCTGGAAACATAAGCCTTCAGACAGTTGATATGAAAGACCATAGGGGCCTCCGTGGGGTTGCCCAAGTCTACCAAATAGTTGACCTGTCCAGGTTTTCCCACAACTTTGAAGGCAGATTTTAAAGAAATACGGTTGAGATTGCTAATGGTGTAGGAAGTGGCTGATACGGGTGTTAGGCAAGATTGTATGCAATACCCTTTGGGTGCACTACAACAACCCTGACCTCCTGGCAATAGAAACCCAACCTTAGGTATAAGGCTGCACTACACAGGTTGGTAGCATGTGGAGCAGCCAAGCTTATCTCAAGAGGGGTCAATGTGAGCTGTAGGGGAGTTACACAGAGATTCACAGTGACAAGTATTCAAATAAACTCTTACGCACAAGGTTTCTTGATTAAAGAATTATTAATTTATTTATCAGTCAGTTCCAATAAGCCTTCTTCAGAAGGGAGCAATATAAAGCAACACACAAAAACACTCCAAAAATACACACTCTTAGTTATCTAAATCAGCAAAACACCCGTTTGGGATGACACACAGGCACTACCTACACCCTCCGGTGACTTCAATAGCTAGGGTGCTGTTGGCATTAATATATCACTGCTGCATTTAGAATATTCTTGGGAGCAGTATTAAAGAGAAGAGAGTTCAGAATAAAACAAGTATTCACAGTAATTCTTAAGTAGGTAAGTACTTTCAAAACAACCCCCAATGCAAAGTCAGTTACCCCTTTCCTGGAAGGAAGGCAAAACACATAAGCAAAAGGGAGAAGAGTCATTCAGGGAGCCTAGGCCAGCCAAGGTTAAGTTAGCAAAAGTCAAGGTGAACTGAAGCACTTCTTGCAGGTAAGTAGAAAGTATTTTCCAATGATTAAAAAGTCTTTATAGAATAGAAGAAATCAAAGTAGGGCCACAAGCTGATTAGGCTTGTCAAGTAAAGAAGCTGCAAGCAACTCTACACATGCAACCAAGCAAGTCTCCAACGAAGACAATTGGCTACACAACAAGAGGCAAGTTCTCTTAAACTGTATAGTACCTTTAGGTTGAAGAAAAAGTGCAGCAGATGACTTCTGTTCCTGTACAGCTCTGCAGGTCTCGCTGTTCCTGGGCCTCAGCCGTGGCAACAAGAAGGAGGACTTCTGGGGACTCCTGCACTGCAATGGGACGGTCACCGCTCGCAAACGGCAAACTTCAAACAAGTGGCTGTTCGGTGTTTCAGCTCCTAGCGTCTACCGCAAATAGCAACACTGCAGTTCCTGGATGTTCAGATGGGCTTTCCTTGCATCTGGGGTCCCGGCACTCTGTTGAGTGGGCTCAGGCTCGGTCAGTCCTGCTTCCTGGGAGTCCGGAGGATCTTCCTGGAGCTCTTGGCCAGCTTATAAGCAATGCACACAAACTGGTGTTCCTCTCCCTGGCTATCCGGTTCCAGCAGCGACTGCAGTGGATACTCGACCAGCTTTGAGAGGATGTCCATGTGGCTTACTTTGGAGTTGATTGGTCCCACCAACTCAAAGGGAGAAAATGTCCTTGCAAAGCCTTCTCTGTCGATACAAACTTGGGGTTTCAGCACAGCAGCAGGTCTTCACCGGGCAAACCAACGGTCCAGGAGTTGCAGCTGGCGTCCTCTTCAAGTTCATCTTTGAATTCCTTCGTCTAGTGGTCGACTTTGCTTCCAAGCCAAAAAGCCTTGCCTTTTATGCAGCTTGCTCCCATTCATTCCAGCCTAGCTGTCAGTCACCCAGAGTGCATTCCTGTCTCCTAGCAGACAAAGCACAGAGAGTTTAGGGCACCTCCCTTGCTTCCTGCCCCTGCCAGACACAGTGGAGCCAGAGGCGGGCGTCACTCGTGAATCCTGCCAAAGTCAAAATGAACAAACGGTCCAAACCTGGTAAATCTCAAGAAGGGCCTTCCCATAAAGAAATGGCGAAAAAAGGAGACCGTGGCCATTTTGACAAAAATGGCACCCATGGGTGCTTTACCGTGGCTGCGAACGCAGCCCGCGGTAAAATCCCATAATGGTCGTAAAATGTAAACAACTGCCACCAGACATTCAGTGAGAAAAGGGTAACATAAAATTGTTACATGAGAAGCTAAACAAAGGGGATAGTAAGTAACCCCTCCAGCACCCTAGTGTAAGATAGTGTGTGCTGGGTCTAGAAGGTTACAAATGTAAGTAAAGTCACTTTCACTTTACTGCTCTAGGAAACAGCAGTTTATCCCAGAGAAGGTATTTAAACCTTTGGGAAATCTGAAAGACTTCCCTGTGTGACTGCACTGAAGGTGCTGTGTGACACAATGTAAAAGATGATGCCTATGGAGTTTGTCACACTCCACAACCAAAAGAAACGCAGTGTACAAAATCACATTAAAATACATGAGAGAGAGGGAAAAAGGGTCTCACTCTCTCCAGGTTAAAAAAAATCAAGTCCTCAAAATCCAGCAAAGTTGCTGGGGGTCTCTAAGGTAGAGGGAATTAGGACATTTCTGAGAATTCTCCCTAACACCAGGGATATGCTGATACATTTCAGTGCGGCTTCAGTGCGGCTTGACACATTGTGAAACGTGACATGAGGAACATGAGCAGGTGTTTTCCTCTAAGGAAACCTGCTGCTATTGCCGGACTACAAGCATGAGACTAGCGAAAGACCAGGTTCAAAGTAGGATTTGGCGTAGCAGAGCAGAGCAGGCACTACATAGGAGGAGCCCCCAGTCTCTGGCGGCTCCCGACTTTCATCCTGCACTTTTTGCATGCTACCTGATGCCTGATGGTATTGGGTGTAATTAGTGGGTGGCTGCTGGCTGGCGAGGTCAAGCCAATTAGCAAGTAGGCTACGGGTGGCGTGCTACTTGTCCTGTGCTATTTATCCAACATTTACTTTTGATCATAATTTTAGCCACCATTTTGTGTGTTTACACCCAGTTTTGTGTATTGGTAAAACTGGTTTTGAGAGTGCACACAGTGACTGCAGGTCTCCAATACTAGAGGCCCTTTTAGCTGTTTGCACACTCTAAGAAACCTTGTCAAATGAAACATCTCTGCATGGGAGTGAGGCTGGGTGTTTTTTCGTGTTTGGGTGAGAAGGTTGACCTGCCTTTGCGGAGCTAGCTTTCTAGGCCCAGCTAGGGCTCATTTGCTATTCCTTGTGACGCCCTCCTAGGCCCCTCCCCACTTTTGTTATCTGAAAAGCACTATCATGAAGCTGGCAAAGCAGTGACGATCTGGCCTATGAATTGAGACAGTAAGACTGGGTAAAAGACAGAGGAGTGCCTCTAAGCAAGTGGACAGACTTGAGGCAGCGCCTTGCACTAAGAAGGGTAAGCATGATACCGGGGAAACTACTGAAAATTCGGATAAGCTGCAGCCATCAATCATGGGGTTTTCCACCTCTAAAGCGCAACCTCCGGCAGTGGAACAAGATTCATTGGCAATTACACTATCTGGGAACACACCGAGTAAAGTGACCATTTGTATCACTCTGCATTCCCTTTTTGTCCTGCAATTTTTATTAAGCTTTGTAATGGATAAATACAGAATATAATCATCAACAGTTGACCATTATAAGACTCGCTAGGGGGAGGCAGGATAGCTCAGGGGCAACACGTTTGTCTTGGAAGAAAGACAACGCAGCGCAACACAGATTTGAATCCCTATCCCGCGATTAGAAACCACTCGCTGGTATTAAGCGCTACATAACGGAGCAATAAAATAAAATAAAACCAATCATCTAAGATAAAAATGTAAGTTGAGTTAACAATTAAAAGGCACAACGTAGTATATCAAGGTTAAAATAAATGTAGAGATTCACTAAAAGTTCCTTGCAAATCTCTAACATCAGAACTCATTGAAGCGATATATGAGAAATATAAACCTAAAAGGACTACAGGAACACATAAGAAGAACAGGACAATAGAAGACACAATAGGAGAAGGAAAGAGCAAACACAACTGAAAATGAAGCAACAAATTAAAAGGACTCTGCTGAGAAGACATTAAGACATTCGGTCATTGAACTCCACTTTTGATTATATTCATGTACGTCAGTTAGAGAAGTGGCACAACTCTTTTCTATTCTGTGAATGTAGCATATATAATTCCACCAAGTAGCATAAGATAAGCAATCAAAACATTTCCAGTTAGAAGATATTAGATGAAAACCAATGAAGACAAGTTGGTGAAATAACCTGGCAGAGGAAATATGATTTAAATCAGAGTTACTATGTGATCCGACAGTTAGATCGTCAAGATCGATTTGCGCTGTAAAATGAATTTCTTTTTGTAGTTATCCAAATTCTTTCCCAGATTGGTTACAATATATTAATAGAAAATCCACATTTGTATTCACCAGGGCACCCACCATCAAAAACAGACTATCTCCCTCATTTCTCCACATCGTTGCAACACAAGTGACTAGTAGAAGTGATTGAAATGTGGAACCTGCAGCATGTGCAAATATGCACATCAGGCCACTGCTAAATACACCTACCGGGACGGAAGAGAATTTTCAAGTAAGGATTTCATTAATTGTAAGACAACATATGTTGTATATGCCATATTTTGCATTTGTAAAAAAGTCTACATAGGCAGTAAGATTAGACAACTTAGAGTATGCATCAGAGAACCCCTGTCTAGTCTTTCAAATCAAGATCTGAGGGTAACACTAGCCAATAATTGGCAAAACTGTCACCAACTTGAGAACAAAAGCGACATCAAATTCAATGATCTCATTAGGGAAACCAGGTTGGTGATTTGAAACTTGCTCTGCGACAAATGGAAGCGAAATGCATTTGTAAGATGAGGAGCACAATGGAAGGTTTGAATTCTGAGCATGAGATGAACGTGTTTCTTTAATTTTACTGTCTTTATAACATGTGGAAAATGTAATTCCCGATAATGGATAATGCGAATTGCATCAGTAAACTGTACATTCTTATGAGGACGCCACAACACATACCACACAAGCAACATCCAACATGGAAGTTTAGAACATCTTCTTTGTTGAGCGAATTCTCCCTCACTGTCTTTTCCAAAGCGTAAAGTAAAGTTAACCTTAGCCAATGGACAATGTTTATGCATTAGTGTATTGTGCATTTATATTGGGTAATGCTTTTTGTCAAAGTATTGATATGATATTGTGATGTTACAGCATGTATATTAGATGAGCATTTACTTCATATCATTATATGGAGCTAAAATACGAAGTATCACATGAAATAGCAATTGTATATTATGGTAACAAGTGAGTCTGCTGTTTTGAAAAGTAAGGACCGAATGAGCACCTAAAATGTTTCCTGTAAATCAACATTATATAGTGATATGGAATTGGTAAACTTCATTTACGTGGGAACAGATTATACCTCCAGGGCAATGCAATGTTAACTATGAGAAATAGTAGGAGACTCTTCTTTTTGCAATGGGGTATGCCACGTGCTAACGTGCGCGTGATGTCACACGCACTGTTTATCTATATTTCATCCAAGATGGTGCCCGTGAGTCAAGGAACCCGCAGGGTGCCATGCTGAACCAAACAAGGGGCCGTCTGCCACTAAAGAGGAAGATGAGGCCAAACCAACTTGAGTACTTGAGTAACTTTTTTTGAATTATTTGCAAGGAACTTGGGGTTGGTCACCCTGAGTTACCTGGGGGCAACCAGATGTGGACTCCCTGCTCACTGTGCTCAGAGAGGCACAGCTCCACCTCATTGATGAGGCCCAACAAGGCTGAAACACGTGTATGGGGTTGCTTCTGGTACTCTTGTTCAGAGAGGAATTGCCATAGCATTTCGGTGCTGGACTGCCCATGTGGGCAGGACCAAGACTGATATACAAATGGTTATTTCCCATCTGTGAAAGGCACAGTGAGCAAAAAGCGTGTGCTGCAAACTCTCACCTCAGAACAGGTTATCATGCCATGTTCTTTCTGGAGAGGAGCGCCAGCTACCTTTTTTGAAATATTTGTAAGGAACTTGGGGTTGGTCACCCTGAGTTACCTGGGGGCAACCAGATGTGGACTCCCTGCTCACTGTCCTCAGAGAGGCACAGCTTCACCTCACTGATGAGGCCCAACAAGGCTGAAACATGTGTATGGGGTTGCTATTGTTCAGAGAGGAATTGCCATAGCATTTCGGTGCTGGACTGCTCATGTGGGCGGGACAAAGACTGATATACAAATAGTTATTTCCCATTTGTGAAAGGTACAGTGAGCAAAAAGCATGTGCTGCAAACTCTCATCTCAATACAGGTTATCATGCAATGTTCTTTCTGGAGAGGAGCGCATGCTACCTTTTTTTGAACAACTTGAGTATATAACCTTATGGGTGTGGGTTTTAAGAACCTGGCCCCAACATGGGTAGTCATTTTTGTAGAAATGCATCTTACTAAATAGAACCCATTTCCCCACAGTGGCATTGCTAACCCGGAGGGAGAAATCACCCAACAGGGCTACAATTGCAACATCTTATTAACAGGCTACAATTAGGGTAAGTCCATATCATAAAAGTGTTGATTTACTGGAAGAAGATAAGAACTAGGAAGGCTAACTCTTTACAATATGCCATTACAGTTAGGACTAAGTGGAATACCAGCTTGAGCATATATAAATTGTATAAATCATGATTGAAGCAGCAAGACTGGATAAGGGTCTGTGGACCCAATCCCTAATTCATGGGGGGGGGAGTTATAAACCCATGAAGCCACTAATCACAGGTTTATCATTTTTACATCCTAATTCAGACCACATCGAGTACCAATTATTGTCGAATTTTATTAACTATGCTTAAGATTTACCAAGAGCTAAGCGCAGCTTGGAGATTTAACACCACAGCAGCACCCAAAGGGATGATGCTTTAATAGGGTTGATGCTACAATAGAATACCTGCGTGGATGTGATAAGTTAATCAAGAAATGCGCACGTAAAATGCACTATTTGGAATTAATCTTGTTTGACCGGGGAATTTCGGGTGCTACACGAAATCCACACCTTGAATGATGCCTAACTAGGGTCTAACAGATAGAAAAATATGATATCTGAATTATTATTATTATTATTATTCGAAATGTACCTCAAGTTGAATTTTCTTTTGTTTGTCCTTTTCTTTCTGCCAACCTACCATGCCTGCTATTGGTATGTGTTTGTTATAATTTGTAATCTATGCCATATGATTTGGGTATGTACGATACTAACACCAACCTTGAGATTGTATTTATGCTAATTAAATAATGTTGGACTCCTTGTTGAAACCTTAACCCACTGCATTGTATTGACTGCAACAGTTTAAAGTTGTCAAAATTACTTATAAATACATTTGGTGAGCACAGAATACTGGCATAAACCCATAAAGGTTTGTACTTCTATTAGGTCTAGGGTAAGACCCAATCTTACCAGTGCTGCAGCACCCCTGAATAGTATATACCATATATTTTTAATCTCGAGCGCTCTTACAGGCAGTTTACTCTAAAATTTGTTACCATATCTATGAACAGGTTTGGATAAAATCATCTGGAAATCGCATTATATCGAACAATAAAAATGTGGATAATATTAAGATCTTGACACAGGCGCAAAGCCATTGGATGCATTCCCTGCTCCTGACCAATCAATGGGCTTTTTCTAGATTAATGCTGGCTCTAAAGCATCATATGAATTTGAATATGTGCTGTAGTGAATATGATACAACACATACTGGCTTCTTTGATATGGAGGTACAGAAAGCCAAGAGGAGATTTCATACTAGACGTAGAGGGATTACTAATGACACGGGCATCACTTGGTCAAAAAAGCGTTTGCTAAAAACACAGGTGGCCACTCAATATAAAAATTGTCTCAAAGCACACAAATCATCTATTAATAATGCTGATTGGCGATACATATTTGAGCATTTAAAAAAACATGATGATAGGAGGTTTTGGGCATTGGCCAGAACGAATGGCAATTTCTTGACCAATATTAAGACAAATTCCATTAGTGAACAAAACAAGAATGGACATGAAGTTAATGAATTGCATTTTGTACATGATTGTCTTGAGGAAACATCAAATAGCTACTCCATTAACTCTTTTAGAAGGGTTTTCATATAAGAACATTCTGATCATCAATAAAAATATTAATCATTTGTGTGTGCCAGGACCTGATACGATGCCTAACAAGGAACTAAAGGAGAAACCCACATTTTGTGCTTTTATATTAAACAGTTGTTTTACAAAATTGTTAAAAGAGGGCAGCATACCACATAGCTGGCACAGATCTATTATGATACCAGTGTTTAAAGGGGGAAATTATAGATTGCTTGCGATGATTGACAGAAGCCAAAATGTCTTTGCTAATGTATTGATTAAAAAACTAAATAAATGGGTGCAAAAAGAAATTCTCCTGCCTCCATTTCAAACCGGTTTCCATGAAGGACATGGCACCCTAAACAACATTAGCCTATTACAATATTTTATTGCACCTTGTAATGAGAGAAAGAATGATAGATTATATGTTTGATTTATAGATGTTAGCAAAGCGTTCAATACTGCTTTAAGAACACGGCTCTGGAACAAGTTGAAGCAATGGGGTGTTGACCCGAATTTACTGTACTTTATTACTGCACTGTACTCAAAAACCACTGTAGCCATACAAGTCAACCATGAGGGTGATCTTACATCAGATATTAATATTAAGATAGGAATTAAACAAGGATGTGTTGTGGCGATGATGTTATAAAACCTATACGTTAGCGACATGGGTAAGGATAAAAAATGCAGTCCGTAACTTCCCACCTATTATTGGGAGTACTTTGGTCCCATGGGTCGGATAGGCAGACAACACCCTACATATAGACCGTACCCCGATTGGGTTGCATAGATCTTTGACTGCACTCGACAAATACGCCCGGGCCAATCATTTGAAAATCAATGGAACTAAAACCAAAATAATAATATTTGGTGTTAAAATTAAAACTGGTATCCCCTCTTGGTTTATCAACGACTCTAAACTGGAAGTAGTTGATAGATATACATATCTGGGTTATCCCATGAAAAACCTGCCACATAAAGATTTTTACCATAATAAAATGTGTTTGAAAGGTTTAATAGAGTGGAACTGGTTAAGGAGATTTATTTGTAAGAGAGAAAGAAACGATGTGGATTCATTGACAACCGTACACTCTTAAAGTGTGATTCCAAGCATACTATATGGTTAAGCTGTCCTCCCCGCAAATATGTTCACTGGACTAGAAACACTCAAAGCTAAAATGTTAGGCTCCATACTGCGAGTACCACAAAGAAGTACCTGTGTCAGTGCTCCTTTTCGAGCTTGGTGTTCCATCTACAAGATCTCTTTGGGTGATACAAAAATGCAATCTATACTTTGCAATTGCATTATCTTCCCCTCCATCCAATACAATGTACAGCTTATTGGCGGGAAAATATGCCAGTTTTAAAGGAGCTATATAATGCGGTTAATAATCATGCGTCTCAACAGAATATGGGACTTGTTGATTTAATGCTTACTACAAATAAATCTATTTTACTTAAAAAGAAAACCAGACACTATGCGCATTCCTTTAATGTGGATTACCTGTCTAATTTAAAAATGTATAGAGGATTTAGCATCAGGGTTTTTATCAGCAATCTCCCTGTACATATATTACTCAAATGTGTGTTCCCTAATGGAATTCAGGTAATCCTTGCTCAATGGCAGATGTGTATTATTTAACATCTGACTCATTTGCTATAACAGCAGGCATTGCGGGGTCTTTCCTCATTTTCATACACGAAATCATTTGCCTCTCCCTGAGTCGCCCAGCTAAGGACCACAGCCCTAGTTCCAACCTTAGAGTGGCCATAGATATGCAAGTTGGGAGCCCCAAAATGTATTTCCAATACTTGCCTTTCAGCACATTCAGTCATTTAAACTTGCCCTCTTTAAATACATTGGCCTCTATGCCGTACAGCACTGTGGGGAAAAACATTGCTTGGGGATCACCATGATCGTCTTTAAGCTGTGCCCTGCAGTTTCTCGAGATATTTTACATGGCATATTCATGACCATCAGTGCCCTTAATTTCTTATTTGCTTGTAGATCTTCCTGTGATTTGGCAGCATTAATAGGGACACCCAAGTGGCAATAGTTGTCAACCTGGTTCATTATGCCCACTATGGAGTGAATTGTCTTTAGTCTTTTCCAAGTTCACTACTAAGTGGTTTCCACTGGCATGAAGGCCAAGTTAATTTTAAGAGTGCGGTTGACCAATATAAGTATGGTGCAATATCATCAGTGCAGGAAAGACATACGACGTGACTGGTGCCGATTTTCAATGGGGCATTCCTAACTTTTGCTAATCTCCCCAGCAAGTCCGCCAAATAAAGAATGAAGGGCGGGGGTACCAGCATGCAACCCTGTTTAAGTCCTTTCTTCGTGAGATGTTTGCCGTGCACTCACCACTGCTGCTCAACCTTACGCAGACGCTGGTGTCCGCATGCAGTTGTACGATTACATTCAACAATACGTCAGGAATGCCCCAATCAGCCAATTTATGCCACAGTAGCCGTCTCTCAACGGAATCAAAGGTGGCCTTCAAGTCTATAAATGCAACATATAGAGGGGCGTTAGGTTTTTTCTATCTTCATTATCCATCAAATTTATGGGTGAAATGTTGTATTGTATGTATTGTATTGTATTGTTTATTTATTTATAGAGCGTACCGGGCCGTTAGGCAACTGGGCGCTTGCAAGAAAGGAAATCTTAGGTTACAGGTACATAAATATTTACATTTCTTATGTAACAGAATCATAGCTCTTACATTTCTTATGTTACAGTGTCACATAACTTACAATTAACATATGTTGCAGTTTCAGATATCTTACATTAATATACAGAATATCAGGTACAGTTGAGGTTTTAGCAGTCGTTGGTGTGAAGCCAGAGTTTGATGTTAGATTTGAACACATGGAATGAAGGAGTGGCTCTGAGTGAGTCTTGGATGGAGTTCCAAAGATGAGCTGCTAGTACTGGGAAGCTGGAACCTCCAGTTATTTTCAGTTTGAAGTTGGGGATTTTGATACTATTTGATTGGGCCTTTCTGAGAGGTCATTCAGAGGTATGCTTTGTGAATTTCTCTGTGAGGTATGCAGGTGCTTTATTATTGAGACAGTTGTGTGTGATATTCAGAGTTTTAAGTTTGATATGGTCATTGATGTCCAGCCAGTTGACAGCTCTTCTTTGGTCAGATATGTGATGCCCTTTAGGGATGCCTAATGCTGTTCTGAGGGCGTTATTTTTCAGGGTTTGGAGTCTGTTGGTGTTGTGTTTACTGGTGCCTAGGTACAGTCCATTGCAGTAGTCTAGTTTGGATAGGATAAGGGCTTGCGCTATGGTGGTACAGCTGTCTGTGGACAGGTATGGCTTGCAGGTATGAATAAGTTTGCAAGTGTAACTGGTTGCTGAGGCTGTAGCATTTACTTGCTTATCGAGGGTGAGAGCTGAATCTAAGTAGAATCCTAGGGTTTTAACTTCCTTGGCTACCTTGATTTTGATACCATCAATAGTGATGGATTTGTACAACTGGGATAATTTGTTAAGTTTACTGGTGGATCCGATGATTAAAAGCTCGGTCTTGTCGTTGTTAAGACATAGGCCATGTGTGGCCACCCAGGTTTGGATGATTTGATACATTTTATTTATCAGGCTGGTGTCATTGTCATAGTCTCCTTGGATTGGGATAAGAATCTGGGTGTCATCAGCGTAGTTGGTATATGAGACCCCTAGTTTGTCCAAGATATCGAAGAGTGGCTTTGTAAAAATATTGTACAAAGTAGGGGAAACACATGACCCTTAAGGGACTCCACAAGTGATGGGGACTGGATCCGCTGCCGACGTAGGCGAGAAGACTCTTATGGTTCTATTATCCAAGAATGAGTTTATCCAGGCCTTTGTGGAGAATTTGGCAGCCGATTTGAGGTGGTTGCAGAGTACCTTATGATCTACCAAATCAAATGTGGCTGATAGGTCTAGGCGAAGAAGAATAGAGGTGTCTCCTCTGTGTTTGCGCTCATCTAGTTGGTTTTTGAGATCAAGGAGAGCCGTTTTGGTTCCATGTCTCGGTCTAAAACCTGATTGTCTTGTCCCTAGTAGGTTAATGATCTCCAGGTAAGATTGTATCTGTAGCTATGCAGCTTTATCTAACATTTTGAGGAGGAGCGGGACAGTTGTTATGGGCCTATAGTTCATTGGGACATTAGGGTCCAAGGTTGCTTTTTTTTAGGAGAGGTAATATCCAAGCATCTTTAAGGTTGGTAGGCACAGAGCATGATTTAAATGATGCGTTGATAAATGATGTGATGAAAGGGGCTAGTTCATGTGCGGCCTCTTTGATAATTGGGGCTGGACAAGTGTCACCAAGACAACGAGAGGGTTTAAGAGACGCAATGATATTCTTAGTTTCCACAATAGAGATGGCTCTAAAACTGAATTGGTTATGGGGTTTGGTTTGGTTGGCAGCAAGTTCCTGAAGGGTGGCTTCTTGCATGGAGAGGGCAATGTTGTGGAGGGATTTCTTGGCTAATATTTTGTCTTGTTAAATAGTGAATTTGTTGCATAAGGCATTTTGAATGTTTGTACACCAGGCTATGTCTTTGGTGCAAGAGTCTACGGGTGCAATTGGGGATTCTAATTCTCTCAGGATGGCGAAGATTTCCCTGCTGTTAGAATTTGCTTTTTGATTCTGTCGTTGAAAGTCTCTTTTTTGCCTGAAAGGTTGTGCGTAGTTGCAGACTCTGATCTGAACCACATCTTATACACATTTAAAATATTTTCCTCCTCCACCCATGCATTCAATTCCTGCAGTACTATACCAGCAAACAGCTTGCCAGGGTCGTCAAGCATGGATAGATCAGATCAGGAATATTTAGCATAAATCGAAACCAAGAAAGCTTGATTCGAAAATCTTGCCATGAATCCATCCTGAATAATGTATTCAATATATCAGCCATAGTTCCACATTTTGTTTCAGGAGCACACTCGCAAGACCGTCAGGTCCCGGTGCCCTAGATTTTTTCAATGTATTGATTGCCATAGTTATGGATTCTTTTATCATAGGCCAACAGAATCTCTTTTGCAGGCCGCTGCTGCCAAACAACCTCATTCACCAATTGTAGCTGTGGGGATTTTTTGTTATCAGCCCAATCTTTCTCTCGAAACTGGGTTTTTTATTTGCTTAGCTCTTTGCCCACTATAGCTCTTTAAATACCTCCAGATTTTGCTTGAATACCCACTGGCTAATACAGGCACCATAACCTTACAATGCGCTTTCTTTTCAGAATGTATCTTAATTTTTACCCAACACGAGTATACACTCATTAATTTTTTCACTTCCCTCGCAGTTATGAGAGGGTCTATGCCGACTGACTTAACACATTGTATTTTTCTCCGTAGGATATGCTTGGCATTACGTATCATTCTTTTAAACCTTTTCTCGTACGATTTCCTTTCTTCAACTGATAAGTCCCACTCTGTAATGCAATTATGGAGGTCAATGATTTAAACTAATCCACAATATCTTCTGCTGTCTTACAGTCCAATGATGCAATCATCTAGTTTCTATCAGCTATCAACACTTTTCTCATTTTGAGTAAATGAGCAGCTGTCAAGGATACTCTGTTCCCACCACTATTCACTTTAACCTCTCCTAACAGTGCTGGTACAATTATAGGGTCACCAAACAACACTTGATTGATTGTTTATTTAGATAGTGCCCATACACAATGTGTTTCAAAGCGCTTCAAGCCAGGGAGGGAACATGGCAAAATACAGTGACATTCTTTCAAGTCCTTGATATATTCAGAATGTGAAAAATAATGATAATGATCAGCCTGACGACATTTCAGATAGTGCAAATGCTATAGACAATGATGAGGAGGGAAGGAGAAAAAGACAGACGAGCGGCTACTTTACTATGCCTGGCGACAATTGAGGTAGTGCGAGAATTTAACAAGAGGAAGGAAGTTGTGGGGGGGGGGTTGGAGGAGAAGGAGAAGAACATAACAAGCGACTATCGTACTAGGCCTGACGACATTTCAGATAGTGCTGGTGGGGTCGAGGGAAGAGAAAAACAAATGAGGGACAGGGGGGGAGACAAACAAGCTGCTATCAAATAGGTCAGGAGACAGAAGTGAGAGAGTAAGAGCTATTGACAATGCTAGAGAGGGGAGGAGGGGAGGCCAGGAGAAAGAGACAGACAAGTGGCAACATTACTATGCCTGGCAACAATTGAGGTAGTGCCAGAATTTAACAAGATGGCAGGGGGACTTCTAGCATTAAGATGAATGGTCGCTATAGATGTTAGCACAAACCGCCATGCCCATGGCAACACTGAAGGGTTACAGAACAAGTAGTCTAACTTGGCTATGCGATTCCAACTAGACCATATAGTTCCCCCGGGAATATCACCTGTAGTTCTCCCATTCAACATACATAGTTCAATTGAATCCATCTCACTCCCTGGTTATTACCACTTGATGACTTGACATGCGCTCACTCTTCAACGAGTGCATCATCAATACATCATACATTTTAGTCGCCACCAACTATAATAAAGTGTGCACTGCCCGACTCACATCAATTGAGTACTACTTCTAGCACATACTCTAGTATGGCTTATCATGCTCAAGCCCCCTTAGAGGATCATATTTATTAACAATAAGCATCCTGGGTCTTCCCCCACCATCCTGAGCTATTACCTCAACAGCCAGAACATTCCTTTTGTGAATCGCGACGTGAAAGCCTCTAATGTGCCTCTGTGTTTTTTACACCTATAAGTATGCCACCAGATGCCACCCCCAAAGGTCCTTTTCTTGCCCTATTTTGAAATACCCCAAGGTATTGTCACTGCGTCCATGTGGAAACCATGAGGTGAGGCGGCAAGCCAATGATCCCACTGGGGGTGGTACTCAGCAGGTGGATCTTTTGGGGAGGGAAACCCTTAATGGGATCAGTGATGATGGCCTGGGAGAACGTGATATTCACTTACCCTGTTGGTGTCCCCACTCTCCTTTACTCCACTAAGGCCCCTCTAGCAAAATACCTCTATATGTTATAGTAGAGTAGAGGGTCACATTGACTATACTGGGATGAGGAAGAGTGAGACTTACCGAAGCTTAATGCAAAATACCAATGAGACGAAGAAGATGGTACAATGAGGCAAAAGCCCACAGCGGAACCAACACATGTGCTACAGTTTTCAAGAGGCAGCCTTAATCATACAAAGGGAAGAATGAAGTCAGCCCTGGCGGAGCACAGAATGAGATACACATTCCGTGGCAGGGGACACGAAGGCTGGAAGCCGGGACCCACGAAGACTCAACTTTCCAAGAGGTCCGAGCAAGGTGGACCTGGCCGGTGGCAGTGGTACAGGAAGCTCGACCAGCGAAGGCAGACCGAGAATGAGGATGCAAGCGGCCAGCGATGCAAGGGAGAGTCTGGAGCTGCAGAGCCGTGAGAGACAGAGCACAGAGCACAGCAGCAACACAGAAGCTCCGCTCACCAACAGAAGAGAATGGAGACTGCCCAGAGACTTCCCAAATGTAGGAAAAGGGTGAGACCAGTAATTGGACACTGAGGGAGCTGAACAAATTGAAAAGCCTCATAAACACATCCCGAAGAGCAAAAGGGGATAACAGAGGAATTATACAATTTGGCATGAACTTTGTAAATCATGTAAACACATCCCGAAGAGCAAATGGGGATAGCAGAAGATTTGTGTAAATTGATATGAACTTTGGGAATAAACCTATGTGGGATAATACCTGGCAGGAGAGTACAACAGATCTGTCCAAGTGGACAATAGGTGAAGCAGGGAAATGGATCCTGCAGAAGCAAAAGTGCAGGGTCTGCGACCCATATGAAAGCGGGGATGCCCCAGCAGTATACAATAGGGTCTGGGACCCATATGGAAAAGGGCAAGGCCCATTAGTAAAGTATATAAGGGTCAAAGACTCACATCAGTGCGAAGATACCTACAACCAGTGAGATAGAGCACAGAAGAAGTCAGGGAGACCCTGAGAAGGTTAAAAATGATAGAAAAGGGAAACCAACGACAGAGAAACCAATTTTGAACTCAAAGTTATGGGATCAAGTCTGGCAGGTTAGTGGAACATTGCCAGTATGAAAGGCCACCTGGCCATTCCCTGATCTACACAGGTAGCAATATGTGTATATGTATGAGAAGAATGAGGACGAGCACGGTTTTGGTGTGACCCACTCTTTTAATTCATTTACAAAAATGAGTGTCTGTAAAAACAATAAAAAATGCAATACAATACTTACAACTATTGCACAGGAAAACATAAGACATACTTTACATATCGTTGAACAATCAACAATACTTTTCAATTTGTTCTACAAAAGGTAGTTCATATCTGGGGGAACCTTTTGGTCCAATACAGCGTGTCTCGGGAGGATAGCTCAGGGGAAACACGCTTGCCTTGGAAGCAAGACAACGCTAGCAACACAGGGTTCAATCCCCGGGTCTGCGCTTAGAAATTTCTAGGTATTAAAGGCATTATAAATAACCAATTATAAATAAAATATGAAGCAGTCCCTTTACATTTTCTTGCGGCGGCACCAGCAAGCGGACCACCCATAAATTGGAGAGAACCGCGACCATACAAAAAAGGTTGCAGGCGCACCTCTCTCAAAAGAACACGGCATGATAACCTGTTCAGTGGTTTTTAACCACTTTGAGAGTTCGCAGCCATCTGCTTTTTGCTCACTGTACCTTTCACAGATGGGAAATATTAATTTGCATATCAGTCTTAGTACAGCCACATGGGCAGTCCAGCACCGAAATGCTATGGCAATTCCCCTCTGAACAAGAGTACCAACAGCCACCCCATACAGGTGTTTCAGTCTTGTTGAGCCTCATCAGTGAGGTGGAGCTGTGCCTCTCTGAGCACAGTGAGCAGGGAGTCCACGTCTGGTTGCCCCCAGGTAACTTAGGGTGACCAACCCCAAGTTCCTTTCAAAAATACAAAAGAGATAGGAGGCGCCCCTCTCTCGAAAGAACATGCAACAGTGGTTTTTAACCACTTTTAACCACTAACTTTAGGCATCCCCATATTGGTAACGTCACCACACAAAAACGTCCTCCGTGACCCGTCTTGTGATAATTCAATTTCTCCCTTGACATGCACTAATTCTATTGCACGACTTTGAACACAGGATAGACCACTGAATTTCCCGTCCTGATGAAGGCAGATATATAAACAGCACCCTCCAAGTGCTAGACTGGCTGAAACAACACATAAACAATACAGTGTTTAACCCGAACACTGTAGAATCAGCTGATTAATAGAGCATGTGCATTTGTATATAGCCCCAAGAAAATGTAAAGGGGCCGCTTGAATTGGGGAACTGTGATTTGTGCTTCACGGACAGAGGTGGTTCAAGAAAGAGGCTCCAACCACAAGATTGAGGAACTGTGGTTTTTGTTTAAGAAAAAGGGTCCCCCATAAGTTTGGGGAACAGTTTTTTGTTTACCAACCAAAGACTCAGATGGTGGAAGAGGTTCCCTCCAGAAGAGTGGGACACTGTAATTTATGTGTAATGGACAGAGGAAGGGACTCCCTCCAGAAGAGTGGGGACCCATATTTTGTTTATGAGTTAAAGCAAGGACCAAGGAAGACGTACCCGCCAGCAAATTGCAGAATTGTGTTGTCTTTAAGTTAGTCAGAACATTCAAGCAGTGGACATTGAAATTAAATATTCTTTCATGAGAACTGTGCCTTGAGTGTGCATCCGGAATGAGAGGGGGCTCCTTCTGGATTAACGAGACATCCAGTTTTCTGTAGTTAGTTTGAAAGTGTAAGAGACAGAAATAGGTTTAAACAAAACAGGGGCGGTGGATGTTTTACCTTATGGACATCCTGACTGGGTCAATAGTATTTTATTGTTGAGGCAGGGCAACCCCTCATACTAATAGTGCAAGATAGACTGTTCTTTTTCTTTCACTATCATAAATAAAAGTCTATGCCAACCAATTTACAAGCACTGAGTCAAAACATGTACTTCTGCACCCTTACAGTATCCATCGAGCTGGTAATCTACTGTCAGCCAGCTCTTCTGGATTAAAAGAAAATACACATCAGAACGATAGGACAGTAGGCTGCCCTCACACCAATAATGGCCAGGACCTCTAGTATACCATGACAATGTCCTGAAGTGTCATGGTCTCGCCCCGTCCTTACAGGTAAGAAGCTCGAAAGCCAATTCCAATCATCAGTACCCTTCATGTTCTTTCTACTTGCACTCCCACCAACTCTAGTTCTCCACGCTTTACTAGTAGTGATAGTTAGATCTGACTGGGGGCCGCTACATGTTTTATTTATGTATTTATTGTTTGCTTGTTAGGCGCTTATACAATAAGAAAGTACTGTTTGAAAGCACACACCGGGCAAGGAGGTAGCAAGGGTGGGAAGTACAATAAGAAGACACAATTTAGTGCAGTGGGGGGAAGAAGATAGAAGGGACGAACCTACCACGCCTTGTGCGCATTCAGAATGTCTTCTTGTATGGGCTGTTGCTCTCTGCCCCGGCCAAATCGCATCGCATTCTGAGGAATAATACACTCTACCACTGTTATAACAATAAACATGCATGACCCGCCCATCTTTACGAGCCAAAAGTTCCACATAGTCCCGCTTCATTGATGCCATAGGCAGGCCAAAATAATTATGGAATGGAATGTTGCCTAGAGAAATGCTAGTGGTTATGAAAGATTTAAAACATTGAATCCATACATTTTTCGTTTTGGAAAAACTGAAGAGAGTCATAAAAAAGGCCTAGCCATTGTGCTATGTTCCTGTAATTGCATAGGTAGTCACCTCCTGTGCAGTCTCTTTCTGTGAAGTCACCTGGTTCAAACGTTGTGCATCGAGGCTTGCTCCCTAAAACGTGACTGATATGATATGATATGATATTTTATTTATATCGCGTTCGTACACAGGTGTTTCAGAGAGTGACCAAGTAAAGGGAGGGGAACAAGGGAGAACCAAAAAATGAAAACAACGATCATACTAGCCGCAGTGCCCTTAAGAACGCGCAAGTGCATGGCGATGGGAAAAGGGGGAAAGTGCGTGGAAGGGGGAGAAGTGGAAAGTGCAAAAAAGAGGAGAGAAAAGAATAACTAATAAGTGAAATAAATAAATAAATACAGGCAAGGAAAATGTGGTAGTGCAGCACGCAAGTGGCAAGTGCATGATTGGTCAGATAGGGTATATCTGATAAGTGCAGAAGAAGGGCGGGGGACTGTATGGGTACAGATTCCAGTGCAATGGGTGGCCCGCAGGCAGTGCAGAAGGGAGTCAGGGTGAGCAGGTACCTGGGCCAGAAGGACAGAGGGTGGCCATTTGCATGGTGCCAATAGAGAAAAACTGGTCAGCAGGGGAGAAGAGGGGCAAAGGAAGAGGCGAAGAGGAAGGTCTTGAGATGCTTCCGGAACCGGAGATGGTTCTCCTCAAGTTTCAAGGTGGCAGGGAGGCTGTTCCAAAGGGAGGCCCCAGCTTCTTGAATTCTGTGTACAATGCAGGGCAAACTTCAAAAGGTGGTGTTTTTGTGCAAGAACGAGCTAAATGGGGACCGGGTCTGCCCAAGCAGCTGTGCATTTCCTGTTCATTAATACATTGGCTTTGGCAATGCATCACCAAAACCCTGATTACTGAGCAGTACTCCATTTTGCCACAGATGAATTACATGGGCACTTGCGAGATATCTTAATCCATGTGTGCCCGCGATCCCAACTGTCCTTCTAACCATCATGATCCCAGTGCATACATCAGCTGACGCCTACAATGTTCCTAGATTTTGGGCTGTCTGTCTACTCTACAACAAGCCCAAAACTTTACAGAGGGCGGAATACAACTGTGTCACTACCGACCTGTATGACAGCAGTCTGAGTGACCCCCTCACAATTTGGGATCTGAGCAGGCATTCTACAGAAACCCCACAGTTACCCACATCTCCAACGTCCTCATGACTGCTGATCACTCGCTCTTTGCTCCTATTCTCATCTTCCTTGATCTCTTAGCAGCCTGTGACACCGTTGATCACCTATCTGACTGCATCACCAACTGCTTCTCTGCCATCCGCCATGGGGTGGCCCTGCAATTCCTAATGCCAAACACCTCAAACACAGGATCGATGCTAAGGCCACGCCCCATCTGCCTTCTCTTATATCCTTTTCCCTTAATCGATCACCCCATTCCCTTAGGCTAAAAATCTGGGTGCTCTCACTGACAGCAACCTTTAACCTCAGATGTTGATAAACTGTACTATAGAGGGCAGGATCAACCTTCTTTACATCTGGAAAATTAATCTTCACCTCCCGTATCTCTGCTAACACTGTGTCTCCTCTCTCAGCAGACTGACTCCCATTCCCATCACCTTCAAAGCTCTAGCTCAGGTATTTACTACTTTTTTTTACTACTTTTTTTTTACTACTCTCTGTAAGTTCATGTACTTTGCCATTTGCCACCTACACCATCTTCAACCTACCCATTTCCTCACCCCCACTCTTCATGATCTATAGGCTAGCTGGCTTTCCCTGCAGAACCAATATCTCCAGCCAGTTCCCTTTGGTCTTCAAATCCATTCACTGTGTAGCCCTTCCCTACCTGATACTCTCCTGTTACTCTCCTGCCCACAGTCTATGATCCCAAGCCATTACAATACACTTCCCACCCCCACAGCCCCCCCCCCGCGCTTCAGATCACACACGTTTCAAGCTCCCACCACTGTAACTCCTCAAGCCCAGAATTAAAGAAAATCCCACCTCTACCTGGGTTTAGGATCCCCCTGAAAAGGCACCTATGCCCCATAGAATAAGTGCTTTTAATTCAATGGCTAGATTCTCAATCCTGATTTATAATCCCCAGCTTTGCCCAAGACATGAATGCTTTACATGTGTACTCCATGCGACTAATATGTGAGGTTGATGTCCTTTTCCTATTTAGCCAGCACTCTGTCCAAATAAACTAATGTCTTGTACATTTCTTCAGAAATGCCCAATGACTACTAAGTAGGGCCTGATTAGTGGTCCCTAAGGGTAAAATCTTGTACTGAATGCCAAACCCCTTCACCCAGGTTTTCTTTCACCTAAATTGTCGGAGTTATACGAATTCGCTCTGACTTCAAACACGTGGGTTCCCCAGATTCGACACCCTTCAAAAAGGCAGCTTTGAGGAGAAGGCTAAAGAACGTTTGTAAAAAATGTAACAAAATGGTGCATGTTGCAGCAACGTTTCCAAAATATTTTGGGCAACAAGCCACAGATTTTATAGCCTATTCTGAAGGGTAGCTGATGAACTACATGATACAAAGCATCAGGGTCTGGCACATTACCCATAGAATGATTTCCTTTGTGCCTACACAAAAATGTATCTGCCCAATGAACAATTCCTGGGAAAATCGGTGAATGCACAGCAGATTAGTAGTAGCAATGTGGAGGATTGTGTTGCTGCACAAACATCTCATGATTTATCCTGTGGCAGGAGGACTACCGTTGAGTTTTTAACACTGTGCCAAGAGACAGCATTGTCCCTGCTGGACCTTTTCCAACAGAAGCCCAGAAAACGCAATGCTCTTAGAATGAGCTTACTCTTTCCCTGCACCAACCCTCTCTATTCTTAGTAGTTGAAACGTGCTTGTGACTGGTTATTTCTGCTGCCCTTACCCCTTCCCCTCGCCAGTCCCCCCTCTTCTAGTAGAATGGACTTGCTCTGGACTGGTTGTTTCTGCTCTCCTTACCCCTTCCCCTCGCCTTTCCTCCCTCTCTCTTCCAGTAGATTGACCTGCTCTGGACTGGTTGTTTCTGCTCTCCTTACTCCTTCCCCTCGCCAGTCCTCCCTCTAGTAGATTCACCTGCTCTGGACTGCTTGTTTCTGCTCTCCTTATCCCTTTAGCTCGGCAGTCCTCCCTTTTGTAGTTGGTGGACCCTCCTCTGGACTAGTTGTTTCTGCTCTCCTTACTCCTTCCCCTTGCCAGTCCTCCCTCTAGTAGATTCACCTGCTCTGGACTGGTTGTTTCTGCTCTCCTTCTCCCTTCAGCTCCGCAGTCCTCCCTCTTGTAGTTGGTGGACCCTCCTCTGGAATGCTTGTTTCTGCTCTCCTTATCCCTTCAGCTCGGCAGTCCTCCCTCTAGTAGATTCATCTGCTCTGGACTGCTTGTTTCTGCTCTCCTTACCCCTTCCCCTTGCCAGCCCTCCTCTTCTAGTAGATGGATGCTATGGACTGCTTGTTTCTGCTCTCCTTACCACTTCACCTAGCCAGTCCTCTCTCCTCTAGTAGATGAACCTGCTCTGGACTGGTTGTTTCTTCGGTCCTCCCCCTTCCCCTCTCCATTCCTCTCTCTTCTCATTCGATGGAACTTTATTTGGACTGGTTATTTCTGCCTTTTGTTATATGCTATGTTTCCACTCTCTGCTCCTCTGTCTTGCTGGTGAGCAATTCTACACTCCCTGACTGCCTGTCTCCAGGCCCCTGCGGTTCCCTGCTCTCTCATGCTCCACTCTTCTATAGCTGCCTCTCTCTTTTTACTCAACAGCTCATATTGTAAAGTGTGCCTGTTCTTCCTCTCCCATTCCATGCATGTATCTACTGCCCACCTCCCTGCTTGCATTTTTTCCAATCTGCTCTATGGTGGCATTCTCATCAAATTGTATATGTTCTCAATGCTCCAAATCTGGGACTGAATGCTGCCAACCCTCGCCTCTCTCTGGCCCCTTGCATGTAGGATGTTTGTTCTCAATGATGTGTTGAAGATTCTAGAAGCTCTGCTTTTTTATGTAACTGCTGTGGATTCAGTAGTTATGTTTAGGCCTGGCCCAAACCAAAGATTCTGAAATATTCGGAATGGATAAGAAAAACTGCTTTTTATTGTGCATTTGGATTTCTGTGTTTATACTTACCTGTGTGTGCTTACCCTGTTGCCTGTCCGTGATTTGTGCCCCTTACACTAAACTTTATAACTAAGCATTATAGTCTGAGGGAGGGGTCACTATCTAGAGCGATAACGACTTCTCCATGGGTCTATAAGGTTATGTGCAAATGAACAATAAAGCATTTTTAATATGGGGGGAAAGTGGGCACACAAAAGTAACTTGTGTGTTAAACTAATGACATGGAAGAAATACCAATAAACTTTACACATTTTGTGTTTCGTTGCCGTTTATTAATTTTGGAAATTGCACTGCAGATTCTCCTCTATGTCTTTACAAAGCTAAAGGCAATTGTTTTATTTTGTATTTTGTCAGGCTGCTGCTCAAGCCAGAATGTTTGGAATGAGGTCCATAGCAGTGATTATCGACTGCATTTTTTCGTGCTTCTGATTGGCCCTGAGGAGATCTATAACAGAATCAATGTTTAATGAGTATATGTGATTTACCTTTCACTAACAGCTGAGATTCATTAAGAAGGAACGTAAGTCCGCGTCTACAGCTCCCAGGAAAGTGCTGGTCTCTCACCTTGCAAGCCCTTGCATTCGCTAATGTGAAACGTTGCACAAGGCTGGATTAGCCTTGCATTCCTTCAACATTGATAAATGAACTATCTTAAAATTAAATAATAATGGCACCACTTATTACAGTGCTTAGAATGAAGTGCTATATATAAAAACACAATAGTATTAAATGACTGTTCCTCTAATCAGAGGAAATTCAGAGTAAGTCATAATCATTTATTAGTTAAGTTATTAGGTGTTGTTTGCGACACTATAAGCCGAAACTATTGCATTAGAGTACAGCTATGAGGAGGGACAAACAGCTTGTAGGTGTTGTATGGATATTTGCCCCACCCATTGACTGCCCGTGGCCATGCTAATCCCTTTGGCCATTCCCACCCAGTTCCTACCCCTACACGCCCAAACCACATCCTCATTGGAAATCTTTCAGCTACATTTATCAAGACGTACCATCAACTTTGCACTCAAAGTACCTGCACGTGCTTTTCAAAGCAGTTTTTTGAGAGTTAATGACTTATTTGCAGATGTAAACCCACTGCTAGTGGAATACAAATGTCTTGATCAGGTCTGTCTCCAGCCACTCGATTTATAAAGCATTATGCATGTCCTTCACAGAAGACCTGTTAAAAAAAGCACTAGCAAAGGCAATAGGTGTGGCTTGTGTACAATATATTTTAGGCATTTGCCAGACACTGCTATTAGATGCTCAGGGACACACACCATTTTGTGCTTGCTACCATCAATGGCCAGTTAACAGCACTGTGGCAGTGCATGGCAAGTGTTGTTCCCATGCCTACACAAAGGCCTAAACTGTTGACATTGCCAATGCTTGTTTGTAAATTAAATGACACACTCTAGGTTTAGGTAAAGGATAAATCAACATTATGCATGGGCACTGCTTTGTGAATCTGCCCCTATCAATTAACTCAACCGATTTAAACAAGGAGCATCGGGCCAAAGAAAAAGACAATGGCCCTCATTACGACCCTGGCGGAAAGTAACTGACATGACCGCCATAGCGTAAATAGCGTTTCCGCCATTGCACGATGGAGCAAAATGCGGCTAATTCTGACCCATCGGGCACGAGCATTACGCCATGGCGGAAGTGCAAAGTCTGCGATGGCGGAAATGACCCCAAAACACCCCTTACCGCCATCGTACGCCGCCCTAGGTGCAATTCCGCCACCCATCTTAGCGGTCACCGTAATGAGCGGTCAGCGCAAATTACGGTCACCGTAAATATACGGAAACGGAAGTAAAAACACGGGGCCGGAACGGGAAACAGCACGCCGTACACCTATAAAATCAGAATCCCAACACAACCATTAAAAATCCGACCCTGAGACACATCCCAACCCGTTAGCCACCCCAGTTAAAAAAATAAATATGGGAAAAGTTGCTAAAAAAGCGTGCGATCGCAAGCAGCAGGTCCACTTCTCCCATGAGGAACTCACCGTGCTCACAGAGACCCTCCAGGAGAATGCTGCCGTCGTCTTCTCGACGCAAATGACCAGGACGGCACTTGCGAACAAGAAGGCCATATGGGCCCTGGTGGCACAGCGGGTAAGTGCGGTGGAGACCGCACCCCGCAATCCACAGCAATGCAGAAAGCGATGGGACGACTTGCGGATACGCGTCCGGAGCATACTTTCTGCCAACCGAAACATTGCCACAGCTACCGGGGGAGGATCGGAATCACCCATCAAGTTGACCCCCTGGGAAGAAATCTGTGCCTCCACCATTGGAATGGAGAGCATAGAGGGAGTCGGAGGGATGGAGAAAGGAGAGCAGACATCCGAAGAATCAGGTAGGTGGCCCAAATAAAACAATGCTAAATCCACAATGTCCAATCATGTGAAGTACCATGTGTCCCCATAGTGCAATAGAAACATATGTCCAGGAGAACATCCACATACATTGCCATGATAGCGCCCTTTAAAAGTCAGATTAAATACATAAATAAGTAAAAATCCTAAAAACACCCTCTACATGTGCAGCATGCACACCCTAACTGCAGGCTGCAAAATAACTGCATCCTCAATCCACACAAAAATGAGACCACCTCCAAGGCCCTGACCCAAATCACCCTCAGGTACCACCCCAATGCATGTGATACATTGCCATTCCAATTTCCACAGACCCATAAATAACGCTCGCCCTCCTTTACTCCACCACAGGGTCCGATTCAAACGACGAGCTTCAGGACACCCCTACCAGCACACCTGCAAAGAGGGCCAAGACCAACGGCCAAAGACCCTCCACCTCAGCTGCACGGATCAAGACACGGCAGCAGCACAAATCAAGTGGCAGTACACTGGAGGGGACTTCAACAGGCACCCCAGCAGCCAGCATGTCCACAACAGCAGCACCACAGGTCCCCCCAATGGATGCCACAGAAGGCACTGCTTCTGGTGGCAGCAGCACCACAGGTGACACTGTTTTCATGCCAGCATGCTCCGACACAGAAAACGGTGCTGTCGATGTAGGACCCATCCATGACCTGTCTCAATCCCCCTGTTTGTTTCATCCCGTACACCATGAGGAAACCACGCAGGGGCACCCACAAGACGACGACTGGCCAACCCCCACAAGTCCTGTGGCAAGGCAACATGAGGTGATCAGCCCCTCTGTGACACCACCGCAAATGGGCATGGCCCAGCAGAGGCAACAGTCCCTCGAGCAGATGATTGTGCAACAGCAGCAACTGGCCACGCTCCTCAAGGAGCATGCTGCTGAATGTGGGGGTTCTAAGGCAGCCATTGAAACATCTACTGAGACACTTAGGGCAGAAATGGAGCGAAGTACAGAGACACTAAGGGCACAAATGGATTGAAGCACCGAGAGCCTGAGGGGACAAATGGAGAGAAGCACCGAGAGCCTGAGGGGACAAATGGAGAGAAGCACCGAGAGCCTGAGGGGGGAACTGCATGCGACGTCCAAAGACGTATGTGGTGAACTTGCCGCTGTGCGCCGTGTGCTCACTGAGCTCTCACAAACCCTTAGGGACATGCATGGACGTGAGCAGGCAGAGACATCATCCGTTGCAAGTTCCGTCCAGGGCAGCCCCCAACGTAGATCTGGGAGGAACCTGCGCTCCACAGGCAGGGGTGCCCCTGATACCCGGAGAGGGGGCTTGCAATAGCGTCTGCCCACTGACAATGAGCAACTTTGGACACTGGTGTTCGGGGGGGGAGGTAGGAGGGTGGAGGGGGTGTGTTGGGCTTTTTTGGGTGGCGGGTCGATTGGGTGTGTAATATCATTTCACATTTGCTATACATTTCTTCATATTCATCCAATGAGATGTGTGGACATTGATCTTTGTGTACGAGGCCTTTCTTGGCGTACAGTCCACATTGTGCATGTTCCAGACACACACAGTGCCACAAGTCCCGTGTCCATGTAACAGCCACCAGGCGTGAGTGCTAGAAGCATGCATCTATGAGATTCTGACGAATTTCACGGGCCTCCTGTGCCTCGCGGACTCCTTGAGGTGCTGCCACATCCCCACCCTCATCATGACCATCTTCAGGTGCTTGCAGTTCTGCGTCAGGGGGCATGGCCACATTTCTACGTACGCACATGTTGTGTAGCATGACACATGCCATGACCATCTTTGCAACCTTCTCATGGCGGTACAGGAGTGCCCCGCCAGACCTGCTGAGGCAGCGGAAACGAGCCTTCAGTAGGCCGAATGCCTGTTCTATGACTACACGGGTACGTGAGTGGGCATGGTTGTAGTCCTCCTCATGCTAGTTCTGTGGGTTCCGGATTGGTGTAAGGAGCCATCTCTTCAGTGGATACCCGGCATCACCTGTATGTGGACAATGAAGGATGTTTGTGGAATGACATTGCTACGTACGCATCCCCACCCCCTTCCTGCCAGGTCATTGACGCATCACCTACCCCACATTCTCATGCATTAAATGAGACTCACCGAGTAGCCAGGATCGGTGCCCTGCGTGTCGCTCCATGTAGCGTGGTATTGTAGAGTTCCTCAAGACCAGAGAATCATGGGTTGATCCTGGAAATCGGGCACAACAATGTGTAAAGATCCTGTTGGAGTCACACACCATTTGTACATTGATAGAATGATATTGTTTCCGGTTGCGGTACTGGACCTCCATCGCATGTGGGACAACCAATTCCACATGGGTGCAGTCGATGGCACCAATGCAACCCGGTATGCCGCCAAGTGCATGGAATCCCACTTTTGTGTTTGTAAGCTCCTGCTCCGAGCGTGGTAAAGAGATGTAGTCGTCTGTGTGCTTCAGGAGGGCATCGAGCACTTGGAATAGTGTCCGTGACAATAGTGGCTATGAAATGCCATGCAACTGTCCGACTGTGTGCTGGTAGGTGCCTGTGGCCAGGAAGTGGAGTACAGACACCACCTTCAGTAGGGGTGGGATGGCGGTTGGGCTATCTATCATGCTGACAAGGTCAGCGTGTGTCATGTTGACAATGCCGGTTATGGTGTCCCGGTCCAAACGGTAGAGGGTGTGGATCTGCTCAGCAGTGAGGTTGAACGGATTAGCTCGGAGGCGTGGGATTGCGGGCTGCCTGCGTGGTGGTAGTGGCTGTGCTGGTGGGCCTTGCTGCCCCTGCCTTGCCCTCCTCCTCCTCCTCCTGCGTCTCCTCTGTGCGGCCGGTTGTTGTAGTAGTTGGTGTTCGTCTTCTTCTTGAAGTTGGAGTACTTGCAGTGCTATCAGGTCCCCCAGGCCCAACATCGCTAGTCCTGTCGGTAGCATTTTGGAGTGGGTGTGGTTGTGGGAGGGGTTTGGGTGTGCAATTTATGTGTTTTCAGGCTGTATAGCCTCCACCTGTGGTGATTCATTCCACCTGTGCCAGCTGCAATAACTTTTGGGCGAGCACGTCCCGCACACAACGCTGCAATTTGACGCATGGCATCTTGCAATTACAATCATGTATTTAATCCCGATGGCAGTGAAATATTGGTTTATATGTTAATTCTGCTATGGTCCCATTGTTTCACATAGTATATTTGCAGTCGCGAACAAACTTGTGAAGGGTCAGTGGAATGTAGTACTCGATCAACGGTGGACCCTCATGCAGCACTGTACCGACGTTCACCGACGGGCGGGGAGTCCCATTAGTGATTGAAGCCAGTTACCATTTTCACACACAGCCGCACTACATAGATGTATTTGTGAATTCAAGCGTTCACAGATGCCTTTTCGACGTGATGTTGCAAATGAGGAATTCGAAGGACAGCGCTTTTGGTTTTCAACTAGCGGCGAGGAGACGCCCACAGGTCTGACTGGAAATATAACGTTCTATTGTTGAATGTCCTTGGGACAGGGCCCATGACGAGAATGCAATGATTGATATGAATTGAATGGGATGCGCAATAGCGTAGTGGACGATAAGGCAGGACGTTCCCAAATACATGTTACTTCACTACACTAGAAATCCGGGCAGGAGCACAGTGGTTTTTGCAGCCTTCATTACGCACAGACTCAATGGAAATTTCAAATGTTATGTGAGTAAATATTCAGGCGTTTTTATACCGGGATGAGGGAATGATGAATGGATGCATGGACAGATGATTTAATTGAGAGTTTGTCATGTACATGGCTTTTTGGAATCTATCCCCTTCCCCTGCGCTATGTGATGCAAAGCTGCCATAGTGGGACCATCGTCTATCTGCCCTTGTTGAACCCTCCCTGTCTCGACGCGCCTTCAAACACTTGTGTCTATGCACGTTACTAATCCCATCTAATGGATTCTGTTTTAACAGACGCATGCACACAAACACTCGTTTGTAATAGTGTATTCACCTCGATTTATATCGTTATGATTCGCAAGTGATTTTTCGGTGAAATTAATCCTTTTGAGTGGGCTAGCATGCATATGGTTGTAGATTTAGTGTGTTGAATGAAGTGAGTAATACATATGAAGTTCGGATGCCCATACTATTTTTTTTTTTTTCATTTGGGTGACAGGTATCTCCTCCCCTTTTGCCGCTGCCATCTGTACGCCACTCCTGCAGATGGCTTTTACAGTCGACACCTGCAGCTTCGAGTTAATCAGTGGAGCACCATTACGATCTTATGGGACGATCGCCAATGGGCCACATGCCCTTACGCAGTACTAGTGGCTAGGAGCAACATATCAACCTTTCAGCTGGACTAGTGCCTACTTCATGGGACGGCCCTGCGGTTCTAGGCGCTTCCATGTTGCCTTTTTGAACGTAAATGTACCATGAAGGAACAGGGCGTCACACAAGAAGAAGCTGGTCATTTATTGCGGATGCAGCCCACAGTAATGAAAATTATTTGGGAGTTTATGAGCAAATAGCTGTATGGGCTTGGTGATTTTGATGTGCATTAAATTTATATTCAGATATTAACCGTGTAGCGTTATTCTTTGCTAGTAATGTAGCATATTCCGATTTGTGGTGCGATGTATTGTGAGATGATCTGCATTGGGTTCCGGCTTCTGAGTAGAGTTGTGTGGTACTGTACTGGCCGCGTTTGCCTACGAAGCCCAGTAAGGTCAGGGATAGGGGCTGCCATTATGACTGTTTTTATGATGTCATGCTCAGGGGCGGGGGATTAGCTTTTGTGCAACAGATGCCGGTCAGCCAGGTGGATTGGTGGAATGATGGGATTATCAGAAAATGGCTGGTCACAGGTGCCTGTGTTTGCGTGCGTTTCTTGGAGGGAGACTGAGGTCAGGTCCATTGGAATTGCTTCTGTATTCGTGCCATCTGTGCCCTACAGCTCCCATTGGCCCCTCTTGAGATGAGCCTGGCTGCTCACTCACTCTGCCAACTTGTGTGGTACATGCTTATGCTGATGGTTGGTTTGTCTACTGGCAAGAGTACAGGGCTGGTGCAGTCTCCCTCAGGATACTGCTTTGAATGTTGATTTACACTGGTGGCAAGCGATGGGGGACTATTGTTGTTTTGTCTCATGGAATATTTCAGTTCATTTTGGTGTACTTGAACCTTCACATGCCTGTGCTACATCAGTACGGCAATGGTGACATGCCAAATATGGATGGCCACTCACAAGGCACTTGGAGCCCCTGCATGCATTTGTTCGTTGGCATGCATGGGTGACTTGTACATTTCACTGGTTGCATAGTGTGACTACATTGCGCCTACGAGGAGTTGTGCAATGTGGGCAGGGAGTGGAGTACAGGCACTCAGTAGGGCCATTTACGGTTGGTTCGCGATGCCGTAATTCTCACCATGGCGGAATGGTACTTTCCGCCATGCTTGATGGTGTTAAGTAAATGTCCGCTAGGGTCAGAATTTGCGTACCATTGCGCCATGGCGGAAATTACGGTTTTGCAAGGCGCGCGTGCGCGTACTTGGTGCAGTTAGCGTTGGCGTTCACTACGGTGTCGCTAATGGCATCGTACTTTACGGTGACGGGTCATAATCGCAACGAGCGGTATTCGATGGCGGTATTACATTTCCGCCATCGTTTTTCGAATTCCGCCAGGGTCAGAATGAGGGCCAATGGGCCTTGATATAACTTGGCCGGTGTGATAATAATGTGCCGGTATTAACATATACTTCCATGTTAACGCACCTGCCAACTAACAGTTTGCCGGTGGGGCACCTGAGTTACCCCAAGCTAAGAGATGGACTTAAGTGAGGCACCTTACTGGCAAAAATTGGCAATATTACCATCACCAGTTTTACAGGTGCCTTTGATACCGACAAATGCCCCTAGGAACTCCAATAGGACTCCAGTGGAAAGGTGATTTACAACCGTTGCCGTTACTCGTAATCCAGTGGTAATATCACTGAACCGAGTGCCGGTAATAGTAATAGTTTGCCTCTATCCTGGCGGATTTACCGCAAGAACACTGACAAACCTAAAATGAGGCCCAGCTCTTAATGTTTGTGTTTGGAGAGGGACACTTTTTGTAACATTTTTAAGGTAAAACATATTGCGCATGCTTCCTGGAGAGTGCTTCCTAGAGTGCTGACTGTTCGGCTGGGCACGCTGCTGCAGTTGTGCAACATTGGATACTGAACTTCTGCGCTACAGCAGTTTTTTGCTATTTTCTGCTTATACAGAGACTATTTTGGAGAGGCCCGCCCCTTTTTCCAAGGAGGCCAGAAAAAAGTATGGCCACGCGCTTCCTGGAGAGTGCTTCCTAGAGTGCTGACTGTTTGGCTGGGCAAGCTGCTGGAGTTTTGTGTTACGTTGGATACTGAACTTCTGCTCCAGGCTTTTTTGCTGTTTTCTGCTTATACAGAGACTATTTTGGTAGAGTATTTACATTGGGGAGAATATATATGCACAATTCGATATATATATAGGCCTCTAAATACATTTATTTTATCTTTAGGAGAGGCCCTACCCCTTTTACCCAGGAGGCCATAAAAAAGCACGGCCACGCGCTTCCTGGAGAGTGCTTCCTAGAGTGCTGACTGTTCGGCTGTTCAGCTGTGCAGCTGTGCAGCTGAGCAGCCAGCACTCATTCTTTAGTGAAATCCACACCAATAGTTGGGATAGACGAAATACTGGGTATTATATCTTGAATACCAATCTGGAATAAGCGTTACTGGATTCTGCCCGTCTAATTCAAGACTGTATTCTTTAAAATCAGATATGCCTAAAAAAACTGTCAATACGGTGTTAAATACAAGAAATATTTCGTCCTCTTCCATGCCACCTACATGTCTCACGGATAACAGCCGAGAATTACCTCTGCACATATTGCTACAGCTCACTTCCCAACTGGCAGCCCTCGTCTCCCGGGGCCGTAGAATAAAGCTCACTTTCACTCACCTCGCCTCCGCATGTTATTTCATTTGGTGACGAGGCATCTTCCCCAGTGAGCGACAGCCGGCCCCTGGAGCTCCTCCTCCGCGTTCCTTCTTTCCACAGCAACGGCGGTATCCACGGCGGCATCCTCGGCGGCCCCCCCGGCGGCCCTCCATCACCGCGGCCTCCTCGATCCTGCTACCCTGAAAGAGAAGGGGTCAGGCCGCCGGCAGCCACTCGACCACAGGCAGGGACGACGTGAGAGGTACCAATTTTATATTTTGGGCATAAACTCTATCCTTCGCCACTAACCCATTGTGCGAGCGCGCATCCTTCGACTCGCCGGCCAACAGCAGTCAGAGGAAAGGACCTCTCTGCGTGCCGTGCGTGTGGCCATTTTGGGCAGGCCCAACATTGTTGCCACGGCGACGACGCCGCAGAGCATCAGTTGTACTCGGCATAACAAATCACCAGCTGTTCATCCTGAAAAGGAAAGGTATTTCAGATTCAATAGAGTGTGACACGTTTTAGCACTAGACAACCTTCAGATGACACGATTTAGCACTACATAACCTCCAGAACCCCTGGATTGACAGTGCATCAAGCAACTACTGGATTGACAGTGCTTCAAGAAAAAAATAAAAATAAATCATCAGCTGTTCATCCGGATTGGGAGAAAAGTCTACCACTAGTCAGATCTAAAAAAAAACAAAAAAACTGTGATATGATTTAGCACTACTCAACCTCCAGAACACTTGGATTGTCAGCACCCAGGCAATTGCTGGATTGAATGGGCTGACAGTACACCAGACGGCCCTGCACATCATCAGTCAGTCATTCACTGCAACTAAGTACGCCACTGAGAACACTCACAGTGCCATAGCCCACCACTGCAACACAGCTCAACCCACAGAGCCTCCATCATCCTCACCAGCCAGTCATGCAGCACGTGCCACATCCAACCAAGTTTCTTCCCTGCCCCGGAACACCAACCTGCCCTTTGGAGCAATGGCTTCACAGCTTCCAGATATATCTCAGGGCTATAGGCGGGAGTAAATTTAACGACGACCTCAAAGAAGCAACCCTCCTGAACTGCATAGGAACCGAGGGCCTGAGGCTATTCAGGGCGCTTCCGGAACCAGATGGTGCAGGTGGAGACGGCAATCGAAAATTTGACACTGCTTTGACTAAACTCACCAAACATTTCGGCAGCAAGACAAACGTGGTGCTGGAAAGATACAAGTTCTTTTCTCGGAAGCAGGCTAAGGGCGAGTCAGTCAATACATACCTAGCTTCCCTCAGAGTACTGATGTCCACGTGTGAATTCACGGGCGTTGGTGACGAGTACTTAAGAGACCAGCTTGTGCTCAATGTTGCCGATCCCCGCATACAGCAAAGACTGTGGCAGACAAAGAATCCCTCTTTGGACCAGGCCACTTAAATAGTGAGGAGTATGGAATTTGGGGAGCATTGCAAGAAAGATAGATTGGCCCTTAAAGAAGGGGTTGAAGTGAAATATGTGGAAGGTAGTTCTGACTATGATCAAGATGGCAGTAGCGGCTCTGAGAAGTGTACCCCAAAACACTAGAGGAAACTCCAGAAGAGGGAGAGCATCAGCCTATGACAACCAAAACCCCACGCGCTGCCAGAAGTGCGGGTGGTATAAACGCCACGACGCTGGGAAAATGTGCCCGGCTAATAATGTTGAATGCTACAAATGTGGCCAGTTGGGCCATTTTGCAAAAGTCTGCCGAAACAACCGAGGAAGACTAGGTAGATCTGGCAACGGCAGCAGACGATCTGTCAACAGACACGGGTCCGTGAAGACAGTGGACTATGATCAAATGTCAGACAACATGTGATCCGTCAATCTGACACACCCACAAGTGCAAATCCTCATGGTCACTTCCTTCCAAGAATCAAGCGGCCCATGGTCAAAATGGACAACAACGACATACCCTTGGAAGTAATGGTGGGCACAGGGTCCCCCTATACTATGGTGGACCTTGAAACCTTTGTGAAAGTACTCTCTGGCAAAGTCCATAATCTACAAAGCTCTCTGGTGAGAGCCACGGGGAACGGAAAGACCCCAATTGACATCATAGGGTATACATGGATCAAGCTCAAGTTTCATGACAGACATACTGCAAGTTGTTTGTAGCCAAGAACGGGTCCTCTGTAGTAGGATGGGAAGAGCAAGCAGCCCTCCAAGTGAGAATCCATCCCGGGGAAGATATCCCTGTGCTGAGTGTGTTAAAAAATAATACTGACATCAAATCCAACTTGGCTGAGCAATTTCCCAAAGTGTCCTGCAATAAAATCGGACTACTTAAAGGTTTCCAACACAGAATCATATTGAAAAGAGGTGCTGTCCCCGTAGTCCATCGAGTATGGGGAGTTCCCTTTGGAACAAAAGCAGCGCTTAAAGACGAACTCACACGTCTATGCAATGGGAACATCATACAACCCATAGAGAGTTCCGAATGGCTGGCCCCCATTGTCCTGGTAAAGAAACCCGACAATTCCATACGGATGTGTGTTGACCTGAGGGACTTAAACAAAAACATATGGGTCGACAGACACCCACTTCCTAACATATCCGAACTTCTCTCGACCATGGAACCGGCAAGTTTCTTTAGCACCTTGGACCTCTCCTCAGCATACCACCATATTGCTCTAGATGACAAGCTCTAAAGCCCTCACCTCCTTTGTCACACCTTTGGGAGCATACATGTTCAATAGAATGCCATTCAGGCTCGCTTCTGCCGCAGCAGTCTTCCAGAGACTCATGTCGCATCTTTTCAGAGGCCTCGATGGATACAATGCTTCCAGGACGATATTCTTATATCAGCCAAAACTGAGGAGGAACACGATGCCAAGCTAATGGGTGTATTACGAATAATCCAAAGAAGTGGACTCACCCTCAAGCTGGAGAAATGCAACATAAAGTGCAGTCAAGTTTCCTATCTTGGACATTCCATTGACGCCAGGGGCATCCGTCCCAAGAAAAAAACTCCTGGACACAAAATTGAGTTTAGCTGAACCCACCAACAAAGACCAGTTGAAAAGTTTTCTAGGTATGACGGAGTACTACTCCAAATTCGTGAGTAACTATGCCAACAGGACAGAGAACATGAGGAATCTCATGAAGAAATCCAACAGGTTTGAAGGGTCCGCAGAATGCAAGAACGAATTTGAGAACCTCAAGTCCGACATCAACCGAGCTCCAGCCCTGAACATGTTTGATTATAAAGCCAAAACAATAGTGTCAGTAGATGCCAGCAAGATCGGCCTTGGTGGAGTACTAGAGCAGCAACAGAATGGCAACATTGTGACCATCGCGTTCGCTTCCAGAGTACTAAGAGGTGCTGCATTGAGCTATTTCACCATCGAGAGAGAGGCTTTGGCTGTCAAGTGGATCTTACAACACTTCAGAAATCTGATTTGGGGCCTACCCATCCTCCTAAAGACTGATCACAAACCTCTAGTCAACATCCTGCAATCAAAATCACCACACCTTATTTCACCGAGAATAAGACGCTGGTTTCTGGACATCATGCAATACAATCTCCAAGTTTACTACAATCCTGGTCCACAGAATCAAGTAGCAGATTGTCTTTCCAGACTACCCACCATTGAAAGCAAACAAGACGTTGAAAACGAAGATCAAGACGAGGACATTATAGCCACCATAAGTCCTGCCATTCCCTCCGATGAATGGACACGCATCACCAAAGCCGACACAGAACAACAGGAAATCAGAAGAGCTGTGATGAACGATTGGATCGGTGTTGGACAAAATTTGGCGAACTTCACACCATTTAAAGATGAGATATCCATGAATGAAAACCACATCTTTAGGGGAAGCAGAGTAATTCCAGCCGTGGCACTCAGAAAGAAACTACTTGACCTAGCCCACGAAGGACATCTGGGAAGAAGTTTGACAAAGAACAGAATGAGGAACAACTACTGGTGGAAAGAGGCAGAAGAGACAGTAAAAAACTGCAGTGCCTGCGCTTCCAGTGACAAATCGAACATCTAAAGGAAAACCCCACTTCAGCCTGTAGAAACACCCAAACATGTATGGTCAAACCTGGCAATAGACATTATGGGCCACTTCGAAAATCTGGAGGAAGCAAAAATATTCATCATTGTAATCGTTGATTACACCTCCAAATGGACTGAATGGGGTGTGGTGGAAACCAGCGCAACTACAAAGAAGGTCATCGACTTCCTAACTGAAATATTTAACAGGGAAGGTGACCCCAGAGACATAGTCTTAGACAACGGGTCCCAGTTCACCTTGTTGGAATTTAAAGAATTCCTCGACAAAAAATCCATCAACCACATCACTACGTCACTTTACCACCCAATGTCCAACGGCTTGGTGGAAAGAATGAACAGACGGATAAAAAGTGTCATTCAACTAGCCACTGCCAATGCTATGCCTTGGAGAGAAACCCTCAAGGAAGCCTTGTACGCATATAGAACAACGCCACACTCCACCACTAACTCAGAGCTTTTCACCTTAATGCGGTGCAGAACCGCAACTGATCAACTGAGATCCGCATGGATCTTCTTAGACACCGGTGAGGCAAGAATGAACATGGAACCAAAAGTGGACATGGAACAAATTGTAACGCTCACCTGATTCCCACGGAGGCGCTGGTCCCGGCTGAACTGTTATAGTCTCTTCAATTGAGAAGCGTAGAGCTCGGATGACTCTCTGGACTGGGTTTCCTCTTATTGACCGTCTGGCTTGCAGGGTAAGGTTTCTGCAGGCGGAAGAAAAAAGGGTTAGTGACCGTTTGGCTGGACTTCCTCCTCACTAATCGCCAACTCTCCGAAAGTCCAATGTCCTGGTGAGCTCTCACCTTAGGCGTATAAATGCTGGGCTCTCCATCATGCGATTTATGCAGGGGTGCGTGGGTTCCAGTTACGTCACTGGAGATCCTCAAAGTCTTTTGTGGCCTTACAAGTGGCACAGGTGCTGAGATGCCAAAAGGTGATGCCGCCGTTACTGCACGAGCGGATGCCAGTAGGTATAAAGAGTTTATAGTCTTGAAGAGATGGGCACCTTTAATGAAGTCTTTGCATTGTCTTTTTCAGGTGCCTGGATGCTGAGGGCGTGGTCACTGAGAGCGCGACACGTGCGGTTGTACGTAGGTATGGGAATTTCAATGACACCTCAATACTGTCCTTGGTTTTCTGTTTTCAGGTCTTGAGATGTTGCGGGCGTTTTCCCAGTCGCGGATGCACGTGGGGAAACACGTAAGTGTTAGGCTTTCTTGCAGTCTTTAATGGCACTTAAATAATGTCTTTTCTTGTTTTCAGGTGCCGGGCTGCTGCGGTTGAAGAGATCGTAATACGCGCACAAAAGCAGGTAAGAAAAGTAAATGCGGCCGCCTTCACCCGATTCCTACTTAACAATGTTCTTTGTCTTTACAGGTGCCGTTAGGCTGCTGAAGAGAAGGCCGCGAAGAATCCGTGAAAGCACAAATGGATCAGGTAAGCGAGCCTGGCTGCGAACGTGTTGCAATTTGCTAACCTTATGTTTCTTTTGCTTGCAGGTTCTACCGGTGTCTGGATTCCTGGATGGTAAGTATAGTTCTCGTGTCTTTCTTCCACAGGTTGCTGAGCTGAAGCTGGAGATGTCACTGGAATGCTGGAGCTGACTCGGTGAGCGTCCTGCTGCAGATGCAGAATAACGCGAAGCACGTTTTCCCAATCGGGTGTGGTTTAAATAGTGTTGGAGTGATTGGGTATCTTCTTCCTCAGCCTCGCCCAGGTAAAAGAGTTCCTGTGTTCCAGAGCTAAGGAGTGGCACCAGCCCCACCCAGGTAAGAAAGTAGTCCCAGTTCATGGAATAGTTCCTCCCTACAGAAGGCTGGGGACTTCATCCTGCCAGCATTTGCAAAGGTGAGTATATAGCACGGTCTGCTACAGGTAAGGTCCACCCAAGCACCTTTGCAAGAATTATGAGCCCGGCGCCCCTAGCGCCGGGACTGAGGTTCCTTATGAGCCTGCGCCAGAGGCGCCAGGACATGGTCCAAAGGGCCCCAATAGGGGTTTGCTGGAGCCGGGGACGAGGGTCGTGAGCCTGCTTCCGGGGATGCAGGGCTTGACTTGGCTTCTCGGGAGCAGTGCTCATGACACAAATCCACAAAACTATAAAGGAGAAGCAAAAGAAGTACAAAACATACTACGGCCAGAAGAACGGAGCAAAACAGATGCTCCTTCAAGAAGGAGACTGGGTATGCGTTAGAGAACCCAAGAAAATACTCAAGGGTGAATCTAAATTCAGATCTCCACAAAAAGTCACACATTGTCACAACAAATCCGTCACATTGGATGATGGAAAGAGATGGTCACACGATGACCTCGTGATAATAACCAATGACACCTGCAGACCCAGCACTTCCGAAAACTATTTCAATGACGCTTGGTCAAGAGAGAACATGAAGAGAACAACCAACGACACATGCAGACCCAGCACATCTACAGACTCACGTGATGGCGTAAGATCAAGAAATGAACCTTCTTCTGAAGAGACATACCACCCCAGACACACAAGAAACTACGAACCGTGTCACCCCAATGAGGAAAGACCGGCCAAGAGTCTGTCGAAAAGGAATCGCAAGATCATCCGGAACTTCAGCAACAATTTCATCTACTACTGACCACCAATGCCTACCTTGTTAATTTCTTTTAGCCAACCATCCCACCCCTCTCTCCCTGTTTTCCCCCACCTTTCCTTTCCCTTCTTTCCCTTAGGTAAGGAGATATTATAATGTTAAGCATTTCTTCATTCCACCTGGAATGAGAATGCTCCTTTCCCCACGTTCCACTACGGAACGCTACAGCTCACTTCCCAACTGGCAGCCCTGGTCTCCGGGGGCCGTAGAATAAAGCTCACTTTCACTCACCTCGCCTCCGCACATTATTTCATCACGTTACGATGGCGAAACAAATGATTGATCAAAATCTGTAGGAGATGACCTGAGGAAATTGAGGATCACAACCGAGAAACAAAGGAAGCAAGCACTGCCGCCAAGCGATGTTGTTGGAACTACTGCAGCAGAAATAGCCGGTGAGTCGGCGTTAGAACTAAATGGAAAAAAGACCCTGATAGCGTTGAATGAAAAATAAACTGTGCATGTCACAGACGAAGAGTTTTTTAAATTCAACTCACAGATATGTCAAGAGGCCATGCTTGGGTGTATTCCTTTGGTTAAATGTGCAGAGACAAAAAAGACTTGCAGCCCGGCAATAGGAGCCATCCAAATTGAGGTGCATGCAGAGGAAAGACTGGGAGTACTGAAGCTTTGCTCCGAGGTTTTAATGGGATCAGGAAATTGCGAAAGAAATGAGAATGATGGTACAGAGGGTGGTAATGGTTTTGGGTTCGAAAGGTTGGGTGGAGATGAAATGTGTGAGGCAAAGAACGATGTAAACTTAAAAATGCTTTGTGAAAGCGCTGTTGTATAAGGGCTGTCTGCGGCGGGAAACGCTGCGCTTCCTGAACGTCTGCTGTCTTTGCTGCCAAATCACGGAGGATTATTGCGACTTTGCAGTGATTTTGCAAATATTTTCCAAGTGTGGCTATCCCCGCCCACAACTCCGCCCACATTGCCCAGAACCCATTTAGGAAGGTTTTCCCGTGCTTTATGCGCGTGCGCTTTTGTGAAAGCACTGTTGTATAAGGGCTGTCTGCGGCTGGAGACGCTGCGCTTCCTGAACATCTGCTGCCTTTGCTGCCGAATAACGGAGGATTATTGGTATGGACTAACTGCCTGGGAAGCCAAATCAACGTTGAGAAAGGCAGTGATTTTGAGTATCTAACGTTGGCTATTTGTTTTGCAGTGACTTTGCAGTGATTTTGGAAATATTTTCCAAGTGTCGCTATCCCCGCCCACAACTCTGCCCACATTGCCCAGAACCATTTAGCAAGGTTTTCCCGCGCTTTATGTGCGCGCGCTTTTGTGAAAGCGCTGTTGTATAAGGGCTGTCTGCGGCTGTCTTGGCTGCCTGAGGGCTGCTGAGGCACAAGAGTTTGCGTTTTACTTACCCTTCTTTTATTTATTTTTTATTTTATTTTCTATAAAAAACAATTTTTTTTTTTATTTTTAAATTTCTTGCCTTGTTCGATTCTAATGCAACTATTTTAACTCGTGGTTATTGAAAAGAGTAGGAGTTGTGAGTGAAATGCAACGCGTACTTCCGACACTCAAAACAGGTATGTCCCATACAAAAATTGTAAAGAATAATTTATTAAATTCATGCTCCTTAGCTCGTATTAGCCAAAGACCCTTTGTTAAGGCAACGAGCTCTATGCCAAACAAAAGATTTACGCCGAAGACAAAGAAGCCCATTTCCAAGATGGAGGTTATGGCGGACATTCGCAAATACTGTAAAGAGTCTCCAATAGCACAGAAGGTACAGTCAAACGCGGCAACGGCGATGTGTAAGCCTTCGGTAGCTACTGCGCCCCTCCCAATATTAACAAGGGCGACTGTTTCAAGTCTTAGGGTAACAAGTAATCCCGTAGCTACATCACTGGAAGAACTAGCCGTAGTTGTGCATCCTTCACCATCGGACAGTGTAATTTTGAATAACGTAGGTGAGCCAGGTGCGTCTCATGAGGTATCACCAGCAGTGCTGCTAGTGCCACAAATCGTAAAAGAGCAAGTGGCCATTGACATAGATGCACCTATTGTTAGCCATTTAAATGACGGTTCACAACATAACCTGTCTAGGTCTCCAGTGATGTTCCCAGACACCTCAAACTCCTCTATTAGCTCAATTGATTCTTATACGGCACCAACACCCCTTAACCCAAAGAAGGTGGGGGAGGTAGCTAAGAACGATCAATTTGACCCAATAACAAAAGTGCTGGAAGTAACGTTTACTACAATGAATTGAGCACTACAAACAATGACAAAATTATTTGAATCATTAGAAGGCAAAATATCAGTGCAACATACACAAATGGAGCAAATATTGCTTTGGCAGAAGGAGACGTCTGTGTTATTACAAAATAGGAAATGTATGTGCTATAAAAATCATGATAATGAACGGAAAAACTTGGTAACAAAATCATCTCAAACCATGTTAATAGCGGTGGAAAATACGGATTTTTTCTGCGCTGTACCCTCCATTCCTGGACCAATATATGAAGTGCTTAAAAAACTTAAACACTCCAAATCAGCGAATATGCCTGAAATAGTGTTACCTCAATTAGAACTAAACTCTGGCTGTGTGACTGTTGACTCACAGTCAAATCCATCAAGTCCACTCAGCATTAAGAAAAACAATGACAAAAAAATAGCATACACAATTTTTTCTAAATCCAAAGCTACAGCTAATAAAGTACCGAATCCAAGCAAGTTATCAAAAAACCAAAAAGATCCTCCAAAAAAGAATGGATCTACGTCCAAACAATATTTTAAAGCATTATCTATGCCAAAACCAGTTAAAAATACTATTTTGCTCTCTAAAGCAATTTCTAAAAAATACCAAAATTTAGAAAAGACAAAAAAATCGGTCTCTATTTGTAACCCAGGTGTGGCGAAAGTGATCACTGCCTATGCTCCACTAGACAATTTGGTGGAAATGTCAGAAAAGCATGACAAACATGTTTCTCAAAAAAATAATAAAGACAAGAATAACAAAGACAGTCCGTTGATGAAAAAGCCTTACAACGAAGAGAGATTCGAGAAGCAGTGGACGCGTACATGGCGGAACGTGTCCCTACCAAAACCCTGTTTACTAGTCATTCCTTAAGTAATACAAAGACCGCTAGAGTAACTCAAATATGTGACGACAGCTCCAACGACAATTCTGTTCCACAGGGCAAAAATGTGTCACGCCTGTGTAAGTCTGATGCTAGCAAGTCCACCTTGGTGCAAAAAAAGCAAATGAGTAAATTATTAAAGAAAACAACCGAGCCGGAGTCCACTCTAGTTCCAGAAATGGACTCCGGCCCGACAGCTGTTTTCTGTCCGCAGAATGGGTCTAATATTGTACAAACACCTATGAGCTCTATGCAGGCAATGCAACTCTTGCAGACGGCACTTCTACCATTTGAAATCCAAGAGAACTTGATAATACCTAGTGTTAAGAACCCAGAACTATCACAAACTAACCTGTTTCCAGCTGGCATTAAGCGCCCAGCGGCATATGCATTGATTCTATCGTGTCGTACAGCACCTTATCCACAGTATGATATCAATAGACATACTGTTCTAGCTATTTTCTCTGATTTACCACAATTAGATGATATATTGTCAATCGATATAGCACTAGTAGAATTCCCTAAAAACAAATTAGCAACTACAGTGAAAATCTGGATGAATTTGAGAGTGGTGCAAAACACAATATGGATGGCAAAAGAGGCACTATTTAATCTGGGTTTTGTTATTACAACAGAGGATCCAGAGGAAAAGATTCCTAGTATAAAACACAATAAACTCTGTAATAAACCCTACAAAGCCTTGACCCAAGAGCAAATGATATCTGAAGAAAAACCACTTAATAAGCATTACCTGTCCACTAATATTCAGAATTATCTAGGCCCCGCACCTTTATTTGACACACTTGCATTAATTAGTTGGAACACATGGGCTTTAAGCATTTAAATCAAAGCTTTAGTGATCTGATTAAGTATGATGTAATTATGCTTCAGGAAACGTGGCTACAGGTTGCACCCTTGATGGATGGCTATAATGTATGCTTAAACCCGGCTCACAAAACTGAAAATGGTCGACCCACATCAGGTCTTCTTACTGCAATTAAAATTGTCCCAGATACGGTTATTGATCCATGGTTTAACGCAAATAGATTTTTCCAAATGATCAAAGTTAAAACATCTGAATATACAATAGCTATCATTAATTTGTATTGGAATCCGGCTGGTATTGTGGAGACACGCTTTATTGAAGATCTGTCTGATTTAATGTTAAGGATTTCTCAAGACAAATCCATATTGCATATAATCATGGGTGGTGATTTGAATTTGAATTGCTTATGTGTGAAGTCATCAAAGTCTCAACCAAGACTTAAAGTATGGAAGCAATTCATAAAATGTCATAATTTCGTGATGCTCAATGGCTCGTGTGCATCTGACATTCCCGCACATCCAACATGGAGGCGGGGGAAAACAGAATCGGTAATTGATTATTTATATGTGAGCTCTTCATTATTCCCATGTATTGCTGATTTTGGTATTGTGCAATCTGACTATAGGGATCATGATCAGTTAACAGTCAAATGGACAATGTGCAATCCACCCAGGCAGATAGAAAGAGAGTATGGTCTAACAAATCTGACCACCAATGCGAGAAGCACCAGACTATGATGCTCGGATAGGCAGTTGCATGAATACCATGATTATGTACAGAATTGCGTGGGTTTGATCATTGGATGATTGTTATTATACAATGTTTCCTTACTTTCTTGATGATAAGAAAGGAAAATTGAGTTTTATGAAACCATCTATACACAAATATAATGATAAAGTGAAAAGCGAAAAACTGAGTATAGGATGGAAAAAAGAAATGCTGCAAAGCTACCCATGGTATTAAGAGGGCCCACACTAAACAAGATAAAGACACGGTACAAAAACTGGTTAAGAGCTAGGCGGGCAAATTTATACCAGATAGATGGTCAAAACATGCTTAGTTTAATACAATCCAAGAATTCTGCAAGAACATGGGCAATATTGAATGGTGCTGTGAATGGACCACAAGGGCTCTTTCAAGGCAATAGCGTCATGGAGTCTGACTGGATATCTTATTTTGCTAAATTGTATGCTCAACCAACAAATAACGCAAGGTTGGATTCAGTCGAGTTCCCAACTAAATTTAATTTGCAATTCAATCTATTAGACATCCAGTTATGTATTAATTCTATAAGTCGGTCGAGAGCGTGTGGCCCAGATGGGCTGTCAAATAAGACATTAAGACAAAGCCCTCAGATGTGGGCCCAAATTCTCTACAATATATTTACTACGGTGAACCATTCTCAAACCATCCCCCGGTCATGGAGACACTCAATTATAGTACCAATTTACAAAAAGGCTAATCGTCAGGCTCCTAACAGCTACCGGCCAATAGCTTTATTAGACGCACCAGGGAAGATCTTTACGTGTCTTATCTTGAAAAAACTTAAATATTGGGCCCAAAATACACATATGGTAGATCCTCTCCAAGCAGGTTTTGTTACAGGAGTGGGCACAATACCTAATATAATGATCCTGAACTTAATTAAGGATAAGTGTGCAAATCGTGGTCAAACAATTTATCTAGCATTTGTTGATTTTAAAATAGCTTTTGATTCTGTGGACCGCTTGTTACTATACCAGAAACTAAAGTGTTACAATTGTCCCGATACTCTACTGGCCTTGATTGGCTTTCTTCACTCTAATACGTTCATGCGAGTAAGATTGACTTTAGATGGAATGCTATCTGCTTACATCCGCACACAGAGAGGTTTGAAACAGGGATGCATTTTGGCATCAACACTATTCAATCTTTTTATTGTAGACATAGGTTGTGCGTTTCAGAATATAATTTGTGATGCTCCAAAATTGGGTTCTTGTCTGATAAACTATCTGCTTTATGCAGATGATCTTATTTTCCTATCCAAAACTCTGAGTGGCTTACAAAATATGCTGAATGCACTAAACCTGTATGCAGTGGAAAATAATTTGGTGATTAATACAGCAAAAACGCAAATAGAGGTTTGCAAACCAAAAAAGCAGTTGAAGGTTAACTCCTACCAGTGGTATCTGGGAAGTGAACAACTTGAAAAAGTTAATACGTACAAATACCTGGGTGTTATGATTTCCAATTCTGTGAGAAAGAATGACAATGAAATGGGAATCACTCAGAAATTACTTCCTCTAATCGCCCAGGCAAGGTTATTAACACATAAATATGCAAAATTCTCCTACTCCCATATACTGCTATTTTATAAACAAAAAGTGATTCCTATACTCACGTATGGGGTCGAATCTACGCTACCTAAACAACGTAATTTCTGGGACAGGATAGAATCCAAGTTTTGGAAAAACATTCTAAACATTCCTATGTCCATGTCCAAAGCCATATTGCGTTTTGAATTGGGTTTGACATCCATGTTTGCACAGGATCAATGGAAGAGATGTGCGTTGTTTAGGAAATGTCTGTTAAATATTGGTTCCTCAAATGTTGTCAGAATATTAGCAAATTATCTAGCTACTACAAATGATTCTTACTCCAAGGTATGGACACAGAATATTATAAATACTCTAGCAGATGCTGATATTTCTCTAGACATTCTGTTAATTAATCCGGTAAGAGCTAAAATGAAGTTATTCCAAATGGATTGGATTATAACGATCGAGCAATGTTCTAGAATGAAAGATTTTGATATATCGACATTTGGGCATAAAAAATTAGGAACAATGGCCGGGTATCTACAGAAATATCCTTCTCCGCATATGCGCAATCAATATCTGCGCTTCAGATGCAATCTATGGCATACTAGATCAGTATTGGCAACAAGAAAGCAAATTCCAGAGAATGAAAATTTTTGTAGATGGTGCAAAGTTCCAACACAAGAAGAAACCCTAAAGCATTGTCTAATTGAATGTCCTAATCTTGATGATATACAAAAAAAATCATTTCTTCAGAATCACCCATGAATTATTGCCTATGAATTATTCTGATGCATGGAAATGGTTATTTTCGACCAACAAGCTAACGGTTCAAATTGCCATTGTACAATACCTGAATGAATTGTTTAAAACAGAAGAAGTTGCAAATTAAGAAGTACACTAAAAAAAATATATAAAGATCTAAACTAGATGGAAATCTATATTATACATAGGAGGTAGATATGTTGTGATAAGTAAATGTTTGATAATTGCTCCCGAAAAGGCAATGTATAAATGAAATTTATTATTATGGAATTGCCAATATACCGTATTGACGAAATTACAAATTTTAATATTAGACTGTGAAATGTAAAAGTGATTATGTTTGATTATGTTGTAAAAATTTGAAAGGTTCAATGAAATGAACTAACCAAATAAACATTTTTTAAAAAAAAAATGGAATGCAACATGACCAGTCTCTGCCTAGTGATGAGTTAGGTGAGGACAAAGAGAATGAGTATAAACAACATACAGACGAGGTTAACCCTTTAAGTGCCATGGGTTTTCCCCCAGTGCTAAGGCCTTTTTTGGTGATTTTGGTATGTCGCCATTCAATGCCTTGTAACTTTTTTGTTACATGAGATATCTCGGCCAAATTTGGCCCCTTTTTTCCCACATGTAGGCAGTCGTAAAGACACCTAGTAATCCTAGGCTGCTGTAGTGGGGTGAGAGAAAATAACCACAAAAGGGCAAACATGTTGTGTTTTTTCAAAAAATGCCAATAAAATGATGTACAAATAAGCCTCTGTTTTTTTCCTTGTAAGAGCTAGGAACAAATGGTTTGCTGTGCTGAGTTCCCCAATTGCCTGGCTTTCGAGCACAGGTTGAGTGGAATCGAAAAAAATATATTTTGATGTGGTTATCAACCGTTTTGTGAGAGGTAGGCGATTTTGGCCATTTTTGCCAATTAAATATGCATGGACGGAATGGAAGAAAAGGGTATGAAAGCCGAATTGGAGGACAGAAAGGCATACATGAATTATGAGAAAAACAATGCTCCACTACATTCCCCCGAATCTTGTAGTTAGGAAAGCACACATTCTTTGTAGTTTTTCACAAAAAAAGCAGTACCACAAGCCAAACACTGAGCCATGGTACACAGGAGTTTTATTCTTACGGCCTGAACAGAAGTACTTAGCAAGTGTAAATCAGGAAAACCACTGTTGTGAGGAACAGCAAGCATACATTTTTTGAAAGAGCACAGGCAGACCTTTTCAAGTGTAGGTGACTTGTGCAGGTTACAAAAGTGAATGGTGCCTAAAGTAGCGACTAAGTGTAGGGCACATTTGGGAAATGAAAGGGTTGTGTGATAAAGGGCATCAGCAAATGGTTCGAAACATTATGAAAACCACACAAACACAAGAAATGTCATACTGTCCTGCATTCCCACAGGTGTCCTGATGGAAAAAGTACCTCACATGTGTGGGTGAACCTACCTGGACGCCAAGGGTAAAGCCTAAAACACCCCTTACCCCAAGTCCCTTCCAACAGCTGAATTCCACGATTTTTCCAGACGGGCACACCATACAGATATGGGCCTAGGATGTCCAAGCCACCAAGCAAAACAGGAAACCCCATGCATTTCCGAATAGAGGACATCTGTGGGAATCCGCAGAGGTCTGACTTGCGCAAATCGGTCCAGAATTTATTACCCAGAAACCCCAGCAAAGTCCAAAATGTGGCAAAAAAAAACAGTTTCGCACATTTCACTCTGCTTACCCACCGAAACACGTGTAACGCGAAGTTTAACTGCTGCTCCTTCCGCTGCAACCCACCTCCCGAGTTCCCTCTGCAGTTCCCCCCAGGAGACATCTCTCACCTTGCGTTTTATAAGGATGCGCTCTCCGTCCTGCCACGCTGGGCAGGGGCTCATCATTAATGGCACCGTACTGCCGAGTTTCTTCACTGGCGAGGGCCGGAGTCCAGACCGGCTGTAACTCCTTCTTTTCAGGTAAGTCTTTATTGGTGAAAGCAATGTCTTTATTTGGATTTGCACATAACCTTCTCGCTTCTCGTGTTGGAAGCTGCGGTGGAAGCCGGAGCCGGGTTCGAGAAGGTAAGATGGATCGTCAAGCGGCGCTGAGATCGTCCTTGCAAATGGCCAAGCGGCGCTGAGAGCGTCCTTGCAAATGGCTAACCTACGCTATTGTTTGTCTTGCAGGTCGAGATGATCTGAAGATGAATGGTCCCCAGGAGTCCAAGGGGACGAAAGATGTCTTGAAGGTGGTGGAGGAGGACAACGAGCGTTGGACGACTTCGATCACCGGAGGATGCTGCAGAGCAGGTGAGGATGGCGATGGTTCTTGACTTGGACGTCTTTGATTCCGGAAGATGCTGCCGAGCAGGTAAGGATGGCGATGGTTCTTGCCTTGGACGACTTCGATTGCCAGAAGATGCTGCAGAGCAGGTAAGGATGGTGATGGTTCTTGCCTCTTCTCGCCCCGGTAGGGCAGGATGCAGAGCAGAACCCGGTGAATGTCACGCTGCTAAAGCAGAATAATGCGAAGCACGTGCCTCTGATCGGGCGTGGTTTAAATAGCCAGGTGGTATCCCAGGTGCCTTCGGGGCAGGCCCCGCCCTGCATGCTAGACCGCTGAATGCAGTTTCCCAGTATTCCACATGGGGGCGGCCATGCTTGTCCATTGCCCATTGAAACCCCGTCCCAGCATGTGTCTCCGATGCCAACAGCGCCAGGACTGGCTCCAAGGAATCCGAGGGGGACCGAATAAGGTCTTTAGGGCCCTGTGAGCCCTCGGTGGGGATGAGATCGTGACAGCACTCCCCCCTAAGGCCCCTCTCAAAGTGGTTCTCCGGCCTGGTCCTGGTTTGGAGGGAAATGTTTGATGGAAACGCTGGAGTAAGCGCAGAGCATGGACGTACTCTCTGGGTTCCCACGTTCTATCCTGGGCTCCGTATCCTTTCCAATCTACTAGGTAGTAGAGTCTAGACCTCACATATTTGGAGTCCAGAATGTCTTTTACCTCGTATTCCGGTTCTCCCTGAATGATGATCGGTTCGGGTGGAGTAGTTACACGGGTACCTGGCTTGACTGGTTTCAAGAGCGATACATGGAATACTGGATGTATTCGGATGTGGGCTGGCAGAGTCAGTTTCACAGCTGCTGGGTTAATGATGGCTTCCACTGGGTATGGTCCCAGGAACTGTGGGCTAAACGTTTGCGTTCCTTTTATTGGTATATGCTTGGAGGCAAGCCACACCATATCTCCCACCTGGTAGACAGGGGCTTCGGAGCGGAGCTGATCAGCGCATCTTTTCTGACGTGCCTTAGCTTGTTGTAGGTGTACTTGAGCCTTTGTGAAGGCCTGGGTGATGGTTGTGTGCAGAGTCTCGACTGCCAGCATTTCCAGGGTTGTGGGGATGTCTAATTCAGAAGTGCGTGGGTGCCTTCCATACACCGTAAAGAATGGGGTTTGTCCTGTGCTGCTATGTAGCCAATTATTATAGGCGTACTCAGTGATCCATAGGAGTTCTTTCCAATCCCCTTCACCCTGGTGCAGCATGCAACGCAGATATTGCTCGAGAGTCTGATTCGTTCTCTCCGTTTGGCCATCGGTCTGACGGTGGTGACTAGTGGGCAGACGGATGTCTATCTGAGCCAATGAGCAGCATTTCTTCCAGAAGCTAGATACAAATTGTGTCACACGGTCTGATATTAGAACTGAAGGGAATCCATGCAGGCGCACTACGTGTTCCAAGACTTTGGCGAGGCCGGATGCAGACGGTAGACCCTTAAATGGGAAGAAATGAGCCATTTTAGAGAGTAGGTCCACGATCACCAGGATGGTATTATAGCCTTGACATGGAGGAAGATCAGTGATGAAATCTAGTGACATGGTGTGCTATGGGGCTGGTGGAATGTCCAATGGCTGTAAAAGACCGGCGGGTCTTTGCTTGACAGACTTATTTTGGGCACAGATACTGCAAGATGACACGAACTCGACTACATCCTTACGCCAAGTTGGCCCCAGTAGTTCCTTTTTATCTTGGCCAGGGTTTTGGCGATTCCTGGATGGCCTTACATGAGGGAGTCATGGTGCTCGGAGATGACCTGTCCTTGTAATTCCTTCACTGGTACGAATAACCGGTTTTGGTAATACGGCAGTTGATTCTTGATACAGTAATGCTCCCCACTCCGGGTCATGGTGGTTGTGATACCTAGGATTCTATTCTCTGGAATGATGGCCACCGGGTCTGGCGGCGTATGTGCCATGTCATCTGTGCCCATGCGGGAGAGTGCGTCAGCTTTGCCGTTTTTAACTCCAGGTCGGTACGTAGTTAAAAAGTCATATTCTGTGAAGAAAAGGGCCCCGCACAGCTGCCGTGACGATTGAGCCTTCGTTCCCTTTAGGTATTGGAGGTTTCTGTGGTCTGTTATCACGGTGACGGTGTGCCTGGCTCCCAGCAGGTAGTGTCGCCAGGCCTTGAAGGCAGCTTTAATGGCCAGTAACTCTTTGTCGGTGATGGCATAATTGAGTTCTGCTGGAGTGAACTTTCGTGACCAAAAGGCCACTGGATGCAGTTAGCCCGTTAGTGGGTCTTTTTGGGACAAAACCGCCCCCATTGCCAGGCTGGACGCATCAGTTTCTACAATGTAAGGTAGGTCTGGTCGTGGATGTCGCAAAATGGGGGCAGTGGTGAACCTTGTCTTAAGTTCCTGAAAGGCCTTTTCAGCTTCCTCAGTCCAGTTAAACTTCTTGTTGCATTTTCTGAGCAATGAGGTAATCGGGTGTACAACTTGGGAGAATCCAGGGATGAATCGATGGTAGAAATTTGCAAACCCCAACATGCTCTGCACTCCTTTGATTGAAGTGGGGGCTGGCCAATTGAGGACTGCATCCACCTTATGAGCGTCCATTCGTATGCCTTTGGGGGAAAAGGATAAAGCCCAGCAACTCCACTTCTGTAACATGGAACAAGCACTTTTCCAGTTTAGCGTAAAGATGGTTTTCTCAAAGTTTGGTCAGGACTGCCCGTACGTGCCCAATGTGCTCTTGCTCAGATGTTGAATACACCAGGGTGTCGTCGATGTATACAAGAGCGCAGACGTGGATAAATTCTCGGAGGACGTCATTCATAAAATACTGGAATGCAGCAGAGGCGTTGCATAGGCCGAACAGCATTACTCGAACAGGCCCTACTTGGTACGGAATGCCGTCTTCCACTCATTTCCTACTTTGATGTGCACCAGGTGGTAGGTCCCTCTCAGATCTAGTTTTGTATAGACCTGGGCTTCCTTAACCTGGTCCAGTAACTCCGGGATCAAAGGCAGTGGATAGCGGTTTTTGATGGTAACTTGGTTTAATGCACGATAGTCAATGCACGTCCTCAAATCACCTTCCTTTTTTGGCATGAAGAATAACGGCGCCGCGGCCGATGACTTGGACGGGCGGATGAAACCATTGGCCAGGTACTGCTCCAGGTACGTTTTCAGGTGCTGATTTTCGGGCTCAGTGAGTGCGTAAATGCGCCCACATGGAATCCGGGCTCTGGGCAGCAGATCAATTTGGCAGTCGTAAGGTCTGTGGGGGGGCAAGGTATTCGCTTGCTCCTTCTGGAAAACATCTTGGTAATGGACCGGCAGGGTCACGATCCCTCCGGGGGCACGCGCCATTCCCTCCTGAACCGGGGAACTTGCGAGTTTTGCCTTTCACCCTTTCGGGTAACAGGTGTGCGTACAGCTGTGGGCGAAAACCAATTTGTGAGCTCGCCAGTTGATTCGTGGATTTTGAGCGACCAGCCATGGCATTCCCAGGATCAGCCATAACTGAGGGCTTTAATCAGATCAAAGGCTATGATTTCACGGTGCCCATCTTCGCACAGGAGGGTGAGTTTGGTGGTGCACTCCGATACAGGGCCCGAAGCAATTTTGGTACCATCAACAGTGGTTACTGTCTCTGCAGTTGGCTTGGGGCAAAGGTTTAGCCCCATCTTTGCTGCAAGGTCTTGATCGATGTAATTCCCCACCGCTCCGTTGTCGATGTAGGCTTCCAATGAATGCATGTCGGACGGCTGTTGATGGGGAATTAAGATCACAGGTAGCACAAAATGGGAGGTCTGAAGCTGGATTTCTTCGCTCGACAATTGGACCCCTACAATTGTCGGGCTTGGTCGTTTCCCGATTTCTCTTCAGGGGTTTCTTTATCCGTGGCTGCGACGGTTTTAGGAAATGGCCTGCTTTTCCACAATACAGGGACAAGTGCAACTCCGTCCTTTTATCTCGTTCAGCTTCGGTTGGAGGGGGCCTGACTCCTCCTATCTGCAGGGGTTCACTGGTCACGTCGAGGCCCCGCGGAGTTTGATCTTTGGGTCGTACGAATAAGGGGCGCAAATCCGATTTCCCCGGGTCACTCTTCCTATCTTCCTATCTTGCAGTCGGCGATCCAACTGGACCACCAAACTAATAAATTCAGCACAATCCTGAGGTAGATCCACGACTTGGGCCAGAACGTCCTTTAGCTCCCCACGAAGAATCTGGTGAAACAATGTAGTCCGTTTGTCCTCGGGCCAGTCAGCCTCGACCACCAGCCTATTGAAGTTTGCGATGTAAGTCAGCAGATCCTGGCTCCCTTGACGAAGGAACAAGAGTTCATTGTCTAGAGCCTGCCCATGGTCGTGTCGGGCGAAGAGATTTTCCAGCTCTTGCTGAAACCCATCATAGTCTTGTAACAGAGGGTCATTTCGACTAATGAACGGTACTGACCAGTCTGCCGCACTCCCGCTAAGGTAGGATAACACGAAGGCCACACATGATTGGTCCGTGGGAAACACCCCAGGCCTACACAAAAAGTGGAGGCAACACTGGTTCATGAAGGTAGCGTATCGCCGGGAGTCTCCCGCAAACCGTTCCAGAGGAGCCAGTGGCACTGCCCCAGGGAGGTTGATCTGAACTGGATTGCTTGCGGTGGCTGAGGTGGGCTGACTAGTTCTGGGTAACGGGGCTTGTCCTGCTTGTGACTGGAGAAGTTGCCTCCAGAGGTCATCCGTCCTCTCCTTGGCCACAATAAGCTCCCTTTGCAATGCATTAGTTTCCTGCCGCGCAGAATGGACCTCCGCGCGCAACTGCCCCAACAACTGGGCTAAATGGTCTGTTTCTGAAGTTTCCATACTAGGCGCCCAGGTGGATAGTTAAGTCATGGGCTTTGCGTTCTGTAATGCTCATCTTGTTTCCACGGGGATGCCTCACGATAAGCCGGTAAGCTCTTCAGGACCTCTCACCTTTCCAGGAGTTCAGGCTGTCGAGGATCGGCTTTGGAAGATAGGAGGTGAAGTTTAACTGCTGTTCCTTCCGCTTCAACCCACCTCCCGAGTTCCCTTTGCAGTTCCCCCAGGAAACATCTCTCACCTTGCCTTCTATAAGTATGCGCTCTCCGTCCTGCTGCACTGGGCAGGGGCGCGTTGTTAATGGCACCGTACCGCTGAGTTTCTTCACTGGCGAGGGCTGGAGTCCAGACTGGCTGCAACTCCTTCTTTTCAGGTAAGTCTTTATTGGTGAAAGCAATGTCTTTATTTGGATTTGCATGTAACCTTCTCGCTTCTTCTTGCAGGTGTTGGAAGCTGCGGTGGAAGCCAGAGCCGGGTTCCAGAAGTTAAGAAGGATCGCCAAGCGGCGCTGAGAGCGTCATTGCAAATGGCTAACCTACGCTATTGTTTGTCTTGCAGGTCGAGATGATCTGAAGATGAATGGTCCCCAGGAATCCAAAGGGACGAAAGATGTCTTGAAGGTGGTAGAGGAGGACAACGAGCGTTGGACGACTTCGATCGCCGGAGGATGCTGCAGAGCAGGTGAGGATGGCGATGGTTCTTGCCTTGGACGTCTTCGATTCCCGGAAGATGCTGCCGAGCAGGTAAGGATGGCGATGGTTCTTGCGTTGGACGACTTCGATTGCCAGAAGATGCTGCAGAGCAGGTAAGGATGGCGATGGTTCTTGCCTCTTCTCGCCCCGCTAGGCCAGGATGCAGAGCAGGACCCGGTGAACGTCACGCTGCTAAAGCAGAATAACGCAAAGCGCGTGCCTCTGATCGGGTGTGGTTTAAATCGCCAGGTGGTATCACAGGTGCCTTTGGGGCGGGCCCCGCCCTGGATGCTAGACCGCTGAATGCAGTTTCCCAGTATTCCACATGGGGGCGGCCATGCTTGTCCATTGCCCATTGAAATCCCATCCCAGCTTGTGTCTCCGATGCCAACAGTGTCAGGACTGGCTCCAATGAATCCGAGGGGGACCGAATAAGGTCTTTAGGGCCCCGTGAGCTCTCGGAGGGGATGAGATTGTGACAACATGCCACCAACAACATATGGCCTACCGTCCTACTTTCCCACAGGTGTCCATATGAAAACGGTACCTCACATGTGTGGGTGCACCTACCTGGGCACCAAGGGGAAAGCCTAAAACACCCCTAACCCCAAGTCTTTTCCGATAGCCGAATTTCACGTTTTTCCCAGACGGGCACACCATACAGATATGGGCCTAGACTGTCCAAGCCACCAAGGAAAACAGGGAACCCCATGCATTTCCAAAAAGAGGACATCCGTGGGAATCCGCAGAGGTTTCACTTTTGCAAATCGGCCCAGAATGTATTACCCAGAAAACCCGGCAAAGTCCGAAATGTTGCAAAAAAACCCAATTTCCGCACATTTCACTTGGCTCACCCACCGAAACACGCCACCAACAACACATGGCCTGCTGTTCTGCGTTCCCACAGGTGTCCCGATGAAAATGGTACCTCAAATGTGTGGGTGCACCTACCTGGGTGCCAAGGGGAAAGCCTAAAACACCCCTAACCTCAAGTCTTTTCCGACAGCTGAATTTCATGATTTTTACAGACGCGCACACCATACAGATATGGGCCTAGGGTATCCAAGCCACCAAGGAAAAGAGGGAACCCCATGCATTTCCGAAAAGAGGACACCCCTGACAATCCGCAGCGGTCTGACTTGTGCAAATCGCCCAGAATTTATTACCCAGAATCCCTGGCAAAGTCTGAAATGTGGCCAAAAAAACCCAATATCCGCATATTTCACTCGGCTTACCCACCGAAACACACCGTCAACAACACATGGCCTACCGTCCTGCGTTCCCACAGGTATCCCAATGAAAATGGTACCTCACATGTGTGGGTGCACCTACCTGGGCGTCAAGGGAAAAGCCTAAAACACCCCTAACCCCAAGTCTTTTCCAACAGCTGAATTTCATGATTTTTCCAGACGGGCACACCAAACAGATATGGGCCTAGGGTATCCAAGCCACCAAGGAAAACAGGAAACCCCATGCATTTCCGAAAAGTGGACATCCGTGGGAATCTGCAGAGCTCTGACTGGCGCAAATCGGCCCAGAATGTATTACCCAGAAACCCCGGCAAATTCCGAAATGTGGTGAAAAAAAACCCAATTTCCGCACATTTCACTCGGCTCACCCACCGAAACACGTCGCCAACAACACATGGCCTACTGTCCTGCATTCCCACAGGTGTCCCGATGAAAACAGTACCTCACGTGTGTGGGTGTATCTACCTGGGCACCAAGGGGAAAGCCTAAATCTCCCCTAACGCCAAGTCTTTCTGACAGCTGAATTTCACGATTTTTCCAGACGGGCATCCCATACAGATATGGGCCTAGGGTGTTCATGCCACCAAGGAAAACAGGGAACCCCATGCAATTCCAAAAAAAAAAGACATCTGTGGGAATCGGCAGAGGTCTGACTTGCGCAAATCAGCCCAGAATTTATTACCCAGAAACCCTGGCAAAGTCAGAAATGTGGCAAAAAAAAACCCAATTTCCGCACATTTCACTCAGCTCACCCACCGAAACACACCGCCAACAACACATGGCCTACCATCCTGCATACCCACAGGTGTCCCGATGAAAATGGTACCTCACATGTGCGGTTTGTGGGTAATAAATTCGGGGCTGATTCGTGTAAATCATACCTCTGCGGATTCCCACAGATGTCCTCTTTCCGGAAATGCATGGGGTTCCCTGTTTTCCTCGGTGGTTTGGACACCCTGGACCCAAATCTGTAGATCCCCAAACCGTTTGGGAGTTACAAGTGGTGTAGCCTTTTCCCTTTTGCGCTCTGGTAGGTGCACCCACACATGAGATACCGTTTTCATCGGGACACCTGTGGGAATGTGGGAAGGTATGACATCTGTTGTTGGCGGCGTGTTTCGGTGCGTGAACAGAGTGAAATGTCTGAAAATTGTGTTTTTTACCCCCAAATTTTTCCAGGGTTTCTGGGTAATAGATTGTGGGCCGATTTGCACAAGTCAGACCTCTGTGGAGTCCCACGGGTGTCCTCTTTTCAGAAATGGATGGGGTTCCCCGTTTTCCTTGCTGGCTTCGACACGCTAGGCCCAAATCTGTAGGTTGCCCATGTAGGCAATATGTGCTGTGCCGAAAGGCTTGGGGTTACCAGTGGGTTACCCTTTTCCTTTTGTGCCTCAGGTAGGTGCACCCACACATGTGAGGGACTGTTTTCATTGGGACACGTGTGGGGACGCGGGAAGGTAGGCCATTTGTTGTTGGTGGTTTGTGTCGGTGGGTGGCCAGTGCGAAATTTCTGAGAATTGTCTTTATTTCCAGCCAATTTCAGAGACATTTCCCTCTGTCCACTCACCGAAACAGGGTTACCCATTTCCTTTTAAGCCCCAGGTAGGTGCACCCACCTATGTGTAGTACTGTTTTCACCGGGACACGTGTGGGGACACAGGAAGGTAAGCCATGTGTTGTTGGCGGTGTGTTTCGGTGGGTGGCCAGAGCGAAATGTTTGAAAATTGTCTTTATGTCCAGGCAATTTCAGAGACATTTCTCTCTGTCTACTCACCGAAACATATCGCCAACAGCAGATGTCATACCTTCCCGCGTTCCCACAGGAGTCCAGACAAAAACAGTACCTCACATGTGTGGGTGCACCTACCGGGGCACAAAAGAAAAAGGGTAACCCACTGGTAACACCAAGCCTTTCGGCACAGCACATTTTGTTCATGTGGGCAACCTACAGATTTGGGCCTAGGGTGTCGAAGTCAGCAAGGAAAACAGGGAACCCCATGCATTTCTAAAAAGAAGACACCTGTGGGAATCCAAAGATGACTGACTTGTGCAAATCTCCCCAGAATGTATTACACACAAGCCCTGCCAAAGACCCACATGGGAGAAGGGTGCCCAAGGCCAGGGATATTACCGCCGACTTTGCTGGAGCTCTGGCTGGCCTGCGTTACAGCTTCTCCCCACCAGGGAGTCCCGGCAGTGTGCCAATACCTCCCGGAAGGGAAAAGCTGTAATGCAGCCCAGCCGCAACTCCAGGACGGTTGGAGGTGATGTCTCCGGCCTTGCATATCCATGAACCATGTGGGTGTACCGTCCCCTAAGCACAGTGGCAGCTCCAGGGATCCCCGGCAGGATCCCCATTCCTCCCTGGAGGTGACACCTGTAAAGTAGCACAGCCAGAGCTGCAACCTGGGCTTGCAGATGGACAACCCACATGGGAGGCTTCCACTCCCAGGGAAACACCAATGTTCTGCTGGCATTGGGGGCAATTTGTGGCCTGCCCATGCAATTGTGTCCCAGCCCACCAAAATATCTGCCCAGACGGCCCATTCCCACCCACCACACCAACAATCCAGCCTCAGGCTCACTCATCCCACTGACAGTGGGCCAAACCATAGAATAATAAAAAACAGTACTCACATAACGTTGCAGCTGCTTGCGTAGAAAAAGCTGTAAACAAAACAAAAAACATGTGTTACCTACGGTCACACCAGCAAAAACAAAACAATACTTTCCAAGCATGCTCCCCTTGCAAGCCATCCCTGTTGGTCTACTGAACCTCACCCCCCACCCAGTGAAAACCCATTTGCCCCTTCCTACGGGCAGATATCTGCCCCCAGGGAGGGCTGCATGAAGTGCCCCCCCACACTCTGTTTGGGGTGGGAGGAGAAGCCCACCCCAAAATGTCGGACTGGCCCCCCAGTGGGTGCGGGAGTAGGGTTTGGGCACCCTAGGGGCAGATTGGCACACCAATGTGCCCCTCTGTGCCAAGGCAAGTTTGGTAAACAAAGAAAAAAATTGAAAATGGCAGGCTGCACTTTAGAGGGACTGAGGGACACCCTACACATCCAGGGAACTTTGTAATGTGAAAGGGGGTGCACCTGTCCACCCCCACCCCAAATGGAGGGGCGGCGCATCTCATGTAGCCCTCCCTGGTGGAAGATAAGGGGGGCTGTGCTGCACTCCTCCCTGGGCTCAGGTGTCCCTTCCTAGGAGCAGATATCTGCCCCCACGGAGGGCTGCATGACATGGCCCCCACTACATTGTGGCAGGGGGGCAGGGGGTCACCACCCCTTCCCATTAGAAAATTCCCCGTCGGTTTGGGGTGCCCCGCAGCCCCCCCTAAAATGCAGTCAACCATCTTCACTTTTTTCCTTTGGTAACCCAACGCCCCTTGGCGCAGATGGGCCCAATAGTGTGCAATCTGGCCCCAGGGTGCCCAAAGTTTACTGCCCCACCCATTGGGGGGCCTGTCCCACAATTTGTGGTGGCCCTCTCCCCCTCACCCCAAATGGGTGGTGGGGGCACCTCATGCAGGCCTCACTGGGCCTCCTACAAAAGGCTGAGTGAGGTACACTCCCCCTCCATTTGATGTGGGGGGAGAGGGCCACCAATAATTGTGGGACGGGTGCCCCAGTGGGTGGGGCAGTATGGTTTGGGCACCCTGGGGCCAGATTGGCACACCAATGTGCCCCTCTGCGCCAAGGCAAGTTTGGTAAACAAAGAAAAAATTTGAAAATGGCAGGCTGCACTTTAGGGGGGCTGAGAGGCACCCTAAACTGCCAGGTAATTTTCTAATGTAATGGGGGTGGCGCTCTCCCACCCACACCAAATGCAGGGGGATCTCTTTCAGCCCTCCCTGGCAGCAGATAAGAGGGGGACATCTCATGCAGCCCTCCCTGGGGTCAGATGCCCCTGGCTAGGAGCAGATATCTGCCCTCAGGGAAGCTACAAGGGGTGCCCCCATTTCCCCTTGGGGTGAAGGGGAGTGGGACACCCCCCTTTTCTGTAAAATAAATCCATGGTGGCTAGTGGAGCCCCCCCACTGCCACCCAAATCTCCCTTTTGTTTTATATTTTTTTATTTTTTTCATTTTGCCCCTTCCCTGGGAGCAGATGATCAGCCATCTGCCCCCAGTGGGGCCCTAACCTACAGGCCCCATCCTTAGGGGGGCCTGCACACTTATTCCTGGTGGCCCTTCCCCCTTCAATTGGATGGGGGGCCACCTCATGTACTCCTGTCTGGGGGCAGAAATCTGCCCCCAGGGAGGGCTACAAGGGTTGCCCCCCCTTTCCACTTGGTGTGGGAGGGGGAGGGCCACCACCCTTTCATGTTGCATTTTTTTTTTTTTTCAATTTGCCCTTCTCCCTGCGGGCAGATGATCAGCCATCTGCCCCCAGGGTCTGCACATATGTGCCCCCGTGCTTTGGGGGCCGGAGGGGCTTCTTACCGTAAGCAGCCCCCACCTCCCCCACCTCTCAGACAGATCCCTGGTGTCTAGTGAGCATTGCTGGGCGCGGATCGAGCGCTTCCAACGACACCTCCCCCGATCTCCGGCTTGAAATACAGCCGGAGATCGAGGGGAGAAAGGTGGAGACTCACCTTTCATTTTCATGCCGGCAGCCCAAAATGGCTGCTGTGGTGAAAATGACTTTCATTTTCATGCCGGAGTGCATTACGCACGCCGTCGTGAAACTGAAGGTAATTCAGCCCCCGGGCAGTGAGGGGGGACCTCTCCCTCACATAGCCCGGGGGTTGGATTACAGTTTTGAGCGAAAACCAAAAAGGATGAGCTATCTCGTCCTTGGCACTACCGAGGTAATGTCAAGGACGAGATATCTCGTCCTTGGCACTTAGGGGGTTAAAGGAGGTTGTGCAAAAAACAATATGGTGAGTGAGGGGGCACAATTAGAGAGAGGAAATAGGTACAATAAAGATGCAGTAAATAGTAGGGAGTTGAGTAATGATAGATGGCCCGATGATATGTGTCCCTGAAAAGCAAATGAATAATAAGAACAAAGATAGAGCAACGGAACACAAGATTGAAGATACTGATATCTTCGCCTCGCCGCTATTCATACCAAGACCTCAACTCAATTTATGAATTCTACGGCATCCATTGACATGTCATATAGTAAACCTACACCTAGACCATATTTTGGTTTTAAGAACCCCAGTATTCCTACATATGACATTCCACTTGCGGCTATGAACATAGGCATATATAGCCTAACTAAGATGTATCAACATCTATAGAAAAAAATTAAAAAAATGTTAAAACAATGAATGCCTTTCATGTTAGTTTGAAGAGCCCAATCAAATTCACCTGAAAATGACCGAGATGAAAAGTGAAATTTAGCATGAGCTTAAGTCAGTTAAGAAAAGGTGTGAAATAATGATGGCATAGGCAATTTAAATGGTGAACCAAGGAGTGAATAACAATTTTAGTGAAGAGATAATGGTAGAGGAAGGTTCAATTATTGCAGACACACAAGATGATGATGTGATAGAAATAGAAAGACTAGACCAACAATCTAGTGATAATGTAGAAGAAAATGAAGCAACACGTGAAAGGGAACATACAATCAACACAGAAGCAGATAACAGATGTGGTAGTACATGTTCTGAGCATAAACAAGAAGAGGAGCAGATATATGACATGTTCTACAAGCGGAAAATAGTAAATAAAAAGACAAGAGCTCGACAAACTAAAAAAATCAAAATAATCAGGGAGAAAATAAAAACAAAAATCAAAATACAGAGAAAAGAAAATTCATAAAGGAGCTCACTACTCCACTGCATAGTGAGAGATGTAAAAAACCCAAAACAAAGTTAAAAACCAACAGGCAAGAGATGAAATGCAGGGAGATGACAAGCAACAAGAGGCAGCACAACAGGGGGATATGGCTGCGGAGTAAGAGCAATATGCGAATATGAGCATACTTATGAACATGACCACACACTCTATAACCTCTTATCAATCAGATGCACAAAGAGAACAAATAGATCAGGAAAATAATATGAATTTTGAAAGAGTAAATACAAATGTAGGGACTACGGAAGGTGAGTTCAAAACATTGGAACAGAAGAGGTGTGAGAATAGACATAGTGATAGGGAAAAGGTGAGATCAAAGAAATACAAAGAGAAGACGATCTCAGAGACAAAGGAGAATAAAGAAAGAGTAAATAAAACAGAAGGGCAATTACTGGAAGAGCCTATTGAATCAACAAACACTGATATACAACAATCAGAATATTTCACTACCAGAATGATGGACAGAGATTACAGAGATCCCTACCCAAATAGGGCATCGATATTTAAGAGAATTGAATAGTTAAGAGAATTGAAGATTTGTGTGCTATAAGATAAAGGGACATAGACACAGTCACTATCAAAAAGAACAACAGAATGGACTCAGCTGATATACATGTTCCATCTTTGATAGTGAGAAAATCAATATGCTCTGAAAGAAAAACCATTGATGCACAGGGTTTGGAGATCCAAATTAGAAAGGATAGATCAAAGAAAAAAGAACAAAGATCGAGTAACAGAGACAAATGGGGGGTCACCCCACCATGCAAGGAATGAGACGATGCATTGATGATAAACTGCCAAAGTACAATGGGTAGTTTGCAGAGGGAAGTTTATTTTAATAACGAGAAGCCCAAGATCATAAAAGTCAAACCGGCTAAATGGTCATGGTTAGCGGGATCTAAATTGGAAGCCAACCATAAGTTAAACGATTAGCAAATAGGGGGAACTGAGAAGCAGCAATTCACAATTGGCATTTGGAATACCAGAGGCCATTCACATTTAATGAACCCTGATAGAGCTAATGTATTGAACAATTTTGATATCATATTACTACAGGAAACACGGTTGACTGTAGAACCAGTATGGCCGAACCAGCAAATTTGTTGGGTGTCGGCCAAAAAACAGGCTAAGGGGAGACCCATGATAGGTTTACTTGTAGCCCTAAAAATAGTTAAATATGACATTCCCAATCCACCTATAACAATGGCCATCGTAAACACGTATTGGAATCCTGTTAGAATCCCTGATGACCAATTTATCTCACTTGTGTCAAACATACTGGATGAAATAGATAGAGATCCAATAATTGCCTTAACAATAATTGCAGGTGATTTGAACACTCACTGCATAAGTAAAACAAACAAATTAACAACAAATAGGGCAGAGAATGGCTCAGATTAATGGAGCAAAGATATATGGTCATGTTAAATGGCTGCTTACAGGGTGATGTACCGCCGCAAGCCAATTGGAAACAAGGGATGTTATCAGCAATCATTGATTTTGTATTTGTCACAAGAGAATCATTAGACATGATAACCGATTTTAAAATATTAACAGCTGATTTAAGTGACCATAACATATTAGAGATTGAATTTTCCTTGTAATCAAGTAAAACAGAATTTCTTTAACTATGATCTTAAAGTAAATCAAGGATTGAATCTAATAAGATGGACAGAGCCTAAATTAGAAAAACTACTAGGTCATTTGACTTTGTCCCCACAGAAATCATATCTAGATGTTTTACATCGATTTTCAAAAGTGGACAATTGTAACAGTGACCCTAGACCATACTTTATGATCCAATTATAAGAGACAAGAAAAGGGAAAAAAGAAAAGCCATCATAAAAATAAAAGTTGAACATAAATATGATTATAAAGAGCAGTTCAAGACAATAAACAATAAATGCAGATTTTTTTAAACAATATAGAATTCAAAAAGTACAATTAGAAAGCGAAACAATTATGAAAGCAATAGCTAGCAAGTCGAGTGCCCAAATATGGTCATTGTTAAAAGATGGAGCCAGGATAAAGACTGAGTCTAATATCATTAATGTCATAGGTGAAGAGGGGTGGGCAGAACATTTCACGAAATTATTCTACAATAAGAAATTGATGATGGAAATACCTGACGTGTGCTCTAACACCCAAAAACAACTTGAGATTGAGGTGGATACGATAGAAGCAATAATAAAAAAATGAAGCACTTCTAGGGCCCCTGAGCCAGATGGCATAGCCAATGCGACACATAAGCTACATCCAATAAAATGGTTGTTGATTCTATATCAAATATATCAAAAAATTCAGAAAACTGGTGAAATACCTGACTCGTGGAAACAATCGATAATTTTCCTGGTTTCTCAAAAGGGAAAAGAATGGATCCTGACAATTATAGACTATTGGCTTTGATGGATTAAGCAGGAAAGATTTATGCAAAAATCATACTTCTGGCTCTAAAAAAAGGGCTAAAGGATAACACATTATTGAACAGTAATCAAGCAGGATTTGTGGCAGGAATACAGCTCCAAACTTGTACATAATTGAAGCTCTAAAAAATTAAACGATAAAGACAATAGACCAATTTCTATAGCATTTATAGACTATAAGCAAGCATTTGACACTGTGTCCAGACCTTTGTTGTGGAAGAAACTGAGAACAGCAGGATGTCCGAGTTACTTGCTTAGAGCTATACAAAGGAGATATATATATAGGAACTTCAGTATAAAATTAAATTGAATAGAGAGGAGCTGCTAACAAAAGAGATTGAAACTAACATACGATTGAAGCAAGGATGCTTGTTAGCTTCCACCCGCTTCAATTTTTATATTAGAGAGATACATCGCTACTTTGATAAAATCAGATCTTTTCCGCCTAAACAAAATCAACTCCCAATTAAATACATGCTGTATGCAGATGTTTTGATCGTATTAGATCAAACTCTTGTAGGATTAGTGAGAATGGGAAATTAAGCTTGCAAAGAAATCCACATTTAAGAACAAATGGCAACTTGCTGGAGAAGTGATAGAAGTTATAAAGCAGTACAAGTATCTGGGAACAAATATCAATGATAGCCACACCGATGCGCCCTATCAAGAGGAATGAAAAGGGAAAATAATTATGCTTTGCTCGCAGGCTAAAAGAATTCAACAAAAAATGGCAAATTTACTTCTACAGCAATTATAACATACTACCATCAAAAGGTAGTACCTGTCATAACATATGGAGCTTCGAGCAAATCTGATAAAGAACAGCCAAATTGGGAATACCTTGAAGGAAGATATTGGAAAGTACTTCTGAAACTGCCAAAAAGCTTTCCTATGGCAGTAATCCACTACGAACTAGGGCTGATATCTCTGCAAGCACTGGATGACTGGAACTCACTGAATTTATATGGTAAATATAAATAGGTGGAACAATACAAAAACACAGCGATTGACATCATTACACAAACATTTACTAAGCCTGCCACAGATTCGATAAATATATGGAAACAAAGGTGTATAAACAATATGACAGAAGCAGGAATTAGTGAAAGTCTCCTGCTAGAAAATGCAGTGGGAGCTAAAGTTAAATATTGGAGATCAGACTGGATAAAGACAAGAAAGGAGTGCTCAAAGGATTAATGTTTTAAAAATTGAACATTTCCACACAAAAAGTTCAATGAAATACAGAGGTATATTCAAAAACACCCAAATCCGCAGTATAGAGTTGAAATGATGAGGTTTCAGTTTAATCTAATACTGACTAGAATGGTAAAGGCAGCATGGGAGAAAAATAAGAACGGTGATGTCAAATGTAGATTCTGCCAGAATGATAAGGAACCGGAAATGCTAAGGCATATCATGATAGCATGTAAAATGTTAAGTTCCTTAAGGTGTGAGATTTTTCTGATTTTTTTTAAATATTATAAAGGTTTGGAGCAAGATATGTTATGGTTGACGATGTATAATAGGCAATATGTATCACTGAATCTAGCGGTTATCCAATACTTGATAAAACTGGAAATGATTGGATCTGCTGGGATATATGTGATTTAAGGGAAGAAAAAAAATCCCATGTTGTGTGACATCAAAAAACTGCTTTCATTGACTTGAATCTCTCCGGATATGAATACATCATATTAATAATCAAAACAGGATTTAGCATTAAGACAGGATGCATGTGTTTAACTGAAAATTATGTAAATGTTGTAAGTTGATATGATGTTATTGATACATTTTATTTTAAGTTATTTGATACTAAGGAGAAAAAGAAATGTGTAAAGTTGAAATTCAACCAAATAAATAAAATAAAAATAAAATATTGCATGTCACATATCAGGAGCTCAGATAACCTTTTCTTGAAATTCACATACTGTTAAACAGAGGACTCTTAACATATGCCAACCAGTAAAATGTGAATGAATAAGAACAATAAACAACATTAATATTCGAGAAAGGGAGAGCTGCACATAAAATACACTCAGAGAACATCCGGGTTCACTCTGCAAGATGACAGCGCGAGCATGTGATTCATCCACCACTGTATAATTTTGTTATTTATTTGACTAGAATTGTTTGATGACACTAAAACAACTCACATATAAACACAGAATGGAACGAAACACAAACTCAGAACCTTGTGAAGGTCAACAATACAACAATGGCATCTGAACTCACGCTGGAGGAACACTACGACAAACATTATGACCACAAATTTCACTATGAAGCCTACCATTCTAAATATTCCATCTTTGTGGAAGATCTCCTGGTACTTCCAGTAAAACACCTTTCTAAAGTATTTCACTCTGGTAAGTCCATTCTCTATATACATGCTTCGTTGCCAGTGTACTTCACTTTGCCTAGAATTTTAGCAATGTGATTTAAAACATTTTTTAAAAGGTGCGTCGATAGCAAATTTAGATCATTCAATCTTTGGGAGAAAAGCCCTCTCAGGGACCAGTGAGATAACTCTGATTGAAAGCATCTAGAAGACAATGGTGCCGTTGCTCCCGTGAAGAGTCTGCCTACTGTGCTCGCTGCGTCCTGCAGGGTCAGACCTGTTGGACACTGCAGCTCCGGCAGGCAGACTCATAGTTTGCTGGTCCGTAAACAAGGGTGCCGGTGAGGTTACTGGCGCCCTTCTTTCCGGACCGGCCTACAAATTCGGCTGTGTAGTAAAAAACAGTGGTAATGCAGCAGTAACACCTCCTTCCCCTACTTGGAATCCAGTTTTAATACCGCCGGACCAAATGATAAAACCATTTGGTCATATCTCAGTGGTAACACTGCAGAGATACTACCAAACTCATAATGAGGTTCAATAGCTCTCCGTGCTCGGACTAGCGTCAAGGGCCATCAGGCAACTCCCGAATGAGGGCCAGTGGAACCCGTTTTTTGGGTTTATGTCGGCCCCCGTAATGACTTAGAACACTGTACAGCTGGTAATTATTAACATTACTAGCCCAAAACACTTAAAACACTCCATCTCAAATGTAGTTTCTCACACATGAACTCACAGGTACTAAAATGGTTTGTTTAGAAAAAATTACAAATTGTGATTTTTGAATGTAGAAGACTATTCCCTGGTGTACGGGTCAATTCTTTGGCTCAGTCCTACTGTATATATAAGCACAGACCATTAACATGAAGTCAAAGACGTTTTTATGGGAGGGCAAAAGGGGCACTTGCCCAGGGCCCCCACCTTGGAGGGGCCCCACAAGGCTGCCTGATATAAAGAAGTAAGACTCCTGTGTTCACCAGACTTAAATAGCACACATCATGATATTTTATGGCATTGTACTGAGGCTCTAAACCTATTGCCTACCTCTTTTGGCAAGTACATTATGCCTCGATCAATTCATCATGTAAGTCTTTCTGTGTTCACTGTGGTATATTTAGTTTGTATGTTCCTTGCGGCACAACTCCTGTAGCATTCTTTGCTTCCTGTGGGAATTACGTTGATCATGTGCAATAGCCATATTTGAAATGCATATTGGTAAATTGAGTGCCACAATAGTTCACAAGTTAGCTCAGTGTGTTAAGCACTCAATGCAGAGATATGTGTTCCTATGCACGATTAGAATAGCACATTCCTGTAAGGCTGGCTGAGCCTTTCCTATGTCTGAAGTTTGCAAGCCTGCCTGCTTATATTCTTGGTCTTGCAGCACAACAGGTGCTATTATCAGCAATATACCTGCACCAGATAGGGTTTACAATAAAAACGAACATGTCATCCTTATGGTGAAGGTCTAGACATTGGTTTGTTCAGATGGGGTGTTGTAAAACCTAGGCAATCACCTTCAACAATCAGCATAAACTGTGAGTCCAAGAGATGAATAAGTATATAAATTTGGGACCAAAGCACTTGTATCCTGGCGTTGCCAGCAGACAATACAGTCATCCTGGTCAAATCATCTAATATCTCGTAAATTACTGTACTGTCTTCTGTGAAGTTTGCTTTTTCGCATGCTGGTAGCATCGTTTAGCCCATTACTTGTTCTTTGTTCTTATGTAGCTTATGTAAGCCATTTGAGTGGAAGGGGTGGTAGACAGAAGGGAACGAACCAGATGGTGCAGGGCTCGGGCAAGCATATTTTAAAGTCTGCTTGTTTGACATAAAAAACGCTTTGCATTTTTGTAAAAGTCAAATGTTTTTGTACACGTTTATAAATAACAATTTCACAAGCCAGTGTTTTGGAAGTGTGTAAAGCTTTAAAACACAAAAGACAAACCCGGATTAAAACTGTTAAATCATACTGATTGCTATGCTGGTACTTATATACTTCTCTTGATGATGGCGAGAATGAAGCTAGAATGATTATGTTACACCCTTCCATAAAATTTTGTTTTTCAAAATTGTCATGTTTGGTAATGTGATTGGTGTACTTTCCAAGTCAGTTTTATAAAATTTGATTTTTTTAGTTCATGGTAAGAACTGGTAATTAAAGTGTTCAAATGCAGAAATTGCAGAGCTGGCACAAATCCCCGATTCACCAGTGTGTGTAATGCTAGGCATCTAATTTAATCTTGTATTTCCTAGCCTCTCGAAATTGCCAGTCGCTAAACCTATCAAAATTGTAAGCCCTTCAGAGTGATTTCCTTCTCAGGGTATGATCTTCAAAACAGCCTCACTCATGGTTTCATTGGCTATAGTGTTGCTTCTACCATAATAGTGAGCATTGATCTATTGCACACCACAGGCACTTGTTCCTTTGTTCTCTAATGGCAACACTATTTGAAAACCACGCCCCACTTCTAATCTCAGTCTGTCTGGATACAGCCACTTTCCGGTAGCTTCTAATCTGTATCCACTATCCATGCTATGATATGTGTAGCTTTCTCCTTCCTTCCAATTGGTCTCCTCTGTCCATGTGTGAGTACTGTTGCATTCTGTGAGGCAGCAAATGTGAGTTCTCTATCTATTCTGAGTTTAATGTAACTTTTACATGCAGTCCTGCATTAATACTACAGGCGGCATACCTTTCTGGATGCTACTGATAAAAAGTCTCCTGTATCTATGCTAGAACAGAAGTAACCTCTTTGTAGACTGATAATGTTGGCAATCAAATGGTACATGTTTATCATTCTGATTAGAGCAAGAATGAAGAGGGTAAGGGGACTTAAAGGGAGTAAACACGCTTATTTTGAATGCTGTGAGGCAGCACATCAACCTATGGGGTGTTATTGCGGCGGGGACAGGGCAGATATTCTTGATCACTTAATTACTTTGGTTTGGTGGAGGGGCAATATTCCAAGATGGCTTCTAGTACCGCCAAGTGGTCCCATAACACCTTCACCGAGTACCGGCTCCCCAGTAACCAGCGGTTTGCAATCTTGGACTTGTAGTTTTGCTTTTTGTGCAAGTTTAGACCCACAAATCATCATATGTTATTGGCTAACCTTTATCTCCATCCCACCTGTGCTTCTCTTGGCTATGCTCCCTCCCAAACGCCCCTGGATGCCTTATTACTTACCAGAAATGCTCTCTTGCAAAGTATTTAGGAATTCCATTCATCATACCATCTTCTTTTATGGGTACAGTTCCCAGAAGTGGGATTTCTGTTGTCATTCCATGTGTTACCTATAGTGTTTCTGATCAAAGCACCTTCTGCTTTCACCAATAACATATGAATACGAAAAGCCATATTTATGAGAAATTGAAACCAGGCAAGACTTCTTGCACCATTCTGATGCAGCAAGTCACTCATTCCCTCCCGGTATACTACAAGTTCCCTCATAAGCCATAGTGGCAAGCAGTATAGTAAAGGTTGCAGCTTTATCAAATACTCCAGCCCATACCAGCCCAACTCTAGTTTAATTGGTAAATTTGCAGTACTTTTGGGAAGATTAAAGAGCCGCTTGAGTAATTTATTTTCCTCCCAAGCCAAGCTGCTGTATCTAAATACCCCCACAGTTCTGCTCCAAATACCACGGTGGGCACAGCCGGAATTTGACAAAGTTCCATACCGTGGGAGATACGTTTCCCTCCATATTGATTGTTGAAGCTAAGCACCACCAGACCCCGCCTGGAGAGGGTATTTAAGCTTTTCTTTACCTGACTGCTCCAATTGCAATAATGGCATTTCAATAACCCCAAATAGATATAACCCTCAAGATTACCCATAGAAAAGGAATCATATTTGTGCATATGATAGTTCTTAGGGGTAAAGATCATGGATTTAGTCTTTGACAAATTAATTTATAAATCTTTATCCTGGCCTTAATTTGAAAAAGCAGTCAATTGTTTAGTGTCGGCTTATGTGAAAAATGATCGGAGTACTAAAGTGTCCCGATGGCCACATATCTCAGTGGCAAGGTATTACATTTGCAAATATCCTAGTGGTAAATTAGCAAAGTGGTGGAGTATCCACACGGCCAAATACACATTTCCTTCCCAACAATATGCACACATTGGGGCTGTGAGTCTTCTTCAGCTCTTGATGTCACGAGTCATTAGACTTTGACTTTTGACACTCATGTACCTTAAACACATTTCTGGCCCGGTCGTGGCAAGGGGGCTTGAATGTTTCATCAAAACAGCTCTGAGGATTAGTGCAAAGGAGTCTGGTTAAAAGTGTTTTCTTTTTCTGACAAAATGTTGTACCTTTTTTAGATGAAGTGATATGTATATAAAGAGTGATGTCAGTTTTATTATGTCATTCTATTTTTTTATGTTATCATTATCATTGGGATTGTGTGTCACCTATTGTTTCACTGATGGTATTTATTTGGATGCACCAAGACTGTTGTGGTTGTTTTTCAAGGGTCTCAAAAATCATAAAAAGGAACTACGAAAGGACATTTCCTCATCGCCGCAGGGACTGTTGGACTGAGTCCCTCTGCAACTGTGGAACACAAGTGCATATCTAGTGGGACGAATTTTTAATATGGAACCAGCGTGCTTTACTCTGAGGCCAGCCAAACCACTTCCTGCAATCCACCAGTACCCTTCTTCATAGGAACAGGAAAGGGGTATAGAAAATATGCTTGAATCTTGGCTAAACCAAAGAATTATTGTGCCACCCGTGTTCCCTGTAATACTCCTATTTTGTCAAGAAACCTGGAAAAGAATCGTATCGATGTGTATAAGACCTCTCTGTTGCTATCATAGCTGTCTTGCCTGTCTTCCCTGTGCCTCCCAATACAGCAAATATTTCATTTTGCATTCCTGCCTCGGCAACACTTTGTACAGTGCTTGCATTGACTTGAATCTCCGGATATGAATATATCATATTGATAATCAAAACAGTATTAAGCATTAAGACAGGATGCACGTGTTAACTTGGAATTATGTAAATGCTGTAAATTGATATGATTTTCTTGATAAATTGTATTTTAAGTTATTTGCTACTGTTAGGCAGAATTGCATGCAGTACCCTTTGGGGCCACCGCATACAATTAGGACTACAGGTGCAAGTCTACCCAACCTTTTGTATAAGTCTGTACCACACAGTTTTTGGTAGCAAGCTGAGCAGCCACGCTTATCTCAAGAGTGAATGTGAGCCGTACAAGAGGTTACACAGAGGTCTTTCAATCACAGTGGTTCAAGTAGACACTTATACTCAAGGTTTTTTGGTAAAACACGTATTAATTTATTACACAATCATTTAGAAAACATTTCACTAGAAGGAGGCAACTTAATATCATACAATAATACACTTCAATACAAAACTCTAAGATTTGAGACAGTTTGAGCTCCCCTGAAGTAGGAACAAAATAGCAGTTCAATTACTTAGAAGTGAGCAAAAGGGACAAGGTAAGTAGAATAGATCCCATATAGTTGTTAGACAGTGCAAATACTTTCAGTTGACCAGAAGTGTTCAATTCAAGTCAATAGGCCTAGGCCAAAGTCAATGGCTAGTGTTCTGGATAGGAAAGAGTAGTTCTGGTATCAAACAGTAACGTCTTTGCAAAAGTTCTTAGAAGTAGTTTAAGCGAAAAAGAATCATATGTTGGGTCACAAGCTGATTAGGCCTGCAAGTTGGGAAAGTTTCACAAACCTTCACCGTGAGAGTGGCGTTCTCTCAATGGGGTTGTCACAGTACCTTAGTATGACGAAACAAATGCTGCTGAAGTCGTTGGTTCCTGGCAGTTTCTGCAGATCTCACTGTTCCTGAACCTCAGTCGTTGGGACAAGAGGGAGGACGCCGGGGGACTCCTGCACTGCACGGGATCATTGAAGAAAGCAAACAAGTCACTTCAGTTCCAGCTGCTGTAGATTCAAGAGCACAAGCTGGTGTCCCTCTCCCTGATTAATTCTAACCAGCCTTGAGAATGGTATCCAGGTGTCTTACGAGTTGATTGATCCCACCAACTCAAAGGAAGAAGCTTTCCTTGAAGGAGCTTCTCTGTCAAATGGAGTTTGGCAATTCGGACCTGCAGCAGGGCTTCACCAGGCAAACAAACAGTCCAGGAGTTGCAGCAGCCATCCTCATCCAGCTCTTCTTCGGTTCTTTCGTTCCAGTGGTCGACTCTGCTTTCCAGTCCCAGAGACTCGCCTTTTAAACAGTCTCTCCCTTTCATTCCAGCCTATCTGTCACTCACCCAGCAGGGTGGCTGTCCTTGCCGGACAGTCAGCCAGCCAATCACGCCAGAGTGCATTTGGGTCTCCTAGGAGACTAAGCAAAGGGAGTTTTGGGCACCTCCCTCACTTCCTGCCCACCCCAGACACTCAGACACCAGAGGGGTCTTCACTCCTGAAGGCCGCCAAAGGCACACGAACAAAGGGACCAAACCTGGTTTGGCGCGCAGAGACAAAAACTAGAAGGACCTTTCAAAAAGAAACTGAAAAAAAAGTGGACCGGGCCCTGTTTAAACAAAGGGGCTTAACGCGCCATCTTGAAAAATATGGCTCCCGTCATTTTTAGCTACCGGTGTTTGTGGTCGGGAAAAATCATGGTAGTTCGTTGTAAAACCACTGCCACCAGCCTTTCCAATAGGAAAGGGTAGCACTTGACTGCTAAATGAGTATTTACACACACTGGCTACTATGTAATCCCTCCAGCACTCCATTGTAAGATTGTGTGTGCTGGGTCTATGAATTTGGAAAAACTAGTAAAGTCAATTTCACTTTACATTGTCTGGGAAACAATAGTTTATCCGGAGAAGGTATTTAAACCTTTGGGATGTCTCAAAGACATCCCAGTATCATGCACTGTGTAACACATATGAAAAGATGATGCCTATGGAGTTATCTAATAACCCATAAGTCAAAGAACAGAAGTGTAAAACACACATCAAAATACATGAAGGAGTGGGAAAAAAGGCTCACACTCTTTCCAGGTAAAAAAATCAAGTCCTCATAATCCAGCAAAGTTGCTGGGGGTCTCTAAGGTGAAGGGAATTAACACATTTATGAGACTTCTCCCTAACAGATACTAAGGATAAAAAGAAATGTGTAAAGTGGAATTCCAAATAAAACAAATTAAATTAAGAAAAATATGCCATGTCACATACCAAGGGCTCAGATAACCTTTTCTTGAAATTGAAATACTGTTAAACCGAGGACTCTTAACATTTGCCAACCAGTAAAATGTGAATGAATAAGAACAATAAACAACATTAATATTCGAGAAAGGGAGAGCTGCACGTAAAATACACTCAGAGAACATCCGGGTTCACTCGGCAAGATGACAGCGCGAGCATGTGATTCATCCACCACTGTATACGTTTGTTATTTATTTGACTAAATTGTTTGATGACACTAAAACAACTCACATATAAAGACAGAAAGGAACGAAACACAAACTCAGAACCTTGTGAAGGTCAACAATACAACAATGGCATCTGAGCTCACGCTGGAGGAACACTACGACAAACATTATGACCACAAATTTCACTATGAAGCCTACCATTCTAAAGATTCCATCTTTGTGGAAGATCTCCTGGTACTTCCAGTAAAACAACTTTCTAAAGTATTTCACTCTGGTAAGTCCATTCTCTATATGCATGCTTCGTTGCCAGTGTACTTCACTTTGACTAGAATTTTAGCAATGTGATTTAAAACATTTTTAAAAAAGTGCTTCGATAGCAAATTTAGATCATTCAATCTTTGAGAGAAAAGCCCTCTCAGGGACCAGTGAGATAACTCTGATTGAAAGCATCTAGAAGACAATGGTGCCGTTGCTCCTGTGAAGAGTCTGCCTACCATGCACGCTGCGTCCTGCAGGGTCAGACCTGTTGGATACAGTAGCTCTGGCAGGCAGACTCATAGTTTGCTGGTCCGTAAACAAGGGTGCCGGTGATGTTACTGGCACCCTTCTTTCCGGACCGGCCTACAAATTTGGCTGTGTAGTAAAAAACAGTGGTAATGCAGCAGTAACACTTCCTTCCCCTACTTGGAATCCAGTTGTAATACCGCCGGACCAAGTGGTGGTGACGATAAAACCATTTGGTCATATCTCAGTGGTAATACTGCAGAGATACTATCAAACTCATAATGAGGTTCAATATCTCTCCGGGCTTGGACTAGCCTCAAGGGCCATCAGGCAACTCCTGAATGAAGGCCAGTGGAACCCGTTTTTTGGGTTTATGTGGGCCACCGTAATGACTTAGAACACTGTACAGCAGGTAATTGTAAACATTACTAGCTCAAAACACTTAAAAGAATCCATTTCAAATGTAGTTTCTCACACATGAACTCACGGGTACTACTAAAATGGTTTGTTTAGAAAAAATTACAAATTGTGATTTGTGAATTCTCCGGTGTACGGGTCAATTCTTTGCCTCAGTCCGACCCTATATATAAGCACAGACCATTAACATGAAGATGCAAACAAGCAATAAGCTGGTTCCAGGATTCAGAAGGGGTGTGGAGCATCTTAGGATCAGTCAGCGTCTTAGTGGAGCAGGAAAGACAGCATTATGAGTGCCCTCCAACACTAAGCTTTCCCCACTGCCCCCTAGGGGTCTTTGGTTCATGATATACTAGTGTCCCAGTCCAGCATGAACCACTTCAAATAGCAAGGGAATGCAAGGTCAGATGCCAGAGCTCACAGCCTTCAAACGCCAGTATAGCCTGCTAATGCTAGAAATGAAAAGAGGACTTAGAACTAGATGAGGACATGGAATGATACTGACACAGGGAAAGTAAGGAGGCCCTTATGGATACTGTCAGGGAAGAAGGAAAGACACATTGAAACCTCTAGTGATGGGACCATTATCATACACACACTTACAAACACATACACAATCTCACACACACCATTTCCTTTTTGTGCAGTGAAGCGGAATCTGGACTTCAGAGACAGGCCGCATACTCCAGCAACAGTCATTAGTACTGGAGAGATGGCATCCAGGGGCAGGTCTGTAGATGGCGGGCTGCATATGCCAGAAGCAGCCCATTGGTATGAGGGGGAAGAAATTAGGGAAAGTGAGGCCTCAAGAGGCGAACTGCATATGTTAGAAGAGTTCTGCCAGAATATGGAGGGCAAGTGGAGGCAAAACAGGACAGTGGTAATGGTTACATGTGATATCATCACTGGTACAAACATGGACGGTGACTTGCAATTTGTTTAAAGGGCACTAAACACCCTTCCCAACATATTTTTGGACTGATGCAATTATATAAGCAAACTCCAGTGCCAGAATATTTGGGGAAAGTGTTGGATAGTGCCTTAAAAAAAATATCAAGTCACACTCAATGTTTTTTACAGCGATTATATAACTGGATATCAGTGGCAACCTTTGAGGGTGGACCTTGCATGCCACAGTTAGTCCACCAGAATGGAGAGGAGGGAAAAGGAGATCTGAGAATGGCAAGGATGTACTATGCACACCAGAAGCGGTTTGTCGTAATCTTGTGCAAGTTTCAGCAACCTTGGACCAAGAGATGAAGATGCAAGCATAGCAAGACCAGGAAGCGGTAACAAGCGTGTATACACACTATCACTTATATAAACCAAGTGTCAGAATCTCCTAGTCTGCAAAGACCCTGCAGACTCGCAGGGGGACCTGACATACATTTAGTATGCATCCAACAATTTCTCCAATACGGTTCATGTGGTGTGTGATCTGACACATGTCACCAGTATTACAGATGCCTGGCACAAGGTCTATCAAGTGCAAAATCAGTAAAAAACGTATCAAATAAAGAGTATAGTTTTATTTTAAAAGTACATATTTTTGAAAAACAAAACTGAGAAAACAAGAAGGAACCAATAAGAATATTCTAAAGAAAGATTACAGTGGTTGTATGTGGTTCATGGCATGGGCAGTGGTTCCAGAGTGCTACAGAAAAAATGCATAACTATGGGGTGGGGAACATAACTTGGAACAAAGCAGAGGGGAGGGGTCATGGGAATGGCTGGATCAGGGAAGCAAAAGGAAAAGCTCTTTAAACATAACAATCGAAAAATAAATGCAGCAAGGAAATCAATATTTTCAAATTTAAGTTTTTGAACTTAAAGGCACAGAAATGTAAAACATTCAAAATGTGTATTTGTGAACTTTAATCTTTGAGATTTTGTTTTCAAATGCTGGTGTTTCAAACTTGACATTTTCAAAGCGTAGGGCTTTAATGTCACAAAGGTTATATTTCAGCTTTTATGGGTACCCAGTCATTTCACTGAAAACAAAACAGAGCGGTACATTTCACTGAGGTACATAACACCGAAAAACAGCGAAAATATTAATTAAATGTATGTGGGATAGTGGGGTAAGGGGTTAAAATAAGCTGGGATGGGGTTGGGGTGGCGTTATAAGAGTAAAAAAACAGGGGGGTTGGGGGCACACCCCCAATACAAAAGATTATGATTGAGATTAAATGTACCACTGAAATTTGTGTCGGTAAATTGACATATAACCATTTGATGGGGTAAGACAGGCTACTATATATGTATAAATATGCACACACACAGACGCACACACACACCCACACAACCACACAGGTCAATTTTCAGATTCATAACATGTAAATGTGTTACAGCCAATAACATTAGGGCCGTTATAAAGCTGACTGAACACTTGTTATTGTGTCATTTTCTTTTCCTACCAGGGGCTGTTAAAGGTGATACCCTGATAACGATTGGCAAGAGTTTCAGGGTTCCCATGCTCGCTGCACCCGCAGCTTTCTTCAAAGAAATCATTGTTGCAGGAAGTCTGGAGGGTAGAAATGAGGAGTTGAGGAAATGGCTGAATAATGACCCAGATGCGATGGACTATGATGAATCGCTGAAGCATATGTGCGAACTAGAAGGTGACAGGTATGAATTCAGCAAATATCAATGATTTTCTTTCCTTCTATGCATTTGTTTGTTAATGTTGGCCTGGGTACTTCAAGTTCCCAATGCTTAAATTAAACTTTAATTTGTGTAAACATTGTTTGCCTTCTTGTTCGATGGTGCCTTAAATGTGTGGGAAGTAAACAGCTGAACCATACATTATTTAGAAATCCTACATGTATAAAATGCTAAGGATGTCTCTGCAATGAGGGAACACACATAGCCACATCTCACAGTTCTGAAGCCCTTCTCACAAAAAGCTGGAACAACCAGCAGCGCGTACCACTGGCATGGAATTCTGAGGCTCCAGCTGGCCACTCCCACATTAAGAGCCTGTCACGTGGAGGAAATTGATCGACAAACAGGCAAGTCATTGGAATGTACAAAAGCTTTGTTAAAAACTGTGCAGAAATGGTGGCTAGAACTGGAAACAGGGGCGCTCCTGAATAAAACGAAATGATGTCAATATGGTTGTGCAAACCAATAAGTAAATAATCAATAAAATACTCATAATATATTCCAATATAAGTTACTCATAGTGCATCGCTTATTGCATATCCAAACTGATAATGCCCTCAATAGCTTATATTATATATTAAGTGGAATGTATGTATGTGTGTATGTTTGTCTATCTATACAAATCAACACTGTTGAACCCACGTCTACCAAATTTTGCATAGATTCCTCTTTTGTCTGGGGCAAGATGGTAGTCTATGTTTGGATGCAAAAAAATCACTCCATAGACACCCTCATTTACTGATGCTCACCCTGTTTCACTACAGTAGGGCTTAGAAGGAGACAACATTTTGAAAAGTGTCTAAGCAAAAAGTTTGAGGGGTTGGTTATTCCTTGGAAATATATTACTACTGTTTATTACAGCAATGTTAAAGGGAATCAAAACAAAGAATATTTTTTATCACGCCACTCCAATTATGGGGAATGGCAAGGTTACAGTTTACTTACGTTCATTCATGAGAAGAGAGCACAATCAATCAATCTTTCTTGAACATTTTCTTAAATGTGCTCAAGCCATTCGGTGACTAAAACATACCACACAAAAAGCAAACATCGTTTGGAAAATCAATATCAAGAGCTTCTGAAACACAACAAACAGCAGCACGACTTGCCGGCCAGAGGACAAGAGCAACCTTCTCCAGGGCAAATGAGATGCCAGAGAAAACTGAAGCAGGACTTGCTTGCTGACATGAGGACAAAAGAATCATCCTCCAGGGCACATGAGACACCAGAGCAAACCAAAGCAAGACTTGCCGACAAGAGGACAAGAGCAACATCCTCCAGGGCACATGAGATACCAGAGCAAACCAAAGCAAGACTTGCCGACAAGAGGACAAGAGCAACATCCTCCAGGGCACATGAGATACCAGAGCAAACCAAAGCAAGACTTGCCGACAAGAGGACAAGAGCAACATCCTCCAGGGTACATGAGATACCAGAGCAAACCAAAGCAAGACTTGCCGACAAGAGGACAAGAGCAACATCTTCCAGGGCACATGAGACACCACTCGATCAGGACACAGGCAACGCCGGTACCCCAGCTATTATTCTATAAAGTGGTATTCGCACAGACAGGCTACCGGTGTTTATACAATAAAACCAGAGTTCTTCTATTTGTACATTTACGGGGTTGTGGACCAAATGGCCTGGATTTATTATGTAAATGCCCCATAGTTCTTTATAGAGGCTCAGCACATGTCTGTTGGTTTTCATAACCCCACTTATTTTACAATATCCTGCAAATATAAGATCCTCCGGACTAAGACACATACTCGGAGCACGTACGGCAAGCACGGGGAGTTGGCCCAACCTCAATAAAAGTATGAACCATCTCATGTGACGATCTGGGCACAATTCCAAGTATTGTTGCATACAGAACCTCACTCGGGTCAATCCTGCAAACCTGAATAAGACTTTAACGTTGCTAGATGATAATAATTCAGGCACCAATCATGCGCTCTCAACTTAGTCATAAAACTTTGTTTTAGGGTATAAAAATCAGTTGACCAGTTTGGTTTCCAACTTATATCCTCTCATAGTTCCATAATTGAATTCAGGTAATCCTTGCTCAATGTCAGATGTGTATTATTTAACATCAGACTCAACTGCTTTAACAGCGGGCATTTGGGGTCTTCCATCATTTTCAGATATAATATCCCTTGCCTCTCTCTGACCTGCCTAGCTAAGGACCACAGCCCTAGTTCCAACCTTAGAGCGGCCATAGGTATGCACGTTGGGAGCCCCAAAATGCCTTTTCAATACTTGCCTTCCAGCACATTCACCCATTTAAACCTGCCCTCTTTAAATACATTGGTCTTTGGCCATAAAGCACTGTGCGGCTAAAACATTGCTTATAGATGGTCATGAACCGCTTTAAGCAATTTACCATGTCGTATTAATCACCATCATTGCATTTAATTTCTTATTTGCTTGTGGATTTTCCTGTGATTTGGCAGCATTAATAGGGACACATAAGTAGCAATAGTTGTCAACCTGATTCGTTATGCCCACTATGGAGTGCATTGTCTTGATTGGGTGCTTGTACCGGTCAAAATACATATATCTTGTCTTTTCCAGGTTCATTACTAAGTGTTTTTCACTGGCATAAAGCCCCAGTTCATTTATAGAGCATGGATGGCCAATATATGTGTGGTCTAATATCACAATATCATCAGCGTAAGAAAGACATACTAAATGGCTCGGGCGGGCTTTCGACGAGGCATACCTAACTTTTGCTAATCTCCCCGCATGTCTGCCATAGAAAAGATTGAAGAGCAGGGGTGCCAGCATGGAACCCTGTGTAAGAGCTTTCTTCGTCGAGATGTTCGCCGTGCACTCACTCTTGCTGCTCAACCCTACGCAGACGCTGGACTCCTCATGCAGTTGTACGATTACATTCAGCAATACAGGAATGCCACAATCAGCCAATTCACGCCATAGTAGCCGTCTCTGAACAAAATCAAAGGCAGCCTTAGAGTCTATGAATGCTACATATAGCGGGGGTTGGATTTTTTCCAAACTTTTTTTATCATCAAATTCTGGGTTAAAATGTTGTGCATAGGTGCAGACCCTGATCTTGTACACATTTAAAATATTTTCCTCCTCAATCCATGCTCTCAATTCCTGCAATATTATACCAGCAAACACCTTGCCAGGGATGCCAAGCATGAATAGCAGACAATAGTGTCTGGAATTAGATCAGGAATATATTATATAAACTGGGATCAAGACATCTTGCTTCTAAGATCTTGGCCTGATTCCATCCTCACAAACCTTCCTGAATAATGTATTCAATATATCAGCCCATAGGTCCAACTTTTGTTTCCTGACCACACTCGTAAAACCGTCAAGAACCTGCACCATAGATGTTTTCAATGTATTGATTACCTTCAGGAGGGGGGCATGGCTAGGCGGCCATGGCGTAAGACGCGCTTCTGACCGTCTCCTGCCGATCAGAAATGATCCTTGAGTGCATGGGCACCTTAATCCTGAACATTCGCTACCAGAGACAGACCAGAGTTGGTGGGAACGATAGCTGCATCGAATGATGTCACTCCGTTCAAAATTTAAATTGTGCTGGCCGCGGAGGACGGCACTTGGAATCAAAGATGGCGGCCGTGCGAGCTCGCCGAACAAAGGAATGGATGGACTGAGGAGGAGGGCCCTCTGTGCATCTTGAGAGGAATCGTCCCTGGTCAGCCAGGACAGTGGCCCAGATGACAACGTGAAGAGCCTGAGCTGTGCTGCTGCGGAACCTAGAGGAGTGGACGCCTCAGTTGCTGTTACAGGCGTCCAGTGAAGACGGGCGTGCACGTGCGCTCCACAGACCTGGCAGCGCACAAGCACTCTGTGGACCTGACGCAGTAGATACTGGACACTCCCGAGGGGCCCTGAAGGCTGTTGTACATAAGGCAGCAGCATCCACCTGGGACTGGAGGGCAGCAGGGGCCAACAGCTGGCCCCCAATATACAGCTAGCCCGTTGGCTGGTCGATGAGATTGCAAGCCTTTCTGATCTACGGCATCGTGGCCAGGGGCCAGTAGGCCTCGCTTAAAACTGGGGGAATGCCAGACGGCAGGACGTCCTCCAAACCTCTCAAATCCAAGGTGAAGCAGCCTACAATGGAGGACTTCACCAAGTCCCCGCAACAGGCAGAGGGGGCGAGACCTAAGCACACGATTCCACCTGCAGACATTACCCCTACACGCGTCGACTGGCAGATCCTGGAAGCAATTGCAGACCTTAAGGCAACGTGGGAAAGCAAGCTGGAGGCAGCAACTGCCGAACTTAAGGCAGCGCTGGAGCTCAAAATCGGCGCATTGCAAGAAGAGGTCAACTTGCTTAGATTGGACGTGCGGAAAATGGCAGAATGCTCAGATGAGCTGGAAAAAGAAGTGACCATAAACACGACTGCCCGGACCTCTCACGCTTTGGAGATCCACATCCTGAAGCAGCAGGTGATCAACCTGGAGAACAGAGCAGAGGAGGCCGAAGGGCGCACTTGAAGGAACAATGTGCGCATAGTGGGCCTCCCCGAGGGGGAAGAAAGCCCTAACCCCACGGACTATGTCGAAAACAGGTTGATGCAGGAGTTAGGAGCTGGGATCTTCACGCAAGGCTTCGCTGTGGAGCAAGCACACAGAGTGCTCACGAGGAAACCCCCCCCTGCTACCTCCCAAATATTGGTGACACACTGTCAGGTTCCCGACCTCTGCATTTCAAGGTGGGACCAAACGCGGGGGAGCCTGAGATCCAGGGATGGAGCTGGGCATTAGTTCAGGTGTGGTTGAGGGGCGGGAGGGAAGGGGAAGTGTGCTGTGGGGAATAGTTGAGTGAGGGTGGGGGGCGGGCTAGTTGAAGAGCCCAAGTGGGGGGAGGGAGGGGAACAAGCCCAATTTCATGCTGGCCGGGACTGGGACAGTGACCCGGGGAGGGGGGAGGCGGTACATACTTCGCACGGCTATGGATAGTCTCCGGATTGTAACTTGGAATGTAAGAGGTCTCAACAGCTACCTGAAAAGGAATAAAGTAATGGTGTACCTGAGAAGGCTGAAAGTCGATATAGCATTACTACAGGACACCCACATTACTAGGGACAAATTAGAGCTAGTCAAGAGGAAGTGGAGGGGAGCCACCACAGGAGCTACATACTCAGCATATGCAAGGGGGTGGTCACGTGGGTAGCACCTCATGTACCATTCCAGCTGCTTCAGTCCACGCCAGACCCAGATGGGAGAATGTTAGTGGTGCGAGGGATGTTGGAGAATAGGGAGGTCAGCATCGTGAACACATACGCTCCCAATCAAGATACAGCAGCCTATTACAGGGCCCTATATGATAGAAATTAGCCCCCTAATGGGCAGCGCTACCATCTGGGGAGGTGACTTCAACTGTACAATAGACCCCAGGATGGACAGGTCTGATAAGAAACTTGAAAGACCCACCCCTGCGGTGAAGGCACTAACGACCCTCCTGCGGGATTTGGATCTGGATGACATATGGAGGCTGCTGCACCCGGGGGACAGGCAGTACTCGCACTATTCTGCCCCCCACAACTTATATACTAGAGTGGACTACATGTTCGTGTCCTCGGGAATAGCCGGGGAGATGACGGGTTCAGAGTATAAGGCCAGAGTGCTTTCGGACCACTCCCCCTTGGTGGTGGAGTGGATGCATCGGCCCCCCAGGGCGAGAATCCCGACGTGGAAACTCAGAGCTGAGACTTTGCAGGACTCGGGATTCCGAGAAGACCTAAGGGTGGCCATTACCAAATTCTTTGACATCAACACTGGCAGTGTGCAGTCGGAAGGTACCCTATGGGAGGCATTCAAAGTGGTAGTAAGGGGCGTGGCCATATCCAAGTCTAGAGGGCTCTAAGGGGGCATAGAGCGGGAGCTACAGGAAACAGAGAGGGAGCTTGAAGAAATAATACAGTCGGGGGGTACCTCACAGGAAGATACGGCGAGGGTGGCCCTACTCCAGCAGGTTAGCAGCGGGCTCTGGGACAGGCTCTGCAAGTTAAACTATAAAAAGTACATCGAGAGGCAACATGCAGGGGGAGATAAACCTGGCAGGCTGCTGGCGTGGCTATATAAGAACGAAACGCAGTGCTCAGTGATCAGGGAGATAAAGGATGAAGTTGGCCAGACATGGGACACCCAAGAAGGAGTCAATGAGGGATTTCTTAGATTCTACAGGCGCTTATATGAGGATACGGGGAGGAGACAGGGCAAGAGACTCAGGAAACCCTGGAGGACTTAGGACTGGCCAAGCTTGGTCACCAGGAGCAGGAGGACCTAGACGCCCCAATCACTCTTGAAGAACTAGAGATGGTGGTACAGCACGTACCTATGTATAAGGCCCCGGGGTCAGATGGGCTCCCGAGTGAATTTTACAAGACATACAAGCAGGAGGTGCTTCCCCCGCTGGTCGCCATATTAAACGAGGCGTATGAACAAGGGAGTCTGCCGGGGACCCTCAGGGAGGCAGTAATAATCCCACTCTTGAAACCAGGCAAACCAAGCTCAGACTGCGGATCCTACCGACTCTTGTCCATTCTCAACCAAGATAGCAAGATCCTTACTGCCATGTTAGCAAACAGGCTTAAACGCATCATATGGGACCTGGTCCATACCGATCAAACAGGGTACGTGCCAGGCAGGACTATAATGGACAATCACAGGAGACTCCACCACATAATTGAGCAAACAGAAAAGGACCCAGGTGAAATGGCGATAGTCTCGTTGGATGCCATAAAGGCGTTCGACTCGGTGAGATGGCCGTGGCTGCTGGCAGCGCTGAGGGAATATGGCATGGGGCCAGGGTACCTGAGGTGGGTAAGAATGATTTATAGCTCCCCAATCGCCAGGGTTAAAACCGGCGCCATGATCTCAGACAAATGGCAGCTTAGCAGGGGCACGAGATAGGGCTGCCCCTGGTCGCCCATGTTGTACATCCTCGCTCTGGAACCGCTGGCAATATGTCTCAGACAACAGTACGGTGAGATTGGCATCCCCACAAAGGGAGGGACGCACCTCACTTCGCTGTATGCGGACAACATCCTGTTATACCTGCGCTTCCCAGAGGAAAACTTGCAATTTGCCCTGGAGGTGATGGAACATTATGCCACCCTTTCGGGCATAGCGGTGAACCCCAGGAAATCGAGCATGTTCCCCTTGGGGAGATACAGAGGGGTCCCAGTGGAACCAATACCCTGGCAGACCAGGACTTTTAGGTATCTGGGCATCGATATATACCACTCAGTTGAGGACAAACATAAATACAACACGGAGCGGGCAGTGGCAGGCATTAAGAACAGCATGGGGTTTTGGTCTAGGCTCCCTTTGGACATGATGGGTAGGGCGGCGCTGCTCAAGATGGTGGTCCTGCCGAGACTGTTGCACTTCTTTGTGAATATTCCACATATGCTCCCTAGATGGTTTTTTGGGATGCTCCATAGCCTATGAAGGGGCTTCATCTGGCACAATACCAGAAACAGGGTGGCTTGAGGAAGTTACAAAACCCGAGTGACAAAGGGGGCATACATTTACCGAACTTTGAGCTATACTATCTGGCAGGACAGCTTCAGTATGTGACCAGGTGGCTGTCCGAGGAAGAGTCCGCTGAGACCAGGCTTTTGTACAAGGACGCTGCCCCTTATTACCTGAGGGAGGTGGTGTGGTTGCCAAAAACTAAGGTACAGGGAAAGGAAGGGCAAAGCTCCTAACACTGGGCTGGGAAATCTGGAACAAAATGTGGCAGCTGGTGGGAATCCCAACCCCATGCTCCCCGCAGGTGCCGTTGGTAGCGGTATGCGGGGAGGAGCCGCAATTGATAATAGCGATCCGTAAATATTGGGAATCAACAGGACTTGTGACCCTCGGGGATGTATGGCAAGAGGGCTAGGCACTGGACTTCAGTAGGCTGATGGAAGACACCGGGGTGCATGTAGGTCAACACATTACCCACACTAGAGTCATTAAACGGGTGTTGGACAGATGGTCTGCGGAAGTGCTATCAGAGCAACCTGACATGGTCATAGAGACAATGTATGATATCTCCGAGGGTGGGCATGAAGTGTCCCGTATAAACGAGTTACTGATGTCTAGGGTGGGTAAGGAGGTGCTGCAACTGAGACGGGATTGGGAGGAGGAGGTGGGAGAAACCCTGTTAGATGGACAAGGGGACAGAGTTCAGAGGTACCACAAGAAGGTATCTCGCAATGCAAGACTTCAGCAGATACAGCTGTATGTCACCCATAGGACGTATATGACCCCCGGTAGGATTGCCATGTTTGGGCACCCAGTGGCGCTAAAGTGCCCACGGTGCAGGGAGGCAGAAGCAGGGCTGATACACATGTTCTGGGCTTGTCCGGAGGTGGGCAGATTCTGGACAGAGATCAGGCTACGCCTGGCGGATAAAGGGATTGCATTGGAGGTGGAATCAGTATGGGTATGTTTGCTGGGGGAGTTCTCCAGGCCGCGTAACCTGAAGCGCGTTAGTAAACTGAAGGACCTGGCCTACATTCTGGCCAAACGGAGAATCGCATTGTGCTGGAAGGCCGCCCGGCGCCCCAGGATAGAGGCGTGGTGGGCGGACCTCCTAAAATAGGCGGAAGCAGAATCGGCAGTTTGGTACGAAGCAATCAGTAGGGTTGGGGAGGCAGAAGTGGGACCCTTGATAGAATGGAGGCAACTGGTGACCACACTAGCAGGCACCCCCAAGGTGGGTCCCAATGAGGTCACTGCGCAGGAGACATGAGTGCAAAATGAGATACTTTGGCAGGCGGCATGGGAATAGAGGCTCGAGTTAAAGAGGGGGGGACCGCAATGTTTGATGTATGACTATATCGCAGTAGACTTGAATGTACATGTCCTCTAAGTTGTAATATTTGGTGTGTTGATATTAAAAAATAAAAAATATTTTTAAAAAAATTGATTACCTTCAGTATGTATTCCTTACCAAAGGTCAGCACAATAGCTTTTGTAGTCTGCAGCTACCAAACAACCTCATTTGCCAATTCTAGTTGTGAAGATTTTATGTAATCAGCCCAATCTTTCCTTCTAATTGGGTTTGTTATTTGCTCAGCTTTCTGTCCATGAGAGCTCTTTAAATACCTCGACATTTTGCTCGAAATCCTACTGGCTATTATAGTGACCATAGCTTGCCATTGCGCTTTCTTTTCAGAACGTCCCCAACTTTTTACCCAACACTGGTATTCACTCTTTAATTTTTTCACTTCCCTCCCAGTGATGACAGGGTCTAGGCCGACTGGCTTAACATATCGTATCTTTCTCCTTAGGATACGCTTGGCATCACGTATCATCCTATCAAACCTTTTCTGGTACGAATTTCCTTCCTTCAACTGATATGTCCCACTCTGCTATGCAATTCTGGGGGTCAATGATTCAAACCCATCCACAATCTCTTCTGTCATCTTATAGTCCAATGATCCAATCATGTGGTTTCCTTCAGATATGAACACTTTACTAATTTTGACAAAATTAGCAGCTGCCTGGGATACTCTGCTCCCACCACTATTCACTTCAACATCTCCTAACAGTGTTGCTACAGTTATAGGGTCGTCAAACAACACTTCTCGCATTAAGACTGAATGGTCACTATAGATGTTAGCACAAACCTCCATACCTGCAACCCATGGCAACATTGAACTGTTACAGAAGAAGTCGTCTAAGTTGGCTATACAATTCCCACTAGACCACATAGTTCCCCCGGGAATGTCACCTGTAGCTCAACCATTGAACGTACACCACTCACATTACATCATAAAATGAATCCATCTCATTCCCTGATTATAACCACATGGTCTCAACATTTTACAAGTTTATTTATGTATTTATTTATACATTTATAGCAGCGCACAAAGCCTGTGGGCATCTAGGCGGTAGTTACATACAGTGGTTAAGAGAAGGGAGAAAAGACAGTGCAGTGGTTAGTTGAAGATGTCCATTTTCAGGATGACTCTGCCGGCAAAGGCAGGGGGAGGTTATTCCAGAGGCTAGAGGCGCACACTGGGAAATTGGAGCCCCTGCTCTTTTGCGACAGTGTTTGTAGGCCACTCACTGAGGCCTCATGGAGGACTTTGAGATTGTGGGAGAGGTCAGACATTGTTTGGTTGGCTAAGCAGCAATAGGTGATTTTTATTTTATTTGGGTTTTATATAGGGCTTTAATCCAAAGCAGTGTACATGTGATCAAAAACTGTACAATAAATGAAAATTAGCAAAACATAATGTTACATTAACTGGACTGAACTAAATAAGATCTTAAAGAGTCATGCGATACAGAATAAACCGAGATAGAACAAAGAGAATGAGGAAGTGTTGAATGTGAAACTAGATGTTTGTCAGCGCGTAGCAGGGGCACCGCATGCAAGCACATGAAGCAGTAATGAAATGACTCAAATAAAGCAGGAGACAAATGATGGCACGTCTTACTGTTTCTTTACTCAGGCGCGAACTGAATACATGGCGGTAACCCCGCCTACTTAATCACGTGGGTCGCAGCCCACTCATTTAACTGTAATGAACAGAGGACTGTTCCTCTTACTAAATAACAACAATGGAGGTAGGACATTAAATCTCCTCCTCACTAAAACAGAACACGGCAATGTTAATTGAGTTCCTCAATCCACCTGGTGGGCCTTCTGATTATCCTCTTAGATGGGCTGCGTGTTGGTGGGGACGGTCTCGAGATTGCTCTACCACTGTCGTTGTCATCAGCGTCCCTCTCCTCTTCACAGTATTCCGAGTCTATGTCTGAGGAATCATCCATCAGTGATCTTGTAATGGTGTCACTGGTGTCAGTACCTGTAAATGTCCTGAATAAAGATGAGTTTCTGGTAATGGTGCCTTGAGGGCTTGCTGCCGTTATCATGGAGCCTTGAACGTGAGTTACGATCATGGGATCCGGTTTGAAAGCATGTGTGTCCTTCGTGGCTTGGTTTTGTCTTACCAGGACTTGGTCTCCAATCTGTATTGAGCTCGGTCTTGATTGTCTGTTAGTGTCAGCATATTCTTTCATTTTGGCTTTGCTTTCTCGATCTTTCTTTCTGGCGTCCTCCACCTGCGTTGCATCAGGCTTGGATCGTGGGTTGTGCGGGAGCCTTGTTCTTATGATGCGGCCAAACATTAGCATTGATGGGCATTCACCAGTCGAACTGTTAGGCGTGTTTCGGTATTCCCGTAACAAATTGCAAATGGCTTGCATGAACGAGCCATTTGTGATGCAGCATATTTGTAGGGTGCGTTTGAGATTTCCCATAAATCGTTCCACCTTTCCATTTGCTTGTGGCCATAACAGAGTGAGTTTGCGATGCTGGAAACCTAAGTGTTCAGCGAACATGGCAAAATCGTGTCCACTGAACGGAGGCCCATTGTCCGATTTGACTCTGGAAGGGATACCATAATTTGCAAATGTCTTATCCAGGGCTGGTTTGACGGCCTGTGCACTGGTAGAGTGGATCAGATGTACTTCTGGGAATCGTGACATCTCGTCAATTATTACTAGCGCATATTTGCCATTGGCTAATGGGCCGAACATGTCAACCGCTACTTCATCCCACACTTGCAGCGGCATTTCAGATGGTTGGATTGACTCAGGGAACGCGCGCGGAGCCACTGCCTGGCATGGTGGGCACTTCTTTAGTAGTTGTTCCACTCGTTTATCTATGGATGGGAACCATACCTTGGTCCTTAGTTGTCGTTTTGTTGACACAATGCCTCTGTGCCCAGCGTGTACAATATCTAACACTTGGTCTTGCAGTGCTACAGGGATTACAAGCCTGTTTTCCTTCAGCAGTAGTCCTTCGGGTGATGTGGACAGGGTGTTGCGGACAAGTTTGAATGTGCGAAAGTGTTGTTCCTCCTCAGCAGACATGAATGGCATGCCTCTCTGCTTGCGCTGCCACTGATTTGAACGTAGGCACATTTGAACTGCCTGAATCAGTTTGTCTTTTTTTGTCTCTTCCAGCAGTTGGACTGTAGTAATGGACTTGGGTAATGCACTGCTGACCAGGTAGCGAAGGTATTGGTTTGCTTTGTGTGATTGCCGCTCATCACGGGCTGGGAGTGGGTATCTTGAGAGAAAATCTGCAGGAGTTTTGTCCTTGCCAGGATGGTGGATTATTTTGAAAGAGTACTCTTGTAGCCTCAGGCCCCACCTGGTGATGCGGGGCAGCATTTTTGATCTAGGCTTGCCGTAGATCATGGTAAGAGCCTGGTGGTCTGTGATTATGGTGAATGGTCGCCCGTATAAGAATAAATGGTAATGTTTGCACGCCCAGACTACTGCCAGACTTTCTTTTTCGGGTTGAGAGTATGCGCATTCCGTGGTGGAAAGAATTCGGCTTGCGCATGCCATGATTCTTCTCGGGGAGTCTGGGGATGCTCCTCATTTGGATTGCGCTAAAATGGCTCCTAGGCTCATGGGGCTGGCATCTACCGTGAGTTCTGTGTCAGGATCGGGGTCATAGTATGACATGCATGATGCAGTGGCAATTCGTTTTTTGATTTCTTGGAATGCGTCTTCACATGCGGGTGACCATTGGAATTCCTGATGTTTTCCTGTGAGGAGTCGCAGGGGTGTACTCACGGACACGAAATCTTGAATATATCGTGTGCAGTAGCTTGCCATGCCAAGGAACGAGCGTACTGCTGAGACTGACGTGGGAGTGGGCGTTTCTACCAGCGCTTGGACCTTTTCAGGGTCGGGTTGCAGACCATCTTTCGAAAAGATATGTCCAAAGAATTTGAGAGTGGATTTTCTAATCTGACATTTGTCAGGGTTGAGTGTGAGGTGAGCATTTTCCAGAGCCATGCAGACTCTTTACAGAGTGTCATCATGGCTGTCTTGCGTGGTGCCGAAGATTAAGATGTCGTCGGAATAGTTTAGGCAGTTGGGGATGTGTTTTATCAACTGATGTATTTCATTCTGAAATATCTCCGCAGCTGAAGATACCCCGAAGCTGAGCCTTTTATATCTGAAGAGGCCAAGGTGCGTTGAGAAAGTGGTGATATATCTTGAGGCGGGGTGGAACTCTAGCTGGTGATATCCTTTGTTTAAGTCTAATTTTGAGAACACTTTGGATCCGTGCAACAAATGCATCATATCAGTCATTCTTGGGGCGAGGTGTCGTTCTCGCTCTACAGCTACGTTCGGAGCCCTCATGTCAATGCATATGCGAATGCTGTCTTTATTGTCTTTCTTGGGTACTGGTACGATGGGAGATACCCATGGAGTTGGTCCTGACACTGGCTGTATGATGTCTTGCTGTAATAACGACTGGATTTCGTCTTCCACATGTTTCTGTATGTTGAGGGGTATGCCTCTGTAATGTTGTGACGTCGGGGGTATTTGTGGGTTGATATGTAGTTTGACTTGTTTGTCTTTTAGTTTCCCTAGGCCTGTGAAGAGAGCGGGAACATCTGCTGCATCATGTCTTTTGGGCTGGTGGTATAAACTGACATTATTTGATACATTATTTGAATGAGTCCCATCTGAATTGCAGATTTGAAGCTAAGTATGCCGCCCCCGGGCACTTCCCCTTTGATTACATATATCTTGATCTTCTGACACTTGTCCTTGTATTGACAATTCGCCGTGAACATACCTTGGCAGTGCAGTGGTTTGTTTGTGCCATACGGATATATCAATGTGTCTGCTTCTTTCAATGTGTTCTTGTAGTTGAGTAATTTATACGTTTTGTCATTTATGACATTGATGGTCGCTCCAGTGTCAATAAGGAATTCCTTGTTCTGCCCATTTATTTGTAGCAGTAGTGTGGGGCTGTATTCTGCATCTATGGTGTTTCCTATGGCATTTACATATCCCCTTTTCCGGTCCATGCTTGATGAGGATGAGCGCGACTCAGGTTTACTGCTTGGTGAGTCATCTAAATATGTAATCTTTTGTCTGGAGTGACGTCTCTGTGACTCCTGCCTGGTGCTGGTGTGACTCGAATATTCTCTTCTTTTTTCCTGCTTTCTCTCCTCACGCGGTTGGTCATGTGGTGCGCTTTGTGACTGGTGTCTGGAGGCCGCAGGTGAGTGCCTCACGCGGGAACTTGAGCTTTCCCGCCTTGGGTTGCGGTCCTGTCTCCATGTGTCTCTGCTGGGTTCCGTTGATTGGAAGAAATGTATGTTTCTGGACACAGACTGGAAATGATTTTCACCTCTGCACTTGTCGCAGTTGTGGCCAATAGCAGGACACGGCCCAACATGTGGAAATCTGAAACCACACCTGTAGCATTTCTTTTGTTCCGCGGGAGGAGGGTCTCTAGTTGTTCTGATGGGGCATACTGATGCTGTCGAAGCTGATTGTGTGATCTTGATGTTGCCTAAGGATTACGTCTGTAGTGTGAGAGCCGAGTCAGCCCGTGCAAGTTGCAATATTTTTCCTAGCGTTCTGCTTTTTTGAAGTAGTTTCTTTCTGAATTTGTGCGATGCACAGCCGGCTATGGTTTGAGTTTGAGTGCTTCATCTGTTGAATATCTATCAAAGTCGCAATATTTCGCTCTTTTTCTTAACCTCATTACAAATTTGTCCATATTTTCACCACTTTCTTGCGTGGACGTGTCATTCATAGTCAACATTTCGCAGCGGTGCGAAATAAGTATTTAGTGCATCAATATTTCCTTGAAAAGTGTCCATATTGGATTCAGGCATCTCAAACACAATGTCACGCACAACTGGGCCCAAGGATTGTAACAGGATACCTTTTAGTCTGTGCTCTTCTCTTACCCCTGATGCATCTATGTAGATGTGCAGTTCTTTGGGCCATCTAGCCCACCTGGGGGAGAGGCTGCAGGTGTCAGCCATGTCGAATGGCTGCAGGGCTTGTAGTTGTAATGATTCAGATCCGCTATCTTCTATATGCGTGGCTTGGCGGGGTGTGGAGCTGGTGGAGGGGCCTAGGATTCCACTGTCTGTGTTGTCTTCAAACATAATGGGGCCTTTCTGCGTATAATAGTGCTCTGTAGGTGCAAATGAGTCTTTGGATCCACTCACACACTGCTGGGTCAATAATTCTGAAGCACGCTTTATGTGGAGCGTGTCGGGTGGCTGGCGGTGCTTATTATTAACAAGTCTCTGTTAAGTCTTTGGGGCACACGCGTATGAATGAGCATTCCCCAGTGTGTACTACGTGACGTGCGTAGTGCGTGTTAGCAGCTGGGCGCTCTGGTCTGAGCGTTGTAATCCGCTCTCGTGTGTTGCTGATTCCTTACATGCAGTTTCTTTTCTTGCCGCATGTGTTCCGAAACGGCTCTGGTGCTTTGATCCGGGCGTTGGACTGCTGGCACTGCGTCGCCGTGGCTGGGCTCACCTCCGGACCTCGTCGCCGCTTTGAAAAACCTCGTCGCCATTGTTGAATGTGAATCTAGATGTTTGTAAGCGCGTAGCAGGGGCGCTGCATACAAGCACATGAAGCAATAATGAAATGATTCAAATAAAGCAGGAGACAAATGATGGCACGTCTTGCTGTTTCTTTACTCAGGCGCAAACTGAATACATGGTGGTAACCCTGCCTACTTAATCACGTGGGTCGCAGCCAACTCATTTAACTGTAATGAACAGAGGACTTTTCCTCTTACTAAATGACAACAATGGAGATAGGACATTACAGGAAGTACATTCCAGTGCACTGCAGCCAGCAAGGAGAATGAGTAAAAATACGACTGAGCACAAGGAGGATAAGGGACAAGAAGAAGAGGCATAGAATAAAACTAGCGAAGAAATGTAATATTTAAAGACAAGACATAGGAAATTAAATTAGACGTGAGACTGAAATGAAAGCCAGACGAGAGACGAAAGAAAAGAAGAAATAGAGTCACAGGGGGGTAGAAGACAGAGTAGGCGAATGGAAGCGTTAAAGACAGAAGCTAAACGAGTAAGCAGGAAACCAAAAAGAACTGAGGAGCAGTAGAAAAGACAAGAACAAATGTGCAATGAAATCAGGAGTTTTGTGGCTTCAAAAGTCAAGAATAACTGAGCCTTCCGGATATTGTATAGGTGAAAACGGCAAGTTCGTGAACATAGAGAAATGTGATATTTAAATGAGTGATCAGATTCAAAGTAAAGTCCAAGATTACGAGCAGTGGAGGAAACGGTTGAGAAGGAGGTAATGAGATAAAGGATGGAGGGAGAGGAGGGAGTATTGTGCTAGCAGGAAAGAAGAGTACTTCAGCTTTAGTAGTGTTGAGAACCGAAAACTGAGCCGACAACCAGGATTGAATAGCCAAGAGAAAAGTCAAAGGTTTGCGGTGAATATTAGAAGAAAACGATGAGAAGGACAGAAAAAACTGGGTATCATTGGTATAGAAGTGATGGGAAAGACCCGAGGAAGAGGTAATGTCAGCTAAAGGAGAGGTATAAAGAGAAAATGGAAAAGGACAGAGAACAGAATCTTGAGGGACACCATAGATGAGTGGGAATGCGGCAGAGGAAGACCCTACCCAGGAAACTAAGAAAGTTCTTTGAGAGAGATAAGACATGAAACAGGAGAGAATTGGGCCAGGGAAACCAAGAGAAGACAAAGAAGCAAGGAGAAAGGAATGATCAACAGTATCAAAAGCAGCAGAAAGATCAAGCAGAATAAGAAAGGAGGAATGTTTGGGAATACAGAACATAAAGAAGAGAATCGAGAACAGAGAGACCAGCCGTCTCAGTGGAATGAAAAGGACAGGATCCAGATTGAAAGAAGGAAGAATAGCATTATCAGAAACAAAATCAGAAATTTTAGAGTAAATAGAGCACTCAAGTAGTTTAGAAAGATAGGGTAGTAGAGAAATAGGGGAGAAATTAGAGGGTAGTGACTGATCAGTAGAAGGTTTCTTAAAAATAAGAATAACAGAGGCATGTTTGAATAGAGATGGAAAAGTAGAAGTAGAATGAGAAATTTTGAAAAAAGAAGTAAGATAAGAAACATGAGAAGGATAGACTTTAGTGATAAATGTCAACAGTATTGGGTCGATAGGGGAAGCAGTAGGATGCGCCCGAGCCAATAGGCGAGAAGTCACTTCATTAGTGATTCGAGTGAAAGAGGAAATCATTCCTGTAGGAACAGGAGCAGGAAAGCTAGTAGAAAAATGAGAGGTAGAAGATTCAATAGCAGAAGAGAAAAATAGGACAAAATCAGGAGTGATGAAAAGAGTCCTAAAAAGACTCTTGCATTGTATTCCCTCTCTGATCAGGAACCAGTGGATATATCTCCTGTCTTCGGAGATGTGTGAGTGCTTACTCAACTCTATCGCTGCCCCAAGGACATTGCTCTGTATGACTTGTAGTTTGTTCAATTCTTTTTCTGAAGTACCACACAGTAGGGAATTACAATAGTCCAACTTGGACATGATGAGTGCATGGGTGACAGTGAGATGATTTACTGTGGAAAGGAACGGTTTGCACGCATAGTTGAGCTTTGTGGCGTGAGCTGAGGTTGATGTCATGTTAAAGCTTGCATCCAGGTAGACACCTATAGTTTTTACTGGTGTAGCGACAAAAATTGTATGGCAATCAATGATGAATGATTTGAATGTGTTGTCTAGTTTGGCGAGGCAGGCTGGCGAGCCGATGAGCAGTAGCTCTGTGTTTTCATCGCTTAAGCAGAGGCTATGCAGGGCCATCCATATTGGAATATTTTCATAAATGTGTTTACCTTGATCGAATCTTGATTGTAGTCGCCTGACTGGGGGATGAAAATATGTGTATCATTGGCATAGTTTGCATATGACGTGCCAAGGGATCTGAGGAAGTCAAATAAAGGCTTTTGTATATATGTTAGAGACAGTGAGTGAGACACAGGATACTTGAGAAACACCACAGGAAATAGGTCTAGGGGTGGCCATTGCGTTACCTGCGAAGACCCTGAGGTTCTGTCGGATAGGAGGAGGAGATCCATTTGGCAGCATCAGGAGAAAAAAGTGTGCAGAGGTTGTGGGGAGACTGCACGGTATCTGGTGGTCGACAAGGTCGAAGGCCGCTGAGAGGTCAAGGAGGATAAGGAGGGAAAGCTTTCCGGCAACAATAGCGTCATCCAGTTGTTTTTTTAGATCCAGGCGGGTCGTCTCAGTTCCATGTCTGGAACGGAAGCCTGATTGCCTGGTGCCTAGGATGTGGTGGGATTCGGGGAAGTATCGAATTTGGAGAAAGGCTACTCTGTCAATAATTTTCAAGAGGAAGGGGACATTAGTAATAGGCCGGTAGTTGCTCAGAATCCTCGGGTCTAGAGAAGGATTTTTGAACATTGGGGAAATCCAAGATTCCTTGAGGGCCGGTGGGGATGGAGCAGGTCACAAAGGAGGATTCGGTGACGGCAGAGATTAGAGAAAGCAGTGGTTCAACGCAGTCTTTGAAGAGGGATGCTGGGCAGAGGATGCCTTTGCATCGGAATGGTTTAATGCCCTTGATAATGGTGGCAAAGTCCGGGACTGAGATTGGTTGGAATTGGAAAAGAAGGGTGTTTATTGGCATGTCAGGTTGAGGAGGCGGTGGTGGCAAGGCCACTATTGTGCAAGCACGCTTGGTGGTAATATTGGTTTGGAGCGGCATAATTTTACAAGTAAAAGAGTCTTAGACATTGCCCCACCAGGTGTTGTCTTTTACCACTCGTGCTGGAGGGACGATGTGATTTTTTACCTCATGCAAGATTACAAATAGTTTGCATGCATTGGACAGGGCCTTAGCAATCCGATCATTGTAGGTGGTGGCTTTAACTGCGTGAATGGTCTGATTGCATTTGCTGTCGATGTCTGCAAACAATGCTTTGTTTATGTTGATTGGGTACTTCTGCCAAGTGGCTTCAGCTACCCTTTTTTGTGTGTGTAAGGCACGGAAGAAGACACTTGACATGCACTGACTCCAACAGGTGCATCATCAATACATTGTGCATTTAAGTCACCACCATCTGTAATCAAGCCGGTACTGTCCGACTCAACTCAATTGAGTACTACTTCGGACGATCATATATCATAAACAATAAGCATCCAGTGTCTTCCCCCAACATCACAAGTTATTCCTCACAGCCAGCACATTCCTTTCATTAATTGGGGCATGCCTTTGGTGTCCATCTAATCTGTTTTTTTACACCAATCAGTAGGCCACCAGATAGACGTTCTAGAGGTCCTTCACTTGCCCTATTTTTAAATACTCTGTATCCATTTAGCTGCTAATCTACTGTCAGCCAGCTCTCCTGGATTAAAAGAATATACACATCAGAAAGATAGGATAGTAGACCATGCTCACAACAACAATGACCAGGACCTCTAATATTGAATGAAATTATCCTGAAGTTTCACAGCTTTTCCCCATCCTTCTAGGTAAGAAGCTCGAAAGGCAATTATAATCATCAAAACCCTTCATTTCCTTTCTACTCGTATTCCCACCAACTACATTTCTCCTCTCTTTACTAGTAGTAATCCTCTGATCTGACTGCAGTTCACTGAGAGTTTTCTGTTCTTCTATGGGCTGTTGCTCTCTGCGCCCCACCCAATCGTATCCCATTCTGAGGAATGCTGACAAATGGCTCTTAATCAAATTCACTGTATCACTGTTATAACAATAAACATGTGTGACCCGCCCATCTTTACAAGCCAAAGGTTTCACATAGAATGGAGGGTCCTTAAAGGGGGAAGAGTATAAAATGAATGCAGTAGATAAGATCGGTTTATCCACTCCTTTAATTTTCTTTAAATAACTTTTTTTATTGAACAAAACCCTTAGGTCCGCCAAACCAGACATACCATCCTCCCGAGGACACAATCTCTGATAACACATGCTAATGGGAACATACCACAAGTAACTCCTTCTTCCCCACACATATTCTTCCCAATGTTATTTGATGTTTATTGGTTGGCCAAATCCTGGTCACTGCTGTTTTTAGCTTGTCGGTTTTAGAGCTGTTTGCCATTAACTTGTATTGTGTCCAGTGTTCAGCACCTTCCCTGACAGTTCGTCACTTCTTCCTGATATTTCCAATTCACAGTCGCTTACATCAGCACTTCCGATTCCTATATGATTTTCCTGGTCTGGGGGATGTAGCTTATTTCCTCCATCTCAGTTCTTCCTCAACACCCAACTTGTAACTGTGCCTTCCTGTTTACAGAGTCTCTCCCTGCGTCGGTTTACACTTTTCTGCACTTTTCTGCACTTTTCTCATTGTAATCCTCTCCAATGCCCGGTCTTCCTGCGCAAAATAAAAGTAATGATGGCTGGAAGGTTTGGAATTAATCCTAACCACTGCCATTGCTCTGGGCAACACTCCAGACCATCGGTCTTCATCTGCCAAGTCATTAAAAAAGGGGAAAGACCATATTCAAATCAGGCTGGTCCCAACCCAAAAGGGGCAGTCCAGCCCAAACTGCTTTGTCACATCCCTTCTGCATGAGACCATATGCATCTCCAAACGTGTTTTGTCTCCCCCTCCAGCTGGTCGTTATCCCAATTTGGGTTGTTCTGACCATTTCTAGATTTTTTGATGTTTACCCCTTTCTGCTGTCTACGTACTTTCCTAGACAGGTACCACCCCATGGAATCTTTGTCCTCTCCCATAGCTTGTACCCGCTAATGGGCATACCCACGGTAACTGAACAGATAGCTAACTATATTAGTGATTCCTCAAATCAATCTTTCCTCCTATACACTCAATGAGGACGATATTAGTCTACTTACGAAAGGTGTTTCCTTTGTTCCAACACAGCATACTGATTGGTTGAAAATAGAGAAATAGCTTATCTAGTTCTTTTGTAAGGTGTACCTAAAGTCTTTCGTTAGGGATCATGACCCCATTGGAGAAGAAAAAGGTGCAGGTTTTCGGCCAAAATCAACTTTCACTCCTTTTGATCACTTGGTGCCAAATGAGATTATTTTCTTTGAAAAATGTGTTTTGAATGAGATTAGGGAGGTAGCTAAGAAAACTAGTAAATTGACCTATAACCTCTCTAAACCCAAAAATGCAGCATTGAAGTCTCTAAAGAATTACAATAACATAATTATGGGGCAATTATGCTACAGGGTTCTACACAATGACCCAACAAAATAAATTCAGGTTATGATACTTGACGTTACATCTTTCACACTGCAAAGACATTGGATATGTTAGAAAGAGTATGACTTCCTTAATGCAGAGAATCCTCCAAATTTGTATGCACTCCCATAGGTGCAAAAATATATGACAGACTGTGAGAAACCTAAGGTGTCTCACCCGCTGGTCCCCGGGGTGCTGTCATCCAAGTGGCCAGGACATGGCCATCACTTTTGGATCCAGATCCTGGGGGTGGACCAGTGCGGGAGATAACCTGGACGAGGGGTCCTCGGGGAGTGGAGGTGGGACTCTGGAGGGTGAGGCACAGTATCCCCTTCCCAATAATGCCTTTTCGCCATCCTACTAGGTAGGATACCAAGGAAATCATCCCCCTTTTCTGACACAAACACTTTCACACAGACAGTTCATTGTGAGCAAAAACAGACGAACACCAGAGCAGTATACCTGACATTTCCAAACCCAAGGGTCAGGTAGAGTCAGGAAATTACTGATAATTACACACACCTGACAACCATCACACATTCGCACACTGATGGATATTAGAGCACGAGAGCGCACTGGGAGCAAGGACATGAGGAAGCAGCAGTTCCAACATGACAGCTTAATACGAAGAGAAAGACGGCAAGACCAGAAAGGGTTGCAAAGAATGAATTGCCCCTGGCCTTTTCAGAGGAAGAAAAACACTACTTTCATGAGCCCTTGAGAACAAGAAACATAAGACCAGGATTTCAAAATGAAGAAAGGTGCATTGTGTGTAGAAGGTACCCGGGTCTCCCCCGCATCGATAGCGGAGGCGGGGAGGAGCAGTTTTGCCGCTGTGGTACTGTCCTTGGCTCCTACAACAAAGCTGCTCCAGTAAAGTCAGCACAGATGATGAATCAGGGAGACTAATAGCAGACTGGTCTGTGTTAGAACCAAGGTTGCAAGTGGCAACATTGTATGAAGAAATCTGCAAATAACAGAGTATAAGGCATATGTGATGAGTGACATGAATATAATTGAATATCCAAGGAGTGACTGAACTTTTGAAACCCAGGTAGATGCCATATACAGAGTGGTCCGGTGCTACATCGGTGCTCATTCGAAGGTCTCTGTGAAGTATCCAACTGAGAGTGTAAATTTGTTGAACTGTGAAATCAAAGTGGTCCTGCAACGAATCAAGCTAAACCCTGTGCACATTTGAAAGTCTTTGATAGCTTATATGAGCTCCAAATGGTTTGAGCCCGACTGAGGGAGACTAATTGTGAAAAGGGATCTGAGTCACCCAAGAACAGATTGTGGGAGAAAAGGGGATCCAAGCCTGTCTGAGGGGAATCCAGGGTGAAGAGAGAATCGTCCTACTTGAATATTTGGAAAGGAACCTTTCATTTGTTTGATACATCAGGCCCTATGAATCAAGAGACTTTTGATAACCTAACAGACTTGGGCATAGAAGGCCGTGATGTATGCATAGAATTGTGTTCTTGTGCCAGAGAAGCCCAATAGTGTGCTATGCTCGAGTGAACCGCCTTGCCCTGTGCTGAAAACTTGGGGAAGGGAGGCCAATGGCCTCAACGTCAGACTTATCCTTTTGGTAGCACTTCTTTCTTTTTCATGAACATTTCCCCACACTATTTTCAAAAAAGCGGTAAGGATTGACAAAAGTCTTTTTTAGTATAGGCCCTTTTATATTGATGAGACTCCAATAGGACTGCATTATTATTATTTCATGATCGTATCTTGCTCCCATCTAATATTTAGGTTTAGAGAGACGTTTATCACACCCTTGATAAAGTTCAATAAACACCCTTGAACTGTGGTCACTTGTGTTTGTCCTACTTTGATACCATGCCTTCCTGTCAAGGCGAGGTTGTCGCGTGGAGTATGAATACTTCCGCCCCCAAGTACCAGTCAGGGTGAGTGAATGCACACACTAACTGATCTTTAGGGCCAGAGGTGGCTGGAACAGTGGCACCAGGTCTCCAAGGCTGAAAAGAAAACAGGGCAAAAGAGAATCAGAGCAAACATGTCAAGATTTAAGTGCATGTGTATCAGTGACCACCGACATAGTGGGAGACTCTGACTGGCATGGAAGTGGGAGTAGAAGACCATGGATTCTGCAGTTCAGGACTCCACAACTCACCCAAAGTGGCGCAGGGTAGATGGCAAGGTTCCAGCGGCCAGCGGGCTCCTTCGGGTGGTAGTGGAAGGTGCAGCCCACAGCAAATAGAGAAAACCAGCTCCTCAAGGATGTAGGTACCAAGGTATAGATTTCAGTGGGCAGTTCCAAAGCAATCCGTTGAACAGTCCGAGTTCAAAGCCAGGACGAGAGGGGATCAATGGGTGGTTCCAACAAACAATCCGCTAGGCAGTCCAAGGTCAACACCAAGAGGACAATCCAAGAGTACAAAACAATGGGCAAATCAAAAGGAAAAAATTGTCAAAAAGCCAGGAATTCCAAAAATAGGAGAAGAGCAAAAAAACAAACCAGTGTGCTGTACTGTGAGCATATTTATGCAGTCACTGGGGTAACCACGTACCTGATGTCACACGTTCCCTAGGCGTGACTGCAGGCGCTCACCGAGCATCCTGCAGTCGCCAGGGCAACCTCTATTGGAAACGTGGCTAAACCGCACACGTGATGGTCTCTGGTGCGTCCTCCGGTGCCTGGACTGGATAATGGAGTGGGAAGTGATTACAGCATTGCCAGCATACATACAGAGTCGGCGGGTGGCAGTGTGATAAGGGGTCAGCCGACTACGTGCTTGTCCCGTGGCTGAGTGCATGACACTTCCTTACAAGACCCAGGGCAATGACCTATTGTGGCTGGGTGTGGCTCGTTATTCGAGCTACTCTGCCATTATGTAGATTTTTTCCTAAAATCAATCTGTGTGGGGATAAGAAAATATTTGAAAGATAGCACATCTGGCATTAACATCTTTGGATATAAAGCTTGTAGTGCTGGTAAGGAATTACTTGTGACACTCGATATTACATTACTGTACACAAGTATACCACAAAGTGAAGCTATTGAAATAGCTCAAGAGTTCTTTATGGGGTACACACAAATTCAATCAAGTACAATGTGTTATTGAACTCCTTTGAGCTTAGAGAAGAGTTTTTTGTTAATTCAAAGGCAAATATTACCTTCAGGTAAGTGGAACAGTGTTGGGAAAGAGAGAGTGTCTTCCCACCCTCCTAGGCGATACTGAAGGAGAAATAACTGCTAGGAGAGCACATCCAAGAAGTAGGGGCGATGGGGTTACACATACAGGAGGGTGCACGATCACCTCACTGCATGCAATAGAAGTTATATGGTAGATGCAAGTGTCAATGCCATCTTGGCGTGGGGCAGCCATCTTAAAGGTTACGCCCAGGTGCGGCAAACAATATTTTGTGTGTTAGTATTAGATCCCTTGCATCAACACGAACAACACACCCACGCCGGTCAGGTCTCACATGATGTCCTCCATTGTTCCAAGAAAGATACAGGCCCCCACCCGCTAGAAACAATGCCAGGTCATGCGAAGGACGCAGAGCGCCTCTTGGTAGTACCATCCCACAGGACAGATAGCAAGGCCCTCCTGCCCCCAACAATCACCACACAAGAAATACAGTTTTGCCATGCTTTCATCCCATGACCTCCGCATGCCATGGCACCGTCCAAACCCATACCACTGACCATAAAACATTTTCACCCCTTGATCGATCACTAAGATCAGAAGGCAAGACTATCACGCCTTCAGTAATGGGTCACATGATTTGTGCAGCGAGGTGCAGGGTAGCATCACAATTCTAACCTAAAACTGAGGTGGAGGAGCTTGGGAGTTGTTGATCTGTCTGGGAGCGAGGGAAGCGTGTGGGTTAGAGTGACCTCGGCTCTCCCCCCGAGCCCATCCCTGTATCTGCCAGATGCTTCTTACAATGATAAAGTAACATTGTTTGTGTTAGCGGCCAATTAATTGTTAGGCCAACTTCACTTCAGACGACGAGCCCAGCAGGGCCCACGTGGACGGTGACGAACAGCTGAAGATGGACCAATGACCTGGCATCCCTTACAGAGCAGGCCTACATGTATACAAGTAGTCCAGTTAGGATTGTAGAATTGTACTTAATATGATTACATCATCAGTGATGTTAATTGTGCTTATAAGGTGTTGCACCTGCCTACAGAACTAAAAATGGCTGGCAGCAGCAAAGTTCCTTGCTGATGCAAATATTTTATGTCGCAGTAAATACTTGTTATCCTTGCAAGCGTGTCTTGGACCTTTTTGCCTATCGCACTGTATTTTTTCTGGTGTGAGCGCGCAGGGGCGTGCCTTCAACAGGTATGGGTGTGTCTTTCGTCCCTATCTGGCTACTCTCTAGATGGCAAAATATGAGGAGACATATATTTTTTCCAACTACAACGTATTTGGCGGCCAAATAAAAGAATGGTACCAGTACACTGATGATATCATTATGATTTGGGAAGGCGATGTAGATTCAGTCAAGACTTTTTGTGAGTGGTTAAATAAGTGTGGGAATATTTCCTGTGCCTGTGCACGAGAATGTATGTGTGCCCCTTCCCAGGCATCCAACGCAGTGCAGCACCAAAATGAGGGACACAGAGCCGGGGAAACTTAATGTTACCTCTTTATTAGACTTTCGCTTTCTGCCCAATGCAGCAGACTTCCTTCGTGCATGTGGCAGGATGCACAAGCCTTATTTGCTGTATTCAGTGTGACAAGGTAATCCCATCACGCCGGGTTACATGTGTCCGCGCCAGACCCGACATCTCCCCCTTTCGGGCAAAACAAAATCCCATTACTCACAGTTGCCCTCTTATTTCCTCGATCAGTCTCACAGGCCGTGTAATGCATCTTCTCAGTCTCATCCGCCTCTCCACGTTCTGCCCATTTTCTGTCACCACCTTTTCGTCATTCTCAGCCCTTCCGTAGCGATTTCCTTGTCCTCGACATCCTTCTCTCCTTCTCTGTAATACCTGAAATGGGACACGTTTCGTGTGATCACCCTGCCCAGGGATCTGGCTGTTACCATAGGCCCCGTAATCTGCATGATGGCTAGGTGACCAGGATCAATTCTTGACTCTGATTTCCATTATTGCTTTCAACACACAAAAACTTTGTCCCCAGGTCGCAGCACTGTCGACTGTGCCCGTTTTTCATCAACATATCTTTTCATCTTGAGTTTTCTGGTTGCATCCTCAGCCTGTAGCATTGTGAGGACAGACTCCCAGGGATCCCCTCTGTGGGGCAGTATCGTCTTCACCTTTCTTTGGAACACTAACTCTGAGGGGCATATTCCCATCATCCCATCTGGCGAGTTTCGGTAATCCCAGAGCATGCTGCACACTGCTTAGTTTATTGACATTGGACTCAGCTCGTTTTGTTGCAGTACTTTCTTTAATCTCCCCATACATTTCTCGATCATTCCGTTAGCTTGCAGCCACAGCGGCATGATTTTCCGGTTTTGTATGCCTATGTGGCTCATGAAACAAGCAAATTCAGGCTACTAAATGGAGGTCCATTGTCTGACTGCAGCATGTCGGGAATGCCCAATGTGGAGAATATAATGTCTAATTCCGGGATTACGTTGTTGGGAAGGGAAGGTTCTTTAGACCCCCCTCGACATACCCGCATGAAATGGATCTTGTGCTCCCCCAATAGTGGGAGATGTCCCCACATCTGTTTACCTACATATACAATTCCGGCCACATATTAACAACAAACAAGATGTTAAACGGAGCCATTTGGATGGGACATACAGATTTTATTTTGTGCCTCCCTGAATGCCATCTTTTGTTAGGCCGCACAATTATCTCTAAAAAAAATCTCTCCCGCTGTCCAGCGCCGCGCACGATGAGCCCAGCCACCCGCACCACCTCTTTTGACAGCTCCACACCAACCCATTTGTCACGGAAACTCAGCCATGTATTGTTACAAACATTCAGTATCCTTCTTCTTCCGATGAGCTCACTGCCCTGCATGTGACCGGAGCAAACTATGACTTGTGTGCCCATCTGTCTCCACAAACCTGCTTGTTCTCCCTCAACCCCCTACCTCTAGATGTTACAGCTCACAGAGTCCCTGTCCGCATTCCTCACCGCTTTGAACTTGATATACCCCTACCCCCTTTGTAGTGACCGAACCAAGTACCCACTGCAGTCCTAATCTCTTTGCACCATATATCCACTGTAAAAACAACACGTCAATCTATATCATGAGGCATCAGGCAGATCAAAACCCCACAAACGGGGCACATGGGTCGGGGCACTATAGTTTATGGGTCTATGTGGGCAAAGGGTAGGTTAACCATATACTTGTCAGAATGAACTTTGCAGCACCCCAGTAAATGCCAACTTTTATGATAGTCGTCTGTCTCATGTCTTTAGTTCCTGTTATGCTAGGACAGATTAGCTAGAAAATGTTGCATTTTGTGCACCTGACATTCACTCCATGGAGACGAGCTCAGCTGACCCACGTGCTGCCTGTCGAACCTCCAAACTGCGAGCCACTCCAGTGGGAACAGCCTATAAGCTTCTATAAACTATCTATGTTTTGCACCAATCATGTGGACCTTTCATGCATCTATAGGAAGATATCAATAGTGACATTTTCAAGACTTATAATGTACTGTTCTTGTAATGCTTGGCAGAGTGCTCACAGGGCAGCAGAGTTCTTTGCATGCACAACTTTACATAAAACATTGTTCAACTTGCAATCCGTCTCCTGGTCTCATTCCCCAGCAGGGTGTGTTGTTTATTTGGCTTACTTGGTATTGTATCGAGGCCCGGTCGATTTGACAGTGCTGGATGACATAGACAAGATTGTTTTACAAGTGGGAACCTGGAGAATTCATCCATTAGCAGCATCCAGTACTTACCCCCTGTCAAACGGTCCAAGAGAATCAACTGCCACATGTTTCCATGGAGCTTCTGGCTGCTCTGACCTTCTTGGTGGTTAAGTTTGCTGGGCTTCAAAGTTCACTGACACAGGTGACAATTTTTTACAGTGTTTTCCACCATTGAGTCAATCCCTGAGAACCACATTGTGTCTCTTATCTGCTGTTTTTGTGGCTTCCATTCCTCGATGCCCCTCTGTGCCAGGTCCACTATTTGCTATCGCTGGTCCATAGGTATGATGATCTGCCTACTGCACATCACAAGGCCTTCGGCCATGACTGACAGCTCATCTCTCACCTGTCTGAAGGCCTGCATTTCTTGCTTCCATGTCTCTTGTCTTCCTTGTCTGTGTCCTGGTTCACTGTCTCTCCATCCTCGCAACGTGATAAACTCCTTCACCTCCTGCAGTATCCTGATGTAAGCAGCTTTGGGGGTCATTGGTGAGTGAGGAAGTTGATGTATTATTCTGCCATGGATGGGTCATGGTCTGGTTTCACAAGCGGGTGCCGGGACATGAAATCCAATGGATTGTACTCCTTTCCCGCCTTATGGGCGATGGTGAAATTGAAGTCCTGCAATCTTAACCCCCATCTTGCAATCATATGAGGCATCTTACACGGAGTCTTTCTGTAAATCGGGACTAATGCCTGGTGATCGGTCTCTACTGTGAATGGCTTTGCCAGTAGGAACATCTGAAAATGCTTGCATGCCCAAACGACGGCCAATCCCACTATTTCCGGCTGTGAGTACTTTTATTTTTTTACCTCTGTCAGACATTTGGGGGCATAAGTAACAATGGCTCTGGAACTGTGCCTGCCGGGTTTGTGCTGTGTGAGGATAGCTCCCAGGCCTACCAGGCTTGCATCCACTGTCAATTCAGTACATTTAGCTGGGACAAAATAGGCCATGCACTCAGCAGAACCAATGTCTATCTTGATCTGTGTGAACACCTTCCTGCATGCTTTGTCCCACTGAAAATCGCTCCCTTGCTTGATGAGTTCTCTTAATGGTGCACTAATTGTAGCAAAGTCCTTCAGATATCTGCTGCAGTAGCTAGCCATCTCCTGAAATGACCGTAGATCACTCACATCTTGCGTAGACAAGGTGTTTTCAATTGCAGATATTTTCCCCAGATCAGGACTCATCCCCTCTTGCGAAAACACATGACTGCAGAATATGAGATTCTTTTTATGAAATGAGCACTTGTCAGCATTTTAAGTCAGTCCCGCATTAGAGACGTCTGTGCACACCTGATGTAGCACCCGATCATGTTGTTCAAGATCGATTCCAAAGACCTAAATATTGTCGCTGTAGTTGAAACAATTCTTAATGTGCTGAATTAACTTCCTAATGCTCTACTGGAAAATTTCAGCAGCCAATGATATCCCACAGATTAGCCACTTATACCAAAACAACCCTTTGTGAGTTGCAAATGTGATTATGTAGCGTGATTGTTCATCTAGCTGTATCTTGTGGTATCCTTTATGTTAATCAAGTTTCGTGAATACCTTATCTCCATTGAGCATGCTAATCATGTTATCCAGATGCATGCCAGAATGTCTTTCTCGTTGAATGGCTTTGTTGGTCTGGCGCAAGTCCACGCACAGACAAATCTTTTTTAAGGACCCTTTCTTGGGCACTGCTAATACATGTGAGACCCACGTGGTGGGACCACATCCCGGTTCTATAATGCCCTCCTTTAACAGGCACTCTATCTCTTTCTCTAATTGCGGTTCCAGGTGGATGGGTATCCGCTGGGGATGTTGCGCCACTGGAGGTAGTGACCCATCAATGTGAAGAGTGACTAGTTCTCCCTTTTGGCACCCGATTCCTTTGAAGAGTTCTGGAAATTGTTGCATCTCTGGGATTTCGTCTGTATTGTGTACATCACAACAGCAATCTTCATTTCAAGGCCTGACGGACGGCCAAGCAAGCTGTTTACTGGCACTTCTCCTTAAAGAACATGCAGCTCTGCCATCGCCAGTCTCCCTTTGTAGTTCAATTGTGTCGAGAACTTTCCATGGTTTCCGAAATGGCACTCGGACGGCCCACCAAAATACCTTCAGTTCCGACGGTTGCAATTTCAGCAGATGTGCCATCTTATGAAATTCTTATTTGCACATGATATTCAGAGTGGCCTCAGTGTCAATAACGAACTTGGCACGGTGTTGACCCACTTTAATGTCGATATCTCCTTCTGGGGCAGGAATCACTTCAGTCATCCTATATACATACTCATGGTGATTTCTCTCTTGATCTGGAGGAGGCAACGGTGACTGTCCGGTGATCTGCTGAACATGGCTGACCAAGTCTCTTCTCACATAAGTGTCTCTCCTATATCCTTGGGCACATGAGTTGTGTTCTGGTCGAGTCCCGCTAGGACCACCTCCTTGTATCCTGTTCGGCGGTGCATTGCACACTCTCGCCATGTGATTTTCCCACCCGCAGTTGGCGCACTTCTGTCCAAACGCAGGGCACCGGGTTCCTTCTTTGTGGGGAAATGGCCAGCCAAACCTGCAACACTTTCTGGCAGTACCATACCTTCTCAGCGGGGCATTATCACTGTTGCTGTTTCTTCCACTTTGTCTGATGTACTACACTTGCTCTTTCACTGGTCCCTTGTTGGTTTCCATCTGCGTGGTTTGTGAGCCTGCTCTCGCTTTTAACTGTGCCATTTTTGTAACTGTGCCATTCTTCCTGAAGGTGGACAACAAACGCCCTCTGATAATCCTTGAACAGAGTATAGCACAAGGGCAACAAGCTGGTCTTGGAAGCAAGACTATGTAGAGCAACAGAGATTGGGATCCCAGATCTGCGATCAGAAACCAAACTCAGGTACGGTATTAGGCGCGTTATAAAAAATAAAAATAATAATGAATTAATTAACCTGATGGCCTCATCATTCGAGAATTTTTGAAAGTCACAATCAGCCACCAGTTTACGCAATCGAGTCGCAAATGCGTCCATGGTCTCACCAGACATTTGACAACCGTGTTGAAGGTGTGCCTTTCATGGTCTATGTTGCGTTGATGGTTGAAATATGTACATGGCGGCTCTTTGAGCCCCTCATATGTTTTGACTTCATCAGGCGGGAATGTAGATATGAGGTCTTCAACGTCGTCACCAACCAGGTTAATAAGTAATTTCCTGGCGAACTTGTCTGGGGCCTTTTCATCATAGGCGTCCATGTAGTTCTCGAATCTTCGTAGCCATCTCTCCCATCTCTGTCCCAGGGCTTGTTGATCACCCATGACAAAAGGGTGTGGTCGACAAAATGCAACTGCATTGGGCCCGTCGTCATCAGATGCATTGCCACTGGCCATCTCTCTCACTCGCTGACATCTTGCTGAAATCAGGCACCCTCACTTATGCACGCTAGTCTGAGACTTACAGGCATTCACCACTTTCTGTATTTCTTCTTTTTTTGTATGTGGGGAGGAGGTGTCAATATCCTACCTTCTTCCCTGCGCATGTCAATATCTGACCTTTGCCCCTGCACATGAGAATGTGTGTGTGCCCCTTCCCAGCCCTCCAACGCGCTGGCACCAACAAAATGAGGACACGGTGCTGGGGCAACCTAATGTTATCTCTTTATTACACTTTCTCATTCTGCCCAATGTGGCAGACTTCCTTCGCGCATGCCCAAGCATGCGCAAGCCTTATTTGCTGTATGCCTGACGAGGTAATCCCATCATGCCAGGTTAACTGTGTCCGCTTTACACGACAGAATAGTATACAGTTAAATAGGGAATTTTCTGCTCATAAAATACACTTTCTAGATTTGGAAATCTGACTTGAAGAAGGCAGTTTGATGTGTTATCTGTTTAGAAGCCAAAAACAAAAACGCAAGAGAGTGCACCGTAAAGATGTACGTTTAGGGTGTCTTAACTGTAAAGGGTGCAAGAGAGAAAAGCAGCCCTGGCACTAGGTTGCATCAATATATGTACAAAATAAAATGCCCACAAGCAGTGGGACATTCGTGCCCCCTGCACACCTGTAATAACTGGGTACCAGTCAACATTTAGATTTCTGATTGTAGAACTTAAATGAGTGTTTCCCTGGGCTAAGGAAGCTACATTCATAATTGTATTCCGACTGTAGATTCCCTAGCGCAGGGAAACACTCATTTAAGTGTCGTGATTGTCCCACTGCTTTTGGGAACTTGTTGTTTGTACACATGATCTGCTTAGAACACCAACAGACCGCAATACTCGGCTACATTTGAAAAGCTCTCAGCCTTTCCATATTAGAGCCAATTTACCATGTGGCCATTATTTGCGGCTCAAGAAGAATTGCACAAGGCTTGAGGACTTCAAGTATCAGGCGTCAGAGTTAGACAATAGGCTCATCGATACAGGATATCCCAAAGAATTGATGAAACACTCAAAACGAAGCGCTAGATATACTCGACGTGAGGTACTGCTAAGCAGTCAGGATAAACCACAAGAGCAAGAAACCCTTACATGTGTTTCCACTTTTTTTCCCATATATAAATACTATTAAACAAGTGGTCAAGAAGTTTTGGCTCTTGGGGAAAGTACACTTGCCAGAGTTGCAAAGCCCGAAGTTTGCACTTAAAAGAGCTAAAAACATTGGTGCATTCGAAATATTCGATTCATAGTGACACCAAAAGATTGTGCGACCCTTGGTTGCTCATTTGCCATATGAGACATGCATAGCATGTAGAACTACAGGGAAAGTGGTTTCGTTTAAAGTAAAGAAAAGAGACCAGGCGTTGCAAACCATGACAAACTATGGCACTAAATGAGTGGTTTACTGTATAAAGGGCCCATGTAATATGTTGTATGTTGGGCAAACAAGTATGGAGGTACGGGTTCCAAAAGTGAGGCTATCACTCAAGAAAGAATGTTGGAATGTAGCAGTGTCTCTAGTTCAACATTATGTAGGAAAACAACACAAATATGAAGAATTACAAATGGAGAGTTTTGAGCAGGCCTTGCAATATATGAACATGGATTTTTCATATTTTTCTTTAAAAAGTTTGCGAGTATGACTGTTGTCTGAAAAATAATATATACCGTTATCCACTTATGGATTGTCCTCCTTAATGGACCAGCATTAACATCATGATCTAGCCACAATATAAGCATGGTGATCATTAACAACAACTTTAAAATTCTTAAAAAAGATATACTGACCCTTTTCTTATAAATATTACGTGGAATATGGAGCACTCTTTAGGAAATGGTATACAATGTTATCATCTTAAAAACCGTAGGCGTGTAATAATTATATCATACAAGTCGTTTATTTCCTGCAAACAGGTAACTGGAAAAAATTTAATGCCATGGTCAGTGAGAGAAGTGTCCCTTTGAAAGTGACTAGGAGTAATATTTTCTTGCATTACTACTTATGTCACAATGGGCGGGGAATCCAAAGATGGCGCCCATATTTTCAGCGTTGCGACCCATTACACGAGGACAATTGAACCCGTTTCTATGTCGATAGAGGCTGATAAGTGTATTCGGCCGAATCAGACAGGTTATGTTTGTGGCAAACACTGACACATCGTACCGTCAAAGCACAAAGGAGAATCTAAAAAAAAGTTGAATAGGTGAGCGATGATCGAAACACAGTAATATGGGGCAAAATGTGACTCAACATAGGCTTGTGTTCCTTTATATGAATGAACACCTCCCCCACAGCCTGCAGCCCTGCAGACCGCAGACTGAACACTTAAAATTCACTAAGACGGAGACCACTAGGGGGTGCGGATGATGGTGTATGTGTGAAGCTCGAGCTCTGTCCTCTTCTGTTGGGCCTACTGAGCTAGCTATACCCCGGCAGGGGGACTGCAACAGCAAATCAGCCAGTGTTTCCCCAGGCCTGCGACAAATACCGCCCGAAGAATCCAGCGTAGCGGCCCCATCCCAGGTTGCAGACGGGGATACCGAAAAACAACAGTGACGGGGGCCTGGAACGTCTTAGTGGGCCCTCGTGGGGGTGATGCCTGTGGGGATCTCCTGCGGCTGTGTGGGCGAGAGAACAATACACAACCCCCCAGGGGGACCCGAACACCCGAGGGCACAGTTATCCCAGACCCTGAACAGTGGCATCCCGGAGGAGCGCTCTTGCGGCTGCCGGGGAGAGGCTCTGGTGACCGTCCTGGAGTGGAGCTCTCTAGAGTAGGTGCGTAGAGGGAAGCCTCGGATGGCCCGGAGGGAGGTGAGAGTCGGAGCCCACACCCTGGGCTTCCGATGACTTTGGAGATCCGGACTGGTAAGAGTGGTGCCCATCGGGGTACGGCTGAGCTGCCGCGGCACGTCAAGGGGCCATACGCGGGGCCGCCAGCAGACAAGGAGAGGCTGCTTCGGAGGAGCTACGGAGCCAGGGGGTGCCTTTGGGGATTCTACCCCACCGGGGCTCTGAAGCCCAAACGGGAGCGCCTGGACCCTGACTGATGGCAAGAGAGGCCCGCCGCTCACATCCACAGGTACGGAGAGGGGGAGGGGCCAGACCCGGTAGGCTAATCCCGATCCTACCAGCCTTTAGGCCCTGTCCCCCCCTGACAACAGACCCCCAACACCCTGGCCGGGAGCGAGGAGCCCAGCTACAGACTTGAGGCCCAGGATACTGCGCTGAACTCAATAGTGCAGTCCTTGTTGTGGCCTAGCGCATCCAGGCTGCAGGGAAGGTCCGTGGAACCAGGAAAAGAAGAGAAGCACCCCAGAGGCCCAGGAGGAGCTGCAGCCAACCCACAGAGGTAGAGGGGCCACCTATAATACCTACCCCGAGAACACTCAGGTCTTTGAGGGAGGGGTCCCCCCAAAGACCCTCACCTGAGCTCCTCAGAAGGCCTCCGGTAGGAGAGAGACACAGTAGAGAAAAGAGAATCCCGACCAGAAGACAGCACGCCCTGAGCCCGATCTCACGGCAGAGGGAGAGCCCTATGCAGTGAATCTGGTGCAGCCATTCGCAAATCCCCCAACATGTGGCAAACCCACTCAGGCACTTCAGGCATTACAGCAATTCAGGATAACACCCCTCATGAGTAACGTGCCATGCCAGACACCCACAGTCGCTATGTCAGCGGGAGAAGCCCCTTCGATCCCGGCACTAACGAAGGAAGACCTTAAGGACATCCTCCAGGAAGTTAAAGCAATCAGTGACCTCAGGTGGGGAGAGTGGACACGCTAGAAGAGAAAATGGAGGGTATGGAAAACAACCACTTGCAGATGGACCTCCTCGACATGAAGTACTAGGCGAGACTGATGGATCTCGAAATGAGAGAGGAGGATAAGGTTCTAAAGACGGACGATCTTGAAAATAGAGAGCACTGCAATAACCTCTGTATCCTTGGTGTAACACAACAGAGAGGAGAAACAACGACAGAGGTCAGAAGGAAAGTCCAAGGACTGATCAATCAATTGTTTACCCTGGAGGAGTGTTATGAGGTCCAACTGGAGAGGGCCCATAGAGGTGGAGGCAGTGGTGGGGGAGGTCCGAGATCCATAGTGGTGCTCTTCCTCTGCTTTAGGGAAAAGATGGAGGTGTTGGAGAAGGTGAAGATGCTGGAGATCTTCAATACTGAGGGAGACACGATCAGGATTCATCAGGACCTTTCGACTCTGACGCTTGCCCGTCTTAGGGACTGTTGCCCTCTCACTCAGTGGCTCACGGGGCAAGAGATCAGATATCGGTGGTCTTACCCTTTCCCCTTGTCCTTTGAGAGAAATGGAGTGGATTATCGGGTGACAAGCGGAAAGGAGGCTCTCCAGGTGCTTCAGGTCCTCAAGGGAAAGGGGGCCCCACCGGAGGAGGGAGTTGGAGATGCTTTACCCCTTGACCCATCCAGAGCACTGGAAGGAACTTGGGCTATTAAGAAGAAGATGAAGGGGAAGAGAAAGTTCAAGAAACCAAACACTCCGACACGTGAGGAAGGAAGGGGCTAAGGGAGAATGATGTAGAGACATAAAGTCTCTGTCAGTTTCTATGTACGGAGTCAGACCCCTGCCAGGGGAAAGATGTGGATAATGAGGACAACGGAGGAACACCGCTTAATGACCAACAGTGGCCTGCCATTTGACGGGGGTCTCAAGTGGGGGAGAGGGCAAAGGGGAGGGGGAAAGGGAAGGGGAAGCCTGAACTGGACCTTGCACAGATCGAAATTGGAGCAGTATGAGAAGGGGTTCACTCGGGTGGGAGGGAAGGATTGTGATCAATTGCTCCTTGATGGCTTCTCCTAAGAAAGATGGCCAGGCAGAAATTCTCAGGTTGGGGACCCTAAACGTGAACGGCCTCAATTCACCCACAAACTGCTCCCTGCTGGGTAGAGAGATGCATGACGCAGATCTGGACATCCTTTTAGTCCAAGAAACTAGGCTGGTGGAGGGGGAGGAGTGACGCATCCCGGGCCCCCATATAGGCCAATCGTTTTGGACATCTAGCCCGGCTAAGAAAGGCAGGGGTGGGGATTCTGGTCCATCGTAAACTCAGGCTCTCTGAAACGACAGTATGGGGCAGAATGGAGGGAAGAGCAATGGTGATCTCAGGAAACCTAGTCGATACCCAGGTCACCCTAGCACGTCTCTATTGCCCTAACACAGACCAGATGCAATTCTTGAAAGTAGTGCTGCGGGAGATCCTGGATATGGTGGAGGGCCTCCTGCTATTGGGGGTGGACTTTAATATGTGGGCCGACAAGGGAATGGATCATGGGGGGGCGGGCAGATCAGGATTTCGCCGACTTTATGTGGGGCCAGGGGTTGGTCGAAATCATTAGGGAGGCCCACCCAATGACACGGGGATACACCTTCCACTCGGCACCTCATGGCTCCAACACCAGAATAGACTACCTTTTCATGGAACAGCATCAATCCTCTAGAGTATACGAATCGGAAATCCGCCCAGTTTAGTTGGTCAGATCACGACCTGGTTGGGGCAGACATCATGACGTCAGGGCTCAAATCTAGGGAATCCCTCTGGCGCTGTAATGGCTCACTCCTGAAGGACTCGGTTTTTAAGGAAGAGATCGCAGAGGCCATTGGGGAATACTTCTCCCTCAATGACACGGGGGAGGTCGAGAAGGGGATGGTGTGGGACGCAGCCAAAGCAACCTGGAGGGGCAACCTGATAAGGGAAGGCCGGCGAAGAAGAGAATTAGGACTCTCACGGCCCAGAAGTTAAGCAGGGAGATATGCTGCCTGGAAAGAATGGAAGGGAAGGGAGAGGAACAAAAGAAAAGAGACAGGGAGACAGCTAGGAATAAACGAAATGAGCTGAAAGAAATTGAAATGGGAAAGGTAATTTCAGCCCTCCGATATTTGAAGCAATGTTACTATGAGAGGGGGGCACGGCTGACGTAATGCTGGGGGCAGGCTCCAAGGCCAACAAGCTGAATGGTGGGTTGATGGGTTCATAGGGAGGGGCAATGTGCTTGACTTAAACCCATAGGCGGTAACGGGAGAAATCGCCCATTATTATGATACCCTGTATGGGGTGGAGGGGACAGCAGATGGTAAAGAGGTGGACTCCTACCTGGAAAAAAGTAACCCTAACAGCACTCAGGGGAGGGGAGGCCCTGGAATTCGATGCCCCGATCATGATAGAGGAGGTCCTGGTGGCAATAGCGGGTTTGAAAATAGGAAAGGCCCCTGGGGACGATGGGTTCACACCAGGCTTTTACAAGGCTTTTTCAGGACTGATGGCAGGTTTCCTAGCAGACCTATTCACCTATATCATGGAGACAGGGAAAGCCACCCCCCCTCATTCGGTAAGACACTGATTACTGTCATCCCCAAGGAGGGTAAGGACCCGACAGACTGCCTGTCTTATAGACCCATTTCCCTCCTGAATGTGGATGCAAAGTTGTTCACCAGGATAATTGCTACGCGGCTGGAAGATCGGATGCCGAAGCTTATCCATTCAGATCAGGGGAGACAGGGGGCAGACACAATGAGGAACACACTGCACCTTATTCGTGAGGCGTCAACCAGAGGAAGTAACCCGGTCCTGGTGGCCATTGACGCAGAGAAGGCCTTTGACCAGGTGGATTGGGGATTCCTGCACAAGGTGCTGGAAAAATTTGGCATGGGTATGGGGCTCCGGCAGGCCTTTCACGCTCTCTACGAAAACCTGACAGCTAGGGTCACGTTCAATGGGAGACTCTCTCATAGCTTCCGTCTCAGAGGAGGGACTAGACAGGGTTGCCCACTCTCACTGCTCCTCTTTGCCATGACTATGGAAGTGCTGGCAGAAGAACTTAGAGGGACAGAAGAGGTTAGGGGCATCGAGGTGGGGAACAGGACCTTTATGGTTGGCCTTTATGCTGACGATATTATGCTACACCTGCAACACCCAGAGCAGTCAGTCCCGGCAGCCCTCTAGGTGATCAGTAGGTTCGGCCACTTCTCTGGCTTTAAGGTAAATGTAGGTAAATCAGTGATTTACCTCTTCGCCCCAGACCCAGCCAGGGACCAGAAGGAACTGGAACCCCTGGGGCTCCATATTCAGACGGAGGAGATCAAATACCTGGGTGTAAATATAGTAAGGCCATATAGAGACATAGGCCAGGTTAACTACCCCCCACTGTTTCATAGATTGTACAAGGAAATGGAGACATAGAGTAAAGGACAGATGGTGGTCGGTCAAAAAACCGGAAAAAAAATATCGAATTACCAAAATCTCGAATTTAAAATCTCGAGAAAAAAAAATCTCGAATTATTTATTTATTTATTTATATGTATTTGTGGGTTCAGGTAAGTATAAAAAAAGGGTAAAATAAAAAAAAAAAAAAAAAAGGGGGGCTGGGGGGAACCCCCCCATTTCGAAATAAAAACGTACTAAAAAAAAATTTGATATTTTTTTTTTCGAGATTTTCAATTCGATATTTTTTTTTTCGAGATTTTTTTATTCGGTTTTTTGACTATAAACCAGGACAGATATCGTGGATGGGGAAACTCAACGCGATAAAAATGAACTTCCTCCCTAGAGTTCTTTACCTCTTCCAAATGCTGCCCATCAGGGCTCCAGAGGACTACCTAAGAGACTCAAAGTTCTGCATTCTAAGATTTATATGGCAGGACTAAAAACCCAGGGTAGGCTATGAGACACTCACGCTCCTGAAAGAGAATGGTTGAATGGGCCTTCTGCATCTGCAGCCATACTACAGGGCTGCACAACTTCGGGCCCTTACACCCCCATTTTAGAGAAGACAAGGACAAGCAATGGGTTTATCTTGAAAATTACCAACTGCGTCCAGTCACGGTTGGAGAATGGCTCTGAGTCCCCATTAATAAACTCTTAAGGCGAATCAAGGAACACCCCTATCTGAGAACCATGTGGGAAGCCCTGGCGGGAGGGGATAGAAGAGAGCAAATTACCACTTGGCCCTCAATGATGAGCCACATATGGGTGCCACCAGTCAGAGATGCAATCCCAGAAGTGGGACAATACCAGGTGGGGCTTGCTAGGATTGGCCAGCTGATACGGGGTGACAACTTTATAGGTATCCAGGAGCTCGAGGAGGCACTGGGCATCAGCACTTTATCCCCTCTCCTTTATCTTAGATTGAAAGGGATATGTATGGCTGCAAAGCTAAAACCCCTGATTCGAAGAAACCTCACCCCGGTCGAGAAAGTCCTAGATACACACACAGACATGCGGGGACTAATCTCAGCACTCTATAGGGCACTGCTTGAACCCAGGGTGGTGGTGACCGGAAGTCTCAGAGCGAAATGGGGAAGAGACCTGGGTAGGGATATGGATGATGGACTCTGGGCTAGGATCTGTGGGAGAGCATACAAGACCTCGATCGCCTGCCAATACAAGATGCATGCGGTGAAATTGTTACACAGGTGGCAATACGACCCGAAGTCCCTAGCCAGAATGTACCCGGCGGTTGACCCCCACTGCTGGCATGGGTTTGGAGAAATAGCTAACTATTGGCATATGTGGTGTTTGAGCTGTAATGTGCAGGTCTACTGGGCAGAGGTGTTGGGATGGATTAGAGATGCGGAGGGGGGGTCCTACACCCTGGCCCCAACTTGGTTCTCTTTGGCCTAGAGGAAAGAGAAGAACAATGGGTAAAGCTCCCATCACTGGCCCAGTTCTTGCTTTTAGCCGCAAGGGCTCCCAGAGCGAGAAATTGGAAAATGATGCGTCTTCCCATCCTAAGTGAATGGGTGGGAACTGCTAAAGATATATATTATATCTCATGGAAAGAATTACAGCTGAGGGTCACAGTAATGCTGTGCCTGTGGAGTCCAAATGATCCCAATTTCATAGCGTTTTTAGGTCCACGGGATCCCCAGAACAGAGTAACGATAGTCATACGGACTCGGCCTCAATGGAAACTTGACTTAGACACAGGAGCTGCATCTAGAGGAAGACGGAGATTATCATAGAATCTTGGCCCGGCTATGGCCCCACATTATTAACTGATAGGAGCTTTCCATTCCGTCTACCCCATGATGGCCTGTTCAGTGGAAGTGGGGGGGGAGATAGGAGGGGGTTGTTCATTCATGGAGTCTATGAAGATTTGAAAAGTGACGGGGTATGTTGGCCTACATTGTTGGTTAAATTGCTCCATGTTTCTTCACTAAATGGTAATAAAATTAAATTTTAAATTTTGTAAAAAAAAACATCAAATGCACTGAGATGCGCATGCAGTGCGCTGAAAAGTGATTTTGAGCACCCAAAACAGTCATTTGTGCAGCAGGCTGAGCCACTAGACCTCCAGGGTGAGGCAATGGATTTCCGAGCTCTGCTCCCATGCAGCCTCCAATGGTCCAATACACAGAAAAGCCTACAGAAACCCAAAACCAACTGCGACTACACATTTGAACCGCACTTAGGACGTGCATGCTGATTCACTGCAAAAATATTTTAAACACTCAAAACAGTGGGTTGTGCAGCAAGCCAAGCAGCTAGGCCACCAAGGTAAGGCAATGGATTTCCGAGCTCTTCTGCGATCCAGTGTCCAATAGTCCAATACACAGAAAAGTCTGTAGGAACACCACACCACCTGCAGACTGCACACTTGAAACCACTTAGGACGCGCATGCAGACACGTTGCAAAAATATTTTGTACACTGAAAACAGTGCATTGTCCAGCATGCTGAGCCATTTGACCAACAGGGTAGGGCATTTAATTACGAGCTCTGCTCACATCCTGCATCCAATAGTCCAATACACAAAAAAGCATGCAGGAGCACCCCACCAACTGCCGACTGGACACTTGAAACACCTATGTTTTTATTAGAATGTAAAACTTTTAAAATCATTTTTGACAATATTGTGTTTAATGCATGTACCCAAACAAATAATTAAAAATCGTAGAAAATATGATGGCAACCATAAACAGGGCACAGTATGTGTCATCGCTCGACAGGTATTTTGAGGGCATGTCAAATTCTGCATTAGTGAGGAATTGGTGTAAAAAAACAGGGATTTGGATTAAAAGGGTTTCTACCCATGAAATAAATGCTTCACAAATGTTAACACATTTTAATACATTCAAAAATAAAATAAACCATAATCAAATCAATGTTTTTTGCTGTTTAGGTTTTGTAACTAATGTTTTAAATACTGTGTATTGGGGTCGACATTGCAGCACTTATTGTGCCTTCTTGGAACATTTTGGACTGTCAGTTTCAGGGAGTCTTTGAATGTTTCTGAATCTTCCCTGATGACAGAGACGCCCCATGCTAGAAAGATTACTCGCTGTACCTGTCATGAACTACCGAATTCGACCCTTTTGGACTTCGTGGTCCATGATGCACCGCGGCGTAAGCTCAGTGTTTCCCCAAGATGGCCGACGGGCCAGAAACGCTGCGCTGTAGTCTTGATGCGCAACACCCTGCCTTCTAGAAAACAGGCACGCCCCGCGGCTCTGCGCGTCTCAACGCTTCTGCTTGGAGTTGCTAGACGTGTGCTCGAGTCCGCTATCCGTGCTTTCTACAGTTTCTACCTTTCTTTTCTCCTTCCTGGAACCCTCTTTCAGATTCCTATGTAGGCATTTCCCTCTTCCCGAATTCCGTCTTACCTTCGGTGCCATGTACCTACTCCTACGAGCGTTTGCTCGTGCTCCTCCTTCCTGGATCCGTGACTACCTTCCTGGATACTGAACGCCGCTGGCTTAGGCGGCCGCCTACCCACGCTGGAACCCGAAGAGCCGCGCTCCACCCTGTACAAGTCTCGAACAGCGAGAAAGAAGGAACTTGCATCCAAGAAGTCCACTAGCAAGGAAAAACAGGTGAGAAAAAGAGAAACTTTTGACAGATTGAGAGTCCAAATACCTGATATTGAAACAGACATGGAAGCCGCAGTCCAAGACCTCATGAGAGGTATGCAAGAATTAACTACAGAGGTACAGAAGGAAACGCAGTTTTAAAACAACTAGTTTTGTCCCGAGATTCCACAGTCAAAGAAAGCGTCCTGGTAGGAGGAGTAGTGGACAAATATGATGGATCTTAAAAGTCCCTGCGTCCCTTCCTTGACTCCTGTCTAGTGTACTTCACCTTCAAGCCCTACTACTTTTCCACACCACAAGCGAAGGTCGGATTTATGATATCTCACCTCACGGGCAATGCCTTAACATGGGCGACTCCATTAGTTAATTCAGAAGACCCGCTCCTGGATAATTACAACGGGTTTGTGTATGCCCTTAAGGCCATGTTTGATCGACCAGAACTTGTCTACAGTTCACAAGAAAGACTTCTTGAATTTCAACCAGGCAGTCAAGATATGCTCACTTATGTGACCCGCTTCAAGCAATTAGCTAAGGAAGCCGATTGGTCTCAAGAAGCCAGTTTCACTCTTTTCGGAAGGGGATTGAATGATGAAATAAAGGACGAGTTAGCCAGAGTAGCCCGTCCGAGTTCATTCCAGGCCCTTATGGACCTTTCCTTACAGATAGACTTCAGGATCCAGGAAAGAAAGGCAGAGAAAAGGAAGACTAAGACAACATCCCCAAGGGCAACAGCTGAATACTCTTGTCCTAAAGAAACCTCTGCTCCACGTGCCTCAGAACCAGAACCCATGCAATTGGGTGCCTTCCGTGGCCCAATTTCTCCGCAAGAGAGGCTCTGTAGGATCAATACTGGCCTTTGCATGTACTGCGCTTCTGATAAACATCTTGTGAGAGAGTGCCCAATAGCGCCACCCCGACGTTCGGGAAATGCCAGCTCCCGATCCTAAGGGGAGCACAGCTTCGGGAGAAAGATGCCTGCTCCGCATCCATTCCTTCCTTGAACACTCCAGGACAGAATACCTTAGTGATTCTCCAGACATTCTTGACAACTACTGAGAAAGAATCCTTCATAGATCATGACTGGGCTATCCCTCATAACATCCCTCGGGAACCCAAGGCAATAGTTCAACACGTAGAAGGAATAGATGGCAGACCACTATCTTCTGAACCCATTACTCACCAAACCAAGGAACTACAACTCTCTTTAAGCAACCATCAAGAAAGGCTCCGATTTGACATCATAAAGGCCGCTCATTATCCCATGGTTCTAGGCATGTCCTGGCTTCAGAGGTGCAATCCTTATATCAACTGGGCTGCTGGATCCCTATTTCTGGGTTCTGAATTTTGGATGAACCACTGTTTGTCTCAAGATACAATGCAAACCCTTCCAGTGTGCTCCCAGAACCACAAGCAATCATCCTTATGCGTGTCCAACATTGGCCAAGCACCTGACATCTATCACACATATTCAGATGTGTTTTCAAAAGCCATTGTTCAAGCTCTTCCGCCCCATAGACCTGAGGATTGCGCCATTGACACAGAAGCCTCAGCCGTGATTCCATTCGGAAGAATGTTCATATTACCCGAACCCGAGAAGAAGGCACTACGAGAATAACTGGATACCAATCTGGCAAATGGGACCATCCGACCTTCAAAATCTCCAGCCGGTGCTTCTCTGTTCTTCGTTCCAAAGAAAGACAGTAAAGAACTTTTTTGGACTGCCGTGGTCTCAACCAATGTACCCTCAAAGACCGCTATCCACTACCCCTCATTTCGGACATCCTGGAGGCAGTTCGTGGAGCTGTTATCTTCACTAAACTCGACCTTAGGCATGCTTACCATCTCATTCAAATAAAGGAAGGTGATGAATAGAAGACGGCCTTCAGAACTCGCTTTGGCCCTCTTCGAATATCTGGTTATGCCCTTCGATCTCGCCAACGCCCCTGCGGTCTTTCAACGATTTATGGATAGAGTTTTCTCTGACATGCTGTTCCTCTTTGTCATTGTATACCTGGATGATATCCTGATTTACTCCAAGGACCCCCAGATCCATCAAGAACATGTAAAGGCAGTCTTAAAATATTTACGTGAAAACAAACTCCTGGCCAAACCAGAAAAATATCTCTTTCATGCCCAAACTGTTCGTTATCTCGGATTTGTGCTAAATTCCAAAGGAATTGGAATGGATCCAGCCACGGTTGACTCCATACTCTCCTGGCTGGCACCCACCACTGTGAAACAAATTCAATCCTTCTTGGGACTTGCAAACTTCTACAGAAAATGAATTCCCACATTTTCTGACATTGTGCATCCCATAGTGGCACTTCTAAAGAAGGATACACCATTCAAATGGCCCACAGCTCAGGAAAAGGCCTTTCAACAATTGAAACTGAAATGTACTCAAGGTCCTATTTTGGCTCAACCCGACATCGATCGACCCTTCTTGGTGGAAACAGACACTTCTGACTATGCCATTGAAGCGGTCTTAAAACAAGAATTCGAAGACAAGATGGAACATCCCATAGCCTACCTATCCGGCACCTTGACTTCCAGTGAGAGCCATTACTCTGTCCTGGAGAAGGAGGTATTGGCCATCCGACAAGCCTTCACCGACTGGCGTCATCTACTTTTGGGTGCTAAACATCCAGTGCAAGTACAAACTAATCATCGTAACTTGCAAATTCTACAATTCCTGGAATGCAGGAATAGTCGACTAGCCCATTGGGCCTTCTTTTTTGCCCAATACCAATTCCAAATACATCACTTTCCTGGAACTAGTAACATAGTTGCTGATGCCTTATCTAGGCGTCCTGACTACGAGTATGTAGAAGTCCGGGCCTTTCTGAAGATGTTCCCTAAAACAGTGTTTGTGGCACAAGCAAATTCTCTCCTGGAAGACTTCCGTGCAAGAACACCTTCTTCCGATCTCTGGAAGAATTATTCCACGAACAATAAATGTAACTTAGTAACAAAGGATGGTTATCTTTTCAAAGACAAACGGCTGGCCATACCCACACAAACACTGAGAGATAAGATCCTGAACCTCTGTCATGACACCTTCCATTCAGCACATTGAGGCATCACTACTCATCTCTGCCTCATACAGAGGCAATTCTGGTGGCCAAGAATGATAACTGACATAAGAACCTACATCAAAACTTGCGCAGTGTGCAATCAGTACAAACATGACAACAGGAAACCTGCAGGTCTTCTACATCAACCCGCGTTACCAACACGCCCCTGGGAAATCATCACCGCTGACTTCATCGTGGAATTACCTCCATCCAGAGGATATACAACCATAATGGTCACCATCGACTTGTTTACTCATATGGCTCACTTCACACCCTTGTTCAAATTGCCATCCTCGCTTGAACTGGCTGGAATATTCATGAAACATATATTTAGACTCCATGGATTACCTTCCAAAATCATATCCGACAGAGGACCCCAGTATATATCCCAATTCTGGAAACAACTATGCCAAATATTAGGCATCCAGCGTGCATTGTCTTCGGGATACCATCCTCAGACCAATGGGATAACAGAACGAGTAAATCAGACCCTAGAACAGTATCTCTGCTGTTTTGCAATCAAGGTCCAGGATGACTGGTCACTTTTGAAATCTGTAGCTGAATTCGCTTACAACAATTCTGATCATTTGGCCATCAAAACAATTCCATTCTTTTTCAGTCAAGGATTTCATCCTTCGGTTCTACCATCTGTTCTTCCGCCTCCTACCCTGGTCCCTGTGGTTGATTCCTGGGTAGAAACACTAGTAAGCATACATAAAGAGGCTAAGGAAAAACTGGAAAAGGCCAGGATGGATGTCAAACGCTATGCTGATATCAAGCGGAGACTTAGCCCTTCTTATGCACTCAGAGATAAGGTTTGGCTAACCTCAAAACTTCTGCCTCGACATCTGCAGCCAAATTAACTGGCTCCCAAGTATTATGGACCTTTCTCCATTAAGGAAATCATAAACCCAGTGGCCTTTCGACTCCAGCTTCCTGAAACTTGGAAGAGGATTCACCCGGTCTTCCACACTTCCTTATTGAAACCTTATGTACAATCCACCAGAACCGCTACCTAATCCTGTGATCGTTAATCATCAGATTGAGTTTGAAGTCTCCAGGATATGTGATTCCAGATACAGACAGGTCAGCTCCAATATTTGGTCGAATGGAAAGGATATCCTCCCAGCGAGCGTACCTGGGAAAAAGTAGCAAACATGAATGCCCCCCGTCTAATACAAAGATTCCATCGAGTCCACCCGGGCAAACCCGGTGGTTCTGGGTTCAGGAGGAGGCATACTATCATGAACCACCAAATTCGACCCTTTTGGGCTTCGTGGTGCATGATGCACCACGGCGTAAGCTCAGTGTTTCCTCCAAGATGGCCGACGGGCCAGAAACCCTGAGCTCTAGTCGTAACGCACAACACCCTGCCTTCTAGAAAACAGCCACGCTCCCACGGCTCTGCGCGTCTCAACGCTTCTGCTTGGAGTTGCCAGACGTGTGCTCGAGTCCACTATCCATGCTTTCTACAGTTTCTACCTTTCTTTTCTCCTTCCTGGAACCTTCTTTCAGATTCCTATGTTCCCATAGTCATTTCCCTCTTCCCGAATTCCGTCTTACCTTCGGTGCCGTGTACCTACTCCCATGAGCGTTTGCTCGTGCTCCTCCTTCCTGGATCCGTGACTACCTTCCTGGATACTGAACACCATTCGGCTTAGGTCGGCCGGCTACCCACACTGGAACCCGAAGAGCTGCGCTCCACCCTGTACAAGTCTCGAACAGCGAAAAAGAAGGAACTTGCATCCAAGAAGTCCACTAGCAAGGAAAAACAGGTGAGAAAAAGAGAAACTTTTGACAGTACCCCCATCCAAACCAGAAACCACCCAAATAAAACTCCCATTCCCTCAGCACTGCAGCACCAATGAACTACTAGGACCTCTTTTTAAAAGGAAAAATCCAATCAGTTTTATAAACTTAAAGACATCAAAATGTTGTTATCAAGAAAATTGTTGGCAATGTTGTTTCAAAGAGGATATGTCCTAGAAGGCACACATTCATATATATATGTGGATTCACTGAAACGCACAATGATTAACTGAATGAAAGCTAATGAATAAGAAATAATTACTGCCTAGTTTAATGGTAAATCTATTGATGAACATATCTTTTTTTTTAGAGAATGCTGGTCTGAGAAGAAAGAGCTTATACAAAGGACAATTCGACAAGTTGTAAAATGCGATATCATGAAAAGCAACCCACTGTACCCGCTCTCTGTGCCTCAAGCTGATTGTGTGCTTACAGTATTCTATTTGGAAGCACAGTGCCTTCATATGAATTAATTCTGCACTGCCCTGAGAAACATTGCATCTCTTCTGAAAATAGGCGGCCATCTTGTGATATTTTCAGTTTTCGGGTGCACTATTTTCTTGGCTGGCACAAAGAAGCTTCCATGTTTGTGCCTGGATGAGGGGGGTCTCAGGGAAGCTGTTTGTGATGCAGGCTATGAGATTGAAAAACTAGAGGTGTTTCCGAGACTTGTGCAAGGTAAATTTGACATTGTAGATTACACACATTTAGTTTTACTTGTTGCATGCAAGCCAAGGAATGTTTAAAAGAAAAACATACCCCAATTAATTGTGAGTTTGTAACTGTAATTATGACATTTATAAGAGTCTTCTAAAGTAATTTGAACTATATTATTCTGTAGATCAAACACCATTGGCTCCCTCTTGACCCGACAATCAAATCCTGTTGCTTAGACTTTATTACCAATAAACTTAGTCGAACACCTACTACATGTGAGATGTAATCTCTACATGGGAAGTAGCTCAAGACTAACCTGCTGCCAATCTTGCTTCACTCTCAATAATCTTTCAGTACAGAAATCAAGGGCATATAAGTAAGCTTACTCGACCTTAGCCCCAAGGATTTGTGGCAACCTATGTGAAGCTACCCACCTTATTCTCAAAAGTTTTGTCTCTAACAAGCCTTTAAGACTCACCTCTTTGTCATCCACCTATCTGGACCCTTGACTGGTTTCTTCTCCCCTTGAGCTTGCCTACCACATCTTATGCTCTACGTTCTTTGTTGATTTAACTTGTTCCATCAGTTGTTATTTCTATAGAGGTCAGCTGCCACTGTGGCCAGGTCTACTCAATATGAATTGTTAAATAAACTAAATACTCAGCACATTGTACTGGTGGTAAAATTGCAAAGCTTTGATAAATATTGGGTTGTTTACCCTTTGCACATTGCAATTAATTTGTTGGACGTTCTTCCTCATATGTTGAGTTGACAATGTCAATATCTTTCAAATCCTATATGGCAAAGTCAAGAGGATGTTCTTCCAAGAAATGGCATACTACAACATTTTGAATTTTGTCACTTGTGAAGTGTGGAGAGGAAGAAAAAAATTAAACGACATTCACATGTTTCCTTATGCTGTTTCTTAAATGTAAATGATGGGGGTACACTATGGGACAACCAGGCATACGTGGGAACTACTAACACAAAAGGAAAGTCACAGCAACAATAACAGTCAGAATGTCTTCTCCAAGTAAGTGTCTCTCCTGCCAAGGTGGTGGCCAGGCCTCTTGGCCTCTGACAGTAACATTTCTTGAAGCTTGATTAGTATGTGACACTGATACTCACCTCAGTGGCGTTTATGTGAGCCGCTGAAGTAGGAACGTATGACTCTGTCCCTCTAGGATTCAACACTGCAGCCTACACTATACACACCTAACTCTGACACCGAGGATCTATTTACTGAGCTACCTTGACTGTACAAAAATTGCAAAGCTTTATGCCTAACAGGATGACAACCAGCACAGAGACCCTAATAGAAGCACATATGTTGACCGGTAGCCTGCAGTGTTGGATACATGGTGACAGCGTGTGGGACTTCATGCCTGTGAGGGCATGAACTAGTTCATGTGAACAGGGACAGAAGGATCCCCTTGTCAGTGCTCAATACAGGCTTGATGTGGAGAAAACAGCAAAACCCCAGATGCTCAGGATGTTCATGGTTGCACATTTCCCAGCTCGTACCCTCCTCCTTGCAGCATTTCCATGCATGCTCCATCCCTTCCTGCAGCTTGCCTTGTCAGCAGACCTGCAGGAACAGGAAGCAGTCTAAGTAAACATCACTACAGGGATCAGGTTTAATTTCAATGCCATGTATTTAGCCAGGCCACATTCCTCGTTGCCTGGAAGCGGTTAGCTTGATTAGCCACATCTCAAAGCTGTGATTACCTAGAAGGTACTGTTGTAAGTGTGACTGCACAGTTAACCACACTCATACATGCTGTAGCATACTAGAATGTTTGCTCTATCTATGTTAATAATATTGATCATGTATATACTTATACCGCAGGCTGAATTGTCCCTAAGTTTGCTTATTGCCCATGGGATTGTCACTTGTGAGCAATGGTACCCTCTGAAAGTAAAAGTGAACTAGCTTATTGCAAGTGTTGGTGGGAGAGGAGGGTTGCATAGCCAATGGCATTTCACTTTGTAAGGCGCCTGACAGCACAATTTCTTTACTCTCACTGCGCGTAGTGGCCATGTATGTCCCCCTGCTACCCAGTTTATGTGAGGGTCTGTGCCGTGTCACGTGGGTCTAGGTTATTGGGGATGGTTGCAGAGATCTGAGGCTTCTTGCGTTAGTCGTTCGTCCCTCTCAGGACATGTGGTGCTGCTTCATCTTGTCCCTTCTGCATGACTCAATACAGCTCTCTGAGGGCCTATGTAGAGTAGCAGTTCTGTTTGCTGCTTCCGCTGCCCACACAGAGGTGTGTTAGCCAACAAAGTGCTCTCAGGAGAATGAATTGCTTGTCTGACTCATCTAGTATTCAAACATGTGACCTGCAGATTGCCCACAGATCCCTTCAGCAGATGCATCAACCCTCTGAGACACCTTATAAATTAGATATGAGGTGTGTTTACCTGTTTAAGGATAGCTGAAAAATAACGTTGGTACATGGGAAATGTAATTCTGAAAGAAAAGCAGAGGAACATCTAAATGTGATGGATACAGGGATTTCAGTTAATTATAATTAATTAATTGCTTTGAGCAGCCTCCCATAACATCATTTTAGCCTTTCTACACCAGTAAAGAAGGTGTCAGCCATAGCTAAATAATTCAAGGTCCAGCCACGTAGCAAAGCAGTCCAGTGTGAACTGCTCCGGCATGTGCCCTCTGCAGGGACACAAGCAATCACAGACATGCCTTGAGGGCCAGACTGCTGACATTTGTGGCCGGGCCAAGCCTGGTTTGCATCCAGAGGTTTGGAAGGCTGCCCAGAGAAATGCCATGGGTTATGAAGGATAGAAAGCTTCCGTTCTGCCCCTCCTTGGTTTTAGTTTTCTTTTATGTGAGAAGGTGTATGCTCAAACATGGGTTCCATACTTTCTGCACATGTGGGACGAAAGTGCATCTCACTAATTTGGTCCAACATGCCAGAAACATGTTTGAAGATGCACGTGTCCCCAAGCAGATGTGAGTTGGCTTGGGCGTTCTGACAGGACTGTTCCCACTTTTGGCAGGCCTGTTTGATCCCGCTTCGGTGATGGCATAGGCGATTTAAAATAATTATGGTACGGAATGTTTCCTAGGGAAATACAAGTAGTTGTGACAGATTTAAAACGTGGAATCCAATCCATCACTTTTTAGTTTTGGAAGTACTCAGAGTGTCATAAAAAAAGGCCTAGCCATTGTGCTATGCTCATGTCATGTTCTGTGAAGTCACTTCCTGTAAAACCACTTGGGTCAAAAGTTGTGCTATGAGGCTTGCTCGCTAAAACGTACGTTATCCAATTCTGTGTACAATGCAGGGCAAACTTCAAAAGTTGGTGTTTTGTGCAACAAAAGGCTAAATAGGGATAGTCTGCTCCTGCAGCTGTGCATTTCCTATTCATTGATAAATTGGCTTTGACAATGAATGCATCACCAGATCCCTGATTACCATGAAGTACTCCATTTTGCCACAGATGAATTACATAGTCACTTGGGAGATATTTTAAACCATGTGTGCTCAGGATCCCAACTGTGCTTCTAACCACATTGATCACAGTGCATACATCAGACGAACCCTATAATGTTCCTAGATTTTGGGCTGTGTGCCTTCTCTCCAACAACCCCAACATTTTTCAGAGGGTGGTATACAACTGTGTCACAACCTACCTGTATGACAACAGACTGAGTGACCCCATTCAGTCTGGGATCTGTATTGAAACCACACTTACCCACATCTCCAATTTCCTCACGACAGCTCACCACTTGCTCTTCTCTCCTATCCACATTTTCTTTGATCTCTTAGCAGCCTGTGATACCGTTGATCACCTATCTGACTGCATCACCAATTTCTCCGCTATCCGCAATGGGGTGTCCCTGCATTGCCTAATGCCAAACTCCTCTAAAACAGAATTGATCTCTTTATCAGCCTCTAAGGTCACGCCCCATCTGCCTTCTTCTCTATCTTTTCCCTTATTTATTTATTATTTTATTGTTTATTTTGTATAGCGCATCCTTGCCCTGGGGCATCTGTTACTTCATCAATTACTGCGTTCCCTAAGGCTCAAAATCTGGGGGCTCTCACTGACAGCAACCTTTAACTTCAGATGTTGACAACCTCTACTGCTTTAGGCCAGGATCAACCTTCTTTACATCTGGAAATGTCATCTTCACCTGCCATATCTGCTAACACTGGTCTCTTCTCTCAACACTGTCACAAGTCGCTCCCCTTCTCACCTGCTTTTGTCGTTTGCTTGCGACCTTCTTTGATGTCTTCTTTCTCACGGTCCGGGATTTGTACAAACCCGAACGCTGGTCCTCGGATTCCAGCGTGAGGTTCGCTATCCAACTTCCGGGAGCGTTCAGAAGTCCAGGGTGTAAGGAATGAAGTTTGCACTCGAAGGCACAGAACGCTGTGACCTGAACGCGGAAGGAAATCCGGGAAGATCAAAGGTAAGGTAGAGGAATGGGAGGAAGGACGGGGGATTCAAGGAACTGGCAACCAGGAATCAAAAGAGAGCCCCGAGCGAACTCCGGCAACACACGTCCGACTACATCAAGCGGTAGCGTTGAGACGCGCAGAGCCGCGGGGGCATGTCTGTTTTGTAGAGCGTGCAGCGTGGAGCGTAGAGACTGGCCAGGAGCATTCCGTTTCGAGCAGCCATGTTGGAAGGATCACTGTATTCAATCCCCTATGGGTCAGGGACCAGGAAGTCCAGAAGGGACGCAGACGACGGTTCATGACAGTATACCTCCTCTAAAACCCTGCTCCTCCGGGCTTGCCCGTATGGATAAGATGGAATCTTCGAACCAGCCTGGGGGCATTCATGTTTGACATGGGTTTCCAGGTGCGCTCACTGGGAGGGTATCCCTTCCATTCGACCAAATATTGTAGTTGACCACGTCGGTACCTAGAGTCACAGATTCTGGAAACCTCGTATTCGAGTTGGTCATTTACAATCACTGGGGTAGATTTTGGAGCTGTTCGAGATGACTGAAGATATGGTTTCAACAGTGAGGTATGGAAGATTGGATGGATCCTTTTCCAGGATTCTGGTAGTCGGAGTCGAAAGGCCACTGGATTGACAATTTCTTGAATAGAAAAGGATCCGTAATACCTGGGATCCAATTTATTCGGGTGCAGATGTCGAGGAAGGAGCTTTGAGGATAAACAGACTTTATCGCCTGCTGAGTAGGAAGGTCCAGGTCTTCTTTTGGAGTCAGCATAATGTTTAACCTCTCTTTGGGCTTTTTCTCAGTGTTCCTTTGCTTCTTTGTGTATGGTAATAAGGGTTTCAATCCAGGACTCTACCGCAGGAACTGGGGTAGGGTGTGGGAGAACGGAGGGTAGAACTGAAGGATGAAATCCTTGACTACAGAAGAAGGGACTGGTTTTGATAGCTGAATGATCCGAATTGTTATAAGCGAATTTGGCCACAGGTATTAAGAGTGACCAATCATCTTGTACCTTGGTAGCGAAGCAACGAAGGTATTGTTCCAGAGTTTGGTTTACACGTTCAGTGGCTCCATTGGTCTGTGGGTGGTAGCCTGAAGACAAGGCACGTTGGATTCCCAGTATACAACACAATTTCTTCCAGAAATTAGATATGTACTGGGGTCCTCCGTCAGAAATGATCTTGGAGGGTAGTCCATGAAGCCGGAATATGTGTTCTAGGAAGATTCCGGAAGGTCAAGTGAGGTTGTATAAAGGTGTAAAATGAGCCATATGAGTAAACAAATCAATAGTAACCATGATAGTTGTGTAGCCCCTGGAGGATGGTAGTTCCACGATATAATCCATGGCGATAATTTCCCAGGGTCTTGTTGGTATTGCTGGTTGCAGCAGGAGGCCTGCCGGTTTTTTATTATCATGTTTGTTCTGATTGCAGAATGCACATGTCTGGATATGGATCCTGATATCATCCTTCATCTTCGGCCACCAGAACTGTCTTTGTATTAGATGGAGGGTGTTGGTGATGCCACGGTGTCCTGAATGAAAGGTATCATGACATAGGCTTTTGATCTTTTGTCTCAATCCAGGAGTGGGAATAACCAACCGATTGTCCTTGAATAGATACCCGTCCTTTGTTTTGAGATTCCATCTATTGTTTCTCTGAAACTCCTTCCAGGTTTCAGAGGATTGAGTTTGAATTTGAATATTCTCCAGGAGGGTGAGTGCTTGAGCAACAAATATTGTGTGGGGAAACATCTTTGGGAAGGTCCGATGTTCAAGGGTTTCGTAATCAGGACGTCTGGATAGGGCATCGGCTATAATGTTATGTGTTCCAGTGACATGATGGATTTGAAACTGGTATTGAGCAAAAAAGAAGGCCCAACGGGCTTGACGACTGTTTCTACATTCTAGAGATTGTAGGACTTGAAGATTCCGATGGTCCGTGCAAACTTGTACTGGGTGTTTAGCTCCCAGGAGGAGATGACGCCAGTCAGTGAAAGCTTGACGGATGGCTAGTAATTCCTTTTCCAAAACGGAGTAATGGATTTCACTGGGAGTCAAGGTGCGAGAAAGATAGGCGATGGGGTGTTCTAACTTGTCATCCAACTCTTGCTTTAGGACTGCCCCAATGGCATAGTTGGAAGCATCAGTTTCAACAAGAAAGGGTCGAACAATGTCAGGTTGAGCTAGGATGGGGGCTTGTGTGAACTCTGACTTCAACCGTTGGAATGCCGTATCTTGGGCTGAGGTCCACAGGAAGGGGGTGTCCTTCTTTAACAATGTAACAAAAGGATGCACAATCTCTGAAAAGGTTGGTATACATTTCCGATTGAAGTTAGCAAGCCCCAGGAAGGATTGAATTTGTTTCACAGTAGTTGGAACGGGCCAGGACAAAATGGAGTCTACCTTCGAGGAGTCCATTCTAATTCCCTTTGGGCTGAGAACGAATCCGAGGTAGTGAACAGTTGATACATGGAAAAGGCACTTCTCGGGCTTGGCCAGGAGCTTATGTTCACGTAGATGTTGTAAAACTGCCTTCACGTGCTCTTCATGTTTTAGATGGTCCTTGGAGTATATCAATATATGGTCCAGATATACAATGACGAAGATGAACGGCATATCAGAGAGCACTCGGTCCATAAAACATTGGAATACCGCTGAGGCATTAGCAAGTCCAAAGGGCATAACCAGGTATTCAAAATGGCCAAAGGGGGTTCTAAAGGCTGTTTTCCATTCGTCATCTTCCTTTATGCGAATAAGATGGTAGGCACCCCTTAGGCCTAGTTTTGTGAAGACCATTGCACCTCTGACTGCTTCCAGGATATCCGAGATGAGAGGCAATGGGTAGCGGTCCTTGAGAGTGCACTTGTTAAGGCCATGGTAGTCTAGACATGATCTGAGCTCCTTGGTGTCTTTCTTGGGAACAAAGAACAATGAAGCACCCTCTGGGGATTTAGATGGTCGTATGGTGCCGTTTTCCAGGTTAGTATCCAGGTATTCCCGGAGGGCCCTTTTTCAGGTTCTGATAAAATAAACATCCTGCCAAAGGAATCAATGCTGAAGGTACAGTATCGATGGCGCAATCCTCTGGTCTGTGAGGAGGGAGAGCTTGAACTATAGCAGTCGAAAATACATCAGAAAAGGCTTGGTAGGCCCTGGGAATCCAGATGATGTTAGAGACGGTGACTGGATTTTGCTGACTCTCTTGCGAGTCTTCAGAAGACTTTGGTAAGGAATATAGGAATAAGTAGTGAGACATACAGTGTTCAGATCCAAGGAACGGGAGCCTGCTGCCCAATTGATGTAGGGGTTATGCCTTTGTAACCAGGGCATTCATAGAACCATCGGATGATGGGCTGATTTTATAATGTCAAATTTGATCCTCTCTCGATGGTAGAGTAGAATCTCTTTAGTCTGAAGAGTTATGGGTCCTGAAGACAGAGGTCTCCCATCAATAGCCTCTACAGGTTGCATTGTTCCTCGAATTTCATGTGGAATGTTGTGAGCAGTGACCCAATCATGATCTAGGAATACGCCCATGGCTCCGCAATCTACTAATGCCAGGATGGGGTAGGATTCTTTATTGGAAGGCAATAGAAATGCCTGTAGAACCACAAGATTATATTGTCCAGGAGAGTTCAAGGATGGAATTGATGTGGAGCAAACATCTCTCTCACAAAACTGTGCCCCTTCTAGGATCGGGAGCTGGCGTTTCCCGAACGCCGTGGAGGAGCAATAGGGCATTCTCTCACGAGGTGTTTATCGGAGGTGCAATACATGCACAGACCAGTGTGAATCCATCGCATCCTCTCTTGTGGGGTAATGGGTCCACGGAAGGCCCTCAGTTGCATGGGTTCTGGGTCCGGGTTTGGAGAAACTGTGGGCTCAGATATAGACGAGTGTTCTTTGGTGGCCTTTTGGAAAGTCGATTTAGACTTCTTTTTCTCCGATTTTCTTTCTTGGATTCGGAAGTCTATTTGCAAGGAAAGGTCCATGAGAGCCTGGAAAGAGCTTGGGCGAGCTACCCTAGCTAACTCATCCTTTATTTTTTTATTTAGACCTCTTCGGAAGAGAGTGAAGCTGGCTTCTTGAGACCAATCTGCTTCCTTCACGAGTTGTTTAAAACGGGTCACATAAGTTGAAATTCTAGCAGTCTTTCTTGGGCACTGTGCACCTGTTCTGGGTGATCAAACATGGCCTTTAGAGCATCCACAAAACCATCATAATCAACCAGGAGGGTGTCGCCCAAATTGATTAGGGGGGTTGCCCAGGTCAAGGCATTTCCAGTGAGGTGTGAGATCATAAAGCCCACCTTTGCTCTAGGAGTGGAGAAGTAGGAGGGCTTAAAATTGAAGTGCACTAAACATGAATCAAGGAAAGCACGGAGAGTCTTGGAAGTACCATCATACTTGTCCACTACTCCTCCCAATAACACGCTTTCTTTAGTTGCAGAGTCACGTGACAAAACTAGCTGTTTTAATGCAGCATTCTCAGCCTTAAGGTTCTGTACCTCCGTGGTTAGTTCCTGCATGCCTCGCATGAGGTCTTGAACAGCGGCTTCCATCTCTGTATCTGTATCGTGTTTTAGGCATCTCAATCTGTCACAAGTCTCTCCCCTTCTCACCTGCTTTTGTTGTTTGCTTGCAACCTTCTGTAATGTCTTCTTTCTCACGGTCTGGGATTTGCACAAACCCGAACGCTGGTCCTCGGATTCCAGCGTGAGGTTCGCTATCCAACTTCCGGAAGCATTCAGAAGTCCAGGGTGGAACCAAGAAGGAATGAAGTTTGCACTCGGAGGCACGAACTCCGGCAACACACGTCCGACTACAGCAAGCGGTAGCATTTAGATGCACAGACCGCGGGCGTGTCTGTTTTGTGGAGCGTAGAGACTGGCCAGGAGCATTCTGTTTTGAGCGGCCATGTTGGAAGGATCACTGTATTCAATCCCCTATGGGTCAGGGACCAGGAAGTCCAGAAGGGACGCAGACGACGGTTCATGACAAGCACACTGACTCTCTCTCCATTCACCTTCTAGGCTCCATCTCAGGTATTTAACCACTCTCAGTAAAGTTATGTACTTTGCGATTTGCCACCTGCACCATCTTCAACCTACCCATTTCCTCACCCCCACTCTTCACAATCTATAGGTTAGCAGGCTTTCCATGCAGAACCAAATCGTCAGACATTTCCCTCTGTTCTTCAAATCCATTCACAATGTAGCCCTTCCCTACCTGATACTCTCCTGCTACTCTCCTGCCTGCAGTTTATGATCATCCCAAGGCAATACACTTCCCACCCTCTCCAGCCTCCCGCTTCTGATTAAACATGCTTCAAGCTCCCCACCACTGTAACTCCTCAAGCCCAGAATTAAAGACAATTCCACCTCTACTTGGGTTTTGGATGCCCCTGAAAAGGCACCTATGCCCCATAGAATGACGGCTTTTTTTCTAGGGTTAGATTCTCAATCCTGGTTTTTTGTCCCCAGCCCTCAGCTTCACCCTAGATGTTTATGTATTACATTTGTAATAAACAAATAGTTATAGGTGCTCCTCTGTGAGAACGAACACTGCTAAATGAACTGTTCTTTGGGAAGGTACCCAAGAGTACCAACAGCAACCCCTAGTCTCATCCAGATGTGGACCCCTTGCTCAATGTACTCAGAGAGGCACAGCTCCACCTCACTGATTAGGCCCAAAAAGGCTGAAACACGTGTCTGGGGATGCTGTTGGTACTCTTGTTCATAAGAGAATTGCCATAGCATTTCGGTGCTTGACTGCCCATATGGGCATGACAAATACTGATTTGCAAGTGGATATTTCCCTTCTATGGAAGGTACAGTGCGCTAAAGTGTGGCTGCGGTCTCTCGAATGGGTACCTTCCCAAAGAACAAGCCATTTAGCAGTGTTCGTTCTCACAGAGGGGCACATATGACTATTTTTTGATTGTTTAAGGGACTTAGGTTTAGTCACGCTAAGTTTCCTAGGGTCTTGCAGATGTGGATCCCTTGCTCACTGTGCTCAGAGAGGCACAGCTCCACCTCACTGATGAAGCCGAACAAGGCTGGAACACGTGTCTGGGGTTGCTGTTGATAATCTTGTTCAGTAGAGAATTGGCATGTCCAATGGTATCTTATATGCCCCCACAGTTTACAAGCAGCCATTTTCCATAGCGACAAAAGTGATTGAAGCCCTGGCTCAAGCCTCAAGGCCTCCACAGGCTCTTCATTGAGTAGCTTCAGCAATGAGCAAAGGAGTTTTGCCAATGGACTCCCTTATGGGGGAACATTTCCAAGGCATATAGGATTCTACTATTGCACTCCCAAATTCGAAACCTCACAAAAGGCTGACTTAACCTTGAAATAATCAACTACCCTTAAAATTCAGTAATAATAGCACCGCTTATTACAGTGCTTAGAATGAAGTGCTGTATATAAAAACGCAAATTATTATTATTATTAGATGACTGTAACTCTAATCAGAAGCAATTCAGAGTAAGTCATAGTCATTTATTAGTTTGGGCTATTAGGTGTCGCAAGCGACACCTATAAGCCCAAACTATTGCATTAGAGTGCAGCTAGGGGGAAATGGCCTATGAGGAGGGACACACTTCTTGTATGTGTTATTTGGTTGTTTGCCCACCCATTGACTGCCCATGGCCATGCTAATCCCAATGGCCATTCCCACCCAATCCCTTCCCCTCCCTATACAAAACACATCCTCACATTCTCTTTGAGCTAGTTATATCAAGCCATACCATCAAACGTTGCACTCAAAGTGCCTAGCAGTTATTTGTTTTTAAAACAGTCTTTCAGTCTTTTGAGAGTTAATGCCTTAATTAGAGCTGTAAACCTGCTGCTGGTGTAATAAAAATGTCTTAACTTGGTCTGCTTTCATCCTCTCAATTCATACGTACTATGCATGTCCTTCACATACGTCCTGTTAAAAACAAGCACTATCAAAGCTAACAGTTTTGTCTTGTGTATAAGTATTAGGCATTTGCCAGGCACTGCTATTAGATGCTCAGGTGCTTGCACCTAGTTTGCATTGGCTATCATCAATTGCCAGTTAATACCACTATGTCAGTGTCTTGCATGTGCCTTTCCCATTGCTACGCAAAAGCCTAAACTGTGGGTTTTGCCAATGCTTGTTTGTATATGAAATGACCCACTCCAGGTTTAGTGTAAGTCAGGGTTTTGGATGGCAACGTCTTTGTGAATCTGCCCCTAACTCGCCTGAGCATAAGGCGAAAGAAAAAGAGCCTCATTTCCGCGTGGCCGGTGCGGAATTAACGTGCTAGTATTACTCTATACTAGCACACTTCCGCACCGGCCAAGTGCAAGTTTGCCAGTGGGGTGGAGGAATTACCTCAAACTAAGAGCTGGATGTAATTCCGACAACCTACTGCCAAAAAAAAGCCGATATTACATATGCCCGGACTGGCGCACTATGGAACAGCTCACTAAGTAGAAAGCTCTGTCGAGAGGGGACAATATTCCAAGACGGCTTTTAGTACCGCCAAGTGGTCCCATAACACCTTCACTCAGCCCTGGCTCCCCAGTAACCAGCGGTTTGCAATCTTGGACTTGTAGTTTTGCTTCTCCCACAAGTTTGGATTCACAATTTCCCAAATGTTATTGGCTAAAGCCTATCCCCATCCCACCTGCGCTTCTTCTGGCCACGCTCCCTCCCAAACGCCTCTTACCAAAATGCTCTCTTCCAAAGGGTTTACAAATTCTTCTTTTATGTGTGCAGGGCCCAGAAGCGGGATTTCTATTGTCATGCCATGTCTTACATATGGCGTTTCTGTTCAAAGCATCTTCTGCTTTCACCGATGAAATACAAATACGAAAAGCAAAGTGCAGCCACTTGTAGCTGCCTTCTAACCATTACTTATCTACGCTGTCTGGTGCATTCAATTTAGAGTCAATTTCAAATGCACCATGGTTAGTCCTGCCTTGTTTGTTTCTTTGCAATCTTGAACCCATACTGTAGACTTTCTCTATTTTAAAAGCAGAACTACACATACCAGAATGCAAAGAAATAGAGAATAGAGGATCTGCTGCTCCCATTTCACAATAGGCAAATTCGTTGCTGCAGGTCTTGGTGCAGAAGACAATCAATGCAATGCTCTCCGTCCTGCCTTAAGAGTAGGGGAATCTTACTGGGCCTTCTGAAAAGCTCTAAAAACGTGCCTATTTGCCCAAACCTTCAATCTAATTCTCTCTCAGTCCCACCATAGCATAGACTCTGTGTGCATATGGTGAATAAGTGTTTAAATCTTTGCTGTAATATACTTCCTTCAAGCATCCTCTTTGAGTGTAATTTGTCTCGCAATAGCGCCTGGGGCTTATGCACTTTACAAATGTAAAAATAAATAAATAAATACATAATGACAATTAGATATCCCAAGATGTACAACTGTGCTACATGGAAGGTGTGTGTGTGTGCGTGTTGTGTGTGCTGCACCCTAAACCTATTGCTTATCTGCACTCTGGCTCTGGCACTTGTAATTTGCTTTTCAGTGATAAAGATGATACTTGCAAAGGGTGCAGACTTGGAGGTAGTATTTGCATGTACGGTATGTCAATTTATGCTTTACGCTCTTGACTGTTCCTAGTATGTCAGGTCATAATGAACTCTGACAACACAGAGTGGGCTCCCAAAAAACATATGACCCATTTTTTATTACACTTGTAAAAAGTGTTCTATAATATCATCACTCTCTTGCCCAGCAAATGCTTAGGCCATAGAAGCTGCCTTCTTCGCTCCCTGTGTCTCCTAAGGTTCTGGTGACTGGACGATTAGGGATTTTAATGTGGGGTAGCACGGATGCAGCCCTAAATATGTACATGGCTACCTTCGGACTTAAAAGACGCAATACACTAAATCTTGCCGAACTTGCGTTGAAATGGCTCAAGGCCATCAAGAAGTAGGCCTTGTGGGATGTGTTAGAGACTTATTTCTTCTCTTTGCTTCTATTGGTGGCTACTTGGAAAGGCTCCTAGTCGTCTTTCTTCTCCCTCAGCTGGCTGATGTGGGAAATCTGTGATGCTTCCAGAGATTTAATTACTAACCACAATAGTTCAGGTTGCTAAAACTTTCAGTAATCGGGCAAGGCCAATGCCCTTGGGCCAACACTTTGCATTCATGGAGGAAAGCAACATCAGCGCCTTACCTCCAACATAGACATTCTATAGCTTATTCTTTTGGTTGTATATCTGCTTTTATGATAAGCGTGTTTTATTTGTTGATGCACATTTTGAGTATATCCCTTGTTCCATATATAGCTGCATTATTTGAGTATAGCTACGGTTTCATATTTAGCTGCATTTGAGTATAGCCACTGTTTCATATTTAGCTGCATTCGAGTATAGCCACTGTTTCATATTTAGCTGCATTTGGTTATAGCCACTGTTTCATATTTAGCTGCATTATTAAGTATAGGCACTGTTCTATATTTACAAAAGATGTGGTGGGGTAAACTGGATGTTAGGAGCACTTAGGTTTTCAATTGGATTGTGATCTAAGATAAATGTGTGAATGGGACAGCTGCACCCCTATAAGAAAGAAAAGATTAAACCCTAGATCTCGCCAGATTAATGTATAATGAACACACTTTCATGGTTGTGCGCTTGTGTTACGAAGTTCGTTGGTCGTGTAGAGTATGAACAACCCCTCTGTCCCCAAGAAACACCCTGACAACACCAGAAATACTGTCAGCGTGATTATTAAGGCCACAGGTGGAAGTCCCCAAGCCAGGACGCGGGACAGCCGGAAGAACCCCTTGAGCGCTGTAAGGCAAGGTACAATGGTTATGTAAGTAGGAAAGCAGGACACAATCTTCCCAAATGCAAATACCAAAACACTGGAATACCTGTGAGGACTTGTGTCTTTCCCAAGGCTGAAAGAGGCGTGATCCTCCAGACTGTGGCTGGACAAGGCTGTAAGGTACAGCAGGTAACCACCTATTGTAGGACCGAGGTCCTAATGAAACACGTGATCCGTAGAGAACTCCAGGCAGTCCTAGGTCAGAAACCAGATGATTCAATGTTCCAGAGCCAATGAAGGGTTAAGCAAGGACAATCCGTTTAACAAGCGTAAGTCGGCAATAGGCAATCCAAGTTCCAGAGTCAGTGAAGGGTTAAGCAAAAACGATCCGTGGAGCAAGCGTAGGTCAGAATAGAACAGGTCCTTGAACGAAGAGAGAGCGTCACGTGATCCTAGTTGAAACAGCTGTGAAGCAACGCCTTCGGTTTTCGAACTCCTTTTATCCCTGGAAGGGACGCATGTGACAGTATCACGTGAGAAGTGAACCGAAAGCGTTGTAGCGTTGCTAGGCAACTAAGAGTCACGTGATCCGTGACGCGCCAGGCAGCGCCGGTCTCCGCGAAGGATGTGAGTTCCTGGAGTGAAGGAGTCTCCACTTGGTTTGCCACAGCCGTGAAGGGCGATAAACACCAGCTCCGCCAAACATGCCATGCCATGCCGTGCCCTGTTGGGTGAAACGTGAGTGGGAAACGAAGTACATGAATCTCAGTGTGTGTGCCGGGGAGTGCGGATAGAGGTAGACGCGGAGGGGCGTGTCCTTGACGTAGTAGGAAGCGGTGTGACAGAATCCCCCCTCAAAGGCCCATGACCACGTGGGCTAGCAGGGTTGTCCCTATGAAAAGGCGACACCAGAAGCGGAGCCCGGACATCCCGGGAGGGAACCCAGGAACGATCCTCGGGACCATAGCCCAGCCAGTCCACCAGATATTGAAAGCGACCCCGATGGTAACGGGAACCAAGGATAGCACTAACCTCAAAAACGTCTTGGGAAGACACAGAGACAGGGGCAGGCGGGACAAGGACACGAGTGGGAGCAAGGTACGGTTTGAGGAGAGAGGTATGGAACACCGGGTGGATCCGCCAGGAAAGGGGAACAGAGAGTTTGAGAGCCACGGGATTCAAGACCTTTGTAATCCGGTAAGGGCCCACAAAACGGGGCAACAGTTTGCGACAACCAGGGATCCGCAAATGTCTGGTCGACAGCCACACTGTAACGCTCACCTGATTCCCGTAGAGGCGCCGGTCTTGACTGGGCGTATACCGTATCTTCAAAGGTGATGTGTAACACACGGCTGGCTCTTTGGGCTGGACCTCTGTGCACTGTATGTCTGACTCGAAGGGTAAGATGTCTGCAGATAGAAAATATGGGATTATTGAACTGGGTTATTGAATGTCTCTCTCTTCTTCCCTTTCTCTTCTCCTGTAGAACCCCAAAGGTTAACGCTCTCACCTTAGGTAAGTGAACGCCGTGCTCTCCATCTGCCTCGTGGCAGGGTGCTGTAACCAGTTTCTTCACTGGATAAGGGGAGCAGGCCTCTTGACTTCAGAGGACTGCTGTCCGTCGTTTACTGCACGAACAGTAAGTTTCGAGTAATTCTAATGTCTTTAAAAGTCTTTAGTAATGATGTCTCTTGTTTTGCAGGGTTCCGGCGATGGCGGATGACGGGCTGAAGTGAGTTGAAGATGGAGCCCGTGTGATGAATAGAAGCGCCTGGAAGCACGTAAGTAAGCGCTTGTTGCCTGCTTCACGATGCGCTCTAACTGTCTTTTTATTTTGCAGGTACAAGTTTGGAGCGGCTGCAGGGTGCCGGAATACCCACTGGGTTAGATGTGGAAAGGAGTAATGGCACGTGAGTATTAAAGTTCCCCAATGTCTTTAAACGCACCTTGTTTTGTCTTTCAGATGCGGGATGCAGTGCCGAAGGCCTCCGGAACGTGCGAAGAGTTGGTAAGCTTTTGTCTTTCAGATGCCGGAATGCAGTGCGAAGACCTCCGGAGCGCATGAAGAGTAGGTAAGCCTTTGTCTTTCAGATGCCGGAATGCAGCGCGAGGCGTTGGTGACAGCCGATGGACCAGGTAAGTGAAGCGCTGTCACTGAAGACCGTAATGCTAACCTGTTCTTTCTTGTCTTTATAGGTGTTGCTGAAGACTGGATTCAGGATGGTAAGCCTTTTTCCTTAGGCCCAGGATCAGATGCAGAAGACACGATGAGCGTTCTGCTGCAGAGGATGCAGAATAACGCAAAGCAAGATTCATCCATCGGGTGTGGTTTAAATAGCCTCCTGTAGTGCTTAGGTGTCTCCTTCCACAGCCACGCCTAGGTAAGAAAAGAGTTCCTGCTTTCCAGAAGAGTTCCAGTGTTCTGAACCTAGGGAGTGGCTCCTGCCCCACCCAACAGGAAAAGTAGTTCCAAACAGAAGAGGATCAGAGGCTCAACTGGCAGGCAAGTAAGCAGCATGGTCTGCTGCAGGTAAGTCCACCCAAGCATTATGAGCCCGGCGCTTCCAGCGCTGGGACTGGGCATATTTATGAGCCTGGTGCCACTGGCGCCAGGACTGGGTCCAAAAGGTCCCAATTGGGACTGGTTGGCCCTCGGAACCTGGGTTATGGATCTGCTTCCAAGGGAGTTGGGAAAACCCTGACCTTTTGGAAGCAGAGATCATGACAGTACCCCCCCTCAAGGCCCCTCCCAAACCGGGCTTCTCCGGGGGTTTTGGCTTGTCAGGAAATGTTCGGTGAAATCTTTTGACTAGGCGAGGAGCGTGGACATATTCAGCAGGTTCCCAGGATCTCTCTTGGGGGCCGTAGCCTTTCCAGTCAATTAGGTAAAATAGTTTAGATTTGGAGATCTTGGAGTCCAGAATGCTTTTGACTTCAAACTCGAGTTCTCCATCAACTAGGATGGGTTTTGGAGATTTAGTTAGTCGGGTTTGAGGTTGCACGGGTTTTAATAGAGAGACGTGGAAGACCGGATGTATCTTCATGTGCGGGGGCAAGTCCAACTTGACCGCTACTGGGTTTACTATGGTAGTGATGGAATAGGGACCAAGGTATCTTGGGTTGAATGTGCGTGGCCCTTTTAGAGGTAGATATTTGGTGGATAACCAGACTTGATCCCCTACTTGATATTGAGGGGCTTCCTTCCGATGTTGATCTGCTCCTTTCTTGTATTGTTCTTTAGCCCTTTGAAGGTGAGAAACAGCTTCCTTAAAGGCTTGGGTGATTGTAGAATGCAGGTAGTCTACTGCTGGTGTTTCAAGATCTTGGAGGGGATCCAACTCCGAGGTTCGAGGGTGACTGCCGTATAAAAGAAAAAACGGGGTTTTCCCAGTTCCCGAATGGACAGAGTTATTGTAGGCATATTCGGCTATCCAAAGGATGTCTTTCCAAGTTTTTTCAGTTTGTTGCAGCATGCAGCGTAAATACTGTTCCAGAGTTTGATTGGTCCTCTCGGTTTGTCCGTCGGTCTGAGGGTGGTGACGGGTCGATAGTCTCACATCAATTTGAGCCGACCGACAGCAACTTCGCCAAAAATGAGAAATAAATTGACTACCTCGATCCGAAATTAGAACCGAAGGAAAACCGTGCAGTCGGACGATGTTTTCGAGAAATTCTCGGGCCAGAGTTGCTGCTGTTGGCAAGCCTTTGAGCGGAATGAAATGCGCCATCTTGGAGAATAGGTCCACGATTACTAGAATCGTATTGTATCCGGAGGATGGAGGTAGATCGGTGATGAAGTCCAAAGAAAGCGTATGCCAAGGGCGAGGTGGGATGTCAATAGGGCGTAAGTGGCCTGCTGGTCTTTCCTTTTGACTCTTGTTTTGGGCGCATACTCCACAGGACATTATAAAGTCTCTGATATCTTTTTTCCAAGACGGCCACCAGAAGTAGCGCTTGATCTTTTCTGAGGTCTTGGCCATACCGGGATGTCCTTCCATTAAAGAATCGTGATAACAAGAGATTACTTTTTTCTGTAAATCTGTGCTGGGCAGGTATAATCATTCTTGGAAATACAATAAGTTGTCCTTTACTGCAAAGTCCTTTCCCTGCAGATGCCAATTCTGTATGTCTGCTGGAGTTACAAGTTGCCTGGCTGTATCCTTAACTTCCTCTATGGATTGTGTGGCGATTACACCCAGAATTCTTTGTTCGGGAATGATTGGTACAGGTTTATGGTTGATCAAGTGTTCTTCCACTCCCATCCGAGAAAGGGCATCTACTTTACCATTTTTTGTACCAGGTCGATAGGTAATTATGAAGTCAAACTCGGCAAACAATAATGCCCAACGGAGTTGTCTAGAGGATTGGGCTTTAGCGGTTTTCAAATATTGCAGGTTTCGGTGATCCGTAATCACAGTAACGGTGTGTCGGGCCCCCAGCAGATAATGCCGCCAAGCCTTAAAGGCAGACTTGATAGCCAGAAGTTCCTTGTCAGTAATCGTGTAATTGATTTCAGGAGGCGAGAATTTGCGGGACCAAAATGCCACGGGATGCAACTGATTGGTTACCGGGTCCTTTTGTGATAGAACTGCCCCCATGGCAAGGCTTGAAGCATCAGTTTCCACGATGTAGGGGAGTTCGGGGTGAGGGTGTTTTAAGATTGGTGCAGAGATAAATTTAGTCTTCAAATCCTGGAAAGCTTGTTCCGCCTCAGTAGACCATTCAAAACGTTTGTTTTTCTTTAACAAGGCAGTGATGGGCTGGACTATCCGAGAAAATTCGGGGATAAACCTGCGGTAAAAGTTAGCGAAGCCTAACATGCTTTGCACACCTTTTACGGAGGATGGTGATGGCCATTTGAGAACTGCATCGACCTTCTTTGAATCCATACGCACTCCGCTAGGTGATAATATGAATCCCAAGAATTCAACTTCAGTCACGTTGAAAACACATTTTTCCAATTTAGCGAAAAGTTTGTGTTGACGCAATCTTTTGAGGACCATTTTCACGTGTTTCCGATGTTCAGATTCCGATGAAGAATAAACGAGGATGTCGTCAATGTAAACAACAACACACACATCTATGAGCTCTCTGAGAACATCGTTCATAAAATATTGAAAGGCGGCCGGGGCATTGCAAAGTCCGAAGGGCATGACCTGATATTCAAATAGCCCATATTTGGTGCGGAAGGCCGTCTTCCATTCATCACCCTCTTTTACTCGTACCAAGTGGTAGGCTCCTCTAAGATCCAGCTTTGTATATATGCATGCTTTTCTGACTTGGTCCAGGAGTTCAGGGATCAAAGGTAACGGATATCTATTCTTGACGGTGATCTGGTTCAGGGAGCGATAATCTATACAAGTTCTAAGGTCTCCTTCCTTTTTTGGGACGAAGAACAAAGCTGAAGAAGCAGGGGACTTGGAAGGACGAATAAACCCATTTGCCAGGTATTGATCCAGGTATTGTCGAAGGTGAAGGTTCTCAGGCTCGGTGAGGGCATAAATTCTACTACAAGGAGGAGTAGATCCAGGTATCAGGTCTATCTGGCAGTCATAAGACCTATGAGGAGGTAGAGAGTTAGCCTGATCCTTCCGGAAAACATCTTGGTATTCTAGGTATTCGGGAGGTAACTGGGGAGTCTCTGAAGAAATTGCTGCCAGTGCAACACCAGGTGGAGGATGACAAGTAGAGACACATTCTGGAAACTGGACCGTTCTTGCTCGCCAATCGATCAGAGGATTGTGTTTCTCTAACCAAGGTATTCCTAGAATAATCTGAAACTGAGGAGCCTTGATCACATCGAACACGATCTTCTCATGGTGTCCATCTTGACTTACTAGCGTCACTTCTTGAGTGGTATGCGTTACTGGTCCGGAGGCTATCTCCGTTCCATCCACCGTAGTAATGACGTCCTTTACAGCCTTGGGACAAAGAGTTAGATTCATCCTCAAAACCATTTCATGATCCACATAATTGCCGATGGCACCGCTGTCGACGTAAGCTTCAATTGCATGTAATCGATCCGGATTATCAGGGCTAATGAGGACCATAGGTATCACGAAATGCGAGGTCACAGAACTGGTTTTCACGCTCGGCAAGAGGACCTCTATTCTTGTCGGGCGAGGTCGTTTCCCTGCTCAGAGTTTGTAACTTTGGTAACTGCAGCTCCTACTGCCTTCTTGGCAGGTTTCACCAGACAGTCTCGAAGAAAGTGCCCTGAGTTTCCGCAATAGAGGCATAATTGCAACTCTTTTCTCCTTTCCCGCTCCTTTTGTGTTAGAGGACCTTTCAGGCCCCCTATTTGCATGGGTTCCCTGGAGTCTACTCCTTTGGAAGGAGTTGGCGGTTTGGAAAATACTTGAGCATCAAACTTGGAACGATCGGCCTTCCTGTTCTGCAGTCTGTGATCTATTTGAACGACTAAGTCTATATAGTCCGAACAATCTTGTGGGGGATTCACTACTTGGGCTAACACATCTTTGAGCTCTCCACGTGGACCTCTATAAAACAGCGTAATCCTTTTGTCCTCAGGCCATTGAGTTTCCACTATCAGTCTGTTGAAAGACGCAATATAAGCCAAAAGGTCTTGATTACCTTGTCGCAACGAAAGAAGCTCATTGTCCAAGGCCTGCCCCTGTGAATGTCTTGCGAACAGTTTTTCCATACTGAGCTGAAAAGCTTGAAAATCATGGAGGACCGGATCATCTTGATTTACTAGAGGGATCGACCAGTCTGCCGCATTGCCACTAAGGTACGAAAGCACGAAAGCTACTTTAGCTTGATCAGTTGGAAAGGCTGCTGGCCGGCATAAGAAATGCAACCGGCACTGATTGATAAATACTGCAAACCTCTTTGGGTCACCAGAAAATCGTTCGGGCGGAGCCAGAGGTACATTCCCAGGTAGGTTGATCTGCACTGGATTCATAGAGGATGTAGAAGGAAGATTTCCCCCAGATGCGGGTAACGGGGTCTGTCCGGCTTGTGACTGTAGCAATTGTCTAGCGAGATCATCTGTTCGCTCCTTGGAAATAATCAGTTCCCTTCTTAGAGCGTTTGTTTCCTGACGGGCTGCATGCACTTCTGCCCTTAGTTCCCCAAGTAACTGGGCTAGCTGGTCGGTATCCGAGGTTTCCATAGCGCCTGGACGGGAGTTTTGCGGTAGGCTTTGCGTTCTGTAACGCTCACCTGATTCCCGTAGAGGCGCCGGTCTTGACTGGGCGTATACCGTATCTTCAAAGGTGATGTGTAACACACGGCTGGCTCTTTGGGCTGGACCTCTGTGCACTGTATGTCTGACTCGAAGGGTAAGATGTCTGCAGATAGAAAATATGGGATTAATGAACTGGGTTATTGAATGTCTCTCTCTTCTTCCGTTTCTCTTCTCCTGTAGAACCCCAAAGGTTAACGCTCTCACCTTAGGTAAGTGAACGCCGTGCTCTCCATCTGCCTCGGGGCAGGGTGCTGTAACCAGTTTCTTCACTGGATAAGGGGAGCAGGCCTCTTGACTTCAGAGGACTGCTGTCCGCCGTTTACTGCACGAACGGTAAGTTTCGAGTAATTCTAATGTCTTTAAAAGTCTTTAGTAATGATGTCTCTTGTTTTGCAGGGTTCCGGCGATGGCGGATGACGGGCTGAAGTGAGTTGAAGATGGAGCCCGTGTGATGAATAGAAGCGCCTGGAAGCACGTAAGTAAGCGCTTGTTGCCTGCTTCACGATGCGCTCTAACTGTCTTTTTATTTTGCAGGTACAAGTTCGGAGCGGCTGCAGGGTGCCTGAATACCCACTGGGTTGGATGTGGAAAGGAGTAATGGCACGTGAGTATTAAAGTTCCCCAATGTCTTTAAACGCACCTTGTTTTGTCTTTCAGATGCGGGATGCAGCGCCGAAGGCCTCCGGAGCGTGCGAAGAGTTGGTAAGCTTTTGTCTTTCAGATGCCGGAATGCAGTGCGAAGACCTCCGGAGCGCACGAAGAGTAGGTAAGCCTTTGTCTTTCAGATGCCGGAATGCAGCGCGAGGCGTTGGTGACAGCCGATGGACCAGGTAAGTGAAGCGCTGTCACTGAAGACCGTAATGCTAACCTGTTCTTTCTTGTCTTTATAGGTGTTGCTGAAGACTGGATTCAGGATGGTAAGCCTTTTTCCTTAGGCCCAGGATCAGATGCAGAAGACACGATGAGCGTTCTGCTGCAGAGGATGCAGAATAACGCAAAGCAAGATTCATCCATCGGGTGTGGTTTAAATAGCCTCCTGTAGTGCGTAGGTGTCTCCTTCCACAGCCACGCCTAGGTAAGAAAAGAGTTCCTGCTTTCCAGAAGAGTTCCAGTGTTCTGAACCTAGGGAGTGGCTCCTGCCCCACCCAACAGGAAAAGTAGTTCCAAACCGAAGAGGATCAGAGGCTCAACTGGCAGGCAAGTAAGCAGCATGGTCTGCTGCAGGTAAGTCCACCCAAGCATTATGAGCCCGGCGCTTCCAGCGCTGGGACTGGGCATATTTATGAGCCTGGTGCCACTGGCGCCAGGACTGGGTCCAAAAGGTCCAAATTGGGACTGGTTGGCCCTCGGAACCTGGGTTATGGATCTGCTTCCAAGGGAGTTGGGAAAACCCTGACCTTTTGGAAGCAGAGATCATGACACACACCCGGTCGCCCACCTGATACTCTGGAGCCTTCGCCAGCTTGCGGTCAGCCTTAGTCTTCATCACCGCTTGGGCTTCACGGAGATGGACCAGTGTCTGGGCATGCACACCGGCCAGATCGCGCACGCAGGCATTAGCAGCAGGAGTGGCAGAGGGGAAATCAGGGAGCGGCAGGGTGCGCGGATCTTGTCCATACAGAGCATAAAAGGGGGAGAAACCAGTGGTCGAATGACGGGAGTTGTTATACGCAAATTCAGCGAGGTATAACTGTTTGGACCAGGAGTCTTGGTACTGAAGGGACAGGCACCGCAAGTACTGCTCTAGAGCCTGATTCACCCTCTCGGTCTGCCCGTCGCTCTCAGGGTGATAAACCGAAGAGAAGCGAGCATCTATACCCAGGAGTTTGGTGAGAGCGCGCCAGAAACAGGACGTGAACTGCGATCCACGGTCTGAGATGATGACCTGCGGTAAACCAAAGAGACAGAAGATAGTTCTAAAGAACAAGCGAGCCAGGGTTGGGGCAGACGGTATGCCTGTGCAGGGGATAAAGCGGGCCATTTTGGTGTACGAATCGACGATAACCCATATGGTATCGTAGCCTTGTCTGCGGGGCAGGTCGGTGATGAGATCCATAGAGATGGTGTGCCAAGGCCTGGGAGGTACCGGTAACGGTAAGAGTAGCCCTAAAGGCCGTCCCCTGCGTGGTTTGCATTGAGCACATATGGAGCACGTGTTAACATAATGTTCAATGTCTTTCCTCATGGAGGGCCACCAGCACCAACGTTGTAACAAGTCTAAAGTGTGTTGTTGCCCTGGATGGCCGTTTATAGCAGCATCATGTGACCAGGCTAGTGCCTGGTTGCGTACATCGCATGTAGGGAGGAACAATTTGCCTTGGATGAATGGTAACCCCTCGTGAAGGGCAACGTCCCATTTGGTGAGTGCATGAGGATTTTGGGAAACCCATTGTCTAATGTCGGTAAGCATGGTGGGAGATGGCGTACACATACAGATAATATGGCCTTTTCCTAGTAGTGTGTCGGGGAACAGAGACAATGACTCCTGAACAGGAGAACGGGATAAAGCATCAGCCTTGCCATGGATGCGACCTGGTCTGTGTTTGACTACAAAATCAAAGGCGGCAAAGAACAAATGCCAACGCACCTGCCTGCTGTTTGCACATTTCAGGAAGGCCAAGTCTTGTAAGTTTTTGTGGTCTGTATATACCACCGTCTGATACTTTGCCCCCATGAGATGATGTCGCTGTAACGCTCACCTGATTCTCGCAGAGGCGCCGGTCTTGACTGGGCGACTACCGTATCTTCAAAGGTGATGTGTAGCACCCGGTTGGCTCTTTGGGCTGGACCTCTGTGCACTGTATGCCTGATGTGTAGAGTAAGATGTCTGCAGATAGAAAATAAGGGGTTAATGAACTGGGGTTATTGGGGTGTCCCTATCTCTTTCCTCTTCTCCTCTCCTGTAGACCCCCAAAGGTTAACGCTCTCACCTTAGGTAAGTGAATGCCGAGCTCTCCATCTGCCTTGGGGCAGGGTGCTGTAACCAGTTTCTTCACTCGATAGGTAGCGCAGGCCTCTTGACTTCAGAGGACTGCTGTCCGTCGTTTACTGCACGAACGGTAAGTTTCGAGTCATTCAAATGTCTGTAAAGTCTTTAGTAATGATGTCTCTTGTTTTGCAGGGTTCCGGCGATGGCGGATGACGGGCTAAAGTGAGTTGAAGATGGAGGCCGTGTGATGAATAGAAGCGCCTGGAAGCACGTAAGTAAGCGCTTGTTGCCTGCTTCACGATGCGCTCTAACTGTCTTTTTATTTTGCAGGTACGAGTTCGGAGCGGCTGCAGGGTGCCGGAATACCCACTGGATTAGATGTGGAAAGGAGTAATGGCACGTGAGTATTAAAGTTCCCCAATGTCTTAAACGCACCTTGTTTTGTCTTTCAGATGCGGGATGCAGCGCCGAAGGCCTCCGGAGCGTGCGAAGAGTTGGTAAGCTTTTGTCTTTCAGATGCCGGAGTGCAGTGTGAAGACCTCCGGAGCGCACAAAGAGTAGGTAAGCCTTTGCCTTTCAGATGCCGGAATGCTAACCTGTTCTTCCTTGTCTTTATAGGTGTTGCTGAAGACTGGATTCAGGATGGTAAGCCTTTGCCTTTCAGATGCCGGAATGCTAACCTGTTCTTTCTTGTCTTTATAGGTGTTGCTGAAGACTGGATTCAGGATTGTAAGCCTTTTTCCTTAGGCCCAGGACCGGATGCAGAAGACACGATGAGCGTTCTGCTGCAGAGGTTGCAGAATAACGCAAAGCAAGATTCATCCACCGGGTGTGGTTTAAATAGCCTCCTGTAGTGCTTCGGTGTCTCCTTCCACAGCCACGCCTAGGTAAGAAAAGAGTTCCTGCTTTCCAAAAGAGTTCCAGTGTTCTGAATCTAGGGAGTGGCTCCAGCCCCACCCAACAGGAAAAGTAGTTCCAAACAGAAGGGGATCAGAGGCTCAACTGGCAGGCAAGTAAGCAGCATGGTCTGCTGCAGGTAAGTCCACCCAAGCATTATGAGCCCGGCGCTTCCAGCGCTGGGACTGGGCATATTTATGAGCCTGGTGCCACTGGCGCCAGGACTGGGTCCAAAAGGTCCCAATTGGGACTGGTTGGCACTCGGAACCTGGGTTATGGATCTGCTTCCAAGGGAGTTGGGAAAACCCTGACCTTTTGGAAGCAGAGATCATGACAGTCGCCACGCTTGTAGAGCGTCCTTGATGGCCAATAACTCTTTCTCGGTTACAGTATAGTGTGATTCGGCTGCCGAGAATTTTCGTGAGTGATAGGCTACCGGATGCAAACAACCCGTGGTTGGGCAAGGTTGAGACAGTACCGCACCTAGAGCAAACGAGGAGGCATCTGCCTCCAGAATGTAGGGGAGGTCGGGATCGGGGTGTTGCAAAACAGGGGCAGAAACGAACCTGGCCTTGAGTGCCTCTTAAGCCTTCTGATGTGTAGGGGTCCAAGAGAACGGGACAAGAGGGCTGCTCAAAGCGGTCACAGGAGAAACGAAAGAAGAGAAGCCGGTGATGAATCGCCGGTAAAAATTAGCGAAGCCGAGAAAGGACTGGAGTTGTTTGATGTTAACGGGAGTTGGCCATTCAGTGACAGCACGAACCTTAGACAGGTTCATGGACAAGCCCCCAGGGGAGATGTGAAAACCCAGAAACTCCACTTCCTTTGAATGGAATAAACATTTTTCAGGTTTGGCGAACAAGGCGTTTGCCTTGAGGCGAGAGAGTACCTCCCTAACATGACCGACGTGTTCCTCCAGGGAGGATGAGTAGATCAAAATATCATCCAGATATACCACCACGAACGTATCCAGGATGTCCGAGAATATGTCGTTGATGAATCGTTGGAACGTCGCGGGAGCATTACAAAGCCCAAAGGGCATTACTGTATATTCGAATAAACCCTGTCGGGAGCAGAACGCCGTCTTCCACTCATCCCCAAGCCGCATACGAATCAGGTTGTACGCTCCTCTTAGGTCCAGCTTGGTGAAGACAGAAGCCTTAGTCAACCTGTCCAGCAGCGTGGATATGAGCGGAAGCGGGTACCTGTTTTTTACGGTGATGGAATTTAACCGTCTGTAGTCGACACATGGACGAAGATCGCCCTCCTTCTTTGGCACAAAGAAGATCGGACTGGCAGCTGGAGAACAAGAAGGCCGTATGTGACCCAACTTCAAAGCCCGATGGATGTATTCCTTAAGGGCTTGCTCCTCTGACTGTGACAACGAATAGACCCTACCTCTGGGAATGGGAGCCTCCGGAACCAGGTCAATCGGACAATCGTATGGTCTATGTGGGGGTAGACCCTCAGCAGTGGCTTTATCAAAAACCATATGGAAATCGTGGTAGGCAACGGGTATGTTAGCTGTAACGGCCCCCACGGTGTGCGAAAGCACAGGGTCTGGAACAATGTCATCGATATGGGTGGCAGCCATGGCACCAAGGATCGTGGCAGGAGTGGACAGCGGGTCAGCTTCGATGAGACAAAACTGTTGACACACCTCGGATTCGAACGTGACTTGTCCGTTTCCCCAATTGATCAACGGGTTATGTTGCCGTAACCAGGGTATTCCCAATATGATGCCGAACTGTGGTGTATTGATAAGATCAAACGACATGGTTTCCCTATGGATGTTTTGTATCACCACTTCCCTCGGAGCAGTCTGGAACCTGATTGGGCCGGAAGACAGGGAAGTGCCGTCCACGGCGTGTACAGGTTCTGGGTGTTCTTTCCTGACCAGGGGCAGATTGAGACGATGGGCCAAGGGAATATCGATGAAACAACCAGTGGCCCCAGAATCAACTACAATATGAACTATGTGTGCGATCTCCCTAGTGGGCTTCAGTAGGGCATGAACTACCACTGGTCTGACAGGCCCGAAGGTGGGTTCAGAGGGGGTCATAGACAGGCTCGCCGATGCCCCCTGTATCATGGGCGAGCCTTCTGAAAACCCGAGGTTTTGTTCTTGGGGCATCGGGGGCATTCCCTTACAAAGTGTCCGTTTAACCCGCAATAAAAACAGGCATTATCGTTTCTCCGACGTTCTCGTTCGGATGGTGTTATCGGACTACGGATACCGCCTACTTGCATGGGTTCAGCAGGGGTGGTAGAAACGGAATGTCCAGATTGACTAGTGAACGTTGTTTCGGCCCTTCTCTCGGATCTCCTTGCGTCAACTTGTAAAGCAAGATCCACCAGATCCGAAAATACTGAGGGAAGGGCAGGAACCACTGAGAGTGCATCCTTCATGGCGTTGCATAGGCCACGATAGAATACGATTGCCTTTTTCTCCTCTGGCCAGGATGTTTCAGCAGCGAGTTGGTTATACCTAGTAATGTATTCTATCAATGATTGTTTACCTTGTGTTAGATCCAGGAGTTCGAGATCCCTTGATTGGGCCTTATAGCGTATATCGAAGACTTTGGCCATTTCCGATACAAGAAGATCAAAATCATATAGAGCGGGATGATCGTTCTCCAGCATTGGGTTCGCCCAGGTGGCCGCCACCCCAGACAAATGGGACAGAAGAAACGCGGCCTTTGTAACAGAATCGGTAAACGGTAAGGGCCTGCACAAGAAATGTAATTTGCATTGATTAACGAAAGTACGATACTTCCGAGGGTCCCCCTGGTAGCGTTCTGGCGCAGCAAGAGGGACAGGTGTGGGAAGCAATACAGGAGTGGGTGCAGGGGCCGTGACAGGTGCTGGTTGGGCTGGGGGAACTGTGTTCCCGAAATCGGCATCCGTGGGTAATGGGAAACGTGTGCTTTGTAGGGGGTCCAGACGGTGATGTATGGATGTCGTGGCGGTAGCCATGTCGGTCCTGAGGGCCGCCACTGCCTGCAACAAAGCGGTCACTGGATCCTCGGCGGAGGGATTCATACTCTGGACGACCAAAAAGGCTTCACAGTCTGTTACGAAGTCCGTTGGTCGTGTAGAGTATGAACAACCCCTCTGTCCCCAAGAAACACCCTGACAACACCAGAAATACTGTCAGCGTGATTATTAAGGCCACAGGTGGAAGTCCCCAAGCCAGGACGCGGGACAGCCGGAAGAACCCCTTGAGCGCTGTAAGGGAAGGTACAATGGTTATGTAAGTAGGAAAGCAGGACACAATCTTCCCAAATGCAAATACCAAAACACTGGAATACCTGTGAGGACCTGTGTCTTTCCCAAGGCTGAAAGAGGCGTGAACCTCCAGACTGTGGCTGGACAAGGCTGTAAGGTAGAGCAGGTAACCACCTATTGTAGGACCGAGGTCCTAATGAAACACGTGATCCGTAGAGAACTCCAGGCAGTCCGAGGTCAGAAAACAGATGATTCAATGTTCCAGAGCCAATGAAGGGTTAAGCAAGGACAATCCGTGTAACAAGCGTAAGTCGGCAATAGGCAATCCAAGTTCCAGAGTCATTGAAGGGTTAAGCAAAAACGATCCGTGGAGCAAGCGTAAGTCGGCAATAGGCAATCCAAAGTTCCAGAGTCAGTGAAGGGTTAAGCAAAGACGATCCGTGGAGCAAGCGTAGGTCAGAATAGAACAGGTCCTTGAACGAAGAGAGAGCGTCACGTGATCCTAGTTGAAACAGCTGTGAAGCAACGCCTTCGGTTTTCAAACTCCTTTTATCCCTGGAAGGGACACATGTGACAGTATCACGTGAGAAGTGAACCGAAAGCGTTGTAGCGTTGCTAGGCAACTAAGAGTCACGTGATCCGTGACGCGCCGGGCAGCGCCGGTCTCCGTGAAGGATGTGAGTTCCTGGAGTGAAGGAGTCTCCACTTGGTTTGCCATAGCCGTGAAGGGCGATAAATGCCAGCTCCGCCAAACATGTCATGCCGTGCCCTGTTGTGTGAAACGTGAGTGGGAAACGAAGTACATGAATCTGAGCGTGTGTGCCGGGGAGCGCGGATAGAGGTAGACGTGGAGGGGCGTGTCCTTGACGTAGTAGGAAGCGGTGTGACAGCTTGTCCTTTGACAAATATTTCAACAGACAAATATTGAGCGTTAATTGTTGCAAATGTAATGATTGCTTGACAGCTCAGACTTGCCGACCCGTGTTTCGACCATCGGTCGTTTTCAAGGCATTACTGTATGAAGTCAGTCAGTTAACATAAACATAGTACAGTTAAGATAATAAGAAATAATAGACTCCAAATCTATTTTTGAAGTTAGAAAGTAGACATTTAAAGTCTTCATCAACATTACCATTTCACATCCCAATTTTGTTGATTCACATTTTGTCAGAAGAAATTTAGGAATGAAAGCAGAATAAAATAAAGTAAAATAATAAAAAGAAAAGATATATAAAGAAAGATTTTGTTTAAGGATATCTGTTTTATCATTTGACAATTTTCTTGTACTTTAATACCTACATCTTCGGGATAGATATAGTTAAGACAAATGGCTCACCCACACCTTTGTCACTTTATTGCGAGTAAAGGTCACTTTGTTTTGAATAAAGGTAAATGATTTTTGATGTGCTTGTCTCCTTTGTACAATCTGCAACATCACATTCAATACATGCTTGCGTTTCTCTAGATTCCTTAGAGTGAAGTGCCACATAGTTGTCCTATTCCCAAATGCCCACACTGCATAAGTTTTAATTTTTTTTTATTTTTTATTTGACTTAATTGCACTTTGCAATTTTTACAAAACGAATATAAATTCAATTTCCTTAATTTCTTGTCCTCATATAAACTTAAAATCAAATAATCAAATGTTTGTATTAGGATTCAAAATCTTCCTATACCATGACCTTAGTTAATATTCGGGCTGTCTACAGGTTAAAGCTTGCATGTTTCCAAATGTATGTCCTTTCACGTAGGAGTATCTTATTCAAAAATGCGACCACAGCAATCACTATTGAAGGCTTCTCTCCATTTAGCAAGGCTGACCACCATTCCTCTCTGGTGAGCGATTGACATTTCAACAAAAGCTGTTCCAGGAAACATTTTCTAGTCTCTTCCAAGGCCTGGCAATCTAATAACAAATGATTCAGATTTTCGACTTTGTTGAAATCCTCCCAAAATCGACAATGACTAAGTCCTACAGAACCTCTTATTTTCCAATATTTCATTGGTAGGGAGTAGATTTAATCTTGTTATTATAAACTTCCCGCTGTGGTCTGCTTGGAATCTTCACCAAGTGGGTTGCAGGTTAATTTACATGTTTTACAAACCCAAGGGAGGTGTGCCGTCAGTTGGTAAAACTCTTGTGTCCTGATCCAGTCATGCTAACCCAATTTCGTTTTTACTCTAACTGATGTGTTTATTGTACTGTTCTATATTTAGCTGCACTATTTGATTATAGCCACTGTCCCATATGTAGTTGTATTCTTTGATTATTGCCACTGTCCATTTTCATCTGTATTATTTTAGTATAGCCACTGTCTCTTATTTAGCTGCATTCTTTTCCATATTCATTTGTATTGGCATTTCAAACAAATTAGGTAACTGAGAACTCCTTCAACCCCAACTACCCCTGCCCCCTTCCCACTTGCCCCCTCTTCCCAGGTCTGTTGCATTCCATTCCACCTTTTTTTGGTAATCTAGTCAATTTGTCCTCATCCAGCCTCTCCATAGCGAGTCCTGCGCAGTTCCCTCTTAGTCTGCCGAATGTGGTGGTCCTCAGAACCGGCCCAAATGTTGCACCCTCCTTGGACACCACGCTTTCCTTGAGTCTTTGTTTAGGAATTGTAAAATCATGTCCCAGTCCATAAGGAATTTCTGGTGATCACCCTGATTGCGTAAATTACTTTTTCCCTGGCAATAAGGTTCCATATTTTACCCACCAATTCATGTTCTGAGGGCGCCTCTTTTGCTTTCCATTTACAGCCTACTAGTAGTGCCCCCGCCGTTACCAGGATCACATATATTTTCCTCTGTGCCATGATTGATAATTTGTCCAGCTCTCCATCCAGGCCCATTATGAACAGGTCCTTATTTGGGGTCTTCGCTGTCACCAGAATGCCACTAATAGCTTCTTGGATCATTTCCCAATATTGTTCTATTACTGGGCATTGCCACCATATGTGCCCCCATGTTCCTTCATCTCCGCAACCCCTCCAACACAAACTGGTGGATGTCTGATATATTTTCGACAGCCTAGAGGGGGTCAGGTGCCATTGATGCATCATTTTTACACAGATCTCCTGGATTTGTAGCAATTGTGCTAGCTAGGGGATGCCTGCCCATAGGTTAGTCGACTGGTCCAAGTCATCTCACTCCCAGCTTCCTTCTCCCAATTAATCATAATCCTTCCTACCGCAGATTCCTCCCCCTCTTTAATCAGTATATGGATGTCCCTCACCAGATGCTTTTCCCCGGAGTTGAAGGTCACACATTTCTCAAAAAGGGTTAACTTTCTTGTCGCTGCCAATCGTATCTTGGGGTTTAGGACCCAGTGTCTCAGTTGAGCATAGCGGAATCTCTCCCCTACCTCTACCCCGAAGTCCCTTTTACATTGGCGGAAGGTTTTTATCTCCTCCCCTTCGAACAGATCCCTTAACTTTGTAAATCACCCCACCTACCACTTTGCAAAGTCCCTCCTGTCCCAAACTGGTGAAAACTGTGGGTTCCTGAAAATCGAGGTGAGCGGGAAGGGGAACGTGGTTATCTTTCCTCGTTTTACCAGGTCGTTCGATGTTTGCCCCACTAGGGCTTCGATTTCACTGCAGTACATGTTTCGCGCTCTCTCCTCCGAGGGAAACCACAGAACAACCTAAAACTCATCCCCCACCACTGCTCTATCCATTTTCCCTCTGTCCTCGTTGAACCAGTTTCTCAATATTCTAATTTGGGCCACTCGGTAGTATGCAAGAGGGTCAGATTCTCCCATTCCCCCTTTATGCCTAGGTTGCAGCATCACCCTGTATGAGATTCTCATTTTCTTTCTGCGCCCATATATAAGCCTGTGTGTGTTTGCATATAGCTCTGAAAAATGCCATCGGGACCCTTGCTGGGGTTGCCATGAACGTGTATAGTAATTTCGCCATCATTTCCATCTTTATGGCATTTATCCTGCCCAGCCAGGATGCAGATAGGGGGTTCATCTGTGTAGCAGCAGTTTGATGGTGTCTAGTAGAGGTGGGTAGTTTGCTTCAAATAGCTGGTCTATATGTTTTGTGATGTATATTCTTAGATATTTTACTTTGGTAGGGGCCCACTTGTATGGTGTTTCAGGTCTGATCCCCCTCTCTGTTTCCGGTGAGATCTGCAAACTCAGCACCTCCAACTTACCCTTGTTAATTTTCAGCCTGACTGCCTTCCCAAATTGGTCTAGGACTCTCTCCACTGCCCTTAGGGACTCTTTTGGGTTGATTAATGTCAGCAGCATATCGTCTGCAAATGCTGCAACCTTGTGCTTCTTCCCCGCCAAATGGTACCCCGTGTATTTCTTGGGTGTTCCTAATCTTACACAGGAGAGGTTCTAGATTTATCACATTGTTATTGTTATTGTTATTGTTATTTTGCATTTATATAGCGCCTTATATACCATTGGTATGGTCTGAAGGCGCTGGTAGGTTGAACGCCCTTGGGAACCGAGGTTCGAGTCAGTAGAGAGGGTGAAGAGAGACAAAAGGTGCGTGTGCGCACAAAGTATGTGTGCAGCTGGTGCGTGGTTAATGTGGTAGCTACTTCTTAGTGGTAGGTGTGGTGGTTGAGAGGTCAGGAGAATGTGTACGCTCCGGCAGAATTAATCCAGCTCGAGAGTGGCTGCGTTAGGCCTGAGGAGAAACGCCTGGCTGGGGGTGTTAAACCAGCAGTGGTTACTTAGAGTGATGGGGAGTGAGCGGGAGATGTTGATATGAGAACAGTTATACCGAATGGTGTCATAGTATCCCTGTGTTCTATTTGAGTGATGGTGTAAAGAGGAGAGTAGGCGTGAGGTGTGGTATGATATATGTTCATTCGAATGTTCCCGCATATCAATGCATATTACGTACGTTCCCCACACTCAGCCATTCCCCACACTCGGCCATTCCCCACATTCACCCATTCCCCACATTCACCCATTCCCCACATTCAGCCATTCCACATACTCGGCCATTCCCCACACATTCAGCCATTCCCCACACATTCGGCCATTCAGCCAATTCCCCACACTCAGCCAATTCCCCACACTCAGCCGTTCCCCACACACAGCCGTTCCCCACACACAGCCGTTCCCCACACACAGCCGTTCCCCACACTCAGCCGTTCCCCACACTCAGCCGTTCCCCACACTCAGCCATTCCCCCCACTCAACCATTCCCCCCACTCAACCATTCCCCCCACTCAGCCATTCCCCACACTCAGCCATTCCCCACACTCAGCCATTCCCCACACTCAGCCATTCCCCCAGTCAGCCATTCCCCACACTCAGCCATTCCCCACACTCAGCCATTCCCCACACTCAGCCCCCCTACATATAGTAGGGGGACAGGGGACAGCCCTGCTTAATAACCCCTAGACACTGCCACTGGCTCAGAGTGTTCCCCATTTATGAGTAGACATAGAGAAGGGCTTTGGTAGTTGGCCACGATCTTTGTTATAAAGGTCTCCCCAGATCCCATTTTCCATTTAGTGAGAATGAGAAACCCCCATTCCACCCCATTGAATGCTTGTTCTGCGTCTAGCGCAAGCACCAGGGCCTCGGTACGTGTTTTGTTAACCCTCTAGAATATGGGCGATTCTTCTCGCATTATCATGAGTTTTTCTCCCGTGTATAAAGCCTGACTGATCGGGGTCTATCAGACCAAGGAGTAGGGGGACTAATCTGGATGCCATGATCTTAGTGTATATTTTAGCACCCAAATTAATAAGCGCTATCGGTCTAAATGAGCCGCATTCGCATGGTCTTTCCCTGGTTTTGGCAACAAGATCACTTTCGCCTCCTCCATGGAGGAAGTTATCCCCCCCTTTCCGAATGTATTGAATAAGAGGGTCAGCCGTGGGGCCAGGATCTCCTTGCATGTTGTATAAAATTCTGCTGTAAAGCCATCTGGACCCAGCCCTTTATTGTAGGGGAGCGCAGAGATTGCTCTAAGCACCTCCTCTCCAGTTATTTCCTTCGCTAATTCTTCCCTTTCCTGGGGTGTTATTTTAGGTAGGTTGCCCACTCTAAGAATTCCCACCGGTTCCCCTCCTGTGGTACCTCTGATTTATAGACTTTACCATAGAACTGCGTGAATTCCCTTTAGATGGACTTAATATCGGTATGCTCCTCCCCCTCTGCTGTTTTTATTTTTAGAATGGTTCTCTCTTTTTCTTCCTTTCTGAGCATTCTGGCCAGCAACCTATCCATTTTATTTGCTTTAATACAGTATTTATGTTTCCGGTGCATCAGGGACCTCTCTGCCCTGTTTGTGTGTAGCATTTCTAGCTGACCCCTAACGGCTCTGAACCCCTTCCTTACTTCCCCCGAGGGTCTGGCCGCCATTTCCTGGGTAAGAACCTTCATTTTATGCTCCAGGTATTTATCAGTTTGCCTAATCTCCCTCTCTTGTCTAACTTTGATCACTATTATCTGCCCTCGAATAGTGGCTTAAATGCATCCCAGATCACTTGGGGTCTATTGCCTGGGTCTCATTTGTATGAAAGTACTGATATATCCCTTCCCTTAGTTCCTTCTTCAGGATGTCATCCTTAAAGATATATGGTGGGTACCTCCATCTCCATAGCCACGCTGTTTGTTTGGATATTGTGAGTGACTGTGTGATGGGGGCGTGGTCCGATGTGGTAATGGCTCCCAATTCTACCTCCTTTGTTCTCCCCATCAGAAGGTGTAAGACCCATACATAGTCTATCCTTGACGCCGATCTGTGGATGTGAGAATAGTATGTGTACCCCTATCATCCTCTTTCATCTAACTCCAGGTGTCTACTAGTTATAAGCCCTCAATTTTTTCCTTGAGTCCCTCAAGGGATTTATTTGAGTGTGGTAGGTTCTTGCGCTCTTGTCCCTCTCAGGGTCCCATGCAATATTGAAATCTCCTACTAATATATTGTTCCCCTTGGCGAACCTTTCCAGTTTTAGCATCATTGCCGGGAGAAAGTGGTCCTGTTCCATATTTGAGGCATAGATTGAGGCTAGGGTTATTGTCTCCCCCCTTTCCTGAAGCGTTACTCCTATGAATCTCCCCTCCTTGTCTGTACTCTCCCCCGTTATGTTTAATTCCAGATTGTTTTTCAGCGCTATAAGGGTTCCCCTTTTCTTCCCTGGGCCATTTGAATGATGTATTTGGTTGTCACTCATCTGGCCTCTAGCCCCCCCGAATCTCCTTCTCGGGTTCTGAGCCCTTCCCCCCCCCCAAAGTCTTCCCGGACCCATGTGGTGCTACCAAGATGTCCCTCTTCTCCACCCCACCCCCCACACATGTTAACTTTGCCCCTCCACTTTTGATCCTTAAAGCCCAGATACACTTTGCTCTTTGGCTCCTCTTTCTCTGGGCCCCCAAGTCCTGTGTTGCTCATCCCGTTGGAAGAGTTTGGCCTTGTGGGATCCTCCTCCTCCTTGCTTTCCTCTTTGATTCCTGGGTCCACCACTCCCATGCCTTCCTTTCCGGATGTTCCCTTTCTGGTTCCTGCGTTTCTCTAAATGTTTGTTCCAGCTCCAAGCTCAACAAGCCTGTTCCCTCCTCCCTTGTAGTTATTCTCCTTTGTCTACTGTCCAGTTCGAATATAAGCCCAAAGGGGAAGGCCCATTTATATCTTATGTTTCATTTCTCCATTTCCTAGACTATCGGGCGCATCATCCTTCTTTTGGTAAGTGTGGTCTGGGACAAGTCCTGGTATAGGCGGACGGATTCCCCTTTAACATTGAGCTCATCAGATCCTCTGGCTGCTGCTAAAATGTTCTCTTTCTGTTTGAATTCATGCATCGCCACCAGGACATCCTTGGGTCTGGCTCCCAGGTTCATTCCTCTTTGGCCCGACTCTATGTATTCTGTCCATCATGATCTCCTGAGGGTCTGATGAGTCTGTCAGTGATACAAATAATTGCGTCACTGTTTGTCACAGATCGGCGTCTCCCACTTTCTCTGGGATAGATCTGATCCTGATATTTGCCTTCTAGACCTGTTTTTGAGCTCTTAGGTCTGGATTTCAAGACTGTGTGTAGCCCTAGCTAGATGTTCCATCATTTCGTCCACCTTATGATTGTCGTCCGCCAGTTCCTGCATCGCTTTTTCGTTAGTATCTACTCTTGCTTCCAGAGAGTGAAGTTCACTCTTGACCTCCTTTATTGCCCCAGTCAGTTCCTACTTCATTTTGTCCAGCTGCGATTGCATCATGCTTGCCATCCTGTCTTCGAAGTTTTGGAAGCATTGCTCCATGAATCTTTGCGTTACCCCTCTCTCTTCCTGGGGTTCATCATGGGGGTGTCTTCCTCAATCCTGCCCACTCCCAGTTCATTGTCCGGGTTATTTTCCCCCTCTCTCCTCCACATTTTCTGGAGTGTCCCTTCTCTGTTCTTTTTGTGTCCTTTTGCCAGGGACTGCGGCTCCTGGTTTTCGACATCTTTGGATTGTAACTGGGTGCCCGATATGATGGGATTTGTTGTGCCTTTGCCTTTGCCTGGGTGTTGATCTTGTGGTCGATCCTGCTGTCTTCGAGTATCAGGCATATGGCCAAAGCCTCTGTTTCTTCCGCTTTTCCCCTTCTGTGGGTGTTTTTTTTGTTGTTTTTTTTCCCTGGTGGGGGCATCCCCTCTTAGCCCTTCCCCCTCGATGGGTCCTGCTGCCCCTTGCTGGGTGCTATCTAAGGCCCCTGGCTATGATGTTGACTGGGCTTTTTAAAACAGTCAGTCCCTATTGTGTCCAAAGAAAACCTACTTCTGCCCCTAATATACTGCTATAACTGTTCAAGGAATGTCTTTACTTCAAATACACAGTATCTTTTGGAGTTCCCAGTAAACAGGGTCACTGTGTCATGATCACTGCTTCCAAGGAGCCAGGACCAGCCCAACGTCCTTGGAAGCAGGCCCCTAACCCTAATACCTAAGCACCAGCCGGTCCCCACTGGGACATTTTGGACCTTGTCCTGGCGCCGGTGGCACCAGGCTCATCAAAACCATTGGTCCCGGCACTGGAAGCGCCGGGCTCATAATAGGTGTGAAGATGCTTGGGTGGACTTACCTGCAGCAGACCATGCTGCTTACTTACCAGCCACTTAGAAGCCATCTGAGAACAGGAACTACTTTCTTACCTGGGTGGGGCAGCTCCACTCCCTGGATACAGCACTGGAACTCTTCTGGAAACTGGAACTCTTTTCTTACCTAGGCGGGGCCGTGGAAGAAGATGCCTCATCACTCAAAGGCTATTTAAACCACACCCGATAGATGAAGCGTGCTTCGCGTTATTCTGCATCTGCAGCAGAACGCTCACCGAGTCTGCTCCGGCCTTTCTTCTTCCGATCCTGGACCTGCAAGAATCCTACTTACCATTTCGGTATCCAGACATCATCAGCACCTGCAAAGAACAGAAACAACAGGTTAGCAAGGCGAACTTTACACGCAGTGCTTACTTACCTGATCCATCGGCTGCGGCCGTTTCTTCACGCCGCATCTCCACCTGCAAGAACAAAAGCATTGCCATACTTACCGGCACGCTGTGAATTCCGGATTTCTTCGTTCTGCATCGCCGCCTGCAAAGGCAAAGTATCGTTAACAACTTACTGGCATTCCGCGGACTCCGGCCCTGCAACCCAACATCTGAAAGGCAAAAGAAAAGACATTAAGCAGGTATTTACTTACGTCCATCACGCTCGTCGCAATAAAACGCCTGCGAATACTCCGGCGTCTCTTTAACACGAACTAAGCTGCAAGGAAAGAGACAGTTAGAGCGCTTGCCATACTTACGAACTTACAGGCGCTTCACTTCATCTTTCATCTCAAGAGCCCTGCAATACATAAGGGAAAGGCATTATACAGGCATTATATAAACGTGCCACGCATGTAAAGACTATAAAGACAAAAGGTGTCCAGAAGCTCACCGCTCGTGCAGATAACGACGGTAACCATCCTCTGAATTCAAGAGGCCTGTGTTTCACTAGTGAAGGAACTGGCAACGGCACCCTGCACCAGACGCAGATGGAGAGCCCAGCATTCACCTATATAAGGTGAGCACGTTGACCTGGGGGCTCTATGAAAAAGCTGGGAAGAGAGAGAGAGGGACATTCAACAACCCAGACCCTTAACCCCCATATTCTTTCACCTGCAGAAACCTCACTCTTCGAGTCCGACACACAGTGCGAAGAGGTTCGACCCCAGAAGCCAATCGAGTCCTGCACATCACTTTTCGAGTCACAGACAGCTTCCTGCCAAGACCCGCGCCTCCGTGGGAATCAGGTGAGCGTTACAGAACGCGAAGCCCACCACAAAACTCCTACCCAGGCGCAATGGAAACCTCAGACACTGATCAACTAGCCCAGTTGCTCGGGGAATTAAGAGCAGAAGTACATGCAGCTCGTCAGGAAACAAACTCTCTAAGAAGAGAACTGATACTTTCCAAGGAGCGAACAGAGGACCTTGCTAGGCAGTTGTTACAAACGCAGGCAGGACAGACACCTGTGCCTGTTCCAGGAGGAAGTTATCCTTCTGCATCATCTTCAAATCCAGTGCAAATCAATCTGCCCGGTAATGTTCCCTTGGCTCCGCCCGAACGCTTTTCTGGTGATCCAAAGAAATTCGCAGTGTTCATCAATCAGTGCCGCCTACACTTCTTATGTCGACCAGCTGCATTCCCAACAGACCAGACCAAGGTGGCTTTCGTGCTTTCTTATCTCAGTGGCAGCGCTGCAGATTGGTCGATCCCTTTAGTCACCCAGGATGATCCGGTTTTACATGATTTTCAGGCCTTCCAGTCCAGCATGGAGAAACTGTTCGCAAGACATGCACAAGGGCAGGCCTTGGACAATGAACTTCTCTCATTACAACAGGGTAATCAAGACCTCTTGACTTATATAGCCTCCTTCAATAGACTCATAGTGGAAACACAATGGCCCGAGGACAAGAGAATAACGCTTTTCTACAGAGGCCTGCGTGGAGAGCTCAAAGATGTGTTAGCGCAAGTTGTGAATCCTCCACAAGAATGTTCTGACTATATTGACTTAGTTGTCCAATTGGACCATAGACTACAGAACAGGAAGGCAGATCGTTCCAGATTTGATACCCGGGTGTTTTCTAAACCACAGACCTCGAATAAGGGAGCTGACACTGTGGAACCCATGCAAATAGGGGGCATGAAAGGACCTTTAACCCAGAAAGAGCGGGAAAGAAGAAGGCAGCTGCAATTATGCCTCTATTGCGGAAACTCAGGACACTTTCTTCGGGACTGTCCAGTGAAACCAGCTAAGAAGACTGTAGGAGCCGCGGATACCTATACCACAAATTCTGATCAGGGAAACGACCTCGCCCGACAAGAGTAGAGGTCCTCTTGCCGAGCGTTAAGATCTGTCCGGTGACCTCGCATTTCGTGATACCCATGGTCCTCATTAGTCCTGAACGTCCGGATCGTTTGCATGCAATTGAAGCTTACATTGACAGCGGAGCAATCGGTAACTATGTGGACCGTGAAATGGTATCAAGGATGAATCTACCCCTTGTCCCTAAGGCAGTGAAAGACGTCATCACTACTGTGGATTGCACGGAGTTAGCCTCCGTACCAGTAACGCATGCCACCCAAGAAGTGACGCTAGTGAGTCAAGATGGACACCGGGAGAGAATCGTGTTCGATGTAATCAAGGCCCCTCAGTTCCAGATCATTCTGGGAATCCCTTGGTTAGAGAAGCACAATCCTCAGATCGATTGGCGAGCAAAGACGGTTCAGTTTCCAGAATGTTTTACCACTTGTTATCCTCGGCCTGATGTTTCACTGGCGGCAATCGCTTCTGAGGAGGTGCCCAAATTACCTCCCGAATACCAGGAATTCCAAGACGTCTTCCGGAAGGATCAAGCCAACACCCTGCCTCCTCATAGGTCTTACGACTGTCAAATAGATCTGATACCTGGAACAACTCCTCCTTGCAGCAGGATTTATGCCCTCACCGAGCCAGGGAACCTTCACCTCAGACAATACCTAGCTAACGGGTTTATCCATCCTTCAAAATCTCCAGCTTCATCGGCTTTGTTCTTCGTTCCGAAAAAGGAAGGAGACCTTAGGACTTTCATAGATTACCGCGCCCTGAATCAGATCACCGTTAAAAACAGATACCCGTTACCTTTGATCCCTGGACTCCTGGATCAAGTCAAAGAGGCATGTATATACACAAAGTTGGATCTCAGAGGAGCCTACCACTTGGTACGGAGAAAAGAGGGCGATGAATGGAAAACGGCCTTCCGCACCAAGTACGGGCTATTCGAATATCAAGTGATGCCCTTTGGACTGTGTAATGCTCCTGCTGCTTTCCAGTATTTTATGAACGATGTCTTTAGAGAACTCATAGACGTGTGTGTTGTTGTCTACATTGATGACATCCTCGTCTATTCATCATCTGAAGAGGAACATCAGAGACACGTTAAAAAGGTTCTCGAGAGATTGCGTCAACATAATCGTTTTGCTAAGCTTGAGAAATGCGTTTTCAACGTAACGGAAGTCGAGTTCCTGGGATTCATATTGTCACCTAACGGAGTCCATATGGATTCAAAGAAAGTTGATGCAATCATCAAGTGGCCATCACCAACCTCTGTAAAAGGAGTTCAAAGCATGTTAGGGTTCGCTAACTTTTACCGCAGATTCATTCCTGAATTTTCTCGGATAGTCCAGCCCATCACCGCTCTGTTGAAAAAGAACAAACGTTTTGAGTGGTCTTCTGAAGCAGAACAAGCTTTTCAGGACTTAAAAGCTAAATTCATTTCTGCACCTGTTTTAAAACATCCTCGCCCAGAACTCCCATACATCGTGGAAACTGATGCTTCTAGTCTTGCTTTGGGGGCAGTTTTATCACAAAGAGATCCGGTCACACACCAACTACATCCTGTTGCCTTTTGGTCCCGCAAGTTTTCGCCTCCCGAGATCAACTATTCAATTACAGACAAGGAGCTTTTGGCCATCAGATCGGCCTTTAAAGCCTGGCGGCATTATCTTCTAGGAGCCAGACACACAGTCACCGTAATGACTGATCACCGCAATTTACAATATCTAAAGACAGCCAAAGCTCAGTCTTCCAGACAGCTTCGCTGGGCTCTGTTTCTAGCAGAATTTGACTTTATAATTACTTATCGACCAGGCAGTAAGAACAGAAAAGCAGATGCTCTCTCCCGGATGGGAGTAGATGAACATTTGACCAATCCAGAACCAATACCCATAATCCCAGAACAAAGAATTTTGGGTTTGGTCAGCGCTCAATCTTTTGAAGACATCAAGACCATGGTTAAATCACTCCTAACTCCAGGCGATTTGCAAGATTGGCAATTAAAGGGGAAAGAATTCTCAGTGGATCAAGACCTACCATATTTCCGAGGACGATTGCATTTACCCTGTGAGAAAATACAAAAACAAGTAATCTCCTGTTATCACGACTCTCTAATGGAGGGTCACCCTGGCATTACCAAAACCATGGAAAAGATTAAAAGACATTTCTGGTGGCCGTCATGGAAAAAGGATATTAGAGACTTTGTAATCTCCTGTGGTGTGTGTGCCCAGAATAAAAGTCAGAAGGAGAAACCAGCCGGCCTATTACAGCCACTAGACATCCCTCCCTGTCCATGGCATACCCTGTCCATGGATTTCATCACGGACTTACCTCCATGCTCTGGGTATACTACCATTTTAGTAGTCGTGGATCTATTCTCCAAGATGGCTCACTTCATTCCCCTGAAGGGTCTACCATCAGCCTCAGTATTGGCCCGAGAATTCTTAGAAAACATCGTTCGGCTACACGGTTTTCCCTCGGTTTTAGTCTCCGATAGAGGAAGTCAATTCATCTCTCACTTCTGGCGCAGTTGCTGTCGTCTAGCCCAAATTGATTTAAGACTTTCAACTAGTCACCATCCCCAAACTGACGGACAAACCGAAAGGACAAATCAAACTCTAGAGCAATATCTACGTTGCATGCTCCAACAAACTGAAAACCCCTGGAAGGATATTCTTTGGATCGCTGAATACGCTTACAATAATTCGATTCATTCTGGAACAGGGAAGACTCCCTTCTTCCTACTATACGGACACCATCCTAGAACCTCTAACCTGGATCCTCCCCAAGAATTCGAAGCACCTGCTGTGGATCACTTGCACTCAGAGATCACCCGTGCTTTTAAGGAAGCCTCGTCCCATCTGCAAAGGGCTAAAGCTCAATTCAAAAGAGGAGCAGATCGACACCGTAAAGAGGCTCCTCACTACGCTGTAGGAGATCAGGTCTGGCTATCCACTAAGCACCTGCCTTTAAAGGGACCCCGCACCTTCATCCCGAGATACCTTGGACCCTATCTCATATCTGCCATAATTAATCCGGTGGCTGTCAAATTGGAGTTACCTACGCATATGAAAATACACCCAGTATTCCATGTCTCCTTATTAAAACCAGTACAACCAGAAACCCGATTGACCGAATTCCCAGAACCGGTTTTAGTAGATGGAGAACTTGAATTCGAAGTTAAGAACATCCTAGACTCCAAGATCTCCAAATCTAAGTTATATTATCTGGTTGATTGGAAAGGTTACGGCCACCAGGAAAGGTCTTGGGGACCTTCAGAATATGTCCAGGCACCTCGTCTGGTCAAGAAATTCCATCTGAATCACCCCGACAAGCCAAAACCCCCGGAGAAGACACGCTTAGGAGGGGCCTTGAGGGGGGGTACTGTCATGATCACTGCTTCCAAGGAGCCAGGACCAACCCAACGTCCTTGGAAGCAGGCCCCTAACCCTAATCCTAAGCACCAGCCGGTCCCCACTGGGACCTTTTGGACCTTGTCCTGGCGCCGGTGGCACCAGGCTCATCAAAACCATTGGTCCCGGCACTGGAAGCACCGGGCTCATAATAGGTGTGAAGATGCTTGGGTGGACTTACCTGCAGCAGACCATGCTGCTTACTTACCAGCCACTTAGAAGCCATCTGAGAACAGGAACTACTTTTTTACCTGGGTGGGGCAGCTCCACTCCCTGGATACAGCACTGGAACTCTTCTGGAAACTGGAACTCTTTTCTTACCTAGGCGGGGCCGTGGAAGAAGACGCCTCATCACTCCAAGGCTATTTAAACCACACCCGATAGATGAAGCGTGCTTCACGTTATTCTGCATCTGCAGCAGAACGCTCTCCGAGTATGCTCCGGCCTTTCTTCTTCCGATCCTGGACCTGCAAGAATCCTACTTACCATTTCGGTATCCAGACATCATCAGCACCTGCAAAGAACAGAAACAACAGGTTAGCAAGGCGAACTTTACACGCAGTGCTTACTTACCTGATCCATCGGCTGCGGCCGTTTCTTCACGCCGCATCTCCACCTGCAAGAACAAAAGCATTGCCATACTTACCGGCAGGCTGTGAATTCCGGATTTCTTTGTTCTGCATCGCCGCCTGCGAAGGCAAAGTATCGTTAACAACTTACTGGCATTCCGCGGACTCCGGCCCTGCAACCCAACATCTGAAAGGCAAAAGAAAAGACATTAAGCAGGTATTTACTTACGTCCATCACGCTCGTCGCAATAAAACGCCTGCGAATACTCCGGCGTCTCTTTAACACGAACTAAGCTGCAAGGAAAGAGACAGTTAGAGCCCTTGCCATACTTACGAACTTCCAGGCGCTTCACTTCATCTTTCATCTCAAGAGCCCTGCAATACATAAGGGAAAGGCATTATACAGAGTCTGCATATAAACGTGCCACGCATGTAAAGACTATAAAGACAAAAGGTGTCCAGAAACTCACCGCTCGTGCAGATAACGACGGTAACCATCCTCTGAATTCAAGAGGCCTGTGTTTCACCAGTGAAGGAACTGGCAACGGCACCCTGCACCAGACGCAGATGGAGAGCCCAGCATTCACCTATATAAGGTGAGCACGTTGACCTGGGGGCTCTACGAAAAAGCTGGGAAGAGAGAGAGAGGGACATTCAACAACCCAGACCATTAACCCCCATATTCTTTCACCTGCAGAAACCTCACTCTTCGAGTCCGACACACAGTGCGAAGAGGTTCGACCCCAGAAGCCAATCGAGTCCTGCACATCACTTTTCGAGTCACAGACAGCTTCCTGCCAAGACCCGCGCCTCCGTGGGAATCAGGTGAGCGTTACAGAACGCGAAGCCCACCACAAAACTCCTACCCAGGCGCAATGGAAACCTCAGACACTGATCAACTAGCCCAGTTGCTCGGGGAATTAAGAGCAGAAGTACATGCAGCTCGTCAGGAAACGAACTCTCTAAGAAGAGAACTGATACTTTCCAAGGAGCGAACAGAGGACCTTGCTAGGCAGTTGTTACAAACGCAGGCAGGACAGACACCTTTGCCTGTTCCAGGAGGAAGTTATCCTTCTGCATCATCTTCAAATCCAGTGCAAATCAATCTGCCCGGTAATGTTCCCTTGGCTCCGCCCGAACGCTTTTCTGGTGATCCAAAGAAATTCGCAGTGTTCATCAATCAGTGCCGCCTACATTTCTTATGTCGACCAGCTGCATTCCCAACAGACCAGACCAAGGTGGCTTTCGTGCTTTCTTATCTCAGTGGCAGCGCTGCAGATTGGTCGATCCCTTTAGTCACCCAGGATGATCTGGTTTTACATGATTTTCAGGCCTTCCAGTCCAGCATGGAGAAACTGTTCGCAAGACATGCACAAGGGCAGGCCTTGGACAATGAACTTCTCTCATTACGACAGGGTAATCAAGACCTCTTGACTTATATAGCCTCCTTCAATAGACTCATAGTGGAAACACAATGGCCCGAGGACAAGAGAATAACGCTTTTCTACAGAGGCCTGCGTGGAGAGCTCAAAGATGTGTTAGCGCAAGTTGTGAATCCTCCACAAGAATGTTCTGACTATATTGACTTAGTTGTCCAATTGGACCATAGACTACAGAACAGGAAGGCAGATCGTTCCAGATTTGATACCCGAGTGTTTTCTAAACCACAGACCTCGAATAAGGGAGCTGACACTGTGGAACCCATGCAAATAGGGGGCATGAAAGGACCTTTAACCCAGAAAGAGCGGGAAAGAAGAAGGCAGCTGCAATTATGCCTCTATTGCGGAAACTCAGGACACTTTCTTCGGGACTGTCCAGTGAAACCAGCTAAGAAGACTGTAGGAGCCGCGGATACCTGTACCACAAATTCTGATCAGGGAAACGACCTCGCCCGACAAGAGTAGAGGTCCTCTTGCCGAGCGTTAAGATCTGTCCTGTGACCTCACATTTCGTGATACCCATGGTCCTCATTAGTCCTGAACGTCCGGATCGTTTGCATGCAATTGAAGCTTACATTGACAGCGGAGCAATCAGTAACTATGTGGACCGTGAAATGGTATCAAGGATGAATCTACCCCTTGTCCCTAAGGCAGTGAAAGACGTCATCACTACTGTGGATGGCACGGAGTTAGCCTCCGTACCAGTAACGCATGCCACCCAAGAAGTGACGCTAATGAGTCAAGATGGACACCGGGAGAGAATCGTGTTCGATGTAATCAAGGCCCCTCAGTTCCAGATCATTCTGGGAATCCCTTGGTTAGAGAAGCACAATCCTCAGATCGATTGGCAAGCAAAGACAGTTCAGTTTCCAGAGTGTTTTACCACTTGTTATCCTCGGCCTGATGTTTCACTGGCGGCAATCGCTTCTGAGGATGTGCCCAAATTACCTCCCGAATACCAGGAATTCCAAGACGTCTTCCGGAAGGATCAAGCCAACACCCTGCCTCCTCATAGGTCTTACGACTGTCAAATAGATCTGATACCTTTAACAACTCCTCCTTGCAGCAGGATTTATGCCCTCACCGAGCCAGAGAACCTTCACCTCAGACAATACCTAGACCAATACCTAGCTAACGGGTTTATCCGTCCTTCAAAATCTCCAGCTTCATCGGCTTTGTTCTTCGTTCCGAAAAAGGAAGGAGACCTTAGGACTTGCATAGATTACCGCGCCCTGAATCAGATCACCGTTAAAAACAGATACCCGTTACCTTTGATCCCTGAACTCCTGGATCAAGTCAAAGAGGCATGTATATACACAAAGTTGGATCTCAGAGGAGCCTACCACTTGGTACGGAGAAAAGAGGGCGATGAATGGAAAACGGCCTTCCGCACCAAGTACGGGCTATTCGAATATCAAGTGATGACCTTTGGACTGTGTAATGCTCCTGCTGCTTTCCAGTATTTTATGAACGATGTCCTTAGAGAACTCATAGACGTGTGTGTTGTTGTCTACATTGATGACATCCTCGTCTATTCATCATCTGAAGAGGAACATCAGAGACACGTTAAAAAGGTTCTCGAGAGATTGCGTCAACATAATCGTTTTGCTAAGCTTGAGAAATGCGTTTTCAACGTAACGGAAGTCGAGTTCCTGGGATTCATATTGTCACCTAATGGAGTCCATATGGATTCAAAGAAAGTTGATGCAATCATCAAGTGGCCATCACCAACCTCTGTAAAAGGAGTTCAAAGCATGTTAGGGTTCGCTAACTTTTACCGCAGATTCATTCCTGAATTTTCTCGGATAGTCCAGCCCATCACCGCTCTGTTGAAAAAGAACAAACGTTTTGAGTGGTCTTCTGAAGCAGAACAAGCTTTTCAGGACTTAAAAGCTAAATTCATTTCTGCACCTGTTTTAAAACATCCTCGCCCAGAACTCCCCTACATCGTGGAAACGGATGCTTCTAGTCTTGCTATGGGGGCAGTTTTATCACAAAGAGATCCGGTCACACACCAACTACATCCTGTTGCCTTTTGGTCCCGCAAGTTTTCGCCTCCCGAGATCAACTATTCAATTACAGACAAGGAACTTTTGGCCATCAGATCGGCCTTTAAAGCCTGGCGGCATTATCTTCTAGGAGCCAGACACACAGTCACCGTAATGACTGATCACCGCAATTTACAATATCTAAAGACAGCCAAAGCTCAGTCTTCCAGACAGCTTCGCTGGGCTCTGTTTCTAGCAGAATTTGACTTTATAATTACTTATCGACCAGGCAGTAAGAACGGAAAAGCAGATGCTCTCTCCCAGATGGGAGTAGATGAACATTTGACCAATCCAGAACCAATACCCATAATCCCATAACAAAGAATTTTGTGTTTGGTCAGCGCTCAATCTTTTGAAGACATCAAGACCATGGTTAAATCACTCCTAACTCCAGGCGATTTGCAAGATTGGCAATTAAAGGGGAAAGAATTCTCAGTGGATCAAGACCTACCATATTTCCGAGGACGATTGCATTTACCCTGTGAGAAAATACAAAAACAAGTAATCTCCTGTTATCACGACTCTCTAATGGAGGGTCACCCTGGCATTACCAAAACCATGGAAAAGATTAAAAGACATTTCTGGTGGCCGTCATGGAAAAAGGATATTAGAGACTTTGTAATCTCCTGTGGTGTGTGTGCCCAGAATAAAAGTCAGAAGGAGAAACCAGCCGGCCTATTACAGCCACTAGACATCCCTCCCTGTCCATGGCATACCCTGTCCATGGATTTCATCACAGACTTACCTCCATGCTCTGGGTATACTACCATTTTAGTAGTCGTGGATCTATTCTCCAAGATGGCTCACTTCATTCCCCTGAAGGGTCTACCATCAGCCTCAGTATTGGCCCGAGAATTCTTAGAAAACATCGTTCGGCTACACGGTTTTCCCTCGGTTTTAGTCTCCGATAGGGGAAGTCAATTCATCTCTCACTTCTGGCGCAGTTGCTGTCGCCTAGCCCAAATTGATGTAAGACTTTCAACTAGTCACCATCCCCAAACTGACGGACAAACCGAAAGGACAAATCAAACTCTAGAGCAATATCTACGTTGCATGCTCCAACAAACTGAAAACCCCTGGAAGGATATTCTTTGGATCGCTGAATACGCTTACAATAATTTGATTCATTCTGGAACAGGGAAGACTCCCTTCTTCCTACTATACGGACACCATCCTAGAACCTCTAACCTGGATCCTCCCCAAGAATTCGAAGCACCTGCTGTGGATCACTTGCACTCAGAGATCACCCGTGCTTTTAAGGAAGCCTCGGCCCATCTGCAAAGGGCTAAAGCTCAATTCAAAAGAGGAGCAGATCGACACCGTAAAGAGGCTCCTCACTACGCTGTAGGAGATCAGGTCTGGCTATCCACTAAGCACCTGCCTTTAAAGGGACCCCGCACCTTCATCCTGAGATACCTTGGACCCTATCTCATATCTGCCATAATTAATCCGGTGGCTGTCAAATTGGAGTTACCTATGCATATGAAAATACACCCAGTATTCCTTGTCTCCTTATTAAAACCAGTACAACCAGAAACCCGATTGACTGAATTCCTAGAACCGGTTTTAGTAGATGGAGAACTTGAATTCGAAGTTAAGAACATCCTAGACTCCAAGATCTCCAAATCTAAGTTATATTATCTGGTTGATTGGAAAGATTACGGCCCCCAGGAAAGGTCTTGGGGACCTTCAGAATATGTCCACGCACCTCGTCTGGTCAAGAAATTCCATCTGAATCACCCCGACAAGCCAAAACCCCCGGAGAAGACACGCTTAGGAGGGGCCTTGAGGGGGGGTACTGTCATGATCACTGCTTCCAAGGAGCCAGGACCAGCCCAACGTCCTTGGAAGCAGGCCCCTAACCCTAATCCTAAGCACCAGCCGGTCCCCACTGGGACCTTTTGGACCTTGTCCTGGCGCCGGTGGCACCAGGCTCATCAAAACCATTGGTCCCGGCACTGGAAGCGCCGGGCTCATAATAGGTGTGAAGATGCTTGGGTGGACTTACCTGCATCAGACCATGCTGCTTACTTACCAGCCACTTAGAAGCCATCTGAGAACAGGAACTACTTTCTTACCTGGGTGGGGCAGCTCCACTCCCTGGATACAGCACTGGAACTCTTCTGGAAACTGGAACTCTTTTCTTACCTAGGCGGGGCCGTGGAAGAAGATGCCTCATCACTCCAAGGCTATTTAAACCACACCCGATAGATGAAGCGTGCTTCGCGTTATTCTTCATCTGCAGCAGAACACTCACCGAGTCTGCTCCGGCCTTTCTTCTTCCGATCCTGGACCTGCAAGAATCCTACTTACCATTTCGGTATCCAGACATCATCAGCACCTGCAAATAACAGAAACAACAGGTTAGCAAGGCGAACTTTACACGCAGTGCTTACTTACCTGATCCATCGGCTGCGGCCGTTTCTTCACGCCGCATCTCCACCTGCAAGAACAAAAGCATTGCCATACTTACCGGCACGCTGTGAATTCCGGATTTCTTCGTTCTGCATCGCCGCCTGCGAAGGCAAAGTATCGTTAACAACTTACTGGCATTCCGCGGACTCCGGCCCTGCAACCCAACATCTGAAAGGCAAAAGAAAAGACATTAAGCAGGTATTTACTTACGTCCATCACGCTCGTCGCAATAAAACGCCTGCGAATACTCCGGCGTCTCTTTAACACGAACTAAGCTGCAAGGAAAGAGACAGTTAGAGCGCTTGCCATACTTACGAACTTCCAGGCGCTTCACTTCATCTTTCATCTCAAGAGCCCTGCGATACATAAGGGAAAGGCATTATACAGAGTCTGCATATAAACGTGCCACGCGTGTAAAGACTATAAAGACAAAAGGTGTCCAGAAACTCACCGCTCGTGCAGATAACGACGGTAACCATCCTCTGAATTCAAGAGGCCTGTGTTTCACCAGTGAAGGAACTGGCAACGGCACCCTGCACCAGACGCAGATGGAGAGCCCAGCATTCACCTATATAAGGTGAGCACGTTGACCTGGGGGCTCTACGAAAAAGCTGTGAAGAGAGAGAGAGAGAGGGGGACATTCAACAACCCAGACCATTAACCCTCATATTCTTTCACCTGCAGAAACCTCACTCTTCGAGTCCGACACACAGTGCGAAGAGGTTCGACCCCAGAAGCCAATCGAGTCCTGCACATCACTTTTCGAGTCACAGACAGCTTCTTGCCAAGACCCGCGCCTCCGTGGGAATCAGGTGAGCGTTACACACTGGTTATAAAGTGATGCAAAAATAATGTTCCAAAATTAGCAAGTTCCTAAACTAGTTTGAAGCTCCTTTACCCTAGGTTTATTATCCTTCCATGAAACTGGATAGCACAAAGAATAATCTCTTGTATTCCCCAGTCCTTTAATCTCCCTAACTTGGCATACTCCTCTACCAAGTATAGGTTTTGCTTTAAAAATTCCCCCGGTTTCCAATCTTTAAGGTGGGAGCGAGTGCAAGACTCACTAAAGTAGTTTAGTGGTTTAGATGTTCTAGGACAGCAGTCAGTCTATTGCACTTTGTGATGTATCTGATGATATCAGCATTCCTTTCCCAGATGTAGCCTCTCCTCATGTGGCCAGGGGACAGCTACCTGATTCTGACCCTGGGGGTGGCTATGTGAGGGAGGATCACATGTGGAGAGGCAACCCTCAAGGGGGAGGAAAGGCATCATCAGATGAGACATGGCAGTAAGTTCCGATCATTACCGGCATGGAGCAACTGCCGTGTCCGTGCTGGCAATAGACCGCTAAAAGCAGCCTATTACGAGTACGCGGGCACGAGCTTTGCGCCATGCCGGTAATGACCCCAATGCCATGCCGTAAAAGGGCGAAAAATCTCCCTTTCCGGCATCGTGCAAAGTGCAAATAGCTCCACCGGCATCCAAGCCATCGGCATTAGCAGTGACCGCTAATAGCGGTCACCTTTAATAGCGGTAACCGCTATTAGCGGTCACCGCTAACAAGCAGAACCGGAAGTAGCGTCATCGCACAGGAACGGGAAAGAGCACGGTGGCCATCTTTAAAAACACAATCCATTGCCATCCACCACAACCAGGAGCCATCTGACCCCCAGAACTCTACCACACCTTCACCACTACCTGCTGCATCTCACCATGCCGAAAGCTGTTAAAAAAAGCACAGATCGCCTGCGCAAGGAGTTGACCATGCTGGTGGAGACGCTGCAGGAACATGCAGATGTTGTCTTCTCCTCCGACATGTCCCGCCCTGCAGTGCAGTGCAAGAAACAGATATGGGCGGAAGTTGCCCAGAAAGTAAGTGCCGTTGGCACCACACCCTGCACTCCCAAAGATGTCCGTAAGCGCTGGGACAATCTGCGTTTACGCGTGCGGAGCATCCTCTCTGCCAACCGCAACCTGGGGATGGCGACAGGCGGAGGTGCGGACTCCCCCATCAAGTTGCAACCATGGGAGGAGATCTGCGCCAGCACCTTCGGGACGGAAGCAATTGAGGAAGTGGGGGACATGGAGCGAGGAGCCCCGTCATCGGCCGATGCAGGTAGGTGTCCCAAATGAAACAATGCTAATACCAACAAGATGATGTCCACAAGAACTGAAAGTGCAATGATGTAGAGCAGGGTCCACCAGACACATATGTACAAGACTGCCTACAAGCAGTGCACAACATCATCTTGTCCACATGCATAATGCACCCCATATGTGTTTCAACCCAGATGCTTCCAAGCATCACCCACCCAAAATCCAAGCAACCCGTATGTCACTCCCACAATGTTAATCAACTGCCATTCCATATGAATGCAGCCACCCCAATGCATGCCTGATGCCTGTAGACCCATCATTAACCCTCTCCCTCTGTTGGTCCCCCCCAGGCACGCATTCAGACAGCAGTGACAAGGACACTAGGGAGGATGATGCCACACCACAAAAGAAGGCCAGGGGTGAGGAGCGAGAACACCGCCCCTCGACTTCAAGGGGTAGAGGCCAACCTGCACCGCTGCAGAAGGCCAAGAAAACCCCAGAGGCCACAGCACCAATGTGCACTACGGCCCCCACAACAGCACCCACACCATCCATCAGCACCCAGGAGCCAGTGGCAGAAGTCACTGCATCGGCTGCCAGCAGCACAGTGGGTGAGACAGCTGCCACAGCAGCCATGTCGGACGATGAGGCAGATGTTCAGCTGCATGGCGCAACTACCGCCAGAGGCCCCCTGCATTCACCACAACTCTCCCCATGCAGCTTGCACCAAAGCAGCATGCACGGGCTGTCTCCTGGTGATTCATGGCCCGCAAGTTCCAGCCCAACTCCAACTGTGCATGAGGAACAAAGCATGTTGGAAACCCCTCACACATCCACCACAGTTCCAACCAGCCAAGAGGGGATCAGGGCTATTCAGAAGTGCCAGGAGGAGCTGACAGGGCTGTTGACACAGCATATAACGGAATGTGGCCGGGCAAGGGATGACATTAGGGAATGTGCTGCATCCCTGAAAACAGCAATCGAGACCACCTCGAAGGACATTTGCGGCGAATTGGCAGCAGTGCGGCAGGTCCTCTCCGAAATGGTGGCAGCAATGCAGGCCATGCGTCCACCACAGTTGCCAGAACAACCTGGGACATCTTCCAATGCAAGCTCAACCAGGATCAGCCCCGTGCGTAGGTCTGGCCAGAACCCGCGCCGATTGGACAGGGGTGCACCTGGTGCTGGAAGAGGGGGAGGGGTGTAAGTACAGCAACGCATACTGGTGCCATGTGGACTAATGGTGCATGCTATTGCACACCATGTGTGGGGAAGTCAAGGGAGGAGGGGGAGGGGGGAGAGGGCGTGTGGGGGAGTTGAGGGAGGAGGGAGGAGAGGGTGTGTGGGGGAGTTGAGGGGGAAGGGGGAGAGGGTGTGTGGGGGAGTTGAAGGGGAGGGGGAGAGGGTGTGTGGGGGAGTTTAGGGGGGAGGGAGAGAGGGTGTGTGGGGAAGTTGAGGGGGGAGCTGGTAGAGGGTGTGTGGGGTGGAGGGCTTGTGCACTTTGTTATATTTCTTTAATACACCTGTTGGGAAATCATAATTCACATGTGCGGACATTGTTTATTGTTTTCTTGTGCTTTATTGGTGAACAGTCTACAGTGTCCATGTCCCTGACACACCCAGTGCCCTGAGTGCCACCTCCATGTCAGACTCCCCGTCCATGTGTGCTAGAAACATTGGTTGATCAGTGTCTGACGCATGGCACGTCCCTTCTGTGCATCGCTGCCTCCCTGAAGCGCAGCCCCATCTCCACCCTCCTCATCCTCATCGTCAGGTGGTTGCAGTTCAGCATCAGGGGGCAGAGGCATCAGGGGGCAGAGGCATTCCGTCTGATGCACATATTGTGTAGCATGACACATGCCATGACGATCTTGGCCACCTTCTCATGGCTGTACAGGAGTGCCCCACCAGACCTGCTGAGGCAGCGAAACCGTGCCTTCAAGAGGCCAAATGTCTGCTCAATCACCATGCAGGTATGTGTATGCGCACGATTGTAGTCCTCCTTGTGCCTGTTCTGTGGGTTCCGGACTGGGGTAAGGAGCCACCTCTTCAAGGGATAGCCTGCATCACCTGCATGTGGGCAATACTGTATATGTGTAAGTCATCACATCATATGGGACCTGTATCAATGACAGCATAGCATGCATTTATTTCCTGATTGCAACCACATTTCCATGCATGAATGGAGACACACAATGTGACTGCTATGTGTGTATTCCTCTTATGGACAGGTGTGCGTGCCACTGTCTAGTAGGTGCAGGGGGGTCCTGTTCCTTGTGAGTGCTCATAAACTGTGTTAGTCCACATCGGTTGTTTCCATGATCTGGCTGATGTGCAGTCATTTGTATGCTTTCATCCTGTCACCGTTGATGTCAGCCTCATGATGATCTCACTATGCACAACAAATGGTGACATGCAGTTTTGTTGGACCTCTGTGTCAGTGTAGTGGTGAATTAATGTATTTGTCCCTCATGTGACTCCTTTGTACGCGGTAATGGAGGACTGTCCTTTCTGTTGATGGTATTTGGTGCTGTGTATTGGCCATACTAATTGCTTGTAGCTGCATTGTGTTGCGGGGGATACGGTGTGATTGAGTACAGTGCACATGTAGATGGCTATGGAATGGTTGTTACACTGCACCATTTACATGGTAGGGCAGCTTACATCTTATGTGGTCAGGTGTCAGGTCCGGTCTGGCTTGCTTTGGGGTATGAGCATGGTCCATTCTCACAGGCACTCGCAGCCAGGTGAAGTATGCATCTCTCCCCCCCATCTCAGCCAGGTGAAGTATGCATCTTCCCCCCCCATCACAGCCAGGTGAAGTATGCATCTCTCCCCCAATCACCTACCCACATCGCATTTCCATGTGCCTCACACGCAACTCACCGAAAAGCCAGGATCTCTGCCCTGCATGTCGCTCCATGTAGCGTGGTATCGTGGAGTTCCGCAGGACCATTGAATCATGGGTTCATCCGGGGAATCGGGCACAACAATGTGTGATGATCTTGTTTGAGTCACATACCATTTGCACGGTGATGGAGTGGTAAAACTTACGGTTGCGGTACGCTACCTCCATGGAATGTGGGACCACCAATTCCAAATGGGTGCAGTCGATGGCGCCAATGCAACCAGGGATGCCGGCCAGTGAATGGAAACCAACTTTGGTGTTTGAGATCTCCTGGGCAGTCCGTGGTAAGTAAATGTGGTCGCCTGTGTGCTTCAGGAGGGCATCAAACACTTGGTTCAGCGTACGTGAGAATAATGGTTCTGATATGCCATGCATGTGCCCCACTGTGTGCTGGTAGGTGCCTGTGGCCAGGAAGTGGAGCACAGACACTACCTTCAGTAGGGATGGGATGGCGGTGCATGTTTCAATCAGGCTGACAATGTCGTCATGTATCATGTCCACAATGTTGGTGATGGTGTCCCGGTCCTGGCGGTACAGGGTGTGGATCTGCTCAGGTGCTCTGATGCGAGGGATTGGGTGCTGCCTGTGTGGTACCACTGGCTGCACTGGTGGGGCATGCTGGGCCTGCCTAACCCTCATTCTCCTCCTGCGTCTCCTCTGTGCTGCTTGTTGTTGTTGTTGTTGTAGCTGGAGTTCCACTGCAATCATGTCCTCAAGCCCCAGCATTGCTAGTAGTATGAGAATCATTTTGGTATGTGACTGGGAGTGGGAATGGGTGGGGTGTGCTCCTTTTGTGCTGGCCCAGTCTATATTTCCTCCACCTGTGCTGATTGTGTGCACCTGTGGCAGTTGGGAACACTGCACATGGCTGTTTAAGGGTGGTCCGCGATGCTGGTATTTGCTCCATTCCGGTAAGGTACTTTTCGGCCTTCAGTAGGCCGTTATTTGCATGGGCGCCTGACTTGTGATGTCCTCCTGTTTACGCCATGCCGGTATTGCCGACATGAAGGGTCTCGTGCCTGCACCCATGCCGCTATTAGAGGCACCGTTAATTATGGTGCTGCTAATAGCGGACTGGTGGATCATGATCGTCCAGAGCGGTAAGCGATGCTGGCAATCCTTTACCGCCATCGTTGTTCCCTTACCTCCCGGGTCGTAATGAGGCCCATGGTATCCCCCTTTCCTTTTTAGGGATACTCCCTCCATTCCTCAAGCCTATTGTAGTAAACCCCTTCAACACTTTGCCAAGTCTGCTGAGAATGTCTTTCAATGTCCATCCTTTGTAAGTAATGAGACAAGGAGGAGGGATAGAGTAGTGAGTAGCACTGGGGGCTGCAAGCCAACACAGCGGTCTAGTGTTTGGAAGCTGTTGAACAGTTCCAGGAACTTTAAAGTGAACACAGCTGAGAGAGAAAGAGAGAAACACTCGGCAACATATGCTGATGCCCAGTGGAAAACGGAAAAGAGAGATGCAGAGAGAGTCTGACATGAGAGAGGGAACTTTGCAACTGTATTCTAACACCGGTCAGAGTCCCATAGGCCAGCACACCGTGGAATGAAGCACCAACGCTATCATCGGGACCTAGCATGGTCATCAAGCCAACGAGAGTGCTGTGTTGAAAGCCTGCAGGCAGACGAAGTGCCTGAAAGCAGAAAGGGGCTCTTCTAAAGCCAGATGACTAACAGCACGCCTGTCGATGTGGCGAGTGGAGAGGGAGCACCCAAGCTGCACGGTGAGCCCATAGAGAATGAGGGAGGAACTGTAGCGCATAGGGGTGAATGTTGTGTCAAGATTAAATTAACAAACAGTGATGAACAAGGGTCAAGGACCCACTTGTTAGAAAGCGAAGGAAAGCCATACACAACCTTTGTTGAAAGAATGCCACTGGCTCCCCTGTGGGAAGAGACGGCTGAAAGAAAGGGTGAATAAGAATAGAGAGAGAGCCTTACAGGCTAGTGAACCAGGCTGTTTACTAGTGGAAGTGAACCAGGAGAAGAGAGTCATTCTAACTAAGGCAAACCCAAAGAGGGGGAGCTTGCATTTTGGAACAGTAACCAAGTCCTGGCAGGAGAGTATACCACGCAAAGCCAAGTAAAATCAAGTGTGTGGAGTGAACTGCTAAAGGGACTCCCAAGGAAGATTCATGCCCTTAGGATTGTGAGTAACATTAAAGGTGAAAGAACCTGGCAGGAGAGAATGCCAGGAACTCTACGAGTATGAAACCTGCATTCAGAATATGGTACGTGGAAAGGAAAATTCCACGGAAGATCCATGCACTTTGGATTGTAAATTGCATAAAGTGTGGAAAGGACCTGGGGTGAAGGAAGTCAATTCCCCAAGGAGTGGATTGAGAAATTAGTCATTCTTTTGAACTTTTTTTGTGAAGAATAATATGGGGAAGGGAGCCCTTTTCTGTTGAACTTGAACATTTGTGCACCTTCAGAGCCAAATACAAAAATCATAGCACCTTAGAGTTACTGTTTAGTTTGAGAGTGCTAGGATAGGATTTCAGACATAGGAAATGTTTACTTTGGAAATCCTGATCCAGGACAGACCATTACTTTTAGTTGAGATAGGGAAATACCTCCTAGATTAGTGATAGTGAGGCATTTTTCCAACCCCTTTTATTCTCTAAATTAAACTGTATGCCAATCTCCATGAGTGCTCTGTCTCCGTCTCTCATTCCTGGTTCCTCACAACTTGGTAGACTTGAGGGTAGCCTATCCATAGTGCCTAGAAAATTCTACGAAGGTAGTTGGCTTGTTTTCTTACCCACAGACGATGGGATTCCATAGTGAAATCTAAGATAAGCTCCATCTGAGCTTAAGGTATGTATAAACACAGTGGACATCTGACACAGGCATAGCTATCCATCTACACACTTGATAATGCAGCTAGGACTACAATAAATTTGGTCTAGCTAGTTAGATAACCGTTTCGCACTGAAACACCAGACTTGCCTCAACACCTCTGCCATTAGAATACAGTGGCAACCTACGACATATTTTAGGTCAAGCTGGGTACATATTGTGTTTAGCACTCTGTGGTGACATCTCTCAGCACCTGATATGGATGCGGGTCCCAGACTTGAACAGGTTTGCGGCCCCCGGTTCACTCTACAGCCAAGTGTGCAACTCCAGGGTCCCAGACCCTCTGCTTCTTGTGTATTTGGGTACAGTTCTCCTGCCAAATATGCAACTGTTTTCATCAACTTTTATAGTCACTCTCAAGCTTCCTTGGACCTCCAATGCATTCTGGTAAACCCGCTTACCGTTTCTCTCTCTCTGGACCAGTACCTGTGTTTCCAGAGCTCTTGTGCTGCTCATCGAGGCTCTGACTGCTCCCTAGTGAATGGCGTGTCATGCAGCGGTTCCGCAGGTGTCTGTCTATTCTTCTTTGGTTGCTTGTCCTGCTTTGCAAGCAGCTTACAGGTGCTTGGGTTGCTTGGATGTAAGTATTGGCATCCTAACTTTAAGTCCTCCCTGCTCAGACCGTCATCAGGTTTTCCTTCCCCTCACTTTGTGGCTTCCCACTCAGCTTCTCTCTGCCCTCCCGGTGCAGACGTCCCTCTGTTATTTGTTAGGGTGGTTGATAAGGGTTGCATGGGTAAAGAGAAGTTTGAACTGCGAGCGCCATATTGGTGGCTGGGGTGACAGCGATGTTGACATAATGCTGCACTTTTGTATGAATCTAGTGCAGCTAATGGGAATGAGATGTGCATTATTTTCAGTGTTATTTGTGTTTTAGTTGATACATTTTCGAATTGCATGTGCACAGCAAGATAAGTGTCAAAACTGCTGATACAATATAAATGCAATAAAGGTGTGCCATGCCACCTAGCAATTAACAATCAGGCAGCGGGGAGCTCTACATGTGCATGGGAGGTAAGAGATTGTCAATGGGAAAATCAGTGTGAGGGGATACGGTAGTCCTGAACCTGTAAGAGGATTCAATTCAACACTACAGCTAAGTCAATGCCTAGTCTGGGATACTGAATGGAAACCCTTATTGATATATCTTTACGTCCAGTTCATGCGTTCTGGATGACTACCCCTATATAACACCCCTCTCTTGGAATCCCCCTGACCCCACTGAGCCACAAAGTAGTTCTGTTTTGCAAGTTTAAACGGTTTATTTGATCATTTAAACAATATATATATATCACACTTTATAATAAATTAATAATTGAATATCACACTTAATCTGAGCAGTAATCAATAATGGATAGTCCGGCGCTAGCACACTTCTTTATAATCAATGATGAGTGGTTATAGGATGCATACGATAGCAACAATGCTTTTATGGTTTCAAATGGATGCAATGTGGAATGAAATGCAGTACAGAAAATAACTTGATAGGATTTCAGCAAAAGACAATGTAATCACTTTCTTGGACAATTCACCCCCCCTTTTATGCACTGTAAGGAGATGAAGATGACACAGTTCTTAGGAATGCAATCAAATAGAATTCAGTTCAATTCCCCCCCAGCAGCTTATACAACAGATAGGAGTTTTGAAACACAGGCAAAATGCTTTGAATATGGTGACATGCAGTGAGAAATATGCTGAAAATGGTTTTAATTCCCTTTAGGAGGTTCAGGGTGAGTGAAATATACTTGGGATGAGTTCAGGCTCACTTTAGCAAGGATCTAGGAGTAACTAGCAGGTTAAACGAATTTGTTGGCAAAGGAAAGCAATGAAGCTGCTGTTTTCACACGTGGCTGGATTTTTAACCAAATTGCAAATCGCGGTAAAATTTGCGAGTACGGCAAAAGTATGAGGAGTAGGAAGTCGGTTCTAGGCTTGTTGAAAGGCTGAGATTCTAAGCTTTCAGGGGAAAGTTAAACCAAGTTCCTAGCCCAAACGGTTCCAGAGATACGGACGATTAAATAAAGGTAGTTTTTCGGATTTGAAATTTTAAAAGTTCAAAGCGACAGGTTACAGCTTGCAGCTAGAAAATGACAAGTGACAGCTTTGCAAATGACATGTGACAGTTAGGAGGCAGTTCTGGTTAGATTAAAATAGATTGAATTATATTATTTTAACTAAGAGATTGGTTCTGCACAGTTCTGCTAGGTACTCACAATATAATTTTAAAAGGAATGGGCCTCGCCACGGATCTGGTCAACAGGTTTTCTTCACTCGCCACAGACGGTTTCTGCGCACAGCGTCTGGGTCAGCTCTACTCTGCTGGTCTGGTCTGGGTCTCTGGTTCTGATCAGGTCTGTGGGTCTGGATGCAGCGGTCTCCGGTTCAGCTGGTCTCTCTCTGGATACAACACTGCTCTCTGGCAAATGGCAAGAGTTCTTGCAAAGAATTCAAACAGCTTGCCTGGCTGTGAATAGTGGCAATGATTTGAGGCCTGCTAAAGAGGGATTTAGCTTGTAGTTGACCTCTCTGCTACAAATTCTGAAGTAAAGTCTTGGTCTCTGAAGTTGGATAGATTGAAGTCTCTATGTTGGCTCGCTAGAGGTTGATGGAGGTAAAGTATGGATTTTCCTGGCAGTGCCTCCCGCAGCATGTGGAATAGAATGTCCCTATCTGTCCTGACTGTCTGCTTTTATGTGTTTTGAAAGTGGGTGGAGAGGCTAGCTTTCTGGGCCCTACCCCTCTCCACTTGTCATTGGCCACTTCCTCCTCTTCCCCTTGATTGGGGGAATGAAATGAAGTGTCATCATGATGAGGTCTGTTTATGATACAGAGAACCCACCCCTGTCAACTTTACACACAATCTATATTTGACCTAAAGACATATTTCATAGATACACAGCGGTTTGAAATTACATGCACCCATCACATATCACATGAGGTATATACCCTGTTCAAACTCTGCTCTTCCTGGGGGCTTGGGTTCAAAAATGGCAACATATTTCACTTTTTGGTCGGGTTACCAATATTGGATTTGTCCCCGCATTTACACAAATGTTCGCAAAGCATGTGGGCATTAGGTGGTGGAGTGTCAGATTTTTAACATACATACATTTAGAGTAATATCCTCTTTTCCGCTAAAACCCCCCTGAACATACCACCGGGTCCTACCACATCTTCAAATGTGCACAGAAAAATCACAAGAATAATGATATCACTTATAAAATTTTCACAAGTCCGCTCTATGAATGATCCATCTTTTTAGATTTATGTTCTGGCCCCAAAGGGGTGTGGTTTCCCAGGTCACATGGTGTAGAAACCAGTTTATCCAGTTTCTGCCAAGCTCAGATACCCTGCCCCTCCCAGCTTCTGCCAAGAGGAAGCTATTTTACGGTCCCCCTAATAAACCATCTGCCTGGGCCCTGGAAGGCCCATTGTTCAAAAGGAAACCATTTACGACTACCCTAATAAACCATCTGCCTGGGCCCAAGACAGGCCTTTGTTCAACTCCCTGTAGCTGCTCCACCCCTAATCTAATCAGAGAGGTGACAACTCCTTTTGGCAAAGGGAAGAGTGGCTGAGCAGGTTTTAACACCTGTGGGGGTAGATGTCAGACAGAATTCAGTTCCTTAAGCCAGGCCCCAGCTAATGTCACTTCTAGTTACCCAGTTTTCTGCATTCAAATAAACTAACAATTTTTACACATGCAGCTAGAATGCTGATTCTAAGTTTAAAACTATGACATTTAAACAATTGAAACCTATGTGACACTCAAAAGTAGGTCACTCATTTCTTTTAAACATTTTGATTTTTAGTGTCTTTCAGTCCAAATTTACTTAAACTGCTGAAATCCACAGCTCAGCCAGTTTTGCTATGAACATTATTTTAGGCTCATCCTCTTTCCAGATTTTGTATGCCCACAAGACTTTATTCTGTCAAATGTCTGCTGGTGTTCAGTGAGATTGTTGGATATTCTGCAATGTTTGAAATGGGCATTCTGAGCTTGCCTTCAGAGAAACAAAGGGTGATTTTTAAAGTGCTTTCTAGCGAACAGGCACTGCTGTTTTTCTCTTTGGCACCCCATTTCACTCATGGCTCTTCTGACCCAGCACACCCGCACTGGGGGGTGGCAAGTCAGGCAACCATTTTGGTGTGCGCACAAACTGCGCGGTTTTCATAGATTCTGGCGCCCATGTGGGCTTTTTCGGCCATCTTGGATTTCCTAAACCCACAGCACCAAATGTTGTAGCATAATAGTCCAAACGTGGGTCAGAACACCCAACAAACCCCCCCGACCGACTGCACTTGGATTGAGTCGAGGGGATGTCGGTGCTAAGGATGCTGACCCACGTGCTCGGAGGTCTGCATCATCTTCTTCCAATTATGCAGATGACAAAGTTCAGCATCCTTTCCTCCATCAGGGGTGGATCAGTCAGTTCTCCTCGCCGGTCCTGATGGGAGTATTGGGCGGTACACTGGGCCCCTTGCGTCTCTGCTCCCGGTCTCCGGATCGTCCTCCTTGGCCAGTCTCCAGGTTTTCTTTCTCCTAGGACGACAAAGGAAGAGCGGCAATACCTATTCATGGACATTTCTCCCCCACCATTGATATAGTGGGGTGGCATATATATTTTAGAACTCAACAGATATGAACATGCACATTTTTTTTAAATTAAGAGACAGGAACACATAAACTTGAGAAACACAGAATTTGATAGGCTATAGGTAGGATCTTTTAGGGTTGGAATTGAATTACTCTGGAGCGGTACCCTCTGGGATTACCGAGGACTCCTCCAGTTGCTGCAAAGTGTGCCTGGGATGGCAACACTTCAACTGGTTTATGTGGACCCACTTGTCTTCCCCCTCTGCCAAACCGCCTTTGGGGATGCGGATCTTGTAGGCCACAGGGGAGATCTTGTCTATAATCTCATAGGGTCCTTTCCATGTAGGCAAAAATTTCCGCTGTTTGGCCTGGTTCCTGTGGAAATTGTTTAGATAGACCCGGTCTCCCACCTGATATTCCTTCCTGGAAGTTTTCAGGTCATAGTGGGTCTTCATGCTATCAGCTGATCTTTCTAGATTCCGCTGAGCATAGGCAAAAGCATGTTGAAGGTGTTTCCTTAAATTCTCCACATACTCATGAGTTGTGGAGGCATTTATCAATGTCTGCTCTTGGGTCCTGTAGAGCAAATGCTGCGGAAGCACCATCTTGCGTCCAGTCATCAACTCAAATGGTGACATTTTGGTCGCAGATGAAGGGGTAGATCTGATGGCCATTAGGACCAGAGGTAATCGGATATCCCAACTTGGCCCAGAATCGGCCACAACCTTCTTTAATATGCTCACAATGGTTCGGTTGTATCTCTCCACTGCTACAGAAGAAGCTGGCCTGTAAGCAATGTGTAGCTTTCTCTTGACCCCCAGTATCTCCCACATCTTTGTCATTACTTCACTGGTGAAGTGGCTACCTCTGTCTGACTCAATCCTTTGAGGTAGACCAAAACGGAAAAAGATGTGGTTAATCATCAGGGCACCTGCTGTTTCTGCCTTGCAATTTGGGGCTGGGAGACATTCCACCCACTTGGTAAACAAGCATGTCACAGTCAACATGTACTTATTTCCTCTAGACGAGCGAATCACAGGGCCTACGAAGTCGATTTGTAAATCTGACCATGGCAGTGTCATCCCCCTCTTTTGGAGAGGCGCCCGGTGTGTGAGGGATGTTGGCTGAAATTGTGCACACACAAGACAACCCTTCAAGTATTGGTTGAGGTCCTGGCCCATGTGTGGCCAGTATGCAACCTCTCTTAAGATTTCCAGTGTTGTGTGAAACCCCCTATGACCGGCGGTGGCCGCATCATGGGCGTGACTTAACATCAGGCTTCGGAATGAGGTAGGAACCACCCACTGATCGTGGCCAGCTTTGGATTTCCTTACCAACAAACCGTCTTGGATCCGGAACATTTTTGGACATTTCATCAACACTCTAAGGTCCTCTTTCCCGTTGTAATCGGTATCCGTCAGGGGAAAGTTCTCAGGGTCCTCAATGTGTTGGTAAAATTTACCAATTATTGGATCCCCCTTCTGAGCGGTAATCAAATCAGCATCAGGGGTCTCCTTGCTCCATTGTGCAGTGGAAAGATCATTGTGAGCATTTGTCTGGGACCTAGTGATAACAGTGACCAGGATTTCCCCCAACAGGGAATCAATCTCAATTAGATCCCTTTGGATGGCCCCGGTTTTGGCCAGCTGATCAGCTAAGTCATTTCCAGTTTTGTCTGGTCCCTCTACTTTGGAATGACCCTTGATCTTTTTCCAATAGATGGTCATCTCATTCGAGGTGACCAGATCATCAATGTTTTGGATCAACTTCCCATGTTTCAAGGGTTTGTGGTTAGCACATAAAATGCCTCTGGTTTTCCAATTAACCAGGTGCTCCACGAACCCGTTCCGTACATAATCCGAATCTGTGATTATGACCAGTTCGTGGAGTTGATGCTGGACAGCAGTGAGGATGGCCTGATGCACAGCCATCAATTCTGCCACCATACTACTTCGGGGACCAATTTTGTATCCAGCGGAGGGTTCTGGGGACTCATTCACCCATGCATTCCCTACGCCGGCCACCAGTTCTTTCTCCCCGTTGTTGTCAACATGGTAAGAGCATCCATCCACATAGACAGTGGGCATTCCCTCACACTTGTCTTCTTCAAAGACTTTGTGTGGGGAATTAAGGTATGCCTCCGTGTTGTCCTTGATTTTTAGACTTTCGTCCTCGAGACAGTTTTCTCTGGCACAATCATGCAAGTCAGCCAGACCTTGCGCGAGGGGACTCTTCTTGTTTTGGCCATATCTGACCTCCACAGGAAAGCCTTGCATTGACAGAATCCAGGAAGTAATTCGGGAATTACTCACATTTCCGGCCCGGATTCTGTCACTTTGGAGATATTACAGAGGCTGGTGTGGGGTCTCCACTATGATGTGTTCCCCCTGGATAAACGGGCGGTAATTCTTCAATGCCCACACCGTTGCCAGGAGTGCCTTCTCACAATCGTTGAATTTTTCCTCCACAGAGGATAAAGTTTTGCTCGCATAGGAGATTACTTTATTGACCTTGTCATGCTTTTGGTATAATACTGCCGTCAAGCACGTATTAGAGAACCCCGTCTCCAGGAAGAACTCCTTGTTTCTGACAGGGTAAGCTAGGCAAGGCACTTGTGAGAGGCTTCTTTTGAGTTGTCATACTGCCTCGGCTTGTTCTGGACCCCATTCCCACTTGACCCCCCCCTTCAGGAGATGAATCAGGGGTCTGGTGATCTCTGCGTAGCCCTCAATGAACTTTCTGCTGTAATTAGTCAGTCCGAGGAGGCTCCTTAGTTCCTGCAGAGTTGTGGGGTCTTTCAGTTTTTGGAGTGCTTCCATCTTCTTTTCCTGGGGATAGAGACCCTGAGGAGTAATCTCATGCCCCAAGAAATTAACACGGGTTCTACACCACTGTGCTTTCTGAAAGGAAAGTTTTGCTCCGGCGGCCCTCAACTGCGTCAGAACATAACGGATCTCCGCTATGTGTTCCTCCACAGATGAACTTTTGATGAGGACATCATCTACATAAGCCAGGTTACCCCTCGCACCCAGGTCGGGCATGGCCTTATGTAGGAAAATGTTGAATTCATTGCCGGAGTTGAGGTATCCGAAGGGAGTCCGGGTTCATGTATACTGCTGACCCCCAAAGGTAAAAGCCAGCTTGTATTGGTCCTCCCTACTGACCGGCACGGTCCAGTATCCATTGGTCAGGTCTATTGCAGTGAATACCTGTGACCCCTGGATCTGGGCAGCCCTTGGTCAATGTAGGGCAGAGGCCATCGGGAAGTATGGACCCGTTTGTTGAGCTCCCTGAGGTCGGCACAGAGTCTCCACTGGCCGTTTGGCTTCAATATTCCCAGCACCGGATTATTGAAGGTGCTGTGTATTGGACGGATTATTCCCCGGGACTCAAGGTTCTTAATTATTTCAGTAAGGGACTCCATTGATGCGAGAGGCAAGCGATATTGCTTCACAAACACTGGAGTCATGCCACAGACCGTGGGGATTGTTGTTGTGTGGAAGTCAGTGCAACCACAGTCATATGAGTCTACCGCAAAGAGATCTTGGAAATCCAAGAAAACTTGTTTCAACTTTTGCTTTTGTTCCAGAGTCACACAGGCATCAGCTAGGTTGACTCTCTCTTCCACCATCTGCCTGAAGCCTGGAAAGACTTCTGGTTTGGCTATCCCAGCGGCCTCCTCCAGCTGGGTGGAGAAGTCCCTGGTCAGAGTGCTGATTTGGACTGGAGGACTCAGGTGGGAAAGGCAACCCTCATGGACCTGGAAAATCACCTCATCCCTCCTGAAGTCACAAGTCACATCTTCCTTACCATAGGGGCAGGAAGTGTACACCAGGAAGTTCCCCCCATGCCGGGCAAAAATCCTGTGTGGTGTTGTATTGTCATCACTGTCACTGTCCAAACAGTCCTTGGGGATTGGTCCTAACAGTTCATTTCCTAAATCGATGGAAAAATGTCGGTCATCAACCGCCATTCCAATAATGGTGCCTGCGGCTAGAGTAATACTCTTTAAGTCGCTGTTATCCACCTCTATTAGAATGGTGTCATGTTCTATGTTGACTAATGGAGTTGGGTTTACCCCCAACCCTTGCTGTTGGAGAGAAGCATTTAGATTTATGTAAGCATCAGGGTTTTTCAATGTTTGTCCTCTTTTAACTTTCACTTCCAGGGAGAATTGTCGGGTCCTTTCTGGGATGGTGACTTCCTCTTTGATCTGAATTTCAACTACATAAGGTAGCAATTGAGCTGACCTAAATGCTTTTTCTGGATCATCAAAGCCCATGGGATTATCCGCTAATCGGGACCAAGCTTTGAAGTTTATTAGGTCCAAACTAATGGCAAAGCGATTGAGAATGTCACTGCCTAAGTAAAAGGCGGCAGAGACGTCTCGCACGACCCAACAATTATGGACTATGCTCTTGTTGCCAATGGAGATTTTGAGCATACACCTGCTTGGCAGGAGCTGTTTGGAATTAGGTGCTTCCGGGTCCATTTCCCACTTGTCTATCAGTTTGTATGTGGGAATGGCTGGATCTTTTGGGAGTTGGCGGAACATGGCTTCGCTGATGAAGCTCTTACCGTTATTCACACACACTCGAGCGAGAACAAAGTCCTTCCCATCATTTAACTGGACGGGGATGAACAACTGCTCTCCAATTTGCTGAATGTCAGCCAGGCTCTGAGCTGATTTCACATCTTTCTGGACTATAGGAGAGGGAGTTTCTGATTGTGGATTAGTAAAGAATTTCAGAGTGTTTCCTTCCAGCGTGGAATACCACTTTAGACTGGAAGGAAGGTTGATTTTCAGAAATAGAGAGGACCCCCCATCACCAGTCTGTTGTCCTACTGCTATTACTGTCACGTCTGGAATTTGGTTATTCTGGAAGTGGAATTCTACTTGGTCAGATTTTTGTTCAACCATGTGGCATGTGCCGTTTAAACTAACATGGTTGACACTCTGTTTTAATTTTATGGGTCGGCTAGTCTGGGTCCAGAGGACCTTGTTTACGCAATCTATTAGGGGTGACAACCTTCTCAGGAGGTCATTCCCTAGTAAACAAGGGGTGCCTCTGGAGTCACAACTATGACCGGGTGTTTCAACTTGTGTCGCCCAATTTTAATGTCCAAATCTGCCGTCCCCTCGACGGGAATTTCCTTCCCGTCAAAGTTCTGGAGTTGTCCAGGAAGTGAGGTGAGAGGAATTTGGTAATTCCCTCCCCTTCCTGCATTCAGTTCATCAAAGGCCCTTCTGGACAGAAGGGTAGCTTGAGATCCCGTGTCCACCAGCGCTGAAATCGTACCCTGCCCCTGTGCTTGTACCGGGGCATAATATCTTCCCTCCTTCTCCTCAAGGGGGCACAGATAATGCATATTTTTGGACAACTGGTGGGCTAACTTTCTGGTTTTGGACATTGCAAGAGAAGAAATTTGGGCAGAATTCTGTGGAGAGCCTTGGGAAACTGAAAGAAAAAGTTGGCAACTGGAGATCAGAGCCATTGTGGGTTCCCCTGGTTCCGGTTCTGGGCCACCCCCCCCTTTTTGGAGGCAGTCATCAGGATGGGTTTGAACCAGGGGATTTTGGTATTGTGGGTTCTGGGATGAGAGGATGGGCGGCGGTAGCTCAGTCTCCATATCGCCCCAGTCTGAATTGGCATCCCTTGGGATCCATTGTTCCTTGGGAGGAGTTCCCCCATCTCTGAAGGAGAAGGTCCTTTCCCCAGGATCCTCTGAGGATCCCTCTCCCTCAAATTGGAAGATCTGTATTTCTTCCACAAAGTGGGTCTGTTTGGGTCCTTTGTTTCTCCTACCCCCCCTCTGCTCCTTGGGAGGCGGGCTTTTGTTTCCGGTTCCTGGTTTTCCAGGGGCTGTTTACAAGTTTGGAAGGAAGCTTCCTCCAAGGCTTTACACCCCCCTTCCCCTTGTGCCTCCTCCCTGGGAACCGGTGTGTTATCGGGGTGCTGCCCCCGTCATTGCTCTAGAGCACCAGGCCCAGAGTTTGGTGCATTCTGTGCCGGCATGCCCATCTGAGGGTTCTGCTGAGCCCTTAGCACGCGACCCAGCTCCTGTGCCATGTTCTGAACCTGGCGCTCTAACTGGGAAACCCGCTCAGGCTGATATGGGGCCCTGTTTTCTCCCCTGGGCTGATCCCGGGAAGGGTAGCTATCTCTTCTCTGGTAATATCCCGGATTGGGAAGATTTGGGTACCCCTCCACCCTTGGCCTCCCCTCTCCCGGATTAGGTTGTCTGGGCTCAGGGAATTGGGGAAAGAAGGATGGATGATTTTGGGGTTGGAAGTTGGGTGGATACCTGGGGAAAAAGTTCTGCCCAGGATTTGGAGAATTTCTGCCCTCCGGTGGGAAGTTAGGAGGGAAGTTCCCTGGGTTAGGTGCTTGGCTGGATCCCCCCCCTTGGGCTGGAAGAGTCCACACATAACCCAGGATGGGTCTGTTTCCCTTGTAATGGGGACTTACATAGTCAGGAGAGCGAGGGACCTCATTTGTGGGACTACCTCTTTCACTCCCTGTCTGTGACTGGCCCGAGGACCTTCTGGGCCTAGCATTATTAGGTGCAGGTAGGTTTTTAGGCCCCCCCATCTCCAAATCCAAAACGGGGGCAACCTTTACCTCTGCCACCTTGGCAGCAGCAGGGGTGCTGTTGGTTTTGGGGTTTTTGGGCTGGTTTTTGTTTTCCACCGGTTTCTGCACCTCGTAGATGCGGGTAGCCTGTTCAATGACCCAGTCTAAAGATCTTTTCGCATGAAAATCTCTCACGAGCTGGGTCATTATATATTTGGGCAAGGCATGGAAAAATGTATTGACAAATTCTCTGCTGTCTGTGCGCACCCTTCTGGTGGTCTGCGCAAAGGCACGTTTCAGTTCTTGCACGAATTCTTGTGGGGCCTGATCCTCCCCACATTGCAAATTGTAGGCTGCCTTGCGAGCCTCTTGAGGATTTCTGTGAACAGAAAAATGTTTCAAGATGGCCGCCTTATAGGTGGACCATCTTAAATGATTTTGGTCCTCCAGCCCCGCAAAGAAACTGGAGTATTCTGGGGAGAATGTCCATTTGACGTACTGGATGCAGCTACTGCTGTCCTTCAAATGGAAAGTCTCCATCATTTGCTCATAGAGCTCCAAGTGTTCCCAAACAGAGTACTTGGCGTTCTTATGATAAGGCGTGATGACACTCCTGATTGCCTTAATCTGTTTCAATGGGTCCTTAAGCAAGGCCCTTTTTGCCTTATTGGCCTTTTTGGTTCGGGTAACTCTTGTCCATTCATCCTCTGACTCAGAGGCACTGCTCCCAGAGGTTCCTGTCTGATCTTCCAGGTTTTCCCGGATTCTGCGAGCCTGGGAATGGCTGGCAGAATGTGGGGACCTGGTCTCCTGTGTCCTGCGCCGTTCAGAGGAGTCTTCAGATTCCTCCTTGCTGCCAGGATTTGATGGGTACCCCCCCCCCACTGACCTAACTGGGCAGAAGTTTTCAGGATGCCCTTAATGGGCCTATTCTCCTGGGGTTCCCCACTAAATTGCACTGTGCTTGAGTGCCCATACCTGGATGCCCGTCCATCCATTCCTGGGAGGTACTGGCCTATGAGCCCCATGCTTCTGGCTGGATAGTAATCTGCCATCCCTGTGGCCCGGTGCTCATGTGCGCCAGGGGACAGGGGGGTGGCAGAGTCCAGGGACTGAGAGAGATAAATGCCTCTGGTACTAGGGCTCCTGAGGTTATGCTCAGGAGTTTCCCTTTCCCAGTGAACCTGGTCTCTATCCGCCCCTGCTCCCTGTTGTAATGCAAGAGCCTGCGCCTTCAGTTCCTCAGTTAAGGCCTTACTAGACTCTATCAGTCTCTCCTGCATCGCTACCTGTTGTTGGAGCCTATCATTGTGCTGGCAGAGAGCCTCATTCTCTCTCTGCGTTTCCTGATTGGTCCTGGAGCACTGAGCCAGTCTTTGCTGCAGGAGGGTTACCTCCTGAGCTGTGTCCCTATTGGCCTGCTCCTTTCTTGCCAGAGCATCCTCCACCTTCCTGGTGTGCTCTAACAAGTTCTGGTGTTCTTTTTGGAGGTCACCCAGTCCCTGGAGGGCCAGGTGATTTTCTTCCATTTTCCTTTTTAAGTGGCAGACTTCCTGGCCTAAGGTATCCCTTTCCTGACTAAGAGCCTGCATCTGTGCCGCCAGGTCGTCCCTTTGCCTTTGGAAGGCACCAGTTTTCTGGCGCTCCTGGTCAGACTCTGCCTGGGTATCCAGGTCTTTCAAAATCAGTTTATTGCTCTCTGCCTTCTCCCTATTTAGGTTGCTTTGCAGGGTGACTACCTGCTCAGCACATGCCCTATTGAAGTCTAACTGTTGCTCCAGCTTTTTCTGGCTCTGCAGTAGGGAGTCCACACCTTCTTGGTACTCCTTCTGCAAGGCCAGAAATCTGGTATCCTGGTCCGCCTTTTCCTGTTGCAGCACATCCATATCCTCCTTTATTTTAGTGATGTACCGTCTGCTGTCATTTTCTGACTCCTGGCTCCTGAGCAGCCTCTGCTCAGAAGAGTCCAGATCAGATTGGGCCTTCTGTAATGCCAGCAGTTGCCTACTCGCCAGATCTTGGCCTTCAGCACATTTGTCCTGCATGGCTCCCATATGTAAATATAAATATGCTGCTACCCTGGCAATCTTGTGGTGCTCATCCTTGGCCTTCGGGGCCATGTATAGTTCACTCAGGGCCACATGTAGGGGACCCTGATCTCCCCATATATCTGACCCTGTTTCAGTGACCTGTTGCGCGATTGCCTGCAACCAGACCGTTTGGTCCTGATGAGTCCACTCACTTCTCACAAATAGCTTATGTAAGAAGTGTTCTCTGGCTATTTTCATATCTACCAAGGTCGTCATTCTAGAGATTGGTCTCTGTCCTGACTTACAGAAGTTTGTATTTTATTTTTGCAAAACAGACCTTTTCCTTAGAGCGTTCCTTTGAGGAGTGCTTTACAGCGTAACACAGCGTGGTGATCCGACCGGATATGTGTATGTGGTCAGCTGGCACGCTGTATTAATCTGCACAAGTGATAGATCTAACCCAAACATCCCAGACGAGCCCCCAATTTGTAAGAGGATTCAATTCAACATTACAGCTAAGTCAACGCCTAGTCTGGGATACTGAATGGAACCCTTATTGATATATCTTTACGTCCAGTTCATGCGTTCTGGAGGACTACCCCTATATAACACCCCTCTCTTGGAATCCCCCTGACCCCACTGAGCCACGAAGTAGTTCTGTTTTGCAAGTTTAAACGGTTTATTTGATAATTTAAACAATATATATATATATATCACACATTATAATAAATTAATAATTGAATATCACACTTAATCTGAGCAGTAATCAATAATGGATAGTCCGGCGCTAGCACACTTCTTTATAATCAATGATGAGTGGTTATAGGATGGGTACGATAGCAACAATACTTTTATGGTTTCAAATGGATGCAATGTGGAATGAAATGCAGTACAGAAAATAACTTGATAGGATTTCAGCAAAAGACAATGTAATCACTTTCTTGGACAATTCACCCCCCCTTTTATGCACTGTAAGGAGATGAAGATAACACAGTTCTTAGGAATGCAATCAAATAGAATTCAGTTCAATTCCCCCCCAGCATCTTATACAACAGATAGGAGTTTTGAAACACAGGCAAAATGCTTTGAATATGGTGACAATGCAGTGAGAAATATGCTGAAAATGGTTTTAATTCCCTTTAGGAGGTTCAGGGTGAGTGAAATATACTTGGGATGAGTTCAGGCTCACTTTAGCAAGGATCTAGGAGTAACTAGTAGGTTAAACGAATTTTTTGGCAAAGGAAAGCAATGAAGCTGCTATTTTTACACGTGGCTGGATTTTTAACCAAATTGCAAATCACAGTAAAATTTGCGAGTGCGAGAATCGTGATTACGACATAAGTATGAGGAAGTCGGTTCTAGGCTTGTTGAAAAGCTGAGATTCTAAGCTTTCAGGGGAAAGTTAAACCAAGTTCCTAGCCCAAACGGTTCCAGAGATACGGACGATTAAATAAAGGTAGTTTTTCGGATTTGAAATTTTAAAAGTTCAAAGCGACAGGTTACAGCTTGCAGCTAGAAAATGACAAGTGACAGCTTTGCAAATGACAGGTGACAGTTAGGAGGCAGTTCTGGTTAGATTAAAATAGATTGAATTATATTATTTTAACTAAGAGATTGGTTCTGCACAGTTCTGCTAGGCACTCACAATATAATTTTAAAAGGAATGGGCCTCGCCACGGATCTGGTCAACAGGTTTTCTTCACTCGCCACAGACAGTTTCTGCGCACAGCGTCTGGGTCAGCTCTACTCTGCTGGTCTGGTCTGGGTCTCTGGTTCTGATCAGGTCTGTGGGTCCGGATACAGCGGTCTCCGGTTCAGCTGGTCTCTCTCTGGATACAACACTGCTCTCTGGCAAATGGCAAGAGTTCTTGCAAAGAATTCAAACAGCTCGCCTGGCTGTGAATAGTGGCAATGATTTGAGGCCTGCTAAAGAGGAATTTAGCTTGTAGTTGACCTCTCTGCTACAAATTCTGAAGTAAAGTCTTGGTCTCTGAAGGTGGATAGATTGAAGTCTCCATGTTGGCTCTCTGGAGGTTGATGGAGGTAAAGTATGGATTTTCCCGGCAGAGCGTCCCGCAGCAGGTGGAATACAATGTCCCTATCTTTCCTGACTGTCTGCTTTTATGTGTTTTGAAAGTGGGTGGAGAGGCTAGCTTTCAAGGCCCTACCCCACTCCACTTGTCATTGGCCACTTCCTCATCTTCCCCTTGATTGGGGGAATGAAATGAAGTGTCATCATGATGAGGTCTGACGATTATACTGAGAACCCACCCCTGTCAACTTTACACACAATCTATATTTGACCTAAAGACATATTTCATAGATACACAGTGGTTTGAAATTACATGCACCCATCAATATCACATGAGGTATACCCTGTTCAAACTCTGCTCTTCCTGGGGGCTTCGGTTCAAAAATGGCAACATATTTCACTTTTTGGTCGGGTTACCAATATTGGATTTGTCCCTGCATTTACACAAATGTTCGCAAAGCATGTGGGCATTAGGTGGTGGAGTGTCAGATTTTTAACATACATACATTTAGAGTAATATCCTCTTTTCCGCTAAAACCCCCCTGAACATACCACCGGGTCCTACCACGTCTTCAAATGTGCACAGAAAAATCACAAGAATAATGATATCACTTATAAAATGTTCACAAGTCCGCTCTATGAATGATCCATCTTTTTAGATTTATGTTCTGGCCCCAAAGGGGTGTGGTTTCCCAGGTCACATGGTGTAGAAACCAGTTTATCCAGTTTCTGCCAAGCTCAGATACCCTGCCCCTCCCAGCTTCTGCCAAGAGGAAGCTATTTTACGGTCCCCCTAATAAATCATCTGCCTGGGCCCTGGAAGGCCCATTGTTCAAAAGGAAGCCATTTACGACTACCCTAATAAACCATCTGCCTGGGCCCAAGACAGGCCTTTGTTCAACTCCCTGTAGCTGCTCCACCCCTAATCTAATCAGAGAGGTGACAACTCCTTTTGGCAAGGGGAAGAGTGGCTGAGCAGGTTTTAACTCCTGTGGGGGTAGATGTCAGGCAGAATTCAGTTCCTTAAGCCAGGCCCCAGCTAATGTCACTTCTAGTTACCCAGTTTTCTGCATTCAAATAAACTAACATTTTTTACACATGCAGTTAGAATGCTGATTCTAAGTTTAAAACTATGACATTTAAACAATTGAAACCTATGTGACACTCAAAAGTAGGTCACTCATTTCTTTTAAACATTTAGATTTTTAGTGTCTTTCAGTCCAAATTTACTTAAACTGCTGAAATCCACAGCTCAGCCAGTTTTGCTATAAACATTATTTTAGGCTCATCCTCTTTCCAGATTTTGTATGCCCACAAGACTTTATTCTGTCAAATGTCTGCTGGTGTTCAGTGAGATTGTTGGATATTCTGCAATGTTTGAAATGGGCATTCTGAGCTTGCCTTCAGAGAAACAAAGGGTGATTTTTAAAGTGCTTTCTAGTGAACAGGCACTGCTGTTTTTCTCTTTGGCACCCCATTTCACTCATGGCTCTTCTGACCCAGCACACCCGCACCGGGGGGTGGCAAGTCAGGCGACCATTTTGGTGTGCGCACAAACTGCGCGGTTTTCATAGATTCTGGCGCACATGTGGGCTTTTTCGGCCATCTTGGATTTCCTAAGCCCACAGCACCAAATGTTGTAGCATAATAGTCCAAACGTGGGTCAGAACACCCAACAAACCTACATGTTTGGGGATCTTTAGGGAATAGGTTTTGGGCAGTATGAATATGCAGATCTGTTTTGGCGCAGAATGCTCTGACAAGTTAGGAACTGCACTGGCTGAAACCCTGTGCTGGGCAATTGAATGCCGTGTGACTGAAAAGCGAGTTTACAAGGTTGGGGAACGACAGCAGCAGTTGTGGTGGATATCAGATGATCAGTTTCAAACAGGCCTTTATTGTGGTCTAGGTGCATTGGGAAGGGGAGATGCAATCTCTGTAAGTATGTAGGAGCCTGTTATGAATATTGCGGCCACCTATTAGGGCCAGACAATGTAACCTGATGTGGGCTGCTCATGGGGAAAAGAGCACTGATACATCGTTATTGAGTGAAATGAGGACACCAACATGTTTGGGCGATGTGATGCTGGAAATGCCTTATAGAGGGAAAAGGGCCTCCTGTCCTTGTCCTAAAACTTCTCTGTGTGTGTTTTCTCTATGTTTTCTGCCACTGACGTCCAGCCTGGACCTCTGGCAGTGCAGCTCTTCATTTTTATCTTTTGGTGAACATCACCCATGGGATACCCCCAAGGCACCTATGGTTGGGGGTACACCCTTGTACCTCTTATGTGTGTTTTTGGGCACCTGTGTGTTGCCCACAGATCAAGGTATAGGCTGGTGGCAGTGGCTGTGAGTGTCCTTGATTGTGGACACTGGATTCCTAATAGAAGGCAAGGGAGCCCCAGTGGCCTCTTGGTTTCAATTGCCTTTTACCTTGTTTCCTAAGGTCCTGGGAAGCCCTGATTCTATCCCTTTTGTAAGGAACTCATGGTGGCAACAGTAAAGACAGACACATGTGATCACAGTTCAAGGGTGTTTATTAAACTGTAAATGCAGGGCGAAAAACACCTAAACTAAACTTAAATCTAAGATGGAAGCAAGCTTCGACCATCAAACGAAAAATAAGGCAGACCTTGTGGTGTTGTGTCAAAATAAAAGACCTATACAAAAAGAACTGTTGCCAATTCCTTAGACTAAACAAAAGTGTGTGGGATAGGGTTTTCAAGAAAGAAAGAAGTGTTCACAAATAATAAGTCAGTATGTGATTGCCAAGGGTGTCCCTTCCCGACGTTTTCAACATTGGACAATGTGGGTTTCCTGAGCACAGCACACACTCGAGAGTTCCCAGCACGAGCTGACTGCATCAGTGAGAAGCGTTACTGAGTAAGGCGACCATACAAACTGTATCACAGGAAGGTGCAAGAAGAAATGGATCTAATGTAACTAAAGATGCAAGAATAAACAAACTCTCTGTGAACTGACAAACGTGCATGCAACATACACGAAAGAAACATGCACACACTGTGAAGAAATGCAGACAATAGGTTAAATATGCATCTGGACACGAAGAATATTGCTTGCATGCATAAACACATGAACATATAAGCAATGTATAAGCTGAATGCAACACGAGTGACACATGTATGTAGCTCACTAACATAGAAACGCGGCAGCTATGCACAGTCTTCTTCAAAATGGAAGCAGCAGCTCGCTTTGAAACAAATGAAAGGCCTCAAAGCTTCATGAAATCTCAACTTGCTAAATCTACTGAAATACAGACCCGGGCAGGGTGCAGACAGTAGCTGTGTGGACCCAGCCAAGCTTACTGAGAAATTAGGGAGGGTTTGGACGACTTTGAGAGAACACAAGATAATTCCCAAGGCACAAGACATATTTTTCTATGGTTAATTAAAGAACAACCAGACTTTGAACACCAGGTACAGAGTTATAAGTTAAAACTTTCATAGCTCAATACTTTTCTGCAAACATTATCAAAATGAGAGACTCTGCTGACCTTCCTCACACTTCCTCCTCTTAAATTGTACTCTCTGCCTACTCTACAAACATCCTCTCGCTCCATCTCCCACTTTAGTCACACTAATACTGATGAAGTGCTATCTCTATTGATGAAGGATAACCCCACTTTTGCCCCATTAGACCCTCTTGCTCCTCAGCTAGTCAAGCCTATTGCCCCTATCGTGGCCTCCCACCTCGTTGAACTCTTCAACCTGTCCTTTGATTTGGCTTGCTTTCCCTCTATTTTCAAAACAGCCACAGTCATTCCTCTCCTAAAAACTCAAGGGGCTGACAGAAATCTACCAGCTAACTTTCACCCTACTCTAAAGAGCTCAAAAGGGATATGTTCAACCATCTTACCAATTTCCTAGACATCCAAAACCTTCCAGACCCCCTACAAGCAGGTTTCTGATCCTGTCACTCCATGGAAACTGCTCTTATGAATATGTCCAACTTCATTGCCTCTGCTAAGCACTCAAACCTATGCTCTCTCCTAATTCTTCTTGACCTGTCTAATGCCTTTGACACTTTTGATCACTCTGATCTCCTTAATAATCACTTTCTTCTTGGGATTCAGGATTGAACCCTTGCCTGGATTTAATCCTACCTTGCATCTCGCAATGATCTGACTCCTGGAGCAACAACACCTCTCAAAACACTCCTGTAGCTGTTTGTGTTCCGCAAGGCTCTGTCTTGGGTCCTCTCCTCAATACACTCTACACTTCTGCTCTCGGGACACTAATCTCCTCCTTTGGGTTTGTGTACCAATTCTTCATGGACAACACCCAAATAGTCTTCTGTATTCCATAACTCTCCTCTGATCCCTCTATCAACATTTCCAACTGTCTCTCTGCCTTCAAACATTGGATGGCTTTGCACTCTTTGATGTTAAACTCTACCAAAACCGAGGTATTCTTCTTCCCTGCTAAAAGCTCTCTCTCATCTCTTCCTCTGCCTATCCAGTTCCCACCTGACACCCTCCCCTAGTCTTCTTCAGGTAGAAACCTCTGCATCATCTATAACCCTTCCCACACCTTCTCTACTTTAATTTCCAAAACTGGAAAAGCAGTTTGCCTCAACCTCCTAAAGTAGGAAAATCAGGCACCTCCTTTCTTTGAACACTGCCAAGCATCGCTTCACCACTCTTGTCTTCTCTAAACTGGACTACTGTGCCAGAATCCTCTTTGCGCACCCGCCTCCCCAACTATGCTCCCTGTCATCTTGACAAGATCATTAGCTTCACTACCAGGACTCTATTTGAAACCCCTCATTTCACACCTACTTCCTCATACTGTCACAAGGTTGGATGGCTGATGATGCAAAACAGGGCCAGATTAAAATGTCTTCTCCTGGTTCACAAATCTATCCATGGTAAGGCACCACTGTATCTATCCTCCTCTATCCAACTCTATAAGCCTTCTCGTACTCTCCACTATGCCTCCTTGCGGGTCCTTGCCCTCTCTGTGCTTCCTCTCCATTCCGCTGGCTTTCTTATTGCTCCACTTGCATGGAATTCTCCTCCCCTGGACATTCGAGAAACAGTCCACACAGATTTTTTCAAAAGCAAACTAAAAGCCTACCTTCTAGCCTCAGAGTTACCCTCTTAACCTACCTCTCACCTGCGTGCTAGCTATTATTGTTCCCTTGCCTCTAACCTGTCTCTGTCTCTCATTTCCTCTGCCTCCATTTTAGCACTTCACCAATCATGATAATGTCCCGAGCACAGATGGCCGTACCACCTACCTGCACTTACAAATGTCCAATGCTGATTGTCCTTAATCTATGTATGTCCACTAATGTATTGTCCCTGGCCACTGTTCCATTTACTCACCTCAACCTGGTCAGAATTTCCCTCAAACTCACCCCACTGTAAGAAGCTCACTGCTTCTTGTCAAATCTGATGTCTTATCTATTGTACTTTGCTTTGTGATCATAAGAGCATCGTGACTCATAATTGAACAGCACTGTCTATTCTTTAGCCCTGGATGCAAGTAGGCACCTGCCTACATATTCTCAGAACTGTGGCACCTTGTTAGGTTAACTACAAAGGGGTTGCCCTGGCTCATGGCCTAGGAATAAGGGATAGTATATTTTTTAATTGAAAGGAAAGTAGCTCATGGGCCTCTGCTCCCATTCTGGCTCATGTGTTGACGACCTGACAATTGCCCAACGTTGGTCAGTTAAAGGCCAACCAATAATTCCCCCAATGCTAAACCGTCCTGTACATATGATGCCAACCAATAGCTCATTGTCGACATGACATGTGTTAACTATTATCACTTTAGAGGTGTTCTCAGGTGGAGCCATCAGATATGTTTCTTTAGGATCATAAACCTTTACTTTATTATGAAAGTACTTTTTAAGTTTTAGTTTCCTCACAAATATATAGAGATCTATTTGGAACTCTATGTCCATCCCCACAGTAAGTGAAAATGATAGTCCTCTATTAACATGTGGACCTTTCATTATCAGTGAGATAGATATTGGACAGATTAATTACTAGGGACTGTGCTAATTCTTGTTCTGTTGAGGCCTTGTACTGGATCTGGTGAGCCTTTTCATAAGAGCATGCTCTTTGCCTGCCCCTAAGTCTGCCTCCTCTTCTTCCTCTGAAGAAGTTCTCTGAATTGGCATACTTTGCCCTAAAGGGTCTTGGAATCTAACTCACTTAACAACTGTTTGTTGTGACTGTTGGTTAGCTCTTTCACATCTCCTGATCTCTTCCAGGAATATTCTTCTGACACTGTCTGTTAGCCTCTCGAGGTCCCCTCTCACTATTCAAAGTGCCTGATCCCATGGCCACAACCACCTCTCCTTCTGACTCTACATCCAAGCTTCCCGGTGTAGCCAATGGTGTATAGTTTCCTACATAGGGTTTCCGATTGTCATCATATCTAGCTTGAAATGTGCAGACTCTATCATTCTCATAGTCTCTATCATCCCTGAAATATTTACAAAACTTCCTTGTTATATTTGTATTTAAAATGTCTATTGTAGCGCAATGATCTGATTCATGAAATGATTAGGTAACTGAGATGTTTGCCTTGAAAAATAACGCCGTTTTCCCATTCACTTTGACTATTTCCGTTGCTGGGTGCAGGAATTCTCGGCCTTGCATTTCTGCTTAAACTGGGGTTTTCCAGACCATCTTAACCTATCGTAGCGGATCAGATGGTTTTGGCAAGCGCACTCGGATTTTCGAAGTTTCCCTGCCGTGACTCGAAGACCGCTAGGTGACCTGTGGAGACCGGTATCACGCGTGGACTGAGAGAGGTTGGCAGGAGCCCCTTGAGGAAAATCTTGTGTGATCCCTGCGGGGTGCCCCGTAGGGTGGAGGGCGGCTGGCTGATTGGGGGAAGCTTGATACCGAACACCCCAGCTGATCCACGGATGTAAATACATAGCATCAGCTTGGAATTGTTTGGATAATGGGGAATTGTGTTAAAATAAAGGATTTATAAAGGTGAACAGCCTGTGGCAAGGTCACAAAAGACCACACAATGCACCTCGTGATGAGTTATTGATAGTGATAAGATATCATGAGACAAGGTCACAGAATATTTCATGGTAAAACTTGCGTTGAGGTAATATTGATAAAGTTGCTTTCTCCATACAGGAGCTGGGAAGATGGCCGTATTTTATTTGTTGTATATTTATTTGTGTAGTGACTGCTGGTTCGAGTGGTAGGTTGTAAGAGTGTTTAGTGTTTGAAAAGTAAATTTTGTGTGTATATTAGTGTATATTGTGGAGAACCTGAAGCTAGGTTTTGGACTAAAGGGAGTGGTCCGGAGAAGGATCAGCCTTTGTGGTGCTTGACCGGGTATTTGTTGTGAGGTAGAAGCCGCGGTTTTGGGTGGAGACATAAAAGTGTTGGGAGTAAAAGGAAATAGTGCTGGGGGAAAGTGTGAAGTAGGGGTGAATAGAGAGGAAGTTGGAACAGATAAAGAGGTTTGGTAAGTATTGGCATACTAAATTGTGGCATATCATCATGGGAGACACTCCCCATATTTATTTATGTAAAGCATTACCCCGGTACAAGGACAAATTACCAAGTACCACACCTCCAATGTGTTAAAGCCACGGTGGGCAAAATGGTTATGCCTTGGCTGCAGGAAGGCACTGTTTCAAGATCAGTACTGCAACACAAGACAATATATTTGCATGCCGCATACAAAGGGAAGAAGTTAGAAAAATGACTAGCTATACTAGAACTGTTGAAGATGTATGGGGACGAGACAGAAGTTCCGCCTGCAAAAGAGTGGATGCCTAATTAGCATGAAGGGGATGGCACAGCACCCTCGGCTCCTCCTCCTACCCAGAACACTGACCCACCTCCAAAAACACAGGGACTATACCAATTACAAGAATATAAAGCAGCAGCAGGATAGACTAACCACACATATGTACTCCCTACCTACTGCAGCAAAGATGTTGTAAATGGAGTAAAAATAAACTAAATTCAGTGTTGGTGTGCAATGAATATGGTGAACATTGCGATTTACAGGCAAAACTGACAGAGGCTGAGATGGAACTCCAGAGACAGTGAGGCAGGCAGGGCAAAAGGGAAGAGACAATGGTTGCCCCGAACAAGTGGGTGGGAGGACGAATAATGCTTACATTAGAAAAGAGTATGGATGACTTTAAAGAAAGAGGAACGGAAGTTAGGGAAAGACAGACGAAGGAAGATAAATAGAAAAGAGAGCAAGAGAAGAGAGAACAGGAGAAGAGGCAAAGAGAATGGGAAAGAGGGTACGAAGAAGAGAAGGAAAAGGGAAAAAAACGAGAGGCAGTCAGAAAGAAGGAGATGAAACGAAAAGAGGAAAAAGAAAGAGAATGGTGAAGAAAAGTGGAAAGGGAAAAGGAGCAGAAAAGAGGGGATAAAAGAGACAGGAAGAGACTATTAGAAATAGAAAGAAGCAAGCAAAGGAGATGAAAAGAGATAGATGAGATTATCAAGGGATGAACAGTCATGGATAAAAAGAGAGACAAAATGCAGGAATTGCGAGAAATACAGAAAAGATTGGGAAAGACACAGCAAGTATGGGGATGAGATGCTTTAAAAAGCATATTCTTCCAGATGAAGACGAGGGGGGGGAACCATATGAAGGAGATTTGGCATGTTTTACAAACGTGAAAGGGATGGGGCAAGTAGCATAGCAAGGACAAGAGAAGGGTTCCCACAAGGTAAGGGAAGGGACGTATTGGAAGAGGTAATGAGCAGGACATATATAACAAGTCCCCTTTGAAGACTAAATTTTGAGGACATGGGCGATAATGAAGAAAATGAAAGTGAGGACATGATTTTTATCGATGAGAAGGAAGATGAAGAGGAAACGTCCCCACAAGCCTCCTCTACAAGAATGAGATCATGGAAAGAGACAGCGCAGTCAGATTTAGAAGAACCAGAGGAGCGGAAGCCATAGCCTGTATAATATCCCAGACATCCAAAAGTGCATTCAAACAGTTTGGAAGAGAGAACCCCATATAGAAATAGGTTGAGAAATGTATCGGGCTGAAGGAATGTTAGCATGACAGAAGCAGTTATAAAGACAAAGGGTGCAGCTGCACTTGGACAAGAGATAGAAGGGACACAGTTCCCATTGTTGGAGAAGGAGGGAGGATGACCACAATATATTCCATGGCCACAATTTGACAAGAACAATCTAGTCTGTAAGCTATTAGCGCTGACATCAGGTAGAAGGCAAGTGGATTTATCAATTTGAAAGAATGACAGCGGGAATTACCTTAGAGGTGAGTGACATAAAAAGCTTGCTTCCTGCCATAATAGAGGAAAGGGCAGACAACATTTGGGAATATGCAGGCTAACCCAGATTGACAGCCCAGAACCACTCATGTTGGAGCACCCTTAAATAATTGCAGGGCTGATGTATGGAGAGCACTTAGGGTACAATATCCCGATTCGACAGACATGAGCGCAATCATGACATGTAAGATGTGTGATGATGAAAACCCAGTTGCTTATATTCAGGAGATTCAAGAAAAGTGGTGGCTCAAAAGGAGAGAGCCATGGGACAAAACAATATATTTGTTTATCACATATTGTGCCAGCAGCTGCCTGAGGCGAGAGACAATTAAAAAATATAGTGGGAATGGAAGCGAAATCATGGGCAGTGATTCACTTGAGTATAGTTCACTATTGCTGACTAAAACAAGAGAAAGCTAGAAAGAAAATGGAGGAGAGAAAATTGGAAGAAGCAAAACTTGGTCCATAAAAAGTGTTGAAGTTTTCAGTTCAAGGAACAGTGTTAACCAGTGGAGTGGGGTGATTACACAGGAAGCACAGCAGGCACAGCCTACAGCTAACAGAAATTCTGCAAGAAGGGGAGAGTATAATTAATTCCCCCAAGGAAGAGGGGATGCTCCCAGAGGCAAAGGGTTCAGATTGCAGGCTCCAGGCGGAGGAGGATTTAATGGAGGACAGACTGTGTGTGGAGGACAAGAACAGCAATGTTGGACATGTGGGAAAATGGGACAAATCTCCCTAGAAGCAGGGGAGGGATGCAACAGAATTGGCCAGATCAAAGAGGGGAGACAGCATATCCTCCACCTCATAGCGCAGAACCACCTGAATAATATACCCAAGATCACACACACTATCAGGCAAACGTGCCACAGATGCATCCTACGTAGCAAAGAGGGCTAGTTGAAACACAACAAGTACGAATGTATGCATGTATGTATATCATCTTATATAGCACCGGTAGCCCGCAGGCATCAGGGCAATGCAAGCACAGCACACCCCCATGCAGACACAGCAGAGACTGAAGCAAATGCAAGCACCTGTACAACAGAATACATAGGCAACATGGAATGCAAGCGTACTGCCACAGACACCCGCACCCACGATAGGGTGTGTGACTGTAGTAGCAGGGAACGCTTTCACTGGCACAGGAATTAACTTATACCCACATTAGGACAGCCCACAGATTGACTTGATATGGTCCGTCCTGTTAGTTACACCAAAGAGGAACCGAGAGTCTGGGTAACCATAGGTGACAAAACATATTCCTTCCTCTTAAATATGAGGGCGACTTGATCCTGTGTTAGGGAGGTAAAATACCCAATGTCAGGCATTGCCATGAATGCACACATTTTTTCTGGGGTGACAAATATGGTTCCTTTCACTGAAGACTTAACTGAAGACTGAACAAACTGAACATGATAATGGCCCTCATTATTTGGTTGCTGGTAGGCCGCCGGTACCTACCGGCAACCTTGCCTTAACATTTCCGCCACCTGACATCCCAGTGCTCCTGGGATATCACAGGTGGCAGAGGAATTGTAAGTTCCCAATAGGAAAGGGAACACTGAAGCACTGGCACTGTTAGTAACAGTGCTTCAGTGAAAAACCTGCCAGTAGGGGCCTGATCTACTACCAGATTATCCGGCCTGCCGGTAGTTCACAGCCCGTACCAGCAGAATCGAAGTCAGTTGGTCAGGAAAGGGTGGGGGTAACGTTGTTACTGGCACCTTTATTTCCAGACCGGGTCACTTCATAATATCATTTACTGACCAGGCAATAGTATGTTCGACTACGAGAATCCATTACTCATATCAGCTTTCTATGGCCAGAAAGCACAAAGGGACACGGTTTTAGACCCATGAGCATTCCTTCCCTGAGTACACATACTATTAGCATGGCTTCCAAGAACAAAGTGCAGATTATTGCAATTACCCACAGAGTTCTTGTTTAGACCAGAAGTACCCATGAATGATGAGGGGCAAGTGATTACAATAGAACGACAAGCACAAATAGTAAGGGAAGACAGGGTGATTTTGCATGGAGTTGATGATGAGGGAATAAGCTTGAGGACAGTGATAGCTCTTGATGAGGGACAGACTGACTGACTTGACAGATGAAGTCTTGTTTACAGATGATGATGCAGATGATGAAGTAATGTTTCACATAAGTCTTACTTATCAGCAAGTAATTGAGAACAGAGAAGTGCCACAGAAAATTACATTGTAATAAAGATAGTGGGCCTCATTATGAGTGTGACGATGTTAGGGAGAATTCTCCAGAATGGCTAATTTCCCTTACCTTTTGAGTCCCTCGGCAGCTTTGCTGGATTTCTAGGGTTTAATTTTTTTACCTGGTAAGAGTGTGAGCCTTTTTTCCAACGCTTAGATGTGTTTTGCTGTATGTTGTACATTTTTTGCTCATGGACTATGGAGTCACACCCACTCCATAGGCATCGGGCCTCATTACGAGGTTGGAGGCAGCCATGGAGCTATGAGCTCCATGGCTGCCTCCAAAACCCTTCCGACTCCGCCCTGTTGAATGGAGCAATTAACGGTCCATTCCGAGGTCGGAGGGACCGGTAATTCCCCATTCACCAGGGCCATTCCCCATTCCCATTTGAGCCCCCATAGGGCTCAATGGGAATGGGGAAGGCGCTAATAACGGTACCGCAAACTGCAGTACCGTTATTAGCTCTAGAGTCCGTTTGCGGGTTCCGTCCTTAACTCCTGCAAAAACCAGGCGTTAAGGAAGGACCCGCAAAGGGAACTCGTAGTAGGGAGGTAAGGGATTACCGGCACCGGTGCCCATCTTTTTACTGTGTGTCACACAGCACCTTTAGTGCAGTGACACAGCGTTGTCTTTTCAGACTTCCCACTTTAAACTCCATTTTCTGGGACTGAATACTGTTTCCCAGAACATGTAAAGTTACCATTGACTTTACTAGTTTTTTAAAAAAATGTACAGACCCAGTACAACCAATCTTCCCATAGAGTACTGGAAGGGTTAATAGTTATCCCTTTTTGTCTGATTCTCTTGGAACATTATTTCATTCCCCTTTCTCTAAGATTTGGCTGGTGGCAGTGGTATCTACCATTATTATTTTACCGTGAGCTATGAAAATAGCCTCAGTACTGTTAGAGGCTATGGTGGTAGCCTCGAACTCGAATCCGCTGGACCCCTTTTATTTTTATTTGGTTCTGGTTGGGCTTATTCGCCATTTCTTTTTGTAAAGGTCTTTCTCGTGTTTTACTATGCGCGTCAAACCAGGTTTGGTTCCTTTATTCGCCGTCCTTTGGCATTATTCTGCACAGAAGCCCTCCTTAAGCGCCTGAATGTCTGGGTGGACAGGATGTGAGGGAGACCCAAGTCCCACTCTTGTTTGATTGGCTAGGTGGCTGCCCTGCCAGGACAGCCACCCTGCTGTGTGATTGACAGCCCGGCTGAGTGAATGGGGGATTTGGTGCATAAAAAGCCAGTCTCTGGGACTGGAAGGCAGAGTCGCCACTGGAACGAGAGAACCAACGAGGAGCTGAAGGAAGACGACTGCTGCAAATACTGGACACCCGGTGAAGCCCTGCTGCAGGTCCGAATTGCCTGAAACTTTGACAACAGAGGAGATCTGCAATGAATCTTCTCCCCTTGAGCTTGGTGGGAACAACCAGCTCGCCAAACGCCAGATACCGGTCCTCATCCTCTTCGAATTTGCTGTGCATCCATGCAGTAGATCGGATAGCCAGTGTGAAGAGAACCAGTTTGGGTTTTAAGGCACGCACCTTTAATTCGATGTTTTGCTCCGCTGCTGGCTTCTTCCCTGGGCAGTGCAGGACCCTCCAGCCGTCCTCCTTCTTCTCAACACAACAAAAGCTTCAGGAACCACGAGACTGCAGGAACTGCCAGGAACAACTGCCTCAGCTCCAGCATTCTTCTCCTTTTAAGGTACTGTGCAAATCCAGTTGTTCTTTCCATCCGACCGCGGTGAAAGTTCTTCAAATCTTTTGCCTCTCTGAAGGCTTGTCCTTCTCTTCTCCCTTAAGTAACTTTTCCTCCGACCAACGTCGTTTTGAACTCTTGGCAAAGACTTAACCGCAAACTACTTTGAACTGTGTGATCCTCTGCAAAGACTCTGAACCATTGACATTGGCCCAGACCTATTGACTTGAATCCTAGTTGTAGTAGCCTTTTCTAAATTGCCCTGCCTATAACTTGTTGGTGTTGTTGATTTTGAATAACCTTTGTCATTTCTCCCTTTTAAATTGCTGGAGTGCCATTTTGCTCACATTTCATTTTGAGCTTAACTTGTCCAGAATTGATTGGGGGTTATTGTAGTATATTAAGATTGTGATTTTCTGCTGCTTGATTATAGTGAACTGTTTTATAACTGATGGTGTAAATAAATGTATGTTCTTTTACTCAGAAACCTTGAATCAGTGTTTGTTTGAATCATAGTAATTGCTGTCCTTTGTGTAACTTCTTGTACGGCTCACTTTACTCTTGAGATAAGTCTGGCTGCTCAGCCATCACTACCACTTTACATTGTAGTACAGACTTGTACCAAAGGTGAAATTGTACTTGCGCTTGTAATCTTAATTTTGTGTGGTGTTCCCAAAGGGTACTACATATGATTCTGCCTAACAGGCGGTCGGGAAATAAGGATGCCGGTAGCAATGTACCGGCACCCTTTCTGGACTGCCACGCTCCGACTCTGTGGGCGGGGGTGGTTCTGTCTGCCATGTGTGATCTGCCGGGCATAATGGCACCCGCACTAACAGTTTTCACAGTGTACTATGTGCATGTTTGCACATAGTACACTGAATATCATGACGAGATATCAAACGTTAAAGAAAATGCCCTAGGAGGGGGGACAAGCCTCTTTATTGACGGGTCCTTATCAATTTATCAAAGAACAGGTGAAAGGCACACTGGGACCACAGTGGTAAAAGTAAGATTGAATGATAGCTTTGAGACAGTGGTTAGTGCGAGATTGCCACTGCATTTCTCAGCACAAGCAGCAGAACTGGTAGCGCTCATTTTTGCACTTGAAAGGCATAAAGAAGAGGTGGTAATGGTGTATGCCAAATCTGCCTATGTGGCGTCAACAGTACACGCAGAACTGTCATGTGGGAAGAGGTGTGGCTTCTTATGCACAGACGGCACACGAGTGCAGCATGTGCCGCTATTGGACAGTGTTGCGGTTTATTACGCGGTCACACTCAAGTCAGGGAGCTCCTTCCCCCAAATGAATGTGGTGCACAATAAAGAGCTTTTGATTTTTTTCAGGTCCTTTTTGGTAAGGCCGCCAACCCATATCGCACACAACCCCATCAAAGACCTGGTGCCACAATGGACTAGGAACCAGGATGGTGTGTATTAAAAATATATTTATTAATTAATTTATTTAGCCAAAGATCACAAATAGATAACATCAGCCACCAATGTTGTGGCAACACAAGAACAAAATGACTTCTGTATAGCGCCCACACACAGATATACAGTCACAATGGTTTTCTTTTAAATCACCCACCAATACAAGAAAAGAGCAATTTAACACACTCAGTGATAGCAGATTTTGTTAAGCTTTCTCCCAGAAACCCTCACACTGCAAACATCAATTAGGCTTAATTCCTTTGAATGGAAGGGTGTCGCAGGGAGTGGGAACACAATGGGAAAATCGGATGTGGGGTCTGACTCACAGAAACAATATGAAAGGAAGAAAAGCAATGGAAATTTGTTTTTTGCCACACTTAAAAGGAGCAGGCATGGCTTTGGGTTTTAGTCAGCACACAATGGGAAAATCAGATTTGGTGATATTTGATCACATAACCAATATGGGAAAAAGAAAGGCAATGGGAACAATATGTTTTGCTCCACCTGCCAATAACACACAGGGCTTTGGGGTTTTGGTCAGAACAGAATGGGAAAATCGGGGTTGGGTTGGAATCACAGATGCAATGTGAGAAAGAATGAAAAGCAAGGTGAAACTTGTTTTTCAGAGCACAATGGTTCCACAGGGGCAAATTCGTTTTGCACCTTGCATATGCACAGGCACTACTGGGCTTCCACGTCTGATTTAACCTGAAGGGGATCAATGGGGAATTTCGTTTTTACACCCTGTGCCCCCACATGGAAGCAAGATTTGGGATTCATTATTTTGCCAGTTCTTTATGTCTATGCCGGTTCAAAACACGCTGGGAAGAGATTGTTGGTTTTCGAATGCCAACAATACAGATCCCATGAATTCAATAGGGCAATTCATTGATTTACTTTGACAAATATGCTACAGATCTACACAGACAAATATGATATGTTTAATGGGGAAATAACTAAAACAATGATAGAAGAATACAGGGCCTACACAATGTTGGTTTTGGGGTAGTTCTACTTACAAGAGAGGTCTGAACTGGGCATCAGGGAGCATCAGAACAAACCACTGTGACAGCAAGGGGGTCAGTCAAGGGTCTCCTCTCTTTCCTCCAAGGGGTCCCAATCAGCTTATATGTCTCCTGGCTCCTATCTCCAATGCAAGACTTAGGCCTCTCGGCAGGGATGTTTCTAGCCATATTTCGGCAGCAGGCTGGATCTCAGAATTAGTGGAAGTACTCCAGCTCCCATGAAAACTGGCTTATTTATAGGGCAAATGACATCACATATGTGTCATGATTCTCATGAAAGGGATTGGTTGAATTTCACTACCCCCTCCCACCTGTGTACTGATAGGACAAGGGGATGGGGGAGTGTTTTAGGTTAGCTCTGGGAGGCGAGAGCTTCATCATCTCACTTTCACAGCTGGGCTCAGTCTCCTTTAAAACACAAAAATCTCAAAACATGGCAAGTGCCCTTAATTTCTAAATATTACATGTATGAACATATTTATAAGAACTACATTTTAAAGTGAATCAGATGAGACTAGTTTGGACTCTGCATGTCCTCCCTGTGCAGAGATACTGTTTTTCTTCATTTACTCAGGAACCATAGCAGTGAAAAATATGCCATTTTATGGGCATCATATTAATTCTGATTGGCATGCTTTCAACTTTCGCATCTCTTGTAATCACGGGAAGGCCCAAATCACATTTTCCTTAAAAACTTTAGTTGTGTTTATCCCACCAAAATCGTTTTAGCATGGTTAGAAAGGATTGATTGACACTGTTAATAAAAGCCTGGAATTACTGTTGTGCGATGTACACTGTCCATTTTATGCAATAACATGTTTTTCTCCCATTTTAAATCAAGGTGCAGTTTCACTCTTCATTTGCTAGGTGGGCTCACACCTTTTTTAAGTTTCACTTCTTCTCTTTAGGCACATGTCACGTAAGCAGAGAGATCTGTGTTTAGATTTTGCCTCCCCCTTCAATGTCTAATGGCCACACTAATGCACTTTTTATGGGACTTGTGACCTAGAGGACAGAAAAAGGAAGGGCACCTGATGGCTGAAGACAACCAGGCCTGAATCTCCAGGGCAACAGAGGCAGGTCCTGAAGTTTGGTTTCACATCGGAAGAAATTACAGTCCATGTATCCTGCAGCAAACAGCCTGTAAACTCATACATAAATGCATTTTAAATGACATCTCAAAAGGCACACAGTTTCAAAAATATGTGTCTATTGCTTTCTAATCATCCATGTGTATGAGCTTGTCATAGGTAGAAACCATTTTCACACTTTGAAAGTCTGGCGGGCATTTTGCTGAGCAAAGTGTTAATCTAGATGAGGGAGGAATGGAAATGACCTTCTTTTATTTAATTTACATGTAAAATGCTCAGTTTCACTGTAGCTGCTGGGAGCCCAATTCTGGCATCCCATTGAAGATACTGTGCACTGCTGTTTCATATGTGTCGGTGCAGCTCTTCAGTGGGCCTGCACCGAGTGACTCTGGCCTTTTTATTTCTGACCTTCAGGGTTATATTTCACCCAACAACAGGCTCATAAATGCACTTCAACTCTCATCGGCCATCACCATGGTGAAGTGTGTATCCCATACTGAAGGTGCAGATTTAATTTCTTGTGGTAACAAGGCCGCCAATCTAAAAGCAAAAAGAGCAGCGTATTTTTCTGAAATATCTGAATGTGACACTGCACCAAATAAATATCCACGTGCAAGAAACTTGGTAATGAAAGAGGGCTTTCATACACTACACATAGCCCAAATTACTGAATTTCAGGGAAGAGTCCCGCCAGATGAACATGAATTGTGTAAATGGCCATTGCTTCCCACATATGCCATGTATTTATTTATGTATTGCATTTATTGATAGCACCCAGACTGGGAAGTTTCATGGCACTAATTAATGTTACAGTACAGGCAATACAGTCAAGAGAAAATAGGAATGCATTAGGCATATTTGTTAAACAGTACAGTTTTCTGTTTTTTCGAGAAGGTTAGATAGGAGGGTTCTACTTGGAGGTTAGGCATTCCAGAGAGTGGGAGATATGGCAGAAAAACATACTCCGCCTGCTCTGTTTCTGGATCGCACTCTACGTGAAGGAGGGACAATGATGCGATTGGCGTAAGCAGTCCTGGACGGTCTAGAGGATGTTTGTCTGATGATCCTTTAAGCTAGATAGGGGGGAGCTAGCCCATGAAGACATTTATGTGTGGGAGCCAGTGTTTTAAAAACAATCCTTTCTTTGACAGGTAACCAGTGCACTTGTCTTCTGACACTAGAGATATGATCTCTACGTGAGATACCAGTTGCGCCCCTTAGAACGTTATTCTGAGCCAGCTGGAGTTTAGCCAGGGTTTTTTGGGACGTTCCAACAAAAAGGGCATTGCAATAGTTAAGACTAGATCCAATGCAATTGCAATAGTGAGGCAGTTCTCTTGTGATAGGAATGGCCTGACTGCATTGATCAGTTTCGAATGATAGGCTGCTGAGGAAGCAATGGCATTAACCTGTCTCTCCATGGTCAGGCTGGGTTCAAGATATACACAAGTGTCTTGATTACTTGAGACACAGTGATAGGTATGTTGTCTATTGTTAATGAGCAGTACTGCTTGTCCAATTTGTCCAGAGTTGCTGTGGATACAATTAGCAAGAGTTCTGTTTTTTCACTGTTGAGACAAAGCCAGTTTTCAGCCATTCATGATTGAATTGTGGAGTAGATGAGGTTGAGGGTGTTCTTGTCGGAGGGATAGTCACCGGTCAGAGGTATGAGCACCTGGGTGTCATCTGCATAATTGGTACATGAGATGCCCATGGCGTCAAGGATTTGAAATAGAGGCATGGTGAAGAGGTTGTAGAGACTATGCAAGAATCTTGTGCGACACCACATTTGATTGGACTGGGGTTAGCACTCGAGGAATCCGAGAACACCTTCATCACTCTTCCTTTGACGAAAGATAATATGATATGATATGATATGGCATTTATAACGCACCTATACACAAGTGTTTCAAGGCGTGACGAGGCAGGGAGGGGGGACATAGGGAAGACAGACAACGATCCTACAAGGCCAGGTGTCATTCAGATCACGCAAGTGCATGGGAAGGGGAGAAAGGGAAAGTGCTAGGGGCAAGGGAGAGGGGAAGTGCAGTACATGGGATAGTGGAATAATAAGATAAATAATAAGGGGCCAGCTGGTGGCAAGTGCAAGGTAAGTGCAGAACAAGTGCTCGGAGGGGGGCTGTAGGGATACAATGACAGTCCCGCGGTGCAGTGGTTGCCAGGGAGGCAGTGCCGGGGGCAGGTGGCTGGGCCAGGGACCGAGATCAAGGAGAGTGGCCCGGTGCCGTTTTCAGTGCGGTTTCAATCAGGAATTTAGCAGGGGAGAGGGGGAGAGAAAGCAGAAGCAAAGAAGAAGGTTTTGAGGTGCTTCCGGAACCAGAGATGGTTCTTCTCAAGTTTCAGGGAGGCAGGAAGGCTGTTCCAGAGGGAGGCCCCTGCCCTGGAGAGAGATCTACCCCCAACTCGTTGCTTGGAGAAGCGGCTGACCCTGAGGGAGTTGGAGGCGGATGAGCGAAGAGCTTGAGAAGGAAGATATTTAGGACTGGAGAGTTGAAGGTATTTGGGCCCCAGGCCCCAGAAGGCCTTGTGGACAATGCAGAGGGTTTTGAACTTAATCCTCTCAGCCACTGGGAGCCAGTGAAGAGATTTCAGTCCTGGAGAGATACGGTCCCTGGGCTTGAAGCCAAGAACAAGTCTTGCAGTCCTGTTCTGGATAAGTTGCAGAGGGCGGAGAGTAGAGGCAGGTAGATTTAGATAGAGGCTGTTACAGTAGTCCAGCTTAGAGAGAACCAGGGCTCTGGAGACAGCGAGCTTCTGGGGAAGGAGAGGAAAGGAAGAATACCTCTAAGGAGGTGCGGCTGGTAGTGTGACTTCTTAGAGACATCAGAAATGTGAGGAGAGAAGGAGAGTGTGGAGTCGAAGATGACCCCAAGGTTTTTTGCCTTGCAGGTAGGAGCAGGAAGAGGGCCTAGAGAGGCCGACCAGAGAGCTGCAGGAAAGGAGGGAGTGGGTGGGCCGATGAGTAGAATCTCAGTCTTGCTGGCATTAAGCCAGAGGTCATTGGCGGCACACCACACCTGGATAGCAGACAGACAGTCAGAGATGAGGGAAGGAGAGGAGGAGGCCGAGGGTACCCTGAAAATGAGCTGGGTATCATCTGCATAGCATTGAAAGTTGGGGCAGAGAGCGACGATGCGATGGGCAAGGAGTGCCAGATATTGGTTGAACAGCCAGGGAGAGAGGTTAGATCCCTGGGGAACACCACAGGTAGAGAAAAAGAAGTCAGAGAGGAAGGACCCAAATTGGACCTGGGAGGGTCAATTGGAGAGGAAAGAAGTCAGCACGCCAGAGCCTGACCAGTGATACCCAGGTTATCACAGAGACGGTTGAGCAAGATGGCATGGTTGACAGTGTCAAAGGCAGAAGAGAGATCAAGCAAGATGAGAACACACAGAGTGTTAGAGTCAAGGTTGGAGAGCAGGTCTTCACGGATGTTCAGGAGAGCAGTTTCCATGCATCTGGCCGATCTGAAGCCAGACTGATGGTCATGAAGACAACCCACAGATTCAGTGTGGAGATTAAGCTGGGAGATGGCCAGTTCCTCCAGGAGCTTTCCCAGGAAGGGAGTGATGGAGATTGAGCGATAGTTAGCTGGGCATGAGGGGTCGGAAAAGGGTTTCTTAAGAAGAGGGTGCACAAGGGAGTGCTTAAGGGGGGATGGGAAGACTCCAGTGGCGAAGGAGTTGTTGCAGAAGTCAGCCAGGGCTGGAGCCAGGGAGTCGATGAGGTCCTTGATAGTTTTGGAGGAGCAGGGGTGAACCTGCCAGAGATAAGGTAGTGGAGGAGCATAAGCAAAGTGGTATGGCATTTTTGGTGATGCGCTGGTTAAGGTAGGTGGGTGCTGTGTTGTGGATGCATCGGTACTTGATTGATAAGATTTTCAAATTCAATGCAGGCTTTGATGGTCAGCCATTGAGCCACAAGCCTAGCTTGTGAGATGTGGTCTGAACATTTCATACCCCAGACCACTCGGAGGGCACTGTTTTCTATCAGTTTGAGTTTAATCAGGGTTTTTAGTTGAGGTTCCAGAGAGGATGGCATTACAATGATCCAATGTATTGCTGACGATAGTCCTGGCTAGTATGAGGCAGTTGTCAGAGGCCATAAATGTTCTGCTGAGGTTGAGTTTGGTTAAGTAGGCGGCAGGGCAGCACCAGGAAGCCAGTTATGCCCTTGTGATTACTTAAAGTAGCATTAGATCAACTACATCATTCAGCCCATACAACACAAGAGTGTCTTGCAGAATTGATCTCAGAAGACTGGTTGTGCCCACCTGGCAGAGTATGGTACCGAATTTGATGAGAACTGTTTGACTTTCCAGCAATTTCCTGCAAGGCACACACTGCGAAAAGTGAGAGGAGCAATACCCAGTCCCAGCATTTGCATATAGACTATGTAGCTATGCTCCAAGTTTGTAATGGCTACAGGTATATGCTAGTAGTTATGTGTGCCTTTTCCTGATCAAAGCAGGTCCATGCACACATCCTGATGCCATGTATGTGCAGCAAAATTCCTCATACATGAGGTCTTCCTGAGGTGGGGACTATGCAAAGTACTCCAGTCCGACAAAGGACTGCATTTTGTAAATGAAGTCTCTGAGCACATCACAATTCTGTTGGGGATTAAGCATACAATTTCTTCCACTTACCACCCACAGCCAAATTGCATTTGTGAGTGCCTCATTGGCCTCCTGAAAGCATGCATTGCCACATTAAAAGTGGCCCTGTAAAAATGATGGCTCCATTGCCTACTGTGAAAAACCAGAGGGTGTTTCACAACCTAGCCCTCAGGGACTCCATACCTAGGTGATCCTCCCTGGCTTGTCCAACCCCAGGTTCAGGATCCAAAAGCAATTGCCTTTCCCTGGCCATCTGAGTATGGGATCCCCAAGGACTAGGATGTGAAACACCCTCTGTTTTTTCACATTCCCTCCCCTATGTGATGTGGACGAACCTGTTTCACAGGAGAACCATGAAGGAAAACCTACACTTCTCTGATTATTTTCTTTTCAGTGTTCTACTGGGAAACAGTATGGAATATAAGTCCAGCAAGCGTTGCATATCCTGTGAATTGGATTCTCTTCACTGACTTACCCAGAAAAGGGGAGCATAATCAGTTTTAATAAGAAACTCCGTCAGATATCCCATAAAGTCCTCTGATAGGTCTCCCTTATTCTTCTTATGTTCTGTCTCACTTGAGGTCTTTTTGGTTTTAGTTTCTAAGGACCTCCCTTTATTCCCCGGGACTAAAGATCCCCTGGATCCATAGGTGAAAGACTTTTGGCATGTTATGGTCATTGTTGGTTCTGGTGGAAAGAAAAAATCTGATTTCCATCTTTTAGCAGGGGAAAATTGAGGGAGCTGCGGTGGAACATCCTGTATTAACATAGAGAAATTGGGAAAGTCTCTATGGATGATTACCTTTTAGGGAAGGCCTGGTATTATGGCAGAGGGTATGGTGGTTTGCTTCCCTCTGATATTAATGGATACCGGTACTTTGGGATCAATTTCATTTTCTACATGTACACAGGTAACTCTAACCAGTTCTTGATTCTCAAGCTCCCTTGCCGAGCTCAGGTCTGCTTTAACTGCTGTTTGCTTACTAGCTGAATCTATTAAAGCATTTACCACTCTTCCATTTATCAAAGTCTTTTCGTAGGTAAATGCAATAGGTGAATGATACAAACATTCATTAAGAGACTCAATATCCTCTTCTGTTTCCTCCCACTCGTCCCCCATTAAACATCCTATTTCCATGGATTCTTCTTTCTGATTTTTGGGGCAACTTCTAGCTAGGTCACTGATTTATTTACAAGAATAACAGGTAGATAATTGCATTTTAGTTACCTTAGATTCATCTTTCCTTCCCTATTCTTTGACTTTGAATTCTGGTTTTCTGAATTCATACTTCTCTCTGTCCTTTTCTATCCATTCTCTGATTTTGCGAGGATTTCTTCCTCATTCTGACACAAACGTGTTGAACGGGAAGAACCTTGATGTTCTCTTCTCTTCTCAAATTTACACAGGGAATGGAAGTGTTCGTTGGCATCTGAGTAGTTTTGTGCTGTCTTAATGACCAAAGAAAGAGTAGGTTTGTTTAATTGTAAGACCGCCTTCTGTAAGAGGGAGGTAGAGAAAGAATACATTCAGGTAAAGATGCTTTAGCCGTCCATGGAGAAATAGTATTTTTGACTCGTTCCTCCAAATATAAGGGAGTTTCTCCCGGCTTTAATTTAATATGTCTCCATTTGTGTCTGTAGAAATTACTAGTTTGCCCTACCCTTTGCAAGGGACCTTCTTTAACCTCTTAAGTGCCAGGGACGAGGTATCTCGTCCTTGACATTCCCTCCAGGTTGCAAGGACGAGATAGCTTGTCCTTTTAGGCACTTTGTTTTGTGTGATCCCTGCAAAGCAGGCATCACACAAAATTGTAATCCAACCCCCAGGCTATGTGAGGGGGAGGTGCTTCCTCACTGTCCATTTGGGGTGGGGAGGAGGTGCACCCCCTTTTACATTACAAAATTCCCTGGCGGTTTAGGGTTCCCCTCAGCCCCCCTAAAGTGCAGCGTACCATTTTCAATGTTTTTTCTTTCTTTACCCAACTTCCCTTGGCGCAGAAGGCCCCATTAGTGTGCCATTCTGCCCACTGAGTGCCCAAAACGTACTGCCCCACCCACTGGGGGGCCTGTCTCATGTTTTGTGGTGGCCCTCTCCGCCCACCTCAAATGGAAGGGGGGGCACCTCACGCAGCCCTTTGTAGGTGCCCCCCATCCATTTGGGGTGGGGGAAGAGGGCCTCCACAAAACGTCACTGCCTGTACCATCTATTCTGTAACCATGAACATGCATATTCTTGTAATGCGCCCAGATACCTCAGGGTGGGGTGCACAATACAAATAATAAACAAACAAACAAACAAACAATGTACCCATCTGCGCTAAGGGGAGTTGGGTAAACAAAGAAAAAAATTGAAATGGTAGACAGCATTTTAGGGGGTCTGTGGGGGACTCTAAACCGCTGGGAATGTTGTAATGGAAAGGGGGTGGCCCTCACCCCACCCACCCAAAATGGAGTGAAGGGCCATCTCATGCAGCCCTCCCTAGGGGCAGGTATGTGCTCCTAGGAAGGGACACCTGACCTCAGGGAGGACTACATGAGATGCCCCTGCTATGAAGAATTCTCAAAATGTGCTAATTTCCCTTACCTTTTGAGACGCCCAGCAACTTTACTGGATTTCTGGGATTTTATTTTTTTTACCTGGGAAGAGTGAGAGCCTTTTTCCCACTCTTCCATGTATTTTGTGTGTGTTTTACTTTTGTGTTCTTTGGTTATGGCATTTTAAACTCCATGGCATCATCTTTTTCTGTGTGTCACACAGCACCTTCAGTGCAGTGGCATAGGGGTGTCTTTCAGATTCCCCAAGGTTTAAATACCTTCTTGGGGACTGACTACTGTCTCCCAGAGCATGTAAAGTTAAATTGACTTTACTAGTTTTCGTTAAATATACTGACCCAGCACACACTATCTTCCTATAGAGTGCTGGAGGGGTTGCCTAGCTTCCCCTGAGTCAAAACACTCATGTAACAGTCAAATGTCACCCTTTCCTACTTTAAATGGCTGGTGGCAGTGGTTTAGATCAAACTACCACGATCTTTCCCGACCGCGAACAGGGGTAGGTAAAAATTGGGTCAGCCATGTTTTTGAATATGGCGCCCAAGACCTATCTGAAAAAACAGACTCTGGTCAAATTTTTTCGCCATTTCATTTAGGAAAGGTCCTTCTTGTGTTTGTCTCTGCGCGCCAAACCATGTTTGGTCCCTTTGTTCGTTGGCCTTTGGCAGGCTTCGGTGCTGAAGCCCTCCTCTGTCGCCAGGATGTCTGCGGTGGACAGGATGTGAGGGAGGTACCCAAAACTTCCTACGCTTAGTCTCCTAGGAGACCTGAATGGACTCTGGCGTGATTGGCCGGATGGCTGTTCGACAAGGACAGCCACCCTGCTCTGTGAGTGACAGTCAGGCAGGAATGAATGGAGAAAACTGTTTAAAATAAGGTGTCTGGGACTTGGAAAGCAGAGTCGACCACTGGAACGAAAGAACCGAAGAGGAGCTGAAGGAAGAGGACTGCTGCAACTCCTGGATGACCGGTGAAGCCCTGCTGCAGGTCCAAATTGCCTGAAACTCCATCGACAGAGAAGTCCTTCAAGGTTAACTTCTTCCCTTGAGTTTGTTGGGAACAACCAACTCGCAAGCCACCTGGACACTGTCCCCATCTGGTAGAATTTTTATCAGAGTGCTGTTGAAAACCGGATAGCCAGAGGGAAGGAAACCAGCTCGTAGACTTTAAGGAACTCACACCTTAAACCGATGGCTTGCTAAAGCTTTTGGCCTCATCCCTGGGCAGTGCAGGAACGTCCCGACGTCCTCTTTCTTGTCGCCATGACTGAAGCTCAGGAACAGCGAGATCTGCTCAAACTGCCAGGAACTACTGCCTCAGCTACAGCTCTTCTTCATTAACAAGCTACCGTGCAACCGCGGTCCGGAAATCTTTTCGGCCATCGAGAAAGTGCATGAAACTTTCCTCAACTACGAAGGTTTTTACTTCCCTAAACATTAATCAAAACCAGGTAGGTGCACCCACACATGTGAGGTACTGTTTTCTTCAGGACACCTGTGGAAACGTGGGAAGTTATGACATTTGTTGTGTTTGTGTGGTTTTCATAACGTTTTGACCCATTTGCTGCTGCACTTTGTCACACAACCCTTTCATTTCCCAAATGTGACCTACATTTAGTCGCTGCTTTAGGCCCTATACACTTTTGTATCCTGCTCAAGTAACCTACCCATCAAAAGGTCTGACTCTGCTCTTTCAAAAAATGTATGCTTGCCCTTCCTCACCACATTTGGTTTTCTTATTTACACATGCTAAGTATGTCTGTTCAGGCCGTAACCATAAAACTCCTCTGTACCATGGCTCTGTTTTTTGCTTGTGGTTATGCTTGTTTTGTGAAACATTACAAAAAATGTGTGATTTCCTAACTGCAAGAGTCGGGGGAATGTAGCAGAGCATTGTTTTTCTCAAAATTCACACAAGCTATTGCCGTACCACTCCAACCATGGCCACCACATACCTTTTTTCGGTCATTTTCCCGCTTTTTCCCCAAACAATGTAATTTTTCCCTACATAGTTGTTGCCTGATCTGCGCAAATCACTGCTTCCTAAACTTGGAGTTTTGTCTACTTTGCAGAAATGTATGCCTTTCTGTCCTCCCATTCAGCTTTTATTCCCTTGTTTTCCATTCCGTCACCGCATGTTCTATTGGAAAAAAAGGCCAAAATCGCTTACCTCTCCCAAAACGGTTGATAACAATATAAAAAAAATGTTTTCGTTTCGACCTGTTCTTGAAAGGCAGGGAAACTGGGAATTCAGCACAGCAATCCATTTGTTCCTAGCTCTTACAAGGAAAAAATCACAGGCTTCTTTGTACATCATTTCTTTGGCATTTTCTGAAAAAAACCCAAATGTTCTCCCTTTTTGGTTATTTTCTCTCCCCCCCCCTACAGAAAACTAGGATTCCTAGGTGCCGTTATGTCTGCCTACATGTGGGAAAGAAGGGGCCTAATTTGGCCGAGATATCTCATGTAACAAAAAAGTTACAAGCCTTTGAATGGCGACATACTAAAATCACCAAAAAAGGCCTAGTCACTGGGGGGGGGGGGGGACCCATGGCAGTTAAGGGGTTAATATATGCAAAGTTAGCATCCACTTGGAAATTGAGTAACTGATACGATCTTTCAAAGTCTCCTGTGAGTAATGGTCCTAAGTAACAGATTTTAAAATGATCATCCCACCCAAACTTCACTGCCAATAGTTCAGAAAAAAAATCCCCAAGTTTTCACCTCCTAGGTATGTTTATAGAGTACCCTGAGGCAACAGAGGTTTGGCAGCAATGGCAAATAAGTGTTTCAAACCTGGCTGAAGGGGGGGTTTCTGCTTGTATCTGATGGGCCACCAGTTGGGCTAATGCATCTTCAATAGCGGCCATATTTCTACAGGGTATTAAAGTTCTCTCAGATCCATTTCCTGACTCTGAGAAAAAAGGATTGACCCAGCTTCTTCTTCTTTGGGATTGCTCTAAAAAAAAATTTGAAGTCTTTGGTTTCAGACCAGATTGGGATATTGCAGATTGAAATTTTGGGTCTGTGACTGGTATTGAAGAGGTGGAAGGGGAGCTCCCTGCGAGGAAAGATTTTCCTTTAAAAGGACGCATTCCAGGGCACTAGATCTAACAAAAATATTATTTGACTTTATCTTCAGGATTATACGGTGCCACTTTTGTAGTTGGTAATGGGAAACAGGCAGAGTATCAAGCACAGTGATGTGAGCTTGTATGAAACAGCCTTTTTTATGATATGTATTCGGTATGAGGCCTCAACATCGACAATTAGCTTCTCCCCAACTGGGGTATTCAACTTTTATTAATTAATTTGTATCCCACTACTGAAACCATATGTGAGGAAGGCATGGTATCGAGCAGTGGACACGGACACAATAGATACAAGTTTTAAAAACCTTTATTTAGGAGTTTGGTTGGGATGGTAGAATTCCTAACTAGCCCTAACTCTAAAATGGGAGTAATTTCAACCATGAAACAATAATAAATACATACAAGTCGGTCTGGTCAAAATAAAAATGCCTATATTAACCTTGCCCTCCTTCTCAAGATATCAAATGTGTTAAGGGAATACAAATGGAAAATAGTGTTTCAAAAAGAAATGTCAGAATGGCTTCAGTACCAACTCCCTTCCCCAGGTTCAACCCCATGAGGTCTAGAGAGTCTCTTAATAAACAAAGTATAGGTGGATGGCACAGTTCTATAAGTCTTGCACACTTTGGCTTACTGGTACAATTCAACAGTTCAATTTTAGCCTCTCAATTTCTGGTAGTTCAATCACTTCCTTAGGCTTCACCCACCTTGCCATCAATACTCAGTTCATATGCTCTTAATTTCTCACAGTTCTTCACAGGCTTCCCTCTGCCGGTCTCGAGCCTGTCTTGTTCTTCGTGGGGGTTCCCTTGCCTGTGTTTTATCTAAGTTATCTTTCACTGTCAAAGACTTTCAAAACTGCAAGGAATTTACATAGACCTCTTCATGACCACTTTGACCTCTCTTTCAACATTCCTTCAATTCACAATCCATATTCATCTTGCAACACCAATACTTCTTGGTACTTATAATCCTCACTCTCTTTAGTCTTCCCTCTCAGCCTGTTCAAAGGTATGTGTGTAATACCAAAACCTCTTGGTATTTCTTTCCCTCCAATTCTTCTTGGTACTTGTAGTTCTTATATTTTACGTTTGCCCTCTCGGCATATTTCACAATTCACATATTTCATCTTCCTCTTGTTCAACTTTCTTTCCTTTGATGCCTCTTGTAATATCTTTCAAAAGTTCATAACATTTCACAGAGACTTCCTCTCGCAGGACCACTCTGCTAATTTGTATCCATTTCTTTTAACAATAGTTATCTTCATTTGCACACGTGCAACCTTCAACTTTCAAATCACGGTCACTTTCCCTTTAACATCAACCAGACTTTTGTTGCCCTTGAAAACTCACCAGCTATGTTAAATGAGTTTCTTTCATCTTTTTTTCGCAGCCCAAGGCCGTTACCAACACCTCCTTTGCTCCTCCCAAAACTGCCATTCACCCGGGAGCATTGCAGGCTGTTTCCTGGCACCTTGAAGGTTTCTTTAATCTGCTCGCTCAGCTCTGCTTTTTGAACACTCACAGCTTCCCGAAAGCTTGGATATCTTGCCTGGCTTTCTCTCGATCCTCTCAACTGTTCACCAGCCCGTTGGCCTTCCAACTCCCACAACCTGGTTCGCATCCGCCTCAGAAGAGCTGTTCCTCCTTGTATCAGGCCTTGCTCAAAGTGTGCCTGTGTGCACCACCTTTTATTTTCACAGGGAATCTTAATAAGTGGCAGGTGTACATTATTAGAGCTTCGTGCCTTGCTCTGCCTGGTCTCATTACAGGAACAGAGCCAATGCAAGTCAGGGGAGGTAATCCTTCTGACCTCATTCCTCATCTTCCTCAGTGCAATACATTTGTCAAGACAAAGTGGGGAGGAAGTATGGGAGTTGCAGTTTCCCACAAAATAAACAGGGACAGGGGTTAGATGGGTTGTGGGAGAAGGGGGATACAATGTCTCACCATTGGGTGCTTCTACCCTACTCCCTGGGGACAGCCTACCTAGGTGATCCACCCTTGCTTGTCCACCCCCAGGGTCGGGATGCAAAAGCAATGGCCTTTCCCTGGCCACCTAAGTACGGGATCTCCGGGGACTAGTTTGTGAAACACCCTCTGGTTTTTTTCACTACCCGTAGCCCTATTTGCATTATGCAACCAGCCTGGCTCAGACCTTCACCTGACTCCTCACGAGCTGGTGACGAGACACTGTGTGCGTGTACCTCAAACTGACACTCATAGTGTTTCAAATGTATTGGTAACTGAAATTCATGATTATTTGACTGCTATGACAATGAGTGTTACTTTTATGTCTCAACAGCTTTGTGCACGGTCAAAGGTCAAAGAAGACTGATGAAGGCAACAAACAAATTGATATTACAACTGTTATACCCAGGAGATAAGATACTTTGCAGAAATGTTACCAGGTGCTGGCACAAGCCACGCTTTGAAAGACCTTCTGTTGTGGAAGAAGTGACACGAACAGCTGTGAAGGCACGAGGAAGAAGGGCATTTCTGCACCTTGGTGATATCAAACCCTACAAAGGATAGATCCCTGCCGCAACCCCCTGAATCTGAAGAAGATGTGAGATGAATACAAACAAGGGGCCTCATTACGACCCAGGCGCTAAGTGGTTAACGGTGCCGTAAAAGGCTGCGGCGCCGTTAACCACTTAGCGCCTTACTACGAGGTCCCTTTGCGGGACCCGACCTAAACGGCTGGTCTGGACCAGCCGTTAAAGTAGGGACCCTCAAAGGGACCTCGCAGCCAATTACGGTACCGCAATTTGCGGTACCGTATTTGCCGCCTTCCCCCTTCCCATTGAGCCCTATGGGGAAAAAATGGGAATGCGGAAGGGCCATGGTGAAATGGGGAAATACCGCCCCGCCAACCTTGGAATGGGGCGGTATTTCCCCATTTCACCATGGCGGACTCGTTACAACACCAGCACCAACCATGGTGCTAATAGCGCCATGGTTTAGCGCCGGTGTTGCAATGAGGGCCAAGGTCTTTAACAAAAGTGAACCAGCAACCAGAACTATATAGAGACAGGGGTTTCTTTTTGTAACATATAGCAGCAAAGCAGAGGCAGTGGACACTTTTTTAACCATAACTGCATGAGACAAGAAGCAGCACTTTAACGCAAACATGAAATTCTATTTATACGTATATACTAAATGTTTCCTCTAACAATTATATTTCTTATGGCTTTATCTTATTCAGTGAATACTTATCCTACTTTAGCGGTGAGAAATATAACCCTCGCTGCTATTCTGGTCAAATTTGAGGCATTTTTCTTTTTGTTAAAGGATTTTTCTTGCTGCACTGATGCAATTCTTTTCTGTGAATACTGATCTTTTGGAAGATGAAAAGGTACTTTCTGGGAGAAGAAAATTGAACTTTTTCATTTTGTGAGATATTCACTGAAGAGGGATGGGGAATCTTACCCCTCTCCTCCACCTCCTACGAAATTCATAACACGGAAGAAGACAAGGAAGAACCACAATCTCCCATTCTATTTTGGACCGATTCCCAGTGGTCCAATGATTAACAAGTATGTTGAGAGATATCCCCTGAGCCAACCATACTCCCTCAACCAGCCCTACAGACCAGGTGTGGTGCGAATTTACCCCTGCATGGACGAAGAGCCACAGGCCGTGTTCAAAGACACCTCCATTGGCAGTCTGGACTGAGCACCAAGAAGCCATGTTGCTGACATCGTTAGAGACAGCACAACATAGCAGCATTAGACATGAAGCCCTTGCGCCCTTCAGGACACAAACACACACTCAGATACATGAAGAACACAAGCATACATTTCTATAGTTAGAGGATAGATACATATACATACTGCCATTGCTTTTATTATTTTTACCATTTGCCAAATGCTGCGTGCAGAATCCGCAAAAAGCAAGGGATCCTGAGCAAAGCTTGCAGATGCTTACATGCAAATAACCTTATGGAACAACAGGAGCACCTATGGGACTTAACAGAGCCAAGTGTGACTGACCTATGGAGAACGTAGCATATCATGGACATTGTAGAAACTGCATTATAACGGTTTAGGGAAATTACACAGGCCACAAGTCCCCCAGAGCAAGAGACGAGCTGAGCTTATTCAGCCTCTACAAGGTGCAAGACATGTGAGACGGACCCGCAGCCAATGCCACGAGATACGGATGACATTCCAATCCACAGACAACAAAGGAACCAGCTGCAGTAAATACAAATAATTCTGCATAATTCAGAGCTTCACAGCTCAAACTTGGGGTCTCTGAACACATGACATGGCCAAAGCAGACAATGGACAATGACCAGCGCTGGGAAAAAGAGCCGGTCTCATGCTACCAGACAGAAAACTGCAACAAATGTGTTAAAATATGACACAAATTTTGCACGAGCAGAGGAGCTCTCTCATGGACTACGGCGTTATGCACAAGTTAGAATGCAGACATATTGGCCCTCATTACGACCCTGGCGGAGTGGGTTACCGCCAGCGGTAATCGTGGCGGACCCGTCCGCCCTACTACGAGTTCCCGTAGCGCCATGGAGCCTTTCTCCGCCTGGTTTTACCGGGCGGAGAAATCCATGGCGCTAAGGGACCTCGTTGTTAATTACGCCACCGTACTTTACGGTGGCGTAATTAACGCCTTCCCCACTCCCATTATACCCTATGGGGCAAGAATGGGAATGGGGAAGGGCAAAATGGGGATTGGGGATTTACCGCTCCGCCAAGGTCGGCATGGAGTGGAAAATCCGCCAACCCCCATGGCGCTATCGGCAGCTTTCCGCCGTGCTCCGCGGTGCATTTAGCACCGCGAATTCCGCCAGGGTCGTAATGAGGGCCATAGTCATTCTTATCATCTTGAGAAGGTACGCAGAGAGCTGAGAATCTTTGCAGATCCCAGACCTGGGCACGCCAGCTCTAGCCAATCACAGTTCAGTATCCTAGGGGTGGGTAGCAACGGGCAAGAACCAATAGTGAGTCCACCACACTGCAACATTGCTATAGATAGCGACTTGGGGATGGACCAGGCGAGACACCTGACATGCGAGGGCCAGCAGAATAACGTATATAGAGTCCACTGTAGGTGGTAAAGTACTCAGTACCCAATTAGGAGGGCTGATAGGTTTTCAAGTTGTGACATGGCGCTGATGCCAAACTAGAGTAAAACCGACCTGCGAGCCGAGAACTAATGAGATGTACATAGGTTTCTCCTGTTCCTGTGCTATGCTGTTCCTGTGCTGATTCCTGTTGGTTTTGTCTGTAATAAACCACAGTTCGAACTTGCCATTGGCTGAGTTTATTCTGGGGAAGGTGTTGGGCCTTCGAAGAGTCCACGGACTCCCAGTGGCTCTCTGGCATAACTGGGAGTTCCTCCCAACATCACTTTTAGCATGTAGACAAAACAATGTACATGGTTATTTGCAAAAGGCTGATACATAGCAATAATTCTTTTAGCAACTTTTTTTTACAATTTGCAGACTCTATTTTATTATCCTCATGGCACTACGAGAATTGGTCCTTTATAATGTAGCTAGACCACTATATAACAATGTAACCCATATGGCACTACGAGAATTGCTCCTTTATAATGTAGCCAGACCACTAAATAACAATGTAAGCCATATTGCCATTTTATTGTATTGTAGTTTTCATTAATATAGTGTCATTTCCCCATTTGCATGGCCTCAATGCTCTTTGTGGTTGGAACGCCATCGAGGACCTAAGTCCAGCTATGGGAAATTCTAAGAGTTTACTTAAGATGCATGTGTGCATTCTGCCAGGATTAGGATTTAGGAGGGCTGGCTAGGCTCCAGTAAGCAACCCAGAGGTCAGGCATGTGGCTGGTGTTGTTGTGGTTAAGATAGAGTGCTAGTGTAGGAGATTTGATGTGTGCTGAGCTAGACTGAATTTGTCATAGGTTGTTGCTGTATATTAATGGCAGAGCTGTTGAGGCACATCAGGGATTTCAGTGCGGACAGCTATGCGAGCAGCTAGACCGGATTTCACGTAGCCTTAAGCTGCTTTCTAGAGAGCATGGATGGGAAGCCGTGCCTGTGGCTTGTGTCCACATGCGTGGTGCGATTTATACATGCCTTAAACTCAGAGCAAGTTAATCTTCAATGTCAGTTTCCTAAGTCTCCCAAGGTGTTTGGCTGGTCTTGCAAACTGAGAACCACCTAGACTTGAGCACTTGAGTAGTGTGATAAACATCTAAGTTTGGAACACCTCAGCAAATGGAGAAGATGCCCAAACTCAAGCCTCACCTTGAGACACTTGAGTAGTGTGAGAAACGCCTAAGTCTGAGACACATTAGCAAATGGAGAAACCACCTAGATTTGAGACACTTGAGCCTTTCGAGAGATGCCTAAGTCTGAGACCCAACAGTAGATGGATAGATGCCTAAATGTGAAGCAACAGCAGTAAATGGAGAAACAACAAAGATTTGAGACACTTGAGCCTTTGGAGAGATGCCTAAGTCTGAGACCCAACAGTAGATGGATAAATGCCTAAATATGAGGCAACAGCAGTAAATGGAGAAACGACCTAGATTTCAGACACTTGAGCAGTGACACCTAAATTTGACGCACAAATGTAGATGGATAGACACTGTGATATGAGACACAGCAGTAAATGGAGAAGTATCAGGCATGCAGTAAATGGAGAAACCACCTCGATTTGAGACACTTCTGCATTTGGAGAAATGCCCAAGGTTAAGACACTTGAACATTTTGAGAAACACCTACATTTGGAACACAGCAGTAAAAGGAAAAATACTTAAATGTGAGACACAGCAGTGAATGGAGGATTTGAGACCATTGAGCGGTGGGAGAAACGCCCTAGGTTGGAACAGAGCAGAGGGCCAGGGGGATGGGTAGGGCCAAGGGGAGCTGGTGTATGGTCATTTGGCTGTTGGCATCCATGGTGGTATGATATTGGTGGTGTTTTGTTGGGTCTGGCGTGGAAGATGGATTTCAAGAGTAGGAAGAAAAAGGCCAGATTTTTAGTGCCTTTCTGAATTGAGGTGATTGTCAATGTTTGCAGATGTGGAGAGGCAGCGAGTTCCTAATGATGGGAGCTTGGACAGAGAAGGAGAAGGAAATGGCAACCCAATAATTTTCTGTAGTCACCACACAGATAAGAAGACTAAAAAGAAGTGTGACTAATGACTTTGAGCATATGAACTCACATATGACCAATTCTGCTCAAGTAAGTAATAATTTGTGGCATCAGCATATGACACACGTGGGGAGAAAGATGTCTGATGAGAGCTGTTATGTATGCTCTCTAACCTCCTATGCCATGCCTAACATACCTTGCACTTCGTCTGCCTAGAGGTCAATTCCAGGGTCAGACTGCTTCATGAGGTCAGACTGCTTCATTAGTTTGGATGAACCAAGCAAAATCTGCACAGGAAGATAATTACAAACAAGAAATGAAGATGATGATAAAAGCCAAGACACAGCACAAGGTGATAAAATGCATACCATCCGGGACAGATGGGGCAGGAATCAGAAGAGAAGAAACTAAAATGCTGCAGTGCAATGATAAGAATGGTAAGGAAATACCCGGATGTTGGCAAAGGGGCCAAATACAGATAAAGGGAACAGTACACCTGAGGGGTGGACAGAAGGATTAGTGGTGTGCAAAGCACTAGCCCTCTTGGAGCAATGGGAAGAGGTTGTGGAAAATGCAAATGCAGCATGTATGGACCTACGGCCCATGATGACAAAGTTACTCACATGGGTCAATAACAAGGGGGGACTGTGATGCTGGAAATGCCAATGCCTCCGTATCCTTGTCCTTCACTGCTTTTTATCATGTGTTCTGTCGTGTTTTCCGCACAGGAATTCATGTGGGACTCCTGGGAGTGCAGCTCTCCCTTTTGGTTTGGTGTACAGACCTATGGGATACCCTTATGGCACCCATGGGTGGAGGTACAACTCTGTGGCCCTAGTGTATGTTTTGGGCACCTGTGTGTAGCCCACAGAGCAGGGTACCGGCTGTTGGCAGCTCCTTGCTGAATTGACAGGTGCCCTGAGCATCCTCCATTTTGTGATGCCCAGGCCCGGTTATTGGAATTAGTAGATTCCTGATGGAGACAAGATGGCCCACATGGCCTCTTGTCTTCCATCACCTGTTACCTTGGTTTTCCCGAAGTCCCGGGAAGCCCTGACTCTGTCCCTTCCCCCTGACTGGCTGTTGGGTGGAAGTTCCATATATGGTAGTGTGGGGAAGTGCTGACCAGACTGGCTGGAGCCTTCCCAATGACCGTATGTTGTGGGTACGCCTGTGGGTGGGACCTAGGTGAATGGAGTGGGTGACGAATACGCATTCTGTGTTGTGGATGTATAGTATCTGGTGTTTGACACAATGACTGAGACAGCCCTGCCTGAAACTGGTATGAATGCAGTGTAGAGTGTTGAATGGCTGGGTACTTGTCTCAATACACATAACTTGTTGTGAGTGTCTGGAGAGAAGTGAATGCCCTGAATGCACTGTGCACCTGATTGGCTGCCTGCCTGCATGAATGCCCTTCTGAGCGATTGGTTGCCTGAGTGTGACACAGCAGAATGAATGGGAGATCAACTAGTATATCTTGGGGCCTCTCACTGCTAGAATTCGTTCGGAAGCTGAAGAGAAACTGGAGTTAAACCTGAAGCTTGACCTTGAAGCCCTGCTGGAAAAAAGAAATTGCTGTTGCTCTACTTTCGCGATCGAAAGATGTATTGATGGAATTAATTAATAGTTTTTTTAATATTTCATATCATACATACAATGATTATGTTAGATGTTTATTAATTAAAATGTATAATGTATTGAATTATTTACCTGTCATCCCATTCTACTGGTTCAACTTTTGCTTTATTGTCATATATCTTTACCTTACAGGTTGCCCAGGTAGGGGGATCTCCACACAGAACTGTGTCTAGGTAAACGAGGCCAGCATTTTGCCAATTGTGCTAACCAACTGCTTTCCTCTTATATCTATTGTTGGTTTCCTTTACAAGCTGATTTGTGTGACATTTAACCGTACAGTTGATGCACTTTTTAGAGATCGAATAGTGATTGTGGTACCATGTAGAACTGTATATTTGCGATTGTAGATAACCGATTACAAAGTGAGTTATCGTGATATTGTACATAACTGTGAACATTAATTATATAAAGACTGTGTTTTAACTAATACAGTGTGTGGCCATTCCTTTGTGGGCGCTTGGGGACTACCCTGTACGTAAGAACCAGCCCGCATCACCTCCTGAGAAGCTAGGCTCTGATTGCTCATCCATTGCTACCAACAATAGAGAATCTTGGCTGGGGTCCTCTGTGCCTCTCCTCTATCATATAGAGAGTCTTTACAGGGACTAGTAGAGATATTACCCATTTAAAATGCCACCCTATGCTTCCGAAATAATGGTACAATATATATTGGGAAAACACTGGGTGTTAACACATTGTTTATGTAGTGGGTATGAAAACAGGAACAGCAGTGCTAATGAACCACTACTGGGCTTGTGGTTAAAAATATGCAATTGCCCCAAATTGGGGAGGCCTATGTTCCATAGTACTATTAAGTACACTAGCACTGCTAATAAACCAGTGTGACATAGACATTGGTGATTCTCCCAAATGAACATACATTTAAGAAAAAAGATTTCCTTTACCCTCAAGCGCAGTAAAAGGTAAATTAGCTCTCAGTAAGAGCTTATGAGGACATACCAGATGAACATAAATTATTCAGCTAGGCAGCAATACTTTTTATATCTATTTTTTACCCCTGACTGCAAGCAGCTATGAATGCAAAATGGCTGCAAATAACAAAATAACTAAATGGGAGTTGCTAGAAACAATCAATGTAACAGTGAAAGACTTTGATGCCATAAGAGAGGAGCTAAGAGCCATCAGGCGTATGGCCATCCAGAACAGGTATGTCCTTGATATAATAACAGCCATAGAGGGTGGTGTATGTGTGAGAAAATCAGGCCTTCTTCCTGCATGTGCACACCTGCCCCTAATGGGAAAAATGGGACTCTCACGGAGGCCATAGCCACTTTAACCAAATTACGAATTAACAGGAGACGGATGAACATGAAAATGATGACTTGTGGGATTATCTGTTCTCCTTAATACCCACCTGGCTGGCCAATGCATTTAAGATACTAATTGCCATAGTAATATTCATACTACTGGCCCTCTGTGTTCGTCTAAGAATAGCACTAAATGTGTGTAAAAAGGCTGCCAAATGAGCAGTTGGAATGGAAATAGTAATATATTTGAAAGCTCCTGCACATGAGTGTACCCAAACAGAGGACCTACTTCATGTCCATGTAAGGGAAAGCCCAATTGCCCCTCCAGGATTGAAATGTACTTATCCCCAGACCATCATAACTATATTGGATCATGGGTATTTTGAAAACCAGATGGGGAGTGCTGCTATATGACCTGGGGTGCGCACAAACACATAAGACATGCAGGCACACTGTGGGCGTGATTAAATATGTACTAGCAAGCTACCTCATGAGGGGGAGGGCAACAAAAGGGTTATGGTTCAGGACTTCACCAGAGGGAGGAATGTTGTCAGGCTGATGAATACGTCATTCATAGCTATGGCCCATTGAAATGAATTAAAGGCCTCGAAGCTTCATGAAAACTCAACTTGCTGAATCTACTGAAATGCAGACCCGTGCAGGACGTGGACAGTAGCGGCACGGACCCAGCTAGGGTTACTGAGACATTAGGGAGGGTTTGGACAACTCAGAGAGAACACAAGATAATAATTCCCAAGGCACAGGACATATTTCTCTAAAATTAATTCAAGAACAACCAGCCTTTGAACACGAGGTGCAGAATATTTATAAGTTAAAGCCTTCATAAGGAACAGACCAACCAAGTCCCTACTGGTCAGAAAAGTAATAGCACTCACTTGTATAATAGCTAAAATCCCAATAAATGCAGGGTGAAATAATTTGAAACGCGGCCCTCTAACATGTGACCCATAATTCAAGAAAACTGTCCATTCATTAGCTTCGGACACAGATAGGCACCTGCCTCGACTCGCCACATATTCTCAGATCTGAGGACGCCTTGTTAGGATAATGACAAAGGGGTCGATCTGGCTCATGGCCTAGGAATAAGGGATAGCTTCTTTTTTATTTAAAAGGAAAGCAGTTAATGGGCCTCCCTCCCAACTACTCCCATTGTGGCTCCTTCTTTTGACGGTCTGTCAATTGCTCAAGGTTTGTCACTAAGAAGCTAACCAATGAAAATCCCCAATGCTAAGCCGCACTGTACGTATGATGCCATCCGAAAGCTTATTGTAGAGATGACATGTATTCACCATTATAACTTCAGAGGTGGTCTCAGACATGTAAGGACCAACTGGAAGACTAACCCCTATATAATATATACATAGTTTGTTTGTTTGTTTGTTTGTTTGTTTGTTTATTATTTGTAGCACGCACCACACCCTGAGGTATCTGGGCGCCACACAAGACGACTTGAAATACATAGGCAAAAAGGACAAGGATGGTACATGAGAAATATAACAATGATTAATACCCCGGCGAGAGACAATCAGAATGAAACAAGCATTCTGATTGGCTTTCGCCAGGTCCATACCCGGCCGGGAATCCCTCCGTCGGGATTCCACGGCCTTTTTCCCCGGCGAGGGGCGTGGCAACCCCTCAGCCTATGGGGAGGCTCGAAGCGGGGCCTCCCCCCGGCTAAGAGGCTGCCTTTGCCCCCCGCCGGGGACTAGGGTAAGTATTTTTTTTTCTCCCTTCCCTCTCCTCCCTCCCACCCACCCCCCCCAACTTACCCTCTTGTTTCTGCGTCCCCGGCGGGGGACGAGGGAAGTCTCCAGCCGTGTGGAGACTCAGAGCGGGGCCATCCCCGCTCCGCGCCTCCACACAGCTGGGGGCTTTTCTCGTCCCCCGCTGGGGACGCAGGTATGTTTTTTTTTCCCCTCCCACTCCCACCCTCCCAACCCCGCTTACCTTTTTCTTGATCCTTTTTTGCGTCCCCGTCGGGGGACGAGGGAAGTCTCCAGCCGTGTGGAGACTCGGAGCGGGGCCATCCCCGCTCCGCACCTCCACACGGCTTGGGGCTTTCCTCGTCCCCCGCCGGGGATGCAGGTACGTTTTTTTTTCTCCTCCCAACCCCACTTACCTTTTTCTTGATCCTTTTTTGGGAGCGGACGCGCTGGGAACACATGTGTTCCCAGCGCGTCCACTCCCGATGACCGCCATGGAAAGGGAAAACGGACTCCGTTTTCCCTTTCCATGGCGGCGGCCATTTTCTTGGCCGTTTCTTTTTTTCTGTCCCGAAACGCCGCAGCGTTTCGGGACATAAAAAAATTGCTTTTAGTACCCCGGTCACACAAATATTGCGGGCCGGGATACTAATAGCAATATGACCCTCACGGCGGGGGCATTACCGACTCTGATAATGCCCCGGGGCCTTCGTTAAGGCCCTCGCGACTGTGGGCCCCGGGGCATTACCTGAGTCGGTAATGCCCCCGCCGCTCGGGTCATATTGCTTAATTAACATAAGATCCAAACAGAACATGAGAAATTAACAATGATGCCGTGTGCCGGCTGAGTCGGTGGATGAATCTTTTGAGAGGAGCCATTTGTTGGTGTTAGATCTGAAGCTTTGGAAGATTTTGTCGGTCTTTAGGTTGAGCGGGAGGGCGTTCCAGGCTAAGGCTGCTTGTACCGGGAAGCTGGTGTGCCAGCTCTCTTCAGGTTGAAGCGAGGGGTGGAGATGCAGTTAGTGTTAACTGATCTAATTGGTCTGCTGGACGTTTTTAGAGTAATTTTGTCTTTCAGGTATTGGGGGCGGCATTATTAAGACATTTGTGAGTGATAGCGACAAGTTTGAAGTAAATAGTCAATAGTAATAGTCAATGCCCTTAAGCAATACCTTTACCCTGTAGGTTTTTGTAACTGCGATTGTGGTATGACAACATCGATGAAGAAATCCTGCCTTATAATCAGTTATTTTGGATGAGAACCTGAGATCTGCAGGTTTTGCCATTCATGTTGAAAATTTCTGTTATTGGGTGCAGGATTTCCCGGTCTTCCATTTCAGCTTAAACTGGTATTTTCCAGACCATTTTAACATTACCACTTGATTTTTGTACTGTCTTTTAATATGCTTAAAAATTGGTGACAAGGCAGGCGCTCTGTTGCCAGTCAAGTTTTCCTGCATTAGCTTCTCCTCCAAACGCACGTTTTCATGACTCCATCAATCTTCAGGGAGGCTGTGTTCCTTTGCTTTTTCAGACATGTCTTAATTTCCTTTTCAGGTGTGCCAAATTAATTGACTCTAAGGATTCTGGTACTTGTATTTTTCGTACTTATTTTTTCTTGCAGGTGGCTGGAAACAACTCCCTCCATAGCGGAAATCTTCCCCTTGATGGGGGCCGGGGGAAAGCCATGGTTGTGGCGCTCCATTGTAAGGCATGATGGCCCTGCTGCTGCTGCCTTTTGATCCCGGGACTCCTGAAACAATGTTTAAAAATTGGTGACAAGGCAGGCGCTCCGTTGCCAGTCAAGTTTTCCTGCATTAGCCTCTCTTCCAAACGCCCATTTTCACGACTCCATCAATCTTCAGGGAGGCTGTTTTTCTTTGCTTTAACAGGCGTGTCTTCATTTCCTTTTCAGGTGTGGCAAGTTAATTGACTCTAAGGATTCTGGTACTTGTATTTTTCGCACTTAATTTTTCTTGCAGGTGGCTGGAAACAACTCCCTCCATAGCACAAATCTTACCCTTGCTGGGGGGAGGGTGAAAGCCATGGTTGTGGCGCTCCATTGTAAGGCATGATGGCCCTGCTGCTGCTGCCTTTTGATCCCGGGACTCCTGAAACAATGTTTAAAAATTGGTGACAAGGCAGGCGCTCCGTTGCCAGTCAAGTTTTCCTGCATTAGCCTCTCTTCCAAACGCCCATTTTCACGACTCCATCAATCTTCAGGGAGGCTGTTTTTCTTTGCTTTAACAGGCGTGTCTTCATTTCCTTTTCAGGTGTGGCAAGTTAATTGACTCTAAGGATTCTGGTACTTCTATTTTTCACACTTAATTTTTCTTGCAGGTGGCTGGAAACAACTCCCTCCATAGCACAAATCTTCCCCTTGATGGGGGGAGGGGGAAAGCCATGGTTGTGGCTCTCCATTGTAAGGCATGATGGCCCTGCTGCTGCTGCCTTTTGAGCCCGGGACTCCTGGAACAATGTATAAAAATTGGTGGCAAGGCAGGCGCTCTGTTGCCAGTCAAGTTTTCCTGCATTAGCTTCTCCTCCAAACGCACGTTTTCATGACTCCATCAATCTTCAGGGAGGCTGTGTTTCTTTGCTTTAACAGGCGTGTCTTCATTTCCTTTTCAGGTGTGGCAAGTTAATTGACTCTAAGGATTCTGGTACTTGTATTTTTCGCACTTAATTTTTCTTGCAGGTGGCTGGAAACAACTCCATCCATAGCACAAATCTTCTCCTTGATGGGGGAGGGGGAAAGCTATGGTCGTTAGGAGGAGAAGCTAAAGACTGGTAACAGAGCGCCTGCCTTTACATCTTTAAACATTGTTCCAGGAGTCTCTGACTCAAAAGGCAGCAGCAGCAGGGCCATCATGCCTTACAATGGAGAGCCACAACCATGGTTTCCCCCTCCGCCCATCAAGGGGAAGATTTGTGCTATGGAGGGAGTTGTTTCCAGTCACCTGCCAGCAAAATCAAGTGCGAAAAATACAAGTACCAGAATCCTCAGAGCTAATTAACTTGCCACACCTGAAAAAGAAATGCAGACCTGCCTGAAATAACTAAGAAACTCAGCCTCCCTGAAGATTGATGAAGTCATGAAAACGTGCTTACGAGGAGAAGCTGAAGACTGGTAACAGAGCACCTGCCTTTACATCTTTAAACACTGTCTTTTAATATGTACAGTGCTTTGGTGAAAGCGCTTCATGAATCTAAATACTTCCAAATATAAATGATGTGCTTCCCTATGATTGCCCTGGTGGTGATTGGTAATTGCTGTATCACTGGTGGTCCTGGCTGTAGCTTTGACTGCCAGTGGTTCTGGTGGTGGCTGCTGGGTGCACCTATAGAAAATGGAAGAGAATTCCATTATAAGGCTGTTGCGACTGAAAAGGAGCATCCTCCAACCGAGCTAAGGACCATCGTTGACGCAGCACCCAGCAGCCATGACCAGGACTATCAGTGAAACAGCAACCACCACCAGGACCAACACTGACACATCACCCAGCATCCACCACCAGGACCATCAATGATACAGCACTCAGCAGCTACCACCAGGACCAACAGTGATGTAGCAGCCACCACCAGGGCCATCAGTGACATGCACACAGCAACTACCACCAAAAAGACCATCACTGACATATCAGCCAGCAACCACCACCAGGACAATCTTTGATACAGCAACCAGCAACCACAACCAAAAAGATCATCAGTGACACAGCAGACAACAATAAAAACCAAAACGACCATCAGTCACACATCACCCAGCAGCCGCCACCAGGACCATCATTGACACAGCACCCAGCAGCCGCTACCAGGGCCTTCAGTGACGCAGCATCAAGCAGCCACCACCAAAATGATCATCAGTGACACATCACCCAGCAACCACCACCAGGACCATCATTGACACAGCACCCTAGAACCACCACCAAAAAGACCATCAGTCTTAGTGGTGGCTGCTGGATGAAGTATCACTGATGGTCCTGGTAGAGGCTGCTGGGTGCTGTGTCAATGATGGTCATGGTGGTGCTTGCTGTGCTATGTGTCACTGATTGTCGTTTTGGTGGTGGCTGCTTGGTGCTGTGTGACTGATGGTCTTTTTGGTTGTGGCTTCTGGATGATGTGTCATTGATGGTCCTGGTGGTGGCTGCTGGGTGATGTGTTACTGATGGCCTTTTTGATGGTGGCTGCTGGATGCAGTGTCACTGATGGCCCTGGTGGTGGCTGCTGGGAGCAGTGTCACTGAGGGTTCTGGTGGTGGCTGCTAGGTGCTGTGTCAGTGATGGTCTTGGTGTTGGTTGCTGGATGATGTGATGTATCACTGATGGTCTTTTTGGTGGTGGCTGCTGGGTGCTGTGTCAATGATGGTTCTGGCGGTGGTTGCTGGGTGATGTGTCACTGAAAGTTATTTTGGTGGTGGTTTAAGGGTGCTGTGATACTGATGATCCTGGTGGTGGCTGCTGAATGCAGTGTCAATGATGGTGATGGTGGTGGCTCCTGGGTGTTGTTTTGTGGAAGTGTGGTCCTGGTGGTGTTTGCTGGGTGAGTTGTCAATGATGGTGCTGGTGGTGGCTGCTGGGTGCTGTGTTGTGGTAGTGTGGTCCTGGTGGTATTTGCTGGGTGATGTATCTTAGATGGTCCCGGTGGTGGCTGCTGAGTGCTGAGTCACTCCTGGTCCTGGTGGATGCTTGTGGGTGCTGCATCACTGATGGTCCTGGTGGTGGCTACTGGATACAGTATCACTGATGGACCTGGTGGTGGCTGCTGGGTGCTGTGTTGTGGTAGTGTGGTCCTGGTGGTATTTGCTGGGTGATGTGTCTTAGATGGTCCCGGTGGTGGCTGCTGAGTGCTGAGTCACTCATGGTCCTGGTGGATGCTGGTGGGTGCTGCATCACTGATGGTCCTGGTGGTGGCTGCTGGATGCAGTGTCACTGATGGTCCTGATTGTGGCTACTGGATACAGTATCACTGATGGACCTGGTGGTGGCTGCTGGGTGCTGTGTCACTGATTGTATTTTTTGGTGGTGGCTGCTGGGTGGTGTCACTAATGGTCCTGGTGGTGGCTGCTGAATGCAGTGTCACTCATTGTCATTTCGGGTGCCAGCTGCATGCTGTGTTAATGATGGTGCTAGTGGTGGCTGATGGTTGCTGTGTCACGGCTGGTCTTCTTGGCAGTGGCTGCTCGGTGGTGTCACTGATTGTCCTGGTGGCGGCTGTTGAATGCAGTGTCACTGATCGTCATTTTGTGTGGCAGCTGGAAGCTGTGTCAATGATGGTTCTGGTGGTGGCTGCTCGGTGCTGTGTCACTGATTGTCTTTTTGGTGGTGACTGGCCATTGCTTCACAGAAGCAGGAATCCCGTTATCAAATGTTCTGTTTTTCTTTAGCCAAGATAGAATATTTTTAAGCAGGAGAGGTTTGCCTGCTTATTTGACTGACGATTGCCACTCAATCCTACTCAAAGATGCAGAAAATCCGCTTGTGATATTTAGTTTTACATTTTGTTATCCTAACACAATACAGGTTCTCCCTTAAAGAAAACCTCTTTTGATGTATGAACTTTGCTGACCGAGTTAATTTACAGTTTGAACGCTAGAGGGGGCCTGGATGCCAGATATAGACAGTGCACTTAGGCTCTCGCCTGTTTAGGATGGTGGAGGTTTTCACCAGGCCGCTTGCCTCTTTTGGCATTTCTTGTTCGGTTATACATTCTCTAGTAAGAATGGAAGCGACACAAGGGAATGTTCATCTTCACAGCTGATTGCAAGAAGGCAAAGCGCTTCTGGCGCGGAGTTTCTAAGGGCCAAGCTGACTCTTTATAACCCTATTAGATCTAGGGTGACCATATTTAAAAAGTAAAAAAACCAGGACAGGGCAACTAACATAAAGGTAGGACTAACTCTTAAAAGTAGCTGTCAAGGCACTACACTTCAGTAGCGTCTGGAGGAGAAGGGGGTTTAAGTGTTACTGATCAAAGAAACTCTCTTCTGACAAGCCTTCCTAACATCCCTGAGTATCTTCAATTTCGGAAGATTCTGAAGACTCATCTGTTCTAACTCTGACTGCATCAGTTCTCACCCTTTCTCCTTCAGCACCTGGATGCCTTTGGCCTTCACGCCTTATAAGTATTCATACAATATAATACACGTTGAAGAATGTGTGAGGCTGGAGGAGGCGGATATATAACCGCTCTTAAAAGGGGGCTGTAGTTTTAATGCCTGCGCAATGGTACTGTGAAGCCTAACAAAAGGTTTCACACAGTGGGACTCATTGTGAGTCCGGCGGTAGCCGTGGTGGTAAAACTGGAAGGCTGCTGCCGGGCCCGTTGTGATTTACTGGTGCCAGACTTGCCGGAATAACTGGGGCATTACAGCCCCGGTGGCCGGTAAATCTGGCGCCAGCAATTCTGGTAATCCCCATTCCCGTGGAGTCTTAGGGGACTCCACGGAAATGGGGAGGACGGAAGCACCGGCACTGTGCACACCAGTGCCGGCGCTTCTGTGAAACTCTGCGGGCGGCTGCCGTACCGCCCACCAGGTCTGACCTAGGGGGCGGAACAGCAACCGCCCGCAGAACTCGTAGTTTGCTGGTCCGGAAACAGCGGTGCGGGTAAGCTTACCGGCACCGTTGTTTCCGGTCCGGCAAACTCATAATGAGGGCCAGTATCTTTTTTCATTAGAAGGGCATTCCTAAATACGCAGGGAAAAGTGGAGGGATTTTTGCTATTCAGTAATTATTCAGTTATGTGATGTCATCAGTGTATCTGCTTCGTGCTCTGTTCTTATCCGTTTTTGGTATGACCCATAAGTTTAATCATTTTTAATGTGGATGCAATTAAAGCAGTCATATGTAGCATAGATATCAATGGATTCTTTTTTTCCTGTAATGCTTAGAAACGCCCAAATACAAATCGGAAGATTTCTGTACTTAAGCCAGAGATGGAAGTGTAATATAAATCATTGGTACACCGTACCACTCGATTTTTTAATTTTTACAAAGTGTACCTTTAGTTCCAAGGCTCAAGAAACGCGTCCTTGACTATTTGTCTTTCTACTGAGCCAGTTATAGAATCGGCTCAGGCCTGACATTCAAGCACTGCCAGTTTCCCAAGTCACAGCTGGGCAGACACACACACGGTGGTGACTCTGCAGGTTGTTAAGGTGCTCAGGTTGCAAACACATTTACTTTAACAGTGGCAGAGCCTTTCGTATGCATGATGGAACATTTCCAACTCAAAGAGCTCACAAAGCACCAGTTATCTTGCAAATTTGTGACAGTTAAAGTGAGCAACACAAAGCGCCCTTTTAAAGATTTGTTTATACCCATGAGGTCTACTATCTTGACATGCAAAGAAAAAAAGTAGCTTTATGTCACAAATCAAATGTTTTCAGCATCATGAATAACAACGTGCTTGAGGTTTGGGGCAAAGAATCTGCATACCTATCGTTGGCTATTACACAACTTCTTTCATGATATGTCTTTAAATCACTGAAGGTCCAGTGGGGTGAACTAGATTTTTCCGGTTGACATTACCTTTCATTCTGGGACTTATAGTTTACCATTTAGGATGTGAAAAGTAAAGTCACAAAGATATTCTTTTGGCTTAACATGTCACTATAAGTATTTACATGATGTCATGTGGCTTTATTATGCATTTTGTGTTTTTTGTAAGTAAACTCTGTAAGACATTATTATTGTAGTGCTTGAAATCCAACAATTTGAGCCAAAGTTTGTGCTCCTTGTCACTCCCCCCACCCCCCCCCCCCCCACCCCCCGCTCGACATGCCCTCTCCTGCCCTCCCCCCACCACCCCGGCCATCTGTCCGTCCATCCCACTCCCTCCTTTTTGGATACAGCCAGAGGACCACTAGTTCGTCTTTTCCTCTTCCACCCCTGATTTAAGCAAATTATTGAACATAGGTGCAGCAGAGTAAGTAAAGTGGTTAGCCCAGAATCACGAAATAAGTCAAATGTGGAGGCAGGGCGAGAGCCAACGTTAACTGAGAACACAGTACCAGCCTCACAGTCACTAGACTACAAACTCCTTTTAGTTTTAGAACTGGTGGACTTTCAGGAAAACAGGACTTTTCACAATAGACTGATGTGGTGGCTGTATAGGGTCCTGGTAAAGACATTCGATTGCCTGACCTGTGGCTGAAGTCCCCCCCCCCTCCCTAGCAGCCTTTCCACGAGGACCACTCAAACACTGCACAAAAGAGTGAGAGGCAGTGGAACATTTCTGAGCACATCGTTTCTGGGGGGATTTTAAACATGTTATTGTTAAAGGGTTGTTTAGGGGATTCAGCACTAGCGCGTTTCTCGTGATTATACAATGAAGGACACAGGCTTTGTCCATAAACCAAATGGACACTTTAATGTGGACATGAAGCACCTCTGGCTCTATTTATATATATGTGTATTGTACATTTAGAACAGAATTAGCCTATTTGTAAGAGCTGCAATGCAGAAGTGGAACTAGGACTAAATTGTTAGGAGCAGACTCAACAGTCTTGGCTCAGCAACCGAGGATGGGTCTGTTCTGGCCCTCTTCCACCCAAACCCACTCTGCTGGGACACTGATTACGGGGTGTGCTGGAGCGAGTGAGTTGCAGGTGGAAGGAGCTCTGGTCTGCTGGATCCAGGATGTTTAGAGCCGTGGAGCACATGCATTGGGCAGATTCTTGAGGCATCCAGGAGAGAACCATTCAGAGGGGCTGGAGACAGAGAACAGGACACCCTTAACCACTAGCCTACACTCCCCACCCCCTTACCCTCATGACTCCTTCCTAAGCAGGCACGTGAAGAGCTCGCACCAGGTTGGGAGGTTCGTTGGGATACTCCACTGGATGAGCAGGAGTGCCCAAGGCACAGTGGGTCTGGGCGGTGTAGTTCCTGGAGATTGGGTGCTGCTGTTCTGCTACCCTATCTCCTAACTCCTACGTCAGCTCTGACTAATAATACATTTTAGATTTGATTGGCATCCGTGAGTTAAATGGCCTAATTCACAGAAGCATTTCATGAAGGCGCAAACCCATAGGGAAACGCTCTGTGAATCAGGCCCAAAGTGGTCACGTCTAGGTCCAGGATTTTGCTTGGCTGCACTGGTGTGTACCAGTACTTATTTATTTATTTAATTGTTGTTTTTTTTTAGAACGCACTTAATACCTGGGTTCGGTTTCTGAGCGCGGATCTGGGATTTGAGCCTCTGTTGCTCTGCGTGGTCTTGCTTCCAAAATCAGCACGCTGCCCCTGTGCTATCCTCTGCAGCCATTTTAGAGTCAGGCATTTTGTATTTTTCGGATTGGTGCACGCCTTTTTGGAGTCAGACAGTGGGTGAAGGCGGGTCCATGTCAGCAGATTGCATATCCCATTATGCAAAGGGGAAAACCGTTTTGCCCATCTTTCATTCCGATGGAGCATGACATCCTCACGGGTGATTACCAATCTGACACTAACACCCTCAACTCCATCTATGCGACTATCCAATCCTGGATGGCAGAAAACTGGCTCTGTCTCAACAGTGAGAAGACCGAGCTTCTACTGGTAGGCTCCCCCTCCACCCTGAACAAACTTGACCAACTATACTCCTCCTTCACCATTGATGACATCCCTATCACTGTCTCACAATCAATTAAAACACTGGGTGTATACCTGGAACCTAACCTATCTATGGACAGACAGGTCAACGCCATTGCATCCACCTCTGCCTACCACTCCAAACTCATCAACACAATAAGACCCTTCCTGTCACAACAAAATTGCCTTACCATTGCCAGGGCCATAATCGGATCCAGATTGGACTACTGTAATGCCCTCCTGGTAGGCACCTCAGCCAAGAATCTTGCTAAACTACAAATTGTTCAGAACAATGCTCTCAGGGCCGCTACTGGACTCTCGCGTAGGGATCATATTTCTGCACTCAGAAGGCAGGTCCACTGGCTACCAGTCAAAGAAAGGATCATATTCAAAACCCTTGCCCTGACACACAAGTGCCTTCATGAACAGGCACCCCCCTACCTGGCACAGAGAATCTCTAAACCCCCTTCCTCCAGGCCCACCAGAACCCCCTACTCCAACTTGATTGCTATTCCTAGAACACGCAAAGTCCGGGCTGGCGGCACCAGTTTCCCAACTATGGCAGCCACCCACTGGAACTCACTCCCCCCTCACATTAGGACTATTGACTCCCATGCAGCCTTCCGCAAGGCCATCAAAACCTGTCTCTTTGTATGACTTGCATTGTGCAACCGCAACTGCAATCCCCGCAATGTACCATGATCTAAATATGTATGTAACCCTATATCATGCATTGTATCGTCACTAAGTCTATCTACCTGGGCGGCTTCACTGTAACCCTTAAGCGAGCCTTCTTTGAGTACTGCTATAGCGCCGCGATGCCTGTGGGCTGTTGTGCGCTCTACAAATTTAAATAAATAAATAAATAAATAAATCCTGAACTGCTTTCTGGGAGTATGCATTTGGCAGTTAGGCTGCAGTTCCCTCACTGTCCAAGGATGCTGTGCTTACCCTGAGTCCAAAACCAGCGAGTGTGCCCTCTGTCCCCTCACCCCTATCGGTATCCAAATCCCAAAAGGCTTGCATTCCACCTTTTTATCTGTTTGGGCCTTCCACATGGTGTGGGTGGTGTGTGTGTATGTGTTTGCCAGTTGGTTGGGCATGAGCGCGCACACGCCCACTTTCTCCGTGTGCACCCCTGTGACCAACGTGTCAGGCCCCCATGTCAATTGTCTGCCCATCCTCCGTAGTGTAAGTGAATTTTCAGATGCAAAGCTGTTGGCTTTGTCAATGCTTTCACTCCTTGGCTTGCCATCCTCCTGTGCTGTTTCTGAAGATCCATCACCTCTCTTCATCACATAAGAAACCATTATAGAGAGGAAATAACTAAGAGAGTGCAGAGGACGATTTCAATTTAAACAGGTGTGTAATTAGCAGGTAATAAATATGGAATAAACTCAAATGCCTACCTCCTTTAACATTGTGTGCCAGTATCACATAGAAAACATGTCTACAGAAAATGTCTGAAGCACTGTCAGCCACAGGAAAAGCAACCCTTGCTGTTTGGCATCATTTGTATTTGTGACGAGGTTTACATTGGCAGTAACCTCAGAGAATGATGGATACGGATCAGAGAACACTTGTACAGTTTGGGCAGCCAAGATCCCAAACTGCCGCTAGCATTACATTGGCAAGAACAACATCAGATGGGGAACAAAGAGGATATTCATTGAATTGATTTAGAGCAAGCACATCGGCACAGGAGAGGAAGTGATCAGCGTCTTCTTCTAAGGCAGCGAAAATCTTGCATGGTCTGCAGACTCTGATGCATCACTCCAGGACTTAATAAAGAACATGAAATGAATGTTTTTTTTGTGACGACAAAGGTATTGAGGCAAGATTGATTATGATCCATGTACTGATGTATATATTTTCTGTTGAACAGCATGGTAATTTGACATATAGCATTCTGATCTATAATAGGTGTTTTAGGCCAATCCAAGGTGTTTAGCCAATACTATTATGCAGTGTCTCTTATGTGGGCAGTGACCCATCAGCAAGCTTATTATGATCTTTCTATTTTTTATTTTATTTATCATAAACAAAAGATGATACATGACAACGTTAGATGAAAGCAATTGAAGCAAAATTACAGATGAACAACCAAACTTGATAACTAAAAAATGAACTCGCTAAAATGTACTTAACAATGAAGCAAAGGAAGAAGAAAAAGAAGAGATAAGAAAAAGAAGAAAGGAAGAAAGTGAAAACATATTATTAATTGTACATATGAGACACACCAACCGCATGTCTTCAGAATTAATCCTGAAATGTCTCTAAAGTTGCCTGTTGCGTTGGCCAGATAGTAGATGGCCTATTCGGATTTAAAGTTCTGTTGTTTCATCTTGCAAACAAAATGAAATCCGACAGGACAGGCTGAAAACATTGAGAACAGTCTCGATACTATGACCTTCTCACAAGTAAAACTGTACAAAATGACACTCTTATTGAATAAGTATCAACAATAACTAATGATATTGGAGGGAATTAGAGAAGAGAAAGAAATAGGTGGTATAAGAAAATGCACTGTACAGAGTATATACTTTATATTTGGTCATATTAGTCATAGACATCTAGAAAGCAGCCTCATGTGTCTAAAACCTTGTCAACATCTCCTGCTTGTTTGTAGATTGCCCTCTCATAGGTGGATACGGTTAGAAACTCTTCCACCCAATCACCAATGCAGAAAGAAGCAGACGATTTCCAGGATCTCGAAATCATTTTTTTAGCAACCATACATGCCCGGAGGAACCATACTTTTTTTACTGAATTGTATGTCACCTAACAGAGATACATGTTCAAGCACCAGAAGTGTAGCATTCATTTGAACTGCACAACTCAAGACCAAGCCCAGTCTTTCACAAACCCCTTCCCAGAATGTTCTAATTTTTTGACAGAACCAGATCAAATGGCATAGCGTGCCCCTCGCTTGTCTGCACTTCCAACATTGTTCGTTCTCCAAAAGATGTCTTTGAACACGCGTTCTGGACTCCAATAAGTTCTGAAGAGGAGTTTAGTTTGTGATGCTCTTAGGCCCCAGTCCATGCTCAATCTCACATTACCACAACACCTTTGCCAGCACCCCTGGTCAATCGCTTCACCCAGTTCTTCAGCCTAAATATTGACAACCTCTGGATAACCTTCACAACATGTTTTTCAAGATTCTTATTAATTGCAGTCATGTTGGCAGCAACCTGTCAGCATACTTACCCATTGACGTATTTAGCATTGTCGTGTACTAATCTAACCAGAGGAGGTAGTGAGCCAGCCTGACTCCGCTGTGCCTGAAGCCAGGTGACCCTGTATACTTATCTGCTGTAGCATGCGCATCTACTACAAATGGGGTAAAATGCAATAAGCCACAGGGCGCCTGCAAGCTCCTGGAGTCATTTTAGAGACAAACATCCCATTAATTACAAATTGGATTCACTCGAAAAAGAAAACTTGGCATTATGAATCACTTTTTACTAACATAGACACAGATGTGCTGTAGTATATATATTGCGTAATTGCAATACTATTTAACATTGTAGTGCGGACAATGGATAGGTCTCTGTACTTAAAATGAATGCATCTTAATAATTTGTTATCTATTTATTGCCCCCCCCTGTGTACCTTGGTTGGCATTTCCTCTTCTTTGTCTAAAGTTAGAGTTGCCTCTCCCTCGGTTACCGGTATTGGTAGGGGTATCTCCTCCTAGATTGTCCGGATCGCTACTAGTGTTACTAGAGCTGAAGGAGGTTGCTCTGAACCTCACTCGTCTGTTTTGGCATGTTTGTCCTTGTGTTTGTCCCGTCGATGATTTGTAACCATCTTGTGTGTACGGATATGCCTTTTCATGAAATTATTCCAAACAACTACAGAGATGTAGAATTATATATATATCTGAACTTTTTTTTAAATTCTGAACAGTTTTTTTTAAAAAACTGTCATTAAAAAACGGTCATTGACCATAGTCTATGTATGATTTGTTCACTGACAGATTTACACTAGTAATACCTGTAACTACGAGAATAGATAGCTGAACCAACTGAACAAATGAGACCCAGATTTACCGGTTTCTTCATACGGAGGTAAGAAATTCTAGCCCCAAAGAGAAATAATACGTCCCCAAACAGTCTAACAGAGTCAACAAGGAAACCTGTTTAGCAAAAGTTTTTTTTATAAAAAAGAACTGCCACTTTATATATCTGACTAATGGTCATATATTGTGAACCTGTGTTTCGAGCATTTCCAGAGCACTGACATGGATAACCCGGCCGTTTCCACTGATCCTTCTATTTTTATGAATTTTTTCATAGGAACCCATAGAAGAAATTGTCTTCCTATTAGAAAACTGTCCAACTATTGTGGGCGTTTCTCCTTCCTTAGAGGGCTCTACTACACATGGGAATTCAGGGAAATTTGGTTTAACGCTGAAATTTACCCATACACATTCATAGTGTTTAAAGAATACGAGCACAAGTGCTGATTCTTGTTCTTTTTGGTTTTTTGTCAACAGTTACCCTTCTTAATACTGAATGAAGCCTCATTAAAAGAAGATTTTTATAACAGCAATGCATTTTCTCAAAAAATTCACTATTGAATACTCCTGAAGAAAGTCCCACCACCACCAAGAGGACTGAAACATGTCGAGTCTATACTCTAGAATTAATACTAGACTATTGATAATTACCTAGAGATTGTAAACGATCTAAAACTTTGTCCTAATAGGATTTGTCCTATAGACCGATCTATTTACCAATGAGAGATATACATTTGCTGCTTATCTGTTTTTTAAGAATTATTGTATGTATGTGCTTTGTCTTTGTTAGAATCTATTCTATTTCTAGAGTGTGATGATGAATGTAATGAATTTTTCTCCATTTTATGAGACATTTTATGCTGAAATTATTAAAATAAATATAGTTTTGTGAAATACACATGTAGTTCGTCATAATAGAGTATAACTGTTGACCAAAACCTTTCTCCTACCTTTCTCTATGGTAACTAGAAAAGGGACCCAGGACTTTTCCTCCAATATCCTGTTATCACTCCTTAAGCTCCCTCTCATGCTGGCTTTGACATCACTAGAAATCAGAATTGGAGGGCAAAACCTGGGACACAAATACATCAAGGTGGGGTGGTGAAACATCAAATAAGGGTAAACAGGACAAACTGGTTTAAGTATACATATATTGTACGAAGTTGATTGAAAAGAAATGGACATTAAGCATGTTCGGAGCAGGTTTAATGCAGTAAAATGGTTGCATCAAGTTAATATACATCCTAAAAAGTTAACACATATTCAACAGTTGAAAAAATGCACTTGTAGTCAGCAAGAGACTGCATTCGTTTTACTCAAGCAGACAACACTCTGAGCACAGTTTCAAATAATGTGTATTGTATCTGTAGAGGTGGTATTTATCAGAAGATGCAGCACTTCCAGCTCATCTTTAAAGCCAGCCAAAAGGAGTCAGGTTAACAGAAGATATATCACTCATACCACAGTTTCAAATGATAGTCAAGGACAGTCTGTTTAACAGATGAACTATCCCATACAAGCGCCAAGTACAGGACGAAAGGAGGCAACTGCTCCCATGGTTCTTTAGCAATGGTTGCAGGACCCTCACTTTGCCCCCATAGAATTGCTTACAGTTTCTAGCTGCACATCCCAGAGGCGGCTGGTGAATTTTTTAATTGGAGGGGTGTAAATATATCCCCCAAATATGCCAGTGTGATGGAGCGTAGCAAAGGAGTTCAAACCAATCAAGATGCCCAATACAAAATGCCATGCCACAATAAAAAATGGCTAGACTGGCTGCATTAAAATGTCAGTTTAGCTACATAATAACACTTATCATGCTTGCTTTATCATAGATGCCCAGTAAAAAAATGCCATGCCTGCCCACCAGGCCCCCAGAGCCTTGCATACAAACAATTTGATTATTTTTGCATGCAAGGCACTAAGGGGCCCACGCAGCTGGCATGGTATTTTTTACTAGGCATCTATTATAGAAACCAAGTAACAACAACAAAAAGACCATGCCTGCCTCCTGTCCCCCAGAGTGCACTCGCTCATTCACTTGCACACCATTCATCAGAGACTCACTGATTACACACAACTGAAGCATACACACATACATAAACATATTTAAATTAATGTACCGTCTGCCCTGGCCCTGATGTTTCCTCCCAGCACTCCAGCGGCTCTGTAGCATAACCACGAACCAGGAAGCAAAGAGCACTTCCTGGTTCATGCACATGCACGCAAGAGCCGAAGGATTAATGATGAAGTGCCCCGCTCCGTTTGTATGTGTGAGGAGGTGCAGGAGTGCCTTGTTTGCACATACAAACATTCAATTCCTCAGCCAGCATCCCTGGTCAGACCTGGCGGGCGAAAAGGCACCCACGAGCAGAACTCGAAATTTGCTGGTCCGGTAACAACAGTACTGGCAAGCTTACTGGTACCGTTGTTACTGGACCGGCAAATTTATGATGAGGCCCAATGAATCCCTTCTCCTGTAAACTGGTTCTTCGCCAAGTTTACTTCAGTAAGCAATTCTCAAATAGCTCTTGGTAACTGCTTTTATTAAATCCCACAATTCTGATACTGGCTTCTTCTTGTCTCCTGTCTCCACTGTTAATTGTTTTTTCTTTCGTTCCTTCTGATAGGGTAACTTTACCCAACTCTTAGGACTTTTCTCTTGTCCTCCTGGGTTCTTAATTGTTATCTCACAGTCTCTAGTTTCACTTTGGGCTGGGACTTTATCCCTTATTATAATCCATAGTTACCTGTCAGGACTCTCCAGACATTACTGGGTACATGACATTTGGACAGCTTTCCCCAGATTTCAGCACCTTCACACATGAGACAGTTGAGTGAAATCGGTGAAACATCAATGTGGTCGTAGAAGGACTGGTCCTCAACCCTAGAATGCATGGTTTCTGGGACATTTTCACTGAATGCACCACAACATACTGCACCACTCCAGGCTGAAGCAACAGGTGGGCAGAGAGCACAGTATGTCCCAGTATGCAGCAGCACACCAACTCACCACCACAGAACGGCTGATCATGAGTATGTCAGCCAACCACACACACCCTTTCTAAGTGCAGTTTAGTTCAGAGTGCAAAGTACATTGAGCAATAAGCGAATCGGAACAGTGACCTACAAGACCATTGATTTTCAACAATTGATGAGAGTGTTGTCATGTCTGTCTTCATAACCCATTCAGAGAATGGATACTTTGTGCTAGTCTTGTGATAAAACACAAAGGAAAGGGCACATAAATAACAGGGTATTTGTGTGGCAGTAAGATACAAAAATAAACACATTTTAAAGAAAACTAGTAAATGTAAGTTTAAGAAGTATGTTTCAGTTAAGAAATGTCTTTTGTTTTTTTCTAGAGTGTCTAAGAAGCACATTTCGAAAACGATAATGTGCTCAGCATGTAGGTAGCCTGCTTTAAACAGTGATGGGGCCCACCCCAGTGATATTTATGGCCCATTGATTCCTGTGGGGTCCCTTTCAGGCCAGAAGAAAGAATACAGTTTAAGCAAATAGAGCCTGAGAACGCGTGAATGACGGCTGGGCAAAGGAACAACTGTAAGGTTCCTGGAAAGAGTTATTTGCTGGGGGTGGAGGGAGCAAACCACCAAATAGGGGGTCAATTGCCACCCTTGGCTCTCCTCTAGGGATGCCTTTGCATGGTGGTTGTCTATCAAGTCCATGTACCTCCCTCCAAATGCAAACAAGATAGAACACTAGGTCCTTAGATGACCCGTGCATTCAACCAATCACAACTGATTAAGATGATAGAAAAATGTCAGGACTCTGCAGTTGCAACAACATGCAGAAAACAATCTGCATTATCGCTGCAGAATCTGAATAATGTTATGTTATGTTGATTTATACCACGCAGCGCTACCACCCAAGGGCAGTCTCCAGGCGCTCACATGGCTCTGCAAGAACAGAGGGTGGGATGTGTTAATGAGCATAAGTTGATAGGATAGGTTCAGAAGCAGGAGAAACTGGTGCCTGTGTGTGTTGACTTGCATGTGAGAGTTGGTTTGAGGCCCTGCTTATTGCAACCACAAGGATAGGACACAGTGCCTCAGATGTGTATCCGTGTTTGTGTTGGATGTGTGGGTTGTATGAGGTTAGGGTGGGGTTGTGGTTGTGGTTGTGTGCACTGGTTAGTTGTATCCATTACGGGTCCAGAGTCACGGATGACTGTTAGGAGTTTGATTGAATTGTCTTGGTGTGCACTTGTGTGCTGTTGATGGATGTGTGGACTATGTACATGTGTATGTTCCCTCTATGGTTATTTCCAGGGTCACAGAACTGGTTGAGTGTGACAATTAGGTTACTTCTCATTGTGTCTATGTGTAGTGTGGCTAGCCCCTAGTAGTGGGCAGTGGCGTTGGTTATGTTAGAGGGGCAGGAAGAGGGGAATTAGTTAGTACGTCGGTTATTTTGACAGTCCCTCTGAAGTCCGTCTTCAATAGCCACTCAATTGTACCTTCTAATGTTCTTGGTTAAGGCCAGTCAGCCAGCCTGCCTCCTCTCCAAGCATGAAGGCTAACTCCCCCTATGGTTTGAGGGCAAACGGTTGGTTGTACCTAGTGAGTTTCTAATTATTCATCTGGGATTAGTCGGAGCATTTACGTGTTGGCCTGTTGTGCGGTTAGCTGCTAAGTGGGTGAACAGTTGGTAATGTAATAAGTTTGAGGAAGTAGTGCAGGACCGGGTGATCCTAGTTATGTGGGTGAGTAATTGTTAGACGGATGCTTCGATTTAATGCGTTACGTGTCTGGTCTTTCTTGATTGCATAAAACATGCGCGGGGTAATTTTTGCTGAGTCTGTCCATTGATTGGGTGGGCTACACTTCGCCGATCTTTCCAGTTATGGGCATAACTCGGGGAGGCGGGGAATGTGGATGGTGTGGTTTTCTGGTCCTCCTTGATTTTGCCACTGTTATTTGTGACCGCGTCCCTTGGTGTGCTACTTTTGGTCTGTGATGTTTTGCTGCCATTGTCTCTGCGCTTGTCAGTGTGTTGATAACCATGGTTTTAATCATGCTCTGAGGGTGGTGTGATCTTCTGTGGTTCACATTTCTTTGGGTATGGTCTTCTCTGGGTAGGGCAAGTTGGATGTAGGTATTGTAAGGACTGCATGGTTTCAATAGCAGACACAGACACAATGGATACAAGTTTCAAAAACCTTTTTTAGGTAATTTGGTTGGGTTGGTAGAATTCCTAAGTGGGCCGAACTCTAGAATGGGAGTAATCTTGACTATTAAATAAATAACAAAGAATTCAGCACTTGTCTTTTATCATTATGTGTTTTATCGGCATACACACAACCTTCAACTCATGCGTTACAGACTTGTGCTTTTAACACAAACCAGACTTTTGTTGCCTGTTGTAACTCACTGGTTGTGTGAAATAGCCTTCTCTCATCAACGCTCCTTATGCAGCAGTCAAGGCCATCTCCAAAGCCTCCTCTGCTCCTCCCCAACTCCATCGTTCACCCGGGAGGGTTGCAGGCTGCTTTCAAGTACCTTGAAGGTTTCTTTCTGCACACTCGGTTTCAATCTTGGAATGCTTACGTTTTCCTGAAAGTGGGGGATTCTCGCCTGGCTTTCCCTCGATCTTTGTAACTGCAGATCAGAGCCTTGGCCTTCTGACTTCCATTACCTGGTTCCCATTAGCTCTGACAGAGCAGTTACTTCTCGTACCCAGCCTCGCTCACTGTGTGTTTGTGCACGCCACCTTTTATTCATCTCAATGGGAGTGTTAACAAGTGACAGGTGTATACAGTCAAGACTATGTGCCTGACACTGCCTGGCCTCATTATAGGGACAGAGCCATTGTAAATCTGCCTGACCTTATTCCTCCTCTTCCTCGGCTCAGTAGTGTTGCCAATGTAACGTGGGGAGGAATTATGGGAGCTGTAGTTCCCCATAAAGTAAGCAGGGATATGGGTTAGATGGGTTGTGGATATAGGGGGATACCATGCCTCGCAATTAGGTGTTTCTCGCCCACTCCCCGAGGACCCCCTTCCCAGGGTCAGGATCCAAGCGCAATGGCCTTTCCCTGGCCATATGAGTACAGGATCGCCAACGACTATGTTGTTAAACACCATCTGGTTTTTCACAGTGCATAGTTGCTTGGTTCTTCTGCACTTTCTGATTCCTTTTTGTTTTGCCTGTGGTTTGATGTATGCTAATTTGAAGGAGGTTGGTACAATTCCTGGTTTAAGTTATAGGTTCATTAGGTTCTGGAAGTGTGTCGCTTGGGTTTTGCGGTTGAGGATTTCTTTGAAGATGTCCAGGGGCAAGGGTCACTTGGAGATCCTGCAAGGTTGATGTCCTTAATGAGCGATGTGAAGATATCTTCAGTAATCGGTTTCAGGCAGGTGAGTTTTGCTGTAGTCAGTCTTCCTCCCGTCATCTGTGTTTCCACGGTTATGGTTGTATTAGGGCGCTTTGTGTTGATGGTCTGTTGGATTGTTTCTATTTTTGACCTTAAGTCGTTGGTGATGCTGTCACATATTGTTTGTGTTGGGATGACTTTCTTGGAGGATGACGTTTTTTTTTATCTCTTTCATAATTCTGAAGAGTTCCTTTTGTGGGTTGGTTGCCGATTCAATTCTTGTAGTGTAGTATTTTATTTTTGCTTTGAGTGCTTTGATTTGTATAGTCTGAGTTGTCTTTGGAATTTTATTTTGTCCTGTCGTTTCTACTGTTCTCTCCATATTTTTTCAATTTTGCAGTTGCTTTTTTTAGTTCTTTTAGCTCTTCTGTGAACCATTTGCTGGCAAGTTTTTTTGGTGTGGCTTTGAAATGTTTGTTGGTGCCAGGCGGTCTAAGGCCTTGGTAATCAAGAGGCTCAGAGTGTTTACCAATTCGCCTGGGGTTGTTTCGGTTGGCTCGGTGGTGTTTGGTTGGGTTCATTCTAGTAGATTTATTAAGGAACCAGGTCTAGGTGCTTCCATTCTCTTTTCAGGATGGTGTGCAGTATTTCCTTCCCAGACAGTAAGTGGGTTTGGAGTTTGATGGAGAATGGTATAAGGTAGTGGTCGCTCCATACCATTGGTGTGGGTGTTGCGGATGAACATAGTCCTTTTCTGCAGAAGACTGCTTACAAGGTGTGTCTGCCATTGTGGGTGGATCAATTTACTATTTGCTTAAAGTGTAGTGTTTCCAGGAGTGCACAGAGTGAGTTTGCTGAAATTTCTTTTTCTTTTTCAAACCAGATTTTGAAGTCTCTCTGTATGATTAGGTTGTCATGGTAGGTTGATTGTATGGCAAATGAGACTACTTGCTTCATTGTGAAGTTCAGATTGTGGGAAGCTAGTCTGTAGATCCAGAGGAACACTATGTTGGCTTGGTTGTTTGATCTTGAGGAGGAGGGATTCACAGTCTTCGATGTCGAATGAGGGGAGTTGTGTGGCTTGAATGTGCTCTTTGTGTATCATTGCAATTCTGCCTCCTCTTTGGTTTTCTCTGTTAGCGTGTATTAGTTTGACGTTGTCTGTTATGGCTTTGGGCGTGGTGGATTTGTAGTTGTTGTATAACTAGGTTTCTGTAAGAAAGAGCATGCTTGTGCCCCCCTCATTTTGGAAGTCATGGATTTCGGTTGAGTGTTTTTCCATGGATCTAACATTGAGCAGGCTGCAGTGTAGTTTGTGTAATTTCCCTTGTGGGTTGTTGTTTGTTCTTTAATCAGTCAGGGTTGGTGGGGTGGCAGTAAGGTTTCTGTTGCTTGCGGTTCTCTCCTGGTTGTGCTTGTTGGGAGGAGTTGTTCTTGGGTAGGTCTATCTCTTCATTGAGTAGTCTGATTAGATTGATGGACAGGCTGTTTGAATTTGGTTTGTACTTGTTGCTGGGTTAAGTTGGTGCCCGTCTTTTGCTCCAGTCTTTGGAGATATAGGATGTGTTGAAGGTAATCTATTCATGTTTGTCCCCGATTCTTGTTGGGATATTGTCCATGGTGTTCTCTGGGTTGGGGTGGTTTATTTTTTGGGGTGTTGGGTTTGCCGTCGTGATCTTGTCTGCATTTATCTTTCTTCTTGCATGTGGGTTTGTTGCTGATTGTCAGTTTTCACTTGTAAAGGAGTCGTATGTGGAGTGGTAGCAAGAGATGCAGTCTGTGTTTGCTCTGTTATTTTTCAGCATTTTAAGTTGGTTCGGCTTTGTGTTCACCAGGTTTTTCAGAGTTGTGAAATATTGCTGATCGGCACATTCCTGTGCGAGTAACGTTTCCTTCTTATTTCTGTTTCCCATTCTAGCTTCTTTGTCTTTCTTGTGGCGAGAGATGAATAGAGATAATGCTCTGTAATCGATATTCCACACTAACAATAAATATATTTTCACATAATCATGTTCTTGTAAGAACATGTTTAAAATGGTCTGGTGTGGCAAGGCATGGTGTTTTTGAGTTGTGTTTGATTGGTTGGTTCCTGGTCCCTGGGATTGATTCTGCACTGTGTTTTAGTTTGTGGTTAGTTGTTACTTGTAGTTGAGGAGGTTGTGGTTGTGGAACCAATGGCTATGAGCTCTCCTGGTTTGGTCGTTTACCAGTTTTCCTTCATGGCTCTGTGTGGTTTTGGTGTTCTTTTGGGGATTCAGGTAGTCTGGGTGTGTGGTCCTCTGGGTGTTGTTGCAGGGCTCAGCTCTGTCCTGTTCCAAGGCTTCCCAATTGGTGATTTGCACGGTGCTGCTCTGGCTGACTTTGGGTGTTTGGGTCTTGGGTTGCTTATGGTGAACACCGTTCAGTACCTTTAACTGGGGCTTAACTTGGGTGGTGGGACTTGGGGGTGGTTATGAAGCTTAGTTCCATTCAATCATTATCAATTGAGGGGGACACAGGGTTGAATGTGGACAGGGAGGTTTGGACTCTGTGGCTAACTATCCATTGTAGTGGTAGAGACACTCAGATTCGAACACTAGTAGTGTGACAACACCTATAATTGGATCAGTACAGGAACGTCATTTGGGGGTGTCCAGGGGTCGCAACTGTGACCCCTGAAGTCTCCCTTGCTACTCTTGTGGTCTAAAAGAAAAACAAAAAACATCCTTTTCTTTTAATTGAGGCTCCTGGGCTGTGGCCAGCAGCATGTGGCACTTTGTTTCTGGAGTGGCTGGGTTTCTGGTAGCTTTAAACGGTAAGATGGCTCAGTGGGTAGAGCGCTTGCCGCTGCAATGTGTGTGTGATTTGCAGGTTGCAGGTTCGACTCCCAGCAAGGTCAAATCAGCTTTTCTTCATGCTGAGATTGATAAATGAGTACCAACAGAGTTTGGGTGATATTGTATGTATATTTGTTCTACATGAAGCACTTAAGTGTAAGTGCTATATAATAGCACATCATTATCATTTGGCCTTGGACGTCTGCTTCCATTCACAGTATGGTAATATGGGCCTATACGCACTGTTATCAACAATACATAGGGTGATCCATTCTTGTATGCAATGTCTAACACTTTAAAGTGATACCATAACTATATTTTTCATAGTGTTGTTAGAAGCAATGCTATGTGAGGCCACTTCCTGTTTTGTAAAGGGTTTAAAGGTCGTGTTCCATCACTTCCCTGATGTCACTGTGGGGTGGGGTCAGATGACATTCCTTCCTGTGATGTCATCAGTGCCCATGGGTCGTGTGATGTCACTTCCGCTACCCCAGGAATTTTGGTGACATGACATCCCTGAAGAAGAAGTGGACAAACCCCTAGATTGGAGACACAGCAGTGGTGGGGAAACTCCTAGAAATGGAGCCCAGTGCGGGGTGGGGGAAACACCTAGAATTGGAACACAGCACTCGTGGGAAAACACCTAGATTTGAAACACAGCTGTAATACGTGATACACCTAGAAATGGAACACGGCATTAGTGTGAAAAACACCAAGATTTGAAAAAACTGCAGTAATGATGTGGCATATTCATGTGCAATACTGACATTGGCCCTAAAGCACAGAGGGGGCCAGGGGCAATGTGGAGTGAAGTAAAGGAGTAGGAGTGGGAGGGAGTGTGGGGGAAACAATAGGAAGTTAAGATGAAGGGGAAAAGGCAAAGACTAGATTCTGCACAGTGAGCTGGTGCAGGTCGAGCTACAGCCAGGGATCCGAAAATCCCACAGCTCACAAGACCCCCAGCACAAAAGAGGTAAACACTTTGCAATACAAAGCCATCGACTTGGAAAAGTGGCGCCATTTAACCAAAATGACATGCTGGCTGCAGTGACATGCCATTTATTTTATTTTGTTGTTTAAAGTGGGGACAGAGCTCGAGAGCAGTGAAACGCTGTACACGGTGTGGGTAGCCAGCGTTTGCACTGGCATCTTTTAACAGTAGCCCAGTAGTGTGCGTTGTGGTCTTTGCATCGGTATGTGCATCTATTGGGGTAGTCCTTGTTCAGGTGTGTTGACATGACGACATGACTACTCACACAACCAATGGCATCACACGTAGTGGGTGGCATCAAGGTTTCTTTAATCTTGAAGACCAAATTCGATTTTTTGTAATCAGTGTTTATTGAAAAGCCAAGGAAAAAGCAAAAGATTCTGAGAATACAACGACCAAAGCTGGGGTGATCATAAATTGTAAAAGATCAGTGGTGATAATCGGTTAAATCATGGGGCCTTTAAAGCGGTCCAAACAAATCAAAAACTTCAGCATAGGGGCAGTGATTGTTACAATGTTCCAAGCACTATGAGGTGGTTTGTTCTACAACAATACACTATGCAAGCCTATTCAGTCATTCGTTTGTTGGTTGGTTGGTTGGTTGGTTGGTTGGTTGGTTGGTTGGTTGGTTGGTTCGTTCGTTCGTTCGTTCGTTCGTTCGTTTGTTCGTTCGTTCGATCAATCATTTAGTCACTTAAAATGTACAAAAATGGCTTCTACTTTGTACGAAAGTGTGGAATAGAGAAAACGAGCTGTTCTTATTATGTGTTGGAGGTAATGGCATTACCTCCAACACCTTTCAGCCTGGCATTGCAGGCTGACAATAGATCCCTTTGCTTATTTAGGTTTTGCACAGGCTCGCATTAAAAATGTGTGTAACTGGGAAGCTAGGCTGCCAACCACTTAACCTATGCATTATACATGTAAGCATATGTATAGCACCAGCACACCACCAGTTGCAGGCAAAACACAAAACAGGTATTAAAATGTGGTGGCCATGATGTTCATAGCAAGAAACTTCCAAAGTGTAGCCCCTTGCGTAGAAGGTACTCAAGCAACAAGGAAATATACACTGATGCAATACTCCTTGGAATCAGAAATGGAATATTTAGTATTAAGAGTGGTGGTGAATGCAGCTTGGGTATGCCATTTTGTGCAATGTATCGCCCACCGGCGACAAACCTTACCACTTTTACTTGCACCTTCCTGAATGATGCATCAAAATTATCGCTTCAATATAAAAATGTGATTATACTTGGAGATTTTAATTTATGGGCAGAAACAGAATCTGCTCAAACACATGGGGCTCTTATTAGAGCCATGAAACAACTGCAATTGATACAGCACATGGTGGGTCCTACCCACATTAAAGGTCACACCTTGGACCTGCTATTTGCATCTCCAGTTTTAGTAGAGGTATTCCTGTGTCATCCTCCGACGTGGCCGGATCATCACATTGTGCCGTTTGTAATTAAAATAGGATGAGTTTATAAACAGTCTCCTCAATCTAATGTCCCGTATTGGGGTCGTAACTGGACAAAATTTGATCCAGCCATGGTTTTTATCAAACTTACTCAGCAACAGGCTAACATAACGTATTGCGCCGGGTCTTCCTTCACAGGATATAGCTGGATTGGTCAACTGTTTGTAGTGAGTAGCAGATCAACGGGCCCCATTAAAAAGTATGACTAAGGCGCCTTCTCACTGCGCTCCTTGGTATAAGCCAGCGCTTCGGGCATTGCGCTTGGAAACTCGGCAAGCAGAGCGGCTATGGAGAAAAGGCTACAAGGCTCATCTTTGTGAAGCATAGAAACAGCAACACGTGGCCTACCATAAGGCATAAAAAACAGCTAAATCCTCATATTTTGAGATGTCAATCCAAGCTGCAGCTAATACTCCCAAAAAATTATTTGATATCATTAATAAATTGACTAAACCTGGTAGTAATGTGCAGACAGTTCCTTCGCAATATCTATGTGACGCAATCTATATTCTTCGTTACTAATATTGATGAGATCAGGAATGGCATTGTAAGTGGTGGGAAACATAAAGAAGGGAATCAGGCCAATATGGATAGCGGTATGCCAACATTGGCATTGAGAATAAAGGCAGAAGTGGGTTTCTCGAACTTCACTTTAAGTAATAGGGAGGAGCTGATGAAAACAGTAGCTAAGCTTATTTCGGCCTCGCCCCTTGACCCTATCCCACTGAAATTGTTTAAAGTAGCGCCAGCAGATTTTCCTGATACTCTGGTCGCTGCTGTTAATTCTTCCTTGAAGTGGGGTCAAGTTCCATCTAAGCTCAAGGAAGCCCTGGTAATACCATTATTGAACAATCCAACACTGGATACATCGACTCTAGCTAATTATCAACCTATCTCACTCCTGTCCTTTCTTATGAAAGTTTTAGAAGCAGTGGTGACTCCACAACTAAGAAATTTTTAAGGAAAGCCAAAACATCTTCGATAGTTGTCAAATGGGCTTTTGCCCTTTGATGGGAACTGAGTCAGTTTTGGTATCTGAGTTGGATGACCGTACCATGATCAGGGACAAGGGCGGCACGACAGGCCTCATTTTGTTGGACCTGTTTGCCACCTTTGACACCACTGATTATGGTATATTACAGGCAAGGCTAAAGGAGGCAGAGTTTTCGGGGGCAGCACTGGACTGATTTTGTGCCTTTCTGACCTCACGTTCTCAAATAGTGTACGTTCACCCTTATCCTTCATCTTCAGTATCGATCTCATGCGCAGTTTTGCAGGGATCGGCTCTCTCCCCCTTACTTTTTAATCTTTATATTTGCCCTCTGTTGATTCTCATTCACTTGTTTGGCGTCAGGGTCTTTTCGTGTGCAGACGATACACAGATCCTGTTTAGACTTGATGCAAAGCAGAATGAAGTAAAGGACAGGCTAAAAAACTGTTTGGAAGCCGTCCAGGTCTGGATGGAGTCTAATTGGCTCAAATTAAATGGTAGAAAGACAGAGATTCTGATTTCAGGCCCTGCCAGGGGCAGCTGACAGTTGGACGGATGCTCTCTGGCCAAAATCACTCGGCCCATGCCATATACCGGCAAAGTGGTGCATAACTTAGGGATTAAGCTATCTGAATCCCTGACCAAGGAGGCGCAGGTTAACACTGTATATGGTGCAGGCTTTGTTAAGCTCAAACAACAACAAAAAGGTTCTCCCCTTTGTTCCAGACAAATTTCATGCTTAAATTGTGGCAGGTTGTGTAAATGGGAGCCTGGACTACTGTAACGCTGTCTACTTGGCACAACCTTCTTTCCTCAAACAGCACCTGCAAGTGCTGCAAAACACTGCAGTGCGTCTGGTTACACACCTACCTGTTGGAACAGGAGTAACTAAGGCCAGACAATCTCTCCACTGGCTTCCAATTGAAACTCAGGTAAAATTTAAGACACTGTGTAATATGCATCGTGCCTTAGGTGGGAAGGGATGCTTAGCCATCCAAGAAAAACTGAACAGATATCTCCCAGCTCGCTCTCCGAGATCCACAAATGCAGCTTTGCTACGGATACCTAAATATAAGAAAGAATGATTGGGAGGCCGTGCTTTCTCAGTTGCAGGGCCTAGACTTTGGAATTCATTGCCGGAAAAGTTGAGGAAAATCGAGGATTTCATATCTTTCAAAAATAAATTTGAAAACTTTCCTCTTCAGATAAATTCTGCCTCACTTGGTTACCCCTGATTCATTACATCTGTCTTGTTACCAGTTGTTTTAAGCACCATGATGCCTTGGGTGAAAGAGCGCTATATAAATAGCTGATTGAAAGATTGATTGATTGATTGATGTTAGGAGAACTGATCAAGAGGAGAGGTTTTTTGCTAAAGAAGCAAGCTGTCAAGTTCACTGTAATTAACTATAATCAGGAGTCTGCGACCTTTGGCTCTAAAAATGTTTTAGACTACAACTACCATCTGCCCTATCCAGCATAGTTAATGGTGAGGAATCATGGGAATTGGAGTTCAAAAAATCTGCAGAGCCAAAGGTTGCAGACCCAGGAACTATGTGATATACCTATTGGGCTAGCACGCCCTGACAGGGCTAACCCTTTTTTTCACATGCATCTTCCTTGCATGCGAGACAGAAAATGATAGGTGGTAAATAGCATATGAGTGAAAAACTCATGATATGATATGATAAGTCATTTATAACGCACCTCTTCACAAGGGTTTCTCAGTGCGACAAAGGAGGGAAGACAGAGGGAGGACAAGACAAACAATCTTACTTGGCCTTGCGTCATTCAGATTGTGCAATTGCAAGAGTGAGAAGTGTAACGGGAGAGGTGAGGGGAAAACAGGGCAGCAATGCAAAGTGCAGCCAGGGTAGCATGGTTCTGGATAGTGCTAGGAGATAGGGACTGTAGGGTTACAGTTACAGCCCCTAAGAGCATGGTAGGCCCGGAGGAAGTGCAGGGGTGACTGATCAAGAAAGAGCCTGGTACGCAGTGAAATTCTAAGGGTAGCCAAGCTATCAGTCAGAACAGCAGACAGGTAGGTCAGGTAGATCAGCAGGGGAGGGAGAGAGAGAAAGCAGAGGAGAAGAGGAAAGTTTTGAGCTGCATCTGGAACTTCAGGTGGTCCGGCTCAAGTTTGAGAGGGACAGGGAGGCCATTCCAGAGGGAGGCACCTGCAGAGGAGAGAGATCTACACGCCGCTCTCTGCCTGGGCAGCATTTAACTTACATGAAAACCAACTGAACTAAGGAGACACCATTCTGGGTCCCAGTCACTGGGACACAATATGGAAGACTTCAGCACCACCTCACTAAATTGGGATTTTTGGGGACATGGTTGTAATCAGAAGATCAGGTTGATCTCGAGCCAGTCACGCCTTTAAGCCCTGATGAATGATGGTCATCCTTTTTTTTTTGCAGAAACTGGTCGACATTGTGACAAGTGTTAGAATAATCCAAAGTAACCTTTTGTGACAGGATACTTTTATCAGTAGAATCAAGTCTAGTACAAACATGTTTTTTTCTTTTCTTTTTGACTGCATATTGTGTAGCAATTTCTTTGCATATTGTGCTATATAGTTCATTCAGCGGGCGTCCCGTCAAGACCTTTATTTGGAGGACACAGAGATAGAAGTATTAGCTGTATGACAGTGGATGTTTTGACTACTAGATACACTTGCATATTCACCATTTCCTTCCATCTATTCTGCTTATAAACAAGTGATGCACCACTGAGGCATAGGAATATAACCTATTTGATACAAGTGGAAAAGCTAATAAATGGTTTAAAACATGCTCATTTGGTGCATTGAACATCCAAGAGTGAAGGAAAGAGTGGGGAGAGGTTAGCACCAAAGAGAGAAAGGGAATTAGAAAATAGAGGCGAGAAAGGACAAAGGCACAAGGAAGAGACAATGAGAAAACAGACGGTAAAAATGAGAACATGTAAATACTGAGATGAAAAAAGACGCTACAACATCCGTAAGGGCAAAAGTGGAATAGCACTGAAGAATTAAGGAGAGGCAGCATTGAGGACAAAGAGGGGACATTAGAGAGGGAAGCTAAAAAGGCATGCAAGTAGTAGATAAGAAGCGGCACTTAGAACAAAACAGGAAAAGTACTCATTTAGAGTGCACTGGAAACAGAGACAGGACAGAGGATAAATCAGAGAGAGCTCTGAGGACATTGAAAAGAAGCACTGCTGAAAGAAACGCATACAGAGAGAAAGAAAGCAAGGTAGCATTGGGCAGAAGAGATAGAAAATACTTCACTTAGAATAAATTAAAGGAGACTCAATTAAAATGTGGCATTACAATCAATGGTACATCATTTAAATGAGCTCCTACTATATGCTTCCAAATGCATGCAGATTACAACTGGAACAAAATGTAAGTGTGTGATAGACTTGGAGCTCACCATAACCTTATCAAATTGTGTGCTCTAGCACCTTGAAGCATCTGTGTGCTAGATGGAATTACCAATAAAATATCTCAGACCAAATAACCGGACAGACTCAAGCAAGGCGAATAAACAGTCATCAAATCGACTCATGCAGGCTAACAATGGGCCTCATTATGACTCTGGCGGTAGCCGTGCCGGTATAAAAGGCAGGCTGCCACCGGATTCATGTTTTTTCCAGCGCCTGGCAATGGGGAATCACTGGGGCATTACAGCCCCGGCGGTCCCTACGGCCAGGCGCCAGAAAAAGAAACTCCCCATTCGAGTCCCATTGGACTCAATGGGAATGGTGAGGACGGATGCACCGGCACTGTGTGCAACAGTGCCGGTGCATCCGTCAAGGTCTGCGAGCGGGTGCTGTTTCACCCACCAGGTCAGACCTGGCGGGCAGAAAGGCACCCGCTCACAGAACTCAGAGTATGCCCGTCCGGTAACAACAGTGCCGGTAGCTTACCGGCACCGCCATATTCATAATGAGGCCCAATGTCTATTCGTTTATACCTAGCTAGCTTATATAATTCTAGATGCATCATCTATGATGTCATCCTACGTGGCAAACTGTAAAAACCTATTGAGGGGTGGGATTGGATTAGGGGAACCATGTCTACATATAGAAAATGGGCTTGTTAGTCCCTCAATGGCAGTCTCTTATCTGTGAGACACGCCCTGTGCTACTTCTATACACGTGGTGTAAGGCACTCGTCATAGCGGAGAATATGGCAGCAGAATAATACTTTGCAACATTGTATGTAAAAGTGCATGGCAGGCTTTTCTAATTGGTTGCCAACCCAAATCCAACCTTGGACATTCGGCTTGCTAGTAGCACGTACATAGAAATGAAACCCAGGTGCTTGGAGATACGTCAGCTTTTCCCTAACCTCTTTCATCGGTAGGCCTTATGCCAGTGTCTTCCATTTCAAGGCTGACCTTGGAAGTCTACACTGTTTCCGGACATTTGATGGAGTTTAGGCACATCATTATCTTACCTTCAGACTTAATGAATAGCCCTTGTTTGCGAGCTCTTCATCACGTGTTACACATACATGAAATTGTCCATCTCGATGGTGCATTTAACACCATTTGATCCAATTATGCAGGGTGCAGTTGCTCCTCTTGTCCTTTAGAGACTTGCTCACTCCATCCCATCTTAACTTCATGCCCTTTTAATTGTCCAATATTGGGCATCAGTAAATGTTCCTGTTCCTCCTAATCTTTGGGAAATATGTCCTTAGACATGGTCTGCTCATAGAATCCCTTTGTGCTTTTCCTCCATATCTCGAAATAGCATCCTTGCTTCCAAGGCAATGTACTCCTTTATTTTGCAAGGCAAATCAGCTTCTTCATCATCTTTCACGTTAAGGACCTGTGCTCGTATTTTGAGGTAGCTGGGTTTATTGACATGAGCCATCGTCCATCTTCTTCTCATGGTCGTCCTAAATGTTGAATAAATACCTCTCATAAGCAAGCTTCTATGTATTCTTTCTACGTTGCGTTTCAGCGTATTTATAGTTATTGACCAGTGAGTCACTTCATTCTTCGTGTTCATAAGTACTGTATCATGGAGTGCATGTTTCTCTTAATGCTTCAGTTACATCGTCATTCTTAAGAATGTTCATATTGTTTCAGCGTAGGTTCATATATCTTCTTTAGGACATCATTTAACTGTCATTGGACTTTGTTTAACTTACATCCATGTAGCGCACCATTTTATTCATGGCTGCATTCCAGCAACTCAGCAAGGTACATTCTTCTTTGTTGTATTCTTCCACTGTTTCAGCGTGAGGATATCTTCTGAATGGCTGCTTGAGTGCATACCGGCTTTCATATAATCGACGCGGTATGGACATGTTGCATTAACTTGTGCATGGGTTCCCACTTGTAGCTCTTTGTCTGCTACTCCAATAGGACGGGGGTGAGGGGGTAGTGACTAGGGAGAATGCTTCCACCTGCTCCTCTACATTTGCATGACCCACGTCCAACGGCAGCCGCAGCAAAATTGACTGCACCTCAATGGTCAGAAAACTGAGGATCTCTAAAGGCCCATGGATATCTCAACCTTTTGGTAGGAGAAAGATAAGTGAGGGCAATAGCAGAAGAAGAGGGAAAATGTGAGAGCAGGAAAAAAAATAACAAAGTTACTCACCGTAGTGACTACCTTACTCCTAGTCCATAGTCTCCTTTCCTCCATACTTGTGGGACATTCCGTCCTTCGGAATGGACCGGAGCACTTTTGTAAAAAAAGCATCAAAACGTGTGTTGTCCATCTTTCATGTTTACGCGGGGCACCGCACAAGGCCGTGACCTCGCTCTCCTGAGCTCTGCCCCGCGCATCACCCTCCAGTCCTTTTCAATCCCTGGGTCTAAGACCATTTAAGCAATAATAGAGGATACTTTTTACAGGGGACGGCGGGTGGGGGGGATGGAGGAAAGGGTACTATGGACTAGGAGTAAGGTTGTTACTACGGTGAGTAACTTTGTTATACTCCTACGTCCCGTCCCCTTTCCTCCATACTTGTGGGAGATTCCCAAGCACACCTCACAGGTAATACGGGTGGATGGAAAAACCCTTTTACTGGAATAGGTTCCTAAGAACAGCTTCGCCGAATTGGGCATCGTCCCTGGAGCTCAGGTCTAAGCGTATTGCTTACAAAAAGCTGATGGGGAAGCCCATGTAGCCCCCTTGGCGATGGTTTTCCAAGGGACATACTTTTGGAAGGCAACAGCACCCGCTTTGCCACGAACAAGATGAGCATGGATGCATTTCGGGGGTAGAAGGGCTTGAATGCTATAGGCTTCTGAAATACAGGAGGCAATTCATTGGGAGATAGTTGCTTTGGAAGCTGGTTTCCCTTTTGGGTCTCCAAATGTGACAAAGAGTTGTGAGGAGTTCACTCGTTCTATCGAGGTAAAACTTCAAGGCTCGCCTTACGTCCAAGTTGTGTAAAACCCTTTTGGCATCAGCTGCCATGATAGGAAAAAAGACAGGTAAGGAGATTGATTGATTCAGATGAAAATCGGTAACCACCTTAGGCTCGAAGGAAGGATGAGTGCAAAGCACATCCTTGTCCTTGTGGAACGTGAGGAACGGATGCTCCACAGAAAGAGCCTGAAGCTCACTTACTCACCTCGCCGATGTCACTGCGATCAGAAAGGCGAATTTCCAAGAAAGGAATTTCAGATCGGTAGTTGTCATGGGTTCAAAAGGTTTATGGAATAATGGGGTGAGGACCACATTCAAATCCCATTTGGGGTGAGGGGTCCGAAACCGGCGGGAAGAGGTGAAGAAGACCTGCAAACATGAATGCCTGTAGTTGCGAGGTGAGGCACGAAAGATAGAACAGTGTCAACCGTAGCATGCCTGCGATCAAGCTGTTTAGCTAAGCACCTGTGGAAAAAACTGAGCCATTTGCTCCTATATTGAGCTCTCGTGGAATGTTTTCTAGCCGCTTCGATAATACGCATATTGTCCTTGGACATATTGAACTGTGCTAAAGATTTGAATTCAGGCACCAGGCCGCCAAGTTGAACGATTGTGGAGAGGGGTGCCACAGATGCTGTTCGTTCTGGTGAAGAAGGTTGGGAATCAGTGGCAATCTGATCGGAGGAAGAATCGACAGATGCTGAAGTTCCGAGAACCAGAATTCGGCTGGCCACCAAGGAGCTATGAAAAGGAGAGTGCAATTCGATGTGCTCCTGAGCTTGCAAAGTGATCGATGAATCAGAGGCAATGGAGGAAAAGCATAAACCCTCATGTTGTACCACAGGATCTCGCGTGCATCCCCCAAGGACGACACCCCAAGGTCGTCTCTGGATGAATAAAGAGGAAGTTTCCTGTTTGTTAATGTCACAAAGAGGTCCACTTCTGGAGTGCCCCATTGGCAAAAAATGTTGGAGAGAACATGGCTGTTCAATTCCCACTCATAAATGTCAGCCGACTGGCAGCTGAGTGAGTCTGCAGTTACATTGATGTGACCTGGAATGTGTACAGCCTGGAGCCAAACCTTGTGTTGAATGGCCCAGTCCCCAACTTGTATGGCTAGGTCCACCAGGAGAGGTGTCTTGGTGCCACCCTGCTTGTTTATGTAAAACATTGCGACAGAATTGTCTGTGCGAACATGGACTACCTTGTTGGTAATCGATGGCTGAAATGCTCTGAGCGCCAGAAAAATAGCGAGGAGCTCCAGATAATTGACGTGGAATGGCATGTCCTGAGGCGTCCATAGGTCGAACACTTCGAGGTGACCCAGCATCACTCCCCACCCCAGAAGGGAGGAGTCTATGGTAACTCTCACTTGTGTGCAGGGATCCTGAAAGGAGGCCCCCACTGAAAGGTTGTTGGTTCGAAGACAACCATTGCAGATCCAACTTCATGCAGGAAGGAACTAGAATCATCTTGGAGTCCGGGTCCGAAGCCTGAGACCAGCTGCTCCGAAGAGCTAGCTGTGTGCGCCTCATTTTCAGAGGTGCAAGAGGTAGAGCTAGCATGCAAGAGGCCATGAGCCCCAGAAGTCTTTGGAACCACCAGGCCGTCATGTGCGAGGACTGGAGGAAGAGTTCACACGTGGTCTGCAATCCTGTCTGTCATTAGGAACACCCTGGTACTGACAGTATCCCAACGGAAACCCAGGAAAATCAGGTCTTAAGATGATTTCCACCAATTCACTGACTGCCCAAGATGGAACAGGAGCTGAAGGAGAGACTGAAGATTGGCCAAGGCTGTTTTTGGGCAAGGACTGCGCAGGAGCCAATTGTCCAGATATGGATATACATGAATCCCCTGCAGTCTGAGGAAAGCTGCGATGACTGAAATCATCTTCGTAAAGACATGCAGTGCCGAGCTGAGGCCAAAAGGGAGCACACAGAACAGGAAGTGTTCTTCCCCCAGGGAGAACCGCAGATATTTCTGATGCAGGCTTCATATCAGAATATGCATGTAGGCATCCTGAAAGTCCACTTTCAGTCACTCTTCTGAAGAGAGGACTTTACTTGGCAAGGCGTGGAACAGAAAGATTGAACTGGGAAAGATCGAGGATAGTGCGCAGGCCAGCCTGGTTGGGTTTGGCGCTGTAAACAGACAAGAGTAGTAGCCTCCCCTTGCTCCCTGAGGGGAGCAGACTCCACCGCTCTGAGGTCTAGAAGTTTCTGTACCTGGGCTCTGAGGGAGGGTGTTTCAGTCTGCTGGAAGGGAGGGTTGAAGGCTAAGGTTCGGGAGAGGAGCAAGCGGAAGCCCACCCGAGCGATGGACAAAACCCACTGATCTTCGGTGATGGTCGGCCACACCTCCAGTTGAGATGAGATTTGGCTGATTTGTCAGCAGGGAGACTACCTGCCCCTGGAGAGGAGGCTGATGGGCGAGAGTAAAACCAGACCCCCTGGCGCTGTTGCTTAAGGCAGGGCATGCCAACTGGGGATTCAGATCGGTGCGCACGGCGATCCTGAGACCCCCCTGAACCCAGAGAAAGACTGAGTTTTGGACCCTGACCTCTGTGTATAAGGGGCCTTAGCTGGAGCTTTCGCCAGGACCGATAAAGACTTGGCGGTCTGAGTCTTTGTGAGTTCCTCATCTGTGGAGGAATGGAACAACTCCTTACCATCAAAAAGAAGGTCTAGAACTTTGTCCTGCACTTGGCGGAAGATGTCGACCCCGACCATAACGCCTCGAGCGGAGGTATCTACGTGGTGTGCTGCAGATTCCAGTAGATCCTGTGCCAACATTTTGGCGTCTGACAAACCGGCTTTGAGGTTGTCTAGCCTGTCTGCAGGGATACACTCCTGGAAATCAGCTAGCTCCTTCCACAGCCTAAGATTGGCTACTGCCAGGATGAGCTGATTGACGAAGTTGGAGCGCCAAATTGGAAAAGACTTTCTTGCCAATGGTGTCAAGAGGTTTATCCTCCTTGGAGAGGATTTGGACCGCTGCAGTGGAGGATGCAGATGCCGGCTTGCATTGGAGAGTGGCAGCTGCCACTACCGTGGATGATGGGAGCGGACAAACCGACAAGGCTATATCTTCTGAGGCGTGAAGCTTGTATCGAGTGTCAATCCTCTTGTTGAGATGCAGCCCAGTATGGGGTTTGTCCCAGACCTTATGGGCCTCAGCCAAGACGTCCTTCTAGAGGAACAGGGCGGTGCGCTCTTGAGGTGATAGGGTAAAGGCTCCCAAAAGCACCCCCTCCTGCAGAGCGGGGGCCTCTGGTACTGGGATATCAAGTAAGTTCATCATATCCAGCACCTGGTCATGGAATGCTCTGATAGAGCGGGCTGTTCATCGCTGTCCTGGTCTGTCTGGTCCTCGTCCAGTGAAGCAGGAGCAGGAGGCTGGTCCGCTGCACGTGGTGCCTCAGGTTTTGAAGTGTTGTCTAGAGGTGCACCTGATGTTTTCGCTATCGTGGATAGCGGAGGTAGAGTAGGAAGCACTGGGGGAGGTCTGGCAGGTAGAGGTGGAGGAGGTGGCACTACCGAAACCTGAATAGGATGAACGGGGGCCGAAGGTGGTACCAGAGGATTGGGGTACAGCTCTTAAAAAAAGGCCCTTAAAGTATGCCCTCATGAGATCAGAGTTCATGAGCATCAGAAATCTCCAGAAAACACGTCCTCCGATGAAGGCATAGGCGCTGGAGTAGGCAGAGGCCGTTCGTGAGGGGCATACCCCATATGTGAAACGAGGATGGTTGCCAGGAAAGCCCACTACAGGCTGGGTCCATGTAAATCAGTGGTGCGGAACCAGGAGGAAGCGATACTGTATGAGGCAGCGGTGCCCGAGCACGCTAATCTGTAGAAGGGCGGAACGGGTTCTTGTTGTCCACATAGCATGGAAAAAACTGCTCAGCCCCAAAAGGAATGCTCCCAGCACAGCCGCCGTGAACATTGGTGTAAGAGAGGCATCCAAAATGGCTGCCGTGGACCACAGAAGTTGAGACACCATTTTGTCGACACCTGAGGAGAACTGTGTCACAGGAGAAAGTCAGACATCTGTCTCCTCAGGGGAAACAGGGGTCTTAAGTGGCATTTTAGCCTTGAAACAAGGATCCTCGGCTGAGCCGGTGCTGTCAGATCCAGGATGTTTACTGGACATGATCGATACTGTCCCAGAATTATCCTCCAATGGAGGAACCTCGGCAGAGCCGGTACTCGATGGCCTGTGGTCCGTGACCGCCTTCCTTTCCCCCGCAACAGAATCAGTACCCGCACGCCGAGCGTGGGAAGGGTGAGGAATACACCTCACCAACAAGACCTTCAAAGATCCTGCCGGTACTGGATTTAGCCCTAAGAAGAGGAACCTCGGTTTTTAACCCGAGACGTAAAGCGCCCTTAATAGGGGCCTCGAGTCGTGACATGGTATGGAAAGATCCAGAAATTGAGACCTCAGGGCGAACCCCAGTATCGAGAGCCACAGAAGAACTGGGCTGAACTTTAGCCCCCAAAAGGGGAACCTCAGAAGAATGTCTGGTTTTGGCTGGCCCCCCGCGGGAGCCCTCGGAAGACACTCCTTTAGGCCCCTTGTGTGACACTTCAGGGATGTCCCCAGTAGAAGAGCTACACAAGCCCCTCCCGGAAGACCCCAAAAGGAGTCCCCAGGCCAGGGTGCCCTAAAAAGTAAAGAACTTACCAGGCGTTTCTTCTTCTCGTCGATGAAGAGCTGTAAATGCGGTGGAGGAACGCATTGGAACACCACCTCCCACCGAAGAAGACGAAGCAGGAGTGCCCACACAGACAGGGAGTCGCAATAAAGACATCAGTCCCAGCAATGTTCCGGGCCGAGACACCCCAGCCAACAAACAGGATGAGGATCCGCCCCTGCGAAACGACGTTCGCACGAAGAACAGGACATGAATCCCAGACGCTCCAGCATAGACAAGGACTAGACGACCGTGGAACTGGAGCAAGAAGGAAGGACAACAGGAGTAAAAACAAAAACTCACAGTGATGCAAGTGCGTCCAGTCCCGATCGCGCAGAGAAAAGGACTGAAGGGTGGAGCTCAGGAGGGCGGGGTCATGGCCGAGAGCGGTGCCCCGTGTAAAAATAAAAGAAGGACAAAACAGGTTTTGATGCTTTTTTTACAAAAGTGCTCCGGTCCCATCCCGAAGGACAGAATGTCCCACAAGTATGGAGGAAAGGCGACGGGACATAGGAGTAAGAAGGACACTGTACAGAAGAAGGGATAGTGAGATCTGAAGAAGGAGGTGAGGAGAAGGAGTAGGAAGATCAGGAGAAGGAAAGTGCAAAAAGGAGAGTGATAGTGTCATGAACCATCGGACGCGCCCCTTCTGGACTTCCTGGTATCTGACCCATAGGGGCTTGCACTCAGCAGTACTCCCAACATGGCCGTCGAACTACGTTCTATAAAGCGGACACGCCCCCGCTGCCCTGCGTGTCTCAACGCTATCGCTTGCCGTGGCTCGACGTGTGCTACGTAGTTCGCTTTGCTAAATCCTTTGATTCCTGGTTCCCGGTCCCCCTAAATTCCTCCTCCTTCATTCCTCCCCTTTTTTTGTCCTCTATTGCCTCCCGGATCTCCGTGCACTTGTTTCCCCGAGTGCGCTCTTCGCCGTTTCCTGGACTTTTACCGGACATCTGAACGTTCCCAGAAGACGGGACGCTGAACGCACGCTGGAACCCGAGGACCTATGCACAGGGTTATACAAGACCAGAACTGTGCGAAAGAAGGCTCCACCGACGAACCCCAAAAAACAACATAGACAGGTGAGAAGGGGGGAAACCTGTGACAAATAGAGAGAGGGACACTGAGTGAGTCAAAAATTATTTTGACACTGATCCTGAGCAGGTTGAGGGCTAGGAGAAGCCATCAAGGGTGCAGAGAAACCCAATAGAGAGAACCACCACTAACCCTTCGATAAAAGGCCAAAGTGAAAGAAGCTGAGGTTCAGAGGGGCAGGTGGCTAAATCAATGTGACCTGTCACAAGGTTCAACAGATGACTGTAGAGGTCAGTAAGATAATGAGTGTTTACATTTATCAGCAAAGATTGTGGGTGGAGTCAATCTACGAGAAACAACAGTGCGGTAGACCTGTACCGGGAGGATAGTTCAGGGGCAATGTTTTGTCTTGGAAGCAAAAGAACACAGAGCAGCACAGGTTCAACGCAGAGAAGCGCAGGTTTGAATCCCAGTCCCATGCTTAGAGTCTGATCTCTGGATGGAAGATCATTATAAAAGATGAAATAAATAATTAATTAAGGGGTTTCTTAAGCCAAATCTGCAAAAGGACTGTGGTCTCAGTCCAAGTGCATCTACAGGTAATCGACTTCAGGTATAGTCACTCACAGTTCCTTGGGTTTGACCATCTGAAATCCCCGGTCTCTTTTTATGTCATGTAATGGCTCTAACTGGTGATTGTTTTTTGGCTTTTAGATGAACGTTGATTTCTTCCCTCTCTCTCCTGGGCGGAGTGTCATGCTGCAGTCGTGTATTTAATTATGTATTGCTGTTGTTCATAGCACTAACCACAGACACAGCTGCTTCGTAGCACCTCCAAGTCAAAGGGCCGAAGAAGCATTCAGATCAGTTACGTGTGAGGAAAATGGAGGAGGGGGATGAGCCGTCTGATATACAAGTATGCAAATCCATAACTAATAGGAAGATGAACAAAAGCACGTGGGTGTTAAGTACAAGAATCCCGCAGAGTTGTGAAATGAGGAAATAAAGATACAGAGGCATAGGGGAGTCAGTGAAGTGTTGGAATGTAGTGTGTAGAGAGCCAAGAGATCATGAAAATACATGGAAGGGACAGGAGGTGGGCCTGGTAAATGGCAGAGAGAGAGAGCGAGTACAAAAAGCACAGGACTCATGGTTCGATCATTGCAGAGCCCCCACCCACCCCTCAGCCAAGAGGTATGTCAACTGTTTGGTGACGCCTGTTACCAGCTCGGATTCTCTGGTTTTGTTCCCACTAGTCTTCAGCCCTGGTCCAGAAGGCGTCCGGTTCTACAGGCACTGATCACCTAGCTGTGCCCCAGCTCTGGTCACACTGGTTTTGACTTTACCCACTCAACCCTTCCTCCAGGCTCTGTGCTCTTTGGGCTTTTCTAATCTGGTCTCGGTCCCTGGACCTTGCTATCTACAGCCACGACCATCCTTTATACTCCTCTTTCCTCTCACTCTTGCTCCGTTTTAGCATCCTCGTTAACCTCCTCTGCCCCTCCTCCAATGCACACCATTCCTAGCGTGTGCCTTGTTGCTCCTCTCTCTGGTTCTCAATTAACTTCCTTCTCAGATGTTATGTTATGTTATGTGGTCTTGTACCTCGCAATGTTGCCACTTACGTGGTCTTTTGGCGCTCTGGCGGGTCTGCAATGGAAGGAAGGTTAGATGTCTCTGTTCCCTCTACATTGCCTTCCTGTTTTTTGGCTTACTTCTGTCTTTTCCCTAACTGTCCTTTAACCTCCTCGGCCCCTAGTCTGACAGTTTCCTTTTCCCTTCCCTCCCTCCCTCCCTCCCTCCCTTCCTTCCTTCCTTCCTTCCTTCCTTCCTTCTTTCTTTCTTCATATAAAGCAACGCACAAAGCCCAAGGGCATCTGGGCGCTAGTTACATTGGGAGTGGTCACGTCAGGTAGAGTGCAGTTACAGTAAATTACGTGCAGCACAAGGCCGCCAGGTCACCTCAGGTAGGTTGCCGTCATAATAAATTACGTGCAGCCCAGCGCCGCCAGGTCACATCAGATAGGTTGCGGATACAGTAAATTACATGCAGCACAATGCCGCTAGGTCACATCAGGTAGGCTGCAGTCATAATAAATGACATGCAGCACAAGGCCGCCAGGTCACATCATGTAGGTTGCAGTCATAATAAATGACATGCAGCGCAAGGCCGCCAGGTCACACCATGTAGGTTGTGGATACAGTAAATGACATGCAGCACAAGGCCGCCGGGTCACACCATGTAGGTTGTGGATACAGTAAATGACATGCAGCAAAAGGTCGCCAGGCCACATCAGGTAGGTTGCGGATACAGTAAATTACATGCAGCAAAAGGTCGCCAGGTCACATCAGGTAGGTTGCTGTCATAATACATCACATGCAGCACAAGGCCGCCAGGTCACATCAGGTAGTTCGTGGATACAGTAAATTACACGAAGCGAAAGACCGCCAGGTCACATCAGGTAGGTTGACCTCTTGCATTTGTTGACCTCCAAACTCTGCCATGCCAACTCGTCTTCACACTCCGCTTTTCTGCCTTTCTCCCACTCTCTTTTTATTATGGAGTTTCAGTGTTGTTGTTGCCTTGGTAAATTGCTGCCCTGGCCACCTCCCCATCAGACACTTGTGTGACTCCTAATATTTGAATTAATCAAAGGCAGTCTGCGTCTTCACAGACTAAGTCGATAAACGCTGGTTCTACCATCTTGGACTGAGGTGGGCCTGTCATGGTGGCCTCCGGAATCTGGTATTCTCCCCTCCAGGTCAAGTGGGTCTATTGCTCTTTGTTAAACAGGCTTTTGAAGTTGACCCTAAACCTGTTGCCTGATCGGAACCATGATCCCATCTGTAAATAGTGTGTGCATACATGTCTCCCACTCCATGTGTCATTCTGCACTCGCAAATGAGCGAAAAAAAACACAGGTCGCTCAGTGAACACTACACTATCAGAGTCCCTTGCATAAATGGTTTCTGAGGCCCTGTTGCTGACATAGGTCGGTAATCAGAAGAGTAGACCTGGAGTATCCATCAGATACCTCCTCTGAGGCTGGCATCACTGAGGGCATGGCTTTCCCTGCCCCCAGTCCCCCTCTGACCCCATTTCCTAACCTCCACCATGGGACTTTGTCAAAGGGCAAAGCTGGCATAGACACAGAGCATGGTGAAGGCTCTACTGACCTGGTCCAGAGAATGGCCTGGGGCTTAACTTGGCAGCCTGATGTGATAGGCAGAGAAGATAGAACTGTGTGAGGAGCAAGCCCGCTGGCCCAGAAAAAGAAACTTGCTGAGCTTGAGTTCCATCGAGTGGTCTGATAAAATCTACCCAAATTTACCTTGCTGGTGGGTGGATTCCCATGGTCGCATTTTAGTAGCCCTAGGGCAAAAGGGGTGTCTGGTGGGCTTGCACAGCAATATTGTGAATAGCCAGCTTCTCCCATGAGTCTGCATGTGTTGGACCTACCCAGAAGATGGGGATGGCAACTACAGACATCAACCACAAGCTAGAAGTCTGGTCAAGCCAATGGAGAAGGACATCACAGCCAAGAAGTGTACTGGGCCACTATAACAACCCTGGGACTCTGCGTTCTTGTTCCATATTCTTTACTGGCATAGGGAACTGGCTCAGGGCAATAGGCTCTTATAGCATAGGTTTACAATGCGTTCTGCTGCTCCATTCCCTCTACAATGTTTTCTTAGAATGCCCTCTTTAGGTTGCCTTTAAGGTCCTCCAGGCATTTGACCACACCCAACCCGGATACCTGCTTTGGAAGGAGGGGCTCAAGTAATAGCCATGGGGGTTCGGTATGGAATGGTAACGCTAACTCAAAAGGGGAACACACTTGGAAACTCTGGGGAGGAACGGTGTAAGGGGGGAAGGCTCCAGAGCTGAGGTTGCCTCCATTGCTGATGTTAGTCCTCCTTTATCTGTAACGCTTTGTCTCACATGAAAGAAATCTTTGTTAAAGGCTTCTGGCGCACTTAAAGTACCTATTCTATCCCCTGAACTCCTGACAGAAAGCTTGTGTTTTCCCTGATCTCTGCACAATAGCTCTTCAGTTGTGGTTTGTGATCCATGCAAGGGCTTGTGCATACTGCATGAGCTGCTTGCTCATGCCTGCCCTGTGCATGGAACCGTGATTGGGCGAAGAACAGTCTGGCAAACCTATTGCTTGCCTTGCTTTTATTATACAGGGTTTGTGGGTGCACCCCAGGGTGGCAAACCATTACACAAAGACCTCAAGGGCGCCAAATCATTCCACACAGACCCCAAGGGTGCCAAATAATTAGGCAAATACCCCAAGGCGGAGGGGTGGGCATTACGCAAAGACTCCAAGGCGTGGAAATCATGAGGTAAATACCCCAAGGGGACCAAATCATTTTTCACAGACCCCAAAGGTGTGAAATTATTAGGCAAACATCCCAAGGGGAAGAAGCCATTACACAAAGACCCCAAGGGGTGGAAATCATGAGGCAAAGACCTCAAGGGGACCAAATCCTTTTGCACAGACCATAAAGGTGCCAAATCATTTGGCAAATACCCCAAGCGGGAGAAACCAATACACAAAGACCCCAAGGGGTGGAAATCATGACTCAAATACCCCAAGGGGAGCAAATCATTTCACACAGACCCCAAGGGAGACGAATCATGAGGCCAAGACCCCAAGGATGCCTAATTATTAAAGACCCCAAGGATGCCTAATCATTAAAGACCCCAAGGATACCTAATTATTACTCCATGACCTATGGGTGCCTAATCATTATGCAAAGATCCCAAGGGAGACGAATCATGAGGCCAAGACCCCAAGGATGCCTAATCATTAAAGACCCCAAGGATGCCTAATCATTAAAGACCCCAAGGATGCCTAATCATTAAAGACCCCAAGGATGCCTAATCATTCAGCACATTCTCCAAGGGTGCATAATTATTACGCAAAACCCATCAGGAAAGAGGAAGCTTGGCAAGTGGTGCTCCATTAATACTGCAAGTCAGAAGTATGTGATGAACATTTGCGATAGTTGCTATTATGCGTTTTAATCTAGCTGTTAGCTTCCTGTATGTGATTGTGACAACAAGAAACAAACCAGACTGACTACCCCTCTCTCTACGGCCTGTCGAAGACACAGGTGAAGGTGCAATGGAACTACTTCGTAATTCTACAGTAACACAAACCTATAGGGAGCCAATTATTTGACTGAGTCCGGTGAGTACAAATATATAAATCACTTTAATAGTTGCTTAAAACCATAACATAAAAACATGATTGTGACAGACACATGTTGGCAGTACAGAGTTCTTGACAGTGCATTTGTTTTCCAAGATGCAAATCCTAGCACCTCGAAACAGAGCCATGTTCTGGTTTATGCATTTCTGTCCGGTCTGTTCACTTGCAAAAAAGAATCAATCGGGATACATTTCAAGTACAGGCAGGTTGTTTGTCCTCATCTAAACCGATTATGCTTGGCCTTTGTGTAGCACAGCGGGAACCAATCATGAACTCTGCAGGGGACTGAAAGGCCTCAGTGTATTTCAATCTGTCTTGGCTGCCAGTGCCAGCTACCAAGCTTCAGCACAGGACTATCCAGAACGCTCCCCCGTGACATGGCATGCCTCTGCAGGCACTCTCTGCTACCAGAACGCTCCCCCATGACATGGCATGCCTCTGCAAGCACTCTCTGCAACCAGAACTCTCTCCCGTGACATGACATGCCTCTGCGGGCACTCTCTGCTCCCAGAACGCTCCCCCGTGACATGGCATGCCACTGCAGGCACTCTCTGCTACCAGAACGCTCCCCACGTGACAAGGCATGCCTCTGCAGACACTCTCTGCTACCCAAATGCTCCAACGTGACATGGAATGCCTCTGCACTCAATCTCTGCTACCAGAACGCTCCCCCGTGACATGGCATGCCTCTGCAGGTAATCTCTGCTACCAGAACGCTCCCTCGTGACATGACATGCCTCTGCAGGCAATCTCTGCTACCAGAACGCTTCCCCGTGACATGGGATGCCTCTGCAGACAATCTCTGCTACCCGAACGCTCCCCCGTGACATGGCATGCCTCTGCAGGCACTCTCTGCTACAGAACACTCCCCTCGTGACATGGCATGCCTCTGCAGGCAATCTCTGCTGCCAGAATGCTCCCCCGTGATATGGCATGCCTCTGCGGGCAATCTCTGCTACAAGAAAGCTCCCCTGTGACATGGTGGAGTGCCTCTGCAGGCAATCTCTGCTACCAGAACGCTCCCCACGTGACAAGGCATGTCTCTGCAGACACTCTCTGCTACCCAAATGCTCCAACGTGACATGGCATGCCTCTGCACTCAATCTCTGCTACCAGAACGCTCCCCCGTGACATGGCATGCCTCTGCAGGTAATCTCTGCTACCAGAACGCTCCCACGTGACATGGCATGTCTCTGAATACAATCTCCGCTACCAGAACACTCCCCCCATGACATGGCATGCCTCTGCAGGCAATCTCTGCTACCAGAACGCTCCCTTGTGACATGGCATGCCTCTGCAGGCAATCTCTGCTACTAGAACGCTCCCCCGTGACATGGCATGCCTCTGCAGGCAATCTCTGTTACCAGAACACCCACCCCTGGACATGGCATGCCTCTGCAGGCAATCTCTGCTACCAGAATGCTTCCCCTTGACAAGGCATGCCTTTGCAGGCAATCTCTGCTACCAGAACGCTCCTCCGTGACATGGCATGCCTCTGCAGGCAATCTCTGCTACCAGAACGCTCCCCCGTGACATGGCATGCCTCTGCAGGCATCTCTGCTACCCAAATGTTCCCCTGTGACATAGCATGCCTCTGCAGGCAATCTCTGCTACCAGAATGCTCCCCCTTGACAAGGCATGCCTTTGCAGGCAATCTCTGCTACCAGAACGCTCCACCGTGACATGGCATGCTTCTCCAGGCAATCTCTGCCACCCAAACTCTCCCCGTGACATGGCATGCCTCTGCAGGCAATCTCTGCTACCCAAATGCTCCCCGTGACATGGCATGCTTCTGCAGGCAATCTCTGCTACCCAAACACTCCCCCGTGACATGGCATGCCGCTGCAGGAAATCTCTGCTACCAAAATGCTCCCCTCGTGACATGGCATGCCTCTGCAGGCAATCTCTGCTACCCGAACGCTCCCCTGTGACATGGCATGCCTCTGCAGGCAATCTCTGCTACCAGAACGCTGCCTGTGTGACATGGCATGCCTCTGCAGGCAATCTCTGCTACTAAAACGCCCTCTGTGACATAGCATGCCTCTGCAGGCAATCTCTGCTACCTGAACGCTCCCCCGGTGACATGGCATGCCTCTGCAGGCAATCTCTGCTATCAGAACGCTCCCCCGTGACATGGCATGCCTCTGCAGGCAATCTCTGCTACCAGAGCACTCCACCGTGACATGGCATGCCTTTGCATACAATCTCCGCTACCAGAACACTCCCCCATGACATGGCATGCCTCTGCAGGCAATCTCTGCTACCAGAACGCTCCCTGCGTGACATGGCATGCCTCTGCAGACAATCTCTGCTACCAGAACGCTCCCCCGTGACATGGCATGCCTCTGCAGGCAATCTCTGCTACCAGAACACCCACCCCTGGACATGGCATGCCTCTGCAGGCAATCTCTGCTACCAGAATGCTTCCCCTTGACAAGGCATGCTTTTGCAGGCAATCTCTGCTACCAGAACGCTCCTCCGTGACATGGCATGCCTCTGCAGGCAATCTCTGCTACGAGAACGCTCCCCCGTGACATGGCATGCCTCTGCAGGCATCTCTGCTACTCAAATGTTCCCCTGTGACATAGCATGCCTCTGCAGGCAATCTCTGCTACCAGAATGCTCCCCCTTGACAAGGCATGCCTTTGCAGGCAATCTCTGCTACCAGAACACTCCACCGTGACATGGCATGCTTCTGCAGGCAATCTCTGCCACCCAAACTCTCCCCGTGACATGGCATGCCTCTGCAGGCAATCTCTGCTACCCAAATGCTCCCCCGTGACATGGCATGCTTCTGCAGGCAATCTCTGCTACCCAAACACTCCCCCGTGACATGGCATGCCGCTCCAGGCAATCTCTGCTACCAAAATGCTCCCCTTGTGACATGGCATGCCTCTGCAGGCAATCTCTGCTACCCGAACGCTCCCCTGTGACATGGCATGCCTCTGCAGGCAATCTCTGCTACCCGAACACTCCCCCGTGACATGGCATGCCTCTGCAGGCAATCTCTGCTACCAAAATGCTCCCCTCGTGACATGGCAAGCCTCTGCAGGCAATCTCTGCTACCCGAACGCTCCCCCGTGACATGGCATGCCTCTGCAGGCAATCTCTGCTACCCGAACGCTCCCCTGTGACATGGCATGCCTCTGTAGGAAATCTCTGCTACCCGAACACTCCCCTTGTGACATGGCATGCCTCTGTAGGAAATCTCTGCTACCCGAACACTCCCCTTGTGACATGGCATGCCTCTGTAGGAAATCTCTGCTACTTGAATGCTCCCCTTGTGACATGGCATGCCTCTGCAGACAATCTCTGCTACCAGAACGCTCCCCCGTGACATGGCATGCCTCTGCAGGCAATCTCTGCTACCAGAACACCCACCCCTGGACATGGCATGCCTCTGCAGGCAATCTCTGCTACCAGAATGCTTCCCCTTGACAAGGCATGCCTTTGCAGGCAATCTCTGCTACCAGAACGCTCCTCCGTGACATGGCATGCCTCTGCAGGCAATCTCTGCTACCAGAACGCTCCCCCGTGACATGGCATGCCTCTGCAGGCATCTCTGCTACTCAAATGTTCCCCTGTGACATAGCATGCCTCTGCAGGCAATCTCTGCTACCAGAATGCTCCCCCTTGACAAGGCATGCCTTTGCAGGCAATCTCTGCTACCAGAACACTCCACCGTGACATGGCATGCTTCTGCAGGCAATCTCTGCTACCCAAACTCTCCCCGTGACATGGCATGCCTCTGCAGGCAATCTCTGCTACCCAAATGCTCCCCCGTGACATGGCATGCTTCTGCAGGCAATCTCTGCTACCCAAACACTCCCCCGTGACATGGCATGCTGCTCCAGGCAATCTCTGCTACCAAAATGCTCCCCTTGTGACATGGCATGCCTCTGCAGGCAATCTCTGCTACCCGAACGCTCCCCTGTGACATGGCATGCCTCTGCAGGCAATCTCTGCTACCCGAACACTCCCCCGTGACATGGCATGCCTCTGCAGGCAATCGCTGCTACCAAAATGCTCCCCTCGTGACATGGCAAGCCTCTGCAGGCAATCTCTGCTACCCGAACGCTCCCCCGTGACATGGCATGCCTCTGCAGGCAATCTCTGCTACCCGAACGCTCCCCTGTGACATGGCATGCCTCTGTAGGAAATCTCTGCTACCCGAACACTCCCCTTGTGACATGGCATGCCTCTGTAGGAAATCTCTGCTACCCGAACACTCCCCTTGTGACATGGCATGCCTCTGTAGGAAATCTCTGCTACTTGAATGCTCCCCTTGTGACATGGCATGCCTCTGTAGGAAATCTCTGCTACCCGAACACTCCCCTTGTGACATGGCATGCCTCTGTAGGAAATCTCTGCTACTTGAATGCTCCCCTTGTGACATGGCATGCCTCTGTAGGAAATCTCTGCTACCCGAACACTCCCCTTGTGACATGGCATGCCTCTGTAGGAAATCTCTGCTACCCGAACACTCCCCTTGTGACATGGCATGCCTCTGTAGGAAATCTCTGCTACTTGAATGCTCCCCTTGTGACATGGCATGCCTCTGTAGGAAATCTCTGCTACCCGAACACTCCCCTTGTGACATGGCATGCCTCTGCAGGCAATCTCTGCTACCAGAACGCTCCCTGTGAAATCATTTGTACTAAAGACACCACTTCTGTGTGACAAAGTGCACTTCCACATATCCCAGTGGCCATCCCTTGGCGTACATTAGCCACAATAGTGTGTGCATTACATAATTACCAAGCTATACTCTTGCACGGAATAAATAACAGAGATTGACACATACCCAACTGAACAAATTAATGCAAACCCGAATTGGCTATAACTGAAATCTATTTGCCATGCACGGTACAAATGATTTATGGCATTATGTTCGACTGTACATTTTCGCACAGCCCAATGTCATCAGATGTGCTAAATGCATAACCTTTTAATTACCAGTCCCAGGATTCGCTCACTGTTGATCAACCGGTTTAGAGATTGGCCGTCACCTGTACAGTGGGAGGATCGGCCAGTTAAAGGCAGCTCAAACGCGGAGCAGCAGTTCTTCAAATAATTTGGTACAATGAATCATTGGCTTTGGCATGACAGTGATCGCCAAATATATAGATGAATTGGAATGAGATCATTGTTTGCACTTCATGCAGCGATAATCGGCATGTCATTATAGCAACTTAATGGCATATGTTTAAAGATCACACCAGTATTGTGCATGTGTGACTATGATGCACAATATGAATTAACTAATCATTCAGACTTAATGTGATTCCATTTAACTAAACAGGTCTCTGTACTAAAAACTAGGGCTACGTCACTTTGCGATCACTGCAAAATGGCTGCCACTCGTGCATAACTATGTAATCAAAGGGTGACGGGCTAGTCTTCAATAGCAACAATATAACTCACAGCAAGGAAAGCATTGCGCTTCCTTGACAACGGGTTCAGTACACCGAAAGACTAGGTAGGGGCAGCACACACAGTGGAGACATAGAGCAGCTTATGATTGCTAACGTTCTTTTTTTAATGATTGACGAATGGCAAGGTTATCAGCACCCACCTAACTCAGTTGCTTTGTTATTTTTCTGTTTTGTGGCACAATTGGTCCGGTTGACAATTTCGAATCGATTACCTTACTTGTGTGAATATATTGGGGATCGCAGTCCTCACCTTTCCGCAACTCCGAGGCGACTATAGAAGTATAATTGTTTTCATACAGTGTTTGTGGACTGTATAAAGTATTTAATAGCAACGAGTGTTCCATAAAATAATTTGTATTCAACATACATGAAATAGATGAGTATGGGACACCACCCACAATACCAATAGGTGAGAAGTGAGTAACTAATTGACAATGGGTAATTGATAGCTTAATATTGAGCTGTGGATTAGGTGGGGTTTTATTGAATCAGTGGCACTATACACGCCACACTAATTGATGATGATCATATGTACCTTTCTTTCTGAGATAGATCCTGAATTTAACAAGCACTGAAGTACATTACATTACTCACACACAATTAAATACAAATGTTGTGACATTGAGCACGTAACCATGATGCCCTGCGACTAACTCCTTGTCCTCTTTGATTTCTCTTTCTCTTGTCATGTTTGTTTGTGCATTCATCGATACACGAATTTGGTTGTGTCAATAATTTGGGCATGTTTGTGCATTGTATCTTTTCTATTTTTATCTATCCATGGATGGTGTCAATTAATGTGACTAATGTATTTTGTTCTTTCAATTGTCTTACCATGATGGTACCTAACCTGGATATCACCGGATATGACACTGGTGTGTGCATGTATACAATTTTGCACGTTTTTTAATTTTAATTTGCTTTGCATATGTTGCTTTAATTCAGCCGCAGATGAAGAGCGTGAGCTTGAAACACGTGTCAGGCTGACAACAATAAATTAATTCTGAAATATATCAACATACCTGAAACTCACGCAACCTCAACATTTGGACATTTCGCACAGTGTGAATGTACCCATGTGTTTGTACGCGTAACTAAGCTTTAGAAGGGGAGTTTTATATGTGCTCGCTTTCACTGCCTACTAGGTAATCCCATAGGTACCTGAAGCTGTGTGCAAGTTTCCAGTCAAAAAAACGTTCCATCACGTCTCCAATTACTTAAACATTTACAGATTGAAATAGTCACTGCTAATAACAAAGAAATAACTTAAAGTAATTTCCCAGGCTTTACAAATCAAACCCTGCTCCATCAAGTAAAAGGTGAAGCCCACTTAGCGAAATAGTGGTCCACGCCTGGCGTCCTGAGAGCACAGAAGCTGCATGTTTGTCTCTCCTTTTGTTCTGCAGGCTGGCCCTGAAGGAGACATTATGGGCACTGCGTGTGGAGGAGAGAGGGCACTGTTTTCCCCAACAAAGGCTGCAGAAGCGTAGTCCTTTAGGTTGTGATAAAGTGAAATGAGAAAAGCTTTAATATTCACCTTGCCACATAGTGCAGTACCGGTACTCTCTTTCAGGCATGAGAAGTGCAGGAACTGAAATGCTAAAAAATAAGAAGTGCAGGTACTGAGGGCCGGGTAGTACCGGCCCATTTAAAGCACTGGATATGAGACGTATGACCAAGTTTCACAACATTCTGTGTTTTTTGTCCTTATTTCTCTACGGGACCCAGTGTCCCAACAGGCAGTGTTTCTTTAGACAAGTGTTCCCATACTTTGTTATGGGAATTGTGAATCAGTTTCCCAGCATGCAATGTTTCTTTATGCAACTGTTCTCTCATTTCACTATGTGAATTTTAACTCAGTTTACCAACATGTAGTGTTTATTTAATATGTGCCTTGAGACTCAAATTGTCAGAATGTTGTTTTTCTTTCATTTCATACATTGAATGGTACATGTCAAGTAGTTTTGGCCAGGGGCTACTCTGCTCTGGCCATACTTGTCCATGTTACTCCTTGACTCTTAGTATCTCCCCTGCTCTCTTGGTTCTGCCTGCCTTCCCTCCTCCTTAGAGGTCTGCAGTCTTTCCTCCCTGGCTCGCATTTCACCGGCTGCTCATGTCTTATCCTGTTGTCTTCTCAGGACCTTGTCTTTGTAAATGTGGACACAGGGGTTCGGTCTGATGGCTCTTGTAGGGCGCTTCTAGATGCTCTACCTCATCACCAGGTCTTCGCCATGATGGTACCATTACTGTTTCCGTCCACACTGCTGCTGATGCCTTCAGTTCCGGCCATACCACAGTGCCTTCCTGTCTACTCAGGGGTTTGTTTGTGACTCTTTGGTAGCAGGGCTTGGCTGCCTAGATTATGCCTCTGTTTACAGGCGAAATATCTTGCATCTGCTACTCGACAGGCAAGTGCTCTTCACAGTAGTCCAAAGACTCCACAGATACCACTGAGCATTTCGAAGTTTGTCCCGGCCCCCAGATGCAATCACCTGAGAGTAGGATTGGAAGACAGACTCATGTAGATTGTGGGATCGGACTGTCGCCAAACAGGATTAATTAAAAGTGTTTTAACGATGATTCTCTTGATGACTGTAGAAGTGGTCCTTCCCATCACTGCGTGGAGTGATACCCAGGCACAACATCTAACAGGGTGCAACTTTATTTTAATTGTGTGCAAGGTGTGTGCTACGTACAATTTACAGTTCTTATTCTAATTCCAAATATATTCCTAAATGCAGGGCAGGACATATTGTTATGTATGCCTCGTGAACCGCCCCTCGTCTCAAAACACCCACCTTGAACTATGAAACATGCAGGAAGATAAAACTGGCAACTCTTGGGTTGTCTATACTGAAGAGTTTGTGTGTGATACTTTTTTGGCTCCAATATTCATTCCAGCAAATATACATGATTTCTGTTGGATCGTATGGTTAGAATGTGGGTTTTTAGGCATTCACTGGACTACCACTAGGTAGCAAATCGCACTTGATTCCAGTTTCATCTTGAACCTGTACATTGGTGCCTGACTGTATCTATTGTTTTTTTTTTTACTTAACCAGTAGAATGTCTCCACTGGCTACATATTGTCCAATGTGCCAGACCTACACGCCGTACTTAACCTAGTAGAAAGCATTTGTAACTGGTCAAATTAAATTTTGACAAATTGTCAAAAGTCAAGGAAAAGAAATGTGATACATTTTTCAAAGAATAACAGTTTTCTTCTAGGCCATCGAAATATTATTGTTATATATATTTTGTTTACATGACCTTTATAACATTATCCATTAGCACCCTCATCCTGCTATTTACTATAGTTGACCCAATCAAAAAGCCCAGAGTGCAATATATAGCTCATGATATAACCCACTTTCTGAGCATTTCAAGTTGTTCAGGCGTGGTTCCCTCCTCAAGCCCACACATGCATCCAGTCCCCCACTTACCTCACCATTCTTGCAGGGTGCCTGACACACGTTTTGGCTGTACAACATCACCTGTCGCCTTTACCCATCTAAATTTGCTTACTCCAAACGGTGAAGCATGCAGAATTTGCCTGGTGGCCATTTTGGATTGATATTTTAAGTTCCATGTGCATTTCTGCCACCAAGCATTATTTGAAAGGTGGCCATTTTGGATTGGGAATCTTTGTACTTTAGAGTTTCATTTTTCTTCCTCGGGCGGGTGACCGAAGGGGAAAAACGAGACTCAAAATAAAGGTGCTCCTAGCTTTATAGTCATGATGATTGCTAAGGATAATGACTTTCCACTAGTGAATGATCTCAACTACACCTCAGCCAGTAAATTGATCATGACCACCTCTTTGGTTAATAAGGTGTCATTTTCACAGCACTTTAAAACTACAGGAAGCGTGCATGCAATGCTACGTAAAACATGACTTTTCATTTTTTTCAAATGTTTACATCTTTATGATAATCCTTACTACTATTATTGTTGTTTCTGTTATTATTATTAAAATTATTATTCACGTTTATATGTCTTTAACCGTGTTTTTTTCCATGGTGTTTTTACTATGAGCTTACACCCAAACGCACAACAGAACTGTGTTTTACTTAATGAAAGATACCCAATCCGGCAGGCTGGATGGGAGATAATGACAGAGGCCCAAATTATAGGCCCAAGCGCAGTGAGGGCCTTAACGATGGTCCCTGGTGCTGTTAACACCCCATCCGGACTGCCGGATAGGGTATCATTGCTACTAGCACCCCAGGTTTGCAATTTGCTGACAGCAATGTATTTTGTATGAATGAATGGGACACCAATATGGCTGCCACAGAACTGGAAGACAGGACTCCAAGCAGAGCCTTTCTTCCATTTCCATGGCAGTTTAGGAGACTGGAGCCGACATTGCCAAAACAATATGTTGAATGGGGTAGGAGGGAGGGGAGGGAACTGTGACCGAGGCAAGGGCATTTGAGGGGAAGATGGCAGGCAACAGCCATCAGGGTGCTTGGAATGCAGGCTTGTATCGTTAGATTCAGCCTGTGATCCAAGTGACCTGATTGGCTGGCTCCCCGCCCCGGGTGCTAATGGATTCAAACACATGATAGGCACTGCTTGATAAATATTGGTCCCATGTTGTAACTGGCAGATCAAAACACAATCTATCAATTATGGAAACCGATTGTCTCTCAGGGGAAATAATGATTAATATATGCATGAGTGAATTTTAGATAGGAAGTGTTCATTAACGTTATATCATTGTAATTCATGTTCTATTTTATACTAAGATGAGATTAAAAGTTTATTATATATTGCATATAGATGTTTTGTTAATGTTTGTATTATATGAAAGGTTAATTGTTGAACCAAAAAACACTAATTCTAAAAGAGTTATCCTTTCTAATATTATTGTGGTTTCTTATTTACATGTCTTTACCAGTCTGCTGTGTCATGGTGTTTTTTACTGTGAGCGAACACACAACAGAACGGTGTTTTACTGGATTCGAACACATGCTTCGCACAGTTTGATGCTTGCTGTGTCTACAAGAGGGAGCTGCTTAAATAGCTTCAGACTCCAAAACTCACTTTACCAGTTAGGCAGCTTCAGGAATGAATGCTAGAAACCGCAGTGTTTGCTTCACATTCTGCGTGACATGCCAATGTGAACTGTTTTCATGTGTAACTCTTACAATTATGTAATTGTTTTTTGTGGTTGGGGTTATTCGTTTTGACTATTAGGTGGTGCTTAAGCGCCACCTATAAGCCGAATCTATTTCATTGGCATACAGTTAGGAAGAAGATTACATGTAAGGAGAGACACATAGGATGTGTGTGTTGTTTATTTGCCCACACTTCACTGCCCATAACCAGGCTAACACCTTTGGCCATTCCAACCCATTACCTGACACCCTCCCTCCCCCTGCCAAAAACCCCATCCTTCTCGGACGTTTTTAAACTAGCTCTAACAAGCAGTAGCATTGCACCCTGGTCTGTCAGTGTTATCGCTGAGCAGTGTGCTGGGAGTTCATGGCGTAATTGCCGTTGTAAAAGAGCCACTTTTGTAATAAAAATGTTTCTGTTAAAAACACGAATTGGCAAAGCCAGCAATTGTGGCTTGTGTATAGGTATCAGAGCAGCATCTGCCAGGCACTGTTGGCATATGCCCAGGTAGTTGCACCATTGTCCAACTGTTATGCCCATATATACCTTTACCGAGGTATAACCATTATGGCAGTGCTTGGCAAATGCCTACCCTATGTCTACACAAAAGCCAAAACTGTTGGCTTTGCCAATGCTGCTTTTTAGATGGATGCTTTATGGGAGAAACGGAAGAGGACAAAAGGAAAAGACCTTTGTCGGGCAAAAGAGTGGGAAAACGAGGTAGGGTATTATTCAGATGCAATCCTGTAGTACCAACTGTTGAGGGATGGCATTATTGAGGCTGGCGTATTCGAATGCTATCCTGTAAATCCAAATGTTGAGGAAGGGCATTATTGAGGCCGACTTATTCAGATGCTATCCTATAAAACCAAAACTGTAGGGAGGGCATTATTGAGGCCCACGTATTTGGATGTTATCCTGTAACACCTACTAGTGAGCGAGGGGGAATCGGCCAAAATGACTGAGTTGAAAATTCCGAATGGCCGAAAAGTTCGACCATATCACGCATTCAGTACTGTGGGCTTCGTGGGTGTTCCCCGCACCGTTGCTCACTATATTGTGAGCAGGGGATGTGGGGGTCTCCCCCGCAGCCATCCCGAAAAAAAGAAGAAACAAAAAGGAAAGGACCCCACGGTGCCGGTTCCCGATCAAGGAAGTGAAAGGGAACAGGCATCGCAGGGACACAGCGAATCGGCAGCAAGGTAAATAGGGGTTGGGGTGTGGGTAGTGGTGTGGGCCAAGTCAGAAATGTTCAAGGGAGAAAAGACCAAAGGTTATTTCGGAAAAATAATCTTCAGTCTTTTCTCCCTCTGTCTTTCAACCCTGATATGAGGCAGGGCATTATTGAGGCAGATGTATTCAGATACTATCCTGTAAAACCAACTGTGAAGCAGGGCATTATGAGGCAGATGTATTAGATACTATCTTGTAAAACCTACTGTTGAGGGAGGGCATTATTAAGGCAGACATATCCAGATGCTATCCTGTATAACCTACTCTAGAGGGAGGACATTATCGAGTCAGGGATATTCAGATGCAATACTGTAAAATATACTGTTGAGGGAGGGCATTATTGAGGCAAACAAATTCAGATGGTATCCTGTAAAACCTACTGTTGCCCATTGACAAATAATTTCCTCTTGTTCCTTTTACCCCACAGAGCACTTTCTGTATACACCACGGGGCAAACTCCACATGAAATTCTAACACATATTAAAGGATAGTTCCGGGACTTTTTTTTTATTGTTCCTACGGTTCGGCCATGTGTTTTTAAGCATAAATCGGTAGATCGTAGAAAACTTTCCTATGGACCTTACCCGACTTTTCGTCCATTAACGCACTCGAAATCAGCTGCCATTTTGTGATAATCCTATCATTTCCCCCCATCGACCTGGCTCACCTGGGTTTGCGGCACTAAATCAAATCCCCCGCCCCTGAGCCTGACATCAGCAGACGCGTACCACCCATTTCCCAACGCCAAAGCACGTTTCGTGTCAACAATCGCTGCACCTCAGCTAATGAAGTGTCGCCATGGAAATGGCAGGACGCCTCTTTCCTCAATAAGTATAAACACACCGTTTCACAACACACAGCAGCAGATTTTCGATTCCATTACTCTCTCTGTTTTACTTTGAGTATTCTGTGACTCGTTTCTGTGCTCTGGTCAGCTACCTTCGCCGCTTCTAGGCCTTGTGAACACCTGTACCATCTCTGTAAATTATTTTACTTTCTTTACCACACAATGGCTACAATAATGCCCTATATGTACGAGCCCGAGTACACCGAGGAGGAACTACTGGAAAGGCAAGCACGCGAAAACGATGGGGATTCGGACGGCAGTTGGGAGGACCAGTCAACGGATGAAGAGCCTGGACCATGTCGCATGGACAGCGTCTCCACCTGGTGCACGTGCAATCGGTGTGAGCTAATGCCAACTGAGGAGGAGAACTGCTGCTGCCGTGAAAATTCCGGGTGCTTGGCCTACATTTCGGAAGGCGAGCCAAGTCCGCAATGCATCACCGAGCTGCCAGAGTTCAGGGAAGCCTGCCTCTCACGGACCGTGTTGAGGATGATGATGGTGCTTATGCACGAACTTCGCGGCACTGTTCGTCCGCGTAATCCGAGTAACGAGTAAGTATACTCTGGTTGTGATGTCAGTGATGCCACTACTATTTCATGGTCGTCTCCCACATATAAAATTACATCTACATATCATTCGAACGCATGTAAATTGGTTCCATATTGTGCATTTTCTAGATAGAATTTTTTTCAAAGCAGAATGACATTTTTTACCTGAATCGACATTGATAAGAAAGTTTTGTCATTTTAATACAGTTTGCATCTTTCTTTTTCACAGGTGGTACAGGCTGGTGGCCTATCGTTGCTTCACTTGGTGGCTTCACGGGAGGCTCGGACACCGCGTTCGGAGAGTAATACCTGCCTGTGCGGTACTTGCCATTAGACAACATTTCCCCAGCGACAGTGGACAATACCGCGGATTTTCCCTGGATGTGCTGCAACCGGAACTTTACAATGTGTAATGTTTATTATTTATGTTCAATTGAAATTAAGATCTAAAATAAAACCCAACATATATTTTAACAATGGTTGTTTTGATTTTTTAAATGAATCTAGTGTGTCTCCATTGAATAGTCTTCCTGTGCCTTGTCTTGTCACACCACATGTCTCTGGCCAGCATCCTCCCTCACGCTGGCCGCCCACCTTCAATCCACATAACCGTTGAACCCATATGCAGCAGACATACATATGTTATTTTGCGGGTTGGCATCAAGCCTCCCGGCCTTGCCTCCTCCCCCAAAAATACTTACCACACCACTTTGTTCAAGCGTTGGCAATAAAAGGCCGTTGGATTTTATTGATACAAAACATGGTTATAGGTAAATAATCAATATGGTTGATCATAATAAATCATCCTTTTGGGCACCGGGTACAGAGATGACCCCCTCTGGCCCGTGCGGCCTTGCCACCACAGGCCAGCCTGCTGCTGACTAACTGCCTAGGCATCCAGGGTCTCCAGGGTGAACTGCACCCATATATTCTCCTGGGAGGGTGAGGTATTTATAAACTCACCCCCCTGCCTTCCATGTACTAGATCCTGCAGCCTGCCTCTTACATGCAGTTAGATGGCCTCTCCTTGGTGAGGCCCTGCGGCAAACGAGTCTTGTCTGCACGACCACCGCCCCAATCCACCCCCCGCCCTATCAAAGGCAGTTCGCACCGGGGTACTTGTGCTGGCAAGTGGAGCTGTCAGGGAGCGATAAAGGCCAAGAGGTGCCAAAGACCATGTACACTTCAAAGTGGTCTATAGAGCATGGGTTGTTGTTCCCATGTCTACCTCCAGACCCCGTGTCTCCTGCCAAGCATCCCCCCTCACGCTGGACGCCCCCCTGCAATCCACATAAGTGTGTCTCCATTCACGAGTCTTCCTGTGTCTTGTCTGCACGACCACCGCCCCAATCCACCCCCCAGCCCTATCAAAGGCAGTTCGCACCGGGGTACTTGCGCTGGCAAGTGGAGCTGTCAGGGAGCGATAAAGGCCAAGAGGTGCCAAAGACCATGTACACTTCAAAGTGGTCTATAGAGCATGGGTTGTTGTTCCCATGTCTACCTCCAGATCCCGTGTCTCCTGCCAAGCATCCCCCCTCACGCTGGACGCCCCCCTGCAAACCGCATAATGCCACGACATATTCACGTCATTCATTCACAAACACACCCCTGTTTCGAATTCTTTATAACCCACTTCATATTTCTAATGAGAACTTCTTTGCGCTTTGCTAGTCAACCCGTGAAGGTGCTGGTTTTCTGCTCTTCATCTCTGTGAACTTCCGTGACCACTTCGAGCAAACTCGTCAGTTTGCAACCTGTGAACTGCTCCCTGTTCTACGACAAGAAACTACTCTGATCCCTGCATCTAACTGTTTGTTCGTCAAGGTAAGGCCATGTACCATAATCATTTTGCGTCCAATTTTTTAATTTATATCTATTTGCTAGTAGTCATCAAATTGCATCCATGTTTTCTTTTCGTTCAAGACAGTACATGCAAGGAACTAGTCACATGTTCTGAGTTTAGTCAAATTATTTTTCTATTTTTTTAAAGTTATTCAAATACTTATCCGCATGTGAATAACGTGTATAGTTCCAAGAACCAAAACGAACCTTGCATTGAACCTTTTATGTGTCATTTAATTTTTTAACACATTGGTATTCATAGAGAATTGTTGATCTTTACTTTTCAGAACTTTCCACAATGCCTGCCTGTTCCATTGGCGGTTGCCCTTCGAAGACCCATAAAAAATCTGAAGGTACTATAATGCATGTTTTCCCTAAAACAATAGATCAGATAAGAGAATGGGTCCGATACTGCGGATATCCACCGTCTGAGCTTGAAAGTAGAGTCCTAGAAGTCTTTGCGGACAAGAGGGGTGATCGATACCGCATCTGCAGCAGGCACTTTAGCTCAGACATGTACTCCACATCATTGCTAATAAAGAAGAACACACCGCGAGCGAAGCGAAAATTGCTCTCAACCGCTATTCCCACTCTATTCGTCCACATCCCTCCACTGGTGAGTCAAGTTTACGGATTTAGCTCTCGGGCTTGCGGTAGTGTGTAGCATTAGCTAACAATAATTTCCCCATTTATGTATCCACTCAATATGAAGGCGGAAGATTCTCCATCCGTGTCGTTATTGCAGTCATCAGCCACTTCAAGCGCCTATCGGGTAATCTTACTTAGCTATTCTGCCACTGACTTGTTTTAGGCATGTAAATCAATAGTTTTAGTTTATCGTGTAATTATTTTACCTAATGGTACACCCTAGTACTCGTCCTCTAGTCTTTGTTTTCAGTTATAATTATTGTTATCCAAAATAATGCAAGTACTGTCTTTCAGGGAGATGCTGAGGAGTCCAACGCATTGACGACAACCGTTGATGTCACTCAGATGCTCGAGGTACGTTTCCGGACAGTTCCATCGATGGAGATCATCAGATCTTGCATTCTTGTAGCGTGATTGTTACACACAATGTTTCTTTCGTTTTTAGCCATTGATATGTCCTTCTGTCGTCGCCCTCCTATGTGTCTTCTTTTTTCAATATTGTGTTCATTACTAATGAAAGTCCTATGTTTCAGGGAGTCGATGGAGCATTAGTCCAAGAAGAAGGGGGAGCATGCAGTTACGGGTCGGCGCAATGTTCTACAAGAACATCACCCCTAGTAGTTGATGCAGATCTCTGGGTGGTGACACTTCCAACGATCGAGCAAATCGAATCATATTTAGATATCCATTACTTATTTTAGACAACTGATCATTTGTGCAGGTCTATTTAGATGAGCCGTTGACGCCTGCACAAAGTTTATGTTCTTTTTAACAAAATAGAAAACCATACTAATGCAATTACTGTGTTTCAGGGAGTTGCTGAAGCGTCATCTTCAATAATATCATCAATGGAAGTCTATGCGGAGCCCGAGGTATGGATCTTGACAGTTCCATCTAACTAGATCAACAATGCGTGAATAATTGTCGTTTGAATGTTCTACACAATGCGTTCATTCGTGTTTTGCTATTGAGATGTACGTGGGTATTGGTCCCCAAGTACATTTTGTGTTTTCAATATTATTATACATACTAATGAAAGTTCTATGTTTCACGGAGTCGATGGAGCGTCAGTGCGTGATCGATGTGCTTATCATGAAAATATAGTCGTTGCAGCACAAGAGGAAGTGGAGACATGCACACACGAGTCGGAGCAACAGCGTCCTGATGTTGAAGTTCGAGGCAAGAAAGTTTCAAAGAAAAGAAAGCAAAAGAAGGTTAGTGTCCTGGTCACTATATTATGTTGTTTTTCACTGTTAATAGTTCAATACTGTAAGTTGTGTTTAAACTGAACATCCCTTTTCCAATCTGTCCTCTAGTTGCGAGTGGGTGTACGAACTAGATCTACACAGACAGTGAAGCGAACGAGAGATGTTGCTTGTCAAACCTTTTGGCAGGGACTTGAGACTGGAGATGCATCGTGCCAATGGGAAGAATATGAAGTGATTGACAACGGAGCTATACCACCACCAGCCATTGATAGTGAATGCCCTCCTGGTAGTTCGAATGCAGTCGGAGATCAATTCACAGAATCCACACCCGCAAAAACTAAGACCGCGAGAAAGTTGAAGAAATTGTTTTATTCACCCATCGCCGGAGAAGGAACAGATGTTGCAATGGAAGAGAAAGAAGTGGACGACAATGAAACACCATCAATATCACTGAACATAGCGGAAGACGATATCAGAGATTCTACCTTTCATGTGAGTGACATGTCCTCAACGTTACAGGCCGAACCAGCTGGGATGCAGAGTGACAGTATAAGGAAAGAGGCCAAATTCATTGTATTCGATAGTTGTTTGATTGTGTTTGATTGATATTATTATTAGGATGAAATGTGGGCATTTGGTTGGTGGGGAAGTATGTGGGGAGCCATTGATTAATGTGACTCGTGCAATTCGAGGCACTAACCTTAAAATACATGCCACCTGTACAAAATATCATCCTTTCTCATGGTCTGCACAACCCATGCTGGGGCAACTGCCAGCAGGCAATCTACTTTGTGCAGCGGCCGCACTTTTTAGTGGTTCAAGTTTTAAAAAGTTAGAGTATTTCTTTCAGTTTGTGGGAATCCATTTCATTGCGAAAACTCAGTTCTACAAATACCAAATCGATTATCTATTTCCAGCCATTAGCGAAGCTTGGAGAATGGAAAAAAATGTCTATTAATAGTACATTCGCGGGCAAACGGTTCAGGCTAGCCGGTGATGGACAGTGCGACAGCCCAGGATTTTCAGCCAAGTACTGCACCTACCACTTTCAGGACATGGAAAGTAAGAAAATTGTGAGTTCGGTGGTCGTGCAGGTGTCACAAAGTACATCCTCAGTGGCCATGGAGAAAGTTGGCTTTGTAGCATCATTGCAAGAACTACAATCGCGGGGAATGGTGATCGACCTGATAGCCATGGACAGACACGTTTCAATTGCCAAGACAATGAGAGAAGAGTACAAAAATATAAATCACCAATTTGACGTATGGCATCTTGCAAAAACAATCAATAAAAAAATGTCGGCTGCAGGTAAAAAAAAAGATATGCAAGGTATTTCACAGTGGTCCAAGTCAATCAGCAACCATCTTTGGTGGAGCTCAAAAACATGTGGAGGGTCGTTGGAAATTCTACTGGAAAAATGGCGGTCAGTAATGCTACACTGTAGCAACGTTCACCGCTGGACCACAAACCAACATTTCCACAATTGTGAACATGGCCATTTGTCCACAGAGGAGGCACGGAAGAAGAAGTGGTTGATTCCTTCATCACCCACTCACAAAGCGATTGAAAAGATTGTATTTGATAAAACTATAACAAGAGATTTGAGGGGACTCACGGAATTCTGCCACACAGGAGATTTGGAGGTGTTCCACAATATGTGCCTAAAGTACAGGCCAAAACGATTGCATTTTGGCATGGAGGGCATGATAAATCGGACTCTTCTAGCGGTCTTGGCACATAACCATAATGTTGGCCGTCAACAAAGTGGGACGACCGGAACTTTAGGGACGCTTCGCTACAATAAGGCCTTCACTAAAAGAAGTAAACAATGGGTGATCAAACCAGTGTTTCAGGATATGCAATATGAGTTTATTGAGAGACTTATTGTTGATGTCCTAGATAGGCACATACATGGAGTTGTGAACGAACCTGTGCAGGGGACAACTGCATTGCCACCCAACATTGCCTCTGTTCCATGTCCACCTAAAGCAGAGCTCATTGAGAAATACACATCACGGTTTAAATGATTGTAATTTGATTGTCTGTTCTCTCGAGTCTCCTCATGTTGCAGGCCCATTGAATATGTGTATCTATGTAATGTGTAAATAAAAGTGATTGCTCAGTGTACGTGCAATGTGTCTCTCCACCGTTGCCCCTCCCTTCACCGTGCAGTTGTGCGAACCACCCGGGTGTCACCTGTGACTTTGCTCTGGAGTCTCCTCATGTCGCAGGCCCATTGAATATGTGTAGCTATGTATTGTGTAAATAAAAGTGATTGCTCAGTGTACATGCAATGTGTCTATCCAACCTTGTTCATTTGCGCATTAAATTAAACCAAACAGTAATATAAATCATTTTTCAAAAAATATAGAATGTCTCCGTATTTATGGTTCTCTGGGGCTGCAAATGCACGCAGACAAAATGCAAAGATGGAGTGTAAATTTCAAGTCCTGTGAGATGGCCTTACACTGAATGTAGCTAACTAGGAATGTGTGCTCGTTCAAAGTGAAGGACAGCTGCTTTGATTTTTTGCTCGGGTGCCGGAATGGCCCACGACTCAGTATAAGGTTCTATTGTTATTTGACCTTGACAGGCCGGGACCATCCCGAAAGACTTCTTTTTGGGGGTGTGGTGCAATAACGTAAACGATAATGAATATAATTTCAGAAACGAAAGCCATTTAATGTTCGTTCATTAGAAGAAATAACGTCGGCATAGAAGGAGTGGTATTTCGGGGCTGCCCTACGCACAGACACAATGGAAAATGCAAATATAATGTAAGTAACTCTTTAGATGAGTTTATACCGCAATTTAATTACTATACAGTAGCTTTAAAGACGGGTTAAGTTGTACTTGTTCGTTCTATGTGGCATATTGTTTTGTACCGCGCACTATCTTGAGGAGAACCATCTCCTTTTATGGAAGCACCTCAAAACCTTCCTCTTTGCTTCTGCTTTCTCTCTCCCTCTCCCCTGCTACAACTGGTCCACTGTCTACGACCTCGGTCCTGGGCCCTTCCACTCTCCACCTGCACTGCCTCCCTGTCAACCCCTGCACTGGGGGACTGTCTCAGTATCCTACAGCCCCCCCTTCCCAGCACTTGTTCTGCACTTACCTTGCACTCGCCACCAGCTGGCCCTATGTATTTATTATTTTATGCTACTTACCTTGTACTCCACTTCCCCCCTCCCCTTCCCCTTGCACTTTTACCTTCCCCCTACCCCTGCACTTGCGCGATCTGAATGACACCTGGCCTAGTAGGATCATTGTCTGTCTTCTCCTTGTCCCCCCCCCTCCTTGCCTCGCCACGCCTTGAAACACTTGTGTATGGGCGCGTTGCAAATGCCATATTATATCATATCAGTGACGAAGTGGTCCACTGGCGCTCAGGCGGCTCTGAAAAAGGCAGAGGAGAGGGGGTGGGTTACTGGAAATGACGTATAATACCCAGTTGCACTGTCCTAGCTATGAAATAATTTCCCGACCTAATATATAAAATGAATAATTTTAATAAAGATCTGATGGTGAGACTAATTTCATTTTTTATGTTTTTAAAACAGGTACATCCTTCATTATTGTATGTGTCACGAGTACCAGACACCGGCGGATGGCTTTTACAACCGCCAGTTGCTTCTCCGCGTGAACAACGTTACCACCCTGACCATTTTATGGGACGATCGCCAAGTACAAGTATGCCCTTACGCGGTACTAATGGCTAGATGCAACATACATACCGTTGTGGTGGCCTAGTGCCTTGTTGTTGGAACAGCCATGCGATTATCAGTGCGACCGAAGAGCTTATTTTATCGTAAACCAACACCCTGTGTACTGCACACGAACATCGCTTGCCTCAAGACGAACTATTTTGGATCGAGAGCAAAGAAAAATGCAAATCGCTGAATATTCTCTAAACATTTGATGTCAAATAAATGTACTTTACCAAATTTACAATCTTGCGGTTTGATTTAAAAGTACAGTTTCATATTCCGAATTGTGGCGCGCTGTGTTGTGAGCTGATCTGTGTTGGTTTCCGGGTTTTGTGTGGAGTCGCGTAGAAGACGCCTGGGCGCGTTTGCCTACGCAGCACAGTCACGTCACGGATAGAGGCGGGGAATATGAATGTTTTGATAAAGTCTGTTTCAGGGGCGGGGGATTTGATTTAGTGCCGCAAACCCAGGTGAGCCAGGTCGATGGGGGGAAATGATAGGATTATCACAAAATGGCGGCTGATTTCGAGTGCGTTAATGGACGAAAAGTCGGGTAAGGTCCATAGGAAAGTTTTCTACGATCTACCGATTTATGCTTAAAAACACATGGCCGAACCGTAGGGACAATAAAAAAAAAGTCCCGGAACTATCCTTTAAGTATTTTAAAAACAAGTGGTATTTAAAGCACCTATTTTCAAAAGATCACCACATTTTTTAAACAATGTTCTATTGTGTTTAGCCTACACAAATAAGCTTTTCACAAAAGAAAACAGTAATATACAGCAAAAACAAGAAATAAAGAGTTCTCAAATCTTGCAAAATAAAGACATAGGATGAAAAAAACATTACTACAAAAATAATAATAACATTTCAAAGTACAGCAATCTGTTCAACTGAATGAATCCTAGAGAGGTTATTGGCGAGGTTAAATCCCAAATACCTCACTGATGACACCCAATCCAGAGGCTGATCACCCACCTTCCAGATAAAAGCTTTAGGAAATTTTTTGGTGGAAAATATAACGACCTTAGATTTTTGGCCATTGATTTTAAATTATTTTGTACAGCGTAATGATGAAATAAGATAAATTTCCTGCGGAGGCCAATTGGAGTCTTGTCTAAAAGAATGATGTCATCAGCAAAGGCCAGCCAGTTTAGAATTAGTTTGCCCATCTTTACCAGATTTGTAGTTCCTGCCCCCCAAAGGGCTGCAATATCCGAGGCATAAAGGATGAAAAGGGTTGGATCAACCACACAGCCCTGCCTAAGCCCCACAAAGGTAAGGATCGGGGCAGAGGTTGCCCCCTCCCTCATCAACCTGACCCTTAGCGATGATCCACTATGCAGCAGTCCCAGGATCTGTACCATTTTGAGTGGAACTTTCCACTGTAGGAGTTAGCTCCAAAAGGTCTCCTGACTTACCGTGTCGAAAGTATTGGAGATGTCTATGCAGGCCATGTAAACTGGGCCCACCACCCCTTTTTTACAGCTGCAGAGAGATGGGAAGTAATGGTGCCATTTAGTGATGTCCCCATACCAGATCAAAACCCCATCTGATGTTAAGAGAGAAGGTACCACCTAATTATGAATTGAGATCCCAAGAGATGTTTACATCATGGGTTACATAGAGAGTACTCCATCCAAGAATCAGGTACTGCCAAAGGCCGGGTATGACAACATCCAAAAGAGCTGAAAGGGGCCCTTAGGGGTCCCTCGTGATATGGAAACAAGGCAATAACCATACACGAAAGGATGCGCCAGACACGAGGTTCAAATTCCCAATGCTAGGGTTTATTGCAAGCAAAATAGTCCCAATTGGCCAACTGTGGTCTCACGCCCCGTGATGTGTATTCTCTAGACCTCGAGGGACGAAAGAGAGCGAATTACGTACATCAGTTACATATATACAAAATGCATATCATACAATCAGCTATGTCATGTTTAACACCCCCCTTTTATTGAGTTTCTTTGAACTCGGGATGATGATGGACATTTCCGACGAGTATGACAATTATGACACTTTCATTGTCTATTCTAGTAACAATGTGCAATTTAGAAAGTGCGGAGGCATCAATAGTTGTTGAACAGAACACGGTGCTTCTGTTCTTGGAAGCAAGCTGCACACGGGGGAAGAGTCACATTCCAAGCTTTGCTATCTATGAGGTGCTATTCGTGTCCTGGGAGCCGACACGTTCTAAAGGGTTTTGCGAAGGGGGGCCGTAAGAAGAACATAATTCAAGCCTTTAGCTGCTTTATTCTAACATATTCTATCATCGTACGAGACTGGCTGGCAGCTGTGAAATGATTAAATGCCCTGCAGCTCTCCCTCAAGGCTACAGAGAGGGGGCGTGGGCATTCCTTTCTGGGCGGCTCATGAGGAGTTTCAACGAACTCCTCAGTCCCCCGGCCTTGCCCTTTCATATTCAGACAACAATGTTAACAGTTGAGCTGAGTAAGCAGAATTCGCAAGAATTGCAAGCTGCAAAGCAGTTTAGACAGAAAGCAATAAGCAATGGTTAACAAGCAAAATGGCGATTCTTGCTACGTTTAAAATGGCCGCTTGTTGGTCAAGCATAGCAGTCTGTATTTCTATAATTCTGTGCATAAAACGGTTGGCCTTCGGCCATCAAGCTACGTCTGTCATCCAAATGAAGGGTATTCAGTTTTCGAGAGTGACAGAGCAAGTAGTGCCAAAAGATGGGTATGAAGAGATCCAAACAGCAAACACTGCCAAGGACTCAGTATGATGAGATATTAAGAGCAAGCACTGCCAAAGCATGGGTGCGATGAGATCCAAAGTCCAAGAATAGGGAAAGGTAGAGTATAACACAGTCTAAAGTGCAAACACCTCCAGAATATCGGGTATGATAAGAATCAAAAGAGCAAGTACTGCCGAAGGCTGGGTATGACGAGATCCAAAAGAACAAGTACTACCAAAGGACGGGTATGATGAGATCCAAACAGCAAGCTCTGCCAAGGTCTCAGTATGATGAGATCTAAAGAGCAAGTACTGCCAAAGGATGGGTATGATGAGATCCAAAGACCAAGAATAGTCAAAAGTTGGGTATAATGCAATCTAAATTGCAAACACCTCCAAAATAGCGGGTATGACAAGAACCAAAAGAGCAAGTAATGCCAAAGGATGAATATGATAAGATCCAAAGAATACACACTGCCAAAGTGCTAATGGCTGAGTACTATGAACCCCAAAGAGCAAGGGCAGCAAAAGGCTAGGTTTGATAAGATCCAAAGAGCAAGCACTGCCAAAGACCGAGCATTATGAACACCAAAGAGCATGCACTGCCAAAAGCTGGACATGAGGAGATCCAAAGACCAAGCGTGGTCAAAGGTAGGGTATGACACAATTCATAGTGCAAACAGCCCCAAAATACTGGTATGAGAAGAACCAAAAGAGCAAGTACTGCCTAAGCATGGGTATGATGAGATCGAAAGAGAAAACATAGCCAAAATCTGGGTATGAAGGAATCCAACAATCCATGCGCTGCCAAAGGCTGGGTATGAGGAGATCCAAAGCCTGAGATAGCCAAAGGTGGGGTATAACACAATCCAAAGTACAAACACCTCCAAAATAGCGGTTATGATAAGAATCAAAGGACACCAAAGGATGGGTATGATGAGATCCAAAGAGCAAGCATAGCGAAAGGTTAGGTATGATGGATTCCAACAATCCAGCACTGCCAAACAACGGGTATGACACTATATAAAGAGAATGCACAGACTGGGTATGATGAGATCCAAAGAGCAAGCACTGCCAAAGGCCAGAGATGATGAGATCCAAAAGTAAAACACTACTGTGGGCCAGTTATTACAACACCCAGAGTTCAAACACAGTGGAAGAAGCGGCATGACAGGATCCATAGATTGAGTACTATGATAGAGCGGGTGCGGCTCCATCTATATGTGAAGCTCTATGAAAAAAATGGGTATGATGATGATGTCCAAAGATCGAGATGCTCAGTCCTATGCAAAATGCACCGACTGACCAAACCCAACGTGGGATTGAGTGCTCAGCCTTTTACACACATTCTCTACCCTTAACCAAAAATCTTCAGGCTCGTGACTGCCACTGCCCTACCCAAGAGTCATATGTATCAACTCAACCTTATCTTCGCCCAGCACACAACCCAAATGTCTTCCATAGAAGTCAAGGACCTCAACATACCAGCCAACCATCACGGCTATCCCTATAGACTTCCATGGTTTACCCTCCAAACACATCTGACATACCCTTCCTGGGAGTCCTAACACGTGGAGAGGTATTGCCCCCCTTTCTTGGTCTAAAGAAAGTAGAATTAAGCTTGATATGTCAGTTGGCTCGAGCCGCAGTTGAGAGCAGATTCCTCTCTCCCTCCCTATGCCCTTTAATCACATTGGTTCAATCCTAACCTGCAGACCGGGGTGTTCTTCAGATCAACATTTTCTGAAGTTTGCTTATCAGGTATATTGATACTCAATGTCCGTGGACCTGAGAAGCATGAAAGATTGATGAGTCAGAACCAATAGGATTAAAAACTGCAGCCTGCAGTGTACACACTGATCTCTGGCGCGGGTAGTCAATCCGTTGAGCTACCTTACCTACTTTGATATCCATTTTTGCTATTCAACTTTCTTCTATGCTCCGGGATTAAGCACCATATACTTTAGAAAGATTGCAAAACTCTTACCTCTGACAGTACAACCTGCAGTATCCCTTAAAGAAACGCACAGACTAGTCTACGGTGACCCTGTAGTAAGCGGGGTGGGGGGGCTACATTCTGACAGCTTGTGGGACTTCACACCTAGGGGAATCCAACTATTCCTGGGAAACAGGAGCAGAAGGATTCCCGCATCAGGATTCAATGCACATTGTACGGGAGGAAAACAGCAGAACAACAGATACTCTGATTGTTCACGGCTGCACATGTCCCAGCTGACACCATCCTCCCAGGGGGGCATCTCCATGCTTCTTCCATCCCTTGCTGCAGCTGGTCTTCTCGGCAGGCCTGCAGGTGGCAGGCTGAGAGGACCTCACTGCAGGACTCCGGGTTAAGTTCCATGGCTGGTGGTTAGACAGGCCACCTTCCACTCTTCCTGGAGGCTATTGGCTTCGTTAGCCACATTCCAACTGAGCTGAGGCAAGGGTCAGCCTCTGCTGCACAAACTGTACCGAATGGCAGAGCCTTGGTGAGATAAGAGGTCGCTGCTCTGCTTTGGGGGCCACTGCAACCCCCACCCCCTTGCAGGAATATATAACCATGAACACATGCAGTGTCCTGAGTCGCCAGCACGCACTAATATGATAGCACTATCAGTGGCATTTAGTATTTCAGAACTATAAATAAGACATGCCCGTGAAAGGGATAGACATGCTAGTGCGACAATGGTCTCCCGTGGACACATAAGCACGAAAGGGTGGGTAATGACCCTTCAGTGCATTGTGCATCTCAGATGGTCACATGCTCCTTCCCTTTGTGACTCCCGAACATCTTTTTGGGCTGCATGTCTTCGTTTACATTCATTCTCTTAGGCTTGGGGAAGGGAAATAAGTGTACCTCCAGCTCATAAGTGAGTGAACAATGTTGTGTTATTTATGGGTGGCGTCTAAACGCATAATCATGTGTTGTTTCCATAGGCAGGCGTTTTTTTTTTTTTATAACTTCAGCAAGAGCCCAAACTGCAAACGTCTTAGGAACTTCTTCTGTCTGACTACTGGGGCTTGATTTAGGTGAAAGTCAGCTGTGATCCTGACCATGGCTCCTACCAACTCTCTTATATTCTAGAAGATCTAGAAAAGGCCTCACTCCAGTAAGCAATCGTATCCGCCAATATCAAAGAACAACGCTGGACACCAAGGAGAGTTCTGTGGTTCAAAGAGTAGGCTGTAAAGAGGCCTACTAGATGAGCCTAATTTCTCTGTTCATGGATCTTGGTGGTGTGATAGTGACTCTATGAACATCGAGGTGGATGTTCCACGTGACTATTAGGGTAGGGCATCCCTGCTGTTGCGTGGCAAGACACACCCGGGCACATTATTTATAGGGTGCCGAAAGCCTGCAGGCATTGGGGAGCCATGAACACAAACACAAAAGTACACCAAAGAGACGGGACAGGAATTCAGCAGTAGCTCAGTCTAAACAGAGGAGTATTACCGAAAGAGCAAGGTTTTTAACTGTCGCCGGAATCTTTTGCAGTCCTCTAGTTGTCTTAAGTCGGGGGGAAGGGGATTCCAAAGCCTAGCTGAGGTGACCGGGAATTACCTCTTAAGGCCATTAGTCTGCTTAAAGCTTGGATTGTTGACCAATACTAGTGTCCATGAGTGGCCTTGAATTGGACATGTGCTTGGACCAGAAGCCAGTGTAGATCTTGTTGACTACTGGTAATATGTTCTCGTCTAGTCTTTCCTTTGACGATGTGCACAGCATCAATTTGTGTTTCTTGAAGCCTTTGAGGACCCCTTTTATCTGTGCCTATCAATAGAGCATTACCATAGTCGAGTCTAGAGAGTATTATTGCCCGTGCAATAGAAACACAGTTGCCCTCAGAGAGTAAGGATGTATGTTCTTCAGCAGACGGAGGTAGTACGAACAGGTTTTTACAGTCTGATTGACATGGACTTCAGGGTTAATTGAGGGCTCGAAATGGAAGCCTAGAGTTTTCACCTTCTTGGAAAGTGGAATACTGCTGTCATGACTTGGTAAAGACTGGTATCTACATTCAAGTTTAGACCTGGCCTGAGATGAGCCGAAAATCAGTAGTAACTTGGTTTTATCCCATTGAAACACATCCAATTGTGATTCATCCAGGATTCGATACGAGTGTAGCTATGCACCAGATTCATTTTGTCAAGCTTGTAGTCTCCCGAGAGTTCAAGGACTAGCTGAGAATCATCAGCATAGCTGGTGAAAAAAGCCCCCAACTCTACTAAGAGATCACACAAGGGCCTGATGTAAAAATTTGAATTTGTATTTGTATTTATTAACTTTTATATAGCGCTTTACGCCAAAGCGATTTACATTAAACAACAGGAAAATACATGATAGAATAAAATACATGATTCAAATGAACAAGAACAGTATGAACAACAATTTACTGAGTTTGATTAGGTAGAAACCAGGAGTGGGGAGGGATGAGGGAGGGAATGGAGAAGGACAGTTAGGGGGAAGATTGAAGAAGGGGAGATTTTAAGGAGGATCGAAAGGAGGAGTATGAGGAGATGGAAATGATGGTGAGAGGTAAGGCGTTCCAATGAAGTGAGGCAAGGAGCAAAAGGAACGGAAGCGAAAGGAGCACCAGGGGGGGACAGAGAGAAGTAAGAGGTCAGCAGAGCGGAGTGGGCGAGGGGGGATTAGAAAGAGAGGAGGGAAGAAAGGTAGTGGGGAGCAAAATCGTGAAGTGATTAAAAGACGAGACAAAGGAAACTGAATTTAAGTTGAGAGTGGAAGGAGAGCCAGCCAAGTGAAGAGAGTGAAGAGGAGATGGAGTCGAAATGAGAGAGGGAGCAAAGAGTGCGGATGGCAGAGTGGTAGAGAGGTTTGAGGGGGACAAGATGAGAGGCTGGGAGACCGAATAAGAGGGCTGAGCAATAGAAGAGACGGGAGAAGATAAGGGAGGAAATTAAGAGTTTGGAGGCGTGGAAGGTGAGAGAGGAACGATTTTACGAATGTTATAAAGATGGAACTGGCAGGTGCGAGAGGTGAGAGAGGTTTGTTGGGTAAAGAAGAGGTTGGTGTCAAAGTGGAGGCCAAGATGCGGGCAGAGGCAGAGAAAGGGAGATTAGAGGGAGGAAAGAGGATGGAAGGAGGAGGGATGGGGAGGAAGAGTGTTGGCAGGGAAGAATAAGATTTCAGTTTTGTCAGAGTTTAAGGTGAGAAAGTGGGAGGACATCCATATTTTGAGAGCGCTAAGACAGGAGATTTTAAGGAATATGTCAGGGGTGAATGAGGAGAAAGAGTTGGGTGTCATCGGCATAAAAGTGATGAGAGATATCATAGGAAGAGATGATTGGGGCAAGTAGAGAATTATAGAGTGAGAAGAGGAGGGGGACAAGTACGGAGCATTGTGGAACACCAAATTCAATAGTGAGTAGGGGAAGAGTGGCCACCCCAGGAGACGGCGAAGGAACGATTGGAGAGGTAGGAGGAGAACCAATTAAGTTCAGAGCCTTTGAGACCAAAAGAGGAAAGCGTGTTGAGGAGTAAAGGGTGATTGACGGTGTCAAAGGCACCAGAGAGGTCAAGGAGAATAAGAATAGAATATTGTTTAGAGTAGCAAGCAGTGAGAAGAGAATTTAGAACAGAGGTAAGAGCAGTCTTGGTGGAATGCAAAGAGCGAAAACCAGATTGAGTAGGGGGGAGGAGTTTAGAGATGAAAGCTGAGAGTTCAGAGAGGACAAGTTGTTCAAAAAGCTTGGAGAGGAAAGGTAAAAGACAGATGGGGAGAATGTTGGACGCTTGGAGAGTGTTAGCTGAGGGTTTTTTCAGCAGGCTGGGGATGATGGTGGCGTGTTTGAAGGCAGTAGGAAAGGTAGCAGTGGAGATGCATATGTTTAAAAAAGAGGTTAGGTAAGCAATGAGAAGGAGGTAGACTTTGGGAATAAGAGGAGTTGGTAGGGAATCAGAAGGGGCGGTGGTGGGGTGAGTTTTGGATAGGAGGAGGGAGATGTCAGAGTTAGAGACAGGGGTGAAGATGAACAAGAAGGAGGAAGGGGTGGATTGAGGTGGGGAGGGGGGAGAGTAGGAGGGGAGAGTAGGATATTTTGGCACAAGGCTAGAAGTTTAGAGGAGAAGTAGTCAGCGAAATCAGAGGGTGAGAGAGGAGAGTTAGTGGAATGGTCAGGGGTGGGAGGGGAAAGAAGACGAGTAAGGGTTTGGAAAATTCATTTGGGCTGAGAAGCTTGAGAATGGAGAAGGTTTGAAAAGTAGGAGCATTTGGTTGAGTTAATGCAGGAGTCATACAAGAAGTGGTAAGAGAAGAAGGAGGATTGGTTGGCGGGCAAAGAATGTTTAAGCCAGCGTCTTTCAAGCCGTCAGCGACAACGGCGCATAGACAGAAGGTGGGAGGAAAGCCAGGGTTGGGCAGACTTACGAGAGGGACAGAAGGGGGAGGATGGATGAAGATGGTCAAGACTGTGGGAGAGAGAGGAGGAAAGAGTAGAAAGAGCATCATTAGCTGATAAAGAGGACAATTGAGAAAGAGGGGGAAGAGAGGAGGAGCTGTTTTCGATAAAGTGAGAAGGGTTATAGTTGTAGAGGTCTCGTCTGTAGAAAGAGAAAGATGAGGAGGGGGAGGCGGAGGGGAGACAGGGGAGTGAGGGAGAAGGAGAGAAGGGCATGGGCAGACAGGTAAGTAGGGAAGGTAGAGACAGAGGAGGGGGAGAAGGGAGAGATGAATATGAGATCAAGAGTGGGACCAGGGGAGTGAGTAGGTGAGGTAGGAAGGGGGGATAGGAGAGAGGAGTCAAGTATGGAAGTAACGGGGGATGAAAGGGTAGAGGGGACATAGAAGCCCCCTGGGATACAGAGCAGACAATAGGTGATGGCAGAGATGCAGCATCTCCCCAGCAGTCTCTTGACATCCGGAGTGATAGAAAAGACTGCACCCAGTTGATAGCATCCGGGCTGCATAGCCCAACATCTCTTAAAGTAAGAAGGAGGCGTTTGTAATCTAAAAGATCGTACGCCACCGATAGATCCATTAAGACAAGTAGCCCTGTGTTACCCTTGTCAATGATGGCCAACATGTGGGTTTGGAGATTTAGAAGGGCTGTTTCCATACTGTATGATGGCCTAAAGCTAGATTGTCTGGGATGTAAGACATCATGCTGTTGGGTGTCCTGACCCACGTTTGAGCTATCATGCTGCAACATCTGGTGCTGTGGGCTTAGAAAATCCAAGATGGCCAAAAAGCCCACATGTGCGCCAGAATCCAGGAGAACCACGCAGTTTGTGCACACTAAAATGGTTGCCTAACTTGCCACCCACCAGTGCGAGCAGGATGGGCCGGGGTGCCATGAGTGAAATGTGTGCCAAAGGAAAAACCGCACTTTTAAATCACCTTTTGTTTCTCTGAATGCCAGCTCAAAATGCCTATTTTCAAACATTGCAACACATCCAAAAATCTCACTGAACACCAGCGGACATCTGGCAGAATGAAGTATGTGTGCATACTAAACCTGGGAAGTTGAAGAGCCCCAAAACAATGTTCATAACAAGACTGGCTGAGCTCTGCAGGTCTGCAGCAGCCTAACTGAAACTGGATTTAAAACTACCAAAAATCAAAAATGTTTAAATTAACTGAGTGACCTACTTTGAGTGTCACATAGTTTGTCACTGTTGAAATGTCATAGTTTTGAACTTTGTCTTGACTTAAACTGGGGAACAAAAAAATGACATTTTATCTGTAACCTGGCTTAATGAAACTGAATTCCTGCTTGACATCTACCCCCACATGAGTTAAAACCTGCTCAGCCACTCTTCCCCTTGCCAAAAGGAGTTGTCACCTCTCTGATTAGATTAGGGGTGGAGCAGCTACAGGGAGTTGAACAAAGGCCTGTCCTGGGCCCAGGCAGATGGTTTATTAGGGTGGCCGTAAAATAGCTTCCTCTTGGCAGAAGCTGGGAGGGGCAGGGTCTCTGAGCTTGGCAGAAACTGGATAAACTGGTTTCTACACCATGTGACCTGAAAAGACACACCCCTGTTGGCCCGAATATGATTCTAAGAAAGATGTATAACTCATGGTGCGGACTTGTCAAAATTATTTAAATGATACCATAATTCTTGTGATTTTTCTGTGCACATTTTAAGACGCGTTGGGAATGTGTGTGATGTTCTGGGGCAAAACCCCGCTATTTATGGATACTACAGACTCTGTGTTTAAGCTAGAGACATGGGAATTTACTGGAGTATGTATGGACAGGCCGTGTATATGTGTATAATTTTTAATGAAGAACCAAGGTTGCATAACCCACTAAAATCGAAAATGTTGCCGTTTCTGAATGCAAGCCCTCAGGAAGAGCAGATTTGGGACAGAGACTACCTCATGTGATAGGTAATATGGACATGCAATGACAAACCACTATGTATTTGAGAAATGTGCATTTTGATCAAATATAGATTTGTGGGCAAACTGACCAGGGGAGGATCCTCTGACCCATAAAACCTACAGCATCACTCTGACTCACAGTTCCTTCCCCAATCATGGGAGAGGGGAGAATTGGGCCAATGACAAGTTGAAAGAGGGGCTGGCTAGTGATGCTGAACACACACCCACTTTCAAAAGACATAAAAAGAGCCACTGGAAGCTAGAGAGACATTCAATTCCATTTGCTGCGGAGCATGCTGATCGATGACTTCACATCCAGAGATCCAGACTTCAAATCCATCAATCTCCAGAACCTGTAGCAGTACCTAGAAAGCAGAGCAGTATCCAGAATCTAGAGAGGCTAGACCAGCAGAGCAGAGCTGACCCAGACCGCTGTTTGCAGAACCAGAGAGCTGACACAGATCACTGTGAAGTGCCGAGACCAGAACCGGAGTCCAGTCCAAAACCTGATCAGATCCGTGGCGAGGCCTATTTCTAAATATATTGTGAGTACCTAGCAGAACTGTGCGGAACCAATCACTTAGTTAAAATAATCTAATCCAAACTATTTTAATCTAAGTAGAACTGCCTCCTAACTGTCACCTGTCATTTGCAAAGCTGTCACCTGTCATTTTCTAGCTGCAAGCTGTAACCTGTCGTTTTGAACTTTTAAAATTTCAAATCCGAAAAACTACCTTTATTTAATCGTCCGTAACTCTGGAACCGTTTGGGCTAGGAACTTGGTTTAACTTTCCTCTAAAAGCTTAGAATCTCAGCTTTACAACAAGCTTAGAATCGACTTCCTACTTCTTATACTTTCTCCGTAATCACGATTCTCGCACTCACGAATTTTACCGCGATTTGCGATTTGGTTAAAAAATCCAGCCATGTGTGAAAACAGCAGCTTCCTTGCTTTCCTTTGCCAAAAATTCGTTTAACCTGCTAGTTACTCCTAGATCCTTGCTAAAGTGGGCCTGAACTCATCCCAGGTATATTTCACTCACCCTGAACCTCCTAAAGGGAATTAAAACCATTTTCAGCATATTCCTCACTTCATTGCCAGCACATATCAAAGCACTTTTGCCTGTATTTCAAACCCATACCTGTAATCTAAGCTTGCTGGGGTGAACTGAATTACATTTGATTGCATTTCTGAGAACTGTGTGCTTTCCTTCCATATCCTTGCATTGCATAAAGTGGGGGAGTGGATTGCCAGAGAAAAGTGATTACATTGTGTTGTTGAAATCATATTGAGTATTTTCTGTATTGCATTTTCATTCCACATTGCATCCATTTGAAACCATAAAAGTATTGTTGCTATCGTATCCATCCTTTAACCACTCATCATTGATTATAAAGAAGTGTGCTAGTGCCGGACTATCCATTATTGATTACTGCTCAGATTAAGTGTGATATTCAATTATTAATTTATTATAAAGTGTGATATATATATATATTATTTAAATTATCAAATAAACCTTTTAAACTTGCAAAACAGAACTACTTCTTGGCTCAGTGGGGTCAGGGGGATTCCAAGAGAGGGGTGTTATATAGGGGTAGTCATCCAGAACTCATGAACTGGACGTAAAGATATATCAATAAGGGTTTCCATTCAGTATCCCAGACTAGGCATTGACTTAGCTGTAGTGTTGAATTGAATCCTCTTACAATGTGCTTCTACAAATATTTGAAGCTGGGCAGTTGCTGTTTCGTTCAGTACTTTCAGGAAAAAAGTTGCAGTTTGTTATTTGTGTCCCTCGAGTCTGCTCCTGGCTACTTGACCAAAGGTGTAATTATAGATGATTTGATGGACTCTGGGACGTGGTTGTTTTTGAATGACAAATTAATAAACCTGACGAGGAAGGTGCGAAGATTTGTTCATGGTTACTTTAGATGGAACAATATGTTCTGGACATGAAGAGGGGTTCAGTGAGGTCAGGGTATTGATCATATCTGTGATAGGTGCGAAGTAGAATTTCAGTAGCCCTTCACTGGTCCCAGCTTTGGAAGTGAGAGACAAATTGTATTTGTTTTTAGTCAGATCGCTCAGGATATTTGCTCGTGCTTTTGACACTATTGCTTCAAAAGCTAAGTGTATCTTAGTGCAGTCCTGATTAGTTGGGGTACAGGGCGTGGATAGGGCTTTTTGGTTTTTCGAGCAGCCTAAAAACATCAAACAGTATTTTAGGGTTGATATTAGCCTCCTCAATCTGTTTGTTGGAGAAATTCTTTTTGGATTCAAAAATAGCCAATTTATAGGCTTTTTCTGAGATCTTCCAGTTCATTTTGTTTGCTTCTGTGGGATTTTTAAGCCACCTAGTTTCCGCTTTCCTTATACCTTTGCTCAGAAGGCTATGTTCTGGTTAAACCCCGTTTGGTTAGTTACATTGTCCCTGACCAGTTTGTCCCTGAAAGGTGCCACTCTATCCAACATGGCCCCTAAGGTGGAGTTAAGGGTGTCGACATGGACGGTTGGGGGGGGGGGGTCTTACTCAGAAGTTGAAGTCATTGGGCCTCATTACGACCCTGTCGCTAAGTGTTTAACGGCGCTGTAAAAGGCTGCGGCGCCGTTAAACACTTAGCACCTTACTACGAGGTCTCTTTGTGGGACCCGCCCTTAACGGCTGGTCTACACCAGCCGTTAAAGTAGGGACCCACAAAGGGCCCTTGGTGCTAAGTACAGTACCGCAATTTGTGGTACCATACTTAGCGCCTTCCCCATTCCCATAGAGCCCTATGGGGCGAAAATGGGAATGGGGAAGGGCCATGGTTCAATGGGGAATTACCGCCCCGCCAACCTTGGAATGGGGTGGTAATTCCCCATTGAACCATGGCGGACCCGTTACAACACCGGCACCAACCATGTTGCTAATATCGCCATGGTTTAGCACCGGTGTTGTAATGAGGGCCATAGTCTGATTTAGGCAGTCTTGCAAGTGGGTAGCAGATACTTTCTTTTCTTAAAGTTACAACTCTTAACTTTCTTGGGTGGGTGTTTTACTTTCAAAGGAGGATAATGTAAATAGGACTGAAAAATTACTGCATAGTTATCTGAGCAAATGCAGGGTGTAGTGCTGTTAATTTGCGCTTTTACATTTCTGGCTACTACCCAGTCAAGTATATTCCCTTTTTCTGTAGTGGGGTCTCTAATGCATACAGAATAGTCCATATTGTTCAGGGCCATCTCTAAGGAAGTGGCTTCTTTGTCCGTACTGTTTTTGTACCACCTTTTAAAGTCCCCAGCTAATAGGGTAGAGCACTTTGGGCCATTTATACCACCAGGAATTTGTAGGAGTTCATCATTGAAAATTGGCATGTCAACATAGACACCTCATGATTTGTACAGTACAATCTAGAGAAGAGGTCAACAGGTGTTGGCTTTCAAGATGTTTTGGACTACATCTAACATCCACCTGAGCTTGCGTCACCCACCATCGAAAGATGCAAGATGGTCGTGTAATTCAGAAGCCCCTTGCCCCAGGACCTTCATTTTATATTTCAAGGCGGATGCCATGAAGAGTAACTTACTATGACTGGTGTGGTGCCTCCTGTATTCATGCAGCAGTGATTGGAGAAGTCTGAAGGACGAGAGCGAGGGAAGAGGTTTCAGGCCAGGTATCAGCGCGGAGTCCGGAGCCACGAGGGAAGTAATGGGAGAGCGAAGAGGTGCTTACTTTCGGAGGTCGCAAATCAGCGATTACCGAAAGTCAACATGGAAGCAGCCTGCAAAGATTGAATCGAGGCCCTGGTGCAGCACAACTGGTACTGTGGGCTCAGTGATGATGAAGGAGGCACTAAGGTCATGAAGCATTCAGATTATGGGTGGCCGCTCCTCCACGCAAATTTCTTCTCTGAGGTAATCGGCAGAGCAGGAGGCAATCTTGGAAAGGTGTTTTGGGACTGCCATTGCAAGTGGCTCAGACACTGCAGCTAGGGCAAGGTGGCACTCTTGTGGGCTTTTGTCATCTCTGCCTTCATAATCAGCGTGGATTAATTATTGGATGCTTGCAGATGTTTCTTGCTCAGGATCCTTTCCATATTCAGGACCTGGACTGTGAGGCACCACAGTGATATACTAATACAGGCTGTTTGGTGTTCCGTCTCCCTTTGGTTCGTATACTGCAGCTGGGATCCAGACAGCTGTCTTGCAAGCAGTTATCATCCCGCCTGTCTTCAGTAGGTTGGCTTAATCCTGGTTGATTGTGGATGTTCCTCGATAAAGAAATGTTTCCATTCTCGGGAACTGGTCTGGAAGGCACTACTGCATGGTGCAATTTCGAGCTGATATTTGTGCATAGGATTTGTCACTTTCTTCTCGGTGGCATTTTGGTCCAGGGAGTAGGGAATACTCACCCTGTTAGGCAGTGAGGTGCACTAAGGGTGTCTGAAGCAATATGTCCTCTCGGAAGGCTCTTAAATTTGAAGCCCAGAAGAAATCCCCTCCTTGCGTGGTGATCTGGCAGTCTATCGACCAGCAGGACCTTCACTGCATGATATACACTGCTGGTGCCATTCCAAACACTTGTGCTCAACAGATCTCATAGGGGTCCTGATCAGTTAGGGCCAGCAATCGTAATATGTAGCGGGGTGAACCAGTAGATAGAGGATGACAGAATTATCTAACTCAACTCATTATAATACAATTGTATTAATCAAATACAAAAATATACAAATGTGTTTATCATTGTTAATCTCTAATACATACAACATATCCAAATATCATAAATCAAATACAACTACAAATTCATGCTCACACTACAACTTTCTCCGTCATTCATTCATACCTATACTGAGACAACAACAGCAACAAAGATTCTCTACTTTACTGTGTAACAAAACATGTTTGTCACACACTATTCTTTTTATATAGTTTAACAAAACAATTGGACCCTATCCTTGATACAGGTGTCACTAGCTGATCATTATAATTCTGAGCAGTTCTTTTTGTCGACACGTGTTTTGGTCATGGATTTGGGCACTAATACTGTAGCCCTTCTGTTTTTTAGACCTTCCTCGGGACGTGAAGCAAAAATCTTGTTGGATCTTGCGTATATGAACCAGATTGAGCCACACCATCTACATAAAATATATAATAAAATCTATAAAATCTGTCAATGTATCTTGTCATCCTCATTTCTTATAAAAACACTATAATTGTGTCATTAACAACTCTCCATATAGTCGCGTACACCTTCACTCACCTCCATATGAGAACTTTGGAGATGCAGGAAGGTGAGACGGAATCAATCCTTCCCTGGGGCCTAGATATCATATCTTCAATCTTGTCCTGTGGGATGCAAACAAACGGAAACCCGTTTTATTTGCACATCAGAATACTATTAAATAATTTCTTGTTACCTAATTTGGTCTTACATTAGACATGTATAATTGTAAAAGTACCTACAATTGTGTGTTGGGTTGCAAATCGTGCTATCAAGATTTATAAAGCTCTGTATGCCCGAGAGACCGGGAAGCCCTGCATGATTACCTGGAGGAGGCTGAGCTGTATTGGGTGGACACACACCTACGGGAGCCTCTCAATGAATCAATCTCCCTTGATGAAATTTTGGCAGTAATCAAAGATCTCCCAGGGACCAAATCACCAGGACCAGAAGGCTTAATGGGGGAGTTCTACAAGGCCTTCGCCCCCACACTAGTACCGCTCCTTCTTCGAGTCTATGAGGAAGCGATCATGAAAGGGACTCTCCCCCCTACGATGCGTGAGGCAAATGTGGTGTTACTACACAAACCGGGAAAACTCCCTGAAGATTGTGCCTCGTACAGGACAATCTCCTTGATCAATGTTGATAATAAAAGTTTCGCTAAGATCATTGCGAGAAGGCTACTCCCATTGATACCCGGTCTGTTCCTAGCGGGTCAGGCAGGATTTATCCCCAGATGGAACACCACATTTCGACTCCGCCGTCTCTTTGGGATCATCGAAGCACTGGCTCCCTCGTCTCAGGCAGTCAGAGTGCTTCTGGACACCCAAAAAAGACTTTGACTCTGTCAAATGGCCCTACTTATTCACAGTACTCTGTGAGCTAGGACTAAGCCCTCACTTCATCAAATTGGTCTCGCTCCTATACACAAAGCCCCAGCCGAAGATCTCTGTAGGGCAAGTAAGATCAACGGACTTCGAGATGGAAAGATGGACTCGGCCGGGATGCCCTCTGTCCTCGTTACTGTTCGCCCTCGCCAATGAGCCACTTGCAGCCGGCCTGAGAGAACGTCAAATTGAGAAGGGACTTAGTTTGGGTCTCCACAAACTGATTATATCGTTATACGCTGATGATGCTGCGCTTATCATCAATAACCCTGAGATTAACCTAAACCCTGTGATGCGGGCATTTCTCAGATTCGGGCTCTTCTCTGGCCTCAAGATTAATCACAGTAAGTCAGTAGTGTTCCCCCTCACAACAGAAACCAGAGTATTCCGAGACAAATTATATCTCCGGTGGGAGTCCTCTGAAGCCCGGTACCTGCGGGTGATGTTATCCCGCGATCGTGAAGAGCTATTCCGCAATAACTACGGGAGGGCTATTGAGAGACTCTGCGAAAAGGTGGTGAGGTGGCAAATCCTCCCGATTAGGCTCCTGGGGTGCATATCACATGTCACAAAGATCATACTTGCTAAATTATTGTACCTCTTCATTAATATCCCCTTGCTATTATCGAGCGACTTTTTTTAGGCGTTCAAGCGGGCTGATCCTAGATCTATTGTGGGCTGGGAAGCCAGCGAGAGTGGCATACACAACATTAGTACAGCCAATGACGAGAGGGGGTTTAGCCTTGCCAGTCTTCGGGCGCTATTACTGGGCAGCACAGGCACAGTTTCTTGGGCACTGGTACGGCACGCATTTCGTTCAACCACATGTTCAAGCAGAACGGGCTCCCAGACTACGGAGTGCAGCAATCGTGGGTGAGTTACGGGTCCCTCCCAACACACTAAATGTGGTGATGATCATGTGCACAGTATGGAAGAAGATGGCTCCAAACTGTATTCACCCCTACTGCCAGCGAAGCACGTGCACGGATTAGCTGTAATGGGTGAGCGAGTATATCTGCAATGGGCAGGCATGTTAAAAATAGAGACCCTTGCCGACCTGTTTGTAGATGGGGTGTTCCTCACGCTTCAACAAGCAAAAGAGCGGGGAGGCGATTTGGCGCTTGACGTCTTTCTGTACTTTTGGATCCGTCACACCCTTAAGACCTTCTTCCCTTCATTCCCAATACAACCTCTGGTATGGTCTCTGCTACACGGGGTGATTCAGTCACAGGGGAGGGACAGTTGATCTCGTTGATTTATAAAGACTTGATATCAGATGAGTTTGGGGGAGGGAAACCCTGAGGAAGAGGTGGGAGGTAACCCTGGGAGAACCGATTGAGGAGGAAGACTGGGACTGTATACTGAGGCAGACTCAAAAAGTCATCACCAACTCCAAGTACAAACTCATACATTTCAAGTTCATGCACCAAGTGTATCACACCCCAGCTAGACTACACAAATGCTTTCCCATCACTCTGGCTATATGTGTTAGATGTGGCCACACCCCGGAAGGTTTCCTCCACTTAGCGTGGGTGTGCCCATGAATTCATCAGTTCTGGTCGGAGGCGTTGCAAAAAAACTCCCTGATTGTTGGAGAAACACTGGAACTAAATTCACTTGTAGAACTATTGGGATGTACGAGGTCTATGCAAACGTCAATGCAGCGTCTAGCCGGCCTACAGATAGTACTGGCATGTAGGGGGTGGCCATGGCAGGGGGAAAAGGGCATGCTCGTCCCAGGTCTGGGGCCCCTACATTCAATTCCTGATCTCTACTGCAGACTAAAAATGTGGTCGGGAACCCACAGCGACATCCCATGATTTTCATTTTTGAAACTGTGAGGTCCATACACTGCTTTAACCTGTGCATATTCTTTGCAGTGGTGGGTGCGGGGAAGTGGGGGTGGGGGGATTTGGACTCCATGTTGGGTTGGTCTTGTTGTTAGAAAATCAAAATAAAGTATACAAAAAATTAAATAAATGATTCCGCCCTTGCCTCACTGAAACGCAAGTGCATAGTTGCTGAGTGGAAGTGGCAGGCCTGAATCACATCCTCCGACAGACTGTCCTGCTGCCTGCTCCAAAGGCAAAACTGCCTCTCCATCCCCTCGAAGAACAAGGCCTATATCCAAGCCTGCATCATTGTGGACACTAACAACACAGCTTAACTGTTAAAATCTGCATCACTCTCCGGTATATCAGTTAACCCCAGAAAGTCAAGCATATTCCCCCGGGGCGATACAAAGGGATGGCTAAAAACAACCTGCCAGTCCTAGAAATACCCTGGGAGACTAGTACATTCAGATATTTAGGGATCAATATCTATCACAATATAGAAGACGAATACAAGCATAATACAGAGAAAGCAGTAACTAACATTGAGAACGGCATGAAGTTCTGGGCCAAACTCCCCTTAGCCATGATGCGAAGGCTAGCATTGTTGAAAATGGTGGTGTTGCCTAGGCTGCTACACTTTTTTGTGAATATCCCATACATGTTGGCCAAACACTTCTTTAATAGGCTACAGAGTATGTGCAGAAGCTTTATCTGGCACAACACTAGAAACCGAGTGGCTCTATGGAAGCTACAAAATGCGTATGAGAAAGGAGGCATAAGATTACCCAACTTCGAAATATACCACTTGGCTGGGCAACTACAGTATGTGGCCAAGTGGCTAACTGAAAACACGACAGCAGAGTCCAGACTGCTGAGACCAGAATGCACACCCTTCTTCCAAAAGGTACTAATATGGCTACCCAAGTCCGAGCTGAAAAGGAGATCTAGGCTGTTAGAATTGGGGTGGCAGACATGGCGCAAGGCGTGCCAGGTCATGAAAAACCTGACTCCGTGCTCCCCGCTAGTGCCACTAGTGGCACTGGGGGCGGGGGGACGGATGTACAACTAAGAAAGACGATACGTAGACACTGGCAATCGGTGGGCATAGCAACAGTGGGGGATGTATGGCGGGAAGGGAAAGCACTGGAATTCACAACTCTAATCAAAGAAACAGGCATACACCTTGGGCAATACATCACCTACATCAGACTGGTAAAGCAGATAAAAGCCATTTGGTCGGAAGCAGTGCTGGAAGATGAACCAGACTCGGCCATAGAGACAATATACGATATCTCGGAAGGAGGGCACGAGGTATCCCGGATATACGAATAGTAATGTCCAGGGTTGAGAAAGAGGTGATCAAATTGAGACGGGAATGGGAGGAAGATGCAGGGGAGCCTATGCAGGACGGACAGTGGGAGAGAGCACAAAGGTACCACAAGAAAGTGTCTAGGAACACAAGGTGACAACAGATCCAGCTATATGTGACTCATAGAGCGTACATGACCCCCCATAAGATAGCCTGATTTAGGAACACTACAATACAAATGTGCCCCGAGTGTGGTGAAGTGAATGCAGGGATGATACACATGTTTTGGGCATACCCAGAGGTCCACAGATTCTGGGAAGAGGCCGCCCACCGACTCGCTGAGAAAGGTATCACGCTAGATGTGAAATCAGTATGGGCGTGCATGATGGGAGGATTCTCTAGACCACGTAAAATGAAGCATGTGAGCAAACTCAAGGATTTGGCTTACATTTTGGCCAAACGCAGAATTGCAATGGGGTGGAAATCGAGTCAAAGACCCAAGATAGAGGTGTGGTGGCAGGACCTTCTGAAATGGGTAGAAGTGGAAACTGCAATATGGTATGAGACAGTCTATAGAAGGGAGGATGATGAAGTGGGAACACTAACAGCTTGGAGACAGCTAGTGGCCACACTAAGCGAACGCATCCAAACAGATCCAAGTGACCACGAGACCTCAGAGAGTACAGAAGGATAGGCGTCCATGAAGGGGATTATGCAGAAGGCGAAGGAGTAAGCTTGAGTTGGGGGGGAGGAAGGGAAGACAGTGGTACACATACATTAACGCAAATGATGTTGAATATTGCAATGATCACTGTTGGGTGTGCTGTGGAGTTTGTAACAAGAAAACAATAAAAATGTTTTTTTTTTTAAAACTGTTAAAATCTGCAAGGAACTCACCAATTCTACTGCAATCTCCACCTCTCCTCGGCCATCCCTGACCTTCTGCACTGCAGTGGCCTCTCACTTTATAACAATAACTCAGGACATCCTGTCCTCAATGCCCTCTGCACCCCTCCCTTCTCCCTCACCTGCTCTCAGGCCTCCCTTGGCCCCCCTCTCCACTTCCCGCTTATTCTCCTCTTTCTCACCTATACCACCGGATAAGATCTCTAGACAAGTCCTTTGTATGAAAGTCTACTCCAAGCAGGTGCTCTGCTGCTCCTCCAGAACTATCAAGGACAACATTGCATCCCTTGCTCCAGCCTTGGATAATTTCTGCAATCACTCCTTTGCCACTGGCTCCTTCCTGCTATCCCTCAAGCACTCCCTTGTGCACCCTCTCCTCAAAAAGCCTTCTGCCAACCCCCTGCCCAGCTAACTACTGCCCTATCTCCATTACCCCCTTTCTGGGCAAATGCTTAGAGAAGCTGGTCATCTCCCAGCTGATCCACTACATTGAATCGTTTGGTGTCTCCACAACCATCAGTCTGGCTTTGGACAATCAGAGGCCTGGAAACTGCACTACTGAACACACATGAAGACTTGCTCTCAAATCTCCACTCCAATTCTCCTTACGTTCTCATCCTTCTTAATCATGCCACCCTTATAAATCAGCTCTGTGACACCCTTGGCATCACAGACCTGGCAATTGACTGGTTGAACGGCCTTCCCAGGTTCAACAGGGCCCCTTTTTCTTCTGCATCACACTCTCAACCTGTAACATCCCCCATGCTCTATCCTCTTGCTGTGGCTCTTCAACATCTACCTTGCCCCTCTAGCTCATTTGATCTCAGCCTTCTCTCCTCACTTCCAGTGTTATGCAGACGACATGCACCTCTTCTTGAAGCTTCCCTCCACTTCCTCCTCTTCTTCCACTCTCATTTCTGACTGTCTGGCTGCTATTCAGGCATGGTGTGCTGCTAACAATCTCTGCCTTAATGACTGTAAGACTGAGACCTTCTCATTGGGCCCCCTGCTCCCTCCTTCCTTCCTACCTACTCTCTGGCTGACCTCCATGAGGCCCCTCCCCTCTTGTGAGGCAAATAACTTTGTGGCATCTTCGACTCCTCTGTCTCCTTCTCTCCTCACATCTTGGACCTTACCAAGCAGGCTCACTTTCAGCTGCACCTCCTCAGTGTCATTCTCCCTTTCCTCTCCTTCCCCCAGAAACTCAATGTCTCTAGAACTCTGGTCCTCTCTATGCTGGACTACTGCAACAGCCACTTCCTCAATCTGCCTTAATCCTCCCTTCACCCCCTTCAACTAATCCAGAATCCGACTGGGAGGCTTATCCTTGGCCTCAAGCCCAGGGACCGCATCTTTCCAGCCCTACATGCCTCCACTGGCTCCCGGTTGTTGCGAGGATCAAGTTCAAGACCCTCTGCATCATCCACAAGGCTTTCTGTGGCCTAGGACCCCACTACCTCCAACTCCCCCTCCCTAAAAGCCTCCCTGCTAGTGCCCTTCGATCTTCTAGATCCAACTCTCTGCAGATCAGACACTTTTCCAAGCAGAGAGTGGGGGGCAGATCTCTCAGGGGCTAGATCTCTCTCTTCCACAGGAGCCTCGCTCTGGCTTGAGCCAGATCCCCTTAAGTTCCAGAAGGTTCTCAAGGCCCTCACTTTCTCTTCTTCCGTCCCTATCCCCCTACCCTGATAATGTACCCCTTTGCCACATTTTGACTGGCTGCCTGGTTTCTTCTGAGTCATAAAGGGCACCAGGTGCTCCTCGCCCAGTCTAACCTAGCACATCGTTCTCCCCTGACCCCCCCAAACCTATACTTTCCCTACTAGGCTCCCTCCCCCTGTACTAGCCTGGCAGGGTCTACACCCCTACTGAGCCCGATCCAGCTCTGTCCTCACCCTTAGCATGTGGACCCTCATTGCCTGCACTCCTTGCTTTCCCCTGACACTTGTCCACATGCCCCCCCAGCACCCGCCTAGCTCAGGGACCCTCTTCCCCTCCTCCCCTGTCACACCCAGCACTTGCATGCTCTCAACTCTGCCCTTCCCACCTTGGCATTAGCGCAATGCACTCTGACCGGCACTTCCCCCCACTCTCCTGCACTTCTTGTTACTGCACTTGCACGATCCGAATGACCCAAAGCGTGTTATTCTTCATCCCTGCCCCCCACCCCCTCTTTTGTGTTGTGGCACCTTGAAACACCATTTGCTGTATAGGTAGCATTAGAAATACACAATAAATACATTTAAATAAATAAATAAATAAATAAATAAATACATAAATAAAGGTCAGCATTATAGGAGTTACAGTCCAAAACATCTGGAAAGCCATAGTCGCAGAACCCAGATTTAGAGTAAGCAGATTACTCAATTCCTGTCATTTAATTCAACAAAACAATGCATCCTGGGAGCTGCAGTCTTAACTTCAATTTTACAAAATTGAATATTTCCAACCGATACCAATGATTTGTAAAAGGAAAAGGATGTAGTGAATAATTGGTGTTTCATTGGCATAGCTATTTGGTAACCTAATGCAACATCATGCCACCCAGACTCTGCAGTAGCATATATCTTTCCGCACGACCAGTGGAGGCTTATTAAACATACAAGATATATTTTAAGATTCAATATTCATACGTTTAAAGTGTGTATAAATATCCACATTTGTTCAATTCAATTGACATTTTCCTCATTTGTGAATGCCTGTTTGTGTTTATCTTCATAAATGACTGATTCTGTTTTTGTAGTTACACACATTTGTATATTTATTTTTACTGATCTTTTATGCATAATCAGATCATCATGAAACAATAAGTGGCTATCTCTTGCTAAATATAAAGATTTGCAGAAGCATTAATGTATCTTTAACACTGTAAGAAGATTTGTATATTATGTTTGACTAATGTTATCCTTTTAAGTTGGATTGTATTCTGTGGGACATGCTAGTCAATGGTTGTCCAACTGTTTGTATCTAAATATGAATAAGCTACTCCTAAAACGTTACTCCTAGAGAAGGCAGCTTGATTCAGGAAGCAGTTATTGTTAGTAACATCTTTGTGAATTGAATAACCCTCTCCAAGTTTAAATAAATGGTAAATCAAATCGAATGTCAAAAAGTGATGTTTTTCTGCACCTGCTTATTTACAATCCATTAGCAGCTGTATGTTTAATGGAGCAGAGTCAGGGTTGTACTCAGGGACGTCATTTGGGGGTTGCCGGCAGTAGTAGCTGCTACTCCTGGCTCCCCCTCTGCTACCCTTAGACCTGTCTTTGCTACCCGTGTGCCAATGGGAAGAGAGGCAGTGCCAAGAGCAGATATCTGCGTTGCACCTGAAAAAGGTGGTTGTAAATGCAGATAAATGTGCCACCGCTTTGTTCACCTGGAATCTCGATCTCATTAGCTTGGAGAAATAACAGGGATGCAGGAAAAACCGTGAAGCCGCCATCACTAACAGCTTGGCAATCCATTAGTGAAGAGTGCCTGAATGGTTGGGTTCAGAGGTGGGTCTGCCTGTGCAGCTCATACCCTGTACTGTAGCAACAGGAAGGGTATGGGGGGGGGGACTAGGTCAAGATAGCTGGGAATGGGTAAGAGGAGCCTGCACCAGAGAATGAACACAAATCTCATCATTGTTTCTCATTGTCTGCTTTGCACATCCTGTGAGGAGAGAGAGGGGTGTGCCCCAGTGGCTTCTGCCACCATTCCTGCCTGGGCACTGTGTGTCCTGACCCAGATCTGCCAGATCTGCATCACAGACACACTATAGATAGACACAAGGGGAGATAATTAATTTACATATGTTGACCTCTTCCTTTGAAATAAACCAGCTGTTGTTTCCACAAGCAAGAAATATATATATTTGGAAGGATAGTTCAGGGCCAACACACCTGCTTTGGGAACAAGGGGATGCATGGGTTCAGTTCCTCTTCCAGGGGTTAGAAGCTGGAGGAGGCTGGCATTAAGCAAGATATAAAGGACCAAGGAAAATAATAAAATAGGCCTTTTCTATGGGGTGATGTCATGGAGCTGCTGCTGTTGTTCACATTTTAAAACAACAAAAAAAACCTGCAATTACTGTGACCTGGGACACATACTTCCCCTCTATCTCCCATCTAACAAAAAAACTGTGGGTTACATACCAAATATGCAAAACAGAAAGGTGAGGGCTGGAAGGTTTCAAATCATTCATAACCACTGGCACAGCTCTAGGCAACCCTCCAGACCATCGTTGATTTAAGCCTGCCAAGCCGCTACAGAAGGGGAAAGACCATATGCAAATCATGCTTGATCCCACCCAAAAAGAGTCAGTCCATTCCAAACTGCTAGGTCACATCCTTTTTAGACGAGACCACAAGCATCCCCAGACATGTTCCAGCCTCATTTGGCGTCATGAGAGGAGTAGCATAGGTCTTTAGGCCAAGCAGACTTTTCTAGGGTTGATGTCATGGAGCTGATGCTTACATTGCAAAATAAAAATCCCTGCAATTATTTTGACCGGCAACATATCCTCCAACATGTCCCCTCTGTCTACCATCTAACAAGAAAAATGTGGGTTACTTAACAAATAAGCAAAACAGAAAGTTGATGCTGGAAGGTTTCAAATCATTCATAATCACTGGCACAACTCTGGGCAACCCTCCAGACCATAATTATTCTGATTGGACTTGTGTTGGTCAGTTGCTCTTTCCAGTCTGTGGCCTGACACTTGGCAGGCACTGGATGTCTGCGCTTTGGGGTTTAGGCCTCTTCGAGATGCTCTGTCTGTTTATAGTTTAGCCCGAGTGATATACAATAGTCCAGGTTGTTGTGTTGGACGTCTGCTTACATTCTCAGTAATTTGGTAATATGGGCCGATACACACTGACATTAACACTACATATGGTGATCCATTCTTGTATGAAATGTATATCATATTACAGTGATATGATATCATAACCATATGTTTCTTAGTGTACTGAGAAACAATGCAATGAGATGCCACTTCCTGTTTTATCAAGGGGTGAAAGGTTGTGTGCCATCACTTCCCGTGAGGCCACTTGGGTGTGGGGTCAAATTACATCACTTCCTGTGATGTCACCATAGGTCAAGAGGCATGTGATGTCACTTCCGCTACCCCTTGCATTTTGGTGAAATTACATCCCTCTGGTTGCACGGGGACATAAAATTGCCTCGGGCACCAATGAAAAAGTGGCCCACCATTGCAAAGAGCAATTCATTCCTTTTGTGACAGCCTGTTTGAATAGTACCCAGGGGGGTGTTTTTGGATAAAATGTGATGTAAATTGTGCATTTTAAAGATATTTATTAGGTGACACTGGTCAAAACTACTAACCGCATAGTGAAATAACTCATCAAACTGCTGCACTTTGGCCAAAAAAAGTAGGCCACTTTGATTAAAAAAAATAATAATTCAACGGGCCCACACCAGCATTCAGCGTTTTTGGTTAGGGCATTTCCCTGTTGCTTTATGGGCCAGTCCGAGCCTGGTCAGAGTTATAAATCAGGGCTAATAAGCGAGGTATAATGATTTCACGGCATTCACCTCTCTGCCCCATTTTGATGCACTGACAATGTGGAGGAAGAGCACAGAGCAGACCTGGGTACGGGGCAGGCATGCATCACTCCACCGTCCTGTCAGTGCTGTTTCGTTTCACAGCAGCACAACATTTTCAAGCTGACGAGAAACAAATGGATCCTTATGGAATCCTCCTTGGTTTTTGCACCTTGTCAAAACCAGGCGGATTCCATAGGAATCCATTAGTAAATTCCATTTGCGAAGCGTATGTGCCTCGCGTTTACTGTTTCTTTCTTCCTTCTCTCCGCCTTGCAAACATTTACCATTTCTTGCTGGGGACCTGAAGGCACGTCAACCTTTAATTTTGAAGATCTGTGTTAGATGTTCTGGTTTGTCAATGACTCAATGTTTCACCGAACAGATCCTTGAGTCACAACCCCCTTCACCATACCATCGCATTCCACTCCGTTAGACAATTCTGAATTGCGTTACCAAATGATTCCATGCTATTGGGAACACATTGGTCAAGCAGTGGCTTTCCTTTTGCAAACCAGTGCAATCTCCTACTTTAGCCCAATTGGTTCAATGGAAGTAATCAGTAATCCTAGAGTAAAACTCCTAGAGCGCACTTTGTTGCAAAATTAATACCCAGCACAGTAACATGTTTTCTAGTAAAATTAAGTCCTCCATTGATCCAACCTTTGCTCAGGCCAACAATACCCTTTTCTCTATTTTTACTGAGCATTCTGGTTCTGTAATCACAGGAGTAAGAGCAATGTTTGGGATCATGGAGAGAGACACAAACTCCTTTGTAAATCAGAGACGAGTTCTCGTTCAGAGCATTGGGTCCAGTTTTTGAGCCCATGTTGGTAGAGAAATAAAGATGGATTGGGAAAAGTCCAGAGTTTGGATAACAAAGGCTTGCATGTTTTGAACCGGAAGTCTTCCGTGGATTGAGACAAGAATGTACACAGATATGTGTAAGAGGGAATGATCGATTGAAGGATATAGTGACGTGATCAAATTCATAATGGAAGTTAGAGCAGCACAATAGCCAAATCTTATTCAACACCCATGGACCCAACTTTAAAATATGACACAAAGGAGAGATTTAGAATATTTTCACAGAAATAGGAAACAGGTATTGAAATCCCCCTTTGCCTGAATCAAGCATAGGGTGTAGCCAAACAGGAAATTCATTTCAAATTAGGTTGTAAACCCCAGCAAAGATTTAGGTAGTTTGATTTGGGTGCTACAGCACCACCTGGTAACGAACACTGGAAGTTCACCTGCAGTTCAGAGGCACATGAGCAAGGCATTGTGCATATGCAAATTAGTCCAAATGCAAGTCTTTGTCTACAGAAAATGGTCCTTCTCTTACAGGGCAGTGTTGCTTTATACATAGCTTAATCAACCAATGACAGACATTTCTCAAGGCTTTAGACAACTACATACCATCCAGAAAATGTACTTGGTGGGAAGTTTAAACAAGTGACCGAACTGAGAGCAAAAGAAAGCAGGGTGAGTGGAACCCAGGCTAGAGAGAGGTTCACTCATGCCCGCCGAGTTGAAAAAGAAGCGCCGAGGGGAAGACCAATAGGCGACAGGAAACAAAGCCCACTGAAAAAGTGAAGGGGGAAAGGTCTGTTGGTAGGAACCAGGAGAACATGTTACTAGAGCCAAACAAGAACGTAAATGCAAGGAAAACTGCTGTCAGTGACGGCTGGTGCAAAATGGGTGTTGGTGCTGACGCCCTGCCAGTATACGCCAGCCATCACTTACTCTGTCAGATGAAGTGCTCCATTTCGGAGCCACTGAGCATGACACAATAATGATCTACTGCCTACAGGGGCAGCATCTCTACCAGCCCTCATTTGGGGAAGCTATTCCAAGTGGAGACCTGCCAGGCCTCTGCCTTGGCTGGCAGTAGGGGAGCAAGGGAGCAGGGTCCAGAGGGAGCCATGAGTGGGTCTATCATTTGGCCGCTATGGGTTCCTATGGACCCTGGTGAGGCAGGGCCCAAGAAGGGAAATATTCATCACCTTCTTACCTGTTTCCTGTGGCTGCCCAGTCTGCAGGGAGGACATAGGCAGAGCTCGGGGACCAGGCTTCCGACCATCCATCGAGAACATGTAAGTGCTAATAAAAAGGTATGTGACTATTGTGTCTGTGTGAGTCTTGGAAAACGAGCGTATGTGTGCGTGTGTATGTTATGTTTGCACAGAGTGAGCCAGTGCGTGCAAATGGAGGGGAGAGTGGAGATGTGGATACTGCAACCCTGGCATACTTTACACAGCGTTCACAAGGCAACGTTTTATAGGACAATACTAGTTTGCTGGACCTGGCAGCATACACATTTCTTATTGGCAGTACTGACATTATTGGGCACAGTCAATTTGAGTGTGTTCTCACAGTGGCGATACTGGCATATTTTGGCACAGCTAGCATTAAAATGTCTACTTACAGGCAAACAATAGTGGCATAACGTGTAGACACAGTCATCATGAAAGTGCTTTACAATGGCAGTGCTATCATTTAAAATGTGAGCCCACCGACATGAAGTGTGCTTTTACAGGAGCAATGATGGAATATATTGTAGGCACTGGCATCATGAAAATACATTGGAAAATACTCCTGTGCGGTGTTGATAACATGACATCAATTGTATTTGTTTAATGATTTACCGCAGCAACCCAATCTTAAATTGAATACCTTTTTGTGCTAATTTTACACAAAAAGTGTGCTGCAACATACATCATTTTGAAGGCCAATTTGCTACAGCCAAGCACAAGCCTAACACAAAGGGTAAATGCTTTATTTATTTATTTTAATTAATGTATATACAGCCTCAAGGCTTTGTGTATACAGAAATGCTTTATGCTGGAACTTGAAGGCCAGACTCCTTAAGCCAGACACAAAAGTAACTGAAAGGACAACTGCTGCATGCTGCAACCTGTAGGAAACGTTTATAGAACTCTTTGACAAAATGTGTCAAGGGGAAACGGTTAGTTAAAGTTCTGGCAAAGAGACTGAAAAGACATGGAAAGAAATAACTGTGGCAAAACAAGACAGCAGGTTTAAAGTTCTGAACCAGTGGTCGAATCAAAAGAACAGTAAAGTGCTTTCTCATCTCTCAGGTTTTAATTATAAGAGATTAGCACGTAATTGAAATTGTAATTGTTTATTTGTAAAGCGTTTATACACAAGTGAAGTGCTTCAAAGTGCTTCAAGGTGGGAAGGGAACAAGGCAATACAGTTGTCATTCTTAGGCCATCAAGATTCCGAATGAACTAACAACAATAACTAGCACATTAGACCAGAGGTCCAGTTTACGTGCTAATAATTTGATATCTTTGCTAGATATTGCTGCACTTTTGACTGCTATTATTTAAAATCAAATCAAATGTGTCATAAAAAGGGGACTGGGCACATGCATGGGAATGAAGAGGACTGTGCCATGCTGCTTCTCCGTGCATATCGTCAGTACTCGCTGTGAAGTGGCTACTGTTTCCGCTTTCTATTTTGTTGCCTCAGAAATAATTATCTCCTCTAAACACATAGCAACAGCTTTGTTATGCAGCTAATTCCCCCGTCGTTAAGTCGTTGTGTACAGAGAAACAATTGACGTCTATTTACAGGTTCAGACGCTGTGAGCAGGCATGCTTTAAGCGGCAAGCTTTTCCAGAAACAAACTGTGTCGTGTCGGATGGGCACTGGAACAATCTTAGTTATTTTTGACACAAGAACAGTCATAATAAATGTCTGTATTTTTGAATAATTTTGTACAACTTTTTTTGTTCTTTGATGGGCAGAGGTTACAAGACAAAAATTGCAAAAATTGACCTCTGAGGCAAAGTTCCCGTAACTGTAAAGGTTTGGGCTACTTTTCCACATTAAGCCCTCATTGGGGACTCAATTCAAAATGTTGCCCAGTAACCTTTCAAACCTTGTAGGGTTAGGGTAGCCAACATTTTCCCAGTTTGTATGGGAGTATCCGTACACAAATCGTTGTGTGGGTTGCACTTGTTAAATATAGTGAGATACAGCCTACTGTTCCCCAGCTGCATTATTGACTAGTTCCCCTTTGTAAATCCAGTACTGAGTCCAACAGCCTGACATGGTATCCTGCAAGAAGGAGTAAGGGAGGCGTGTTGCTATTTATGGTTGCGGCCTCTGCCTGCCTCCAGAGGCAGAGTGCTCAGTTCTCAGAACCAAAGACGGCCGGATGCTGGAATGGTGCCTGGATTCAGCTTTGTAGCCATGCCTCAGCAAAAGTGTGGGAAGAGGCCTAAGAAACTACGGATCTGACAGAAAGCACAGAAGCGTTGACCACCAAATATTCAAATAGATGCAACCCTGCGATTACAAAATAAGATATGGCCGCAGCTCCCAATTTCCTGTTTCATGAGAGGGTCTAAATTCTTGGTCAAATCTGGAGACAAGTCCCAAAGAACGAAGAAAAAGGCACTAGAAGATGAATTGTGCAGAAGCTCTACTAGACCGCATTCTTCCAAGACTCCTTCTGAAGGTGAAGTTCGGCCTGCGGTAACAAACACCGGGCCACTTCATTGACAAGGGAACGGCTGCATCTTGGGGCTGCAGACAAAGCTGACGTTCCAACTCTAGGAACCTTATCTCGCCAAGCGCCTTGCTGCTTATCCCAGTGTCGACTTGTTAGGAAGAGCACAAATTCCAAGAGCACTAGTAACCAGCATGTGGCCTGTGGTTATTAAATAAACTGTGGAACCAAGAATGTCCTCTCAAATCGTGTGCCCTCTGGAATCCACCTTGCTTGCCTCAGTCACTGGGCTGACCTTGATGGAGAGGTGAGAGGGGAGAGCACTTGCAAAGAGTTGCTGGGTGTATGTCGGAGGCCGTAAACAGCTTTTAGGGAGCAAATTCAAGGTCCAGACAGAGCACAGGTTGGCCTCTGTCCTCAACTCCACTACATCTCTTACGAGGACAATGTTGCGTCATCAGCAAATCCCTCACCATGGCCAAGAGTTCTTAATCATTGTGTAATTGTACCTGTGCCAGCAGCATCCTTTACCCACAATAGTACAAGAAGTATTCATATGTTCATAATATCTCGGTGTGGACTTCCCACTGTTCATTGTACTGATGCTTTAATCTACATTCATGTCTGCCATGCTTCTCTTCAAAGCATCTAGGACTTGAGCTTGACCACGGGTCCTGCTAAAGGTGCCAGGTGAACCCGTGTGGGAACCTTTTTGCCTTGGATTCCTGCGTGCTATCATATCTTGAGCACAGCACGAAGAGGAATCACCCTAAAGGGAGGTCAAGGGGAGGATCTATCGAATGGCTGCAATAGAGGAAGTAATGCCATGAGTCTGAATTTGAGACAGATTTTCATTTTGGTCTTTCTGGAATGCCCTCAATCAATGGAGGAAATGTTGGCAAGCAAGTCACCATATGTTGGCCGTACTCTGTCTTAGATATGGGGCTGACTTTGTTGGCGGGTAAGTGCTGAGAGCCCAGGGGAAGCAAAATGTCTTGTGTTATTTATTATCGACGGTGAAGGGAGTGCATAAAAAATTGCCACTCGGAAAGTTTGACTTTTTTTCTTGAGTCTTGGGAGTGGAGGGATGGGTTTCACGAGCTTAACCCCCGGCCACCAAACATTTAGTATTTGGCCTTGTGGACTGTACATTTGAGTATATAGTTTGCCAGCGTTTACCAGTGCTGGCATGCTGGAACTCTCTGCTACCCGCAGATTCATATTTTTGTTAAAGGACAACTAAGTGAGAAGCTCTTGAGAGTTGCCCCAGTTGCCTGGGTGCTTCATTGATGCATCGCTGAACTGGGTTTGATTTGAATATGAGTTCAGATTTGGATCTAACTTTCAAAATATCATGCAAAATGATTCACAGTATACCCTGATGAGCCAGGAACTTTTAGAAATGACACCCTCAACCATACCCAGCCCCCTCAAGCAGCCACAAAGACAGTGGATTGCAACAAGAAGTGCTGTCTCATGACCAGCATTTTCTGAAGTCAAGAATAAAATCCTCATCTCACCATGAATAATGTGGTCATTAAATATTTGGCTCTAACTGATCACCTGCTGAGAGAAGCATTGAGGTGTGTGGGAAAGAAGCAATAGAGGATGTATCTTCTACATGCAGAAATCTTTTGGAATACCAACAGCTAATCACTGCTGGTAGGCTGTGATGACAAGAGAACATAGTCAAGTGTGGTAGGCCTCATTTCCTCCTTCTCCCCAACTTCCAGTGCTATGCTGAAGACACACAACTCTTCTTCAAACTTCCTTTTGACACCCTTGCACTGTCCATCATCCCTGACTGCCTCTCAGCCATCCAGGCCTGGTGTACTTCTAATGATCTCTTCCTCAATGCTAGCAAAACAGAGAGCCTCCGTATTGGGACCACTGCACCTGACTTCTTCCCTTCACTCTGGCCTTCTACCAAGGGCTCTCCCCCTGTACCCTGTACGAAAGCCAGAAACCTTGGTGTCATCTTCGACTCCTTTCTCTCCTTCCTCCCTCATACTCAGGACATTGCCAAGAAGTCCCACTTCTAGCATTTCCTTCTGAAAGGAATTCTACCTTTCCTCACTTTCCCCCCAGACACTCAATGTTGCCCGGACTCTGTTTCTCTCTAGGCTTGACCTCCTCCTTAATCTACCTTCGTCCACTCTGCGACCCCTCCAGCTAATCCAGAATAGGGCAGCAAGACTTATCCTTGGCCTCAAACCCAGGGACCGCATCTCTCCTGCCCTACAAAGTCTTCACTGGCTCCCGATCGCAGCACGGATTAAATTCAAGTCCCTCTGCATCATCCACTAGGCTATCTGGGGCCAGGGACCACTCTATCCACAACACCCGACTAAATATTCCCCCTCTAGACACCTACGTTCCTCTGGCACCAACTCCTTGTGTGTAAAGTGCTTTGCTAAATAGAGAGCAGGTGGTCGATAGCTTTCCTCAGCGAGCTCCCTTCTTTGGAACGGCCTCCCACTCCCTGTTCGTCATGCACAGGACCTCCTTAGGTTCCAGAAAAGCCTCAAGGCCTTCCTCTTTACCTCTTCCTCTCCTCCATCCCTCTCTCCCCTGCTAACTGCACAGTAGTTTGATTGGTGTGTAGGGCCCTTATGCATCCTCGGGGCCCTGACCTCCCACATCTTATCATCCCTGCTGCTCCCTATCCTCTGCACTTGCCTCGGCTCACCATCCACCATTAGAGGTTGCAGTTACCTTTCTTCATAGCACTTCACCTGCTGCTCTCCATGAGCACCACAGCACCTATCCCATATCCCTCTCCCCTCTGCACTTGCACGTTCTGAACACTCACAAGGCATAGTAGGTTCAACTTCCCCTCCCCATTGTCACTTCTTATATTGTTGTATTTAATGATTTAACATTGTTGTAATTTCATTGTCCATAATCCTCTGTCCCCTCCCTGTTGCCCTGTGGGTGCTTTGAAACAGTATTTGCTTCCTGTATGAGTACCTAACTAGTGAACAATAAATAAATAATTAAATAAATAAATAAGTGTCACGAAGCAGAGCAAGATCAACAGCATGCAGACACCAAATTAGCAGGGTATATACACACATTTATTCAGGCTGATAGGATTTAACAATCGCTCATAGTCTCCCTCCTCCCAACCACTAGGCATCTCTCCTTTAACTATAGGGAGTTCTCATGAGGGCAGGGGGATCTGCTCTTTCTCTGAGTCAGAACCACTTCTAAGGTTCTCCTCATTTCAATGAACTAAAGAAAAAAGATCACAAAAACAGAACAGCGGCTGTGTATTTTCTAACAAGGGAAAAAAGAAATGTGACTAGGCTAACTGATGTCCTGTAGAAACACAAAGTCTTTCCATCTAAAATGCTGTCCCAGGAGTAGCCGAAGCGAAACAAAGTCTCTTAATAAATATGGGATCCTGTCCAGGAATTCCCCGAAGCAACACAAAATCTGTTAATCTGGTGCCCTGTCCCCGATGTACTAGATGTAGCACAAAATCTCTCATTTCAGGGATCATTCTGGGAGTGTCTAAATCACTCACTGTTTGGGGAGGTTATAAGCCACCACACTTTTCTTGATCACTGATTTCCTTAGTTGGGGGTCTTCTTCTTGTCCTGGTATCTCTGATTCTCGGGGGACCTCTTCCCCTTGGTCTTGGAGCCAAGGTGCACTTTCACATAAGGCATAGGCAGCAGCAAAAATAATGTCTGAGGGCCACCAAGCTAGGCCCTGCAGTTATCACTAGATTCTGAGCCATTTAAGCTGATCTGTCTGCTAAATTCGATATCTTCTGTCTGGGGCACCTGTTTTTGTTTCAAAACACCCCAAATACTGGTGCCTCTTCTACAAACCAGTTCAATCTCTTTTTATGAGAGTTCTCACTTTCTCTCTCCTCTTACCTGTACACTCATCTTCTCTTCTGCCACCTCTTTGATGCTCCGTCACATGCCAATTCCTCCGTCCCTACTTACTCCTCTTCCTTCAAGCTTGTTATGTGCTTGCTCCTCTTTCATGTTAGCTTTAATAAGAGCTGTATCTCCACCCTCAACGTCTGGTGTCTCTCCAGAATCCACAACTTCTCTATTTTCTCTTCTCACCCTCTTTCACAGCCTGCTCTTCGTCCTACTTTTTGGTTGTCACTTCCTCTTTCAACCCCTTCTCCTTCCACTGGAGGTTCCTAAGTTCATCCCTCCTCCGCCTCTATCTTAGTTATCAGCTCTACTTGGCTTTGACCTCCTCTCTCCAGTCTTTCTCATCTCTCCTACTTCCTGTCCTCCCTTCTACAGCCTCCTTCTGTTATCTCCTGCTGCACATCCTCCATTTTGTCCTCCTTTTTCCAGTCTGCTGCAATGCACCTCCACTGACTCCAAAGCACCCAAACCTTCTTGAAGTGCTGCATGCCTTATGAAGGGGTAACTGATATCAGATATGTGGATATTTTCATTTAAGAGCACGATTGGTTGTATTGAAATGTGCTGCAGCTTCCCCACCACTCTATGGACCTTGCCTCATCAATGCTTGGCCCAGTGGGCTGAGCATTTATCTCTATTTGACACCATCCCGGATCATCCCTTTGCATCGAGAAGTCAGAAATCCTGGATAGGTCAGGGAACATTCATGAAGAAACCTGGAGAGCCAGGGAACGCATAGAGAGATAACTGCAGTGGATACTAGATAGATCTCCAAAAGCCGGAGAAAGGGAGATGCCCTAGAGTTTTGAAGGATTGGGAATTGCCGTCCAAAGTGTTCTGTAAATAAGGAATGTAACATCGCATTGTGTCAAATGGAGTCTCAAAGTGTTCTTTGAATGAGAACGAGGCTGAAAACAACAAGGCAATGCAGCATCTTGGGAACCGGGTTCCCAATGCATTCTGGGAATGAGAAGGACATTTTATGCAATCAACCAATACTGCATTCTGGGAAATGGAGGAAATGTATCACTAGATTGCCACCAACTTATGAGACAGAAACACTTTGGCAACTCTGATAATTAAAATACAAGTTGTACATAGAAAACTCTTTTTTTTTCTGTAACCTGCTTTACTAGCTATGCGTTTGATGCTATCATATGCAATGTTATGGTGATACCATCAGATATTGTGTCATGGAACATCACTGACATTTTTATTGACAAGACATTTGGTGTCGATATCTAAGAAGTCATTTGGGAAATACTGAGCAGTACATTACTGGGGCAAAGAAATTGTTGGACATATACGCATATTTCTGTTATTTTCGGGTTTTGCTTTGTAACCCATATATATATATATATATATACATATCCAAGTAGAGCACCAAAACGACTCTTAATCGCCTTTTTGTTTAATTCTTTTTTGAGCTTCTTAATGATATACTCTAACCTTATAACTGTGACCAACATGCCTACCGGGCATGGCACATATCCAGGTTGTGAGGGCCCTGCGCTGGCAAGATGATCTTCAGCCATATCCCTGATGTAGTGCCACTGTGTACAACGTATAAACATGTTTCATGTGACCACTGCATCCTGCAACCAGGACCCAAGTGCACCGCCCCCACATGGAGTGCCCTCAATGCATGGCCTGTAACGGTTGCCTGAGGATTGCCCTGCCTTTCTGTTCCCAAAGAGCATGGCCTGTGACAATCTCCAAGACACATATTCCCTGGCAAGAGTGTTGACAGTGTGCGGGCTGTGACCATGCCTTGTGGGCACTGTTCAAGTAGTATGGACTACCATCATGCCCCCAACGGCAGCAACTGCAGTACCCCTAACACCAGCGCCTACATTGCATGGCTGGCACTATGCCTTGATGGCACTACCCCAAGGGCTGTTCCCTTTGGGCATGTGTCGCTGTTTAGGACCTTAACCTGCATTACCGATATGGGGCTTGAACAAAGATGGTGCGTAAAATGTCCTCTTTATCATCTGCTAACAGGGTTTTCCTCCCTACAAAATAAAGAAAAAAGGCTCCGCTCTTATTAGTGATACAATATGTATCACGTCTTTCAAAGGGGCTGCACTCCTTTACTTGTCAAGGCTAAATTGAGGTTTAAGTGGTAAGGAGAGATTGTATAATTTGCATGAACATATTTGAGAATTTGTTGTGATGCTCTGAGGTTTTGGAAAAGCCCCCTGACACTTTACGGTTAGCCACCTCCTTGCTGACCTTTCATAGAGAATTATACACTTTTCTTTATCCTAAATAGTTTGGGGATTGCGTGTAATTGTATTATTTTGCAAAAGGGCTTTGGTGCATAGTAATCGTGAACAGTTTTGTTCCTGAAATTGAGCTTGTGTATTATAAGATCTTTGTTTATTCTGCTTTATATAATTATAGGTGATGTAGATCGCACACAATTTTCAAATAAAACATTATAGAACGTTAAATAAAGTTGGGAAAATGTGTTGGTGCAAGTATTAGTGTATCGACTAGGCACGGACCCTATACAGAGACAAACAATTGTTACAACAAAAGGATTTGCATAAGCAATACCACACTCACATACAACACAGAGTTGTGCTCATATAGAAAAGATTTGTATAATCTCTTTAGAGATAAAGATAATGTAGCTGTTTCATTGTAGAATAAACAATTCTTAAAATAGTTTTTTTTCGGTAATACATCCAAGATGTGAGATTTCATCAGTTTTTAAACAATCTGAACAAAATATCACTATTTCTAGTGTTTAAGATGTAGACGAGAAGCCAAGTACCTCTACCGGATGTTCTGCCCCTATTCTGCCTATATGTTGGCAACCGGAAATTGCGACATGCGCAAAGCCAATGATGTTGCCTATGTCGCGAAAAGTCTTTGAAACAAGGTAACCATTGAGAAAACCCTGTATGTATCTGCGACGAAATGACGGTCTCCTAAAGGAAATTCTGGAAGAATTGTAAAAATGAATGAGAGGATTGGTGACGTCACATGAAACAAATGTGACGCACCCGAAGAGATGCGAATGAAGAAAGAACATAGACCTTATAGAATCTGATGACGAAGTAGTGAAGTGAGCAACATTTCGGGAGCGAAATGAAGATTGTAAGTGCGGAGAGAAGCACTGAAGATAATTCAAAACTATTTTACAACTGTACAGACGCAGTAACGCAAGTAGACGAAGTAATCATAAGGCTGGCTACGCAGTGAATAGATTGCAGGCAATGCGCCAATGTATATATATAGGAATGTACAGAATGTGGATGTTCCACAACGCATTTAGCAAACTTGGACCCCGTGGATGAAAGGGCTGGAAGTGTGGCGCAGCAGAATAAAAATAGCTGATGGTGAAGGAAGATTCGAGAAAGGCTTGCCTGGCCCGGTGCCAGGAGTCAGGGCCGCCGAGAGCCTTGCCATGTACTCAAGAAGATACAATAACGTGAGAAGCAAGCTGAGTTCCTGTTTGAGGTGGAATGAAAGTCATTGAGGGTGCCAAGATTTCTTCATTTCATAGTATTAAATACAATAAAGAGCTAAAAAATGTGGTCTCCAGTCACATGGTCAGATGAAAATAGACTTTGGGCAAGCTACACCGAGACCAAAAGATAATGCCCTGTCACACTCCCTTTTATTCTCAGGCATAGTGAGCATCTGCAAGGCTGAGTTCAAAGGAACTAATTGAATGCCAGACCACAGGAGTGATGATGGATGTTGGGCTAATTGGGTGGGAAGGCAGGACTAGGCCAAATCCCGAGCACCTGGGGTACCAGATTGTATGCTGATAGCAAGTGGAATATTCCAGAAGGGTACAAGCATGCCAACCAATTATAGAGGGCCATGTATTAAGGAGCCCTATAGTCAGAGAAGCCAACATTATGTTGTGTATTAGTCTGACACGAAGGATGACTTGCACTTGGAGTGGACGTAACTGTCCACCTGATCTTAGAGACCCAATCACATCCCTGTATCCCATAGAAAGTATATGTAGATGTTCCCTGTAGACCAACCACAACCCCTAGTAGGTTTACTTATTTGCCACATAGTATGACGTCACTTATGACACATTTTTAGTATAAAAGAATGTTTTTTATGATATTTTTTCGAGAACTCATTGAGCGAGCTGTGCGGCGTCCGTTGACGTATGTTGTACTCCCTGTTTTAAAGACTTGTTATTAAAACAGCTTGGACTTTTGCCAACGTCCTGAGTCGGTCTGATTATTGATGTATGAGTAAGATCTGCAACCCCATCCATCTCAGATACTGTTACCTCGTCTTAAAGGACCCGGTCCCCGGGTTCACTTGGTAGCAGAGACATAATGGTTATTGAAAGACCTATCGACCCAGTAGGCTTTCAGAGATCGCGGAACATCGGATGCCCTCCGCCATTTAGCTGTAGGATTGCAAGACTTCCTGTGGCGTGCCGCCGATACAGAAAATTTGCAAGCAAAGAATATACAGGTGGGATGGGCCCCTCTTTTACGAAATCCCTCCTGGTTTCCACTGGCACTGACCGGACCAAAGGTGAAGGTGGCCGTTTGGAGGAGGAGACTATCCCAAATGCCAGGAGCCAAAAGGCAAATGTTGAGTGGATTGAGGAGAATGGCAAATAATGGGGGAACAGGGGATTGTGGTAATAGTAAAGAGTGATGGGGGTTGTTTGAGTAAATAATATATGGCAAGGAGCATCTAGATATGCAAATGCATATGCAAATTAGTCCAAATGCAAGTCTTTGGCTACAGAAAATGGTCCTTCTCTTACAGGGCAGTGTTGCTTTATACATAGCTTAATCAACCAATGACAGACATTTCTCAAGGCTGCAGACAACTACATACCATCCAGAAAATGTACTTGGTGGGAAGTTTAAACAAGTGACCGAACTGAGAGCAAAAGAAAGCAGGGTGAGTGGAACCCAGGCTAGAGAGTGGTTCACTCATGCCCGCCGAGTTGAAAAAGAAGCGCCGAGGGGAAGACCAATAGGCGACAGGAAACAAAGCCCACTGAAAAAGTGAAGGGGGAAAGGTCTGTTGGTAGGAACCAGGAGAACATGTTACTAGAGCCAAACAAGAACGTAAATGCAAGGAAAACTGCTGTCAGTGACGGCTGGTGCAAAATGGGTGTTGGTGCTGACGCCCTGCCAGTATACGCCAGCCATCACTTACTCTGTCAGATGAAGTGCTCCATTTCGGAGCCACTGAGCATGACACAATAATGATCTACTGCCTACAGGGGCAGCATCTCTACCAGCCCTCATTTGGGGAAGCTATTCCAAGTGGAGACCTGCCAGGCCTCTGCCTTGGCTGGCAGTAGGGGGAGCAAGGGAGCAGGGTCCAGAGGGAGCCATGAGTGGGTCTATCATTTGGCCGCTATGGGTTCCTATGGTACCTGGTGAGGCAGGGCCCAAGAAGGGAAATATTCATCACCTTCTTACCTGTTTCCTGTGGCTGCCCAGTCTGCAGGGAGAACATAGGCAGAGCTCGGGGACCAGGCTTCCGACCATCCATCGAGAACATGTAAGTGCTAATAAAAAGGTATGTGACTATTGTGTCTGTGTGAGTCTTGGAAAACGAGCGTATGTGTGCGTGTGTATGTTATGTTTGCACAGAGTGAGCCAGTGCGTGCAAATGGAGGGGAGAGTGGAGATGTGGATACTGCAACCCTGGCATACTTTACACAGCGTTCACAAGGCAACGTTTTATAGGACAATACTAGTATGCTGGACCTGGCAGCATACACATTTCTTATTGGCAGTACTGACATTATTGGGCATAGTCAATTTGAGTGTGTTCTCACAGTGGCGATACTGGCATATTTTGGCACAGCTAGCATTAAAATGTCTACTTACAGGCAAACAATAGTGGCATAACGTGTAGGCACAGTCATCATGAAAGTGCTTTACAATGGCAGTGCTATCATTTAAAATGTGAGCCCACCGACATGAAGTGTGCTTTTACAGGAGCAATGATGGAATATATTGTAGGCACTGGCATCATGAAAATACATTGGAAAATACTCCTGTGCGGTGTTGATAACATGACATCAATTGTATTTGTTTAATGATTTACCGCAGCAACCCAATCTTAAATTGAATACCTTTTTGTGCTAATTTTACACAAAAAGTGTGCTGCAACATACATCATTTTGAAGGCCAATTTGCTACAGCCAAGCACAAGCCTAACACAAAGGGTAAATTCTTTATTTATTTATTTTAATTAATGTATATACAGCCTTAAGGCTTTGTGTATACAGAAATGCTTTATGCTGGAACTTGAAGGCCAGACTCCTTAAACCGGACACAAAAGTAACTGAAAGGACAACTGCTGCATGCTGCAACCTGTAGGAAACGTTTATAGAACTCTTTGACAAAATGTGTCAAGGGGAAACGGTTAGTTAAAGTTCTGGCAAAGAGACTGAAAAGACATGGAAAGAAATAACTGTGGCAAAACAAGACAGCAGGTTTAAAGTTCTGAACCAGTGGTCGAATCAAAATTTTAGAACAGTAAAGTGCTTTCTCATCTCTCAGGTTTAATTATAAGAGATTAGCACGTAATTGAAATTGTAATTGTTTATTTGTAAAGTGTTTATACACAAGTGAAGTGCTTCAAAGTGCTTCAAGGTGGGAAGGGAACAAGGCAATACAGTTGTCATTCTTAGGCCTTCAAGATTCCGAATGAACTAACAACAATAACTAGCACATTAGACCAGAGGTCCAGTTTACGTGCTAATAATTTGATATCTTTGCTAGATATTGCTGCACTTTTGACTGCTATTATTTAAAATCAAATCAAATGTGTCATAAAAAGGGGACTGGGCACATGCATAGGAATGAAGAGGACTGTGCCATGCTGTTTCTCCGTGCATATCGTCAGTACTCGCTGTGAAGTGGCTACTGTTTCCGCTTTCTATTTTGTTGCCTTAGAAATAATTATCTCCTCTAAACACATAGCAGCAGCTTTGTTATGCAGCTAATTCCCCCGTCGTTAAGTCGTTGTGTACAGAGAAACAATTGACGTCTATTTACAGGTTCAGACGCTGTGAGCAGGCATGCTTTAAGCGGCAAGCTTTTACAGAAACAAACTGTGTCGTGTCGGATGGGCACTGGAACAATCTTAGTTATTTTTGACACAAGAACAGTCATAATAAATGTCTGTATTTTTGAATAATTTTGTACACCTTTTTTTGTTCTTTGATGGGCAGAGGTTACAAGACAAAAATTGCAAAAATTGACCTCTGAGGCAAAGTTCCCGTAACTGTAAAGGTTTGGGCTACTTTTCCACATTAAGCCCTCATTGGGGACTCAATTCAAAATGTTGCCCAGTAACCTTTCAAACCTTGTAGGGTTAGGGTACCCAACATTTTCCCAGTTTGTATGGGAGTATCCGTACACAAATCGTTGTGTGGGTTGCACTTGTTAAATATAGTGAGATACAGCCTACTGTTCCCCAGCTGCATTATTGACTAGTTCCCCTTTGTAAATCCAGTACTGAGTCCAACAGCCTGACATGGTATCCTGCAAGAAGGAGTAAGGGAGGCGTGTTGCTATTTATGGTTGCGGCCTCTGCCTGCCTCCAGAGGCAGAGTGCTCAGTTCTCAGAACCAAAGACGGCCGGATGCTGGAATGGTGCCTGGATTCAGCTTTGTAGCCATGCCTTAGCAAAAGTGTGGGAAGAGGCCTAAGAAACTACGGATCTGACAGAAAGCACAGAAGCGTTGACCACCAAATATTCAAATAGATGCAACCCTGCGATTACAAAATAAGATATGGCCGCAGCTCCCAATTTCCTGTTTCATGAGAGGGTCTAAATTCTTGGTCAAATCTGGAGACAAGTCCCAAAGAACGAAGAAAAAGGCACTAGAAGATGAATTGTGCAGAAGCTCTACTAGACCGCATTCTTCCAAGACTCCTTCTGAAGGTGAAGTTCGGCCTGCGGTAACAAACACCGGGCCACTTCATTGACAAGGGAACGGCTGCATCTTGGGGCTGCAGACAAAGCTGACGTTCCAACTCTAGGAACCTTATCTCGCCAAGCGCCTTGCTGCTTATCCCAGTGTCGACTTGTTAGGAAGAGCACAAATTCCAAGAGCACTAGTAACCAGCATGTGGCCTGTGGTTATTAAATAAACTGTGGAACCAAGAATGTCCTCTCAAATCGTGTGCCCTCTGGAATCCACCTTGCTTGCCTCAGTCACTGGGCTGACCTTGATGGAGAGGTGAGAGGGGAGAGCACTTGCAAAGAGTTGCTGGGTGTATGTCGGAGGCCGTAAACAGCTTTTAGGGAGCAAATTCAAGGTCCAGACAGAGCACAGGTTGGCCTCTGTCCTCAACTCCACTACATCTATTACGAGGACAATGTTGCGTCATCAGCAAATCCCTCACCATGGCCAAGAGTTCTTAATCATTGTGTAATTGTACCTGTGCCAGCAGCATCCTTTACCCACAATAGTACAAGAAGTATTCATAATATCTCGGTGTGGACTTCCCACTGTTCATTGTACTGATGCTTTAATCTACATTCATGTCTGCCATGCTTCTCTTCAAAGCATCTAGGACTTGAGCTTGACCACGGGTCCTGCTAAAGACACGGCTAAAGGTGCCAGGTGAACCCATGTGGGAACCTTTTTGCCTTGGATTCCTGCGTGCTATCATATCTTGAGCACAGCACGAAGAGGAATCACCCTAAAGGGAGGTCAAGGGGAGGATCTATCGAATGGCTGCAATAGAGGAAGTAATGCCATGAGTCTGAATTTGAGACAGATTTTCATTTTGGTCTTTCTGGAATGCCCTCAATCAATGGAGGAAATGTTGGCAAGCAAGTCACCATATGTTGGCCGTACTCTGTCTTAGATATGGGGCTGACTTTGTTGACGGGTAAGTGCTGAGAGCCCAGGGGAAGCAAAATGCCTCGTGTTATTTATTATCGACGGTGAAGGGAGTGCATAAATATTGCCACTCGGAAAGTTTGACTTTTTTTCTTGAGTCTTGGGAGTGGAGGGATGGGTTTCACGAGCTTAACCCCCGGCCACCAAACATTTAGTATTTGGCCTTGTGGACTGTACATTTGAGTATATAGTTTGCCAGCGTTTACCAGTGCTGGCATGCTGGAACTCTCTGCTACCCGCAGATTCATATTTTTGTTAAAGGACAACTAAGTGAGAAGCTCTTGAGAGTTGCCCCAGTTGCCTGGGTGCTTCATTGATGCATCGCTGAACTGGGTTTGATTTGAATATGAGTTCAGATTTGGGTCTAACTTTCAAAATATCATGCAAAATGATTCACAGTATACCCTGATGAGCCAGGAACTTTTAGAAATGACACCCTCAACCATACCCAGCCCCCTCAAGCAGCCGCAAAGACAGTGGATTGCAACAAGAAGTGCTGTCTCATGACCAGCATTTTCTGAAGTCAAGAATAAAATCCTCATCTCACCATGAATAATGTGGTCATTAAATATTTGGCTCTAACTGATCACCTGCTGAGAGAAGCATTGAGGTGTGTGGGAAAGAAGCAATAGAGGATGTATCTTCTACATGCAGAAATCTTTTGGAATACCAACAGCTAATCACTGCTGGTAGGCTGTGATGACAAGAGAACATAGTCAAGTGTGGTAGGCCTCATTTCCTCCTTCTCCCCAACTTCCAGTGCTATGCTGAAGACACACAACTCTTCTTCAAACTTCCTTTTGACACCCTTGCACTGTCCATCATCCCTGACTGCCTCTCAGCCATCCAGGCCTGGTGTACTTCTAATGATCTCTTCCACAATGCTAGCAAAACAGAGAGCCTCTGTATTGGGACCACTGCACCTGACTTCTTCCCTTCACTCTGGCCTTCTACCATGGGCTCTCCCCCTGTACCCCGTACGAAAGCCATAAACCTTGGTGTCATCTTCGACTCCTTTCTCTCCTTCCTCCCTCATACTCAGGACATTGCCAAGAAGTCCCACTTCTAGCATTTCCTTCTGAAAGGAATTCTACCTTTCCTCACTTTCCCCCCAGACACTCAATGTTGCCCGGACTCTGTTTCTCTCTAGGCTTGACCTCCTCCTTAATCTACCTTCGTCCACTCTGCGACCCCTCCAGCTAATCCAGAATAGGGCAGCAAGACTTATCCCTGGCCTCAAACCCAGGGACCGCATCTCTCCTGCCCTACAAAGTTTTCACTGGCTCCCGATCGCAGCACGGATTAAATTCAAGTCCCTCTGCATCACCCACTAGGCTATCTGGGGCCAGGGACCACTCTATCCACAACACATGACTAAATATTCCCCCTCTAGACACCTACGTTCCTCTGGCACCAACTCCTTGTGTGTAAAGTGGTTTGCTAATTAGAGAGCAGGTGGTCGATAGCTTTCCTCAGCGAGCTCCCTTCTTTGGAACAGCCTCCCACTCCCTGTTCGTCATGCACAGGACCTCCTTAGGTTCCAGAAAAGCCTCAAGGCCTTCCTCTTTACCTCTTCCTCTCCTCCCTCCCTCTCTCCCCTGCTAACTGCACAGTAGTTTGATTGGCGTGTAGGGCCCTTATGCATCCTCGGGGCCCTGACCTCCCACATCTTATCATCCCTGCTGCTCCCTATCCTCTGCAATTGTCTCGGCTCACCATCCACCATTAGAGGTTGCAGTTACCTTTCTTCATAGCACTTCACCTGCTGCTCTCCATGAGCACCACAGCACCTATCCCATATCCCTCTCCCCTCTGCACTTGCACGTTCTGAACACTCACAAGGCATAGTAGGTTCAACTTCCCCTCCCCATTGTCACTTCTTATATTGTTGTATTTAATGATTTAACATTGTTGTAATTTCATTGTCCATAATCCTCTGTCCCCTCCCTGTTGCCCTGTGGGTGCTTTGAAACAGTATTTGCTTCCTGTATGAGTACCTAACTAGTGAACAATAAATAAATAATTAAATAAATAAATAAGTGTCACGAAGCAGAGCAAGATCAACAGCATGCAGACACCAAATTAGCAGGGTATATACACACATTTATTCAGGCTGATAGTTAGGATTTAACAATCGCTCATAGTCTCCCTCCTCCCAACCACTAGGCATCTCTCCTTTAACTATAGGGAGTTCTCATGAGGGCAGGGGGATCTGCTCTTTCTCTGAGTCAGAACCACTTCTAAGGTTCTCCTCATTTCAATGAACTAAAGAAAAAAGATCACAAAAACAGAACAGCGGCTGTGTATTTTCTAACAAGGGAAAAAAGAAATGTGACTAGGCTAACTGATGTCCTGTAGAAACACAAAGTCTTTCCATCTAAAATGCTGTCCCAGGAGTAGCCGAAGCGAAACAAAGTCTCTTAATAAATATGGGATCCTGTCCAGGAATTCCCCGAAGCAACACAAAATCTGTTAATCTGGTGCCCTGTCCCCGATGTACTAGATGTAGCACAAAATCTCTCATTTCAGGGATCATTCTGGGAGTGTCTAAATCACTCACTGTTTGGGGAGGTTATAAGCCACCACACTTTTCTTGATCACTGATTTCCTTAGTTGGGGGTCTTCTTCTTGTCCTGGTATCTCTGATTCTCGGGGGACCTCTTCCCCTTGGTCTTGGAGCCAAGATGCACTTTCACATAAGGCATAGGCAGCAGCAAAAATAATGTCTGAGGGCCACCAAGCTAGGCCCTGCAGTTATCACTAGATTCTGAGCCATTTAAGCTGATCTGTCTGCTAAATTCGATATCTTCTGGCTGGGGCACCTGTTTTTGTTTCAAAACACCCCAAATACTGGTGCCTCTTCTACAAACCAGTTCAATCTCTTTTTATGAGAGTTCTCACTTTCTCTCTCCTCTTACCTGTACACTCATCTTCTCTTCTGCCACCTCTTTGATGCTCCGTTACATGCCAATTCCTCCGTCCCTACTTACTCCTCTTCCTTCAAGCTTGTTATGTGCTTGCTCCTCTTTCATGTTAGCTTTAATAAGAGCTGTATCTCCACCCTCAACGTCTGGTGTCTCTCCAGAATCCACAACTTCTCTATTTTCTCTTCTCACCCTCTTTCACAGCCTGCTCTTCGTCCTACTTTTTGGTTGTCACTTCCTCTTTGGACCCCTTCTCCTTCCACTGGAGGTTCCTGAGTTCATCCCTCCTCTGCCTCTATCTTAGTTATCAGCTCTACTTGGCTTTGACCTCCTCTCTCCAGTCTTTCTCATCTCTCCTACTTCCTGTCCTCCCTTCTACAGCCTCCTTCTGTTATCTCCTGCTGCACATCCTCCATTCTGTCCTCCTTTTTCCAGTCTGCTGCAATGCACCTCCACTGACTCCAAAGCACCCAAACCTCCTTGAAGTGCTGCATGCCTTATGAAGGGGTAACTGATATCAGATATGTGGATATTTTCATGTAAGAGCACGATTTGTTGTATTCAAATGTGCTGCAGCTTCCCCACCACTCTATGGACCTTGCCTCATCAATGCTTGGCCCAGTGGGCTGAGCATTTATCTCTATTTGACACCATCCCGGATCATCCCTTTGCACCGAGAAGTCAGAAATCCTGGATAGGTCAGGGAACATTCATGAAGAAACCTGGAGAGCCAGGGAACGCATAGAGAGATAACTGCAGTTGATACTAGATAGATCTCCAAAAGCCGGAGAAAGGGAGATGCCCTAGAGTTTTGAAGGATTGGGAATTGCCGTCCAAAGTGTTCTGTAAATAAGGAATGTAACATCGCATTGTGTCAAATGGAGTCTCAAAGTGTTCTTTGAATGAGAACGAGGCTGAAAACAACAAGGCAATGCAGCATCTTGGGAACCAGGTTCCCAATGCATTCTGGGAATGAGAAGGACATTTTATGCAATCAACCAATACTGCATTCTGGGAAATGGAGGAAATGTATCACTAGATTGCCACCAATTTATGAGACAGAAACACTTTGGCAACTCTGATAATTAAAATACAAGTTGTACATAGAAAACTCTTCACTGACATTTTTATTGACAAGACATTTGGTGTCGATATCTAAGAAGTCATTTGGGAAATACTGAGCAGTACATTACTGGGGCCAAGAAATTGTTGGACATATACGCATATTTCTGTTATTTTCGGGTTTTGCTTTGTAACCCATATATATATATATATATACATATCCAAGTAGAGCACCAAAACGACTCTTAATCGCCTTTTTGTTTAATTCTTTTTTGAGCTTCTTAATGATATACTCTAACCTTATAACTGTGACCAACATGCCTACCGGGCATGGCACATATCCAGGTTCTGAGGGCCCTGCGCTGGCAAGATGATCTTCAGCCATATCCCTGATGTAGTGCCACTGTGTACAATGTATAAACATGTTTCATGTGACCACTGCATCCTGCAACCAGGACCCAAGTGCACCGCCCCCACATGGAGTGCCCTCAATGCATGGCCTGTAACGGTTGCCTGAGGATTGCCCTGCCTTTCTGTTCCCAAAGAGCATGGCCTGTGACAATCTCCAAGACACATATTCCCTGGCAAGAGTGTTGACAGTGTGCGGGCTGTGACCATGCCTTGTGGGCACTGTTCAAGTAGTATGGACTACCATCATGCCCCCAACGGCAGCAACTGCAGTACCCCTAACACCAGCGCCTACATTGCATGGCTGGCACTATGCCTTGATGGCACTACCCCAAGGGCTGTTCCCTTTGGGCATGTGTCGCTGTTTAGGACCTTAACCTGCATTACCCATATGGGGCTTGAACAAAGATGGTGCGTAAAATGTCCTCTTTATCATCTGCTAACAGGGTTTTCCTCCCTACAAAATAAAGAAAAAAGGCTCCGCTCTTATTAGTGATACAATATGTATCACGTCTTTCAAAGGGGCTGCACTCCTTTACTTGTCAAGGCTAAATTGAGGTTTAAGTGGTAAGGAGAGATTGTATAATTTGCATGAACATATTTGAGAATTTGTTGTGATGCTCTGAGGTTTTGGAAAAGCCCCCTGATACTTTACGGTTAGCCACCTCCTTGCTGACCTTTCATAGAGAATTATACACTTTTCTTTATCCTAAATAGTTTGGGGATTGCGTGTAATTGTATTATTTTGCAAAAGGGCTTTGGTGCATAGTACAGTTTTGTTCCTGAAATTGAGCTTGTGTATTATAAGATCTTTGTTTATTCTGCTTTATATAATTATAGGTGATGTAGATCGCACACAATTTTCAAATAAAACATTATAGAACGTTAAATAAAGTTGGGAAAATGTGTTGGTGCAAGTATTAGTGTATCGACTAGGCACGGACCCTATACAGAGACAAACAATTGTTACAACAAAAGGATTTGCGTAAGCAATACCACACTCACATACAACACAGAGTTGTGCTCATATAGAAAAGATTTGTATAATCTCTTTAGAGATAAAGATAATGTAGCTGTTTCATTGTAGAATAAACAATTCTTAAAATAGTTTTTTTTCGGTAATACATCCAAGAGGTGAGATTTCATCAGTTTTTAAACAATCTGAACAAAATATCACTATTTCTAGTGTTTAAGATGTAGAGGAGAAGCCAAGTACCTCTACCGGATGTTCTGCCCCTATTCTGCCTATATGTTGGCAACCGGAAATTGCGACATGCGCAAAGCCAATGATGATGCCTATGTCGCGAAAAGTCTTTGAAACAAGGTGACCATTGAGAAAACCCTGTATGTATCTGCGACGAAATGACGGTCTCCTAAAGGAAATTCTGGAAGAATTGTAAAAATGAATGAGAGGATTGGTGACGTCACATGAAGCAAATGTGACGCACCCAGAAGAAATGCGAATGAAGAAAGAAGATAGACCTTATAGAATCTGATGACGAAGTAGTGAAGTGAGCAACATTTCGGGAGCGAAATGAAGATTGTAAGTGCGGAGAGAAGCACTGAAGATAATTCAAAACTATTTTACAACTGTACAGACGCAGTAACGCAAGTAGATGAAGTAATCATAAGGCTGGCTACGCAGTGAATAGATTGCAGGCAATGCGCCAATGTATATATATAGGAATGTACAGAATGTGGATGTTCCACAACGCATTTAGCAAACTTGGACCCCGTGGATGAAAGGGCTGGAAGTGTGGCGCAGCAGAATAAAAATAGCTGATGGTGAAGGAAGATTCGAGAAAGGCTTGCCTGGCCCGGTGCCAGGAGTCAGGGCCGCCGAGAGCCTTGCCATGTACTCAAGAAGATACAATAACGTGAGAAGCAAGCTGAGTTCCTGTTTGAGGTGGAATGAAAGTCACTGAGGGTGCCAAGATTTCTTCATTTCATAGTATTAAATACAATAAAGAGCTAAAAAATGTGGTCTCCAGTCACATGGTCAGATGAAAATAGACTTTGGGCAAGCTACACCGAGACCAAAAGATAATGCCCTGTCACACTCCCTTTTATTCTCAGGCATAGTGAGCATCTGCAAGGCTGAGTTCAAAGGAACTAATTGAATGCCAGACCACAGGAGTGATGATGGATGTTGGGCTAATTGGGTGGGAAGGCATGACTAGGCCAAATCCCGAGCACCTGGGGTACCAGATTGTATGCTGATAGCAAGTGGAATATTCCAGAAGGGTACAAGCATGCCAACCAATTATAGAGGGCCATGTATTAAGGAGCCCTATAGTCAGAGAAGCCAACATTATGTTGTGTATTAGTCTGACACGAAGGATGACTTGCACTTGGAGTGGGCGTAACTGTCCACCTGATCTTAGAGACCCAATCACGTCCCTGTATCCCATAGAAAGTATATGTAGATGTTCCCTGTAGACCAACCACAACCCCTAGTAGGTTTACTTATTTGCCACATAGTATGACGTCACTTATGACACATTTTTAGTGTAAAAGAATGTTTTTTATGATATTTTTTCGAGAACTCATTGAGCGAGCTGTGCGGCGTCCGTTGACGTATGTTGTACTCCCTGTTTTAAAGACTTGTTATTAAAACAGCTTGGACTTTTGCCAACGTCCTGAGTCGGTCTGATTATTGATGTATGAGTAAGATCTGCAACCCCATCCATCTCAGATACTGTTACCTCGTCTTAAAGGACCCGGTCCCCGGGTTCACTTGGTAGCAGAGACATAATGGTTATTGAAAGACCTATCGACCCAGTAGGCTTTTAGAGATCGCGGAACATCGGACGCCCTCCGCCATTTAGCTGTAGGATTGCAAGACTTCCTGTGGCGTGCCGCCGATACAGAAAATTTGCAAGCAAAGAATATACAGGTGGGATGGGCCCCTCTTTTACGAAATCCCTCCTGGTTTCCACTGGCACTGACCGGACCAAAGGTGAAGGTGGCCGTTTGGAGGAGGAGACTATCCCAAATGTCAGGAGCCAAAAGGCAAATGTTGAGTGGATTGAGGAGAATGGCAAATAATGGGGGAGGGAACAGGGGATTGTGGTAATAGTAAAGAGTGATGGGGGTTGTTTGAGTAAATAATATATGGCAAGGAGCATCTAGATATGCAAATGCATATGCAAATTAGTCCAAATGCAAGTCTTTGGCTACAGAAAATGGTCCTTCTCTTACAGGGCAGTGTTGCTTTATACATAGATTAATCAACCAATGACAGACATTTCTCAAGGCTGCAGACAACTACATACCATCCAGAAAATGTACTTGGTGGGAAGTTTAAACAAGTGACCGAACTGAGAGCAAAAGAAAGCAGGGTGAGTGGAACCCAGGCTAGAGAGTGGTTCACTCATGCCCGCCGAGTTGAAAAATAAGCGCCGAGGGGAAGACCAATAGGCGACAGGAAACAAAGCCCACTGAAAAAGTGAAGGGGGAAAGGTCTGTTGGTAGGAACCAGGAGAACATGTTACTAGAGCCAAACAAGAACGTAAATGCAAGGAAAACTGCTGTCAGTGACGGCTGGTGCAAAATGGGTGCTGGTGCTGACGCCCTGCCAGTATACGCCAGCCATCACTTACTCTGTCAGATGAAGTGCTCCATTTCGGAGCCACTGAGCATGACTCAATAATGATCTACTGCCTACAGGGGCAGCATCTCTACCAGCCCTCATTTGGGGAAGCTATTCCAAGTGGAGACCTGCCAGGCCTCTGCCTTGGCTGGCAGTAGGGGGAGCAAGGGAGCAGGGCCCAGAGGGAGCCATGAGTGGGTCTATCATTTGGCCGCTATGGGTTCCTATGGACCCTGGTGAGGCAGGGCCCAAGAAGGGAAATATTCATCACCTTCTTACCTGTTTCCTGTGGCTGCCCAGTCTGCAGGAAGAACATAGGCAGAGCTCGGGGACCAGGCTTCCGAAGATCCATCGAGAAAATGTAAGTGCTAATAAAAAGGTATGTGACTATTGTGTCTGTGTGAGTCTTGGAAAACGAGCGTATGTGTGCGTGTGTATGTTATGTTTGCACAGAGTGAGCCAGTGCGTGCAAATGGAGGGGAGAGTGGAGATGTGGATACTGCAACCCTGGCATACTTTACACAGCGTTCACAAGGCAACGTTTTATAGGACAATACTAGTATGCTGGACCTGGCAGCATACACATTTCTTATTGGCAGTACTGACATTATTGGACACAGTCAATTTGAGTGTGTTCTCACAGTGGCGATACTGGCATATTTTGGCACAGCTAGCATTAAAATGTCTACTTACAGGCAAACAATAGTGGCATAACGTGTAGGCACAGTCATCATGAAAGTGCTTTACAATGGCAGTGCTATCATTTAAAATGTGAGCCCACCGACATGAAGTGTGCTTTTACAGGAGCAATGATGGAATATATTGTAGGCACTGGCATCATGAAAATACATTGGAAAATACTCCTGTGCGGTGTTGATAACATGACATCAATTGTATTTGTTTAATGATTTACCGCAGCAACCCAATCTTAAATTGAATACCTTTTTGTGCTAATTTTACACAAAAAGTGTGCTGCAACATACATCATTTTGAAGGCCAATTTGCTACAGCCAAGCACTAGCCTAACACAAAGGATAAATGCTTTATTTATTTATTTTAATTAATGTATATACAGCCTTAAGGCTTTGTGTATACAGAAATGCTTTATGCTGGAACTTGAAGGCCAGACTCCTTAAGCCGGACACAAAAGTAACTGAAAGGACAACTGCTGCATGCTGCAACCTGTAGGAAACGTTTATAGAACTCTTTGACAAAATGTGTCAAGGGGAAACGGTTAGTTAAAGTTCTGGCAAAGAGACTGAAAAGACATGGAAAGAAATAACTGTGGCAAAACAAGACAGCAGGTTTAAAGTTATGAACCAGTGGTCGAATCAAAATTTTAGAACAGTAAAGTGCTTTCTCATCTCTCAGGTTTTAATTATAAGAGATTAGCACGTAATTGAAATTGTAATTGTTTATTTGTAAAGCGTTTATACACAAGTGAAGTGCTTCAAAGTGCTTCAAGGTGGGAAGGGAACAAGGCAATACAGTTGTCATTCTTAGGCCTTCAAGATTCCGAATGAACTAACAACAATAACTAGCACATTAGACCAGAGGTCCAGTTTACGTGCTAATAATTTGATATCTTTGCTAGATATTGCTGCACTTTTGACTGCTATTATTTAAAATCAAATCAAATGTGTCATAAAAAGGGGACTGGGCACATGCATGGGAATGAAGAGGACTGTGCCATGCTGCTTCTCCGTGCATATCGTCAGTACTCGCTGTGAAGTGGCTACTGTTTCCGCTTTCTATTTTGTTGCCTTAGAAATAATTATCTCCTCTAAACACATAGCAGCAGCTTTGTTATGCAGCTAATTCCCCCGTCGTTAAGTCGTTGTGTACAGAGAAACAATTGACGTCTATTTACAGGTTCAGACGCTGTGAGCAGGCATGCTTTAAGCGGCAAGCTTTTCCAGAAACAAACGGTGTCGTGTCGGATGGGCACTGGAACAATCTTAGTTATTTTTGACACAAGAACAGTCATAATAAATGTCTGTATTTTTGAATAATTTTGTACAACTTTTTTTGTTCTTTGATGGGCAGAGGTTACAAGACAAAAATTGCAAAAATTGACCTCTGAGGCAAAGTTCCCGTAACTGTAAAGGTTTGGGCTACTTTTCCACATTAAGCCCTCATTGGGGACTCAATTCAAAATGTTGCCCAGTAACCTTTCAAACCTTGTAGGGTTAGGGTAGCCAACATTTTCCCAGTTTGTATGGGAGTATCCGTACACAAATCGTTGTGTGGGTTGCACTTGTTAAATATAGTGAGATACAGCCTACTGTTCCCCAGCTGCATTATTGACTAGTTCCCCTTTGTAAATCCAGTACTGAGTCCAACAGCCTGACATGGTATCCTGCAAGGAGGAGTAAGGGAGGCGTGTTGCTATTTATGGTTGCGGCCTCTGCCTGCGTCCAGAGGCAGAGTGCTCAGTTCTCAGAAGCAAAGACGGCCGGATGCTGGAATGGTGCCTGGATTCAGCTTTGTAGCCATGCCTCAGCAAAAGTGTGGGAAGAGGCCTAAGAAACTACAGATCTGACAGAAAGCACAGAAGCGTTGACCACCAAATATTCAAATAGATGCAACCCTGCGATTACAAAATAAGATATGGCCGCAGCTCCCAATTTCCTGTTTCATGAGAGGGTCTAAATTCTTGGTCAAATCTGGAGACAAGTCCCAAAGAACGAAGAAAAAGGCACTAGAAGATGAATTGTGCAGAAGCTCTACTAGACCGCATTCTTCCAAGACTCCTTCTGAAGGTGAAGTTCGGCCTGCGGTAACAAACACCGGGCCACTTCATTGACAAGGGAACGGCTGCATCTTGGGGCTGCAGACAAAGCTGACGTTCCAACTCTAGGAACCTTATCTCGCCAAGCGCCTTGCTGCTTATCCCAGTGTCGACTTGTTAGGAAGAGCACAAATTCCAAGAGCACTAGTAACCAGCATGTGGCCTGTGGTTATTAAATAAACTGTGGAACCAAGAATGTCCTCTCAAATCGTGTGCCCTCTGGAATCCACCTTGCTTGCCTCAGTCACTAGGCTGACCTTGATGGAGAGGTGAGAGGGGAGAGCACTTGCAAAGAGTTGCTGGGTGTATGTCGGAGGCCGTAAACAGCTTTTAGGGAGCAAATTCAAGGTCCAGACAGAGCACAGGTTGGCCTCTGTCCTCAACTCCACTACATCTATTACGAGGACAATGTTGCGTCATCAGCAAATCCCTCACCATGGCCAAGAGTTCTTAATCATTGTGTAATTGTACCTGTGCCAGCAGCATCCTTTACCCACAATAGTACAAGAAGTATTCATAATATCTCGGTGTGGACTTCCCACTGTTCATTGTACTGATGCTTTAATCTACATTCATGTCTGCCATGCTTTTCTTCAAAGCATCTAGGACTTGAGCTTGACCACGGGTCCTGCTAAAGGTGCCAGGTGAACCCGTGTGGGAACCTTTTTGCCTTGGATTCCTGCGTGCTATCATATCTTGAGCACAGCATGAAGAGGAATCACCCTAAAGGGAGGTCAAGGGGAGGATCTATCGAATGGCTGCAATAGAGGAAGTAATGCCATGAGTCTGAATTTGAGACAGATTTTCATTTTGGTCTTTCTGGAATGCCCTCAATCAATGGAGGAAATGTTGGCAAGCGAGTCACCATGGCCGTACTCTGTCTTAGATATGGGGCTGACTTTGTTGACGGGTAAGTGCTGAGAGCCCAGGGGAAGCAAAATGTCTCGTGTTATTTATTATCGACGGTGAAGGGAGTGCATAAAAAATTGCCACTCGGAAAGTTTGACTTTTTTTCTTGAGTCTTGGGAGTGGAGGGATGGGTTTCACGAGCTTAACCCCCGGCCACCAAACATTTAGTATTTGGCCTTGTGGACTGTACATTTGAGTATATAGTTTGCCAGCGTTTACCAGTGCTGGCATGCTGGAACTCTCTGCTACCAGCAGATTCATATTTTTGTTAAAGGACAACTAAGTGAGAAGCTCTTGAGAGTTGCCCCAGTTGCCTGGGTGCTTCATTGATGCATCGCTGAACTGGGTTTGATTTGAATATGAGTTCAGATTTGGGTCTAACTTTCAAAATATCATGCAAAATGATTCACAGTATACCCTGATGAGCCAGGAACTTTTAGAAATGACACCCTCAACCATACCCAGCCCCCTCAAGCAGCCGCAAAGACAGTGGATTGCAACAAGAAGTGCTGTCTCATGACCAGCATTTTCTGAAGTCAAGAATAAAATCCTCATCTCACCATGAATAATGTGGTCATTAAATATTTGGCTCTAACTGATCACCTGCTGAGAGAAGCATTGAGGTGTGTGGGAAAGAAGCAATAGAGGATGTATCTTCTACATGCAGAAATCTTTTGGAATACCAACAGCTAATCACTGCTGGTAGGCTGTGATGACAAGAGAACATAGTCAAGTGTGGTAGGCCTCATTTCCTCCTTCTCCCCAACTTCCAGTGCTATGCTGAAGACACACAACTCTTCTTCAAACTTCCTTTTGACACCCTTGCATTGTCCATCATCCCTGACTGCCTCTCAGCCATCCAGGCCTGGTGTACTTCTAATGATCTCTTCCTCAATGCTAGCAAAACAGAGAGCCTCCGTATTGGGACCACTGCACCTGACTTCTTCCCTTCACTCTGGCCTTCTACCATGGGCTCTCCCCCTGTACCCCGTACGAAAGCCAGAAACCTTGGTGTCATCTTCGACTCCTTTCTCTCCTTCCTCCCTCATACTCAGGACATTGCCAAGAAGTCCCACTTCTAGCATTTCCTTCTGAAAGGAATTCTACCTTTCCTCACTTTCCCCCCAGACACTCAATGTTGCCCAGACTCTGTTTCTCTCTAGGCTTGACCTCCTCCTTAATCTACCTTCGTCCACTCTGTGACCCCTCCAGCTAATCCAGAATAGGGCAGCAAGACTTATCCTTGGCCTCAAACCCAGGGACCGCATCTCTCCTGCCCTACAAAGTCTTCACTGGCTCCCGATCGCAGCACGGATTAAATTCAAGTCCCTCTGCATCACCCACTAGGCTATCTGGGGCCAGGGACCACTCTATCCACAACACCCGACTAAATATTCCCCCTCTAGACACCTACGTTCCTCTGGCACCAACTCCTTGTGTGTAAAGTGGTTTGCTAATTAGAGAGCAGGTGGTCGATAGCTTTCCTCAGCGAGCTCCCTTCTGTGGAACAGCCTCCCACTCCCTGTTCGTCATGCACAGGACCTCCTTAGGTTCCAGAAAAGCCTCAAGGCCTTCCTCTTTACCTCTTCCTCTCCTACCTCCCTCTCTCCCCTGCTAACTGCACAGCAGTTTGATTGGCGTGTAGGGCCCTTATGCATCCTCGGGGCCCTGACCTCCCACATCTTATCATCCCTGCTGCTCCCTATCCTCTGCAATTGCCTCGGCTCACCATCCACCATTAGAGGTTGCAGTTACCTTTCTTCATAGCACTTCACCTGCTGCTCTCCATGAGCACCACAGCACCTATCCCATATCCCTCTCCCCTCTGCACTTGCACGTTCTGAACACTCACAAGGCATAGTAGGTTCAACTTCCCCTCCCCATTGTTGTAATTTCATTGTCCATAATCCTCTGTCCCCTCCCTGTTGCCCTGTGGGTGCTTTGAAACAGTATTTGCTTCCTGTATGAGTACCTAACTAGTGAACAATAAATAAATAATTAAATAAATAAATAAGTGTCACGAAGCAGAGCAAGATCAACAGCATGCAGACACCAAATTAGCAGGGTATATACACACATTTATTCAGGCTGATAGTTAGGATTTAACAATCGCTCATAGTCTCCCTCCTCCCAACCACTAGGCATCTCTCCTTTAACTATAGGGAGTTCTCATGAGGGCAGGGGGATCTGCTCTTTCTCTGAGTCAGAACCACTTCTAAGGTTCTCCTCATTTCAATGAACTAAAGAAAAAAGATCACAAAAACAGAACAGCGGCTGTGTATTTTCTAACAAGGGAAAAAAGAAATGTGACTAGGCTAACTGATGTCCTGTAGAAACACAAAGTCTTTCCATCTAAAATGCTGTCCCAGGAGCAGCCGAAGCGAAACAAAGTCTCTTAATAAATATGGGATCCTGTCCAGGAATTCCCCGAAGCAACACAAAATCTGTTAATCTGGTGCCCTGTCCCCGATGTACTAGATGTAGCACAAAATCTCTCATTTCAGGGATCATTCTAGGAGTGTCTAAATCACTCACTGTTTGGGGAGGTTAAAAGCCACCACACTTTTCTTGATCACTGATTTCCTTAGTTGGGGGTCTTCTTCTTGTCCTGGTATCTCTGATTCTCGGGGGACCTCTTCTCCTTGGTCTTGGAGCCAAGGTGCACTTTCACATAAGGCATAGGCAGCAGCAAAAATAATGTCTGAGGGCCACCAAGCTAGGCCCTGCAGTTATCACTAGATTCTGAGCCATTTAAGCTGATCTGTCTGCTAAATTCGATATCTTCTGTCTGGGGCACCTGTTTTTGTTTCAAAACACCCCAAATACTGGTGCCTCTTCTACAAACCAGTTCAATCTCTTTTTATGAGAGTTCTCACTTTCTCTCTCCTCTTACCTGTACACTCATCTTCTCTTCTGCCACCTCTTTGATGCTCCGTCACATGCCAATTCCTCCGTCCCTACTTACTCCTCTTCCTTCAAGCTTGTTATGTGCTTGCTCCTCTTTCATGTTAGCTTTAATAAGAGCTGTATCTCCACCCTCAACGTCTGGTGTCTCTCCAGAATCCACAACTTCTCTATTTTCTCTTCTCACCCTCTTTCACAGCCTGCTCTTCGTCCTACTTTTTGGTTGTCACTTCCTCTTTCAACCCCTTCTCCTTCCACTGGAGGTTCCTAAGTTCATCCCTCCTCCGCCTCTATCTTAGTTATCAGCTCTACTTGGCTTTGACCTCCTCTCTCCAGTCTTTCTCATCTCTCCTACTTCCTGTCCTCCCTTCTACAGCCTCCTTCTGTTATCTCCTGCTGCACATCCTCCATTTTGTCCTCCTTTTTCCAGTCTGCTGCAATGCACCTCCACTGACTCCAAAGCACCCAAACCTTCTTGAAGTGCTGCATGCCTTATGAAGGGGTAACTGATATCAGATATGTGGATATTTTCATTTAAGAGCACGATTGGTTGTATTGAAATGTGCTGCAGCTTCCCCACCACTCTATGGACCTTGCCTCATCAATGCTTGGCCCAGTGGGCTGAGCATTTATCTCTATTTGACACCATCCCGGATCATCCCTTTGCATCGAGAAGTCAGAAATCCTGGATAGGTCAGGGAACATTCATGAAGAAACCTGGAGAGCCAGGGAACGCATAGAGAGATAACTGCAGTGGATACTAGATAGATCTCCAAAAGCCGGAGAAAGGGAGATGCCCTAGAGTTTTGAAGGATTGGGAATTGCCGTCCAAAGTGTTCTGTAAATAAGGAATGTAACATCGCATTGTGTCAAATGGAGTCTCAAAGTGTTCTTTGAATGAGAACGAGGCTGAAAACAACAAGGCAATGCAGCATCTTGGGAACCGGGTTCCCAATGCATTCTGGGAATGAGAAGGACATTTTATGCAATCAACCAATACTGCATTCTGGGAAATGGAGGAAATGTATCACTAGATTGCCACCAACTTATGAGACAGAAACACTTTGGCAACTCTGATAATTAAAATACAAGTTGTACATAGAAAACTCTTTTTTTTTCTGTAACCTGCTTTACTAGCTATGCGTTTGATGCTATCATATGCAATGTTATGGTGATACCATCAGATATTGTGTCATGGAACATCACTGACATTTTTATTGACAAGACATTTGGTGTCGATATCTAAGAAGTCATTTGGGAAATACTGAGCAGTACATTACTGGGGCAAAGAAATTGTTGGACATATACGCATATTTCTGTTATTTTCGGGTTTTGCTTTGTAACCCATATATATATATATATATATACATATCCAAGTAGAGCACCAAAACGACTCTTAATCGCCTTTTTGTTTAATTCTTTTTTGAGCTTCTTAATGATATACTCTAACCTTATAACTGTGACCAACATGCCTACCGGGCATGGCACATATCCAGGTTGTGAGGGCCCTGCGCTGGCAAGATGATCTTCAGCCATATCCCTGATGTAGTGCCACTGTGTACAACGTATAAACATGTTTCATGTGACCACTGCATCCTGCAACCAGGACCCAAGTGCACCGCCCCCACATGGAGTGCCCTCAATGCATGGCCTGTAACGGTTGCCTGAGGATTGCCCTGCCTTTCTGTTCCCAAAGAGCATGGCCTGTGACAATCTCCAAGACACATATTCCCTGGCAAGAGTGTTGACAGTGTGCGGGCTGTGACCATGCCTTGTGGGCACTGTTCAAGTAGTATGGACTACCATCATGCCCCCAACGGCAGCAACTGCAGTACCCCTAACACCAGCGCCTACATTGCATGGCTGGCACTATGCCTTGATGGCACTACCCCAAGGGCTGTTCCCTTTGGGCATGTGTCGCTGTTTAGGACCTTAACCTGCATTACCGATATGGGGCTTGAACAAAGATGGTGCGTAAAATGTCCTCTTTATCATCTGCTAACAGGGTTTTCCTCCCTACAAAATAAAGAAAAAAGGCTCCGCTCTTATTAGTGATACAATATGTATCACGTCTTTCAAAGGGGCTGCACTCCTTTACTTGTCAAGGCTAAATTGAGGTTTAAGTGGTAAGGAGAGATTGTATAATTTGCATGAACATATTTGAGAATTTGTTGTGATGCTCTGAGGTTTTGGAAAAGCCCCCTGACACTTTACGGTTAGCCACCTCCTTGCTGACCTTTCATAGAGAATTATACACTTTTCTTTATCCTAAATAGTTTGGGGATTGCGTGTAATTGTATTATTTTGCAAAAGGGCTTTGGTGCATAGTAATCGTGAACAGTTTTGTTCCTGAAATTGAGCTTGTGTATTATAAGATCTTTGTTTATTCTGCTTTATATAATTATAGGTGATGTAGATCGCACACAATTTTCAAATAAAACATTATAGAACGTTAAATAAAGTTGGGAAAATGTGTTGGTGCAAGTATTAGTGTATCGACTAGGCACGGACCCTATACAGAGACAAACAATTGTTACAACAAAAGGATTTGCATAAGCAATACCACACTCACATACAACACAGAGTTGTGCTCATATAGAAAAGATTTGTATAATCTCTTTAGAGATAAAGATAATGTAGCTGTTTCATTGTAGAATAAACAATTCTTAAAATAGTTTTTTTTCGGTAATACATCCAAGATGTGAGATTTCATCAGTTTTTAAACAATCTGAACAAAATATCACTATTTCTAGTGTTTAAGATGTAGACGAGAAGCCAAGTACCTCTACCGGATGTTCTGCCCCTATTCTGCCTATATGTTGGCAACCGGAAATTGCGACATGCGCAAAGCCAATGATGTTGCCTATGTCGCGAAAAGTCTTTGAAACAAGGTAACCATTGAGAAAACCCTGTATGTATCTGCGACGAAATGACGGTCTCCTAAAGGAAATTCTGGAAGAATTGTAAAAATGAATGAGAGGATTGGTGACGTCACATGAAACAAATGTGACGCACCCGAAGAGATGCGAATGAAGAAAGAACATAGACCTTATAGAATCTGATGACGAAGTAGTGAAGTGAGCAACATTTCGGGAGCGAAATGAAGATTGTAAGTGCGGAGAGAAGCACTGAAGATAATTCAAAACTATTTTACAACTGTACAGACGCAGTAACGCAAGTAGACGAAGTAATCATAAGGCTGGCTACGCAGTGAATAGATTGCAGGCAATGCGCCAATGTATATATATAGGAATGTACAGAATGTGGATGTTCCACAACGCATTTAGCAAACTTGGACCCCGTGGATGAAAGGGCTGGAAGTGTGGCGCAGCAGAATAAAAATAGCTGATGGTGAAGGAAGATTCGAGAAAGGCTTGCCTGGCCCGGTGCCAGGAGTCAGGGCCGCCGAGAGCCTTGCCATGTACTCAAGAAGATACAATAACGTGAGAAGCAAGCTGAGTTCCTGTTTGAGGTGGAATGAAAGTCATTGAGGGTGCCAAGATTTCTTCATTTCATAGTATTAAATACAATAAAGAGCTAAAAAATGTGGTCTCCAGTCACATGGTCAGATGAAAATAGACTTTGGGCAAGCTACACCGAGACCAAAAGATAATGCCCTGTCACACTCCCTTTTATTCTCAGGCATAGTGAGCATCTGCAAGGCTGAGTTCAAAGGAACTAATTGAATGCCAGACCACAGGAGTGATGATGGATGTTGGGCTAATTGGGTGGGAAGGCAGGACTAGGCCAAATCCCGAGCACCTGGGGTACCAGATTGTATGCTGATAGCAAGTGGAATATTCCAGAAGGGTACAAGCATGCCAACCAATTATAGAGGGCCATGTATTAAGGAGCCCTATAGTCAGAGAAGCCAACATTATGTTGTGTATTAGTCTGACACGAAGGATGACTTGCACTTGGAGTGGACGTAACTGTCCACCTGATCTTAGAGACCCAATCACATCCCTGTATCCCATAGAAAGTATATGTAGATGTTCCCTGTAGACCAACCACAACCCCTAGTAGGTTTACTTATTTGCCACATAGTATGACGTCACTTATGACACATTTTTAGTATAAAAGAATGTTTTTTATGATATTTTTTCGAGAACTCATTGAGCGAGCTGTGCGGCGTCCGTTGACGTATGTTGTACTCCCTGTTTTAAAGACTTGTTATTAAAACAGCTTGGACTTTTGCCAACGTCCTGAGTCGGTCTGATTATTGATGTATGAGTAAGATCTGCAACCCCATCCATCTCAGATACTGTTACCTCGTCTTAAAGGACCCGGTCCCCGGGTTCACTTGGTAGCAGAGACATAATGGTTATTGAAAGACCTATCGACCCAGTAGGCTTTCAGAGATCGCGGAACATCGGATGCCCTCCGCCATTTAGCTGTAGGATTGCAAGACTTCCTGTGGCGTGCCGCCGATACAGAAAATTTGCAAGCAAAGAATATACAGGTGGGATGGGCCCCTCTTTTACGAAATCCCTCCTGGTTTCCACTGGCACTGACCGGACCAAAGGTGAAGGTGGCCGTTTGGAGGAGGAGACTATCCCAAATGCCAGGAGCCAAAAGGCAAATGTTGAGTGGATTGAGGAGAATGGCAAATAATGGGGGAACAGGGGATTGTGGTAATAGTAAAGAGTGATGGGGGTTGTTTGAGTAAATAATATATGGCAAGGAGCATCTAGATATGCAAATGCATATGCAAATTAGTCCAAATGCAAGTCTTTGGCTACAGAAAATGGTCCTTCTCTTACAGGGCAGTGTTGCTTTATACATAGCTTAATCAACCAATGACAGACATTTCTCAAGGCTGCAGACAACTACATACCATCCAGAAAATGTACTTGGTGGGAAGTTTAAACAAGTGACCGAACTGAGAGCAAAAGAAAGCAGGGTGAGTGGAACCCAGGCTAGAGAGTGGTTCACTCATGCCCGCCGAGTTGAAAAAGAAGCGCCGAGGGGAAGACCAATAGGCGACAGGAAACAAAGCCCACTGAAAAAGTGAAGGGGGAAAGGTCTGTTGGTAGGAACCAGGAGAACATGTTACTAGAGCCAAACAAGAACGTAAATGCAAGGAAAACTGCTGTCAGTGACGGCTGGTGCAAAATGGGTGTTGGTGCTGACGCCCTGCCAGTATACGCCAGCCATCACTTACTCTGTCAGATGAAGTGCTCCATTTCGGAGCCACTGAGCATGACACAATAATGATCTACTGCCTACAGGGGCAGCATCTCTACCAGCCCTCATTTGGGGAAGCTATTCCAAGTGGAGACCTGCCAGGCCTCTGCCTTGGCTGGCAGTAGGGGGAGCAAGGGAGCAGGGTCCAGAGGGAGCCATGAGTGGGTCTATCATTTGGCCGCTATGGGTTCCTATGGTACCTGGTGAGGCAGGGCCCAAGAAGGGAAATATTCATCACCTTCTTACCTGTTTCCTGTGGCTGCCCAGTCTGCAGGGAGAACATAGGCAGAGCTCGGGGACCAGGCTTCCGACCATCCATCGAGAACATGTAAGTGCTAATAAAAAGGTATGTGACTATTGTGTCTGTGTGAGTCTTGGAAAACGAGCGTATGTGTGCGTGTGTATGTTATGTTTGCACAGAGTGAGCCAGTGCGTGCAAATGGAGGGGAGAGTGGAGATGTGGATACTGCAACCCTGGCATACTTTACACAGCGTTCACAAGGCAACGTTTTATAGGACAATACTAGTATGCTGGACCTGGCAGCATACACATTTCTTATTGGCAGTACTGACATTATTGGGCATAGTCAATTTGAGTGTGTTCTCACAGTGGCGATACTGGCATATTTTGGCACAGCTAGCATTAAAATGTCTACTTACAGGCAAACAATAGTGGCATAACGTGTAGGCACAGTCATCATGAAAGTGCTTTACAATGGCAGTGCTATCATTTAAAATGTGAGCCCACCGACATGAAGTGTGCTTTTACAGGAGCAATGATGGAATATATTGTAGGCACTGGCATCATGAAAATACATTGGAAAATACTCCTGTGCGGTGTTGATAACATGACATCAATTGTATTTGTTTAATGATTTACCGCAGCAACCCAATCTTAAATTGAATACCTTTTTGTGCTAATTTTACACAAAAAGTGTGCTGCAACATACATCATTTTGAAGGCCAATTTGCTACAGCCAAGCACAAGCCTAACACAAAGGGTAAATTCTTTATTTATTTATTTTAATTAATGTATATACAGCCTTAAGGCTTTGTGTATACAGAAATGCTTTATGCTGGAACTTGAAGGCCAGACTCCTTAAACCGGACACAAAAGTAACTGAAAGGACAACTGCTGCATGCTGCAACCTGTAGGAAACGTTTATAGAACTCTTTGACAAAATGTGTCAAGGGGAAACGGTTAGTTAAAGTTCTGGCAAAGAGACTGAAAAGACATGGAAAGAAATAACTGTGGCAAAACAAGACAGCAGGTTTAAAGTTCTGAACCAGTGGTCGAATCAAAATTTTAGAACAGTAAAGTGCTTTCTCATCTCTCAGGTTTAATTATAAGAGATTAGCACGTAATTGAAATTGTAATTGTTTATTTGTAAAGTGTTTATACACAAGTGAAGTGCTTCAAAGTGCTTCAAGGTGGGAAGGGAACAAGGCAATACAGTTGTCATTCTTAGGCCTTCAAGATTCCGAATGAACTAACAACAATAACTAGCACATTAGACCAGAGGTCCAGTTTACGTGCTAATAATTTGATATCTTTGCTAGATATTGCTGCACTTTTGACTGCTATTATTTAAAATCAAATCAAATGTGTCATAAAAAGGGGACTGGGCACATGCATAGGAATGAAGAGGACTGTGCCATGCTGTTTCTCCGTGCATATCGTCAGTACTCGCTGTGAAGTGGCTACTGTTTCCGCTTTCTATTTTGTTGCCTTAGAAATAATTATCTCCTCTAAACACATAGCAGCAGCTTTGTTATGCAGCTAATTCCCCCGTCGTTAAGTCGTTGTGTACAGAGAAACAATTGACGTCTATTTACAGGTTCAGACGCTGTGAGCAGGCATGCTTTAAGCGGCAAGCTTTTACAGAAACAAACTGTGTCGTGTCGGATGGGCACTGGAACAATCTTAGTTATTTTTGACACAAGAACAGTCATAATAAATGTCTGTATTTTTGAATAATTTTGTACACCTTTTTTTGTTCTTTGATGGGCAGAGGTTACAAGACAAAAATTGCAAAAATTGACCTCTGAGGCAAAGTTCCCGTAACTGTAAAGGTTTGGGCTACTTTTCCACATTAAGCCCTCATTGGGGACTCAATTCAAAATGTTGCCCAGTAACCTTTCAAACCTTGTAGGGTTAGGGTACCCAACATTTTCCCAGTTTGTATGGGAGTATCCGTACACAAATCGTTGTGTGGGTTGCACTTGTTAAATATAGTGAGATACAGCCTACTGTTCCCCAGCTGCATTATTGACTAGTTCCCCTTTGTAAATCCAGTACTGAGTCCAACAGCCTGACATGGTATCCTGCAAGAAGGAGTAAGGGAGGCGTGTTGCTATTTATGGTTGCGGCCTCTGCCTGCCTCCAGAGGCAGAGTGCTCAGTTCTCAGAACCAAAGACGGCCGGATGCTGGAATGGTGCCTGGATTCAGCTTTGTAGCCATGCCTTAGCAAAAGTGTGGGAAGAGGCCTAAGAAACTACGGATCTGACAGAAAGCACAGAAGCGTTGACCACCAAATATTCAAATAGATGCAACCCTGCGATTACAAAATAAGATATGGCCGCAGCTCCCAATTTCCTGTTTCATGAGAGGGTCTAAATTCTTGGTCAAATCTGGAGACAAGTCCCAAAGAACGAAGAAAAAGGCACTAGAAGATGAATTGTGCAGAAGCTCTACTAGACCGCATTCTTCCAAGACTCCTTCTGAAGGTGAAGTTCGGCCTGCGGTAACAAACACCGGGCCACTTCATTGACAAGGGAACGGCTGCATCTTGGGGCTGCAGACAAAGCTGACGTTCCAACTCTAGGAACCTTATCTCGCCAAGCGCCTTGCTGCTTATCCCAGTGTCGACTTGTTAGGAAGAGCACAAATTCCAAGAGCACTAGTAACCAGCATGTGGCCTGTGGTTATTAAATAAACTGTGGAACCAAGAATGTCCTCTCAAATCGTGTGCCCTCTGGAATCCACCTTGCTTGCCTCAGTCACTGGGCTGACCTTGATGGAGAGGTGAGAGGGGAGAGCACTTGCAAAGAGTTGCTGGGTGTATGTCGGAGGCCGTAAACAGCTTTTAGGGAGCAAATTCAAGGTCCAGACAGAGCACAGGTTGGCCTCTGTCCTCAACTCCACTACATCTATTACGAGGACAATGTTGCGTCATCAGCAAATCCCTCACCATGGCCAAGAGTTCTTAATCATTGTGTAATTGTACCTGTGCCAGCAGCATCCTTTACCCACAATAGTACAAGAAGTATTCATAATATCTCGGTGTGGACTTCCCACTGTTCATTGTACTGATGCTTTAATCTACATTCATGTCTGCCATGCTTCTCTTCAAAGCATCTAGGACTTGAGCTTGACCACGGGTCCTGCTAAAGACACGGCTAAAGGTGCCAGGTGAACCCATGTGGGAACCTTTTTGCCTTGGATTCCTGCGTGCTATCATATCTTGAGCACAGCACGAAGAGGAATCACCCTAAAGGGAGGTCAAGGGGAGGATCTATCGAATGGCTGCAATAGAGGAAGTAATGCCATGAGTCTGAATTTGAGACAGATTTTCATTTTGGTCTTTCTGGAATGCCCTCAATCAATGGAGGAAATGTTGGCAAGCAAGTCACCATATGTTGGCCGTACTCTGTCTTAGATATGGGGCTGACTTTGTTGACGGGTAAGTGCTGAGAGCCCAGGGGAAGCAAAATGCCTCGTGTTATTTATTATCGACGGTGAAGGGAGTGCATAAATATTGCCACTCGGAAAGTTTGACTTTTTTTCTTGAGTCTTGGGAGTGGAGGGATGGGTTTCACGAGCTTAACCCCCGGCCACCAAACATTTAGTATTTGGCCTTGTGGACTGTACATTTGAGTATATAGTTTGCCAGCGTTTACCAGTGCTGGCATGCTGGAACTCTCTGCTACCCGCAGATTCATATTTTTGTTAAAGGACAACTAAGTGAGAAGCTCTTGAGAGTTGCCCCAGTTGCCTGGGTGCTTCATTGATGCATCGCTGAACTGGGTTTGATTTGAATATGAGTTCAGATTTGGGTCTAACTTTCAAAATATCATGCAAAATGATTCACAGTATACCCTGATGAGCCAGGAACTTTTAGAAATGACACCCTCAACCATACCCAGCCCCCTCAAGCAGCCGCAAAGACAGTGGATTGCAACAAGAAGTGCTGTCTCATGACCAGCATTTTCTGAAGTCAAGAATAAAATCCTCATCTCACCATGAATAATGTGGTCATTAAATATTTGGCTCTAACTGATCACCTGCTGAGAGAAGCATTGAGGTGTGTGGGAAAGAAGCAATAGAGGATGTATCTTCTACATGCAGAAATCTTTTGGAATACCAACAGCTAATCACTGCTGGTAGGCTGTGATGACAAGAGAACATAGTCAAGTGTGGTAGGCCTCATTTCCTCCTTCTCCCCAACTTCCAGTGCTATGCTGAAGACACACAACTCTTCTTCAAACTTCCTTTTGACACCCTTGCACTGTCCATCATCCCTGACTGCCTCTCAGCCATCCAGGCCTGGTGTACTTCTAATGATCTCTTCCACAATGCTAGCAAAACAGAGAGCCTCTGTATTGGGACCACTGCACCTGACTTCTTCCCTTCACTCTGGCCTTCTACCATGGGCTCTCCCCCTGTACCCCGTACGAAAGCCATAAACCTTGGTGTCATCTTCGACTCCTTTCTCTCCTTCCTCCCTCATACTCAGGACATTGCCAAGAAGTCCCACTTCTAGCATTTCCTTCTGAAAGGAATTCTACCTTTCCTCACTTTCCCCCCAGACACTCAATGTTGCCCGGACTCTGTTTCTCTCTAGGCTTGACCTCCTCCTTAATCTACCTTCGTCCACTCTGCGACCCCTCCAGCTAATCCAGAATAGGGCAGCAAGACTTATCCCTGGCCTCAAACCCAGGGACCGCATCTCTCCTGCCCTACAAAGTTTTCACTGGCTCCCGATCGCAGCACGGATTAAATTCAAGTCCCTCTGCATCACCCACTAGGCTATCTGGGGCCAGGGACCACTCTATCCACAACACATGACTAAATATTCCCCCTCTAGACACCTACGTTCCTCTGGCACCAACTCCTTGTGTGTAAAGTGGTTTGCTAATTAGAGAGCAGGTGGTCGATAGCTTTCCTCAGCGAGCTCCCTTCTTTGGAACAGCCTCCCACTCCCTGTTCGTCATGCACAGGACCTCCTTAGGTTCCAGAAAAGCCTCAAGGCCTTCCTCTTTACCTCTTCCTCTCCTCCCTCCCTCTCTCCCCTGCTAACTGCACAGTAGTTTGATTGGCGTGTAGGGCCCTTATGCATCCTCGGGGCCCTGACCTCCCACATCTTATCATCCCTGCTGCTCCCTATCCTCTGCAATTGTCTCGGCTCACCATCCACCATTAGAGGTTGCAGTTACCTTTCTTCATAGCACTTCACCTGCTGCTCTCCATGAGCACCACAGCACCTATCCCATATCCCTCTCCCCTCTGCACTTGCACGTTCTGAACACTCACAAGGCATAGTAGGTTCAACTTCCCCTCCCCATTGTCACTTCTTATATTGTTGTATTTAATGATTTAACATTGTTGTAATTTCATTGTCCATAATCCTCTGTCCCCTCCCTGTTGCCCTGTGGGTGCTTTGAAACAGTATTTGCTTCCTGTATGAGTACCTAACTAGTGAACAATAAATAAATAATTAAATAAATAAATAAGTGTCACGAAGCAGAGCAAGATCAACAGCATGCAGACACCAAATTAGCAGGGTATATACACACATTTATTCAGGCTGATAGTTAGGATTTAACAATCGCTCATAGTCTCCCTCCTCCCAACCACTAGGCATCTCTCCTTTAACTATAGGGAGTTCTCATGAGGGCAGGGGGATCTGCTCTTTCTCTGAGTCAGAACCACTTGTAAGGTTCTCCTCATTTCAATGAACTAAAGAAAAAAGATCACAAAAACAGAACAGCGGCTGTGTATTTTCTAACAAGGGAAAAAAGAAATGTGACTAGGCTAACTGATGTCCTGTAGAAACACAAAGTCTTTCCATCTAAAATGCTGTCCCAGGAGTAGCCGAAGCGAAACAAAGTCTCTTAATAAATATGGGATCCTGTCCAGGAATTCCCCGAAGCAACACAAAATCTGTTAATCTGGTGCCCTGTCCCCGATGTACTAGATGTAGCACAAAATCTCTCATTTCAGGGATCATTCTGGGAGTGTCTAAATCACTCACTGTTTGGGGAGGTTATAAGCCACCACACTTTTCTTGATCACTGATTTCCTTAGTTGGGGGTCTTCTTCTTGTCCTGGTATCTCTGATTCTCGGGGGACCTCTTCCCCTTGGTCTTGGAGCCAAGATGCACTTTCACATAAGGCATAGGCAGCAGCAAAAATAATGTCTGAGGGCCACCAAGCTAGGCCCTGCAGTTATCACTAGATTCTGAGCCATTTAAGCTGATCTGTCTGCTAAATTCGATATCTTCTGGCTGGGGCACCTGTTTTTGTTTCAAAACACCCCAAATACTGGTGCCTCTTCTACAAACCAGTTCAATCTCTTTTTATGAGAGTTCTCACTTTCTCTCTCCTCTTACCTGTACACTCATCTTCTCTTCTGCCACCTCTTTGATGCTCCGTTACATGCCAATTCCTCCGTCCCTACTTACTCCTCTTCCTTCAAGCTTGTTATGTGCTTGCTCCTCTTTCATGTTAGCTTTAATAAGAGCTGTATCTCCACCCTCAACGTCTGGTGTCTCTCCAGAATCCACAACTTCTCTATTTTCTCTTCTCACCCTCTTTCACAGCCTGCTCTTCGTCCTACTTTTTGGTTGTCACTTCCTCTTTGGACCCCTTCTCCTTCCACTGGAGGTTCCTGAGTTCATCCCTCCTCTGCCTCTATCTTAGTTATCAGCTCTACTTGGCTTTGACCTCCTCTCTCCAGTCTTTCTCATCTCTCCTACTTCCTGTCCTCCCTTCTACAGCCTCCTTCTGTTATCTCCTGCTGCACATCCTCCATTCTGTCCTCCTTTTTCCAGTCTGCTGCAATGCACCTCCACTGACTCCAAAGCACCCAAACCTCCTTGAAGTGCTGCATGCCTTATGAAGGGGTAACTGATATCAGATATGTGGATATTTTCATGTAAGAGCACGATTTGTTGTATTCAAATGTGCTGCAGCTTCCCCACCACTCTATGGACCTTGCCTCATCAATGCTTGGCCCAGTGGGCTGAGCATTTATCTCTATTTGACACCATCCCGGATCATCCCTTTGCACCGAGAAGTCAGAAATCCTGGATAGGTCAGGGAACATTCATGAAGAAACCTGGAGAGCCAGGGAACGCATAGAGAGATAACTGCAGTTGATACTAGATAGATCTCCAAAAGCCGGAGAAAGGGAGATGCCCTAGAGTTTTGAAGGATTGGGAATTGCCGTCCAAAGTGTTCTGTAAATAAGGAATGTAACATCGCATTGTGTCAAATGGAGTCTCAAAGTGTTCTTTGAATGAGAACGAGGCTGAAAACAACAAGGCAATGCAGCATCTTGGGAACCAGGTTCCCAATGCATTCTGGGAATGAGAAGGACATTTTATGCAATCAACCAATACTGCATTCTGGGAAATGGAGGAAATGTATCACTAGATTGCCACCAATTTATGAGACAGAAACACTTTGGCAACTCTGATAATTAAAATACAAGTTGTACATAGAAAACTCTTCACTGACATTTTTATTGACAAGACATTTGGTGTCGATATCTAAGAAGTCATTTGGGAAATACTGAGCAGTACATTACTGGGGCCAAGAAATTGTTGGACATATACGCATATTTCTGTTATTTTCGGGTTTTGCTTTGTAACCCATATATATATATATATATACATATCCAAGTAGAGCACCAAAACGACTCTTAATCGCCTTTTTGTTTAATTCTTTTTTGAGCTTCTTAATGATATACTCTAACCTTATAACTGTGACCAACATGCCTACCGGGCATGGCACATATCCAGGTTCTGAGGGCCCTGCGCTGGCAAGATGATCTTCAGCCATATCCCTGATGTAGTGCCACTGTGTACAATGTATAAACATGTTTCATGTGACCACTGCATCCTGCAACCAGGACCCAAGTGCACCGCCCCCACATGGAGTGCCCTCAATGCATGGCCTGTAACGGTTGCCTGAGGATTGCCCTGCCTTTCTGTTCCCAAAGAGCATGGCCTGTGACAATCTCCAAGACACATATTCCCTGGCAAGAGTGTTGACAGTGTGCGGGCTGTGACCATGCCTTGTGGGCACTGTTCAAGTAGTATGGACTACCATCATGCCCCCAACGGCAGCAACTGCAGTACCCCTAACACCAGCGCCTACATTGCATGGCTGGCACTATGCCTTGATGGCACTACCCCAAGGGCTGTTCCCTTTGGGCATGTGTCGCTGTTTAGGACCTTAACCTGCATTACCCATATGGGGCTTGAACAAAGATGGTGCGTAAAATGTCCTCTTTATCATCTGCTAACAGGGTTTTCCTCCCTACAAAATAAAGAAAAAAGGCTCCGCTCTTATTAGTGATACAATATGTATCACGTCTTTCAAAGGGGCTGCACTCCTTTACTTGTCAAGGCTAAATTGAGGTTTAAGTGGTAAGGAGAGATTGTATAATTTGCATGAACATATTTGAGAATTTGTTGTGATGCTCTGAGGTTTTGGAAAAGCCCCCTGATACTTTACGGTTAGCCACCTCCTTGCTGACCTTTCATAGAGAATTATACACTTTTCTTTATCCTAAATAGTTTGGGGATTGCGTGTAATTGTATTATTTTGCAAAAGGGCTTTGGTGCATAGTACAGTTTTGTTCCTGAAATTGAGCTTGTGTATTATAAGATCTTTGTTTATTCTGCTTTATATAATTATAGGTGATGTAGATCGCACACAATTTTCAAATAAAACATTATAGAACGTTAAATAAAGTTGGGAAAATGTGTTGGTGCAAGTATTAGTGTATCGACTAGGCACGGACCCTATACAGAGACAAACAATTGTTACAACAAAAGGATTTGCGTAAGCAATACCACACTCACATACAACACAGAGTTGTGCTCATATAGAAAAGATTTGTATAATCTCTTTAGAGATAAAGATAATGTAGCTGTTTCATTGTAGAATAAACAATTCTTAAAATAGTTTTTTTTCGGTAATACATCCAAGAGGTGAGATTTCATCAGTTTTTAAACAATCTGAACAAAATATCACTATTTCTAGTGTTTAAGATGTAGAGGAGAAGCCAAGTACCTCTACCGGATGTTCTGCCCCTATTCTGCCTATATGTTGGCAACCGGAAATTGCGACATGCGCAAAGCCAATGATGATGCCTATGTCGCGAAAAGTCTTTGAAACAAGGTGACCATTGAGAAAACCCTGTATGTATCTGCGACGAAATGACGGTCTCCTAAAGGAAATTCTGGAAGAATTGTAAAAATGAATGAGAGGATTGGTGACGTCACATGAAGCAAATGTGACGCACCCAGAAGAAATGCGAATGAAGAAAGAAGATAGACCTTATAGAATCTGATGACGAAGTAGTGAAGTGAGCAACATTTCGGGAGCGAAATGAAGATTGTAAGTGCGGAGAGAAGCACTGAAGATAATTCAAAACTATTTTACAACTGTACAGACGCAGTAACGCAAGTAGATGAAGTAATCATAAGGCTGGCTACGCAGTGAATAGATTGCAGGCAATGCGCCAATGTATATATATAGGAATGTACAGAATGTGGATGTTCCACAACGCATTTAGCAAACTTGGACCCCGTGGATGAAAGGGCTGGAAGTGTGGCGCAGCAGAATAAAAATAGCTGATGGTGAAGGAAGATTCGAGAAAGGCTTGCCTGGCCCGGTGCCAGGAGTCAGGGCCGCCGAGAGCCTTGCCATGTACTCAAGAAGATACAATAACGTGAGAAGCAAGCTGAGTTCCTGTTTGAGGTGGAATGAAAGTCACTGAGGGTGCCAAGATTTCTTCATTTCATAGTATTAAATACAATAAAGAGCTAAAAAATGTGGTCTCCAGTCACATGGTCAGATGAAAATAGACTTTGGGCAAGCTACACCGAGACCAAAAGATAATGCCCTGTCACACTCCCTTTTATTCTCAGGCATAGTGAGCATCTGCAAGGCTGAGTTCAAAGGAACTAATTGAATGCCAGACCACAGGAGTGATGATGGATGTTGGGCTAATTGGGTGGGAAGGCATGACTAGGCCAAATCCCGAGCACCTGGGGTACCAGATTGTATGCTGATAGCAAGTGGAATATTCCAGAAGGGTACAAGCATGCCAACCAATTATAGAGGGCCATGTATTAAGGAGCCCTATAGTCAGAGAAGCCAACATTATGTTGTGTATTAGTCTGACACGAAGGATGACTTGCACTTGGAGTGGGCGTAACTGTCCACCTGATCTTAGAGACCCAATCACGTCCCTGTATCCCATAGAAAGTATATGTAGATGTTCCCTGTAGACCAACCACAACCCCTAGTAGGTTTACTTATTTGCCACATAGTATGACGTCACTTATGACACATTTTTAGTGTAAAAGAATGTTTTTTATGATATTTTTTCGAGAACTCATTGAGCGAGCTGTGCGGCGTCCGTTGACGTATGTTGTACTCCCTGTTTTAAAGACTTGTTATTAAAACAGCTTGGACTTTTGCCAACGTCCTGAGTCGGTCTGATTATTGATGTATGAGTAAGATCTGCAACCCCATCCATCTCAGATACTGTTACCTCGTCTTAAAGGACCCGGTCCCCGGGTTCACTTGGTAGCAGAGACATAATGGTTATTGAAAGACCTATCGACCCAGTAGGCTTTTAGAGATCGCGGAACATCGGACGCCCTCCGCCATTTAGCTGTAGGATTGCAAGACTTCCTGTGGCGTGCCGCCGATACAGAAAATTTGCAAGCAAAGAATATACAGGTGGGATGGGCCCCTCTTTTACGAAATCCCTCCTGGTTTCCACTGGCACTGACCGGACCAAAGGTGAAGGTGGCCGTTTGGAGGAGGAGACTATCCCAAATGTCAGGAGCCAAAAGGCAAATGTTGAGTGGATTGAGGAGAATGGCAAATAATGGGGGAGGGAACAGGGGATTGTGGTAATAGTAAAGAGTGATGGGGGTTGTTTGAGTAAATAATATATGGCAAGGAGCATCTAGATATGCAAATGCATATGCAAATTAGTCCAAATGCAAGTCTTTGGCTACAGAAAATGGTCCTTCTCTTACAGGGCAGTGTTGCTTTATACATAGATTAATCAACCAATGACAGACATTTCTCAAGGCTGCAGACAACTACATACCATCCAGAAAATGTACTTGGTGGGAAGTTTAAACAAGTGACCGAACTGAGAGCAAAAGAAAGCAGGGTGAGTGGAACCCAGGCTAGAGAGTGGTTCACTCATGCCCGCCGAGTTGAAAAATAAGCGCCGAGGGGAAGACCAATAGGCGACAGGAAACAAAGCCCACTGAAAAAGTGAAGGGGGAAAGGTCTGTTGGTAGGAACCAGGAGAACATGTTACTAGAGCCAAACAAGAACGTAAATGCAAGGAAAACTGCTGTCAGTGACGGCTGGTGCAAAATGGGTGCTGGTGCTGACGCCCTGCCAGTATACGCCAGCCATCACTTACTCTGTCAGATGAAGTGCTCCATTTCGGAGCCACTGAGCATGACTCAATAATGATCTACTGCCTACAGGGGCAGCATCTCTACCAGCCCTCATTTGGGGAAGCTATTCCAAGTGGAGACCTGCCAGGCCTCTGCCTTGGCTGGCAGTAGGGGGAGCAAGGGAGCAGGGCCCAGAGGGAGCCATGAGTGGGTCTATCATTTGGCCGCTATGGGTTCCTATGGACCCTGGTGAGGCAGGGCCCAAGAAGGGAAATATTCATCACCTTCTTACCTGTTTCCTGTGGCTGCCCAGTCTGCAGGAAGAACATAGGCAGAGCTCGGGGACCAGGCTTCCGAAGATCCATCGAGAAAATGTAAGTGCTAATAAAAAGGTATGTGACTATTGTGTCTGTGTGAGTCTTGGAAAACGAGCGTATGTGTGCGTGTGTATGTTATGTTTGCACAGAGTGAGCCAGTGCGTGCAAATGGAGGGGAGAGTGGAGATGTGGATACTGCAACCCTGGCATACTTTACACAGCGTTCACAAGGCAACGTTTTATAGGACAATACTAGTATGCTGGACCTGGCAGCATACACATTTCTTATTGGCAGTACTGACATTATTGGACACAGTCAATTTGAGTGTGTTCTCACAGTGGCGATACTGGCATATTTTGGCACAGCTAGCATTAAAATGTCTACTTACAGGCAAACAATAGTGGCATAACGTGTAGGCACAGTCATCATGAAAGTGCTTTACAATGGCAGTGCTATCATTTAAAATGTGAGCCCACCGACATGAAGTGTGCTTTTACAGGAGCAATGATGGAATATATTGTAGGCACTGGCATCATGAAAATACATTGGAAAATACTCCTGTGCGGTGTTGATAACATGACATCAATTGTATTTGTTTAATGATTTACCGCAGCAACCCAATCTTAAATTGAATACCTTTTTGTGCTAATTTTACACAAAAAGTGTGCTGCAACATACATCATTTTGAAGGCCAATTTGCTACAGCCAAGCACTAGCCTAACACAAAGGATAAATGCTTTATTTATTTATTTTAATTAATGTATATACAGCCTTAAGGCTTTGTGTATACAGAAATGCTTTATGCTGGAACTTGAAGGCCAGACTCCTTAAGCCGGACACAAAAGTAACTGAAAGGACAACTGCTGCATGCTGCAACCTGTAGGAAACGTTTATAGAACTCTTTGACAAAATGTGTCAAGGGGAAACGGTTAGTTAAAGTTCTGGCAAAGAGACTGAAAAGACATGGAAAGAAATAACTGTGGCAAAACAAGACAGCAGGTTTAAAGTTATGAACCAGTGGTCGAATCAAAATTTTAGAACAGTAAAGTGCTTTCTCATCTCTCAGGTTTTAATTATAAGAGATTAGCACGTAATTGAAATTGTAATTGTTTATTTGTAAAGCGTTTATACACAAGTGAAGTGCTTCAAAGTGCTTCAAGGTGGGAAGGGAACAAGGCAATACAGTTGTCATTCTTAGGCCTTCAAGATTCCGAATGAACTAACAACAATAACTAGCACATTAGACCAGAGGTCCAGTTTACGTGCTAATAATTTGATATCTTTGCTAGATATTGCTGCACTTTTGACTGCTATTATTTAAAATCAAATCAAATGTGTCATAAAAAGGGGACTGGGCACATGCATGGGAATGAAGAGGACTGTGCCATGCTGCTTCTCCGTGCATATCGTCAGTACTCGCTGTGAAGTGGCTACTGTTTCCGCTTTCTATTTTGTTGCCTTAGAAATAATTATCTCCTCTAAACACATAGCAGCAGCTTTGTTATGCAGCTAATTCCCCCGTCGTTAAGTCGTTGTGTACAGAGAAACAATTGACGTCTATTTACAGGTTCAGACGCTGTGAGCAGGCATGCTTTAAGCGGCAAGCTTTTCCAGAAACAAACGGTGTCGTGTCGGATGGGCACTGGAACAATCTTAGTTATTTTTGACACAAGAACAGTCATAATAAATGTCTGTATTTTTGAATAATTTTGTACAACTTTTTTTGTTCTTTGATGGGCAGAGGTTACAAGACAAAAATTGCAAAAATTGACCTCTGAGGCAAAGTTCCCGTAACTGTAAAGGTTTGGGCTACTTTTCCACATTAAGCCCTCATTGGGGACTCAATTCAAAATGTTGCCCAGTAACCTTTCAAACCTTGTAGGGTTAGGGTAGCCAACATTTTCCCAGTTTGTATGGGAGTATCCGTACACAAATCGTTGTGTGGGTTGCACTTGTTAAATATAGTGAGATACAGCCTACTGTTCCCCAGCTGCATTATTGACTAGTTCCCCTTTGTAAATCCAGTACTGAGTCCAACAGCCTGACATGGTATCCTGCAAGGAGGAGTAAGGGAGGCGTGTTGCTATTTATGGTTGCGGCCTCTGCCTGCGTCCAGAGGCAGAGTGCTCAGTTCTCAGAAGCAAAGACGGCCGGATGCTGGAATGGTGCCTGGATTCAGCTTTGTAGCCATGCCTCAGCAAAAGTGTGGGAAGAGGCCTAAGAAACTACAGATCTGACAGAAAGCACAGAAGCGTTGACCACCAAATATTCAAATAGATGCAACCCTGCGATTACAAAATAAGATATGGCCGCAGCTCCCAATTTCCTGTTTCATGAGAGGGTCTAAATTCTTGGTCAAATCTGGAGACAAGTCCCAAAGAACGAAGAAAAAGGCACTAGAAGATGAATTGTGCAGAAGCTCTACTAGACCGCATTCTTCCAAGACTCCTTCTGAAGGTGAAGTTCGGCCTGCGGTAACAAACACCGGGCCACTTCATTGACAAGGGAACGGCTGCATCTTGGGGCTGCAGACAAAGCTGACGTTCCAACTCTAGGAACCTTATCTCGCCAAGCGCCTTGCTGCTTATCCCAGTGTCGACTTGTTAGGAAGAGCACAAATTCCAAGAGCACTAGTAACCAGCATGTGGCCTGTGGTTATTAAATAAACTGTGGAACCAAGAATGTCCTCTCAAATCGTGTGCCCTCTGGAATCCACCTTGCTTGCCTCAGTCACTAGGCTGACCTTGATGGAGAGGTGAGAGGGGAGAGCACTTGCAAAGAGTTGCTGGGTGTATGTCGGAGGCCGTAAACAGCTTTTAGGGAGCAAATTCAAGGTCCAGACAGAGCACAGGTTGGCCTCTGTCCTCAACTCCACTACATCTATTACGAGGACAATGTTGCGTCATCAGCAAATCCCTCACCATGGCCAAGAGTTCTTAATCATTGTGTAATTGTACCTGTGCCAGCAGCATCCTTTACCCACAATAGTACAAGAAGTATTCATAATATCTCGGTGTGGACTTCCCACTGTTCATTGTACTGATGCTTTAATCTACATTCATGTCTGCCATGCTTTTCTTCAAAGCATCTAGGACTTGAGCTTGACCACGGGTCCTGCTAAAGGTGCCAGGTGAACCCGTGTGGGAACCTTTTTGCCTTGGATTCCTGCGTGCTATCATATCTTGAGCACAGCATGAAGAGGAATCACCCTAAAGGGAGGTCAAGGGGAGGATCTATCGAATGGCTGCAATAGAGGAAGTAATGCCATGAGTCTGAATTTGAGACAGATTTTCATTTTGGTCTTTCTGGAATGCCCTCAATCAATGGAGGAAATGTTGGCAAGCGAGTCACCATGGCCGTACTCTGTCTTAGATATGGGGCTGACTTTGTTGACGGGTAAGTGCTGAGAGCCCAGGGGAAGCAAAATGTCTCGTGTTATTTATTATCGACGGTGAAGGGAGTGCATAAAAAATTGCCACTCGGAAAGTTTGACTTTTTTTCTTGAGTCTTGGGAGTGGAGGGATGGGTTTCACGAGCTTAACCCCCGGCCACCAAACATTTAGTATTTGGCCTTGTGGACTGTACATTTGAGTATATAGTTTGCCAGCGTTTACCAGTGCTGGCATGCTGGAACTCTCTGCTACCAGCAGATTCATATTTTTGTTAAAGGACAACTAAGTGAGAAGCTCTTGAGAGTTGCCCCAGTTGCCTGGGTGCTTCATTGATGCATCGCTGAACTGGGTTTGATTTGAATATGAGTTCAGATTTGGGTCTAACTTTCAAAATATCATGCAAAATGATTCACAGAATACCCTGATGAGCCAGGAACTTTTAGAAATGACACCCTCAACCATACCCAGCCCCCTCAAGCAGCCGCAAAGACAGTGGATTGCAACAAGAAGTGCTGTCTCATGACCAGCATTTTCTGAAGTCAAGAATAAAATCCTCATCTCACCATGAATAATGTGGTCATTAAATATTTGGCTCTAACTGATCACCTGCTGAGAGAAGCATTGAGGTGTGTGGGAAAGAAGCAATAGAGGATGTATCTTCTACATGCAGAAATCTTTTGGAATACCAACAGCTAATCACTGCTGGTAGGCTGTGATGACAAGAGAACATAGTCAAGTGTGGTAGGCCTCATTTCCTCCTTCTCCCCAACTTCCAGTGCTATGCTGAAGACACACAACTCTTCTTCAAACTTCCTTTTGACACCCTTGCATTGTCCATCATCCCTGACTGCCTCTCAGCCATCCAGGCCTGGTGTACTTCTAATGATCTCTTCCTCAATGCTAGCAAAACAGAGAGCCTCCGTATTGGGACCACTGCACCTGACTTCTTCCCTTCACTCTGGCCTTCTACCATGGGCTCTCCCCCTGTACCCCGTACGAAAGCCAGAAACCTTGGTGTCATCTTCGACTCCTTTCTCTCCTTCCTCCCTCATACTCAGGACATTGCCAAGAAGTCCCACTTCTAGCATTTCCTTCTGAAAGGAATTCTACCTTTCCTCACTTTCCCCCCAGACACTCAATGTTGCCCAGACTCTGTTTCTCTCTAGGCTTGACCTCCTCCTTAATCTACCTTCGTCCACTCTGTGACCCCTCCAGCTAATCCAGAATAGGGCAGCAAGACTTATCCTTGGCCTCAAACCCAGGGACCGCATCTCTCCTGCCCTACAAAGTCTTCACTGGCTCCCGATCGCAGCACGGATTAAATTCAAGTCCCTCTGCATCACCCACTAGGCTATCTGGGGCCAGGGACCACTCTATCCACAACACCCGACTAAATATTCCCCCTCTAGACACCTACGTTCCTCTGGCACCAACTCCTTGTGTGTAAAGTGGTTTGCTAATTAGAGAGCAGGTGGTCGATAGCTTTCCTCAGCGAGCTCCCTTCTGTGGAACAGCCTCCCACTCCCTGTTCGTCATGCACAGGACCTCCTTAGGTTCCAGAAAAGCCTCAAGGCCTTCCTCTTTACCTCTTCCTCTCCTACCTCCCTCTCTCCCCTGCTAACTGCACAGCAGTTTGATTGGCGTGTAGGGCCCTTATGCATCCTCGGGGCCCTGACCTCCCACATCTTATCATCCCTGCTGCTCCCTATCCTCTGCAATTGCCTCGGCTCACCATCCACCATTAGAGGTTGCAGTTACCTTTCTTCATAGCACTTCACCTGCTGCTCTCCATGAGCACCACAGCACCTATCCCATATCCCTCTCCCCTCTGCACTTGCACGTTCTGAACACTCACAAGGCATAGTAGGTTCAACTTCCCCTCCCCATTGTTGTAATTTCATTGTCCATAATCCTCTGTCCCCTCCCTGTTGCCCTGTGGGTGCTTTGAAACAGTATTTGCTTCCTGTATGAGTACCTAACTAGTGAACAATAAATAAATAATTAAATAAATAAATAAGTGTCACGAAGCAGAGCAAGATCAACAGCATGCAGACACCAAATTAGCAGGGTATATACACACATTTATTCAGGCTGATAGTTAGGATTTAACAATCGCTCATAGTCTCCCTCCTCCCAACCACTAGGCATCTCTCCTTTAACTATAGGGAGTTCTCATGAGGGCAGGGGGATCTGCTCTTTCTCTGAGTCAGAACCACTTCTAAGGTTCTCCTCATTTCAATGAACTAAAGAAAAAAGATCACAAAAACAGAACAGCGGCTGTGTATTTTCTAACAAGGGAAAAAAGAAATGTGACTAGGCTAACTGATGTCCTGTAGAAACACAAAGTCTTTCCATCTAAAATGCTGTCCCAGGAGTAGCCGAAGCGAAACAAAGTCTCTTAATAAATATGGGATCCTGTCCAGGAATTCCCCGAAGCAACACAAAATCTGTTAATCTGGTGCCCTGTCCCCGATGTACTAGATGTAGCACAAAATCTCTCATTTCAGGGATCATTCTAGGAGTGTCTAAATCACTCACTGTTTGGGGAGGTTAAAAGCCACCACACTTTTCTTGATCACTGATTTCCTTAGTTGGGGGTCTTCTTCTTGTCCTGGTATCTCTGATTCTCGGGGGACCTCTTCTCCTTGGTCTTGGAGCCAAGGTGCACTTTCACATAAGGCATAGGCAGCAGCAAAAATAATGTCTGAGGGCCACCAAGCTAGGCCCTGCAGTTATCACTAGATTCTGAGCCATTTAAGCTGATCTGTCTGCTAAATTCGATATCTTCTGTCTGGGGCACCTGTTTTTGTTTCAAAACACCCCAAATACTGGTGCCTCTTCTACAAACCAGTTCAATCTCTTTTTATGAGAGTTCTCACTTTCTCTCTCCTCTTACCTGTACACTCATCTTCTCTTCTGCCACCTCTTTGATGCTCCGTCACATGCCAATTCCTCCGTCCCTACTTACTCCTCTTCCTTCAAGCTTGTTATGTGCTTGCTCCTCTTTCATGTTAGCTTTAATAAGAGCTGTATCTCCACCCTCAACGTCTGGTGTCTCTCCAGAATCCACAACTTCTCTATTTTCTCTTCTCACCCTCTTTCACAGCCTGCTCTTCGTCCTACTTTTTGGTTGTCACTTCCTCTTTCAACCCCTTCTCCTTCCACTGGAGGTTCCTGAGTTCATCCCTCCTCCGCCTCTATCTTAGTTATCAGCTCTACTTGGCTTTGACCTCCTCTCTCCAGTCTTTCTCATCTCTCCTACTTCCTGTCCTCCCTTCTACAGCCTCCTTCTGTTATCTCCTGCTGCACATCCTCCATTCTGTCCTCCTTTTTCCAGTCTGCTGCAATGCACCTCCACTGACTCCAAAGCACCCAAACCTCCTTGAAGTGCTGCATGCCTTATGAAGGGGTAACTGATATCAGATATGTGGATATTTTCATGTAAAAGCACGATTTGTTGTATTCAAATGTGCTGCAGCTTCCCCACCACTCTATGGACCTTGCCTCATCAATGCTTGGCCCAGTGGGCTGAGCATTTATCTCTATTTGACACCATCCCGGATCATCCCTTTGCACCGAGAAGTCAGAAATCCTGGATAGGTCAGGGAACATTCATGAAGAAACCTGGAGAGCCAGGGAACGCATAGAGAGATAACTGCAGTGGATACTAGATAGATGTCCAAAAGCCGGAGAAAGGGAGATGCCCTAGAGTTTTGAAGGATTGGGAATTGCCGTCCAAAGTGTTCTGTAAATAAGGAATGTAACATCGCATTGTGTCAAATGGAGTCTCAAAGTGTTCTTTGAATGAGAACGAGGCTGAAAACAACAAGGCAATGCAGCATCTTGGGAACCAGGTTCCCAATGCATTCTGGGAATGAGAAGGACATTTTATGCAATCAACCAATACTGCATTCTGGGAAATGGAGGAAATGTATCACTAGATTGCCACCAATTTATGAGACAGAAACACTTTGGCAACTCTGATAATTAAAATACAAGTTGTACATAGAAAACTCTTCACTGACATTTTTATTGACAAGACATTTGGTGTCGATATCTAAGAAGTCATTTGGGAAATACTGAGCAGTACATTACTGGGGCCAAGAAATTGTTGGACATATACGCATATTTCTGTTATTTTCGGGTTTTGCTTTGTAACCCATATATATATATATATATATACATATCCAAGTAGAGCACCAAAACGACTCTTAATCGCCTTTTTGTTTAATTCTTTTTTGAGCTTCTTAATGATATACTCTAACCTTATAACTGTGACCAACATGCCTACCGGGCATGGCACATATCCAGGTTCTGAGGGCCCTGCGCTGGCAAGATGATCTTCAGCCATATCCCTGATGTAGTGCCACTGTGTACAATGTATAAACATGTTTCATGTGACCACTGCATCCTGCAACCAGGACCCAAGTGCACCGCCCCCACATGGAGTGCCCTCAATGCATGGCCTGTAACGGTTGCCTGAGGATTGCCCTGCCTTTCTGTTCCCAAAGAGCATGGCCTGTGACAATCTCCAAGACACATATTCCCTGGCAAGAGTGTTGACAGTGTGCGGGCTGTGACCATGCCTTGTGGGCACTGTTCAAGTAGTATGGACTACCATCATGCCCCCAACGGCAGCAACTGCAGTACCCCTGACACCAGCGCCTACATTGCATGGCTGGCACTATGCCTTGATGGCACTACCCCAAGGGCTGTTCCCTTTGGGCATGTGTCGCTGTTTAGGACCTTAACCTGCATTACCCATATGGGGCTTGAACAAAGATGGTGCGTAAAATGTCCTCTTTATCATCTGCTAACAGGGTTTTCCTCCCTACAAAATAAAGAAAAAAGGCTCCGCTCTTATTAGTGATACAATATGTATCACGTCTTTCAAAGGGGCTGCACTCCTTTACTTGTCAAGGCTAAATTGAGGTTTAAGTGGTAAGGAGAGATTGTATAATTTGCATGAACATATTTGAGAATTTGTTGTGATGCTCTGAGGTTTTGGAAAAGCCCCCTGACACTTTACGGTTAGCCACCTCCTTGCTGACCTTTCATAGAGAATTATACACTTTTCTTTATCCTAAATAGTTTGGGGATTGCGTGTAATTGTATTATTTTGCAAAAGGGCTTTGGTGCATAGTACAGTTTTGTTCCTGAAATTGAGCTTGTGTATTATAAGATCTTTGTTTATTCTGCTTTATATAATTATAGGTGATGTAGATCGCACACAATTTTCAAATAAAACATTATAGAACGTTAAATAAAGTTGGGAAAATGTGTTGGTGCAAGTATTAGTGTATCGACTAGGCACGGACCCTATACAGAGACAAACAATTGTTACAACAAAAGGATTTGCGTAAGCAATACCACACTCACATACAACACAGAGTTGTGCTCATATAGAAAAGATTTGTATAATCTCTTTAGAGATAAAGATAATGTAGCTGTTTCATTGTAGAATAAACAATTCTTAAAATAGTTTTTTTTCGGTAATACATCCAAGAGGTGAGATTTCATCAGTTTTTAAACAATCTGAACAAAATATCGCTATTTCTAGTGTTTAAGATGTAGAGGAGAAGCCAAGTACCTCTACCGGATGTTCTGCCCCTATTCTGCCTATATGTTGGCAACCGGAAATTGCGACATGCGCAAAGCCAATGATGATGCCTATGTCGCGAAAAGTCTTTGAAACAAGGTAACCATTGAGAAAACCCTGTATGTATCTGCGACGAAATGACGGTCTCCTGAAGGAAATTCTGGAAGAATTGTAAAAATGAATGAGAGGATTGGTGACGTCACATGAAGCAAATGTGACGCACCCAGAAGAGATGCGAATGAAGAAAGAAGATAGACCTTATAGAATCTGATGTCGAAGTAGTGAAGTGAGCAACATTTCGGGAGCGAAATGAAGATTGTAAGTGCGGAGAGAAGCACTGAAGATAATTCAAAACTATTTTACAACTGTACAGACGCAGTAACGCAAGTAGACGAAGTAATCATAAGGCTGGCTACGCAGTGAATAGATTGCAGGCAATGCGCCAATGTATATATATAGGAATGTACAGAATGTGGATGTTCCACAACGCATTTAGCAAACTTGGACCCCGTGGATGAAAGGGCTGGAAGTGTGGCGCAGCAGAATAAAAATAGCTGATGGTGAAGGAAGATTCGAGAAAGGCTTGCCTGGCCCGGTGCCAGGAGTCAGGGCCGCCGAGAGCCTTGCCATGTACACAAGAAGATACAATAACGTGAGAAGCAAGCTGAGCTCCTGTTTGAGGTGGAATGAAAGTCACTGAGGGTGCCAAGATTTCTTCATTTCATAGTATTAAATACAATAAAGAGCTAAAAAATGTGGTCTCCAGTCACATCGTCAGATGAAAATAGACTTTGGGCAAGCTACACCGAGACCAAAAGATAATGCCCTGTCACACTCCCTTTTATTCTCAGGCATAGTGAGCATCTGCAAGGCTGAGTTCAAAGGAACTAATTGAATGCCAGACCACAGGAGTGATGATGGATGTTGGGCTAATTGGGTGGGAAGGCATGACTAGGCCGAATCCCGAGCACCTGGGGTACCAGATTGTATGCTGATAGCAAGTGGAATATTCCAGAAGGGTACAAGCATGCCAACCAATTATAGAGGGCCATGTATTAAGGAGCCCTATAGTCAGAGAAGCCAACATTATGTTGTGTATTAGTCTGACACGAAGGATGACTTGCACTTGGAGTGGGCGTAACTGTCCACCTGATTTTAGAGACCCAATCACGTCCCTGTATCCCATAGAAAGTATATGTAGATGTTCCCTGTAGACCAACCACAACCCCTAGTTGTCACTTATGACACATTTTTAGTATAAAAGAATGTTTTTTATGATATGTTTTCGAGAACTCATTGAGCGAGCTGTGCGGCGTGCGTTGACGTATGTTGTACTCCATGTTTTAAAGACTTGTTATTAAAACAGCTTGGACTTTTGCCAACTTCCTGAGTCGGTCTGATTATTGATGTATGAGTAAGATCTGCAACCCCATCCATCTCAGATACTGTTACCTCGTCTTACAGGACCCGGTCCCCGGGTTCACTTGGTAGCAGAGACATAATGGTTATTGAAAGACCTATAGACCCAGTAGGCTTTTAGAGATCGCGGAACATCGGACGCCCTCCGCCATTTAGCTGTAGGATTGCAAGACTTCCTGTGGCGTGCCGCCGATACAGAAAATTTGCAAGCAAAGAATATACAGGTGGGATGGGCCCCTCTTTTACGAAATCCATCCTGGTTTCCACTGGCACTGACCGGACCAAAGGTGAAGGTGGCCGTTTGGAGGAGGAGACTATCCCAAATGTCAGGAGCCAAAAGGCAAATGTTGAGTGGATTGAGGAGAATGGCAAATAATGGGGGAACTGGGGATTGTGGTAATAGTAAAGAGTGATGGGGGTTGTTTGAGTAAATAATATTTGGCAAGGAGCATCTAGATAAGCCCAGAGTCCTAAGCTCAAGGAGCGTCTATAAGGAGTTATTCCAAAACCCAAAGTGGGTACTTAGGCGGCACACAGACAAGGTCTGTGAGAGGGAATAACTCAAACTCCCATCGGAGTAGTTTAGGGGCAAGTGTCATGATTCCTGCCCCTCATGTCCACAGCCCTCCAAGATGTCAGGCTGGAGCCAGGCCACGATCACCTACATGGCCCTCAAGGGCCTCTCCATCCCTCCAAAGACCCACTTGGAGTCAGACTTGGAGCTTGTGGCACCAGACTCACTCACTCCCATAGGATAACATTGGGGATTGGACTTGTAGTGCATTAATGGGGACAAGATGGATGCCCCCACATATTTCGGTTCCCAGAACTGCATGTGCGGTCTAGTCTTTTGGGTGTGGTTCAGCCCAGAGACACCTGGGATACCCAGAGACTATTTAAGCCACACCCAGGCTGAGAAACATGCTTTGCGTTTTCTGCACCTGCAGCGTGACACTCACCGTGTTCTGATCGGTCTCCAGTAGGCCTGCATCTTTCTTCTGCGCTCAGCTCCTGCAAGAACAAGAACACTGTTAGGAACAGCCTTACCATGCAGCGCTTCTGCCCATCATTCATCGCTCCTTCTGTTCTGCGGGCATCTTCGGCGGTGTCATTCCCATCCCGGCACGCCGCTTCCTAAGGAAAAGGGAAAAGAACAGAAAAAAGGCATTAGTAAGCATTCTGCAAATCTTCGCTTATTTTTAAATACTGTATGAGCTTCAAACGCTTACCTGAATCCCAGCCGCTCTGGGAGAACTCTGTCTCCAGAACTTCTCATCCATCTACAAGAGGGAAAAGACACTCCAGGATAGCGTGGAAACATCTAGAGGCGCCGCATACCGCGCTTCCCACCGCATTTGTTCTTCATAACCGGCATCCACGCTGATAACGTCGCTGCACCTAAAAGACACAGAAAAATAACTCAGTTCAATGCAAATACGAAAGGGGTGCATCGTGCATCGCGCTCTCACTCACCTTCAGCGCTACTCATCTCAGCAGCACGCCGCCATCCCCGGACGCCGGACATCATCTAAGGAAGGAAAGGAACAAAGTTAGAGAACTGTTCAAAAGACTCATTATACTTACCTGTCGGACTCTTGCCAGTGAAGTAACTAGGCAGCAACGAGCCCGCATCAATCAACGCGCCCCTGCGCTGAAAGCAGGACAGAGAGCACACTTTTCAAGAAAACAAGGTGAGCTGTGGATCAAAGGGAAGAGTTGAACCCCAGGGAAGAAGGGGTTCAAGCACAAAGAGACAATAGGGAGTTAAACTCTACCAATCCTGTGTTTCAGGCCCAGTCTCCAGTTGAATAGCCTCCAGGGAAGGGTTCGAGGTCGTAAGAGGTCAGAACAGGCTGAGTGACGTCCCCGTCGATACCAGGTGAGCGTTACAGAACGCAAAGCCTCACATAAAAATTCACCTGGGCATCATGGAAACGTCAGAAACCGACCAGTTAGCCCACATGTTGGGGCAGCTATGTTCCAAAGTACATGCAGCCAGGCAGGAGACCAACACCCTGAGGAGAGAGCTGATAGTAGCCAAAGAACGCACTGATGATTTAAGCCGGCAACTTCTCCAGTCACAAGCAGGGCATGCACCATTGCCGGGAAGCGTGCCCTCGATGCCAGCGCCATCAGCCAATCCCGTCCAGATAACCCTTCCTGGGCCAGTTCCCTTGGCCCCGCCCAAACGATTTACGGGGGATACCAAGAGGTTTGCAACGTTCATGAACCAGTGCCGCCTGCCCTTCCTTTGTAGGCCAGGGGCCTTTCCGAATGACCAATCACGGGTCGCTTTTGTGCTATCCTACCTGAGTGGTAGCGCCGCGGACTGGTCTGTACCCTTTGTGGCCCAAGACGATCCTTTGCTGCATGACTTCAGGGGCTTTCAGCAGGAGAAAGAAAAGCTGTTCGCCCGTTGTACTCATGGGCAGGCATTAGACAGCAAACTTTTGTCCTTACGCCCAGGGAATCAAGACCTATTAACATACATAGCCACGTTCAATAGACCCGTAGTTGAAGCAGAATGGCCAGTGGAGAAGAGAACCATGTTATCTCATCGGGGAATGCGGGGGGAGCTCAAGGATGTTCTCGCACAAGTAGTGAACCCCCCGAAAGACTGCTCAGAATTCATTGACCTTGTTGTTCAACTGATCAGGTTGCAGGACCGAAGAGCAGATCGAACCAGACCGGACCCTCGCCCTATGTATGTGCGTTCAAAGGACAATACTGCCCGAACAACGGAAGGTTCAGGAGAACCAATGCAAATCGGGGGGGGTCAGATTCCCCTTGACTAAAGCGGAAAGGGATAAAAGGAGACAGCAGCAGTTATGTCTGTACTGTGGAAGGTCAGGTCATTTCCTTAAAGAGTGCCCTGTGAAGCCACCGAGGAGGACGGTAGGGGCCACAGACAAGGAAGATACCATCAAGGAATTGGAAAACTCTCCAGCCCGGCAAGTGTAGGGGTCCACTTGTCGAGCGAAGAAAGTGAACTACAGACCTCCCATTTTGCACTTGATCAATGACCAACAACCATCTCGGATGCACGCAGTAAGAGCGTACATAGACAGTGGAGCAGTTGGGAATTACATCGACCAGGATCTTGCGGCAAAGATGGGGCTTCCGTTACACCCTAAATCAACCACCGACACTGTTACCACTGTCGACGGCACGGAAATAGCTTCTGGTCCAGTAGCCCAAAGCACTGCAGCTTTAACCCTTCTGTGCCCCGATGGACACCAAAAATCTATCGTTTTCGACCTCATTAAGGCACCACAGTTCCGGTTGATTTTGGGAATGCCATGGTTGGTAGCTCACAATCCTCGAATCGATTGGAGAGCAAAAGAATTGGCCTTTCCTGAGACTTGCGCCCACACATGTTATCGCCAAGAGAAACAACCAGTAGACACCAGAACCTCCACGCTTGTGACTGTGGCAATCGGCACCATACCAAGTGAATACCAGGACTTTCAAGATGTCTTTCAGAAAGAACAGGCTAATACCCTGCCACCGCATAGACCATACGATTGCCAAATCGACCTGATACCCGGCGCACAAATCCCTTGTGGGCGAATTTACGCACTCACAGAACCAGAAAACCAGCACCTGAAGGCCTATCTTGACCAATACCTGGCCAACAGGTTCATCCGTCCCTCGAAGTCTCCAGCAGCCAGTCCTCTATTCTTTGTACCGAAAAAGGAGAGGGACTTGAGAACGTGCATCGACTATCGCACACTGAACCAGATTACCGTAAAAAATCGCTACCCCTGCCACTGATCCCTGAATTGCTTGATCAAGTCAAAGATGCCCAAATCTACACAAAACTAGACCTCAGGGGGGCATATCACCTTGTTTGCGTAAAACGGGGGACGAATGGAAAACCGCTTTTTGCACCAAATACGGCTTGTACGAATATCAAGTAATGCCCTTTGGCCTTCGCAACGCGTCTGCTGCATTTCAATACTTCATGAACGATGTCCTACGGGAATTGATTGATGTCTGTGCGCTAGTGTACATCGATGATATCCTAGTATATTCCGCATCAAAGCAGGACCACGTTAAACACGTCCGATACGTATTGGAGAAACTCCGTCAACACCAGCTCTACGCCAAGCTCGAAAAGTGCTCATTCCACGTCTCCGAGGTGGAATTCCTGGGCTTTATTCTCAGCCCGAATGGAATCCGAATGGACGTACACAAGGTAGATGCTATCCTGAACTGGCCATCCCCAAATGAATTCAAGGGGGTTCAAAGTATGCTGGGTTTTGCAAACCTCTACCGCTGGTTCATCCCAGGATTTTCACAAATCGTGCATCCCATCACGTCATTACTAAGGAAAAGCAACAAAAAGTTCCAGTGGACAACAGAAGCCGAGGAGGCTTTCCAGGAACTCAAAGCAAGATTCACACCTGCCCTAATCTTACGCCACTGTCACGCTCACCTAATTCCCACGGAGGCGCAGGTCTGGCTTCGAGTGCTGATGCTTCTTCAATGGTGAAGCGCAGGACTCTGGAAAATGGACAGGAAGGGCCCCTCTACTCTGGCTTTTCTGGCTCGCAGGAATATTCCCCTGTGCGTGAAAAGGGAGTATTACCTACTGACGGAATAATGCTCAAGCCTCCCATTCCCTTCCAACCCTCCACGATACCCTTCCACGATTCCCCGTGAAGTCTCACCTTAGGGTCTGGAAGGATGAGTTCTCCATCCTGCTTCTGATGCAGGGGCGCGTTGAAACCCAGTTACTTCACTGGATTGAGGTTTGATGAGAGTTCAAAATAAGCTTGACTATTCAGGTGAGGCGCTGTAAGAGTTCTGTTGCAAGTTCAAAAGTTCAAGCTTAATAATAATGTTCATTGTCTTATTGCAGCAAGCGCTAATGCTTATGTCTTTTTCCCCTTAGGGGCCGGGGTTCGGAATGCCGGAGATATGGCGCCGACCCGAAGTGAAACGTGCAGTTCCAGTAAATGACAGGTAAGTTCTGGATGAGCGTTCAGGTAATGTCTTTGCATTCGCTCATTCAATGTCTTTGTCTTTTTTCCCCATAGGGGCCGGGGTCCGGAATGCCAGGAAGCGGCAGGACCCGAAATGAAATGGGAATGACCCAACAGGTAAGTCTTAGAAGGAAACTGAGCTTTTCCTATTTCCCTTCCTTCTCTCACCTTGTTTTCTTGTCTTTTCTCTCTACGCTCTGGGAAGTGGGTACGGATCCGGATGATTGCTGCTGAAGATGGAGGCGCCCAGGAAAGGTGAGTGAAATGCAGCGCTGCAGCGATCGAAGCGAAATGCTTTTAAAATGATGTCTTCCCTTTCAGGAACGTCGGTGTGATGTCTCCATGATGCAGCTTTAGCAGGTAAGGTCTTCTTTCTCCCCAATTCTCTCTTATCTCCCTTTGCAGGCGACCCAGGATGCTGACAGGCGTGGCTGAAGTCCAGATGCAGGAGCTGACACGGTGAGCGTCCAGCTGCGAGGAGCAGAACAACGCAAAGCGTGAGTTGCTGATGGGCGTGGTTTAAATAGCTTTGGATGAGAAGTTCCAGGTATGTATCCTTCCACCGATCAGGTATGTATCCTTCCCCGACCACACCCAGGTGGAAAGTAGTCCCACAGGTAAAGTAGTTCCATTCAGGCCTCAAGAGGGCCTGGAGGTAGCAGCATGGTCTGCCTCAGGTAAGTGCACATTAAAACACTTGAACACATGTCTAGCTTTATGAGCCTGGCACCTAAGGCGCCAGGACAGGGGTCCAACATGAGCCTGGCGCCTAAGGCGCCAGGACTGTGTCCAAAGGGCCCCAGCTTGGGCCCGCTGGCACTTCCCTGGGGGGAATGATGCCTGCCTCTGGGGTTGCTGGGTTGGACCTGGCTCCTTGGAGGTAGGCATCATGACAGTACCCCCCCTCAAGGCCCCTCCCAAGGTTGTTCCCTCCGGGGGTTTTGGCTTGTTCGGAAATCTCCGGTGGAACCTTTGTATTAATCGAGGTGCGTGAACATGGTTACTAGGCTCCCACGATCTCTCCTGATGTCCATATCCCTTCCAGTCAACAAGATAGAAGAGTTTCGACCTTAACACCTTGGAGTCTAAAATGTCTTTAACTTCGAATTCCAATTCCCCTTCAATTTGAACTGGGTCTGGAGGCTTGGACAGTCGGGTCCCTGGTTGTACTGGCTTCAAAAGTGATGCATGAAAAACTGGATGAATACGCATGTTGGATGGTAAATCCAGTTTAAAGGCCACAGGATTGATTATAGCCTTGATGGGATAAGGTCCTATGAATCTGGGATTGAAGGTTCGCGGGCCCTTGAGGGGTAAATGTTTCGTTGCTAGCCATACCTGGTCTCCTACTTGGTAAGGAGGAGTTTTACTTTGGTGCAAATCAGCGTTTTCTTTATACTTTTTCTTGGCTTGCTGTAAATGAGTTGCAGCTTCTTTGAAGGCTCGGGTTATTGTGGAATGCAGATGATTTACTGCGGGCATTTCCAGGGTCAGAGGTGGATCTAGGTCAGAGGTCCGAGGATGGTGACCATACAAAGTATAAAAAGGAGTTCGTCCGGTTCCAGAATGCACTGAATTGTTGTATGCATATTCTGCGATCCAAAGGATGTTTTTCCAATTTAACTCGGATTGGTGTAACATGCACCGAAGATATTGCTCGAGAGTCTGATTGGTTCTCTCGGTTTGTCCGTCGGTCTGGGGGTGGTGGCTGGTGGATAACCGCACATCTATTTGTGCTAGTTGGCAACACTTCTTCCAAAAATGGGAGATAAATTGACTTCCACGATCCGAGACTAATATGGAAGGGAAACCATGTATGCGAACTATATTCTCCAGAAATTCCTTGGCCAAGGTGGAAGCTGAAGGCAAACCTTTTAAAGGGATAAAGTGGGCCATTTTAGAGAATAAATCCACAATTACAAGGATAGTGTTGTAACCAGCACAAGGAGGCAGATCAGTTATAAAGTCCATTGACAAGGTGTGCCATGGTGCCGGTGGAATATCCAAGTGTTGAAGTAGGCCGGCTGGCCTTTTGTTTTGACCCTTGTTTTGGGCGCAAATTCCGCAAGACAAAACAAAAGACTTTATGTCTTTTCTCCAAGAAGGCCACCAGAAGTGGCGTTTGATTTTTTCCTCCGTTTTAGCGATACCAGGGTGTCCTTCCATTAATGATTCATGATGATGGGCAATAACAAGTTCTTGCAATTCTTTACTTGGCAGAAACAACCGCTCCTGGAAGTAGGGTAAATCATCCTTAACGGTGTAATGAGGACCCTTTTGACTCCATTCCAGTAAGGCTGAAGAGTCTAGAAGCTGTTTTACTTGCGTTTGGATGTCCTTAATAGTTTGCAATGAAGTTAGGCCTAAGATTCTTTGTTCAGGTATGATTGGCACAGGTTCTAAACTCGAATTGGGTTCTTCCATGCCAATCCGGGATAAGGCGTCTGCTTTACCATTCTTGCAGCCAGGGCGATAGGTAATTACAAAATCAAATTCCGCAAAGAATAGAGCCCATCGGAGCTGTCGTGAAGATTGAGCTTTAGCCGTCTTTAAATACTGTAAATTTCTGTGGTCCGTAATTACGGTGATGGTGTGTCTTGCCCCGAGAAGGTAGTGACGCCAAGCCTTGAAAGCAGATTTAATAGCCAGTAACTCTTTGTCGGTAATTGCGTAGTTGATTTCAGGAGGAGAAAATGTCCTGGACCAAAAGGCCACAGGGTGTAGTTGGTTAGTTTCTGGGTCTCTTTGCAACAGGACAGCTCCCATGGCCGAACTGGATGCATCGGTTTCCACAATGTAAGGGAGATCTGGGTGTGGGTGCTTCAATACAGGTGCAGAGGTGAATTTGGTTTTCAGGTCCTGAAAGGCTTGTTCGGCCTCAAGAATCCATTCAAAGCGTTTGTTTTTCTTTAGGAGAGCTGTGATGGGTTGGACTGTTCGGGAAATTCCGGGATGAATCTTCGATAGAAATTGGCGAAGCCGAGCATGCTCTGAACTCCCTTCACCGAGCTAGGAGATGGCCATTTGAGGATGGCATCCACCTTTTGCGAGTCCATTCAGACTCCTTGAGGTGTCAGGATGAATCTGAGAAACTCAACTTCTGTGGTATGAAAAACGCATTTTTCGAGCTTTGCAAATAGTCTGTGCTGGCGCAATTTCTCAAGAACTGTCCTAACATGTTTTCTGTGATCGGATTCTGAAGAAGAGTACACCAGGATGTCGTCAATATAAACAATGACACAGACATCGATAAGTTCCCGAAGAACATCATTCATAAAGTACTGAAAGGCAGCAGGTGCATTGCACAACCCGAAGGGCATCACCTGATATTCGAAGAGCCCAAATTTGGTGCGGAATGCAGTCTTCCATTCGTCGCCTTCTTTTATACGCACCAGGTGATAAGCTCCTCGGAGATCTAACTTGGTGTACACACAAGCGTCTTTCACCTGGTCGATAAGCTCAGGGATCAGGGGCAGAGGATAACGATTCTTAATCGTTATTTGATTTAGGGCGCGATAGTCTATGCATGTTCTATGGTCGCCCTCTTTTTTCGGCACGAAGAACAGAGCTGAGGAGACAGGAGACTTGGACGGGCGAATAAAACCATTGGCTAGGTACTGATCTAAATACTGACGCAAATGCAGGTTCTCAGGTTCCGTAAGAGCATAAATCCTACTACAAGGTAGTTGAGCATTGGGTACCAGATCGATTTGGCAATCATAAGACCGATGGGGAGGCAACGTGTTAGCCTGTTCCTTCTGAAAAACGTCTTGGAATTCTTGGTATTCTGACGGTAGCTGTACAGGGGTGGAAGTTGCTGAGGCTAGACCCATAGCTGGATTTCTTGGATAACAAGTTGGTTCACAATCAGGAAAACTTATCTTCTTTGCTCGCCAGTCAATTCTGGGATTATGTGTTTCTAACCAAGGAATTCCAAGAATTACTTGAAATTGTGGGGCCTTGATCACATCAAACACGATTGCTTCCCGATGTCCATCCTGACCCACCAGTGTCACTTCAACAGTGGAATGCGTTACAGGCCCTGAGGCTATTTCGGTTCCATCTACTGTAGTAATGACATCGTGGGTTACTTTCGGGCGGAGAGGGAGCTTAATCCTGGAAGCCAATTCACGGTCTATGTAATTTCCAATAGCTCCACTGTCGATGTATGCTTTTATAGCATGCAACTGCTGAGGCTGTTTTGGGTCCACGAGCACCATTGGCATGACAAAATGCGAGGTCAAAGAGTTTGTTTTCAAGCTCGGCAAGCGGACCCCTACGCTTGTCGGGCTAAGTCGTTTCCCGAATCAGGTGTCAATAAATCGTTATCAGTGGCTCCAACCACCTTCTTAGGTGGTTTAACTGGACAATTTCGAAGAAAGTGACCGGAAGTCCCGCAATACAGACAAAGTTGCATTTGCCGCCTTCTCTCTCGTTCCTTCTGCGTTAATGGTCCTTTAACACCGCCGATTTGCATAAGTTCGGATACATCGGTACTCTTGGAGTTAGCGTGGGTTTTGATCGGTACTCGGGTTTCGTACTTGAACCGATCTGCTTTTCTATTTGGAAGTCTGTGATCAAGTTGAACCACCAAGTCTATGTAGTCTGCGCAGACCTGGGGTAGATTTACTATCTGAGCTAGAACATCCTTAAGCTCTCCGCGCAGGCCTCGATGAAACAATGTGATCCTTTTGTTTTCTGGCCATCCAGTTTCCACAACCAGTCTATTAAAGGTGGCAACGTAGGACAGGAGATCCTGATTACCTTGTCGTAAGGATAGCAGTTCGTTATCAAGGGCCTGTCCTTGAGAGTGTCGAGCAAACAATCTTTCCATGCTGGCCTGGAAGCCCTGAAAATCCTGGAGAATGGGATCATCCTGATTTACCAATGGAATAGACCAATCGGCAGCACTGCCACTGAGGTAAGATAGTATAAAGGCTACCTTGGTCTGGTCGTTAGGGAAGGCCCCGGGTCTGCATAGAAAGTGTAAACGACATTGGTTCATAAAGACGGCATATTTCTTGGGATCCCCCGCAAAACGTTCAGGCGGGGCCAAAGGCATGTGTCCAGGTAGATTGATTTGTACCGGGTTATTCAAACCCATTGATGTGGAAGTACCTCTGGAATTAGGTAAAGGAGTGTGCCCTGCCTGGGCCTGCAATAACCTTTTGGCCAGGTCATCTGTTCTTTCCTTGGATAGGATCAGTTCTCTTTTGAGAGTGTTAGTCTCCTGGCGGGCTGAGTGCACTTCTGCCCGTAATTCCCCCAAAAGCTGGGCCCGCTGATCTGTCTCGGAAGTCTCCATAGCGCCCGGGTGGGAAATTGTGGGTAGGCTTTGCGTTCTGTCACACTCACCTGATTCCCACGGAGGCGCAGGTCTGGCTTCGAGTGCTGATGCTTCTTCAATGGTGAAGCGCAGGACTCTGGAAGATGGACAGGAAGGGCCCCTCTACTCTGGCTTTTCTGGCTCGCAGGAATATTCCCCTGTGCGTGAAAAGGGAGTATTACCTACTGACGGAATAATGCTCAAGCCTCCCACTCCCTTCCAACCCTCCACGATACCCTTCCACGATTCCCCGTGAAGTCTCACCTTAGGGTCTGGAAGGATGAGTTCTCCATCCTGCTTCTGATGCAGGGGCGCGTTGAAACCCAGTTACTTCACTGGATTGAGGTTTGATGGGAGTTCAAAATAAGCTTGACTATTCAGGTGAGGCGCTGTAAGAGTTCTGTTGCAAGTTCAAAAGTTCAAGCTTAATAATAATGTTCATTGTCTTATTGCAGCAAGCGCTAATGCTTATGTCTTTTTCCCCTTAGGGGCCGGGGTTCGGAATGCCGGAGATATGGCGCCGACCCGAAGTGAAACGTGCAGTTCCAGTAAATGACAGGTAAGTTCTGGATGAGCGTTCAGGTAATGTCTTTGCATTCGCTCATTCAATGTCTTTGTCTTTTCTCCCCATAGGGGCCGGGTTCCGGAATGCCAGGAAGCGGCAGGACCCGAAATGAAATGGGAATGACCCAACAGGTAAGTCTTAGAAGGAAACTGAGCTTTTCCTATTTCCCTTCCTTCTCTCACCTTGTTTTCTTGTCTTTTCTCTCTAGGCTCTGGGAAGTGGGTGCGGATCCGGATGATCGCTGCTGAAGATGGAGGCGCCCAGGAAAGGTGAGTGAAATGCAGCGCTGCAGCGATCGAAGCGAAATGCTTTTAAAATGATGTCTTCCCTTTCAGGATCGTCGGTGTGATGTCTCCGTGATGCAGCTTTAGCAGGTAAGGTCTTCTTTCCTGCCAATTCTCTCTTATCTCCCTTTGCAGGCGACCCAGGATGCTGACAGGCGTGGCTGAAGTCCAGATGCAGGAGCTGACACGGTGAGCGTCCAGCTGCGAGGAGCAGAACAACGCGAAGCGTGAGTTGCTGATCGGGCGTGGTTTAAATAGCTTTGGAAGAAGTTCCAGGTATGTATCCTTCCACCGATCAGGTATGTATCCTTCCCCGACCACACCTAGGTGGAAAGTAGTCCCACAGGTAAAGTAGTTCCATTCAGGCCTCAAGAGGGCCTGGATGTAGCAGCATGGTCTGCCTCAGGTAAGTGCACATTAAAACACTTGAACACATGTCTAGCTTTATGAGCCTGGCGCCTAAGGCGCCAGGACAGGGGTCCAACATGAGCCTGGCGCCTAAGGCGCCAGGACTGTGTCCAAAGGGCCCCAGCTTGGGCCCGCTGGCACTTCCCTGGCGGGAATGATGCCTGCCTCTTGGGTTGCTGGGTTGGACCTGGCTCCTTGGAGGTAGGCATCATGACAGCCACCCTCGCCCTGATCTCCCATACCTGGTGGAAACGGACGCCTCAAGCATGGCTATGGGAGCCGTCCTCTCACAAAAGGACCCCGAAACGGGCCAGTTACACCCTGTTGACTTCTGGTCGCGTAAATTCACACCCCCTGAACTCAATTACGCTATCACAGACAAAGAACTCCTGGCCATTAAGTCAGCCTTTAAGGCATGGCGGCACTACCTCTTGGGCGCCAGACACACAATCACCGTAATAACTGACCACCGGAACCTCCAGTACCTAAAAACGGCAAAGACCCAATCCTCATGACAACTACGTTGGGCTCTTTTTTTTGCTGAATATGACTACGTGATTACATTTCGACCAGGGGTGAAAAACGGGAAGGCCGATGCCCTTTCCCGTATGGGGGTGGAAGAGCAAGGGTATCAGACCCCTGACCCAATAGCAATCATCCCGAGTAACAAGCTCCTAGGAATCACAGCAACCATAACTCAGAAAGAATTACATGAAGAAATCCAAAGCCTGATGAGTCCGGAGCAATTACAAGCGTGGAGTGCACAAGGAGAACATTACATGATAAAAGATCAGTTGCCCTACTTCAGGAATCGTTTATTCTTACCAAACCAAGAACTACGAGAACAAGTCATGTTCGGTTATCATGATTCCTTGATCGAGGGCCACCCCGGAATCGCTAAAACCCTAGCCAAAGTAAAACGAAATTATTGGTGGCCCACGTGGCGTAAAGACATTATCCAATTCATCCTATCTTGTGGAGTGTGTGCTCAAAACAAGTCATCCAAGCAGAAACCGGCTGGGCTATTACAACCATTGGAAATCCCACCAGCACCCTGGCACACGTTGTCCATCGATTTTATTACTGACTTACCACCCAGTCAAGGGTTTAACACTATTCTTGTGGTCGTGGACCTATTTTTAAAAATGGCACATTTCATTCCTCTTAAGGGGCTCCCAAATGCTTCCACTCTGGCAAAGATATTTCTTGAAGGCATTGTACGGCTCCATGGGTTTCCTTCAAAATGAGAGGACAAATCAGACGCTCGAGCAGTATCTGCGTTGCATGTTACATGTTACACTAAGCTTAAGGAAGCTGGTTCGACCTATTATGGATAGCTGAATATGCTTATAGTAATTCCCTACACACCAGCACTGGGCAGACACCCTTTTATACCATGTATGGCAGGCACTCACGTACTTCTGAGTTGGACGTTCCTACAACCCTGGAAATGCCAGCAGTCAAAACCTTGCACACGACCATTTCTCAAACCTTTAAAAGGGCAGCTGAACACCTACTTCAAGCTGAGAATCGCCAAAAGAAGTTTGCAGATGAGCACCGAGCAAAGGCCCCCAACTACCAAGTGGGAGACAAAGTCTGGCTGGCCTCTAAATACGTGTCCATTAAAGGAGCCCGAACTTTCCGTCCAAGATACCTGGGTCCATTCACCGTTACCTCCGTGGTAAATCCTGTGGCGGTCAGACTAGCTTTGCCGTCAAACATGCAGATTCATCCTGTGTTCCACGTGTCTCTCCTTAAACCTGTTCAACCTGGGACCCGGGTAGCAACGCCACCGCAGCCAGTAGTAGTCGCCGGGGAGCCAGAATTTGAAGTCAAGGACATCCTAGATTCAAAGTACATCAGATCCAAATTACACTACTTAGTAGACTGGAAGGGGTATGGTCCACAAGACAGGACATGGGAGCCTTGTGAGTACATCCATGCACCTCGCTTGCTTAGACGATTTCATCAAAACCATCCAACCAAACCAGGACCAGAAGAGCTACCTTGAGAGGGGCCTTGGGGGGGGAGTGCTGTCATGATTCCTGCCCCTCATGTCCCCAGCCCTCCAAGTTGTCAGGCTGGAGCCAGGCCACGATCACCTACATGGCCCTCAAGGGCCTTTCCATCCCTCCAAAGACCCACTTGGAGTCAGACTTGGCGCTTGTGGCACCAGACTCACTCACTCCCATAAGATAACATTGGGGATTGGACTTGTAGTGCATTGATGGGGACAAGATGGATGCCCCCACATATTTCGGTTCCCAGAACTGCATGTGCGGTCTAGTCTTTTGGGTGTGGTTCAGCCCAGAGACACCTGGGATACCCAGAGACTATTTAAGCCACACCCATGTTGAAAATCATGCTTTGCGTTTTCTGCACCTGCAGCGTGACACTCACCGTGTTCGGATCGGTCTCCAGTAGGCCTGCATCCTTATTCTGCGCTCAGCTCCTGCAAGAACAGGAACACCGTTAGGAACAGCCTTACCATGCAGCGCTTCTGCCCATCATTCATCACTCCTTCTTTTCTGCGGGTATCTCCGGCGGTGTCATTCCCATCCCGGCACGCCGGTTCCTAAGGAAAAGGGAAAAGAACAGAAAAAAGGCATTAGTAAGCATTCTGCAAATCTTTGCTTATTTTTCAATACTGTACGAGCTTCAAACGCTTACCTGAATCCCAGCCGCTCTGGGGGAACTCTGTCTCCGGAAATTCTCATCCATCTGCAAGAGGGAAAAGACACTCCAGGTTAGCGTGGAAACATCTAGAGGCACTGCATACCACGCTTCCCACCTCATTTGTTCTTCATAACCGGCATCCACGCTGATAACGTCGCTGCACCTCAAATACACAGAAAAAGAACTCAGTTCAATGCAAATACGAAAGGGGTGCATCGCGCATTGCGCTCTCGCTCACCTTCAACGCTACTCATCTCAGCAGCACGCCACCATCCCCGGATGCCGGCCATCATCTAAGGAAGGAAAGGAACCAAGTTAGAGAACTGTTCAAAAGACTCATTATACTTACCTGTTGGACTCTTGCCAGTGAAGTAACTAGGCTGCAACGAGCCCGCATCAATCAACGCGCCCCTGCGCTGAAAGAAGGACGGAGAACACACTATCCAAGAAAACAAGGTGAGCTGTGGATCAAAGGGAAGGGTTGGACCCCGGGGAAGAAGGGGTTCAAGCACAAAGAGACAATAGGGAATTAAACTCTACCAATCCTGTGTTTCATGCTCAGTCTCCAGTTGAACAGCCTCCAGGGAAGGGTTCGAGGTCGTAAGAGGTAAGAACAGGCTGAATGACGTCCCCGTGGATACCAGGTGAGCGCTACAGCAAGAAGTAGCAGCGAAGAGTGCTGAGGAAGTACATGTCGAAATCGACTAGTTTGTCTGTCTGTGTATTTTATGTATTGACGAAAAGTGAAGTGTCGAAGAGCGACAAGGATAGGTTGTGTTGAGTAAAGATCAAAAGTTATTATCTGTTTAGTCATTGTCGGCGCCGGCTGAAAAAGGTAGATTGTAGTAATTTGTGAAGTAGAGGCTTTCAGTGGCGACTGTTGGTGCGCCCTATGTTTTTGTTATTTTTCTGAAACGTATTTTTTGTAAATCAACAGTAAGTATCGACAGTCAATTTAAACTCCTCAGAATGGGGGATGTTACTCCAATGATGTATCTTCGCAAGCAACTGCCAAAACATGCACCCAAGCGTAAACAGTATAGTGCGGAATGGGTTAAGGGTGCCACAGACAAAATGTTCATGCCATGGCCACAAGGGGGATCGCCGTCATAGGCAGTTTTGCAACACACAACCACATACTTGCACGCTGCCTACACAGGGAAGAAATTGGAGAAAAGGTTAGATATCTTAGAGCTTTGAAAAATGTACCAGGAGGAAAGAGAAGATCCACCTCCTGAAGATTGGATGCTTAATAAGTGCAGGGACCGCACCTGAAGTAAATGGGGATAGTACAAAAGATGAAGGATTGTATCCATTAAGGGAATTGAAAGCGGCAACAGGATATAGTAATCCGATACATGAACCACCTACTTTATAGCAGTGACGAGAGCCCAGAAAAAGAAAGGGCTAAAGGAAAGGAGGATACCGTTAAGGTCCTACAAGACAAAGAGGAGAAGAGTGAATGACCGAATATATCTTTAGAGATAGAACGAGAGATTAAAAGATGGAAAGGAGAAAAGGATAAAGCTGACGAGTTTACGCTCGTACAGAACGAATGGATGGGTGGACAGATATTACTCAAGCTTGATGGAAAAAGCACTAAGGAAGTAAGGCAAGTGGAAGATCAAGATGAACAGAGTAGAAAAGACAGGGAATGAGAGAAATGATTGAAAGAAGATGAGCATAAAAGGAAGAGTAGACAAAGGCAAGAGCAGATGTATCAGGAGGAGCAACTAAGAAAGGAAGAAAGGGCAGAAGAACAGAGAAAGTATGACAATAGACAGAGAGCAGTCGAAGAACGAGATAGACTAGAAAAGAAGAGAGAAGAGGACGAAGAACAGGAATTACAAGATAAAATAATGCAAAGACAAAGAGACAAAGAAGTGCATAGAGCAAACGAAAGAAGGGAAGAGAAAAGACAGGAAGAGGCAGAGTTAGATGGAAAGCTAAGAAGCAAAGGGAATTAGATGGAGAAATGGAGCAAAAAAGGAGACGAAGGGCATGCGACATTGATCATATTCAGAAAGAGCTGATGGAACCGAGTCCAGTAATATCATGGGGCGACATAGGGGAGTTTCTCCTGTCGCAAGGAGCAATGCCAGGACTGTATAGGGTAAATCTAGATGAGAATTTTTGAGATAGGAAGCATCAGAGACAGTTTATCAGGAAATGAGGACAAAAAGTTAACCAAGAAGCAAGGGAAAAGAAGATTGTTCTATCGCTGCCCGGTCATGAGGCAAAGAAGGAAGCCCGTTCAGTCTCAAGCACAGAGCCTTGTCTTTGGACAGGGTGACTCTAAACAGAGATGAGAAAGATGAAAGCCACATTAATTGGGGACTAGATATGTCAGACGAAGACAGGGAAACCTTCCGTGAGGAAGAGGGAGAAAGTGCATGCGGCCCCAAGTATGCCCGAGACAGACAAGGAAGTAAGATGGCCGGATGTAGACCAACCTAAAGATAGGACACCAGACCCTATGGCGTACCCAGAGAGACCTAAAGGACGATCGCATAGTGAGAGGGAGGAATCGCCACCATATGTGAACAGGTTGAGGTCATTGCCAGGTAGAAGGCAATCAGGAACCATTGTCCCCACTATGAGTAGGCAGACGATGGGAGCCGTTTGCAAATTCACGGTTTACGCGATTCCCCTTAAAAGAAGAAATGAGGGGTCAGACACAGTATATCCCTTGACCCCAGATGGACAAAGATAATTTAAGATGCAAACTCCCTAGTTTAGCGGCAAGTGCAGGAAAATTGATTTATGAGCTAGAAAAGGTGACAGGATGAAATACATTAGCTATAGGGGACATTAGGAATCTCCTAGCAGCCATTCTTGGGGAAAGAGCTGATGGCATTTGGACGAGAGCTGGTCACTCGGGTGTCACGGCACAGAACACAGCTCATGACGGAGCGCCATTTAATAATTGTAGAGCGGCTGTTTGGAAAGCGCTCAGGGTACAGTATCCTGATACGTCAGATATAGATGCAATTATGGCACGTAAGATGAAGGATGACGAGAATCTGCTTGCTTACATTCAAAGTTTTCAGGAACGGTGGACCTTGGAAACTTGAGAGCCTTGGGGAACTCAGTGCCCATGTTTTACCACATTTTGTGTCAGGGTTTGCCAGAAAAAGTACAGAGACAGCTCAAGAAACTAGTGGGAATGGAAGCAAAGCCATGGGCAGAAATACAGTTGACTATCGCGCATCATTGCCAATTGCTCCAAGAGAAAATAAGAAGGAGGATGCTAGGAAGCTTAAGGAGGCTAAGTTAGTCCAGAAGAAATTGTCAAAGTACGCTATAGAAAGTGCGGTACTGACAAGTGGAGAAGGGTTGGGAATGCAGCAAGCAGTGGGTATGCCACAGGTGAATAATCAACGCCAAACAGATCAAGGAGGCAATGGGTTTAAGCCAAGGGGCAGAGGTATGGGTTTCAGAGATATTCAAAATAACCAAGGTGGGTTTCAGAATATGCAGAATGACAATCAAACAATGCAAGGAGGGCAAATGAGAAAACTCCCTCCTATATGTTGTACATGTAGTATGACAGGGCACATTGCGTGACCATGTGGAAGCCAAGGGTATGTACAGTATGGGCAATTCTCAAGAGGGGGGACAGCTTATCCTCCAGCATATAGCTGACAAAATAGGGATGGCTTTGCCCATGATCAGACAGTGTATCAAGCACAAGGGCCACAAACACAACAGGCTTTCCGACCACAACAAGCAACATTGAATCCACCACAGGCAGTCAGAGCACGCACCCATGCAGATACAGCAAAGTGCAAACACGAGACAGTTGTTGACTCCTAGAGTGGGGGTGTCACTATTGTGGGAGGAAGTCCTTTTACAGGCACGGGAAAAAGCATGTTTCCACACTAGGATAGCTCACAGGGCGACTTGATGTGTTCAGTACTATCGGTGACACAAAATCCTCAAGAGGAACCAAGAGTTGAAGTTACCATAGGAGGCAAATATTTTTCTTTTTTAGTAGACACTGGGGCAACTCGCTCATGTATACGAGAGGGAACATTTTCATTATCAGGAAATGCCATGAATGTGCAAGGGTTCTCTGGAGCTACACGTAGAGTTCCTTTTACTGATGAATTGCCAGTCTCTATAGGAGAATGTGATATATCTGTACTGTGCTTAGAGAGGCATCAGCTTCACCTCACTGATGATCCCCAACAAGGGTGAAACACGTGTATGGGGTTGCTGGTGGTACTCTTGTTCAGGTTGGAATTGCCATTGCATTTCGGTGCTAGACTGCCCCTGGGCAGGACAAAGACTGATATGCAAATGGATATTTCCCATCTGTGAAAGGCACAGTGAGTAAAAGCAGTGGCTGCGAACTCTCAAGTGGTTAATAACCACTAAACAGGTTATCAGGCCTTGTTCTGTCGAGAGAGGGGCGCCCGCTACCTTTGCAAACATATCTGTACCTTTGTTGTATTTAAGGCAGACACCAGTTAATATTCTGGGTCGGGACTTAATGACGAAGCAAAATATGACTATTTATTTTACTGATCAAGGCATAGGGCCTCATTATAACTCAGGCGGTCTGGAAATAACGGTGGTGGTAAACCCGCCGCCACCGTTGTTCCGCCTGATCCCGACTCCTGCAGGCGGGAGGTGATGTTCCCGACAGGTTTGACCTGGCGGGTTTAACACCGCCCGCCTGCAGGCGGACGAGGAAACACTGGCAGCATTACGAGATGCTGCCGGTGTTTCCATGATCCCCATTCCCATCGAGTCCCATAGGACTCAATGGGAATGGGGATTAACACCATTCCGCATCCGTGATGATTCCCGGAAAACCGGGGTTGTAATGCCCCGGTAATTCCGGGAATCACTGAGGCGGAATGGTAATACGAGTCCGGCGGTAACCAGGCGGTTTTCCCGCCGCGGTTACCGCCGGACTCGTAATGAGGCCCATAGTGAGTGTGTTCCACGCCAGCGATACATTATTTATACGTGGGTGAATTTATTATGGCATTTACAGGGTAGATAGCTCCATTAGAGTCAAAAGTCTTTCTTTATGGGGTATGCATTTTGTTAACATGTCTACCCGGCTTAGTGGGAAGGATTATAAGGATACCTGATACATTTTTCTTCAGACCCCAGATACCCATGGATGAAGAGGGGGACAGATTTTTCCCTTACAGCTGCAGGCAGCCATTGTACGAGGGGAATTGGCCATGCTCAAAGGATTTGATGATGAGGGCAGGCCATGAAGAAAGGTAATTGCCAGTGGGGAAGAGTACAGATTGACAGACACCACAGACGAAGATATGTTTAAAGATGATCCGTCAGACACAAAATTAATATTCAAGATGAATATTACATATTGGATCAGAATAGAGAGAAGGGAAATCCCACTGTGAATGGTGATAATGCGGCAGCACCCCACATTTTTTCAAGACATGGAAAAAGTGCCAACCTCTTTATGGACTACAGGTCGTTATGACATAGGCCTATTAGGGGTGGGAAAAGTTAAGATTAAGCTGAAACCATGAGCAATTTTACCTCAAGCAAGGCAGTACCCAATGTCTTGAGAGGCAGATGAGGGTATTTTTAAGGCTATGGGCCTAATCACGACTTTGGCGGTAACCCTTAAATCCGGCGGTAGCGCTATTACTGCCGGATTTAAGGGTCCGCCAAATCAGGACATCGGCGGATTTCGCCCCAGCTCTGAGCTGGGGGGAAATCCACCAAAACTTTGCGCTATTACCGCCGGCGGGAAATCCGCCGGCGGTAAGGGCACAAAAATTCCCCATTGAGCTCAATGGGGCATTCCCGAATGGGCTCAATGGGGAATGGGGATTAACATTACCGTCGAACTCGTGATCCGGCCCTATTAGCGCCAGGGAGTTCGGCGGTAGGGCTAATTACCGCCAGCGTTACCGCCAAAGTCGTGATCAGGCCCTATATCAGCTATGATGGAACAGGGCATCTTGGTGACGTGAGAGTCAACGTGTAATACTGCTGTGTACCCCGAGAAAAAACTCAAAAGGAGAGTCATGGCATTTAATCCAGGACATGAGACCAATTAACCAAATTGTAGAGGCAGAGTTTCCTTTAGTTCCAAATCCTGCAATGATTTTATGTAGTATTCCTTCAAAGGCACAATATTTCACGGCGATTGACTTGAAAAATGTGTTTTTCTCAATCCCATTGCATAAAGATTCTCAAGACCTCATGTCATGTACGTTTCATCAGACTAAGTTGAAAAACATTCATCTGTCTCAAGGGTACTGTGAGTCTCCATCAATCTTTAATAGGGTCCTGCAGATGGACCTAAGCAATATTGATTTGCCAAGTGTTGTACTGGAGTACATAGATGATATTTTAATTTGTAGCACAACAAAAGATGAGTGCAGACAAGACTCGATTCAGCTAATGACTCTTTTAGCAGACAAGGGATACAAGGTAGACAAGGAGAAATTACAATATTGTCAGGAGGAGCTGTTGTACATATCCCAGTTAATCTTGCATGAGGGAAAGAAAGTTACACCTGAAAGAGCTGAGGCGATCATGAAAACACCAAAACCGCACGTGATAAAGCAAATGCAGCAATTTCTGGGATTATGTAACTATGTTAGAGCATGGTTATTTGATTATTTGATTATAGTTCAAACACGAGACCACTTTTGCAGGCTTTAAAGAAAGCCCAAGTGAACAATGAGAACATGGAATGAACAGAGGAAATGGAGGAAGGGTTTGAGGAGTTGAAGAAAGCAATTTAGGAATCCCAATTATTCTGAGGAGTTCTATCTGTTTTTGCACACAAATGCCTCAAGTATGTATTGGATACAGGTATATGATAGTGGTGGTGTGTCCCTTCTTTCGAGATAATAACAGATTCATGTACACACCCTGATGCCACTTGCGCTGCAAAGTTTTTAGGCTGAGAAGTCTTTCCTAGATGGGGAGTATGTGAAGTGCTTAGATCCGACAATGGGCGCCATTTTGTTAATCAAGTATTTGAACAGATTAAAGACAGGGTTGGCAAATGAAGGACAACAAGATACAGCGCAATGACCTATGTGATATGAGATGGTGTGGAAAGCGCTGCAGGTGAATGTAAGGGTGGGGACTTGCCACGTCCTACCACAATCGGAAAAGAGAAAGGTTGTTTTTACAGACACACTGCGCACACACACAAATTGAATTAGAATTGGTGTATATTTAATTCGCAAGGAGGTAGCCTGACACGTGTTTCGAGCGACTTGCTCTTCTACTGAGGCTGTAAACGAGGTTCCCAATAATTTGCGAACAAGGATGCGTGGTAAGCATGAAAGTACAAAAGAACCTTGGGCTCCACTTGAAATGTAGTTGCAAGAACAATTTGAATGCGAGTTTGCGCTGTAAACAGCGTCTCCTGTCCTCAGTACACAGCGTTCGAATGCAGTCTTTATGCTGAATGACAGATGCACATCACAGGGATAATACGCAAGTGAAAGAGTGACTCTAAATTAATGACAGGATGAGATTCTCAATGGGAAAGTAAATTCGGTTTTATAGAAAGAGAGAAAATCAGTATGGAAAGGAAAGGGCAAGTTTCAATTAAAATAGATTTTAGTGGCTAGAAAAGAGAAACTCCGCCCGTGAATAGAGAAGTTATGCTGCAGTTGTAACCCTTCACGCAGTGTGCCTATTTTTAGGGAGAATTAATTTATTTAATCAAAACATAGTACTGATGACTTACAAATGGAATAAAGGAGTGGAAGAATGCCGCTAACACTAGGAAATCAGGGAACAAAATGAACAGAGCATTCTGACAGTTTTAAACAAGTTATCCTGGTATGAATGGGATTACTTAGAGGGTGCAACAAAGACAAGGTATCAAATTTGGGTATGGTATGTGTTGCTATGGGATGGGGTGATACTCACAATCAGCACTTGAGTTTGGGATTTGGGACATCCAACCGGGTTTCTGGACTCAAAGGATCTTGTCACGGCACAACAGCGGGCTCTCCTAAAAGAAACAGCTGCACCTGTCTCGTCACTGGATTGCGAGGGTACAGCTGGCATGCAGATAGTGGGGCAAGAAGACGTTCTGGTCACAGGATACTCTCAAAAAGGGTACCACAGCTTTTCCCACTTTCTCCCTGAGTTATTGGGATTTTCAGTGGGGTTTCTTTTTGGATCAGTGGTCCTGCCTGGATGGAGTCAGCTATGCTCTGGCCGGGCAGTGGAATCTGGAATCTTGCAGGATGAATATGGGATGTCTGGATACGCAGGAGTTGGAAAATTCAGAAGAGTGTGTCCCCCGTCTCTGTGAGATTCCACCTTATATAAGGAGGATGACATCACAGGATTATACTATGTGGGCAGGCTTTGGCTGGACACGCCTCTAACAACTGGATTGGTCAGGGATGACTGTTACCGCCTTCCTGTCAACCGGTTGGACTTCAAGGACATGATATCGGTTTTATGGTGTGAGCTTAAATTGCCCATTCCCTCCCACAGTCAATTTTGCCAAAAATCAGTTATGACATGAATTACACATTGTTTGAAGTTGTGGCACTCTTGCAAATCACATAGACAAATTATATATTTCAAACAGTGCATTGGCATTCCAACTCCCAGGTCTGTACGACATTGTTTCCTCCTTCTAATAATCTTTCGCAATTTTTGGTGGGAAATATTTCACCTGCAATTCGACAACTTTATACATGTGTACATATTATCATAGAGCATGTTTGCATTGATTTCCAAAGGTACATCATGGATACTTTTCCATGATTTACCCTTTTCTGACGTTTGCGTCCCCTACATGGTAGGGGAATCACCAATGTCTTGTTTTAATGCCACCAAACTTACATTTAAACTGTTAAACTGTCACATTTCTGCATCTTCCGGTTGCAGAGATAAAAGTCTTAAAGTTTATTAATTTCAAACAGTCTTTTGCCCCAGATGGGCTAGCATTTGTCTCCGATATAAGGACATACTTCCAACCACCAGCAAATTTCGGGCTTATGCCAGCCTGAATCCAATGTGGCTCTGGAGTTGCCTTTGAAGCTCCCCAGTTTAAGATGAGGGGAGGTGTTGCAAACAAGTCACACCAATGTGTCCCAGAATCCAATGTATGAAGCTGGAGCCACAGAGTCTGATGAGCGTGGTACATCCACCACCCTTTCCTATTCAGATGCCTCGGGGGCTGTCCACTTAAAGGGAGGCAAATCCTGTTCCCAGGAAGACATGTCATTTGAAGCCAGGGCCTGAAAAAAACCTGTCCTGCTGGTTTCACAATAGACTTATTTATTTATGTATTTGGTGAGCCAGAAGCAAGTCTGTTGAAATTAAATATTCTATATATGTTTTAAAACAAACCCTCCTCAGCTTTCTATGCAAGGACAGGGCCTTAATTCAACAATTTACTTTTAAACAGACATTTTCTTGTTGCAAAAAGCAACCATGTTTACATGTGGTTAATTTTCCTTGGCTGTCACTTCACAATGCAGTTTTTCTTCCATCTAGATCCTAAACATTATTTGCAGCCCTAGTCAATTTCTCATACACGGAAATATGTTCAAAGCAAGGGTCCACTGACGGGCTTCTTGTGAAGAGTTCAGCTGTGAAATTTTGTTGCAAAGTAAAGCATTTTTTCATACGGCTTGAAGTGAAGTTTCTTTGTTATCTCACAGATCTTGCCTGACACTGCCTGTCATTCAATGAGAAATGCCCCTTTTTTGCTGGAGCACAACCTGAAGGTGGATAAACATAGCTGGGTCTCACTGGATCCGAAATGTGTACTGTTGAAAACGGTGGAAAAGAGCATCAGGGCTCAGTCATTTTAAATGTAAAATATTTCCTTTTTTTCCAATGGGAAATTTTGAGCTAGCAGCAAAGCAGTGTTGCCCTTCAATTCTTTTCTTTGGTGCACATAAGGAAAACACTGGCAGCCATCCTCGGGGTGTTCCATGTTCCCTCTTGCCCCATATGTGCTTGGCAAAGACAGCACAGCCATCATTTCTGTAGCTGCAAAACACAGTTTGATGCAAGGCAATGGTGCTCAATAGACCCAGCGCAGCCATTCTGATGGTACTGCTGAATTGCAGCTTGGTGAAGGAGGGGAATTCTGCTGGGTTGGTAAATGTACCCCACACTGCCGAGAGATTGGGGAGGACTGTGTTCAATGGTGATTGTTCATGTTCCAGTATTAGTGATTCCAAAGAGTGATTTGAACATTGGTGAGTTCCAAAAGTAGATGCTCACCTGAGAAAGAAGAGATGTATTGGACTCCTCAATCGAATAAAGAGGGAGAACTAGTTCTCAGTCAAATCAATAGAAGCCTTCAATTCTATTCCGTATGAACACAGGTTGTTCAGTCAGACTTCAGCATTGCTTGCCACAATCTTTATACCAGGGAACCAGACAATGGCAATAACCAGATGGGAGCTCCTGCAGCCGATCAACACTACTATAAAGGGATTCAATGCTATCAAAGAAGAACTGAGAGCCATACAACTGGTGACTCTCCAGAATAGATATGTCCTGGACATGATTACAGCTATAGCTGGAGGTTTTTGTGCTAAAATCAGAGAATCATGTTGCACATCCATACCTTCTCACGATGATGAGAATGGCACCTTGACAGAGGCCATAACGATGTTCACAAACTTGCACGTCAAGATGGAAGATGAAGTGGAAGATGACAGCTGGTTTGCATCCATTTTCTCATGGGTTCCACAATGGATGGTGAATATCTTCAAGTTCCTCGGAGCCCTGTTAGTGATGCTCATGGATTCTGTGTGATCAGAATAATAATCAGACATTGCAAAAAGACTGCAAAGAAAGCAACAGGAATGAAGATCATGATTAATGTTGAGTCTGGGTTTGGACCCAAAGAGCTAACAGATGAAGATATCAGAGACTACGTTAAGGCCAATATTCATGCACCTGAGGGAACGAAATTCCGTTATCCAAGGAACCACAAGAAGTATGTGGGAAGGTGGATTTACTGCAGTCCGAATGGACAATGCAGTCTTGTGACCTGGAGTGTTGATGAACATGTGAAATTTGCAGGATGCCTGAAAGGAGTAATAAAGATAAGGACCCCAAAGAAGCACTTCTGCAGAAGAGGATGACTGAATGCGAAAACTGGTCAGAGAGTAGTCGATGTATCGCCCAGAGGGGGGAGTGTAGAGGAGGAGCCAAGTACCTCTACCGGAAGTTCCACCCCTTATTCTGCCTATATGTTGGCAACCGGAAATTGCAAAATGCGCAAAGCCAATGACTACTCTCTCAACAGTTTCCGCATTCAGACATCCTCTTCTGCAGAAGTGCTTCTTTGGGGTCCTTATTTTGCAAAATGCGCAAAGCCAATGATGGTGCATATATCGCGAAAGATCCTTTAAACAAGGTATCCATTGAGAAAACCCTACATGTATCCGCAAAGAAATTACGGTCCCCTGAAGAAGTGTGAAAATGAATGAAAGTGAGGATTGGTGATGTCACATGAAGCAAACGTGACGCACCCTGAAAGGATGCAAATGAAGAAAGAAGATAGACCTTATAGAATCTGATGACGAAGTAGTTAAGTGAGCAACATTTCAGGAACAAAATGAAGATTGCACGTGCGGAGAAACACTGAAGAAAATGCAAAACTAGTTTACAACTGTACATATATATGTATATATATACTCAAATATATATATATATTTTTATATATATATATATATATATATATATATATATATATATATATATATATATATACAGGAATGTGTTCTACAACGCATTTTAGCAAACTTGGACTCCATGAATGAAAGGGCTGGAAGTGTGGCACAGCAGAATAAGAATAGCCGACGGTGAAGGAAGATGAGAGAAAGGCTTGCCTGGCCCGGTGCCAAGAGTCAGGGCCGCCGAGAGCCTTGCCATGTACTCAAGAAGATACAATAACGTGAGAAGCAAGCTGAGCTCCTGTTTGAGGTGGAATGAAAGTCACTGACGGTGCCAAGATTTCTTCATTTCATAGTATTAAATACAACAAAGACATCAATGAAAATAGACTGTGGGGCGAGCTACACCGAGACCAGAAGATAAGGCCATGCCAGACTCCCTTTTATTCTCAGGCACAGTGAGCCTCTGCAAGGCTGAGTACAAAATAACTAATTGAATGGCATACTGCAGGAGTGATGATGGATGTTGGGCTAATTGGGTCGGGAGGCATGACTAGGCCAAACCCCCAGCAGCTTAGGTACCAGCTTGCATGCTGCTAGCAAGTGGAATATTCCATAAAGGGTGGCAACTAATTATAGAGGGCCGCGTATTAAAGAGCCCTATAGTTTGAGAAACCAATAGTATGTTGTGTATTAGTCTGACACGGAAGATGACTTCCACTTGGAGTGGGCTTAACTGTCCACCTGATCTTAGAGACCCAATCACGTCCCTGTATACCATAGAAAGTATATGTTCCCCGTTGACCAACCACAACCCCTAGTAGGTTATCTTATTTGCCATCTAGAATGACATCACTTGTGATTAATATTTTTGTATATGTTTTTTTATGATATGTTTTTGAGAATTCGTTGAGCGAGCGGTGCGGCATCCGTTGATGTCTGTTGTACTCCCTGTTTTAAAGACTTTTGCCAACTTCCTGAGTTGGTCTGATTATTGATGTATGAGTAAGATCTGCATCACCATCCATCTCAGATACTGTTAACTCGTCTTAAAGGACCCGATCCCCGAGTTCAAAGAATTTCAACTTAAGGACAATGGGCCTCATTACGAGGTGGGCGGTAAGGGATTACCGGCAGCGGTAAGGGCACCGGTGCCGGTAATCCCTTACCGCCCTACTATGAGTTCCCTTTGCGGGTCCTTCCTTAACGCCTGTTTTTTTCAGGCGTTAAGGAGGGGACCCGCAAAGGGACTCTAGAGCTAATAACGGTGCCGCAATTTGCGGTACCGTTATTAGCGCCTTCCCCATTCCCATTGAGCCCTATGGGGGCTCAAATGGGAATGGGGAATGGCCCTGGTGAATGGGGAATTACTGGTCCCGCCAACCTTGGAATGGACCAGTAATTGCTCCATTCACCAGGGCGGAGTCGGAACGAGTTTGGAGGCAGCCATGGCGCTAACAGCGCCATGGCTACCTCCAACCTCGTAATGAGGCCCAAATCTTCAAATGCCTCAACAGTTTATCTGGAAACATCAATGTCGATATGAGATGTTTATGAGATATTCATAAAACTCAATGCGTTTTGAGGTTTCCCTACTTCAGGAGTATGATATAATCCTCCTCTTTTATTATTCTATGACAATAAAAAAATAAGCAATTTTATTTACTTAATGGTATGTAATAGTAAAAATGTTTATGTCATGTTTACAACTTATTAATTAACGCTAGGGAAATAATTTCTGTCACAGATGGCTCAAGAATCACTCCCAGTGTTAGAGGCAGTTCAAGGGTTTTTATTGTGAGGCCTATGGGTGTCTCCCTCTCTCGTCTAGTGTAGAACCTCCACCCTAGCCCATGCATTCCTAACCCCAGTTTAGTAGACACAGAAGGTTGACCCCTACTATCTTCTATCTATCTTCTGCTAGTGGTGAGGCCCTGAAGTCCAAACACCTTCTCTCACTGGACTTTCCAACTCTCCTAACACTATCCAGTGGTTAGTGTGCTAATGGGAATTTGAATTGTGCTGCTTGATTCACGCCCTGTCTAACACACACTGTTACCTCTCCTTTTTCTACTCCTACTGGATCTCCAATCTGCCTCTCTCCTCCCACAAATCTTCTGTCCCTTTGATGCTCTCAGTCCTCCTAGGTCTTGTCTCCACCGTTTATGTTAATTCTCTTCCCCGTCCAACCCAAATAACCCACACTTCCTGCTTCCTGTTCACGGTTTATATTCTGTTCCATTGGCCAGAATTAGATCTCTTTCCTGGCCAATTTGTCCATGTCTTCCCCACCTGGGGATTGTGTGTTATTTGGTAAGTCATAAGTAGTAAGTTAAACCTCGACCACTTTTTCCACGCAGGTTCGCCGCGTCCTGGCGATGATGGCCTGGGATGGTCAGTGGTCATGTTCTTGTTCCAAACCCCTGTTACTGTAGGTTCTTTAGGGGAGGGTCATCTTTCTCCCCTTCTAGTCCCTGGTAGTCTAGGGGGCTTCGGGGTTGTTGTGTGGATATTCCTGTTTTGTTCCACAGCTCCGCAAGGTCCTCTGCGCTGCTGCGCATGGAAGCGACTTCACTGTGTCTCTCTTTCTCTCTCTCACAGTCACGGAGCACTGCCGCCTCCGGTTTATGTTTGTAGCAGCTTTTCTCCTTCCCTTCCCGCTGCGGACAGGCAATGCTTCTGATCTCTCTTGTTTCTTCTGTTTGATTTTGGTTTTTGCCTTCAGATTGTGATATCGGATCTCTGAAAGCATAAGAAAGGTTCTGTCAATTATCTGGCATTGGAGGGAAGGCTGGAGTTAACAGTGGTCTGCATAAAAAGATGCTGGCACAAGAGGGGGGACAGGAAATGGGGACCCCACAGCCAACGCTGTCCTCAGGGTTAGGATTGGCTCTGCATTCTCTTCCTATTCAGATAATCTAGAGACTTTACTATCCCTATTTGGCAAAGCCAGTGCACAGGCCTTGTCACATTTCTGATAATATAGCCCCTCCATGAATGCCATAATAAAATACAAATAAATAGAATGAATAAGATCATACACTCTCCAAAAATGCAAAAAGGGAACAACTGTCAATATATGCTTACTGTTCCTTTTTCTGAGTTCAGACTCTGTGAAGGGTGGATTGTCAGCAAGCCTGCTAAATTATTTGGCAATAGTGAAAACTGTAACTGTAAGCTGTGAGAGAACGCGGGGGTCTCAGGTGCCGAGTCTTAAATTTGGCAACAAAGATCGTGTGCTCTGTATAAAAATGAATGTATCTTCTTTTATCTATTTTAGGTTTATGATTAGTTTCACATCATTTTGTATTCCCTCATATTCACAGGTATGCAATCGTATGCTGTGTTCTTCACGTTTTGTGTTCTTTTGTGATCTTTTATATTTGGACATTTTTAAAAATGTTCGAATGTTGTAAAGTTGATATTTTTTAGCTATAACAATAAAAAAAAGAAAACTGTGACCACTTATCGAAGTTTGGAGTAAATCCATGCAGCTGTTTTTTTCTCTAATTGAGTGCAAATATTCCTGTGGGAGCTGCAATGGGATCTACTGTACCTTTGGGGTTACTAGCATCTCAAATAGTGTCCTTAGTCTATGGGGATCAACTCAACCTTAGATTTGTCATACAGCGTGGGTTGCAAATGACCTCCTTCCGAAGGCTGCTACATTCCCGAAGTGGTCCCGAGCTTACCCCCGGCTCATTAGCAGCATAATAGAGGTATGGAAATGATGGGCAACATCTATATATGTGGGATAAAGTTCCCCCTACTTAAGCTTCATAGACCTAGCCCGAGGGCCGTACCGGCCCTGAAGGCCATGATACCGACTTGAGCATAGCGAGAGCATTTAGCAAGGTTTATGGGCCCAATAACTTCTAATGCAGCCCGACGGCTGAGTATATATAGCTATAATGTCCGGCTAAAGAGTGAGAGGGGATTAAAAAAAGTATATATGACTGGAGTGGTTGCTGGGAAATGGCTAGTTTCGAGCCACATAGCAGTGTGATGAGGGGGGAGGGTGGAACTTAGAAATTAGCCCGGCCGAGACTGGCAGGTATGGTCCAGCAAAGTAAATTGCTCCTTAAAAGTCTCCCCTTTACCTCCTCCTTTCCTTCCTCTCTGCCCTGCTAATCCCACAGTCGCTGCGATCGTTGTCCTGGACCCTTATGCATCCTCGAGGCCCTGACCTACCCACCCAATCAGCCCAGCTCCTGCCTATCCTCTGCACTTGCACTTACTCCCTCCGTGATGGAGGCTCGCTCTTACACCACTCGCGGCTCTGGGCCGTGCGGCACTCAACATTCCTAGCACCTCATCTGTAGCTCACCCATGACCTCAGACTCCCCAGCACTTACCCTCTTGCGCTCTTCCTTGCTGTACTTGCACGTTCTTAATACTCACAAGGCATAGTAGATTTGTCCTCTTTTCCTTTTCCCTCCACTGCTCTTAAGTATTGTGTTCTTTATGTATTTTAATGTATTTCCGACTCCTGCTCCATCCCTTGCCCTATGGGCGCTTTCAAACAGTATTTCTTATTGTATAAGTGCCTAACAAGCAATCAATAAATAAATAAATAAATGAAGGCAGTCTGGAGGAGAGTTGTCGAGCCAGTGCTGGGCCCTGTCTTCCAGGTGACGCCCAGCAAAGATTTTGGCAGCAGAGTGTGGAGCCCTCTGCCCCCCACCACACTAAGGTAAGGATTGGGAGGGGATCTTAGAGGAAAGTGGAATTCTTTGGAGCCTGGGCTGTGTCCGTCAGGTGCATCTGGGTCAACACTGCATGGTGCATGTGGGCGGTGGGGCTCTCGGTGCTGTGCTCCTGTGATAAGAGGGAGCGCCATGCTGCGAGGCCTGCTGGCGGTGGTGACTGTCAGAGTCACACGGCTCCCACTCTTATTGGCCAATTTCCAGGTCATGTAGAATTTCCAAGCCATACCGGTCCGTATTATCTGGAAATTGGCCAATGGTGGACTGCCATGTCACTGACCCAGGACATAACCTACGTTATAAAGCTATTGCAAGTCACACAGGAGTCCCAGGACCACATACAGGTATGAGGCTAAAGGCTGAGTTACTTTATCGTGTCACAGAACTCTGAGATGACTTGAATTATCCGTATAACTTACATTAGGGTGTATTTTTCCGTGATCACACCCGGCATCTCCTTTAATGCTTGAGCTCTTTTTTGCTCTGATACAAGAGATTGTACCTTCATTCCACATAGATACCTAAAACAGTTTAGCATAAATGCATTTAAAGGTAGGCTTTCTGGTTTGTAACACATGTAAGTGGCCAGTAGATTCCAGGTCTCGTGTGATGAAACCTGTCAGTGCTCTGAATAACACACTACCATGAATGTCTCATTATTTTTCAACTATTAACCTTGAATTGACAACTAGAATTAGTTCAGAATCTGAAACGCCAGCCACAGCTTTAATTCTGTGTTCTGGTGAAAGCTCCCTTTCACACTGTGTGCTGTCTCAGGCAGCAGGCATTGTGAAGTCCAAATACAACTGTAATAAGGGTAGTGAAGTCATTCTTTATTGGATATCGACACTTTAATATAGTACACATGCTGGTGCAGCGGAGATTGCTAGATGGTACTGGCCCACTACCCCGCGGTGCACAAAAAGCTTGAGACCATTACCGGCCAGCAAAGCTACCGGGCATGGCCATTTACGCTGTTAGCTCCCTGGTGATAAATCCCAAGCTTTACAAATACTGTGTGCACTGATTTGCCTAAAAATGAGACTAGAAACAAAGATGGCTGCCGCTGGAAATGCTAGGACCCTTTACCATGCAGGTAACATGAAGTGCTGGCATGGGGGAGCAGAGACTGGCCGAGGTTAGGAAAGTAGTGCTTCAGGGTTTGGTAATCAGGTAGATGTGTGGGGTCTGCGGGAGTGTCTGTGGGAGCATAGTTCTGAAAAGAAGGTGGTTGCCGGCAGGAGAGGCGCTCCTTGCCAGATCCAGCCTGCAGCCCTGGCCATCTGACTGGCTGGCATCTTGTGACTTAAGCCCCTCCTGGGCTTATGTGAAAGTCATGTGTGATGTGACACGTGGGAGACATGACATCATGTCAACAAAAAGCTGTGCGGCTTCCCGCTCTGCAGTCTTGCCACTATGACTCCTGCCTCCTGTGTCTTATTTGGTGCTGCACCAGTGCTGCCTGCCTTGCAGAGCCCTCCACCACCAGGGCACGAGACCACTGGGCCCCTTAACAACTGTCGACGAGGATGAGATGCGGTGCCCCGCCGATCCCAAGAAAAGGGTCTCAACATGCCCCATACCATGCTGCCAGCATAGACAAGCTCGCTCCTGGAGAAGCTCGAGTGACAAAAGGGACACAGCCATTCCCTGCCATGCGACCGGCGTGGCGAAGTGGCCCAACAGCATTGGTGAAGCCATGGCGTGCATGGCACTAAGGGCCAAGATGGTGGCTACAACACGAAGGTGCACAGCCTGTCCCTCTCACGCTAACGTCATGGCGAAGTGGGCTAATGGCATTTGTGAAGCCGTAGCATGCATGGCACGAAGAGCCTCCCCGCAGCCCCAACACACAACAGATATGCCGGCCTCCCCGGCTCATCAAAGATCTGCTGGACTCCCCATCATAAAACGGAAAAACAACTCCCGCCTGGGGGAGTCTGCCATGGCATGGCATGGCCCGCTGCCTGGCGACACTCCTGCCTGGGAGAGTCTAGACAGGGCTTGCCGGCAAGTCTGCTTCGTGGGCTGCCTGAGACGTGGCCCTACCGGCAACGATCACTCCAGCCTGGGGGACAGGAAAGAGTATGGTCACCGGTGTGTAAGTAATAAACAGCCGCAGCCCCGCTATAAAAGGTGGCGCAAGGCTGCACTGAACATCAAGTCTCCCGCCAGAGATAGTGCTGCTTACTCTGCTGCATCACGGCAACATCGCCCTGGCAATGGCCCTGGTTCTAGGGGCTGCCTGTGCGGCAGGAGCGCTGCCGCAGGAAATAAATCCATCCCCGCTGGTGAGAGGAAGGGCAAGTGTGGCTCCTGCCATTGCCATGTTGGCTTATACCAAACTATGGCCTGGATAAGAGAAGTTGCGGCAGGGCCATCAACACCGCCACACCAAGGACAGAGTTGCTGCCTCTGCTGCACCGAGTGACCCTCCGGCCTAGAGGAGCACCACAAGAGTACGACCGCGGCAGGCCGCTGATGCACTTTTTAAAGCTGGTGTCCTGCACGTCTAGTGGGACCAAACTGGATCCATTAGAAGTGCATGTCGCGAAGCACCATTATTCCTGAACTATATAAATGGATTATATGGCTGTAACACTCAGGGCCCACTGGCTGAGTTCTGATCCTTGTCGGCACCCTGTGGCAGAAGCGGCCCCAGTGTGTCCTGCCCCACCACAACAACAATGAACTAATAAAGAGCAAAGGTTCATGCCCCATCGCCCCGAATGCACTGATGAACAGCGTGGTGTGCAAAGCCGTTACCCTGCATGTCCAGGGAGGCTTAAAGTGGACACAGTCGATGTCAAGCTGCCATTGGTACTCCTGCTGCATGTGTTTGTCCCAGGGTATTTGTATTTGTATTTATTTTATTTGTATAGCGCAAACCAGGCCCGGAGGCAACCGGGCGCATATCTTCAAACAGTAGATACATCAAGGGAGGTCATTACAGAAACAATAAGTACAAAGCATAGGAATACGGGTGCAGTGCATACAGGTTAGTCAGGCATACATAAAAGTCAAGATAATCGGGTTTTCAGGATGACAGTTGGTCATCTGAGGTGGCTAACCAAAGTGTAGCTTTGTGTTTGAATAGGTTCAGAGATGATAGACTTCTAATAGTGAGAGGCACAGTGTTCCAAAGTTTGGCTGCCAGGAATGGGAAGCTGACCCACTTTTTGGAGCTTGTATCTAGGGATCATGATGCTCTGGCTATGGGCAGACCTGAATGACCGAGGTGGGATATATTGGCCCTCATTAGGACCCTGGCATTAAGGGGTTAACGGTGACGTAAAAGGTGTTGGCGCCGTTAAACCCTTAACGCCTTACTACGAGGTCCCTTTGTGGGACCCGACCTTAACGGCTGGTCTAGACCAGCTGTTAAAGTAGGGGCCCGCAAAGGGACTCTCGAGGTCAGTACGGTACAGCAATTTGCGGTACCGTACTTACCGCCTTCCCCATTCCCATTATGCCCTATGGGGCAAAAATGGGAATGGGGAAGGGCCATGGTGGCATGAGGAATTACCACCCGCCAACCTTGAAATGGGGTGGTAATGCCCCATTCCGCCATGGCGGACTCCGGCATCGACCATGCTGCTAATAGCACCATGGTTTTCCGCCGGAGTCCTAATGAGGGCCATTTAGTGAACCGCGAGGCTAGGTAAATAGGGGCCTGGTTATTCATGCATTTATAAGTCAGGGCCAGAGATTTTAGTGAAATCCTTTGGGCTACTGAAAGCCAGTGAAGGTTCTTCCTGGTTTCAGAGATGTGTGCTGATCTAGGGATGTTGAGGGCTGCTCTAATGGTGTTATTTTCAGTGATCTGGAGTTTATTAAGGTTGCATTGGTTAGTGCCTTGGTACAGTGCGTTACAGTAGTCAAGTTTGGACATAACCAGTGTCCTGGTAAGGGTGATGCAATTCTGAGTAGAGAGGAATGGGCAACATGCTGTGATCAACTTGCATGTGTAGGCCGATGCGGCAGCGACTGCATTGGTTTGTCTGTGGAGGGAGAGAGTGGAATCTCGGTCGATTCCAAGGGTTTTTGTGTCTTTGGATACCTTAATGGAATTGCCATCGATATTGAAGGAACTGAACAAAGGGTTCAACTTGTTGAGTCTTTGTTGTGTACCTAGGATGAGGAGCTCTGTCTTGTCGTCATTGAGACAGAGCTCATTTTGTGCCATCCAGGCTTGGATAACTTGATAAATGTTGTTTAAGGATTTTGAGTCTACAGTGTAATCTCCAGTGATGGGGATGAGTATCTGGGTGTCATCGGCATAATTAGTGTAGGTGACACCCAGATAATCAAGCACATCAAACAAGGGTTTAGTGAACACATTGTAGAGAGTAGGGGATACACAAGACCCTTGAGAGACCCCACAATTGGTGGCATTGTCGGAAAAGTGGGCAGCAGATTTCAGATGTTGACAAAGGATTTGGTGATTGACCAAATCGAATGCAGCAGATAAGTCCAGTAGCAGTAGTAGTGCCAATTTGCCATTATCTTTTAGATCCTCAATTTGGGTTTTGAGGTCTAAGAGGGCTGTTTCAGTCCCGTGCTTGGGTCTGAAGCCGGATTGTCTAGTGCCTAGAAGATTGTGTGTTTCCAGATAATTCTGTATCTTTAAGTAGGCTGCTCTGTCTAATATTTTTAGAAGAAACGGGACCGTAGTGATGGGCCTGTAGTTAGTTGGAATCTCTGGATCTAGGTTCGGTTCTTTTAGGAGAGGGATGACCCAAGCATCCTTCAAATTGTTAGGGACCACACCCGATTGAAATGAGGAATTGATGAAAGTAGTTATGAAAGGAGCGAGGTCGTGGGCCGATTCCTTAATGATTGGTGCCGGACAGGAGTCACCTTGACATTTAGAGGGTTTTAGGTTACAGATGATTTTTTCAACCTCAGGAATGGTGAGCGGCGTAAAACTGAATGGCATGCTAGAGACTGGGGTGGTCGTTTTAGGTGGCAAGGTTTTAGTTAGGGGGGATTGAGAAGGGTGTTTTGTTTGGCATTAATTTTGGATTGTAGAGTAGTTATTTTGTTGAGAAGTGCATTTTGAATGTTATTGCACCAGGTGCTGTCTTTAATGCATGAATCGGGGACGGGTAAAGGGGATTCTAATTCTTTGAGAATTTTAAATAACTCCTTTGTGTTGGATTCAGCTTGAGATATGCGTTGGTTGTTCGTCTCTTTTTTGGCTTGTAGGATGGCTTGCTTGTAGTTAAGTGAGGTGATGAGAAGGGAGTCTTTGTTAGCCATGCTAGGAAGACTTTTCCAAAGAGCTTCGGCCTTACGCTTTTCTTTGCGCAGAACTCTAAACTGCAGGGTGAACCATGAGTTCAGATGGGATTGTTTTTTGGCTTTGCGTATTTTAAGCGGGGCTAAGGTCTCAATAGCTTTGAGCAGAGTAAGATTGAAGGTGTCTACTAAGACGGTAGGGTCCTTGTGTTGCGCGGCGCATTTCTTCAAGATTGGGAGAATGAGAGGGAGCAATTTGTCCCTAGTAATGTCTCTTTTGTTCCTGGTGGGTATAGCAGGGGCTATGGTGGGTTTGGGCTGAGGCTTGGTGGCTGGCACGTGGAAGGTAATGATATGATGGCCAGACCAAGCCCAAGCAGAGTTAGAGCTGACCGTGGAATTACAATTGAGGTCTGATAACCATTCGAGCGTTCTACCCTGATTGTGGGTGGGTTCGAGAATGCGTTGCTGGAATCCTAAGTTGGCAAGGGTGGTGGCTACTTCGATAGCCATGTGGTCCTTAGGATCAGAAAGGCCAAGGTTGAGGTCACCTAGTAGCAACACCTGAGAGTTAGGCTTAGTGTTGGCAGACAGAATAGATGTAATATCATCAGTGAATGAGCCAAGTGGTCCTGAGGGTCTGTATATGAGGTGTAGTGTAGCTGTGTTAGTCAGTGAAAGGGATAGTTTCACTGATAGGGCTTCTGCAGAGCTGAGTTGGAAATTGGGAGTAGTCCTCATGGTAATATTGTATCTGTGTATAAATGCGACTCCTCCTCCTTTGGACAAGTTGGATTGGTGGTCATTTCTAATAATGGCGTAGCCGTTAGTTATGGCTAGGGCGAGAAGTGGGCCAGAGGCAGCAAGTAATCATGTTTCAGTGATGGCTAAGAAGTCAAGGTTTTGGACATTGATGAGGTCAGCAATGTCGAGGGCGTGGGCCGTAAGGGATCTGGCATTGATGAGGGCTCCCTTGAGCGATGAGATGGGGTGGTGGAAGAAGGGAGGTTGGGTATCGTTGTGTGGTAGGTTGCATATGGGCATTGTGGCTGCGCTGAGAGCAAGGTGCACGGGGCAGTCTAGATCTAAGTCTGGCGTTCCTAGATTGTAGTGTGCATGGTTGATTGGGTATAGGTTTTGTAGCAAAGTGTTTGAGCCACAAAGCCGGGTCGTTCAGGTAAGGATTAGTTGGGGGGTCTGTGCAATGGTGCATGGGAAGGGAATGAGTGGAAGGGAGGTCGTGGACCTGGATGTGGTGTGTCTTAGCAATGCTAGAGGAAAGAGTTCCTAAGGTAGAGGTTAAGAGCCCTGAGATGACCAGGTAGGTGAGGCAGAGGCTGCCAGGGGGCCACAGCCGCATGTCGTGGCCTGGTGGTTCGAGCGATAAGTAAGGTAAGGCGCCAAGCGCTTACTGGCTGAGGAGGTACTTATCAGTGAGATAGTTCACAGTGGAGGTGCACTCCCTAAAGGTAGTCCACAGTTGGTATACAGGCCGCTCAGGGAGTGGTGATCTGGGGGTGTGTGTAGCGGTGGTGGCTAAGAAAGAATCCAATTACTCCTGAGTGCTACACAGATATATCCGACAGGACATGTGCATATGTACGTTCATAGTCAAAGTAGTCACTGGCATGCTCAATATGTCCAACAGGACGGTACATGTGCAAAATCACAATCAGAGTAATCACTAGCATGCTCAATATGTCCAACAGGACGGTACATGTGCAAAATCGCAATCAAAAGTAATCAATGACTACGCGTGCGACATAGTTAGTAATGAGTGCCGGGCTTAGCAATGAGAACAATAAGGCAGTGAAGCGTACAGAACACGTGGAGAGAAACGGTTGTTAATGTACCGGACTTCCCATGTGATTGTTCAACAGGGTATGGTCAGATGCAGTACGATCATGTGCATATGCAGTAAAGTGGGCAGGTGATCGACATGTTGTAACACTGAGAAGGTACGGTTACTGCGACTAGTAATTATACGTGACATTGAATTGAAGTACGTATAATTACGTAAAATGAATTACACAAAATGAAGTAATAATCATTGAATACGTGAAGTATTGAATTGATTATGATGTGTGCCATCCACCTGACCAGAACGGGTACATAAGTGAACGTCAGTGTCTACCTCTCGAGTCAAAATGCAAATATATCTGGTTAATGTGTTTAAGAGTCGGTGGATAACGTTTGTTCTGTTAGCCTTGGCATGGGATGTTGTGACTTAAGCCACTCCTGCGCTTGTGCGAAACTCACCTGGGATGTGGCACGTGGGAGACATATCATCATGCCAATAAAGGGCCGGGCCGCCTTCCGCTCGGCTACCCGAGGTCCATCACTGTGAAGACCCTGTGAAACCAGCCCTACTGTGACAAGACCACACAGACCAAGAAGAATACAAACCCACGACTACATACTCAACCCGAGAAGATGGAGTAATGAGGCTCAAGCCTCGGTATACAAAAATCACCGCTGATGGATAAAAATCTATCAGCAAGAAGAAGAAGCGCTTGCTCGGCATTCTTATGCCACCATGACTCCTGCCATCTGTGTCTTATTTGGTGCGACACCGTGACCAGCGCTGCACAGCAGGTAGTGGGCCTGCTCTACAGAGCCCTCCACTGCCAATGCTGGGGCCGCTGGGCCCCTTAACAATTAGGACTGCTTATAAGAAAATTATATACAGGCTTTTCATACAGATACTGTAGGATTTTATGTATCATTAGCACATTTGAATTATTAGAGGGTGCAGTATTAGGTCTTAGCATGTAATAATTGGAGTTAACAGCCCCCTACTGACATATCTGGGCTGCAACCTCATGAAAAAACAAACGCTGTAAGGCCGATGGCGATAGGAAATACTTTACATTAACTACCGAAGCGTGTTCAATTATTTAGCAGCATAGGACGGGCACAGCCCTCAATGCGTTCAAAATATGATTATTAATATGTTGATGCTTTAGTCCAATCCTTTTCTAGAATTGCGCAGTGTTCTCATTCCATGTTCTAGCTGAGATCAACTTGGATTGAAAACAAAACCTGTGATTTCAATTGCATAATCAAGCTGGCAGCTGATTTCAGAGGCTCCCAAGTGATGTAAATAAAAACACAGCTTTTAATTACTACCCGTGATGCCCTGCTGCGGGACCATTCGCCTCGCTGCTGTGTCACGTGACAGGCTGCCCCAGCTGCCTCACTAAAAAACAAACACTAGAACATCATGTCAGATCTGTGAAGTCTCCCGAGTAGACGCGCTTCCCCTGGGTTTCATGTGTTTTAATTTCGCGCGAAATCCTGATTAACTTTAATGAGCATTCTCGGTGCCCATGACAGGAAAAAAATCTCATTAAAGCGTGAAGCATGCGTCTATAGCATCGGCAGTCTTGAAGATGCCCTCTGTGTACACAATATAGTACACAGTGGTGAGAATAATGTGTGTGCTAGGGCTGCACACACAATCCTTTCATGGCCGGATATCTTATTTTTTTGTTTAGGAAATCAAAGTGGACAATGTCTGTGGGACTCTGTGGGGGTTTTCTTCATATGGGGCTTATAAATTAACCTTCTGGAGCTGCTGAAAGAGTGCAAGCCACTCTTCGCGCCAATAGGCCCTGCTGACCTCCTTCAACAGGTTGTCCCCTTTTGTGTTTCTAATATGTGATGCACTTTTTGGTCACCAGCACCGGCAGACCATGTGTGAGGGTCCATTTCAACATGATGGTTGGGGGCCACCCTTGCTTAGAGTGTAGAATAGTCTGAGGCACCCATGGGGTGCACACATTACAGTGGAGACAAAGAAATACAGACGGAGGTAAGTACAGAGGATTATTTCGAGGTGGCCAGCCAGCAGGGAGCTCAGACACTAAATGCCCACTCAAAAGCTATCAATCCTTCTTTGTCAGCAAGTGGCTGATGTGGAGGAACTGGTCTTCAGAGGCAAGTAGGGGATAACACTACCCTGAAGGAATTGATGGCTGGAAGGGCTTCAGCAAAAGCAGCTTGTAATGTGAGTGCTGCAAACTACAAATTTGAAGACACAGAATGAAAGGAATATATAAAGGAATATATTGCTGTGTTATAAGACTGCTGACTGGCAACATGGGGAAGTTGCCCCCCCCCTCAACCCCTAGGCCCGGAGGCTCCATGCCCGTTTCAACTGAAAAGGTTGAAAGTTCCTGAAGCCGTCCTGGTCCGAATCCGCGTTTGCCTTCTGTAAGACTAGGGTTTAACCGAGCAAGCAAGTCACTGCTCTGGAAAGCTAAGAGAGTAAATCCCACAAATCAAAAGTGCCAACATTCAAACAATCATGAGAATGTGTCCTGAAAACTCGTGGAACCAAAATGGTGGCAGCCTGCCAATTGAGATCCTCAAGGCTGGCACTATTCAATAGAGAAATGGGGGTGTTTACTTACCAGTAAACTTCATAACTCCTAGCCCTATTCTTTCTTGTCCCATTAGCTGCTCTGTGAGGCTCCTGCCTCCGTGACCAGTACCCCTTCCCTTTCTCTTCTTAACTTCTTGCTCTGTCACATTCTCAAACTTGACGTATAATAATGTGACTCACCCGGACTCTTCCAGTTCCATACCCACTTCCGTTGTGGACTCAGACATCTTTTCAAGGGTACGTGTGGTGGTTAGTAAGTCACATAGGACCTCATTACGATAGGGCCTGGGCCGTGACTTTACCACCATGGCGTAAACTATGTTTACGCCATGGTGGTTGGCGGACTTACCGCCCCATTCCGAGTTTGGCGGGGCGGTAAGTCCCCAATCCCCATTTACCCTTCCCCATTCCCATTTTTGCCCCATAGGGCATAATGGGAGTGGGGAAGGCGTTAATTACGCCACCGTAAATTACGGTGGCGTAATTAACTCCATGGTCCCTTAGCGCCATGGATTTTAACACCTGCTAAAAGCAGGTGTTAAATCCGCCATGGCGCTAAGGGACCTCGTACTCAGGCGGTAAGGGTCGGCGCTGTTTACGGCGCCGTAAACCCCTTACCGCCTGAGTTGTAATGAGGCCCATACTGCCATATGTCCTTGCAGCTCAAGATGTGTCCAGTAAACACTCATTCCTTAGTCACTACAGAGGACAGCAAGGTCTGAAACCTGATCGCCCTGTCCTCTGAACGTAGATTTTGCGTTCCATGTAGGCCCCAATAAACTGGAGATGGTCCGCTGGTATGAGATTCGATTTTTTCCAGCTGAGCAGGCGCTTCGATCTCTGAAAGATGTTTCACTGGCCAATTCCTCTGACGATTGACCTCAAAAGCCAGTCATACAAGTAGTGTCATACATACAGATGGGCCATCACTGGACAGATGACCTCCGTGAACACTCTCAGAGCTGTTTTCTTTCAAGGGCAGGACTTGAAACTGAAAATGGCATCTCGGCAACGAGAATCTTAGGAATTTCTGATGAGGTTTCCCGAATCGGGAAGTGTCCTGCAAATCCAAAGACACCAAAAAATCCTGTTCCTTTATCAGCGGAATAATCTTCTGCAAGGTTTCCATCCTGAACGATTTTGATAACAGAAATCTGTTCAGATGCTTGAGATCCAAAACCAGATAAAAAGTCCAATTTGGTTTGGGCAACAAAGAGATTATCGACCTAAAGAACATTTTCCAGTCTCACTGCGCCAACACATAGAGTTTGTAGACACTGCTTAAATTGCAGATTTATTTAATGAAACGGTGTACAGCCTGACACGTGTTTCGAGCAGTCCTTGCTCTTCCTCTGAGGCTTATATTGAAGGAAATTCTGATACGATAGATCATAAGTTGTTGTAGTTTGACTTTTTTAATTCCTTGCAATTGCGGTAGTCTATTAGAAGCCAGACCTGGTGGTCTGCTGTAGATGCGGCTGATCCCCGCATCCACAGAATTTCCTTCAATATAAGCCTCAGAGGAAGAGCAAGGACTGCTCAAAACACGTGTCTGGCTGTACACCGTTTCATTAAATAAATCTGCATTTTAAGCAGTGTCTACAAACTCTGTGTGTTGGCGCAATGAGACTGGAAAACTTTCTTTAGTTTGCCATTACCATGGAGTACTTGGGCAACGTACCCACAACTTCATGCCTTCTGCATGTTTATTTCATTGTGCAAGCGCAGTGCCCCACTAGGCTCCTTTGCCCACTCCCCTTTTTCTAAAGAGATTATCAAGTAGAATCTGCTACCCATTTCTTCCCGTGTCACCAATTATGTAGCCTTCTTTTCGAGAAACTCCTGCACCCCTCCACAGGCAATCTTTCAATTGGGGCAAATACGTGGCTATCTGTCCTTGGTATATGGTCAAATTCTATGGTGTATATTTTGCGTACTATCTCAATCACCTATACTTCCAATGATTTAGTCTGCCAGTCTTTGTAAAACCACTGGAGTCAGGACCCTACCGGCCCTGCATCAGGAATACTGCTGTCCTCACACCCGGCTCGGTGTTCCCATATTTGGGGTCTGGCTAGCTCTGTTCAAGCATTGAAAGCCTGTGCTCATCTCCTTGCAACCGTCTGCATGCTTTTTCTACCTTTTAGAGTCTCATCACCAGGAAACAGATTTTCTTCTCAACTTGCCTGCATGTTTGTCACCTTAAATACCTGTGATTCTGGAAATGCATCGGAGGGACAGGGCCTCCATATCCTTGTCCTTTACTGCTTTTTATTGTGTATTCTGTCTTGTTTTCCACGCAGGAGTTCATGTGAGACTCCTGGCGGTGCAGCTCTCTCTTTTGGTTTGGTGAACAGACCCATGGGATACCCTTATGGCACCCATGGGTGGGGGTACAACCCTGTGCCCTAGTGTATGTTTTGGGCACCAGTGGGTGGCCCACAGAGCAGGTTATGGGCTGGTGGCAGCTCCATGCTGAATTTGACAGGTGCTCTGAGTATCCTCCATCTTGGGATACCCCGGCCCCGTCATTGGGATCAGGTGATTCCTGATAGGAAACAAGATGGCCCCTGTGGCTTCTTGCTTTCTATTGCCTGTTACCTTGTTTTCCCAAAGTCCTGGGAAGCCCTGACTCTGTCCCTTCCCCCTGACCGGCTGTTGGGTGGAAGTTCCATATATGGTGTTGTTGTGAAGTCCAGGCCAGACTGGCTGGAGCCTTCCCAGTGACTGTATGTTGTGGGTACACCCTGTGGGTGGGACCTGGGTGAATGGAGTGTGTGACAAATACGCATTCTGTGTTGTGGATGTCTAGTATCTGGTGTTTGACACAATGGGCCTCATTACGACCCTGGCGGAGTGGGTTTACGCCAGCGTTATTCGCGGCGGACCCGTCCGCCCTACTACGAGATTCCGTAGCGCCATGGAGCGTTTTCCGCCTGGTTTTTCCGGGCGGAGAAATCCATGGCGCTACGGGACCTTGTCGTTAATTACGCCACCGTATTTTGAGGTGGCGTAATTAACGCCTTCCCCACTCCCATTATACCCTATGGGGCAAAAATGGGAATGGGGAAGGGTAAAATGGGGGATGGGGATTTACCGCCCCGCCAAGGTCGGAATGGGGCGGAAAATCCGCCATCCTCCATGGCGCTATCGGCAGCTTTCCGCCGTGCTCCGCGGTGCATTTAGCACCGCGATTTCCGCCAGGGTCGTAATGAGGGCCAATGACTGAGACAGCCCTGCCCGAAACTGGTATGAATGCAGTGTGGAGTGTTGAATGGCTGGTTACTTGTCCCAATACACATAACTTGTTGTGAGTGTCTGGAGAGAAGTGAATGGCCTGAATGCACTATGCACCTGATTGGCTGCCTGCCTGCATGAATGCCCTTCTGACCAATTGGTTGCCTGAGTGTGACCCAGCAGAATGAATGGGAAATCAACTAGTATGTCTGGGGGCCTCTCACTGCTAGAATTCGTGTTCAGAAGCTGAAGAGTAACTGGAGTGAAACTGGAGTGAAACTGAAGCTTAACCTTGAAGCCCTGCTGGAAGAGAAGAATTGCTGAGGCTCTCCTTCATCAATATGAAAGCTGCTGTGTCTCCAAGGACTGACCCAGAGAGGACCTGGCAAGGCGCCCTCTTCCCGAGCTATGAGGGACCATTGTGCACCAGCTGATCTTTGCCAAATCCCCCTGGTAGACAGACCTATGACAGGCTGCCCACCGGAGACGGGGACTGCCGCAGAATCCCAAAGAGAAGCTCCCGGACTGTTGTCCGCCACTGTCGATGACCACTGTCGCCGACTGGAGCTGCCATGCTCCCGTTTGCCTAAGAACTTAATTTGCTCCAAGGATGCTCTCGTTTGCATCGCCGCCCGCTTTATCCCGCTGAAGAAGGCCTGACCGTCGACGCGCCGAGGAGCATCCGCCGGTGGGTTTCCCGCCACCTAAAGAGCACAGACATGCCGACGACTTGACGCCCTTGCTGGGCAACAGTTCTTCATCATCTCTTTGCGGTCCAGAACTATCATCACCGAGGTGCCCCGCACGCCTCTTCCTAGCAAAGACGCTGCCACTTCACCGCCATAGTTCACTCTGTTCTCCATCGGACCTTCAATGACCCATGACTCCTGCCTTAAAGGGAGGGCACTCAAGAAGCACCATCGATTCCCTGACGACGAACACTACAATTCCAGGTATATTGGGGCTATAGAACTATTGTAGAGGGAAATAACACTTGTACAACAATATATGGACTGGGCTTGTGGTACATCTTTGCTTTACAGGTTGCCCAGGTGGTGGGATCTCCACACAGAATTGTGCCTCGTTGGTAAAGGCCAGTATTCTGCCAATTGTTCAACCATCTTGCTTTTCTTCCCCTCTCTACTGCTGGTTTCCTCTTTATTGATCTGTGTGGCATTTTGACAGTATAGTTGATGCACTTTAATGAGATCTGATAATAATTGTGGTACCACTTTAGAACTGTATATATTTACCATTATTGATTTTCTGAGCACAAAGTGAGTTATTGTGATAGTGTAGATAACCTTGAATATTAATTATATAAAGGCTGTGTTTTAACTAATACAGTGTGTGGACATTCCTTTGTGGGGCTTGGGGACTACACTGTACTTAGGAACCAGCCTGCATCACCTCCTGAGAAGCTAGGCCTTGATTGCTCGACCATATCTACTGAATAGAGAATCTTGGCTGGGGACCTCTGTGCCTCTCCTCTACCACATAGAGAGCAGAAGTACAGACACCCCTCTCCAGTCTTTACACTTCTCTGTGGACTGTGTCCCCCAGAGGGGTCCAAACAAAACTTGCCTTCTAATGGTATCCTGAATATTGTCACCTTTTGATGGCCATCTGAGCACCAATCCCTCAGATGAAGGTATCTTCTGACAGTAGTAAGTGCTTCTCTAACCATGGCCGATGCTTTCACCCCGCCATATGCCAGGTAAAAAAGCCACTTGCATCTGCATATCTGGGACAATGGAAACGCAGTCCAAACGTTCCTTATTGGCCTTAGCCAGTTGTGAAAAACAGCCCAGAGCCCTCCCTTCACCATACACAGAACACCACACGATCTCTTGGTTAGATGTGCTCCACTATATGCCCCTTCATCGAAGAATCTGCTTTTCTGTTTGTCACAACACCCCTAATGGTATATTCTGGCAGCATGGCAGACTGACCCACCAAACTAGGCAAAAATCTCAGCCGCTTGAACAGCCTGAGTAAGATCCTCTAAAGTTTTCAGGGGGTAATTCTTCGACCGGAATTTTGGAGCACCTCACTTGTCTGGTTCAGCCCATTCCTTCAAAATGTCTTCGCTAACCTCAGGTGACAAAGGAAGTCCCTAGATGCCGCCCTCTTGAACTGCTTTAGTGGTGTTCGTTTTCCTGATACTGGGTCTGTCTGGTTCTCCTGGGAACCCCCATATTCATTGATTTATTTTTACATTTATAGAGCGTAATAAGACCGTACTCATCATATAGGATGCAATATGAGCCACTGCTCTTGCTGTTGCCTCCTTATCCAAATGTTTCCCTCTTTTATCTCTCTCTAGTTCAGAGATAATGGAGGATGAAGCGAAAGATAAATCAGAGCTGGAGGATGAGGAAGGAGATCTTTTCCTTTTCCATCCTTTTATTGCTTTTCTAAGCACCTGCACCAATTCCCTTTCATCAAACTATTTTCTCCTTCTGTTCTCAAGAGTGGAGGAGGAAGCGGCACTGTCTCGCTTTCTTGGTAGCTTTTCCCGCACTAATCACAGGATTCACAAACTCCATGACCACGCATGCTGTTAATCTTTATCATCCATCATTTATCAACGGCCCACCCCCTCCTAACCTTCGGGAGTCACCTGCGCCCCTGTCACTCACCCTGCCTAAGACTGGCACTGCGTCAGATATCCATGCAAAGCTGCATAGTCCAGATGAAGCATACTACTTTTACCATGCCGCTCTGCTCTGCAGGTGCGGCACTGCCACAATACCTTCCACTAGTTCGGCTAAAGGCTGTGCCTGCCCTCCACCCGGTCAACTTGCCACCTCAACTGGACCTCTCTGCTTGGCAGGAGAGGCCCGGGACCACTGCAACTGAAGGCTTGGGGCTTGGCTATGCCCTGTGACCACAGCCATTTGGGCTCCGCCCAATGGGAAACAGGCGTGTATTTGCACATGCCATGTGCTTGCCACCTGCAGGAAAAAGAGAACTGGAAGGGACCATGCGAGTCATGTTATTATACCTGACGTGGGAGACGGGGGCTGAGCAAGAAGTTATGAAGAGAACAGGATGGGATCGTAGTCACGGAGGCAGCAGCCTCAGAGTAAGTACTGGGACGAGGAAGAAAGACATGGAGGTAATAGTGATTACATTCTGGAGGCTGAACTGCAAATGGGAGGCCAACCAGCAGTCGCACTGCATTAAAAAGAGCCACATGCCCCACATTTTTTTGTAAATATATTTTTTTAACAAGGGTTTTGTTAAAATAAGAATGTCACAGCCAAGTTTACTCATATTTTATGTACCAAAAAAGCGGTTTCCAACCTCCACATTCAAGGACATATACAATTAGAATAGTGACCACACATCTAACTCTTTGCCTTTGGGGTGTTCCTGTCCTTACACCCTCCAAGTCTTGTTTTAGGGATATATAGTTCTAATATGTCTCCGCACATTTCATAAAAGACATCTTTCTGGCTCCTTGTGTTCATAGTCACCCAGTTTGAGGTCGTCAACTGCCACATCTCCACGACTCACGAGCCATTCTTCGATTTTCCGTTTAGTTGATTTGGAGAAATGTCGGCTAAGGAGTGGGGAAATATTTGCCAGCTTAGCCGAATTGACAAGTGCCGCCTACAAGGCCACTTCCCAGGTGGGACGAAATTCCCGCCAGTTTCACTGCTTCAGGAGAAATTCATTATTTGGGCTTTTTCGGCATTAGGCATAAAAAATATTTCTGCCATCAGGAGGCCAAAACGTTTTGTGCCCCTGGAAATTGTGCGAAATATCACCTGAAATATGAAATTGCATGCAAAAAATTGCCGAAATGGAGTGATAGAGCGCACATATTTTGACAAAAATTCACATTATTTCTGCAGGATGAAATCGGCCATTTCGCCAACCCCTACTTAGGATGACATTTTTCTTTGTATGGACCATCTCTGTGATGCACCATTATGCTGGTTTCACCTATAGAGTGCTCTCTGGTAAGTCACTGAATAAACCGTATCAATCACCCAGAAAAACATCCCAGGCACTGTGTGCTCTACCAATTGGTCAAAAACGACCTTTCAAATGCACTTACAGTATATATAATTACATAAATGTATTACGCACTAGATGTAAAACATATGGATTAGTCCAGTTGATAATACGGATGATTCAAACTACTTTAATTCACAATGATGAGCAGAAAGGCAAACCGATTTCATACGTGCATTTCAGACTTCATCATCAGGGCTGAATCTGAATGTTTAAGAGAAAACAAAAGGATCATTCAATCAAAAAACAAAATCCACAAACCAAATGATATTAAATCACACATTTTTCTAGGTTGAAACTGAGAATGGTTAACAATAAAATTACCCAAGGCCTACCTGGGTGAATTCTCACTAGGTGCGAGCGTTGAGTCATAACAAAAAAGTAAGACCCACAACCTGTGTATTGAGAAGTACATATTGGCAGATAAAAGGCCAATCTCGCCAGAAACCAAAGAACCAGAAACAAGTTAAATATAAATCAGACTCAAATGTAACATAGTTTACTTATGAGTAGTACAGGCCCTGCTTAGACAGCAGAAGAGAAGGTTCTACTGCTAAAGAAGCTGAAAGAATTAATAAAGAAAAACCCTAATACATACCTCTCAACTCACACTATTGGCGGAGGCCACCCGACCTGAAAACAGTTCTCTCACCCGCCAATCTCACTACCATTCCATATAAATGAATGGGCTTGCAGCTGCCAAAACCAAGATCAGTGTTTTCGGGTGCCGCACAGCAAGGACCAAAATCACTCCCTGTGCAGCCCTTGAGGCCACAGGTGGAGATGTTACTCCGGAACCACGAACCTCTGGAGAACCCGATCCGCTGCAAGAAAACAATGGTTAAGTACCAAGCAATCAAGTAAGCAGCAATACCAAACAACGTGACAAGAGCTTACCAGGGATGACTGAAGAAGGGCTGTAAACCTAGGAGATAAGGGTTCTGGGACTCACTTATGCAGCACCACTCAGATTGGAGGATCCAGGAGTGGTATAGTGTAGTGTCCACGTGATGTTAAGAACGTAACCAAGCTATGAGGTTCCAAAACATGAAGTCCAGGTTACCAGATGCAAAGGGAAGTTCCGTGTGGCAGTCCGATAAACAATCCGTGGTCGGTGAACATCTTGGGTAAGTTGATGCCAAAAGGGAATTCCAAGGATAGTCCGTGTAACAAAGCCGAGTCGAGAAACCAAGGTATCCAAAGTCCAACAAGAAGAAGCACGTGATGCCAAACAGATTACGAGTAACAGCTGTGAAGCAGCGAGTATACGGAAATCCACGTTTAAATACTCGCGCTACTGGCGTTACCCTGTGTCACGTGACGCGTCGTCGCGTCACGTGTCCGGCCTACCGGGTCACGTGATCGAGCGACGGCTGTCACGCGACACGGAAGTCCAACGCCGATTCTCCGGGCTGCCAGACGCCAAGGAAGTTGCCAGTGTAAGAAAGGGCGTAACTTGGAAAGTGTTCTGTTGCCCATGAAGCACGCTCGTGCAGGACGGGCAGCGGAGAGCACATGTGAGTCCCGGAACGTGGAAGGGGAAAGTGATGGAATGGGGGGAGAGGGGCGAGCAACTGGGATTCCAAGGTCTCGGGCAGGAGAGGTATGATTGTCAGGGGTGCGTGGGACAGGGGGTATGACAATGGTTCCTTTCCTTAGGGTCACTGTCCAGGGGGTGGTGTTGAAAGGACTCGCAAGTTTGGCTCTAGATAAGTTCTGGAGGACCAGCAGCTGGTCTCCCATAGTTGGTTGTACCCCTTGGCTCGTTGCTTCTTACTCATGTACTCATTCGCTCATATGCGTTTTGCGTGCGTCTTCTGTCCGTCCATTTTCTTCACCCACTTGCAGCAGTGATGTGGTATTGGCCATTGACCATGCACACCCAGCAGTGGCTCTGTTGTTCATACAGCGCCCCACAACATACTCATCACTCTTATCTTTTCTGTCATCCTGGTTCTATGTCATAACTCAGAATTTTGATGGCCGAACACAAAAAAGACTGATTTATTTCAGCTGATTTTGTGCCGAATAATCACACGTTCTCCACCTCAACCCCAGGAAAGGTGATACCCTATACCGCCCACTCTCTCTCGTGCTCCTGGGATTTCTTAGAATTCAGAACGGCGTCTGTGGCGAGTCATCTTCTGTGGCACCAGTGGTCAAGGGATGAATATCGGTTTCTAAACCATCAATCAGCTCCACACCTCTAGTGCACCAGAAGGGATCCAAACAGATTGGAAACACAAGCAAATTATAAACCTTGTCCAATTTTCGTAACGTGGATGGAAGGGCAGGCTTATGTTACGCTCACCTGGTATCCATGGGGACGCCACCCAGCCCTGGTTAGATGATTTGCACTCTCGAACCCTCTCCCGGTCCCGTGGTAAGGCCTCTGGTTAAAGATGGGTCTTAATATTGTAAAAGGTGGATTCTCCGTCCTGCTCCTCATGGCAGGGGTGCATAGATGTGGGGGGTGAGCAGCGACCAAGTTACTTCACTGGTGCAAGCCCCCCTGTGGGAATCCAGGCCTGCTGCGACTCCGTAGGATTGCTGCTTTACAGTCTTTATATGCAGTTCTTATGTTCTTCTTAGTTCGAATAATAATGTCTTGATTCTTTCCTTTTAGGTATGGAAAGGTATTTTGGTGTTGTCATGCAGTTTGAAGATGAGCATGGGCCGGTAGGCAAAAGCGCGGTGTGCGCGATGCTGTCCGGTGAGTAATACGCGATGCGCAGCGCTGTTTTGCCTTTTATATTGCTACCCTTTGTCTTTTCTCTCCTTGCAGGTTGCGATGTTCCTCGCTGAGCACCGTAATGTTCCAGCAATTATACTGACCAGGAGATGACTACCCAGGTAAGAATTGTGTGGCTTTCTTCATTCAGGAGTAAACGTGAGTAAACGCTTACTAATGCTGTCCTTCTTTCTCCTCTTTCCAGGTTATGGTATTCCAGGATGCATGCAGTGCCGGATGATGGAGTTCGTACCTTCAGGTGAGCGGAGCTGAAGTCGGCGATGGATTGAAGACAGGATACTGTTCCAGGTGAGTTTCGTAGTGTTCTTTCTCTCTCTGCAGGTTCTTGGTTTCAGGTAAGCTGGCATCAAAGAACTGAAAACGGTGAGCGTTACGCTGCCCACAGCTGACTAACGCAAAGCATGTTCTGCTATTTGGGTGCGGTTTAAATAGTCTCGGGTAAAGTAGTCCAGGTAAAATAGTCCCAGACCTGCCACACCCAAAGTGGTCCAGGTAAAGTAGTCCGAGGCCTGCGACACCTAAAAGACTAGACCGCATAGCTCAGTTCCTTGTAACTGGTTATGTGTGTGCCTCCATGTTGGCTGAACCCCCCCAAGTTAAATAATTCCAAGTAAATAGTCCCATTCTAATGTTGGTCTTAATGATGGTTAGGAGCCTGGCACCAAAGGTGCCAGGACTGACTTCAAGAGAGTCTTGGATGAGGTTTTAAGCCCTTTGACCTGGCCCCAACTGGAAGGTATGACTTGCCAGTGAGGGCCAGGGGAAAGGGTCATGACAGCACTCCCCCCCAAGGCCTCTCTCACGGTGGCACTTGAACCTGGTCCTGGTTTGGCTGGGTAATTCTGATGGAACTTTTTATTAAGCGAGGAACATGGATGTATTTACAAGGTTCCCATGATCTGTCTTGAGGGCCGTATCCCTTCCAATCAACTAAGTAGTATAGTTTGGATCTGGTGTATTTTGAGTCTAGGATATCCTTTACTTCAAAATCTGGTTCTCCGTCAAATAATACTTGTTTTGGTGGTGTTATAACCCGAGTACCGGGTTGTACCGGTTTCAGGAGTGATACGTGAAACACAGGATAAATCTGCATAGTGGGTGGTAGGGCTAATTTAACTGCCACTGGATTTATCATGGATTCAATAGAATAAGGTCCCAGATATCGGGAACAAAAGATCTGAGTCCCTTTTGTGGGCACATATTTTGATGCTAACCAGACCTTGTCTCCAATTTGATAGTCGGGGGCTTCACTACGATGTTGGTCAGCGAATTTCTTTGGTCTGTTCTTGGCTTGGAGTACATGTTCTGCTGCTTCTTTGAAGGCCTGGGAAATAGTCGTATGTAGGGTTTTAAGCGCTGGCATTTCCAAAGGGTTTGGGAGATCCAATTCTGAAGTACGTGGATGTCTACCATATGTAGTGTATAGAGGCGTTTGTCCAGTGCTGGTGTGTAATGAATTATTATAGGCATATTCAGCTATCCATAACAAGTCCTTCCAATTTCTTTCCACTTGATGTAACATGCAACGTAAGTATTGCTCGAGGGTTTGGTTTGTTCTTTCTGTTTGGCCATCTGTTTGAGGATGGTGACTTGTGGATAGTCGAATGTCAATTTGGGCCATTGAACAGCATTTCCTCCAGAAGTTGGATACAAACTGACAACCTCGATCTGAGATCAAGACCGATGGAAAGCCATGTAGCCGTACAATTTCCATCAGGAATACATTTGCTAAATTGGATGCATTTGGAAGACCCTTAAAAGGAAGAAAGTGTGCCATTTTAGAGAACAAGTCTACAACTACTAAGATGGTGTTGAATCCTTGACTGGGAGGTAGATCTGTAATGAAATCAAAGGACAGTGTGTGCTATGGTGTGGGAGGAATTTCCAATGGTTGGAGAAGACCAGCTGGTTTCTGCTTTTGGGACTTGTTTTGTGCACACACACCACAGGATTGGATAAATTGTATGATGTCTTTACACCATGTGGGCCACCAATAATTTTGTTTTACTTTAGCTAGAGTTTTGGCAATTCCAGGATGACCTTCAATCAGGGAGTCGTGATAATCCGAAATAACCTGCTCTTGTAAATCTTTACTTGGAACGTATAGACGGTTCCTAAAATATGGTAACTGGTCTTTAATGGTGTAATGTTCTCCTTGAGTACACCACTCTTGTGAGAAAGTAGTATCCATTAAGAGTTGGATCTTGTTTTGGAGTTCACCCTGTGTCAATGTTGTCGTAAAACCCAGGAATTTGTCTTATGCAATGATGGCTACTGGATCTGGAGTTATGTATACCTTTTCATCAACACCCATGCGGGACAAGGCATCAGCCTTTCCGTTTCAGACTCCTGGCCAATATGTGATCACATAGTCATATTCAGCAAAGAAAAGGGCCCACTGCAGTTGACGGGATGATTGAGCCTTTGCTGTTTTTAGGTATTGCAGGTTTCGATGATCAGTTATGACCATGACAGTATGTCTAGCACCAAGGAAATAGTGTCGCCATGCCTTGAAAGCTGATTTTATAGCCAAGAGTTCTGTGTCTGTGATAGCACAGTTGAGTTTGGGAGGTGAGAATTTTCATGACCAGAAGGCCAAAGGGTGTAACTGGCCAGTTCCTAGGTCCCTTTGTGAGAGAACAGCTCCCATAGCCATGCTAGAGGCATCTGTTTCAACTATGTAAGGGAGGTCTGGGCAAGGATGCCGTAGAACTGGAGCAGAAGTGAATTTTTTCTTAAGTTCTTGAAAGGCTTTCTCTGCTTCTTCGGTCCAATGGAACTTTTATTGTTTTTTCTCAATAGTGATGTAATTGGATGCACTATTTGGGAAAAATCTGGAATGAATCGGCGGTAAAAGTTTGCAAAGCCCAACATACTCTGGATTCCTTTAAATGAAGTTGGTGACGGCCAGTTAGAAATTGCATCTACCTTGTGCCTATCCGTTCTGATACCTTTTGGTGTGAGGATAAACCGAGGAACTCCAATTCAGTGACATGAAAAGAGCATTTTTCAAGTTTAGCATACAGTTTATGTTGGCAGAGTTTAGTAAGGACGGAGCGGACATGCCTGACATGGTCTTCTTTTGTAGCAGAGTACACTAAGATGTCATCAATGTAAACCAGGGCGCAAACATCGATTAACTCCGGAAAACATCATTCATAATGTACTGGAATGCAGCAGGAGCGTTGCAAAGTCCAAAAGGCATTACCTGGTATTCATATAAGCCATATTTGGTACGAAAGGCGGTTTTCCATTCTTCTCCTTTCCTCACTCGAACAAGATGGTACGCCCCCTTAAGGTACAGCTTGGTATAGATTTGGGCTTCTTTGACTTGATCCAATAATTCAGGAATAAGGGGCAGTGGATAACGTTTTTTTACTGTGATCTGGTTTAATGCGAGATAGTCGATGCAAGTCCTCAAATCTCCGTCCTTCTTTGGTACGAAGAATAAGGGACTGGCTGCCGGTGATTTAGATGGGCGGATAAATCCATTTGCCAGGTACTGATCAAGATAAGATTTCAAATGGAGGTTTTCTGGTTCAGTAAGTGCATAGATTCGACCACAAGGAATTTGCGCACCAGGGAAGAAGTCAATCTGACAATCGTTCGGCCTGTGCGGTGGTAGAGTATTGGCTTGTTCTTTCTGGAACAAGTCTTAAAAATCTTGGTATTCATTTGGTAGAGTACTAGTCACACCTAGCACAATCGCTGCCGTACTGGGAGTAGCAGATGTACATAAATCTGTTTTCCCCTTTTGGTGGTAATAACAGGTGCAAGCACAATCATCGGAAAAGGCCAACTTCTTGGCACGCCAATCTATTAGAGGGTTGTGAGCTACCAACCATGGCATCCCTAAAATTAGTTGAAACTGAGGAGCTTTGATGAGATTGAATTTAATAGATTCTCGGTGTCCATCCTGGCACAGTAGGGTTAGTGCTGCTGTGCATTGGGTTACTGGTCCGGAATCTATTTCTTTCCCATCAACAGTAGTAACTTTTTCAGTAGTCAATTTAGAGCATGAGGGAAGCCCCATCTCTGCTGCCAGATCTTGGTCTACATAATTCCCAACTGCTCCGCTCTCTATGTATGCTTCGACAGCATGCATCTGAGACGGTTGTTGGTGATTGATCAAAATGACTGCTAATGCAAAGTGTGAGGTCTGTGACTCATCTTTCTCGCTCGACAAGCGGACCTCTACGCTTGCCGTGCTTGGCAGTTTTCCGACTCCTTGTTTTTATCTTCCTTCTCTGTGGCTTCAACAGTTCTCCTTGGTGGTTTCACTGGACATTCTTTGAGGAAGTGGCTTGATTTTCCGCAATATAAGCATAATTACTGTTGCCTTCTCTTGTCTCTTTCAGTTTTAGTTAAAGGGGGCCATACACCTCCGATTTGCATGGGTTCTACCATGTTTTCCAATGTATGTGGAACATTATCCTTTGACCGGACATACACTGCTCGAGTGTCTAACCTTATCCGGTCCCCTTTTCGGGTCTTTGTAATCTGTGATCTAATTGCATCACAAGGTTGATGAATTTTCCACAGTCTTTAGGTGGCTTAACCACTTGAGCAAGGACATCCTTTAGTTCCCCTCGTAGACTTCAATGAAATAGTGTGGTCCTTTTTTCCTCAGGCCACCCAGCTTCAACGACTAGTCTGTTAAATGTTGCTATATATGTAAGCAAGTCTTGACTTCCTTGACAAAGAGACAAAAGTTTGTTGTCTAATGCTTGGCCTTGGGAATGGCGAACAAAGAGTTTTTCCATTTCCATCTGGAAACCCCCAAAGTCATGTAACAACGGCTTATCCTGACTTACCAATTATACCGACCAATCCGCAGCACTGCCACTCAGATACGACAAGACAGAAGCAACCCGTGCTTGGTCATTAGGAAAAGCCCCAGGTCTGCAAAGGAAATGAAGAAGACACTGTGTCAAGCTGATTGGCCCGAGAGGACCGCGTACCTGTAGTCTTGGTGGTTGGTCTCGCAGAGGTCGCCAGTCTGAAGTCCGGGAACTGATGAAATAGCGGCACGAGGAATCAGCCTCTCCACCACCCAAAAGAGAAACTGGGTGAAGGATGGACCAACTCCCAATGTCACAAAAGGCACTCTCCAGATATGCGTGACGAGAGGATTGTAGGCTCAGATTGATGGAACCATAGTCCAGGTGGAGCTAGTAGTCAAGACCATGAATCTTCCAAGAACCTCAGTGCAGCGACAGTTGGTAGATAGACCAGTGTAGCAGAAAAGGTATTCGCAGTAGGCAAAAGGAGCTTGGCTGGTGCTGATGGTTCCAATGGTACACAGGATAAAGTTCGGAGTCAGGCAAGACAGGAAAGAGTGAGGTCAGTTGGAGCTTGCTGTCTGGCCAAATAAAGTACTGTATACACATGCCCAGGATGGAACAGGAGAATGCAGGCTAGCCTAGGGTATGACCCATATACACAATAGATGGTAGATGACTCAGAACAGGGCCCAGGTAAGGACTGGAGGCAGACAGGCCCAGGACAGGACCCAGGTAAGAGCTGGAGGCAGGCTGGCCCAAGGCAGGACCCAGGTAAGGACTGGAGGCAGGCAGGCCCAGGACAGGACCCAGGTAAGAGCTGGAGGCAGGCTGGCCCAAGACAGGCCACAGGTAAGGACTGGAGGCAGGCTGGCCCAGGACAGGCCACAGGTAAGGACTGGAGGCAGGCTGGCCCAGGACAGGCCACAGGTAAGTAGAGAGGCAGGAACAACGAGGCGAGCGAAGCGAACCGCGTTGAGACGCGACCCGCTTTGACTCGCGGCCCCTTTTATGGGCCGCCGGCGCTCGAGAGGCCTGGAACGCAAGCCGTTCCGTTTCCGGGCGCCGGCGAACCCACAACGAGGCTTGGAAGGCAAGCCCCTCCAAGGAGGCGAGCCCAGTCCACGGCGCATGCGCGGAACCGAGAGAGAGGTCCTCCGCGCATGCGCCGAAGGCGGCCGGCCCCGCAACCCGTCGCTCCCCTCCCGGCGAGTCCCCAGACGCGAACGCGCGGGTAGACTCGCCAGGAGGAAATGGGAGCGGCAGACCCCAGTCTCCCGTGTGACATGACACTATGCCCCCTCCCAGGAAGACCCGGGGCCCCAGGTTTCCAGGGGAATCGTACGTAGAACTCACGTATCAGCCGGGGAGCATGCACGTGCTGGCGCGGTTCCCATGTACGATCACAGGCTGGGTACCCCTTCCAGTCAACCAAATAGTGGAGCACCCCTCTACGGTAACGGGCATCACAGATCTCGTGTACCTCAATCTCAGGGACGCCCTGCACCAGAACAGAGGCCGGACGAGGAGAGGTGCGGCCGTAATCATCGACCACATAGGGCTTCAACAGGGACACGTGAAAAACGGGATGTACACGCCAAGAAGAGGGTAGGCGAAGACGGAAGGCTACAGAGGACAACCGTTTGGTGATAACAAAGGGTCCCAAATATCGAGGGGCCAGTTTGACGGGCAGGTTGCGGAGGGGCAAGTTCTTTGAGGACAACCACACCTTGTCACCCTCCTGGAAATTAGGTTCTGCACTCCTCTTCCTGTCTGCCTGTCTCTTCATTCGATCCTTGGCTTCACTCAAGATCTTGCGTGCCAGTTCTTGTTGTTCCCGGATGTGTAAGACCAGGCCATCAGAAGAAGGAACAGTACTAGATGGAACTGGTTGAAAAGGCATCAACCGAGGGTGTAGACCAGTGGAACAGAAGAACGGGCTGACTCCAATGGAAGCATGAACGGTGTTGTTGTAGGATACTTCAGCCAGATCTAACCCATCTTTCCAATTAGACTGTGTGGCATTGGCAAAACAGCGGAGGTACCCCTCCAAAGTCTGATTGGTCCTTTCGGTTAGCCCATTGGTCTGTGGGTGGTAGCCTGAGCTTAGTGCTCTATGTATTCCCAGATGACCACACACCTGTCTCCAAAATGATGAAAGGAACTGGGTTCCTCTATCCGATATGATCTTCTCCGGTAGGCCGTGCAACCGGTAGATGTCGTGCAGAAATGCTGAAGCCATTTGAGTAGCTGTAGGGATTTTCTGGAATGGGATGAAATGGGCCAGTTTGGTGAAGCTGTCCACAACCACCATTATACAGGTGTACCCTTCTGATGGAGGCAAATCCACAATGAAATCGGTAGCGATTGTATGCCACGGATAGTGAGCTATTTCAGTGGGCATTAACAAACCCAATGGTCGTCTTCTGGGAACCTTGCACTGGGCACAAATTGGACAGCTGTCGATGTACCTCTGGACCTCGGTCGCCCAACCAGGCCACCAGAACTGTCGGGATATCAACTCTCGAGTGGCTCTGACCCCGCGATGTCCTCCTATGGGTGAATCATGGAATCCATGTAGAATGCCCCTTCTAACGGCTCCTCTAGGTATGTAGAGTCTTTTCTGAAAAAACAACAGTCCATCTCGTTCTGAAACCAATTGCCGACTAAGAAGGGTCGTTCTTTCTGGATCCGACCGAGTGGCTTCCGCGATGGACTTAAGGTGAGAGGACAAGACCAGCAAAAAATGGCGAGGAGAAATCATTGGCAGATCTGGACAAGGCGTCCCATCTACGTTTTCCAGGGACCTGGAAAGAGCATCCGCCTTTATATTGGAGGTTCCCGGGATATAAGTAACATGGAACTCAAACAGAGAGAAGAAGAAGGCCCACCGGGCTTGACGAGGAGTCCGACATTGCAGAGAGCGAAGATATTGCAGATTGCGATGATCTGTCCGCACCTCCACAGAAAAGCGAGCTCCGAGGAGAAAATGTCTCCACTCCTCGAATGCGGTCTTGATGGCCAACAGTTCCTTTTCAATCACCGCGTAGTTTCGTTCGCTGGGACTCAACTTGCGAGAATAATAGGCCACTGGATGTTCCACTAACGTGGTTGGATCTTTCTGAAGAAGGACTGCTCCTACCGCGAAGCTGGAAGCATCGGCCTCCACTATGTAGGGCAACTCTTCCTGGGGATGGCGCAAGATCGGGGCAGCCATAAAGGCCGACTTCAATACGTCGAAAGCCTGAGAAGCCACGGCATCCCATTCGAAAGCGATCTTGCTGCTGGTTAGCCTGGTGAGGGGCGCCGAGATCTGCGAGTACTGTGGAATAAAGCGCCTGTAAAAGTTTGCGAATCCCAAAAAGCGTTGGAGAGCCTTGATATCGTGTGGAAGTTTCCATTCTTGTATGGCTCGCACCTTCTTGGGATCCATCCCAATACCTTCTTGATTGATAACAAATCCCAAGAACTCAATGCTGGGTTGGTGAAAGCAACATTTCTCTGCTTTGGCGAACAGGTTATTGATGGACAGCCGATGAAGGACCTCACGAACGTGTTCCACATGCTCGTCTAAGGATTTAGAAAATATCAATATGTCGTCCAGATAAACCCAGACGGATAACCCTAGCAGATCACCAAAGATGTAGTCCATGAATCGTTGAAAAACAGCGGGGGCATTACATAAGCCGAAAGGCATAACCCTGTATTCAAAATGCCCAAAAGATGTCTTGAAAGCTGTCTTCCACTCGTCCCCACTCCTGATGCGCACCAAATGATAAGCTCCGCAGAGGTCCAATTTGGAGAAGATTCGCGCAGTATGCAGGGTTTCAAGGATACTGCAAATTAATGGTAAAGGATACCGGTCCTTGGCTGTTATGTCATTCAACTGCCGGTAGTCGACACAGGGTCTCAATGTACCTTCTTTTTTCTTTACAAAAAACAGGGGAAATCCTGCAGGTGATTTTGACGGCACAATGTACCCGTTTTCTAGACTCTCTGACAAATACTCCTGAAGAACTTGCTTCTCGTCACGTGTTAAGGCATATAATTTCCCATGGGGAATAACGTGGTTCGGCAGCAGGTCGATGGAGCAATCAAAAGAACGGTGTGGAGGAAGGGGTATGTTGCCGGGTTCAGAAAAAACCTGTTTGAATTCGGAATATTCCTGTGGGACCAGAGACGTGGAACATAGATGGACCCCATTGCTGTCTGTTTCTAGAGAAGTCGAAACGGCCATGGTGGGAACAGGTAGCTTGCATTCTTGAGCACACCTTTCGGATGAAAAGGTCAAGGTCTGGGTTCTCCAGTCTATCAAAGGATTGTGGTGTTGCAACCAAGGTAATCCCAAGACCACCTTATAGTTCGGTGACTTAATAACATCAAAGGCAAGTTCCTCGTAATGATCAGCAATCAGAAGAGCCAGTCCTACTGTGAACTGACTAACGGGTCCAGAAGACAAGGGAGTACCATCAATAAGCTCCACCGACAGAGGTGTGTGTCTGGAAATGAGTGGTATCTTATGTCTGGAGACGAACGTTTCGTCAATGTAATTGCCGGAAGCCCCACAGTCCAGCAGACCGGATACTTCCAGGTTCTTGTCTGGTAGTTTGATTCGGACCTTCAGGGTCTGTAGCACCGCTGGTTGCATGGGCAGACGAATAGAACAAATAACAGAAGGGTCTGAGGAAGGGATAGGACCTGTCGTTGCCCTTCCCGTATACGACAGGTCTCCTAGTTTCCCGACTTCTTCTTCTGCGGACGCAAAGGACACGTACCCAAATAATGCCCAGCTGCTCCACAGTAAAGACACAAACGCAAAGACCTCCTTCGTTTCTTCTCTTCTTCCGTCAAAGGTCCTCTCATGGCTCCTACTTGCATGGGCTCAGGTCCGGACTCGGTCGACCCGAATGAACCAGCGGGTGTGTTGGTCGTCCGGGGACCGCTTCTGTCAAGCCGACGTCTCTCAGCCTTTCGTTCGGCTATCCTTTGGTCAATACGGAGTACTTGATCTATCAAGAGTTGAAGGCTCTCTGGTTCAGGGATGTGGAGTAACTCATCCTTGTACTCCTCTCTCAGGCCTCGACGAAACAGTGTCTTCTGTGTAATTTCGGGCCACTGGGAGTCGGTAGCCAAAAGTCGAAAGCGGCTGATGTAGGTGATGATGTCAGTGCTTCCCTGTTTGTAGTCCATCAATTGATTCTGTGCAACGGAGGCCAGGTTCGGCGTCTGGAACACCTCAAGGAAGGCCTTTTCAAAGGCAGCAAAGTCATTCAAAATAGGACTGTTCGTAACCACAAACGGAGTTGCCCAAGCTAATGCGTTCCCAGTTAGGTTCCCCAAGATGTAACCAATCTTGGCCCTATCGTTGTTAAAGTAGGTAGACCTGAAGAGGAAATGTATCCTGCAGTGGTTACAAAACTCTGCCACCCGTCTAGGGTCTCCGTCGAATTTGATGGGTGTTGTATGAGCCAATGATCCCTCTACTTGAGAGGTACTGGGTGCTCCTTGCGTTATCATCTGACGTAATGTTTGATTCTCCTGACGCAGGGCGGTCATCTCAGCCCTGAGCGCTAGCAACTCGTTCCTCATGTCTTGCGATTCATCCATCTCTGAATCAGAAGGCAGGCGTCTCAATCTGTCAAGCTGATTGGCCCGAGAGGACCGCGTACCTGTAGTCTTGGTGGTTGGTCTCGCAGAGGTCGCCAGTCTGAAGTCCGGGAACTGATGAAATAGCGGCACGAGGAATCAGCCTCTCCACCACCCAAAAGAGAAACTGGGTGAAGGATGGACCAACTCCCAATGTCACAAAAGGCACTCTCCAGATATGCGTGACGAGAGGATTGTAGGCTCAGATTGATGGAACCATAGTCCAGGTGGAGCTAGTAGTCAAGACCATGAATCTTCCAAGAACCTCAGTGCAGCGACAGTTGGTAGATAGACCAGTGTAGCAGAAAAGGTATTCGCAGTAGGCAAAAGGAGCTTGGCTGGTGCTGATGGTTCCAATGGTACACAGGATAAAGTTCGGAGTCAGGCAAGACAGGAAAGAGTGAGGTCAGTTGGAGCTTGCTGTGTGGCCAAATAAAGTACTGTATACACGTGCCCAGGATGGAACAGGAGAATGCAGGCTAGCATAGGGTATGACCCATATACACAATAGATGGTAGATGACTCAGAACAGGGCCCAGGTAAGGACTGGAGGCAGACAGGCCCAGGACAGGACCCAGGTAAGAGCTGGAGGCAGGCTGGCCCAAGGCAGGACCCAGGTAAGGACTGGAGGCAGGCAGGCCCAGGACAGGACCCAGGTAAGAGCCGGAGGCAGGCTGGCCCAAGACAGGCCACAGGTAAGGACTGGAGGCAGGCTGGCCCAGGACAGGCCACAGCTAAGGACTGGAGGCAGGCTGGCCCAGGACAGGCCACAGGTAAGTAGAGAGGCAGGAACAACGAGGCGAGCGAAGCGAACCGCGTTGAGACGTGACCCGCTTTGACTCGCGGCCCCTTTTATGGGCCGCCGGCGCCCGAGAGGCCTGGAACGCAAGCCGTTCCGTTTCCGGGCGCCGGCGAACCCACAACGAGGCTTGGAAGGCAAGCCCCTCCAAGGAGGCGAGCCCAGTCCACGGCGCATGCGCGGAACCGAGAGAGAGGTCCTCCGCGCATGCGCCGAAGGCCGCCGGCCCCGCAACCCGCCGCTCCCCTCCCGGCGAGTCCCCAAACGCGAACGCGCGGGTAGACTCGCCAGGAGGAAATGGGAGCGGCAGACCCCAGTCTCCCGCGTGACATGACACACTGGTTCATGAACGTTGCATACTTCTTGGGGTCCCCTGTAAATCGTTCAGGTGGAGCTAAAGGAAGTGCCCCAGGAAGGGTTATTTGTACTGGAATGGTGGAAGAAGTTGGTACAGGTGCTGGCGGAATGTTACCAGGCAATGGGGTCTGTCCTGTCTTTGATTGGAGCAATTGTCTACTTATTTCGTTGGTACGATCCTTAGTAACAATCAAATCCCTCCTAAGAGCGTTGGTTCCTTGCCTGGCTGAATGTACTTCAGCGCGTTATTGTCCCAACAACTGAACTAACTGGTCAGTCTGTGAAGTCTCCATGATGCCCAGGTGGATAATATAATTGTTATGCTCACCTGTATCCATGGGGACGCCACCCAGCCCTGGTTGGATGATTTGTATTCTCGAACCTTCTCCCGGTCCCTTGGTAAGGCCTCTGGTTAAAGATGGGTCTGCAATATAGGAGAGCTGAATTCAATACCAGATTGTCTTTATGTTTTCCCACCTCCCTTGGCCTCAACTCCTTCCTCCCCCTTGGACCTTCTCCTCACCTTAATATTGTAAGAGGTGGATTCTCCATCCTGCTCCTCGAGGCAGGGGTGCGTAGATGTGGGGGGCGAGCAGCGACCAAGTTACTTCACTGGTGCAAGCCCCTTTTGGGAATCCAGGCCTGCTGCGACTCCATAGGTTTGCTGCTTTACAGTCTTTATATGCAGTTCTTATGTTCCTCTTAGTTCGAATAATAATGTCTTGCTTCTTTCCTCCTAGGTATGGAACGGTATTTTGGTGTTGTAATGCAGTGTGAAGATGAGCATGGGCCGGTAGGCGAAAGCGTGGAGTGCGCAATGCTGTCCGATGAGTAATGCGCGATGCGCGGTGCTGTTTCGCCTTTTATATTGCTAACCTGTGTCTTTTCTCTCCTTGCAGGTTGCGATGTTCCTCGCCGAGCGCCGTAATGTTCCAGCAATGATACTGTTTACCCGACACCACCACTTGGATTCAAACCCACATCTCTTGTGACCAATGAACAGGAATGTATAAGGTGTGTGTTGTTTTTATTTCTCTTTTATGTTTTCAATGATTACAACATAACTGGTTGTTTATTATTATTACTTTTTATGTTTTGATTTATATCACGGATATTGGTTGTAAACTTTACATGTCTGGGGTGATAACCACCAGACAAACAGCGACTTTCACAATCTGCTTGTGCAAACAAATACAGAACTGTTTTACTTCAATTGAGACCTCTGTCTGCTGTCTGTTCTTCTACTATATTTTTTCATTTTTGGTGTCCCACTAGTTCTGTCAAGTGTATTAGATGTGACACACATCAAGGCATACATTCATATTGGGTTGGCAAGGGGAGGTTACAGAATAACACTAACCCCCTATCGCTCTAAAAACCCACAGCACAGCAACACCCTCTCTATGATTTCCGGCAATGATACTGACCAGGAGATGACTACCCAGGTAAGAATTGTCTGGCTTTCTTCATTCAGGAGGAAACGTAAGTAAACGCTTACTAATGCTGTCTTTCTTTCTCCTTTTTCCAGGTTATTGTATTCCAGGATGCATGCGGTGCCGGATGATGGAGTTCGTACCTTCAGGTGAGTGGAAATGAAGTTGGCGATGAATTGAAGACAGGATACTGTTCCAGGTAAGTTTCGTAGTGTTCTTTCTTCTCTGCAGGTCCTTGGTTTCAGGTAAGCTGGCATCAAAGAACTGGACACAGTGAGCGTTACGCTGCCCCCAGCAGAATAACGCAAAGCATGTTCTGCTGTTGGGTGTGGTTTAAATAGTCTCAGGTAAAGTAGTCCAGGTAAAATAGTCCCAGGCCTGCCACACCCAAAGTAGTCCAGGTAAAGTAGTCCCAGGCCTGTCACACCCAAAAGACTAGACCGCATAGCTCAGTTCCTCTAACTGAGCTATGTGTGTGCCTCCATGTTGGCTGAACCCCCCCATGTTAAATAATCCCAAGTAAATAGTCCCATGCTAATGTTGGTCTTCATGATGGTTATGAGCCTGGCGCCAAAGGCGCCAGGACTGACTCCAAGAGAGTCTTGGATGAGGTTTTAAGGCCTTTGACCTGGCCCTAACTGGAAGGATGACTTGCCAGTGAGGGCCAGGGGCAAGGGTCATGACAGCTTATCTCTGCAAGTTTGTGGATCGTTGGTTAGTTGCAACACAGCGAAAATACTATTATTACTCAATAATAAATGGACTGTCCAGTCAAGGTTGTATAATAATATCTACTTCATTATTATTCAACAGACAGTTCTAGCACACTACAAAATACAACCCAACCTGTAAAGGAATGCAGAGGACAGACAGTTTCAAGAAGGAAAAGGGATGCACTCTGGATATTGACAGGCGGGTAGTCAGTAAAGTAATTAATCCCAATAGTTCAAGGATACTTGGTTTCAGCACAAAGGCAGCAATGGGTCATAAAATGCCACTAGGGGCCTTCAGAAAAGGACCAGGGGGACAGAACCACAATGTACCTTGTGCTTGTAGAAGTACTTGGTGTTCGACATGGTTGAGTCAATCTCAGGGCGCTTTGCAGCTTCTGTGACAAAGTTCAAGACAGGAGAGAGCTGCGGGTATCAGGCGGCAGACAGTCTGGTGAGCGAGGCTGGATGGATGGCTGCAGGCTAGCCTACATCGTGGCTCTGAGTCAGGAATCATCTCAGTACTTGTTCGCCAGTCTGAAGCACTGGTTGAGGCGTCTGAGACGAAGTTAGCGACTGCTGCGTGACAACAGTTCAGCAGTTGAGTCGGTTGCAGCTCAAGGGGTTTGACTGGCTCGAAAATGGCCTTTAAGGTGGACGTTGGTTGATGCTTGTCGATGCACTCCTCCTAGCTTCTTCACTGGGCTTCTGTCTTCTTTTAAGGCAGATGTCCCAAAGCTGAGGAGAGTGTTGCAGGCAACGGCCTTGTCCTTGGTTTAGTTCAGAGATTCTCTGGCACTTCCCACCAAGGGAGCTTGCTTGCAGAGCCTAGCAGAACAGGCAGAGTGCTGGCTAGGTAACGGTTCTGGAAATGCAAAGGCCCCCATGGATTCAGTTTCTCCCTCTGTTCCTGGGAGATGTTTAGGGGAGGGATCTTGCTTCCCTCTTTGGAAATCTTGGCCTTCCTTTACTGGTGGAAGCTGTAAGGCAGACTGTACCTTCAGTCAGGGTTCAAATGAGTTCTTCTTGTTACTCCTTGTAAAGTCTTCCGATGATCTGCCAAAAGAGGGGCTCGACCCTCATTTAAAGCAAAATGGGCCTCAGTGATTGGTGTAGGCTAAGAATACCCTAATGAACCAATCCTGGGCCCCCACCAACAATCTCCTGAATACATGAGGTCATAACCAGAGTGCTTTGCAGCAGAAAAGGCAAAGAGGTGAAAACATGTAATAATATGCTCCACCAAGCTCCCTTTCTGTTGTGGAACAAAGGGTCTCTCTAGCTAATTGACCTCTCTGTGGTTCCTGATTAAAGCGGCATGTCTCCCTTGAAGCTGCGGCGAGACCAGTCTATTGGTCGCCGCAAAACCACACACTTGTCTCTTCTGAATGGTGTCCCCCTGCCGGGGATGACTACTGTAAATACATAGTCCCAGACATGACAGGTCAGAGCCATTGACACTAACAGGCGGGAGCTGGCTTCCGGTTGACACAATGCATATCAAAGGTTGTTGTGATTTTCCTGTCTTTTGTCAGTCCTGTGACCAGACCTCCCGTAGACCTGCTTGAATTAACTCTGATTAGTTTGCGAAGCTGTCACCAGCAGTTAACAAAGGTCAGGGCAGATCCATGGAGCCTTTGTTAGTTAATTAGGCTGGCCATGGCAGGAGGAAGGTTTTGCCTTCCCCCTTCTGAGATGCTTGATGTACTCTTGGCTGCCATATTCTGACTAAATATGACAGGGGGGACGGCGCCTGTAGGCTGTGTCCACCCAGTGCCCACAGGTCTATGTGTATGTTGTGTTGATCTACCATCATTCAATTTCATTTAAAATTTCAAAAAAGCTCAGGTGAGCGCACACCCACTGTGCGGATGGTCGAATTCCTCACCGTTTCAACCCCAGACCCCTCTTCCCTCCCCACCCTCTCCCTTCGGCACAATAAACATTACCCCTCCTCCCACATCGAGATACAGAATCAGAGAGACTGACAGACAAACACACACTTACCTGAGCCATCCACGACTTCCCCCTTCTGGCTCCACTGCGCCTGTCACCCCCTGCGTGCACTCGTGTGCACCCATGGGCATGACAGTTCGACGCTCAAAACGAATATTTCAATTAATACTATCATCCTACTATATTACATTTTCATGTATACTCATGCCTGCAGGGTCGACATTGTTAGTACGCAATAGCACAATACATCTGGAGCCCACATGGCAGCTAAACCACCACCTGACCAAGTCCCCTAAAATATCACCTGCACACATGCAGCGAGTACTTGAGAATCTGCAATTGTCAACACGTCAAGATTTCCACCTTGCCTCCCCTTGCTGCTCCCAGTAACTCTCAGTGCACCCTCTTCTGTTGGACAACATAGTGCTAAGAGGCCACCAAAATGGCAGAAGTCGTACAATGTAAACCCCATTTACATTACCTAACATGTCAGCAGCTCTGCATAATGGCATGTCTCTGACGCTGAGTGTTCATTTATAAAATGTGATTCATAGACGCAGTGGAAGGAACCTCACTGATATGTGCAAAAACCCGTGCATAGGCCAGGGTTATTTGTTGTTGTGTGCAGGAGAACAATCACACAAGGGCTGGTCCCTCTGACTGCTTCATCTTCCAGAATGCAACAAGAAAGTGGTGCTGGTGCTTCAAATGACTATGAAATCGACTTTCAACAGATCATCGCAATGAACCACTCTGCGCCTACTCAGGATTGCAGTGATGTGGGTGGTTGGGTTTGTGTACCTAGAGCAGAAGTCTGCAAGCTGTGGATCTCAAGATGTTTTGGACTGACTCCCATGGTCCCTTACAATTGACAATGCTGGCTAGGGCTGATGGGAGTTGTAGTTTCAAACATCTAAAGAGTCATAGGTTGCAGACCACTGACATATAGAGTTTGATATCAGTGGCGGAAACACATTCAACAAGATAAGACTTGGGTTATTTTCTCACCTGGTAGGTAGAGTTGAACGGACAGACAGGCACACCACATGGAGTGGCCTTGGCATTCTTGTGGCATCATGGATTCTTAGGTGGGGAGTGGAAATATTAGCAGGAGCACAGAGCGAGACCTCCAGAAGGTGGAGGGAGGCAGAGTGTCATCATAATGGGCAGTGGTGGGGCATTGCCAGGGCCATTGGCCATAGTCAAGAATACTTTGCCAGGCCTGACATGGGCCTCATTAGAACAAAGTATTGTGGAAGGCTAAATCGCAGCTTATGGCCAAAATGGAGGTTATCCTAATGCATACTCTGGTTGAGCGGGATTTGAAGCACCACCCCCACCCAGGATATAAAGGATCAGACCACAGGTTGCATACGGTAGGACTTTTATTCAGCTGCGAGGCCTGTATTCTACTGATCTCCAGGACAGGACCACTGCAATGTCCCCCTCCCCATTGTCTTTGTTGATGGGCAGACACAGACACTGGTGTCTGCCATTTTATGCAGTTAATAGTTCCCTGAGTACCTCTATCCTTTCGCTGGCGTTCATTCTTGCTCTCTTGCCAGGGTGTTCTAAGTGTCTCATGCATTAGGCACTTCCACACAGTGGCACTTCCTGGCCATCTGTGCATCCTTCAACTCTATCCATGCCTGGTGGTGCTCCTGTTCGATGCATGCAGGTGGTGTATGTGGGCAAGTAGATGAGTGCACTTGCAATGTCTCTGAGACTCTATTATAATCTTTGAAAAGCCGGGGTAAAATCTGTATGTATGGCCACCCAATATATAAATTATAAGGGTACCTGTATACCAAAAGATCCTTTAAGTAAAGTCTACAATTAATCAAAAAATGGATCTTAGTAGTGAGGTTGGAGCAACAGAAACTACACACAATTAATACACACAAATCAATTTCATTGATAGAATACCCCAAAAAATTCATTAAAAGCCACATCAATTCTTCACATAGTAAATCATATTTTTTGACATTTCACTCTTCTACCTTTCATACACATACACATACATACTCATGCACAATCAATGTCAAACCTATACAACAAATACACAAACATGTTTGAGTCTCATTGGTCTCTCATTGGTCGCAGTGGTCCATTGGTCTCCAAATGTCCCATGACATTGGCGTCATTGTGGCTGCCTGAGTATTTGTGGTCAGACTTTCGTCTGAGGATGCACTGGATGAAGGATAAATGGTCTTGCATCCCATCTCGCGATGTCGCCATGAGGCACGTCTACAGAAGATCTCCTTGCCTTTGAAGCTATCTGTGGCTTCAATGCATTCCTTGATGGAGGCAACTGAAATTCTGCTTAAGGATGCAAATTGCTTTCTCAATAGCGCACCGGTGCCCTTTTATACACACTCTGTTTGGAGTTTGGGAAGTATTAATATAGCCTTATAGACTGTGGGAGGTGTCATTATCATAGGATAATGACTCTCTCCCAAGTTATGGCCTGGGAGTAAGCCGGGGGCCGTAAATTGGGAAAGAGTCAATATCCCAAGCAATAATAACCCTGTCCAAGGTCTACAATGCTATTATTACATAGCACTAGTAACAATAATGTTTTGGATTTGAGGGCTTTGAAATAAAGCATGTTAGTTTAATAATGAGTAAAGTGCAACACATGTGTTTTTAAATTAAATGTGGTTTCTTTTGTGATATTTAAATACGTAGGTTGTCTTTATAAGGTAAACATTTTAATTGTAAACTTGGTTGATCTGGAACAGTCTTAGCCCGATTGTTCTTTAGCTTCAATGTTAAAATAAATGTTTTTGTCTTTACAAAAGTGAAAGCATTGTTCAATGTTTAAGCTCTTGCTTATTGTGTTAAATTAGGTTTCAGTGTCATGTTCAAAGAAATCTGTCTAGGACATAGTAGTGCTGTTACTTGAATAAAGGGAAATGCAGTCTGTGGTTTCCCTTTCTGCTTCTGAAGTCAGAGTGTATGGAGTGTAGTCAATACCAGTAATTATTGACTACATTCCAAGCATTGCAATAGGCTGAAAGGAGGTCAATAATGAATTAAGTGTGCTAATAGAATGTAACAATTTATATAATGTTTCATTATAGTATACTATTGCACACATGTCTGCTTCTTCAACAGACACACGTGCGCTGTTGCTACTCGCTTGAACCATCATGGAAGTGTTCCCTTCCGGGGTTTGTTATCTAGAGAGGCACACTTTCTGAATCTCTCTCTGTGCATGCAAGTGCCCTCCAGAATGGCAACATCATGCCAGTCTAGAGCAGCAGTCTGTCCTTCTGTACCACGAGGGCCCCAACAGCACCAGGTTTTTTAGATTAACCACTGGTTATATAAATATCTACAATTGAGTTTCAATGCATTTTGTGTGGATATCATGAAAACATGGAGTCAGTTTCCTTTGCCACTACAATATGCAAATGAGCAGCACATTACTGGCTTCTTTCTGGACATGTTCATGCACATTAGGGCCTTATAGACCCCTATTTAGGTGGTACATATGACTGTGACCAGCCAGAGTGCGCTGCAGACGGAGGGCTGTTAGACTATGGGAGTACTCTGACTCTCTTTATCTGAAGCGAGGCAGCAGCACAGTAGTATAGGGCACAGAGGAGTTCCTGCTCAGCAGAGTAGATTTACGTAACCGCCTCTTGCCTAAAAAAATACAAAACTGATGTGCTCATATGTTAGTGCAGCATATGGCAGAGGTCTGCACCCTGCGGCTCTACAAATGTTTTGGATGCCAATTGCATGATCCCTAGCCATTAACCATGCTGGCTAGGTTTGGTAGTAGTTTTATTTATTTCGTTATTTAGCATTTGTAGAGCGCGCCTAACCCATGGGTATCTGGGCGCTGGAGAGCAGGTAAAAACAATTTACAATTTACAAGTGTTGCCACGGGCAATAATGGTAGACATAGGCTTGACAAGTAGCCAGATTGAGCGGATTTACAGTCAGTAGGTATTTACAAATGCAGTGAACCAAAGTATTTACAGATACAGTAATCAAGAGTATTTACAGATACAGTATTATTCCAATAAGTCTTTACAGATAGACCAATCATGTGTAGTTACAGATACAGTGTTATTGTATGGTGATGATACTGAAGAGAAGGAGGCATTGTCTGTCAAGTACTCTCGCTGAGGGGGACTACAGGTTGGATGTGAGGAGCCATGCATTAAGTTTTCTGCTGAATGAGGCATGGGAGGGGACAACTCTAATGGCTAGCTCTAGTGTGTTCCAGCCTTTGGCTGCCACAACTGGGAAGCTGCGTCCCCCAGCCTTGGTTCTTTTGAATTTACAAACCGTAAGAAGGAAGGCTGAGGTGGAGCCTGTGGGCTTGGTGGTTTGGGGTTGAGTGAGTACGTTTGTGATATATTCGGGAGCTATATTGGTATATTGTTGTTTATACATCTGGAGAATCGAAGATTTCAGACCCCAGGTATATGGTGATGCCCTTAGAGCAGAAGACTTTCTGCAGACGTGTCGTGTCTGTGTGGTCATGCAGCTGATGAGTGTGCCAGAATCCCTGCTTGGCCATCACATTGTTTGTACCAACTGTGTGAAAATGGCCACCACGTGTAATTAAGTCTGCCCAGTGTCTGGCCCTCACTCGCAGGGCAGTTGTAGCATAGCTTTGCATGTTTGAGCAGTTGGTCACTACCTCTATTTTTTATGCTTACTTTCTTGGATACCTATCTGATGGGTACAGATGTGGGGTGAAAGTCGATCAAAAAGGCTTTCTGTGTCTATCCTCCGCGTCCACATCATTCTGGAGAGAACCTTTGGTGATTCCCACACTGCATGTGAAGCCTGCATTGAAATTCCTAACTGAGTTCCCAGTTGGGGTTCTTGCACCGTGCATGAACTCTCGCGCAGGTCCACGATGATATCGGCGTACGGATCACCGCTTGATTGCCACAGCCTGTGTCCACTGTTCCTGTGCTAACAAAAAGCCTGGGCAGTATCTGGAAATGAATGACAGCTGTCAGGTTCATCAAGGCAGCCACCACTGCACCATTGCAACTCTCGGATGCTATGGCAGTGGAGATCCCTCTGGACCTGCCACATCTGTGTGGTGAAAGGCATGGGAACCAGAAGCAAGATCACAGAAACTTTGCGGCAGTGGAAGTGCAAAGTTGCATGGTATTAACACACTGGCCAAGTTTGCCCTATTTCTAAAAACACTGGGACACATTAGAAAACCATTGCACCATGGCAGCGTAGTTTGGCATGTTATAGACACCAGGGGAAAGATCGCCAAACTTAATCCCAACATTCCATAAGAGTGGCCAACATAGACTGAAATACCTCACCTAAACCAGGTCCCTTCTTCAGAATTTCTAATTGTGCTGGAGTTAACCGACTTCCAGAAGGATGGTAAACAGACATATGTATTAGTAATGTTGTAGGCGTTTCATTCGAAAATGTCAAAAATAAATGTATGTATGGTATAATTGTTCAAATTACAGCTGTACTAAAATGCTGTACATCCCAAAAGGTCGAATATACCATACTATCTTGAATCCCATTATAGCGAACGGGGGAGCAGAGGTTGCAGGGGTGTTTAAATAAAGATTTTTTTTTTTTTTTACTAAAAGAAAAGGGCCCTACAGCACCAGTTTCCATCCACGTATAGGTAAGTAGGGCGGGGGGGGGGGGATATCTAATTTGCGTGATTACACTGCGGCGCAATTATCCAATTCTACGTTTAGGAATTCGTAATTTTGCGCTGCAGTGTAATCATGCACAACCGTTGAAGGAATACCATAAAATCAAAACTGAATCTAAAACAGTGCATAGTCAAATTGCATGTTTGCCTGTTTAAGTATACGTTATTTGTCTCATAGTGCTGCATACGCTGCTTTGCTCGGTCTGTCTGTAGCCGGGTAATGAGAGACCCGCAAATACCCCCACCCCCTTTATTTAGGATTCCGTTCAGGATGCTTTGCTGAGACATAATTGCTAAAACTGCAGAATGCAATCTAATAACTGCAGACGTCTGCCTCCGCGCCTTAAACATCCCCCTGGGCACCGAGCGCGCGCCATCGCTGTTTCTGCTGTCGGCCAGGACTTCCCGATGCGCAGACAGTATTAATAGAGCCGTAAACCACGGCGCTCAGTCAATGTCTCCCATGACGCAGTTTACGTAAAACGGCTTTTGGTGTTCAGGCTGGGAGGTTCGGCACGACAGCCTTGATGAATAATGGCGCCCTTATCGTGTATGGGTAACCATAAACAGAAAGGACGCTTCACTTCCATTTTTGAGGATGTGACATCACAAAAACAAGTTAATAACACACCTGTCAATCAAAAATAATAACCATCTGGGGTACGGCTGCGGCACGTTTTTGTGAATCCATACCGCTCTTTGCCCAACTGGCTCCATCCAGCAACACAAGCTGTGTAGTGTCTTCAGCTTATGCGTGTACTTTGCCTCGGGCCTTGTCAGTTTTACTTTCTGTTTGGCTTCTCGCATGTATTGGTTGTGGCAGGATGTTAGAGCCTTTTACCTCTAGATTACTGATCTTACTCTGAGATAGCACTTACAAGTGTCGCAGTCCTTAGGGGGCATCTTGGCGGCTGTGTCGTTGTCACATACATGCCAACATTCTGTGACCAAAAATCTGTAGGAATCTTAAAGTTTCAAAAATAGTCAGGCGAGGAGGTAATGATAGGAATAGGGCGCGTCAGCAGCCCATTGTCATTGAATGAGCCCGCCGCCGCGGGTGCATTCAATGACAATGACGCGCCTGCCACGCCTTCTGCCATCACGCCAGCTCGGGGGAGCCCTTGAAAGACTCACCGGAGTTGACGTGGTGGGGGGCTAATGGTGCCTTTTGTGAAAGGCACTCGCGGCGGAGGGGCGCCCTTAGCCCACCGCCGTGGGCGCCTTTTACATCAAAGGCCTGCATGCTGCGCCTTCTCCCGCTACGCCAGCTCGGGGAAGCCCCGAGCTGGCGTGGTGGGGGGCTAATGGCGCCTTTGGCCAAAAGGCACCCGCGGTGGCAGAGGGGCGCTTTTAGCCCACCGCCGTGGGTGCCTTTGACATTAACAGCCTGCATGCCACGCCTTCTCCCGCTATGCCAGCTCGGGGAAGTCCTTGAAAGACTCCCCCAAGCTGGCGTGGTGGGGGACTAATGGCGCCTTTTGCCAAAGGCACCCGCGGCGGAGGGGCGCTTTAGCCCACCGCCGTGGGAGCCTTTGACATTAAAAGCCTGCATGCCGGGCATTCTCCCGGTACGCCAGCTCGGGGGAGCCCTTGAAAGACTCCCCCGAGCTGGCGTGGGCAAAAAAAAAAAAAATGTAAAAAAAAAAAATATATATATATTTTTTTTTAACCAAAAAAATCGGTATTTGGTGTAAAAAAATCGGTAAGCGGTAGGACTGCTTAAAAAGCGGTATCCTACCGCCTAAATCGGTAGGGTTGGCAAGTATGTTGTCATCATGGTCCTCCATGTTTCTTCTGTTGTGAGTATGATAGAGCCATCCTTCCAGAGTGTTGCCTGCCTGTCATATCTGAGAGGCGAGGGCTAATGTCTTCTTACCCTGCTACCCTTTCCCCTGGAACCGAAGTATGCTTTCCACGCCTTGCAACCAGGGTCAGACTGGGGCATAACATATACTCGGGCACCAGAGAAAAAGAGGCCCACCTTCACAACTATCAATTAATTCCTTGTGTGACAGACCGCCCCCAGCAGGAACTGAAGTGCAATTCCAACTGTCCTGCAGAGTGAGTAGTGATGTATGAGAGACAAGATCCGGTATTTAGGATGCAATTTCAAAAGCACTGCATCCCATCTGCATTCTTTTCTTTGGATGTCTGTGCATTGGGAACTAAGCATTTGCACAGCCAGATGGCACTCAGGCCTATACACTCAGGCATAGCTCTCAACTCACACGCTTTTGGCGGGTGTCACCCGCCTTGTAAACAGCTGACTCACCCGCCAAGCCTCCTGCACGCCCATTAATTTCAATGGGCCTCTCACCCGCCAAAAATAAAATTGGGTGTTTTCACCCGCCTTTGTGACATAAATGGTTGAGAGCTATGACTCAGGCCTGGCTAAAATGTTACGCTGGGAAATGAAATAATATCATATAACATTATCACAGCTGTTCTGTCCTCACATCCAAATTCTTAGACTGTCTGAATAAGGACACATGGCTCAATGTTACAAGCATCTTAATGTTAGGGTGAGGGTAGCGACAAAGGAACCGACTCAGGTAATGCCCCGGTGCCCATAGTTATAGGCCCGAGCAAAGCAAGGGCCTTAACGAAGGTCGGTAATGCCCCCGCTGCGAGGGTCATATTGCTATTAGTACCCCAGGACGAATTATGTGCGTGACCGGGGCACTAAAAGCATTTTTGTCTATCCCAAAACGCTGCAGCGTTTCGGGACAGAAAAAAAAAAAAAAACAACCAAGAAAATGGGCGCCATGGAAAGGGAAAACGGAGTCTGTTTTCCCTTTCCATGGCGGCCATCGGGAGTGGACGCGCTGGGAACACAAGTATTCCCAGCGCGTCTGTTCCCGAAAAAGGATCAAAAAGAAGGTAAGTGGGTTTGGAAGGGCGGGAGTGGGGAGGGGATTACAAAATAAAAAGTAAAAAAAAAAAAAGGGTACCTGCATCCCCAACGAGGGAAGCCTCCAGCCGTGTGGAGGCACGGAGTGGGGATGGCCCCGCACCGAGTCTCCACAAGGCTGGAGGCTTCCCTTGTTTCTCGCTGGGGAAGCAGGAACAAGAAGGTAAGTAGGGGGAGGAGGGAGGAGGGAGGATAGGGAATACAAAAAAAAAAGCCTTACCCGAGTCCCCGGCGGGGGGCAAAGGCAGCCTCTCAGCCGCGGGGAGGCTGAGAGCGGGGATAGCCCCTCTTCCAGCCTCCTCATTGGCTGAAGGGCAGCCACACACCCCGCCGAGGACAAGGCGGCAGGAATCCCGGCTGAGAATCAAAGGATTCTCGGCCGGGTAAGGACCCGGCGAGAGCCAATCAGAATGCGTGTTGCATTCTGCTTGACTCTCGCCTGGTACTAATTGGTTATTCAAGACTGTAACCCTTCTATCAGAGACATATTTGTCCTATACAAAGATCTGTGGTTATTCTTATGTTCCCAAAAATGCACTTTGATGTTATGCAAAGCAGACTGGAACCATCAATTGTGTTATTTACCCCCTTCACCATTTGCATAGGGGTACTTCAATAGAGTATGATAGCAGTGCACCGTGCTGTCTATTTTGGAATGAAAACCATATATCAGAAAATAAACGTTATGATTATTCTAGATCCTGACAATATGCTTTGCCAGCTAAGGCATGTTCAACATTCTTTTTAGAATTAAAATAAATCCTATAAGTGATCATTGGAAATTAACAAAAAAAGACTGAGTTCACAAGGTCAGTGCAACTAATAACAAAACTTAAACAGCTGCTTTTGCTTTTGCAAACAAGAAAACAAGAAAACACAGCACTGCCTACCAGCTATCCGTTCTATTTTCCTTTTTTCATCGGGTTGCATGGTTTCTTTGTAAACATGGCCCTGACAACGTGACTCTAAGCCTGTATAGAGTCAGCCAGGGAAAGAAAGGGTGTGCAGAGAGAGAGTGAGAGAGCTAGATGTTATGTTATGTTATGTTATGGTTGTTTGTTTGTTTGTTTGTTTATTTGGTATAGCGCAGAACCAAACCCAAAGGGAAGCTGGGCACAGACAATACAAGGATACTTGTACAAGGATACTTGAGAACTTGGTTACAGGCGATACAGTTATACAGTACAAATTAGAGACAAGGTGCATGTACGAGCAAGTGCGAAGAAACAGTTAAAGCTAGTTGACCAGAAAACCAGTTAATCTCGTTACAATCATCAGGTGTCTCTAGAGCAAGTGGCAGTGGGGAGGTTGAGCTAAGTGTCATTGGAACGTATCCAGGTGAGGACTTTCCGCCTGAAGCTAGGGTAGGGTTGGTCCATCCTGAGATCAAGAGGGAGTCTGTTCCAAGTTTGAGCAGCTATAACCGGAAAACTGGAGCCGCCAGCTGTACCTTTTTTGTATCTGGGCACCACTAAGGTGTAGGCATTGGTCATTCTAGTGGGACGATTTGAGATTCTCTTGTTGACTCTGTTTGCCAGGTAGGGGGGAGCTGTGTTGTTAAGACATTTAGAGGTGAGGGAGAGGGTTTTGAGGGCAATCCTGTCTCTGAATTTTAGCCAATGGATATTTTTTCTGGAGGTGGAGATATGAACTCTATTAGGAATATTTAAAGCTGCTCTAATCGCGTTATTTTGGAGAGTTTGGAGTTTATCAAGGATATACTTGTTAGATCCTGCATATAGAGCATTACAGTAATCCAGCTTGGATATGATGAGGTCATTAGCTAGTGTAATGCAGCTGGTCTCAGTTAGAAATGGTCTACATGCTCGGATCAATTTACAAGTATATGCAGTGGAAGATGCTAATGAGTTAGTTTGTTTCTTGAAGGTGAGCGCTGAGTCGAGATAGACCTCGAGGGTTTTGACTGCAGGCATCACTTTGATGACATTATTGTCGATGTTGAATGATGCATAGTTCGGGTCAAGTTTTTTGATGGCCAACTCTGAGCCGAGGATCAGTAACTCAGTTTTGTCGTCATTCAGGCAGAGGCCGTGAGATGCCATCCATGCCTGAATGAGGAGATATATCTTATTTAATAAGGCCGTGTCTTCCAAGAAGTTGCCCGAAAGGGGGATAAGGATCGGAGTGTCATCTGCGTAATTAGTGTAGATGACACCCAGTCTGTCCAACTTGTCAAACAAAGGTTTAGTAAAGATGTTATACATCGTCGGAGATACACATGATCCTTGAGGGACACCGCATGAAACTTGTGTGGGATCAGCGGCTGCTAGGGGGGAGAAGACTCTCATTGTCCGGTTTGCAAGGAAGGATTGTACCCAGGTTATGTCATCACTTGAAAAATGAGCGGCGGAACTGAGGTGATTGCATAAGACTGCGTGATCTACCAAGTCGAAGGCCGCAGATAGGTCAAGGAGGAGTAGCAAAGCTGATCTGCCATTGTCCTTCAACTCGTCAATTTGGGTCTTAAGGTCAATCAGTGCTCTTTCAGTACCATGATGGGGATGGAAGCCAGATTGACGTGAGCCTAGTAAATTGTTGGTTTCTAAGTAGTCCTGAATTTGCAGGTAAACTACTCTGTCAATGATTTTAAGCAGAAATGGGACGGTGGTGATGGGTCTGTAATTTGTTGGTTTTGCGGGGTCAAGTGTTTATTTTTTTAGCAAGGGGAGCACCCAAGATTGTTTTAGGTTATTAGGCACTAGGTTAGACTTAAAGGATGCATTGATGAGTTTAGAGATGAAGGGGGCTAGGTCTCTAGCTGCATCCTTTATAATTTGGGCAGGGCAATTATCTCCTTTGCAGTTCGATGGCTTTAAAGATAGTATGATTTTTTCTGTCTCTAATATAGTTATTTGTCTGAAGCTAAATGGGTGAGGTATGTTAGGCTGGTTTAGAGGAAGCTGTGACTGAGGTGTGGGCTCCGTTGGCAGGAGCAGGGAGGCTTTTTTATTGGCAATTTTGGTTTGGAGCAAGCTAATTTTGCCTGCCATGGCATTTTGTATATTGGTGCACCAGAGTTTATTTTTAGGAATGTTATCAGTCGGGGGTATGGGTGATTCCATTTCACGGAGGATGGAGAATAGTTCCTTGGTATCTGATTTAGCCTTATATATTCTATCATTAAAGGTATTCCTTTTAGTGCTTATGATTTCCTTTTTGTACTGTTTGGCGAGAGTGGCTAATTTAATTTTGTTCTCCTAAGTGGGTGAGTGTTGCCAAATTGACTGCAGCTTTCTTTTTTGAATTCTGAGGTCTTTCAACTGTGGTGTGAACCAGTTGTTCAGGTGACAAAGTTGTTTGCTTTTACGAATTTTGGTAGGGGCAATCAAGTCAAGTACCTTAATCATTGTACTGTTGTAGGCTTCCACAAGCGATGTAGGGTCTGTGATGTTATCTAGATTGTCGAGAGTGGGGAGAAGGTGGGGTAAGAGTTGTTCTGCTGTGATATCTTTTTTACTTCTGGTGGGGAGAGGCGGGGCCATAAGTATAGGTTTGGGTCGGATAAGGTCAAGTGAGGCATTGAATACAATTAAGTAGTGGTCAGTCCAAGATTGTGGCATTATGTTGGTAATGCTGATGTTGCAATTCCGATCAGCAACCCAGTCTAGGGTCCTAACTTTGGCATGAGTAGGGGAGGAGACTTTTTGTGTTAGGGCATTGTCATTCAATAGTGAAGCAACAGATAGGGCGTGTTTGTCATTACAGTCATTAAAACCCAGGTTAAAGTCTCCCAGTAGTAGAATTTGAGCGTGGTCTTTAGTGTTATTAGTTAAGATACTAGTTAGGTCGTCTTCAAAGGATCCTAGTGGTCCAGGTGGTCTGTAGATGACATGCATGGTAAGGGTGCGGTTGCAAGAAAGGTGAAGTTTAGCAGTAAGGAGTTCACATGATTGAAGTAGCAAGGTAGTAGCTAATCTTATGGGTAATGTGGATTTGTGGATGATGGCTAGGCCACCACCTTTGGTATTAGGTCTGTTGACTCTTAGTAGTTGGTAGCCATCAGGTATTGCTAGCATGATGGCAGGGCCGGCCGCCTCATGGAGCCAGGTTTTGGTTATGACCAATAGGTCTGTTATGTTATGTTTATTTATAGAGCGCGCGTTCACCCAAAGGCATCTTGGCGCCGTGAGGAGGAAAGAGCTACAAGCATGAGGACATGGAGAGGCTTAGGGAAACATCAGAGTAAAAAAAGATAGGTCTTAAGAGCCTTCGGAAAGGCAAAGTGATTAGACAGTGACTTCAAGGTCAGTGGACGACTGTTCCACAGTTGAGTCGCTGCAACAGAGAAGGCCCATCCTCTCAGTAGCGCACGATGAAAGGAGGGCACCATGAGTAGACCAGCTGAAGCTGAGCACAGCGGGCGGTTAGGAACGTACCGCTCAAATTTAACACAGAGAAACTCGGCCCCATGGCAATGCAGAGCCCGGTGAACAATGTACAGCGCCTTGATGTGAACTCGCTGTGCCACTGGGAGCCAATGGAGGGAACGGAGTATAAGGGATATGTGGGACCCATAAGGAGTACCCGTAGCCAGCCTCGCTGCCTGATTCTGTAGGCACTGTAATCTGCCAATCTGCCCTTTAGGCTGTTCGAGGTACAAAGAATTGCAGTAGTCCAACCTGCTGAGAATCATTGCTGCTACTACAGGTGGACACAGCAGAGGAGGGATCAAGTGGAGCACTTCCCGAAGAATTTTCAACTGGAAATGCACCTGCTGACATACCGGGGAAACTTGAGGGCCCAGAGACAAGTTGGCTGACATAATAACACCAAGATTTTTTACCTTTGTGGAAGGAGTCAGGAGTGGGCCCTGGGACGAGGGCCAAAAGGAAGAAATCCATAGTGAAGGATTGGGGGGAACCCACCAGAGCACCTCGGTTTTATCCCCATTCAGTTTCAGCCAATCTTTCCCCATCCATTGTCCCACGGCGGTCAGGCACTCATGAAGGCGAGCCAACACCTCAGCCTGATCCAGATCTGCACGGATCAGAAGCTGGGAGTCGTCCGCATATGAATAGTACCTGATGCCGTAGGAGCGTATGAGGCAAATCAGCAGAAAGATGTAGATTTTAAAAAGAATAGTGGACAAAGCAGAACCCTGGGGTACACCACAGCAGATGTGAAGATTTAGAGAGAAGGGGGGGAGAGTTTGGAATCTGTCTTTTAATATGCTGGATACAGCTAGTATATATAGTTCATTTAGGTCTGAGCATGTGGACAGCCACCCTTATCCTGAAGCCCAGCTAAAATGTAATGTACTGTAATATGTCATTTGTATAGCACATATTCCCATTGGTATGGCCTCAAAGGACTGTTCGCTGAACACCCTTGGAGGACCGAAGTCCGCAGTATGAGAGATTGGTCAGAGGAATTTAGAATGTGTGTGCGCATTTTAGCCAGTATAAAGGTAGGAAGGAGTGGCTATGTCCCTGCTAGCGACCCATGTAGAGCTTGCTTGTAGCTGGGTGTTGTAAAGATTGTTGGGAGCATATGCGAGTAAAGGGAGCTGATTATGTGTCCAGCTAGACCACATTTGTATTGTGGGCCTTAGCTGCATTCTAGTGGCAGAGATGTTTTGCAGTGTGTCTTCAAGTAGCAGATGATTGCAAATGTGTGCGGGTGCATTGCCGTGCCTGCAGAGGGATACAGCTATCTTCCATCAAGATGGAATGTGACATGTTCCCATGAGTCTTGGCTGATTTCTTGTTTCGTTCCCGGGGCGTAGGTCCTGTCCTATGGGTCTACGGGAGTCCTTTCTGTGGGTGCCCAGTACTTTCTTTGAGGGACTCATCAATGTCCCAGCCTATCTGTCAGGGGGGAGAATTCACCGAGATGCGGATTAGGTCAGTCAAGATGCAGGGGGGGGGGAGAGCCAGGTCTTGAGTACCTTCCGAAAGGCGAGGTGATCCTCTATGCGGCAGATACTGAGTAGGGATAAAAAAAACATCACCTGAAGGAGTAATTGCAGCAATTCTACCATCTCTCTCTCAAACCTGAATATCAAAGCTGTCCAAGTCAGTATATATGGTTTAATGTTACAAACAATTTAATGTTAAGGTTAGTGCACTGACAAATGAAGTGAGCCTCTAGCCCAGCGTGCATTATGCACTTTCATATTCAAGCATACGACCCTTGTATCAAAGTCATATGTGTCAAATATAAAGATGTGTGGTCACTCTTATTTTCCCAAAATGCTCTTTTTATGCAAAGCAGGTTGGAACCTGCACCTTTGTAATTTGCCACATCCCCTTTCTCATCAGGGTATTTCAAATGAGTACAATGGGAGTGTACTGTGCTGTCCATCTTGGAATGAGAACCTTGTATCAGGAAATAAATGATCTGATTATTCTGTTTTTTAATAATATGATTTGCTCAGTAAGACAAGACTTATTATGACTAATATATTTACTGGAAGGGATCATTAGAAATGAACATTGTAAAATTCTCAAAACAGCCAATGTACAACTTCAGTATAAAAAATAATTTGTTTTCATTGTTAATAGCTGCTTTTGCAAAAAAATCACATCTTCCCCCTTTAATCACTTTGTTTGTTTTCCTCTTTTCATGCAGCTGTCAACGCAACTCTTACTATTCTGGCCTATTATACCAAATTGACAATCGCTCTGCTGAGATCAAATCAAAAATTGTGGAAGGGACAAAGGATTTCAGGATTGGATACTGTCCAGAAAAGAATATGACTACATTAATACTTTGGAAGGGCGCATTCCATTATGTTACATCATTCCTAAAATCCACACGGATGCTTTGAATTCTCCAGGTTGCCCCATCGTGTCAAGCTGTGGCTCGATTTTGGAGCCATTATCAAAATATGTGGATTTTTTTATTAAGCCATTAGTGTCAGCCACTCCAACTTTCCTTTGGGACCGGTGAGATGTTATCCATCTGGTAGATGGCTTGTCTTTTGATCCATCGAAACAACTATTAGTAACCATGCACAGAGGTGATTTATACCAATATCCCTCAAGAGAGGGCTATTGCGAGTTTAGAGCATATGTGGAACGGATGTTCTTTTTTTTGTATTGTACCTACTGAGTTTCTGGCAGCATGTGCTGCTTTGATTCCCAAAAATGTTTTTTTCATGTACAAAAATTAATATTTTTTACAGTGTAAAGCAACAGCCATGGGCTGCACCTTTGTGCCCAATTTGGCCATTCTATATATTGCATTATTTGAAGAAAACTATATTTTGAGTATTGCCAATCCATTCAATCATTCAATATCACTTTATTGGTGGTATATTGATGATATACTCATCATCTGGAATAATACCGTGAGCAAACATACAGAATTTGTTAAGCGGATCAACCATTTGGACTCTGACTTGCACTTCACATGTGAGCATGCTTCTTCTTCCATATCATTCTGGATTCAAGAATTTTCCATGATGATGGGTGGCTAGAAACAGAATTATACCGTAAATTGGCTGAATGGAATGCAACATTACCTTTTTCCATTCAACATCCCAGGAGCTTGCACCAGTGTTGTAAGATTTCATAAACAGGCAGATATTCATCTGCAGAGGATTCTCTCTCTGGGATACCCCAAAAAGTTGGAGCAGCGTTACCGTAAAAGAGCAAGATATGCAAACCTGTCAGGCTCTATTATCCACAGAAAAGAATCAGCAGAAACCAGATCGTTTGGTATGTGCCATTAACTTTTGCCAGTACAGTGAGATGATTTGTGGATCCATTTAAAAAAACTGGTGAATAGTTCATACTATGGATGACTCCCTTGGCAAACCCTTATTTGCTTTTAAAAAAGGAAAAGTTTAAAGCAAACATTGGTTAAAGCCGGTAGGAACCCTGCTGCATAATTTAGCACATTGGATATTTCCCTCAATCCGATGTGGAGGCATTACCCATGTAATTCTTGTGTGGCTTGTAAATTCTCAAAGAAAATCCATCCATTTGAAAGTGTAGGCAAAGCATGGCAGTTACAATCTTTTTGCACCTGCAGAAGCCAAAATTTTATTCATGCCACTTTTTGCCTGTTTAATAAGCTTAACATTGGAAAAACCAGTCAAGCAATTAATTTCAGGATTAATGAGCATAGCTCCAAAATTTGAAGCAGAACATTGAATTTGAATGCTCCTCTAACTTAAAATATTTTAGAGTTTGATCATAAAATTGAAGATCTTACATGGCTCTGTGTTGAGAAAGTTAGTGGGCCTTATAAAGAAATGTTTGCAAGAAAATTGGCGTATAAGGAACAACTATGGATTTTTAGTTTAAAAATCATTGAGCATGGTTTAAATGTTTTAGAGGAATGGGACTTTTGCACTTGATGTTCCATGATGAGGTACAGGTGATTGAGACACGCTCACTTTGCTCATGAGTAGCGTTTTTTGGTACATTAGTAATTTGAGACTTATCCCAGCTGTTTGGTTAGCTCTTCATTTTTGCCTGTTTTAGGGACACAGAAATATGTAATTGTGTGACTGAGGTTTTGTTCATCCAGTGACATGTTCCACGATGTATGCTCCATTGCATCTTCATATAGTCCCTTTTCAATTTCGATTCTCCTGGAGGCTTTCTTTATTTTTACTGACTCCTGTGGAAGTGGCTTTTGAAATGTTTGCGGTGTAGTTTCCTGTGATTCCTCTATTGAGCACCTGCTAAGGTAATATTAATTTCATTCCAAGTATCTTCTTCCTTTTCTATTGGTGACACACTGGTTTGAGTGATTGGTTCAGTTGGACTTCGGGGTACTTATGTGGCTTTTTGTGGATGAATCTGTTCCTGTGAGCACTTATCCGGGGCAACCTACTTTTGGTGATGATGTACGGTTCTTCAGGCATCACTTTATTCATTATGGTTTCCCTGGCTTACATGCCATTTATTCATTTTTGGCCTTTTGGTAATTTGCAATTGCATGAATGGTTATGTTGTCATTAAGGCAGTGATAACATTGGGTGATATTTGTTTGTTATAAAGTTTGCATTTCCCTTGATGAAGACGTTCACAAATTGTAGTTAATGTCGAAACCGGTTGGTCTTTGCAGTGGCTTGAAGATGGAAATATGTTTTATTATTGAATTTGTTGTATAGTTCATGCAGTTAGTATTCTTAGTCCTTATTTCCTGCATTTGCTCTCTTTTTTCCTTTCTCTTTCCTTTCTTTTTCTTTCCCCCTTTTTTTTTTTTTTTCTTTTCTTTTTCTTTTCTTTTTTTCTTTCTTTTACTTTCTTTTTTTCTCTTTTCTTCTTCAACCGGTTCTATTTTTAGTACATTGATGATTATTTTTATATTGGTTGTGATATGTTGCTTATTTACATTGAATTGATTGGCTGTGTGTTTATTGGATTATTCATGTTCATGTTTATTTATGTAAAAATAAAAATTGTAATCTAAAAAAAAAAAAAAAAAAAGATGGAAATATGGAAGACAGAGCTGTCTACTTTGTTTTGGCCATTATTTGAGTGTTCCCAAATTATGTTCTGTATTGATTGTTGCTTTCATTTATGTATGCTGTGTGTTATGCAGTGTAATTTGCAGTGTAATTTGTTTGTTATGATTCATGTGCTCGAATGTATTTATGTTTAATTTTTCAATTATTTGTAATGATTTCTGAGTTTTGTCAGATTTAGCGATTTATTTTCTTCTTTTTTCACTGTCTTTGTTTATTCAAGATGTGTTTTTTGATGCAAGGATGAATTCCTTTTTAAGAACAAATTCAATCAATTGGTCTTGTGAACAAAATTCTCCAGACTTTTTCTTCTGTTTATTTATTGTCTAGGTTCCCTGAATATGGGTGGGGGTAGGTACACCCACCTTTCAGTTTGCCGGCCGCTCCCCTAACGCAACTCTCAACTACACAAAATGAGATAGAGTCAAAGATTGAAAGGGTGTGCAGAGAGAGCCTGAGAGATATAGATTGCCATATGATACACCTGTACAGCTAAGATATTTAAACTAGTTAGGTCTGTGAATTGGGAACTGAGCTTGTGCACAGCCACCCTTACCCTGAGACCCAGCCTAAATACTGCCTCTGCAAAGGAAGCATTATTTCCAGACGGCCCTTTAACTGCAAATGAATGACTGATGTCAAACCCTAACTCTCTGGAAAGCCTGTGGACTCCAGGAGAGTGACTGTTGACAATCCGTAATTTCATCCCTAGGTCTTTGGAAAGCCTTTGGACCCCAAGGGAATGACTGATGTCAAACCATATATCTCTGGAAAGCCTTTGTGCCTGAAGGGAGAGATTGATGTCAAACCCTTAGTCGCTGGACAGCCTTTGAGCCCCAGGGCAGCAGCCAGTCTGTCTTTACAGCCAACCCGTGACGCTGTCTGAATCAGTATATATAGTACAATGCTACAAACATTTTCATGTTAAGGTAACTGTTCTGACAATGCCTCCATGGGATCAAAGCTTCTCTGTCCGAATCCAACTTGAATACGAGTGGAGATGCTGATGGGTTTTCTGCATGGAGCAGGAAACCACATGGAATGGGTTTTAGGCCCAAGAAATCAACCCACAATGCCATGGGCCGCATGAAACAGAGGGAGTGCCTGCCCCCAACCTCCTTTTTTTGTCTGTGTCATTTTGTGTCCACCCACAACTCCCTACATTTCTGCATTTATTTTTATTTGATGCTGCCCGTGGCAGCATATGTTCAACGTGGCACACACTTTCTTTATCATGTTCTTTAGTGATCTGCTCCTTGAGAAATTCTTATTTCTCTACCACTCCATTCAGACGTGTTTTTGAGCTGTTCTTTACAATCTATATTGTCATCTTAGTGCGATGACCTATGCCCTTTATAAGGAAGAGGATCTCCTTTAGAGTGGTGCTAAGTAGTGGTCTATCATCCATATGGTCAATGTTGGGTATTTCGCATGCTGATATTATCCGAAACTCAAGAGTGATGGATGGAAAGTTTTGAATAAATCACAACCACTGGCAGTGCCAGGGTCCATTCACTCAAACAACTTTTTTTTTCAACCTGCCAGGCCATTTTTGAAGTGGAAAGACTTTTGGCCTCATTACACGGATGGCAGAGAACCATGGCGCTATTAGCGCCATGGTTCATGCCGGTAAAATACCGGCACTGCCTTGGCGGAAAGGGGAATTACCGCCCCATTCCAAGGTTGGCGGGGCAGTAATTCCCCCTTCCACCATTGCCCTTCCCCATTCCCATTTTTGCCCCATAGGGCATAATGGGAATGGGGAAGGCGCTAATTACGGTACCACAAATTGCGGTACCGTAATTAGCTCCCCGGGTCCCTTTGCGGGTTGGTTTTTAACGCCTGCAAAAAGCAGGCGTTTAATTCCCCAACCCGCAAAGGGACCTCGTAGTAAGACGGTAAGGATTTACCAGTACCGGTAAAATATCGGTACCGGTACCTTGTACAAAGGCATTCGGGTGGAATGACTTCAAGACGATCCAGCCAGGGACTTACTTGATCAAGGTTACAAATCCAGAAAAGGGGCGACGAGACGCATTTTTCAAAGCTGGAGTAAAAGTGGAGGAGAATCCTTCACATAATGGTGCATTTCTCACCCAGGTTCCATGTAGGCAAATTATGGCAACTCATTATCCTGGAGTAGGTGCATAAAACCCCCTGTGTTCCACGGAATTAGGGAGTACTCCTGGACCTGACTTTTGATAGGGAGCTAATAGTGCTTTGTCTGGAATTTTTTGTTTTTTTCCATTGTGTACCATAACTCTCTATCCTGAGAGGATCTCTTTGACTCCTTGTCCTCTCTGAAGCTTACAAAATGCTCCTGCAAGGATCGTCTTCTTGATTCACTGGCCGTATGCACACTGTGCCGTTGCAGTTTTACCGTAGAGGGAGGGAATCTTGTGGGACTTGGACTCAAGACCATTGAAATCGGTCAGTTCATATTCGAATTTTAACAGCTCATTTTTGGCACTTTTAAGATTATTTGCTACCAAATGGGAGTGCACGTGTAGCACAAGCCAATCTGAGCGCTGCTCAGACATGTATTCAACTATGTTGCTATCGTCTGATTCGATAGTTCTGAGAGCTGCCACGCAATAACAGTTTCATGATATTTCATCGATTTAAATTAACTGTCGTTTGTCTTGTAGCACGTACTCTAGTTGGAGTTTTTTCATGCTTCTGGAACCCTCGCTCATACGACTATCTGGGGACTTATTTGTGTGTCCAATTTTTTCAACCTGCGAGGTAGTATATTTTGGGTTCAGCATTACCCCAGTGGCAGTGGGCTGCTTTGGGATCAGGTTTTTACCGCCATCAAATTTCAAAATTGAGGGTCTTTTTCTTTCAGGACTTCCCCCGTCAAGCTTTCGCTTTGCCACTTTGATAGTTCGACTCACAGGGGCGTCGTCCTCATGAAATTATGGGCTATTGCCAATAAGCTCAGGATGTGGGCTGAGGTCGCCTCTGCTGTTGGCACTGACATCAGGGCGACTTATGCCCTCTTCCTCATCAATTGAATATGTGGAAATGGAAAGGTTTGCCAAATCTTCAGAGGTGAAAGAATCATTTTCTTCCTGATCTTCACCCTCCAGTCTTGGACGCTTAGTGGGTTGGCAATTGGTTTCAGCTATATTTACCGTTGTTTGACTCAGTATGGTCAGTGTATGAAATAGAGTGTTTTTTCAGCATGTTTGAAAATGGCAATCGGAGGAGGGGTCGCTAAGTTCCTGATAAATTTCTTTGCAGTGTTGGACCAAAATCTATGGTGTTGATGTTTTCGTTAGATTTTGCTTTCCTATTTGTTTGACCTAATGAAGAAGTCTTTGGAGCAGAAAATATGCCAAACGTACCAGTTTTAGATGAACTTGTTGGATTGACTGAAAGCAACAGTGGCACCAGAGGTTCTTTTGGGGCTGAACTCGTGAATATAAAGCTAGATGGAACTGTTCATCATGCGCCTTCGAGTCTTCGTTCTTTCATCGATCTTCAGTGTTATTAAGAGAGCACACACTCATTCGGGACATCAGGTTGTAGCATTGTTGTTGCAACTTCAGGTGCTACAGCGAGGATGTCTGTATTTTGCGCTTTCTTTTTCGGCAGCTCTTTAGAGGACTTAGAGCTTTAAGTTTTGGGGACCATTGGCGGTAATCGATTCTTTGGGGTGTCTTTTGTTGGAGCTCCATTATGATCTTGAAGCTTGTAGCACCTGCATTTCCCAAGGGTGTCATTTAGCAGTGGTTTGTGGACATTATTTTTGTGGATTCTAGCACAGCTTCCATGAGTTCATTATTTTGCACCAACTCGTTCCTTGAGATGTCACTCAACCGGTTTTGACATTTGGCAGAGGTCTCCGCTTCATAATAAAGTTGTTTGTGGATGTGGTCTGAAAGCGTTTCCAACATATTGACTTTGGTGTTTACAGCAGCTAATAATCCATTTTGATCTTTTATTGCGTCATGCAAGGATTCATACAATTTCGTGAAAGGGATAAGGGCAGTCGTGGATATGGCCAGCACGTTGTAAATTTGAAGGCCCGCTGCCACTGATAGGTGTTGTTTGTTTGCCTGGTCGCTTTAAGTTTCAACTTGTCGCATTGTGTTGGCAGCAATTGTTGATTCCTTCCCTCCACTTAAGCGAGTGGTATCTTTCAAGCACTCGTCACCTTTGGACTGTAGCATAGACCTTTGTTTTAAATTTGGGAGGGTGAATGATTTACAAGTCCTTGGAGTACTGGTTAGCTCAGCTGGTTTGTGAGATTGTGTTGGATGTCTGTCTCAGTTCCACTCGTGAAGATGAAGCAATTGTCAAGAAAGAACGGTGTCCTACGATGGTGGTTTCAAGATGGTCAGTTTGATGGATGGAAGGATTAGCACCACTCTTCATCGATGACTTTATATTTAAAAAATCAGCTTTTAGGCGTTCCGCAAGCCTAGCGTCCCGTGCAGCATCGTCTACAAAGTGAAATCTCAAAGCTCTCACATCTGTTCCTCCTGATCCAATGGTAGCACTTATTGGCCGGTGAGAGTCACTGGTCATGTTTCTGGGAGCTGAACCACCGCAAGAGTTTGCACACGGAGAGTCTTTGCTACCTAGTACAAGACTCTTTTGCGACGGCCCGGTTGCGTTTTTAGTGAAGGCATTTTTGTCGTTCGATGTCATATTTAGGTTGAGAGCAGTTTTGCCGCTTGCACATCTGTTGGTCGCGTCGTCTTTGAATCTGTCGCCTTCAGTCGCTTTGCAAAACACATCTGATGCCTTCATTACGCTAACATTACAGACTGCAGGTTACGCAGGGTAAGTTCCTTCACCTCTTTCAGTCTCAGAGTTACAATCAGCTTGATCATCGCTATTGTAAATTGAAACATTCTTGGCCTTGGCTGAAGTATTTGTACTGCAGTTGCCAGGGGAGGTAATTAGGATAACCTCAAGTAGATCTTGCTCAACATGTGCGTACGTGGAACGGGAGGACACATCAACACATTTACTTGATTCCAGTAATTCAGAGTCGGTAAGCTCAACCTGCGTTTCACCATTCTTACCAGGGCAACCAGCAGAAAGTTCTGGTGGAGTTGAAGAGTTAAATGGAGCTGTGTCGTGTTCAGGTCTAGTAAGGGATTCTTGGATTTACGCGTCAAGTTCACGCATGTTAGAGTCCGTGTCTTCAATATTATTTGTATGAATTACCTCAATGTTTACTTCCGCCGTCATATTATATTTAAATTGTTTTTATTGGCATTTCTTTAAATGTCTTATTAAATCATTTGTTGCGTCAGCGTATGACACATAGTAAGAGAACAAAACAAGAATATAACAACATTAATAACAACCAAACAAAAACAAACCATAATTGTCTCCTTGTATAGTATCCATATTTGTTCGTAACTGCTTTTTTTTGGGGGCCGCAGTGATGTCTAATCGCATTTTGTTTGAGGGCAATATGATACACAGTCTTTATCTATTCGGTCCACAACGTCAGTCACTGGTGTAGTGTGACCGTTCAAGGGGGTCTATCATCTGAGGGATGAAACATGTCCCAAACCAGTGCCTTCCCTTCCTCAAAAGTTGTGCTTGCTCCGTCATCTGATGTAGAGACTTCCACTCCCCATGCTTCAGTCTCAGCTGCAGCCCAGCGGTCTAGTTCCTTATGCCATATATTGTATTGCGGGCCCCTTGCCTGTTTCCATGCCATCGCTATGGTTCTTTTGACTAGTATGCATGACATGTCCATGAATTTTACTACGTGTTTGACCTTGGCCATTCTGGGGTAAGTGCCTAATAGGCATTCCATGGGGGGCCAGTCGTATCGCGTGATGCCTATCCTCTTGCAGGCCAACTCCACCTTAGTCCAGAGACACTGCTTTTGTGCATTCCTAAAACATGTGGATCATTCCTGCCCCTTCCATTTTACACCAGGGGCATCAGGATTGCGCCTGCTTGTTGAATCTAGCCACCCTGTCTGGAGTCATGTAGGTGCGGTATAGGACATTCAGCTGAATCAATCGGAATCTAACCTTCCTGGATACTTCACGGGGGTATGCCAGCGTCCTAGCCCACTCCTTTTCCCTGATATCTAATCCCAGATCTGCTTCCCATCTTACTTTCAATGCCTCCCCCCTGGGGTTGGGAGTGTCTATTAGTTGGCTATATATTCTCGACACTGCTCTCCAGCCATCTCCTAGACTATATAGTAGCGTCACTAGTGGATTAGCTATTGGTTCTTCTGGCCATTCCTCCCACTTCCCTCTGGCAACCTGCCTGAGCCTTTGATACCACAAGAACTGCCTGCCGGATCATAGTGAGTGAAAGCCCCTGAAGGTTCCATCTTCGAAAAGGTCCCCCCACGTGTATATTCCCCACCTCTCCCAGTACCTTATAGTTGCTAGGTCGGTTCTTGCTCTGCACGCGTCTGCAATCATTGGGATCTCTGGTGAGTAGGGGTGTATCAGGTGGAGCAGTGTTCTGGCTCTGCTCCATATTTGCCTCCCAAAGGTTAATTTCATGGGGGCGGTGACCAAGCAGTTTGTGGGGACCCAGATCAGTTCTTTCCGGTGCACCAGGGCCACCAGTTGTCTCAGTAGCCCTGTCTCAGGTGTGGCGTCATCTGAAAGCCATTGCGCAACAAAGCCTAGTTGCCTCTACATGTGTCCCAAGCCGAGGACACTGTTCTTCCCGATTTCACTCTGGCCGTTGGTGCAGTGTAGAGAATCTTTACCCACCTGATAAACTTCTTTCCAAACCTAAACTCTTTTAAAACCGCTAGCGGCCACTCCTAGTAGATCGAATCGAACGCTTTGATTGCGTCCTGTGATAGTATTGCGAGAGGTCCCTCATCTGTCTCTGTCTGGGCCATAACATGTTGGAGTCTACGGAGGTTTGCCGTTGTATTGCGGCCTGGTATAAAACCATTTTGATCGTTGTGGACTAGCCCTCCCACCACTCTGAAAAGTCATTTAGCCAGTATTGTGGTTAATATTTTTTTTACATCATAGTTAAGCATTGCCAATGGTCGATACGAATCAAAATCATCTGTTGGCTTACCAGGCTTCGGTATTGGGACCACTAGTGTTTCCCTCATACTCTTGGGTAGCGCCCCTAATTCGTATGCTTCTTTGAACACTTCATGGAGCAGTGGCGCCAGGGTTGCCTCGTACGTTTTATAAAACTCCGGGGTTAACCCGTCGCTTCCAGGGGATTTAGCAGTAGCCAGGAACCTGATTGCCTCGCTGATGTCATCTACAGAGATGGCTCCTTCTAGTGTTTGTGTGTGGTGTGTGTGAATTCCTAGCAAGCGGATGTTGTTGCGACGTGCCCTCCCTTCTGCTTCCTCCGACCGTGCCTCCAATGTCGCCATCTTTTTCTCCAACTCCTGTACTCTTGCCTTCAGGTCCACTGTAGTCTCCACTGTCTCCTGGAGCCCCGCTTCCGCTGTGGTCACCCTCTCCGTTAGGTTGCGAGCGTCCTGCCTCATCAGCATCATGTCCGATTTGACCTCTTCAATTTCTGTGTCAATTAATGTCCTGAGCACCGCTATGGCCTGGAGCACCTGTCCATCCTGCGGTCGACCTCAGGAGTTTGCAATTTGTTGTTTGTGGCTGCTTTGCTCTGCGCCAGGTTCTGCTGCTTGGCTGCCGAAAAAAGTCTGTTATTGTCGGTTTTGCCTTCCCTTTTGCGTGGGGCATGTTCGCTGGGCTGTAGCTGGGGCCGGACGTCGGTCTCTGATCTCTCCCCGGGGTGAGGTTCAGTAGTGCTCCACTGGGTGATGGTAGCGTGTGGGAGCCCTGGCTGTCCAGTGGGCAGCAATGCAACCGATTGGGTATTTCTCTGGCTTTATAGGGGGGTACAGAACCAGCCATTTAAGGTATATTGGGGGTCTCCCCTAGTTTGGGAAAAGTCGCTCATAGTCAGAGCTACCTGCGTCTCTGCAGTCTGGCTTTGTTAGCTTATATATCTTGTGTTATATTCACCCTGACTACTTGACCTCGAGCCTCCGTGTCACCCACGTGTCTCAGTTTGGCACTATCAATTCCACAGTGTTGGTTGTACGGTGTAATGCTGGCAGAAGTTTCTAGGCAAACTTTCTTTGTATTGTGACGCTGCATGGCACGATGCCGGAGCCTTCTCTCTCAGGTCCAGCCTTGGCTTGACCAAAGAACAGAGCTGTGCAGCCACCAAATCCAGGGGCAGCCGCGTGCCAGAGGCGTTCCCCTGCCAGCACTATTGGTCTGTCCAAGTGTGTCTATGCCACAGTGCGGTGTAGCTTTGCCGCGTGGGTTCTTTAATCTTCATGCTCTTTAGTCCCACATATACCTTGTGTAGTTGTGGCAGTGGATCCTATTCCTGACTAATCCCAAGTGCCGGCGCCCAAGGGAGAGGTCAGTGCCCCAGCAGTGCTCGCGGGGTCGTGTCTCGCAGTATCCAGCGGAGTCGCCTAGTGGTGGTTTCAAAGTTCAGAGTTGGGGTTCCAGCTTGAGAGCGCCCTGAAGGCTCAATGCAGCGCTGTATTTCCGCCGTTCCACTAGTGTGTCGCCGGCGCTTCAAGCTTGGGTGCCAATGCCCTTGTGTCATGTTCAGCTACCCTCCAGCCCTTGTGCTAATTTGATGCAGGTTCACAGTTCTCTGTTCTGGACTGGGGGGTAGCACTTTTCAGCAGTTCGCAGCGCCAGCCCGCCCCCACTTCCTACCTTTCTTGCGGGTGTCAGATCCTGCAGGTGCCGCTCTCCAGGCAGGGTCCGTCTCGCGTGTTGTCTCCGGCCCAGGGTTGCTCTCCTGCAGACAACTTCAGTGCGCACACTTTTCCTCCAAAGGCTCCTCTCGCCCGCGTCGGTTGGAGTACGTCGTCCTCAGCGCTGGTGCAGCTCTGGTAGATGCTGCTCCTCCCTGCAGTTGGTGGGTCCTTGCGCCTGCTTGCCGGTTCGTGCCCCAGTCCGCGCACCCTGGCAAGCAGCTCTGGGGCTGGGTTATGTCGCACACCCGCTGCGTTGTAGCACCAGCACTCGGTGTTGTTTCTCAATCTAGGTATTCTCCCCAGGCCGGGGTGTCTTCTATCGCAGCGGGTGCCAGCCTGGCCTTCCTCCACTGGCCCCTATCCCTGCAAGCGAGTCAGCATTCGCGTCTCTCAGTGGCGCCGCGGGATGATCCCGGCCACCATTTTGTGCTCCGCAGGGGCGCTCTTTCGGAGGCTGAGAAATATAAGTTCCCAGCTCCGATTTTTGTCAGAGTTTCTTCGAGGGCACGGGGAAACGTTTCACCAGTCTTCGGTTATTATGAATAATCCGCTGTGTAGAGTTTAAACGCAATTTCAGGATCTATATCAGGATCGCAGGCGGGAGCTCTGCGTTGCAGCGACCTCACGGCATGAGCCCAGGCCATGCCCCCTTACTTCCGCCATCATGGCCATCACGGGAGCGCTAGCTACGCTGTTCAGCTTGCAGGTTGGGAAATCATTTGGAAGCAGACATGGCGCAAGGGCGCTAATACAGTTTGCGGCGCCTTCGCACTCACGTTGGCTGCATGTCGGCTCATTTACAGTCGTCTTGCGCTGCTGTAGCAGGAGTATCTAGCGGGTTAGAAGACCCGCTTCTGGAAGCTTGACACAATTTTGCTGGTAACCGTTGCCATCCAGCAATGTAGTAGACAAGGTAGACAAAGTCCTCATTGGCGGGTGAGGTGGGGCAGCGATGCACAAGTGTGGAGGGCACCCCTTACTCTCCAGCGACCCAAAGACACAAAGACTCTACACAGACTCTGCATCCGCTCCGCGGACTCCCAGAGATGTTAAGCAAATGATAGAGTTGAAGGACAGGTTGTCCACAGCACGCCACAGCAGGCACCAAGACTGTGCACATACTCTGCTTCAGATGTGCTTCTTGGGCCACATTTCCACATTTTCCCCAGAGGCATATCCACTGGCTCTGCACTTTGCCCCCTGATCCTATTTTGGACAAATGCGATCATCTGATTACCACTGGCCTAAGGTAAAGAGGATACCTGGAGCACTTTGGGGCTGGTATCTACAAAAGGCAAGAATGAAATCCCCCTCATCTACATACTGAATGCTTCACTCTTTAAGGATTTAATTCTAGTCACCTCATTATGAAAGCATCCATATCCCGAAGGCTACTTCCATGGTTACATAAGCACAATAACATTGATGTTCTTGAATCTTATGTGATGAGTTATGTACATTCTTTGCTTGTTCTCCACTTGATGCCTCCAGGGGTCTATTTCGACATCCTCGAGGTCGAGAAAGTATAGAAAAGACTACCATTAAACAGAGACACAAAATCAGAAGTCCAACTTAAATATGCCGAAATTCCAAGATTTCATCTAGCACTTGTTGGACTGTCTCGATGAGCAGAGTTTTTTGAAGGTCATTGAGCCTGAAAAACGTCTCGGGTTGCTTGTGGTCTCGCGCAGAATGGATGTGTCTAAGCATTTCGGGCTGGACTGCTCCTTGTGGGGTGGGGCCAAGCCTGAGTTGCATATGTTTTTTCCCCTTTTGTAATGGCTTCACAGGCTGAAACAGTATGGGGTGGAGGGTTGTCCAGAGCAATGTCAGAGGTTAGGATTAATTTTAAACATTCCAGCCATCACCTCTTTTGTTTTGCTGTAGTCACCCCGAGTAGGACGGGTATGCCCAGACGTGGGTCCCGTGCCTGGTGTGCCTAGAGACCCAAGCTATTCCTCACTGACAAGGGTTAAACATGTCTGGGGATGCGCGTGGTCTTGTGCAGAAGCGGTATGACCAAGCAGTTCGGGCTTGACTGCCCCTTTTGGGGTGGAACCAAGACTGATTTGCATATGGTCTTTCCCCATTTTTAGTGGCTTGGGCAGACTGAAAAATGATGGGCTGGAAGGTTGTGCAGAACTATGCTAGAGGTCAGGATTAGTTCAAAACCTTCCAACCATCAGATTTCTGTTTTGCAGAGTTTTTTCTAGTTTTTTCTAAATTTGAATTGTTACTCCAATTTAGTTACATGGAGACAGTACTAAAATAGGTTAAAGAGCATTGTCCTTATCATTGTTACTTCAATTTCAAACCATTTAAATAAGTGTCACACTATTTGCTAAGATTCCCTTTGGAGGAGTAATAAAGGAGTTATTCTTGATTAGATGTGAGACCTGTTTACAATAGACCCTGCGGACAACACAAATAATCTTAAAATCAGTATGGTTGACTACCGGGAGTCTGCAGGCAGCTTTTAAAAAGCAGTGTCATATGTTTTGTTCAGTTGCCAATGGACTATGGAACTTGTCACCCTATTTTACAACCATTGTAGCATTGAGATAAGTTTGGACGATAGCCCGTGTGTTGATGCAGGACAATAATCGATTTTGGATATTGAGAAAGCTCTGATCCTAGTGCTCATGCGTTGACAGGCTATAAGCCAGTAAATGTTCCCCGCAAGTTGTGCAAATAACTTGAATCATGACCTGTCTGTGTTTCAGATCATTTGCATTCTGTTTGCTAAACACAACTTCAACAATTGACACCCGCCGCTTTTCAAGGTTGGACAGCCATAGGAATGTCAGAGCATTAAGGTGTGGTTAGCTCAGCAGGATTGCATCTAGGTTAGTCCAAGTTAAGGATTTTTTAGCTCTTTTTCATTTATAGATATACATTAGACTGATGATTGAAATCTTCTCTGATTTGAAGCGCATGGGTTGCAGTACATCACCCTCTTATTTTAATTTATTTATTTATTGTTTGCTTGTTAGGCGCTTATGCAGCAAGTCAAATACTGTTTCAAAGCGCCCACGGGGCGAAGAGAGGGAACAAAGGAGTGAAGCACATTACAAAACACAATATTTAAGAGCAGTGGGAGGAAAAACTAAAGGGGACAAACCTGCTATGCTCTGTGAGTATTCAGAACGTGCAAGTGGAGCAAGGAAGAGGGCAGAGGGGTCAAGTGCTGGGGAGCCCGAGCTCATGGGTGAGCCACAGATGAAGTGCTATGATTCTTGAGTGCTACAAGGCCCGAGCCACGTTAGGTGTAATTGCGACCTCCGGTACGGAGGGTGTGCCAATGCAAGTGCTGAGGGTAGACAGGAGCTGGGCCGATTGGACGTGGGAGGCCAGGGACCCCGAGCATGCATAAGGGCCCCGGACATCAATCACAGCAACTGTGGGATTAGCAGAGGAGAGTGGAAGGGAAAGAGGAGGTAAAGAGCAAAGTCTTAAGGAGCTTCTGGAATTTAAGAAACTCCTGCTAAAAGGCACAGAGGCAGGGGGAGGCTGTTCCATAGGGGGCAGCCAGCTGAGGAAAGCGAAGGACCACCTAGCCTCTGTTTAGCAAAATGCTTTACACACAAAGAGTTGCTGCCAGAGGAATGTAGTGGTCTAGAGGGAGAGTATTTAGTAATAAAAAGTTGAAGATAGTGTGGTCCCCGGCTTTTAACCATGGCACCTGCCAACTCATCTTCATTCCCAGCATTTGCACAGATTAGTTCCATTTTTGGAACGATCTCACTTTTCCTGTGACATGATCTCTCCACAGTTATAGGGGTGGCAGAAGGGACATCACGTGCACTGTGAACTCTGGTAACATCACAGAAAGCAACAGCATCATGCATAAACAGTATTTACTGAAATTGCAGACAATAAGCGGTGGTTCCCAACAGACACCAACACCTAGCCTTTTACTGTACAATCTAGCTAGAGGCAACCTTGCCAAGGTTGCAGCACAGGTGTGTCAAAGGTCTGCATGGATTGCAAGCAGCAACACGCTTCCCCTTAACCACCCCTAAATGTATTTTCCCCTCCTCCCGATAAACATTATAACAAGACCTCTTTGCTTGATGCCTATCTTCCGGAACCTAGAAACCCAGCAAGGAAGTGATGATATGGCAAACAGCGCATTGTTGACATTAAGAGAGAATTGTCCTATAAGGACCCAAAGCTGGGCACATCTCCAACAAAGTGACATAGCAGGCGTGAGCGAAAGAGTGTGATAGGCAGACGTCAGTGGTCAGTCAGATATGTCCCAGGTTCCTCCAGACGTACCGTGTGACACTGCATCAGGAAACTCTCAGCCTAGGATTAGAAGTATGCCAGCCCAAACCATCCCTGCCCCAACTCCCACAAAGGGATCCAGCAAGTCACTCATCTTGTATGAAGCATCACGGATAGACCCTGGATGCCTCGTTCAAAAGCATCATTGGGAGGAGGAGAACTTAAAATGATTTGGTTGGTTTTTCATATACCGCTGCATAATACAGTTTCAGAGCGCTTGGTAACTGATGTTACTAATTACCATCATTATTACACACAATGTGGTACTCAATTTATTACTGCCGGGTGTTGGGGGCAGTGAAGGTCTGTGTCAACCAGGCTGGGATTTCATCCCGTTAACAAAGTGATCAGGTTGCACTTGTGCTATCCCTCAGGCACATTTCAACTATCTCCTTGGTGGTGAAGGTTCTTTGCCACCCACAGGAGTTTCATTGATTCGGTGCATATCCTGAATTGGGAATATGATCTTATGCACAGAGGATTGCTTAATTATTCTGGGATACTCCCCTGTGCAGATGCAGGAGGTCAGCAATCCCCAGAGGATGCCCCAGAGCCAACGTTGCCTTGCTGATCCCTTTGTAATATGAAATGGGAAAATGCTGGAGATGAGGCAAAGCGCCTCAATACGACAATTTTTATGAGCTGCACCTTTTGAGTAATCCAGCACCAGGTTCTTTATGTTAGCATGTAATAGCAGTGACAAGGCCATGGCCTTCTCAGTAGGGCATGGGATCCTCTTTCAGCAGGGATGATTGTTATGAACTCTCACTGTTGTCATTCAGTTGAGCTCTGCACTCAAACACAGACCAGCTGCGGAGCCATTGGTTTGTCCAGGTGGTTCTTTATTATACATTGGTACATATGTACAGTAAACCAGTTTGGAAGTAAAGTGTTTAAATCTAATAGGGTTGAATTGGGCAATGGAGGATTTTAAAATGTATTAAAAAATGTTTTTAATGATAATTATATAGCGCCTTAATCCAAAGCGCTTTACAGAGCACATATTTACTTACATACAATATCACCCAACCGAAATTGGTACTCATTTATCGACCTCGGAAGGATGAAAGGCTGAGTTGGCCTTGCCGGGATTCGAACCTGCAGATCACGCACAGATCACAGCAGCGAGCGCTCAACCCGCTGAGCTAGCTTACCGGCTTTTAAAAGTGCACACAAATTAATAGGCCTATAGATTGTATACATTTAGCTATGTTACCCATAAGTTTAAAGTTGATAGTTTGCTTGTTGTATCCAGTGCTACCAGGAGCACATTATTTGTTATATGTTGTTTTATGTGCATGATTGTGGTAGGACCTGAGTTGTATGATGGGAGTATGGGTATTAAGATGTACGTGGTGCGGGTAGGAATGTATGTGCCCAGATGGCTCAGCACTCAGACACAGACCAGCTGTGGAGCCATGGGTTTGTCCAAGTGGAGCTATATTATACATTGGTACATATGTACAGTAAACCAATTTCTCATGGTATATACAGCAGTACCTTTGACTGGACAGGAACAGGTATAGAGGTATAGATAATTACATTACCTACAAAGGAGCTGACCCACCGGCCATCCTATCATACCCAGCTCAGGACCCAACTGACACTCATGGAACATTCACTCACAGACCCACACAACATTCTCCTGAGCAGCTCATCATTCATGCATCAACATTCTAATAGCAAGCACTCCTGGCCAGTGACAAAACAAGATTCACATTACAACATCTCCCTTTCATACCAAATCACAACCACAACATCTCCCGTTCATATCGAAACCTTCCAACCACAACATAAAACCTTCCTTCTGGACCCGCCACATCCAGAAACAGAGCCTGCCACACCCTGGCACAAAGCCTAGCAACCATGGGAACCAAACATACATACAGGTGGGGAGAAAGAGGGGGGAACCACAGATTGCCCTACGGCGGACCCGGATGCTACACAACAACTGTGAAGCAGAGCCAAATGGAAAAATGTGTCCATGAAAGTCCAAACAAACTAACCATACGGGGAGAGAGATGTTACCACGCCCAGGACAACATTTACAGAAGGAATACATAGATCACACTTCTTCCGCTCTCACAAAGAGCACTAGCATTAGCATAGTGCACTAATGGTGCACTAGCATTCAGAATGCCCTAGCTAACAAAATACCAACACTTCAATACAAAATTGCCAAAAAAAGCTTCCCTGCCCCCCACTGAGACGCAACATACTAACCCTACCAAAGCCACTAGCATTCTAGCCCCGTTCAGATTTACCAAAGTTTTCATTCAGGAAACTGAGACAATTATCGCATCCCTGAAGCCATCTAACTGTAAGGGCGACAACTGCCCCACCCAACTTATCAAAGATGCCGCAAGAGACCTAGTGCCCTTCATCTCTAAGCTAATTAATGCCTCCTTCACGTCTAATATGGTCCCAAGCAACTTAAAAGAATTGTGGGTTCTGCCTCTTCTTGAGAAACAGACACTAAACCCCTCCATCCCCACTAACTACAGGCCCATCACCACAGTACCTTTTCTCCTTAAAATAATAGACAGAGTAGCCGACCTACAAATTCAGAACTACTTTGAAAGAAATCACCTTCTTGGCTCCTGCCAATCCGGATTTAGGCCACAACATGGCACGGAAACGGCTCTAATCAACCTCAAAACTCAAATTGACGAGCTAAATGACAAAGGAAAAACCGCTATGCTGCTCCTACTTGACCTGTCGGTGGCTTTCGACTTGGTGGACCATGCAGTCTTGTGCAAACACCGAGCATCGGCAGCCCACTTCTCAAGTGATGCTATAGCCTGGGTCCAGTCCTTTTTAGATAATAGAACAATGAGAGTTTTCTCCTCATAGGCTTCGGCGGACCCAATCCAGACCACATGTGGTGTTCCGCAGGGCTCTTGCATCTCCCCAACCATGTATAATATATTTACCAAGCACCTATTCGACAAATGGACAAACTGGGTGTCACCTACACGAATTATGTGGATGACACCCAGATTCTCATTCCCCTTTTGCGCAACCTTGTCACTGATACGGCCTTGGTAAATGAGATATACCTCCTCATTCAGGCATGGATGGCATCCCATGGCCTCTGCCTGAATGATGACAAAACAGAGATCCTGATTCTTGGGTCTGTGGCCAACCTAAAAAAACGTAATCCTAACTATTCCGCATTCAACATAGATGGCAACATAATTTAAGTAGCTAAAGAAGTGAAAACGCTAGGATTTTACCTTGACTCTACCTTATCCCTAAGGAAACAGATACATTCCTTGGCATCATCCACCACCTATACCTGTAAGCTCATCAGGGCCTGCAGACCATTTATTTCTAAAGCTAGCTGCATTATCCTCGCCAATTCCTTCATATGATCAAAATTGGATTACTGCAACACCTTATACCTAGGAGCTAACAAATATATCACTGATGAAATTCAAACGCTACAGAACAATGCCCTCAGGACTGCCCTAAACATACCTAACAGAGAACACATATCTAACATGAGAAGAGAACACCGCTGGCTAAAGGTAAATGACATGATCGACATGAGAAGAGAACACCGCTGGCTAAAGGTAAATGACAGGGTCGTTCTCAAAACAGTCTCGCCAACATTCAAGTGCCTCAACAACGCAGCTCCCGCATACCTATCTGAGAGAATGGTTAGGGGAACCTCAACCCGCCCCTCAAGAGCAGCCAACTCCCACTGCCTAGAGATACCCAGATTTAAGCTAAAAAAAAATGCTGGAAGCAGCTTCCGGGTAAAAGCCGCTCAGTCCTGGAATGCACTAACACTAAACCTCAGAACCGACCAATCCTACTTTAGCTTCAGGCGCAACACTCTCAACTGGCTGCTTTCCAATGATGTATGATCCCCTTGAACTCTCCCGCTACACAAACCTATGTATCAGCCTATGTAAACATCATGTATCTCTCCTTTGCACTTGCTCGTATCCTTTTGTAATGTCAATATCAATATGTAACTAAGCTCGAAGTATCCTTGTACCTGTTCTGCCCAGTTACCTAAGGGTTTCGGTGCGCCCTACAATTTAATAAACAAACAAACAAACAAACAAATCTCATCCCTCACAATCAGCTCCCCCTTATCACCCTAACACACATCCCACAGGATCTCAACCAATGGACATAGCATATCAACCTCCAACCAAGTTAAAATTTCAGCCAACCAAAAGGGGTTGAACCATACAGAAGTAAGTATATAGTAAAGTATGGAGAAATTTCAGACAAAGTAAATATGTCAACCATAAAAAGGTTGTTTGTGAGATAAATGTATTATTTTAAGTGGAATTTTGGAAGTAAAGTGTTTCAATGTAATAGGGTTGAATTGGGCAATGGAGGATTTTAAAATGTATTAAAAAATGTATTTAAAAGTGCACACACATTAATAGGCCTATAGATTATATACATTTAGCTATGTTACCCATAAGTTTAAAGTTGATAGTTTGCTTTTTGTATCCAGTGCTACCAGGAGCATTTTATTTGTTATATGTTGTTTTATGTGCATGATTGTGGTAGGGCCTGAGTTGTATGATGTGTGCATTGGAGTATGGGTATTAAGATGTACGTGGCGCGGGTAGGAATGTATGTGCCCAGATGGCTAAGCACTCAGACACAGACCAGCTGTGGAGCCATGGGTTTGTCCAAGTGGAGCTTTATTATACATTGGTACATATGTACAGTAAACCAATTTCTCTTTGGTATATACAGCAGTACCTTTGACTGGACAGGAACAGGTATAGGTAATTACATTACCTACAAATGAGTTGACCCACCGGCCATCCTATCATACCCAGCTCAGGACCCAACTGACACCCATGGAACATTCACTCACAGACCCACACAACATTCTCCTGAGCTGCTCATCATTCATGCATCAACATTCTAATAGCAAGCACTCCTGGCCAGTGACAAAACAAGACTTACATTACAACAGTGATGGAGGCCCACCAGGTAGAGATCCAAAGCCAATCCGACCTCAGAGGTCGATGCTGGCAGTTGAGAGGTCTCCAATTCCTATCCCCCTGTGGCAGTCTATTTCTGAGCAGTCCACCTTTATCTCATGCCATCCTTCCTCGATAAGATGTTTGTCAGTGTGTTTGTGTGTCTTCCTGCGGCAGCCGATATCAAGGAGAAACCAGCAAGAAGCATCCGAGCGAGAGCACTTATCAAGTATTGTACGCCAGCTGCAAGAAGATAAGGACTTGATCTCCCATCCCTCAGCCTTCCAGAATCCTGTGATCTGCCACCGGCAGAGACAGACCAGCAGAGAGAGAGAAGCACAGCACCATCCATATGTGGCAGACAGGGAAGCCGCACACTGCTGCTATGTAACCGCGGTGAACATGCACATCGGCTACCAAACACTAGCCACAAGGGACTGATGCAGGGGACACAAACCGCCTCAACAATGAGACATACCTTAGGGGCAGTAGGAACAAAGCCCCTAAAATGTATTTGAACATTCAACATCCTGGGCCGCCATAACTGTTACGTGGAGGACCCGTGCAGAGGTAGCGGGTGAGGCTTAGTCCACTACTTTTAATCTTTGCTACTTACAACATGTCCCAGTGAGGAAGACAGATTGGTCAGGGACAGAGGGACAACCTAAGGGAAGAGTAGGGGGATACAAAGAGTCAATAGGAAGCAACAAGTGTGGGTTATTTGCATGAGGTCAGTGGAGAAGGTGGAAGACCAAGAGACCAGCAGGAAGGGGAAGGATAAACGGAGTGTGGAGGTGCTTTATGGAGGTGAGGTATCAGCTAGTGAGTGTCATGATGCCTACCCCCGGAGAACCAGGCCAGGCCCAGCACCCCCGGAAGCAGGCATCATGCCCTCGGGTAAAAGCCCAGCGGCCCCTTATAGGGGCTCTTTGGACTCAGTCCTGGCACCTTTGGCGCCAGGCTCATGTTGGACATCAGTCCTGGCGCCATAGGCGCCAGGCTCATAAAGGGAGGTGTTTTGTGCACTTACCTGATGCAGACCATGCTGCACGCTTCAGGCCTCCCTGAGACCTGAAAGGGACTATTTTTTCATAGGGACTATTTTTTCACTCGGGCGTGGCCAGGGAAGGATACATACCTAGTTGGGGAAGGATACATACCTGGGACTTCTTTGGAGGCTATTTAAGCCACGCCCAGACAGCAGCTCATGCTTCGCGTTGTTCTGCTTCCTGCAGCTTAATGCTCACCGTGTCTGCTCCTGCTCCTGGACTCCAGCCACGCCCGCCTCGAACCTGGAAGACCTGCAAGGAAGGAAGAGAAGAGAAAGGTGAAAACCAAGGACTATTTCAAACTTCTTACCTGCATCCGGAATCTTCTCGCCAGCATCCCTGAAGAAAGACTTCCATTTAAAAGCATCGGACGCCACATCTCTGCACCTAGGGGAGAGAGGAAGAAACAAAAGGTGAGCAGAAGGAACACAGAAGGAAAGCCTGATTAACAGCCATAATACTTACCGGCTTTTCTTCCACATTTCGGGTCGGCGCCGCCCCGTTGGCAGGTACCGTACCCCGGCCCGTATGGGGAAAGGACAAGAGACATTTCTGGGGAATGATAAGGACATTTAGAGGGATCGCCCTCATCACTACTCACCTTGGCAGTTTAACCCCTTGACGCATCGCCTTCATTCTGCACCTGAAATAAAGGACAGATCACAGGTTAGAAAGACAACATAAAGGGGGCCTCACTTGAACTTTGAACTTTCATACTTACGGCGCATCGCTCAGGAAAGTCAAGTGGATTTTGCCAGCGCCATTCTGAAAACCAGTGAAATAACTGGACGAACACGCGCCCCTGCACCAGAAGCAGGATGGAGAGTTCATCCTTCCAAACCATAAGAAGGATATTCCTACGGGCCAGGCAAGCACGATTTGGAGGTCCTATCCAATCGGTGTTCCGGGTCCTGCGCATCACGCTAGAAGAGGCCACAGCAATCCAGACTAAACCAGCGCCCCCGTGGGAACCAGGTGAGCGTTACAGAACGCGAAGCCATCCTACAAATTCCCACCCAGGCGCTATGGAAACTTCCGAAACTGACCAGTTGGCCCAATTACTGGGGGAATTACGGGCCGAAGTACACGCCGCTCATCAAGAGACTAGTGCCCTCAGGAGGGAAGTGATTGTAATAAAGGATAGAGCTGATGACCTGGCTAGACAGCTTTTGCAAGGTCAAGCTGGACAAACTCCTTTACCCGGTTCCGGGGGGAACCCCGCTCCTGTGGTTTCCAGTAACCCGGTGCAGATTAATCTACCTGGAAACATGCCGCTGGCCCCACCTGAACGCTTTGCTGGGGACCCCAAACGATTCGCCGTATTCATGAATCAGTGTCGTTTGCACTTCCTATGCAGACCTGGGGCCTTCCCTAATGATCAGACCAAGGTAGCCTTTGTGTTGTCATATCTCAGCGGCTATGCTGCCGATTGGTCAGTCCCACTGGTAACTCAAGATGACCCGATTCTTCGTGATTTTCAAGGATTTCAAACAAGCATGGAAAGGTTATTTGCTCAACACTCCCAGGGACAGGCTCTGGATGACGAACTTCTATCTCTGCGACAGGGCAATCAAGACCTTCTATCCTACATTGCAACCTTCAATAGACTAATTGTGGAAACTGGTTGGCCAGAGGATAAAAGAATCACGTTATTCTATCGAGGTCTACGCGGAGAACTTAAAGATGTCCTGGCACAAGTTGTAAATCCGCCTCAAGAATGCACTGAATATATAGACTTAGTGGTCCAATTGGATCACAGGCTGCAAAACAGAAAAGCAGATCGGTCCAAGTTTGAACCCGGGTGTTGACAAAGACCCACGCTAACCCCAAGAGGGCTGATGCCTCGGAGCCTATGCAAATCGGAGGTGTTAAAGGACCCCTAACTCAAAAAGAACGGGAAAGAAGACGACAGATGCAATTATGCCTTTATTGTGGGTCCTCTGGACACTTTCTACGAGATTGCCCGGTTAAGCCGCCCAAGAAGGTGGTAGGAGCCGCTGATAAAATCCATGGAAACTCTGTATCGGGAAACGACCACGCCCGGCAAGCGTAGGGGTCCGCTTGCCGAGCTTGAAAACTAACTCTCAGACCTCGCATTTCATTGTGCCAATGGTCCTCGTAGATCCGGAACAGCCTAAACGGTTGCATGCTATAAAGGCATACATCGATAGCGGGGCTATAGGAAACTATGTGGATCGAGAATTGGCCTCTAGGATAAACCTCCCTCTGCGTCCTAAAACCAACAAAGATGTCATCACCACAGTAGATGGAACCGAAATTGCCTCTGGACCGGTAACACATTCCACAGCTGAGGTGACACTTGTAGGTCCGGATGGCCATCGGGAGGCAGTTGTGTTTGATGTAATCAAGGCTCCACAGTTTCAGCTTATTCTCGGAATCCCTTGGTTAGAGACACATAATCCTCGAATTGATTGGCGAGCGAAGAGAATAACCTTCCCGGATTGTGCACAAACCTGCTACCCAGAAAATCCAAAATTTAATCTAGCATCAGTAACCTCTGTCCCCGTGCAACTACCTCCAGAGTACCAAGACTTTCAGGACGTCTTCCAAAAGGAACAGGCCAACAAGTTACCTCCCCACAGATCGTACGATTGCCAAATCGATCTGGTGCCCGGTGCACAACCCCCTTGTAGCAGGATTTTACGCCCTTACTGAACCAGAGAATCTGCATTTGAGACAATATTTAGATCAATACCTCCCCAATGGTTTCATTCGCCCGTCAAAGTCCCCGGCATCCTCAGCTTTGTTCTTCGTGCCTAAAAAAGAAGGCGACCTTAGAACCTTTATCGATTACCGCGCATTGAACAAGATAACTGTTAAAAATCGTTACACTCTGCCTCTGATCCCTGAACTCCTTGACCAGATGAAGGACGCTTGCGTATACACCAAGTTAGATCTCCGGGGGGCTTATCATCTGGTACGAGTAAAAGAAGGCGACGAATGGAAAGCGGCCTTCCATACAAAATATGGACTATTCGAATACCAGGTGATGCCTTTTGGGTTGTGCAACGCGCCTGCAGCCTTCCAATTCTTCATGAACGATGTCCTTCGAGAACTCATCGATGTCTGTGTTGTCGTGTATATCGATGACATTCTTGTGTACTCCTCTTCGGAATCTGATCACAGAAAGCATGTCAGGGCCGTCCTAGAGAAACTGCGACAGCACAAACTGTTTGCCAAGCTGGAAAAATGTGTTTTCCATACCACCGAGGTTGAGTTTCTCGGATTCATCCTGACACCTAAAGGGGTCCGAATGGATTCACGGAAAGTGGATGCCATCCTCAAATGGCCATCAACTAGTTTGGTGAAAGGTGTCCAAAGCATGCTTGGTTTTGCCAACTTTTATCGCAGGTTTATCCCGGAGTTTTCACGTGTGGTGCAACCCATCACTGCACTCTTGCGAAAAAATAAACGTTTTGAATGGACCGAGGAAGCCGAACAGGCCTTTCAGGAGTTGAAAGCTAAGTTCATGTCCGCACCTATTTTGAAGCACCCGCGTCCCGATCTCCCATATATAGTCGAAACCGACGCGTCCAGCTTAGCCATGGGAGCTGTCCTGTCTCAGAGAGACCCTGAAACCAACCAACTGCACCCCGTAGCATTTTGGTCCAGAAAGTTCTCGCCGCCGGAGATAAATTATGCGATCACCGATAAGGAACTATTAGCCATTAAGTCCGCCTTCAAGGCTTGGCGGCATTATCTCCTCGGCGCCCGGCATACCATCACCGTGATCACTGATCACCGAAATTTACAATATTTAAAAACTGCCAAGGCTCAATCGTCTCGACAGCTCCGATGGGCTTTGTTCTTTGCTGAGTTCGATTTTGTAATCACCTACCGCCCCGGCTATAAGAATGGTAAGGCGGACGCTCTATCCCGAATTGGAATGGAAGAAATAGACACAAACTCAGAACCTGTGCCGATAATTCCCGAACAAAGAATTTTGGGGATAACCACTTTACAAACCCTTGAAGACATTCAAGCACAAGTGAAACAATTCCTGGACTCTTCAGCCTTGCAGGATTGGATCAAAAGGGGGTCTAACTTTTCAGTCAAGGATGGCTTACCTTACTTCCAAGGACACTTATTTCTGCCAGAAAAGGAATTGCAAGAACTGGTTATTTCCCGTCATCATGATACCCTGATGGAAGGACATCCTGGCATTGCCAAAACAGAGGAAAAGGTTAAACGACAATTCTGGTGGCCTTCCTGGCGAAAGGATATTAAATCTTTTGTGATGTCCTGTGGAGTTTGTGCCCAAAACAAAGGTCAAAAGACAAGACCCGCCGGTCTTCTTCAGCCCTTAGACATTCCACCAGCACCTTGGCACACCCTGTCACTAGATTTTATCACGGACCTGCCGTCTTGTAATGGTTACAATACTATTCTGGTCGTGGTGGATTTATTTTCCAAAATGGCCCACTTTATTCCGTTGAAAGGATTACCTTCAGCCTTTGTTCTTGCCAAAGAATTCCTTGAAAATATCATCCGTTTGCATGGATTCCCGTCCATACTAGTCTCCGATCGGGGAAGCCAGTTTATTTCTCATTTTTGGAAAAAGTGTTGTCAACTGGCACAAATCGACGTAAGACTCTTGACCAGCCACCACCCACAGACCGATGGTCAGACGGAGAGAACGAACCAGACCCTTGAACAAAATCTACGATGTATGTTGCATCAATCGGAGGGTAATTGGAAGGACATTTTATGGGTGGCAGAATATGCATACAATAACTCGATATACTCTGGAACTGGTCAGAGCCCCTTTTATACCCTATATGGACATCACCCTCGTACTTCAGACTTGGACTCACCTCTGAGCCTTGAAATGCCCGCAGTGGACCATTTGCATTCTACGATTACTCAAGCCTTCAAGGATGCAACTGCACATTTGCAACATGCGAAAGGGAAATACAAAATGAATGCGGATCTGCATCGAAGAGAGGCGCCTCCATACCAAATAGGGGATCAAGTATGGTTGGCTACCAAACACCTATCACTCAAGGGGCCTCGAACTTTTAATCCAAGGTATTTAGGCCCTTACTCGATCAAAGCTATAATCAACCCAGTGGCAGTCAAGCTCGATCTACCAGCTAACATGCGGATTCACCCCGTTTCTCATGTGTCACTTTTGAAACCAGTGCACCCAGGAACCAGATTAACAAAGCCACCAGAACCGATTCAGATAGATGGGGAGCCTGAATTCGAGGTGAAGAACATTTTGGATTCTAAGATCTCAAAATCAAAACTTTTCTATCTAATTGATTGGAAAGGGTACGGGCCTCAGGAAAGGTCTTGGGAACCCAGTGATCACGTACATGCACCTCGGCTGGTAAAAAGGTTCCATCGGAATTTCCCAAACAAACCGAAACCTCCAGAAGGAACGACCTTGGGAGGGGCCTTGGGGGGGAGTGCTGTCATGATGCCTACCCCCGGAGCACCAGGCCAGGCCCAGCACCCCCGGAAGCAGGCATCATGCCCTCGGGTAAAAGCCCAGCGGCCCCTTATAGGGGCTCTTTGGACTCAGTCCTGGCGCCTTTGGCGCCAGGCTCATGTTGGACATCAGTCCTGGCGCCATAGGCGCCAGGCTCATAAAGGGAGGTGTTTTGTGCACTTACCTGATGCAGACCATGCTGCATGCTTCAGGCCTCCCTGAGACCTGAAAGGGACTATTTTTTCATAGGGACTATTTTTTCACTCGGGCGTGGCCAGGGAAGGATACATACCTAGTTGGGGAAGGATACATACCTGGGACTTCTTTGGAGGCTATTTAAGCCACACCCAGACAGCAGCTCATGCTTCGCGTTGTTCTGCTTCCTGCAGCTTAACGCTCACCGTGTCTGCTCCTGCTCCTGGACTCCAGCCACGCCCGCCTCGAACCTGGAAGACCTGCAAGGAAGGAAGAGAAGAAAAAGGTGAAAACCAAGGACTATTTCAAACTTCTTACCTGCATCCGGAATCTTCTCGCCAGCATCCCTGAAGAAAGACTTCCATTTAAAAGCATCGAACGCCACATCTCTGCACCTAGGGGAGAGAGGAAGAAACAAAAGGTGAGCAGAAGGAACACAGAAGGAAAGCCTGATTAACAGCCATAATACTTACCGGCTTTTCTTCCACATTTCGGGTCGGCGCCGCCCCGTTGGCAGGTACCGTACCCCGGCCCCTATGGGGAAAGGACAAGAGACATTTCTGGGGAATGATAAGGACATTTAGAGGGATCGCCCTCATCACTACTCACCTCGGCAGTTTAACCCCTCGACACATCGCCTTCATTCTGCACCTGAAATAAAGGACAGATCACAGGTTAGAAAGACAACATAAAGGGGGCCTCACTTGAACTTTGAACTTTCATACTTACGGCGCATCGCTCAGGAAAGTCAAGTGGATTTTGCCAGCGCCATTCTGAAAACCAGTGAAATAACTGGACGAACACGCGCCCCTGCACCAGAAGCAGGATGGAGAGTTCATCCTTCCAAACCATAAGAAGGATATTCCTACGGGCCAGGCAAGCACGATTTGGAGGTCCTGTCCAATCGGTGTTCCGGGTCCTGCGCATCACGCTAGAAGAGGCCACAGCAATCCAGACTAGACCAGCGCCCCCGTGGGAACCAGGTGAGCGTTACGGTGAGTGAAAGTGATATTACAGTGTGAGTGTGCATGCTAGTGTGGCAAGTGTTGTTAGGTACAGTTAGCATACAGAGTGTCTGTGAAGTGGATGTAATTTTGTGGAAGGAGTTTGAGTAGTGGGGAGGAGGTGGTAGTAGGGTGGAGGAGGGTGTAATAGTAGGAGGAGTGAGTATTAGCGTGGCGGAGGGTGTAGAAGAATGGAGGAGGGAGTGGTAAGATTGGAGAGTAGATGGTAACATCAAAAGGTGGAGACGAGGCCCAGAAGGAGTGAAAGACATCCGAGGGACAGAAGAGTGGAGGGAGAAGAGAGGAGAGGTGGGGGGAGTTGAAAGGAGGAGTCTTTAGTAGAGGAAAAGGAGAGGGAAAGGAGAGAGTCAGCATGAATAAGAAGCCTGATTCAAGCATGGCATCTTCAAGGCACAATCTATTATCCCGGTAGAACACTACCCACTAGTGTCGGGAGAGTTAGGAAGTCCCTTAGGGAGTTTTGTGAGAAAAGGCAGCTGGCCTTTAGATAGCAATTATTTCACCCTTAGTAGTGATGCCTATCTACTAACCTGGGGCTTTGGGCGCTTGGGTTAGGGAAGAGGTGCTTTCAGATGACAGAGGGATGGCCCTGGACACCACATGAATTGTTTTTAAAAGCCTTGAATCGTCTCTGAGGCTTGGAGTCATTCTTGTGCCATTTGTGAAATAGCCCTAAAATGAACCATTTAGCTGCACTGCAGATATAAACAATTGTAATTCAGTATGCTGATTATTGCCTTGGAAAGTCCTAATTATCTGTTGGGACTGGAGGATGCTCAGCGCCCAGCATTTTCAAGCGCCCTTCCTGCAGAATTCTTTAGAGGTCTGTAGCAGAGCAGTCGACTAAGACCCCTGGCAGGTTCGCGTTTAAGATTTAGGAATGTTGCATGCTGTGACCACCATACAGTCACAGATCACCAGTAAATTGTAGCACACAGAATGTCAACTTTTCTATCAATTAAAATGAAATGACTGAAACTGGGAACAAAGTTTTGGAATTTTACAGAGCTGTACATTTAATGGGGCATGTTCAGTGAGGATGGGGGCAACTGCTAAATTGTATTGCTCTCACATAAAGGCAAATGGCTTATGAGGTGTCATCAAAAGGATTGCTTCTATTATTTTAATGTTTAGTTTTGGTTATTAAGTGGCACTGTAAGCGCTGCATATATGCTGAAACTATTGGCATGGGAAGGGAAGATTAGCGATAGATGGGATACTAGGAGACACACGGCTGTGGGGGGAGTTTGGCTTTCTATCGACCAATTGCCTGTGGGTAGCATTGCAAGCCCATACAGCCGTTCCCACCATCCGCCATCCAACCTACACTAAAACAATTCTCCCCACCCCCTCCACCCAGGAGCTCTATGAGCTAGTCCTGTGCTTTTAGGGGGTTACAAATATTATTTCAAAGTACTCTTCTTCTGAAATGTAATGGCTTAAATGCAGTTGCAAAACAGCTCCTCGTGTAATAAAAATGCCTCCAGCCACTTGATTTATAAGCAACAAAAGCGTATCCTTGCATGTGTTCCTTCATGTTAAAAACCACATTTGCCAAGGTTGTGGCTCTTGCATAGATATTGGATAGGTCTTTACCAGGCACTGCCATAATATACCCAGGTGGTAACACCATTTGCCAGCCTTTACTATCTATTGGCCAGGTAGTACTATTACGGAAAAGGCTGAGTGCAAAATGCTTGATTTATTCTGGTTATTCAAAGCAATAGTGAATCATAGCAATATCCTTTAACCTTTTATTGCAGGTCCCCCTTGAAACTATTTCAGAGTGTATTTCCTTTTGAAATTTATTTTATTGCCACCTGGTTTAAAAATAAACCTTTAACACAATTCACAAAACACATTAGATTACAATATTTCAAATCAATTTTAAACAATACACATACAAATATAATAGTCATCAGTTATCATAAAACACATTTAATTTCACAAAAAATGAATCTCACTCCAGTTTCAAAGAAGTAAAAAAGCCAGTGACCGCTATAACCAAAGAGGTGGTTCGACCAGCCAAGTAAAAATTGCCAAGGAGAATCACAAGAATCCAAGGCAAGCAGTGATAAAAATCGCCTAAAATGTCCTTCACGCTTGCCTTGTAATACAGGACAAAAACTCGAGAAATGCTCAAGATCTTCTGCTGCATTCAATGAGCTACAAAATCTACAGTGACTTAACTCTTTACTAGTCATACTGTAGCGAATCTCAACCTCTCTGGTTAAAATCAAATTCCACCTGAATCTGATGAATATACGTCGAACAGATCGATGGGGATAGATAGTGAAATAAGGGGCCATTACACCTGTTATGTTATGTTATGTTACTTTGCGTTTATATAGCGCCTTATGTACCATTGGTATGGTCTCAAGGCGCTGGAGGCGCTGAAGGTTTGAAATCAAAACGCAAGTGATGCAGGGATTTCTATGAATGAAACACATCCATCGTAGTTGCCCAGTCCTGTCTAAAAAGAATCTGTTTAACCCTACTCGAATTTTCAACCAGCTCTTTACTTGAAAGACCCGGGTCTAGCAGAAGTCCAATGCAATATTCAGATTATGCACTAACATATCTATCACCACCTCCTCCACCTTTAAATTGCTGAGAATGTAGGGTTCATACACAGAACTCAAAGTTTTATAATGAAAAGAAAATATTTCCAAAGATCATGACTTCTAAGTGAAAAAAGGCATAACTCGTATCTTACAGCCGCCAAAGGCACACTGCAGGATTTTTCTCCACATTTGCCCCTTTATAGTGGGCAAGAAATGAAGTGCCCAAGTTGGTAAGATTTCTATGCCATATAACAACTTTGGGACAATTTTCCCTTCATAAAATATCACACAGGGCACAAGTGAATAACTCCCATACCTAGCGTCAACCCGATGCAGTTGGTTACATAACACCGCCCAACGAGATATTAACCACTCCCTAAACAGCATCATATGCAGTTTGGTAAAAATGAGGAATCCCAGATATGTAAAGCTTTCATCCTTCTCAAGGGCTTCTTGGACAACTCGCCAATTAAATGCTTTGACATTTTTCTTATTTGTGCAATGTACGACTTTGGTTTTAGTTGAATTGATCTTTAAACTATGGGCCGCGGCGAAGATGGAAAAAGCATTAATCATCCGCTGAAGGCCAATCGGAGTAGTATCAAAAATTAAAAAGTCGTCAGCATAGGTGTGATGCTGGTAATGCATCGGAGGAACAGGGCCTCCGTATCCTTGTCCTTTACTGCTTTTTATCATGTGTTTTGTCGTGTTTTCCGCGCAGGAGTTCATGCGGGACTCCTGGCGGTGCAGCTCTCTCTTTTGGTTTGGTGAACAGACCCATGGGATACCCTTATGGCACCCATGGGTAGGGGTACAACTCTGTGCCCCTAGTGTATCTTTCTGGGCACCTGTGTGTGACCAACAGTGCAGGATATGGGCTGGTGGCAACTACGTGCTGAATTGACTGGTGCCCTGAGCGTCCTCCATTTTGGGATGCCCAGCTCCTGTCATTGGAATCAGTAGATTCCTGATGGAGACAAAATGGCCCCCATGGCCTCTTGCCTTCCATCGCCTGTTACCTTGATCTTCCCGAAGTCCCGGGAAGCCCTGACTCTGACCCTTCCCCCTGACTGGCTGTTGGGTGGAAGTTCCATATATGGTAGTGTGGGGAAGTGCTGACCAGACTGGCTGGAGCCTTCCCAACAACCGTATATTGTGGGTACGCCTGTGGGTGGGACCTGGGTGAATGGAGTGTGTGACGAATACGCATTCTATGTTGTGGGTGTCTAGTATCTGGTGTTTGACACAATGACTGAGAAAGCCCTGCCCGAAACCGGTATGAATGCAGTGTGGAGTGCTGAATGGCTTGGTACTTGTCCCAATACACATAACTTGTTGTGAGTTTCTGGAGAGAAGTGAATGGCTTGAATGCACCATGTGCCTGATTGACTGCCTGCCTGCCTGAATTCCCTTCACCATGATTGGGTGCTTGAGTATGACCCAGCGGAATGAATGGGAGATCAACAGTATATCTGGGGACCTCTCACTGCTAGGAATCATGTTCAGAAGCTGAAGTCCACTACGACGAGTAGCTGGAGTGAAGCTTGCCCTTGAAGCCCTGCTGGATGAGAAGATTTGCTGTTGCTCTCCTTCACAATCTGCAAGCTGCTGTGCCTCCAAGGACTGACCAAGAGAGGACCTGGTAAGGCGCCCTCTTCCCTAGCTACGAGGGATCATCGTGCACCAGCAGATATTTGCCAAAGCTCCCTGGTAGACAGACCTTCGACAGGCTGCCGACCCGAGACAGGGACTGCCGCGGAATCACAAGGAGAAGCGCCCAGACTGTTGTCCGCCACTGTTGACGACCGCCGTCGCCGACCGGAGCCGCTGTGCTCCCGTTTGCCTAAGAACTTTCAGATCCAAATACGCTCTTGTCCGCATCGTTGCCGCTGTATCCCGCTGGAGAAGGCCTGACCGTCGACGCGCCGAGGAGCATCCGACGGTGGCTTTCCCGCCACCTAAAGACCACAGAGAGGCCGACGACTCGACGCCCTTGCTGGGCCACAGTTCTTCAAACTCTTTGCGGTCCAGAACTATCGACACTGAGGTGCCCCGCACGCCTCTTCCTTGCAGGACGTTTACGCTTCCCTGTCAACGAGCACCGATAGGAACGTCGCGGCCACTTCACCGTCGTAGCTCAACCTGTTCTCTGTCGGACGTTCGACGACCCGTGACTCGTGCCTTAAAGGGAGGGCACTCAAGAAGGGCCATCGATTCCCTGACGAGGAACGCTACAACGCCAGGTACTTTGGGGTTGCAGAACTATTGGGAAGTCTAGTGTGAACAATATATGGACTGGGCTTGTATCTTTATCATACAGGTTGCCCAGGTGGGGGGATCTCCACACCGTACTGTGTCTAGTGGTACGGGGCCAGCATTCTGCCAATTGTTCAACCATCATGCTTTCCTTCCTCTCTCTACTGCTGGTTTCCTCTTTATTGATCTGTGTACCATTTTGACTGTATAGTTGATGCACTTTAATGAGATCTAATAATCGTTGTGGTACCACTTTAGAACTGTATATATTTACCATTGTTGATTTTCCGAGCACACAGCGCGTTATCGTGATATTGCATATACCCTTGAATATTAATTATTTAAAGACTGTGTTTTAACTGATACAGTGTGCGGACATTCCTTTGTGGGTGCTTGTGGACTACACTGTACTTAAGAACCAGCCTGCATCACCTCCTGAGAAGCTAGGCCTTGATTCCTCGACGACGATACCAATAATAGAGAATCTTGGCTGGGGTCCTCGGTGCCTCTCCTCTACCATATAGAGAGCGGAAGTACAGACACCCCCCTCTGGGTTTTTACACTAGGCAAGCCAAATTGGTTTCAAAGTAGAAATTGTAGGTGTAGCCAATGCTGGCTGACAGTAGTCCCTCCTGATTTAATACAATCTGAACATTAGAATCAGTATGTAGGACAATAAACAGGTGAAGAAGCCACTGAAGAATACCCCACCTTTGCAATTTTGCCCATAGTAAACCACGGTCCACTGCATCAAAGGCTGCGAATAAGTAAAATGTGACCAAATAGACCGAATCATATTTCACCTGCCAAACTTGGCTCATAGTGGCATTCAGCAAAAATCTATTCAACACAGTGTTATGATTTTTCCGGAATCCGGTTTGCCATTTTGGGATCCTGTTTGTTGTTTTTTGCCAAGCTTGCAGATGTTGTTGGAGCAGAGCTGAAACTATTTTAGAATCTGCATCCAAAATCACAATGGCCCGATAATTCAGCAGATTGGAGTGGGAACCTTTCTTAAAAATTGATAGAATGTGAGCAGTGGACCAAGATTTAGGGAATCTATGTGTGCTTACTATATTCTTGAATAATGTAGACAAAATAGACATCCAGGTGTTAGGATTGCCTTTAAATAACAACTTTGAAAGGTTTTTTAGGCCATGTGCCCGAGAAGAACTAATCTTCAAAATAACCTCAGTTATTAATTCACAGTCAATTGGCAGTCTCCAATTACTAGCTATAGTACGATTTAATGTCGTCAAGGTATCTACCCCGACAGTAGCCTCTGAAAAGACCTTACTAAAATGGGTAATCCATTGTTGTTCTGAGACAGAGGAGCTTCTGTGTTCTGATTGAGTAGTATCCAAATCATTTATTAAGGTCCCAAAGGACCTTGGGCTTCATTACAGGTCTGGCGGTAACCCTGCTGGTGCTACCGGCGGGTTGCCGCCAGACCTGTAAAAAATGACCAGCGCCTGACTTTCACGTGCCACCAGGCTATTACAAATCCAGTGTCCGTGAAATCCGGCGCTGCTAATTTTGTTAATCCCCATTCCCATAGAGTCCAACAGGACTCTATGGAAGTGGGGACACGAAAGCACTGGCACCATTGTTAAAATTGCCAGTGCTTCCGTGATGGCTTTGCCTACCGTGACCGCTAGTGCCCGGCAGAGTCATACCTGACAGGCACCGTGGCTCTGGGAGGCAAACCCATAGTTTGCCAGTCCGGAAACAAGGGTGCCGGTGAGTTTACGGCACCCTTATTTCCAGAACAGTGAACTCGGTATAAGGCCCCTAGAGTCTTCATTTTTCAGAACCTGGATCATGTTCTCTGCATCCAGTTGAGTACAAAGGGCACGATTGCCCTTCATCCAATTTCTGTGAGATTGCTTCACTTTTATGATTACTGACCACAAAAGTGATGGGTGGAAGGTTTCGAATTAATCTAAACCACTGGCAATTGCTCTGGGCAACCTTCCACACCACTGTTTTTTAGCCCGTCTGCGCCATTGCAAAAGGGGACCAGCCATGTGCAAATCAGTCAGCAGCTGCCGCCACCGAAGGTAGCAACCCAGCCCGAACTGCTAGGCCAGGTCCCCTCTGCACAAAAAACCAAGCAACCCCAGACATGTTTCGGCCTTGTTGGATCTCCTCAGTGAGGTGCAGCCTGGTTCCCTGTGGCGTAGCGAGCAAGGGACCCACGTCTGGGCATACCCTCTCACAAGGAGAAACAAACTGACCACAAAAGTGATGGGTGGAAGGTTTCGAATTAATCTAAACCACTGGCAATTGCTCTGGGCAACCTTCCACACCACCGTTTTTTAGCCCGTCTGCGCCATTGCAAAAGGGGACCAGCCATGTGCAAATCAGTCAGCAGCTGCCGCCACCGAAGGTAGCAGCCCAGCCCGAACTGCTAGGCCAGGTCCCCTCTGCACAAAAAACCAAGCAACCCCAGACATGTTTCGGCCTTGTTGGACCTCCTCAGTGAGGTGCAGCCTGGTTCCCTGTGGCGCAGCAAGCAAGGGACCCACGTCTGGGCATACCCTCTCTCACAAGGAGAAACAAACTGACCACAAAAGTGATGGGTGGAAGGTTTCGAATTAATCTAAACCACTGCCAATTGCTCTGGGCAACCTTCCACACCACCGTTTTTTAGCCCGTCTGCGCCATTGCAAAAGGGGACCAGCCATGTGCAAATCAGTCAGCAGCTGCCGCCACCGAAGGTAGCAGCCCAGCCCGAACTGCTAGGCCAGGTCCCCTCTGCACAAAAAACCAAGCAACCCCAGACATGTGTCGGCCTTGTTGGACCTCCTCAGTGAGGTGGAGCCTGGTTCCCTGTGGCGCAGCGAGCAAGGGACCCACATCTGGGCATACCCTCTCTCACAAGGAGAAACAAACTGACCACAAAAGTGATGGGTGGAAGGTTTCGAATTAATCTAAACCACTGGCAATTGCTCTGGGCAACCTTCCACACCACCGTTTTTTAGCCCGTCTGCGCCATTGCAAAAGGGGACCAGCCATGTGCAAATCAGTCAGCAGCTGCCGCCACCGAAGGTAGCAGCCCAGCCCGAACTGCTAGGCCAGGTCCCCTCTGCACAAAAAACCAAGCAACCCCAGACATGTTTCGGCCTTGTTGGACCTCCTCAGTGAGGTTCAGCCTGGTTCCCTGTGGCACAGCGAGCAAGGGACCCACGTCTGGGCATATCCTCTCTCACAAGGAGAAACAAACTGACCACAAAAGTGATGGGTGGAAGGTTTCGAATTAATCTAAACCACTGGCAATTGCTCTGGGCAACCTTCCACACCACCGATTTTTAGCCCGTCTGCGCCATTGCAAAAGGGGACCAGCCATGTGCAAATCAGTCAGCAGCTGCCACCACCGAAGGTAGCAGCCCAGCCCGAACTGCTAGGCCAGGTCCCCTCTGCACAAAACACCAAGCAACCCCAGACATGTTTCGGCCTTGTTGGACCTCCTCAGTGAGGTGCAGCCTGGTTCCCTGTGGCGCAGCAAGCAAGGGACCCACGTCTGGGCATACCCTCTCTCACAAGGAGAAACAAACTGACCACAAAAGTGATGGGTGGAAGGCCGAAACATGTCTGGGGTTGCTTGGTTTTCTGTGCAGAGGGGACCTGGCCTAGCAGTTCGGGCTGGGCTGCTACCTTCGGTGGCGGCAGCTGCTGACTGATTTGCACATGGCTGGTCCCCTTTTGCAATGGCGCAGATGGGCTTAAAGGGATTTAGTTGAGTAAGAGTGATCTGGGGTTAAACCCACATTGTACAATGATTTTAAAACACAGGGAATACACAAAAAATCAGATTGGATATGTAATGGCTAGAATGTAAGCTTACATGTGAAATAATTGCTGCGAAAAACATTGAGGGTGACTCGATATTTTTTTAAAGGCACTAAACACCTTTTCCAACATATTTTAAGATTGGTGCAATTATATAAACAAACTCCAGCCCTAGAATATTTGGGAAAATTCTTGGATAGTGCCTTCAAAAAAATATCGAGTCACCCTTAATGTTTTTTTCACAGTAAATAGTACGTGTAAATGAGAATGGGTAGCATTTAGTGCTAAATTGTGAAAGTTAGAAATTAATGTATTGCATATTGGCTTCTGAAGATATAATACAATAAAATAAAGCAGCAAAAAGAAGTCTAATATATAATCTGATCAAGTAGTAGATAATATATATTTATATTAGAGATACGAATAGATGGTCTCCCAGTAGAATTCATTATATAAACCCCCCCTTTCCTGGGCAGATACCTCAACAGCAGTGTGTATAAGAGCAAAATAAGGAACACACTTATGTTGTGCACAGAGACACTATGAAAAGATTCGTCCAAGGTGTTTCTTTTCATACACCACCACAAAATTCAGGTGATTCGGGGTCAGGCCTCTGACAAATGCCACCTGCGGGGGTAGGCAATCTCTAGTTTTTGTAACCCAAAATGACGCCTGTAATTCTGCCTCTGACATTAGGTTACCTTTCATAATGCTCCATGATGAAAAGTATAGCGCAGATATTTAATTCTGCTGAGGGCATCTACTGGAACCCTAGCAGCTGCTCCCTAGTTTGGCAACATGCCACTTATAGAGCAGCATGTGCATTGCTGGAAAGAGCCTGCTGGAACCTTTTGTTCAAAGAGCCAGGGTCTGCCCCTAACTCTGTGCAAACCTGATGCAAAATATAATTGTGTAAACCCCAAGGCCCTGTGGCAGTTGGATTAATAAATACAAATAAGTCACATTTCATTGATATGGTGATCCAGAGGAATACAGCATTATACTCGCCACTCTTTTGATTTTCTGTTCTTGTTAGCCTGGGTTTCTAGTGACTCATTCAACTGTCACAGTATTGTTTACCCTAGTCTGGGGCTGGGTTTCACCCAAAGCAATCCATTTAGTTCCATCCTTAGACACTCCCCAGTGTTCTCTCTTGATCTCCTTTCAACTTCCCTGGAGGGCAGGATATTTCCCTGAGCGGTTAGCTCGGAAGATATCTGTGCAAAATGTCACCACACTGTGCTTTTGCGCAGAACAAAAATCCTGACTCCCATTACACCGATTAAGGGGACCAGTGGTGTCTGGGGTGTCCCAGGCTCCCATTGTTCAGGGTAATGGGGGTCAGGTGTTGCGGGGGTCTCCCCCAATTCCATTAGATGGAGAGAGGGGACAAGAACGTTTTTTTAAAAAAGGACTCTGCAGCTCCAGATCCGATCCACGTAAGTGGGAGGAACTGATGCCTCGGGGTCAGATATGAGTCGGCGGCACACACAGAAGTGTGCCACGAAAGGTAAGTAGGGAGGGGAGTGTAAGGCGGGTTGTGACTGTGGGCCAAAGTGATCTATGTGATCACTGCGCCGCACCATAATGGAAGTCGGCTTTTTGAAAGTCGACATTATGGGCGGCGCAGTGATCACATATATCTGCTGGGAGCAAGTGCTTCAAAGGAAAGCCCTGCCAGGACAATGGAGGATCCTCACCAGAGTGGTAACTGATGGAGTCGCTCTTAAGTTAGGCAAACAGGAGGGAGGCAGGGAAGAGCTTTGAGTAGCCCACAGCAGTAGCTGTAGCCAAGAGAGGAGTTCCACTGTTTTGGGATTTCTTGGGCCACTTACATTTCCTGTGTCTCTTTCTCACTTCCGGCATACAAAGGACTCTGGGATTGACATCCACAGGAAAATGCTCTTGTTACTTAAAGCAGCCAAGATTGGACTCTTACATAAAGTTTGAAAGTGACCAATCTGATGAAGAAAATTGAATACATACACGGGTGAGACACACCCTTAAATTGAATCCTCTTTGGACTTCAAAGACGTTTTCACCTTAATCTTTATTGGGGCAAAGTCTGTCTATCGTCCTCTGCCATAGAGGTCAATATAAAGTCAGGGCAGTATATCACAGGTATAAATCGTAATCTCAGAGGGTTGGATGGCCGCAGCCCATGTCACATGGCAATGGCAGAGTTTTGCTGAAAAGACAAATGCTCTATGGAACACATGGCAGTTAAGAACAGCATTCCCACATAGGTGTCTTTAAGGTATGACCCTCTTGATGTTGGCATAGTTGCAGCAGTCACCATAGCAAGGTCTTTCTGTGCAGCTAGAAAAGAGGTGGCTGGGGCTGTAGGCCATGAAGATCTTCCTGCCGGGGAGGGCAAAAGACCAGTCTTACCAGTTGCTCCCAGTCCATATCCTAAGTCCACTTAGTCACCTCCTCCGCCACTGAGGTGCACATTGATCTCAGGGTTGCCTACTTGTGTAGAAAAGGAACCTGAAAAGGATGACAAAGAAGCTTCAGACCTGAAGGATCTTCCAGATTTCTTTTTCTTTTTTTTATTGTCTTAGTCAAGATTTGACTTTTCACAAACCACACAACACAAATTACAATACATTACATTATACCAATTATCTTCAATTGCATTCATAACAATACACATGAATTAATAAACAAGAAAAAAAAGAAAAAATAAAAGATATAAAAGACAAATCCAAAAAACATTTCTCATCCAATAACCTTCTTCAAATATTAAAAAGAATGTGTTTGATTAAGCTGTTACTCATTCTATAACAAACAAGCTGACCCTTGCTCATAATCAAGTCTTATGTCAAGTGCGGGTAAACAATGATCATTCAACTCTTATTGGGTAGTTCGATCTCTTTCAGAAATCTCAGCACTTCCAGCACCAAAAATGTCTCCTTCCCTTCCCAAAGACGTAACCAAAATTCATCAGATGACAACCAAAGGGTGTTATGGACAAAGCGAGAGAAATACTTGTTTCTCTGATTGCTGGTACCAGAGCAATCCATCGACAAATGTCTAACCTAAGATTACACCGATCACAGATACCATCGCTTTCCAGTCCCTTGTTTCTTGTCCTAAGCATATCTTTGGTCACCACTAAGTTGATTCTGAATCTCAGCTTGTGCGTTGAGCCATTTCCTTCAACAATCTGAACCAATGGTCGAAGTGGGTGGGAGTGGTTGGGAGCAGCGCGCCTCTACTTTAAAAAAAAAAGGTTTTACTGTTGCTAAACTTTTATTTTAAAAAGAAAGCATTCCGGGGGGGGCATGTGGCCGACTGCCCATGAAAATGGCCACTTAGCCCCGGCTATTCCATACCCCCCTCAAGCTGCTTCGAATATATGGGTAAATGAAGATTTTTCTCCAGCAACGGGAATGAAGAGAATAGCTGTGGAATAGTTAAGGCATGTCTATGTGCCAATGGAGAAGCGAGTGTGGAAATGGCAGTCTACTGTTGAGCCCTGAAGAGGATGGCACGGGTGGCGGCACAGAGCTGGAGAACATTGTGAGCAGCTTCAGGAGCGCTCAGAGCGGAGCCACGGTAGCTAATGGAGGCCTGCCAGCCATGTGCATGGAAAGGGAAAGAGGACGGGCAGTAGTGCTGGGCGCTTATGCATGGAGATGGTTATTGAAGAAGGCGCACAGAGAGGAATGGAAGCCCTATGTTGCATTCATATTGATGCATAACTAGACACAGTGGGCCAGGTCGAATATTTTCAGTGGTTATTATACCTTTTGTTCTCAAGAGTATAATCTCATTCTAATTGCAAAGTGAGTGCCCAGCAGTTGAAGCCAGACATGGGTATGAGCGCGTAAACAGGCAGGTGGAGGAGCTTTGCAATCATTGAGAGTGTGCAAGAGAGGAACGATGCTCTTTCGGGGAACCTAAGAGCAGGAATGGAAGGAGAGATACACCAGTGACGTTGCAGCTGGGGCGGCGGGCATAGCAAACTACTGCATACTGGGACAGGCAAGCAGGAACGAGGAGGGGACTGAGAGGTGGTGTCCTTAGAAAGAACAGGAGAGGAAAGAGGCACAGCGAAGGGCTGACAGACTAAGCACATGACAAAATGGTGACCAAAGCGTCAGTGGGAGTGGGGCCTGCTTCAGAGGTCTCGAAGCTGGATCTATTGCTGCAACAATTTGCTAAACTTAGTGATGTGGTAACAGGCATGGATGCGAGGGTGAAGGACACGCACAGGGAAGTCTTATGTGTCAAAGCAGAAATTAACAAGTTCACAGAGAGGATTGAAGAGGTGGAGGAGAGAGTGGGAAAAGTGGAGGAGGTGGCAGACACGGTCTTCAGTCTGCAAGCCCAAGTAGACGAGCTGCGCGCAGCTACCAACGAGCTGCAAGAAAGGAGCCGGCGCTGTAATCTCCAGTTCGTTGATTTCCCGGAAGTAGCGAAAGGAGCAGACCCAGTTAATTTCCTGGAAAATTGAATACTAGGAGCCTTGTAACTGGATTTTGGCAGGGCATTAAAAATACAGAGGGCGCATAGAATGCACAGGCGCGAGGAGAGCAATCCATGCATGCCAAGACCAATGATAGCTTGCTTCCTGAGGTACCCGCATGTGCGCCAGATCTTGTCAGTGATCAAAAATAAGTCTCCAGTCATGTGGCAGGGGCACAGGATATACATCTCACCTGATTTTTCCATGGAGTCACTTGACATACGGAAGAGGTTTCTGAACATGAAACCTCTGATGAGAAGGTGGGACTTAAGGTAAGGGATGCTGGAGCCGGCAGGATGTTGGTCACAAAAGATCAGAAGACAAAAATCCTTATGGATCCATCTGAATTATGGGCCTTCCTGCAAGATGTGGACATGCAAGCGATGGACATATCACAACTGCAGAGAGAAAACAAGCAGGGGGAAGAGAGGTGGAAGGGCTGTCAGTGAGAAGAAGGTCGAGTGCATTTGACAGAAACCAACGACCAAGTTGCAAAGTGTTAAATAAACATCAGCAGGTGAGGGACAGCGACTGCCATGGACAGAGCAAGGGAGATGTTGAGGTCTCCACTGAAGAACGAGGCACAGGACCAGTCCATGGGGGCAACCTCATTCACAATCAAAGCTGATGAGATACCCAGAGTCGCTCTAAATAATCCTGAACTGAAGGGAAGATCAGAAGGCCTGGCAGAGATTGCCATGTATAGGAGCTATAGCAATGGGACGGTCTTATTTCGCTGGCACAGTAACAGGGCAGGATCAAATGCTCATTGGGGTTGAATGGAACCTGCCAATAGACCCTTTTGTAGACGAATATGATAGGCTGAAGAATGGAAATAGGAAGGATAGCGACACACTAAAGCAACTAATTGTGACCTACAGCCTGTGTGACCCCTGGAGGTCGCTAAATCCATCAAGCAGGGAGTTCACTTTTACTTTATAGGTCCATGGCACAAGGTCACGCATCTACTACTTTCTATTAACCATCTGAATGTTCCCTAGTGTTGGAATGTGAAATAATACCGGGTGGGGGGTTGCTTGGGTGTTCAGACCATGAGGCGTTGATGATGGTTTTGGATATGGCCTTAAAGAAGCCATATGTGAGGAGATGGATGATGAGTATTAGCATAATTAAACACCCACTAGATAAGCAAGCTCTTAAGGGAGTGATACAGGAATACTTTGGTATGAATGAAGGGTCGATGAACAAGGTTAGTAGTTTATGGGAAGCGGGGAAAGCATACATTAGAGGGATACTGATACAAAAAAGTATGAAGAGGAAGAAGGAAGACAGAGAGAGGCAAGATTATCTTGAGAAAGAAGTGGCCCGGCTAACGCATCTGCATGATAGGAATCCTACCATGACCAATCTGACCGCGGTAAGGAAGGCGAGATATTAATTAAATGCGCTTTTCACAAAAAAGGCTGAATATTCTTTGTTTCGACTGAAGGCTACTCGCTAGGAGTAAGGGGAGAAGGCAGGGTGGCTACTAGCAGCCCAATTGAGACACAGGGAGGAACAAATTGCAATTCCCCTTATCAGAGATTCAGAAATGGGGAAAATATTATAGACCTGGATGGAATAGGCAGCACCTTTCGTACATTCTATGAGTGCCTGCATACAGCGGAGACACTCCCAGACCTGAAGGAGGACAGTTTTATGAATGCCATACCCCTTCCTACTTTGGGGAGTGTGGATACAAATATGTTGGGGGCCCTGTTCTCGGTAGAGGAAGTGAAGGCGGCCATAAAAGGGATAAGCACCAACAAGGCCGCACGGGAAGATGGCTTTCCTATAGAGCTCTATAAGGTGGCAAGTGATAAGCTAGCAGACATGCTGACACGGTTTTATAATGAAGCCGAAAAGGAAGGGTCGATAAGGCTGGAGTTCAATAGAGCATTAATAGCTTTGCTTCCTAAACCAGGATGGGACCTCAGAAGTTGTGGAAGCTATCGACCAATCTCGCTAATTATTGCAGATTTTAAGCAAACGTGTTAGCAACAAGGTTTATGGAAAGTGATTGCTAAATTGGTGCACAAACGCAAGTGGGGTACATGCCTGGCCACTGGCCAGAGATCGCATGAGACTCTTATTACATACAATTTGGCAGAAGAGGGAGGGGGACCCAGGAGTAGCACTGTCTCTAGACGCTGTTAAAGGGTTTGACAGTTTTTAATGGGGCTACTTATTTAGAACATTGGAGAGGTTTGACCTGGGAAGAGACCATATGCAAAAAGTAATATTGCTGTACTCTCAAACGACGGCAAGAGTGAATCCGGGAGGGCACATCTCAGAGTACTTCCTATTACAAGGGGAACGAGGCAACGATGTCCACTGTCCACGCTAGCATTGTAACCACTCGGCCAAATCGGGAACATAGAGGAATAACGAGGATACAGAGGCTGGTTGGAGAAGTGAAAGCCCTGCTTTATGCAGATGATATAATGCTAACATTAGCTAACCCAAGATCGGTCATACCAGCGTTAATGGGGGTCATACAGGCTTTCTCCACCTTCTCATGGTACAAGATCAATTGGGATAAGTGCAAAGTGATTCCGGTGAACGCAAACACATCCAAACAGGATGTTGCAGGGCAGAGGTGTAAGTGGAGAGGACAACACAGCGAAGGAATGGAGCGCAATCTGCCTGAATATGACCAGATGGGCATCGCTGAACTTATCTATATGGAGAACAGTGCAGGTAGTTAAAATGATGATATAGCAAAACTAAATTATGTGTTCAGTGTGCTTCCTCTACAGTGAAAAAGGAACAGTGGCGCACTCCTAAATAGAATAAAGATTCAATTGGTCAGGTAGACAATTGAGGAAAACTTAGTTGAATTTTCTAGGTGCGGGGGAGGAACTCGGACCTTGGCACAGAGATCCTAACACAAAACAGAAAGGGAAAAGAAGATTCAACCTGGGAATCCTCCCGTCCCCTGCACACTTTCAGGTGTTGGCATGTAGGCAAATACTGTGAAAATTACAATAGTATTTGAAACAATTTTGTGCATATTGTAGAAACAAATAAATACATCACACAAAAGGGATTTTTAGTTTAAAGAATATCAATGTAATTAATTCATGAAAATATATGTACAGAGTGTATCAAAAATATAAGTCAATGTACAGAGAAGCAAACAAAAATGAGTCCGTTTTTAGAGGCGACGCGTTTTGAGGATTAGATCCCCTTCTTCAATTGGCCAAGTACGGACTGTTAAAGAAAACACAACAACACAATTGCATTAATAAGATCCACACATTTTGCAATTCTAATTCGTTGTCAATTGTTTAACTAAAGGAAAACACAGTTACATATTTCAAATGAGCCCATATCAGTTCATAAATAATTGAGTTAAACATTTTAGATTGAAAGAAAACTGATCAGTTTACATGTATCTCAAGGTATATAAAAAATATTAATAGTGTTGTCATTAAACCTATGCATTTACAGTCACTCATAACTGATTGTGTTCTAGAAAGAAGAAAATCCATTCAAGGCAACACCACAGACCAGCGTCAAGTGAAAGAAGTCAACCCCTACTGACATAGAGGGAGTATAAATATATATAGGGAAACGAAGTTTGTACGATGACATACCTGTGGAAACGAAATAAGTAAGGTGTCGTCTCTCTGTATCACATCAAGGCTGTCAAAATCTAATAATGCGCCGAAATTCCAAACTCAATGTAATGCGAATGGCCCTCGAGGGAACCCTGGATGTATTAAGGTCTATCTCAAGGTCTATCTCAAGTGACAGCATTTTCGAGGGATGCAGGGAGTGAGCCGGATAGGGTGAAGCTGGAGCAGATGATGGGATATGAGAAAGGGTCGTTGGTGATGAATGGTGGCAAGGTTGAGAATACAAAGAACCCGATCACTAGGGCTACCGTGAAAGCCTGGTTGAGTAGTAACTCATTAGTTAAGTTAGATGGCTACTGGCATAGGGAAACCCTTGCCTGGAACAATAGAGTGATACAAATAGGAGGGAGGTGTGTAAAGTGGCAACACTGGGAAGCCAAGGAAATACGCCAAGTCAAAGGTATATTCAATGAGGGAGGGCCCCGCACTTATCAGCCACTAGCAACCAGATACAACCTAGGCCCCTCTGAGTGGTGGAGGCATATGCAGACGATGCATTGTGTCACTAGAGTGCCGAAGGATCGCCTGCATGGGCTGAGAAGATCTCCAGTAGCAGAGGTCGTATGGAATAGGAAAGGGGAGAAAGTGCTAATAGGGACACTCTATGCTGTATTGAGAGATTTTATGTATGAAAAGGGTGCAAGGGAGGGCATAGCGGAGAGGTGGAAGAAGATGCTCAGCACACAACTTGCGGAGGAGTCAATGGATAGTATCCTGTAGAACTATGCCAAGGGGTGCAGGGAAGTAAGACTCAAGTCGATGCAGTTTAAAATACTGCACGGGGGGGGTACTGGACTCCCAAGAAGATGGGCAGTGTGGGTAACAAACAAGCTGTGTGCTGGAGGTGTACTGCATAGGAGGCTGATCATCTGCACATACTGTGGGCCATCGCAAAGTTACAGGGCTACTGCACAGCTGTGCAGGATCAGCTACAAATGATGTTGGGAAAGGCGTTGGCCCTAGCCCCTTAACCTTGCATACTGCATGATGTGTCCAAGGTGAGCGGCCTTACAAATCAGGAGATGCTTTGGCTCAACTCTGCCTAAATGGTATCCAACCAGTGGATACTTCGATTGTGGGGCTTGGAAAGATACCCCATAGTAGTCAGATTCAGCACACATGGCGGCATATGAGAGGCTGATAGATAGAGCATGAGATAGGGAGGTAGAGCTTTTGCAAATGTGGGGTAAATATATCAGTCAGGGAGAGAGTGGCGGAGGCCCGGCCCACAAGAGGCCAGAGGCGGAGGTGCGAAGACAGTATAAGAGTGGCCAACTCTACTGATAATTGCATGGCCAGGTACGTGATCAGGAACTATCATTGTGTAAAAGATGTGTTTTTATCCTAGGCCATGGCTCTGGAGGAAGCCTGTCATCAGGCTCAGCTTGTTTTTGTCATCCAGATGCTCCCAGTTTGATCTTGCATATTGTTTATTGCTGCAGCTGCGTTTGTATGTTTTTACTTCTTTGCTTTTATGTTTGCTATGGTTCTGCTTATGGCTTCATGCTGATCATATTGCTTGTCCGTGGTCCAGTTGCTACATTATGCACATGAAGGCACTGGGAGCTAAACCCGGCGGGTGAGGATTCACGATGAATCGTTTTACGGTAGACGCGCGCATTACAGGCAAGAAGACAACGAACAATGGAGGCCGGTCTAGAATCTGATGATGTGAGCAGACGTTTGGGCACTGGAAGGAGGTCCGGAGGGCTGTAGGTTTATTTTTTATTCTTACTTATTGTCCTATGTCTACTGTTAATACTATTTTATGTATAGGGCAGATGGTTGATGTTCTGCAGAAAATCAATAAAATCTATTGATAAGACTAAAAAAAAGCAATAAAAAAGCAAAGAGTCTGATGGTCTAAATAGTTTTTGTCATACATGTCACTCTTGGCTATGAAGCGGCCAAATAACTTAGGGGAAGATTAGGAATCTCAATTGGCTGGAGACATAGGTTAAAGATCACCATGCTTTACTGGATCACAATAGTAATAGTGATCATGTGAAACAAATAAAGAGTGCTGGAGAGTCTATGAGGTCTGCCCAGTTGCCCAGACTTGGCAAAGTGATGTCAAGTTATTGCATTCTAGTAATGTGAGGCATAATGTTATGAAGCTAAGAATTAAGCGCTTAGAAGCGTATGAAATTTGAGCGGCCCGGAGGAAGACCAGTGGAGAGGGCAGAGTATGTTGGTTTTGTAAAACGAATGAATTCATGTAAATCACGAAACATACTAATTGCACTTATTTGCACTATATCCACATTCAAATATTATGTGATTTTGCAAACGATTTCATTAGGGCAGTTATGGTCACAAACAAATTGTAAGAATTTGGTGATTCATTTGTTTGGGATTGTTTAATATGTCATCACCAGATTAACTGATCTGATATCCTATTTAATCGATTCTGATTTTATGTATATAAGGTTTTTATAAACCCCTTTATACTGAGTAAAAAAGTGTGCAATAAAATAATAAAAACACATTTAAAAAATAAAGTTCAGTTTTAAAATAAAAGTGTAGGAAGAAGTTGAAACTTGCCCTTCAACGCACTGCCCTCAACATTCCCTTAAACAGCAGGTGTGTTTGTTTGGGGGTTTGGATTGCACATGGCGATGGGGTTTGTGGTGAGCGGGGGCAGGCCAGCAGGGAACATAGTGACACTACTTTTTCATACACTTCGACCACTGGTCTGAATATCAACATACCTCATAGATCTAGATCCCAACACTCTGAAGTGTGGATCACGGTCCATTTTATTGCACTCTGAAAATGAATCTTATTTTTTTTTTTTATTACTTGTGTATAATCAAAGGAAATTATTTTTACAAGGATGAGTCAACGCAGAGCTCACCACGTATACTGCTACTATCTTGCAAGTAAGGTAGTTCGTGCAATCATTAACAGAGTGTTCGAAGTTGATTGCATTTAAGTCGTACTGTTGAGGTCCACAGGGTCTAGGTGTGTGACTTGTCATCTTTAGCCGCCCTGGTGCGTTACATCTCGGATATTTCTTGCATAGTCGGGAGGGCCGAGATGTGATCCGCTGGATAAGCATGCTCTTTAGCATTTATTTTTGTAAAGGCCACTTCCAAGAGTTTGGAGGTAGCTACAGCCCAGCGTGTTTTTTCACCCGAGATGAGGCGGCACCACCATATGTCTTCTTCCACCAGAACAGAGTTGCCCCATAAGGGTTCCAAGTAAGCCAGGTGTTCAGCTTTGAGAATGTGACAGTTTAGTAAGAGATGACGAATTGACTCCGTAACACCCTCAACCTGACACAACCTGCACATGGTTACCGCGGCCTGGTTTCTTAGCCTCATGATTTCTCTTGTATGGAGCAGGTTCAGTCTTGCTCTTAGGAAGAAAGTTCGTAGCTTTTTGTTTGGAAATTTTTCACAGTAGGCCAGAGGCGATTTGAGCCTGTTGTATGTCGGTGGCAGGTGATTTAAAAATTTGATCGCTCTGGCTTGCTCACCTGTAGAGATCCAGTCTTGGTTTTTCAATTTTTGTGACACTCTTTGTGGGTTGTTTTTCAGGTCCTCTGTAGAGCAAGCCACTTCATGTAGATTTTTTTCTTGACAGGAGATCCACTTCTTGATCTCCGGGCATTTTGTTGATTCCAGCTCCTTATTGATAATATTGAAAATTGGGAGTCCGTTTTGAATGAGAGTCTTTCTGAAGATAGCCAGAGAGGCGACGGCGACCGTTGCTTCCAACGAGAGTAATCCCAACTCTCTTCTGATGGCTGCGATAGGAATAGAGTTCGGGAGACCCAAAGTTGTTTTCCAAATGTAGCCCTCTAGCTTAGGCCAAATTGAGCTGGGCATGTTGATAGTGGCCTCCATACCATATGTGAGTGCCGGGACTACTTTCCCCTTATAGAAGTTGATTGTGGGATTCCAGGAAAATTTGCCGAACTTGCGATCGATCATCTTCATTTGCGAGGTCAGATTTTTCGCTTTCTCCCAAAGATGCAGTTGCATTTTAGTTTCCTTGGATGACCCATCGATGTAAGTTCCCAAGTATTTAAAATGGGGAACAACTTCAATACGGCAATTGTTCACTGACCAAGAATACAGTGTTTTTTTTGCTCTCGGATTCTTGGCAAAGATCATAATTTTTGTCTTAGCGTTGTTTATCGCAAGGTTATTGACGGCCATGTAGACTGCCAAGTTGTCGAGTTGGCGTTGAAGGCCTATTTGCGTCTGGTCCAAGAGGATCATGTCGTCAGCGTAGAGGATCCGGGACAGCGCGGTGCTGCCCAGCTTTGACGGAAAGCTGCGAACCGTTGTTTCAGATTCTTGGAAGTCTCCCAGAAAAGCTACGAAGAGTGCAGGCGCCAACGGGAAGCCCTGTTTCACTCCTCTTTCTGAAGGAATTCCGTTTGTAAGAGAGCCTTGTTTGTTCAAGCGGACACGTAGAGTGGTCTTAGAATGGAGAGCTATGATCGGTTGAAGGATGTTATCTGGGCAGCTCCATGCCTGTAGCTTTTTCCATAGACGCGTTCTGTCGACTCTGTCGAAAGCCTGCAACAGGTCTATAAAGGCTACGTAGGTAGTTGGTGCCCCCCGCTTTATCTTGGCCTTAAGAATGCTGAGAATGAGGATGTTCACTCCCGTCCTGCCGTTCTTCTTGAAGCCCGTCTGGAATCGGTCTTCACAAGGTGCGGTTTTGGCCCAGCGCCGAAAGTGGTCGAGAAGAAGCGTAGCGAACAGTTTGCCCCTGATATCTAGTAGGGCTATCGGCCTATAGTTGGCAGGATCTTCTCTGCTTCCCTTTTTGAAGATCGGGATCACAACGGCTTCCGTCCATGACAATGGTATCAGTCTGGTTGCTCTGCAATGCACGAACAGGAGACTGATGAAATCTGTCCACTCAGCAGTATGTTTTTTTAAGTCCGTATTCGTAAGCCCATCAGGTCCCGGAGCTCTCGATATTTTGAGCTTTTGAATACAGTCAAAGATGTCAGCTTTTTTTGAGACATCAACCCATGGGCTTTGGTTCGGTTCTGGGTCTGGGGTTGCAGTTGTAGGTGGAGTAGCGAAGAGCTTAGTGAAGAAATCAACCCAGGTGGCTGCCGGAACGGCATTGATCATGTTGGCTCTTGTGTCGCCTTGCGAGGTGTTGATCAGGGCCCAGAAGTCAGCAGATTTTTTCAACGCCAGCGTTCTCATCATGTTTTCTGCATCGATTTGGTATAATGTGGCCCTCCGTAGTCTTATCCATGATTTATAGCTTTTCTTTTCTTTTGCCCACATTTCCCAGCCCAGAATGGTGTTCTCGGCTTTGGCAGTACGCTTCATTTTTCTCAGATCCTTCTTCTTTTCTGCTATGACTTTGTCATAGGAGTGGTTGAAGGTACCGTTAGGCTTCTGACCCTTCTTCTGGCTAGACTTGTATTTAGTTAGAAGGGGGATGTAGTTGGGTCTCCGGAGTAGGTCGTCCGGTGTAATATCGTCCTCACTGGTGATATATTGTCGAGTCATCGCTCTGACGCTGGCAGCCGTCAGGCGAAGGCGCGTATGCTGGGGATTTACTTCCACTGACAATGTATAGGAGGGGTTTTCTTGAGAAATGGAGGACCAGGTAAGGGTGAGCATGTTATGGTCATTAGGGAACGTTTTGATCACCTCGAAGCTTTCGATCTCTGTGGACATAAGTTCGGAAATAAAGATATAGTCCAACGTAGCTGTTGAAGAACCTCTTTCCCAGGTTGGAATTTGCGGGAGCCAGTCTTTGATCTATGCCGCGTTATGTATGTTCCTGGCCGACATCAGTTTCATCCAGGCCTCTCCTCTCATTTCTGTTGATACAGCAGCTGCTGGTTTCGGCAAAGCTCCTTTTGGATGGGGACAACTGGCGTTCAAGTCTCCACAAATTATGAAATGGTCAATTTTCCACTCGATAACAATTGTGTCGATAGTTTCAACCATGGATTGGCAGAAGGCTGTAGGCGACGTCCTTTGCGGGTTCCAGTATACAGTTACGATTGCCAAGTTGGTCACCGACCATTGGTTTGATGGTTCCATAAGGTGTGTCCATTCGATGACAGATGCCAGTAGCCCGTAGGATCTCACAATGGTACTGACAATCCTTAAATTGTGGCCTGTTTTCACGGCGATGAGTAGGCCTGCCGAGGGGCGCCCTAGAAGGCCCCTAACCGCCGGGGCAGTCTCAATCTCAAATCCATCCATGGATGGTTTCTCTAGGAGCCACGTCTCTTGCAGACATAGAATATCAAAGCGGCCCAAGTCCTCACTGTTGGGATCCGTTAAGTGGGCATGCCCTCTGGTGTTCCATGAGGCTAGTGACAACGACTTTTTGAGAGATGGAGGTCTGGCTCTGTTAGATGATTGCTATTTACTCCTGCTTGTGGAAAGGGCTCCTTTTAGCCAGTGCCATGGGCCAGTTGAAGACGGGTCTTTGTTGAGATTAACCGGAGCACCCAGAGATCCGGTAGCTGGCAGTTGATTCATGCTATTTGTGTAGCTGTTAAGTCTTCTTCGTGGGTGGGAGTTGTCTCATTTCCTTTCGCTTCTTTGCTGCCCGTAGTGTCTTGAGGTAGAGTGGACCGACGGGCTATACCTGGATCTATTATGAGGACCTCGCGGTAAAAAGACCTCTGGTTCGTCAGCCGAGTATTTGCGATGATCGTTCGTGTCTGGTCTCCTCTTGTGGGACTGCGACTCTGTTTGGCTCGGTATTCTTCGTACTTCCTCACAACGTGCCCTTCCCCTGTCAGGACTCACCCTGAAATGGGCTTTTAGCTCCGCTCTGCGAGTGTATTGGTGATCTGGTGAAGTTCGTTTATCTTTTGTTATAGTGCATGAGTGATCGCCCTCAGTGCCTTTATTTGTTGATGAAGCTGAGCTTTTTATCTCCGATAGGAGAAAACCGGCTGATTTTAGTTCGGATTCAGCTCTCCGAGTTAGGTGTTGGATTGCGTCTGGTTTAATGTGCAGATGTGCTTTCGCCTTATTATCTTTATGATAAGGTTCGATTAGTTCAAAGTCATCTGTTATCAAGGTCTTTAACTCAGAAGTGGATGCTGTAATTTGTAGCACCGTTCTTCGATTGAGCACCATATATTTATCTCTATTTGAGATCTGTTCAATTTTGAATATTCAAGTGTTTTCCCCAATTCTGCCAGGAGCTTTTATTTTTCCTGGAGCTCGGGAGAGTGGCAGATATTGTGCCGGCCGGTTTCCATGGGCAGATTCAATTGGAGAAGTCGTTTGTCGTTTGGGTGCTAGTGAAGATCTTGTTGGCGACGAAGAATCATCGTCCAGTGTGGGTTGCTGATGTGAGAGCCCTTCTCCTTTTCGAGTTTTTGCGAGATGTTGAGGTGCTGGCTTCTCCGGAGAAGTTATGTTCAGCCGTGGTTCTGTGTTTGCGCTATCCTGCCTGTGCCTCAGATCCGTGTGGCTGACTCGGTCCAAATGCTGAGGAGCGTTGGTATCGAGGCTAGGATCGTTTGTGCTTTTGGGGGAAAGGGTTAGATCTATCGGGTGGGCAGCAGACATGGACGCTGGGGCTGAAGTGGCAGTGTCCTTCCTTGAGGTAGTTTTCAGTGTGGACGGAGTGTCGTCTGCATTGCAGTAATGTCTATTTGAAGGATTTGGTCGCTCTTTTTCAGCTAGTTTAAGAGCTTTTTTCTCTGGCTCCGGCTTTTGCGAATGGCCAGCGTTATTGGCGATCGTGGTAGTGCTCTTCGTGCATGGTCTATTTAAGGTTGGTACAAGATTCATTTTGTTCTGGAAAATGGGAGCGAGCTCCTCGTTCCCTTTTGCACTCGCCGTCTGTGTTGATTTGGATTCTTGCCGCCCCGATGGCACGGGGTCTGGGCTTGTGGCAGCCGTACCATAAACTGGCTCGAGATTGGATCTGAATTTATGTGTTTCTGCAATATCGTATTTCAAGTCGATGGCCGTGATGAAACCTTCCAGATATGACAGCTTCGATTGAATAATTGCCAACGTTGCTGTGTTTTCTCTCGAGGCGTCGCCTATGGCCTCGTAGAGTTTGCAAAATGGGGCCATAGCAATTGTAATGGCTGACATTATCGTAGTCATGTCTCGCTTATGGTTCGGCGAGTCCTTTAGTGACGATTTTTTAAACACAGTTTGACTTCCCTTTTTTGTTGGAGAGTCTCTACTGTCTGATCGTAGGAAGCTTGAAATTGAATGCCGCCGTTCAGGTAGCGAGCACCCTGCCTCTGGGAGATTGAAGGTCCTTGGCGAAGAGTTCCATGGTTCGTGGCTTGTGACTGATGGTAGTACTGGAGCAGTTGGATAGAGTTGAAGGGAAGGCCGGGCGTTAGGTGTGGCCACGTGGGCTTTAGTCCAAGGTTGAGGGCTCAATCTTTTGGTGGCGGGGTATGCTTTGGGCTGTAGTAAGTCCAAAATATCCAGCATTCCCTGCTGGTGCGTTCGCACTTCTGTTAGCGAAGAATCCCTTGTTGTTCTAGTTGCCAGAGCCTCTGGGTTTGACGATGTCAAAACTTGGGCTGTTTGGTGTTGACTACGAGTCTCGTTGACTTGTGAGTTGGTCCCGCTCCCTTTAGGCTGTAATTGCTCCGCAGTGGTCATTATTGGAAGTTCAGGTTGAGCAGTGAAAAATATGTCGGTACATATTTCTTGTGATTGTTGGCCTGGCAAGTCGCCTATCTTGTCCGTTGGGTCAGATTGATTTCCAGGAAGTGGGGGTGTGCTGATTTCCTCAACAGGCTGCCGATAAGGGAGTTCTGGGGACATATTGGGGACAGATTGATTCTCAGGAAGTGAAGGTGTGGTGATTTCCTCAGCTGGCTTGCCGGTGAGGGAGTTCTGGGGACATCGCATTCTTGTTTGGTGATTGAGACAGTAATGTTTTCCTGCATTTGGCTGAGGGTGGAGTCTCATCCAGTGCCTCTAGAATTTCAGCGTCTGAAAGTTCAGAATCGTTAGATAGTTTACGCTTTCCTTGTAATTTAAAGAAGTTCATGAGAGCGTTGGAGAGCAGCGGGTTGGGAAGCAGGCGTTTCCCAATAGACCGTTTTTTGAGAGGCGATAGTGAGGCCGAACCTTTGCCTAATTTGATTTCTTTTATTTTCGGCTCTTTTTTTTTTGAACAGTGGTTTTATCCGCAGAACAATGGGCTGGGTGAAGTTTGGATTTGGACTTCCCTCTTTTGGAATATTGGGTTCTTTTCTTACAATTCCCTGTGTTCTCTTTGATGTTCAGGGTAGATGCCTTAGGCTGATGATCGCCGTCATGGTCCGAGTTTGATGGCCAACTGACATTGTGAATGTGGGCATCTCGATCTAGGTCCAGGTCCTCGGTCTCCTCTTGTACCGGATCCAGGGCCCGGGACACCGGTGCAGCAGACGGAGGCAAGTTTGGCTTAACAGATGTCTTCGATGGAATTGGAAGGGGAGTGGATAGAGCTAGAAACGCTACTTTGGCCACTTGAGCAGCCGCTCCCTCCTGCAAGTCGTTATGCACCAAAGCCAATGTGGTTTGTTGTGACATTGATCTTGTTTGGCCTTCCTGTAGTTCGGTTGCGAAGGCGTGTTTGGGGCAGTTTTCCTGGTCCTGGTTACAGGTCTTGGTCGTCAGTGTGGAATCCACTTCTAACTGGAGTGTCACGCCGATGTGGCCCCCAGCTGTGCCGAGCAGTTCCGCTGGGGATATCAAGTCGGCGTCTTCTGCCACGGACCCCGCCCTCAGACCTGCCGCGAGGGATCCTCCGATCCGCTCCACGGTATGGTCACTCGCCGAGGCGGTACCGGGGTGGGGGGCATTGGCAGGAGGCACCAACTGGGCTGGTTGTGACGGTATGCGTCCCCCATCCTCTAAGTCATGCCGCCTGGGCGCCCGGGCAAGGGAGGAGAGAGCCCGGGAGTCTTCGGATGAGTTGAGGAGTTGACAGTTCAAAAAGGCATCAGGCGGGCTCACTGGCGGACTCACTGTCCTAAGTGTGGGGCAAAGGCTCAGTGCAGAGGGAGAGTTGAGTGTGACCAGGGGATTTCTTTTCACATGGCTGGGTAGTTTGCGTGAGTCAAGATCGTCCTCCATAATAAACGCAAGTTATAGCACTACCGCCGCCTCGCTCACCTCGTAATCAGGTTGCTCCCTGAATGGGACGGTGGCCAGCAGGTTGACAGCAAGTTGACGATGTTGAAGCTCGTGGACCAGCGACCAGCGACCAGTGCAGACTGGTACTCTGCACAGTACTCCGCGCGCGCTCCGCGCTGAGGAAGAGTTTTTATAGCCAGTAGAGCCTGTTTTTCTTAACGAAACAGGTAAAAAAAGCAGAAGCAGCAGCTCAGAGAAACACGTCCTTCTCCTCCGGTGCAGACTGGTACTCTGCACGGTACTCCGCGCGCGCTCCGCACTGAGGAAGAGTTTTTATAGCCAGTAGAGCCTGTTTTTCTTAAAGAAGCAGGTAAAAAAAGCAGAAGCAGCAGCTCAGAGAAACACGTCCTTCTCCTCCAGTGCAGACTGGTACTCTGCACGGTACTCTGCGCGCGCTCCGCGCTGAGGAAGAGTTTTTATAACCAGTAGAGCCTGTTTTTCTTAAAGAAACAGGTAAAAAAATTTTTTTTAAAATAATAATAAAAAAAAGCAGAAGCAGCAGCTTAGAGAAACACGTCCTTCTCCTCCGGTGCAGACTGGTACTCTGCACGGTACTCTGGTAGTCTAGTTGTTATACATTCAATCCATTATGTGGGATATTCAAATCCAAAATTCACCGAGGTTAGTTTTTTTCACGAAAGACACCAGCAGGCGTAGTGGATGCTCCAGGGATCAGAGCACAAACCACCAGAGGCATGGCTGCCCCACACACTATAAGGGCACTCAGTTTTCCAAAATGTGTCTGTTGAAAGCCTGGCACTATTTGCTGTAAAAACATGTTAGTGAATATGCTAAGTCAGAGTCAAGTGAAACCATTGTCTCTCGTTAAGTCACATTCTTCAAAAAGGCCAGTCCCAACCTTAATTGAACAGCAATGTAAATTATTCAACAACTGGCAGACACACTGAAAAAAGTTAACACAAAAAAACTCTAAGGCAGTAAAAGCACTTCATGCAGTACGATAAGCTATGATACAGATCATGAATATATGTCTAGAGATACATGATAACACATGGTTGCACTTGGCAAAAGGAAACCTTGTAATGTAGTAAGGGCACACTTGCAGTACAATGAGAGGGTGATCTTCATGGCGGGACTGCGGACCAATAGTGGCTCTAGAAATGTTTTTTAAAGTGGCCCTCATATCAACATATACTGGAAGCTTTGTCACACATTCTTTACTTCATCCCATTCAAAAGAAGCCCATGGCGCAGCCCACCGGGAAATCTGCAGAGTTCCCTGGAGGCCGGTCCACCACTGGTGATCGTCAGCGGTAAATCACCTCTAAAGGCAGATTCCGGGGTAATGGTCTTAATGGGAAGTAAGCAGACAAAAGGGCCAAGCGCTGCATCAAAATCAACTAATGGACTAAGGTCACATGTGCGTGTATGTGCATGTGTGTAGGTGTCTGCATGCATGTGTCTGCATGTGTATGTTTCTATGTATGTGTGTGCATATGTACATGTCTGTCTATGTGTGTGTGTGTCTGTATGTGTGTGTGTGTATGTGTGAATTGGTGAATGTGTTGTATGTGTGTGTGTGTGTGTGTGTATGTCTGTGTATGCGTGTCTGTGGTATATGTGCATATCTGTGTGTGTGTGTGAATTTGTGAATGTGTGTCTGCGTGTATATATGCATGTCTGTGTGTGTGTTGTGTGCATGTGTGTTGTATGCCTGTGCGTGAGTACAAGTGAAGTGTGTGTATATATATATTATATATTATTATGTTTCTGTGTGTGTGCGAGTGTGTGTAGATGAAGTCAGAGACGATGATCAAGTTGTGCAAGGGTGTGGAGGGGATACAGTTCTCTGAGCTATAAAGGCGGATTATAAAGGATGGGGCACGTCTCAAACTGTAGCATTCTAACATGTACTCAGTGGACACAAAGAAGAGGGACGGAATCACCCTACAGTTAAATACCTCACAGTGACACGCATGCTCCAGTGAATGCTGTAGTTCCCAGCAGTCACCATGGTCCTTACTCTTAAATAATGACATAATAATCCAGTATGCATACCTCAAATGTATTCAGCCCGGTGTATTGCAGGGCCATGAAGTGAACAGGCGGAAATGAATGGTGATCAGGGAGGGACTTTGTAAGGGAGGCAAGTTGTTTGGCACTCGAGGACAGATCTGAAGATGTGGGTGGTGATACAAGATTGCAAAGAAACAAGGATAACAATTAGGAGTGAGCGAAACAGGCAGCCCTCTTTGGGTTGATGAAAAGTTGCATGTCAAATGACGAATCACAAGTACTAAGATAAATAAGGGCGAGATGAACCCTGACATGTTTCTCATAGCGTTAAAGGTACTTTGTGCATTAGTAAATACTAATAATACAGCGCAGAAGCAAATCTCTAATTAAAATAGCAGATTGAAACTAAAATACCCTCTTACATCTTTGCTGTGTACGTCCCTGCAAGGCAGTTCACAGAAGAGCTGGTCACTTTAGAAGGCCCGAGAGGAAGAAAGTGCAGGCCATGTCCAGTTCTGGCCAATCATGCGGTGTCCTCACCCACAAGTTCCCTAATGGTTTCTTATAGTCCACTCGAAAGGACCTGGTCTGTAAGTATTACAAGGTGCCCAGATATTCTTTCTGGGCAAACTGGGTGGCGAATTCCAGATTTTGGTTTTGGAGAGCTGACTCATTAGTCTTCTGCAATGCCCTATTCCTGCTAGCCATGAGGCTCATACTTGATGACACATCAATAAAGGTGATCAGAAGAAAGCATGAAGAACTGAGAATCAGGAAACCTGTGCCTTTTAAACCTCAAGTAGTGATTGCAGCAATCATTGTATTGGAGGCAAGAAAGCAAGCCATATTGCTTTCACGCCTCCCCTTTCGGGGCACGGAGTGCAGTTTACATACCCACGTGCTATCTTCCTCCCTCTCGTGTGAGCACTACTCGTGCATGACATTTTCATGCAGGCGTAAAATGAATGGATTCGTATGACATCTGCATCGAAATATCATCTGCTAAAGGCCAAGCGGATTCCATAGCAATTCATTCGTAAATGCAGCGTGCAATGCCTCATTTTTCAGGCAACGGTTACTTTTCTGCAAAATGGAGAGTAAAGGTGATTTCTCCATGTTTTACTCTTCTCTTTTGTACTGCACCTTAAAATTGCACACAGTGGACCCAGCAGCACCGAAAGGCCAGTTGATAGTCCCCCGCATGAAATTAGCATGCGTTTTAAAATGACACCCTAACTGTCCAAATGCAGCGTTCGTGAAAATGTGATCCACAGGGACATCAATCGCTAATTGGCTAGTGTTGAATCTCTAGCAAATGTCTGTCAGCTTCACTATTGGGAGAACTTTGCTCAAAAATCTCTTGCTTTGCTTTGGAACATTTGTCCAGCATTTGTTGGAGTCTCTCTTACTGTCATCTCAACTCTTACTACAGACAGGCCCACCGGGATGGGTATATGTCCATGCCAGTGTCTAAGCGGTATTACCCAAATTGACCTTTTACAATTGACCTTTTGCACAATTGACCTAATTATAGTGGTCCTAATTGACCTTCTGCACAATTGCCCTTTATATTATTTTAGTTATTTTATATATGTATTGGGTTGGTTTTGGATTATAAATAATATAAGGGGATTGGGTGGGGTGTTGCAGGGGGTTTTGGATTAGGTGGGGAGTTTCTAAATTAGGTTGATTCTCCCGAGGTCAATTCTCCCAAGGTCAATTAGTATACAACCGTCTAAGCTAAGGTAGTAGTCATACAAAACTTTATTTCGGCCCAAAGCCATAAAAGTAAACATAAAAAGAATAAAAATCACAGACAAATGGCAAGTTAAAAATAAGAACTCACACAATATTACAGAATGAAAATTGGCAACGGAGCTACCTTTAACAGGCCATGGTCATATTAATTATAGAATAGCATTAATATAAATTGGTAAGAGATTCCAAGATGGCCGCCCTGCTGTGAGGACTTGCTGCTCTGCGTTCCTCCCGATAGGCCGACATAAGCAGGCCTTCTGGCTTTTTATATGCAGAGCAAGTAGTTGTGACCAAGAAAAGGGGGCACAGCTGATGTGATCGTGGAGTAGGAGCTCGCCCGCAGAAGCAAAGTGCATGACATTGGGCCAGTAAGGTGAGGGAAGCACCAGAGCTGACACCGATAAAGTTTGGTGGGTGTGGCTCCTCTTCTCAAGCTTGTAGACACTGCGGCCGGAGATCCTTTAACGACGTGCAGAAGGTGAAGTAGTGTAAGCGCTCAGTGGCTGAAGGATGGTGGAAGCCCAGAAGAGTGTTTGAAGAGAAGGGAATTGTATTGGAGAGCGAGACCAGTGGAATTTCCGCATCGGCCAGTGGAATCTCGGCATGGCCCGTGCCCGGAGGAGGCACCATCTGACTAGCAGTGAAGAGCGACGGTGATCGGAGAGGTGAGCCTCACCCTCTGCTCTTCTCCCGTCCGCCCTTGCTTTTTTATTGGCCCCTCAGTGCCTGCAGGGACGATTGGTGGCCCGGGGTGCTATTTCTGGGGGCCTGGATCTAATTTAGATGGGAGAGTGCGAGGCCCAAATTGGATGCTATCTAAGGGTGCCTCGCCTTCCCTCTTGGAAGTAGCACAGAAGGAAGGGCACACAGCCTGAAGTGGATTTTGAGAAAGGGCACATCCGCCCTCTTCGGGGAAACATGCCTGGGAAGGATGAATTAGCTGGCAAAGCTTGTGTTTGAGAGTGTGGCTCTGCCCCCCTCTTCTCCCGTAAGCAGGCACCGGTGACCAGTTCATCGATAGGATTAGTGAGGGGGGCCGCATCCCCAAGGTGTGAAGGTCTTCTAAGCTGAATATCTAGCTTGGAGTGCTGCATACCTCGGTCAACGCAGAATTTTCAACTATATATAACAACCCATTGGGGATCAATCCAGCGGTGACCCATTTTTGATAATGTTTTGCAGTACTTGAAGCAGTGCTTCTAAGAGTCTTAAGGGTGGTGGACACCTTTCCCTGTAGCAGGGCCAAAAGCAAAGAACTCTACCATGCGTGTTGCTCTGTTTCTTGGGAAGTTCTGCGAGCAGCGAGGAGAAAGTTCCCAGATTCCAGGGGCCAAGGGGAAGAATGCCCAAGCCAAGTCTAAGCTTCTAAGCTATCCGCAGAGCCGCAGGGAGGGCAACTAAAATGCTATTGGCATCAATCAAGAAGAGAATCCACCTGTGGGCGAGGTGGGGTAGTTCTAAGAGTTTGACAGTGAGGTAGGCCCCCATAACATGGCCTTGAACAAAGAAGAATTGCTAGAATGCCTCAAGGGATTAGAGGAATGGATGGTGACCTCCTTCCAGGACCAGATGGGAAAAATGAAAGATGACTTACGTTGCTCTCTTCGGGAAGTGCAACAAGAAATAACAGAATTGGGTGCCAGAGTTGATGTGACTGAGCGTGGACTGACGTAGGTACACGAGAAAGTCAGGCAGAACAGTGAGCTTCTGGAACCGGTGGCTAGAGCCACACACAATCTTCAGTCACAGGCAGAGGCCCTTGAAAAGCGTTCACATTGGTCAAACATTAGGGTGAAGGGTCTTAATGAGACGATCCAGGAGGAAGGCCTGAAAAGTACCATCCAGTAATGCTTTAGAAGTCTATTGATGGATACACAGCCGAAAGAGGTGCGGATAGATCGGGTCCACAGAGTAGGACCTAGGAGATCGGGCCTGCGCTAAGACCACGAAATGTCCTGGTGGCTCTTTTCTCTTACACTGTGAAGGAGGACGTACTGCGAGCAGCCTGTACCCAATCAGATATTAGGGTGAACAGGACAAAAATTCAATTATTACAAGACCTAGCAGTATCTATGTTGCAGAAACTGAGAGCAATGTATCCAGTGACAAAAGTCCTGATTGCAAAACAAATCCCTTACAGATGGACATTTCTATTTGGGCTCCTCTTCTCATGGGATGGCAGGCAACATCGTGCAACTATGTGTGAAGAGCGACTGGCAATCATGAATTTGGAAGAAGAGGGTGAAGATATGGTGCAAACTTCTAACGTAGCAACCATGAAAGGTCCCAGACACTGGGAATGGTCGAAGGCTTGGGTTCACCGTCGCAGTAGAGATCTGAAATTAAAAGGGCCAGTGAGAAAAACTTGTGATACAGGTAATCTGGGCAAGACCAATACTTAAATCTGGTTCCGTTGGGTGCTTGGCTAACAATTGATGTATGAGAATACATTGTTATTAAGAAGATTCCAAGTAAATGTCAATGGGCCTCATTACGACCCTGGCGGAAATCGCGGTGCAAAATGCACCATGGAGCACGGCGGAAAGCTGCCGATAGCGCCATGGGGGTTGGTGGATTTTCCGCCCCATTCCGACCTTGGCGGGGCGGTAAATCCCCATCCCCCATTTTACCCTTCCCCATTCCCATTTTTGCCCCATAGGGTATAATGGGAGTGGGGAAGGCGTTAATTACGCCACCGTAAAATACGGTGGCGTAATTAACAACAAGGTCCCGTAGCGCCATGGATTTCTCCGCCCGGAAAAACCAGGCGGAAAACGCTCCATGGCGCTACGGGAACTCGTAGTAGGGCGGACGGGTCCGCCGCGAATAACGCTGGCGTAAACCCACTCCGCCAGGGTCGTAATGAGGCCCAATGTCTGGAAGTTTGGGACTGGAAAGGGCCTTACTGGAGGATGAGAAGATTGTGGTTTATATGGAATCTGACAGGGGGAGTAGGGTGCCCCCGCAGGAGAGGACCCCAGGGTTATATTTGGTCTGATGCCCCAGGTTAGTATCTGAGGTGGTTTGCAGGAACCTTCGCCCAGACTGGGAGGGGAGATGGGTGGGAACGTGGAAGGCTTTGAGGGGGGGGGGGATTTTATGGGGCACACAGTGGGAGGGGGAAGGGATCTTATAGACGAGTATGTCAATTATTATATTGTCCCATAACGTCAGGGGCCTAAACTCCCCTGTGAAACGCAAGAAAGTGGAAGGCCAGGTGAGATTCAGTCAGTCGGATATAATCCTTCTCCAAGAGACTCACATTAAAAAGTCTGATAAGCTAATCCCCAGGTTTCAATACTTTACACATCTATAGAAGGCACATGCTTGTGATGCTGGAAATGCATCGGAGGGACAGGGCCTCCGTATCCTTGTCCTTTACAGCTTTTTATCGTGTGTTCTGTCGTGTTTTCCATGCGCAAGTTCATGTGGGACTCCTGGCAGTGCAGCTCTCTCTTTTGGTTTCGGTGAACGGACCCATGGGATACCCTTATGGCACCAATGGGCGGGGGGGTAGAACCCTGTGCCCCTAGTGTATGTTTTTGAGCACCTGTGTGTGGCCCACAGAGCAGGGTATGGGCTGGTGGCAGCTCCGTGCTGAATTGACTGGTGTCCTGAGCGTCCTCCATTTTGGGATGCCCAGGCCCTGTCATTGGAATCGGTAGATTCCTGATGGAGACAAGATGGCCCCCGTGGCCTCTTGCCTTCCATCGCCTGTTACCTTGATCTTCCCAAAGTCCCGGGAAGCCCTGACTCTGTCCCTTCCCCCTGACTGACTGTTGGGTGGAAGTTCCATATATGGTAGTGTGGGGAAGTTCCGACCAAACTGGCTGGAGCCTTCCCAACAACCTTATGTTGTGGGTACGCCTGTTGGTGGGACCTAGCTGAATGGAGTGTGTGACGAATATGCACTTCTTGTTGTGGATGTCTAGTTTCTGGTGTTTGACACAATGACTGAGACAGCCCTGCCCGAAACTGGTATGAATGCAGTGTGGAGTGTTGAATGGCTGGGTACTTGTCCCAATACACATAACTTGTTGTGAGTGTCTGGAGAGAAGTGAATGGCATGAATGCACTATGCACCTGATTGGCTGCCTGCCTGCATGAATGCCCTTCTGACCGATTGGTTGCTTGAGTGTGACCCAGCAGAATGAATGGGAGATCAACAAGTATATCTGGGGGCCTCTCACTACTAGAATTCATGTTCAGAAGCTGAAGTCCACTACGAAGAGTAACTGGAATAAAACTGAAGCGTAACCTTGAAGCCCTGCTGGAAGAGAAAAATTGCTGTTGCTCTCCTTCACAATCTGAAAGCTGCTGTGTCTCCAAGGACTGACCCAGAGAGGACCTGGTAAGGCGCCCTCTTCCCGAGCTACGAGGGACCATCGTTCACCAGCTGATCTTTTCCAAAGCTGCCTGGTAGACAGACCTATGACAGGCTGCCGACCGAAGACGGGGACTGCCATGGAATCCCAAAGAGAAGCGCCCAGACTGTTGTCCACCACCGTCGACGACCGCCGTCGCCGACTGGAGCCACTGTGCTCCCGTTGTCTAAGAACATTTGATTCACGGAAGCGCTCGTCCGCACCGCCGCCCGCCTTATACCACCGGAGAAGGCCAGGCTGTTGACGCGCCGAGGAGCATCCGCTGCTGGGTTTCCCACCACCCAAAGACCACAGAGACGCTGACGACTCGACACCCTTGCTGGGCCACAGTTCTTCAAACTCTTTACGGTCCTGAGCTATCGACACCGAGGTGCCTCGCATGACTCTTCCTTGCAGGACGTTCACTCTTCCCCATCGACGAGCACCACTAGGAAAGAAGCTGCCACTTCACCGTCGTAGCTCACCCTGTTCTCCATCGGACGTTTCATGACCCGAGACTCCTGCCTTAAATGGAGGGCACTCAAGAAGGGCGTCGATTCCCTGACGAGGAACGTTACAACGCCAGGTACTTTGGGGTTGCAGAACTATTGGAAAGTCTCTTGTGAACAATATATGGACTGGGCTTGTGATATATGTTTATTCTACAGGTTGCCCAGGTGGGGGGATCTCCACACAGAACTATGTCTGGGTATCGGGGCCAGTTTTCTACCACTTGTTCTAACCAACTGCTTTCCTCTTATATCTATTGTTGGTTTCCGTTACAAACTGATTTGTGTGCCATTTAACCGTACAGTTGATGCACTTTAAAGAGATCTAATAGTAATTGTGGTACCATGTAGAACTGTATATTTTCCATTATAGATAACCGAGTACAAAGTGAGTTTTCGTGATATTGTACATAACCTTGAATATTAATTATATAAAGATTGTGTTTTAACTAATACAGTGTGCGGACATTCCTTTGTGGGTGTTTGGGGACTACACCCTACTTAAGAACCAGCCCGCATCACCTACTGAGAAGCTAGGCCTTGATTGCTCGACCACGTACCAATAATAGAGCATCTTGGCTGGGGTCCTCTGTGCCTCTACCATATAGAAAGCAGAAGTACAGACACCCCTCTCCACTCTTTAGAATGCTCAGGGAAAAACAGCTGGGGTGTTGATAGGGTTTAAACACTCGCTTCAAGCAAAGGTTATGTAGATCCTGGCTTATCATCAGGGGAGGTTCATATTTGTCCAGGTGCAGATTGGTCACAAAGCGCTGACCGTGGGAACAATATATGCTCCTAATTCTGGCCAAGAGAGGTTCTTATGTGGCACCTTGTTGAAATTAGAAGGGTTTGCGGTTGGGGAGATTATCCTCTCGGGAGATTTTAACTTGGCATGGGACCCAGGCGTCGATAGGAGTGGGAGAGGTAGTCAAGTGGGATGACCCCCATCGATCCTCCTTAAAGATATATTTGGGAATTTAGGACTCAGTGAAGTATGGCGGGCTGCAAGGGGGCAGGAGAGATGGTGCACATGTTTTTCTCATGTATATCAAACCCTTTCGAGAATTGACTATATTTGGATGTCAACATCTATCCTTTGTGAGGTGGAGGAGGTAAATGTAGGAGCAATTGCAATTTCCGATCATGCTCCAATGACGGTCTCCCTTAAGAGATGGGCACTGCATAGGAATTTGTGGTCGTTTCCTAAAGAGCTAATGTCAGGCACAGCAATTGTACAATTATTGGGGTATAAAATAGAGGAATCTTTTGTACACAATGATCATCAAGAGGATTCACAGGAAAGCATATGGGAAGTATTCAAAGTGGTCCTAAGAGGAGATATTATAACGCTTAAGGCCCAAAAAACGGAAACTGAGAATAGCTGTAGAATCAGAGTTAGAGGGCCAACTGAGCAAGGCAATGCAGCCACTGACTATGAAAAAATGCAAAACCGCTTAAAAGAGGGTAAAGGAATTCAGAGGCCAGTTAGATCTATTACGTACTCGCAGGGCTGAAAAATCCTTATTACACATTTGAGAACTCTATTATGTAAGTGCCAATAAGGCCAGCAGGATCCTTGCCGGGCAAGCACAGAAAGCCGAAGCTAAACACATTATAGCGTGAATAAAACAGTCAGATGGTTCTCTAGCTACAGAGTCTGGAAGGATAATGAATTCCTTTGATGCATTCTATATGACGTTATATACATCAGATAACCCAAACCATGCAGTAGTGACACAATTCTTTAGTCATCTTGTGCTAAATAAAATTGCACCATCTGATAAGGATCTCCTGGAAGGAGATATCACCAGTGAGGAGGTGGTGGAAATAATAAAAAACCTGCTGTGTAATAAATCCTCAGGACCAGATGGGTTCCCGGCGTCTTTCTATCAATTATTCTGTAGCAAACTGAGTGCTAGACTGGCGCTCCTTTTTAATATGTTTAGACAAAGGGGATGGTGACCCGATCGATGACAGAGGCGAGGGTAGTACTCTTTGGCAAGCCCAGCAAGGATTTAACATTGTGCGGATCCTATCGGCCTATTGCGCTTCTAAATCTGGACGTGAAGATTTACACAGGCATTCTGGCGGCCAGACTATATCACCTCCTTCCTGCTTTCATTGGAATGGATCAGTCAGGCTTTAGAAAGGGATGACAAACCAGGGACAATACCAGGAAAGTGTCTCACTTAATTGAGAAGGTGGGTATCAGCCTGATCCCAGTACTGATTTCTCTCGACGCCGACAAGGCCTTCGACCGGGTCGAGTGGCCTTTCCTGTTCAAGGCAATGGAAGGCATGGGGCGGGGCCAGAGTTTTTGTAATATCGTAGAAACTAATTATAGAGATCCTTTGATGCACTCTCAATTAACTCCCAACTATCAAACACTGTGCGAATCACCCGGGGAACGAGGAAGGAATGTCCATTGTTGCCCCTTTTATATGCAATTTACCTATAGTTCCTTTTAATATCTATTCGGAGTAATGCCTCAATTCTGGCAATGGTAAGTGAGCTCTCCATTATAGAGAAGGTGTCCGGGTCGAATGTAAACCAATCTAAATCCAAACTATTAAGGTTGGGGACCCCAGAGTCTCAGACAGAGGATCTCTCTCTGATATCACCTTTTAGAATGGCCTAGAAAAAGGTAACTTATTTGGGGTTTAATTTGGCACCCACTGTCTCAGACCTTTCTGGAGTAAATTACCCAGCACTAGTTGCTAAAATAAAAATACATCTCCAAAAATGGACCCCCATGCGTATATCGTGGCTAGGGAGGATAGCTACAATTATAATGATTACTCTCCCTCAACTATTATATCTTTTTCAAACATTTCCTATTGAGGTTCCGCATGCATTTTTTAAAGCACTCAACAAAGTAATATTGCAATATATTGGGCAGACTAAGCGACCGAGGCTGGCCTTAACATTGTTGATGGCTCCAAGACAGAAAGGTGGTTTGGGACTTCCGTATTTCTCAAAATATTCTGAAGCACCTGAACTGCGGGTCCTGCGGGAATGGCTCAGGATCGAGGTGATGAAGCCATGGGTGAGGATGGACCGGGCAGTGGCCACCAGTTCCCTGGAGGGACTCTTATGGTTAGAACAGCACGAGATGCCGCGAAATGTGAGACATAGTCGCGTATCATTGGTGACATGTGATATATATTGGATCGCCTCCTTAGGCAAGGGTACTTGACTGCCCATCCTTCCCCATTCACCCCTATGTTTGGATACCCGCAATTTTCCCCAGAGATGGTAGGTTGTAAGAAAGTGGGTGATATGCTTGAAGGGGAGGTTATGGCCTTTAACGAATGTAAAAAGCAGCTCGACCTGAAGGAATGAGACAGGATGGAATATAATCAGCTGAGGCACTGGTTGAAACATCCAGAAGTCATTAAAGGAGCACTTAGGGATCTCACACAATTTGAGAAATTCATTGCAACACATACAGGGGAGAAGCAATATGTATCTGAATTATATTCTATCCTACAAGAGGAGGGAGCAGATCATATTTGGCCCTACATGCAACAATGGGATAACTCTCGGGGTGAAGTGATTCCGAGAGCTTTTTGGTTAAATCTATGGGATAATGTTCCTAAGCTCACTAGATCTATACAACTTAGAGAGGCGTGGTATAAGATCATGGTGCAATGGCACTACACACCTGAAAGAATGCATGCAATGTTTCTGGGAATAACTCAGGAATGCTAGAGGGAATTGTTTTCAAGTGCCCTGTTTTTCTTTTTCCGTCTGTACATTTTGAAAACTTAATACAAATATTTTTAAAAATATGCAAATAGATAGAAACCATTGATATACAAACAACCACCCAAAATAAAACTATTGAACAATATATTTCATTCTTAGGTACCAAACTCTTTCAGGAATTGCAGGAATTGTGAGTGTGCCTGAAGGTCTGCTTTGCTTTGGTTGCATGCAATGAGTTTTAATGCAACTATAGTACTCTTTATAAAATGTTTTTCATAGTCTGGAACAAGCCATTTGAGCTGCAGATACCTATGCAAAGGTCAGAGGAACAGGAAATATTTTAGATCTTCAGTCCTCTTCTCACTAATTTTACACACTGACGTGTCTCCTCTACCCCAGGAGCTTGTAACCCTTGCAAGAGGAAGTATTCCTAGTCTAGCTTTAAGAAACAGGGTTTGTGCCTCCTTATCTTCAATCAACGTGAGATACTTTTCTTGACCAAAGGATTGTTTCAGGTAAAGATATTTCACCTTTGTGCCTACCGGGCCTACGTCCAGACACCTTGAATTATAATACCAATCCTTATACTTCTGCTTGATATGATCTTTCATGGTCAAATTCTCTTGATGCGCAGCAGCAAGGATAGGGGAAAGGCCACGTTTTCCACTCAGACCAATCACATAGCTAACCCAAGGAAGTGTTCTAGCACCATCTTGTGCAAGAACATCCAAAAGGGCTTCTTTACACGTTAGAAGGGACGGCATTATACAAGGCTTCTAAAAGTACAACACAGGACGCAACTTGGCATCATGCACAAAGCCGTCCACCCCTAACTCCAATTTCAAATAAGCTAAGGTGTTGTGTGTAGTGCACAGCTGCCATTGGGTTGTTTTTATGACGCTATGTGTACAGAGCTCTATAAAAGGATAATGACAATGTTTCTTAACAGAGATGTTATTAATCAAATAACCAATTTTTGATGGTGATCTATGTGGAGAATCCTGCAGATCCCCCACTAAAACCCTACATAGTGTCTCCTCCCAAGTGGCCAGGAGAAGGCAGATGCTTCTTGATCCCAATCCTGGGGGGTGGTGTACTGCAGGAGGATCACCTGGGTGGAGACCAGGCCCAGGAAAGGTGGGAGATTGCGCACAGCGAGACCCAGTATTTTTCCTTAAAGGGGAATACTGTTAACCCAAACTTAAAGGAAGAATTGACTTATTGCCATTTTGGTACATCTCGATCCTCTAGTAAGAGTAAAAAGGTAAAACCCGGAAGAGTGACTCCATTTTGTGTTGAACCCAAGAAACCAATCTTCTATACACCTAGAGCCCCATATCCTCCACATGATCAAAAGTATTCCAATAGGACAATGACCATGTAATGTGAGGAATCTAAGGGCGTCCTTGCTTCTTTCCACAAAATATCCTCCTCCCAGGGGGCCAGGGAAAGGCTGTCGCTATCGGAGACTGACCCTGGGGGTGGATATGTGAGGCAGGATCATCTGGGTGGAGGAGTCTAGAGGAGTGAGGATGAGGCACCCTTGGGTGAGACAAGGTAACCCCCATTTCCCGTTAGTAGTGAACCCAACATCTCCCAGGCCTTTATGGGTTACTATCAATCCACTCCCTATTCTATCCATAAATCATCTACCAGTGAATGTCAGGCAGGTACTGAGACGAGGAAGAAACACACCAGAGACATACTTTCAGCCACCATTAACACAGAAGACAGAATGATGAAGAAACATGAGCGGTCTTGTTCTTGGCCTCGTTGCTATGGAGACAGGAACTTTAAAAATGGCTCAGCTGATAGGACAGCGTAGAAGCCCAGATAGAGGCAGAGAGAAAAGCCCAGGGAAGCGCACAAAGCAGAGTTCCTAGGCACAAGTTGTGGTGGCAATAAGACACTTTCCAGAGATGTTGGATGGTTTGGAGAGTGTGGTCTGTTGCAGCGAGTGTGAGGGGCTTCCTGGCAGTCTGAGGCAGAGCTGAAGAAACAGTGCAGCACAGAGCAAAGGTACCGGGAGTGTCGGAAGAACTCCCAAACCATCACAGGTGCAGGACTGCTTACAGCAGCCTACCATAGCTCCAACGGAAGCAGCGGGGAAGCGAGGAAGCCGTCGAAGAAGCTGTACATCCGAGGAAACCAGTGCGAGCAGACCCAAGTGGAGAAGAGTCTCTGGAAAACCGCAGAAAGCAGACCATGATAAGACCGGTGAGTCTGCCTGGGTGAAAAGGTGGCCATGGTCACGGTGGATGGGCAGCATAGTGGAAAAGACTTTGAATTTTTATCTGAATTGACGATAAACAAACCACAATGTGAAATCATAGTGAGTATATTAAGAAACCATGAACACCTGCATAATCAAGAGTTGAATAAGCAAGCACTTCCAAGGGTTCAATAATCAAGCATTGATGAGAGTTGAAATAATCAAGAGCCAAGAATTAGGCAAAAGCAAAGATACTTGTAACAAAATCTATATGCAAAAAGAACGTTGGAGAGGACGCCAGGTGTGAAAATTACAAACTGACACAGTGAATAGGTTTCCTAGCAGGAGAGTGTACTGGGAAGTTTATGAGGAATTTTTCAAAAGAACTGTGATAATAATTGGATTTCTTAGCAGGAGAGTGTACCAGGAAGCCTATGGTGGTTTTACAAGTGAAAGCCGTTGTACAAGTGAATGATTAACAAACAACTCAAGCTTCAAGGACACTTGAAAGGAGATTAAAGCAAGCCTTATGCTGAAGCTGAAACTGTGGCAAGATATTTATGAAACGGATGCACGTAAAATTATTCGGTTGCCGGACCTGTAATGGGTGGACCGTGTGGTACAACAACTACGCCTAGACCGAACACATCCACCTAAAGAAAAAACAACTTGTGATTGTTGAGACTGAATAAAAATAAAGGAAGAACATCTGTGTGAACCACAATTAAGGAACTGAACTTAATGCTTTGGGACATTGAAGATCCCAAGGAATGGTGTTTTTGTGAAATCTTGAAAGACTTGAAAGCATGAGGAAGGGAACTCCTCTTTTGGAGCCTGAACAGTTTGAATCTTGGGGGAGGTTGAACACTTTTCCATTTAAGAGCTGGAAGAAGCTCTGAACTTTTATTTTGAACTCTTTTTTGATGCTTACATCCTACACGTTCTACACAATTAGATGTGAGGGCAAGTATAGGTTCTGGACACAGACAGCTATTTACTTTGACTTCCTGACAAAAACTATCCTTAGTTTCAGTTAGGTAGGGAAATCCACCTTATCAAAGGGCAAGTTAGGCCTTCTTCCAACCTTCTTCCTATTGGAATAAAAGTGTCTAGTCCAAATTTCAGTCAGTTGTTTGTGTCTGCTTCACAATGCCTTCACAGTAACGTTTTCTGTCCCTTCTGTCTCTAAACCATATAATTCTTCTCTTAATAAAATCTGGGGAAGAACATCTATTTTAACATCCTTTGAAGAATTAGAGAAATTAAATGTTTCTAAATCAAACTACTACAAGTCCCAGAATCCCTTAGGGACAGTGAAGAGGAAGAGGGCTAAACAGGCAGCTAGGAGTCCAGGTCAGGCCGGCAAGCCTAATGACTCTAAACAAGGTCAGGCATTTAATCATAAGGGCCTGCACCTGAACCAAATCAACCCACCTGAGGGGCATAAAAGGCCGCCTGAGAGAGAAGCAGTAGAAAGAAACTGGGGCAGGAGCTGGAAGGTCTGAAGTAGCAGAAGCAGAAGAAGCAGAGCACTTAGCCAGCAGATCACAAGGAGGTGTGACCACAACAGGGACTCCAGAGTAGAGAGGCAACTTCCAATTGCAAACTCTGAAATGGTCCTCTGCTCACAACCCCTAAATAGCTGTCTGTGGCAGCTCTGGAGAGAAATGCATGCATCAGGCAGTCTTACCGCAAGTGGCCAAAATGACCAAAAAGAAATTACTGAATGGGAGATTTGTTCGAATTTTGGTCGTGCAAAAAGTTTGTATGGCCGAACATTTTGACCAAATCCCCCATTCGGTGCCATTATAGTGAACAAGGGCAGCCGGGGCTGCGGAAGTGTCCCCCACACCCTTGTTCACTAATGTTTGCGGGGCTTGCAGGGGTGTCCCCTGCAGCCGATCGCATAAAGCACAAAAAATACAAATAAATAAATAAAAGGAACAGACTCTGCGGCACCAACTCCCAATCACGGAAGTAGATGGGAACAGGCGTTGCAGGGAGACAGTGAGTGGCGGCACGCTGCATGGTAAGTAAGGCGGGGTGGGAGTGGGTAATGTATTTCATTTGGGTTGTTTTACTGTAATGGGCAAACTGTATTTTTGACCAAAACCAATGCAGTTTTTTCATCTGCGGTTTTTCTATAATGGTAAAACAACCCAAATTCGCTCTTTCCAGGTGTGCCTCATTGCTGTGAATTCAGAGCTGAAGTTGCAGTTGTTCCTAAAATCCGTGTGCAGAGTCAAGCTGAGGGAAGCTGCAGAGTAGGAGACTCTCCCTTAATGAGGCCGGATCAGAGACAACCGTGCAGCAGAGGGGTGTGGATCCCAAGAATGCCCGCAGGAGTACCAAGAGTAGAAACGAAGTCTGGAAGCTGCAGCAACCCGCAGTCATTATAATTGGGAGTCAGATAAAGAAGCTTCGTACTCCTGAGAAGCAGACGTTTGTTGCCGGTAACTGTAGCTAGCTTTTAATTGAACTTGCGTTAAGGTATGAGCGAGTAGAAATCAACTGCAGAAGTGGGAAGTCTTTTTATCAATGGGAAAGTAACACATGCTTAACTGAAATGCTTGTGTTTGATGAAAAGCCTTTGTTTCCCTAACACCAGTAATACTTAGTTGGCGAGCGGTCGCGTGGCTCTTGTTAACCCAGAGATCGCTGCTGGTAGCCTAATTGAAGCTAAACTGACTTTACTGAAGAGTTGCAAGTATTGTTTAAAAGGACTGCATCCATTAGACAGTTTTCTGATACCTTGGAGGCTTAGTGCTGACCAAAAGGTGGGAACGAGTCTCTCTTTGAAGTGGCCGTTTAATACTAAAATTCAATACTGTGTGCCTAATTTTTGTTTAAAATGAAGATACACATCTGGCAACACATCAAAGGCTAGAGCAGGAGATCATAAAAGTAGTATAAGTTGAAGCCAGAACAAGCATTACCCAAGCCCATAGAGAGATTTCTATGAAAGTAAAACCCCACCGATATAAGTACTGTACACCAATGCTCTGAGGTTGAGGAGTGTATTGTTACCCAAGAGCCTTCATCCAAAGCTGGGAGAGTGGCCCAACCGCTTTGGGGTAACCATTGAAGGCAAGGTGTATACAAAGCTGGGGAAGGGAGCAGGGTACTTGTTCAGCAAAGTTGTTTTTATATCTGTATGGCAAAGAGTGTTTGGAAGAACGGTGCCTGGCGCGGCTGATCCTAGGTGGTGCGGTCTTTGGATAGGGGCGGATCTTGGAGGCGGAGCCGAGGAGAGCGAGGGGCACTGCGGGTGACGTGGGAGGAATTGCACGAAACGGAGATAGAACATAGAGTGACGACGAATGACTCCGCCTATCAATAAAGCTCCCGCAGATACAATAAAGCAGGAAGGAAAGAAGCGCACATTAAAGCGCAAAATAAATAGAGAAATGACACCGCCTCAAACGAGGTTGAGGAAAAAAACCACGGAGACTTCATCCCAGAAATTAGCAAATACAAGCACATATAAAAGCAATGGGAAAGGGGTAGTAGAAGCCATTACCACATGCAATGGTGACACCCCAAAGAAAAGCGAACACATCGGAATAGCAAGTTTGGACACATCGACTTCATTCTATGAAGTCTCATTAAAAGAAAGTGAATTATGCCCAACAGTAGTACCGGACCCAAACATGCCATGCCTCAATAATATAGCATTAGAAAATATTCAGAAGCCACAAATGCTGAGTACATCTGTGCATGCGAAAAAACAAATTTGGGAAGCGAAGCAGAGAATAAACCCTCAGGTGATACAAGTTTAATATATAAAGCTATACAACATCAAGACCCTGAAAATAAAGAGAATAACAATCAAGAGGAAAGCCTGATAAAGGACAAAGAAGAGGAAAATATAGAGATGGAAGATGAAAAACCTGCATATTACCAAAAAGGGAGAAATGAGGAATATATAACATCAAGAGATGGCACAAAGACAACGCCAGTTAAACTGGTGGACAAATTTCATGAAGATGGGAAAGGGAGAAAGGCTAAGCTAATAAAGACTGAAGCCAGTACGGCTGGGGACTCTACCAGTAGCGAATTGCAAAGGAATGTGCCCGATATGGGCAAGACCAATGAAAAAGTAGACAATAAACAACAAGACATGCCACCAAAAGAGAGAAAAGAACTAACCCAACAAGAAAAGGCAATGAAAGCCCAAAGGAAATGGCAAGCCCTGTGCGAGAGCCGAAGACATTCACAACAACCTGAGAAAAGAAAGAAAGAGCAGACGAACCCCAGAGCAGCACGATTGTCACTAGACATAACAGAAATAGAAAATCTCATGAGAAACCATGAAAAAAGAAGAGAAGTATTTGGAAATATACAGCCCCCTGCAGAGAGAACAAAGAGAAGTACTGACTCCTGACTGACAGATGGATAAAGAACAAACCCATAACGAACAAAACAACAAAAGTAGTGACAGAAAATAGCGATATCCACATTAAACGCATCCTGAACACAAAGGAAAGCCTTATCAAGATGAAGAGACCTCACAAAATAAATGTAGATGCAAATCTATCCACAACCAGGAAATAACATCTATCTCAACTTCAATGCTAGACTTACAAAATATGCTAATAACAACCACAACACAATCATTGATCCCTTATATGAAATTACAAGAAGCACTCACAGAGATGATAAAGGATCAATCAACTCTACTCACTCTAATACATTCCAAACAAATTTTCCTAGAAAAATGCACAAATAAAATACAAGAACGACTAGAGTTGGAAATTCAAGCTAGCTATATGTGGCAAACTACATTATTTAAGATTGCACGGAGCGACAGAGCGGAGAAAACAGATCTGACACAGGCTCTGATAAAAATGATGACATCAAATAATAAACAGCCGAAAACCATCACGGAAGAATGGCACAATCACAATCTACGAAATGACCCAATGCAACAGCAGAGACAAGAGAACAATAATAGAACAAATCAGACAAATAAAAGGGAGGAAGAAAGAAACACACATCACACTCTTCAAGAGAACCTGATTGATTTGAGTGAAGATGATTCTTCCACAGTAAAGGTGGATAAAGCTGCGCTAAAACCAAAATATGATCACAGAGATATAAAGAACAGCAATAACACAAATATGAACTCGAAAGCCCCTGAGGCTTACGGGATCTTCACAAAGGGAAATAAGACATTAGCAACCAAAGATTCAACCAAAAAGAGAGCACTCACCAAAAACAAAAGACAAAGAGTATCACAAGCTTTCTTGAGAAACTTGACAATTCCAACAAAGGAGATCCAACAAAGTGAGATGGAAAAAAAGCAATTGAAGCTAAAACCAACACAGCATGGGGAAAATTAATGCAATAACATCAAAAGCGAATACGCAGACACCCGACTGCTATATTGAAGAGAGTACAACAGAAGAACTGATGGAGCTCTCAATATTTATGGAAGAACCGACTGACCAATCAGAAGAAGCGCAAATCCAAATGAGCGAAGAATCCATGATCATATTGGATCAATATGGCGAAAATACCACCCAAGAGAGCTCAGGGATTGAGCTGACATGGGACGAGATATCGAAATTAGATTTGGAAGATGATCCAATGCATATGCCAGATGAAAATGAAACAACTAAGCAAGAACATAACTTGAAAGAAGAACCACTGCTAATAGAGAGTCAGTCATAAAACAAGCCCCAGAGCAATGCAACTAAGGGTGACCTGGAAAAATACAATAAAATTACCGATTTTTATCATTCCGCAAAACAAACACAAAAAAAAGGAACACATAGTAAAACTACGAAGATTAGTAACGAAAAGCGATAACAAACGTGTTGCGATTGATACAGGCTGTACCCAACATGAAAGAAATGACAGCAAAAGATATACACACTATAAAGTTTTGTGAGGAGACAGTAATGGACCAAGTATGGATAGAATTCGACACGGAAAAGGCTCTTGATAGTATGATGGATAATAAGATGATATTTCACCAGCTGGGATTTGAAGTAACTATTACTGAGGAAACAAAAAACACAGAAATGGAAAAACGAGAGAGGAAGGTAAAACAAGGGCAATCTCACACTAAAGAACATGAGAACAACAATGCTGCTGACTATTAGAATAATGCACCAGAGCACGACAGAATGAGGAGAATGTATGAGAACGATGGAGGCACAGAAAAACGAATTCAAAACCGGCATGAAATATACAAGCAGTACGGAATATGGAGACAACTAGACGATACATTATCAGAAGACCATGAAGTGGATAAACAACGAAGATAACAACCAAATATAGAGAAGACTTCAACTACCTCGTTGTGCTCATGGAACACACGAGGACACAGACACTTATTTGGCTCATCAGACCAGCAACTCCGCACTTCTGATATAATCTGTATACATGAATCCTGGTTAACAGAGCAACCGATATGCGATGGGTACACAGTGATAATGAATCCTGCTATACAAAGAAAAAAAGGCCGCCCATCGGCCGGTCTCATAACCATGATAAAAAATGAACGAAACATCGACATGATTGAAACAGAAAACCTGAACCCTTGGGCACAAATAACGATAAATAAACACAAGAGCGAACAACCCAAGAAAGTGGGGTTGATGATCCACCCACCAAAGGAAGAAACATGGGGCATAATGAATGTGTACTGGAACCCTACAGGTGTAACAGATGAAACCTTCATTGATACAGTTTTCTCAGTCATTGGCCAAGCAAAAGAAAAAAGGGGTAGAGTTCATATTATGTGGAGACTTAAATATCCATCTCTTTGATACCAATGGCAAGGAAATTGACAAACATAATCTGCTGCCCCATGCCAAAAGCTGGAATAAGGAAGTAGCAAACAGAAATATGCAAAGGTCGGATAGCTACGATACAACTACAGGTCAGGTGATGGAAACCTGGGCAAGAGGGAATTCAACACCAACAATTGATTTCATCTTCATGACGAAAGGGATATATGATGAAATCTGCTTTAATCGAAACTTGAAATCCAACAATAGCGATCATTACATAATGGTAAGAGCATGGTACACTGAACAACAAACCAATGAAAAAAGGGCTTTACCACAAATGGAGATAAACAATGGAAGGAACAGACTAAGGATCAGCCAGAACATGATAGAAATGCTGCCAAATAGAATGATAAAATCGACATTAGATGATGCCCAAAAATCAACTATGAATGGCTGCTCAACCCGTTCAAGCATCAGAACAGAGCAAAACAGGAACAAACACCAAGAAATCACCTCCATGCTTACAATCAGAAAGTAGTAACAAAAAAGAAGGAACTGAGGCGATAGCTAAAATTAATAACAAAGAAAAAATTGGATGAGGAACAATAGAAATTTAGTCATGTAAGAAGATGCAGAGAAGATGTTGCAAATCCTGAAGTACAGGAACAAGAGGGAACTATGGGCATTATTACATGGCCATATCCACACGCAAGATGCGATGATTGCCGATGTACCTGAGGCGAGTTGGACGAGATATTTTGCAGAGATCTATGGGAAATGACAACCACAGAAGAATAATACACAGATAGCGAAGAACACAACATGGCAATGGGAAAGGGAGAAAGATGATATACAGAAAGCAATACAAACCATAAATGTCTCCAGAGCGCCAGGACCTGACGGCCTATCGAACATGACAATCAAACAAAATCCAGTGGCCTGGGGATCAGTATGCGAAAGCATATTTAAGTTAATGCAAAAGACCAAAATGATTCCTGCTACATGGCGACAAGCCACTATAATGCCAATATTCAAACAAAGATATACTAAAGAACCGAGAAACTACCGACCCCTGGCATTACTGGACCCACTAGGGAAGATTTTTGCGAAACCCCTTCTAGAGAACTTGAATACTTGGGCAACAAAAGAAAAGAAATATGCCACCAGACAACAGGTTTCGTGAAACAATAGGAACAAACATCAATCTGTTTTTACTGAATCTATAAAGCACGAAGCAATAAGAACAAGAACACAGACATATGCAGCATTCATGGACTTAAAATTAGCTTTCAATTCTGTAAACAGAAACTGCCTATGGAGAAACTAAACTCATGGACCTGTCCGAGCAACATCATTGAGCCTATCAAACTATTGTATGGAAACACCACTATAAGAATCAGAATGTCCAAGGAGGGAACACTCATGGAACAGATTGAGACATGGAATGGCCTGAAACAAGGCTGCCCTTTGGCAGCCACATTATTCCATCTATATACGGCCGATCTTGAAGCAAATATCTACACGCCTTTAATGAATCCACCAAAAATAAAAAACAAAACAATATTGTGCATAATGTATGCTGATGACATTGTAATATTGGTAAAAACCCCTAGAGGATTATAAATTGCACTCCAGAAACTAGAAGAAAACATGATGAAAAATCAGTTAGAAATAAATACTCAGAAAACAAAAATCACGCCCCTAATGAAACAAACTAAAAAGAAAGGAACATCGATCTCCTTCCACATTGGAAAGGAAAAAGTGGAGCAAGTGAAGAGGATAAAATATCTAGGGGTTTGGGTATCGCAATCGTCTACTGAAAAAGAATGGTCTCAACATCTTAAAGCCAAAGCATTATCATTAGCACCACAGGCCAAAACACTCCACCGGAAATATGGGAAATTCTCTCTGACCCCTGTTGTAACATTCTACAAACAAAAGTAACAGCATTTCTAACATATGGAGCAGAGGCAATGATAAACATCGATAATTCCATCTGGACATAACTAGAAGGAAGTTTCTGTTCTGGAGGAAAGTATTAAATCTACCGACATCGCTTTCTATGCCCCGCATCCGGGCAGAACTTGCCCTACAGTCCTTGGCACCCATTGTTGACTGGAAACAATTCGATTTATATCGGAAAATCATGAGCGAATCATATGCACCACCACTTGAAATACTAAGAAATAAGAAAGATGGAAGCAATGAACAAGCACTGGAAGTATGGAAAAGATTGGTTGAAGCAAAAAGAGAAGCATGTGGCATCTCTCTAGACATGCTGCTGAAAAGACCACAAAAAGCGAAGAAGAGAGTAACAGAGAATGATTGGATACACACAAATAAGATCAAAGCCAAGTATCAGCAAGATATACCATGCAAACTAGATGTAAGATCCATTAACAAACTACCAATGTATCTAAAGATTTTCCCATCATCTAAAATCAGAGATACGTTCATGAGATTAAGATGAAATATTTTACCAACACGAGAAATAATGGCAGCAAGTAAACAAATTTCAGAAAAACACTGCCGATTCTGTAAAGATAGAGGGTTAACTGAAAGTCTCCACCATATCATTATGATATGCCCCGCATTAATCGAAAAAAGAAACCTATCTAAAGGATGGTTTATGAACAACCAAATGCCACTATCGCCTGAAGACCGATGGGCTTCACTAATAGCAGGAAATGAAAAAAAAATGATATTTGCCTTGATATCTTTTTGGAACAACATAATGGAGATCAGACAAATTGGATGAAGAGGAAAACCGACAAAGAGACAAAGGAGAACCAACGGAAAGTAACACCGGAGAAAGTCAATTGCAAGAGACTTTTGTGAAACTGAGATTAAGTGGAAAGAGATGTGTATGATATGATAATAAGATGAAAGGTTTGAATTGTAAACCTTAACATTTTAAATAAAAAAATAAAAAAATAGAAAGTAGTCTAGAAGCCCGAAGCAGATTCTATGGTAGCTGCAAGACAGGCAAAGAGGCTGCCCTTTCTTAAGGTATAGAAAGAAGAGGGTCTTGCCAACCTGTGGAGGTAGATGATGTCTTGTAGAATTGCCCATCTTTGAAGTTGCCTTTATAGCAGCAAATTACAGAGCAGTAGAAGTTGTATTAGCAGTAGCAGGACTGTGGCTGTCAGTATTTGTCAAAACTGTTTAAATGAACAATGGGGCAAAGGAACATGTTCTCACAGTTACATGGCAGAAGGACATTTCTGAGTGGGGAGTAAATCTCAAGCGGGAACATCCCGACATAAGACAATGCAGAAGCTGGAAGTCGAGAAGTTGTTGTCAAAGTGGGGGAGGTACTTTCATCAACTTCACCTAGTCTTTCTTGGAAGGAAGTCGTCCCAGAAACTCCATTGATGCTGTAAAGAAATAAGTCTTTCACCAAAGAAGAGACATTAACCAGTGGATTTTATTTGTGTGAACTTTCTGTTTCGTCAGAACGTTTTCAAGACTTTGGTTAAGACTTTTTTGTTCCTTAGAATAAAAATGTGCTTTGGGACATTCTTGGGGGAGCAAGATCTGCCCAGGACCTCGAAAGTCATCCCAGACACTGGGTGTTTAGTAAGCTTTAATTTATGTTGTTTTCTATGTTGTTTTGAATGTTTATATTGTTTAGGGTAAGGGTTCGTTTTGTGAATGCTAGGAGGTTTTCCCATAGATCTTAGAATAGGTAGGAAATCCCCTGGTAGCGTAGGTTTAGTTAAGATTTCTGTTATCATTTTGTGTGTAATAAAACAGCAATTCCTGAGAAAACTCAATACAGTCGTGAGTGTCACATTACTGACCCCTCACATCTATCAAACAATTAGATAATAATCAAACCACATTTCCAAATATCAGAAAACGAACAACAGCATTGAGCTTTTCTTGCTGCATGTTTCTTTTGGGCAGGTACACCCCACCTTACATTTGGATGTATATGTAATTTCGCTGTCCCTCCCTCTTGATTTTCCTTGTACAACTTGAACTGTAGGGGTGTACACTACCACTATCTCAATGGAGGAATGCTGATTTGTGGACCTCTACTGGAAAAATGGTATTTGGAAAAGGACATTGAAAGTAAGAAGAGTTCCTTGAATCATTTCATAAAAAAACAAAGCCATTGCAGTTGAGGTGGGATAGCTCAGGGGCAACACGTTTGTCTTGGAAGCAAGACAACAAATCGCAACACAGGTTTGAATCCCAATCCAGGCTTAGAAACCAATTTCTGGTATTAAGAGCATTATAAAAGAACAATTATAATAATTGATTGTATTATAGATTCGAGTTGAATCTACGTCCTGACCCAGTTTAATAGCGAGACAAAAAAGAGCAGCGGCAAGAGCAGACATGGGTATATTGAAACCCAAACGACATCTGGCGCAGCTTACTCCTTAATGAAATGCCTTTTTTTAAAGGTTTTTATGTAGCTCAGCTCCGCAAACTAAATTGCTTCAAAGTGCTTCAAGAGGCAAAAGGAAGGAACGGCCAATTAAGAGAAATACAGAGTTTTCAGGGCGCATCGGAATGGTCATCAAACTGGTGATGCTTGTGATTTATAGGAGCAGGGCATTCCATAATATGGGTGTCAGCATGGGGTGTGATGAGGCGATGCTTGTTGGCTGTTCTTACGGGCCTAGTCGAGGTGTGTTTCTTGAGTGTTTGAGAGAGGTATGCAGGGGCGTTGTTGGACAGGCAGAGCTGGCCGATGGACAGGATCTTGGACTTGATTCTGTACTTAACCGGGAGCCAGTGGGCAGACTTCCTGGCCTCCAAGATGTGGCTGTGCTTGCCAATTTCTAGCGCAGCCCGTGGGTCATTGTTTTGTATTATTTGTATTTTTTCAGACGTGCCGCATAGTACTGAGTTACAATAATAAGGTTTGGATCCGATGAGGGCACAGGTATGGAGTACAGTGTTCCCAGGGCTTGGCAGAAGACATCTCTGGCAAGTAATCAACCACTCCCTGCCTTCATTGTTAGCCGTGCAAGCTGGAGATCTTCTCACTGAGATAAACTGCAATGATTCAGTAGAGGAAGTACTGTAAAAAGTCTTTCTGGATCTCATCTCAATAATGGCGACCCAGCAGAGATATAGTAGAAGGAGGCGTGTCATTGTTCTCTGACCATCCTTTGTGTGACATGCAAACCTGGGCGTACATGAAATAGAATGTTTTCTTGTACTCTTGCTACTTTACTCTGCTTCTTAGGGAACGTTTAGTTGATATTATGTTTCAACCCAAGTTAAGCAATTTGTCTGCCTTTCTCAGTTGCTGACATAATCAATGGCTTCCAAGAGTAGGGTTCCCAAAGTCCTGTCGAGCCTTTGTGACAGGCTGCATCAAGCGCCAACCCTGACCGGGCGTGGGAACAGAGAGTGGTCCAATTCGTGTTGCCAACACTTGTGCCAACATGCCAGTTTGCAGGGACTTATCTCCAACCTTATCTCCTAGTGTATATGCTGCCAGTGTTACTTTTTTTGGCTGGAACACTCCAGAATGGGAGCAGAGGCCAACCGAGAAACCCAAGCGAGAAGGGCAGTCCCAACGCCCCACACATCAGTCAGCAGAAAGAGAAAAAACAGAGCCACCGAACCTGACCGCCACCACGCATCAGCAGGAGGGAGAGGGTGGCCCATGATAAATACGTGCAGTTCCAGTGTGAAGAGCCACCGTGGCACCGCGGTGGACCATAACAGGCCTGGAGAGGGAACACAAAGAGGTGATGGCTGGAAAGTTTAGAATTAATCTTAACCTTTGGCATCATTCCGGGCAGTCCTCCACACCATCGTTCTTTGCCTGCCAAGTCATTTTTTAGGCCTCATTAGCAATGCTAGTGGTTGAGATTAATTCTAACCCTTTCAGCCATCACTGCCTTTATTTTGCTGATGTCAGCCCGGGTATGCCCAGACATGGGTCCTGTGCCTGCTGGGCCTATAGACCCCAGGTACACCTTACTGATGACGCCCAAAAACCTGAAACATGTTTGTACATGCAGGCTACAAATGTACATGCTAACTTGTCTCATTCCCTTTAGGAAATTGTAGTCCAGTTTAATGTATTCCTTTGCATTGGGGGACTTCTATTCCTGTATTTCTTTCCATATAATAAATCCCGGACTTCAAGTCCCATAATGCTTTGAAAAAACAGGACTTTGCCACCATGAATGGAATGGAGTGGGACATGTTGAAATGTATGAACAACATACACACATCTCAGCTGCAGGTGCATTACCCTACTGATGTGTATTGCTTTGATGACGATATAGCTATATAATCTCAGTAACATTCACAAGTACATAGTGCTCCTTTTCCTCTTGCTGCACACTTATTCATCTTTGCCTACAGAGTACAGGACACAGCTTTTTTCAGATCCTCTTTTAAAAAATCTCCATGTCCATTGCCAACCTCTCTATTTGAATTTGTAACTCTGTGTTTTTAATGACATTGTAAGATTTTGGTAACATATAGTGTTATAGTGCTCTCTGAAGCACTATACAAATGAAAGAAATCTATTTGTAAAAAAAACATCATTCAGGTTGCTAGAAGTTTGATCTAGTATAGTGTTTATGTGGCTGTCCCTATTATTACGATTTATTCTGTGGATTATTCACTAGTACCAACCTTACTGTGATGCAAAAATGATTTATTTGTTAACAGCTTTAAAGCACAAACCAAACAAACAATTAAAGCACCTAACACCATTCAGAAATGTCACATTTCATAACTATTGCATGACATATCGAAAGGTCATAAAATGCATACAAAGACATCACTTTGTATGCTACTATATTAATTATGGATAGAGCTCGTCTGACTCGAATCACTGGCAAGCACCTCTCATTGTTAAACCCAATATAAAAAAATTAAAGTTCTTTCCAGCAGTCAAACAATTCAATGTTGGGTCCGCCCACGCATTGGATAATTTGAAGAAGAAGAAGAAGAAGAAGAAGAAGAAGGGTGGAGTATAGCTCTTACACATAAACAAGTCGTGGAATTTCAAAAACCCTAGGGGCCTTTAAGCTTTGGCTCTCCAGATAGTTTGGACTATAACTCCCATGATCCTTCACAATTAACTATGCTGCTTAGATCTGATTGAAGATGTAGTCCAAAACATTTGGAGAGTCAAATGTCTTATGTTCAGCTCTTAGAATTTTACAAATAAACAAGACATGTACTGGAATTTTTTTTTAATCTTAGGGGTCTGCCAGTGCTGTTTTCCAAATGTTTTGGACTTGCACTCCTATCAGCCCTATCAGGCATGGTCAATGGTGAGGGACCATGGGAGTCATAGTCCAAAATATCTGGAGAGCCACAGGCTTCAAACAAAGCTCCAGCCAGGTCCCCTACAAGAATGTATGCCTCCTTAAGTGAAGTGACATTTTAACGCCCTCCCTGTCTAGCAATAAGGCCAGATTGGTTGCTTGTGCAGTAAACCTGGCGCCCCCTGCTGGTGACACCCTCAGTTGCCCATCTAGTCTAGCAAAGCAGTGAAGCTGAGCCTGTCTCCTCCCGATCTATTAATACAGTCCAGTGAATGAATTGACTTGCACTGATGAGGAGGTCTGTACGTTGCTCTTCTGTTTGTTGATAGCAATTGGAGAGCTTTACCAAATCGTCTAGTGTTTCGTGTGGGCCCTGATGAAGTGAGTCTCTAAAAGCGGATATCCCCTTCGGGAATAGCGCAGTCTTTGAATGTCCCTGTTATCGCACCGCTTGCCTGTGTTGTAAATGCGGAAATTGATTTTTTGGGTCTGATTCACAGCTCAGGGAATACCGCAGATATGTTTCCCTTCCTTTTCTTGCCCTTGGTTTCCCGCTAGTGTGTTGCCTTCAAAAAAGATTAGGAGGCTATCCATCAAATGCATTCTTAGTGGGGTATATAGACCATGCAAATCGCAATAACATAACATATTATTTATAATTAGTATTAACATAAAATCAGCAATGTTTAATGTCACAGGAGCTTACTTAAAGTATATATTTATATAACTGGCATGAATACCAATTATTTGAATAGTGAGCACTTCCAAGACAGCATGCCTTTTACATGGATTTTACATGCCTTTTACATGCCTTTTTGGAATGGGGCACATGTACAATAAATCAAATAAACAACTGATGATACCTTCTCATATAAATAGAAGTTAATAGTCCCATCTCTTTTGTCCACCTGGGCTAACACTGTAGCTACACATTTCAATACGCGCTGATAATGTCAATGGGTGCGGCTTTCTTTATTGCCACTTGCTTTCTCATCATTCTAACATAGCCAGCTACAGCTGCCATATGCCCAGGGACAACCTCACAAGCAGGCTCACTGCCATTAAACACTGGGTGCAGCATTACTTGGTGAGGTACGGCCATCGTCTGACAGGTGCATCTTGTTTACGCTGGTACAGCAACATACACACACCTGCAGTTAGACTATGTCCAGGTCTAGCCTTCTGTCCCCGGTACAACCCTCATATGTACAGTTGGAGCTCATCTGCCAAATGCAGCATAGCATGTTAGAAACATTAGACAAGGTCAGTCTCCTGGCCTTGTTAGGAGGAGATGCAGACCCCTCTCAGCCAGATGGTGTAGACCCTTTTGGGGAGAACCCTGTGCCTATCATATCCAAAAGGGGCAGTGGTTACAAAGAGGGCCCCTATTCTTTTCCCCTCCACATGTGCCAAGGTGCCTGCAAGCAGTATCTCGCTCCATTACCCCATGCCTGGCCAAATAGCAGGATGACCCCTCTTATGGGGGAAGAACACCCACGGAGAAGGTAGGCATCAGCAGCCCACATCCCAGCGAGAAGGGACCCCACCGGCAGGAGGGAGGCCGTACTGAAGGGACTTAATGCCATCGTACCAGCGCAGGACCTAACGCACATCATTCATGCAGCCAGAAGCCGAGGGTAGATGAGCAAGAATCCAGAGCTCCTCTGCCATGGCCCTGCCCGCCGTGCAGCATATGCCAGCCACGTCCCACCGGGAGTGAGAATAGACATGGTCCCCCTAGAGCATCAGGAAACTGACAAGCTCAACAAAGGATTTACCTCACGGTCGTCAGGACGGACCCACCCTTACCCAAACTGGGACACTGCTCAGCCTCCATTACCGAGCAGCGGCGACAACGCACAAAGCAAGGAGTGGGGCTTTAGAGGCCATCTAATGCTTTGCATGTCAATAACACTCCCCGGGTGGGCTGGGTAGGGCCACATTTTCTAAGGACCGAGAACCAGTTCAGAGAGTGGGTGGAACATAAAAGGAGGGACAGGAAGGTGTTGCCCTTCCTGCAGGAGGATCAATTGGCAGCAGTCTATGTTATCCCACATTGCAACAGCAGAGACCATCCTCCATTAGTTTTGTCATAGCTGAGTCCCTATCACAGAGCTGACACTAGTATGATATTAAATTGCTGTAGCTATATAATTGTGTGCTTTTAGCAGTGACCATGTCACAACCAGGCATGGCTTATATTTAATGATTTACATGCCAGAAGACTGACTTAGGTGTACAATTATTGCAGTTTAGATCAGAGGCACAGACAGTTAAAAAGCCACCTCTGCCTACAAGGACTTTGTGTTCCAGCAGCAGTCAGTAATGCACATGTGACCATTTAACTTTCCCTGTGCCACTGCAGGGCTGGAGTCAAGAGCCTCTTTAGACTATCTCAGCAAGGGCACATGTTAGTACTATGATTTTGGCATGGAGCAAATATGAAAGAGGGGTTTAATTAGCAGGCCTCCTTTTCAGAAACAGAATTAGCCGCATGATTTTATCTTAATATAAATCTAAAATTGTCAGGCCATCCCACCCTCAGCAGATGCCCATTCTGTCACAGTTATCAAATTATTTAATCAAGGTTTAATCAAGGTAGGCCTCCCTGAATTTAGAAGTAAAGAAACAGGTATCCACATGACCTCACAAGTGTATGCTCAACATTGTCGACTTTCCCCATCGCAACACTGTTTTTGTGGAGGCTGTGGGCAGGGGTGCAAATCACAGCAAAAATCAGAAGAAGTCATAAATGATATGTGTGAGATTAGTGGATGAGCGAGGCTAGAAATTAAACACAGATGAGTGGTGACTCATCCCTCTCACTGTTTCCTTTACATGCTGTCTTGACTGCTATCCTCTCATTCGGCATATGTTAAGCAAACTCAGCATAACCAGCAACACAGTGTATGTGTCAGAGTGCATTCTCTTTGGAAATGTTGGAAGTGGACAGTTCCCCTTCCAAGTAGGTGGCCGCATCTGACCCACCCCACCACACTACACCAAGATGGCACCAAAGGCATGACGTGCATGCCCACACCAAGATGGCTGCCAAGACTACGGGCCAGAGGAAACATGTGGCTTAAAGCGGGACACGCTCCCAGGAGGCAAATGCATCACAACTCCATCCACCCGTTGCACTGAATCACTTGCGTTGCTCTCTGTCCCTCTTTACTTACCTGCTCTCTTGTCTTTCCGCTGCATTATATTTCTTTCTGCCCTTCATTGTCCTTCATGAGTAGTCTCTTTTACTACTACATTCCCTCTGTATCCTCTGCCATCCTGCAGACTGAAGCCCTTCCTGTCCCTGACTTGAAGATCTCGGTCCAGAGGCTTTTCTCCCCGTTTTCCTTGTGGCTTGGTACCCTTTGGAGAGCCCTTACCACTTTGTAACATCCAGACACAGACGTGGCTGCTCAGAGGCACAGACAATATCTCTTCCCACAGAGAACCCTGAAGCACACACAGCTAAGATAAGTTACTGAGAGAATGCAGTCATAATATTGTGACGGGGGTTGCGGGGTCCCGTCCCAAAGAATCATGCTGAGTCTTAACGAAAAGTCCAAGGGTGTTTATTAAAATATAAATGGTCAGAATGGCTAGTGAACTCAAGTTCATTGGCTTTCTGGTTCCTTTGGGGTTGGCGCTAGGGCTGGCTCTTTCCTCTCTCGTCTTCCCTGGGTCTGGGTCCTGTTTCCCAAACCCAGACATCCCTACCGGATTGTTAGTAACTCAATGATCGGTAACCCTTATCTGTTTTTCACTTCTATACACCTCAGGTATTTACCCAAAGATATTGGCTATCTGACTCCATAGGGAACTTCTAACTTTCCCTCTCCTATCCCCCCTTACTAATCTCAGGAGGAATGGTGCCTTCTCTCGCACAGCATTACTCTCAGTTCTTTCTGACCCTCTCGCTCCTGACCCTTCGCTATACTGGTCCTTTACACTGTTCTCCTCCCACCACATCGCTGTCCCTCCAAACTCTCACTCCGCCGTCCTACCTCCATCCTTCGATCTTATTTCCTTTCTCACTCCTATTCCTGTTACCACTTGCATCTGCAACTGTTCTATACCTCTGTCCCTCCTTCTTCCTCCTCCCTCTCCCTCTACTCCACCACCTCCCGTTCCCCTCTACCTCTCCTACTTTCCTTACTCTGCTACTACCAACACTTTCCACTACCACTTGTTCTCCTCAAGGGATACGGTGCCCTGCTTCCCCTTCTATTACCGATGATCACGCTACCGGTTCTGTCCTTCTCTTAGTACTCATGCCATCTTCTACTCTTACACCCAACTGAAGAGGGAAAATCGAGACCAAACCCAAGCCCCCTCACCCCAAGTGCATATATAGAAGAACAGCAGGAAGAACAAGGAGCGCACTTATCATTTGAACCAGGCCCCAGCGCACCCATGGGTGACAAATATGCTGAAACACACCCACTTCACCAACAGTGCAACTTCCATGCTACATTAGAATCAATGCTGCAATATCAGAATCTACAAACACAAAAAATCCCTGTTTAAAGGCTTGCAAATGCCTATATGAATTAACATGGTCTAAATGCACAGTGTAAAGCCATGTTTCAGGAAAATTACAGCCAAGTTCATTTCACTCACTGAACACTGGCTGCGGGAGCCTTCAACAATGTTCCTCGCAAAACATCCGACCTGCCAAGGCCACACATTCAAGATAAGACTGCCACAAATGCGAATAAATCACGGCAACCCAGTGTGTTTTTTTTTTCTTTCCGGGAAAGAAAGACATTTTCTCAAGGACTCGCACAACATGTGAAACATAAATTGTAACAAGAATGGCGCAGCCCAGCCAATCTGCGCCCAGAGCCCAGGTGCGAACTGCTTGTTCAGCTAAAAAGTTATGGGAACAAAGTCATAATGTAACAGGATAGAATTAGGTAATGGGGGCTGGCACAGCTAAATCAACCCACTGACGCAGAAAGGCTAACACCCAATTGTCAGGCTCTCTATAAGGGCTACATAGGTAACCTACCACTTAGCAGCCAATAGCAGGAGGAGATAGGTTTCTGGGAGCTGATCCAATTCTGTGAGGTCAGCCTGCAGTGTGATTACAAAGCTGGCTTGCAAGCTAGCCCCGGGGGAGACGGTGCCTGAACTCGCGATGTGCACGATGCTTTGTGTGTTTTTTTTTCTTTTCTTTGCCCAGAAATAAATGCAGTTTGAAACATGCTGCTGCCTGCTTGGGACTCTGTTGCATTTCTGGGGGCCATATGGGAGGTGTTGGGGCCTCCCATAGCTGGTGAGGGTATGGCTGATGGCCCCCCACTGCCCTGGGGGGGGTCCAGCTTCTCCCCAACAAGTTGGTGCCCTCTGTGAGGCTCATTGCTCATTGTAACATGGGTAAATGAGCACTGCCTGCGCAAGCCCTGCGTTGACCTGAGCTCCCTGCCGCCGACTCAAGGAAGCTGTGGGACCCTCGCCTGCACCTGAAGACCACCGGAAAACGCGTAACCGGCTAAAGGCTTCGGGGGCCACTTGGAAATACCCCGCTTGAGGGCAGGTGAGAGCCCTGCAGGAGAAGGGGTCCGGTGAAGCGCATTGAGGGGGTGTCCAGCAGCGGAGCAACTGCCAGTGCAGCATAGGAAAATGTAAATCAACTAGCAACATGGGCTTTGAGGGGGGAAATGTTTAAAGTATTATGATGCATTGTTGATCAGTATGTTGCAGAAATGTTAAGTTCTTTTGTTTGGGTAGAAACTGAGGGAGGGATTGTAAATTGGGTGGTGGGTGATTGTACATTGTCGCAAAATTCAGCGCATTGGTGGTGATCGGCACGTGAATTGTAGTTGGGACTGGGGCGGTGGCAGTGGTCCCTTCTTGTGTTTTTGAGCCTATTGGGTGGGGTAGTGACTCCCTACATATAGAACAGGAGTGCCGCGCTGATTGGTCTGGATGGTGATTTCATGTACGGGGTCTGGATTTCCTATGAATTGACGTTATAGATCAATGAGTAGATGAGGTTCCCTGCTAATTGAGCGTTTAGTTCAGTGAGTGGATGATAGTTGGCTGGTTAAGGTCCCCTGGTGAGGAGCGTATCACACGCTAGGCGACGCAGCGTGTGCAGTCCAATTATAAGAGTTTTATTGTGGTTTACCTTGTTCCAGTTGAGACAGGAAGACAGCTGTGGGGATTATGGGGTTTTATTTTGGGATTTTTGTGGGGTTGGGAGAAATGGGTTATTGTTCTGTGTATGCACATTTGTCTGTTCATTTGCACTGTGTTTTTAGTTTGGTGACGTCACCTTCAGATTGATGCATAGGACACAAAGTTTTGATGGTGAGGGGATAGTGGTGTGGTTTTGGAGAATAGGTGACCCAGAGGCGGTGTGTGGAAGACACATGCGCAAGATTGTGGGGGTGTGCCGGAGAAGGCAATGGTTTGGTGAAGATGGGCTGCACGTGGAGTGCACTGGCTAAGGTGCGGAGCCAAGAAGGCTCAGAGAAGTTGAAAAATGTTCAATTATCTTCTAACTTTTGCTCCCTGAACAGCGGACTATCGAAATTTTCGAATTGAATAGAGGTAAAATGTATCACACAATACAGAAACGATTCCCCTTCACCTGTTGTGTAGCACACAGCTTCCATGCCGAAGTAAGTCAGTAAAACATAGTGTGCAAAGATTAAAAAGTACTGAAGGTAAATTAAAAAAGACCATGGCTGCTCATAGGCGGCTTCTCCAGAAGCGTGCAGCAATCGCTAAGGACACACATACACAGCACTTACACGGGAATAGCTTTAAAAGCACATGGCTACAGTTGAACTGTGTGCACGAAGGAAAGGGAAGATGCGAGGGGTCAGCTGATGCTGAACCAGCGCGAGCAGAGGGAAGAGGGGACTCACCCTTCTGAACCTCCGGGAGTGTAATATTTGATGACACAGGGGCAGAGAAAGGCAGATGAGGATAAGTAGGCACAAAATAAATTATTAAAGTATGCAATGGGAGGGGCAGTTAAAAACAGCCTCAACACACACGCACAAGAATAACAATAGTAGTGTCAACAATCACCACAATATGCACCGCCCATGTGGGGAGATACATGGGGCAGGATGGGATCATTTCAGCAGAAACCACAAGCACCAACGCAGGTACTGTTACCACTACATGTACAGACACAACAAATGACAGCACCACTACCCCAGGACTGACTAGAATCACAACACAGGGGCACTGCACAGCAGCCAGCACCCATACAGAACACTGACACAATAGCAATGGTACCGGTTACATGACTGGGAGGGGTCTTCCTGATGGGGAACAAACTTTTCAAAGGACATAGATTGACATTATACCGCTAATAGGACAGCCCAAGACAAACTTGATTTGACTCACTCTGCCACACACACTCATGCTCCACCTCCCCGACAGAGCGGGCGAGACGCGCGCCGACACACACACTCACGCACACTTAATAATGCAGAGGACAATTGCATAGGGGTGGTGATAGGTATCAAAACATTTTCTTTTCTGGGTGACAGTACTACTACTAACACTGACACTACCTCTGCTCCACTCCACTACTCCTACTCTTACTCTCCTACTCCGACTCTTCTCTCTCTCACACAAACACATCCTCTGGTCTCTTGGACGCCCTTCTCCGCCGCCTGTCCTCACCCAACTTACCCACACTTTCACACTCACACATACCTCCTTGAATATCCCACCCCATCCCAGGATTGGCTACTCACCCTGTCCAATCACTTACCTGTGAGGTGTGGCAGAGCGAGTGCTTAGGGAGGCATGAAAAAGGGCTTGTAAACCCCGTCCTTTTCTGGAAGCGTCTCTGGCAAGGAAAGTAAAAGAGTTCCTGAGGAACTGGAGTCCCTGTGTTATAAGGACTTCCGATGGGCCTTTCAATCTTAAGGCACAATTCATTGAAGTTTTTGCACTGTTCAAAGTGACTTTGCTCTGCTGAAAAGTGACTTTGCACTAACGACACAAACCATGATTCATGGAACTGTGCAAAGTGTATTTTTGCAGAGCAAAGTCAGTGCAAAGTTCATTTTGCACTTCAAAAATGACTTTGCACTGACTTTGCACTGCAAAAATACACTTTGCACAGTTCGACGAATCAGGGTTTGTGTCAGCAGTGCAAAGTCACTTTTCAGCAGTACAAAGTCAATTTGAATGGGGCAGAACACTCCTAGGAGACTAAGCACAGGGAGTTTCGGGCACCTCCCTCACATCCTGTCCACCCCAGACACTCAGGCACCAGAGGAGGGCTTCTGCACTGAAGCCCGCCAAATGCCAATGAACAAAGAGACCAAACCTGGTTTGGTGCGCAGAGAAAAACACAAGAAGGACCTTTCCTAAAGGAAATGGCGAAAAAGGATGACCAGAGTCTATTTTTACAGATAGGTCCTGGGCGCCACATTGAAAAACATGGCTGACCCGATATTTAGCTACCGTTGTTAGCGGTGGGGAAAAATCATGGTAGTTTGATCTAAACCACTGCCACCAGCCATTTAAAGTAGGACAAGGTAACATTTGACTTTTACGTGAGTGTTTTGACTCAGGGGAAGCTAGGCAACCCCTAGAGCACTCTATTGGAAGATTGTGCTGGGTCTGTAAATTTAAAGAGACTAGTAAAGCCAATTTAATTTGACATGCTCTGGGAGACAGTAGTCAGTCCCAGAGAAGGTATTTTAAGCTTGGGAAGTCTGAAAGACATCCCTGTGTCACTGCTCTGAAGGTGCTGTGTGACACACAGAAAAAGATGATGCCTAAGTAGTTGTTTTAAAACTCCATATCCAAAGAACACAAAGTAAAACACATTGAAAATGAAAAGTTCAAAGCCCCAAAATATAGCAAAAGAGCTGTAGGGCTCTAAGGTAGAGGGAATTTAGCACTTGTGTGAGAAATCTCACACTAACACTGCCTGGCGGTCTCTCTGTGGTTCATTCTGGCTGAGACTTGCCTAGAATACACAATGCACCTTTCTTCAGGTTTAATTCCCGGTCTTATGTTTCTTATCCTCGAGGCCTTGTGAAATTAATGCAAAACAGAGGTGGGAAACTCTCTACCAAAACGAACACAGCCCATTGACTTGTTCTTGGGTGGATGGCCCTTGGGAGAGTCTCAACCAAGTCTTTAGCTCACTGTTCTTTTCACAGAGAAGACATTTCCCCACATATCAGTCTTTGTCCTGCCCAGGGGCAGTCCAGCACCGAAATGCTAGGCAATTCTCCTCTGAACAAGAGTACCACAGCAACCCCATACACGCGTTTCAGCCTAGTTGGGCATCATCAGTGAGGTGAAGCTGTGCCTCTCTAAGAGCAGCGAGCAAAGGGTCCACGTCTGGATTCCACAAGCAACTTAGGGTGAAACCCAAAGTTACTTGGTATGCAAAACAGACGAGGGTCTGGGAAACTCTCTACCAGCACGAACACAGCCCATTGACTTGTTCTTGGGTGGATGGCCTCTGGGAGAGTCTCAACCAAATCTTTAGCTCACTGTTCTTTTCACAGAGAATACATTTCCCCACGTATCAGTCTTTGTCCTACCCAGGGGCAGTCCGGCACCGAAATGCTACGCAATTCTCCTCTGAACAACAGTACCACAGCAACCCCATAGACGTGTTTCAGCCTAGTTTGGCATCATCAGTGAGGTAAAGCTGTGCCTCTCTAAGAATAGTGAGCAAGGGGTCCATGTCTGGATTCCCCTGGCAACTTAGGGTGAGACCCAATGTTACTTGGTATGCAAAACAGAGGGGGGTCTGGGAAACTCTCTACCAGCACGAACACAGCCCATTGACTTGTTCTTGGGTGGATGGCCCCTGGGAGAGTCTCAACCAAGTCTTTAGCTCACTGTCCTTTTCACAGAGAATACATTTCCCCACGTATCAGTCTTTCTCCTGCCCAGGGGCAGTCCAGCACCAAAATGCTAGGCAATTCTCCTCTGAACAAGAGTACCAACATCAACCCCAGACACGTGTTTCGGTCTGGTTGGACCTCATCAGTAGGGTGTAGCTGTGCCTCTCTAAGAATAGTGAGGCAAGGGGTCCACGTCTGGATTCCCCAGCGAATTTAGGGTGAGACCCAAAGTTACTTGGTATGCAAAACAGAGGGGGGGTCTGGGAAACTCTCTAACAGCACGAACACAGCCCATTGACTTGTTCTTGGGTGGGTATCCCCTGGGAGAGTCTTGACCAAGTCTTTAGCTCACTGTTCTTTTCACATAGAAGAGATTTCCCCACATATGAGTCTTTGTCCTGCCGAGGGGCAGTCCAGCATCGAAATGCTAGGCAATTCTCCTCTGAACAAGAGTACCACAGCTTCCCCATACATGTGTTTCAGCCTAGTTGGGCATCATCAGTGAGGTGAAGCTGTGCCTCTCTAAGAGCAGTGAGCAAGGGGTCCACGTCTGGATTCCCCTGACAACTTAGGGTGAGACCCAAAGTTACTTGGTATGCAAAACAGAGGGAGGTCTGGGAAACTCTCTACCAGCATGAACACAGCCCATTGACTTGTTCTTGGGTGGATGGCCCCTGGGATAGTCTCAAGCAAGTCTTTAGCTCGCTGTTCTTTTCACAGAGAAGACATTTCGCCACATATCAGTCTTTGTCCTGCCCAGGGGCAGTCCAGCACCGAAATGCTAGGCAATTCTGCTCTGAACAAGAGTACCACAGCAACCCCATACATGTGTTTCAGCCTAGGTGGGCATCATCAGTGAGGTGAAGCTGTGCCTCTCTAAGAGCAGTCAGCAAGGGGTCCACGTCTGGATTCCCCAGGAAACTTAGGGTGAGACCCAAAGTTACTTGGTATGAAAAACAGAGGGGGGTCTGGGAAACTCTCTACCAGCACGAACACAGCACATTGACTTGTTCTTGGGTGGATGGCCCCTGGGAGAGTCTCAACCAAATCTTTAGCTCGCTGTTCTTTTCACAGAGAATACAATTCCCCACGTATCAGTCTTTGTCCTGCCTAGGGGCAGTCCAGCACCAAAATGCTAGGCAATTCTCCTCTGAACCACCCCATACACGTGTTTCAGCCTAGTTGGGCATCATCAGTGAGGTGAAGCTGTGCCTCTCTAAGAATAGTGAGCAAGGGGTCCACGTCTGGATTCCCTTGGCAACTTAGGGTGAGACCCAAAGTTACTTGGTATGCAAAACAGATGGGTGTCTGGGAAACTCTCCACCAGCACGAACATAGCCCATTGACTTGTTCTTGGGTGGATGGCCCCGTGGATGGCCCATGGGAGAGTCTCAACCAAGTCTTTAGTTCATTGTTCTTTTTTTCACAGAGAAGAGATTTCCCCAAATATCAGTCTTTGTCCTGCCCGGGGGCAGTTCACCACCGAAATGCTAGGCAATTCTGCTCTGAACAAAAGTACCACAGCTTCCCCATTTACATGTTTCAGCCTAGTTGGGCATCATCAGTGAGGTGAAGCTGTGCCTCTCTAAGAGCAGTGAGCAAGGGGTTCACATCTGGATTCCCCAGGCAATTTAGGGTGAGACCCAAAGTTACTTGGTATGCAAAACAGAGGGGGGTCTGAGAAACTCTCTACCTGCACGAACACAACCCATTGACTTGTTCTTGGGTGGATGGCCCCTGGGAGAGTCTCAACCAAGTCTTTAGCTCACTGTTCCTTTCACAGAGAAGAAATGTCACCACATATCAGTCTTTGTCCTTCCCAGGGGCAGTCCAGCACCGAAATGCTAGGCAATTCTCCTCTGAACAAGGGTACCACAGCAAGCCAATACACGTGTTTCAGCCTAGTTGGGCATCATTAGTGAGGTGAAGCTGTGCCTCTCTAAGAGCAGTGAGCAAGGGGTCCACGTCTGCATTCCCCTGGCAACTTAGGGTGAGACCCAAAGTTGCTTGGTATGCAAAACAGAGGGGGGTCTGGGAAACTCTCTACCAGCACAAACACAGCCCATTCACTTGTTCTTGGGTGGATGGCCCCTGGGAGAGTCTCAACCAAGTCTTTAGCTCACTGTTCTTTTCACAGAGAAGAAATGTCCCCACATATCAGTCTTTGTCCTGCCCAGGGGCAGTTCAGTACCGAAATGCTAGTCAATTCTCCTCTGAACAAGAGTACCAGAGCAACCCCATACACGTGTTTCAGTCTAGTTGGGCATCATCAGTGAGGTGAAGCTGTGCCTCTCTAAGAGCAGTGAGCAAGGTACAGTGAGCAAAACACTCTACCTGGGGGCAACCAGACGTGGACTCCCTGCTCACTTTGCTCAGAGAGGCACAGCTTCACCTCGCTGATGAGGCCCAACAAGGCTGAAACACATGTATGGGGTTACTGTTGGTACTCTTGTTCAAAGAGGAATTGCCATAGCATTTCGGTGCTGGACTGCCCATGTGGGCGGGTCAAAGACTGATATGCAAATGGATATTTCCCATCTGTGAAAGGTACAGTGAGCAAAAAGCGTGTGCTGCAAACTCTCATCTCAGAACAGGTTATCATGCCATGTTCTTTCTGGAGATGAGCGCCTGCTATCTTTTCTGAAATATTTGCAAGGACCTTGGGGTTGGGGTTGATCACCCTGAGTTACCTGGGGGAAACCAGACATGGACTCCCTGCTCACTGTGCTCACAGAGACACAGCTTCACCTCTCTTGTGAGGCCCAACAAGACTGAAACACGTGTATGGGGTTGCTGTTGGTACTCCTGTTCATAGAGGAATTGCCATAGCATTTCGGTGCTGGACTGCCCATGTGGACGGGACAAAGACTGATATGCAATTGGATATTTCCCATCTGTGAAAGGTACAGTGAGCAAAAAGCATGTGCTGCAAACTCTCATCTCAGGTTATCATGCCATGTTCTTTCTGGAGAGGAACGCCTGCTACCTTTTTTGAAATTAATGGTTTTCTTCCTCTGAAAAGGCCAGGGTAATTCCCTCCTTGCAACTCTTTCTGGACTCACCGTCTTTCTCCTCGTATTGAACTGCCAGCTCGGAACTGCTGCTTGCTCAGTTGTTTTGCCTCCCTCAGCGTGTACTTTCGTGCTCTGCCTTTTATCCCTTTGGGCAGGTGTGATGGAAGTCAGGTGTGTGTAATCATCAGTAATTGCCTGACTCTGCCTGACCCTTGTGTTGGGACATGTCAGGTATACAGCTCGGGTGTTAGTCCATTTTCTCTCACAGTGAGCTGTCCGTGAAGAAGTGTTTGTGTCAGGAAAGATGGGAGGGGTTGAGTTCCTAGGGATCCCACCTGATAGAATGGGGAAAATGTGTTATTTGAAAAGGGATAACGCATCTCACACTCCAGAGTCCCACTTCCACTCCCTGAGGACCCCTCATCCAGGTGATCCTCCTGACTGGTCCACCCCCAGGAACTGGATCCAAAAGTGATGGCCGTGTCCTGGCCACCTGGATGACAGATCCCCGGGGACTAGCAGTGAGACACCTTCAGATTTCTCACACCATGGAAGGAATAGACGCACAACCCTTGTCCTCTGGTCCGATAATAGAAGAAACTAAACACATTGGCATGCTGAAAGACCACCACCTGGAACATTTGCATTTCGATATAATCAAAGTTGCACATTACCCGGTTGTTTTGGGAATACCTTGGCTACATCGTCACAATCCTTACATCAATTCCATTGTCTGCAAAACAGTACTGAGGGATTTATTTATGCATTTATTTATTGTGCATTTGTTAGGCGCTTATACAGTAAGTCAATTTTGTTTCAAAGCGGCCGCAGGGCAACAGGGAGGGAACATGGGATTGAAAAACAATGAAAACAAAGACAAACCTACCATGCCTTGTGAGTATTCATAATGAGCAAATGCAGTGAGAAGATATGATATGATATGATATGATAGGTTATTTATAATGCACTTAATACCCAGAGGTTTCTAAGCGCGGACCCGCGGACCGAACCTGTGCTGCTCCGTGTCGTCTTGCTTCCAAGGCGAGCATGTTGCCCTTGACCTATCCTCTTGAGGGGAAGTGGGGATGGGGGTAAGTGCAGGAATGTCTGTGCTCATGGGTGTGCAGCAGATGAAGTGCATAGTATGGTAAGTGCTATGCGGTCTGGGGCCGCATTAGGTAGAAAGTGCAAGCCTACAGGATTGAGGGCGGTGGGTGCCGAGGCAAGAGCTGAGAGGTGGGCAGAGGCTGGTGCGATTGGGTATGGGTGGCTAGGTCCCCGAGGATGCATAAGGGCTCTGACCACCAATCAAAGCGACTGTAAGATTAGCAGAGAAGGGACAAAGGGAAAGAGAAGGTAAAGAAGAAAGTCTTGAGGAGCTTCTGGAATTTGCGGTAGTCCAGCTCAAGACGAAGAGGGAGGGGCAGGCTGTTTCATAAGAGGGAGCCAGGTGAAGAAAGTGATCGGTCTCCAGTCCCGTTTAGTGAAACACTTTACACACAGAGAGTTGGTGCCAGAGGACCGCGGAGATCTAGAGGGAGAGTATTTAGTAGGAGAAAGTTGCAGATAGCAAGCTCCCAGGCCCCAGACATCCGTGTGGATGATGCAGAGGGATTTGATTTAATCTGTGCCGCAACCGGGAGTCAGTGAAGAGTTTTTAGGACAGGAGAGTTTGGTCCCTTGGCTTAAGGCCAAGGATAAGTCTTGCTGCCCTATTCTGGATTAGCTGGAGGGGTCATAAAGTGGTAGAAGGTAGATTCAGGAGAAGGCTATTGCAGTAGCCAAGCCTAGAGAGAACGAGGGCTCAACTAACATTCACCTTCTGGGGGAAAGTGTGAAAAGGGAGAATTCCTTTGAGAAGGAAGAGTTGAAAGGTGGACTTCCTGGCAATGCCCTGAGTATGAGGGAGGAAGGAGAGAGAGGTCTTGCTTGCATTGAGGCAGAGATCATTGGAAGTAAACCAGGACTGGATGGCAGATAGGCAGTCAGGAATGATGGAAGATGCAAGAGTGTTAGCAGGAAGTTTGAAAAAGAATTGTGTGTCATCTGTGTGGCAATGGAAGTTGGCAGAGAAGGAGGGAATGAGGAATGCTAGCTGAGCAAGGTAAGTGTTGGAGACCGAGGGGAGAGGTTTGAGCTCTGGGGGACACCACAGATGGAGAAGGAAGTAGGTGAGGAGAAGGTGCCCAGAATGACTTGGAATGAACAGTCAGTTAGAGAGGAGGTAAGCTAGTCCAGTGCCCACTCGGAGATACCAAGGGTATCATGGAGCCATTTTATGAGGATGGAATGGTTAACCATATCGACATCAGCGGAGAGATTAAGCAGGATGAGGACAGCTGGGGAGTTAGAGTCCAGAAATGAGAGCAGTTCTTCACGGGTGTTCAGGAGAGCAGTTTCCACTGCTGGATACTACTGAGTCCAATAGTTTTCAAAGCCACAAACCTCTAGCACATGTGCAACAAGTGCCGGAGGAATACTATGATTATCTTGATGTCTTTTCTTCATCACAAGAAAAAGAACTACCTCCACATCGCCCAGAGGATTGCGCGATTGAAACCACCCCAGATGCCATCATCCCCTTTGGCAGAATGTTTGTATTATCCGCCCCTGAAAAGACTGCACTGTGAGAATACCTGGATCTAAATCTAAAGAATGGTCTCATTAGGCCATCCAAGTCACCAGCTGGAGCCTCTTTGTTTTTTGTGCCTATAAAAGATGCCTCAGATCTCCGTCCCTGTCTGGACTATTGCGGATTGAACCAAATAATTGTGAAGGGCAAGTAGCCCTAACACTTATTGCTGACATCTTAGAGGTCCCACAAGTAGCAGTCATCTTCTCTAAACTAGACCTCCAGGGGGCCTATCACTTGGTCTGCATCCTGGCTGGGAATGGGTGGAAGACGGCATTTAGGACACCGTTTGGGCATTTTGAATATCTTGAAAAGCCCATCAGGGTAATGAATGCTCCTGTCGTTTTTCTACGGTTCATGGACCAGGTATTCTCGGACATTCCTTTCCAGTTTGTAATAGCCTAGCTGGAGGATATTCTGTTTTTGTCAAGTTGCATAGAACAGCATCCCGAACATGTCCGGAATGTGCTGTCTCAACTTCGATAACGTCATCTACTTGGCGGAGAAATGCCAGTTCAGTCGTCCAGTTATCCAGTATCTCAGACACTTCTTAAGTATCTCTGGCGTCTCCATGGATTCCAGGGAAAGTGACTGCCATTATTGAGTGGTCACAACCTATTACAGTGAAACAGATCCAATCCTTCCTGGTGATGGCTAATTTTTATAGAAAATTAATTCCAGGTTTTTCCAAAAGCGTGTTACCCATCACCATCTACTAAAAAAGGGAGTCCTGTTTACTTGGACTGAACGTCAAGAAGGCCTTTCAATGTCTTAAACATTTATTTACGGAAGCTCCAATTTTGGTACAACCCGATGCTGCCAAGCCTTTTATAGTAGAAAAAGATGTTTCTAACGCTGCCCTAGGTGTTTTTCTTAAACAGCAACACAATGATGGCCATAAACATCCCTTGGAGTACCTTTCTAGGATTCTTAACAACACTGAAAGGCATTATTCAGTCCTTTAAAAAGAACTACTGGCCATCTATCAAACCTTTCGGCAATGCCGTCAATTGCTGCTGGGAGCCGTATTTCCTATGCAAATTAGAACTGATCATCGCAATCTTCAGGTGCTCCAGTCCTTGGAATGAGACAAGCAAGTTGGGTGTACTTTTTTGCACAATATCAATTCAATATAACATACATTCCAGGCATGCAAAACCTCATCGCTGATGCCCTTTCCAGGAGACCAGAGACCAGATGTTTGCATACCTTGGAAGCAATCGGGATAAAGTCTTGCTTTGTTTTGTGGGCCATTTTTTGGATCTAGTCAAGCAAGAAACACTTTGGTCACCCAACTGGAAACATGCACATCAGAACAACCCCTACTCCTCAAGGGGAACCTATTGTACCTACGTTCAGAAAACACCCAGAATGCAGCCTTAACGTTTTGCCATTATTCCCTACCAGCAGGACATAGAAGCATGAAAACCACACTTGCGACTCTGTAGGGGCATTTTTGGTGGACAACCATGTCAAGTATGTGCCCGATATAAAACATCTCATGACAAACCTGTTGGACTGTTACAACAACCATCTCTTCCCGACAGGCCATGGCAGACGATTGCCACAGACTTTATAGTGGATCTTCTAACCATCTGGGGGTTGTACAGTCATAATGGTCACAATTGATCTCTTTACCAGGATAATGCATTTCTCCCCTCTAGCCAAACTACCTACAGTGGCATAAATGGCAACTGTTTTTCGGACCAATATATTCCGGTTACATGGACTCCCAACTTCAATCATCTGTGATCGAGGAAGTCAGTATGTATCAAAATTCTGGACACAACTCTGTAAGATGCTGGGTAGTCAAAGGACTATGTCTTCTGGATATCATCCTAAGATAAATTGAATAACTAAACAAATTAATCAAATTGTAGAACAGTTTCTCCGTTGCTTTTGATCACAAGTACCCGATGATTGGATCACTCTCTTACCCATAGCAGAGTTTGCATGCAACAACTCTGGCCATTCATCCTTCAAAACCTCTCCATTTCATTGTACCTATGGATTTTACCCTACAGTGTATCCCTCTGTGGAGTCTGGAGTGTCCTTTAGTGGACCAATGGATCAATGATCTCTGTTTAGTCTATAAAGCTACCAAAGAACACTTGGTAAGAGCCCAACAAGACACTAAGTGTTTTACTGATAAAAAAAACATAATCCAGGACCCAGGTATTCTGTCAGCGACTTAGTATGGCTTTCCTCTAAATATCTGCCAAAACATTTACATTCCACCAAGTTCTCGCCATGTTTTATGGACTCTTCTCAGTTTAACGTGTCATCAATGCTGTGGCTTATCGGTTGTCCTTACCTTCTTCATGGAAACGTATACATACTGTTTTTCACACGTCCTAACTTAAGTCTTATCAGTCTTAGAACTCCTCTACGGTCCCTGTATCACCTCTTTTACCTTTCTGCAGATCAACAATTGGAATTTGAAGTTTGCAGGATCTGTGACTCCAGATACCTTCATGGACGTCTGTTCGACTTGGTCGAGTGGAAGGATTCTCCACCTAGTGAAAGGTCTTGGGAACCTCTGTGTAACATCCATGCCCCAATTCTTCTGCACCATTTTTATCGGAACGCCGGGAGGAGCTGGTCATCAGAGGCAGTGTACCGTCAGGGATAAGCGTCCATGGTCCTTTTAGTCTTCATGGCTCTTATCCCCGCACTTGCTACAGTCACCGGCTCCTGCCAGGATGGCACCTCAGGAGTCCTTTGTGCAGTGTAGTCATTCAGGAGAACCAGCTGCCGCCATTACCGTTACCAGTATCTGTGTTTCATACGGCAGCAACAGAGACCACATACTCGCATCTCAGCGCTAAGAATGGAGTCTTAGCTCAGCGCTTTTCAAGATATCCTGTGTCCTTACTAATTCCGTTGTTCTCCTTTTCACAGATCTGTTCTTGCTTCCCCTTGTTCTTCAGCTGCCTTTCTTCCCTGACTTCACCTCGTCCCTCTTTTTGCTCCTTGAATTTCAATCTGTCTCTTCTTTCTGCCACGATTCTGCTTGCGTGTCAACGGTCATCAGTATTTGGGATCAGATTGCACCATCTCAAGGACCTACATGTTTTTTCCCTCCTTTCGAAGGGTTTTTCCTGTGATCGCCTGGCAGTTTCTCTAGAGGTCATTCTGCCTGGGACTTGCCTAGAACAGACAGGGTGGCTTCAGGAGAGGTGTGTCCTTATCTGCAAGTTTCCAGAACCCGACAAAAATCACAGCGTACACCATCTCCTGCTCCATCTGCACGGCGAAGACACCAGGTGAGCTTCACCATAGAGATAGCTGACATTATCTCTTTCAAAAAACAGGTAGAGACGGTTTTACTAGCCCCGTCAGTCAATGCCAATAGCCGGTTCATCTCTCTTACCTCCTTTAATGACAGGAATCAGGTGTGACATCCTCCAAGAGTCTGGGACTTCTCTGCTCTCAACCACTTTATCAAACAATACACACAAAATCTATGCCAAAAGAATAGGATAAGATTTCAGTACTATATTACAAATACCATTGGGACCACGCACCTGTTACTGTTTGAGCCCCTTTATGATATCCACAAGGACTATTTGGTCAAATTGAAACCCAACCATAGTTGTGATTAATACCGGCTGGTCGTCAGTAGCAAATTTCTTAGTTAGGAATTCTTGCCATATAGCCTCATTAATGCAGCAAACTAGCTGTGTCAAACATTTTTGCATAATCTTCTTATACGACGACCAGAGCTTCTTGCTGTCTCCAGATTTTATATTCTGGATTTTAAACTCAGAGTTGAAAACCAGCTTTTCAGCCAACAATGCTTTGCATGGTGGGAGATGTAGGTTCATAGAAAGAAGCTGTGCTGTTGGCAAATGTTTTGTTAATGCTTCGTTCGGCTATGGTTCAGTCCCTGATACCAACAAACAAGTGGTTGTAACACCTGTGCCGAAAAAACCTGGCCTGGACCCAAAAGGTCCCAGTAATATGCGTCCCATCGTGAACACGCTATTTCTATAAAAAATTATAGGTAATGTAGCAACTTCCCAGCTTCAGCAACATATTGAGGTTTCTGGTATTTTCCATCCCAAACAATCTGGGTTCCGAGCAGATCACGGAACAGAGACTGCACTATTAGACCTCCAGATGCGCATGCTTGAGGTGCTGGAAGAGAGCAGCCCCGGGCTTCTGATCCTTTTAGATCTGTCGGCCGCCTTCGACCTGCTCAACAATCAGTGCTTACTGGACTTCTTGAGTACTATCAGTGAGTGCTCAGGGGAGGCCAGAAACTGGATCAGTTCCTTCCTGAGGGATAGGAACTCCCAGGAATGCTGAGGTGAGGCCTTCTGTGAAATTGAGTCAATATACTGTAGTGTTCCACAGGGGCCCTGTTTGTCGCCCACCCTGTTCAATCTTTACATAAAGCCCATCTGTGATCCCTTATCTTTTTAGGGTCTCCACTTTACAAACTATGCTAATGACACCCAACTCCGGATGGGGTTGAGTGGTGACTACAAGTTCGACTCAATCAGACTTGCTCATACCCATGACCTGATAAAAAAGTTGGATGTCCAGTATTTGGTTGTGTGTAAACAGTGCCAAGACGGAGCTAATGATTTTTGGATCTACGGAGGCTAGAGCCAAGTTCGGCTCAGAGTACACCCACATGTACATTGAAGGTAATCCCCCTCAACATCATGGATACGGTCAAGAAGCTGGGGGTGTATGGCGAAGCTTCTCTTGGCTCACATGCTCATGTGGACATAAGCACAAGTTACCACCTAAAGGTGCTGAGGCACGCCAAACCTCTCTTGTGTCTTAGAAATCGGCACAATCTGGTCAGAGCCATTGTTATGCCCCGTTTGGATTATTGCAATGCCCTCTCGCTTGGGTATAGCAAAAACGCCATGAATAGGCTCCAAATACCCCAAAATGAAGCGGTCCGAATCATCAGCGATATTCCAAGGCGTGAGCACATCTCCCATTCTTATAGAAACCTCCATTGGCTGAATGTGTCGGCAAGAATACAATTCAAGGCTCTTTCGTTGATCCACAAATGTATCAGCGGTAGCACACTTGTCTATCTCAAGAAACAAGCAATCCTATACGCCCCCCTAAGATCTCTCTGCTCGAGTAATTGTGGATACTTAACCGTACCAAGATGCAAAAGAACCAGAGGCTCGGGCGATCCTTTCCTATCGTGGCAGCACAAGCCTGGAACCGCCTGCCTAGGGACTTGCGCCTGGAACCAGGGTATCTTGCGGTCAGGAACCGTTCCCATTTGAATAATCTTTTCCCCACGCTGCCCCTCTGTCCCCTAGCCTCCATTCTTGCTAATTGCTTTATGTGATGATTTATCTTCTGTCCTGTCGCTTTTTCTTGGTCCTCTGTGTTCTCGTAAAGCACCCTGATGCTAATGGGCTTTGGCGCTCTACACATAATAAGTAAATAAATAAATAAATAAATAATACATACACAACAATGGGGTAAATATGATACTGATGAAAGGGGCGCCGTTGGCAACCTCTCTAGCTCCATTCAATAATACATTAAGGCTCCTACTTATACAGCTACGTGTGCAGCTAGGATGAATATAAATGGCACTGTTAAAATATTCTAAGGCCTGAATAAGTAAACCCTGTACCGATTCTTCTTCTCTTGTCTGTTTCCATGAGATGGGAAGGAAGAGCCCTAACCTGATTTTTTTTAATGTAATGATATCACTATATTTAGAAAACAATGCATTCCTCCCATCTGTAACAGCTGCACATTTCCAAATAGTCTAATTGCAAAAGAACAGACAGAGGAAATGTGTATTCTTTTTCCTGCGGCGAAAGATGCTGGCCTTCTGCACATCTGGAAATCCTTTCATCCAGCGTTATCAAGCAGGCAACGCACTGCATTATTGATGCCTTGTGTCTCCAGCTTCTGCAGCAGTACACGGGGCACTTTGTTTATCTGGCAAGCCGCTGCGGGTGCTGTCTCCTGTGGGTCTTGTGATTTATGAAGTGCCTAATATATGTCTTCTTGACTCTCTGAACTCCAAACAGACCTCGGTAGAAAGAGAGGAGCAAGCATTGGCAGAGCCAGTAGGTAATGGCTGCCAAATGTTAAGTGCAGCCGCAAATGTCCAAATCGTGTCATCATTATCCTGGTATAGAACATTTTATTCAAAGGTATATTATCACATGTGCAAGTGCCGCTATCGTATGTTAGCTGGTCATACAATACCCCAACAATGAATTCATAGGTGTAAGGTATAGGCTCAAGTGTTCTGCCTTTCTGCCAAGTGCGGCTTAAAAGGTCAAATAATGCTATGATAAGACTTGCACAGTCACCATATGTTAAGGTTTAACCAACATGTGCAGGTGCTGCCATCATGTGTTAACTGTGGCATCCTAAGCCCAATAATGCCTTCATATTGCTGGTATAGTCACTAGATCTAGGGCCTAGGCTTGCAGGTGGTAAAGATATGCCAACTATTTCCTCAAATGCAGCAATGAAGCCATCATATGTCTGGTAAATCTCCATGTGCAAGACTGAGCCTTGTAGGTGTTGATATCACACGCCAGGAGAAGCCTCAAACCCTGGATCCTGCGGAGTAGGGTAGGCCCCTGAGAAAGAGGCTTAGTGTCCTTGTGGCCTAACCTCACCTGCTTGATCCTCGAGATAATTGCACAAATGCTGATCGAAACTTACTTTCAATTTTGCACATTCAAGGCTTGAAAACTGAAAAGCAATAGACTCTAGAGCCACTGAGTGATTGACTAATAAAGTTCATGGATCCTTGAGATTTCAGATGGATTTTGCTTCTGAAATTTAAAAGTGTATTTTGTTTGTAATGTGCATTTAAATTCAATAAAATTATCGCGTATTTCACTTTCATCAGGTAGCTCAAGGCATACATTAAGCTGTGTGCTACAAGAATTCGTGCTCTAAACCATAGAGCTGCTTATTATGTTCTCTTGTTTAGAGCGCTTAGAGTTCAGCCTTGAAGAAAAGGCGCCTCGCACTGTCACCTGCTCCTCCTCCACTCATGCATCATTCTTTTGTGCAGTATTTGTAATCTGAGGTAGTAACCCTAGTCTAAAGGATGATGTTAGAGATTATCTTGGAGTCATCCGATGAGCATTAAACTACACCAGAGTTCATTCTCACGTCATAAGATGTCATCACGCTCTTAAAGTCATCAGCAAAGGTTTCAAAATTGTTCCCGATGATTTGAGGATGACTTCAGGATGACCTGCTGCTTACTTTAAGAGACTCACTTAATTTAAGAGAAACTGTTTGTTTCCAATGATTTTAGGATGAATTTCTGATTACTTCAAGAGAAAAGCACATTCCCCATATTTTTGTTCAGCTTTTACAAATATACAGTTGTGCTGGATGATGTTAGAACAATTTGCTAATTAACACAATTTGGGTATTGTTTGTAAAGAAGCGTAATTTGGATATTTACACGTAACATGCAACAGACACATGTAACACTGATAAACCTTTCAGTAGGGATTGCACTTAAAAAGCAGATATTTTATAGAAACACCTTTCTTTTAGTGATAACTGACTGATACATTTCATTCCATAGCCAAATATATGAATATGGCCTTCACGACCCCATGCCCACCTCCAGCCGGTGCGTGAAAGCTATAGCACCCTGGCATTTCCTGGGGTGTGGATAGTTTTCTTCTTTTTTTTCATCCGACGGGAGATGAGCTCAGCACGAGCCCATCTCCTGTTAGAGAAAAAAACAAGTTAAAGAAAATGGCTGCCACCATTAAGATATAAAAGGGACTACGTCCCTTTTCGAATGACGACAGCCATTGAAAATATGTTCCAAACTGGCCGCCGTCATCCGAAAAGGGACTAAGTCCCTTTTCTATTTTAATGGCGGTGGCCAGACAGGAGGAGTATTGGGGACTGGAGCGCAAGGCAACGTTCCCACAGATAAGTTGGGCTGGGAGGAAGGGGAATTGGCCCTTTCTATCATGGAGAGGCAACAGGGACAGCCTCCCTGTTGCCTCCACACGTTGGGAAAAAAAAGAAAAGTGAAATGAAAGCACCACCTGGTGAAGGGCCTCTGGTGGCCGGAACAGTGGGTGTTATATCCGCCCTACGTCCCGCAGCGCAGTGACGTAGGGCAAGTTAATAAAAGCCCCGCCCCCTGAGTGGGAGGCAGTTCCGGGCGAAGCTGAGCCAGCGTGTGTGTGTCTTTTTTCTTGAGCTCCCCTGCCCAGGCCGCGCTCCAGGCCATGCGGCCTTTTGGACCGGAGCCAGCCCCTCGTGCTGGGCCTCCGGCAAAACGCACGACATAACAATGGCGACGAGGAAGTGAGCCAGCATCCACGCGCTCCAACACGAGTTCGCACGCGGAGACCACACGGTCACTCCGTGAAAATTTTTGGACACCCGGTGGGGGGCCCACGACCACGTGACCCCCACCCCCCAAAAAAAAAAAAAAAAAAAAAAAATTTCTCTTTTCATTCCCCCTTTCCACACCTCATCCTCAGGGGGTGAAAAAAAAAAAAAAAAAAAAGAGTTTTTTTTCACGTGTCGTCCCGGGCACCACCAGCACGTCGTCTCCTGCACCAATCCATCGGAGCACATGTGCCGGTAGGACGCTGCATCACCACAGGGCACGCACGAACCCGAAGGGCAGACACTCGGCGACCGAGCACACGCAACACCATGGCGACTGGGCTATCTACCCCTGGACCTTCCACACCGTCCAGATTGGCGGCAAACCTGTCCATGGCGTCACCACCGCCTCGCACGCAAGGAAGTTCGTCGACGTTGATCCAACCATTCGACCCGTTCACTGACCCATCGTCCAGTGGGCCCAGATGGCAGCTATGGCTACAGAAGTTCGAGATGGCCATGGAATGTAAGGACGTCACGTCATCCAGAAAAATGAAGGCTCATCTACTCCTCAGTGTGGGCGACGAGGTGCTGCGCATCTTTAACTCCCTGGATGTGGACGACGGCCAAGATGCATACCAGAGTGCGAAGGACGCTCTAACAGCACATTTTCTCCCGCAACTAAATCCAGACTATGAAACCTTTTCTTCTGCACGACCATCCAGGCCACCAACGAGACTCTCGACGCCTACCACACGAGGCTGAGGAAGCTGGCCATGTCGTGTGAGTTTACGAACACTGAAAGGGAGATTAGGAGGCAAATCATAAATGGAATTCACTCGGAGAAGCTGAGGCGTCTCGTGCTCAGTGAAAAGGGTATCCCTCTACAGCGCATCCTGGAACTGGGCCGACAGAGGGAGCTTGCCCACTCCAGGGCCGCCAACATGGAAGTGACCCTACAAAAACTCCAGCCGTCACTGTCCTCAGCGATGGTGGCTCAAATCTCGGACAATCAACGAGGAGCGAATATGGCAGCGGTTACACCCAGAACAGGTGGCAGCCTCGAGCACCAGGACCAACTGAATGTGGATGGTGTGGTGGCCAAAGGCACGGAAGGCGAAACTGCCCGGCGCAAGGCACCACGTGCGGAGCATGTGGCCGGAAGGATCACTACGCGAAAGTGTGCAGATCCGTGAACACGCCACTGCAGCCCCCACAAGGATCCCAGGAGAAAGGGTCATCGAAGAAAAAGAAACAAGCCAGCACGAGGAGGGTAGCGGTGGTCAACTCCTCGACGGAAGAAGAAGGAGATGATCTCTCAGCCCTACGACAAACAGCAGGCACGGAGAATGAAGGAAAGGGCCGAAAGGTGTACTTAGTATCGACACTAAACCAAGGGCCAGCACAGTCGAAAAGAACCGCCAGGCGACGAAAATGCATGATCAACATACAAGGCCAGGACATACAAATGACCATCGACACGGGGGCTTCGGTAAACGTCATGCCAACCACCGTTTTCCGAACCCTCGCTCCACGACCCGAGCTAACATCCACAGACACTCGACTATTTGCCTACGGCAGTCGGAAACCTCTACCAGTCATCGGGAGGTTCCGCACCACGCTTGAGCATGGCGAACAGAAGTTGCGGTCGAAGATCTATGTCGTCAAGGCGGGAATTGAAAGCCTGTTGAGCGGAGATGCGGCTGAAGACCTGGGCGTGGTAAAATTCATATGCCACGTTGACGACACATCCGAGGTCGAGAACTTTCTCAGGCAACACCCCATGCTACAGAGGGGGATAGGCTGTCTCAAAGGAAAGACCATCAAACTACATATTGATCAGTCAGTGCAACCACGCGCAGTAAGACACCGACTGACACCTTTCCACATGAGGGAACAAGTCGAGAAGGAGTTAAGGTCACTCGAATCCGCTGGTATTATTGAAGAAGTCACGGGACCAACACCGTGGGTTTCCCCGATGGTGGTCACCCGGAAGCCCAAACAGCCAGGGAAAGTTCGGATCTGCATTGACATGCGCCTGCCCAATGCAGCCATAAAGAGAGAGCGACACATAACGCCGACAATCGATGAAATCATCACTGACCTCACGGGATCGTGTGTGTTCTCGAAGGTAGACCTAAAGGCGGGGTACCACCAGCTGAAGCTACACAGAGAATCGCGCTACATCACCACGTTCTCAACCCACTTGGGCCTGAGGAGGTACAAGCGCCTGAGTTTCGGCATATCGTGTGCCGCGGAGGTTTTTCAACAAACCATCCAGGAGGTCATCAGAGGCATACCAGGGGTACTGAACGTGAGTGATGACATCCTGATACATGCACCGGACATCAAGGAACACATTGTGAGACTGAAGGCACTACTGGGCAGGTTGGAAAGCGCCGGACTCACAATCCATCGAGAGAAGTGCGAATTCCTAAAACCAGAAATAACGTTTTTTGGATACCGGTTCGACCGCACCGGCATATCGCCTGATCCCCAGAAAGTGGCGGACATACAAGCTGCCAGCCCCCCCACGACCCCCACCGAGGTGCGCAGTTTCCTGGGTATGGCCACTTACTGTGGCAGATTCATTCGGAACTTAGCAACACTATCCGAACCACTGCGGGAGCTAACAAAGGCCAGCACCCAGTGGGACTGGGGTCCCGAATGCCAGGAGGCATTTGAGAGCATAAAAGACTCCCTGTCAACGGATACCAAGATGGCCTACTACGACACGGATCTCCCGACAGAACTATTTGTGGATGCCAGCCCAGTCGGACTCGGAGCAATCTTGATGCAGGTCACGAAAGAGGGTACAAAAAGGTCGATTGCTTATGCATCCAGGGCGCTCACAGCAACGGAACAAAGGTACTCCCACATAGAAAAGGAGGCAATTGCCGTTCTATGGGGATGTCGACACTTCCACATGTACCTATATGGGCGCAAGTTCACGGCGATCACCGACCAGAAGCCCCTGCTACCAATCTTCATTGGGTCATCGGCACACCCACCAGCCAGAATCACCAAGTGGCTGCTACACCTCCAGCAATATGATTTCGAACTTGTCTACCAACCGGGCAGCGGCAACCCCGCGGACTTCCTGTCGAGACACCCACGACCAGCCACCCAGCAGGAAGTGTTAGTCGCCGAAGAAACGGAGGAGCACATCTGTCAAGTGGTCCACACCATGAGGCCCAAAGCGATAAACATCGAGGACATTACAACAGAAACCCAGAATGACCCGTGTTGCGATCTGGTGAAAGATGCCATCTTGTCAGGCAACTGGAAAGACTTCATGTCGCATACACGCAACAGAACCGAGGGGGCCAAGGCGTTCCTAGCAGGCATGTTCACGGTTCGACAAGACCTCTCGATCACTGAGGGAGGGCTCCTGCTAAGGGGTGACCGCATCATCATACCCCCAAGGCTGCAAGACAGGATAGTTGCCCTAGCGCATGAAGGACACCAAGGGCTTGCGAGGACAAAGGCACGGATCCGACACAGGGTTTGGTTCCCTCACATTGACGATCGAGTGGAGGACTTAGTGAACACATGTCTACCCTGCCAAATAACGAGTGGACCCCCAGACCCAGAACCGATCCTATCGGCCGAGCGTGGCCGGGCACGATGGGAAGCGATCAGCATTGACTTTTGCAAAATCAGAGAGGGTTTACACCTACTGGTGGCAATCGATGACCACTCACGATATCCAGAGGTCGAGATACTGAAGTCCACCGCCGCGGAGGTGGTCATCCCGGTGATAGAAAAGATGTTTGCCACCCATGGTCTGCCCACGACTATTAAGAGTGACAATGGACCCCCATTCACAGGGGAGGAATTCAAGTCATACCTACAGGAACTGGGCATCAAATACCACCATATCATGCCAAGGTGGCCGCAAGCTAATGGGGACGTCGAGCGTTTCATGAGAACTATCAACAAGGTACTCCGAGTATCAAAGGCAAACGCCAGCCCGTGGAGGATCGACCTGTTCCGGTTCCTAAGGAACTATCGGGTCACCCCCCACAGCACTACGGGCATACCACCTGCTGACCTTATGTTTGGAACTGTCATCAACTCGTCGATTCCCCATCATCCAAGCAGAACCCCTGACGACATCGACCATGCACGTGTGGAAACGAGGAGAGCACGTGCCAATGCTCACATGAGCGCCAAGAGAAGAGCAAGGCCCTCCAACCACAGAGTGGGCGACCAAGTCATCATGTTGCGAAATCCCACAAAATCCAAGATGGACACCAGGTATGACGAACTGCCATGGACTATCAGCAACCGGCGTGGGACCATGATAACGGTCACACGGGGAGGTCGGGAAGTAACAAGGAACGCTTCCTGGTTCAAGCCCGTGCCCCAGCAACTCTGGACGGATGGCGAAGGACATCAGGACGACAACGAGCAACAAAGCAGCGACGTGCCGGCGCAAGACCCCCAGGAAGAATCTGCGGGGGATTGCAGCTGGCAATCTCCGAGACTACCCAGCAGTGAGGACACATGTAACGAAGGTGAGCAGACTGACGAGCCGAGCGGGGACAGCCCCCAAGCGAAGCGGTACAGCCTGAGAAAGACCACGAGACCGCCTGCGAGGCTGAATGACTATGTATGCTAATGTCCCCAGCAGTGGCAGAAGTTTTATAGTTGAGCATGCGGCTTATGTTTATGTTGTTTAGGTCATGTTGAAATAAAGGAGGAATGTTATATCCGCCCTACGTCCCGCAGCGCGGTGACGTAGGGCAAGTTAATAAAAGCCCCGCCCCCTGAGTGGGAGGCAGTTCCGGGCGAAGCTGAGCCAGCGTGTGTGGGTCTTTTTTCTTGAGCTCCCCTGCCCAGGCCGCGCTCCAGGCCATGCGGCCTTTTGGACCGGAGCCAGCCCCTCGTGCTGGGCCTCCGGCAAAACGCACGACATAACAGTGGGCATGGACTGTGTATTCTCGCTGTCCTGTGAAGGGTGTATGCACGCTTCTGGGAACTTCACACTTAACATAAAACACCCCACTCTCCCGCTCCCAGGTTCAAACGTTGTGCTATAGCCATGAACTTATGCCAGAGAGACAAGTCAAGCATAACACCTAAGCATTTATTTAACAATCAGCAGACTAAATAAAAAAAACTGCAATTTTAGCAAAATGGGAAGAATGAAATGCAAGGTATAAATCCCAGAAATTTAGAACACAGTCTCATCTCACGTTCCTTTTAGACAATGTTTAGGACCCCGCTCAGCTTAACGACTGGCCTCTATTCTCAAATAGCACCCCTCTGGTCACACATTGCACTCCCTGCTCCCGCCTGCTCCGGTCAGCCCTTAAGTGAGAAGGTGGCAAGCAAGGAATGCCACTTAGGGGCAAATAAAAGCCGCAGCACCTGCACACGCGTGGTACAAGGCCACGGGAGAGTCTCTCCCCATTCATGTGAGTACATATTTTAATGAGGTAGGTCTGTCAATCAGAGTGACGCAAGTTTCTAGAACCTTTGTGCTGGGCAAAACATGTTTTTGATGGAAAAGTTATATTATGTGCTGATCCAACTTGCCCTTACCCTTCCCGCATCTATGACTGGGGAGCGTTCCTCAAGAATGCAGCCTTCTCTGCACCTGACAGGGTCGCGCCTGCAGCTCTGCATTCCTGTGCAACATAGTGTCTGTTTACAGTGAAGGTTTTGCACCTGTGCATCATTATATAACACTCGCCTGAAGTTCCAGCCACCTGATTGGCTGAGCGTCGTTCCCAGGTGCAAATATTTGTTCATCCACAATGCCAAGTAGAACCATGTACTTAGGGCATGTATTACTGTATCCTGCTAAATCAGCTTGCCATGACCTAAGCTGTAGTAATCTGGCTTTACTATTTCTTAGTAGTTTTACAAAGAAGCTTGGATCTAAATAACTATTTATTTAGAAAATAACTATTTTCTATTTTTATTTTCATTTGAATGAATTAGTCATTAAGAGAAACTGAAAAAAGTTGCCTGTGATAGCTAATTACCTATACTAGCACGTTTAACATCAATTATCATAAGTGTAGATGCTTCATACTACAAAAATGTTCACGCAGCAGAAATGACGACACCTTCAATCTGTGTGGTAAAATTCAGTATTATTGTCAATTATTTTGAGAGAGATTCAAGAAAGGCCATTCTACACTGTTCATTATGCATACATACTGCCCATGCTATCAGTTAAGATTAAGAATGTGTTATGTATTCTTAGCTAACTATATTTAGTTAGAAAATTAGGGCATCAGACCCACCTAGTCTGCTCCTACTTAGTCTCCAGATAGCTTTTGCTATCAGTTTATAAATGTATCTTAGATTCACCACTAAATAGATGCCAACATTTTCTAGTGAAATTAAGAATTGCAAGCTGGTATCCTGACTTGACTTGGAGGGCAGTGGTTTTCTCCACCAACTTTTCAAAATTGATTCTTCTTTACATATAAGTTAAAACAAACATTGGCTATCTCAAATCCAGGTCACACACTTTTGAAAGCAGAAGGAAGGTCACTTGCTGTCAAAACTATCATACATTTCACATAGCAACACATCTGCGTCCTGAAGAGAGAGCCAGGCATGTCAAGGTGCTCCCCAACTCACATAATTATTTTACACATACAAGCACCTTGTCCAATGAGGTTTACTCGAACCTGATTGCCTCTTCCACAAAACCACATACGATATTTGATGTGTCAAAATGTTTTTGTGCTAGTGCATTATATTTTTAAATTGTAGGTATCACATTCTTTTTTAAAACACACAGAATATTTTGGTCACGACCTTCACTTCCTGGGCCTTTCCTTTGAATCTTATGCTCTAGCTATCTCTGGAAACTCCCTTCTCTCGCAATCGCTGTTGCTGGCGAGTCTCGCCTCCCTTTGTTGCCAGTTTTGTCACAGCAGGTGAGTGAAGACCACTCCCTCTCCCTAGATTGGCAAGTTGAAATGACTGCTCTGCTGTTTCAGGCATCCCCTGCACATTAAAAAAAATCCTCTCCGGGTTTCTTTCTGCCTTCTCTCTTTCTAAGCGATGTATTACGTGGCATAATGATGGGGTTTAGCCATTAACTGTTTTAGTCCCTATGGATATCGTGTGCCACCCACAGAGACAGGTGGCGACAGTGGGCATCAATGGGTCACACCACAGTTTGGCATGATGTGGATAGTGGGAAAGCTGAAGCTCTCCAGGAGCCCTTTTGATGTTTCTATTCTTCTGTAAACTCTTCAGGTAGCACCATGATTGTGAAGAAAAGGTTACACGAGTGCTTAATCTGGAGGTATGGAGGCGTGCACACTAAAACTATAATGGATAAATACACCAACAGCCATCTGGCAGGCTACAGTGTGTAATACATCATTAAAGGTTGGAGGGATGTTTGCATCACAGTGACCACAAAATCAAAACACAGTTGCATAGGGAGAAGATCTAAACCCTGATCTGGTGACTTCAATTTTGATCTACAGAACCACTGAGGGCATAAAGAGAAGTTTGTCTAAGACCAACTTTACTATGCCTGGCACCCAACCAGAAAACATCTACAATGTTCCTTAAAGGGGGGAAAATCGTCTTTTAGTTGGGTACCAATCATGCTTTAAAGAAGCAGTCACCATACTAATACCAGATAGCATTCGATGATTCTTCAACTGGAATAGGTGTATGTTTTGTAGCTACTAATGTATCATTATCAATGTATGTTACCTACCCCCAAAGTGGGCTCTGTAGGCTGCAAGGGTAAATATTATACCTCTCTCTCTCTCTCTCTCTCTCTCTCTCTCTCTCTCTCTCTCTCTCTCTCTCTCTTCCCCCCCCCCCCTTCCCCCTCGCATTGGAATGAGAGCAGCAACAAAAGAGGCCTTCAAGAGGCACCTCCAAAGTAGGGACCAGACTAGTATTTGGAGACATATATTGTCATCGCGTGTGTCGTGCAGGAATGTTGCCATCACACTGATGGATCATTATGTATATGGAGAGTCTGGGGGATGCGAGAAGGCTCTGCAATGGGTGACAGTGTTCTCACAGACCATGTAAAGGAGTAGCAAACCAGACAGCAGGGATGAAAATTGCATTTGCTATTTTTGTTGTTAATTATTAGTGTTTGTGCACACTGTAGCAAATGTGGAGTTCAGCAGCACTACCAACCAATCAGTGACAAGCAAGCAAGATGAAACATTGACTTTGTGCTCAAAGAAGAAACAGATCATTGGTTTTAAGCTGAGCATAATGCTTTCAAAGAAGCAAGAACATTCTTAGAAACACATTGGTGTATATTCCCAGCAAAAGAAGCTATTTCGAAAATGAAATTATTTAATATTATTTAAATGTTTTAACATAGTTAGGTGACTCTTTTGATATTTTACAATGCTCCTTTCCAATTATCACTTTCAGTATATATTGTAGCTATACCAAGTGTACACTTGAATTAAATAATTAACAAGAAATTTTAAAAAAGCAAATGCAATTGTCATCCCTGCTGCCTGGTTCTCTACTCCTTACACTTACTGTCAGAGCACCAGCAACCCCTGCAGAGCCTACTTGCATCCTCTTCATACTTCTAAATGTATTTGTCACAGAATCCGTTTTCGTCATTGTACATATTAATGTTATACACCGGCAGTAAAGTAAGAAATCCTGGACGCTGTGATAAAGGTGACAACTGTCGTCAATCACAATTGAGAAGGAGCTCTTGAGACCGAGGATGGGGCTCTCATAATTGGGTATTAGAAAATCTGTGCATTTATTTTGGTATTTGTGATGTTCTTACCTAGGAGATGGATACACAGCAATGTCATGAGTGGGGTAGTGAAAAAGAAAGGGAGCAAAGACACTACGTGGCCTGTTGATAGGACAGTAGACAGCGGGGGGGGGGCAGAGTTGATTGGTATAGTTAATTACATAGATCCAACAGTAAGAGTAGACAGGTGAGTTTTTAATTCCTCCTGAAAGTGGGGATATTAAAGTTAATATGTGATGGTTAACAGAGTTCCAAAGGATTGGACTTGAGTCATGACAGTGCAGCTGCCTCTCCGATGTTGTCAAAATTGGGGAACAGATAGTATAATAGAGCCAATTGCTCTAAGTTGTCGAGGAAGAGAGTACCTTGTAATCAAATTGCAAGAAATATGGAGACAAAGGTATAAGGCATGCAGCCCTAACCTTTGGAGCAGTTGGAGCCAACACCTGTGAGCAGTGCCAAGTTAGCTGTCTTTCAAGAAAGTCCAGAAAACATATATTTTCAAGGAGGAATCACTTGGTGGCCAGGCACGCCTCTTCTGCATTCCTCCTCTTTAAAGAGGCCTAGCTGGCACAGAAGTCGAACAGGACTATGGTCTGGTGAGGTCTACTCTTTAGATCTCCAATAGGAAACCATGTCATTTAGCTCAGTCTGCAGCCTGAAGGGCTGGCCCATAAGGGGCTGGTCAGACATATACTGTTCCCTCCATACAGTCTGGTTTATCCTACTGCAATAAGGACTGCCACTTTGTGTGAGGTGTGAGAAACGACCATTCACCTGTAGGAGGTAGAAATAGAAATAAAACTCTCAGTTGGGGTGTCTAGCTTTGTAGCCCCTTAAAGTTCTTAGGTGATTGCTTTGAAGACCCTAGAAGGAGAAATGGCTATTGCAAAAAGTAATGGATCAATTGGGAAAAAAGTTATTTCTGTTCAATATCATTGCTTACATTTTAGCAGGAGTCCTTTTGAAATTGTTGGTGCACACCCAGTCATCGAAATCATGCAAAATAATTGGCATTTGTTTGAAGTCCTAGTCCCTACATCCATTCTACTGTAGATATGTGTGTCGATCATGTACTTGCAGTGATAAAACCCATGGAGGTCAAAGAAAGCAGTAACCAGATGAAGACCAGCTGCAGAAACACCGAAACCTGTGCGACATCTCATGATTAGTTTCATCTTATGAGAAGTGTTGGATACCACCAATCTGACTTCTGCCTAAGGGAAGTGGAACTTTACAGTATGTATACAGCGGAATCATGATGTTAAGCACCTGAATGCTTATTTATGTATTCAAAAGATTCATTAATTCCAAGATTCATTTACATATGCACTTCTTTATTTAGGAGTTTTGTAAAGCTCTAGCTTCTCGCCCCGCCGACCTGATATGGTGCCTCCTGATGGTGGGCAGTGTTAGGAGTCCACCACCTCTTTGGCTGACAGTGGTATGTATGCGGGCTTCAACTGTGTTCAAGACTCAAGTAGTTGCCAGTAGCAGCCAGGCATGCTGGGCAGCATAGCCCAGCCCCTGCGGGATGTGGTCTTGTGAAGATATTATGTTAAAAACCCCTGACCAAATGTCTGTTTGGACCCCTTCTCAAGTAGAGTCTACCACCATGGAGATCATATTCTAGTACTCTATGGAAAGAAAGAAAACAAGCCTATGTTTCAATGCTGATGCACAATGCAGGTGACCCTGAATCCTGGCATTATTCTGCCGGCCTCCCTCATGCTGATGCCTCCCACACCGCACCCAAATACCACAGATCTCTATGCCGTGAGATTCCTCTGCGATTCCTCCCAGAGCTGCATGTTCTGCTCTCACATGGCGGCCACCATGTGAACACAAATGCCATCTGGCAAGGGAGTAAAAGCCCTGGCTTTTTAGATTTATATTAATTTAATACATTGATGTGGGAAATTCCATATCTGAAAGGGTAATCGGCTGATCAGATTCCCCTTTCATAAAATCTATGCCAAAAGCATGGTGTGTATTTGTGTCCTGCTGCATCAGTATTCTGATTTGCAGTGCCTGCTCTACCAGTGGCACAGAGCATTTTCAGAGGTCACAGCTGCCCACTTGACAGCTGCAGTGACAGACAGTTCTCTGCAGCACAAGGGCTGCATTTAAGATATGCACCCCTGTACCAAAACCCTGATGATCATACGTACCCCCATGATGGTGTCAGAATAACTCTGAAATAAAGCTATGCCCGGGTTAAGGCATTGTACATGGCAGTACTGATAATCACTGCAGCCACATTCAATTTGATATCACACATGTGTCAGCTTGTGTGAGACAGCTCAAGCTATGGAAGTTGATGTGTATTCTAGCCAGACAGGCTGGGCCTGCCAAATGACAGGACACAAACCTGAATGGTCATGCCTCTTCTTGGGGGTAGGTAGCACCCTCCACCAGAGACAGCCACCTACCAGGCCGTTGCCCTGAGCCCTGGCATCAAAGGAGCACACACATTCAAAGGGAGTAGCTTCACCTGAGGGTGCTACATTTCTTAAGGCTTTTGATCCTAGTGAGAAAGGAAGGGGGAGGGTTAGAGAAGTCAGGAGGGTTATTTGCAGTGAAGGAAGACCTCCACCATTTCGTTTCTGTCTTTCTCTCTCTCTCTCTCTCTCTCTCTCTCTCTCTCTCTCCTTCCTGTTCCCTCCACTTGCTCTGGAGCAAAGCAATTTGGGTGTCATGTTAGAAGGGCAAAGTCCACTTCTTTCAAGTACAGGGATTGGACCACTAAGGCAAGCTAACTTTAGTCCAACCAAATGTGGATGTTTACCTTTAAAAGTAGTCTTCCACCGCTTCTTTGAATCGTGTTTTGGACTCCAACCCTTACAGAAGAGTTTGTTTGGGCCCTGCTCAGAGAGTAGTCCTTGCCAGAGTCCTCCAGTTGTGTGGTGAAGGGAGATGTTCCAAGGCAGAGGCAAACTATGAACCCTAACCATCCCCAGGGACCATTGGGGGGTGAACCTGCTGCTGAAATATGACCTGTCTCTCAGCCAGCCACAATGGTACCCAGGACCTCATTGTGTTGAAGGACCCCTGCAGTTGTGTGCCAGCCTCACCCATGTCTGGGAGCCCGAGAACAAGGACCCATCTTTTCCCTGAGTCGCTGGAGTGGGACTCACAGCAACGTGAGGAGTGAGCTTCTGCTGGAGCAAAACCTGCCTCTCTGCCAGCCACAGCGGTACCCAGGACCTCATTGTGAAGGACCCCTGCAGTTGTGTGCCAGAATCCCTCATGCTTGGGAGCATGGGAAAATGACTCTTCTTGTCCCTAAACCCCTGAATTGGGACTTACAGCACCCAGAGAGCCAAGCCGGTTGGGAGTTTAGTGCTTTTCACCATTGAACTGCTTGGAGTCATGTTTCAAGTTCAACAAAGTTGAACCACCAGGATTCTCCGGTGCTGCCCCATCTTTAAATTGCTTGCAAAAGGCCAAGAAGTCTGGTTCAACGGTGCTGAACGACCTAGAACCTAATTGCCCCTGTGGATAATTTTTGGGGCTTAGACACTGGTAAGGTCACCAGTTTTGAACATTGTAGTCTTTTAATTGCCTTTTCTCACATGTCTCATTACGCAGAGTGCTGCATCTATTCTACCTTTGCTTATCTTGTGTTCCTTCTACCTACAGGGTTGGGTTTTTACAATGTTTTCTAGTTTGTTATTATTGTACATGATGTGTTTGACTAATGGATATATATTTGTAGCTAACCTTAATGGGACATTCCTTTATTTTGGACTGTTATACTTCGCAGTTTGGGTTGCTACTGAACCACAATCAAACCCCTCTTCAATCGGCCCACGTTAGCACAAAAGGTGAAGGGGGTATATCTCTTGACTGTGCCTGTTCACCTTTAAGATTGTGTTGCCTCTTGGTTTGTAGAAGTGTGTGGGCTAAGTGGGCGCTTCGGCCTCTACTTATACCTGTACTCTTACGAGGTAGAAGTAAATTTGTCACACACCAAAAGCCATGTTTTTCTTCGTCCCACTCGGATCCCACAGAAGCGCCCCACCTTCTCCGGTCTCTCCACACATGGGTGGCCCGCTGCACACTGACGTCCCCACACCGGCGTTCAGAAAGCTGTTGTTCTCCTGCCAGCATCGCTGATGTAAACAAGAAAAATGGCTCCCACACTTCACGACAGGCTAGGGTCATGGGAAAGTGCATTGACACTACCTTATGCATGAGTACATCATGAGGTGTCCAGAGCTGAAGAAAACCATCAACATTCAGGTTGATGCTGGGCTCATCGTACCCAAAGCTACCCACTTATAGAGTGCAGAAAAAGCGCATACTCAAATTATTTAAAAACAACTAAGCACGTTACAGTACTGAGAAATCAGGATCAGTGAATTCATATCTTTAACCTCTTAAGTGCTGAGGACGAGTACGCTCGTCCTATTTGCATTGACATGCTTGATAGCCCAGCAGTTAAAACCTTGTGGGGCTGATTTACAAATAAAAAATGTAACATGGGAATGTTCCATTGAAAACATTTTTGTAAATCAGGCCCCTTTTGTGGCAACCTGTCGCAAACAAAATGGTGACCTACAAGGCACAGACACATGACCTTTGCTCTTTCATCAACATAAACTGTTTAAACTGAAAAGGCAAATAATTCATTGTCTCGAGGCGCTTGAAACCCCGTTTTTATATACTCAACGGTGATCATTTGCTTGAAAAATCGGTTTTAACTAACTTTATCTAGAAGTGTTAGTTTATCAATCCTGAAAGGAACACGGCTGTGTTAGTGTTGGCTGGATTTGACCCTGTGTCCTTCTGGGTTTAGGGGGTGCTTAGTCCACTGAGCTACCTTACCAGGATCCCAACCCATCAGGCCCTGCTGAAGATATGTGGGTGCCCGTTTCAACATGATGGTTGGGAATCCCCTGGTTAGAGCAGAAAAATTATGAGGCATCCGTGGGGTGCATACATTGTATTTTACTGTATTTTATTTATATAGCGCAGTTATCCCTAGGGCATCTGGGAACATGTCTTGCGGTCACATGGTTACATTACAATGGCAACAAAGATAAGTTTAAAAGCTCATTATCATGAGACGGCCAGGCAGTATGGAGCGTAAACACTAAATGCCCACTGAAGAGCTCTGACCCCTTCTTTGTCAACAAGTGGTTGATGTCGAGGAACCAGAGTTAGAAGGCAATGAGGTGATAACACTTCTGTATATGCCGCAGGTAGAAAGAATGCAGCTTCTAATGCGAGCACTGCAAAGCACACACTTTAAGCCCTAGGACGGAAATAGAGAAATTAATATATTTCCGTGTTGACTGGCAACATGGGGGCAGCTGCTGGAAGGCCCGAGGGCCGAGGATCCTTTCATTTGAAACAGCGGAAAGGCCCTAACGCCGTCCCTACATGAACCTGCCCAACCCATGCAGTGATACTTTATAACACATGCCCTGCTTTAAATTAATTCTAATTTAAGGCACAATCCCCACTTTTCTGCCTTCAGTGGAATGCCTGATGCCTGGACCTTTAATGAATTCTAGGTGGCTCTGCATGTTTTTACACACCATTAATCCGAGGCCCCTGAGAAAAAGTTCACAGATGCATGATGTTAACCAATGCACAGGCCCTGCATTGAACTTCTGAAGAGTCCCTGCAGTTTAGTTAAATCTTGCATCCTGCACAGTGTTTGCTCATCATTATTATTCTGCTCGGTTGGTTACATGCAATTACAACTAATGAAGTAATAACTAACGAAAAAATTATTAATACAAAATAACGAATTACAAAATAACTAATTTCTTTTTCGTTGTTTTTGGGGTGTTCCCCCAAACCCCCACCCCGTTTTTTAAATAATACTTTTCCCCCACCCCCAAGACCACTATTCCCTCTCACAACCCCATTTTTAGTTAAGGAAGGTGAAAAAGCCATGCATTACCATAGGCAGAAAGGTCCCTATATCAGGGCTCAAGTCGAGGGTACATGTGGGTGGACGGAGTCCCCCGCTTTTTTTCAGAGGGCTCGTTGATATGCTAATTTGTGTTGACGCCACATTGAATTGGTGTGTTATGTTAATGAGTCCCCACACTTTCTTTTTGGGGCTTGATTCCTGCCCTACATCAGCCCTTGGCACATCCTGCCATGTTATTTTATATACCTTCTGTCATGAGCTCATAAGCAAAACACTCACGCCTGACCCCTGGGGACATTGAAATCTCGTATTGTCCTTTCAAGTGTGAAACACTGATATTTTTATTGAATTATATGTAGGGGCTTAAAGCACAGTACATAGCATCACCAGTATGTATTTAGTGGCAGGTAAAGGGGTCTGCAACTTGTATTTCTCCAAATATTTAGAAGCACGAATCCCATGAGGCCTCACCGTTGACAATGCTAGTTAAGCCTGATGCGAATTGTAGTACAACACATCTGGAGAGCCAAAGGTTGCAGGCCCTGTATGTATGACAGAGCTCGAATACATTAGTAATTTATCAAAGCTGTGCAGATTCAAGAGAATATGATGTCAAAATACAATTTAAGCACAGGTTAGTCTGAATGAGGTGAAACCTATTTCACCGGTGTGCCTCCAGGTTAAAGGCAGCGAGTAGAGTATTTTCCCTCCCCCACCCTGTGTGATTTGCTTTACAGTTAACAATGGTTGGCGAGCTGGAACAGGAACATCCTGGACTGCTTTGCTTGGTTTGGATTCTGTTTCATGGTTGTACCAGTTTTCGAGCACAATAGGAGATGAGGGACTAGGAGGGGGCCCTACTTATAACTGTAAAATTGTATTTAAAAAATGTGTGTTTTGTTTGCTTCTGGGTGAGTTCAGAAAACAACACTTATTGCATATTAGTATCCGGTTAGGGACAATGAGATTGTTACAAACAATCTGATTGGCTCTCGTTGGGTCCTTACCAGCCCGACAAACAACTGGTCGCAGCCGCATCCCTCTTTGTTCCTTTCACGACTGCCCACAATGGAAATGGATAAGGGACTACGTGTAGTCCCTTCTTGCCTTTCCATGGCCGCCATCTTCTTCGTTTTCTTTTTCTTTTTGCATGACCGCTATGTAAAGGAAAATGGGACTCTGTATAGTCCTTTCACCACGCTCCACTGCAGCCATCTTTTTTTTTCTTATTATTTTCAGTTCAAAACGCTGCCGTTTAGTAACTAAAATATAGACTTGATTAGTACCCCGGTCTAACGGGCCGGGGTACTAACAGTAATAAGCCCCTTGCCTGGGGGGCATTACCGCATTGGGTAATGTCCCGGGGACTTCGTTAAGGCAGTCTCTTCGCTCTGCCGTGTAACAAAGACCCTGGGGCATAACCTGACGCTGTAATGCCCCCCTCCACCTACGGCGAGAGGCTTATTGCTTAAATCATTTATTGCAACAAAAACAGTGGTTGTTGCTGACCCATGAGCTGGGATTAGGGTGAAAGTAAAATGCCTGGGCCCTTGACTTGGATACACGGGTGCAGAACCAGCAGACTCGGGGTACAAACTCTTTCCTCTTCTCTACACTTCTTATTGCTTTAGGAAACGAGTGTCTGGGAAAAGGCCCAAGAAGCCGCTTCAGAAACAATGTAATGGCCAAGCTTAGCAGGAGATGGACCCTGCACTTGGCAGCCGTGCGCTTAATTCTTTCTCAGTTCCACCTGGCTGGGTGCCTTCCCTTCCCGCCAGAATAATGATGTCACTGCGCTCTTCCTTGCAACTATTGCAAATCCATCTCTGTGGCTCGGCGCGGAGTATGGGGTGTACGCAAGCGGGTGCATAATGCATTCTGGAGACTTCTAGCACATAACTCAGGAAAGCAGACAGGGGCTGCAAGCTTCCAGCAGCATCCATTATCTGGGCGCATGAAGTATTGGAACATTACAGGAACCCATGCGCAAATGTTGACAATTCACCCAGCCTCCAGCTGCCCCGTGCCAGCTGCCTCCGGTTCCTGGTCTTTTCAGTCAACAACACTTTGCATGCTGTGTCCCATAGGCCTCAAACTTAGAGTGTGAAAAATCAGAACTACAAATGCCAGCATACAAAACACTGATGCCTAAAGGACAAGGCCTGCAAGTAAGGCACCCTCATGCAAGCTATGATTTTGGGTACCAGAGATATACAACCCCTTGGCAGTAAAACCAGGGCAGAAAAACCAAGCTTCCATTGGGAGAAAATATTTTAGGGAATGAAACCCCATTTCCAAATAGGACTGCCTCCATGCTTTTGTAAAATGTGTGCACATGCATCAAAGTTTACACTTTTATACTATTTCTCACTTTTGGATACTCCTTATCACCGGAGCGTGTGGATGCTGCTCCCTCCCTGCCTCTGATTGCACGCCTGTAGGTCGTGCCTGCCTGCTATACCTTCATGCACAGAGGTAGGAGGACCCAGGATGGAGGAAATGTTTCAACATTTTTTAAAAATTGAATGAAGAAATAAGAAAACGAAAGTTTTAATTTTGGTCGAAATCGTTTTTTGTTTTTTTTTAAACTGCGATTGTCGCTGCGCTGTATGCCATTTCTCTCTTGTGCCCAACAACTCTCTGGGGACTCGAGTGGTTCAAAGATGTTAATTTATTGTTCCTTTCCCTACCGTCCATGCAGCAATTCAAAGATGGCAGCCGCCTTTACCGAGAAGTAAAAGGCTGCTTGAGTGCCTCCCAACTTGCCTATTGGGCACTGGGAAGCATACATCGACCTATTGGGGACCAGGCTTTAGCCAGCCACAAAATCAAAGGCCAACTTTCTAAGGCCCTGTCTGTTCCCCTGTCTGTTGACTGGCCGGGTCTGTGGGCCTCTCCTGCACAGCTCCCCCATCCCCCACGTGCACATGGAGGCTGAGGAGAACTCCACACATTTCTGGATATTGAAACAATGGAACAGCTAACATTTCTCTGAAGGTCAGTTCCCTCAACTAACTTCATCGACACTCTTCCTCCGCACCTGTGACTGTCCCACCTCTCTCTCCCAATTGTTGCATTGTGTTTCACCTTATCCTGCCAAAATCGATTTTTTGCTGTTCCCAATTGCTGCATTTTGCATGACCTTATCCTGCCAGAATCGAATTTAGCTGTGTCCAGCTGCTTCATGTTTTTCACCTAGTCCTGCCAAAATCGAATTTCGCTTTTCCCAATTTCTGCTTGTGTTTCACCTTATCCTGACAAAATCGAATGTAGCTGTGTCCAGCTGCTGCATTTGTTTTTCACCTTGTCCTGTCAAAATCGAATTTAGTTGTTCCCAATTGCTGCATTGTGTTCTGCACCTTGTCCTGACAAAATTTATTTTAGCTGTGCCTAGTGGCTGTGTGGTGTCTTCATTAGCTGTTTGCGCTACCCTCTGTCTCCCCATCCCCCTTTCTCCCCCACCCCACCCCCTTCCTCCATGTGCATCAGTGCCTCAGACTGGTAAGTGCCTTACCCTCCACTGCACCCAGCCATTTCAATATCTATCCCTCCTATGTTCTCTAACCACGTCACTATCTCCTATCCTTTTCCTATCACTAAATCTGTCTGGGAGAAACTTAAGAAGGGCATTCTGGGCTCCAACTCAGCCCTTCCTATTGCAGACACCTATGTCATGGCTTCCGCCAGAGAGACTCTCACTAACATCCTCTTCTTTGCTAACAGAACTGACCTATGGACTCGTTACATGGTCGGCTTTCTCTCTCCTATCGCCTCTTCTCCCATTAATGATGGCAATCGCTGGGAGGTTCTCCTTGACTTCTTCGCCATTTCCAGAGTCATCATTAATGTCTATTTCAATGGAACTATCATGGTTCAGGGTCCTCATCCCAACCTTTTTCTCTTTGGCAGGCTCCTCCCTCACCTCTCTAAGCTCACCTCTCCGTCCGGCCAGGCTCGCTTGCCTCTGTGCCTTCCTCCTCCTCGGTACAGGCACCCTCACCCTGCCGTACCGTCCCGGCCCCCTTGCCCGGCCTTGGCTCCTTCTCCATCCTCCACTTTCCCTCTGGCCCTCTCACCACCCTCGGGTGGGACCACTTTCCCCTGCGCCCCACCCGAGGAAGACCCTCAAAGATGGCAAGCTACTCCACTTTGACACTCTCAACACCCGCCCTGCCATCAAACACACTCCTCTGACATCTTCAACCTCCTCAAACTCATGGATCTTGGTGCTCACCATCACAGATACTTGGTTCAAGGAGAGCTCCATCACAAGCTTTGACAGTCTCCTCCCTGAAGGCTACAAAATCCTCTCTGTGCCTAGGCCTAAAAAGACAGATGGGGCGGTGGTGCTTATCTTCCCAGAATGGATACCTGTATCCATTATCACTACTCAGGCCTACTCCTCCTTTGAGTGCCTAGTTTGCAGACTCTCACTCTCCCCTAAATCTTCCCTCATTAACAGTCCACTCTCTTCCTCTTGGAATGGGCTGACCTGGCCTCCTCTCTATTCTCCTCCTCCTCTCAACTCCTCCTGATGGGTGATCTCAACATCCATCTGGACTCTCCTGACTCCTCAGAACCTTTCTGCAACCTATCCGACTCTCTCGCCCTATCCATGCTTCCCTCTGGCTCCACGCACACCGCGGGCCACACCTTGGATGTTCTCATCTCTACTGACATCCCTCTCTCTGTCCCTCTCACTGCCACTCTCTCTTGGACCGAACACTCTCTTCTCTCAACACACCTGAGGCTCTCCTCTTGCAGTAACACACCCGGCACTGCAACTCAGATTCAAAGTCACCAGACCCATGCAAAAAGTGATAGTGGCTGCCTTTGCCTCCACCTCCTCCACTCCTCCCATTCCTGCAGCTGACTCCCACCCTTACACAGCCCTTGCTAACCTTAACCTCTCTATCTCCAACACCCTTGACACTCTTGCCCCTGCCATGATGGTCCGACTGAAGCCTTCTAAAAAGTGCAACTCTTGGTACAACTCCGCACCGGCTGCCCTTAAACACAAGTGTAGGGCAGCTGAGCGGAATGGAACTCATTGGGCGGTCCATCTGACAAACTGGCCTGCAGCCTCTTTCAAAGGCAATATCGGCTCTGCATCCGCTCCAAGAAAAGAGTCTTTATTCAAGCCTGCATCTCCGCGGCTTCAATCAACATGGCCAAACTTTTGAAAGTCTACAAGAAACTGGCCAATCCTGCAGCAGCCTCTTCTTCTGTCACACCCACCCAGGACTTTTGCTCGGCCCTGGCTGCACACTTCATCACAAAAACCCAAGGCATCCTTGCCTCCCACTCTTCCAATCCACAGCATACACCAACACCAGAGCCTCCCTTGGCTCCCCCTCCTATCACCCTCTCCTCTCTCTCACCCGTCACACCTGATGAGGTCAACAGACAAGTCCATCGAAAGCCCCTCGAAAACCATTAAGGAAAATATTGACTTCCTCGTCCCAGCCTTGGTTGATCGCTGCAATCTTTCCTTTTCGACTGGAGTTTTCCCAACTACCCTTAAGCACTCCCTGGTTCACACTCTGCTCAAGAAACCCTCTGCCGACCCCTCCATTCCGGCAAACTACTGCTCTATCTCGATCACTCCTTTCTTGGACAAACTCCTGGAAAAGTTGGCTATCACTCAGCTGATCCGCACACTGAATCTATTGGCTGCTTCCATGACCATCAGTCTGGCTTTAGAGCATGCAGAGGCATGGAAACTGCTCTTCTGAACACCCATGAAGACCTGCTCTCAAATCTTGACACTAACACTCCTTCTGTCCTCATTCTCCTTGACCTTCCTCTGCCCTTGACATGGTTAACCACAACATCCTGATCGCATATCTTTGACACCCTGGCAATCACAGGTCAGGCTCTAGCTTGGTTAATCGCCTTTCTCTCCGACAGCTCATCCCAGGTAGAACTCAGAGTCTTTCTCTTGACTATTGCACTCTCAACCTGTGGCGTTCCCCAGGGATCTAGCCTCTCCCCCTGGTTCTTCAACCTCTATATGGCTTCCTTGGCACGTGTGATTGCCACTTTCACCTCTAACTTCCAGTGTTACACAGATGACACACAACTATCTTTCAGGCTTCCCTCAGCCGCCTCCTCCTCCTCGCTCATATCTGACTGTCTGTCCACTATTCAGTCATGGTGTGCTGCAAACAACCTCTGCCTCAATGCCAGCAAAACTGAGATGGTTCACATTGGGACCGCTGCTCCCTCTTTCCCACTTTCACTCTAGCCGGCATCCCTTGGCCCTGTTCTTTCACCCACCGGCGAGGCAAAAAACCTCAGGATCATCTTCGACTCCACTCTCCTTCTCCTCTCACATTTCTGATATCTCTAAAAACTCTATCAGTTACACCTCCGCACAGGTACTATACCTTTTCTCACTTTCCCCCAGCGGCTCACTCTCTCCAAAGCCTTGGTTCTCGCTAGGCTGGACTATTGCAACAGCCTCTTCCTCAACCTCCGTTCTTCTGCCCTGCACCCTCTGCAACTCATCCAGAACAGAACTTCAAGACTTATCCTTGGCCTCAAGCCAAGAGACCACATTTCTGCAGTGCTGAAATCCCTTCACGGGCTTCCCGTGACTGCAAGGATCAAGTTCAAGACCCTCTGCATTGTCCACAAGGCTTTCTAGGCCTGGGACCTACCTACCTGCAACGCTGCCTACCTAAATACTGTCCCTCACCAGCCCTGCGCTCATCTACATCCAACCTTCTGATAGTGAGCCAGTTCTGCAAGCAGAGATTTGGAGGGAGATCCTTATCCTCCGAAGGTGCCTCCATCTGGAATAGCCTCCCTGCCGCCCTACGTCTTGGGCATGACCTTTGTAAATTCAGGAAACCCCTCAAAACCTTCCTCTTCTCCTCTTCCTTTGATCTCCCTGCTAACTTAGGTATCTGCTCTCTCCATTTCTCCCTCCTCTTCCTTACAGTTTGCTGACTGGCCGCCTGGTGTACCTCAGAGTCTCAACGGTCCCAGGCCCCACCGCCAGTCCTTTCTCGCACTTGCCTCGCGGCCCTACACCCACCCACCTTCACTGCACTTAGAAATAACCCAAGAGAGTGGCTCTCTCTGCACTTACCCCAGTCTCCACCGACTGGATGCACTTGGACCTCCCCCACCCTGTGACCGTCTATGCACTTGCACGATCCAAATGCAATGTGCCTGAAGATCGTCTGTTGTCCCTTGTCTTCTCCCCTTAATTGCACTGGTAAAATTGCAGAATCGCTGTCAGTCCTATTTGCGGTGTATGAACTGTTAAATGTATTTTACGCACTTACTCTGCCTGTGCAGACTATTATCATCTCAGAATTTCAAGGGCTCTGAGCGACTGTTGTTTATTCCCCATGTTCCCACTCTCCTTGAGCGCTTTAAAACACTTTCCTGTGTATAGGCGCTATATAAATAAACAATACAATGCAAAGATCTTTCAGAATATTAGCCAACTCAGATGAAAACGTGCAAACTCCCTCGCAAACCTTTTCTGATGCTAAATTCCAAATTCTGTGTCTGACACTGCCTCCAACCCTACTCCTGTAAGAAGCTTAGGCAAAAGGAAAAATATCCCTATTTCCCTGTATGTCGGTCAGTCCACTCTGGCGTGGTACAGCTCATAACTAATTCTGATCTCACAAGCAGGATATACTTTTCTGACCCGGACAGGGGCAAGGCTTGCTCCAGTTGGTAAGATACCTCGTTGGGTTGAGCTGAAAGTGGCGGGCACCATGCAGGTCCTAGGGTTGAATCTTGTTTAGGATGAATCAACACTTCTTACTCCCAATGTTACTAAAACGAATATATGCTGGGGATCCCTTTGGGGTCTGCCGGTTTTATCCACCAGCAAAACCCAGGTGGGCCTCGTAGGGATCCATTGTACACGCCACCTGCCATGCACACATGCATGCTGCCTTTTTCCCTGCACTTTTGCACTCCGCCGTGCAAATGACCAAAATGCAGTAGCAGGGGCCCTCCTTCATGTACGTCTACACATAACGGGTCTCCGCGTTTTCTGAAAAAAGGCTCAGGCTTTCTCTTTCTGTTTGAATTCTGGACTTTGCGCCTGGGAATAAAAAACATCAATCATTTTGATGTTATGTTATGCTAAATTGACGGGATCGGGGTTGAAAGCCCGAGATCCAAATGTTTGAGGGAGAAAAGACTCCTGAACATTTCTGAATCGGGCCCCTGCCCCACACCCACGCTCCCACCCACACCCCGATTGTGCCCACACCCCCACCAAACCCCAACCCCCTACTTAACTTGCGGCCTTCGACTGTCCCTGCGACTTCTGTGATTGGGAACCGGCGCCACAGGGTTCTTTCCTTTTTTGGGGTGCTTTTTGGTATGGCTGCAGGGGACACCCCCGCAGCCCCCGCTCACAAAATAGTGAGCAAAAATGCAGGGACACCCTCGCAGCCCCCAGCACCGAATGCATGATTTGGTCAAACCTTTCGGCCGCTCTGAATTTTCGGCCAAATCAAGCATTCAGGCTTTTAAGCTCGAACAGTTTGGACGTTTCCAAGTTGACCTATACCGCGCACCGTTACCATTGGCATGGTCTTCAGGCGCTCACGTGGTTCTGTAAGAGAGAGGCTTTGGAAGGCTAGTGAGAGATGAGGGAGCAGGATGGAGGTTGTGCTTTTCTGTTGGTGCTTGTGGAAGCAGGAGGAACGGGCATCTGTGCGAGTCGGCTTTCCAGCTGTGTCTGGATTGTTTGCACTGGGGTCATTGTGTCCAGAAGGGCATGGTCCAGTGACTGGGATGTTTGTTTGCAGCAGTTCGTATTTGTGGCGGATGTGTGGGTTGTTTGTGTGAGGTGAGACTGATTTACGCATCATTATTCTGCTAGCTGGCAGCTCCCACCCCCCCAGACGCATATCTCACCCTGTCCTCTGTCGCCTGACACAAATTACCGCCAATGGGGAAAGAATCGTGTTTTCTTTCTCTAGACGACCATATCCGACTTGCTTTCTAATCCCCCCACAAACCAGTGTCACACTGCCAAGGCAACTAAAAGCTTTTCTCGCATTAGGTTTGTTCAAATTACACGGGATTACTGAGCAACTCCAAGGACGCGGAGATCAGGTGGGTGTGCTTTGGAAAGAGCTTGTGGTTCACGGTCATTAAAATTCGGCAATCGTAGCGGAGGCAATTTGCATTTATTTTGATTTTTACAGTGGCTGGAGCCATGTTCGACACCATTGGGTTGCCCCCTGGCAGTCTGCGCCCTGATAATGAGATAAACAGACATTGCAATGGTACTTGCTTCATAAAACAGGCAAAACAGTTTTCTAGAGATGTAATCACAGAGCCCAGCGGCAAGGATAAGCAGGGCAGATTTGCCACTGCATGCACTGCTATACAGGATATAAGCAACCATTTTAGATTAAAAACAGACATTGGCAAAGACAACAGTTTGGACTTTTCTGCAAGTATGGGATAGGCATTTGCCAACGCTGTCATAATGGCACTACCTGATCGTAGGATGCCAATAGCTGAAAAAGATGTGATTAGCAGGACATACGATAGTAGTGCCTTGCAAATATCTATCCTCAAACCAAAACGGCTGACTTTGCCAATGTTTGTTTTTAACCTGACTTGAGTGCAAGGAGCAGATGTGAGGCGACAGATACTGCCTATAAATTCATTGGCCAACTTAGTTAAGAAATTGTTATTACACCAGTAGTACCTTTACAGCTACAATGAAGCCATTAACGCTCAAAAGAATGCTTAAAAATAACACAGGTTGGCCCAGTACAGCATGAGGTTTTATGTTACTGCTTGAGAGAGCTAGCTCAAAAAGATTACAGCAGGATGTGTTTTTTGTAGCTAAGGATGGGTAGGAAATGTGTGGGATTGAACACAGGGATTACCATGAACAGTCAATGGGTGGGTAAATAGCCAAGCGACAATCACAAAATGTATGTCTCGCCCAACAACCAATCTCCTGCCTTCCTGCCCACCAATGCAAATGGTTTTGCTTATAGGTGGCGCTTAAGCACTACACAACAGTCAGAACTAAAAAGGAAAACACCTATAAGCAATCCAGTATTTCTTTGCATTGTTTGTCGTAATGAAGGCCTGGGGATGGAGGCAGACAGGTGACCCCTTAGGAAATTTGAATGAGTGGAGAAATCAGCTACAGTATGGCGGGATGGGACTGAGGCAGGGCAATAAAGGTTTTATGCAACTGAAAAGGTGGGCGGAACAGGGCTTTTTAGGAATTTGATTGATGTTTAAGAAACATAGGCAGGATATTCCAAATAAAGATCATCAAGGGCTGGGACTATGAGAGTGTAGCCTTGGGGTTGGAGATGGCAGTAGGTGAAAATGTGTGAATTAACCTACATGCAAACATCCGCCATTCCATTCGTAAAATGCTAGTCCAGTTACACGGCTGCCTTTTACCTGATTAAAAAAGCCTCGTTGAGATGTTCACGTGCTATAGTGAATCACAAATATTTGCCCAAGAGCACCTCACAGATGCTCCAGAAGTCTCCATATTTCCTCCAATTTTAGGTTTTGTAAATTCGGTACAAGGTAAGCTGGTGGGAATAGTTACTCACAGGTATGATATAACATGATCTGATATTTTATTTATAATGCGCCCATGCACAAGTGTTTCAAGGTATCTCCTGTTTTGCTCCAGTGCAAGTCTTTGTGATCAGCTCTCATATTTGTTACGCCATTGTTGGGTAAAGTCTCATGACGCAACAGCATCTTGTTCCCAATTTACCATTGGAACCTCTACCCATAGGAAGGCTTACTGCGCGTGACCTGTTCATGCACACCAACTCACTATTGATCCACCATCAGTCACATGATCTAAGGCTCACATAACCAATAACATCTGCATGGGTAGTGGGAAACTTGCAAGGGTAGACAGCTTGATGGGAATGCCCTACAACGGATGCTTATTTTCCTATTGATCCCACTCATGCGTTGCTGGTAGAACCCAGACTTCCATTTGCAGGGGCAGCAAGACTATTCTATGGGGCTGAATAAGGTATATAAGGGGGGCGCCATGATGAATCTTTGCTTGAGGTGACATACACTCCTGCACCAATCCTGGCACCAAGGGATCTATTGAGGTCTAAGGAAAACCTTTGCTGGTGGCCATTTCACTCATTTATTTTATCACCTAAAGTACCACTTTGTTTTATTGCAAAATGCTTCAGCCCCTCACCCCCCGCCCCTTTTATATACCTTACCCAAACGTAACTTCTATCATTTTGCAGGACAAAAAGTGGCAACAAATGCAGCAGGAAAAAAGCGGTGAAACTGTCATTGGCCAACAGTGGGTAATACTGCACAAAAAGAGCCCGGAAAGAGAAAACATTGAACTTTACACATAGGACGAAAACCTAAGTCAGGTGATTGCTACACCTAGGATGTAAGCTTGGTTTCACCCATTGTTTGGCATTATAAAGTCATCCTGACAATTTAACAGGGCATGAGAAGATTTGAATGTATATTTCATTGTCAATACGTGAATTTAACTTTCTATTTGTGAAGATGGGGGAACGCTTAAATCGTATCTTCATAAACCTCACACATCCCGCTCATGCTTTCGCATTATATAGATTAGGAACACGCATAAAGTGCCAATGTCAATATGGCCTTCCGTAGTCCAACGAAACAAGGGTGGGATTATTTGGGAAGATCAATAAATAAGTGTACCCTTTGGGGTCCCCTTTATATTTGTGGGCACCCTGACTGGTACATCTGCAAAAATGCACTCAAATAATTTCAAATCTAAACGCACAGTGCTGTGTTGGATTCAATTTTTCAAACATACAAAAAGGCTGTAATTAGCACAAAGTGCTCAGAGCTGGACACCTTGCGAAGGAATTCAGTTTTTCTCTGTGCATTGTGAGGAACCTGAGGGTGTATTCACTTATTTTCCCCCTGGATCCTCCTCTCAGGATCTCGACCCTGGGGGTGGCTATTTGAGGGAGGATCACCTGGGCAGAGGAGACTTGGGTAGTGGGGAGAGGACATCCTTAGGTGAGACATGGTATCCCCATTCACCTTTTATCACAAAGCCTCCCTCCTTCAAGCCTTCATAGGCTTTTGTCAGCCCTTTCGCTATGATTCCCCAAAGGTATTCCCCAATTTGTATCAATCTGGTATTGGGACAAAGAAGAGACAGCTAGACCAACATATCGTAATTTTCTGAAAATGAACAAAAATCAGCTCCACCCAAGTACTGGGACAAAGAGGAGGGCAACAAGAGCAACACAGGACTACCCTTTTGCTGGTGAGCGGTCTAGTCTTTTCCATAATAGAAATGGAGGCGGGAGCTTTAAAAACTGGAAGCCTGACACAAATGGAGTCGGCTGTGGCACGGTCAGCTGTGGAAGCATGGTCAGCTGCATGCAGGGAGACCTCTCCGGTGTGGCAGCGTGGCAGGAGGAGCACTGGAGGTCCATGAAGCAGTGCAGAATGCATACAACCGGAAGCCATAGCAGAAGAAGCTGGAGGCTGGTGGCAAGTCGAGAGAAGGAGGCCAGCTGGACCGAAGTATCCTGCTTCGCCATGAAAGCATTGCTCGGTGTGCAAGGGCTATAAGGAGATCACTGGGAAAAGACGCAAGCAACTGCACAGAGAAACAAGGATCCCATGGAGGCGGAAGGACTCGCAAGGAGCCATAAGACCGACCAGTGAGTAAAACCAGAGAGGGGGAAGTCCACGCTGGCAGGCGGTGATGCTGAATGAAACAAAAGCACATTTTGAATATGAAATGAATTGAAAGCAAATCAAAGCACATTTTGAATACTGGACGAATTGAGAGCAAGGTAAAGCACATTTTCAATGCCGGACAAATTGAAAGCAAGCTAAAGAACTTTTTGAATACCAAACAAATTGAACGCAAGCTAAAACACATTTTGAATACCAAACAAATTGAGAACAAGTCAAAGCGCATTTTGAATACCGAATGAATTGAAAGCAAGTTAAAGTGCATTTTGAATACTGAACAAGTTGAAAGCAAACTAAAGCACATTTTGAATACCAAACATATTGGAAACAAGTTAAAACGCAGTTTGAACACCAAACAAATTGAAAGCAAGTTGGAAATACTTTGGCATATTGAAAGGAATAAAAGAAAGATTGTGAACTGTACTGAAAGGAAAGTTTTGTAACACATGAAAATAATGAACTGCATTAACTGAAACAAGTGCTCGCAAAGACAAGAGAGCACAAGGAGTTGAATGCAGCGCATGAGAAAACCAACACTGGTCACAGCAAAGAGTGTGCACGGTATTGTATATTATAAGGAGACCAACCTTGGCAAGTGTCAAGGAAACGCCGGAAGGTGTAACAAGCGTGAGGTAGTTAAACTAGCCATCACATTGTGTCAGGAATATTTATATAGATAATATTTGTCAAGGTTTATTTTTTTAACCAAAACAAATAATAAACAAATAATGAAAAAACATAGTGTCAGGAAAGGGTGACATTTACAAAAGAGGCAAAGCTGTGTATTATAAGGAAACAAGCATTGGAAAGAGCCAAGGAAATATAAGGAGGTGTAGCAAGTGCAAAGTGGTTAGACACGCCACAATACAGTGTCAGGAGAGTGTGCCACCTGACTGGGGCAACCCTCACTGCTGAGGAGAAGCAGTGTACTGATGTCAAGGGAAAGGCAGTCAATGAAGGGTACTGGTTGTGTGACCTGTCATGGGTGGACTGTGTCATCTGACAACTGCGCCTAGACCGGTACCCCTGAATGGAAAAGCCACTGAAAACACATACAAAGAAACTTGTGTTGTGCAAAGACTTTGCTGGGATATTTAAGTCAAGTGTTTTTGAAAGCTGAACGATTTGAACTTTGGGGAAAGAAGCAACTGTGTTGAATCTGTTTTGAAAGCTGGAAGATTTGAACTTGGGGAAGGGAACGCCAGTATTTGATGAACTACCTTGAACGTAAGGAAGGGGAGCTGATTATAAGCCAGACAGCTAGAAGAAGCTATGAAATCTACTTTGAACACTCTTCCTTTGTGATGCTGCCACCCCTACACATTGTATGCAGTTAGTTGTGAGGGCAAGTATGAGTTTTGGACACAGACAGATGTTTTACATTGGACTTCCTGATGCAGACTATCCTTAGGTTTTTTATGTAGGGCAATCCCAGCATAGCGTAGGGCAAGTTAGGCATTCATCCACCCTGCCTTCTAAGTTGAATAAAGGTTTTGTTAAGAAAATGTGTGTGTACCTGTTGCCTGTGTCTGACTCATGATGCCTTTACAGCATTCATTGATGCACACTGAAAAATAACTATCACCCAAAATATAGCTGTCAGCTCCAGGAATAGCAGAACCTTTAAAGATGTCAATACCTGGCACCCCTGAGGCATTGCAACCAGCTAAGAGGCAAAAAGAAGTGGAGATGGGTGATGCCAAAAATGAAAGCAGAGATGAGACTATAGGAGCTGCTAACTAAAGTAACTCTGGGCATTGCTGAAATTAAGACCAAACTTTTTAATTCAGAGAAGAAATTTGTGGAGCTGAGCTTTAGGGATGATACTGCAGAATCTCACTTAACTGCAGTGGACGAAATCAACCAAAGATTTAATGATCAAGTGAGGGATTGAATGGCACGAAGCGCAAAGCTCACATTGAAGATCTCTGAGCAAGAAATCTTCTCTAGAAGAAATAATCTGTGCATCGCAGGATTTCCTGAAAATGTAGAGAAAAAAAAACAGATGGACTTCCTACAGAAAAATCTTATCAAGATACTTGACCTTGACCGGAAGACATATTTGGAAATTGAGAAGGCCCACCCGTCTTTGGGCCCCAAACCTGCACTTGGCCAAATACTGAAGCACTTCATAGTCAAATTCCTGAGATTCCCAATGAAGGAACGGATTTTGAAAAAAAAAACAGGATTTGGGGGAAGTGACAAGATAATGATTTTTGCTGATTTAAGTAAATATATTCTGGACGGAACACGTGCCTTTGGCAAAGCGCAAGAAAAAGCAAGAAACGAAAATTTGAAATATTATATGGTTTACCTTGCCATATTCAGAGTTGTGCAAGATGGTCAATTACACTCTTTGGTGAAATGTACATTTGTAGATGCTTTTCCATCTGATCGAGACATGGATCCAATGGAGGGAAAATCTAATATGCCAGATAATACTAGGATAATGAAAAGAAAAGATAATACTAACTCTTAGATGCAAATGGGAATATCAACGGAAAACAGGATGTGCTCCAGGCTCTGCATGCACAACCACAATACTGTTATATAGTTTATTGGTACTTAATCCATATTATTTTTTACTTGGTTACACTATTTATTTTGGTGGTTCATAACATAAAATTGGCTGCTTGCAATTCGCCGGCTTTTTCGGTTGGTGGACTACCGAATGTTATAATTTAGTTAACCTTCCATGATTTGGTCTCAGTGCTCTTAGAGGAAGGCAGCTGGACGTTGCGCCGTGCTATGTACAGAGACGCATCCTTCGGAGGAAGTGTTTTGAGTGAGGAGCGAACTGCAACATGGACAAGCGGGCAAAAGTGACTTAAAGAACAGAGACGGACGTGAAGTGACCAGCAAGTTATGGTGCTAAGTTCGCTAGCGACGGGGACTGCAGTTCCATGTAAATTGGTAAGGAGCCAGAGGGGAAAGGATGTGTTTCTTTGGGAATACATTTCACAAATGCATAACGTTTCAGCTCCATTTGTGGAATAACTAACATTTACTTCTTCCGACATTTCAAGCTGTGAAGTATGATAATATACATTTCAATTGCCCGAGGAAAAATATGGTGAGAAACCTGAATTGGCGAAAACTGAGTGCAGCTGAATGTTTCTCAGAGGCTGTATGAGCTTTTTATAAGCTGGCATATTCCTAAAATACAGTTGGGCCTAGAATACGAACCTGCTAAGCAATTACAATCTCTAAAGTTACCCATAAACTGATGTTGCATTTTTTAATGAAAATAGATGGAAATAGATGTGTTTTTTTCTTATTTGAAGTTGACCAGTGAGACGTGAGAGGAGTCAAGAAAAATACCAGCCATAGGTTACTGTTTCATGATGGTTCTTAGATATTTAAGGGTATAATAAATTCTGTTGCTTCGATAGTTGAAACACAAGAGAAATGTACAATGCTGGGAAATTGATGAAACCTATCTGAATATGTAGTTGTAAAAAATCTTTGAAAGACAGTCTGCCCAAAATCTCGGATACTGCTAATGGCTAGGTTGGGTCATGATGTGGCATTTGGGTGTTGGTTTCATTATAGTTAGAGGAGAGGATGTGCTTTTAACCAATTCATTCTCACTTTGTATAGTCAGATGCATGTATATTAAAAGAAGCAAATAGAACGTTTTTCTGTGAGATAAAGGTGTGTTCATTAGAAGTTAAATAATTACACATGTGCCCATAAGCCTATGTAAGGCGGTACACGCAAGGCATCCGCTGTTCGGCGATCCCTGTGTACTCATTGTTATAAAGAAAGGATAGTTGTAACATTGCCTCGAAGGATGATGCACAGCAAGAGCCTATGTTCTAGAGGTTCCAATGAAGCTAAATGGGCAATTGCTTACAAATGTTCTCTAGACAGATATTAATATCTGAGCTGCTGGTAGATGTTAAGTGGTAGACAACAGCATTATAACATGGCAGTGGAGTATCTAAGTTTATAAGAGTCAGAGAGAGGGATATGCTTATTTTCTATTCTCACTATAATCCGAGGAGGGAAGTGGGATGGGAGGAATTCTATTGTTCAATTGCTACATTGAATTGGGCGAAGGCGTTACTGGCTGGTACGGTTCAGGATGATGTTCTGTGTGTTTAGAGTTATACTCATAATATGTCTGATGGGGTCAGGCATTATTTTATGCATTCTTGCTCATCTGTATTATGGTGTGTTTGTCTTGTCTTTGCCTACTTTTCATAAGTAAATACATCACTTCACTCGAGAAAAAAATGTGTTACAGCTAATATTACACTAAATATTTGTGTTATTCTACTAGGGACTGTTATTCTGTGAATGGAGAGTCTATTCTAGGTGAGGCATGAAATCATTAACCTTTTTTTCATGGAATGTTAAGGGGCTAAGCTGTGCGCGTAAAAGAAAGAAAGTACTCACAAGGATTTAGAGAATTAGGGCAGATGTTGTATCGCTCCAGGAAACTCACTTACTTGAATGCTGTCAAGACTTTTTAAACACATCTAGGTATAGCCATGCATTATACAACTGTTATATTTCAAAATCTAGGGGAGTGAGCATACCCTTTGGGAGAGGTTTGGTTATTCAGATTGAAAAGGTAAAGAGAGATGATGAGGGTCTCATTTTGATGGTGGATGTGGTGTATGATGGAAAGGTGATAACTATAGGATCGGATATGCCCCCTGTTCCACAATTACTGTTTTTTTAGTGAGTTAAGTGTGCTTCTAAGTGGATTGCAGGGTAATAATATTATACTAGGTGGATATTTTAACAGTCTATTGGATCCTAGGTTAGATAGAACAACACAATGCCGATTGGCGAGCAAAGGAATTAGCATGGAATTTGGTAAATGCCTTCAAACATATGATCTAGTAAACATATGGAGAATAATGCATCCGACAGAAAAGTCATTCACATTCTACTCACTGGTGCATGACTCATATTTAAGAAGAGACATTTGCTCATCTCGGATAGGCAGATTATCTAGACTGTTTATAGTGACATAAAAGAAAGGGCCATCTCGGATCATACAGTGATAGAATTACAATTAGTACTTACATACATAGAGAATACAACCGCTTAATGGAGGCTATGCGCTGGAGTGCTCAATGATTTGACAGTGACTACTGGCATGGAGACTTTTATTGATATGTATTTTGATGAGAGTAAGGGATCGACGGATGCAGCTATAATTTGGGACTATTTTAAAGCAGAGGTGAAAGGGAAATTGATTAGCAAAACAAGTCATGCAAGGAAGTAAAGTCTACAGAATTTGAAATCACGACAAGCCAGGCTCAAACGGCTTCAGCGAAAACATGCTGTAACAAATTCGGAACAAAACAGGTTAGTCATGAAACAAGTGTAAAGGATACTATGGAAAATTGTTAGGCAGAAACCTGTGCAGTTCCCTTGGGGACCACTGCAAAAGATTTAAGACTACAGGTGTTGGCAGTAAACCCACTTGGTAGCAGTCCGCACCACCCAGATTTACCTGGTAGCTGTGGCTGAGCAGTCAGACTTCCCTCAAGAAGAGTTAGGCAGTATGTAAAGTATACACAATAGGCACTCAAGTACAATAGCACAAGCAAACACTGACCAGAGCTTTGGTAACAAGGTATATAATTATTTATTTAAAAACACACTTATTGAAACACTCCAGCACTATTATTGTAAATCACTCTAAACACAGTTACTAGTATTATATATACATCCCTTATTCCTTGTCAGACAAGTCTTAGTTAACACCACTTATTTCCAGACAGAGGTGAGCGCTTAACTATAGATGGCACTCCAATAAGTTAACGAAAAAGGGAGGGAAAAAGGCAGAACGTAGGAAAATACACCACACTAATATTTAGGAACTCTTAAGCAAGGCAGGAAAGTCGAAAGTTACTTGTGAGTCAAAGTCCATAGGCCGGGCCCACTCTTGGAGAGAGCAGGGAACAAATGCACCCAAGATCACACAATGACAACAGGCTTAAAAAGTCTTGCAGGGAGTTCGGAAAGATTTTTGTTAGGCTTAGAAAAGTTTAGCCAGGGTGTCCCAGGCTAACCCAGGGTCGAAAGCCGGGGGCTAAATCTACCCCGTAGTCGGTTGCAAGGGAAGCCAGGCAGAACACTGTACCTTAGGTGGAAAGGATCCTCCAGCGGGAGCATTTGTTCCTGGCAGCGGGTGCAAGTCGCGGCGTCGTCCAGAGGAAGAGAAGATCTCGACGTGGAGGAAAGATGAAGGTCATTGCACTGCCAGGGAAGAAACCAGCCGCAGAGTTTTCCGGTTAAAGGTACTACCCTTTGATTCGCGGTAGTGGTAAAACGTGGTATCCCGGTTGCCGGGGTGCTTGGCACAGGCAAGGCAGCCACGAGATGCTCCAGGAAGTGAAAAAGGAAGCAGACTGGTTATCCCCACCAGTCGAAGGAAGAAGACTCTCCGGGCTGGAGATCTCCTCTGTCGTTGTGAAAAAGTGGCGAGACGGTTCAGCAGGGCTCCACCGGTGGTGTCGTCGTAGCAGGTCAGCTCAGCTTCTCCCTCGTCGGATTCTTAGGTCCTGTGGCGACTTCTGAAGTTCCAGTCCCCAAAGCCCTGCTTTTATGCAGCAAACCCCCATTCACTCAGCCTAGCTGTCACTCAAACATGCCAAGTGGTGAGCCGGCCAGCTCACCACTTGGGCCAATCAGGACGGAGTGCGACTTGAGTTGCCTAGGTAACTCAGTCCAGGGTGCCTAAACCCCCTCCCACACCCGCTGTGGCACCCAGACAGAGTGGCAGCACTTTTGAAGGCTTCTGTGGAGAAGCCCACCAAAAAGTGGAACAAAGGGCTCGACTTGGGTTGGAGTCACAGAAGAGAACACAAACGCCATTTTGGAACCGAGTCTTGGCAAAAAATACCAACCAGAGAATTAGTATTAAATAAATAAACCGGCGGTATGTTCGAGGCTATAGGAATTAAATAATTAAAGTTGGTAGCCTCGAACAATGGGAAATCCCATAGGGATATATTCGCGCTCGAATATAAAAAGTAGTTTCCACTGCCACCAGCCAAAACTCTATCAGGGGGGACGAAGACGTGCCCCCTCGACTAACAGACCCTGGGGCAATCGAATTGCCCCGGCCAGTACGTCCACAATATGATGGTTTGTACTGGTTCTGTTCAGAATTTGAGACTAGTAAAGTCAATGGTGACTTTACATGCCCTGGGAGACAGTAGTCAGTCCCAGGGTATGGAGACTATACTGGGGGGTCACTATGACACCCCTGTGTTACTGCACTGAGGGTGCTGTGTAACACACATCACAAAAACACATGAAGCCCTATGGAGTAAAAGACCCCATAGCCCATTAAACACATCTAGAGTCAAAGAAACACACTGAAATCATGCCCAAGAGTGAGGGTAAAAGAGTCTCACTCTTGGCAGGAGAAATAAATAAACCCCAAAAATCCACCAAAGCTGCTGGGGGACTCACTAGGTTAGGAAATTCAGCCTAAACAGAGAATTCTCCCTAACAAAAATGAGATAGATATAATGGCTGAGAAAGGGATCTTCTATATGGAGCAAAGGTTCTGGGAGGCTGGCGACAGGAGCAGTACATTAGTGGCTAACAAGTTGAAAGGTTTCGCAGAACGATCTTGTATTAAACGTATAAAAGTTTCGGATGGGAAAGTTCTGTTGAAGAATGTGGAGATCTGTGAATGTTTTCAAGCATTTGATGCTCAATTATATGAAGAAGATATTTTTCCATGCCAGGCAGATCTGAATATTTTTTCAATAAAATTGAACTCCCTGTTCTGTCTACTGAGGGAAGGATTAACATGGATGCATTGATGGAAGTTAGTGAAGTGTTGGCTGCAATTAAGCAAATAAATATTGGGAAATCTCCTGGGCCAAGTAGCCTACCTTCTGAGTTTTACAAATGTTTTGCGGGGCAGTTGTCTCCAATTCTATGTGATTTGTTTAACCATATACTATTGACTGGTCAATTGTGCAAAACAATGAGGGAAGCATTAATCGTTCTAATTCCATAACCAAATAAGGACCATGAGCAATGGGGAAACTACAGGCCAATCTCTTAATTAAATGTGGATTTATAAGTATTAGCAAATGGGCTGAGTGGCTACATTGGAGATTTTGTTCATGAGTCTCAAGTAGGCTTTATGCCAGCTAGGTATGGTTATGACAAGATCAGAACAGTTTTAGATGTATTGGGAGTACATAAGAATAGAAGGTCTAATGCAGCATTGGCCTTTTTTGATGCGGAGAAGGCATTTGATAGAGTGAATTGGATACTTTTAGAAACCACGTTACGTAGAATGGGTTTTGGTCCGGTATTCAAGAGAGCTTACATTGGGGTATATCGACTGAAGTACAGGTGAATGGTGTAACATCTGACCCATTCCAATTATCACGAGGTAGAAGACAGGGATGCCCCCTGTCGCCGTACCTATTTAACCTGGCTTTAGAACCGTTCGTGGCTTACATTAGGCAGACTAATGGAATATGCGACATTCAGGTGGGTGAACAAGAATTAAAAGGTTTTAACATATGCTGATGATATGACGGTACGTTACTAGTTTCTAACCCAATGGATTGTGGCCCACTATACTGAAGACAATGTTTGAGGCGGTTTGGAAGTTATCAGGGAATAAAATTAATTGGTGTAAAATTGACATTTTTCCACTGTCGAAAGCATGTGATAGGGGAATTTTATCGACGTCGAATTAAAGATAATCAGGAGTAAGATATCTGGGGGTACATATTGTTTGTGACTTAAAGAAAATTGTAACGTTTAATGTAGAAAGAATGGTGGAGAAATTGAAGGAGGATATTAGAAAATGGGATAGGTTGACTTTGAATATGTGGGCCAAAGTGAACGCAGTTAAAATGGTTCTGTTGCCAAAACTCTTATATGCGATGCAATCACTCCAATTACCTTTCCCCGAAGCAAAGTTGCAAAAGATTTATAGAGTTCTTTAAACATTTTAATGGGGGACTGGTAAGTGTTTGAAAATTCCTAGATTTATCTTGCTTCGTGATGTCAAGGAGGAGGGTTTCAGCTATCCGGATCTTATGAAATACCACAGAGGTTTTCTTTTAAAGAAAGCATCATATTATTTTAGGAAATGTGGTACAAGACAGCCAATTTGGTTAAAAATCAAACAGGACTTTAGTACACCGTTTGCCCTTGCTAATCTATATATGATTGAGTGGCAATGTGGGATGAAAATTAAATTTCAGACTGTGACTGCCACTACAGTGGCCTTAGTGACCTGGTTTGTGGAAAATGATCAGCCCATCTGGTTAAACCATGACCCGTCGCTATGGCATAATCCAGCTCTCAAAATTGAGAATAGAAGTCTGCATTGGCGTAGCTGGATTGTACGAGGCATCATGAGAGTGAGTGACATTCTGAAAGACGGCAGAATATTGGGTTTTAGGCAACTTCAGCAGACGTTTTGGATTAGGAAGAAGGGAATTGACTTCTTATATAGAGCTAAAGACTCAGCGAATCAACATGCTTAGAACTGGACTCGATCCTAGGCCAGGCCTTTGCACATTCTTGACAGTATCCAGTTATATGAATATGATGCCCATAGAACTAATCCATCTAGCATCCTGGGTGAAATTGAGGGAGGCTTGGTCTGACGATTTAGATCTGGAGATACCTGCTAAAGAATGGGAGGACCTGCTCGGGTCTAAGGCTAATATGGATTGGTGTTTGAGGCTAATACAGCAAAAAACTATGGGACGCCTGTGAGAATGCAATAGTTTAACCTGATAGACAATGATTTATGTTGGGGATGTGGACAGGGTAGAGGAACTTTACTAAATCAACTTTGGAGCTGCCCACGAGTATGTACATTTTGGAAGGAGGTCTTGGACAGAGTAGATAGGATTCTAAATATAACATTCCCTAGAATGCCTGCACGGGGGATTTTGCAATCACATAATGAACGATGAAGGATTATGGTGAGTGGATAGATAAGTCCCTGGTTGTTGCAGTAAAATTGATTTTGCGAGTTTGGAAGACTAGGAAAAAGCCTATTATTGAAGATTGGTTCATAAAGATGCAAGTCCTATCTAATTATGAAAAAAGTGTTAATGAAACATAGGGATCGTGTAGATTTATACCTCACATTATGAAGCCTGTTTAATAGTCTGTATTAAGTACCTGTTATCTTCTGCATTGTGGCAGGTTTTTTGTTGTTGTTCTAATTGTAGGAGTGATAGAATTGGTGTAGATGTGTAATTGTTGAGTGTGTGTTTGTTTGTGTAGTGTCTTATCTGTGGAATGATATCTCAATGTAATACTGTATAGATTTCTTCTTTGATCAACGCTGTTTGTATTTCAAACGCTTATACTTGACTGAGTGATCTCAATTGATCTAGATATCTAATAGTATTGGACTATTTATGCTCCGGTTTTTGTATCTTGTACATTGACTTTGTTATTAATATGTACTGGATGGATAACCTGCTATAAATAAAGAAATATACAAGAATGCCACATACATGCCTCCCACCTCCATTAATGCCAAAGACAAGTGCCCTTCTTCAGCAGCAGAAAGATAAAACACTCCCAGCACAACAGGTTCCTCCATTCAGAAACTTTGCACCGTTACAAGTGCAATTTTGCATGGCTTTAGCACTTTAAACAAACGTTTTCTTTCAATGCATGTTGCAGAGAAATGCTTTCCCTAGAACCGTAGGCTATGACATAAGCACTAGGGCCCACTATGCCCTGCTACAAATAAGCATTAAAAGATTACACCATGGATACCAATTATGTGAACCTGCAGATAGTTTGGACTTAATTTCCCCTCGGTTCTAGTCAATGGTGAAGTATCATGGGAGTTGTAGTCCAAAACTTCTGGAGGACTACATAATGAGTGACAATACACTATAGCAGTGCTTGCCCTAATGCTAATATTGTGCAAAACTGTAATTGCACCAGTGCAAAGATTCTGTAATGATCTCCCTGCTATACAGTGATTTCAGAAATATCAGGATATAAAGACAGTGATAACTCACAGGTTCGTTCAAGTGGGGGGGGGGGTGGTGGTGCACCGTGGGTAACAATCACGTGGTCAGCTGGATCGATGCATCAATGCATCAAGAGATGACTTCTGGTACCTTTGTGGCACGACAAGTGGTTAGTTTGACCCCTGCTACCAGATGCAAGCACTATATAAACAACACGTTTTTATTACACTACATTACAAGGCAAGTAAAGTAGGCCCGTGCAGTTTTGTCATCACCCACATCTCAGGGGCTATATTTGAGGTTTGTTTGGTTTTGCAGTGCCCGGTGGAGCTGCTGTGAATCGCTTTGCTGCCCCACCGGCTTGTAATGAGTGTGGCAGAGCACCGGAAGTCACAGGGTTTACTTCTGTTTTCACCTGTTCGGCCGCTTGCACGTTCCGGATCATTCTTGCTTTCTAGGGGGAGTAAATGTCTGCTGCCCTTTAAGGTTCCAAGGTAATGTTGACATTGCTTGTTTACCAGCTACAACACATGTAAACGTCACTTTAGAAGAATGGGTCATTGCCACATATGGCCAGGCGCGTGTTATCCGAGACTGATACTTCCTTGTTTTGTCATTTTCTTTAGTTCCTCGTGTTTTCTGCGAATTCCCGAGCGATGAAGAAAACGTAGCCACCGCATCTGCCCTGATTGGTGGCATTTGGAAGGGGGGTGCAGGGGGAGGGGGAGGTAGACAGGAAGGAAGGGAATTGGTTAGTTTGCTGACAAAAAAATGTGTTACTGTTTCTTAAATGAAACCTTTTAGAAAAAAATGTGTACAAGTGTTAAACAATCTGATCACGTCTCAAACGGTATTGTAGCAAAATAAAGGATGCACATTTCGAAGACGAAATTGCTGAATTTCGAGGGCTGCACTTGGCTGTATATGTGTGTGTGTGTGCGTGTGGGGGGTAATCATAAATGTGGGGGAGTCTTGGGGGGCTGCATGGGGTCTCCCCCTCATATATATGCAGCCAAATATAATTAAAAAAAGAAAAACCCACCTTTTCTTCCCCGATATAATCACATACATCTGTCTAATGCATGCACACCACTTCTCTACTACAATCATTAACAAGAGTCAATCATTTTTAACACTTTTTGAGGGAAGTCCTTCAATTCTAAGACCAATGATTCCTGAGGTCCTGACATCCATCTCCCCCAAAACATTTAATTTGATACCAAATTGATCTAATGCACAAAATTTGCAAAAAATGTCCTTCTGATTTCTAAAGGATCATCACGGGTACTACACAGATGTTTCAAAGTTTCTATCATACCATCCTCATGACAGAGAAAACAGAAACACAACTCAGTGGTTTCCTGTTTGTAGGATGAACACATGACTCCATAACATCAGTACACCACGCATTAATTTTCAAATCCTTCCTCTGCGAATCGTTTATATCCGGCAGTTACATCCAATTTGTTAAATTTAAGTTCAAATGAAAGTACAATCCCCACAATGCATTAATCTGTTAAATGATAACAGATGAAGACAACAAAGGGAATTGTTGAGTCAGACCCAGGGACTCAACACTGCAGTTAGGAACAGCTACAGGCTCACCAACAAATTAACCAAGACAAGGTTTGCCTTTCCGTCCCTTACCTGTATCCGCTGCCTGTATCCTATTTAATCTCCGCACTTCCTGGCCCTCCAAGTAAAGAAATTGGGCTAAATACGGGAGCCCTATTGACAAATTGAAATGCCTTAAATACGACAGCAACTATAGACATACCATAGGTTGAAGAAAAGATACCTCGCCAAGCAACAAATTAACCTCGCCATCAACATGGCCTGCAAACTTTTCACGGACTACACAGATATCACTAGTCCTACTCAAATCATTGCATCATTCAATTCCACTCAAGATTGTGAGAAAGACATGGCAAATTGCTTCTCCTAAAATGTGGTCTCCATCAAAGATTTGATCGAAGCACCTAACGAAACACAATGCGGGATCCAAAGAAACCTATGATTCTTTTAAACAGGTTCCCTGGAAGATACCCTGAACACAATGAAAAATATTGAATCCTCAAAAATTCAAACCACACTTGCTCAGCACGCCTGGCCAAGGATTTAGTCAAGACATTGGGCAACCCTTTAAGGCAATTTGCCTCCCCCCTCGGATTTTATAACAGCAATCCTAAAAGAAGCAGTAATAACACCCCTCCTTAAGAAAACAGGGTGCAGGCCACTCTGTGTTGTGTAACTATAGACCGATCCACTCTCCCATTTGAGGACAAAATAATTGAAAGGACTGCAACAAACAACACTGGGAATAGAGTGAACAGAACACCCTCTTCCGCCATAAACAAATGTGGATTCAGACCCAGTAGAAGCAAGCACAGAAATCTATTGGACACTACAGAGCACATCCTCCAAAATCTAGATGCTAACAAACCAACAGAAATCATCCTCCTGTACCTATTGGCAGCTTACGACATTGTAGACCACGATATCCTCCTATCTAGGTTGGAAACCGACACAGGCATTAAAGGCAGCGCCTTGAAACGTATAGTGTCCTCTCTGAATAATCGCTCAGTAACTGTGAAGATAGGCCATTTCAAGTCTCAACTATTCAATGTGACTTACAGGGTCCTCAGGGGCCATCACTATCCCACTGTCTATTCAAAGCCTACACTCAACCTCCAACAGAGGTCATTGACAATTTTAGAACACATTCCAACATATATGCTGATGATACTCAATTAAGAATTCAGCTGACTGCACACCAAACTTCCGGTATTCTTTTTAAAAAGATTTACTGTGATTATTTTAAAGATAAAGGAACACAAAGGAAGCAACCAAGTACATTACAAACATCTCAAGCAAATAAGTACAGCATATACATTAGATCAACAAAGCAATCAAATACGTAAGAAGGAGAACAAACAAACAAACAAAACCTAAAAAAGAAAAAAAAGAAAAAAGGGGGAAGGCAATAGCACAGTTAGACATACAAATCATTAAAAGCACTCCAAATGTCATTGTATCTTTGATGTTGTTCCTTTGCATGGAAAGACACTCTCTTTCTCTCCTAGTAAGGAGCAACAAACCCAGCAGCCAATTTTATTAATTAATTTATTGAGCATTTGTTAGGCGCATATACAACAAAATGGTGTTTCCAGGCGCCACAAGGCAAGTGGGGAGGGAACAATGGGAGTAAATAATGGCAAAAACAGTAGATAAACAATCTTGGTCCTACTAGGCCTTGTGACATTCGGACGTAGAAGTGCAGCAAAGAGAAGTGCAAGAGGTAGGGAAGGGGACGGGGTGGGAGGGAGAAAGGTATAGGCATGAGCTGGTGAAGGCCCAGGAAGGAAGTGCCAAGGGTCCCAGGGGAGGTCACCGCTGGCCAATTGCTAGGGCCGGAAGAGTCCCATGGGTGGGATGTAAACCGCTAGGTCGGGGGCCTGCAATGGCAGTGCTGGGCGGTTGAAGGTTGCTGGTGTTGACTGAGCAGGAGCCTGGTGCCTTATAGGATTCATGAAGGTCCTGGCTGCCCGTCTCAGCGCTAGTGGGGTGATTAGTAGGGAAGGGAAAGAGTTAGAGAAGAGCAGAGTTTTCAGGAGTTTGTGGAACTTAAGGAGGTCCGGCTCAAGTCTGAGAGGGGCAGGAAGGCTGTTCCAAAGAGAAGCACCAGCCAAAGAGAGAGGCTTGCCTCCCACTCTCTGCTTGGAGAAGCGTTTGACATGCAGAGAGTTGGAGTTAGAGGAGCATTGGGCTCTAGCAGGGAAGTATTTGAGGAGATAAAGCTGAATGTAGGGAGGTCCCAGGCCCCAGAAAGCCTTGTAGATGATGCAGAGGGTCTTGAATTTGATCCTTGCGGCCACCGTGAGTCAGTGGAGAGATATTAGTGCTGGAGAGATATGGTCCCTAGGCTTGAGGTCAAGGGTAAGTCTTGCAGCCCAATTCTAAATTAGCTGAAGGGAGCGTAGGGAGGAAAGGGGGCGACTAAGGAAGAGGCTGTTGAGCTTCTGGGTAAAGGTGAGAAAAGGGATAATGCCTCTAAGGAGGTGAAGCTGAAAGTGGGCCTTATTGGTACGGCCCAAGATGTGAAGGGTGAAGGAGAGAGAGGAGTCAAAGATCACCCCAACATTTATTGGCCTCAGAGGATGGTGAGGATAGAGGGCCCAATCAAGCAAGCCAGAAGGTGACAGGTAAACAGGGTGCAGGTGTCCAGTTAAGAAGGATATCCATCTTACTGGCATTAAGGCAGAGGTAATTAGCTGCACACCATTCCTGGATTGCAGTAAGGCACTCGGGGATGAGAGAGGAGGAAGAAGAGGTGGTAGAGGGAAGTTTGAAGGAAAGCTGTGTGTCAGCAGCATAGCACTGGAAATTAGGAGAGAATGAGGAGATCAGGTGAGCAAGAGGGATGAGATAGATATTGAAGAGCCATGGCAATAAGATAGAGCCCTGAGGGACGCAAAAGGTGGAGAGTGAACTGGTGGAGGAGAAAGGGCCCAGCTGCAACTGGAAATGGCGGTTAGTGACGAAAGAGGTCAACCAATCCAGTGCCCAGCCTGTGATGCCGATAGTGTCACAAAGCTGTTTTATGAGGATAGAATGACTGACCATGTCAAAGGCAGAGGAGAGATTGAGGAGAATGGGAACAGTCTACAGCCCTCCCATTGACATGCCAAATTTTAATGAAGAATTTACACAAATTCTTGGTGGTATAAATGGCCCGAATTATTCCACCCTTCTGGTGGGGGCTTCAATCGGTGGTACAGCGCTGACAAAGATACCACTGCTTTAGAAAAAGCTTTAAACAATATGGATTACTTTGTTCTTCATAGCGATCCCACAGATAAAGGGAATACACTTGATTGGGTAGTTGCTAGAAATGTAACTGTGCAGATTAGCATCTGGTCAGACCACCATGCAATAGTCTTTCAGATCCACCCTCAGAATCCACCTCTAAAAGTAAAAGACCCATCTAAGAAAGTTAAGAGCCGCAACTTTAACAAAGTGTGTGTTACTGACCTGAAAGAATGTCTGAATCAGGTTATAACCTCAACCTCCAATTCAGATTCTGCAACCATGCTTGTTGACATCTTTAACTCCACTTTGGCAGATAGAGTGGCACCTTTTAGGAAGAAAACAGTCAGGGACAACGTCTCACACCAGAAATGGTATACTCGCGAGCTCAGCCTTTTAAAAATAGGCAAAAGGAAACAGAGAGCAGGTGGCTTAAATGCCCCACTGAGATTAATAAAATCAGTTGGAAAACTTTAGACAAAGTTTACAAGTAGTACATGTTTTAATCTAAAAAAAACTTTTTTAATAAACAGATTGAGCAGGCGAACAACAACCCTAAAAAGTTATTTGAGTTCTTTCAACTCCCAACTAACCAGGACCGTGTTAGGGTGCAACTGGCTTTCGAAGCATTAAAAGTGATTTGGTCAAGAATAGGTCCAACCTGTCCTCTACATCCAAAGTTGTGGCCAGTGAAGGGCCAGCTAAATTTGACTCCTCACCCATCCCCATTTCTGATATGATTAATACCTTGACTTCACTCCACCCTTCATTGTGCTCAGAAAACATAATTCCACCCAAAATGATTCCTGATCTTAAAGAAACCTTCACCCCTTTTCTTGTTACATTTGTAAATGTGTCCTTTCTTAACAACCAGGTTCCTGAATCCATCACGATGGTTACAATCACACCCCCAACCAAGAAATCACGACTATATCCCAAAGGTCAAGCGAAAATAGGGCTAATACTCCACTGCACTAGCCACTTATTTAATCAATCGTTCAAAACTGTGGTTAGTTCAAATAATAGAAGGTGCACATAGGCAGCATGGGATCAAGATAATGGCTCTAAGCCCAAGCAAACCTCACAACGACAAAAGTGAAACGTACAATATCGACCCAATGTGCCATGCACCTATTCGCCTATTTCCTGCAAAACACAACTAGCAAAAAAGAATTTGAAGATTAATTCCTAATTGGGTATATAGTTATTCTTTAACATCCAATCATCATTAATGTTCAGCCATCGGCAACATGTGCTTCGACCTAGTTAACACAGGTCTTCATCAGGAATTTAGTATCACAGTACAGTTATAGATTATACATCAAACACAAAATCAAATTATTCGAATACAGACCAGCAAGTAGGCCAGCAATGTGTCACATGGAAGGGGAGAAAGAAAAAATAATAAATGGCAAAGAGAAGAAAATATACATATATTAAATGTCAGTCAATGATTGTTCCATCAATTCTATAACAAAAGCAAACAAAAACCAATTAAGCATACGCATGCATGTAAATGCTGTGATCCATTAGCTTGTTTATAAAAAAAGCACCAGTACAGTGTTGTGTGCACCACCGACACTATGTGTGTCATCTTAAAAACCCTATTAGTCTAGCTATAACTATTCCATGCACCTTCACTTGAACTATGATTGTGCATACTTCTTACTATAGGTGATTATAATAAATCACTTATAGGTGGTTAATTGCCATTACAGCTTCTCCAGTACAGTAAATCCAACTGATTCCTAATCTCTTAGTTCAACCAACTCGTGATTTCGTAAGAAAGCTCTAACGTAAATAAACAAATAATCACCCGCTCCTCATCACTGACATACATTAATTCTTGAGCTCAGTATTCTTACCTAAATGTTATCCAATGATAATTTGGTTTTCTTTACATTCCACGATCAGTTCTTCCGCATTAGGTCCAAGCTCTTGAAACCTAGTCAGAATATGCCTGACATAATGTCTAGACTCTCATAATTTTTCTTATTTCCAAATTGCACATTTCCCACTTACATTCATAACCCGTGTTACATAAAGAGCGTCCCAAAGGGCAAAAACCGTAGCCCTCCACTAAGTGTTAACATCAATAGTGACTAATCAAACGTAATTATGTTCATGTTCTTCCTAATGGCTCTGTGCCTGTCCTCAAACTGTATTTCTTAAAAATGCAAAATTGAGCAAGAAACGTATCCTTCGGGTTAATTCCCAGCAACTCGAAATCCTAAAGCCATTATCCTTGAGTCAGCCGATTTCTTACATTGAAGTACAGTGATTATCGACAGTTCAGTCTATGCACCAGAAAAAATGCACATGACTTCAGTAGTAACCTGCCTATTAATGGGTGACTTGTGAAGCTTACCCCTGCATGATTCATGCTCAAAACAGAATTTCTACCAGTCCGCAATTGAATGTGACTCGCTTGCACCCACATTCTCATCAAAGCAAACCACCCAGTATTAGGGGTTGCCCGCAATAATGTTTCTGACTATCTCAATGCAGAACTTCCCATCAACACTTACTTATATCTGGATTACATTAGCCGCTGCACCTCTCCAAACATTATACACTGGTGTTACACACAGCACAAGGTTGCCATATTGGTTATTGCAGCTGTATATAGCCGGCAAGACGTCAGACGGCAACGTTTGATTTTCATTATCTTCATATGTAAACAAAGCCCCATCTCAGAACACCTTAGATCCATGTTCAGCAATGTCGCTTATGTTTTAAGCCCAATGCGAACCTTCTATACCAACCTCACATCAACATTCATTTATCAATGTCTTCTAACAGCTCATCCACCTCTTAAAGACATCAAAAAGCGGTGATTCGCGTGGCGCTAGAGCGCCAACTTTTTTTTTGCAACTAAATGAGTCAGGCATATCTTCAGACAGCAAGTCTGACGTTATTCCATTTACATATGTAAACAAAACAGGTCCTCACGGCGCTGCAGCGCATTCACATGATAATGAAAAGTAGTTTGGCTGACAACCAACTGCCAATGTTGTGCTAAAGATTATGAAACTGCCATTCAATTAGACACCTTCACTAGCGCACAGTCTTACTGGTGGACAGAGAACCGGACTGCTGCTTGTATTAATGATAATTCCGCAACCTTAAAAAAAATATAGATTCCTCAATGATCTACGATTCATCAGATATCAGTGCACAGGAACAAATATAACACATAACAGGTCATTACAAATACAGAGAAGTTAACATGTTTGTGCCTGCCTTTAAGGTATGGATACACCTCTTGAGGTGGATGCCCTTCCATCCTAACATAACCTGCTATTGTTCAATCAAACATTTAGCATTTAGTCGGTACAGAGTTTACACTTCCTTGGTTTCACAGGCAAAATTACCCCAGTCATACACATGTTCAACAGGCATAAGTACGCCATTTAGACTAAGATGTCATTGTTTTTCTTAAACTCTTTACACAGCCTAATTATACACATACCAAATGTGCAATCAATTTCAAGTAGCCCATTTCGTGATCTGAATTGAGACCCCTGAGAGCAGTTTTGTATTTACATGTCATTTTAGCTTCCATCCTCAGAAGCTCGTTTTGTCTATCACCAACCCTGCGGGTCTTTCTGTAGAGTTTTGAGTCCAATAAATCTGATACCTGCCCTGTCATCCGTTGTCTGGCATTGCTTCCAGTGTACTGCTAATGGCAACCTCACATCTTCTTTGAGCAAGGTATTGACATGCTCCCTGATTCTTATGCAGAGTTCTCGTATTGTACTCCCTATAGATACCAAACCACACACACATATGATGACAACAAACGTCATCCTGCAATTGATACATTCAGTAATGTTAAAATCCTCATTAAAGTTAATTTTCATACTTTTGCACTCAAGTGTGCATTGACACATGCTACAATTCCCATACTTATAGAAACTGTTTAGATTCTGATGTAACCATGTCCTTGTTTTCGGTATTGGTTGCAAAAAAGATCGTCTTAATGCATTTTTAAGAGTTGGTGCTCGAGTGTATACTATAGATGGCCCGTCTTCTATGTAATTAACTAAATCAGGATCTAATGTTAATATTGTCCAATGTTTATGCATTAGCCCATGTAGTTTGTTGCTTTCTACCGAGAATCGTGTCATCATCCTTATTTTTTGCAAGGTATCTACCTTCTTTCTCTCTTTAGGTTAGCTAAATCTATTCTATTCATCCTCACACTCTTATCACTTGCCTGAGGTCTGCCACTTCTGTTCAGCAACTCTGCACTTGCGTTTCGGGGATGCTAGCTCGGAGCTAGATTTAAGTCATACCAGCCATTGCGCTTGGAGGCAGGCTTCAGCTGGATCCTCATGACAGGGGCAAGCATGTCAAGGGTGTTGGAGATGGAAAGGAGAAGGTTAGCAAGGACAGAGTCAGAGGACGAATCAGAAGCAGGGGAGAGAGGGGGAATGGAAGTGGAAGCAAAAGCAGTGACTGACACTCGCTTCATGGGTCGAATGAGGGCTAGGGAGCCTGGCAGTGCAGGGGGGCTAAAATAGAGGGCCGACGGTCCCCAAGCGGGAGGATAGATGAGAGTGGTCGACTAGGAGAGGGGGTGGTGACCGGGTTAGAGATAGGGATGTCTCCAGAGATGAAAGCATCCAGAGTGTGTCGGGTTGAATGGTTCAGACCAGAAGCAAGAATAGTGAAAGAGAGGGAGTCACAAAGGTCAAGGAACTGTGAGGTGGCTGATTCAGGAGAGTCGAGGTAGATATTGAAGTTGCCAATGAGGAGGCGTGTGGAAGAGGAAGTCAAGAGGGAGGAGGTGAGGTCGGGCCATTCAGAGAGGAGGAGTGAGATAGGGCTTGGGAGCCTGTAGATGGTAGCGAGGGTGAGTGAGAGAGTGGGAGAGACCCTGAGCCTACAGACAAGGCATTCAAAAGAGGGGTAGGATTGAGTAGGTATGATAGAAGCATGGACCCAATCAGGGAAAATCAAGGCCACTCCACCTCTGGGCTGGTTAGGCCTGGGTTTGGAGAAGAGTTTGTAGCCCTAAGGAAGGAGAGTGTCAAGAGCATTGACAAAGCTGGCATTGAACCACTTCTTTGTAAGGGCGAAGTCATCGAGGACAAAGTCTTCAAGATGGAGACAGAGGCCAGCCAGAGGAGTGTTTGACAGCAGAACGATTGTTCAGAGTAGCTAAGTGAAGCTGATTACCACCTTTGAAGGTTTTCAGAGGAGGGGTACAGAGGTGTGATACTCCCGTCAGTGGTGTTGGAGAGGTTAGAGAAGAGAAGGAACGAGGAGTTGCAGGAGAAGGGAGGAAATTAAAGTGAGCCCAGCCGCTGGTCAAGAAGGAGAAGAGCAGGTTGAGAACCTTGGGCCATGATAGTGCCATTGTGATAGACATTAATGATGCACCTAGAAGATTCAAAGTATGCCAAGAGAACTTCCCATCTAGTGCCCCCATTAATGGGTGAAGGAGTTCATAGGTCCAGGGAGGGGGCAGAAAAGAGGATGTCGGTAATAGTGCACCTGGAGAAAGCATTGATGTAGGTGTCAGCAATAGGTAGCTTTGGGTTAGAGGCCAGGAGAGCTTTTTTAAGCTTTTTGCTTCCAGACTTCATGAGAGAGATAGGATAGGTGATAGAGTAGGAGTTAGAAGATAACCTTCCCGGTATTCTAAACTTGGTCTATTAGCTAGTCAAACCTTGATGACTGAGAGTCAGCTATGCTTCAACCCAGGAAAAATGGAAATGCCAATATATGGTCAGTATGCAATCCCAGTGCCCCTACATGGTGGCCTAATGACACCAGTAAAGCCCCAGCCCCTTTTAGCTTTTAAAGTCTGGGAGTGACATTCAGAGAGTGTCTGTCCTTTTCCAAACATGTTTCAGCGATAGTCAAATGCTGCCATTTTACACAGAATTTACTTTGCAAGGTGCTTGCATTACTAAACACGATACAAAAAAAATCAAATGGTCAATGCCTGAACCATTCAAAACTAGCCTACTGCAATCATCTCCTGCTAGGTATCCCCAAAGCAGAGGTAAGCCCACTTAAAAAACAGGGAGGCAGGCCAATTCTTCAGTTTGAGAAAACAAGACCACATTTTAGGAGCATTGAAGACACTCCTTTGGCTACCCGTTCAATGGGGAATGGAGTTTACGATCCTCTGCATGACTAGGTGGGCATTATGGAAGGTCAGCCTGAAATATCTTGCAGATCAGTTTACCAGGTAAAACCCAAAGAGAGTGCTGAGGTCAAGCATGGCAAGCAACCTGGTCTCTGATTCATTCAAATGGTTTACACTCCGGAAGAGAAGATTAGCAGCATCAGGGACAGCGATGTGGACTGCCCTATCACAGAAACCTATACTATAAATTGACCACATGAAAAACAGAAGAGCGCTAAGAACCCTCCTTTTCAGGAAGGCATTCATAAACCAATAAAGACCCTTAACACCTGATGGACCATAGACTTTACCCACACTTATGGTGTATGTTATATTTGTTAAAAGTACTCACTAAGTCCAGAATTTGTTGCATTGCTCAGCCTTTGTAAAGTCCTGAATATTGGTCTTCCTAGTATATTTTTTATAGGCTGAGACCCCTTCAACCATCCCCTTCTTTTCGCCCCCTCCCATTTCAACCCACGCTCTGAGAAGTACTCTGTACACTGGTGGCACATTACAAAACACCAACTAAATAAATACAATTAAAAGTGTATCCTTGATAGTCTGTACTTCTAAATGTATCAATTTTATTATATGGGAAGAATGCATTCAATTAAAACTAGTTAAAGGAATTCTGTTGGGTGAAGTAGCTGGCTGCACAAAGAATATGATGGAGAAATGTCCATTGATGTAAAAGTGTAATGTGTAATTTCCCTGACGTTGTTATGTTATGTTATTGTGCATTTGCATAGCGCCTTATATACCATTGGTATGATCTCAAAGCTCTGTCGGTTGAACGCCCTTGGGGACCGTAGTCCAGGTTAGTGGAGAGAGTAGGGTAGTAAATAATGCTTGCGTGCACATGTGTGCAGCCAGTGTGGTTTACATGGTGTGTAGCTGCATTCTAATGCTAGATGTGGTGCAGTGGTTTAGTGAGATCAGTAGAATGTGTGCAGCAAGAAGGCCTGCATTCTGGCAGTGGTGGAGCTTGTCTATGAGATTATGTGTGCAGCGAGGCTGATTTTTTCTTGGGGTATAGCTGCGTTCTGAAGACTGTTGAGGTGTTCATGGTGGTGTGTAGGTATGTGTGCAGCTAGGACAAACTGATCGAGGGGTATAGCTGCATTCTATTATTTGTTGGTGTAGAGGAGAGAGTGAGCATATCGGTATGTGTGAGTGCCTGAGCGGATTGGTGGTAGACCCCTAATCCTGATTACCTTCCAATGCCTGCTGAGTTGTATCTATTCTAGAGGTTCGGAGCATTGGCTCTCCAAAAGAAATTCCCTTTCTTTTGTGGAGGTTGTTCTGATTACCAGGCTTCAGGTTGTCATTACCTGCTTTGCAGGGTCATCAGTGTTGAGTTGACCTATTCTTAATCTTTATTGGGTTACGCGGCTTGCAGGTCTATGGTCGTCCCTGTGTCTCGTTGATACTGTCATTGATTTTTAGATGATACCTTCTCATTGTGCAATTACATCCAGTATGTTCTGTCAGACTTACGAGTACTAACTAGATTCGATGACTGGTGTTCGGTGGTCCCAAGCACTCGCATCAGCGGCTATTGTCATACCAGTCTCGTTGAGACTGCAGTTGCTTATAGAATGACACCTCTTTAGTGTGCATTTACTTCAGTTCTGTTCTATCAGACATACGAGTACATCCTAGGTATGAAGACAGGTACAAGGTGAATCTGAGGTCCAGCAACAGATCAGGCTGCGATGTTAGTGATGTGTCTGGCTGGAGTTGTTACATGCAGAAGGGGCTTAGAGTGTTCCTGATCTGGTGTGCAGTTAGAGTAATGATGACAGGCGGCAGCACCTCAATGTCACTTGTAGGAGCTTGCTTTGCCAGATCCCTCACCTGATACAGAGCATATTTCCTTGGGGTGGAACAGAGTTAGTCCATTTCTGTAGCTGGGTCATCCCATTTTCCAGGTCCCGGGTAATTGTTTTAAGCGAGTGGATGGGTATTCCTGTCGTAGCCCATGGCTTCAATTGTGGCATTATGCTGCATCATTGTCCCTTGCACGAGCTAAGGGTAGTGTATATCCACAAGAGACAAGAGAGCAAAAGCATAGATTATACTGCGGCCCGGTTGAAGGAGTTCATTGCATCCATTCCCAGGCCGATCAGGGTAATAGCACTTGAACCGAGACCACCTTGGATACCCAGCAGATGGCGAGATCTGACCCAGTCGTAATGTTTGAAATAAAAGTGCTATTAGGCTCTTGTATTGTAGTTCTGCGCATTCCCAGATAAGGAAGATTGACACAGGTTAACAAAAGCAGGCCCAATCGTATTGTTTGAACATAAGTGCCTTTTAGGATCTGGGTTACTAGTTCTGCAAAATTACTTCAAAGAAAGGTAAGATTAACAGAGGATGACATCTCCTGGACTGATAAGGCAAAGCATACTGGGCGGACGATAATATTAAGCTGTAACGCTCACCTGGTATCCACTGGGACATCACTCAGCCTATTCTGACCTCTTACGACCTCAAACCCTTCCCTGGAGTCTACTCGACTGGAGACTGGGCCTGAAACACAGGATTGGTAGAATTTAACTCCCTATTGTCTCTGTGTGCTTGAACCCCTTCTTCCCCGGGGTCCAACCCTTCCCTTTGATCCACAGCTCACCATTTTTGAAAACAGGTCCACGACCACAAGAATAATGTTAAACCCTTGACTGGGTGGTAAGCTAAGTCAGTAATAAAATCGAGGGACAACGTGTGCCAGGGTGCTGGTGGGATTTCCAATGGTTATAATAGCCCAGTCGGTTTCTGCTTGGATGACATGTTTTGAGCACACACTCCACAAGATAGGATGAATTGGATAATGTCTTTACGCCACGTGGGCCACCAATAATTTTGTTTTACCTTGGCTAGGGTTTTAGCGATTCCGGGGTGGCCCTCGATCAAGGAATCATGATAACCGGACATGACTTGTTCTCGTAGTTCTTGGTTTGGTAAGAATAAACGATTCCTGAAGTAGGGCAACTGATCTTTTAGCATGTAATGTTCTCCTTGTGCACTCCACGCTTGTAATTGCTCCGGACTCATCAGGTTTTGGATTTCTTCATGTAATTCTTTCTGCGTTATGGTTGCTGTGATTCCTAGGAGCTTGTCACTCGGGATGATTGCTATTGGGTCAGGGGTCTGATACCCTTGCTCTTCCACCCCCATACGGAAAAGGGCATCGGCCTTCCCGTTTTTCACCCCTGGTCGAAATGTAATCACGTAGTCATATTCAGCAAAAAAAGAGCCCAACGTAGTTGTCGTGAGGATTGGGCCTTTGCCGTTTTTAGGTACTGGAGGTCCCGGTGGTCAGTTATTACGGTGATTGTGTGTCTGGCGCCCAAGAGGTAGTGCTGCCATGCCTTAAAGGCTGACTTAATGGCCAGGAGTTCTTTGTCTGTGATAGCGTAATTGAGTTCAGGGGGTGTGAATTTACGCGACCAGAAGGCAACAGGGTGTAACTGGCCCGTTTCAGGGTTCTCTTGTGAGAGGACGGCTCCCATAGCCATGCTTGAGGTGTCCATTTCCACCAGGTATGGGAGATCAGGGCAAGGGTGGCGTAAGATTGGGGCAGATGTGAATCTTGCTTTGAGTTCCTGGAAAGCTTCCTCGGCTTCTGTTGTCCACTGGAACCTTTTGTTGCTTTTCCTTAGCAATGACGTGATGGGATGCATGTTTTGCGAAAATCCTGGGATGAACCGGCGGTAGAAGTTTGCAAAACCCAGCATACTTTGCATTCAAATCCTTGAATGAATTTGGGGTTGGCCAGTTCAGCATAGCATCTACCTTGTGTACATCCATTCAGATTCCATTCGGGCTGAGAATAAAGCCCAGGAATTCCACCTCCGAGACGTGGAATGAGCACTTTTCGAACTTGGCGTAGAGCTGGTGTTGGTGGAGTTTCTCCAATACGGATTGGACGTGTTTAACGTGGTCCTGCTTTGATGCGGAATATACTAGAATATCGTCGATGTACACTAGAGCACAGACATCAATCAGTTCCCGTAGGACATCGTTCATGAAGTATTGAAATGCTGCAGGCTCGTTGCAAAGGCCAAAGGGCACTACTTGATTTTCGTACAAGCCGTATTTGGTGAGAAAAGCGGTTTTCCATTCGTCCCCCTGTTTTACGCGAACAAGGTGATATGCCCCCCTCAGGTCTAGTTTTGTGTAGATTTGGGCATCTTTGACTTGATCAAGAAATTCAGGGATCAGTGGCAGGGGGTAGCGGTTTGTTACGTAATCTGGTTCAGTGCGCGATAGTCGATGCATGTTCTCAAGTTCCCCTCCTTTTTCGGTACGAAGAATAGAGGACTGGCTGATGGAGACTTCGAGGGACGGATGAACCCGTTGGCCAGGTATTGGTCAAGATAGGCCTTCAGGTGCTGGTTTTCTGGTTCTGTGAGTGTGTAAATTCACCCACAAGGGATTGGTGCGCCGGGTATCAGGTCGATTTGGCAATCGTATGGTCTATGCGGTGGCAGGGTATTAGCCTGTTCTTTCTGAAAGACATCTTGAAAGTCCTGGTATTCACTTGGTAGGGTGCCGATTGCCACAGTAACAAGCGTGGAGGTCCTGGTGTCTGTTGGTTGTTTCTCTTGGCGCAAGTCTCGGGAAAGGCCAATTCTTTTGCTCGCCAATCGATTCGAGGATTGTGAGCTACTAACAATGGCATTCCCAAAATCAACCGGAACTGTGGTGCCTTAATGAGGTCGAAAACGATGGATTCTTGGTGTCCATCCAGGCACAGAAGGGTTAAAGCTGCAGTGCATTGGGATACTGGACCAGAAGCTATTTACGTGCCGTCGACAGTGGTAACAGTGTCGGTGGTTGATTTAGGGCATAACAGAAGCCCCATCTTTTGCTGCAAGATCCTGGTCAATGTAATTCCCAACGGCTCCACTGTCAATGTACGCTCTTACTGCATGCATCCGAGATGATTGTTGGTGATTGATCAAGACCACAGATAGTGCAAGATGGGAGGCCTGTAGTTCACTTTCTTCGCTCGACAAGTGGACCCCGATTTCCGATTCCTTGATGGTATCTTCCTTGTCCGTGGCCCCTACTGTCCTCCTCGGTGGCTTCACAGGGCACTCTTTAAGGAACTGACCTGACCTTCCATAGTACAGACATAACTGCTGCTGTCTCCTTTTATCCCTTTCTGCTTTAGTCAAGGGGGATCTGACCCCCCCCGATTTGCATTGGTTCTCCTGAACCTTCCGTTGTGCGGGCAATATTGTCCTTTGAACGCACATACATAGGGCGAGGGTCCGGTCTGGTTCGATCTGCTCTTCGGTCCTGCAACCTATGATCCAGTTGAACAACAAGGTCAATGAATTCTGAGCAGTCTTTCGGGGGGTTCACTACTTGTGCGAGAACATTCTTGAGCTCCCCCCGCAACCCCCGATGAAATAACGTGGTTCTCTTCTCCACTGGCCATTCTGCTTCAACTACGTGTCTATTGAACGTGGCTATGTATGTTAATAGGTCTTGATTCCCTTGGCATAGGGACAGAAGTTCGTTGTCTAATGCCTGCCCATGAGTACGACGGGCGAACAGCTTTTCCATCTCCTACTGAAAGCCACTGAAGTCATGCAGCAAAGGATCGTCTTGGGCCACAAAGTGTACAGACCAGTCCGCGGTGCTACCACTCAGGTAGGATAGCACAAAAGTGACCCGTGATTGGTCATTCGGAAAAGCCACTGGTTTACAAAGGAAGTGCAAGCGGCATTGGTTCATGAACTTGCAAACCTCTTGGGATCCCCCGTAAATCGTTCGGGTGGGGCCAAGGGAACTGCCCCAGGAAGGGTTATCTGAACGGGATTGGCTGATGGTGCTGGCATCGAGGGCACGCTTTCCGGCAATGGTGCATGCCCTGCTTGTGACTGGAGAAGTTGCCGGATTAAATCATCAGTGCGTTCTTTGGCTACTATCAGCTCTCTCCTCAGGGTGTTGGTCTCCTGCCTGGCTGCATTTACTTCGGAACGTAGCTGCCCCAACATGTGGGCTAACTGGTCAATTTCTGACGTTTCCATGACGCCCAGGTGGATTTTGATGTGAGGCTTTGTGTTCTGGAACGCTCACCTGGTATCCACGGGGACGTCACTGGGCCTGTTCTGACCTCTTACGACCTCGAAGCCTTCCCTGGAGTCTACTCGACTGGAGACTGGGCCTGAAACACAGGATTGGTAGAGTTTAACTCCCTATTGTCTCTGTGTGCTTGAACCCCTTCTTCCCCGGAGTCCAACCCTTCCCTTTGATCCACAGCTCACCTTTTTTTCTTGGAAAGTGTGCTCTCCATCCTGCTTTCAGCGCAGGGGCGCGTTGATTGATACGGGCTCGTTGCTGCCTAGTTACTTTACTGGCAATAGTCCGACAGGTAAGTATAATGAGCCTTTGAACAGTTCTCTAACTTCGTTCCTTTCCTTCCTTAGATGATGGCCGGCGTCCGGGGATGGCGACGTGCTGCTGAGATGAGTAGCGCTGAAGGTGAGTGAGAGCGTGATGCGCAATGCAACCCTTTCGTATTTGTATTGAACAGAGTTATTTTTCTGCGTCTTTTAGGTGCCGCAACGTTTTCAGCGTGGATGCCGGTTATGAAGAAGAAATGCGGTGAGTAAGCGCGGTATGCGGCGCCTCTAGATGTTTCCACGCTAACCTGGAGTGTATTTTCCCTCTTGTAAATGGATGAGAAGTTTCAGAGACAGAGTTCCCCCATAGCGGCTGGGATTCAGGTAAGCGTTTGAAGCTCGTACATTCTTTAAAAATAAGCAAAGATTTGCTGAATGCTTACTAATGCCTTTTTTCTGTTCTTTTCCCTTTTCCTTAGGAAATGGCATGCCGGGATGGGAATGACACCGCCGAAGATGCCCGCATAACAGAAGGAGCAATGAATGATGGGCAGAAGCGCCGCAAGGTAAGGCTGTTCCTAACAGTGTTCCTGTTCTTGCAGGAGCTGAGCGCAGAAGAAAGATGCAGGCCTACTGGAGACCAATCCGAACACGGTGAGTGTCACGCTGCAGGTGCAGAAAACACAAAGCATGTGTCTCAGCCTGGGCGTGGCTTAAATAGTCTCTGGGTATCCCAGGTGTCTCTGGGCTGAACCACACCCAAAAGACTAGACTGCACATGCAGTTCTGGGAACCGAAATATGTGGTGGAATCCATCTTGCCCCCATCAATGCACTACAAGTCCAATCCCAATGTTATCCTATGGGAGTGAGTGAGTCTGGTGCCACAAGGTCTTTAGAGGGATGGAGAGGCCCTTGAGGGCCATGTAGGTGATCGTGGCCTGGCTCCAGCCTGACATCTTGGAGAGCTGGGGACATGAGGGGCAGGAATCATGACATAAGCCCAGTCGTGGCAAAGAACATAAGTGCTATTAGGGGTCTCATGGTCTTTGAGCGTGGGCATGGCTGGTCGAGGACAATGGGTGGACCCAGTCATAGCATAAGAGCAAAGAATTATTATGTCTTGGGTTTGGAGTCATGGGCAATAACATGTTAGTGTGGTTTGGGGTGGAACAGTCAGCTTAATGGTGCATGGGGGCCAGTGTTGCAGAGTCAGCAGCTTCCTAGCGTTGAAATTAATTCCTAGCGTTGAAATTAATTGATCGCTAGAGCTGGTTTTTGTGTCCCAACTGTTCATACCTCCCTGTGTTGATGCGGTCCAGCCATTTCTGGACATTGGTGGTAGGTTGAGTGGCCCAAAGGGGTCCCTCACATGATTTAGGGAAAGAGCCAGGTTTTGAGTGCTTTCCGGGAAGCCATGTATACTTGGATGTGTCGCATGTGGGTAGGCAACAAGTTTCACAATGTTGGCACCAGGGTGAATTGGAAGCTGGAACTACTAGGAGGACGGCCGTGCATTGACGTTTCATGATATCAACCACGCCTTGACCTTCATTAATCTCCAAGCATATTCACGACCCCACTCTAAAGAGCTGAAAGTGGGGCTAAACATGTCTGTGATTATTGAACATAAAAGTGCTGATCTTTGCACTCTGTCCGGCGCTACACTGTGCATGTACTGAAACTAGCATTGGCATTAGCAAGTAGCTTTCAAGGAACATCCTGCTTTTAAATGTCGGCTGCAATTTAACAGGAAATAATGCCACTAGTGCTCAATATGAGAACTCGCCCTCCCCCAGCCCCTGGTATTCATGGGACAGAGATCAGGGCCATGACACATCCAGTAACTTTTCCTTTTTCATTCTTCCTACCTACTCCTGTGTTTATGTATACATGGGACAATGACGTCACATGTATCAGTTATCATAGCCGGGGAGGACCAGCCATCCTATAGGGTCATAAATCCAGCCCTAACATCCTTAGAAATATCATACTTCTAATGTGCACCATTTCTTTAAAATATCAGCACCGGTTTGGTACTATAGCCACCTAGCTGGCAAGTGACATACGGGAAGGAGATATGCACATGAAAAGGTAAAAATACATTGGCATAGACTTGTGCCTGCCATTTCTGCAAGCAGTGTCCGAGAAGCCTCAAACTCAGAGCCTGCCAGCATAAATCAGCATTCATCCAAAGGATTTATATATCCAGGATAAAAACACAAAGCTATGGCAAATTTTACATTTTAAAGGTGAAAATTCAAAACTTGAAGCCGGTTTATTGCCACTCCCTTTAAAGAGCCCACAGGCACGAGGGAGAAAGGCTAATTATATGCAGCTGTCTGTTGTTACCTCCAACATTGTCCCGATCAAATGATAAGGTGGGAAATTGCGTATTGTTTGGTAATTCAGTCCGCTTAAGCATAACTAAGCATGGTAGCAAAGAGGTTACAAGTGTAAAGTTTAAAGGCCCATGATAACGTTCAGTGGACATTCCAATCCGCACTTAACACGTGGCAGAATCCTAGCATCCTATACATTGGATTGAAATAATGATATACATCAGTACATCAGTACTTTACCAAAGTGAAGTATTATGTGCATAAGAACGAAATTAACATCAACAGTGATTTAGTTAATTTCTTAAAGCCAACCACTGCTTCTCTCCCATTGGCTATTCAGATGGACGCAGTTGTTTCTTGGACAATATGTCTTCCTTTGTAGTTGGCCTGCCACTCAGTTACACCCAAGACACCATTTGTTCTGCTTTACGTGACAATTACCCAGCTCACCAGCTGAGGGAGGTTGATTTCAAAGGTTATGGTTGGACCACAGCGCAGTGGAGCCTAACACTTGGGTCACGTGATGCACTTTGATCACGTGTCTCCCGGACGCTCGGCCCAATGTACTCTGTTCTCTATTATGCCCAAGTACTTCTTTCTGCCTTCACTCTACCTAGGATGTTCCCAACTATCTCTACTTTCCTGTTCCCAACTCAACCCTCCTTTAATCACTCTAATCTCTATGTCTCCCTCCACTATCCCTCCAATCTCATGGAGTCCTTCCATGTTTTGCCTCCACCCTTTGATCTTAATTCTGATTTTGTATTCCCTCCTACTTCCTATAACACCCTCCTCCACACTAAAACTCCCCTCACCATACTACAACTCTGTTCACCATACTACAACTCCGCTCACCACACTATATCTGCCTCTCCACAGTACAACTCCCTTCTCCACACTATAACTTCCTCTTTGTACTACAACTCCCCTCTACATGCTACAACCACCCTCTCTGTGATACAGTTCCCTATCCTCAATACAGCTCCTCCTCTCCACACTACAACTCCCCTCCATACTGTACAACTCCCCTCTCCACACTGCACCTCCCTCTATGCACTACAACTCCACTCTCCACATCACAATTCCCTCCATGTACTACAACGCCACCCCACCCCATTCAAACACCCTTCTTTCACTCTCACATCCTTCACAGTCATTCACTATACTTTCTGCATGCACATATCACTCTTTCACACACACTCACTGCACAGTACCACTTGCACTCACTATCTGATGATTCCATTGCTCAAAATGTCATCTCCAATCTCCTTCCTCCTGCTGGTTCTTGGTCCTCCAGCACCTCCACATACCTCATCCAACATGCTATCAGGGACTGTGGACGGTCCTATAGGAATGGCCACTGGGTCAGTGATATCCTCCTTGCCACTTGATAAGCAGAGCTCCCCCAAAGTACCTTCCTCCTCCTCACCTGAAAAAGACGAATAGTTGAGCTTCTTCTGTCTAGGGTGTCGCACTTGAGTCTTCTTTTTGGAGAGCAGATACGGTCTGCCGCGAAAGAAAGCCACTGTGACCCTTTACAGGGAAAACCACGGTGGCCTCTCTCCGAGACAGCCAATAGTACGAGGGGAAAAAGCCACTAGGCACAAAAACCCTTGATGCCGATGTAACAGGACAGTGGAAGACGGTCCGTTAGCGAAGTCCAAGCCAAGAGGAAAACAGATATCCGGAGGAGAATACAATGGAAGTGAGAGGAATGCAGGCAAACAGCAAACGGTAAACAGATGCGGAAGGAACGAAAAACACAGGGAGAACCAGGAGGAAGCCAGCCGAAGAAAGGCAGGTAAAACGGGAACAGGGGAGGAAAAGGGGGACTGGAAGGGATCAGAGAGGGGCGAACAGGTCGCAAAGGAAGTAGAACTGGGAGCGCTATAGCAACACGGGAAAGCACAGTTGCAACACGCTGAGCCGGCGAGAAGTGAATAGTGATATACTCAGGCGGCGGCCATGATGGAAAAAGACTAGACCGCGGATGCTCGTTTCCGAGAAAACATGGCGGAACAGTCTAATGGCGTCGGAGTCTCCATCGCCGCCAAACTCGCTAGGCGCCTGTGGTCGTGACACATACCCACACTTCCTGCTTCTTGTGGTCCCTGTTTATCTCTGTCCCTGGCCAGTCTGACCCTGTCTTCACTGCCCAGAAAGGGTTGCAGGAAACAAAATCTTTATATGGCCCATTAAGCCCCATCCTCTTGCTCCACGTGGTGCCGCTGTGGGTGGTTAATGGCAGCTGAGCATTGCTCCAGTTAGTGTTGATGGGGTCTGTTTTGACCATCCCTCATGTAAATCCTTAAATCCTGGGGGATTAGGGGCCCACACCAGTTCCCACACCAGGCGGGCCGTTGTTGGTGTCCGGTGTGTGGCATAGTGAGAAGCCGCAAAGGAGATCCGGCTCCTCACTCAACTACTTCTTTCTCTGTGCATGCACCGTGTGTGTTAGGTTCTCTGCCAGTGCATCAGCATTCAGTTCTCCCAATCCAGGGTTGGTCTCTCTGGAAGGGACCTTTCTTACCATGATGTGGGGCACTGATGCTTGCCTTCTTCATGGGTGTTCTTCCCCTGTAGTAAGGCTTTTCCTTGAAGGAGAATAATCCCTTGGCCAGCACTTTAGGTCACAGGCATGGGGTGATTCAAAGAGGTAGCACTTGCATGTAACTTGTCAAATGGGGAGGGGAAAAGTATTGGGGTCCACTTTATTACCTTCACCCCTTTGACTTCCCTTGGGGTATGATGGACTAAGGCTCTTCCCAAAAGGGTTCTCCACCCTTCCACTAACGAGGGTCTGTATCCCGCACTGACAAGATCAGGAGGCTAACCTTGTCACAGATGACTTCAGAAAGTCTGGTTTGGCTATCTTAGATTTTACCCTGTATGCTTTGATCTACCCTCGTGTGACTTTGTGTGGGCTGCGACCCTGGGATCTGTAGCAAGAGAGGCTGGACACTGTCATAAGAAATGGCCCTGATTGGATTCTAGGGCCTCAGTCCGGGGTTGCGCATTATTTCCCAGTTTCTCTCCCTCTCTACTTGGGTTCCTTTCTATAAACACCAGTTGTTTCTGGACTATTTTTCCCTTGGATTTCCTGTTGTTTTGACCCAACACTTCTGACCTTTCTCTAGACTGCTAAGTGCATACCCTTGCTCTACCCGCTTGTTCATTACTCTCTCCCTCCACCTGTTACATTCCACCTCTCCATTGTTCTGCTTCCTGTGGGGGCTTTGGACTGTATCTTCCCAGTTAATCTGTCTTTCTTTCTTTATGCCCTGTTCAGGCTGGCCTGTTGGGGAATAGGGCAATGCACGAAGGTCCCACCAAACGTGCTAGTGTGGGACAGTCTTTTTGTTTTTGGTTAAATGGGGGCAGTGTGTATTCGTTAATATTGAGCTTGTTGATGGCCAAATATGACTGTAAATGCATTTTTTGCAACACATTTTCCTAAAACTCCCCCATGGGTACAACTCACCCTGCCTTGAAAAGGAACAAATTGTCATTTTTGATTGTGGGCAGCTTTTTCTTTGGTGGATGAGCAAATGTAATGTCCCGGCCTGACCCGGGCCAGGCAGGTGTCTTTACCTTTCAGGACTCCTCTTCCTTCTACACGAGTTAAAACTTGTTTGGACTTCATGGCTCCCACCCGTTTCATGATTTCTGCCGTCAGGCTTCATACACACAAACTCTTGAACCCCTTTATTCTTATCCAAGTGCCTGAACCCCTTTATTATTATCCAAATCCCTGAGCCCCTTTCCTCTTATCCATATGCCTGCACCCTCTTTCCTCTTGAATCTTTGTCCTTCTAGGTAGAGTAGACCCCTATTCTTCCACCTTTACTCCATGGTTTAGGTACCCTGCTTTTTGGAACTGTCACACAAGTATTTGTTTTTCTTTGTTTGGCCACCATGTTAGTGGTTTGTTCCCCCCACTCTAACATGTTACACAGCAGAGGGTTGGAGTCGGCACCTTTATTCTTCCATACCTTTTTCTTTACCTTCCATCATCTGGACCAGGTAAGGAAATTATGGAGGAGGCTCGTGGATGCCATCAACAAATAAAGGATGCTCATCCTTGATTCTGATTGGCTGCTGTGTCTTCCATTATGTTCACAGACCTTTAAATATGGAAGGCAGGCGGTGGCTGCAGGCACGTCATCAACTTATTGACTTCTTTTGTATTCATGGGAGTGGGTTACTCTCCAAATTTTATGAATTAATGTATTAAGACATCCAAATAAAATTGAATGACTTGCACATTTTAAGGAGTGGAATTGTATTATTTCATTTCTGAAAAATGTAGCAACAGCTCTGGCACCTGTCGTGAATCCTGCAGAGTCATCACTAATCCCTAGCCGCTGCCTGATCCTGGCACTAGGAGTGATATTCTGAGGGTGGATCACATGGGAGGAGATGGCTAGTGGCAGAAAGTGGTGATGACTCCAACAGAAGAGACATGGTATTCTTCCCTTTTCTGTGAAGAAGAAACCCTAGTCCCAGAATTTCTAATACCTTTTGTCATTTTTCAGAACCTTTTAATTGTAAGATCTTAAAACCTACTTCTGTTAAACATCTTCAGCAGGACTTTATGCATCCTTCACATGTGCATAGCCCATCTAAAACTAATTTGACATCTGATGTGTATGATGATTGTTATAAAAGTGTTCAACAAAAGAACTTAAAATACTATGGAAATACTTTGGACTCCAAGTCCAAGAAAGCTTTAAGTACTGGGACGAAGAAGAGGAGTAAAGAGTCAAAGAGGATCAACAGTAATACCAAGAGTAACGTGTGGTCTAGTTGTTATTTATTCAATCAACTTTGTGGAACACTTAAATCAGAGAATCACGTGCAGGTGAAAGAAGGTGAAGGAAAAGTCTGGTTGGGCTGTGGAGCAGGAAGCAGAGTGGTGGAGAGAGGCAGACTCATGGGAGTGAGGCAGGCTGAAGGAAACAGGTGCTCCCGGACTGCCTCTTATCACTCCAATGTACTGGAGAATCGGGAGACACAACAGAGACTGTCGTGCTCTAGGGAACAACTGCAAAGGCAGCGGCGGCCGCAGAAACGTTGTCTACAGAGCTGCCAAACTAAAAAGCAGCAACCACACTTACGAGGAACCACGAGACCGGCAGAGGAGCCGAGAGAGGGTTTGACAGGCTACCAAAGGCATTCCTGATGAAAAACTGTGCCACTGCAAGGTGCCACGAGTAGGAGATGCCAGGAAATATCAGTGAATTGGCCCATTGGAAGTGGTAACAGTGGGGTGTTCCCCCAGGCACGTGGGCAATTAAGTGAAGGTTTTAAATACAGGGCAAATAGATTTGAAGCACAAGAGCGAAATGGTATAATTCCTCTTACATGGGATGCCAATTTGGGATAACTTGGAAATCACATTGCCAAAAGTCAAAAGACTTTGAAGAAGAAAAAAAAAGGCAAAAAGCTATACTATCCCCTTATGTGAGGTGTCAAGTTGGGGAAACTTTATAACCCAAAGCTCCTGCTGCATTCACCCAACGAGGGGGGTTGGCATGCCTTCCAGACACTCTCGAGGCAGGCCTCTGCCTCTCTCCTGACCGACACTGCTTTCGGCTCCCTCTCCTCTCACTCTTCAGCCAGCTTCTCTCCCGTTTGTGTCGACAACCCGCCTCTGGGTTCCATCCCATGCTCTCTCTTTTGCTGTCCAGCCAGGCTTCTTATACCTAGTGGGATTGTCAAAGGCCCAAAGGTGTAGGTCATTTAGTTGAATTGTCTGACTGTGAGGAAAGGTATTAGCTGGACGTAGCTGGCTATTCCAATGTTATACTTCAATAGCCCTCTTCTTCATCTCAGCACCAAAGTGGTGTTTGGGGAGGTTTGGAAAGGAAGGGTGCATTACTCTGTGCAGTCTCCTACTCGTCTTGGTACTTGGCTGATGTGTATCTGCAATAACAACATAAGATGAATATGGGTTTCTCTCACCTATATAAGGATACGTCCCCCTTGTTGGTCTCTTCCTGGTCCCAGGGTCGAGGTGATAATTTTTTGGGACATTTTGGAAGGAAGAAAAGGGAAAGGGCTGACAGTAGCCTCCTTATGGTGGCCCCAGTGCGTTCACAGTTCAGGAAGGTACCCCAATACCCTGCCTCCAGGGAGCACGCACCTATGGAAAACCTAGGACCCTCAGGGCCCCTGGCCAGAAGCAAATCACCACTGTTCACCAGGACTTCCTAGATCTACAGCCAGAACGTGTCCCCTCTGGAGCTGGCTTACACTTAGGTTCTAATCCCCAGTTTACGCTTTGCAGCGCCCCATTACTTCCTAGTTAGGTGGGCACTGTTTAAGTCCAAATAAAATACTGAATCCTTCAAAACCCATCACTATAAGGGAATTGATACTAACACATATAATGGATCCCATTCTCCTAATGTACATGTAATGATTGAGACAAACAAGAACTCCCACAAAAAGAACACAAGAAAAGGGCTTCATCACTGAAGCAGATCCCTTTTTCCTTCGTAAGGAGGTGCTTAGTCCTGAAATTGCTCCCTTATTGTAAACAGATGAGGCATCCCGTAGGGCACGGGAGGGAAAGTTGCTTGACCTCTTTAAGGGAAGTGTGTGGACATCTTCCATGGGCTTGAAGGTGATTCGAGGTAAAGACCTGTGAAATCAGAGATGACAAAGGAAGAAGTGTGACTGGGAGTTGGCGTACACCTGGAGGGCACATCGTTATTGAAAGGCGTGACGAAGATGAGCGCATGTGGAGTAATTAGGTTGGATGTCAGTATTGGGTGTGAAACAGCAAACTATCTCCAAACACTGATATCATCGTGTGCCCTGTTAGTGAAAGATGTGACAACAAGACGCTTTAGCATCGTCCTTAACAAGTATCCACAGACTTTGAAGACTCCATCTGTTCTCTCCCGAGAAAGCTCTTTTACTGCAAAACATGTGCAGAACATTCCTGAATGACAAACAAGGATTTACAAATGGCAAATAAAAATGTCTGCACATAAGCGGATTCATGAAAGATACAGAGGTTTTCTCATTTCTGAATTATAAGAACTAAAGACACAAGACAAAAACATACAAACTGTCTCCTTTGAAAAGGTTTTTCTGAACATCGGGCAAGTGCAAATGACTGCTCCAGTTCCAAAGTCCTATTTTCAATCAAGGCCACTAACTCTTTGGCCATTGGGTATCTCTTGCAGTGTCATTTCGCTCGAATCACCTACTGCAGGCTATTGTCTTTATCTGATGCACATTTCCCTTTAATCTGCTCGATCCTGTGATAGGAAACGTGGAAGCAGGAGTGGATTGTGCTGCTGGGCTCAATGCCTGCAGGCCCAGATTAGAACCTCAGCAATGTTTTAATGCAACGCAAAATAAGCAAGAGGGCAGCCTTCTGGTATTTTATGCAACTGGGGGATCAGGCATTTTATGGTGAGTTTAATGACCAATCGGTCCTTAATGGAAAGAATCAGCTCTAAAGGTATGTGTGCAAGTTGTCATGCTCACGCATCCAACCACTCGTGTGCCGTGTTGGGAGCTTTTTTTTCCTGCTGCAATTATGGGTATACTGAAAATGGTCTCCTAATAAGCATTACATTGATAGTCAAACTAGCGGCGTACCACCGGAGCCCTGATGCCTGTGGGCCCCCGCGCAATATAAACAAATAAACATAAAGATACCAAACACTGGCTTCTAATAGGTAGTTTGTCAATGTTGCAACAAGAGGTGTACCAAAAATCGTCCTAAAAAGCATTAATCCATTATTGCCACCGGGGGCGCACTAAAGATCGGCATCAAATAACCATTCAGTCAATATTTCAACTACATGTGTACCAAAGAGTGGCTTTTAATGCACATTCAGCTGGTATTCCAACTAAGGGTGTACTGAAGATTGGCTTCTGTGATGAATCCGATGGTGTCATCACTGTTTTCCCGGGGCGACCTCCTCCCATGTGGCCAGGGGCTGGCAGCCAGTACCTGATCCTGACCCTGGGAGTGGCTATATGAAGGATGATCACAGGGGAGGAGACAACCTCTAGGAGTGAGTGGTGGTATCCACGGATGAGACATGGTATCCCCCTTTCCTCTTTCAGGATGAATCTCCCATTCAGGACACCTTAATGGCCTATTGTTATTCTTTCCCTGCTCCCTCAAAGGAAAGTGCCAAATTTATCTCAATCCAATCTGCAGATTATCTTTCAAATACTGACTTGCTCAGAACATGTTAAAACCATTCCTCAAATATTTTTGTGCAAGTTAGTTAAAAGGAACTACTGTTCCCAGAAACACCTTAACACTGAGACGAGGAAGAGGAATGGAGGAATACAGAGTGGGAGAAGCCCCGAGCACAGGCAACGCTCTAGTTGTTGGAAGTGTACACCTGTGCCCGGGACGTTCAAAAGAGGATTACCAGAAGAAATGGTAGACTGCTGATGGGAGCGGGCTGCTGCTCTACGTGCTACCAAGGAGCTGAGAGAAAGACGTCGGAGCGAACCGGCTCAAGTGTTAACCAGAGGCGGGCTGCACGGAGAAGATTCCACATGGGAACACCAGAAGCAAGTGTGCAGGGATCCTGGGCATTCACCGGTGGAAAGAAGCAGCAAGACAATTACCGAAGACCCATGAGGAAAAGAGAAGCCCAGCCGGAACCAGGGGAACATGGGAAGCCAAAAGCCGAGCAGCACGAGGAAGGGAGCATTCGGCGGATGTCATTGCCGGGCTGCGAGCAGATCGGGAAACTCCTCAAAGAGCCGGTGATTCCACACTGGGACGACAGGAACACCGGGGTGTATTGGTGAGCCTGCTGCATGTTAAAGATTGAACAGCCCAAAATGGATAAAGAAAGGAAGCCATTTGGTAACACTGAAAGCGAGACAATAAAAGTACATTTACCACAGAAAGGAATCTTTGAATTTTGCCCCTATGTACAGAGAATAAGAAACAATAACAAGTTAGTATTTACTGGACAATGTAACTTATCCAATAGAGATAAGGTGGTGAATTACCAAGATTGGAAGTGTGAGCAAGACACTAACAAAGCAATATACTATGGACAAAAGGAATTAGCCCCAAAAAAATTATGTGGTGAATTATCAAAAGTGGATTTGGAGAGACAGGCAATTACAAGTATGTGAATACAAGAAGCCCTGGCAGTAGAGTATATCAGGCAATTAAAAGTGTGTGAATATAAGAAGTCCTGGTAGTAGAGTATATCAGGCAATTAAAAGTGTGTGAATACAAGAAGTCCTGGCAGGAGATTAGTTGTAAGCATAAAGATATATCCCACCCTGCATCAAAAATAATCTCTATGGAAACAAATTTCGAGGTGATCACTCAGTTGTTATTTTCCAGGTGACCTTTAAATAGCACCAATCGTCTAATTGAATTACTTCTGAACATCTTAGAATAATTGAGCTGGTTGGAGAGAGAAAACATTTTCAAATAACATGTGCTTTTTAATTCATGTTGTTCAAAAAAATAAAGAACATTAATACAAAGATTACTCAGTGTTCAACCAAAATGTATTCCATAATAAACATATCATAATCAAACAAGAAGCATTTATCTTCATGCTTCATCACAAAAGACATTCAACAATCTGACAAACAATAATTAAAATTTCAAAGTGTGACATTAAAAAATGAATTTTGAAAGGGAAAACTTATTATTAAATTCCCTAATATGACCCCCTATAATGGGTGTCTAGAGAAAGGCTCCCTTACGTGGGGCTTGGTTCTCAACCTAGCTTTCCACGTTTCGGCGGTCCTTCAACTTTGTTGTTTGTCTGCCTTCATCAGGGCATCTTATTTGAAGACCCTGCCGATCATATCATCCCAAGTCTTGGGTCGTGTCTGGTCTGGAGTCTTGAGCCGTCCCTCAACCTAGTGCGCGGCTGCCGTTACACCTCAATATTCTCAAAGTTCTGAAATAGGTGGTCCAGAGTCCCTTTCCTAATTATGGTGACTCTTGTCTCTGATTCGAGGTCCAGGCTTCAGTTAATACGGAAGGGCCTGGGAAGGTGCCTGGAAACACATCCCAAGTGGTGCAAAAATCGTCTTCAGCTATGGAATGGTCCAGGGGTGAAAGCTTCAAGAAATGGTGTGTCACCTCCAAACCTCGTTGGAAGCCGATCACCATAAGGTCACATAGAATCAAGTCGTCCACATATGCCATATACTGGACCTTTTTGAGATAAACGTTTACAAATGTCGTAGAATAATGCTGCCTCTGGTTAACCTATATCGTGCTCCTGTTAGCACTTCATCACTGGTTAATCCATCTCCGCAGTTTTCTGCTTTTCACGATTGCATCACCAAGACTTCCATGTCTATACTGTTGTCATGGTGCTGAAGGGAAAGGAGAGTAGACCAGGCATTTACAAGTGTGAATACAAGAGGTCCTGGTAGGATGTGGCTATAGGGAAACAGAGAAGCCCTGGCAGGAGAGTGTACAAGGTATTCAGACAACCCAAAGACTAAAGATAATTGTGCCTAATTTTGATATTGATCAAAAGGAAAGGTCAGAATTGTTATTTTCAGGAAAATGTGAAGATGAATCCAGGGGAAGTGAAATACCCTCCGAATTAAGAAGTAAAGTCCTTGAAAGACTTTTTGTAGAAAGTTAGTTATTGCGTTTTCCATTTGTGAAGATTTATAAAATACTGAATGCCCAAAACAAAGGCCAAAGATAGTTGAGTATAATTTTCGTATTAATCCAGAGAAATGACAAGGGGCTTCATCACAAGTTGGGCGGTATTGCAGAGCTAATTGCGCCATGTTACCACCCAATGCTATTTGCGTTACTGCAACCCGGTCGTGTGCAATTAGTGCCGGATCCCTAGTTGCCGGGGGGCGGTAAGTCCCCATTTTCCATTTTGTCTGGGGTTGGGGTGGCGCTATTAGCACTGGCGCAATTAGCGCTGACCTAATAGTGCCACAAATAGAGATTTTTACCTCCAGCAAAGACTCATGAATGAGCCAGCCCTTAAATGCAGCGGTAGTAGTGTTGCCGATGGATTTAAGGGCTACCGCCCAACTCATGATGTGGCCCAAGAACTGTTGTTTGTAAGATAACGGGGAGAAGGATCCAGGGGAAGGGAGACACCCTCTGGAATAAGGAGCAATATCCTTGAAGAGACTTTGAGTTGGAGTTATTTATTCCTTTTCCCATTTGAGTATTTTTTGAAATACTGAAAGCCAAAGACATTATCCTTTTCACCTTTCTTATTTCCTTACAATCTGAGGATCAGAATAGTACTATGGACGCAGGACAGTTTTATTCTGGTCGTTCTAACACTGACAGATCATTAGTTGTAAGTTTAGGTAGGGAAACACCTCCAGCGTAGCGACAGCGAGCCATTTTCCCAACCCCTTTTATTTATCAGTAAAAGTCTTTAGCCAAAACCATGTCTTGTGTCTGAGTTTCATTCCTAAATTGCACACTTCTCTTTTATAACTTTATTGATACTTTTTCATACAGCGTTATTAACAGGCTCAAAATAATATATCATCCTGATCATAAAATAGAACATCACGTTCAAAATCATCAATACATATTAAAAACGTATCCAAAGCAAACTCTAATAGCAGAACGTATCAAATAGCATTGAAAAATAATCAACCCAAAATAGAACAGCCAATATTTACAAAACAACAAAACAAACAAGGCACAAACCAAACACACTCAATAACACCCACAACTCAGACAACACAATACAGCCCTATCCCCAACCCCCAGTCATGGACTTATCCAATCCCATATAAAGTCCATTCCTAACCGTACAAATTATTGAAAGGCACCCATTGTTCACATTTCTAATAAACATTCAACTAAAATTCCAACTAGGGATGTACCAAAGATAAACTCCTAACAAGCATTCAGCTGATATTGCAACTGGGAGGTGTACTGAAGATCGGCTTCTCATAAATATTTGGCCTATGCTGCAACTTGAGGTGAACCAAAGATCATTTTCTAACAAACATTTAGCCAGTATTGCAGCTAGGGGTGTACTAAAGATCCACTTCAAAAAAACATTCAGCTGATATTCTAATTAGGGGTGTTGCGAAGATCAGTTTCTGATAAGCAGTCATCATATGTTGCAACAGGTGGTGAACCAAAGGTTGGCTTTGGTAAGTGTTTGGATGATATTGCAACTAGTGGTGTGCGAAAGATGGGTTTCTAATAAACATGCAGATGATATTGTATCTAGAGGTGAAACTTAGATCGGCTTCTAATAAACATTTAGTAAATGTAACTAGGGGTATACTGAAGATCGGCTTCCAATAAACAGTCAGTGGATGCAACTAGGGGTATACTGAAGATCGGCTTCCAATAAACATTCAGTGAAAGTAACCAGGGGTGCACCGAAGATCAGCTTTTAATAATAATTCAGTGAATAGGGGAGGAGGGATAGCTCAGGGGCCACGCGTTTGTCGTGTAAGCAGCGCAACGCGTTGGTCTTAGAAGCAAGCCAACGCAGCCCAACACAGGATTGAATCCAGATCCTGCGCTTAGAATCCACTCGCTGGTATAAAGCGTGTTATGAAAGAGCAATTATAATTTTAATATAACTAGGGTTGTGGAGGAAAAAAGGGGGATACCGAAGATCAGTGTCTAATGAACGTTCAGTGGAAGTAACTAGGGGTGTACTGAAGATAGGCTTTTAATAAATATTCGGTGACTGTAACTAGGGGTGCGCCGAAGATTTGCTTCTAATAAACATTGGTGTACCGAAGATTGTCTTCTATTAAACATTTGGTGGATGTTACAAGATCGGTTTGATGTTTAATTTTTCAGCGCTGAGTGCAGTGACATTGATGGCTCTGCCTTGCCCATCCAGTAATGCAGGTGGAGAACCCTGGAATGACACTAATTGTGCAGTGATGCATGCAGTTCCTGTGAATGGTAGTGCTTTTAACAGGTGGTTCAGTGTCAACCCCTATAGTTGCACGAGATTTTCACTGCAGTCAGAGAGAATAACTGTGCAATTAGGCATGCAGCCGATGCGGAACCCTGCATACAATAACGATGATGGCAAAGTCCTGCACACATTTGAAACGGCACTGATGTTGCCATCCAACCTGAATGCACCGACAGTGTCAGTGTTGCTGCTGCATGGTATGCAGTTGCATTGTACTTGCAGAGCCAGTTAGGGTGCTGCACTGCATGTAACGCAGTGCATGATGCAGCTCTGCATGTGGGGACATAGAAGGCTCATCCCTCTGCATAGTTCTTTTAAAGGGTTCAGCGCAGTAGGCAGCTCCCTGCGGGTAGTGGCACCGGTAGCGCAGTCTGTTTTCACACGAATGGTGCAGCCGTACAGCTGATGATATTGAAGATGCAGCAACCAATGGCGCTGGTGAATAATGGTGAATATCTGTGTTCAGTGATTTTCAAAATATTAAACCCTTGCCTGTATGATGAGGTAATAAATGTTTAGCACCTCTGAACTCAGTGGTACTGATAAGGTGAGCAATGCAAACACCTCCATGCAGATCTTGGCGCAGGGATCTCGAAGGGGTCACCTCCTAAGCATAAAGGGACACTAGGAAGGCAGCACAACTATGCATGCAGTTATAGTGACATTTGAGTTTTTATACAATGCCATGCTGGTGATATGCAAGAATGAGTCTCGTGTGCAGTGACATTAAAGGTTGACGCGCCTGGAAACACTTGTCTACAGGCACTTTATGAATGCCATAGCATATCATTTGTGCATTTAGTGATATTGCAGGTGCAGGTCTTCATGCAGTGTTCATGCTATTAATGCAGAACCTTGCATGCTATGCTATGTTACGCATACTTGCAAAGTGCAGTCTGTCTCCTGGTGCTGAAGAAGACAGAACACAACCAGTGCCTTGTAATGGTCACATTTATAGCCGAAAGAGATGCCTTTTGTACATTCATCCTAAAAAGTGCTTTCCACAACTTTGGAGCAACCACTGAGAGCACACGACCACTCATCCTCTTTTTCTTGAAAGATGGGATCGGCTGAAGACTGGATTTAGAAGAGGGCAAAGTAGGACCAGGATTATGGGGCACACATATTTTGATCAAGAGAATGGGCCCTAAATTGTGAGGCGCTGGGTAGGTGGTTTTGAAATCCATCATCAGCAGCCAGTCAGCAGCATGTGGGCTAGTAATGGATTGTCTTGGGATTTGGGCTTCCTCATAAGAAGGGGGGCTTCTGAATTGTGAAGTCTGTGCATTGTGTGTAGGAGACAATTGGGCAATCCTTCAAAAGCACTGTTTGCGTAGTCCAAGTGGCATAACACCAGGGCACCTGTCGCCTGGACCCTGCCTGGAAAGAACAAGAAAGGGAAGATATGAGTTAGTTCCTTTTAATTAAAGGAACCTTTCTTTATAGTAGTGGCATTACGGTTGCATAAAGACTTCTTATTCCACAATATTTCTGAAGTAGGCAAAGGATGAACTAGGCTGAAAATGTGCCAGCTCGCTAGGACCCACCTGAGGTGATTTTTTTAAAAGCATGGCCTTAGAAAAGGCAGTCTGAGGGCAGAATCCCAGAGCTGGGAGAGGTGCTTGTGATGTTGTTCACCTCAATTGCTATCGCAGGTTGATCAATCAGGTCCTTGGAGATGGTCGGCTGCGAGATGTCCCCTAAGGAACTGAGAGCCCATGCTTCTGGCTAGTGGGGAGGAAAGCGGCTCTTTATTTTACAGTGCATAAGAGTTCTGCACTGTCCTTTCTGATTGACCTAGGATTGATCTTTTATAGTTAACGTCCGGTTCACCCAAGGTTGAAGAACGGCCTGTCTGATTCCAATCCCTAAAGGCATTTACTCGGTTCCATGTGTTAATATCCCCGCAAAAATATCGCCATACAAAAATATTGCCATTTTTTTGCAGCAATATTAAGGCATGGAACCTGCGGGGGATACCCCCGCAACCCTGCAATATTTTTAAAGGAGCGGGGGACACCCCAGCAACCTCTGCTCCCAAAAACCCCAAAAATGTTGCATATGGCCGTTCCAGACGACCATATATACAGCGATATTTTTGGTGGGGATAATATGTAGTGATACCATTTACTCTGAAAAGCTGTGTCATTGTTATAGAAGAGTTGCTGAGATGGTACATACAACATGTCCTTTTGTCACTATGGGACACCCTCATCCTCTTTTCCACACCCTCACACCTCACGCATACTACACACGCCTAGAGGGCTTGTGGAACGACCCACCAAAGACACACAACCGCCCAACCCCCTGCTAATCATGCTACAAAACCAAATACACTCAGACAAGCACTGGAGGCCATCCTTCAGGACATAAAAAGCCCAGTGCACACTAGAAAGCACTCCTAGAAGCACCCCCGCACATACACCAGTTTCTCCTGGTTCTGCAAGCATCAGCAGAAGAGCACAACCTCTATCCTATCCCTCGCTTCCTCACTAACCAACCCCACCCACCCACTTTTCTTACAGAGCCACGTGAGCACCTGGAGACCATGCAAATGGCAGTGGTTCGTGCTATAAATTAACATTACATAACTGGAAAATTCATTTACCATTTAACATACTTCTTTATTCTTTGATGTGCCGTTAGCCAGTCACCCTGGAAAGAAATCGTTTCTTTAGATGTAATAATCAGATTTTTGTACCAACGAGTGTGCAAAACTGCCAAGGGCGTATAGCTGTCCAAATACAGAAAATATCACTTGCGGTTCACTTTTTCCTTCTATTGCGTGTCTGTTTGTGGTCCAGAGTTGAAGAAACCATTTTGGCGTGATTTAGGTATGGATTCGGAAGTGGCACAATGGATGATGTCACCCAACCCTGGTGCAATCTAGGTGGAAAGGCTACTGGCGGTGGAGACCGCAACACAGGTGGTTAGTGAGGGGCGCGTAGATTCCATGGAGCTGCTCTATCAGTTCTTCCAGCTGGAGATGCTCACAGCGATTTCCAGTTTTCTACTGACTGCAAAGTCACTTTTCCCTTGGCTCGAAAGGGCATGGTAATGATCTAAGCAGGTAAGAGCAAATTGATGTTCAAATTCCACTATGTTTTTAGAGCAGATAACAAGGTCTAGGGAATGGGTCTGCAACCTTTACATTGCCATGTGTTTTGGACTACAATTCTCATAATGCCTCACCAATGGCTATGCTGGCTTTGACTGATGGGATTTGTAGTTCAAAATATTTGGAGTGTCAAAGGTTGTAGATCTCTGGTCTAGTGCATCACCCACTTTATTCGTGGGCCCAGTTATTAACTAGGTCCGCTGGTCACCATCTATACTTTTGATTAAGTGTCTGCCTAGGCTAGATTTCTGAAGATTGTACCTGGTGCACTGAGTGAGATACCCCATACCTTGCTGGTGTTTTGCCATTTGGATTAGTTATTTCAAACACAGAGAGAGAGAGACACACATGTGGCATAATATGAATACAATATACTTTAAGCCACAATTATGTTCTGAACAATAGCTCTAGTTCCTGGAAAGTTATGCATTTGGATAATGAAGATTGGACCCTGCATGCTGTGATAGTGAGTGGTTAGATCCGCATGCTTTGATGTTGATGGGTGACAACTGCATGATGTGTTAGTGATATTGAAGCTTGTGGTACACACGTAGTGGCATTTAAGGCTCGGATCCCTGCACGCATGACACTGATGGGGCAGCATCTTCTGACATGTATGATGCAGCATTGCAGGCAGATATGGCTATTGAAGGTTCAGCTCTCAGGTGGGCAATCATTAATGTTGCAAACTCGACTAATGCTGATGGTGCAGGACTGCATGCAGTGATTGCAACTGAAGGTTCAGCTCTCAGGCTGGCAATATCAGCAATGGTGCAAACTCGACTAATGCTGATGGTGCAGTACTGCATGCAATGATTGCAACTGAAGGTCCAGCTCTCAGGCTGGCAATATCAGCAATGGTGCAAACTCGACTAATGCTGATGGTGCAGGACTGTATGCAGTGATTGCAACTGAAGGTTCAGCTCTCAGGCTGGTAATATCAGCAATGGTGCAAATTCGACTAATGCTGATGGTGCAGGACTGCATGCATTGATTGCAACTGAAGGTGCAGCTCTCAGGATGACAATATCAGCAATGGTGCAAACTCGACTAATGCTGATGGTGCAGGACTGCATGCAGTGATTGCAACTGAAGTTCCAGCTCTCAGGAAGACAGTAGCAGCAATGGTGCAAACTCGACTAATGCTGATGGTGCAGGACTGCATGCATTGATTGCAATTGAAGGTTCAGCTCTCAGGCGGGCAATATCAGCAATGGTGCAAACTCGACTAATGCTGATGGTGCAGGAATGTATGCAGTGATTGCAACTGAAGGTTCAGCTCTCAGGCTGGCAATATCAACTATGGTGCAAACTCGACTAATGCTGATGGTGCATGACTGCATGCAGTGATTGCAACTGAAGGTCCAGCTCTCAGGCTGGCAATATCAGCAATGGTGCAAACTCGACTAATGCTGATGGTGCAGGAATGTATGCAGTGATTGCAACTGAAGGTTTAGCTCTCAGGCTGGCAATATCAACAATGGTGCAAACTCGACTAATGCTGATGGTGCATGACTGCATGCAGTGATTGCAACTGAAGGTCCAGCTCTCAGGCTGGCAATATCAGCAATGGTGCAAACTCGACTAATGCTGATGGTTCAGGACTGTATGCAGTGATTGCAGCTGAAGGTTCAGCTCTCAGGCAGGTAATATCAGCAATGGTGCAAATTCGATTAATGCTGATGGTGCAGGATTGCATGCAGTGATTGCAACTGAAGGTCCAGCTCTCAGGAAGACAATATCAGCAATGGTGCAAACTCGACTAATGCTGATGGTGCAGGACTGCATGCATTGATTGCAATTGAAGGTTCAGCTCTCAGGCGGGCAATATCAGTAATGGTGTAAACTCGACTAATGCTGATGGTGCAGGACTGTATGCAGTGATTGCAACTGAAGGTTCAGCTCTCAGGCTGGTAATATCAGCAATGGTGCAAATTCGACTAATGCTGATGGTGCAGGACTGCATGCAGTGATTGCAACTGAAGGTCCAGCTCTCAGGAAGACAATATCAGCAATGGTGCAAACTCGACTAATGCTGATGGTGCAGGACTGCATGCATTGATTGCAATTGAAGGTTCAGCTCTCAGGCGGGCAATATCAACAATGGTGCAACCTCGACTAATGCTGATGGTGCAGACCTGATTAATCTTGAAGATGCAGCTCCCTCCTATGCAGGGCCACTGATGGCACAACCTGTTCATGCAGTCGTGGTGCAAAATGACATGCATTCACGAATTTTGAAAGCTATGATCTCCTGCACGCAGGGACACTGATGGCGCAGACCTGCATGCAGTGATGTTAATGATTAAACTCTACAAGCAGTCATGTTAAAGGTTCAGCTCTCCCGGAGGCATTGGCACTGATGGTGCAGCCTGTATTAACATTGACGGTGCAGCCCTGCACACAGTGCTACTGAGGGCTGGGCTCAACACATACACATGTTGTACTTATGGTGCATACTTGAGCACAATCATATTGAAGATTGGGCGCAACATGTAGATACTGACATGATAACCCAGACTGCATTAATACTGACGGTGCAGACCTGTACACAGTGGTAGAGAATATTAGGCTGCTTAATGTTGGGCTTAATGTTGGGCTGAAGGTTCAGCTCCTCTGCAGGCATGTCTTAATGCTGATGGTGTAGCTCTTTGTGTGGGTCTTGAGAATGATGGTGCAACCTGGTCCAGTAGTTTCGGATGCAGTAACCTGCAGGCACTGACAATGCTCCAGTCAGCACCAACACCTATGATGCAAATGTGCATGTTTAATGCTGATGTCCCGGCTCTTCGTGTGGGTATTGAGAATGATGGTGCAAACTGGTCCATCAATGATGTTGCAGTTCTGGAGGAATTCAGAGATATGCATGCAGGCGTTGATGGTGTTGCAGCATGCACTAACACTGATGTTGCAGTTCTGGAGGAATTCAGAGATCTGCATGCAGGCGTTGATGGTGTTGCAGCATGCACTAACACTGATGTTGTAGATCTGGAGGAGGTCAGAGATCTGCATGCAGGCATTGATGGTGTTGCAGCATGCATTAACACTGATGTTGCAGTTCTGGAGGAATTCAGAGATCTGCATGCAGGCGTTGGTGGTGTTGCAGCATGCACTAACACTGATGTTGTAGATTTGGAGGAGGTCAGAGATCTGCATGCAGGCGTTGGTGGTGTTGCAGCATGCACTAACACTGATGTTGTAGATCTGGAGGAGGTCAGAGATCTGCATGCAGGCGTTGGTGGTGTTGCAGCATGCACTAACACTGATGTTGCAGTTCTGGAGGAATTCAGAGATCTGCATGCAGGCGTTGGTGGTGTTGCAGCATGCACTAACACTGATGTTGTAGATCTGGATGAGGTCAGAGATCTGCGTGCAGGCATTGGTGGTGTTGCAGCATGCACTAACACTGATGTAGATCTGGATGAGGTCAGAGATCTGCGTGCAGGCATTGATGGTGTTGCACATGCACTAACATTGATGTTGTAGATTTGGATGAGGTCTGAGATCTGCATGCAGACATTGATGGTGTTGCAGCATGCACTAACACTGATGTTGTAGATCTGGATGAGGTCAGAGATCTGCATGCAGACATTGATGGTGTTGCAGCATGCACTAACACTGATGTTGTAGATCTGGATGAGGTCAGAGATCTGCATGCAGGCATTGATGGTGTTGCAGCATGCACTAACACTGATGTTGTAGATCTGGATGAGGTCAGAGATCTGCATGCAGGCGTTGATGGTGTTGCACATGCACTAACACTGATGTTGTAGATTTGGATGAGGTCAGAGATCTGCATGCAGGCGTTGATGGTGTTGCACATGCACTAACACTGATGTTTTAGATTTGGATGAGGTCAGAGATCTGCGTGCATGCGTTGATGGTGTTGCAGCATGCACTAACACTGATGTTGTAGATTTGGCTGAGGTCAGAGATCTGCGTGCAGGCGTTGATGATGTTGCAACATGCACTAACACTGATGTTGTAGATTTGGATGAGGTCAGAGATCTGCGTGCAGGTGTTGATGATGTTGCAGCATGCACTAACACTGATGTTGTATATTTGGATGAGGTCAGAGATCTGCGTGCAGGCGTTGATGATGTTGCAGCATGCACTAACACTGATGTTGTAGATTTGGATGAGGTCAGAGATCTGCATGCAGGCGTTGATGGTGTTGCACATGCACTAACACTGATGTTTTAGATTTGGATGAGGTCAGAGATCTGCGTGCAGGCGTTGATGGTGTTGCACATGCACTAACACTGATGTTGTAGATTTGGATGAGGTCAGAGATCTGCGTGCAGGCGTTGATGATGTTGCAGCATGCACTAACACTGATGTTGTAGATCTGGATGAGGTCAGAGATCTGCATGCAGGCGTTGATGGTGTTGCACATGCACTAACACTGATGTTGTAGATTTGGATGAGGTCAGAGATCTGCATGCAGGCGTTGATGGTGTTGCACATGCACTAACACTGATGTTTTAGATTTGGATGAGGTCAGAGATCTGCGTGCAGGCGTTGATGGTGTTGCACATGCACTAACACTGATGTTGTAGATCTGGAGGAGGTCGAGATCTGCGTGCATGCGTTGATGGTGTTGCAGCATGCACTAACACTGATGTTGTAGATTTGGATGAGGTCAGAGATCTGCGTGCAGGCGTTGATGATGTTGCAACATGCACTAACACTGATGTTGTAGATTTGGATGAGGTCAGAGATCTGCGTGCAGGTGTTGATGATGTTGCAGCATGCACTAACACTGATGTTGTATATTTGGATGAGGTCAGAGATCTGCGTGCAGGCGTTGATGATGTTGCAGCATGCACTAACACTGATGTTGTAGATTTGGATGAGGTCAGAGATCTGCGTGCAGGCGTTGATGATGTTGCAGCATGCACTAACACTGATGATGTAGATCAGGTGCAGTCTTAAGGTTTTTGGGACCTGAAGCTCAAATGTGTGCCCACCAAGCCAAAGAAATGTGGGGATGCAATCATCTCTGTAATCTCCTTCCTTCATCACTGTCACAACCCACAACATCATAGGCTGCCCTGGCAGAGGTCAAATTAAGCATGGGCATGTCTTCTAACATGTGTACTGGACAACTGTGAACAAAGGCAGTCATGAAGAAGGGATGTGGGCAGTAGTATAGATGCTGAACACAGAACAATAGCTGTGTGTAAAAGGTACACGTGCACAGCATAGACTCAAAAGAAACATCATGCCGAAGGAACATACACCAGCATATATGTTGCTGTATACGTCCAGAAGACTTGAGAATAGTACATGCCCCTAGCGTGGACAGAGGAAACAGACAGGGAGCAAGGAGAGAAGTATATGTACTACCGAGATTAGAAGCATAGGAGAAAGTTGACATAGACCTATGATAGACACAGGGCCCGGACGAGCAACCTCACAGAATGTGCAGGTGCTCAAGCATGGACACGGGAGGCAGAATGGAAGCAACTAAGAATGTACAAATACGAAAGCATAGAGAGAATGGACTAGTGGTTAGTAGGAAGATGCACATATCCAGACATATACTGAAAGTGGAAGACGGTTCTGGTTTTCAGTTTGTTCTGGTATGAGTTAGCCAAGAAACAGGTGTCTTTGTGGTGTGTTATATACAAATGCCCACTGTTATTAAATATGAAGTAGCAATAAGACCAGTTGAATCATAAGTAAGACTTGTTAAAAGAAGGTACTCTGAGAACTAAATCATGCCTAGAGACTGGTAATGTTGAAATCTTTATGGACCCGCTATTTTAACAGGATTCATAGGCTGAGTAGTGTGGGCTCCCCTTGCTCCCCCTCCCAGATCCCTACATAAGCAATAATAGCACAGACTAGTTGTATTGGTGGAAATATAGTAGGCCGTAGGCATTTTTATTTTCTTGCAGAAAATACATAACACAAGAAAACAATACATTGTTATCAGCTTTTGGGCACACTGTGTCCAGTTTCGGAGTTGCCCAAGGCTTGTTCCGAGTTCTTGTCCTCCTTGGGCCTTCGTCCCTGGGCACATGCCGCCTACGACTTGCTTTGGAATGTGTACGAAGAAAGTACTCGGCGTTCTGTTTTCTGTTCCTTTCCTTCTTTTTCGTTATTTTTGCAGGGTGGGATGGGTGGCAAAAATGCTTTCCTTTGTCCAGGTCCCAAGAAGCTTACCCGAGAGAGGTAGGCTCCTTACCTGGTTTGTGCCTTTCTCAGATTTCTTTACCCTTCTTATACCCCTCAGCCCCTTTGTCTTTCCCCTGGGGGCCGGGCTTTCCCTGGCCCCCTGCAGCTAACTTCTCGCACCTTTCCCAGGTGCCGCTTCCTCCCTTCCTGTTGCCTTTGTTTCTGGTGGCGCCATCATGCCGCCTGGCCCCATGGCTTTCGTGCCATCTTCACCCCCACCCCGCGCCTAAAGTCCCCGGCCCTCCAACGGCCCGCATTTCATGCGTCCCAGGGCCTGGGTCATAGGCTGAGTAGTGTGGGCTCCCCTTGCTCCCCCTCCCAGATCCCTACATAAGCAATAATAGCACAGACTAGTTGTACTGGTGGAAATATAGTAGGCCGTAGGCATTTTTATTTTCTTGCAGAAAATACATAACACAAGAAAACAATACATTGTTATCAGCTTTTGGGCACACTGTCCAGTTTCGGAGTTGCCCAAGGCTTGTTCCGAGTTCTTGTCCTCCTTGGGCCTTCGTCCCTGGGCACATGCCGCCACACCTGTGTCGGTGTCCGCACCACCCACTGAGGTCCCCCCCAAAAGCCTTCTACCTACAGCCCCGTTCTTTGAGGGCCCTAAAAATGTTCTCTGTAAAGACCCCCATCCCTTTTGCTGACAGGTGCACCCCATCCTCATGGAACATGTCAGGATTGTTCTGGTATAATCCGTGCCTTAAAAAATGAAGCCCTGTGCTTTTGCAGTATTTTTCTACTGATTTGTTCAGCTTTTTCCTGGCTATTTCAATAGCGTGCCTTCTCTGTGCGCCATGCCAGACCCTCCGTGATATTACTTCTGACATAAAGATTTCAGTATTCCACCAACAGTGGGCTATGCTGTTCAGGGACCTGCAGATTTTTCTCTGCAACTCTCCCCTATTTGTGCTCACCAGGTCATTCCCCCCGAGGTGTATAATCAGGTACTCTGAGGGGTCCCTGAAACCTATTAGATCCAACAGCCTGTCGTGGATGTCCTCCCAATGCATCCCCGGGATGCCCCACCATGCTGTAATCGTGTTTTTGAAATGCAGTCCTTGTTCCACTTCCAAAGGGAAGAGAAAAGAAAATGGGCGAACCCTCTTTTTTAGGGGGCCTGACTCGAGAGGGTTGAGAAGTATACAGATACGTGGGGGTAGAGTCAAAGGCTTCCCAAGCCAATAGCGTGACAGGAGGTCGCTATAGCCTTGCAAAAGGAGCTAGATAACTGCTAACTCAGAACAAAGAATCACCGTGGATGAATAAAACATTATAAATTTATTAAACAGGAAGACATTTTTGTGCCATAATCTGGCATATATGCATACATTAAATCTGCATTGTGAAGGATTAGTATACAGTGGTGACAGTCTATTTTATGTGTTGTTTTATATCACAACACATTGACGTTGTCGACACTTAAGTTTGTGTTTCTGGTTCGGTTGATAGCTGACAAGGGCAGAAGCTGATAGAGATGGAAAAGCGCTGCACTGAAAATACCGAACTGTCTTCAGGACTTGGAGGTCGAGTTCAGACCGGATGAATGAGTGAGATGTCGTCCGTGTGGACGTTGATAGGCGCCATGGCTGTTTGAGTGAATAGCGGCTGCTGGAGTTAGCGGCCGGGGGGGGACGATCTGCAAATGTCAGAGGCCCCAGTCTGTACGTGAGACAGGAAAAAGAGCTGTGTCACTGCAGCTCTTTTTCCTGTCTCACGTACAGACTGGGGCCTCTGACATTTGCAGATCGTCCCCCCCCGGCCGCTAACTCCAGCAGCCGCTATTCACTCAAACAGCCATGGCGCCTATCAACGTCCACACGGACGACATCTCACTCATTCATCCGGTCTGAACTCGACCTCCAAGTCCTGAAGACAGTTCGGTATTTTCAGTGCAGCGCTTTTCCATCTCTATCAGCTTCTGCCCTTGTCAGCTATCAACCGAACCAGAAACACAAACTTAAGTGTCGACAACGTCAATGTGTTGTGATATAAAACAACACATAAAATAGACTGTCACCACTGTATACTAATCCTTCACAATGCAGATTTAATGTATGCATATATGCCAGATTATGGCACAAAAATGTCTTCCTGTTTAATAAATTTATAATGTTTTATTCATCCACGGTGATTCTTTGTTCTGAGTTAGCAGTTATCTAGCTCCTTTTGCAAGGCTATAGCGACCTCCTGTCACGCTATTGGCTTGGGAAGCCTTTGACTCTACCCCCACGTATCTGTATACTTGTTCCACTTCCTCCAGCCACCTGCCTGCCCGGGTCACGAAGGAGTGCCCTACTATCCAAGCCGATTTGTATGGGCCCGCCTCTGTGGAAATGGGGAGAGAAGTGCTCATATCAGTTCCTCCCTTATGTATCTTTTAAAACATTGTGATTTCCAACCCCCGATCTTCTTCACCCCTTCCGCTCCCATGCCCCCTGCCAATGCTGATGTGGCTGCCCCTATCCTGAATGAATGTGTTCCAAACTCGGCCGGGTTCCAACCTGCCTTGGCCACTGCTTGCTTTAATACTGCCTGAAATTGGTACCTGCTGAGTGCCCTGCGGTCTGTGTGTATTAGCAGCTGCCCTTCTATCTTTGGTCTGATGGTTAGGAATTCTTGGGTTATGCTTCTGGGACAGTGGTCCTTTTCTTTGATGCAGTGGAGGTCTATTCCTCTCCCCTTACCCGCCTGGTCCGTCTTTGATTTTCTTAACATTATTGACATGCCTTTGCTCCCAACGCTAATATCCCTTAGCGCCAGCCCATTCGCTGCCACTGTGTTACTGGCCACCAGCTCACCCGCCCTAAAAGCACCATAGTATGCAATCACAAATGCCGCCCTGAACAAAGCTGTTTCATATGCGTTAGTGCACGTCTTTTCTAATACTCTCAGCAATATTACCAACTTCCCAAAGTTTACTGGCCTTCTGCTGTCTGGTTTTTTCCCCTCCAATTTTGCCCAACCTTTCAAAGCATATTTTAAACTAGGGCTGTTTGTTGGATCCCCCATGCCTGCTGCTTTCACAGTGTATGCCACTGCGGTCAAATGCGCCGCCGACCAGCTTTTCCTTTTACCTTTGGCAAAAGCCTTCTCCAAAAATTCACACATTTTTTCAGTTGAGATCTCCCCCACATGTCTTGCTCCTGTTTCCATTAATACCTCTTTCACATGCTTTTCATATTGGTTACCCGTCTTGTATGTTAGGGCTTTCCTGGTCAATTTGTCGATGACCCGTTCCATTTCCTGTGGTGCTTTGTTTTTTCCCCCGAGTCGACCTTTTGGCCAACCGTGTGTTCCGTTCTAGTTTCTTTTGAGTCAACCGTTTGGCCAACCGTGCTTTCTTTTCCATTTCTTCCAGTGGGACCCATGCCTTGGTTGGCGTGGGCGTTTTCTCCTTGTTGGCGTCGGGTCTCAGCTCCCTGAATTTTTTCCACTGAAAATGAGACAAGGCATCAGCCACCACATTTACCTCTCCAGCTATGTGTCTCGCCCTTATGTTTGTATTCCTATGCAGACATTCCCCTGTGATGGCCCGCATTAATTGTAACACTATTGGGCAAGCTGCGCTTCCTTTATTCAATACGTGCACCACTGCTATATTGTCAGACCAGGCTGTTACTTCTTTGTCCCTGAGTTCTTCGCCCCGTGCACATAATGCTACCCATATTGGGAAGAGCTCTAACAGCGTTATGTTTTTTGTCCATTCTGCTTCAAGCCATGCTTCTGGCCATTTCTCTGCACACCATCTCTTCCCCAATATTGAGCCAAAACCCAGTCCCCCTGCTGCATCTGTGAATAATACCCTTCTTTCCTCGTTGTTTATCGGTGTGCGCCAGATGATTGAACCGTTAAAGTTACTTAGGAAATCCGCCTAGACATCTAGGTCCTTTTTGATGCCTCCCCCTATTCTCACCCTGTGGTGACCCTCCATGGCCCCCCTTGTTCTAAGCTCAATGCTTCTCTGGAAGACCCTCCCTTGCGGTATGACTTTCCCAGCAAAGTTTAACTTCCCTGCGAGTGCTTGCAACTCTCTCACAGTTGCCTTGTTCCTTCCTTTTAGCTCCCTTCATGTTTTTAGCAGTTCTGTGACCTTGTCCTCTGGTATCCTGCATATTCCTTTGCTTGAGTCAATCTCTATCCCTAGGAATTGAATCACCTGTGTGGGGCCTGTCGTTTTTTCTTCTGCCAGTGGAAAACCCCAGTCGCTAGTTATTTCTACAAATTTGTCCAGGGTTGTTTTGCATTGTTCTGAACCCTTCATCCCAACGAACAAGAAGTCATCCAGGTAGTGTACTATCCCGGCTTCCCCCATCTTTTTCGTGACTGCCCATTGCAGAAATGAGCGTACTCTTTCAAAGTATGCGCAGGAACTGGCGCACCCCATTGGGAGGCATCTGTCTATAAAGTACTCGCACTCCCATTCCATTCCCAACCACCTCTATGATTCGCTGTTAACTGGCAATAATCTAAATGCTGATTTGATGTCTGCCTTCGCCATCCATGCCCCCTTTCCTGCCGTCCTCACTAGTTCTACTGCTTCCTGAAAATCCGAGTATGTCACTGTTGCCTCACTTTGAGAGATACCCTCGTTCACTGATGCCCCTGGGGGGTATGATAAGTGGTGTATTAACCTGTATTCCCCCTTTTCCTTTTTTGGTACCAGACCCAGTGGTGAACATATGAACTCTCTAAATGGCATTGTGGCAAAAGGTCCCCCTATCCTACATAGCTCCATCTCTTTTTTGGATTTTTTGGGTCACCATTTCCCTGTTCTCCGTGGCCGATTTTAGATTTTTTGGAATGACCTGCGTTCCCTGTACTCTAAAAGGTATGTGAAAACCCTCTACAAAACCCTGTCTGATAATGTTTGCTACCTCCTGGTCTGGGTACTGTTGGAGCCATTTTTCCATCTTGTCAACTCTTAGCGGAGTGGCTCCCTTCTCGTTCCAGCCCCTAATTCCTTTTCTCATTGCTCCTGCTGCCTGTTGCTGCTGGTCTTGTGCATTTGGAGCTGCTGTGGTCACCCTTACATCTCTCACACTTGTGGCTGAACTTGCACTTCCATCCCCAGCTGCATGGTACCCCCTTCTCAAAATTTCTGCATTGCCCCTGTTCTGTCCGTGCCGTCCCCATGCTCCCATTCCTTCCCCCTTGCGTGGTTGGGGGCAAACTGCTCTGCCATCCCCTCTGTGACCCATAATTTCTGCTCCGAAAATTCGGATCCCTTGTTCTGTCATAGCTGTAATCATACCTCTCTATTGTTGTATCTGTAGTCTGTTCTATAATCGCTCTGCCAATACTGCCTCCTCTGCTGCCCTCCTGTGTTCCTGTCCTTGTTTCCCCATTTCTCTTTTAGTACATTAAATATGTATAAGTTATAGTTCTCCTCGTCCCAGCCCATATCTGGGAAGCAGTCCATCTCCTTCCTAAATTCGTAATCATATTCCTGCCAAGCATCCCCCCCGAATGCTGCGTGCACTTTTAGCACTCTTTGTTGGTATGAGACCAGTGACCCCCCATCCTCCGGGAATTTCTGTAGTATGATTGAGGACATTACACTAAAAGCCTCCAACCAATTGTCAAAATTTCTTGTCACTGGCTCCTTCTTTAGTAAACCTTTTTCATCTTCTTTTATGTACTATGGAGGCACATTTATCCCTCTTTTCTGACAATCTAGCAATGCATAAATGTCGATCAATTCTTTCCTCCATATTTTTTCTTCACTTTATCGCTAATATACCAAGCCATTGCCTTCATTGCCCTGCCTTGCGCCTCTTTGCCCATTGCTGGCCTGCCATATTTTGTCATGCTTGGGCCCTCTCCCGTTGTCCCTATCGCCTGTGGTGGTACTCCCCCTTGGGGAGGGTTCCCTGCCACTGGTACTGTTGGGGCCCCCTGCAATGCTACCTGCTGTGGAGGGGTTCCTACCGGTGTCTCCCACTGGTTTGGCACTGCTATCACTGGTGCTCCTTGTGGTGCCGGGACCGGAGCCTCAATTGGTTCCCTCCCTGCTCCCCCGGCCTCCTTTCGCTTTCTCTTGCTCACCACCCCCCTCCACTTTACCCATGCCTTCAAATGATCCTTTTCCCCATCATCACTGCTTATTTCTTCTGATGAACTATCCTCTTGGTCCCCTTTTCGCCCCCTATTTCCCTTGCCCCTTCTGTCACTGGTTATGGGCGACTTACCCTTACCCGTGACACAAGTTTTCAACATTTCAACAATTTTTTCCCCCACATTTTTGTTTACAGTACCTTTGTTTTTCTCCTTCTTCTTCTTCTTCCTGGATGTTCTGGTTGTGGCTGGGGTCTCCCTGGTTCTTCTCTCCTTATTTTTTGCCCTTGAGGCACCTCCTCCTCGCCCTCACTGCTGCTGGGCTCAATGAACAGCAAAGGCGATAGTGCCCTAGCCCTTTCTTCTTTTCCCATTACATCCAGCACCCACTGTGCTCCATACTCTTGTTCTGCTTTCTTTGCCCATTCCCTAAATTCCTGGGCCCTCCGTGCCCTTCCTTCTGCCATCCTCCTTGTTTCCTGCCTTGTTTCCGCCAGGCTCTCTTCTTCCTCCTTCCTTTTCTCTCCGGGCTGGTGCTTAAATTAATTTTGCACTTATTCTGTCGTGTTTGCAATTGTTTTTTACCCAACGTAACGTGTTGGCGCTGGAGGATTAATGGAAGAACCTCCAACTTATAATGTCACCAGATTTCTTGATTTTGCCCTATCCAATGGCTTTGCGTGTTTGGTGCCTTTTAAGTGCGAGGTTGTTTGTGCTTTATACATTTGCTGCCTGCCCCTTTAAGGGGCTTTGCTTCCTGGTTGTTCGATCTTTTAGGCCACGCCCCCTGTTGTTGCTGTTACCTCCGTTTGGTTACGGCGTCTTCTCCGCTCCCCGAGGTCGGGGCTGGCCACCTTCCTACGCTGTGATGCCTCCGCCCGGCGACCGCCTGGTTCCTCTGCGCGTCTCTGCTGCTCCTGACACGCCTCCCTGTGCTGGATCTTCGTTGTCCCGATGCCGCGGCTCTGCTCCTCCGTCCGCCGGCTGGATCTTCCCTTGCCGCTGACCTCCGGCTTCAGTCCTGCTTCTCCGTGCCGCTGCCGAAGGTAAGACTTAACCTGCTACTGCTCCTATCTGCTCCTTTATCTTCCGATCGCAGCCTGCAATTGCCGAGGGAAAATAACAGGAGTAAGCCCGCCAGAGCCAACTTCCAATGGAGAAAAGATTTAAGCCTGCAAGAGCAAAAATGCTTTCCTTTGTCCAGGTCCCAAGGAGCTTACCCGAGAGAGGTAGGCTCCTTACCTGGTTTGTGCCTTTCTCAGATTTCTTTACCCTTCTTATACCCCTCAGCCCCTTTGTCTTTCCCCTGGGGGCCGGGCTTTTCCTGGCCCCCTGCAGGTAACTTTTCGCACCTTTCCCAGGTGCTGCTTCCTCCCTTCCTGATGCCTTTGTTTCTGGTGGCGCCATCACGCTGCCCCTCCCCATGGCTTTCGCGCCATCTTCACCCCCACCCCGCGCCTAAACTCCCCGGCCCTCCAACGGCCCGCATTTCATGCGTCCCGGGGCCTGGGTCACACTGTGGGATTGAATGAGCTGCTGAAGAGCGAATACTTGTTTAAGTGGTCAAGGTGAGATTTGAGCCCATTCTGAAATGTCAACACTTGACCACATTGTTTTCCAGCACTTATCATACAGCAAGGTGAAGCTATTTGTGAATGTTTGATTTTCAGGAACTAAAAAAAAACATGTTTTGTAGACTTGACTTGGAAACTGCACAAATCAGATCATAAACCAACATGAGAACATTTAAACAATACTTATAGAAACATGTTATGCAAAAAGAGCATAAAGGTAGCTTTATTTTTGAAACCATGAATGTAAATCTACAGGTACCAGAGGAGAAATTGATGCCAGCCTAAAATAAATCTCACCTGGAGTTAGCTACTGCATTTTAAAGATTTAAATACACCCAGTAAAAAAAGAAACTTGGTGATAGCCACCTACTTATAGTCATTAGTTTCCACAGATTTATAGATTGTTATGTGACGTAAAACATTTAAAATTCTGTAATAAAGCAAACATGTTCTTTGTGTAAAATAAGGAGCCCAGAAAATGTCCTTGCTAGAGCCCTGTTATATTAAATCAAATTGTTTCTGTCTAAATCAAATTGTTTCTGTCTAAAGTCCCTTCCACTTATGAAAGGAAAAAAAGCTGGCAATGGGCTAGAGAATGCCACCAGAATGTGACAATGCACACGTGTCTACTGAACACAGCACGGTACTATTTAGTCAGAGGAAATATGTCCAGGATCACATAATCGTCCAGTGGGAAAACCAGCATATGTGTCTCAGTCCTCGGTTCCACGGTCTCCATTTTATCTACCTGGCCCTGCATCCCTATACAGGCCTCGTTTGAGGGCGGGGGGCGAGCTCTAGACCTGCACCATATCCATGTTATATCAGTATTAATAACTAGCACTTTCTGATACAGGCAGATGGTTTTGTTGTGTGGTATCTGTTACCATAAACTTAAATTAAATAGAAATTCGGTCTAGCTGCACACATAACCTCTTTCTTGCATACTCTCCAGATTACCTCTCTGCACCCACCCACTTGCCTGCTCAACATGGGTGTCTAGCAGGGATTTGGCCACCCCTGCCTACCTATGTACGGGCTAAAATACACACACACATTCTATAACTCTTTGAGGAATTTGACATGCCTACACTTCAGTCCTTCAAGGGCGTTCAACCTACAGCGCGCTGAGACCATACCAATGGTGAAAGGCGCTACATAAGGGCCTATTACATTTATCTGCCTCAGGGGAACAAAGGCTGGGTTGTCCTCGCTGGGATCTGTACACACACCGAGCTGTTTCTTCACCTTCATGGCACTGAAACCTATCAATATGCTTTTAAACGTACACTATCGTACATTATCATTATATCCCCATAGAAAGGTGAAAACGCGACACAAGTAGTTGTGTAATAGTGAATGCACAAAACGAGAAGGGATTACAGGTTTGCTAGATCCGAACAGATCGGGCCGTAGCTGCCAACAACATCCATGCAACAGGCTGTGCGCCTCAGTGAACTAAACAACATCATGGAGTGCTATGCATGTTTATCAATAAATGTGCACTGGCTCTTTGTATCAGGCCACCAGGTGGGTGGGGGGCATCCTACTAGGTTGAGAGAACGGGACATAGACGTCTCTGTACATGGGTTCACCTCGCCATGCAGTCCATGACACTTGTGCTGATGCCGGGTCTATTGACTTGATTTGCGTGATAGTGAAGGCTAGTGTCTGCGTGGCGATGCAGCCCATATTTACACTGGGGCTGAACCCATGCATGCAGCTTCACCGGCTGCATGGAAGCACTAGCCTGGCGAGGAGATGCTGCTGCCCATCCCTGGGCTGCGGCTGCAGCGGCAGCATCCTCCAGGGTGGTAGCGCCCGGTGCGCGCGCACTGGCCTGTGTGCGGCGCGCGGGTGGGTGCGCAGCGCGCACGCGCCCTGAGCTCTAGTCCCCCTGGCAGCAGTAGCAGCAGCGGGGCTGTCAGGTTCAGGCTGAAGGGAAGATGGCGGCTGCGACGCTGCTGCTGCGCGGAGAGCCCAGAGCGCTTGTCCTCCTCCTGCTGCTGCTGCTTCTGGCGGCGGCCAGCCGATATATCCAGGCTGCAGGGCCCCACACCGTCACGGCGACCTCGGAGCAGACGGCGCGGTCCCAGCACCGGGGTCCGCTCCGGAGCCGCAGGAGCGCAGAGCCCGACTCCCTCCAGGTGTATGGCCAGGTGAGGTGCGGAGCCCGACGCCCGGGCGCAGGGGCCGCTGCGGCGGGCGCAGTAAGTGTGGTCAGGGGTGCGCGGGGAGAACCCCTGCTTCCAATGTTAGTGCGTAGGGGAGGGAGGCTATAGGAACTGCCATGGAAACTGCACGCCTTCCTGCGCCTTCAGACTCTGTACCTGTAAACACGTCCGTGCGAATTCCACACAACCCTCCCGTGGCCGCTCATCACCTTCATTCTGCTGGCTCCCCTAGCCTGCCTGGAAGCCCCCGGCTACCTCCAGAGTACTGCCCCTACCTGTAACCAATGAGCCAACAACCTACCTGTAGCCAGTGAGTCTTTACTATGCCGATTCCCTCATCTAGTAGCCACACATCTACCTCCAGTCTGCATACGCCCACCCCAATCCGCATCTTACCTGTAACCACTCGCTAACCCCCAATATACCGGCCCCCATATAGCTACAGCCTATTTCCAGTATATTTCAGTATACTGACTGGGTGCACTTGATCCTCACCCTCTCTGCGACCCTCTTGCACTTGCACTGTCCTTTCTGTCTATTCGCCCTTGTCTTCACCCTTTAATTGCACTGTTAAAACTGGAGAATCGAGTCAGGCCTATTTGCTGTACCCCAAACTATTACATTTATTTTTTACAGACTTACTCTGCCTGTGCAGACTATTATCGTCTCAGAATTTCAAGGGCTCTGAGCAACTGTTGTTTTTTCACCATGTTCCCACACTCCTTTAGCGCTTTGGACAAACTTGCCTGTGTTTAGGCGCTGTATAAATAAACACCATACCATTGCCCCCACTACTACCAGCTTACCTATAGATCAGCCATCGCTATACCTGGCTTACCCCCCTATGCTAACCATCAACATACCTTTCCCCATCCTACTACAGCCAACATACTTATCCCCTAACTGTTAGCATACCTGTCACCATGCTACCTTCAATCTACTGCCCCTTCCACCAACCTATATTTTAACCACTACATCCAATGTTCTGACCCTCTCTGGCCATCATATCTACACCCATCCAAATACCATAAATATATGGTTCCCTCCAGCCTTCCTGTTGACAGTTTGCCACCTCTGATGTACTTCTTCCCCCTACAACCACCGTCCTACCTGTAACTGATAGCTGTACTCTGCCGATTCTCCTTTCTAAGCATCAGACTGCATATAGCTGCTCATCAAGCTCTACTCTGGGTTGGGTGGATAGCTCAGGGTCAGCGAGTTTGTCTTGGAAGCAAGTTAATGCAGAGCAACGCAGGTTTGAATCCTGGTGCTGCGCTTAGAGACTGGTCTCCAGTACTAAGCATGCTATAGAAAGATGAATTAATTACTCTGCTGACCCCCATCATCATCAGGATACCTCTAACCACTCGCCTACCCTAATAACCTGATCAACACATCTATTACTGAACTGGCAACCCCCCATTATCCCTATGTATGTAACTGCCCATCACTTGATGTGTTAGTTCGCTCTCCCCCACTCTAGCCACCAGACTGCATGCAATCCCATTTCTGACTTCACCTCTCGACCAACAGTATGCCTGTAATCCCTCTCCTACCCCCTGCAGTATGATATTTTATTTGTATCGATCTCATACACAAGTGTTTCAGAGCGCGACAAGGTAAGGGAGGGGAACAGGGGAGAACAAAACAACGATCTTACTAGGCCCAGTAACATTGAGATCGTGCAAGGGAAAGGGGAAAAGTGCATGAAAGGGGGAGAGTGGAAAGTGCAGAGCAGAGGATAAACAGATAAATAATAATAAATACAAATTTTTATGTATTGCATTTGTTGTACGCCCAAACCCAAGGGAGTCGCAGTGTAGTTACAGGAAAAGCTTGACTTAAAAGTTACATGTAAAATAATATGAATGCTTAATCTTAGTTGTTACATATACAGTATTTACATCAGTAATGCATGGTTATTTTAAAGGGAGACCCTGGTGCGCAGTAGTTATTAAAGAGCCAGGTTTTGAGAAGTTTCTTAAATTTATTCAGCGTGGGTCCATTACTGATATTGGCAGGGAGTGAATTCCAAATTCTAGGGGATGCTACAGTGAAGCTAGAGCTGCCTGTTCTTGCGTTGTGAAAAGCGGGGGACATGTAGCTGTAAGTTTGCATTGGATCTAAGACATCTGGTTGTAGCTTTGCGGTTTAAACAGTTGTTGAGGTAGGTTGGGGCATTCCCTGTGACACATTTATGAGTGAGTGTTTTGTGGAGTATCCTGGCTTGGATGGGTAGCCAATGTGCCTCTCTCCTGTGGTGCGATATATGGTCCCTTTTGCTTATGCCTAAGGCTGATCTTATTGCTTTGTTCTGGAGTAACTGCATTTTTTGTTTTTTTACGAGGTGCCTAGAAGGAGTATGTTATAGTAATCTAATTTAGTTAAAATAAGGGCTCTTGCTAGTGTTATGGGAAGGGGTGACTTAGAGTGATAAGTTTGGTAGTATAGGCTGTGGTTGAGGCAAGGCCGCTGATGTGTTTGCACATGGTGAGACTTGAGTCTAAACAGACTCCTAATGTTTTCACTTGATTGGAGATTGGGATGGGTGTTTTGTCGATGACTATGGGGGTGTAAAGTGGGTGAAGCTTGGCTAAACTGGCAGGAGAGCCTACTATGAGGATCCTAGTTTTTTTTTCCATTTAGGCATAGGCTATTTGCTGCCATCCAGTTTTGGATGATGGCTTATATTTTATTCACATGGATAGTGTCCTGTTATCTGAGATGGGGATATGTATTTGTGTGTCATCGGCAAAATTTGTGTAAATTACTCCCATTGCGTCTAGTCCTGCAAAGAGTAATTTGGTATAGGCGTTGTATAGCATGGGGGAGAGGCAGGATCCTTGGGGTGGGGGGGGAGTGGGGTGGTGGCGAGGGGGGGGGGGCGGGGACTTCCAGGGGGACTGAGATGGGGCCAGCTGCTGTATCTCCTATGGATACTCTTGAGGTGCAGTCTGAAAGAAAGGATTTGATCCACAAGGTCGCTTCCTTGGAGAAATGAAAGTTGTTTGGCATAGTTTGCTGTGGTCTGCTAAGTCAAACACCGCGGACAGATCAAATAGGAGCAGAATACACAGGTTTCCTGATTCCCTGGCGCGTCCATTTGGTTTTTTAGATCCAGCAGCGCTGTTTCAGTACTGTGACCAGGGCAGAAGCCTGATTGTCTATCACCTAATAGTTTGTCTTCAAGGTGGGCTTGGACTTGGGTGTAGGCCATTTTATCTATAGTTTTCAGAAGGAAGAGGACCGTGGTAATGGGTCTATAATTAGTGGGGATGGTGGCATCTAGTGAGGGTTTTTTGAGGAGGTGGTGACCCATACTTTCTTGATACTGGAGGGGATGGTGTTCGTATTGAATGAGGTGTTTATGAAATGAGTAATAATGGGTGCTAAGGATGGCGCACAATCCTTGATTAGTTTTGCAGGGAAGTTGTCCCCTTTACAATTACAGGGTTTAAGTGTGGCTATCGTTTTTTATACTTGATCTGTAGTCACTGGTGTAAAGTGGAAGTCTGGTATGTTGGCTATGGGAGATGGTGTGGTTATCTCGGCGAGGGGACCTAATGGGTTTTTTTTTTTTGGGCTTCAATTTTATTTTGCAATGTGCGGATTTTAGAAGCTAGGGCATCTTGAATAATGGAAAACCATGCTTAGTTTACCATGACTGTACTGGGTGGATGAATAGGTGTTTCCAGTTCCTTAATAATAGCGAATAGCTCCTTGCTGTTGGGAGGACGCATTCGTTATATTTGTATTGAGTGAATTAACTTTCTGTGTGTAGACTTCAGTTTTGTATGTTTTAGCGACTATCTCGGGTTCTTTTTTGAGGTCAGTGGTTCAATGGGGTCATCATTGAACCAGGTATTACTAGGCTTGAGTTTAGGCCGTTTAGCCCTGAGGGGTGCTATTTCATCAATTGCTGACTGTAGGCAATTATGATAATGTAAAGCGATGACTTCTGGGTTGTGCATGGGTGGAGGTTTAGTATTTAGTAATTTGTTTAGCAGCGGCATTAGGTTTTCTGAGGTCAGTTTCTTAGAGTTTCTCATCATGGTAGGTAACGTGGGTGGGATGGGAGGCAAGGGGTCATTCGTTGTTGTGATGTCGAATGTGATTAGGGAGTGATCGGTCCAAGATAGTTCTATGATGTCTTTTAGGTGGACCGTGGTATTTAATGTTAAGATCCAATCAAGGATTCGTCCTTTAACATGAGTTGGGGCATTAACAATTTGTTTGAATTGCATTTCTAGGAATGCATTGTTGAAAGCTGTGGCTTTGGGGTCTGTTTGGTCATTGTATCCCAGGTTGATGTCACCTAGTAAGATGAATTTAGTATTAGGCCTGATCAAGGGGGAGATGTGCAGAGGCAATTCAATGTCCAGGTTATTCGTGATACTTGGAGTTCTATACACTAGGAGGAAGTTAATAGTGGTTTTTGGGTTGGTGGCTAATTTTAACGTTAGGAGTTCGTAGCCTAGTAACGTTTCTGTTTTACATTGTCTGAATTTAAGTGAGGTTTTAAAGATGATAGCAACTCCACCTCCAGTGGTTTCTTTTCAGTCTGATCTGACTATGGAATAGTCAGGAGGTATGGCTAGTGATAGGAGTGGGCCTGAGGCTGTATGGAGCCAGGTTTCAGTTATGGCGATGAAGTCTAGTTTGTGTTCAAGAATGAGGTCGTGGATGTCAATGGCATGTGCGCCTAGGGATCTGGCATTAATGGAGCAATAAACGGGGGTACTAAGTGCTGTGTTTACGGCAGCAGAATTGGGTAAGTCTAAGTGCATAAAAAGAAGAAAATGGGGGACTGTATGTTTGGGTACAGATGGAGTCCCCAGTGCCAGGGGTGGCCGGGAGGCTGTGCAGAAGGGTGTCGGGTGAACAGGTAACGGGCCAGGGGGACGGAGGGTGGCCAGATGCACAGTGCCAAGAGAGAGCCGATCAGCAAGGGCGAGGGGGAGCAAAGGCAGAGGCAAAGAGGAAGGTCTTGACATGCTTACTGAACCCGAGATGGTTCTCCTCAAGTTTTAGAGTGGCAGGTAGGCTGTTCCAGAGGGAGGCCCCGGCCGAAGACAGATCTACCCCAGGCTTGTTTCTTTGTGAAACGACTGACCCTGAGGGGGTTAGAGGTAGAGGAGCGAAGAGCTCGAGAGGGGAGGTATTTGCGGAGGGATAGCTGAAGGTATTTTGGACCCAGGCCCCAGAAAGCCTTGTGGACAACGCAGAGGGTTTAAAATTTAATCCTTGCCTCCACTGGGAGCCAATGGAGAGATTTCAGAGTTGCAGAGGGCAAATAATCGTCCTCTATTTGCGATGATATTTGAGCAATGCCGACAAGTAACCATAACAAAATACAAAGCACCAGTCAAACTATCGGACATGGCTAGCAAAGTATGGATTTTACTAATTAAATGCAGAGGAAGTGAAGGGTTGATTACTTCACAAATAGAAACTGGAGCCAACTCTTTAAGCAATTTTCCTTGTGAACTGATTCTTCCTTTAACCACTTCCTCTACTGCCAGTGCCCTGACTGACCTCATCTTACTTATCACTCTCTGATCAGTTGACCTGACACCGCTCCATTTGATCATTCAATGCACCCCCAAGCAATCTACCTCCAGAATGTTATTCTTTAGTCGCAACCAATCTTCCTCCAGGCTGCCACCTCTAAACCGTTTACTTGTAAACCCTTTACCTCCAAATTACTTTTAGTCAATCTAGACGTAAACACATCTACTGAAGCCCTAACTAGTTTATCGAATTCAAAGCAATTCATATAATGCCTACTGACCTAAATGTAACCACTCCTATCTGCACATGATCAACCTTTCCTTCTCAAAACCATCCTTGTGAATGAGGGCATGTGTATAGCACTGGATCACTGAGTTAATCTTGTGTCTTCCTTCAGTGACTGCATTTGTCGCGTTGAGGCAGTTCATTCTCTAGTAATGTGCTCCATGTAAATGTTATTGCTTGCTTATGATGACTCTTGTAACAGTTACATTACCTGCCAATCAACCTGCTGCCATATGATCGGTCGATCTCGAACAAATCTATCTTTCGCTTGTCTGTCGTTGATCAACCCATCCCGTTCTACTCTGACTCGTCTGGTCGGGCTTTTATACAGTGTCAGAGACAGATTGATCTCTCTGTGCACAGTGTGTGTAGTGGCTCACGTTCAAACTTTCGTGGCCTGCCTATTGGCAATCCATCTCTTCCTAGGCAGTTGCTTTCTACCTTCAATAAAAAAAACTCTTCCAAGATTTCTCGCAGTGATACCACATTGCTGTCTACCTCCATGCAATCCCTCTACCTCCAGGACGGTTTACCTCTGAGCATTATATCCACCTCATGCAACTCTAGTCTATCTCTATACAATCCCTCACCCAATAGACTTTGCAGCTCTACCATTGAGCAGCCCCTCCATCCCCAAGCAATCCATCTTCTTGAAATCCCACTACTTTCAGTTATGTCTACTACCAAGCAGCCCATCTGAGTTCTGTCTGTTCCAATGGCAAGCAATCTCTATACCTCCATTCAATTGCTCTGCCTCCCTGGAATTGGTCTACTTTTCAGTTTGGCCTGCTTCCAACCAATGCCTCCACCCAAGCCCAGTTTTACCCCATGCTTTCTCTCTACTTTTAAGTTTAGTCTACATTCTCTGGTCTACCCACAACCCGTACCATCTAACTCCAGTCTGGTCACCATAAAACGATCCATATGCCTACCAGTCTGATCCACAGACAAGCTATCCCTTTCCCCATTGCCATCTACCCTCAGTATGATCTTTCTTCAAGTAGTGCCTCTGCTTTCAATCACAGCACCGTCAAATATTGATCTAACTTTTTGAACACCCTCGAGTAAATCTACCCATCCAACTAATTACGTTTGATCAATTTGACGCATACAAATTGATCAATCAACTTCAAGTTTTTTACTGTTTAACTACACTGATTGGTTGTAGGCAGGCCGCCAGTAGACCCGTTGCATAACTTTTTTAGTATTTATCCTCTATTCTGTAATAAACCTCTTTACTCCAGATACAGTTCACTACCTTTCCAGCAGGACTTTCTCTTTCTAGCAAAGCACTCTTCAGAGCCTCATGATAATCTCTAACCAGTGTAGGCATTCTATGTATTATTGTTCTAATTTCGATCTTAGTTCTAATAGTGTGTTTAATTTCTTCAGTTTTACAAAATCCACAATCTGTAAGGGGTGGAGATTAACAAGGACAGTGTTAAGGTACTGTCGAGGGTACACACGATTGGATGTCTTCCTGTTTGTCTTCCTGTTTGTCTCCATTTGAGACTTGAAATCAAAGCTGTTGTTCCTTTTGGAATTAGGTAATGTTCAGACTGTTTATGCAAGACATACAGAAGCCTAGACTTAAACCTAAATTGCCAGGTTAACGAGTCCGAAACGTATGTACAGAAAACGACCATGCAATGTCTCATATTGGGAGTTTGGTTTCAAAAGCACGTGCATTTCATACTTTGTAAACCTCGTTCTAGGTTCGCCTCTCTCCATTTATTTTTCAGGATAGCGTTCTTAGCTCGTTTTGTCTTGTGAACTTTTTTTTTTTTAGAAAGGCCAATTGAATACACTTTTTATAGTTCACTTTTAAATGTGTTAATTTCCTGTAACCGTCTCTGACTGTCTGTTAATGTGCCCACCCACTTTTTTTGCTCTTATGCCCTGTTAACAAGGTTTCATAACTATCCCCTTTAAATTTCCGAACAATGCAGATGCGTGTTATTGCAGGGAGACTGTAAACATGGGCTTCCTGGATAAACACACAGGTGTAGATCCACACAAGTTATCAGGAGTAACTTTGACTTTCTTATGATGTACTCTTTTCCGAAAACAGTCACAGTTAATCCTGGTAAATTCTCTGTGAATCAAAGTTTTCCTGCAGGAGTGAATCAGTGACTACTGATAACTCGGGGTGCAAAAATTGAATTATAATTGTCTCTTGGTGAGTAAGAAATGGTGTGCTCTTTGTAGAACTGTGGGAGCGAGTGACTTTTTATGGCTGGCTAGTAGATTGCAGCAAAACAAAAAGTTGATGGCTGGAAGGTTTTGAATGAATCATAACCACGGGCACAGCTCTGGGCAACCCTCCAGACAATTGTTTTTCAGCCTGCCAAGCCATTCCAGAAGGGGAAAGTCAATATGCAATTTGGCTTGGTCCTACCGCAAAAGTGGCAGTCCAGCCAGAACTGCTAGGTCACATCCCATCTGCACAAGACCACAAGCATCCTCAAACATGTTTCAGCCGTGTTGGGATCATCAGTGAAGAGTAGCTTGGGTCCCTAGATTGCAACTAGACATGTTTACCTGTGCACTACAACACCATTTCAACACAATAACTTTCACCATAGCATTCATTTAAGCAACCTAAAAACACAAGTGTTTTGAATTAGTGGTGTAGTGCGGGCAAATATGTAATATTAGTGTGATTGATTTTATATTTAGGGAAAATTGAGGTTTAATCGATGTTTTAAAAGTATGTTAATTGATATGGAATCTGTAATACTTGGAGATATGAATATGTGGAACATGTTGTTTTATTGTGGTTTTAATGTATGTATTGTAGGAGATTATTTTTTTCATTTTGTCAAGGTTCTTTTAGAACCAATAAACAAAATTGGGAAATATTTAATTTGGTTGAGTATTGGGATGTTGTTGGCATTGGCACCTTGTAGGCTTCACCATTTCGTAGGTGCTAACCATAACTCTTTCTTGACGTTTCTACGGGTTTCTTATTACCTTTTTATGTGGATGTGCATGCATGTTACTGGTGAATTGGCTGCCCTATGTTTGAGCTACTTGCTTGCGCTCCTGGTAAGCATCATGTATGTAGGTATTGCGTGCTGTTGCTTCCTTGTGCTTGTGCTCATTATGAATAACTTGATTGTGCATTCTGGGATGTGTTGTCGGGGGCACTATGAATATATACTCTGCTGATAGACACATACCCATTCCGCGCATTTGGTTCATGCCTGTTGTCTCTGGCCTTTGTTTCCTCATTATTACACGCAATGTGTCCATATATTCAGTCCACATTTGTTATTCTTGACTACTGCAGCTCATTCGTTTGTTCCTCTAGGGTGATTGGTTGTGCTTGTGTTGGCATGCTCAACCGCAACACGTTAGTGTTACTCTGAGATATGGTGCACGTGTACTAATATATGGATTTTACTGTAAATAATATGAAGAAAATTTCGAGATTGGCTCATCTGATTTTTCAAACTTTTTGCATGGTGCACCAGTTCAAGGTAACGAGTAGAGATCTGCCAAAATTAGAAGGAAACCATTTTAAAATCTGCATCCTGAAGGCATGGTCATGGAAAGGCAAAAACAAAATTTTCCCCAAAATTAAATGGTCCAAGAAAGTTCCCAACATTTGCATAAGCTTTCATATGTGACCAGATCAGTTGCTTGCACAATTTTGCACCTTTTCATGGACGAGGTCAAAGTAAAATGTCTCAATTTCTATAAAACCCACGCTACAATGGCACTACAATAGAATACCTATTTTGGAAAGATTAATAGTGCCACTCCTGAAGCAGTTCTAGAATGTGGCCTGGATCAAGAATCTACGATCGTTGAGAAGCGCTTGTAAGAATGTAGGACTTTTCCAGAGTGAATTATAAGGTTTCCACATCAACATGGGTTTCTGGGAGACATAGTATGAAGTAGCATACATTGATTTATAATGGCAGATTAATATCAACATTAAGAGATTGCCCAGAAATGTTAGCAACAGTTTACAAGCAGAACCTATGCACAGGGTTGTGGGGACAGTATGAAGTTCAATGTGTAGTTACTGTTTGCATGGTGGGTTCCGAATGAAGCGTGACAAGGTGGGTGACCTGTAGATGGAACTCTTTACCAGTTTTGTAATGTAATGGACATTTGTATAGCGCCTTTCACCATTGGTATGGTCTCCAAGCTCTGTAGGTTGAAGGCCCTTGGGGACCAAAGTCCAAGTATGGGGAATTTGTTAGGGAGTTATACAACGCGTGTGAATTTTACCCAATACAATACGAAGGCAGGTCGGGGTGGCCATGGCCCTGTGGAGAGCAGGCAGGCATGTGGGTGGGTGCAGTATGTCTGGAGAGTATGCGAGAGAGATGTGTGCAGCTACAACGAATTTTTATCATGGTGGGTGGACAGCGGCATTCTAATGGCAGATGTGCGAAGTGTCTTCGAGTAATGATTGATTAAAAAATATTAGTTCAGTTCGAAGTTCACGTTCATGAAGGTAGAGCTAACGGTTTTAAAATTGTGCAAGGTACACCCGAAACGCAATCCTACACATACCGGATATGTGACCAGACCATTCTATGTACCTGTGACAATTCATCTGTGTGTGTGTGGGGGAGGGGAAGGGCAGCACCAGCTTCTATGAAATGACCAACTCCCTGAGTGTTAGTATCGGATACAAATGATCAGAGACCTCTTGTAATGGTGTGAATTCACCACACCCAGAACACCAGTGGAAGTGACCCTTCCTTTCGTGAGATTAGAGCAAGTGACATCACGGAATTGATGTTTCTCTCATGACGCCAAGACGCAACATGCCCTTTAAAACCTTCTTTATTGTAAACTTGAGAAGATAGCGTGTTAACGAGCAGCGACTGATGAGATGCACGCCCCTAAAGACAGTGAAATGTAAGCCTTCATTTTCATGGGTCAGATTAATTAAATCACAGGAGTTGAGTGGTCCCTTGTGGATGCTAATGGTGGCAATGCATAGACGTTTGAAGGGAAAAGCTGATGATTATAACCACCCCGTGCCGAATCACGTGGTTAGAATTTTAAAGCTTTCGCTTTGATCTTTTGTATGAACTACCGGGCCTGTTCCAATCGTTTTTGTTTCGACAGTCCTTGTTATATCCGCTTCACTGATTTTATTTATTCATTCATGTGCTTTGTACAACTTCTTATCCTCTGACTGCCACCATCGCCTCCTCTAATATGCAACTGAGGGAAGGCAGTTCAGGTAACCAGGATCTCCAGTACGTTGCGTATGATGCACGCAAAGATTTAACCTGGATCTATGGTGGGGATGGCTGTGAGCATCTCAGATGTGCGCCTTCCAAGTTCCACCCGAGTTAAAAAGCCTCAAACTGGCGCTAAGCTGGAGCGCGTGGTGCATTTTCGACCCCTCTCAGTAAATCTTTGAATGACTTTTGAGCATGAGAATCGCGTAGCTCCGGGTTTGCTCGGTTAATTTTGTAACGGGGAAACGTCACAAACATTTGGAGGTGTCAGTTGAAAAAATATGTTCGCTTAATGATTACGTTGCCTAGGTCCCTACTGCAGAACTTCACCTTTCTCGAATGCACCTGCTCCTTCGTGCCCAATTTTAGAAATGTGGTGCGATGGCCAAACAAAATCTTCTGTTCTGTTGACAAAGTAAGTGCAGTGCTGTCGAAAAATTGAGAACTCCCCTCCTGAGTTTCACATTTGAACGCTTGTTTATATGTTGTTTGTCAATGGTTATTGATCACACTAGCGGTGGTGATGAGTCGCTTGGTGCTTCTTGTCGTGTATCAGTGACCTCTCGAGAGATGCCCTATCAGTGTTGCTCACTCCGTTGAGTGAGTAATACACAGTGAAATACAGAGGCACACGCATTCCAACAGTGCTCCAGATAAGATGTTCAATTTGGAGTATTTCACTCACCATTTTTGTGTAGTTGTCGGTAAGTAATTACTGTTCTTCTTTTCTAGGCACGTAAGATATATATTTTAACACAAAATGGTACATTTTGCAATCGTATACTTGAGTGCAACTTTTAATTCCTGCAATTTTAAAAGATTCATCTTTAATGCCTGGTCTGAACAGAAATCTGATGCTAAAGATAGTGCTCCTTCCTGTGGCACTGCTCTGCTATTATAATCTTAATATTTTTGGAGCTGTATTAGCAGTAACATGGGACGGGCTCCTCTGTCAATTTTTGTTGCATTATCATTTGTTATTTATGCATTTTTTGGGGGCGGCGGGTATTCTGTTTTTAAGAGCGTATAAATGGCAGGTACCCTGATTATTTGTACGTCTGCATGTCTATCACCCGTACTTCAAGAATGATCCCCAATGTTTCGATTTCCCAGGTCCTAATTTCCCAAATCTGTCCTCGTTTACTGGGACACGGCACATGAGATTAGGGTGTATCTCTGACATTTTGTCTCCTTGGTTGTTTCGAAGCACGTTGTTTTTTGGCTACATTGCCAGTGAGAATTTAACACCTGGGTTTGGACTATGATGATAATGGTTAGAAGCAGAAGTTGTAATTATTTTTAAAACTACTATTGGGTACACTTTGTAGACTGGATAGGAGAATGTGCCCATACCAACAAGATCTCCACGTATACTCACTAAATATAGGAGTAAACTATCTGCCCTGTTCGCCAAGCCATCAGCAAGACTGAAACCGTTTGGAATCTTACTGCTCAAGCAGTAAACAAACCATCCCGCTGTGATAAATTAACTTCCAGGGCACTAGTGGTCCTGCGATGAATATCTGTTTCTAAACCATAAATGGGCCCCACACCTCTATTACACCAGAAGGAATCCAAACAGATTGGAAACACAAGTCCATTATAAACCTCCTTGTCCAGTTTTGGTAACGTGGACGGAATGGCAGGCTTATCTCTGCAAGATGGTGGATCGTAGGTTAGTTGCAAACTACAATTTTTTTACCCAATGATTAAAGGGAATTTCTAGTCCAGGCTGTATACACATCTACCTTAATATTATTATTACAACAGACAGTTCTAGCACACTGTAAAGGAACACAGAGGACAGACAGTTTCACGAAGGAAAGGGATGCACTTTGAATACTGACAGGAAGGTAGTTGGTAAAGCAATCAGTCTTAACTGTTCAAGGTTCTTTGAGGGAGCAAGGGGACCTAAATGTCACTAGGGGTCCTCGGAGAAGAACCAGAGGGACAGAACCATAATGTAACTGGTGCTTGAGATGATCTTGATGCTCGACTGCCTTGAGTCGGTTTCAGGACGCTTTGCAGCTCCTGCGACAGAGTTCAAGATGGGAGACGGCTGCGGGTATCATGTGGCAGACAGTTGGGTAAGAAAGGCTGGACAGACGGCTGCGGGCTGACTTACACAGTGGCTCGGGGTCCAGATTCGTTGTCTCTGTGCTGGTTGGCAAATCTGGAATGCTGCTTGAGGTGTTGTCGGCCGGCTTTAGTGACTGCAGCCTGACAACAGTCAGTGGTGCAGCTGGTTGCGTTTCGAGGGCTCGACTGTCTCGCAAATGTCCTTGAAAGATGAACACTGGTTGATGCTTGTTGTGACACTCCTCCTAGCTTCTTCGCAGGACTCATGTTGTCCTTTAAGGAGGACGGCCCGAAGCCGAGGAGAGTGTTTGCAGGCAACGCCCTTGTCCTTTGTTCAGAAACTCTCTGGCACTTCCCACTTAGGAAGCTTGCTGGCAGAACCGAGCAGGGCACGCTGTGTGCTGGCTAGGTAACAGTTCTGGAGCTGCTGGACGGGTCCGCTGAGTCTGGCATCTCCCTCTGAGATAGAGGAGGGATCTTGCTTCTCCCTTGGAAATCCTGGCCTTTCTTCACTAGTGGAAGATGTAAGGCAGACTGTACCTTCATCCAGGGTCCAAATGAGTCCTCCTTACTCCTTTCGAAGTCGTGGGATGATCTGCTAAGTGAGGGGCTTAGTTCTCTTTTAAAGCCAAATGGGCCGTAGTGATTGGTGCAGGGTAAGCCTACCTTAAGGAACCAATCCTGGGTCCACACCAAAAATCTACTTTTATGCGCGGGTTCAGGACCAGAGTGCTTTACAACAGGAAAAGTAAGGGGTGACAACATGTACTCCTAAATCCGGTCTATTGTAGATCAAAGTGTCTCTCTGGTTAACTGAGCCTCTGTGACTCTTGATCAAGCACAGGTCTCCCTTGAGGTTTGTGGCGAGAACAGACTTCCTGTCTCACTTAAATCACATACTTCCCTCTGAAGGGGGTCCTCTCTGCAGGGGTTGCCTATGGAAAATAGTGGACCCAGACATGCCATACACTGCCTTTCATACAGAGGGGTGGGAGCTAGCTTCAAGTTGACAAATTGCATTTACAAGGGGTGTTACTCCTGCCTCCCTTTTGACTGTTCTGCTACCAAGCCTGCCGCAGGCCTGTTTCAATTAACTTATCAGTATGCGCTGCCACCATCAGATTTAGACAATAGAGGGGCAGATCCATGGAGCCTTTGTTATTTTAATTAAGGTGGTCAAGGCCGGAAGAAGGTGTCTCCTTCCTCCCCCTGAGATGCTTTTGATGTACCCCTGGCTGTCAAATTCCAGCTGAACATGATCGGTAAATAATAGCAGAGATCCATAAAAGAGTCTACACATTAAGATTGCTATAAACTATAAAATTGCCATGCTTCAACTGTATCGCACCTAAATATTTCAACATACCCAAAAAGCCACTCGCAAATGCAGGTGGCAAAATGTGCACTCGGCACTAGCTGATAATTGATTCTTGGCGAGTAAGAAATGGTGTTCTGTATGTATAGAATTGAGCTGGCGAGTGACTTTTGTATGTCTGGCCAGTAACTGAAAAATTGAAATGTTGCACCCTGCTTTGAGTACTAAAATAGATGCCTAAAAGTACAAAAGCATTCACAAAAATGTTTTCTGTGTTGACACTTATTGCCATCACATTTTCTGGTTGCACCATTTTCCAGGTATTGGCATTATATGCCTAGTGAGACTCAATGTCTGCCATCCACTGCTATTATGTGCCGAGCTATTGTCCTCATTGGTCAGGTATTGCCATCATATTGAAGATTTTGACTATCGAACTAGGTTCTGCCATCATCCTGCTCAGTGACTCATTGGATTAATGGGCCGAGCACAGGAATCGATGTCTGTCCACATGCCTTCTGGTTCGAATTCCGTCAGGTCCACTTGGGCCATCATCCTTCTAAGATTGATAAAAGGAGTACCATTAATTTGGCTCAAAATAAATGCCGGTTATTCAGTGCCAAGAAACCACAGAGTGAGTGTGTGCCTTACAAATACAACTGTAATGGTATGTGCCCAGTTACTGTATGTATTGGCATTTCAGAATAAGTGTTTGTTTATTTTTATCTTTTAAATGCAAAAGGGATGCCATTGATATACTTCTCACTAAGCTTGCATTCTACAAAAATAGCTGCAGTTCGGAGGGACAGGCAACAAATAATTTTTTTCTACCTAGGTTGAATGAAAAACGATATCCACTAGACATTGCTCAAGGGCTGCAGGCTCACTCTGTGAATCATGCTATCAATACTTTTGTAGTTTTACATGGCTAGCCTTGATATATTACAATTGGCACTTGCTTGATCCTTTTTTCAGGGGAACATAGTGTTACGGGGCTTATGGTCGCTGCAGACCTATTCTCACGTAGACGCATGTTTCAGGGGTCTGCAACGTTTGACTGTGTTTGGGACTAGAACTCGTATCTCTCCAGCTAGCATAGTCTGTGTCGAGTGATCATGGGAGTTATGACTGCAACTGGGCTAGGTTTCTCCAGATCTGTGATCCAGCAAAAAATGTCTCGACGGATGTCCTCTCCGGAAGACAACAAAAACAGTTATCCAACCTGTCCCTCAACATTGCACGCACAGTGATCCTAGCATGCTGAAGCCACCTGACCATCTCTCATTTCAGACCCTCAACATGTACACTGTTTGCATGCTCCGGGCTCTGAAACGTGGCTTCCTGGTTTCAGCCACACGCGGTCCTGTGCTCGGGACTCTGTATGTAGGCAGAGTAGCAGAGGGGAGCGTGCTGAAAGACGGGTTAGAGACTGTCTCTGTGAGCTTAAGGACGAGGGGTGTGAGCGTGTAATAAGGGTGAGAGGTGTGTGTGTGTGTGATATAAGCCAGGTCCCGGGGAAAGGCCAGTTTATTTGTTTATGTTCCCTAGCATAAGAAATGAATTTAAGGTGGCAATGAAAACATTTTCTGAGTACCAGCTTGAATGCTGTGTAAATGAGCAATGAGAGATCACTTGCACTGTGGTCACCCACATAATGAAAGACTTTTAGTGGCATAGACATGTAGTGTTTTTGGAAGCATAATGAATGCCATTTTAAAGTAGTAACGAGGATGTATATTGGTGAAATCAACACCAATATACATTATATTGGTGAAATCAACACAGGGAGCAACTGTTCCTCCTCCCCGCACCCCCCCCCCCCCACACACACACAACTTTTGTCCATTTTTCTCTGTGCATATCAAATCTACGAAATGCTCAGCTTGTAGTGCAAGCATTCCATCTGAAAGTGCCAATATAAACATTACTGTGGATGTCATATACCAGTGAACCCTTCTTGATCAAACACCTTTAAGCTTCCAGTGGACAATGTATGCATTGGGGAAATACTGTAAAGTTCGTAAATTGAAGATACATGGCAGCAATACTAGGATCATGGTCTTCTCTCACTGAATAACGCATCACCTTTGGTACTTGCACTAATAAACCTCAGGTGGTTGAAGGTGGTTTTGGGATGGGATTCCTCTCTGACTTTACCTGGAAACCACACTTCAATCCCTACATGCCAAAGTGAATAATGGTGGGATAAACCTGCTTTATCGTTTCCCCAATGCTCCAAGCATTTGAAATAAAAGCTGCTTCTTCTTCAATATTTGATGTGGAGCACTGTTTTATGGGATACACATCTTCCCCGATACTACGCCATCCAAGTATTAAGCTTGGGACTGGAATGCAATTCTCAAGCCAGAACTATCTACCATATTGGGAAAGACCAGAGATCGGGTGCTGACAAATCTCTGATGGCCTACAAATATTTTATGCAAAACTAGGCATGTGAAAAATAATACTAGAACATTGCTCGTATTCAATTGGGGACTTTTAACAGTGATGGTTTCCATGGCTTTGACTCCGAAGGGCTTAGCTTGAATGTTGTGTAAGATCTGCTCTAGCCGGCTAAGCCTTGCTCCGAAGCGTACATTACTAGTGATTTTTCTTCCACACTGTTCTTGACATATGTGCAGCTCAGTTTGACTCTGCCCCTACAAGGGACAGATCGGAATATCAACGTTTTAGTATATACTATATTCTGGAAGGAGTTCCATCTCTGTTAAAATTTGTGTCCCTTAAAATGGTACACTTTTATATAAATCACCCCACCCCCCCCTTCCCTACCTCACCACCCGTTACCAGTCAGGAAATGTGGAATAATGCAAAGCGTATCCAAGGCTTTGTCACGGAGGGTTACGTTCAAGGTCTATGCACCACTCTTGAGGCCTATCGAGGGATAGTTCTAGGCCACACATGGAGGGGACACGAGCTTAAATCCAGCGAGATCCGGGGTCTGCAATCTTTGGTGCTCCAGTTGTTTTGAGCTGCAGTGTTTTGAGCTGCAACTCGCCTTAGCCCTAGCCATAAGTTATGGTGTGCGAGTTGTGTTCTGCAATACCTGAGAGGCACAGGTTGTAGTCCCTTGAGCTAGATTGTGGGAGAAAATGCAAAGGCAAATACATCAGCCTACTGTTCCCCCATGTACACTGCTCTTTTATCCCTTACCTGTAATTCCCTCCCTCCTTCAATGAGCACTTAATTAAACCACTTTTTCGTTCAATGGTAGGATCCGTCCCACCCCTTCACTGATGTACCAGATCCACTAATTGAAAGATTCTTCATACCTCTTTCCCAGTTGCCTAGTTCAACCTCGGACAAGTCACTACGGTTAGAATTTTGTCTTCGGAGAGGGACTCGCCATGCTGTTCTCTGAAAAGAGCTCCCCATCTATGGAAACTATGGATGAAGTAAGAAAACTGAAATTACATACACAATTAGCCATAGAGAAACGAAAATGAGGTGCGATTCAACTGTACCTTCGGAAGTGCCCAAACCCAAAAGTTTGGTCAGCTTTTATGAGGATTTGATTTAATCTATGCAGAACTAATGAAATTATTGCAGTCCGATCCTAAGGAGATAAAAGCAACTCTGCATGTAGGTTTTGTAAAAATACAGAACTGAAAGAAACTCTTTTCCATCTATTTACGGTTTGTTCATCTTTCACCATGAAACAGTATTTTGGCCGTTTTGTGGAGAACTTTATATCGGCAGATGACTGTTGGCAATTAATAATAGGAGGAACCCAAATGGCTGTTAATTGCGACCGTTCAATACTATTGGAATGTATTGGAGCCACTGTTGGAAAAGTTCTAAATGTTCTAATTTAAAGTAAAGACTAATCCAAAGGAATACAATAGCCAAACTTATGAATTGTATTTAGGAAAGAATTGGCTATTGATGGTAAGATATTAAAATCGTTTTGGCTAAAATGTTTAATTTGAACATAAATATGCAAACCATTTATTTTTTTATTTTTGAAAAGACCTCCCCTTCTTGACTAGTGCCGAGGAGATTGGCTACCTTTGTAACTCAGAACAGCCTATTTGAAGGTTTTGGCTTGTTGTGTGCTCTGGGATGGGTGCTTACACCTAGGGCTAGAAGTCACTGCTTTACAGAAAATGACTATGCTTCAGGTAACGACCAATAACTCTCAAAATGATCTGCCGTTCCACACCCTCCATTGTCCTTCACCATGGACAGACCAGTCCACACCCTCCATTGTCCTTCACCATGGACAGACCAGACCTCGTACGAATTACGACCTTACCAGCAATCCATTATATTGCAGTATTTGGTGACCTTCTGGATATCTTGGAAAATCTCTCCTGGTTTTCAGTGTCGAGTGATATGTCATCCATTGTTAATAAATGGCATTCTCTCTAGCTAAATGTAGTTGTATCGTGTGGCCAATATCAACGTGTTTTCCATTCAATATAGTAGTATAGTTTTGCAGGTTGTCTTATCCATTTTACAAGAAATGTGTGTCTTTGCACACACAAATCGTGGCAGGTTTTGAGATTCTGTACATTTTTGCTGGGAACATCATGAGATGGAATTGCGTGTTTAATTTGTCTTTTCTATACTAATTAATTGAAGCTGTTCCAAACCGAATCCTTTTATGTAGTTTCACAGCTACTTTCCAAGTGACACTTTCTCTACAGGAATCTGGAACTCTTTTGGAGCTAAACCTCTGCTTGGTTTGTTCATTCTATAATCGAGTCGGTGTCCTCAACTATCCTGTCACTTGATCGATGCAAACGCCTTTCTTCTTTCTTCATTGAGTAAGGCCAATCGATCACTTTCCACTTTTCACTTTTGAGCCTTCCCCAAACTCTTCTTCCCTCTGACCCCCCCCCTCATTCTCCCATATTCTTCTACCCCCTCTGTTTGACTCCTTCTCCCTTTTCCCCATCTATCATTTGTCTCTCTTAACTTAAAACCTGGCTCCCTTCTTGGTCCACGACCACTCCACTCATTGTGCTTAAAACGTGGATACTCTCCTATCCGTGAGGCACTTCTATTTATTCCTACCTACTAGTTTCTTCGTACTGGTATACCTTCTTCTTCTGCTATTTTTACTTCCTTTATCAAGAAACCTTCTCTTCATGCCCCATACCCTCGCTGTCTATGGCCACATCTTCCCTCTGCTTGCCCCTCCCAAGATCTTGAGCCTGAAGATGGTGCCTAACTGCAATCTCTTGGTGAGAGGTTTGGCCTTCCTCACCCACACCAGTCTCAATTTTGCTTTGTTAGGGCAAGGCATAAAATAAGCAGTGTCACATAGCAATTTGCTATGAAATTCTGCAGGCTTGCTAATTAATTTGAGACTTGTGTAGCACAGCAAGCTATTTAAATAATCATGTTCAATGATAGCACAGCTCAGACTGCATTCCTCTCTTGCACTCAGGGCTTTCTCCACACTTTGGTCTCTGTTCGCTACAAGTTCAAAAGGGCTAACTGGGAGAGTGCAGCAGTAACCGTCTGCTCCACTCTTCGTGTCAAAGGCCTGTGAGGAAGTAGAAGTGCTATGCAAGAAAAGTTATTTATTTTTCAAATAATTGCAAAGCAGAAGTAATCTGGATGTATTAAGCAAACTATATATCCTGTTTCCACAGACCTTAATATATATTTTTGTTAAAAGACAGTCCTGCAATTCCATTCCTAAAATGTTTAGATGATAATTCTTAATGACAGTATTGCTGAAGTAAAATGTGGCCTTTCCTCCAAATGTGGCTCCGAGTGCTAATGGTTATAAATATCACTTTCATGGGTGCACATGGCTGAATGCTTTAATTGAGCCTACCTTGCTCGGGCTCGATGTCCTTTAGTGGCCCTGTCCGCCCCCAAAATTGGTATTGAATGCTGTATTGTAAACAGTTAATATCAATGACGGGGCTATTTTGTTCACCTGAAGTTGACATTTACCCCGTCTGCCGCAACACCATGCTATGTATTTAGTCTCCAGATATGACTTTCCTTTTAACATTGTGAACGTTTTTATTCATGAAACATGTGAACTTCTCCTTTCACAGAAAATGATGGGGCAATTGTGCAATATATGGGACACGGCCTTGTGCAAAACCAGTTGCACCCAGTTGCACAGAGCCTTAGACTGAAAACTGTTTCAAGAGCCATTTTATCATCTATTTGTTTGTGTCCATTCATGCAACTAACCTGTAAATTTTACAGACACTCGGCTCACTAATCTCTTGCAGTACAAGAAAATGCTGTATTGTTGCTAATTTTATGTCTTGGGTAGAAATAACTTTGGTGACATCCAACATATCAGTACAAAACTGCAAATCAAACAGATTTGTTTGCTAATCAAGAACATTTTAATTGGCACATTTTGCTAATCAATTTTTAAAAACTAGTTTATGCCTTGTAGGGGAATCGTATCTGTCCTTGCTGACCTTGAACGCCAGGATGGCTCTGGTACTGACAGTGTCATGCGCTTGGTCTTATTTGCCCCTCCCCCCTGCGGCCGCCTTAGACGGTCGACTATTCTATCCTCCCGAGTTGCCTCAGTAGGTGTTCATTACATCACTACCTGGTCTGGTTATTCTGCATTTGTGCCAACCTGTCCTATTCGTCACCCCTAACCTCTTTGTCTTCAGTTCCCAGTATAAAAGTTCTTGTGCTGTGCCTTGGTGCTCTCTTTTTTATTCTTTACATTCAGCCTCTTGCTTTCTTTGATTTCCATCTCCAGCTTCTCCTTTGCCACTAATGCCAGTAATACCGAGCTCCTCATCCGCATGGATGGAAAGATTAGTTCTAAGTCCTCAAAGTTTGTCTAGCATGTCTCCCGTCTCAAAATGAATGAACAACCAGTCGGTCACTCTTCTTGGCTCTAGCAAAAATTAATACAGCCAGGCTGAAAAAATATTTGTTACAAGGCATGAAAAGTCAGTTGCCCCCTCAGTTCTCCACATGGCACGCCATGTGTTAACTCATCAAGAGTATGTCACTAGTCAATGACGAGTGCACATTTTGAGGCCGGCTAGATAGAGCTCTTTACAAATCTAACGTGACATGCCAATATAAGATTTTCGTCTCTATGGCTAGTTTATTCCATCTCTAAATAGTGTTTGTGATCCCTAGTTTTATTTCACATCTTCCCATTGGAGGAAAACAAAGGTCCTCATCAAGTGTACTGATTCACCAAGAGTGTGTGCACAATTGTGTAGAAACAGAGGACAGAACTTTCCACTGTTATTAGTTGGAGATAAAACCTCTGAGGCGTTGTTGACTTGTAGACTTTTTGCAAGACTGCTTGCACATTGGCCCTCACAAGTATGTAACGTACAATTACCATGAAAAAGAAATCCAAATTGATTCTGAACCTGTCCTTCACCTCCACAAGGAGCTTTGAGTTTAGGATGCAATCCCGAAGAGCACACTTTATAGATCTCTAGTTTGTGGCAAATTATCTAGCCAAGGATAAATGTTAAGTTTATATTGCCTTGCAGCCATTTGGAACCCGGCAATCCTGGGGTGCTGTGCTCGATTTGTCTGGGTTCCACACTTCTAGCCTTTTGCACCTAATCTGTATTACCAAGGCAGACATACTTGGACTTTAAATGAAAATACCTCAAGTCTGCACGGATGTGTGAATATGCCCATACACCATTGGGAGACCCTGCACAGCCACACACAACCTTGTATTATACTCTTTGCTCTCTAAACAGGATAAACCAACCAGCACTTTACAAAAGCCCTCAATCCATATTTATGAAGCAAACAATGTAGGTTCTGGCATGCCAAGTTTGGCTTCGATCATCTACAAATGCTCTGGTGCTTTGATCTCATGAGCCAGGGAGGCACAGATTCATAGTAAAATACTTTGACTCATAACCCGCTATATGGAGAGCATAAATGAGTCATTTCAATCTAGGACAAACAAGGCCACTCAGTTGCTAAACAATTCTCTAGTATCTAACATGCCCCATATTCTGAGACGTAAGTTGGCTTCCTTTATACTTCATTATAACATGCATTTAAACATTATGCTTTACACATACCTTGCATGGAGATGAGACTCCCTACTTGCAAACTATTGCAATTGCCAAGGTGCTGAATGGTGCTGGCGGAGATCCCCGGGCATACTGCTCGGTTTACTAACCAAGAGTGGGCACTACTTGAAAAGGTTTAGCATTCTGCTACCACCCTTTAGTAGGGACGTGCTGGATTATGAATGCTCAGATTACTTACTGGTAACCTTCATTACACCTACTGCTCGGCATCTCGGTACTTATTCATGAAGGCGATCCAACTTCCAACAGAACCCTTTCCTAAAAGTGCTGTAACATTTTTTTATGGCCCTCCCCCCACCCCCTCACATCCAGGGTATCATGCACATGACATGTTCCAGAATCCTAATATCCATACCAAAAGAACCAGGATAAATGTACCACTGAGGATGGAGAGGCAGGCATCAGTACTGTGATGAAGACTAGGGCAAGGAGTAATGAAATTCTAAGCATTACCTTCATGTCTCCCTTCCTTATTCCTGTACTTCCTCATGAAGTCTACCAAAAAACAAAGCATGAACAGAAACAGAATTCCCTCCACCCCTTAAAGTGAGTCATCCTAAGCCAGAAATTGCAGGAGGGGAAAGGAAACCTTTGTAGAGGAACCTTACTAAATGGTGGCCGCATTACAAAGGAGGGCAACCAAGTGCAACTGAAACGCTCCCTGCACATCGTAATTTCCAACACCTGTGAACTGAAATTAAAAAAGGTGGATGACCACTAAGAGGCCATGACTCCCTGTGGGCCCTAACTAGCCAAGTGCCCTCAAATCAAGGCTAAATCTACAGAAATCCTCTACAAAGAGGTGGTGGCAACATGAGGAATGCCAGGATCATACCGCAAGCCGCGATGAAACAAGCCAATATATGGGGTTGCTCCAGACTCTGAGAATCAAAAAGCTTTTCTAAAATAGCCTTCAAAGGTAGGGTTACTGAGGGTAGTCCTGTCAAGGAACAAATAATTTTAGATGCCAGCCAGCATAGAGCCCCTGCTAGTACACATGAATCGGAAAAAGCGCATAGTAAGCCGATCTGCCTGAAGATAAGCGACAATTCCCCCATGTCCACCCAGAAAAACCCTGGGGAGCAGGCAATACCATCTACAACACTTCTCTAGCGTCAGGGGCAATATAAGCAGGATTACTGCTACATGAACTACAATGGGGTTGCACAACACAAATACTGTCCAGCTCTAATAAAACAAACCAGCACTGTAGGCATGCAGGTTCGCAGCCACAAGCCAAACTACTGCTCCCTAAATGTACAATTGCGAGGAGTAAATCTGCATGAATGTTCAAGGCTATCTATCCAATGCCAAGAAGCCACCTAGGATCCCAATCCAAATGTTCAGCAAGGCGGACCCTGCATATCTGGGGACCCCTATTTAGCCAAGCACTAAGGAAATGCGAATGAGAAGTTCTCAATTCTACTGAGAAGTGTACTTCTTGGGGGGAAGCAATAGCAACAACTAACTGCAGTCACATTTCTGCCACCTCTATTCTACCAATCCGGCTGAGGTTTCCTCCTTGGAAGCCTTCAAGGCAGAAATATGTGCCCTCTAAGCCATAGGTGACAGAGGCCAAAAGGGCCACAGAAATGTATTTCAACTCCAGAAGACGTAAGCGTACTAGGGTAGGCTCCCTCTGCAAGGTGATGTCATACGAGGACAACACTCTGAGCCAGCTCCCAAAAAGGGGAACTGCGTCCACTGCATTTAATTATGAACCAGAGGTCTAGGGTTGAGAAGAAGAAAATATAAATAAGGGAGCAAGGCCACATCATAGCGGGTTGAGAAGAAGCAAATATAAATTAGGGAGCAAGGCCACATCATAGCATACAATGTCATCCTTTTAAGTAAAATTGTAAAAACAGAACCACAAAGGAGTAGCTCACAAAGAGAGAGTTTTTGTCCAAAACCAAGTTACAAGAGGATGCTTGTAAAAAAAGATGGAGGATATTGGAGAAGTAACCCTAAGCTTACAGTGCCCCCCCACACACATCCCCCAGACAAGTACAATCTAAGAGACGAAAGGGCCTGGAATGGTGCCAAAACCGTTACCATCCAACCACTCCGAAAGGAGACTGGCTGCTGGCACCCCATCACCCTTAACAATATGCGCAGCTGAGTACAGCAGCCCTATGCACCAACAGCCAAAGGGCCACTTTGGAAGGGCGGGCCAACTTCACACGCTAGGTGAACGGTGGTTTGATAAACTGTAAAGCTGGAGCCACATCCAGGCCCTTCGAAGACTAACCCCAGTAGGGACTGAGGGAGGAGAGAGATGAGCAAACGTGAACCCTCAAAGGCCAGCAGCAGGATCCCACTTGAGGAAGGGGAATACAAGCCAAATGGGTCTCACCAGGTTTCACTATCGGAAGGACAGAAAGCAAAACAGAATGATTCTGGTCCTCCTTTTTTTTTTTTTTTTTTTTTTTACACGATTGTGAGGAAAAGGGACCATAAAGAAAAAAAAAATGAAATGTTTGGGATAGTGTTCTTTCAGGAGACCGATTTGCTTCATGAGCAAGTACTGGGATTAGGCATAGGGACATGGAGTTAACGTAATTCTACATTCCTGCCCTTGTGATGGAGCAGGACTGTCGTTTCACCGCCTTGGTCTGAGGAGGGTGTTAACACGTTGTATGCATTCATGTTGTGAGAACACAAGTGTTGGGACAAGAGGCCCAGATGTCCTTGGTGCTCCTTGTTGATCATTAGGTTGGCTATTTGTGTGTTGTCTGGTCATGTATTGAGCAGTTATTTGGCGATATCATTTTCTGTCTGATGCACTAGACTGAAGACCTTACCGAGCTACTATCCATGAATAAGGCATGCTCTTCCAATCTAATTCTGGTCTGTACCAAATACCAAAAGGACATTAATTCCACTACGGCTTTAGGGGTGACTTGTACGAGTAAAATGTAAATGTAATTATATTTAATTGACATTGTTTGTATATTTTCTTCAATTCCAAAACCAGAGTGGACTTTAGTTTTCTGTTGTGTGACCAGCTTTGGATTAATCGAAAGGATTGGGAAGTTGATTATTGGCAATAGAAGGTATACTTAATTGATCTTTAAAACGTCACTGGCTAATTTATTCTCCCCAACACCCCTCCAGCACTATCTGAAATGTTGTCAGGGCTAGAATGGTAGTTGCTTGTTTTGTTCCTCCCCTCCCTTTCTGCACCCCTCTCCCTCACCTTTTGTTTTTCTCCGGCTCTACCAGAAATGTCATCAGGCCTAGTACGGTAGTCGCCTGTCTGTTTCCGTTTCCTTCCCACTCTTCCCCCCCCCCCTTCCTTATCTACATCTTAGCTCTTGCACTATCTCAAATGTCGTCAGGCCGAGTAGGATAGTTAATTTCACATCCTTCCTGTTCATGGCCTGTAAGAATGTGGTTGTAATTTCCCTTGTTCCCTCCCTTGCCTTTAAGTGCTTTGAAACACATTGTGTATAGGCGCTATATAAATAAACGATCATATATCGTATCATTCCACAAAATTGAAAAAATAACTTCCCAAGAGCAAATTAGTAATTTCCTACACTACAGGTATAATTCCTGCAAGGTATCTAGAATCCTGCAATGACCAGCATGTAAGGCAATCTGATACGACCTAGTTAATTTCCAATGTCATCAGAAACGTGCCACCAAATACCACTCTCAAATTTTGCTGTGAACATTAATGAACTGAGCTTCCTGGTAGTGGCCCACTTATGTATTGGGGGGGGGCGCGTACTTTAGGTTCTGTAAGAGGATTCAATTCAACACTACAGCTAAGTCAATGTCTAGTCTGGGATACTGAATGGAAACCCTTATTGAAATATCTTTATGTCCAGTTCATGCGTTCTGGATGACTACCCCTATATAACACCCCTCCCTTGGAATCCCCCTGACCCCACTGAGCCAAGAAGTCGTTCTGTTTTGCAAGTTAAAAGGTTTATTTGATAATTTAAACAATATATATATATATATATATATATATATATCACACTTTATAATAAATTAATAATTGGATATTACACTTAATCTGATCAGTAATCAATAATGGATAGTCTGGCACTAGCACCCGGCTGAATAGGAACGGAAGAATAAGGTGGTAGAGAATACTTTATATAAGTTCAGATGGATGTAATGTTGAATGAAAAATGCAATACAGAAAATACTCAATATGATTTCAACAAAACAATGTAATCACTTTTCTCTGGCAATCCCCTTCCCCCCTTTATGCAATGCAAGGAAATGGAAGGAAAGCACACAGTTCTCAGAAATGCAATCAAATGTAATTCAGTTCACCCCAGCAAGCTTAGATTACAGATCGGAGTTTTAAACACAGGCCCAAAATGCTTTTATATGTGCTGGCAATGAAGTGAAAAATATACTAAAATGCTTTTAATTCCCTCTAGGAGGTTCAGGGTGAGTGAAATATACTTGGGATGAGTTCAGGCTCACTTTAGCAAGGATCTAAGAGTAACTAGCAGGTTAAACGAATTTTTGGCAAATGAAAGCAAGAAGCTTCTGTTTTCACACGTGGAGAAATTTGCAAATCGCGGCAAAATTCGCGCGTGCGTTTTTCACGATTGCGGCACAACTATAGGGACTAGCACTATCGTTTTGGGGTCCTAGGACAGCCTAGGATCTCAGCTTCCAGATGAAAGTTACTGCAAGTCTCTAGGACAAACGGTCACGGAGATATGAGCGATTAAATAAAGATCGTTTTTCAGATTTGAAATTTTAAAGTTCAAAAAGACAAGAGACAGCTAGCAACTAGAAAAGGACAAGTGACAACTTTGCAAATGACAGGTGACAGTTAGGAGGCAGTTCTACTTAGATTAAAATAGATTGAATTATATTATTTTAACTAGGAGATTGTTTCTGCACAGTTTTGCTAGGTACTCACAATATATTTTTGAAATAAATGGGCCTCGCCACGGATCTGGTCAGGTTTTAGACTGGACTCTGGTCTGGTCTCGGCACTTCAGTGATCTGGGTCAGCTCTCTCTGGTTCTGCTAACAGCGGTCTGGTCTGGGTCTGCTCTCTCTCTCTGGATTCTGGAGATTGATGGATTTAAAGTCTGGATCTTTCTGCACAGCTTTCTCTAGAGATTGATGGAGGTAAAGTATGGATTTTCCGGCAGAGCGTCCCGCAGCAGATGGAAATGAATGTCCCTATCTGTCCTGTCTGTCTGCTTTTATCTGTTTTTAAAATGGGTGTGTGTGCAGCATCACTAGACCCTACCCCTCTCCACTTATCATTGGCCAAGCTTTCATTTCTCCCCTGATTGGGGGAGCTAAGTTGTGTCAGAGTGATGTCATTAGTGATGCCTGCAGAAAGTCCACTCCTCCTGTCAACTTGCACACAAATCTAGATTTGGACCAAATACATATTTGCAGAGGTACATATTGTTTTAAAATCATATGCACCCATCATGCATTACAGGAGGTATACCCTGTCCAAATCTGCTCTTCCTGAGAGCTTGCATTCAGAAATGGCAATATTTTGCACTTTTTAACTGGTTTGCAATACCGGACATTACCCCAAATTTACACACATGTGCGCAAGGAGTATGGACATTAATTGATGAAGTGTCAGATTTTTAACATGCATACATTTTGAGTAATATCCTCTTTTCCGCTAAAACCCCCCTGAACATACCACCGGGTCCTAACACGTCTTCAAATGTGCACCGAAAAATCACAAGAATTATGGCATCATTTAAATAATTATGACAAGTCCGTACTATGAGTTATTCATCTTTTTCTAAAACCATATTCTTGCTACAGGGGTGTGTCTTTTCAGGTCACATGGTACAGAAACCAGTCTTTCCAGTTTCTGCCAAGCTCAGAGACCCTGCCCCTCCCAGCTTCTGCCAAGAGGAAGCTGTTTTACGACATCTGCAATAAACCATCTGCCTGGGTGAAGGGGGTTGCATTGTTCAGAGCTCCTGTATTCTGTGGGGGCTCCCCTTAATTCAATTATCAGAGAGATGGCATATCCTTAGTGTGGCCAGCAGGAAACAGCCAGGCCTGGGAAGTTACTTGTGAATCAAGTTTCACTCCTGATGGGGGTAGTTGCCAGGCAAAATTGGAATCTCTTTAAGCCAGTTTTTAGCCACATGTCATTTATGTTCCCCAGTTTTCTGCATTCAAATAACTAACAATTTTTTACATATGCAGCTAGAATGCTGATTCTAAGTTTAAAACTATGACATTTAAACAATTGCAGCCAATGTGACACTCAAAAGTAGGTCACTCATTTCTTTTAAACATTTAGATTTTTAGTGTCTTTCAGTCCAAATTTACTTAAACTGCTGAAATCCACAGCTCAGCCAGTCTTGTGATGAACATTGTTTTAGGCTCATCCTCTTTCCAGATTTTGTATGCCCACAAGACTTTATTCTGCCAGATGTCCGCTGGTGTTCAGTGAGATTTTTGGATGTGTTGCAAATAGGCATTTTGAGCTGGCATTCAGAGAAACAAAAGGTGATTTTAAAGTGCGTTTTTTCCTTTGGCACACATTTCACTCATGGCACCCCGGCCCATCCTGCTCACACTGGTGGGTGGCAAGTTAGGCAACCATTTTAGTGTGCACAACTGCGCGGTTTTCATAGATTCTGGCGCACATGTGGGCTTTTTCGGCCATCTTGGATTTCCTAAGCCCACAGCACCAAATGTTGTAGCCTAATAGTCCAAACGTGGGTCAGAACACCCAACAAACCCCCCCGCCCGACGGCACTTGGATTGAGTCGAGAGGATGTCGGGTGCACAAGGGTTTTGACCCACGCACTGGTATGTCCGCATAATCTTCTTCCAATTCTGCAAATGGCACAGTTCAGCATCTTTTCCTCCATCCGGTACTGATCGATCGGTTCTCCTCGCCGGTCCTGATGGGAATATTGGGCGGTACACCGGGCCCCTTGCGTCTCTGCTCCCGGTCTCCGGATCGTCCTCCTTGTCCCGTCTCCAGGTTTTCTTTCTCCTAGGACGACAAAGGAAGAGCGGCAATACCTATTCATAGACCTTTTTCCACCACTGTTGAGATAGTGGGGCAGCATATGCATTTCATCATAACGAAACATTACATTCTTATTTTGAAAAAAAAACAGTATAACTAAGAGACAGTTTCATGCAAATCACAATATTTTAGAGACTAGATGTGGTATGTTTTATGGTTGGAACTGAATTAGTCTGAGACAGTACCCGCTAGGATTCCAGAGGATTCCTCCAGTTGTTGCAGAGTGTGCCTGGGATGGCAACACTTCAACTGGTTTATGTGGACCCACTTGTCTTCCCCCTCTGCCGAACTGCCTTTGGGGATGCGGATCTTGTAGGCCACAGGGGAGATTTTGTCTATAATCTCAAAGGGTCCCTTCCATGTAGGCAAGAATTTTCGCTGTTTTGCCTGGTTTCTTTGGAAGTTGTATAGATAGACCCGGTCCCCCACCTGATATTCCTTCCTGGAAGTTTTCAGGTCATAGTGGGTCTTCATGCTATCAGCTGATCTTTCTAGATTCCGCTGAGCATAAGCAAAAGCATGTTGAAGGTGTTTCCTTAAATTCTCCACATACTCATGAGTAGTGGAGGCATTTATCAGTGTCTGCTCTTGGGTCCTGTAGAGCAAATGCTGAGGAAGCACCATCTTGCGTCCAGTCATCAACTCAAATGGTGACATTTGGGTTGCAGATGAAGGGGTAGATCTGATAGCCATTAGGACCAGAGGTAATCGGATATCCCAACTTGGCCCAGAATCTGCCACAAACTTTTTTAAGATGCTCACAATTGTCCGGTTGTAGCGTTCCACTGCTCCAGAAGAAGCTGGCCTGTAAGCAATATGTAACTTCCTTTTGACCCCCAGTATCTCCCACATCTTTGTCATTACTTCACTGGTGAAGTGGCTACCTCTGTCTGACTCAATCCTTTGAGGTATACCAAATCGGGAAAAGATGTGGTTAATCATCAGGGCAGCTGCAGTTTCTTCCTTGCAATTTGGGGTTGGGAGACATTCCACCCACTTGGTAAACAAGCATGTCACAGTCAACATGTACTTATTCCCCCTAGCAGAGCGAATCACGGGGCCTACAAAGTCGATTTGTAAATCTGACCATGGCAGTGTCATCCCCCTCTTTTGGAGGGGTGCACGGTGCGTGAGGGATGATGGCTGAAATTGTGCACACACAGGACACCCCTTCAAGTATTGGTCGAGGTCCTGCCCCATGTGTGGCCAGTATGCAACCTCTCAAGATTTCCAATGTTGTGTGAAACCCCCTATGACCGGCGGTGGCCGCATCATGGGCGTGACTTAACATCAGGCTTCGGAATGAGGTAGGAACCACCCACTGATCGTGGCCAGCTTTGGATTTCCTTACCAGCAAACCGTCTTGGATTCATTACATTTTTGGACATTTCATCAACACTCTTAGGTCCTCTTTCCCAGTGTAATCAGTATCCGTCAGGGGAAAGTTCTCAGGGTCCTCAAGGTGCTGGTAAAATTTATCAATTATTGTATCCCCTTTCTGAGCTGTAATTAAATCGGCATCAGGGGTCTCCTTACTCCATTGTGCAATTGAAAGGTCGTCGTGAGCATTTGTCTGGGACCTAGTGATAGCAGTGACCTGGATTTCCCCCAACAGGGACTCAATCTCAATTAGATCCCCTTGGATGGCCCCGGTTTTGGCCAGCTGATCAGCTAAGTCATTTCCAGTTTTGTCTGGTCCCTCTACTTTGGAATGACCCTTGATCTTTTTCCAATAGATGGTCATCTCATTCGAGGTGACCAGATCATCAATGTTTTGGATCAACTTCCCATGTTTCAAGGGTTTGTTGTTAGCACATAACATGCCTCTGGCTCTCCAATTAACCAGGTGCTCCACGAACCCATTCCGTACATAATCCGAATCTGTGATTATGACCAGTTCGTGGAGTTGATGCTGGACAGCAGTGAGGATGGCCTGATGCACAGCCATCAATTCTGCCACCTGACTACTTCGGGGACCAATTTTGTACCGAGCGGAGGGTTCTGGGGACTCATTCACCCATGCATTCCCTACGCCGGCCACCAGTTCTTTCTCCCCGTTGTTGTCAACATGGTACGAGCATCCATCCACATAGACAGTGGGCATTCCCTCACACTTGTCTTCTTCAAAGACTTTGTGTGGGGAATTAAGGTATGCCTCCGTGTTGTCCTTGATTTTTAGACTTTCGTCCTCGAGGCAGTTTTCTCTGGCACAATCATGCAAGTCAGCCAGACCTTGCGCGAGGGGACTCTTCTTGTTTTGGCCATATCGGACCTCCACAGGAAAGCCTTGCATTGCCAGAATCCAGGAAGTAATTCGGGAATTACTCACATTTCCGGCCCGGATTCTATCACTTTGGAGATATTGCAGAGGCTGGTGTGGAGTCTCCACTATGATGTGTTCCCCCTGGATAAACGGGCGGTAATTCTTCAATGCCCACACCGTTGCCAGGAGCGCCTTCTCACAATCGTTGAATTTTTCCTCCACAGAGGATAAAGTTTTGCTCGCATAAGAGATTACTTTATTGACCTTGTCATGCTTTTGGTATAATACTGCCGTCAAGCACGTATTAGAGAACCCCGTCTCCAGGAAGAACTCCTTGTTTCTGACAGGGTAAGCTAGGCAAGGTGCTTGTGAGAGGCTTCTTTTGAGTTGTTTTACTGCCTCGGCTTGTTCTGGACCCCATTCCCACTTGACCCCCCCCTTCAGGAGATGAATCAGGGGTCTGGTGATCTCTGCGTAGCCCTCAATGAACTTTCTGCTGTAATTAGTCAGTCCAAGGAGGCTCCTTAGTTCCCGCAGAGTTGTGGGGTCTTTCAGTTTTTGAAGTGCTTCCACTTTCTTTTCCTGGGGACAGAGACCCTGAGGAGTAATCTCATGCCCCAAGAAATTAACACGGGTTCGACACCACTGTGCTTTCTGAAAGAAAAGTTTTGCTCCGGCGGCCCTCAACTGTGTCAGAACATAACGGATCTCCGCTATGTGTTCCTCCACAGATGAACTTTTGATGAGGACATCATCTACATAAGCCAGGTTACCCCTCGCACCCAGGTCGGGCATGGCCTTATGTAGGAAAATGTTGAATTCATTGCCGGAGTTGAGGTATCCGAAGGGAGTCCGGGTCCATGTGTATTGCTGGCCCCCAAAGGTAAAAGCCAGCTTGTATTGGTCCTCCCTACTGACAGGCACAGTCCAGTATCCATTGGTCAGGTCTATTGCAGTGAATACCTGTGACCCCTGGATCTGGGCCAGCCCTTGGTCAATGTAGGGCAGAGGCCATCGGGAAGTATGGACCCGTTTGTTGAGCTCCCTAAGGTCAGCACAGAGTCTCCACTGGCCGTTTGGCTTCAATATTCCCAGCACCGGATTATTGAAGGTGCTGTGGACTGGACGGATTATTCCCCGGGACTCAAGGTTCTTAATTATTTCAGTAAGGGACGCCATTGATGCGAGAGGCAAGCGATATTGCTTCACAAACACTGGAGTCATGCCAGGGTCCGTGGGGATTGTTGTTGTGTGGATGTCAGTGCGACCACAGTCATATGAGTCTACCGCAAAGAGATCTTGGAAATCCAAGAAAACTTGTTTCAACTTTTGCTTTTGTTCCAGAGTCGCACAGGCATCAGCTAGGTTGACTCTCTCTTCCACCATCTGCCTGAAGCCTGGAAAGACTTCTGGTTTGGCTATCTCAGCGGCCTCCTCCAGCTGGGTGGAGAAGTCCCTGGTCAGAGTGCTGATTTGGACTGGGGGCTTCAGGTGGGAAAGGCAGCCCTCATGGACTTGGAAAATCACCTCATCACTCCTGAAGTCACAAGTCACATCTTCCTTACCATAAGGGCAAGAAGTGTACACCAGTAAGTTCCCCCCATGCCGGGTAAAAATCCTGTCTGGTGTTGTATGGTCATCACTGTCACTGTCAACGCAGTCCTTGGGGATTGGCCCTAACAGTTCATTACCTAAATCTATGGAAAAATGTCGGTCATCAACCGCCATTCCAATAATGGTGCCTGCGGCTAGAATAATACTCTTTAAGTCGCTGTTATCCACCTCTATTGGAATGGTGTCATGTTCTATGTTGACTAATGGAGTTGGGTTTACCCCTAACCCTTGCTGTTGGAGAGAAGCATTTAGATGTATGTAAGCATCAGGGTTTTTCAACTCTTGTCCTCTTAACTTTCACTTCCAGGGAGAATTGTCGGGTCCTTTCTGGGATGGTGACTTCCTCTTTAACCTGAATTTCAACTGCATAAGGTAGCAATTGAGCTGACCTAAATGCTTTTTCTGGATCATCAAAGCCCATGGGATTATCCGCTAATCGGGACCAAGCTTTGAAGTTTATTAGGTCCAAACTAATGGCAAAGCGATTGAGAATGTCACTGCCTAAGTAAAAGGCGGCAGGGACGTCTCGCACGACCCAACAATTATAGACTATGCTCTTATTGCCAATGGAGATTTTGAGCATACACCTGCTTGGCAGGAGATGTTTTGAATTGGGTGCTTCCAGGTCCATTTCCCATTTGTCTATCAGTTTGAATGTGGGAATGGCTGGATCTTTTGGGAGTTGGCGAAACATGGCTTCGCTGATGAAGCTCTTACCGTTGTTAACACACACTCGGGCGAGAACAGAATCCTTCCCATCATTTAACTGAACAGGGATGCACAACTGCTCTCCTATTTGCTGAATATCAGCCAGGCTCTGGGCTGATTTCACATCTTCCTGGACTATAGGAGTGGGAATGTCTGATCGTGGATTTGTAAAGAATTTCAGAGTGTTTCCTTCCAGCGTGGAGTACCACTTTAAACTGGAAGGAAGGTTGATTTTCAGAAATAGAGAGGACCCCCCATCACCAGTCTGTTGTCCTACCGCTATTACTGTCACGTCTGGAATCTGGCTGTTCTGGAAGTGAAATTCTACTTGGTCAGATTTTTGTTCAACCATGTGGCATGTGCCATTTAAACTAACATGGCTAACACTCTGTTTTAATTTTATTGGTCAGCTAGTCTGGGTCCAGAGGACTTTGTTTACGCAATCTATTAGGGGTGACAACCTCCTCAGGAGGTCATTCCCTAGTAAACAAGGGGTGCCCTCTGGGGTCACCACTATGACCGGGTGTTTCACCTTGTGTCGCCCGATCTTAATGTCCAAGTCTGCAGTCCCCTCAACGGGAATTTCCTTCCCGTCAAAGTTCTGTAGTTGTCCAGGAAGAGAGGTGAGAGGAATTTGGTAATTCTCTCCCCTTCCTGCATTCAGTTCGTCAAAGGCCCTTCTGGACAGAAGGGTAGCTTGAGATCCAGTGCCAAAATTGTACCCTGCCCCTGTACTTGTACCGGGGCATAGTATCTTCCCTCCTTCTCCTCAAGGGGGCACAGATAATGCACATTTTTGGACAACTGGCGGGCTAATTTTCTGGTTTTGGACATCGCTAGCGAAGAGATTTGGGCAGAATTCTGTGGAGAGCCTTGGGAATCTGAAAGAAAAAGTTGGCAACTGGAGATCAGAACCATTGTGGGTTCCCCTGGCTCCGGTCCTGGGCTGTTGGTTCTGGGATGAGATGGTGGGCGGCGGTAGCTCAGTCTCCCCATCTCCCCAGTCTGGATTTGCATCCCTAGGGACCCATTTTTCTTTGAGAGGAGTTGCCCCATCTCTGAAGGAGAAGATCCTTTTCCCAGGATCTTCTGAGGACCCCTCTCCCTCAAATAGGAAGATCTGTACCTCCTCCTCAAACTGAGTCTGTTTGGGTCTTTTGTTTCTCCTACCCCCCCTCTGCTCCTTAGGAGGCAGACTTTCAGGGGCAAGAGATTTTGTTTCCGGTTCCTGGGTTTCCAGGGGCTGTTTACAAGTGAGGAAGGAAGCTTCCTCCAAGGCTTTACACCCCCCTTCCCCTTGTGCCTCCTCCCTGGGAACCGGTGAGTTATCGGGGTGCTGCCCCCGTCATTGTTCTGGGGCACCAGGTCCAGAGTTGGGTGCGTTCTGCGCTGGCATGCCGATCTGAGGGTTCTGCTGAGCCCTCAGTATGTGACCCATATCCCACGCCATGTTTTGAACCTGGCGCTCTAACTGGGAAACCCGCTCAGGCTGATACGGGGCCCTGTTTTCTCCCCTGGGCTGATCCCGGGAAGGGTAGCTATCCCTTCTTTGGTAGTACCCCTGGTTGGGAAGATTTGGATACCCCTCCACCCTTGGCCTCCCCTCTCCCGGATTAGGTTGTCTGGGCTCAGGGAATTGGGGAAAGAAGGATGGATGATTTTGGGGTTGGAAATTGGGTGGATACCTGGGGAAAAAGTTCTGCCCAGGATTTGGTGAGTTTCTGCCCTCCTGTGAGAAGTTGGGAGGGAAGTTCCCTGGGTTAGGTGCTTGGCTGGATCCCCCCCCTTGGGCTGGAGGAGTCCACACATAACCCAGGATGGGTCTGTTTCCCTTGTACCGGGGGCTTACATAATCAGGAGAGCGAGGGACCCCATTTGTGGGGCTGCCTCCCTGGCCCCCTGTCTGTGACTGGCCCGAGGACCTTCTGGGCCTAGCATTATTAGGTGCAGGTAGGTTTTTAGGCCCCCCCATCTCCAACTCTAAAACGGGGGTGACCTTTACCTCTGCCACCTTGGCAGCAGCAGGGGTGTTGTTGGCTTGGGGTTTTTGGGCGCATTATTTTTATTTTCTATTGGCTTCTGCACCTCATAGATCCAGGTCGCCTGTTCAATGACCCAGTCTAAAGATCTTTTCTCGTGAAAATCCCTCACGAGCTGGGTCATTATGTATTTGGGCAAGGCATGGAAAAACGTATTAATAAATTCTCTGCTATCCGTGCGCACCCTTCTTGTGGTCTGTGCAAAAGCACGCTTTAACTCCTGCACAAATTCTTGTGGGGCCTGATCCTCCCCACATTGTAAATTGTAGGCTGCCTTGCGAGCCTCTTGAGGATTTCTATGAGTAGAAAAATGTTTCAAGATGGCCGCCTTATAGGCGGACCATCTTAAATGATTTTGGTCCTCCAGCCCCGCAAAGAAACTGGAGTATTCCGGGGAGAAGGTCCACTTTACATATTGAATACAGCTTTGGCTGTCCTTCAAATGGAAAGTCTCCATCATTTGCTCAAACAACTCTTAGTGCTCCCAAACAGAATACTTGGCGTTCTTATGATAAGGCGTGATGACGCTCCTGATAGCCTTAATCTGCTTTAAGGGGTCCTTGAGCAAGGCCCTTTTTGTCTTATTGGCCCTTTTGGTCTGGGTAACCCTGGTCCATTCATCTTCTGACTCAGAGGCACTGCTCCCAGAGGTTCCCGTCTGTTCTTCCAGGTTTTCCCGGATTCTGCGAGCCTGGGAATGGCTGGCAGAATGTGGGGACCTGGTCTCCTGTGTCCTGTACCGCTCAGAGGAGTCTTCAGATCCCTCCTTGCTGCCAGGATTTGATGGGTACCCCTCCCACTGACCTAACTGGGCAGAGGTTTTCAGGATGCCCTTAATGGGCCTACTCACCTGGGGTTCCCCATCAAATTGCACCGTGCTTGGGTGCCCATACCCGGCTGCCCGCCCCTCCATTCCTGGGTGGTACTGGCCTATGAGCCCCATGCTTCTGGCTGGATAGTAATCTGCCATCCCTGTGGCCCTGTGCTCATGTGCGCCAGGGGACATGGGGGTGGCAGAGTCCAGGGACTGAGAGAGATAAAGGCCTCTGGTACTAGGGCTCCTGGGGTTATGCTCAGGAGTTTCTCTTTCCCAGCGAACCTCATCTCTATCCGCCCCTGCTCCCTGTTGCAATGCAAGAGCCTGCGCCTTCAGTTCCTCAGTTAAGGCCTTACTAGCCTCTATCAGTCTCTCCTGCATCGCTACCTGTTGTTGGAGTCTTTCATTGTGCTGGCAGAGGGCCTCATTCTCTCTCTGTGCCTCCTGATTGGTCCTGGAGCACTGGGCCAGTCTTTGCTGCAGGAGGGTTACCTCCTGAGCTGTGTCCCTATTGGCCTGCTCCTTTCTTGCCAGAGCATCCTCCACCCACCTGGTGTGTTCTAACAAGTTCTTTTTGGAGGTCACCCAGCCCCTGGAGGGCCAAGTGATTTTCTTCTGTTTTTCTTTTTAAATGGCAGACTTCCTGGCCTAAGGCGTCTCTTTCCTGGCTAAGAGCCTGCATTTGTGCCGCCAGGTCGTCCCTCTGCCTTTGAAAGGCACCAGCTTTCTGGCGTTCTTCATCAAACTCTGCCTGGGTATCCAGGTCTTTCAAAATCAGCTTGTTGCTCTCTGCCTTCACTCTATCTAGATGACTTTGCAGGGTGGCTACCTGCTCCGTGCATGCCCTGTTAAAGTCTAATTGTTGCTCCAGCTTTTTCTGGCTCTGCAGTAGGGAGTCCAAACCTTCTTGGTACTCCCTCTGCAAGGCCAGAAATCTGGTATCCTGGTCAGCCTTTTCCTGTTGCAGGACGTCCATATCCCTCTTTATTTTAATGATGTGCTGTCTACTCTCATTTTCTGACTCCTGGCTCCCCTGCAGCTTCTGCTCAGAAGAGACCAGGTCAGATTGGACCTTCTCTAACGCCATCTGTCGCTTATTCGCCAGATCTTGGCTTTCAGTACATTTATCCTGCATGTCTCCCATATATAGGTACAGGTATGCCACTATCCTAACCATCTTGTCTTGTTCATCCTTAGCTTTAGGAGCCATGTATAGTTCACTCAGGGCCACATGTAGGGGACCCTGATCTCCCCATATATCTGACCCTGTTTCAGTGACCTGTTGCGTGATGGCCTGCAACCAGACCATGCGGTCCTGGTGAGTCCACTCACCTCTCACAAATAACTTATGTAAGAAGTGCTCTCTGGCTATTTTCATATCTACCAAGGTCATCATTTTAGAGATTGGTCTCTGTCCTGACTTACAGAAATTAGTATTTTATTTTTGCAAAACAGACCTTTTTCTTAGAGCGTTCCTTTTGAGGAGTGCTTTACAGCGTAACACAGCATGGTGATCCGACCGGATATGTGTATCTGGTCAGCTGGCACGCTGTATTAATCTGCACAAGTGATAGATCTAACCCAAACGTCCGGCACGAGCCCCCAATTTGTAAGAGGATTCAATTCAACACTACAGCTAAGTCAATGTCTAGTCTGGGATACTGAATGGAAACCCTTATTGAAATATCTTTATGTCCAGTTCATGCGTTCTGGATGACTACCCCTATATAACACCCCTCCCTTGGAATCCCCCTGACCCCACTGAGCCAAGAAGTAGTTCTGTTTTGCAAGTTAAAAGGTTTATTTGATAATTTAAACAATATATATATATCACACTTTATAATAAATTAATAATTGGATATTACACTTAATCTGATCAGTAATCAATAATGGATAGTCTGGCACTAGCACACGTGTGAATAGGAACGGAAGAATAAGGTGGTAGAGAATACTTTATATAAGTTCAGATGGATGTAATGTTGAATGAAAAATGCAATACAGAAAATACTCAATATGATTTCAACAAAACAATGTAATCACTTTTCACTGGCAATCCCCTTCCCCCCTTTATGCAATGCAAGGAAATGGAAGGAAAGCACACAGTTCTCAGAAATGCAATCAAATGTAATTCAGTTCACCCCAACAAGCTTAGATTACAGATCGGAGTTTTAAACACAGGCTCAAAATGCTTTTATATGTGCTGGCAATGAAGTGAAAAATATACTAAAATGCTTTTAATTCCCTCTAGGAGGTTCAGGGTGAGTGAAATATACTTGGGATGAGTTCAGGCTCACTTTAGCAAGGATCTAGGAGTAACTAGCAGGTTAAACGAATTTTTGCCAAATGAAAGCAAGAAGCTTCTGTTTTCACACGTGGAGAAATTTGCAAATCGCGGCAAAATTCGCGCGTGCGTTTTTCACGATTGCGGCACAACTATAGGGACTAGCACTATCGTTTTGGGGTCCTAGGACAGCCTAGGATCTCAGCTTCCAGATGAAAGTTACTGCAAGTCTCTAGGACAAACTGTCACAGAGATATGAGAGATTAAATAAAGGTCGTTTTTCAGATTTGAAATTTTAAAGTTCAAAAAGACAAGTGACAGCTAGCAACTAGAAAAGGACAAGTGACAACTTTGCAAATGACAGGTGACAGGAGGCAGTTCTACTTAGATTAAAATAGATTGAATTATATTATTTTAACTAGGAGATTGTTTCTGCACAGTTTTGCTAGGTACTCACAATATGTTTTTGAAATAAATGGGCCTCGCCACGGATCTGGTCAGGTTTTAGACTGGACTCTGGTCTGGTCTCGGCACTTCAGTGATCTGGGTCAGCTCTCTCTGGTTCTGCTAACAGCGGTCTGGTCTGGGTCTGCTCTCTCTCTGGATTCTGGAGATTGATGGATTTAAAGTCTGGATCTTTCTGCACAGCTCTCTAGAGATTGATGGAGGTAAAGTATGGATTTTCCGGCAGAGCGTCCCGCAGCAGATGGAAATGAATGTCCCTATCTGTCCTGTCTGTCTGCTTTTATCTGTTTTTAAAATGGGTGTGTGTGCAGCATCACTAGACCCTACCCCTCTCCACTTATCATTGGCCAAGCTTTCATTTCTCCCCTGATTGGGGGAGCTAAGTTGTGTCAGAGTGATGTCATTAGTGATGCCTGCAGAAAGTCCACTCCTCCTGTCAACTTGCACACAAATCTAGATTTGGACCAAATACATATTTGCAGAGGTACATATTGTTTTAAAATCATATGCACCCATCATGCATTACAGGAGGTATACCCTGTCCAAATCTGCTCTTCCTGAGAGCTTGCATTCAGAAATGGCAATATTTTGCACTTTTTAACTGGTTTGCAATACCGGACATTACCCCAAATTTACACACATGTGCGCAAGGAGTATGGACATTAATTGATGAAGTGTCAGATTTTTAACATGCATACATTTTGAGTAATATCCTCTTTTCCGCTAAAACCCCCCCTGAACATACCACCGGGTCCTAACACGTCTTCAAATGTGCACCGAAAAATCACAAGAATTATGGCATCATTTAAATAATTATGACAAGTCCGTACTATGAGTTATTCATCTTTTTCTAAAACCATATTCTTGCTACAGGGGTGTGTCTTTTCAGGTCACATGGTACAGAAACCAGTCTTTCCAGTTTCTGCCAAGCTCAGAGACCCTGCCCCTCCCAGCTTCTGCCAAGAGGAAGCTGTTTTACGACATCTGCAATAAACCATCTGCCTGGGTGAAGGGGGTTGCATTGTTCAGAGCTCCTGTATTCTGTGGGGGCTCCCCTTAATTCAATTATCAGAGAGATGGCATATCCTTAGTGTGGCCAGCAGGAAACATCCAGGCCTGGGAAGTTACTTGTGAATCAAGTTTCACTCCTGATGGGGGTAGTTGCCAGGCAAAATTGGAATCTCTTTAAGCCAGTTTTTAGCCACATGTCATTTCGGTTCCCCAGTTTTCTGCATTCAAATAACTAACAGTTTTTTACATATGCAGCTAGAATGCTGATTCTAAGTTTAAAACTATGACATTTAAACAATTGCAGCCGATGTGACACTCAAAAGTAGGTCACTCATTTCTTTTAAACATTTAGATTTTTAGTGTCTTTCAGTCCAAATTTACTTAAACTGCTGAAATCCACAGCTCAGCCAGTCTTGTGATGAACATTGTTTTAGGCTCATCCTCTTTCCAGATTTTGTATGCCCACAAGACTTTATTCTGCCAGATGTCCGCTGGTGTTCAGTGAGATTTTTGGATGTGTTGCAAATAGGCATTTTGAGCTGGCATTCAGAGAAACAAAAGGTGATTTTAAAGTGCGGTTTTTCCTTTGGCACACATTTCACTCATGGCACCCCGGCCCATCCTGCTCACACTGGTGGGTGGCAAGTTAGGCAACCATTTTAGTGTGCACAACTGCGCGGTTTTCATAGATTCTGGCGCACATGTGGGCTTTTTCGGCCATCTTGGATTTCCTAAGCCCACAGCACCAAATGTTGTAGCCTAATAGTCCAAACGTGGGTCAGAACACCCAACAGTTCAGCCCACTATTGCTGAGAATATCATGCCCAGTCAATGAACCTGAAAGGGTTGAATCTATTTCCTCCTATGTTTGAAGGTACATTGAGCATATCTAAAGCTAACAAACACAGCCTTCTCCATGACCACCAATAAGAATTTAAATCTAGATGCAGCATGGAAAGTGCTCCCGTCCAGGTCCTTGGTGATGCACTGCAGTTTATGGATGAAGGTGGCTCTTGGTCCTTCTTGCTCTCTTAACCTAGTTCTACCACATCACAATTCACAGATATGGGGTTAACGGGCACAGTCCTCAGGTGGCTCATCTTCTACCTCTCGGACTGATACCAGATACTCAAGATGGGTATCTTCAGATCTGTTGCCCACTCATCTGCGGCATTGCATAGGGATCAATGCTCTCCCCAGTATCTGCAACCTCTATATGGATCTATTGAGGTTACTTCTCATCACCTGTAATCTCTCTGCCAATACTCTGATACTGTTACACCTTCAAAGTTAATTGTACTTAAGACGTTTCATGCCTCAGGAAATGCTTAGCCTCCATCCAATCTTGCAGGGCAATCCCCTACCTGAAATGCAATCCCAACAGAACCAAATTCATCCTACTTGGCCATCAATTCAAACAGGATTGTACATTAGGGTGGCTGAATGGCATGTACCTGAATGGATTCATACCTCAGTTGGCCCCGTATGCCATCTCTTCTTCTGGCAACATCTCAACAAAATAGACCAAACTGCCTGCTGTATTCACTTCACTACCACTCCTTAAATTACACGTCCTCCTACTAGAGCATTTGAGGGCCATGTAATCTCACTTCTAAATGGAGGGAATGCCCTGCTCAGCAGTGATTTGCCCATACACCTGCTACATCCCATCTGTCCCCCGCTCCAAGGGATGTTTAAAACCCCTTTGCAATACTCTATAACGGGAACTGAGAAAGTCACCACATCAGCCGCATCCTAAGAGAATTACACTGGCTACCCATCCCAGCCACGATACTCCGAGAATGTCCTGCATCATATGGGTTTAGCTTCTGCCCAAAACCAGCCTACCTGTTGACAAAACGTGTGTGCTTGGGTGAAACCTGCTTCTGTAGAGGCCAGACCACTGCAAGGCTTAAGACTAACATGAGAACTGGAAACGGAACTCCTCTTGCTATGCCCCAGTCTACTGGAACAGCATCCCAGTTGCAATTAGTACTTCAAGTCTTCTGCAGTTCATGAAGACAGTCCAGACTATGTTCTTCAGGGAATACCTTTGTGTCATTTAGGGCCGACTACTCCTACGTATTTACCACCTCTATTGAATGGGATATCCAAGCTACTATAACCGGGATCCTACCCTTGTACCAACCCCTGTTAACACCAAGTTGCTTTTAAAGTTTTGTTACTTACTAGGGCAGTTTGCGCTATAAAACCCCAAATATAAGTACATTTTGTAGAGCAGTTTTGTGAATGGAAATTTAATTCTTTACATATGCAACATGTAGAGGCCTGCAGGTGTCCGTAACCAGCATGTACTACACAATTCTGCCCCCTCCTAATATTTGAACTCCACTATTTTTCTCAAGGGAGAATGTATATGTTGGCTTATGAGCAATACAATGTGTACCAAATTACTCACCTGATGGACTTGTTGGACTGAGTTCCAGTGTTTATGCCAGAGGTTTGAAAGGTCTTACTGTTCTTTCATTGCAATAAAATCTAGAGATGTGGATCCGACCGCAAAAGGTGAACTTCATTCACTTAACCCGCCCTCTTCCCCCCCCTCCTCGTTGCTTTCCTCTCTCCTTTCTCCCCGCTTCCTCTTTGTCTCGTTGTCTCTGTCTCTCTTTTTGACCATTCAGGTTCTCCCAGCCACCTGCGCCCCTTCCCCAGGTGTCACCATTTTGTTTATTCCCTGCGCCCTGCTTACGACCTCCCAACACCATTGAATTACCTGCTCATATGGGGCTCCCTTCCTCCTCCAGCTGCTGCACTTGAAATCTCCACCAACAATACAAGGTGCAAAGTCCCTTTTCTATTTGCTATGGCAAGACAGGAGATTCGGCAGGCACAACACAAGCGTAGCACATTTTGCATCCAAACAAAAAAATGTCTTTACACAGTTCCCACCAAGTCTCCCAACCATTTTGCTCTACCAATATATTCTTCTGATCATTCTTTGCTGACCTTTCCCTTACCAGCCCCTCCCCTTTGGCTTCTGTTTGTTTTACATTTTTGGTTCATCGATATTTCAGCGTTTTCTTCCTCACTAGTAACTACTCATCCCTCAAGTTCTGAATGTTATCATCTCTGCTGATTCAGCCTTCCTTGTATCATAGCACTCGCTCCACTCATATTTCTCTTATTTACATTTTTCCCTGTATCGTAAACTTCCTCAACCCTGTTTTATATCTGCCTCACGTCCTGCATGCAGGTGACATTATACGCAATAAAGGGCCTGCCCTGCCGGAAGGCAGGAAGTTCGGGGCAGATCTGCAAATGGTGTGACAAGTGTTCCGTATCTCCTTGGCCACACACTAGAAGGCCTGTAGATGCGGACCACCTCGATTTCCCCCTCCCCACCGGCAGGAGAGACGTCACACTGGCGACGTATTCACAAACCAATGCACGTACGCAGTAATTAACACGCGATTGTCGGCACACTACGATCCCAATGATCACATTTCTGGAAACGCAGTGGGGATACCTCCCCCCCCCCACACGTGGAGAAGGAGTCAGCAATGCTTACCACAAAGCACACAACATAAAGGTAATGGGGAGGACTAAGCACCGCAGAACACCTGGACTCTTCATAATACAGGTGAGGAGGAGCCCATTGCCAATTGACACACAGGGGTGCACAACAACATGGGAAACTGGTTTCGCCACGCCAATGCCCAGCACACCGGCAAGGATAGCTACATCACTAACACCTCCAACTCGGTTCCCTTGGCATCATGGAGCTGCACTGGGGCCTTTCGACCCCTACACGGATCCGTCATCAATGGGGTCCCGCTGGATGCTGTGGATCTGAAAGATCGAAATGGTGATGGGCTGCAAGGACATAACACCCAGAAAAAGGAGATCACACCTCCTGCTTAGCGTGGGTGACAACGCGCTGCGCATTTTCAACTCTTTGGTTATCCGCAATGGTGCAGGCATATACCAACTAGCCAAGAACGCCCTCACGTCACATGTCATGCCGCAGCTAAATCCGTATTCTGAAACTTTCAATTTCTGCACCACAGTGCAAATGGAGGACGAGACACTTGATGCCTACCACACAAGGCTCAGACAACTAGCACTATCATGTGAAATTGACAACGCGAAAAAGAAATGAGGCGCCAGATTATCAATGGAATGGTGCTGGGTGAAAAAGGCATCACCATAGCCAGGATTCTCAAATATGGACGCTGGAGTGAGCTGTTGCACGCGAGAGAAGCACAAATGGGCACCACACTACAGAAACGTCAACTTCCGATGACGGCAGCAATATTACAAATCTCTAACTGTATAGCACCGAGGGATGACTACAGTGAAACGCACAACTCACTGCTGTGGCAACCAAGAATCCCGGGTCCGACCGAGTGCCGATGGTGGGGAGGAGCATGTCACGTAAAGAGAAACTGCCCAGCGCAAGAAACCACGTGTGCAGCATGCGGCCGGAAGGACCACTACGCACGTGTCTGCAGATCCTCTGGGCAGCCTCAACGCCCACAACTGCAACATGGCAAACCTTTCTCCAAGAAGACGAAACAAATGGATATGCGTCGAGTAGCAACAGAAGACAACTCGTCAACAGATCAATCCGCAGATGACCATGGACAGGCAGCGACGGCTGAAGGGGCTGGGAGAACGAGGATGAGGAGGAGGAGCAAAATCCACTTGTTCTCAGCACTGAATCACAGACACGATGAAAAAGAAAAGACCCAAATGCCTCGTAAACATACAGGGTCAAGAGACACTAATGAGAATCGACACAGGGGCATCAGTGACTATAATGCCAACCACCATGTTCTGTACACTGTCCCCAAACAGAACTCAAGACAACAGAAAGACGCCACTCCCTGTAGAGGGATGGTTCAGAACGGAATTAAGCAGAGGCAAGGTGACAATCAAAGATCTACATTGTCAATGCTGGGATCGAATGCCTACTTAACAGGGACGCAGCTGAAGACCTCAGACTGATCCGGTTAATCTGTGATGTTGCAGATTCCATTGATGTCACTGACCTACTAACCAAACACCCTGGAATTCTCAAAGGCATTGGATACCTAAAAGGCAAGCTCATAAAACTACCTGTTGACCGTACAGTACGCCATAGGAGAATCCCATTCCACATGAGACCTGGTGGCGAAGGAGCTACAGGAACTTGAAAAGGCTGGCATCATCGAACAAGTGACTGGCCCAAAGCCCTGGGTATCACCGAAGGTGGTCACGTAAAAGCTGAAAACAACCAGCAAAGGTACAGATTTGCATAGACATGTGCCTACCTAACGCAGCAATTAAAAGGGAGATGCACACCACCCGCACTCTAGATGGCCTCAATGCTAGCTACCACCAATTGAAACTACAGAGACTCGAGGTAGCTAACTTCTCCACCCATCTGCGGTAGTAAAAGAGGCTAAGCTTTGGAATATCCTCAGCGGCAGAGGTGTTCCAACAAGCTATTCAGGAAGGGATCCAATGGATCCCTGGCATGCTGAATGTCAGTGATGACATCCTCACCCATGCCAGCGACAGGCAGGAGCACATGTGTCACCTAGAAATGGTGGTCAGCAGGCTGGGGACTGCAGGACTCGCCATCCACCGATACAAATGTGCATTTCTGAAAGAGAACATTCTTCGGGTACGTTTCTAACAGCGAAGGAGTATCCGATGACCCCCCAAAAGGTAGCAGACATAAAGGAGGCCTCCCCTCTGACAACACCCATGAAAGAATGCAGTTTCTTGGGAATGGCAACATATTGCAGCAAATATATTCCCAACCTGGCGACTATGTCTCAACTACTGCTCGGAGAGCTCACCAGGCCAAACGTCAAATAGGATTGGAGCCCCGAATGCCAGGAAGAGTTTGAGCGAATCAAGACATCACGGTCATCCAACATAATGGCTTAGCATGACCCAACACTGATGACAGAACTGTATGTGGTCTCGGGGCCATGCTTGTCCAACAGTCGCGGACAAGGGAAACCAAGCCTATAGCATAGACCTCCCAGGCCCTCATGCCTACCGAACAGTGGTGCTCGCACATCGAGAAGGAGGCAATAGCGGTACTCTGGGGCTGTCGCTATTTCCACATCTACCTCTATGGACGGAGGTTCTGAGCATACACGGACCACAAGCCACTCATCCCGATCTTCACAGGGTCATCCGCACACCCTCTGGCCAGACCTGGGGGAAATGGTTGGTCCACCTACAGCAGTATGAGTTCGAATTGGCCAACAAGCAGGTACGGACAACCCGGCAGACTTTTTGTCCAGGGACCCAAGGTGAGGTGACCGAGGCAGAAGAGACTGAAGACCACATCTGTCAAATCCTACACACCATGAAGCCCAGGGTAGCCGGCATCAACAACATTGTGGAAGCCGCACAAAATGACCCTTGTTGCGACATTGTGTTTTTCACTATCGTATCGGGTGATTGTAAATCATTCCTCTGCCATGTACATAACCGCACGCCGGCAGCCAGAGACTTCCTCACCGGTATGTTCCCGGTACGGCAGGAGCTGTCTGTCAACAGCGAAGAGCTAATCCTGAGAGGCACCTGCATAGTCATCCCCCAGCAGCTGACAGGACAGGATTGTTGCACTCGCACACAAAGGGCACCAGGGAATGGTCAGGACACAGGCCAGAATACTCAGTGTGGTTCCCTCCCATTGACACCAAGGTCGAGGAAACTGACCCATTCTGCCATCCATGCCAAATCACAGGAGCACCTCCAAACCCTGAGCCAATACAGTCGGCAGAGCGTGGATTGTCCAGGTGAGACGCCATTAGCATTGACTTCTGTACGGTGCAAGAAGGTGACATACCTGCTGGTGGCTATTGACGACCACTCGCGGTACCCGGAATTGGAGATCATTGCCTCGGCATAAATAGTGATCCCAGCGCTCGACTATGTTCGTCACACACAGACTGCCATGGTGCATCAGGAGCGACAATGGACCACTCTTGCAGGGGATGGAACTGAAGAATGGACATGGACGATCTATACATCAGGTGGCTGCATGCGAACAGGGATGTGGAGAGTTTTGAGGACCATCAATAAAGCGTTGTGCATATCCAGATTCCAGAACAGTCCCTGGAAAGTGGATCTGTACCAATTCTTAAGGAACTACAGGTGACGCTCCAGCAACATACCCCCAGCAGACCTCGTGTATGCGACCATGCAACCTCCACCATACCACATCACTCCAGCAGGGGGGTGGAAGTTCTCGACAGTGACAGCACCCAAAGAAAGAATTGCAGCAAACGGTTGTATGAGTGCCAGGGGACTTGCGAAAAGATCCAAGCACAAGGTTGGAGATCACGTACTGGTACTGCAAAACCACACTAAGACCAAGCTGGAAACACGCTATGACTACACACCCTGGACAGTGATCCGAACGGAAGGTACGATGTTGACAGCGGCACAAGGACAGTAGAAATATGCATCCTGGTTCAAGAGTGTCCCAGCAGATGTGGACAGACCCGGAGAGACAATCGCATGAGAACGAGGAGCACTCGTAACACACCCTGAAGCGAAGAAGATGCGACACAGAGCAGTGTGATGGGGGAGCCGCAAGACGATGAGGAGGCGTATCCAGTAGATGGAGGTGAGCCGGAAGGAGGAGATGACACAAAGTCAATGCCCTGGCAGCAGTAGGTACAACCTAAGGGCTGCCCTGAGGGCTCTGTGGTGAGAGAAAAGGCAAAGAGCATGCATCTGTGCCAGATTGGATTTGCACTGGGGAGTTTCAGATGTTTCTCGATTACTGTTAAATGTTTGTGTTTAGTTTTGTTTTTTGGGAAAAAAGGAGGAATGTTATTTCTGCCTCATGTCTCGCATACGCAGTGACGTGAGGCGCAGTAAAGGGCCCGCCTTGTCGGAAGGCAAGCAGTTTGGGTACAATCTGCAACTAGTGTGATGTGTGTTCTGTGTCTCACGTGCCGCGGAGCAGAAGGCCCATAGATGTGGCCCACCTCGATCCCTATCCCCACCGGCAGCACCAGCAGGAGCGACATCACACCCATTCCCCCCCCCCCCTCACCCCCTTTCTCTTCGTGTTGCACTCTGCCAAGGTAAGTGCCAGTGGGAAAATCTCACACCCTTGCCGTCCTTCGCTCTCTTCCATTCACATGCAATATGATTTCTTCTTTACTGACTGCTTAAAAACCTTACTTTTCCAACCCTATTGTATCTGTTTCTCATCCTTGTCACTTATTTCAACTCCTACATCTATTCTGCCTCATCGTTCCCCCCCTGATCCTTCTTCATTGTCACGCTCTCCCTCTAACTTTGCTATCTATTTTACCCCTAAGCTCCCCCACTCGTGATCTTTTCTTTCCTTGAGTTTTTTTAGTCTTGGCTTATAGGTGGTGCTTTAGAGTACAGCTAGGGAGAGATGGTAAATGAGGAGGAAGGCAAAGATTGTAGGTGGTGTTTGGTTATTTACTCGCCTATGGCTATGATGATCTCTATTGCCAGTCACACCTACTTCCTGCCCCTCCCTGCACAAAAAACATCCTCCTGGGATCTATTTGAGCTAGCTGTATCAAGTCTTACAATCTAACTTTGTGTTTAAGTGCCTTCCGCTGTTTTTCAAAACTGTTTTCCAAGAGTTAATGGCTTAACTAGAGCTGGAAACACGCTACCAGTTTAGTAAAAAATTTCTTTGCGAGGTTTGCCTTCAGCCACTTGATTTATAATGCATGTCCTTCGCTTAAGTCCTGTTAACACGCATTGGCAAAGCCAGCAGGTTTGGCTTGTGTATAGGTATTGGGCATTTGCCATCTACTGCTCTTCTATTCCAAGGTACTCGCACCATTTTGCAGTTAGCCTGTTAATACCACTATGGCAGTGCCTGGCAAATGTCTTTCCTATGCCTACACAAAAGACAAAACTGTTGGCATTGCCAATGCTTGTTTCTACTGCTGTCCAACGTCGTCTTCCTCTCCTCTTTCCCAAGTCTTCCCTCCGCTTCTTCCCTTCTTAACATATCTCGGTCCATCGCCCTGCTTTCTTTTACTTTCCGTCGAACTTTGCAATCCACATGCCTATCCTAAAACACTCTTTGGTTCACTTTCCTCCTATCAAATGTTGGCCTCTAAACCTGTCCTTTCTCTCTAAAGTACCAGAGCGCGTGCTCTGCGTTCACCAATCTGTTTCTTCCTTCTGATGTATGCATCGCACATCTCACTCTACGTAAACTGCTCTTCTATGTGACACTAATTGCCTTCCGTCTACTTGTCACCCTAAACAATCTTCAATTCTTATTCTTGAGCCTTCTGCTGCTTTATCACTGGTAATTACAGAACTCTTCTCTCCTCCCTTTTTCGTCCTTTCAGGTTCTCTAGATCTGTCGAAGTGTGTTTTTCTTTTTTCTCCAACTCATCTGACATCAGCTGTTTTGTATTATGGTAAATTGTCTTCACTCTTCACTTTTCTTTGCAATTTTGGTGTACCCCAACGCTCAGTATCCCTCTCTTCTCTCTATACGATTACCCATTCATCTGATTTTTTTTTCTTTTCCTGTAATTTTAATGTCCATAATTCCCATATTTGTCTTCTGTTTATCTTCCTTCTCGGTTTCTCTCCTTGCTACTCTCTTAGCATATCTTGCTAGTCAGTCCTAGATTCTTTCACCTTTTCTCAGTCTTAATGCCTACAAAACTGACGCTCTTACCTTTTTTTTTTTTCCCTGTTCCATCCACTCGCACCTAATTTTTTCCATCTATCTTCTCTTCCTTTCTCTTGTAATTTGGGTTTCAATTTTGACCCTACAATTTCCTTATCCCTTTGTAGATCTGCTCGTTCCTCTTGTATTCCCATCCCATATCTATCAAACGCACTTTCCTTTCTTTTATTCTGCTGAACTACTCACTTCTCTTGTTCTTTCTCAATTGCTCCACCCTTTAAGAAGCATTTATGGCTTAACAACTCGCCTCCTCTGCTTTATTGTTAGTTACGCTATTTTGTCTTTTGCTTCATACTTGGATAACATCTGCTCTTTTCTCTCTTTTTTGGCTTCCATTTGATCCTGTCTTTTTTGCATTTACTTCAGTTGTCTTCATTTTTTGCTGCGCCTTATCTTGCCTCTTTATATACCTTCCTACTCTGTGTGCCCAATCTCACACTATTTCACTTTTCGTACCCAAACACTGGACTTCTGTTCAACCTGTTAGGTCTCCCCCCTGTCCCCCCCCCCCCCCGTGTCCGTTATCACTTCATAAATTAGTCTTTCCAAGTATTTTACATATTGCTTGAATTTTATACTGTTGGCTACTTTTCTGTGCCATGCTTTGGCGAAAGAGCCATATAAATTAAATAAAAATACAAATGAAACCCTAAAATTCCACTGTTGAAATATTTGATTCATACAGACCGATAACGCTACTGACCCTGAAGCATGTTTGAACTACATTCCAACAAGAGACTGATTGGGCTCTGGATATCCTTGCTAGCCAAAAAACAGAGAACCAAGTTCAGCTACAAGGCCAAAGATAAGTGGTACGACTAAGACCTGGCTCATCTAAAAAAAAAAAAAAGGGAAGAAGTATAGAGGAATAGTAGCCCTGTTCTTACGACCAAACTGAACTGGAAATCCACATTACCAGATACCGACAATCAATTTGGTTCGTGAAAAATACCCATCTCCAAATGTGGATCTTAAACGGATCCAACCATGTCTGCAGAGCCTTTTTAAAATCTTAAGTGAACTAATGCCCTTTATTTACTAATGCCCGAATTCTTTCAAATCTCCCTAACTCGAGTCCAAGGAGGACATTGCTTTGTTCTCCGCTAGTACAATTGTCGATATCGATTTGTGTTCTCCAACCTCTCCTGAATTCTAAAGGAAGAAGTATTCAAGGCAGCCTCAAAAAATCAAAGCTTCATAAGAACAGTCTTGCCCTTTCTCTGAATATTTTCTGAAAGACCAGTTATCCCTCTGTCTCTGCAATATATCCCTGTGTGGGGTAAAATATAGCCCCTGAATGCCAGAAATAGAGGCCAGACTGATTTGAAGGAAACTGGCTACGGTGGAGCACATTGAGGTTTAAAGCCAGCACAGAAATGGTGATGTCAGACATGAGGCCTATTGAACTAATTACAGGCCTAAATCCCAAATGAAGCAGACATATGCTGGGAAGTTCAAAAGTGCAAAGATATGCGCAATGCATTTCAGTAAGGAACGAGAGAGACATGTGGCTGAAAATGCTGTTTTACTAAATCCACGGAAAGCTATACCCTTTACAAAGGGAGAGATAGCAGCGTGTACATTATCTTGAATGTAATGCCAGATTGTGAAACCAAGCTTATTGCAATTATAAGAAATAAAAGAACTTCCTTTTTCCTCATCCCAATGCAATGACAATATGCAAAGAAAAGTGCCCACTTGGTTTCCAGGTGAACATGGTGTTCTCATACAACGGCCCTGTGTATTGACAATCCAGAAGTGATACTTATGTCTTTGGCAACTGTGAGATTAAAGGAAATGCATTACATAGGGATACAAGGCACGGATGCCTTGTAAAATGTATTGTGTGCAAGTTTACAAGCCATTTCTTGCAGAATTGTACATGCGACTGGGAATTTCCACTGAAATGACACTTTAACCTCAAAGACTTTTTCTCTGCTTGTCCCAAAGAGGGAGGTCTGGTTGTCAACAATCAATCGGGTCCATTGCTTAAAAACACAAAGAAATACACAGCAATTAATGGAAACCACAGTGGAAATGGATAAAGCCCTGCCTGTTTTTTTCTGCAGAAGTGACCTTGAGATCACAACTCTCCTAAAATGTGCATTAAAGCTACAGCTAGGACCATTGGGAGGCCAAGAAGGGATAGGCTAAGATAAACGTGAGCCAGCATCTGGCTGGTCACATGTTTAAGGGTAAATGAAACGTAAAAAGACAAAACTGGGGGCTAGAGTGAGCAAGGCTGGGGTGTGATAGAAAAAATAATTTTATTGCATAAAAAGGGCTGCGTATATGTCACAATGCTCATTCCAGACTTTTATTAAAGGTGACCGTAAAACGATTTTTGTATTTTTGTGTTATAAACATATAGTTATTAAAATTTGATTTGGTCCTTCCCATGTTTCCAAGAGATTTGAAAGTTGGTGTGAGGGTGAAGGACAAAAATAACATGGGAACTATGAAGTGGCATACTTTTAACTGATACGGATTCTGAGTAAACCAAGAAAAACGATATATCTGCACAGGCAGGGTGTGCCGACTTCAGATGAGCATGATCTGATTTGCTTTAAAAGGTAGTTCTAAAAAATATATCCATACATGTAAAGATTTGAAAAATTAAGGTACTTGCCATGTTGATAGATTTTCAGAGTTTAAACATGCCAAACCCACATGTCATTTTGTGATGACAAAACTTTCTCCTCCCTCAGCTTTCCTAACTTGCACCTCTCAACTCCTTGTCCTATTGGCACACAGGTGGGAGGAGGGTGGAGAGAACCAACCAATCCCTTCCGCGGGAATCGTGACACGTTTGTGATGTCATTTGCCCTATAAGTGGACCAGTTTGCATCAGAACTGGGCATTTTCACTTATTCCGGGAGGTAACCTGCTGCTTAACTCTTGCGAGAAACACCCAAGCAGAGAGGCCCCAAATCATGCATTGGAGACCGGGACAAGGAGACATAGAAGCTGTCTGGGACACCTTGGAGGAGCCAGAGGGGACTATCCTTGACTGACACCCTTGCTGTCCCACCGGTGCCCTGCTGTTCCCTGATGCCCACTACAAGGCCTCTCCTGTAAGTAAAATTATACCAAAGTCATGGACTTTGTAGACGCTGCAGTCTCATGTATTGTTGTAGTTAGTTCCCTGTAGCAAAATACCCTGTCTGTGAAGATCCTGAGCATATTTAAAGTAAATCAAATAATTATCACATAGAAATCACGGGATGTGTTTTGTTTGCATTCAAAACTAACAAGCTACTTCCAGTGTATTTTAAGCTGGCATAGACATAAAGATTTGATTGACTGTTTGGAAGAAAACCCCTGACTGGTACAGAAAGGGAGGCCCTGAATCCAAAAGAATGAATTCCCCAAAACCCTGTTTCCAAGTGAGTGTGCAGTGTGCAAAATGAAATTCCCCATTGATCCCCTACATTGTGGATCAGAAGTGTGAGGTCTTGTATTTCCTTTGCATGTGTTGTGGGAAAAACAAAATTGCCCCTTTGTTCCCATTGTGCTCAAAGCCCTGCCTGTTCTTTTTAGGTGTGGCCAAACACATTTCCCTATTGTTTTTCGTTCCCTTATTGCTACAGAGGCAATATAAGTGCAAAACAATTTTTCCTCCTGAATCTGTTCCAAAGAGTGCATTTTTCTATCGGAACCCAAAATGAGTTTCCCATTGTGTTCCCACCCTCTGCCACTTGCCTTCATTTCAGAGGAGTCAAGTCTAATTGATGTTTGGACGGTGGTGGTTGCTGGGAGAAAAAGTATTATAACAAAATCAGCAATCACTGCGTGCCCTGAATTGTCGGTATTGGGGACTGATTTGAAAAGAAAAGCTGCAGGGAAATTGTGACTGCATATCTTAGTATCATCTCTGTGTTGGTGCCATTAAGGAAGTCTTGTTCTTGTGTTGCCACAGCATTGCTTGCTGATGTTGTTCTGTTTGTCAAGTTTGGTTTAAATAAATGAATACATCTATATTCTTACTACACACCGGCCTGGTTCCTAGTCCATTGTGCCACTGGGTAGTTGTTGGAATTGGGTGCGAGACGGGTTGGAGGCCTTACCAAAGTGAACCTTAACAAAATAATAGTGCTTTGTTGTGCACCACCTTGATTGGGTGGAAAGGAACTTCCTGAGTTGTGTGACCGCGTAATAAATCGCAACACCTGGCTACAGGGACTTTGCCTTGCATGCTGAAAAAAGCAAGCATCTTGCCCCTTGTAAAGAAA